>NC_092128.1:68681183-73681183 GCF_043159975.1 Macaca nemestrina
TCTGAAATGGTTTCACGAATATACTCTACCATGTAGATATTGATATGAATATATATATACTATATATCTATATGTGTTTGATATATGTAAAATGATCAAAATAATTTATACCTGGACTAACTTTCAAACTTCTTATTTTTATTATTTTTCTTAATCTTATATCTCAAAGAAACCAATTTCTACCAATTTTTGCTTTCATTAAAAAAATTCTAACAGTCTTAGCCATAATTGATTACTATTGTCCATTCATAAGCATTCCATTAAAAAAGGAAGAAACCAGGCCATGGGTTTTAGTTTAAATTTTCTTGGCTTAAAAAATAAAATTTAAAAATTGAGTAAATTGTTCTTCGAATGCTTAAAAAGTAAGATTTTATTATTTCCAGTGTAATGGGTGCTACTTTTTCCTTCAGTATCGTAGTGTGTTTGGTACAGAACAGAATGAGTAAACAACAACAGTGGCCTGTCTGTGCTTCGTTTGTTCAAGTGCCTGCAACTAACTGCAAATTTTAGAGGGCCATGTTGAAACTCCAATAATCTAAAATAATTAAAAATGAATAATACATAGTATTTATGATTACATAAAATGCATTTTATGCTGGATATATATTTCAATGCATGTCAGCTACATGCTCAAAACTGTGGAGCACTCAAGAAGTTGTACTGTGACGGCAAGCACATTACTCTGCATGTGCCAAGATTCCCTCTAATGATCAGATATTTTACAGATGCATCAATGATGTATTATAAATCAATATCTTCAGATTGTCCATGGCAATTCAATTGGTTTGAGTTTCTGGCAAAAAAATGACTTGACTAACATATTAGCATTCTGGTTTCATGAAATGTTAATAGATTTTTTTTTTAAGAAAATGAATTTCTTGGAGGGAATTGAGTAATTTGACATTTCAGGTTTTTTAACATATTTGTCTATAATACGACAATTTTCCTTATGAATATCAAAGAGAACAGTGCCATATACTGACTTTTCCCAATATATTTTTTGAAGAAAGATATTTCTCAAATCTCTCTTTAGGGGGAACTTCTTGATGGCTGAGTAAACCATGGCCACGGGATGTACTTTGAGAAATACTGAATTACACAGTCTTGAGACTAGTGGGAAGTGAAGCTAACAATATTTTGGGTTAAAATCAGTCTCCAGTCGATAGACAAAGTAATCCCTACAGAGATTGTTGAGTTTCTGCTTTATTAATAATCTCTACTGTCTTACAAATAATATACTTTGGAACTTCTTCATGTCAAAAACTTAGAATATCCATCAAGAGAATATCATTAATTATTGAAAAAGAAGTACCAGAATTTTACATCTCATTATTAGAAAATTTTCTTCTGCTTTCTGCAGATTTTTGCATTACGGTATTTTTGTGTGTGTGTGGCCCCCAGAACACATAAAACTCCACTAATTCACATCCTTCTGCAGATTCAGAGTACAGAGATTCTTTATTTATCAACTTTTTCTGAAACTAAGCTATTTTTCTTCTTTAAATTATACACTGTGTGATCCACATGAAGATTTGTAGGCCATAAAAGCATCATTAGTGTACTGAGATAGTAACATGATAAATATATCTCACACAGATAGATTTACCTTTTGCAACTCAGATTTCTCACAGGGAAATGATACCTGCTCTGCCTATCTCACAGGGATGTCAGAAAACAAAAATGAAAATAATGCAGTGTATGTGAAAATCTTTTGTAAATTGCAAAGCAGCCTACAAAGACAAATAACTTTAATAATGATAATGATCATGACTCCCAACTGTACCTGATCATTTCTGGAAAACAGAACAGCTTATAAATTAGCCAAAGACAAAACATCCCGCTGGCTCAAATAGAGATTGTGTCAAAGAATATGTTTACTTTAAAACATAATTCATTTTGGGAAAACACTAGAGGAGAAAAATAAATGTTAATACTGATGTTCGAGGTATTTCTAAAAATTCAGAAATCAGCTCTTTAAGAATCTATGAATACAAAAAGAATTGAGATGAGTACTTTTTGTTTGTTTGTTTTTGGTCTGTTTTTCAACTATTTTTCTGCTTATAACATTGGAAGAGCACAAATCCCAAAACAGTTTTTTTTTTAACGTTATTGTGTTGTTCAAGGTAGAGTTATCTTAAGTGAAAAATCTCTGAAGCAGTAAAGAAAAGATACTGAAAGTGCCTCAATGATCAGAATGTTTTCTTCTTGCAAAAGTTATATAGTACTTTCAAAAGTACAGGTCAGAGTATGTCTTTGCACTCAATTTTGATTTTTATATAAATTCCTAGATGTTTCTACCACAGCTGGATCTCTAAGGAAGTAGTTAAGAAAAGAAAAATGTAAGCGCAGATAACATATAGTTCTTTTTAGTCCCATAGGAAGGCCATAGTGTTATGTTACTGAATAAAATATTTTGAGGTTCACACAATTCACATATAAATCTGTCTTAAATATAATTCATATATTTTATATTTTTCAAAATAAACATGATGGTATTAGGTTTGCCATTAAGTAATGGCAAAACAGCAATTACTTTTGCACCAACCTAATACTTTCTGATGATAAATTCAGACAATAAAAAAGTAAAACATTATTTAAAATCCATTTTTTATCTGCAAGTATATATAATTATTATTTTGATTTAAAAACCTCAGGATTTTTTCCTACCATTTTTGATCAGTTTTACTTTAGAAAAATCGAATAATACTATGCTATTATAAAATAATAATATTTTATAACTTGTTTGGCACTGAAGTACTTTTGTAGGTATTTTTGTGAACATCATAATTATGCAGCATAGAATTTATTATGTATATCCAAGTCTATTCCAATTAATAGTGAAATTTTTAATAAATTCCTATTGTTGGGCATTTGAATGTTTTGATTTGTTTTAGTATAAAACCTAATTGGTGAACATTGTTAAACTAACATCTTTGTACTTTAGACAATTATTTATTTGGGTTAAAGTCCTAGACATGTAGTTGTTAAGCAATATTAAAATTGGACACATATAAAATTGTATACATATTGCTAGATCTTCATTAAGAAATCGTAGCAATTTCTCTCCAATGAAAGCTAGATTTAACCATTTCACAATGTATACTTCAAAACATAATATTGTACACAGTAAGTTATATACAATTTTATGTGTCAATTTAAAATAAATACATGAAGTTGAAAAGTATACGAGAATGGCCTTTAGCCCATCCTTTTATCACTATGAAAGTATTAAGAAGCATGTTTTTTCCTTTCCCAGTCAGATGCATAAAATGTGAAACCTTATTAGCTCAGTCTGCATTTATTTTATTAATAATGAGGTTGAACATCTTTTTATGTTTATCAGCCATTCTTTTGCTATGTGTGAAATATGTTAATTTCTATTTGTTCTCTTTTTCATATTAATTTGCTCATATTTTTCTAATGGATATTAACACATAACTAGTTTAACATATTTTCTCATTTCTCTGTTTTTTCTACTTCTCTGTGTAACTAAATCACTACCTTTGCATTTGATTAAAAATTAAATACTCTTTTTATTCTGAAAATGACAGGAATCCCTAAGGGAGTAAGAACCAGCTCTGTAAAAGAGACCCTGATACACGTAAAATGAGACCCTAGTTGTATCCTGTCTTTGGCTAAGTGCCTTATGCCAGGGTGAAAGCAGTCGTGTTCACATTTGGTTGAGTGTTTCTGAGAGTGTGGTCTTAGCCCTCCTTGCAGCAGAATTCATTGTGGTGACTGCTCCACAATAGATTCCTGTTCCCTCTGTATCCCTGTTATTTCCAGGGATAGGCCTAGAACCTGCATTTAATAATTAGGTATTTCTTATACCTGCTAAAGTTTGATAACTCCTAAGTTGGATAATTCTTGAGTATTAATCTTGAGATAAATTCAGGATATCATTTGAGGACTTTTTTTTACCTTCAGTGCTCCCTCCTCTATGCATGGATCATTATGGAAAGAGATCCACCTTATATATTCGATACATTAAAACATTTAAGTAATTCAATAAAGTGGTATTATTGTTTTGTTAGATGAGAATAATATATCATCATATTTCCCTTGTCAGCATGGCTTCCATTAAGTCCACAATTAAAATTAATGCTCAGTTTTAGGAAATCTCATTGATTTACATTTCTTTAAACCACAAAGTACAACAAAACATTTGGGAAGCCAGCAAGAAATGAAAATAAATGTGTACTTCCCAAGCAACCTAACATAACAGGATATTAAAATGGGCTCCTCTCTTTCTAGTTAGACTAAGGCTTCCAAGATTGAGAACAATACAGCAGTTGTCAGAGTCTTATATGAGTAATAGCTAACATTTTCAGTGCTCATTACATGCAAGGTACTCTGCTAAGACCTCTAAATGTATTAACCCCTCAAATGATTTGATGAGGTAAAATACTATTATTTACTATTATTTCCATTACAGATTAGAATATTAGGCAGAGAGTTTCAATAACTTCCTCATGGTCATTAAGCAGTTTGCTGGGAAAGCTGTGATTTAAACACAGGCCACTGGGCTGCAGAGCATGTGCTCTTAGCTACCAATCCATGCTTTATATCCTGGGAGATTGTAAAATTAGTGCCGGTGGCATTAGCCCATGAAGACAAAAATATATATTTGGGTGAGTAAGAAGATTCTTAAGAATAATAGTGAGGAATTCATTATTCAGAGAAGAACTATATTCCCTTTAATTTCTCATGGTAAAATTCTGTGTAGACTTCTCCTTCATCTTAAATAAGGAAGAAGTTTAAAATGAACCTCTTGGAAACTGAATATATATTCCCAACAGTTGGGGGGTTAGTGTCAGTTTTCACCAAGAAAAATTGAAACACCAAAGACTACTGGAGTGGTTTTCCTGACCATAGAGTGAAGAGGGAGGATCTGCATCTCAATTGAAAGGTGGCTGCGGGTCGCTTTATCCTGGAGGCTGTATGAGAGAGTTATGTTTGGAAGCTGACTGTGGCCCACTTGCCCTCCTAAAAGGGACTTGCTCCTAGAGAATGGCTGAAACAGAGGTTACCTAGGAAAGGAGTAGGAAGTCAACGTGGAAGAAAGCAGCTTTCTGAAGGAAACATTGACCATAGTAAGGGAATGGTAATAAGGAAGATGACCTAGAGGAAGTGATCCTTAGAAACCCCAGATGAATCCCAAAAAGAAACTAGAGATGGGGCATCTGTCACATCTGCCTAGGAGGCAACTGCCAACCAAGCCAGCTCCATGAAACTTTGCTCATCTTTGTGAATCTTCTATTTCTCCTTGTTCTGACCTCTGAGGGTTAGAAATAGCATCATGAAGAAAAAAGGGGGTGAAATGACTATGAGAGAAGACACATCTCCAAATACAGCATTACGAGACTGGGACTAGCCCATGCTGAGGAGACAGGAAGGTTTAAAGAATACATTGAACATTTTTAATAAGAATGTATTTGATTCTTTCTTTTCATTTTAACTAGAAAGCAAAATGACAATATACTTTTTCAGAATGACAGGAATAACTAAGAAACATGAGGTGATTTTTATACCAAGATAGAGAAGATCATCCCTACAAAGCATCTAGGGGATGTCTTGTTACTAAAGAAACAATCATCTAAGCAGTTTTATCCCAATCTTCCTGTATTTTAGGAACTGAACAACCAAAGTTGATGAAATTCTTTTATTAGCTTTTGTGTAAAACTGGGATATAGCTTATACTTTTGAAGAAGTTACATCATCTACTTCTAATCTGACTCATTTCTATTTTCTGTATAGAAGCAGGGGAGCACATTTCCTAAGTTCCCCTTCTTCAGAATCTTGTCTGCCCTCCTTATAAAGGGAAGTTCATGTATCTGAGATCTTTGATTTGTGGGAACATAAAAATCAAATTGACTTTATGCAACATTTTTATAGAGAATTAGGTTTTTTGAAAGGCCAATATCAAAGTCTGCTTTGTTCTAATTTAAAAGATAATCAAAATATCTTCAACACTGTGGGAAGTCTCCCAGTAAACATGGATTTATATTTAGCACAATTTATTTTAAAACCAGAAAGTCTGCCAAAGTGATATAAACATTAACTTATTTTGATTTTAGAAGACAGATATTAGTAAGAAGTAATAAAATATTGCCAGCCTTCATAGGCAACTCATCAGCACTGTTAAAACTAAATAAGAAAAGACCCAGTTATGCCTAACATGGGCCAATGTTGGTTGAAAGGCAAGTAGACCCCATAACTGGCTAGCCACATTTGAAGGCTAAATAGAAGATAGGTGAAGGAAATGTACAATACCAAAAGTTGCAACGTGGACTCATTTGATGAAGGGGAAAACATGGGACATTTTAAGGAAAATGTCAGAGGAAATTGCTTGATAGTGAGAACTACTTACGCGTGACTCTTAAGAAAATTGTCTCCTTAGGAAATTGTGTTCTCAAAATGTCTTTAATAAAAACAGACATAACTAAATATTCTATATTATGGCCAGACATTAGAAAAATTGTTTTTACCTGTCATAGCTCCTCATTTTCCTGAGGAAGACTTAGGATTTGTCTGAGTTTGAGGGTTCTGGAGACGTACTCAACCTGTTTCCCATTCAAGCCTGATAACATGAATGTGAGGCTAAGACCCCATTAAAACTGAATTGGATAATTTTGTACATGAAATGCAAATTCAAATGAAATAGCATATATAAACTGCATAAAGGCAAGGTGATATTACATATATTACATGTATATAAGAATCTCCACTTATTCACTGAGAGTTTATTGAAATAAACCCAATACTGCTCTCTTCATGGGAGGCATAAGGAAGTCCT
The DNA here is from genome assembly GCF_043159975.1 of Macaca nemestrina. Lineage (NCBI taxonomy): Eukaryota > Metazoa > Chordata > Mammalia > Primates > Cercopithecidae > Macaca > Macaca nemestrina. The sequence goes on from NC_092128.1 coordinate 68,687,980, forward strand.
AGCTTTCAATGTGCTGAAAGGCCCCTAGGGAAAAGAAAATAACAGGAATGAGAACACACGCACACACAGTTTGATGCAATGAGTAAGTGCTACATTATGGAACACAAGTCTACAGGTGTTCAGAAAAAATAATGAGAACTGGAATACTGCAGACGAATTTTCTGAAAAAGCAAAACAAAACCAAAAAAAAAAAAAAAAAAGACGCTATCTTGAAGTGTGCCTTGAAAAGTGAGTAAGTTATAGAAAACCAGAGATTGGAAGTGAGGAAATTTCAAAAAAAGAAATAAAAGCCCACAGGTCCAATGGAGAAAATTACAAAGAAATTGGACTAGGGAAGCAGCATAGCACAGTGGCTACAAACAGAGTCATGAGCCAGATTTCCCTGAGAGTCCTAGCTCCACTACCTACTGCTGTGACCTTAGGTATTATGTCATCATTCTGTACCACACTTCCATTGTCAGTAAAGTGGAGATAAACTATCATATCCATTTTTATGTGAGCATTTTGAGAATTAATGAGTTGATACATGTAATGAACTTATGCTAGGACTCAGTACCTAGAAAGCATTCAACAATATTGTCATTATTGTTCTGCAATGGTAGAAGATGTGATTGTCATGGCTAGAATGAAGCCAAATTATGTAACAATAGCAAATGTCACTTGTTACAGACTGAGCAATAGACCCTAAGCTCAATACTTTGTGTACATTTTCTTCATTATTCCCAACCGCAGTCTGGAGAGGGAAACATCATTTCTCTCACTTTAGAGAGGAAGGGGCTGAGACTTCAAGAAGCAATTTTCTTAAGGATTCCACTGCTGGTAAAATACAGCCAAAGAGTTGGTCAGATCTGTTGGCCTATGCACCAGTGTTTTTATCTGCTGTGTTATAATACCTTAACCTAAATCTCCCAGGGCCCCGAGATTTAGGCAGGGGGCGTGTATCTCAGACCGAAATTTACTGGATGGGATTGAAGCAGAAAAGAGTTCATATTCTGGAAAACAAGCCAGGTGGCAGCTGGAGGCTGTTGGAATAGTCTAGGAAGGGAGGTAAATGAGCTTCTTGTCTATTGGCAGTGCTGAGACCTGCAAAGGCAGAACCAGGACACTAGATTTGTTCACCACAAATTTTTCACCCTATTTTTCACACTAATTTTCAAATAAAATTTACACTATTTTATTCTGGGCCCTGAAGTTGAGACTTCAGTTAAGTATGACTCTTGTTTGTGGAGCCCACCTGACTAATGATATGGTTGCATCTGGAGGACCAACACTGCAAGAGAGACCTAGGTTCCTTTCACATAAGGCCAAGGCTAAGGGAGTCTGGTGTTAGCCCGTTTACTTTTCCCAATGCTGGCTGAGTGCATCTACCATTGCCTTCATGAGACTGGTAATTAGCTTTCCTGTTACCTTGTATTGCATTTCACTTGCCCGATGGGAGCTCATGTTCACATTCTCTGAGCTGCCTTCCCTGCATAAGTCACTTAAGAAATAACAAAGTTGTCCTAGAAGACAATGATTGCTCCTAATACAGTTGAGAATTCTATGCTTTGTAGCCTTAGACCCTTTACGAGCAAATAGTAGAAAAAAAATGTCATGGCTAATGCACTTCGGTAATATAAAAGGTTTCTACAAGGAAAATACTGCTAACAGTAAACTGTTTATATATAGAAAAGATAAATCATAATGGAGTGGTAATTTCAGTTTATATTGTATCTCATTGTGTCTCTCCTTGGGGAACTCCAAGTGCTCTAAAGACACTATCTCATTACTATTTTGAGTACCTCTGAGAAATATGCAGGAAGCATTTTCTCCAATTTTTGTTTAAGGATCTAAGTCAGGGAATTTATACGGCTTTTCAGTGGATGAAAGTGGATTATTCCTTTTCACAGAGAGGATTGTTTCAGTGAATGGCTGATTGTCTGGTAAGATTAGTCACTCAATTTAAGAAAAACAAAAAAAAAGAACAATGTCCCCAACAAAAACAAATAAGCAAACAAAAAAATACCCTGTTAATCTGTTTCAATATATGTTTTGGCAACATTTTGTAGACTTGTTTGAATTTAATAAATGCAGCCAGGAACAGAATCTATTTTTCTGACTTTATCTGCTAAGTAACCAACCACACTGTTAGGTGAAAGTTGTTGATAAGTAAGACGAAATTTTTAAGAAAAAATTTAGGAGACTTGAGGTTTCTAGGTAAATGTGCAAAACAGTGGGAATGGAACTGCTTTTTTCTGCTTTCCGCTATCTCAGTGAGGCCAACCCTAATCAATAACATGTCAACATCCCCACCAGAGCATAATCTCTTCACCCAGAAACGATGAATGAAGAATGCTAGGTCACTTCTTTAGAGTTTCTAAAAATTGTAATGGAGTCTACTAACTCTTTTAGGCATGTGACTCCCTAAAGCACCTACCTCTTCATGCATAACTGGAGGGTTTGATGATGCTGCTTCTCTGCCCACCTTTCCCACAGCATTCCTGCTTCCCCAATTTCCTTCCTTGACTCAGTTGAATAGATTCAGAAATTACTAAAGTTGCAGCATAGTTCTGGAAGATTCTAGTGCTTGTCATCTTGGTTGATCCTTTTGGGTAAATTCTGTGTACAACAACTTAACTAATCTTTATTCCCAGATGTAATAACCCATATTTTATTGCTCTCAAATTTATGTATAACCTAACATCCTGTTTTTATCTTAACCGTCTTTCAAAGAGAAAATGTTTTTGAGCTACTATGTACTACTTTATGAATGCTGATCTCTGGCTAATAATTAGGAAAGGTAATGCCCCTGTTATTTTTAGTCAGTTTTATTACCTTGACCTTATTTCTTTCAATAAATATTTCAGTGGTGGAACAAAAAGGTATCTGAACTGTAAATTCTGCATTAGTGTTTTGTTAAATCGTTCTACATAGGCACTAGTTTTCAGCTACAAAGTGATTAGAAAATATTGGTTGTATTTGGTACTTAATGAACTGTTTCAAAGTGAATCAAGACCAAGCTCAAGCATTCATCACCATTTCTTTTCCGTGACTTACAATAGAAATCTACAGATGTTAATCACCAAGATACTTTTCCTGATTTGTAAAACCTGAGAAAGTTGGACATTCTCTTATGCCTGCTTTAATTTGCATATTTCTGTACAGTGTAAAGCCTAGCAGAAGCCAAGAAATTGCTTAATTTTTTGCTGATCTTGAATACAGCCCAAATGTTGCTTGAAGTATCTGTGCAACGGTCTTCTCCGCATGATCACCCACTTAGTCTGCTCTGTGACTCCTCCTTCACATCTACTGATAGTCAGATTTTCTTCTGTTTGTATCAAGGTTTCATGTGATTTATCACATTTTTTACTTTTTAGCTTATGTAGGTATTTCCTATCATATTACAAAAGTCCTTGTTAGGTTGTAAATTATTTTAACTACACAAGCTATTAGATGTGTAGATACTCTTACATCTTTCTTGTTCTTTCCATAAAACATGAGCCCTATCTGATACACAAGGATGATATTAAGGTGAAAGCTTTTTATTATCTAATTTTCATTTTGCTTTCATGGTCAGACTTGATTTTCAATATATTTTTGTTATAAAAAAGTATTACATATCTCTTATCTACTTTTGGCATCATTCTACCTATTCCTATATAACAGGAAATACGAATAGGCCTCTCACTAGCTTAGATGAATGTTCTATAAGAGAGAAGACAAGATCAGTTATTTTTATATTTCTAAACATATTTGAGACTGATTAAAAGAATATAAAGCTCTCTTTTGGCTTAATACTCTTTACTGATAGATCAGATAAAGTAGAAAACTGAGAAATAGCAAAAATTTGTGGTTTTGAATTTTTTAACCTTCAAAAATATTTCTAAATTTATAGACTTTGAATTTATTTTTAGCTTGCTAACTAACATCTCATGTCCTGAAAAATAACGATACAGCTGTAGACAAAATGTTGATTATTAGAATTTATAAGATTTTTAGTGTGACTTCAAATATTTTAAATATTCTTCTTTGCTTCCTATTGAAAACAAGCTCAGACTATCTCTTTTAATTGAAGATCTCTTGCCTGTTTGTGTTGTGTGCAGCCTAGTTAATTCCATTTAAAAGAATACTTACCATATTCACTATATTCAGGTAAGAATGCTATTTCTTTGTGTGTGTGTGTGTGGTTTTTTTTTGGGGGGGGGTGGTCTCAATTTGTTTACTGTGATAAAATATATATAACATTTGTTACTTTAATAATTGTTGAATATACAATTCAATGGCATTAAGTTCATTCATATTTTTGTGCATTCATCACTACTATCTATCTCAAGAAAGTTTTCATCTTTCTAAACTGAAACTCTGGATTCATAATACAATAATCCCCCTGCCACCTTTCCCCCAGCTTTTAATAAGCACTGTTCTACTTTTTCTGTATACTTTGATGATTGTAGGTGCTTCACATCAGTGGAATTCTACAAATCATAGAATCATTTTGTATCCAGCTTATTTCACTTAGCATAATGTTTTCAAGGGTCATTTTTGTTGTAGGATCTATCAGAGCTTTTTTCTTTTTAAGGCTGAATAATATTTGTGTGTGTGTGTGTGTGCGCGCGCACGCGCGCGTGCGTGTGTGATGATTTAGCTGTGTCTCCACCGATATCTCATCTTGAATTCCCACAAGTTGTAGGAGGCACTGGGTGGGAGGTAATTGAATCATTGGGGGAGGGCTTTCCTGTGCTGTTCTCTTGATAGTGAATAAGTCTCATGAGACGTGATAGCTTTATAAGGCAGAGTTTCCCTGCAAAAGCTCTCTCTCTCTTTTTTTTTTTTTTTTTTTGCCTGCTACCATCCATGTAAGAAGTGACTTGCCCTTCCTTTCCTTCTACCGTGATTATGAGGCTTCCCCAGGCACATAAAACTATCAGTCCAATTAAACCTCTTTCTTTTGTAAATTACCCAGTCTCAGGTATGTCTTTATCAGCAGCATGAAAACAGACTAATACAATAAATTGGTACCAGTAGAATGGGGTGTTGTTAAAAAGATACACGAAAATATGGAAGAGACTATGGAACTGGGTAACAGGTGGGGGCTGGAACAGTTTGGAGGGCTCAGAAAAAGATAGGAAAATGTGGGAAATTTTGGAACTTCCTAGAAACTTGTGGAATGGCTTTGGCAAAAATTCTAATAGTTATATGAACAATAAGGTCCAGACTGAGGTGGTCTCAGATGGAGATGAGGAACTTGTTGAGAACTGGAGTTAAAGGTTACTCTTGTTATGTTTTAGCAAAAAGATTGGCAGCATTTTGCCCCTGCCCTAAAGATCTGTGGAACTTTGAAATTTAGAGAGATGATTTAGGGTATCTGGTGGAAGAAATTTTTAAGCAACAAAGCATTCAAGAGGTGATTTGGGTGCTGTTAAAGGCATTCAGTTTTAAAAGTTTTAAAAGGGTAACACAGCATAAAAGCTTGGAAAATTTGGAGCCTGACAATGTGAGAGAAAAGAAAATCCCATGTTCTGGGGAGAAATTTAAGCTGGCTGAAGAAATGTGCATAAATAATTAGGAACCTAATGTTAATCACCAAGGCAATGGGGCAAATGTCTCCAGGGCATGTCAGAGGTCTTCAGACAGGGCAGCCACCCTCATCACACACCCGGAGGCCTAGTGGAAAAATATAGTTTTATGGGTCAGACCATGAGTCCCCATGCTGTATGCATTCTAGGGACTTGGTGCCCTTTGTCCAGGCTACTCCAGCCATGACTAAAAGGGGCCAAGGTACAGCTCAGGCCATGGCTTCAGAGGGTGCGATCTCCAGCCTTGGCAGCTTCTACGTGGTGTCGAGCCTTCAGGTTCACAGAAGTCAAAATTTGAGGATCAGGAACCTCTGCTTAGATTTCAGAAGATGTATGGAAACACCCGGACATCCAGGCAGAAGTGTGCTGTAGGGGCAGGGCTTTCATGAAGAATCTGCTAGGGCAGTGCAGAAGGGAAATGTGGGATTAGAGCCCCCACACAGAGTCTCTACTGAGGCACTGCCTAGTGGAGGTTTGAGAAGAGGGCCATTGTCCTCCAGATCTCAGAATGGTAGATTCACCAACAGCTTGCACCGTGTGACCTCTTGCCTCAGCGTGACCTGGAAATGAGATAAAGAGTTAAAGGAGATCATTTTTGCAGCTTTACAATGTGACTGTTGTACCTAGGAAGTAACTTACTTGCCTTTTATTTACAGACTCATAAGCAGAAGGGACTTGCCATGTCTCTCAGATGAGACTTTTTACTGTAGACTTTTGAGTTAATGCTGAAATGAGTTAAATCTTTGGGGGACTGTTGGGAAGGCATGATTCGTTTTGAAATGTGAGGACCTGAGATTTGGGAGGGGCTAGAGATGGAATGATATGGTTTGGCTGTGCCCCCACCAAATCTCATCTCGAATTCCCACATGTCATGGGAGGTACCTGTTGGGAGGTAATTGAATCATGGGGTGGGGAGGTCTTTCCCGTGCTGTTCTTTTGATAGTGAATAAGTCTCGTGAGATCTGATGGCTTTATAAGGCAGAGTTTCTCTGCACAAGCTCTCTTTTTCTGCCTGCTGCCATTCACGTAAGACAAAACTTACTCTTCTTTATCTTCCGCCATGATTGTAAGGCTTCCCCAGCCACATGGAACTGAAGTGCTGTTTGATAGCATTTCATCCACAGCAGAACACCTTTAAAATGAAATGAACCCTTTCAAACCCTGCCACTGCCTTATTAACTAAATTGAGGTAATATTCCAAATCCTCTGCTGTCATTTCATCAATGTTCACAGCATCTTCACCAGGAATAGATTACATGTCAGGAAAAAAAAAAAAAAAAAAAAAACAACAACAACAAAAAAAAAACTTTCTTTGCTCATCCATAAAAAAAACACTCCTCATCCATTCAAATTTTATCATGTGATTGCAGCAATTCAGTCATATCTTCAGGCTCCACTTCTAGTTCTAATTCTCTTGCTATGTCCACCACATCTGCAGTTACTTCCTCTACTGAAAGCTTGAACTGCTCAAAGTCATCCATGATGGTTAGAATCAACTTATTCTAAACTATTAATGTAGGTATTTTGTCTTCTCTTATGAATCACACACGTTGTTGATAGCATCTAGAATGGTGAATCTTTTCTGGCAGGTATTCGATTTACCTTGCTCAAATCTATCAGAGGAATGGCTCTCTGTAGCAACTATAACCTTACAAAATGTATTACTTCAATAATAAGACTTGAAAGTTCAAATTACTTTTTGATCCATGAGCTGCAGAATGAATGTTTGTGTTAGTGGGCATCAAATGACATTAATCTGGTAGAGATCCACCAGAGAACCAGGATAACCAAATATGCTGCCAATGAGCAGAAATAGTATGAAATAAATCTCTTTTTCTGAGTACAAAAAATATCCTGGACTTAAAATTTATTAAACCATGCTATAAAAAGTTGTGCTGTCTTCCAGGATTTGTTCTTCCATACATAGAGCACAGGTAAAGCAGATTTACCATAATTCTTAGTGGCTCTAGGATTTTCAGAATGGGAAATGTGCATTGGCTTCAACTTTAGGTTACCAAGTGCTTCAGCTTCTAACAAGAGAGGCAGCCTGTCACTGAAAGCTTTAGAGCCAGATTTTGACTTTTACTCTCTAACTATGAAAGTCCTAGTGCTTTTTATCTTTATCCAATAAAAGGCAATAGAAGGTTCCTTATGCTACATTGAAAATGTATTGTTTAATGTAGTCTCTCTATCAATGATCTTAACTAGATCTCCTGGATTACTTGCTGTGCTTCTACATTATCACTTTCTACTTCACCTTACAATTTTATGTTATGTAGATGATTTCTAATGAACCAACCTCTGCTAGCTGCTGACTTTTCCTCTGCAGATTCATTCTCTCTGTCAGTCTTCATAGAATAGAAGCGAGTCATGGACTTGCTCTAGATTGGGCTTTTGTTTAAGGGAGTGTTATGGTTGATTGATATTCAATGTAAAACTTTCTTGTTATCAGCAATAGGCTTTTTTTGCTTTTTTGTCATTCACGTGTTCATTGTAGGAGAACTTTTAATTTTCTTCAATAATTTTTTTTTTACACTAACACCTTGGCTAAGTGTTTGATAAAGAGACCCAGCATTCAACCTATGTCAGCTTTCAATATGCCTTCTTCAATAAGCTTAATCATTTCTAGCTTTTGATTACAAATGAGAGAAGTGCAACTCTGCTTTTCATTTGAACCCTTAGAAGACATTTTAGGATTATTAATTGGCCTAATTTCAATATTGTTATATCCCCAGGAATAGGAGGGCCAAAGGAGAGGAGGGGAGATGGGGAAACAGCCTGTCGGTGGAGCAGTGAGAACACACATGACTTATGGATTAAGTTTGCCATCTTATATGAGTATGGGTCATGTCATCCCAAAACAATTACAATAGTAACATCAAAGATCACTGATTAAAGATCACCATAACAAATATAATAATAATTAAAACACTTAAATATTGCAAGAGTTACCAAAATGTGACATAGAGAGAAGTGAGCACATGCTTTTGGAGTAATTGGGCTAATACTCTTGGTTAACACAGGATTGCCACAGACCTTCCATTTGTTAAAAAAGACAGCTTCTGTGAAGTATAGTAAAGTGAAGCACAATAAAATGTGGTATTCATGTTCATATATGTGTGTGTGCACTCCATTTTTTATTGATTTATTCATCAATGGACATTTGGGTAATGCTCACCTTTTGGTTATTGTATATAATGCTGTTATAAACATTAGTGCTCAAGCATCTGTTCAAGTCCTTACTTTCAATTCTTTGGGGAATATGCCTAGAAGTGGTATTGCTGGATTACATGGTAATTCTATGTTTAATTTTTTTGAGGAATCACCATATTGTCTTTTGCAATAGCTTTACCACTTTATATTCCTACCACCAATGCCCAAGAGTTCCAATTTTTCCACATCTTGCCAACACTTATCTTCTGTTTTTCTCTTTTTAAGTAAAGAATTTTAAGTGCCAAAACAATATATGGGAGATTTGCAAGTATATTTTTTTCTAGAAATTTTGACCACAGCAATATCTAGGAGGGGACTTCCAAAAGCTCCTAAAATAATGGAATGGAAAGATAAAAACTAATAATAATAATAATAATAATAATAAACTTCATTTCTCAACATAAGCTTCATTTCTCAACATAAGCTTCATCAAGTTCAAGATACTTTTGTAAACAATGATACCAGACATTTATTCTATCCCTAAAGAACTGAGGGTCCTGAGAATGTAACCACGTCAACGATATCTTTTTTACATTATTGATGGAAGAAAAACGAGTGCTCATTAAAGATTTTTTTAAGATTAAGAAACAAAGCAGTAGCCAGAAGGTGCCAAATCAGGACTGTACAACTGTATGCCTAATGATTTCCCATCAAAACTCTTGCAAAATTGCCCTTATTGGATGATAGGACTGAGATGGAGCATTGTAAGGATTCTCTGATGAAGGTTTCCTCAGGGTTTCTTTTTGGTTTGTTTGTTGTTGTTGATTGTTTTGGTTTTTGGTTTTTGGTTTTTTGTTGTTGTTGTTTGTTTTTGCTAAAGATTTGGCTAAATTTCTCAAAGCACACTTACAATAAGCAGATGTTATTGTTCTTTGACCATCCAGAAAGTCAACAAACAAAATGCCTTGATGATTCCAAATACCATTGCCATGACCTTTGGTCTTGGCAGATGTGTTTTTACTTCAACTGGAGCGCTTCCTCCTCTTGGTATTCATTGCTTTGATTGTGCTTTGTCTTCAGGATTGTACCAGTAAAGCTATGTTTCATCTCCTGTTGTGATTCTTGGAGTAAATTCTCAGGATGTTGATCCCATTTGTTTAAAGTTTCCGGTAAAAGCTCTACTGTTGCCTGTAGCTTGCCTGGGCACAATGGTTCTGGCACCCATTCAGTGGAAAGTTAGTTCATCTTTAATTTTTCAGTCAGAATTGTATTGAGATGTCTATGATGTTGGCTATTTTTTTCTGCTATTAATTATTAGTTCTCTTCAGTTAGAATACTGATGTTACCAGGAATTCTGAGTTGAGATGTACTATTTAACTGAGGACATCAACAGAACTGGAACACTGAACCAGCAATCTCAGTTTTTGTGATAGTGAACAAAGAATTGCAAACTAACACCAAAATGCAAGTTTAAAGCAGAGTTTATTGAAGCACTGTAATACACTCTCAGAGGGAGAGCAGACTGATTTCTGTGAAGTGCAATCAGCCCCTCTTTACAAAACTTGGAGGACTTTCATGGAGGTTTTGTGGGGAGGAGTTGAGGTTTGGGCTATGTGTGAGTGACAAGATGAAGTCATTTAATTGGCAGTTTATGGACATATAGCTAAAATTAAACTGTGCATATTTTTACCTATAATTTGTTAAGAAAAGCCAACCTGGAGGGTGGGAGGTGGTAAAGCCACATGTAAATTTTATTATAATGATGGTAGAATGAGCTTGGGACGAACTTGAGGATACAGTTCTATGTTGGGGGATTTCCACCTGTGCCCTAGTTTCTCCTCCAAGATATGTTCGCCACAGATTTTATCACAGTCTCCATTCTTTAGGATGGATAGAGTTAGGGAAGTTCGGGGGCTGAACTTAGGTGAGCTATGGGCTGTCTTGGTGATAACCTTTTTGTTCTCTTTTCTTACCTGCTCCCAGCTTCTAATATCTATCTAACTACCTAACACTAACAAAATTATATTTTTAAAGAAATAGAAAGAAATAGTTGTGGATGATCTGCCACTGTGGGATTCATCTTCAACATCATCTTATCCTTTCTAAAATGAGTTACCCATTTGTAAAGTGCTTATTTCTTTAGAACATTTTCCCCAAAAGCTTTTTTAAGACATAAGTGATTTCACATTACTCCACTAGTCTTCACCATAAATTTGATGTTTGTTCTTGCTTTAATTTTAGCAGAATTCAATTTGTTCTGACAGGAACTCTCTTCAAGTTGATGTCTTATTCTTTTTTAGTGTTTCAAACTATATTCTGCTCGGATATGCTATAACAAGTAAGTATGAGTTTATTTAGGTATAAAAATGTTTAAAATGTATGCATAGTTTTTTCTAATATGCATTTTCCATGAACTTTTTGAAGACCCCTTGTATCACATTCTGTTCCCATTATTCTAACAGGGGCTGGTGGCAATAGGCTTAAATTAATGCTAGTATAAAAGTCAAACCAAGTAGCTATATTTTATCCAATAATATTAGCTACATCTTATTACACCCATCTCCTTTTTTAAAAAGTGTCTAGTCATAATTACTCCTACTGAATGAAAAAATGTAGATATTTGTGTAAAATCTTATAATGCAGTATTTATGAAACCTCCACAATTCTCCAAAAGCAGAGAATATACATTTGAATTCATTTAAAGAAACAAAACAATTTCAATTTGATTCAGATATGTCACATAAACTTAATCCCCTCTTTATATTTTTCTTTATTTTCAATGGATCCTATAACATATACATGTCATTTCTATTTTCAGAAAAAAAGTCATACAAATAGTGGTAAGCTTTAAGATCTGGACTAATATGCATTATTTTATTTTAAAGTAATGAGTAGGTGAAAGTCAATATTATCTAGCATGGAATTTGATCTCATTCTGCTCTTTCAAAAAAGAAATCACAACTGGAAGTAACATTTTTTAAGAAGACTATTAGCCAGGCATAGAAAGACAAATACTGAGTGATCTCACCTATATAGAGAATTAGAAAAAGTGGAAGTCATAGGAATGCAGACTAGAAAATTGTTATCAGAGGCGGGGAAGGGTGATGGACAGGGAAAAGGGAGATGTTGATCAAAAGGTATAAAGTTTCAGTTAGACAGGAGAAATAAGATTTAGTGATCTATTATGCAACATGGTGACTAGAAGAAGTAATAATGTGGATTTCAAAATTGCTAAAATAATAGATTTTAAATGTTTTCACTAAAAATTAAGTATATGTTAATGAATTTGTTAATTAGCTTAATTTAATCATCCAACATTATAAACATATATCAATATGTCACATTGTATCCTATGAATATATACAATTATTATTTGCCAATTAAAAATAAAATTTAGGCTGGGTACAGTGGCTCATGCCTGTAATCCCAGCATGTTAGAAGGCCAGGAGTTGGAGCTCAGGAGTTATAGTCCAGCTTCGGCCAAATGGAGAAACCCCATCTCTATAGACAATATAAAAATTAGCTAGGTGTGATGGTGCATTCCTATAGTCCCAGCTACTTGAGAGGTTGAGGTGGGAGGGTTGCTTAAGCTTGGGAAGTGGAGGTTGCAGTGAGCCATGTTTCTGTCATTGCACTCCAGCCTAGGTGACAGAGTGAGACTCTGTCTCAAATAAAATTTCATTTAATTAAAAAAAAACTAAAATAAATGATATAAAGTACAAAAAATAAGACACTGAAATCTAAAATGACAATATAATTTTAACAAACCAAATTACAGATACTTATGTATTTAATAGTTCAAAAAATATTGCCAATTAACTGACGACTGAAAGGCAGAGAAGGAGCCATTACTCGTAGATAACAGATGGGTACATTTAAAGATTCAGGAGTAGAACTATAGCTATTTCTTGATAAGACAATAATATAAACAGTAAGGGGCTTTTCCACAAATGAAGACACTATCTTAAAATAGAGATGTTTTAAACATGAGGTTTTGATTGCTTTAATGACCTAATGCATTCATACATTTAAAATTTACTTAATATCTACCAGGTGTCCAGTACTGTGCTAGGCAGGAGCAGACTCAAACAATTCTTTGGTTTTCTAATTCAGGTATTATTCAGTTATTTACAACCATCATATTTTTATTTAATAAATGGCTTGTACTACCTACACTAAGTGTAACCTTACATGAAGTAACAACTTGTAATTAATTTAATACATTCATTGATTAATTCCACAAACTATACTTATTTCCCACTGTGGACCAGACCTTATGCTCCATGTTAGTGAGCAGGGATGATGCTTTTCCCTCCTTAAATAGTTCAGAGACATTCATTATAATTGATTCCGGATCAGTGTACTAATCCAGAGGATAAATCCTCTTTTTTCATTTTTGGTTAGTTATATAAAGCTTAGGATAAGGAAATAAAAAAAAAAAAACTGTTTCGTAACCTTTAAAGACACAAGAGTTGGAGAGGTTTTCTATTTATTTTCTCAATTCTATGCTGCATTAGCTAATCTCAAAAACTTTCTGGCATGATACCAGAATGAACTGAGATCTTCAGCATGCTTTGAATCAGTCTCCAGATAAAGAGATCATTGAGCTTCCAAATGATGTTGAAACTCATTATCCTCCAACAGGAAAGCATTATTCCATTATCCCCTAGAAACATTATTACTATGAAACATCTGCAAACAACAGTACATGGTCAGAGATTGATGGGATCCACTTTTTTGTAGATTTAAATATATTGTAAAGATGAAAAAAAATCAATGAACATTTATAAATAATGAGACATAAAAAAGATCTTATGGCTTAAGCCCATTTTGTAGGATGTAGTAGTATACCCGTAAAACTACAGAATTACTTATAAGCCTATTAGGATGTGACGTTAATCTAAATGTGGGGATAATGAACATAGCTGTAGAAATTCACAATCAGGAATTTGCAAGAGTGAATACATTGAAATGATGAGCCATCTAAATGAAATAAATTGGAAATCAACAATGGATATAATTGACAAGCTGGAGGTAGTTTCCCTGTTAGAGGTCGCATAGACTTATGGAAATAAGATAAAGTCATTCAGATATTAATAGTCAATTTTTCTTCCTAAAATCTTTCAGATAAATAGAAAACTCTCAAAATGATCAACCTTGAAATATTTCAGAAGTTCTTTCAGCTTTCCTAAAACTAAGGAAATCAAAATATTCAGAATAACTGTAAATGAGATAGAACTGTATTCTATGGCTCAGTTGAATTAGGATAAAATGAACTTTATGTAAATTAAATTAAGATATTAAAAATAAATAAGATATTTGGCCAAGTGTGTTGATTCATGCCTGTAATCCCAGTACTTTGGGAGGCTGGGACAGGGTAGGTTGCTTGAGCTCAGAAGTTCAAGACCAGCCTGGGCAACATGGCAAAACCCTGCATCCACAAAAATATTAAAAATTAGCTGGGCGTGATTGTGTGCACCTGTTCATTCCAGCTACTCAGGAGGTTAAAGTGGGAATGATCACTTAAGCCTGGGAAGTGGAGGTTGCAGGGAGCCAAGATTGCGCCACTGTACTGTAGTCTGGTGTAGTGAGACCCTGTCTCAAAAAACAAACAAAAAACCCCAGAGTGAGGCTGTGTATCAAAAAAATAGGATAATCAAAAAAAAAAAATATATATATACACACATTTTTAAAATGTTTAATATATTAACATTAATATACATTTAATGTTTAAAAAGTACACGACCGCAAAGTAATTCTGTGAGCTGTCCGTAAAAATATCTGTCATATTACAGGTACACTGTGAGTATGTTTCAAAATGTTGAACAATTTTCACCTGAATGTCTAATGCAGATATTGGAGAGCAATGACCAGGTCCCTATTGGCTTTGTTGGCAATTAAAAGGATGGTAAAGATTTCTTTCCTCATCTTAAAATTGTGTTTACTTTCCTACTAGCAAGTATTAGCATAATATAAAAAGTGATCTCATATTACAGATCAAAGTGTCAAAATTGTTTTCATGTGGAATTATATCGTTGTTTTAAATTATTGAATGTAGAAACTAGCAATTATTACATATTTTACATACACAGAGCAAGAAAAAATGTAGAGCATAGAGCAGTGTTCCCCATGCCCTGGGCTGCTACCAGTCTGTGGCCTGTTAGGAACCGGGCCATACAGCAGGAGGTGAGCCATGAGCGAGCAAATCTTCATCATTATTTACAGCTACTCTGCATGACTCACATTACCACCTGAGCTCTGCCACCTGTCAGATCAGCGGCAGCATTAGATTCCTTATAGGAGAACAAACCCTATTGTGAATTGTACATGCGAGGAACCTAGGTTGTGCTTTCCTTATGAGAATCTAATGTCTGATGAACTGTCACTGTCTCCCATCTCCCCCTGATGAGACCATCTAGTTGCAGGAAAACAAGCTCAGGGCTCCCATTGATTCTACAATATGCTGAGTTGTATAATCATTTCATTATATATTACAATGAAATATATAGTAGAAATAAAGTGCACAAGACATATAATGCATTTGAATCATCCCGAAGTCATCCCTTGCCCTGTCTGTGGAAAAATTGTCTTTCATGAAACCAATCCCTGGTGCCAAAAAGGTTAGGGACCACCTACATACAGGCTATGCTTAGGAGTCATTTTGATATAGATCAATATGCCAGCTCTGCTAATTTTTATACCTGTAATCTGGGACAAATCTATTAAACTTTCTAAATTTAAATGTTCTCATCTGCACAAGGTATATAATATCTATATCTTAGGATTGTTATATATGGTTAAGTTACTTCTTATAAAATACTTAGTAGACCACCTCACACATAGTACTCTTCCAAAATTATTAGCTATTATCAGTGATTATTATTTAATCATATTAGTTACTAGTGAAAGTGTTTGCAGTGTATATGGTGTAATTGTGGCTTCCAGATACTTGTAGCATACAGATAGCAAATAAGAGTATCTGAGCAGGGAAGGAAAGAGAAATAGGCAAGGTATTCATTCTCTTGGAAAATTCAATGTCATTCTATTTGCATTTTATGTTAAACTATCTCTGCTTGAAACACAGAAAAATGTCGCTTGTATTACTTGAAGTTATTCTAAAATAATGTTATGTATTTAAAAATATTAATATAAGTAGTCAGTTGAATAAAATAAAACTAATTTGAAAATTAAATCAATATTATCTCTAAAGACAAAATATCCCGGATTTACCCAGGAAAACTTCTGCTATTGAAATGTAGTCTCTTAAGAGGTTTGTGAATAGAATTTTTAAAAATCCCATTCCATAAACCATCATGTCAGAGAGACAATACCTAGAAAATCTAATAAATTATGTTCTATTGACTACATCTGCTGAATAGTCCCTTATGTGAATTCATTCAATCTTTTCCATTCTCTGATGAATATCCTTGTTCTAAAAAAAGTCTCAATTTTTATTTCTTTTCTTTCTGTTGTTGGCTTAAAGAAGCTAGCCATAAACAATCAGGTCGACAGCTGCCTATGAGAATTATGAGTCTCTTTCAGAGTTACTCCCAGAGCTTCTTTGGGAACTCTGAGTTGCTGCCCTGCAGACTTAGGCTGATTTTTTGCTTTTGGCTCCTTATCTTGTCAGTCAATAGAAGAAGGCATCAGAAGGTTACCACCAAGCTGAAATTGAAATCGTCTCCACTGACCCCATGGCATGAACCTTTCATTTTGTTCTCTGGGATGGGTCACATCTTATTTGTCCATTGTAAATTTTTAGTGTCTATTCACTGAATTCCCATTCAGTATTTTAAATCAGTTTCTCAAGGGTTTCCTAGGAAAACAAGCACAAGATAACAGAATCTGAGCTGCCACTCATGAACTTATTTGTCTTGCCTTTGTAAGTAGAATCCAATCCACATAAAGGTACAACGCCTTGGTCAAGAATTTCAGTTTTTTAAACTTTATATAAAGAAACTCACAAATCTGTCATTCCCTTAATTATAGTTACCCTATGTTTGCTAGCCTTATAGTGTATATAAAATTGGTTATAAATTAATAATACTAATAACATTATTTTACTTCTTTGAAAGTAATTGATATATAGTGAATTAATATGCACAGGCAGTTATATTTCATCAACTATTCTATTGCAAAAATACCAAGTCACTTTTCAAATCTTAATGTTAGAATAGTCATTATCTAAAACTTGAGATAAGAGTTTCATTACTTAACATACAGTAAAAAAGAATTCTTAATTCTGTTTTCATTGTAAATACTTAATCTGTGAGATTTCACCCTTCCAAAATGTCCCACATTCCTGACAAAATGAAGCAAGTGGTGATCCCCATTTTGGCATACCAGATTGGCAGGAGCAAGGGGCTTGTGCAGGCGTTCCTAAAATTACATGAAGTCATTACTGATATTTGCCCAGGAGGTACTTCTTTCACATATTCACTGTTGACAGTTGAACTCAACTACTGGTCTCCTTTAGGACCAGACTTGATTCCACCCTCATTGGTCCATATCTGTGCCATGATAATTGTTAATTTTGAATGCGGTAGTCTGCCCCCCGTTATCCATGGTTTCAGTTGCTTGCAGTCAACCTTGATCCAAAAGTATTAAGCAGAATATATGAGAAATAAACAGTTCATGTTTTAAATTCCACACCATTTTCAGGAGTGTGATGAAATCTTGCACTGTCTCACTCCATCCCATTCAGTCATGAATCATTCTGTTATCTGGCCTATTCAGTTGTATTTGCTATCTGCCCAGGAGTCAGTTTGGAACCATCTAGGTTACTAGATTGAAAAAACCTAGTAGATATAGAGTTTGGTACCATCTGAGATTTTAGGTACTTACTAGGGATCTTGGAATATATGCCCCTAGGGTAAGGGGAAGCTACTGTAATGTGTATTGTTGCTCCACTAGAAAACCTGAGGCTCTGTTGAGGCCCAGGAAGCTACAAATGTATATGCACACACACTATTTGTCTTTCAGATTCTAATGAGTGCACTTAGAGAGAAAAGCATTGTCTTGTTAGAAAAAACATGGGGCTGGGAATTTGTCATCCTGGCCTCCAGACACATTTTTGCATTAATTAAATTTCTGCACTTAGGTAGATCATTTAACCCTCTCTGCATTCCATTTTATCTGGAAAGTGTGAAAGTTTTAAGTGTATTTAAAAGATATAGGATTTATAGAGAGGATATATGTCCCTCTAATACCCTTTTCATTTTAAAATTGTATTTCCATTTTTGGTCATTACTAAGTAGAAGAGATGCAGTTGAGAAATGAAATGCTTACTCACCAGTGGACAAAATAAGAAATGTTGAAAAAAGTCAAAATGAAGAGTGAGATGCCCTGGAGGGGAAGGAAGGACAGAGCTTGGCTGAGGTTTTTTAAGAGGCCGGTCCTTCCCAGAGAGCATGGTAGGCTCTTCGCATGGTAGACAAATATTGTGAGGCTTTTAATTATCATTTGGTGAGTTTCTACTTCAGTAATTAGTGCACGTTTTAAGCACTTAAAGAACTGGACTCCCGTGCTTAACGTGTAATTAGTCTAAAGAGCAAAGGAAATATTATTAAAAATAAAGTTGACTTTGTACATCAGAACTATGAATAGTATAGCGGCTATTGCATATGATGTAGTAGGTGCTTTAGAAAGGAAAGAAAGTTTAGATGTAAGAGATCTGGAAATCAAATGGTTAGATTATAAAATAAAATTATTTTGCTCTATTTTTCAAAGTAATTTAATTTAAAGGCAGCACAATCAATTAAATATATCTGGCCATCACTGAATCTGAAATTTGGAATACTACAATTGATGCTCTTCTAGCAATTTAGGGAAACAAAATGTGGTATTTAATGACCATTGGACATTTATCATTATTAGTAAAGTCTGAAGAGGAGTTGTATTGCTTTTATTTTATTACAAACTTCATGATGCCATTTATTATTTATTCACTTAACAAGAATCTAATATAGCATTAACATCATCATCCACCTGTCCCCATATGATTTTGAGACATATTATACAATCTAGAAATAATAGTGGTAAACATCGAAAACACCTGTAATCACTTCACGACTTAATCATCAACGTAGAATTGAACTCACAGAAAATAATTTGTTTCATTGAGAGATCATGGTTGTTGTCCATGATGATTGCCATTAAATGTCATCATTCATAATGTGTTTCTTGCTACAGAATGGTAAATAAATTTACTATGAAATGTAAAACTGCTACATATTCAGGAATATAAAACAAAATGTGGTCAAGAATAAGCATCTAAGTAAACTTCTTCAGATCTCCTGAAAAAAAGTAATTTTCCTGAAAGTGAGTGGCACAGCCCCATAGGCCAAATTTAAAGAATCTTTTGTTAGGCTCTTTAACATGGCAATGGTATGAGGTTGGGGGAAGAGGGGATACACTCACACTCATAGGCTATGATCTACCTCCTAGGCAGGAACTACTGTCTAAGGGTCACATAAGATGCCTAAGTGGGTTTGTTTGTTGGTTTCCCTGTTCTGGTCTTGTATGCGTGTGGAATGTTATTCAATGTTGGGCTTTTTTGGCATCAATTTTTATTATCTTTTGTTCCTGCCTTCTCTCTTTCTCTCTCTCTTTTTTTATTTTTTATTTTTGAGACGGAATCTCGCTCTGTCTGTCGCCCAGGCTGGAGTGCAGTGGCGCTGTCTCCACTCACTGCAAGCTCCGCCTCCCAGGTTCACGCCATTCTCCTGCCTCAGCCTCCCAAGAAGCTGGGACTACAGGCGCCCGCCACCACGCCCGGCTAATTTTTTGTATTTTTAGTAGAGACGGGGTTTCACTGTTTTAGCCAGGATGGTCTCGATCTCCCGACCTTGTGATCTGCTCGCCTCGGCCTCCCAAAGTCCTAGGATTACTGGCATGAGCCACCTTGCCCCGCCTCTCTCTTTTTTTAATCTGTCAACATATGAATGCAACTAGAAGAACTATCAATGTTAAACTACCCCGGTGTTCCTGGGATTAACCCAATTGGGACATTATGCAGTACTATTTACATGGATTTGGCTTACTGTATTTTGTTTAGAATTTTTTCCATCTATTTTAAGTGAGATAAGACAGCTAATTTTTAAAAATATTTTATAGCAAATAGTCAAGTAATGTTTCAGACTACGGCATAGTTTTTTCTTCTTTTGGTATTTGTATGCATTTACCGGGTACAAGTATGATTTAGTTTCCCTGAAACTACCAATTTGCTTTGCAAAAATTTTCTTCTTACTTTGGAGAGATATTTTAGGAACTAATAGGTCTTTTTCAGAAAACAGTTGTCTGAAGTTTAGAAAATTTTTCAGCTTCAGTTTTTTTTCTATTAAATTCAATTAAAATTAAAACATTTTTATTAAAAAATGTGTATGAATGTATCCCATTTTTCAATTCATTATGCATTCTATCTGAACATATGCAGAAAGAGGTGTCTAAATAATGTTGACACATTTTTATGACCTTTATGTTTCAGTTTTAGGTGATGCAAAATTTTATTTAGTCTTTTATAGTGCATAAATTTATGTCATAATAATACATAGTTTTATCAGCAAAGAAAGCTATAATTCTTTTTTTAAAAATATATATAGTTACCTGTTTTCTTGCCTTTAACATCAATATTGAGTCAATTTGCCTCAATATTTTCTGTTTCCACAATTAAACCTAAATTATTATCACTGCAAATTGACATCTTTGTGTGTGTATGCTGGGCTGATGTTCCAATGACAAGCACCCTTAGGGGCTGAAGGCTAGGGTCTGCTTGAGATCCAGGGCCATCTGTTCTGATTGGCCTTTGCCCCTACCACCTTAGTCTTTAAACATTTTGGGTATCATCTACAGGTGTATGAAAAAAAAATTAACTAAACTTAAAATGTCATAAATCTTTGTAAATAAAGATTATAAATTGTTTTACTATTATTATAAACTAAGACTCAAAAGCAAACACTATATTTTATTTTTCACCATCAGCACGAAAGTAATGTGTGATCTAAGAGTTCATTTATTATTTGTTTGTTTGAAACCTGAGGAAAACTCTGACCAGATGACCTGGCTCATAGTTCTAGCAGAATGAGGCACTGAGGAGGAGTCAAAAAAGAATCATGAGGAAAAATGACTTGAGTTCCAGATTTGAAACCAACAGAGGTCACCAAAAGGAAAGAGGGAGAAGTTATCAATTACCGTAGCAAGATGTTGATTCTGAGTTAGCTCTCAGATCTTCCTCTCTGCTCCTTTCTTTTTTATTTTTTTATTATTGTTATACTTTAAGTTCTAGGGTACATGTTCACAACATGCAGGTTTGTTACATATGTATCCATGTGCCATGTTGGTGTGCTGCACCCATTAATTAGTCATTTGCATTAGGTATATCTCCTAATGCTATCCCTCTCCCCTCCTCCCACCCCATGACAGGCCCCGGTGTGTGATGTTCCCCTTCCTGTGTCCAAGTGTTCTCATTGTTCAATTCCCACCTATGAGTGAGAACATGTGGTGTTTGGTTTTCTGTCTTTGCGATTTGAGAAAAAATTCTCTCTTTGCTGAGAATGAGGGTTTCCACCTTCATCCATGTCCCTACAGAGGACATGAACTCATCCTTTTTTATGGCTGCATAGTATTCCAGGGTGTATATGTGCCAAATTTTCTTAATCCAGTCTATCATTGGTAGACATTTGGGTTGGTTCCAAGTCTTTGCTATTGTGAATAGTGCCGCAATGAACATACGTGTGCATGTGTCTTTATAGCAGCATGATTTATAATCCTTTGGGTATATGCCCATGAATGGGATGACTGGGTCGAATAGTATTTCTAGTTGTAGATCCTCGAAGACTGGTGAATCTGCTTCTTTTTCTGATGCCAGTACTTTATTTTAACACTACTACTAATAATGATGATGATGATAATGATGATGATGATAATTTTTGCTCTATTTTCTTGTTCTGAATAGACGTTTACTTTTGTACCTTACCCAAGATCAAAAAAGAATTTCTGAAGCCTGATTATTGGTCTCTAGAGATATAATAAGGTTTTTCATTACTAGCAATAATAGCAAAAGAAAGTTTAACATTTCTAGCTATCATAAGACAAGTGGTCATGATGAAAACTGGATTCAGACCTAGGACCAGTTTCACAGAAGAGTAGAATCACTTTCTCACATCAGATTTTACTTTTTAGTTCTTTGCTTGCTTCTACTTGTTATCTCTCTTCTGAGACCGTTCTACTAAAAGTCCTCAATTATATCAATGCAATAATTAAGTATATATACCTTTCAGCTTTTGACTGAAATTATTTCATTTCTCCAAGCACTTGAGACAGTAGCCTATTCCATTATCTGTGAAAGGTTCTTCATAGATGCTGAGACACCTTCTCTCATTTTCTTCCATTTTGACCATTTACTCAGATGCTTCTTTGATTATATGCTGCAGCCTTCCCCGTCACCTTTTAAAAATTATTCTCTTTAGAATATATAAGGAGCACAAACAAATCCATAGGAAAAAGTCTAATAATCCAGTCAAAAAATGGGCAGAAGATTTAAATGGATATTCTCAAAAGAACACATACAAATGGCAAACAGGCATATGAAAATGTGCTCAACATCATTGATTATAATAAAAATGCAAGTTAAAACTACAGTGAGATATCTTGTCACCAGTTAAAATGACTTATATCCAAAACACAGGCAATAACAAATGCTAGTAAAGATGTATAGAAAAGAGAACACTTATACACCACTGGTGAGAATTTGAATTAGTACAACCACTATAGAGGACAGTTTGGAGTTTCCTCAAAATACTAAAATTAGAGCTACTATATGATCCAGCAATCCCTCTGCTGGCTATCAGTATAACAGAGAGATATCTGTATTCCCATGTTTGTTGCAGCACTGTTTACAACAGCCAACATTTGGAGGCAACCTGTCTCTATAAACAGATGAATGGATAAAGAAAATGTGGTACTTACACACAATGGAGTACTATTCAGCCATAAAAAACAATGAGATCCTGTCATTTGCAACAACATGGATGGAACTGGAGATCATTATGTTAAGTGAAATAAGCTACCCACAGAAAGAAGAACATCACATATTCTCACTTATTTGTAGGATCTAAAAATCAAAGCAATTGACCTCATGGACATGATGAGTAAAAGGATGGTGACCAGAGGCTAGGAAGAGTAATGAGGGGCTGGGAGGGAAGTAGGGATGGCTAATGGGTACCAAACAAATAGTAGGAGAGAATAAATAAGACCTACTACTGATAGCACGTCAGAGTAAATATAGTCAATAATAAATATACATTTTAAAAATAACTACAATACTATAACTGGATTTTTTGTAACACAAAGGATAAATGCTTGAGAGGATGGATACCCATTTCCCATGATGTGATTATTACATATTACATGCCTATATGAAAAATGTAATATGCCCCATAAATGTATATACCAACTATATACACAAAAAAATTAAAAATTAAAAAATATTCTATTTAAAAAATCCGTATATCTTATTATTGTATGTTTCTTCTAGAGTCACCTGCTCTACCCTTATGCTTTCAAAAACTACCTATTTGTTGATAAATTATTTCAGATTTCTCTCTTGGGGTTTATAACTGTCAATAGCTACTCAGTTTTTGGTTTGATATCGCTGACTAGCTGCTGCATGTTACTTCACACTGGATAAATCCAACAGACCCATTTGATCATCCAACAAGAAAAAAGGAGTTAGCTCAGTTTTTTTCCCTTTGCTGAATGTTCCACGTTCGAACAGCCTCTAATTTTGTAAATGATATGATTTCTCATCCATAATATCTCACCTTTCACCTAAAAACCCATGCTGTTCTCTTTGCTCAATATCTCACCATCTCTCACCTGGATAATTGTAATGGACTCCTACCTGGTTTCCCAGCTTCAAGTCTTATATCCTCAGATCTGTCCTGTACTCTGCTGTCAGTAAGGCTTCTAAAATACAAAACTGGTAATTCTGTTCTCTTTCATTGTTTTGGTCCATTTTCTCCTGAATCAGGTATGTATCATGGCAAATGGGGGCCCTTCATTATCTGGCTCTGTGCCTTCCTTTCACTCTGTCCCGCCTTGCGGTTTGAACTTCAAGCACCCTGAATTCTTATCAGTTTTCAGAAGGTAACAAACTCTGTTGTGTTGTTGTGTCTTTACATCATTGCCAATTCTGTTATCTTTCTCTAGAATGCTTTCCTCTCAATAGGAACATTTGCTTTTTTTCTTCCAAGCACTTTGTTTAAATATTGCCTTTTCTAAAAAATTCCTTGACCACCCCTTCCTTCCTTCCTTCCTTCCTTCCTTCCTTCCTTCCTTCCTTCCTTCCTTCCTTCCTTCCTTCCTTCCTTCCTTCCTTTCCTTTCCTTTCCTTTCCTTTCCTTTCCTTTCCTTTCCTTTCTTCCTTTGTCCCTCCTTCCCTCCCTTTCTTTCTTTCTTCTCTTTCTCCCTTTCTTTCTCTCTTTCTCTCTCTCTTTCTTTTTGAGACGGAGTTTCACTCTTGTTGCCCAAGCTGGAGTGCAATGGCACAATCTCGGCTCACCACAACCTCCACCTCCTGGGTTCAAGTGATTCTCCTGCCTCAGGCTCCCAAGTAGCTGGGATTACATCCATGAGCCATCATGCCCAGCAATTTTTTTGTATTTTCAGTAGACATGGGGTTTCTCCATGTTGGTCCCGCTGATCTCAAACTCCCAACCTCAGTTGATCCGCCCGCCTTGGCCTCCCAAAGTGCTGGGATTACAGGCCTGAGCCACTGCACCCGGCCAACCACTTCCTTCTCAGAAGGAATTTACTCAGCTTTATTTCAGTATTACTTCCATTGTAACATTTGTGTACATCAATATTGCAGTCCTAATAATTCACTTTACAACTACAAAATGGGAATAACACAGAACTCTGAAAATTGCTGGGAGTATAAAATGAGATCAGTATGTGAAAATGCCAGGAACATAGCAGGTGCTCAGAAAAGCAGGAACTTTGTTTTTTCTATCTGTATATTTGCAGAGACTGACTATCTCTGGAGCAATTTTTGTTATTTTTATTAGTTTCTCTAATTAAATGGTTGCTTTTTCACCAGTTCTCTAATATAAAAATTAAAAAACAAATTTTATTTTGAAGTGTCTGTATGTTTGGAAGATAATGACAGAACTGTGAATGCTGGTGCCTGGATATACAAAGACCAACACCTATCAAAGTGTTTCCTACATTTCTTTTCCAAAGATGGCAATTACTGAATATTTAATTGCTGCATTAAGAATTGCTGGTTATCGGAACTTGGTAACCAGTAAGAGAGGAGGGAAAAGGAAGAAGGAGTTGTGGGGTCTACCTTTTTTGCTTATCTCTTCCTTTCCAACACACGTGCCACTTGAAATCACCCTCATTTACCCGAGACTGGCACAGATGCAGGAGAAATAGTAAGAAAATCTTTTTTGGTACAGGCTCTCTATTGGTGATACTGTTTATATTTAAGACACCAGTAAAATGCGGTTTGCTTAAAACAAATGCCTAGGGTAGCTTCCTGTGAATATGGGATACATTTAGGTTGGACATAGTTAGGTTCAATATTTCTCTTATTCTGTAAAGTCACTTTAAGTCAAAATCATGTTATCTGAAATACAAATTAATTAACACATCCTATTTAACAAAAGAAAATGTCAAGGTCTCCTAAACTAATTAGTGATTCAACGTTCTCAACTATCACTTTTCATCCACAATTAGAGAGAAAGCTTTTGATTGTTGTAAGCTGTCATTTTTCTTTTTATAAGTTGCAAAACATGTACTAGGACACATCTTTGGTGAACATATTGTCATCTACCAATATAATGGCACATTAATTTTTTTCATCAAAGTGATAAAGTCTTTTGATGAACATATTCTTTGATTTTATAAAAGTGATCAGGTTTCCAGTCTAGTGACTGCAATTTTAAAGGGATTCATTAAACACAGTGGACTAATTATCTTGAGCAATCATCTTTCTCTGAGTTTTGAAAAGCCAGTCCAAAAGTGAATTTTATTATGGAATTATTACAGAGAAAGATCTTTAAGTACAAAAGCAGTATTTGAAGGCAGTGTATAGTGAAATAAGCATAGCCCTATAATCATGTTAGGATCACAAAAGTTTAATCCTAAATCCACCATTAAATTGACATTGACTCTTCAACATGAACGAGTTACAAGTGATGTGCAATAAACAATGTGTAGATGAACATCAAGGGTTTTTAGACTGAACTGTGATGTACTTCAATCAACTCCCCAGGTATGCCCACTTTGAAAACAAACTCATAAATTAACTCCATGGGAGGCAAACACATCCAAATCTTTCTCTAGCGTCTGGATCAAATGTTTTTCCATCTTTTTGGTTTGTGCACACTTATTTAGAGAAGGTAAAAGGTCAGGTGTGTGACTGTGACCTGTACTAGAATGTACTAGAACTGTCAGGAAAGCAGTTTTGATTTGAAAAATTGCTTTCAAAAAAGTCTGAAAATAAGTAATTGAAACTAAAGTGGAAAATATACTGAAAGTTAATAGTGTAAGTTGAGCGAATAATTTCTTGCTCAAATATACTTAGTTTAATGACTCACAGTATAAAACACAATTATTGTAAATTAATAGCCTATTCTTCTAGTGTTTTGGAATATGTATGTTAATTTCCAGAAGCCTCGTAAGTGCTGTTTTTCTCATGGCAATGAAACCAACTTAACCCTAACCTTAAATTGGGGCTTAACAAAAGGATGCATCTCAATAATCTCATAACACGATTCTGGTTTGAATCACTTTCTTGGCTCTGGCCTCAGACTCTCTTCAGCTCCAGACCCTGGTTCAAACATCTTCTAAATATTCTAAAGTTCTTCAATGAAAAAGATTTGTCACTGACTTTCTTATCTTCTTAATGCAAATCATCAGACTGCATTCTCTTTAAATTAATGGCACTGCCCTCCGAATAATCTTCCCTGCTAAAATTCTCAGAGTGCTCTTTAGTCCTCTTCCTCCCTTAGCCCTCCACACCCATTCCCTCACCATATCCTGCTCGCTTCATCTCTGAAATACCTCTCAGATCATTTTCTCTTTTCCAGTCTCAGGACCATTATGTCAATCCCTGCTCTTACCTTCTCTGACTTTTATTATTGCTCTTGTTTTCTAACTGATGTATTTGCTTCACCCTTACCTACGTTAGTTTTTCTTTTAACTGCCACCAACTTAATAGAATAGAATACAAATCATCTTAATCTTCCTTAAATACCTACTTTTTCTTGATGAATTATAGTTTACACTCATTAACATATGTAAGTTAGTGTATGACCCCAAACTATTTTCCTAAGGGCATCTCTTGCACTTTTTACTTCTCTTTTCCAGCCCAACTTTTCATCCTCCATGTCTTTGCACAACCTTTCTATTAAAAATTCCCTTTCATGACTTTACTTATACCTTTCTCTACCTGTCACATTGATAGTCATTTTAAGACAGTTAAAATGTTCCATCTCTGTGACACATTTATTAAGATCCTAACAAAAATTGAACCTCTCTCTATTGTGAACCTCATCAATAGTTTGAGAAAATATTTCTCATATCATATAATACAGAGATTGTCCCCAAACTTGGTAATGCCCAGAAAAACTTGAGGAATTTTAAACAATAGAATTTCACATGCCTAGATTCCGCTATAAATTTATGAGTTATTATTCTGAAGATGAGGTCCTAGAAGCTTGCCAGTACCTTGAGAGGTATGAATTTACTAGGCCATCTCTCTATTCCCAATCTCCTGGATGATTCTTTGCACAAAAATGTATGTTAATGAGTAGTTGTAAAATAAAAGATGAACTCATTAGTTTTAGTTTTTCATTCAAATCTACAAGATCATTCTTCCCTACTCTCCAACCAAAATCTGGAGGTAGGTTGGGCTAGTGTCTACTGAAACTTGACAAGGGTATTTGGAGATCCTTTGGCTAACAGACCTCTGTAGTGTCCGATAGACCCTGTAAAAGTGAATTGAGCAGGGGCTTTAGAAATAGAACTGGATTCATGCTTGGCTTTACTTTTTTTAATACTATGATCTTGGACACATTACCTAATCAGACTGAGCCCCAGTTACTTCACATGTAAAATGGTGATTACATTAAATGCTACAGAGAAGAGAGTAAGGATAATTAAATTAAAAGAGATGGTGAAGGTAAAGCATGGAACAGGGTGGGCATGTATCATATGGAGTTTCCTATTACAACAAATCTTTAGTCATTTTCACTAACTTCGTGAGTTAACATCTGATGATAGTCCATCAATAAACACTTTCTTCCAATATTTAACACATTAAATCTGTAACTATAGGCACAGAATTTTGCTCACCAACTTGAAATAAGATATACAGCTCTTACTCAATTATCATTCAAGAGGAAAACATCAAGGGTAGAATAACTCTGCATCTGTGGTCTACAATCCTGCTTTAGTCTAGGGAAGGTTAAAGAATGAAGACCAATTTAGGGAATATAAAATATTTGGGAAAGTCTTCAGACACCTATCCTTTGTACATGGCTGCTGGAACACTTTCTGAGCTCCCAAAGGAAGGAAAAGTCCACTCATACTAATATGTGGTTAAAGACATCTCTAGCTGAGCGATGATATAAGAATATTTGTATGATGGAATCATGCTGTAGCATTTATATCTACTCATCACTCTCTCAATCTTGATACATTTGAACAATAGTAATTCCATGGTTAGCCATATCATTTAGAATATTCCATTGTTAAACATATTTCAGAGTTATTAATTGATAATTAATTATTCCATTTTAATTTGGCTAAGAAAACCTATCATTTTGGCAACTGTACTTTGAGACCATGCTTCACATGATATTTTTGTTTACATTCTACACGCATGCCTGTGTGCAGTAAATCAGGCTCAATAGTGTCTTTCCTGTCACATTCCATCATGTCACACTAATAAAATTTGACATGCTCAGGGATGTGGTGATGAGTAACCGTATGTGATGATACCTTGGGGAATGCTTAAAAATGATGTTCTGTGGTGGTTTCAAAACCTTATGTATACTTCCAAGTTGTCTAAGTAACCCTAACTAAATACATTGTTCCAGCCATGAAAAGATTAATTTAGTTCTTTAGCACCAATGTCACTAAAAGAAATTAACATTTAAACTGATTAGTCATCACTAAATAACACAGGATCATAAAATAGAGTACACCTAATATTTCAAAAAAGCTATACCATATCTCATGTGAATGAGCAGACCAAAGCTGTAAGACACTGATAAGGAAAAACAAAGACATTTATCACAGGTTTAAAATAATAATCATTTGGGATTTTTGTGGTTGTTGTTAGCTTTTTTATATAATGTCTCCTAAAATAGTCATTATTTCTATAACTACTAATCTGGTTTCTGAACTAAATCCCCTCTTCATGCTAAGAACATCATATCATCTAGTCTTTGTCAATATTCTGCATCATTATTCCCATTTACTAGTTGACTAAATAGAAGCTGAAGAAGTGAAATTGACAAGCTGAAATTCACATAGCTAATAAGCAGAATTAAAACTAGGATTCAGATATTTTGTGCTGTGTCCAAACACTGCAATTTCCAGATCCTGCCAGTCTCTTGTGCCCCTTGGAGCTGAACATTTTCCCAGGACACCATATCCTTGTGTGGGACTCCAACCACCTTTCCTGGAGAGATTGCCTTGTGGTTAGGATTCTCTTCACCAAGAGAAGAAGGGCTAGAGACCTCTATCTGAGAACTGATTGCTGACTCCTACAACTGTGCGGAGAAACCTCCACAGCCTATGAAAGCACATCGGGCAAGCCTGCTCTGATTAGTAGCATATTATGATTTCTGACGTAAACCAGTCTCTAAAACCCAGGAGGATACATCTAGAAGAAGTCCTGTTTACACTCTTCTTGAACCTATATATAGTAGACTTGGTGCTAAGCTTTGAAAATGAAGCCAACAGAACATTACCTAGGTGACATGATCTCAATAGTCTACAGTTTTATATCAAAAACCACTTCCCCACTGGAATAAACTAATCCACATGAAACAATGCCTTATGTAATATAAACCATTCCTGATTTTACTACCATTTAACTTGGTAGTGGTGAAAGTGGAATATATACTGTAGACTATTGAGATCATGCCACCTAGGTAATGTTCTGTTGGTTTCATTTTATATATATTCTTTTACAGAGATGGAGCTTCACTATGTTGCCCAGACTGGTCTCAAAGACCTGGGCTCAAGCAATCCTCCCACCTTAGCCTTCCAAAGTTCTGGAATTACAAGGCATGAACCACCACACCTGGCCTTAATAGGAAAGTTTTTGTAAATAATTTTTTGCTTTTTATGGATAATTGGTAAAATATCGTAATATCTGGTTCAAAGTTGACATTATATATTCCAGTTTGGAGAGATATTATCAAAACATTCACTCATATGTTTGTTATTTGTAATACTTTTTCTGATCTAGAAAATGCAATATCATAGTGATTTTTAAGGGTAATTTCTGTAGCAATATGAGATAGTAAATTTTATGCACATTTATTTTATATAATTTATCATAAACAGCCTGTTCATAATAATCTACACAGATAATGAATGGATAATCTGATGAATAAGAGGAACATATTTAGGATTTGTCATATGCTATGTAATCTTTAAAAAGCTAATAATGTTCTTCATTCTCTAGTTTCAAATTAGTATCTGTGTATTTCAGTCCGTAGCATGTGGACAACATTCCTATTCGGGGGCGGGGAGGAAGTCTTATTGAATGTGAATATAATTTGCTACAACTGGTCACCATTTTGTAACAAGTATAGATACACATCCCCTAGCCCACTTTCTTTTACTTTTTTTAAAACATCCAATTCCCCAATGAATTCTGAAGATTTATCATGATTTCATCTCATAAACAAATGCAAAACTTCAAATATTGGGATTGAAAATGACTATGAAGATACCATCTTACTCTGTAGTTTTTCCAAATGCATTTTATCTGTCTAACCAAAGTCAAATTCCTAAATAGCTTTTGACCTAAAAATAGAATCTAGAAAAATATAGTTCATTTGTTGATTCAATGCAATGTAAGGTAGCTCTGAAATAAAATTCCCAATTGTTTGGGAAAAATATCCTAATACTTTTCATTTACTACTACTTTTAATTTTGTTCCTAAAGTGAAACCACAGCTACCAGCAAAAGCATTTGTTGGGTTGAACTTTCATAGTTAAAGTCACAGATGGGAGCTCAGTATTTTTTAACTTACAAGCTTTATTTGTTGAATGTCACTTTTTGAATTGTGAAATCTTGTTTCTGTTATTCCTTTTTTCTTTTGATTTTTTGGCGGGGGTGAGAAGTAAAGGGCTTAATTTATCAATTTTTTGCCTTCAGGACAGAGAAATTATTAAAGAATCAGCCAAATGCAATGGCTTATTATGTGTTTTATGAAAAATAGGAAAGAGAGTTAACTCTAATGTTTCCATTTCATTTAGTGTTATCTTTTTTTTGCTTATCTGTTTGATTTCTATCACTTGTGGGTTATCAGTAATAAGTCTAGTCAAAAGCAGTTATAACGGAAACAGTATTGGTCATTTTTAGCAAAAAATATATTTTTAATAATTTATGAATTTTCAGTGACTAAAGTTGAAGTGGGTAGTAGAGCAGTGTGTTGAACCTATAACTGTTTCATAAACATTTTCTGCATAGATCTTCAATTGAAAAGAGATGATAATTCTAAATGCAGGCATAATCCTTTAAATCAATTAGATATATTTTATTCTTCTCTTTCTTTCTTCTTATTTCCTTTCCTTATTCATATTTTTTTCTTTGTTTCTTTCTTCTTCCTCTTCTCCCTCCATTCCTTCCCACTAGATAGGTTGGCAAATATTAGCTGATATTTTTATGCAAGGGAATGACCATTTTTACATTTCGTTAGTTTGAAAGGATTTTTTTATTCTACACCTAAATTACTATCTCTCAAATAATGCTTTTTCAAGCATTCTTCAAGAGCTTTAAAATGTACCACCCAAAATACTCATTTTGTTATAAAATGAGCTTTGATAACACTACATATTCTATTATACAATAACCTCATTACCATGCAAATGACTCCTAGAATTACTATAGTAAAAAAAGCCTGATTAAAAATACCCCTTTCTTGACTATTACCATCACGTGACACTGTGTTTCCAGGACAGTAATTTGAAAAACACTAAACTGAGCCAATTGTAGTTATATGTCAGGACCCATATGTTCTCACAAGTGCCCTGTTTCTTTTTACTTTGAAAGAAGCTATCATGGAAAACTGGGGGGGAAGTGGGTAAATAAACTTAGGTGGATTGGTATTTTGTAAAGCAATCAAAATGCTAGACAATTCTGTGTCTGTTGCCATAGACTGAATGGTCAGCTTACAGGGAGAAGAACTCAGGAGTTTACATGAAGCTCTTATTTTGGTGGTTGGTATAGAGACACAATAGGTACGCAATCTGTGGTTTTGTTACTCTTGGTGATGATGTTACTTACTGGTAACACTCTCCACCATGTCTTTAAACAATACTGAAAATATGTTCCCATGTGTTTACTGTATATCAAACTTAGCTTTATCTTTACCACTTTTATTAAGAATTTTCTAAAATTTCTTCTCTTTCATGTTGTAATCATATAATTCTGATGTATTAGATGCATAGTTTAACATTGTATTGCTGTCTGAAGCATTAAAATAATATCTATAAACTATTAGATATCAGTACCATTATCTCTAGGCTAAATAATGAAATTAAGAATAATAATAGCACAAATGTATTCGATGTTTTTTATTTGTCTTGCTCTATACCATATATTTTACATATGTCACATAACATATGTGTTATTTAATCCTCAGAACAGCCATATGAGGCACGTATTTCTGTGTTACTTCAAAATATGAGGAAAATGTGATGCATTAAGAGTTAATAACTTACCCATTGTCACAAGGCTGTTGGGTAGAACTTTCGGGATTCAAATCTTGGTCTATCATATTCAAAACTGGTGTTCTAAACTGATTATTCTGCTTCATGGTTCAACTAGATGGCTAAAAACAGAAATCAGTTTGACTTTGGAGTGCTTTTCTGCCATTCTTACAGTATGAAATTTTAAGCATAATTGGGGTATTACATTTACCACTCAGCTATCTCTGAATTTCAAGTGTTCTGCTAATGAGACATGGACTATACAGATGGTGAAATGTCTGGGGTTTATACAAAAGATAGAGGATACACAAAGAATGACTTCAGAAGGTGATACATGCAAGCAGGTTAAATTGAATTGAAGAATAAAATGATAAAATTGTATTTCACAAAAAAGAAAAACATAAGAAAATTGCAAAGCAGAATGGGAGAACCAAGAACAAATGAGAAAGCTTTTTTGGCACATTTGTCAAAAAATGTATATATTTTAATTTTTTGGAAGGCAGAATTCCTTAAGACAGGAGTTTTATCATGTAACTTAAGGGAAGACATATGTGCTAACCCGTGTCATGCTAAAATTAATAAACACACTGTACATAAAATTAAATGTTTTTATATATACAGTCTGTAAAGAACTCTTGCACTTCAAACAGAAGATTTGGCTTAAAGAATGTGATTATGAAGTACTATATCTAGTTTAGACTCCTGGAACCAGAATTAAAAGGAAATTTCAACTTGGTTCAACTTTTCTTAGGAACCAGGAAGTAAAACAAACTAAGCATACAGTTATGCTGTTAGACACTTTCAGTAAAGAAATGAGAGTTTCTAAACAGAATCACTGTATTTCATTGCTGACCTATTGTATATCATGCCATGTGTTTGTTATCAGAATGTGTTCTGGGAAAGTTTTACAACACATTTTAATATATACCTTGAAAATGACATTTTTTTTTTTTTGTATATAAGTTTTATATTACTGGCGGCTATTTTCTGTTAAAAAATGATTTCAGAATGTCATCATAGTTTCCACAATTGTGAAAGAGACTTTCTAGATTGGTATCCTATCCCCTGGCATCCACGAATGCAATGTCTTCAAGTTAGACTGCTTAGTGTGCAATTATTTTATTGAATATTCATTTTTGTGCATTGGGATTCCAACATAAAGTGAATTCCTCTGCTTCAAGAAAATATAGAACTTAATCACCAAATTGTACATTTGACCTTTGAACAATGTGGGAGTTAGAGGCACCAAACCCCTGCACCATCGAAAATCCATGTATAATTTTAAAACGTAACTATTAATAACCTGCTGTTGACAGGAAGTTTTACCACTAACAATCAATTAACACATATTTTATATGTTATGTGTATCAAATACTGTATTCTTACAATAAAGTGAGCTAGAAAAAAAATGTTAGTAAGAAAATTATAAGGAAAATAAATTTATGATACTCTAGTATATTTATCAACATCTTAAGTTTGTGTCGTCTGTTTGCAAGATGAATTGTCTGTCTGTAATAGTAGGCAACCACAGCTGCAGACTTCAATCCATGGTACATATCAAGCAATTCAACTTTTTCTTGTAATATCATGACTTTTCTCTGATTTTTGAGAGTACTTCCAGCATCACTATTGGTGCTTTATGTAAGTCCCATAGCGTTACTTAAGGTTTACAGTATTGCGCTAAACATGACGAAAAGTATGTGAAAACTGGAGAGGTCACTTTTTACTTCTAGACACAATTTATTGGAGAGATGAACTTCCCAAGTGGAGATGATTAGCAGATTCTTGTAATATTTGAGCCCACCATAATAGTAGTGGGAGAGGGCTATGAAATTATTACAGCAGTATATATGTACCACAGTTATTTTTTATCCAGTTATGATTTAATACTGCATCTTTACATTTGGTTATATTTCTCTGGGCTGTGAATGGTACCATGTAGGGTCGGTATTTGTGTGAATGAGTTTTCATAAATTTTAACTTTTTATAATAGATTTGTGTATATCTTAAATGATAAAATAGCCTAATTTTTGCATATATTTTATGCATTTATGATATACCTTTTTCCTTTTTATATATATTCTTAGACTGTGTGGTTTGTCTGCTAGTTTTTTTGAATTGCCACAAATCTCCAAAAAACTTTCCAGTATATTTCTAGAAAATAATTCATGTATGGGAGGCTGAGGCTGGTAGATCACCTGAGGTCAGGAGTTTGAGACCAGCCTGGCCAACATGGTGAAACCCTGTCTCTACTAAAAATTTAAAGAAAATAAATAAATTAGCCAGGCGTGGTGGCAGGTGCCTGTAATCTTAGCTACTTGGGAGGCTGAGGCAGGAGAATTGCTGGAACCCAGGAGGTGGAGGTTGCAGTGAGCCGAGATAGTGCCATTGCATTCCACCCCGGGTCAACAATAGCAAGACACTGTCTTAAAAATAAATAAATAAATAAATAAAATAATAATAATAATCCATGTATAAGGGAACTCTCACAGTTCAAACTTGTGTTGTTCAAGAGTCAACTATATTTAGAACAAAGTAACCAATTCTTGAAAAATGAAGTTGGAGTATAAGCAGGGTGTACTTTCTATAATGCTTTTAAAGGATTGTGAACAATTGAGAAAAGAGTTTCTAGAATTAAAGAATGACTTTTATGAGGAGAATAAAAGAAAAATACTGCAGTAAAAATGCCTTAGAGTTTGAACTCTGCATTTTCCAGCTCAGGTGAAACTGCAAATTATGGTAGCTATTATTGAACTAAGCTAGAATCTCAAACAGATCAATGAGAGGTTCAAATGGTGATTGCTAAGTTATATAACTTGTCATAAAGTCCCTTATTATATAAGTAACCTCATCTTTTATTGTATCTTAAATACAAACTAAAGAAACCACAAAATAAGATCTTCTGTAGCAATAACAGTAAAGCAAAATAATCATTAAAGCATAGAGATGAAGATTTAACAATATCATACCATGTCTATTTAAACAGAAATAGTGCATTGTACTTGACTTTGAGTACCAATAATGTTTATTTAAGCTTGCTTCTATTCAGTGAAATGATAAGGGACACTAACTGTCTTGTTAGCAAAGAAAGCCTTATCCACAGAGAAAAGAAAATAACTATCCCAGTACTCTTTCTCAGAATGGGCATTTTTCTTCTATTTTTCTCTTTGTAGCCTTTATAGTATTTATAAACCAATTATCATAAGCTTTTTCAGTAGTAACTCCTGTTAAGAAAACACAAATCAATGGTACTAAAATAACTTAAAGCTACATGAAGTCTTTTTAGTGTGTTTGTGCATATATGTGTGTGGTGTGTGTGTGTGTGTGTGTGTGTATATAAATATATGCAGATGTATAGATATATATACAAACTATTCCACTGCATTATTTTAGCATATCTGTGAGCTAAACTGAAGGAGGGAAAAAGTAAAATGATACAGCTGTAGTTGTACTAATATACTTAATTTTTATTTATTTTAGGTGTTTAGGAGCAAATTTTATATTCCTTGCTCTGTGCCTCAAAAGTCCTAGTGGGCAGAGAAAACCTTTCTAGCTAATGCTATTGGAACTTGTGGTCAGTTGGTTCATAAAAAGTAACCCCTTAAAGCTGTAAATTGTGAGATGATATACACAGAGCTTGCCATTTTAACTTAGACTATCCCTAAATCCCTTGTAGTAGAGCTGATTTTTTTTTTTTTTTTTTTTTTTTTTGCACGGGCCTGCTCATGCTCAAAGTGGAGTTGCACATTGTCTTTTCTTGCATAAAATATATCCTTATTCATCAAAAACAACTACTAATTTGGGTTCTTCAAAGTACAGTGAGAACTTAATTGATACTTGTGAAGCTATATTTTTATAGGCGGGTCTTTGTTCTTAGAACTCCCAAGATGGGGGTGGGCTGCTCCCAAGACGGCAGCAAGCCTTTTGTTCTCCGACCTGGGGTTCCTGGCCTCAGGGATGCCAAGGAATGGAACCTTGGGCCATGCAGTGAGTGTTATAGCTCTATTAGAAGCCATGGGTCACAGAAGAGAACCGTGGAACCCAGTGACTAGTGTTCAGCTCAATGAGGATGAACCCCGGCACTTAGCCTTGCAGGAACAATGGGGAGCCTTTAGCCTGATTGGGAGCAGCAATGGGCGCCTCGCTCAATCAGGAGTGCAGCCGACACCCTGCCAGATCCAGAGGGGTGAAAGTCAATGGCTGGTCTGCCATGGTGGCGAACAGCAGTGGTGGACAGTAAGCAAAAGCTCAGCTCGAGCCGGAACAAACACGGACCAGAAGAGTGTGCAGTTGCAAGATTTAATAGAGTGAAAAAAGAACTCCCATAGGGGACCCAAAAGGTTTTTCCCCCAAGAGGGGTTGCCACTCCCAGCTCAAATGCCTGGGATTTATATCCCAATCATTGTCCCTCCACCTGTGCTCTTAGGCAATATATGATTTGACTATTTCTTTACCTCCTGTTTTTAGCCTAATTTGTATTTTAGTGAGCCCTTTTTACTACCTGATTGGTCGGGTGTGAGCTGAGTTACAAGCCCTGTGTTTAAAGGTAGGCGTGGTCACCTTCCCCAGCTAGTCTTAGGAATTCTTATTGGCCTAGGAAATCCAGCTAGTCCTGTCTGTCAATATGAATGTAAAATCTTTCTAGATTTATACTATTTCCTCAATATTCTAAGGTCATTGTTCTCATACATAATTCAATAATATCTATTCCTGAGCCTTTCCAGAGCATTGAACCTAGTTTTCATAGAAATAGCTCTTTCATTTCAAAAATATTTTATCAATAAATGAAATATTCAATTAAATTATATAATTAGAAGTAACAAGTATAACTGCCACAAACAGGTTGGGTAAGAAATATGTATTCTTATAAGCAGACAGGCTTGGATGGTGGGAAGTCAAGTTCTCAAGTGCCCAAGGATGGTATATCCTTCACCTCATCCAAGCTCTAGATACTGTGGTTTACAGAGAAATAAGAAGCTATTGGTAAGCCTGCAAGTCAGTTCTTTAGGGGTAAGTTAAGAGAGTTTTTACTGAAAAATTCCAAAGGCCTTGGATAAAATAAGTAGCCAACTTTTAATACACTTCAAATATACTTTAACATTCTGTTTGGACACTTAGAACCCAGAGAGAGAAGATCTGTGGAATAGTTATTTAGAAGGCATGCATTTACTGATTTTAAAATGAAGTCACGAAACACTTTATTTTCTTTATTAAATTTTGTATGAAAACACATTTCAAGTTGAAATAGGTATGACCAGAAATACAAAATTTTACTCTTCATTTCAAAATAGGGAAAAATGGACATTTTATCTCATTTAGGCCACAGTGATACTTTAAGTTTTATGTCATGGCCCGAATGGATTTACCTAACCAATGAAAGTGTCAATCCATTGCCTCTGTAGATGCAGAAACTATGGCCTTGTCCTTTGCAATAGTGAACACAAATGACAAACTACTTCTAGAACTCCCTGAGCATAGGTAAATCATTGTTATTAAGCCCATGAAATGTGAATAGTAGAGGTTTCTTTCTTTTAGTTTTTATCTGGAATGAGCTGGGAATATTGAAGTTGAGGGAATTGTAGGGAGAAGTGTTGGACAGTCTACCTCCTTCAGTAGAAGGACTCGTGAGTCTCCAGCAGAATCAAGCTTTGTAACACAGCCTCTTACTGAGGCTGAATTTTTTCTTGTTTTCTTGGTGCTTTTTATGTGCTTGTTTATTTGGTTTTCCCTGAGGTCCTTGCTGTGGTGGTAGGTTTGTAAAGAAAAAGTCACATGATCCCCATTATACTGTTTGAAGGAAAAGAGAACACTCAGCTCTGCTTCCACACTTTCTCCCCTACAGGTGCCACCAGCAGCACTCTGCCAGTGGGCTTTCCCAAGTTACCTCTGTTCTTCTGCCTTCACAGTTCACAGATGGGTTTCCTCTGCTTCAACAATACTTCGCCAATTCAAAAACCAACCATTTTTTCCCTCATCTTTCACCTCTCAGCCCAAAAACAAACATCTCCTGGCCTTGCATTATTTACCCAGAAAAATCTGGCATGATCAAATCCTGGGCTTATTCTTGGTAGGATTAATACTATGGAATAAAATGCACCAGGAAGAAAAGTGTTTATATGAATGACCTGTAAGGCTGGTCTGCCTCTAGCCTGAACTGAACTGTGGTTTCTGGTCAATTTATAACATGTGGTTATGGTGTGAATTTCTGTTTAAAAATGCAACAACAGCAGTAATAAATTATTTGGGGTTCAAAGTATGCAAGTCATTAGGGCATTTACATCTATTACTTTATTTGTTCCTTGTAGTAACTCAGCGAAGTCGGCACAAATAATAGCTCCTTCTTATTATTATTATTATTTTGAGACAGAGTATTGCTTTGTTGCCCAGGCTGGAGTGCAGTGGCACTATCTTAGCTCACTGCAAACTCTACCTCCCGGGTTCAAGCATTTCTTCTGCCTCAGTCTCCAGAGTAGCTGGGACTACAGGCTCATGCCACCACACCTGGCTAATTTTTGTAGTTTTAGTAGAAACTGGGTTTCATCATGTTGGCCAGGCTGGTCTCGAAGTCCTGACCTCAAGTGATCCACGCACCTTGGCCTCCCAAAGTGCTGGGATTACGGGTGTGATCCCCATGTGTGGGCAGCTCCATATTATTATAGATTAAAAGACTAGGGCTTTGGGGGATTAATTTGTTCAAATTCCAATAGCTAGTGTCTGCAAATGCGATCTGAGCCTGAGTCATCTTATTTTGAAATCTGAGATCTTAATCCTGAAAGACGGTTGCTTTCTCTAATTAATCATTGAGTTATTTTAGACTTGGGCGAACTCTGAGATGCCAAACAACAGGATTTTGAAATCACAGAAGGATCTATTTGAAAGACAGTCCCTGACACTTAGAGAAATGGATTTGTTGTATAATTGACCTAAAGTAAGAGGTGATTGGCAAAAGATGTCATGGTCTCATCAAACCCTATAGCTGAAAGGGCACTTTGAGTTCTTGGCACTATATAATAAAATCAGACAAAGAAAGGAAGCATGACAGGTTGTGAGTTAGTAACTATGACACTCAGAGACCAATTGAAGAGAGAACATTCTAGAATATCTGGATGAGGATTTAGAATATGTCATTTGATTTGTAAAATATGACTTTTTAACAACATTCAAGAGAATAGTTCCAGCAAAAGATGGAAGAGGGCACCAGTTTGCAGTAGTAAAAGAGTAAATGGGAAGTGAGAAAATGACAGCAGTTAGTATAATCTGCCTTTCAAAATGTTTAGCAAGATATCCCAGGTATGCACTTCAATTAAGCAAAAATCATGTTGAGAGTGATTGTGGCTATGTCAGTGAAGTCAAGCTATACATAGGAGGTCACCTACCATACTCCTTGTTGATTTTTCCCTCCTATGAAATTCTTTTCTTTTGCCTTGTCAAGTGTTTTACTAACTGTACAGCCACTTTTTCTCCTTCCTGAATACAGTAAACTAAAAATTTCTTTCTGTCATGTTTTATAGCAATGTAACAAATTTAATGTTCTTAATATACCCTTGTAGAACTTGAAAATTGAAATATAGGTATTTATAAATAACCAGGATTTATTATGGTTAAGCAAAACTCAGGGAATTGCATCTCACTTATAATTTGAAATTTAAATCATTTGAATCTTCCTTTTCTCCATTTCATTTTGAAGTAATAAAACATGATCTTAGCTTTGAAATTGGTCTTTGACTAGAATAAAAATTTAAGTAAACATTTTGATGAACTAGTAGTGTATATTTCATTCTCAGCTGCCCTCAAAAGGAATAAGCTTTAATAAGTAGAGCTAATTTTATCACAGTACTTGGTGAAAATGCATTCAACAGAAGGTAAGGAGTACGTCTAGTGGTACCATAGAAAACCAGGGCTTCAAGAGATGATAATTCAGGGCAGTGATTACAAAAAAAAAAAAAAAAAAATGAGGCTGCCGCATGAGCCCTCCTGGGGTATGAATTAATCCTTTGAACCTTTCTGTTTCACATTATTTAACAAAGGACCTAAAATTAATGGTAATACCTCTTTGACTCAAAAAGTTAATCCCTGACTGTGTGAAGCATGTGTCTGGCTCTCCTTATAAAGCTAGATTCAACATTATGAGATTTTACTTTATAATCCACCCCACATCATTCCACAGTAATTTCCTCTCTTCCCTGTATTTATTAATTATTATAGAGGTAGCGTTTTTTTATTTACCTGAATTTTAATATTTGACAAATTAAAATAAGTTAAATTATTTTAAATTTTAGAATATCACATAGGCATGAAACTAATTATGCTAAATCTATACATCAAATATTTAATAAAGCTGATCCTATGTATACCCTGTGACTCAGCAATCCCACTTTAGAAAACAAAGAATATTTGTTGCAGCTTTGTTCAATTTAGTTTCAAACTAGAATTAACCTGAATGTGCTTCAAGAATGTAATAGATAAACAAATAGTGCTATATTTCTAAAATAGAATACTGTATCAGAGTGAAATGAACAAAATATCATCACAGGCAGTAATGTGAATGGCTCGGAAAAACCACAAATGTGAGCAAAAGAAACTAGACACATATGCTGATAAGTCCGCCTGTTATCTTTCTGTCTATCTATCTGTCTGTCTATCTATCTATCTATCTATCTATCTATCTATCTATCTATCATCCATCCATTTATCCATCCATCCATCCATCCATCCATCCATCCATCCATCCATCCATCATCTAGCTATATATCTAATCCACGCAAGCAAAATTGGCCTATAGTGGGATGAAAAGTTAGAGTAGTGATTCTTACGATGCAAAGGGACTGTGACACAGCATGATGGATATTACAGAACTCTAACAATGTTCTATTTATCTTTTTTTAATGTTCAAATGATATTTTTATTTATATTTTTAATTTTTACAGGTACTTCATAGGTATATATATTTATGGGGTAGGTGAGATATTTTGTTACAGGCATTCAATGTGTAGTAATTACATCAGGGTAAGTGAGGATCCATCACCTGAAGCATTTGTCATTTCTTTGTGTTTCAGACATTCCGATTATACTGTTTTAGTTCTTTTAAAATGTATAAGAGATCAATGTTGACTGTATACAACTTTTTGTGCTATCAAGTACTAGGTCTTATTTATTCTATCTAACTATATACTTTTCTGCCCACTAACAATCCCCACTTCCTCCCATAACACCACCCACTACCCTTCCCACCCTCTGGTAACCATCCTTCTACTCTCCATCTTCCTGAGTTCAATTGTTTTAATTTTTAGCTCCCACAAATGAGTGACAGCATGCAAAATTTGTTTTTATGTGTCTTATTTATTTCACTTAATGTATTCTACAGTTCCATCTATGTTGTTGCAAATAACAGGATCTCATCCCTTTCCTTTTTATGACTGAATAGTACTCCATTGTGCATATACCACGTTTTCCTTATCCCTCTGTTGATGGACACACAAGTTTATTCCATATTTTACCTACTGTGAAGAGTGTAGATATCTCTTCAGTATACTCATTTACTTTCTTTTGGGTATACACTTAAAAGTTACATTGCTGAATCTTATGGTGGTTGTATTTTTGCTTTTTTGAAGAACCTCCATAGTACTCTCCATAGTAGCTGTACTAATTTACATACCCACCAACAGGGTATGAAGGTTCCCTTTTCCATATCCTTGCCAACATTTGTTATTGCCTGTCTTTTGTATAAAAACCACATAACTAGGGTGACATTATAACTCATTTTAGTTTTGATTTGCATTTCTATGATGTTCAAGGATGTTGAGTGCCTTTTTATATACCTGTATGCCATGTTTATGTCTACTTTTGAGAAATGTCTATTTAGATAGTTTGCCAATTTTTAAATTGAATTATTATTTTTCTTTTTGAGTTGTTTGAGCTCCTTAGATATTTTAGTTGTTAAATGCTTGTCAGATGGATAGTTTGCAAATATTTTCCCTCATTTTGTGCATTGTTTCTTCACTTCGTTGATTATTTCCCTTTGTCATGCAGAAGCTTTTTAAGTTGATGTGATCTTATTTATCCATGTTTGCTTTGGTTGCCTGTGCGTGTGGGGTATGACTCAATAAATCTTTGCCCAGACCAATGACCTTCTGAGTTTCCCCAAAGTTTTCTTTTCATATTTTTATTGTTGAAGGTCTTAATTTAAGTCTTTAATTAATTTTGTTTTGATTTTTGCATATTATGAGCAATAGGGGCCTAGTTTTATTCTTCTGCATATGGATATCTAATTTTCTCAGCACCATTTATTGAAGACTGTCCTTTCCCTAATGTATGTCCTTGACAACTTTGTCGAAAATGAGTTCATTGTAGATGTACGGATATTTTTTTTTCTGGGTGCTCCATTCTATTTCATTGGTCTGTATGTCTGTTATTATGTCAGTACCATGCTCTTTTGGTTACTATATCTCAGTAAGATAATTTGAAGCTAGTAATGTGATTCTTCCAATTTTGTTCTTTTTGCTCAGGATAGCTTTTGGCTATTCTAGCTCTGTGGTTCCATATACATTTTAGGATTACTGTTTTTATTTCTGCAAAGAGGTTCATTGTTATTTTGGTAGGGATGCATTCAATGTGTAGATTGCTTTTGGTAGTATGCACATTTTAACAATATTAACTCTTCCAATCCATGAGCATAGAATATCTTTTCACTTTCTGTGTCCTTTTCAATATCGTTCATCAATATTTTGTAATTTTTATTGTAGCGATCTTTCACTTATTTGGTTAAATGTATTTCTAGGTATTTTATTTTATTTATAGCTTTTGTAAATTGGATTACTTTCTTGATTTCTTTTTCATATTGTTCACATTTAATGCTACCAATTTTTCTGTAATGACTTTGTATCCAGCATCTTTAATGAATTTGTTGATCAGTTCTAATAGGTTCTGGTGGAGTATTTAGATTTTTTACAAATATAAGATCATATCATCTGAAAACAAGGATAATTTGACTTCCTATCAAGTTTGGAGGCTCTTGATTTCTTTCTCATTCTAACTGCTAGGACTACCAGTATGATGACGAATAACAGTGCTGAAAGTCAGCCTCCTTGTGCTCCAGATCTTAGAAGAAAGGCTGTCAGTTTTTCCCAATTCATGATACCAGCTGTGGGTCTGTCATATACAGCTTTTATTGTGTGGAGGTATGTTCATTCCATACCCAGTTTTTTGAGGGATTTCTTTTTCATCATGAAGGGAGGTTGAATTTTATGAAATGTCTTGTCAGTATCAATTGAAATGATCATATGATTGTGTTTTTCATTCTGTTGATAGGATGTAGCACATTGACTGACTTGCATATGTTAAACCATCTTTGCATCATTGGGATAAATCTCACTTGGTTATGATGAATGATCTTTTTAATGTGTTGTTGAATTTGTTTTTTAAAAACATTTTATTGAGGATTTTTGCATCAGTGTTTATCAGAAATATTGGCCTGTGGTTCTCTTTCTTTTCTTTTCTTTCTCTCTCTCTTTTTCTTTCTTTCTTTCTTTTTCTTTCTTTCCCTTCCTTCCTTCCTTCCATCCTTCCTTCCTTCTTTCTTTTTTTTCTTTTCATGTTTCTTTGCCTGGTTTTGGTATTAGCATAATACTGGCCTCATTGAATGAGTTTGGAAGTATTTCATTTCTCTCTATTTCTTGGAATAGTTAGAGTAGGATTGGTATTAGTTCTTTAAACAATTGGTGTAATTCAGCTGTGAAGTTATCTGATCCCAAGGTTTTATTGGTGGGAGACTTTTTATTACAGCCTCGATGCCATTATTTGTTATTAATATTCTCAGGTTTTGAATTTGTTCATGATTCAATCTTGGTAGGTTGTATATATGTAGAATTTTGCCATTTCTTCTAGGTTTTCAAATTTACTGGCATATAATTGCTCATAGTATTTTGTAATGATCCTTTGAATTTCTGTGGCATTAGTTGTAATATCTCCTTTTACGTCTCTGATTTTATTTACTTGAGTCTTCTCTCTTTTTTGTTAGTCTGGCTAAGCTTTTGCATATTTTGTTTATCTTTTCAAAAAGAAACTTTTCACTTCATTGATATTTTGTATTTTTTGTTCAAATTTATTTCTGCTCTGATTTATGTTTTCTCTACTAATTTTGGGAATAGTTTGCTTTTGCTTTTTTAGTTCTGTAAGTTGCATCATTAGGTTGTTTATTTGAAGTTTATCTTCTTTTTTGACATAAGCACTTATAGCTATAACATAAACTTTCCTCTTAGTACTACTTTAGCTGTATCT
The DNA here is from genome assembly GCF_043159975.1 of Macaca nemestrina. Lineage (NCBI taxonomy): Eukaryota > Metazoa > Chordata > Mammalia > Primates > Cercopithecidae > Macaca > Macaca nemestrina. The sequence goes on from NC_092128.1 coordinate 68,732,924, forward strand.
CATAGGTATTGGTGTGTTGTGTTTTCATTTTAAGACATTTTAAAAAATTTTCTTCTTAATTTCTTCATTGGCTCACTGGTCTTTTAGAAGCATATTGTTTACTTACCATGCATTTGTATAGTTTCTGAAGTTCCTCTTGTTAGTGATTTGTAGTTTTACTCCCTTGTGGTTAGAGTAGATACTTGATGCGATTTCAATTTCTTTGAATGTTTTAATGCTTGTTTTGTGGCCAAACATGTTATATCCTTAAGAATGATACATGTGCTGAGGAGAATGTGTATTCTGCAGCCATTGAATGACATGTTATATAGACATCTATTAGGTGCATTTGGTCAATACTGCAGAATAAGTCTTAGGTTTTTTGTTGATTATCTGTCTAGGTCATCTGTTCTATGATGAAAATTGGGTGTTGAATTATCCAGTTATTATTGTGTTGAGGTCTCTCTCTTTAGCCCTAGTAATATTTGCTTTATATTTATAATTACTATATCCTCTTGATGAATTGACCTCTTTATCAACATTTAATGACATTTTTGTCTCCTTTTTTGTTTGTTGTCTTGAAATTTATTTTATTTGCTGTAAGTATGGTTGCTCCTGCTGTTTGGCTTCTATTTGCATGAAATATCTTTTCCTATTCTTTCATTTTTAGTCTTTGTGTGTCTTTATAGGAGAAGTATATTTCTTGTAGGCAGCAGAATGTTGGGGTTGCATTTCACCCATTTACATCCTCTATGTCTTTTGATTGGATAGCTTCATCCATTTATGGTTGAGGTTATTATTGATAAGCAAGGATTTACTCCTGCCATTTTTAATTTTTTTCTGGTGGTTTTGTGGTTTCTTTCCTTCCTTTCTTCCTTCCTCCCTGTCTTCCTTCTTATGAAAGTTATTTTTATGGTGCTATATTTTAATTTCTTGATTTTTATTTTCTGTGTATCTGTTGTAGTCTTTAAAATTTGAGAGGACTATGAAGCTTGCAAATTACTTCTTATAACCCATCATTTTAAACTGATGGCAACACTGATTGCAAAAACAAACAATAAAACATTCAAAGTGAAAACTAATAAAAACTCTACACTTTAAATTTATCTTTCCACTTTTTGACTTTTGTTTGTTTCTGCATCTTATTATACTGTTTATATCTTGAAAAGTTGTCAGTTACCATTTTTAATCATTTCATCTTTAAGTCTTCCTACTTATTATATGAGAAGTTTAGATACAACAATTACAGTGTTATGATATTTGTATTTTTCTTTGTGCTTGCTATTCCCAGTGAGCTTTTTCATTTAGAGGATTTCTTATTGCTTATTAACATCTGTTTCTTTTATATTGAATAGCTCTCTTTAGCATTTCCTGCAAAACAGGTCTCCTGTTTATAAAATTCTTCACCTTTTGTTTGTCTGGGAAAGTCTTTATCTCTGCTTCATGTCTGAAGGATATTTTCCTGGAACAATTGCTTCTAAAAGAAAATATTTTTTCCTTCAGCATTTAAAATATGTCATGCGATTCTCTCCTAACCTGCAAGGTTTCTATTGATAAGTCTGCTGCCAGATATTTTGGAGCTTCTTTGTATGTATTTGTTTCTTTTCTCTTGTCACTTTTAGGATTCTTTCTTTATCCTTTGCCTTTGGGAGCTTGATTACTAAATGTTTTGAGATAGTTTTATTTGGGTTAAATCTGCATGGTATTTGATAACTTTCTTGTACTTGGATGTTGATATCTTTCTCTAGGTTTGAGAAGTTCTCTGTTATTATACCTTTGAATAAGCTTTCTAGTCTAATCTCTCTACTTATGCTTTAAGGTCAATAACTTAGATTTGCCCTTTTGAGGCTACTTCCTACATCTCGTAGGCATGTTGAATTATTTTATATTCTTTTTTTGTTTGTCTCCTCTGACTGTGTATACATTTTCAGACAGTCTTTAAGCTCACTATTGCTTTCTTCTGTTAAAAAAAATCTGCTATTGAGAGACTCTGATGCATTCTTTGGTATAGCAATTAAATTTTTCAGCTTCAGAATTTGGTTGATTTTTTTAAAGTATTTAAATCGTTTTGTTAAATTTATCTCATATAATTAATTCTTAATCTGTGGTATCTTGAATTTTGTTTAACTTTCTTAAAACAGCTATTTTAACTTCTCTGTCTGAAAGGTCACATATTTTTGACACTCCAGGATTAGTCACTGGTGCCTTACTTGGTTTGTTTTGTGAGGTCGTGATTTTTTGAAGGATCTTGATGCTTGTGGGTGTTCATCAATGTGTAGGCATTGACGACTTGGGTATTTGTTGTCGTCATCACAGTCTGGGCTTGTTGTACATGTCTTTCTTTAGAAGACTTTCCAAGTATTCAAAGGGAATTGAGTGTTGTGATCTAAGTTTGGTCCCTGCAGCCATATCTGCATTAGAGGGTGCCCCAAGCCCAGTAACACTGTGACTCTTATTGACTTGTAGAGATACTTCCCTGGTCATCTTGGCTACTGTCCTGGAGAATTACCCAGAATATCATTCAGAGTCTCTTGTTCTCTTCCCTTACTTTCCTCTAAACTAACTGAGTCTCTTTCTCCATACTGTCCTGCCTGGAGTTTGGGGAGGAGTGAAACAGTAATCCCTGTGTCCACCACACTGAGACCATGCTGGGTCAGACTTGATATTAGCACAGTACTGAGTCTCACCCAAAACCTGTGCTAACTATTGCTTAGCTACCATTGAAATTTATTAAAGTTCCAAGGGCTCTTTAGTCAGCAGATGGTACAGCCAGCCAGGGTTGTGTCTTTCCCAGCAGGGCAACAAGTTCCTTTCTGGCCCAGGGTTGGTCTAGAAATGCTGTCTCGTAGCTAGGGCCTGAAATCAGGAACATTAGGAATCTACTTAGTGCTTTAGTTTACTGTGGCAGAACTTATACCCAAGTTGCAAGACTACGTCCTTTTTACTCTTCTCTTTCCTTTCATCAAGTAGAGTAAGTCTTGCCCCATGTTCATGCCCACCCCAGGCCAATAGTGGGTAATGCCTGAATCCTGCTGATGCATATTCAAGAACCAAGAAAGAACTGGGTCCTTTCTTTCAAGGCAATGGGCTCCCTCCTGGCTCAAGGTGTGTCTAGAAATGTTGTCCAAGAGCTAAGACCTAGAATGGGGGCTTCAGGACTCTGCTTGGTCCTTTATTTTACTGTGGCTAAGCTGTTATCCAAGTTGTATGACAAAGACTTCTTTACTCTCCCCCTTCCTCTGCTCAAGTGGAAGAAAATAGTCTCTCCTGGAAATGTTAGCTGCACTGCCTGGGGTCGGGGGAAGGGTGGTGCAAGCACTTTCCTGGCTGCCCTGGCTGGTGTCTCACTAGGTCATGTGTCCTGTGAACCCAGGACAGCACCAAGACTTGCCCAGGATTGCATTCCTTGTGGTCTCCAATGCCTTTTGTGTTTATTTAGGACACCAGAGTGCTTTATCCTGTGGTGATGAGGCTTACTGGAACTCAGGTTCTGAAAACTGAGATGGGGAGCTCCACTCTGGCTAGTTCTGGCCTGAATGTTCCCTCTGTGGATATTGGTCTGAAACGGGGGCCTTAAAACTCTGCCTGGTACCCTACTCTGCTATGGCTGAGCTGGTATCCAAGTTGAAAGGTAATGTCCTCCTTATTCTCCCCTATCCTTTCCTCAAGTGGAAGGAAAGAGTGTCTTCTTAAACTGTGAGCTGCACTATCTAGGGTTGGGGAACGGGTAAGATAAACACTCCCTTGGCTGCCCCAAGCTGGTATCTCACTAGGTTGTGTGTACCCCAAGTCCACTGACTCTAAGGCCAGCATGGCACCAAAACTTGCCTAGGAATTGCATTCCTTATGGCTTAGACTTTCTTTCAAATTTGTGTAGGACCCCAGCGCACTTTAGCCCATGGTGACGGGGCTATCCATAACTTATGTTCTGACTTCTGGGATGGACAATTCCTCTCTGGCTAGGGCTGGTCTAAATGCTCCCACCACGAGTGCAGGCCAAATTATGCCTTGTCTTGCTTTCTGCTGTAATAGAGCAGCACTGAGTTCCAATGCAATGTCCCAGGATCCCTAAAGTCTCCCTTCCCCAAGCATATTCTCTCTTCATGCTATGCAGATACTTCTGCGGGATGGGGGAAGGTTGGTCTCCACAATTCAAGACTGTCTTTCTTCAGTGGCTCTTTCCCTGATATGATGTTAAAACCAGGTACTGCGATTGCTCGCCTGGTTTTCAAGTCTTATGAAGGTATTTTTTTGTGAGGATAGTTGCTCAATTTGCTATTCCTGTAGGGGTTAAAAATCACTGATGGATTCTATTTAGCTATCTTGTTATGCCTATGCCTACTCCTCTAAAGTTCTATTTATTGATCAGGTTGCTGGCTATAAGGATGTGTTTACTTCATGAAAATTCATTAACCTTATGATTTGTTCCCTTATTGTGTGTAACTTATGTTTTAATAAAATATGTGCTTTAAAAAATGTATGTGCTTAGAGCAACATCCTAAGAGATCTTTTATATGCCAGTTTATTCTCTACTATGATCCAGACCAATAGAATGCTTTAATATTTCAACCTGTAATCTTTCTGAATTGATTATTAATTGAAATGGGAACTGTAACAAATTAACATTGAGCAGATGTCATTTAATGTAAACAGTATCAAATAGGAAATTACCCTTTCTTTAAGATGCTATTACAAAGAGGTGTGCTACCTAATCATAGATACTAAATCACTAACTTTTATTCATTCTGTTTTTAAGAAGCATAGTACTATGGATAGAATTTATGCATCTAAAATTGAGATACCATGTAAAAGACACTTAGAAATATGTTAAAGCACTTATTCCAAAGCCTAAGCTAATTTAAATTTGACTTTTTCAGCAATCGAAATTCTGCTAATACCGCATATTTTACTGTTCATAAAATTATATGTGACAGTAGAAAAATTTGGTTCAATATGTATCAAAACATGGTAAGGGAAGACTAACACAGTTGTAGCTACTGTCCTTGATATGCCAATAATAATAAAAACCCCATTAATACTACCCTCTTGCTGTTGACCATCACTCTTGAGGGAATGTGTTTTGTAATTAATTATCAGAAGCACAATTTTGAAATTACATAAAAGAAAAAAAATTAAGTTCACTTTTTCTTGATGACTTTGTACAAAATAAACTTGCCCATTACTCCAGAGAACTCAAAAAGAGAGCTGAGTTTCTTCTCCCCATTACTATAACAGTACATAGTATAGAGTTGTGCAATGGTTATGGAAAATTATTATTCTCTGGAAATTATTAGAATTGAATGGAATATTTTTATTGCTGATTCACACACTCTGATTTGAGCACCAATCATCTGCTTCTGCACAGGATCATATCTGGCTACATCTAGAGTTACTTTGCCCCTATCTTAGGGGAAGATATTTTTTCAAAAATATATGCAAGGGCATTGCATGTCTACTCTGCACCAGAAAATTTGTTAAATTCTAGCAAGATACTGAAATGAATGCATTATCTATGTTTTCAATAAATTTATACTAAAGACAAGGCATAAATGCAAGGAAGAAATTAAGAAATTGATATAGGTTATATGTAAAGAATAAAATACAATGGGGGTTCATGTCTCGTAAAAATTAGTTTTGGCAAAAGTGACCAGAGAAGGCTAATAAGTTGAGACTTTCATGTTGACTAAAATATAAACATGTGGCAATATGAGAATAGCATTCCTGGAAGAAGAGTTGGAACAAGGTGCAGAGGAGAAAAAAAATAATGGGTATTAATAGTAATAATGAGTCATAAACCTTGACAGGAGTATAAGCTACGTATAGGAGCACCTTGAGGAACAGACTGAAAAGTGTACTGAAGCCAGATCCTGGAGAAATTAAACATTTGTATGTTGTTCATTAGATAAGTGACCTAAATGATATTTGTTTTATAGTAATTATATATAAAATAAACTAGAGGGTTAAAAAAAAAGATCCTAAAAACCCCCAAAAAGTAATCCAATTTGGTCTGTTCATCTCTGCAGGAGAAAAATAAGGATAAATACTGGTATTAAAAAGTCTGCAAAAATCATTTGCTTTTAAAAATTATTTCTTCTTTCTCTAAGGGAGAAATGCTATAGATTTCTTTCCAATGTGCCTAAACATTTTTCCCCTTAGTTTCAAATACTGCATTCCTAAGTACATCCACAAGTTTAGGTAGAGCAAATCTTAGATGTGCATAAAAAGTTGATTGATTTTAATATTCAAATACTACCTTCCTTTATGGCACAATGGCTGTGACAAGATTAGCCAGAATCACAGCACTTATTTTATGAAGAAAAATAAGAAGTCAGTGACAGTCATTTTATTTATGCATCTGTCTGCACATTCACATCTAAATCCTTCTGGCATTTGAATATACAGCTTCCAAATTCAGGATCTTGTTGGGAGGCATGAGTCATTCAGAATCCAGCAGAAATGACAAGTGCTGGAAATTCTTTTTGTGGGTCCTTAATTTCAGTCTTTTATAGAGTTAGCCTTTTTATAAGCTGATGTCACTGTGAAACCAAGCAAACACCAATAAACAGGCTAACAGCTTCTTGGCTTTCTAACATGCAAAGGCTGGTCTGGTCTAAGATTAGACATATGGAGGCAGGCTCCAAATAAATCAGAATAGAATGATGGAATCATTTAGTTTGTGATGTAAGGAGCCCTTAGAAATGGCCTACTTGAGCATTGACAGTGTGCAGACATGTTGTGGAGTACTTTGGACAAACTTATGGAGTGGTAGGACTGCAATCTTACACACACATATTTTAATCAAAGCAATATCCTCTGATCTGATCTAATTTAAATACATTTCTAGATTTTCATCTGATGAATAATTCAGAAATCTGCAAACCAAGTCCAGCAACTTATGGAATACAGGTTCTAGAGTCATTTTATGGATTATGCAACAGTCAGAAAAAGAATAAATGGCTTGTGTAGGATCACAGCTTATTTCTCCTCAGCCTTCTCTTGGAGAAGAAAAAATAGTTAACAATGTAGTCTATAGTATTTATGATAGTGTAAGTTAACTTTAAATGTCAGTTCTTTCTCTTGTTCTTTATCAGTTTGGTTTTCATGTAATTTCATGCTTTCTATTTATTAATAATAATTTAGTGTATATGTTTCTCTGGTATTTAAGGAATATTCATAATTCTCTCCCTTTACTACAGAAATGGATTTGATCGTTGATTTCTGTTGCTGCTATGAGTTTGTGTTATCTTTATGCAGGTTGTTCTATCAACCCTTTATCATGTTTAGAAAGTGACTCAAGTTACTCTAGAGAACCATCTTTGGGACAACCCACAAGTTATATATGAACTTAGATACCAATTTAATGTCCATATTATAATTAACATATTTGCCAAACCTAATTGAAATGTACATTTTGACAAAAATGCGTATATTCCTATGGGCAACTAGACAGGATATTTGACTATTCCAGAAAATCTGGGAGAAACTTTCAATATATTTATGTGGATTCAACAGTGACTGGGCTTAGACAGGTCTTAAGTCAACAGTGACTTAGCTAATGACTTAAGCTGAAAAGTATTGATCAATGATAAGTATCCATTATTGAATTATGTACTCTAAGTCTCATTTGTGGTAGGGATACAAAAGAAGTAGCAGAGTCTTCTCAATTTTACAAAATAATGGGCAAAATAAAGCATATTTAAAGAAAGCAATTAGAGAATGGTACACAAATGTAATTATGGCTTACTGTATATGTAAACAGATCAATTTCAGAAAGTGAAAGAGAGTTTGGGACAAAGAGTCCAATAAACATATGGCTGCAACTATAAACTTGATTTGGACTTTGAAGGAAAAGTGTAGTTTGGATATAGTACCTAATATACAAGTCTTACACATAGAAGAAACAAAATATTTGTTGAAGTAAACATTCTTCCAGAGAAGCAGGAAAAGCATGGAGTGACCATGCAGTTTCACTCTTCCTATAAAACAGTGGGAACAGAGAGAACATTCCCGTGCCATGGTAATTCTGCACCTTTTCTGTGTACCTTAGAGTTACCCATTTATAAAACAGTTAGTCCAATAAATAGTAAAGGTGAGAGAAAGTTCCTCTTCAAGTCTCAAAATAAGTTACTAAAAGGACATATTGAAAAGAGAGGATCTGGTCAGGCATGGTGGCTTGTGCCTGTAATCCCACACTTTGGGAATTCGAGGCAAGTGGATCACCTGAGGTTGGGAGTTCGAGAACAGCCTGGCCAACATGGTGAAAACCTGTCTTATTAAAATTACACAAATTAGCCAGACATGGTGGCTCACGCCTGTAATTCCAGCTACTCGGGAAGCTGAAGCACGAAAATTGCTTGAATCCTGGAGACGGAGGTTGCGGTGAGCCGAGATCACACCATTGCACTCCAGCCTGAGACTACTGACTGCACTCCAGCAACAGACTGAGACCCTGTCTCAAGAAAAAAAAAAAGACACAATTTTAAAAAGTTAGTGCTTATACAAGACTTAGTGCATTCAAAACTTTGGAAGTCATGTAGAATATGTGGTCTTAGGTTAAAATCTATTGTGGTTGCACACAGATATCGGCAGGAAAAACTGACCATTTGAAGTTGATACTTATATAGTGAAAAGTTAACTCTTGGAAAGAGAAATACGAAAAGTTAACAATCAGAAAGAATATGCACATATTACCAATTTAAATAGTGATAAAATAATTTTGTAAACAGAAATTATAAGAACACCATTTATGCATAAAAAATAAAAGCATTTATAAAACAAATTATCCCTACCACAAATGAGACTATCTTCGAAATGTTATACACAGTATAGCTAAAGGACTGAATCCTATTCTATCTAAAAAAATAAAATAAAATGGATGCATTTTTAAAAGCATGTTTACTCGGTCCTGCCTAAAAGTTAGACTTTGGGTGAATAAGAAGATATAGCAGCTTTTTTATTTTGTATAGGGAAAGTCTTTGCTTGTTTGATATAGTAAGATTTATATGATACTATTTTATAAGAATTAGCCCCATACTAGCAGATAAAAGGTGAAAACAAAGAAATAAAGCAATTTCTGTCATGTGGCCAAATGCATGTAACCAAAACTAAACCCTTAAGTTTGAATACTTTCAGATTTTATTTTTCCATGTATTTGCATTGCTTTTAAATGTTACTTTTTTTCCCAATCTTCTTTTGTATATAAAAGAGCAAAGAACTTTGTTCATGTCTGAGGAATAGTTCCTGGTAAACCCTCTTTCAGCCACCTGGTTTTGAAATAAATAACTTTCACTCTTTCTGCAATAGTAATCTGTTCTTGATTTAAAAAAAGATGTTTAGAAAAAGAAAACAAAATACTTGTTCACCTACATGAGCCTGGAGTAATATGATTTAGTAGTTGTGTTGTGCTTATAAATACATTTTTGGGGAACTGAGAAAATCATTTTTCTTCTGCTTACTTTGAAAATAATAAGAGCCCTTTGCAATGTAATCTCCCCGAGGAAACAATCAACACAGGGACCTCCACAGGCAAACCACTTTTCTAGCCCCTGCCTTTCTAATCTAAATCTTTCCATTAATATCTGATATATTCTGTCAACCTTGATGACTGTCTTAGAATGTAATTCCAAAGTTACTCTCAGCATTTTATTTGCAAAAGCACAAATATCAGAGTCCTTTTCTTTTTTAGAGATTGGCTTAATCTTTAACACTAGACTTGGAATGTTGCTATGTGGGGCTCTACATTTGAAAGCAAAACAGTTGGCAGGGAATTAACTTTAGCCTGTAGTGGCTGGAATTGACTCAGTTGCCAAATCTTTTTTTTGTTTGTTTGTTTCTGACACAGAAACTCATTTAAATGAAAGAGAATGTATTTTCTTTTGTACAAATTTTGATGGATTATATTCTTTCTCACCAGTCGATTGCAAATGGGAAAGTACATCAGTAAAATCATTATATTTTAGTCACTTACCTTGAATGAGTAGAAACTAAGGGAGCTCCAAACAAACCATCAGAAAACCAAAATAAAATAAAACAGTCTAAACAAATGCTTTTCACACATTGAAATTATAATTGTAAATCAGATGTCTTTTGGCACAAATTATTAGATTGAAGATATTTGGAAGATTTTAATGTGAGACATAAAATTTACTGTAATCTCTTCTTGTGCCTTGGGCTTTGTCTGCAGTGGCAAAAGTTTGGAGAAGCAAGCGAGTATTCATTTTTCTGCTGAGTAAATCGTTGTGGAAACTAGTGAGCCTGAATATTCAGATTCCTTTCCCTCGAATTCTTGTGTCACTTTCATATTATATTGTCAAAAATATTAACTGAGTTCTTTTTCTCCTCAAACGTAACTTTGACATGTAAGGATCCTGTTCCAAAGTAACAAAAATTAATGACACTGTTAGAGTTCAAAAGAAACTTGTCAATTAACCATACCCCTCTTTTAAAGGTAGGAAAATTGGGAATGAAGGAAATCATACACTTCTAGCTGGTGGTAAGGCCAGATATAGACCAGAAGTCTCCTTGATCTCCTACCTGAAAACAGGACTTACACTGCATTTGCTTGTGTGGGTTGGGAAAGTCATTTGTGTTTCATTTTATTGTATTTCTCAGATATTGCATTTCTTTTTTTCTTTTTCTTTTTTTTTTTTTTTTTTTTTTTTTTTTTTTTTTTTACAAATTGAAGGTTTGTGGCAATGCTGCATCAAACAAGTCTACATGTGCCATTCTCCCGACAGCCTGTGCTCACTTCTTGTCTCTGTGTCACACTTTGGTAATTCTCACAGTATTTCAAACTCTTTCATTATTATTCTATTTGTTATGGTGAGCCGTGATCAGTGATCTTTGATGTTTATATTGTAATTGCTTGGAGGCACCAAGAACCATGTTCATATAGAACTGTGAACTTAACCAATAAATGTTGTATATATTCTGACTGCTTCACTGACCAGCAGTTCCCCCATCTCTCTCCTTCTCCTTGGCCCTCCCTATTCCCTGAGACACAATAATATTGAAATTAGGTCAATTGTTAATCCTGTAATGACCTCTAAGTGTTTAAGTAATAGGAAAGTCAGACTTCTCTCACTCTAAACCAAAAGCTAGAAACTATTAAGTTTAGTGAGGAAGGCATGTCAAAAGCTGAGATAAGCTGAAAGCTTGCCCACTGGAGTCAAACAGTTAGCAAAGTTCTGAATGCAAAGGAAAAGTTTTTAAAGAAAATTAACAGTGCTACTCCTGTGAATGCATGAATGATGAGAAAGCAAAACAGCCTTATTGCTAATATGGAGAAAGTTTGAGTGGACTAAAGAGAAGATCAAACCAGTCACAACATTCTCTTAAGCAAAAGCCTAACCCAGAGCAAGGCCTTCACTCTCTTCAATTCTGTGAAGGCTGGGGGAGGTGAGGAAGCTGTAGAAGAAAAGATTGAAGCCAGGAGCGGGTAGTTCATGAGGTTTAAGGAAGGGAGCCATCTCTGTAACATTAAAGTTATAAGGTGATGATATAGAAACTGCAGCAAGTGATCCAGAAGATCTAGCTAAGATTATTGATAAGTAAAAGGTTTTCAATGGCAGATAAAAGAGGCTTCTATTGGAAGAAGATACCATGTGCAACTTTCATAGCTAATGAGAAGAATTCCTAACAGGGAATAATGTAGCTGGTGACTTTAAGTTGAAGCCAGCATTCATTCACCATTCAGAAAATCCTAGACTCTTGATAATTATGCTAAATCTGTTCTGTCCGTGCACTATAAATGCAACAATAAAGCATGGAAGACAGCACAACATTTTACATCATGCCTTACTGAATACTTTAAGCCCACTGTTGAGTCCTATTACTCAGGAAAAAAAAAGATTAATGTCAAAGTGTTTCTGCCCATTGACAATGCACCTATTCACCCAAGGGCTCTGATGAAGATGTATAAGGAGACTATTGACCTAAAGGAAGAAGCCAAGGCACAAAATATAATTTTAGGTAATTTACTTGAACCAAGATGAGGCAGCTGCTCGGAAGCCTCAACCCAAGTAACCTTGTAGTATGAGCCCCATTTGGCCTTTGTTACAGGCAGGTTTTTAGAGGCAAAAAAGACAAGGAGCGGGCTGATACAAAGTTATTTTTTAGGAATCCTAATGGTTTACAGAAATGACAATGATTAATGATTATCTATACATTGTGAACTAGAGCGTATGGGCTACAGTGTCCAGCATGTGGCATTCTTAGGTTAATTTGCAGCGATTTGTGGTGACAGTCTAGAGTGCACACTGCAAGCAGCTTCAAGTGGGGAGGCAGATGTTTGACTGCTGCCTCATTCCCATTTCTCTCTGGGACTGATAATTAAGTGGTTGGAATTCCTCAGATAATTTTTTTTTCTTAAAATTAATGTTTTTATGCCTGCAAACACAGCATCCACTCTGTAGCCTATCAATCAAGCAGTAATTTCAACTATCAAGCCCTGTTATTTAATAAAATACCTTTCATAAATTTATAATGCCATAGATAGTGATTTCTTTGATGGATCTGGGAAAGCTAAATTGAACACCTTCTCCAAAGAATTATTCTAGATGCCATTAAGAACATTCATGTTTCATAGAAAGAGGTTGAAATATCAATATTAACAGAAGTTTAAATAAGTTATTTCTAGCCCTTATCAGTAACTTTGAGGGGTTCAAGACTTTCAGTGGAGGACATCACTGCAGATATGGTTTTAATAGCAAGAAAACAGCCGGGCACGGTGGCTCATGCCTGTAATCCCAGCACTTTGGAAGGCCGAGGTGGGAGGATCACCTGAGGTCAGGAGTTCCAGACCAGCCTGGCCAATATGATGAAACCCTGTCTCTACTAAAAATACAAAAATTAGCTGGGCATAGTGGCACACACCTGTACTCCCAGCTGCTCAGTAGGCTGAGGCAGAAGAATCACTTGAACCCGGGAATCAGAGGCTGCAGTGAGCCAAGATTGTGCCATTTCACTCCAGCCTGGGCGATAAGAGCAAAACTCCATCTAAAAAAAAAAAAAAAAAGGCCTGAAGACATTACTGATTTATTATAATTTCTTAATAAAATTTTAACAGATGAGGAGTTGCTTCTTTTGGATGAGCAAAGAAAGTGGTTTCTTGAGATGCCTGAGATGAATCTACTTCTGGTGAAGATGCTGTGAACATTGTTCAAATGACAACAAAGAATTTAGAATATTACATGAACTTAGTTGATAAAGCAGCTGCAGGTTTTGAGAGGATTCACTCCAAATTCGAAAGAAGTTCTACTGTGGGCAAACTGCTATCAAACAGCACTGCATGCTCCAGAGGAACTTTTCATGAAAGGAAGAGTACATCAAAGTGGTCAACTGTATTGTTATCTACTTGTAAGAAACTGCCACAGATACCCCAATCTTTGGCAACCACCACCCTGATCAGTCAGCAGAAATCAACATCAAGGCAAGAAGACCCTCCCTCAGGAAAAAGATTTTTACTCACTGAAGGCTCAAATGATTGTTAGCATTTTTCAGCAATAAAGTATTTTAAAATTATGCCTGGTACCTTGCTTTATGGACCGAATGCTATTTCACACATAATAGACTATAGGATACCATAAATATAACTTTTGTATGCACAGGAAACCAACAAATTAATGCGACTTGCTCCATTGCAGTGTTTGCTTTATTTCCAGTGATCTGCAACTGAACCTATGATGTCTCCGAGTTATGCCTGTGTTGCATTTTCTTCATACAAATGAATTTTTAAAGTTATCCATTCGATTTAGGAAATATAAATGTTTGCTAAACACGGAATCTAAAAAAAATAGCCAACCTAAATAGAAACAAGTCTTCAAGAACAACATAAATTAAAAATTAGCTATGCAAAGTATTCACATAAAAGACAAAATTATCACATATATTTAAGAAACATAAATTTTTAAATTATAAAATAAATATTTGTCAATATGTTTAATTTCCAGTATTATGAATCTATGAAATATGCAAACAAGTGATTAATTTCAATATGATTGTTGATTAGCTCAGCAGCCACTGACAAGTGGCCATAAGGTACAAGAAATTATCTCTAATAACACAAAATTGCCATCTGAATGCTTTTAAGGCCTCATAAACCCTGATAGAGTGTAAGAAATAGCGCACAAATTATTGCGTTTGCTATCAACTAAATTCTGAATAACTCATCAACTCTTAAGGTTATGACTAGAGGGTATCGATTCACTGTTTTATCCACTGAAGCAGTTGTTATAACTTTAGCAATATTTTAATCTATGTAATGAATCATGAAATCTATATTTTAAAAAAGTATTTGAATGGCATTCAGTGGTATTTGCATCATGAAATTAAACATTCATTACCACTCCCATAAAGTAAAAATAAAATATACCACCATGACAAACAGCCTGTATGAAAAAGGAGAAAATTAATTGCCTGAGGACATTATGTAGAAAGCAGAAATGTCAAAGTGTGATAGTCAGGTGTCAGAGAGAGAAATCTAAACTGGATGTTTTAGCAGTTCATCCTGTAAGAATATTTTACATGTTAAATTATACTTTGCTCACAAAAAGGTATAATTTACAAAAACTATGCATATAATTTTCATTTTTAGAATGAAATAAGAAATAATTATAAACTCTAAGAAAACATTGATCCTGTTATGTATAAGATAATATCTGTCTAGAACTTTTCTAAAAATGGGAGATTAAGTGTACTTATTAGCAGGATGAAAAATAGACTCACCATTAACTGTTAACAGTTTGTGGAGATACAACATATTCAAAGTGCACAGTTTAACCAGTTGTGACATATGTATACATCTATGCATCACTAAAATCAAGACAGTTTAATGTATGTATCATCCTTGAGAGTTATCTAATGCCTTTTAAAAATTCCTTTCTTCTCTCTTTTCACCCCCTTTACCCCATACCCCTTCTTTCCCTTCCACCCCTCCCTGAGTTCAGAGTACCACTGAAAACAAGCTAATTACTCATCCACAGGGGAGTGGATAAAAAATGGTGGCATATCCATACGATAGAATGCCATCCAACAATGGAAATGAAGAACTGATATACACAAAATGGATTAAACTAAAAAAAAAAAAAAAAAGCTAAGTGAAGTCAGACAAAAATATTACATATTCTATGATTCTGTTTATATAAAGTCTTATGAAATGCAAAGTAACCTGCAGTGACTTATTGTTTTTGGAACTACCAGATGTACATTACCATTACCATTTATACTGAAACTATTCCAGAAAAATGGGAAGGAGGGACTCCTGCCCAATTCATTCTATGAGGCCATGATCCTTCTGGCACCATACCTAGCAGGGACACAACACAAAAAGAAAACTTCAAGCCAGCGTCCATGATGAACATCAATGCAAACATCCTCAACAAAATACTAGCAAACCAAATCCAGCAGCACATCAAAGAGCCTATCCACCATGATCAAATAGGCTTTATCCCAGGATACAAGGTTAGTTCAACATTCATAAATCAATAAACATGATTAATCACATAAACAAAACCACAAACTAACCACATGATTATCTCAAGAGACACAGAAATGGCCTTCAAAAAAATTCAACATCCCTTCATGTTAAAAACTCAATAAACTAGGTATTGAAGGAATATGTCTCAAAATAATAAGAGCCATATATGACAAACCCACAGCCAATATCATACTGAATGGGCAAAAGCTAGGAACATTCACCTTGAAAACTGGCACAAGACAGAGATGCCCTCTTTCACCACTCCTATTCAGCATAGTATTGGAAGTCCTGGAAAGGGAAATCAGGCAAGAGAAAGAAATAAAGGCATCCACACAAGAAGAGAGGAAGTCAAACCATCTTTGTTTGCAAATGACATGATCCTATATCTAGAAAACCCCATCATCTCAGCCCAAAAGCTTCTTAAGCTGATAAGAAACTTCAGCAAATCTTAGGATGCAAAATCAATGTGCAAAAATTTCTAGCATTTCTGTACACCTACAGTAGGCAAGCAGAGAGCCAAATTATGAAATAATTGTGAATTCCATTCACAATTGCTTAAAAAAGAAAATACCTAGAAAAATAGTTTACAAGAGAAGTGAAGGACCTCTTCAAAGAGAACTATAAACCACTGCTCAAAGGAATCAGAGAGGACACAAGCAAATGGAAAAAATATTCCATGCTCATGGACAAGAAGAATCAACATCGTGAAAATGGCCATACTGCCCAAAGTAATTTATAGATTTGATGCTATTCCAATTAAACTGTCATGGACATTCTTCACTGAATTAGAAAAAACTATCTCAGAATTCATATGGAACCAAAGAAAGAGCTTGAATAGCCAATACAATCCTAAGTGTAAAGAACAAAGCTGGAGGCACCACACTACCTGACTTCAAACTATACTTCAAGACTACAATAACCAAAAGAGCATGATGCTGATACTAAAACAGACCCATAGACCAATGAAACAGAATAGAAAATTCAGAAATAAGACCACACACCTACAACCATCTGATTTTTGACAACATGTAGACCAATGGAACAGAATAGAGAATTTGGAAATAAGACCATACACCTACAACAATCGGATCTTTGACAAACCTGATGGAGACAAGCAATAAGGAAGGACTGCTATTTAATAAATGGTGCTGGGAGAGCTGACTAGCCATATGCAGAAAATTGTACCTGGACCCCCTCCTTATACCTTATACAAAAATTAAGATGGATTAAAGACTTAAATGTAAAACCCAAAACTATAGAAACCCTAGGAGAAAATCTAGGCAATATCATCTGACATAGGCACAGGCAAAGATTTCATGAGAGAGATGCCAAAAGCAATTGCAACAAAATCAAAAATTGACAAATGGGATCTAATTAAACTAAAGAGCTTCTGTATAGCAAAAGAAACTATCATCAGAGTGAACAGATAACCTACAGAATGGGAGAACATTTTTGCAATCTATCCATCCAAAAAAGGGTAATATCTACAAGGAACTTAATCAAAAAACAGGAAAAAAAAAACCCTATTAAAAAGTGGGCAAAGGACATGAACAGACATTTCTCAAAAGAAGACATACATATGATCAACAAACATATGAAAAAAGCTCAATATCACCAATCATTAGAGAAATGCAAATCAAATCCACAATGAGAGAGCATCTCATGCCAATCAGAATGGCTACTCGTAAAAAGTCAAAAACAATAGACACTGGAAAGTTTGCGGAGAAATAAGAATGCTTTTACATTGTTGGTGGGAGTGTAAATTAATTCTACTATTATGGGAGACAGTGTGGTGATTCCTCAAAGATCTAGTGGCAGAAATACTATTTGACCCAGCAATCTTAATACCTAGGCCATCGATGGGATGATTTGTGCAGCAAACCACTGTGGCACATATTTACCTATGTAACAATCCTGCACATCCTGCACAGGTAGCCCTGAACTTCAAATAAAAGCTGAAGAAAAAAACTTTATCTTTATATCTTTCAACTACTAACACCTAAAACAAAACAAAACAGAACAGAACAAAAAGGCCTCAGTGCTTGACTGTAGCAGTTTTAAAAGTTTTTCCAGGGACAATATGGGTTGCCACAAAAATCCGACAGGAAGAAAACAAAACGCAGATGCAAAATATGTGAAAATAAAAGTCACACTACCAGCTCTCCCTTTGTTGATGGCTTCCTTTTGCAAATTGTCTTCCACTAAATAATGTAGTCTGCATAAAAATCCTTTCATTTTTCTTCCTCTTTTCTTCCATTGGCTATTTGATGACAATATTTTGTATATAAGAGTTTTCATATTATCTACTTTTTTGTAACTGCTACATGAAAATAAAGAGAGAAGTGTTTTTGAAATTTTAATTATGAGAAAACCAGGATTCTTAGATCTTGATTCAATCTACGTCACTTGGTTACTCATTTGGATTTATACTTTTGTCTTAACAGCACCCTTAGATTCTTGGTTTTTCCTTTTCTTGTTATAATAGTTTACACACAGGTTAGTGGATTTAGATTTAGTTTCATTATATAGAGTTAAAAATATCTTTAGTTGAAGATAGTTGACATTTTTGTACACTTAAGTTTTGAATACTGAAGAAATATCTCATTTCTATGTGAATATATTATTCTTCAATTGATTAGAAAGTTGGATGCTTAGACATTACTAAAAGTTATTTAAATAATGACACCTTATTAGTATGTTTCCACATACAGATCTGGCCATTAAAGATTGATGAGTAGAACACTGACCTTAGAATGTCCAAGTTTTCATGAAAATATTCACTAAATGAACAATATGATTAACAAACAGATTACTAAACCTTTGCAAATAAGTATTTTTATTGCAATACTAGCTTGATCGACTAATGAGATGATTTAAGGCATATCGGTTAAAATGGGGATCGTTTATGGAAATGCTACTCTCACACACATATAGAGACATATGTAATTTTTTAAACTTTTAATTGTTAAATAGACAAAATAATTGGTGTGAATCTAGACATTCTTTTTAGTTAGAAATGTTAAAAATTGATACCTTTCATTTTACTATTTGTAGTAAATGCATAAAGCCCAAGGTAATTTCTGATCACCTTGTATGTTCGTGCTCACTCTGAGTATTTATATCTTTACAATAATGTTAATAGCATTTTTAAGACTACATGTTTTCTTCTAATGAAAGCGTTACATAATTAATTAGATCACATTGCAATTAGTGAAAAATACTATAAGCTAGTGTGTTTTATGCGAAATAAAAAAAATAATGTGACCTTGAGGTTATCTGTCATTATGCAAGGAATAGTTTCACTGTTAAGGCAATAAAAGTTAATACATGTCATTTCAGAGTGATTAAACATTATTTATTATTAATCTTTGGGGTAGATTTCTCTGTTATAAATTGATAAAATTCTAAATAACTGCTGTTTTATAAAGTAATAAGAATATAACAGAAAATATATAAAGCTTTCTATCAAAAACACAAACAAGCAAAAAAAAAAAAAAAAACCAAAAACAAACAAACAAACAAACAAAAAAAACCTAGTCCATCTGTACTCCAGCCAAAGGCAGAAATCCAAAAGACAGTAGCAAAAGGTCAGGTCAGGAAGCTAGCTCACTATCTGTAGTAGAAAGCAGAGCCTGTTTTCAGTAAGGAAAATGTATGTTTAATGCAAAGAACATTATTTCTAACAAGTAACTTATCCAGAATATGGAGCCATAGGGAGTTTAGAAATTTAAAAAAGTCAGTAATAAAGGGCACTGGTGTCCCCAGAAGGCCATGATTAAGTGTCTAGCTGAGGCTTCTGCTTGCACAGGATTTTTTCTTCCCCCTCTTAGTTTGCAACACAAAGACTGGTCCCATTGGAAGAAAAACTTGTTATCCACATAGTATATCACTCAGTTGGGTACAGATAACTACATGTCTTCCCTGTGGGAAGAAATCCTTTTTATTAGGCTTTGTGGGCCCATTCTTTATTTACTTATATTGTTTGGGTGCCAGTTATGGGAGGCCAGGCTTTCCCTTTCCCTCTGGAGTCAGCATTCTTCAGGGCAATCCTCAAAACTCCTGCAAGACTCCATTCCCAAACCAGACTCTTCTACTCTAACCTGCCAATTTTTTTTTTAACTATCATAGTACAGCACATTCAAATCTAATGTCATGTTTTTATATTGCTGTTGAAATCTGAAAAAGACAAAATAACCCAAAACAAAACTTAGAAAATATAAACAAATTAACAGCACAATAGAAATATAAGGCTTTTACTATAGTATTTATTTGAATTGTTTCTATAATCAATATATGGCCTGATAGGTTACACTTACACATTTGATTAACAGATGACAAAAAAGATCAAATTGCTGAGTGTCCCACACCCATGAGAAACAGAAGGTCTGATTTAAACTCAGGCTGACTTCAGAACGATACTCCTAACCACAAGGATGTACTGCCCCTTTCATTTTTAATAACTAGTTTCAAAACTCAGATCTTCCTAGACATTATTCTCACTGGCATCTTTCTATTTTGGTCACTTATGCAGAATTTATGACTTTTATATACATATACACACATACATATACATGTAAACATTCATATATGTGTGTATATGTATATGTGAGAATATATATAATACATGTATATATTATATATTTAGTATATTATATATCTGTATGTGTATAATATATAGGTATATATGTATATTATAAAATATGTGTATATGTTATATATACGCATAGGTATAAGTACATCTATAATAGACATATATGTATATATATTTAAAAATGTATTTGTTCACCTTCGTGTGGTGCTCAGAACTGTGTTTTGTGATTTTCATGTCTGAACTTACTTAATCATTACAGCCATTCTGTGAGAGTGATATTGTTATCCTCATTTTACAGAGGTTAAATGATGCACTGATATATATCACTGAGTTTGCATGTGGTTGAGTGAGGATTGAAAGATTTTTGTCCCAATCTCTGTACAACCCAAATGCTCTTTACTCCTAAGTAGATGTAACATGCTTCCTTCTTTTCTCAAGTTTTATCTCTATGAGCTAACTATACATTCTTTTAGTATAGGGGCAATACCTTCCAAATCATATACAATTCCTGTAGCCCCTAACACAGTAAGAGTTTAATACATAGTTGGTGAATATATTTCTAACCTTAGGATTCCTGTCCTGGTTTGCAAAATCTCCAACTGAGATCCTAAATCTCATCTTAAATTTACTACAAATACTTAGACTCCTGAAAAATATTTCATGACAACGAGCTTCTTACCAAGGAGCACTGATGATTTTGATCAGACCCGGAGAGTGTCAAGGTCAAGATTGATACAACAAAATATTGATTCCCATAGATGTAAATATTGTTGACTTTCCTATACTCTCAAGTTTCTACCAATATATAAATTTCAAATCATGAACAATCTTAGAAGAGATATGTTCCCTACTCCCACACAAATAGCCTTTGGCTAAAGTATTATCTAGGACTAAGGAAACGATTTATGGTTTCTTTCTTCTGTCTCCCCCAACATATTATTTTTAAATTCTACTTTACAGCACCAGAACCGTGATTCTTTCCTCCATTCATTTTCTTTTCTACCCTTTCACAAGGGAAATCTGGATTCTTTTGCCCACCTGAGCCATCTGTTTTCTCTATCTCCATGTTTTCATCACACTTCTCACATATGTTTTACTTCCCCTTTTTTCTGTCACTTGGCATTCCTCCCTATATGGGCATTCCAGTGTGAAACCATAGTGATATTCAGGCATGCACTAATGAAGAGGCAGACTCTTACCTGAGCTTTTGCTGACACTCTTTGGGAAAGCTTCATGGTATTTATTTAGATTTTTAAGTTATAGTTGTTTCTTATCAATGAAAGTTATTTTTTTCATTTTATATTACAGAAGACATTCTACTAAAAAGAGTGTAAATGTTCCCGGCCATCACTGCAGTTTCACAGAATAGAGATTTGCTTTTTAATATAACCACTAATGAGGACACAGATTCCAACTTAGAGTAGTAATAGAGCATGTAAGCTGACAAATTCCAGAATCAGAATTTCTTATAGCATAATGGACAGAAGCAAAACATTCTATAGAAATCAATTTTTAAAATCACTTACTTGTGCTTTGACAAATTCAAAGTGAACTCAGGACATACAAAATGGAATAACAGACACTGGAGACTCCAAAACTGTCTCCACTGGGAGGAGAGTGAAGGATGAAATACTACCTATTGGATATATTGTACCCTACTTGGGCGATTGGTTCACCAAAAGCCGAGACTTCACCACTACACAATAAATCCAAGTAACACCACTGTACTTGTACCCCTACATCTATACAAATTTTTTTTTTTAAAAGCACACAATGTAAGTTCAGACTTTGTGAAAAGGCTCTGAAACAAGAAGCAGAAAGTCCAAGAAAGAAGTGCTAGGAAAATAATCAAAAGGAGCACGTAGTGGAATAATATGAAAAGGATCATAATTACTACCTAAGCTACTGGTCAGAAATAGTGACCGGCTGTAACAAAAGAGAAAATGGGGGATAGTAATAATATACTCTCTAAAGTTTGTATGACTTCCTCTTTATTAATACCTGGAGTAAAATCTGTATCATTCTTATGACCAAATGTAGATTTATTATTTCTCAGGAATACTTTGGTCACCTTCTTAAGCCCCAGAATTGAAAAGCTCATCAAATGTCATTCATTTCTTTTATATCTAAGAGTCAAATTCAAGCCTATTAATTTAGACCCATTATAAAATTGTAACTTAATGAGGCTTATTGTGCTTAGGTATGTACCTGTGTTGCACAGCAGCATGTCTATTTCCTTTCTCTAAATATACACAGTACTTTAAATACCTAACATATGATTTTGTACCCGTTTATGTTGTCCTTTGTATCTCATGAATTAATCCTATCCTTGCAGGTGGTCTGTGAGTTTCTTGAAAACAGGGATTGTGTATTATTATCATGCACAGTAAAATAGCACAGTAACTCACCCAAACATTCATAACATAGCCAAATCCCTACCCTACACCAAGCTCTTTCAAGAATACCATAGAAATGTGAAGACAATTTAAAAAATAATTTTAGGTGTGAATTCTTTATCTTTTGATTTGATGTTTTCCTTTCATGTTAGATGTCTCTCCTGTATCAGAGAAAGAGAGAGCTTCCTCCTTTCTAAAACCAGTTTTTAGAACTGGCTAAGTTCAGTGCTGAATTTATTTTAGCGACAACTAGTGATCTATGGACTAGCAAAACTCGAAATGCATTTTTTAAAGCTTCGGGGGATAAAGGAAAGAGGAGGTCTCTACTGGGGATGATTCTGTCTTCCTCTCTAGGAGATGGCTTGAAACAGAAAACTTTTCTCTATGGAATCCCAAGAATATGAATGTTATTTCTAAATATGTTGTTAAATAGATGCTGATTTTGATTACATGGTTTGAGAAAGAAAAATTTATACATCTATATTTTAAAGATTCCAGAGATCCATGTATATGTCTTGAGTTTTAGAGACACAAAAATTCCTATCCTTAGACCAACCTCATTTTCCAGATGAGGAAATAGAGCCTCCTGAATTAATTGCTCTGCCATTGGTCTCACAGACAGGAGTCAGGACTTGAATTCTCATTCCAGATCCGCTGTTTATCATCCGGCATAAACCTTTGACAAGCCAAAGAACTTTTCCTGGATTAATTTTCTTAAAAGATTCTTGAGATTGCTTCCAATTACCTGCCTGTGTGATTATTCTAACTTTTCTATTTTACTTTTTTACAATAGGCCCACAACTTCTATTGCAGCTACCATACATTTCTTTTTAGACTAGTTCTCTACACAGCACACACATACACATACACACACATGTACATACTCACACAAATGCACATACAGAATAGATTGGAGCCCAGCTCAGTATGGCTTGCTGAGTTGACACCAGTGGTAACAATAAGTATGGATTCTGCAACTGCTGAAGCAGCTGTGACACTCTTGGACAACTGTAGGCTCTTTGCCACAGCCTGGGTGGGCTGTATCATCAGCACTGCCATTATGATACACATAAACATTGGCCCCAGTTTCCAGCTAACTAGGCTATCTGACTCTAGCTCACAGACATTTTTAGTTAGTTCTCATAAAAGCAGGTATATGTGCATGAGCTGATGTACAGACCTTCTTTTTGAGGTTTTCTCAAGTCACTTATCCAAGTTTTGCAGTTATATGCGATGATTATTTAATAGACAAGCATAAGTAGTTTATAGCAGCTCTTTTGACCCTTGTGAATGTCTTTCTCTCAAAGTGAACTAGCATTTTTTAATGTTTCCTTTTTCTTACTTTGACACATTTTCTCAGCTTAAAGTGAGTATTTAAGATTTAAGACACAGAGCTTCTGTGAACATACTTTTTTCACAATTTCTAGTATTCTCTAAGTTTGAAATTAAATTACCCACTAGAATTTCAACAGATAGAAGCCTGGAGCAGCCAGTTTGATATAATGGTGTGCCTTTGTGAGCATAATCACTTTTTAGACATCTCTGGTACAGAACCAGTAAACCAAGCAGCAGACTTATTATTAGACATGATAGCAGACGTTCACGAGAATAGAGAGAATGTCCTTGGTGTTTTGTAATTCATCTGACTTGCTTTTTCTTAAAAGCAAAGCCATTGGCTTTATACTATTTTAATACATCATCTCAGGAGTTTGCAGTCCTCTGTTTAGCACATGTAGAACATAAACACAGCAGAGATTAATACCTGAACAATATAAGAAGTTCAGAGAAGGAAAACTTACTTGAAATTCACTGAATCTATTTGAAGGGAACATATTTGCAATCAATTCCCAAGGAAAGGTGAAGCAATGGCTAGGTCAGCATTGCTTAATGGTCATTTCTTTCATAGATGGCTCTCACAAATTTTAAATTAAAAGAAAAATGGTTTGTAATTGAGCAGGCATCACTAGTAACTTTCCAGAAAACTTAGTTGTCTGACATTTTTCATTGATTTTTCTTATATTAGAAAATGAAATGTCAGACGCTATTAATTGCATTTTTACAATAAATAGTTACATCAGGAGTAACGGCTAAATGAAAGTACTTCCTGTCTAATGCACAATAGATATATTCGTTTAAATGTATTCAATTTAGATGAAAGCAATATGTCTATATTCATTACAGTTATACCCACCTGTGGGCTGAATTGATGAGGTGGTAATTACTACCTTTATAAATGGAACAGCATTGTCAGTCTGGAGGAAGAAAACCTATTTTCTTATCATCATATTTCACACACCCACACAATAGGCACATTCCAAAAACTTTCTTCCAATCATAAAAATTTTACTCTTGAATTTCCAGTGGACCTAATGATTGTAAACATGATCACTCAATAGGCTTTTTTGGAGGGTTGCAAAGGGTTGGTCTCATAGGGCATGATGGAGGGGAACTGAGAGTCTCAAAATCTCTTCGTGCAAAGTAACTCTCATGTTTGTTATTCTGCATGCCTGCAGTGCAGCTGTAGGCATCATGTGGCATGGATTTGATTATTCTTATACCATGCATTGTTTTCTGAGTTCAATGAAGGTAGGACAATTAAAATGTGACTTTGTTGAATACTTTTATTTTTAATTAGAAAAAGCAAGTACACATAGTTCCTATACACTCTGCTCAATCCTAAATAGTTTCTCTTATTATTATTTTGTATCGTGTGGTGAGTTAGTGTATTAGTCTGTTCTTATGCTGCTAGCAAAGACATACCCAAGACTGAATAATTTATAAAGGAAATAGGCCTAATTGACTCACAAGTCCACATGGCTGGGGAGGCCTCAGAATCATGATGAAAGGGGGATGAGGAGCAAGGTCATGTCTTACATGGCGGCAGGCAAGAGGGCATGTGCAGGAGAACTCCCATTTATAAAACCATCTGGTCTCATAAGATATATTCACTATCACGAGAACAGCACAAGAAAAACCCACCCTCCATGATTCAATCACCTCCCACCAGGTCCCTCCGATTTTATGTGGGGATTATTATAATTCAAGGTAAGATTTGGGTGGGGACACATAGCCAAACTATATCATTCTGCCCCTGGTTCCTCCCAAATCTCATGTCCTCACATTTCAAAACCAATCATGCCTTCTACTGCCCCTCAAAGTCTTAACTCATTCCAGCATTAACCCAAAAGTTCAAGTCCAAAGTCTCATCTGAGAAAAGGCAAGTCTCTTTCACGTATGATCCTATAAAATCAAAAGCAACGTAGTTACTTCCTAGATACAAAGGGAGTGCAGGCAATGGTTAAACACATCTGCTCCAAGTGGGAGAAACTGGAGAAAACAAAGGGGGTTTAGGCCCCATGCAAGTCCAAAATCTAATGGGGCAGTCAAATCTTAAAGCTTCAAAATGATATCTTTTGAGCTCCTGTCTCACATCCGGGTCGCATATTATGTTCTCTTGACTATGTTTGGAATTCTTAAATACATGAAAGTAAAAATAAAAGAGATTAAAAACTCCTGAAAACTCTAATTATGCAAAGAAAATTAAATTTTCTAGCTTTATTTTTATTTTACATTCTTGGGTACATGTGCAGGTTTGTTACATAGGTAAACGTGTGCCATGGTGGTTTGCTGCACCTATTAACCCATCACCTAGGTATTAAGCCCAGCATACATCATCTATTTATCCTAATGCACTCCTTCCCTCAACTCCACCACCAGACAAGCCCCAGTTTGTGTTGCTCTCCTCCCTGTGTCCATGTGTTCTCATCATTCAGCTCCCACTTATAAGGACATGCGACATTTGGTTTTCTGTTCCTACATTAGTTTGCTGAGGATAATGGCTTCCAGCTCCATCCACATCCCTACAGAGGACATGATCTCATTCCTTTTTATGGCTGCATAGTATTCCATGGTATGTATGTACCACATTTTCTTTATCCAGTCTATCATTGATGGGCATTTGAGTTGATTCCATGTCTTTGCAATTGTGAACAATGCCGCAATGAACATATGTATGCATGTATTTCACGTAACAGAATGACTTATATTCCTTTGGGTATATAACCAGTAAATGGGATTGCTGGGTCAAATGGTATTTCTAGTTCTAGATCTCTGACAAATTACTACACTGTTTTCTACAATGGTTGCTAATTTACATTCTCACCAACAGTGTAAAAGCATTCCTATTTCTCTGCAACCTTGCCAGCAACTGTTGTTTCTTGACTTTTTAAGCATCTCCATTCTGACTTGTAAGAGATGATATCTCATTGTGGTTTTGACTTGCATTTCTCTAATGATCAGTGATGTTGAGCTTTCATTCATATATTTATTGGTCACATGAATCTCTTCTTTTCAGAAGTGTCTGTTCATGCCCTTTGCCCACTTTTTAATAGGGTTGTTTGCTTTTTTCTTAAAAATTTGTTTAAGTTATTTGTAGATTCTGGATATTAGACTTTTGTCAGATGGATAGATTGCAAAAATTTTCTCCCACTCTTTAGGCTGCCTGTTCACTCTGATAATAGTGTTTTTGTTGTTGTTGTTTTTCCTGTGCAGAAGCTCTTTAATTAGATCCCATTTGTCAATTTTTGCTTTTGTTGCAATTGTTTTTGGCAATTTCATCAATAAATCTTTGTCTGTGCCTGTGTCTTGAATGCTATTCCCTAGATTTTCTTCTAGGGATTTTGTTGTTTTGGGTTTTATATTTAAATCTTTAATCCATCTTGAGTTAATTTTTGTAAAAGGTGAAAGGAAGGGGTCCAGTTTCAATTTTCTGCATATGACCAGCCAGTTCTCCCAATCCTTTCCCAATTACTTGTTTTTGTCAGGTTCATCGAAGATCAGATAGTTGTATATTTGTGGTCTTATTTCTGATTAATCTGTTCCATTGGTCTATGTGCCTGTTTTTGTACCAGTACCATACTGTTTTGGTTACTGTAGCCTTGTAGTATACTTTGAAGTCCAGTGGCATGATGACTCCAACTTTGTTCTTTTAGCTTAGGATTGTCATTGCTATGCAAGCTCTTTTTTGAATCTATATGAATTTTACAATAGTTTCTTCTAATTCTGTGAAGGATGTCAATGGTAATTTAATGGGAACAGCACTGACTTTGTAAATTACTTTGAGCAGTATGGCCATTTTCATGATATTGATTTTTCCTATCCATGAGCATGGAATGTTTTTCCATTTGTTTGTGTCCTCTCTGATTTACCTGACCAGTGGTTTGTAGTCCTCCTTGAAGAGGTCCTTCACTTCCCTCATTAGCTGTATTCCTAGGTATTTTATTCTCTTTGTAAATTTGCTAGCTTTTGTATGAGACAGTGGGCTAAAGACGATAAAAAATTCCTCTTACCTGCCCAAATTTCCATCAGGAATTTGCTTTGTAGACTGAGGGGAAAATGGTATTTTGTTGAAAATAATTTTATACTGTCACATGCATTCAGTGATACACACACACACAGAAACAGACCCCAGAACATCCAAACATTGAGTACCTATATAGGGGAAGAAAAATAATTGTCTTCTTCTCAAGCATTTTGCTGTGACTCCCTATAACAAAATACAAATTAACAAGATAAGAAACAGAAGTTTGATAACATGTATACCTCCTGTGCACATGGGAGATAACCCGGAGAAATAAATAAATTTCTAGACTAAATTTCAAAGAGTTGTCTTAGACTTCAGGCTTGAATATCATCGTTCTCTGAAACAAAGAAGTACGAGGTGAAAGGTCAGGTTAAGGCCCATGAAAAGTGCTACTACAAAACAGGAAAAGGTTTGTTATGCAGATTTAAGTCCATGCCTTTTCCATTTATTAAGAGTCTCTAGTAATTTAGAGCTAGCCTTCTTTTAGGTTGTCTTAGGTGTCTTAGGAGACACCTTTACAAGTAAAGCTTTCTTTTATAGATGTAAATTTATCTTAGAAAAGGATAGATAACTTTTCAAAGCTTCTCCTGTGTCTATAACTTCTCAAAATAACTAGTTCAAAATTATCCTTATGCTAAGGAGGTGTACTAGAGTGGCATACTTAGGTTTCCTACAGTCATATTTTGGGGTGGCATATTCTGAGCCCCATCACCTATATTTGCCATGTGGTGTACTTAGTACTTCCATAAAAAGATTTTTTCTTCACAATAATCTTGTAAGCTGCTTATTATTATCCCCCTTAATTTATTCTGAGATAACTGAAACCTTTAGAGTTTGAACTTCTGTAAGATAGAGGCTGACATTCAAGCTAGTCAGGTTTCAAAGACTAAGATTTTTTTTCCTATTATAAAAATAGAATAAATAAGTGAATTAAACCTCTAAAGCAAGTTTTCTGTTATCCAAGCTGTTACAGAGATGCAGGAAGATGATGGGTGCCAAAAGAGTTCTGACTCAGCATCAGCCACTTGATTGGAGGAGGGGAAATTCACTCTCTTTGAAGCAGGATTTCATTTGGGGCTAATAGAATGAATTAGAGAATATTAGAATTCTTAAAGCAATCTCTTACGCATAACAGTGAAAGGTCAAATGTGGGCTTTCATGCAAAGACTATGAATTCAATTCTCACAGCTCTGTGCTGGTATTACCCATAAGGAGCGATGAAGAACAGCAATTGATTTCTTCCCTTTCTTTTTTATGATCAGAGCACATATTTACAACCAATGCAACAAGACTACTACCTTGCATTTTCCTAGTTCCCATCTGTCAGCTTCAAGAGCATTATACATTTTTAAAATTACAATTAGTTATCTCACTCTTCCTGGGAGTTAACTGCTCCATAT
This sequence comes from Macaca nemestrina, assembly GCF_043159975.1. Lineage (NCBI taxonomy): Eukaryota > Metazoa > Chordata > Mammalia > Primates > Cercopithecidae > Macaca > Macaca nemestrina. The sequence continues at coordinate 68,762,127 of NC_092128.1, forward strand.
CATCCTGAATCCACAAATGAGTTAGCAGAGACAGCCTGGACTTAGGTGGCATCTGGATAAATGCTAAGTAATTGGAACAGCCTTGAGTATGTTGAATCATGCCTCTGAAGTCAGACAGATCTGAGCTTTAATACAGTGAATGCATTTCTAAACATGTTTGTGCCTTATTTTCCATATCTTTAAATGAGATAATAATAGAATATACTTCAGAGGGTTATTATGAAGATTAAGTGAGTGAACAAGTGTCAAGTACGTGGCACATTTCTAGTTTACAGTGTAGTTCATGAGGAGTTAATGTGCCATAATAATTACAATAATAATAACAATTTGATAGCAAACATTCATACTTCTAAATGCATTACTCTAGTAAGAATACTTGGCACTTTAAAAACATACCTGTTTTATGCATTAACGTACACTTTTTGGTGTGAAAAAGTACATATTCTCTCCTTGCACCCAAAACATTAAGTATAAAAAGTAATTATTACAGAATTCATACTGAACAACAACAAAAAATTCCCCTTGGCATTACTGAATGTTTTAAAAATGACTCTCGTTAAGATAATTGTCATATTCAATTTGTAATTTATTTTCAACCTTTAATGAATCATTGAGAGTGATTAACAAGAAGGTTTCTTTTATGTTATACATTTTTTTTCTGTCAGATAAGCTTTCAAAACTTCTTCCTCTAGGCAAACTGTAAGAAGGGAAATTTAAATAACTGGGAAATGAATGAATGAATTATATATCAAATCTTGTATCTATAATTCTTTATTTTAAAACTTTATTGATACTGAGAATAGGTCATCACTTTTTATTCTTTCATACTTACACTCCATCTCTAAATATATTTAAAGATTGTATAATTATTTCAAAGAGTAAGTCATCTTATTTACCTTCAGGCCTTTTTTTTTTTCAGTAAAAGCATCCTGTCATTCAACAAAAAAACAAGAAATAATGTGTGCTAATAATGTGTATATAATGCTATGTGAGAGAGACATTAACTTCTAATTATTCTTAAGTAGTCTGATCTAGGTAACCCTCTATAGCAACTTGTGATTATCACTCTATCGCAACTTACAGTTTTTACCTCTAATGGGAAAGTAATTCTTTCCCATTAAACTGTAAATTAATGAGTATAAGACCCAGTAAGAAATTGACATTTAGAAGTTGCTAAATAAGAGATAATTGAATGTATGAATACTTAATAAACAGTTGAATGAATGGATGGTTACATGTGTGGATAGATGGTTGGATGGATGAGGTAGCATGAGACAGTGAAAAGCATGCCCCCCTTTACCATTACCTAGCCATTAGACTTTATACAAAACATGAAATTCCTAAATATCAGTTGCCTCTTTAAAAAAAATAGAGATTTCTACCCTTATAATTCAGTCTATGTCTGTATGTTTTATGGTAGTATTTATACTCCACTGGTTTACTCTTTCTCTCTTAATAAGGAGGCCGGAATATGCCCCAGAGATTGTCATTAGCACCTTAGAGGTAAGAAAGATAAGGATATCTGCATAATTTCCTGGCAAGAATAATGAAGCAAGAAATGTGATGTGTAGTTTAGTCTAATGACCCTGTAAAATAGAAGTGTTCAGAAAAAGATGGTATAAAACTTAAATTTTGGTGAAGCTGTCTTAAAATTATAAAATTTTGAATTAAAAATCATCAATATGATACTTAAAGAACATTTTAGAAATATAGAATGTTTAGATGAAGGTAAACATTCACTCTTGACCATTGAACTATTGTCAAAAAATCTTCTACATAATCTGAAAGAATATAAAAATACATTTTTAGCCTCAAATCTATCCTGAATTTTCAGTTGTTCCCCTACCCCAGTTCATGAGGCTAAGGTATTTTTGAGCGCTAAGGCAGTGTTGACCATTGTATAAGAACATGGTCAGTTTTCTAAGGCTGTTGTCATAAAGAAGTAAGAACTATGACCAGGCCGGCCGCAGTGGCTCACACCTGTAATCCCAGCACTTTGGGAGGTGTAGGCGGGCGGATCACGAGGTCAGGAGATCAAGACCATCCTGGCTAACATGGTGAAACCCCACCTCTACTAAAAATGCAAAAAATAAGCTGGGTCTGGTGGTGGACCCCTGTAGTCCCAGCTACTTGGGAGGCTGAGGCAGGAGAATAGCATGAACCCAGGAGGCAGAGCTTGCAGTGAGCTGAGATCATGCCACTGCACTCCAGCCTGGGCGACAGAGCAAAAAAAGAAGAACTATGATTAAACCAAATTAATCCCTAGTGTCAATCCAGTCCTTGTGATTATACTAAGAAAGGACACGAAAAAGAAAGGAAAGAAAGAAAGGAAAGAAAGAGGAAGGGAGGAAGGGAGGAAGGGAGGAAGGGAGGAAGGGAGGAAGGGAGGAAGGGAGGAAGGGAGGAAGGAAGGAAGGAAGGAAGGAAGGAAGGAAGGAAGGAAGGAAGGAAGGGAGGGAGGGAGGGAGGGAGGAAGGAAGGAAGGAAGGAAGGAAGGAAGGAAGGAAGGAAGGAAGGAAGGAAGGAGGGAAGGAAGACAGGCAGGCAGGCAGGCAGGCAGGCAGGCAGGCAGGCAGGCCGGCCAGCCGGCCGGGTGCAGTGGCTCACATCTGTAATCCCAGCGCTTTGGGAGGCTGCAGCAGGTTGATCACCTGAGGTGAGGAGTTCGAGACCAGCCTGGCTAACATGGTGAAACCCCATCTCTACTAAAAATACAAAGAAAGTAGCTAGGCGCGGTGGCACACGCCTGTAATCCCAGCTGCTGGAGGGGCTGAGACAGGAGAATCTCTTGAACTCCAGGAGGAGGTTGAGGTGAACCGAGATCGCGCCATTGCACTCCAGCCTGTGTGACAGAGTGAAACTCCACCTCAAAAAAAGAAAAATAACTTAGTGAGAAAGAGTGTGGAAATAATGGTTTCCTTTGATTCTAAGTCTACTAAATCAAGGGATTTAGCACCACTTCAATGCTGTACTCCTTTCTCACTTCTCAATAGTGACTGTCTCAGCTGGCAATTATCCTAGTTCTTTCAGCAACTGGAATTTGACCTTGAAATCAGAGTTTCCATTCTCATTACTGGCTACAGCCTGTCCACTAGTTTTTTATATCAGCCATTATTCTAGAATGTAACCGAATTCTTACTTTAACTCTCTTAGATAGGCAATCCATATACTTGGTCTAGTTGTGCTGTTAGTTAATGGTATCATGCCCTTCTTTCTTTTTGCCATGTGTTTTGCCCTCTTATATTTGGGCTTAAATCATGATGTTACCCACATGTCTAAATTAATTGTCCCATTACTTCACCCTACTCTGAAAATATGCCTACAATTATTTCTGCTTACTTTCTTTTCTGGTCAGCTATTTGCCTATGATATACACTTATGACCTGATTTCTTTCTATCAAGGATAGTTGTTTTGGAGAAACAAGGATAAAATCCATTCTTTAGTTTGTTCGTTCAGTGTATATACATATTTACTTGGTATTCTCAAAGTGCCAGTCACTCTTTTATTTGGTATTGGGATAATAGAGCAAAAGTTGTAGAATGATATGAGGCATAAATATATAAACCATTATTATCCATTAACTTACATAATGCATATTAAGTAGCACATATTCCGGGCTAGACAACATGTTGTTTAGCATTGTGTAACAAAAATGAATAAAATAGCTTCTTCCCTCAAAAAATTGGTGGAAAAAATAGACATGAAAACAGATAATTTAATGCTGTGTGACATATCTGGTAATAGAATTAAAGAGGAAAATATAGAAGCAGGGTTTGACAAAATATGATACAGGCAAGGTAAGAAGTTTTTCTTGTATATTAAGAAGGTTGGCATTAAAGGAATATAGCAAATCACAGCTGTTTACTAACAAAGGAGCCAGGCATAGGTTGTTTGAATTCAAATTCCTTCTCCACTTGTTAACTTGGAGACCATGAGTGTGTAATCTCTCTAAGCACTGGTTGATGCATCTATAATGCAGATGAAAATAGAACCTAACTCATAGAATTGTTGTGAGGAATGATGAGATAATTCATATACCTTGTGCATAGTTTATACTCAGTAAACATTGGCCACTATTATTCTATAATCAAAGAGAGAGTTAAAGAGGATTTTAAGCAGGAGAATTATGTATCCAAAACTGTTTTAAATGGAGCATACTAAAAATTTTAAGGAGAATATTTTGAAGAACATGGACATAAATCCATTGGTAATGTGTAGCAGGAACTGATGCTTGCGGAGGAGGCTTAGGCAGTGTTGAACATTGTGGATACATCCAGCTCTATCTATAGTGTGAATGGGGACACCCATGGAAGAACATATGAAATGGATACATCATTTGGCTGAAGATAGAATTGCATAGAACACTAAAATTTAAGGGATAATATCAGAAAAACAGAGGCCAGTGAAGGATATAAAGAAGAATGGCCAGTGATGTGCTTGGTAATAGGCACAATCACAACCTAGCAACGGGTGGCAAGAAGGATGAGTAACAACCAGGCTTCAGGCCAGGGCTACTTTAGAACTCATGATATGTCGGTTGATAAGTTAGGGATGATGCGAAACTAAAAGTTACTTTCACAGTGTCATGAATTCCCAGAAAATAATGTGCTCCATCATATTTGTTTAAGTTAAATACCACTTTGATTAATATGAGATCTGGTTATGCTCTTAGAGAGAAGTCTAACCAACATTTTTGTATTTTTTCTTAAAGGATTTTGCAGAAAAGGAGAAGTCCACAGCAAAGGCCCTGGAAGATGTAAAGGCAAACTTTTACTGTGAATTATGTGACAAGCAGTATCACAAACACCAGGAGTTTGACAATCATATTAATTCTTATGATCATGCTCATAAGCAGGTAAGCCAAAGTGGGAAAAGTCCTTCATATTCCTGTATTTGTACCTTCAGAACAGAACCGCATGAATTTGACCTTATTTACTGTCATATAAGACTATGAGGTGAGAACATTTTATGTCCTTTTTTTCCCCTGGAAAGGTTGTGTTTTGTGTTTAAATGTTATCCAAAGTCATTTTTTCCTAGAAGTACTATACTACTAGAGGTAAACTTAGAGATAATCTAAGAATAGACTGACATATTTATTTTAGAATTATATTCAGTTAACCCTTAAACAACACAGTGGTTAGGAATGTCAGTCAAAAATCCGTATGTAACTTTTGCAGTTAAAAATCCGCATATAACTTTTGATTCTCTCAGAACTTTACTAACAGCCTACTGTTGACCAGGAAGAAGTTTTACTGTAACATAAACAATCCATTAATGCATGTTTTATATATGTTATATATATTATATTCTGTATTGTTACAATAAAGTAAGCCAGAGAAGAGAAAATGTTATTAAGAAAATAAGGTAAGGAAGGGAAAATATAGTTACTATTCATTAACTGGAAGTGGGTCATCATAAAGGTCTTCATCTTCATTGTCTTCACGATGAGTAGGTTCTGGAGGAAGAGAAAGAGAAGGAGTTGGTCTTGCTGTCTCAGGGGTGGCAGAGGTCGAAGAAAATCCACATGTAAGTGGACCCATTCAATTCAAACCTATATGTTGTTCAAGGGTCAACTGTATGTAGGGAAACCAGGACCCAGGAAAAGTAATAATGTCTCATTCAAAGTTACTTAACTAGTTAGTGATAGGTTTAGAATCCTGGACTAGGGCTAGGACAGAATCTATTACAGAATCGATTATAGTCTACATCTTTCAAGGACTCTAAGTTATAGGAAATATTAGGTCTTTGGGAAAGCAATTCTCAATAAAAGATGACATTTTCCTAAGCATACTCTCTTAAGAAAGTTAGGCCGGGCGCGGTGGCTCAAGCCTGTAATCCCAGCACTTTGGGAGGCCGAGACGGGCGGGTCACGAGGTCAGGAGATCGAGACCATCCTGGCTGACACGGTGAAACCCCGTCTCTACTAAAAAATACAAAAAACTAGCCGGGCGAGGTGGCGGGCGCCTGTAGTCCCAGCTACTAGGGAGGCTGAGGCAGGAGAATGGCGTGAACCCGGGAGGCGGAGCTTGCAGTGAGCTGAGATCCGGCCACTGCACTCCAGCCTGGGTGGCAGAGCGAGACTCCGTCTAAAAAAAAAAAAAAAAAAAAAAAAGAAAGAAAGTCAAAGTTGTTATTTAATAAATGGAACACTGAAAACAGGCAAACAAAAAATCCAAAAGGGAAAAGCCTGGGGTAATCACAGGTGAAAACATTTCAGTTTATTTACTTGAAAGATCATATGGACATCTATATTATTAGCGTTGATATACTACATGTGGCTTCTTATATTACCTACTCTCCAAATGTGAAAAAAGAGGCTATTGTTCTCATCTGGTTAGATGTTATCCTTGCTGATTGAGGTATGGTGATACTGGCAATTTAAGAATGTTAAATACCACCAACTGAGAAAAAAAATTTCATGTGGCCAAAGATTATTGCTAACAGCTGTAATAAGGTACACATTCCTGATGCCAAATGTACCTGGCATGTTGGAATGTGTGGGTAAATCTTGTATACTCTGTCTTAAATATTTATTCAGATTAAGCAAAAATAAATATTTTGTCAGACATCACTAGCATTTTATTGAGTGTATACTAAATATATATGTATGTGCATATATACACATATATATGTATGTATATATGTGTATGTGTGTATATATACATATATGTGTGTGTATATATATCCTTGGGAAATGCAAGCCTGGCAAAGACACAGCCTTTATACTTAAAAATAAGATATATGTATATAGTTGGCTTCATTTTCTCTGACAAGGGCTAGATAATGAGATAAACTGTTTTAGGATTGTAATTCCCAAATCCTAGTGTGCGTAACAATGACCTCAGAATATGTTAATTGTTCACATTCCCAGAATCTTCCTCAGATATTCTAGTTCAATAATTCTGAGATAGGGTCTAGCAATCTATATTTTAAAATGAATTAAAAATGAAAAACTTAAAACATATATAAATGTGAACTAATGGCTATCACCCAACTTCAATGATAATCAATCTTGCTTGATTTATACCACTCACCACACCTCCGCCACTGTTACATTATTATGAAGCAAGTGCCAGATGGTATATCATTTTATCTAAAAGTATTTCAAGATATATGGTGATGCTTTAAAATGGATGTTTTGATTATTATCTAACCTAAAAATCAACAGTAAATTTTTAAATACCAGTTAGTGCTCTTGTTACCTTAATGGTCTCATAAATGATTTGTAAATTTGAATTCATTGAAATTAGTATCCCTAAATATCCACACTTTTGGTTGACATGTCTTGAAGTCTCTTTTAATATATATTTTTTTTTTTTTTTTTTTTTTTTTTTTTTTTTTTTGAGACTGAGTCTGGCTCTGTCGCCCAGGCTGGAGTGCAGTGGCCGGATCTCAGCTCACTGCAAGCTCCGCCTCCCGGGTTTACGCCATTCTCCTGCCTCAGCCTCCCGAGTAGCTGGGACTACAGGCGCCCGCCACTTCGCCCGGCTAGTTTTTTGTATTTTTTAGTAGAGACGGGGTTTCACCGGGTTAGCCAGGATGGTCTCGATCTCCTGACCTCGTGATCCGCCCGTCTCGGCCTCCCAAAGTGCTGGGATTACAGGCTTGAGCCACCGCGCCCAGCCTCTTTTAATATATTTTAATCTATAGGTTTTTCTGTCCCTTTTTAAATTGTACATTTTGCAGTTTTTTTCCCACATTTGGGATTATGCAAAATTCTACTCACTGTTATCTTTCAACATTTTCCTTGGTGTCCTTTTGACTGGTTTTTATGGATAGGGATTTGGCCAATTTCAGACATATTTTTTCGTGGCAAGAATATATTAGAGGGTATTTTGTGTCCTTCCATAAGGAGGCATATAATGTCTGGTTGGCTCTCTTTTTTTTTTTTTTTTTTTGAGACAGAGTCTCGCTCTGTCACCCAGGCTGGAGTGCAGTGGCTGGATCTCAGCTCACTGCAAGCTCTGGCTCCCAGGTTTACACCATTCTCCTGCCTCAGCCTCCCAGGTAGCTGGGACTATAGGTGCCCGCCACCTCACCCAGCTAGTTTTTTGTATTTTTAAGTAGAGACGGGGTTTCACCGTGTTAGCCAGGATGGTCTGGATCTCCTGACCTCGTAATCCGCCCGTCTCGGCCTCCCAAAGTACTGGGATTACAGGCTTCAGCCACTGCGCCTGGCCTGTCTCTCTTTTTATAACCTTAAGTTTGGTGAGTGAGTTGAGGTACTATCAGATTATTGATCCATTTGTCATTAAGTTTCCACTGGCTTTTTTCTCATTAATGATTTTGTAATGGTCATTTGCTCAAATATCTTTATTTGTATTTGTAAAATGATGATTCAAATTATTTTACCCCTTCTAACTGTATTAGATAGATTATGTCTGTAAAGAGAAACTTCTTATAAGCACCACTCCCTGTGGGATTTTATGCAGGTGGTCTTCAGGCTGAATATTAAGAAAAAATTATTTGGGGATTCGGAGAAATAAAAGACCAGGAAAGGTCTCATGCAATAGTGGGATTTGATTTGTATCTTACACATGTATAAGTAGATGTTAAAATAGAGGATCAAGATGAGATGGCATTCTTGTCAGTGGAAATATAAGAAGCTAAGGTAAGAAAATTGAAGAGCATGAGGCATCTTTTGAGAACTGTAGGAAGTATTGAACTATGTGGGGTGAATCTCCCATACCAGGTCTGCAAGCCACAGCATCTCTTGTACTCTGGAATCCTGCCTAATCAATTTCCGTTTTTTATCACTTTCTTCAGTCTTATTTCTATTAGCTATCTAACATGTTGATAAACAACCTTCCTCAATCATTCTATTCTATTCTATTCTATTCTATTCTATTCTATTCTATTCTACATGTGCATTTCCGTCTTCCATCTATTTGCTTGTTTCATTTGTTTGTTTATTGACTTTCTGTCATTCTAACTTTCCTGGTTATTCTCCTTCATCAAACAATGATTTGGTTTGAACTGTGTGCTACTGTGTTCATTGTGAAAAATCGACACATTTGGTCTCCACCTTCAGGGAGCTGGTAATCTAATTGAAGAGAAGACAAGTCAATAGATCTTGTGATACATTAATTTAAGTGTTGTAAAAAATTTATACATAGGACACTTAAAAGGGAGCACAAAAAAAAACTGATTCCGGAAAGAAGAGAAGATAAATGAGCTGGATTTCTTAAAGACTGAATAGAAGCTAACTGTGTACTCAAGAATAATAGGTCCTATATGGTAGAAAACCTATTATCAAGGCATGGGGGCAGTTAAAAAGTGTAATCTATGAAGGAGCAAATGATTCACTATGGCTGCTTAAGGCCATCATCACTCTCTTGGGGATCACTTTAGAAATCTTTGAAACTGCATCCTATTTACCTCATTCTCTTTTTGCAGTGCATCTTGTCCTCATTCTTCATTTGGCATTCTCATTTCCACCATCATAATTAATCTCACTTCTAAATCATTGCTGAGGTCTTCAAACTGGACCCCCCACCTCCAGTATTTTTCCTGCTCCACACCAACCCATCCACTTATGGCCAGATAAATCTTTTCATACAACCCCATTTATATGATCACTCTTTTCCTAGGAAATATTTAGTGCTTGATGACTGATTTTTGAAAGGGTCTGAACTACTTATTATGCTATTCGAATCCACAATCTGGCTCTTGCCTCCATTTCCAGATTTATCTTCTGCAAATCCAGAATTTCCCTACAGTTTCTTTAAACATGTCTTATGCTTTCCCACATGCTCATCTTGGATCATTATCTTCCCTCTCCTTGAAGTGCCCTCTTGTCTTGTGTCTCTTTTACAGCACATACTTCTGCATATTTAATGCAGAGATTGACAACTTACATGGGATATTAAAATAGCTGAGATTTCATGGTAAACTAATTTAACACAGCATTTAAAAAATACCTTTTGCTTGAAATCTATTAATATTATGGAGAATTTTTGTACATGCTTCCCACTTTAAAAAACACTGGAATAATTAAATTTGCTATAAACTTTGTTAGACTGCTTTCTTGGATAATGTTGAAATACTTCCATTTAAAAATTTATTTTAGCCCAAAATATTTTGAAAATTACCTCAATTTTGGATGAAGCTGAGTTTAATATCTTTCTTTTAAATAAAACTGAATTTTATATAAAGGAAAAGGAATTATGCACTGAAGTAAATCATGTAAAAGTATACATTTTTTTTCAAATTTCAAAGCTAAATTTGTCCATTTGGTTCTTCTTTAAGAGCTCTTCTTGATTGTGATGATGATTATAATGGTGGTGGTGGAAATTTGGCTATTTTTTGGCCTGAGTAATGTGAACAGTTGCCATAATTTTGTTTTCCATGTAGGTACAGATGAACTAACTGGCTTCTTCTGTTGAACTTCCAAAAATATGCTTTTTTTGGTACACTTAGAAGTAAATCCAAACTCTCATGAAATCCTTTCTATTACTCATCAATAGAACATCTTAGATCTGATAACGAAATAATTTTTGAATACTCTTCTCTGCTTTTCCTTCATTCATGTATAATTACTCAGGATCCCACCAATTAATAAGTACCTTCTGAAGCATTTGTTGTTGTCTTCTATCAGCATCATGTGTTTATTTTATCACAAAGATTATGTTTTTCATGGTTATATTGTAATTCCAGATGACTAAGTCAACACACAACTTCAAGAAATAAAGTATATGTGATACATATATTTAAATAAATTCCATTGGAGCTTTGAAAATATTTTTCTATAATTTGAACAAAAAGTAAGATTATTTATTTATTTATTTATTTATTTATTTATTTATTTATTTATTTTTGCCTCATGGCACTCCAGTATGGGCAATCCAGAGTGAGACCTGTCTCAAAAAAAAAAATTTAAGATATTTTCTTAGGTATTATTTGTAGAGAAAGACAGCTCATCAAAAACAAACCTGATTTTTAAAATTTATTCAATGAGGAAAAATAATGAATTTCTAGCTTTGACAAGTCATTCTATATATCGCTTACATTTTTTGAAACAACTCAATATCTTAGCTATTGCCTTGAACTTAAAATTCGGTGTAAATGTTGAGTATTATTCCTACTGCAATTCGAATGTGTATACAAATTATAATCACTTAGATAAAGACAGAACTGTAACTATTAATATAGGTAACATGTCAATAACAACTAATTCCTTTTGAGACTACCTACAAGTCATAATCTCTTTCTCAAGATTGTTAGCTGCAAATGTATTACTGGAATGAATAATACACATCCTCACATGCAGCAGCAGTCTCTCCTGCCCCAGGGACTTTCTGACTCATCTCAATTTTGAAAAAACAAATGAGCCAGATCCCTGTACAATTAACCCATAAAAATATCTTTAATAATAAAAACAAATCCACTTTGAAACCCTCCACATGTGACACTTAATCCTTCTAATCTCCATTTGCTTCACAATAGGATTTACTTTTACGCAGAAGGAGTTGTTCACTTGTCAAGCCCTGAATTTGAACTCCAATGGATTCATTGTTTAAAATACTGTTTCGGATTCACTGCATCTCTACTTACTCTGGATAACATATTCAAAACAGAGCTACCATTGTCATCTTGACTTTAAAAGGAAAAGACCCCAAAATTGATAAAAGAATTTAATCTAATTACCTTTTTTGTTTCTGTAATTTGATTTATATTTTCCCCAAATACTGCCCAAATGATATACAGTATGTGTAAGTTATTAGTACTCTAAAAGTGGTAACAAAATGTCAAAGTGTAGATGATTCGTGGGGTCAGCAAGATTGAAGAAATAAAGACTGGAGTACCTGGAATGAATACTTTCAGTAGCATAAAATAATACTATCTCCTGCTCCGTTTTGCATTCTGTAAACCAAGATTTCTGGTAAAGTGTGTATGTGTGTGTGTGCATGTGTGTGTGCGCGTGTGTGTGTGTATCCTGGAATCACCCAGTAGTTTCAACCTTTATTAGCAGAGAAGTACGAGACAAAAGAACCAAAGGTGATCTTAGCTTCCTGCTCATATTTAACTCTCCCAAATTACTGTCTGTATCTTACCTAAGAGGCTTTTTGATCTCAAGTTTCTCCTACCTGAAAATAAATTAAAAATTCTGCATTCTGGCTCCTTCTGACTTCCAAATATATCAAGTAATTTCCTTCTACCTTAGGGCACTGGCTATAGCTGACTTTTCTGTCTGGAAAATTCTTCTATCTGACCTTCAATGTTCTCATTCTCTTCATTTGTGTCTCAGCTTAAATGTCACCTCTTCAGTAGGACACTTCTCTTTTACCTTAAGTATTCAGTTACCAGTTTTCCAGTTCTAATATCTTGTTGCTACTATCAGTGGGGGTGTACCTTTAATGACTCTCCAGAGCCAGCTGTTCAATATTTGAGAACTTTGTGAGCCGGTTGTTCCCACTGGTAGATTGAAATCAGCCACAATGGGATATCTACAAACAGTACAAGTCAGGGTTTTCTGTGTTTTATTTGGTTTTTCTAAAGAGTTGATAATCCAGCTTTTTAACTGCTTATCACTCTTTAAAAAGAAAACAAATACTTTTTAATTTTGTCATCATACTCCACTCCCAGCTATTAACCTCATAAAGGGAAGGGCATAGATGGTTCTATTAGCCACTGTGTCTCTAGAACTTAGAGAAATTTCTGGCACATAGTAACATTCAATAGATTTTATTAATGAATAAGTAGCTGAATAACTTAGTTTTTAGAGAAGACCATTTCACTCTGTCCTACGTCAATATATTGACCTATCATTGACTAATCATTACTTAAGTGAACAGAGTAAATACTGTGGTAAACATATGGGGTGGCTAATCTCAAGTTATTTGTGATTATTTAACAAAAGGTGTCATGAAAGCACATTTTTATAATTTAAGAAAATATTTGATCCCATATTAATGTTGACAAGTTGTGCCACCCTAATATGTTCAGACTTGACTTTGTGGAATATTACTAATCTTCAAGGACTTTTAAGCAAGCAAATGATATGACTAGATTTGTGATTTAGATAAATAATCCTAAAAGCAGTTTATGTTGGTACACAAGAAGGAGAGCTTGGCTCTGTGATCAGATAGGCATTCAAGAGTTCAAGAAAGACAATAGGAGTCTTTATAACAATGACAATGAAGGGAAGAGAAAGGGATAGATTCTAAATTTGTCAATGGATTACAAAATGTGAACACATGTTTTGCATAACTAGTAATCAACTAATACAAATTTGAGGAGATTTTAAAAGGTAAATTTGTCAAGCATGAAAAGAAGAATCATACCACCCGGTGTTGACAAGGTGTGAGAAAACATTGCTTATGAGGGTGTAAATTGTCTTAATCCTTCAGCGTTCCACTCTTGATTATTATGAAAAGGCTTAAATGTCAATTTTTCCTATTAACAGTTCCATTTGGCTAGTATCCTAGGAAAATAATCAGATGAATTTCAAATATTTATGTACAAGGGTATTTAAACTAGAAAAATACTGGAAACAATCTAAATGTACAATGAAGAGAGAGTGGCTAAATTATGGTGGACTTAAACTGGAGTAATGTGCTAGAATTAAACTTACGTTTTGGGTCTATTTTTATGTAAAATTTAATTATTAAAAGTTATTGGATAGTTATTTATATTAAAAATCAAGAAACATAGAAGTGTAGAAAAATATTTAAAATTATTTAGTAATAATTTGGTTCACATCTTTCAGATAAGTCTCTAAATGTTTACTATCCAATCACAAACTTTGATGTAACAATATAAAATGTGGTTATGCTATACATAGTATTCTGTCTTCATATATTTTCACTTAATGTTTTATCTCACAAGCCCATAGAGATCTATATTTTATTGTGTGTTAAATAAATACTCAGAATTTACATTATTGTGACTTGTAAATATTTTTCCAACTGAACTTCATAACATACTATGATGACTTTATGAGTCTATCTTCTTTCTTGGCAAGTATTTTTTCCTGGAGTTAGAAATTGCTTTACTAACTGGAAAGTCATCCAAAGGCAAGTCATTCTAGAATGTTAATGTGTTAGGGGTATTTCATCAATATTGCATCACTGCCTCTTACTCATTCTTTCCTGAATTATATACCATATATAAGAACAAAGTTTCACTACAAACATCACATAAGTTAGATAATCAATCAGTCCTTTCTCCCTCTTCCCTTACACATATATAGTAAAGGCCTCCATCTTTCTGCCCCAATCCTGACAATTTGTCCATCAGGTCAGTTGCATAGCTCTTATTCTAGGACTTATTTTCACCATCATTTTGTAAATGCTTTTGCTTCTCTCCTGGAATATACTTCTTGTTTCTATGATCCCATGGCTTTCTATGTTTTCTTTATTTCCTTATTTTGGTGGAACCTATCCTCTAGGGCTTCCTAACAAAGGATACATATGATATAAAATTTGGGTATCCGTTTCTATCAGTAAAAGTAAATGTGTTTATTCTACACTCACAGTTGATTTATTTTCAAACTGAGTTGCAGTTTTCAGTTTTATTGTTGAGAAGCTATATGCCATCTTGTATCCTAATTGTTTCTTTCAGGAAACTTTTCAACTTTTCATCATTTCTTCCTACAACAAAAATTGGTCTAGTGCCTTCTGTATGCCCAGCACCATTCCAAATGCTGGCGATTCAGTATGGAGTGAACCAGACAATCATCTCCATCCTCGTGGAGCTAACATCATAGAGAGTATATAAAAAAGAAAGTGAACATATAAAATAAGAAAAACAGATATAATATGTTCTATATACTATGGAAAAAAAACATAAAGAAGTGAAGTGTATAGAGAATACTGTGGGGTAAATAGCATTTTAATTAGGGGTTTTAGTAAAGATCTTAATTAAATAGCAATTATGAACAAGGGCCTAAAGGACATGAGGGAGCAACCCATAGAGCCATGTCTCTGAAAGAGAGTGTTCCACACAGAGGGGATGCCAAATGTCAAGTTTGGGAAGTAGGGCCATTTAGTGTTCCAAATACCCCTAACACATTAACATTCTAGAATGACTTGCCTTTGGATTGCTTTCTAGTTACTGTGCAGGGCATTCCATGAGATCTCTCAGTAGGGAAAAAATGTCATTTGTTTTAGAAAAGTGGTATTTTAATATTATTTCTTTGATAATATCTTCCTCTACAATCTATTTCTGTTTCCTTTCAAAATCTGAATACACAATTAAAAGACAAAGAGTGTCATAGTTCACAAAAAAGACTCAACTCTGAGATGTCCACAAGAAACCTACTTCAAATATAAAGACAGATTAAAAGAAAAGTAATAGAGAAACATACAACATGAATACTAGCTGGAAGAGCAACATTAATTTCAGGCAAAGCTGAGTTGAGAAGAAGCAAAATTTTCAGAGATAAAGAGGAACATTACATAATGATAAAGGAATTATATCTCTAAGAAGATATAACAATCTTTCATGTGTATGTATTTACCTAACAACAGAGCATCAAAATAATGTGATGCAAAACCTGATAGAAATGCAAAGAGAAACAGATGAATCCACTGTTTTACTTGGAGATACCAATACCTCTTTGTCAGTAACTGACAAATCTAGCAGGCATAAAATCAGTAAGAACATAGTTGAACTGAACAGTGCCATCAATCAATTGAATCTAACTGATACTATAGAATACTTCATCGAACAGCATAAGAGTACACATTATTCTCCAACTCACATAAAACATTCACCAAGAAGGCTAAATTATGATTTAAAAATACACTTTAAAATTTTTAAATAAAAAAGTCATACAAAATATGCTCTCAAATCACAATGTAATTAAAGTAGACACCTGTAATAAATAGTTGGAAACTCTCAAAACCCTTGGATATTAAAAACACATGAATTAAATAAGTATCAAAAAAGTAAAAATATTTCAAGTCAAATGAAAATGAAAATATATCTTAGTAAAATTTGTGGAGTGTGGCAAAGAGTGTTTAGAAAAAAATTATAGTGTTGAATGTCATATTGAAAAAAGAAGAAATATCAAAAATTGATAATCTAAGCTCTTACCAAAAAAACTGCAAAAAGAATAGCAATTAAATTCAAAGTAAACAGAAGAGATTAAAAATTAGAGCAGAAATCAATAACACTAAAAATAAGAACCAATTGAGAAAATCAATGAAACTAAAAGCTGGCTCTCTTAAAAAGATACAGTTGATATATGTTTAATCAGGTTAACTAAGGAGAGAGACAGACATGGGGGATGGAGAGAGAGAGAGACAGAGAGAGAGAGAGAGTTAGGATAATAAATAGTATAAGTGACTCTATGCCCCCAAATGTGATAACTTTGATGAAATGTCAATTTCTTAAAAGACACAATCTATCAAAACTCATACAAGAAGAAATAATCTGAATATTAAAGGAGAAAACCAAAGTTGGTGAGCTAACACAATCCAGTTTCAAAATGTACTATAAAACTACAGTAAATAAGAGAGTATAGTATTGTCAAGAGAATAAATAGATCAACAGAGCAGAGTAGAAATCCCAGAAATAGACGTGTACTAATATAGTCAACTCCTACTCTTTGACAAAGAAGTACAGGTAATTCAATGGAGAAGATATTCTGTTGAACAAATGGTGCTGAAACACCTGGACATCCACATTCATCTGATTTTCTATAAGAAGCTACAGGACTTTTGCTAATTGTACATTATTCAATCATTATAGTTTGTATGTAGTGGTATCTCACTGTGATTTATTTATTTTGATTCCTCCAAAAGCTAATAATATGGAACATACTTTCATTTGATTATTTGATATTTACATATCTTCTTTGGTGAAGTTTCTATTCACAAATTATGCTAATTTTTCTAACATGGTTGCTTGCCTTATTAAGAATTTTTAAAGTTCTTCATATATTTTGAATGCAAATCCTTTATGAGATACAAGATGTATAAATATTTTCTCCCAAGATTGCAAAATGTTTTTATATTTCTCTGAATATTGTATAATTTTAGTTTTCTAATGTAGGTCTATGATCTAATTTTGAGTATTAATTTTTGTGCATGGCATGAGGCAAGGGTCCAAGTTCAATTTTTTTCATATAGACACCCAGTTAGTCCAACATAATTTGAGGGAAATGCTATTTGTTTCTCATGGATTTACTTTGGAAGCACTGTTTGAAGACTATTATTCATAAATGTATAAGTTTATTTCTAGATTCTCTATTTCATTACTTTGACTTATATGTTTATGCTTATGCCAGTACCACTCTATCTTATTTGCTGTAACTTTATAGCAAATTTTGAAATTAGATAGTATGGGTTCTCCAAATTTGCTCGTTTTTAACAATTGTCTTAGCGATTCTAAGTCATTTGAATTTTGATAAAACTTTTGGATTCTCTTTGCAATTTCTAAAGCAAACCTATTGGATTTTGATAGAAATTGCACTAAATTTAGATTAATTTGATGTAATTTTAATCCTTAATCATATTGAGTCTCCCAATTTATACATATATGTCTATTTACTTAAATTGCCTTTAATTTATTGCAGAAATCTTGTGTAGCTTTTATTTTACACACTTTTTCTTGTTAAATATATTGCTACATATTTTAGTGATTTTTATGCTGTTTGAAAGAGAATTTTAACTTGACTTTCTGATTGTTGCCACTACATGAATATCCAATAGGTTTTTTATATTAATATTACTATATTAATCCTGTAATTTTGTTCAACTTGGTTGTAAATTCTAGCATCTTTTTTGTTAGACTTTTAGGATTTTATGTATATAAGAACATGTCATCTGCAAATAAAGCCAGTCTTCTTTCTTTTTGAGCTATATGTCTGCACTTATGTTGTTGTTTCTCGCACAGAATTCCAACGTGTTTTTGAATAAAAGTTGCAGAAATGGCCATTTTTGTGTTCTGAAGCTTAGGTAGAGATAATTCTTTTGGCATTGAGTACGATGTTAGTTATAGGTTTCTTAATAGCTATCCTTTATGAGAATGAAAGCATTTTTTTACTCCTAGTTTATTGAGAGGGTGTTTTATTTATTTTGAAATTATAAATGGGATTCTGTTTTGCCAGATGCTTTTTTTTTTTTTTTTTGCATTTACTGGGATGAATATGTGGTGCTTGCTCTTTATCGTGTTAATGTGGTATAAGATATTAATTGATTTTTTGAATATTAATTCACCTTTGCATTTCTGGAGTAAATCTCACTCATGGTGTATAATATCGTTTTAGAATTTATAGGATTTAAAATTGATGACGATTTGTTAAGGATTTTTGTGTTTATGTTCATGAGAGAAATATAGTTCACTTTCTTGAGATATGTGGCGGGGGGGTCTGGTATCTGAACACTAGAATTAGAAATGAGTGGGAAATGTTTCTTGCTCTCCCAATTCCTGAATTTCTGTAGAGTTCTTATTCATTCTTTAAATGTTTAATAGAATTTACCAGTGAAGCCACTTTTAGTTATTCATTTTTTAATGAAAATTTATTGAGACCTTTCTATTTCTTCTTGGCTTGTACGTATTGTCCAGTTAATGTATGTTGTCGAAGTTGTTGGCATAAATTATATACAATATTTTCTCATAATACTTTTAATATACCCTATCTAATATCCCCTACATTATTTGCTTTTGGTGACACGTGTCTTCTCTGTTTTTCTCAGTAAGCCTAGCTAAACATTTATGGACATTAGTCATCTTTACAAACAAAACCTTTGTTTTCATTTATTTTCTACTTTTTAAAAATCTACTTGAAGTTGATTTCTGATTTCTCTTCTGACATGTATAATATACTTTATCTTTATATTGTGTATAATTTATTCTTTTTAAAGGTTTATTTGCTTTTAAACAATCCTGAACCCTTAGAGTAACTGTTAATATAATAATGGGTTTCTTAAAGTAATTCTGTGGGAACCAATAAAATTTTGCCAGAGCACATAGACATGTGGTTGTCTGACTTACTCAGAAAGTAACTCTGAACAGAAAAATAAATATATAGTATATTTTTTATGACATCTTCTTTTGATATTTTACAATCATGAATTTGATATTTTCTTGAGAAGTATTGATTATAGCCATTTTGTTTGCATTTTAAAGGTGTACTTACATGGTTTGGTCATATTATGAAATAAATGGAGGCCAAATAAGCCTACCTCAGTGTGGGGGTGGGCTTCAGTTTGAGGGGTAGGCTGGAGGAACACTGAAAAACACAGCCAAGTTTTTTTTCTTTGAGATGGGGTTTCACTCTTGTTGCCCAGGCTGGAGTGCAATGGTGCGATCTTGGCTCACTAAAACCTCTGCCTCCTGGGTTCAAGTGATTCTCCTGCCTCAGCCTCCTGAGTAGCTGGGATTATGCCACCATGCCAGCTAATTTTGTATTTTTAGTAGAGACGGGGTTTCCCCATGTTGGTCGGGCTGACTTCAGGTGACCCGGCTGCCTCTGCCTCCCAAAGTGCTGGGATTACAGGTGTGGCCTGTAGTTTTTTAAGAAGTAGTTTTGTATCTACTCCAGTGCGTACAGTAAAAGCCTCAGCATTTTCCTCAATGGAGTGTGAATCTATTAATTTTAGACATAATGTCATACCTGTTTGCAAAAGGGAGCTAATTCTTCAACTTAGCCAAAAAGCCATGTAAGTAATCATTAGGGGTTTTAACTCAATATAATTTTTTGACTTATATTCCAAGATAAGCCTAGCTAATATAATGAGCTTGTTTTTAAATAGAAATATTAAATATATAGCATTTAATTGTTGAAGTGTATATATGTTAAATGATCTGTTTCTTTTGAATTATACTTCTGTGATATTCCCTTTTCTTTTTTTATTGTGGTCAACTCCCTTTTCTTTCATAATAGTTAGCCAAATGGGAGGAAGTGTATTAAATTGACTGCTACTCCATACCCAGAATCTTTACCCACTCTTAGTATCAAACTAGATTCTAACTCTAGATGTAATCTACTTTACCTCTTTGAATAGTAAATGATACCTACTATATAAGATTTCCATGAAATTAAATACCACCTGTGATGGTTAATATTAAGTGTCAGTATGACGGGCTAAGGGGATGCTGAGATGGCTGGTGAAGCAGTGTTTTTGGGTGTGTCTGTGAGGGCGTTTCCAGAGGAAATGGTTGTGTCATGCAGGACCAATAGAAACAAGCAGATGAAAGCGAGGGGTTTCTGTCTCTTTCTGTTTCCTCCCCCACTCCCATTTCTCTCTCCCCATTCCGTAAGGAAATATCTTTCTCCCCCTTTCCTTGGACATCAGACTCCAGGTTCTTTGGCTCTTGAACTCTGTGACTTGAATTCGCAGCCTCCTAGGGTCTCTCGGGTGTTCAGCCTCAGAATGGGCGATGCACTGTTGCCTTTCCTGGTTCTAAAGCTTTCAGACTTGGACTGACCCATGCCACTGGCCTCTCTGGTTCTCTACCTTGCATATGGCCTCTCATGAAATTTCCCTGACTCTGTGAGCTCATTTCCCTAATAAACCCTCTCTCATATTGGTTCTGTCTCTCTGGAGAATTTGGACTACTACACTGTCATAAACTCTCTCAATGCAGTGCTTAATCCAATGAATACTTCTATAGTAAAAAATATATTTTTTAATTTTTATTTTTTAATCTGCATGTAATTGTATCCTTATCTTTTTATTCTCTAAGACAGCGTCCGTTTTCCAGTTTATCCAATATCATAAAATGACAAAACAAAAAGTAAAAATATAATCAAACCTTTCCTCACTCAACTAGAAATTTGTGTTTATTTTGT
Organism: Macaca nemestrina; assembly: GCF_043159975.1. NCBI lineage: Eukaryota > Metazoa > Chordata > Mammalia > Primates > Cercopithecidae > Macaca > Macaca nemestrina. Next base: position 68,782,871 of record NC_092128.1, read on the forward strand.
CCAGAGAAATATAAAATGATCTGAATCTTAAAGGACCTTATAAAACCTTTAGGTATTAACAGAGGCAAGAGTATACTGCACTTTCACATACTAGATTATTGTCAAGTCTTCTCCATAAAGTCAAAAGCTAAATGAAAGTAAATGAAAAGAGACTTTCCCACAAAGTAATGGTGGTACACATGGACTAAATCCACATCAAAAGTCTGAGTTACCCTCCACTTTAAATAATTCCATATGTTTCAAACATAATTAAGGAAACTGGAATACATTTGAGATTCAATTTTGAACAACTAATATGTGTTAAATTTGAGCAGTATAAAAGTGGCCCTTTGCAAAAACATTCTGGATCCAGATATACATTTGGAAAAAGGAACTTAATTGGCTATAATAAAAACAGTGATGATCACTTATTCTTTAGGATAGTTTTTTAAAAAACAGTTTGAGGATGAAATATATTTGCTTTCTGCAGGCAAAACCTGATGACCATATTAATTTGGGCCCAAACTGTTTTTTTCTGAGGAACGAACAATTCACTAAACTGAAATAAAATACTCTTATTTAAATGCTTCCCACAATGCCTTTGTACTCAGAATATTTAGAAATAGGTAGTAAATAAATGTGTATCAAAAAATAAAGTCTATTAACATTAAAATAAGATAAAAAGAAAATTTTAAACTAATTTTATATCAAAACCACCCATCAAGACCATATTCTTTATGTATTTTTTGTGGGAGGAACCACATATCTATTTTCAAAGTTGATTCCCAAATTTGTGTAGCTTCTCAAATACACATCAAGTTATAATGCTAAGTAGGGGTAATAATATTTGTGAATGACCTCAGCAGGTAAATTTTTATTCTTACTTGGCCTCCATATTTGATTAAATTTAGTCAACATTTATTTAGCTACTACCATTTGCAAAAATCTGCCTAAAGTGATTTGAGGAGAAAACCAAAGTAAGATGTGCCTCTAGTCTTCAGGAAGCTTCCATATGCACAGTGACCAGATATCCAGATTTCATTTGGAAACCAGTAGACTCTTGAGCATGTGTAATGATTCCTAGAGTGGTGAGGTGAGATGAGGAGAGCATGTAAGACAAGTATACATGTAAATCTAATATATTGAGTCAACTGTTATGAAAATTATAAATTCCCCATGGCGATTAAAAAAAGAGAAAATAAGATCAACGTGCAAATCATTAATGGACAGCAAAGTTCCATTCATACATGTATAGAGAAAAGAATTAATTCTCAAGGTAATTAAAATTAGAACTTTCCAATTTATCTAATGCACATGTGACATTCACCTGGTCATTTAGTATAATTAGAAATTCACATTAGTCATATTAAATTCATGGTAAAATACAAAGATTTCAGAATCCCAAACTATAGTGAGATTTAAAATTATATTTATGTTTAAGAGAACAAAGTGTAGATTAGCATACATAATTTAAGTTTTAGTGAGATTTAAACTTATGTTTGAGAGAATAAATTGTAGATAAGCATACATAATTTAAGTTGTATGAAATCATTTTCTTAGATTTCAGAGATGGTGCTTTTATATAAGGAAATGAACATGGCTCATCTCACTGTATTCTTTTTGCTTTTCCATAAAAATATTCTGACCAGTAATTTTGGAATCTGGAAGTCTTGTTTTTAGGGCTAGAGGATTGTTTTCTAATTAATATAATTTTAAAATTTAAATTTATTTTTCAGATTTTACATGTGAAACATTAGGAAAGATTAATACATCCCTAATTACATGAAGGTAGTATGGAAAAGTGGGCAGAATAGCAACCCAAAGTCTAAAGTTATGACTCCACCACTAAGAAACACTTAGAATTTGAGAATGTCACATTGTGTTTCTTAGTTTTAATATTCATGTGAAAATTATGATAATAACACCTATCTCACCCAGAAGAAACAAAATTGTGAAGAAACTTAGAAGTTCTAAAAATATAAGGTATAATGTAAACATGAATAACAATAACATTTACAGCTTGATGTTTATTTAGGCCTTATAATTTTCAAAATATGTATATATAGTTAGCTGATTAGAAAATGATTGATTCATTACTGTGGAAATAGCCTGGTACTGTGAAAAGGCCATGTTTTCAGTTAGAAGAGTTAGATTTGAGCCCTAGTCCAATCACTTTTTAGTTTTCTGGTTTCTGTCACATCGTTCATCCTTACCGAATCCCTTCAGTTCCTTAGGTGTGATCTGAGGCTCATAGATCTGTCCCATCCACTTGAAAATGTTGATGTGATGATGATGATGATGATGATGAGGCATGTTAAAGTACTTCATAAGTTCCTGTACAAATATAACTTTATTTTTCTCATCATGATTTTCTAAACAAATTCATTTGTATAGTATGTTAGCTCTAGGCAGAGGGTGCAGGAATAAGTACAATTCAGAGAAGCTGTAGTGGGGTAGTCAATGGCTTCCAAACCTGAGTCAGAACTGTGAATCTTAGGTTCACAGCTGGGTGTGCTCCAGAGAAACTGGACTATAGGAACTGCCTGTCATGAAGTTTTGTAACTATTCCAACTATTCAGTGCAAGATGATTGCTGCCAGCACTTCTCTATATGCTATGGGAAAATTACACACCAAAGATCTGTCATATACAATTGCTTTATTCAAGATACTTACAATCCAGACAGAGAGATAATAAACACAAAAGTACTTAAAGAATAAAGAGTTTAAAATCATTGACCAAGTTTCACAAAGAAGAAACTGTTAATTGACAAATGACAAGTTAAGAAAATAATTGCCCCCTCACAAGTTCTAGAGATCTGCAGATAAGAAGAATCAAGTAGGGGAAAAAAGATTCAAGATGCACGAATGAATGCAGGTGAGGAGAGGGAGGATAATAGAGCAAGAGGTTTTCAGTAGGCAAAGTGAAATTAGATCAAAGCGTCAGTAAAGCAGACATGGAAAGGAGGAGGGGGCAGAACTCTGAGAACAAGGGCTTTAATGAGGGAATGTTTATATGAATGTATATTTCGAAATGGAGAGAGGAAAATGAGAAAACTGATGTCTGATGTTGATTTTATGAATCATCTGATGAACATCATCGCTCAATTCATGAAACTAGTAGTTTTCTAAACTAAGGGTTGTGATCTATGAGTAGGTCATGACTCATTATGGGGTCATTGAATCATTTTAGTGGGTCGCAGCTAGTAATGTTCAAAAATAAAATAGACTGAAAGAGACAATATTACATCCCACTGCATTTTGTAAGAGCAAGTTTGTTTTGTGAAATTTTGTTGCAGTTAAATTTATATGTATGTGTATCCTGGGCCATGAAATAAAAAGGATATTTTCTGTGGGGTGCAGTTAAAAAATCCCAAAAACCACTCAACTAGAGAATCTCTATAAACTGAACAAAAACATTGCCAAGGGGCAAATAAAGCTTGTACGTATCATGCTGGTTTAGATTTGTGTTGAGTAGTTAATACAATGTCTGCCTTTTTCCAGTGGTTCTCAGAAGGCCAGAAGCACACATAAAGGAACTAGTGATGTTGATCAAAGGTTAGAAATTGGACCCAGTGGAGTTAGGGCTGTTGGAGAACTGAAGATGCCCTGGTTGTTACTGAGGCTAGGTCAAGGTGGCAGACCCGACTTTCCAGACTATCGGGGGGGATCTTCAATTACTAAAGCTTCCCTTCAGTTGTTGGAAAATATCTTTTCCACTGAGCTTCAAGTCTACCTTATTGTAATGTCTACTTTTAATATCTATGATTTTGTCTTCTGGTGCCACACACCATAAATCTAATCACTTCTCTACAATGAGCAGTTTTATGTTTTTAAAAATAGCTATTGTCATTTGGGTTCACTTGGGTCTAAATGTAATGCTAGTTCAGGGAGCCTTAGAGGCCTGGAAGCTGATAAGGGTGGGTACAAAAATTTAGTTGAAGCTGTAGGCATGATAGGGGACTGGTTTGTGCAAGACAGAGTCTATCAAATCTGAGGATGCTCAAATTGAATGGGACAGGTGTGTGGATCAGCAGAGGCCAGACACATATGCATAACTGCAAATCAGGAAATGAGATGGCAACCACAACATCATTTCTGAACTCTTCTCCTTCTCTTTGAATTGGCAATATGCCTTGAGAGAGGGCCTGGTACTCCAGAGTTCAAGAACATGACGCTCTTAAATCTTTATTCTTGTTTTTTCTTCAGCTTTTTCTCAGGGGTTTTCAGCCCTTCATATGTCCTCAGAACAGCACAGCCCTTCAACTTTTCTAAATCCAGCTATTTAGAACACCTTAAATGTGTATCACTGGCCGGTTTACTGTGCTTCTGAACATGAAAAGAATTTATCAATTGAATATATAATTAAGCTACTTAAAAATATTTGGATAAATCAACTGTTTTTGAATGACTGATTCTGTGTTTGGTCTCATCTATAGACCCATTTGTCTATGAGGGCTCCTATATGTAGATTAGATTATTTATATCTACAAATACACTGAATGAGGAATAGAAGTTTTGCCTATAATTTTACTCAATTTTAACAATGTGGACTTTCTATATTATGTCATTTTTCTTTATATATATGGAATTTAATTTCTTCTCTCTTTTTTTCTGTAAAATTAGTGTTTTGTGCTGCTAACATAATTCATATATATATATATATATATATATATATATATATATTTTTTTTTTTTTTTTTTTTTTGAGACGGAGTCTCGCTCTGCCGCCCAGGCTGGAGTGCAGTGGCCGGATCTCAGCTCACTGCAGGCTCTGCCTCCCGGGTTCACGCAATTCTCCTGCCTCAGCCTCCCGAGTAGCTAGGACTACAGGCGCCCGCCACCTCGCCCGGCTAGTTTTTTTTGTATTTTTTAGTAGAGACGGGGTTTCACCGTGTCAGCCAGGATGGTCTCGATCTCCTGACCTCGTAATCCGCCCGCCTCGGCCTCCCAAAGTGCTGGGATTACAGGCTTGAGCCACCGCGCCCGGCCAATTCTTATATATTTTAAGTGAAAAATCATTACATAGTTGGCAATGTATCTCACCTCTCCCTAAATAACCTCTACTATTTATGATTTAGAACTGAATTCTCTCCTTACTTGACCTCTTGTTTGATTTATAATTGACATAGTTCCTATATTTTCTGCTTATATTCTTCATTTTATGTTTGGTGAATCTCAATTGATTTTTCTTTTTTACCTTGCATTTTTTTCCATTTTTATATTCATCTTCCTTGGCTCTCTACACTGAGTATAAATACTAGACCATAGTCTCAACCCGTGGGGACCAGAGCATAATTTCTTGCTGAGTACTTAAAATTTTCCTGTTTCATTCTATTTTATAATTGCTTTACCCACTGGTTTTCAGAAGATAGGCCTTCATTATTCCAAAGTATGCTTGGTTTATTGTTTAAAAGACAGAATAGGCTCACCCCACTTTAGTCCATTTCTAGCCATGCTTTATTCTTTGTTTAGCTTTTAATTGCTATTCTAAACTCTACAGTGTCTATAGCAGATGCTTGCACTGCCCTGTCCATATTACTCAAGCCTTTCAAGTGTCCTCTAACTTTCTCCCAACTGTCAGTACCTACATCTCTGTCTCTGTGTCTGAGGCATTTTTGTTTTTAACTGTTGTTTTACTTCCTAAAATCACTGAAGGCCATTCTGCTCTTATGTAGAAGATATATGAGGCTGGACTTAACACAACTTTACTCCCCCAAATCCCTAACAAATAACCCTACTGAATATAGACATTCCATGCCCTTTATAAATGGGAGAATTCTGAAGCATAGGTTTTATCCCAATTTCCAGTACTTTTCCATGAGATGAAGCTTCAATTACTCACCTGAGGTAGCTGATTTAATCACACACCCTTTGTTGGCACTTTTTTCCTTCTCTGAACCACTAACCCCTACTCTCTGCCAGTGTCTCCTGGCCCTCTGAAATACACTATTTTCCCTCAAATCTTTGTTTCAGAGTCTGTCTCACTAATTTTCTTGAAGTTATAGTTCTCTGATTTATAAAGTAGTGAAAACACTTCAGTTTTGGCAGAATTAAATAAATGTGCAGAACCTGCTTCATAATAGGTACTCTAATACTATTTCACCTAGTTAAAAGAAATGCTATCTTTAACCTCTGAGTGCTTTCTCCCAAATATAATTTTACTCCCTCTATATCTCAATAGAATGAGCTATTTTTTTTACTACATGGACAGAGCCATGTCAGTGGTCAACAATGTGATAAAATCTGAGGGTTGCATATGAAGAGTTCACACATTTTTCTGTCTTTTATGCCTGCAACTCCATCACTAGTCACAAATTTTCATGCGGTGAGAATAGTCTTTTTTCTTGCAGTCCTATTTTAATCACTACAAACACTACAGAGTAATGTTCAGTGAATGGTTATTGGAAGAGTCTATCTTTTTCTTTTTCTTTTTTTCCCCTAAAGGAAAAATATGCTATGATCTTTCACACTTTCCACCAACTTCTCTTCTCCAGGCTTTTCCTACTCATCCTGCAAAACTTCATTTACAGGTCTTCTACAAAGCTTGACCTCACCCTGCAAAGCTTTTTAGTTACCTTTACTCTAAGTTGCCATAGTTTTAACATTTATGTCAATCAAAGTGCACAATCTACTGAGCTGTTAACTTGCTTATCTCATTAGCAAGATCCTTAATTGGTGAGACTGGGTTACTTATTATTGCAACTCAACACCTGGAACAATGTTTACACATACTGACACTCAACTGTTAGATGAATGGATTACATTTATCAATATTGTTGGAAAGAAATAAGCTATTGTTAGGCCTTAAAGTGGCTTTAATTGAATCTAAATTTTAATTGAATAAGTTGGTGCATCTCAATTGATTTTGCTTTTTTACCTTGCTTTTTCCCCTTATATTTTAAAATTACTTTTAATTGCAAAAATTGTAATTTTTCACCAACCTAATACATAGTTATGGAATATGTATTATTCCACTGCCTCAAATAGACACTGCTGACTGCCTATGTCTCATTTACCACCCCTACTTTTATGTTATCATGTAATTAAACCATATTCTTCTGTTTCCAATGTGTGGACAACATTTAACTTGCTAATGGCTGATCTGTGAATATTTTTTACTTTAGATACAAAGAAGCCTTTAGGTCATGTTATACACTGAAAAAAATAAAGATAACTTAAATAATACAGTATTTGGATTTGACTCAATTTCTGCTTAAGAAAAGGAAAGAAACTAGACATCAAAATGCATACTCTTTCCAAAGCATATATTATATAAAATTACATTTATTTAATTTTGTTATATTTGTCATAATTTATCACCAAATTTATAACGTATTGGTCTTCTAAATGTTGGAATACAAAGCATATTTGTTTAATAAAAGGTTGAATAATGTGTTTTACTTACCAATTAAATGACTATATAGTATAGCAGTGCTGTAGGAGAAAAACTTAAATTATTAAATGCCACTGAACACAAGCCGGTGATTGCTTTTGTCCTATGGCAACAAATTCTAGTCTTAAATGTCAGTTTACATAGTTCTTTATTTTAAACACACACATTTACGAACACCCTTGGGCTTTACTAAGAAATGTTATACCTGCCACACTAGGGAAAGTGTTTTCTTATTAATGACAAGGGAAGTGAATAAATTAGTAGTTTTAGTATTGTAAAACAGTATGTTTAGAATGAGTTTACTTGAGGCACTAGTATCTAAAAAATATCTTAACAAAGCAATGATCCCTTTACATTTAATGGTTAGATAAAATAAGTTTGTCATTAAATGGGTTTCAGAGAAATTACATTTGCCACTTTTTAAAGTGAATGCCAATCAACATGTAAATGAGGAATTCAACCCCCTTTAAATTGGAAAAAAAAAAATCCCAGGGACAGTTAATTTTATAGTTGTTAGTGATGGTCAGATTATTGTAAAATAATCCTTTGTATTTCATTATAAAAGAAATTATAGAAACACATAATCAGACATTCACAGTGAAAACAGAATGAATGATAATCCTGCCTGGCAGAGAATATTGTTCCATTTTGTTTGTGTACTGATGTTTTAGTTATCCTCAAAGAGTAGAAACAAAAACATTAATAGCTGAAATCTGTGTATATATTAGATGGGGAGTGGTACTAGAAGAAATGTTGTTATAATACTGTTTTGTATTACAGTGAACCACTAAGATTGGGGTTAATTCAGGTATCAGAGTTATCCTAAGCACTGAGGTTTTCACTCAGACACAAAAAGTAGGCTTACCCTGCTCCTTGGGCTTTCAGGTTCTTGCATATACAGCTCTCACTGACAAAGCCCCGTAAGATTCAAATGCCAGCATCCTATCTTTCAGACTAGAAGGAGCTAGAATATCTGATATGCCAGTGAGATCCACTATGTCAATCTGTCTCTCAGGTCTTGATCTCTACTTTTATGCTGGTTTGAGAACCGTGACCTAGTCAGCTGTTCATTTGATAAGTATTTCTTTCAACATGTACTCAGTATGCACTTAACAGTACTGCAGATAGTTTTGGTCCCTGTAAGTCCCAGATGAGAAAAGCTAACTTAAATTGATAGCTAATGGAATTAACCTAAATGCCCATCACTAGTAGACTGGATAATGAAAGTGTTGTACAGATATACCATGGAATGCCATGCAGCTGTAAAAAAGAATGAGATTATCTCCTTTGCAGGGACATGGATGAAGCTGGAGGCCATTATTCTTAGCAAACTAACACAGGAACAGAAAATCAAATACCATGTTCTCACTTTTAAGTGGGAGCTAAATAATGAGAACAAATAGACACAGAGGGAAACAACACCCACTGTAACCTTTCAGTGGATGGAGGGTGGGAGGAGGGAGAGGATAAGGAAAAATAACTAATGTGTACTAGGCTTAATACCTGGATGTATTAGTCATGGTTCTCTTAGAGGGACAGAACTAATAGGGTGTGTGTGTGTGTGTGTGTGTACACACACATATACACATATATATACACATACACACATATACACACATATACACATATATATGTATACACATACACACATATACACATATATACACATATATATGTATACATATACACACATATGTGTATATATACATATATATGTATACATATATATATGTCTTCTCAACATCCATTAAAAAGAAAACAAGAATCTTCTCCCATATAATGCTGTGCCAGACAACTCTTCTAATATATATGAAAATTTTTATTTTTGGAAGAACCAATGAGAACTAATAGGAGATATATATATGTATATCTTCTCTTAGAGGGACAGAACTAATATATATATACATACATATATAATATAATGTATAATTATACATATATATATTATATGTGTATATATATTAGTTCTGTCCCTCTAAGAGAACCCTAATACATCCAGTGAGTTTATTAAGTGTTAACTTATATGAGCACAAGGTCCCACAACAGGCTATCTGCAAGCTGAGGTGCAAGGAGAGCCAATCCAAGTCCCGAAATTGAAGAGTTTGGAGTCCGATGTTTGAGGGCAGGAAGCATCCAGCATGAGAGAAAGATGTAGGCTGGGAGGCTAGGCATGTCTCATCTTTTCACATTTTTCTGCCTGCTTCATATTCGATGGAAGCTGGTTAGATTTTGCCCACCAGATTAAGGGTGGATCTGCTTTCCCCAGCCCACTGACTCAAATGTTGATCTCTTATGGGCAACACCCACACAGACACACTCAGGATTAATACTTTGTATCCCTCAATCCAATCAAGTTGATACTCAGTATCAACCATCACACTGGGTGATGAAATAATCTGTACAACAAACCCTCATGAAAGGAATTCAGCTATATAACAACCCTGCACATGTGCCCCTGAATTAAAATTTAAAAAACAAACAAGAATATTCTGTAGCTTTGAATCAGGCACTCAGGGATGCCACATGATTGGCTAACATACGTCTAAGGCTTTCTAGGCAGCCACTGAAATGTTATACTACCTTTTCAGCAGCCCAGGAGGCTGAGGAAGAGAATTGCTTGAACTTGGAAGGCAGTGGTTGCAGTGAGCCGGGATCATGCCACTGCACTCCAGCCTGGGTGACAGAGCCAGGCTCCATCTCAGAACAAAAACAAAAACCCTTATTTTGTTCTCAAGTGAAAGCAACAGACAAAAAGTGGAAACCAAAAGACAAACTATTTTTATACAAATGAAATAATTTGAAAGATATGTTATCTTTCTTCACAAACGTTTCTATGTTTAAATAAATTGCTTGGAAGATGTTGAGAAGCAAGCTTTGATATGATTTTGATATTTAGGTATGACCTGAATGTTGAGAAAAGATAAAGATTATGAAATTCAAATTACCCATGTTTGTAAAGGGTATTTCTGCTCTACTTCCTTGTATTTCTTAGATGATATGGAAAGTTTCCATTATCCTTGATCTTTATGGCACTTATGTAGCAATAATAAAGATCATAGGTAAAATCTGTCATATATATGCACATATATATATATAATTACATACATATTTGCTATTAAGATGACAATAATATTCCAAAAATAAAATCTTCATATATATTGGAAGAGTTGGCTATCACAATGTTACATAGGAGTAGATTCTTGTTTTCTTTTTAATGGATGCTGACAAGAATGCCTGAGAATCTACCTGCTGGCACTGGAAGATTTTACACAATACAATCTGATAGTATTTTCCCTACTTAACATTAATCTTCTTATATAAGTACCGGTCTTCTATAAAATTGTTAATTAATTAAAAGAAGTCATACCATTACTCTTGATATTGCAAAAAAATGGCCTTTATGGGTAAACATAAACATGTAACTAAAACATAAATGAAATCAGGCAGTTACAAATAAGAAAATTAGTCATTTGGGGCAAGCTAAAGAGTAAGAAAACACGGGGATATAATTTTCTGGCACTTTAGAGAAATTGAAAGAAATAATGGGGCTTCTCTCCAGGGGTATATATTATAAAATTATAGTATGTTGGCATATTGGTAGGGTTGCTATTTTTAGCAAACCAGAATGCAGCATTCTCAGCTATATCTGAATTGAGGAGAAGTACCAAAGAGCTTTTAATGTTGAATGTTCAAAATATTGCATGGGATATACTTATACTCAAAAATAATCATTATTCATCTGAAATTCATATGTGACTGGGCCTCCTGTATCTGGCAACCCTACCTAGTAGGAAATAATGTTGTATACATTTTTTTAAAAAGTGATTAACCTAGTAATATGATTATTTGGCATTTAAGGAAACATAAACAAAGGACTATTTCTGAGATATTTTCCAGTGAAGTTTGGAAAGCAATCTCATCCATTGCGTTAAGATAAAGAAGGGGGAAAGTCATATTTTGCTTTGTTTTATTAACTTCAATTTCTTATCACTATTGAGCATAGAATATGTATTTACTTAGCAGTCAAAAGTTCATGTGGTAAATAAACACTATAAATGTAAACCAAGGATCAATGCTTCAAAAGCAAATTTATTCAGTATAAAATGTCAGAGCAGCTTTTATACTTCCAAATACGTAAGATGTAAATTGGAAAGTGTTTGCATTCTAACTAGCTTTAACACATCCATTATATAATAACATGAGAGGAAAAAAGATTACAGCTTCTCTTTTATTACCCCTTTAAAATTCCTTCATTTTCATTTTCGTGTAATGTGGTTTAGAGAAGAAAAATCAGAACTGACAATATTATTTAACGAAACTGTTTTAATTATGTAGATAATGTAAATGTAGCACCAAGTCTGCACATTTATAATGCTGTTTTCAACATTGTAAAATTGTGATATTCAACAGTTGGGAAATCTGGAGTAACATTTGTTAGCTCTCAGAATTTGCTATACAGCTTACGACAAAGAATTCAATGTGAACCATTCTGAATTATGATGATTATATATAGATGAAATGCTTCAAAACTTACTGCATGTGAAGCACTTTGCCTCATGCTTTGCAATCATTGTATACTTTAATATTACACTATGTATGTTTTAAAATATTAGTATATTTGAAAAATTGTAGAAACACTTCCTTTTCAGATATGTTTTGCTAGATAACCCTCTAATGATAATGCCGAATAAAAATCCATTGCTGAAATTGCACAAAAATAAAAGGTGTGCAAAATCTAAAATAAGAACAAAGCTATAACTCTGAGTGAAAAGTAAAGATTGAAGATGGTCATCACTTAAAGAATTTTGTATTATCCTAGAAGACTTCACCTTTTTAAAAACAGCTTCATGTCACCTGGAGACAAAAGATAAATACTAGGGAGTGCACAAGCTGTAGAGTCTAAGAAGATAAACCCAGGACATAAGGTTTACATCCTCAGCTTCAAAGGAGATGGTGCAAAACCAAGGTATGACAAAGTATGGACCAAAACATTACAAAGAACCTTGTCCATCAGCCACGGTGCTAAGGGAATGTGAAAAAACAATCAATCTGAGAATTAAGTTCTCAGCAGAGTTTTAGTATAATTCACAATCTTTATGATATGAAGAATCTTAAATTTACTTATTTTAAAACTATGTCAGGCAACTTACACTGGCAAGAGTCAAATGTTTCCTAGAGGAATGGCAAATTAAACTATGACATCACATAATACGGTAAAGTTCTAAGAAAAATAAAAATCTCATGGACAAAATTCAAAAAGTGCAGCAAGAATAAGGTGCCATGAATAAGTGAGATTAATACAAATACCAAAATCATACCCACAAAGATGTTAACATACTGAAAATACTACACCCCAAATTATAAACAGAACTATGACTAGGAGATTTTAATAAATGAGAAGCTTGAAAATACAAGCAAGTAAATAGAATCCCAGAAATATTTAGAAAATACAAATAAACTTCTAGGATTAAAAAATATAAATTAAAATTAGAAAGAAACCTCAATGAATAATTAGCTGTGGCCTAAAAAACAGACTTGAAGAAATTTCACAGAATTTCTCACAGAGACTTTTGTTGGAAAAATATGAAAAAGGGATAATAGACATACCACTCTTAGATAGCTAAGGGAAAATAATAAAATTAAAAATTATAACTGTTTAAATAGCAGAAGAGTTTCAAGTGGCCAGTATTTGAACACAATGAAATTAAATCAGAAACCAGTAAGTTTTACATAGGAAATTTTACATAGTTGGAAATTGTAAAAATTACATCTAAAATTTCATGAATCAAAGAAAATATCAAAAATAATGATGGAAATTAAGATATTGTATTTTTCCAAGATGGTGGATTAGAGGTTTTCAGCATGCTTCAGCTGCTTTGAAATAGCAACAGTACATAAAGATTAACTCTGTAAGCATTGATTAAAGAAAGAAAATGGGAATCCACCAGAATAATGAAGGACACCCTAAATCCTGGAGAGGAGAACATGAGCAAAAAGCCCCTGTGACAGCATCCAGCTGATAAAAGTGAGTGAAACCCTAGCACGCGAGAAAGGCAGATAGCCTCCTTCTGTGACTCAACCTTCCACTGAGGATCTAAGCAACCCAGGGAGAGGGAGAGACCTTTGTTCCTCTCAAGCCATGGAGCTAACTTGGGGAGAGGCTTGGAGGTGCTGTGAGGAAAAACAGTGGGAAAAGCTGCAGACATTTTCCCAGACCTGAGACTGAGAGAAGGAGGTCATTATAATCTGGGTGCACACAAAGTTAGCCATTCTGTGGTGACTCGGCAATGAGGCCACATGGGCATTTTAGTCTTGGGGCAGAGATAGAAGTATCTGCTGTGGACCAGGGTAGGAACCTCCACAACCAGAGCAATAGAAAGTGTCTCAGCAGTAGATGCTGGAATTGTGCTCCCTACTGTGGGACAAGAGGAGATATATGACAGCTGCAGTTTCTCCTGGACAACGAGACTTGCAGCCAGGGGCAGTTTGTCAACCTGGACCTGTCATTATTCAGTGCCCCAGCCGCTTCCCGGAGATCATGGTGCAGCAGGCCCCTTTCTGCTCTGCCACCAGGCAGAAGTCTAGGCATTTGGAGCACCTATTTGCCTGGACCAGCAGCCTAAGCCTCCCCATACTTCATAGACATAGACTGTGGTGCAGCAGGGCCCTCTCAGATTTCCAGGCATTTGAAGCAGCTACTCATCTGGATTAGCAGCCTGACCTGCCCCACCTTTCCTATGTAGAGATCCTGGTATAGGGAGCTCCTCTGTGTTTCATGCCCAGTGAGATCTCCAGGCATTTGAGCCCTGCTCACTTGATTCAGCAGCCTGAGCCATTTCATTCTTCCTGGGAATAGATCATGATGCAGTAGGGTCCTCTCTGCTGCCCACCCAGGCAGATCTCCAGACATTCTGAGCAACCACTCACTTGGATAAGCAGCCTGAACTGTCCTATCCTTCCTGGGCATAGATTGTGGTGAAATAGTACCCTCTCTACTCCATACTTAGGCATATCTCCAGACATTAAAAGCATATACTTGACCAGATTGGCAACCTGAGCTGCCCCTCCCTTCCTGTGCAGAGATCTGTATGCATGGATGCCATCTCTGCTTCATGTCCAGACAAATCTCCAGGAATTCAGACCACCTGATTGCCTTTTTCAGCAGCCTGAGTTACCCCACCACTCCTGTGAGATCATCTTGGTGCAGGGGGCTCCTCTTCACTACATGCCCAGACATATCTCCAGACATCTGGAGTACCCACTTTCCCGGATTAGGAGTTTAGGCTTCCCTCATACCTATGCAGAGAACTCAGGGCTGAGGAGATTTCCAAGTTCCACACACCTAGGCACACCTCTGGGCACTTGCTGACTGCCCAGTGGATTCTCCTTTGACACTGGTGTTTATGCCTGACATCAGGAGAACAGTAAGTGGACCTGCCCGGTCTAGCCTTGCTCATCAGGGCCCCCACCCCTCCAGGGATGAGTAGGGTGTTCAGGCCACTGTGCACTCCACAAATCAGGACATTGCCTGAGGCAACAGAGACCTTCTGCCATTAAACAAGGATCAGGTGTATACTGAGCTGTTAGTCACAGCCAGCTCTTAACTATAAGCACCATCTATTGGCTGGTAGATCCAACCACACAGCTCAATATTCAACTGCTGACAGAAGCGCATAAGGCTATAGAAGTAAAATCAAAACACCCTACCCAACATTCTCTACAATCACATAACTAGGGATGGGTAAAGGGAAAGGGAAATAAAAAAAATAATAATATTACAGAGAAATAAAGAAAAATATTCTACCCACACTACTCTAATTACCAAAATTAGAAGTGCTAGTCTCCAGATGACAAAGAACCAGTGCAAAAATTATGGCACCATGAAATATCAGAATGTAGCAACACCAAAGGATCACAATAGATCTTCAGCCACATCCCTAACCAAAATGAAAACTCAGAAATGACACAAAGAATTCAAAGTGTGAATTACAAGGAAGCTCAACAAGATCCAAGACAAGGCTGAAAAGCAAAACAAAGGAATTTCAAATGCAATTCAGGAAAGGAAAGAAGAGATAAGCTTATTAAAGAGAAATTAATCAGATCTTCTGGAATTGAAAAACTCACTTAAAGGAATTTCAAAATACAATGGAAAGCTTTATCAACAGACTGGACCAAGACAAAGTAAGAATTTTAGAGCTTGCAGATTGGTCTTTTGGAATAAGCCAGTTAAACAAAAATAAATTTTAAAAAAGTTTTAAAAACAATGAACAAAGTCTTTAAGAAATATGGGATGATGTAAAGCGACCAAATCTATGAATTCCTGGCATTCCTGAAAGAGATAGAGAAAAGATAAGCGACCTAGAAAACATATATAAGGGAACACTTAAAGAGAATTTTTCCTAATCTTGCTACAGAGTAGACAGCAAGATACAAGAAATCCAGAGAACATCCGTGAGATACTATACAAAACAAACAACACCAAGGCATATAGTCACCAGTCTGTTCATGGTGAAAGCCAAAGAAAAAATCTTAAAGGTAGCTAGAGAAAAAGTTCAGATCATGTACAAAGGGAACACAATCAGGCTAACAGTGGGAGTTCTCAGCAGAAACCTTACAAACCAGGAGAGTTTGGAGGCCTATTTTCATCATTCTTAAAAAAAAAAAAAGAAAGAAAGAAAGAATGAATGAATGAAATTCCAGCCAAGAATTTCATATTCTCCCAAACTAAGCTCTCAAGCAAAGGAGAAATAATTTTTTTTTTCAGAAAAGCAAGAAGTAAGGCAATTTATAATCACTAGATTATTCTTACAAGTAATACATAAGGGAGTTCTAAATAGGGAAACAAAAGTATAATACCTGCTACTACAAAATACACTTAAGTACATAGCCCACAGCCCCTATAAAGCAAACACACAATTGAAACTACAAAGCAACCAGCTAAAAACTCACGACAGGATCAAAACCTCATATATCAATATTAATCTTGAATGTAGGCTAAATGCCCCACTTAAAAGTCATAGAGTGGTAGGCTGAATTAGAAAAAAAAAAAAAAAGCACACTACAAGATCCATGTATCTGCTGTCTTCAAGACACCCACCTCACAGTAGCAACACCTATACTGTCCAAGTAAAGGATTGGAGAAAGAAGTATCATAAAAACAGAACACACAAAAAAAGGTAGGGTAGCTATTCTTATATGAAATAAATCAGATTTTAAACCAATAACAGTTAAAAAAAAAACACACAAAGAAGGGCATTGCATAATAATAAAGTGTTTGATACAACGAGAAGATTTAACTATCCTAAATATATACGCACCTAACATTGGAATACCCAGATTCATAAAAAAAAGTACTTCTAGACCTACGAAAAGATATAGACAGCCACACAATAATAGTGGAGGACTTGAACACTCCACTGACAGCATTAGGCAGAGAACTAACAAAGAAATTCTTAGTTTAAATTTAACAATTGGCCAGTTGGACCTAATATATATGTACAAAAAAACCTCTACCCATCAACCACAGAATATACATTATTCTCACCCACACACAGAACATACACCAAGGTTGACCACATGTTCAGCCATATAGCAGGCTCAACAAATTTTTCAAAAAATCAGAATCATACCACACATACTCTTGAACCAAAGGGGAATAAAAACAGAAATCAATACCAGGAAGATCTCTCAAAACTACAAAATTCCATGGAAATTAAACACCTTGCTACTGAATGACTTTTGGGTAAATAACAAAACTAAGGCAGAAATAAAAACATTATCTGAAATAAATGAAAACACAGATACAGTATACTAAAATCTCTGGGATGCAGCAAAAGCAGTATTAAGTGGAAAGTTTACAGTGCTAAATGCCTACCACAAAAAGTTAGAAATACCCCAAATTAACAATCAAATATCACACCTAGAGGAAATAAAAAACAAGAACAAACTACTAAGGTAGATGGAGAAAAAAAAAATAACTAAAATAACACAAGAAGTAAATGAAATTGAGACCCCAAAATCTACCCAAATAATTTATGAAACCAAAAGTTGGATCTCTGAAGAATAAGTAGGATTGACAGACTGCTAGCTAGACTAACAAAGGTAGGTGTGGTGGTTCACATCAGTAATCCCAGCACTTTGGGAGGCTGAGGCTTGTGAATCACAAGGTGAGGAGTTCGAGATCAGCCTGGCCAAGATGGTTAAACCCTCTCTCTACTAAAAATACAAAAAAATTAGCCAGGTGTGGTGTCAGGTGCCTGTAATCCCAGCTACTCAGGAGGCTGAGGGAGAGAACTGCTTGAACCCAGGAGGGGAGGTTGTAGTGAGCCAAGATCACGCCACTGCACTCCAGCCTGGACGACAGAGCAAGATTTTGTCTAAAAAAAAAAAAAAAAAAAAAAAAAAAAAAAAAAAAGAAGATCCCAATAAGCACAATCAGAAATGACAAAGGTGATGTTACAACTGATTCCACAGACACCAGAGACCCTCAGATATTGTTATGAACACCCCCATACACACAAATTAGGAAATCTACAGAAAATGAATAAATTCCTGGACATACAATCTCTCTAGATTGAATTAGGAAGAAATTGAAACCCTTAACACACGAATATCATGTTCTGAAATGGAATCAGAAATAAAAATAAAAAATCTACCAACTAAAAAAAGCCCTGGACCAGATGGATTCACAGCAGAATTCTACCAGACATACAAATAAGAGCTGGTACTAATCTTACTGAAACTATTCCAGAAAATCAAGGAGGAGGGACTCCTCCCCAACTCATTCTACAAAACCAGCATCCCCCTGATACCAAAACTTGGCAAAGACACAACAAGATAAGAAAACTACAGACCAATATCCCTGAAGAACACATATACAAAAATTTTCAACAAAATAATAGCAAAGTGAATCCGGCAGCACATCAAAATGTTAATTCAGCATGATCAAATAGGCTTCATTCCTAAGATTCACAACTGGTTCAATGTATGCAAATCAATAAATGTGATTCACCACATAAACAGAATGAAAAACCAAAAAAAAAAAAAAAGCTCATCTCCATAGACGTGAGAAAAAGGTTTTGATAAAATCTAACATCTCTTCATGTTAAAAACATTCAAGAAACTAGGCATCGAAAGAGTGTGCCTCAAAATAATAAGAGCTATCGCCAACATCATAGTGAATGGGCAAAAACTAGAGGCATTCCCCCTTGAGAACTGGAACAAGGCAAAAATGTCCACTGTCACCACTCTTATTCAACATAGTACTAGAAGTCCTAAAGAGAAAGAAATAAAAGGCATCCAAAGAGGTAAAGAAGTAAAACCATCCCTTTTTGCTGATAATGTGATTCTATACTTACAAAACTCTACAGACTCTACAAAAATGTTCTTGGAAACACATAAATGACATTAGCAAAGTTTTAGGACACAAAATGAATGTACATAAATTCAAGGTGAGACCCAAATCAAAAACACAATTTCATTTGCCATATTCACAAAACAAAAAACAAATAAAAAACAACTAGGAATACATCTAACCAAGGAAGTGAAAGACACAAGACATCTACAAAATACTGCTGAAAGAAATAATAGGTAATACAAACAAATAGAAAATAATTCCATGCTCATGGACTGGAAGTACCAATATCATTAAAAAAACAAACTGCCCAAAGCAATGTAAAGATTCAATGCTATTTCTGTCAAGCTACGAATGTTATTTTTCACAGAGATAGAAAAAACTATTCTAAAATTCATATGGAACCATAAAAAGCCCAAATAGCTCTTCAAACCATACCATTAGGCTACAGTAGCCAAAACAGTATGGTATTGGTACAAAAATAGACCAATGGAACACAATGGAGAACCCAGAAATGAAACTGCACAGCTATATCCATCTGATCTTTGACAAAGTCAACAAAAACAAGCAATGGGGAAAGGAGTCTCTAGTCAATAAATGGTGGTGGGATACGTGGCCAGCAAATGTAGAGGAATGAAACTGGACACCTACCTTTTACCATACAAAAATTAAGTCAAGATGTATTAAAGATTTAAATGTAAGACTTCAAATTATAAAAATCCTAGAAGAGAACCTAAGAAATGGCATTCTGGATGCCGGTCTTCAGAAATAATCTATGACAAAGTCCTAAAATCAATTGCAACAAAAACAACATTTGACAAATGGGATCTATTTAACTCAAGAGCTTCTGCACAGCAAAAACATATCAATAGAATACACAGACAATATACCTAATGAGAGAAAGTACTCGCAAACTGTGCATCCACCAAAGGTCTAATATCAAGAATCTATAAGAAACTTAAATAATTAAAACAGCATAAACCAATAATCCCCTTAAAAAGTGTGCAAAAGACATGAACAGACAATTCCCAAAATAAGATTTATAAGCAGTCAGCAAACCTATGAAAAAGTGTTCCTCACAAATTATCACAGAAATGAAAATCAAAACCACAATGTGATACCATCTCACATCAGTCAGAATAGCTATTAAAAAGTAAAAATCAAACAAACAAACAAAAAACAAAACAAATAGATGCTTGAGAGGCTGTGGAAAAAAGGGAATGCATATACAGTGTTGGAGGGAACATAAATTAGTTCAGCTACTGTGGACAGAAGTTTGGCGATTTCCCTAGAACCTAAAACAGGACTACTATTTGACCCAGCAATCCCATTAGCGGGTGTTATGTCCCAAAGAAAAGAAATCATTCTACCAAATAGGCACATGCACCCATTTGTTCATCCACAGCACTATTCACAATAGAGAAAACATTAAATCAATCTAGGTGTCCATCAATGGTGGATTGGAAAGATAATGTGGTACATATACACCATAGAATACTTTGCAGCCATAAAAAAGAATGAACTCTTGTTCTTTGCAGCAACATGAATGCAGCTAGAGACCATTATCCTAAACGAATTAACACAGAAGCAGAAAATCAGATGCCTTCTGTTCACACTTACAATTGGGAGCTAAATACTAGTTACACATGGAGGTAAAAGTGGCAACCATAGACACTGGAAACACTGGGGAAGGAGGCGGGCAAGGTTTCAAAAACTACTGGATACTATGCTCAGTAACTGGGTGACTGGATCTATAAATCCCAAACCTCAGGTGTCAGATATTCCCAGGTAACAAACCTGCACGTATACCCACTGTATCTAAGATGAAAGTTGAAATTATTACAAATAAAAAGTTGACATAAGGACAGAAAAAATATCTATAATTAAATAAATATGAAAATGCTGCTTTTCAAAACTTCTGGGATATAGCTAAGGTAATACTCATAGGTATTCTAGTTTTAAGAGCTTGTTTTAGAACAGAAATAATGCTAAAAGTTATAAGCTAAGTATTCAACTTCAAATTTGAATATTTTTATAAATGACAGTAATGTAAGCATAAAAAAGTAAAATGTAAAAACTAATAATAATTGAAACAGGATCAATAGAGTCAAAAGAAGGCAATTTGTATAAACTAAAACATGTCTTGTTAAATTAATAAAAAAAGGCATCAGCCAAAAGTACATTAATATGAAAGACAATATAGGTATAAGTAGAGATGCTATTGATGTTATGCAGCTAATAAAGAATATTAGGAAAAACTTTATGTAAATGTATACATGAATACATTCTCATAAAAATTGATTTCACTGAAACTGATTCCAGAAGAAATAGTAAACCTTAATGGTTCAATCAGAATCAAAATAACTGAAATTTCTTTTAAAATCCTCTCATTATGTAAACACCAGTTCCAGGTGGTTTCAAGGTAAGATTTTCAGGTAATTCTAATATTACACAAAATTCTCCAGACCATTTAAAAAAGAAGGACAACAAAAAAAGATTATAAAACATTAAAAAAATGTGTATTACAGGCCCACCTAGCCATTAACAGATACAAAAATAGTAAATACATTACTTGCATCTAAATCCATCAATTAAAAAATAAAAATATATAGGTATAATCTAAGCTGGATTTCTTCAAAGAATGCAAACCCCATTTATACTAGAAAATGGATGAATGTAGTTCACCTCATTATTCCTACTTTAGATGGAGGGGAAAAATTAACATTCAATATCCATGCAGAATGAAAACCCTGAGGAAACTAAAAAAGAAGGGAACTCCCCTACATAGTAAATTATTTTTACTAAAAAAGAATGAATATGTTATTAATGGCACATGCTGAAACCTCCTTTTAAAATTGTGAACAAGGAACAAGTCAGTGGAAAGTTTCTGCTATCACAATTTCTATTTAACACTGAATTGACGGTCCTAGCTAATGCACTGAGATAGGATTAAAATGTTTAATAATCAGAAAGGAAGAAACAATAGTGTCACTATATCTACAAAACATAAACTTACTGATTATTAGAATTAATAATTTAGTCATGTTACTGGATAAATATTAATATTCAGAAGAAAACTGCATTTCTAGATAACAGTAAAAAATCACTTACAGAATATAATTGTATTACAAGAAAATTACAATAACATCAAAAATATGAAATACTTAATAATTAAACTACCATAAGATGAGTAAATCCTTTAGAAAGAAGATTATATACAATTTTATTGAAGGATATTAACACCTAAATTTTAAAAAATCCCACAACATATTCTTAGAAAATTTCAGTAACACAAATGCATAGATAGTCCCATAATTTAAAATACTCCTTCAAATGAAAATCCCAAAAGGATTTCCTGTGGAATGTGGAAAATGTACTCCATACGGAGGACTGAAAACAGCCAAGACACTATTTTTTTAATTTTTGTTTATTTATTTATTTATTTATTTATTTATTTATTTATTTATTTGTTGAGTCAGAATTTCACTCTGTTGCCCAGACTGGAGTGTGGTGGTACAATCTCGGCTCACTGCAGTCCCCACCTCCCAGGTTCAAGCAATTCTGCCTCAGCCTCCCAAATAGCTGGGATTGCAGGTGCATGCCACCATGTCCAACTAATTTTTGTATTTTTAGTAGAGACAGGGTTTCACCATGTTGCCCAGGCTGGTCTCGAACTCCTGACCTCAGGTGATCCACCCGCCTTGGCCTCCCAAAGTGCTGGGACTAGAGGCATGAGCCACCACACACAACCAGGACTGTTATAGAAGAAAACTAAAGAGAGGAATTTTCATTTGAAGTGTTACAGTGTATTAGTCTGTTCTTACACTACTATGAAGAAATAACTGAGACTGGCTACTTTATAAAGGAGAGAGATTTAATTGACTCACAGTTAAGCATTGCTGGGCAGCCTCAGGAAACTTACAATCATGGAGGAAGAAAGAGGAGAAGCAGGCACCTTCTTCACAGGGATGGCAGGACAGAGTGAGTGCAAGCAGAGGAAATGTCAGACACTTATAAAACCCTCAGATTTCATAAGACTAATTAGCTATCATGAGAACAGCATGGGAGAAACTGCCCCCACGATCCAGTCACCTTCCCTGGTCCTGCCCTTGACACGTGGGGATTATGGGGATTACAATTTGAGGTGAGATTTAGGTGGGCACACACAGCAAAACCATATTATAGTGATTAAAACAGAATAGTGGTGAGAGAGAGCTAGACAAGTGAAAAAAAGGGACAAAACAGCAAGCCTCGAACCTACTCCATTCATGGATACAAACTGGATTTACAGCCCAGTGGGTGTTGCTGGTTAGTGTGGAAAAAGAGAGCCCATTTCATTAATAATACTGGAAAACATGACCATCTATTTGAACAATAAAATAAAATTGGACTTCTACATCATACTTTACACAAATAAATATCATGTGGATTAAAGATTTATCTGTAAGGGTATAGGAAAATATCTTCATAATTGTGGTGGAGGAAATAATTTTTAATAAAATCATAAAAAGCAGATAGCCTAAAAAAAGATAATTTCAATGATACAAAAAAACCAAAAACTTTACAGAAAGGGAAATATAAGTAATAATCTGTAAAAAAAAAAAAGTTTCTAGTATTTACAACTGTCAGAGAATTAGTATTCAGACTATAAATCGGTAAAAAGCGATTCATAAAAATTAGTAAAAGATAAAAATAGGCATTTTGTAGAGGGGTAATATAAATTGCTCATAATTTTTTAATACTTCAGCTTAATAGTAATTAGCAAACTTCAAATTAAAACTACAGCCCAGTTCGAAAACATAAAGACCTGATTGCAAAAATTACTAAAACCACATTAGTATTTGTTCAATACTAATGTGCTGGGATGAGTTTAATGATTAAAAAAACACTTTATTTTTCTGAAAATGATTTAGCATGGGTCTACTTTATGACCAAGCAAATTCATAACCGTGAACATAGACTATAGTAACTTTTTCACATTTGTACCAAGAGACATTTACATATTATATTCTTATCAAAACTGTTTATAATAGTAAAAAATTGGAAACAATTCAAATAAGCCATTAAAAGGGTCTGGCTGCTGGGCACAGTGGCTCAAGCCTATAATCCCACCACTTTGGAAGGCTGAGGTGAAAGGATTGCTTAAGTCCAGGAATTCAAGACCAGCCTGGGAAAAATAGCAAGGGGCTATATATATATATATACACACACACACACACATATATATATATATATGTAATATACACATATATATGTAATATACACACACACACACACACACACAAGTTGGGCATGCTGGTATGTGCCTGTGGTCCCAGCTACATGGGAGGCTGAGGTGGAAGGATTGCTTCAGCCCAGAAGATTGAGGCTGCAGTGAGTTGTGTTTGGACCACTGTACTCCAGCCTGGGCAACAGAGCAAGACTTTGTCAAAAAAAAAAAAACAAAAGTGGATTAGTTATACATTGAAATACTATAAAGCACTTAAAATAAACATTCTATCACTAACACATCCAAATAGATGAAGCTTAAAAACATAATACTCAGCAAACAAGCCACCACAAGGATGCATAGGATATTATTTCATTTGCATAAATATCCAAAACATATGAAACACCACATCTAGGCTTGCTCGAAGGTGGAAAATTAATAATGAAAGTTAAGTGAGTGATTTCCATACTCTTCAGAATTATAATTTCCTGTGGAGGAGGAGGACAGTGCAGCTGGCTACAACAGAGGCCTTTATGGCACTAGCAGCTGGTGACTTTCCTAACATCTGGTAGTGATTATTCAGGTGTGTTTACAATTATTCTCTAAACTGCATATGTTTAATATGTTTCATTTATGATAGATATAAGAATTAAAACTTTTTTAAAAAAGAGAACATATATATGAAACTTAAAATGCCATTGTGAGCCAGGTGATTGAGTTTGACAAGTTGCTGCTGCTCCTAGTGTGTTACTACCCTGTAAAATGGCTCATTAAAGATCAAATTTTGCGATGTTTGCTTCTCATCATCTGTATTGAGTTTAATTAAAAACACACTTATTATACTGAGCTATAGGATGGAGTATCTCCTGTAGAAGGAGAAATGTCCCTCAGTTTTGTAGTGACTAAATACTGGAGTCAATTTCTGAAGGAAATTAGAGATTATCCTTCCATGAATTTTTTAAAATATGCTTTTTAAATATCTGAGTCCTAATTTCATGCATTATCCATCCAATGCCCAAATCATGTTGTATTACATAAATGTTCACATGAAATTATGCTAATAGTAATGTCCTTTACATATAAAAGGAGTCACTGCTCTTTGTATTTAATCACTCTTTTAAATGAATAATTGGCATATATTTATAATTGTATATATTTTTTAAACTTTTATTTTAGGTTAAGGGATACATGTGCAGGTTTGTTACAGAGGTAAATTGCATGTTGTAGGGCTTTGGTTTGCAGATTATTTCATTACTCAGGTAATGAGCATAGTACCTAATAGGTAATTGTTTTATTCTCACCTTCCTCCAACTCTCCACCATCAAGTTGGCTCTGGTTTCTGTTATTCCCTTCTTGTGTTCCTATGTACTCTATGTTTAGCTCCCACTTATAGTGAGAACATGTGACATTTGGTTTTCTGTTCCTGTAATCACTGTTTTTTTTCCAGTGAGAAGTTTTACATGTTTTCAGGTGCATTATACAGATATTGATCTCTCATAAAGTCACCCCATCCAAATTTGCCAACCTTGTATAATATGTCATCAAAATATGATTGGCCCTTCATATTCATGGGTGCCACATCTGTGGATTCAACAAACTGAAGACTGAAAATATTTGGAAAAAAATACAATAAAAATAACAATACAACAATAAAAATAATATAAATAAAATATAGTATAACTATTTATATAAACTTTACATTTTGTTAGGTATTATAAATATCTGGAGATGATTTAAAATGTACTAGGGGATGTGTATAGGCTATCTGAAAATACTACACCATTTTATGTAAGGAAATTGAGCATCTGCAGATTTTGGTAACCACAGGGATCCTGGAACTAATCCTCTGAAGATACCAAGAGCAACTGTATATATTTTTCACCCCCTTAATTGCTCAGAATCCTCCTCTGCTAGTCTAATGCATAATGAAAATTTAGCTGTGTCAGTGTGACTATGTGTAACAATAGTATGGCAGCTTAATTTTGGTTACATAGTTGAATTACAACAAAATAATTTAGGAAAAGCCATAAGCTGCAATGCTCTGTAATTGTAGAATCAAAAACAGGTGAAGATGGTAGCAATAGATATACAATTGGCCCTTGAACAAATGGGGGTTAGGGAAACCAGCCCATCTCCCAGTCAGACATCCGTGTATAACTTTTAACTCCCCAAAAACTTAGCCATTAAAAGTCTGCTGTTGACCACAGGCCTTACCAATAACATAAACAGTTAACATGTATTTTGTATATGTATTATGTACTGTATTCTTATAATAAAGCTAGAGAGACAATATTGTTATTAAAATCATAGGAAAGAAAAATATACTGATAAATATTTACTTAATATACTATTAACTATAAATTGGATCATCATAAAGGTTTTCATCTTCCTCATCTTCACATTGAGTAGGCTGAGAAGGAAATAGGAGAGGTTCATCTTTCTGTCTCAGGGTGCCAGAGGTGGAAATAGTGAAGGAGGTGGAAGAGGAGGCAGGAGAGGCAAACATACTCACTGCAAGTTTACAAAAATACATCGTAATTTCTGTCTGATTTTTTTTTTTTTGCTTTTTCGTTTCTAAAAAAGAATGTTTCTACAGTTATCAATCCTTTGTCCACAATTTGCCCGTATCATAGAAGGGTTCATGTCATAAGATGAGTCAAAAGTAGTCTTGAATAATCAGAACCCTTCTACCAGATTGTCTAGTGTCAGTTTTGTTTTCTGGCACTGCTTATTTTATGTTTTCTTCCTCATCATCTAGCTGTGGTTAATTTCCATCATCATCTTTTGTTAATTCCTTTAGTGTGGTGTCTATTAGCTCTACTTTTTCTAAGATCCATATCTTGTGACCTTGCACCCCAACTGTTTTGTTGTTGTGGTTGATTTTGTTTTGTTTTTGTTTTTTTGCCACATCCACAATATCTTTCACGATTTCCTTGATTGACTCTGTTGTAAATCCTGTGATGTCGCTCACAATACCTGTGTACAGTTTTCTCCAGCAGTAATTTATTGTTACAGACTCGATGACTTTCACAGATTTTTCTATAACAATGATGGCATCTTCAATGGTATAATCCTTCCAGACTTTCATGATGTATTCTCTATCAGGGTTCTCTTCCATTGCATTGACAATCCTTTCCATAGAATGCCATGTGTAATGAGCCTTAAGCGTCCTAATGACCCCCTGATTTAGCAAGCAGACTAAGTCATTGCCTTCAGTGTTGAGCTCATGAAGTTCTGGGTGCTAAGGTCAGTGTCCAATATCAAAAGAATTTTAGAAAGGCAGTCCTGTATTGGATTCCAGCACTTTGGGAGGTCGAGGCGGGCGGATCACCTGAAGTCAGGAGTTCAAGACCAGCCTGGTCAACATGGTGAAACCTTGTCTCTGCTAAAAATACAAACATTAGCCAGGCATGGTGGCAGGTGCCTGTAATCCCAGTTACTCGGGAGCCAGAGGCAGGAGAATTGCTTGAATGCATCCCAGGAGGTGGAGATTGTAGTGAGCTGAGATCATACCACTGGACTCTGACCTGGGCAACAGAGCGAAACTCTGTCAAAATAAAATAAAAGAGGGAAGGGAAGGGGGAAGGGAAGGCGGAAGGGAAGGGGGAAGGGAAAAAAGAAAGGCAGCCCCTTACTGGAAAGATACTTGTGTCTTCATGGACAAAGCATCAGTGAAATCAATCCAGAATTCTCATTGTCCAGGCTTTCTTGTGCTACAGCGAAGACTAGCAGCTGCTGCTTAGTTTTTCCCTTTCATGATTCTGGGGTTAGCAGTTTTATAGATAAGGGCAGTCCTAATAATAAACCAAGTGCATTTGCAGGAAACAGTAAAGTTAGCCTAGCTCTTTTTATCTTAAATACTAAGGCTCACTTCTCTTCCTTACTAATAAATGTCCTTTGTGGCACTTTTTTCTTTTGAATAAAGTACTTT
The DNA here is from genome assembly GCF_043159975.1 of Macaca nemestrina. Lineage (NCBI taxonomy): Eukaryota > Metazoa > Chordata > Mammalia > Primates > Cercopithecidae > Macaca > Macaca nemestrina. The sequence continues at coordinate 68,810,736 of NC_092128.1, forward strand.
TTCTTTATTAAAAACCTATTTAGGTAGATATACTTTCCCCTCAATGATTTTCTTAATAGGGTCTGGGAATTTTGCTGCTGCTTGGTCTGCAGATGTTGTTTCCCCTGCTGTCGTGACAGTTTTTAAATACTAAAGCTATCTCTATAATCATCAAACCATCCTTTGCTTTATATCCTTCACCTTCCTTTTAAGTTTTCACATAATGACTTCATTTTTTCTCAAATCACATTAGAATTTATAGACATGCTTTTTGTATGCCAATCCTGAAGCTGCATAAAAGCTGTACCTTCAGTAAAAGGTAAAACAAGTATTTCACAAAAAGAGTAAGATTTTGTGTCTGCTGGTATAACTGCAATGATAACTTCATGAATTTCTTATTGTTTCTTTACCATGGTTCTTATGTTGGATTCATTCATCTTGTAAGAGTAGGCAACTGCAGATGTATCGTATCAAGCAATTCAACTTTTTCTTGCAATGTCATGAGTTTTCTCTGCTTCTTGGGAACACTTCCAGCATCACTAGTGGCACTTCATATGGGTCCAATATTGTTATTCAAGGTTTACGGCATTTGCAATAAGTACAATAAAAATATGAGAAAACCATGATAGTTTACCTTTTACTGCTATATGCAATTTACTGTAGAGAGGAACTGCTCACTTGAAATGATTACTGTTACAAGGGCATTTTAAGCAGATAAAACACTTCAGCTAAAGGCAATAGCAGCAGAAGTTGACTATAAAATTATTACAGCAATAGAGTACTATAGTTAATTTCATGCAGTTATGATTTAATATTGTATCTGTACATTTGTTTGCATTTCTCTGAACTGCAATAAAGCCATGAATAATCCATTGGTATGTATAAGTTTTGATACATTTTAACTTTTTATAATAGATTTGTGATATTTTTAGTGGTAAATGATAAAGCAAACTAGTATATACATACATTTTATGGAATATGACATATATTTTTCTTTATTTTTGATGTATTTTAACCTATATTTTATGTATCTTTGTCTTCAAGTTTTTTTAAATTGTCCAAAGTCTCCCCAAATTTTTCTTATATAGTTATTGAAAAAATGCTGTGTGTAAGTGTAGCCAAATCCGTGTTGTTCAAGGGTCAATTGTACATATACAGTCATGCATCATTTTAAAGATATGCATATGTTCTGAGAAATGTGTTGTTAGGCAATTTCATCATTGTGGGAACACCAAAAACTGCACATAAAAAAACGTGATGGTATAGCCTACTACACACCTAATCCATATGGTATAGCCTATTATCCCTAGGCTAAAAACCTATACAACATGTTACTGCACTGAATATTGCAGGCAATTGTAACACAATGGTAAGTATTTGTGTATCTAAATGTATCTAAATGTTGTTTATCTAAACATATCTAAACATAGAAAAGGTATAGAAAAATACAGTATTATGGGACCACTGTTGTACATCCAGTGTGCATCAACATCCAGTGTGCATCAAGAATGTGTGAAACATTCTTATGTAGTGCCTGACTTTATTTTCCATGAGGTGTGTTATTCTATAGCTTAGTCATTTGAATCACCCTTTTCATCAGAATCGCTCTCACTTTCTGGGTTTACTATAATGCTTGTATTTATGTTTGAATGTTGATTAATAGAAATATTTTTGGAAAGTACAACTCTAGAACTCACATACTCTACTTTAATGAACTCTAATTTTAAAGAGGGAGTTTTAGAAAATCTTTTAAAGAAATGAAAATGCCTTGTGAACTTCCAAAACACTCATATTTCCCCCTTTTTCAACTTCGTTGATTGGCCTGGAACTCAAAGTTTTATTTTTTGATAGTTTTTTCTCTCAGGGAAGTTTCATGTCTTTCTTCAGTCATGGGAGTTTCTCTACTATCATTTATTCAGTTATGCCTCTGGCCCATGCTCATTATTTTCATGCTCTGGCAGTTCAGCCTAATGGTTAAGAGCATGCCCTCTTGAGCCTGATTGTTCAGGTCCAATTCCTGGCTTCTCTATTTATTAGCTATGTGACCATGGGTAAGTTAATTACTTTCTCTTCCTCAAAGGCTTGCTGTGATGAGTAAGTAAATGAATATATGTAAAGTCCTTAGACAGTGCTCCATATATTTTAAGTATTATGTAAGTGTGTGCTCTTATTATAATGATTACTTTTATATAGAGGTGTAAATCTTTTTATCTTTTTTTCCATTCCTCTTTCATACTTTCTATCTGTATAACATTTGGAATTGCATTATGAGCTACTAGGGTTGGTGCTCCAGAATATTTGTGTGCCCAATAACTGTGTCCACCTTTCTTTTTTAGTCTATATAATTAGGGTTTGCTTAGATTTTTGTTTCAATTTCAATCATTATATTTTTATATTTCAAAAATCTCTAATAATTTCTTATTGTACAATTGCTTAGTCTTATATGGGTATAATATCTTTCTAATCTCTCTCCAGATATTTGGACATATTTTGGACATGTTATTAAACACACTTTTTGCTAACTCTTTCAACACCTGTAAGTGTCTCTGTCACGGTTCTGATATTTGCTGCTTTCTTGTGCAATTTGTAGCTTAGCTGTCCTGTATGATTATCTCCTCTCTTCATTCAGGGAGATGGCTATGAGCTGATATGTGGCTTAGATTTGTTTGTGACTGTGAGAAAGTGACATCCCTTGGAAGCTGTTTTTCTGAGTATGGGCAATTGCAACCAAATGTTGTGACCCATTCAGGACACATTATGCCTCCATCTTCCTGATCTCCTTCAGTTAGTATTCCTACCTGGGGACTTTTCAATTGTTGTTTGCCAAGGTTAACTTACCTGACTGCTCCAGCTGAGAGACCATACTAATAACTCTGCTCATTGCTTCTTAGCCTCTTATTCACCAGTTGCATGCCCTACTAGCATAGACCAGTTAATGTTATTGCTTTATTTTAAAGTTGTGCTTTGATACGACTTTTTTCCCCCCTGCTTTTTGTTTCTCGGGATTCTCTAGAGTCTGTAGTGCATCTAGAGTGACTTTTGTTTTTCGTGGAGCTATGTTTTTATTTTTATGTGTGACAAAATAATGTCTATGAATTTGATGCAGGAGAAGAAAACTGCATAATGTATTCAAGTCTGCTATGTTGAAACAGAATTCAATAGTGACCTTCAAAAAGATATGTTCTAACCGCATGAACCTGTGAATGTGACCTTTTTTTTTTAAAGGTGACTTATGCAGGTGTCATTAAGTTAAGAAACTAGAAATCAGGTCATCCTCAATTATCTGTGTGGACCCCAAAGTTAGTGATAAATGTCCTTACGGGAAACACACAGGGAGAAGGAACAGAAGATCATGTAAAGATAGAGGCAGAGATGGGAGTTATGTGGCCACAAGCCAAGGGACTCCATTAACCACTGGAGCTAGAAGAGGCAGGGAAGGATTCAACTTTAAGCTTTTAGAGGAAGTGTAGCCCTGCTGACATTTCGATTTTGGACTTCTGGTTGCTGGGCTGTGAAATAATAAATTTCTCTTGTTTCAATTAACCAAGTTTGTGGTAATTTTTAAATGAAGTCCTAGGAAATTGATAAAGGTATCTTCTATTAATACCCAATTTTAGCAGAAAGTATTGTCTCTCATTTCACAGAAAATATTAAGACAGTACAGGAAAACTTCCTTAATTTCTCTTTGTCACTTACAAACATGTTTATATCCACATCTATACCTATCTTCCACATCCCACTTACTGTTCAAAGTTAAGTTTGTGTTAGGAACCGTCTGCCACTTCTGCCTCTGCTTTACCGGCAAACCTCTTTGTAATCTAGTAGACATTTTCCTTTTACATATAAACATAGCCAAGCCTCTTTGAAATAAAAAAATTCCTGCAGGTTTAACAAATCACCCTTCAACTTCTGCTCTGCATTCTGTCTTCATTTTACAGCCAATCATTGAGGGAGAGTAGCCAGATACCGTCCTGTCGGTATCACATATCTCAAACTAATGCAGTCTTTCTCTTGAGCCTAACATGCCACTGAAAGCTAACAGTACCTAAGGTCCTTCACATTGCCAAAGCCTGCACATATTTTCTATGCTTATTTCAATTGCCCTCACTTTGATATTTGACTCCCATCATTGCACACCACCCTTCAATCTCTGTTTACCCTCTTCTGTTTCTTCTGATTGGTTGTTTCTTCCTAATCTCATACATAGGTTTCTTCCTCTCCCCAGTGTCTTTTAAATGTCAGGAGTATAATCCAAGGTTCTGCCTTTGTCCCTCACTTCTTGCTATATTGCATGATCTCAAGGTGAGCACATTCATGCTCATGATTTTATCTTTATTTGATACACTGGAGAGTCTCAAATATATTCTCATAATTTAGAACTCATTTTTGGGCTTCAATATTGAACATCCAAATGCCACCTGCACATCTCCATTAGGATGTCCCAAGAACACTTTAATCTTTATTTTTGACATCTTCTCATCCTGACTTCACACTTGTTACTCTGTATTACCTTGTTTACTCAACAGATTCTTCATTCAAACAACTGAAAACAGAATATTGTTATTATCGAGAAGTCGTTTTTGTGTTCTCTCATTTATATCTTTGTACTTGATTTAAGCAATCATTTTATTCTGCTGTATGTCATGTAAAATTGGATCTAGAATGATAAATAGTTTTTATCTCAATCACCATGTGCCATTGATTTGTAGGGGCTGCCAAGAATACAAAGTTGAGAAAGATAGTATGATCACCTCTAGAGTGAAAGGAAAGACTTCCACAGTTGATAGATAGATGAAATGGCAAGGGTAAAGAAAACTGAAGCATCTAGCTCTGAATGTATTATCATGATCTTACATTATGAAGGTCACAGGTTAAGTCAATGTGTGTGTGTGTATGTGTGTGTGTGTGTGTGTGTGTGTGTGTGTATGTGCATGCGCACACTTGATTTGGGATATTTTAGTAAATAAACAGATAAGCACAAAAAGGATGCTTTAGGCAGGAAGAACAAAGTCAGAGAGGAGTCAAGTGGAACTGAGGGGATACTAATGAGAACTCCATAATTTAATCTGCAAAGAGGGAAGTGTATAGTTAATGAGAGAAATTTAGATTGGACTCAAATTAGTTAAGGCCATTTGTGCCAAGTTAAATAATTTTTATTTAAGGTAATACAAAAGGATAGTAAAATCCCATTCTTTCTGGCATTGTGGAATTTTAAAAATTCCATTTAAATTTATTTTTAAACACTTCCCTTACAGGGTAATCTGAAAATAAAATGATGCAGTTTTAAACAATAATAATTATTCAAAAAAAGAGACATATTGAGAAAATACAGTTTTTCTATTTTAATTAAGAATGGTAGTAACAGCAGTAATATATCTTCTGCCTGCAGTGTCACCCACCATCTGTGTGTTTCTTGACCCCTGGCAATAGTCCCAGGCAGGGATAGAACTCATTCCTGGAGTGGGTGCAGCCACATTAATTTTCACTAGGGCTTGATAGTAAGTTTCCATATTGCAGTTCTTTTAGGGAGAGACCTCTGGTCACTCGACTTCATGGCAGACATCTCAGCTAATTGAAGAAGTGATAGTATTCTCTACAACCATGAGTACAATTAATGAAAGTATTCTATATTGCCTAGGCTTACATTTTTTTTTCTTCCTATAATTTATCAGAGAATTTGAGGTTTGCAAATAGATTTTTAAGATATCATTCAAGACTTTCACTGACCTCCAGAACAGGGCCATTTCCATCCTTCTTCTCAGCAGCTTGCCTGTTTGACTTTTAACAAGCCACCAGAATAGCTGCCCTAACACTCCTGCTATTGCTATTTCTGATATTACCAGTCTAGCACCAAGGTTTACTTATTTTTTCTCTTTTCTCATCATCAGCCAGCTATGAACAAAGAACTGTTCTTCATGATAAAGGTCATATTTACATTTCAAAGTTTTGAGTGACTGTACTGCCTGACAGTAATATATATTATAAACAATATGGACCCAAATTTCCAAGTAGCAGCATTGACTATAAATATATCTAAGTAGGAACAATAGGAGGCTCACCTATCAATAATTATTTCCAGTTTTAAGGATATACATTTAATAAACTATAATATGATTTCCTCTAAGATACAGTTTTTCATATAAAAAGCAAAGTGTCAAGTACAGTTCAAGTAATTCCAAAGTTCCTCTTGCATGAATCACCTTCTCGAATATGTTATCCTAACATTGATCTTCCATTTAACATCAAGGTATGCTCTATTTCACTCTGTGAAATCAGACTTTGTACTTCATTGGTCATTTTATTCACATATGCTTTCTCTCTCTGTTTCTTTATTTGGTTCCAAAAAATATTGGCACTGTAAAAAATAAAGTTTTTATCAGGTATACAATAAAAATAATTATTTCTCCTTTTCAGGAAATCAAAAGAGTGAGAAAATGGCTCCAAAAGCTTAGTAATACTTGTGTGTGTGTGTGTGTCTCTTTGGGTGTGTTGGCAATGGAAAGAACTTAAACTAAAATTGCATACACTAAGTTGTACCAATATTTTGTGAATCAATTTAAATAATTCTGTGCTACTAAATTGGAAACATTATTTATTAGAAAAAGGACTTCCCTGAGAATTGAGGAGTTGACTGCTTGGAGTGATTTGGACAACTGGTCCAAATCATTCTGCAGATCTTGATTTAAACCACATTTTATGTCCTTGTATTCCTTCCTTTTCATTTGTTGATATTGATCCTTTGTTTCACCTTTTTATCCTATTCCCTCAGAATATGAAATGCTTCTTTCTTCTTTCCAAGGCCATATTTCCCACCTGCTAGGACTGGATTCCCTCTCTCCTTTGTGAACTTGCTCTATCCATTGTAATTTCTCTGTTTTGTATATTCTACACCTTTTACAGTAGCTATGTTACAGTAGCCTATGTTATCAGGATTCTGGTGGTTGCAAGTGACAAATCAAATTTGTAAGTGTGAAAATGTGTTCGTTCACAAATTTGAAAAGACCAAAGAAATAGGTAGTTTTAAACATGACTGCATCCATGGGCTCAGATGATAACTTTTTTTTTTCATCTCTTCACTCTAATTCCCTCTATGTGTTGATCAAACTTACTTCCACCAAATACAGTCTAGATATACATGAGACCTGGACTGACCATAGATATCTTCAGACCTTATCCTACAAGCCAGGCATTGCAGAAGACAGGACTTCTAGTTGTCCACAGTCAGTTAATGGTTCTTAAGTTGCTGAACTACTGGCTCAAATCGGTAGCAAGGAAGGAGTCATTTTCCAACAGAAGGATGTTTTGGTTTTTTCATTTAAATAAGAAGAAATGCTGAATAGGCAAGCAATAGGTGTCCTCTAAATAGAAAGTATATTGGGTAGGATAGAAACATAGAAAGAGGAAGAGATTTTGGATTGATTATTAAAAATCTGATTTATGACATGTTGTGGAGTTTGTGTATGCCTGGTGATAAGTAGCTGGAAATACAGATTGCACTTTAGGATAATGAAGTTCACTGTCTTCAATATATTATTCTTTATATAATTATATCTTTTCTGGAAATAATCTCTCTTTGGTAACCTAAAGGCTGCCCACATTTCACTTCGCTCTTCCTATACGTGTTGCTGTGATGAACCTTTTGGACCAAAAGTCAAATGAATATCTTTCTCCTATGTTTATTAAAAACATCATTTTTACTAAAAGTAATGACTACTTTTCTTTCTTCACAGTACTTGATTACATTGTCTTTGGCATTATTCAAGATGGTATTTCCAACTCCCTATCAAAGACACACACAAATTACAATATATCACAAATCCAAATTTTAATAATCACTTCCAGATTCCCCCTCTTCCTGTGTTTTTATTATATTCAACGATTTTATCAAATTCTTAATTAAAGTATCTAGGGAAGTCAGTATTGGCTTTTCTCTTTCTCATCTGTACATTCAGCATCTCAACAAATCCCACTTATGTTAGACTTCTTTAGAGTCTACTCTGCTTTCCAGCAACATTGCAAACATGTCACGACGAGATCTTCCTTAAACTATTCCAACAGCTTTTTAATGTGTCTGCATTCTTCATTCTTTCCCATTCCAGGCAGCAAGGCACAATGCTATTTGATTTATTTTCCTACATGAAAAAATTTGTCTTTTAGGAAGTTAAGGATTTTTTAAAAACTTTCATTGTGTCTTTTTAACTTACAACATAAAGCTCAAAATTCCTAGCATCAAATTTTTAAATTATTCTCATTTTTTATCAATAGACTTGCAATTCCACATTCCATATTTCAACCACATTCAGAAATGTGCCTTTCTCCCAACATATCATTTCCTTAACGCTTCTGCATCTGCACTCATACAGTTCCTTCCACTAGGAGCACCCTTTTTTATTGAGTTTGATCTCAGTCTTCTAAGCCATAGGGCCAAGAAAGCACCTAGCACATAGCAAATGGTCAATAAATATGTGTTGCATGTATGAATAAACTTGATCATACTTAATTTATTTTAGCTTTACATTTTCTAAACTGGAAACATAATTTATGCCATGAGTACTTCACAGGCAAAATCAAGAAGGTTTTGTTAAAATTGATTAATTAAAATGTATGTCTTCATTAGCCTGATGTGGTGAAATTGTTCCATAAAACACAGATAGAACAGGAGCCAAAAATACTGTGGGAAAATCATTAGAAGGCTGTTCTTGAAAAATCAAAACAAAACAAAAGTAATTGAAGTTAAATGCAGGGTTCTAAACAACAGATACATTCCCAAAATATGACTTTGAGTACATTTCACAAAAGAACTAAGTTTTGCAGCTACCCCTTTATGTTCCTGTCACTTTTAAAAACGATCTTTTGAGCTTTATTTGTAGCACAGCAAGTATCAGAGAGTTGGAGAAGGGAAAAAATGCTTTAATCTTCATCTTTTTCCCTCTTATGGATGTATAGGTGGAAAGTTTTCTTAAAAGAAACAACGTATACACCACCCACCATCAGATCATGAAAACAAAACAAACATTTAATTCACTGTCTTAGAACACTGGAAAGGCCAACTCCAGTTCTGTTTACCTATTCCCCAGCTTTGGTACAAATGTTGCCTTTATACTGCCCTCATGTTTTCTGACAGTGTTTGTCAGAAAAACAAATACTATTACATTGATTTTCAAATGCTACATAGCTGCAGTTTTAAAAATAAACAGTTGTTTTTCGTAATCTTAAAAAATGCTTTAACTGATTAAAAGACTACTTCTCACATATAGATAATTATAAAAACATGTAATCGATTTTTATAACAAACCTAAGCACTATGTCATCATAAAAATGCACAACCCTTCAAAAGTAGTTTTGAGGATATTTTACTAAAACCAGATCCTAAAAGAAAACATTAACTTCAAAAGACAGACTAAAGCAGTGACCTCAAGCTACTCACTACGAAGTGGCAACATTAGACAATAGGATCATCAAAATGAAAACCATGCCGAGCTAAATGAAAGGAAGACAATAAGCTTGCTTTCTTTCAAAAAAATGGTTTTGTCAGGATTTCTAATGACGTCTCAAAGGTTATAGATGAAAGGTAGACCAAATGGCTAGGTGAAGTTGTTGGTTAAATGTTTTATTTTGTTACAATTAATTTTCAAGTTAAAATTATTTAAAGTGGTCAAGTTCTAATTAAATATTAGAATTTTATTCAGTTGTCGCCAACTTACAAATATTTACTGCTAGAAGCTCACAAACAACATGCTCGGTTTAATATTTTCCATTTGCAAAGTATAACATAATTGAAGAAACAAATGGGACCCAAATCATTATTTCTGGGATACTATTTTCTATTTATGAATCTTGTTTTATAAATATCACCTTGATGTCTAGCACATATTAAGAGCTCAAATACTTAATGTTTTATTGATGTGCCACTGCATGGCAGATGTTCTGAGTGGCAGATTTAAATTTGCTCCCAAACCTCAGTTTAATTCTCATTTCCTAGGCCATCAGCATTTCTAATAACCAAAACAAGGCTTTGACATTTCTCTAAATAATAAAAAAAATATGTACGGAATTGGTGGGTTCTTGGTCTCACTTACTTCAAGAATGAAGCCACGTACCCTCGTGGTGAGTGTTACAGTTCTTAAAGATGGTGTGTCTGGAGTTCGTTCCTTCTTCCCGGTGGGTTTGTGGTCTGGCTGGCTTCAGGAGCGAAGCTGCAGACCCTCGTGGTGAGTGTTACAGCTCATAAAGGCAGTGTGGACCCAAAGAGTGAGCAGCAGCAAGATTTATTGCAAAGAGCAGAACAAGAAGACTTCCACAGTCTGGAAGGGGACCTGGCTTGCCTGGGGCAGCCTGCTTTTATTCCCTTATATGGCCCCACCCACATCCTGCTGATTGGTCCATTTTACAGAGAGCTGATTGGTCCGTTTTGACAGGGTGCTGATTGGTGCATTTACAATCCTTTAGCTAGACACAGAGTGCTAGACAGAAAAGTTCTCCAAGTTCCCACTAGGTTTAGCTAGATACAGAGTACCAATTGGTGTATTTACAAACCTTGAGCTAGACACAGAGTGCTGATTGGTGTATTTACAAACGCTGAGCTAGACACAGAGTGCTGATTGGTGCATTTACCAACCCCTAGCTCGACATAAAAGTTCCCTAAGTCCCCACCAGACTCAGGGGCCCAGCTGACCTCACTGGGTGGATCTCATAAGGGGGCTCCCGGCGGAGCTGCCCACCAGTCCCCAGCGTCGCCTGTACCCCTCAGCCCTTGGGTGGTGGATAGGTCCGGGCCTCACAGATCAGGGGGCGATGCCAGTCAGGGAGCCTCGGACCACATCAGAGCCCATGGCAGAGTGGGGGGTGCTTGGGCATGGCGGACTGCAGGTCCTGAGCCCTGCCCTCGGGGAGGCAGCTGAGGCCCAGTGAGAATTCCAGCACAGCAGGAGACCCCCGCAACCTCCGCAGCTGCTGGCCCGGGTGCTAAGCCCCTCACTGCCCTGGGCTGGCAGCGCAGGCTGGCCGCTCTGAGTGTGGGGCCTGCCGAGCCTGTGCCCACGCCAATGCCCCCTGGAACTCGCGCTGGCCCAGGGAGTGCCAGCAAGCAGAGGGAGGCGGCTCCGGTCTTGGCCAGCCCAGAGAGGGGCTCCCACAGTGCCATGATGGGCTGAAGGGCTCTTCAAGTGCTGCCAGAGTGGACGCCGAGGCTGAGGCGGAGAAGGCACGGAGCAAGGGCTGCTGGCACGTTGCCACCTCTCAAAATGACTTTACATGTTTGGAACATTATTTTTCTGCATCAATAATGTTAAACATTAATCTCAGTAAGAGATTTTTTCTTTTTCTCAAGTCAGTAGCTACATTCTGCTTTTTCTGTTTCAGATAACCGTCTTTCAAATTCGCGTCTTGGCCATGAAGAGTAGACATACTAAAAATCCATTCTTTTTTTTTTTTTTTTTTTTTTTTTTTTTTTGAGAGGGAGTCTCGCTCTGTCACCCGGGCTGGAGTGCAGTGGCGTGATCTCGGCTTCTTGCAAGCTCTGCCTCCTGGGTTCAGTCCATTCTCTGGCCTCAGCCTCCCGAGTAGCTGGAACTACAGGTGCCTGCTACCACGCCTGGCTAATTTTTTGTATTTTTAGTAGAGACGGGGTTTCACTGTGTTAGCCGGGATGGTCTTGATCTCCTGACCTTGTGATCCGCCCGTCTCGGTCTCCCAAAGTGCTGGGATTACAGGTGTGAGCCACCACACCCGGCCTAAAAATCCTTTTTGATGCACTCTTCCCCTGTGACTGATGACTATTCCAAAACCTCTCATCTCTACCAAAACCTCCAACACTGTCTCCCTGCTTCATTCTTAATTGGTGACATTTTTCCTATTTAAGCAAGAAAATACACATAATCATCCTTAGAAGAGATGTTCCTCAGACTCCTAACACTATGTAACTGTCCTGCTTACTTTTGTACTTATCTCTTCTAACTGCACTCTAGTTATTATGAAAAAGTTTGGATATCCATCTAGAGTCTTCTATCAACTCTTCCACTTGCAGTTCTTCCCTTCTCATTTACTTATTCGGGTTTCCCTTCCAGTACGTCACTGTACCCTGACTTTCCTCCATTGTTGCTAGCCACTCTTTTTCAATCTCACTGTGGATTCCTTCACATCTCCCATCCTCCAAATATTGGAAGTGTCCTTGGACTCAAGCCATGGTGTCCTCTCACTTCTATCATTATTTATCCTTAGTAATATCTTCTGGTCTCAGTGAGACAGAGAATAGAAAACTCTCAAATGTGTAGCTCTGAAATGAATTTGTCTCCTGATTCCAGACTTTTATGTAAGTGAACAGAGTTGCATCTACATTTGGATGTCTAATAGGCATCTGAAAATTATCTACACCTTACTCTTGATCTTTCTTCTCAAAAACCTGTTTTTCTTCAAGTCTTTCCATTCCAAGGAAATGGAAAGTTCAGCCTTCCAGCTTCTCTGGCCAAAAACTCCAGCTTCTCTTTTTCTTTCTCATTACACATCAAATCAAGAAAACATGTTTCTCTACTTTAAAAATTTAGCAATTTCCAGTCAACTTGTTAACACCCAGAAATACTATAATAGCTTTATAACCAATCTACCTGCTTCTGCCCTTGTATGTCCCGCTTTTAGTCTATTCCCAAAAGAGTAGTCAACTTATTCTTATGATTGGGTCAAAACCCTCCAGCTCTTTTCCATCTCACTCAAAGCAGAAGTCAAAATGGATAATGATGTGGTGCTTCCTGCTGCTTTCTTTGAATCCAGTGCTGTCTAGACACATCAACCTTCTAGCTACTCTGTCCTCCAGGCTCTTGCACTTGTAGTTCTCTTTGGCTTGAACATTCTGGCCACAGATATCTACACAGTTTATTCCCCTCTCTATTTCAGATCTCTGATCCAATTCCATCTTTCTTAATATAGTCTTTTGTACCTATTATATTTGCAATCTATCTCTTTGCCATTTCACATTTCTCATTTCCTACCATTTTAAATAGATTTTATTGTGTTATGCTATTTTACTTATGAACTTTTATTTTCTCCCTAGAAGAAACTGAGCTATATGAAGATAAAGTTTATTCTTTGTCCCATTTATGAATATATCCCCATCACCTAGAAATTTTACCTGCACCTACTAGGCATTCTAAAGTGCAAAACCTCTTGGATTTGCAAAGACACGGAATCAACCCAAACGCCCATCAGTGATAGACTAGATAAAGAAAATGTGGTACATATACACCATGGAGTACTATGCAGCCATGAAAAGGAACGAGAGCATGTTATTTGCAGAGACACGAATGGATCTGGAAGCCATTATCCTTAGCAAACTAACACAGGAACCGAAAACCAAACCCCATATATTTTCATGCATAAGTGGGAGATGAACAATGAGAACACATGAACACAGGGAGAGAATAACACGTGCTGTGTCCTGTGGCAAGGGTGTGAGGGGAGGGAGAGCATCAGGAAAAATAGGTAAAGCATGCTGGTCTTAATACTTAGGTGATGGATTGATAGGTGGAGCAAACCACCACGGCACATGGTTGCCTATGGAACAAACCTGCACATCCTGCACATGTACCCTGGAACTTAAAATTAAATAAAAATTACTCCATGTACAGTTATATAGGTAAAAGACCCCTTAGATATACACACATGTAGTATATATAGGTTGAGTGTTACACTGGTTCAGATTACAAAGTCTCAGAGACTATATTGTGTTTTTATAAGGGGTTCACTAAAATGTAAACACAAATAATTTCAAATTTACAATATAATATGTGTTTATTTGGGGGAATACAGTGGACTTCTGAGATAAATTGAAAATATATTTTAAAATGCTATTTTATGTGTGTTTCAAAGGGAACATTTAACTATGTCTGTGACAATCAAAATAAAATCATAAAAAATTCAGTAAGTATAATTGAGTTTTACTTTCTTTGAAAGTACATTTGATAATCACAATACCTCTTTAACTGGATATTTGACTATATTTTAAATAACATTAAAGTTAACTTCCTAGCATTAAAATATTTGTCAACTCTATCATTTTAAATGTAATCATATATTTGTACTTAGTATGACTCTAGGGGTATTCTGGAGTCTTTTTATCACTTTAATCTACTAAACAATGTAGGCAGTATACTGTATATCACCAGAAGTGTTCATAAGTTGTTTTTTTCCCTCCTTCTGAAAAATATGATGTCTGTATTTTAGTGTATATGTTTGTGTCTTTTGAGCTGTAGGTGTACATCTGGAATTTGCTAACATTAGCACACAGAAATGTACACTCGAATGATTTGAAGCAATTTTGGTCTGTTGTCAAATTTAATAGACTTTTTCAGTTTATTATGTATACAGATATTCATTATATATAAATATATAATATATAAAAATATAAAATATATAAACACATAAATATAAAATGTTATATATAGATATAAAATTTTACATACATACAGAAGATAAATTCCTCAAATGCACAGCTAGTGCACCAATAAACAAACATTTGTGAGTATATTTAGCTTATTAGTCATTTCTGATGCTAAGATCTACCATCAAAAACATCTAAAGGAGTTTTTTTAAAGATGTTTATATTTTAATGTCTGTAACATGATGTCTAATCTTTGTTCAACCATCAGTGTTTTGTAGTAAATTTCAAAAATATCATGACCATCTGCACAATTCTCTCACTTCATGACTGATGTTGAAAATTTAACAGCATAATTGTATTCTGAAAAGCTAGTTGTATCATATATCCTATTGTTCATGGATTTATATTATAGAATGTGTTTCTTTAAGGGATACTTCTTTAAGACCTGTATATAATTATGATTGCTATAGATGATAAGTTGGGATGGTTATAAATTTATTATCAAAGTAAGGTTTAAAATATTAATAATATTTTATTTGGCTCCCAGGGGAGAAAAACCAATAGCTCTCTATTAATTATTTTATGAGAGAGTCGCACAAATTTTGAAGAACTGCATTTTCATCAGCATTTTCTCAAATGATGTGAAAACATTTAAAGTTTCCTAACTAGTGCTATATTACAATGGAATACCTAAGAAATTATATGTTTGATATTAATATGAATTTATTTCAACCAGAATAATTTAGGATGATTTGTAAAAATTTATAATATTAGGAGTTTTTTAGATAATGCAATTAAAAATGCAAAATAATAAAAACAACTAAAATTTCTGCTCTAAATGATGTTTATAAGCCTAGATTACTACACAACTCTCTGCTTGAAGCATATGGCAAAGTCAAGTGTAATGTGAATATAGATAACAACAAAAAATGCCATAGCGAGGATCAAAATGAAATAAATATCTGTAGACTTTATAGACAAGGTTTTTCTGTGTTTCCCAGACTGAAGCGTAGCGGTTGGATCATAGTCTATACACTATAAACAGATAAGAAACCCAAAGTAAGGTATAGTGTTAATGGACTATGGATCCAAGAGCAAGCAAAAGTACTTCCAGAATTGTAAAGGATAATAAATATAATCCACTCAGACAGAGTCCAGACGTCTCTGCTTAACGTGTGACCCTGGGGTAGGCTTTCCCACAGTAGAAAGAAGAGAGCCTAAAACAATGTAACAAACAGTGGCAAAGCACAAACTCTGGTTACTGCTTTTAACAAGTTCCCTGCCTATGGAGGCTACCTAATTCATGACTATGAAATGGCACATGTGCCTGTGATATTGCTAATATCATCATAACACAGAGAGGCTAATTACTACCTAAGACATGATTTGGATGGAGGCCCCAAGGACAAGTAATTTAAAAACTTATTTTTAAAAAGTTGACAAAAAATAACAAAACAACAACAGCAAAATAAAGACTTTCCACTCAATATGAAGCTCAAAATAAAAAGCCAAAACAAGGAAGAAATCAAATAATAAATGTGATGGGCTGAATAATACCCCCTCTCCTCTCAAACAGGAGGTCCTAATCTCTGCAACTTGTATACGCTCTCTTATTTGGAAAAATGGTCTTTGCTAGTGTGATCAAAATGTGTGTCTTGAGATGGCACCATTAACCTGGATTCGGGGGGGTGGGGTGTAAATAAAGTAAAATATGTCCTTATAATACGAGGCAGAGGGATATTTGATGATACACAGAAGAGCCTCTTTTCTGGTGTGATCATGGAGGCAGACACTGGAGTGATGCAGTCACAAGCCAGAGAATGCCAGCAGCCACCAGAAGCTCTAAGAGGCCAAACCCAGATTCTCCCCTAAACCCTCTGAAGGAAGCATGATCCTGCCAATACCTTGATTTCAGCCCAGTGAAACTAATTTTATACTCCTGGCTGCCAGAATTGTGAAAGAATAAATTTCTGTTGTTTTAAGCTGCCAAGTTTGTAGTGATATGTTATATCAGCCATAGGAAATTAGTACAATAAGAGATATAGTTACAAAACCAATCAGAACATGAAATTAAATAAAATTTATTGTCTCCATAATGAATTCATACTCTGAAAAGATAAAAATTTGAAATATGTTCAGGATACTTTAAAAATGTGGTAAATTAACAACAGAAGGTTCTGAAAGTAATCAAAATGTTGTCATACAAAATTAATGAATTTTATAGAAAAAGAATTTAAGTGTCCAAGAAGAATCTCTAAAATTGACACTACTGAAGGAAGTATTAATAAATTAAAATGTGGTATTGAGAAGCATTAAAAAAAAAAAGATGAAAGTTTTGTAAAAAGCAGTTCAGCATCAAGTGGTTCCAATTATCACATAATACTTGGTAACACACATACACTTGCAGTTAAAAACTATAAACTATATGTGTATGTGTATTAGAGCCCATTAACACCATACCTTGCTTTGTGTTTCTGATGTGTTTATAGCCTATGGACTATAATTGAGCCACTGCACTTCAGCCTGGGTGGCACAGCAAGAACCTGTCTGTATAATCTGCAGGGCTATTTATTTGATTTGTTCACTGCTATGTCACTTTTTGTTGTTATTTATATTCATATTGTACTTGGCTTCGCCATGTGTTTAAATCAGAGTGTTATGTCATGAGCTCGGCTTATAATATCATCTAGACCAGAAATTCTAATTGTTTTTATTATTTTATATTTTTAATTTTATTAACTAAAAATCCCCTAATATTATGAATTTATACAAATTATCCTATATACACATACATATACAGTTGACCCTAAATAGCATAGATTAGCATTCCATGGGGCTACATAGATGTAGATTTTTTTCAGTAAATATATTAAAACATTTTTTGGAGACTTTTCACAGTTTAAAAAACTTTAAGTCTCAGACATACTATGTAACTTAGAAATATCAAAAAGATTAAGAAAAACTTAGATATGTCATAAATGCATAAAATACAAGGAGATACTAGTCTATTTTATCATTTACTGCCATAAAATATACACAAATCTGTTATAAAATGTTAAAATTTATCAAAATGTTCACACACAGAGCATACATAGCCCCATTCACAGTTGAGGTAAATGTAAACCAACACAAAGATGCAGTATTAAATCATAACTGAATAAAAGTAACTGTAGTACATGCTAGATTGCTGTAATAATTTTATAGCAACTTCCTGTTGCTATTGCAGTGAGCACAAATATTGTGAGTATCCCCTTAAAAATGCCTTGTGATGCCGATCGTCTTCATGTTGGAAGTTCGTCTCTCCAATTGCATCTTGCAGTGAAAAATGATACCTCTCGGTTCTCACATATTTTTTATTGTGTTCAGTGTTGTACCTTGAATAACTCCATGGGACCCATATGAGGTAGCACTAGTGAGGCTAAAAGTGCTCTGCAAAGGAAAAGTCATGACATTATAGGAAAAATTTGAATTGTTTGACATGTACTGTAGATTGAGGTCTGCAGCGTGGTTGCCCACTATTTCAAGATAAATGAACACAGCATAAGGACCACTGTAAAAAAGAAAGAAAGAAAAGGAAACTCACAAAGCCATCACTGCAGCTATCCCATCAGTTGGAAAAACCTTGCAATTTTTGTGAACTACCATTTTTATCTCCTCTGGAAAGTGCAACTTTTATATGGGGGCAGGATTGCTATAAGAAAGACACATCTATAGACTCTAACAGAATTTGGAGAAAAAATGAAGTTATTATATGACAACTTCAAGCAAAACTAAGGTGAAGGATCTAAAGCTAGCTAATTTAATGCTAACAAAGGATGGTGTGATAATTTTAGAAACATTTTTGGTTAAAAAAAAATGTCAAGATATCAGGACAAACAGCTTCTGGCAACCAAGTGGCAGCAGATGAGTTCTGAGGGGGCCATTATGAAAATCATTGGAGGGAAGGGGGTGGCAGCTCACACCTGTAATCTCAGCAATTTTAGAGGCGGAAGCAGGAGGACTGCTTGAACCCAGGAGAGCAAGGTTAGTCTGAGTAACATAGTGAGACCCTGTCTCTACAATATAAAAAAATTTAAATTTAAATTAAAAAAAAATAGGCAGGCATGATGGTGCAGTCCTGTAGTCCCAACTATTTGGAAGGCTGAGGCAGGAGGATTGCCTGAGTCCTGGAGGTTGAGGCTGCGAGCTGTGATCATGTGACTGACTGCACTCAAGCTTGGGCAACAGAGCAAGACACCGTCACAAAAAATAAAAGAAGAAAATAAAATCTTTGAAGAGAAGGGATATCTGCCTGAACAGATTTTTAATTCAGTCAAAAGTGCCCTATTATAGAAAAAGAAAAGCCACAAATGATACTTATTAGTAAGAAAGAGAAATGAGCACCAGAATTTAAGATTAGAAGGAATAAGTTTACATTTCTGTGCAAATGCAGCTGGGTTTGTGATCAGGACTTCACTTATTTACAATGCTTTTAACCCTCAAGTCTTGAAAGAAAAGATAGACACCAGCTGCCAGTTTTTGTTTGTACAACAAGAAAGCCTGGACAAAGCCTCCACCTCTTTTGCCTCTGTTACCCTGAGACAGCAATACCAACCCCTCCTCTGCCTCCTTCTCCTCAGCCTACTCAATATGGACACAGTGAGGATGAAGACTTTTATGATGATCCACTTTCACTTTATAAACACTTTTTCTGGATTGGTTCAATCAGTGTTTTCTCCCTGAAGTCAGGAAGGTGTTTCCAGTAAGAGACTACATTTCTAAAGTTCTTTTGATGTTGAAAAATGCCCCAGGCTTCCCAGAATCCCATGAATTCAGCAACTAAGGTATTGAGGTGGTCTGCTTGTCCTCAAGCACAACGTCTCTTATGTAGCCTCTAAATCAGGACTTTAGGACTTTATCACTAGGACTTTAAGGCTCATTACACACAATCCTCTATGGAAAGTACAAAGTGCGACTCTGTCTCAAAAGAAAAAGAAGAAGAAGAAAAAAAACTGACTGCCAATAGTATGAAACATAACCCTGAACGTGAGAACAACATGAAAGTCTGAAAGAATTATACCACTGAAGATGCCATCATTGTTATAGAAAAAGTCGTGAAAGCCAGCAAGCCTGAAACAATTAATTACTCCTGGAGAAAACTGCCCAAATGTTGTGCATGACTTCATAGGATTTACGACAGAGCCAGTCAAGAAAATGACAAAATAGACTGTGGATATGGCAAAATAGAGGGTCGGTGAAGGTTTTCAAGATACAGATTCTGGGGAAATTCAATAGCTAACAGATACCTACGAGAGGAGTTAACAGAAGACAGACAACTGGCTGAAGATGAATGTTTCCAAGCCAATGCTGGACAACGAGGAAGAAGACATAGAAGAAGCAGTGCCAGAAAAAAAATGACATTAGACACTCTGTCTGAAGGGTTCTGATTATTTAAGACCAATTTTGTGACATGGACCCTTCTATCATATGAGCATTGAAACTAAAGAAAATGGAGGAAATATTGATACTAAATAAAAACATTTCTTAGAGCAAATGAAAAAGCAAAATATAGACAGAAATGAATGTATTTCCATAAATTTACACTGGGTGTTCTGGTCTCTCCTGCCTCCCCTTCCACCTTCTCCACTTCTTTTGCCTCTGCCACCCTGAGACAGCAGTGCCAACCCCTCCTTTTCCTCCTTCTCAGTCTACTCAATATGGACACTATGAGTATGAAGATTTTTATGATGATCCACTTCCGCTTGGTGAATAGTAAATATATTGTATTTTTCTTATAATTTTCTTAATAACAATTTATTTTTCCAGCTTTAGGAATATGATACATACTATATATGACAAACAAAATATGTGTTAATGAATGTTTATATTATTTGTAAGGCTTCTGGTAAAGAGTAGGCTATTAATAGTTATGTTTTTGGGGAATCAAAAGTTATACTCAGATTTTTTAGTGCACGTGGGGTTGGTACCACTAACCCCTGCATTGTTCCATGGCCAACTGTATATATACATATGTATATACACATGTGCACACACACGTATGTGTGTTTTCAGACATTAGATAACTCAAGGCTATTGTCTTGGTGAGAAAGGAGGTAAGTAATAGGAATCTCAAATTTTCTCAGATTTTCTCCCTGAAGTCATTTTTTGAGAGTTGTGGTGCCAAAAAGTCAAGCTAAATCTAGCAGCAACCATCTTGCTGGGTATCAGAGACAAATAGTAAATTTCTGGACTATTAAATAAACTAATGGTTAGAGGATAAACTATTTGTTGGGGGTACCTAAAGAAAACTCTCGAAGACTGGAT
Organism: Macaca nemestrina; assembly: GCF_043159975.1. Lineage (NCBI taxonomy): Eukaryota > Metazoa > Chordata > Mammalia > Primates > Cercopithecidae > Macaca > Macaca nemestrina. Next base: position 68,831,389 of record NC_092128.1, read on the forward strand.
AGGATAGATATTTCGCTCAGGCCTTGGCTAACTTTTGAGCTGCTCACAAATGTAGTAAGACTCTATAGTAGATAAAACAATCAGACTAGGAGGCTGATAAATGAGTAAAAGTTACACAATGCTGAGGAGACACTAAACATGTGGATCCAGCCAAAGGGAGAAACCTCAGTGAACATTGGACATTTATGTGCAAACTCAGAAAAAAATATTGAAATAAGATCAAGTATCTAGGAGTAAGAACAATGCTAAAATAAGTTTTCCCTAACAAAGACTAAGTCTCAACAGCATCAAAGTCTTTCATACAATTTAATAGATTTTCAGAAAAACAAAACACATACCACTTTGCAGCAAAAGATAAACGTCCAGAGCCTGTACAGTATATCATTACAATGTTCAGCATACCATGAAAATTACTAGATATGTAAAGAACACAACCAAAGATGATCCAGATATTACAGTTAATAGGTAAGGGCTTCAAAATAATTATGTTTAATGAGTTGAACAAAGAAAAATATGAATAAAATCTATGTATTAAAGTGTAGTACTTTACACAGCAGAAGGTAAGAATACTGTATTTAAACAGAAAATGTTTATTGTGATGCACAAAGAGAAAAGAATAGAAATAATTGATAAGAACATGAAAATGTGGGTAGGGCACTGTCAGAAGATCTAACAGATATATAACTGGAGTTCCAGAAGGAAAGAAGAGCGAGAAAGGGACAGAATTAAAATCTGAAGAAATGGTAGCTGATAATTTTTCAAATCTGATGAAATATATTATCTCATGGATTCAGGCAACTAAGTAAACCATCAAAACAATAAATACAACAAAAACTACAACTAAGCACCAAACATAGCTGACAAGATCTAAGAAAAAGAGAAAACTTGATAAGACAGATTACTTTTAAAGATGCAATAATCAACAATAAAGCTTTTGGCTTACTTTCTAGCAGTAAACATAAAACAATGGAAACACATTTTTAAAATGTTGAAAGAACAAATAATTGTCAACCATAATTTGACACTCAGATGAATCCTTCAAAAATATTATAAAAATATTTACATTTCAAGAAAACAAAAAAATAAAACTGAAGGGATTTTCACCAGCCCACATGTGCATAAAAATACTAAAGGGAATGATTCACAATAAAGGTTAATTATGGCATGTAGATTCATGAACATGTAGGAAAAAGTAAAGAACATCAGAATGGATAAATATTTTGGTAAATATAAAAGATTATTGACTTTTGAAGAATGAACAATAAAATATATTTTTGCATCTGTAAAGTATGATAATAATAGGTCAATGAGAAGAAATACAGCTTCATTATGGAAAAGCAAGTATTATTAAAAGTTTCTTGCATTGTTTTTAGAAGTCATAAAAATGCTAAGATATGGTAGATCATAAGTTAATTGTTAAAATACTTTACTCTCTAGTGTAATTACCAAAAGAATAATAAAGTAAGATACAAATTAAAAGAAAATAGAGGAGGTAAAATGTAATGATAAAATGATTTGGTTAATCTTTAGCAATGTAAGAAACAAAGAATGAAGAAACAAAACAGGTAGTAGAAATTTTAAATATTAGCAAAGTAGTAGCCATAAACTCAACTGCAATTGTCATTACATTAAATATAAATGCAGGAGGAGTGGAACAAGAGGGCCAGATAGAAGGCTCCATTGATCATCTGCCCCATAGGAACACGAGTTTTAACAACTGTCTACACCAAAAAAAAAAAAAAAAAGAAGAAACCTTCCTAAGAATAAAAATCAGGTGAGCACTCACAGTATCTGGTTTTAAATTCACATCCCTGAAAGAGGTACTGAAGAGGATAGAAAAGAGGTACTGAAGAGGATAGAAAAGAGGTACTGAAGAGGATAGAAAAGGTACTGAAGAGGATAGAAAAAGTCTTAAATTGCTAATGCCACCCCTTCCCCACCCCTAGCAGCAGCCATGTGGTGCAGAGAGAATCTGTGTACTTGAGAGAGGGAGAGTGCAGCCATTGAGAGACATTGCATTAAACTCAGTGCTGCCCTGTCATAGCAGAAAGCAAAACCCGACTGAACTCAGCTAGTGCCCATTCACAGAGGGAGTATTTAGACCAGCTTTACCTGAAGGGGAATCACTCGTCTCAGTGGTGGGAACTTGATTGCTGCAAGCCTTGTCACCATGGGCTAAAGTGCTCTGGGTCACTAAATAAAAGGCAGTCTAGGCCACAAGGACTACAACTCTTAGGCAAGGTCTAGTGCTGAGCTGAGCTCAGAGCCAGTGGACTTGGGGGACATGTGACCTACTAAGATACCAGACAGGTGGCTAAGAAATTACTTGCACAACCCCTTTCCCAATCCCAGGAAACACAGCTTGGGGCTCCAAGAGAGATTTCTTCCTTCCACTTGAGGAAGGGAGAGAGAATAGTAAAGAGAACTTCATCTTGTATCTTGGATACCAACTCAGCCATAGTAGGATTGGACATCAGTCAAGATTGTGAGGCCCCCCTTCCAGTCCATAACTCCCAGATGATGACATTTCTAGACATCCCCTAGGCCAGAAGGAAATCTGCTGCCTTGAAAGAGAGGAACCAGTTTCAGGAGGATCCATCACTTTCTAACTAAAGAGCACATGGGCACGGGAATAACCAGCAGCAATACCCAGTTAGTATCATAGACCTTTGTTGAGACTCTGAGATGTGCTGGCTTCAGGCGAGACCCAGCACATTCCAAGCTCTGATGGCTACAGTGAAAGAGAACTTCTGCTTGGGAAAAGCAGAGGGAAAAGCAAAGGGAACACTGTCTTGCACCTTAGGTACCATCCCAGCCACAAGGAAGTATAGCACAAAGTGGGCTTTTGGGGTCCCCAATTACAGGCTTTGACTCTTTGATGGCATTTTCTGGGCCTTCCCAGAGCCAGAGAGGAGCCCACTTCACTGAAAGGTGGGTCCCAGGGCTGGCAGCATTCACCACAAGTTGACTATAAGAGCCCTTTGGCCTTAACTGAACATCACCAGTAGCCTGGCAGTACTCCCCGTGGGTTTGTAGTGGTGGTAGCCATTACACCTTTGGTAGTAGAGACTCCTTTGCCTGTAGAAAGGAGAGGTAAGAGGGGGAAGGACTGTGTCTTGTGGTTTGAGTGCCAGCTCAGCCATGGTACAACCGAACATCAGGTAATTTTCTACAGTTTCTGACCAGTCCCTGGCTCCTGGATGGCATCACTTCTGAGAGCCTTGAATGAACATAAGCCATAGTTGGGTAGTAGTTACAGTGAGCCTTGGGTAAGACCCAGTGCTGCGCTGGCTTCAAGTATGACCTAGTACAGCCCCAGGGCCACAGGGGTACTACAGTCACTCCAACCCAGCTACAAGTGGCTCACCACAGAGAGACTCCATTTGTTTGGGAGAACATAATGGAAGAAATCAAGAGTTTCTAACTGGTAATCCAGAGAATTTTTCTAGATTTTATCCAAGACTACTGTGGCAGTACCTCTATAGGTCTGCAAGAACCACAATGTTACTGGGCTTGGAGTCCTACCTAATACAGATACAGTTTAGGTCACAACACCCAAGTCCTGTCCAATACCTGAAAAATCTTTCCAAAAAGGTCAGGTATGAAGAAGTCCAGACTGTGAAGAATACAATAAGTACTCAACTCTTCAATGCCCAGACACTGACAAATATACACAAGTGCTGACACCATCTAGGAAAATGCGACCTCACCAAACAAATTAAATATGATACCAGAAACCAATCATAATAAAACAGAGATATGTGACTTTTCAGACAGAGAATTTAAAAATAGTTGTTTTTAGGAAACTCAGACATTCATTATAACACAGAGAAGGAATTCAGAATTCTATAAGGATAATTTAACAAAGAGATTGAAATAATTAAAAATAATTAAGCAGAAATTCTTGAGTTGAAAATTGCAACTAACATACTGAAGAATAGATCAGTCTTTTAATATCATAATTGATCAAACAGAAGAAAGAGTGAGTTTGAAGACAGGTTATTTAAAAATACACAGAGGACACAAAAGAAAAAAGGATAAAAAAGATGAAGCACACCCACAAAATCTAGAAAATAGCCTCAGAGGGGCAAGTCTAAAAGTCCTTGGACTTAAAGAGGAAAGGGAGAGAGAGGGATTAGGGTAGAAAGTTTATTCAAATGGGCAATAATAGAGAATTTCCTAAATCTAGAGAAAGATACTAATATCCAAGTACAAGAAAGTTACACGATACCAAACAAGTTTTACCCAAAGAAGACTATCTTGAGGCATTTAATAATCAAACTCCCAAAAGTCAAGGATAAGGAAAGGATCCCAAAAGCAGCAAGAGAAAAGAAACAAGTAACATACAATGGAGTTCTAATATGATTGGCAGAAGACTTGTTAGGGAAACCTTACATGCCGAGAAAGACAGGCATAAGATATTTAAAGTGCTGAAAGTAAAACAAAATACTTTCATCCTAGAAGAGTAAAAAAATCCTAGTTAAAAAATTCTTCAAAAATGAAAGAGAAATAAGGACTTTCGCAGACAAACAAAAGCTGAGGGATATTATCAACACCATACCTGTCTGTCCTACAAGAAATGATAAAGGAATTTTTTTCAATCTGAAAGAAATGGATGTTAATGAGCAATAAGAAATCATGTGAAGGTATAAAACTCAATGATAATAGTAAGTACACAGAAAAACACAGACTATTATAACACTGCAACTGTGGTGTGTAAACTACTCTCATCTTAAGTAGAAAGACAAAAAGTTGAACCAATCAAAAATAATAGCTACAACAACTTTTCAAGACATTGACAGTAGAATAAGATATAAATAGAAACAAAAAAATTACAAAGCAGGGGACAAAGTTAAGGTGCAGAATTTTTATTAGTTTTCTTTTTGCTTGTTCATTTGTTTAAGCAGTGCTAAATTATCAGCTTAAAGTAATATTTTATAATATAGTATTTGCAAACCTCATGGTAACTTCTAATCTAAAAACATATAACAAATACACAAAAAATAGAAAGCAAGAAATTAAATCATACCATGAGAAAAAATCACCTTCACTTAAAATAGACAAAAAAGAAGTAAAGAATGAAGAGAACACAAAACAACCAGAAAACAAATAACAAAATGGCAATAGCAGATCCTTACTTACCAATAATAACATCGAATGTAAATGTTATTTACATTCTACAAATTGTTAAAATTATCTTAATGTAATGAAATAATTGGATGAAAGGTCAATATATTAAAAATTAATTGTATTTTTATATATTAGTAATAAACAACTTTTTTTTGTAACATCTGAAATAGCATCAAAAAACCTACATTTAGAAGTAAATTTAACCAATAGGTATGTAGGACCCCACACTTCAAACTATAAAACAGTGGTGAGAAGAATTTAGAGACTTAAATAAATGGAAGGATATTTCATAGTTATAATTAAAAATATGAGTCCTGTGATTATATATATCTGTAGTTATTTCTACTCGATTGTTTCATGCTTTACATTTGCTACATTTTTCTGGAGGTCATTTTTTATCTTCTGAACTTTTTTTTTGAATTTTTAAGTGTATCTTTTTAATGATTTGGAAGTCATGTATCATTTTTTCTATTCATTCTACAGTTACCCACAGTGTTTAACCAACATGTTTAATTATACCCTTTTCTTTTAGCTTTTTTGAAATGTATAATATGCTATTAGTAAGTATGGTCAAATGTTCTCACCACAAAGAAGACGAGTGTTAGAGGTGATGGATATGTTCATTAGATTGATTTGATAATTCCACCATATATACATGTATCAAAATATGACATTATATTCCAAAAATTATACAATTGTTATTTGTCCCAATTAAATAAAATAAAAGTAAATTTTAAAATAAATGAATAAACTGTTTTCTTTCAATGTCTGGAATTACTAGGTATTAATATCCTCTATCAGTAAGAATGCAGAAATGGGCCGGTGCTGGTGGCTCACGACTGTAATCCCAGCACTTTGGGAGGCCTAGGCAAGTGGATCACCAGGTCAGGAGATAGAGACCATCCTGGCTATACGGTGAAAACTCGTCTACTAAAAATACAAAAAAAAATTAGCCGGGCGAGGAGAATGGCGTGAACCCAGGAGGAGGAGCTTGCAGTGAGCTGAGATTGGGCCACGGAACTACAGCCTGGGTGACAGAGTGAGACAATGTCTCAAAAAAAAAAAAAAAAAAATGCAGAAATGAGAAACATGAGAAACTCAATTGCATTTTCCAATCTCCATTTCTTATTTTGAGATCACACGCAGTATTATTTCCATTTTTTAAAATTTGCACACTATTAGTTAATTTTAATTAAAATTGTTTTCCGTTTTTGTTTGTTTGTTTTTTAAAGTTTGTAGCAACATTCTTTTAGCTGAAATTGTCTTACCCATTTCTATGGCAACTCTGTCATCATTTTGTAGTCTGCCCTAAGTGAGTCAAGACTCACTTCTTTCTCTTCTTGGAGGCTCTTCTCTTTCCTTAGATTTTGGTCTAATTGGTTAGACACTGCAACTCTTTGATGGATTCAAGAAAAGTAGTTACGATTCAGTAGATTTTCTAGCCTTTTCTCATGGTTGGTGAGCAGAATGACCTTACCAGATTTCTGCATTTTAAGTAGAAACCATAAGTTTATTTTAAACTTCGTAATGCCAAATGTCTGCGTAAATAGTTATATTTTACCCTCACATGTAAATGCTAATTTAACCAAGTAAAAAATTTGAGATTCAAAATGATTTTCCCTCAGAATGATACTGCTTCATCGTAGTCCAGTAACCAGTTTCGATAGTGAGAAGTATAATGACACTAATTCTTGCTCGATAAGAGATCAGTTGGATTTATTTGTTCAGTGTTTTTTTTTTCAGAGATTTTAGAATTTTTCTCACCTATGTTCTGAAATCTCACTTAAAATATGTCTAATTGCTGTTCTCTCTTGTTACTTTTATTTTTAAAAAAAATACTTCTCTACACCTGCTGGGTCTTCTTAATGCTTCCCTTCTGTTCTGATCAATTTTCTCCTGTTAATTCTTTGATAATTATTTTCCTGTCTCTCTTATTTCCTTTTATCACTCTTAATTCACTGATATTAAAATTTTAGCACCTTAGTTTCATGTCTTAATTCTTTATATTATTTTTCATATATATTAATGTATATACTAATTTTTTAAGTTCTTGGTGAATTCCTAGTTTTAATCTTTAGCTTCATTCATTCTGACATTCAGTTCTATCTAATTTTTCCTTACACACAATTTTCAATACTTATTTTGGTTTTTCCAGTTAATGGGGATTCACTTTTATATATCTAAGGACATTAATTACAATATGCGTTTACTTACTCTGTTTCCTCATGTTCATTGTGTGAGAACTTTCATGATACTAGTTTTCCTCAACTGCATGCCAGTTCTTGCCAGTATATAAATTTTGTATTTGAGAATTCCTGCCACCTGTTCTTTGGATGGTAGTTCAATATACCTTTCCTGCCTCTGGTAATTATATGAGCACCCTGAATGTATTATTATCTGGGGATTCTGATAGTTTTTATTTATTTATTTATTTATTTATTTATTTATTTTGAAGTTAAGGGCTTCTTGCTTCTTCTGAGAGTGAATAATTATCTGGGCCCATTTTTACATCTCTCTGGTCTCAGTGCATACACCATATATTTGATGTAGGAGAAAACATCACTGCTGCCCACTGCTCAATACAAGATGCTATGTAGTACAGTTGCTCAAAATGCAATTCTGCATTGACTCACCCTTCAGATTGCCTCAAAGCTTTCTTGCTGACTCTGACTTTGTATATTCCCTGGGAATTTTTCTTGCCATGAAGACCATCTTTTCTTGCAAATGCTTTGTACTCCTATTTTATGCTGACTGGTTTTTCTCCAAATCTCTTTTTGTTTCCATCAGTGTCTCTTATTCCTGAAATGGTCAAAATAATCAGCCTGTTAATGGTACTCTTTTTTGTTTGTTTTTCACAGCTACCAATAATTTATATTTTATAAATTGTACTTTGTTCACATTTTATTTGATTTGGCGCATATTGAAAAATACAGATTATGTACATAGTCTGCAAATTTGAATCGATCTCAGGGTCCTAAAAATATATTTGACGTATTTAGATTAAAATAGGCTCTTTTAATGTGAAGTCAACCTCAGTGTCCATTAACTAATGAGTAGATAAAGAAAATGTAGTATACATACACTTTGGAATACTGTTGAGCCATTAAAAGGAACAAAACAATGTATTTTGCAGCCATTTGGATGGAGCTGGAGGACATTATTCTAAGTGAAGTAACACAGGAGTGGAAAACCACAAACTACATTCTCACTTATAAGTGGGAGCTAAGCTTTCATTACTCAAAATCATACAGAGTGGTATAATGTACTCTAGAGACTCAGAAGGGGTAGAGTGGAAGAGGGAAGGGATAAAAAAAAACTACACATTAGGTAAAATGTACACTACTTGGGTGATGGGTACACTAAAATGTCGGAATTCATCACTATATAATTCATCCATGTAACCAAAACCACTTGTACCTAAAAGCTATTGAAACAAAAATAAATAAATAAATTAAGCTCTTTTAGAACACTAAGCTTCCTTGTTAAATAAATCAGTTAATATTGCAAAATTCGATTATGCAGGGAAAAAATCTCTACCTGTTGATATCACGATCCTTAATTTATCTAGATTTATAGATATATAATGTTAAAATAAAATTTTTGTCCTCTTTCTTTTCATATAATTTTTGGTGTTATGAAGCTTTCTGCTTGGCTATTAGGTCTATAAACTAGGATATATGACGGATATCCTTATTTAAGTTATGTCTTGTTAGACAGTCTTTGGGAGGACCGAACTCTTTCTATTTTTGAGAGCCACATTTTCCCTGGCTCTATACAATAAGATGACTATCTTTTTCTTATAAATTGCAGGTCTTTCTACAAGGCTCATTAATAATTCCTTTCAGAGCTCATTTTCCTACAACAGGAAAATACATAGGAGATCTCAGTGTCCTAAACCAGAATAAACTTTTGAATTGTTGCATGTAGTGGACCCCAGTCATTGACAAATTATACACTCCAATTAACTATTCATGTAAGTTCTTTAGTGAAGAGTCTCAGCATGTAGCCTACTAATTTTTTTAAAAGAGCCACCTTTCCTCTCCCTAAACTGTGAAACAGAGAACTTAATAGGTAATTCAGTAATACTTTGTGATAGCTTTATCCTTCATGAGCTGCTGGCCTGAGTCTCTGAGCCCAATTCCTTATATGAGAAGAGCACGGTTTTCATCTCAACTATTTTAATATTGACTTCTTTTATACTCATTTTGTTGAGAAATCAATTGAGTCAAATATGACTACTTGTAGTTTTTATTGCTTTGCATTAACCAATAATTATGTATACAAAATTGAACTAAGAGTCAAGAAATATAAGCTTAACATAGCCCCTCAGCTGTAAATGTTTTCATGAATTCTAAATCATATACAACTATCTTAATCAGTATAGGTAGATGTGTTCTGCCTGGCCAGGTCACAATTTCAAGTAGCATATACTAAAAGTATGTTTTAATTCTCATTCTTCAGCTCCTTTTTAATGACTTCCTACTAAGTCCAATTAATTGGACACACGCTGTCCTAGAGTAGCAAAATTAAAAATATGTGTTTTTGGTTTTTTTTTTTTTGTATGTCGATGAAATGTTTTCTCTTTTGGGTCTAAAAGTTATTGCCAGAGACAACTGGTCTTGCTGTCTAAATAGATAAGAATTACTTACTACTAACTATGCTAAGTAATGAGCATCTTCCTTAAAAGCTATTCTCCAAAAATGAAGTGTTCATTTTATTCATACATCAGTTCTGGAGAAAAATGTAAGATTATGCTGCCTTCTATTACCCACAGTCCACAGAAGCCAATGTTGCTCTATCTATGATAGGTAAATTGTAATATAGTTTCTGAAAGAGTTTCGGCCCAAATTAAATATGCTGCAGAACTTTGATATTTTCAACTGAGCATTTTTCACTTTATTTGGGGGTAGGGTACTTTTCCTTTTGATGTAGTTTGAGATTTACAGGAATAGTAAAAAGATCTCTATATATCCCTAGATTCACCAGTTATTTATGTTTTATCTATATTCTGTATTATTCTCTCTCTATGAAGATATGGATGTAATTTTTTTCCTAACCATTTGAGAGGATATTGGAGACCTCATTCCCCTTTAAGCCTAAATACTTCAAGTGCACTTTTGAAGAGTAGGCACATTATTTTACATAAACACAGAACAATTCCAAAGTCAGGACATTTAGATAGCACTATTTTTAACCCCCATATTCAAATTTCATAAATTGTATCAATAATATTCTTTAGATGTATTATTTCCTGGGTCTAGGATCTAATATAGGATCAGGCATTATATTTCCTTATTTTTTTTAGTTCCTCTAATGTATGACACTGTTAACCTATGCCCATATGTGTACAGTTTTTTTTTTTCAGATAAAATTTCCATAACAGTGAACTACAAATATTTAGAGAGTTTTAACAAAGGCCTCTATCTCATATATATATATATATACACTTTAAATTCTGGGGTACATGTGCAGAACGTGTGGGTTTACTACATAGGTATACATGTGCCATGGTGGTTTGCCGCACCCATCAACCCGTCATCTACATTAGGTATTTCTCCTAATGTTATCCGTCCCCTAGCCACCACCCCCTGACAGGCCCTGGTGTGTGATGTTCCCTCTATTTCTATAATCAGCACTACTATTATTATACAGGACATCTCTGCTGTCCTCAAAAGTGGGATCACATAGTACATGCTATTTTATGTTTGGCTTTTTTAGCTCAGCCTAATGACTATGTAATAATACATCTATGTTTTTGCATGTATCTGTTGTTCACACCTTGTATTACAAAGCAATTCTTAATTATCTGAATATAGCAAAAATTATTTATTCCTGTGTTGGCAGCTGTTTAGACTGTTACAGAAAAGCTTCTTTGAAACTTTTGGTACAAATTTTATTATAGTTGGTGCATATGTATTTTCGTATATATATATTGAGTAAATAGAAACGGAATCACCATATCATAAGGTAAACATATATTCAGTTTTACAAAAACCTGGCAAAACTGTTTTCAAAGTGGTTGGTCCATATTAAATCCCCACCAGCTATATGTGAGAGTTGCTAGTTCTAAAGAATAGGCAAAATGAATCGATGTGAGAAAAAAAAGTTAGAAAATGGATTTGTCTCAGGGTTGGGATAATTTCAGAGTGACTAATTAAGTGAATTTTGGACTTGACTTGGAGAACTTTAGGGCCCATTTTCTTAGATACCACACCTATATCTTATTAAGATTTCCAGTCAGACTTCTTAACTTTCATAATAAATATTCTGTCCTTCTTTTCACCTCTTTGTTTTCCAAAGCTTAAGAACTACCAGTTATATAGATTGCTAGCATTTTAAACTCTTGTCCAAGATTTTATGAACAAATTGTCTGCTTTTCAGTTTTTAATCACAAACTTAACTAAGAGAATTGATATTTAAGGAAGATGGTCTATTTGACCAACTATTCATGTATTACTCTAGGAATTCTACATTATGTCCTATTATCAGGTCACACAGCCCAAATATCAGTTATCTGTAACATGTTATTTTCCACATAAAAACATATGTCACTAGATTGCAATTTAAAATAAAAGTTCTTATTTTTTATTTGCTTGACAGTTGAAACTCTATTGATGTTTATAATGAAAATACTTGCTTTTTTCTCCTCTCTAGGATTCTGATTTCTGATTACTATTTAAGTTTTATTCATATATGCCAACGAAAGGCATTTCTAAAGTGAGGTATCACAGTTTTAAATCTTCAAATACAAGTTCAAAAAAAAAGTATCCAAAACAACAGCAACAAAACTCAGCTGGCTTATTCAGAGTGCTTTTCAGCAATTTACTCACTTAGGGAATATCTAGTTTTCATTGTGGATTAAACACCTCTGATCTGACTCACTGCTGTAAAATTCCCAGTTTTGAAATAGTATTTTGTTTTATTTGTCCTAAGAGACTGAGGGTTAACTGCTTTCTCCCATTTAGCTCTTAAAATATATCAGTTTATTTACAGTATTTAACATACATATATTAGGACCTTGTTATTCTATAAAAACAGAACTGCTTGTTTAATTAAACCACTAATTGTCTTAACCAAAGGAAAACATCTTACTGAAATAAATGATTTGTCTTGGTAATAGAAGTGTCAAAAGTGTAAATAGATCCCTAATTGATAGATAATTTCGCAACAATTAATTCTGCTGCCTAAGTATTCCCCAGCAAGCTCCACGTTGCCTCTCATTTTAGATCAGCACATCACCATCTCCTGCTTGATTATTTCTTTCCCTCCAGTCTTGCCCACTTTATCTATGCTACTACCTTTCATCTTTGTAAAGTGCACTTATGGCCATGTTACTCTGCTGCATGAGACGTCCCATTGTCTTCCTTCTCATACCACTATACAGCTCAAAATAAAGCCTAACCTCTTTATGTTGGCTTAAAAGCCTTTCAGAATTCAACTTACTTCTTCTGTCTCATCTCTTACCTTCCCCTGTTTTGCACCCATACTCTAATTATAATTATTTGCTAGCCTTATAAGTGTCCTTCTCTTCCGTGTGAATCTTTGTATATGCCCTTTTATTTTAACCTGGAACACTCTACAGCAGCTTTTATACTTCACTTAATGACTACTCTTGCTGTGATGTACTACTGACTAGAGGAAAAAGTTAGAACTATTTTTAATTAGTGGTGAAGGTAAGCCTCTGACAGCATGATATTGGATTCTGAAGATGAGAAAACAGCCATCTAAGGAGAAATAAGAGTAGTCTAGAAAGGGCAGAAGTCCTGAACTGGGAAAGATTATGGCTTATTTGAGTCATAGAAAAAATTCAGCATAGCTGGAGAGCATTGGAATGGAGAGAGAGACAGAGAAGAGAGAGTGACAGAAGATGAAACTGGAGAGGTATATACCGAGTGTCTAAATCATGTGTGATATCACAGACTATTCCGAAGACCTTGGATTTTAGTCGAAGATCATTTCTAAGCCACAAATAAGCTTTAATCAGGCAAAAGGTTTAATCTGAAAAAAGTGATTGCTCTGTTTGTATTGTAAACAGTGGATAGAAGTGGAGGAGGGTGAAATTGGCAGCTGAGAGATCTGCTAGAAAGTTACTGTATGTGGCATCTAGGAAGAAAATAATGATGGCTTGGGCAGGTATAAGCATTGGAAGGGGATAAAAGCTACTAATATATAACTTAGGGGATGAGCTAAACAGAACTTGCTGAGGAATAGCGAGTTGATAAAAATTCTCTTACATTTATGTAGAGAATTTCAGAGACTGGAATTTTTCTACAAGTGTTTTTTGTTTTGTTTTCTTTTGTTTGTTGTTGCTCTCTTTTTTTTTTTTTTCTGCAACAGTAACAGTGCATCAACAAAAAATTCTGATAGATACCTTAAACTTACCACACACTTATTTTGACAGCTTTTCATCTTATTTCTTAGAGTTTAGCTGATCTCCTTCATAAACAAGTTTATTCATGGATGGCTGAAAAATGCTTATTATTTCTATCAACTAAATAAAATGGCCTGCAGTAGTTGATCTTGACAGGACAATGCAATAGCTTTCTCGCTGATCCTTGTGACTCATTATTTCCTCTTCCAAACTCACCCCTGCGAACCCTATGCACCACCATCACAATTTCCTCAAGAACCATTTCAATTAATTTTCTTTTCTGCTTAATATAGTTTTTATAGCCCACTACACTCAGGATTAGATTTGTCTTTCAGACTTGATTTCTCCTTTCTTTTCCTCATGAACGCAATGTTTCAGCTAAAAATAGCTATTTAGTGTTCCTTGAATCCTCTAGAATTTTATCATTATTTTGTCTTTACTCTTGCAGTCTTTCACAGGACATATTAATATCCTCTCTAAAACAAAATTTTGCCACCCTCAGGACTTGGAATGAGAGTAATGCATAGTAGTTAAGATAATTAGCTTTGCAGTTAAAGAAACATAGGTGAGAATTCTGCCTCTGTCACTTAATAGATGTGTGACCCCACCAAGTTCTTAGCCTAAGGACCCATTTCCCTTTCTCTGAGATGGGGAAGATGAGAGTATCTACTTTATGATGTTGCACTAAAAATTAAATAAGACCTTGCTTGCAACACATTTTATAACATTGTTTAACATAAATTAAGCACTGAACAAATGACAGGTATCAATATCTTTATTAAGCTTCACTTTAAATGCTATGACTTTATATGAAAAACTCCTGGCATCAGCTTGAACTATATCAACTTGAATGTGATGTTATATATTCCCATTGTTATTATATATATTATGAGACATATATACATCAGCACAATGTCTTACATGTTCATTATCATAACCAATTGTCTACATCTGTTGCATCATTCTTACCACATTCTGCTGTGCAATAAGATTGTGTGTGTACCAAATATATAATAATTTGCTGTCTATATATTTTGTTTTTTGTTCCATATCTAATTCTTAGATAACCGATTTATGCCCTCCTTTCACATTGCTTACACCTGTATGAGAGTTAAGCCTCAGCTCACTGAACTCTATATGAGAGTTAAGCCTCAGCTCTCTCCAACACTGTCACAGCTATCGGGGACATGGATGGACCCTTGGTGTTAGTTGTTCCAGGTACATTCTTTTCCTCCGTTACTTAGAAATCAGAGCCCAAAAACCTCTTGGGCAATGTTAAGCTAAAGCTTGAGAATGGCCGTGTTCAGATATAATGCATTCTAAAATAGAGGAAGTTATGCTAGAGAGAGAGAGAGAGAGAGACGGAAGAATGATATAGTTGATCACAGAGAAGGAGAGATGGAAGACCATACAGTCCTCTATTGACAGATAAAATAATTTCAATTCATAGCTTCCTTGTTCCTGTTGTCAGTCTATTCTGCAATCTAGCTACACTTCCTGCTAGGTCTTTTGGTGAAATAGCCTATAGTCTTCCATGAAATTATCTTCAGTTTTAGTAGATTTGCTACTAACACATAAACCATCTTTGTAAGAAGCCACATGCCTATCTCCATTCCTTTCAAGCACTATAGCTGCATGAATATCTTTTTCATCTTCATCTAGGTCAGTGCCTAACACAGAGCAGCAGTAACAACCTGATAGCAATAAATTTGTTTTACCATTGCTCATAGTCTAGGATTTAACACAATACAATTCAGGCACAAAATCGGGCTGATTTAAAAATTAATTTAAATTAATTTCTTTGAAAACATTGGTAGTGTTTTATAAAAATCCTTGAGATTTTCTCTGAGATCCTGGGCTGGGAATTACTACATTAAACCAAAGTGTAGTAAGTACCAAAGTTGGCTTTACTTATGACTGTGCCTCATGCATTTGGAAAAAGTAAAGATGTTTCTGGATTGAGATCTTATTCTAGTAAATAATAGCTTCTTTGAAGCTGTGTTGTATTCCAGACATTTCACTTATTAACCAAGGAGAAGGCAGATATTTGTATATTGCTGACATGAAGACATTCTAAATTGCACATTCTAAATGTCAAATGGATATTTCAAAACTTTCATAGTTGTATTTTTTGAAACTTCAATTTATGTAGTACAGAAAATATAACTATTTTGAAATATAACTTAAAGTTCTTGGTCCTGCAAAGATGACAATGTCATGATTCCAAGGGAGAGTAATGATGTGTTAAAAGGTACATACAAAATTAATCAGATACAATAGATTGCAGAGGTTACCAGCTAGGGCTCAGGAGTCAGGCAGCTTGGACCTCAAATAAATTCTGTAAAACTAATTGCTACTTGTATAATTCTGAGCAAGTTATCCGACATCTCTTAGCCTCAATTTTCTTATCTTAAACATCAGAAGGTAGATGCAAGAAGTACTCACAGAGTTTGGGAAAAAATAAATCAAGCTATTTAAGCAAAAGGTTTGGCATTATATCTGACATGTAAAAATCTTACAATTCATGTGGGCTATTGGTGGTATTTCATTGCAGTAGTCATCATAGACAGATTTTCACCTGATTTTACTTTTTTCCTGTCTTCAGTAAGAATTAGATGAAAAAGACTATAAAACCTCATCTATGACAAAAATTATGTTTATAAATTAATGATGCATAAACATTGAAAGGGAAAACTCCAATATTTTAACAGGGATCTTTGCTAATAAAGATAAGAAACATTTTCAATTATTTCTGCTGGTATACATATATTTTCCGAGGCTCTACTAACCAAGACAGACTTAATTTGCCCTCAGCTTAAGTGAACTTTAGACAGGTTTATTCCCGACTATAGGACCTTGACTTGACCTCCCTTTTTAGAGCACTTTTTAATGAAAACTTTTAATTATAAATTCTTTATCTGCCTCTTTGAAGTGTAAACATTTTATAATCCATAAATGTCTTTCCCAAAGACCTGGGAGTCACCCCTTTGAAATATAATCATGGAAGGACATAGGATCATTGTGTCCCAGTCTCTGTTGGACCATAGGAACCTAACTTTAATAAGCGACAGTTGACAAACACATGTGGCCTAATCTCACTGATGGACATCTCCCAAAACACCCTCCAGTAGTTTTCCATTACTTCACTCCTGCCTTTAAAAATTACCTGCCTGAGTTCGATGGGGTTGAGTTCAATTTCTCTCCCCTATTTCAATAGTCTCTCTCCTTTATTGCAATAGTCTTGAATGAAGCTTTCCTTGCTTGTTTAATTTATCTGGTGCAATTTTGTCTTTGACATTACAAGGATCATATCTATGGTAAAATAGAAGTGCAAAGGATGTGTGGCTGTGTGTGTGTGTGTGTGTCTATCTGTCTAGACATAAGAAAATTTTTGTTAGCTAAAAAAGCTAAAGCAGAATTGAAGTTCAGTGTCGTTAAAGTGTTTGTCTTCAAACTTATCTCTTAATAGATTACAATGATTGTATTTTAGGAGAACCTGCCAAATTCAAACACTCAGCTATGTCGTGGCAATATAGTGTCAGCCCCAGAGACTTAGCAGCTAATAGATTTCTTTTAAAAGCACAGACCTCTCATCTAAGTCCAAGTCCCCACTGGCTACTGATTTGTAGAGTAGCATTTGACAAAAGACATGGTCTTAATCTTACCTGGGTCTCATTTTCCTGTTTACAAAATAGAAAAAAAAAAGTTCTGAGAAGAAGTACAAAATTAGAAATGGAAAAAAGAATAAAATATTTTCACCTAGAAAGATTTTTCTCTCCTTCGGTATGTAAGACAGACTTGCATTAGAGACAGCATAGCGTGGCTGGTTAGAGCCACTCTCTGAAGTGGGCTGGCTGCCTGTTTATGCCTCTAAGTGTCTGTGCCTCCACTGCGTAATGAGAATGATTATAACAGCATTTATGTCATAGTTTTCTTGTGAAAATTAAAGGGATTAATATGAATAAAGAACTTGCATTTTTAATATGCCTTGTACATAGCGCTTTGAAGTCATCCTAGCTTTGTATGTTTGCTCTTATATCATTATTATTATGAAATATTTTGATACACGTTAAGGAGGAACACAGTGACCACCAGTCAACTTGATTTAAACATGAAAACAGAGTCTATTAATGATTTTCTTTTGACAAAATTGTGGGATTTTATTATAACCATGACAAGATCAGGGTCACATGCACTTCTGAGATCAAGAAATTACTACATCATATAGTTTGAAAGAAAAATTGTGTTAACAAAGTCGAAAAGGTGCTAGTGTAATTTTGAGTAAATAGTATCTCTGTCATAATGCCCATTTCCAAGGTAATTCGGTGTTCTTCCTCAACATAGTTTGTTGTTGTTGTTGTTTGTAGCATGTCTTTTATTAAATGACTGCATTATAATTTGAATAACAGATTTCCTATAGTTGAAATATTCTGGATGGTTTCCAATTTTTTATCATTATGATAAATGTGATAAACATAAATGTTATACATGCACAAGGGAAATAAAAACCTATGATGATAAAATCTCAATCTTCAGCAAATTATTTTGTAAATTCTTTTTTTCCTTATACTTCTGGCATTAATTTTTGAAAGAGGATATTTTTTGATACACATATTAATTTGCAGATCCAATGACATTTATTCATCCATAGTTTTACATCTATCTACACTGAATAAAGATGTGTACTTTTTCCACAGTAGCAATTTTTATTCTGATATTGTGTAAAGTTACTAAAGGTTAGATTGCTTTGTTTAGGAAAATTAAAATGTATATGGCTTTCTGAAATTATCATTTTTAATAGATGTAATAATTGTCCCAATTTTGAATTAGTGTAGTTAATACAACTTAGGGATTTTGTTTTAAAATAGACTAAACAAAATAAGGTATATATAAAGAGCACCATTAAGTAGCATCAGATAGCTGACTTATCCAAACAAATTTCATCTCCAAGCATAATTTGTATCCAATCAGCAAACAATTCAGAGGTCAAAGAAGATGATTTTTACTTTAATTACAGGTTACATAATCATATTAACAAAATATCCCATTATCGTTGTGACTTCATAATAGTTTTCTGAGATTTGAATGTGAAAGTAGGTCAAATATTTCATAAGGAAGGAAATAGAAAGAGGCCCATGATGTTTTCACAAAGTCAAGGATTCCACGCATTACTGTGCCTTTATCTCACTCTGCTCTTATTAAAACTGAACACCTGCAATCATTATTTTTGCTTTGACACTTAATATTGAATTTTAAATTTTAGTTGCTTAAAACATTTTCATCTCAACTGATCATGTCTTTTATTTTATTTTTTCTGGAAGTATTGAAAGCTGTGAAATTATGTGAGTCTGGCCTTGAAAAGGAAAATTTTGGGGGCCACTGATATTTTAGCACTGAGTTTGATGATTTCTGCTCTACAATCAAATATGTCTGAAGGCAACAAAAACAGCAAAAGTGATGTAATTGACTTTCTTTTTTAATTTAAGCTAATTTTAGGACCGAGGGTAGGGAAGAGACACATAAAAATGAATGAAGAAAATACAGTTTATAGAAATGGTTATAACTTGTATATCATTCCCCAAAAGAAGCAATCACAGGCAACTTCAGTAGCAGTTTAGAACACAGATTTAGGAATTATACAGACATTTCCCCCCTAAACTTCGTTCCATCACTATTACAAGGTACAGCCATTGTTCAGACGTGTAATGATATGTGAGATGCATTTTAGACGTGGAATTGCAGAATCAGGATCATGATACATATAGAAATGTAATTGCTGTTGCCAAATTACTCTCTAAAAGGACTGCATGCATCCGTTTACACTCCCAAGAGTAAATGAATGTGCTCGTTTCTTCATACACTGAATGCTACTAGGTTGCATAAAAACATTATGACTTAGTTTAATGAGAGAAAAACATGAAGTCGCTAGTGTTTACATTAAATTTCTTTATGAGTAACATTATTTTATTTTTAAAAGTCAAAATAAGCCTAAGGAAACTTTCTTAGTGCTTCTGCATTTCAAACTAAATGTTTTACATAATAAATATTTGAAGATATAAAGCATACAAGGAACTGTGCATAGAGTATTAGAAAAAGTATAGACATAATCCAAAATATCCTTTTAAAATAATATTTTAAAATGGTTAATTGCATTCATGAAATTATTAAGTCAATTAAACACTATCCAAGTTTTATATAAATATTCAAACTTTGCATAGATGCACACATGTTTATATTCTGCTTAAATGTCATACTTTACTGGAAAATCTGAGAATGGCCAATATTGGAACCATGCAGCTCTTTCCATGTATTTATGAAATATATTGCCACTTAAATTATATATTTTATTCTAAGCAATTCATTCATTTAGAGTATCTTTTCAAGAGGTTTTTGCATTGACTAAAAGAAACAGCATATAAAATCTTATTTTTGAGCAATAATAGCTATATATGTAGATAAAGTTTTATTCAAATAATTTTAAAAACAATACATTTCCAGTCAAGTTATTTGCCTTTACATGAGGCACTAATTATTGAGAAAATAACTAATATAAACTTATAGAAACATTTGTTTTTATAGTTCAGAAAATGAGAAATTTAAAAAGAAATTCTACTCTAAAGATACAACCCAGTTAATTTAGGAACATAGATAACTCAAGAGTTCATTTAAAGGAAAAGATGCTTGCAGAGCATTGCCTAATCACCTTTTTTCCTCAAGTTTATACTCAACTAAAACCTTAGATTCCAAGGTTCTTGCTATTAGTAATGAGACATATGACGTGAGTTTCCCAAATGTGCTTAATAAATAGAGTTATACTTTTGAAAAACAAAAGCACAATGAAAGTATTTTTAAAAGACTTCTGATCAGTTTCACTTGCAAGAAAAAAAGTGAGTCTTTTGAGTATTTTTCAAATACAATGCTCCTTATTCTTGGAATATTTGAACATTCTTGACAAAACTATATTTTCCTTATTTCTTTGCTCTGTAGTACCTTCATGCAAAAATAAGCAAGGCATTAGAAAAGACCATGAATCTCTCAACTGCCTCATGCTGTTTTCTGTGAGCAGTACTAGTGAAATGCTGAAATGCATGAAATAAGAGACGATTCATTCTTTTGAGTTCTGAAAATCAGTTGTGCATATAATAGTTCTGTGAGATCCTATTCAGTCAGAATATTCAGGGCTTGTTTTGATAACAAAGTCAAATTTGATTCAGTTAGACTCCTGAAGGAAGTTGGGAATATAAAGGCTAAGTCAACATCCTAACAGGAATTCTAAGTTATTCCCTATATGCACTGGTATTTCTGCATTCTAGAGACTCAAATATATCACTATCAGTTAAATAATACTGATATTTTTCTCCAAATATAATTACCTCTTTCTTTAACCACCATCTGCTTTTCTACTTTTCCATTCACATGGATATTACTCTCAGGAAAATTATCCCATGAGGTATACAAATGTGGAACTAACCACCTTCCTCATTCTGAACTAACAAGAACAGGGGTGTTTCTCGACCCAGTGTTGGCAAACATCTTGGAAAGGCTCAGATAGTAAATATTTTTGGTTTTGCGGCTCATACAGTTCCTGTGGCAAGGAATCAACTCTGCCAATACAGTCTGAAAGCAGCCTTAGGTAAAAAAGTAGAAGTGACTGTTTTTCTATTTATTTACAAAAGCAGGCTGAAGGTCAGATTTGGCCCATGGGTCTTAGTTTGCTGACTCCTACCTGTAACACAACATGCCTAAGAAGAAACTAATCTCAAAACTTCTTTGAGAGAATTAGTAATTTTATTTATTTATTTAACTTTTATTTTAGTATCAGGGGGTACATGTGCAGGTTTGCTACATGAGTATATTACCTGATGCTGAGGTTTGGGCTTCTAATGATCCCGTCATCCTAGTAGTAAACATAGTACCTGATAGGTAGTTATTTAACCCTTGCCCCTCTCCCTTCCTTCCCCCTTTTGGAATCCCCAGTGTCTATTGTTCCCAGCTCTGTGTCCGTGTGTACCCAATGTTTAGCTCCTGCTTATAAGTGAGAACAGAACATGTGGCATTTGGCTTTCGTTTCTGTGTTAATTCACTTAGGATGAGGGCCTCCAGCTGCGTCCGTGTTGCTGCAAAGGACATGATTTCATTTATTTTTATGGCTGCATAGTGAGAACTATAATTTGTAATTAAAGATGTGGAGTAAAATGATCTAGAAACTTCTCTATATTTTATTTGGCAGCTCAATGACTTAAAGTATGTGGAGAGGAGTTTTAGATTTGAAAGAGGGAGTATGCAGAGGCCGGGCGTGGTGACTCATGCCTGTAATCCCAGCACTTTGGGAGGCCGAGGCAGGTGGATCACAAGGTCAGGAGTGGAGACCAGCCTGGCCAATATGGTGAAACCCCGTCTCCACTAAAAATACAAAAATTAGTCGGGTGTGGTGGCGCACACCTGTAGTCCCAGCTGCTCTGGAGGCTGAGGCAGAAGAATCTCTTGAACCCTGGAGGGAGAGGTTGCAGTGAACCAAGATCGCACCACTGCACTCCAGCCTGGGCGACAGAGTGAGACCCCATCTCAAAAAAAAAAAAAAAAAAGAAGCAGAATGCTTGGTTGAACACTAACTGACTAACTGTAACCCTTCCTTTTGGCAACATTTAATAATTTTAGTAGGGTAGATGCTGCTGGTCACTTAATCAATGTCCATTCCACTCTCTCTCCTTATGGACAAAACCCAGATTTATTTTGAGGGATGGCCATATAGCTAGCTAAAAACCTGGATGTCTCACATTTCTTACTTAAATGTCAATAGCATGTGAAGTTCTTCTAACAAATGGTGTAAGAGTGGAAGTCTACTCAGGTAGACTTTCAAAAGCTGTTGTTTTTAAGGCAGAAAAAATAAAAGAGTCAGCTTTTGCTCTGAGCCCTTCTTTTTGCCTTCATGGAATGCACTTCTGATGCTTGACATTTCTCAGGCATATTGTGACCTTGAGGATAAAGCCACATGTTTAAGTTGGAGGAAACTGATAACTGGGGGGAGACTGAGCTGTGGACTCCCTTGAGGAGGTGTAAGTATCTATCATGGTGTGATTGAATATAGATTCTTGGTTAGGAGTAAAAGAAACCTGATTTAATTAAGCTGCTGAAGCCAAGATTCTGATACGTAGAGGTCAACTCAATACTATCTTTAGATTTAAAATAGTGTCTTTATTTTTTATAAGAGTAACATGATACAAAATTCAATTTTACACCAGAGTCTAATTTCATGTTTCTCTTTCTGCTTCTATTTTAATAGTTATTTTTTAAAAGAGAGTTCTATTTCAGAACATTTAGGTAGGAAATTAAGGAAATTTCAAAAACCCTTTCCATGTGCAAAGGTGCTCTTACTTTGCAGGTATGTTCAAACTAAATACTTCTGTCTGCAATATTCTCAGCAGCAGGCATCGCTGACCCTAAACTAGAGTATAAAAGAGTGGGAGGATGAAGTAGAAATTGAAAAAGCTCTTAAAAATCAATATAATGTTAGGTTGTACAAGATACTGAAATACAAGACATTGCTCTTAAGAAAACAGCTAGATAGCTAGGTCAGAGTGCAGTAGGTCAAGTTCTTTTTATGAACTGAGCAGGGAGGATGTGACCATGAAAGAGTTGCACAGCAGGGAAAGATTGCGGCAGAGCAGATAACAGCCTGCCAGATAAAGATGGCTTCATGTCAGGAACCACACAATCTGGGAGGACAGAGGTTTGCCAAAGGATTCTCTTAAGATTTTTTTTTTTAATTTTTGGGGCCTAGTACAAATGCGTTTCTTTCCCACAAGAAGCATGATCAATTCTCCTGATCTTTACAAATAAATAAATAAAGATTCCCTTAAGACCTTGGTCTTGTCCACACGTGACTTGAAGCAATAGAGGTACAAATGAATCTCACACAGAAAAATATCCTTACTGATTCTCTTAACTCTACATTCTAATGCTTGGAAGTATATCTGATAGTCAGAGATCTGAGAAATGTATTTGAATACTTTGTTAAAATGACTAATACTTTTCAAATATTAACTGTCAGGAATTTATAAGGTGGATTATATACTAGACTCTAAAGAATATACGTAATATTCAAACACCCTCCACTTCATCTCAAAGAAATGGTGATAAGTTTGAAACGCTGTTGCATGAGAAAGTGTCTGAATTTTTCTGTTCTGGAATCTTTCCTTTTTTTCTCACATTGAATTTATTCTCCACGGTATAGACTGTGATGGAATGCCAAATTATTTCTTCTGAAGCCTGATTAGTAAATATTAGTCTAATCAAATATTTACTCAAGACATAATCTTTCATTACTGAATTTTTATTTGTTCATTACAGAAATGCTGGGTATTTCCAAACCTGAACACACTCTCTGTAGATACTTCATGGGAATTAATATTATTGCACTATCACATATATGTTCTTATCATGCTATAAACATGGCAATTAAAAGTCCTGTGACTACTACTACTAACTCAGTTGGAAAAGCAGTTATCCTCTTACTCATCACCAAGGCACTTCTTAGGAATGCATTTTAGAACAGTAATCAATAGAGATATTTATGTTGATATAGTATTGGTTATATTCATGTCTGATATAATATGGGTTACAATGGCACTACGAAGTTTAACTTTGGGTATGCCATGGGTAGAAATTAAATAAACCTTGTAATTAAAACCAGATAAAAGGTCATGCTTTGTACCATAGCTGACTTGGATCTTGGCCATAATAGCTAAAATATGAGAGGATCCGGGTAATGTCTCAGATGTAGTGGGACACTAGAGCTACCCATTCGCCATTTGAGAATTTCTCAGATGATCCTTGGCCTTGAAAAGAAATGGTGTGGCTTGCCTGGGGCACATACCTTCAACACCTTACCATATGCTACTCCCTCAGCCAGGGAGGTGACCCTAGTCCACCCTGAGTTATAAATAATTTTTTCTCTTTCACACACCACGTTTTCAGCTTGTCTTAAAATCTAGAAATATCCTCAAACTAACGTGTAAACCAACAGCGGTATCTGTAGGCCTGGCTGTATCTCTCCAGAACATTGGGCTCAGCCAGTTAAACTCTGACAAGGAACCTTTATGTCCTGATTGTCCAAGCAGAAATGGCTGACCATCAGCAATTAAACATAGCATTCAGCAGTTCGTATTCTAGCACATGCCAAAAGAATCCTCCGGGAATTATTATAACCAATTTAACTCAACACTTCCAAGGAAGGGGATTACGGTGTTCACACCCAGAGTAATTTCTTCTCACTCATTGTTTTAGCTTGCTTGTGGCACAATTGGTCCTTAAAGCTAGAGTCACATCAGAGAAAGTATGCTTGGATGCATTTATTCCAGCAATGTCAGGAAACTTTTCCCGGTTAGTAGCCCAAACTGTAGCTTCTAACATGGGAGATCTTTTAAAAATATTTTAGCCCATTTCATTATGTGTTTGTATTGCAACCAGAACACATAAAAAATAATGGAATGCAGCTAGGTGCTGTGATGCATGCCTGTAGTCCTAGCTACTAGGAAGGCTGAAGAAGGAGGATTGCCTGAGGCCAGCCTGGGTAACATAGCAACACCTTATCAAGAAGAGAAAAGGAAAAAAAAAAAAAAAGATATATTCAAAGAAGCAGAAAATAAAGAAAGTCCCATTTTAATCATGAGAATTCATCTGGGAAATAGTAGGCTTTTTAATAGAATTTAATTCTTTTATTTTGATTGTAGGATTATTCAAATTACAACTTACCCTGTTCTAGATTATTGTCAGTGATCTGTAAATGTCTTCCAAATCATTTGATAAAAACATTTTCAAACAATGAGCAGTATTTTGGAACAGGCTAGACTTTTAAATCCAGAAAATGACACTGTTATAAATTTCTAGGATTCTGCATAAACTCTGCTTATTTTTCCTTACTCTTAGGAAGATTAGATATTCTGTTTTCAAGTCCCAGTCCATTTTCTGGTCTCTCATTTGGTGTGGATCAAGTCACTTAACCTTCTATGTGTTTGTTTCTTCATCTTTAAAATTAGGTTAATAATTTTGACCTTTTGCCTTGGGGTTTTACTCTGAAGTAAAGAAAAACATTAACACATGGAAATTATCCTGGGATCTATAGATGAAAAGTGCAGAGATGGAAGGAGTTATTCTATTTAAAGGAGAAAAAAGTAGACACACTTGAGTGAATTCACTTCACATGCACGTTCTCCTTCAGTGAAGTTGGAAGAATGTGGTTTACTGGGATATGCAGATGTTTACATGCATGTTTGGACTGGTAAGCAATGATATTGAGAATATTACTATTCCTAACACATAGAGACTTACTGGCCTGATCAATTTGATTCTTCACTTATATATTCACAGCTGAAATCTGCTTGCAATACACATGCAAAGCATTCTTGCTGGCAGGTAGGGAAATAAAGATTGTTTAGTTTGTGTTTTTAACATGAACTCAAGAAGAAAATTAAATTGCAAATACTTCATAAATGTATTTTTACAAATACGTTTCTATAAATTTTAGTTTACCTCTTGCTGAGAGAAAATCAAATGCATTGTGAAAAGTGGAGAGGCTATGTGAAGATCACCTTCCCTTTCTTTTCCTTGACCTCTGCAACTGTCCTTTATTGCATTGTTTTTCATCTGGGTAGAGGTTATGGGAGGTAACTACTCTCTGAAACTATGAAACCTATCTGCTTTGTCATTTCTCTTTAAGTCCCTTTAAAATATCCAAGGATGTGAATTAGATGTTTAGACATGTCTTTTACTTTACATACCTGTTTTTCCCTACTTCCCTCTAGGAAACATAAGAAATCCAGTTTTTCCCTCTTCTCTGATTAATATCAATTTTGTATGGCATTAATACCCAACAGCACAATTCAAATAAAATTTATCAAAGAAAATCCTGACAACAAATCACATTTTAATTCATATTTTATAATTTTACTCAATAGTGACATGTAATCTTCAATTTATGGAAATTGTAGATGTTTGGATTAAAAATATAAATTATTTAAGACAAGAAAGACCATTTCTTAGATAAAATTGATGATAGACAACTGACAACCTTAAATTCTTAGGCTCAAATCTAAAGTGTGACAAGGTAGAAGTATTCCCAACATGCTTCCTTGTTTTGACTTCTCCTTTGCAAAAGAAAACTACACCTACCAGTCATACTGTCCAGATGAAAGCCACTCAAACAGTCTGCTTTCAATAAGAACATGAATTAAATACTCTCAATGGAATCCCACTGCTGGTTGAATCAAGCGTTCTTTGCACATCCTGCTTCACAAAGTTCCACAAAATCTGACCATTCCTTATATTTTAACATGATTATAGTTCATACATACTAAGCATTTGCTATATATCAGGTGCTATGCTAAACCATTTAACTTTCCACACTTAAATAATAATCCCAATAATTCTACAAGGTAAATATTGATAGTTTGCTAAGTTACAAATGTGTAACTAAATCTAGAGAAAATTGAGTAACTTTGCAAGAGTCTCAAAGTTAGTAAGTGACAGAAACAAAATATAAACTCGGATCTGCCTGATTTAGGATGGTTTTCTTAATACTTATACTGTCTTGTCTCCTGTCCAAATAACTCTGGAAATACTTTGTTTTATTCTCCCTATTGTTAGTTGCTGCTCTCTGTCTTCTTCACTTCCACTTTCAGAAAATTTCAAGCTCTTAACTGCTCTAACCTGTTCACCAAGTTCCTACTGATGCTGGCATCAGCTTGGCTTCTGGGGCAGCCTCAGGAAACTTATAATCATTGTAGAAGACGAATGGGGAGCAGGCATGTCACATGGTGAGAGTGAAAGCAAGGAGATGGGTGGAGGTGCTACATACTTTTATACAATCATGTCTCATGAGAACTCACTCACTATAATGAGGACAGCACCAAGTTGATAGTTCTAAGCCATTCATGAGGAACTGCCCCCATAATGCAATCACTTCACACCAGGCCCCAGCTCCACCCCTGGGGATTATAGTTCAACATGAGATTTGGATTGACATAGATCCAAACCATATCAAGGTAAGCAAGTGCTTATTGTTCTAGTAATTTTTAAAAAAGTTTATAAATGATTATCTATGAATTATACCTCTGTATTTGATTATAGATGCTAAGCAGTTTAGGAATCTGAAGTTAGTAAGCTTTTCTTTTTAAAATATTGATACATCCAAGAAGAGAAGATAATAATTAAATGTAGCATTGTTTTAGTTTTGTGATTATATATTATTTTTATATTATATACATTGATTTTATTGATTTTAACAGAAAATTTAGCTCTGATGGAGTTTTGTCATCTTGATAGTGAAAACAGTCTCATCATTCTTTTAAATGAGTCACTGCTAAAAAAGTATCTGAATACACACATAGCTCTAAATACACACACACACAAACACACACACACACAGCTGATCATGTCAAGTTATCTAAAGTCAGAAGACTTACCAATTGATCCTGTAATAGCAGAATTTTATCAATTTGGGAAATTAACTGGGCCCTGATCATCACTGGTAAAAATATGTGCTATATAATGATAATTTCTTTGTCTTGTGAAAACACTAAACTTCCTAGTAGAACTGGCTAACTTGTATTTATTATCTGCATTGTAGAAATTATGTGGAACCAGAAAATAAGAAATACCTCTGTACAATTGTGTGTGTGTGTTTGTGTGTTTGTGTGTGTGTGTGTGTGTGTGTGTGTGTGTGTGTGTGTGTGTAGGTATCACCAAAAAATATTAAAATATTTTCCAAACGAAACTAAGCATGTGACTTAATATTAATTCTCTTGGTCTTCATGCCCATTAAGATGTTCTTAATCAGTGGATCTCTGTGTAACAAAGGTGGTTCTGGATGTGGGTTAGCAAGATTAACATGTTGAAGGGAAATATAAAAATGAAACTGTCTTCTTCCTAACATTATGAGACAGCATACTTAAACTCTAATAAAATTCTAGCAGAATTTTCCTCTTTTCAATTTACCTAAATGTACTGCTCTCTCTAACCTTCATCATCCTGGCATTTAAGTCACAGTGTTGACAGAATCTAATCAGAAAATGTCAACCTATAAATTTTGTGGACCAATGTAAAAGGGTTCCTTTTATCATAATATATACCTGGGGTCCCCAACCCTTGGACCACAAGCCAGTACACACTTTTTTGGGAGATTGCAAAAATGAAGGGAAAAGCCACAAGCACAGAAAAAGGAAGGAAAATTAAGATATGTAAGCTGAGTCTTCCACTTAGGTTATGGAAAATCACAACAAAAGATCACCTCCCATCACAACAAGAACACACTAGGTGTTCTACAAAACCTAAATTTTATAAAGACCATCAGAAAGCTGAGGTTGCAATGTAAGCGAATGAAATGAACGGCCTATCATGGACTAGTTGAGAAGAAATCCTTCCACAAGCAAGTCTGCACTCATCCACACAACCCACTCTTTTGTGTGGTCTTTGCTTAAAAGAGAGCTCATGAAGATTCTGAGAAGCACAGAGGCATGAAAAAGACCCTTTGTACTGCTAACAGGAGAAGTTTGCCTAAGTCTGAAACAGGAAAAACAAGGAAAACCCTCCCATATTCTGGATTCTGCATGAGTTTAAAGGCAAAGATCTTTTGTCACTTAAAGAGGGGCCAGCAAACACTCCCTTTACTTTTAGCTTGGCAGCAAGTACAGAGAAATTTTACCTACAATGGAGACAGGTCAGGACTATTGAGAAAGCCCAACTCCAGGGCACAGGTACACAGAGACTGAGACTAAGGCTGAAACGAAAAAGCCAAAAGAAGTCTTCTTGTGATTTAGATTCTGCCTGAGAGTGAGGTAGGAGGTCATTAGCCACTATGGGAGGGACAAGAATCCTATTTACATTCCAGAACTTGTACAGAGAAGAAGACAAAGGTTATCTCCTGCCTATAATCTGGATTATATGTTGACCGTGAGGCAGAAGTCATCTGTTACTAAGTGGAGGGGTGGAAAACATGCTCATGGTGTAAAGTCTGCAATGACTAGGAAGAAGTGTATGCTTCTGGGAAAAGAGCAGAAAAGTTGAGAGTGATTTCCTCTGGGGCGTAAATGTATATGAGCCTGCACCCAATGTGACCAAATGTGAAGCAAAGAACTGGACTAAATGAGGGTGACTCCCAATGAGCAGTTAACTAGAGTTATTCTATGAGAGAGGATATCAAGTAAGGAGGAACATTCTAAGACAAAGCACCTGGCTAAGAAGCTGGAAAAGACAGATGGAGTGATAAAGAAACAAGATGCATTTTGAAAAGAGCAGCTGGCTAGACTAGAGGAAAGGAACTTAGAGTTCTGCAAGGTCACCACTCAACATAATTAGAAAGCTGCTGAAGAGGTGGCAGGAAAGTTCAAGTACATAAGTATCATCCAGTCTGTACTGATCCATATGCCACAATTCTCCCGTATTATCACCAGGACACCCATGAAACTCTCAGCTGCTCTGCTCTGGCCAACCAGTATAGCCAGAGCAAGATTGTGAAGGAAAGATAAAATGAACTTTTAGAGCATGCACAACTTCTGCAACATTAATTCAAGGGATGCAACAAATTGTTTTTCCTAATAAGAAAATAACCTATTTGAAGAGAAGAGCATCAAAAAGTATTATGTAGCAGATTCAACAGAATTATATCACATCTTAATCAGAAACAATGTAAAAAGCCAAGACCTAGATCAGGGATCAGTCGTCAAAGAACACTCTTCAATAGTAGTAAACCTCATTTATGGTGATTAAAAGAGAAGGACAGCTCTCTCCACAGTTTTGTATTTTTAACTTAACTTCTACTGATTATAAATTATTTCTCTTGTAACTAAGCTCCGTCATTTGGTGAACCTACATTCTAACAAATTTGGAGTTTGGGTGGCGGGAGCTAATAGGAAGGAAAGAGGAGGAGGCAAACAATCTTGGGGCAACAGTGCTATGTGGAATTGTCTGGACTGTGGCATGTTTATTTTCTCTCTTTTGCTTTTTTCCTTTGATGATGTAAGAGCTATCTCATTTTAACTTCTAATAGTGATCACGCAAGCAAAAAGACAAAAAGGAGAAAAGATGTACCTTTTTAATGGAATAGTATTTATGATTACAAGTCAAACAAGGCATTTTTGTCAATATAAAGGCAATTTTGACCAAGCGCGATGGCTCACACCTATAATCCCAGCACTTTGAGAGGTCAAGGTGAGCAGATCACCTGAGGTCAGGAGTTTGAGACCAGCGTAGCCAACATGGTGAAACCCTGTGTCTACTGAAAATACAAAAATTAACCGGGTATGGTGGCGAGCACCTGTAATCCCAGCTACCTGGGAGACTGAGGCAGGAGAATTGCTTGAACCCGGAGGCAGAGGTTTCAGTGAGCTGAGATGGTGCCACTGCATTCCAGCCTGGGTGACAGAGCAAGACTCCATCTCAAAAATATATAATTAATTAATTAATGTAAAAAATTAAGGGAATTTTGGCTTACACAACTTCTCCTTTACCATAAATACTGTTATATTCATACTATTCACTATCAATAATAAATGTTTTATGATTAAGATTGGCATTGTAAAACCAAAAACTCAAAATCCCTCATCCAAAAACCTATGGGCAACTGAAAACCCCTCCCACACAGGGAACTGCACAGAGTAGCAAGAGGCAGGTGTCTGCCAGTGGTAGACAAGAGCACTGAGAAAGATAGAGCTCTACTCCTGTGCCCACGCCACAGGTGCACAGAGCCTGTTTAAGCGTGAAAACATACGCATTGAAACAAAACTTCTCACACACACACACTCTAGGCCTTTTAGCAAGTACTACGCAATAGCAATGTACTTCTGAGATAGAAGAAGAATACTGATAGAAAGTCCTTCAGTGGTGCAGGCACACGGGGCCAGCTGAAGTATTAGGGTACAGGACTAATGATAAGATAGTGTCTATATGCAAATAAGGTACTTGAAGGCTGTGGAGACTGAATTTAAATAAAGCAACAAAGACCAAATGCAGTTCAACTAGAGATTGGGTTTGCCCAACACTCGTACTTGAGGGCTCACGGAAAAAGAAGCATGTCTGTTTCTGGGTATAAATATTTTATGCATTAATCTATACTGTTCATCTACAAACAATGTTCAGTATTTGATTAAAAATTATTTGGCACATATAAGTCAAGAAAATATTACTCATCATTAAGAGGTATAATATTCAATACAACTAGATTCAGAAATGGGGTGGGGGTCTAGGGGAGGGACAGCATTAGGGAAATACTTAAGGTAGTGATGGGTTGATGCGTGCAGCAAACTACCATAGCATGTGTATATCTGTGTAACAAAACTACACATTCTGCACATGTACCCCAGAACTTAAAGTATAAATAAATGAATAAATAAATAAAAACCAATGGCCTAGATGTTGGAATTATCAGAAACTTTAACAAATAGTAACATGTTAAAGGATTTAGTGGAAAAAGTAATGATATACATTAAAAATGAAAAATATTTTAAGTAGTACTATAAAAAATAAATAAAAATGCTAGAAACTAAAAACATGGTATCAAAGATAAAAAATTTTTCTGATAGTCTTATTGCTGATTGGATATAGAAGAGGAAATAATCAATGAACTTGAATCCATGCTTATAACTTAACTAAATAAAAACACACACAAAAAAATCAGTGGCAAAAAAACTGTAACAGAGCACTTGTGATATTTAGCACAATATAAACTCATTTAGCATATACACTATTGGAGTGCAAGGAGGATGAGAGAGCATGAGGTAGAAAAAAAGCTGAAAAGATACTATTTGAGGATTTGCCAAAATTAATAAAAGATAGAAAACTACAGATTCCAGAAGCTCAGAGTATCCGTAAAAGGACAGACATAATGAAAAACATGCCAAGGTACATCATAGTCAACTTATGAAAAATAAAGAGAAAATATTTAATCCAACCAAGGGGATAAAAAAGAAACTTTACATATAAGAGAGCAATAGTAAGAAGATAGCAGACACTTCAGAAAAAGCATGCAACTAAATGATCTTTTTAAAGTACTTCAATTAAAAAAGAAACTAGAAATACATATCCAAAAAATATGTTTCCTTAAAAGTAGGTAAGATGAAGAAGTCATACAGAAATGTATAAATAAAACAAGACAGAGTAAATATGTTAGGAAATATAAAGGTTCCTTTAAAAGTATTATTAACGTATGATTTTTGAATGCATCAAGTAAAATAATAGGAAATAGTTTACCATTATACTGAAATGAAGTATATGACACCAAAACATGACATATTGAAGAGTATTAGTTGAAAATATACATTAATATCATTTTAAGTGGATCATATTATAGAATTTTAACATAAACTGTAATAATTTTATGATACATATTTTAATGTCTAGTGCAACTATGAAAGTAACATAGGTAGACATAACTAATCAATGGAAAAGATAAAATATAATTCTACAAATGTTTGATCCACTCAAAAGCATATAGGAAAGAGAGAAAAGAGCTGATTCACCAAGTATACAGATGGTATTTTAAGTATTCAGATGATATACACAAATACAAACATTGAAATAATTACATTAACTGTAAATAAAGTAAATGGCTCAATTAAAAGGAAAAAAGTCCTGAATGAATAAAAACACAAGATCCAAATAAATGGCTTTTAAAATAAATACACTTTAAAGACACAATCTATTTTAAATTAAATGAATAAAAAATGATATACCATGTCAATGCTAAGAAAAGAGATACAACAGTACTAATATTAGACAAAGTGAATTTCAAAGGAAAGAGTATTTTGAAATGACAAGTTGGATATTTCATAGTTATAAAAAGTTAACTGAATAACAAGATACAGCAATTCTAAATCCTTGAATATGTATGCATCTGATAAGAAAGTTCCCAAAAACACATAGTAAACGCTGACAGAAACAAAGGGAACTATGGACCAATCACAAAATATAAGTGCAGAATTTTATATCTTTTCACTAGTAATTGATAAAACAAGTAGGCAAAAATTTCCATAAGGTAATACATGATTTAAACAAAACTGTTAACCACTTGACATAATGATATTTATAGAATTTGAAATACAGCAAATAGAATAAATATTTTCTGCTTTCAAGTGCACATGGTGTATTTGCCAAGATAGACCATAGGCTGAGTCATTATAAACATTTCTACAACTATCTTAAAAACATTTATGTAACTGTCTAAGACCTGACATCATGCAGAATATATTCTCTGACCAAAATAGTATTAAATTAGAAATTGGTAACAATAAGATATCTAGAAAATATATGAATATTTACATGTTATTGAAAGCATACTACTAAATAATATCTGGTTCCTTTAAAATATTAATAAAATCAATAATCACTAGGAAGACTGGTGAATAATATAGAATACACAAATTGCCAATATCAGGTTTAAATGAGGTAACATTGCATTAGATGCTTCAAATATCAAAAGAGTAAAAAGAAAATATTTGGAACAATGTTTTGACAATAAAAAAGCTAATTTAAATAAAATGCAAAACAATCTTGAAATAAATTACCAAAACTCACTCAAAAAAGAATAAAAATTCTGTTTTGTCTTATGTATCTTACATAAACTGAATTCATGATTTAACAAGTTCCAACAACAACCAGAAAAAAATACTCCAGGAAAACATAGCTTCAGTGGTGACTCTAGTATTTAAGGAATATGTAATATTAATTTTATGCACAGTCTTTTAGAAAATAGAGGATAAAACATTCTCCAACTCATTTTATGAGGCCATTGTTACCATGGTACTTATAGACTTAAGTTTATGTTCCCTCAACCCCCAATATAATAGCATTAAGAAGTAAGTAGACTCTTTGGGAGGTGACTGGACATGAGGGTGCAGCCTTCATGAGTGGGATTAGTGCCCTTACAAATAAGACAAGAGAGCTTGCCTCTTCTCTCTGGCCTAGGCCATGTGAGGATATAACAAAAAGATGGCCATCTACAAACCAGGAAGAATTTCATAACTAAACACTGGATCTGTCTGCAGGCACCTTGATCTTGAACTTCCCAGCTTTCAGAACTGTTAGAATTCAATGTTTGTTAGCTAAGCCACCCAGTCTATGGTATTCTGTTATAGCAATCTGAATTCACTAAAACCACACTGGAATGACACAAGGACTTTGAAAGATAATACAGGCCAATATCACACTTGAACATAGATGCAAAGTTCATAATGAATGTTAGCAAATCAAATCCATCAATATTTCAAAATGTTAATATAAAAAACAAGCAATATTCATCCTATGAATGTGAAGTTTAACACAATAAAACAAATAGAAGTTATTCACTACATAAAGGGAAATTAATAATGTGATCCTTTTAAATAGATGCAAAATGTATTTAATAATACAACACACTTGTATCATAATTGTGTTGCTTAGTTTTCTTTATGGCCATCTACCTTTATCATTAAAGGATAAGAATGCAAGGTATTGTTCTAATCTTACCTATGCTACCTCTTTGTTTATTACCTAGACTGTACGGTAATAAAGCGGATTCACTCTTTACCACCTACTTTGCACAATACCATATTTGTTTTCCCATTATTATTTGTAAACGTGTAAAGTAGCACTTTTTTTCTGAAATATGTATGCCATGTGCTGTCTGTTCTCAATAAGAGCTGATTAATTACACACCCTCAAAGAATATTTTTCTTCCCAAATGGATTATGTTCTCTTTAAATGGAGGAAGGTTACTGACAATCATTGTATATGCCATGGCTGAAATAAATGAGTTCTTGTCAGAACAAGGGGAGAAAAATAGAAATTTGGGCTAAGCTAAAACATGAGGCTGGCAAATTTGGCCTCTGGATTCTTAGAAATCCTCCCCATCTGTCTGGTGATTGATAGTCCTCTTTTTATCAGACAAATACACTTTTGGAAGGGTCTTTTATAAGAGATACAATCACTTTGGTTTTCCATAAGTATTGGATTTGCAATTAGTATTTTGTTGATGTTTAATAGCAAGGCATTGAAACATTCTTTAATAATTGTCCATTTATTTCTTCCATGCGGTAGGTATCCATTTTTGCTTTGTGTATTTTAATGCTCCGTTATCATTACGAAGAAACCTTCCTTATTCTTTGCTCTGAGATCTAATCTGTCTTACAGTGATATGGCACCCCTAGCTTTCTTTTGACTCGTGTTGACATAATATATGTTCTTACATTCTTTTCTTTTAACCCATTTGTCCTCATTTTTAAAAAAGCTTGTTTGTGTGGTCAACAGAGATGAACTCACATTTTTATCCAAAGAATACTCTCTTTTAATTTTGGTGTTTAGACCATTTACATTTAATATTATTATTATGTTTAGATTTGATTTATTATCTTGCTATTTATTTTATAATTGTCCAGTCTACCTTACTTTTCTTTTTTTTTTTTTTTTTTTTTTGCATTTTCTTGCACTGAGTACATTTAATGATGTTCTTTTATCTCCTTTGTTGTCCTCCTAGCTAAAACACTTTATCATTTTAATGGCTGCTGTAGAGTTTATAGTATATTTTTCTTTAACTTACAGACCAGTTTCAACTGCTATTACATCCTGATAATATTTGATTGGATACAAGATATTCATTTTTCTCATTTTTTTTTGTATTGCAATACATATCCTAGTGTTTAGTACTATGATTCAGTTAAGTTACTTGGAATCAGTTTTATACTTTTATTTCTTGCTTTTATGATTTTTTTAAGCAACTCCAAAGTGGTACTCAATCTATGACTAATTATTCTCTACTGAAGCATGACTTTTCTGAATTATCTATTCAATATCCTATTATTCTTTCCAGTTTTGTTAGTGAAAACAACCACTATTCCTGGCCTTATATGAATGCTAGACACTGTTTTTCTTACATTTTTTCAGATGATTTTTTCCCCCTAAACTGGAACAGTTTCCTCACACAAATGCATTGTTCAGTACACTGAAAACTTGAGGCAGATATCTGGGTTTTTTTTCTCTGCTTAAACCTGAGCACTCAGAACTGACTAAACCAAATTTGTGACTAGATGTCTTTAAACAAAATCTCTTCTTCCAGTTTTCTGTGTTCCTTAAAAACATTTTAACTTTGCAAACTTCCTAAACACAATTAATCTTTTACTATTCCTGTATATTTCCAAAGCACATTGTATGCACCCTTATTAAGAAACTCCACTCTATCTTATAGAAGTGTAACCACTTGTCTGTCTTCCTTGAAGGGAAAAAAATTGATTTGTTGATTTGTATATTTTTACATTTCATAGTAAGAATAAGGATTAACATAGTAGCAATTAACAATATTTGTTGTTAGATAAGCAATAAAGAATTCTCAATCATTTCTATAACTCAAAAATAAAAGTATAGTTCTGGAATCTAGAAGGCTAATAAAAGAAACAGAAGTACCCCAAATTTTCAAACATGATTCCAAAAATGAGTCAAGTGTCAATTGCTGTGAGTAAATTAATCAATTTCCTCCTCTGCATTATACAAGTTTTGTGTGCTGGTAATACCTAATATTAAATAAATATAATATGGAGTATTTATATTCAGTACTAACAGAGTATTAAAAAACCCTCTCTTTTTTTTTTCCAAATAGCAATTTTCTCTCTCTGACACAGTTGAACTATAGTTTATGTGTGTTCTTAAATCATGTAGGACAATTTCCAAAAGGTCTTTGCTTGTAAGACAAGGGCTCACTCTAAGAACTAGGCTTTCAAGTACATAGGGTCTGAGGAAGTGAGTAGCAGGGTATGTAGCAATAAAGATTTCATAAGCCTTTCTTCCTGTCTTCTGACTAACGGTATCCACTCTTTAATGCTCAGATCATCTGTTCTTTATAATTTCCAGAGAACTATTGACCTTTTTTTTCTGATAACATACAGAGCATAATTATATTTCTTGAAATTTTCTATTTTTAGAAGGATTTGAAGTATTTGTCAAAAACTGAATTCAGGTTGAGTCCACTGTTCTCCCTGTAGCTATTTCTAATTCTGTGAGGTTCTTGTTCTTTGCGCTCAGAATATTCTCTCTTTGAAAGACCGATCTGCCTTCTTCTTCAAATCCTTAGCTTAGATGTAGTTATCTGACCACTGTCTACCATGAGCATGTTTCCTTTAAAGAATGAAGCTAATGAAAGGTTTTGGCACTTGCTCTGAGTAACAGTCAGCTACAGTATTATTACCTCACATGATAACTATGTCGTTTTCTCCATACCTGGGAAACATTTCCTATACTTAATATGGGAAATGAAAATAATTTCAACAGATACATATTTTAGACTGTTTAAAATCACTTTGTATGAGTTAAGAGGATAATCTTTAAATACACTTCCAATTCAGGATTAAGCCCTAAACTTCAAGAGGTTCATTTGATTTTGGCTGTTTCTCAGTTCATTCAATATCATTAGCTGTGCTTAGTGGCGGATTCTAAAGAAGAGGTCTTACTTGCATGTAAGTCAATTGTTTTAGAGAAAATATTAATTAAAATAAGTGGTGGGTGAATTTAAGTCAAGCAGGGCCATGCCTCTATTCTGAGTTTAAATCCCTGACTCATTTTTTTTCTGTCTTCCTGGATACAATATAGAAATATGTATTTGATAAATATCTCCATCCAAAAAAAAAGAATTCAAAATCACATTTAGAGCTTTGAACTAAATCTTTCACAGTAACAGATGCTCTTTCCTGAAACAAGCTCATCCCACCCAGTGTATTTAATAGAATCAATTTTACAAGTGAGGGGCAGGTGGGTGGAGGAACATGCATCTCATAACCTGCCTCCCTTCATACTCATTCATATATGGCATATTTTTCCCATTTGTGTTTTTATAGGCACACAGATTATTATAGTTGCATAGCCAGAGTGATACCAGCAAGGCCTGGGGCCCAGCTTTGCAGCACATTTTTGCAGTGACTGTGACAAGCTTGGAAAAATAACCTGGTTGACAACTACATTTATCTGCTAAATGTGTCTTGGAGCAGAGAATAGCAACAATGGAGAAGATACTTTTACTCTTTCTGTCCAGAAAGTCACCTCTGCACTTAGGATAAAGAATAATACGGAGCCTTGTGGATGGAAAAGAATATATTATTTATTTATAGTACCTTTTTGGTTTTTCTTCTTTTTCCACAGAGACTGAAAGAATTAAAGCAAAGGGAATTTGCTCGGAATGTAGCTTCTAAGTCATGGAAAGATGAGAAGAAACAAGAAAAAGCACTTAAACGACTCCATCAGCTGGCTGAGTTAAGGCAGCAATCTGAATGGTAAGAATTAAAGGTGTCTGGAATGGTTCAAAACTCTCTTCAAAACCTATTGGGAAATTTTAAAGGCAAATCTACTGTAACAATGTAAACAAATAATAACTAACTAACAGATATGTCTGAAGGGCAAATATAGTTAAACATACATAAATTAATTACTTTTGGCCTTTGATATTTTTCTTTCCTAATATTGTTAATTTAATGTACCCTATAATGAAATGATCCCAGAATAATTCAAATACATTAGCATTTATTCTATCCAGTTGAATAAATGGATTAATATCACTTCTTAATATATGTTCTAAATTTTATAATAATACTTTTAAAAACCATAATTAACAATACATCTTAGGGGGTGGAAAATACGTCTTCTGAACATTTCCCTGTACATACCTGAGTCGAGTATAAATAACACGATCATTGTCTGGCTGACAAACAAGATGTAATTAATGCAGTTAAGTTTACCACACAGTGCCATTTAAATTGATAATTATAATATAACAAGCTTTATACTAATACATTTTTGTAGCTGAAAAATAGCAGTTTTACAAAAGCTTGGAACCACTGGATGTTTCAAAGTTGTTACCTGGAATGCAATTAAATTTGCAGATTGTGATTTGTGTGTATATGAATCATAATGTAAAACACTAATGTAGCTAATTAATGTGTTTGACAGCAACCTAGTGAATTGTGAAATTTATGCCTCTGTGCCAGAATTTAAACCCCTGTTGCTTAAATGGAAAGTAATATGCAATAAACAGGAGTGAGTAGCTCAATTAGTTACCACAAAATATTAGACTTAAAAGGTAATTTTAAGGAAACAGTTATTTTTGTAGGACCAATTATGAGTAAAAATATAATTAATATTCAACTTGCATGTATTTATGTATTTGTAACTCTTAAAATAATCTAATTAATTTATGAAAATACATAAAAATCATATTAAAAATAAATGAGAAATTTAGTATGAAGACAAATAAAGATACAACACGTAGTCAGAAGTAAGGTTAATACAAAAATGCATGGTCTGGGGTCTTATACAACGCTAGAAGCAACATATACATTTGCTACTGAGCTTTCTACAGTCAACACAATGAGGGACTTACAATATGTTGTTCAAACATATTGTCATTGAGAACTCAGACAGTCCTTGCCAAAATAGGACTTAGAAGGAAAAGTTCTATTGTTGTTAGGGCAGCATGCAGGAAACAATCTAGGGAAAGAGTCAATTCCTGGAGTGATTGATGATGAGATGCAGTAAGTCAGATCGTAACAAATGGTACAAGTTCGACCATAGATAGACATCTTTAGATAGGTCCCTTAAGGCCACAACAGCAAATCTAAATAGTCTTAATAAATATAATTTTGGTTGTTTTTTATTATGAAAGTTGTCACACTTCTACATTTCTACTTACCCATTCTATATTTTCCTCTGGCATAAATAACAAAAAATCAGAGGTGGCTTGCTGATGGCGGTGGTAATGGTGATGGTGATGATGATAATGATGGTGATGATGATGATGGTTTGTTTAGAAGTTCTAAGTTTGCCAGAGCTACCCATTAAGTTTCTTCCAAATAAAAAGGTCCACTCTATTAAGTTTTAGCTGTCCCTCTGTAAGCCTTATTCACTAAACAATCACAAACCTAACCACTCCTTTTGGTGATTTGATAAAATAGGCAAGCTCTCTGGGCCACAATGTGCTCATATTGCTAGGGAAAAGACAAGTGTTCAGCTTTCTAGATATAGAGCATGAAACTAGGAAAATATTTTTTTTATCTTCTACTACCCATCACCTGCCTCCTAGCCAATTGCTCTCTCTGCTTAAATAGCCTCATGGCTGAAGGAAAGTCACTTAACAAATACTTTATTTTGGTAGGTGAATTGACAAGTGAAAGTTAAAAATAAAAGAAAAAGAAAAAATCATTGGCATTACTCTTCTCCCAGACAATCTTTCTTTGTCCTTTTTCCTCATAATGAGGGCTTCTGAATAGTATGATCCAGGTAACAAAATTCTTCCGTGACCCTTTGGGAGAAGAGAGGTGAATTTACTGGTAGTGCGTAAAATGATGGCCAAAAAAAATAGTAATAGATCTTATAAAGGGTCATCAAATTTGACCGTCTCTTAACTAGTTCCAGCCAATCTGTTTCCTCAGCAATATCAGTTATTATATGGGGATGAGGGGATAGTCACTCTCTGTATGTGAACTTCTTATATATATAAGTTTAAGTACATCTTAATATTAAAATTTTTCCAAAATCGAAAAATTTTAGGGCCATTGATTCTGAGACTGTGAATTCTTTAAATGGTGTCTTTTCTTAATGTTCCACATTATCTAGCTCTTATATTTATGAAGTTTTTCATATAAGAGCTGGAAAATGGAACATTAAAAAATGACACCATTTTAAAAAATCATGTTGTTTTGATATGTTTTTCTGTTTGGAAAGGATACTTTTTGAACAGAAGAGAATAAAATTGTGCATTCGTTAAGCTGCAGAGTATTAGAATTTTTGGAGAACAATTTGAATGGATAATCAATCAATAAGAATCAAAAGCCAAACTCCACAGACATTTTATTAACCATTATTTTAATATAAGTAAGAAAATATTTTAAAAACTAAAGAAAGTTCCAAAGAAGTGAGGGAAACATTAAATGTGGAGAAAACTGTAAAAATTTAAGCTTCATTGAGAATGCAAATGTGGTTTCCAGGGGCTGGCTGATGGGAGAAATTTGAAGGTATTGTTCAAAGTTTATAAACTTTCAGATGTAAGATGAATAAGTTTTGAGGATCTAATGTAGAGTATGATTACCTTCGCTAATAATACTCTATTGTTTACTTGAAATTTGCCAAGAGAGTGAATCTGGTGTCCTTATCTCACACAAAATGGTAACTACGTGTATGATAGATGTACAAATTAATTTGTATGCCTACATCAAAGGATCACATTGTGTACCTTGAATATATACAATTTTTATTTTCCAGTTATATCTGAATAAACCTAGAAAAAATTAAAGCTATAATAATGTTAAAATACATAAACTTGTATTAAAATAGTAGAATTTAAAACCCCACAAAGATAAAAACAGGGTTTTCCAAAATAATAAGAATAACTTTGATTTAAGAAAAAGCAAATTAAAGTTTATAAAGCAACAAGATAAAAAGTTTAAAGAATAAAAGTAAGAAGTATCAAAGATTAACAATAAGGACAAAATGTTAAAACTTGTGAAAAATCTATAATTATAAATGCAATTTAAATTGCAAAATGAGAACTAGAATGAAGGACAAGAAGCTAGAGAACAGTATATTACAAAAACAGTAAGAGCAAAGAAATTTTAAAATATTTAAAGGAATGTAAAAGGAAGAAGCTTGCACATTAGAGAGCTAAATGGTAAAATGAAATAGCAGTATAGAAAAGAACATTTAGATTAGCATAAAGCAAGAAAATGAATAAAATAGTGTCAGGATGATCAGCAAAATTATTAAGAAAAGGATATATATAATATATATATAACATAATATAATAAATACTAAAATCACTGCATAATAATGGAATTGGAAAAGGAAGAATAGTATCCATACACTAGACTTGTGGAATAATTTCAACCTGTATGAGTTTCATACAGGTGATAATGTCAGATTGATTGAAGCTTCTGGAGAAGGCTAACTTAATCCAGAAGTATAGTTCCTACTTAATCCAAATGGTGGCTACAAATATGGGAAATAATCTCTTTGGTACCAAGGCAAAGTTGAATGCTGCAGCTGTTTCTGGATCACTTCCTTCTATCTGCAGGCTGGAGGCACTTTCAAAGACCAAAAATGTTGTAATAAAGTCTCTACACTCCTTATTTACTTTTGTGCTTGAAAGAAACATTCAGTAACTTATATGCCATCTTAGAATGCTCCTCACTATTCATTTTATTAAATATGCCTAATGAACATAAAAGATGACTCAAAAAAAGGAGATTAATGTGATGAATAAGAACTTTCCATTATGAAAGAGTTACTGTAAGGAAGAGAATACAGCTTTTAAAAACTTCTAAATTTAGTTTTTTACAAGATTTAAAGGAACTCTGTCATTCTAAAATTACAACCATTCATGAAGAGGAGACATTCTAAAATGACATTCATGAAAAGGAGACATTCTAAAATCATTAAAAACTAAATAGTGGCTAAAATTATTGTTTGCAAGTTAAAATCCATACGGTCATAATTTATAAACAGATTGAATATTGTAAAAAAATTGAGTCAGTAAAATAGAAATTAAATCAAAGAAATTCTCCCTGAACTATAGAAAAAGACTGAAGACAGAGTAAAGTACTGAGATAAATATCAATACCTAACGGATATATTCAGGAGAACCAATGATTTTAAAACATAAATTCCAAAGGAAGCAATAATCAGATAAATCGAGGAAAAAAAAATGTATCTGAACTGAAGAAAGTTAAATTCAAAGTGCCCAAGAACTACTAGTAAAAATTCACCCAAATTAATCAACCTGTAACTATGTTCTGTTAAAATTTTATACATACATATATATACATATTAATAATATACTCTTTATGTAACAAATCTAATAAATTACATGTATTTGTATTTTTACACTTTATACAAAGGGAAAAGCATACAGGCACACAAGCAGATTCATCTCAAAG
Organism: Macaca nemestrina; assembly: GCF_043159975.1. NCBI lineage: Eukaryota > Metazoa > Chordata > Mammalia > Primates > Cercopithecidae > Macaca > Macaca nemestrina. The sequence goes on from NC_092128.1 coordinate 68,874,820, forward strand.
ATAAATAAAGGGAGGTTAATTCAGTATGTCTGTAATATTATACATCTAGAGACAATGAAGCAAAGTACATGAAATTTGTACTTTATGACTCTTGAATTCTATGCTGATTTGCCAAAGAATGGGTAAAAGAAACCAACAGGAATTTGTTAGACAAGGACTCAGAAAGCACTACTCTACATTAGAATTTGAGCAACATATGGAAGAGATATCAGTTGGCTTAGAATTTTATATTCAAGCAACAAATGACTAGATGAAAGTAAAATAAAAATCAAAATTAGAAATAAGCAAACAAACACATCCAAGCATATGGAACAAGAAAAAGGAAAATAATGCCAGTTCAAAGCAAACAATAAGAAAAATGATGTGATTTGTATTGTCTTCTTTCCAGTGAAGCCTTTTTATAGTAGAGGTTATATAGATAGACTGTTAAAGGGCATATAATTTTAATCTAAAGAATTTTATCTCTTATATATGTTGACATTTTCAGTCTTCTGTATGAATTGTTAATGAAGCTCAGTAGAACAAATAACCTTTTAAGACCTTCAAAACATAAAACATATAATACAGAAATGGTAGAAAAAATATTTTGGTGAGTAAGAAGCAAAGGAAAAGATTTTAAAATCATTGAAGACATTTAGATAGATTGTACATATCTCTTATTTTATTATGCATTTATTATAATTAGTCAAATTACTGACGAGTCATAAAGAAAGAACTTATCACTGTGTTTCAAAGGTAAGTGAATATGAGGGAATTTTAAAACCGAGGAACTAAACATTATAAAATGTTAGAACTAATACATAAAAGCAAATTTAAAAAATATTTTTATATTTTTAAAGTGACTTTTAATTCTATTTAATTTCTTATTTAATGTGAATGCACTGATCGGAAAACTATTAGTGAAATAATGTTAAATCTGTATTTCTAAGATTGATAGATTCTGTAGGACATATATTGTGATGTAAATGCTTTAGAAGCACTAGCATAAGATATTCACTTGCTATTGCTTTTTGGTAATTGCAAAATACTACATGTAAACAATTCATTTTAGAAATAGCCACTGCAAAATTTATGCTAAGCTATATAAGCACAACAAAAGGTTGTATTTTAGAAGATGTAGTTCATAAATTGTAAAATAACTCATCTTAGAAACACTATGAAATGTTCATATGTAGATATGATTCCAAAGCTAGTATCTTAATCATTTAAATATTTATTGTATTTACAGTGTTTCTGGAAATGGACCAGCATACAAAGCCCCCAAGGTAGCCATAGAAAAGCAACTCCAGCAAGGAATTTTCCCCGTTAAGAATGGCAGAAAGGTATCATGCATGAAGAGTGCTCTTCTCCTTAAAGGAAAAAATCTCCCCAGAATCATTTCCGATAAACAGCGGTCAACCGTGCCAAATCGACACCAATTACAATCAGACAGGCGTTGTTTGTTTGGAAATCGGGTACCTCAAACATCTTCAGATCTCAGCAATGCAAATCACAGAACAGGAGTATCATTTTCTTTTTCCAAAAAAGTGCACCTAAAATTAGAATCTTCAGCATCAGTTTTCAGTGAGAACACAGAAGAAACTCACGATTGTAACAAGTCACCCATTTGTAAAACAAAACAAATTGCAGATAAATGCAAGTGCTACAGGTTTGCAAATAAAGATACACACCTTACCAAGGAAAAAGAGGTAAACATCTCACCAAGCCATCTGGAAAGTGTTTTACACAATACCATCTCCATAAACTCTAAAATTTTGCAAGACAGTAACAACTCTATTGATGAGACACTAGAAGATTCAATTGGCATTCATGCTTCATTCTCTAAATCTAACATGCATCTTTCAGATGTAGATTTTACTCCTTCCAGCAGAGAAAAAGAAACTAGAAATACATTGAAGAACACTTTAGAAAACTGTGTGACTCACCCATGCCAAGCAAATGCTTCCTTCAGCCCACCAAACATTTACAACCATGGTGATGCCAGGATATTTGAATGCCTGGATGAGTTTTCATCAGCAGAGCCAAGTGAACAAAAGAGTACAGTGCATCTGAATCCAAATTCCAGAATAGAGAACAGAGAAAAATCTTTAGATAAAACAGAAAGAGTTAGCAAAAATGTTCAAAGACTTGTAAGAGAAGCATGTACCCATAATGTGGCATCTAAACCACTACCTTTTCTCCACGTTCAAAGCAAGGATGGCCACACCACTCTTCAATGGCCTACGGAACTTCTGCTCTTTACAAAAACAGAACCCTGTATCTCTTATGGCTGCAACCCCCTATATTTTGATTTTAAGCTTTCTCGGAACACAAAGGAAGACCACAATCCAGAGGACTTAAAAACAGAATTGTGTAAGAAGTCCTTGGAAGTGAAGACTAAAAGAGAGAGCCAAGACTCAGGTGTAATCGAAGACCAACAAAAATTGATCCAAGAAGATAATCAATATCTGAAACCAAAGATGATGATAGCTAATCCGGATTGGGAAAAATTCCAGAGGAAATATAATTTGGATTATAGTGATTCTGAGCCAAATAAAAGTGAATATGCTTTTAGTGCAAATGATTTGGAAATGAAAAATCCTGAAGTGCCTCTTTACCTCAATACATCTCTAAAGGATTATGCTGGAAAGAATAATAGTGAGAACGAACTTAAGGAAGCTTCAAGGGCCTATTGGCAAGGCAGCAGAAAGGTAGTTCTAAATGATACAGATGAGGACCTATCTTGTCCTTCCTACATCTCTAGGACTAAAAAGAATAAATTGATTCCCTGCAATCCTCATTTGGAATTTGAAGATGAAAGACAATTCAACTGCAAGTCCAGTTGTTATACAGTAGGGGGTAACAGTGACCATGGGAAAGACTTCAGTGTAATTTTAAAGAGTAACCACATCAGCATGACCAACAAGGTTTCTGGATGTGGAGACCGAAGATACAAGAGATGCTCTCCAAAGTCATCTTTGAGTAGATATTCTTGCTCTTCGGACACATCCCCTAGCAGCATGTCTAGCTTGAGAAGTACTTGTTCAAGTCATAGATTCAATGGTAATAGCAGAGGTAATTTTCTCTGCTTCTATAAAAGAGAACACCACTCAGTTGAAAGGCACAAACGGAAATGTCTGAAGCACAACTGCCTCTACTTGTCTGATGAAATAGCAAAGAGCAGTCAAATGCAGTCTGAACCACAGAAAGAGAGGAACTGCAAATTGTGGGAATCATTTAAAAATGAAAAATACTCAAAACGTAGATACTGTCACTGTAGAGAAAGACAAAAACTGGGCAAAAATCAACAACAATTTTCAGGGCTAAAATCTACGAGAATCATCTGTTGTGATTCTAACTCACAGATTTCCTGTACTGGAAGCAGTAAAAAACCACCTAATTGCCAGGGAACTCAGCACGATAGATTGGACTCTTACTCAAGGGAGAAAATTTATTACTTGAATAAAGGCAAGAGAAATGAAGAGTCTTTGGGCAGCCCTCACATTTGTGATCTGGGAAAAGTCAGGCCCATGAAGTATAACTCCGGGAACATCAGCTGCCTTCTAAAGAACTGTTCCAGTGGCCCTTCAGACACTACAGAATCGAACATTACAGAAGGAGAGAGGAGCCCTCTGACGGCAAAAAGCCTTTTAGAAAGAGTACAAGCCAAGAAATGTCAGGAACAATCAAGTAATGTTGAGGTCTCTTCAAACAGTTGTAAAAATGAATTAGAGGCTCCTTCGCAAGTCCCATGCACAATTCAACTTGTACCATCAGGCTGTAACAGACAAGCATTGCCTTTGTCTGAAAAAATACAGTATGCAAGTGAGAGCAGAAATGATCAAGACAGTGCAATTCCAAGGACTACGGAGAAAGACAAAAGCAAAAGCTCACAGACAAATAATTTTACAATTTTAGCAGACACTGATTGTGATAATCATCTTTCTAAAGGTATAATTCACCTAGTAACAGAGTCTCAGTCACTAAACATAAAAATGAATCCAACAACAAAAGAACAATCAAAACCTTTAATTAGTGAAATCCAACCTTTTATTCAAAGCTGTGACCCAGTACCAAATGAATTCCCTGGTGCTTTTCCATCTAATAGATACACTGGTGTTACTGATTCAACAGAGACCAAAGAAGACCAAATAAATCTAGACTTAAAGGATGCAAGCATGCATATAAATCATGTAGAGGGAAATATAAACTCTTACTATGACAGAACTATGCAGAAGCCTGACAAAGTCAAAGACGAATTAGACGTGTGTCATAAATCTCTCTCTCCCCCTTTACTTCAACAACCCATAACATTTTCTCCTGACGAAATAGATAAATATAAGATCCTACAGCTACAAGCCCAGCAGCATATGCAGAAGCAACTCCTGTCAAAGCATCTTCGAGTTTTGCCTGCTGCAGGGCCTACTGCCTTCTCTCCGGCTTCAACCGTACAGACAGTTCCAGTTCACCAGCACACTTCTATCACTACCATCCACCACACATTCCTGCAGCATTTTGCTGTTTCTGCTTCCTTAAGTTCTCATAACAATCACTTCCCTATTGCTCATCTACATCCTCTTTCACAGGCACATTTCACTCCTATTTCATTTTCTACTCTGACTCCAACCATTATACCTGCACACCCCACTTTCTTAGCAGGTCATCCCCTGCATTTAGTAGCTGCTACCCCCTTCCACCCATCTCACATAACACTTCAGCCCCTGCCCCCTACAGCATTTATTCCTACATTGTTTGGCCCTCACTTAAATCCAGCCACAACTTCTATCATCCACTTGAATCCTTTAATCCAACCAGTATTCCAAGGTCAAGATTTTTGCCATCATTCTTGCTCTAGCCAGATGCAACAGTTAAATGAAGTGAAAGAGGCCTTAAATGTGTCCACACACTTGAACTAATAAGTGTTAAAGCCCCTCTTGTGGATAATTTTTTTAATTGTCACTACCTATACAATAATATATTTAAAGAAGTCTATCTATTGTAAGATTTAAAATATTGCTGCCAATTCAAAATGTGACCAATATATAAATATGAACTGAATTGCTAATATTAAAACAAAGAGCATTTTAATAATTTTTTAGCTTGCCAAAATAATAGGCAAATTTAAATAATTTTATGAAAATGTAGAGGGAAGAGGGAAAGGGTTAAAGATTTGTTTTGGATGGGTTCTCACATGTTATAAAATGCAACAGAAAACACTCAAGCAGAGCATTAAAATTAAAAAGAAAAATCAGATGAAATGTGGCGCCCTGTGTTCTAAGTATTTGTTGCGCGAATGAATGAGTGTTGATTTGGCTTATTTGTTAGATAATAAAAGGTCAGTGAAATGAAGTAATTATTTAAAGTAATTTCTATCATTAACTATTGACTAAGTTTTAAATTAATGTAGTCTGTTACTGTATTTTCATAGGAAATAAAAACAAGACATTTTCTGATTAATTTAGGTTGAAAATTACGCTTTAATGAAAAACAATCTTTATAGATTATACTTTTGAGTTTCTGTGAAAAATAAACTATCTTCATTTCACACAAATCTATGTCAAGGTAATTTTGTAAGTGTAAGAATCAGCAAAATCTAAAACTAAGAATGTTTAACTTTTGTATAAAAAACATATACAAGCTATCATTAGTGTTTGATGATGCAAACTCAAAAATAAATTGTGCTCAGAATAATCTTTTAAATATATTGGCCAATCTGTCAAATATTACAGGAACTAAAATGTTTATTATTCTTCTACTCAAAAATTTTACTATGTTCAGCCAATACATGTATAAGGATAGAGGTAAAGGTTTGAAAATGTCAGTGTTTTTACATGTTTATTGAGGATATCTTATTAAATATCTGGTGTGTTTTATTCACTTGTACTAGATATTTATGAAACATGAATGATGAGGAATAAAATCACCATCCATGTAATTTTGCAAATAATTTCAAACATTCATTCAAAATGGTTTTCGGCCCCCAAAATTTGTATTTCATACATCTATATTGGTGCATAATCCTACAGTTAGGTTTATTATTTTATGTTCTTAAGCATGAGTTTCAGAGAAAATCAAACTTAACAGAAATGGAGGTAATCATTTATCTAATGCTGTCTATACAAAGATGCAAACTCCTCTACTTCTTCAGCCTTGGCTTCAAAAGGAAGATAGCTATATTTACTTAAGGCCTGTTGTGATTCAGGTAGAGGTACCCTAACCACTTGTTTGCATTATCTTCTTTAATTTTCACAACTGTATTTTGAAATCAGTATTATCATTCCTCATTACAGGTAAAGAAAATGAAGTAGAAAGGTTAAATACTAAATACCTGGTAAACAGTAGGAAAGGACATCATTGATTCAGGAGAGACAGGTGAGAGAGAAAGAGAAAGAAAGGGTGGAGGGAAGAAAAATAATAAAAGGAGATAAAGTAAATTTGAAGTTTTAACAGAAAGAAAAACTGCAGTTTCCAAGATATCACCAGAAACTTGTGAGAAGAATGTTCTGACTGGAATATAACAGTGACAAAATCTAATTTATTTAAAATGAATGGAGAAATGAAGAAAAACCATCAAATAGCAAGGAGCTATACTTGCATGGAATTCCATAAAAATGATTATAAAAGACCATTGATCAACATTGAGTAAATCCAAAAAGAAGTGAGACAAATGAAATATTTCTTATAAAATGGATGACAAATGGTCTAGCAGGCTTTTTTTTTTAAGTAATGTGGATAATTATTTCCTAAAGCAAATTATGAAGCTGATGCAGAGCCAAGATAGAGTAATCATGGGAACTCACTAGAAGTCCTATTATAGACACTGACCTCCTGATTGATTTTTATAATTGCCTTGGTGACAATTTAAACTCTCATAAGGTTAGACCTGAGCACCTCTACTGAGCACTTAATTTTGACTAACAAAGACAGATTGATATGAATGGATGGCATGGAAGTGACTATTCCATCTTGTATTAACAGTGATGAAGTGTTCACTGGACAAACTAATTTGGACTATGTGGAAAGCAACCGTCTCCCTTTAAATAAAAGATAATTTGTACTCCAAGGTGAGAAATTGGAAAAGTTGTGGCATCACATGAGGAAATATGCAATTATGCAGCTTACTTCCTTCCAAATCAGTAACTATAGGCTGAAACACTGTTTTATTTTCCATTTTACCTTAAGATAAACACTCTTGGAAAAAAAAATAAACAGAATTGAAAATATATATTGAACACTAAAATAGTTCAATTATAAAAAAAATTGTCACTGTAATGGATTTTTTTAGCAGTGTTTCCCTCCATTTACATAATTATTTGACAGGTGACTTTTAGCATTAAATTTATTTTATGACTATTGCCTGACATTTACAGGTTAATTCTCTTCATGGGATTACTGTTTCACAAGTGGCTCATGGAGGCAGTTTTGTAAAAAATCTGTCTTAAACTCTAAATGCTTAAGAAAGACTGTGAAATCTTTACAGACATGCATGCACAAACACACATTTATCTATCTATACGTCTTTCTTACAGATTATGAACCAGTCTAGCATCAGATAGTATCATTGGATTCGAGGTAAACAAAATAAATACTTTGTATGAAGAACTGAATATGTGGGAAAGTACATCTTCTTAATAATTCCCTGCCAAATTCAGCAAGAAAAAAAAATACAATGGGCCTATAAAAATGCAAAGGTAAACTTAAGGTTTATCTTTAAGACGTTATAAATATTGGAAGTGATTAGAATATAGAGAATGATTTAGAAAGTCTCCAATTCCCAAAGTTTTTGCTTAGGTAGACATTTTACAAAATCCCTTGAAACTTGTTTCACTTCCCAAAAATGGATTTAAACAGTGACTCCTTTTCTTTAGTTTCTGCCAGGACTTAATGGAATCTCTCTGTTATCTCTAAATGGAAATATACTTAAAGAAACTAATTCTGTAAAATGTTTCTGTTAAATGAAACACTTAACCAGTACAATTACTCAGGATTCTATTGCTGAATCTGACTATCTCCTTAATGCATGAAGTTATTACTTACATAGCTCCAAATGCTGGCAGCAGCACAGCTTTCTGAATTTTACCACCATACTTTTAAGCATTTCAAATCATTTGAAATGTACTTCAAATGATTTGAAACAATAATTGGAGATATGGAGATGGCTCTACCCATTAGGATACCACTTGGTATTCAAGTATTCTACATGTATATGAATGAAACGTCCAGATCCCCCGCTCCACCCCAGGATATGTGGATAGTTAACTCCTTAGTGGTGAAATAATACTGCTGCTCATCTCAAATCAGTAGCACATTTCTTAATCATCCCTAAAAAGTTATCCACATTTTCAGAGTTTCTGAGTTTTCAGAAACATAATTAACGTTCTGAAAAAAATAAATGTAAATATCAGATCCAGTTTTGTAAAAACACAATTTAAAGGATTCAAATCTTACACATCAATGTATGCAGATAAGATAGTTAGGGGCAAAATGAACCTAGTGCTTATCTCTGGCCCAGCAAAGCTCATGAAAAGGTTTAGTTTTGATTATTTAAATTAGATGAAATTCTGAAGGAAAATGTGCTCTCATTGGCAAATAGAAACATTATTAAAAACATGTGAGTGACTAGTTCCACGCAATAATAGTCAGGAAAACAGGTAGTTGCCCTTTGTGTTTCAGACTGAAATCACTTCACTAAGATGAGAATTTCCTACTAAAATACAAGTTCTCCTGCCAATAAGCCTGGGTCTGGAGGATTTTCCAAGGTTATCATTTCATTCCAGCAAAAATATTATCCACTTCTATTAGGTAGACATTGAAGGTGATTGTTGTATTTTTGGATTAAGCTATATTAAAATGGAAGCAGCAGCTGAATGGGTTAGGTTTAGAATAAGCCAATATTAGAAAGATAAGCCAAAGGGTCATTTTCATTCTGTGGAGCTATATATAGGAGGGAGAGCTCCCAATCCACTTTTTAAATTCTTTTCTCAAAGTCACTTCCTCTTTTTGCAACCCCCCATTTTTCTTAATTAGCAAGAGTAAGAATATCTTGTGAGAAACATTAAAATAAAATCAGGCAAATTGGAAAACTTAAAATATGTATGAGTGCACATGTGAGTGTGAATCTGTGTGTGTTTTAAATAAATATACTCTTTAGTCTTTAATTGTAGATCTTGATCTTTGTTGAAAATAGTGTTTTCAAAAACATATTCACATATTGAAACAATAACTTCAAGAAGTTTCTTATCCCCACGCAAAATTGTTAGTTCCTTCCATATGTGAGATAAAATAGTTGACAATGTAAATTAGTTGTGTAGCTGTTTAAAGCAAATTCCCATCTTACTCAATTCTATTTAAAGTACTTAATTTATAATTAAACTTGGTGATCCTCTGGCAATATGACACATAAACCAATAATTTTGTGTTGCATTTTCTGTATAAATTGTCTTTTTAAACTATACTGTGGCTAAGTAAATTGCACTATTGTACATGCAAAGCAGCTTTTTTTAGGTTATTCAATAAATTACTTGGACTGTAGTTCAATGCAATAATATTTTTTTCAATAAAAAGCTTAATGATACAGGAGTGTTAGTCATGTATTTCTAACAAAAAGCATACCAAAATATAAGAACAAAATCAAATGCAAGATGGTGTGGAAATATTCTGTATTTTACACTGCTGAATTAAAATGCATTTATCATTTTATTTATTACTGTATGTATTTATATTATATATTTAAAGGCTGGGATTTCTTAGACTATTTCTTAAAATTTTAGTGTTATTAAACTAAGCTGTTTCCTCAAACTGAAAATAAATATAACTTTAAAAATTCTATAGATGTATTCTTTGTTGAAACCTATCATATATATAAATACTATAAAATCTGTTTCTTTTTATTTGCTTTTAAAAATGTGAATTAATGCTTTGCAATGTTCTAACAAAGCTTCATAAATAGTCCCAGGAATGTGTTCTCAAACTGGTAGTATAATATAATATGGTAGCATTCTACACATTTCTTATAACTTTCATGTGAACTCTAGAGATACTTTAATTAAAAGAAACCCCAATAAGCTGTTAGTCTCAATAGGACTCAACTCACTAGGAAATCTCTTTAATCAAGCATGACCAATGTCGTGGGAAAATGTCATTTCATACAACTCCCACGTATCTTTACTTTCTTAATCATTGCACCCCATGTTTAATAAACCCTCATCTGCTGGATGCTACTCTGATATTTGTGCAAAATATCAGAACAGGCGTTGTTAGAAATAAGCACTAGATACTCTCTTGTTCTTGAATTATATCTATCCTTATCCTTCCCCATACCCTTCAAATAAGCTTTAACCAAATGCTAAATCTTCTTACTTTTGTGTTTTAATTGAATGAGCTGTCACTACCTGTGCATTTTAGTGGAGCAGAACTTTGCAATGCACCCTAAACTAGTGGTAGAATTTGAGTTTTCAGTAGATAAATGTTTCAGATGCCAGTTACCTGCCTCCCTACACTTCCAGCCTAGATTCCCTACTTTTATGCTAGATCATTTATCAGAATTCTGCTTTGTAATAAAAAAGTACCTTTTCACACAATATGTACACATCCACACACAACTACATGCACACATGTGCCTACCTACATTGTTGGTGGAGTCATGATAGAAACTCTCTTAATCAAATTGTCACCATTTATTGAGTACCTAATATGAGCCAAATACTGTATATGTCCTCCCCACTAGCTATATTCCTGGATTCCCCCGAGGAGGAAATTAAGTTTCTCCTGAAAATGAAAGTAGATGGTATTAATAATTACACTGAGACACAGGAGCAAATGGTAATCTATGGTCTCTATACTCAGAGCCTACTCTTCATAATGTGTGAGCCTTCTGCCTTTGTTCACTCTCTGTGTCATTTTCTTGGTCCATCATAAAAATTTTTGTACCAATAGAAAATGACTGTCACATACTCTTTTTTTTTTTTTTTTTTTTTTTAAGAGATAGGACCTCACTCTGTCACCGAAGCTGGAGTGCAGTGGCACCATCATAGTTCACTGCAGCCTCAAATTCCTGGGCTCAAGCAATCCTCCTGCCTCATTCTGCAGAGTAACTGGGCCTACAGGCACATGCCACCACACTCTGGCTAATTTTTTAAAATTTTTTGTTGAGACAGGGGTCTCACTGTGTTGCTCACGCTGGCTGCAAACTCCTGGCCTAAATTACCCTCTGAGCTCTTCATCCCACAGTGCTGGGATTACAGGTGTGAGCCACTGTGCCCAACCCATCACATACTCTTCAGGTTGTTTTCTTTTACTACATTTACTGGTAGATTTGAGTCATTTCCCAAATGTCAATTTATTAATACTTTGAATTCTAGGGAGAAAGTCTAGCAGAACTTTCTGAAGGTGCTTAGCAATAAATAAATAAATGAAAACCACTCAGCAGACTGGCACACTCAAGAGAATACTATACTTTATAAAGAATCATCAGTCAGGCCGGGCGTGGTGGCTCACGCCTGTAATCCCAGCACTTTGGGAGGCTGAGGTGGGCGGATCACAAGGTCAGGAGATCGAGACCATGGTGAAACCCCGTCTCTACTAAAAATACAAAAAAAATTAGCCAGGCGCGGTGGTGGGCGCCTGTAGTCCCAGCTACTCAGGAGGCTGAGGCAGGAGAATGGTGTGAACCCAGGAGGTGGAGCTTGCAGTGAGCCGAGATCGCGCCACTGCACTCCAGCCTGGGCAACAGAGCAAGACTCCGTCTCAAAAAAAAAAAAAAAAAAAAAAAAAGAATCATCAGTCAAACACCTTACAAGTTAAACATTTTCTTTATATTGTTTATCAGAGAGATATTTCAAAGACACAGGATTTCAGTTATTACAAGTTAAACATTTTCTTTATATTGTTTATCAGAGAGATATTTCAAAGACACAGGATTTCAGTTATTTGGGATATAGCATGACATGTTCAGAAGAGGAAGCAAACTCTGATATCTCTTCATGGAATTGCTTCATTCATTATCAGGACATTTGAACAGATGCTTTTGTCTTTTGTTATATTTTTTTCATAGTTTGTGGTCAAAAATATTTCTTCCATATTTCCAAGACTTAAAGAGAGTAAAGAAAATATATTCTAAAAATAGACAATTACGAAATAACTGGGATGTAACTCTCTGTTCTTTAAACCCCTAACTCCCCCAATAGTTTTTCGGGAAATTGTATTATTCTGTTTCACACTGCTATAAAGAACTACCTGAGACCAGATCATTTACAAAGAAAAGATGCTTACAGATATATACAGTTCCACAGGCTGTACAGGAAGCATGGCTTGGGAAACCTCAGGAAAATTACAATCATGGTGGAAGGGTGAAGGGGAAGCAAGCATGTCTGCCACATGGTGGGAGGAGAGAGAGCAAAATGGGAAGTACTACACACTTTTAAATAACCAGAACTCATGATAACTAACCATGATGAGAACAGCAAGGGGGAAATCCATCCCCCATGATTCAATCACCTTTCACCAGGTCCCTCACCCAACACTGGGAATTACAACCTCACATGAGATTTGGGTGAGATCACAGATCCAAACCATATCATTCTGTCCTGGCCCCTTCCAAATCTCATACATTTCTCACATTTTAGAATACAATCTTGCCTTCCCAACAGTCCTGCAAAGTCTTAACTCATTTCAGCATTAACTCAAAAGTCAGTCCAAAATCTCATCGGAGACAAGGCAAGTCCCTCCCACCTATGAGCCTGAAAAATCAAAAACAAGTTAGTTACTTCCACTATACAATGGAAGTATAGGCATTGGGCAAGTAACCTCATTCCAAAAGGGAGAAATTGGCCAATATAAAGGGATCACAGGCCCCATTCAAATCCAAAACTCAGCAGGGCAGTCATTAAATCTTAAAGCTTTGAAATAATCTTCCTTGACTCCTTGTCTTACATTCAGGCTACACTGACATGAGGAGTGGGTTCCTGAGACTGTGGGTAGCTCTGCCCCTATGGTTGCTTTCACAGGCTGGCATTGAGTGCCTGCAGCTTTTCCAGGTACACAGTGCAAGCTGTAGTTGGATCTACGTTTCTGGGATCTGGACGATGGTGGCCCTCTTCTCACAGTTTAATAAGGCAGTGCCCTAATGGTGACTCTTTGTGGGAACTCCAATCCCACATTTCCCCTTCACACTGCCCTAGTAGTGGTTCGCCATGAGGGCTCCATCCCTGCAGCAAACTTCTGCATGGACATCCAGGCATTTCCATACATCTTTTGAAACCTAGGTGGAGGATCCCAAACCTCAACATTTGCCTTCTAGCTACCCACAGCCCCAATGCCATGTGGATGCCACCAAGGCTTGGGACTTGCACACTCTGAAGCAATGGCCCAATCTGCACCTTGACCCCTTTTAGCCATAGCTGAAGCTGGAATGGTTGGAATGCCAGGTTCCATGTCCTGAGGCTGCACAGAGCAATGGTGCCCTGGGCCTGCCCCCTGAAACCATTTTTTCCCTTCTAAGTCTCCAGGGGCTGCCACAAAGGTCTCTGAAATGCCCTGGAGGCATTTTCCCCATTGTCTTGACTATTAACATTAGGCTCTTCTTCACTCATGCAATTTTATGCAGCCTAGTATTTCTCCCCAGTATATGGGTTTTCTTTTTTACTGCATGGTCAGGCTGCAAATTTTCCAAACATTTATGCTCTGTTTCTGTTTCAAACGTAAGTTTCAATTTCAGGTCATTTCTTTGCTTATGCAAATAAGCATAGAAGTTTAGAAGCAGCCAGGCCACATCTTGAACATTTTGTTGCTTAGAAATTTCTTCTGCCATATACCCTAAATCATTACTCTCAAAGTGACCTTTACTCCAGTTCTCAATAAGTTCACAATCTCCATCTAAGACCTCCTTATTCTAGACCTCATTCCAGACTATCTGCATTTTGGTCAAACCACTCAACAAGTCTCTAGAAAATTCCAAACTTTCCCTCATATTCCTGTCTTTTTCTGAGCCCTGCAAACTGTTCCAACCTCTGCCCACTACCCAATTCCAAAGTCACTTCCATATTTTTGGTATTTTATAGCAATGCCCCACTTCTCTGGTACAAAATTTTTGTATTAGTTATTTCTCACATGCTATTAAAAAACTACCTGATACTAGGTAATTTATAAATAAAAGAGGTTTAATAGACTCCCAGTTCCACAGGCTGTACAGCAGGCATGGCTCGAGAGGCCTCAGGAAACTTATAATTGTAGCAGAAGGGTGAAGGGGAAGCAAGATCACCTTTACATGGTAGCAGGGGAGACAGTGTGCAAAGAAGAACTGCTACTCACTTTTAAACAACCAGATATCATGAGAACCCACTTACTATCATGAGAACAGAAAGGGAGGAAATATGCCCCCATAATCCAATGACCTCTTACCAGGTCCCTCAGCCAACACTGGGTATGACAATTCGACAGGAGATTTGGGTGGGGACAGAGAACCAAACCATATTAAAGATTTTTCAATGCTGACTAAAATAAAGATAAAATTAAATGATCCGTGAAAATGTGATGAATCTAGTTAACTTGAATATTTTTTCTTCTGGACATTTGTCCTTATCTGTATGTGATAACAATGACTACCAATTCTCAATTTAGCACAAGGAGCATATATCATTAAGGTAAAGCTAAAATTTCCTTTAGTTTGCCTAATTATAATATCAATATAAATATACAAATAATTTTAGAATTATACAAATTTCATAGTGACAATCCACTTCCATCGTTCCAATCCAAAGTCAATAATGTTTGCAGAACTGAAGCTTTTTTTTTTTTTTTTAATTTATTTATTATTATTATACTTTAAGTTGTAGGGTACATGTGCATAACGTGCAGGTTTGTTACATATGTATACTTGTGCCATGTTGGTGTGCTGCACCCATCAACTTGTCATTTACATCAGGTATAACTCCCAATGCAATCCCTCCCCCCTCCCCCCTCCCCATAACAGGCCCCTGTGTGTGATGTTCCCCTTCCTGAGTCCAAGTGATCTCATTGTGCAGTTCCCACCTATGAGTGAGAACATGCGGTGTTTGGTTTTCTGCTCTTGTGATAGATTGCTAAGAATGATGGTTTCCAGCTGCATCCATGTCCCTACAAAGGACACAAACTCATCCTTTTTGATGGCTGCATAGTATTCCATGGTGTATATGTGCCACATTTTCTTAATCCAATCTGTCACTGATGGACATTTGGGCTGATTCCAAGTCTTTGCTATTGTGAATAGTGCTGCAATAAACATACGTGTGCATGTGTCTTTATAGCAGCATAATTTATAATCCTTTGGGTATATTCCCAGTAATGGGATGGCTGGGTCATGTGGTACATCTAGTTCTAGATCCTTGAGGAATCGCCATACTGTTTTCCATAATGGTTGAACTAGTTTACAATCCCACCAACAGTGTAAAAGTGTTCCTATTTCTCCACATCCTCTCCAGCACCTGTTGTTTCCTGACTTTTTAATGATTGCCATTCTAACTGGTGTGAGATGGTATCTCATTGTGGTTTTGATTTGCATTTCTCTGATGGCCAGTGATGATGAGCATTTTTTCATGTGTCTGTTGGCTGTATGCATGTCTTCTTTTGAGAAATGTCTGTTCATATCCTTTGCCCACTTTTTGATGGGGTTGTTTGTTTTTTTCTTGTAAATTTGTTTGAGTTCTTTGTAGGTTCTGGATATTAGCCCTTTGTCAGATGAGTAGATTGCAAAAATTTTCTCCCATTCTGTAGGTTGCCTGTTCACTCTGATGGTAGTTTCTTTTGCTGTGCAGAAGCTCTTTAGTTTAATGAGATCCCATTTGTCAATTTTGGCTTTTGCTGCCGTTGCTTTTGGTGTTTTAGACATGAAGTCTTTGCCCATGCCTATGTCCTGAATGGTACTACCTAGGTTTTCCTCTAGGATTTTTATGGTATTAGGTCTAACATTTAAGTCTCTAATCCATCTTGAATTAATTTTCGTATAAGGAGTAAGGAAAGGATCCAGTTTCAGCTTTCTACTTATGGCTAGCCAATTTTCCCAGCACCATTTATTAAATAGGGAATCCTTTCCCCATTTCTTGTTTCTCTCAGGTTTGTCAAAGATCAGATGGCTGTAGATGTGTGGTATTATTTCTGAGGACTCTGTTCTGTTCCATTGGTCTATATCTCTGTTTTGGTACCAGTACCATGCTGTTTTGGTTACTGTAGCCTTGTAGTATAGTTTGAAGTCAGGTAGCGTGATGCCTCCAGCTTTGTTCTTTTGACTTAGGATTGTCTTGGAGATGCGGGCTCTTTTTTGGTTCCATATGAACTTTAAAGCAGTTTTTTCCAATTCTGTGAAGAAACTCATTGGTAGCTTGATGGGGATGGCATTGAATCTATAAATTACCTTGGGCAGTATGGCCATTTTCACGATATTGATTCTTCCTATCCATGAGCATGGTATGTTCTTCCATTTGTTTGTGTCCTCTTTGATTTCACTGAGCAGTGGTTTGTAGTTCTCCTTGAAGAGGTCCTTTACATCCCTTGTAAGTTGGATTCCTAGGTATTTGATTCTCTTTGAAGCAATTGTGAATGGAAGTTCATTCATGATTTGGCTCTCTGTTTGTCTGTTACTGGTGTATAAGAATGCTTGTGATTTTTGCACATTAATTTTGTATCCTGAGACTTTGCTGAAGTTGCTTATCAGCTTAAGGAGATTTTGGGCTGAGACAATGGGGTTTTCTAAATATACAATCATGTCTTCTGCAAACAGGGACAGTTTGACTTCTTCTTTTCCTAACTGAATACCCTTGATTTCTTTCTCTTGCCTAATTGCCCTGGCCAGAACTTCCAACACTATGTTGAATAGGAGTGGTGAGAGAGGGCATCCCTGTCTTGTGCCAGTTTTCAAAGGGAATTTTTCCAGTTTTTGCCCATTCAGTATGATATTGGCTGTGGGTTTGTCATAAATAGCTCTTATGATTTTGAGGTACGTTCCATCAATACCGAATTTATTGAGCGTTTTTAGCATGAAGGGCTGTTGAATTTTGTCAAAAGCCTTTTCTGCATCTATTGAGATAATCTTGTGGTTCTTGTCTTTGGTTCTGTTTATATGCTGGATTATGTTTATTGATTTGCGAATGTTGAACCAGCCTTGCATCCCAGGGATGAAGCCCACTTGATCATGGTGGATAAGCTTTTTGATGTGTTGCTGAATCCGGTTTGCCAGTATTTTATTGAGGATTTTTGCATCGATGTTCATCAGGGATATTGGTCTAAAATTCTCTTTTTTTGTTGTGTCTCTGCCAGGCTTTGGTATCAGGATGATGTTGGCCTCATAAAATGAGTTAGGGAGGATTCCCTCTTTTTCTGTTGATTGGAATAGTTTCAGAAGGAATGGTACCAACTCCTCCTTGTACCTCTGGTAGAATTCAGCTGTGAATCCATCTGGTCCTGGACTTTTTTTGGTTGGTAGGCTATTAATTATTGCCTCAATTTCAGAGCCTACTATTGGTCTATTCAGGGATTCAACTTCTTCCTGGTTTAGTCTTGGAAGAGTGTAAGTGTCCAGGAAATTATCCATTTCTTCTAGATTCTCCAGTTTATTTGCGTAGAGGTGTTTATAGTATTCTCTGATGGTAGTGTGTATTTCTGTGGGGTCGGTGGTGATATCCCCTTTATCATTTTTAATTGCGTCAATTTGATTCTTCTCTCTTTTCTTCTTTATTAGTATTGCTAGTGGTCTGTCAATTTTGTTGATCTTTTCAAAAAACCAACTCCTGGATTCATTGATTTTTTGGAGAGTTTTTTGTGTCTCTATCTCCTTCAGTTCTGCTCTGATCTTAGTTATTTCTAGCCTTCTGCTAGCTTTCGAATGTGTTTGCTCTTGCTTCTCTAGTTCTTTTAATTGTGATGTTAGAGTGTCAATTTTAGATCTTTCCTGCTTTCTCTTGTGGGCATTTAGTGCTATAAATTTCCCTCTACACACTGCTTTAAATGTGTCCCAGAGATTCTGGTATGTTGTATCTTTGTTCTCATTGGTTTCAAAGAACATCTTTATTTCTGCCTTCATTTCGTTATGTACCCAGTAGTCATTCAGGAGCAGGTTGTTCAGTTTCCATGTAGTTGGGCGGTTTTGATTGAGTTTCTTAGTCCTGAGTTCTAGTTTGATTGCACTGTGGTCTGAGAGACAGTTTGTTATAATTTCTGTACTTTTACATTTGCTGAGGAGTGCTTTACTTCCAATTACGTGGTCGATTTTGGAGTAAGTACGATGTGGTGCTGAGAAGAATGTATATTCGGTTGATTTGGGGTGGAGAGTTCTATAGATGTCTATTAGGTCTGCTTGCTGCAGAGATGAGTTCAATTCCTGGATATCCTTGTTAACTTTCTGTCTCGTTGATCTGTCTAATGTTGACAGTGGAGTGTTGAAGTCTCCCATTATTATTGTATGGGAGTCTAAGTCTCTTTGTAAGTCTCTAAGGACTTGCTTGAGGAATCTGGGTGCTCCTGTATTGGATGCATATATATTTAGGATAGTTAGCTCTTCCTGTTGAATTGATCCCTTTACCATTATGTAATGGCCTTCTTTGTCTCTTTTGATCTTTGATGGTTTAAAGTCTGTTTTATCAGAGACTAGTATTGCAACCCCCGCTTTTTTTTGTTCTCCATTTGCTTGGTAAATCTTCCTCCATCCCTTTATTTTGAGCCTATGTATGTCTCTGCGTGTGAGATGGGTCTCCTGAATACAGCAGACTGATGGGTCTTGACTCTTTATCCAGTTTGCCAGTCTGTGTCTTTTAATTGGAGCATTTAGTCCATTTACATTTAAGGTTAAGATTGTTATGTGTGAACTTGATCCTGCCATTATGATATTAACTGGTTATTTTGCTCGTTAGTTGATACAGTTTCTTCCTAGCCTCGATGGTCTTTACATTTTGGCATGTTTTTGCAATGGCTGGTACCGGTTGTTCCTTTCCATGTTTAGTGCTTCCTTCAGGGTCTCTTGTAAGGCAGGCCTAGTGGTGACAAAATCTCTAAGCATTTGCTTATCTGTAAAGGATTTTATTTCTCCTTCACTTATGAAACTTAGTTTGGCTGGATATGAAATTCTGGGTTGAAAATTCTTTTCTTTAAGAATGTTGAATATTGGCCCCCACTCTCTTCTGGCTTGGAGAGTTTCTGCCGAGAGATCTGCTGTTAGTCTGATGGGCTTCCCTTTGTGGGTAACCCGACCTTTCTCTCTGGCTGCCCTTAAGACTTTTTCCTTCATTTCAACTTTGGTGAATCTGGCAATTATGTGTCTTGGAGTTGCTCTTCTCGAGGAGTATCTTTGTGGCGTTGTCTGTATTTCCTGGATTTGAATGTTGGCCTGCCCTACTAGGTTGGGGAAGTTCTCCTGGATGATATCCTGAAGAATGTTTTCCAACTTGGTTCCATCTTCCCCCTCACTTTCAGGCACCCCAATCAGACGTAGATTTGGTCTTTTTACATAATCCCATACTTCTTGCAGGCTTTCTTCATTTCTTTTTCTTCTTTTTTCTTTTGGTTTCTCTTCTCGCTTCATTTCATTCATTTGATCCTCAATCGCAGATACTCTTTCTTCCAGTTGATCGAGTCGGTTACTGAAGCTTGTGCATTTGTCACGTATTTCTCATGTCATGGTTTTCATCTCTTTCATTTCGTTTATGACCTTTTCTGCATTAATTACTCTAGCCATCAATTCTTCCACTTTTTTTTCAAGATTTTTAGTTTCTTTGCGCTGTGTACATAATTCCTCCTTTAGCTCTGAGAAATTTGATGGACTGAAGCCTTCTTCTCTCATCTCGTCAAAGTCATTCTCCGTCCAGCTTTGATCCGTTGCTGGCGATGAGCTGCGCTCCTTTTCCGGGGGAGATGCGCTCTTATTTTTTGAATTTCCAGCTTTTCTGCCCTGCTTTTTCCCCATCTTTGTGGTTTTATCTGCCTCTGGTCTTTGATGATAGTGATGTACTGATGGGGTTTTGGTGTAGGTGTCCTTCCTGTTTGATAGTTTTCCTTCTAACAGTCAGGACCCTCAGCTGTAGGTCTGTTGGAGATTGCTTGAGGTCCACTCCAGACCCTGTTTGCCTGGGTATCAGCAGCAGAGGCTGCAGAAGATAGAATATTTCTGAACAGCGAGTGTACCTGTCTGATTCTTGCTTTGGAAGCTTCCTTTCAGGGGTGTACTCCACCCTGTGAGGTGTGGGGTGTCAGACTGCCCCTAGTGGGGGATGTCTCCCAGTTAGGCTACTCAGGGGTCAGGGACCCACTTGAGCAGGGAGTCTGTCCCTTCTCAGATCTCAACCTCCGTGTTGGGAGATCCACTGCTCTCTTCAAAGCTGTCAGACAGAGTCGTTTGCGTCTGCAGAGGTTTCGGCTGTGTTTGTTATTGCCCTGTCCCCAGAGGTGGAGTCTACAGAGACAGGCAGGTTTCCTTGAGCTGCTGTCAGCTCCACCCAGTTCGAGCTTCCCAGCAGCTTTGTTTACCTACTTAAGCCTCAGCAATGGCGGGCGCCCCTCCCCCAGCCTCGCTGCTGCCTTGCCGGTAGATCACAGACTGCTGTGCTAGCAATGAGGGAGGCTCCGTGGGTGTGGGACCCTCCCGGCCAGGTGTGGGATATGATCTCCTGGTGTGCCTGTTTGCTTAAAGCGCAGTATTGGGGTGGGAGTTACCCGATTTTCCAGGTGTTGTGTGTCTCAGTTCCCCTGGCTAGGAAAAGGGATTCCCTTCCCCCTTGCGCTTCCCAGGTGAGGCAATGCCTCGCCCTGCTTCAACTCTCGCTGGTCGGGCTGCAGCAGCTGACCAGCACAGATCGTCCGGCACTCCCCAGTGAGATGAACCCAGTACCTCAGTTGAAAATGCAGAAATCACCGGTCTTCTGTGTTGCTTGCGCTGGGAGTTGGAGACTGGAGCTGTTGCTATTCGGCCATCTTGCTCCGCCCCTCAGAACTGAAGCTTTCATATGCTAAATAGAACGTTTGGCATAGTTCAGTTTCAGGAAATGGGTTCATATACATTGCATTTAAAGTACTTAGAACATGAAATGAATACATTTATCATTGCAATCAACCAGGACTTTTATGAGAAAGGTTCATTTCAGACCCCATCATACACTATTTATTCTCAAGAAAATTTATCAGTCTTCCTAATTTGAAGCAATTTATTCATTTGACTCTAGTATTCTGTGTACTTTGATTTTCCTCAAGTCTGACTGATTCCTTTTTTGCAGACTTTTTTTCCTCCAGAGCTTCTTTATGCTACCAGACTCTAAAAGTGGAGTGACCCAGGATTTTACTCTTAGAAATCTTCTTACTTCTGTTGTACACATTATATGATTTTATTCAGCATCAAGCATTTAAGAACCATTTACACACTGATAATTCTCAGCTTTATATCTTCAGGTATGATTTTCCCTTGAACTCTACACTGTATTCAACAGCTTAGTCAAAACTTGCATAGAATGTCTGTTAGTCATCAGAAAGTTAATGTCCTAAAAGGAAGTCTTGGTTTGCTTCCACAAATCCACATCTTCCCCAGTACTCTGTATCTCAATAAAGAGCTCTATCAGTCCCCCAGTTTCTCAAGCTAAATTATTGAGCATCCTCTTTGATTACTTTCTCATATCTCCCTTTCTTATCACCAATTAACCATCATGTTCTACGAGTTCTACCTTCACAATATATCCCCAAACAGACCTCTTCTCATCTCTGTTGCTACCATGATAGTACATTCCGTCATCTTCTCTTACCTGAATACAGAAGTAAACTCCTAACTGGCATTTCTGCATTTCATGTACTTACAGACTAATCTATAGAGAGGAGACAGAGTGCTATTCTAAATATAGAAATCTCGAATAGTTTCCAGCTATTTTTAGAACAAAAATCAATGTTCTTTCAATAACCTTTAAGAGCCAGTTTCATCTGGCTTCTGACAATCTCTATAACTTTATCTTCTTCATTCTTTCTTGCTCACTCCGATTTTGCTGCTTCTCAAACAAATCAAGCATCTACCATACAAAGCCTTTGCATTTGCCATTTTCTCTGATTAGAATGCTCTTTCCTAGGTATTCTGATGATTCCTTTTCTCTTTCACTCAAGTGTTTTTCAAATGTCTACTCCTCAGGGAGGTCATACTTAACAACTGAATCTAGAAGATACCTACTTAAATATGGAAGGTTATACAATTAACCTTGAATTATTTTATAAAAAATTAATAATCTACTATTAGTGTACACTATATTATACACACTAATATTTATAGTTGCATTTGCATTATATATTTCTGAAGTCCATCTTAGAAATAAACATTTTGTGAGGAGGGAATTTGTGAGAGGAGAATTTTTTTCCTCTTTTGTTCAATGCTATATTTCAATTTCCTAGAATTATACTGGAAACATAGAAGACACCCTGTAAATATTTGTGGAGTAAAATAATAAATGAATGAATTGAAGAAGACTTTCAGCTTATTGGTTGACTTGATGCAATGATCTTTTACCGAGTGTCAGTGTGCAAAGTTTGATGCAATTTATTAAACAGATTATAATTTGGGAATCAAAGCCTATAATTTCATCCAAAGAGTAGAAGTAAAAAAAAAAAAAAAAGCTTGTTGAAATTGATAAAATATTTGTTGAAGTGTTGTTTAGTTGTTATTTTAACTTTTAGAATATCCTTAGGACATAATGTATTATTTCCTTGAAGATGTAAAATGTACATGCATACATAAAATATTAATATGTATTTTAATTATTGCATTTATTAGCTCAAATACATATCATATAACCTCTTTCAGTTGAGGGATTGTCTTCAATCCCCATAGTCAGAGGCAGTATAATCAATATTGTCTGGGTACATATATCTACTCCTCCATATGTAATGTTCCCACTGCTATTTATAGTTGGTAGGACAAGTTGGAAATTCTATGGAGAGTCAATCCCTTAACCATTTAACCAATGTACATTAGGTAGCTACTACATGCAAGGCACAAACATAGCAGTACATAAACTATCTAAAAGTTCTACTCTTACCTTCCATTTTAGTGGAGGGGGAAGAAAAAGAACAAAATAAATAAGCAAAATATGTGATCAAAAATAGTAAGTGCTGAAGAAGTTAATGGCAGTCTACACATCATGGAAGAGCCTATATTTGTACCAAAATGTTTTATTATGAAATCTATGCTTATTCTTCTACATGAAATGGTATAAGATAGCGATGGCTATCTGGGCAATGATGAATGTTTATTTGGTTGCTCCACTAAAGAAGAATGGTGAGTTTAAAGAAATTCATCTATTTTGAATGGCCTGTAGAGAATATTTATAAAATTTACCCTAATGTTGGCCATGTTAAGCCTATTTTGACTTTGAGCCTGGAATTCTGTAATTGCACCGCTTCAAAATGTGTTGCTGTTGAATAATTTAAAATGCAACTGAGGCTTGTAGGAGAGACGATGGCATATTTACAAAGATATGAATGCAATATTGTAGTCATCAGTAATTAATGCATGTTCAAAAAAGGAAAAATAAACTTGATTTCACAGAATGACAGGTGTAGTAGTCTTCTGAGTTCTCTGTTTTAGGAAAGCAGTTAGGTGTGAGGAAAACCTTTAGCTTTTGGCAAAATTTACAGGGATATTCCATTTCATCAAGAGGATAGGCTCCCCAGGGTTTGCTGCCATTGTCTAACTAGTGGCTGTATTTATTAAAGTGTGACTGTTTCATGTCTCTTTGATGTGAAGCCATTTTCTTCAGTCACACAATCAATAATTATTTACTGGGCTTTTTGTTTTCTGTTATCCTAGTTATTTCTCCCCTCCCGGCCACCCACTGACTTAAACAATAGCACAATTTCTTTTTTTTCTGTCTAGGAGCAGAATGAAAACTGTAAAATCATTCCATATGAAAATGGAAACTACATGAGAAATGTTACTTCTTGATTTCTAATTACCTTTCAAATGATAAATAAATTAATTAGCAGTTAATGAGGCTATCTAATAAATGAAGCTTTTTGGATTGTTTTTACACAGAAAAATGTATCTTTGAGGATGATATCAAGGGTTTCTCCTTGGAAAACCAGACTCTGAATTGCAGCACTGCCTGGCCTTGGTTTCTTATTTCAAATTGAGCTGTCCTATTCTTGACGGCAGCATGGGGTTGGTTGTCACCACTTATATAGATGTTTCAGTGCTTCAGGCTGATTTCTGGCATGTCCTTGAAGCATTACACTGACCCTCTTGGGCACGCCTGTTCTCCTTCTGCTCCTTAGATATTCTGCCCTCATCAATTTTTCTCACATGCCAATCCTATTGGAATTGAGTTTTCACAATTATTGTGACAAATATGAAGAAGCAAATGCATCCTGAACCCTGACCAGTGCGAATTTTATTCTGCCTACTAAGGTTGCATAGGTAGTAGTTGCACTAGAATTTAGTAACCAGCTGTGACAAGGAGACAAATTCTTATAAATTGAAAGTGTTTGTGACCACAGAGTTACTTTGTCAACTTGAGACTCGATATATGATAGTGTTCTATTCAGAGAAAATGAGTTCATGTGCCAATTTGAGGGGCATGTCATTAATGAAGATTTCAGAGAGATAAGAGTTTAAATATTTTCATAGAGGAGTGAGCTTATCCAAAAGTTTTCAATGTTATTCATGTTTCCTCAGTCAAGATGTACAGACATATCACAGCAAAAACATAGCAATCATAGTTTACTAACAGGTTAAAGAGAAATGGTCACAATCTATTTGTCTCATCTACTACCACAAGATTGTTAAACATTAATTGGCTATGCCAGGATTGTCAAGCTCTAGAACAATAGTGTACTTGTGATTTTGCATCTTACTTTTTTTTTAACTTACCATTATAACATTTTCCTTCTTGCTACATTGTTTCTTGATTAGCATTTTGAATTAGGAAGAAAAGTGCATGGAGTGAATATACCGTAATTTACATAACCATTCCCCATGTTATTGTTATTTAGACTTTCCCCCAGCTTTTTGCAAATATATAGAATGCTTCAATGAACATTTTTACAGATGTAGTATTTTTTTTCTTCTTATCATTACTGATATATGGTTGGTTCTTGGAAATGGAGATCAAAGCACACATATTAATGTTTTGTAGATATTACCAAATTGCTTTCCAATGAGTTTTATCAAGGTCAAAAATATAAATATATCAAAAACCATGACAGTAATGTGCTATAATTCATTCAACTCTTCCCTCTCCTGTCTATCATTATCATTATCCTCATCATCATCACTATTATTATTCCATCTATACTATAATTATACCATAATTAAACAGCAATTGAAGATTTAAAAAGACTTTTGTATGTTCTTTTTTCCTTTATAAATTTAAAAAATAGTTATAGTTTCTACTTTTTGAATTATCTGTCAATATCTTTGGGAATCTACATAAAATAAGATTGTGTGTGGGAGTTTGTAGCTCTTGTTCTTTAATGGACTACAAATAAGCCTTAATCATTATACTTCACAATTTTATTCCTAAACTTGCATACCTACACTTTATACCCCATCTGAATGTCTAATTGCCTGTCTAGGAATCAAGTATCTTCCTATAGGATCTTGTCTCTTATCATTGTATTACACATATTTCCTTTAGAAAGAAAAAATTATACTAACAATAAATGCTAACTAGTTCTTTCAAAGATATCAATAATGATAAAAATGCTGTTCACATATAGTAGAGAATCATAGAATCTTACAATTAGGAGAGACTTTAGAGATCATTTGGGGCCAAGAACAGCAGCTACAATCTTGTAGACACTCTGATTTATTGAATGAATGACTGAATCTAATATCATGTTTTCATTTTAAAAATAATGAATTTTCTAAAGTGTGTCCCAGGAATACAAATGAATTTGCCAATGTAAGCTGGTATTGAATAAAGAAATTTAGTTCTTCACTATAATACTGTGCCATCCAGATTTAGGTTGATGGCAAAAGTAAAGAGCGTTAGTAATAACTTAGATAACGGACCTTAGAACTGAACTACTCAGTTTCAATGCCTCTTTCATTTTCTAGATGTGTGACCTGCGGCAAACCACTTAACCTCTCATAGCCTCAGTTTATTTATTTAAAGATATATATAATGATAGCACAATCTGTGTAATAAGGAATTTGAGTGGAATGTAGCCTCTAAACCCTTGGAATAAGAAATTTGGCTGGCCTATATCCTGAGTCCCTAGAAGGTAGTCTCTAAATTCTAGGACTTCCCTGAGTGATATGTGTGCCTTTGATATTTGTGGTTAGCTTGATAGTTTATCCTTATGAGGTGACTCATGATCTGCTCCTAGATAGTTTAAAGTAATGAGATGACTCAGGATGGAAGCCGGCCATGCCAGAAAGACAAATCATGTGGTTAGCGGGCTGTGGCTTTGAGCCAGGTGATATCAACCCAACCTCCAGGGAGGGGAGAGGAGAAATGGAGGTTGAGTGACATGGGCAAGGATTTAATCAATTGTGCCTATGTAATGAAGCCCTGATATAAACTATGCATACAACATTCTGGTGTGCTTCCTTGGTTGTTAACACTGTGTCATGACTCCAGGAAGAGAACAATGGAAGCTTTGCATTTTGAATCCACTTAGAGGTTGTTCTATGCACCTCTTCTTTTAGCTGGTTCTGATTTGTATCCTTTTTGCTATACTAACATTGTCATCAAATGTATAGTACTTTCATGAGTTCTGTGAGTTGTCTGTTGTGAATTGAGCCTGAAGGGGTAGTAGGAATCCCCAGATTTGTTGCCAGTTGGTCAGAAGTGAAGATGGCCTATGGACCCTTGAACTTTCAGCTGGTGTCTGAAGTGAAGGTAATCTTGTGAAGGATTGTGTCTTTAACCTTTGAAGCTTATCACAACTCTCAGTAGTTGGTGTAAAAAATTGCAATATCTCATAGAGTTATGAGAATTAAATAATGCTTAGAATAGTAACCATATATAATAAACACTGTGTAAGTGTTAGATATTGTAATTATCATTAAAAGTTCAGGTTTTCTCATGACCGATGAATATAATGTCCATATAATAAGCATTGGTCATTTTTTACTTAGTACTTTTAATTTAACCATTAAAACCATTCTATAAAATGTTTCTATATAGCTACTTTCCCAATTGTCTGTTTTAAGGAAATATCTATTAAGTGGTAGTTCTGACATTTAAAAAAAAAACAAACAAACAAAAAAAAAAAAAACCTTAAAAGGTCTGTGTTCCTCCTAGCAATGTAATATATATCCTTTCCCACTTATTCTAACCAAAGGCTAAAATCTCATTTTCTAGAAAGAACTATTACATGTATAATCACTTAAAAATGTTTTGGTTGATCTTTTGCTGCCAAAAGAATGGAAAGTTTACTTCTAGATTTCTATATAATCTAAGCTAACTGACTCACTGTACTGAATGTTCAGCTATCTGTCATAGCCAATAGATTCCAGAAATTATAATAGTGCAAACTCAGTAAGTGACTATTTTAAAATAAAATTTATTAGAATGTGTTTGTAATAGAAGTACTCAATGAGTAAATAAATCCACAAGGCTCTTGAAGCCAGCGGGCTGATAGGAGTTCTTACTCTTCAAATTCTGCCTCCCACTGCTTTCTTGAGTGTCATCTTTAATTCAACTGAACAGAGGTGGGGAAGGAAGTGGGGAGTAACAGGACATGCAGGAGAGGAATGGGAAAAAAATATAAAACATTTAATATGGTTTAAGCCTAGAAGTAATTTCAGCTCACATTCCATTGACTAGATCTCAGTCAGATGGACACATCTAACTGCAAGGGAGGCTGGGAAATACAGCATGTCTGTGGAAGAAGAGGAGAAAACGTAATACTACTATAATATTTCATTCTTAATGTTTCATATGCTTTGCAGCCCTATCAAGTCCTTGCAGGAAGTAGTCCGTAACAGCTTAATGCTGATTATTTTATTAACACCCTTTCCTTCAGTGAAATACCCTACTTGCCTATCACAACTAAAAGTCTCTCTTTTTCACAGCTGTCTCATGCCTAAAATTTCACCATTGAATTTTCATTATAGATATTCACTATAGACATTTTTGGCTTTTTTCCCCCATTACAATGCAAATTATATCAGGGATAAATGTTATCAGTCATTAATATATTGGAAAGAATGAGCTCATCAGACACTTTCCTACTGACTGTTGTTCACAGAAAGAGTTTTTCACCGGTGGGAGTGGGCAGAAACCTGACCACACAGGTCACAAAGAAAAGTGGGTAAATGCAAAAGCTCCATCATGTCCATTTCTTATTGCTCTGTCTAGAGCAAGCCTAGATTCATTCATAAACGCTCTGTCATATGCACAGGGTGCCTCATATTTTATGAAGGAGAGCAAAACTGTAGTTCTGATTCTGGCAAATATAAATACTTGTTTCTTCTTCTGAGTGAATGAAAAACAAAATGTTTGAGATTGTGCTTGCCCTTTTTCTTATCTTTTCTGCTTCTTATCCCAAGCCTTAGCACTTGCTTTTGTTTCTCCTTCTCTTGGCCCATATCATGTGATAAAAAAGGGTGGGGAAATGATGTTTGCTGGTCCTGACAAAATGCAAATGTGTAATTTCAGAATCCCAGGGTTTTCTAAGGGAATGTTGTGCTGTCTAAGAGCATGATCCAAGCCTCTATTTTATAGCAGGTCAGTTATTCAGCATCTGACCCTCACCCCTCTTTCTTCTGACATTTCTTGTCTTTTGGTTTCAAAACATTACTTTAGAAAATTGTAAAATAATCGCCATTCTAACTGGTGTGAGATGGTATCTCATTGTGGTTTTGATTTGCATTTCTCTGATGGCCAGTGATGATGAGCATTTTTTCATGTGTCTGTTGGCTGTATGAATGTCTTCTTTTGAGAAATGTCTGTTCATATCCTTTGCCCACTTTTTGATGGGGTTGTTTGTTTTTTTCTTGTAAATTTGTTTGAGTTCTTTGTAGGTTCTGGATATTAGCCCTTTGTCAGATGAGTAGATTGCAAAAATTTTCTCCCATTCTGTAGGTTGCCTGTTCACTCTGATGGTAGTTTCTATGTGGCACATATACACCATGGAATACTATGCAGCCATCAAAAAGGATGAGTTTGCGTCCTTTGTAGGGACATGGATGCAGCTGGAAACCATCATTCTTAGCAAACTATCACAAGAACAGAAAACCAAACACCGCATGTTCTCACTCATAGGTGGGAACTGAACAATGAGATCACTTGGACTCAGGAAGGGGAACATCACACACAGGGGCCTATCATGGGGAGGGGGGAGGGGGGAGGGATTGCATTGGGAGTTATACCTGATGTAAATGATGAGTTGATGGGTGCAGCACAGCAACATGGCACAAGTATACATATGTAACAAACCTGCACGTTATGCACATGTACCCTACAACTTAAAGTACAATAATAATAAATAAATTTAAAAAAAAAAGAAAAAAAAAAGAAAATTGTAAAATAATAAATACCTAGCGCTGTCCTGTTGCAGAGCAGTTTCTTAAACACTGCACTCATTACTGAATTTTCCATACCGCACCTGCCAGTTCAATGAGAGATAGCCTATTTCATTGTATAATTCCTCATCTTCAGATTTGCTTCAAAAGTCTACAAAACAGACAAGCACAGGCTTTATAAAAGTCCTTACCTTTAGGTGCTTGGTGATGTTCAATTGACCTATGAAATTACATATTTATAATTGATAAACTGCTTATGGTTATAGTGCTTTCTTTTGCTTTATGTTCCTAACAAATGAGCATATATCGTCACCTGAATTCCCTGTCAACAGAAACTTTATTGTTCTTGAAATAAGGAAAGAAAAAATAAATCACTGAAATGATCACTTAGAATGTCACAGCTACACTGTACCCTTTGCAGTATGTGACCTATCCTGGGGGAGGGCATACTCTAGTCAGAATGTTGCCCTGAATCATCATTTCAGAACTGTTATGCCTGGGAACCAATGCTACAAGAGTGGAGTAAAAATGAAGACCAAGAGAGGAGGGAGAAACAGTAAGAATTAGGTTTCATCTCTGATTTCTAGGAAAGTGGTGCGTTGTTTTGATGAAACGTAGACATTCCCACAGTTTGATCAATAAAACAAAAATTAATAGGAGTATGAAATACAATAAAAATCAAGGCAAAAATGTATAAATCATCTAAGACACTCATTATTATTTAGAGCTTTTGGATGCTTGGAAAACTACTTGACATTTGTTAACTTCCATTAAGAAATAAAAGCAGGCCGGGCGCGGTGGCTCAAGCCTGTAATCCCAGCACTTTGGGAGGCCGAGGCGGGCGGATCACAAGGTCAGGAGATCGAGACCACAGTGAAACCCCGTCTCTACTAAAAATACAAAAAATTAGCCGGGCGCGGTGGCGGGCGCCTGTAGTCCCAGCTACTCAGGAGGCTGAGGCAGGAGAATGGCGGGAACCCAGGAGGCGGAGCTTGCAGTGAGCCGAGATCGCGCCACTGCACTCCAGCCTGGGCAACAGCGTGAGACTCCGTCTCAAAAAAAAAAAAAAAAAAAAAAAAAAAAAAAAAAAGAAATAAAAGCAATGAACTTTCATATTAAAATTTTCCCCCAAAGAAAGTGTATACATTTTAAGTGTCTGGGTACATTTTAGTTAATGCGAAAATGTTTCTATCATTTTTTTATGCATATATTTTACTTTTTTATTTAGAATTCTGTGAACACACACACACAGATTATGGTTTTTATTTCATTTTATTTTGTTTTTCATATAGGCTCGTTTTCAACCAGGCATAAAGGTAGGAGAAAAATAGAGATTCTTTTTAAAAAAAAAAATAGTTTGAACTAAAGCAAGTTTTAGATTAGTGGAGAGACTATTTTGATGTTGTTTCTGGCTTTTTAGTCCAGTACTTTCACAAACATGTAATTTTGCTTTCTCTTCATTCTGGTTCATTTGGGTATTATTTTCAAAAGAATGACTTTGGACAAAATAAAAACCTGCTGAAGCTCACGTAAGTTAGCATACTATGCTAATAGCTGATATTCAAGTTAAAAGATACATATTCAGGTCAAGTCCTTACTGATTTTAAGACTGAATGACCTAGCCAGGTTGACATTTGTCCTCACAAAAGTGTCCCTTCAGTATCTCTAGGGACCAACGAGACTACAGGTGCTACAGGAAGCTATAAATAATAATGAGTGTCTCAGATGATTTATACACAATATGACTAAAATAAATTAAGAGGTGATAGTTGAAAATTCTAATTTTTTTTGACCTCCACATTTATATCTTAGAAAGTATGCCTCCTAACAGGCAGTGCTATTAAGTAAAGAACAAAACCTTTAGACTGATACTGTCTAATTTCAGATTCCAGCTCCATCTTTTACCAGCTATGGATACTTGGGAAACTACTAGACCTTTGTTAACTTCCATTTCCTCATCTAAATGACAGTAATAAGTGTAGTTTCTACCTTAGGAGGTTGTAGTTAGCATTTTGTAAAAGTGTTTGGTACACATAGAGGTGTAGTCATATTGGCTAGTGGATTGATTAAGCAGCATACCAATTTAAAAGCATATTTTAAAGCATTTCTTTCAATTAAAAGCAATATAAGCCAAGATAATAAAAATGGGAAGGAAAAACCTGTAGTTTGGATTTTTCAAAAAGGAAAAAGCCATGCCCCTCACTGCCACCTTAGATAGATTCACTCACTCATTTGTTTCCTGTCTTTTGGCTTAGTCTATGGACTTTAGCGTAAGGTAAGAACAGAACTCCTGCTTTCCTGAACTGCCCTGAGTAACCAGGCCCTAAACACACATGCTTCTTCATACTGCACACTGCTATGAATATGTAAAACAGCATCCTGATATATCCTGGAGATTTAGCCTTTATTATTTTGCAGAAAATCTCTAATTGGGCAACTTACTATCCAAATTATTAATATCTGCAAGGATCATAAAATCTTATTATTAAAAATTATTTTCTTGATTTCTGTCTTTCCACCTGTGCTTGTCACCCGAGAAGCAGATGCCAGATTGGTAATTAGATGTATAAACGATTTCTTAGAGAAAACATCTGTGAGGAAAAATCACCAGGAGGGAGTTAGAAGGGATCAGGAGAATTGTCAAAGATGTAGGTATAATTCCCGTGAAAGATAGATAAAAGCAAGGAAAGTTGTGTAGGAGAAGTTGTGCAACTCTGAGACTGTTTCAGCAAAGCTAATGGGGAGCACTTGAGCCAAAGCCATTCATTACTGGAATCTTATATTTCCTAAAATAAGGCCTCGCCTAGATTCCCTGTTGTATTTAATCATTGGCTATGAGCACCTGGTGGGAGGCATGACCTCTCATCAGACATATCCCTGGATTTCCTAGCACATCAGCTGGGCCCATCTTTCAATTATGCTCCCTTCAATGGGAGACAGAGAATACTTAATGGCGACAAAACCACCTGATGCTTGAGTCTCTTCTACACTATCTCCTTTCTGCAATGCTAGAATTCCATTACCCCCTCTACTGAGGTGTCAGTTTAGCATTTACCCTTTGTTCCCTCCCTCTGCCTTTTAATCTATCTCATATGATACCCAGATCATCCCTTACGCTGTTGAATGTATCACAATAAATTTCAGAGAAAACAGCAATGTTTAAATTTTTTTTTGTTTAGAATTAGCTATTAGTCAAGAGATACAGAACATAAATAATAATTCCCAGAGTAAGCAGAGTCTCCAGTTATTATTAATCTTTGCCAAGACTGATAAATGATTGACTAATTACATGAAATATTATAGACTCAGAAAAGCAGAGCAGAATGTTAAAACAGGGTGTAAGCAACGGTCCCATTAATATTGTGTTTTATTCACTGATGCTGCTTGTGATCTGATTGTAAAAACAAATCAGTATTTATATATTCCAAAGTTTCTCCAAACCTATAAAAATACCATTTAGTTTTATATTTTTACTCATTAGTGTTTACAGTGTAAATAATAATTTAAAATGATAATCAATGATGATAATAAAGTCATTTTCAAAACAAATTTACAGCAAAGGGTATCACACATTATAAATCAGTGACAATAATCAATTTACCATGCTTCCAAATATACATAGACTAAACTTTTCTCATGAACATTTCAAAACATTCAAATTTGGTATAATTTTGTAACAAGTTATAATAATTTATGAAAAGGACAGTTGGTAGTCAGCCACTGTCTAGAGAAACAAAGAGAGAAACTCAGAGCTAAGTTTAGAGTGCTTTGCAGTTAGTTTTATTAATTCCATTTGCCTAAATAAGGTAAAGATTTGCCTTTTTTTTTCTAGAGTGTTTTAGTCAGTTCACGCTGCTATAACAAAATACTATACACCAGGTAGCTTAAACAACAGAAATTTATTTCTTACCGTTCTAGAGGCCGAGAAGTCCAAGATCAAAGTTCCAGAAAAGTAGGTTTTATTCTGAGATCTCTTCTCTTGGCTTGTAGGCAGGCACTGCTATCTCACTGCTCAAATGACCTCTTTGTACACACCCACAGAAAGATAGAGAGAGAACAAACTCTCTGGTGTCTCTCTTTTACAGATGCTACATGAGGGCCCCACCCTCATGACATCATTTAACCCTAATCATCTCCCAAAGGCCCCTCTCCAAATATTATCACATGTGTGATTAGGGCTTCAATATGTGAATGTGGGGGTGGGGGCACACAAACATTCAGTCCATAGCATAGAGGAACTGCCATAGCCTCAGATGTCAATCTGTAACACAGCACAAATTCACAACATGATCAGATGACAGTATTTCCCAGGTCAATGGGAGGTACACTCTTTTCCCTCTGCAGTTGCTCTTTGCAAATTCTCCCATGGTTCCCCAAGGTTCTTTATAAAGATCAGTTTCATTCCTCCTTTCTACTGAAAACTATCTGCTGAGAGATGGGGATTTCAAGGATATTCTTCAAAGCCAGTTGATGCAACAGTGACCTCCTGGTCTGTTGGTCTTGATTACTTCCAGGGCCACCATAACCAAATTGGAATCCTGGGTTACTGAGTAAACCATTATAGGTTGACACAAAGCCCCATGCATAGCACGGCTTCACTGCAGTCCCGGTGCCCTCTTACTGCCACCACGGTGATGATGTGCATCTCTGCGGACTCTCCCAGGACTCTGTGAGTAACTCTAGTGTCAAACTCAGGCAGTAACATCCTACAGCAAAAATTACCTAAACCCCAACTCTCACAGCTTTCATCCACACACGTTTAGGTGTACACAAGTATGTGTGCGCACGCACACACACATAGAGCTGTTTTCTCAAGATGTCATCTAGGATGACATCACTGGGTACTTGCAAGGTAGAGCCCAAACTACCTCTGGCCTAACACATGGCTGGTATAGAATGTTGAGCACAAATCCAGACTCTTCCTCCCTTATGGTGAAGCTTATCTCTGAGGTCTTATTTTCTTCTGTATGTCTTAGGCTGGCTCCTCCTGTTTAATCCTATAGATTTCAGTACACTTAAAATTTCAGAGAGAGGCTGGGCACAGTGAGACTGTAATCCTAGCACTTTGGGAGGACGAGGGGGCGGATCACCTGAGGTCAGGACTTCAAGACCAGCCTGGCCAACATGGCGAAACCCCATCTCTACTAAAAATACAAAAATTAGCCTGGTGTGGTGGCTCATGCTGTAATCCCAGCTGCTCAGGAGGCTGAGAAAGAATTGCAAGGAGAATTGCTTGCACCCAGGAGGTGAAGTTTGCAGTAAGCCAAGATTTGTGCCACTGCACTCCAGCCTGGGTTACAGAGTGAGACTTCGTTTCAAAAAAAAAAAAAAATCAGAATCTTTTGACAAAGTTTGTCTGATTCCATGTTCAGCCAGAAGTTTCTATTATATTCTTCATAATGAAATGAATACATTCCTTACACCAACTTGATGTAAGACATATCAACATAGAGATAGACAAATAGATGGATAGATGATGAGAGAGAGAGAGAGAGATGATAGATGTGGGTTCTTACTTTGAAAATTTAATGTGATAAAAAACACTGCGTTGTATGAACCAAAAAGTAACAATGATAAAGCCCTATTATAGTCCTTGATGCCCTAGAGAAGTAGCTCTGATACCCTGGACGCCTTTGCCCCTGACTCCCACATTACTGCTACATTACAAAGTTGAAATACAAAGAAATAGAAATCATGACACTTCTATTTTGAGATGTGTTTTCCACCAATTTGCTTTGAATTCTTCATTCATAGGGGAAAATCCTAAGCTCACTGAGTCTTAGAATCAATAGGTCTGACTTTTTGGAAAACTTTCTAAGTTAAAGATACCCACAGGCAAGTATCTGAGCTCCAAAGGAATGTACTCTTCTGGCTAAAATATTGTCTTGCAATGCTTCTGCCTAGTGTCTAAGGGAGTACTTCCCCTACTCAATACCCAGGCACTGAAATTCCTTCATGGCCCAAAGCCCAAAAAGATGCTGAGAAGTATGGGGTCAAGAGCAAGTGGAGATCTGGAGATGAGGCTGATGAAGCACTGCTCTGCAGGAGACCCGTGCATCTTTGCTTTTGCCCTATGGAGCCTGTCAGGAAGAAGGTTCTAGGTGAAAAACTGTCCTTCAGTACTTGTCACTTAAAATTAAATGTGGCAAGTTCCACCAGGCTCTTGTTAAAAAACCTAATGATGCATTTCCATTTTCAGTTTTATTTCTTCTTCCTGAACCATTGGCATTTCTTTAACATCAATCTGGAGGAGGTTGCTGTGAACTTTACCTGTTTGAACTCAGTCAGTTCTGAATTTGTTTTCTAGGTAGTCTAATTTTATCATTAAAAAAACCTCAGCTCTGAAATTAAAGTTAGGTTATATCAGGTTTCTTGGGAATCTGAAATGTATGCCATATTGGCCTCCTTAAGCTTTATTTCTTAATATGAAAATAAAATCTCACATTTTAAACTTTAAGAAGAGAGAGTGAATAGGCTTTGGGAATTCAACAGTATCTAGCCACAGCAGCAATACTTGTAGCAGCAAATTTGTAGATACAATGGCATGAAATTTCAACTGCTTATTACTCTCATTAATCTTTGCTCTTACTTTTGCTATCTTTGTGCCTCTGACTGTCTTGTTATCCTCACTGGAGTAATGCCAAGCTAGCACACATTTTCAAAGCTAACATGTTGGCCTCATTTCCTAAACTGTAGGCCCCTCCAGGATAGAGGCCACATCCTCTTGTTTACAGTTTTGTAGCGCCTAGCATAGTTCCCGGGACTTTGTAGGTGATCCATAAGTATTTAATTTTTAAAAATGAATTTTAAAAGACTTGCCAAACTTGTATTTAAACTGCTTGCTGGAGGCAACAATGCAGAATTCCTGGTCCAGGTGTCAGCATTTACCTGTGACTAATCTGATAACAGTGTGCTGGCCACGCCTCGGCCTTCTGCCTGGGTCGGGTACGGTTGGAGTAGGGGGACCCGTGAAATCTTTGACTCCTCATGACATGCTGCAACTGGGTAGTTGAGGGGTGTAGTCATAGATGTCCTCCTTTTGATCTCTAAATGGAGAAGTATACAGCTTGTTATACTGTAATTAGGGATCTGATGTGGTCTGCCCACATTAGGATGAAGGTATAGCACATGTAAATAGTGAGAATTCAGAGTCATTTTGAGTAATTTTAAGTATTTATGTTACTGTGAACACAACATTTCTGAGCTTTAGCTTCTTATCTGCAAAATGAGTACACTAATATTTTCTTCTCTCTGGATTTTTATGTATCTGATGAAAAATAATACAGAAAAGCTTTGCAGATCATAAAATCCTATTCAAACATAAGATATCAGTATTACTATCTTATCTATAGCAAGTCTATGAGTGGTAAGGCATCTGAAATTTTCCATCAGAGACTTCAGCAAAACAGGTAACTATGTATAAATTATGCAAGAATTTGGATAATTTTGTAGTAAATTTGGAAATAAATGCAAACTCCACCAGTTGCAGAACAGGAGCACATGTTAGCATTTGGGTTACATGTTGAAGTGCAAGTGAAGTAAGTACTCCCAGAAAATGAGGCAATGATGGAGACCAATATCTCAACTACCTGATTCCAGTTAAAATGCCAATAACATTTTTCAAAGAGAAACTTCTGCCATCAAAACCACAACTGCTTACCGCAGGATGATATGACTTAGAAGACCATAAAATAAGAGCTGATGTTTTGTCTTTACATGTAATGAGAAATGACAGAATCGCAATGGGGGCAGCCCTAAGAATCACACCCCTCTGAAACATTCAGGAGCCCCAAATAATCAGGGATGCCACTAAAAACGGGAAATGTCCTCATATAAAAGATGCAACAGCTCCTGTGGCATCCCCAGACTCACCGATGCTCAGACGAATCCTTCCCTCATCCAGGGTCAGGCTTGCAGCAACTGCAATCAAGCCTTCTCACAACTATCCCCTACTTCCCTCTACTTCTTGCCTTTAGCAAGTGTTCAACCTGTCCCCTAACCATATGAATTGTTTTCCATGAGGATTTCTTATACTTAGATCTCTATACATAAAGATCAAGAAATTATAATTTGTAACAACGCATACTTTGCATTCTCAAGCTGAGGTAGTTAATAGAAAACAGTATTGAAATATACATGCCATATGAAGTATCTCAATTGTATTGACAAAGGGTAATATCATAAACTGTTTAGTCATAAAGAGACTTAGCTTTTCAGGTCAAGTGCTGTGTAGTTTTTTGTTTTGTTTTGTTTTGTTTTTGGATATTTCTCTACTTGACAGTGGAATTACACTAACTCATGAAGACAGAAACCTAGAAATAAAGCACAAAGCTCCATAACTTTGTTGGAAGTTATCTTTCTGCACACTAAACAAATTACCCAAATGTGTCATTCTTTGATTACAAAATCATTTTCCCTAAGTAAATTTTCTCTGAGTGTTAAGATGTACATCCAACAGGAGTGTCAATAAAGCGCCTAAGAATCTAGGGTTCTAGGGTATTTATGTGTGATTAGATTTCTCTTCTTCTGTGGCCTTCCTGAGCTAAAATATAGTTCAGGAGAGCTGTCCTTGTTTCTGACCCAAAATTTTATTGCATTGTCAAAGATTAGCTCAGCTTTTCCGTTAGCCAACAATCTGCAGTTCTTCAAGACTGCAACTCTCCCTAGGATTTTTTTCACAGCATCTGAATGCAGGTTTACATTCACTCTGGCTCTTCCTTTTTCGTTATTCAGACCTTCTCAAACTATTTATTGTTTTTTATTTTGTTTTGTTTTGTTTTGTTTTTTGCCAAATGAATGAATGAACAGGTAATAAAGAGAATTATAATGAGACATGAAATCACATTCTTAAATGTCTTTGTCATCTAAAACAAAGACAACAGTTTTGCTCACCATTGTATCTCTGGAAAATATTAAAGACTTTGGCACATAGGGAGCCCTCATTATTTATCAAATAAAAAAATGAATGGTGTAAGAAAATGGCACATGCTTAGGAAAAGGAAACACTCCACCTCTTGTGATCATTTACTGCCCTTACCATGGAGCCATGAGTCACAGTTTGGGTGAACTCTCTTCAGTTAAGACCTCCAAGTACATCTGGGAAAAATTACAATCTAACATTACCTTATTTTATTTATTCCAAAATAAAGTGACAGAAATAGGTTACAGGTACTTAAAGACACAAGAAGCAACACATTATAAACAGCATGTGACTATTAAGGATCTTGATATACCACCTTTCCTTAAATGCAATCCTTACCATTCATAGGCTCTGGAAAATCATAGCAATGAGAAGATTTTTTACTTCGATCATACTCACTGATTAGCTCTGCTCTGCTGCATCCCCTCCTTCCAGAATGCAGGTTTGACATGCCTTCACCTGCTTGTTCTGCTTAGTGGACTCTCTCAAGTGAGCCATGGGCACAATCTTAACATTGGAAGAACCATGGAAGAGTCCACATTCTTATTACTTCTTCAGTGCTACACTATTTTCTTTTGGAGTGGGAGGGACTTTCATTCAAGCTCACTAATCTGAGGATCCTGACACAGAATTCAGTCCAAACACTTGCTAGAGGCACTGTATGTTTTTTCTGATTGATATCAGGTTTCATTGAATTGTAAAAACAGAGAGAACTTCCCAGTGTGGGAGACAGGCATCCTTGTACCATAATGGAAGATGCTCATGAGTAAACTCCTTAGAGGAAAAAAAAACACACACACACATTTAGAGAAGGGTGAGAAGTATCTTTCAGTTGGAAGTTGGGGTATTCTGTGAAAGAAGAATTGATGTCTGAACAGCTAGGTTTGGGTGAGAATGGGTGAGAACAATCTGTGTTTTTTTTGTTTTTTTTTTTTTTTAAATGTAGTAAAGTCATCCCATATAAGTGTCTTTGTTGTTTCTTCTTTTTGAAATGATATTTATCTACATTATTTCATGACTGATTTTTTTTACAGTTTCAAATACTACTCAAATGTTCTCTGCTCAGAGATACTTCCTTGACTATCTATTTAAATTACTTCCTATGTCATTATAAAACATTAGCCTATCCTATAGGCTTCATAGGACTAACAGTATTTTTTTTCTTAATGGTTGCTGTCTTTCTATGCCATAACATATACACTCTTTCCATTCACCTCCTTTTTTTTTCACTGCTAGATCCACAGCCCCTAGAGTAGTTCTTGGCCAAGAGTAACTGTGTGACCACCTTACTGATACAAGTAAAGGGCTTGTAATGCCAAGGCATTTCTGATGGGCAAAATGGATCTACTGGAAATTTTTCAGCTATGGGAGAACACAGGTCCAGAATTGGGCCTCAGAGAAATTCTGTTTGTGGCAAC
This sequence comes from Macaca nemestrina, assembly GCF_043159975.1. Taxonomy (NCBI): domain Eukaryota; kingdom Metazoa; phylum Chordata; class Mammalia; order Primates; family Cercopithecidae; genus Macaca; species Macaca nemestrina. Next base: position 68,914,592 of record NC_092128.1, read on the forward strand.
ATGCAGTCTGGAACTGAAAAGAGAGATCCTGGGTCAGAAAGACTAAAAAGAAGATATTTTAAATATGTGTGTATATCTATATATACATGTAATTTCTGTATGATCTTGCTAATATTGCTTTTTTTTTATTTGTACAATATATTAGCTGTTTAAACTATAAACCTGTTTTAAGCTGAAGAAAATGTATTATTTAAGACCTGTTAAGCATGATAGATTATACATATTTCTCAACTTAGCTATTAGTATTGTTCGTTGTTGCTTTTTGGTGGCTTAAGGTTATCAGCACATCTCTGTATAAATGAAGACAACTACTAACCAAAGCACCTAAGCATTTTAACCCAGACAATATAAAGAGCCTCATAATTCAGAATTTACTGCAATTATTACAGTTAATAAATAGTAAAGGCTATTTAAAAACTTTGTGTCTTGAGATGGTATGCCCTTGTATTCCAAAAACTTAATAAGGGATAATAATAATGATTAGGATAATGATAATCACATCAAGGTCATGAAAGTATGTTTAAAAAGCTTAAAATGAGATTCCTGCAGAGACGATAAAAAGGGTTCTCTCAGACCAAGTTGAGAATTGAATTTCCACATACTCCAATTAATTTCACACAGAGGAAAGGAAAAAAAAATAACAATTACATGGATCCATGCCATACTCTCAATCCTGTGCAGCAACCACAACAAATCAACAATATAATTATTCAGTACCTGATGTGTTAGATGCTGATGGTCACATACAATTTGCAAATACATGCCACTGGACAAATAGAAAACTAGATATATCAGTGAAAACTGCAACCTCTGGTAAATGTCAGAAAAAAAAAATAGTCACATAGTCACTCTGAGCAAGATCATCTTTTTTTTTAAATTCAAGAGTTGGATGCTGTTTTTATCTCTTATGACTTCTCTATATTACTTGCAGTAAAACTTAAGGAAAAAATGTAATAATGGGTCCCCACATCTTATTTTTATCTGACCTCGCCTTCAATTCTGCAGAGTATATTTAAAAGGCAGATCTGATGGTGACTCTCCAATACTAATAAACAGTTAGTAGCTTTCAACAATCAACTGAACAAGACCAACCTTCTAAACCTTACTTTTAACATTCTCTATTGCTTGTGGCTTACTTAATTCTCACTTTTAATAACATATCAATACCAACTGTTTATAGTAGAGACAATTGCTTGCCTCTACTCATGCAACCCAAAATGCCCACCTTGCCTATCCTACCTTCTTACTTCCTCTGTTTCCTAAATCTTACTTAATCTTCAAGGCTAAAGTTATACATCATCTCCTTAAGGATGCCTTCCTTAATGAATACTTTTGTTTTAATGTGAACCAACTTATCGATCTTTCCTTTGTGGTTAATGGGGGATGTGTTTTGTGCGTGTGTGTGTGTGTGTGTGTATGTGTGTTTTCTTCTGAATACTTCTAAGATTTTCTCTGTTTTCTGCTTTAGCTGTTTTCCTATAGTGTGCCTAGATCTTTTACTTTGAATTTATTCTGCTTGGATTTCATAAGACTTCTTGAATATGTGCCTCAATGCCTTTTAATTATTTTTGAAAATGATTGGTCAATACTACATAAAATCTTGCTTCTGCTGATTCTGCTCTTTTCTTCTCTTTTGGAATGTTTTATATATATACACACACACACATATATATATGTCTGTGTGTGTGTGTGTATATATATATATATCAATTTCTATTCTTTTTTTTTTTTTTTTTTTTTTGAGACGGAGTCTCGCTCTGTCGCCCAGGCTGCAGTGCTGTGGCCGGATCTCAGCTCACTGCAAGCTCCGCCTCCCGGGTTCCCGCCATTCTCCTGCCTCAGCCTCCCTAGTAGCTGGGACTACAGGCGCCCGCCACCTCGCCCGGCTAGTTTTTTGTATTTTTTAGTAGAGACGGGGTTTCACCGTGTTAGCCAGGATGGTCTCGATCTCCTGACCTCGTGATCCGCCCGTCTCGGCCTCCCAAAGTGCTGGGATTACAGGCTTGAGCCACTGCGCCCGGCCCTAATTTCTATTCTTATCAGTATTTTCCATAGTTTTATTCTTTAAGCTACAGCCTGAATGTTTTCTGCTGGTCTGTTTTCTAGTTCATTAATTCTAACACTCTTGTTTTGCCATGGTAAACACTTACATTAAGTTGTTGATATCTTAATATCCATTGTTTGATTTTTTCTGTTCTAGAATTGGAATTGGAATTTTAAAATAGATTCTATCTCTGTGGTAAAACTATTCAAATGTCACATATTTTCTTGAATATCTTATCATATTCACTTTAAAATCCCAGACAGATTAATACCAAAAACTGGGCTATTTATATGTTTGTTACTATTGTCTGCTTTTCTTTCAGATATATTTCTTAGACTTAGTAATTTTTTTCAATTTCTTAAAACTCTTAAAAAGTGTAGATGCTTTGCATGATTTATCTTTCCAGAGTAATTTTTAATAAAGTAAAATTTATCTTTATCCTATCTTCTCTTTGGATGCTGACAAACATTTTTAACATCCAACCATACTGAATTGTCTTGAATGTGAGTTGGCATTTGTGTAAGCCTGAGTATTCTCTTGTTTACTCACTAAGAATTCCAACTGAAAACTGGAGTGTATGTGGGATCCTCTTCCTTGTCAGGGTCTCAACAAAATTTGTACATCTTCAACACCATGACCTAATTTAAAAAGCAAAAAGGATTATAAGATAATACTGTAAGTCAACAAATTTGATAACTTAGATAAAATAGTTAAATTCCTAGGAGGACACAAACTACCAAAACTGATAAAAGAAGAAATACAAAATCTGAAAAGACCTATAACTAGTAATTAGAGTAAATTAGTAATTTATTTTAAAATTTATTTATTTTTAAATTGGCAAATAACATTGCTTTTTAATTATTTACAACATTTTTTAAAAGTATATATAATTGTAGAGTGGTTAAATCTAGCTAATTAATAAGTACATTACCTCACATAGTAATCATTTTTATGATAATTGCACACAACATTCTTTTTAGATTTTTCAAGAATATAATGCACTATCATTAATTGTAGTATTCTTGCTGTACAAGAGTTCTCTTGGGATTTAAAAACTTCACACACACACACACACACACCCCACAATTCAGGCTTTACTATAATCTACAAATACTTAAAAAATTAATATCTATACTTCACAAACTCTTCCAAAAAAACGGGAGAGAGGGAAAACTTTCTCTTTATTCTATAAGGCTAGTGTTAGCCTGATTCTCAAGTCAGGCAAAAGTACCACTAGAAAGGAAAACTATAGACCAATATGACTTATGAACATAGATGCAAAAATTATCAATAAAATATAGCAACTTGACCCCAGAAATATACAAAAAGAGATTATACACCATGACCAAGTGAGATAAGACTGGTTTAATATCTGAAAATCAGTGAAAGTGATGTACAATGATAATAAAATAAAGGACAAAAAATTATATTATCATCATAGTAGATATAGGAGAAGTATTCACAAAATCTGATACACTTTCATGATGACAATACTCAACAACTTAAGAATAGAAAGAAACTTCCTGAAGCGGATAAAGGGCATATGAAAAAAAAACCCACAAATATTATTATACTTAATGGGGAAAATTGTATATGTTATTGTAACATCAAGAACAAAACAAGGATATCCATACTGGCTGCTTCTATTCAACACTGCACTAAGTGACTGTAGCCAGAGATATTAAGCAAGAAAATAAATAAAAAGCATACACATTGGAAAAGAAGAAGTAAAACAATCTGTCTTAGTTTGCTTTGTGTTGCTACAACATCTGAGTCTGAGAAATTTATAAAGAAAAGAAATGTATCTGACTCACAATTTTGGAGGCTGGGAAGTCCAGAGGCACGGAACCAGCATCTGTCATCCAGTGAGGGCCGTATTGCTGTGTCATCCCCATGACAGAAGTTGGAAGAGCTACTGAATGCATGAGACAGAAAGAGAAAGAGGGCCAAACTCATCCTTTTTCTTATGAACTCACTTTTGTAATAACTAACCCCCTCCCTGATAACAGTAATGACATTAATTCATTCATCAAGGTTGCCCTCATGATCTAACCCCTTCTTAAAGGACCCACCTGTCAATATCACAATGGCAATGAAATTTCAATATTAATCTTGGAGGGGACATTCAAACCATAGCACTGTTTTTATTGACAGATGGCATCATTTGGTATAAAGAAACTTCTAAGAAATCACACACACACACACACACACACACACACACACACTACTACTACCCCTAATAAAGGAGGATAGTAAGATTATATGATACAAGATGACTAAAATCAATTGTATTTCTACATGCTAGCAGTGAAAAATCTGAGGACAAAATTAAAGAAACACCCTCATTTATAATAATACTAAAATAAAAACTTAGAAATAAAATCAACATAAGTGAAAGAATTGTATGCCAAAATTTTACATTATTTAAAAAACTTAATAAGATCAAAAAAGGAAAAACATCCCATGCTTATAGATAAGAAAGATAAGTTTCTTTTTTATTTTTATTTTTTGAGACAAAGTTTTACTCTTGTTGTCCAGGCTAGAGTGCAATGGCATGATCTCAGCAGCTCACTGCAACCTTCATCTCCTCGGTTCATGCAATTGTTCTGACTCAGCCTCCCAAGTAGCTGGCATTACAGGTACCCACGACCGCGCACAGCTAATTTTTGTATTTTTAGTAGAAACAAGGTTTCACCAAGTTGGCCAAGCTGTTCTCGAACTCCTGACCTCAGGTGATCCACCCGCCTCAGCCTCCCAAAGTACTTGGATTACAGGCGTGAGCCATTACACCCGGCCAAGAAATCTTAATAGAAGATGGTAATACTCCTCAAATTGTTCTGCAGATTCAATGCAATGCCTATCAAAATCTCTACTTGCTTTTTTGCAAAAATTGACAAGATTATTTTAAATTTTAACACTGTGAGCTTGCCAAAATCTGTATTCTGTTTTTCAATATCTTTCTGCTTTTAGCATGTTAGTCACCTCTTCTGCAAATTTTCAGAATGTTTTAAAGGTCCTGATGGGGGATATACAAGAATAGTGTTCAATTTGTTGTTCATCTCTACTCACCAATATATTCACCCTCAAACTTCCAGCAAACTGGGAATTCCAAACTCCAATTTTCATCTCACCAGTTTCAAGAGATTTTCACATGCTCTACTGGCTTTTTTCTCTCTTAGCCTTGTCCCTCTGACTCATGACCCGTTCCAAAATCAACAAATTCCCTAAAGGGTAAGGTAACACACAGAATGCTAGCTTCCCTCTCTGCAGCTTTTTCTCTCCGTAACTTTAACTCATTAGATCTAGTGTCTCAAGAGCTCTCCAATGCCTTGTTTGCTTTTGTTTTTGTATGCCTTTCCTAGTTTCCTCAGCAAAAGTGATGGTTCAGGACAAGTTTATCTGTTCTGAAGTGAAATTGAGTTCTCAATTTTCTTTCTTAAAAATGTATTTCTTTTCAGTCATAATTCTCCTACTTAACCATCACTGGCTACATTTCAGTTTCCTTTCCTACTCCCTCTTATCAACCTGTACAATTTTACTGTTTCAAGAATCTTCCCTGAATTTCTTTTTCTTTTTTATGTCATTTCTAGGCAGCTTTACCAATCTCATGGCTTGAAATTCTATTTATGAGCAAATATCTTCCAAAGTCTTATTTCCCATTCTGATCACCCTCTCATAGCCTAGACAACTATATCAACCTTCTACTTGTCATGTTCTGGGAGAGTCTATTTGGCATCTTAGTCTTATTAAGATGGAAATGAGAAATCTCAAATTCATAAATCTCAAAGCTATTACTTCGACCATTTTACTCATCTCAGTAAAAGGCACCAAAATCCACTCAATTGTGTTAGCCAAAATTCCAAGTTTTCTTGACTGACTTTTTTCACCTTCTACATCGATTGCATCATCAAGTTCAGTAAGCTCTACCATTAAAATATGACCCAGTCTATTCAATGTATCCATCTCCACTATTACTACCTAGTCCAATCCATTCAGTGGTCTCCTTGCTTTTGTTCTCGCATAAACCCATCACCACCATTATCATTTTCTCATGGCAAGCAGAGTGATTTTTTTTTTTTTTGTATATTAGGTGGTTATATCACTCTTGTATTTGAAACCCTCCAAATGCTTGAAAACAGGTAAGATCATAACCCTAGTTAATAAACCTTTAAAAGATTTTGCGCAGCCTTGTACTTGTCCTGCCCTCCAGCTAAACTCACTTTCTTTCTGTTTTTGAAAGATAATTCAATAGTTTCTGCCGGGTACTTTTAAACAGTTTGTTCTTTTGGATAAATTCAACACTCCTCCTTCATTAACAAACACATGAAATATAAACAGTGTATACTTCCTTTACTAGTGTGTATGTTTGGGTTTATACATTTATTCCTAAAACCAGCATTATTTTTTAATAGTCAAACACTGGAATATTTCCATCAATTCAGCAATAAGAAAAACGTCTCTATTTTCTTTACAATATTTAACATTGTTATAGAAGTACTGGCCAAATAAATTTCAACATAGAATTAAATAAAAGGCACAAATATTGGAAAATAAGATTTAAACATAGTTTTATTTGCCAGAAATATGATTTTATATACATTGAATCCAAGACCATCAAATAGCCATTAGAAACTAAATGAGAATCCAGTTATGTAACTGGTTATAAGATTAATTTTAAATCCATAGGTTTCCTTTCTGAAAATGTTAATAATTTAGAAAATATTATGCATAGTTATGACATTTGCATTGCTAAACATATACCTCAGGAAAAAGTGAACAAAAATTTCAATACCCATAGCAGGAAAAATTTAAAACTCTACTGAAGTGCACTAAAGACATCTTGAGGAAATTGAGAGGCATGCTTTTTTTAGGCAGAAAGAGCAATATGATTATGTCAATTATTTACAAAACAGTCACGGCTGGGCACGGTGGCTCGTACCTGTAATCCCAGCACTTTGGGAGACCGAGGCGGGTGGATGACCTGAGGTTGAGACCAGTCTGGCCAACATGGCGAAACCCCGTGTCTACTGAAAATCCAAAACTTTAGCCAGGCTTGGTGGCAGGCGCCTGTAATCCCAGCTACTTGGGAAGCTAAGACAGGAGAATCGCTTGAACCTGTGAGGCAGAGGCTGCAGTGAGCTGAGATCTGCCACTGCACTCCAGCCTGGGTGACAAAAGTGAAAATCCAGATCAAAAAAATAAAATAATAAAAATTTTTTAAAAAAGCAGTCACACACGCACACACACACACACACACACCCCCACGTAAAATGTACTTTGAAAGAAATCTGGTAATGAATGTGGGAATAAAGAGGGTATTGTAGCCCAATCTGTTATTAAAATATATGAAATGAAACTTCACAATATAAATGTTTGGTACTAGAAAACAAGTCAGGTTTATGGTATAACCCAAAATTATAAGACTCTTTAGCACATAAGTGTGATAGAGTTTCATAGAAGTGGAAAAAGTAGACATTATTTAACAAACTTTTGTAGGAACTACTTTGCTGCTTAATAAAGGGCGTATTCCTAAAACCCTTCTTGAATTAAATTGTAGATATTTTAAACAAAACATACAGGTGAACCTAACATTAAAATACAGAGTTTTCTTATCATAATTGAATAGCCAGAAGCCAAAAAAAAAAACAGACTGATGATAAATAGATACTATTATAAATATTGCTAGTAGGATTGTAAATAACTTTCTGTAAAGAAAATGTAATGCTCTCTGTCATAACTTTAATGTGCATATACTTTGACCCAGAAGTTCCACTCCAGGGAATTTTTCTCGTTCATATCCTAATGTGAATGGAAAGGTTGTGAACAAGGTTTTTCAATGAAATAACATAATTGAACATAAGTAATGAAATCATTTATTATAAAGTTGTATAATGAGATTAAATATTATGCTGTCATCAAAAAGAATGAAATAGAACTCTGGGTACAGAAAAACAGAGAGGGCAGTATTTTTTAATAAGTGAAACAAGGCAAGTTGTCAGAGTATGTGATAGAGATGCTATAGATATTAATATGAATACGGATTACAAATATGTCTGAGTGATTGTTTATGAATATTCATGAAATATACACTCCATATTTGATAGCAAAAGCAATCTTGGCAGCATTTTATTTTTATAGTTATTCTCTAACACTCTACGGCTATAAAGTTTAATATCTTCATTTTTATACTTCATTTTTATATGATGTATCATTTTATGTCAACCCAAACTCATGCTTTAAAATAATTGCCTTGATTGTATTTACATAATTATTCTTCCAATTAGGTTTATAATTAGCTTGTGAAGTATCACAGAAATTATGTTAGGATAGCCGGGAGCGGTGGCTCATGCCTGTAATCTCAGCACTTTCGGAGGCTGTGGCTGGCGGATCACCTGAGGTCAGGAGTTCAAGACTAGGTTGGCCAACATGGTGAAATCCTGCCTCTACTAAAAATGCAAAAAATTAGCCAGGTGTACTGGCACAGGCCTGTGATCCCAGCCACTTGGGAAGCTGAGACGGGAGAATTGCTTGAACCTGGGAGGCAGAGGTTGCAGTGAGCCGAGATCGAGCCACTGCACTCCAGCCTGGGTGACAGAGGGAGACTCTGTCTCAAAAAAAAAAAAAAAAAAAAAAAAAAAAAAAAAAAGAGAGAGAGAGAGAGAAATTATGTTGGAAATTTGGAGATACAGTGTGATGTAAAAGAAATCGGTATCTATATAGAGCTGAATCTTTCATCCTCACAATAGCATAAGTGTAGAGTTCAAAGTTTTTCTGTGTTTTTATAAATCTTTGTAGATTGTCTTCAGAAAATTCTTGCACCACTTTTTGTCATGATATTCCTAAACACATTAGTTTCTGTTGTTATTATGATGTGTAACAATTTTCTACTGTAAGTTTTAATTGGTTGTTGCTATGGTTGATCATGTATCTAGTAATCTTGTTGAATTTTATTACTTTATTTCTTGAATTTGTTTATTTTCTTAGAGTTGAAAAAAAAATCATACATTTTCTTTTGTTCAATTTTTGTCTCTTTTGGTCTTAGGGCTTTGGTTAAAAAAAAAATACCCTGTAAAATCAATTGATTAGTCATCTATCTAATTTTTTGCTCTAACATTCATATAGGACAATAGTTACCCTTATCTTGAAAATGTTTACAAAGATATTTGAATTTTTGATAATTTGTATGTGTGTGTGTGAATGTTGAGTAATATATAACTTTGAATGATATTTTTAATGTTTTTGATGATTTTTAGCATTAAATTGCTAGAAGTTTGTCCACTTTATCTAGGTTTTCAATGTAACTGGCACAAATATACTGGTATTGCACTTCTATAATTTTTGTTCTTTTTTCAACCAATATTTAATTACTTTTTTCTTTTTAATCACTCCTGGTGTCTTTTTATTTCTCTCTTTGATTAAATTGCAAATTTTCTAAGTTGTTATTCTTTTCAAATAACTACTTATACTTTTCTCTATAATGTTCTTCTCTTTCAAAAAATTATTTCTAATTTTGTTTTCCCTTGATTCAGGAAACATTTCTTAGTTTGACCTTTTAGGTCTCTAATTTATTTTTTTAATTCTATATAATCTGCTCTTCATCTAGTTGTTTTGTTTTCCATTCAACAATTAAATTCTTAATTTATTATATCTCTAATTTGTTTTATTTTATTGTCCTCAGTTTTTGTTTCATGGCATCTTGTTTTTATTTAACAGTGCTGATTCCTTTCATTGCTTCATATAATCAATTTAAAGTGCTTTTCTGTTTTATTAGTAACTACTTTTTTTCTATGTAAGGTTTCCTTATTGTTATGGTTCTGTCATATTGGTCTTTCTCAGATGCTTTTTCTCTCAATTTCTACGAACTCTATCTGGCCTGTCTTCTGGAAGCTGCATCTGTTTCTTCTGTGGCTATAGTGGAGTGACCTGTAGTGGCTGGACTACTCAGTGTTTCCCTGTGGGACTGTGCAGCCTATTGAAATGGCCTTGTCTATGGCAAGCACTTGGCTTACCCATGCAATATCACTTGTCAGGCATGCCTTACAGCTTCAGTACACTGTGAATTCCTCTTCTTCAGGAGCTTGCCTGTGTGTCACTTAGCTTAATGTTTATCTGTGCTTTTTCAGGTTACATGCAGGTGAGGGAGACTTGAGCATGAGTTCACTATCTGGTAAGATGAATTTACTATATCACTTTTGTAACAAAAATATTTTAAGCTTAAAATATCTACACAGTGCCTGGAATATATTAATTTCCTTGTAAATGTCTGTTGAACTGAAATAAACATTGTAATTTCAAATAATTAAATTTGATAAGCATAGAATTTGATGCTTGATCAAATTTACCTTTTTCAAAATCAATCAATCATTTGTTGCTGTCAATTTCCAGACAATACATACTCTTATAATAATATAATGGCATTTAGTTTACTGAATGACAGAGTATGCCAGAGTACAGCTTTCTAGCCGTAAATTCTGGATCTATCACATGCTCTTTTCATAGAAATTCTAATATTTATTATCACTGTCACAATTCATCTCTTTTACATGAAAAAAAATGTAACATTTTAGTGTGCCTTTTTTCATTGACTATCCTCAAATCATAATCACATATTGCAAATTAAAAATTGGCATTTACTTGACAGAGGGGAGAGTTATTTTCTTTGCTCATACTTTTAATGGTATGACCTAAAAAGTTATAGATGTCCATGCTCAGAAACTCACTCTTACTTGGCAACTTTTTCTAGTGATTACACTTTACTTCCCTCTTGCTCCACAAGTTCCATAATAACCTTTGCTCAAAAGTAATAGAATTTAACCTGAAGATATACAGAAGTTTGCTTTTGAGATAAACTCTGAAGTTAGCTTTCTATAGAAGTAAGCACACCTTAAAGTATCTGAACAGTTCAGTATTATCATATATTGGGCTATCTCAAAGAAAGGGAGATTTTGATACTCTTCTCATATATAAAATGTTCTCTCCCAAAGTTTGAACCATAGAGAGACCACATGCTAAGCAAAATGTCAATCCCTTTTAAGAATCTTGTAGAAACACTTTATAGACCTGGTAGCAGAGTACTTTGAACTCTCAAGATCGTTGTATTCTTTTTTCTTTTATATATATATATACACACACACACATATACACACACATATGTATGTATATATGTATGTATTTATTATATTATATATTATATTGTATATAATGTACACATATGTATTATATATTTAATAATAAATAATATTTATTATATATTATATATACATATTATATATTATGTATGTATGTGTGTATATATGTGTGTGTGTGTATGTATATGTACGTATGTGTGTATTGAGACGGAGTTTTGCTCTGTCACTTAGACTGGAGTGCAGTGGTGCGATCTTGGCCTACTGCAACCTCTGCCTTCTGGGTTCAAGCAAGTCTCCTGCCTCAGCCTCCCAAATAGCTGGGATTACAAACATTTGCCACCACGCCTGGCTAATTTTTGTATTCTTCTTAGAGACAGGGTTTCACTATGTTGGCCAGGCTGGTCTCGAACTCCTGACCTCAGATGATCCACCCACCTCAGACTCCCAAAGTCGTGGGATTACAGGCCTGAGCCACCATGCCCAGCCAGTTGTATTCTTTATACTTCAGGGCTCAGGCTTCCTCTAAATGCTCTGTGTTCCCTAAAATACTTGCAACAACCTCATGGCCAATGTGTCCAGGGAATGATTTTTTATGATACAATACCTTCCCAAAAGTACACGTTACTTAAAAACAACATAGAGCAGCTCAGGGCAATAAAATAATAATGCAGTTAAATGTTAACATTATCTGTCATTTTGATTCATTTTTATGCCAGATAAACCACATCAGGGAGATGCTGCTTCAATTTTTGATTTGCATCTATTTTCCTTTCCTCTGTTCCCATAGTTTATGTGGAAAATTTGTTGATTTCAGATTACTTTCCCTACCACTGACAAGCTTAATTATTTAAATTTAATTTAATTTTTCATTTCCACAGTTTTAGGGTACAGGTGGTTTTTGGTTACATAGATAAGTTCTTTAGTGGCAATTTCTGGGATTTTGGTGCAACCTATCACCTGAGCATTGTACACTGTACCCACCCCTTATTCCTCACCCCTCTCCCACCCTTCCCCTCCAAGTCTCCAAAGTCCATTATATCATTCTTATGGCTTTATATCCTCATAGATTAGCTTCCTCTTATAAGTGAGAACATATGATATTTGGTTTTCCATTCCTCAGTTACTTCATTTAGAATAATGTCCTCCAGCTCCATCCAGGTTGCTGCAAAAAACATTATTTTGTTCCTTTCTATGGGTAAGTAGTACTCCATGGGGTGTGTGTATATATACACACACACACACACACACACACATATACACACACACACATATAAACATATATATATATATATATCACATTTTATTCCACTCGTTAGTTGATGGGCACTTAGGTTGGTTCCGTATTTTTCCGACTGTGAATCATTTTGCTATAAACATGTGTGTGCATGCTTCTTTTTCATATAATGATTTTTTTTTATCACAGGGAAGATACCCAGCAGTGGGATTGCTGGATTGAATGGTAGTTCTACTGTGAGTTATAGAAGGTACCTCTATACTGTTTTCCATAGTGGTTGTTATGGTTTACATTCCTACCAGCAGTGTAAAAGTGTTCCCTTTTCACCACATCCACACCAACATCTATTACTTTTTATCTTTTTAATTATGGCCATTCTTGCAGGAGTAAAGTAGTATCTCATTGTGGTTTTAATTCTCATTTCCCTGATAATTAGTGATACTGGGCATTTTTTCATGTGTTTGTTGGCAATTGTATATCCTCTTTTGAGAATTATCTGTTCATGTCCTTTGCCCACTCTTTGATGGGATTATTTGTTTTTTTTTTTCTTGCTGATCTGTTTGACTTCCTGTGGATTCTGGATATTAGTCCTTTGTTAGATGCAGTTTGTGAATATTTTCTCCCACTCTGTAGGTTTTCTGTTTACCCTGCTGATTATTTCTTTTGCTGCGCTGAAGCTCTCCAGTTTAATTAGTTCCCATTTATTTATTTTTGTTTTTATTGCATTTGCTTTTGGGTTATTGGTCATGAATTATTTGCCTAAGCCAATGTCTAGAAGAGTTTTTCTGATGTTATCGTTTAGAATATTTATGGTTTTGCATCTTGGATTTGAGTCTTTGATCCAGCTTTAGTTGATTTTTGTATAAGGTAAGAGATGAGAATCCAGTTTCATTCTTCTACATGTGGCTTGCCTGTTTCCCCAGCCCCATTTGTTGAATAGGATATCCTTTCCCCAACTTATGTTTTTGTAGGCTTTGTTAAAGATCAGTGGGCTGTAAGTATTTGGATTTTTTTTTATTATTGATTCTCTGTTCTGTTCCATTGGCCTTCATGCCTATTTCTATTGAGTACCATACTGTTTTGGTAACTATAGCCTTGTAGTGTGAAGTCAGGTAATTTGATGACTCCAAATTTGTTCTTTTTGCTTAGAATTGCTTTAGCTATGCAGGCTGTCAATATCCCTGGTGAATATAAATGCAAAATACTCAACGAAATACTAGCTAACTGAATCCAACAGCATAGCAAAAGGATAATACATCATTATTAAGTGGGTTTCATACCAGGAATGCAGGGATGTTTTAACATATACAAGTCAATAGTTGTGTTTATGTGACATACCACATAAACAAAATTGTAAACGAAAATCATAAACATCTCAATAGAAGCAGAAAAATAACTTGATAAAATCCAGCATCCTTTTATGACAAAGACCCTCAACAAAATAGGAATAGAAGGGACAGTCCTCAAAGTAATAAAAGCCACCTATGACAAACCCACAGTCAACATAATACTAAATGGGGAAAAGTTGAAAGCATTTCCCCTGAGAACTGGAGTGAGACAAGGATGCCCACTTTCACCACTTCTATTCAACATAGTACTGGAAGTCCTGGCCAGAGCATTCAGACAAGAGAGAGAAATAAAGGGCATCCACGTTGGAAAAGAGGAAATGAAGCTGTCTCTGTTCACCAGTGGTATGATTGTATACCTAGAAAACTCTATAAAGATTTATCCGAAAAGCTCCTAGGTCTGATAAACAAATTCAGTAAAGTCTCAGGGTACAGAATCAACATACACACATAAGTAGCACTGCTTTATACCAACAATGGCCAAGCCGAGTATCAAATCAAGAAATCTATCCGTTTTACAATGGCTGCAAAAACAAACAAATGAACTTAGAATCATACTTAACCAAGGAGGTAAAAAATCTGTACAAGCAACCTATGAAACATTGCTGAAAGAAATCACAGATGCCACAAATATAGAGGGGGTAGAATCAATATTGTGAAAATTGCCAGAAAATAACTTCCTTTAGCATTTCTTATAGGACAAGTCTAGTATTGATGAACATCCTTAGCTTTTGTTTTATGGTAAATTTTTTATATCTCCTATGTTATTTTTTAAGAACAATTTTGTCAGGTATAATATTCTTGGTTGGAGGCTTTCTCTTTTAGTACTTTGAATATACCATCACACTTCTTTCTGGCATGCAGGGTTTCTGCTTAGAAATCTACTGACTTCACACACCTGCTTTTCCAAGAAATATTAGTATAAATCTGGCTAGTTATTCATATTAAATTTTCTAAAAATATAAAATGATATTTTTCCCTCAAAATTTATAATTTTAGCATTAACATACATTCATCACTAAGTATTGTATTTGGCCTTGATATTGAGAGTTGAGTTAAATATTTTGTTGGGCAAAAATCAGAGGTGAGGTATAAAACACATTGTTGTGCTAAAAGAACCATACAGATTATCCAACAAAGTTTTTCATTGCTAAAATATTACATCATTTCCTCTATAAATGATCCATAATAATAATACTAATATTTTACATTTATTACACATTTGCCAGGTTCTATGCCAAATGTTTATGTTATGATTTTACTAATCCTCCGGGCAATCCTATAAAGTAAGTATTATTGTTATCCCATTTTATACATGATAAAACTGTGGCTTATAGAGGCTGTCAGGATCTGCCTGGAAACAAGTAAGAGAGGTACAGAAAGGTGTTAAAGGACCAACAAGGTACAAGACTAGGAACAGTAAAAAGTTTTCATACCTCTAGGCTTGAGTGACAAGGAGAAACAAGATTATCTGAAACCAGTAAGAGCTGAAATGGTGTAAAAAGCATTATGCTTCTGAAGGTACACTTACCATCAAACAAACACCCTAGGTTTCAGATTCCCAGGCTACACATCTTTTCACTACAGCCCAGGGGTGAAGCTTCAAAAAGCAGGTGAAAAGAAGTATCCAGTTTAGTTATGGTAGTTTTCTCTGAGGTTAGCACCTTGTTCTTCCTGCAGAAAAGTAGGGTCTGAAGCACTAACTGCAATAGGAGTATAGCAGTTAAGCACTGGGTTCCAGTGAGTGTCACTTGCTCATGAAAATCAGATACACCATCTCAATGGCTGTTCATTCTTAGAGGTCCTTGGAGAGGAGCGGGAATGCAAATCAAAGAAAAGCATGAGAGGTTGAAATGAGGAGCAGAAATAGCCTGGTAAACATTCCACAGTAATCTTATAAGAACCATCAATACGCGTCTTATAACAAATTGACTTGATACACTTTATTGCGCTCTATACAATGCTGAACACTTCTGAAACATTTTCTAGAGCCTATATTTCTAGAGGCTACGTTTTCTAGAGTTGTTGGCCAACATACCTATGTCCAGAGGAAGGCAAGTAAAAAATGTGAAGTTCGGAAAAGCCTGTTTATTAGTTAAAGAAATGGAGATCTTTATCCAAGAAGAGAAAAAAAAAAATCAATGGAGTCAAGTAGTATAAAAAAATCCATAATTACCATGGAAAAACTGGGACTTAAATGAGAAAAAATAAATTAATTAAAAAACAACTTAGTTTTTATATTAAAAACATGATTCTAGGCCGGGCGCGGTGGCTCAAGCCTGTAATCCCAGCACTTTGGGAGGCCGAGGCGGGCGAAGCACAAGGTCAGGAGATCGAGACCATCCTGGCTAACACAGTGAAACCCCGTCTCTACTAAAAAATACAAGAAAATTAGCTGGGCGTGGTGGCGGGCGCCTGTAGTCCCAGCTACTCGGGAGACTGAGGCAGGAGAATGGCGTGAACCCGGGGGGGCGGAGCTTGCAGCGAGCCGAGATCACGCCACTGCACTCCAGCCTGGGGCACAGAGCAAGACTCCGTCTCAAAAAAAAAAAAAAAAAAAAAAAAAGATTCTAATTATAATTCAAAATGCTAAATTCCGTCTAAAAACAAAATGGATTATCCTGCAAGGTGATGAGTTCCTCATCCCAGGAAGTATTTCAGCAGGATGTCATGAGAGGGCTTCCTATATTCAGATATCTTACAAGGTTATCTCAAAAATACTTTTGAAGTACAATTAAGATTCTGGGCAATGTCATAAATGTATAATCTTTAGAACATTGCAGGCCTCTATACGATCTCTTATCTTGCAAAGAAACATTTGCCTAGAGAGTTCAACTGGCTGAAAATGAGTTCCTAAAAGTTTCCAGAAAAGCAATTTTAAAAATATGCTATCCCTCCCCCCTCCCCCCTCCCCATGACAGGCCCCTGTGTGTGATGTTCCCCTTCCTGAGTCCAAGTGATCTCATTGTTCAGTTCCCACCTATGAGTGAGAACATGCGGTGTTTGGTTTTCTGTTCTTGTGATAGATTGCTAAGAATGATGGTTTCCAGCTGCATCCATGTCCCTACAAAGGACACAAACTCATCCTTTTTGATGGCTGCATAGTATTCCATGGTGTATATGTGCCACATTTTCTTAATCCAATCTGTCACTGATGGACATTTGGGTTGATTCCAAGTCTTTGCTATTGTGAATAGTGCTGCAATAAACATACGTGTGCATGTGTCTTTATAGCAGCATAATTTATAATCCTTTGGGTATATACCCAGTAATGGGATGGCTGGGTCTAGGGATTGCATTGGGAGTTATACCTGATGTAAATGACAAGTTGATGGGTGCAGCACAGCAACATGGCACAAGTATACATATGTAACAAACCTGCACGTTATGCACATGTACCCTACAACTTAAAGTATAATAATAATAAATAAATTTAAAAAAAAATAAAGAAATAAAAAAATAAAAAATAAAAAAAAATAAAAATATGCTTTATTCTAAATTACATTGTTATGAATTCTAAGTAAATACCAAAAAACCTCAATAGGACTTTGCAAAAATTTATATTGCTTTTATTATTCTATTTTCATTTGATTAGCACTGCAGTGTACATCAACCCTTTAGCCAGAATGCAAAGACAATGAGAAACTTAACATTTTTCTCCCATTAACATTCTATCATTAGTAGGGCTGAGCAAGTTAAATTTCCGCTGGTGCAGCGTGCTCTGCATAAGATAACAGAAATCTTCCGCATTGAGGGAGTTCTTCAGGGTATAGGATATCATATCACTAATGTATTATCTGCTGAATGTAGTTTTCATTTTAGAGTATAATGAGAGAATAAGCAATTATCTGGGCTTGGAGTAGATGACACATATGGGATTTTGTTTGAACAAAAGGAATTACAATCACCTTATTGTTGGAAGGAGTTCTAAATATCCACAGGTCAGATATTTCTTCTAAGGTGAAATTGCTACTTACAAATAAGTAGAGAATTTCTCAGTTTGAATTGTGGGTCATTGAGGGTCAAGGGCAGCAGCCCTACAGCCACAGACAATAGATAAGTCTTACTAAATATTAGCACCCTCTGAAATCCCACTGAAATATGTCCAATGGGAAAAAAGTTATTTTCCACCTCTCTGATTAGCAGTCATCTCTTTTTCGTATGTGTTCTTTAAGTGTCCAGAAACTCGAGGGTCTCTTTACCCTTCTCCTGTTAAAATCTTTCTAAAGAAGAAAGCTAAGAGACTCATACAACTCATAGTGATCTCAGGTACATTTGTATTGTAAAAGCACTTAATTTTATCTTGTTGTTTTAAAACTTGTATTTACCTTATCTTAGCTACTGTATCACCATAGGAATAGTTCAGTAAGACAAATGATGCTATTTATTTTAGTGATGTATACACTACAATAAGATAAATACAAACTTGAGTTGTACGTGCTATAACATAGCACATCTGCAAACATATATACACACATATACACATTCAGTCAAAAAGAGAATCCAGAAAGCACTCATTTTATTTTATTTTAACCCAAAGAACATAAACCTAAATTACTAAGAATACAAAAGGCCATTTCAGGCACTGGTCAGAAGTCCCCACAGGACAGTAGCTATGTAACTACAATATTCCTAACCCCACTTGTGCGTTTGCATCAGCTGACGTATTTCCCAGGTTAACAAAATACAGAATATTAGTGTTTGAGGCAATCATAGCAAATTTGTTCAAGTCTCTTAACCGGGAGATAAAAATGCAAAACAAAATAAAGCAGAACAACAGCAACAAAACCCTGAGACTCAAAAAGATGTAAGAATTGATTGTCACAAAACAACTGTCCAATGTCAAAATCAAAATGAAAACTCAGATATTTTGTACTTGGAGTCTTCAAAATATTTCTATACCCCTTCACTCATTCTTTGATATTCTACATTTTTATGTCATATCTTGTTGTTATGTGGATATTCTTTTTATGTGAGAAATTTAAATGAAGACATTGTTTTTAAAGTAGAATTATGGTAATGTTATATATAAAAATATATTTTTTAAGGAAAATATTCTGATGAGTGCATGCGTGTGTGTGTGTGTGTGTGTGTGTGTGTGTGTATAGGCAGGAGCAAGAAATTAATATTTCAGAGTAAAGATATGTTTTTATGCTATTAAGTACAACTCAAGTGTTTATCATATCTTAATGTATAAATCACTAAAATAACTGAATACTTTTGTTTTATTATCTTTTGTCTTATTGAGCTATGCCTATGGTAATACAATAACTAAGATAAAGTAAATACAAGTTTTAATAGGACTTGCTATAATCTAGCATACTTGCATATGTATATACACACACACACACACGCACACACACACATATACATATATATATTCAAAGAGAGAATCCAAAAAGCAACTATGTAAACATAATTTAACCAGAATATAAAAGCATTCTCAAAAATTAGATATTTTTCCAATATTTTAACCACACTTAACAATTTTATAAAATATTGAAAGTACTTAGTAGAAAAACTTTCTTCCATCAATTCTGTATATTCAACAAAATACAACACTGTCATTCTTCAAAATTTTATTAGTACTTCTGTAATTCATAAGTCAGTGACCACTTGTCATTAAATGCTATTTTTAATAAACTATCAAAAGCACTGTATGGTGGGAGGGGGTTGTAAAAAAATAAAAATAAAAAAGCTTAAAATTGAGTTGATGCAAAATTAGATTATCCCCCTAAAGACTATAATGCAAATCATCATTGATAACTTGATTATAGGCAGGAAGTATATTATATTCTTTGCATCTCAAAATCAGAAGCTGCCAAATGATGCTTTTGGGTTGATATTATTTGGAAGTTATATTGTGATTATTAGACAAATTCTCAAATATTTGTTTGTAATTGATCTTTATTTACAAAATAATAACCAGGCATGAAAGTTGAAATTTAAAAAGTGTCCAGAAAATGAAAGTAGAGGAAAGCATTAAAGCTGCTGCCTATGATTAATTGCTTTCTCATTTCTCTGGGAAAGAAAAAAAGTAGAAAACTCAGTCTAATTTCCTTATAAATTTGATGACAATTGGATTTCCTGACATATAGATTATTTGTGTTTGCTAAGAGAAGAGTCCTTATCTATGGAATGGTTTTATTAAGAGAATCCTGGATTAAGATTGCTTATAGTAAACAAATGCAGAGCCTGTGGATTCAGGAGGCATGACTTCATGGAAAATGTCTGATACAGTTTGGCTCTGTATCCCCACCCAAATATCATCTTGTAGCTCCCATAATCCCCATGTGTTGTGGGAGGGACCCAGTGGGAGATGATTGAATCATGGGGTTGGATCTTTCCTCTGCTGTTTTGGTGATAGTGAATGGGTCTCATGAGATCTGATGGTTTTAAAAACAGGAG
This sequence comes from Macaca nemestrina, assembly GCF_043159975.1. Taxonomy (NCBI): domain Eukaryota; kingdom Metazoa; phylum Chordata; class Mammalia; order Primates; family Cercopithecidae; genus Macaca; species Macaca nemestrina. The sequence goes on from NC_092128.1 coordinate 68,934,752, forward strand.
TTTCTCTGTACAAGCTCTGTCTTTCCTGCTGCCATCCATGTAAGATGTAACTTGCTCTTCCTTGCCTTCTGTTATAATTTTGAGGCCTCCCAAGCCACGTGAAACTGTAAATCCAATAAGCCTCCTTCTTTTGTAAATTGGCCAGTCTCAGGTTTGTCTTTATCAGCAGTGAGAAAATGAACTAATACAGTAAATTGGTTCTGAAAGTGGAGTGCTTTTGATAAGATACCTGAAAATATAGAAACGGCTTTAGAACTGAGTAACAAGCAGAGGTTGGAACAGTTTGGAGGTCTCAGAAGAAGATCACAAAATGTGGGACAGTTTGGAACGTCCTAGAGATTGTTGAATGGTTTTTCCCAAAATGTGGATAGCAAAATGGACAATAAAGTCCAGGCTGTGGAACCTCTGCCGAGATTTCAGAGGATGTATGGAAACACTTGGATGCCTAGGCAGCAGTTTGCTATAGAATCAGGCTCCTCATGGAGACCCTCTGCTAGGTCAGTGCAGAAGGGAAATGTGAAGTGGGAGCCATCACAGAGTCCCTAATTGGGCACTGCCTAGTGAAGCTGTGAGAAGAGGGCCACCATTCTCCAGATCCCAGAATGGTAGATCTACTGATGGCTTACACCATGCGCCTGGAAAAGCCGCAGACACTCAATGCCAGCCCATGAAGTTAGCCGTGAGGGAGGCTGTACCCTTCAAAGTCACAGCGGTAGAGCTGCTCAAGACCATGGGAACCCACTTCTTGCATTAGCATGACCTGGATATGAGACCTGGCACCAAAGGAGATCATTTTGGACCTTTAAGATTTGACGGCCCCACTGGGTTATGGACTTGCACAGGGCTTGTAGCCCCTTTGTTTTGGCCAATTTCTCCCACTTGGACTGGCTGTATTTACCCAATGCCTATACTCCCATTGTATCTAGGAAGTAACTAACTTGCTTTTTATTTTGTAGGCTCATAGGTGGTAGGGAATTACCTTGTCTCTAATGAGATTTTGGACTGCGGACTTTTAAATTAATGCTAAAATGAGTTAATACTTTGGGGGACTGTTGGGAAGACACAGTTGGTTTTGAAATGTGAAGATATGAGATTTGGGAGAGGCTGGGCAGAATTATTTGGTTTGACTCTATGTCCCCACCCAAATCTCATCTTGTAGCTCCCATAATCCCCATGTGTTGTGGGAGGGACCCTGTGGGAGGGACCCAGTGGGAGATGATTGAATCATGAGTGCAGGTGTTTGTCATACTGTTCTTGTGATAGTGAATGGGTCTCCTAAGATCTGATGATTTTTAAAATTGGGAGTTTCTCTGTACAAGCTCTCTCTTTGCCTGCTGCCATCCATGTAAGATGTGACTTGCTCTCCTTGCCTTTCACCATGATTGTGAGGCCTTAAAGCCATGTGGAACTATAACTCCAATAAACCTCTTTCTTTTGTAAATTGGCCAGTCTCGGGTATGTTTTTGTCAGCAGCATGAAAATGGACTAATACAATGTCATATAAGCTGTGTAGCTAGCCTAATATGACAAAGATTTGGGAGGCTGTCCTTGATGTCTCAAACCTCCCTTTGCTTTGTTTGTGTGTCTTGATAGAATGTATCCTTGAATTATGTAGCAAATCAGAATTCTGACTAGTACCTTACCTTATTCATGTGAGTCTGATTTGATAATTTGATCTTTTTGATCGCTTGATCATCTGTTTATATCCTGCCTCTTAGAACATTGTCAGTATCAAACATTCTCCCAAACTCAGTCTTATCGCCACAATTTTCTTGACAAATATCGTGGCACCACAAAACGTCCCAAATTCCCATATCATTCCCTTCCAGATTATCATCCCAATAGGGCTCCAGTATTACCTTATCTGCTTTTATTCCATACCCCTCCTGAAATTTCTAATGCTTCTACTGTGCCCTTAGTGCTCAGAGGATATAATCGGCATAATGCTATGTTTCTCTAACATTTTTTTTCTGAATGATTTTCACAGTAACTTTTTAAAACTGTAACCTGATTTTCTTCTGAGGCACTAACCACAGAAAAAATAAATTTTCACATGGACGCTGTTTTATCTTTCACATATTCTGTCTCACTGAGTCCAAAGATAGATGTCTATCTTGCCTCTCATTTCTTTTCATCTCATTTTGTCTTTATCATTCCGTAACTCTCATACTGACTACCCACTTTGGCACAATTTCCTACAAAACTTTGACAATTCATTCCTTGGTGACTTTAGCTGTCACTCATTATAATGTGATGATTTGTTACATTTAGCTGTTCCTAGCAGACGTACATTGCTATGAATAGTTTTATTTATTCATCTGGAAAAATTGTAAGTGTCATGAGATCCAAAGAATAACCACCTCTTTAGAATCCAAACCCTCCAACATCAAAGATACTTGTATCCTTTTCTCCAAATCTTTCCACGTTTTTAGAAAATATTTCTAACAACTTGGTCTTCCAGTTCCTCATCCTCCTCTTCTCCAAGGGCCTTGACTTCTGGTCTATCTCAGCCACTCATTGCTATGTTTATACCATAACATTTAATTCCTAATATTTTTTTAAACTCTGAAGTGTCTATTATTACTTATAAATCTTTATATAGATATGTACACAGGAAAAAAAAACAGATCTATAGATACAAATAGAATTTGAGGAAACTTCTTGAGGACTTCCTCTCTCATTTGCCACCAACAAAATTAGGCATTTCTAATGGAGATTGGCAATGTTAATTTAGCCTTTTGTAGATAAAAAAAGTGATTCTTCAGACATTCCCATGCAGTTGATACAAAATGATTTCTCCTCTGTTGATTTTTATTTCCATATGCAATGGCATTCATTTTAAGAGAAATTTTTTTGAAGATTCAATATTAACCTTTGATTTTTTAGCAGAACTTTGGTACCTGGTAATAACTTTTAAATTACCCACTTATTATTTTTTGTACCTGCCACTTATTAAGTGTGTATTTGAAGGAGATAGAGACCAGTGATGTGTTTTAAAATAGCAGAGACACTGAAGAACTGATTATGTGAGCTAAATAGACAGGGATTGAGAGGCAGACGGATGATCAGGGGAAATAACTAACATTTATTGTTTATTAAAGTAGAATTTACCTTCATCAGAATGTACAGGTATTAACTGTTTATCTCAATGAGTTTTACAATCATATACACTCATGTGGTCACTACCCAAAACAAGATATAGAACACTTTCATGATGTAAGACAGGGTTCTCATTCTCATTTTTAGTTCATCCTTCACAGAAAATTCCCTTCCTGACTTGTATCATCACTGCTTCCTTTGCCTTTGTTTGGACTATATAGGGATGGAGTTCATATCTTTTCATGGAAAAGAAATTGAGAGATATTCTAATCTTATAAGGGGAAATATGGATACTTATTATTTAAAAAATAAGCAGGAAGATAAATTCTCAACCAGTAAGAATTATGTTTTAAATAGAAAGAAACTGTGTGTTTACAAATAAAGCATGTATAATAGATGACAGTTTCTCTTTCTGTCTCACACACACAAACACACACACACATACTTACATAAATACACAATATCATAAAGACAATGGAAATGAATAGAGCCTTAAACTATAGCAGAAGTTGCATGGGCTATGGCTGAAGAAAGGAAGCTCAGACAGCAATCAGGGAATTTCAGGGAAACATAATCATCAGTGATTTGTCAAGATTAGGCTGTATAGAAAGCTTCTCCGAGCTATTTTTAAAATAAGCCTTATAACATCACTAATCAGCAGTAGTGACTGGGCAAAATATCAGCCTCACAGTGTAGTTTCTCACCTAAATGCTGATTTCACGTTTATTCAAAAGGTCTTGTTTTTAAAGAGAAAATGTTACTGCACTCCATTCTGATGTGGTTTGCTAGTATACAAATCAGGAAACAAATGCATACATTAAGAACAGTAAAATAGCCTCTGTTGAATCACATTACCACGTTTATCCTTGATTGTAACTATTTTATCTCCTGCAGTACACCCATTAGTAGGAACAAAATGGGTGTCCTGAACACATACTGTCCTCTTCACTGTGGGTTCATGCCCTATGTTGTTAAGGTTTTTGCATAATATGATAGCACAACAACCAATTGAATGTATACTTTTCTAGAATATGTGCTGTTTATTTCCTAATTACATCCATTGCTATTCTGGGTCTCACCTGCAGTCTCTGGACCTTTTTGAAACAAGTGAAGGACATTATTGTTGGTTATAGCACCTGAAATAAGTGATTCCCACAGATTGGTCTTCCTCTTTCAATAAGAGAGGTCTCTTTTAAAAGGAGAAGTCAAAGCAAAGGCTAATGGGATATTTTTCATTGTCCTAACTCTGCTTGGCATATCCAGTGTTAGACATTTCCCTAGAAATTGAACTGATGCCATTCTGAATCTCCTGGAGTCAGTGCTCAAAAAAGCAACCAGCCAGCATGTTCTTGTAAAGCACGCTTCAGTCTGTATCACTTCTCGGTTCACAACATTTTAGTGGGCAAAAACAAGGTCCTTTTCTTATTAAATTGCTTCTTATTAATGTTGATTTCTTATTAATTTGTATGTTATTTTTATGTATTTTGAATACTAATTCTCCTTCAATTAAAAACATTTTAAAATATGTTCTCCAAGTTTGTGGCTTATAGTATTTTCAAATCATTTTAATGTAGTCAAAATGGTGAATGATTTGTTTTAGAGTCTGATATTTTGTAGTCCTAATTTTCTAAATCTTTCTCTATTCTAATATTCAAACATATATTCTGTATTTGTTCCCTTAAACTTTGGAGTTTTGTCATTCATATTTAAGTCTTTGATTCAGTCGGATTTTTAAAAGTGTTATATAAAATCAAAATCAAATGTCACCTTTTATAGTGTTAACAAATTGTCTCAGAACCATTTATTAAATATTCAGTCATTTCCCCACTGATGCCCATTGTTAATACATCAGAGTCTCTTGCATTTATCATTTCTATTAGCTTTTGACTCCACTGCCACCTTCCCAATGAGGACTTTATTTTCCTATAATTACACCCTACCCTTCACACAATCACAGATAAACTTTCTATGTACCTTTCTTGGGTAATTTTTCTCTGTGGCAATTATCACTACTGATGTATTATATGTTTTAATTATTCATTTCATTGATTTATTTTCCCTCAGCTGTACCACATCTCCATAAGAACAGTTTTATTTGCTCTATTGCTGCTGTATCACTAAACCTTCAAACAAAATTAGAATATGATAAATGCTAACATATGTTAACTCATTAAATTTATAGTCTATATGTGTTTTGCCATTCCTATATAAAATGTCTTAATTATTATTTTACAGTCTGCAATATTTTATATCTCAATCTATTCACCTGGTCGTCTTCACTGAGAGTATCTTGGAACTGGGTCAAATTTACTTCCACAGCTATAAAAAATACCCTATTTAGGGGGTTGTTAAATCAGCATACCAATTTGGAAGAAACTGAAAAGTTTTTACATTGAGACTTCTTTTCTACAAATATTGTTTATCTCTTTAGTTGTGTAGGTCTTATTTAATTGCCTTTAAGAATATTTGTAATTTTGTATATATGATTCTTGCGTACATTTTGCTAGCTAGTGTGTTTCTTAAGTTCATTTTGTATTTGTTGCTGTTGTAAATGATAACTTTTAATTAATTACTTTTTTTTTTTTGAGATGAAGTTTCACTCTTGTTGCTCAGGCTGGAGTGAAATGGTGGAATCTCTGCTCACAGCAACCTCCAACTCCCAGGTTCAAACGGTTCTCCTGCCTCAGCCTCCCAATTAGCTGGGATTACAGGCATGTGCCACCACGCCCAGCTAATTTTGTGTTTTTAGTAGAGACGGGGTTTCTCCATGTTGGTCAGGCTGGTCTCAAACTCCCAAACTCAGGTGATCTGCCTGCCTCTGCCTCCCAAAATGCTGGGGCCTAAATTTTTATATAGAGGTTAAATTAGCTTTTTAAAATACAGACTGAAAAATTACAGTTTTATTTTCTATTTCAAAAGTAGATGTACTTTGTCTCTTCTCGTGTATTCTTTTGACTTAAATGATGGTGAATAACCTCTAATAATTTGTTGAATGAAAACCATAAGTCAGCTTTATCTTTAGCCTGATTTTTAAAATAGCATTTACAAAATCACCACTGAAGTTATATTTGTTGGAGGAGGTTTTCTGGGGGTATTCTTTTTCAGATTAAAATTTTTTATTTGAATTATTTATTTAAAATAATATTTTAAAACTTTATTAATGTGTTATTTTGACTGTTATTGTGAATTACATTTTTATGTTCTGTAGACAGCATTACAATGCTAGAATAAGACTTAAGTCACAATATTGTAGTATACTTTTGTATATTGCTTGTTAATTTTTAAATAATTTTTGTATATATTCTTACATATATATTACATATGTATAATAAAAACAATCTTTATTAGTCTTTTTCTCATTTGGCTTTGGGATTAGTGTTAAAGATAAAAATATCCCATAAAATAAATTAGGAGGGGTTTTTGTTTTTTTTTTTTTTCCTGGAATAGCTTATGTATATTTTGACATACTTATTACATTATGTTACTATATATTGAACTCACTCTAAAAAACATCTCAGTCTGAAATTTTCCCCTACAGAAGAATTATCAATTGCTGTTTCAATTTTCTTAATAATTTTAGTTTTTTTGTTTCTCCTGATTTAATTTTGGTTAGTGTGGTTTCAGGAATTGTTCATTATTTCTAATTTTCAAAAGGATATGCTTTTTCTTTTAATAATCTATTGGAATATTGCATATACTGCATTTTATTTTTAGCTTTTTATTATGTAAAAATAAGACATCCACAAACGTAGAAAAAATACTATCACAAACTCCCATGTATACACATCTATCAGTTTATGCGCATTGTATCAATGAATAAGTAATTCTACAGAAGTTAAAATTAATTAACTAGAACAACTTATATGAATAGCTATGATTTTCGAAAGAGTTGTATAACAGATGCAAATTTCGAGATGTGTGTGATAAAACATCATTTAAATTTAGATATAATAATTTCTAGCTAGTATTTAAGAAAATATATCACAAAAATATTGCTATAGACTAGTTTTAATACTATTGCTCAATTCTGCAATAATTTCACTGTTATCCCCTCCAAACTGTCCTTGCCATGCACAATACTTTTAGAAACAATAATCTGCCTTCAATAGGCAGAGAAAACCCAGCTGAGATAAGGCTATGCATCCATCATGTCCTCACAGCCTGCAGCAACTTGTATGGCATTTTAGTTCGAAGTCTTCCTTTTCAAATTGCTGACAGAAGGCACCTGGTTTTTGGTGTTGGGGTTCACACAGGGGATTATCTCCCAAAAGGTCAATCCAATGTCTTTTCAGTACTAGGATGGATTTAAACCTTAGAGTTAAAATCCCCTCTGGAAATAAAAGGAAGGTATTTAACATTTAGAGTTTGGTAAGAGATGAAATGACAAGACATGGCGTTGCGAAAAATTTGGGCAGAGCTATAATTCTACTTCACTGTTTATGAGTAGAAAACACTATTTTAGATGACTGAGCAATTTTTTTAAAAATCATACATATAACTTTCTTCTCAGCGACATCATATTAGGGTAAGAGTGGTGCTGGATTTTTTTTTTTTTCTCTTCTTTCTAATATTTGTTCTTTGTTAAAAGAGACAGAAATGCCATGCTTCGATATTATTCAGAGGCAATATATATTATGTATTCCATAGTTTGGAATTTATCAGTATTTACCTGCATCTAATATTTCCTTGAAGCAAGTTGAAATTTTCCACTTAGCAATTTTTATGTAAGATTCAGATAAGTGCACATATTGAAACATGAACTAAAGACGGGATGAGGAAGGATGAGATTGTTATTATCCTAGAAACTAGCTGATAGCATTTGGCTGTGTCCACACCCAAATCTCATCTTGAATTGTAACCTCCACAATTTCCACTTGTTGTCAGAAGGCCTGGTGGGAGGTGATTGAATTATGGGGGCACGTCTTTCCCGCACTGTTCTGCTGATAGTGAATGAGTCTCATGAGATCCGATGGCTTTAAAATGGGAGTTTCCTTGCACAAGCTCTCATTTTTTTGCCTGCCACCATCCACATAAGATGTGACTTGCTTCTCCTTGCCCTCGTGCCACGATTGTGAGGCTTCCCCAACCATGTGGATCTGTAGTTCAATTAAACATCTCTCTTTTGTAAATTGCCCAGTCTTGGGTATCTTTATCAGCAGCAGGAAAATGGACTATTACACTAGTATTAAGTAAAGAATTTAGATGTTACCCCATTGGAAAGTAAAATGGAAACATTAATCTCACTTTGCAACAGTTTTTTTCAACTGTATGGCATGTTAGATACAAAACAAAACAAAACAAAAAATGAGAAAGCAAACACTAGGACCCATCTAACACCAACTAATTCAGAATCGCTGAGGGTTGGGCTCAAAAAATTATCCCCTAAGTTACTCTAATAAGCAGCGAGTGTTGAAATACACTATTTTAGAAAAGTGCATCCCAGGAGAGCAACCAGAAAAGTATTTAAAATAACATGTTAATAAGCAACACTATTAGATGATAATTAACATATTAAATGTCCAGACTTTAATTACAGTTGGATTTAGACCCTCTACATTCTATAGCTAATTAAAATAATTATTATATTCCAATATTTACTTCCTGTAATGGGTCTTTAAATGTATACAAAAATAACTAAACTATCATTTTAGTTTTTAATTGTTTAAAATCAGGGAAAAAAATCTTCAAGACCAAAGGATATGCAATTAAACTCACTAGCCAGTGTATAATTTCCATGGAAAATAAAACTAAATGTTCTGAACATCACAATATCCATCAAGGAGAAAAAAATAAAGCCCTTTGATATGGGCTTTTGTATGGTTAAATTTTTAGAATATTTATAAAAATAATCCATATAAAAAAGATATTTATATTATTTAAAATATAGCAAGAAAGGAAGATGCTCTGGAAAATAGGATCTGCATCATTTCAGTTAATAAAACAAAACATGACGACTCAAGAGACATAAAGGAAAAAAAAATGAAGACTACTTTTGAGCATCAGGTTTAGAGAATATGTTTATTTAAGAACTCCATTTCAAAAGACAACTCTTGCCGGGCGCGGTGGCTCACGCCTGTAATCCCAGCACTTTGGGAGGCCGAGGCGGGCGGATCACAAGGTCAGGAGATCGAGACCACGGTGAAACCCCGTCTCTACTAAAAATACAAAAAATTAGCCGGGCGCGGTTGTGGGCGCCTGTAGTCCCAGCTACTCGGGAGGCTGAGGCAGGAGAATGGCGTGAACCCGGGAGGCGGAGCTTGCAGTGAGCCGAGATCGCGCCACTGCACTCCAGCCTGGGCGACAGAGCGAGACTCCGTCTCAAAAAAAAAAAAAAAAAAAAAAAAAAATCAAAAGACAACTCTTTTTCTTTAGGAAAATTTATAGAGGGTCTTTTTGAATGTCACATGTGACAGATGTCCATCCTCATAGCCAGAATGAAGGATAAAGAGATAGTTGAGTTACAATGATTAAAGTTGGGGAATTTTTAGCTTCTTGGGACAACCTGGTAGAATCATGGGGGAAAAAAAGCTTCAACAACATGGTAGGTTGCCAGCAACAGTCTGAGAAGGGAAGAGGGAGTCTTGCAGGATTTGATTTGCCTTTGAAGACAGGCAAGAGAATAACTACATAGGAGTGGGAGACCAAGAAGGAGCCAGGGTTTTATAAACCCACAATTTGGAGTCTTGATTCATTTCATTTCATTTTAAATTTTAAAAAGAATGTGACCCCATGTGTATGAATTACATACATCTAACAAACCCTTCTAGATAGTCCAGAAATAAACTTCATGAATACCAAAACTATAAATCCAGGGTTCTCAAATTAGGGCACTTAAGAGTAGACTCCAGTGTGGTGTGAGAAGAGATGGAGTTAGAAGAAGGATAAATAGTCTTAAAATAGGGGACACATACTATGGATTACACTAAAAGTTTTCAAAGGACAACACAGCCATAAATATTAAGATAATCATCAGATTGTAATTTTCATTTTTACTCCTTCCTTAAAGATAGAGCTACAGTCCAGCTCTCTTGTTTATTTTCTATTCCCCTTTCTCTTTTCAAAATGACTCTTCTCTCACTTTACAAAAGAAAGGCACATTTGTCCAGCCCTCCAGAATGTTTCAGCACTCTTCAGGTCTCCAGTGTTGCTCAGCAGTGAAGTGCAAAACTTCTCGGGTACAAAGGGACAATTCTAATTAATAGTGTTGAGGCGCCTCCTTTAATCAAGACATCAAAAACCTTTGGTGTGTTTTGTATCTTTCTATGCTTTTTACATATTTTTGTTCAGGACAATGGATGGTATTAGAGATAGGATATTTTGGCCTGTGTAAGTGCGATACCATGGAGTTTGTGGGACCTAATGGGAGGTGTTTTGGGTCACGGGGACAGCCATTCTCTCATGAATGGCTTGGTGCCATCCTTGCAGTAATGAGCTATCTTTTTATTAGTTCCCAAGAAAGTTGATTGTTAAAAAGAATCTGCCACCTCCCCCTGCTCCTTACATCCTCTCTCATCATGTGAGCTCTGCACATGCCAGCTCTCTCTTGCCTGCTACCACAAGTGGAAGCAGCCTGCGGCCTTTACCAGAAGCAGATGCTGGTGCCATGCTTCTTGTACAGCCCGCAAAGCTGTAGGCCTAGTAAATTCCTTCTCTTTATAAATTACTCAACCTCAGTTATTCCTTTCTAGAAACGCTAAATAGACTAAGGCAGTTGGAATAATCTGAATTCATGAACATTGTAGAGCATGTTGGTAGAATTGAGGAAAAATTCCCCTTAATGTCTTTCCCTCTACTTTTCAATAACTATTGTCAAATAGTGCATTATTCCTGAAGAATAGTGATTTGAGAATTTTGGCAAAACATTTTTTAACGCTATGAATCCATCTCCTTCTAAAAATAACACTTACAAAATTTCTGAAATCTATGAAAAAGCTATTAATTTTTAATTATAAAGCATGAATATTAGTAAAAGTGTAAGTAAAGCTAGAAATCTCATTTAGCCATCAGCATTATCTTGGGAGCCTAATTTAAATTAGCTTTTCCCAGTGTGAAAGCTAGGACTTAGTGTAGGGAAAATTATAATGTCTGTTTCACTATTGATAGTTTAAAAATATTAGATGCAAAGTCTACCATTGTAATTAAATTGGTATCATGTGAATACAGAACTAAACAGAGATCAGAAAATAGGAGAGAACATTGTTCAATACATTTTATCAAAACTTGATGTAAATAAAAAGTAAGATTTGAGTAATGAGGTCCATGGATGTTTCTGATCTCTATCTATTAAAATTGGATATTCATATGTATTTTAAAGAAAATCTTCATTGATAACTATGTGTGATGTGAAATTCTTGTCAAATAATATTATCCTAGTAAATATATGGCCAGGACATTTTCGCTGTTGTTTGAGTAGATTCTGGCTGGATGGGCAATGATCAGGTACAAGAATGGTTTACTGCTCATCCTTCCACTTTAAAAATTACTTTATTTGGGGAATGCTGTTTTTAAAATAATCTCTTTAAATTATGTGTCAACTGTATACTTTTGTAAGTATTGAAAAAACAAAAATTCAAATATCTTAAAATAATAGATTATAGCAATGTAAGAATCTGAGTAGTATGAAGAAGTGTAAGTGCTGATGTTGTAAATTAGGCATTCATAAGGAGCTAGTAAAGTAAAAGAGAAATATTCTGGAAATTGTGGAATGTAGTTAGAAGCTTTAGTAAGACATGAGTTTTACATTTGTGAAGAGAAAAGTGAGTGTGGTGGCTCACGCCTGTAATCCCAGCACTCTGGGAGGCCGAGGTGGGTGGATCACTTGAGGTCAGGAGTTTGAGACCAGCCTGGCCAACATGGTGAAATGCTTTCTCTACTAATAACACAAAAATTTGCCAGGCTTGGTGGCTCACACCTGTAATCCCAACTACTCAGGAGGCTGAGGCAGGAGAATCACTTGAACCCAGGAGGTGGAGGTTGCAGTGCACACCACTGCACTCCAGGCCAGGACAGAACAAGACTCTCTTAAAAAAAAAAAAAAAAGTAAGTAGGTATAGAAAATAAATACAAATTTATTGATTTATTTTTTATTTTCTGGGCTGAACATTCTCAATCAAAAGGCAAAGCAAAGTGAATATGTGTAATGTCCATGTCAAAATTAGAGCCTTAAAAATAAATATAAAGTTGAATGAGGAAATTTGATCACAGCAACAATGAACAAGTGTCTTCATTCATTGATATTTGGTAAGATTATAGGTCTATAATCTCATTATTAATTCTAGAGTTCAAAAACTTCTGAAAACCAAAACAGTTTTATAACTTATTTGGAAACAAGACCTGATATTAATAGATGTGTGGCTATTTGTAATTTTTATCTTACTTTATCAAACTTAGTATGATATATTGTTATATGTTTCCTTACAGAGATAGTTATTGGTTTGAGTACAGGGCACTTCCCTAGACCCTGCTGAGAATTTATATAATTTATGGTATATGTACTCTATTAACATTGCAATGTCTGAAAATTATGAATATCAAAACATATGTGTCAGCAAAGAATTTGTAAAAGAAACTGTTGACCTGCTCAGAATATTGATATAAAATAAACTGCAGGAATCTAGTCATTTTTCTACACTGAAAAGACCTTTGACTCAGGTTTCCCTGAGTTGGTGAAAGAATCCAACTGGCAGATGAAGGAACACTTCAGCTATCATAAGAAGTAGTTCATCTGAACTCACCAAAAGAGTGCACCTAAATAAGCATTTAGCAACAGAAATCTGGAAAATATTGCTTTTCCATTCTTGGTGGTACTTTGGAGCTCCAAAATACTGGAAAATACTGTTGCTGTATGAAACCAGAAATTTGTGTAAATTCAGCCCTCAAAATATTGTGACAACAAAGTGAAGAAAATACATTACCTGAAACATGAATATGATATATTCATTCATTCAGTTAGCAACTATTACAGAATGCTTAATGTGTGTCTGGCATTGCTTCAGGTGCTGAAAATGCAGTGGTGACATGGACATTTGCCTTCATTTTTTGACTATGCGGCATGTGCTGAAGAGCTTCCTTATATTTAGGAGATGGATTTCCTAGGTCAGAGCTGCTCTTCTCAGATTAGAAGTCTGCAACTTGCTCTTCTAGATGCTCTTCATCTAGGTCTCATGTATGTCACTTACAATTTGCTAAACAGAGGCACTCACCCAAGACTTCTGTCCAGAAGGAACAACTAGAGGAAGAAAACACTGAAAGGGACATTTTTCTAAATGTTTTAGCTGTCAAGTCATTGCCAGTAGCCGAGAAGTTGGAGTTCCCGAAGCAGCAAGTGATCAGTGTATGAACTGTGGTTATCTAACTCCCCTGGCAACAGTGGTGGGGTCTTTATTAGAACATCCCTACGGGGAGGCTCCTGGTGGCTTAGCCTCCAAGTCTAATGATCTTGCCCTTTGGAGAGTCCATAAGCAAAGTTTCAGCTTTTAATAAATTTATTAATTTCTGTGATAACTATGTATTTCTGCAATTAACAACCCTGAATCATATAAAAAGTGAAAAAAAGTTTCTGAACTCATTGGCTGGCATTCTAGGAGGGCAAACTGATGAATTCTTAAACTTATCAGTACCAGACATTTTTTCAAAAAGAGGATGGATAGTGAATGAGGGGATACCATTTTAAAAGGCAAGGGCAGACCTCCCACAGAAGATAGCGTTTAAGACTAAGTGAGATGTGACAGAAAAAAAGGAGTTAGTCTTGGAGATAGGGAGTTAGCTATCTGGCAGAGAACATGGTAAATGCAAAGTTGCTGAGGTGGGACTTTGCTTAGAATATTTGAAGAACAGCAAGTAAGTTAATGTGGCTGGACTAAGTCCAGATAAATTTAGATAAAATTAGGTCTGAGGGATAGCCTGGGGTCAGAATTATGTAGATCATTGTAGACCATAGCATAGATAGGTGATTGGTTGATTGCTAGCTAGCTAGCTAGCTAGATAGATAGATACATACATACATACATACATACATACATACATACATACATAGATACATAGATAGATACATAGATAGATACATAGATATGGTGAGTATTCAGCCTGTTTTACAAAATCCTTAGAATCAACCTAATAATATAATGCTTATTAATCAAAATGACAAGTTAGAACATTTAGTTTTGTGGCTTTTTAGTAATATAATTTAAAAATAGTTTTTATATTAAAATAAAGAGATACATAGTAGAATGCTGATTTTGCAGGAATTTAAAAGTTATTATGGGAGTCCCTAAGGATAGTTTAAGTTTGTGGACAATTTGGATTAAGTTTCCTAACTTCTTATTTGTATGCTATCTTTTGCAATTAGGTAAACGAAGTTAAAAAGTTTAAGAACTGTATTGTTAAGCAACATACATTCAGAAAAATGAATCCGATTTTTTTAGATAAGCATTTCCTCTTTTATAGTTTTATACATTTAGTGAACAGAAGTGCAGATTTGTTACATATGTCCATTGTGTAGTAGTGAAGTCTGGGCTTTTCATGTACTCATCACCTAAATAGTGAACTTTGTACCCAACAGGTGATTTTTCAACCCTCCCCCATATTCCCCCTTCCCACTGTTTGTAGTCTCCAATGTCTCTTATTCCATTCTGTGCGTCCATGTGTACCCATTATTAACTCCCATTTATAAGTAACAGCATGAAGTATGTGACTTTCTGAGTTATTTTACTTGAGAAACTGGCCTCCAGTTCCATCTATCTTACTACACAAGACATGATTTCATTCTTTTCTTTGGCCGACTGGAATAAAAATTTAAATTAGACATTTACAAAGATGCACTCGTCTATTTAAAATACGTGTGGTCTTGTGAAAGGGTACAGACCTTCAAATCACTCAGTCCTGGATTCAAATTTTGTTCTGCCACTTATTACCCATGTGATCATGGAGAAAGTTACTTAAATATTTTTTACTCCAGTTTCCTATTTGCAAAATTAGAAAAAAGCACACAAAGTTGTTATATATATTAAATTAAATAAGGCAGTTTTATTTATTTTTATTTTATTTATTTATTTATTTATTTATTTATTTATTTATTTTTGAGATGGAGTCTCTCTCTGTCTCTCAGGCTGGAGTGCAATGACACTATCTCGGCTCACTGCAAACTCCGCCTCCCAAGTTCAAGCAATTCTCCTGCCTCAGCCTCCCGAGTAGCTGGGATTACAGGCACCCGCCATCATGCCCAGCTAATTTTTGTATTTTTGTGGAGATAGAGTTTCACCATTTTGGCCAGGCTGGTCTCAAACTCCTGACCTCAGGTGATCCACCCGATAATGCAGCATTTCTAAGGCACAAATTAAGATGCTTCCCATAAGTCATGCAACTAATATATGTTAATTTTCTTTCTTTTTTACATTTAATTTTTTATCTTTTGATATCCAGTTTGTTTCACAGTATAGCTCAAGAGCCAGAAGGGAAAGGAGAAAAAAGGTGCTTGGAATAACATCTATACTAACTAACAACAACAACAAAAATAAAAGACTGGTTTGCCAAGAAACCTCTCTGAGAGTATCTATATCACATCTTGAAAGCTTCATGTCTCTTGATAAATTCACAGGTTTTGAGTTTGTTGAATTTAGCATCTCACCTTCTTTAGTGCTTCCTATCTCTCCAAAGCACCTGGAGATATAAAAGCCAGCAAGGATAAAACAACCTGCCTCCTTTACCTGAAAGTAGGATGGAAATAAACTCAAGATAATTGGCTTTTGAGATAGCTGGTAGGTATATTTATGTAAACATCATAGATTTTTGGAAAGTACCAGTGACTGGAAAAGTTCAGAAGCTAACATCAAGGTCACACCAGTCCAGAACAAACTAGGAAATACATGTTTGGAGATGTGTTGGCCATCTAGAACTACAGCCAACTAGAAACTGATAGATAAAGGTACAAAAAATAGGAATCCGAAGGGTTACACAATGATGTGTGTAGAAAAGAGGTCACAATCAGAAATGTAAAAAATTAAAATTTAATGCCAAAAACCAAATGTGTTGAATATTTCCGTGCAGTAGGAAATATGTGAGAGAGGACAAATGAAAAGAGTCTTCAGTGAAAGGGTGTGATTAGTAGATTTTTTCTACTGCAAATGGAGAACATTACTAGTTAATAGGCTGCAAATGGAGAACATTACTAGTGCAAGGTTATGTACTTCTTTGATAGACAAAAAAAAGCTCAGAATGCAAACACAATTCCTCAGCAAAAGAACAGTAGGGAGGTATTGGTGTTGAACCTAGGGCCTTGTGTATATGAGTATCCACCAGGAATGGCTGATTCATGTTACATTTTGCTAATGAAGAATAAATCAGTGAGCTTATTTTGCAATGCAGGATTTTCAGTGTACTGGAATCTTTACATGTACTGGTTCAAATTCTGCCTCCTCTACTTAACTACCAATGTCGCTGTGGGCCATAGACTCAGTTTCTTCAACTTCGTTTGTAAAATGGAAATAATAATCCCTATCTTATAGCATATAAGAGGCAACTGATATATTATTTACTTCAGTATTATTATTTTAGTATTTATAATTATTATTAAAAATCAATATGAACATCTTTTTTTTCTCACAAACCTACATATCAACCACATTTAGATATCCCTGCCTCTCTTTCTAAAATATTAAAACTAATGTAAATGTTCAGATGATACTGGATTCTCCTCATTTTTAGGAATGCGGGATCAGGATCACATTACCATATTATTAGCTCTTTTATATCTAACTAAAACACGAACAGCAAGAACATCAAACTATAAGGTCTAAGGAAAGGATATGGTCTTTCGTCAAGACATTTATCGCTAATGCTTCTGCATGAAATGATTAAGACCTTGCTTTACATATAGGTCTAAATGTATTATCTGTTCAAATAAATTCCACTTAAATTTAAAGTGTTATTTATTTTCTTTTCTATAAGAAATATGTAAGTTATTTGATCCCCCAATTCCCTACCAGTGCCAGACATTTCAGTAGCTATTCTGGGCATTAAAAATCCTGGTAGGTTTAACTGCTCTCAGTTAAAGGAATTCTTTCAAAGGCGTTCAGTTCAGAAAAGAGGCTCCCTCTGAAGCATTCAAAGGATAGTGATGCTAAAATATGCAGTGTTTATAAGGTTTCAGGCCAGCGAATTTTTCATCAGCCTTCTCAGAACACAGTAGGATTTTATCATTTCATATCTCTATTTCGAGATCTCTCAGCAATCAGTATTGTGGGTCCTATTTTTGATCAATCAACCTCCCTATGGCTTTGTGCCCAGGAATTGAGGATAGTTGCTAGGCTGACAAATGTTCTTGGGGTTTAAATTTGGTGAATATTTACTCTCTAACAAAAAGAACACAGATACTACATCCAGTTCCCATTTTCTGCTCTTGATCAGGAAATAATTATAGCTTCTGAATTTATACAGTGACTTAAACATTTTCCCACCCAGGGTGCTGGCATTCTGGGAAAAAATAACATATTATGTTTGATTTCAGGCTATCCTGTGAGTCTGGTTTTTAAAAGCAGAGTCACCCTCCGTACCAGTTTATTGAGTATGCAGTAACTAACAACAGTAGCTCTGTGTGAAAATTAAAAGACAAGCATGCATTTGGTCAGCTTGATACCATGGTCGTTTAAATAAAGGAGAGGAACAAAATTAGTTTTGCCACGACTTAGGTAACAATGGATACTGTCTAATGCTCTATGTGAAACTAGAGTCAGTAGTCTGCCGTTTGAAATTGTACTGACATTAGACATTTATTGAAGACAATTTTACTTTGTCATCAACAGAAAAATTTTTGTAGAGCTGCAATTGGCCTGACTAGACAAAGTCTTTTCTCCTAAAGGGTTAGTACCAAAAAGTGAATAAATAACTGTCATTTCAAGGATTGATGCCATATTAGAGTTCTCTTGCTGGGGAGGAAATTGAGAACAGTCTCAGGTGAAAAGAGAGGAACAACCAGGGCAGTATTATGTGGCTTTGTTGACCCAGCTAGCACAAAGCAATGGTTTTAACGTGTTTTCTAAACAAATTCAAGTAATCACTTCAATTCATCCATTTTGTAGGATGGATAGATTTCATAACAAGTTCTGCTTGGATAGCTTAGCTCACAGGAAGAGTATGCTCTGGACCCTGAGGAATCAGTGAGGAGCCAATTGTTAAGATTATTCCTTGGCCTACATTTTTCAGCATGTGTGTCACTATCCACTCCGCATTTAGCCAGCTCTCAAACTGGGCAATAGTCACAGTGTATACTGCATGGGTTTTAAATTAGGATAAAATGTTAGAAGCTTCCTCAGCTTCACGGCCAGGAGAAAATGAATTTGCCCATGCCAGACAGAGATGGCCACAGTTTGATTAAGGAACTTTAAAAAGTTAAGAGAAGTGTCCGAAATTTGCAAAGCACCCACTCAAGGGAATTACATGGCTGTGCTCATGAAAATCATATGAAACACCTTGCAAAGCTTTTCACTCAGCTTTGACCTTATCACTTGCTCTTTAACTTACTTCTGGAAACTAATGCTGTGGAAAAAAATCAGAGAAGGTACTTGAACAAATAGCTTAAATTGTATTGTCCAAAAGTTCCTTACACAGTCCAAACACCTCGAAAATCTAGAGTTTCTTGGCTTTAGCTTTGAGCAATAATCTTGCCTGACAAACGGATACATACTGATGTTACCTAATGGTTGAAAGTGTTTTTACTCAGTTACCAAATAATCATTAGTGCAGAATAGATGTGAGGCCTATTATAAGTGTCAGTCAGAAGCACTGTTTACTCCTCCACACTTCCAAAAATTCCTCTGTTCCATCTTTCCCCTTGAACTCACGTTTTATTTAAATGTTTCTAATAAATGCTGACACAAAAGAAACGTCGTTTACTTCAACTTACTCTAATCGTACTGTCCACTAAGAACAAATCAAATTTCCCAATTTCTGTGAAACAAGCCTCTTGCTCTTTCTCATCTTATTTTTAATTTTTGACAATAAAAATGTATGGATATGAGCTTGACCACAACAATAAGTAGGAAAAATGAACTAGCAACCCTGGATCTAAACCTGACTCCTACTCACATTTCTAACCCTCAATATCTTTTCTATAAAATAAAATGATCTATATTAGAATGGTATCTAAAGTCCTTTTCAGCTATGATATTTCACAAGTCTTTCATTAGTCTTTCATCATCTGTGTATACACAGAAAACAATAGTATCTTGCCTTTTGCAAGTTCTATAGTTTTTTAAAAAAATTAATAATTCTCCAATTTATCTTTATCTTAAAAACCAGCCTCCTTGAAATTAAACTGACATGGATTAATATCTCGCTTATACTCTAATGAGAGAAAAAAAATTTAAACTTTTTGAAAAAAAATCATTAAGAAAAATGTGCATGTAAGAGTATATATCCTATATCAATAAATATATAGGCATGATACAAATCTGTGTCTATAATTATATAGACAACTATATCAGGGTATATACCTTATCAGAAAACAGAATGAAAATACATTAATATAATAAAACTTAAAATATAGTAACTAAAGCCAAGAACTGATGACTACTGAGAAATAAATAAAATGGTATTATGAATGAATTTGTGTTGTTCTAACTGCATCACATATTTCCAATGAGAGCTTGACATTGATTGAATATTGGCCAGTCCAAGACTGGAAGAAGAATGTGTTGTCCTGGACCCTAGAAAACTACATCTGATTGTTATTGTGAATTGTATCTCATATGGCTGTAATTATTCTGAATTGTGTTCACTAATTTCTTTTCACAAAAAAATGCTTAAAATGCAGTAAGAAATGGGTTTAAGCAGATTTTAAATGGATTCGTTTTAAAAGCACTAGAGTATTACTTCTATTTTTAAAGAAATATCATTTATTTTGGAATTGTGAAGAACTGTGTCAGCACATTTTTAAACCACTAAGCTTTTGTTGTTATTGTTGTTGTTGCTTTTCTTTCCAATTCCAGTTTTTTTTTTTTTGTTTTAATTTTAAGTTCAGGGTTACAAGTGTGGGTTTGTTACATAGGTAAATTTGTGCCATAGGGCTTTGTTGTACAAATTATTTCATCACCCAGGTATTAAGCCTAGTATCCATTAGTTATGTTTCCTGATCCTCTCCCTCCTCCCACCCTCTACCCTCGGAAAGGACCCAGTATGCGTTGTTCCCGTCTATGTGGCCATGTGTTCTCATGATTTAGTTCTCACTTATAAGGGAGAATATGCAGTATTTGGTTTTCTGTTCTTGTGTTAGTTTGCACTTGTGAGAATATGCAGTATGTGGTTTTCTGTTCCTGTGTTAGTTTGCTAAGGGTAATGGCCTGCAAAGGACATGATCTCGCTCCTTTTTATGGCTGCATATTATTCCATGGTGTGTATGGACATTTTCTTTATCCAGTCCTTATTTTCTTTATCCAGTCTATCATTTAGTTTGATTCCATGTCTTTGCTATCGTGAATAGTGATGCAGTAAATGTACATGTGCATGTGAATTTATGATTCTATGATTTACATTCCTTTGGGTATATACCCAGTAATAGGATTGCTGGGTCAAATGGTATTTCTATCTTTAGGTCTTCGAGGAATCATGACACTGTCTTCCACAATGACTGAACTAATTTACACTCCTACTAACAGTGAGTAAGTGGTCTTTTTTTCTCCACAACTTTGCCAGCATCTGTTATTTTTTGACTTTTATATAACAGCCATTCTGACTGGTGTTAGATGGTACCTCATTGGGGTTTGGATTTGCATTTCTCTACAGACCAGTGATGTTGAGCTTTTTGTCATATGTTTTTGTTTCAAAATAAAAATTAGAAATCAAAGAAAAAATAAATGTGGCAAATGACATGTCAGTTTATTCTGTAATTACAGGGGGATGCTTCAGTATGCTGTAATTCCTATCCTACAGAGCAGCAGTCCATGGTTCCCAAACTTTTTGGCTCATACGGTGTGCACAACCTAGATCCCAGGCATGTGCAGTTCACAATAGGGTTCATGTTTCTGTGAGAATCTAATGCCACAGCTGATCTGACAGGAGGTGGAGCTCAGGCAGTAATGCTCCCTTGCCCACCCCTCATCTCCTGCTGTGTGGCCCGGTTTCTAACAAGCCACAGACCATTACCAGTCTGCAGCCTAAAGGTTGGGGACCCCTGCTATAGAAGGCAATTAGTATGGGGTTAATAGCAGATGAACAAGAAAGATAACATCAGGCAAATAAAACACACAGTAAAACAACGTATATAACACCACAGTGGTTTTATTGATGACAGAAGAAAAAACATTTTCCTTTCACTTGTAAAAAGAATTTTTTTATTTAACTCAATATTTTCCCCATTCTTTGTGTGAGCTGAATCTTTTTTTCACTCTAAAATATGTTTATTCTTTCTACAAGTAATAATATCCACTATAGATGCTATTTATTCTGAAGAGAAAGTAGAGGGGTCTATCAACAGGTTTTGACCAGAATGTTTCAGTCAATGGCTCCTTTCTTCACATAAACTCTATTTTAAATAGGAAGAATATGAAATTGAACCCTCAAATTAACTTTTCCATACTTTGTCAAGATACATTTCTGTTGAAACTTATCTGTAAATGCGAAGTGTTTGCATGTTTGCATAAATATAAATAAATCTCTGGTAGAATAAATTTTGGACGCTGCTGTCAAAAGCAAGCAGGAAGAAAGGAAGGAGGGAGGGAGGGGGAGGGAAGGAGGGAGGTAGGAGGGGAAGGAGGGGAAAAGGGTAGAGAGGGAGTGGGGAGGGGAGGGAGGGAGGAGGGGAGGGAGGGGAAAAGGGTAGAGACGGAGTGGGGAGGGAAGGGAGGGAGGGAGGGAAGGAAAGAAGGAAACAGCATCTGAGGCAAAAACTTTTAATCTGAAGGTTTAGTGGGGAAGATGAGAAAACAATCCCTGGAAGTAAAAGTCAATGATAAAAGAGAGACTATAATGGAAGGAGAGAAAATACCAATCGGTTTGCTACCATTCAGGCCACAGCTTCAAGAGGCAGTGTAGTTGATAGCTTAAATTATGAGTTGTTTCCAGAGAAACTGTAAAAGTCCCTGTGCTTGCATTGATCTATTGGATGCTAAAGTAAGTAGGGAAGGAAGGCTAGTGAATTACTGGTTCTTTTTTTGTCCATTTTTCCTACTAGTAAAAGACAAGCTCATTGGTTAACTGTCCTATACCTGCAAGTTGTGTTCCCTGGGTCTCCAGGCAGTTTTGGAAGACATGAGGGCTCCAGTGGTCCAGTCCAGTCAGTGTTTGGTTCTGTGGACTCCTCCAAGTATGTGTGTAAATGTGTGTGTATGCTGGTTGGGGGATACATGGCCTGTTTTGATGGTGGTGGTGATTACAGCAGTTGCAATGACCTAAGTTTTATGGTTGAAGTAATTTCATGAGTCATTCCTAATGACGCTCTGGTTAGGAAGAAAAGCAATCTCCCAAGTCCTGAGGGTCAGGTGAAGTCAGGTAGATTCAGAAGGCAGAAGCTGATTTTCACTCTCACTCTTTAGTGATCTTCAGATCTCACATAAGAACACTTTGCATTCAATTCTTGACTAGAAGGGGAGGTGCAAATCTAATTCTTCAAGGTGATAATTAGTTGCAATTTCCTAAAAAACATTAAAGAGGACTAGAAACCAAGCCATGTTCAAACTATTGCAGGTGGTACAGAATTGATATTTCTCATCATTCTTCTTCACTCAAATTCCCTAGATTCCCCTCACTCCCTCTCAGCCCTTAAGCAGGTCAGGAGATGACACATCTTTGATTCTTAATGTATTGGAGGCCTTCCTTGTCTTGCCTTTGTTGGGCTGTGGCTGTTGAAATGTTTCACTCACAATTATCAATGGTCATAGAAGAACCAAAAGACACATCAGTGAATACCCTAGGATAAGAACATACTCCACTATACCTCTATTGTGTAATAACAAACTTATCCAGCCTTACATTCCTGCTTTATAACTTTCAGTTAGATCCATTTCCTCATGTATTTCCCCGGTTACTGCTGCCATATACTAATCAGACCTTTCATTTCTTTGCTGTTTAAGTTTTTCTTCCCAAAGCAAAGTCTATTCTTCTCTTTTTGGATTGTGAGGAGATTTAATCATTGGCCCCTCATTGGGTCCTGGGGCCAATGAGGGATATTGAGGACAGATTATTTTGAGAACAAACATTATCTTTTTATACTCTGGCTTAGGTCAAGTCAGTAGACAATCCCTAGAAAAGGGCAAGCTGTTCTCCTATGACAAGTTGTTTTAGGGCTGCCTCTACTGACCAAGAAGATTAAAGAAAATTTAGTAAGTTGATATTCATAGGTTCATTTATCTAAGCATAACTACCCCAGGTTTTAGGGTCTCACTCTTTCTCTATCAAGGCCATAGTTTGACATCTGAGACTTACTAAGAAGACACATTTCATCTCCTCTACAACTTTCCCATTCTATGTTCAGATCTGAGATTTGATCTTCAGCACAGTCTACCAGAGGAACAATATATAAACAACTCCTTGAAAGCTCCCATAAAGACTCTTTGGTTTTCATAGAAAACAGCTATCATTAGCCTCTCATTTTTATCTTTCTCAGTTTCCAATGGTACTAAAAGCTCAGTTATTATTGTCCCCATAATGACCAATGCAGCAGCTGCTTGTATTCCAGCACCTTACTTACCTATACTCCATTCCAGTTAACCCCAACTCAAGGCATGAGTAATTATGATATCTCTGAATACTAAAAATTATTATCCTCTCACACTTACCATGAGCTTTGGGAAGTCAACTCCAAAATACCTCCTGAAGGATGTGTGCTGTCTAGAACTAGTCTAGGATTTCCTCAAACACAGAGCCTGAGGAAAAGAGCAAGACAAAAGAGGGAAGTGAAACAGAAGGAGGAAGAGTAAATGCAAAAGATGTCTAAGGGAGCTGACAGCATCACCAGAAAAACAGCTTGTGAGTTCAGATGTGAACAGCTAATATGTTCGCAGGGAACATATCCAGAGACACAGCATGAAATCCCCATGTAGTAGTCTGCTTAGGTTGCCAAAAGAAAATACCACTGACTAGATGGCTTCAACAACAGATGTTTATTTTGTCACAGCTCTGAAGGCTGGAAGTCCAAGATCAAGATGTCAGCAGGTTTGACTTCTCCCGAGGCTCTCTCCTTGGCTTGCAGATGGCCACCTTCTCACTGTGTTCCCACATGGCCTCTCCTCTGAGTGTATGCATCCCTAGTGTCTTTTTCTTTCTATAAGGACACCAATCATATGGGATTAAGGCCCCATCTTTGTGACCTCGTTTAGCCTTTGTTACCTCCTTAAAGTCCTTGTCTCCAAATACAGTCACATTGGAGGTTAGAGCTTCATAATATGAATTTGTAGGGGAGGGATTCAATACAGTCTAGAACCTCCACTTCTCAAAACAGTCTATTTTGCATACGTGAGGGGGTAGTGGCAAGGTTGAGAGGACACATCAGAGGAAAGTTCAAGCAATTAAACTATTGAATATTCCTTATGTCCTCTGTCTCTGAGCAATGTCTGCCACATAGGCCTTAACTCCCCACACTTCCAGGCTTATCTGGGCAGACTTTGAAGAGGACAGAAACTTTATGGGTCTATTCAGCAAGTCCTCATTTGTAACAATAATTGTTTTCAATTAATGCTATTTATCAGGCTCCATGGTCTGTAGCAGTAATAAGACTGTAATTAGGAAGAAAGCAAAGAAAGCCTAGAAGAGGAAACTGGTAGAAGGGAACTGGAAGGGTGAAAACATAAAGTATTGAAGATCTAATAGTACATTTTTCTGGATTGGTAAATTTTATCTTTACATCAGATAATATGTTTGACTTTTAATGATTTGGGATATTTGACACTTCATTCTAAATGAAGCCAAACTAGCAATTTGTAATGGAGAACTCATATGACATAGTCTATGCTGATGATAAAAATCTCTGAAATAATGTTTCTGTGGGATATGGGAAAATTAGCTGTTAGATTGCCAATTTGTGCAACCTGGGAAAATTTGGCTACAGAAGAGCTTGTAAAGTGGTAGTCCTTGATGTTGTCCTTCAAAGCTAGGGGTGAAGGGGTGTGAGGAAAGCTCTCATTTTTACAGAGTATTATGTACTTTTCTTGTCCTTTTGCAAAAATTATCTGAACTTACAATTTTAGAGATAGAACAAGTGATTACAGGTTAAAGACTGGATATCCTTAGAAACATGAATAATGACATGCAATAAAGTGAATATAGGTCTTTTTTGTTTTCATTGCAGGTTTTTGGCCCTGGACTCTTATACTTTCAAGGATAGTTATAAGTACTTTGGTCATTTTTAACCAGGATCAGCTGAGACAATGATAGCAGAGCATTACACCAAGTGTGAGGCCTTCTAAGTCCAGGGACTTGTGCAACTGCAAAGGATATGCAATCATGAAGCTGGCCTTGTTTACAACTTCATTTATTGCAAAATAAAGAATAAGAAACAAGTATTTTTACTATTTCACACAGAAATTATGTATTAGTACAAAGAAAGAAAATATATTATTTTAAATAATCAAAGAAAGTAAAAATTATATTATCTGAATATAAACAATTTTTCCCCATATATCAAAATTTAAAGTCAGTATTTAAATTTTAATTCAGAAAATAACATAATTTATTAATATTTTAATAGTATATAATTATTTTCTTCATACATGATTGTAGTTTAGGATCATTTATTTAGTATAACATAAAGTAAAACTGGAATATCTGAGTTGTTCTGATATATTTTTATGATAGATGTAATATAGTATTTCTCATATATCCCACACCCAGCTTTCCCTATTGTTAATATCTTACAATATTATGCTGCATTTGTTAAAATTAGTTAACTGAAAGATGGAATGAAGGAAAATTAGCTCACATTGATACATAAGTATTAACTAAAGCCCATACTCTATTCAGATAGCCTTAGTTTTTACCCAATGTCCTTTTTCTGTTCCAGGATTTTATCCAGGATACCCTGTTAAACATAGTTGCCATGTCTCTTTATGTTCATCTTGACTGTGACAATTTTTCAGACTTTTTTTTTTTTTTGGTTTTGATAACCTTGACGATTTTGAATACTTATCAGATATTTTGAATGATGCCCCTCTATTGCAATTTTTCTGATGTTTTTTCTCATGATTAAACTGGAGTTATGGGTTTGGGGAAGAATATCACAGACATAAAGTGCCATCATCATCATATCATATCTAAGATAGATACTATCAAGATGATTTCCAACTGTTAATGTTGACCTTAATCACTGATGTGCCATAATGTTCTTTAGGCTTCTCCACTGTAAGGTCATTCATCTTTCCTCCCCTTTCCATGTGGTGCTGTTTGAAAGGAAGTCACTATGCACAACCCACGCTTGAGAGGAGAGGAGTCATGTTCCATCTCCTTAAGGCAGAATAATACCTACATAGATTTCTTCTGTCCCTTTCCCCTATTTATCTATTTATGTATTAATAATCTATTCTTCTATTAATCAATTATTTATTTCTGTCAGTATGGCTGACAGAAATCTGACTCACAGTATCTACCATCCATTTACTCTCCTCAATTCCAGCGTGCCTAGGAGCAATATAAAAATCATTAACCCAAACCCCCAAAGGGACAACTTTATCAACAAAATTATAATGTCTGTGTACAGTTACTTGTGCCTTTAGTTTCACAGCCTTTACTCATTTACAAAATTACTTAGGTTGCTACGTTTTCTTCCAATCCCCTTAAGTAAGGCTGCATTATACTTTTGTACTAGGCATATTATTTTATCACAATTTACATCTCATCCTGGGATTCCCCATACCACCTGAAAACAGTGTCGTTGTGTTTTTTAATTGTCATATATTAAAGCTCACTCTTTGCATTTTAAATTCTATGGGCTTTTATAAATTCATAGTTTCATATATTTGCCATAAGAACATAACACAGAATAAATTCACTTTCCATAAAATTTAGTTTTTTATCTTTTCAACCATCTTAACTCTGGCTACAACTGATTGGGTATAATTTCTTTAGTTTTGCCTTCTCTATGCCATATAATTGGTACCATCTAGTATGTAGCTTTTTCAGACTAGCTCTTTCACTTAGCAACATGTACTTAACATGCATCCATGTATTTTCATAACTTGAGAACTCATTTACTTTTATCTCTAAATAATATTTCATTTTAGGGCTAACCATATTTTATTAATTAGTTGATGATTATTTAGATTATATCCACTTTTTGCCTGTTATAAATAATGTTGCTATGGACATTTATGTACAAGTATTTGTGAGGACATACATTTTTATTTCTTATGGATATATAACTAGGAGTAGAATATATAACTGGGTCATATGGTAACTCTATGTTGAACCATTTGAAGAACTGCCAGATGGTTTCCCAAAGTGGCCGCATCATTTTATATTCCACCTATCTACAAACATGAAATATATCTCAAATACTTAGGTTTCTTTGATTTATTTCGTCAGTGTTTTATAGCTTTCTGCATATAGTTCCTATACACATTTTAATTTTATACGATGTGATTTCAAAGTTTTGGTGCAATTTAAATTTTCTTTTTAGTTTCAAATTCTAACATTTTGCTGCTGGTGTATAGGCAATCAATCGAATTTTATATGTTGACCTTTCACTAGGTCAATTTACCACATGCCCTCATTAGTTTCAGAAGCTTTTGTTGATGCTTCTGAGTGTTTTACATAGACAATTATGTCAATTCCAACAAAGATAATTTTATATTTTCATTTCTAAATTTTATGTCTTTTACTTCTTTTTTCTTGTCTTACTTCAGTAGATAAGACTTCCATTGTGACATTGTGTAGGAGTTATAAGAAAGGTATCCTTGCCTTATTACTGATCTTAGGTGAAAAGTGAATATTTTCTCACCATTAAGCCTGTTGATATGGAAGACTGCATTGATTTTTTTTTCCCAGTATTGAACTGGGAATAAACCCCATTTAGTTGTGGAGTAAAATTATTTTTGTATATTTTTGGATGTAATAGGATAATGTTGCCCTTATACAAGGAGTTAGAAAGTGTTCCTTTTGCTTCTATTTACTGGAAGAAATTGTGAAGAATTGGTAGCATTTCTTATTCAAGCATTTGGTAGAATTAACCAGCAAAGCCATATGAGTATGGTGTTAACTGTTATTTTAAGTTCAGGGGTACAAGTGCAGGTTTGTTACATAGGTAAAGTTGTGTCATGACAGTTTGTTGTACAGATTATTTCATCACCCAGGTATTAAGCCTATTACCATTAGTTATTTTTCCTGATCCTTCCCCTCCTCCCACCTTCCGCCTCCCACCAAAAGCCCCAGTGTGTGTTGTTCTCTGTACTCTATGTGTCCATTTGTTCTCATCATTTAGCTCCCACTTATAGGTGAGAACCTGTGGTACTTGGTTTTCTGTTACTATGTTAGTTTGCTAAGGATAATGGCCTCCAGCTCCATCCATGTCCCTGAAAAGGACATGTTCCTGTTCTTTTTTAATGGCTGTATAGTATTCCATGGTGTAAACGTACCATACTTTAAAAACTGAATCAATAATTAACAACTTCCTAAAAGACAAATCACCATAAAGGGCACAAAGGTGAGATAATATGGTGATTTTTCTTTTGGAAAGTTATTAATTATTGATTCATTTTTCTAAGTAGATACAAGCCAATTTATGTTTTCTCATTCTCTTTCTATAAACCTTGGTGGTTTGTATCTTCCAAAGAATAAGTCCATTTCATCTAATATAAAAATTGTGAGAATTCAAGATATGAAATCAACCTAAGTGTCCATCAGTGGATGAATGGAGAAAGAAAAAGTGGTACATTTGGACAATGTAATACTACTCAGACATAAAAATAATGAAACCCTGTAATTTGCTGGCACATGGATGGAACTGGAGGACATTGTGTTAACTGAAATAAGCCAAGCACAGAAAGACAAATATTACATGTTCTCATTCATATGTGAGAGCCAAAAAAAAAAAAAAAAAAAGAACTCATGGAGATAGAAAGTAGAATGATGGTTACCAGAGGCTGGGAAGGGTAGTAGGGCGTGGGGAATATAGAGGGGAAGATTGATGGGCACAAAGATACAGTTAGGTAGAAGGAAGTAAATCTAATGTTTGATAGCATAGTAGGACAACTATAGTTAACAATAGCATATTGTATATTTCAAAATAACTAAAAGAGTAGAATTGGAAAGTTTCTAACACAAAGAAGTGATAAACGCTTGAGGTGATAGATATTTCAATTACCCTGGTTTAATTATTGCATATTATATGATACACATATAATATACATTATATGTGTATCAAAAGATCCCATGCACCCTATAAATAAGTACAACTTTTATGTATCCATAAAAATTAAAAATAGAAAATTTAAAAAAATGAAAAAATGAATAAAAATTAAAATAAAAATTGTGGACATAAGGTTCATGGTATTTTTTGCTATCCTTTTAATATCAATAAGTCAGTAGTTATGACCTCTCTATATTTCTAATATTGGTCATTTGTGCCTTCTATCTTTTTTCTAGGTTACCTTAGCTAGATATTTATTGATTTGTAAAAATATTTTCATAGAGGCAACTTTTGGTTAACTTGATTGTCCCTAGTGTTTTACTGTTTAAAATGGTATGGATTTCTGCTCTAACTTTTATTTCTTTTCTTTGTTTTGGACTTAAATTGACCTTCTTTCTATAGCTTTCTATGTGAAATATAGATAAAATATTACTGATTTAGATATTTACTTATATATGCATTTAGTATTAAAAATTTCTCTCATGCCCCACTTTAACTATATCCCATACATTTTGATAAGTTGTATTTGTATTTTACTCAGTTCAAAATATTTCTAAATTTTGTTGAATCTACTTTTTTGACTTATAGGTTACTTGGATATATGATGTTAACCTTGTAAACATTTGGAGTGTTACTATTTTTTATTTCTAGTTTAACTCTACTGTAATTTGAGATACTTTCTATTATTTCTATTCTTTTTCAGTTTAAATACCTGTTTTATGGTCCAGAACATGGTATATCCTGGTAAATTATTAATATCAGCTTCAGAACTATGTGTATTTTGCTATTGTTACATGGAATATTCTAAAATTGTCAATTAGATTAAATTAATTGATGAGGCTGTTCAATTCATCTATATTCTCAATGATTTTTCTATCTCCTGGATCTATCATCTATTGAAAGAAGAGTATTCACTTTCCAACTCTAATAGGAGACATGACTAATTCTCTTTGAAGTTTTTGCCTTATATATTTTGCTGCTCTGTTATTAGGTTCCTACATATTTGGGACTACTATATTGTCCTGGATAATTCACCCCTTTAACATATATCATATCTATATTATTGCTGATGATTTTCTTGTTTGAAATCTGCTTTGTCTGAAATTCATATAGCTACTTCAGATACTTTTGATTAGTGTTATGATATAAATTTCTTCCTCAGTTTACTTTTAAGCTATTGGAATCCTTATATTAAAGAGTGTTTCTTGTAGACAACATATTTTTGTGTCTCTTTTTCTTTAAATCCATACTGAAAATCTTTATTTAAAACTGGTGTATTTAGATCATTGACATTTAAAGTGATTCTTGATATAGTTGGCTCAATATTCTCCATCTATGTAGCTGTTTTCTCTTTTTTGGCAGTTGTTCTTTCCCCTCCCCCATTTTTCTGCTTTCTCTAGCTTTAATTCAGCATTTTATATAATTCTACTTTATCTCCTCTATTAGCATGTCAATTATACTTCTTTTTAAATGTTACGTTGATTGTTCTAGAATTTTCATATGCATTTTTTAACCAGTAAAGGGTATTTTCAAATGACACTATACAACTTAATGTGTAATGCCCATGTTTATTTATATATGTATATATGTATATGTGTATACCTATATAAAATTCTAATAGTCTACATATACATATACAAATATGTATACATATACAAATTATCTACATATACATATACACATATACACATATATGTGTAGAATATTTTCTGTCATATAGCCATATGTCACATCATACAGACATATGAATACATATATGTATGCATGTTTGAATATGTCTTATATATGTATGTTCATATATACATCTGTATGTATACATATATGTCTTACATATGTATGTTTATATATACATATTTATACATCTCTTACATATGTATGGTTATATATACATATGTATACATATATATGACATATAAATGACATATGTATATATGACAGAAAATTCTAATTCCTCCCATTGCTGATGATATTTCTGTTACTCATTCACTGATTTGTATATTATAATCACCCAACACATTGTTACCATTACTTTAAAAAAGGTTATCTTTTAGATTAAGAAAAATAAACGATTTTATTTAATCATTATTTATTCCTTCTCTGATATTCTTTTCTTTGTAATGGAGATCCAAGTTCCTGATGGATATAATTTTCCTTTTCCCTGAAGAACCTCTTTTAACATTTTTTGCCAACAAGTCTTTTGATGGTGTATTTTCTCAGTTTTTGTTTGTCTGAAAGTCTTTATTTCTTCTTCGCTGTTGAAGAAGGTTAATTTTGCTGGATACAGAATTTCTGTTTGGGAGTTTTTTTCTTCTCTTTTTTTTTTAATATTCATTATTCTCTCTTCCTGCTTGTATGGAATCACCGTACCGTGATTCTCACTGTAACTCCTTGTTCTTTTCTAGGTACAGTGATTATTTTCCCTGTCTAATTTCTTTCAAGATTTTCTTTTTATCTTAGTTTTCTGAAGTTAGACATGTTATCCTTAGGTGTAATATTTTTGGAATTTATCCTGCTTGGTTTTCCCTGAGCTTCTTTAATCTACGGCTTTGTGTATGTCATTAATTTTGAATGCTCTTGACCATTATTACTTCAACTATTTTGTCTGTTTTTGCCTCTCTTTCTTCTCCCCCGGCATTCCAATTACATTTACATTTACCTTTTGTAGTTATTCCAACAGTTCTTGGGTATTCAGGTTTATTCTCCTTTTTGCATTCAGAAGTTTCTATTGATATATCTTCAAGCTCACTGTTTCTTCTCTTGGTTGTGTACAGTGGACTGATTCACTCAGAAAAGTCTTTTTTAATTTTTTTATTATTATTATTTTTTATTTAGAAGGAGTTTCACTCTTGTTGCCCAGGGTGGAGTGCAATGGTGTGATCTAGGCTCACTGCAACCTCCGCCTCCTGGGTTCAAGCGATTCTCCTGCCTCAGCCTCCCAAGTAGCTGGGATTACCGGTGCGTGCCACCACGCCTGGCTAATTTTGCTTTTTTTTTTTTTTTTTCCAGTAAAGACAGGGTTTCACCATGTTGATCAGGCTGGTCTCGAACTCCTGACCTCAAGTGATCCACCTGCCTCAGCCTCCCAAAGTGCTGAGATTATAGGCCTTCGCTACTGCGCCCAGCCCAAAGTCATTCTTAATTCACTGTAATGTTTTTGATTTTAAAAATTTATTTTGAACCTTTTGTATTAAGAATTCTGACTCCATTCTTTTTTTAATGTTTGACTTCTGATAGCTTCTAAGACTTCCTCCTCTTATGTCTTTGGTTCCACATCTGAGCAAGCTAATAAGAAAGCCTGGGTGCTTTCTGCTTTGGTGCTTACAGGAGATCCAAACCACACAACCCTCTGCTTGCACACAGGAACTCTCACCTCAATCTCACTTTCTAACCACAAGCAAAACCCAAAGGCAGTCTCCTTTCCTTTCTCTCATAAACCATTGTGGACCTACTTGGGAGGCCTGCATTCCATTGCCCACAAAGACTTGAATTCTGTAAGTAATAATTTTTTAAGCTCTTTTGGAGTGTGTTTCACATCCTCAGTCTCAACATCTGAATTAAATATTGACTGAGAGTGAATCCTGCGCATTCAGAATGGTTACAAAATGCTCTCTTGGAGTTTGTGTGTCTCTGCTTACATTAACTGTTATTGCATGTTGACTACTTTTCTCTATGAGTTCTTAACTTCTTAATTATTTTTAAAAATCCTCTGATGATTCCAACATCTGTGTCATTCCTGAGACTGTTTCTGCTGCTTACTTTGGCTTTAAGTACTATTTTGTTGGCCTTTTAAAATGTCTTATAATTTTTTGTTTAAAGTCCAACTTGTATCAGTTAACAGAACTGAGGTATATCAGCCTTTAATGTCAGGACTTATATTAATCTGGGTAGGAGTTGGGCTGTGTTTAATGTTTGCTATAGTTTCAGATGCCATAGTCTTTTGTATTCCTGCAGTACTCTTATTTGTGTTTATTTTTTTGACTTTGGGATTCCCTAAATAGTCTTCTTCAGACAGATTCTGCATGTTGTAGTAATTTCAGATATAATCCACTGTTATTAACTGAAGACCTGACCTAATAATGGTCAGGTATGGGGTAGGAAAAGCACATTATAATCTCACGTGAAATCTCATTCTTTTAGCGGGCCTGTGTCTCTGACCTGTGACCTTCACAAGCATTTTTCTCATGATATAGCTTTCCCATCTCTGTGCCATTTATGTAAGACAAGACTGCTAGAAGGTGCTAGCATGAAAAGAACGTGATTTCCAAGCTTAGACAAGGCTCTGGTAAAGTCTTTCTCCTGGTGGGTAGACATTTGTTACAGATAATGCACTGGGCATATTTTGCAATAATTGTTATTTCCGTTCTTGCCAGAGATAGGAGGAAACCATTTTCTTTTCTTCCTCATGGGAACAAGATGAGGTTCTTTAAGGTAACAGTCCCTAAGATAGGAACCCTGGGACTTTCCACTCTAAGGATTACCCACATTCAGGATCCAGAAGTTTTCATAATTACCTCTTAAGTTTTCCTACTAGTTTATGGCCCCAGAGGCTTCTGTTCCAGGTAAGCAGTTCTCTGCAAATCTGAATTTGCCTGTATTTCTAGATTTGAGGGTGACAGTTTGCCCTGTAATATCAGTTCTCTGATGGGTACAAGAAAAGTCATCGAATTTTAAGTTTCTTTAACTATTTCTTATTGTAAGAACGGGAATTGCAAATGCTAAGCTCTTTAAAGGTTTGGGCTAAAACTGGAGGTAATGTTCATATTCTGTTTTTATCAAATTCACTGTTAAATGTATATAATCTATGCTTCATACTTAGACAAAATTGAAACAATAATCAGTGATCACTCACTCATTTTTAGATATTTGGGTTAATTGAGGAAGACTTTCATTTCCTTCTCCTGTATTCTCCTTGTACGATGGAACAGGAGATAAACAGTGAAAGGCCAAGGGAATGTCTGGAGTTAGGACTTCAGGTGATTCACAACTTGGGGGCCACTCACCCCACACTGCCCAGCCCAGATTTCTTCCTTCGATAAGAAGTAATATTGTTTCTTACAAATAAAATGAACCCAACTGTGGTCCAGGAGTCAGCATCTTCCACATGGTATTCAGATCTTAGAAAAATAAAAATAAAAATAAAGGAAAAAATACAACCCCATGAAATAAGACAGTTATAGCTGATGCTTTTTCTTTTTCATCATCCTTGTCTCTGTTTTCCTTTTCTTATCCCTCTTCTTCATGTAAGTCTTTCCTTATAACCCAATATAATTAGACAGAAACATAATAGTAACATATTACCAAGAGTGCAATTATTTCTACTTTAAAGTATAAAACTGGTCAAATAAAATTGATAATATTAATCTCAGTTAAGATAGCTATTTCAATACAGACAGATGAAAAAAGGACTCATTATTCATCACTTTAGTAAGTTTCACACACCACCTGTTCTAACCAGAAAAGAGTATTCTCTCGAGTAAAATTGTTCCTCATTCTTTCAAAAATTTAAAGTGCTTTGTCTATAATGCTTTGGTATCCTAATTTCCCTTTATCTGGATTACATAGCCCATTGCATTCAAGCATAGTAAAAGAAAATGCTAAAATTTTACCTCGAATATTAAAGCACAAGGACTTCTGTGAATGATGAGAGATTTCTTGAGTGTCATTGGTCAACACTCATTCCAACATATTGACAGAATGAAAATACTAACACCTAACTCCCTAGTAAAATATGTACTTTCAGTACAGAAAATAAATAACCCTGTTTTCTACTTGAGAAAAAGTAGGTAAAATATTAAAGTAGAAAAATATGGCATTAGAGAGAGAAGTACCTGAATTTGAATCTCGCACTCGCTACGCAGCTTCAATGAGTTATACAACCTCTCTAATCCTTGGTTTCCTTAACCTTAAAATGGACACACTAATATTTAACTGGAAGAATTGTCAAAATGTTTAATTTGGTTCATCGAAATAAATAATGCAGAATGATAGATATTCAATGTGATAACTATAATTATTGTTAATGTGTAAAAGTTTTCCTCACAGAGATATATTTCATTAAAAACCATTACAACTTGCATTTGAAATGAATAGAGAAAGATCTGCTACTCTACTTCTACTCATACCTCCAGATAGCATGATGCTTCTTCCTGAAATAAAAATAAGAGGAGGAGGGGCCGGGCGCAGTGGCTCACGACTGTAATCCCAGCACCTTGGGAGGCCGAGGCAGGCGGATCACGAGGTCAGGAGATCAGGACCATCCTAGCTAACACGGTGAAACCCCGTCTCTACTGAAAATACAAAAAAATTAGCCGGGCGTGGTGTTGGGCGCCTGTAGTCCCAGCTACTAGGGAGGTTGAGGCAAGAGAATGGCGTGAACCCGGGAGGCGAAGCTTGCAGTGAGCCGAGATGGCGCCGCTGCACTGCAGCCTGGGAGGCAGAGCGAGACTCCCTCTCAAAAAGATAAAATAAAATAGAGGAGGAGGAAAGGGAAGAAGAGGAGGAGAAAGAAAGGCGGAGGCAGAGATGGCTCCACTCCTGAATATGTTTTACGTAGTGTGGTATTTAAGCACTTCATCTTGACCAAATTTGATAACAAAGTTTCTTTCCAGGTTCCTTGGGACTCTATTTTAGTGTTTGTTTCCACTCTAGATTAGACCTTTCCAAATACTCTCAGAAACTTTATGTCTACCAATCAAATTCTGCTGTCTGGAAGGACTGCCAGCAGTCTTTTATACCTCTCTATATTGCCATTACGGAAATACTGGTGTTTGGGGTCATATTTCTAACTACGGAATTGAGAGTTACAGATAGCATAAGGAGTAGTATAAGGATATTGCAACAAGGATTTTTAAAGTTTCCCTGAGTAAGGGATCTCAAGCCTTATACGGAAGAAATATATCATATTTGTATGTGTGTTAGTGTGTGTGTGTGTGTGTGTGTGTGTATGTGTGTGTGTCTCATCCAGCTTGTGACCCTGTGAGCCCTGTACAGAAAAGGGTAGAGATGCTGGGCAGGCTGAGAACATAGACATTGCCACATTTAATAATGCAAGAGGGTATTCCTTTAGTTGAATACTTCTTTTCAGAAATTCACACAAAATCAGATATAAAGAAATTCAACAGAAAAGAAAAATCAGTCTAGGCACGGTGGCTCACTCCTGTAATCCAAGCATTTTGGGAGACCGAGGCAGGAGGATGGCTTGAGCTCAGGAGTTCGAGACCACCGGGCCAACATGGCAAAACTCTGTATCTACAAAATATACAAAAATTAGGTGGGTGTGGTGGTGCATGCCTATAGTTAAGCTACTTGGAGACTGAGGCAGAAGGATCGCTTGAACCCAGGAAGCTGAGGCTACAGTGAGCCGCGAATACACTACTGCTCTCCAGCCTGGGTGACAAAGTGAGACTCTGTTTCAAAAAAAAAAAAAAAAAAAAAAATCTAAGCATGGTGGTGCATGCCTGTAGTCCCAGCTACCTGGGAGGCTGAGGTGGGAGGATGGCTTCAACCTGAGAGGTGAAGTTTGCAGTGAGCTGAGATGGTGGCATTGCACTCTAGATTGGGTGACAGAGCGAGACTTTGTCTCCAAGAAAAAAGAAAAAAAATCACTTTTCTAGTTTATTTCATAAATTGTCAAGAATTTGTTAAATTTTTTCAAAAGAGTTTTAAAATGTGTTATTCCAAAGAAACCCATAAAACATTGAGAAAGGAAGAAAAACAACAGTGTTTCTTCATACCAACACATAGCAAATACTGAATGAACAACTCAATTCCATCAGCTTTCAAACCCAAGGTTTTTGGTTCTTGTTTGTGATGGTGCTGGTAGTGGCGATATATATGTAAGTGTGTATATTTTAAGTTATAAAGGATTTTGAAATTCTTGTACCTTAGTTATTGAAACTGCAGTCATTTAATATGGAGTTTCACCAGTTTATGTGTGAAAGACTAATGAGAGGGTTAAAAGAATTCACAATTTCCCAAAAGAAAAAAGAAATAATGAAATAAATCCACTATTAGAGTCTAAATGTTAATGCAGCCTCATTTAAGTAACAAAGAAATTATAACTTTCCAAATAATAAAAAGGCTTAAAGCAGCTTAAAAATAACTCTGAGTGAACACAGGACAACTGAAAAACAAACTGGAAGAATGGAAGCTCAGTTCCTACCTTACCACTGAGGAATTGTAAGTCATCATTCCTGTATACATTTCTCCAGTGGCTCCACGGAACTTAAAAATGCCCTCCAAATTGCCTTCAGTTTTCACAGGTCACCTAAAAGAAACATCATTTTCCTTTCTTAGCAAACATGATAAAGACCCTGAGGAGATGTAAACAATCTATTGATGAGGACAAGAATGGCTTTTAATTTGCCATAGGTGATTTGAGCCAGAAGCTACTGGCGCACCAAATCTGTGAAGCTGACATCTATAGGTCAAAAATAAAAGCAAAAGAGCAAATAAAACAATCCATGAGCAAACACATTTTAAAAAAATTAAATTGTATAGTTCCAGTTGACAGAAATTTTCCAACGAAATAGTACCATCTTTTGGTCCACTGTAAGATGCAAAAAAAAAAAAAAAAATAAGCATTTGAAAAGATTATTCTGCATCAGAGAATTTTTTCTCTCTGCTATGAATGTTAGGAAGAGTTGGGTATACATCTTTGTGTGGACATATGTTTTCATTTATTTGGGATAGTTTCTCTGGTGACTTATTTTGTGACCTTGCCAAACATTCGGGTATTTTCCAGTTTCCCTTCTATTTTTTGATGTATTGTTCAATTCCATTACATTCATATAACATACTTTGTATTACTTCCATTTGTAACATTTTGCAGGCTTGTTTTGTGGTACAGAAGATGGTCTATCTCTTTGATTGCTCCATGTACACTTGGAACAACTCTCTTTTCTGCTTATTTGATAGACTTCTTTATAAATATCAATCCGAACAATTTGGTTGATACTGATGTTCAAGGCTTCTATATCCTTAGAGATTTTCTATTTACTTTTTCTATCTTACCAATTACTGCAAAAGGAGTACTATATGTATCTGTAGGTTTGTCCATTTTTCCTTTTAGTTCTATCAGTCTTTAAAGTTCTATCAGTACTTTAACATTTTGTGATTGGTTCCATACATATTTGATATTTTTATGTCTTCTTCAGATAGACCCTTTATCACTATAAAATTAAAATTTTTCTTTATCCATTTTTTTTTAGACAGAGTCTTGCTTTTTCTCTGTCACTCAGGCTGAAGTTCAATGGCAAGATCTTGGCTCACTGCAAATTCTACCTCTGGGATTCAAGTGATTCCATGCCTCAGTCTCCCAAGTGGCTGGGGCTACAGACATGGGCCACCATACCCAGCTAATTTTTGTATTTTCAGTAGAGATAGAATTTCACTATGTTGGTCAGGCTGGTCTTGAACTCCTGGGCTCAGGTGATCCACCTGCTTCAGACTCCCAAAGTGCTGGGATTACAGGCATGAGTCACTGTGCCTGGCCATCTCTTTATCCCTTGTGAAAGTCATTTTGAAATATGCTTTGTGGGATATTAATATAGTCTTCCAGCTCTCTTTTCATTAGTATTTGCATATGTTATTTTTAATTTTTAAACTTTCTATATTTTTATGCTAAAAGGGGATTGTTCTATAGACAGAATACTTTGGGTCTTGCTTTTTTTTAAAAGCCAATATAATAATCTCTGCATTTTAATTGGAATATTTAGACCATATAAATTCAAGGTAAAGTGATAATGTATGTGGTTGGCCAAATAATGCCATACCCAAAGACATCCACAGCCTAATCCACAGGATCTGAGAATGTACATGGCAAAGGGGATTAGATTATGTTGCAGATGGAATTGAAGTTAATAATGAGTTGACCTGAAAATATGGAGATTATCTTATTTAGTTAAATACAGGGTCCTTAATACTGGAATAGGGAAGTGGAAGCGAGAGACTGTGGCATAAAAAGGTCTTGGCCCAATTTTGATATACAAAAGTGGTCAATAAGCAAGGAATATGGGCAACCTCTATGAACTGAAAAAGGAAAAGTTATTTGGATTCTCTCACAAAAGAAAACCAGTCCTACTGATACCTTCATTTTAGTTCATTGAGACCCATTTCAGAAATCCAGTGCTGGGAAGTAATATAGAATAGTGGAGGTAAAGTTACAAAGATGAAATTTTTCATCTCATCCATTGGCATTCGTGTGTATATATAAATATGTAAACACATAGTATATATATATACACACACAGAGAAACACAAAACCCACATATATTCACTTAAATCAATTAAAATTCAGTCAAATTTTTAGCACCTTCAATGTGTAATTTAGCAGCTACAGTGGCATCTATCCCTAAATAGTTTTTATTTATGGGGTATGATATGTAATAACTGAAGTGGTGATAATACAGAGCACTATGATATTTGACAAAAGTAAAGTGCAAATTGAATCCAAATGCTAAATAAGGAATAAAATTAGTAATCAAGTGTAACAAATCATGACTGCAGAGTCTTTAATGAAAAGTTTACATATGAAATGGATATTGCGAAGAGCTCTTAAATGCCTTTACTAAGATGTTTAGACTTTAGTCAAGAGTTAGTGGGGAAGATGAAAATGTTTTCTCTTGTCTTTTCTTTATTTGCTTTTTTTATTTTCTTTTAAGTGGTGAAATCACCTAAACCAGAATCCTCTTTTAGGAAGATCATATTGGTGGTAGTAAAAAAATGGAAATGGCAAGATCATAAGAGAAGAGTGTCTAGGTTAAAAATTAATGGAATAATTCATCCATGAAAAATAAAAGAATAAACTCCATAGTGGAGGGATATTAAAAGGAAACACTTATGAATACTACGGAAGTAGAACGAACAGAATTTGAAGACAGAAAAACCATA
Organism: Macaca nemestrina; assembly: GCF_043159975.1. Lineage (NCBI taxonomy): Eukaryota > Metazoa > Chordata > Mammalia > Primates > Cercopithecidae > Macaca > Macaca nemestrina. The sequence continues at coordinate 68,975,064 of NC_092128.1, forward strand.
AAATAGTTTTTATATAAATTATTTAAATTATATATAAAGTATAAATTGGATCTCCTGGGTTTTGTACTCAATGGTTAAACTCTTTGTAATTCCATGTATGAACTATTATTTACTTTGCTAGTATTTATCCCTTACTGCCAGCCTCTTAATAATTCGAATAATATTATTATGTCCACCAGATAGAAAGAGAAAGGGTAGTAAAATGTAATCCAATTAGTTGTCTTTCCTACTTACCAGTAATATTCTGGGGGAAAAAAACCAGTTATTACGGTATAAGCTTATACATTTTTACTTTGTATACTCTCAATATACAATTAAGAGATGAATATAAGTAAAAAGGCCTACTGTATTTGATCTTTGGCTGACTTCACAACCAATAATTGTTTTTTCACCTGAACTTCACATTTAAAACTATCAAGCATGAGAACTTAGAGAATGCGCAGTTGCTCACTCCAGGTACTTGTAACAGTAGAATATTTATATATGTAAAAATGTGAAACTATTATTTATAAACTATCCCTTTTGTATATATAAGTCTCATCTGGTAATTATGCCCCAAACTCAGAAGAAAGTGTAATGACAGGCATATAAATATATATTTATTTTTTATGTCATATTCATTTTCACAAGGTAATTTTATTTGATAAATCAATTAAGCCTAGTTAATAAATACTATAGAAAATGAATATAATTTTTATTTCTCTTAATGGATTATTTGTGGCAAAAATAATATAATTTTGTTTGAAAAACAGTTATTTATAGGTATAATATATAGAGGAAATTGGTTGGAAATAAAGCAATTATTTGCTATGAAACTTTTTAGATGTCACCCCTACCTAACTTGTAGAATTCTTGGTCTTTTGGAATGTATAGCACAGAGACCTTTATGAAAGATAATTCCATTACCTCTCTGTTTCAGATGTATTGTTTCAGGACAGGCAAGCCCCAAAATTGGAGTTTAGCCCAAAAGAATTCTTGGGTTCACCCAGGAAAGAATTCAAGGGCAAGCTGCTGGCAGTGTTAGACAGCAATCTTTTTTTGAATGATACTGCTCTTCGCAGAGCAGGGCTAACTCATAGGCAGTGCACCCAGATTTGCTAATGTATGGGCTCTTGGCAGCTGTACTTAAACTCCTGTAAATCCACTTTCGATTATGTGCAAATTAATGGGTGGGTCAATGCAAATTGAGGAGCAGGTTACTTAAAACTTTCTAAGAAAGGGGCAGTAATTTCTGAGTTGTTGCTTTGCAAAATGGTAGTAACTTTTGGGCCATTGCCATGGCATTTGTAATTTGTCATGGCACTGGTGGACTGGTGGGTGTGTCTTATGCCAATGAGCAATGAGGGCAGCTAGAGATCATTTTCATTGCCATCTGCTTGTTATTGTCAGTTTCTTCACTTTATCCTGGCTGGACAAGATTTTGTTTTGGTCATTGGGGTTGTGAGCAGAATAAAAAGTCCTGCCAGTCTCTCACCTCATACAACTGAGTTCATAAGTTGTTCCTTCATGGTTTTTTTTTTTTTTTTTTTTTTTTTTTGAGATAGAGTTTTGCTTTTGTTGCCCAGGCTAAAGTGCAATGGCGTGATCTCAGCTCACCGCAACCTCTGCCTCCTGGGTTCAAGGTATTCTCCTGCCTCAGCCTCCCAAGTAGCTGGGATTACAGGCATGTGCCACCATGCCCAGCTAATTTTGCATTTTTAGTAGAGATGGGGTTTCTCCATGTTGGTCAGGGTGGTCTTGATCTCCTGTCCTCAGGTGATCCGCGCACCTCAGCCTCCCAAAGTGCTGGGATTACAGGTGTGAGCCACCATGACTGGCCCCTTCACAGATTTTAATCATTGCCTCACAAACCACCACTCATTAAATTAAAGGTCTTTACTACTTCAGTAAGTACATATTTGCACTTAGCAAAGGGAGATATAAAATAGTCCAGTGAAAACAAGAAATTCAGCTGAGAATCTAAATGTGTTTCTTATTACACATAACAAGATCTTACTCTTAAAATCTTAAAAAATTTTTAAATTATATATACTTGGGACAGGGAGGAAGGAGCTCTCTGTGTTCAAAAGCTTGGATTCAAATATCAACAGATGTAGGCAAGTAGGTAATTCTTAGATGACAAAATAAGAATGTGTATTGTTATGAAAGCTGGCTTTTCTGCTCCAAGAACAATAAAGTTGGCTGGTTGGCAAGATAAGAGACAGCTGGGAACTGAAGATTAAGTGTGTAAGATTATTATATTTTAAAATTTGAGAAATGACCTCAGCACTACTTTCTCCTACCACTTCTATCTGCAGCAAAACTGTTCATAACATTATGTTCCAGGAAAGTATAGGAAACAGATCTACCAACATTGCACAAGATGAAAACTCATAAATTAAAAAAAAAAAATATCCTTTCCAATAGCATGTAGAAACAAGGTTAAAAGTTAGAGCTATAGTTCAGGCAGCTATGCTGGTAAAGTCCCTAAGACTTATTAACCACATTATTAGTAAATTTGCAAAATAAAGAAATGACTTACAATTGATTACTACATAGGCAAAATAACTGAAATTGTGGGAAAAAACCGAAAATCACTTCTCAGCTATTTCTGTAATGTATGTCAATAGCAAAACCCAGAATTTTCAAACCTTATTTTCTAAAGAGAAAATTAGAAAAAGAGCTGCAAGCTGCACATTTATTATTAAGGGGACTGATTCAAAATCAGTCAAAATGTAAAGATGAAGTTTTTCACCATTGAAAATTATTTCCAGATTGTGTTTCTGTATGTGGATTTTTTGGCTACAGCAAGATAATAAACACTTTAGGAACAAAAACAGAGCTGTAATATCACCACCACTCATGATCCAGGACTTCAAATAATGGTGAAAAATAGAACAATAATTATTGCCCCTCGACCCTCCTAAAAACACACACAGTCTTCTGCTTGGGGAAGAAAGGAGAAAGAAGAGAAAGAAATCACAGAAACAGCCAAAGGGAAAAACAAAATAGGAAAAGGTGCAAAACAAGAAAGCAGGAGAGTGAAGCTGAGTTTTATGGCTCCTTCTGTTCCCTGGTTGCATGCACCTGTATCTCCCCTGGTCTGAAGAGTTCTAAAGATGATGTATAAAGGAGCAATGCAACAATAGCAGATAATAATTTGGGTAATTAATAGGTCTGTAACAACTCTCATTTTCATTATCATTACATTACCTGTTACATTCACTCTTCCCAACTTGGAGTGAAAAATGCAGATGGAAAGTTCCTTTGAGAAAGCACATTGTTTTATTGCTTAATGTTTCAAAAGGAAGATGTATAATGAATTGAGCATAACACATAATTAAAACTTGTTTACTGTATTTAGCATCGAAAAGTTCATAACCAGATGGAAACATCTGACGAAAACTAGGAGTGTCTCTTACGAAGCACGTGCCATAACATATCTAGGACCTAAATTTATGAATCCTGGGCATAAGCACTTTTAAATAGAAATGCTGATAGATACTTGACTATAGTGTCAAGAAAATCCTTGCTCTAATGAAAATGTTCAAATGTTTCAATAGGCTAAAGCTTGACAAAAATAAAGGATAGAGAATTTTGCAGCCCCTGCTGTTTTTTTTTTCTCTTCTTTCTCTTTCTTTTTCTTTCTTTCTCTCTCTCTTCCTTCCTTCCTTCCTCCTTTCTTCTTCGATTCTTCCTTCCTTTTTCTCTTTCTTTTCTTTCTTTCTTTCTCTTTCTCTCTCTTTCTTTCCTTTCTCTCTCTCTTCTTTCTCTTTCTTTCTTCCTTTCTTTCTGTCTGTCTGTCTTTCTTTCTTTCTCTCTCTCTCCCTTTCTTTTTCTTTCTTTCTTTCTTTCTTTCTTTTTCTCTTTCTTTCCTTCCTTCCTTCCTTCCTTCCTTCCTTCCTTCCTTCCTTCCTTCCTTCCTTCTCTCTCTCTCTCTTTCTTTCTTTCTTTCTTTCTTTCTTTCTTTCTTTCTTTCTTTCTTTCTTTCTTTCTTTCTTTCTTTCTTTCTTTCTTTCTTTTTCTTTCTTTCTTTCTTTTTCTTTTCCATTAGAAAAAGAAGGAGAAACTGTGCTATCCAGGCACAGGGAACACATTTCTGGAAGCTGTTTACGAACAACACACCAGCAAAAGAACCAATACATTCTAGTTACATTGTAAAATATTAGAGGCTTATATTTTATTCAACTATTATTCAATATAAAATATTGTTCACAGTCAAAAGAAAAGTCATCCTTAAGCCTTTTATTAGAAGTTTTCATAATGTTATTTAGATAGACTCCCAGCATGCCTGTTTAAGATTGCCTCACAAAGCAGAGGCAAAAGTCTAGGCTGTCTTGGAAACATGGTTAAAAGTAATTTAGGTTTTATTCCAATAAGATACACTTCATAGAAATGGACTTCTGAGTTTCGACTATATGTTTATAAAACCTAAACATAAGAATAATTCCATCCCTTTCATCCACCTCACATTTATAAGAAAAAGTAGCAAATATTTCTAATGACTTGGTGTTTGGGATGAGTGTACAATGGACCCTTTCATTATGAATATGACATTTGAGTAAGTTTGTAGATATGACATTTCAGCAAGTTTGTTGTATGTAAAGACATTCTTTAAAAGAGGTTCAGAATCAGGTTATTTGTTTTCTTGCTATTGAATTGTTTCTTAATTCTTAAAATATTAATAAGATGCGAGCAAATGGTTTAAATTTCAGAAATCGAAATATCCTTGAAGGTCACTGTATTAGTCTGTTCTCACACTGCTGATAAAGATATACCAGAGAGTGGGCAATTTACAAAAGAAAGGGGTTTAATTGGACTCAGAGTGCCACGTGGCTGGGGAAGCCTCACAATCCTGGTGGAAGGCAAGGAAGAGCAATTCATATCTTATGTGGATGGCAACAGGCAAAGCGAGAGAGCTTGAGCAGGGAAACTCCTCTTTTTAAAAAATCAGATCTCATGAGACTTATTCACTGTGAAGAGAACGAGGCAGGAAAGACCAGACCCCATAATTCAATCATCTCCCACCAGGCTCCTCTCACAACATGTGGAAATGGGTGCAGCACACCAACATGGCACAAGTATACATATGTAACAAACCTGCACGTTATGCACATGTACCCTACAACTTAAAGTATAATAATAATAAATTAATTAATTAATTAAAAAAAATTCAAGATGAGACCCCCATCTCAAAAAAAATGAGGTTCAGAACATTTGCATTGCAATGTATCTACTTAAAAATACCTTTGTATCCTCATTAAAATCTTAAGACTCCATCCCTCCAAAACACACACACACACACACACACACACAGACACACACACAACTAACTTTTGATAGTGTTAACAATGGGGGAAAAAAAGGACAGATAATACCTCATCCTTTATTTCATTTTATGGTAGGAACAATACAGAGATACAAAACCATTCGTGAAAACTTCCTTGTTGTCGGGTGTTAATTGAACAAGTTAAATTGTGTTGACTGTGGCCTTTAATCACATTCTCCTGAGTTCCAACTATGTGTAATTCCTACTCAGCACGCCTACTGGGATGTGTAAAGGGCATATCAAACTTGAACATGCCTCAAACAGAATTCTTGATACATTCTACCTGTCCAGAGCTACTTTTCTTTGATTCCCCACCACATTTTCAGTTCATGATACCTTTATCAACACTTTCTCAGACCAAAAATGTAGCAGTTAGCTTTGACTCTTTTCTTCTCTACCATCTTCATGCTGCCAGCACCCCCTCTCCCATATAGTTAGTTTACTGGATTGTATTCTTCTACCTCCCTTATCATTGTTTGTATGAATTACTACATTTGTCTCCTAAATGAACTCGTTTTCATTCAGAACCTGTTAAAACTTATTCCTCAAAGGCCAGCCAAAGGGATCTATTTGGAACATACATGTATACGTTCTAAGCCACTGCCACTTTCCTGATCTAATTTGTCTCACATTTTGCTCTGTTCACTGACTTTCAAACAAACTAGTATTCTTTCTATTCCAACAGAAGCCAAACTCCGTCTTCTCTGAGTATTTGTATATTTCTTCTTTGCATAAATGCCTAAATTTATATTTTTCATTCAGGTATTGTAATAGTCTGTTCCCACACTGCTAATAAAGACATATCCAAGGCTGGGTAATTTATAAAGGAAAGAAGTTTAATTGACTCAAAATTCCACATTGCTGGGGAGGCCCCACAATTATGGTTGAAGGCGAATGAGAAGCAAAGTCACCTCTTACGTGGCAGCAGGCAAGAGAGCTTGTGCAGGGAAACTCCCAATTATAAAACCATCAGATCTCATGAGATTTATTTACTGCCACAAGAACAGTGTGGAGAAGCCACCCCCGTGATTCAATTTTCTCCACCTGGCCTCACCCTTGACATGTGGGGATTATTACAATTCAAGGTGAAATGTGGGTGGGGACACAGCCAAACTATATCAGGTATCAAGTCAAACTTCATTTTCTCTTGAAAGATCCCCCTACTGACTCTCAGCTTTGTCAGTATCCAGTATATCACTATTTCTTCTCAGTAATTGAATATAACTATCTGATGTTAGAATACCATATTTATCTATTCTAATATTAATTGGATGTTATGTTTATTTGATTTACTTATGGTCCATCTTTCTCTCCATTTGAATGTTAGTTCTGTGAGAGCAACGAACTCATTTGTTCTGTTCACTGTATAGCCAAGATCAGACACTGAGTAAATATTCAAAATTTATTCTTCAAAAGAGTCAGCAAATTTCTGGGATCACCACCGTCATGTACTCATAAAGACAAAGCTCATGACCACAGTACTCAAATAAGCATTGTCACTCTGCCCATGACCTGTGATAAACTTTAATGGCAGGTGTCCATAAGATTAAATGGCAGGTTCATTGTTTCCAGTCAAATACATGCAGCATTTACTTTTGTCTAAAATATTCTATTATTTTTTGTTGTGCTTTTTCAAAATTTTATATTTTAGGAAATAAGTGACTCTTTGTTGAAGGATGACTAGGACAAACTTAATGTCTTCAGCTGGACCATGTTTTAGACAGGCTTCTTCCTGTTCTAGCTAGACCCCTGGCCTCTCTTTCCTTAGAGCATTTGCTTTAGAAAACTTTCAATGGAAAATCCTTTTTCTGCCCTTTGAGATGTAAATTTTTTAAAAAGCCTCTTATCCAGGACTATCTTTTTCAAAGAACTGGGAGCCATCCCTTTGAAATGTGATTATCAAGAATGATAGTGCCCCTATCTTCCAGTGTCTGTGAAAGCTGACTAGAGCGAGCCTTGCTCCAATTTGTGAAACAACTTCCTGTCTAGAGGGAGACTTGCTCCAATTTGTAAAACTACATCCTGTCTGAAGTTTACACAAATGGCCTGAAATATCCTCCTTCACCTCAGCTACTAATAATCCTGCTGTTAGTTTCAGCTGAATTGAGTTCAGACTCAGTTCTGGCTTCGCTCCCCTTTGACAATAGTGCTCAATAAACTCTTCCTTGCCTCTTTACCTTTCTCCAGAGCCATTTTTGCTTCAGCAGGTTGAATTAACTAATAGTAAAATGCAGGGATCTTAAGTGGCATTTCAAAAAGTTTCAACAAATGTGTAAGTCCATGCAATCCCTATCCCTCTCTAGTTGTATAATATTCTCATCATCCCAGGAAGTTCCTTCTCATGTGCTTCCTCCCATAATCCAACTTCACAGAAACAACTGCTGATTTATTTCCACCATTATGACTAATTCGACGTATTCCAGAAATGCATATGCAGGGATTTATACAGTATGTGTGTACTCTTTTCTTTCTGGGTTATTTTACACAGCTTGATATTTTTGAGATTTATTCATGCTGCTATTTATACCAATAGTTCATGCCTTTGTATTAGTGAGTAGTATGCCATGGTGTGACTGTGTCTGTTGGTTGATAGATAGCTGTGGTTTCTCCAGTTGGGGGTTATTACGCATGAAGCTGCTGGAAACATTCCTATATAAGGCTTTTGTTTTGTAAACTTACATTTTTATTTTTGGGAGATGAATCCTTAGGAATAGAATTGGGTCATAAGAGAAAATGTAAGTTAAGCTGTGAAGAAACTGCCTAAGAGTTTCCCAAATTGCATTGCTTTACTTTTTCATCAACAAAGTATGAGTTCTGGCTGTTTCACATCCTTTCCAACATCTAATGTCAGACTTTTTAACTGGAATCATTTTAGTAAGTGTGCTTAGTGGTTCAGTGTAGTTTTAATTTGCCTTTCTCCGATAATTAATGTTAAGCACTCTTCTGTGTGCTTATTGACCATTTGGATAACTTCTTTTGTAAAATATCTACTTATTTTTTTCCCATATATTTAGTGGCTTCTTGGTCTATATATTACCTCTTTTATAGTAGTTGTTAGTAGTCTGAATAAAAATTATTTTTCACATATATGCATAAAATATTCTCCTAAAACTTCCTCCAATACATCAATAACCCCCTTCTCTGTAGCCCCACACTTCACCTATCTATCCAACACACCATTCAGCTTCTAAACTTTCAACATACTCATGGATATTAGCTCTCACATACAAAGGCTCAGGTGGCCTAAACCCAGGTCACCTACCTTGGGCTCATCCTAACCCCTATAGATTCAGAAAATCTGAGACAGGTCTCAGTTAATTTAGGAAGTTTATTTTGCCAAGATTGAGGACACACACCAATGACAGAGTCTCAGGAAGTCCTGATGACATGTGTCCAAGGTAGTTGGAGTACAGTTTCCTTTTTTGCATTTTAGGGATACATGAGACATCAATCAAGTACATTTAAGAAATACATTGGTTTGGTCCAGAAAGGCGGGACAACTCAAAGCAGGAGCTTCCAGGCTATAGTTAAACTTTTAACATTTTCTGGTTGACAATTGGTTGAGTATGTCTAAAGACCTGGGATCAGTAGAAAGAAATGTTTGGGTTGCAATAAGAGGTTGTGGAGACCAAAGGTTTAAATTGCAGATGAAGCTTTTAGCTAGCAGGCTTCAGAGAGAACAGGCTGTAAAATGTTTCTTATCAGACTTAAAGTCTATGTTGATGTTAATGCCAGAGAGGTATAATGAGGCATGTCCGACCCCCACTTACCTTCATGGCCTGAAGCAGTCTTTCCGGTTAAATTTTAAGAGCCCTGAGTGAGGAGGAAGTCTGTTTAGATGGTTGGGGAGCCTTAGAATTATATTTTTGGTTTACATTCCCCCCTCTTCTGGACAAGATTTGCCAGAGGCAACTTCAAAGGCCAGCAATTTTTATTTTTATGAATAGCATTGCCACGGTGGCATGACTGCCTGCCCCGGGTCCATCTTGTCCTTCAGTGGGACTCCCTATAGCCAAGGGCCTTAAGAGTCAAAAGATTTACAGCCAATTAATTGTCCTAGGCCAGATAGGAATGAATGTGAACAGGCATTCATTATCTTTTAAAAGTATTATTTTAAGTAAAAAGCCAATGAACAAAACCAAAAGGCAAAATTATAATACTGACTTATTTCTAACTTCTATGTCTTGAGCCACTGTAAGCTTGGCTTTTATTACAGATACAGCAATTAGCTATATACAGACACAAGCATTGTTCTGAAAAAAGGAAAATATCCATATATAGATAGATTTATTTTCATAACTTATAACTGGATTATTGTACCCAGGAGGCTTTGTTACAGGGTATTTTTACCCTGTAAGTAAATATTTTACTTTAAAATATAAAATTTATTACTTTAATTCTATAGTAAGCAGAAAAATTATGGTTGAGGTGGATGCAAAGGTGACACATAATAGTGTAGAAGGCAGCTAAATTTGTCTTACCAGCGGTTTAGGCATTTTTCAACCCCTTCTTGATTTGGAGGGTTTGACTTTGACCTAATTTCATCCCTCAAAACCGGCCCTTACAATCTTACATGCCCACCTCTTCTGAGCCTGGAGAAAGGATGCTTTATGGTTTTAACAGCAGAACACTCTCACTGAAACAGATCCAGGCCCAGTGGGAGGTCAAATGAAGGAGATTCATATATATGGTTCCATGATTTTTATTTCTTTGAAAGTAAAACAAGGAGACATAAAATTTGTAATTTGACAATTATAAGAGTAATTTGCTTGTAAGAATGGAAAAAGGAACGTATTTCACTAGGTCACCCATTAAAAATATGAAGAAAAATTATAATCTTGTACTCTCTAAAGGATTATTGTAGCCAATAAATAATGATTTAATCTGCGCCCAGAAAAGTTAGGGCTGAAATTTAGTATTAAGTGTTATGCTTTTCCCTTGAAACAATTTCTCAAGCGGCTTTTTTTCTTTTTTAAGGGAGAAATTATAGCAAGACCAATTTGTGTGCAAAATAAGTTTCAGGCTTATTATATTTGGCCTGGTTATTTTGCATTGAATGCAGCAAGAATTGATTGGCCATATAGGCTTTGTTTAAGTTGGCCTTGCCTGAACTTTACCTAAAAATATGCTATTTTAGTTAAAGTCTTGGTAAAATAACCAATGTCTCCAAGTGTTCCAAAAGACTCTCATTGAACTTATGCAGATAACTATATTGTTATACAATTACAATCTGAATTTTAGAACTCAGAGAGAAAGGTAAATTTGCTTACAAAAACGTAGTTTGCCCAAATAACTTTTTTTTAAAATATTTTTTTGACTCTTCTTTAACCAGAGCAGCAACTTTTAAAGCAAGATGTTTGTTTGCCTTGGAAAAGCCATTTACAAACCAAAGAGCTCATGAGACCTGTCTGCTAGGCATTGTAGAATTTAGTAGCTCCTCATAATTAGAACTAGGAAAGAGGCTTTCTGTTCATTAGGCAGCAAGATTTTATGTAAACCATTTTTATTTTATTATGGAACACTCTTTTGGGAAACATGATTTCCATTAGCATAGGGGTAGTTTCATTTAATATTCCATAGCAAGGCAGTAAATGCCCCAAACAGAAATTCTCTAGTTCAGTCTTTGTCATTGAAAAATACTCACAGATTTTGCCATGAGCCCCAATAAAAGCTCCACATAAAGGGCTATGCAATGGAGGATTTGTCTCAACTAGCACTCCAGCTTTACCCTATATTTTGTGGGCTTAGGCAATTTACTAGTTCCTATTTAGCATGTGCAATTAACATTTCTTGAAAGAACAGATTTATATGCCTTCATTTTGTAGAATGAGACTGGGGAAACATCCCTCAGTTAGATGTAGTACCCATTTCCATAAGACTTTTAAGTAAAGGGATTATAATTACCTTACATAAGGCTTATCTAAACATCTTAAATTTCATAATGCTATTAACCTGTATGTTATTATTTTCTGGTCCCAGGATTGTTTTTTAAATCTCCAGACTATTTTATCTTTTCTGGTGAAAAACAAAGGATTTAGTTTCTTAGCAGGGAGTTGCATTTATAAGACCCATGAGGGACAGTAATTATAAGGCTCCTTAAACAGTCCTATGATTCCTGTGGGAGGGCACCTATGTAAAAAGGGGCCTGCTTAACCCCCACATTTACCATGATCTGGGTAATGGGCATATTTGATGGGAGGGTATCCCAGTTATAAAGTTAGTCCAACATGGCTTGCATATGAAGCATATTAACTACTTCATCTGGGGTGCTTTACTTGGTATTTATAGGGAGAGTTGGGTAGTCCTCTTTTCAGAGAAAACGGACCTTACAGTGACATTTATGTGACCCACTAGGGTGATTCAGTTTTCAGGAATAACGCCCTGTGCATTCGGATCACATATACTCATCAGTGATTGTTCAGTAATGAGCAGTGGATTCTGTATTCATCCAAACAAGGTCTTAAATTCCATAGCATTTGAAATTAAATGGTTATTTACATAACTTTAAAGTGGTTTATCTCCTTAAAGTGGTTATTTTACAATCCACTATAGCAAAGTTTTTTTTTAAAGAAGCTGAATGATGCCAATCTATAAAATGGAACAATTACTTTACATTATATCCTTTGGTTTTTAAATAGTTACTTGGTTTTATCCTTCCCACATATTGACTATTTTCTTGGTAACTACAGAGCTCAAAGTTAACTTTTGTTTCCCTGGCTTTAAAAAAAAATCATGTAGTTTTATTTGTATAATTTACTTTATTATAAAGCAACTCTTAAATAGTTTCTTATCCCCAAAAAACTTACATTTTTTGAAAATCGACATCCTTGTGTTTTATAGAATTTTACCAAAAGCATATTTTATGCTTCTACTATTTTAATTCTTTAGTAACTCAAATTTACAGTGGAAAAACCACTGCAAGTGTTTAACATGACTTTATGATTTTAAATTACTGGAGAGTTTGACAGTAGATTTACCAAATTAATTTTGCCAAAGATTGCCAACGTCATGTGAATTAAAAGGCACCTGGGCTAGCTTCTACCTATCTGATAAGCACTTACATTTTTTAAGTTATTCTATTAGAGTTCTTTCATGTAGTTTGGCAGTGAAATATCACTTCCACATGACACATAAAAACAGAGATATAACAGGCATGCAGAGTGTAAGGAATGTCCAAAAGATACTTTATTTGCCTGTTTTCAAAAGATTTTTCTCCCTTACTTTAGGTAATTAGTAAAAGTTACAGGAGCTGGGTCAAAGCTTTTTGAAAAGAGAAAGAGTGGCACTTTTAAGATATCAAGCTGAAGAATATTAGAGGCAGATTTTAGAATTTAAAAAGTTTAAAACTTCTTGCATTAAAATAAGTTGATATTTGTAATAAAATCTTGTTTTAACCAATTATTTAGTTTAGTATTAGTGCATTTTTAAATATCAGAAATACATCTCTAGAAAGACTATTATAATTTCATTTTTAATCATAGCCAACTGAATTATATAACCCCTTTAAAATTTCCTTTTTTATTAACCTTACTATGACTTATATAGACCATTCACAACATGCTTAGGATTTCTGTTTTGACCTAAATATACCTTTTTCTTGAACAACCTAGTCATTTTATTTTAGGGTAAAAAGTCACCACATAACATTCTTTCTTACATAAAATTACTCTCCTTTTACCTTCTTTACCAAAAATACCTCTTTATAGTTTAAACTTTATATTTTATTTCCTGATTCCTTTACCTTGCTTTACATATAACCTTTAAATAAGATTTGAATTAGACAAAGATATTTACCTTTTAATAAGAACATTTTCAAATTTTAAAAACGTTTTAAATTGGAAAATACCCAAATACCTACAATCAATTAATAACCTTAGATCCTAAATCATGAAAAGTTTGATTACATGTATTTAGTCAATTACATTTACCTGATTCAATTATTTAATAGTTTACCTAGTTTTATTTATATAAAACTGTGATAGCCAATATTTAAAGTTATTTTCCTATTAAACATTTTTATGGCTGTGAATTTCAGGTATTTTACTTAAGTAAAAAAACTTATGGTTAAATGTAGGGGTATTTATTCCAGTATCTCAGGATTTGGCTGTTTTCATGAAGCAAACAATATTTTATAAGCATACACAAGCAAAAATCATTCTGCCTTGGGCTGGGTTTTATATTTTTATAATCCTTATGGCAAATCTTATAGTATTCTGCAGGAATAAACAGGAAATCATTTGATTAAAAAAATGCTAACTAAATGTTAACAATTATTAAGACATTGCTAATATTATTTTAGCAATAATTTTTGAGCCATCTTATTTATTAAAGAATTAAGTCATGTGAACTTGAAAAAGCATTTGACTAGTCTTTTGTTAAGCATTTTTATTTTTTAAGACAATTAGAGATCTTTTATATATTTTTAGTAATGAAACTGTGTACACAACACATAAATACATAGATGTATTTCGGCATGCTGATAGAAGTACCTTTTATAAATTAATAAAGACCACATTTTTTTCCTTAGACTTTCAAATTCTTGATAACCATTTTCACAACCCTAGGCAGTTGTCAGCTAAATAATCTTAAATTTGCATATTAAAGGAAACGACTCAGGTGAAAATCAAGTAGCAAAATTTATATCATAAGTTACAGAGGGAAAAAGTCTGGTGGTGTTAGAGATGATTTTTATTGTTTTTAGCCAAATTAAACATAAAATTATAGAAATCAATCACAGGATTGTATAAGGAGACTAATTTTATTTAGATAGGGACTACCTATCTTTTAAATGGATCTCTGAGCTCTGCGCAGAGCCCACACTGAATCCTGGGTTTCCAAAAAGGGAAAATTACTTTGAAGTTAGACCACATGATACTTTTACAGTGGACTTAATTTTTTTTCTTTTAACAGAGATGTTTCTAAGTGTCTAAACTGCACTCTTCCTTAAAAATCCCCAGAGTAGCCTCTGTTGCAATAGATATTAATGAAGAAAACAGAATTGAAATACAAACATAGACACATACACATATACACACACATATCTTGGATGTAAGCTTTAATTAAGCTGACTTATAACCATTGGGCTTCTTTTACATATATATATATGTAGATATAGATATAGACATCTATCTATCTATATTAATCAAGTCTTGAATAGAGTTTTCAAGCCCAATGGGAAAAAGACCAAAACAGCAACAAAAACAGAAACAAATAACACCACCAAAAAAAAAAAAAAAAAAAAAAAAACTGTTCAGCAAAACAAATAATCACACAACTTTAATGATTACTGAACACTCTAATGGTAAGGAGAAATTAAGACCGACTGGTGGTTAGCCAACATTAGCCAAGACAAACCCCAGTTCACTTACTTACCTAGGGATGGGTTTCAGGCTGTAGACTGCTCTTTACCATCATAGAAGCATGAAAACAAAACAAAACAAAACTCCTCTTCCTTGTTGGAAGTGAGCGTAAACTCCATAAAGAGGTTATTTGCCTTACAAACTCATGGAAGCAGGAAAACTTGGCTTCCTTGTTGGAAGCAAGTAAAACTCCAAAAAAAAAAAAAGAGGAGCTACACAATAAAATAATCTTTAGACTGCTACCAAATTTCTGGAGATCACGGATTCTCTCGAGGGGGTGCTCTCAGACCTCAGCAAATTGTAGTATTGGTTTGAGCCATAAAGTTAGCTCATGCTGGTACCAGTACCAATAGGAGATTCGTAAAAGGTCAGGGGCATCTTCACTCAGAATCCCTCTGTGGTTACCAAATGTAGACCCAGAAAATCTGAGACAGGTCTTATTAATTTAGGAAGTTTATTTTGCCAAGGTTGAGGACATTCCATGACACAGTCTCAGGAAGTCCTGATGACATATGCCCAAAGTGGTTGGGGTGCAGCTTGCTTTTATACATTTTAGGGAGACATGACACATCAAGTACATTTAAGAAATACATTGGTTTGGTCCAGAAAGGTGGGACAACTCAAAGAGGGGGCTTCCAGGCTATAGGTAAATTTAAAAGTTTTCTGGTTGACAATTGGTTATATCTAAAGACCTGGGATCAGTAGAAAGAAATGTTTGTGTTGCAATAAGAGGCTATGGAGAACAGTTTTATTATGCTGGTGAAGCTTTTAGCTAGCAGGCTTCAGAGAGAACAGGCTGTAAAATGTTTCTTATCAGACTTAAAGTCTGTGTTGATGTTAATGCCAGAGAGTTATAATGAGGCATGTCTGACCCCTACTTCCCTTCATGGCTTGAACTAGTCTTTCCAGTTAAATTTTAAGAGCCCTGAGTGAGGAGGAAGTCCATTTAGATGGTTGGGGGGCCTTAGAATTTTATTTTTGGTTTACACCCCTAATTCTCAGGCCATACCATTCTGACAAAAAGCTAATTCGGGACATGTCCCTTCCTTATACAAAGAAAAACCTCTTCTTCTTCTTGGGTCTTCTAGGATACTTCCAGCTGTGAATTCCCATCTTCAGTTTACTGACCAAGCCGCTCTACATGGCATCATGTGGGTCCATCCTAAAAACTCTGGACCCAGCTTCTCCCTTTAACTCCCATTTCAAAAAAACTGAAAAATGCTCTTTTAATGGCCCCAGCACTGGGACTACTCAACCCCAACAAGCACTTTACTCTGTATGTTTATTCTGACCAAGGCCTTGCTCTTGGGCTACTCTGTCTGACATACGGCAATGCCCAACAAGCCACTACCTACCTCTCCACACAACTGGACTCTGTCCTCCAAGGTTAGCCTGTTTAAGGATTTTGGATGTGGCCATGCTGCTGGCTTCAGAAGCACAAAAACTAAGCATCTGCTAACACATTACTGTTGCATCTTCTCGTAACCTACAGGAACACATGAGCCATTGCTCCCTCCTTTCCCTACTGCCATCCTGCCTACAGCCTACTGCCATCCTGCCTACAGCAAATACATGCCTTACTCATAATCAACCTTTAGTCACCTTCCAAAGATTCAAAGCTCTCAACCTGGCCACCCTCCTTCCTATGAGTACCTCCAACTCCGAACTCTCTCACTCCTACTTGGACCTTTTAGATTCCCTTCCTTCACCTTTCCAGCATATAGCAGAAACCCCTAACCTGGGACACCTACCTGGTTTATTAATGGAAGTGGTTTTAAGGAACCACATCCTGCAGTGGACTACACCACCACTGATAAAAAATGGATTCTTGGAGTCCAACCTCCTCCCATCCCATACCACCTCCCAATAAGTGGAACTAGTTGCCCTAATCAGGGCCCTCACCCTAGCAAAAGGAAAGAGGGTTGATATGTACACTGACTCTAAGTTTGCATACTATATCCTATGTTCTCATGTCCTAATCTGGCAGGAAAGAGGTTTTCTGACCACCAAAGAAACCCCCAAAGTAAATGGCAGGTTAATACGTAAGCTGCTGGAGGCAGCTAAACTACCACTAGAGATTGCCATTATCCATTACAAAGAACATTAAAAGGCTACAAACACTATTGCTAAGAGGAACACCTTGGTGGATTCAGTAGCCTAGCAGGCAGCTCTTATAATCCCTGACTACTATCCATTTTTTCCCAGCATACACCCTGTATATACCCAGGAGGAACAAACCTCACTCGCCCAGGCTGGCACCATTCAGGAAGGGGAATGGTTCTACCTCAATAACAAAATTCTCCTGCCTAAGTCCCAGGAACCCTCTGTTCTTTCATATGTACACAACCATTTCTATGCCACTTACTGCCTGCTACTCCAGCTCTTAAAAACTTAAATACATTTTCCCATCATGGCTGCCAATCTCAAAGGTATTACTAAGGCCTGTTCCATTTGCACTCAAACTTCCCCTGAGGGAACCATGAGGCCCCTCCTTTCACCACTCACCAGGCCCAAGTACACCTGTCAGAACAGGACTGGCCAATCAACTTCACCCACATGCCCCCTGTAAAACTGGTCCAGTATCTTCTGACAATAGTAGATACATCCTTTGTATAAACAAAATCTTCTCCTACTACCACCAAAGAGGCACACACTGTCTCTTCTATTCTCTTCACTCATTAGTCCCCAGTTTGAACTCCCCTCTTCCATCCAGCCAGATGATAGGCCAGCATTTGTTTCATAGGTTAACCAACAGCTGGCAGAGGCTCTAAACATCAAATGGGTCTTCCATATCCCTTACCACCTCCAATCTTCAGGTAAAGTTGTACTGGCCAATGCCCTCTTAAAGCAACAACTGACCAAACTCTCCCTAGAGGTTAAGATGGCCTGGACTTCACTTCTCCCATTGATCCTCATGTATTTACAAGCCATTCCCTGCAAGCCCCTCAGCCTAAGCCCATTTGAACTCATGTACAGGCACCCCTTTATCCTCCAGAATCTCTCTCTATTCCCCTCCTGTCTATATGGGGTACTTGGCCAGCATTACACTTTATTAAACATCTAATAAAACAGTACACTAATGCTTACTTGCCCAAGCCTGAAGGCTGATCTTCTGAATACTCCTCCCAGTCCCTGCAACCTGGAGACTGGGTCTGGATTGCAGACTCCTCCTCCCTCTCCAACCTGAGTAAATGTGTCCTCACCAAGTTATCCTAGCTATTCTCACTGTGGCAAAGCTAGCAACTTTTCCACAATGGATACACCATTCCAAACTAAACAGAGCATCAGACCCACATCCAAAAATTTCCTTACCCCAAAGATATTCTTCCTCCCTCAAATCACTGCACTTAACAAGAATTCCAGAGGTTGCCAGCCCTAAAGGTTCTGGCCCATAACACTTTCCATCTCCAATTTTAAATCTTTCATTCTGTACCTTGTTTCAGATCTTTCCTGGTATCCCTTTCCCATGTCCCTAAACAGTCCACTTCAATTTCTCACACTAATCCAGGAGTTATGATTGCAAGTCACCTTCCAAAATTTCACTCCTACTCAAATCTTCCTTTTCTCCTTTTGTCTTCTTTGTTTTTGAGATGCTCTAAGTCCCTACCCCCAACCTTTGATAGTTGGGCACCCTTTGCCAACCTAATGCACTACCTCCTTAACCAAGCCCAGTCGCCCCTCTCCTCTAGTTGCTGAATATGCCTATCCACACAAACCCAACAGTTTCCTGCCATCCCCACAGACTTATGCAACTGGACCCGGTCTAGCATGACCCTATACCTCATTTATAAGGCTGTTCCATTTTCAGAAACTTTATATATCTTCAGTCATCTAAACACCTTCCCACCACAGACATTTTGTTCTTTTCAAAACTACAGATGCAGGGTTGTTACCCTCCTATGACTCCTTACTCCTGGTCTATCCCTAATACAGGCAAATTTCCCCAGACCACCCATTGGAAGTCTCATTTCCACCCAGACATCACTCATAGCTCAGGTCCTCCTCTGCTTTTGCAGATCTTTCTCCAACCCCAACCATGGGACTCTGGTGGGCAGTCTACCTCCATCCCTGTACAACTCTATCCTCACTTTCAACCCATCTCAGGATCATCAAATCACCAAATAAATCACTGAACAGGCTCTTCCTCAGCCTTCAAAAATCTACTGTGATTTTTCTGCCCCCCTTCCATCTCAGCACCCACTTCTTCTATCTCCTCCCCACCTCTCTGTATAAGCGACACTCACATGTACTCAGAACTCCATTGGAGGGAATGCAATAACTCCTCTCTCTCATGCTTCCTCTTGCCTAACCCTTATTCCAACTCACAGTGACTTAGTGAACAAAATCCATTATTTCCTTTTTTTACAAAATCACACTTCCTTCACTGCTTCCCCCCACTAACATACCTTATCAGCCACTCACCAGAGCTGTCCTTGAAGATAACTTTTCAATATGGGAGAATAAGAACAATGTCCAAGAGGGTGTAAGGAAAATGGCTGTGCTTCAGTCAGGAGTAGACTGAGGCAGATATCTGGTACAGCATGTCACAGCAGGTTTGGAGTGCAGGCGCACAAACCCCTGCACTATGTAATCACATTTATGTAGCCATTTAATGTAACCTGTTTGTGTGAGCTCATATCTGGCTTTGAGCCTCTTTTGTCTGTGAGATATATACCTGCACTGCTGACTCTGTAGGAGAGAGACAGAATAAAGCCATGTTCCAACTGCTTACAGTCCCTCTAGTGTTCTTTCAGCTACCTGCCACCCATCAACCAGCTCCCCTCAGGCCCCAGCTCCAGTTGGAACCTGACAATTGGTGTAGTTATCAGGATACAGAACTGTGCTGCTAGGATGGGCTCTGAAGAAAACATAGGTGGTGGTGGATGGGTCCCCTCTGAGTATGGAGAAGGCACTGAAGCACCTGGAAGCACAGAGCACTGAGAAGGAGCATGCCTTTGCCAGCAGAGTTGGATGGGCATTTTTGACTGCACTACAGGAAGTGCACACTCAGTCCCTGTGGGATGCAGCACAGGTAAGAGATTTTCAGGTACAAGCAGAATACCTGGAGACCCAGATACACAGCGTGGAATGCAAATTAGGGACTGCTGTCCTCACTCCATGTGGGATGCCACATACATGAGGTGACTACTGCCATGGCAGCCCTAGGGGAAGCAGAGGGCCATTGGTGGGACTGGGGATATGTGCCATAAAAAAGGGAAAGGCATGCTTTTTGCAGGGGGCCACCTCGTGGGACAAGAAGGGCTCCCAGCAGGTTACCCACATGCAGATGTGAACTGATTTGATTTTGGCTGGGGTTGCCAGAGGGAAAATTGATAGACAAGCCAATGAAGTGCTGTTAACTTTGTGGAGGCAATTGTTCCCGAAGCAGCAATTCCAGAAAATGCTCAAAGGAGGGCAGGACGATGCTGCTCCACCCAGTCCTGCCCAGCTGCTCCAGCTCAAGGACTACTTGCAGACAGGTGGCAGTATAGAGCTATTTGGTTTGATTAGGGAGCTGGCCAAGGTGCCCGCCTTGTGGGGACACCAGTTGACTGAAGGTTACATGTGGAATTGGCAATTCACTGGTGAGTCCTAGACCTACTAGCCGCTGAGAAAGGGGGCACGGCACATGTATATATCTCTGAGAAGAATGCTGTTTTTATGTTAATGAATCTGCCATTGTTCATGACACAGCCCGCAGGCTCTTTGATAGGGCCACAGAAATCCAATGTCAAGCCACAAACTCCTAGTGGCAAGGGTCATCCCTTCTAAAATGGATGCTGTGGGTTGCCCTTTTCTTTGGGCCCCTAACCTTTTTCCTTCTGTTACTAACAATTGGCCAGTGCATACTTAACATTATATCTCACTTCATCTCCCAAGGCTGAACTCTCTTATCCAGGCAACTACCCAGAAACATATTGATACCGTCCTCCTCCTCCAAGTCCATTGTCAGTGCCTTCAGGAAAGTGACTCTGAAGTCGGACACTTACCACTTCCAAACCTGAATCCTGATTACAATACCAATACCCTTATTTGGAAGGAAGCAGCCATGTCCCCTTCCTTTTATACCAAAGTAAAGGACAGGAATGTTAGCCCAAGCTTCGCCATCTTGTAGACCCCCACCATTTTACATACCCTGGATGGAGTGAAAAATTCCACTGGGGCCTGGGCCATGAGAAACATCCTGTTGGGCAGGTCTCAGGCCTAATGGCTTGACCACTGGAAATTTCTCCCTTGTCAGTAGCTACCCACACCACCCCATCCTGTTTTGCAACACTCCCCTACTCCCATCCGGACCTATAACTGCCCTCGTCTATAAGCTGGGCTTGGGCTCTGGCACTCACTGGTGTCCCCCTCTGCAGGTATCTTCCTCCAACAAACCTGTGTAGCTGTGGACTGTGGCTCCCACCCCTTGTCTCTGTCTCTTTTTCATCCTAACAATTATAAGCCTATAAGTCTTCATTCCTGTGGCTTTAATGTAATAATGAAATTCAGATGTAGTGAGTACTAGAACTCAGTTCCTCCATTTCAAGATTTTTGGCTATTCTAGTCTTTTTACATTTCTGTATGTTTTACAGACCATCTTGTCCATTTTTACAAAAAAACAAGCAAGCTAGGATTTTGATATGGATTGTACTAAATCTACACCCCAATTTGAGGAGAGTTAGATTTAATAATATGGTGCCTTACAATACATGAGTGTGATATATATCTGTATTTATTTAGGTCTTCTGTAATTTCTCTCAGCAATGTTTCCCACTTTGCGGTATAAAAGAAGACAGACATTTGGCAGACAAGTAGACATTTGCTAAATGTCTAATTATATTATGGTTTTAGAAACTATTTTAAATAATATTGTAGTTTTATTACATTTTCCAATTATTCACTGTTACTATATAGAAAAACAATAGATTTTTATATTTGTTTGGTATTTTAAGACTGCTAAATTCACCTAGTAATTATGATTTTTTTGGTAAATTATTTAGGATAGTCTACACAGACAATTATATCATCTACATTTTTCTTGTTATCTATTGCAACTTAATTCTCTGTCAGCTAACCAGTCAAGCACGAAAGCCATCCTGTGTCTATTCTTTTAGAGAGTAGAGATAGTCATTTTTAGTATTTAGTTCATTCGTTTTCTTTGCAAACTCTGCTCTCTGATGACCTTAGAAGAAAAAACAAGGTTTTTTTTAGTTGGCTTAGTCTCATTATTAGGGTAGGAAAAATTCTCATTTGAAAATTTCTCCAGCCTAAGAGGAAGCAGAAATCCTATTTATATTGTGGTTCTTTGTAATTATAAAATCAATTTTATGTTTATTATTTAAAAAGTTTGTACAAATACAAAGAATAATTAATTTTATACTCATGGTCCCGCCATCAAAAATTTAAAAAATAAATCCTCATTATGCCATAATTTTTGTAAGATTAAAGCATTTTAAATAAAATCAAAGAACCACAAACCTGTCCTCACTCCACCCTCCCTTTGTCCTCTTATTCCAAGAGATTTCATTGCCATAAATTTACTGTGTATTCACCTCACACTTTAACCACAGGTATAAAACAATGAAAACGAATATTACTTCTAAAATTCCACTAAATAGTATCACAGTGTGCAAATCACTCTATGTTTTCAAAAATACTTTTCAAGATTTATGTTCATATATAGATCTAATTAATTCATTTTAACATATATTATACTCTATGATAAATACATTTTAATTTATCAATTATATATGATACACATTTAGATAATTTCCTTTCTTTCCTTTCTTGGAGCTACAATATGCAACATTTTATGAATTTTCTGAAACACATGTATTAGAATTTCTTCAGGGTCCATACCAGTCTAATAGGAATTTTCTGTGATAATGGTACTGTTCTATGATCTGTGCTGCTCAATATGGTCTCTATTAGGAACAGGTGGTTTCTGAGCACTTGAAATATGGCTAGTGAGATTGAAGAACTACATTTTTAATTCTATTAATTTTAAATAAACAATTTAAATAGCTACATGTGGCTACTGTCTACTGTATTTAGAGAGTACAGGTCTATTCCAAGGAACAGAATTATTAGATAATCACGTATGCATATTTAAGCATTACTAGCTAATGTAGAATTGCTCTCCAGAGTAGACTCCAATGTCTTGTTTTCAACTAGCTATAACATGCAATGATCTATTGCCCCATCTCCTTGGCTATATACTTAGTTTTATTAGTTTATACATTTTTTAGATAATTTTATGAGTATAAAAGAGTATCTCATTAACGGTTGATTTGTAATTCCCTGTGTGGTGCTGTAATACTTATACATCTATCAAGGACTCTTATTTCCTCCCTTTGAAATTATCTACTTATTTTTCCTTTGGAAGATTTACCTCTTTTCATTGTGGGAATTCTTCATAAACTTGTCATTTTACTTGATAAAATGGTCATACTTAAAAGTCTGAGATTTCTCATTCACTTGAACTTTGTAGTCTTTTGTTACATAGTTGCTTAAATTGTTGAAATGTATCGATATTTTCCCTCACTGTTTCAAGTATTAATGCCTTTCCTAAGGAACCATTTCCTATTATGATGTCACAAATGTATTTTGCTAGGTTTACTGGGAAGATACACTAGTGGGATAGTTCTGTGTATACAGTGATTAAGCACACAGGTTCTGAAGCCTGTCTGTTTCTTTCAAAATTACCTCATTGCTTTTGAAGAATCAGGTAGTTAGTCAACTCGGTGTCTCAGTGCCTTTGTCTGTAATGACAAAAGATAGAAATGACACTATTAATAATAATACTTTCCTCACAGAATTGTTCTGAGTTTTACACCTGTTAACAAAATGAAAGAGTTAGTACAACATTCAGCATGCTATGTTAGCTATTATCATTCTAAATGTTTAGCCGTGTTTTCTTTTTTTGGTTGGTCACTATACATATATTATATGATGATGAATGTGTTCTATCATCTTTCACATGTATATCCAAATGACCAAACATCCTTCATTGAACAATGTATATATTTTTTCATCCTGAGGTTTGTCTATATAATTCTAGATATTCTTTTCTGTTCCATTGCGTTCTCTATTTTTGTGCCAATACCATGTTATTTTATTTAGCATAAACTACAGCAAGCCTTGAAGTTCTGTTCAGCAAATTTTTCTGTGCTCTTAAGATTTTTTTGTCTAAAAATTGTTTTGGCTACTTAATCCTTATAATTCTGCTTATTAGCATTGCATCAGTTTGAGTTTTGTAATGACATGAATTTGTAAAAAGATATTTATGATATCAGTATTCCTCGCCATAGGATATTCGTTCATCTTTAGTTCATTTTGATGACCTTCAAAAAGTTGTTTAATTTTTCCCATAAAAACTTTGTATATATATTGTTAAAAATATTCTCTTAGGTTTCTTTTGCTATTTAAAGTAAGTTTATACTGAAATTAAAATTTTAATTGTCTGTAATATATGTAGAAAATTATTATAGTTGTATGTTGACCTTTTCTACAGGCATTAATGGTTACAGCCAGGATGAACATCCCATTGGGTTGCAGTAGCATCTGGTTGTACTGAAGCTTTATTACTGGCACCTGAAATGTTTCATTTTTTTCTTTCTAGCTCAGCAATGCATTTAATTTTTTAAAGATATGGTTTATACTATGTTCTTCCCAAAAGAGAAGAGAATTATGTTGGTTTGGGTCCATTCTTTCATGATGTTTGAACTTAAATTCTCTATATAAATTTTAAAATTATTGATTCACATTCCATGAATAACTGAAGATTTCATTTTTCTTTCATAAATATATAAATACTTTGTAGCTATCTTTTCAATATTGAATGTTCTCCTCATTAAAAATAATACATTCCAAATCATACAGATTTACTTGTTCATAAATGACATTTTGTTCTAGTTATTTCCTAGTTAATATTTTTTAATTATTGTATATTTTCCATCTACTAAAGTGTAACTTGGTTATTTCTGATGGATAAGAAGAATGAGTTTTTTTAGATGTAAATCTTCAATCCAATGTATTTGGCCATAGAAATGTGAGCTAACAAATATATACTGTTTTAAGCTATTAAGTTTGTGATAATTTGTTATGCAGCAATAGAAAACTAATACAATTGACTTGCTTCTAACTTTAATGAGAATAAGTCCAAAGCTCTACAATTATGTCAGATGTTTGCTTTAGGATTCTAGTAAATATATTTTATCAAATTAAGAAATATTGTTTCTGTTTCTCATTTATGATTATTTAAATTAAAAATAATGTAGAATTATGTTTAATGCTTTTCTACATCTGTAATATCATATCATATTTCTCTTTGAATATGTTACTCTGGATATTAGTAGTGTTTCATTTTGTAATACCGAATCTGCCCTGCATTTCTGGATCATGATTACATTTCTATTCTATGTTAAGCTAATAATATGTACTCATCACTTATCTCTAGAATCTAACTATGATGCATGTTTTCTCTTAGTTTTATATCTTATTGGACATTATTTGAATCATCTTAAGGCACTGGGCAGAGGTACTTAGACACGTATGCTCAGGTTGATATCCCATCCAGAAGTTGTAACTATTTTCTTGTTGAAGTTTATCTTTGCCCAAGGGCCTTGAAGTAAATAAAAACTGTAGCAAGATGCTGTCATAGGTTGGGTTTTTTTTTTTTTCTTTAGTGTTGATAAAGTTCTAGGATACATGTGCACAACGTGCAGGTTTGTTACATATGTATACATGTGCCATGTTGGTGTGCTGCACCCATTAACTCGTCGTTTACATCAGGTATATCTCCTAATGCTATCCCTCCACCCTCCTCCCTCCCTACAATAGGACCCGGTGTGTGATGCTCCCCTTCCTGTGTCCAAGTGATCTCATTGTTCAATTCCCACCTATGAGTGAGAACATGCAGTATTTGGTTTTCTGTTCTTGCGATAGTTTGCTGAGAATGATGGTTTCCAGCCGCATCCATGTCCCTCCAAAGTCACGAACTCATCCTTTTTTATGGCTGCATAGTATTCCATGGTGTATATGTGCCACATTTTCTTAATCCAGTGTGTCACTGATGAACATTTGGGTTAATTTCAAGCCTTTGCTATTGTGAATAGTGCTACAATAAACATACATGTGCATGTGTCTTTATAGCAGCATGACTTGTAATCCTTTGGGTATATACCCAGTAATGGGATGGCTGGGTCAAATGGTATTTCTAGTTGTATATCCTTGAGGAATCGCTACACTGTTTTCCACAATGGTTGAACTAGTTTACAGTCCCACCAACAGTGTAAAAGTGTTCCTATTTCTCCACATCCTCTCCAGCACCTGTTGTTTCCTGATTTTTTAGTGATTGCCATTCTAACTGGTGTGAGATGGTATCTCATTGTGGTTTTGATTTGCATTTCTCTGATGGCCAGTGATGATGAGCATGTTTTCATGTGTCTGTTGGCTGTATGAATGACTTCTTTTGAGAAGTGTCTGTTCATATCCTTTGCCTACTTTTTGATGGCATTGTTTTGTTCTTGTAAATTTGATTGAGTTCTTTATAGGTTCTGGATATTAGCCGTTTGTCAGATGAGTATATTGCAAACATTTTCTCCCATTCTGTAGGTTGCCTGTTCACTCTGATGGTAGTTTCTTTTGCTGTGAAGAAGCTCTTTAGTTTAATTAGATCCCATTTGTCAATTTTGGCTTCTGTTGCCATTGCTTTTGGTGTTTTAGACATGAAGTCCTTGCACATGCCTATGTCCTGAATGGTACTACCTAGGTTTTCTTCTAGAGTTTTTATGGTATTAGGTCTAACATTTAAGTCACTAATCCATCTTGAATTAATTTTCATATAAGGAGTAAGGAAAGGATCCAGTTTCAGCTTTCTGCTTATGGCTAGCCAATTTTCCCAGCACCATTTATTAAATAGGGAATCTTTCCCCATTTCTTGTTCTTGTCAGGTTTGTCAAAGATCAGATGGCCGTAGATGTGTTGTATTATTTCTGAGGGATCTGTTCTGTTCCATTGGTCTACATCTCTGTTTTGGTACCAGTACAATGCTGTTTTGGTTACTGTAGCCTTGTAATATAGTTTGAAGTCAGGTAGCATGATGACTCCAGCTTTGTTCTTTTGGCTTAGGATTGTCTTGGCAATGCAGGGTCTTTTTTGGTTCCATATGAACTTTAAAGCAATTTTTTCCAATTCTGTGAAGAAAGTCTTTGGTAGCTTAATGGGGATGGCATTGAATCTATCAATTACCTTGGGCAGTATGGCCATTTTCACGATATTGATTCTTCCTATCCATGAGCATGGTATGTTCTTCCATTTGTTTGTGTCCTCTTTTATTTCACTGAGCAGTGGTTTGTAGTTCTCCCTGAAGAGGTCCTTTACATCCCTTGTAAGTTGGATTCCTAGGTATTTTATTCTCTTTGAAGCAGTTGTGAATGGGAGTTCATTCATGATTTGGCTCTCTGTTTGTCTCTTACTGGTGTATAAGAATGCTTGTGATTTTTGCACATTTTGTATCCTGAGACTTTGTTGAAGTTGCTTATCAGCTTAAGGAGATTTTAGGCTTAGATGATGGGGTTTTCTAAATATACAATCATGTCATCTGCAAAGAGGGACAATTTGACTTCTTCTTTTCCTAACTGAATACCCTTGATTTCTTTCTCTTGCCTAATTGTCCTAGCCAGAACTTCCAACACTATGTTGAATAGGAGTGGTGAGAGAGGGCATCCCTGTCTTGTGCCAGTTTTCAAAGGGAATTTTTCCAGTTTTTGCCCATTCAGTATGATATTGGCTGTGGGTTTGTCATAAATAGCTCTTATTATTTTGAGAAACATTCCATCAATACCGAATTTATTGAGTGTTTTTAGCATGAAGGGCTGTTGAATTTTGTCAAAGGCCTTTTCTGCATCTATTGAGATAATCATGTGGTTTTTGTCTTTGGTTCTGTTTATATGCTGGATTACATTTATTGATTTGCATATGTTGAACCAACCTTGCATCCCAGGGATGAAGCCCACTTGATCATGGTGGATAAGTTTTTTGATGTGCTGCTGGATTCGGTTTTCCAGTATTTTATTGAGGATTTTTGCATCGATGTTCGTCAGGGATATTGGTCTAAAATTCTCTTTTTTGTTGTATCTCTCTCAGGCTTTGGTATCAGGATGATGTTGGTGCTGTAAAATGAGTTAGGGGGGATTCCCTCTCTTTCTATTGATTGGAAGAGTTTCAGAAGGAATGGTACCAACTCCTCCTTGTACCTCTGGTAGAATTTGGCTGTGAATCCCTCTGGTCCTGGACTTCTTTTGGTTGGTAGGATATTAATTATTGCCTCAATTTCAGAGCCTGCTACTGGTCTATTCAGGGATTCAACTTCTTCCTGGCTTAGTCTTGGGAGAGTGTAATTGTCCAGGAAATTATCCATTTCTAGATTGGGTTTTTTTGAGCAAACATATTTGAAGACAGTTGAGCACACAGTTGAGCATCCACTAACACTTGTGGAAGGGAAGGGAAGAAAGCAGGATTGAGCAGAGTAAGAAGTGAAGCTACCTGCAGTCCCAATATCAGTGTCAGCCTGGGCAGTTCCGGAGTTAGAATGGCTATCCAGAGTTGTCCTGATTGCACATGAGCCATCCCAGGAAGGACATAACTTTGCGGAAGGTGGCTTTCTGAAGCTGAGACAATTCCCTGAAGTGCTGACATCTGAAAGCTGTCTACTGTCAGCACTCCCAGAAACTGGGATACCAAATCTTTCCTTGAAAGGAGAGTTGGGTTAAACCCACAGTATCCACTACAGGTATGTATGAAGAGACAATTATAAACAAACAAACAAAAAATCCACAAAACTTCTGCAGATTTGAATGATCCATTCAGGTAAGGACAATACTGATGTTGGCTGTCGTAAATGGGATGGCCTGGCACTCTTGAAAAATCTCAAATACATTAAAAGGAACCTTGTGTATTACCATAGATGTAAACATGTTATGCATTGCTTTGTATAATACACCTCTTGCAGAATGACCATCAGATATTTTCAGTGTTTAGAGTTTTTTCCTCCTCTGAAATGTAGAAGGCTTATCATGGCCTAAGTAACCTTTCAGCCAATGAGAGGTAGGAAATTATCACATATCCTGAACCATAATTATTCCAACTGCAAATTTTATAAAACAAAAGTAAATATCTTCTGGTATGTGAGGTTTTAGTTGCAACATTGCTCTCCTCCGATGCCATGCTACCTGGATAGTATAGCTTAGAATCTGTGCAGGCTCTAATGTCAAGTTTAACACCTCACTTCTCTCCTAATCTTTTCTCTCCAGCCCAGCTCAAATGGACAAAGAGGTCATTTTATATTTACCACCTAAGAATTTGATTTGAAAATAGGATCAGAAACCAGAGGAAATTTGATTTATGCCAGCCCTACGTCCAAGGTACCTACAAAAGGATAATATGCTTGTTTTTATGAGATAGTACTGATTGAGTGAGGGCACAATATGAAAATGGCTTATGGTTTGGCTACAGGGTCAGTTCAAAGGTCAAAGCCTCAAGTACTGTTCATTTGTTAGCAGATTTCAGAACAACTAATTTCACCTGTATTGTATTTATTTTTTCAGCCTCTTCAAAACCATTCTGTTGAGATTTACATCACAACTTCCCTCTCTTTTTCACATTTATTAAATTTGAAAAGCTTCCAAATACTGTTTCACCAACCTGTACCTCTATACAAATGACAAAACTTTTATTAAAACCATTTTTTTTTGATGAGTAAATCTGGAAAATAAGGAAGTAAAAGAATTACCTTGGGTCTGAGTTTTGATGGATAATATAGCCTCGTTTGAAAACCTAAATACACACATTTGCCGCACTAATATTTTTTTATATTTTGGTAAATAGTTATATCTTTAATAAATGGTTAAATTCCAAGAAAAATTTTGGCTCACAAGCCTTATTTCATCTCTTATGTTGGACCTTTAGAGTTATCAGTCCAAAGTGTTTACGACTCAGTGTCTGATAAATTCTTCCTTCCAGAAAACTTTAATCCTTCTTGTTTACCTCAAAGTTCAATATAAATACATTAAGTGCAAAGTCCTATATAAAATTCAAGTTGTTGAAAAAGACATTTTCCTTATTCATGTAAAGTTAGTCACGTAAAAATATGAAACATCAAGAGTAGTGTCTCATAAATTTTAAGTTTGAAATGGAAAGACTTTACGTGACTTAGACTTAATATGGCTTAGATTGCATGGCTAAAAACATAAATAGGCAATAAGTCAAAACAGGCTAAGTGGCTATTGATATCCATTGCTTAATTTAGAATATGACAACAATGATTTCTCTTATATTTCTTTTTGAGGAGAAATAGGATATAGAAGAGATTCAGTATTTTTAAGGTAACCAGAATGCCCTTGGAAAAGTTTTCTGTTCTTTTTTCTTTTTGTAGAGATAGGGTTTTGACATGTTGCCCAGGCTGAGCTCAAGTGATCTGCCCACCTCGGCTTCCCAAGTTGCTGGGATTACATGTATGAGCCACCATGCCTGGCCCCTTGGATAATATTTTTTTTTTTAAGATAAATATAAGACTCTAGTGGGAGCTGAACGATGTGAACACATGGACAGATGGGGCAGAACAACACACACTGGGGCCTGTTGGAGGAAGTAGGGGGAGGGATGGTACAGGGAAGAACAGCTAATGGATGTGGGGCTTAATACCTGGGTGATGGGATGGTCTGTGTAGTAAATAACTGTGGCACATGTTTACCTATGTAATAAACATGCACATCCTGCATATGTACCCTGGAACTTAAAAGTTGATTTAAAAAAAGAAAACACACACACACACACACACACACACACATATATATACACATACACATATATGCACACTAAGGAGTTCCAGAATTAATTCAACGGATAATTAGCTGGTTATGAAGCCAAAAACATGGCCCTGCCCCCGGTTTATAGATATATAGATAGATAGATGATTGATAGATAGATAGATGGATAGATATAGATAGATATAGATTGATAGATGGATAGATATAGATAGATAGATATAGATCTATTTCCCTTCAGGGTATTGCACGGATATACTGCATACTGAGATAGACTGTGACATAATGTATATTGGAGTTGAAATACTCTCAGTCCCCATTATTTAGAAGAGATTAGATCCTTAGATTCTCTTTAACTAAAATTAAAGAACCATATCCGAATTCCACAGAGAGGAAAACATGTCTTAATGAGTACTCAGTGGGTGTTAAAGTAAGGGCAATGACTAGAGCAAAAACTAACAGGAAAACATGCCAATCCATCTTGCTAGCATTTTAAGACAATATACCACCTTCATTCTCTCTCTCTCTCTCTTCCTCTCTCCCTTAAACTCAATGCCACTCATTACCTGTCTTGCCTCCCTCCCTTCATCTCCCCAGCTCGACACACGTTCCCTTATTTTATTATATGATTTATTCCCATTTGTGGAATTTTCCAAATGATATGGAGAACAGGTTTTTCTGGAGGTTCATCAAAATTCTTCTCTAAGACTAAGAATAAATTAAAGCAGGGGTGTGGCATCCCTGCTGGTGGGGATTGGTTCCCCATGTTTAACAGTGTAATCTAATATTAACAAAATTAATTGCTAGGCTTGAGTACCCTCCAGTTCACATCAAAAGTCTTCAGCCTACTGTTCCAAGTATATATTTTCAACATGGTTTTCTAGTCTACATTATGTAGATATTAATTAAGTCCTGTGGTCATCTTTTTCCAATGATAGCTTATTTCCAATCATAGGAATTGTTTTTATTGGTTTAATTTATATTTTTCTATGTTTATCATCACATCTCTTACCTCTGATTCCAATTTACCAATTATTACAGTTTAACAGCCAAGTTCTAAATATTAAATGTGTTTATATTTTAAATATGTTTGTTATATATAGCATATATAACATTATATATGTATGCGTGTGTATGTATATGTGTGTGTGTGTGTGTGTGTATATATACACACATATATACACACACCAGAAATTTGACAACATTTTTTATTCCAAAAATAAAAGCATCCAGCAAAGAAGCCAAAAACATGGCCCTGCTCCGGTTTAAACCTTCTGACTTCAGGGACATAATTACAGCAGAAACTGACTTAGGTCCAATTACATGCAGGGCTCTAGCTGGGTGCCTCCTGTTTCTTCAAAGATGAGTAGCCAGAATTTAGAATTTAAATTGTCAGCTCAAAGAAACACAGGGTGTATTTAGTTTCTGCTACTTAAAGAGTCATCTGAGAACCTAGAGGGGAAGACTCCTATGTCATTCATGTATTTCTCTGAGTTTGACCCTAGTTTTTTAGGTTAGAAAGGGGTCCTAGGTTCCTGAAAAATGGAAAACTTAACACTCTTTTCAATTACTTTGTACTTTATGAAATAACTTATGGCCAGAGCCTGCTATTCAATGCAAATGAATGTAACTCTATTCTCCCACATTGCATATAAGGGATGGAGGGTGGAGAGTGGGAGGGAAATGGAGGGGAAAATGAAAATCTCTTGAAATAATATAGTAATTAGTTTCTCTGTTTGAAAACTCTAAGTTTCATTAAACAGCAATAATAACCAGCAGTAAGTAAACTGCCACCCCCAGGAGAGGGAAAAATGTCAAATTTCATCCTAAAAAGACTTTTGTGAAAACACAGGCAGTCAATTCCATTTTATTCTGAAGATTTATTTCATACCAGTCAAAATTAATTCAAACCTGTCTCCCAGATGCAATGAGTGTGAAGAACTAAACTTACTGTCATCGGATTTTGCTGTGTCTCACCATCTCTAAATATTGAATATGGATGGCAGAAATAGACTTTTATTTGAAATCTGTGTTAAGGAAGCTTTAGTTCAAAAAAACACATGCTGATACAACAGTGTGTGAGCATGTGTGTGTGTGTGTCTTTGTGTGTGTGTGAGAAAGAGAAAGAAAGAGAGAGAACCAGAGAGAAAGAGAGATTTTCCTTTTCTAGGATCTACTTCTGTATATGTACCTCTCCTTTGTATCATATACATGTAATAAAACCAGGGAAGGGGAGAGGGGCTCATTTTAGCCTTCCTGAAAGAAAGGCCTTAGTGTTAAATGCTATGTAAAATGATTTCACTCACCACTAAAGAAGTGACATATTTGAAAAATGATACAGCAGTTCTTTGAAATTCACTAAGGAGTTCCAGAATTAATTCAATGGATAATTAGCTGGTTATGGAGCCAAATCACAACTTGCATGTTGCAATTAAAATAGTAAATAATCATTTCACTTACTGTATGAGTTTTTTCCTTGTGAACTGAAAAATTTTATTACAAAGTATGAAATCAGGGAACTTAGTATGTACATATTTACAGGTATTTATGGAACTTCAAATTCTATTCCAGGTAAATTTGAATAAAAAAAGTTTAAACAAAAGTCAATATTCTTTCTTTGACAAGGCAGGTACCCTAATTCTGCTACATGAAGTTGGCATAATATATATTAACAGCCAATGCCAAAATCAAAAAACATTATAATTCACATATTACAATAGACAATAATGTTAATGATAGGTAAAATGTGTGCCTAATTCATTTAAACAGGTTCCCTTCTCTTGTCACCCATCAATCCAATTGCAGCAAAACCCAAATTAGTAAGCTTTTACAAGTGTCATGCATTGCATGCATTGCACTAAATGAGTATGTGGTACTCATACATAAAGAAATGCTTTCAAGTGAGTTTGAACTGCCCTTCTTTTGGGGCTCTAGAACATCAGATCGACAAATTGGCACCCATTTGGCCTGTCAAAATCCATTAAAATCTTGGGTCAGTATCTTTTTAGTGTCTAGGAAGGCAGCCAACACCACCTCCCATGCTTTGTCAAAGGTCAGACATATGGCATGTCTTGTCTCTCCTTAGAGGGGTTTGTCCATCTTGGGAATCTTTAAACATGATCCAAGTTTACTAGCCTCAGCTCTCTGATGGGCTCAAAAAAAGTTATGATCCCACCGATTATCTGGAGTTTTCTTGTTGCAAGGGAAGAAGACACTATTTTAAAAGATTCCTACATACTATGCAGAACTAGAGGTGACCTAATAAACATTTGTCTGTATTTTTAATTGTTGTAAACATTGTTCACAACAGGTACATAATATTCCACTGCAAATATCTACCATAATTTACTTGACTATTGTACTGTTGTTAAATGGTTTCTTTCCAGTTTTTTACCATTAAGAAAGCAATTGCAGTAAACATATTTATGTATATAGCTTATTTTGTATTCAGTATTATTTCCTTAGGACATGTCCACAAATACAAAATACTTGGTTAAAAAAGAATAGGGTCAGACTCCAGCTGATGGGTTTGAATCAAGTTCTACCATTGATTGTCTGTATTCTTCAGGTCGTTGAGTAATCCTCCAAACATTTTTTTGTAAAATATTTTCATTTTGCAAAATAATAATAGTAGCATCTGTCTCTTAAAGTTGCTGTGAGAAGTAAGTGAAATAGCACAAATGCAGTGCCTGGGAGTGGATCATCAGAAGGTAAGCATGCAATTGTTGTTATTATAAGATAATCTTTTTATAGAATTTTTACAAACAACTTTCTATAATTGAGCATTTCACACCATCCTAAAATGTATAACAGAAGCCTGCCTTTAGAAATCTTTGACATTTATTTTCATCCAGAAAACATAAGTTCTCTTATGTACACTGTTTTATTATCACATATGTTGTATGATACAGTCAAAACGCCAGGGGTATGTATGAAGGCGAATATACTTGGGCTCAAATCCTGGTATCGTATTTAATCATTTACGAACTTGAAAACTATTTTTAACTTCTCGATTTTCAGGTCCCACATGATATTAATAATAACTCCTAGTCATTAAAAGGATTAGATATAATATAGGTAAATTACTTAGACATATTACATACTCAAAATAGGTTTCTCATCCTAAGTGCACATTAGAATTACCTAGAGATCTAATGTCCAGCTGCATCCCAAGCCATTCCCATCTAAATTTGGAGGCTGGCCCCAAGTCAGTATGTTGTTACAGCTCCCTAGGTGAGGCAAATAGTCAGGTTGTCAAACCACTGCCTCCTCATCATGTTATAGGCTTAATAACAACCAAAATGTATAAATGACTTTATAATTTACAAATCACTACCATAAACATAATTGGATTTGATTACTACAAAATATTTGAAGCATTATTTTTATTGAAAATGCTTATATTTTTACAAAAGTACATGGATTATGAGCTATGATAATGGGTCATGTTGGCACAATTCCCTTTGCTCTATCTCAAATTCAAGGTATTTCATGTTAGCTCATACAGTTGTCACCAGATCTGTTTACAAATCTCTTGTTACATTTATATCATATATCAACACCTCAAGCACAAAATATTTTTTATGTAAAAAGCCAGCCAAATCCTTCACAAAATGTCTGTAAATAATGTTCAGTACTTTCTTCTGCCTCTTACTCAGTGACCTGATCATAGATACACAGACAGATGGATAAATAGATAAATAGAATACCAACAAGTTGCAAATAACTTTGTCTTATCTGTAGCCTGCGACCCCCTGCCCTTTTTTTGCTATGAACACCAAGAACCTAGGTCTATAGGCATTAAAAAATACTGTAGAAACTTGCAAAGAGTAAAATAATTGGTTGGGATTTCAGAAACATTGATTTTCATACAGAATCCAAGAGAAAGGGCCTACTGATGAATGAAGTGGCTTTCTAGATTATTGTAAAACAAGGATTTTGTAAAACAGCAGCATATGTTACTCCCTTCCACCACTAAAAAAGCTATAATATGGTTTTTCTGTCCCTCCATGTATGACTACTTGATTTAGATGACTCATATTGTCCTGTAAGTTTTTACGGCTCAGTTCTTAATGGATTTTGTATTGGAACCTTATAATTTAAGAAATTTAAAGAGTATTTTCTTGGACTATTGAAAAAGTACCTGTTTGGGGCTATTTCAAAGATATATGGAGTCCCAAGATAGGAATACTTGTTAAAATAAGAGTACTGGTGACATAATGGTATAGCTTGAAAAGCAAACAATATATCTTTAAAATAAATTATACAGGTTTAATAGAAAATGATACCTCAATATCACTGGCCAATGTGATGTAAAAAGTCTAGCTGCATTTAGCCAATAGATGTGACTATTTTGACTGGCCTCTAAAATTCCTACTCCTGCTTCTAAGTATCCTTGTAGCCTATTTTTAGATATTACAATATTATGAAACATTCCAAAAGATGCATACACAATAAAACTCTGCTGCTGACTCAGCTTCTATTGTATCTTAACCCAATAATGATATATTGAGAATTAAGACTCTGTATACTATAGTATATATTTTAATTATACTTTTATAAACCTGAATAAAATATAATTAAAATGTACTTACTCTAGAGCTACAATATGAAAGTCTATTATTTTAATGCACACATTATAGAAAATGTAATTGACTTCCCAACAAAACCAGAAACTCTTCCTCATAACCAGGAAAACTAATCTCTATGCTGGGTAGATTTATCAGGAGTTATTATTATCTTAAGCTAAAAAGTCAAAACAAGTAAATATTTTATAAGGTGTCATTATTAACAAATGTATATTGATTCTCTCCTCTCCCCAGATTTTTTCCACCCTATTGTTCACTTAAGGAAAAAGCAGGTTGATTTACTTATTTCAATATTTTCTTCTCACTCAATTTGGGTCTGGAAAGTACCTTGTGAGTATGATCTCTAATGTTTCTTGCTGATGTGTAGCAGGATTATTCCTGTAGACTTATGAAAACAGAATCCCAACACAGAGTACAAGATGGTGCTCCATGACATGCCACTTCCAAAGACATAAATTTTTCCTTGTCAGGAGCACAATGCTTCTTGTTATTGTAACCAAATTCTCATTGATTAAAACAAAAACTCAGGCTGCATAAGACAGCAGCTGCAAGTAGTTATCTAAGCTGTGTCTACATAAGGCAATTTTTACACAGTAGTGCAAGCAAAAGAAGATCATTTATTTACCTGTCTTTTTCAATCTATTTTTATAAATCCAGAGAAAGATTAATAGTTCTTCAGAAAAAGTATTTTTAATAAGTCAGACATTTTTGATTAAAACAAAAATTTTGATGAAATGTTTAGTATGGCTCAATAAAAATAAAAGCTAAAGTATATATGGAATTGTGGGGTTTTATTCAAAAAGTTTGTGAGAATCATTTGATGAAGAAAATCTGATTAACTGTTTTCAATTTGGGAGTAAAGAGGTAGCTAATTACCTCCTCAAAATAGGTTAAAAAATGGGATTAGGTTGCTCAAGAGAGATAATAGTTTTTTGATCAGAAATATAATTTCTATGGCTGTAAATATTTTAGCTGCATAAGTGTGGTAATCCAACAGACAAGCTGTCTGTATTTTTAAAATATAAACAGGGTAATTTGCATTAGACACTGTCTAGTCAGTATGAAGCCAAAATGTTGCTCGTCAGAAGTTTTCAGGGGTAATTGACTTCAAACTTTTATTTTTCTTTTTAATACCTGACAATTTACAATATGAGCTTTTCCTTGGAAAACTCATATTTCTCTGGACTGTCTGCCTGGAGGAACATGGAGTGGCTAACTCACAATTTGCTTTCAGTAAATTCCGTGATCTAGTTGTTATTAGAAAAGCAATGTAATGCTTGTGTGATTTAGTCAGGTAAAATAACAATGTGTGCTAACCGGTCACTTGGTGCTTAGAACACTAGCACAGACTTCCACATGGATATTATAATCCCAGTGACTACTTGCCATATTAGGAGAGTCTGGTCATCTATGAAAGCTAACAGCCAGCAAGGGAATGGCTAAGATTTCAGCGGTGAGTTTATAATTCCCAAGGACTCCATAGGACACTTTCTCTACTCTCCAGAGTTTTATAGATGAAGGCAGAGTATTATTTGTAAAAACTCTCTGTTTGTCCTCAGTCAAGGTCATGAGAATTTCAGAAATAAATTCAGAAAATGGATGCACTGCACTCAACATATTCATGTGTTAAAGATACAAATATAATTTACCAGGCAAAAATAGCAACCGATCATAAATAGAGCAGAAGTACTTTCAAGGAGATTAAATCCATGCTTTGCACAATTAAGCAGTGCTACCCACTGAGTGAGGATGCTTTATAGTATCTCATATTTTCATAACAAACTGTTTGGTAAATTTAAATGAAAAGTTTAGTGGGTTCAACAGTGAGTGACCTGCTAATGAGTTGTTAAACCAAAGAAATAAGGAAAGAAAAAAAAAAAAAAGGAAATAAGGAAAGTAAGAAAAAAAGGATAGCTCATTTAAGCAAAAATCGCAAGTCTAATAAAACACAGCAGCTACATAGCAGTTTATTCTAATACAAAGCTATGCTTCGATTTATGAAAAGGGGAAAAACCTGCACAGTACCTGCAATAAATGTCTTCCATGTCTGTTGGGATAGAATGTTGCAGTAGTTTTGCTATAGCTTCAAATTCAAAATGCGTAATATTAAGTTTTTAAATTATTGTTTTAATAGAATTTTAGCAAAAAACAAATTGAAAATATTCAGTTGCAATGATTGGAATTGCCATCATGAACCCAAATTTGAACACCTTAGGCCAATATTAGCATAGCCTCACATTATAATATTTTGATTATAGTACCTTTATTTTACAAAAAATAGGGGGCTTTCTGTTGTGAATTGTATTTTTCAAATCAAAAGGTAGAAGAGTACCCACTGTGTGTCATGGTACATTCTATATTTTAACTCTTTTAAACACCACAGTGATTTTGGAAAGTTAACATCCCTAGTGGATGAAAACAGATTCAGAGAAGCTGTCTGACTTTGCCTCTAAGTACAAGACGTGCGTTTGTTGTATAAACTTGTTTTTCCTAAGTTTACTGTATTACTATGAATGGTACTGCTATCTCACCGATCAACAAACATAAATCAAACATAAATATATGAACTCATGAAAAGCGCTTAGTGCAACCCCCAGAAAAAGTGAGTTTCTATAATTTTTTATGAGGATAATCATCATCATATTAGGATTCTCTTTTGCATCCAAGTAGTGCTACACTTCCCTTCATAATTTCTACCTGCTATCTCTCTTAGCAGTTCCTTTTTACAGTTCTTGCTATGCCTTAACTCAAGCTTCTGTTGCCTCCTGACTTGATTGTCATAATAAAGTACAAAGTGATTTCTCATCTCTCATTTTGCCTCTTTTTCCCAAAACCATTTACATCTTTAATGTTAGTATCACCATGATTTTTCTAAAATGAGATCTATGTTAGATTACTGTTTAAGGTCCCTCAATGATTTCTAATAGGAAGGCACAGACCCTTTCGTGGTATAAATGGTCTTATGTCATGTACCCTCCCTTTTCCTATTAAATGTTATATCTTAGCACTCTCATTTCTCAACAGGAGAGCTAAAACTTTTACATGCTATGAATGGTTCTGTGCAGTCTACCAATCTGCCTTATGTTTACCTGCTAAACATCATCACTCACTACTCATATTCAATCATATTCTAGACCCCAAAGGTCTAACTTTGAGTTGCTCAAATCTTGCATAAGTTTTCATGGTTGCACACCTCACATGGTAGTTACACTTTAAGTTTCCATATACACTATATTACATGCTTTTTTTTTCCCTGCTGTTCTCTTGTAGAAGTAACTAATTTATTATCTGTGCCTCCTCTAAATTCCCAGTTTACCTATGTTAGAAACTGTGCTATTCTATCTTATACACACACACACACACACACACACACACACACACACACGTTTGTTTATATGCATTTTTGATAGCAAGCTTTGTTTCGGCAGAACCTAGCATGTACTAAAGCACCTGGCATATTACCTGGATTATATTCCAATCTCCATGACAATAATCGGAAACATTTCAGGATTACTTAGTAGTACTAGGACCTCATAAATATAGGCAAATTTGTTAAGACATGGTATTTTCTGTCATTTAAGAAGTCCAGAATTGTCAAAATTGTTGTCAATTTGCAGAGTAATTTAATTCTGATCATTCTTTTTGTTACTAGACTTGTGAATTATTCAAGAATTGTGTTTCCTTCTTTATGCTGGCTTCCAGAATGTATACCTCCAATATTTATATGTAAAATAAATAAGATATGTATTTTGTTTCATAAATTCACTATCCTTATTTTACATTTCCTATTTTACTTCATACTAATTTTGTTACCATATTTTACTTTTTACCCAGTGTTAGCTTGGAAAATGGAACATGAGGAAAAGCTTATATGCAAAGGGTTTATCGAGTGGTAACATTACAGACCAGAAGAATTAGGAAAGAAAAGGAAGGGAGGCGAGAAGGCAAAGTAGGTATTTGGGAGTGTGATACAAACCTGGCCATAGAGTTAGAAGAAAACACAGTTGTTTATATGCTGGATTACATTTATTGATTTGCATATGTTGAATGAGCCTTGCATCGCAGGGATGAAGCCCACTTGATCATGGTGGATAAGCTTTTTGATGTGCTGCTGGATTTGGTTTGCCAGTATTTTACTGAGGATTTTTGCATCGATGTTCATCAGGGATATTGGTCTAAAATTCTCTTTTTTTGTTGTGTCTCTGCCAGGCTTTGGTATCAGGATGATGTTCACCTCATAAAATGAGTTAGGGAGGATTCCCTCTTTTTCTATTGATTGGAAGAGATTTAGAAGCAATGGTACCAGCTCCTCCGTGTACCTCTGGTAGAATTCGGCTGTGAATCCATCTGGTCCTGGACTTTTTTTGGTTGGTAGGCTATTAATTATTGCCTCAATTTCAGAGCCTGCTATTGGTCTATTCAGGGATGCAAGTTCTTCCTGGTTTAGTCTTGGGAGACTGTAAGTGTCCAGGAAATTATCCATTTCTTCTAGGTTTTCTAGTTTATTTGCGTAGAGGTGTTTATAGTATTCTCTGATGGTAGTTTGTATTTCTGTGGAGTCGTTGGTGATATCCCCTTTATCATTTTTTATTGCATCTATTTGATTCTTCTCTCTTTTCCTCTTTATTAGTCTTGCTAGCGGTCTATCAATTTTGTTAAGAACCAAAGACAAAAACCACATGATTATCTCAATAGATGCAGAAAAGGCCTTTGACAAAATTCAACAGCCTTCATGCTAAAAACTCTCAATAAATTTGGTATTGATGGAATGTTTCTCAAAATAATAAGAGCTTTTTATGACAAACCCACAGCCAAAATCATACCGAATGGGCAAAAACTGGAAGCATTCCCTTTGAAAACTGGCTCAAGACAGGGATTCCCTCTCTCACCACTCCTATTCAACACAGTGTTGGAAGTTCTGGCTAGGGCAATAAGGCAAGAGAAAGAAATAAAGAGTATTCAGTTAGGAAAAGAAGAAATCAAATCGTCCCTGTTTGTAGATGACATGATTGTATATTTAGAAAACCCCATCATCTCAGCCAAACGGGATCTCCTTAAGCTGATAAGCAACTTCAGCAAAGTCTCAGGATACAAAATCAATGTGCAAAAATCACAAGCATTCTTATACACCAGTAAGAGACAAACAGAGAGCCAAATCATGAAGGAACTCCCATTCACAATAGCTTCCAAGAGAATAAAATACCTAGGAATCCAACTTATAAGGGATGTAAAGGACCTCTTCAGGGAGAACTACAAACCACTGCTCAGTGAAATAAGAGGACACAAACAAATGGAAAAACATACCATACTCATGGATAGGAAGAATCAATACTGTGAAAATGGCCATGCTGCCCAAAGTAATTGATAGATTCAATGCCATCCCCATTAAGCTACCAAAGACTTTCTTCACAGAATTGGAAACACTGCTTTAAAGTTCATATGGAACCAAAAAAGAGCCTACGTTGCCAAGACAATCCTAAGTCAAAAGAACAAAGCTGGAGTCATCACGCTGACTTCAAACTATACTACAAGGCTACAGTAATCAAAACAGCATGGTACTGGTACCAAAACAGAGATGTAGACCAATGGAACAGAACAGAGCCCTCAGAAATAATACCACACATCTACGGCCATCTGATCTTTGACAAACTTGAGAGAAACAAGAAATGAGGAAAGGATTCCCTATTTAATAAATGGTGCTGGGAAAATTGGCTAGCCATAAGTAGAAAGCTGAAACTGCATCCTTTCCTTTCTCCTTATATGAAAATTAATTCAAGATGGATTAGAGACTTAAATGTTAGACCTAATACCATAAAATTCCTAGAAGAAAACTTAGGTAACACCATTCAGGACATAGGCATGGGCAAGGACTTCACATCTAAAACACCAAAAGCAACGGCAACAAAAGCCAAAATTGACAAACGGGATCTCATTAAACTAAAGAGCTTCTGCACAGCAAAAGAAACTACCATCAGAGTGAACAGGCAACCTATAGAATGGGAGAAAATGTTTGCAATCTACTCATCTGACAAAGGGCTAATATCCAGAACCTACAAAGAACTCAAACAAATTTACAAGAAAAAAACAAACAACCCCATCAAAAAGTGGGCAAAGGATATGAACAGACATTTCTCAAAAGAAGTCATTCATACAGCCAACAGACACATGAAAACATGCTCATCATCACTGGCCATCAGAGAAATGCAAATCAAAACCACAATGAGATACCATCTCACACCAGTTACAATGGCAATCATTAAAAAATCAGGAAACAACAAGTGCTAGAGAGGATATGGAGAAATAGGAACACTTTTACACTGTTGGTGGGACTGTAAACTAGTTCAACCATTGTGGAAAACAGTGTGGCGATTCCTCAAGGATCTAGAACTAGAAAAACCATTTGACCCAGCCATCCTATTACTGGGTATATACCCAAAGGATTATAAATTATGCTGCTATAAAGACACATGCACACGTATGTTCATTGCGGCACTATTCACAATAGCAAAGGCTTGAAATCAACCCAAATGTCCATCAGTGACAGACTGGATTAAGAAAATGTGGCACATACACACCATGGAATACTATGCAACCATAAAAAAGGATGAGTTTGTGTCCTTTGTAGGGACATGGATGCAGCTGGAAACCATCATTCTCAGCAAACTATCGCAAGAACAGAAAACCAAATACAGCATGTTCTCACTTATAGGTGGGAATTGAACAATGAGATAACTTGGACACCGGAAGGGGAACATCACACACTGGGACCTATTGTGGGGAGGGGTGAGGGGGGAGGGATTGCATTGGGAGATATACCTGATGTAAATGACGAGTTGATGGGTGCTGATGAGTTGATGGGTGCAGCACACCAACATGGCACATATATACGTATGTAACAAACCTGCACGTTGTGCACATGTACCCTAGAACTTTAAGTATAAAAAAAAAATACACAGCTGACTGTTTGCCATAAGAAACGTCTTTCGGAAAAGACATGTAGAATCGTGTTGCTTCAGTATAGTCCATCAGGAGGAGGACGGAAAAGACATTCACTTTCCAGATTCTTAAAGTCCCCAGTCCCTCGTTTTTATTCTCCCCATGGGCGTTAAATTTCTTGCTTTCTTGGATTGTCCTCCTTTCCCTGTCCAGGCAATTGCTGGAAAAGCTGGATGTCAATCCCTGAGGCTGGATGTCTTCCTCTAGGTCAGAAAGCTTTGGACAGGAACAGAACTTGTGTGTGTCCCGCTGGGTGAGGCTTTAGTGCTAGAGTTGCAGTGACCCACTATGGTGACATCAAGAGGGACTCTGATACATTCCACTTCTTACCTCCAAACAAGCTGTAGTAGTAAATAGTGTCAGAAGGGAAAATAAAGGCAGAGGCTTAAAGAGGCAGATAGTTAAACTGAGTTCATCCCTTGTGCCTTTCTGCTTGCATCCTTTTATGGTATCTGGATCTTATATAAGAACAGGATGGTATCATATCTTCCATAAAAGGGAATATGCAGGTTCCACCGCTTTAAAAATCTTAACAAACTTTAACAAACTGAAACTGTAGTCTGCAGTGCAGCAGCTAACCCCAAGATCTAGTACCATGGAGTCAAGATTTCCTTCATCCTAAGCCATCATCTTCCCTCATCTGGTATGCTTGCTTTCTGGAGTGACCTAGATATTAAATTCAAACTCAGAGAAGTGTGATTTCTTGTTGTGCTAATATATATTCACAATTTTCATTGGCCATGGAAATGCCAAAAGACAGTCTAGTGAATTACTTAGGTTCCAGGTCTACTCTTATGT
The DNA here is from genome assembly GCF_043159975.1 of Macaca nemestrina. Taxonomy (NCBI): domain Eukaryota; kingdom Metazoa; phylum Chordata; class Mammalia; order Primates; family Cercopithecidae; genus Macaca; species Macaca nemestrina. Next base: position 69,018,925 of record NC_092128.1, read on the forward strand.
TCCCCCATGGTGCAGTTGTAACTGTAGGTATCCCTGGTCAAAGTCAATTTCCCCACTCAGTAAAATAAGTTTGCTCTTGGGATGCTAGTATCCTGGCCCCCTTTCCTTTAATATATCAGATTTCTTTTTTCAGATGCCTGACCAAATAGCCAAGATATTATTTTCCAGGAATAAGTAAGTCCATATCTTTATGTATGACTGTTTCTCTTTTCATATAAAGTGGATGTTAAAGTGCACCACTCATAGATCTAGTCACTGGAAGGATTTTTCTTTATCCTTATTTTTATAAAATTACCCTTTAGTGGAACTATAATGAGTAACAGATTAACTCCAGTTAGTATCATCATATCATTCTTAAATTTCTGTAAACCAGGCCTGAGCATTTTTCTTCATCTAATTAGGTTGTAGGGAAACCCCCGTGAAACTACAGGTAAGAAGCAAGATAGAAGCATCAGGACAAAAGAGGTAAGTGTCAAAGGAGTGTAGAACACCTATTCATAACTTACACATTAGCAGGTCTGTTACCCACAAGGTGACAGCTTTAGTTGTGTAATTATTTGATGTTCCATAGTCAGGTACATAGTTTCATCTAAGGCATAGTAGCTGCAGATTAATATATTCATTTAGTGAACATTTTAGCTAAACATACACTGCTAAATAACTCATAAAGACTATGTTTCAGGTCAGATATAAAAATGCATTGTACTGAATATAAAAGAAAATATATCAGTATTTGTGGAACACATCTCAAGTAGTGTTGAGTGAAAAATTTACAGCATTAAATGAATGAATTAAAGGAAATATTCTAAGTTCCTACCTCAAGTATCTAGAAAAAGAAAAATAAATCCAAACCAAGTAGAATTGGAGAAATAATAAAGATATGAGCATAAATAAATGAAATAGAAAACAGAAAAACAATAGAGAAAACCAGTACAACAAAGATTTGGTTCTTTGCAAAACATCAATAAAACTGACAAATATGTAGCATGACAGAGAGAGAGAAAGAGAGACATGGAAAACAAAGTACCAATATCATGAATGAAACAGGAATATCACTATAATTCCTGCAGACATCAAGAAGATATGAAAAACTATGCACATAAATGGGACAAAATAGATGAAATGGGCCCTTTCTTGAAATACACAAACTACTATAACTATTAGCACATACAATTTAACAATATAAAAATGTTATACACCATAGTCAAGTGAAGTTCATTCCAGGGATGCAAAATAAGATCAATATTTGACAATCAATATAGTCCACCACATTAATTAGCTAATTTTAAAAAACATATCAATTGATGTAGAAAAATCCTCAGTTTGATAAGCAGCATCTACAGAAATCCTACATCTAGCATTCTCCTTCAGTGGTGAAAGTTTGAAACATTTCCTCCTAAGATCTGTAACAAGGCAAGTATACATGCTCTCACAATTTTTATTCAATAAACATTAGAAATTGTAGCTAGTGGATTAAGGCAAGAAAATAAAAATTAAGGGCATGCAGATCAGAAAGGAAAAATGAAACTTTTTATTTGCAGATGACATGACTGTCAATGTAAAAATTTAAATTCAATCTAATAAAATTCTAGAATTAATCAGTTTAGCAAGGTCACATGACACAAGTTAAAATTCAAAAATCAATTATATTCCTATCTACTAGCAACAAACATGTGGATACCAAAATTGAAATTACAATATATTTTATTACTTCCAAAAATCAAAATGACTTACAAGTATATTTAATAACCATTTATAGTAACTGTATCCTGAAAACTAAAAATCATTTATTAAAAAAGTCAAAAAAGATCTAAGTAAATGGAAAGACGTACCATATTTATGGGCTAGAAGGCTAACATGGCAAGCATGAATTTTTGCCGAGTTAATATACAGGTGTAACAAACTTCTTACCAAAATTCTATGTTTTTTGTAGATATAGACAAGATCTATAGAATAGCTAAAACTATTTTGAAAAAGAAGAATGAAATGGAAGGAATCTGTTTCTCTGGTTTCAAGATTTAACATATAGGTATAGTAATCAATAGTATGTGACTGTGGTAGAAGAATAATCATATAGATCAACAGAACAGAATAGAGAACCAAGAAATAGACCCACACAAATATAGCCAACTGATTTTTTACAAAGATGCAAAAGCAATTCAGTGAGGAAAGATAACTCTTTCAACAATAATAGTGAAGCAATTGGACACAAATCCATAGGCCAAAAAATCAAATCTTACACTGTACATAAAAATTAACACATAATAGATCACAAACTTAAATGTAAAAAGCGAAATGATAAGACTCTTCGAAGAGTAGGATGAAGAACATCTTCAGAATGTAGAGTTAGGCAAAGAACTCTTATATTTTAAACCAAAAGTATGATAGTTACAGGAAAAACTGATATGTTGGAATTCATTGAAATGAAAAGTTTTGGTCTGCAAAAAGCTGACAAGAGGATGAAAAGACAAGCTATAGACTAGGCAAAAGTATTTGAAAACAATGTATCTAACAAAGAACAAGTATCTAGAATTTATGAAAACTCTCCAAACTGAACAACAAAGAAATAAACAATCTGATTAGAAAATGAGTAATCACAGGCAGAGGCATTTCACCAAAAGGCATTTAGAAATGGAAAATAAGCACATGAAAAGCTATTCAACATCATTAGCCTTTAGGGAAATGCAAATGTAAATCACAGTAGATATCACTACACATCTACCAGAATGCCTAAGAGAAAAAAGTGACAACACCAAACGCTGGTTAGGACACAGAGAAACTAGATCACTCCTAAATTACTTGTAAGAATATAAATGGTTCAATTACTCTAAGAAACATTTTGAAATTTTTTTTAAAACCTCACATAGAACTACCATATAACCCAGCAATTGTATTCTTGAGCAATTTTCCATAGGAAAAAAAACTTAAATTCATACAAAAACATGTACACGAATGTTTATTAGTTTTATTCAAAATAGTTAAAAACTAGAAAGGACCCAGATGATCTTCAAAGAGGGAATTGTTAAGGAAACTTGGATATCCTTATCATGAAATACTGCTTAACACCAAAAAGAACAAACTATTGATACACACAACAAGCTCAACGAATCTCCAGAGAATTACGCTGAGTCAAAAGCAGTTAATCCCCAAAGGTTTCATACTAAATGATTTCATTTAAAAACTGTTATGGGCTGAATATGTTTCTGCAAATTTTGTATGCTTAAGCCTTAATTCTACCTCAGAATGTGATTATATTTGGATATAAGGTCTTCAAAGAGATAATTAAGGTAATAAGAGGTCATTAAGGTGGGTCTTAATCTAATATGCCTGGTGTCTTTAAAATAATAGGTGATTAGGACACACACACAGAGTGGCAAGACTAGGCATCTAACAGTCAAAGAGAAGGCTTCAGGAAAAAAACAACCCTGCCAACACCTTGATCTTGGACTTCTAGCCTCTAGAACTATGAGGGCATAAATTTCTCTTGTTTAAGCCACCCAGTCTGTGGTACTTTGTTATGGCAGCCCTAGCCAATGAATACAATAACCTTCCTGAAGTGAAAAAATTACAGAAATATGGAACATATTAGTGGTTGTCAGGGATTAAGAAAAAGAGTGAAAGGGGATTGGGTGTAATTGTAAAACAGCAAAATGAGAGATCCTTGTGATGATGGAAATGTACTGTATCTTGACTCTTACAATATTCATATCCCAGTCGAGATATTGTACTATAATTTGCAAGATAGTACCATGGTGGGGGAGACTGTTTAAAGGGTACAAATGCTTGCTTTGTATTGTTTCTTACCATTCCATGTGTCTACAATTATCCCCACATAGGAAAATGTTAAACTAAATATGAGATATTATGTCAATATTCAAGCAGAAGGGATTTAATAGAGACTGTACAGAAAAATTGGAAAAGCAAAATTATAGAATCTGTAAGAATTGATTTAATTATTGATTTCTAGGCTATATCCAATAAAGCTACAAATCTGAGGTCAGAAAATTGCCACCCCCAATTACTCATCAGGCCCTGGATCAAACCAGTCACTATAGTTATCTCCAAATTTCCAGATCCCTACGTTTGTGCTAGCCAGCAACCATATCACCAAGAGAATGGGCTCTGTCACATTCGTGACCTTTTAATCTCACACCAGTATAACTAATTTATGAAAGTTAATTTATATACAATGGTCCAGATTAAGGAAATCTAGAAAGTTAGTTTTTAAATTTCCAACCTCTCCACCTAGAAGGCAGTTGGAATGGAAATTTTTAGAGGAAATACATATTACCAACTACACTAATACTTGTCTTTTAGGGTCATAGTAAGAATTAAATAATTTTTGTGGAAGTGTTTCCTTAACTGCTAGTCGAATGTTAGTTTCACTTCTAATCTTCACGTCTACATAGCTTGAAAAATTGCCTCTTCTTTACTCTTAGATTTCATTAATGGGAAGGTGATGAAAGTGGGATGAGAAGCCCTTTGTCAAATCCATACATCTGTATACTCTAAAATATAGACTTTCAGTCCTTGGCAGTTTTCCCTTCTCTTTCTATGCTATCAGTTGCATATCCATATTACAACTTGTAACTCTTAAATTCATACTTTTCACTCTGATCTTAAGCTTTGAAATTTCATCTTATATATCAGGTATCTTCAACTAAGATGTTCTAAATGTACTTCATAATTTTCTCCAAATTCAAGACATCTTGGGGAGGGGAATTAGGGACATATTGGTCAAAAACACAACATTTAAGTCCTTTAAAGTCCTTAAATTTAAGGCAAGAGGAATAAGTTCATGAAATCTATTGTACAATATGGTGGCTATGGTTAATATCAATGTATTGTCTTGAAAATTGCTAAGAGAGTAGGTTTTAAGTGTTCTCAGCATAAAAAAAAAAAAAAGTTGGGAACAGTTCATATGTTAGTTAGCTCAAAAAAACTCCCACAAATGCAAGACACCTTGAATTTGGGTTATATGTCCAGTTTCATTAAAAAATGATTCAAAGATTTGCAGCAATATAGACAGTAAAAGAGGTTAAAAATGAAAGTAAGGAGATTTCAAAAATAGATAATGAACTGAAGCAAGTTTATATGCCTCTCAAGATATCACAGTTTTGCCTGTCTCCAAAATCTTGGACCAAACCAAGTGACCTTGTGATTACTTTCTCCACTTTTTCTCCTAACATCTTTCTCAGTCTCTTCCAGGGTGAAGGATGGACTTTGCTGTGTTCTCTTTTGTACATGCCTCAGTGAGATGCGCAAAGCACAACTTGGTCAGATTCACAGAGACTCTCGTCTCCTCTAACTCTTCCTGACTCAGGTGAAAATCACCTCATGTGGCCGGGCGCGGTGGCTCAAGCCTGTAATCCCAGCACTTTGGGAGGCCGAGACGGGCGGATCACAAGGTCAGGAGATCGAGACCATCCTGGCTAACACGGTGAAACCCCGTCTCTACTAAAAAATACAAAAAAAACCTAGCCGGGCGAGGTGGCGGGCGTCTGTAGTCCCAGCTACTCGGGAGGCTGAGGCAGGAGAATGGCGTGAACCCGGGAGGCGGAGCTTGCAGTGAGCTGAGATCCGGCCACTGCACTCCAGTCTGGGCGACAAAGCGAGACTCTGTCTCAACAAAAAAAAAAAAAAAAAAGAAAAAAGAAAATCACCTCATGCAATCTGGTTTACCCAAGTAAAGGCCTGGGTAACAGAACCTAGAAGCCTGGGAAAGATAACACACTGTAGTGAACCAGAGATAGACAAAAAGAAATGAACATTTAATCCCTTTCATTTTCTCTGCCTGCGAAACTGTTCAGGATGGGGTGGGCTTACACATCCTGTCTGAAAAATGAGCCTTATGACCTCAAAACTGGCTGTGTTATATTTTTGAAGCTGTGGTCAGTTGGATAATGTATCAATTTGTATTTTCTCTTCTGCTCTGTCTTGCCTCACTTTTTCATTTCCTTTTCTCCCTTTATTCTTGCAGCCCAAGTACTGCATTTCCAAATAAAGTCACTCACAGTGTTTAATCAGGCTGTAAATTTTAAGAAATCTGGACCAAGATAGTTTTCTCCAAGGGTATCCCACAAATGCAGATCTTCAGAGTGAGATTTTATTACTGGATTACTTGCCTGTCTGTTGGTAAGTGAGATCACAATAACAAAGGGAAGATGATAGTAACTTGACATGCAGTGGTACCACAATCATTAAACATTGGCCTGTGGTTAGTTGTGACCAAGGCTTGGGGAAATCAAATAGGTGCATCATTTGATCACTGTGGAGACAATGATACTTATGAAGATTGTAATTTCAGATGCTTATTTTAATGACATCATAGGTCTTGCAAAATAAAATAATAGGATGGATGCAGCTGCATAAAAGATGCTGTGAAAGCCAGAGATCTTCTGCAGTTTAAAGGAGATTCTGATATGCTGCAGCCGCATAGCAGACAGTGCTTAAACTTAACTCCAGATTATGATCATAACGGTGTCAGATCCTCAGTAGATATGCAATCAGAAGCATGTCTGATGTCAATGCCAGGATCATAATAGGAAAATTGATTAGAATGGAAATATTTGAGTAGAAGAGCCAAAGATCATGGAATCTCCAAGTTCCTCTTACCCCTCCTGGCTGGCAGAGGCTGTTCCTTACCACTTATCAGAGCCTCCGTTTTGCCAGTAGACCAAACAAAGACCTCATTTGAAGTAGGTATCAAATAAAATGTTGCTCGTCTCCTACACTCCACCACCACCTATTGTCTCCAGGCTAACCAGAATCAGGTTTTAGCACATCCCAAAGAGGCTGAAAAATTATCTAAATATCAAAGAAAGAGGAAACCTGGAAAATATGAACTAGCACACACAAATTGAAATGCATGGTTATGGATCCTGAAGGTGTTAGAACAAGAGACAAAAACGTGGAAATTAAATACAAAAAAATTCATCACATGAAGGTATTCACCTATGATTTAGGATTGAAATGTTGGCAAAAATATCTGTAACTGGACAAAATTTTCTGGAATCACTTCTTGAATCCTGGGCATCACAATCTAGAGCAAATGATGTAGAGATGATATAAATTCTTTGATATTATTTTGAAGAAAGTCTCAGATTTCAGTAGTTGAGTAAATTCAGAATGAATCTACTCAGTAATAGCTAAGAACAATCATTCTTTCTATTTGTAGGTCCAGGAGGTTCAGAAGATACTTTTTTAAAAATTAAGGTGGTAGGGGATGCTTTGACGAGGAAAGCATCTGAACTTTGAGAATTTCAGTGATGACTGACCTCTGCAGTCCAGAGGCAGTAAAGGGACTGCCACAGAACTGGGGTATTTAATATCAATAGGGATGATGGGATTCCAGGAGGGCATAGCCTGAAGAGCAGAACATAGCTGTGAGAAGCAAGGAAGTCATAATTACTTCAGGCAATAATGTTTTTTCCTACAGGAGATAAGGTGATGGTTAATCAATCACTATGTTCCTAGGAGTTTGACAGATAGACATCTGGCAAGGATATCCTTCCATTTGTGTAACAAAATAGTCAAGGTCTGGCAAGAAGAAAGTTGACAGTCCTCCAGTGAAAAATTAGAGGCTCCCACTCTTTTGAATACTTAAGTCAGTTTAGAGACCAAAGCCCAGTGATTGAAAGGAAGGCTACTACACTTGAGGGAGGACCCTACTGTGCCACCATAAGTATTTATGAAAGAAATAGTTCTCCAGTTTTCCCCAAAGTGAGTTACAGGCATTTCCCAGGGTAACAGCAAAGTGGGAAGAATGGATTACTGAAGTTTTTAAGGATTGCTAGAGACTGTCATGAGCCAAGAAAGATAGAATGGAACCAAACAAATCTTCAAACAAAAACCAATCAATCCAACAGCAAACAAAAATCCCTCTCACAGTTCTCTTGCTAGAATGGAGTTTATGAATAACAGGTGACAAATGGAGTTTTTCCAGTCATTCTGACAGTTGGTCCAGTAGGTCCATGGAAAACCATGGTGGTATTCCTCTTGTCCTTGAATGCATAATTGGAATACATATACCACCATCTGGAAGGACTCTCGTATCTTGTATTGGTTAGCTGACTTGAATGTGGTAGGAATAGTCAAATAAAAGATCCTAAAATGTCTCCCTATATATTCACTGGTCACAGAGAGTAAATTAGGAGCAATATTGCATAGTTTGAGTACTTGCAGAAATTAGCATCACTATTGAAAGAATTGAAGGCAGCCTGGCACGATGTCTCATACTTGTAATCCCAGCAATTTGGAAGGCCAAGAGGGAAGGATTGCTTGAGAGTAAGAGTTCGAGACCAGCCTGGGCAACACAGTGAGACCTCATCTCTACAAAAATTTTTTAAAAACACCTGGCATGGTGTCATGTGCCTCTAGTTGCAGCTACCTGGAAGGTTGAGGTGGAAGGATTACTTGAACCTGGAGTTGAGGCTGTAGTGAGCCATGATCTTGTGGGTGATAGAATGAGACCCTGTCTCAAAACATGAAAAGCACTGAACGATGCAAGGTAGTTGGTCTCTACCATGTCTCTATTAAAATGTACAAAATGAAGTAATTTAATGAAGAATAATATTTCACCTGGATTGAAAAACCCAGAATAAAGACTGTCTTAAACTTAAGTAATAATGTAGATACAGAATGTTATTAATAAATACCACCAGGTGGATGTATACCAATGATGATGTCAATAAAAGAAATCATTAAACCAGAGAGAAAGTAAATTGTCTATGAAAACAAAGTTTAGAACATACTCTGAGAATATAACATGACAATCATAAAAAAAGAAAGAATAACCCTAAAAGACTGAGAGTCTAAAGGCAAGTAGAAGAACCCAAGTGTATAACCTCTTATATTTTTGTATAAATTACATGGGAGAAATTCCACTATTTACCATAGTCCTAGATACTTCTTTGCCCTGGCCCTTATCTAAATTCTAAGACCTTTTCAATTCTTTTTAAAGTTATTTTCTCAAAAAAGGAAAAGTTGAAGGCAGCCCTTAAAGAGAGAATCAAGAAAATAACAATTGATTCTGAAGTTGGGGAACTGAAGATGTATAGGCTCACAAATTGATTGGTCACATATCAATTAATTATACTTTTTATTTAAAATAAGTTTTATACCAAATGTAGGACTAAGCACAAACTATATATGCAAATTATAAAACTCAGAGTACATGAAATGTTAAAACTGCTTTAAATTTGCTAAGCATTACTAGTATCATCTTTGGAATAACTCTTTAGAAGAAAAAAGTGGCATTATTATATACAAAAAGTGGATGTTTTATGGCCATTATATATATTAAAATTTTTCTCAAATTATTTGTTTTTATAATGATCTATGTTAAAGCCTCACTAATTTATTGAAAAGTTCAAGTGAGATAACCTCAAAAGTGCTTTAAAATGAATTAAGAATAATGAAATTAATACAAATTATTTGCACATAATAGATTTAGAAAAGCCACACTCATATAGTTTGTTTTCCATTATAAGTAAATACAGGCCATCAATTTTTTGACCATTATACATTATACAGCAGTTCCAGGCTCATTTACCCTGGCACCCAACATAGTTCAAATTCCACTTTCCAAGGGAACATACTTCAGATTTCACTCTCCAAGGGAAAACCAACACATTTGAATGTTAACTCCAATCAAGCCAAACCAGAAAATAAATTTGCTTTAGAAAATGCAGTGTTCTTCAAGTCAAACCTGTATGACACAGGAATATCCCTGATATTATAGATTATTTTGCCATCACTCTACTTAACTAGGAACAGGAAGAGAAGGTTGACTGAAATCACATGTTTTTTTTTTATTATTATACTTTAAGTTCTAGGGTACATGTGCATAACGTGCAGGTTTGTTACATATGTATACTTGTGCCATGTTGGTGTGCTGCACCCATCAACTCGTCATTTACATCAGGTATAACTCCCAATGCAATCCCTCCCCCCTCCCCACTCCCCATAGAATGGCAATCGTTAAAAAGTCAGGAAACAACAGGTGCTGGAGAGGATGTGGAGAAATAGAAATCACATTTTTACCTATAGAACAGTACAGCATTTTAAATCATATTTCTCAAGGGCCTTTGCAAAGTTATCTTTAGAAGTTGGCAGTCAAGTTAACTTGAACTCAAATGTGAAATGTATTGAATAATTAAGCATCTAACTATCCATTGCTGACAAGAACATTAAGTTTGTATGTACACAAATAAGTGAAAAAATAGACCAGTAGTAGAAAAATAGCCAACTGTAGCAGAGTTCACTTAATGTAGCTCTACTCTTGCTGTGCTAGTTATATTTGTATGTTAACCTCTTGGGGATTATTACCTTTCAGTAGAGATGTTAACCTCTACTAAAGAATGTTAAACATATTGACGCTTTTATTCATTATTTTATTTGTCTCCCCTCAGATGTAATTTATAAAAATTGATCATTTCAAGATGGTGAAGTTGGTATTGAAATAGGAAATAGAAATCTGGTATTCACTGGATGCATGAAATCGCCATAAAAATATGCTGAGAATACTATAAAATATTATGGTCAGAAAGACTGTAGCCAAAGAGACGTCAAAAGCAACAGCATCTAATGCAATTAGTATAAAACAATACTGAAATCTATCAATAAAAATTAATGTGTCATCTGTGTAATAAGCAAAGAGGTAGACATTAGCCACCTACTACACTTATAAATTAATTTTGCAAATTGAAGTAAAACCAACAATTTGTACTGGGAAATTTCTTTGTTACTAACAACATGCCACTAGTTCAAGAGTTGCTATATCATGTAAAAAATCCCTATAACTAATCCATCTCTTGTTCAACTCTAGCCCGAAAAGGGATGAATGCGTTATGAGCTTCAGAACCCTTCTCTAAGAACTGGGAGCTCCCAAGAAATTATACAGTCTCATTTGGAACAAAATGAAAACTCAATCTACCTAAGAAAGAGTTTCTCAGACATTTCACCTTTGTGTCTGCAGGAAATAAAAAAAAAAAAATTGAAACAGCATTTGTACTCTGTAATTGGTCCAACCTTAATGGAAGGTATTCACTAACTGAGCAGAACACCAAGACAAGCTTTTAGTAAATGGCACATTATTTCATAAAGAGCTCTGCTCAAGGCAATTTATTTGAAACAGGAAGGCTTATTTAAAACTACCACTTGGAATTGTATAGAATCAAATCAATTTCATAGTTTCTTTAATTTTATTGATGTTTCTTCAGCTTTTATATTTTGTACATTTGAAATAACAAAAATATCTGTGAGACGTATCAAATTTAACTCCACTTTAAACTTAATTTTTATCCTTTGAGTGTCTTTTTTTAAAAGAAAAGGTTTGTTTTCATTTCAGGCACTCTGAATATAGCAATAGAAATCATTGTACCAGAGAGTACTCTGACAAATTTTCAGCATTTAATGAGAATGTGGGCAGGAAGCCAAATAACTTGTTCTTCCTGTAGGAAGGTAAAGATTATTATATTATTGGGCAATTATGTTTACAATGGAAAGTCTAGAATAAAGAAGCCTCAATACGGTTTGTGGAACAAACCGTGCGAGAGAGTGGCAGCAAATTTTATGGCAGATTTTGCCACCAGACCTCAATGTGTATTACGCCTCGGGACTAGATCAGCTTTGGAATTCAAACACTTCCTCATTTCCATCTCTGAACACTGGATTGTCATTTCCCTGCAACGAGTATTCCATTTGCCTTCATTTGTAGTTGCAGGGTATTTCCTGGCAATCATTACATTTCCTGTAACCATAAAATAATTACCAAATAATAGCTGATAAGAACTTTGCTTCATTTTTTTTTTTCTGCTAGAATCAAAATTTAGAGAAGCAAAGCATCAGAATCCATTTCCAAAATTTGATTGGTGCCACTCAGAACAAAGACCCATATTCCACTGTAATGTTGATATTTTTGTCTGTTTTTGTATCATGTGTATCTGCTTTATAATTTCCCTACATTCTCAAGTATTAATTGTCAAATGATTTTTAACTGATTACTTCTGAATTAAAACACAATGGTTTTCATTTTGTCTACATGGATTTATAGCTTCATATAGTTGCAATCACAACATTTTATACTTTTAGTAAGATTATATTCATCCAACAAGGGACTATATCCAGAATATACAAGGAACTCAAACAACGCAACAGCAAAAAAAGTAAATAATCCCATTAAAAAGCGGGCAAAGGGTTTCAATAAGAATTGCTTAAAAGAAGACATACAAATGGCCAACAAGCACATGAAAAAATGATCAGCATCACTAATCATCAGGGAAATGCAAATCAAAACCACAATGAGATAGCATTTCACTGCAGTTAGAATGGCTATTATCAGAAAAATTAAAAAAAACAGATGCCAGCAAGAATACAGAGAAAAAGGAACTCTTATGCACTGTTGATGGGAATGTAAACACAACTATTATGGAAAACAGTACAGAGATTTCTCAAAAAACTACAAATGAAACTACCATATGATCCAACAATCCCACTACTGGGTGTTTATCCAAAGGAAGTGAAGTCAGTGCATCAAAGAGCTACAGGCACTCCCATGTTTCTTGCAGCACTATTCATAACAGCAAAGATATGGAATCTACTTAAGTGTCCATCATCAGATGAATGAATAAAGAAAATGTGGCATATATTTACAATGGAATATTATTTGGCCATAAAAAGAATGAAATCCAGTGATTTGCAGTAATAGGAACAGAACTGGAGGTCATTGTGTTTAGTAAAACATTCCAGGCATAGAAGACAAATATTGCTTGTTCTCACTCATATGTGAGAACTAAAAAAGTTTGTTCTCATGGAGGTAAAGTGTAGAGTGACATTTACCTGCGGATAGAAGGGGTGTGGTGATGGGGGGATGAAAAAATGTAGGAAAGTGGATGCAGACATACAGTTAAATAGAAGGAATAAGTTCTAATGTTCAATAGTACAACAGGATAACTATAATTACAACATATTACACATTTCAAAATAGCTAGAAGAGATTTTAAATGTTCCCAACACATAGAAATGATAAATGCTCAAGATGACTGTTATCCTAAGTACCCTGACTTGATCATTATACATTATACACATGTAACACAATATCACATGTACCCCCATAAACATGTACAAGTATCATATATCCATAGAAAAAAGTAAAATTCAAGCTAAAAGGATTATGTGTTAAATATTTTCTATTTTCACATTGCTTTAACAAAACAGAGTGTACAATGATCCATTATATTTATATACCTGTATCATAATTTAGTTAATTGTTTCTCTTCTGTGGAACAAATAGGTGGCTTAAAATTTATGCTGCTACATTTGAACTTTCAAGAAATACATATATATTCTCTTCATGCTTTGCTTCTTTTTTTCTGATAAATATTTTTAGAATATAAGTCGCCAAGAATGAGATTGAATAATAGGATGAAAATTTTTGACATGTATTTTATCATTAATTCTGATTTTTATCATGAACTAATATTTAATATTTTTAACTATAAAATATATACAATATGAAAATAATAAAACTAACATCTAGTAAATACCACTGAGAGTGAATAAATTATAACACTGCCATATTTGATTCATATCTCTATTTTTCTTTTAAATAAAATCTTAGAAATGCTAGGGTCAGCTTTCCAACCCTTCATATGATTGCCTTCAACTTAAGTTCCACCCTAAAAATGGTACTATCATTCCCAGGCATGCTTTTGTGTTTTACCAGATTTGTATGTATCCATAAACAATATAGAGTATGGTTTAAAGAGTTTATGCATATATTTTAACATATTAGTATCACGTTCTTCTTTTTTATTTTTACATAAATTTTTTTGAGTTCTATTCATGTTTGTTCCAGTGGTTATAATTAATCTATTTTAATTATTATGTAGTAGTTTGTGGCATGTTTATTTGTCCATTTTCATAGAGTATTTCATAACATATTTACCCATTTTCATGCATATGTCTTTTTGATTTTATTCTATTACAAACTAATTTGGTAATGATCTTGTTTCTATTTGTAAGCTTGAGCATTTGTACAGGAGGTTCTTCATGATTCATACTTAATGTAATTGCTTGGTTCTTCTTTACCCATAATCTCCCTTAGTGTTATTGGATCTAGTACACCTTGCCTTCGAGATAATATGAAATTGTATTCCATTTTAGTTTTTAATTACATTTACATGATTACTGCTGAGGTTTAACATCTTTTTGAGTATTATGGAATTTAGTTTTCTCCTATGTGCATCACATTTTCATAATTTTGCCCAGTTTTTCCTTGGGTTGTTTTTATTTTTCTTACTGATTCCAAAGGGATCTGTAAATTATTGAAACTAATTCTTTTTTAGTATTGTGCTTTTCAGCTTTTCTTTTCACTTTAATTGTGCATTACATCATATAAAAGTTTTCATTTTAATGTAGTCTTAGTTGTAAATCTTTTTAAATTTGGTTTGTTTTTCCTGTTATTTGTTTAAAAATTATTTATCTCCCCTAACATCAAATGAATATTCTTCACCTCTGTTTTTTCTACAAATTTTCAATTTTGCTTTTCACACTTATGAAATTACTTATAATTATTCAGTTACTAATTAACCTTGTTACTTGCTCAATTTTGCCAACATTTTGAGTTATTTTAAAATAAAATATTTTGGTGTTTTTAATCTCTATTTTAAAGTTTCTATTTAATTACCTCTTGCTCTTTAATGTTATTTGTTTACCTTCTTTACCTTCTCTATTTTCTTCTAATTTCTTGAGTTGGAAAACTTCAAAAAATCTTCAATATTTACTTTTTTCTAATGTAAGCATTTCATGCCAGTTTTTTGAAACTATTGCTTTATACACATTTAACAAGTTTGGACACATTGTATTTTCACTGTTATTAGTTCAAAATGTATTTTAATCTCTATTATCAATATAACTCCTTATTTGGTCTGTGAATTTTTTGGAAGATTGTACCTGATTATATTTTAACCCAAATGTATTGGGAAGTGTGTGTTCAATTTCTATTAATTTCTAAACTTTGATTACTTCTATGTGACTCAAGAGAGTGATGTCACCAAAATGGTGGAGTTGGGTCCGGTGTGGTGGCTCACACCTGTAATGCCAGCACTTTGAGAGACTGAGGCCAGCAGATCACTTGAGGCCAGGAGTTCGAGACCAGCCTGGCCAACATGGTAAAACCCTGTCTCTACTAAAAATACAGAAAGAAAAAAAGTTAGCTTGCCCATGGTGGTGCATGCCTGTAATCCCATCTACTTGGGAAGCTGAGGGACAAGAATCACTTGATCATGGGAGGCAGAGGTTGCAGTGAGCTAAGGCCGCACCACTGCACTCCAGCCAGAGTGATAGAGCGAGACTGTGTCTCAAACCAAGAATGACAGCAACAAAACAACAAAATGGTGGAATAGAAGCAATCTGGTTTCACCCTCCCCGCAGAAAACAAAACAAAACAAAATCCTGTCCAGTGTCAAAATTATCACCACCAGTACTCCAGAACTCAAAACTGAGGCTGTGATAATCCCTGAGCCACAGAGAAGTAAACTGCATGGGGAGGGTAGAAGAAATGGACTTTTCCATGTGTTACATGCTTCCTACAAACTGTCAGGCACTTCACAGAAAAGTTCCCCTGGAGTTACTGTCTCTGGGAAATGTGATATTGCAGCAGACAGCTGGTTTCCCCATCATCTTGGGTTCCTACACAGAAAAGCTGGTTTTCCTTCAACCCACTGAAAACAACTTGAGTGCCTTTAGGGAGAGGAACCCCTAAAGGGTTGCTGGAAATAGACAGTGGAGGTGGGGTTAGCAGTCCCAGTGCACAAAACATGGGCACTGCTCTCCAGCTCACACAAAGGAGATGACAAATCAAAGAGGTAATGCAGCACTCAGCATGAACCCCTAACCAGCCTCTCTACACAGCCAGGGAATCCCCTTTGGGTTCCTCCCCCTAACCCCAATTCAGCACAAATGGCACATCAAACTTTGGTAAAAGCTGAGGCAAACTTGAAATTAGGGCACAATGTAGTGCCAACAAGGAGGCAGCAACTTAGGAATAAGGGAAATCAATAGTCAAACTGCATAGATACTCTAAACATACATACACTAGAAAGGCCAAACTAACCCAGACTGGAAAAACAGGAATAAACAACTAATCCTTCAGTGCAAAGACATCAACAGGTGTCCATTAGAAACAACAGTATACAAGGAATTATAACCCTCCCAAATGGACAAAGGCAGGAGCCAGTGACCAACCCAATGAGACAGCAATATAAGAACTCTTAGATCAATAATTCAAAATAACAGTTTTGAGGAAACTCAGAAAATTCCAAGATAAAGCACAAAAGCAATTTATCAGAAAGATTTAACAAAGGGGTTGAAATAATTAAAACAAACAAACAAACGGAATCTTGGAAATGAGGAAAACATTAGCTGAAATGAAAAACTCATCAGAAGGTCTCAACAGCAGAATTGATCAAAAATAGTGAGTTTGAAGACAGACTATTTGAAAACACACAGAGGAGAAAAAAAAAAAAGAATGAAAAGGAATGAAGAATGCCTCTGAGACCTAGAAAATATATCCCATGGAATACTATGCCGCCATAAAAAAGGATGAGTTTGTGTCCTTTGTAGGGACATGGATGCAGCTGGAAACCATCATTCTTAGCAAACTATCACAAGAACAGAAAACCAAACACCGCATGTTCTCACTCATAGGTGGGAACTGAACAATGAGATCACTTGGACTCAGGAAGGGGAACATCACACACCGGGGCCTATCATGGGGATGGGGGGGCGGGGAGGGGGGAGGGATTGCATTGGGAGTTATACCTGATGTAAATGACGAGTTGATGGGTGCTGACGAGTTGATGGGTGCAGCACACCAACATGGCACAAGTATACATATGTAACAAACCTGCACGTTATGCACATGTACCCTAGAACTTAAAGTATAATAAAAAATAAATAAATAAAAATTAAAAAAAAAAGAAAATAATCCCAGTAGAACAAATCTGAGCCATTGTCTTTCAAGAGGGAGTTGAGAAAGAACAAGGGTTAGAAAGCTTATTCAAGGAAATAATAACAAAAATCTTTCTAAACCTAGAGAATGATATACATATCCAGGTACAGGCAGGTCAGAGATCACCAAACAGATGCAACCCGAAAAAAACTACCCCTAGGCATATAATTCTATGTGATCCAGTTTCTTGAATATTTCTTATGATATGTCACGTAACCTATTACTTGGTAAAGTTTTCCAAGTGTCACACGTACACAGTAGTCAGCAATGCTATTTAACAAGTGTTTCTAGATCTTCTCAGTTGTGATGAAGCTTATATTGCCTGTATCCCCTGTCTCGTAATGACTGTGACTCGATGCTTAATTGCATTGGCATGTAGCAGTAGCTTGAAATATATTTTCACTAACCCAGCGAGAGTTTGGGTGTTTTTGTAACTGCAGGATTATCAGCCAATGTTAATGTGGTGGATGTGGGGTGATATTAGAGGCCTAGCAGTGAGAAAGGTGACAATCCATGTTGCATATAAGCAAAACACTTAATGAAGATGTTATGTGCTATAACTTGCTTAAATATGTATCTAATAAACTTGTAGCACTACAAGAAGTATTTGAAAGTACAAACAATATTGGCACATATTGATCTGTATTGACTGTGCTTACCTAGCTATTATGAAAGAGACCCAAAGAATATCTGCTTTTAAAAAGTATGTGTTATCTCTTCATTTGGTATAGGGTTTTATATCACTGAGTCAGATTAACTTACTACTTGTTTTTGAAATCTTATATATCCTTATTAACTTCAGTCTAGTTGATTATTTAAAACTCCATCACTATGGAGTAAATATTTCTTGAAAAGAATGTAAAAAGTATCCAGCATAAACATGGAACAAATGAAATGTAATTAAAATTACAAACTTCTGTCAATCAAAAGACACCATTAAAAGAGTGAAAAGGCAACTCTGAGTGAGAGAAGATATTTGCAGGACAAAGAAAAAACAAAACACACAAATATTCTTGCAAATCAATCAGAAACAAAAGTCAAACCAAATAAAAAAATATAAATGATCTTTTACACCCCCCACCCCAAAATGATATCCAAATAATCAATGCACATTGAAAATAGTCCTAGAAGATATTAGTCATTAGGGAAATGCAAATCAAAACCATGGTAGCATACCTATTATACCCTAAAAATGTTAAAATGAAAAAGATGAAAAACACTCTCACATACTGCTGTTTGCAGTGTGAATTTGTTCTTTGCAAGACTGTTTTTGCAGGATCAACTAAAGCTCAAAATATGTGTAATCCTATGACCTGGCTATCTCAGCCACACTAAAGAGATCTTTGAGGATGCCAGCTTTATGTGAAGGAAATTCATTCAATGCAGCAAGCTAAGGCAGTTACAGGCTTATCTCATTGGTCCTCTCTTCCCTTCAGGAATAACTGTTCTGCAATGCTTGGTGTCTACTACCTTAAAGTCATTGTGTTAAATATTTAACTGCTTTTTAGTTGTTTAAAGTAGAAGGTTAAACTGATTTGTATTAATCATCCATCTCAGCTGAAAGCAAATGTTGTATGGAAGCTTTTGTTGGCTAACCACGGGGCCATTTCATCTTCCTGCTGGGTCATAGCACATGGAGCTGCACTTGTCCTAGTGGTACACATCTGGTGTGATGTCTGACTCAATTCCAAGAAATTTTGCCTATAATCTGAAAGATGTTTAAACCGTACATAATTGGTTTGTTGTGTGTGTGTGTGTTTTAGTGTTTTCTTTCTTTTTCTAGGAGGTAGACAAGAAATTGTTTTTTCCCTTTACATATTTGATTTTAAAAAAAACTTCTTAATTAAAAAATTAACTGATAAAGACGTAATTCCTAACATATCTGGATTTCAGTTTGGGAGTTTGCAGTGAGACCCCATATGTGAACTTGCTTTTCTTGTGTTTTTACACATGAAAATGATACCAGAAATATTAATGACATCAGAAAATGCTACTCTTGCATATTGTTGAATTTTATGATAAGCTCATTAAAATGCTTTGGACTGCTTATTAAGATGCTGTAGGAGTAAAGCTGTTCTTTAACTTAAAATTTTTATAAATATGGGCACACTAATAAAGTGTACGATGGCTTAAATGTAAAACAACTGTAGTTTAATTTCTCTTTTAAAATTGTTTTGGTTTCTTTGTATCTTATTTTATTCAGCAGAGAACCAGATTATGTAATTTGTTTGATATTTTGTTGCTGTTGTTTTTGAATTTGAAGACAGTGTGTGCTTAACTAGGGAATCATTAAACAGCCATGGAAATTTATAGTGACTCACATAGAAACTCATTTAAAAATTCACTTTTTTTTTTTTTTTTCAAATTTTACCCCTCTGTTTTTGGCTGTGAATGGCAAAATGATTTAGTAGTTGAAGTTAATTTTTGGTCCACTCTTACTGATTTCAACTCTTCTTCCTCACTTTTACCTTTGAGACAGCTAGTGCCTCATGTGCCTCTCCAAGATACCCAGTTGTGGCATCCAGTGCCACAGTAAGCAGGTATTGTCTTTTTCTATTCTGTTTGTTTTCCTCAAAATTGTATACAGTGAATCTAATAAGCAGAGATAAGTTTGTGAATAGTGTGCAATAATGGTTTAATGCAGGGATATAGGGTCAGCAACTTTTTTCCTGTAAGGGGCCAGATAGTAAGTATTTTCAGCTCTTAGGTCTTACAGTTTCTCTTGCACCTACTCAATTCTGCCTTGTGACACTAAAGCAGCCATAAGCAATATGTAAGTAAATAAGCATGACTGTGTTCCATTAAAGCTTTATGTACAAAAGTAGTCAATGGGTTATGTTTGGCTTGTGGGCCATAATTTTCTGAACATTAGTTTAAAAGGTTATGCTTCCCAAAGCTGTATGCTGGGATTTTAACACATGACTCAGGGAAACGCTATAACTCAATGTCAAAGGTGTATTTTAATGGTGACAGTTTCAGGTTCATTGGTAGAACCGTTGTTAGTAATACATTTTTAAGCCATTCAGCATCCAGCAAATTGGATAATTAAACAGCAGATGCCAATGAAATGTACCTCATGAAAAAACAGTTTATATTTACTATAATCACTATATAAAAGTCTAACACTCACTGAAGTTCAAAAAAAGCAATTCATAAAAGAATAATAATTGATATTAATCTTTCCAAGCATTGTCAGCTGATGATTGTGGTAGTTGGGAAACTTTAAAAATAACAGAAAGTATGTAGTGATCAGATATTAGAGTTTGCTAAATTATTTGGATTCCCATTTTTAAAAAGTCTCATTGTTTTGCAAAATGATTGTCTAATGTGGACATGTAAAGTCCAAGTTGCATGAGTGGAGAAATTATCTTCCCTAAAATATCCACATAGAAATCAATATATAAGTCACAAGTCTCAGTTAGATAGAGGAACACAAAAATAACTTTCTGTTAACTAACTTCAATGAATAATTGCAATTTTCTTTCTAACAAAGGAGCAATTCTTTCTTGGTTAATGTTTCTGTATCTGGGGCTATATGTAGACAGTAAAATTACATTTATTTTTGCAATTCTAGCTTGAATAGATGCGTTAACTTTGGAACCTGTCAGAAAAGCATGGGTTTTCAAATACGACTATTTTATTAAAAAGTTGTATGATGAATTTGAAGACTCTTCTACAAAGGACAGGTCCATGGTTTCAGATCATTTTTGGAAAAAAAATCAGTTAACCAGTATTTTCTGCTATACTGTCATTTGTAGTTCTTTAAGTTTCTTTGTGCATGTAGCATTGCAGCTGAGATATATTTGGCCATTGTAACAATATTCTTTTCTTCACTAAACCCAGGTAACTTAATAAGTTTCTTGAAACTACATAGAAGAATTGAAAGTATTATTAAAACATTTACAACATCTTTAAAAAAAAGCATATTCAAAGATTTCAGTGGTCACTCAGCAGGAAAATTTCATTGATTTTGCCAGTATGATTCTATGAGCTTTCAAAATACCAGGCAGGTCAGGATATCAGGTAATGTTTCAAGTCATTTCACAATACTTTTAAAGCTGTACATTTAGTCTTGAAATTACTATAATCCTGACTTTTATTTTTCCTTAATAATTCATACCTTCATTTATTCAACAAACACATTCTCAACCTACTACACGTTAAGATTTGGGAAATCAGTGATGAACAAGTTAGATGAATTTTCTGCTCTTATAAAATGAGCATTCTAGTTGTCAGAAACAAACATTAAACAAGTATAGAAATATACCTGATGAGTTTAGAATATGATAAATACCATAAGAAAAACAGGCACATGACATTACAGAGTGAGTTACTGAACCCAGTAGTACCTAAAAAATGAGGGACCCAAAGATTCCTTTACGAAAGAAAAGTGCAAATATGAAGTAGTATGTCATTACTCTTCATTTTCTAAGGATATTTCCTAAAAAAATAAGAATTTTCTAAGGAATTATGGCTATTTTATGACTGCAATCATCTGAAGGAGAATATAAAATATTTCAACATTTTAAACTCACAATAAAATAAGTTACACTTTCCTTTATTTTTTAAGGCTTCTCTAATCTGATGGACACTCCCGCAATGATGCTTCATATTTTAACTTTAAGAAACCCTAAGATCCTTCACTCCTATGCTGCTGTCAACGGGCGGCTAAGAAGCACAGAGAAATAGGCCATACAAAGTCTACCTCTCTGAACACTCTGGTTTGTTGAGATGACAGATGGTTAAGTCTCTCTCTGACATCAAGAGATAGAGCCTAAGTTATCATGGAATTGTTTCTTTTGGAATGTCAAGTTTACGTGCACCATATCACTCTTCTAAAATGGCCTCAAGATTCAGGGTCTCATCTCACTTTTGATTTAACTGCACTCCATATTCATCCATGTGTGAAAAATGGTGGTCACACTAGAAAGCTTGTGCTTACTGTTTCCTTGCGTATCTGAATACCTGCATCACATTCAAATCTAACTTACTGCCTTAATTTGATAGCTGAAAGAAACACTGAACAAGTCACACTCCTGCAAGGGCATGAAACATAGAATGGCAAGTATATTCACTAGGATTGTATTTTTCTACAAGTAACAGACAACCTGGCAAATGGTGGCCTAAATTACTAATCAGTTTATTTTATTCTTGTACATAAGTTGGCAAACCATGATTGGTCTCAAGGAACTATCAAAATTCAATTTCCTTCAAGCTTTCTGCCTAGCCTTCCTTCACATGTAGCTTCCATTCTCCAGTTTTCCCCCTGTGAACCTGGTAAAAAGGGGTATCAATGTTCAAACCCAAAATATAAATAATTATTCAGGAATATCTTAACCAATTTATTTCATGTATAGTTTGTAGTTTTATAAATGCACAGCTTTGGGAGGCTGAGGTGGGCGGATCACGAGGTCACATCGAGACCATCCTGGCTAACATGGTGAAACCCCATCTTTACTGAAAATACAAAAAAAAAAAAAAAAACTAGCCAGGCATGGTGGCGGTGCCTGTAGTCCCAGCAACTCGGGAGGCTGAGGCAGGAGAATGGCGTGAACCCGGGAGGCGGAGCTTGCAGTGAGCCGAGATGGCGCCACTGCACTCCAGCCTGGGCGACAGAGCGGGACTCCATCTCAAAAAAATAACATAAAATAAAATAACAGCACAGAAGTAATATGTGATACAATTCCCTGAAAATGTATCTTTCAGTAAGTATAAAGTAAAATACCTGTGATAAGCAAGCATGACCGTGGTTGAATTGGCAGTGTATTTTTTATTCATAGTTCTTAATAATAGGCATTTTCTTTGATGTGTGTATGTGTATGTATATATGTCCTATCTTGTGCTTATGTAGTCTTGATTAATTATTCCAGGCATCACAGAAAGCGATTGATACTTTTGTTTGGAATTGAAAAATTGCTTTGCAGTTCATATAAAGCAGGTAGCTACCAGGAGTTTAAGTAACAAATATAAAAAGATTAACTATCTGGAGCAATTCTCAAAGCCTTTACTATGTGAATGCACATGCAGAATTTCCAAGATGACATTATAGTACTCAGCATTTTCCATGATCCATATTTCACCACGAACATTTTTTCTTGCAGATTATCTTACTGAGATATCTTGGAACATGGTTTGAATAACATTGCTCTAACTTCTTTCACGTCATGAAGCTCTAATGTATTTTTTAATATTTTATACACTGCACTATTTAACAAAGGAAAAGATATCATATTATTTAATTGTTTTACGAATGTATGTCATTTTCCTCTACAACTGCTACAAATTGGCACTTAAGTTAGAAAGCTATTTTATAATATATTTGTATTAATCTAGAAGGCTTAACTACACCTAGATTATACAGTAGTTGCTCAATAAATAGAATCATAAACTAACTTCATTTCCAAACTGCACAAAAGAGTCAATCTAGTAATGACTGGTGGGGGTGGGGCAGGATAGAATCATTGCTAGGGCTCTTACACGAACATCATACGTATCACTTTTCTGTATTTATCACTCCATTAAGTCTGTTCAAAATCAACCTTCCTATCTAAAATGACCAAGAATTCAAATTGAATTCTTTAGATGCATATGTGATCCGATTGCTTGTTCTATTTGATTCACACAGACAACAATCTGTTTTCTTTCCAAATTGTATTTGTTGTCATTATTTTAATCTAGCATTTTGTTTCAAGTTATTGGAATATTCTGAATTATATAGGAGGTTTATACAATAACAAACAGTTTAAGAAACAAGTCGAAGTATCACTCTGCCCAGCCTGAACATCCCTTTTAGCCATGTGTCTATTTCTTTTGGACCCCAATTTTAGACAGTGAAATCTGTGGTTTATTCTTTTAATTGTTGCCATAGACTCACTGAAATGCCTGCTATATACATGCATGTTGGACAATGAACTTCATAACTGACATATTCATCAGAGAATCAGGAGGAGAGAAGGTGATCACTTAAAAAGAAAAGCCTAGTTTGTATAAGATGGATGTTGATCAGGTGCTCTCCAGCATCACAGTTACATTCGTTCTGTTCAATTAGGGTTGCAGACTAGACAGAAAATGTTTTGTAAAAGGAAATATCCACCGTCTTTGAAGCACTATTAAACATAAATTCTTTCCAAAAGTATTTTTAAAAATTACAGAGAAGGCCGGGCGCGGTGGCTCAAGCCTGTAATCCCAGCACTTTGGGAGGCCGAGACGGGCGGATCACGAGGTCGGGAGATCGAGACCATCCTGGTGAACATGGTGAAACCCCGTCTCTACTAAAAAATACAAAAAACTAGCCGGGCGAGGTGGCGGGCGCCTGTAGTCCCAGCTACTCGGGAGGCTGAGGCAGGAGAATGGCGTGAACCCGGGAGGCGGAGCTTGCAGTGAGCTGAGATCCGGCCACTGCACTCCAGCCTGGGTGACAGAGCGAGACTCCGTCTCAAAAAAAAAAAAAAAAGAAAAAATTACAGAGAAAATACAAAATTATGTGATTCATTTTTTATTATTATAAAAAGATACACTTAGGCCAGTAGTAAAATTGTTGAGTTTCTTTCTCCTAATGGTTAATTCACCATATAAAATATATAATTTATTCACAGTGGCTTATTATGAGATTCTAATTGCCTATTTTTCCAGAAATGGTGAACAATCTGTCATTTAAAACAGGGAGCAGAATAGATTAAACATGAAGGGAAAATATACAAGCAGTGAGGCCCTCAACTTTTTCAGCACTGTTTCGGTCCGTCCTCTTTTTCTCTCCCTCTCCTTCCCTCTGTGGATTTCTGTTCCTTCTATCCCACACTTTTCGTTCAGAACTGTTCATTTTTCTTTTTTAAAATGACAAGGGCCATTCCAGGCTTATTAAGTGGAAACTTGACCGATAGCATTGAAAAGGTCACCTGTAATTCAGGCTACAAGTGATAAAAATTTAGGGGTTAAGATCAACATAGACTGGGAGGAAAATTGAAAAAATAGAGGTAAAGATTTATAGACATGAGGCTATTCAAAGAAGACCTAGTGCTTCCAGTTGCTGAGAAATCAAATTGATGACCAGAAAATAAGATCAGATTAAGAAATATGAGGTTGGTAGGGCCTCCTGAGGCACAGTCAGGGGACACTGAAATGTATTTTTAGTGGATTATGAAGGGTCTGGGAATGGATAACTCTGAAATCCTTTTACAGTACATCACAATGTGTCACATATTCCTTGAGAAACTCAATTACCAAACATCCCAGACAACATGAGTGGCTCCACTTGAAGTGAGAAAAACTTTAAAAGTGACATGAAATGTTAAATTGGCTTTAGGGTTCAGAAAAGTATTTTATGTAGGTATACACCCTGATTTTCTTCAGCACAGAAAGCTTATATTTATAGAAAAGGACATGTTACCTGTGGGAAAAAAATTAAGTAGACTTTAAAGAAATATTTAAGGATTATTCTGAGCCCTTAACATGACTAGACATACATTTTTATTTATAATTATTTAAAGTATCTCTATTTTATTGTTCCTCAACTTTAATTCACCCAGGAGAGGTGCTTAGGAGCTAAATGAAAGTAAACAATTACAAAAAATGTATGTTTTGAAGAATTTTTTATGAAGTTGGGGGGCAGGGAGAGTTTTTCTTAAGGGAAAGAACAAAATAGAATTACTGAAATAAATATTAGAAGAAAGAAATGAATTCACTGTATGAGCAATAATGTACTGGAATAAATGCAACAAACACTTTTCTTCAAGCATAATTGCCTGGGAATAATAGTAGATAACATTTAAATTCAAATTTTATTTTGTGAAGGATAACATTTAAATTAAAATTTTTTTGTGGAAGCAACTCTCTTAACTATCTGTGCTAACGACAGCTCTATGATAGAAGGAACTTTGTTTATTATGCTTACTATGCAGATGCAGAAACAGAGAAAGGAAGAGGATTAGCAACTTTCCCAGATCTGAGTTGAGCTGAGGTTTGAGTCAAGGCAATGTTACTTTTGGGGCTTTAACAACTACATTTTATTGTCTCCTAAACAGATGCTTCCTTTTCTTATTTAATAAGAATAGACCTTGGAGGTCTGGATCTGGACATGAACAGACACTTTTCCAAAGAAGATATACACATGACCAACAAGCATATGAAAAAAAGCTCTATATCACTGATCAAAAGAAATGCAAATAAAAACCACAACGAGATGCCATCTCACACTAGTCAGATTGGCTATTATTAAAAAGTCAAAAAATAATAGATGCTGTTGAGGTTGCAGAGAAAAGGGAACACTTATACACTGTTGGTGGGAGTGTAAATTAGTTCAACCATTGTGTAAAGTAATATGTGAACTCCTCAAAGAGCTAAAAAGGAACTACCATTGGACCCAGCAATCCCATTACTGGGGATATACTCAGAGGAATATAAATCATTCTACTATAAACACACATGCACACAGATTTTCATTGTAGCACTATTTACAATAGCAAAAACATGGAATCAGCCTAAATTCTCATCAATGACAGACTGGATAAAGAAAATGTGGTACGTATACACCATGCAATACTGTGCAGCCATAAAAAAGAATGAGATCATATATTCTGTGGGAACATGGATGGAGCTGGAGACCATTATCCTTAGCAAACTAACGAAGGAACACAAAACCAAATAGTGCATGTTTTCACTTATAAGTGGGAAGTAAATGATGAGGATTTATGAACACAAAGTAACAACAGACACTGGGACCTACTTGAGGGTAGAAGGTAGGAGGAGGGATAGGATTAGAAAAAATAACTGTTGGGTACTTGGCTTATGTGTGAGTCCCTTGTCATACTGCTATAAAGACATGCCTGAGACTGGGTAATTTATGGAGAAAAGAGGTTTAATCGACTCACACTTCTGCAGGCTGTACATGTACAGGAGGCATGGCTGGGTAGCCCTTAGGAATCTTACAATCATGGCAGAAGGGCTAGGGGAAGCAAGCAAGTCTTCACGTGACAGTAGAAGAGAGAGAGAGAGAGAGAAAAAAAAGTGTGTGGGGGGGAAGTGCTACATAATTTCAAACAACCAGATCTCATGATAATTCATAAGAACAACAAGGGGAAACTGTTTCCATGATCCAATCACCTCCCACCAGGTCCCTCCCCCAACACTGAGGATTACAATTCAACATGAAATTTAAGTGAGGAATCAAAGCATATCAGCTTAGTACCTGGGTGAGGAAATAATCTGTACAACAAAACCTCATGACAAAAATTGACCTATATAACAAACCTGCACATGTACCCAAAACCTAAAGTAAGAGTTAAAAAAAATTATACAGGAGTACACTTAGAAGGCATAGTTTCTGAATTCTAAATCATTATTCATAAATATTTTACCCAATATTTTTATTTGCATATTTCCTATAAAAAATAATAGATCAAAGACTTCTAATTGTTAAAAAAAAAAAAAAAAGCAAGCTGCTAATATTTATTGTGCCTTTACTCTTTGCCAGGCTTTATTAAAGGCTTTACCTGTGTTACACTGTTTAACTCTCCAAATAACTCTACAATATAGTTACAGTTATTGTTTCTGAGAGAGGATGGAACTGAGGCTCTATAAGGTCAAGTCACTTGATCTAGGCCAGTAGTTCTATTTTTAACATGCTTATGAAACACCTTAAAAAGTTATTAAAAGATTCCCTGATTTCAACACCAGATGATCTAATTCAGCCCAATAATTTGCTTATGCTTCTGGTCAGACGACCACACTTTGAAAACTACTGCTCTCCTAATTGTCTGAGTTCTGAGACTTTAATCAACACATTTAGAGTTACAAAACATACGTTTTGTGATGTTCATTCAGTAGATATTGATTGATGCTGAATCCAAATCACATCAAACTAAATTATTCATGTACCATGACAGACAGGAATCCTAAAGGCATTTTTATAAAAGACATTTGCCTCTAATCCTTAAGGACAGACACTTAAGTAGCTCATTTTGGTACATAGAAATTAGATTTCAATACTAAACTCTACTCACTTTTCTCAAAGCATATTAAATCAGCAAATAGTTTGTATCAAGCATCATCGTAAATGAATTAAAATTGTTTTGTTTTAAATAATAAACTTTAAAAGCGAGAGATTTAATAGATTCCCAAATTGATAAAGCTAATTAGTGCCAGATTCTACCACACCCTATTTTCAGTTTCCTTGAATGAGTAGTATGTTAACAACTCCCCTTGGTCCTCCAATATAATTTTTCCCCATATTTTATTTAGGTACGTGACTACTGATAATTAACAATGGAATTTAAATTCACCAGGAGCTCTCGCATCTAGGCATGGGACCAAGGCTAAGTTCCAGTCAATGGGATGTAAGTAGAAATGATGTGCGTAACGTTAAGAATCAGTTTTTCAGAGAGATAATTTATCTTTCTTTTCTCTTTCTTGTCTTTGATGGCATCTTCAACCTTTCTGGACTACAGCACCTGCCAACTGACCCCACATCATGGCTCCGACGCTGGCTTCATCACATATCTTCTCTCTTAGTCCCTTCGGCTCTCAGGGTGAAATAGCTTAACAAAATTGCTGACCTAGGTGCCTCAGCATTGTTTCTTTGTCATAGTCTCTGTATTATCTTATTTTGAGCCATTCTTTTCCTGCAAAGATCCTAACTGAATGAGATAATACCTACCTCATAAGCTATTTGTAAGGTTTAAATAAATCAATGCATATTTAATACATGAAGCTGTGCCTAGTTTATAGTAATTACTAAAAAAAGTTACTTATTTCTCCATCCAAAACATACACACAATAGTATATCCTTCATGAGTACTTCTTGTGGACTAAAAGGCAGTGTCTTTAAAGTGTTTTGCAGTCTCTGACAAAACTACACTATTACTCTTACTCAAGGTTTTAATTGATTGTATGTACACAAGGTTAGTTTGTATGAGCTTTGGAAAGACGAGAAATTCAAAGCGGAACAGTGAAGGGAGGAAAGTGTATGTTCCACTAATAAAATAAATATTAGTTCCTGTAATCAGATTGTGAGTGACAGTGAAGTCCAGTGGACCTATTTTGCCATCCGACAGATGGCTGAGAAGTTGCTGGTGTGGCAAGCAAGCAGTGCAATTGCTAACTCTGACTGCAAAATGGCAGACTCATTTGCTTGGGGGGCCAGAATGAGGGATGGTTCACATGGGAAGCACAAAGTCACCCTTGATGAAAGTTCAGAGAAGAAAGAGATCATCAAACTTACTCTAATTACCAAAAGGTGATGACATTAGAGGAAGAATTAGAGTTGGAAATAGTACTTTTGGTAGACAGGACTGATTTCTAAGAAAGTCCATACTCATGCGATACAAAGACAGTTTGTGGGCCCCAAGGCAGAGTAGCTGCCTCAGGTGGGCAAGTGGCTAAAGTTCACCAAGCAATGTGGCCCAAAACTCACATAGACACTATGCCTACCTGCATCCCATGATGCCAGGAGAACCACATTTCCATGGCAAGGGACAGTGAACAGAGAGGAGCCAACATGGAAATGAAAAAGAGTTATAAACAAAAAGAAAACAAGAGAGGAACCTTCAGGGTAACAGAATCAGTCACTCTTGAATATGTGACAGAGTAGAAGGTTATACCTCTTATATCTGGATATTGAAATTCCATTTCTAGGCTCTGGACCGTACTTCTTTGAAGGTTACAAATATCAATAGCTCAGTTGGATCTCAGATTGGAGCTATTATGGGTTGAATCGCACCCCTCCGAAATTCACATGTTGAAGTCCTAACTCCCAGTATCTCAAAATGTGACCTTATTCAGAGGCAGGGTATTTATAGAGATAAGCAAGTTAAAATGAGGCCATTGGGGTGGACTTTAAGCCAATAAAAAGGGGAAATTTGGAGACAGATTCACCCAAAGAGACAATGCGTGTGAAGAGAGAGGCAGAGATTGAAGTGATGCTTCTACTAGCCCAGGAACACAAAGATTGCCAGGAAACCTCCAGAGGCTAGGTGACAGGCAGGGAACAG
Organism: Macaca nemestrina; assembly: GCF_043159975.1. Classification (NCBI taxonomy): domain Eukaryota; kingdom Metazoa; phylum Chordata; class Mammalia; order Primates; family Cercopithecidae; genus Macaca; species Macaca nemestrina. The sequence goes on from NC_092128.1 coordinate 69,048,922, forward strand.
ATTCTTCCTCACGACGCTCCAAAGGACCTAATCCTGCTGATACCCTGATTGTTTAATTCTAGCCTCCAGAACTGTGAGACAATAAATTTATGTTGTATGCCACCCAGTTTGTGGCACAATGTTTCAGCAACCCTAAGAAAACTAACACAGAAGCTGATAATAAAATCCCTGTATTAGTTAAGATTTTTAAAAAAATAAATGATGAAAACAAAACAAAATCCCTTTTATGAACTGAACTCTAAATGTGAAATGTGTAGGATCAGTAAATGAAACTCTCAGGAGTGTACATGTTCCGGACATATTTTGATTCAGGTGGTTAAATGATACTATCAGGAGTTTAACTCTAACTCTGGCTCTCGGTGCTACCTTGCTTCTGGGTTGGCTTTTTACCCTGGCGAGCTCTCTTCAAATGAAAATAAGATGGGACTTAACAATTCCAGCTTTAAGAAAGCTCAACCAGCAATTAGAGAAAGTTAAACAACCTCTTCTTTCTAAGGTTCATAGCAACATAGGTTTTACCTCCCATATTACCAGCGTTACTTAATTATTGCCAGTTACTTCACACAGCTGGAAACAACTTGGAAAGCTGTTTAACCAGAGGGGTAAGTGGATAAGAATAGTTGAAGAATTGGTAATTCATTCAGTGCGATTTCTCTCTTTTCTCTGTTATGGTGGAGACAAATATGCATATTTTTATTTGAGCATGAAAATCAAGAAGGAAAAGAAAGAAATTACAGGTAAGATATAAATTACAAATTTTTTTCTTAACTTTATTAAAGGTGTAGTGGTATTTCCAAAAGTATCTCTTCCTGAAAAGAGGAAGATTTTAGTGTTTAAAACATTTTGTAGAGAGGTTAGAAATCCTAGATTTAACCAATAAAACAACAGAAAAATAATTTAACATTTTGGGAACCCATCTATTCGTGTGTTAAAAGAAAAAGTAGTTGCATTGTCTGAGCAGGGACATGGATGGAGCTGGAGAAAATTATTCTTAGCAAACTAACAAAGGAACAGAAAACCAAATACTGCATGTTCTCTCTTATAAATAGGAGCTAAATGATGAGAACTCATGGACACACAGAGGGAAACAGCACACACTGGGGACCTGTCTGAGCATGGAGGGTGCAGAAGGGAGGGGATCAGGAAAAATAATTGATGGGTTCTAGGCTTAATACCTGGGTAATGAAACAATCTGTACAACAAACCACCATGACAGCAGTTTATCTATGTAACAAACCTGCACTTGTACCCCTGAACTTAAAATGAAATGATAGTAAAACAAAATTTAAAAATAGATATGCTATGATTTCTGTGATATATGTAGTTGGAGACACCAGAGATTTTATGCAGCCATGTTTTTGTTTGTTTGTTTGTTTGTTTTTGTAGCATTTATGTAAGCTTTTATTTTCAAATACTTTTTTATTAAAAATTTAAATTTAAGAAAGTATTAATTTTTAAAAATATTATCTTGATCAGTACTTGTTGCTGAGTGTTTTTAAAGTAGAATTTATGGAGAATAAAATTAGAATTGTCAACATAACTATGGTACAGAAACAACTATTTTTTTTTGTTTGTTTTTGTTTTTGTTTGTTTTTTGTTTTTTTTTGAGATGGAGTCTTGCTCATCGCCCAGGCTGGAGTGCAGTGGCGCGATCTGGGCTCACTGCAAGCTCCGCCTCCCGGGTTCCTGCCATTCTCCTGTCTCAGCATACGGAGTAGCTGGGACTACAGGCGCCTGCCACCGTGCCCAGCTAATTTTTTGTATTTTTAGCAAAGAAGGGGTTTCACAGTGTTAGCCAAGATGGTCTCCATCTCCTGACCTTGTGATCCGCCTGCCTCGGCCTCCCAAAGTACTGGGATTACAGGCATGAGCCACTGCGCCCGGACAGAAATAACTGTTGTTAATGTTATAATGTATTCTCTCTGAGCTATTTTTCTATAATATACCTATGCAACTTAGGAAGAGGACATGATATTGGCTTATTATTTAACCCTTGTATTAATGTCTCTTTGATTTTGTGTCCTTTGTTTTAACTTGCAACAGATATATTTGTGAGGAAGTAGGGAATTAATAATAGAGAAAGAAATTAACTTGGCAAATGTATTTTTCAACTTCTTTATCAGATTCAATTAAATGTACAAGTCACTTTCCTTTAGAGAGTTGCTTATCTAATGTATTCCAATAAGAAATTCATTAATGTGAATTAAATCATTTATTTCTAATGGTATTAGGGATAAAAATGTAACAGACTTTATCAGTCACACAAAGATAATAGGAAACAGGTAAGGACAGTAGACTGACAAAGGAAATGTATAACCTTCAAACAAAATTGACCACCAGAGAGGCACAACTATATGCATGAGCTCTGCATGCAGACAAGCAAATGGAACCGATAGGCATTTTACAGACATCTGATAAAATAAATGGCCGACAACGCTGCACAATAACTTCCCGTTGTGACCACTGCTTCCTTTCTTGAATGTATAATAATGGAGGCTTTTGAATGTGACACATTTATCCATTTGTGAAAATAATGTAACGCTAACATACATTATTTTAGCTGAAAATAATATCACAGTCCTGTTCTTGTATTTGATGGCAGAGGCTAAATAATAACACTTTCAAAGGGTGCTTACATACACATACACACACCCATACCCCACCTTAGTCATGCTGAAACATAAGAAACAATTGAAAAATAGTGTAAGTTAATTGGGGAAATTATATAGTGCAATTATAGAGTCTTATTGAAAATCATTTATATGCAAATATATTTATAGATGTGGACAATCTATAATAGGAAAACCTTATTCTGATTACTCTTAAATATATGAGTTTATTTATCTATTCTATTCAGTCTTCTACTGAATTCTGCATTACATTTGTATAGTAGATATACAAGGAAAAATGTTCAGTTGCCCCTCACTACTACTATAATGAAATTAAGTTCTGATGACAGAGTAGTATATTGAATAAAAAAGAATCTATCTGAAACTTTCATCAACTCATAATCAAAAAGCCATAGGAATGTATGTTGAAACACAGATAGTGTTTGTTCCTTCCAGTGAATAAAAATAGAAAATGTGGAGAAAAGAGCAGTGTCTAGGATAATACTTAGAGGAACTGGGTTAACATTTTCAATGAAAGCAATACAAGTATTATTGGGTCTTTAGAGACTAGAAACTACAACAAGAGAAACTGGCCATCAGGCTTAAGTAAAGAAGGCTGCTACCTGTATGCAGGAACTAGGATATTTCAAGCTTTTAAAGCAAGGAAAAGAACAGTGTTCACCATTCACTGAACAACTTAACCCGGATCACTTTCTGAATCCAATATGTGCTCTAAATTGCCCCCGGAATAATGTAGAAAGATACTTCATAGAAAAAGAGAGCACTCAAGTTATCTTAGGGCCTGGAATTATTCCAGTACTCAACAAAGAATCAGATCTCTACTCACTCAATTTACCAAATCCATTGCAAACAGACTGGGGACTACAGATGTAAAAGTAAGCCGATAACAATGGAAGTTAACCGTTTTCACTTAAATTGTTTTACAAAAATCAAACTTTTAATAGTACAGAATATAGATAATTAACACCATTTCAAAACACTTTGTTTTCCCTCCAAAGTCCCATAGCTCCCAGTCTATCTTAGTGGCATCAAAAGACCTCACATCTAAAGATCAAAATTTCAAAAGAAATACTACACCCCAATATACTGACAAAACATTGAAACTTATTTTTATATAGTGCTTAGCATTATAAAAAGCATTTGCAACCAAATTATGTCATCCTCATAACTATGTTTTGAGTTGGTGGAACACGTATTATCACCATTTTAAAGACAAAGGGATTAAGACCATGAAGTTAAATAAAATTATCAAGACTAATTTTTTTATTTTATTTATTTTTTATTCAAACACCAACGTGAACCAGATAAATTTTTTAAAATGATAATACTGTTACAACCAAGACTCAGTACTCTCTTTAGTATTTATATTATGTATTTTATATAAAATTACACAAAATTGCCATGAAATAATCAAATCCAGATATACTGTTTTGACTTTTGCTACAACTACACTTGTCTCCATAAAACAGAAAAGGCAATTAAGAAAAATGGTGTGCTCCTTCCTCAGACTGGGTTCTGGGAGTGAAAGAAAAAAAACATAAACTATAAGCACCTCATCCATGCTTCTGATCCTGTCTTCCGTTTCTGGTATGGTAGTACTGGAAGAAGGGAAATCAGGAACCGGCTTGTTTCTGCAGCATTGGAGAGGACTGTGGTTTGTTGAGGAATTAGGCACCTTAGCGCACTCTAAGAAAGGGAAGTAGGAAGCTTGGCTCTGGAGGCACAGCTTGCCCCATTAAATTGGTTCAAGGAAGGCCGGGCGCGGTGGCTCAAGCCTGTAATCCCAGCACTTTGGGAGGCCGAGACGGGCGGATCGCGAGGTCAGGAGATCGAGACCATCCTGGCTAACACAGTGAAACCCCGTCTCTACTAAAAAAATACAAAAAAATAGCCGGGCGAGGTGGCGGGCGCCTGTAGTCCCAGCTACTCAGGAGGCTGAGGCAGGAGAATGGCGCAAACCCAGGAGGCAGAGCTTGCAGTGAGCTGAGATCCGGCCACTGCACTCCAGCCTGGGCGACAGAGCGAGACTCCATCTCAAAAAAAAAAAATAAATAAATAAATAAAAAATAAAAAAATAAATTGGTTCAAGGAGACCCATCCCTATCCCTTACAACTTCTCACTCAAGAACAAGCTACTCAGTCAAAACAGTGGCCAGAATCTGACTAACTACGGTCCAGGAGGAATGACTATTAATTTTATTTCCCAACACATTCATGCTGAGATAAAAATCCTCAAGAAAAGTTCTTACCTTGAGAGTAAGGATGAAGATTTAATGTGACATTTGGGACATTTTATTTTTAGCTTTATGTCTAAAACACCCAAATAAGTAAGACTTGTTTCAATTTTAAATCATTTGTGCAAAGAAGGCTTAACTTGGTTTTTTGAAAGCCAGAAGAGATAGGAAAGGATTGAGATAAACTGTTGTTAATTTCTCAAGTCGACTCAGAAACCAATAATCAATTTCCTTTGAAGGCTGTGAACATACCAACAATATGTCAAATTATGTTCTCCTTCATTCAAATACCATGACTGTTTTCTTCCCCTGTGTGACAGAAGCATCTTTTTTCTGTGAAAGCAGCAGCATTCATCTTCTTAATCACGTCGCCAAAATTTTTCGGGTTGAATAGATTTTATTTCAATCTCGTTAAAGGCTTTCTTTTTTTTCAGAACCACTGACTGCCTACAGACACAGAAACCAGATTATCTGGGCTTGAATTCAGTGCCACAACTTGGGAACGTCATCTGAATTATGCGTGTGTCTTGATTTCCCCATTGTACAATGGTAATAATAGTAATCCTACTCTTGGGACTGATGAGAGGGATTCAGTTTACATGAGTATACTTAGAACAGTGACTTCTAATGTACTTAGATCAGTGACTTCCACAAACGATGCTGTAATTAGTGTTATATATTATTTTTATTTGTTGTTGTTATTTGTGTCTCTCTCATTCTAGGCCCATTCCAGAACCATCATTCTTGAATACTTTTCTTGGCATTCCTAGAACAACTGCACTATTGCATGTGTTCCTCTTAGTTTCTCCCATCATGTTTGCTGGAGTACAGCCACAAATAAATTTCTTAGAAAGAATGACTCAGATAACATTTCTGTGTTCTTGTCTGAAAATAACTTTTGTGTGCTGTGAACCTTTAATGCTGAGTGGCTGGAAATACTGGTATCCAATTATTTTCTATTAAAACTTAGAAGATGTTGCTTGTTTGTCCTCACCCATACTACATTAGTGATCAAAGTCTAGCCACTTGAATAGTTGTACATTTATTAGTGACAGGTCACTTTTCTCTGGAAACTTTTTTACAATGTCTTGGAATTTTTTTAAACTTTTTCCACTGAAAGTTTAGAAGACTTTATCAATATATGGACCTTTCTTCATTTTTTTTTTTCTATAGGCCCTTGGAGGACTATACAACCTAATGATTTTTTATTTTCTTCAACAATGAGAAATTAATTCGAATATTTCTTATGAAATATTTTTATCCATTTTTCTAATATTTTTATTAATATATCTTCTTCTTTTTAAAATTTATTTATAAAGAAAAGAGGTTTAATTGGCTCATAGTTCCACATGGCTGGGGAGGCCTCACTATCATGGCAGAAGGCAAAGAAGGAGCAAAGTCATGTCTTACATGGTGTACAGAAGGAGAAGTGCAGGGGAGCTCCCCTTTATAAATCCATCAGATCTTGTGAGACTTATTCACTATCATGAGAAGAGCATGGGAAAAACCAATCCCCATGATTCAATTACCTTCCACCAGGTCTCTCCCACACACATGGGAATTATTGGAGCTACGACTCAACACGAGATTTGGGTAGGGACACAGCCGAACCATATCATTCCACCCCAACCCCTCTCAAATCTCACATCCTCACATTTCAAAATATGGCTTCCTAACAGTCCCCCAAAGTCATAACTCATTTCAGCATTAACGCAAAAACCTACAGGCCAAAGTCTCATCTAAGACAAGGCAATTCCCTTCCACCTATGAGCCTGTAAAATCAAAAACAACCTCCTGGATTAATTTTCTATTAAAAAAATCTCTTTTTTTTCAATTTTTGAATTTTGCATTCAGCCAGACTTATATTTGGGTGTATGTGTTATGTGTGTGTGTATTTCTTTTATTTCAAAGGGCTTTTTCCTGGTCTCTAAATGTTGTCTGTTTATAGCATTTGATTCTTACTTTATAAATTTGTCTTTATATATCAAATATAATTTTTAAATTATCTTCTAATTCCTGAATTACCTTTGTAATTTTTGGGCTTTTGAATTAGCTATTCTGTTAGTCTTTCTTCTTATTGCTGTTAATGTTCTTCATTTGCTGAATTATCCTTAACCATTTATTTCTATTTTAAGAATTAGAAATTGGGTTAATCTAAATATTACATATAAATTTCCTCCACTGTTGTACATGTAAGTTCTTTTCCCTAATCAGTTGCCTCTTAAAATGGAAAGTTTGGCTAGATGCTTTGTGAAAAGGGATGACACTTGTCAACTAGTAGGCTTTGCTTCAGGTCTATGTGGTCTATTAGTTGTCAACTCACAGAGGTCAGAATATGAAGGGCATTAATTAAGGGTGGCAGCAACCATATCTCCAGTCCTAGTTATCTTTTAAATATGAGTCAAAACTTCAGTTATCATTTCAAACAATTTTTAAAAGATAAATAAGTGGCTACAGTTATAATATTTAGACTTCCCATGGCTATAACTTTATATTCAGATAGTAGTTTGTAAAATACCTTAGCAATCAGTAATCCCTTCAAAATCTGTTCTCTACTACTCTATAGGTCTGTGTGCAATAATTATACTTCCAATCACAAAACGAAAAAAACTTCAGAAAAGTGTCAGTGTTCAGGTAGCATTTTCTCTACTTCGTATATGGTTTCATATTGAATTTTGCATACTTGCATGAAGATTATTACAGAAGCCTCAAGTTACTGAGAATAATCACAAAGTGGCTAATATCATGACCATAATTGCTTAACTACAATGGATTAATAGAGCACAGTGATGTTTAGGAGAGAAGACTGTTCTATAGCCAATGACAAAACTGAGAGCTAGGAGCAGGCAGACTGTGTAATGATTGAGTAGTTCACGGCACATGCACTTGAAGGAGGACCAAAGGACCTGCTGTGAAGCGATTCCAAGGGTATGCAATTATCCGACTATGTACGATTGAGAAGGATGCCGTATAATGGGAATCACTAGAGAAGAGGTGAAGGAAGGTGAAGGCGGTAGTGAATCATGCAGAATGGAGTAGACTGAGTTACCCACAAGGTGCCTCCATTGGTGACTGAATGAGAATTGACTGGGGAAGTGCAGCATGGGTAACTTCCTTAGTCAAACCTGTGATAAATTAGAAGAAACATTTTTCTAAAAAGCAGCATCAGTATTTTCAATACTGACATAAAGCTCTTCATGAGAGACCGTGTTAACCGTGGAACATGGTTGGGAGTGTTGTGGTGGTGCTAGGGAGGTGGATGTGGTGGATGGGAGAGGCAATAGTCTTTTTCATGACTTTAAATATAAATATGTCCAGTAACTGCATGATACTAGTTGCTTTATGAAGGTAAATTAAATAAATTTTTAAGTAAAACAAATGTGAGGATCTATTATTGATAAAAAAGAGCTTTCTCAAAACCATATTGTATAAGAGAGGATATGAAGTTCATTGTACATGAAATTTCCCAGTCATAAGCGTGTAAAAAGCTAGGTTTTTAGTTTTAGCTCTCATTTTGTGGAAAAGCGAGAGCTTAGTCAATTCATAGCATAGAGAAAATACATGCTGAAGTCAAAGCAGAATTGTAAATAAATAAAAAGGACAGCTTAAAAGAATCTTATTTATAAGTGAAATCACAAGACAGGCTTTCATCATCAATCAAGACAACCGTCATCACAGTCCAAATAACCTGGTAATGGTCTGCGCACATGATCACCAGAGATAAAGCACGAAATCCCGACAGCCCTTTCTGAATGGCAATCACAGGACCCAGATGCCAGCCTTTGAAAGACCTTTTGTTAGCAGCAGGATCTGACTCACTGGCAGGCTTTTCAGTTTCCCTGGCAGCTTTGAAAGTTGCTTCTAAGTCAGTTATGTGATTAGGCTCTTCAGGGAGCCTGGTTTTGCTTATCTTTGTCTATGTTGTATCTTTGAAGAATGCAGCTTCTCACAAAGACAGGTAACTGTGCAGATCCCGTAAGTTTGGATTGCTATTTTTCCAGGAGTGAACTATCTCTTTTGTTAAACTAAAACATAATCAGTGTTCCAGAATATGCTTACCTAAGCAAAAATTCTGGATGGCTAGAGAACACAGGTTTCTTACATTTTGATTCTGGGTACCTGGTCTTTCTTCCTTCCTGGATTCTACTCCCATTTTAGAATTTCCAAAGATTCTTCTTTATCTTGTCATACCAATCACTTTCTCTAGAATCCATCTAAAACTATGTTTTATGGAAAAAATGAGAAAGAAACGGAAGTTCAAAAGAGAGGAAGAAAAAGGAATATTAAGAATGGTCATAGGAAATGTCTTTCTAATTACATCTTCATAGGTGTTTTGCAAATGCATTAATCCTGAAGACAGATGTGGTTTTAAAAAATGTTTAAATCACATAGAATTGAGGAAACTAACAAATAACCCTTCTCATTAAGCCTGACACCCATCAAAATAAGGCCCCTACAGCCTGTATTTCTTTGTACTCATACCTGTACACACAGGGAATAAAGGCAATAATGTTTAGAAAGGCAGTGTTGTATGCATCAGACCGAAATTTGATCTCTTTTCTATTTTGTTAGAATAAGTGACAAATTGTGCTCTGGTAACTTGGGAGAAAGATGTCAAAGTAACTTGCAAAAAAAGATCCAAGAGTCTGACAAAGTAATGAGATCCTAACAGTGCCTGACTGTGAATATTTGATACCACATGTGTGTTGTGTTATGTTTTGTCTTTACAGTGTCCCCTGGTCGATTTTATATAATCCATGGTTTTCTTCCTTGCTAATATATAATTTTGGAGTAGATTTAATTGAATTAATTTTATCATTTACTCAGGGCCCTGAGAGAACCAAATTTATATATGTATTATTATAATTGCCTTCAGTTAAAGTATGTTGTATCTTATTTAAAGAACTTAAAAGCAATGGAAAATAATATATTATTTTGCATATACGTTGCATAATTTATTTTGTATTGCTACAAATTCAAAATAATATACCAAGGATACATATGATAAAATAGCAGCTTAAATTAAAATTTAACACATATAACAATTAAATTATCATTGCTTTTATTAGTAAAAATGTTCTCCCTTATCTCCTAAGAGCCATCGACATTTGAACAACAGTGCATTTTGATTTATTTATTAAAGTATGGGTTGTCACGAACTTAAAAATGAAATAATAATACCGGGCCACATCTCTTCACCCTCAATACTGTGGCATTGCGAGATAGATATATATATACATTTTTTTTTTCTCCTTTATCATCTGGCAAAGAGGGTCTGCCTAGTTAGAGCAGAGGTTGTTCTCACTGGCTCCAAGGGTGGAAGCAGATGTGTTCAGCCTTAGGACCCTTCATCCTTAGCCAAGGGTACTGAGAAAATTACAAATGAGACAGACTTGATCTTCAACTAGGGAGTCAGTGCTCATCAATCTTAACCATCAGGCCATCCCCTGCTAGATTTTTCAGCCAGATCAGCTTGGGAGAAGTTTAAGCAGAATTTTTATCCCATTTTTTTTCTCTTATATTATTTTTGCTGGTATTGTAAGAAAAGGTAGGGAGAAATTTAAATAGTAAGTCTTTATTCAGAAAATGTACTTTATCATTTCCAAAAGCCCTCAGCACAACTGAATGGGAATATTAACAGAGGACTATGTAACGTGTGAGCTATATTGTCACTTCAACGTGGTTTCTTTAGAAAGCCTTAATTTAACATTTGGCTGAAGAAGAGAGAAATTGTCCCCTCGGAAGGGCACAGGGCACAGATACTAATGCAGCATTTCAGCATAGTACGTTCTGGATTGACTTTCAGAGACCTAGGCATTTAAAGATAATATGGCTAAGAGCAGAAATTTTATGTTTTTAAGTGTGGGAAAACATTTTTCTTTTGTGTTTAAAAGCAGAATTTCATCTCATTTGAACGATGGCAATTGCAACAACAAACATATTAATAAAATTATGCTCATTTTCTTTTATTTTCATCCTGTCCAATATGATCTTACTACTTTCCATTATACAACTTGTTTATTTTTAAGTACAGTTACTACTCCAAGTTGCTCAGTTGCATCCAAACTTTAAAAATTAAGCAAAACCCCATATTATTTTGGTATTAATATCAAATATTTATATGTTTTACTTTATTATAATCTTTCCAGGTACCACGTTATTTGAACCTCATATAGATGATATAGGGTACCTAAAGGAAAAGATGATTATCCTAGTCTTACACACATGGGAATAAATGTTCAGAAAGATTCAGTCACTTCCCCAAGCTAGTAACTGAAATTGCCAGGATCTGATGGTTTCCACACCTAAAGCTAGAGATCTCTGAGCGGCGTGTTCCAATATTTTTATCTCCTCAGGTTTTAGGCTGCCAGGCAGAGTTTATGTGCCATTAATCATCTAGCCAGTTGTCTTTATCTGTGAGTAACTTCATTCTTTAGACCTGTGGGCCATACACAGATTGTCATTTTTATATGTATCCCTTAACAGAAATATACTTGGAAAGTATTGCTATAGGCTACCAGTGTCTCCTAGAGACATTTACCTAAATAAGTGTTCTCTATTCTAAATACATCCTAATATTGAGTTATTAAGTCTTATCATGTGGCCTTACCTACAGTGCAATTCTCTCTTTAGATCATATACCAATTCTTGACCACATATCTCTTACTATATTTCAAGAAGAAACAGGTAAATAAATATCTCTGTATATACTTCAGGAAGATAGAGAAATGGATGAATAGATATATCATCGATCGATAGATAGATAGATAGATAGATAGATAGATAGATAGATGTAGATACAGACTATGCTTGTAGTTCTAAATCCACATAAGTGTCCAATTAATTACTATTTTCTTCTCAAGTTGAAGTTCAGCATACCTTTGGATGCTATGGCAATAATTAAGGTTCTTATACACTCAATGAAAGTAACAAAAAGGTAACTTTTGAATGTTGTTTTACCATTCACAATTTACTGGGTACTTTTATGTGTGTTTTTTAAGTTTTCACAAGAATTTTGTGAATCATCCGTTATTCCATGACTATCCCTAAGTTTCAAATGAGAAAGTGTTTGTTTGTTAGATATAGTTCCTTTTACAGTTACTTTAAGTTCATTATCAGCCTAGACCTTCCTAAATGTTCTGAGGAATGATCCTGACTAGCCATCTCATTTCTGCCAAATGAATGCTTCCACTAATATTTATTATTTGGTCTCCTTGTAATAACTCACAAAACTCTTAGAATATATTGTTTTCTCTTTCTTGACTAACATATCCTGAGACTAACTGAGGTATTCAGCTATCCCTAGCTAGGGTCATTAGTTCCACCTACATCCTCAAACTTTCAGAATCCTCATCTCCACCTAAAGTAAAGGATTTAAAAATAGACCACAGTTTTCAATATAAAATTTGCTTAATAACACAGAACTATTATAAGATATAATTCCTACCAAGGAGAAGAGATGGTCATTTCATCACACAAAGCCTTTATAATTGGTATCTCTCCATTCGCAGTGCATTTGCTAATAATCCCCTTAAGATTAGAGGGTGACAAGCTCACAGCAGTGAACAAGGAGCACACAGTATCAAATGGGAATCGTGAGGACAGAAAATCACATGACTAGAATAGATTCAGAATCCTGGGCTGCTTTACTTACCACCCAACATTCTGCCTTTCAGCAAAAATAGTGCCATAATGTGCTCCACAGGCCCAAAGTCACACTCAATCCCCATTCTCACATAAATATTTCATATTAAAGAAACCCCTTCAGAGCCTCAGAGTTCACACAAGCTTCTTTCAAAATGACAGATGACCCTCTGCCCTACGGAGACTGATTTCACTGACTGCCTCAGTGTAAGTTTTGGAAAGAGCATCCTGTGATGAATTTCAGTACCAACAGTTATTCTGCTGTTCACTAGCCTAATAGCCAGGCAGCAATGAAGAGCCTTGACACCAAATTCCTAGCCTTAGGTTGAGCAGTCAGGACAGCAATCTCCTTGAACGTCTGGTAGACACTTCCCTGCCTTAGTCCTTGATATGTGGCAGATTATTAACTTCAGAATTGTCAGAATGACAAACAAGGAGAAAGCACACTCTGAAGAGTGCTTGATATTAGGAATGTCTTGTTTTTAATGTTAGTCAGGGACTTTAAAAAGCTTATATTCTAACTGACCATTATATTATAGTTAACAATGCTGACCTAAAAACACCAATAGTCTCAAGTCAGTTCTTTACCAAAATATCTGTATTCTTGGACAGACACCGAAAGCCTTTCATCTTTGTAAACTTTCAGCTCTTCTACATCCAACATCAGACACGTTTACACATCTTATTCTACCAGATCCAACATAACAGAAAAGTGGTGGAAAGAGATAAGGCAATGAGTTGGTATTTACAAAGCATTTTCCTGTTTTATCCATCCATTCATTCATTTATTCAGTTAATCATCAGTATTCAATGGGCATCTATTATATGCTAGTCAGTGGTATGGTTATGGAATGGTAAGATAAATTTACATTCTATGAGCAGACCCAAGTCTAGTGGGGTTATAGGGAGTGTGTGTGTGTGTGTGTGCGCGCAAAATAGTATTAATAGGTAACCATGAGTCAGATATAATGTAGGACTTCATAACCATAAAATACACACACACACACACACACACACACACACACACACACACTCATATACTTTTCTAACTTTGATTGGAAGCTAATGAAAATATCTGAGCAGGAAAAGAGCATGATCAGATTTGCTTTGCAGACATACCTCTTTGGCTACACTGTGTAGAATGTGAAAAAATAGAAAAGTGGAGCAACCAGTTGGGAGTTCAAGATGACAGTGTTGGAGCGAACTGAAGGTATTTAGGACTAGGGTGAGATTGTCAAGGGAGTTAAAAATTTACCAGTTTTGAACAAATTTTGAAGTTAGATCTAAGAGAAGTGAATGTGGAGCTTGAGAAAACAATCCAGAAAAGCTCTTAAATTTCTCTAAACAGCTGGATGGCTGGTGCTACGTGCTGAATTTAGAAGAACTTAAGAGATGGCAGCAACTAAGAGTTCTATGTTAGGTCTAGAATTATGAATGTCTTGTAGACATGCAGTGGAATTATTACATTGGCAGTTGGATATACAGATCAGAGAGAGGTTCAGGATGAAGTTGCAAATTGAAGATTCATCCATCTACCATATAGGTGATATTTAAATCTATGAGATTAAGTAAAATCACTTATGGGGTGAAAGTAGACAGAGAAGTGAAGTCTAAGGGTTGAACGTTGGAGCACTTAGAAATGCTAAGTGAAGAGGTTGATTCATGAAAGGAGACTAAGTCATGAGTAAAATAAGAGGAAAATCAGGATAGTGTGTTTTTTTGTTCATATTCATTTTGGCTGCATGAATCATTTTGAGGAGTGTGTGGTAGTGTTACCTCCAATAACAAGTTACCATAGTTCATCTAGTCTAACATGGCCTTTGTTTTCCGCATTTACATAACTGATATCAGTATGCATCTTGTAATACTGGCATCTTCAGATTGTGTCACAATTTAATTGGCAGAGTTTTTTAATGCTGGTACATAAAATAATAGTACATTTTGTAATTTGTATCCAAATTTTATTGGATCTAATTCTTTTAGATCCAATGAAATTTAATAAGATGACTATACAACACAGCACAAACACAGGTTAGAGATATTTCTCTCTTTCTCTGTTTCTCACTGTCTCTTGTTGTCTCTCTCTCTCCATTACCATTACCATATTTAAGTATTTGAATACTTAAGGATTCTTGAGAATTTCTTAAGAGAAAATTTATTTTCCTAATCGAAAATAATAAGTAAGCAACAAATTAATGAGTTCCTACATGGGATATTTGAGAAGAAGGATAAATTCCCATGGTATATTATCAGTGTGTTTATCATCACATATAATACTTTATAAAGGGAGGATAAATATACAGATGTTCCTTGAATTACAGTGGGGTTACATTCCAATAAACCCATTTTAAGTTGAAATATTATAAATAAAAATGTATTTAATACACCTAACCCACCAAACATGATAGCTTAGCCTCACCTACTATAAATGTGCCCAGAACACTTCGTAGCCTACAGTTGGGCAAAATCATCTCATGACACAGTACACTGTGGAGTGTCAGTTGTTTACGCTCATGACTGTAGCTGACTGGAAGCTAAGGCTCACAACTGTGGCCTAGCATCTTAAGAATATCGTACCACACATCCCTAGCCTGGGGAAAGATCAAAATTCAAAATTTGAAATACAGTTTCTACTGAATAAATACCCCTTTTGCACCATCATAAAATAGAACAATTCAAAGTCAAACCATTATAAACTGGGGACTATCGGTGTTATGCTCCGATTATAAATCCATCAAATGAAAATTTACTCTGTTATTTATCAAGCAAATACATTTAAACTATTCTTATAAATTTCACAACTAAAACATATCTTGATAAAATATTAATGATTACTTTCGGTTTACTAGAAATAAAACTATGGCACATGCGAGAACATTGATAACTTATTCATAGTAATTTTGCAACAAAATTGTATCTCCAAATATTTAATAATTGCTCTTATAATGAAAATTGGCCTTGGAAATGAATGTAAACGCTACAGCTATCCAAAATTGTTATGTAACTTGAAGTAGTAAACAACTCATTATTTTACCAAAAAGTAGTAAGCTGTATATAGTCATTGTACATTTGTCATACATAGGAGTTGTTTTTTCATTGTGACAAACTGATATTCCTGCCTAAGTTAAATATTGAAAAATTATCAGCAAAATATTTCATGAAGTATATGGATGTGGAGAATACCAATATTTGCAACTCATTCCTGCTACCAATAATTTTTAAATGGAGATAAGTAAATAGGATACTGCTGGATTGGGGACTGTTTTATGATTTTCTTGCAGTTCGTTTTCATTAGGTTATTAAGTTGTTACTCTGTTTCAAAGTTGAGGATGAACGATTACCCTGGTTTACTGTTTTGTAAACAAGTATTCCTGTCAGTGACACTAAATTGTTCAGCTGCAGTAATGAGTCAAAGATCAATTAAGTGTAAGACCCATAATGGATCAAGGCAGATTTTTTTTTTCCCCAATCCATTTGAATTTAGAAAGAGACAGCCTGGTTTAATCTGTCTTCTGAAACGCAAGGTCAGCAGACTGGAGGATATCAGCTGCCACTCTTTTTGACATCTCCAATCAATCAACCTTGATTAGCCATGGAACTGGACTTCAGAGTTAAGAAAATGATGTTTCTTGCCTCCTCTACTAATGCTTGAGTTGAAAGCAAAATGCATCTTGATTTTAAATTTTAAACAAATTTTGAAGTCCAATTTTTATGTATTATTCAAGCCTTGCCTGTAAGACCCATAAATTCACAAAGTTAAAATGTATTTCAATAAAGAGCTAGACAGCTTTATTCTTATTTAAAAATACAATTACATTTCTTTTTTATTATATTTTAAATTGCAATGTAAATATAACTTAAAAATATTTATCTCACAGAATTATTTTCATCCAAACATCATATTTATAGCTACAGAGAAAGTGACCTCTAATTAGATGAAATTTTAAAAAAAAGTCTGCAGGGTATGTTTCCCCAATGACCATGAAAACAATTTGCATTTCAGGGATTAGAGTATATATTTTTATTAGAAGAACGACAAGTCCAAATGAAACCCAGACAATCTGACTACAAAGCCAAAGCTAAGCAGAGCAATGGAAACAAAACCATCTGGAATATTTGGCATCATGCTCATAGAATACCCAAAATTGGAAATGGGTCACTTTGTTTTGTTGAAGTTGGGGTGTGTGTGTACGTGTGTGTGTGTGTGTGTGTGTGTGTGTGTGTGTGTGTGTGTGTGTGTTTGTCTAACAGGGACACTTTGTTTTCTTTCTTTTCTTTGGTGATGTTTTCCCGGTATGCCCGGATTTGTTCTATGTAAAGGTTATGTAATTTATCTCTGAGTATGACTGCATCATCTCCTTCTTCTCTCTGACCTCTCATCCCATTTCGGACTTTTTTTTTCTATGACCTTGGCCTTGTTCTTTGTTTTGCCTAGGCCATGTTAACATAATCCACTAACATATTTTATTTGAGTGAATCCATTTTGTTTTGCTTAAAATATTGGGTTATATGCTTCAACTCTCCATTTAACACTTGTGAACAATTTGTTTTTACCATATTCTCCAGCAATAAAATGTGTGGTCTTTTGCAGTCAGTATTTGTATTGAGAAATTTAATATGCTTCACATTACTTTAAAAAGGCACACTTTCTTTCCATTTGAAATTTGGCAGAAATTTGGCGAGGTGAGTTCTATTACCTGTCCACAAGTTTCCCATTTTCTACTTAATACTATTAGAGGAGTTCCTGCTTCAAGTTTTGGGAACTTTGATTGCTTCAAGTTTTGGGAACCTTGCTTGCCATTTCCTGTGACCTCTCTATAGGTGATTTATGAAACATAACCATAGTTTGCATGTTTACAAAATGTTTATGCAGGCGTTTCTTCATGGTTTCTACATGACAAATAAAGATTCAAATTTTCTTGTGAATTGGTTTCTAGATGTATTGCCTATGAAGATCTGGGGAAATTCTATACAATCTTACAGTTCCTGTTCCCTAGGATGTCTATTGAAAAGTTTACTCCTCATCTCCAATGTTGCAGACGCAATAAATAAAATAAAGTGGCAAAATGATGACAAAGACACCAGTAACCTAGTATGAGTCTTGCTGTGGCTGGGAAAAGAAAAGATAAATCTTTCATATCCATATTTTTACAGGGTCATTTTCATTAAAAAATTACTTCTGGCTATAATGCTAAGATGAATTGATTAGTCAGGCTAGTGTATTATAAGTACAAAAAAAGACGAATGGAAAACAACATAGCATTGAGTATCAACATGGGTCAAAACACAATAATCTCACTCTGGAGAAAAAAAGTAGTCCAAAGATCCAAATGAGGATGACAAGTCATAGTGAGAAGCATAGGGAAGTAGAGTCAAATCTACTAAGCAAAAGTCAGCAAGGGTAGTTACAGAGGTTGAATAAGTTGAAGAGAAAGGAAAAAGTGTTATAAGTTAAGATGAAGGTGTCTGGGAATGCTAACTTCAATGATTTGATGGGTATTTGTAACTCCACCTGACTGTAGCTTATAAGTTACCTTTTGGGGATTGAATAACCTATGGCCTGATAAACTACATGTATGACTATCTCACAGAGAAGATAGAGGATAATAACTGCTCTGCCTCCCATCATTGCTTGAAAGTATGTTATCAAATGTCCCTTTTTCAGATTATAGTCACTAATGTTAATTATTAAATCATTAAACATATGAAACTTTCTTTCATTGGCAGAATAAACCATAGGCTTGGATATATAAGTGATCTTCAAAATATTTGTGGAAAATGTGTATTATGAAAAAAGTATGTATGGATTTCCATTTTCTGACCAAAATAAACTCCTGCTAACTTATTATAATATGTCTGAACAGAATATAGTTTGAGACATTAAGAAGAATAACACATCAATTTGAAAAGAGCCTCTATAAGAGCAACGTTAATCTGCTACAACTGAAGCAAGAACAAACATCAAATGTGCGGTGAAGCTTGAGTGGATGAAAGGTGAACTCATCAATTCTTTACAAAAAGTTTATGGGAAAAATGCCCCATATAAATCAGTAGTTTATAGAAACTTATTTTAAGAAGGGTTGAGACGATGTTAAAGATGAAGCCTACAGTGGCAAACCATCCCCATCAATTTGCAAGAAAAAAAAAATTTGTCGGTTCTCAAATTGAATAGGACTGGCAACTCACGGCAGAAACAATAGCCAGTATCATAGACATCTCCATTGTTTGAGCTTACACAATTGTGACTGAAAAATTAAAACTGAGCAAAATTTCCACTGAATGTGTACCAAAACCATTGCACCCAGATCAACTATAGACAAGAGCAAAGTTTTCAATGGAAATTTTAAACAAGTAGGATCAAGATCCTGAAGTGTTTCTTCCAAGAATTGTAATAGGAGATGAAATATGGCTTTACCAATATGATCCTGAAGACAAAACACAATCAAAGCAATGGCTACCAAGAGGTGGACATGGTCCAGTCACAGCAAAAGTAGACTGGTCAGGAACAAAGGTCATAGCAATGTTTATTTTGTGTAATGCTCAAGGCATTTTCTTGTTGACTTTCTGAAGGGCCAAAGAACGGTAACATCTGCTTACTATGAGGGTGTTTTGAGAAAGTCAGTCAAAGCTTTAGCAGAAAAATATCCGAGACAGTCTTTCCAGAGAGTCCTTGTCCACCACAGCAATGCTTCTGCTAATTCCACTCCTTAAACTAGGGTAATTTTGCGAGAGTTCCGATGGGAAATCATTAGGCAACCACGTCACCATTCTGATTTGGCTCCTTCTGACTTCTTTTTGGTTCCTAATGTTAAGAAATATTTAAAGGGCATCTGTGTTTCTTTAGTTAATAATGTCAAAAAGACAGCATTGACATGGTTAACTTGCCAGGATCCTCGGTTATTTAGAGATGGAATAAATGGCTGGTATCATCACTTATAAAAGTGTATTACTTCGATGGAGTTTATATTGAAAAATAAAGTTTATTTTTTATTCTTATCTTTTACTTTTATTTTGGAGTTTATATTGAAAAATAAAGTTTATTTTTATGCTTATCTTTTACTTGTATTTTGTCACGAGCTTTTTGAAGCCTTCTTGTATATGCCTGTAAAATAGAAAATTCTATATGTTGTTGTAAAAATTTATTGCGTAACTCTTATATGCTAAGAGGAATATACCAGTGAAGTGGGACTCAGAAATAGAAAGATGAAACGCATAGTACTTTTCAAGAGCTTATAATATATGGTGAGAGGCAGAAAAAACAATAACCACTCAAATTGTTATTATGTTATTTATTGTGATAACTTCTGGGATGCATATGATAAGCACCTACTGTAGGCAGAATAAAACATCACACTAGATAATATCCAAGAAATAATGTGTGTACAAGAAGAATGCATGGCAAAACAGGTTCAATGTCATGAGAGTTCTGTCTTTGGACAGACAAAGGAGGAAAAAATCTCACTTCATTAGAGAATAAGGATATCTGGTTTATAAAGACTGGATGAAATAGAGAGAAAACCAAATAAGATGAACAGTAGGAGGTATAAAGAAGCAGATAATTTGAATAATACCAGATGTGTTTAGAGGTCGTAGTATCTTAGTTTAACTGGAGCACAGCATATGTGTTCAGAAAGAGAAGAAGGTGGGTATAGAATTAAAAGTGGAGAAACTCAATATTTTTGTGAGCCTTCAATATTTTGGCCATGCTGTAAACAAATTTACATAAATTACGTCATTTATCTTCCCAACCATACTATCAAGATAGGCATAATCATCACCAACTTAAAGATGAGGATTTTAAGAGACCCAGAGCAACTGTAACTTAATTTAAATCAAACAGATGTTTTGTGGGAAAACTAGAATTTGAAATAATATGTATTTTGTTCTTTTCATGACAACATGTTGCCTCATGGAAAAGTCAGATGAGACTAAAACACAAAATTATCTCTTTTTAATCAGGTTCCTGGGTTTGTGATAATTTATGTAATAAATTTTCTTTAATAGTGATTTAAGAAGCTCTAATCAAATTATTTTCACACTATTTCTTCCATTTCTTTCATTCATCATATGTTCTTGTTTTTAACAAGAAAGTGCAAATAAAAAATACTTGTCTTTTTTCCTAGCAGAATCAGAATTAAAATGTGGTAAGTCCTGTTTCAAAGCTTGGAATAGCGTGAGGTAGAGATAGACCTACAGTCTGCAGTGTTTTGTCAAAATCAGTGGCAGGCATGATATTAGTCATTTTTCAATAATATGCTAACTCATGGAAATTGCCTAACAATATTATATTATTGAGAGGAAAATAGCAATTATTCTTTACCAAGTTTCTTTACCCTCGCTTTAAAAATGTGCAGAATTTCTTTTGTTTTCAGGAAACTTGTTTGGAGCCCTTCATCATGAAGATTAAATAATTAAAGTATGAGAAAGTGAGTAGCCCAATGTGTGACATGTGTATATTATTAAATGTATACTAATTTATTTATTCATTCATGCATGTAATTTAATTACATTTTATTAATTGAAACAAATCAGCTATGGGAGCTAATTTAGATGTCAAAATATTGCCTGTGATACTCACTGAATGAATTTGTCCCCTCCTCACAAAATGTACATTTGTTTTCAGATAACACCTTATAATCTAAAGTGGTGGAAGGCAGGAAAATTTCTTTTTAACTTGCCTTATAAGAACAACACCAACAGTGAATAGACACTAAATATTCTTGACAAGGAAAACTAATTAAGCTCCCTTTTCACATTCAACTCTCCAAATAAATAGCCCATTGCCTTAATTTTAAATTGTATATATATACTTTTTGCTATACATAATTTTCATTTGGTGCATTTTATTTACTACTGACCACTC
The DNA here is from genome assembly GCF_043159975.1 of Macaca nemestrina. Classification (NCBI taxonomy): domain Eukaryota; kingdom Metazoa; phylum Chordata; class Mammalia; order Primates; family Cercopithecidae; genus Macaca; species Macaca nemestrina. The sequence goes on from NC_092128.1 coordinate 69,070,293, forward strand.
TCCAAACCATTGCTGTGTTTCAGAATCAGTAGGAATAATGAGAACTAAACAAAACTCTAAAATAGTAAAGTAATTCTTGGATGTATTTTCAGTAATAAAAACATAATTTTGGTAAAAATATTTCACATAGTCTGAGTTTTCTAAAATCAGAAACAGAATGGTGTATGTTGCACAGGTGATTTCCTAAGGGGAACCCCAGTTAGCAATAGGGAAGCAGTCTTGGATAGGGGAAGCAACTTGGTGAAGTTGGAAGCAGTACTGGATAGAGGAAGCGACTTGGTGAGGAGTCGGTGGCAGTCTAGCCACAGCCTGGTCCCAAGGGATCTCTGGAGAATGAATAGCTCCACAGAGTGCCCTGATTTAAGGCAAGGAAGCAAGACTTGTACAGTCATTGACCCAGGAGGGTGGAACCCCTGAAGAATCTCTGGGGAAGGTTATTTCTGTCAATCTAGGCCAGTTGTTACCAACGTGTGGTCCCAAGACCAGCAGGGTCAGCATCACCTGAGAACTTGTAAGACATGACACCTACTACATCAGAAACTCTGGAAGTGGGGCCAACCAATTTGTGATTGCATAAGCTCTCTAGGTGACTCTGATGTATCTTGAAGTTTGAGAACCACTGGCTTAGGGCAATCCTGCAGAGAATGATAAAGCTGTGAGCTCCTAGCAGCCAGTCCTCACAGCATTAAATGCTGGCTCAACAACTCTGTGAAGGAAGTCCAGGTGGGCCACCAACAGCACCCACTACATGTTAAATGCTTTAGTTGTATTACAGTAAATAATCTCTCTCTTGTATTAACTATTTGTAGCTTGTGTAAACTTGATAATTTAACATCTGCCCTATGCTAGACACTCTTTGCTCTGGACAACCCAATAGTATGTCTAAATCACCTTGCTTTGACTTCCTACCTCACTCCTCATCCCTCCCCTTCCTCCTTCTGTGAGGGCACTTTTCAAATACAAACCAGCTACTCCAGAGTTCACTCTCAACCACCTCATTTTTTGTACTCTCACATCTGCTCTAATCACCCCCACAGCAAAGGAACCAGACAACTAGAAATACCTCCTTTGTTCTAGAGCCCACTGACATTATTTTAACCAGCCAATCCTAAATCTATTTATGCTGCCTCACCTATTCTTTCCCACCAAAGCCATAATAAAGTCCTCTGCCTTAATGCTCCTTCCCATCCCTCTGCTGCATGACCAACCTCTGATGTAACAGACGTAATGACGTAACACACCTCCTGCTTTTAGAAACTCTGAGTAATAAGCTATCTTTTCAATGGCAATTGTTTTCTGATCTGTTGGACTTAACATATCTCAAATTTTCTATTAATTCATTATATTTTCAAATCTATCTCTATCACAATCCACTCCCTGTGGTGCACACAGGATTCGTACCTAGGAGGTATAAAGAGTTCTACCACAGTGTGTGTGAAACCATTACTTCCACTGATTTGGAGTTAAAATTTCAATTTGGGGCAGTTAAAGGAAAAGAGATTCAAAAGAGAATATAAAATTATACCTCATACAATTTCTCATAATGTGAATTCCCTTTTTATTTTAAACAGGCATAATCAAAGTTCACACAAAGATAGGGAAAGTATTTGACTTTACCACACAAGAGTTGGCCGAGAGAAGAAATTCAACTTGTCCTCTGTGCCAGAATTTAAATAGATTTTCCTTTGAGGTATCACATTTCAATTGCAAACCCCTTTGTGCTCACATGCAGAACACAATTTTATTATAAAGACTGTAGTATATATACTTTTTGTCAAAACAAAGTAACAATTACGTGCTCTTTGTTTTCACAGTGTGAATGTGTATGCCAAGGCTGACAGTTTGAGTGACAAATAATAACAAATATTAAACAAAAGTACCAATGTAAAAAGAGTGTAATTATGTAATGAAGCTATTTTCCCACAATAACTAATGTGACATGCATCCTTTGGCATTGATTTGCATTGGATAGTTCTACAAATTGCCCAGAGTCAGCAACATTGCTTTATTATGTGCTAATACTTGTTCATGACTATATGTTTCGAGTAAAGATATTTTATTTATCAAGGACTTTAAATTCAAAAGTGTGAACACAATCCCAGCTCCAGTGACCTTGTCTTTCAGGTATTCTCTGGTGTGCCAACTGAGAAAATTGCAGGAGATACATTCATCTTCATCATGTGTGTTTGATAGCAGTTATTGAATTTTTTAAATTAAATAGTTTGCAGCCTATTTTAGAGTCCAAAATTTTCTGCTAAATTTTCTATCCTAAGAGTGATTTATCTGTAGGTTCAAAACACCAGAGGCGATAAAGCTGTGGCCCAAAAGATTCTTGCTCTGTAAATAGATTTAAAAGTTTTTATCTCACTAGAAGAGAAGCTAACGCTTTACACAGATGCCAAAGTCCAATGGTGTGCAACATGCCCAAGTTATATCATCTTCAGTGGTCAAAGCTGGGCTAGAGACTAGTGTCAGCCTCCTTTGTGAAATATTCCTTGAAAAATAGAGGTTTTAGCTACTTGAGGATTACAAGTCACTACTAGCATAATTCAAAATTTAATCCTACTCCTGATTTTATCAGGACAAGGAAGAATAAGATTTAATGTTTACAGGGCCAATATCTTAGCTTTTAACATAGAGGAATGTTTGATGAGCTTATCATCACCTAGCAAGCCTATCCCATGCTGTGATGATATAAAAGAAGCTGATATTCCATGCCATGTAGTTTCATTTATAAGACTTGGTTTATACTAGGAGAAAAAAGATTAAGAAATAGAATTCAAAACCCACAGCATTTTAAATGTATTATTTTCCCCCAGTCGTAAACTTTTTAAGCATAGAAAATTGCTTTTTGTACTAGGAGCTCATGATTTGTTGTGTCATAACCACCCTAACCTATTCAATCAGACATAATGACAATTGTGGTAAAAACAAGGATAATGGTAATTACAATATTAATAATATACCTGCAATTTCATAAGCATTTATAGGTGTCAAAATTGTTCTAAATGCTTTGGATATACGTATTATCATTAGAACAACCTCATTAGGTTCATTTTCCAGATGAATCTGAGATGAGCACCTAATCCTATATATGGGACTCTGGAATTAGGCAGATTGGGTTCAAATCCAGGCTCTGCCACTGAAAAGGTGGGTAACCATGGGAACATTACTTGATCTCTGACACACATTAATTGAACTGTAAATAGCTGACCACTTAAAAGACCCTTAAAGAGAAGCCTCTTTATAATATGAATAGTATTTCTGACATGAGCTGTCAGCTTTACTTCTGAAATATGTTTTGATTTGGTTTCCTCCTACCCACATTCACAGTTGTTTTATGAGTCTGTAACTTCATCTATCTCACCTAGACAAACCATATTCTCTTCCTCTACTACCAGTGGTGTTTTAGAACAAGCTGTAATGGTTCATAAACATACAACTGTTAAAATTCAGGAATTCTGAATCTGGTTATTAAACAATTGGCAACTTGAAATCAGCCACAGTGGGAGTATTTATACCAGAGAAATCTGTAAATTCTATAAATCTGTGCTTTTTCTTCTCCCCATTGCCTGCTGGAGACCCAGTTTACCAGCAAATTAATCCTACTCTGCTAGCCTAATAATATTCAAAACACACACCTGGTCACTTTTTTACATACTGTACTTCTATTGACTTCCCAATTCCTGGAATCCAAATTACTTAAAATTACTTGTAATCATTTTGATAACTTAATAACAGACAATCTTCCCAGCCACTCCAACTCTCATTTCCTTCATCAAACAACAAATTTATACTATGTTACAAAAACTCTTGACTTCTTAACATTCCCCAAATACATTATGAACTCTGCACATATTGTCATTCGTAGTTTCATTTGCCTAGAATTGTCTTCATATGACGTATACTAGGATATTTTTTCCTTGTTCTTCATGATTCAATTTTGTTTTCTAATCTGTATAACTTCCCCAAAGCCTTTCTCACTTCAGGAGAAAAGAAACTCCTCCTTCAGCTTTTTTTAATAGCACATTTGTAAATGTGGACCTTAAACTTATCACCTTAATTTATATTTGCCTAGGTGTCTAGCTAAACAGATCCAGGATGTGAGATGGTGGCTTATTTCCTAGAATACAGTAGGTGCTTATCAGAGAAAAAGTTTTCTTTAGGGAGTTAGCAGGTAAGGAAAACTCTACTTAGGAAATAGACTATTGCAGTAGGAGTCAAGACTACTGCAATAGAGGAGACAGACTGAACTCAACCCTTCTGAAACAAAAGGTAGGACAGCCTTCAAGCATTGAGGCGATCTCAATGAGGGAAAAGTGCTGGAGGACCTTGGGGAGGCAGTGTTGGTCAATGTGATTAGGCCACCTGTGTTTGCTAATCGTATTATCAAAGTCAGGCTTCTACCCTTTCACAGAAATACATATGGAGGCTCTATCTTTCTTAATGATTGTATTTGAAAGAAATGGCTCCCAGATCCTTGAGAAAGAAATTCCTGATTTGTAAAACACACAAGAGCCCAGCAAAGATTTGCATCTCAAAGGGGCAGAGAAAGAATTTACAATTTCAGATTTTCTAAAGTAAATACTCTAAAAAAGGGAGATCAGGGACCTAAAGTCAGAAAGAAACCAGTTTACAGTTAAGCTAAGGGGAACATTAAGGCTATCTTGGTCATGTTTGGCAAATGTCTTAAGAATTGTTTGTGATTGTGACCAGTGATGTGACTCCCATTAGTTATATGCATTCTAAATATACTTATGGCTAAAAGCAATTAATACATTGACCTTTCTATATAGAAATACTAAGTACATAAACGGTGACTACCAATTGATGTTATCTTGGGAATATTTTTATATTAGTCTGCCTAAATCTATATTCCTACAAAGCTGTGTGCATAAAAGCATTGTATAAACAAAACCATATTTGAAATGTTGTGAAATAGTTGACTATTTAAAGAACTCTTAAAGAGAAGACTGTATATATTTTGCATAATACCACAAAATTAAATGTTTTGTAAAAATTTATTTTCTAATCTGGCTCCCCTTTTAAAAGTAAGTTATTTTTGGTGTTTTGGGGATATTCTCTTCCTTTATCTCAGTTCTAGTTACACAGGTGTTTAATAATTCACTGAGATGCACCTTTATATGTCACTTTTCTAAATATGTATTATATTTCAATATAATCATTTTTCTTATATCTATTATCCTTCAGTAAAAGAAGATATAGAACAAGTGATATGAGATTTGAAATTACAGTTTCTGGATTAGACACCTAAGGCAAGTTGCTTAATTGCTCTATGTCTTAGTTACTGCATCTATAATGTAATGTCATTTACCTAAATTACTAGTTAACATAAGTCAAAAGGGATCATATATGGTAAGTATACTACATAAAACTCTTAAGTTAAATATATGTGAGTTTTATGAATAAATTAATATTTATAATATTATTATTGTTATAATATATTGACATGTTTGTATTTATAATATATTTTATTTAGAGTCCATTAATTGCTCACATGACCCTGAGTGGAAAATGATTAATACACTGTGAAATTTGTTTATGCTAAATTTATTTATTTTTGCCTTTGTTAATAAGTTTTTACACCTGGTCTTAACATAGAGATTTTTGTTTTGGAAAAATATTGTCTTTCCGAATTTTCAACGTTTTAAATAAAAACTTTCAAATATAGAACAAAGTGGAAAAAAATTTTCAGTAATCCTCTGTATCTACCTCCTACATTCTCCCATTTTTTCTTGCTTTTCTCATATACCTAATTTCTTTACATGGAGTAGAATTCACCTATATAAGTGTACAGCCTTAAGAGTTTTGACACACAAATACATTTGCATAACTACTACCATAATGAAGATATATATTTTCATTTTCCCAAAAGGTTATCAAATGCCAGTTGGTAATCATTTCCCTCCCCTACTTCCAGCTCCTGGCAACCTCAGATATGATTTCTGATCCCTTGAAAGTTTTTGTTTCTTTGAAAGTATTTGTTTTCCTAAATTGACAAATGAAAATAGTATATATTTATGGTGATGTGATATTGTGTGTATATATGTGTATATATATACACATATATACATACATATTTACATATACATATGCATATATGTATATACATATGTATATATGTACGTATACATATATACACACATATATACATATGTATGTATCTACACATACACACTGTGGAATGGCTAAATCAAGGAAATTAACATATCCAGTACTCCACGTGGTTTTTTGGTTTGTTTGTTGTGTTTTGTTTTTGTGGTGAGATGCCATAGTTTTTCCATTTCCAGAATGTTATATAAATGGAATCTGTATTAGTCCCTTTTCATGCTGCTAATAAAGATATACCCAAGACTGGGCAATTTACAAAAGAAAGAAGTTTATTGGACTTACAGTTTCACATGCTGGGGAGGCCTCACAATCATGACGGAAGGCAAGGAGGAGCAAGTCACGTCAAGCATGGATGGCAGCAGGCAGAAAGAGAGCTTTTTCATGGAGATTCCTGTTCTTAAAGTCATCAGATCTCCTGAGACTTATACACTATCATGAGAACAGCATGAGAAAGACCCGACATCATGATTCAATTATCTCCCACAGGGTCCCTCCCATAACATGTGGGAATTATGGGATCTACAAGATGACATTTGAGTGGAGACACAGAGCCAAACCATATCAGAATTTTACAGCATATAGCTTTTTGGATTTGGCTTTTTTTTAAATTTAAAGTAATGCCATTCAGATTCGTTAATGTCATGTCATACATGTCATAAATATTTAACATGTCATACATGTATTTGCAGTGATTTCTTTTCTTTTGCTGAATATTATTCCATTATTGAACTGTACCCCAATTTGATTACCCATTCAACAGCTGATGGACATTTGGTTTCTCTCCAGATTCTGGCAATTATGAAACCTGCTATAAATGTTTACAAACAGTTTTTGAATGGAAATCGATTTCATTTGTCTTAGAGAAATTTTCTCTTGGAGGAACATTATATTCCTAGATGCAAGATTGCTAAATCATATGACAGAAGTGCGTTTAACTTCTTATAATATTGCAAAAAGTGTTTTCCAAAGTGGTTATGTTGTTTCGCATTTCCCCCAATACCACATGAGGACGTTCACTGCACCTCATCATTCCCAGAAGTTGGAATTGTTGAATTTATTTTCATTTTATAGCCATTCTATTAGATATGAAGTGATATCTCAGTGTACTTTCAATTTTAATTTCCATAATGACTAACGATATTGAGTAATTTTACCTGTTTATTAGCTGTCTATGTCTTCGCTGGTGTGTCTGTTCAAATCTTTTCCCATTTTTTCTTATTGTATGTTCATGTTCTCGTTGGTAAATTGTAATAGTTCTTTATATTTTCTGTACACATCTTTTATTAATATTTCTTTGCAAATTTTTTATTATTTTAATAGTTATATTCAAATTTGCTCTAATTTTTTTTTCTTCCTCCTTCTTCCTTTGGGCTTACTTTTCTGTTCAATTACTAATTCCTTGAGATACAGGGTTAGATTCACTTTGAGATTTTCCCTATTTTCCTAATATAAGGATATAATATATAAATTCTGTTTTGAACCCTATACCTCCACTTCACACATTTTTATATATTTTAAAATTTTATTCAATCCAATATATTTACCAATTTCCCTTATGACTTTCTTTTTGACCCAATGTTATTGAGAAGTGTGTTTTTACTTTCTAAGTGTTTGGGAAATATTTCCAACATCTTTTCATTATGTACTCTAGTTTACTTATTTGGTTTTCAATTCTTTATATCTGTTAGTTTATGTTAAGGTAGAAAATATAGTCTCCTGGTGAATGTTTCATGTGTGGTTGAAGAGAATGTGTATTCTTCTGTTTGGTGGACTGTTCCAGTAGGTCAAGTTGATTGATTATATTGTTCAAGTCTCATATATTCTTAATGGTTTTCTGTCTTTAGGAGAGAGGTCATGAAGTCTCTACATGTAATTGCAAACTTGTCTGATTTTCCTCTCAGGTCTGTCGGTTTCTTTATATATTTTTGAAGGAAATGTACATGTATGCCTAAAACTATTATATATTTTTAATGAATTGCTTTCATTATCATTGTAAATTTTCATTTATCTCTGCTAATATTGTTTGCTCAGAGTTTGTTTTGATAGTAATAAAGTCTATCTTTCTTCTGATAACTGTTTGTACTAAATAGCATTTTTAATCATTATAATGTTAACATATCTATGTTTATATATTAAAAGCATATTTCTTTTAAAAGTATCTAATTTCTGATTTTTGAATCTAATATTCCAAACTTTTTCTATTCACAATTTAGAATATTTCACATAGTTTCATATAACATAAATTTACATAGTTTTTCAATAGTTATTAATATGATTGAATTTAAATCTGTCATCCTTCTAGATGTTCTTGCTTTTCTCATCTTTTCTCTTTTATTTCATTCCTTGTTTTGAAACACACAAAAATGATTATTTTTATGATTACACATTTTTTCCCTATTAGCTTATTAGTTTTACTTGTTTAGAATGTTTTAGTTTCATTAACACTTAAAACACACAACTTTAATATAACAGTCTGCTTTCAAGCAATATGATATTATTTCATAGTATTAAAACCTTGCAACAATATACTCTAACTCCTCCAAGTTACTCTAACTCCTCCTGCAACAATATACTCTAACTCCTCCAAGTTATCCTGTATACTGTGTTTGTAATATGTTTGAATTTTATATGTTATAAGCATCACAATATAGTACTTTTTGCTTGATGATTGTCTTTTAAAATAAGTAATGAAAGAAAAAAGCATTTTGTATTTACTCTCATTTTACCATTACTAAGCACCCTTCTTCTATTTGTGCAGATCCACATTTTTATCCTTTGCCTGAAGAAACTTCTTTAATATTTCTTGTAGCTCAATTTTGCTAGTAATTTTTTAAAACTTTTTTCTAACAGCCTTTATTTTGTCTTCATTTTATTTTGCCTTCATTTTATTTTTCATGATATTTTTGATGGAAAAATAGAATTTTAATTTGAATGGTTGTTTCTTCTTTCAGCACTTTAGGGCTGGCTTGCATAATTTCTGATAAAAAGTCTGACGTCATGACTCTTGGATGCTCTGGTCTTTTCATTATTTTTTCTCTTTTGTTTTCATTTTGAGGATTTTTATTGATATAAATTTAAGTTTCCTGATTCTTTAGCTTTGTTCATTCTTCTAATAATCCCACTGCATGAATTCTCTATCAATGTTATTGATAATTTATTTCCAGCATTTTCTAAAAGCATTTCTAGCTTTTATTTCTAGCATTTTCATTTGACTTTATCCTACCGTTTTAGTTTCTCTGCCAAAACTCCTTGTTTATCTGTTAACAAATGCTGTCCTCTTTTTCCAATACGTTCTTTAACATGTTAATCATAGTTATTCTAAAGTCTTTGACTGCGCACCCTTTTTTTGGTCTTGGTGATTATACATTTCTTGAAAATAAATCACATTTTATTTGCTTGCTTTACATGTTTCAAAATTTTCGATGGAATGCTGGATATTATGTAGTGAAGAATAGAGGCCGGTAAAGACAGAGTTTCTGCTCATTGACAGGCACAACTCTTGTATCATTAGACACCTAGTATAAGGTTTGGATTAATGTAGCCAGTTGAGTTTGGTTTGAGTTTTATTTTTTATATCATGATTCAAATTGCTTCAGTGATGGTCTGCCTGTTACTTTGTTCTTAGTGTGTGTTTGGCATGCTAGAGAATCCTCTCAACATTTACGCTTACTCTGAGCTTTCAGCAGTTCCTTCAGTCCTGTGCCACAGCTAAGAGTTTCCACATCCTCAGTGTTAGACTGATGTTGTTTCTTTCTCAGTGCTAGGCTTTTGTTTTAGGCAAGATAGATGCTCTCTGTTGTCTTTGTCCAGCTTCTGTCTTAGGCAGGTCCTAAGAACCCATATCTCAAAAGTTAGACATTTTTAGCATTTCTGGCCTTTCTCCTACTGGCATCGAGACTGAGTTTGTATCTGTGGTTGGCCTTGAACAGGAGCTTTATGTGTCGATTTCAGTGGATTATAAATGTAGCTTCCAGGGAAAAAACTGGTACCACACCTCTCCTGTAGATGCATTTTGCTTATATGTCTCTCTTGGACAAATGGATTTTTTGCCTGCGCCCTGAACGTGAAAAGTTTTGTTCCTCCTCTTCCAGCTGGGTAAGAATTTTTCTTTGTATAAATGGTAAATCCAGGAAAGAGCACAAGTTTTTGATCTGTCACTTTCAAAACTGCCAAGCACCTCAGCATTTCTATGAGCCTCTTAGATCTTCTGCCTTGTCCCAATCTGAGGATGTTGAAGAAAAGCTTGCAAGTGAGTGAAAACTCCTTTTTTCCCCTTAGGTTCCCCAGCTGTTCTAAACACGGCCTTTAAGAATTTGTTAGAATTTTAGCTGATTTCTCCTTAACTGGTGAATGGCAGCTAAATCTTTCTCCAATTTCCTGTCATAGGTAGAAGAGTGGGTTTCCCTTGTCTCTCCTTGGAGGACATTGACCTTATTTAATATTTAGTTGGTTTGAATAGCTCAAAGTGAATCTATGACTTTCTAAAAAAGATGACAAATAACTTAGCCTCCAAAAATATAATTGATATGTGCTCTGTTGATATTTATATTTTTTATTATATAGACTGACATTACCAGACTTCATTTCTGATTACAATAATCAACACATTGACATAGTTTCATTAAGCATTTAAATTTTAAGATAAACATTTTCAGCCTGGAGCAGTGGCTCATACCTGTAATTCCAGCACTTTGGGAGGCCAAGGTGGGTGGATCACCTGAGGTCAGGAGTTTGAGACCAACCTCACCAACATGGTAAAACCCTGTCTCTACTAAAAATACAAAAATTAACCAGGCGTGATGGCAGTACCTGTAATCCCAGCTACTCAGGAGGCTGAGGCAGGAGAATTGCTTGAAGCCAGGAGGCAGAGTTTTCAGTGAGCCAAGATCAGGCCACTGCACTACAGCCTGGGTGACAGAGTGAGACTCTGTCTCAAAAAAAAAATAAAATAAAAATAAAAACATTTTAAAGGCATCCGGGTATAACAAACAAATCACTTACAAGCAAAAGAAATCAAACTGACCTCAAGATTCTCTATACAGGCATAAAATGTCATAAGCCAATTGAAAAATGTACAATAAAATTATACCCATCCAAGGGCTCATAAGCTTCAATATAATAATTAGGCACTCACAAGCATGAAGTAAAACTGTAATAAAATTTGGTTTGTATATTAGAGGTAGACCTGGCATGATGTAGCACTGGATTAAGCGTGTGTGTGTTTGTGGGGTGGGGAGTGGTAGTAAGGGAAAGAAAGGTATTAAGAATGATGACAGGGTCCTTGTTCTTTTGTCTTGAGAAACTGAGTGAATAATAGTACTTTTTACTGAAATAGGAAAGATTGATGGAAAATCATGTTATGAGGTGAGAGGCACAAATCAAAAAGTTCTATTTTAGACATGTTTAACTTGAGATGCCTATTAGTCATTCAAGTGACAGCTGGGTTTATGAATCTGGAACTCAGGGGAAAAGTTAGACAAGAGGACATATGTTTGGAACTCATCACCCAATTTATAGTATTTTCAGCAATACAACTGGGTAAGATGAAATAGAAAGACATATTAGAGAAATAATAAAATAGAACTTACAACCAAGAAATAAAACACTCAAAAAGTTAAGAAAAAAATCAAGAAATGTACTATCACAGAAAAAGCAAGATAACAAGTCAGGAATCAGGTAGTTGTCAACGTGTAAAATTCAACAAAGAAGCAGGGAGAACGCTAGGGAATTTAATGCAACATCAGCAAAGCATAGAGGACAAAAGCCTGATCAAAGAGAATTTGAAAGAAAATGGGAGATGAGGACAAAGAGATGGCAATATAGATTATTTTTAAATTAGTCTGTGAAAAGGTGAGAAAAAAGGCAAATGCTGGAATAAAATGTAGCATAAACAGTGGAGATTTTTAGACAAAAATGCACTTTTTTTATTACAAGATTTGAGATACCAAAGCACATTGGTTTAATTATTTGGTATAGCAGAAAAATTGTTGTTGTGAGAGAAAAGGGAAGAGGCAAGAAAAACTGAAATATTTAGGAAGGAAAGAGGGCGAAAATCTGGGTCACAAGTATAGGATTGGCCTTTAGTAGGACCACAGACACTTCGTTGTAGTATCAGGAAGAGAAACAGAGCATGTGTGTTACAAATTCTGTAGGTTATTGGTTTGTTACAGGAAGATTAAATCAAATTCCTCTCTACATCTTGATAAGCAAACATAAGGTGAAGATATCTGAGAGTAGCTAGGGGATTGGAGAGGTTGGAAGAGAGAAGAAAAATACAATTGTCCCTGGGAATGGGAATTCTCACTTATTAGGAAAATATAAAAAATTATCTGAATATGTTGATTACCCATTTCAGCTGTGTGGGTATAAATTGAAAGGTAGTTCATATAACCTGATTGAATAATTTGCTACAGCAAAATTCAGCTTTTCAGATATAAATGTAGTATAGAAAAAGTGTTAGGTTAAATAGATTTGCAGTTCAGTCAGGTGAATAAGAAGAAGGGAAAATGTCAAGAAATAAGGATTTTTCTAATTGAATAATGTTAATGATGAAACACAAGATCTGGAACTGGAATTTTAATTGGAAGATGAAACTAACAATTGATAACAGAAAATAAAATAGTAAATTTGTCCAGCTGAATTAATAGAAAGAGGAGGAGGAGGCAGGAGTACAGGGAGATGCTTAAAAGTGGAATTTTGGAAGTATTCCCTTACAAATTAGCGTGGCTGTGTTCCAATAACGTTTTACTTAAAAATAAAACAGGTAGCAGACCAGATTTAGGACATGGGCCATGTTTGCAGACTCTATATTAATGGGTGCCATGGAACCCTACTAGTCTAAAGTATTGTTTGGATATAGTTCCAAGTTCAGGCCACAGGTCTAGACTGGGGTAACAGTTTCTCTGTCACTAAGGCAATATGACCAAGAGGATGTCATGATACTAGCCTTAGCCATCATGCATAAGATGCTGGAGGGAGCTTCTGGAGAACCAGTCAAAAAGATGTATTGTACAAAATGATAAGCAGATCCTTGCCTCAGAGCACAGTGGACATCTCTTGATTTCTGCCGTGAAACTTCTCTGACACTCTTGTAAATGGAACCCTGTAGCATCCTGATCAGCACTCATATATAAACATGTAGAAAGTCCAGAGTAATGAACACTTTCAATATCAGCTTTGATCCACAGGGTACAGGAAAAATGGTCAGATGCATTTGTCTTTTATCACCTGAGTAGATAGTTTTAACGTAGATTTTATAAGACTTCTCAGAATTTTCTGCTTGACAGTACTAGTTGCTCATAGTCATGGCCAACTCAGTTACATAGCCTTGTATTTGCTTCCCCTCCTGCATTTTGCTTTCTTCATCTCTCAACTCATAATTCTGAGATTACCTTCCCCAAAACACACCTGTATCAAATGCTTGTCTCAGAAACTTATTTCAAGGGAACTCAGTGTAAGATATCCTATTAAAACTGTTTTAAAATGCTAAAGGCAAAATTGCATTATATTCCAAACTTCCAAGATAAGAACGAAGAAGTTTTTATTTCTGCATGCATTTATTTATGAGAAAAAAAATATTCCCCACCAAAACCTAATTTTAGATACAATAAAGAATGTGGAATAATTAATCTCCTTTTCTTTCTCATAGAAATGAAAACGATGTATTTGAATACAGATTTAGGAGTCAAATATAATCAAACGGGTCTGTAAACTGAACTGGTCAGCAGTATTTGATATAACTCCAAGTAACTCATATGATGTCTCTGAATCTCTGCATGAAGAAATTAAACTCTTGGGAGGCCTAGGCGGGCAGAGAACGAGGTCAGGAGATCGAGACCATCCTGGCTAACACGTTGAAACCCCATCTCTACTAAAAATACAAAAAATTAGCCGGGCATGGTGGTGGGTGCCTGTAGTCCCAGCTACTCAGGAGGCTGAGGCAGGAGAATGGCGTGAACCCAGGGGGCGGAGCTTACAGTGAGCCCAGGTTGCGCCACTGCACTCCAGCCTGGGCGACAGAGCGAGACTCCATCTCAAAAAAAAAAAAAAAAAAAGAAATTAAACTCAAAGGCAATTTGTTTTTCACTGATTTCACAGATGAAAACACAAATCAGATTTTTAAATGAGACTATTTCTACTTTCTCTACAGTTTTGTGTGGCTTCTTCGTTTCTCTTTTTCATACAGGGTGTTGAGAAGAGCAGTTTAGTAAGGTTGAGGTAGAGTATTCAGGAAAAGAAAACTAACCCTGTTAATTTATTTATTTTGATTCATATTTGGAGTCATAGCATGTAGCTTTACCTTTATTTTAACTTGGTTATAGGGGAAAATGAAGATAAATGATAGTCTTCCCTCCTCTGTTTGCATATGTTGTTCTTTATTTCTCTAAACTAGAGATGTGCTGAGTGTAACACAATATGTCACTCTTAAATGGGTTGCTACTTCTATCTGTCACATTTGATCAGAAGACACACAGGTTTGGGGTAAGAAACATGCAAATAAAAATCAGAGAAATAAAAACAATTTCCATTTTCACTTAAAAATTCACAAACTGTGGTGCTCTGAGCAGCATATGGTGGTTAAGAAAATATGTCTTTCATTTGTCTTGCTTTCATAGAAAACGCGATTTGGAGAAAGTGAATGTTGAAAATGTTATCGTTTAGCTGTCCGAGCATTTTGGAGATATCACTTAATTATCACTTAATGAAGATATCACTTAATTAAAACAGAGACTATGAAGTCTCGTTCCCCTCCTGTCTTGAGCCTAATGTGACCAAAGAGGTGAGATGTGATATTTTAACTCATTGGTTGATGAAAACATTTTGTATAATCTACCCAAATAGTCAAAATTTCCAAAGCAAAACATGGTGCTACAGTTGCCCTTTGGTTCTTCATCAAACGAGTGCCTTATAAAAGCCGCAACAGTGTTTGACACAACAGAAGCCTAAGCAACACTTAGAATAAATAAACAATTATCAACATCTAAATCTCACCATTAGTCAAATCTCAGCCTGCCCTCTCTGCCTGTAGAATCTTGTCTGCCATGATGACTCTTATTTTTAGTTTTTAGTTTTCTCTCTCTGATTTGTAGATTTCACCTCTCTTTTGCTAGTAAAAAGCTCCACAAAGCACAATTTTTCACTTGTTATGATTAGAAAGCCCCATGAAATACAACATAATTTATTGTGTATGAAACAATTCTGTGCCTATTGATTCTACCTGTTTTAAGAAAAAAAGAAAAAACTTTAATTACCAAAAAAAAAGCCATTAATGTAATTTTATTAATATTTTAAGGTTAATTTGTTCAGTTTCAGAAGACTCATGTGTCACATCTGGTAAACTAAATCCAGGGATTTTTGTAAAAAGTAGTTGTGAACGGTCAAATGAAAAAGTAGAAGAAACGGTGTGAAGAGGTAAGAAAAAGAGAAGTGAGAACTTGGAATTAGAAGTTGCTGATCTGCTACATAGTACCTTGGACTAATCTTTTAACTCTCTGAGATTCCATTTACACTGATATGAGACTAATAATATTTGTATCACCAGGTTGCTCAAGGAGAATATGAAATGATATATATGAATACCTTCTTCAGCTACAAAACACTTAACATGTTATCTACCATTTCTCAGTAAAACTATAGAATTTTAAGATAGAGTATATCTAATAGGAGATAGCTTATAAAATAATAATAATATCTTGAAGATTTATTATGCATTAACATCAGCTAACACCCAAGACATTTTTTGGCATTTCATGACTCTCCTGTTTTTAGAAAGCCAATCGATGACTATTTTCTGTATTCATATTTCCAGCTGAAATATACTTTTTTGATATGATAATTTTTACCTAAAAACATTTATTGATTTTGTAGCAAGTCACGATAAAAAACAATAAATACTACTTTTCAACCTGGGTAATTCTGCCTTGAAGTCATATTTAAAATTATCAGTAGAAAGAAAAGTTATTTTGTTTGGATCAAAGACTAAGACAGTGACTACATCTGCCCATCCTCCGTCCCCTCACTCTTGGGAATTTTTACTTTTGTTGTGTATTTATCTACAGTTGTTAGCTCAACACTGTCACCCAAGGTCTTGAGATCTGGAACAGCTGCAACTACAGATCAAAAGTCCTCAGAAAGCAAAATTTCTTGGTGATGGCAAAAGAGAAGTAAAATACTTTTCCAAAAGTAGTATTTGAGAAACACTTTGGAATAAATCTAAACTCACTGTAAACAGTCTCGTTTAGACTTATCTTTGATAGACTCTACTTTACTTAGATCATCGTTTTAATTTTGACTTCTATCCAGAAGTTGATGCCCAAATTTTTACAGGAAAAAAAAATACATGTTTCTCAACTCTAAGGAATGAATGCATCTAGTGCTCCTTCTCCAAGACAGAAACAGGGATAAAGCAAGAAAACAAAAAAAGATGAACCCAGAATATTTTGGACCATAGTTAGAAAATTGTCAAAGAAAGATGGAGCATGTTAAAAGGATATAGGAGCCAACCAAATGGACAATTTGGACTTCGAAATAGATAATAATATTAATGTGGGATAAACCATCAACTAAAATAAGAACCATGAGTCTATGCTGTTATACATGAATAAATAGAAAATTTGAAAGCTTAAGGAGAAATGGTATATGTATATAGTTTCAAAGTACATTCTCACAAAATACTGATTAATTAAAAGGAGAAAATTAGCAACTTTGCAGTGCAGTAGCCTGGCAGACATCACCTTAATGAAGTGATCAAAGTCAACAGTATCAAAAACGAAATAAACTAAAATATTTTGCCAGTTGATAGAATGCAATGAGAAAATCACAGCATCCCATGCACTTAATGAGGAACATGAGCCAACTCCAAGTAAAAGGCCATACTACAAGATAACTGTACAGGAATCTTTAAAAACTTCAAGGTCATGAAAGCTAAGGAAAAACTGAGGAACTGTTTCAGATGGAAAGAAACTAAAGAGGAATATTTAAATGCAATGCATGGTTCTGAACTCCATCATTCTGCTCTAAAGGTCACTATTGGTGTGATTGATGAAACCTGAATGATGTCTGAGGTTTAGATGGCAGTAATGTCCCAATGTTTATTTCTTGGTATTGATGGTTATTGTGGTTATGTAGAAGATATGTTGTTTGAAGAAAATACACACTAAAATACTCAAAGGTTATGAAACATCAAGTCAGCAACATATCCTCAAATGAAAAGGTTTTACAATACACTTGCAACTTTTCTGTAGGTTTGAGATTGTAATATATTCATGAATATCAAAAACAAATTATTACAGTGAATAGGAATTGATCCACAGAAAAAACCTTGATTATCTTAATAGCATTTCTTAATTTAATTTAATTGAAGAAAAAATCAATGAAAATAAAATAGAATTATATTTAGTGAAACGTAAAATCCCATTCACACCTTTCCTACTTCTCAATCGACTTTCCAAGTGGAAACACTATTATTGGCCTTTTCCTGTGAATGTATATGTATGAGAATGGCAATGTAACAAAGGGTTAATACCATACCATTAGGCAGCTAGTCTGTCTGAGTTCAAATCCCTCTGAGTTCAAATCTAGTCTTAGCGTTCTGCAAATCTGAGAAAGTTACTTAGCTTCTCCTCACAGTAATGCCTTCATTTCGGCAACTGAGTTGGTAATCACATCTAATGAATAAGGTAGTTATAAAGATTAAATGGTATAATACATATAGAGGTCCTAGAATTATGTTTGCCCATAATAATCATGCTCTTATAGACAGTGTGTCTAGTTTTCCACTAAAAAATGTGATCAAAATATACATATAGTTGTGCAACTTTACTTTTCTGTGTGTATAATATACATACAGTTGTGAAACTTTACAATCAATATTCCACATTGCTTTTTTGTCTTGTTTTAGTAAAAATTATTATTGTAATTTTTCTTAATAAAACTATCATAAACACGTCTTTTCATCTACGATTTCAGAGGAGAGCTCATGCTCAGGTCAAAAATTCTACAACTCTGCTGGTTATCCATTTTTTTCGAAGGACCCAAAGTGCTTTTCTCTACATGGTAGCTCCATTCAGAATTACCTTTGAGACACTCCCGATAGCACCAGGATGTCTGACTGACAACCTGAGATCACAAGTTGCCCTCTAAGTGCCAGGAGATGGACAGCAGCTGATGTGCTCAGCATTCAGGGGAACCAGGAAAGCCAGTACAGGTGGAAGGGACCAGAAAGATGAGGTAAGACCAGTCCCAATGAGATGAGCTGGGTACCTCAGTTGGAAATGCAGAAATCACCCACCTTCTGTATTGATCTCACTGGGAACTGCAGACCGGAGCTGTTCTTATTCTGTCATCCTGGCTTGAAGCCACGAGTTTCAAGCCACGGTGGGTGCAGCCCACGGAGGATGAGCCAAAGCAGGGTGGGGTGTCGCCTCACCCAGAAAGCAAAAGGGGTTGAGGAACTCCCTCTCCTAGCCAAGGGAAGGCATGAGAGACTGTGCCATGAAGAAGAGTGCACTCTGGTCCAGATATTATGCTTTTTCCACCATCTTCGCAACACGCAGACCAGGAGATTTCATCAGGTGCCTACGCCACCAGGCCCTGGGTTTCAAGCACAAAACTGGGCAGCCATTTGGACAGACATCAAACTAGCTGCAGGAGTTTTTCTTCACACCTAAGTGGCACCTGGAATGCCAGCAAGACAGAATCATTCACCCTCCTGGAAAGGGGGCTGAAGCCAGGGAGCCAAATGGTCTAGCTCAGCTGATTCCGCCCCCACAGAGGCCAGCAAGCTAAGATCCACTGGTTTGAAATTCTCGCTGCCAGCACAACAGTCTGAAGTGGATGTGGGATGCTCAAGCTTGGTGACAGGAGGGGCGTCCACCATTACTGAAGCTTGGGTAGGTGGTTTCCCATCACAGTGTAAACAAAGCCACCTGTAAATTCGAACTTGGTGGAGCCCACTGCAGCTCTGCAAAGCCGCTGTAGCCAGACTGCCTCTCTGGATTCCTCCTTTCTGGGCAGGGCATCTCTGAAAAATAGGCAGCAGACCCAGTAAGGGGCTTGTAGATAAAACTGCCATCTCCTTGGGACAGAGCACCTAGGGGAAGGGGCAGCTGTGGGCGCAGCTTCAGCAGACTTAAATGCTCTCGCCTGCTGGCTCTGAAGAGAGCAGTGGATTTCCCAGCACAGCACTGAAGCTCTGCTAAGGGACAGACTGTCTCTTCAAATGGGTCTCTGACCCCTATGCCTCATGACTGGGAGACACTTCCCAGCATGGGTCAACAGGCACCTCATATAGGAGAGCTCTGGCTGGCATCTGGTGGATGCTCCTCTGGGATGAAGCTTTCAGAGGAAGGAACAGGCAGCAATCTTTGCTGTTCTGCAGCCTCCGCTGGTGATACCCGGGAAAAGACAGTCTGGGGTGGACCGCCAAGCAAACTCCAGCAGACCTGCAGCAGAGGGGCCTAACTGTTAGAAGAAAAGCTAACAAACAGAAAGGAATAGCATCAACATCAACAAAATGGATGTCTATACAAATACCCCATCCAAAGTTCCCCAACATCAAATACCAAAGGTAGATAAATCCACAAAGATGAGGAAAAAAGAGTGCAAACACCAGAAAATTCCAAAAACCAGGATGTCTCTTCTCCTCCAAAGGATCACAACTCCTTGCCAGCAAGGGAACAAAACTAAACTAACAAAACTAAATGGAGAATGAGTTTTGATAAATTGACAGAAGTATGCTTCAAAAGGTGGGTAATAAACTCCTCCAAGCTAAAGGAGCATGTTCTAACCCAATGCAATGAAGCTAAGAACCTTGAAAAAAGGTTAGAGGAATTGCTAACTAGAATAACTGGTTTAGAGAAGAACATAAATGACTTCATGGAGCTGAAAAACAGAGCAGGAGAACTTCGTGAAGCATACACAAGTATCAATAGCCAAATCATGAATGAACTCCCATTCACAATTGCTACAGAGAGAATAAAATACGTAGGAATACAACTTACGAGGGATGTGAAGGACCTCTTCAAGGAGAACTACAAGCCACTGCTCAAGGAAATAAGAGAGGACACAAACAAATGGAAAAATATTCCATGTTCATGGATTGAACGAATCAATATAATGAAAATGGCCACAGTGACCAAAGTAATTTATAGATTCAATGCTATCCCCACAAAGCTACCATGGATTTATTCACAGAATTAGGAAAAAACCACTTCAAATTTCATATGGAACCAAAAAACTCCTGTATAGCCAAGACAATCCTAAGCAAAAAGAGTAAAGCTGAAGGCATCACGCTACCTGACTTCCAACTATACTACAAGGCTACAGTAACCAAAATAGCATGATACTGGTACCAAAACAGATACATAGACCAATGGAACAGAAAGCCTCAGAAATAACACCACACATCTACAACCATCTGATCTTTGACAACCCTGACAAAAACAAGCAATGGGGAAAGGATTCCCTGTTTAATAAATGCTGTTGGGAAAACTGGCTAGCCATATGCAGGAAACTAAAATTGAACCCCCTTCTTTACACCTTCCACAAAAATTAACCCACGATGGAACAAAGACTTTAATCTAAGACCTAAAACCATAAAAGCCCTAGAAGAAAACCTATGCAACACCATTCAGGACATAGGCATGGGCAAAGACTTCATTACTATAACACTAAAAACAATGGCAACAAAAGCCAAAATTGACAAATGGGTTCAAATTAAACTAAAGATCTTCTGCATAGCAAAAGAAACTATGATCAGAGTTAACAGGCAACCTACAGAATGGGAGAAAATTTTTGCAGTCTATCCATCTGACAAAGGGCTAATATCCAGAATCTACAAAGAACTTAAATTTATGAAAAACAAACAAACAGACCCATCAAAAAGTGGGCAAAGGATATAAACAGACACTTCTCAAAAGAAGACATTTATGTGGACAACAAACATTTGAAAAAAAGCTCATCATCACTGGTCATTAGAGAAATGCAAATCAAAACCACAATGAGATACCATCTCACGCCAGATAGAATGGCGGTCATTAAAAACTCAGGAAACAACAGATGCTGGAGAGGATGTGGAGAAATAGGAATGCTTTTACACTGTTAATGGGAGTGTAAATTAGTTCAACCATTGTGGAATACAGTGTGGTGATTCCTCATAGATCTAGAACAAGAAATACCATTTGACTCATCAATCCCATTACTGGGTATATACCAAAGGATTATAAATCATTCTACTACAAAGACACATACACACGTATGTTTATTGCAGCACTGTTCACAATAGCAAAGACTTGGAACCAACCCAAATGTCTTATCACTGATAGGCTGGATAATGAAAATGTTGCACATATACACCAGGAAATACTAAGGAGTCATAAAGAAAGAAGGGTTAATGTCTTTTTCAGGGACATGGATGAAGCTGGAAACCATCATTCTCAGCAAACTAACACAGGAACAGAAAACCAAACACCGCATGTTCTCACTCATAAGTGGGAGTTGAACAATGAGGACACATGGACACAGGGAGGGGAATATCACACACCAGGGCCTGTCGGGGGTTGTGGGGCTAGGGGAGAGATAGCATTAGGAGAAATACCTAATGTAGATGACGGGTTGATGGGTGCAACAAACCCACCATGGCA
Organism: Macaca nemestrina; assembly: GCF_043159975.1. Taxonomy (NCBI): domain Eukaryota; kingdom Metazoa; phylum Chordata; class Mammalia; order Primates; family Cercopithecidae; genus Macaca; species Macaca nemestrina. The sequence goes on from NC_092128.1 coordinate 69,092,066, forward strand.
TGTGTCTACCTATGTAACAAACCTGCACGTTCTGCACATGTATCCCAGAACTTAAATATGCAGAAAAAAAAAAAAGAAAGAAAAAAAGATGAGGTAAGACTGTCCTTACTTCTGGAGGTTGATGGTAGCAGTTAAGTTGAGAATCAAGTACCCAAGGTGAATCAGAATTGAAGTTTAAGAGTGTGTGCTTAAGACACCAGAAGTCACTGCTGCCCATGGTAGCTTGGCAGAGCTTGTAGGAACAAGTGAATCTCAAAGGTCTAGGAAGAAAGGCAGCAGAAATCAGGACTCAGCAATGAAAGGAACAGAAATAGGCTGAGAGAGTGGGCCACAGAAACACGTAAACATGAACAACAACAGGAAAATTTACTCTGCTGGCACTGATCCAAAACTGTGCTTCATTTTAGGACATTTTCTATGAAGGCAAGAATCAATTTCCAGCTTGTCTGACTTGAGTATGGTAAAAGGGTCATGTTTGGTTGAACCTGAGATAAGAGGCGCAAGCAGGTCCTGATAATGGCAAGCCTAGAGTGTATCATCAAAGATAGCACACAGGCTGATCTTAGGGGCCACAAGCCACCTATAACTGTTATGAAACCCAGTGATTTCCAAATATTCTTCAATGCCTATAATATGCAGCACGAAAGACAGAAAGAAACTTTGTTGAAATGGGATTCTGTCAGGAATTTATTTTTAACTTTTTTTAACTACTCTGGCACCAACATCTTTTGCATAGTAAGAAATGGTTCTTTCTCTTCAAGAAGCAATTGATTCTGTTATAGGGAATCTTTAATGTAAGGTTTAGTAAAATTGTAAAAAATGTGGCTATTTTTATTAAGCACACTGAGGAAAGAGAGAATTTTGTACTTTAAGATGTATCCATTTGAATGAAGAATAATATTCTAATACCAGTTACAAATTGTACTGAAAAATGAAACAGAGGAAATATTTGGCCTGGGTGACAAAGGAACCAGTCACTTTCTACTCTGGATTCTGAGGCTTTGGGTTTTGTTGGAGAAAGGGAATCAGTAGCTTAGTAGCTGTCACCTCGCACAGCTCCAGAATGCACCATTTGCATAGTGGTGCATGTAATGATGTTCCCTGGTGTTGTGCAGCCAGCACAGCCTGCATTGTTAAAAGTAGCAGCCTTGCTACAGGTCTTTCTCTTTAAAGCTTGTTCTACAATGATCTGCATTGGATTTGGCCCTTTCTGTAATCACATTCGTATTCTTGGTCTTCACTTTTGCAGTTGTTTAAAGATGAGTTTAAGAACAGCATTTTCAATTTATTTCCATAGCAGCTTTGATAGCCTTGGCATGCTCTTTAGAATGCTTCCTGCACACTAGGCCTTAAGAGCTAACTGTCTTATACCTGATCTCTGCCATGCCAGAATTAAATTTCTTCAGCGTAGTATTCCTTCTTCGCTACAGAGAGAGAATGTTATCTTATTTCCTTAAGCAGGAAAAACCACTTTTCAATTAGAGTCATAGCTAAAATTATATCCTGATGTACAACTCCTTGACACTACAAAATGAATGTTGGCATTACTCTTTATTAACATTACACACAATATTTGTAGGCTATACACCATTTTGCAACACATAGGACATGCTAAAATTATGTAGTAATATCAATATGAATAAGACCTAGTCTCTCTCCTCAAGTTACTTTCAGTCTAATAAAGGAGTGATAAGGAGCACAAAAAATTAAAATTCAGGGTGTTCCTTGAGGGAAGTGTATGTAATTTCACTGGCTTCTGGAAGGCAAGTACTCCTATTCTCTGTGTTCTCAACCACAAGCACATACTTTAATAATTATTTGGCAATTAAACAAGTGCTATTTTAGCATATGAACAAAAGGTTCTATTAGCCTGGAATGTGACAACAAATCTTATTGATTGTTTGAAATAAAAGTGGTTCAAAGAGGAAATAATATTCAATCTTGAGTTTCAAAGACAAATAAGATACTGGTAGGCAGAGAAAAGACAAACCCTCCGGGCACAGACAATAGTGTGAGCAAAAGCATCTATACAAGTTCATTCTCTGTCCCTGGAGCTCTCTTCCCCAGAGGTCAATGCCTCTCACCCCTCAGTTCACTCGGGTCTCTCCTCAGATGTCATCCCACCAGAGACTCCTGCCTCATGACCTTTGTTAAAATAACACTTTATCCATCACTCTCTTTCCTTTTGCCTCTTATTAAATGTACTTCTTATTTCTAACTTAAATACATACCTAAATTTTCTCCTAATTTTTAGTATCTGTCTCCCTGATTTAAATGTAAGCTCCGTAAGACAAAAAAAAAAAAATACTATTTTGTCCACGGTTGAAGCCTCAGATCCAAGAACAGTACTTCACACAGAGAAGATAGTTACTAGGAATAATATTTTTTTTTTAATTTGGAGTCAAGGAATTAAGTAGAAACAGGAAAATATAATTAACTGGAAGCCTTGATTATTAAGGATAGCTTTAACTAAGGAGCATTCCCTTCTCTGGTTCAGCTCAATGAAAAAGTGAATACTTGATCACCACACACTCCACTTGGGAGAAACCCAGGGTTACCACCATCACTCCACCACAGAAGCTCTCTTTGCCCTACCCTAAATAAAGGTGCTGCACTTTTTGTAAGCTGCTGATCTCTTCACAATGGCAAATTCAGTCATTTCCAAGCATACTTTTATACTTGCAAAGGGATAGGCCTTATATTACCCGAAGAAGGTACCCTGGTGTCTCAGGCAATGAACAGGGCCAGGTAGCTGCAAAAAGTTCCTGTCCTTTCTGTTAAGCTACCAGGGCAGGTGGAAGAGCAAAGCAGGTGGGGGCTTAGGCAAATCTGCACTCTTGCTCCTTACATGCAGGCACAAGCATCAGCCCCAGTGGAGACTAAAGAACAGTTCTCTGGGCACTGGGGGACTTTCCAGAAAGAAGCAGAGCTGCCTTTGCTGCACAGAAGAATCCACATGGGCAGTGGTGGGTAGCAAGTGGTAGTAACCCCTACCCAGCTCCCATGTATTTGCCAAGGTAGGTCTCACATCTGTAGTGTTCCACTAGCAGCAGTTTGCTGGGTTTTAGTAGCCTGCACTGAGAACTCAAAACTGCCCCAGGCCACATGCCTTCCCTGCTGAGATTGAAACCATGGCTTTGAAAGCACACCCCTTCCCTCTGCCCATGATGCAGGGGCATCCAGCTCCTGCATCCATGGATACAGCACACTTCCCACTCACCTCTCAGTTCTGGCCAAGGGAGTTTGTCTTCACTCAATATTGTATCACAAATCCTAATTGGGAGCTTCCCTCAAACCGTGACCACCACCCAAGTTAACTGGTGGACTTCTGCAACATCCCCTGTGAGATAGGATCAGTAATGGCTTTCCTCCATCCCCACTGGAGTCTGGGAGTGTACAGAGAGCACATCCCCATGCCGCTCCTTCTCATCTGCTCCCCACCACTCACTAAATCAGCTCCAGTGCTGGGAAGGATTAAGACATTCCCCTGTGGTCTGGATTACCAGGTTTCCCAGTGGGAGTGTGTGTCACAGAGGCAGTCTCTCTCCCCTCACACTCTGGAGACTTGTAGTTTTCTGCCTGGCTCACAGTGTAGGCTGCAGCCCGCCTCTTCTTTCAAAGGGTCTGTGGTTTCTTTCAGTGTGTTCCTGTTAAGTTCCTACATTGCCTCTTGGAAAATAGTCCACAGCACGAATTTCTACACACTATTTTGTCTTTCCGGGTGGGTGAGGCATGCTAACAACGCCTCCAATCCAGCATCGAAATCATCATTCCTGACGCAAGTCAGTGTCTAGGTGTTTCAAAATGCTGAGAAGTTGGTTGGAATTCTACCAAAACTATATGTCAATGAGGTTAAAATTTTTATATGTAATATATAACACATATTATATATTTATAATTATATTTAATTCCTTCCTTCTAAGAATGTGGCAAACTGCTCTATTTTAGCTATTTTAAAATGTTTTTCAATACTTTTTTTAAGTAAAAAACATGCCAATAATCAGATATTGTCTAAAAATATGGCAAGATTTAGGAGCCGATAAGCAGAAACCTAGGAATCAAAGCTCTTCATAGAATTCTTGTGATGAATCAAATACTTTTGCCTATATATCTGATTGGACTAAATGGAAACACAGCCTTGTCTCACTCTTGAATGCTCAATGGCCATGAGCCATACATAGGCTTATAAGTTTTCAGACTATACTAACTGAAGACAGAACTGACAGTTTAAAAGATTTGTCTAAGTTTAGACATCTAATTAGACATAATGTTAGAAACCAGAACTCTTGTGGCTTCAGTAAAGCAATTCCAGCACTCAAATCACTCATTCCTAATAAATATGTATATATGTCTCAGGCAGCGAGTGGATTAATGAGTCTACATTTTTCCAACAAGTCAGTTAATTGTTAACATGGGTTTTTGCAGATTTCTCATCCATACATATGCAAAAACTTCTTTGGACACAAGAAATTTAATCTCAAAAATATGACATAGATTTAGTGTCTTATAAATAAGCCTAAACAATACTAGTAACATTTTGATATAGTTTTGCTTGGGTGCAAGACCCTTAATCCTGTCAACCAGACCCATTTTCTTAGTCAATAAATGAAAAGAAAACTTTTTTATCTGATTATTTACAGGAAAGCCCACCTTAATCATTTTAACCAAATATAACCCATTATTGCTTATTATCCAAATAGAATTCTCCCAACTATTCTTTAAAACTCTTAGCAGGGAAATAGAGTAAGGATTAGGACTGCCAAAAAACAGTACTTCACCTTTGAATATACTTTTACACTTCTTTTAAGATGTAAGAAAACATAGTATAAAGAATATAAACTTGACTAACCAGCATTGTAAAGAGAAGCATCATAGCATCATATGTATATGTATATATATGTATGTGTATGTACATATATATCATATGTATGTGTGTGTGTGTATATATATATGTGCATATATGTGTGTGTATACACACACAAACACACACACACACACACATAAGTAGCTGGGCAGCCACACGTGTAGTCCCAGTTACTCTAGAAGCTGAGGTGGGAGGTTGAAGCCAGAAGTTCCATGCTGCAGTGCACTATGACCATGCCTGTGAATAGCCTCTGCACTCCAGTCTAGACAACATACTGAGATCCCATCTCTTACAAAGAGAGAGAGAGAGAGAGACAGAGAGAGACGAAATTACATTCCTGTCCTTAGCCTTTATTCACATCAGTAAGAGCACTTTGCTTCAACTTTCAGACCCAGTGATGCTTGAGCACATCATTTTTTATTATATGACTTAAAATGATGATTAGGAGAAATCAGGAGTTAATAGGAGACAGGAATCAAGGAAACTAGATACTATACATATACCAAGGGTCATGAAAATAATACAGAATACGTTTGGTTTCCACCATCTCTCTTTTACTTATTTGCTGAAACATCATGAATCAGTTACTTAAATCTTTCTGACATGAAGTTTATCCAATGTAATAAAGACAGATTCCTGAGAGGACTAAATTGGCAATTTTTGTATATTTCAAGAATACTGTGAGGTTTAATACAGTCACATCAGCCATACGTGAGTACTGAGTACTTCAAAAGTGACCAGTCTGAATTAAGATATGCTATAATAGTCAAATGAATCCTGGATATTTGAAGACTTAGTACCCAAGTAGCAAAATATATCATTCATAATTTTACATTGATTGCATGTTGAAATGATATTTTAGATATATATACAGTTAAATCAAATATATTAAAATTCATTCTACTTTTTTTTACTTAACATTGCTACTAGAATATTTGAAAATACAAATATTTCTATTGCACAGCATTATATGAATATTTTGCCATTTCCCCACCTAGACCAAAATCACCTTGACAGAAAGGGTTCTCTGTCTTATTTATCTTGTGGTCCCAGGATCTAGTAAAAATCCTGACACAAAGAAAACCTCAAATAAATATGTGTAAAATTTATAATGAGTAAAAATAACAATTTTAATCAGGAGTTCTTAATGCAGTTTCCTAAAGAACGATTATTGCCCTTATAAATATACAAACTCAAACCACATTTCCTTGATTTCCTATCCCATTACTCAGGTTTTCAAATAATACTTGTTCTGGTCTCACTGTTTCCCATAACTTATGAGTCAAAGGAGAAATTACAAGTAAAATTAGAAAACATATTGAACTAAATGGAAATTAAAATGCAACATATTCAATTTTAAACAGTGTCTAGAAGAATATTTATGGCTTTACAAGGGGAAGAAATCCTAAAATTAATTATTTAAATTTCCATCTTAAAATAGTTTGAAAAAAAGCAGAGCAAATTAAGCTCAAAATAAGCAGAAGGAATGGAATAATAATTTTAGTAAGAACAGATTCTACTGAAATAAAAATAGGAAAATGAATGTGCCCCAAAGCTTATTTTGATAAAGTCCTAGACAGACAGTTCAGAAAAAAAAAGATTCTACAATTAATATTAACACCATAACAAAAGCCCATTACAAACAATGTACTGTGAATAAATTCAACATAAGTACAATGAACAAATTCAAAACTAACAAAACACATTAGAATGGAAGATACCTTGAATAATTCATGTTATTTAAGCTAACTGAATCTGTAGTTTCATACTCCCCACAAAAAAAAGTCTAGACCCATGTGGCTCTAATGGTTAATTGTATTAAAAAAAGAAAATGAAATAATATAAATTCTATGCATATTGTTGCAACAACTAGAAAGTGAGAGAGTACTTTCAAACCAATTTTATGAAGCTAGCATTACTATGATAAAAAATTGAGACAAAGACATTAAAATTAAAGTGCAGATCAATATATCTCAGGAACATAGAAACAAAAATCCTTAAGAAAATTTTAACAAATGGAATCCCAAGACCAAAAGAAATGTGAATACCACCTGACCAAGTGTACAGTTCAAAGATATTTGACAAATGAACAATTCCAGTAGTACAAGTATAGTTTAACATTAAAAACAATTAGTGTAATTCACAGTACTGATAGATAAAAAAAAAAAAAAACAAAACCATACAGTTATTTCAACAGATGCAGAATATGCTTGGTCAAAATGTAACACTTATTGATGATAAACAACAAGCACAAAACAATAACTCATGGCAAACAACTAAACATTAAACTTAATGATGACAGACTAAAGGCTTTCACCCAGGATCAAAGGAAAACTAAAAATATGCACTTTCAACACACCTATTCAACATTTTCAACACACCTACTCAACATATAGAAGGACCTAGTTAGTGGAATAATACTAGACAACACATATGTAGCCTGTGGATAGAAAATGAAGCAAAAAAATTTTTTTACTTATAGATGAAATGATTCTTACAAATCCATAAAAAGAAACTGAAATTTAAAATGGGAAAACAAATGACCTGAAAAAAATGCACAAATGACTCATACAGAGACAATACATAAATTGTTTAAAAAAATCCTGAAATATAGCTCAGCACTATTAGTCGTCAGGAAAATACGTATAAAATCCACAATGTTATGTCATTATGCATCCATTACAACAGTTAAATCAGAAAGACATACAATATCATGTGTTGGTGAATATGTATAGCAATCTTATAAGTTTCTGGTGGGATTTTAAGTGGTACAAACTCTTGGGGAAACAGCTTATCTCAGTTTCTCAAAAACCCAACCATATGACTTATCAATCCTATATCTATGCATTTACTAAAGAGAAATAAAAGACATGTTTTTACACAACTTCAACATGCATGCTCATAGAATCTGTATTCATATAATCAGAAACTGGAAACAAACAAATATTTCACAATATGTGGGCAGATAAATACATTTTTGGTAATATCTATATAATGGTTTATTACTTACCAATAAATATGAATGAAGTACTGATAAATGCAGCTACATGATAAATCTGAAAAAACCATTATACTGAGGAACAGAAACCACATATAGAAGAGTAAATAATACTATGTGAATCTGTTTATGTGGAATTCTATAAAGGACAAAAATAATCTATAATGTGAGAAAGCAGATTGGTTTTTGCCTTGTGTTCAGGGTGTTTGTAAAAGTGCATGGGAATGAAGGCAGATTTCATTGTAAGGATCATGAATAAATTTTTGTGTATATATTTTTTATTTAAAATATAATAATAATTTGTCAAAACTCATTGAAACTTTCATTTGAGTATATTTTCTAATTTATAAACCATGCCTCAATAAACTCAACTGAAAAAAATAGGAAGTGGTTGCTAGGGAGAGGAAATAGATATGAAAAAGGTACACTCATGAGCAAAGGCACCTAGGGAGGAACACATAGGACATCTGTGGGAGTAGTGGCAAGTTCCATTCAATTGGAACAGAAGACAAATGAACAGAAATTGTTGCAACACAAATTAGAACATTAAATAGAGTTAGAACAGTGAAGGTCATAAACATCAGAATAAACATCTCAAACATTATTTGTAAACTGATAAGAATGAGTCAATTTTTGTTTGCCTTTCTCTGTTTTTCCTCACCTTTCCTCTATTCTCTTTCCTCCTTTCTTTTCTTTTTTTTTTCTTTTTTTTTTTTTTTTAAACATTTGGAGTAACATCCTCAGACAAGTAGATAGACAAGCCTCCAGCAAACAATAGGAGGAAGAATGCCATGATTCCTCCTTAAATTGTAGAAGCTCTTTGGCCTCTGCTGTGCATAATCTGCCTACCCATCAAATCACAAAATTTGTTTGTTTATATAATGTCATCCTTTCTCACAACTTTTAGCAACAGAGTTCTTAAGCTCTCAAGGGAACTGTCTATTTTAGGAACCATAAGGATTGGTCAAATATACTGGAATACTGCAAAGGCTAACAAATGAGATTCTTTATAAGACTATGAATCAAGTGAACTAAATATTAGGCAAGACAACGTTGTTGTATCCAGATGGCTAATTTGCATGGCTCTGTTTAACCCTTGATATTTTTCCACACACATTTCCTTATTATAAAGACTGTTTTAAGAAATACATTACCTCCTTTGGAGAGAAAAACACCTTGCAGAAATCAGGCTGCCGGATTTGAGTCTTGCTATTCACGTTTCTAAAATGAAGGCAAAAAGAGGTTTAAAAGATTTGGGACTTTGAAAAGGCAGTAGCTACTTTAGTAGCCTACAATGAATTGGTCTTTTCTTAGATTAACAAGCTAGTGAAGTTTTAAATACGAGCTTTTTAAAATAGAGTCTTGCTTGAAAAGTTCAAAATCAAAATTCAGATAGTGTTCTCAATATCACTATTATTTCAAAGTTAAATTAATGTGTGTAATTAAGTACCTTTCAAAGGTTTTATAGAAAACAAAACATTTAGGTGATATGAAGTTATAAAAATGTGTTAATATATGATATAAAAATACGATATCAATATAGCAATATGAGTGTTGTTACTTTTAATTTCCCATCAAGTAGGGATCCACAATCTTTGCCTTCAGTCTAAACACTACCAAAATTGTTTTCTATCTGTACATGGAACTCCTAAAAATTATCTCTATACTTAACTGTTTCAGCACATTCTTGTAATCTCATTGTATCGCACTTGTAAGTGTAGAATAAGATGTCTAAAAAGTAGCACAGAAGCATTATTTGGAGTAGAGGTGAAGCGGTGTCAATATTTGGTCATATCTTGCACCCTCTCTGAAATCCTCTCTTCTGTGAACTCACACAATCATTCCATGCCCATCCTGGTTGCTTTCCCCTAGGCAACTAAAGAAAAAAAGAAAGTCAGTAAGGAACAGAATAGAACATTTAATATTTGGAAATTATAGAGATCCACAAACCAAAGGAATTTGTTATTTATATTCTGTCAACATTCAGGCTGAAGCCAAAGAAATTGAGACAGATTTGAATTCTACTTCGCTGAGTGTTGCTTAGGAAAGTCACAAACTCTCCTAACCTCAGTTGTATCACCTATGTAAATGATGTCTCAGCTAACTATGAGAGCACTTTGTAGTATTAAACCATATTACAGACAGCTACCTGGTAACATCAGCATTAACAAAAGGCATGAATATGTGGAGACTTGAATTTGAGTCCTGACAGCACAATGTGTTAATTTTATGAGTTTGGTCTGTTTTCTAAATTTCTCTAAGCCTCAGTTTTCTAATCACTAAATTAATGATTGTATTTACTTCATAAAATAGTTGTGAAGATTAAGTGATAATCAATTTAAGGTAGCATGCAAAGTAGCTGATTTTTCCTCTGAAGCAATTCTAAGTGTTGGACACCCGCACAAGTAAAGTGACTCCCTCTTCTATAGATTCAAAACAAATGCAAACTCTTCAAACATAAGGCAGAACAAAATAAAACAAAATTAAAAATATGTAGTTGCAGATTGTTTAGCTTCTCCGGTAACCCTAATAACTGTAATAACTACTTCTTCCACATGTTTTTGTTGCTGTTGTTTTAGGTCAGAATGAATACACTCTCAGTAATCAACCTGATGTTTTCCTTCATCATATTCCATAATAAATGCTACCCGAGTATGCAAAGGGACCCAGTATGCAAATTTAATTCTGTTTTCTCCACAGCTACTGTTTTTTAAGAAATAGTTTTCAGTAATTTATCTATGTCCCTGAGTTGATCATTTCTTTTCCCATTTCCTTCTGTTTCATATACTCAGGAACCTAATGCTTTTTCTTCAATAGTTTAAAAATAATTATCCTCCACACAAAATAAACAATAATTACATGAACAGCAAAACAAGCTTTTAAAAATTCTCTTTTAATTAACAACTTGAGATCTGAAAAGTTTATAAATGATTGAAAAGTAAAAATAATATATTATCTTGCATAAAAAAAAATGAAGCAGCAGGCTGGGTGCAGTGGCTCACGCCTGTAATCCTAGAACTTTGGGAGGCTGAGGCAGGTGGATCACCTGAGGTCAGGTGTTCAAGACCAGCCTGGAAAACATGATGAAACCGCATTTCTACTAAAAATACAAAAATTAGCCGAATGTGGTGTTGAGCACCTGTAATCCCAGCTACTCAGGAGGCTGAGGCAGGAGAATCACTGGAAGCTGGGAGGCAGAAGTTGCAGTGAGCCGAGATTACACCACTATACTCCAACCTGGGTGAAGGAGTGAGACTCTGTCTCAAAAAAAACAAAAAAGAAAGAAAGAAAAAAAGAAACAAACAACAACAACAAACAAACAAAAAACAAAGCAGCCTAGGAGAAAAAAATGACTTAATAAAAGAAATAAATGAAATAGAGAAATATGAGCCAAATAGGTATTATAACCATAACATTTTCAATTCTATTTATAGAATCCAAATATCAACAATACACTCTTGTGATAAATCTGATTGAATTATCAGTGACAAGTGGAAGCTTCCAGTGTTGCTAAGTCAAGAGAGAACCGAAGCAATGTATTAACTACACATTTTGACAAATTTTTAAAAACCCTTCTATTAATGTATTAACCATTTATAAAAGAGATTTTAAGGAAATACAGAATTTGGGTAAAGTAATCATAAACTTTTGAAAAAGAAACTCTTTTATTATATTAATATGCTTAAGAAGGCAATGAAATAACTGGGTCTTAGGAGATCATCCTGGGAATATTATTATTATTATTATTTGGCACGGATTCTCACCCTGGTTGCCCAGGCTGGAGTGCAATAGCACAATCTCAGCTCACTGCAACCTTTGCCTCCCGGGTTCAAGTGATTCTCCTGCCTCAGCCTCCTGAGTAGCTGGGATTACCGGCATGCCACGATGTCCAGCTAATGTTTTCAATCTTTAGTAAAGCTGGGGTTTCACCATGTTGGCCAGGCTGGTCTCGAACTCCTGACCTTGTGATCCACCTGCCTTGGCCTCCCAAAGTTCTGGGATTACAGGCGTGAGCCCTGCGCCTGGCCAGGAATATTATTTTATCCAAGAGAAGTTTTCACCTGTCCTAATATTCACAGATTAACAGAATATGTATCAATTACTTAAATGAAGAGCTTGATAAGAATCTCCAAAAGGCTGATAGAAAGAGAATTGTAAAGGAGGAAACAAAGAAAGATTGGGCTTAAGAATGGCTAGTGGAGGGGAGCGGAGCAAGATGGCTGAATAGGAACAGCTCCAGTCTCCAACTCCCAGCACGAGTGACACAGAAGACCGGTGATTTCTGCATTTTCAACTGAGGTACTGGGTTCATCTCACTAGGGAGTGCCGGACAATCGGTGCTGGTCAGCTGCTTCAGCCCGACCAGCGAGAGCTGAAGCAGGGTGAGGCATCACCTCACCTGGGAAGCGCAAGGGGAAAGGGAATCCCTTTTTCTAGCCAGTGGAACTGAGACACACAACACCTGGAAAATTGGGTAACTCCCACCCCAATACTGCACTTTAAGCAAACAGGCACACCAGGAGATTATATCTCACAACTGGCCGGGAGGGTCCCACGCCCACGGAGCCTCCCTCATTGCTAGCACAGCAGTCTGTGATCTACCAGCAAGGCAGCAGCGAGGCTGGAGGAGGGGTGCCTGCCATTGCTGAGGCTTAAGTAGGTAAACAAAGCCGCTGGGAAGCTCAAAATGGGTGGAGCTCACAGCAGCTCAAGGAAACCTGCCTGTCTCTGTAGACTCCACCTCTAGGGACAGGGCACAGTAAACAACAACAAAAGCAGCAGAAACCTCTGCAGAAGCAAACAACTCTGTCTGACAGCTTTGAAGAGAGCAGTGGATCTCCCAACACGGAGGTTGAGATCTGAGAAGGGACAGACTGCCTGCTCAAGTGGGTCCCTGACCCCTGAGTAGCCTAACTGGGAGACATCCCCCACTAGGGGCAGTCTGACACCCCACACCTCACAGGGTGGAGTACACCCCTGAGAGGAAGCCTCCAAAGCAAGAATCAGACAGGGACACTCGCTGTTCAGAAATATTCTATCTTCTGCAGCCTCTGCTGCTGACACCCAGGCAAACAGGGTCTAGAGTGGACCTCAAACAATCTCCAGCAGACCTACAGCTGAGGGTCCTGACTGTTAGAAGGAAAACTATCAAACAGAAAGGACACCTACACCAAAACCCCATCAGTACGTCACCATCATCAAAGACCAGAGGCAGATAAAACCAGAAAGATGGGGAAAAAGCAGGGCAGAAAAGCTGGAAATTCAAAAAATAAGAGCGCATCTCCCCCAGCAAAGGAGCGTAGCTCATCGCCAGCAACAGATCAAAGCTTGACGGAGAATGACTTTGACGAGATGAGAGAAGAAGGCTTCGGTCCATCAAACTTCTCAGAGCTAAAGGAGGAATTACGTACCCAGTGCAAAGAAACTAAAAATCTTGAAAAAAAAGTGGAAGAATTGATGGCTAGAGTAATTAATGCAGAGAAGGTCATAAAGGAAATGAAAGAGATGAAAACCATGACACGAGAAATACGTGACAAATGCACAAGCTTCAGTAACCGACTCGATCAACTGGAAGAAAGAGTATCAGCGATTGAGGATCAAATGAATGAAACGAAGCGAGAAGAGAAACCAAAAGAAAAAAGAAGAAAAAGAAATGAACAAAGCCTGAAAGAAGTATGGGATTATGTAAAAAGACCAAATCTACGTCTGATCGGGGTGCCTGAAAGTGAGGGGGAAAATGGAACCAAGTTGGAAAACACTCTTCAAGATATCATCCAGGAGAACTTCCCCAACCTAGTAGGGCAGGCCAACATTCAAATCCAGGAAATACAGAGAACGCCACAAAGATACTCCTCGAGAAGAGCAACTCCAAGACACATAATTGCCAGATTCACCAAAGTTGAAATGAAGGAAAAAATCTGAAGGGCAGCCAGAGAGAAAGGTCGGGTTACCCACAAAGGGAAGCCCATCAGACTAACAGCAGATCTCTCGGCAGAAACTCTACAAGCCAGAAGAGAGTGGGGGCCAATATTCAACATTCTTAAAGAAAAGAATTTTCAACCCAGAATTTCATATCCAGCCAAACTAAGTTTCATAAGTGAAGGAGAAATAAAATCCTTTACAGATAAGCAAATGCTTAGAGATTTTGTCACCACTAGGCCTGTCTTACAAGAGACCCTGAAGGAAGCACTCAACATGGAAAGGAACAACCGGTACCAGCCATTGCAAAAACATGCCAAAATGTAAAGACCATCGAGGCTAGGAAGAAACTGCATCAACTAACGAGCAAAATAACCAGTTAATATCATAATGACAGGATCAAGTTCACACATAACAATATTAACTTTAAATGTAAATGGACTAAATGCTCCAATTAAAAGACATAGACTGGCAAACTGGATCAAGAGTCAAGACCCATCAGTCTGCTGTATTCAGGAGACCCATCTCACACGCAGAGACGTACATAGGCTCAAAATAAAGGGATGGAGGGAAGATTTACCAAGCAAATGGAGAACAAAAGAAATCAGGGGTTGCAATACTAGTCTCTGATAAAATAGACTTTAAACCATCAAAGATCAAAAGAGACAAAGGTGGCCATTACATAATGGTAAAGGGATCAATTCAACAGGAAGAACTAACTATCCTAAATATATATGCACCCAATACAGGAGCACCCAGATTCATAAAGCAAGTCCTTAGAGACTTACAAAGAGACTTAGACTCCCATACAATAATAATGGGAGACTTCAACACTCCACTGTCAACATTAGACAGATCAACGAGACAGAAAGTTAACAAGGATATCCAGGAATTGAACTCAGCTCTGCAGCAAGCAGACCTAATAGACATTTATAGAACTCTCCACCCCAAATCAACAGAATATACATTCTTCTCTGCACCACATCGCACTTATTCCAAAATTGACCACATAATTGGAAGTAAAGCACTCCTCAGCAAATGTACAAGAACAGAAATTGTAACAAACTGTCTCTCAGACCACAGTGCAATCAAACTAGAACTCAGGACTAAGAAACTCAATCAAAACCGCTCAACTACATGGAAACTCAACAACCTGCTCCCGAATGACTACTGGGTACATAAGGAAATGAAGGCAGAAATAAAGCTGTTCTTTGAAACCAATGAGAACAAAGATACAACATACCAGAATCTCTGGGACACATTTAAAGCAGTGGGTAGAGGGAAATTTATAGCACTAAATGCCCACAAGAGAAAGCAGGAAAGATCTAAAATTGATACTCTAACATAACAATTCAAAGAACTAGAGAAGCAAGAGCAAACGCATTCAAAAGCTAGCAGAAGGCAAGAAATAACTAAGATCAGAGCAGAACTGAAGGAGATAGAGACACAAAAAACCCTCCAAAAAATCAATGAATCCAGGAGTTGGTTTTTTGAAAAGATCAACAAAATTGACAGACCGCTAGTAAGACTAATAAAGAAGAAAAGAGAGAAGAATCAAATAGATGCAATAAAACATGATAAAGGGGATACCACCACCGACCACACAGAAATACAAACTACCATCAGAGAATACTATAAACACCTCTACGCAAATAAACTAGAAAATCTAGAAGAAATGGATAATTTCCTGGACACTTACACTCTTCCAAGACTAAACCAGGAAAAAGTTGAATCCCTGAATAGACCAATAGCAGGCTCTGAAATTGAGGCAATAATTAATAGCCTACCAACCAAAAAAAGTCCAGGACCAGGTGGATTCACAGCTGAATTCTACCAGAGGTACAAGGAGGAACTGGTACCATTCCTTCTGAAACTATTTCAATCAATAGAAAAAGAGGGAATCCTCCCTAACTCATTTTATGAGGCCAACATCATCCTGATACCAAAGCCTGGCAGAGACACAACAAAAAAAGAGAATTTTAGACCAATATCCCTGATGAACATCGATGCAAAAATCCTCAATAAAATACTGGCAAACTGGATTCAGCAGCACATCAAAAAGCTTATCCACCATGATCAAGTGGGCTTCATCCCTGGGATGCAAGGCTGGTTCAACATTCGCAAATCAATAAACATAATCCAGCATATAAACAGAACCAAAGACAAGAACCACATGATTATCTCAATAGATGCACAAAAGGCTTTTGACAAAATTCAACAGCCCTTCATGCTAAAAACGCTCAATAAATTCGGTATTGATGGAACGTACCTCAAAATAATAAGAGCTATTTATGACAAACCCACAGCCAATATCATACTGAATGGGCAAAAACTGGAAAAATTCCCTTTGAAAACTGGCACAAGACAGGGATGCCCTCTCTCACCACTCCTATTCAACATAGTGTTGGAAGTTCTGGCTAGGGCAATCAGGCAAGAGAAAGAAATCAAGGGTATTCAGTTAGGAAAAGAAGAAGTCAAATTGTCCCTGTTTGCAGATGACATGATTGTATATTTAGAAAACCCCATCATCTCAGCCCAAATTCTCCTTAAGCTGATAAGCAACTTCAGCAAAGTCTCAGGATACAAAATTAATGTGCAAAAATCACAAGCATTCTTATACACCAGTAACAGACAAACAGAGAGCCAAATCAGGAATGAACTTCCATTCACAATTGCTTCCAAGAGAATAAAATACCTAGGAATCCAACTTACAAGGGATGTAAAGGACCTCTTCAAGGAGAACTACAAACCACTGCTCAGTGAAATAAAAGAGGACACAAACAAATGGAAGAACATACCATGCTCATGGATAGGAAGAATCAATATCGTGAAAATGGCCATACTGCCCAAGGTAATTTATAGATTCAATGCCATCCCCATCAAGCTACCAATGAGTTTCTTCACAGAATTGGAAAAAACTGCTTTAAAGTTCATATGGAACCAAAAAAGAGCCCGCATCTCCAAGACAATCCTAAGTCAAAAGAACAAAGCCGGAGGCATCACGCTACCTGACTTCAAACTATACTACAAGGCTACAGTAACCAAAACAGCATGGTACTGGTACCAAAACAGAGATATAGACCAATGGAACAGAACAGAGTCCTCAGAAATAATACCACACATCTATAGCCATCTGATCTTTGACAAACCTGAGAGAAACAAGAAATGGGGAAAGGATTCCCTATTTAATAAATGGTGCTGGGAAAATTGGCTAGCCATAAGTAGAAAGCTGAAACTGGATCCTTTCCTTACTCCTTATACAAAAATTAATTCAAGATGGATTAGAGACTTAAATTTTAGACCTAATACCATAAAAACCCTAGAGGAAAACCTAGGTAGTACCATTCAGGACATAGGCATGGGCAAAGACTTCATGTCTAAAACACCAAAAGCAACGGCAGCAAAACCCAAAATTGACAAATGGGATCTCATTAAACTAAAGAGCTTCTGCACAGCAAAAGAAACTACCATCAGAGTGAACAGGCAACCTACAGAGTGGGAGATAATTTTTGCAATGTACTCATCTGACAAAGGGCTAATATCCAGAACCTACAAAGAACTCAAACAAATTTACAAGAAAAAAACAAACAACCCCATCAAAAAGTGGGCAAAGGATATGAACAGATATTTCTCAAAAGAAGACATTCATACAGCCAACAGACATATGAAAAAATGCTCATCATCACTGGCCATCAGAGAAATGCAAATCAAAACCACAATGAGATACCATCTCACACCAGTTACAATGGCGATCATTAAAAAGTCAGGAAACAACAGGTGCTGGAGAGGCTGTGGAGAAATAGGAACACTTTTACACTGTTGGTGGGATTGTAAACTAGTTCAACCATTATGGAAAACAGTATGGCGATTCCTCAAGGATCTAGAATTAGATGTACCATATGACCCAGCCATCCCATTACTGGGGATATACCCAAAGGATTATAAATCATGCTGCTATAAAGACACATGCACACGTATATTTATTGCAGCACTATTCACAATAGCAAAGACTTGGAATCAACCCAAATGTCCATCAGTGACAGACTGGATTAAGAAAATGTGGCACATATACACCACGGAATACTATGCAGCCATAAAAAAGGATGAGTTTGTGTCCTTTGTAGGGACATGGATGCAGCTGGAAACCATCATTCTTAGCAAACTATCACAAGAACAGAAAACCAAACACCGCATGTTCTCACTCATAGGTGGGAACTGAACAATGAGAAAACTTGGACTTGGGAAGGGGAACATCACACACTGGGGCCTATCATGGGGAGGGGGGAGGGGGAAGGGATTGCATTGGGAATTATACCTGATGTAAATGACGAGTTGATGTGTGCTGACGAGTTGATGGGTGCAGCACAGCAACATGGCGCAAGTATACATATGTAACAAACCTGCACATTATGCACATGTACCCTAGAACTTAAAGTATAATAATAATAAAAAATAAAATAAATAAATAAATAAATAAATAAATAAAAAGAATGGCTAGTGGAGATCCACAAAGAGAGCACCTTATTTGGGGGATGTTATTCATGTCCAAAATAAAAATTAGGGAATTCCATTTGTAAATAGAATGGAATCTACCAGTGTTAATGGTTGTTATCATGGATACAGTTAAGCTTTTTGAATCATCTGAAAATCATCAGTCTGCACCTGTCAATGGAACATTAAGTATAGAGGACCAGGGAAGTGAAGGAAAAAAATAAGTCATTGGATATTTAGACACTATTCATTCCTAGATCAACAGTGAAAGATTATCCTAATTGTATAATTCAAAATTCTTAGTCTTTGAATGTAAATGTTTTTCAGCAATTGTCACAAAAATGTAAGCACAATATAAATTAATATATCTCTCTGATCATATATCTATTGACCCCATTCTAAAATAGCAAAATATACCCATGTTATGGTTCTTCCTTCAAAAACCATGTTTTTGTTGTTTTAACTGGACTTTATTTTAAAAGATTCTACACTATTTTTAAATCGGTTAGTTATCCAGTTGGGGAAATGAGGCACATCAACTCTTTACTGCTCCCTACTTTCTGCTCTTTACCACACAGAGCATGGCTAAGCTACCATAATGAAAAAGACATAAAAGAACAAAAATGAAGGAAGGAAGGAAGGAAGGAAGGAAGGAAGGAAGGAAGGAAGGAAGGAAGGAAGGAAGGAAGGAAGGAAGGAAGGAAGGAAGGAAGGAAGGAAGGAATGGAGGGAGGGAGGGAGGGGAGAGGAGGGGAGGGAGGGAGGGGAGAGGAGGGGAGGGAAGGGAAGGGAAGGGGAGGGGAAAATTAGGCAGAAGAAATAAATTTGTTTCTCCCTTGAAAGCAACATAAAATCCAGAGTAGGTAGGTGGCCCTGCTCAGTGAGATCATTCAGGAACTCAAATTTCTTCTGTCTTCAGGTTTCTTTGCTCCCCGAAGTTCTTTTGTGCATTTTTAACAAACTTCCAGATGACATCAAAGCTGTTGGTTGGTGCATGGATACAATTCTCTACAGGAATGTGACTCTGGACTAATAGAGTCACAACTAACTAATTAAAATCTATAATTAAAATATCTTTATTGTTGCTGGCCACAATTCAAATACTCAATTCTCACAGATTACTGGTGGCTATCATTCCAGACCCTGCAGACCAAGTACATTTTCATCAGCACAGAAAGTTATAGTAAGAAGGTTGGTCTTGAGTACAATGTACTTGTATAATTTATTCTATTTAATGAACAACTATTACTATATTTTACACTACTGAGACTTTCTAGATTTGGCTATAGTTATATTTCTTATGTCTTGCTAACAGAAACAATGTTATTCTGATAACTACTTTCTAACTCTCAAGTATCATTATATCAAAAGATCTTCCTGAATTTTATGTGAACAAATACTCTTAACTCTTTGTATTCCTGAGACTAGATTTCCCTTGAATTGTTTTTCTACTCTAATTATTTCTTATTTTGTTTCAGTTATTTAGTTAATAAGCATTTTAAATGCTGACCATAATCATAGTTAATGTCCACAAACACTTTAATACATGCCAAGTATTATAAGCCTTTCACTTTATTTCTGTCTTAAAATTCTTGCAACAAAATTAAATACATTATTTTCCTCATTTGACAGATAAGAAATCTAACAGAGATCTAGAGAGGTTACATATGATTTGCCTCCCACCCCACCAAAAAAAAAAAAAAACAGTTAGTGTTTGAAATGTGATTCAATGACAAAACTTCATAATCCACCTACTTAACTACTGTGATATTTCCTTTATGCCAGGTGTCTTGGTACCTTTACCCTTTACCCTGACTATGAGAAGAGGGGATGAGGAAGAGAAAACAAAGCATCTACAAGCTTAATAAGACATGATACATATCAGGGGATAACAAGCAAGCTCATCAATGCTACAGAAATAGGAGTGAAAGCCAGTAAATATCTCTACATGCATTATATAGAAACTCAGAGAAGGTAGTTTGATGATGCAAAAACTAAAGCACTTGGGTCACTGACCAAGAGGAATCAAAGGACTAATTATCAACTTGCACATAGGACAGTGATTACTGCAAGCAGAAACCATATTGTCCTGTAGTAACTAATGCCAAAAAGGAATCAGACACACCAATATCCTCCCAACTGGAGAAGAGGCAGGCAAGTAACATAAAAGAGAAAGCTGGGGAAACAGATCTATTTGTAGAATTAGCCCTTCAGGAAAGTAGATTAGAAGAGAGAATCAAGCCATGCAAAGCTCACAAAGTCTTCTCTGATTTGGTCAAGTCAGAATTTGAGATCTGAACTAACATCTGGACCACAAGCATGGAGTGTAGGAAGCCAATGACAGGTAAAATTAGGCCTAAGGTAACAAACTTACCATGAAATCCTAACCAGTACAGAGAAAGTATAAAAAAGGATTCAGCACCCAAGCGACAGAGCTTCAGACATTGTTAGAGAATCACATCTGCAAACAATAAAGCCAAAGTTCTATGTAAGGCTTTGATGCAGGAAGTCAGGGATCCCGAATGGAGGGACTGACTGAAGCCATGGCAGAAGAATATAAATTGTGAAGATTTCATGGACATTTCTTAGTTCCCCAAATTAATACTTTTGTAATTTCTTATGCCTGTCTTTACTGCAATCTCTGAGCATAAATTGTGAAGATTTCATGGACACTTATTACTTCCTCAATCAAAACCCTTGTGATTTCCTATGCCTGTCTTTAATCTCTTAATCCAATCATCTTCGTAAGCTGAGGAGGATGAACGTCACCTCAGGACCCTGTCATGATTGCGTTAACTCCACAAATTGTTTGTAGAGCATGTGTGCTCGAACAATATGACATCTGGGCACCTTGAAAAAAGAACAGGATAACAGCAATGTTCAGGGAACAAGAGAGATAACCTTAAACTCTGACTGCTGGTGAGTCGGGTGAAAGAGAGCCATATTTCTCTTCTTTCAAAAGCAAATAGGAGAAATATTGCTGAATTCTGTTTCTCAGCAAGGAACATCCCTGAGAAAGAGAATGCACCCCTGAGGGTAGGCCTATGAATGGCCCCCTTGGGGGTGACTGTCTTTTATGGTCGAAGCCAAAGGGAAGAAATAAGCCCCAGTCTTCTGTAGTGCTCCCAGGCTTATTAGGATGAGGAAACTCCTACCTAATACATTTTGCTCAGACAGGTTGTCTGCTCTCAAACCCTGTCTCCTGATAAGATGTTATCAATGACAATGTGTGCCCAAAACTTCATTAGCAATTTTAATTTCACCCCATCCTGTGGTCCTGTGATCTTGCCCTGCTTCCATTTGCTTTGTGATATTTTATTACCTTGTGAAGCATGTGATCTCTGTGACCCACACCCTATTTGTACACTCCCTCCCCTTTTGAAAATCACTAATAAAAACTGCTGGTTTTATTAGGCAAGGACTAACTAGTCTGACTCTGTATAGGGCTCGAGACAGTCAGGAAAAGCAATAGTTGGCATTCTACATTACACAAAAGTTGTCCTGACCTCTAATTCTGTCATCTACAAAATTCCTGTGACTTACAGATTACTTGTCAGTCGCTGATAAACTGCCTTAACTGTCTTTCTTGTATAAGCCCTTTAAAGGAAAATTTGTATTTATGTATACATTTTCTGGTAGTTTTTCTTTCTCCTTCATACCCATAGAAAATATATTCTTTATATAAAGATCACTCATACCCTGAAGTATATCTACACAGAATTTAAAAATACGTTTTGTGTCTTCTTAGTAATAGCCTTGGTGATTTAGGTCATATGACTTTGTTTGAATATATAAACAATCTCCATTTACAACAATTAATGCTATTCAAAAGATTTACTTAGGTAGTTACATTTAACATATATTAAATTTTGTTTTCTGATTCCTGAATTTGTTATATTTCTGTACAGGATATTCTCTTAGTTTTTGAAAACTATTTCCAACCTCTTCTTCTCTAAAAATCAAGAAGGCACACACAATGGTTTTATTTCTATGAGCTTTTTTTTTTTTTAAATAAATGTTGTTGCATATATTACACATCTATAACATGATGTTATGTGATTCATACAGGTAGTAAAATGGTTGCTATAATAAAGCAGATTAGTATATCTGTCAGCTCACATAGTTACTCTTTTGTGACAAGAACAGTTACAATCTACTTATTTAACCACAATCCCTAATAAATACAATTTTATTAACGTTAGTCATTTTGTTGTACATTATATCTCTAAATTCATTCACCCTACATGTTATTTTGTATCTATTGACCTGTATCTCCCCATTTCCTTACCTCCTTAGCCCAAGCCCATGGTAACAACTGTTCCATTTTCTATCTCTGTATGTTTAAACTCTCTTATACACACTCTCTCTCACACACACACACACTTCACATATAAGTGATTGTGCAATATTTTTCATTCTGCGTTGTTTTTGTCTTTGTATCAAACATTTATAAACAAGTCTCAGGACTATTAAAACTCAGTCCCACTAATACATAATTTGTAGACACCCACTGGAGAAACAGAGAAGGTAAGAGATTGTAACTACTATGAAGAATCTCAGTTTATCCTGGATGAAGGGAAAAAGACATATGTACAAATAACTGCAATGCAAGTACACAATGATAAATGCTGTAAGGAAACTATAAACATTTCCTGTGGCAGCAAAAAGGAAAAAGTGATTGATTAATTGGGATTATAGATATTAAGAAAGAGAAGCTTTGCAAAGGATATGACATTTGAGTTATGCCTTAAAGGATAGTTACTTCAAAAAGGCAGAGAAGGAAAATGAGAGGAGGGTGAGGAAGAAAATGATATTTTTGGCAGAGGGAGGAAAGAATCCAAGACCTAAAATTGCATGTTTTATTCAAAGGGCAGGAAATAGCATTCTGTATCTGAAGTCTGGTGGGGTAAAGAGAAGAGGCAAAGCTGTTGGAAGATAGTAGATTCATACCAAAAAAAGGCATTGAACACCCTATTGAAATACGCTTTTAACCCTAGGAAATGGGGAGCCATATAAACCAGATTCATAATGGGGATTCAATTAAGATTATGTTAATATCATATTTGTAGATTTTTGATATCTCCTTTTGAAGATTGCAAAATGTGTTATCAATAAAGCAGTACTGTATGGCAGTAAAATGAGTTATTTGACTTTCAGAATAGATTATGTAAGAGATATGTATGATCTAGTCCAAAGCAGTGGTTTAAAACAAAAACAATAAAAAGCAAAACAAGCCCGTCAGTGGGGAGAGGGGACATTTGCATATTGTAGCAAGAGTACTAACAAAGAGCTAAGTCATCTTCCTTAGACTCCATTTGCCTATGGAAGACTACATTTTATAGTTTTAGAGAATGAGTCAAGGAGGACATAATAAAAGAAAGAAATTAGGACTACAGGTAAAGGAAGAGGTGTTAGAAAATACAATTAAATTGGTTTGAACATATGGTAGAGGTTTTGATTTCAGCCACACAGCTAGCCTACAATTCCCAACCTTCTTTGTAGTTAATTGGGACATGCGACTGAGTTCTATCTAAGCAAATATAGCCCGAGTGATGTGTGCCACTTCCAGTCCTGGCCAAAAAATCCTCCCATGCATATTCCTTGTTCTTTCTCCTTCTGCCACAGAATGTAAGTGACAATGCAGCCCTATAGGGAGTAGGAGATGCCTTAGCTCAAGGATAAGACACATGAGAATGACATGTACTTACATAGTTAATGTTCCTTGAGTGATCAATAAACCTCTATTATTTTTTAGTTGTATTGTTTTTGAGACAATGAGGTCTGTTTGTTTCTGCAGTTTAGCCAAACAGATGAATTGAGTTTAAAATTCCTGTAATATAGAGATTACAATATAAGGTGCCAAGATGATAAATAAATAGGACCCTAAAGTTCACAGAGGAGAAAAACTCAATTCAGAATGAGAAGGCTGAGAGAGTTTCCCAGCAATTAACCTTAAATTCAGGTTGGAAGTTTAATGAAATAAGAAATAATGGGATAGGCATTCCTGAAAACAGGAAAAAGCCACCCAGATATAAATAAAAGATCAAAGGCCAGGATTTTTGTGGGTTTTATATATTGCCATTTGGATTCTTAGAAATAGAGACAACTTAGTAGGTTTTACTGAGAGTTTATTTAAGAGTTTAAGTTCAATTAATAATTATTTTGTTCAAAGGTAGAACTATGAGAGGTTCTTTTGTCCATAGGTTCAGGTAGGTCTTTGCTTAAAGAATAGACACTAAAATCATAGGTAATCCTCACAGAAGCTTCATTGCAGCTACCCACCCTCCCTAGACCAAATGGTTTAGCAAGTAAAGAGACTCCAGGAAAAAAAGTAGTTTCTCACCACACAAATCAGGATGTGGACTGTCAACAGAGAAACAAAAGTAAAAGTGTTTTGACAAACTGTGGGTGCCAATGGAAATCGGATCTTCCTCATTTTGTCAGAGGACTAAGATAACAGACCAAATTCTTCTTCTATTTTCTGAATTACCTTCCTTTGCAAATCATATAAATTTTAAAACCAACTCATTAACTTCCACAAAGGAAGACAAGTGGAAATTTTATTGAGATTACATTAAAGTTATAAATAATTTGTCAAGAACTGGCAACTTTATAGTGTTAAACCTTTCAACCAATATATATCATAAATCTCTATGCTTAGTTCTATTTCAATTTTTCTTGTTGATGCTATGTCATTTTTTATAGAGTGGTGTTTCTCACCTAGGGACAGTTTTGTAGCGATGTTATTGAAAAATCTTGTTGTAGAGATGGGGCAAATATTTTATTAGTTATATTTCCTAATATTTTGCTTAGTTTTATGCAACTGTAAATAGTAACATTCTCTCTATAACATTTCAGTTTATCACATTTAGAAATATCATTTTCTAGCTGTTAGTGAATCATAGATACAGAATTAATTTCTATGTATTGATCTTGTATCCAGGGACCTTCCAAAATTCACATAGCAGTTATAACTTTTTAATATTTTCTCTATTCAGTTGTGACAGATTTATATCCTTCTCTCTAAGTATTAAATATTTTCTTTTTTCATGTCTTATAATACTGGTTAAGATCTCCAACGTGTAATCTAGGAAAGTCAATCTCATAGGAACAGAGTAGAGAGGTGGTTGCCAGAGGCTGAAGGGGAGAGAAAGGGATAAGGAAAAGAGAAATGCTAATTAAGAGGTACAAACTTTTAGTTAGACTTGAGGAATAAGCTTTAGTGATCTAGATCTATTGCACTGATATTTAATCAAGCAAATAACATATCCATCACCTCACCAACTTTTGTATGGTGAGAATGTTGAAAATATATACTTTTAGCAATTTTGAAATACACAATACATTATTAACTATGGTCAAATTCAAAAAACTCAGATAAACCCTGGGACATACTATGTGAGATGACCATCCCCAAGACACATAGTCATCAGATTCTCAAAGGTCAATTCAAAAGAAAAAATCTTAAATCTAGAGAGAAGCAGGTCCCTAACTAAAGGAATCCCATCAGGCTAACAGCAGATCCTTCAGAAAGAAATCTTACAAGCTAGAAGAGATTGGGGACCTATTTTCAATATTCTTTTAAAAAGTCAATTTCAATCAAAAGTTGCATATCCCATCAAATTAAATTTCATAAGTGAAGGAGAAATGAAATCCTTTTCAGACAAGCAAATGCTAAGGGAATTCATTACCATTAGACCTGCCTTACAAGAGTTCCTCAAGGCAGTGCCAAACTTGGAAATGAAAGAACAATAACTGCACCAAAAAACACACTTAAGCACATACTCCATCGACACTATAGAGCAACTATACAATCAAGTCTACACAGCAACCAGCTAACAGCATGATGACAGGATCACATCCTCACATATCAATATTGACCCTGAATGTGAAGAGGCTAAATACCTCACTTAAAAAGCATGAAGTGGCAAGTTGAATAAAAAACCAAGAACCAACTGTCTACTGTCTTTAAATGACCCATCTCACAATTAATGATACCCACAGGCTCAAAGTAAAGGGATGAATAAAGATCTATCAGGCAAATGGAAAACAACAAAGAGCAGGGGTAGCTATTCTTGTATATGATAATCAAACAGATTTTAAGCAATGTTGAAAAATGACAAATAAGGGCATTACATAATAATGAAGGGCTCAATCCAACAAGAAGACATAATTCTCCTAAATATATACCTACCCAACATTGGAGCACCGAGATTCATAACACTGGTTCTTAGAGACCCATTAAGAGACTTGGGCAACCACACAATAATACTAGAGAACTTCAACACTACACTGACAGCATCATACAGATCACTGCAGTAGCAAATGAACTTAGATGTTCTGGGTTTAATCTTGATACTTGACCAATTAGGCATAATAAATATCTACACAACACTCCATCTACGAACAACAGAATATAAATTTTTATCACCCATGCAAGGCATATAAGATGCCTTATAAGGCATATAAGATGACCCACATGCTTCGCCATAAAGCAAGTCTCAACAAATTCAAAAAAATCAAAATTATAACAACCATACTGTTGGACTACATCGTGATAAAAAAATAGAAATCAATACCAAGAAGATATATTAAAACTGAACAATCGCATGGAATTTAGAAAATCAGCTTCTGAATGACTTTTGAGTAAACAAAACATTAAGGCAGAATTAAAAAATTCTTTAAAGCTAATGAAAATGAAGACAATATACCAGAATCTTTGGGACACAGCTAAAGCAGTGTTAAGAGAAGTTTTTTTTCTTCTGGGCATGGTGGCTCACACCTGTAATTCTTTGGGAGGCCAAGGCAGGTACAGATTGCCCAAACTCAGGAGTTTGACACCAGCCTGGGCAGCACAGTGAAACCCCATCTCCACTAAAATACAAAAAATTACCAGAGTGTGGTGGCATATGCCTGTAGTCCCAGCTACTTAGGAGACTGAGGCAGGAGAAGTGCTTATACCCGAGAGGCGGAGGTTGCAGTGAGCTGAGATTGTGCCACTACACTCCAATCTGGGTGACAGAGTGACACTCCATTTCCAAAAAAAAAAAAAAGAGAGAAAAGTTTTTAGTACTAAATGCCTACATCAAGAACATATACAGATCTCAAATTAACAATCTAATGGCATACCTAGAGGAACTAGAAAAACAAGAGCAAACCAACCCAAAGTTAGCAGAAGAATAGAAATAACCAAAATCAGAGTTGAATAGAATAAAATTCAGATGCAAAAATCCATACAAAACATCAAAAATGTTGGTCATTCTAAAGATTAAACAAGATTGATAGATCACTAGCTAGATTAATAAAGGAAAAAAGAGAAGATTCAAATAAACACAATCAGAAACAACAAAGGTGACATTACAACCAACCCCACAGAAATACAAAAATTCCTGAGAAACTATTATGAACACCTCTATGCATACAAACTAGACAACCTAGAAGAAATGGACAAATTCGTAGAAACACACAGTCTCCTAATATTGAACCAGGAAGAAATTAAAATCTTGAGCAGACTAATAATGAGTTCTTAAATTGAATCCGTAATAAAAACCTATCAACTAAAAAAAAGCTGTGGACCAAACGGATTCAAAGCCAAATTCTACCAGATGTAAAATGAAGAGCTAATACCAATCCTACTGAAATTATTCAAAAATATCAAGGACGAGGGATTCCCTCCCTCCTAACTCCTTCTACAAAGCCAGTATCATTCTGATTCCAAAACCTGGCAGAGACAAAAAAAAAAAAAAAGAAAGAAAAATTCAGTCCAATATCTCTGATGAACATAGACATAAAAATCCTCAACAGGCCGGGCGCGGTGGCTCAAGCCTGTAATCCCAGCACTTTGGGAGGCCGAGACGGGCGGATCACGAGGTCAGGAGATCGAGACCATCCTGGGTAACACAGTGAAACCCCGTCTCTACTAAAAATACAAAAACTTAGCCGGGCGAGGTGGCAGGCGCCTGTAGTCCCAGCTACTCGGGAGGCTGAGGCAGGAGAATGGCGTGAACCCGGGAGGCAGAGCTTGCAGTGAGCTGAGATCCGGCCACTGCACTCCAGCCTGGGTGACAGAGCGAGACTCCATCTAAAAAAAAAAAAAAAAAAAATTCCTCAACAAAATGCAATAATACAAACCAAATCCCACAGCACATCAAAAGTTAATTCATCATGATCAGAAAACCTGATTTCTTTCCACAGTATTTTCAAATTCTCATTGCGGATATCTTTCACCTCTGTGGTAAGCTGTATTCCTAGGTATTTTATTCTTTTGTGACTTTATTCCTGGGATGCAAAGTTGGTTTAATATATGCAAATCAAGAAATATAATTTACCACATAAAGGGAATTAGCAACAAAAACCACATGATCATCTCAATACACACAGAAAGGGCTTTGATAAAATTCAGTGTCCCTTCATATTAAAAACCCTCAGCAAATTACATATTGATATATTGACATATTGAAGGAAGATAACTCAAAATAATAAGAGCCATCTATGACAAACCCACAGCCAGCATCTTACTGAAGGGGCAAAAGCTAGAAACATTCCCCTTGAGAACTGAAGCAAGATACGGATGCCCACTCTTACTACTCCTATTCATCATAGTATTGGAAGTCCTAGCCAGAGCAATCAGGGAAGAGAAATAAACAAAAGTCATCAAAATAGGAAGAGAAGAAGTCAAACTGTCTCTCTTCACAGAAAAATATGATTCTCTACATAAAAAAACCATAGATTCCACCAGAGGGCTTCTAGAACTGACAAACAGCTTCAGTCAAATTTTGGAAAACAAAATCATTGTTCAAAAATCAGCATTATTTATCTACACCAATAACATCTAAGATCAGAGCCAAGTAAAAGAAATTCCATTTACAATAGCCACAAAATAATAAAATACCTAAGAATACACCTTATCAAGGAAGTGAAAAATCTGTACAATGACAATTTTAAAATACTGCTCAAAGAAATCAGAGACAATACAAACAAGGAGAAAACATTCTATGCTCATGAATAGGAAGAATCCACATTGTTGAAATAGCCAACTTCCCAAAGCAATTTACAGATTTGTTGCTATTCCTATGAAACTAGCAAAGTCATTTTTCACAGAATTAGAAAAAACTATTCTGAAATTCATATAGATCCAAAAAACATTCAAATACCAAAAATCAATAATACTTAAGCAAAAAGGACAAAGTGGTGCATCACATTTCTCAACTTCAAACTATACTACAAGGCTACAGTAACCAAAACAGCATAGTACTGGTACAAAAACAGACACTTAGATCAATGGAACAGGATACAGAACCTAAAAATAAAGCCACACACCTACAGTCATTTGATGTTTGACAAAGTTGACATTAACACACAAGGGGGGAAAGAAATTCCTATTCAATATTTAGTGCTAGGATAATTGGCTAGCCATAAGCAGAAGACTGAAACCAGACCCCTTTCTTATACCATATACAAAAATTAACTCAACATGAATTAAAGACTTAAATGTAAAACCCAGAACTATAAAAGCCCTGGAAAACAACCTAGGCATGAGCAAGGATTTCATTACAAAGACACCAAAAGAAATGGCAACAAAAGCAAAAACTGACAAGTGAGACCTAATTAAACTCAAGAGCTTTGGCACAGAAAAAGAAACAGAATAAACAGACAACCTACAGAATGGGAGAAAATATTCAGAAACTATGCATCCAACAAAAGTCTAATAATCAGAATCTATAAGGAACTTAGTAAGCAAAATCCAAATAACCCTAATCTTTTAAATGGGCAAAGGATATAAACAGACACCTCTCAAAAGAACACATACATGTGACCAACAAATATATGAAAAATGCTCATCCTCATTAATAAAAAATGCAAATGAAAACTACAATGAGATATTACCTCACACCAATCAGAACAATGGTTATTAAAAAGTCAAAAAACAACAGATCCTGGCCAGGTTGTGGATAAAAGGGAATGCTTATACACTGTTGGTGAAAATGTAAGTTAGTTCAGCAATTGTGGAAAGTAGTTTGGAGATTCTCAAAGAACTTTAAACAGAGCTACCATTCAACCCAGAATCCTGCCACTGGGCATATGCAAAGGAAAACAAATCGTTCTACCAAAATGACACATGCACTTGTACGTCTATTATAGAGCTATTCACAAGAGCAAAGACATGCAATCAACCATGATACCCATCAACAATGGACTAAATAAAGAAAATGTGGCACTTACACACTATGAAATACTACACAGACATAAAAAAGAATAAAATCATAGCAACATGGAAGAAGCTGGATGCCATTATCCTAAGCAAATGAATGCAGGAACAGAAAACCAAATAACATACATTCTCACTTTTAAGTGGAAACTAAACGCTGAATACATATGGACTTAAAGATGGGAACAACAGACACTGGGGAATGCTTGATGGAGTAGGGTGGGCATGGCCTACCCTGTAACCTGATAGGCTACCTATCAGGTACTATGCTCACTACATTGGTGATGGGATCATTCATACACCAAGCCTCAGTGACATGCAATTTACCCATGTCAGAAACTTGCACATGTACCCCCAAACCTAAGATGAAAGTGGAAAAAAATAAATTAAAAAAATAAATAGTAAATAATAAGGTCTCAGTGTTTAAGAAAAATATCATTAGCTGATGTCTTCATCTTACTTACAGTCTCAAATGGAAAGTTGTCAATAGTTTACCATTAAGCATGTCTATAAATTGCCCATGTGTGTAATTTATTAAATTAAGCAAATTACCTTATATTCCTAGTTTATTAAGATGTTTTCCATCAGTAAATGCTGAACTTTATTAAATACTATTTATGTATCTAGTAATATGATTACATAATGTTTTGCCTTTTATACTTTAATTTTATTAATCAATGAGTACCTTTCCTGGCATAAATTAGCAGTTTTGCCAAACAATTAAAATATGTTACACTTTTATTTTTAAAAATTTGATTCACCAATTAAAATATGTTACATTTTTATTTTTAAAAATTTGATTCAAAACCTATTGATATGCTTTACATGGAAAATTGTAAACTATATTAGAAAAAGTGCATCTCTAAATGTCTACATGTATAATTCTATCAAGATAAGAAAGTTTTTGAGGATCCATATCTGTACTGGCTTCAAAATTACATGAAAATAAAAACATTTTTTCATGTGTCTGTTGGCTGTATGAATGTCTTCTTTTGAGAAATGTCTGTTCATATCCTTTGCCCACTTTTTGATGGGGTTGTTTGTTTTTTTCTTGTAAATTTGTTTGAGTTCTTTGTAGGTTCTGGATATTAGCCCTTTGTCAGATGAGTAGATTGCAAAAATTTTCTCCCATTCTGTAGGTTGCCTGTTCACTCTGATGGTAGTTTCTTTTGCTGTGCAGAAGCTCTTTAGTTTAATGAGATCCCATTTGTCAATTTTGGCTTTTGCTGCTGTTGCTTTTGGTGTTTTAGACATGAAGTCTTTGCCCATGCCTATGCAGCCATCAAAAAGGATGAGTTTGTGTCCTTTGTAGGGACATGGATGCAACTGGAAACCATCATTCTTAGCAAACTATCACAAGAACAGAAAACCAAACACCGCATGTTCTCACTCATAGGTGGGAACTGAACAATGAGATCACTTGGACTCAGGAAGGGGAACATCACACACCGGGGCCTATCATGGGGAGGGGGGAGGGGGGAGGGATTGCACTGGGAGTTATACCTGATGTAAATGACGAGTTGATGGGTGCAGCACACCAACATGACACAAGTATACATATGTAACAAACCTGCACGTTATGCACATGTACCCTACAACTTAAAGTATAATAATAATAAATAAATTTTAAAAAAATAAGAAAATGCAAAAAAAAAAAAAAGAAAAGAAAAACATTTAAAAACATGTTTTCAGAATGCCTTCTCCATAGGATGAGCTTCTCTTACAAACATTTATATGTTTTGCTCATTTTTAAATTGTTAGCTTTAACTGAGATACTCATTTTCTAGACTGACCATCCAAAATGTTGATAATATACTTCTTGACAAATATGTGGGTAATAAGCATCTCATAAACTTCTAGTGAAAAAGATAAGTTGATGTTGATATCAATGTTATGGAGGGAAGTTTAGCCATATCTATCAAAATTACTTTGTTTATATCCTTTGACTCATGAATTCCAGTTCTGATAAGTGAGAATTTAAACTTAAATTATCTTAAACATTTTTAAATGGCATGTGTAAGTCATCGCAGCTTTATGTGTTATAGCAAAACTTTGGAGATAGCCGTGTATCAGTCAGGATAGTCTAGGTTATGGTGAACTGACAAACACCACCAAAATCTTAGTACTTTAAAACAGCAAAGTTTTATTTATTACTCATGCTGCATGTTTAGCAATGGGCTTTACAAGGGTACTGCTCACAGAATTTAAACTGCCACTAGAACCAAAAAGAAACTGCCTGGAATAGTGCAGGCTTCAGTGACAGAACAGAAAAGAGAACATAAAATCATTATATAAAGATTAAATAAAGATTCTGACTACATCAACTATATAGTGCAGGCTTCAGTGACAGAACAGAAAAGAGAACATAAAATCATTATATAAAGATTAAATAAAGATTCTGACTACATCAACTATATTTACACATCTTTAGCAAAGTAAAATATATGGCTAATTTGGGCCCTAATGAGAGTACAAATTATAGCATAATTCTCTTTCAAGGTAGAGATTTGAATATTGGTAAACTGTGAGATCTACTGTAGTCTTCCATTCAGATAACCAAATATTTGGTTTCATTCTTCTCTCACATATGTATTCACTTCCTCCAAAGGGAAAACATCCAAACCTCTCACCCATTTACTGCTTTAAGCTCAAAGTTCTAGGTCTCAGTCATTTAAGAAGTTCAACAAGTCCAACACCATCTGCCAGATGTACCAAATATAAAGTAGAACAGCCCACCTGCTATGAACACTCCATTCAGATGGACAAATTTACAGCAATTACTTGTATTTAGCAATGCTGATTCATACTGGCCATATACAGAAATGGGCTTCTATACTGGGAGTGGAGAATGTTCCTTGATTGGCTTCTGATTTGTCTTCCTAAGACTAATTTCCAGTCCATCATTCTCCACAGTCTTTGAGTCCAACACCTGGGTGGTAATTCTTTTTTCATTTTTCCCCTAGGCTACAAGTGAATAGGTTATGTGACAGTACGACTTTTTAATCAATGAGAAGTTTTCTCAGCTCATTTTCTGCCCACAGAGGACTGAAGCAAAATAGTGATTTTTAAGTATCAAACAATGAATGTCCTTTTTAGTTCAGGAAGGTGTTTCTCTTTGTAGTATAACTCAAATAATGTATTGAACTTTTTTCTATTTAATTTCAATCAGCATTATGTACAAATAACCACACTTACAAATTCTTCTCAAGACATGCTTCTCTGCATATTCTTAATTGCAGATGTCTTGAACGGCCAAGATTTTTGAAGGAAACCTTATCCTTAGCCCTTTTTTTCACTAAGTCATCTTTCCAACTAAACAAATGTATTGCCTGCCATTTAACCTGTTCAGATGTGATAGAAATTGTTATTTGAGCCATAAGTTTTATATGGTCTTTGCCAAACACATCAAACAATTTTTCTCTTAATTTTACCTTTTACTGTCATAAATCAAGACAATTTCCTCTTGCAAACCTCATATCCTAACTTTTATGACTGTTTTGCTTCCTTTCCTTCTCTCCATAAAACTAGTAATTCTGCCCTGGGCTTATCTCTCCTTGTAATTCATTTTCAAGTACAGTCAACAGTAGACAACTTATACTACTAGTATTCTTTTACCACACTTTTCACCAACCAAAAAGGACATTATTGATGTCCTAAGTTGTTGCAGGTTATGGTTTTAATACTGGTTCTTCAAAGCATAACATAAACCTCTGTCTTTACAGAGTTAACAACACTTCTCTTGCCACTCATTGCCCAAACAAGATGCCAATAATATATTGTTAGGTTCTAAGTTTTGGTAGAACAAAAATTCTGGTCCGATTTTTTATAACAGTCATGATTGCCTAGATAATGCTATAGTAACAAATAAAAACAAACTCTTTGTAAATTTTAGTAAAAATGTTAATTTCTCATTCACACAAGATGTCTAGCATGGGTCTTAAATACTGTGTTCTATATAGATTCCAGGTCAAAAAAGAATAAAACATCTGGAATTGTACTAGTTTTATTGTCTGGTGAATTAAAAAAGGAGGAGGAGAAGAGGACGAGTAAGAAAAATGAAGGAAGAGGAGGACAGGAACAGAAGTAAGGAAGAATATGGCAAACCATTTACTCTCTCTTAAAATTTCTACCGTAAGTGAATTTTAGCACTGTCATTCATAGTTCATTGGTTAAAATTAGACATGTGGCCAGGTCTTTTTCACAAGGACAGAGAATAATAATGCTCAGGAATTGGAAATGGATATGGTGAACATAACAAAGTCTACCTACCACAAATAAATGTCCATCCATAGGCAACTTTAATTAATTATGCTAAATATGTATAAAGCAGTATCAAAAAGCTATTTAAGAAAAAGAATGAAGATAGACTGAGTATATTAATAAAAATCTACAAGTCTAATGTCATTTGAAATAAATTAAGAGCAGTATGTATAATATGCTTCATTTTGTGTAAGTAAAAGGATGATGGGAGAAAAATCCACTTTCTTATACCCTTATATAGTCATACAAAAGCGTGTAAGAATAAATCAGAAACTAAAAAGGCTAGTAATATATGTGTACAGGGAATTGATTGAATGAAGAATAAGAAGAGAGTGTAGACTGTTCATGATATGATAGTTTTGATTTTTGCATTTTGAGCCATATAAATGTATTTGCTACTCAATGTTCTATTTAAAATAGTAAACTATATTTTGAAGAAAAAGAATATTTGTTTTGCATTTATAATTATAACTCTCTACTAGTGAGTGTATTCCTGACAACCACATCACAGAGAATGTCAATTCATTTAGAATACCTGGTGTTGGTGAAAAGAAAATGTTCAATTTATTTCTCACTCTACCTTTTTGTTTGTATCATCACCATGATATTCAGGTAACTCTTTAAGGTAACAAGAGTTTCAGAGCATTATCTGTATCATTGCATAGCATTTTAAGTATTTTAATATTCAAGGTCTTATTCCTATAACACTAATCACAATTTAAGATATTAATGTAGTATTTTGTGCCCTTTGTTTTTGTTTTAAGATGTTCCTCTGAATTACGTAGGGAATAAACTTCAGATATATAGCTATAACTCAAAACTTACACTAGAATTCTTTTAAAATTCCAGACAAAATAGCTCCAATATTGACTATTACATTTGCAAATTTTTACCTTAAAATATTTTATATAAAGGAAACATTTATGGTCAGTAACATATCTTTTCTAGTACATCGTTAGCATCCCCTGAAAAATGTAATTTGTTATAAAATTCACTAATAATACAAAGTATGTGTCACACAATAATATGAGACTGAGTTTGGAAATCTAGCTGTATTTTTCAGCCATGATATAGCAACACTTCCAAACTGAGTATATTGCTTTACTATATTGTTTTAAATAAATTTAAGGTGCTTGCTTCTTTAAATTTCAGAATTTTTTTGTTTGTTTTCCAGCACTAGGTGCTGAGCAACTTATGTAGCTAGTTAGGTGACATAGTACTTGCTGTATATTTTCAGAATTGTTTACTTAGCTGGAAAAACAAATATATTTTTAACGAAAAGTGATGTTTTCAGTTTTGTACCAAGAAACTTTTAAATAGTTTGCTAAACAATCATTAATTTAGTGAAAATCTAAAGTACACATTTTGTGCTGACTAAATTTTAGCTATCTCAACTGAAATAAATAGTAGAGGGTTGCCATATATTCTTGGTATGTAGGTTTTCAAAATTTCACTACTCATGATGACTTCAGAGTGTCATTGGCTTACAGCTGTACATAAATAGGCAATTTTCATCATTAACTATAGATGCTAAAGAACCTTGTTGATAATTTTGATACTTTAAATAAACTTCCTGTTACATTTAAAAGGTTTATTTTTTTTAACTTCATCATATAGCTAAAACAGAGGATATTCTAAAACTAGGTGAAGGCTCCATCAAGGTTTTGTTGTTCACTGGTTTTTACATAATTAGTGTAAGTAATGTATACTGTGTAACATATAGTGTGAGTGTAAATTTAGGTGTTATCATAATCCATAAATTTGTGTAACTGGGCAAAGGAAAATATAATGCATTGCAGGAAAAACTGCCCTTATTTATACTAGAGAACACTTTTTCTTATAGTAGCTAGGAGCTACATTAGGCACAGGATTGTCTGATATATGGACCAAAGAATGACATTTTTATTAATCCATATACTAACATATTTTAATATTTAATTTAAAAATAAGTATAAATACATAAAGGCCATATTTGTACCTCCCTCTCCAATAGCTCCCCTTGTAACTGCCAATGCTGGCAGTCTATACACCCCAATATATTGCCCAGAGCTCCAATTATGGCTAAGGAATCTATTATAATAGAACATCAGTTACATCTTAAAAAAATTAATTTTACCGAAGGTTAAGTAATTGCTAAAAGCATTTGTGTAACCTCCTGTTCTTTTCTATGAAATTGTTCAACTGATTCAAACTTAATTACTTTAATTTATTAGCTATGAATATTTATTGAACATATAACAATGGGGGGGCAGCAAGATGGCCAACTAGAGACAGCCAGGAGGATCATCTCCCACTGAAAGACTGGGACATCAAGAAGACTGGCGCACGCCCAGCAGATCTCCAGAGGGAAGATCTTGAGAACAGATAGAGGGGAGGCACTAGGGCTGAGATGAAGGGAGAGGAAGCTGGAAGCCCTGCAAGGGGCTACTGTGCACCAGGACTAGTTCTTGGCCCCCAGTGACTCTTGGGAAATGGGTAAGGTGAAGAGGCAAGCAGCAACCTGTTCTTGCCATGGGCCTCTAGAATCCCAGCAGGAGGCGAGGACACCCCTTGACTACCACAGACACTTGAATTGGCAGGAAGAACTGCTCAGAGAAGTAGTAGAAGCAGAGCTCCAACCAGAGTGGAGTGCAAAGAGTTTGGTGCAGGAGCATCTGTAGTGGAGCATCCTGTCCTCCTAGGCACAATTCACTCCCCTAGGAGACTTTAGCCCTAGGAGAACTGTCAGACCTGAACTCTGCAGGGTGGTCTTGCCCATGAGAGGAGGTTAGTCTGACCTGAACACTTCTCATTCTGCTGACCTCTCCCAAGGCCCCAGCCTGGCCAAGTCTATTGCAGTGCAGCCCTGAGGTACCTCCTGGCTGCCTGCATCATAGCTCTGGAGCTGGCAGACCACACCTGACTGGTAGAGTGATCCCTCAGAGAGACCCCAGTGAATATGCACCAGCCCATCCACACTCTCCCCGCACTGCAGCCTCCACCATGTCACTTTGCCTGAACACACTAGCCCATGGCCACACCTCACAACACTCTGCCAATGTATGTGTACACAGGTGAACCTTGCCTTCCCTCCACCAGCAGTGTGTGTGTGTGTGTGTGTGTGTGTGTGTGTGTGCATGTGAACCCTGCCATGCCGCTGCTGCCAGTATGCGTATACCCTGTATTCCCTCTCCCTGGACACACTGCCGCTGTCAGTGGAGTGTTGGTAGGAACAGAGCCTGCAGCCCTGCCCTGTTAGCACACTGCACCTATGTCAAAACTGCTGCCAGTGTGAAAATAGGCAAGGAGAAAAGTGAGATGCTCCTGCCTGAGCAGCCACTACTATTGCCTACAGGAATGCACAGAGAGGGTTCACACAGTCTTGTACCCACAAGTGCCCCACCTCCATGTTAATGACACTGCCAGTGTGAACATGCATATAGTCCCTGATGGGTGCCCCGTGCCTCCCTGAGCTGTGCTATCAATGACAGCCACTGCTACAAAGCCCACATGGAAGTTAGCACCCTGGCACCTGCTAGCTCACTGACACAGCCAATGAGCATGTACCCCACCATGCTGAAGCAGCTGCTGCTGCTGGCACTTATGAACAAGGAAAGATCCCACTGCCACTGCCCTATGAAGTGCTTTGATTGGCACCATCCATCGGACTGTGGTGATCACCAGTCTGGGGGCACCTCAGCCCTCCTAGTGCAGCAGGTTTCTAATCTTGAGAAGTCAAAGGACAAAACACAGGACCAATACCAGTCCCCCAGAGTTAAATCATGCAGTCCAGGAGTCCTGAACTGGCCCTTCACTCCCTAAAATTTTCCACAAATGGAGCCAGTCAACTAAATATCCAATCAAATTATCCTCTCTAGGATATTTTATTACAATCAAATATCCAAGGTAATCAAATAGGATAAAAGAAAATAAAAACCATCAAAGGACAACTTCAAAGATTGAAGAAACATCAGCCCAGAAAGATGAGAAAGAACCAGCACAAGAACTCTGACAACTCAAAAACACAGAGTCTTCTTTTCTCCAAATGATCCATCTTCTCCAGCAAGGGTTGTTTACTGGTCTGAGATGGCTAAAATGACAGAAATAGAATTCAGAATATGGATAGAAACAAAGATGATTGAGATCCAAGAGAACATTGAATCCAAATCTAAGGAAGCTAAGAATCACAATAAAAAGATACAGCAGTTTAAAAACACAGTATAAGAATTTCATAATGCAATCACAAGCATTAACTGCATAATAGACGATGCAGAAGAAAGAATCTCAGAGCTTGAAGGCTGGCTTTCTGAAATAAGACTATCATACAACAATAAAGACTAAAAAATGAAAAGAAAAGAAACAAAACCCTCATGAAATATGGGGTTACGTAAAGAGACCAAATGCATAACTCATTGTTGTCCCTGAAGGAAATGGTGAGAGTGTGAACAACTTGGAAAGCATATTTCAGGATATTATTCATGAGACTTCCCCCAACCTAGCTAGAGAGGAAAACAGTCAAATTCAGGAAATGCTGAGAACCCCAGCAAAATCCTTTACAAGAAGATCAACCACGAGACATAATCATCAGATTCTTGAAGGTCAAAATGAAAGAAAAAATATTAAAGGCAGGTAGAGAGAAAGGACAGGTCACTTACAAAGGGAAGCCCATCAGACAAACAGAAGATTTATCAGCAGAAATTCTATAAGCCAGAAGAGATTGAAAGCCCATATTCAACATTCTTAAAGAAATGAAATTCCAGCCAAGAATTTCGTGTCAAGCTGAACTAAGCTTCATAAATGAAGGAGAAATAAGATCCTTTTCAGTCAACAAAATGCAGAGTGAAATCATTACCACCAGATCTGCCTTACAAGAGCTCCTGAAAGAGACAGTAAATATAGAAATGAAAGGCCATTATTATACACTATAAAAATATTTTTAAGTACATAAACCAGTGACACTATAAAGCAACCACACAAACAAGCCTGCAAAATAACCAACTAACAACATGATGACAGGATCAAATCCACACATATCAATACCAGCCTTGAATGTAAATGGGCTAAATGCCTCCAAATAAAAGGCACAGAGTGACCAGCTGAATAAAGAAGCAAAATCCAATAGTATTCTGTTTTCAAGAGACCCATCCCACATGCAGTGACAATGATAGATTCAAAATAAAGGATGGAGAAAATCTGCTAAGCAAATGAAAAACAGAAAAAAAAGAGGAATTGTAAAATAAATTTCAGACAAAACAGACTCTAAACAAGGTTCAAAATATACAAAGAAGGGCATTACATAATGATAAATGGTTCAGTTCAACAAGAAGAGCTAACTATCCTAAACATATATGCACCCAACACAGGAGCACCCAGACAAATAAAACAGGTTTTTAGAGACATTCAAAGAGACGTAGACTTTGACACAATAATGGGAGACCTGAACATGACTTAAATCCAAGAGCTGTGTTGTTGAAAAATTAATAACAGAGACTGCTAGCTACACTTAATAAAGAAGAAAGCAGATCCAAATAAATGCAGTTAGAAACAACAAAGAATATATTACCACTCACCCCACAGAAATA
Organism: Macaca nemestrina; assembly: GCF_043159975.1. Classification (NCBI taxonomy): domain Eukaryota; kingdom Metazoa; phylum Chordata; class Mammalia; order Primates; family Cercopithecidae; genus Macaca; species Macaca nemestrina. Next base: position 69,132,367 of record NC_092128.1, read on the forward strand.
CAACCAACTGTCACAGACTACTATGAACACCTCTATACACACAAACTAGACAATCTAGAAGAAATCGGTAAGTTCCTGGACACATACACCTCCCAAGACTGAATCAGGAAAAAATTGAAACCCTGAATAGACCATTAATGAGCTCCAAATTTGAATCAATAATAAACAGCTTACCAGCCAATAAAAGCCCAAGACAAGATGCATTCACAGCAAATTTCTACCAGATGTTGAAAGAAGAGCTGTAACTATTCCTATTGAAACTATTCCCAAAAATTCAGGAGGAGAGACTCTTCCCCAACACATTCCATGAGGCCAGCACTATCCTTATAGCCAAACCTGGCAGAGACACAACAAAAAATGGAAACACAAAGCCAATATCCTTGATGAACATTTACGCAAAAATCCTCAACTGAATACTAGCAAACTGAACGCATCAGCATATCAAAGAGCTAATCCACCATGATCAAATAGACTTTATCCCTGGGAGGCAAGGTGGTTCAACACACACAAATCAATAAATGTGATTCATCACAAAATCAGAACTAAAGACAAAACCCACATGATTATCTTAATAGATGTAAAAAAGGCTTTTGATAAAATTCAATATCCCTTCCTGTTAAAAAATTTCAGCAAACTAGGTATTGAAGGAACATACATTATTCAAAATAATAAGAGCCATCTATGACAAACCTACAGCCAAGATCATACTGAATGGGCAAAATCTGGAAGCATTCTCTTTGGAAACTGGCACAAGACAAGGATGCTGTCTCTCACCAATCCTATTCAACAGAGTATTAGAAGCCCTGGCCAGAGAAATAAGTCAAGAGAAAGATAAAGGACATTCAAATAGGAAGAGAGGAGTAAAACTCTCCGTCTTTGCAGATGATATGATTCTATCGCTAGAAAATCCCACAGGGTCTGCTAAAAAGCTCCTTCTGCTTATAAACAACTTCAGCAAAGGTTCAAAATCAATGCCAATGTACAAAAATCAACAGGAAGACTGAGAGCCAAATCAAGAATGCAATCCAATTCACGATTGCCACAAAAAGTATAAAATACCTAAGAATACACCAAACCAGTGAGGCAAAGGATCTCTACAATAAGAATTACAAAATACTTCTCAAAAACAGATATGACACAAACAAATGGAAAAAGATTTCATGCTCATGGATAGAAAAAAATTGAAATTGTAAAAATGGCCATGCTGACCAAAGTAATTTACAGATTCAATGCTGTTACTATCAAATTACCAATGCCATTCTTCACAGAACTAGAAAAAGTGCTTTAAAATTTATATAGAACCAAAAAAGAGCCTGAATATCCAAGGCAATCCTAAGTAAAAAGAACAAAGCAGGAGGCATCATGCTACCCAACTTCAAACTATACTACAGGGCTACCAAAACAGCATAGTACTGTTACAAAAACAGACACATAGACCAATGGAACAGAATACAGAGCCCAGAGATAAGGCCACACATCTACAACTATCTGATCTTTGACAAACCTGACATAAACAAGCAATAGGTAAAGGACTCCCTGTTCAGTAAATGGTGCTGGGATAACTGCCTAGCCCTATGTGGAAGATTGAAACTGCACCCCTTCATTACACCATATACAAAAATTAACTCAAGATGGATTAAAGACTTCAATGTAAAACCTGAAACTATAAAAACCCTAGAAGAAAACTAGGCAATACCATTCAGGACATAGGAACGGGCCTCCTCCTTTCTAATAAAATTTTTGGCTTTTTGTTCATGTGCTTGTGTCACCTATTTTATGCTGGTTTTATCAGACAAGGCTTGTAATGGATATTTTAACCACTAGAGAATATTTGCTCATCTCATTTCAGAGTCTAAAGCAGTTTCCTAGGGATTTGAAATTGTTACTGACTCAACTCTGGGTAACTGCTAAAAAAATTAATTCATTTAAAAAATATTTTCATATTGTCTGATAAAATGAATTATAATTATATCTTGTTGGATTTTTTCTTCAAAAAGCAACAAATGTTATTTATTTTCAAGGTCTTAGTAAGACTTTGAATGATTTTGCTTTTTGTGTTTATAATACGACTATTCTTGTTATTCCAAACAGCAATTTGTCTCTAAAATTTGTCTCTAAAAACCTGTTAGAAATGCAAGTACTTATGTGTCCAGAATTGGTGTGTTCTTGGTCTCTTTGACTTCAAGAATGAAGCTGTGGACTGTTTCATGAGTGTTACCGTTCTTAAAGGTGGTGTGTCCAGAGTTTGTTCCTTCGGATGTTCAGATGTGTCTGGAGCTTCTTCCTTCTGGTGGGTTTGTGGTCTTGCTGACAAGAGTGAAGCTGCAGACCTTTATGGTGAGTGTTACAGTTCTTAAAGGTAGCGTGTCTGGAGTTGTTAGTTCTTCCCAGTGGGTTCATGGTCTTGCTGGCTTCAAGAGTGAAGCTGCAGCCTTTGCAGTGAGTGTTACGGCTCATAAAGGTGGCGTTGACCCAAAGAGTGAGCAGCATGGCTTTCCTCTCTGTCGACCCTAGGTTACAGGAAAAGTGGAAGCTGGTTGTAGGCAAACCCACACTCCCAGCTCCAAAGAGTCGGGGGTTGTTAGAGAGCACATTCCCAGAAACCCTGAATCTCATGTCTTTAGTCCAGCAGCCACGTTAGTCGCTTTTAACTGGCCCACAGGTGCCTGGTCTTCAGCCCCTGAATTCTAAGGAAAAACAGGACAGGATAGCAAGTGAAAGGGGTCTGTTAGTGCTCACTGCTTGGTGATAGTCGATGTCCCACTGCTTGGCAATAGGTGAAAGTCTCACCACGTGGTGACAGGTGAAAGTCCCTTCGTGGTCATCAAAATGTGTCCCGAATTGGTGGGTTCTTGGTCTCCCTGACTTCAAGAATGAAGCCGCGGACCCTTACGGTGAGTGTTACAGTTCTTAAAGATGGTGTGTCCCGAGTTCGCTCCTTCTGATGTTCGGATGTGTTCAAGCTTCTTCCTTCTGGTGGGTTCAGGGTCTTCCTGGCTTCAGGATGAAGCTGCAGACCTTCTCAGTGAGTGTTACAGCTCATAAAGGCAGCATGGACCCAAACTGTGAGAAGCAGCAAGATTTACTGCAAAGCACTAAACAACAAAACTCCCACAGTTAGACCCGGATTCAACCAGGTTGCCGCTGGCTGGGGCAGTCTGCTTTTATTCCCTTATCTGGCCCCACCCACATCCTGATGATTGGTCCATTTTATAGAAAGCCGATTGGTCTATTTCACAGAGAGCTAATTGGTCCATTTTACAGAGAGCTAATTGGTCCATTTTGACAGAGTGCTGATTGGTGCATTTACAATCCTTTAGCTAGACAGAGAGTGCTAGACAGAAAAGTTCTCCAAGTCCCCACTAGGTTAGGTAGATACAGAGTACCAATTGGTGTATTTACAAACCCTGAGTTAGACACAGAGTGCTGATTGGTGTGTTTACAATCCTTTGGCTAGACAGAGTGCCAGACAGAAAAGTTCTCCAAGTCCTCACTAAGTTAGCTAGATACAGAGTACTGATTGGTGTATTTACAAACCTTGAGCTAGACACAGGGTGCTGATTGGTGTATTTACAATCCTATAGGTAGACATAAAGGTTCACCAAGTCCCCACTAGACCCAGGAGCCCAGCTGGCTTCAACTAGTGGATCCCGCACAGGAGTTGCAGGTGGAGCTGCCCACCAGTCCCAGCTGTGTGCTCACATTCCTCAGCCCTTGGGCGATCGATGGGACTGGGTGCCCTGGCACAGGGGGTGGCGCTCGTCGGGTAGGCTGGGGCAGTGCAGGAGCTCATGGCGGGGGGGAGGGGGAGGCTCAGGTATGGCGGGCTGCAGGTCCCGAGCCCTGCCCCCTGGGGAGGCAGCTGAGGCCCTGTGAGAATTCGAGCACAGTGCTGGCAGGCCTGCACTGCTGGGGGACACAGCTGCACCCTCTGCAGCTGCTGGCCCGGGTGCTAAGCCCCTCACTGCCCAGGGCTGGTGGTGCTGGCCCTCCGCTCCAAGTGTGGGGCCCACCAAACCCAGGTCTACCCGGAACTCATGCTGGCCCACAAGCACCTTGCACAGCCTCAGTTCCTGCCTGCACTTCTCCCTCCACACCTCCCTGCAAGCAGAGGGAGCTGGCTCCGGCCTCGGCCAGCCCAGAAAGGGGCTCCCACAGTGCAGCTGTGGGCTGAAAGACTTCTCGTGCACTGCCAGAGTGGATGCTGAGGCCGAGGAGGTGTCGAGAGCAAGGACTGATAGCAGTTGTCACCTCTCACTTACATAGAAAATAATTATGTTTTACCTATCCCACCTATGAAGAGAAATATTTAAAAGTAAAACAATGAAGTCTTAGTAATAGGATGGCAAAGCATTGACTGAGGCTGTAGATAGGGACTTTCATTCTCATCTCACAGATCCTTGCAACACGAGCAAAGTTCTATTGACTGTAGTAACAAAAGAAGTGAATATTTACTTAGCCATTTGTCTCATAGCCAGGTATATTAGTACTTGATTCTCCCCTGCCTAAATTCATCATTAAATGTGTATATATGAACATATTTCAGAATCTTCAAGTAACTTAACTCAGGGAATAGATTATGTATAAAATAAGTTGATTTATTCAATAACATATCAACTTCCAAATATCCAAGAGTAGTTATCTATCTTATGGTGAGTTTTCCCTAAGAATTTTTTAGTTTGACACAGACTTAGAAAATTTTAATTTTCAACCCTCCTCTTATAAATATTTGAAGCAACAAGTTTTAGTTTTACACTAAGAAACATAAATCATTCTCATTTGCAAAGGTATGCTTTGTAAAACAATATGTTAAACAAATTCCTCACCTGGATATAGTAATCCCCAGTTTTGTTGATCAATATCTAAATGTTTAGATTTCCCTCACAAATGTGAATGAAAACTTTATAGGGAATATAAACATGGAAACTAAATATTTTCTTGTTCAGTTGTTTTTCTATGTATGATAATTGATAAAAATGACTAGCATATAATACATTTGAAATTAGGAAATGTTAATACATATAAAAGCAATAATTTCCCCCAACATCACATAAAAATATTTTTAGGAAATGAAAATTCACTTTATGTTGAACAAGTGGTAAATGATGAGAGGAATTTCAGTATGGATGAGTCTAATATTTACAGAAAATTGTTATTTTATATAAGCATTTATTTCTCTGCTTCTAGAATAATGTAACATTTCCTGAAGTATGGCATTTCGAATTTGAAAATAAGCTCTTAAGAACAAAGTGATTATTTTACTTATATTTTGGGTTTAAAGGGTAAAAGCTCTGTTTCAGCCCACAAAAATTATTTTTTTCTATATGCTTCTTGGGTACATTATTGTAATTCAAAAAAAGACTGAAAATAGAGGCATAAAATAGTTTCCACTTATATGCTGTGAAATTCTCACCAAAAGATTTTAAATTGAACTTGCTCAACAGGCAGAGAGAACCATCTTCTTTCTTCAAAGACATAAGGACTTCTTCAGTAAGAGGAAAAAGTCTAGCAGCATTTTCAGAAAGGGGCACATTCAGTGCCTCTGTGATTCTTGCTCATATTGGCTCGACTCCTAGCATCAGAACATGCCAAAGGAAAAGAACATGTGCAGGAGACAAGGAAGAGTAGATTAAAGAACACGCTAACCTAACGGCCTGGAACAAGTATCTTAAAATGATACCATCATTTGATTTGCACATTTTGTGGTCTGAAAGTCCAAAACAACCAGTGCTTACAACATTAAATATATTTCTTAGTCTACTATATGTAAAACTAGATATAAACTTCCTTTCACCTTGAAACAAGGTTTGGGACTTGTTTAAAATTTCTGAGTAGCAAAGTACTACTCCAGTAGCAAAGTGCTTTCTTCTAAAGGATAGGGAAATACTCACCTCTATTATTTAAGTTTTCTATAATAAAAATGTATTCTATTTAGCCCTTGAATACAGCAAAAGTGTTTTAATAATAAATATGCATTTTAATTCTAATCAGATTTTCAAATCATAACAAGCCTTTTCTATATTTGGTAGCTACTCTGGCTAAAGTACTGTTTCAATTTGTGCACTTTCGGATGTGGTAACTACAAGAAAAACATCAGTTAGCTCAAACTGAGAATGTTTCCATGTATTAGTATGACACTTTAGGAACTACTTGCTTGGATTCTACAATGTAAAGGGATAGTTGTTAATTCATGCCAGGGGAAACGTATGTTGAAGAATTAAGACAAATAAAATGATTACATAGGACAACCTGAATGTGAGGTACTATTGGGACAACCAACCCCCAATATTTCAACGTAGGTTCTTTCTATTTTCCCTAAGTGTCAGCTGGTCTGAGAAATAAAGAAAAAGAGTACAAAGAGATAAATTTTACAGCTGGGCCTCCGGGGGTGACATCACATATTGGCAAGTTCTGTGATGCCCACCTGAGCTACAAAACCAGCAAGTTTTTATTAGGGATTTCAAAAGGGGAGGGATGTACGAATAGGGAATATGTCACAGGGATCACATGCTTCAGAGGACAATAAAAGATCACAAGGCAGAGGATGAAATTAGAATTACTGATGAGGTTCCATGACCCACTGGGCATGCATTGTTTTGATAAACATCTTAACAGGAAACAGGGTTTGAGAGCAGATAACCAGTCTGACTAGAATTTACCAGGCTGGAATTTCCCAATCCTGGTAAGCCTGAAGGCACTGCAGGAGACCAGGGAGTATTTTATCCCTTATCTTCAACAGCATAAGGTAGATACTCCCAGAGCGGTCATTGATAGTCCTATCCCTGGGAATGCATTCCTTCCCCAGGGTTATTCCTTGCTGGGAAAAGAATTCAGTGATATTTTTAGTATTTGCTTTCTGCAAGAAGAAAAATATGACTCTATTCTGCTTGACCCCATGGGCAGTCAGACCTTAAGGTTATATTCCCTTGTTCCCTGAAGATCGCTGTTGTTCTGTTCTTTTTCAGGGTGCCCTGATTTCATATTGTTCAAACACACATGCTTTACAAACAATTTGTACAGTTAATGCAATCATCACATAGTCCTGAGGTGACATACATCTTCAGCTCATGAAGATGACAGGATTAAGAGATTAAAGTAAAATCTATTAAAAATAGATTAAAATAAAGACAGGCATAGGAAATTATAAGAGTATTGATTGGGGAAGTGATAAATGTCCATGAAATCTTCACAATTTATGTTCAGAGATTGCAGTAAAGACAGGCGTAAGAAATTATAAAAGTATTAATTTGGGGAACTGATAAATGTCCAGGAAATCTTCACAATTTATGTTCTTCTGCCACGGCTTCAGCCATTCAGGGTCCCTGACTTCCCGCAACAAGGTACTGTGAGAAAGAGATGAAAAGCGCCATCATAATGGAACGGTTTGAGCTACTCCAAGATACAAAACAGAAAATTAACCCACAGAAAAGTGTTTCAAGTAGATTAAATCATCATAAAAACAGAAGACAATCTCGGACCTTACATAGAAGAAAGTTGGTTTATTATTTCATTGGAGAAAATTCATAGAACTCTGACTCAGCCTTCACAAGTAATGATGTAAGACCATTCTGCCAATGCAGCCTACTTCTCCCTGTCCCCCATGCCTCTCAGATCATAAGATGAGAGTGCTTTGCCTCACTGCTTACGAGGTACACTGCTCACTTCCCACAATGGAGCTTTGCTGTTGCCTCTGATGAATGAAATTTATAGGACTCCTTTGACACCCAGCCTACAGGCAGACAGAAAGCTGCTAGCTAACATTTGCTTGCTAGCTGGCTGTGGATGCTATAATGTTATGGGTCTCATTGCACCAGATTCTATAAAAAAAATTGCAGTTTGGAGGAGCCAGATAACATCACAAGAAAATGTTAATGCCCTTTGGAGGTAACTTTAACCAATAATAGATGAGAGACAGGAAGAAGCCAGAACAAATTATTTTCTCTTCCTCTCCCCCCTGAAGATACAATATTTTCATCATAACCAGCTGTGATTTCTTGCAAAGCTGTGGCAGCTCTGCAATGCAACACTTTCCTTCTCTGCCTTGCTCTCCTTTTGCCCTCACTTTTGTTTCCATAAGATTGCACTCACCCACTCACATAAACATTTAATAAAATTAGCATCTATGTCTTACCTCAGGTTCTCCTTCTAGGAAACCTAAATAACCAAGAAAAGGATTTTCAGGAAAAATAGCAAAGAGCCCTTTCCTTTTGCAAATATTTCTCTCAAGTATGTATAAATGAAAGGGATAAAATTTTAAAATAGAACAAGTAAGCAATTATGCAAACAGTAAAATAAAACAAAACATAAGAACACTACATCAGCCATGAAACTTAACAGTTGTTGCAAGAATTAAAATATTAGCCAAGTGGCTTTACTTTGGATCAGAGCCTGACAGCGTAAGTTAGCTAACTTGAGAAAGAATCTGCTAAGGTTCTTAAGAAAATTCCAAGTTCCTAGGAATTTGGGGTATTATATAGTATATGTCTTAAAAGTAACTAACTGTCAAGTAAATAGAATCTAGTAATGACTTTTAATGATATTACTGTGAACATGAAGAAATGAATGAGAAAAGATATAAACTATAAAATAAATCAATTCAATTGTTTCAGACAACTTTGCACAATGATACAGTAATGCTGGTGGTGGGTATATGTGCATGGTGATTTAAAAAACTGTTTTTAACATCTCCAAATTTAAAGTAGGCACTGTATTCCCATGATGTGCTTACAGAAGACCAAAATGTCTAGGCTGCTTATTTGCCATATGCAAGAAGATATGTATGATAAGGATTTCTCCTTTGATTTTCTTCCTTATCTATTTATATACAAAGTACTTGCTAAAAGGCTTGAAAGCAGGCTCAAACATTTTCTATGAAAAAATATAATAGGTGATAATTTTGCCTAGAATGTCAAAGTTGAAAGTAATGACAAATGCTTTCTTAAAAAGTTGAGTGAAGTCCCACACATTGAGAATTAGCCAATTCTCATAATGCAAGCAATGCTATCAAGGTAGAGGGTAAGAAGAGAGAACTCTCTAAAAATACACAAATTACCTTAGCCTTGTGACTGGCCAGTGACTAAGGCAGCCAGGAATAGAAGAAAAAAAGCAGTATAATCATTATTTAGTTGGAAGACACCTGACAGAGTGCTGTAACTGAACACATCCAAATAGTCTAGAGGAATAAATAGCTACACAATAGTAAGAAATTATCTGCTACTCTGTGGAGCTCTGGCAGAAGAATAAAACAATTGAAAAAATTAAAGATGCAGCAAGGATACCACTAATATCAGAAGTATTGAGTGATGCAAATCTTATTCACTGTAACAAAATAGATTCTGGAGGAAATTTGAAACAAAAGACAGATACATATTTAAGCTTCACAAAGAGATGACCATGGCTTGTGTTTTAAACTAGGCACAGTTGAATCTATACATTAAATGCATTCAGCATGAGAGACTACAAAACCTTAAGTACTGTGAATATAAGAAAATAAAAACTAAAAATGATTTTAAAAAATATTTTGAGAACACTCTTTAGAAGAGCACAAGGGGAATAAATATTGTATCTTCCTTTTCTAGAAGAATATGTCAGTGAGATTATTTATGATGATTAGAAACGTTAACATTACCCGACTATCACGCACTATTTAAGATTTGTTACTCTTGATTAAGCAATTCTGTCTCTAAAATTCAACTGCCCCAAAAGGATTAAATGTATGATAGTTATTAAAAATTCATGTAAATGTTTTGACTGAATGCTCTCCCTATTGCCAACTGAATTTACCTTAAAGATACAGGAAATTCAGATATAGCTAAGAAGAGGAAAGAATATGCCAATGTAGATAACCACACTGGAGAAATGTTAGAAAACTGGAAGCTACCTAGAAACACTGAAATTGAATAAGAATAAATAGATCCTTCAAAATGTTGTATGTGTCTAACTTTCTCTATTCCTTTATTCTACCAGTAGTAACTTTTAGCCCTCTCTATCAAACTATCCTAGGCTGTAAATGAACCAGAGATTATATGTCATCCAAGACCTAACCAAAACATAGCAGAATATGTATATAGCAATGAACACAATTAAACTGTATTTATTCTTTACTTCACCCCATCATCATTGTATGTGGTGATGCTTTCTCTCTTTTCACTATATCTTGCAATATTTCTACATAAGTTTCTGGGAATGCTTTTCCAACTCTGCTCATGACCTTCTTCCTGTCAAGAACGGCTTTCTACCTGATGTCTTAGTATTCTTACTTACCCAGCCCTAATAGCATTTCAATGAACCTCTCTCAATTGAGCCCCTGGTAACTCATTTTTGTAACAATTATCACAGTTTTCACACCATTAACTACATTTAACTAAATTAACTACATTTTCTATTAATAGATTTTAAATTATTTGAGGAATTTTTATGAAATTCCTAGAACTCTACATACTGTTAGTAAATCCTACCCAAACCTTGGCTGAGACACAGCCTTCCAGAGGGACCATCATCACCCAGATGCAAAACATAACATCCTTCTGTTCATCTACTCATCAACACCATTTCTCACCTGCTATTATTTCCCAGTAACTCATCCCTCTTGTAACTTATTATCTGAAATTAGTAAAATCAAGTTTTCTCCCACTTCTTCTATAAAGCTCCATTTGCACATTCTGTGCTGGCTGAATTCTTGCTGTAACCCAGAAACAATGTTTCTCTTGAAATCCTCTCAAACAAAGGTATTCTTCTTCATTCTTGACAGACCTCAGAGACTGAGTTATTCCATATTTCCTAAAAAAAAATATGATTTTGCTGAAATTCTTTTTTTAGACTATACCATCATTTGCCTTAATTTGTTTAAGATTTTAGCCTTCCTCACAATTGAACCCAAAATTCTTGAAAATATCAACCTCCACCTATATATTTCATCCAGAATTTCTGTCTTTCATTTCCTTGACCTCCTCACTTGCTACAACAGGTTATTCTACTTGAACTCAGTCATGTCCTCTCATGAGCAAACTTACACTTTGTCATCAGAATTATCATGTAACCTCCAAAATTTCAGAATATCACTTTCTGTATCTCCAGTTAATGTGCACTAGAAATAATACCTTGCTCTATCAGGTCCAAGGAAAGAAACATGACTCTCATTTCTGCCAGCCAATGATTAGGCAGGACTTACTATCTCTGCGTTATCAGTGAGTACCACACGGAGAGCAAAAACTCTCATTTCCACCAAGCAGTAATGAGAACAACCCCTTTAAGTTTTAATAAAGGTAAAATGGAGAAAACACACTCTATATATACCTAACAGTAATAAGAAAACTACCCTTTTCCCTAGCCGAAACAGTGGCCATAGACAGCCAACTAAATGGAAGGACTGACTAAGATCCAGAGTCTCATAAAAAAGTACCCCAAAATGTCCATATTTAAATGAAAAATCAATCATCATTTCAAGGACAAGAAAAATATCAAACAGAATTTAGAAAGATAATCAGTAGATGCTGGCTGAGTGCACTGGTTTATGTCTGTAATCCCAGGAATTTGGGAGGCCAAGGCACACAGATCACTTGAGGCAAGGAGTTCAAGACCAGGTTGAGAAGCATAGCAAGACCCCACCTCTTCAAAATAAATAAAAAATAGCTAGATGGATAGATAAATTAAAAAACAGATTCCAGTTCTAAGTTGACAGAGATGCTAGAGTTATCAGAAAAAGGTTTTAAAGCAGACATTATACAAATACAAATGCTTCAACATGCTTGAATGGTAAAATAAAAAGTCTCAGCTAAAAAAAGAAAGTCTAGGCACATAAAAGAAAGCATAAAGAAAAAACGAACAAAGATTCTAGCAATGAAATGAACTTAGAAATTTAGATGAGGGGATTTCCAACCAAAGTATTGAAGTGATAGACTGGTTTATTCTTGCTGCTTTTAGTGAAATTCAAAAATAAATAAATAAATTGAAGAAATATTTATAAACATAAAGGAAATGGCCTACACACATTACAAAAGATACTAAAATTAAGACATTTACTGTACCAAGTATTTTTTAGAGAAAAATATGAGTATGTGGCATTATAACCTTTGGATGATACCTTAGAAAGATCAGAAGTTCATAGTGTTCAGTCACACAAAAACTCTTAAGTAAATTAAAGGCTCATGCATTGACCGCCTTTGCCATATTAGCAGAACCAAAAAGTAGAAGAGATTATCTCAGAAAGAACTGTAGACAAATTTCCTGTTTAGTGGAGTGAATTCCCATGCCATATAGGAGAGACCCACAAGGTATTTGAGAATGTTATATGAGTAGAAACCCTGCCACTTTTGTCCAGAAGGCACAGAAAGTAAAAGAAAGTTGTTGAACTGCAATATTCCATAGTCAAGATATAAGCTGATAAGACTACTCATTTACAAATACATTCTACTTTTTATGAAAAGGAATGAGTGACTTAGAAGGTAGAGTCAAAAGCCCATAGGACAGAGATGAACCCAAAGGATGAATTCATGTGCTTCGGAAGATTATTCCCAGGCACTGCCAACAAGTGAAGTTTGCCCATCTAGATTCTGAAATTGCTTGGACCAGTTGATTCTGGTTTTCCTTCAATTGTTTCACTCTTGGAATAGAAATATCTGTAGCTACTAAATATATCTGTCTCACCATTATATTTTTGATCGGATAACCTAATTCTTGTGTTTCAACAACTTTACAGAAGAAAAGAAATTGTGCTGCAGGATGGATTATAACCAGAGCCTCACCCATGCCTAATTTGTATTACTTAGATGATGATACATGAGACTTTTGAACTTCTAAGATTTAGATAAGATTTTGGGTTTTAGTTGATGCTGCAATGGGTTAAGATTTGGGGGTGGTTTGAATAGGGTGACTGTACTTTGTAGGTTGTATTCAGTTAATCTGAGGTCCAGATTTTGGACTGTGATAGGCAGAATATGTTCCCACCCAAGATGTCCACATTCTGAACTTCTTAATGTTACGTTATTTAAAAATAAATAAATAAATAAATAAATAAATAAATAAATAAATAAATAAATATTGCAGATAGAATTTTGCTAATCAGCTGACTTTTTTTTTTTTTTTTTTTTTTTTTTTTTTTTTGGAGATGGAGTCTCACTCTGTCCCCCAGGCTGGAGTTCAATGGTGCGATCTCAGCTTACTGAAACCTCCATCTCCCAGGTTCAAGCAATTCTCCTGCCTTAGCCTCTTAAGTAGCTAGGCTTACAGGCACCCACCACGCACAGCTAATTTTTGTATTTCTAGTAGAGACGTGGTTTCACCATGTTGGTCACGCTGGTCTCAAACTCCTGACCTCAGGTGATCCACCTGCCTTGGCCTCCCAAACTGCTGGGATTACAGGTGTGAGTCACCTCTCCCAGCCTCTGCTTTTTAAGATAGGGAAGATAGAAGGTCAATATGCAGAAATCAATTGTTTTCATAAATACAAGCAATGAACAACTGGAATTTCACATTTAAAAACCAATATTATAATAGCACTAATAGAATAGAATATTTAGCATGCATCTAACAAAGTATGTCCAATATCTGTTGCAGAAGACTACAAAACACCGAGGAAAGAAATTACAGATATAAATAAATGATGACATGCCCCACATTTATGTATTGAAATATTCAACATGGTTAGAATTTTAGTACTACTCTATTTGTTCTGTAGATTCTTCAGTACAACCCCGGTCAAAATTCTAGCAAGCTATTTTGTAGCTATCAACATACTGAACCGAAAGTTTGTATGGGAAGACAAAAGACCTAGAACAGAAAACACAATTCGTAAGAAGGATGGAATTTAAAGGCCTTACACCATCCAATATTTGCAGACTTACTATAACAGCTGTAGTAATCACAACATTCATTATTTGGGTGATGGGTACACTAGCAACCCAATCTCCAACATTATACAATATATCCATGTAACAAACATCCACATGTACCCCCTGAATCCTAAAACATAAAAGAAAAAACAGCAAAAGCTATAAGAATCAAACTAATGTGGTACTGACTTAAGAAAAAAATATATAGTCCAATGGAACAGAATAGAGATACCAGTAAAGACCAACACAAATACTGACAGCTTATTTTGACAGAGAGGCAAAGGCAATTAAATAAAGGACAAGATATCCAAAAAACTGAGCACCTGTATACAAAATGTGAACTTAGACATGGATCTTATATATTACACAAAATTAACTCAAAATAAATCAAAATTTCAATCTCTTTATATAAAAATGAATATTAAAATATATATTATATAAATACATAAATATAAAATGCAAATATAGATATAAAGTTCAAAACTATCAAACTTTTGGGAGAAAATCTATGTGACTTTGGTGAAGAGTTTTTAGAAAATTATCTAAAGCATGATCTGTGAAAGAAAGCATTGGTAAGTTGAATTTGTATAATTTTGAAATCCTCTCTGTAAAAATCACTTATAAGAGACAAGCCAGGGCTGGGCGCAGTGGTTCATGCTTGTAATCCCAGCACTTTGGGAAGTCAAGGTGAGCAGATCATGAGGCCAGGAGTTGCAGACAAGCCTGGTCAACATGGTGAAACCCCATCTCCACTATATATATATATATATATAAGCTGGGCATGGTAGTGCATGCCAGCAATCCCACCTACTTGGGTACTTGGGAGGGTGAGGCAAGAGAATTGCTCACAACTGCCACAGGTTAGGAGAAAATATTTGCAAAATACATAGTTAATAATTAATTTGTATCCAAAGTACATATTAAAAAAACACAAGAAGCTCAAAATTAATAAAAATTCCAATAAAAAAATAGGCAAAAGACATATGACCAAAGAGTACATAGAAAAGGGAAATAAACTTGTGAAAAGGTATTCAACATTATTTGTCATTAGAAGAATGTTAATTAAAAATACTATGAGATGGCATTTCTTAACCTATTCAAATGACCAAAATCCAAAATCCTAACAATAACAATTGCTGGTGAGGATTCAGAGCAACAGGAACCCTAATTCATTGCTGGTAGAAATACAAAATGTTTCAGCTACATTGGATGACAGTTTGGCTATGTCTTAGAAAACTAAACCTGCTTACCATATGATCCAGCAATCACACTCCATGGTATTTCACAAATGACTAGAAAACTTACATCCACACAAAAACATGCCCATGAATGTTTATAGCAGATTATTCATCATCACCAAATCAAGAAACAGGCAAGATGACCTTCAACAGGTAAATGAATAAATAAAATGTAGTATATTTATACAATAGAATACTATTCAATGGTAACATGTGCTATCAAGCCATGTAAAGACATGGATAACTCTTAATTGCATATTGCAAAGTGAAATAAGGAAGTCTAAATAAGTTACATAGTATGATTTCATTTATATGGTATTTTAGAAAAGCGAAATTATAAAGACAGTAAACAGATAAGTAGTTGACAAAGGTCCAGGAGTGGGGTGATCTGGGGGGTTAAATTAGTAAAACAGGGAATTATTTAGGGTGATTAAACCATTTTATATGATAATTTAATGGCAGACACACTGTATATTTGTCAAAACCATTAAAACTTTGCAGCACAAATAATGAACATTAAATATGAAAACATTTTAAAAATCATTTAGGAAGCAGAGGACCCCAGGATGAAATACAGACTGTAACCCCAAAATAATATAACTATGGTAAAAATATATAAAGCAATCTAACTGAATGGGGGATGCTGATCTAAGTAACCTTGCAAACGAGTGGCTTCTATAAGACTAAAGGCAAAAAGCACTGTACGTAAACACTGTACTTTAGTTGATAAAGTTGTTACCCATGAAGGTAGAAGTTAACAATTCTGAAACAACTACATATCTGTACTGGGATTAAACAATAAAATAAATGGACAATGCATAATGGGAGCCAGATTTCTCATTTTTGAAGCTCAAGTTTACAGAAAAGCAAGAAGAGAAGGCTGGAATAATCCATGTGGTGATGGATTAGAATAGGAGACATCAGTATGGAATCATGTTCATCTTAATATAGATACAGATGCTTATGTGTAGACATGTGTATATGCATTGGTTAGTACACACAGATATTCTTTTTACTCTATCAGCTGAGAGGATAGAAACAATGGCACCCCAAGAGCAAGAAACTCACCTATCACTCAGACATTTGGTTTTTCCTAATACGATACTCCAATAAAAGGAACTGGGTCTCAGAGAGATGACTGATTCTCAGGCTTCAGCAGGGAACATATAAATTGAATGAGGAACATTTTGTAATATCAGAAAGTTAAAAAGTGCTTTCAAAAAACTCCCACAATAATGCGGGTATATAAGAAAAACCCAGGAACCAATTTAAAGCCAATTGCCAAAGCTGGAACAATTCAAGAAACCAAATAAAGCAACATTGGATTATAAATCAAAGTATGAAATATACATTTATGAGTCCATATTGATATAAAAAATTAATGGAATAAATTAAGTGGAGATAGTTAAATATCCCTTGCAGAAGATTCTTACACAATTTATGTAGATATTCTACTCTCAAGGAGGTGGAGCATAGCTCTTCATACCTTAAGTTTGTGCTGCTCATAGTGAATTCCTTCCAAAGAGAACAAGGGGAAAAAGAGTAAGTTTACAGTGGAGAAACCTGACAAATACTACCTCAGCCTGATGAGAAAGGTCAACATCAACAGTCACAAATTATGGTGATAATATATATCTTTGATGTGATATGATGGGAATGAGACTTAACATCCATTATCTTCCTCCCAAAAACACATAACCCAAGGCTAATCATGAGAAAAACATCAGACAAATCTATGTATTCAATTGAGAGTGACTCTAGAAAATATCTGACCAATACTCATCAAAACTGTTAAGGTGACCAAAACAGAAAAATTCTGATAAACTGTTGAAAGCCAGTACAGCCTAGGAGACATGACAATGAAATGTAATGTGATCTTCTGGATGACATAATATGGTAACATAACAAGGACATTAGGTAAAGACTAAGGAACTCTAAATAAAGTATGGACTTTGGTTTGTGATAATATACAAATATCAATTGGGACAAATGTACCATACTGATGTCAGATACTAATAATAGGGAAAACTGAGTATGGGACTCCATTATTCTCTTCCTTGTTATAAATCCAAACTATTTAGAAATTAAGTTCATTTTTACAAAGTTATGGGCCACACAAGCACATATTTCTCAAACCTGTGCAGTGGTTCACATTTAATAAAAATTGTTACTCCTTAGAGCCAGACAATCTAATATCATGCCCACAACTGTATTCAATTCCAAATCCAGGATTTTGGAGCACACGTCTTTGTGTGGGGCAACCTGTAGATGAGTTAAGGGCTTTCCAACCTGGACTGCATGGCACAATATGCAGAGTAGTTAAAAACACAATCTCTGAAAACAAATCACCCAGGGTAAATCCTAGCTCTATGGCTTACGAATCTTTTGACTTTGATGTTGGTTAAGGAAGGGAGATTGCTTTGTGGGGATTGCCATAAGAGATAAACAATCACAGTTGGTTTTTTAGGTATTATTTTCCTGTCAATAAAAATTTATACAAGGTTCAGTAGCTTTGAGGCAATTTACATTTAGTCCACTCCAGGGGACTTGTTGACTCAATTCTTACTTCTATAACTCAGTCTGAATATTGTTTTTGTTAACAAGAGGCTTTGGTGTTCTTGCCAATCCACCACGGTACCCAACTCCCCAGTCAAGAAATAAGCTTAACATCCTCAGTCTTGGCTTCTAGGAAAGTGCAAAGTGGAGTAACCTGGGATGAGTAGTTATAGTCCTGCCCTTGCCTCACAGGTACATTACTTTAGATTACTCTTCCAACTGGAAATTTTTAGGGATGTTAAGTGGGGGAATATGCCACAGAAGATTGAGAGGGATATAGTACACAGAAAAGTAAATAGACTGATTACTTGTAAGTTGTTGAATCAATAACTGCTTCCAACAGGAAGTAAGGTTCTGAAGGTCCAGGAGTACATTAAGGCACCATCTCTGAAACTGGGGATTCAGATACCCACATCTGAAATTTTTATTTTTCAAAACAATAATAAAAATGCATGTACTCTGACCAGAAGATATCATAACTAAAGCTAAGCAGGAAAAAGGAGATGCCCACTACCATTCCTTTGTGTTATTATCTCAAATTTTATTCAATAAAATATTGTGAAATCCAAGCCTTAGATACTTCATTCCCATTCTTTTGGGAAGTAGGAACTGAAAAGCCACCTGCTTCTATTTACTCTGCTCAAGTTTATACTACTACCATATATCTGAAAATAATCAGTTTTTCACACCACTCCACTGACTCTCAGGAGCAATACGAGAACTCATTAGGTTACAGCTGTGAATCACATGAAGTATTTACGAGCATAGTGTCATTTAAATGTAATTTACAGGGTTATTCTCATTCAATAATTTTGGTGTGACCTGTGTTCTGAAAATTTCCACTTGTTCCACTTTATAGTTAATGATAAAATGCCATTCAAGCTGCAATTGAAAAAGGATTTAAAGCAAATGTTCAACTAAATAATAAACTATAGGACTTATTTTCTGAAGTGACAGAGAAAAATAGAACAATGAAAATAATTCTAGCCTGGAACAAAAAAAGATACAAATTTGTAAAAGAAATAATTTTTCAATAAAAATTGTGAAGCAGAATTATGTGTATTTTCACACGTAGCTCAGAGATCACATAAATGCCAAGAGAACTGACAGTTGCTGAAATAAATGTGTTTTTTTATGAAAAGCAAAGTAGTAAAACAAGCAAAATAGATGCATAAAATGGGTAAATTTTCAGTGTATTAGTTATTGCTGCCTCAGGGCATCCGTAAATTACAAACTTGTTTTTAAACTTTTTTTTAGTGTTCATGAACGTATTCTGGGTCTGTTCTTCCTTCTACCGCTCTTGTGATTTGACCTTTTGCTTATTTATAATCTTCTTTGAAGTACATAAATTAAAGGATACAAGATATTTGGATGGAGCAGATTCATATTAAAAAAACGTAATTGTGGATAAGATACTAATTTTGGAAGCATCATCGTTGTAAGAAAATCTTAGTAAAACATAAGATTTTACTTCATCTCTTCTTATCTAAACACTTATTTTAACAAATATAAAACTTATTCTTTTGCTTTTCTCTTTCAAAAATGGACAATGCCATACACAATGACTATGAAAGTTTTAAATGAGTCTTAGTTCATCTGACCATACCTTCTTCACAGGTTTATAAGGCTGCAGTGAAAATGTGTAATGAGATACAGAAAATAGGAAACAGCTGTAGATTACAATGTTTTTTAGTATGGCAATGAATCTTTCGGTAGAAATGTCATTTTGTTGTGCAAATCTGGAGACCTAAACAGCACATTCTCTAGAGCTACAGAGGACAGAGCAGAGAAAAGCACCACTTAATGGAGTTACCCCAAAGTTTATGCACCCTAAAGTTCCTATCTGGCATCCATTCCTGCAATTGCAATTAGGAATTAAAGCAAGTATCTCAAGAACTGTAAGAAATGTTTAATTCAGCTTTTAAGCAGAAAATCAATACCTAAAAATGAACTTTAAATAACTGCCAAAAGTGCAGATTGTAAGAAAGTAGTAAGTTAAAGTTAACTCCACAGTTAATGCATTTTTCATAAGACCTGCAGGAATCCCCCTTCTTAAGGATGCTGAAACTTAAAATGAACTCAAAACCAGGCAAATAACAGAACAAAAAGATCAAGAACAAAATTAGGAATAACAAACATAGCCACTTTAACAATATCAAGTAAGAAGGTTTAAAGTTATAACAATACACTCAGCCCACAGTGTGGTTATAAACCTATGTTATCTGTAATTTGCTATACGATATGCTTAAGAACAGTAATAGTAAATTTATAGAGTTTACTTCATATATGGAATTTGTCCTCAACAAAGTCTTTTGTTGTCTTCATTAAATTAAAAATAAATAAGATCTATTTGGTTGTAATGACAGAGAAGGTCTTGTTTGCTTATAGAATGTATAATCTGTGTTTCATAACTGATAACGGAAAGTCTGTAGGTTTGTAGTGGGAATGGTAACTTACTCCAAAGTCAAAGACTCTGGAATAATGAAAAGATAATCACAGGAGGAAACAGCAGAAATTATCTATGAATTAACTTTAGCATCATATGAGGGCAAACCACCAAATCATAGCCAGAGCCTGTCGAGAAGTTTACTTTTCTGCCTTAAAAACACCCCGCACTGTCCACTGCAGGCTGCCCTAAGTGCGCAGAACAACTCTAAGTTACACTATAATTTTTTGACCACATTTTATGAATAACAGATTATGGTAGACTAATGGTGCCAAAATGGAAAGTACTTGAGAAAAGTATTGTCTAATAATGAGATCCTTTTGAAAATACCTATTCCTGTGAGTGGACCCATTTTTTAAGTGCACACGGGTCAGTATACTGCCCTGAAATTCACAAAGGTAAAATGGACAGACTTTGGATTTACTACATTGTCCTGTGACTTTATGTTTTAACTTTCTTATAGTTTATTCTATATGGTTTATATACTGTTTATTATGTTTAAGAGGAAAAATGCAAGACTAAGATAAAAGCTACTTAATTTTCTTTAAATAGCTAAACTTTTTGTATATCAGTAATTTTATCTTCACTTTTGAGTTCAAAAATAATCATGGTCATGCACAGTTAATTTTTCTGCATATATTACCTATTGCATATAGGTATCACTATAATGGATCTATTATACTCATTATGTCAATCAAAAATTAGCATAAAATATAGAAATATATGAGTTAACATCTGATAGAAACTGTAAAAGAAAATAGATTTTTAAAATCCAGCAGCCTTACCACTTCTCCCTCTCACTCACAAATATGCATGACCAATAGCCATGTTGGAAAAGCAACTTTTTTTTTTTAATTTATTTATTATTATTATACTTTAAGTTGTAGGGTACATGTGCATAATGTGCAGGTTTGCTACATATGTATACTTGTGCCATGTTGGTGTGCTGCACCCATCAACTCATCATTTACATCAGGTATAACTCCCAATGCAATCCTTCCCCCCTCCCCCCTCCCCATGATAGGCCCCTGTGTGTGATGTTCCCCTTCCTGAGTCCAAGTGATCTCATTGTTCAGTTCCCACCTATGAGTGAGAACATGCGGTGTTTGGTTTTCTGTTCTTGTGATAGTTTGCTAAGAATGATGGTTTCCAGCTGCATCCATGTCCCTACAAAGGACGCAAACTCATCCTTTTTGATGGCTGCATAGTATTCCATGGTGTATATGTGCCACATTTTCTTAATCCAATCTGTCACTGATGGACATTTGGGTTGAGTTCAATGCAACTTTTAAAATCAGATTTTAAATAAGTGGAAATAGAAATTTTTACAACAATTCTCTCTCATCGCTAACAACTATATTAAATCAATGACCATTCTTCTATGTTGATTTTTCCCTACTCCACTATAAGTTCTGGAAGGAACCAAGTCTTATGTGACTCTGACTCAAAATCATTTATTACAGCACCCTAGTTGTTACCTAGGTATAAAATAAGTGTTTATTGAGATGACAAATACAAAGAGCATATACATATGGTTAAGAGATCAACCTCACAATTATTTTTTCACCTAAAAGCTGCATTTTACAATAATTATTAAAACAGTTCTACTTGAAATATGACACATTCAGGAATGTAAATAAAACAATTGCAATGCTTAACAAATTATTATAAAGCAAACACTATTGTAATCAGAACCCAGGCTGAAAAACAAGTTGCATATCAATTATCTCCTCTCTTCGAAATGTAACTTTACTGATAGCTATTTTTTGTTTATAGTTTTATCACCTGAGTACAACTGTAAACACTATCATATAGTTTTTTCTCTTTATTCGTTTGATACAAATACAATTGTATAGTATACGTACACCTGTGTCAGACTTTCTTTATTCATTGTCAACTATTGTAAGGTTATCCATGTTATTCGGTTTCAATAGGTCATTATTTTGTTTCTGAGTGTTCCATTTCCTGAATGTTGAATAGTATTTATTTCGTTTACTTATCTATTTTATTGTTGATGGGTATTCATGCTATCTCCAGTGTTTGGCTTTTATGCATTATGCTACCATGAACATTCTTGTGTACACCTATATATCTATATCCAGAAACAGAACACTGGGTCATGTAGAATACATAGGTTTACTTTATTAAATACTGCTAAAGTTATCTAAAGTATCTTGCCATACTTTTGAAAAAAATATGTACTTCTACCAGCAGCCCCTTTTGCTCTATGTTCTCACCAATTCTTTATATTGTATGGAATTTTGTGTTTCATTGATTGATTGATTAGTGATAGCTATTTTTGTAGATGACAGTTGAGGTTTTCATTTGTAATTTCCTGATTAGGAAGGTGAACAATTTTCCAAATGATTGTTGACCATTTGGATATCCTGTTTTGTGAAATACCAGTTCCAGTATTTTGTCCATGATTCTCCTGAATCATCTGACTTTTTCTGATTGATTTCTAGGAGCTCTTTATAAATTCAGCATATGAGCCCTTACTCTGTTCTGCATGTTAGCTTTTCACTCTCCTTTTTTTTTTTTTTTTTTGAGACAGAGTCTCGCTGTGTCGCCCAGGCTGGAATGCAGTGGCCGGATCTCAGCTCACTGCAAGCTCTGCCTCCCGGGTTTTTACGCCATTCTCCTGCCTCAGCCTCCCGAGTAGCCGGGACTACAGGCGCCCGCCACCTCGCCTGGCTAGTTTTTTGTATTTTTTAGTAGAGACGGGGTTTCACCGTGTTAGCCAGGATGGTCTCGAACTCCTGACCTCGTGATCCGCCCGTCTCGGCCTCCCAAAGTGCTGGGATTACAGGCTTGAGCCACCGCGCCCGGCAGCTTTTCACTCTCTTAATGATATATTCTGATGAACAACATTTTTATTTTTAATACAGACCATTTTGGCAATCTTTATTTTATGATTAGTACTTTTTTTCTGTATCATTAAAACTCTTTTCTACTCCTGAGGTCATATTATCTTCAAAAGATTTATGCTTTGTTTGGGCTTACCTTCAGTTGTTCTTTTGAAGAGTGAAAAGCAGAAGTCATGCTTTTTAATTATTATTGTTTCTTATATTGACGTATCATCATATACTGGGAAGACCATCTTTTCCTTCCTGCTCTGCTGAACAATCTTTATCATGAATTAAGTGTTCATAGATGTGTAGGGTCTATTTACGGACTCTCTTCTTTGCTCCAGTAGCCTGTTTGTCTCTATCTTTGTGTCATACCATTATACACCAAAAACTGAATATTTATAATAAATCTTCATATTTTCTATAGTAACTTCTCTCATCTTATGCTTCTGTATTATTGCTTTGCCTATTCTTATTTGTTTACACTTGCATACAATATTAAATTGATTCTGCCAATTTCCACAAAACAATTTGTTGGAATTTTGATTTTTTCATTGCACCTATAGATCAGTTTGAAAATCAGAGACATATATAAGTTATTGAATCTTTCAATCCATGAACTCAGTATATTTCTCTATTTACTTAGGTCTTCTATAACTTTAGCAATCATGTTTTACAATATTCTTTGTAGAAATTAAATTTTTATTAGCATTATTCCTATGTATTTGATGTTTTAGCACCATCAAAATGGTATATTTTTGTTTTATTTTAAATAATTTGCTTATTGTACAAAGACAATTGAGTTTTGTATATTGGCCCTATAAACAACTACTATAATAACTTTACAGTAAATTTAACAATTTATCTTATATTATTCTTGATTTTTCTATATATACAATAAATATAAGCAAGATTATGTTATCTTTTAAATAATATTTTTTCTTTTCATGTAGTGGTTACAACTTCGAATAGATTGTTGCTTGGAAATGGTGAGAATAGACATATTTGTCTTGTTCCAAATCTGAGAGAGAAAGGTGTCAACAATTCATTATTAAGTATGATAGTTACTCTAGAGCTTATGTATACATCTTTTTATCACATTTAGTTATCCTCTATTATTTTTTGTATTTCTTTTCTTTTTGCTTACAGCTTCTGTTATGAATACAGGTTAAATTTTTATCAAATGCTTTTTCTGAATTTATTTGATTCATATCTTTAAAATTTACTCGATTTTTGTACTAACATCAATTAATTTTTAAACGTGAAATTATAATTATTTCCTGGAATAAATAGTTGTGTATTAGTGTAGGGGGACACACAGTTAGTCAACTTTGTCTTTGAATTTGAGCCTTTCATTTATTTATAGTTAATGCAGTCTTAATGATTAAGGGTTTAAATCTTCTATTTTACTATGTGCTTTTTATTTATTAGTGTTCTATAATTTGTTTAAAGATTTCTATCAAGTTTTCCCTTTAGTTAGTTTGGAAGTTATTCACTCTTAATATTCCTTTGTAGGTTTTCTTTGGCAATTACAACAAAGATTCTTAATAAAATCGAATTATACCTGGAACTTTGCATTATCTGGATAATCAAAGGGCTTTAAGCAATTGTATTTCCATTTACTTCCCTCAAAATATATATGCTATATTTCTCTATATATACTGTTTTGTGATGAACTATGAAATCACGACAATAGACGTACATAATCAGAATTCATTTAGATTTACCACATAGTAACCTTTATGTTGATTTTCATTTTCTTTTTCTGCCTTTCTATTTTTCATCTGGTAACATTTCCTTCTACATGAAGAACATTCTTTAGAATTTTCATTAGGGCAGCACTTCTGTTGACAGATATTGTTAGTCTGTCTTCTGAAAATTCTTGTGTGTTATTTTTTAAAGGTGCTTTGCTAGCTTTAAGTAGCTGGAATACTGGGTTAGTAGTTAATTTTGTTTATTACACCATCTTCCAGATTCCTTTGTGTCTAATAAGAAGTCAGATGTTTGTTAATCTTTCAAAACAAATCCATCTTTAATATGTATTTACCTTAAAATTCTCTCTCAGTTTGATTTCCTGTAGTTTTACTATGAGGCAGAAATTTATTTAAGTATATTGCTTGATATTTATTACATCTCTGAAACTATTAATATTTATTATGGTCTAAATATGTTCTCCAAAATTCATATGTTAAAACTTATCCACCAATGTTATAGTATTTAGAGGTAGGATTTTTAGGAGGTAAGTAGGAAGGACTACACTCTGGTGAATGGGAATAATGATATTAAAGAGGATTCACATTGCATTCAACTTTTCTTCCCCTTCCATCCTCCTACCATGTGAGGACGCAGCTTTCAAAGTGCCATCTTGGTGGACAAAAGCAGCCCTCATAAGACACAAAACATGCCACTGCCTTGATTTTGCCAGTCTAGTCCCCAGAACAGTGAGAAATCAATTTATGTTATTAATTACCCAGTCGTGGGTATTTTTTAATAGTAGCAAGTTTTCAGCTATTATATAAATTTTATTGTGACCCATTTGCCTTCATTTGTCTTTCCATGACTCTGATTAAAAATACATTCTATATCTTTCTACCATATCATCTAGATCTCTAATTCTCTAATCTTCCCTTCCAGGATTATTTCATGTCTCTGTGTATCCTTCTGTTTTTTCTGATTTATTTCTAGTTTGTCAAATATCTCTTTAGGTATTCTGATCTCATGTTAAACCCATCCACTGAGTTGAGTCATTAATCTTAGATATTGTTTCAGCACTAAAATTTACACTTGGTTCTTTTATAAAACAGCCTTGTAAATTTGTGTTGTTGCTAGTTCTCTGTTTTAATCTCATCTAAATTTCCTTGAGTATAGAAGGCATATTTATTTTCAATTTTTTCCAATAATTTCAATATCTGAAGATCTAGTGGGAATTTTTTCTATTTAACATTGTACTTCTGCTGGTTCACCTTCAGATTGCCTTGTCTCCTCATGTGTCTAGCTATCGGAGGAACCACCTCCCAATATTTCAACATAGGTTCTTTCTGTTTTCCATAAGTGTCAGCCAGCTGAGAAATAAAGAGTACAAAGAAAGGAATTTTACAGCTGAGCCTCTGGGAGTAACATCACATATTGGTAGGACCGTGATGCCCACCTGAGCTGCAAAACCAGCAGATTTTTATTGAGGATTTCAAAAGGGGAGGGGGTGCAAGAACAGGGAGTAGGTCACAAGATCACATGCTTCAAAGGGCAAAAAGGAGAACAAAGATCATATGATTCTGAGGCCAATAAAGATCACAAGGCAAAGGGCAAAGCCAAGATCACAAGGCAAAGGGCAAAATAAAAAATTCCTGATAAGGGTCTACGTTCAGCTGTGCACGTATTGTCTTGATAAACATCTTAAACAACACAAAACAGGGCTTGAGAGCAGAGAACCAGTCTGACCTCAAATTTACCAGAGTGGGGTTTCTTCCCCACCCTAATAAGCCTGAGGGTACTGCAGTAGACCAGGGCATATTTCAGTCCTTATCTCAATTGCATAAGACAGACACTCCCAGAGCGGCCGTTTATAGACCTCCCCCCAGGAATGCACTCCTTCGGAAAAGAATTCAGTGATATCTTCCCTACTTCCACGTCCATTTATAGGCTCTCTGCAAGAAGAAAAATATGGCTCTATTCTGCCCGACACGACAGGCAGTCAGACCTTATGGTTGTCTTCCCTTGTTCCCTGAAAATTGCTGTTATTCTGTTCTTTTTCAAGGTGCACTGATTTCATATTGTTCAAACACACATGTTTTACCATCAATTTGTACAGTTAACACAATAGTGGTCCTGAGGTGATGTACAGTCTCAGCTTATGAAGATAACAGGATTAAGAAATTAAAGACAGGCATAAGAAATTATAAAAGTATTAATTTGGGGAACTGATAAATGTCCACTTTAAAATGAAATCTTCACAATTTATGTTCCTCGGCTGTGGCTCCAGCCAATGCCTCCGTTCAGGGTCCCTGACTTCCCACAACATCTAGCTATCTTTGCTTGTGGGACAGAAATTTTGTTATATTCTTCCAGATAATATTTTTCTTTTATTTCTGAGAGATGCCTGGGGACACTAGTTATCTAAGACCCTCTTAATACAATTTCTGAGACAATTTTTTTCTGAGCTTCAAATGTAACTCTAAACTGGTATATAAGCCTTATAAAAGCTAGTAGACTTCTAGTTCATTTGTTCAATCTTTTTTTTTTTCCATTTCAAAATGCCAGTGGTTTTATAGCACCACTTTAACAGGCTCTGACTATAACCTTTCCACCATGCCCTAAGGTACTAAAAAATACTGATCGGCTTTTCAGCCATCTCTTCCAATTTAACATATGACCTCAGAACATAAGAAGCTCTGAAAATTTTTTTCTAATCTTTCCATATTTCTGACATTCTTTAGAACTTCAAAATTGAATAGTTCTGCTGTTCAATTCATAATTACATCTCCAATGCCTTCAACCTGATTTTGTCTACTTTTGCCAGTTCTCTTAGAGGGTTGTTATAAATTCACACATCTATTATTATAGAAGGTCATACTTTTAAATAACAGGTATTTATTATTATGTAATACCTGTTGGTTCTTGAACATTCAGAAAGTGTTAAAAAGCACAAAGAAACAAAAACATTTTTTCATAAAATCCAGAATTATCTACTGCTAGCATTTCACATACAGATTTCCTTTTTTTCCTATGTATGTGTATTTGAGTATCCATATAATCTTTTGTAACACTGGCTCATATAATACATACTAATTTATAGCCTGTTTGTTGGTTTACTCAGTATTTTACCAATATTTGTTCATGTTGCTAAGTCATCTTCTAAAATGTTTGTGAGAGTCATGAATGTTTTATTAAAAACATATGTGATTATAATAAGAATTAAAGTTGTAGAAAAATTATAAAGAAAAGAAAAATCTACAGAGCACTATTAACAACAGATAAGTATGATTGTAAATATTTCTCAAGAGATAGATAAATATAGAAATGGACATGTAGATCAATAGGCAGAAATAAAATTTTTAAGAATGAGATCTTATTTCATATACTATTTGAAGAAGAATTATTAAATTTTATTTGAATTTCAAGTCAAATTAACTCTGAAGAAGTACATTCAAAATTGACAAACTTTATTTCTTAACAAGAATATATATATATATGCACATTATATAATTATATACACATGGATATAAATAAATTTTGATATGTTATTGAAGGAATCATTTGACAATTATGATTGCTCCTCTCCCCTTAGGTATAGGCTAGCTTTCCAGTTAGGTGGAAATAATTCTGGCACAGAGGTACTTAAAAAGGAAGATCAGACCATAGGTCTTTTCAAACAAAAACTGCAATGTCAGCAATAAATGTCAAATTGTTTCCCCAAGTTATTGTCTGGCCCTAAAAATAGCAAGCCCAGGTGAGATTCTTTAGGAATAGGTAGGCTCTCAAATATATTTTATATCTATTTTCCATGCTGGATCAACAAAGTAAGACTTCACACGTTGTACTGAATCACAGAAGTATGTCTGATCTCTGAGCATGGAGTTCAGCACCTTCCAATACTGCAAAGAGTCACGATGAAATCTTTTGTTTCTCCTTGGCCTTTACTTGTCAGGGCTTATATCACAAAGTATCCATTTTCTGTTTCCTTGTTGCTAATGAATTTTTTCACTGGATTTTAGTGCTATTTGTTTATTTTCCTAGTTATGAGAAAATGCTGATCCAAGCCACAGTCCCCAAAGCCTGCTTATGTTGGTCCTCTTCTAGCTGGTGTCCCTGCCTCTACTCTATTAATACATCTGCTCTGTCTTCCTCAGAACATTCAGAATGAGCTTCACAAAACATTAATCATATCATCTCTCTTCTACTTAAACTCCTCCATTGGCTCCCCTGGACTTGGCCCTGCTGCTTCCTTCATGCTTTTCACTCCTGTATTTCCCTCATTCCTACTGTTTATCTCCAGTATCTCCCTCACTCCTACTACAACACAGTGGCCCCCGCCTGTCCTTCAAACAGCACAAGCCGGACGCCACCTCAGGGGCTTTGCATTTTTCCTTCCTGTTACATAATTCTTTTCTTTGAAATTTTACTAGGGCGTTTTTCTTCTCATTATTCATATTTTAACTTTAAGTTGGAACTGCAAAGCAGTGTTCCTTACTCACCTCACTAAAGCAGTACTCCTGGTCATTTTATGCTATTTTTCCATTTTATCTTTTCCATAACACTTGTCAATTCAGGAAAATATTTATTTGTTTACTTCCTTACTTATTTACTTACTTATTTTAATAGAGTCCAGAACAAAGGAGGAAGAGTCTGAAATTTTACCTTACTTGAAACTTATCAGGTGAGCCTGACACATCTTTCTCATTGCTCTAAGGGGATGAGATACTGCTGGGTCAAAGACAATGTACATTATTATTCACAACAATAGTGTCTGTGTCAGTTTCTGGAGTCCCAATTCCTACAGGATGAGTCAAAGAGGATCAGGTAACACCTGAACACAAGTGAATTATATTACAGGGGAAAAAAATCTGAGCTTAGGAAAGTCAAAACTTACAGATGAGACTTTAAGAAAACCTCCTCTTTGCTCCAGAGAAATACTCTAAATACGCACTACATATTATAAGGATGTGTGTGTTGGGGCTCAGAAACAACTATCTTAAAATATGGTGCTTCGTACGTGCTGAGTTGAAAAAGGAGCCTCGGGTTTCTCTGACCTACCCCTTACCCCACACTGTCTCTCCCCAGGCATAGGATTTTCTAAACTTCCTTGTCTGCCTAAAGTCCAGACCTACCAAAGAAGAAAACTACCTTCAGTGCTTCCTCTGAGTTTTTCTTAACTGAACCTATATTGCAGGAAGGAAGACTAAAGTCTGTCAACAAACCTGGACAGACTTTTGTCACAAATCTTTGTCCATTCTGTGGGCCCGACAGACTTTGCCCTCGACCACTGTATGTTCTTCAAGCCCATTGAATTCTCCCTAGTAATTATTTCTTGCCCCTCAACAGAATTCCTCTTCTTCCTCCTTCCTACAACCTGTTTTGCCAGGATTCAAGCCTCCACTTTTTCTGTAACCTTAAGATGGTATATAAGCTCCTGCACTTCACTGGGGAGTTGGATCTTCATTCTGAAGGCTTTCATATATACAAGTTCAATAAAATTGTATGTCTTTTCTCCAATTAATATGCCTCTTGCAAATTCCCTTTAGTCCTTACATGTATTTTACATAATGTCGTCTTATCACGTGTGTGTTAGTAATAATATATTGCCTTTCACCTCCAAATTTACCTCTCAATATATGTTCTGTAATAATAGATGGAATTCCTTTGAGTATTTCTCTTTTAAAGGAAGCATGATGTTAAGCTGTCTCAGTTGAGAGTGCTGGACTGGCAGGAAGTTCCCGGAGGAAGGGGCTCCCCTTGGTTTTCCAGCTGCAGCACTGAGTAGGGTGTCAGCAACCATGGGTGTGAGAACATCTGGTAGAGCTCTGATTGAGCTGTGGGCCCAGAATGTAAGAAACATCAGCAACTTTATAACCTTAGCCTGGAGATAAACTTTCCATAGCTCTCTTGACCAAGAAAACTGTTGCCCTGAAGGCCTTTCATCCAAATCAGCATTCCTCCTCTGCCATCCTCTCTGAAGGTCCCTGGGCAGCCTGCCGGCAGCCTGGAAGGATCCTACGGAGCAGCTATTCTCACTGCAGTCCCTTATGCAGCCTGCCTATGTCCAGGGAATTCTCACTAAGCCTCTGTTGAGCACGGTACAGCTGCCTGCAACCCAAATTGTTCGCACTTCTCTGGACACCTGTGCCCCTAACTGCTGATTGCCTTCTCCCAGCCTGCATTCTGGAGAGTTGCCTCCTGCTTGCCGAATGCAGCAAACAAAACCAGCTCCGGCCTAACCAAACCTGTGAACTTCTCTGCTATACAATGAGCTAAACTATTAGGTTGATGCAAAAGTAATTGTCGTTTTTGCCATTAAAAGCAATGACAAAAAACACAATTGTTTTGCACCTTCCTAATACTAAATGACAAGTTCCTCAAGAAGTTCTAAAATCCTTCAAAATTTGTCTTTCTTTCAGTACTTTCCCTCTGAATGATCCATCTATCTATCTGTCCATCTAACTATCTATCTATCTTCTGTCATCTGTCTATCTCTATTTCTATCAATCATTTATCCATCTATATATTGTGGCTACTTTTTATCAGAGTTCAATTATTTTTACATTAAATTTGCCCCATTTAACCTACAGTATCATTTTCCCCTTGTTTAACCTACTGTATGATTTTTATGTTCTATTTAGATCTACAAAATTTCAATGCATTTAATCAATTCATGTTGTAAATATATATGCTGTTTCTAATCTTTCATCACTATTAAGAATATGAAAAAGAACATCTCTGATCATGAACATTTGCATGTGTCTGTGATTATTTCCTCAGAGAAAATACCTAAAAGAGAAAATGCTGCTTCAAAAATTATGTACATTTTTGGCTTTTTATATACTTTGCAGAAATGCCCTCCAGAAAGGATGTGATAAAACATACTTTTTGTAGTGAAGTATGGAATGACAAATTCCCATCACATTATAATAAGTATGGTTTATTTTTAAAAAGGAAAAGGGAAAAAATGCACTAAGATTACCCAACAGCATTTCCCCTAGCCTACAAAATATTTACCAAAGGTGAGGAAAACCCATATTACAGCACATGTGGAACTCTCAGAGGTTATTACTTAGAGAAATAAAAGTTATGTTGGATGAAAAATTATTTCTAAGTCCCTCTTGACTTGTAAACACTCCATACCCCAGAGCCCTCTCCACTTTTGCTTCCACCAGAACCTCTTCACACCTCATTTCTTCATTCATCAAAAACCTCAAAGGAACTCAGAAGGCTTACAGCTCAGCCAAAGTATGAGTTTTAAAAGCTTATCAGTCAACTTCATCACTACTTACTGTTTTCTTGGGGGACAAAGAGTATTCTGAATTTCAAACATATTACAGAAAGTTAAAACTAAAAGGAATATTTGTTCTAATGAAGCATTAGACTTTTTTTATTTCCATGAAAAGGAACATGCTTAAATTCTAAGAATGAGGGACATTTGGTTTGCTACAGTAGCTGAAGATCTGAAATTCTTGGATTGTTAATTTGGAAGACATGGGTTTTGTCAGGTACCAGGTTTAAATCAACAGATGTGTCTTTAAAGTAATAGGTAATAGTCCACTGAATTGTATTTGTAGAGGCAATGAATCAAATTATTACAAGCTGGTAGTAAAATATAAAATGAAACTAACTAGAAAAAAGCAATGAGTCAAGATGACTATAGGCTTGGAAATCAATTTACGAACCTCCCAATAAACCTTAAAGATGATTAAAGCTTATTCTCAATCATTAACTGGTAAGGCCAGAGCTATCTTTATTAAACAGGGAATTGAAAAGAGGCAAATGTCTATGTTCCAGGACACTTCACAGTTCCTACATATTTGCTATTTATTCAAACACTTGTATTCTGGACCTTAACTTTCCTTCCACACTCAGCATCATCTCTCAATTTTGGCAAACTCAATTTATTCCAATTGATTACTTTGCATAGGTAAATTGCTTCCACAAGTCGTGCCACAATTACTGTCAATTAGGCTTAAACCTGCTCAGGGACTCCTTGGCTGCAAATGTTTACAGACATGTTACTAAATGATCACCTATATGAACATTAAAAAATAATAAATCTCCAGGCTGGTTGATTTGGCCATTCATACAGCTGTTGCCCTCATTTTTGAAATGAGATAATAGTTTTCCCACATTCTTGCCAATTAAAGTATAAGGATTACTGGCTTAATGCTTTTAAAAGATTTCTTGTGTCCTCAAGAGTAAGATCCTCCTAAAATGCATGGGACTCCTATGCCTCCATTGTGTCACTTGCACAAACGTTTGTGCAATTTTCAAGTGACACAATGGAGGCATAGGAGTCCCATGCATTTTAGGAGGATCTTACTCTTGAGGACGTGGAGAAATAGGAACACTTTTACACTGTTGGTGGGATTGTAAACTAGTTCAACCATTATGGAAAACAGTATGGCGATTCCTCAAGGATCTAGAACTAGATGTACCATATGACCCAGCCATCCCATTACTGGGTATATACCCAAAGGATTATAAATTATGCTGCTATAAAGACACATGCACACGTATGTTTATTGCGGCACTATTCACAATAGCAAAGACTTGGAATCAACCCAAATGTCCATCAGTGACAGATTGGATTAAGAAAATGTGGCACATATACACCATGGAATACTATGCAGCCATCAAAAAGGATGAGTTTGCGTCCTTTGTAGGGACATGGATGCAGCTGGAAACCATCATTCTTAGCAAACTATCACAAGAACAGAAAACCAAACACCGCATGTTCTCACTCATAGGTGGGAACTGAACAATGAGATCACTTGGACTCAGGAAGGGGAACATCACACACCGGGGCCTATCATGGGGAGGGGGGAGGGGGGAGGGGGGAGGGGGGAGGGATTGCATTGGGAGTTATACCTGATGTAAATGACGAGTTGATGGGTGCAGCACACCAACAAGGCACAAGTATACATATGTAACAAACCTGCACGTTATGCACATGTACCCTACAACTTAAAGTATAATAATAATAATTAAAAAAAAAAAACAAAAAAAACTAACATGTTTTTAGACTTTGACCACTTTATTTAGGAATTTTTGTTTGTGAACAAGACTAATTTAGTATGCTTGGTTTAATAAAGCAATTGTCTTCTGAAAAAAAAAAAAAAAAAAAAAAAAAAAAAAAAGAAAATTGCACAAACGAGATGAACAGTTTGGTAACCTAATTCCATTATCATGAGTCTCATGAATCTACTATAAACTCCTGGTCAAAGCCTTGGAACTGACCTATTAATAGATGTTTGAAAAACCAAGGAAACAGAATATTCTTTTCAACTTGAACTCCTCATTGACAGGAAATGAAAAGAGTAGCAGGTTTTTTGTTTGAGGGGTGTGTGTGTGTGTGTGTGTGTGTGTGTGTTTGTGTGTGTGTGGTTCCTGCACTCAGCAGCCCCAAAGCTGTGGCTGCTTCAGAGAGACTTCCTGCAGAGTGATAGGCTCCCTTCTGAGGAAAACAGGAGTGAAAGCTGTTTTGGATCTCAGCACCACAGGATGCTGCACATGGCACCAGCTTTCAAAGTCCCTCTTATGCTCTTCAATGGGACAATGTCACTTTAGTGAAATGCGACTAGGTTGAAAAGTACAGAAATATCATGTTGCTTTTGTCTCCTACTTAGTACTTCAAGGGTTCTGCCATATGCCCTTTTTTTGAGAAAATAAAATAAAATTGTTTAATCATATATTGTGAACCTAAAGTGTTCAGAATTCACAAGTAGACAAAGATATCTGCAGGACTGGGTGAACAATGTCCCAAAGATGTCCACAGCCTAATCCCTGGAATTTGTTAATATGCTTCCTTGCATGACAAAAGGGATGCTGCAGAAGTGATGGAATTATGGGCTTTGAGATGGGGAGATTATCCTGTATTATCCAGGTAAGCCAAAGTAATCAAAAGTGATCAAAATCAGAAAAAGAAGATATGACTATAGAACCAGAGGTTGGAGTGGTGAACTCTGAAGATGAAGGAAGAGGCCATAAGCAAACATGTGCAGGTGGCCTCTCAAAGCTGATAAAAGCTTTTATGTAGCCTCCAGATAAAAATGCAGCCCTGCCAACTCCCTGATATCAGCCTCTGAACATCAGAACTAAAGGAATATAATTTTTATTGTTTAATGCTACTGTTTCTGGTAACTTGTTAGAGTAGCAATAGGAAACTGATACAAGAACCAATCAGCATATACAGAACTCCTAGGATGAATTTAGTTTTGTGACTGTTTAGGGATTTCATGATGGTGAAACTCAGGATAAAGTCAAAGTGCTTCTAAAATCTCCAAAGACTCAAGAAGTCCCACAGTATTCTGACTGCCACAAGCTAAATGATGCCTGGAATAGAGACCAAAGCAGTCATCGTTAAAAGTTAAAAAGTCTTCTGCACATGGCTAGCCAGTTTTCCCAACACCATTTATTAAATGGGGAATCCTTTCCCCAGTGCTTATTTTTGTCAGGTTTGTCAAAGGTCAGATGGTTGTAGATGTGTGGTGTTATTTCTAAGGCTTCTGTTCTGTTCCATTGTTCTATATATCTGTTTTTATACCAGTACCATGCTGTTTTTGTTACTGTAGCCTTGTAGTATAGTTTGAAATCAGGTAGCATGATGCCTCCAGCTTTGTTCTTTTTGCATAGGATTGTCTTGGCTATATGGACTCTTTTTTAGTTCCATATGAAATTTAAAGTATTATTTTTTCCAATCCTGTGAAGAAAGACAGTGGTAGTTTGATGGGGATAGCATTGAATCTGTAAATTACTTTGGGCAGTATGGCCATTTTCATGATGCTGATTCTTCCTATCCATCAGTATGGATTGTTTTTCCATTTGTTTCTGTCCTCTCTTATTTCCTTGAGTAGTGACTTGTAGTTCTCCTTGAAGAGGTCCTTCTCATCCCTTGTCAGTTGTATTCCTAGGTATTTTATTCTTTCTGCAGCAATTGTGAATGAGAGTTCACTCATGATTTGACTCTCTGTTTGTCTGTTACTGGTGTATAGGAATACTTGTGATTTTTGTACATTGATTTTGTATCCTGAGACTTTGCTGAAGTTGCTTATCAGCTTAAGGAGATTTTGGGCTGAGACGATGGGGTTTTCTAAATACACAATCATGTCTTCTGCAAACTGAGACAATTTGACTTCCTGTCTTCCTAATTCAATACCCTTTTTTCTTTCTCTTGCCTGACTGCCGTGGCCAGAACTTCCAATACTATGTTGAATAGGAGTGGTGAGAGAGGGCATCCTTGTCTTGTGCCAGTTTCCAAAGGGAATGCTTCCAGATTTTGCCCATTCAGTATGATATTGGCTGTGGGTTTGTCATAAATAGCTCTTACTATTTTGAGATACATTCCATAAATGCCTAGTTTATTGAAGTTTTTAGCATGAATTTTGTTGAAAGTCTTTTCTGCATCTATTGAGATAATCATGTGTTTTTTGTCATTGGTTCTGTCTATGTGATGGATTATGTTTATTGATTTGCATATGCTAAACCAGCCTTGCACCCCAGGGATGAAGCCCACTTGATCATGGTGGGTAAGCTTTTTGATGTACTGCTGGATTTTGGCTTGCCAGTATTTTATTGAGGATTTTCACACTGATGTTCATCAGGGATATTGGTCTGAAATTTTCTTTTTGTGTTGTATCTCTGCCAGGTTTTGGTATCAGGATGATGCTGGCCTCATAAAATGAGTTAGGGAAGATTCTCTCTTTTTCTATTGTTTGGAACAGTTTCAGAAGGAATGGTACCATCTTCTCTTTGTACCTCTGGTAGAATTCAGCCGTGAACCCATCTGGTCCTGGACTTTTTTTGTTGGTAGGCTATTAATTACTGCCTCAATTTCACTACTTGTTATTGGTCTATTCAGGGATTTGACTTCTTCCTGGTTTAGTCTTGGGAGGGTGTATGTGTTCAGGAATTTATCCATTTCTTCTAGATTTTCTAGTTTATTTGCATAAAGGTCTATATAGTATTTTCCAATGGTAGTTTGTATTCCTGTGGGATTGGTGGTGATATTCCCTTTATTATTTTTTATTGCATCTGTTGGATCCCTTCTTTACACCTTATACAAAATTAACTCAAGATTAATTAAAGACTTAAATGTAAGATCTAAAACCATAAAAACCCTAGAAGAAAACCTAGGCAATACCATTCAGGACATAGGCAGGGGCAAAGACTTCATGACTAAAACACCAAAAGCAATGGCAACAAAAGCCAAAATTCACAAATGGGATCTAAATAAACTGAAGAGCTTCTGCAAAGCAAAAGACACTATCATCAGAGTGGACAGGCAACCTAAAGAATGGGAGGAAATTTTTGCAATCTATCCATCTGCCAAAGGGCTAATATCCAGAATCTACAAAGAACTTAAACAAATTTATAAGAAAAAAACAATCCCATCAAAAAGTAGGTGAAGGATATGAACAGACACTTCTCAAAAGAAGACATTTATGTGGCCAACAAACATTTGAAAAAAACCTCATCATCACCAGTCATTGGAGAAATGCAAATCAAAACCACAATGAGATACCATCTCACACCAGTTAGAATGGTGATCATTAAAAAGTCAGGAAACCACAGATGCTGGGGAGGTTGTGGAGAAATAGTAGCTCTTTTACACTGTCGGTGCAAGTGTAAATTAGTTCAACCATTGTGGAAGACAGTGTGGTGATTCCTCAAGGATCTAAATCTAGAAATACCATTTCACCCAGCAATCCCATTATTGGGTATATACCCAAAGGATTGTAAATAATTCTACTATAAAGACACAAGCACACATATGTTTATTGCATCACTGTTCACAATAACAAAGACTTGGAACCAACCCAAATGTCCATCAGTGATAGACTGGATTAAGAAAATGTTGCACATATACACCATGGAATACCCTGCAACCATAAAAAAGGATGAGTTCATGTCCTTTGCAGGGACATGGATGAAGCTGGAAACCATCAT
The DNA here is from genome assembly GCF_043159975.1 of Macaca nemestrina. NCBI lineage: Eukaryota > Metazoa > Chordata > Mammalia > Primates > Cercopithecidae > Macaca > Macaca nemestrina. The sequence continues at coordinate 69,169,931 of NC_092128.1, forward strand.
TCTCAGCAAACTAACACAAGAACAGAAAACCAAACACCGCATGTTCTCACTCATAAGTGGGAGTCAAACATCGAGAACACATGGACATGGCAGTGTGGGACATCACACACCATGGCCTCTCAGTGGGGGTGGGCCCAGGGTAGGGATAGCATTAGGATAAATACCTAATGTAGGTGATGGGTTGATGGGTGCAGTAAATCACAATGGCACGTGTATATCTATGAAACAAACCTGTGTGTTCTGCACATGTATCCCAGAACTTAAAGTAAAAAAAAAAAAATTAAAAAGTCATTCTAGAAACCATCCCTTCTTTAGGTCATGTTACTACTTGGAAAGTCTTTGGTCCAGTAGATTAGTCTTTAAAATATTGCTATCAAAACATGTTAATAATTTGTTTCCAACCTATTTCTTGAGCCCCATCTCTTCCTCTAGCATTGTACATGACAGATGCATCCCTGAAACAAACATACCAGTGCCGCTGGAGCCACTGATTAGAATGCCTGACTTACCTGGCAAATGTCTGCTCTTCCAGAAGTCCGGAGTAAGTAAGCATTACCTTTGTAAAAAGCCTTTCGTAACTTTCCACATCCCTTCCTTAACAGCCTAAATACTTTGCCGAATAAAATATTATTACACTATCAATGTTATAATGTAATGTAATTTCTATTATGACATAATCTTTTTAAAAATCTTCCTATTCCTACTTGATTATGGTTTTATAAAGAATCAAAAGAGCAATCTTATTAATTTCTTGATCCCTGATACTTAAGTTTTGGCACTTAAAAATGAATGAATGAATGAACGAATGAAAGAGTATAGGTTTTAATAAGTTCAATTTGTGTGCATGCCAACAAGTTTTCCATGGCAAAAATACCTGACCCCTGACATGGCTCTCAGAGCTCTGTGTAACCTGTCTCCAGCTTCTTCTGCCTTTCCTCTACTCCATTGCCTTGCTTCCCAGCTCTGCTAACCATCTTTCAGTTACTCAAAATAAAAACTCTTTTTTGTTGTTTTAGGAATTCTGCAAATGCCTCTGTTCATTATTCAAACCACATCAACTAAATCCACTTCTACTTCTCATCACACACTTCGCTTTGCTAGCTTCTTTCTATCCAATAAGTCTCACGTTAAATTACAATTTTCTCAAAGGCCTATTGTGACCAACCAATCTAAAGTAGATAGCTATTATTACACTCTCTCACAGCTCATATTCTTTTCCTGTGTATCACAACCTGCAATTAAGCACACGTGTTTCGGTCTCTCCCTCAGAAATGAAGTTCAACGAAGACAGAGGCCATGTCAGTTTTCTTCCCCATTATTGTACCATCTACATGGCAAAATTTGCACACAATGTGAGGGTTCAAAAATATTTGTTCACTTATTGACTAAATGAAGGATACATGCATGAAAGAAAATAGAAATGACTTAATAGCACAAGTTTCCCAAGCAGAGATGGATATTTTGCTACACTTCGTAGACATGAAGAGAATCAGCTACATGTGGACAAATTAATGAATACAAATCTACCAATTTGTTTGTAAAAAAAAAGTGTACAAATCAGTCCATTTTAATCCCAGGTTAAAATAATACTTGCCAGATATTATGGTATATAGGTACCAATTTAAATAGTAATTATAGCTGAGCGGATTCGATTAGTGTGTACACATTCCATACAAACATCAAAGTCTTCATTCAAGAAAATAAAATGAAGTATATTTGACACTAGATTGCTCTCATGTCTCAACAGTAAATATTGTTTCTGATCTTAAAAGTTGTTTTATGGCCAGAGATTCAGAAGGAGTTATTGTTGTTTCCTACTTTGCACTTAAATACATTTTCAAGTGATAATAGAATTTGTACAAATTTCTTCATTCACAATTTGCTTTTTTGCTTCATTCACAATTGTGTTATTTGTTTCATATTATAAACAACCATATAGTACTGCATCAACATGTTAAGTTTCAACTTTCTGAAAGCTGTGAATTCTATAGTCTAGAGAACAATGGCTCTATTTCAGTCACCAGGAAAAGCAGCATAATTTTATCAGGCACAACTAATTATTTTAGAGTGTTTTTAGACAGTGATAATGTTAATTGTGACTGCTACTAAGATCATCTCCAAGTTCTTAAAATAACTGATTAACCTCTTGTTTTCAAGACTCCTTGAATTTCTGTTGTTTTCCGGGGCTAAGAGACTAAGAAACATATATATATATATATATATATAGAAGAAACATATATATATATATAGAAGAAACATATATATATATATAATATATATTATATGCTTCTCTTACACAGTGTTTAATAGGAGTAGTGATAAGACATATATATATGTGTATATATATATATGCCGAGAGAGAGAAAATCATAACATTTTACTTTTTTTTTAATAGTTTTGTTCTCAATGCACATTAGTATTCATTCTTACTTGAGGTTCAGAAAAACATTAAGATTTTTGTCTCTTATCCTTCCCCCATTAATTATCAATATAAACACCCTTATCACATTGTATTATAATAAAACTTTATCAATATTGTTCATAGTTATCTGTATCCATATGTTTTTTCCCACACCAGCAAATATTCTAATTTTTTCATCTTGGTATAAAAAAATCTCTACAATGCATGTTATACAAAAGGCCTTAATAATATTAGCTCAATTGAGCAGACTGGAGTAGGAATTGAAATTGTACTAGATCAGAAATATCACATAAGAGTAAGGGCACCACCCCTCTCACACTTATACAAAACATTTCTAAGCAACTACAGCACAGAATCCTGAAGAGTCAGCTTTGTTTTCAGGAGCCTTCTTAACACACCCTTCTAAACAGTCACCATCAGTTAATCAAAATTGGCAGAGAAATTGAAACCTACTTGTGCTGTCTGGACTTGATGGCACTAAGATTACTTGTGATGTTCTAGAACATGGTAGAAACTACAATAATAAAACAGGGTCATAGTATTAATAGATATGATGCTGTCATTTAGCTTAAAGTTTTTAAATATAGTAAATACACACCAATGCACTCATACACAGCACATTATAAATAATAGAATCCTATCCATTGTCCATGTTTAAAAAAAAGAAACACTTGCCCCTCTTCACTATTCTTGTCTTCCTGAAGTCATGGTGAGGGTATTTCTGGAAAGAGTGGTTGTTGGTAGAATGAGAAAGAAAAACTGTAAGCATATAGCACCAATTCCATCACATCCACAGTATGTATATCTTACTATCATGTAGCATCAGATGCATAGTGTGAATAGCTATTTTGGGTCACAACAGTATAGCTCGAGAATTTAATACATTTTTTAAGTTAGGCATGATTTGATTGTATTTGGCATAGAAGATTTAGAATGTGACAAAAAGTAAATTAATCTTAATGTAATATATCTCACTTTTATCATCATTTATCTTTATTATTCTAATTATGGAAATCTGTTGGTGGACAATGGGCACAAACTGAATAAAAAGATTGGATGGTTTTTATTTAAGGTGCAATTGCTAACAACTCATACACAGTTAACATTTCAAATGAAAGGGCAAACAGTGTTTGTGACTAAAATTAATGGAAAAGATGAGAATAATCTGTTCTCTTCATTTCTCTTATTGAAGCTCGGCTACACCTTATGTCCTCCTGATGGTTGGCTATCAATCATTTGTGTCATGCATGTCTTTCATACAGATGACATCAAGCACCAGATACACTGGATGTGGGAATGCGGAAAATCTGATATTTCAAGTTGACCATCCAGATAGATTACCAAAATTCATTTTATAATTGTCTTCTGTGAATTTAATCTGCTATTTTGAATAGAAAAAATTACGAGAGATTAAATTTTCCATCTTTCTACTCTAGCACTTTCAATACTACAAAAACATTTTAGAGACTGTAATGATTGTTCAATATTCTGTCTTTAGGTGCAACTTGTTAAGTACTTGATTCATCTGTCCAAAATTTATAAGCAACGTATAAGAAGCACTTTAACAAAGACGTTTGATGAACAAGTTGTTTTGGACTGATTTGCTTTTAATCACATCATAGGAAATCCTAATATTTCCCAGGTGAGTATTGGCAGGATTGTAAAAAATCATAAAAAGTTTTTCATAAAATAATAATTCATTCGGAATTATATTTGCAAACATAATAGGTTTTGCCTACCTATACAAGCACTAATTATGTAAGGGAAGGTATATAACAAAAACCTGAAATGAACATACATTTCACAAGTTTTAATTATATGATCTTGAAGTGTTCAAATTGCTGCATGTGTCAAAAATTATATTAAGAAATAGGGGCTGGTCACAGTGGCTCACACCTGTAATCCCCTAACTTTGGGAGGCTGAGGTGGGTAGATCATTTGAGGCAAGGAGTTTGAGACCAGCCTGGCCAACATGGTGAAACCCCATCTCTACTTAAAAAAAAATTAGCCAGGCACGGTGGCTATAATCACAGCTACTTGGGAGGAAGGATAATCACTTGAACCCTGCAGGTACAGATTGCAGTGAGCCCAGATTGCACCACTACACTCCAGCCTAGGCAACTGAGTGATACAACATCTTAAAAAAATAAAAAGAAAGAAAAAATAAATAGGAACAGTGGGAAGGAAAAATATCAAGAATCAAATACTTATTCTAAAATACGAAACAGAATGTATTGGCCTTTCTTCAAATTTTAAATGCTATCCTTTAAAAATGTTCTAAAATCAATCAATTCTTAACTGTACAGTAGTTGTTAATATATCATTAGTTAAATAGGATATAAAATAAACAACTTAAATATACAAATATTGTTCTGCAAAAAATACGTTGTAATTTGTAATAGTTGTATTTATTTAGGAATAAATATTTTCTTCTAGAATATCTGAATGTAGCCTAAAATATAATTTTATAGACATTCGAACTGTATTAAAATGCCAATTTTGAACCTTCTGTTCTTTAGAAATGACAAATTCGTATTGTTACATATAATATTTTTAATAGAAAATAGTTTTAATTAAAAACCTTTAAATTATACTAAAAAGTTGCCATATTGGACTTAAACTCCCTAAAAAAACTAGTTCTTTATCTAGTTTTCATAGGGATATTTATTTCAGAATGCATATTTAAAGGAAAATAATACCTTTAAGGTTTTCAGTAAACAGTGGACAGGTGGAGTAAACTAGCCTGGAAGGGTGCTTGGTCTAGAGTCAACACTGCAGTATAACTATGAAGTCTACTAAATACAAACAAGGAATTTTCTAAAAATATAATTTTTAATTAAGAAAAATTTAGACAGTATGTATGCCAATTATAAACAGTTCACACTTGCCCCCAAATGTTACAGTCCCTCTAAATATTAATTGATTCATTTACTTCTAATTATAACTTAATATGTAGTACTTATATAAGGAAGGGTAGAGAGCATTTCACAAGCTTAAAATATAATATAATACCTGCTTTTTCATAGGCATAACTTTCTTACTCAGATGTATTTCCCAAAAAAGTGGTTTTTAAATAAAACAGATAATCAAATATATAAAAGAGAAACTATTTTTATTACACTTGAAACATACTGGATAATGAAACATTGAACGTGTCTCTATCATTATCCATATTGTTCCTTTTATACATGAATCCTTTTATAATGCAAAAGAGAAGAAAAAAAAACCTAAGTTTCAGCAAATGAAAAGGAAACATGTAAAATAAGAGTAGGTACAGAAGTTTCTAGTCTGGAGGTCAGATCCAGGCATCATTATGTTGAAGTTGATGTGGTCACACCCCCAGTGATGACAGAAAAACATTTCACCTAAGGAACTATTTGAGATAAAGAGCAAATGAAGTCTTACACAGTGTTTAACAGGAGTAGTGATAAGAAGTAGGAGGTAATGACACCCTGAAGTCGCAACCTCAGGGAAATGGTTGACAAGAGTAATTTACCTAACACTTTGGAACCTCTAAAGTCTCTATCTAATAATTATCTCTCTGCCTCCCTAACCTGCATTTATCCACTCTCTTTTCATTCATTCTCTTTAATTCTTGGAGTGTGCTTCCACAGTTTTGTTCCCTGACTTCTTAATTTGTCTGAGTCCCTCTCATAGAGTTTGCCCCCACCCCATACACACACACATTAATGCCAAATTTATATTTTCTTTCCTTTTCTTTCTTATTGTGTCTATAGACTTCTTCTTAAGAAACTATATTATGAAACTCAAGTAAAATATTTAGTATTTATTGGGCTTTTAGAATAAGACATTATTTTTATTACAAAATTCAGAATAAAATATCACCACTTTTAAAAAAATCTCTAAATTAACTTACCTTTGACTTTCATTCAGCTACTATTATAAATGTAGTGACAAGAAATAGAAAAAAAATTCTCTATTTTAATTTATACTTAGCAAAATATATGTTGGCACAATTAAACCTCATGGCAAGAATGAGGACCCGGAACCTGTGTCAGTTTTAAATCCCTTTCTATGTAATTTACTCACGAAGTTTTGATTTAATCTTTGGACTCACAGAAATAAATTAGGTATAAAAATAGGTGTAGCTGGTGTTGTGTTAAATCAGTCAAATTCATTTTTTCTTTTTTCACTAGTGATATTTCCCAATTGTTCTTAGTACAAATGTGTGACTTCAAACAGCATGCACCAAAAGTCATTCAAGCATTTTACACATTTAATTACCAGCAAATCATTAAGAAAAGCCAGCATCTAAAATTAGGAAAGTATTCTGGAGCAGGGCATTTCCTCCCTTGGCACTATCAAAAGCTCTTCTCAGAGGTAAATATTTTGTTCACACAAGAGACATCAGCTGATTGTACAACCCCGGTAGGCCATAAAATGACCTTACTAATTGAAATGCATTGCAAATAATAGCAGGGATTTCACACATCAAAGACTGGACTTGAAACAAACTAAAAAAAAACCACACCAAATCTGGAGAAATTGGTTTTGTGTGATGGCCATTTGTTTATTAATATACATTAGAGTATATTAATATACATAATGCAATATAATTACAGTATATATTATAACAATATATCTTACTGTTCTGATATGCATGCACATTTGAAGGGTGAATGTGATCAATTATTGAACTCAGAAATTAATTAAGATTGCAAGTAAAAATACTTCTTTTTTTTTTTTTTTTTTTTTTTTTTTTTTTTTAATTTATTTATTATTATTATACTTTAAGTTGTAGGGTACATGTGCATAACGTGCAGTTTTGTTACATATGTATACTTGTGCCATGTTGCTGTGCTGCACCCATCAACTCGTCATTTACATCAGGTATAACTCCCAATGCAATCCCACCCCCCTCCCCCCTCCCCATGATAGGCCCCGGTGTGTGATGTTCCCCTTCCTGAGTCCGAGTGATCTCATTGTTCAGTTCCCACCTATGAGTGAGAACATGCGGTGTTTGGTTTTCTGTTCTTGTGATAGTTTGCTAAGAATGATGGATTCCAGCTGCATCCAAGTCCCTACAAAGGAGTCAAACTCATCCTTTTTTATGGCTGCATAGTATTCCATGGTGTATATGTGCCACATTTTCTTAATCCAATCTGTCACTGATGGACATTTGGGTTGATTCCAAGTCTTTGCTATTGTGAATAGTGCTGCAATAAACATACGTGTGCATGTGTCTTTATAGCAGCATAATTTATAATCCTTTGGGTATATACCCAGTAATGGGATGGCTGGGTCATATGGTACATCTAGTTCTAGATCCTTGAGGAATCGCCATACTGTTTTCCATAATGGTTGAACTAGCTTACAATCCCACCAACAGTGTAAAAGTGTTCCTATTTCTCCACATCCTCTCCAGCACCTGTTGTTTCCTGACTTTTTAATGATTGCCATTCTAACTGGTGTGAGATGGTATCTCATTGTGGTTTTGATTTGCATTTCTCTGATGGCCAGTGATGATGAGCATTTTTTCATGTGTCTGTTGGCTGTATGAATGTCTTCTTTTGAGAAATATCTGTTCATGTCCTTTGCCCACTTTTTGATGGGGTTGTTTGTTTTTTTCTTGTAAATTTGTTTGAGTTCTTTGTAGGTTCTGGATATTAGCCCTTTGTCAGATGAGTAGATTGCAAAAATTTTCTCCCATTCTGTAGGTTGCCTGTTCACTCTGATGGTAGTGTCTTTTGCTGTGCAGAAGCTCTTTAGTTTAATGAGATCCCATTTGTCAATTTTGGCTTTTGCTGCCGTTGCTTTTGGTGTTTTAGACATGAAATCTTTGCCCATGCCTATGTCCTGAATGGTACTACCTAGGTTTTCCTCTAGGATTTTTATGGTATTAGGTCTAACATTTAAGTCTCTAATCCATCTTGAATTAATTTTCGTATAAGGAGTAAGGAAAGGATCCAGTTTCAGCTTTCTACTTATGGCTAGCCAATTTTCCCAGCACCATTTATTAAATAGGGAATCCTTTCCCCATTTCTTGTTTCTCTCAGGTTTGTCAAAGATCAGATGGCTGTAGATGTGTGGTATTATTTCTGAGGACTCTGTTCTGTTCCATTGGTCTATATCTCTGTTTTGGTACCAGTACCATGCTGTTTTGGTTACTGTAGCCTTGTAGTATAGTTTGAAGTCAGGTAGCGTGATGCCTCCAGCTTTGTTCTTTTGACTTAGGATTGTCTTGGAGATGCGGGCTCTTTTTTGGTTCCATATGAACTTTAAAGCAGTTTTTTCCAATTCTGTGAAGAAACTCATTGGTAGCTTGATGGGGATGGCATTGAATCTATAAATTACCTTGGGCAGTATGGCCATTTTCACGATATTGATTCTTCCTATCCATGAGCATGGTATGTTCTTCCATTTGTTTGTGTCCTCTTTGATTTCACTGAGCAGTGGTTTGTAGTTCTCCTTGAAGAGGTCCTTTACATCCCTTGTAAGTTGGATTCCTAGGTATTTTATTCTCTTTGTAGCAATTGTGAATGGAAGTTCATTCCTGATTTGGCTCTCTGTTTGTCTGTTACTGGTGTATAAGAATGCTTGTGATTTTTGCACATTAATTTTGTATCCTGAGACTTTGCTGAAGTTGCTTATCAGCTTAAGGAGATTTTGGGCTGAGACAATGGGGTTTTCTAAATATACAATCATGTCATCTGCAAACAGGGACAATTTGACTTCTTCTTTTCCTAACTGAATACCCTTGATTTCTTTCTCTTGCCTGATTGCCCTAGCCAGAACTTCCAACACTATGTTGAATAGGAGTGGTGAGAGAGGGCATCCCTGTCTTGTGCCAGTTTTCAAAGGGAATTTTTCCAGTTTTTGCCCATTCAGTATGATATTGGCTGTGGGTTTGTCATAAATAGCTGTTATTATTTTGAGGTACGTTCCATCAATACCGAATTTATTGAGCGTTTTTAGCATGAAGGGCTGTTGAATTTTGTCAAAAGCCTTTTCTGCATCTATTGAGATAATCATGTGGTTCTTGTCTTTGGTTCTGTTTATATGCTGGATTATGTTTATTGATTTGCGAATGTTGAACCAGCCTTGCATCCCAGGGATGAAGCCCACTTGATCATGGTGGATAAGCTTTTTGATGTGTTGCTGAATCCGGTTTGCCAGTATTTTATTGAGGATTTTTGCATCGATGTTCATCAGAGATATTGGTCTAAAATTCTCTTTTTTTGTTGTGTTCTTGCCAGGCTTTGGTATCAGGATGATATTGGCCTCATAAAAAGAGTTAGGGAGGATTCCCTCTTTTTCTATTGATTGGAATAGTTTCAGAAGGAATGGTACCAACTCCTCCTTGTACCTCTGGTAGAATTCAGCTGTGAATCCATCTGGTCCTGGACTTTTTTTGGTTGGTAGGCTATTAATTGTTGCCTCAATTTCAGAGCCTGCTATTGGTCTATTCAGGGATTCAACTTCTTCCTGGTTTAGTCTTGGAAGAGTGTAAGTGTCCAGGAAATTATCCATTTCTTCTAGATTTTCCAGTTTATTTGTGTAGAGGTGTTTATAGTATTCTCTGATGGTAGTTTGTATTTCTGTGGGGTCGGTGGTGATATCCCCTTTATCATTTTTAATTGCGTCGATTTGATTCTTCTCTCTTTTCTTCTTTATTAGTCTGGCTAGTGGTCTGTCAATTTTGTTGATCTTTTCAAAAAACCAACTCCTGGATTCATTGATTTTTTGGAGGGTTTTTTGTGTCTCTATCTCCTTCAGTTCTGCTCTGATCTTAGTTATTTCTTGCCTTCTGCTAGCTTTCGAATGTGTTTGCTCTTGCTTCTCTAGTTCTTTTAATTGCGATGTTAGAGTGTCAATTTTGCATCTTTCCTGCTTTCTCTTGTGGGCATTTAGTGCTATAAATTTCCCTCTACACACTGCTTTAAATGTGTCCCAGAGATTCTGGTATGTTGTATCTTTGTTCTCATTGGTTTCAAAGAACATCTTTATTTCTGCCTTCATTTCGTTATGTACCCAGTAGTCATTCAGGAGCAGGTTGTTCAGTTTCCATGTAGTTGAGCGGTTTTGAGTGAGTTTCTTAGTCCTGAGTTCTAGTTTGATTGCACTGTGGTCTGAGAGACAGTTTGTTATAATTTCTGTTCTTGTACATTTGCTGAGGAGTGCTTTACTTCCAATTACGTGGTCAATTTTGGAGTAAGTATGATGTGGTGCTGAGAAGAATGTATATTCTGTTGATTTCGGGTGGAGAGTTCTATAGATGTCTATTAGGTCTGCTTGCTGCAGAGATGAGTTCAATTCCTGGATATCCTTGTTAACTTTCTGTCTCGTTGATCTGTCTAATGTTGACAGTGGAGTGTTGAAGTCTCCCATTATTATTGTATGGGAGTCTAAGTCTGTTTGTAAGTCTCTAAGGACTTGCTTTATGAATCTGGGTGCTCCTGTATTGGGTGCATATATATTTAGGATAGTTAGCTCTTCCTGTTGAATTGATCCCTTTACCATTATGTAATGGCCTTCTTTGTCTCTTTTGATCTTTGATGGTTTAAAGTCTGTTTTATCAGAGACTAGTATTGCAACCCCTGCTTTTTTTTGTTCTCCATTTGCTTGGTAAATCTTCCTCCATCCCTTTATTTTGAGCCTATGTATGTCTCTGCGTGTCAGATGGGTCTCCTGAATACAGCAGACTGATGGGTCTTGACTCTTTATCCAGTTTGCCAGTCTGTGTCTTTTAATTGGAGCATTTAGTCCATTTACATTTAAGGTTAATATTGTTATGTGTGAACTTGATCCTGCCATTATGATATTAACTGGTTATTTTGCTCATTAGTTGATGCAGTTTCTTCCTAGCCTCAATGGTCTTTACATTTTGGCATGTTTTTGCAATGGCTGGTACCGGTTGTTCCTTTCCATGTTTAGTGCTTCCTTCAGGGTCTCTTGTAAGGCAGGCCTAGTGGTGACAAAATCTCTAAGCATTTGCTTATCTGTAAAGGATTTTATTTCTCCTTCACTTATGAAACTTAGTTTGGCTGGATATGAAATTCTGGGTTTAAAATTCTTTTCTTTAAGAATGTTGAATATTGGCCCCCACTCTCTTCTGGCTTGTAGAGTTTCTGCTGAGAGATCTGCTGTTAGTCTGATGGGCTTCCCTTTGTGGGTAACCCGACCTTTCTCTCTGGCTGCCCTTAAGATTTTTTCCTTCATTTCAGCTTTGGTGAATCTGGCAATTATGTGTCTTGGAGTTGCTCTTCTCGAGGAGTATCTTTGTGGCGTTCTCTGTATTTCCTGGATTTGAATGTTGGCCTGCCCTACTAGGTTGGGGAAGTTCTCCTGGATGATATCCTGAAGAGTGTTTTCCAACTTGGTTCCATTTTCCCCCTCACTTTCAGGCACCCCAATCAGACGTAGATTTGGTCTTTTTACATAATCCCATACTTCTTGCAGGCTTTGTTCATTTCTTTTTCTTCTTTTTTCTTTTGGTTTCTCTTCTTGCTTCATTTCATTCATTTGATCCTCAATCGCTGATACTCTTTCTTCCAGTTGATCGAGTCGGTTACTGAAGCTTGTGCATTTGTCACGTATTTCTCGTGTCATGGTTTTCATCTCTTTCATTTCGTTTAGGACCTTCTCTGCATTAATTACTCTAGCCATCAATTCTTCCACTTTTTTTTCAAGATTTTTAGTTTCTTTGCGCTGGGTACGTAATTCCTCCTTCAGCTCTGAGAAATTTGATGGACTGAAGCCTTCTTCTCTCATCTCGTCAAAGTCATTCTCCGTCCAGCTTTGATCCGTTGCTGGCGATGAGCTGCGCTCCTTTGCCGGGGGAGATGCGCTCTTATTTTTTGAATTTCCAGCTTTTCTGCCCTGCTTTTTCCCCATCTTTGTGGTTTTATCTGCCTCTGGTCTTTGATGATGGTGATGTACTGATGGGGTTTTGGTGTAGGTGTCCTTCCTGTTTGATAGTTTTCCTTCTAACAGTCAGGACCCTCAGCTGTAGGTCTGTTGGAGATTGCTTGAGGTCCACTCCAGACCCTGTTTGCCTGGGTATCAGCAGCAGAGGCTGCAGAAGATAGAATATTTCTGAACAGCGAGTGTACCTGTCTGATTCTTGCTTTGGAAGCTTCCTCTCAGGGGTGTACTCCTCCCTGTGAGGTGTGGGGTGTCAGACTGCCCCTAGTGGGGGATGTCTCCCAGTTAGGCTACTCAGGGGTCAGGGACCCACTTGAGCAGGGAGTCTGTCCCTTCTCAGATCTCAACCTCCGTGTTGGGAGATCCACTGCTCTCTTCAAAGCTGTCAGACAGAGTCGTTTGCGTCTGTGCAGAGGTGTCTGTGTGTCTTAGTTTACTGTGCCCTGTCCCCAGAGGTGGAGTCTACAGAGACAGGCAGGTTTCCTTGAGCTGCTGTGAGCTCCACCCAGTTCGAGCTTCCCAGCAGCTTTGTTTACCTACTTAAGCCTCAGCAATGGCGGGCGCCCCTCCCCCAGCCTCGCTGCTGCCTTGCCGGTAGATCACAGACTGCTGTGCTAGCAATGAGGGAGGCTCCGTGGGTGTGGGACCCTCCCGGCCAGGTGTGGGATATGATCTCCTGGTGTGCCTGTTTCCTAAAGCGCAGTATTGGGGTGGGAGTTACCCGATTTTCCAGGTGTTGTGTGTCTCAGTTCCCCTGGCTGGGAAAAGGGACTCCCTTCCCCCTTGCGCTTCCCAGGTGAGGCAATGCCTCGCCCTGCTTCAGCTCTCGCTGGTCGGGCTGCAGCAGCTGACCAGCACCGATCGTCCGGCACTCCCCAGTGAGATGAACCCAGTACCTCAGTTGAAAATGCAGAAATCACCGGTCTTCTGTGTCGCTCGCGCTGGGAGTTGGAGACTGGAGCTGCTCCTATTCGGCCATCTTGCTCCGCCCCCCTCGTAAAAATACTTCTAAAAGATGGAATTTTCCTCCAGTCTCAGAACACTTGGGAAAAGTCACTTTGTCATCATGACATGAGCAAAATATGTCAAAATAAAAAGCTCTATTTTGTTTCTCTATCTAAAAAAAAATCACCCTCTTGTATGTGCAGCTGTTTACACATATATGCACGTCTGCATGTTCTTTGGGGAAGGAGGGCCTGTACCTTGTTTTTGTCCCTTAACCATTTATATCTGAATTCTTCTAATTAATTCACATAAATCTATTTTGTTCTTTGTAAGGGCTCTATATTAGTCCATGCCTACTGTGGATGTAACATAATTATTTAGCCTGCCAAATATTGTAGTCATTATGTTATTTCCTTAATTATGTGATTACAAACAACACTGCAAGAAATGTTCTTGTATATAAGTCAACTCAGACATATGCTAGTTTGTCAGTAACAGTCCTGCATGAAATGAAAGATATAACTCTTTTCATAGATTTTATCGAAATGTCACTCAACAAAAAATATATAAAAAGGTGTGTTCTGAAACCTCACTGACAGTTTTTGTCAAACATTTTTGATGTCTCCTAAGTATTTAGGTAAATATATTATGCCTCATTATTTTAATTTAAATTTTTCCAAGTAAATTGAACATCTTGTCACATGTTGTCTTTTTATGTCTGTTCTTTGCCTATTTTTCTATGGGTTAATACATTTTTTTGAATTTTCTAATTAGTCCTCTTCATATTTTAAACAATTGAGCATTTGGTCTTGCACACATATTGAAAATACTTTTCTATAATGTGGTTTGTCTTTTAACTCTGTTAAGTATTTTTTCAACTGTATTGAAGCATAATTTAAATATAATAAAATGAACCAGTTTTAAGTGCAAAATTTGAGGTTTTATAACATGTGGCATAAAATTATTTCTGTCCCTCAGAATGTCCTCATTCCCACTTCAAATCATTTCTTCCCTATTCACTTTCCCAAGCAATTATAGATCAAATTTTCATAACTATAAATTAGGTTTTTCTTTAATTGTATTTATTTATATTATTTTTATTTTTATATACTATTTCTGTAGCAATAGATTAGCTTTGTGTTCTAAAATTTTATACAGATCTGTCCCTAACCTTTACCTCAGGACTCTTATGGTGGGAAAAAAGGAGGCTATGAGACTTCACTGCCTAACAACAGTATTCCAGAACTCCATGCTGTCAATAATGTAGCAAACAAATTATTTTGTGAAGGACTGGCTTCTTAACCTTATATGTTAGCATACAAATTGATAAAGCAAGTTTTTAAAAATTTTCTCCAAGATGGCAGATAAGAGGATTTTAGTGTGCTTCAGCCACTTGAAAATAGCAAAATGGTCCAAAAAGATCAACTCTGGGAGCTTTAATTCAAAAAGGAAAACAGGAATCCACTGGAATCTTGAAGGACAACTCAGATCCTGGGGAGGAAAACATTGGCAAACAGCCTCTGTGATGGTATCCAGCTGATAAAAGTGAGTACAGTACATGAGGGAGGCAGGGAGCCTGCCTCCATGACATCTTTCCACTGGGGATCTGAGCAACCCAGGCCAACAGTGAGCACTTTGTTTCTCCCAAGCCTTGGAACTAACATAGGGAGAGGCTCGGAGGACTGAGAGGAAAAGACATGGGGAAAAGCTGCAAATATTTTCCCAGACCTTGGACCAAGAGCATGATGTCATTTTTAATCTGGGTGCACACAAAGTCAACCATTCTTTGGCAAAAAAAGCAGTGTGGTCATGCAGGTATTTTTGTCTCAGGCCAGAGACTGGGGCACTTTTTCTGGATTGTGGTAGCGGTCCCTACAGCCAGAATTGTGAAAAGCACCTCTACATTAGGCATTAGAATTGTGCGTTCCCCTATTGCAGGCTTAGGGCAGGAGGAGTGCTGCTATAGCTACAGTTTCTACTGGGAAACAGAATTGAAGCCAGGGCCAGTTTGGCAATCTGGAACCAGTCTGTGTGTGTAAATGCTGGGTGCCCCAGCTTGCTCCCCTGAGATCATGGTGCAGTGGGGCTCTCTCTACTCTACCCCTAGGTAGCCATTCAGAATACACATTTATCTGGATCACTAGCCTGAGCCACCCCACCCTTCTCAGACATAGATCCTTGTGCAATGAGGTCTTCTTTGCTCCATGCCCAGGCAGATCTCCAAGAATGGAGCATATACTCACATGCACTAGTAACCTGAGGCACCCCACCCCTCCTTTGCAGAGATCCTGGCGAAGGGGGCCCTCTTCACTTCACAACCAGTCAGATCTTCAGGCATTCAGGGCAATCACTTGCCTGGTTCAGCAGCCTGAGCTGTGCCACCTTTCCTGAGCATAGACCACGGTACAGTCGAAAGTTCTGTTCTCCACACTCAGGCTTATCTCTTGACATTCAGAGCACCTACACTCCTGGACCAGCAACCTGACCCACCCTGCCTTTCCTAAGCAAAGATTGTGGTATGGGAGGGACAGGGCACTCTGCTTCACATCCAGGCATATTTCCAGGCATTTTGAGTAACTGCTCGCTTTGTTAGGCAGCCTGAGCCACCCCACCCTTCCTCAACATAGATCATGGTGCAGCAAGGCCCTGTCTGCTCCACACCCAGGCACATCTCCAGGCATTTGGAACACCTGCTCACCCAGATTGGTAGCCTAAGCCACTTCCTGTGCAGAGGTCCTGTAGCAGCTTGGCTCTCTGCTTCATACCCAGACTGCTCTCCAGTCATTCAGAGCTCCTGCTTGCCTTGTTCAACAGCGTAAGTCACACCACGTGTCCTGTAAAGAGATCTTTGTGCAGGGCTCCCTTTCCACTCCAAACCCAGTCAAATTTTCAGGCATTCGGAGCATCTGCTCACCTGAATCAGCAGCCTACACTGCCAAACCATTCCTGTGCAGACACTGTGGGGAAGCAGGGTCCTATCCAACCAAAGCCCAGGCAGATCTCCAGGCAGCGGGAGCACCAGTTCATCTGTATTACCAGCCAGAGCTGCCCCACCCTTCCAGTACAGAGGCTGTGGTGCAGCAGGGCTCTATCAACTCCATGGCCAGGCAGATCTCCAAGTACCTGTAACATCCACTCTCCTTGATCAGGAGTTTAGGCCACCCCCATCCCCAGCTTGTTCAGATAACTTTGGTTTAAGGAGGTTTCCCAGCTCCATTCCTAGGCACACAACTGGGCACTTGCTGGTCACCCACTGGGTTCTTCCTCAGCACTGGTGCTCATGCCTGCCATCAGGGGACTGGTGGTCAGGGCTTCCCAATCTAGCCTCATCCATCTCTTGCCCATCTAGGGCTTGGCATTGAGCTCAGAACACTGCACTCCATGTATCAGCCCATTGTCTGAGACAACAGAGAGCTTCTTTTGGACAACAAGGATCAAGTATATATCCAGCCATGTTGACTGCAGTCAGCTCTTACCCATAAATGCCATCTACTGACTGTAGGTCAAACCGCACAACTCAATATAAAACCTGTCAAAAGAAGCATGTAGGGATGTAGAAGCAAAGCCAAAACATCCTACTGAATATTCTCTAAAGTCACACACCCTAAGGAAAGGAGGAAAGGAAAGAAAAAAATCAGTAATATTATAGAAAAGGAAAGAAACAATTAAAAATCCTATTTGCATGAAAATAATTACAAAATTTTAAGTGCTAGCATTCCCAGATGAGAAGGAACCAGCATAAGAATTCTGACAAACATGAAAAATCTGAATGTACTGACACCACCAAACTATCACACTAGCTCTATAGAAATGGTCCCTAAACAAAATGGAAACTGAGAAATGACAGACAAAGAATTCAAAGCATAGATTGCAAGGAAGCTCAGTGAGATCCAAGATAAGGTGGAAATCAACAACAATGAAAACCTTCTAAACAATACAGGAAATGAAGGAATAAATAAATATATTGAATTGAAAATCTCACTTAAGGAATTTAGAAATATAAATGAAACCTTTATCAATTGATTGGACCAAACAGAAGAAAGAATTTCAGAACTTGACCAGTCATTCATGCTTACCTAGTCAGACGAAAATAAAGAAAAAAGAATTTAGAAAAATGAAGCATCTTCAAGAAACATGGAATTATGTAAGATGACAAAACCTGTGAGTTATTGGCATTCCTGAGAGAGAAGGAGAAAAAGCAAAACTAGAAAATATATTTGAGGTAATAATTCAAAAAATTTTAAACTTTTTTTAGAGGTAGACATTCAGATACAAGAAATTCAGAGAACATCTTGGGATAATATAAAAAATGGACACTACCAGAGCATATAGTCACCAGGGTGCTGAAGGGCAATGTTAAACAAAAAAATCTAAAAGGCAGCTATAGGAAAAGGTCACATTATATACAAAGTGTTAGATGTGAGTTCTAAATTTCTTTTCAAAGAATCAATAGGTTGTATGTTAAATACTTTAACGTCTACTTTTAAACTTAACGTCCTCATAAAGCAACCTTTTTCAATTACCAGCTCCACCCTGACTCATTTCAATCACCTGCTCTACCCTGATTCATTCCAATTACCTACTTCACCCTGACTCATTCTGATTACCTGCTCTGTCATAACCATTTTCCCCTGCCAAACCACTCACCCAGTCACGCTCTTTAAATTAGCCAATCAGAATTAGGTTAGCCTATGTGGTCTAACCCTAGCCAACAGGGGAACAATGCAGCAGCAGGGGCCACATGTGTCAGGGATAAGAACCCCTTCCCTTCCCTTGTCCAAGTGTGCGTTCACCATTGCTCCATCCGTAAGGGTGCACCCTTGTATAGAAGTGTGCACCCTTGCCTTGCTGAGAATTAAAAAGAAAATGTTATATTCGAGTGCTATTTTTTTGTGGCACCAAACCTTTATATATAACAATTTGGGGGCTTGCCCATGATTACATTCCCCTCTGGAGTCGGTCTCTGGCTCTCTTTCATGAGGAGGTGCATACCCCGCCCCTTGTGGCGGCTTCACGGGTAAGAAATCAGAACCCACCCAGTGCCAGGAATAACCCGGGCACTGAGCAACACAGAAAAAAATAAACAAATTTAAAAAAAAACAAAACAAAAAACTGGCCAGCACAGCAACCTAGCTTAAAGGATCCTCATATACTACTGCGATGACTCTGTGCACACCAATGAAGGAGAAGCTGCAGGAGCTGGTAAAGTATTTCCTTGGTGGACAGGACCAAGGTAAGAAAGCCATAGAGCGGCGGGGGGGTGGTGAAGTACTCCTTGGTTGGGTGGCTTAGAGGTTCAAAAGAGGTGAGACATCCCCACTGGGGGGATTGAAACTCACATGAACCTCCAGTAGTAGAAAAGCTACGAAATTTCCAGTGGGAAAATTGAGCCTCACCCTAAAAGGCAAGAAATTTCCAGTGGGGGAAATTGAGCCTCACCTCAAAAGGTGAGAAATTTCCAGTAAGGGAAACTGAATCTTGAAACTTATCCCAAAACCATCAAGATGGGAAATACCCCAAGCAAGACAAGGAGCAAGGGGGATAAAGATGGTAACAAAGATATCCCCCTAGATAGGCCCCTAGGTCTCAGGATAAAACACTGGGAGGATAATGAAAGGACTAAACATAAGAAAAAGCAACAAATGATAAAATATTGCTATTTTATTTGGACTCAGGGACCCATCCTCAAACCCTCAATATTCTGGCCAAAGTTTGGTTCAAATGAGGATGTGATGTGAAAGCTTCTAACCTGATATGTTAATGATAAAAGTCCAGTGTCTCAAGAAGAACGAGGCTATGCCTTTTGTGGGAGGTAAGGATCCGCACTCCTTTTTCCCTTAAAAACAAATAGGGAAGAACCCAATCTGGCACCTCAAAATTAAAAGTTAGATGAGCCAGCTCTCATGCTTAAAGACTCCAGTGCATGGGATTCCCCTAGACTATCTTCCCTCACTCAGTGTCCCCAGTCTTTCCCCTCAGACAGCCACTGCCACTTCAGATCCCATTCCAATTTCCCCCTCTATTCACATTATCCCTCCTCCTTATAATCCTGACTCTTAGGAATTACCATCCCACTGCCTGTTTCCTCCCAACCTAAAGACTCTTCTCTAAAAGGACCTCAGCCTCCATCTGGAGGACCAAGGTCCTTGTCTACCAGCCCCCCTAAAGAGTATGGAGGAGCAGGGTTAAAGAATCCCAGAACTAAGAGGGAGGAAGGACAAGATAGGTGCTATAGATGTGGAAGAACAGGCCACTTCAAGAGAGGATGTCCTGGACTAAGAAAGGAGAAAGAAGCCCTTCCTCTCATTTCTTTTGAGGAAGAATAGGGGATGAGGGGCTCTGTCCCTTCTATTTTGAGTCCCACCAGAAGCCCTTGATAAATTTGGAGGTGGGACTTAAACATGAGCTTATCACCTTTTTAGTCAATTCAGGGACTGCTCGCTCCTCTGTTTGTTTCCCCCCATCTAATGTTGTCTTCTCCTCAGAGGAACTTTTAGTCTCTGGGATAAAAGGGGAAGGAGAGGGGAGAACAGCAGCATAAGCAGCTGGTAGAGGCAGGGAAAGACCAGCAGAGACGAAAGAGAGAGACAGAGAGGAAACAGAGAGAGAGAGAGAGAGAGAGAGAGGAAAAACAGAAAGAGAAAGAAAAAAGAGAGGCAGAGAGACAGAAAGAGAAGAAGAGACAGAGAGACAAAGAGGGAGTCAAAGAGAGGGAGAGAGCAAGAGAGAGATATAGAAACTCAAAGAGAGAAAGAAAGAGAGAAAGAGAGAGATAGAAGTAGTAAAGAGAGAACAATGTATCCTATTCCTTTAAAAACCAGGGTAAATTTAAAACCTATAATTGATAATTGAAAGTCTTCTCCGTGACACTATAACACTCCAATATCACTTTGTTGTCAGTATAAACAAAGGCATAGCTTGAAAGCACTGAGACCACTGACAATCTGTAGACTTCCTAATCAAAAATCCTTAACCCAGTAACCCATGGATGGCCCAAATGCATTTAATCTGTAGCGGCAACTGTTTTGCTAGTAGAAGAAAGTAGAAAAATAGCTTTTAGAGGAAACCTCATTGTGAGCACACCTCACCAGTTCATAACTATCCTAAGTCAAAAAAAAAAAAAAAGAAGAAGCAAAAAGGCAACTTACCAACTTAAAAATCTTAAAAATCTTAAAGTATGGGGCTATCATGTTAGAAAAAGATGATTTAACATTAACCACTGAAAATTCTCTTAACCCAGCAAGTTTCCTAACAGGGGATCTAAATCTTAATTACCATACAAAGGTCCGACCAGACCTAGGAGGAACTCCCTTCAGTACAATATGATACATGGTTCCTTCTGGGTGATTGAGGAAAAATGCTCATCATCACTGGTCATCAGAGAAATGCAAATCAAAACCACAATGAGATAGCATCTCACACCAGTTAGAACGGCAATCATTAAAAAGTCAGATAACAACAGGTGTTGGAGAGGATGTGGAGAAATAGGAACATTTTTACACTGTTGGTGGGATTGTAAACTGGTTCAACCATTGTGGAAAACAGTATGGCGATCCCTCAAGGATCTAGAACTAGAAATACCATTTGACCCAGCCATCCCATTACTGAGTATATACCCAAAGGATTATAAATCATGCTGCTATAAAGACACATGCACACGTATGTTTATTGCGGCACTATTCACAATAGCAAAGACTTGGAATCAACCCAAATGTCCATCAGTGACAGACTGGATTAAGAAAATGTGGCACATATACACCATAGAATACTATGCAGCCATCAAAAAGGATGAGTTTGTGTCCTTTGTAGGGACATGGATGCAGCTGGAAACCATCATTCTCAGCAAACTATTGCAAGAACAGAAAACCAAACACCGCATGTTCTCACTCATAGGTGGGAATTGAACAATGAGATCACTTGGACTCGGGAAGGGGAACATCACACACCGGGACCTATTATGCGGAGGGGGGAGGGGAGAGGGGGGAGGGATGGCATTGGGAGTTATACCTGATGTAAATGACGAGTTGATGGGTGCTGATGAGTTGATGGGTGCAGCACACCAACATGGCACATGTATACATATGTAACAAACCTGCATGTTATGCACATGTACCCTAGAACTTAAAGTATTAAAAAAAAAAAAAAAAAAAAAAAAAAGAAGCAGAGGTCAAATTTGAACTTAAAAAAAAAAAAAAGAAAGATACAATGGGTATTCAGTAATTGATAAGGAAACTCTTCTAAAAGCAGAGTTAGGAAAATTGCCTAATAATTGGTCTGCTCAAACATTTGAGCTGTTTGCACCCAGTCAAGCCTTAAAGTATTTACAGAACCAGGAAGGAACCATCTATACCAATTCTAAGTTAATTTGGGCTAAACGAGGTCTTATTAATAGCAAAAGATAATTGAAATCCCAAACTTACAAGGTTTTCAACAAAAGTAAAATTTGTTAAAAGTTAACAGTGTAACATGTACTATCTTAACTTCTAATCTTGTGGCCTTACGCAGTCTAGTCCACAGTCATGCAGGAAGTTTCCTTTGGAAAAGAATGGTTATCATCTTTGGGAAAAAAAAGAGGGAGAATTTATGTAAAAAGAATGTCATATGGTAAATTCTTTTCCTAAAAATATTAACTGGTTGTTTAAAGAAAGGGATGTTTGCAACAAGTCAGAAAGTTGAGGCAGGTTGAAGAATTGTCTGTGAAAGTCATGGAAAAAAAAAAGTGTGTTGTGAAAGGGAATTTATGCAAGAAATGTTGTATAATTTAAAAGTAATTAGGCCTCCTGAATGTAAAACTATTGAAGAAACAGTTTATGTGCAAAGTGTATAAGGAAAGTAAAATATACTCTTGGTAAAATGATTATAAGGAGGCATAATAATGTGGATTTTTATCTACATTAAAAGGCTAAAAGAATTCTGTTTTAAAGGTTTAAGCAAGTTTTAAAATGTTAATTGTAAAGGAAATTCTGTGTGTAAACATATTGGCTAAAGTTAAAAAGGTATCATCCAGTTTTTCTGTGAGCCGAACATTAAAATAAAAGCACAACGGGTTTTTCTTAAAGCACTAACTTGTTCTTTAACAAAAATTATAAAAGGTTAAAAAGAGTCTATAAAAAAATCTTGCCTTATGGTCAGATGTTAAAAGTAAATAAATATGTCTACAAGGTTTCATTAAAATTGAGTTTAACATTAATAACACACTAATATAAAGGTGAGATTTAGCTTCTCTGGTATAAAAACCATACAGGAAGTACTGTCAAATATAAAATGGTGTTTGGCTTTCTTTGGTCTAAAAACTGATAAAAATAGGTGCTGAAGGAAATTTCTCAGGAAGAAGGCACCAAAGACTATAAAGTCCACTGCTGATGTCCCCACATTTAAAACAAAAGATCAATTTCTTAGAAATTATATACTTGGTTTATCTTCCTCTTTCCGTTCTCTCAAAACTAAAAGTCTTTTAGCACAGGTAACACCCCTAGAACTTCCAGTAAGCCAGAACCAGCTTGAAGATTCTTCTTATCAAAGGGTGGAAAGAAGGAAAACTCAAGCCAGCCTGGGAAGGACCCTACCTTGTGCTGCTAGCCACTTAGACTGCTGTTTGTACAGTGAAAAGGGGATGGACTCATCATATCCAAGTCAAGAAAGCCCCGCCCCCCTCCAGAGTCATGGGCCACGGTCCCAGGGGAAAAACCCTACCAAACTAAAGCTAAAAAAAAATTTAACACTCTTTCTTCTATTCTATTACTCTTTCTTCTTTCCTCACTCTATTGTTGACCATCTAGTTATTAACATAACCAAGTCAATTTTGCCTTAAACTATTGCATTTAACGCTTGCCTTGTTATACTTTGTGGGGACTTGCCAAGTCAAAGACAGCTCTCTACTTCAGAAAAGCGCCACTGTCCCTCCTGACTCTCCTCAGACTGGGCATTAGTGAATTGGGACCATTCAATCCAGGGAGATTTCGACAAAGACTCCAGTGTCAACCAGGAGTCTTGCTCCCTGTTCTAGAGCTTTTAGGCCATAGTTAGTCCAATGTTCTGTGGACCACTAAAGAGCAAGAATGGACTGCCCCAACCGGTTTTTGTAGTTTCCTAAAACCATACATTCATTTTACTGGAGGGACAGCCCTCCCCACTAACTGTCAGCTAACCAGTGTAATTCTATACAGGTTATTATCTGAAACCCTCAAAGTTCTTCCCCTTTTCTAAACCAGTTCCCTTCTTTAAGCTGGTTTTATGGTATGAGGGCTAAGTTTTCAGGGACAAACCCTATTAGATTCTTTGAAGTGCATTTCTTTGATCTCCCACCACCTGCACCTTCCTCTAAGCCTTCTTCCAAAACCTCTCACAATGGAACAATAGCTCTTCCTCCATCTAAGGACAAGACCAAGATAGCTATCATAAAAGTTAAAAGACTTAAAACAAACTTTGGCGATTAAGACAGGATTCCAAGAAGCAAATGCCTGTTTGGAATGGATCAAATATTCTGTCTGCACGTTAAACTAAAGCAATTGTTATGCTTGTGCACATGGCAGGCTAGAGGCCCAGACTGTCCCCTTTCCACTAAGGTAGTCCTCCAGTCAACCAGGCATGGGCTGCATGGTAGCTCTTTTCCAGGATTCTACAGCCTGGAGTAGTAAGTCGTGCCAAGATCTCTCTCTGCTATATCCCAAAGTCCGGCACTCTGTGGGTCAGCCCCCGAGGGTCATCCAGCTTCCATCTCCCAACACTAAGTTCACTTCGTGTCTCTCACGACAGGGAGGAAACTTAGCGTTCCTTGGAGACCAGAAGGGATGCAGTGAACTTAAGAATTTTCAAGAGCTTATCAACCAGTCAGCCCTTGTTCATCCCCTAGCGGATGTGTGGTGGTATTGGGGTGGAACTTTACTGGACACTCTGCTGAATAACTGGAGTGGCACTTGTGCTTTAGTCCAGCTGGCTATCCCTTTCACCCTGGCATTTTATCAACCAGAGGAAGGAAAAAAAGACATCATAAAGTGCGAAAAGCCCCTTATAGGTCTTTCGACTCTCATGTCTATTTAAACACAATTGAAGTCCCATGGGGAGTACCAGATCAAATTTAAAACCCGAAATCAAATAGCTGCTGGATTTAAGACAATATTTTGGTAGGTGACAATAAAAATGTAGATTGTATAAGCTACATCTACTAAGCCAAGACATGTTAAAAACATTTGAAAAGAAAGCTGTGAGGAAATACGAGGGGAGGGGTTGTTAGATATAAGTCATCAATTTATTTTCAAAGAATCAGTATGTCAGTATGTTCAATTCTTTACCGTCTACTTTTAAACTTAACTTCCTCATAAAGCAACCTTTTTCCATTATCTGCTCCACCCTGACTCATTTCAATCACCTGTTCCACCCTGACTCATTCTGAGTACCTACTCTACCCTGACTCATTCCAATTACCTACTCCACCCTGACTCATTCCAATTACCTGCTCTGTCATAACCATTTTTCCCACCAAACCACTCACCTCATCACTTTCTTTAAATCTGCCAATCAGAATTAGCTTAGCCTGTGCCATCTGACCCCAGCCAATAGGGGAACGACACAGCTGCAGGGCCCACGTGCATCAGGGATAAGAACCCCTTTCCCTCCCTTGTACACGTGTGCGTTTACCATTGCTCCATCTGTAAGGGTGTGCCCTTCTATAGAAGTACCTTGCCTTGTTGAGAATTAAAAAGAAAATATTATATTTGAGTACTATTTCTTTTGTAGCACCAAAACTTTATATATAACAAAAGAAAACTCCATCAGGCTAAAAGCAGATTTCTCAGCAGAAACCTCATAAGTCAGAAGAAATTGGGGGCCTATTTTTAGCATTCTTAAAAGAAAGATATTCTAACCAATAATTTTATATCCTGCCAAACTAAGCTTCATAAACAAAGGAGAAATAAACTCTTTTCCAGACAAGCAAGGGCTAAGGGGGCACATTACCATTAGACCAACCTTATGAGAGATTCTTATAGGAATTCTAAACATGGAAATGAAAAAAGAATGCCTACTACCACAAAAACACACTTAAGTTCATAGTCCACACAGCCTATACAGCACCACACAATAGAAATCATTAAAAAGTCAGGAAACAACAGGTGCTGGAGAGGATGTGGAGAAATAGGAACACTTTTACACTGTTGGTGGGATTGTAAAAATAGTTCAACCATTATGGAAAACAGTATGGTGATTCCTCAAGGATCTAGAACTAGATGTACCATATGACCCAGCCATCCCATTACTGGGTATATACCCAAAGGATTATAAATCATCATGCTGCTATAAAGACACATGCACACGTATGTTTATTGCGGCACCATTCACAATAGCAAAGACTTGGAATCAACCCAAATGTCCATCAGTGACAGACTAGATTAAGAAAATGGGGCACATATACACCATGGAATACTATGCAGCCATAAAAAAGGATGAGTTTGTGTCCTTTGTAGGGACATGGATGCAGCTGGAAACCATCATTCTTAGCAAACTATCACAAGAACAGAAAACCAAACACTGCATGTTCTCACTCATAGGTGGGAACTGAACAATGAGATCACTTGGACTCGGGAAGGGGAACATCACACACCGGGGCCTATCATGGGGAGGGGGGAGGGGGGAAGGATTGCATTGGGAGTTATACCTGATGTAAATGACGAGTTGATGGGTGCTGACGAGTTGATGGGTGCAGCACAGCAACATGGCACAAGTATACATATGTAACAAACCTGCACGTTATGCACATGTACCCTAGAACTTAAAGTATAATAAAAAAAAAAATCCCATGATGTTAAAATAATATCTTAGTACATTAATAATACAGATCAAACTGATAATAGAAATTGTCCTTGATTGGATGGGATTATAGTGGGTTTCTTATGTTCTAAACCTATATTTCTGTAACGTTTAAATTATTAAAGCAAGTATATATAATACATAATAAAAAGTGTAAATGCAAAAAAAAAAAAGAAATTACAAAGAAACAAGTTAAGAACTTCTTTTTTTTTTTTTTTTTTTTTTTTTTGAAACGGAGTCTCACTCTGTCGCCCAGGCTGGAGTGCAGTGGCCGGATCTCAGCTCACTGCAAGCTCCGCCTCCCGGGTTTACGCCATTCTCCTGCCTCAGCCTCCCGAGTAGCTGGGACTACAGGCGCCCGCCACCTCGCCCGGCTAGTTTTTTTTGTATTTTTTAGGAGATACGGGGTTTCACCATGTTAGCCAGGATGGTCTCGATCTCCTGACCTCGTGATCCGCCTGTCTCGGCCTCCCAAAGTGCTGGGATTAATAGGAACAAAATATCATATATCAATATGAACCTTAAATGTAAATGCTTTAAATGCCCCACTTAGAATGCATAGAGTAGCAATTTGGATTAAAAAACAAGATCAATACATCTGCTATCTTCAAGAGAACCATCCAACATTTATGACACCCACAGGATCAAAGAAAAGGATTGGAGAAAGATCTATCATGCAAATGGAAATCAAAAAAGAACAGGGGTCACTATTCTTATATCAGATAAAACAGATATAAGAATTTAAGCTAACAATAGTCAAAAAGGACAAATGAGGGCATTACATAATAATAAAGAGTTCAATTCAAAAGAAGACTTAACTATCTTAAATATATATTCCCTCAACCAATGAGTACCCATATTCATAAACAGATACATCTAGACCTACAAAAAGACTTAGACAGCCACATAATAATAGTGGAGGACTTCAACACTCCACTGACAGCATTAGACAGATTATCAAAGCAGAAGAATAACAAAGAAATTCTGGACATCATATAATACTTGATCAAGTAGGCCTAATAAACATCTACAGAACACTCCACCCATCAATCACAGAATATACATTCTTCTCACCTGAACATGGATCACATACTCCAAGAATGGCCACATTCTTGGCCATAAAGCAAGTCTCAATAAATAAAAAAAATAATAATAATCAAATAATACCAGTCATACACTCAGACCACAGTGGAATCAAATAGAAATTAATACCAAGAATATCTGTCCAAAACAACACAATTACATGGAAATAAAATAACTTATTCCAGAATGACTTTTGGGTTAACAATAAAATAAAGGCAGAAATCAAAAAATTCTTAGAAATAAATGAAAACAGGGAAACATCATACCAAAATCTCTGGGATGCATGAAAAGCAGTGTTAAGAGGAGAGCTTATAGTGCTAAACACCTAGTTTGAAAAGTTGGAAAGATATCAAATTAATAATCTAACATCACACATCGAGGAAGTAGAAAAACAAGAACAAACATACCCCAACACTACCAGAAGCAAAGAAATAACTAAAAGCAGAGGAGAACTGAATGAAATTGAGACCCAAAAATCCTAACCAAAAATCAATGAAAGCAAAAGTTGCTTTTTCAAAAGGGTAAACAAGATTGATAGACCATTAGCTAGATAATAGAGAAAATCCAAGTAAACACATTAAGAAACAACATTACAACCAATACTATCAAAATACAAAAGATGCTGAGATTATAATTAGCACCTCTATGCACACAAACTACAATATCTAGAGGAAATAGATAAGTTTCTGGAAACACCCAATCTCCCAAGTTTGAATCAGGAAGTAATTGAAACCCTGAACAGATCAATATCAACTTCTAAAATTGAATCAGTAATAAAAAATCAATCAACCAAAAGAAGCCCTGAACCAGATGGATTCATAACCAAATTCTACCAGACATACAAAGATGAACTTGTACCAATCCTACGAAAACTATTTCAAAAAATCAAGGGGGAGGAATTCCTCCCTAACTCATTTAATAAAGCCAGCATCACCCTGAAAGCAAAACCTGGGAAAAACACAATGATAAAAGAAAACTACAGGCCAATATTCTTTCCCAGTGAGGACAGGTACTAAAATTCTCAACAAAATGCTAGCAAACTGAATCATGCAGCAAACTCAAAAGTTAATTCACCACAAGTAGGCTTTGTTCCTGAGATACAAGATTGGTTCAAGGTTACATGCAAATCAATGAATGTGATTTACTACATAAAAAGAATTTAAAACAAAACCCATGTGATTATCTCAATTGATGTAGAAAAAAGCCTCATAAAATTCAACATTCCATCATGATAAAAACCCTCAACAAATTAGGCATTGAAGGAACATACCTCAAAGTATTAGGAGCCATCTATACAAAACCCACAGTCAACATCATACTGAACAAGCAAAAGCTGGAAGCATTCCTCTTGAGAACTGGATGAAGGCAAGGATGCTGATGCTCACCACCTGTGTTCAACATAGCACTGGAGGTCTGCCAGAGCAATCAAACAAGAGAAAGAAAAGGCATTCAAATAGGTAAGAAGAAGTCAAACTATCTTAACTTGCTGACAATCTCATTGTATACCTATAAGACACTAAAGACTCTGTCAAAAGGCTCCTGGAACTAAGAAATGACTTCAGTAAAGTTTCAGGATACAAAATCAATATACAAAAATTGGTAGCATTCCTGTATACCAATAACATTTAAGCTGAGAGTCAAATCAAGAATGCAATCCTATTTATAATAGCCACAGAGGAAATAAAATACTAAGAATACATCTAACCAAAGAAGTAAAAGATTTCTACAATAAGAACAAAACACTGCTGAAAGAAATCATAGATGACAAACAAAAAAAAAAAATGGAAAAACATCTCATACTCATGGATTAGAATAATTAATATCATTAAAATGGCCATACTGCCCAAAGCAATCTACAGATTCAATGCTATTTCTATCAATCAACCAATTTTATTTTTCAAAAAGTGAGAAAAACCTGTTCTAAAATTCATATGGAACCAAAAAAAAGAGCCTGAATATCCAAAGCAATTCTAAACATAAAGAACAAAGCTGAATGCATCACATTACCCAACTTCAAACTATACCATAAAGCTCTAGTAATCAAAACAGTGTGGTACCAGTGAAAAAAACAGACACAAAGACCAATAAAACAGAATAGAGAACCCAGAAATAGAGCCTTATACTTACAACCATCTGATTTTTGACACAAATTGACAAAAGTAAGCAATGAGGAAGGGACTCCCTATTCACTAAATGATGCTGGGATACCTGGTTAGCTATATGCAGAAGAATGAAATTGGACCCCTACCTTTCACTAAATACAAAAGTTAACCCAAGAAGAATTAAGATCTCAAAATGTAAAAATTCTAACCAAAAACCTAGAAAACACCATTTTGGACATTGACTTTGGGAAATAATTTATGACTAAGTTCTCAAAAGCAGTTGCAAGAAAAAAAAATTGTCAAGTGGGACCTAATTAAACAAAAGAGCTTCTGTACAGCAAAAGAAACTATCAACAAAGTGAACAGACAACCTACAGAATGGGAGGAAATATTTGCAAAATATGCATCTGACAAAGTTTTAATATCCAGAATCTACAAAGTGCTTTCAACAGTTCAACAAGCAAAAGACACATAACACCATTAAAATGTGGGCAAAGGACATGAACATGTACAAAAACTTCTCGAAAGAAGATATGCAAGCAGCCAACAAACATATGAGCAAATGCTCAACATCACTAATCATCAGAGAACTGCAAATCAAATACCATAATGAGGTACCATCTCACACCATTCAGAATGGCCATTATTAGTACATGTGCTGTTGAAGCAAGCAATAACAGATGCTGGTGAGGCTGTGGAGAAAAGTGAATGCTTATACACTGTTGATGGAAATTAGTTCAGGCACTGTTGAAAGCAGTTTGGAGATTTGTCAAATGACTTAAAACAGAATTACCATTTGACTGAGCAATCTTATTACTAAATATGCATCCAAAAGAAAGTAAATTGTTCCACCAAAAAGGCACATGCACTTGTATGTTCACTACTGCAATAATAGCAAAGACATGGAATCAGTCTATGTGCCCATCAATGGTGGACTGGATAAAGAAAATATGGCACATATATACCATGGAATACTATGCAGCCACAAAAAAGGAAATTATGCCATTTAGAACAATATGGAGGCAGCTATAGGACATTATCCTAAGTCAGTTAATCCAGGAACAGAAAGCCAAATACTACAGGTTGTCACTTATAAGTGGGAGCTAAACGTGGTGTACTCATGGACATAAAGATGGCAACAATAGACAGTGGGGAATACTAGAGTGGGGAGGGAGGCAAGGTTTGAAAATCTAACTGTTGGGCACTATCCTCACTATATAGGGGATCATTCACATCCCAAACCTCAGCATCACATAATATACCCAGGTATTAAGCCTGTACATGTACTGCTTGAATCTAAAATAAAATTTGAAATTATAAAAAAAATAAAAAAATAAAACTTTAAATAAATGCAAAGTATGTACTATTTTCTATGTCTGGCTTATTTCACTTAGCCCCATGTTTTAGTACATATCTATCTTGTATCTGTAGTGTATTCGTTTGTACTCCTGTGGAGTGTTATATATGAGTACACAAATGTTTTAATCCATTCATCAGGTAATGGACATTAAGGTTGTTTCCCATTTTGATAATATAAAAAATGTATCTGCAAGACTTTGTGTGAGTATAGTTTTCAATCCTTTTGCATAAATACCTAAGAAGAGGATTGCTAGCTCTATTTTAAGTGTGTATTTAACCTTATCAGAAATTGTCTGTTATGGTTTGGATGTGTGTCCCCTCATATTGACATGTTGCAAGTGGAGCCTAGTGGAAGGTATTTGGGTCATGGGGCTGATCACTTTTTGAATGGCTTGGTGCCATCCTTGCAGTAATGAGTGAGTTCTCACTGTATGAGTTCATGTGATAGCTGGTCCCTTAAAAGAGCCTGGAATCTCCTCCTGTCTCTCTTCCCCCGGCTCTTGCCATGGAACACACTTGATTCCCCTTTGCCTTATGCCATGAGTGGAATTTTCCTGAGGTCTTCACCAGAAGGCGAGCAGATGCTAGTGCCATTCTTATTGTAAAGCCTGTATAACTGTGAGCCAAAATAAGCCTCTTTTCTTTATAAATTACCCAGCCTCAAGTATTTCTTTATAGCAATGAGAATGGACTAACACAGCGTCAAACTGATTTTCAAAGTAGCTGGAAACTTTACTTTTCTGTCAGCAATATATAAGAGTTCCATTTGTCTGACATTCAGTCTTTTAAATGTTCAAGTTGATGTGTTGAGATATTTTATAATGGTTTTATTTAAAATGCCTGATGAATAGTGATGTTGAATATGATTTAATGTTTCTTTGCCAGTAATATACTATGTTTTATGAAGAGTTTGTTCAAAACTTTCGCTATTTGTTTTTATTGGGTTATCTTTTCTTTATTGAACTTTAAGAACTGTTTATACATTATGAAAGCTGGCTTTTCATCAGATGTACATGCAAGTACATAGGGACACACACATTTTTCACCCAGTCTGGTTTGCCTTGTTATTTTTCCTAACAGTTTTTTTAATGACCAAAAGTTAAGTTCTCAATGTTAATAACATCTGATTAATCAATATTTTTATTTTATAATCTGTGCTATTTCTGTCAAATCTAAAGACATTTTACCTCTCCAAATTCTCAAAATTATTTTCATATGTTTTATTTTATAATTTCTGTAGTATTAGATTTTATATTTAGGTTCATAATCTCTTTTTGGACAATGTTCATGTCATGGTGAGCTATTGCAAGACATTTCCTTTTGTCCATAAGGTATCTAATTATTTCGGAGTCATTTTTTTGAAAACACTATTTTGCCTCTTTGGATTACCTTCACATTTTTATTAAAATGAAACTTACCATATATATACGGGTCTACTTCTGGATGCTATTCAGTTTCATTGATCTATATGTCTGTCCTTCAAAAATAATAAGTTATCTAGATTATTGTAACTTTATAATAAGCCTTGAAGTCAGATAGTTTTTAAATTGACACATAATACTTTACATACCTATAAAGTACGTGTGATATTTTGTTACATGTATAGAATGTGCAATGATCAAATCAGGGTATTTGGCGTATCCATCACCTTGAGTATATATCATTTCTATGGGTTGGAAGCAATTCAAGTCTGCACTTCTAGCTACTCTGAAATTTATAATACATTGTTGTTAATATGGAGAAAACACTCCAGAACATTGGTCTAGGCAACAATTTTACAGCTAAGACCTAATCTGCTGTTGAACACTGGAACTTATATCTTCCATCATACTATATATTTTGTACTCATTAACCAGCCTCTCTCCATCCCTTACATTCACCCACGCACTTCCCAGCCTCTAATATCTTTCATCTACGTCATGAGATCAACTATTTTAGCCCCCACATATGAGTGAGAACACATGATATTTGTCTCTGTGCCTGGCTTATTTTACTTAACATAACTTCCAGTTCCGTTTATGTTACTGCAAATGACAGAATTTTATTCTTTTATCTGGTTGAATTGAATTTCACTGTGTATATATACCATATTTCCTTTATTATCCATCCATTGATGGACACTTAGGTTGACTATATCTTTGCTATTGTGAATAGTGCTGCAATAAACATGTGAGTCCAGGTATCTTTTTGACATGCTGATTTTTTTTCTTTTGGATAAATACCAAATAGTGTGATTGTTGCATCGTTTAGTAGTTATATTTTTAGTTTCTTGAGAAATCGCCACAATATTTTCCACAGCATCTGTTCTAACTTACCTTTCCACTGATTGTACAAAACATTCCTTTTCTTCACATTCTCACCAGCATCTGTTATTTTCTGTCTTTTTGTTAACAGCCATTTTAACTGAGTTGAGAAGATATTTCATTGTGGTTTTGATTTGCATTTCCCTAACTCTTTTAGGATTAGGATGTTGAGCATTTTTTTTTATATATACCTATTGGCCATTTGTACGTTTTCTTTTGAAAAACGTCCTTTCATGTCCTTTGCTCACTTTTTAATGGGATTATTATTATTATTATTTTGCTATTGAGTTTCCTATATATTTAGATACTAGTCCCTTGTCTGCTGAATAGTATACAAACATTTTCTCTCATTCAGCAGATTGTTCTCTTCACTCTGTTGATTATTTCCTTTGCTGCACAGAGGACTTTTAGTTTAACATAGTCCCATGTGTCTAATTTTATTGTTGATGATGTCTGCATTTTTGAGGTCTTAGCCATGAAATTATTGTCTAGACCAATGTCCTGGAGTGTTTTCCCTATGTTTTCTTCTAGTAGTTTTATTTTGGGTCTTACATTTAAGTCTTTCTGCCAACTTGTGTTGATTTTTGTACATAGTGAGAGATTGGGTCCAGTTTCATTCTTCTGTATATAGATATCCTATCCTTCCAGCACCATTTTTTGAGGAGTTTGTTCTTTCCTTGATTATGTTCTTGGTAACTTGTCAAAAATCACTTGGCTGTAAGTACATGGATTTTTGTTTTTTCTATTCAGTTTCATCAGTCTATGTGTCTGCTTTTATGCCAGTATCATTCTGTTTCAGCCCATATAACCTTGTAATATATTTTTTACCAAATGCTTCTTCTGCATATTTTGAGATGATTGTATGGTTTTTGTCCTTTGTTCTTTTGATGTGATGTATAAAATTTATTGATTTGCATATGTTGACTCATTGTTGCATCTTTGGAATAAATTCCACTGTATCATAGTGTATTATCTTTTTGATGTGATGTTGGACTTGATTTGCTAGTATCTTTTTGAGAATTTTTGCATCTATTTTTGATAGGGATACTGGCTTGTAGATTTCTGGGCTTTCTTTTTGTTGTTGTTATTGTTGCACCTTTGGTTTTAGGATCAGGGTAATGCTGGACTCATAGAATTAGGGAGAATTCCCTCCTCTTCAATTTTTTGGAATAGTTTGAGAATAATTGGTATTAGTTCTTTGAAAATTTGGTAGAATTTGGCAGTGAAGCCAAATATACCTGAAATTTTCTCTGTTGGGAGAGTTTTTATTACTGATTCAACCTCAGTATTCATTATTGGTTTGTACATATTTTCTATTTTCTCCTTTCAATCTTGGAAGTTTGTATTTGTCCAGGAATTTATCCATTTCCTCTAGGTTTTCCATTT
Source organism: Macaca nemestrina (assembly GCF_043159975.1). NCBI lineage: Eukaryota > Metazoa > Chordata > Mammalia > Primates > Cercopithecidae > Macaca > Macaca nemestrina. The sequence goes on from NC_092128.1 coordinate 69,204,220, forward strand.
TGTTACTGTATAGTTTTTTCATAATAGTCATGGAAGATCTTTTGTATTTTTGTAGTGTCAGTTGTATTGTTTCCTTTTTCCTTTCTGATTTTACTTATTTGGGTCTTCTCTCTTTTTGCCTGATTAGTCTAGCAAGCATTTTTGTTTATCTTTAAAAAAAACCCACTTTTCATTTTGTTGATCTTTTGTATCTTTTTTTTCAGTCTGTATTTCATTTTGTTCTGCTCTGATGTTTATTTCCTTCTACTAATTTTGAATTTAGTTTGTTCTTACTTTCCTAGTTCATTGAGGTACATAATTAAATTGTTTTCTTAAAAATTTCTACTTTCTAAATGTAGGCATTCATTGTTGTAAGGTTCCTTTTTGCAATGATTTTGCTGTATCCTGTAAGTTTTGATATGTTGTGTTTGATTCTTATTTGTTTCAAAAAATTCTTTGAATTCCTCATGAGTTTCTTGTATGCAGGTTGTAATTAGGTCATTTTTAAAATCTATTCAGCCAGTCTGTATCTTCTAAGTGGAAAGTTCAATCCATTTACACTGAAGGTTATTATTGATATGTGAAGGCTTATTCCTGTCATTTTATTTATTGATTTCTGGTTGTGTTGTATATCCATTATTCCTTTCTTTCTTACTTTTTGTTTTTCAGTGTGGTAGGGTGGAGCTTAATTGGGCAGACCTGCCCGCAGGGACCCTGGTGGTGCATGTCAAGCAAGGTTGGCTGTGGTAGTTAATGGGCCAGGTGATTACCAGGTCTCTGGCGGTATGCTAGGTGGGGGGCCACAGTGGCTGTACTGTGACCATGTTACTGGAGAAGGCGAAGTTGCTTTCAGTGGAAGGCTCCACAGGCAGGCAGCTAGGGACACAAACTTTGCTAATGCTTTAGCCCCAGAGGCTGCAACCCAGCACAGTGGCAGCTATGAGCAGTGAAATTTACCCTTGGGGTACAAAAACAATGCCCTATTATCCCTTTGCTGTGGGAGCAGTGCTGATGCTAGTGGCTCGCTCTTTGGTCCTGGCTCTGACTCCATCAGCAGTAACAACCAGCAGTGGTGGATGCTGGGGGTGCAATAGACTTTTATCCTGGCTACCCTTCTGGAAGGATGTCACTGCCAGCAACTCCGGACTCAGCTTTGGCAGCAGTTGCCTGCATCAAAGACTGTTGTGAGTGGGGAAAGGTAATGGGGCTCCAGGAATGTGAGGACGTAAGGGCTTTGGGATCTCCAAGGCAGGATGCAGTCTGGTGGGGGCTGGGCTTTCAAAATGGCACCTTGTTGTAGCTGCTTAGGACTCTGAGGGTGTGTAGAATCCTGCATAAGCTCCCTCTCTAAAGCAATACCTTCTCACAGTCTCCAGACAGTTTCCAGTGATGGTCTTAGGTCCCATAAGGGCCAAAGGACCCTCCCATGGCTAGGATTGAAGGAGCCCCTATGGGGAATGTGTACTACTGGGGATCTCTCACTTATTATTTTTCCAAACTGGAGAGTGTCTCTAGGCTCCCAGGTGATCCTAGCTGAGCAGGCTGCCTCACTTCCCTCCCCTTCCTTGATTTAGCTGTTTCTTATCACTTCTCTGTTGAATTCCAGTATTCTGTCTTAGAAGATCTCTTCAAAGTGTAGTTATCTACCTGCTATTTTGGTTCTTCTTTGTGGAAGAGGCAAGTACCTGATGTGTCCAGTCAGCTATCTGGAAGTCAGATAGTTTAAGTCCTCCTATTATTTTTCTTTTTCAAAATTGTTCTGGTAATCTATTATATTTTAAAATATACATTTCAGAGTTAATCACTTTCCACAAAAAAGACCCAATGAAATTACACTGAATCTATAAATCAATTTGAGAATAGTAGACATCTTAACAACATTGAGATCACGAATCTATAAGCATGATGTGTTTATTGATTTATTTAGATATTCTTTAATTTATCTCATCTGTATTTTGTAGATTTCCTCAAACAGATCTTGTATATACTTTCTTATATTTATTTTTAAGAGTTTCATGTACTTTGAGGCTATTACATTTGGTATTTTAAATTTTGCATTTTCTAGTTGTATATTCATAGCATATAGAAACAGTTTGTAAATAAACTAAGTTCTCAAAAGGTACCTGTGGATTCCTTCAGGTTAACTGTGTAAATGTTCATATAATCTATAAATAAATATTATTTACTTTCTACTCTCATATATATATATTATGTCCTTTCATGTCATATTGCATTGGCCATGACACAAATAAAAAGTTGAATAAAGAAGTAACAACTGTGTATTTTTCCTGATTTTGAGAGAAATATATTTAGTCTTTGAATGTTAAGTGTGATTTAACTCTAGGATTTTTCTTTTCTTTTTTTGAGACAGAGTCTCCCTCTGTTGTTCAGGCTGGAGTGCAGTGATGTAATCTTAGCTCCCCGCAGCCTTGACCTCCCAAGGTCAAGTGAATAGTCAGCCCCGCAAGTACCTGGGACTACAAGCATGTACCACCACTCTGGCTAGTATTTTTGTACTTTTTGTAGAGATGGGATTTGCCATGTTGCCCAGGCTGGTCTCTAACTCCTGGTCTCAATTGATCCACTGATCTCAGCCACCCAAAGTGCTAGGATTACAGGTGTGAGTCACCATGCCTGGTCAACGATTTAACTCTAGGTTTTTGGTAAATTTATTTAATTAATTTGAATAGACTTATATCACTCCACTAAAATCCAACATCTCCATCATTTACTAAATTTCTATAAGTATGTGAACTTATTTCTGTGTCATTAAATTTTTTTGTTAATTATTACTTTCTATTAACATGTTTTCATTACTCTTTATTTTCCTTTATTTTCCTTTTTTTTTTAGATGGAGTCTCGCTCTGTCACCCATGCTGGAGTGCAGTGGCGCAATCTCAGCATCTCAGCTCACTGTAAGCTCCGCCTGTTGGGTTCACACCACTCTCCTGTCTCAGTCTCCCAAGTAGCACATTCTACCTCACCTGGCTAATTTTTTTGCATTTTTAAGAGAAATGGAGTTTCACTGTGTTAGCCAGGATGGTATTGATTTCCAGATCTTGTGATCTGTCCTCCTTGGCCTCCCAAAGTGCTGGGATTACAGGCGTGAACCACTGAGCCCAGCCTATTTTACATTTTAATGACTGTTTTGGGTAGACATTAATTACATGCCCTACCACTCCCCTCAATATTCTGGCTATTCTTATTATAAGCTTTGTAATTAGCTTCTCTGGTTCTTCAGAGATTATATAGTTACTTTTATTGATATATTGGGATTTTGAAAATTTATATTTTAATCTAGAGATTATTCCTTATTATAATAATGAGTTTAAAAGTATTCATTTTATTTGTTCTAGTCATCTTTTGTGTTTTTAAAGAATATTTCAAAGAGTTTATCATAGGAAGCTTGTCAATTTGCTGTTAGACTTATTCTTAATGTCTTTTATCTTTTTAAAGAATTTTCACTATTAATAGGAGTCCTTCTTCTGTGACACCTTCCTGAAGTTCCTGCTTCTTAATTGCCCTGCCTTTACTCAATTGTTGTCGTTCATCATCAAACCATTCAGTATGTAAGCACTAAGACGAACTCCACTGAATTTCTTGAGGTTCAAAACATAGTCCAATACCATAGGTGGCATTTTCAATATCCAAATTCAATGAAACCATTGATATGTTCCTTACTGTAAGCATTCTCCTTTGAAAGTCAAGATTATTAAAGCAGCAACGAGCAGAGTTATCAGGACAAAAGACAAAAATTATTCAAACAGATAATTAAGTGACTCTAAAGGAGATTGTTTCTACTTGCGCCCCTATATTCCTGTATATGTGAATTTTGCCCAGGGTAGTGGCTTTATATTGGTCAATATCTCAAAGTTTATATAATTCTTGTAGGACACCACCCAACTCCACAAGATGTTGTCCTAGCCCACACTGTAACTCTGGTTTCAGTAAACAGTTTGAATTTTGAAAAGATAGATACTTCTAGATGTGAGGCCTGTAATAACACCAATGATTTACATAGCAGGAGGATATGGGATACTGACAGCTTCTAATACATTCTGTAAGTCCAGCAGAAGTAGTGATGGCAGCATTGAAGGACGGAAAGACCTGTAAACATCTGCATAGAATGGGTGTATATTCACCCCATGAGGGCAAATCCCTCACCTCAGAGGAGAAAGAAGTACAAAGTAACCAATATTCCACAGGGTAGCTGATTGCCTTTCCCCTCTCTTTGAACAAAGACACATTGTGGGCTCAGTTTTGGAATCTGGTATTGGCAAGTTGAGCTCTTGGTAATGGAAGTAGCCAGAGGATATATTGCCAAAGGCAGGGACCTAGAAAACAATGTTTGAAGGGGTCAATTTCTGTAATAGAGAGGAGGGCAGGACAAGCATAAAAAGCAGATATAAAAGCAACCGGGCAAATCACTGGCATAGGAGCTTTTTTGTGATTACTTTCACATGTATTTCCACTTTCTCCCCTTCAATCTTATTGTGCTATTTTAGTACTTCTAGTATCTCCCCTTATATATTTAAATATACATATCCTGTTCTGATTTCATCAAGTTTATATTAATATAATGTAATCTATAATTTTAAAGGGTAAAGCAATCTACAGACTAACATCATCTCTAAATAGAAAATCTAGAGATTTTTTTTTGCCAGTTCTCTTCACAAAGCGTGTTGGTGTTATTGTTTTTACTTTCTAAAATAATTTTTTTTCATTTTCTGTTCTGAAACCATAATTGTTTGGCCCTTCAGTTGAATATGTTGAATGTTCATCTATACCATGTCCTTTTTCCACTGTTTCTCTAATAATCTCTCATTTGTCTTTAATTGGCACAAGTGTTTTCTCCTGAAAATTCTTTGAACTCTTATTCTAAGTATGAGATTTTTTCCTAATCCATAGAAAAATGGTCACTATTTCTATTTGATTTATGAAAACTTTTTTTAAATAAGTGTCCTTCATTTGTTGTTTCTATTATCCCTTTTCTCCTGTGTAGGTTCCTTTTCTCATAATTCATCTTGTTAATAAAGTTCTTCCTCACCTAATTTCAGAAAATTCATGTCAAGTAGGATAAGGCACTAATTCAGGCTAGCAAGGATTATTTGTGGTTCACATAAATTCCTTATGAGATGGTTTATGCGATGACTGTATTTAATTCAAATTTTAGATTCCTTTTTCAGAATAAAACAGGCTAGTCATTGTTTATAAGGTTATTTCTGAGGTGCAAAATTATCTTCTCTCCATCTATGTTTTTATACATCCTGAATTCCCCCATGCAATTTTGGCTGCCACAGTCAGACAGAAAAAGTGCAAGGACACTTTTTTCTTGTATCTGTAATGGAAACTTAAGTGGGTTTTTTGTTGTTGTTGTTGCTGTTGTTTTGCTTTGTTTTTCAATGTTTATTTCTTCTTCAGTGTCAAAGTTCAGCAAATATATTCTGGCTCCTTCAGAATCTTCTCTTCCTTATCAAAATGGTCTCACTGTGTGTTTCCTTTTCAGTCTCAGAAACTTGATTTTCAATGGGCCAAAGATAGTTCTAGCCAAGAGCCCATGCAACCATTTCTACTACATAAAACAAAAATCAGTTTTGGGTTTGGACCTGTATGGTACCACTCTATCAACTTTGGGCAACTCCGTGCTGCTACCTTTTTCTAAGATTTATAGTAATTATGTTTTCTGTGGACACCTTCCCTTTCCCTCTTTGATATTCACTGCATTAAGAAGCCCTTTCTCCTAGCTACAATAAAGTACAAAAGGACAAGTATCAATTTTACTTTGAAATTCTGATACTGTAACAATACAATAATTAATATGCAACAAAATCCAATTCCATTTAGCTTACAAAACTTTCATAGATTAATGTTTCTGTAAACTATACCAACATTTTTTTTTTACCATTTCATCTGGCATGAGAAAATAATCATATACTTTTAAGCCAACATTCTCTATTAACACGAATTTCTGTGACAGAAAAAAAGAAAGAAAAATTATGTTGATTCTACTATTGTTTCTTCACTAGTATAATTACATCTATTGATTTATTATTTTTCCATTTATTTTCAAATGATTAAAAACCTAGTAAAATATGTAACTACATGAGGCTTATGGCTCAAGAACCTGATCATTTCCCAGAGTGGAGAAAAAAACATGAAAATAAATGCAGTTTAATATGTGTTAAATAGGTATCTATATAAAGATGCAATGGGCATACCAAGAAGGGGAGAACTAAATAAGAGCTTTTATTCCTTTCTAAACTAGTAGATAAATTATTTTTAAAATAGCATTAAAAATCAAAACAAGTTATTAGCTCTTTCAATGTTAAAATGTATTTGCTGACAGTCTAAAGGTCATTGTCAAAAAAGAAAAAAATGGTAAAGACTAAGCTAATGCTACTGTAAGAAGATTTAAACTCCCTCTATCACTCTGTAAAAATATGATGAATGGAAGATTGTAGGTAACATGGTATAAACTAGGGTATCAAGATTTAGGGAAAAAAATGAGGCTGTTTAGATGCTCCTGAAGAATGCTGAGTGGGAGTGCAAGAGATTTAAACATTCAGTAACTTTTTGTAAATGCCATCACATGTTGTTCTTTCCAGCATAAGGAATGGTCCCAAATGCCTTGACATTTAAGCATGTGCACATATAATTATTTTCAAGCCTTATCCTTTTAAATCTGATTTGAGATAGAAAATTTTTCCTTCTTTCTCCTTTTTCATGCATTTTCCTGCTTATCTTGATGGTTTTCCTTCCCACCACATAGAGCAGCAATTTTTGTAAATGTTTCTACATTTTAAAGCCATTAACATCACATGTGTAATTCATAGGGATGAAAATCCTCAAAATTCATAGGAATGAAAGCCCTCAAAATTGGCTCATTCAATCAAATTTTCCTTCCTTGAAATAAATATGAAAAACTAGTATTTGGAGTAAATCACATGAGATATATATATATATATATATATATATATATATATATATATATATATAAAATAATTTCTCAGGTGAATTGATAGACAGACACAAGTTTTGCCAGCAATAACTCTAAATACATGAGTTCTTCATCTGGGAATTTCTTTAAATTTGGAAACTAGATTATATAATCATTTGCACACCTACATCCCAAAAATGCTTCACATACAGGAACAACAATTTTGTTGACTAAATTTTACAATTGTAGCAATAAATTAGTCTGATTATATATAACTGACTATTTTAAATGCACTTCAAGGTATAGTCATAAGAGTATGGAGTTTTATTATAATTTTCAAATAAGAAATATTTTTAAGCTGGTCTGACTTCATAAGAGTTTTTCTGAGAAATATCACTTTGTCAAACATAGGTAGTCTACCAACTTCAGACTTTCATATGTCTTTTCCTTCACTGACAAGTTTTTCAAAGGGGTAGTTTATAACATCCATCCACTTCTCAATGTATTACAATTTGTCTTTGCCTCCAACATTATTCAGAAGCTGGTCTTAATGACTTAAAATTGGCAAGCAAAAGACACATGGAATCATGATTTGAGTTCTGTATATGATAGGATACTGTTTTCCTGATCCTACTCATTATTAGCTTCCCTACTTTAACTTCAGGGACCCCCTCCTTTCCTGATTTAATTCCATTATTTCTTTACTTCCATCCATGGGGTTATTATTTTAACAGTAGTGTTTCTGAGGATGCTATCATCACCTTCTTTTACTTTATCCACTCTCACTAAGAGATGCCATCCAACCCTATTATTCCAAACACTACATACAGGAGATTGCATTGTTTTGGTCAGAATCCTCCTTTTTCTCCATATCTATTCTATAGTTGCTTCTGGGAAAAGTACATTTTCCCGTCCCTTTGATGGTAAGTTTGGCCATATCACTTGTTTTGGTTAATGGAATATGAGCGTAAAGACAATTTGCTAAGTGCACACTGAAGCTTCAAGAGACATCCTGCACTTTTGCTCACCCCTCTTGCATCTTAGCCATCCACCATGAGAAGAACAACACTTGGGAAGTGTCTAGTCACAGGATAAGATGACACATGAAACATCACTGAGATCAAATATAACCTGATGACAAGTTCAACCTAGTCCAGTAGAGCTACATCAAATCCACAGACCTGGGAACAAGAAATCAGTGTCTGTTGTTGCAAACCACTGAGCTTTGGTGTCGTTTTTATGTAGCAGTTTTTGAGGAAAATATTTGATACTATACTTGTTAATGTCTTTCCAAACATTCTTCTGAATTTTAAACAAAAATATCTGTCATTTGAATTTCCCTAACTAGATGATTCATAGGTACCTCAAATTCAATGTGTATAAAGATGAACTTACTTTCTCTCCAGGTAACATAATTTTTCCATGTTATTTCCTATTTCAGTGAAGAAAAATTTCATCTGTCTATTTTCCAAGCAGAAAAATAACCAAGGTGCTATCTTTTTTTTCTCTCTCTCTTCCTTGGCCTATTGCTGATTGATTAATCATCAATTCCTTTGACAGTAACATAATTTTATGAACTAATGAATATATTTTCACAGCATTTTATGTATCCCTATAAGCTGTCTTACTTTTTCAAAAAACAGGCAGAATATAAACAAATAATCAAAAGGAATTCTGTTGACTCTTTCTTTTCAGTAGCTCTAAATTATTTACTCACTTCTCCAACCACACTGCTATTACATTTGTTTAGACATTTATTTTTTCCTGCAAAGAATGACACATGCCTTCTAACTTCCTGCAGGTTACTTACTCTCCAGCGTGTTCTCCACTCTTCTTCCAGTTTCCTTTTTAACATAAAAATTGGATCTACTTAAAGTCCTCACTGTTTAGCTACTTTCAGAATAAATGCAATCAAAGAAGAAGATATACACTCAACTTGCTATTCAAATATATTAACACATTACAGCTCTATGAAAACAGAAAGCTCTCCTGGTTTGTCTCATGTTTTTTAAAAAACTAGTTTCCTTCTCATGAACATGTCTTTTGCCCTCTACCTCTAATCCAGCTACATAGTCCAGCTGATCCCTACCCATATATCTCAACCCAATTCAGGTGTTATCTCATCTGAGGACCCTTTTGAAATTATTTTATGCCACTTCATTTTCAGTTAATCTGAGTTAACTGCCTCTTGGGAATTTGTGCATAAGTCTATAGTGACATATATCATAGTTCCTTAGAATATTAACTTATGCATCTGCCTTCTGCTTTAGATGTTTCATAGAAAATAAGGAAAGTGCATGTGTCTTTATAGCAGCATGACTTATAATCCTTTGGGTATATCCCCAGTAGTGGGATGGCTGGGTCAAATGGTATTTCTAGTTCTAGATCCTTGAGGAATAGCCACACTGTTTTCCATAATGGTTGAACTAGTTTACAGTCCCACCAACAGTGTAAAAGTGTTCCTATTTCTCCACATCCTCTCCAGCACCTGTTGTTTCCTGATTTTTTAATGATTGCCATTCTAACTGGTGTGAGATGGTATCTCATTGTGATTTTGATTTGCAGCACTATTCACAATAGCAAAGACTTGGAATCAACCCAAATGTCCATCAGTGACAGACTGGATTAAGAAAATGTGGCATATATACACCATGAAATACTATGCAGCCATAAAAAAGGATGAGTTCGTGTCCTTTGTAGGGACATGGATGCAGCTGGAAACCATCATTCTCAGCAAACTATCGCAAGAACAGAAAACCAAATACCGCATGTTCTCACTCATAGGTGGGAATTGAACAATGAGATCACTTGGACACAGGAAGGGGAACATCACACACCAGGTCCTATTGTGGGGAGGGGGTAGGAGAGAGGGATAGCATTAGGAGATATACCTAATGTAAATGACGAGTTAATGGGTGCAGCACACCAACATGGCACATGTATACATATGTAACAAACCTGCACATTGTGCACATGTACCCTAGAACTTAAAGTATAATAATAATAAAAAGAAAATAAGGAAAGTATATTTCTTTATGTAGATTCTCCTTGGCTTACAATGAGGTTACCTCCAAACACATTCATTATAGGTTGAAAATACTGTAAGATAATAACACGTTTAATACACCCAACCTACCAAATATCATAGCTTAGGTTAGCCTACCTTAAACATGCTAAGAACACTTACATTAGGTTACAGTTGGGCAAAATCATCTAACACAAAGCTATTTTATGATGCAGTGTTGATTATCTCATGTAATTTATTGAATACTGTCCTGAAAGTGAAAAACAGAATGGTTGTATGAGTACTTGAAGTACAGTTTCTACTGAATGCATATCGGTGTCACGCCACTGAAAATTCAAAACATTTTTAGCTGGAGCTATTTTAAAGTGGAAACTGCCTGTATCTAGCTTCCAGGACAGTAGTCTTATTTGTCATTATATCTCAAGCACCTACACATATATAGTCAAAAATATTTGGAACATGAATAAATGAATGAAATTTTGGGTAAATAGGTAATGATTAGGCTTAATTTAGGACTCTAAGTTCTCAAATAAAACAAAAATTCATCATAAACTGAAACTCTTTTACATTTGAAATACATCAACTCAAAATAGCCACCCTAGGAAGGCTTCTTCAACCTACCAAGAGAAAAGTTGGGCATTCCACACTGGCTTAGAACTTTGTACAAACTTTAATCATCACACCGTATTGCTATTATTTTGTTTTCATGTCTGGCTTTTCCAGTACATTGTGAAATCCCTGAACCCTGAGTGCCAGTTTTATAAAGCTGCGACATTCTAAAATTGAATGCAGTTAAATCTCAAAGCGAAATGCTATTACTATATACAATAAGGATCAACGCTTGTTGAATCAGTTACCATTCCCTGAATAGTAATAGAGCTTTATTATGTGTCATACACAAATCCCCAGAGCTGAGAATAAGGCAGAGGTACAACAGAACAATCACCTACACATATTTACTATAAAACCTTAAGAGTATGAAATTCAAAATAAGAAAGGATGGTTCACTGTACTCTATGGTTAGAGGATGTTTGAAAATTATCTATAGGATTGCAACTTTAATAACGGCTTCAAGAAGCTGAGAATAAATTGGCCTCAAATAAACCAACAGCCCTTGATCTTCTATTATCATTTGAAGTTATGTATAATTGCACTTAAGTTTTATATTGGTCTCAATTAAATATGGTCTATAACATTAGGATATCAGCAATTTTCATTTTAAAAGACCATTACTAATCCAACTGAATTTGATTATTTTATCAGGTTAGCAGGTCTTTTCCTGAGCTCTGCAGCATTGCTGTTTTTAATATGCATCTGTACTTCATGTATTTGTCTTCAAACCCCTCCTATGAAAACTATTTTCGTTGGTGGAGGATCTGATTTTATGAATTGTGCTTTCATTTTTTTCACATTGTATAGTATTGTAATAGTAAGTAAACTTCATGACTGCTTAAAATGTATAAAGTACTCCTGGATTACATTCTCATTATATACTTTATATTACAAATTATAAGTATTTTATTATTTTTTTGAAGAGCACTGAAAATCAGTAAACAATTTATATTAGTGTCTTAATTATTTATGGATTTCTCATTAAAATTCCATTTCATATGCATAAATATTATTACAAACATTTAATAAGAAAACTCTTATTTGGATAGATAGGGGTATAAATAAATAACATTCTTCTACAACCTGATAAAACATTATTATATCTAACACATATATAATATCATACATTTCACTTTTCTCTATAATTAAAATGGTGAAAGTGTCATGAATGTCACTCAGAATGAAAATTATGACTTTGTTGCTAACAATTTGATGCATAAAGAATTCTCTGAGCACCAGTTGTGGCTTTTGATACAATTAGGCTACCTATTATATATTATTGTTTTTACATTTGTGAATCCAAAACCACTTGAGAGAAAATTCACATTCTCAGTCTGTTTTAGAAATGAAATATTCTCACCTTGTGTCTTCCTTGAAATTATAGTCAAAAGTGCTTAAGGAATTGTAAACAATGAACTCTCAGGTCATTTTAAGGACTCACAAACAATGCTTCTAAAAGAATTTTCCTCCACACCATCTTTCATAGCATCAGAGTGAGGCACACTGTAATGACTGAATTGCCTTTTATATTATTGTCTCCTAATCCAAATGGCATATATGTCATGTACACTGCACAAGCTAAAATATTATTATCATACTTAACCACAAGTTCTTCAATTGCATGTGTCTGTAGTGCACTAAACTTTAATGAGCTTCATTCTGCTTGGCCCTGACCATCTCTTCAATTAATGATCACTATGTAATTAGTTCCTACCTTCTAAAGTATTTACCCTACCTACTTTGAAATAATCTGTGAATTTAATGATCATAGCCTTTAATCTATCATTTATTCACTGAGGAAAGATTGTTACATTCCAAACTTGATTGTTAAATGTCATTAGGATTGACACTGATACATTGTTAAATATACTTGTCTTGAAGAAAGGCGTCATACTCTGTAATATATCAAGATAGATTAGAACTATTTTTAAAGGCTGTTATTTTTCAAGAGAGATGAAAGTTATTGAAAGGAACTTGTTCTTTTTAAAGACACTGGTTGATATGCAATTCATTATTTCCTAAGTGATACTGAATCCTGTACCAAAACTTGATGATAGGCAGACTTCCAATATCTTCTTGTAATACATAAAAATATCTTTGCTTAAAATATTATTTATTGCTCAGCTTTCCTTTTAAAGTATTATTTATTTTTCTGTTGATTGACTTAGAATATTACCAATCAGAAAATTGCTAATTAATTGGTCTAGCAGTCATGAGTCTTAAAATTGGAGGTAGTAATTACTTCAAAAAATTATATTCAAGTTAAAATTACGCCAATAACACCAAAACTCTGGGTAAGCACGGTAAACATGCTTCCATTCCTTCTAGCCAGGCTGGAATGAATTAGAAAGCTACAGGGATGGACTTTTGAATAAAATTGCCACTAACATTAAAAATAAAAACAAAATCCCACATGTCTGTGGCATTCTGGTCCCTGCTTCCAAACTACAAAATTACTTCTGAAACTCTGTAAGGATTGTAAAACATATTTTGGACCAACTCATTATCAAAGGGTACTAGAGCCAGAAACCATCATTAGGTATCAATTAATTTAAATCAGTTAACATATGAAAAGACTCATGTTCCAAATGTTGGAATTCTCTGCTTGAAATTGGGTAAGTATGGTTAGTACAGAGCAGGAACCGGAATCCAAATCTAACTCCTAGAATTTCTTGGCAAAAATGGTGGGGCTGAAAAACAGTTGGTTGAGACAAAGCAAGGATCAGAACAAAATCTACCAATTCTCATTCCAGTCATTCCAGTATTCTTTTCAGTCATATGATTACATGTCATGTAGGGAAAGGGAGAGAATGAAGTTTAGCAATAGTGAAAAAGACCCTATGGGAAGATTTTGGCAAGGTTCAATTACAAAGTCATACTCTGTAATGCCTTCCAGCATTGGCAAATGGAAAGGAGAGGAGATAAAATCTCTGATGAAAATCTGATTCCTGCCTTTTTTGTGTATGTTTCATTTTCTCTTTGGATACTTATGTCATTTCTCTTAATCACTGAAAATTTTTAAATTTGCCAAAACACATCCAAATGTGGGTCTTTTTGTCTTTCATATTTTTCTACTTCAAACAGTCTGAGAGTTTGAAATGTCTGGCTTTTTTTTTTTTTTTCAAATAGAAAAATTTTAATAATTTTTTTTAACATTGCTTCTCCTCACTGTCCTGTTTTGAATATTGCTGACACTTCCAACACTCCTTTCTCATTTTCAGAAAAATCTATGATGTCATCAACTCTGAGATTCAACTCAATTTAAGAGATATTCAAATGTAAAACAAATAAAGCAGTAGGAATTGTCATATGGTATAGATTGTTAGGTGCATCTCACTTTCAGTGTTGTTAATATGTAAAAATATTGCTTCTGGAAATCAATAAATAGGTAAATTATGGCTTTACATAAATCAATTTTATAGTCTTCTTTTATAATCCCAAACCTTTTATAATTCTAAATTCTGTGAACATATTTCAAGGTCATCTTTTAAAATTTATTTTTAAATTGACAAGTAAAATCAAATATATTTATAGTATACAACATCATGTCATGATATATGTATACACTTTGGAATGGCTAAATCAAGCTATTTAACATATTCATTAACTCACATATATACCCTTTTTTTGGCCAGGAAAACCCTCTAAATCTATTCTCTTAGCAATTTTTAACTTATTGTTATTAACTATAGGCACTGTGAGGTACAATAGATCTCTTGATTTTATTCCTCCCATCTAACTGAAATTTTGTCTTCTTTGACTGACATCTCCCCAATCCTCCCATTCCCCAGCATCTGGTAACCACCATTTTGCTCTCTGTTTCTATTAATTAGACTGTTGTAGATTCCACTCATGACTAAGACAATGCCGTCTTTCTGTGTTGGGGTTATTTCACATAATATAATGTTCTTCAGATTCATCAATGTTCTTGTAACTGGCCAGATTGTCTTTCCTTTTTTTAAAAGGCCAAATAGTATTCTATTGTGGAAATATGCCACATTTCCTTTTTCCATTTGTCTGTCAATGGACACTCAGATTAATTCCATAGCACCACTATTGTGAATAATACTGCAACAAACAAGGGAGTGCAATTACCTCTTTAACATAGTGTTGTCATTTCCTTTAGATATATACTTAGTAGTGGGATTACTGAACCATACAGTCCTTTATTTTTAATTTTTTGAGGAACCTCCAAATTGTTTTTCATAAGAGCTGTATTGATTTACATTTCCACCCACAGTACAAGAGTTTCCTTTTCTTCATATCCTTTCCAACATTTATTTTTTCTCTTTTTGGTAATAGCTATGCTAACTGGTATAAGGTAATATCTCTTTGTGATTTTAATTTGCACTTCTCTGATGGTTAATGATTGTAAGCATTTTTTTCACATACCTGTTGACCATTTGTATATCTTCTTTAGAGAAATGTCTACTCAAGTCCTTTGCCCATTTTTAATTGAGTTGTTTTCTTACAATTGAGTTGTTTGAGTTCCTTGTATATTTTAGATATAACCCCTTATTACATGTGTGGTTTGCAAATTTATTCTCCTCTACATAGGTTATCTCTTTATTCTGTTGATTGTTTCCTTTGCTGTGCAGAAGCTTTTTAGATTGATTAGCTTTTTAGATTGTTTCCTTTGCTGTGCAGAAGCCATTTGTCTATTTTTGCTTTTGTTGCCTGTGCTTTTAGGTTTAAATCCAAAAATTATTGCCAAAACCAATGTCATGGAGTTTTTCCTTTATATTTTCTTATAGTAGTCTAACAGTTTCAGGTATTACATTTAAGCCTGTAATCCATTTTGAATTTATTTTTGTATATAGTTATGAAAGTCTAATTTTATTCTTTTCATGTAGATACACTGTTTTCCCAGCACCATTTATCAAAGAGACTGTGCTTTCCCCATTGTGTGTTTGCAGCATCTTTGTCAGAAATCAACTGACTATGAATGAATGAACTACTTTTTGAGCCCTCTATTCTGGTCCATTGGTCTGTACTTCTGTTTTTATGCCAATACCATGTGGTTCTGGTTTCAAAGTTATATTATAAATAATAAAATTTAATACAATAGTTAATCTACTATCACTATAGACTAGATTTTTTATTATATGTATTTTTAAATTTAGTAATCATTGTTTTTAATTTCCCAAACTCTGGTTTTGTTAACATTTGGAACATTCTGAACTTATTTTACATTATTTAGATACTACTCTCATTATTTAATAGAATATTTGTAAGCCTTCTTGTTTAAAGTTATTTGATTTGTGTCCTCTAATGACCACATTATTAAACTTCAGGGTAAATTCCAATCCACCGTAACTCATTTAATATTGGTAATCTCTGGGTCTGTCAGTAGTTGTTTTCTCATGTCAGTTTTGTCAGTCTCAAATAAAAAAAGAATAAAATATGAAAGTAACACAAAAAGTAAAAACAAAATATAAACATGAAAAAATTCAAACTTATTTCTTATGATGTTTTGAGATTTCAAGATCCAGTGTGAATGCCATGGTAGATAGATAGGGGTTTAGGCAAAGAAAAACAGGTGCAATTTCAGAGAAATTTATTTTTGTGAGTCAAAAGCCAATGTTTCAATGCTTCTTAGTTATTTTCAGCAGTTTTCACAGTCTCCTGGATACCTCTGTGCAGAGTCTATATGACCTCCTTGGGATTCTTTACTTTGAAGGTTCTGGCACTTAGCTAAAACTCTGCCATTCATTTCCCCAAATCCCTGCCACTGCTCTGAAGTCCATCCTTTTATTCCCAGTTCACTCTGAATTAGGAGATGTTATAGGGATTCTAGAGAAGTTGAGATGGGAAAAATTGAGGAATTTCTTTACCCGTTCTGCTGG
Organism: Macaca nemestrina; assembly: GCF_043159975.1. Lineage (NCBI taxonomy): Eukaryota > Metazoa > Chordata > Mammalia > Primates > Cercopithecidae > Macaca > Macaca nemestrina. Next base: position 69,220,619 of record NC_092128.1, read on the forward strand.
GGCTCCCTTTCATAGCATGTATTCTCTCATCTGTAACATTTATTGACAATAAGCTTGGAAGTGTCATGTAAATGAATGGAATACCTCTCTATTTATTGGTGTTATAGAATGGCTTCACCCTTAGTAAATGCACTAACACATTTAGAGGGAAATAAAGAGACTTTTAAAATATTTATGGCTTCAGGATATCATCTTGTTCTGTGTATTCAAATTCCAGTCTATATTTTCTAAATTGAAAACATGCCATACAGTTTTTGGTATAAAATTCTTCCATGCCACCCGACATAAAGAGAAAACTCCTTGATAACATGGTTTCTATTTTTTCAAAGTCATCTCCCAGAATACAACAAATGCTCACTAAACTCTATTTTTGTATTTATTTATTTTTATTTTTATTTTATATTTTTGAGACCGAGTCTCACTCTGTCACCTAGGCTGGAGTACAGTGGTGCAATCTTGGCTCACCGCAACCTCCACCTCCTGGGCTCAAGCAATTCTCCTGCCTCAGCCTCCCAAGTAGCTGGGACTACATTTGTGCACCACTACACCTGGCTAATTTTTGTATTTTTAGTAGAGAGGAGGTTTTGTGATGTTGGCCAGGCTGGTCTCTGACTCCTGACCTCAATTGATCCAGCTTCCTCAGCCTCCCAAAGTGCTGAGATTAAAGGCATGAGCCACTGCTCCAGGCCTAAACTCTATTTTTAACTGTTCATCATAGTTGAACCTACTGTGATGAACTGGACCTACTATGATCTTTCATGTTCCTATATTTGGCCTATTCAGCCTGAAATGTATTTCTCTATTTCTCCTTTTTTTTTTTTTTTTTTTTTTTTTTTCGTAAGAAGTATATTTCTGTTCATCTTTCTTGACTCAGGTCAAATATCATTTACTCTGTGAAGTCTCTTCTGGCCCTTCTACCAGATTTGGACTCTCATACACCTTTTCTTATAAAACTCTTTTAATAGTCCTCTAATATTTTTGTCTGTATACTTGTTCCATATGTTTCCATTTTCACCCTGCAAAAAAAGTCAGATGTTGGTCAAATAGGGGGGTCAGAAATCCTAATACTTCCTCCATCCTAATCTTTCCAGCCTATTTTATGAACTACATAGAATCCTAGAAGTATTCTATGAGTTCTGCTTATGGCACTCCTCAGAGCTCTATTTTTGTCATTATACAATTAACTAACACAAATACTGGATGCTAAAAACAAACGGCACATAGTTTAAATAATAATAAATCAATAAATAAAACATTTTGAATGCAGGGCTTAGCCAAAACAGTATTTTCCAACTTGAGATTTACCATTAAACAATTTATCTGACAACCTCATTTCACCTCTTTCAGAGTCTTCTTCCCATTTCTGTGTACATCCTTTTCCCAAATTCCAGATCAATTACTCAGAGCTCTTAGTTCATTAGTTATTTTACTACCATTATTACTAACTCTACTATGTGTCTCACACCTTCTAGGCATTTTATGTGCATTAATCTACTTAATTGGATCTGAAAACAATCTTTAAATGTTGGTGCTATTATTATTCACACGTTAAAAATAAGGAAACAGAGGACAAAAGGGGAGATATTTTTGCCCTTATAAGTCTGTCCAGATTCCCTCAAATCATATTATTCTAATATTACTCTAGTATTTACCAGTATTATTAATTACAGTAAAATATTATCAATGTCTTATTATGATATAATTCTAGAATTTGTTCAACATTAAGATATTAATGTTGCCTTATATTTACATAGTGCTTTATCACTTGGAAAACATTTTTACACACTTGCTTATCTAATTCTCACAATCGCATGGTAATACAAGGAATGTGATATCCATGTGAAGCATGAAAGATGAATAAACTGAGGCCTACAGAGGTTAAGACAGAGTAAACTTGCAAATTTACAAATTTATATCACAGCCTTTTTTATTTATTTATTTATTTTTGAGGTGGAGTCTTGCTCTGTCCCTCAAGCTGGAGTGCAGTGGCTCGATCTTGGCTCACTGCAATCTCTGCCTCCTGGGTTCAAGCGATTCTCCTGCCTCAGCCTCCCCAGTGGCTGGGACTACAGGTGCCTGCCACCATGCCTGGCTAATTTTTGTATTTTTAGTAGAGATGCAGTTTCATTATGTTGGTCAGGCTGTTCCCAAACTCCTGATCTCAGGTGATCCACCCACCTCGGCCTCCCAAAGTGCTGGAATTATAGGCCTGAGCTACTTTGCCTGGCCCAAAGTCTTTATTGTATGCCAGGACACTATCTTATGTTTAAATTTGGCATTGTAGTAAGCTAGATAATGGCTCCCAATATTACCACTGTCTTGTACCTGGAAAAGTAAATGTTACCTTATTCGGAAAAAGGGACTTTGCAGGTATGATTAAATTAAAGATCCTGAGATAAGGAGATTATCCTTGATTTACCTGGTATGTTCTAACTACTATTGCATATTCCTTATAAGAGGGAGACAGAGACTTTTATATACACAAATGAAAAGGTGATATGAAGATAAAGAAGGCAGACATTTAAATATTCTGGCTTTGAGGACTGGAGTTATACACAACCACGAGCCAAAAACTGCTGGCAGCCCCAGAAGCTGAGAGAAGCAAGGAACAAATTCTCCTATAGAGCCTTCAGAGGGAATGTGGCCCAACAGTTCATCAACCAATGAAATGGAGTCAAACTCAGACCTCCAGAAGTATAAGAAAATAAATTGATGTTATTTAAAGCCACTAAATGTATGGTAATTTTTTACAGTGCCATAAGAAACTAATACAGGCATTTACTGAAATTACCATAGATCTAAACTGATTAGCCTCATTATGCTAATTTAATCCACAGAGTTTTCTCTTAGTTTGGGCTAAAGTCAAAAGAGTTAAAATAAATACAATAAACTAAAATTTCTATGAATTTAAAATAAATCTCTTATTTTTCCCTTGGTTTCACAAGAAACAACATTAACAACAGGCAACTTGTTGCTATTATTCTGACCCAATTTCCTGCTGCACCAATATTCACCCAGTCATAATATACATGAGATACATATATAATTGGCACCTCTCTTTTACAGCGTCTTGCTGGCCTTTTTTTTTTTTAGCTTTATCCTTCTGTATATGATTTGTATATCATTTCACCATTTACCTCTCTTGTAATTTAGTCCTCAAGCTTCCTAAGACATTTACCTCTACTTCCAAACTTGCATACCTATGTGATTCCCATCTTTTCCATACTTTTATACCTCATGAAATTTTAAATACTTCCATTCCCATTGCCTTATTTCTTGTTTGCTGGAATTTGTATGGGGTCTTAGATTTTACAGTTTACTTTCTTCACTGAGTTTTACTTATCAGGGTTTTGTAGCTATTGCTATGAACTCTTTCAAATAGCTTATCATTATAAAAAATTCCTACATCATATTTCCAACAGAGTTGTACAGCATAATTTTTCCAATACAGTTTACATTTCTGAAAATGTGAGAGAGATGCAGTGCTTTTATTTGTAACAATCATCACTCTGCTGATGTACCACATTCTGTGAGTCTGTACCAGCATACTTTTACCTAAATTGAGCTGACACAGCTTCTGAAGTAATTTTTGAAGGACCTTAATTTCTCACAGCTCTCTTTTTACATCCTTTGCCTTAAATTACTTCCTAAGTTAAAGAAAGGAAACATAGGAATGGAATCTGTATTAGTAGGTCCTAATCATACTCTTTATAATGCAATGTCTGGGCCTGGCCATTGGGATCTGTTGACAGTAGTATAACAGTCAAGCTAATGATTTAGTATTCCAGTTCACTTCATTTTAGGGAATTGATAGCTAAGCAGCAGGAAATCATATTTCAGAGCTCCCTGCATATCTGCAAATTCAGGAGTGGTTCCTGTAAAGCACCTGCCTAAATTTTAGTCATATATTTGTTATTTATATCCTGATTAGTTTTAAAAGGAATTTAAGACAGCCTTGTAGATACAAAATACATCAAAAGAGGATGAAACCTATAAAAAATAGAACAAACAGATTGATCATTAAGTCAGACACATTATGGGTGTACCACAAGTTTGGCACTAAGATGTCTAAGCAGGTCAAAGGGAAGATAATCATAGCTCAGTTCAGTGTTCTCAGCTCTTTTTCATCTGAAAACTAGAAAGAAATCTCTCCCAAAGTTCTTCAAGAAAAAAGATTCTGTGTAAGAAATGGACGAGTTCCTTACATGAGACACCAAAAACTTCCAGAGGACCATTTACTCAGTTTGTAAATATGTCCTTGATATCAAAATAAAGTATCAACCAATAAAATGCTATCCAAGGGAAACTGAAAATTTGGTTGGTATAATTCAGCTATACCACCAAGAATATTACAGTTCAAACAACATATCTGACTCTTCACCAACCCTATGCCTATGTTTTTCCTGCTGTTTTTGTTAGTTGAAGATAATTTTTATTATATATCTACCTATAGATATATAATATCTATCTATAGATATTATATATGAAGGGCATGTGTTGATATCTACACACCCTTCAAAGTCTAGTCCAAATATTACCTTTAGGCATGTAACATAGTGTATAAGAGCATAGACTATGTAGTCAGAAAGAGCTTGGCTGACTCTTTCATGTGAAAGATATGTAAGCAAGTTACTTTACCTCTCCAAGCCTTGGCTTCCATACCTGCAGGTATATCACAAAACTCTATATCACAAAATTGTCAATAGCTTTAAATTTGAGAATGGAACATAATAAATATTCAATAATGATACCTTTAACTTTTGTCAGAGCCTTTTGAAGAACTTTTTGTTAGAGACATTCTGCCACCAGCTATGAAGAAGTAAACTATCACATTTGTTGTGAGAGAGTCAGTTGACTAGGACTTGGGGTTGATCTTTAGGAACTGAGAGCAACCAGTAGCCAGCAAGAAAATTGAAACCTCAGTGCTACAACCACAAAGAACTGGATTCTGCCAGCAAACACGAAGATTAGAAGAGGACCTCAAGTCTCAGAAAAGATTTTAGTCACGCACACCTCATTTCAGTCTGGTGAGCAGAGAGGCCTCCTAATCTATGCCCAGGTTTCTGACACATGGAAACTATGACATAATAAATTTGTTGCTTTAAGCGGCTAAATTTGTAGTAATTGATTGTTACACAGCAGTAGAAAACTAATACAGACATATTAGTTAACCTTTATGACCTTAAGTTATTTCATTGTATAATAGAGATAATGGCACTCATCATATAGAAGTGTTGTGAGTGTCGATTATAATTATTAATGCATACATATTTGTAGATAGTACATACTATAAAATCTGAGATGGCATTATCACTTTTACAACTCTATGATGCTTAGGAATTGCTTTTGTACTCTGGTAATTTCTTCATGGCTCTTATCTCCCCCACAATATATTGTGAGCTAGTGAAAGGGAGAGCTTCTATCTTGCATCTCTTTGGAGCTGAATAAAGAATTCTTATAAAATTAGTGATAATGATAGAAATCAGAATATTGGTTACCTGTACAGGTGAAGGAAGATATAGACTGGGAAGGGGTACCAAAAAAACTTGTAAAGTTTGGAAACACTCTGAGTAATATAAAAAATTTCAAGCTGTGTACTTAATATTAGTATATTTTATAGACTTTTTGTATTTAACTTATACTTTAATTTTTGTAAATGCTGTTGAGGTAACAGATTGATGGTAATCACAGTATTTTTTTAATGAAAAATACAATTTCTATTATGTTTGATTTGCAATAAACTCAAGCAAATTTGACAGAAAATGAAATGGGTATGTACCAAGTTTTCCAGAGTGAAAGTGACAGTAGCAGTTGCACTATACTTTCAAAAATAGCAAGATAACTCATCTATAATGACATGATAATATGAGACTCCTGAGTGAGGGTTTCAGGACTTAAGCTTTTCAGGTGACACTTTTCAGGTAAATGGTTTCAGAATAGACCTTTCTAAAACAAAGAAAATTTTAAAAAAGAGTAAAACCAAAATCATAAAAGTAATTCATTTGGTCCTATTTCATGACCTACATTTTCATATATTTAAAGCATTTGAATTTTACCAGCATTTGAAAAAATTGAAACCACATATTTAAATGGTCTTCATGAATTGTTTAATTCTGATAAGAAAAATGAAAGACATGATATTCTTGGAACATCAGAGCAAATGGTAAAAATAGTAAAGGGGCACGTGCTTGCAGGAGTCTTTCTTGAAACCACATTGAACTCTCATTGGCAGTGTCAGCAGGTTAATTAAGAAATCTCTTAGGTATGGCACATGTTCAATACAGATTGACACTACTTGGGACATGGTTATAGCAAATGCTTGTTCATCAATACTCACCCAACTGATTGACCTAAGTTAAAATTAGAAAAGTGCCACTTGCTTCAAGGATTAAATGCCTGCAAAATCACTGCATGGAAGAATGAGAGGCAACCATTTGAGGAACACAGGAAGATAAATAGCATTCAGTGTCAGACTATTGAAATGGTCTGTTCACTTCAGTGAGTCTAAAGGATGTTTTAGAAGGCAGCAAAGTAGATATTTTCATGACTTCAGTCTCAGGAAATAAGGAAAGCCCTTCTTTTATCCTTAACTTTCAGACTTACTCTCAGAGCTTCAAGGGATTTAAGAGATCACCAAATCCAAATTCCTCTATTTGTGGGGGGGGGGGGGGGGGACAAAAAACCCAGCACAGAGATATTAAACTGCAGGAAGAAGAGAGGATTAAAAAGAGACTTGTATTATATTGTATTATGTTAAAACGAAACTAATGTTTGTATTAAGGAAAATATACCAGCATGATAATTAATTTTCAGAATTATAAAATAATACTATTTTATGGAAAATCTTATTAAAATTTTTGAAAAACTATTTTCAGTTCTCCTTTTAAGTAATAAAATATGTTCTGATCACGGAGAAATCTCTGGTTCAATAAAATACAGAAGACAAAGAGTAATTGCATTATCACTGCATAATTTGTGACCAAAAGAGAGACAGCAGCAAAGAACATAAGTAGAGTCTGAGCAGGTTTAATCATACATTTAACTGCTCTTGTCCTATCCTCTGGCTCCCTGAAAACAGACATTACTTCTTGTGTCAATAAGAAAGTCACTCTACATAAATGAAGTTAGTGATAGTAGGAGACTGAGAACCTGCAATTAAAAAGCCACCTTTGGAAAGGCCTGGAGAGAAATTTAAGTGTTCATGCTGCAAAGTACTAGATCATGAAAGGAAAAAAATCAGATATAATATAAAAGCCATTAAACTGATTCTAAGTGATTGGTCACTCCTTACTGCCGCATATATCTATTGTTTCTTCCTCTAGGTTGGACATAATCAATGTCAACGTCGTGATTGTTCACAACTCCATGAGCACTGCATAAATCCACCCGTTGGCATGGTTACCAGAAGGTAATTTAATCTGTAGTGCCACTGATTTTAATAAGAAGGTTAACTAAACAGACTGGCTAAAAATTGGAACAATTTAGCCACTTACTACTTAGATTGCTCTCTCTATTGCTTGGATAGGCCAAGGAGTGTCAAGTTTTCCCAGAGGGTAGTTGGCACAGAAGCAGATGTCACCATAAGTGACTTTCCTGACACCATGGCACAAGCTAGTAGAAAAGCTAGGATCTAAGCAAGGCCTGGGATCACTTACCCAGGGTTCTTTCTACCTTATCAGTTATTTACTCACTGTGTCAAATTCACTGCCACAGTGTATAATTTCAGAATATATATATCTAACAGTATAAATACATGCCAGAGGCAGATCAAGTATAACGATCAGTATTTTCCAGAGCCCAGCTCCCGCTCTATTTCGTAACAGCTCAATCTAAGCAATATTGTCTTTTATTTTCCATCACACCACCAATTCCCAGTTAGAGACTAATTTACATGAGGATGCAATTCCCTTATTTTCAATATTACCCCAAATCTCAGAATCCTGAAGAAAAGTCTCTAGTTGCTACCATCCAGTCTGATATAAGCATCTACATTCGATGTCCCAAACCTTATTGCCCTTGACTTGTCAGCAATTTGCCTGCCCTCTGTCATGTTACCACCCATGAGACATGCTCCTTGATAAACATTAGCTAATAAATAATCTCAAGCAATTGTGTTCTCATGATTTTGCCTTACTGAGAGCCAGAAAAACCAAGGCAGTATAGCTCAAGCTTTTTATTATATAAATAAGGAAATTTTAGCCCAAGAATTTTACTCCTCATCTAACATCCTGAAAACAGAATTAAGAACTACAACTTAAGATTCTGGACACCTAACAGAACGGGTATTTTCTCTTCCTCAAATCATGTCAATTAAGCTGTCATTATGAAGAACTGGCCTAAAACACACAAATCATTCTGACATGATGTTAGCTAATATGACTCTTTGAATCTTCAAGTGGAAATAAAATTAATCCACAAGAGTATAGCACATTAATGTGTAAATTATGCACTGCTGTGAAGTGTGTAACATAAAAAAGGACTAAAACAATGTTTGACTCTTTAAGCACTGCACATATTTCAAAAAAAGAATACTTGATTTCACACAAAATTGAAAACCATTTCAATTTGCCACAAAATTGAACTATAATGTTCAGAGTGTACTTGGGAAAACTTGAATGTTCACATAATAAGTTAAACCTGGGTTATTTCATTTCTTTGCAACCCTTTTTTCAGAAAAATTACTTTCTAGCTAAAAAGGAAATAATTGTTTTGACAAGTTCCACCGGATTCATTGACAGATAAAATTTCTTTGGTTTTTGTTTTGATCTTTGATAAACATTTAATAATTATTGGGAAAGTATTTAATTTCTTCATTAAAAGTGGTTATCTAAGAAACTATAGTGAAACAGTGAAATAACAAGCTAAAACTGTGAAACAGTGAAATAACAAGCTAAAACTGTGAAACAGTGAAATAACAAGCTAAAACTGTGTTATAAAAAAGTGAAAAAAATTTCTGGATGAATATAAAAGCTATTGGCTTAATACAATGTTATGGCAAATTAATCATCTTTTTTTTCTTAATCTGATCAGCTACTGCTATTCTTATTTGTCACTCGTAATGGCATTAACTTTGTCTCAGTCATTCACTAAAAAATATAGTTTTATTCAAGTTTTCTGTTTTCTGACCATCTCCTATCCAAAGAGCAAGCAGTTCCTATAGCATCTACTTTTTCAATGTTTTATAAATGCACATTGTACTTTCCCTTCCCTTTATTACAGTCTCAGTGCAAGTATAACTGGTATTTGCTTCCCTCTAGACTCAGTCAGTAGGAATCATCTGGTACCTGGCTGGAAGACTGATGTTGTGTCAACAAAGTCCAGCCTTTGTCATTGTTCTTTCCTTAAAAAATATTTATCACTCCCCTATTATACTAGGGTATGGCTCAAGTTCCTTACTTTTACATTTAAGAGTTTCTATGATCTGAACTAAAGCTTTCTTTCTGTCCTTGATAATATCTCATTGAGGTCTCCATGCTCTAAAGTAATGATATCTAATGATGGAAATCCTTATATCTACTCTGTCCAATATGGCGGCTACTAGCTCCATATGTCTTCTGAGCACTCCATAGACATACTGAGCATATGTGGCTAATGTAACTGAGGAACTGAAATCTTGATTTAATATAAATTGTGTAGCAATATGTAGCTAGTGGCTAGTATACTGGATAGTTCAGCTCTGAAGTAGTGGGTCTCAAACTTTAGAGTACATTAGAATCACATAAAGGACTTGTGAAAACAGATGGCTAGACTCCATTCCAGATTCTTTGAGCTTACAGATAAAACCCAGGAATTTGAATTTCTAAAAAAGTTCTCAAATTATGCTGCTGGTTGGTCTGCAATGCAAATTGGAGAATCACTTTCCTAGACAAGTTTAAATCCTTGTTGTCTCTTGAACAAATCCAATACATGTATTTATATCTGCATGGGTTTCTGTCTGTAAAGTTACATTATTCCTTGCTTTAAATTTACTTACATGCCTGCTTCATAAAATAATAAATTACTTGGAAACAAAGATTATGTCTTTGTCATATTTGCAAGACCTAAAATGTCTTGCACAGTCATATTAACATAAACATAGGAAAGGGATTTTTTGATTGAAATATAAACCAGTTGGTTTTCAAAATACTAAACATTAAAACTGATTTTATTCATTCTAAATTTAAATTGTAATTAGGTAAAGAAATTAGTTATAAAACCATATAAAATACTCTAAAGTTAACTTTAAAATTTGGATTACATAAATTTGAGGAGACATTTATTTCCATTAAGACACTTATATAATAATACTTCAATTGCATAAGTAATTATATTTCTGAAGTAAAAATGACAAATATCACAGATATTAAAAAAGTAGTTAATGTCAAAAGGTATTAAAAGCTGTTAAAAAATAAGGCAAATCTACCTCTCTCAATGGATTTTTCAAACATATGAGAAATACTTTTTAGCAATTTTCAACTTTGTCTACATAACTCAGTTCTTTAAAAAAGTAAAACTAGCTCACATTTTCTGTTGAAATGAGACTCAATACCAAAGAGAACGAGGTATCATTAAAATGAAGCTCAAGGTGATACAAGCATCAGAAGAAATGTTTCCAAGATCTTGCAGCAGTGTGGCTAGTTAAGACCAGACGATTAGTTCCTTGCTGTGATAAGCCACCTTCAAACCTGCAATTCGAAAGAAGCCACCTATAGAGAAATCACTTCTACTTCTTTTTAAATTATAGCAAGTCACCAACAAATTATGTTTCTTCAAGCCATCAAAGAAGTTTGCTCAGCACATTTTTCAAACAAATTCACTCTATAGTATTAGAGACTCAAAAATAAGTGACTGTTTCATTAACCAAATCACAGTTTTCCCATTTCACACTAATAGAGGCCATTACATAGACTCTAAGGAATGTGGTTAATGAATAAACACTCAAAATCATAGCACAGGCAAGAGCCTTGATGGCATCATCTGGCCTTAACTGAACATTATCTGTTGCTAGGTAACCGAAGATAATAAAAAGGGGTCTGAAGCAGGCCAGCAATGAAAACTAGCCTCAGCCAATCTTTAATAAGAGTCCTGCTGCCACCAGTACCATTAAGTTTGTAGGAGGTCCAAAATCAAAATGCAGCAGCAAACTTGAAGAGGCAAAGTTTCTTTTACCCCATGATCTAATGTCCACCTTTCTATACCAATAAAAGGTAAGGCTGACAATAAATTCTCTAAGAAAAAAAAAAATCCATGCTCCTTGGACTCTGAGAAAGTAATTTCTAATATTTTATGACAGCCATTCTAATGTTCATTCAGCAAATATCTAAAAGCTTTAAAAAAATTCAGTAAGTGTCCTAGGTAGATGACTTGTTTTGATTGATAGTGTTTTTGTTTTGTTTTGTTTTCTGTTGTTTTTGTTACTTTGATTTTTGTTAATGTAATTTATGTTCCCTTTTGCACACCATAATCCCAGCACTTTGGGAGATCAATACAGGTTGATTGTTTGGGCCCAGGAGTTCAGGACCAGCCTGGGTGACCAGCCCATCTCTACAAATAATAATAATAAATTAGCCGGGTATGGTGCTGTGCACGTGTGGTAGCAGCTACTCAGGAGGCTGAGGTGAAAGGATGGCTTGACCCCAGGAGGTGGAGGCTGCAGAGAGCCATAACCATGCCACTGCACTCTAGCCTGGGTGACAGACCGAGACCCTGTCTTAAAATAAAATAAAATAAAATAAAATATCTTTAGGAAAAAAATATCTACCTGGGAAAATCAACATAAACAGTTGCTAATTTTAATGCTGAAGTTACTGGGATCTTAAATATGTGTGACGTGGAAGCCTTATGAATCATTTATTCCACTTGTTCACACCTTTAATCAAGTAGTACTTCATTAGAGGCTACATAGGAATTTAACTGGTAGAAAATGTTAAGTACCTTGCTTTACTGTCTCAGAACTATTTCCAGTCCTCCATGGCTCCCTAGGTATAAACCAGGAGTCCTGTTAATTCTAGTTTATGCTTCCTTTCTATTTATGTTCTACTGCCTGTAGTTTCTACAGCATAAGCCTCTTGCAGAATTGCTAATAGAAAGACCCACATATACTTTCAACTGCCAGTTCAATTTGCTCAGGGAGAGTCTTCTCATCACCAAGAAACACCAGGTTCTATAGTGGGCAGCATTGGTGGAAGGCAATTCACTATTTCAGGAAGAGGGACGTGTAAAATTTTTCATGCTCATCAAAGAAGTAATAAGTTAAAAACAATTCAGAAACAGTTCTATCAATATTAAACATTCGTCTGTCTACCTTAGCTGGTTTGGCAATTACTTTTCTTTCTGTTTGCAATCTCCTTCCCTATCTTCTCATGATTAATGTCTGTATGCCCTTTAAGACCAAACTTAGGTAACATTTTCTCCGAAAGCCTACCTATGAACATTAGACTGGATTTATGTGACCAGTCTCTCACTTAGATTGCCAAGTCCTTCAATAGAGATTGCTGATTACTCCTCTTGGGATCATAGGTATCTAGGAATATTCTTGTCACATAAGAGATGTTCAAATAATGTCAGATGAACTGCAATGAACTAGACTTTCAATCTAAGTAATTGATCCTATCTCTTATCTTACTGAAAAGCATGAAAAAGAAAAAATGTCTCCCCCTCCAATGATAAATGTCTGTTGCATCATAATCTGTTCTTTTGCATAGCCTTGTTCTACAGCCTATACTTATTCTACCCTTTTCTTCTCTCATAGAGAAACAAGTCTGTCCTCTTTTCCAAAAATAATACCTATGCTCCTTGCGAACTCATTCTATAAATGAATTGCATAGTTTTTCTCTTAAAAAGCCTCACTCTTCTCCTGACCCATTTCATTGGCCTACAAACACGTTCAGTTTACTTAGTCTAAAATCCTCTTGAGAGACCTTATCATACCCTTGAATTATAATTCTCTTTTTTCATTTGACTCACACATTTTCCCAAATAAATCTTCTGATCAGTAAACAATCAAAAATGTTTGTCAATAAATGAGGACAGAAAGTGAGGAGATACTGAGAAGCTGATTTGTAACTGTAAAATAATAAATGTGCTGGTAGAAGGCAATAAAATATACTATTTACATAAAGACTAGCATGGTACTTAAGCTCTACTTTCTCATCAAACCATCACTCATTGAATGCTTAAGTTGTTGCAGCTCAAAAGGCACTAACTCTGTATGAGAATTTACCTGATACCTAAATTCTGACTTTTTGTGGGAATGTTAATTTCATGTTAGAAATCTTAATTTTGAACACGTATGGTATATGTAAACTTCCTCTGAAAATACTTATCTGCTATGTGAAAAAGTTTTGATAATTTTAATTTGTTGTTGATATTATTTGGTTTGATTTGGTTTAGTTTGGTTCGTTGTGTGGAGTTCATTTTATGTTACAATAGACATGATTTAATTGTTTGAAGGGTTAGTGAAGATGGATGGTGGATGGTGGGGATGGAGAAGGGGAAGAAGATTCAAACTTTCTCTGTACAATATTGAGACATACCTGTCACTAGAAAATGCTTATTGCTACAGAAGCAGTTACCAAACAAATAAATTCTTGGTCATCAAGCAAATAGAATTCAAGTTGAAAGAAATTATATTTATATTTGACATTTTAGCTATCTCTTTGTGAAGTGAGAGATTACTTAAATTACCTTGTAAGACCTCATTGTGGTAGATTATTCAATCCAAATTTAAGTATGGTACCCTGTGTCCTCACCTTAGGTTAATGTCTTACCACATGGACTAATAGGCGTGGTCATGTGACTTGCTTTGGCTAATAGAATATAACAAACAAATATAATGCAAGCAGATTTTTTTAAATGCTCTACCTTGGTTGTTGGGTTCTTGTTGTTCTTGGAATGAATTTCCATGTGAACAAGACTGGGCTAGCCTGCAGGAATGAGCAGTTGAGTTAAAGCCTTAGATCAACCAGCTCCCATGTGATTATAAATACATGAAGGCACCCAGGCAAAACCAGAACTCTTCAGCTAAGTGCAGCCCAAATCACTAGCCAATAACTGAGTACTATAGTCTGAAATTTTTATCTTATAATAATTGTCACTTTGGGGTAATCACAGGATTCTGTCAGAGACAAATTAATTGTGCTAATAGACTGGTAGTAAACACAATGTTTAGTAGTAATATATTAGCTGTGCATACTTAAGCAAAGCAATGAAGGATTAAATTTCATAAAGTGCAAGTACCTATATTGATTTATCCTGGAAATTCTTCAATAACATTGAATTTATAAATAAGACAAATTCTAGAATATAAATATGATCCTCTATAGTAACCATTCATTATTTTTAAATGTGGATATCATATATTCCATTACCTCTACCCTGTTGCATAAGTATTTAATATATAAAAATACAGTATTATTTAATTTGCCATATTTTTCTCATTCTCAGATTTTAAATGCATACTATGTTTCAATGCCCAATATTCTTGACTATTTGAGTCTGTATGCAATATTTGTAGTAAGCAAATGCAAGCTAATAGTTGACAAAAATCACAATTTCTTAATCCAGATAATCCTTAGATAAGCATGAAACAATGAAAACCCAGAATGATTTATGAGCTATAAAGTACTGTAAGCTACAACATACTGTAAAGATTATTACAGTACTTTATAAATCCATCTGCCTTAAAGAGCATCTATTTAATATTCAGGTTTCTTAATCTGATAGTTTACTGTATATATTACATATTTATTCATTTATAAAATATAATATTTATCTAAAATAGAGTTCATGTCTAAAGATTTTAGTTTACACAATGACTACATAGCTGCATAAACTACAACATTTATTTGTACTAAATTTAAAGTTCTACATACTGTTAAGCTCTACCTGGCTAAGTCATTGTTGTTCTTCTGCCAAAAAAGAAAGGTGAGATATAGCAACATAAATGTGAAGATACTGCAACGTATTCAGTTAGTATCATCTCTTGAACAGCAAATAATTTTTTGCAGAAAAAACCCAGAAACTTTTATGAAGCTGGCATAAGGGTTGTTAAAATACTATTTATATATACAGAAGGCAGATTTCATCGATCTTCAAGTTACTAAAACATCTTCATGCAGAATAATTTGATCTTGTTTGTTTTTATTATGTTTGTGTTAATGTTTTTTTATGTTTTCTCTGTTCTTCAGATGATTGTGTGAGATGAAGTTGTGATAACTGGATAGCCATGGAGCTGAGTGCCCAAAGCCAAAACAAAACAAACAGAGCCAAGACAAGAAGTGCAGATGAATTCCAGGAGTTGGAATATGGCCAAGAATCAAAATATATGTTAGTATTAGGGTTTATATAATCAGCAATATCATGGGAAACAATAAGCCATAGCCAAATAACATCCTAGAATCAATTATGAAGAAAAAAAGAACTTTGAGGGCTTTTGAATTTTTGCTGAGTGATTAATATGTTATGAATAGTATGTTCATACTTAGCCTAGATTATATAATTTAATCCTCACCACAGTCTTGTGAGGTAGTTATTGTTGTATTGGTGTTTTCATTCTATCAATGAGGAACAGGCACAGATAAATTATGTGACTTGCCTAAAGGTCACTAAATTTAAATGGTTGAAACATAATAAAATCCCAATCATGTAAGAGTTGAAAGCCTGTCCTTTAAATTTGGTATTGTGGCAAGACAAAAGGAGCCTAATTGCTGAGCTAAACTTTTGCCTTTGCCCCAGAATTATTGTATTAGCATTCCCAATATGTTAATGTGTTTTTGCATTTTTATAAAGGAATACCTGAGACTGGATAATTTGTAAAGAAAGATATTTTACTGGCTCATGATTCTGCGGGTACAAGCATAGCACTGGCATTTGCTCAGCTTCTGGCGAGGCCCCAGGGAGCTTATACTCATGGCAAAAGGTGAAGCAGGAGCAGGCATATCATATGGCAAAACAAAAAGCAGGAAAGCAAGAAAGAGATTAGGAAGGTCCTAAACTCTTTTTAACAATAAGAACTTGCTGCAACTCATTACCATGCGGAGGGCACCAAACCATTCATGAGAAATCCGCCCCCATGACCCAAACATCTCCCATTAGGCCCACCTCAAATATTGAGGGTCACATTTCAAAATGAGATTTGAAAGGGACAAACATCCAAACCATATACCCAGTCTCACTAGCACTTTATTAATGACCCAGTCTTTAAAATGGCCACTGCCACTATATCCCTGGCACTGCTTTGTAAATTACAAATAGAGTGGTGGCTTCTCTGTCTAATGTAACTCTCTAGTAAGCTTGAATTATTTTAAACTATCTATCTATCTATCTATCTATCTATCTATCTATCTATCTGCCAACACAAAATGAACAAATCATGAAATAAATGTTTATTTATTTGGCTAACACCACCCATCAGAATGTAGTGACCAGCAGTCCAGGAATACCTTGGTTCTCCCAGTGCAGTGGACTCCAAACTCTGGGGAGTCAGAAAACAAAGTTGGGGCTGGATGCAAGTTTCCCATTGCTAAAGCATGCAGTCCAGGAGCTGGGAACTAGCATTGGCCCCCTAAGATCCAGAAATGAGGCCAGTCTACTGAATCTCCCTTAGACCACGATCAAACCCTCAAGGTCATCAAATAAGATAAAAGAAAAAAAAATTCAAAGTATAGAAACCTCAAAGATTGAAGAAACATCAGCCCACAAAGCTGGGAAAGAACCAGCACAAGAACTCTGAAAACTCAAAAGCCAGAGTGCCTTCTTTTCCCCAAACAACCACACCACCTCTCCGGGAAGGGTTTAAAAATGGGCTGAGATAGCTAAAGTGCCAGAAATAGAATTTAGAATATGAATAGAAATAAAGACCATTGAGATGAAGGAGTACACTGAAACTCAGTGCAAGAAAGCTAAGAATCACAACAAAACAATACAGGAACTTATAGACAAAATAGCCAGTATAGAAAAAAATTATAACTTACCTGATATAGCTGAAAAAACACACTACAAGAATTTCATAAGGAAATCACAAGTAGTAATAGCAGAACAGATGAAGCAGAGAAAAGAATCTCAAAGCTGAAACACTGGCTTTTTGAAATAAGACACACAAGCATAACAATAAAAGAATGAAAACGAATGAACAAAACTTCGAAGAAATATGAGATTATATAAAGTGACCAAATCTACGACTCATCGGTGTCCTTGAAAAACACAAAGAGGGTGTAAGCAACTTGGAAAACATTTCATGATATTATCTATGAGACCTTCCCCAACCTAACTAGAGAGGCCAACATTCAAATTCAGGAAATGCAGAGAACCCCAGTAAGATACTTCACAAAAAGAACATCCACAAGAGAAATAATTTTCAGATTCTCTGAGGTCTAAATGAAAGAAAAATGTTAAATGCAGCTGGAAGAAGAATCAAGTCACCTACAAAGGAAAGCCCATCAAACTAACAGCTGACTTATCAGCAGAAATCCTACAAGCTAGAAGAGATTCAGGGCCAATATTCAACATTCTTAAAGAAAAGAAATTGCAACCCAGAATTTCATATCAGGCCAAACTAAACTTCAAAAATGAAGGAGAAATAAGACTTTTGTAAGCCAAGCAAATGCTGAGGGAATTTGTTACCACCAGACCTGCCTTACAAGCACGTCTAAATAAAGCACCAATATGGAAAGAAAAGACGATTAACAGCCACTACAAAAACACTCTTGTTGTTGTTGATGTTGTTGTTTTTGTTTTATTATACTTTAAGTTCTAGGATACATGTGCAGAACATGCAGTTTTGTTACTTAGGTATACATGTGCCACGGTGGTTTGCTGCACCCAACAACTCGTCATCTACATTAGGTATTTCTCCTAATGCTGTCCCTCGCCTAGGCCCCCAACTCCTGACAGACCCTGGTGTGTAATGATCCACTCCCTGTGTCCACGTGTTCTCATTGTTCAACTCCCATTTTTGAGCGAGAACGTGCGGTGTTTGGATTTCTGTTCCTGTGTTAGTTTTTTGAGAATTATGGTTTCCAGCTTCATCCATATACCTGTAAAGCACATGAACTCATTCTTTCTTATGGCTGCATAGTATTCCATGGTGTTTACGTGCCACATTTTCTTTATCCAGTCTATCACTGATGGGCATTTGAGTTGGTTCCACGTCTTTGCTATTGTGCTGCAATAAACCTACATGTACATGAGTCTTTATAGTAGCATGATTTATAATCCTTTAGGTATATATCCAGTAATGGGATTGGTGGATCAAATGATAATTCTAGTTCCAGATCCTTGAAGAATCACCACACTGTCTTCCACAATGGTTGAACTAATTTACACTCCCACCAACAGTGTAAAAGTGTTCCTATTTCTCCACATCCTCCCTAGTATCTGTTGTTTCCTAACTTTTTAATAATCACCATTCTAACTGGCTTGAGATGGTATCTCATTGTAGTTTTGATTTGTATTTCTCTAATGACCCGTGATAATGAGCTTTTTTTCATATGTTTGTTGGTCATATCAATGTGTTCTTTGGAAAAGTATCTGTTCATATCCTTCACCCACTTTTTGATGGGGACGTTTGTTTGTTTTCTTGTAACTGTGTTTAAGTTTCCTTGTAGATTCTGGATATTAGCCCTTTGTCAGACGGATAGATTGTAAAAATTTTCTCCCATTCTGTAGGTTGCCTATTCACTCTGATGATAGTTTCTATTGCTGTGCAGAAGCTCCTTAGTTTAATTAGATCCCATTTATCAATTTTGGCTTCTGTTGCCATTGCTTTTGGTGTTTTAGTCATGAAGTTTTTGCTGTGCCTATGTCCTGAAAGGTATTGCCTAGGTTTTCTTTTAGGGTTTTTATGGTTTTAGGTCTTACATTTAAGTCTTTGATCCATCTTGAGTTAATTTTTGTATAAGATGTAAGGAAGGGGTCCAGTTTCAGTTTTCTGCATATGGCTAGCCAGTTTTCCCAACACCATTTATTAAATAGGGAATCCTTTCTCCATTGCTTGTTTTTGTCAGGTTTGTCAAAAATCAGATGATTGTAGATGTGTGGTGTTATTCCTGAGGCCTCTGTTCTGTTCCATTAGTCTATATGTCTGTTTTGGTACTAGTACAATGCTGTTTTGGTTACTGTAGCCTTGTAGTATAGTTTGAATTCAGGTAGCATGATGCCTCCAGCTTTATTCCTTTTGCTTAGGATTGTCTTGGCTGTACAGGCTCTTTTTTGGTTCCACATAAAATTTAAAGTAGTTTTTTCCAATTCCATGACGAAAGTCAATGGTAGCTTGATGAGAATAGCATTGAATCTATAAATTACTTTGGGCAATATGGTCATTTTCACAATATTCATTCTTCCTATCCATGAGCATGGACTATTTTTCCATTTTTTTGTGTGTGTCCTCTCTTATTTCCTTTATTTCCTTGAGCAGTGATTTGCAATTTTCCTTGAAGAGGTCCTTCACATCCCTTGTAAGTTGTATTCCTAGGTATTTTATTATCTTTGTAGTAATTGTGAATGGGAGTTCACTCATGATTTGGATCTCTTTTTGTCTATTATTAGTGTATAGGAATGCTTGTGATTTTTGCACATTGATTTTGTATCCTGAGATTTGCTGAAGTTGCTTATCAGCTTAAGGAGATTTGGGCCTGAGATGATGGGGTTTTCTAAATATACAATCATGTCATCTGCAAACAGACACAATTTGACTTCCTCTCTTCCTCTTTGAATACCCTTTATTTCTTTCTCTTGCCTGATTGCCCTGGCCAGAACTTCCAATACTATGTTGAATAGGAGTGGTGAGAGAGGGCATCCTTGTCTTGTGCTGGTTTTCAAAGGGAATGCTTCCAGCTTTTGCCCATTCAGTGTGATATTGGCTGTTGGTCTGTCATAAATAGCTCTTATGATTTTGAGATATGTTCCATCAATGCCTAGTTTATTGAGAGTTTTTAGCAGGAAGGCTGTTGAATTTTGTTGAAAACCTTTTCTGCATCTATTGAGATAATCATGTGTTTTTTGTCATTGGTTCTGTTTATGTGATGGATTACATTTATTGATTTGCATGTGTTGAAATAGGCTTGTATCCCAGGGATGAAGCTGACTTGGTCATGGTGGATAAGCTTTTTGATGTGCTGCTGAATTCAGTTTGCCAGTATTTTATTGAGGATTTTTGCATTAATGTTCATCAGGGATATTGGCCTGAAATTTTCTTTTTTTGTTGTGCCTCTGCCAGATTTTGGTATTAGGATGATGCTGGCCTCATTAAATGAGTTAGGGAGGAGCCCCTCTTTTTCTACTGTTTGGAATAGTTTCAGAAGGAATGGTACCAGCTCCTCTTTGTACCTCTCGTAGAATTTGACTGTGACTTTGCCTGGCCCTGGGCTTTTTTTGGTTGGTAGGCTATTAATCACTGCCTCAATTTCAGAGCTTGTTATTGGTCTATTCAGGGATTCGACTTCTTCCTGGTTTAGTCTTGGGAGGGTGTATGTGTCCAGGAATTTATCAATTCCTTCTAGATTTTCTAATTTATTTGCATAGAGGTGTTTATAGTATTTTCTGATGGTAGTTTGTATTTCTGTGAGATTGGGGTGATATCCCATTTATCAATTTTTACTGTGTCTATTTGATTCTTCTCTGTCTTCTTTATTAGTCTGGCTAGTGGTCTATTTTGTTCGTATTTTCAAAAAACTAGCTCCTGGATTCATTGATTTTTTTGAAGGGATTTTTGTGTCTCTATCTCTTTCAGTTCTCCTCTGATGTTAGTTATTTCTTGTATTTTGCTAGCTTTTGAATTTGTTTGTTATTGCTTCTCTAGTTCTTTTAAATGTGATGTTAGGGTGTCAATTTTAGATCTTTCCCACTTTCTCCTGTGTGCATTTAGTGCTATAAATATCCCTCTAAACACTGCTTAAGCTGTGTCCCAGAGATTCTGGTACATTGTATCTTTGTTCTCATTAGTTTCAGAGAACTTATTTATTTCTGCCTTAATTTCATTATTTACCCAGTAGTCATTCAGGAGCAGGTTGTTTAGTTTCCATGTAGTTGTGCAGTTTTGAGTGAATTTATTAATCCTGAATTCTAATTTCATTACACTATGGTATGAGAGACTGTTTTTATGATTTCTGTTCTTTTGCATTTGCTGAGTAGTGTTTTCCTTCCAATTATGTTATCAACATTATAATAAGTGTGATATGGTGCTGAGAAGAATGTATATTCTGTTGATTTGGGGTGGGGAGTTCTGTAGATGTCTGTTAGGTCTACTTGATCAAGAGCTGAGTTCAAGTCCTGAACATTCTTGTTAATTTTCTGTCTTGGTGATTTGTCTAATATTGACAGTGGGGTGTTACAGTCTCCCACTCTTATTGTGTGGGAGTCCAAGTCTGTTTGTAGGTCTCTAAGAACTTGCTTTATGAATCTGGGTGCTCCTGTATTGAGTGCATATATATAGGATAGCTAGCTCTTCTTGCTGCATTGATCCCTTTGCCATTATGTAATGACCTTCTTTGTCTCTTTTGATCTTTGTTGACTTAAACTCTGTTTTATTAGAGACTAGGATTGTAACCCCTGTTTTTTTGCTTTCCTTTTGCTTGGTAAATATTCCTCCATCCCTTTATTTTGAGCCTCTGTGTGTCTTTGTACATGAGATGGGCCTCCTGAATGCAGCACACTGATGGGTCTTGACTCTTTATCCAATTTGCCAGTCTGTGTCTTTTAATTGGGAGCATTTAGCCCATTTACATTTAAGGCTAATATTGTTATGTGTGAATTTGATCCTGTCATTATGATCCTAGCTGGTAATTTTGCCCATTAGTTGCAGTTTCTTCAGAGTTTCGAAGGTCTTTACAATTTGGTATGCTTTTGCAGTGGCTGGTACCAGTTTTTCTTTCCATATTTAGTGCTTCCTTCAGGTGCTCTTGTACGGCAGGCCTGGTGGTGACAAAATCTCTCAACATTTGCTTGTCTGTAAAGGATTTTATTTCTTCCTCACTTATGAAGCTTAGTTTGGCTGGATATGAAATTGTGGGTTGAAATTCTTTCCCTTAGGAATGTTGAGGCTGGGCGTAGTGGTTCATGCCTGTAATCCCACCACTTTCAGAGTTTGAGGCAGGCAGATCACAAGGTCAGGAGATCAAGACCATCCTGGCTAACATGGTGAAAACCCATATCTACTAAAAATACAAAAATTAGCCAGGAATGGTGGTATGTGCCTGCAGTCCCAGCTACTCAGGAAGCTGAGGCAGAAGAATCGCTTGAACCAGGGAGGCAGAGGTTGCAGCACACCAAGATCACACCACTGCACTCCAGCCTGGGCGACAGAAAGAGATTCCATCTCAACGAAAAAACAGAACAAACAAACAAACAAACAAAAAGGTTGAATATTGGCCCCCACTCACTTCTGGCTTGCAGGATTTCTTCAGAGAGATCCACTGTTAGTCCAATGGGCTTCCCTTTGTGGGTAACCTGACCTTTCTCTCTGGCTGCCCTTAACATTTTTTCTTTCATTTCATCCTTGGTGAATCCAGTGATTATATGTCTTGGGGTTGCTTTTCTTGAGGAGTATCTTTGTGATGTTCTCTGTATTTCCTGAATTTGAATGTTGGCCTGTCTTGCTAGGATAGGGAAGTTCTCCTGGATAATATCCTGAAGAGTGTTTTCAAACTTGGTTCCATTCTCCCTGTCACTTCCAGGTACACCAATCAAACGTAGCTTTGGTCTTTTCACATAGTCCCATATTTCTTGGAGGCTTTGTTTGTTCCTTTTCATTATTTTTTCTCCAATCTTGTCTTCTACTTTATTTCATTAAGTTTATCTTCAATCTCTGATATCCTTCCTTTAGCTTCCTGCTTGATTCAGCAGGGGCTTATATATAAAACTCCCATCTCCCTGGGACAGAGCATCCAGGGGAAGGGGTGGCTGTGGGCAAAGCTTCAGCAGACTTAAACATTTCTGACTCCTGGCTCTGAAAAAAGCAGAGAATCTCCCAGCACAATACTCAAGCTCTGCTAAGGGACAGACTGCCTCCTCAAGTGGGTCCCTGACCCCTGTGCCTCCTGACTGGGAGAAAACTCCCAGCAGTGGTTAACAGATACTTCATACAGGAGAGCTCTGGCTGGCATCTGGTGAGTGCCCCTATAGGATGAAGCTTCAAGAGGAAGGAACAGGCAGCAATCTTTGCTGTTCTGCAGCCTCCACTGGTGATACCCAGGCAAACAGGGCCTGCATGGACCTCCAGCAAACTACAGCAGACCTGCAGCAGAGAGACCTGACTGTTACAAGGAAACCTAACAAACAGAAAGGAATAGCATCAACATCAACAAAAAGGACGTCTACACAGAAACCCCACCCGGAGGTCACCAACATCAAAGACCAAAGGTAGATACATCCACGAAGATGAGGAAAACCCAGCACAAAACAGCTGAAAATTCCAAAAACCAGAATGCCTCTTCTCCTCCAAAGGATCACAGCTCCTCGCCAGCAAGGGAGCAAAACTGGACGGAGAATTAGTTTGACAAGTTGACAGAAGTAGGCTTCAGAAGGTGGGTAATAACAAAGTTCAGATAAAACATACTTTAAACAAACAAATATTTTAAAAAGACAAAGAAGAACATTATATAATAGTAAAGAGTGCAATTCCACAAAAAGACCTAATCATTCTAAATACATATGCACCCAACATAGGAGCACCCATAAATTCATAGATTCATAAAGCAAGTTCCTAGAGATCTTCAAAGAGACTTAGACTCACACACAATAATAGTGGGAGACATCAACATCCCACTGACAGTATTAGATAGACCATTGAGGCACAAAATTAACAAAGATATTCAGGACCTGAATTCAACACTAGATCAAATGTACATGGTAGACCTCTAAAGAACTCTCCACTCAAAAATAACAGAATATACATTCTTCTCATCACCACATGGCACTTAGTCTAAAATTGATCATATAATTGGAAAAAAAAAACAAAAACAAAAAACCACTTCTCAGCAAATGCAAAAGAACTGAAATGAAAACAACTCCTCTCTCAGACCACATCACAATCAAATTAGAAATGAAGGCTTAAAAAATAACTTAAAAGCATACAATTACATGGAAATGGGGTAACCTGCTCCTGAATAACATTTGGGAAAATAATGAAATTAAGGCAGAAATCAAGAAGTTCTTTTCATACAGCCAACAGACACATGAAAAAATGCTCATCATCACTGGCCATCAGAGAAATGCAAATCAAAACCACAATGAGATACCATCTCACACCAGTTAGAATGGCAATCATTAAAAAGTCAGGAAACAACAGGTGCTGGAGAGGATGTGGAGAAATAGGAACACTTTTACACCGTTGGTGGGATTGTAAACTAGTTCAACCATTATGGAAAACAGTATGGCGATTCCTCAAGGATCTAGAACTAGATGTACCATATGACCCAGCCATCCCATTACTGGGTATATACCCAAAGGATTATAAATCATGCTGCTATAAAGACACATGCACACGTATGTTTATTGCGGCACCATTCACAATAGCAAAGACTTGGAATCAACCCAAATGTCCATCAGTGACAGATTGGATTAAGAAAATGTGGCACATATACACCATGGAATACTATGCAGCCATAAAAAAGGATGAGTTTGTGTCCTTTGTAGGGACATGGATGCAGCTGGAAACCATCATTCTTAGCAAACTACCACAAGAACAGAAAACCAAACACTGCATGTTCTCACTCATAGGTGGGAACTGAACAATGAGATCACTTGGACTCGGGAAGGGGAACATCACACACTGGGGCCTATCATGGGGAGGGGGGAGGGGGGAGGGATTGCATTGGGAGTTATACCTGATGTAAATGACGAGTTGATGAGTGCTGATGAGTTGATGGGTGCAGCACAGCAACATGGCAGAAGTATACATATGTAACAAACCTGCACGTTATGCACATGTACCCTAGAACTTAAAGTATAATAATAATAATAATAATAATAAAAAGCAAATTCTTCTTTCTTTCTTATCAGGAAAAAAAAAAGGAACTAATGAGAATAAAAGTATAATGTATCAGAATATCTGGGACACAGATAAGGCAATGTTAAGAGGGAAATGCACAGCACTAAATGCCCACATCAAAAAGTTAGAAAGATCTCAATTTAACAACCTAACATCACAACTAAAAGAACTAGAGAAGCAAGAGCAAAACAACTTTAAAGCTACGAGAAGATGAGAAATAACCAAAATCGGAGCTGAGCTGAAAGACACTGAGACATGAAAAACCAATGAAAAGATCAACAAGTTCAGGAACTTCTTTTGAAAAAAAAAGTTAGTAAAATAGATAGACTGCTAGCTAGACTACTAAAGAAGAAAAGAGAGAAGATCCAAATAAACACAATTAGAAATGACAAAGAGGATATTACCACTGACCCCACAGAAATACAAATAAGCAGCCTAGAATATGAACATCTCTAAGCACATAAATTAGAAAATCTAGAAGAAATGTATAAATTCCTGGACACATACATCCTTGCAAGGCTGAGACAAGAAGAAATTGAGTGCCTGAACAGACCAATAATGAGCTTTGAAGTTGAATCAGTAATATAGCCTACCAACAAGAAAAGCCCAGGACCAGACTGATTCACAACCAAATTCTACCAGATGTAAAAAGAAAAGCTAGTCCCATTCCTACTAGAACTATTCAGAAAAATTGAGAAGGGGCTCTGCCCTAATGTATTCTATGAAGCCAGCATTATGCTGATACCAAAATCTGGCAGAGACACAACAATACAAGAAAACTTCAGGCCAATATATGCAAAAATCCTCAGCAAAATACTAACAAACTGAATCCAAGAGCACGTCAAAAACTTATCCACCATGATTAGGTAAGCTTCATCTCTGGGAGGCAAGGTTAGTTCAGTGTATGCAAATCAATAAATGTGATTCATTGCATGTAAAGAACTAAAGACAAAACCACATTATGATCTCAATAAATGCAGAAAATGCTGTTGATAAAATTCAACACCCCTTCATGTTAAAAACTATCCATAAACTAGGTAATGAAGGAATATACCTCAAAATAACAAGAGCCATGTATGACAAACCCACAGACAACATCACATTCAATGGGCAAAAGCTGGCAGCACTCCCCTTAAAAACTGGCACAAAGATAAGAATGCCCTTTTTCAATATTCTTATTCAACATAGTATTGGAAGTCCTGGACAGAGCAATCAGGTAAGAGAATGAAATAAGCGCATCCAAATAGGAAGAGAGAAAGTCAAACTACCCCTGTTTGCAGATGACATCATCCTATATCTAGAAAATCTCACAGTCTTGACAAAAAAGCTCCTTATACTGATGAATAACGTCCACAAAGTCTCAGGATGGAGAATCAATATACAAAAATCACTAGCATTCCCATACATCAACAAGACACAAGCTGAGAGCCAAATCAGAAAGGCAATCCCATTCACAGTTGCCACACAAAGAAAAACATACCTAGGAATACAGTTAAACAGGGAGGTGAAAGATCTCTACAAGGAGAACAACAGAGCACTGCTCAAAAAAGAATCAGAGATGATACAAACAAATGAAAAAACATGCCATGCTTATGAATATGAAAAATCAATATCATTAAAATGGCCCCTACTGCCCAAAGCAATTTATAGATTCAATGATATTTCTATTAAGCTACTAATGACATTCTTCATAGAACTAGGAAAAAGACTATTTTAAAATTCATATGGAACCAAGAATAGCCAAAGCAATCCTAAGCAAAAAGAACAAAGCAGGAGGCATCTTACTACCAAAACTTAAACTATACTATGGGACTACAGAAACCAAAACAGCAGGGTACTGGTACAAAAACAACACATAGACCAATGGAACAGATTAAAGCAGAAACAAGACCACACACCTACAACCATCTGATCCTCAAAAAACCTGACAAAAATAAGCAACGGGGGAACAATTCCCTATTCAATAAATGGTGCTGGGATAATTGGCTAACCATATGCAGAAGATTAAAACTGGACTTCTTCTTTACACCATATATAAAAATTAACTCAAGATGGATGAAAGACTTAAATGTGAAACCTAAATCTATAAAAAACCTGGAAGACAACCTAGTCAATACCATCTGGACACAGGAACAGGCAAAGATTTCATGACAAAGATGCCTAAAGCAATTGCAACAAATGCAAAAAATTCGACAAGTTGGGTCTGATTAAACAAAAGAGCTTCTACATGGTAAAAGAAAGTATCAACAAAGTGGACAACCTAAAGAATAGAAAACAATTTGCAAACTATTCATCTAACAAAGGTCTAATATTTAGCATGATAAGGAATTTAAATTCAGGAGAAAAACTCCACTAAAAATTAAACAAAGGACATGAACAAACGTTTTTCAATAGAAGACATACATGTGGCCAACAAATATATCAAAAAACCTCAATAGCACTGATCATTAGAAAAATGCAAATCAAAACCCCAATGAGATACCATCTCACACCAGTCAGAATGACTACTATGAAAATATCGAAAAAATAACAGATATTGGCAAGGTTGCAAAGAAAAGACAATGCTTATACACTGTTGGGGGTGTGTAAATTAGTTCATCCATTGTAGAAAACAGTGCAGCTATTCCTCAAAGACCTGAAAACAGAAATACTATTCAACCCAGCAACCTCAATACTGGGATATACTTGCAGAAATATAAATTGTTCTATCATAAAGCTACATGCACATGTAGGTTCACTGTAACACTATTCACAATAGCAAAGACATGGAATCAACCTAAATGCCCGTCAATGGTAGATGGGATAAAGAAAATGTGGTACATATATACCATGGAATACTATGCAGCTGTAAAAAAATAATGAGATCATCTCCTTTGTTGGAACATGGTTGGAGCTGGAGGCCATTATCCTAAACTAATATACAAACAGAAAGCCAAATACTGCAGGTTCTCAATTATAAGTGGTAGCTAAATGATGAGAACACATGGACACATGAAGGGGAACAACACACACTGGGGACTATTAGAGGATAAAGGATGTGAGGAAGGAGAGGATCATGAAAAATAACTGACAAGTACTAGGCTTAATACCTGGGTGACAAAATACTCTGTAAAACAAATCCCCGTGACACAACTTTACCAACATAACAACCCTGCATATGTACCCTTGAACTTAAAATTAAAGTTAACAAAAAAAGACACAATCTAATCATTGTACGAAGTTATTGATATATACAAATGGCTTAAGAATATGTAGTTCTCTAACGGGAATCAAATATTCTAAAATCTATATCCTGGTATATATGAACCAAATATATTTTCATATTAGGACTAGCGGGACCACTTAATAACCAGGTTTACAAGTGTTAGAAGCAGAGCTAAGCCATGACTGAGGAAATATGGTGAAATTCAATGTTTGGGTTTAGCATAAAGCCTCAATACAGCGATGGTTCAATAAACATTCACTATTTTAGTGTTTTATTTGGCCGCTAATTAGTAAAGATCCCAAGGAAAGAAATATTTGCCAAAGGAGGGTGTATTGTTCTCATGCTGCTAATAAAAACATACCCAAGGCTCGGTAGTTTTATAAAGAAAAGAGGTTTATTGGACTCACAGTTCCACATGGCTGGGGAAGTCTCACAATCATGGCAGAAGGGAAAGGAGAAGCAAAGGCATGTCTTACATGGTGGCAGTCAAGAGGGCTTCGGCAGGGGAACTCCCATTTATAAAACCATCAGATCTCATAAGACTTATTCACTACCATGAGAGTAGTATGAAGGAAACTGTCCCTATGATTCAAATATCTCCACCTGGCCCCACCCATGACACATGGGGATTGTTACAATTCGAGGTGGGATTTGGGTGAGGACACAGCTAAATAATATCAGAGAGGAACTTTATACCTCTTATGTGAAAGAAAAATATTATGCATGCCTTTTTTGTTTTCAGGAGAGATCAAGAAAAGAGCAATCTAACTAAGCCATGGCAAGTATTTATTATAAAAGAGTGTTGAATATAATGCGATGCAGAAAATAAAGTTAAAGGTGTCTCTATGAGAATCCAAAAAAGAAGCGGTTATTTCAGGATGGGAAATATTAATTTATTTTATCTTAGTTATATCTATAGCTGCCAAATTCACTGTTCATTTCTGAGTATATTTTAAGATCAGCCCAATAAGACTGATCCATTTAATTAGAAAGGTGCTTAAGTTATATGGACTGCAGTACTGTTAGTTTCAGATCCTACTGAATGGAAGCAACTCCCCCAGACTCCTGACATTAGTTCCAAACAAGCTTATCACCTACAAAGTCCTATAAGATTTAGTGCCCTATAGGTCTTCTTGGTCTGCTTGAATACTTGGAACCTTACATTCCAGTTTTCCTTTGCAGGATACTACTTCACAGAACCCAGATACCGTACTGTGAGAAGCCCAAGTCATATAGAAAGGCTGTGTGTAGGCGTTCCAGTAGGTAGTCTTAGTTGAACCCATCCTTTGAGTCATCACAGGGCAGCTGCCAGACATGAGTGAAGAAGACTACAGATGATGACAGCCCAGAACTATTCTAATCTTCCCAGCAGAAGCTCCAAATATTGCTCTATATTCACAGTGTACTGTCTCAATTCCCAACCATCAAATTCATAAGCATAATAAATTGCTATGACTTTATGCCATGAAGTGTGGGTGGTTTGCAACACAGCAATAGACAGATAGCCAGAATACCAGGGATGTCAAAATGGCTTGTTTACATCCTATTACTATATGAAAACTAATATACTGCAAAAGCCCTAGGTAGGCATACATTTTCATTGTGGCATTATTGATAACAGGGAATAGATACATTTGTAAGATTAAATGAGGCAGAAATGATTTACACATTAATAAAAGCAAAAACTATGCAGCCATTAAAATAGTGTAAAATGAAGATAGCAATCAAGAAAATGTGTATGTTCTTAGGTTAAGCTAAAAATAAAAACATCAAATAATGTACAATTAGGTGTGCATTTATTAAAACATATATAATATTTATGAAGAGTATTAAAAGTCTGTGTGCAAAAGAGAAAATTTCTGCCAACATTAAGTATTCAAAGTTTGAATGACGTTGTGCCAGATTTTTAAAATATTTTATACAGTTATGTTTTCTATAGAAGTATATATAATATACAGGTAGTTCCACATTTCACAGAGAGTTTGGCAATTAATTCTTCCAAACTGGGTGGGGCTACAGCAGAAAAAAACTGAAGAAATGTTTGTTCTTTTGGACTCTGAAGGACAGCATTGCCTCTACTAGATATGAAAGAGAGAGAGGGTTATTTCAGCATAGTTCTGCAACACGCACATAAATTCCTTCAGTGGTTGGATGTGGGTCATTGACAGAAGCTTGAGTAAAGGTCAGAAACTGACTGTCATATCATGCAAACACAGAAACATCTATGTACTCTTCCATTTAAATTCCCCCATGTCTCGCATTTTCTATGATAATAGGCACATCCTCTATTGAAGGAAGTCTACATTCTGTGGAAAAATTTATGAGTTCTGTGATTTAATGAGTTTGTATTTTCTAGTAATGTTTACAAAACTGAAGTTCCTGCTTTGTTTCCTGCTGGGAGACAACAGCTTTTTGCTTTTACCATTGTCTGCAAGTCCTACTTGTATCTGTCAGTTTAAACATGTTTAATAATCATTTTCAGAATTTATATTGAACTAAATTTAAATATCAGAGTTTATGAGGCTGAGACCATATAGTCCATTTCCCAGATGCTAGAAGCTGCTGGCACTAACAGAGTTTTGCAAGTAAATACCAGCAGTCTGATTCAACCTCAAATGTGCCAGGAAAACATTTCAGACAGTCTTCTGTTAGCTCTTTGAATATCATCATCTGGCAAGGCCTGGAGATAAACTCTTGAGACACGAACATGGGATAGGATACTCCCTGAAGTAGGTCCAGATTATGTCTGATCCTAATCTGCGCCAAAACCAACAACTGCTCCTGCCTTCTTAACTCCTTAAGGTCTGACCTAATGATACCAGATGGAAAAGAATGCCAGTCTTGAGAGAGGGTAGCAGGTTCAAACAGGGGAATCATACACACGTATAACAGAGCAGCCATGAGAAACTGCACATGGCTGGTTGTTCCTTTCCCATGGTGCCCTGAGAGTTTATGAGCTAAAACAGGCACTTAGAATTGAATTATTAGGTAATAAACTCTATCTAAGATTTCATAGTGTCATGTGTCATACTTAACTTTATAAAAATTAGGGATTTTATTTTCATTACCACCTCTTTGTTCATATTCAAGAGCTAATGCCTTCATTTTGTTATAGTACCAAACTCTTGAAGGTCATCAAAAAGAAGTTACGATCAAAAGTGAAAACAAGTTAAGGAACAGAAATATTAAAAATAATTGTTATAAACCAAAAACAATAATATTTTATGCCAATTGCATTGCCAATCAAATAACATCTCTAGGGTGACATCATATTCTCTTCATTTTGTCTATTAAATTTCATATATAAAGTCCACTTAATTTGATGCATCTTATCTAAAATATCTAATGTATAAATATAAGTATGAAAATGTCATATATGTGTGTTAAGTGTAAGTAGTTGTGATTAAACTTTACAATTAAACTTTATACACTTGAATAATATTCACCTTTTTCTTTTAATTCCAGAATTTCTGTATGAAATTCAAGGAGTCTTAAAGGAAAAAAGGAGAAATACATGACTTTTTTTCTTATTTCCCCCTTACAGCATTTACAAGCAATGCTGTTTCCTTATCATTTCTATAATCAGTAAATTTTAAAAATTAAATTGTTTCTGTGATAACTCCAATAACCCAATTAGTTATAAAACCAATAGTAATATAAAGGATTTGTTATACAAAAGGCTCATAATTCTATGGGTGCAAATTATATTGAAAAATGTAATCATTTGGCACCTTTTCCTCAATCATTTTTTGGCAGTTGGGAGGGGAAATCATGTACCACACTGTTTGCCTGCTCTGACTGATCTGAGTAGCGATGACCTATTAGGTGCTAATCTTTCTCTTTATTTCTCATTCTGATAGTTTAGGAACACATCTCAAACTGGGTCCTGCTCTAGCTATGTCAAAGAAATAAAAACACCAGATTCATGTTAAATTAGCTTGTAATTGTTTCTGGTTTGGAAATGACAATAGCCTGTGGCCTTTGATTAGCTTTAGATAATTTATAAAACTCTTTTATATGAATTACTCTATTTTCTCCTTGTATCCTTGGAGTGATAGGTTTTCCAGAACAGCCAAAAGCTCAGGAGAGTTAATTTCTCAGAATCAAATAATTTAAAAGCAGTTGAGCTGATGGAATAGATTTTATAGAATGCAATTGCCCTTTGTATGTTAAACACCATGGTTATTCTGGTGAACTCTGCCTCTAAAGCTGAAACAATGAACCCTAAAAACAAGGTTTTCCAATTCCACAGGTGACATGATAATTCTCATCTTGCTCTCACAGCTGACATTTAAGTTAAAAAAAAAACAGTAACAAAGTATTTAAAAGGGATTAAAATTAGTGACTATCAAGAAACCTAACAATATAATACAAATTTCACCAAAGTCAAAAAAAATCTAAAACTCAGACTAAGAGTTACTATAGCTTTATTTTCTTTATTTTCATGGACAGAGGAAAATCCATAAGAAGTTATGATAAAATGCTGACTTTGGCTTACTCATAAAAATCAATAAAAACATTTAATTTTCAAGAGTAGGGGATATTTTGATGACATAAGCTTCCTTACTTCCACGGATTTAAATGTGCAAGACTTTTAGGACAAAATGACATTTCATTATGACATAGTTCCATTACGCTCCAACAGTATGCTGAATGCCATGCTATATAAACATTGAATGCTAATGAAGGTTACAAACAACGCCTTTAAAGGAAAATCTCATTTCCAGAAAAGGGAGACATTTCTTATTTAAATAAAGGCTTTCTATATGAGGCTTGTTAGTCCTGTTTTAATCTACACTATTCTGGTTAAAATATCCAATTTACTCTTTTTGTGTGTGATTATCATCCTTTGTATAGTGTCATTTAGCTGTGGTAATAGCAGTTAGGGGCAGCACTTGAAAACTCATAGCAATTTCAGTTTTAACCATCTAGGCTTCATGCTTAATTGTTAAACATAACAAGGAAGATGTAAAATAGAAAACATGAAACATAATAAAGATATTTGACTGCTCATAAATATATACACAAAAACACAAACACATAAAGAGTCAGGAATCGTTGGAACAGGTTAGTTTGAAATTTGTTAGTCATTTAACTCCAAGTGTTCTGAAGCAGATTGCTATAGCATATTCTTCAAGACCCTGATTTAAATAGTATTTAGCTATTTGCAATTAGTCCATTCATCAGCTTATAAACCTGAGTATGTTCCTTATTTTCATTTAGTAACAATGTCATAATAGCACATGCATGCAAAAAGAGCAAAAGAAGATATTGCTTACATTATTAAATAATTCAAATGAAGAGTAGTGGTTCAGTCTTAACAAGTTGAAAACTGCTCTGGGTCAGAAAAAGATACAGGTGCAAGTTATATTGAAAAAACTTGACATTTGGCACCTTTTCCTCAACCATTTTTTGGCAGTTGGGAGGGAAAATCATGCACCATACTGTTTGCCGCTCTGACTGATCTGAGCAGCAATGACCTATCACGGTGCTAATCTTTCTCTTTATATCTCAATCTGATACCACCAACAGTTGACCATCAAAGAAAGTTATTCCTTTGTTTCATGAACTACAAGTTGTTTTACAAGTTTTCCTGTATTTGAGATATGGCATGTTCTAGACACATGGTATGAAAAACTGGAAGTACTGGAGCAAGAATCGATGACAGAGTCAGACTCAAATTTTCTATCAGTGGCCTTGGCTTGAGAAAACATCCACAGGGAGTTTCTGTGATAATAGCAAGAGCAAAAGAGCCCCTTGTGGCTGCAAACAATTAGGTTTATCTCTTACCCCAGCTGGTTTCTATGGCCAGAGGCAGAGATAACTATTTAATATTTACATTCAAACCTTTTCTGATACTTCCATTTCTGTGATAGACCAGAAGGAATTAAAACAACTGCATTAATTATTTAAAGATGGGCCCCAGATATTCTCACTTATATCAATGCCACTGCTTCCAAGGAGCTCTGCAGCCATTACTGAGAAACTTAGCTGAGCTATTTTGTTTCTTAATGACACATCTAGAAGATGTTGAAGGCATAGTTAAATGGCTTAGATAAATCTCAAGTTCGTTTCTGATATGAATTGCTGAATGAGCCGCAGATTCTGAATAGGTATGCACATCCTATATAATATAATCAAGTGCTGTGTGGAGAAAAAACTTTTTCTTTTATCACAATGACGGCTTATTGCCTCAACTGAGAGCTACATGAGTTTAAAACCCTTAAAGGTTTTACAGTGTGCTCATTAATAGCTAATAATCAGTGTTTTATTAGGTCTGTACAGATTGCAATTTGCAAAAATCCACTAAATTAGGTTGTAATAAAAGAGAGAAAATATTTTTAGAGTGCAAAATTGTCTTCTAAATCCAAAGAATCCAGAAGCCGAAGAATCCAGATTTAATCAGGCCTCAAAAAGAAACTGTACAAGAAGACAAATCCCAACAGCACCTTCCCGTCTCTCACGTCTGCCTTTCCTTAAGACTGCATCAAAATTCTAGCTCATAGAATACCACTTTTCCTTACTACACATCCACGTGGTAGGCAGAACAAAGCTGACTATAGCTTTGGGGTTTATAGCTCCTCTGTTGAAAAGGCCAGCTATACTTCATTCTGATTCCATATGCCTGCAAGGAAATTCTGACTGGGCATACTTAGTTTAGTTACTCAACCCTAAGTAAACCAAGAATGGAGTGAAGTTATTTAATTGCAACTATATGTGGGGTATGGTTCCTAACATGGTAGTAGAGCAACTGGAAAAATAATAATAATAATAATAATAATAATAATAATAATGATGATACCAAATGTTACTTGACAAATGCTCTTAGCCTTTAAAAGAAAAAATATAGACCATGATTTCTAACTACAAATTCATCAGTTGAGTCATATAGCACAGCACCGAAGAAGTGGTTGAAACTCTGTGTTACGTGACTTTTAATACCTTCTTTATAAATGGTTGAGTTACCTTATTTTTTAAAATTACACAGCTAATAAAATCAAAATGATAAGAAGACTGTGCTTCACTGTTCTTTTATTCAAACATTGATATTTCCTGGAGGTCACAAATTAACTAAGTATTATTACAAAGAACAACAGGATAACCTGAATTTAGCTAGAGTTGGAGATTGTAGTTAGCAGGAAAGGCCTTTTTGAGAAGATAACATTCAAGCTAAGATCTGAGAATAAGGTGGAATTAATTGAATGAAGAGTACAGGCAAGAGAAATGCAAGCAAAGGGAATATTAAATGTAAAATTCAACAAACTAGAACAAACAATAGTAAAAGCTGTTAACATTAAATCTACGTTAAAACAGTCAACAAGAGAGCATATTGAAGTACATAACTGATGGAGGAAATATGATATATTACCCTGTGCCAAATGGTTGTTTAATTTTTAATTACATTAAATTACCACAAATATTTAATTAGACACAGGTGGTAACATAACATCCCTTTTTTGTTCTCACTTCTGAAACATTATCATGTGAGTTTTTTGTCTGCAATCTATACGGATATATACATATTCATGGAGCGCTAGTAAGTGTAGATGGAACAGCCTGAAAGGAAGCTTTCCAAGAATAAAAACATTCCGATATTGATAAACAACTGCCTGATTCACAGTTTCCAGTCCTGTGCGCAGGCCAGCTGTGCTGTTAGTTATAACTTCTGGCATGTGTATAAATCTTAGCTTCATTTCATCCCCAGAGATTCACTACTTGTCCAGGCAAGTTCAACAATACATGTTTTGAATTACAGGAAGATGGCAATGGTGGCAGAGTTTTTGAATCTCCCTGAATCCCCCCCAAAAGAGAGAAAGCAACTAGAATTTTAAAACCAAAGCCCACAGACAATATTAACAAGAGAAAAGGGTGGAAGTGTAGCCATAACCCCACAACCCCAAATATGAGCAGGTGTAGACAAACTGTGATGATTAAAGGACCTGTGTGATATCTGTAGCAATGTGGGAGAAACCAGAGGCCAAAGGACCCCAACTAACAGGCGGTGCTCAGAAAAGAACACAGTGAGTCAGGCTGAGAACCTCAGTGCATATTCCAGCTCAAGAGTAATTGTAAGGTGAAGATGCTTAAGATTTACTCTATTAGCAAATTTCAAGTATATATACAGGATTATTAACTATACTCAGCTTGTGGTAATCACTTCACTGTGTGTATGTGCTGTATAAATACACACAACTTTTATTTGTCAATTATACTTCAATAAAACTGAAGTAAAATTTAAATGATTTTAGAAATAAAAGAAAAATTGCAAGGGGTCCCTTTGAATGTCTAAAGGGGCTGGAGCCATCACAATGCCTTGAGTATTCAAAACTGACCACCTGAAAATCCCCTTTGGATTTTACCCTCACATTAAAGAGAGTCACCTTGAAACAGAATTCAAATTAAGCATGACTTTAAAAGTGTGCATGAAGAAAAGAGAAAGTTCAGAAAAAGTAGCGAAGGGACATAGAGTCTAGAGATCTTACAGAGTAAGAGGTTATATTTTTAAATACATCTTTTCTGAATTTGTGGCTCCAACACCTAGCACAATTCCCAGGAGATATTGCAATTGCTATTAAAACAAAAATGCTTTATAAGAATGACAATTATGATGCCCTTTTTTCATATTGAATGCATCTTAGGTCAGTCCCTTAATTTCTGCCCATAAAAGAAATTATCTATTCAAATATCTGAACATTTTTAAACTTACAAAATATCTGTTTTATAAGGTAGAATTATGATGCTAAAATAATTGAGTATAGCATAGAAAACATCACAGCTTTATTATTTCCTTTGCATTCAGAACTGAACCTGTGTTTGTGGGAAATTTTAACTAATTAATTAGCTGAACATAATAAAACCATTACTCTAAAACTGATAAAGAACACAGTCTACTAAAAAATACGCATTAAATACCCCATGTCTGTGCATGCGACCTAAAGGATATTCCAAACAAAGTATTCTAAAACAATATTTCATACAAATTCATACCAGAAGCGGTTCATTTAACTCATTCTAAAAACAGCCTAATTTGGAGAGGCCCAGTATCCTCTAGATCTTCAGGCAGGTTTCAACAATCCCTCATACATGTTTTAAATTAATAAGCGCAAAGTTGCAGACACCCTTCTGACATACAATTATTTTATCCTGCACTTATTATTTAAAGAAGTAGTGGCTGAATTGGGAGCAGAAAATTTAATTTCTTGAGTTGCTCTGGCTTTATTGGACTAAAGGTAGCAGTGATTGTACTAAATAGATTTTTTAAAAAAAGCTCTTTTCTGAGTACCATTCTCATAGTGGCCATGCTATTACAGTCATACAATTTTAGTGCAATGCTTGAATTGTAATAGCCTTTGGACACCTGTGCATTGTAGTGCAAGATGTAACACATTATTATTTGTGACACCCCCTCAAATGCCAATTTACTAGACTACAGATTGCTCTCCAGGCCCAATAAATCTTTACAAGCCTATCTAAAGTAGATGTACTATACTCTTTTCTCCCTTCCTCCATTCGTTTGGTGCAGTAAATTCTAGGAAGTGGTGATTATATCATGGTTTTTATTAATCTGAAATTATTGTTCATATTTAATGACATTTGAGGAAAAAGTAAGGATGCATTCATTAATCCAGTTGTCACAGTCATATTCTCAAAAATGTATTATTATTATTATAATCATTATCACTTATTTGGGCAGCAGTTCACAAATTTCACATATACCAGTGTGGTTTTGTATTTGTTTAATCCTCTCAAAATCTCTGTGAGATACAGAGAGCAAATGGTATCTATATTTCATAAAAGAACAATGACTAAAAATTTTCATGATTTACCCACAGTCATGCTGACAGTAAATAGTAGAACCTGAATTTGAATTTATACCTGCTGATTGCAAAATCAGTGCTTTTTTCACTGTTCCTAACTGCCTAAAAAAGAAGAGCCACATAGATTATTAGATAAGTTCCTTAGTGTGCATATTTCAATTTAGCTGTGGTTTATTTTGCCTCTATGGAAAGCATGAGAAGGAAGAATGGCTAAGAGGTTATCGCAATAATCTAGGAGAGAAACAATGGTGAGTTGAATGAGAGTGATAGAGTTGGAGGCCATGTCTACAAACGTTTTCAAAATAAAACTAACAAGATTTGCTGATATGGGGAATTAAAAAACAGAATGATATCATGATTTTGCATCTAAGCAATTAGAAGAATGCAATTACTATTTGTTTAGATGGGAGGACCCTGGGAGATAATATGTTTTAGATACCGAGTTTCAGAATCTTAAGTTTTGAGCTTGTTAAATTTGAGAGGTCTGTTAGACATCTGAGGGGGTACACTGAGTAGATGGATAAGTGGGTAAGTTTGAATTTTGAATGATATGTTGGGCTGGACATATGCCTAGTGATTCATAAATGTATAGATATTGTTTATATTTATCTATACATAATTGTATAGATATTGTTTTTAAAAAACTGGATGAAGATTGTGAAGACAACATGGCTTCTTAAAATCCAAATGAATAGTATATTTCAAAAACATAAAAGTTTTTAAATTTTTTAAATTTTAAAATGAAGACATTAATTTTTTTTAAGTTGTAGCAATCATCTGTGTTAAAGAATGCTTATACGTGGAGTAAAATTAAGCCCAAGAATCAAGTATTGTGTCTTGCAATAGAGGTCTTTATGTGTTTAACAAGAGCTATTTGTGTGTGTGTGTGTGTGTGTGTGTGTGTGTGTGTGTGTGTGTGTGACGGAGTTTCGCTCTTTCACCTAGGCAGGAGTGCAGAGGCGCGATCTCGGCTCACTGCAACCTCTGCTTTCCAGTTTCAAGCGATTTTCCTGCCTCAGCCCCCCAAGTAGCTGGAACTGCCACCACATCTGACTAATTTTTTTTTTTTTTTTTTTTTTTTAGTAGAGATGGGATTTCACCATGTTGGCCAGGCTAGTCTCGAACTCCTGACCTCGTGATCCTCTTGCC
Organism: Macaca nemestrina; assembly: GCF_043159975.1. Classification (NCBI taxonomy): domain Eukaryota; kingdom Metazoa; phylum Chordata; class Mammalia; order Primates; family Cercopithecidae; genus Macaca; species Macaca nemestrina. Next base: position 69,259,755 of record NC_092128.1, read on the forward strand.
TCGGCCTCCCAAAGAACAATAGCTATTTTGATTGAGTGGTAGGTGCCAAAAACTGAGGTGATTTCCAGAGAGAAAAAGAAATGGAATCAGTGATTATAGAATTTTTTTTAATAATTAAAGTATTTCTTTAAAAATTTCTGTAATTCTTTTTTTGTTTTGCTGTAAAGAGGAAGGAGAAACAGGGTAGAAACTGGAGGAGAATAAGGGTCAAGGAAGTTTTATTTGTTTCTTTTTTAAGGCAAAATGACAGCATGATTGTATGCTGATGGGTAATCCAGTGGAGCAGGAAAAACTGATGCTACAAGGGAGAAAAAGGAATTGTTAAAGCAGTCTTTGAAGAGGCAAAAAGGGATAGGATTCCCTGTAAAGTAGACGTTAGTATTATATAAAAACATGAACTGTTTCTTAACAGTCACGGGAGAGGAGACAAAGAATCTGGTCTGATATAGGCAGGTTGACATGCTTAATGGTAAGATCATATGGAAATTTCGTTCTAATGACTTCTATTTTCTAAATGAACTAGAAAGCAAAAATGTTATCTAAGAGAGAGGATGCCAGAACTATACTATTTCAATTACAATAGTTTCCAACATTTTTATATTTTCCAGTGTTTTTGTTCTATTTTCTAGCCGCAGTTCTTAGCCACTTTCATATATATATACATATACATATATATACTCACACGTATATGTGTGTGTATGTATATCTATATGTGTGTGTGTGTATATATGTATATGTATATATATGAAAGTGGCTAAGAACTGTGTATATATGTGTGTGTGTGTATATATACATTTTTTTTTGAGATAGTGTCTCATTTTATCTCCAGGCAGGAGTACAGTGGCATGATCTCGGATCTCTGCAACCTCCGCCTTCTGGGTTCAAGCGATTCTCCTGCCTCAGCCTCCTGAGCAGCTGGGACTACAGGCACACGCCACCATGCCCAGCTAATTTTTGTATTTTTAGTAGGGACAGGGCTTCACTATGTTGGCCAGGATGGTCTTAATCTCTTGACCTCATGATCTGCCCTCCTCGGCCTCCCAAAGTGCTGGGATTACAGGCGTGAGCCACAGCACCCAGTCCATATATTATTCTTTTAAATGGTCTACAATATCAGCCTTTCAGGTTCAAACAAAGGAAAAATAGAATATTGACTAAAATTACACGTATGAATTTGAACATAATCAGCAGCTTAACAATATCATTTCTTTCTAGAAAACTGAACTGTCTCTCCACTTATTCCAGTCTTCTTTTATGCCCTCTAATAAAGTTTTATATTTTTCTATTTTCAGTTTTGTTCACTTGTTGTCAAATTCAATTCTGAGTATTTTATATTTTTGCTTTTATTTTGGAATGTGAGCTATCTTTCTCTTATCTCATCCTATAGCATTTAAGACTAGACTGGATATTACTTATACAAAGGAAGGTAATTCAATTTCTGCCAGCTGGTATTCTTGTGACTTTATCCCCACAAATTTTTCTCTCTGCCTCTGAAATACACAAACTCAATAACCTGTGTAATTTTTTTAAAAAATTAAATATAAAATATTTACATCATTCTTATTGTACTGACTAGACAACTGAGTCTCAAAGGCGATCATTTATCCAACATAATTGTGTGAATAATGACAAAAAATCACCCAGTTTTGGGAAAATTACAAATGCAATTTCTAGCAGACACTGCTTGGTTATCTAGTGTTTTGAAACAACTCCAAAACTTAGTGGCTTGAAATAAGAATTATTTATCTTACTACAGTTATTTGGGTTGATAATTTAGGCAGAGCTTAGCTGGGATGGCTTGTCTTTGCTCCATGTTATGTGACTTGACTCACTCATCTAGTTGCAGTTAACTGGTAGGGCAGCTGGAGCCTGGCTGGTCCCAGAGAGCCGCACACTTTGTGGCTGGTAGTTGCCTGGCACTCGCAAGGTGCCTTGGTTTTCCTTCACCTAGCCTATCCAGCAGACTATCTTGGGCATCCTGGGCTTCAAGAAGAAAACCATGATGTACTAGCACAAGCCTCTGCTTGTGTTCATATGTGCAGATGACCCATTAGACAAATCAAGTCACATGACCAAACCCATAGTGGTTACAGAAGGAACCTATAATGAGAAACATGATTCATTTGGAGTTACTAATATAATTTGTCCTAGCCCTTAGCAGAATATTTCTACACTTTCTAGAACCACAGTATAAAATTTCAACTGGTCAAAGTTTAGGAAGCATGCATAGTAAGCCAAGTGAGGTAATTTGTGGGGGTTCTTATTTTCAGTTTTGAGGTATAATTAGTATACAAAAAACTTAAAAAGCAAGAAAAAAGAATGCAACTTTTATAGGTGATTAAATATGTTTATTACCTGGGTTATATGTCCCTAATTTTCCTCCTATCTATCTGCTACAAATGTCTGACATTTCAGCATTAGACAGCAAATCATTTGTGTTAAGAATTTATTCCTTATAAAACAACATATATATTTAGGAAATAGACTTAACATAAATTTATCAGAAAATTTCCCATGGAACTCCTAGCCCTCAGTAGCTACATTTGGACTAAATAAGGATTTGTGCTCTATTTAAGGGAAAGAATGGAAGATGATAATTTTGGGGGTAAGATTGCTGCTCTGAGATAACTCTTGGCTGAACATCACCTTTAGAAGGCCCTGAAAAGTCAACAGGATACAAGGGAAGGGAGCAAACTTTGAAAACTTATTTTATGGTTCAGTGAGTCTCAGAGTTTAAATTAAGTAGACAATCCTTCAGCAACTTTACCTTGGATTCACGCAATTCCTATGAACTTGTCTCCTATGCATTTGCTATCAAAAATACCTTTAATAAAATTTTTCTCACCAAAAGTGTTTCTTCTTGCCACATTTGGATGTTCAAGCATGGCAGCTTTTAATGGCGAGAAATACATTCTAAAGAAGCGACATTTCTAATACTGGTATTTAGATTTTGTGGACTCACCGAAAATTTCTGTTTTCATTTCCTCATTTCTACGTAAAGAAAATAAAATTATTTCTATCCAATTTCAGGTAAAAGGTATAATGATGACACTTATATTATTGTAAAACTGCCTCAAGCTTCTTGAAATAGTGACTTTGCATAACCATACTATTCTACCTTTAGTCCTACACAGTAATAGGAAATAATGACCCAACAGCAAGAACCAAATAGCAAATCATAAATTAGGGTCAGTCTAAACTTCTAACATTAAGACGTATCATTTATTTCAATTACAGTTTAAGCCCCCATTATCTATATATTAAATATGTTTTGATCTCTATGATTATATTTTATTTTCTTAGTATTGATGTGGATATAGTCAATATTTCCAGAGACAAATATTTACAGTCAATATATTAAGTCTAAAATGAGAGGAGCAAGATGGTGGAATAGAAACTTTTGCCGACTGTTTCCACTGCTAGGACACCAAGTTAACAAGTATCTACACAGAAAATAACACCTTCATAAGAACCAAAAATCAGTTTATCACTCACAGTACCTGGTTTTACCTTCATATTATTGAAAGAAGAACAGGATATTTAAGAAAAAAAAAAAAAAAAAACGGCCTGAATAACCGACACCACCCCTCTTTGACTCCCCACCTGCCTCCTCCATATCTGTGGCTTGATGCTGAGAGCATCTCTGGGCACTGTGGGAGGGAGAACACAGCAATTATGAGTCATTGAACTCAGTGCTGTCCTGTTAGAGCAGAAAGGAAAACTGGATCAAACTCAGCTGACCCCTGCCCATGGAAAGAACATTTAATCAAGACAGCGCTAGCCACAGAGTCCAAACTTGAGTGCCTACAAACCTCACCACCAAGGGCTACAGCATTCTGTGTCTCTCAGTAAACTTGAAAGGCAATCTTTGGCCATAAAGACTGAAAATTTTAGGTGAGTCCTAGTGCTACACTAGGCCCAGAGACAGTGGACTTTCGGTCAGGTTGGGGGACATGACATATTTAGACACCAGCTGCAGCAGTCAAGGGAGTGCTTGCATCACCACATTCATAACCCCAGGCTGCACAGCTTAAAGCTTCAAAAGAGACCCCTTCTTTTTGCTTGGGGAGGGCAGGGAGGAAGAGTGGGGAGGACTTTTTCCGGTATTTAGGATACCAGCTCAGCCACAGCAGGTTAGGGAGTGGTCAGAGTAATGAGGCTCCCGTTCCATGCCCTAGTTTTCAGATGACATTTCTAGACACATCTTGGGCCAGAAGGGGACCCACTGCCTTGGAGGAACAGACCCAGTCCTGGCAGCATACATCACCTGCTAACCAAAGAACCCTTGGGTCACAAATAGACAGCAGTGATACCCAGATACTACATTGAGAGCCATAGGTGAGCCTCTGAGACCAGCTAACTTAAGGTGAGACTCAGCACACAGCTGTGGTAGCTATGGGGCAAAACTACTTCTGCTTGAGAAAAGCAGAGAGAAAAGTAAAGAGGACTTTGTGTTGACACTTTAGGTACTAACATGGTCACAGGGGATAGAGCACTAAGTGGGTTCTTGGGTTCCCTGATTCCAGGACTTGACACTAAGAGGCATCGCTGAACCAGCCCTAGCTCAGAGGTGCGCCTAATACCCTGAAGAATAAATCTCAGGCCAGGCAGCAGCATTCATGAGAAGCTTACTTAAGAGACCCTGGACCTTAAGTGAGCATTGGTGGTAGTCCGGCAGTACTCCTCGTGGCCTAGGGTGGCAGTGGCTACGCGGTGAGGCTTTTTTCCAAAAACTCCTTTGCTTTTGGAAGGGGGAGGCAAGAGTGGGAAGGACTGCATCTTGTGGTTTGAGTGACAGCTCAGCTGCAGTACAACAGAACACTAGGTGGACTTCTAAGGTTTTTTATATCTAGTTCTTGACTCTCATATGGCACTTCTGAACCCACCCAGGGCCTTGGGAACCACACTGCCCTAAAAGGAAGGGCACAGGCCTGGCTGGTTTTGACACCTGGTGATTGTAGAGCCCCACAACCTTCAGTGAATGTAGGCAGTAGCCAGGGAGTAGTTACAGCAGGCCTTGGGCAAGACCTAGCACTGTGCTGGCTTAAGATCTGACCCAGCACTGTCATAGTCATAGTGGCCACAGGGGTGCCTACGTCACTTCATCCCTAGGTTTAGGTGACTCAGAACAGAAGAGAGAGAGAGAGAGAGAGAGAGAGACTCTGTAGTTTAGGAGAAAGTAAGGAAAGAGAATGAGAGTCTGTACCTGGTAATATAGAGAATTCTCCCAGATCTTGCCCAAAATCATGAAGGCAATACCTCTACTAGTCTGTAAGAACCACAGAGATATTGGGTTTGGGGTGCTCCTGAAGCAGATACAGCTAAGATCACAACACTCAAGTCCTTTCAAACATCTGGAAAGCTTTCCCAAGAAGGATGGCTACAAACAAGCCCAGTCAGTGAAGACTACAATAAATACCTAATTCTTCATGCCCAGACACTGATGAACATCTACCAGCATCAATACCACCCAGGAAAACATGGTCTCAGAAAATGAACTAAATAAGACCCCAGAAACCAATCCTGAAGAAACAGAGACATGTGATCTTTCAGACAGAGAACTCGAAATGGCTGTGTTGAAAAACTCAAAGAAATTCAAGAGAAGGAATTCAGAATTATGTCAGATAAATTTAACAAAGTGATTTAAATAATAAAAGAATCAGGCAGAAATTATTGAGCTGAAAAATGCAATGCACATACTGAAGAATGCATCAGAGTCCTTTAATAGAAGAATGAATCAAGCAGAAGAATGAATGAATGAGCTTGAAGGCAGGCTATTTGAAAAGACACAATCAGAGGAGACAAAACAAAAAAGAATAAAATACAATGAAGCACGTCTATGAGATCTAGAAAATAGCCTCAAAAGGGCCACTCTAAGAGTTATTGGCCTTAAAGAGAAGGTAGAGAAAGAGATAGGAGTAGAAGTTTTATTCAAAGAGATAATAACAGAAAACTTCCCAAACCTAGAGAAAGATATCAATATCCAAGTATAAGAAGGTTATAGAACACCAAGCAGATTTAATATAAAGAAGACAATCTCAACACATTTAATAACCAAACTCCCACAGGGCAAGGATAAGAAAGGATTCTAAAAGCAGTGAGATAAAAGAAATAAATAGCATACAATGGAGTTCCAATACATCTTGCAGCAGATTTTTCAGTGGAAACCTTACAGACCAGGAGAGAGTGGCATGACATATTTAAAGTGGTGAAGGAAAAAAAGTCTGCCCTAGAATAGTATATCTAGCAAAACTATCCTTCAAACATAGAGAAATAAAAAAAAAGTTGAGGAATTTTATCAATACCAGACTCGTCCTAAAAGAAATGCTAAAGACAGTACTTCAACCAGAAAGAAAGGAACATAAATGAGCAATAAATAATCACCTGAAGGTACAAAATTTACTGGTAATAGTAAGTACACAGAAAAATGCAGAACATTATAACACTGTAACTGTGGTATATAAACTAGTTTTATCCTAAGTAGAAAGATGAAATGATGAACCAATAAAAAAGAACAAGTATAACAACTTTTCAAGACATAGTAGAATAAAATATAAATAGAAACTGCAGAAGGTTTAAAAGGGAGGGACAAAGCTAATGCATAGAGTTTTTTTTAGTTTTTTTTATGCAAATAGTGTTAAGCTGTGTCAAGTTAAAATAATGGATTATAAGATAGTATTTGCAAGCCTTATGGTAACCTCAAACTGAGAAACATACCATGGATACACAAAAAATAAAAAGTAATAACTAAATCATATCACCAGAGAAAATCACCTTCACTAGAGAAGACAGGAAGGAAAACAGGAAGAAAGAGAAGACCATTAAACAACCAGAAAACAAATAACAAAATGGTGGGTGTAAGTTCTTACTCCTAAAATAACATCAATAATAATATTCAATAATAAAATTGAATGAAAATTAAATTCTTCAATCAAAATACATAGACTGGATGAATGGATGGAAAAACAAGACCCATTGACCTGTTGCCTACAAGAAGCACACTTCACCTCTAAATTAGACATACACAGACTGAAAATAAAGGGATGGAAAAAAGATACTCCCTGCCAATGGAAACCAAAAAAGATGAGGAGTCATTATATTTATATGAGACAAAATAGATTTCAAGACAAAAACTATAAGAAGAGACAAAAAGGTCACTATATAATAAAGGGATCAATTCAGTAAGAGGATATAATATTTTAAATACATATTTATCCAATACTAGAGCACCCAGATATATAAAGGAAGTATCATTAGAACTAAACAGTTAGGCCCCAATACAATAATAGCTAGAAACTTCAGCACTCCACTTTTAGCATCTGACAAATCTTCTAGACAGAAAATCAAAAAAGAAAGATTAGACTTAATCTGCACTATAGACTAAATGGACCTAATACATATTTACAGAACATTTCATCCAAGAACTTAAGAATACATATTCTTTTCTTCAGCACATGGATTACTCTCAAGGATATATCATATGTTAGTTCATAAGTCTCAAAATATTCAAAAATAAAATAATATCAAGAATATTTTCTGACCACAGTAAAATAAAATTAGAAATTAATAAAAAGAGAAATTTTGGAATCTATACAAATGCATGAAAATTAAACAATATGTTCCTGAATGACCACTGGGTCAATGAAGAAATCAAGAAGGAAATTGAAAAAAATCTTGAAACAGATAATAATGGAAACACAACATACCAAAACCTATGGAATAGAGTGAAAGCAGCACTAAGAGGGATATTTATGGCTCTAAATGTCTGCATCAAAAAAGAGAAAAAATTTCAAACAACTTAATGACATATCTTGAAAATTAGAAAAGCAATAGAAAACTTAGCTCAAAATTAGTAGAAGAAAAAATAAGAATCAGAGTAAAAATAAAATAACTTGAAATGAGGAAGACAATACAAAAGTCAACAAAACAAAAGATTGGGTTTTTGTAAAGATAAAATTGACAAATCTTTAGCTAGATTGATGAAGAAAAAAAGGGAAATGACCCACATAAATAAAATCAGAGTTGAAAAATGAGACATTACCATTGATACTGCAGAAATTCAGAAAATCATTGGTGGCTAATATGAGCAACTATGTGCCAATAAATTGGGAAATCTAGAAGAAATGGACAAAGTCCTAGATATATACAACCTATCAAGATTGAACCAGATAGAAATCCAAAACTTGAACAGACCACTAACAAGTAATGAGATTGAAGTCATAATAAAAAGTCTCCCAGTAAAGAAAAGCCTGGAACCTCATGGCTTCGTTGCTGAATTCTACCAAATATTTAAAGACAAATTAATACTAATCCTATTCAAACTATTCTGAAAAACCGAGGAGGAGAGCATACTTCCAAACTCATCCTGTGAGGTCAGTATTACCCTGATACCAAAAACCAGACAAAGGCACATCAAAAAAGAAAACTACAGGCCAATATTTCTCATGAGAAAAAAATGCTCAACAAAATACTAGCAAACCAAATTCAAAAATACATTAAAAAGATTATTCATCATTACCAAGTGTGATTTATCCCAGGGATGTAAGGACAGTTCCACGTAGGTAAATCAATCTATTTGCTATATCATATCAACAGAATGAAGGACAAAAATCATATGATCATTTCAACTGATGCTGAAAAAGCATTTGATAAAATTCAACATCTCTTCCTGATAAAAACCCTAAAAAAACTGGCCATGGAAGGAACATACCTCAACATAACAAAAGCCATATATGACAGACCTACAGCAAGTATCATATTAAATGTGGAAAAATAGAAGGCCTTTCCTCTTATATCAGAAACGTTGCAAGGATGCCTACCATCACCACTGTTATTCAACATAGTACTAGAAGTCCTAGTTAGAGCAATCAGACAAGAGAAAGAAATAAAGGGCATGTGAGTTGGAAAGAAAGAAGTCAAATTATTCTTATTTGCAGATGATATGATCTTATATTTGGAAAAATGTAAATACTCCACAGGAAAACTATTCAAACTGAAAAACAAATTTAGTAAAGTTGCAGGATACAAAATCAACATGCACAAATCAGGAGCATTTCTATATACCAACAGTGAACAATGTGAAAAATAAACAAGTAATATAATTTACAATAGCCATACATAAAATTAAAAACCTAGGAATTAACTTAAACAAAGAAGTGAAATATATCTATAATAAAAACTATAAACACTGATGAAAGAAATTGAAGAGAACAAAAATAATGGAAAAAGTATTTTATGTTCATGGACTGAAAGAATCCATATTGTTAAAATGTTCATATTACACAAAGCAAGGTACAGATTCAATGCAATCCCTATAGAAATGTCAATGACATTCTTCACACAAATAGAAAAACAATCTCAAGAAGACCCAGAATAGCCAAAACTATTCTAAGCAAAAAGAGCAAAACTGGAGGAATCACATCACCTGACTTCAAATTATACTACAGAGACATAGTAACCAAAACAGAATGGTAGTGGCATAAAAACAGACACAGACAAAAGGAACAGAATAGAGAACCCAGAAACAAATCCACACACATACAGTGAATTCATTTTGACAAAGGAGCCAAAAATATATACTGGGGAAACAATAGTCTTTTCAATAAATGGTGCTGCTAAAGGTATATCTCCATATGCAAAACAATGAAACTAGACCTCTATCTACCACCATATACAAAAATCAAATAAAAATGGATTAAAGACTTAAATATAAGACTTCAAACTATGAATTTACTACAAGAAAATATTGGGAAACATCTCCAGGATATTGGTCTGGGCAAAGCTTTCTTGAGCAATACCCCACAAACACAAGCAAACAAAGCAAAAATGGACAAGTGGGATCACATCAAGTTGCACAACTGGATGACTATAGTCAATAATAACTAATTGCGTATCATAAAATAGAGTGTAATTGGATTGTTTGTAATTCAAAGGATAAATGCTTGAAGGTATAGATACCCCATTCTCCATTATGTGCTTATTTCACATTGCATGCCTATATAAACACTTCTCATTTATCACATAAATATATATACCTACTATGTTCCCACAAATTATTTTTTAATTTCTAAAAACAAAAATTAGATATATTAGGTCTTACAATTACCCATTAGTAAAAATAAAGGCTAGAAAACTAAACAAATATTTATTTAATTATTTGTATTTCCTTTAATAAGTATTAGTAAATGGATTTAGCTATATTCTGTAGGGAAGAGAGAGAAATAAATATTTGGAAAGCAGCTAAATTATTGATACATTATCAATTGTTTCATGTATCTTTCTTCCTTCTTTCCTTCTTCCTTCCTTCCATTCTTCTGTTCTTTTTAAATTGTGATGCATTTACTAAGTTGGGTAAAGGAAGGCAGTGGGAAATTAATTATTTGATTAAGTCAGAAAAGCAGTCATTTCAATGCCCAAAAGCAATTAGTGAAAGTTGCCAGAACTGGAAGACCATCTTCCTTGGTCTGATTGACTTTAAAAGCCAGTATGGGATGGCAAAGGTCAATTACCAGAGTAGTGAGGAAAGAAATAATTAACGATAGGTAGGCAAGAGAAAGTACCACGGAAAGCTGGCTGATCTTATATTTGGAAAAATGTAAAGACTCCACAGGAAAACTACTCAAACTGACAAACAAATTTAGTAAAGTTGCAGGATACAAAATCAACATGCAAAAATCAGGAGCATTTCTATATACCAACAGTGAACAATATGAAAAAGAAACAATTAAGTAATATAATTTACAATAGCCATACATAAAATTAAAAACCTAGGAATTAACTTAAACAAAGAAGTGAAATATATCTATAATAAGAACTATAAGCACTGATGAAAGAAATAGAAGAGAACTATGCCCAGTATGGAAACTTTTTAGGTAAGCATGTGAAACGGGAAACAGTTGGAAAGCTAGATGGGTACATGGTATTGCAGGTTTGGGGGAAGACTAGTGAGGATTTAGGCCTGATTGTTTGGCTTTTGTTGTTTTAATGGATGTGCCTGCTGATGAGCCCAAGCCTCCAGATAATCATTCCAGCCAGAAGGAAGCTGAAGAGCTATAAGAAAACATTGCACGGCCCATGATCTTGGGTTCCCCTGAGACAGATTTTGGAGAAAGAAGGGAGCACAGAAAGAGTAAGTTACTTTTAAAACTACTACAACTATTTGAAAGCTATTTTTTTAATTGCCAGGAAGAAAATAGCCTACCAGCTGATCTCCCCATAGGAACTGACACAAGCCAACTCTCAGGAGTGATTTTCCAAAGAAAAGAACTGCCCCTAGCATAATCAGAAGTGTATCAAATATTCAACTTTACTTTTTAAAATATGTTTTAGTCCTACAGACGGGCCAAATAAAACAAAATAAAAACCCTGCAATTATTCTTTACAGTATTACCCTATTAACAGCTTGATTATTTTAAGATCTAATCTTGAGTTATTAGAGGCAGCAGATAATACTGTTTGGAGCAAAAGTTAGAATTAACAAAAAAAGGGTTTACATAGGAAAAGATAGTACATTCAAGTCTCTGAAAAACCACAAATAATCTATAGAAAACACATTTATAGGATATATTTGCATCATATTTTCTAATGAAGTGTCCCACAATAGAGGTTGAATGGTTGGTGGGACTGTCCTAATGGTGCTTTCATACAGGAGGGTCTTGTAAGTAGTCCTTGTTAAAGTACCTTCAGTACAAATCTAAAGTTCAGGCATTCTTAGTAACCCAGACAGATCTGTCTCTGTGATGCAGTCCTTCGAACTTACTTTGCACAAGACCAATCTATGTACTTCAGACCATAATACCTTATGGAGCATTCATTAACTCAGAACAGCAGACATCACATTATTCCAATGATTAAGTAATAACACTCCCTTGCATTGCTTCCCTTGTCTCATATCCATACCCATTTCAAAGTAATTAAGGACTCAGACTGGGAATTGTGACTCTCCCAGTGTGACTCCCAGCTCTGTTACTTACTAACAGTTTCGTCATAATCAAGTTTCTTAGTTTCTCTGTGATCAAGCTCCTTCATTTGTACAATGGGACTAAAAATGGCTTCCACTTCAGCATATAGTAAGAATTAAATGAACATTTAATTTAACATTAGCATTTAACATTAGCACCTAAACAGTGTCGGCAGAGTAACGATAGAGAACTTTGAGCTCTCATTAGAAAAATAGTGAGAACCCATTTTTTTTTTCCAACAGAAGGTTGATAAGTGTAAAATAGAAGATCCAGGGCAGAAGGTGGTGGGGGTGATGGTGGGGGGGGGGTGATGGTGGTGGTGGTGGGGATGATGGTGGTAGTGGTGGTGTTACTGATGGCGTTACACGTAATTTTGGAAAGTTAAATTAATAAGTTTGCTTTTATTTTCAAAATCTAGGGTCTTCCTTACTGAAGCAGTACTCACTAAATAATCTGGCAAATCTTTACCTTCTGAATCGAAATTTTCTAGGCTATCCACTTTTCTCTCTGAACCATTCTTTCTTTAGATGTGTTAATATCATTCATTAAATGTAACTCAAGAGTGATTTCCTTAGGTCTTGGAGACATAATGTATAGGTTGAATTAATCCAACTTTTAGTTTTAGAAGTACCTTTACAACCTGCATCATATCCTCTAAGACGTCAGATGGGATGCTACAGAAAACCCTGGTGATGTCCTGCTCCCTTTCATCTCTTCTCATGTGCAGGCAATTCCTGGTACTTTGGATGAATTCCGCCTTTAGTGCTTTTATTGCTCTTATCCTTATGCCTAAAGGCTTAAAATAGTTACACGTTAAAGTTATTGTTGGAACTCTGTCATTAAGTATGTCTTTGTGTCCAATTAGAGTAATCATAGGCAAAACCATATTTGTCACCTGCAGCCTTCTAAATCTCCCTTTAAGGCATGCCCTTCTCACTCTCCTAAATACTTATTCCAACCCCAAGACATCAGCCCATTTTTGTAGGCTGAAAGGATTTTTATGGGCAGAAAGGATTTTAGATGCTAATGGTTTAAAACATTTTTCTCCAAACATTAACAGGATGTATCCAGCCAGTTAAAAAAATTAACCACACATCCCCAATCTATGTGTTTGTACATATTAATGTTATATATATACTATCATATATGCATATACGTCATTTACTTTAAAAATGAGCAGTAGACCCTAGACATTTAAAAGAATGAAATAACCAAATATTAATGAAATCTTAACATTTTAATTATATATGCCAATGAATCATATTGCACATCCCCCAAGGTGAACATGCTCCAATTTAGAGAGCATTGCTTAAAGAATATGGTATAGATCATACTGAAACTCCTAATTTTAAAAGCTAAAAAGAATTAAAGATGGAATTTGATACAAATCATGGTAGGGGATGGTGAGGCACTACCTCATTACTGCCCAAAGGAGTAGAAGTCTAGTTTCCCCCATTTGACCTCTGTTGACACTCTTCATTACTGCTAGGTGAGTGTCGGAGTCCAGCTCCCCACAAAGCCTCCACTGATTCCTTGCTGGATGGAAAAAATAGCAATGTCTTGTTATTGCTCCCCACATGGCTTCCATTGACACCACCTGGGTGGGGGTTGGTCTCATTATTGCTGTGTGATGGTAAAAGACCTGACTCTTCACTGGGCCTTCTCTTCTACAACCCCAGTGGAGAGACAGTGGGATGCCTCATTATTATCAGATGGGATAAAAGTCTGTTTCACTACTCAGCATTATCTGACCCCAGCCTGATGGGAAGATGGGAACACTTCATTACAGCAGGGTAACAGTTGAAGTCTAGGATTCTCACTCAGCCTTTGCAGACATGGGTGGGGATGAAATTATGTTTTATTTTTTTCCTGTGGTGCTTGTTATTATCTAAAATTGTTCTGTCTTGCTTGTCTACCCCTTTCTTGGTCCTTTAACTTGAAAGCACAGATTTTTGTTCAGGCCATTTGTGTCTGCACGTGGTGGCATTTACCAATTGCCTGGATCTTCAACTCCAAGTCTGAGATATCTAGACCAACAGAAAATCCCTGGGAACACACCACCATGCTGGTTCTTGAGTTCCAAAGTTGAGAGTGGTCTGCCTTCTTCCTGTCACCTTTCAGAGCCTTCTTAGATTATTTCATTATATAATGGTGGGCATTTTACTTGTACTTGAGGAGAAAAAAGTACAGCTACTTCATATTTCCAAAAGTAGTAATAGAATTTGTTTTATGCAAGATATTTAACTTCATTGAGTATCAATAGCCACATTAACACCATGATAATATTACATCTATCTTGCAGAGGGGTTGAAATAATTGCAGAAAACTTTTAAAAATATTATCCTGCCATGTTATATAATTGCTAAAGAAAAATGTGTAAAAGATGTTCCTAACAATGCTAATTTTGTGAATCAATATAGTGTTATTTCTGTGAAATACTGTGTTTGCCTTTCTGGACTGCCACTCTAGCACAAAAAGTGTTATTTGTTTGAATGAACCAGATAGTATTAAAGAAAAAAGGTGGCAGCCTGGATCATGGTATATTCTAGCTATGACAGAAAGAAAGGAAGAAAAACAAAGACAGGAAGTATTCTTCAAAGGGAATAGTGTGGACATCGTAGTGGTATTCCTGTATTACTGCCAGCAATGGCGCCCAGAGGTACAAGCAGCATAGCTCATAAGCAATGCTCAGTTGGCCACTCCCAGAAGCACAGTGGAAAGTTCAGTGTAGCTTGAGTCCCTAGAAGGCCAACCTCCATGCCCAGACTTAGACCCCACCCTAAGGCTCTGTCCAGATAGTGAGATACACATCACAGAGCCTTTCAGCAAATGCAAAGGTGAGGGTTACATCACCCAGATGTTCAAAAAGCATCCTGGCCCTGCCTCAAAGCCCATTGCAACTGTCTACCCAAGCAGGGAGGCAAACCTCAATCATGCATTTCTACCAAGTCTAGCAGCTGGGTTTGGCCGTTCCAAGTCTCAGTTCCATCTAATCTTGAAACCCAACTTGCGGCCCTGCCAAAACTGCAGAACTCAAATGGTACTGACCAGCAAGGTAATATACCCTGTGCCCCAGCTTACCAGAGGTAATTACAACACCCAGTCAGTGAGTCCAGTGAACAGCAGAGCCCAGCCAGCAGCCCCATCCAACCCCAGAGCAAAGGCAGCCTTCCAGAGAGCTAGCAAACCTAACAGCAAGTACTACCTGCCTAGTGTTATCCAGCTGACCCACCGAGAATAACAGTTTCAACTTAATAGTAAAGGTATTTCCCTGCAAAAGAACTCCTGTGAAGGATGGAAGATGTGGCTATCTCCTCAAATGTGCAGTTGCAAATGTAAGGTCTCATGGATTACAAAGAATCAGAATTATGACACCTCCAAAATAAACTAATGAAGTTCCAACAATGGACCCTAAAGTAATGTAGACCTATGAAATGCCAAATAAAGAATTCAGAATAGTTCTCTTTAGGAAGTTCAATGAACTACAAAAAAATACAGATAGAAAAGTAAATAAAATTTGCAAAACAATACACAAACAAAACAATCAGTTTGGTAAAGAAATATAAATGGTATTTTAAAAGTCAAATAAAAATCCTAGATATAAAGAACATAATGACTGCATAAAAAAAATCAAATAGAAAGTGTTGACAACAGGCTCAATCAAGTAGAACAAAGAATCAGTGAGATGAAAGACAGTATATTTGAAATTATCCAGTCAGAGTAGAAAAAAAGTGAAGAAAATCTGAAGAAATTATGGGACACCATCAAGGAACCTAACATTTATATAAGAAAAACAGCCAGAAAGTATATTTATAAAGAGATGATAGCTGAAAATTTCCCAAATCTGGGAAAAGGTGTCAACATCCAGATACATGAAGTATAGAGATATTCAATCAAATTCAACTGAAAAGGAGTTCACCAAGACACACAATATTCAATCTGTTAAAAAGTCAAAGACAAACAAAATGTCTGAAATCAGCAAGAGAGAAGAAACATATGATAGGCAAGGGTGTTCCAATACAGCTAGCAGATTTCTCAGCAGAAACTCTGCAGGCCGGGAGTCAGTGAGAATCTAAAACAAGTAAACAAGGAAGCAAAAAGCAGAATGGTGGTCCTCAGAGGCAGGGAGGTGGAGAGAGTAGGGAGACGTTGGTCAAAGGATACACGGTTACAGTTAGAAGGAATAAATGGTAAGTATTTAAGGTGATGGATATGTTAATTAACTTGATTGATTCATTCCATGCTCTATACAGATTTCATATCATCACTGTTTACCACATAATTATATACAATTATAATTTGTCAACAAATAATTATTTTAAAATAATTTATTTTTTAAAAGACATGTTATTTAAGATAATTATTTTAAAGTTCTGGCCGGGCGCGGTGGCTCAAGCCTGTAATCCCAGCACTTTGGGAGGCCGAGGCGGGCGGATCACAAGGTCAGGAGATCGAGACCACAGTGAAACCCCGTCTCTACTAAAAATACAAAAAATTAGCCGGGCGCGGTGGCGGGCGCCTGTAGTCCCAGCTACTCAGGAGGCTGAGGCAGGAGAATGGCGGGAACCCGGGAGGCGGAGCTTGCAGTGAGCCGAGATCGCGCCACTGCACTCCAGCCTGGGCAACAGCGAGACTCCGTCTCAAAAAAAAATAAAATAAAATAAAAATAAATAAAGTTCTATTTATTTAAATAAATAAATAAATAAAGGAGATAAATACTAAAAGGGCATTGGTGAAATGGAATAATATTAACAATACAGAGTCTCTATGAAGACTAATTAAGAAATGTTAACATATGAGTTAAACTAAATTTTAGATAAAAGCTGTGTGATTATATTTAATACTAGCAGTAGTCGCAGCAGTAGTAATATATTTTTAAATATTTGTAAAACACATTATTAGGCATTCCTTTTATAACTTTGGAGCTGGTTACATCCCAAAACTAGAGAGTTTCTCAGTTTGGTTTCTCAGTTACCTCAGTCTGGTTTCTAAGAGTAATTTAGAAATCATTTAAATCTTTAATGTAATCTCAAGAAAATGTTAAAAAATAGAATCACATTCATAACGTGAAAAACAAAACCAAAAAAAACTAAAATTCTCCTTCCCCTCTTTCACATACCTCAGCGGTCTCTTGAGTCTCCTGTTCATTCCCCAATACTTTTTATATATGTATTTATTTTTCTACACAAAGAATACTATAGTTTAATTGCATTCTTCTCCAGTTCCCTTCAGGAGAGACTTTATAAGGTAAAGGAGAGGCAGTATGTTCTCTTCTGCTCATTTAGTATTGCCTCTTGCATCATCCACCTCATGCAAATCCCACAGTTTTTCCATTGCTGGAGTTATGAAGCAAGATATAATGCAAATTTCATCTCACAATGAGGCAAAAATCTTATTGCAGTTGAACAGAATTTTACAGAGGGAAAAGGTAGATGTTGGTGTAGTGTAATGTATATAAGCATAAACTTAAGAACATCATAAGCCGAGTACAAATTTTGGCTTTACTACTTTTTAGCTTTGTGCCTTGGGCAATTTACGTAAATGTACTCTTTCTAAGCAACATCTTCTGTAAAATAAGGAGAACAATAAAATAGAGTTGTTAAAAGATTAAATGAATTAGTATAAATAAATACCTCAATACCTGTCAGAGAAAGTGCTAATAAATATATATATTATAAAGTTTATTAAATAGTTGATTCCTTTAAATCACATTGACCTAGTTGTGTACTTTTTCTCATTTACTTTGACCAAGTAAATCAAACACATCAATGACTGTGTATGAAAAACTTGTTGTTTTTTATCCTATGAACTTATGCATACATTGTATTGAAGGCAATACAGTATATAGTAGTAATTGTGTGCAATATCTTATGCGATAGAATAGCCACTGACAAATAAAGAAACAATAAGGCCATCACAGTATAACTGACCTAGAAGAAGTTGGGCTATCAGTAAGGGAAATGAGAGCTTGTCCTGATGCCTCCCCTGCTCCTCCGCATTGGAAAAGGGTAAACACTGCTATTATCCATAGTACTGGTGATCAAGGTTACCAGATATGATTTAAGGGCACTTCTGTACAACAAAAAATAAAATTGTATTTTCTTATCAATGTGACTGTGTGAGATAATAATTTAATTTCAATCAATTCATTAATTGTCTGTAGAGTCAGAAATAGCCTCCATCACAAAAAGTCATTCTCAACAAAGTCAGCAGGCAGAAAATTGCTCACAGTTGTTCTCAGTGATGTTCAGATTACTCAAGTGAATTACTGGAAACAATGGATACTGAGAAGAAAAGGAAAATGATTGGAGAGAATAGAAGGTGATAGCATTGAAATAAAAACCTTCCAATGGGGCAGGCCTATGTGGAAGTGCATGTCTTTGCATATTTCCCCAAGGAGAGAATTAAAGAATGGCTTTAGCTGTGAGATGCATTTTAAAACTGTAAAATAAGAGGATCATGTATCAAACCAAATTGTGTTGGCTTGGAAACATATTATATCTTTGCATGATTTTGCATTCCCTACCATTTTTTTCATATTCATTTGCTTTAATATTCCTCCTGTAACATTTATCCCCTTAATAGATATATGATGATGAAGATAGATGATAGGCAGAGAGAGAGGAGAGAGGAACTAGTTTTCAAATTGTTTGTTGGTGCTGACTCAAAAGCACATACATCCAAACTCCTCATCACTTAAAATCTGTAACGAATCCTGGAAATAACTGTGAATATTTTTTCTCATAATCATAATTTCTGAAATATTTTATAATTTACATTGTGTTGCATTATTCTAGGACCATTCATTCATGACATCTATCGCCTAACCACTCAGCATTTCCGTAAGTCCATTTGTTATTGTCAGGGCACAAATGAAAGCCTTGTATTGGCACAAGAAACACCCAGGCCAAGAGAATGTTGTTGCCTCTGTTCCCAGCACATGGCTACTAGATAGGACTACTTAAGCGTAGAATATTGAAATAGCAAATATAAAATTCCATTGTAAAATGAGGTCTATTTATGTGTGCATATAGAAGGGAGTGAATAACATATTGTTAGAAAGATGAAAGAATAAAATTAAGTAATTAGTAAATAAGGAAGCAAGATATATTTTAAAATAATTTTAAATGAAATCCTTGACTTACAAGAAAATATAAATTGCTTTTAATCACAGGAAAACACCCGTATTTGAGAATACTTTTTGATCCAGATTTTTATTACATTCTAACAAGGCAAGCTCAAATGTTTAAAACCTACTGTTACATCTCATAGCTGACTGTGCATGAACCACATCAGGTTACAGAAAACAGGTTTCACTATTTGGAGCAGATGTATCTCTCTCACCTTAGTTTCCAGGTTGCTGTCATTTTCTAAATTACCACCTTATGCCCTAGATTTAAATACATTATGAAAAATCTGCCATAAGTATAAAATGTAAGCTAATTTTTGCAATTATAAATGTTATTTCATTAGTTGAGATATACTATTGGACAGGAAAATTATCTTTACTGTCTTTGTTTTCTAGAGCACAATTCACTCAGAAATTTAGGAAATTATCTCCTT
Organism: Macaca nemestrina; assembly: GCF_043159975.1. NCBI lineage: Eukaryota > Metazoa > Chordata > Mammalia > Primates > Cercopithecidae > Macaca > Macaca nemestrina. Next base: position 69,279,278 of record NC_092128.1, read on the forward strand.
TAGAATAGAATCCATTATGGTAAATAGTTGGCATCATTTCAATAAGAGAAAGTAATGCTACCGAAGATATATAGATTTTCTATATCGACTAAGAAAAAGTACTCTAATAAATGTCCTGTTATGCAACAACTACATTACTTCTGCTCAATTATTTGAAATGAAAATGTCACTCTGGGATCCCACTTTAAGAATAAGTGGCTCTGCATCTCAGACCAGATGCATACTTAAAAATGCACTCTCCAAGAATAGCCTGCAGTCTATGTCAATTGCAACTAAAAAGACCTGGACATGTCACTGTTACTGATGTGACACCTGCCTCACTGCCTCTGTTTCTGTATTCCCTCACAACACTCGCATCCAGGAAGATTCAAGTTCTTCTCTCATTCTGATTTATTTTGCTGCAGGATTAATAACAGCAAACACAAACGGAATACTTATTTTTATGACAGGCACTATCTAAATTCTTTGTATATGTGAACTCACATAATCCTCACTTAATCCCTTTGAGGTAAAAACTATTATTCTTTTCATATTACAGACGAGAAAACTGAGGCACAGAAAGCTAAATGCATTGCTGAAAGTCACTCAGCCAAGGAGAAATGGAGTCAATATTTGATGTTAGGCAGCCGCTGTTCAGAGTCCACACTCCTAAGCATTAATCTCTGCTGCTTTAGACGTAGCATGGCCAGAGAAAATATGGGACATTCAGTTAACTATCAGTAAAATATAAACAACCAGGAATCGGTTACTTTTAGCATAAATATGTCCCAAATATTACATAGTGAATACTTATACTAAAAAAAATTTATCTGAAATTCAAATGTAACTGAGTGCCCTATATTTTATTTGCTGCATCTGGAAACCCTAGAAAGACTGTCACTTACCCTGACTTTTCTGAATAATGTCCCTTATTCCACATGGTCTCCACAACCTTCACTAGTGGCTTGTCAATTACCAAGGCTATCTCCTAATCCATCACCCTAGGTTGCCTTAGCTGCCTGCAAAAATAGCAACACTTTAGAGTAAGTTATCAATATTGTAGATCAGTGGTTGGCAAACTTTCTCTGAAAAAAGCTGGATAGTAAATATTCTCGGCTTTGTGGGTCATACAATCTCTCTTGCAACTATTAAACTCTGCCAATGTAGCAGGAAATCCATAGACAATATATGAACAAATGAGTGTGGCTTTGTTCCAATAAAACTTTATTTACAAAAATAGGCAGTAGGCTAGATTTGGCCCATGAGCACTAATTTGCTGATTCCGGCTATAGACTCTTCTGGCAGATTCTGTGAGGTGAGTTCCCTGTCTGAAAACAATCAACCCAACCTAAAAACACCACAGGAACATAAGATCTCTCTGCAAGTCGTCTTCTGTTTAGTGAAAGAAGTCTTCAGTGAGAAATTGCTCTTCAGTATCTTCCAAAACAGGGACTCTTCTTTTCACTGTCTACGGTAGTTTATCCTCAGTGATGGCCACCAAGAATTTTTTTCTTGTATCTGCATACTATTCCCCCCTTCAAGAAATGGAGTCTATTTCCCTTCCCCTAGAATGTGTGCTGACCCTGTAATTTTCATCAACCAATGAAATAAAGCAGAAGTGGCACTGTATCAGTTCAAGGCATAGTCATTCAGAGGTTTAACAGCCTCCACTTTCACTCTCTGAGAGCCCTGAGCTACCAGGACTGTTGCAAAAGAGATCCTAAGATGCCACATTGTCTTAAAAAGTACAAAAACCTCAGCATTTCCTGTATAGGCTGAAACGTGTCCCCCAGACTTCCGACTTATATGTTGAAGCCCTAACCTTCAGTACGCCAAAACGTGACTGTGTTTGGAGATAAGGGATTTAAAGATGTGATTAAGTTAAAATGAGGCTATTAAGGTGAGCACTAATCCAATCTAACTCGTGTCCCAAAGAAGAGAAAATGTCAACACACAAAGAAACACCAGGGGCTCTAATGCAAAGAGCAAAGGCTATGTAAGGACACAGTGAAAAGACGGCTATCTGTATGCCAAGGAGAGAGGCAAGAAACTAAACTTGCTGATGTTTTGATCTTGGACTTTCAGCCTCCAGAACTGTGAGAAAATACATTTATGTTGTTTAAGTCACCTAGTCTGTGTTATTTTGTTATGGCATTCCAGCAAACTAACACATATGCCAAACCTTCCCAACTACAACAGTACAACTTAATTCGGAATCTGCTTCTCCTTTAATACTATTTACAGCAGTAGTACATAGGATTCTGGCCTCATATTTTGCTTCTATCTGTTGTCCATTTAAAATCCAGCCACTATAATATACTTGTAGCATACACAAATAAAAATTCCATTTAGATTAATAATCTAAATGTGAAAATCTAAAGTTTTAAGCTTTTAGAAGAGATAATAGCACATATATTTTATAATCTCAGCATAGGGAAGAATTCCTAAAATAACTCAATAATAACACAAGTAATAATTAAAATACTACATAAAATTGACTATATCAAAATAAAATATTTGTGTGAAAAAATTAACTGTAAACAAAATGAAAAACAGTCATATACTTGAAGAAAATATCAGTAACATATAATTGATAAAAGAACAATATGCGGCCGGGAGCGGTGGCTCCAGCCTGTAATCCCAGCACTTTGGAAGGCCGAGACGGGCGGATCACGAGGTCAGCAGATTGAGACCATCCCGGCTAACCCAGTGAAACCCCGTCTCTACTAAAAAATACAAAAAACTAGCCAGGCGAGGTGGCGGGTGCCTGTAATCCCAGCTACTCGGGAGGCTGAGGCAGGAGAATAGCGTAAACCCGGGAGGCGGAGCTTGCAGTGAGCTGAGATCTGGCCACTGCACTCCAGCCTGGGCGACAGAGAGAGACTCCGTCTCAAAAAAAAAAAAAAAAAAAAAAAGAACAATATGTGGATAATATTAAAAACTCTACAAATAAGAAATAAGATTAAAAAACCAATTGAAAAATAAGCAAAACTAACAAATTAGAAATTTAGAATAGTGGAAATTTAAATGTATAATAAAATAAAACTCATGCCACTAGTAATTCAGGTATTACAATATTAAAAAACCACTTGGTATACTATTTCAACTAATTAGATTAACAAATAAACAAACAAAAATAAATTGAGACAAATCCAGGTACTGGTAAGGATATAGTTTAGCAGAAATACACAATACACTGTTAAGGAGAAAATAAGATGTCAATAAATACAGTGAATTTTAAAATATGCATATTCTATGACCCAGCAACTATACTCTTGACTTAATAATAGATTATCAATTTAATTATAAATCGAAATGCCTAAGGAGTTTTCTATTTATTTCATCTTTAATATGACTACTTAAACCCTGCCCCAAAAACAAATGAATAGGAATCTCTGAGGATGAGGCTCAGGCAATAATGTAGGTATTGCAATCTGTAGCCAGCGTAGAGAAACACATCCTACAAAGTGACACCTATAATGATACTCATTGCAGTATGGTCTGTCATGGGCAAGAATTGAAAACAGACCAAATGTACTTTGCCAGGAAGATGGATTAATAACTTGGCATAGTCATATATGGAATATTAGAGAGTAGTTAGAATTAACAAGTTAGATTTTCATAATACAACAACTAAGTAAACCTAAAAACACAGTTTTAAATAAAAGTACATTATTCAGAATTATATGTATAAGAGTATCAGAAATTTAATATATGTAATTAGTACAATCTATTATTTATAGCTATCTAACATACAGGAAAATTTTCAAAACTTTTTTGGAGTGATAAATACTAAAAAGTCATATAGTATAATACTAATTAATTCTGAAGAAAGAGAGGAGGGAAACATTGGGGAGAATATCAAGGGAGCTTTTCGTTTTACTATATATTTAAGACGTCACTTAAAGTCAATACTAAAAAGAAACACGTGTCAAAATGTTGAGATTTGACTAAACTGGGGAGTGGTACATTTGAAATATTTCAAAAGACTGAAAGAGGAGGTGAAGAGCGGAAAATGGAATAAGACACTTTGAAAGATGCTAATCTTTGGAAATTAGGCCAAGGATAAATGGTACTTGTATCACAAAAATTGAACATAAAGTCATTTAATTTTATTTTTTTAGTCATCTATATTGTTTAAAAATTTTATATTTTATCTGGAGTTCATCCTGCATGGAGAATCACAATAGAACTTCAAACTACATGCCCTAAGAATGAACTTTTTTGGGGTCTTTCATACTATACCACCAAGTTCCCTAACACCAGTGCCTATGATAACTATAAACTACCTACACTGAGCTCAGTAAATATGCATGTCTGTGTGTGTGTTTTAAATAATAGTTTGCAATTACCATGTCTATTAAAATCAAAATTGTTTGTTCACAGGTACTTTGGCCTATGCTTTTTACCTTTAGGTCACATTTTGGTGAAAAGTCATTCATTGTTTTTTAACATCATAATAAACTTCTCCATTCGTGGTCTTTGTTACTCCTGTTATTTTGCACCTTATGGTCTTTATATTCCATCTGCCTTCCCATCAGAAATGTTGATACCTCAATAAAATCTATTTGCTTTCTTGTTGGCTGGTGCTGCTTCTTTTGCAACCTAGTTGGCTGATGCCTCTTCTTTTGTAATATTTTAGGTTGATCATATTTTTGTTACTAATCTTTTTCTTTTTTCAAGTCCAGGTCTCTCTTTGTGTCCAGGCTGGAGTGCAGTCATGCCATCTTAGCTCACTGCAGCCTCAAACCCCTGAGTTCAAGTGATCCTCCCACCTCGGCCTCCCAGATAGCTGGGACTATAACCATGTACCACCACACCAGTTATTTTTTTAAATTGTGTAGAGACAAGGTCTATGTTGCCCAGATGGGTCTTGAATTCATGGGCTCACACAATTGTCCCACCTCAGCCTTCCAAAGTACTAAGATTACAGGTGTGAGCCACAGCACCTGGCCTGTGACTGATCTTTTGATACTGTATTGTAATCACTGTTTGCATCACTGGCTCCCAGACTAAACTGTTAATCCCCTGAGAGCAAGAACCATGGCTACTTCTTGTGCAGGATGCCTTCCTCTGCTACTCGCAGATACCCAGGAGCCAAGCTGAATTTTCTTCTTTGGCCAACCTGAATTTTCAGAAGTGTCTTGTGAATGCCCCCTCAAGTCAGCTCCCACATACTTTTCATTAGTTTATTCACTTTTTTAGGGCAACTTATATTTTGTCCACTTCTCCTTGCTTTTTCTTTCATTGGTATTTTTGTGACCTTTCCTTTGTCTTATCCCAAAATGTTAACTCTAATTCCTACGATAAGCTCTCTGAGTTCTGAATCTCCATTGAACTTGTTCATAATCTCAGACTGTGCATTCATTATAGTGGTTATGTGTTTATACACAGGTTTGATCTCTCTTTCTGGAGGACAGAATCCTCTCCTTCCCCCTGCATATCCTCAATGATCCAGCATTTCTCAAAGTGCCACCCTGACCACATGCATTGAAATAACCTAAGGGTAATTTTCATAAAACATATTTTTAGCATCCTTTCCAGAATCTCTAGGTCCAGAATCTCAACTTTGCATATTATCAAGTAGTCTAGGAGATCTCTATAAAAAACAATTAGCATACAGGATAGAAGGAAAGAACTAAACTTTTAAAAGTATTTATTTTTGTTCCAAGGGTTTTCTACATTTTAGCAAAGTTAATGAAAAAGGTATTACTATCCTGAATTTATAGATGAGAAAGTGAGAATTAGAAAATGTGAAATATAGTCGTTGGAGGGCTGCCAGGGTTTAAATCTCAAATTAATTACTCAACAGCTATGTGATTTACTGTCAAGTTACCAACATTTCTGTGCTTCAGTTTCTTCTTTCAAAGTAGGGATAAAAATGGCAGCTATCTTGTGCAAGTGTTAGGAGGGCTAAATGAAATGAGAAAGCAGTGAGAAAAATGCTGAACACACAATAGTCCTCAACAAATCTTAGCTTGTCAGATTATGGAATCCCACACTAAACAATAGTGGAATTGGGGTTTATCTTGGACCAGGACTCAGAAACTTATTTTAAAGGACTAGAGAGTAAATATGTTAGGCTTTGCAGGTTACATAGTCTGTCTTAAGTACTCAACTTCAATCCTGTATCAGGAAAGCAGCCATTGACAAAATGTAAAAATAAATAAATAAATAAAATAAAATAAAAAAGAAAATCAATGTGGATGTACCCCCTTAAACTTCATTTATGGTGAGAAATTTATGCATTGATGTACTCTTCTTAGGAGTTATTAGCCCCTTAAAGCCATGAGTTTATAATCATCCTTTTTATAATCATGCAATTTATTAACTATTTCCTGCTAGGTATTACAAAATTCTGAGCTAGTCACAGGCACTTTTCTTAATTAAATATTCACAAACTAAAAAAAACTTAATTTATGGACACTAAAATTTGAATTTCACATAATATTCACATCATTAAATATTGCCATGATTTTCTAAATCACTAAACAATATGAAAAAAGTATTCTTAGCTCCCAGGCCATTCAAAAACAAGTAGTTGGCCATATTTGGACAGAAGACTATAGTTTGCAGAACCCCTACCTTCAAATATCAGATTTCAAAGCTTTTGATACCTCATAGTTGTCTACTAAACCTTGAATGCAATGGCTATTCAGTTATTTAATTGGTTAACACAAGATGATTTCCAAGGTTTCTGCTCAGTATCTCAGTGCTAGAAAGACATTATGAAAGTGGAATCCCTTATCACTTCTTGGTTTTGTATCCTTTAAAACTTTTCAACTTTTAATTTGTTAATCCCCTCTTCTCTTCCTACCTGCATCAGCCCCTTTTCCTGTTATGCTCAAATCCATGTCCAAAAATCAAGATGATCATGCATTATAATTACCTGTATAACCTTGTCCATCACTTTTTCTCCCCTTCAATTAATCCATAAAAGAGAACTTTTAGAGACTAAGTCTGGCATTGTCTAATCAGACTGGTGATATGCTTCTCTCAGGCATATTGATCAGCTTGCCCCACTTTTTCAGATATCCTTCTATTAAATTCTAGTCAAGACAATAAAAGCAGGATCTGCTGGCAACACTTACTGGTGAAACCAACAAAATAAAATAAAAAGCTTATATGTAGGATGAACAAGTATAAAGATCCAATGTATAACATAAAGACTAAAGTTAATAAAGTTGTATGTTATTAGGGATTGTTGTTAATCAAGTCGATTTTAGCTGCTTTTGTCACCATAAAAAGTAACTGTGAAATAATAGATATGATAGTCTGCTTCATTACTATAACCATTTTGCCATCTATATGTATCACACAACATCATGTTGTAAGCCTCAAACATACACAATAAAATTTAAGTTTTCAAAAAAGTCTTATTAATTAATTTAGTACTATGTAACCCATAGTGGGGAATGGACAGAGACAAGGATAGAACATTAACAAGACATATGGTTGCTAGAACATCATTTGGCTATTGTTAGTCCATTTAAATAATATTTGGATAATTCTAAGTTAACTATTAAATACAGATGTGATTGAGACACTTAAATGTAACAGTACACAAAAGATTACTTCTGAAGCAGAAAAAAAAATACAGCAATACCTTAACAAGTCAGATATGACATACATTTTAAAAATAAACTTCAGAACTAGACCTTGGGGTAGTCTTGATGTCCCCACAGCCCTGCACCCCTCATTCCTTTTCATGTCTCCTGGAGGACAGTGAGCTGCAGCTGCAGCAATCTCATTTAAATTTAGGTAGTTGAATTTTTTTAGAATTAAATTTTATATGTTTTGAGCAATAAATTGTCTTAAGATATATATTTTAGGTCACTTCCAAGATGGCCAAATAGGAACAGCTCCAGTCTACAGCTCCCAGTGAGATTGACACAGAAGACAGGTGATTTCTGCATTTCCAACTGAGGTAACTGATTCATCTCATTGGGACTGGTTGGACAGTGAGTGCAGCCCACAGAGGGTGAGCTGAAGCAGGGAGGGGCACTGCCTCACCTGGGAAGTGCAAGGGGTCGGGGGATTTCCCTCGCCTAGCCAAGGGAAGCCATGAGTGACTGTACCTAGAGGAATGGTACACTTCTGTTCAAATACTGCACTTTTCCCATGTTCTTTGCCACTGACAGACCAGGAGATTCCCTCCCATGCCTGGCTCAGAGGGTCCCATGCCCACAAAGCCTTGCTCGTTGTTATCTCAGCAGTCTGAGATCAACATGGGAAGCTGGAGCTTGGCAAGAGGAGGGGCATCCGCCATTGCTGAGGCTTGAGTGGGCGGTTCTTTGCTCACAGTGTAAACAAAGCCACAGGGAAGCCCGAACTGGGTGGAGCCCACTACAGCTCAGCAAGGCCTAGATTCTAGCTCAGCACTGCCTCTCTAGATTCCACCTCTGGGGGTAGGGCATATCTGAACAAAATGCAGCAGACAGCTTCTGCAGACTTAAACATCCCTGCCTGACAGCTCTCAAGAGAACAATGGTTCTCCCAACACGGTATTCAAGCTCCAATAATAGACAGACTGCCTCCTCAAGTGGGTCCCTGACCCCTGTGTAGCCTGACTGGAAGATACCTCCCAGTAGGGACTGACAGACAGCTCATACAGGTGAGTGCCTCTCTTGGACTAAGCTTCTAGAGAAAGGATCAGGCAGCAATATTTGCTGTTCTGCAGCCTCCACTGGTGATATCCAGGCAAACAGGGTCTGGAGTGGACCTCCAAACTCCAACAGACCTGCAGCTAAGAGGCCTGTCTGTTAGAAGGAAAAAGAACAAACATAAAGGAATAGCATCAACATCAATAAAAAGGACATCCACACCAAAACCCCATCCATAGGTCAGCGACATCAAAGACCAAAGGTAGATAAAACCACAAAGATGGGAGAAACCAGAGCAGAAAGGCTGAAAATTCCAAAAACCAGAATGCCTCTTCTCCTCCAGAGGAACACAACTCCTTACCAGCAAGGGAAAAAAACTAGAGAATGAGTTTGCTGAGTTGACAGAAGTAGGCTTTAGAAGGTCGGTAATAACAAACTTTTCCGAGCTAAAGGAACATGTTTTAACCCATGGCAAGCAAACTAAAAACGTGGAAGAAAGGTTAGATGGATGGCTAACTAGAATAACCAGTGTAGAGAAGTGCTTAAATGACCTGATGGGGCTGAAAACCAGTTCGAGAACTTCATGAAGCATACACAAGCTTCAACAGCCGATTCAATCAAGTGGAAGAAAGGATATCAGTGACTGAAAATCAAATTAATGAAATAAAGTGAGAAGACAAGATTAGAGAAGAGTGAAAAGAACTAGACATTTTTTTAGTTGAATGTCAGTTTTTCCTCTTATTTTAGAGAAAAGATGAGGGTACACTTTTCTACGAACAGTCTGAATCTCTGCTTCTCTGGGAGTATTGTGCTGTCATTTCAGCAGTGCCATTACCAACCCATTAATTGGTCTTTTGATTAAACTTCTGTCCCTGAAAATTCCCAGTGCATCATCCAAAAATCAAAAGCCAGGATGATTTTATACCGCTGAAATATCTGGATTTTGTTAGCACAGAATATTTAAACATGGCCTCTGCTTGTCTCATTAGACATAGCCTTAAATGAGTAGATTTTATCTGATAATCATAATGAATACTAAAACCTCAGCAAGGAATTATTATAAATACACCTATGTCTTTTTCTTCACATTTTCATCCAATGTAATAGAAGGATTACCAAGAAAAACACTGAAATCAACATTTAAAAATATCCTTTTCACAGCATTCCTGCTGTAGTCTAAAAATCACTGGGCAAGGACTCAAGGTTTAAATTCAAATCCTGACTGAATTCTGTCTAAATTCAGAAATCCTGAAATCCTGAAATCTAAATTCAGAAATCCTGTCTAAATTCAGTCCTGACTGAATGCCATCTGGGTCAAGATGGAAGAATAGAAGCAACAAATAGGCCAATAAATATTCCAAATCCTAATGTCCTCTGCAGAACTTTTTCCTGAATTAACTTTATTTTGACCAGAAGTGTCTTATCCCTTAGAAACATGGCCAGGGCTCCTCAATTCATCCTGCTCAATTAACCAAGCATCTGCCTACAATAAGCACAATACAGATGACATTTATTTCAATACCTTGAATTATAGTTGAATCAACCATAATCTATGAATCTTTAGGGGCAAAAATTATGTTTGTTTCCTCTTTGCATTCACGGCATATTGATTGACATATCATTGATGATCAAAAAAATGTTATTGGCTGAATGAATAAACATATCAGCTCACCCATTCACACCAATAAGAACTATTTGACTGACTAATTCATGATTTGACTGAACCACCTAGCTGGCTTGATTATTTTTCCCTAATCAAGTCAGACAGAGTGTTTTGATCTGGTGTGCATATTTAGACAAAGACTCAGAAGAGCTGAGTTAGTCTCTGGCCCATCCTAAGGAGTATTGAATCATGCCTAACACTGTGTCTGTTTCTCTCAAATTCATATCTCTTACCATTATTACAAAGTTAATAATGGGAATACAAAAACAGATCATTACATTTCTTGCAGGCATAATAAAGGTGCTTATTTTCATGCCTGTAGGAAGGTATCTAATTACTATTTCATTTTTCTTCTGAGTTCTTCAAATATATCATAGGCTTTACTTTATTGGTTTTTGGTTTCCTTGTTATAGACAAAGTGTTTCAACAACATGGATGTAATGAAATTTGCCCAAGGACAGGCATTAGAACTCAGGTGTCCTGGTTTTCAATTCAATGTTTCTTCCTACTTAAAAAAAAAAAAAATAGGAAAAATCTGCTTTTTCTACAACCAGAGATGCCTGAAATAAAACAGTGGATTTTTAAAAATTTTATTTAAACAATTGTGCTAAGCTGAGAAATTATTATACATGGAGGCTCACGATTCCTTTAAATTTCAAAATGATTTCAGGTTTCTCAGTAGTTATAAAACTGATATTATTATTCTCCTCTTGCTTTTGAAATAACAGGCCAAACAAATCATAAGATTATCTCTCTCCATCAACAGATTATATGACCCTTTCTAGGAAACATAAATCCATAATAATTAATGCTAATATTGTAATTTTGCATAGAGCTTTGTTTGTTATAAGTAAAACAAAAGTATTAAACATAAGGGTATAGTCACCATGGTTTATTTATACATGTGGCAAAAGAGAACCATATACATATAAATAAACCCCTGTGACCAAGGCATAGCTGACATATAGTAGCTAAACCAAACCGCTATTTTGAGCCTTGTCTTTTTCTGACATAATCCCGGTTTGACAAATGACCGGATTTATTCACAGGACTTAGTTTTGTTTCAGGAAAGCAAAACATCTTCAAAATGGTATATTGGCATGTTTTCAGAAACTACAGACTAAAACTGAAATTTATACATTAACAACTTACTGTTTTATAAATGTTACATTTTCCAAGAAATGATTTACCAGGATGTTGAGGATCTGGAATCCCTCACACAATGGCATTTTCATTGTCACATTTTAATCTCTAAAAACATATCCTATTTCAGCTATGCAGATTTGAAGATGATCTCTTAGTATTCTGCCTTAATCTATAGAATAAGTTTCAGTAAGTTTCTTCAGGAATGCTGGCCAAAAATATATACTTCAAAGTCATTGGTATTCATTAAGAAACATAATGTCTTATCTGAAAGAATAGTATGAGGCTGTCGGACAAGGAGAAAATTTCACAAGCTAACATTCCATAAACATTGGAGCCAAACTATGAACCAACCACCTGGATCCACCTGGATTTAGCTTACAAAGTCACTGTTTGGCTCTTACTACCTTCTCAGCACTGTCTGCTTTCTGTTTCCTCCATATGGAGTTAATAAGTGCCAGTTAGTAAATTCTGGATGCAAATCAGAGTAAGAGAAGATTATTTTTCACCTTGAGCAGAAGCATATTCAGTAGGAAGCCAGTAGGTATTCTGACACACCAAGATATTACAACTTGTTCAACCTTTATTAGGGCACCCAGAGCATCCAGCTCTGACTGGAATTAGCTATGTGACCTTGGATTGGTCACATAATTTACCAAACAGTTTATCCATCTTTTTCTATGCATAATAATGCCTACTTTCTCACAGAATTGTGTTATTAATGCAGTGAGCTAATGCAGATGTGATCTGAGATATCCCCTTATCATCTAAGACAGATTCAAAAGTTAGGGAAACAAAAGTAAGTTACAGGAGGAGCGCTCAGGGCTTAGCTGGTGTGGTAAATTTCTAAATCCCTAAGGTCATAAGGAAAGTCACACTTTTGCTAAACTCCCCACAAATAGGAGCTATCAGACCCCTCCTAGCTCTGATATACAACCCAGATTGTTACAATTATGATGCTTGGACAGAAAACTGGCCTTACAAACAGTCCTTTCTGATAAGCAACTAAAGATCTTAAGCCAGTTTCAGTCAACTTATTGAGGCTCTCCACGAACTGCACATTTTAGTGCTAAAACCCTGGCCCAAAGTGAACATAGGATGTGTGTTAGATATATGTTTACCCATTGCACATGCACTTGACTGCCCTCATGAATATGTATAGCTTTTCCCCAAAATCTACTGAATGTATGTGATTCTATTGCATGATACAGGCCCCATGAGGCATGAAAACCCAAACTGCCCCTTCCCTCCTTGAAGAGAAATCACCTTCCAGCACATGCTGGAGATTGTGTCTTCCCAGTTTGCAAACGGTTATTGCCAAATAAAGCTCTCTTTTCTACTATTTAGCCATCCTGGTGGTCTTTTGGACAACACAGGTAAAACTGCTGTACAAGGTTAAAGGTGTTATGCAAACATCTAGGTGATAGTTTCCTACAGAACACTGGTTTCAGTTTCCACATATACCCCTTAAAAGAAAGTGAAAGAATACAGAAATTGAAAGTTCTATGATAACTTTGACATTTTCTCATTTAATATATTTCTTTCATAAATAAAGAAACAGAGACCCAGAGTGATTAAATTATTTATCTAAAAGTCATAGAACGATACAGTGGTATAACTGATACTAAAATGCAAATCCCTTGATGCCCACATCAATGCTTGGTTAAGATAGCTCATCCTAGCCTCATATTCCAACATACTTTGTTTCCAAAATATTGACATATTTTTGTAAAAATAAACTATCCTTCACAGAGTTTATCTGACATTTGATAGGAATAAAGTCAACCTCATAAGCAAATTAAAATCAAGAAAAGTGTTGTACATAATAAATAAATACAATTTTATTTGTCAATTAAAAATTAATTTTAAAAGAGAAATGATGAAATTCAAGCACCAAAAGAAATGGGAGAGGTTAAAAAAGGGTAGTTAAAAGTGTATCAGAACACAAGTACTACTGCATCACTTTTCAGAAACACAACAAAATACAAGATCAGTATAAAGAAATGCTCTTCTCTAAGTTGTAGCCAACAGATGACTTACAGAATTTGTTTTTCTTATACCCTTGTGGATCATAATAAAAATTTATTCATTCAGGTTGTAAAAAGAGAGATACCTAGTGTATATGAGGAAGGCAGTCATTATCTTTTTAATTCTGCGAGTGTCTGCCCACAGGTACTCCCCACTCCTACATAGACACATAGGAGTATAGTGAGGGGACTAAATGATATGGGGAGATTTTCAGTACAGCTATCCTGTTAGTCTCCCTTCTGTCTCTCCCACAGTGAATAAAACACAAATGCTATTATGTTTCTTTATCAACACAAATATATCTAGAGCAACTAACAAAAATAGTCTGTAATACTGGAGACATTTTTTTCTTTGGTGGCATGTGATTATTTTTAAATGTTCTTTTTTTCCCTCACTTTTTCTTTTCCCTAGATAATACTTTCTGTTCAAGTATGTGATTCCATGTCTTAAAATACAGAGATTATACCATGTGATTCTTTAATTATTAATTTGCTTGTTATAGTGTTAATAACAGCCAGGCCAGAGATGTTCAAACAATTCCATGCTGCCAATATAAGCATAGGAAGTGATAACATTCTCTAAACTGATTTATACACAGAAACATAATGTGAGCAATTCAGTAAATCCCACCGGGAGTTCTGAAGCTAAGCTTTGGATTGTCAGTATGTCTTAGAAACAAGAGTTTTCATATCATCTATTAAAATATCATGTAAACGTCAATGAAAGTAAATATTATACAGTCTAAATTTGTGCAAACAATAGAATGTGAGAATATTTTTGTAGACCTTTAAGTCATACTTCAATATTTTAGATAAGATTAAAATAGTCTATTTTAGCCAGAAATTTAAGACACATAATTACAAATTTAGCACTTGCATATTAAAAAAAGGAAGGGGTTAATATATTTGGTGTTTTATATTAAACATGCAACTTAATTCAAGTAAATTGAAAAATGTACATTTTAATGTCATCAGTCAATTTTTCTACGTCATTTCATTTCTAACATCTTTCTTAGTGACATTTGTGTTACTCTGTCTTGTTTGTCATCTACACATTTATCTCAAAGGTGATATTCTGGCACAGGAGAGAGCATGCAGACTGTGGGAGGAAACATTTGAGTTTAAATCACAGACCTAACACTTAGTAATGGTTTTACCTTGCAATACAATGTTTCATAGGTGTTACCTATGAAGTACAATGTTACTGTATTTCATTGAGCTTCAGTTTTACATCTTGAAATGGGGTAAACTACCAACTTCACAGATTTGTTGTGAGAATTACATGACATGAAACACTGACCACAGCATCTGACAAAACCTACATAAAGGTGCTCAGTAGGGGGAACCACAAAACCCTCACTATGTCATGTCATGGCTGTTAAAGGATGATACCTTGTTCCTTGTTGCACCAGCTAAACTCATAGCATATCACCTTTCTAAATAATGGTTAAATTGAATACAATTAAGCTTCTCAGCTGAGAGAGTTAAAGTACTCAAGAGTTATACTGGTTAAGAAGAAAAGTGTTAGAACAAAATAGAGAAACACAAAAATATTAAAGAGAAAACACTACTTACCAATAATATCAAAAGTAAAAGTACAAACTTGCTAAAGGCAAAAGGAAGTAAAATATGTAAACTCAGGTATATCATTTTTGCCTATACATTTAACAGAAATTTTCTAAAATTATAAAACACAAAATAAAACTATGACAAAGTATACACACACAGTGCTATGGACATATGATCAAGCTTTCTAAAAAACAAGTTGAAGATTATATATATATATATACAGAGAGAGAGAGAATGTGTGTGTATATGTGTGTGTGTATATATATAATGTGTGTATGTATGTTTATATACATATTTCACACACACAATATGACATAAATGCTGTGATAGCAAATTTTATGTGTAAACCTGTTTGAATCATGGGATGCCCAGATAACTGGTTAAATATTATTTCTGGGTGTGTCTATGAGGATGTTTCTGGGAGATTAGCATTGAATTGGCAGACTAAAGAGAATTGTCCTCCCCAGTGTGGTTAGGCACTATCCAGTCCACTGAAGACCTAAATGGAACAAAAAGGTAGAGGAAGGGAAGGTTCTCTAGTTTTCTGCCTGTCTACTTGAGCTTCAGCTGCCGCCAGTGCTTCTAGTTTGCCGGCTCTCAGATTCAGACCAGAATTTACACCATTGATTCTCGGGCTCTCATGCTTTCAAAGTACAACACTGACTTTTCTGTGTTTCCAGCTAGCATATGGCAGATGGCAGATTGTGGCACTTCCCAGCTTCCATAAATCATGTGAACCAACACCTTATAATAAAGCACTCTCTCTCTCTCTCTCTCTCTCTCTCTCTGTCTCTCTATCTCTCTGTATTTGTGTGTGTGTCCCTTTGGTTGTGCTTCTCTGGAGAACCCTGACTGATACAAATATCTTCAGACTTTCAGACTTTTGACTTATTATCTAACATTTTGAATTATTCTCTAAATTTTCTAACATTTTATTCCTAAAATTTGAAAACTGTCATGTTAATGGAACATCTCCCTCAATGCATAAATTATCACACAAAGGTGAAATAACTTATGCCCAACAATGGAAGAATGGTACAGTAAATTTTTCATTTTTCATTCATTATATACTTACTGAAACTTATATTTTTCAGAAGCCATTTTAAGGGCTAGGAATACAATAGAAAGTAAGACAGAGAAGTCCCTGCTGTCATGGAACTTATATTTTCAAAAGGGAAAGATAGAAATTATATAAGCAAACTTATTTACTATAGGACTAATTACTGTGAATGTCATTATTTTGTGAAGGATAATATGACAGAAAGTTGGGGACAAGGAAGTAGGCTAATATAGATTAAATGATTTAGGAAGGTTATGTTTGATTTGAGACTTGAGTTAACAGTCAACTAGGTTGCTCTGTGAAGTTGTCTGGAATACCACACAATCATAGAAAATCATAGAAAATATACAGCAAATGGCATAAGCACTTTTTAGAACTATAAAAAATTTATTCTTATGTAGGAAAAATGCATTAAAATGGCAAAAGTAGTGGTATCAATATGATGAAGGTGTGGGTATTTTTTCCTTCATCTACATTTTTTAGTCTAAAATTATATTATTTAATGTTAAAAATGGAAAAAATGAAAATATAATTAAACATGCCAAAGAAAAAGTCATGAATCTCATCAACAAAACTTTTCATATCTAGTATATAGCATTTTAGGCAAATACATATTTATTACACATTGTTTTTAATTATAGTATAGTAATTATAAATATATAAACAAACTGAACAAATAATAAATGGAATCATCAAATATCCTATTAGTCATTATTAATCCTTTTAAGATGTTGTTAGCTAATTTTCCTTCTCCTGCTATTCTACTCCAAATTTTGTCCCACAATCATCCTCTGAGACACTAACAACAAATCCATCATAATTTCCATCTTGTACTTGTTAATATTTCATCATCATCACCTTCTGGAAAGTAGGTATCTTGCAAGAAAGCAATAAGTGCACTTTCAAAATGATCTCTCCCACACATATGTCATTTCACATCTACTCCCTATTCCTTTCTTGCTGCTACACCAAAAATATTGGAAATAAAAATATCAGATTCTTAGGAACATTCATAAACCCACAGGGCATGTCTGTCAGAATATCCTCATATGTAGGTTACAGCCTGTCTAACGTCTGTTCAAAAAAAAAATGCAATTAGTTTCTGGAGGTCCAAAGTCAAATACATTGTCTTAGAAAGTAGTTTTAGAGCAAGCCACAAAGCTCTCTACTTGGTAATTTAAATGACTGACCGCTCAATTTATGAGCATTCCCAGCAATAAAATTCAGCCTGAACTTAATAATAGCACATTTTATGTGACAACGATGACAATTACAATCTATAGTTACTGCAGTCGCCCTTTGGTCTAGGGAAAAATGACAGTATTAATTATACACACTTGCCATTTATCAGACTTAACTTGGCAGGTGATTGAGCTCAGCACCATCTCTAACTTGACTTCTACATTTACCATTTTCTAATCCACTGAAACGAGGATAATTAGAATAGAGAAAAATGAGTGGCTCCTTCTTTCACTGCCTTTACCTCTGATTTCTTATACAGTATAGTTCTTGAATCATATTAAATCATATTAAATTTATGCCACTTGGTTTAAAATCTTGCCATTGTTTACTTTCTAAACTCCATAGCAAAAGGCATAATATTTCATACCATAGCAAGGTGTTCTGTGGCACACAAAATTTTGCCTGCATGCAACTTTCATATTTTTATTTTATAACTTATTTTTATGTTTGGTCTATTTGGGGATCTCAGGTCCTTGTTATTTTATTTTCACTTCTATTTTATGTTACCAGCACATTGAGAACTAAAATTATTTTACAACATGGAAAGCTATCTAAAAGGCTTGCTGTCTGTTTTAGGACATAAAAATGTCTCTTAAACAGTTGCATTTTTATTCAAGCATGTTTTTATAATTTTTATTTAATCATGTATCTGTCTTCTTCAAGCTTCCTTTTTTGGCCTCTATGGGTTTTTCAGATACACAGTTTTAAGATTTATGATGATTATAAAATCATGCTTATCTGCTTCTGTGTTCAGGACTCTACAACCTCTTCTCAGAAGGCTTGAAGAATTCCTACTTACTGAACTCCTACTGTAGTTTCAGATGCGTTCCTTCATGAATCTTCACAAAACTCTAAGAAATGTTATCCTTGTTTTTGAATAAGAAAAAATTGGGGCTTAGAAAGTTTAAGTAACAGTGACACCTGAAATTAGTCTAGAATAAGCAACCGAAAGGTGTGGTTAGAGGTGTCATAAAGTTATAGAGAAGCAGGGAGCCTCAACCACTGCTATTTCTTTCTGACTCCCTACTTACCAGTCCAAAGCACCTGACAGACAATCCCAATCCAGAGAAAATCAAATAGGTAGATCTCACAGGAGATTTCCCATCTACAAAGGCAGTATGTTATACTGAAAAATTAATTATAAGTATAATGGAGAGTATGGTCTGACTTATATATGGAATTTAAAAAAGTTGAATGCAGATACAGAGAATAGAATGCTGGTTTCCATGGGCTAGGCAGTGGGAAGAAATGAGGAAATATTTGTCAAAGGACACTAACTTTCAGTTATGAGATGAATAAGCTCTAGGGATCTAATGTACAGCGTGGTGACTACAGTTAACAACACACTGTATTGGGTACTTGAAATTTGCTAAGAAAGTTTAACTTAAATATTCTTACCACAAAAAAGGGTAACCATGTGAGGTGATAGATGTGTTAACTTACTTGATTGTGGTAATAATTTATATATATATATATGTATACACACCAAGTCATCACATTGTACACCTGACATATCACATTGTCATTTATGCCTCAATAAAGCTGGAAATGTTATATATATATATATTTTTTTTTTCCAAGAAAACTGGGACCAGAATTCTATAGTTGCTTCCCACAAAATCTTTGGGAAGATTAACTTAACTTTCTTGTACTTTAATTTCTTCATTCACAAAAGTGATAGGATTGAATTATACATCCTATAAAGTCTCTTTATTTCTTCAGTTCTTAATGTCACTGTGAAATCCTATAGTGAACTATGCAGAAAGGGGATATTTTCTAAAAACTTTCATCAGTAGGAGCCCTACTCCTATGTTAAAGTTGCCAGTGGCAGAGTTTTCACAATATAAGCAGCAGGACTTGTTCTTAGATTTTTAATAGCGTGAAAACTGCCGTGGGAGACAGAGGTGTGTTCCTAAATCATTCCTGCATTGTTGAGGTAATTTGAATCTGTCTGGGGGACTGGTCTTGTCCTTTTTCTGAGAAGGACTAATTAGTTGAGCATTTTGGTTAGGCATAGGTAAGAAAGTCCTTATACAATTTTTTGAGGAAAATTTAAACCAGTGAATGTGGCAGACTGCCCCAGTTACTACTTGAGACCATCATTACAAGACTGAACGAAGGGGGACTAACGCAGAAATGAAAACTTTAGACAAAAGAAACTGTTTTAAAAAAGGGGGCCAGGGGAAGAAGAAGAGAGCTGCCTGCTTCTAGTGAGCAAAGGCAGCCACCTGAGCCTCTACAGCACCTCGTGTTTATTGGGTAGAAAGAGCAGGGAGGAGGAGGTAATGATTGGTCAGCTGCTTGATTGATCACAGGTTTACATTATTGCTAACAGGCTTCAGAGTTGCCTAATCACAAGAAACACTTGTGCCTGGGTTGTGACTACCCTCAGCATTCCTTCTGGGCAGCAGACGCAGTTTGTCAGTTTGCCAACATCCTGCTTTCATGAGAACCGTTTGCTGTTTATTCATATAGCCTCCAGTGGTAAACTGAGTTCATCACGACCCTCACTCCTTCGAACTGCAACAAGTGAAGTAGCTAACTGTAGATGCTTCAGATTAAGATTTTAAGTATGTTCTCTTTAATGTAAACTCTGTACATGCAAATATTCTCTTTTGTATGACTGTGACTTTAGATACAATTGTCCCTGAAAATATTGTTTGTTCTGGGAACAGACATGCACGCACAGAAGGCACGCATGTTGGTTCCCACGTTCTGTGCATACATAAACAGACACACTCGCACTGAAGGCATCTTTACATAAGAACATACCTTCTTGGAACATACGGGCTTTCAAGGAGTTGTGAGACCGGAGCCAGAGGTGACTTCAAGGCTTCTTTTTCTCTTCACTTTACATCAAAGGTAGACTAAAAGGTCAAGTTAATGCACTCTGTTTAGTAGATTTTGAGTGAAGAGCACAACCTTTTAGAAAGTCCTATTGATTTTGCCTAGAACTTGGAGAACAGAGTCTAATATCTCTATAATCCCTACGATAGGCAGAATAATGCCCCCCACAAAGATGTCTACTTCATAACTCCTGAAAGCTGTGACTGTTGCATGGTAAAAGGGACTTTGCAGATACGATTAAGCTAAAAATCTTGAATTGGAGAGCTTATCCTTGCTCTGAGATCAAAAATAGCAGAGCATAGGTACCGAAGTGAGACACTTCAAAATTAAGGGTTCCCTATCCTGGGAAAAATTCCTAGCACATGGCATCCGACCAGAGGCTAAGTCACATTTTTTTTTTTTTTTTTTTCTGTTCCACCAAGACTACAGCAAAGTTTTGGGAAACATCAGAGGGAATTGAGAGAGCAACAAACTCTGTAAATACATTGTGAGGTATATAAGAGTTTTTCAGAGAAACAAAGACAATGGGATATATAGACATTGATGCTGATACAGATAAAATGAGAAATTGGTTGACTTAATTATGAAGGTTGAGGAGCCCTACAATCTGGTTGTCTGAAAGCTGGAGACCCAGGGAAGTTTGGTGGTGCAGTTCAGTCCCAGTCCAAAGTCATGAGAATGAGGAAAGTTGATGGCATATCAACTCTGAGTTCAAAGAACTGAGTTCAAAATCTGAGTTCAAAGAAGAAGACCAATATCCCAACTCAAAAAGTCAGTCATAAAAGGGAAAATTTTCCCTTCCTTTGTCTTTTGGCTCTTGGCAAACTTTTAATGGATCGGATGATGCCCACCCATACTGGAGCAGATTCAATTCAATATTTTGTCACTTGGTGGAAGCGTTCCTCCCTATGGAACCAAAACCTCTAGGCCAACAGAGCATATAACAAAGTCATGAGAACAGAAAGCAAAAACTTTGCTAGTGAGTAACTAGGAATAATAGTTAGTGGTGCCACTTTCATTTCCACCCATTGATTCCTGGTTCAGTGAATTCTAGTTAGGGGAGAAATTGTACCATACACTGGATCTTGATTCAGAGCATATACAGCCTACTGGAGAAGCTTGCCCCAGCCTTGCAAAAATAATGTCACCCAGGGGGTGCTGTGAGTCTTCAAAAGGCTTTCTACTGCTCTGTCAAATCAACTTCTTTAGGATGGTGGGGGAGCACGTAAAGACCATTGAATTTCAATAACAAAGACATGGACTCAACATAGATGCCCATCAACAGTGAACTGGATAAAGAAAATGTGCTAATATGTTAGGGATAGAAGGTATCCAAGTCACATGGCACCAAAATGTTAGACGTGGTGAATATCAGAATGACTGATGGGTCTGAAGCAACCTCAATTCTTGCCTCCTCTGAAGATACAATTCAATGTGGGGCATAATGCAGAAAAAGAGACTGAGGCAAGTTTCAGAGCAGGAGTGGAAGTTTATTAAAAAGCTTTAGAGAAGGAAAGTACACTTGGAAGAGACTCAAGTGGGTGACTTGAAGGACAAGTGCCCCATTTAACCTTGATCCTAGGACTTCATATGCTGGCCCACTTCTGGCATCTCATGCCCCTTTCCCTTCTTTCTTCCCTAAGAGTGAGCCACCCACAATGAGCTCAGGAGGTGAGCATGCACAGTGCTATTTAGGAAGTTGTACACATACCCACGTGATGCTTTCTTCCCTTTTCTGGTGGAATGCCTCCAGTAGGTCATACTCCCCCATTTTGTCTCTTAATGTGCAAGCCTGAGCTCACTTGTCAAATTACTGAGATTTTTATTGAAAGTTGATTACCAATTTCAAGTGTTTTTATCTGTTTTCAAAATTGCTTCTCCCTGGTGCTCACAATTAATTATCACTTTAGTGTGACAACTGTGGACCATCAGGAAATTGCATCTCCCTGGTGCTGGCTGCCTATTATCATTTTTAGAGAGGCAGTGTGATAATTGTGGAACCATCATTGGTCGCCTGACATTGATGGTCACCTGACATTCCTGTTGGGTGTGTGCGGTGCCCTCTGCTCATGACTGACTAACTACCTGTAACACATATACACCATGGAATACTACCCAGTCATAAGTAGCAATGAGATCATATCCTTCGCAGCAATGACGGAGTTAGAGGCCATTATTGTAAGTGAATTAATGCAGGAACAGAAAACATAATGAGCCTGAGTCTTTACCTCAGCCCTTTGGTATGTAAATAAAATCTCTCTAGGAGGCAGATACTCCCATTTGTCTCAGGTGTTGTGATCTGACAATGTCTCCAAGGTCTGAAAGTTCATTTTTTCTGAAATGTAAATACCCATGAAGATAGTTTTTTAGTCCCTCAGGCACCCTGAGGCTTAACCTAGGGACCAGTCCCAGCTGTAACTATTTAGCCTGCATGAAAGATATAAAAGGTATTATAGTTTTTTGAGATCAGAGCAGTTAACTAGACAAATGGCTACAATCTAATTATTATGGTATATGAAAAGTAAAATACTTCTGAAGGAAGTGAACACACATACTCCCTATTGATTTTATACATATTTCCATGTCTCAGGTAGCTAGGGTTTTTTGCAGAAGCACTGAGAAATCCAGGCAATTTTTATTTTTCCACCATTTTCTACCCCCAGCCTGCATCTATTTGTTTTTAATTTTAGGTTTGGGGGTACATGTGAAGATTTGTTACATATGTATAAACACGTCAGGGGTTGGGGTTGTTGTACATATCATTATATCACCCAGGTATTAAGCTCAGTACCCAATAGTTATTTTTTCTGTTCATCTCCTTCCTCCCACCTGCCATCCCCAGAGACCCCCAGTCTCTTGTTTTCTTCTTTGTGTTCATAAGTTCTTATCATTTAGCTCTCATTTATAAGTGAGAACATACAGTATTTGGTTTCCTGTTCCTGTGTTAGTTTGCCAAGGATGATAGCCTCCAGCTCTATCGCTGTTTCCACAAAAGATATGATCTCATTCTTTTTTATGGCTGCATAATATTCCATGATGTATATGTACCACATTTTCTTTATCCAATCCATTATCGATGGGCATTTAGGTTGATTCCATGCCTTTTCTATTGTGAACAGTGCTGCAATGAACATTTACATGCATGTCTTTTTGGCAGAATCCTAGCCTACATCTGAATCACCTGAAGGGCCTGTGAAAATTCAGATTGCTATTCCCTCCTGACCCCTAAACCTAACTCAGCAATCTGGAGGTGGTGCCTGAGAACCTGTATTTCTACTAAGTTGCCAGGTCATGCTGATGCTGCTTGTCAAGGACCACACTTTGAAAACTACTTATTTACACCAATCATAAGTGGCTTCAGATTTCATGGGGACTGAAATTTATAAAAACTTAACAGCCATATTTGTTTATAAATGCAAGGCTAGATTAGGAACCGAAATGGGCCTTTGCAAATTGGGGACCATAAAGCTTTAACTCCATTACTCCATAGTAAATGTTCTGACAATGATGAAATACAATAGAGGTTTTAAAACGTTAACTAATTTACATAAATTGTGTAGATATACCTGAGATTCATTTTGACAACATAAATAGGAAATAATAATATGCATGAAATAATCACTTGTTTACTTGAAGAATTTTAAAGAAATGATTAATGAGAATCATCTTGGTCTTTAGTAAACAAATGAGAGACAGATCTTTATCTTTGGTCAATGGAATTTTCCTGATTGTATAGTGCCTAAAAATATTTATACATCATTGGCTGGAAAACTGTTACACGGGCATAGGAGAAATAGCAGCAGCTAGTGGCTCAATTGAGGGCACTTGAATCTTATTCACAGTATCACCATGACCAAAATATTGACCCTTTATGAAGCTATATTTCTTTTCACCATAACCAGGCTCAAATACTATTTTAGAATAACAACATTAAACAAGAAGTTTTGAGCTTTCAGTTTACCAGTGTGAGCTTCTAACATACCCCCATTTTCTAAAATTGAAAGATGAAAAAAACCTGTATGTCATTTGCCCCAAAATGGTCTCTCTTATATAAGAAGGAAAGAACATAGAAATCATGCCTTAAATCATTTATGTTTTTAATTCTAGAGGCCAGTTAAAACAGAAAGAAGAATGTATTGAAATATGTGCTGGTATTTATATTATTTTCAAAAGCATGTTTAACACGTCTTCTAATAAATCCCAACCATTCTACAGAAGGTCTCAAAATGTCTTTATACTTGTAAAAATATCAGCTGAAAAATCAGCTTTTTTTTTTTTCCCCCTTGCCCAGGTCTCAGAAAAATGTCTTGCAAAAAACAAGCTAACCTCACTTCTTCAAATGTTTCCTGCCAACCCCATTGATTTCATGGAGGGCCTCTGGGTTTGGAGAATAAAAAGCAACCCAGATGGTTTTTAAAGGTATGGGATCTGACTTTTAAGTGTCTAAATTAGATGAGTGAGATGCATCCTACCCTCTACACTGAACAAAGAACAAATCAACACAACCACTTCATGAAACTTCAAAAGCCTGCAGCTTTCACTCAAGCTACAGGTTTTCCTACTACAGAATGAAAACTACATGTGTCCAGTTATGGCAGAGTTCTAGAATAAGAAATAGAACGGACAGAAAAATCAATGTATTGAACACTCTGACCCAACTTTGAAGTGCAATGCAGCACAAGCATTTTAGTACAAACCTATAACAAAGGTCTCTGATCAGCCTACAGACTGTCTTCGGGTGTAATACAGAGCAAAAAGGAAAGGGATCAGGAATTAGTGATTATCTGACTGGTTTGACCTATACAGATGTCCCAGATTTTAATCCAAGTCAGAGTTAAGCTGTTTGGGTTTTTATTTTTTATTTGAAAAATTTTCCACCATGAAAACAGAGGCAGATATATTCTTGTGATTATTTTCTGCCCACTAAGATTATGTGGTTTTAAAGTCATTTCAAATAGTAATTGAACTGGTTGTCGCAGTAAACACACTCAAACTGTGAGTATCCCCATCAGACTTGAACTTCCTCGGAGGTTAGGATTATATTTTATTAATTTATCTAAAGGACTTCATATTACCTGGCACAGAAATGGGGGAGAGTAATTATTTAAAACATGAATAAGTAAATACACAAAATATTGACTAAATTAGAATGAGAAGAGTAACTTATGCATATAAAATTTTAAAATTCCAGGAATAGGTTTTTTGCAGAATGATTGACAAATAAATGTTGTATCTACATCCAATGGAATATTATTCAGCCATTAAAAGAATGAAATCCTGTCATTTCCAACTACACAGATGGAACTGAAAGGTATTATGTTAAATAAGCCAGGCAAAGAAAAACAAATTTTGCATGTTCCCACTCATATGTAGGAGATAAGCTTTTTTGTAAAATTTGAACTCAAGGAGGTGGAGAGTAGAATGATGGTTACCAGGGACTGGGAAGGAGGGCAGGGAGAAAGGGGTAATGAGGGGATACTTAATAGGTACAAAAATATAGTTAGATAGAGTGAAAAAAGGAGATCTAGCATTCGATTGCACAATAGGGTGGCTATATTGATAACAATTTATTTTCTATTTTAAAGGAACTAAAAGAGTAGAATTGGAATGTTCCTAACATGAAGAAATAATAAATGCTTGAGGTGATGAATACCTCAATTACCCTTATTTGATCATTACACATTATATGCCTGTGTCAAAACACCACATGTAGCCCATATATATATATACACACACACACACACATACACACACACACACACATATATACATATATACACACACATATATATATATAAAACTATTTATACATATCCTTTCAACCCTCTGCCATAAGTACTATTTTTATCCTCATTTTAAGAGGGGGAAAATGAAGCACTGAGAAGTTGAGAAACTTGTCTAAAATCACATGTTTAGCAAGAGACAGAACTGAGACTTAAATACAGGCAGTTTGGCTTCGGAGTTTGTGCTTTTAACCTAGACTCTGATTTCCACAGCGCAGTGGGTTATACCCTCTGAGAAGGTAGGAGGAAGGGCCCTCCATTAAATCAATGGGGTTGGCAGGAAACATTTGAAGAGGTGAGGTTAGTTTGTTTTTTGCAAGACATTTTTCTGAGACCTGGGCAAGAAAAAAAAAGCTGATTTTTCAGCTGATATAAATATGTATAACCATATACATATAATTATATATAACTATATGTATATATAAAACTATTATGTGCCAGAATAATTAAAAAGTAAAATTAAAAATATAAAACATAAGTTCCAGAACAGTGGAGGATGATCAGGATAAGTTCTCTAGTCTCTGATTTTTATTATTCTAATAATCAATCTGAGGCCCCTTCAATTGCAGTCATAGGCCCGGGAAAAGCAAAAAGGGAGTAAGAGTTGAAATACAACTGGGATGTAACAAAACAAGTTCATTTGTTTGCATGTTGGTTAAAATCCTTGTAAGCATTTCTCAACTCCAGACATTTCTATGGAATTATCTTTTAAAGTGAGTTTGCTGTATACTTTTTACCTCAGTATCTTGAACCCAAAAATATTTTTAAAATGTCCCAGTTGGGACTGACGAACTCATTTTCCATTCAAAAGGTATGAAGTTTTTATGTGTGCATGCACATATTTGCACATACATACACACACATACATACACACACATACATACACACATGCATAGTTGAGGTTAAGGAACAAACATGAGAGAGAAAAGGGAATAGAAATAAACAAATAGAATTTAAAAACAAGGAAATTTTGAAAGACTCATGGAGAAAAGATTCCATTATTATGTCTTATGTTAATAATAATACTACTAATAATAAGGTAGTTTATTCCAGGGTTTATAATATTATAAATTTCAAAAAAACCTGGGGCTCTATAGTTGGATCCTAAAAAGCATCCTTACTATAAAAAGCATAATCAATGTTCACTGGAGCAGTCTGTTATTAAAAACAATTTGAGACTTGTGTTTCTCTGATCATTATGAAAAACAGATTAAAAACAAATATTAAGAAATACTTTATTGGTCTGACCTCAACTGATTTTCTTAATTGGTGCTTCTGAGAAGTATTTATTTATGTATTTAGCTATTTATTGCTATGCATATTTGAACAAGGTATCTCCAAATATTTATGAAGAAAAGAAATTTAGATTTGTTTTGTTTTATTCTTTGGTAAATACAGATGTATCTTCATAATGAAATATTAGTTGGCATAAATAAATGTAATCAGCATTAACTAAGGATTTGATATTCTCATTGCTACCTAACCAAATGTTTACTGTCTGACTTTGCACGTATTGGTGTGTGTTGATTCAGTAAGATTCTAGTGCCTTGGCAAGTAGAGAACTGTTGGAGACCACACAGTCTGTATGTCAGTCTTTTACAGTTGATACAAATAGGGTCTTCCTTACCCAAGAGAAAATTTAAGTATCCTTTGTGACACTTTATGATGTTCTCATAATATGCATGCAGTACTTTAATGCGATTAATTTAAGGGATTTGCTTTTAGTTTTACACTTATCTTAAGTTGTGTTACAAAGTATGCATTTTCACAGAGTTAATCATAATTAAAAGTTTAAGGCATAATCATGACCAAAAACATTTTTGGTATAAGAAGAATACTGGATACAAATTAAGAGAAAAATATGCAACTGAAAAAGTCTTTGTTTTCATAAATCCATACAGCTTTCTAAGGAGAGTTGGCCTTAGTAATGAAAAGATTATTTGTTTGTTGAACACAGAGCTGGATAAGAACATTTCATAAGGGGGAAAAATTGTTCTCTATAATAAAAAAGCAGAATTTCTAACGCCCTGGAAAAATCCGGGAGGCAAAGATGCTGAAGCCCAGGGAGCCAAGATACCCTTCTCCCACATACTCTATCCCATCTCCTCCCCCAACACACCTCCCATACAATGGGTGGGAATTAAAAGAGATTTTGAAGAGCAAAAGGATTTTAAGCCATTTTCTATGTGATATGTGATATAAGCCTCCTTGTCTATATCATCATCGGAAAACAATACATTTCTCAATTCATGTTCCCATTTTATTGGTTTCTCTGGGGGTATCCCAGAGTGGAATGAGGTGACCTTTGACCTGTAAGTTTTATGTGTATTACAGAAATTCTTACTCGATTTTTTTACTAAAAGAAACTGGTTCTAAATTACTAATAGCTATGTAACAGATGTAAACAAGCTTGAGCCTTACCTGACATTTAATTGAATATTGTGGACATGTATTAACATATTCAAGTGTACACATACCAAATTTTTTAAAAGACCAATGCAAAGTGATAAGCTTAATAATTCATGTCACCATGCACAAGTTCAATTATATGCATGGAAAGGGCAGGAGAAATTTCATTTCAAGGTCTGGGCAATGTCAAAGTAACCTGTCAGACCTTCTTAATGCACTGATAGTTTCCAATGTATAAAACTGTGATATATCAATTTCAGGTATCTCGATTTTAAAATAATTTTTGAGACAATTCAGTTGTATCTGAAAATGAAACCCAAGACTTTTGTGGATTCCCTCAAACATGGACTTCCTGAGACCAGTATTTGAAACAACTTTGCTCAGTGATGCAGGCAATGAAGGGTATTGCAAGACATGCTACCTTCTCAGAGGCTATAACCCACTGTGCTGTGGTTAAAAGAGTCTAGGTTAAAAGCACGAACTCTGAAGCCAAACTACCTGTATTTAAGTCTCAGTTCTGTCTGTTGCTAAACATGTGATTTTAGGCAAGTTTCTCAACTTCTCAGTGCTTTATTTTCCCCTTCTTAAAATGAAGATAAAAGTAGTACTTATGGCATAGGGTTGAAAGGATTCAATGAATTAACATGTATAACACATTTGGAGAAGAGCCTGGCACATTTTAAACACTAGATATACATTCTTACTTGATTAATAAGTCATAGTTACTAGCTTCAAGCTCTACAGGGACACTTATTCCCCTTCCTCTCTCCATGGTCTAGGATTAGGGTCTCCAGGGTAAACTCTTAATGTTTTTCAGTGCCATGGAGAGATAGCAGTTATAAGGACTACTACCACAAAAAGCAGAGGGCAAAAGACACTTTCAGAGAGCTCATCAACCTTAATCTTATGTAATTTACATTTAAACTATGATTTAGAGATAAAACTGTTTAATTTTAAAAGACAAGCAAATGAAATTACAATTTAGTTCACAAAGCTACTCCAGAGCCAATTCATCCTACTAGAGAATTACTAAGCACAGAACATTTTATTAGTATATCTCTCTAGTTTAATACACATACAAAGTTACATATTTTCTGCCTCTTTGGAAATAAGCTATCTTCCACCTGGAATTTATTTGGGGTGAGCATGGGACCCAGCCCTGACTAGTCAATAGTATAATCCCCCAGTCACAAAGGTAAATTCAGAGTTGGGCATATGACACAAGGCCTTTCAGAATCCTTTCTGGGGCCTTTGCAACCAGGACCAGCAAGAAATCTCATCTATCTCCTAATTTTCCAGAATTTCCAGAAACCTGGAAAATTTTTCTTCAAAAGCTGAAATTATTTTTAAAAAATTCATTGATACATAAACAAAATGAAAATTATGATTGAGAATGTATGAAAATTTTATAGCATTTATGCAGCGGAATTGTGACAAATTTTAGCAGTTTTCTCCACTTACAATGTAGTTTTAAAACTACTAACACAATATTCAGTCCAAAGCAAGGATCTAGAAATAGAAATCACCATATGCAGATTTTTGATGAACATATAACACATTTAATATCCATTATATTGTGATGTGATGAGTTCATTATGTGTTGGTGGAAAAGAAACTATAGCCAGAGACAAAAAATGGATCTCTTCAGTGAGTTGGAAATCTTACCACAAAATGTACACTGAAAATTTGTTCTACCCTCCTGAAATTCATAGAAATTAGCCATTCAGAAAGTACTGTGTAAAAAAACCAGTTCAAATAAAAGAGTAGATTTCATAAAACAATCAAGACAATTGACCTAGACTTTATAAAATGGTAACACTAAGGTCACTAAATATAAGAAACTTTATCTACATCTTTTTATTAGAAGCATTCAAGACCAGCGTGGCCAACATGGCAAAAACCTGTCTCTACTAAAAGTATACAAATAAGTCAGGCATGGTGGCAGGCGCCTGTAATCCCAGCTACTCAGGAGGCTGAGGCAGGAGAATCGCTTGAACCCGCGAGGTGGAGGGTGCAGTGAGCTGAGATCGCACCACTGCACTCCAGCCTGGGGGAGAGAGTGAGACTCTGTCTCTAAATAAATAAATAAAAATAAAGTAATTTGGAACCGTAAGCAAATGTTGGTCTGAATATGCTGCTACAACGTTGAGGGAGAAAAGTTCCAGAGAGCTGATTGTGTTGGCTTTTTAATGCAGCACCCGTCATCCTGCTTCTCTGTACCCTCTCATTCTTATGGCTTTCCCCTCAAACATCTGGGAAGCGGCAAGCAACAATGCCCCTGACAGTAAGTTTGAGTTCATGGAGCTCTCTCACGGACCTGCTTGCTCATATAAGAGTTCTCAGGCAGTTCCTCTGGAAATTTCCCAAGAAGATATGTATTTCACATCTACTTATTGTCTATCTACTAGATGTCAAGCCCTGTATTAAGTAAGAAGACAGACATGGAATGTGACATGGCACATGCTCAACTCATCAGTTTACTATAACGTGAAATAATAATCAGGGTTAGTACTTACTAAGCACCTATTAAGCCAGTCATTTTGTTAAAGGTAGTTAGTTAGGCATGAGCAGGGCAGGAGAGGACTCTCCCCAAACCAATAAAAATGTGATGGTTTGGCAATTTTCGCACTGCCTCTCTAAAAATAATTCGGCCGCCAGGGAGAGACAATCTCCTGATGGTCCACACCTGTTAACATTAGACGTGTTAATTGAATACAAGCCCCAGGGAAGAAGTTGCTTCTTGGGCATGCGTGTTAAGAGACATAATGACAAAGTATGATGTTCCAGGGGCACGCACCACTGGAAAAAGGGAAAAAAGCCTCTGATGGACATGCCTATAACTCCCTAAACACACACGTGCTCAATTCCAAAGGGTAAAGAAAGCACTGCGCATCCGGGAAGTCCAACCTAAGGAAGAATCATGGGAAAGAGGCGGGCCCTTGACTAGGATCAAGGTTAAAGACTCTTTTTCTCTGCCCTTTTTTGCTATCTTTTTTCTCTCTTTGATCTTCAGGGCGCCCACTTGGACCTCTTATAAGGGCTCTTTTCTTTCTTTCCTGTTCTGAAGTCTTTTTTAATACACTTCCACTCCTGCTCTGAAACTTGCCTCTGTCTGAAAGTTACCTCAGTCTCTTTTTCTGCTGAATGTCCCTCAGTTGAATTATTTCTTCTTGAGGAGGCAAGAACTGAAGTTGCTACAGACTCATATGGATAAGCCACCAGTAACTCTGGGTAACTTGGATCTCTTCCACCGGTAACAATTTTACCAAGATCTTTACATGCATTAACTTTTTCAATCCTTGCAATAATCTGATGAAGTAGATACTATTATGATTCCCATCTTACAAATGAGAAAAACAAGGAGCAGAGGTGTAAACTACAAAGTTTTCCATATTTAGAAGAGGTTGGAGCTGTCATTTAAACCAGAGCATATACATTCTTAAACTCAGAAGCCTATGGAGTGTAACTATCTCTTCCTTAGGGCAATGTCCAACCGTGGTCCTCAAGGGATCTGGCCACAGAATACAATTCATCTACATGACCTCCATGGAACACAAAGGGATATATGCCAATCAAAAGAAAGAGAAGTAACATTTCAAGTACCTATTGAGAACTGTAGGTAAAACAATGGTCCAGGTTTGACATCATTTTATCTATTTTACAAATCAATGAGCAGGGCCTGAGACAAATTGGCCAATCTAATTCTAACAATCAGGTCTCTTACATCACAATGTGATGACATCTCTTTCAAAACCCCTCAGCAGTCATAAATAATGATGTAAATATAACTCTAACGAGAAAACTCCAGTTACCCATAGAAAATAATTAATTATATTCCTCAAATTGCTGCTTTTACAGCAGAGCTATGAGTTGAGTAGACATGCACTTATTCCTTGGCACTTGAGGAACAAAGTATGTCACACATGAGGGGCAAGTGAAAACTTTGATTTTGGTCATTTCTATAGCTTTTCTATTTTCTGAGTGTAAAGCTTCCTAAGGACTCTGGATATGCTTAAATAAGTCTACTAGCCTCTGGTACTGCTGCTTGCTCATTCTCTGTGTATTCTCAGGAGTGTGCCAAGCTTCAGCAAAGAAGCAGTCAAGCTTCCAAGACAAACTACCTCATACCAAAGATACTAATGCCCAATCTCTACAGGCTCTATACCACTCAGGGTTCCAGAAAAAGGCAGAATCCTACCCAAATTGTTCCATTAAAAAGGTTTTAATGAAGGATATTTACAAAAGTGTGGCCAAGATTAAAGAAACCCACAAGAGAGTTTGAAGTGCCCAGAAACTTGTAGCAGAAGAAAGAAAGCAATACCATCCATTCCTGGGCCTAAAGGAATAAGAAATCGTTTTATATTAATAGGATCCCAGTGAGAGCTGGATAATGGAGGAAAGGCCCCAGTCAGACTGGTAGAAGGACAGAACCACAGTCAGAGACATAGAACCAAAGAGAAAGACAGCAAGGAAAAATACATTTCTTCTCTCTCTTCCAGTCCTCTCACCTGCTGTTGCCTTCCATTGGCTGAAAAATAGCCACTTGGCATTAGAACCTGAGGAGAACATAAAATGTATAGGGCAGGAGAGCTGAGGGGGTTAACAGCATGGCTCCCTAAAAAGAACCTGGTTATCAGAACACTCATAACCCAAATCCTGTTCCTTTAGTCTTAGGAAAATTAATCTCATCCTCTGTAGTCTTCAGCTCCAGGCTGAAAATTCCATCTTTCTGACCTACAGGGTGAAGCTAGCCTCTACCTTTAGGATCGATGTCTTTCTTCACCAAGAAGACTACCTTCTTGGTGGCTCTTAAAGCAACAATAAGTTGTAAATTCCCTGTGGTACAAGGAACCCCAGAACAGAAACACCTATTCATTTATCTTAGTAAGTATACAAGTGTGAGTGTGTTTAGATCGAGATGTGAATTAAATTTTTTAAAAATTTTCCTAGAAAAGTGAGAATAAGACAATTGTTATCTCTCAATATGTTAAAATTGTCCTGCAGAAGAAGTTTCACAGAGGCCACTCTTTACATAAGGATAAACAGTTAAATCTATACATGAAGTTAGAAACCCATATGGTAGAATATAAAGAAACACACAAGGGAATGACTGCACAGTTCATATTCTCCACGAGCTTCCTGAAGTTGTTAAAACATGAAAAGCCGATTCCTAGCACTCTCAGGCAAATGTCTTACATGGAGAATTTTGTTGATTGACTTTCTTGAAATACTTACATTGTCGTGCAGAGTGGGTAACAACTTATTTTATGTGTTTTATTGTTTGACCAATTGGCTTTTACCAGTATTTTGAAAAGTATCAAAATCTGATCCAAGGAATTTTAAAATGTTTTTTTCCTTCTTATTCTGTATTCTCTATAAAAATACACACAGACCTGAGATACTATGGTCAAAGCATAACTGGCATTCATGACTAAAGTACTGAGTCCAAATCAGGAATGATTGCAAGAGAAAAAAACAAAGCTTCCATGGGCTGTCACCAATACCAGGGCTGAATTCTCCAGAATTTTAAAAATTAATGACCTTGAATCATTGCAAAGGTTTTATTTTCAAATAGATACTTAAGACTTAAAATTATAGATCATGTTTCTGTGAATAAAAAGTGACCTTTTATGGCTTCTTTTCCAAAACTTCACTACTTTATTATTCCAGTGGTCTCTCACCCCATGAGTAAAAAGTCAACCGTGTGCGGCATTATATTTATAAATGATTTGTGAGTGATTAACATGCATAATCATTTGTTAATAATATAAAAAGGAAAAATATTTAGGGTGGGAGCTATTGTACACACATTCTAGTGATTTTAAATCTTCATATAAAATAATTACTAATTTTAATTAAGAGGGAGGCAAGTGTATCAGATCCTATGAGATTGCTATTTATTTCTTAATAAGAAGCTGCCGAGTAGCTTACACCACAATTGAATTTGTGAGCTCTGCCTTTTTTTTCACGTTTTTGTTTACTTATGTTTCATTGCATTCTTTTTTTTTCTGTATAGGAATATTTTCAAGTCATTTGTCCATACCTGTGAGGGTTAATTTAGTTAGTGATATACAATGATTTGTAAGTCCACTCAATCAGGCACACATGGGTTTCAATAGATCCCCAAATATTCACTGACTGAATATGAATATCACTACCTACCACAAACTCCCAAGCACACAAGCCAAAAAAAAAAAAAAGAGAGAGAGAGAGAGTGCGCGCTTCTGTCATATTTCAAATTTTAACATATTTTTAAGTATATCTATAGCTGCTTCTTATTATTTATGGTAGTTATATCTTGTAAAGTCTGAATACTACATTAGCAAATACTGAACCATTGTTCTTATGGGAAATGAAAGGTTAGGTTCCTGTAAGTCTCTGTTTACAGTTTCACCAACTAATCAATACATAACCATGTTTTATGTGTGTTTCATTTAAAGACACCTTATTTACTATATATTGTTGACTCACGAACAATTGAATTCACAGTCAACTCACTGAATCCATGACAACACATCTGAAAGAAACTTATCTAACAAACAACAAATATTTTCTCTGTAGGGCATATTACGGCCTACTTACACTTAGGAACAACACACAGAACTTCAGCTTTTACATTCACAGGCCATTTTAAACAGCAATAACCAATAAAAAGCACAAAAATACAAAAACGTGGTACCAAAAAGACTGCATACAGCACACTTGCTGACAGTATGACAGCTGAAATGAGAAGGCTGATCATTGCATTGTCTGACTTTAGCTGGGAATGGACACGTCGGGCAACTCAAAATTTTTGTGACTCTGTACATGTCTGCAAATAACCACAAAAGCACTTCAAGTGTTGATTGTGGGGTCACAAATAAGAAGATATGATTCTATACCTAGAAAATCCTATAGTCTCTGCCCAAAAACTCCTAGATCTGATAAATGAAATCAGTTAAGCCTCGATACAAAATCAATGTAAAAAATCAGTAGCATTTCTATACACCAATGACATCCAAGCTGACAGCCAAATCAGGAACACAATCCCACTTACAATAACCACAAAAAGAATAAAATACCTAGGAATACACCTAACCAGGGAGGTGAAATAGCTCTACAATGAGAATTACAAAACACTGCTCAAAGAAATCAGAGATGACACAAACAAATGAAAAAAAATTCCATGCTCATGGATAGGAAGAATTAATATTCTTAAAATGGCCATATCACCCAAAGCAATTTATAGATTCAATGCTATTCCTATCAAACTACCAGTGACATTCTTCACAAAATTAGGAAAAAAACTATTTTAAAATTCATATAGAACCAAAAAAGAGCTTGAACAGACAAGGCAGCAATCCTCAGCAAAATGAACAAAGCTGGAGGCATCACATTACCTGACTTCAAACTATACTATAATGCTACAGTATCAAAACAGCATGGCATTGGTTCAAAAACAGACACATAGACCAATGGAACAGAATAGAGAGCCCAGAAATAAAGCTATACACCTACGACCATCTGGTCTTTGACAAAGTAAAAAAAAAAAAAAAAAAAAAGATGAGCAATGGGGAAAAGGACTCCCTATTTGATAAATGATGCTGGAATAAATGGCTAGCCATAAGCAGAAGGTTGAAACTGGATCCCTTCCCTACACCATAGGCAAACTCAACTCAAGATGGATTAAAGACTTAAATACAAAACCTAAAACTATATAAACCCTAGAAGATGTCATTCTGACATAGGACTTGACAATGATTTAACGACAAATGCACCAAAAACAACTGAAACAAAATTTGACAAATGGGACCTAATTAAACTAATGAACTAACTTCTATACAGCAAAAGAAACTAACAACACAGTAAACACACAACTTACAGAATGGGAGAAAATACCTGTAAACTATGCATATGACAAAGTTCTAATATCCAGAATCTACAAGGAACTTAATTCAACAAGCAAAAGACAAACAACTTCATTAAAAAGTGGACAAAGGACATGAACAGATGCTTTTGAAAAGAAGATATATGTAGCCAACAAGCATTAAAAATGCTCAATATCACTAATCATTAGAGAAACACAAATCAAAACCACAATGAGAAACCATCTCATACAAGTCAGAATGACCATCATTAAAAAGTCAAAAATAACAGATGCTGGTTAGGTTGCAGAGATAAGAGAATACTTATACACTGCTGATTGGAATGTAAATTAGTTCAGCCATTGTGGGAAGCAATTTGGTGATTTCTAAAAGAACTCTAAGCAGAATTACCATTCGACCCATCAATCCTATTATTGGGTATATAGCCAAAGGAATATAAATCATTCTACCCTAAAGACACACACGTGTATGTTTATTGCAGCACTATTCACAAGAGCAAAAATATGGAACCAACCTAAATGCTATCACTGATATACTGAATAAAGAAAATGTGACACATATACACCATAGAATACTATGCATCCATAAAAAAAAAGAATGAGAGACCAGGCATGGTGGCTCACACCTGTAATCCCAGCACTTTGAGAGGCCGAGGCAGGCAGATCACAAGGTCAGGAGATCGAGACCATCCTGGCCAACACGGTGAAACCCCATCTCTACTAAAAAGAAAAAATACAAAAAATTAGCTGTGAGTGGTGGCAGGTACCTGTAGTCCCAGCTACTCAGGAGGCTAAGGCAGGAGAATGGTGTGAACCTAGGAGGCGGAGCTTGCAGTGAGCTGAGATCACACCACTGCACTGTACTCCAGTCTGGGCAACAGAGCAAGACTCTGTCTCAAAAAAAAAAAAAAAAAAGGAATGAGATCATGTCCTTTGCAACAACATGGATAGGGCTAGAGACCATTATCCTAAGTGAGCTAACATGAACAGAAACCAAATACTGCATGTCCTTACTTATAAGTGGGAACTAAACGTTGAGTACATATTAAAACAAAGAAGGGAATAATAGACCCAGGTCCTACTTGAGGGTGGACGGAGGGAAGAGGGAAAGGATGGAAATACTACCAATCAGGTACTATGCTTGTTACCTGGGTGGTGAAATAATCTGTACACCAAACCTCTGTGATATGCAATTTACCTATATAACAAACCTTCACATGTACCCCGGAACCTAATATAAAAGTTTTTTTTATTTTTTAAATTTAGCTAGTAGGTAACATAATCCATAAATAATGATATTTGACTATATATATTGAATTTTTATCATGGCTAATATAATTGCAGTTCACTTTGAAAATCCCTATACTACTCTATTAGTCTCCAACAGGTGTGAATGAAAAAAAAAACAACAAACCTGGATAGTTGCTGCAAAACATACCTCCCTCGCCCTTTCCCCTTCATATATCATGTGATTACGCACATTACTGTGCATAGTAGGGTTTGTTATTTCACTTAGAAAAAAGAAAACAAAATTTGGTTGATTGGGGACTGCAGAAGGGATAGTGGATAGAGGTTCGATGGATTACATAAAATTGTTTACACATAGTTTTCCCATGTTTAGAAGACAGTGATTTCTGAGAGTGATAGCAAAAGTATTTGCTAGGACGGACTATGCAAGGTGACATGCTGGGCAAAGAATGAATCCTGGAAGCTGAGAGGAGCTTTCCAGAGAGATTTTGTCAACTCCGCATACAGAGCCAAGTGATAAAAATGGTGTAACATGGCCAGGCGCGGGGGCTCACGCCTGTAATCCCAACACTTTGGGAGGCAGAGGAAGGCAGATCATGAGATCAGGAGATAAGAGACCATCGTGGCTAACGTGGTGAAACGCTGTCTCTACTAAAAATACAAAAAATCACCCGGGCATGGTGGCACACACCTGTAATCCCAGCTACTGGGGAGGCTGAGGCAGGAGAATCCCTTGAACCTGGGAGGCGGAGCTTGCAGTGAGTGGAGATCAAGATGGCGCCACTGCACTCCAGCCTGGGCGACAGAGTGAGGCTCCGTCTCAAAAAGAAAAGAAAAAAAAAAAAGGTGTAACATTGGAGAAAAGGTCGTTTTTGCCTGTGCCATCTAATTCTGCTGAAACTCAGCAGAACTTCCACAGTCTGAGAACTGCATGTTTGGGAGCATCTGGAATAAGCACCTTGGAATGAACATTGGCTTTGTCAATGCAAACAGGGAGAGTAAGGAAGCTACCCCGAGTCTTCAGTGAGACGAATAAGAAACAGAACAAGAGCAGAAAAGCAGGTAGGAGGCAAAGTGGTAAATCTTGGTTTTCCAAATTCATACCTAGACAGATAATCCTTTGAGGACACCCATAAATAATTGTAAACACATTGAAGTTGATGATTTTCTGACAACCAGGGCAGTGGGAGTTTGTGCTATCATTATTTGGTCCTTCAAGTAAATACAGGATTTGTGTGTTCCAGAATACACAGATGGAGTTGGATCAGGACTGAGAACAGGTCTTTAGAGTTGTCGAAGAGAATCTCACGTTAAATATTAAGAAAGTCTTTTGATGGATGTTAGGCAGTAAAAGTCACACAGCTGAGAAAAATGAAGCTTGCAAATGACATCCTTTCAAGAAATTTGGTAAAGCCAAGAAAGACACATCTATTGACTAACAAGAATTCATACTCAGAAGGAAAATTGTACAAATTAAAATTAGGACATTCTAAACTATGTCTCTGAATGACAAACAGCAAGTTGTTGATAGATAAGCTGAGGTTAAAAATGTTAGGAAAAGGAAATAAAGAAAATAATTAACGGATTATCCTATACTTTAAGTATAAGTTTGTGTGTATTACATACATTTATATTTTTGCCTTGTTATTTGTTTTTTCCTTCCCCTCCCCCCCAGCTTTACAGAGGTATAATTGACAAATGAGGATTGTATATATTTACATATACAAAGTGATATTTTGATTTATGTATACATTGTGAAATGCTTAAAATAAGTGAATTAATATATTCATTTTCTCTCATACTTACCAATTTTTTGCAGTGAGACCACTTAATATCTACTCTGTTACCAATTTTCAAGTATATAATTAATACATTAATGCTAATTATAGTTACCATGCTATACAATAGAGCTCCAGAATTTATTTAAAAAGTGGAATCTTCATGAATTTGAATGTCATCTTTGTTCAAGGGCCATGCTAATCTTTTCTGTATCATTCCAGTTTTAGTATATGTGCTACCAAGGCAAGCACAAGTATATATTTTTTAAACTTGGTAGAATTTCACAAGGATGGATCATTTCATTTATGTATTCACTCATTCAAGCAACATTTACAGGGCACTAATCTGTGCTACACATAGTGATACCAAAGTGAATGAAAGAGACAGAATCCCTACCCCATTAGAGTTAACAGGTCACAGAGCAATAAAGAGCTATGTGCAATGCAATGTGAAAAATGTTGGGATGTGGAAAATACCAGGCCTTAAAGCAAATAGGAAACATGCCTATTCACCCTGGAGAATCAAGGAAAGCATCACGTAGGAAGAAACATGTGACCTGTATCCGGGACAAAGGTAGGGCTGATCCAGGCATGAAGAAGGGAAAAGGAGGACTCTGGATAACGAACACGCAGTAGCTTGGAGGGGTGAGGCCAATGTGTACAAGAAGAGCAGGACGGTTGTTGTTTCAGAGAGAGAGAGCTCTAGGATTGAATGGTAAGCGATGAGTTGGAAAAGAAGCATAGGGCATGCAAGGCCTTATAAACTATATTAAGGAATCTGGACATCATTCAAAGTACAATGAGGACCTCCCAATAACTTTTAAGTAGGGAAATCACATAATCAGATTTGGGTTTTAGAAAGGTCACTGTCTGCAACTTCATCACTGCAGTTTTCCATTTAGGAACCTTTGCTGAAAGTGATCCTTCATTTGAAAATGCTACATGTCAGAAGCATATTCTGGCTCAGTCTGTATTTTGCCTAGGGACTCCTCATCAACAACCCATTAAGAGTGGACTAAAGAAACAAAGCCAAGGAGACACTAGTGATTAACAAAAGAGTCACACTTAAATTCCCAAGGTCCCTACCCACTACAGGAGAATCAAATGTGAATAAATTTTCCTGATAGATTGCTACAGTAAAGCATTTTTTTTTTTATATTCTCACAGCAGCATGATGCCAAGTTTTGCAGATTTCCATTATATGACCCTGATCACAAAGTCAGGTCCTTGAGAATGAAACAATACAGAAAAGGCAAAATTTTATAATACATCAGCCTTAAATGGATCTTAAAAAGAAAAATAACAATGTCTTTTTTGAGTTGAAGTCTTTAGGAAATTTTCTAATCCTGGGGCACTGATCGAGACCCTTGGATGTAGTTTCCTGTTGTCTTGACTATGTAGTCCTCCATGTCCTGCTATTTTTTTTTTTTCTTATTAATTGTTTGATACACGGAAATCAATGTGGGCAACTCACAGACCTTCAGAAAGCCAAAACTACTTGGTGGGATTTTTTGTAACTATTCAAAGTTTTTCATTATTCCTGCAGTCCTCCTCTAGAAGATTGCTTGAAAGGTCTTGTTACTTAGGGAGCTGTGTATGGACATGTACATTTAACAAGACTTGTTACCTCATTTACATTGCAGTTCTTTCCTGGTACACTCTTTTGCCCCTCCCTTTCCCCACTTTGTCCCCTCCAACACACACACTAAAACAAACCAATTTTACAGATAACTCACAAAGAGTTTAAAATAAAAGTATTTCTGTCACATTTCATTTAAAATCAACTGATTGAAATAGAGAAAAGGAATGCAGTTACCCTTAAATTTTTGAAACATAGTATTTCTTCTACCTCTGTATTGAAGGTTGAGAGCCACATATATATATGTAACCAATAAAAATTTGCACAGGAAAATGATGTGTTAGCAACTTCCTTAGGCTGTGTACTGGAAATGTTTACATATATACACACATACATATATACATATACATACACATACATACACATATGCATACTTATACACATATAACACATATATAATACATATATTACATATACATATCACATATATGTGTATATATGTATAAGTGTATATGTTTGTATGTGTGTATACATATATACACACATCTACTTTTTCTAATATCCTGACCATTCCATTGAATGTTTCACACGTTCTTACCTTACTCTTTAGACCTAATTTTGATAATTTTCACATTATGAATATATGTATTTTTTTGCTTTAGGCCTGGAGACTTTTAGTTATATGTATTATCTATAGAGAGATTGACCTAATTGTACTTCAACTTCAATAACCATTGCATTTCCCTAAGTAGATGTAAGCAACATTTTAAAAGGGCACCTTTATCTTAAAGAAGTAGATGAAAGGCTGGTAACTGTGTAATAAAATTTAAATAACCTCTATGGAGGCATTATTTTGTTACATACCAGTTTGAGTTTTAATTGAAGAAAACAGCTAACTAAATTGTTGCTAAAAACAAAACATTAATGGGACTATTGCTATTTGATGAAATTTCATTCGTGTGTGTGTGTATGTGTGTGTGTTGCCTACAATGTACTTATTTTCCTCTTTTTCTTCTGTAAAACATGACTGAGAACACAAAAAAGTTGGATTGGAATAATAATATTAATAACAATAATAATAGTTACCATATATTTGATGCTAACCATGTGTCAATTCATTCTCCACCTAATTTTCATAAAAATCCAAACTCATTTTCATAATCTTCAGTGTCACACTTAATCTGACCCTAACACCCTCACTTTTTGACATGCTCTCAGGCCTTGAAGATTATGTTTTCCTGGTAAAAGATACCAATTTTTTAAGGGGCCAAAGACAGAGGTTAAAGGGGAAAAGCTGTTTCTAATCTGTTAGGTCTCAACTTAAAGGATGACTAATCTAATCATCCTACCTGATATAGGGCTTTATAGTTGCCATTTATCTCAAGACCTTGTGTTTTTCTTTTAATGTATAGCTATTAAAAATTAATGATTGTGATATTTGCACCTTTACTTTTTTTTTCCTATTTCCAGCCAGACTCTAAGCTCCACTGCAGTATCACAGTGCCTAGCTTCATGTGTGGCACATTAGTTAAGTGCTCAATTACATCTGCTGAGTGTATAAAAGGGCCCTGTTCTGGGCACCTTTCACATAGTACACTGTCTGCAGATGAGAAAACTGAAGCACAGAGGAGTACATTATATGCATTATATTCTGGTTAATGGGCAACAGAGTTGGTATGAGGGACCACAGGTCTCTGCTCCAAGGCCTTTGCTCCTCTGATTCCACCAGACCACCTCCAAGAATCAAGGCCTAATAATGACAGCCAGTGGAAATATGGTTTGGCAAGAATATTCTACAATTGGATTTTGAACTCTGCTAACTTGCCAATCACTATTGCGTACTGAGAATTTTCATTGCTCTTTCATTGTACATCTTGATCTATAATCAGACATGGAAAGAGAAGGATTCTTGAACATCTCTTTACCCAGAGTTTTGAGCTAGGACAATTCCTGACCCTTACTGACCTCCCTTGGATTTTTTGTTCTGTACTAAGGCAGAGGCAGCTATTAGGCCAGCCAAGCCTTTGATCTGAGTCAAACCCAGCTATCAGGAAGCAGATGGATAGGAAACACATCCAAACTGCTATGCTTTGTCATGACTTGATTTAAGCAATAACTAATGGTTTATTTACCAATTTCCAAACGGTGTTTATTCAAGGAACTAAATTATCTTATATTCTTTCTCAACTTCACATTTCTTCCTTCCCTAATACTTAATGCATGGTCCACGACCATTATCAAAAGCAAATACAGCCCTGTAAGTACAACGTGGTACGGCGGGATTCAAACTGGCTTACTAACAATACTTAATTCTATAGATTAAAGACACAATGAAATGATATTTGACAAACATGTATTGAGTTATTCTCAAGGTTACCTGTGTCAGAGGAAACAAGAGCTGGAGAGTAGTTAACGGCTGCATTCAGAAACAACTGCAATGGGGTGAGGGAGACCTTAGCAAAGAACTAGGCTCCATTCCAAACACAGCAAAGATAAGTGGGGCTTTACAGTCAAGGAGCAGGCTGAGGATCAGTGGACAGAAAAATACTATGAGAAATTATCACAGGCCAGGGGTATTTTTTGGCTAAACCTACTTGACAAGATTCTTGCTGAAGGTAGGCCTGGGTGATAAGATATTAAGTGTGGGGAATGAGGAAGTTGATCAGATATTGAGGATAGGCAATTATGGCTAAAATGACTTAGCAACATTCTTCCTAGAACTGGGCAATGCAAAGATGAAAATGGACACCCTATAAGGCCTAGTTAAGAAGAAAGTTCAGAGGAGTCTGACTAAAGGTAGGTTAAGGAGAGAGTCTTTATCACCTAGTTTGTCTGCACACCATCTAATACAACTTGCCACAGCAATAGGGGAGTTTACCTCTTCATAGTGTCTAATAGTCTTGATTTTATAATTTGCCTTTATTACTTCATATAGAAAGATAAAACTTTTAGTATTTACATATGCTTGGGCACTGTGTTAGCTATTTTAGACACTGTAAACCTAGCTCAATGGCCATTTAGAATTTACTTTAAAATATTGATTGCTATGATCCAAATGGTTTTAAAAGGTAAGTTGTAAATTTTAAGCATAATGATTGAAATCAGTCTTCCTACTGAACCCATGTGATCCTAAATTGCCAACATAGATATTCTTTTCTTCAAAAGGATTTTATTTCTGGAAACTCATGGCTACTCTCTCTGCCCCTGGGCCTTTGTCAGGGACATGGGATGGACCCTCTCTCATGTCCCTAGGCATAAGTACTAGGGAAAAAGTTAGGATATTTGTTCCTTCCGTTTCAGAAGACTCCAAAGTTGTTTAATTTGAATTCTCTCTTCCCAGAATTCAACATACTTGAGCAAGAGGAATTATTATCAAACCCCATAAGATAAAATATCCAATTATTCTTTCTCCCCTGACAAAGGATGACTACTCAGCTGAAATGTGCACAGTCAGTAAAACCACACTGGAGGTCTTTCAAAGGACAGACTGTCTTCCCTGAGATGGAAGTGACAAGACTACTTTAAGCTAGTTCTATATTTTATCAGACAAATTTTTGTTGAATGTAGAAGCAAGGAATGCTTATCCCTTTGATAATGATCAGGATAATTCCTTTGTGGGAAAAAAATACTCATTTTAAATGGAACAATCACCTTCTAATTTTTATATTCAATACAAGCTGAAAATTCTCTTTAAAATAAGGTAAAGCATAGCAGTAGTCATCTAGAAAGCAAAGAACTAAATGCAAAAGCTTATCAGTTGTATAAAGTTACCTCCTATCATAAAAAGAATCCTCATAAAAAAAA
Organism: Macaca nemestrina; assembly: GCF_043159975.1. Taxonomy (NCBI): domain Eukaryota; kingdom Metazoa; phylum Chordata; class Mammalia; order Primates; family Cercopithecidae; genus Macaca; species Macaca nemestrina. The sequence goes on from NC_092128.1 coordinate 69,323,876, forward strand.
AATCAGACCTAGTTCCTAGGTCAATATTCAAGTCTTCTAAATTTAGATATACTACCAACTGGAGTATGACAAAACCCCATCTTAGTACTTGAATCCAGATTCACCGTGAAGCCCAACAATTACAAATGGGTTCATAGCACATTATGACTAAGAAGTAATAAAGGACCCAAACTTCTGATTGTTACGTTAAATACATTTAAAAAAAAAGGAAAGAAAGTAAGCTTTTTTCTTAGCATAAATTAAAAATATTTTTTCAATGAAGTTCTTCTAATAGCTAATACCCTCAACATTGTGGGAAAAAAATTTAATTCTATCAAAAGTACAGCTTCTAGATACAAGTAAATATTCTCAATACAAGTTAATATTTAACTCTCAGGGAGAGGCTTCAAGATGGCAGACTAGTGACATTTTGTATTCACTTCTTCCATAAAGAAAAACCAAAATAGCAAGTAGATAATCACACTTTGGAAAAACCATCCAAGAGAGAACACTGGAATTTAACAGATAAGCAATAGGCAATTATCTAAAGCAAGAAAGGAGAAGGAAGCAAGGTAGCCTGCTCAGCCAGGATCTGCTGGGAGCCAAGAGAGGTGCTTTAATACGGGGGAAGTGTGAGAGACCTTCAGCAGTCCACATTCCCACCATGGACTCCTGCAATCCTGCTCATGGGAGAGCCCCTTAACTCTCCTCGGCCCTCAAGCTAACATAGGGAGCTACAGAGAGATCATACAACCACAGCTCTGCCCGATGGAGGAAGCTCACGCTGGATCTCTCACATTCCCTGAGACCTTAGCAGCTACAGCAAGGTGCCCTTTTAGAACTCCAGCCCTAATACATAGCACACTGTCCTGGAGCCCAGTGGTGCTGCAGCTGAGGTGTAAGACAAGCATCGGCTGCGGCCCGAAGGGCTGAAGCAAGAGTGACCACAGGCTACCACACAAGGGACAGAGGTGCAACAGAGGTCTGGGATACTGTCTTTAGAACTGAGGTGCAAGTGAAACACAATTCTAGAGCCCTGTCCTGTATGCTGAGCACTGTCTTGGAACCCAGCAGTGCTGGGGTAGAAGGCCAAGAGAAATGACAGCTGCTGCCCCCAGGACCTAGGCATAAGCAACTGTGGGCTGCTGCACATGTGGTGGAAGTGTGACCAAGGTAAAGGCTGCCACCAGGGCTAAAGGTGCCATTTAGGGTCCCACCCCCAACAGACTGAGGACTATTCTGTAGCCCTGCAGTGCTGAGATTGAGACTCAAAAGAAGATCTGGCTGCTGGCTTCAGGGCTGAGGTGCATAGAGCTGCAGGCTACCACATCCAGGCTGAAGCATGAGTGCTCCCAGGAATGAAGTATAAGTGATATGCATGCTCCCCACCTGACAGCCCAGCCACTGGTATCCCCTACCCTAGTATTCCACTGGTGGCCTGAGGATTGCCACATCCCTGCCTATTATGGCTAGTACCAATACATATCATCAGGAAAGCTAAGGGCAAGCCTGCCTGGCACAGCTTCACCCCTTCCCACTGTGCCAAAGCACACAGTCTAGGGGGCCACACTCACTCAGATCAGTACACCATTGCTGGCACTGGAAGAGTCCTCCCATGGGGCTACCCACCCAGCCACTACCACCACAGCTGGGACCTACCTGCACGCAGCACATGCAGGCCTGGAGACTCGGCCACTCAGCCCATTGCAGCCACTGCCAACGCCAGCCTGCACAACTCAGGAACCAGAGGGTTGCCTTGCCACTGGCACTGCCACTGCCCATGCCACATGGGATGCCCAAGGGCCCAAAAACCCGCCCACTTCCCAGCCCACACCTGCCATACTGGGATCTGAGTAAGCCACCTGGAGTCCCAAGAATCAGCCCACCCGGACCCTCAAACACTAGTGTTACCTGAGCCATTCTAGGGCCCACGAACCGGCAAGCTCAGTCCACTGGCGCCACCACTAAGGTCTGAAGCCTGGTCTACCTGGCATCTCAGTATCCAGCAAAACTGTACCATAGCCTCCACTGATAATTGCACCCTAAGCAACTGAGGAAACCCCAGATTCTACTGATGCTATTTACAGTCAAAGAGAATATACAGAGTCTACACTTCTACACTCATGTAGCATCAAAACCAAAGCGCACTACCCTATTTACACCATAGATTCAAAGGAAGTGGAGGGTATGGGAGATGAAAAAAAGTATGTTAATGAGTACTAACATATTGTTACATAAAGGTATAATCTCTGCCATTCAAAAGCAGGGTACAGCAATAACATATTATATATTTCAAAGTAGTGAGAAGAGAATTCAAATTGTTCCCAACACATGCAAATGGCAAATACTCAATGTGATGGATACTTCAAATACCTCACTGGATAATTACACATTCTACATATGTAACAAAATATCATGTCTATGGCATAAATGTGTAAAATACTGTGCATTAATTTAAAAAGTAAACAAAATAAAAAAGATATTTAATGTATATACCTTTGAAAAATAGTAAGACAAATTAGACAAATAGTCCATCTTAAATCTTTTAGTTCTTTTTTCTATAAGAAAAAGAAGTGCTTATACTAAGCAAAAACAATACTGGATTTGACTTTTATAGAATATTACCAAAGAGTTATCCTACCTGGAAAAGAAACATTAACTTGTAGGTGGTCACCCAAAATATTTCACAATATTTCTGTTGCTGACAGAGGAAGAAGATTCTTAATGTTTGTTAGCATTTAAAAGTTTGAAATTAGAGTTTAGAAACATCAATTAACATATCACTCCATGAAATTGGTTTCTGGGTAGCTGGTGATTTTGTGCTACAAATTCCATGCTGAATCCTACTAATTTTATGTCTCTTTCAAAGATCAGAGAAGCTTTCATAGACCTCCCCAGGGATGTATTTTGAAAACAAAATGAGAAAATGCTTCTGGTAAATTTTTTTAAAAAGAATATTGAGGCCCAGTGTAGACCAATGTTGAAGAGGAACATTACATAGCAAATCCACTACAGCTTCCTCTCAGCTATAATACAGTCAACAAGATGGATTTGCCAAACTTCTGCCAATCAGTGAGCTTCTGGACTGTGTTCAGTCCTCAGGATATACTCCTTTGCAAGACACAAAATTAATCACTACAGACATTAAAACACTGTATCATGTTTACATAGCACACACTATATGGCAAGTGTTGTAAATCTTCATGTATATTCATTCATATGATCCTCATCACAATTCTATGATATGAGGTTAATAGTAAGACTATTTTATAGATTATTAGACTAGGCACTGAGAAGTTTTAGCAACTTTCTCAAACTCACACAGCTAATAAGTAGCAGAGTGGGTATTTTTTTCCCAGGTAATTTGGCTCCAGTACCCATGTTTTTAACCAGTATATCAATATAGAGTGTCTCTTCTGAGCTTGCCTTTTTTTTTTTTTTTTTTTTTTTTTTGAGATGGAGTCTCGCTCTGTCGCCCAGGCTGGAGTGCAATGGCCGGATCTCAGCTCACTGCAATGAGCTTGCCTTTTTAACCCTTGTGCCATTCCTCTGTTCCCATAGTCACCTTCTGGTTCCACACTTGCTGCTCCTTGGTTTGCCTTTTCCATTTTGCCTTATTTGCATTTGAAAATCCATCTGTTGCCAATCATTATGACTAGGGTGATGATACATCCTAGTTTCTCCAGTATACTCAGGTTTTATGCTTGTACTGATATCATAATTCATAACACACATCCCCTCATTAACTCAAAATTTTCAGTGTGATGATAAATTTTATGGCCACCCTAGTCATGACTGACTCAAAAACTTAATTAAAATATTTTGACTGGAAGCTCCTATCAGGCTGCAGGCTTTATAACTGGGGCCACAAACCACCACCTATTGCCAGGACTCCCCAGTATTGACAACAGTGTCCCTGAAAATGGGCATGCAAATGATAGTTACTTCTCTTGTCTATAAAAATGAGATATTAAATCAGGAGAGGACAGTATAAGGTGTAGCATATTATTCAATCTAACTCTTATACCTAAAAAGCCAAAATTAGATAAAACAGATTGAGTTTGTTTGAAAAAAAAAAAGAGGGGAGCTGAGGAATAGGGAAAATCTAAGAGATGGAACTATTATAACACTCAAAGCCTTAGATTCCCACAAAAACCCATTATAATAGAATGAATAAACAATTTCATATATATGTGTGTGTGTGTGTGTATATGTGTGTGTGTGTGTGTGTGTGTGTGTATATATATATATATTTCAAATGGAGTCTTGGTCTATTGCCCAGGCTGGAGTGCAGTGGCACAATTTAGGCTTACTGCAACCCCCACCTCCCAGGTTCAAGCAATTCTCCTGCCTCAGCCTCCAGGTAGCTGAGATTATAGGTGCCCACCAGCACACCCAGCTAATTTTGTATTTTTAGTAGAGATGGGGTTTCACCATGTTGGTCAGGCAGGTCTTGAATCCCTGACCTCAGGTAATCCACCTGCCTCGGCCTCCCAAAGTAATGGGATTACAGGCATGAGCCACCGTGCCTGGTGTACTATTTCAATAACATTGAAGGACATGAGGTCAGTTCTCAAAAATCAGTTGTATTTTGATGCACTGTCAATAAACAATCTAAAAATGAAATCAATAAACAATCACACAATAGCATCAAAAAGAACAGAATTCTTAGAAATAAGTAATGGAGGAAGTGTAAGACTCAGACATTGAAACCTATAAAACATTGAAAAAATTGTTAAAAATGAACAATCATTTATTAGTGTTGTTGAATTAGAAGACTTAATATTGTTAAGATAGCAATAATCCCTAAATTGATCTACAGATTCAATGTAATCTTTATCAAAATCACTGCAGCCTCCACCTCCCAGGTTCAAGCTATTCTCTTTCCTCAGCCTCCCGAGTAGCTGGGACTACAGACGCACACCACTATGCCCAGCTAATTTTTGTATTTTTAGTAGAGACAAGGTTTCACCATGTTGACCAGGAGGGTCTCGACTTCTTGACCTCATGATCCACCTGCCTCAGCCTCCCAAAGTGCTGGGATTACAGGCATGAGTCACCACACCCGGCCAAAAGCTGATTCTAAAATTCATATGGAGTTACAATAATCCAGAACAGGGAAAACAATTTGAAAAAAAAAAAAGGACAAATTTGGAGAACTCACCATTCCCAATTTTGTAACCTAGCTACAAAGCTACAGCAATCAAAACAATATGGTATTGACATAAAGACAGAAATAGAGATGAATGAAATGGAATTGAGAGTACAAAAATAAATCCTTACATTTATGATTGATTTTTGACAAGGGTGTCAAGATAATTCAACAGAGAAAGAAGAGTCTTTTTAACACATGGTGCTGGGACAAATGGATATTGACATATAAAATAATAAAATTGAAAAAGCTCCCTCACACCATAAACAAAAATGAACTCAAAGTAGATGGCAGACTTACATGCAACTTCTAAAACTGTAAAACTCACAAATGAAAATGGGTAAATCTTCATGACCCTGATTTGTCAACAATTTCTTAGACATAACACCAAAATCACAAGTGATAAAATAAAAAAAAAAGTGAATTGTGCTTCAACAAAATTAAAATATTTTGTGGTTCAAATGTCACTATCAAGAAAGTGAAAAGAAAGTCCATATAAAGCAATAAAATATTTGAAATGCATGTATCTGGTAAGGAACTAGTACCCAGGATATATTAACAACTCTTACATCTCAACAATAAAGACAAATAAACAAAATGGGATTTGAATAGAGGTTTTTTTTGAAAAGGATTTGAATAGAGGTTTTTCCAAAGAAAATATACAAATGGCCAATAGCACCTGAAAAGATGCTTAACATCATTAGTCATTAGGGAAATGCAAATAAAAATCACAACAAGTTATTAACCACTTATCAGATACATGGTTTGTAAATATTTTCTTCCATTGCTTTTTCACTGTATTGTTTCCTTTGCTGTGCAAAAGCATTTAAGTGTGATATAATCCCACTTGCTTATTTTTGCTTTTATTGCCTGTGCTTTTGGTATATACCCAAGAAATGATTGCCAAGACAATGTCAAGAGGATTTTCTCCTATGTTTTCTTCTAGTGGTTTTATAATTTCAGGTCTTATATTTAAATCTTTATTTTGAGTTAATTTTTTTTTTTGCATAATGTAAGATAAGGATCAAATTTTACTCTTTTGTAGGTGGATATTTGGGTTTTCCAAAACCATTTGTTGAAAAAACAATCCTATCCCCATCAGGTATTCTTAGGACACTTGTTGCAGAATAGTTGGCTATATATGTGTGGATCTATTTCTGAACTATCTATTCTGTTCCATTTGTCTACATATTGTCTTTATGCCAGTACCATACTGTTTTAATTACAGTGGTTTTATAATATATTTTGCAAACCATATTTCTGAAAAGGGATTAATATCCAAAATACATAAAACTCTCATAGCTCAATAGCACAAAACAAATAAACTGATTAATAAACGGACAAAGAACTTGGATAGACATTTCTCCAAATAAGACATACAAATGACCAACAGGTATATGAAAAGGTGATCAACATCACCAATCAATTATCAGGGAGTTGCAAATTAAAGCCATAATGACATACTACCCCACACCTGTTAGTATGACTTTTTTTTTTTTTAAGAAAAAAGTAAATGTTGGTGAGGATGTTGTGAAATTGGACCCTCGCACATTGCTGGTGGTAATGTAAAACAGAGCAGCCAATATGGAAAATTGTATAGAAGTTTTTCAAAAAATTAAAACCAGATATACCATATAATCCAGCAATCTCACTTCTGGATATATATTAAAAATAAGTGAGATCAGAATCCTGAAAAGATATCTGCACACCCATATGTATTACATCATCATTCAGAATAGCCAAAATATTGAAACAATGTAAAACATCCATTGACAGATATGTAAAGAAAATGTGATAAAAATATACAATGGAATATTATTCAGCCTTAAAAAAATAAGGAAATCCTGTCATATGTAACAACTTGATGAACCTAGAGGATGTTATATGAAGTGAAGTAAGCCTTTCAGAAAGGACAAATACAGATATACCTCATTTTGCTTGTGCTTCACTTTTTTTCACTTCACATATATTGCATTTTTTTTTTTTTTTTTACAAATTGAAGTTTTGTGTCAACCCTACTTCAAGCAAATCTGTTAGCACCATTTCTCCAAATATGTTCCCACTTCATGTCTCTCCTTCATGTTTTACTAATTCTTACAAAACTTCAAACTTTTTCATCATTATTATTATATCTATTATGGTAATCTGTGACCAGCGATGTTTGATGTTACTATTGTAATTGTTTGGGGACACCATGAGCTGTGCCCAAATAAGATGGTGAACTTAATAAATGTTGTGTGTGTTCTCACTGCTCCATTAACCAGCCATTAATCCATCTCTCTCCCTCTTTTTGGTCTTTCCTATTCCCTGAGACACAATATTGAAATTAGGCTAGTTAATAATCCTGCAATGGCCTCTAAGTGCTGAAGTGAAGGAAAGAGTCACACATCTCTCACTTTAAAACAGAGGCTAGAAATTATTAAACGTAATAAGAAAGGCATGTCCAAAGATGAGACAGGTTGAAAGCTAGGCCTCTTTCACCAAACAGCTAATCAACCTGTGAATCCAAAGAAAAAGTTCTTGAAATAAATTAAAAGTACTACTCCAGTGAACATGCAAGTGGTAAGAAAGTAAAACAGATATGTAGAAAATGTTAGTGGTTTGGATAGAAGTCAAATCAGCCACAACATTCCCTTAAGCTAAAGCCTAATCCAGAGCAAGAACCTAACTCTCTTCAATTCTGTGAAGACTGACAGAGGTAAGGAAGCTGTAGAAGAAAAACTGGAAGCTAACAGAGGTTGGTTCCTAAGGTTTAAGAAAAAAAGCTATCTCTGTAATATATAAATATAAGATGAAGTAGCAATTGATGATGCAGAAGTTACAGCAAGTTATCCAGAAGATCTAGCTAAGGTAACTGATGAAGCTGGCTACACTAAATATTTTTCAATGTAGACAAAATTCTTATATTGGAAGAAGATGTCATCTAGTTAGAGAGAAGTGAGCCTGGCTTCAAAGCTTCAAAGGGCAGGCTGACTTTCTTATTAGTGGGTTAATGCAGTTGGTGACTTTAAGTGGAGGATAATCATTCCAAAAATCCTAGGAGCTGTAATAATTATGCCAAATCTACTCTGTCTGTTTTCTATAAGTGGAACAACAAAGCCAGATGACAGCACATCTGTTTGCAGCGTGGTTTACTAAGTATTTCAAGTCCACTATTGATACCTACTTCTCAGAAGAAGATGCTTCCTAAATGTTACTGCCCATTGACAATGCACCTGGTCACCCAAGAGCTCTAATGGAAATGTACAAGGAGATTATTGTTGCTTTCATCCCTTGTAACAAAACATCATTTCTGATGGATCAAGTAGTTATTTTGACTTTCAAGGTGTATTTTTTAAGAAATACACTTCATAAGTCTATAGCTGCCATAAATAGTGACTTCTCTAACAGATCTGGGTAAATTAAAAATCTTCTAGAAAGGATTCACCATTCTAGAGGTAAGCTGGTCAGTGAGCAGTGACAACACACATGACTATTCATCATCATTAAGAACATTCATGATTCATGAGAAGTCAAAATATCAACATTAACAGGAATTTGATTCCAATTTGGATAGGTTCAAAACTTGAGTAGACAAAATCACAGCAGATGTGGTGGAAATAGCAAGAGAACTCAAAATAGAAGTGGAGTCTGAAGGTGTGACTGAATTACTGCAATCTCATGATAAAACCCTAACAGATGAGGAGTTGCTTCTTAAGGATGAGCAAAGAAAGTGGTTTCTTGAGAGGGAATCTACTTCTGGTGAAGATGTTGTGAACATTGTTGAATTGACAACAAGGGATTTAAAATATTACATAAACTTAGTTGATAAAGCAGTGGCAGGGTTTGAAAGGTTTGACTCCAATTTTGAAAGAAGTTCTACTTTGGGTTAAATTCTATCAAATAGTATCACATGCTACAGAGAAATCTGTCAAGAAAGGAAGAGTCTACCAATGTGGCAAACTTCATTGCTTTTTTTTTTAAGAAATAGCCATAGCCACCTCAACCTTCAGCAGCCACCACACTAATTTGTCAGCAGCCATTAATATTGATGCAAGATCCTGTACCAGCAAAAAAATCCTGTGACTTGCAGAAGACTCAAAGAATCATTAGCATCTTTTAGCAATAAAGTATTTTAAATTAAGGTACATATTTTTAGACATAATGCTACTGCACACTTAATAGACTACAGTATAGTGTAAATATAGCTTTTACATCCACTGGGATCCCCAAAGTTCCTGTGACTTGCTTTATTGCAATATTCACTTTATTGTGGTAGTCTGAAACTGAACTCAAAAATATCCCCAAGGTATGCCTGTACTGCATGATTCCACTTACATGAGTATTTGCAATAGTCAAACTCATAGAAGCTGAGAGTAGACTAGTGTGCCATGGGCTGGGGGGAGGGCCAAATGGGGAATTGTTTAATAGGTGTAAAGTTTAGTTATATAAGATAAGCAAGTTCTAGGGATTTGTGTACTAACATAGTGCCCATACCTAATAATACTGTAATGTGAATGTTAAATTTTTTTATGAAAGTAGATATTAAGGGTTCTTACCACAAAAAGGTGGGGCCATGAGAAACTCTTAGGGGTGATGGGTATATCTATTACCTTGATTGTTGGGATGCTTTCAAGAAATGTGTTCATATGTCCAAACTCATCAATTGCATAATATTAAATATGTGCAGTTTTGTGTATATTGATTATTCCGCAATAAAGCTATTAAAATCACAATGAGATACCACCAATAATAATAAGAGTTGCTGAGAATGTAGAGAAATTGAAGCCCTCATATACTGTTGCTGTAAATGTAAAGTGGTGCAGCCACTCTGGAAAATAGTTTGAAAATCCTTGAAAAGTTAAACATAGAATTACCATATGACCTACTAAGAGCAGTCCCACTTTTAGGTATATACTTAAAAGAACCGAAAACATATGTCCAAAAATCCTGTAAATGAATGTTCATAACAGCATTATTCATAATATCCTCAAAGTGGAAAAACCCAAATATTCATCACTTAATGAATGGATAAACAAAATGTGGTACATCTGCAGAGTGGAATATCATTTGGTCATAAATAGGCATGAAGTAATGATTCCATACTAAAATATGGTTGAACCTTGAAAACATCATGCTAAATGTAAATTTCATTTATATGAAACTTCAGAAGTGTCAAATCTACAGTGGCAACAAAGATTAATGGTTGCTAGAGGCTGGAGTGGGAGGGGAATGGGAAATGACTACTAACGGATATGGAGTTTCCTTTTGGGGTAACAAACATATTCTGTAATTAGATAATGGTGATGGTTGTACAACTTTGTGAATATACTAAAAGCCACTGAATTGTACACATCAAAAATAAAATATAAACAAAAAATCTAAAATATTATGTAAGTAAAAATGAGCTTTAACATAAACAGCAAACTATCAGTTAGGATCCAAGAAGATCAAATTAGAACCGGTGACAAAGTGTTTGAGTTTGTCATGTACTTTTGTGGACCTCACAAAAACTCTGGAAGAGGTCGTTTTTTCCCAAGATGATGGTAAGGAGAATAGTCTGTGCAAAACAATGTACCCCAGCTCCCGGGGTTCAACTATTTCAAATGAAAGCACCCTCCCCTGCTTCAAGCATTAGGCATCAGTGGACTTCTCTCCTACACATGGCCCTTAGGAATATCAATTTTGCCTTTCAGTTCAGAATCCTACTAATTCAGGAGACCATTCTCTTATTGTCAGGAGAATCATGTTTCTTAAAGTGTAAAATCTTATTATATCACAGATTTCAGTGAGAATCTGATTATTAAAGAGAAATAAATGGATTTCTAGAAGAACAAAATAGTGATCGTTTCTTTAATTACATTTTTGACTATGACAACATTTTAACTCTCTCTTTTTAACAGAACCACCTGACAATATATTGATGGTGAATGAGTCACCACAACCAAATTATTCAGCTATTCCTAATTAATTTTTCATACACCCACATTTGAATCTATAGAATTTTTCTACAAAAGGCAGAAGAAGTAGTACAGGGGAAACAAGCTCTCTGACTCCTGTTCTTCAGCTCTTCAGCTCCCCACACTGGAGGCATAAAGTATTTTTAGATAAGCAAAATTATTTTCAACTGTAGTCTAGGGTTTGGAAACCTAAATATACAGAATATCTGCGAAAAAAAAAAAATCTTATGAGGTGACTAATAGGAAAAGTAATGTGTGCGCGTGTGTTTACATTTACCTTAAATGTATATGATTTGGCCAGCTAGTAGAGCCATTAAGAAGCTGTTAACAGTCTCCCAGGCAGCCAAGTGAATCACGATGCTGGCAAAACAACCCAGATCCTACAATCTCGTAAATTGCTCTTGGCTGGGAAGCTACATGCATAGAGATATTCGACTTCATCTTCAAGAGCATTTAATTCAAGATACTTAATTAAATTTCAAAATCATTCCTTTGCTAGTTTTATAGATCAATAAAAGTTCTTTCATGTGAAAATTGGCTAGCTATAAAGACGGAGGAGGATTCCTGAATCATGGTTATACTTTGACCTAGATTGTACTTTGAGACTGAGCAGAAGATTCAAATACTTATTTATAAACACCCTCTAGAAATCACTGATGGTGACTGGTAGAAATATCAGGTCTTGGGTCTGCTGCAAAATTGAAATACAGAAAATACTTAAGCTGCCGTAATTAGTTAAACCCAAGGAGAATTATCTATTCAAAACATTCTTAATGTTATAGTTTGAAAACATTTAAAACTATCCCACTCAGAGTTTCAGAAGCTGAGCTTTCCCAATTTCTACATTAAAAATTCTCATATGACTAGGTAAATTATACAAGTTTCTATCCCATTTTAAATGAGAATGTCATTTCCAGTGGTAGCATGCATATGAAAATTAATTTGGCAAAAATTATTCAGAAGTCACTGTATGGCAACTCTCTAATAAGATGACAATATAATCACTATATTTCTCTAGAAGATGAAGAAATTGTGCATCACATTCAGTGATGTCCTTCATCCCAGTGTGGGTATCCATAAATTCATGAAACTTGACATATTTTGTTTTTGAAACAAAAGCTAATAATTACTACAGAAGAATATTATTTGAATTATTAGGATTTCAGTTAGACAATAACATCAAATCAGCAGTCTAGAGAAGAAACCAAAGAAATCCTGAAAGTATCCAGGTCAAAGGACCTTAGCAAATATTTCATTTCACATATAAGGAATTGAAGTCAAGGAAGTTGAACGATTTTCTCAAGGTCAACAAGCTGCTTCATGACTAAACCAGATTATTTAAATAAATAAATCAACCGAAGTGAGCAAAGCAACTCTATAAACCCCAGGTTTTTAGGGTGTGGTAGACACACATTAACTGTGATTATTTTGATTCTACTTTGTCATCAAGTTTCTTTTTCCATTCTTAATGAAAACATACATTTTTAAAATACACTTCAGTACAGTACAAATGGCATTCAATGTCAGAGTAAAATTATTCCATTGCCCTTTTAGGCTTGGCTCAGTTTTTAATATTGCCTGGTACGCAGTGGATGCAATAAAAATTCATTGAATGAAGAAATGCAGTATTTTAAGCAATCAAATCTTCTTGATTCTGATTGTAACTATTTTCAATAGCTTGAAAGAATGTAAGAAATGCAATTCAACATAACTATTTTTGTTAGTTTAATGTGAGATTATCACAACAGACAAAATCTCTATAAACAGCCTTTTCTAAAATGACTATTTGATATGCATGTGGTCTTTAAAGACTACACAATTTAAACTGCCATATAAATGTGCCAAGGGTATCAGCAATGGGGAAGGAAAACATTTTTTAAGTGTGTTCAATAGTAAACAAATTATACATTTTGCACCTGCAAAATACATAACAGCCAAAAGTTACATTTTCTCTGTACTTTGAAGTAAGCCATGCTATAAAAAAATGGAACTTCATTCGTCTTTGTTCTTTCTTGTGTCAGATTGTACTATATATGAAGTTCCATCAAGTAATTAGTAGTTATTTAAGTAGCAAAATACTTCTTTACTGAAATGACAATTTATATTTTATTTTATTTTATTTTGAGGCAGGGTTTCACTCTGTCTTCCAGGCTGGAGTGCAGTGGCACAATCTCGGCTCACTGCAACCTCTGCCTCCTGGGTTCAAGCGATTTTCCTGCCTCAGTCTTCCTAGAAATAGGGATTACAGGCGCCCACGACCATGCCCGGCTAATGTTTGTATTTTTAGTAGAGACGGGGTGTCAACATGTTGGCCAGGCTGGTCTCAAACTCCTGACCTCAGGTGAAATGGTAATATTTTTGTTAAACTAGACAATGGATGTGTGAAAAGATTTGAACGTGAAAAACTTATTCAGCAGGAGTTTGTATTCCTTTTCTAATCAAGTCTAATTTAATATGGTGATTTCTAAACCTCAAGATCCTGTAGCTTCCAAAGAAGTGAAAAGAAAAAAAAAAATTGAGAGGCAAAGCATCTTTACTGAGGCCTGTCAAATTAGCATAATTGTATGCTCTCCTTATTTTTTTGACAAGGATACTTATGTTTCACAGGAATACCATATTAATGGAATGTCTATCACTAAAAATCCAGTGGTGACATAAGTTTCATAGACATTTTCATCATGAGTCATCAGACTCATCGGACATCTTTCAGAGAATAGGCTTGTCTCCCTCTCCCTAGGAGCAAGCTCCTTAGATGATTCTCTGAAACTGTCTTTCCATGCTGGATGCTGGCATGATATAAAGATGTAATGCAACCATTGCCAATACTCAGTTGATGTTTTTTGTCAGTCAAATTATTTTCAAATGCTACAGTTCTAGCTCTCAGTGAGCAGTGTAATAATGACATTAAGAAATATTAAGGATCAGGAAACATACCGGCAAAAGTAATTCATTTCAGATTTTAATAAATGAAATATTTAGGATTTTATTCTTTTCCATGTAATTGGTTATAATTAAAATCTGAAGACTAGTTAAGATCAGCTATCTCTTGTTACCTTGGCTGTTATGAATTGCATTTCATTTTTTTAAAAAACACACACTTATGTTATCTAATAGTTTGCACATGTATATTCTCAGGTAATGCAGAAAATCTTGCTTAATGATTTTGTTTTTTTAAGAAATTAAATTTTCTTAATTTATTAGAAGTTTAATTTTATATAATTTTATATTAATTTTAATTAGTTTAATTTTATATTACTTTTATATTCATTTTAGTTAATAGTTTAATTTTATATTAATTTTATATAATTGAGGAGATAAAGAAATGTATTATCTGCAATAATTCTCAACTTGAAAACAATAGTATTGCAGAGTTTTGAGAAAATTTGTATTTTTCCTACACGAGAATTATATTAAAACTTAAAATATCCCAGAGTGTTACTTAGAGTATTTGAAAAAGCACCCCAGTGGACATTAGAAGACATAATGAAGACATATTAGACATATCAACTTTAGACTCTGATTCTATTACCATAACTAATTATACAAATTCTTCAGCATCCTCAGGTAACATTCAGAATGGAAGAAAAGTAGAGAATGACAAGCCACACTTCATTGATCTCATATCACTTTTCAGGCTTTAAATATTGCAACGAGAAACCATTTTAACCGACTTTCATCTGGAAATTACTTATCACCTTTCAAGGACATAATGTAAAATTCAGTAGAAGTTAATATTGTTAACAGGGCAACAGTTTCATGAACATAAGTTTTCAAATGACCAAAGACAAGGGTTATGATCTTGCTGTAGAAACTTCAATAACACAGAAAAAAAGAATGTGGAAATTGATTAGGGAATCTTTTTTGTTGTTGTTTTACTTGCTGTTTTGTTTTGGAAGATTTCAGACTTACAAGTTCAAAGAACTAAATAATGAACTCCTATATACTTTTGACCAACTGTTTACATCACACCATACCCCGACATTCTATCTCTATGTGTTTGTGTTTATACACACACGTTTGTGTCCATAGGTATGTATGTGTATACATGTATTACATATATATTTAATATTTATATGTGTTTTTATATACACATATAAATATATATAAAGCATATACATATGTATGTATACACACACAGAAAGAAGACAGAGAGAGAACATGAGAGAGAAAGAGAGAGTTCATTTTTTTCAAATCATCCTTAAGTGGGCTATGGGCATCATGAATTTTTAGCCCCAAATACTTAAGCATAGATTCTGAAGAGCAGTGACATTTTCTATGTAACCAGAAAACCATTATCAAACCTAAGAAAATCAACATCAATGCAATATAATCCAAGGAAAAAGTCTACAATAAAAATGCCTGTATTGTTTCAAAAATGTTCTTTACTACTTTATTTTTTTCCATCTGGAATCCAATCAATATTATACTTTGGATTTAACTTTTATTTTTCATTTGTCTCCTTAAATTTAGAACAATTCCCTGTATTCCCTTTGTTCTTTATACTACTGAATCCTTTCAAGAGTTCAGGTCAGGTGACCTGCAGAAGGCTCACATTTTTGATTCATCTGTGTTGAAATTCAGGTCAAAGTTTTCTAGCAAGAATGATATATTTATTGGTGGCATTGTGTATCATTGAATCACGTCAGAATCCTCATTTCAAGCTATGTTCCTACTGGCAATAAAAAGCTTGATGACTTGTTTAAGGTTTCCATCATAAAGGAAAAATTACCCTTTGTAATCGAGGAGTATTTTGTGAGGTGAACAAATTGATTATCTATGTTTGAATCAAATTGGGAGTTACAAAATGGTGATTTTCTAATTGCATCATCTTTTCTATTTTAATTAGCTGGCATTCTCCTGTAAAGAAGAGTTTTTCACCTTTCTCTGTCTTCCTTTCTCTCTGTCTTTCCTGTTTTCATTTATTGTTTTTCTTTAATATCAATATGGAGTCATGTTTTTAAAAATTTATTCAATGTGTTATAATTCATTACCATCAGAATTTTGCAAAATTTAGACTACTTCAAGCTGGCTCCTGTATCCTTTTAGCCTTATCCCATCCTTGCGTATTTCTTCATGTTTTCTGTCACAAGAAGATGTTCCAGGCTCAATTTGTACTTTCCTTTGCCCAGATGTGAAAGCAGCTATTTTTCCAAGGAGTCAAAGTCCCTTTTGGTAGGAAATTATATTTAGAAATCTAGATGTTTCCCTAGATTATACTGCTAGCTGCTCATTGCCACTAGGGTGTCATTGCTTCTAGACACTTTCAGGGACAGATCTAGGAAACCACACATACATACCACAAATACACAGTTGAATTATAAATATATAATTATGGATGTATTATTCAACACATAGGTGAATTTTTATATATATAAGTATTGCATTTTATTTATAATTGTTGCAATATATAGGAATATATATGAATAAATATATGTATTTTTTCAACAACATAAAATTATTTTCACCTTTTACCACTACATATTGGCATCTCCCTTTACCCACAGTAAAAGTTTAACAATATCTTTATCTTATACATTTGCTTTTTCCTAAAATACATAAATAATGCTTTTAGAAATACAACACCAATATCACCACTAACATCAACCATACTAAGTAAGGACTAATATTCTTTATAGTGATTGGGAAGTTTTGTGTGTCCCAGAATATATTCCATTAAAAGCATACAGCAAGAATATGATATTCAATAGTTATTTGAATTAATTATATACTCTGGTTTCATTGTCCATTTGAAAATATTATTTTTGTGTATTTCTCATGTGTTTTTATTCTTTTTAATTTTTTTGTTTATTTTTGTCTATGGCCATATCACTCTAAATGTGTCTGATCTCATTTTTTTAAAGTGAATCATTTTTTACATGATTCAAAATGTAAAGCTATCTACACAAGTGTAGTCAGAGAACCCTCAATTCTCTCCTTACATTTTCCACATTCTGACATTCCTATCCAAAACTTCCTGAGTTTCTCTATGCAAAAACAAGCAAACATGCATATATTAACTGTCCTTTTTAATTTAAAAAGGTAACATTTTATATATAATCTTGCATACCTTGCCGTTTTGACTTATCACTATATCCTGAAGTTTATGTCACATCGGCATATAAATGGCATCCTCATTTCTTGTTACTGCTGCCTCACTTTCAATTTTGAATGTAAATTCATAACAGACATGTGTCTAAGTTGTCATCAATATTTTTCAATTGGCAAAAAACATTGTATGTTTTTATTATGTGCAACATGATGTTTTGAAGAGTATACACATTGTGGAATAGTTAAATCTAGCTAATTAATAACTCTTTGCATATATTGTTGCATATTTGTGCAGATGACCAACAGCATAAATAACTAGGGGTAGATTTGCTTGTCAAAGGGTGTGCATATGTAGATTTGTTAGATATTTGCAAATTTACTACCATAAATGTGTACTATTTTGCAGTTCCATTTGCAATGAGTGAAAATTACATACTTTGTTAAGATTTCCCAAGTTTTAGTTTTTATTTACCTTTTTCTCCAAGGTCCCATCAAGATACATGTTTAACTGTCATGTCCTCTTAAATTCCTATTGGCTGTTAGCAATTTGTTTCTTACTTTTCCTTGTTTCTGATGACATTGACAATTTTGCAGAATACTAGCCATATTTTCCCTTGACTGGGATTCATCTGGTGTTTTTTTCATGGTTAGATTGAGATTATAGGTTTTCAGGAAAGAAGATCACAAAGGTACATATGCCAATTTCATAAAACATAATATCATATAAAGGGAACATTATCAGTATGATTTATCATTGTTGATGTCAACCTTGGTCACTTGGCTAAAGTAATGTTTATCAGATTTCTCCACTGTAAGTTTACTTTTCTGCTGCTTTATCATTCTTATTGGAAAGAAGTTGCTATGGGAAGCCCACACTTAAGGAGTAGGGAGTTATGCTTCATCTCTTTGAGGGCAAATTAGATAAACATTATGTCTTTATCCTATACTTTGAATTTTAATCCAATACCACTTCATATCCTGTTGCTCAAATTGTTCCAATTTTGGCCATTGGGAGCTCTTTCATTTGGTTCCTGTGTCCCTTATAACATACCCCATCATTGTGGGTGTTTTTGCATGATTTCTTACTTTTTGGTTCCACAAGATGCTCCAGACTCACCCTGTACATTCTTGTCCAGCCATTTTTCCAAGAAATCTAGGCTCTTTTTTTTTTTTTTAAATGGAAAATCGTATTAGAAACCAAGATCTGGATGCTAGGCACGTTCACTGCTATGACAGTATCACTTTTTCTAGGTCCTCTCAGATGAGAAAGTAAGGAAATATACATGTATACTACTCTGTTTACATTTACATATCTATAAATATTTTACAAGTATCTATATCTGTCTTAAGCTGAAGATGAATTCACATGAATGTCTTCAACTCAAATCCATTACCACATAGATAAATCTAGCTTTCTGCATTTGTTCATCTATTTTCTCCTATACCAACAGTGAGAAACCTGGCTCCCTTGATCTATTTATGTAATTTTTCAATTTGTGTACATGAAGTGTTAACCCATATTTCTGTGGGATTATGACTATTATCAACTAGAGTACAGTGCTTATATAGAGCTCTTTTTGCCTTTAGCCTCACAGACTTCACTAATTTCCAAAATTACTTATGTCAGTACTCTTTTCCTCCACACCTTTCAATGAGGTTGTTTCATGTCCTTGTAATATAGTTAGATTCTCACATCATACTTTGCTTTGCATCCTGGGATCTCCTATTATATTAAATGAATTTATTTTAACTTGCATATATTAAGATTCACTTTTTGTGCTGTAAAGTTCTTCGCATTTTTATTTATTTATTTTTTTGAGATGGAGTTTCCCTCTGTTGCCCAGGCTGAGTGAGGTAGCATGATCTCGGCCCACTGCAACCTCCACATCCCAGGTTCAAGCAATTCTCCTGCCTCAGCCTCCTAAGTAGCTGGGATTACAGGCACCCACCAACACACCTGGCTAATTTTTTTAGTCTTCAGTAGAGATGGGGTTTCACTATGTTGGCCAGACTGGTCTCAAACTCCTTACCTCAGGAGATCCACCTGTCTTGGCCTCCCAAAGTGCTGGGATTACAGGCATGAGCCACCACACTCGGCCAGTTCTATGCATTTTAACAACTGCATAATATCAGGTAAGCAACATTACAGTACCATACAGAATAGTTTCACCATCGTAAAAAATCCTCTGTGCTTTATCTATTCAACTCTCCTTTTCCCCAAGACCATCATCACCACTGATCTGTTTAGTGTATTCATAGTTGTGCCTATCCCAGAATGTCATATAAATTAAATCATACAGTATGTGATCTTTTCAGATGTTTTTTAGCAATATATACTGAAAGTATCTCCATGTCTTTTCATGGCTTGATAGCCATTGACTTTTACTGCTGAATACTGTTCCATTATGTGGATGCATCACAGTTTGTTTACCCTTCCCCTATTGAAGGATATATTGGTTGCTTCTAGTTTTGGGTAATTATTAATATGAATTAAATTGCTATAAGCATTTGCATGCAGTTTTGAAATGTGGAATACGGATATAAGTTTTTAAGTAATAAATATATTGAATGAATAAATATATAGGTGGACAATTGCTAAATTGCATGGTAACACTATTGATAGGGACAGGTGGCAGAAAAGTTATGCAGAAAAGGGCAGGCCCTCAGCAAAACTCCACCCTCCAGCTGAAAAGCCTGAAACTGTGGCCCAAAGTAAGAACTTATATCCCTGTTTTCCCAGTGGAATGTTGCCTTTTCCTAAACCACCCATGGCCCTGCCTTGCCCTGCCCTGCCCCATCCTGTGCCTATAAAAACCCCAGACTCAGCTGGTAGACAGGACTATGGCTGGACGTCAGAGAGAAGTAGCTTCACTTCAGAGGTACAAATTTTTGGCATAACTTCAAATAAGAATCTAGCTCAAGACAGCCGGACTTCAGGGGAAGATTACCTACCAACTTCATCCCGTTTTCATCCCCTCTTCCCACTGAAAGCCACTATCATCAGCTATAAAATCCCTTGCATTTATCATTGCTCTATTCATTCGTGTGACCTTATTTTTCCTGGATGCTGGACAAGAGCTCGGGAGCAATGAATACAAACACAAAATGTCACACTGGCCCTTTGCCCTTGCTGGCAGAAAGAAGCTGCCTCACATGAAAAGGCAAAGGCCCACTGAGCTGTTAATGCTTAAGCCATCCGTGAATGGCAGAGCTAAATGAGCATTGTAACACACCCTCTGGGGCTTTGGGAGTAGCAGGCACCCCCGCCTGGATGCTGCCACAGGGACCGCACAGAGTTCACTGCTGCTGGCACCCAAAAGTGGCCAGCCAGAGCCTGTACTCATTCACCTACTTATTCCCTCCCACAAGGGGATGAGCATGGTGAGCTGAGTAAATGGAGTTTGTTCCTGCCAGCAGCCAAAAGCACTCGCTCTGTTTCCTGCACTCATTTGCCCTCATGTTCCCTCCGGCGAGTGGAAGACCAGGACAAGCTAGCCAAGTGAGGCACGCCTGTTGCGAGTCCCATGAAGGGGTCAAGAAAATATTCTGATTCACTATGTTTAACTTTAAAAGCAACTGATTCAGTTGTCTTCCAGTGTGGCTGTATTATTTTGCATTCTCACCAGGAATGAATGAGAGGTCCAGTTGTTCCACATCCTCACCAGCAAACACTATCGTCTATTGTTTGGCTTTTAGCCACTCTTAACAGGTGTATAATGGTGTCTCATTCTTGTTTTAATTTGCATTTTTCTAATGAAAAATGATGCTGAGCATGTTTTCATATGATTATTGGTCATTTCATGGGTGAGATGTCTGTTCAGGTCTTCTGACCACTTTTTAACTGGGCTGTTCTTTCTCACAGTCGAGTTTTAAGAATTTTTAAAGTTTCTTTGATGCAAGTTCTTTATCAGATATGTGATTTCCAGTATTTTCTCCAAGTCTGTGGCTTTTCTTTTAATTCTCTTAACAGCATTTTTTTGTGGAGCAGAAGTTTTAAATTTTTATTCAGTCCAACTTATTTTATGAATTGTTCTTTTGGTGTTTTATCTAAGAATTCATCAGGAAACCAAAGGTCAAACAGATTTTCTTCTATATTTTCTTCTAAAAATGTTATAGTTTTCCACTATACATTTAAGGCTATGATTCATTTAAGCTTATTTTTTGTATAAGGTCTGTGTCTAAGTATATAGATGCACAATATTTTCAGCACAATTCTTAAAAAGAATATCTTTTCAGAGCTGAATTGTCCTCATGCCTATTGACTATATTCATGTGGGTTTAGTTCTGGGCTGTCTATCATTTTTCACTCATCTATTTGTCTACTCTTTTACCAGTATACAACATCATCTCAAATGTAGTAGTTTTAGTTTAAATCTTGAAATCAAGCAGTGTGAGTCTTTCAACATTGTTTTTCTTCTTCAGTTTTATATTCTAGATCTTTCACTTTTCCATATAAACTTTAGAATCAATTTGTTGATTTCTACAAAATAGCATGCTGAGCTTTTGATGGTTATTGTGTTTAATCTAGAAATCAGGTAGGAAAGAATCAACATATTGAGTCATCCAATACACAAACATAGAATACCTTTTCATTTATTTAAATGTCTGATTATTTTTTGATGAATGATTTGCAAGTTTTGACATAAACAGCTTGTATATATTTTGTTAGATTTATATATATGGTTGTTTTTTGTTTGCTTGCTTTGGTGCTATTGTAAATTGTAATAATTTTAAATATCAAAACCCACTTTTTCATTACTGATATACCAGAAAAGCAATTAATTTTGTGCAATGACTTGTTGTCTAATAGTCTTATTATATAGTAAGATTATGAGTTTTTTGTAGAGTAATTGATATTTTCTATATAGACAATCTGTGATCTGCTAATAAAGACAGTTTTATTTTTTTCTTTACAATATGTATATCGTTTATCAGATATGTGATCTTTTCTTTCTTTTATTTCATGAACTAGGACTTCCAGAACAATACTGAATAAGAGGGACGGAAGAGGACATATTTGCTTGTTCCAAGAGGAATCTAAGAGGAAAAGGATTCAGTGTCTCACCATTAGTTACAGTTTACTATTTTTAATGTGCTTTGGATTTTGTTTGTTAATATTTTATTGAAAACTATTGCGTTGGTATTCAGTTTATTTTTTAGACAATTTTTGTCAGTTCAGGAAAAGTGTCATACTTCACTCATAGCAAGTAATTTAGAAGTTTTATATCTTTTTAAATTCAAATAATTTAAGTAGAATTGGGACCTATTTCTAGATCTATAATCATATCATCTGCAAACAGGGATAGTTTACTTACTCTCTTCCTATGTGGATGCCATTTATTTTTTCTCTTGCCTGGTTGCTCTGGCTAGGACTTCCAATACTATGCTGAATAGAAGCGGTGAGAGAAGCTGAATGCTTTTAACTTTTGCCCATTCAGTATGATGTTGTCTGTAGGTTTGTCATAGACAGCTCATATTATTTTTAGGTATGTTCCTTCAATACCCAGTTTATTAAGAATTTTTAACATGAAAGATGTTGAATTTTATCAAAAGACTTTTCTGAATCTTTTGAGATAATCATGGTTTTTGCCTTTAGTTCTGTTTATGTGAGGAATCACATTTCTTGATTTGTGTACCAAACTTGCACCCTGGGATAAAGTCTATTTGATCACGGTATATTAGCTTTTTGCTGCTCTGCTGGATTCAGTTGACAAATATTTTGTTGAGGACTTTTTATCAATGTACATCATGGATATTGGCCTGAAGTTTTGTTTCATTGTCATGTCTCTGCCAGATTTTAGTAGCGGGATGATGCTGGCCTCATGGAATGAGTTGAGAAGGAGTCCCTCCTACTGAATTTTTGAGAATAGTTTCAATAGACATGGTACCAACACTTATTTGTACATCTGATAGAATTTGGCTGTGAATCCATTTGGTCATGGGCTTCTTTGTTATTAGGCTATTTATTATGGATTCAATTTTGGAACTCATTATTAGTCTGTTCAGGGAATCAATATCTTCCTGGTTCAGTCTTGGGAAGGTGTATGTGTCCAGGAATTTATCTCTCTCTTCTGAGTTTTCTAGTTTGTGTGAATAGAGGTGTTTATGGTAGTTTCTGATGGTTATTCTTATTTTTGTGAGACAGTGGTAACATCCTGTTCATAGTTTCTGATTGTGTTTGTTTGAATTGTCTCTCTTTTCTTTTTTGAGACAGTCTCGCTCTGTCACCCAGGCTGGAGTGCAGTGGCTGTGATCCCAGCTCACTGCAAGCTCCGCCTCCCAGGTTCACGCCATTCTCCTGCCTCAGCCTCCCGAGTAGCTGGGACTACAGGCGCCCGCCAGCACGCCCAGCTAATTTTTTTTTTTTTTTTTTTTTTTTTTGTATTTTTTAGTAGAAACGGGGTTTCACTGTGTTAGCCAGGATGGTCTCCATCTCCTGACCTTGTGATCCGCCCGCCTCAGCCTCCCAAAGTTCTGGGATTACAGGCGTGAGCCACTGCTCCCGGCTCTCTTCCTTTTTATCATTCTTGCTAGTGGCCTATCTTATTAATTCTTTCAAAAAACAAACTCCTGGGTTTTTTAATCTTTTGAATCTTTTTTCGTGTCTCAGTTTCCTTCAGTTCAGCTCTGACTTTGTTTTTTTCTTGTCTTCTGCTACCTTTGGGGTTGATTTGTTCTTTCTTCTCTATTATTTCAGTTGTGTTGTTTGTTGTTAATTAGAGACCTTTCTAACTTTTTGATGTGGGCATGTAGTGTTATGAATTTTCTCTTTAACATTGCCTTAGCTGTATCCCAAAGATGCTGGAATGTTGTGTCTTCATTCTCATTAGTTTCAAAGAACTTCTTGATTTCTGCCTTAATTTCATTATTTACCCAAAAATCATTCAGGAGCATGTTGTTTAATTTCTATGTAATTGCATGGTTTTGACTCATTTTCTTAGCCTTGACTTCTATTTTTCTTGTGCTATGATCTGAGAGTGTGTTTGATGTAATTGATGTTCTTCAGCATTGGGTGAAAAATATTTTCTGTCCAATTATGTGGTCGATTTTAGAGTATGTGCCACGTGGTGATGAGAAGAATGTATATTCTGTTGTTTTGGGGTGGAGAGTTCTGTGAAGGTCTATGAGATCCATTTGGTTTAATGAGTTCAACTACTAAATAGATTTGCTAATTTTCTGCCTAGATTATCTGTTTAATACTGTCAGTAGAGTGTTTACGTCTCCCACTATTATTGTGGGGGAGTCTACATCTGTTTGTAAGTGTCTAAGAACTTGCTTTATGAATCTGGGTGTCCCTGTATTGGGTACATATATATTTAAGATATTTAGGTCTTCTTGTTGAATTGAACCCTTTACTATTATGTAGTGCCCTTCTTTGTCTTTGAAATTCAGATTGCAACCCTGCTTTTTTCTTTTTTCCATTTGCTTGGTAGATTTTCTTTCATCACATTACTTTGAGCTTGTGAGGGTCATTACATGTGAGATGTGACTCTTGAAGACAGTATACCATTGAGTTATCTAGAACACCCCATACTCTCAGCCCAGAAGGTCCATCAGCTGATAAACAACTCCAGCAAAGTTTCAGGATACAAAATAAATGTACAAAAATCCCTACCATTCTTATAAAGCAACAACAGACAAGCCAAGGGCCAAACCAGGTAGGCCATTCTAGTCACAATTGCCACAAAAAGAATAATATACCTAGGAATACAGCTAACCAGGGAGGTGAAAGATATCTACAATGAGAATTACAAGATACTGCTCAAAGAAATCAGAGATGGCACAAACAAATGGAAAAACATCCTATGCTCACAGATAGGAAGAATCGATACCATTAAAAAGGTCCTACAGCCAAAAGCAATTTATAGATTCACTACTACTTCTATTAAATTACCAACTACATTCTTCAAAGAACTAGAAAAAAAACTATTTTAAAATTCATGTAGAACCAAAAATAGCTTGACTAACCAAGTCAACCCTAAGCAAAAAGAACAAAGATGGAGGTATTACATTACCTGACTTCAAACTATACTACAGGGCTAGAGTAACTAAAACAGAATGACACTCTTACAAAAACACACACATAGATCAATGGAACAGAATAAAGAGCACAGAATTTTGGCCTCACACCAATGATCATCTGATCTTCAACAAAGGAGACAAAAACAAACAATGGGGAAACGACTCCTTATTCAATAAATAGTACTGGGATAACTGGATAACCATATGCAGAAGATTGAAGCTAGACCCCTTCCTTATACTGCATACAAAAATCAACTCAAGGTGGATTAAAGGCTTAAAAGTAAACCGAAATATAATAGCGCTGGAAGTCAATCTAAGTAATGCAATCCTGGACATAGGAATGGGCAAAGATTTCATGACAAAGATGCCAAAAACAATCACCACAAAAGCAAAAATTGACAAGTGGGATCTAATTAAACTTAAGAGCTTCTGCACAGCAACAGACAACCTACAGAATGGGATAAAATATTTGCAAACTATGCATATAACAAAGGTCTCATATCCAGAATCTGTAAGGAACTTAAATTTACAAAAGAAAAACAACCCCATTAGAAAGTGGGCAAAGAACATGAACAGACGCTTTTCAAAAGAAAACATATATGGGACCAACAAGCATATGAAAAAAAGCTCAATGTCACTGATCATTAGATAAATGCAAATCAAAACCAGAATGAAATACCATCTCACATCCACAGAATGGCTATATTAAGAAGTCAAAAAATAACAGATGCTGAGAAAAGGGAACACATACTCTGTTGGTGGGAGTGTAAACTGGTTCAACCATTGCAGAAGACAGTTTGGTGATTCCTCAAAGACCTAAAGATTGAAATATCATTTGACCCAGTAATCCCATTGCTGGGTAAGTAGCCAGAGGAATGTAAATCATTCTACCATGAAGACTGTAGCTTTTTTGGACAGTTCTTTATTACTTTATTCCATAGAGGTTTGATCTGTTTAAACCTTCAATCTCATTTGGAGTCAATTTTGAAGATTCTGTTTTCCTGGTAAATTACAAATTTTATACAGAATCTCAAATATGTTTCGAAAGACGTGTTTTAAATTTCCCCTGCTTTAATAATATTTCCCCTTATATTTTCTTTTAGGTATTTGCTTTTACCCCCTTTTTCTTTTTGATTAGGTTAATTAGGGCTTTGTCTATACTGTTGAATTTTTATTGCAAAGCCACCGTTTTGATTTACTTATAGTTCTAATAAGATTTTTTCTATTTTCTACTTTATTATATTTTTATATTTATTTTTCACTTTTCTGTTTTCTAGCTGTTTTTGAATTAGGTATATATCTTATGTTATTCTTTTCATTCTTATTGATAAAAGAGGCAAGAACTAAGAATTTCTCTCTGATTATTGCTTTAAGTTGTACCCAGTAGAATCTAATATAGTTTTAAAATTATTTTAGCTTAGAAATACTGCAAACTTAGTTTTTTATTTTCCTTTTACCTATATTCAATAGAAAGTTTTTAAATTTTGAAGATAAAGTGAAGTTTTGGTCTTGATATTGTTATTAATTTTTAATGTATTGTATTGTGACATGTGAATGTTAGTTTTACTTCTGTTTTACAGAATTTGTTGTGATTAATTTTTGTAAATGATCCATATACTTATAGGAAGTTTTATACACATCTATAATGTCTACATTATTGGTGTGTTGTTTTTGTCCATTGAACTAAGAATGTTACTTTAAACTCCCCATAATATTGCTTTATAGTTGTCTTTTTTTCTGTATTATGAAGATTTTGCCACCTGTTTGGTGCAAAAAGATCCATATTGTTCTGTCTTTGATGTAAATTTTAACTTTTACTTTATACAGTTTCCCTCTTCCTTTCATTGTTACCTTTGGCCTGCTTTCTGCTTTGCCTGATATCAGTATTACAATCTCCACTTTTCTATTGTTTATGCTTGTCTCTGAACAGTTGCCCATAACTTAACTTGTAGCCATCCTGAATCACTTAATTTTAGCTTAACTGTATTTTGTGCACCACTCCAAAAATTCTTTGATTTTTATGAGTGAGGTAAGCCCAGGTATATGTGTTAATATAATTGATACATTTGGCATTGAACTTTTTTTTTTCCTACATTTAATGTGTGCACTTTGTTATGTTTACTGTTTCTAATTTCTGTATTTTTTCTTTGCTGTTTAATTGTATTACTTTTGCTATTTAGAAAGTTAATATTATTACAGTAGTAGTTACCTTTAACACATTTCATAATGACTTAGTTCCTCCTTTTTAATATTAGAATTGGTAGCTTTAGATGTATTTATCTTTTTTTTGCACCTTAATCTTCTTCAATTAAGCTCGCATTTTGTCTATTTCTTTTCTTCTGCTGGCTTTGGGGTTGGTTGCCTCTTGTTTCTCTAGTTCCTCTAGCTGTGATGTTAGATTTTTAATCCGAGATCTTTCTTTTTTTTTTTTTTTTTAGACGGAGTCTCGCTCTGTCGCCCAGGCTGGAGTGCAGTGGCCGCATCTCAGCTCACTGCAAGCTCTGCCTCCCGGGTCTACGCCATTCTCCTGCCTCAGCCTCCTGAGTAGCTGGGACTACAGGCGCCCGCCACCTCACCTGGCTAGTTTTTGTATTTTTTAGTAGAGACGGGGTTTCACCGTATTATCTGAGATCTTTCTAACATTTTGATGTGGGTGTTTAATACCATAAACTTTCCTGTTAACACTGCTTTAGCTGCGTCCCAGAGATCCTGGTATGTTGTATCTTTGTTTTCATTAGTTTCAAATAATTTATTGATTTCTATTTTAATTTCATTATTTACCCACTAGTCATTTAGGAGAAGGTTGTTTAATTTCCATGAAATGGTATAGTTATAAGTGATTTTCTTAGTATTGATTTCAATTTTCTTTTTTTTTTTTTTTTTTTTTTTTGCATTGCAGTCCAATATAATGTGGTTGGTATGATTTCGTTGTTGTTGCTGTTGTTTCTGAATTTGTTAAGAATTGTTCTACAGCCAATTGTGTGGTCAGTTTTAAAGTATGTGCCATGTGCAGGTGAGAAGAATGTAGGTTCTGTTGTTTCTGATTGGAGAGTTCTGTAGATGTCTATTAAGTCCACTTGATCAAGTGTTGAGTTAAAGTCCTGAATATCTTTGTTATTTTTCTGCCTTGATGATCTGTCTAATATTGTCAGTGGGGTGTTAAAGTCCCTCACTGTTACTGTATGGTTATCTAAGTCTCTTTGTGGGTTTACAAAAATTTGCTTTATGAATCTAGGTGCTCCTGTGTTTGGTGCATATATATTTAGAATAGTTAAGTCTTGTTGAATTGAGCCCTCTACCATTAGATAACTCACTTCTTTGTGTTTTTTATCTTACTTGGTTTAAGTCTGTTTTATCTGAAATTAGAATAGCAACCCATGCTTCTTTCTGTTTTCCATTTGCTTGGTAGACTTTTCTTCATGCGTTTACTTTGAGCCTATGGGTATCATTGCATGTGAGATGGGTCTCTTGAAGACAGCACACAGTTGCGTCATGCTTCTTTATTCAACTTGCCACTCTGTGCCTTTTAATTGGGGCATTTAGTACATTTACATTCAAGGTTAGTATTGATATGTATGGATTTGATCCTGTCTTTGTATTGTTACCTTGTTATTATGCAGACTTGTTAGTGTGGTTACTTTATTATGACACTGGTCTCTGTAATTAAGTGTGATTTTTTTGTACTGAGCATTGGTTTTTCTTTCCATAAGCACTCCCTTCAGGACCCTCTTGAAAGTTACGTGTAGTGGTAATGAATTCCCTTAGTGTTTGCATATCTGAAAATAATCTTATTTCTCCTTCGCCTGTAAAGCTTAGTTAGCTGAGTATGAAATTCTTGGTTGGAAATTCTTTTATTCAAGAACGTTGAATATAGGCCTCCGATCTTTTCTGGCTTTCAGAGTTTCTACTGAAATGTCCACTGTTAGCCTGATGGGGTTCTCTTTGCAGGTTATTTAGCACTTCTCTCTAGCTGCCTTTAACATTTTCCCTTCATTCTGACCTTAGATAATCTGATAACTATGTGTCTTGGGGTGGTCTTCTTGTGTAGTATTTTGCAGGGGTTCTCCACATTTCCTGAATTATTACATTTGCATCTGTATTGAGGTTGGGGAAATTTTCATGGATGATATCCTGAAATATGTTTTCCAAGTTGCTTGCTTCCTCTCCTTCTCTTACAGACACCAATGAGTAGTAGATTTGGTCTCTTTACATAAGACCACATTTCTCAGAGGTTTCGTTCATTCTTCCTTATTGTTTATTTATTTATTTTTGTCTGACAGAGTTATTTTGGAGAGCCATCTTCAAGTTATTTGGAGAGCCATCTTCAAGTTCTAAGTTTCTTTTATCTGCTTGGTCGATTTTGCTGTTAATACTTGTGATTGTTATTTTGGAGAGCCATCTTCAAGTTCTTGGTTTCTTTTATCTGCTTGGTCGATTTTGCTGTTAATACTTGTGATTGTATTCTAAACTTCTTGAAGTAAGTTTTTCATTTCTATTAGATCAGTTTGGTTACTTCTTAAAATGGCCATTTCTTCTTTTATCTCCTGTAACATTTTACTGCATTCCTTAGAGTCCTCACATTGAGTTTTGACTTTCTGCTGAACGTTTATGCTCTTCATTCCTATCCATAGTCTGAATTCTATTTCTGTCATTTCAGCCATTTCAGCCTGGTTAAAAACCATTGCTGGGGAAATATTACTGTTTTTGGAGGTAAGAAGACACTCTGGCTATTTGAGTTTCCAGAGTGCTTGTGCTGACTCTCTCATCTTTGTGGGCTTTGAAGTTACTACTATTCTTTTGACTTTTTTCTTTTATCTTCTTTGATGCCCTTGGAGGTTTGATTGTGGTACAAGATGGGTTCTGTTGACTTGCTTCTTTTCTGGAAGATTTTTAGGGGGCCAAAGCTCTCCTTAGGACTCCTGGACTGCACACTCATTCTAAGACGCTGGTATCAGGCCCTGTCTTTGTTCTCTGGCCTTTTGAGGTTAGAATCCTGCTGTGCTGGAGGAGCCAACATGTTCCTGGACTGCTGGTTACAACACTCAATGGGTGGTGGCAGCCAAAGCAATTCACTGGGTGCTGGCAGTGGAATCTATGCATATTCACATATGCCAGCAGCAGTGGCAATGTGCCAGGTTACATGCTCATAGACTGTGGTGGGGCACTTGAAGACATGAGTCTGGTGTCTTCCTTCTGCACAATCATGCTGCAGCAGTTGCAGCACAAGGAGCGGTGCGGGGGGCTACTGGTTTCTATGCACACCTTTGCATTGGCAATGGTGCAGCAAAGGGGTGATATGTTCATGCCAGCAGCAGTGGCATGATGGTGTGCATGTGCACACACATGCCAGTGGCAAAGGGGAGGCAAGATCCACCCATGTGCACCTGCCCCAGCAAAGCAATGTGGTGGGTGACTGTAGGCAAGTGTGTGCCTGTAAAGTGGCATGGGGGAGGCAGTGGTAGAGGGAGGCAGGTGGGCTAGTGAGCATGAGCAGGGACTGTCCTGCTGGAACTCTCTTATGGTCAGGTGTGGTCTGTTACTGCAGAAGCTATGATAAGGGCCCTCAAGAGACACCCCAGCTAGGCATCCAAGGCTGCACTGCAAGTAGGCATGGCTAGGCTGGGGCTCCAGGAGAAGCTAGCATATGGTGGGGCTCTCAGGTCAGACCAGCCCCAATTCATGGGCAGGATTGCTCTACTCTGTCCAAGCACCACAGTTCCCCTATGACTGAAGTCTCATAAGGAAGTAAGGCAATCCTCTGAGTATGGGGATCCCTGGCCATGCTCCACTGAAGATGCTCCTATACCAAACCCTCTGGGCTCTGTACCAGCTGGACTTCTGCCAGTACCACCTCACTAAGCAGCTCTCCCAGCCAGTTCAAGTGTCCATAGGGTCATGGGGTCTCCTGCTACCAAGATTCCAGAGGTCCATGGTGAGAGCCAGTTGCTCCTCACCTGCTCAACTCATCCCTTCCCCAGGAGTTGTTGGGGACCAGGGACTAGCCGTGGTGTGTAGTAGCCCTTTACAGAGTTCCAAGCTTCCTCTCCATTCAGCCTAGCTTATTTAACCTCCCTCCATCTACTCTCAATGCTATCCCTCTGAATATGTGCTCAGAATGCACCAGTCTTCTGGATGCCCCATTACTCTGTGGTAGATTTTCCTCCTTGCTGCATCTAGTCAGCCATATTGTCTCTCAAGAAATCCTTTAATTTCTTAAAAATGTTTTACCATTGTTACCTATCAATGACTGAAGGATCTGAGATTGAGATATTATTTACTGGGGACCTAATAAGGAAGTCAGCTATTGCTTTTATGGATGATGGAAAAAGACATAAGACTCCTGGCCCAGCAACAAAGGGCTCTATTACTCATGCACTGTAAGAAGCATGAATATCAGCATATTTTCATTACTTCTTCTTGTCTCCAAGTCCTACAGCAATGATGCAGGTAGGACCTGAATGTCTTAATATAGAGTGCTTGTGTTATAGGAAAGAAATCCTAAGCTTAGTAAAACTATACCATTTACAATAGGTGGTAACCATACCTACCCTTTGTCCCAGAGGGAGATACTATCTCTATCTTCCAAGACTATTCACTCTACAAAAATCCTGGAAAAGATAGTCTGGAACAAAAGACAGTCAGTGCCTCTGCTTGCAAGGCATGTAGAAGCACAAGAGATCCATAGGTAATTGTCTTCCCAGATTACCTTGATTTATACAATGACAACCTAATTTTGTTGGTACAAAGAATCTTCAGAGATTTTACTGGTGTCAAGTTTCTCATTTAGTCATGAATATAAGGAAGGGTATGATTTTGTAGTGTAGGTTAAAGAAGACTATTAAAAAACAAAAGGTGCATATGAGTACTAAGCCCCTTCTACTCAGTCATGCCATACATGACCTCAAGTCTTAGGTTTTCTATCTCGTTTGACACCATAAGGCTTGGGGTCATGTATGGCATGACAGAGCATTATCATGAAGGTCAGAGGGGTTACCTGGAACCTGCATCTTAGCTTCCACTTATGAGCACTCAACCAATGCCCAGGGCACATCTCATAACAATGAATTCTGAAACTGTGAATCTGGGATCCAGATGGCAGGACATTTTAAAGCTTCCCAAGTGATTCCAATGTGCAGCCAAAGGTGAGACTGAGTTCTGATTTCAATGCAAAGATAAAACCTGATTACTGGCCAGGTGCAGTGGCTCACGCCTGTAATCCCAGCACTTTGGGAGGCTGAGGTGGGTGGATCACCTGAGGTCAGGTGTTCAAGACCAGCCTGGCCAACATGGTAAAACGCATCTCTACTAAAAATACGAAAAACTTACTGGGTGTGGTGGTGAGTGTCTGTAATCCCAGCTACTTGGGAGGCTGAGGCAGGAGAATCACTTGAAACTAGGAGGCAGCAGTTGCAGTGAGCCAAGATGGCATCACTGTACTCCAGTCTGGGCAACAAGAGCAAAACTCCATCAAAAACAAAACAAAACAAAACAAAAAACCCTGAAGGTCTATAGGACATAACACTTATTTTAGGAGAGATTTTTAATGGCATTTTTCCTTCTCTATGAGATACAGACTTTGAATACTTGTCTTCAAATGTACAACAAAAAATCGAGGACAGATGACTAATTATTTTCTTAAGACAGTTTGTGATATTGCAGGCAAATTCTTTAGTAGTTTAGCTAATAACAAAGATAACAGTATTTAAATGTTCAAACCAAAGTTTCATGTGGGAGGGAAAAAGAGATATTTTAAACTTCAAAGTGAATATGATTTGCCCTGGAAGTCACAGCTACTGCAAAGCACTTAAAATTATTTCAGACAGCTAGTCTGTCGGATCACTGCTATAGCTAGGCATTCCTCACCCTATAATTTGGGGAAAGTGGGTACTGAAAGATAGGAGAATTCACAGAGCTTAGCTTTTACCTTTAGATGAAGAGTTACATTGTTGCCTTTATACAAAAAATTCTATGTGCTTAAGCATATCTTACAGAATGCTAGCCAACTCAGTTTGGCAGAGATACATGCGCTAAAATTGCTTCCCTTCTGACTAATACTATATATTCAGCATTTTCCTGATAGGCACACTCTTGGAAGAAGTCCTCAAATATACACTGAATTACTCTGTGAATAAAATATTTAGTCTCCTTAGAGCCCTTAAACAGAGCCTTGACTTACCGACTCCAAAGCTGCTGACTTTCCACAGTTCAAATCAGTAGACTTTCCATATGACCTTACCTTTAATGATAAGTAACGCACTTAGCTACCCCTAGAAGACTATTGTAAACTACCATAAAATGTATAAAATGTCTTTTAGGAAGCATAAGTGAAAATGCTGCAAAGTCCATTAAAGAAGTGTATCCAGACAATCAAATTTCACTATAAGGTATGAGCAAAGGCTGATAGAATGCTTACAAAAGAAAATGCACAGGTCCCATTTAGGGTTTAGCATGTTTAAAAACTATACCAAGGGTACCAAATTAACATGATGGCAAATGAAAAGATGATCTCACATTGTGTTCATATGCTATTTTTTTCCCAAAGAATTCAAAATATTTTAAAGATCATCAAACTATTAAATCAAAAGAGGTAGATTCTTACTAACCCCATTTTTTTTTTAAGAGAAAGGAGATCATGAGAAATCAATTCATGGTCCAAATGAACTACTACTTGGAGCCAGTCAAATTTTTTTTATACACTGAGGCCAGGTGATTTGGTAGTTGTCAGTGAAAATCTGCAAACTCTTTACCATCAAAAACACAAGAAAAGTTTCGTTATAAGAGTTAATCTTCTGGTAAATATTTAGTTAATCCTTTTCAAAAAAAAAAAAATCTTGCCTGCCCTTGGATTAAGAAAGACCATCAGAGAGCCACTCATAGAAATGCTGTTATAGAACAATACTTTGCCTTTTCTCATTTTACTGACAATGCAAATATTACTGACAAATGTTCTTTGATGACTATATCTCCATTACACCGTGTTCATACTCTATAAAAATGTTCTCTAAAGCCAACTTTTTCTTAATAGATTACTTTGTTTTCATTTTAAAGATAGTTGTCGATGATAATTTACTCTTCTGCATTTGCTTCTTGAAAGTAGAATCACTGAGCAATCTTTACAATATGCATACAGCCTACTTCTGGATCCATGTTATGATTACAACCCTCGTTCTCATTTGTCGTGATTTACTATAGTCATGCAAACATTTTTCTAGTTTAAAAGTAACATAAAGTGAAACTTTGAAAGTGGAAAAAGAAAAATATATAAAATTAATGTTTTTTCTATTTTTTGAGTCTAGATAATTTATAATGATATGTCTTCGTATTTACTTTGAAGTAAATGTACATTTATATTACAAGGCAATGTACATTGTAATTTTGTAGATGCACATTTATTTTGTTTCTAGAAAGTTTTTTAAGTTACTGCTTAAATAGTTGTCTATTCCATTATTTTTCTCCTCTTGGTTTTCTCCTCTTGGTTATTCCTATACTGGATCTCCTTTCCCTGTATTACAACCCTATCATTTGGTCATTAATTCTCTTTGAAATGTTTAGTTCTATTTTTTTTATTTTTTTTGCTTGTTGTTTGTACCATTTTTCTTACAATGTTTTTCTCAAATGATTCCTAATTACATTAACTTTTTTATTGACAAATAGAAATGGTATATATTTATGGTATACAACATGTTTTGATATATGTATACATTGTGGAATAGGTAAACCAAGCTAATTAATATATATGTTACCTCACATACCATTTTTTTTGTGGTAAGAACACTTAAAAATCTACCCTCTTAGCAACTCTTAAGAATATAACATATTGTTATTAACTATAGTCACCATGATGTACAATAGATCTCTTGAAATATTTATTCCTCCTTTCTAATTGAAATTTTGTTTCCTTTGACCAACATCTCCAAAATCCCTCCAGCTCCTAGGGTCTAGTAACCACCATTCTATTTTCTGTTTCCTCTTAGTATGTTTTTAACACATTTATTTTTCCTTGTATTTATTCTGAAATGATCTTTATATCTATGACATTCAAAATTTTTATTATTTTTTCTTAAAGTTTATTGACTCACCATTCTTGTATTTCATACGTTTTACTCTTCCCTGTATTCTCACACTTCTGCCTTGTGCTATTTTTTTACAGAGAAAATAGTTGTCCTGTTTGGGTTTTTAAAATTCATCTAGAAATATTTAGTTAACAATTTTATTTTGCTCCATGGAAATGATTTTCTCTGTTTAATGTTTTTATCTGTCATGGATTTCTTTTCTCTACTCCTTTCTTAATTTTTCTTTTAGGATATTTTCGGTCAACTTTGCTGATTCCTTTTGATTACAAATTTTAAATAAGGAGAGGTGAGCTTTTTCTGGATCAGCTATTTGTAGAGACTTTGTATAGAGGAATACCAGAGCTTTGCCCTAGGCTAGTAGGAAATGTGTTTTATGACACAGTTTGTGCATTTGACCTTTAACCTGCTTTGTTTCTAGACAAAAGAAATAACTGTTGTAGGAGTTATTTATAATGCAGAATCTCACTCATCCACCTTGCACAGCCAACATACTACTTTCAGAAAATATTATATTGTTTTGGTGTTACTCTTTACTCAGTTCAAAAACATCTGTCTCAGCAAGGAAACTGGACCCAAGGATGACCCCACCACCATCTTGATCACTGCACTACAGTCATGGCATATAAGGGATCTGGAGTTTTTTCATCATGCTGTGCCCTTTACACAAGATAAGTATATAAGATATAGTACATCTAAGATACTCAGTGATGGCCTTTTTTTCACGTACTATCCCACATTGTTATATAATCTCACTATTTTTCATAGACCTTTCATCTGTTCAGGGTTTCTGATCTCCCATAGTTTCATTGAAGATGCACTTTATATATTTGATTCTTATTCATTGAGCTAATTATAGAAAATTACCTGAGAAAAGAAAGGGGAATTATCTTGGAGTTTAAATCAGAACATAAGTTTCAAATTTTATAGTAGTCAAATCCATCAATTTTTAAAATAATTTCTGGTATTTTTGTTGTCTTTAAAAACATCTTCCATATTACCAAGGTAATATGCATTTCTATCATATTTTCAGTTAATTTATTATAGCATGTATCACTTTATCTGTTTCCTTCTTTACCTAAATGCAACAAAAACATTATCTTCTTATTAAATAGTAAGCCACTTATTTCAACTTCACCTAGACAAATATTCATCTTTGCCTCACTGATTTGAAAAGTGATTTTATCTTAGAAAAAGTAAAAATATCTAATATGCTTATGACCTTTTTTATATTGATCAGTATTTTAATTTGATGGAAGTTGTACATTTTAATTATCGGAAAGTACTACATAATTGTAGTGGATATTTTGTCACTATTATTTATTTTTAAATCATTTTCAAGTATTTATCATCACAGATAAACTTTACCTTTCTTAAGGTAATAAAATACCTTCAAGATGTTGTTTAGAATTTCACAAGATGTATTAAATATATGTAAGAATTGTTAATGTCCATGCACTATTCAGTCAACACATGTAAGATCAAATATTAACTTATTTACTTTATTAATATCTGTCTGTCCATCACCTATCATCATTAATAGAATGTAAGCTCCTTGAGGGAAAGAAGAAAGTGCCTGGAATAATGATTTCACGTTGTAGATGTTGAATAAATATCTTCTGAATGGATGAATTAATTAATGGTCAAGTTTGGGTTTTGGAAATATTGCACAGTTGCAATAGAGACCAGGAAGACATACTAGAGTCAATGACATTAGTTTCTGGTTGAACTAATCCAAACAAGAGGAGATAATTTAGACAGTTTAAGGTCATAGCAGTAGGATTCAAAGAACTTAATGATTTTAGCAGACATATACAAAATAGAGCCAAAATAATTTGAGTTAAGGTTTTCTGTTATAGCTTTTAAGATGGGCAATATTCAAGAACTAAACTTTCCTTTCTCTCTCTTCCTCCCTTAAAACAAACCAAGAGTAACAGATATTTTAACTCAATATCTGAAAACATAAGACTCATATTTAAAAAAAAAAACGAAAACAAAATAAACAACCACAACAACAAAAAAACAAACTACATACAACTGCATTAGACTGGGCCTTGGCACTTCAGAAAAATTTCTCCTATTTTGGTCTCTTAGGGGGTTCCCAGTTTAATTATTTTATTTTACTTCAATAGTTTTTGGAGAACAGGTGTTTTTTTGGTTACACAGATAAGTTCATTAGTGGTGATTTCTGAGATTTTTTGCACTCATCACCCGAGCAGTGTACACTGTACCCATTGTGTAGTCTTTTATCCCTCACCCCTATTGCAACCTTCCCCTCGAATACCCAAAGTCCATTGTATCATTCTTATGCCTTTGCATCTTCATACCTTAGTTTCCACTTATACATGAGAATATATGATGTTTGGCTTTCCATCCTTAAGTTACTTCACTTAAAATAATGGTCTCCAATTACATCCAGGTTGCTGCAAATGCCATTATTTATTATTTTATTCCTTTTTTGAGTAGTATTCCAAGGTGTGTATGTATGTATGTAAATATATATAGTTACATTGTGTATATATATATTTACATTGTATATATATACATATACATTTACATTGTGTGTATATATATGTACACACATACACACACACTTGGGCTGGTTCCATATTTTTGCAATTGTAATTTGTGCTGCTATAAACATGCATGTGCAAATGTCTTTCGTATAATGGCTTCATTTCCTCTGGGTAGACACCCAGTAGTGGGATTGCTGGATCAAACTGTAGTTCTACTTTTAGTTCTTTAAGGAATCTCCACATTGTTTTCCACAGTGGTTGTACTAGTTTGCATTCCCACCAGCTGTGTAAAAGTGTTTCCTTTTTACCACATTCATTCTGACATATGTTATTTTTTGACATTTTAGTAATAGCCATTCTAAGTAGGGTAAGATGAGGTTTTATTGTGGTTTTGATTTGCATTCCTCTGATGATTAGTGATGTTCAGCATTTTTTCATATACCTGTTGGCCATTTGCATATCTTGAGAATTGTCATGTCCTTGGCCCACTGTTTGATGGAATTGCTTGTTTATTTCTTGCTGATTTGTTTGACTTCCTTGTAGACTCTGGATGTTAGTCCTTTGTTAGAGGCATAGTTTGTGAAGATTTTCTCCCACGTGATAGGTTGTCTGTTTACTCTGCTGATTATTTCTTTTGCTGTGCCAAAATGTTTTCGTTTAATTAAGTCTCATCTATTTACCTTTGGTTTTGTTGAATTTGCTTTTGGGTTCTTGGTCATAAACTCTTTGCCTAAGGCAAAGTGTAGAAGGGGTTTTTCCCATGTTATCTTCTAGAATTCTTATGGTTTCAAGTTATAGATTTAAGTCTTTGATCCATCTTGAGTTGATTTTTGTATAAAAATCAAAATTTGATTTGATAAATTATGATCCAGTTTCATTCTTCTACATGTGGCTTGCCACTTATCCCAGCACCATTTATTGAATAGGGTGTCCTTTTCCCACTTTATGTTTTTGTTTGCTTTGTTGAAGATCAGTTGGCTGTAAGTATTTAGCTTTACTTCTGAGTTCTCTATTCTGTTCCATTGGTCCACGTGCTTATTTTTATACTAGTATCATGCTGTTTAGGTAACTATAGCCTTGTAGTATAGTTTGACATCAGGTAACATCCCTCCAGATGTGTTCTTTTTGCTTATTCTTGCTTTGATTATGTGGGCTCTTTTTTGGTTCCATATTAATTTTAGGTTGTTTTTTCTAGTTCTGTGAAGAATGATGATGGTATTTTGATGGGAATCGCATTGAATTTATAGATGACTTTTGGCAGTAAGATCATTTTCACAATATTGATTCTGTCCATCCATGAGCATGGGATGTATTTCCATTTGTTTGTGTAGTCGACAATTTCTTTCAGCAGTGTTTTGTAGTTTTCCTTGTAGAGACCTTTCACCTACTTGGCTAAGTATATTCCTAAGGTTTTGTTTTGTTTTGTTTTTGCAGTCATTATAAAAGGGATTAAGTTCTTGATTTGTTTCTCAGCTTTGTTGGTGGTGGTGTATAGCAGTGCTACTAATTTGTGTACATTGATTTGGTATCCTGAAACTTTACTGAATTCATTCATCAGATCAAGGAGCTTTTTAGATGAGTCTTTAGAGTTTCCTAGGTATACAGTCATATAATCAGTGAACAGTGACAGTTTGACTTTCTCTTTACTGATTTAGATGCCCTTTTATTTCTCTCTTGTCTTTTTGCTCTGGCTAGGCCTTTCAATACTATGTTGAATAGAATGGTAAAAGTGGGCATCCTTGTCTTGTTCCAGTTTTCTGTGGGAATACTTTCAACTTTTCCCTGTTCCATTTAATGTTGGCTCTGGGTTTGTCATAGATGGCTTTTATTACTTTGAGGTATGTCCCTTTTATGCCAATTTTGTTGAGGGTTTTAATCATAAAGGGGTGCTGGATTTAGTCAAATGCTTTTTCTGAGTCTATTGAGATGATCACATAATTTTTGTTTTTAATTCTGTTTATGTGATGTATCACTTTATTGTCTTGCATATGTTAAAACATCCCTGCATCCCTAGTATGAATCTCACTTGATCATGGTGTATTATCTTGGATTGGGTTAGCTATGTATTGCATCAGGACTTTTCCATCTATGTTCCTTGAGGATTGGTCTGTAGTTTTCTTTTTGTTGTTGTTGTTATGTCCTTTCCTAGTTTTGGTATTAGGGTGATACTGGCTTCATGAAATAATTTAGAAAGGATTCCCTCTTTCTCTACCTTTTGGAATAGTTTCAGTAAGATTGGTATCAATTTTTCTTGTAGTGTCTGATAGAATTCAGCTGTGAGTCCATCTGGTTCTAGACTTTT
This sequence comes from Macaca nemestrina, assembly GCF_043159975.1. Taxonomy (NCBI): domain Eukaryota; kingdom Metazoa; phylum Chordata; class Mammalia; order Primates; family Cercopithecidae; genus Macaca; species Macaca nemestrina. Next base: position 69,363,904 of record NC_092128.1, read on the forward strand.
TTTGTTGGCAATTTTTTTTTTATTATTGATTAAGTCTCATTATTTGATTTTGCTCTGTTCAGAGTTTCTATTTCTTCTTCATGCTTTAGATAACCAGATGACTACGTACCTTGGTGGTGATCTTTTTGTAATGAATTTCCCAGGTATTCTTTGGGCTTCTTGTATTTGGATGTCTAGATCTCTAGCAAGGCCAGGGAAGCTTTCTTCCATTATTCCCTCAGATATGTTTTTGAAACTTTTAGATTTCTCTTTCTCCTCAGAGAAACCAATTATTCTTAGGTTTAGCCATAACATAAACTCCATTTTCTCGGAGGCATTTTCATTTTTTTTCTGATTTTTTTTCTTAGTATGTGTCTGACTAGGTTAATTTGAGAGCCTTATCTTTGAGCTCTGAAGTTCTTTCTACTTTTTCTTGTCTGTTGTTGAAACTTTCCAGTGCATTTTGTATTTCTCTAGGTGTGTCTTTCCTTTCCAGATGTTGTGATTATTTTTTCTTTATGGCATCTATTTCTCTGGAAAATTTTTATGCATATTCTATGTTTTTTTTTTTAATTCTTTAAGTTGGAATTCACCTCTCACTGCTATCTCCTTGAGTAGCTTAATAACCTTCTGAATTCTTAATCTGGCAATTCAAAGGTTTCTTTTTGGTTTGGATCCATTGCTGAGGAGCTAGTATAATATTTTCAAGGTGTTATAGAACCTTGTTTTGTCATATTACAAGAATTTTCTGGTTCCGTCTCATTTGGATAGATTATTTCAGTGGAAAGATCTAGAACCTAAGTCTGGCTATTCAGATTCTTTTTTCCCCATGGGGTGATCCCTTGATGTGATCTCCCTCCTTCCATAAGGATGGGGCTTCCTGAGTGTTGGACTACGGTGATTGTTATTGCTTTTCTGCATCTAGCAACCCAGTAGGGCTTTCACAGGCTCCAGGCTGGTGCTGGGGAATGTCTGCAAAGAGTCCTATCATGTGATCCATCTTCTGGTCTCCAAGCAGTAGATACCAGTACCTGTTTTGATGCGGGAAAGAGGGGAGTGAACTAGACTCTACAAGAGTCCTTGGTTGTAGTTATGTTTATTGTGCTGACTTTGTCAAATGATGCTTATGCTAGTAGTGAAGTTGTCACACGGATAGGCTTAGGAAACTCCGGCTAGCCTGAATGTCTCAGGCAGTGGAATTAACTATTGTTTTCTCCTTCTTGGAATCAGGGTTATTCTGTCATGAGTTGCTGTAATGGCCTGAGTTAGTTGGCTTCCAGCCAGCAGGTGCACTTTCAAGACAGCGCCAGATGCAGTAATAGTAGGGGGATCTAAGCTTGCACTAAGTTGGCCAGCATAAGCATTCTGGTTCCTCGGGCAATGGGCATGGTCATAAAGCTCCCAAGATTTTATATCTTTTGTCTTTGGCTACCAGGGTGGGTAGAGAAATACCATCAAGTTGGGGCAGGGTTAGGTGGGTCTGGGCTCAGGCTAACCTTGAGCAGGGCTTGCCATGGCCACTGTCTTTACCACACAGAGCTCAGAAGTCATGCAGCAGCCATCCACATAGAATCTACTGGAGGTAAACAATCTACAGTGGTTGTTTGCTTCCTAAAATCCTGAGGAAACCAAGCTTCTTTGAGTTCTCTGCTGGACCATTTCTCAGGACCTCATTTATACAGTTCCAAGAGGCACATTTTACTAAATCTTCCCAAACAACAATATAAAGGAAAGAACATAGAGTGAGAAAAGACCATGGCTTTGCTATTGATTAAGGGAAGTCCTAGAAAATACTAAACAATACTTCTGCTTATACACCAGTGACAAGAATTACATTATATGCTCACACGTTGATGTAAAGGAGCCTGAGAAATGTAGTCTTTATTGCAGAAAGGCATGTGCCTACCTCAGAATAGGGATTTCAATTATCTTGGAATAAAAGGAAAATGAATACTGTGGGACAAACTAGCACTCTGGTGCTATGCCAGAAAATTGATTTGGGTTATGTTTATACCATGACCGAAAAGGGATTTGAGTTATGTCTCTAACCCTTTCATTTGCCAAAAAAGAAGAAGAAGAAGAAGAAGAAGAAGAAGAAGAAGAAGAAGAAGAAGAAGAAGAAGAAGAAGAAGAAGAAGAAAGGGGAACAGCATAAAAGAAAAAATAGAGTAATAAATTTCCAGAAAGAATCTCAAAAGTAACAGTGTTCAATCCAGTTGAATATATTCAACAGATGGAGAAAATTACAAAGATAACAGCTATAAATTTTAAAAATAATTAGGATAAATTAGAAGTTGTAAAATGTAATAAACTATAATAAAATAAACTTGGTATTAAAAGTATTATAATTCCTTACCTTCCTGCATCCTATGACAAAGACAGTATAACTCAATAGAGCTACACCTTTATAAGAACTAAATGCAAGTAACATGGATAAAGACTACACCATTAATATGTAGTCTTATTGAATCTGAAATTATTTGCTCACTACTCCATTAAGAGGCTAAGTTATGATGAAGGACTAATGTTGGATTGGGACAGAAAAGGATTGACAGAGTGGAAAATAAAGGTTGGAAGACAACCTTGCAGTCACAATCATACCTTTTTATTACATCTCTCTGATTGTGACACAGTTAAAAATACACTCGGAATTTGAGAAAATAAGGCATAATTTCTAGATACCATTATTACAGCAGACAGACAATTATGCAAAAGCACTAACCAAAGCAATTATACTACCAGTATGGGGCAACGGCAGCCATTTTGCAAATCCATTTGCACCCTCCTTCCTCTCCTCAGGGATGCACTGAGGGCAGAAATGATTTCTTCCACTCTTATTTCCAAGATTATCTATATGATGACGAGTAAGGGCTGTTCCATTCTAAGCTTACTTATCATCCCATTAAACAATTGGAAAAATGTGGACAGCAGGAATATTAAAAATTCTGTCTGCATTTACAATCCAATTTCCTATGAATAATCTTCCAGATCTGGCTGAAAAGTCAAGCACAGCGAGCTTCACATCTGGTGGATGCAGTACATCAAGTTACCACCCCCCTCGGCACACAGGCTTTACTGCCAAATGCCAGAGCATCCTGCAGCAGGAGCAATGGAAAGATCTACATTCTATTGTTTATAAACTCATTGTATGGGAAAAGGGTAATTAAGCTGGTCCTATTCTCATCATCTCTGATGGCACAGGGCAGGTGATTCCAAGATAACGGCACCTTTCAAATGGGTTTTATGGTGATGCAAAATTTATAATTTGTAATAGAAAACTACATTATGCTAGCTACTAGGTCATTTTTTCCACTTGGATAATAGTATTTTTATCTCTTCTATTCTAATTTAGAAGTCAATGCAGTGTAAATAACTACACCATTTGCTTATTACTATCAAATTCACAGAAGCAAAGATGATTAGAGTCAATTTTGTCATTTTTGAGTTAATGGGGTACAAGGGTATTTTAGTGTCTCTAACAAGTGTCAAAGAAACAAATAAAAAACATCAAATACAAACATACCAGTTTTGAATTTTCTGCTTTTTGTATACTCTCCAAAAGTTTATTTAGGACATATCCAATACAGTTTACCATAAATACTATAGATAAGCAATCTGGCTAAATCCAAAGGGGTATTTTTTGAGTTAGTCAATGCAACTCAGTTGTATTTTAAGACTATCTCTCTTGCTTTCTCGGCATTGTAGAATTTATTTATTAACTCTTTATTTTGAGATAATTTTATACTTACAAAAAAGGTTGCAAAAATAGCACAATGGAATTTCAGTAAATTTGTTTTCATGCCTCAGTATATGTTATTAATGTGAATAGGAAATAGTAACCAAAACAGCAAGATACTTGTAAAAAAATAGACATATGGATATATTAAAAAGAATAGATAACCCAGAAACAAAGCCACATACCTACTACCAACTGATCTTTGACAAAGTTGACAAAAATAAATAACAAGGAAAGGAGATCCTGTTCAATAAATGGTGCTGGGAAAATTTGCAAGCCAAATGCAGAAGAATGAAACTGGACCCCTACTTATAATAATCTACAGAAATTAACATAAGATGGACTAAAGACCTGAATGTAAGACCTCAAACTATACAAATCTTAGAACAAAAACTGGAAAAAACTCTTCTGGACATTGGCCTACTCAAATAATTTATGACTAAGTCCTCAAAAGCAAATGCAACAAAAACAAAAATTGATGATTGAGATGTAATTGAAGAGCATTTGTACAGCAAAAGAAATAATCAACAGAGTAAACAGAAACCCTACAGAATGGGAGAATATATTTGTAAATTATGCATCTTCTGTAGATTAATATCCAGGATCTATAAGGAACTTAAATAAATCAACAAGAATGAAAAACAACCCCATTCAAAAGTAGGCAAAGGACATGAACAGACACTTTTCAAAAGAAGACACATGAGCAGCCAACAAACATATGAAAAAATGCTCAACATCACTAATCATCAGAGAAATGCAAATCAAAACCACAATGAGATACCATATTACACCAGCAGAACCGCTATTACTAAAAGTCAAAAAACAATAGATGTTGGTGAGGATGTCAAGGAAAGTAGCACTTGTACACTGTTGGTGGAAATGTAAATTAGTTTAACCCCTACTGAAAAGAGTAAAAAAGATTTCTCAAAAGAACAAAAAAAGAACAATCATTCAACTCGACAATCCCCCTACGGGGTATCTACCCAGAGGAAAAGAAATTGTTCTATCAAAAAAAAACACCTGCACTCACATGTTTATTGCAGCACTATTTACAACAGCAAAGTCATGGAATCAACTTAAGTGCCCATCAATGGAGGACTGGATAAAGAAAATGGGGTACATATACACCATGGAATACTCTGCAGCCATAGAAAAGAATGAAATTATGTCCTTTGCAGCAACATAGATGCAGCTGGGGGCCATTATCCCAAATGAATTAACACAGAAACAGAAAATCAAATACTGCATTTTGTCATTTATAACTGGGAGCTAAACAACAGGTATGCATGGAAATAAAGATGGAAACAATAGACACTGGGGACACCAAAAGAAGGGCGGGAGGGAGAAGAGAAAGTGTTGAAGACCTACCTGTTGGGTACTGTGTTCACTGTTGGGGTGATGGTTTCAATAGAAACCCAAACCCTGACATTATACAATTTACCCTTGTAACAAACCTTCACAGATGCACCTTGAATCTAAAATTTTAAAAATACAAAATATAAGAAATATCCAAATGTTATATTCAAATATTTTCAGAGACTATTTAAAGGAGCCTTATCAGAGACTTACATGAAAGGTGGGTATGGTAGGACATTATTTCTTAGCACTTAAAAAGTATGATGAATTGCTGCACCTAGTAATGGTTTTATGTGCTCCTCTAGAGAGTAGAAAGAAAACAAAAAACCATCACTTCAAGAAAGCTCTTCATTAACCTCACGAAGCCAATTCAGAATGCAATAAATGCCATCCTGGCCCAGAACCTCTTTTGCTACAATTGTGGGGCAATTATGTATCACTGTTCAAAGTGTTATGAAATTTTTTTTGGTTAGCCCAGAAATAATTTATAACATGGTACTACTTGACGATGGGGATGATACAACATAAATGTTAACTGGATTTTCCTGATAGAAGCAATGTCGCTTTATAATTTCTTTTATCAACTTCTCGGCTGTAGAACCCATCTGCTGCATTTGTTACTTCTATTTGCTGATTATCTTTTATTGAACTAGCTTAGATGTTAATTTATTTGAGAATGCTTTCTATTTGTTTGTGAAATAAACCAAATAGGACATTTTCTAATATAACATTTTACTTAGAAATGAGTTAACATTTTGTTATATGAAATAGGTTTCTTTAAATCAAAGATACAAAAAGACTTTTTAAAAAACACTGTATGCTACATCCACAATTAAGATTTTTTGACTACAGATAAAAAACAATATTTTATTATGTCTACCAATTAAGTGCTTAGAAAAGCAAATCTGATGTTCTTCAAGATGAGCTGGCAGTCTATGGTATGAGAATACATAATTTTTAAACAGAAAAGATAAAATATACAAGCAACGGCACTACCGAGAAAAGTTAAAACTATATCCTGTGTCCTCTACTACTCCTTCCAAACTCCAGTAAATGAAAATATTCCAATAGGCTCCTACCGCATATAAATATATGGAGATACATATATCTCCATAAGGTTAGGAATGAAATTAGTTTAAGATTTATTAACCAGTAGAAAAGAGGGGCTAGGTAACTTAGTAGAAACTATCGTTTCACCTGTGGAGATCTGTGTTTATACCCTAGCTCAAACAGAAAGAAAAAAATAGTTTGATATTGATTTACATATTTCCCATAACAATCACCTGACTAACTCTAACTGCTTGGAAAAGATCAAAGCCCAAGGCAGCATTATGCAAAAGCCCAATATATAAAACATTTACAAAGAGTATGAGAATAATTATATTAATAACAATAATGTGAAAAATAATAATGTGAAAGCACAGGGAACAGAAACTAAATATGTTTCTTCTCCCCCTTTATTATCAATGTTATAAAAGTCAATCAAACAATTATTAAGTACCTTCTTTGTTCAACCATTTCTGTGAGAAACTGAGCGATATAAAGATCAACATGTACAAGCAGAAGACTCACATAACTCTAATGTGACTCTCATTCCTAAAGGGTTATGCAACGCTAGGTGCGGTTGCCTTTATAGAACTTGAGCACTAGATAGGTGACTGATTCTGAAGACCAAGAGAACTGTTCCCAGTGTAGAGTAAGGGCCACTGGAATGCATTTCAATCCACAGTGAACCTCTAAGATATGCAAAAATAACTCGTCTGAGAAAAAAATGTTCTCCTGATTGAACGCAAAATTAGTGGTTCACAAACATGGCTGAGCTGCACCATCAAGAAGGAGACTGTTTAATAACAGATTCTCAGGTACCACCTCAGCTCTTTGGAATCTGCATTTTTTAGTATGAGGCCATGGAATTAATACTTGCATAAAGGAACACCATTTCACTAGATACCTGTGAGTCCTGTAGCATCTTCAGGCATTTTAACCTAGTAAAGGGCAGGGAAGCGAATTTACCTACCCCAGGGATAAGAGTCAGGGAACTTACATCATCTCTGAAAATAGGAATTATGGTTCACTTAAGCAATATCTTACCAAGTTCTTCCAACTCGTTAGCTCACTGCCACTGGCCTGGACACTATTTGGTCCCATGCAACAATATTTCTTCTTGGCCAATTTTAAGAAATTGGCATTTTGAGGTTTAAATGTGGGGGTTTCTGTGCCATACTCCGTCTAAAGCACCACTGTATTAGTCCATTTTCATGTGACTGATAAACACATACTAGAGACTGGGCAATTTCCAAAAAAAAAAAAAAAAAAAAAAAGGCTTAAATGTACTTACAGTTTCACGTTGCTGGGGAAGCCTCACAATCAAGGCAGAAGGCAAGAAAGATCAAGTCACATCTTACATGGATAGCAGCAGGCAACGAGAGCTTGTTCAGAGAAATCTCCATTTTTAACACCATCAAATTTCATGAGACCCATTCACTATCATGAACACAACATGGAAAAGACCCACCCTCATGATTCAGTCATCTCCCACTGGGTCCCTCCCACAACACATGGGAATTATGGGAGCTACAAGATGATATTTGGGTGGGGACACAGAGCCAAACCATATCAAGTACATATTGCCAAAGTTTAAGTGAATGTCACATGATAGAACTCACAGTGAACCAAGTACTCCTAATTGAACAAGATGCCTTCACAGAGGAAAAGATCATAAAACATTAAACCTTGAGGTATTTTTTCCATTGTTCAACAAAAGAAGTCATATTGTCATATTGACTCAGTTGTTTTAAATGAAGATAAATCATCAAATCCCTCACTTTAAGACACTGTAAGTAGATAAAGCACCATAGGACCACTGACAATAACTGTTATTAGAAGGTTAGGGATAGTTGATTTACCCCACTTTCTAGAAAAAGAGATTTGTAACAAGGATATCCTTACACTGAGAGTTTTAAAGGAAAGTTAAGGAGAATACTAGGCAGGAAAGGATGTTTGGGAGTCTTCAAAGTTTTGTATACAGAAACAGACATTGATTACAAAGCATTTAGAGTGCCAGCCAATGCCATAAACCCAGCCTCATCTACATTTTATCCCTTGGCAGTTTCATTTGTGTAAGTGGACAGCAGCTTCCAGCTGAGTGAAACCATTACAGCTGAACTGCTGCCATGGTCAGTGTTCCACCTATGGCCCTGTACTGCAGAAGTATTAAACAATAAAGACAAATAATGTGTATCTGTCAAATTTTTAGGAATACAAAATAGAAGGGTATCAAAGATATTGGTCCACTTTCAGAATTCAAAAACATCATAATAGTCTATAATGTTGAGTCAAATATAGTAAGATAATCATAACAGAGTTAATTAGAAGGCCCTGGGTATACCAATAGAAAGACAACATCAGCACAATTGATCAGCAAGGTATGTATTTGTAGTAGCACCTAAACAGTACAAAGAAAATTTAAAATTGGCAATATGCCAACGCTAAGTAAACTCCAAAGTGGCACATTTCTCTTACTATAATTTATGAGAAGTACTTGGAAAAGAAATTACAATACAACCTATAACTTTCTTATCACACATTTATTTGTATTACTTGCTAATTTCTCTACAATATATTATGTTGAGGTGTTAGCAGTTGCCTTTGAACAGATATATTGATTGTACTTGTATGAATTTAACCCCTACCTCTCTTACTCGCTTGAAGAGGTAGGACAAATTTATTTTTGGCAAAAAAAATTGAAAGCAAGTTATTCCTTATTTATTGTCTTAGTTATCAGTCCCAGTTAGAAAATCAGTGATCACACGTAGTCATCAATAAAATATTTTATTCATTGCTTGTATCAAATTGCTAGTGTATTTGTCTTCTGTATTTTAATATCACTTTTTTTAAAATTGGCTTGCCTTTCTTAGATACAATACTGCTGGAAAATTCAGGGAGGAAAAGGGAAAATATTAATATTTAAGTCATGAGGAAAGAAGATTCTTTACTCAAATTATCACTTTCCCACTCAGCAGCAACCCTGAGTAATACATTCATTATAAACCAGCAGCACTAGATCTCTTTTAGTCACTTTACAACACTGACAGAATAAATAGTTAAAATTAGACTTCTCATTTTCATATCAGGGGAGACATCAACATTAGTTTCTATATTAAACACTGTGGAACTGTAGAAAGCTTTTAAATTAATTTAAAGTGATGGATGCAGGATCGTCTGAACATTTATTTAATAGAAATTATGATTATCAACCAAATTATACTTTGGAAAGGCAACCATTTTGTCCCTGCAAAGCAGTAATACATTCCAGCCCACAAAAAGTACTACGTATGAAAAAGTATTTTACAGCACTTTTTATAGTTCGGCAGAATATCACATTACCACTTGTCAACCAGCAATTGCATCATAATTCAACCTCCTACAACTATAAAACTGTGTCTTGACTTGATTAAACAAAAGACACAGTATATGTGTTGTACATATATGTGTGCATACAGCAATTCTAGGAATGAATATAAGGTAATATGTTTAGCATCTAAACATACATTGAGACAAAAGCAGAACATCTAATGAAAATCAAATAGATACTACCTTTAATTTTCTATTCCTCTTGGTGTCAGTTCTCTTTCTTTTTTTTTAATTTATTTATTATTATTATACTTTAAGTTGTAGGGTACATGTGCATAACGTGAAGGTTTGTTACATATGTATACTTGTGCCATGTTGGTGTGCTGCACCCATCAACTCGTCATTTACATCAGATATAACTCCCAATGCAATCCCTCCCCCCTCCCCCTTCCCCATGATAGGCCCCGGTGTGTGATGTTCCCCTTCCTGAGTCCAAGTGATCTCATTGTTCAGTTCCCACCTATGAGTGAGAACATGCGGTGTTTGGTTTTCTGTTCTTGTGATAGTTTGCTAAGAATGATGGTTTCCAGCTGCATCCATGTCCCTACAAAGGACACAAACTCATCCTTTTTTATGGCTGCATAGTATTCCATGGTGTATATGTGCCACATTTTCTTAATCCAATCTGTCACTGATGGACATTTGGGTTGATTCCAAGTCTTTGCTATTGTGAATAGTGCTGCAATAAACATACATGTGCATGTGTCTTTATAGCAGCATAATTTATAATCCTTTGGGTATATACCCAGTAATGGGATGGCTGGGTCATATGGTACATCTAGTTCTAGATCCTTGAGGAATCGCCATACTGTTTTCCATAATGGTTGAACTAGTTTACAATCCCACCAACAGTGTAAAAGCGTTCCTATTTCTCCACATCCTCTCCAGCACCTGTAGTTTCCTGACTTTTTAATGATTGCCATTCTAACTGGTGTGAGATGGTATCTCATTGTGGTTTTGATTTGCATTTCTCTGATGGCCAGTGATGATGAGCATTTTTTCATGTGTCTGTTGGCTGTATGAATGTCTTCTTTTGAGAAATGTCTGTTCATATCCTTTGCCCACTTTTTGATGGGGTTGTTTGTTTTTTTCTTGTAAATTTGTTTGAGTTCTTTGTAGGTTCTGGATATTAGCCCTTTGTCAGATGAGTAGATTGCAAAATTTTTCTCCCATTCTGTAGGTTGCCTGTTCACTCTGATGGTAGTTTCTTTTGCTGTGCAGAAGCTCTTTAGTTTAATTAGATCCCATTTGTCAATTTTGGCTTTTGCTGCTGTTTCTTTTGGTGTTTTAGACATGAAGTCTTTGCCCATGCCTATGTCCTGAATGGTACTACCTAGGTTTTCCTCTAGGGATTTTATGGTATTAGGTCTAACATTTAAGTCTCTAATCCATCTTGAATTAATTTTCATATAAGGAGTAAGGAAAGGATCCAGTTTCAGCTTTCTACTTATGGCTAGCCAATTTTCCCAGCACCATTTATTAAATAGGGAATCCTTTCCCCATTTCTTGTTTCTCTCAGGTTTGTCAAAGATCAGCTGGCTGTAGATGTGTGGTATTATTTCTGAGGACTCGGTTCTGTTCCATTGGTCTATATCTCTGTTTTGGTACCAGTACCATGCTGTTTTGGTTACTGTAGCCTTGTAGTATAGTTTGAAGTCAGGTAGCGTGATGCCTCCAGCTTTGTTCTTTTGACTTAGGATTGTCTTGGAGATGCGGGCTCTTTTTTGGTTCCATATGAACTTTAAAGCAGTTTTTTCCAATTCTGTGAAGAAACTCATTGGTAGCTTGATGGGGATGGCATTGAATCTATAAATTACCTTGGGTAGTATGGCCATTTTCACGATATTGATTCTTCCTATCCATGAGCATGGTATGTTCTTCCATTTGTTTGTGTCCTCTTTTATTTCACTGAGCAGTGGTTTGTAGTTCTCCTTGAAGAGGTCCTTTACATCCCTTGTCAGTTGGATTCCTAGGTATTTGATTCTCTTGGAAGCAATTGTGAATGGAAGTTCATTCCTGATTTGGCTCTCTGTTTGTCTGTTACTGGTGTATAAGAATGCTTGTGATTTTTGCACATTAATTTTGTATCCTGAGACTTTGCTGAAGTTGCTTATCAGCTTAAGGAGATTTTGGGCTGAGACAATGGGGTTTTCTAAATATATAATCATGTCATCTGCAAACAGGGACAATTTGACTTCTTCTTTTCCTAACTGAATACCCTTGATTTCTTTCTCTTGCCTAATTGCCCTAGCCAGAACTTCCAACACTATGTTGAATAGGAGTGGTGAGAGAGGGCATCCCTGTCTTGTGCCAGTTTTCAAAGGGAATTTTTCCAGTTTTTGCCCATTCAGTATGATATTGGCTGTGGGTTTGTCATAAATAGCTCTTATTATTTTGAGGTACGTTCCATCAATACCGAATTTATTGAGCGTTTTTAGCATGAAGGGCTGTTGAATTTTGTCAAAAGCCTTTTCTGCATCTATTGAGATAATCATATGGTTCTTGTCTTTGGTTCTGTTTATATGCTGGATTATGTTGATTGATTTGCGAATGTTGAACCAGCCTTGCATCCCAGGGATGAAGCCCACTTGATCATGGTGGATAAGCTTTTTGATGTGTTGCTGAATCCAGTTTGCCAGTATTTTATTGAGGATTTTTGCCTCGATGTTCATCAGGGATATTGGTCTAAAATTCTCTTTTTTTGTTGTGTCTCTGCCAGGCTTTGGTATCAGGATGATGTTGGCCTCCTAAAATGAGTTAGGGAGGATTCCCTCTTTTTCTATTGATTGGAATAGTTTCAGAAGGAATGGTACCAACTCCTCCTTGTACCTCTGGTAGAATTCAGCTGTGAATCCATCTGGTCCTGAACTTTTTTTGGTTGGTAGGCTATTAATTATTGCCTCAATTTCAGAGCCTGCTATTGGTCTATTCAGGGATTCAACTTCTTTCTGGTTTAGTCTTGGAAGAGTTTGGTGTCAGTTTTCTAAAGAGTCTTTGTCTATAGACAAATTAGCTAAATTTTGACAGAGAGCTGATTTTATTTCCAAGAGCTGATTTTATTTCCCTCATCTAATATAGCAAAGATCTGAAGGACAGAGGAATACTATCCTAAAAATGTTCCTTATGCTGCTTTCTATCACAGCAGTCCCCAACCTTTTTGGCCCCAGGGACCAGTTTTGTTGAAGACAATTCTTCCACAGATGGGGGCAGGAAGGGGTTGATTTTAGGATGATTCAAGCACATTAAATTTATTGTGCACTTTATTTCTGTTACTATTACCTTGTAATATATAATGCAATAATTATACAACTCATCATAATGTAAAATCAGTGAGACTCCTGAGCTTGTTTTCCTGTAACTAGACAGTCTCATCTGGGTGTGATGGGAGACAGTGACAGATCATCAGGCGTCAGATTCTCATCAGGAGCACACAACCTAGATCCCTCACATGCACAGTTCACAATAGGGTTCGCACTCCTACGAGAATCTAATACCATTGCAGATCTGACAAGGGGCAGAGCTCAGACAGTAATGTGAGCAATGGGGAGCAGCTGTAAATACAGATGAAGCTTCACTTACTTGCCCGCCACTCACCTCCTGCTGTGCCACCTGGTTCCTACTAGGCTACAGACCCTTACTGTAGGGTTGAGGATCCCTACTTCATCAGATCATGGCATTCATAGAAAACAGTAAGATATGCCTGCTCTAATTCTCAGGGGCCATAGGAGTCTGCCCATGGAGCTATAGTTGTCCATCCTAAGTCTCACTGGTCACCCATCCAGGGCTGAGCGGTCACTATCTCAATGTATGTGTTACTTATTTGTGGTGAAATGGGTTGGGAGCCTCTGATTTAGATAACTGTGGGATTCACAAATGGAAGAAAAACTATGATAAGTATTACATGACAAGGAGAATTCCCCCAGATCCAAATTATAGAAAATGTTTTTGGAGGACTGATATGATTATTTCTAAAAAATTTGAATTGCCAGGATGCTGGGAAGCATAGTAGTTATAAGGGAGGGTTTTGCCCTGTGAATGCCTTTGCTCGGAACAATTCCATCCCTTCCTAGCCATACAAATATGAGGAAGTTACTTAATTCCTCTAAGCTTCAGTTTTCTATTCTGTGTAATGGGGATAGTAATAGCACCTACTTCACTAATCCTAAGTCAAAAGAACAAAGCTGGAGTCATCACGCTACCTGACTTCAAACTATACTACAAGGCTACAGTAACCAAAACAGCATGGTACTGGTACCAAAACAGAGATATAGACCAATGGAACAGAACCGAGTCCTCAGAAATAATACCACACATCTACAGCCAGCTGATCTTTGACAAACCTGAGAGAAACAAGAAATGGGGAAAGGATTCCCTATTTAATAAATGGTGCTGGGAAAATTGGCTAGCCATAAGTAGAAAGCTGAAACTGGATCCTTTCCTTACTCCTTATACGAAAATTAATTCAAGATGGATTAGAGACTTAAATGTTAGACCTAATACCATAAAAATCCTAAAGGAAAACCTAGGTAGTACCATTCAGGACATAGGCATGGGCAAAGACTTCATGTCTAAAACACCAAAAGCAACGGCAGCAAAAGCCAAAATTGACAAATGGGATCTCATTAAACTAAAGAGCTTCTGCACAGCAAAAGAAACTACCATCAGAGTGAACAGGCAACCTACAGAATGGGAGAAAAATTTTGCAATCTACTCATCTGACAAAGGGCTAATATCCAGAACCTACAAAGAACTCAAACAAATTTACAAGAAAAAAAACAAACAACCCCATCAAAAAGTGGGCAAAGGATATGAACAGACATTTCTCAAAAGAAGACATTCATACAGCCAACAGACACATGAAAAAATGCTCATCATCACTGGCCATCAGAGAAATGCAAATCAAAACCACAATGAGATACCATCTCACACCAGTTAGAATGGCAATCATTAAAAAGTCAGGAAACTACAGGTGCTGGAGAGGATGTGGAGAAATAGGAACGCTTTTACACTGTTGGTGGGATTGTAAACTAGTTCAACCATTATGGAAAACAGTATGGCGATTCCTCAAGGATCTAGAACTAGATGTACCATATGACCCAGCCATCCCATTTCTGGGTATATACCCAAAGGATTATAAATTATGCTGCTATAAAGACACATGCACACGTATGTTTATTGCAGCACTATTCACAATAGCAAAGACTTGGAATCAACCCAAATGTCCATCAGTGACAGACTGCATTAAGAAAATGTGGCACATATACACCATGGAATACTATGCAGCCATAAAAAAGGATGAGTTTGTGTCCTTTGTAGGGACATGGATGCAGCTGGAAACCATCATTCTTAGCAAACTATCACAAGAACAGAAAACCAAACACCGCATGTTCTCACTCATAGGTGGGAACTGAACAATGAGATCACTTGGACTCAGGAAGGGGAACATCACTCACGGGGCCTATCATGGGGAGGGGGGAGGGGGGAGGGATTGCATTGGGAGTTATACCTGATGTAAATGATGAGTTGATGGGTGCAGCACACCAACATGGCACAAGTATACATATGTAACAAACCTGCACGTTATGCACATGTACCCTACAACTTAAAGTATAATAATAATAAATAAATTTAAAAAAATAATAAAAAAAAAAGAAAGAAAAGAAAGAAGGGAACTTCCCAGAACTGAGGAGAGTCAGGGTACTCATGTTGTAAAAGCAACTAAGAGTAGAAGGGGACTTCCTAATTAATGTGATATAACAAGTAACAGATACTAATGTTTAGCAAGGAAGACATGCAGAAGATGTGATTATCTGAGTATAGGCAAAAATATCAGGAAACCAGGACCTGTGTACCACTGGGCAGGGCAGGTGAAGGCGGGATGGACACCAAAATCAGGGCAGTTCAGTTATGTCTAAAAAGTATACGTTATGACTCAGAAAAGGTTGTATAACAAGATTATAACATTTAAGAAACGTGTTCTCTTCCCCTATTTGGATAAGTATACCTTCATTGTCATAAAATTGGAAACAGGCATAATGCTACATCTTTTGAGTCACTAAAAGTTAGTCAAATGTCAAGTGGCTAATTTAGTTATTATTGCCATGGTCTGAAGAGCCTCTTAATGGGTGAGCAATATTTGAAGCAATAACATAAAGACATAATAATTTATGAATTATTATACATATTTTTTTATTCCATAAAAGTAATCTTTCTTGCTTTTTCTTCAGTAAAATTATTAGACCATGCTATAATTCAGATTTTCACACAGTTTTTGTTCTGTTGATATTAATGTCAAATTAGATATCCTTCTGAAGCCGCTGTAGTGTTTACATAGTTTTCATTCATTATAATTTGGAGTCATTTTTCACTGCTGAAAATATATAAGCTGGAATTATCATAGAATTGATAAATGATACTACATAGATTAAAAATGAATAATAACTTTTACCTCCAGTTTTACATATTCAAACACTGTAATAGACTACATACAATAAATTATAAATGTTGTAGAAAGTATTATAAAATATTTTCATTTGTTGTATAAATCACTGCCCCATTTAAGTGTCATAATTTTTTGTAACACTTAAATCAATATCTAGGTTCATAAAAATGTTTTTAAGTTCTTTCTTCCAGTTTTTCAATGCTGAAACATTATAAAGAAAAACAAATTAAAAATCAGTATGCTGTACAATTTGGCTAAATCTCTCTTTGAGATTATACCTTGATTTAGAACAACCAGAAATAATCTCAGTAAAAGTTAGTTTTTTGAGTCTATGTGTATTTTGAAGAAAAAAGTAAGTTTTAGGCTTATTTGTTCATAAATCTTCTCCTTTATAGTCATATAATTTTTATTATATTTCATCCAAATGTTAATTTTTGCATATGTCACCTAAACTTTCTATTAAACTTTTCTATAAATTAAAAAAATTCTAATCTTTGAAAGACAAAATATTGACACAGATTTGGTATACTTTTGCTAACATTTTTAATAATAAGCAAGAGTTTATAATCAAATGACTGTGAACACTACACATTCAAAATTAGTTTTCACCTAAAACCATGGTTTGCATTTATTTGAAGATCTACTATTGTTTCAAATAACTATTCCACTGCATTTTATCACATCTCATCTAAATTAAACATAATTGCTTTAACAGTGCTCAGTTGACATTCTCATCTTGCATCAACAGGTGATTTCATGTCAAATCTGATATGTGATTCATCAAAAGTTTCAATCTTTAGGCACACAGATCAGATGTGATCTTTGATTTGTTCCAAGGAAGACCATCACTCCTGGCATAGTTGAGGCCACAACCCATGGGGATAAATTTATAATATGCTGCCAAATAGGTCATACAATGTTTGCAAGTATATATGTTCTGGCCTAAATACCAGTCATGTTAGCATCATTATTACAGGTTTACTTGTCATCATGTTTTAAGCTAATGCTCAGTGTTCAAAATTATTTTTTTGCTTTTCCTCAAGTTGAAATTTACACTTTCTACAACAGATGTATAATCAATGAAGTAGTCATTAATTTTGGCTTTATTTCTGGTCTTCGTGGTTAAATCATATACATAATAAAAGTTTGCTGTTTAGAATTTTTATTTTGTGCATTCTCATTTGCTGAATATGCACTTTATAAAACCATATTTTTAATTTTTTCTCTCACTTGATTTCTCCCAAAATTACCCATCTATTTTTATTTCTCCATCTAGGTACCATTTGTTTAATCATGTTTGTATTTTTATCCATCTTACAAGGTTAGCCATTCTAGCATCATATTTTGAAAACATTTCAACTACATCCAGACATTTTCCATCTATGAATGCTACAACAGGAATCATTATTCTTGGCTAAATATTGGACACATATTAATCTTTTAAAAACTTCACACAAATGATATCAGTGTTCTTGGGTCTTTGTTGAATATAATCAATTATTTACTCTTTAATTTTTTTGCTACATAGAAATAACTGTACTCCAGATCTCTCTCTTATGTATCTATAAATATATATTTTTATATATTAAATATACAATACATATATTATAATAATATATATTATATATACACACAGATGGAAGTATGAATATAAAAATTGGTGGAAGTAATTTTTAATGAGATCATATTCTAAATAATGAATATTAATTTCAAATTCATTTGAGTTTAAGAGAAATAAAATTGGAGGGATATTATGTTCTCAAAGATTTCTGTAACCTTAAGAAAAGACACAAAAAGCATTAAAAACTTTTTTAAATTCTGTAAATACAGATGTGCTTTTTTGTGTGCAGGTGATACTTTATGTTTTTTAATTGAGAAAGTAATTGTTTCCAGTCACCTATACTTCAACGACCAAAACTTATCTTGAAGATAAATTATGAAACACATAACACAAATTAAAAAGCACTTTGTCTTTTAGCTGACAACAAAAAGCCATCTTCTAGCTTACTTCGCCATTTGCAAATCATATTATATAAAACAAAACATAAATTCCCTGCGATATTCACCTAATGGAAAATTGTAAATATTAATTTGTTCCAGACTTTTATTTTGCTATAAATATTCTTAGGCTGTATGAAAGATGTGACAGCCATTTTTTAGGATCATCTTCCAATAATCAGAAAAAACGGACGCATTTTTCTTCTCCAACTAGTCAACTTCATGATGGTAATTTGCCTTCTCACCGTTGGGCAAAATTGCATTTATTGATTCGGATTTGTGAATTCAACATAAATAACTCTTTTTTCTCATGATTTTTATCAGTAACTAAATTCTTCATTTAGTAAAATAGATACAAATCAAAAAGTTTTTATCTAATGTGCTTAAGTTACAGGTTTGCATTTGGCAAGGTTAATTTTTTTGCTCATTTTTAATGTTTGGATCAGTAATTGACCATCAATGAATAACAAATCTGTACTGTCCTTTAGCAAATTTTACAAGGTTCAGGCTTACGAGCATAAAATTTTCACTTTATTGTTTCTAGGTTTTTGTTTTTTTTGTTTTTTTTGAGACGGAGTCTCACTCTGTCACCCAAGCTGGAGTGCAGTGGTGCGATCTTGGCTCACTGCAACCTCTGCTGCTCAGGTTCAAGAGATTCTCCTGCCTCAGCCTCCACAGTAGCTGGGATTACAGGTGCCTGCCACCATGCCTGGCTAATATTTTTTTTTTCTTTTTTAGTTTTAGTAAAGATGAGGTTTTATCATCTTGGCCAGGCCAGTTTTGAACTCCTGACCTCATGATCTAGCCGCCTAAGCATCCCGAAGTACTACGATTACAGGAATGAGCCACGGAGTCTGGCCCTATTATTTCTTGGTTTTAACACACTGCCTCTTTGAAATTTTTTCTCCCTTTTTCTTTTCAGTTGTGTTTTCTTTCTGTGCTCTATTTATTATTATTATTAGCTTGGCCCTACTTATTTTTACTGAAAAAATTAAAAATGAAACAAAATTATATTCCTAGGGTAGAAAAGTTTAGTATATTTTCTTTCCAAATATTTATAGTCAATATTTATAGACTCGTCCAAAACTCACTAATAAAATAAATGTAAAAAATAATATAATTTCTATATGTGAAAAGCTAATTTTAAAGTATTTACAATTAAATGCTAAAATTAAGATAAAATGAGAACTTGAACTAATTTTTAAATCAAAATTATTTAAATAAAACCAACATTTACATTTAGTTTCTGAATACTTAATTAAATCCTATTAAATATTTTTAGAAAAATAAAATTATTCTGTCTTACAGTTTAATATCCAGCTATTGACCAATGTAAATAATTAATATGCTACCTCACCTGTGACACAGCTGGATTTTATAATAGCATTGTAGATTGTTTAATATTGTAAAATGTTTCCCAGGCACCATCTAGCACTGTTGTGATTACTATGCTAATTTATTGCACCTTGATTAGAAGAGGACGAACAGAAAATAAAAAATATGCACTCAGGGCTATTGAAAGCAATATTTTATTTTGAAAAAATCTATTAAATATACTCTCTGGCCAGGTGCGGTGGCTCACGCCTGTAATCCCAGCACTTTGGGAGGCCGAGGCAGGTGGATCACGAGGTCAGGAGATAGAGATCATCCTGGCCAACATGGTGAAACGCCGTCCCTACTAAAATACAAAAAATTAGCCAGGCTTGGTGGCACGTGCCTGTAGTCCCACCTACTCGGGAGACTGAGGCAGGAAAACCGCTTGAACCCGGGAGGCAGAGGTTACAGTGAGCGGAAATCGCGCCACTGTACTCCAGCCTGGCGACAAAAAAACCCAATAAACAAATAAATAAATAAATAAATAATAAAGAAAGAAATATACTCTCTCAGAAGAAGAAATGGACATCCTAATTAATTTGTCCTTTCTCTTATTTTAAGGATTCTATGGATAAAATCTTCCCCAAAGTCTGAGGGGGGGAAACTCTGTGTTCATGTCTGATATGGCAGCAGCAGCACCCACAGTGTCATTTCCTCAGGGAATAACTACCTTTTGTTTGTGGACATAGGTCAAGAGCTGTGGAAAGACATTTCCCTGGAGCCTGAATTGGGTTAATCATAAAATGGATGCTTGAGATATAATTGTTCAATGCCATTCCTTAGTACCAGATCTGGAATGATAAATGCCCTTACTTTCTTAATAAATCTATTATTTGGGCTTCTGATATGTGAGGCCAAGGGCAGGGCACTTATTTTCCCTAAGGTACCATAGAAAATATAATTCAATAATATATCCATTCTAAGCAAAAGTTAAAAAGAGATATCTATATGTACTGACACAGAACGTTCATCAAGATATTTTGTTGGGTGAAAAAAAATTGTTACAAAATGTATGTGTAATATCATTTACATACTTTTTTTTTTTTTTTTTTTTTTTTTTTTGAGACGGAGTCTCGCTCTGTCACCCAGGCTGGAGTGCAGTGGCCGGATCTCAGCTCACTGCAAGCTCCGCCTCCCAGGTTCACGCCATTCTCCTGCCTCAGCCTCCCGAGTAGCTGGGACTACAGGCGCCCACCACCTCGCCCAGCTAGTTTTTTGTATTTTTTTAGTAGAGACGGGGTTTCACCGTATTAACCAGGATGGTCTCGATCTCCTGACCTCGTGATCCGCCCATCTCGGCCTCCCAAAGTGCTGGGATTACAGGCTTGAGCCACCGCGCCCGGCCTACATACATTTTAAATAAAAATGACATATTTCTATGTATTCTGCATATATACATAAACAACAGAATTATAGATGCATATGAAGCAGATTATTAACCTAGAGAAGGTGAGGAAAACTGGCTAGGAATAAAACAGGAATCATAACTTTATCATCAATATTTAAGTTTTCATAAGAAAAATGCATTAATTATTTACTATATTATTAAAATTTGAAAATTTCCCTTCAAAATGAAATGTGTTGGAAAACTTTTAATTCTTGAGTTTGACAATATGAATGTTACAGCATGCATATATGTGGTTCAAATCATTAATAGGCTGCTCTTCGAGCTGTTATATTTTCTCATTCTACTTGATGTTATGTATTTCAGAGTTCCTTAAAATTTGAATACATCTACTAATATGATTCTTCATTAGTCCATCAGAGACTTTAGTAGTTATCTGGATGTGCCCTTTTTGATATAAAATATATTTTTAATTATAGAAAAAATCCCCAAATATTCACGCTGTGTGTCAAAAGTTGTGCTGAACAATTTTTTATATGTTAATTTCATTTAATTCTTACAACAACTCTGTAAGAAAATGTTATCATTTTTACAAATGAGGGAACTCAGGGCTGTGGTAACAAATGTTGTCAACAAAGAATCCAGAGTGAGAAAATGTAAACGCCAGAGAGCTGGAAATATCAAGACCTAAATCTAATAGGTTCTAGGTAGGCAAAAGGATCAGATAAATGCACAGCAAGCATGGAACAAACTCATTTTGGATTTCGATAGTATAAGGAGAGTCATCAAAAGAGAAAAATGTTTATCCACAATGTCTAAATTTAGTTGAGCTGGATTCATCCTGGAGAAAAAGCTGAACAAATGTGTATTTTAGGCACGAACCTAAATGAAGTAGCTATAATGCTTCCCAAATTTAACAGAAAACAGTCTCAGAGAAGGGTGTACTAAGAAGTAGAATAAGTAAATAAGATTTAGTGCAGGAAGGAAAAAGAGGAACACTGAATGGATCAGCTTTCACACCTTCTGGATGGCCAGACAAGATAGGCTTTTTTTGTTGCAAAACAGCAGGCCTGGAATACAGACCCTTCTAAGGTTCCACAGGCTTAAGCAGCTTGATACCCTCTATGCCAAGCTGCTAGTGCTTAACAGATAGTTAATCTAATGCCAACACTCAACATTGTTTTACAAGTCCCAGAGAAATCTCATTGAAATTTTAAATATGTAACACAAAATACAATCTAAAACTAGTAGTTAAATAAGGTTAGAATTTATAGAATACCTCCAATGTTTTCAGTGTTTCCATCTATCTAATTCTTGCTTAAAGGAGTACTTCTACTTAGTTTCCTAGAGAAATGTGTGCCCTTTCATGATTATTTTAGTGTGTGGATGTATACTGCATATTATATATCAATATTTTTTTTCCTAGGTGACATATATTATCTTTCTCTTCTGCTTGGAAGGCTCTGATTTGCAACAAGACATCTTTACCATCTTCTGTCAGCAATATGAATTGCAGGCAGAATTTTAAAACCCAGTGAAAAAATAAGCCTTAGAAGGTTAGATGTGGAAGAAGACCTACATGCTTTCTTAAAAAAAAAAAAAAAAAAAAAAAAAAAAAAACTGCCACTGTCAGCACCGCCATGCCACCAAATTTCACAGAAAGCTCAAGATATATAAATGAGTTTTTGATTCCCAAAGTTATTGTGAAAAGTGATCCTGTAACAATCTGAACATTTTAGGTGATATTTTATTTCCCATGTCTAGAGTCCATGCATGCTCTGAATGGATACCAACCACAAAACTCAAGATTGTTAACTGGGGACTACCTATACTGCCACCCAGCTCAAGGGACAGAATACCATGAGGATGACTGAGACTAGAAAGTGGGTGGTATCTAGAAATAGGTTCATTCTTTGAAAGTAAACAAAATATTTCTTTGGGGTAGAGGAATACTTCCTTTCATTGCACCTTGCAAATGTTGTGTTTTCAACAAATTCAAGGTTTGTGACAACCCTGCATCTGGTGAGTCTATGGGCATCATTTGTCCAACAGCATGGGCTCACTTTGTGTCCCTCTCTCATATTTTGGTAATTCTCGCAATATTTAAGATTTTCATTATTGTATCTGTTATGGTGATCTGTGAATAGTAAGCCTTAATGTTACTATTATAATTGATTTGGAATGTCCTAAAGCACACTCACAGAAGATAGTGAACTTAATCGATAAATGTATATGTTCTGACTGCTCCACTGGCTGGCTGTTTCTTCATCTCTAGGCCTCTCCTCAGGCTTACCTATTCCCTGACACATGATAATATTGAAATTAAGCCAATTAATAGCCCTGTAGTGACCTCTAGGTATTCAAGTAAAAGAAAGAGCCACAAACCTCTCATTTGACATTAAAAGCTAAAAATGACTAGACTCAGTAAGAAAGGCACAAATGAACCCAACATAGTCCAAAAGCTAGGCTTCTTGCACCAGTTAGCCAAGCTGTGAATGTAAAGGAAAGGTTTCTCACGGAAATTAAATGTGCTACTCCAGTAAACACAGAAATGGTAACAAAGTGAAACAGTTTTCCTGCTGATATGGAATAAACATTAATAATGTCAGAGGTCTGGATAGAAGATCAAACCAGCTACAACATTCCCTTAAGCCAAAGCCTAATCCAGCGCAAGGCCCTAATTCTCTTATATTTTATGAAGGCTGAGAAAGGAAGCTACAGAAGAAAAGCGTGAAGCTATCAGAGGTTGATGTATAAGGCTTAAGAAAGGAAGCCATCTTCATAATATAAAAGTACAAAGTGAAGTAGCACATGCTTGCACTTCATAATATAAAAGTACAAGGAGAAGCTGTAGCAAGGTATGCAGAAGATCTAGCTAAGATCATTGATGAAGGTGGCTACACTAAACAACAGATTTTTCAATGTATATGAAACAGCCTTCTATTAGAAGAAAATGCCATCTAGGACTTCCACAGCTAGAGAGGAGAAGTCAATGCTTAGCTTCAAAGCTTCAAAGTACGGGTCTTCTTGTTAGGGGCTAAATGCAAATGGTGACTTTAGTTGAAGCCAGTGATCATTTATCATTCCAAAAATCACTGGACCCTCAAGAATTATGCTAAATCTACTCTGCCTATGCTCTATAAATGAAACAGCAAGTCTGGATGACAGCATATCTGTTTACAACATGCTTTACTAAATATTTTCAGTCAGCTGTTGAGATCTACTGCTCAGAAAAGAGATTATTTTCAAAATAGTACTGCTCATTGAGAATGAACCTAGTCACCCAAGAGCTCTGATAGAGATTTACAATGTTTTTATGCCTGCTAACACAAGAACCATTCTGCAGCCCATGGATAAAGGAGTCATTTTGACTTGCAAGTCTTTTATTTAAGAAATCCACTTTATAAGGCTAAAGTCATAAATAGTGATCCCTCTGATGGATCTGGGCAAAGTAAATTGAAAACCTTCTAGAAAATATTCACTATTCTAGATGCAATTAGGATCATTCATGATTCATGGGAGGAAGTCAAAATACCAACATGAACAGGAGTTAGGAAGAAATTGGTTCGAACTCTCATGGATGACTTTGAAAGATTCAAGACTTCAGTGGAAGAAGTAATTGCAGATGTAGTGGAAATATCAAGAAAACTAGAAATAGAAGTGGAGGCTGAAGATGTGACTGAATTGCTACAATCACATGATAAAACTTGAATGGATGAGGAATTGCTTTCTATGAGCAAAGAAAGTGTTTTTTAGATTGAAACTACTCCTGGTAAAGATGTTTTGAACATTGTTAAAATGACAATAAAAGATCTGGAATATTACATAAACTTAGTTGATAAAGCAGCAACAGGACTTGAGAGGATTAACTCTAATCTTAAAAGAAGTTCAACTCTGGGAAAAATGCTATCAAACAGCATTTCAAGCTACAGAGAAATCTTTCCTGGAAGAAAGAGTTAATCAATGCAGCAAACTTTATTGTTGTCTCCTTTTGTGAAATTGCCACAGTCACCCCAGCCTTTAGTAACCACCATCCTGATCAGTCAGCAGCTTTCAACACTGAGATAAGAACCTCCATCAGCAAAAAGATTATGACTTATTGAAACCTCAGGCGATTGTAGCAGTTTTAGCAATAAAGTATTTTTAAATTAAGGTACATACATTTTTTAGACATAATGCCATTGAACATTTAATACAGTATTAAATGTTCAGTATAGTGTAAATACAACTGTTATATGCACTGGGAAACCAAAAAATTTGTGTGACTCACCTTATTGCAATATTTGCTCTACTGCAGTGTTCTGGAACCAAACTTACAATATATCTGAGGTGTGCCTATACACATATTCTAATTTTGTGGTAAATGTATAAAATTCTAGGGGAAAAAAATAGCTTTGGAAGACTTTTAGCAAGTTAGTTTGATTTCAGCTTTATCACATCAGAGGGCTAGGGATCATAAAAATGGTTGCAACTTTCTTATTACTTATAAAGAAAACCTTTAGTGGAAAGATTCAAAATGTCTGTACAGATAATTATATATTTTTAATACATGATTTTACTTACCTCTGTGATATTTATTAAAGTTTAATGTAAATATGTTTTGTAAATCCATTGTAACTTATTGTGGCAGTCTACATTCAGTCCTCACCTCTTACAGTCACCCAAAAATTCAGCCAAAAATAGCTGATGCTACATAAGCATATGGCTCTATGGCATAATAAAAGGACAATGTATGTCATCCATGGATTTCTCACTAGGTTTTGAAGCTCTGGCTTTCAAGAAAATCTTCTTAATACTGTATTAAAAACAACCATTAGTATTATCTTTGGAAAATCAAGCATTATTTACACCATCAATCAAATTCATAGGAAAATGTCGCTAGCATTATCCCTAAAATAAAAAAAAACATTTAAGCACCTAATCGTGCATGAAGCCCTCGGTGCTGAGAAAATTAATTGCATAGCTCTAGGTCATTGACCTGTAGTAGTTTTACAACCTGAAACAGACAATGGAATAGAGCTATGTCCCTGCAGGTCATGTGGTTGACAGAGAAGTAACAGTAATCTTCAAGGAGTTTAGACATTTACATGATTTCATGGAGAAAAATTAGAATAAGTATCTTCAGGCATATGAGACATTCCTTTGTTTTCTTGTTCAAGAATGAAACAACCAAAAATCCCTAGCCCAGGGATCACATGCAGTATTGGATGCAATGATGTAGATGTAGTAGTAGATGTAGTATGTAGATGTGTAGTAGATATAGTATTGTATGCAATGATGTACAGTATTTCACAGATTTCCCACCACAACTATACACACCTATCCTCAGCATACAGAACAAGTATTCCCCCTTCATTGAATTTATCACTGTTGCAATTAATTCATGGAGTACTTGCTTCACTGAATGTTTAGTGTCTGTTTCCTCCCGTTTGTCCACAAACTCCATAATTCCTATTATCTACTTGCAAAGCTTAGCACTTGGTAGTTGTTCTGTAAATGTTTCTGGAACAAAAGAAAGGAAGAAGAGCAAAAACGAAAAAAGAGAACTCTGACCATAAAACATTAAATATAATTAAAAGAAAAGACTCTCTAATATTCAGCAAATACAGAGCAGCTAGACTAATGTTTAAGCACTTTGAAACTGTCAGTTGGCAAATTTCAGCCATAACCACTGACAGTTTCTCATTTCCTGAGAAAATGTAAGACACAAATTCTTAGCCTGCTTTAAACCTTAAAAGGTCCCAAAACATCCTTTTCAATTGTCCCATGTCAAATCTGCCTCCCTTAACTGGTGCTGTCTTGGCTGCCTGGTTACTGAGCTATAATCTCCTAATTCCCCACTTTCTGAGAAGCCCTAGCTAAGTTACAACGATTGCCTGTATAAATTAATCTCCACTGCAGTAACAAAGGCAATCCTGTCAGCAGTTGCCATTCTGGCTTTTAATTCACTGAACAACTTTTTGTTTGTTAATTAAAGCTGCGTCTTATCCCATTGAGGATGTGATTTGTCTCTGCTTCTCTGGGTCCTGGTGTTCCTTATGCCAGTGCTGCTCAAAATGTGATCCCTGGGCTAGCATTAGCACCTTCTGGGAACTCATTAGAAGTATAGGTCTTTATGCTCAGTCTATTGAAACAGAGTATCTGGCAACGAGGCCAAGGAATCTGTTTTAACAAGTTCTTCAGAAGATTTTTGTGTATGCTGACTTTGAGATGCATAGCTCTACACACTATTGTAATACTAGTCTGTGGCATAGACATTAGTCCCTCATACTTTCCTAGGTACAGTTTGCATTAGGAAAACATGAATCAGCTAGCATAGACATTCTAGTACCCTCTCTCCCTATCCTGCCTCTTCACCAGCCTCCAGTGGGAGTAGTGACTTAAAGCATGCATTCTGGACTTGGATTGCTGGCATTTGATTCCCAGCTCTATCTGGTAGCTGTGTGACTTCAGGTGACTTATTTAATCTGTCTGGTATTCAGTCTCCTCATCCATAAAAGGCAGGTAAAAAGAGTATCATCTCATATGGTTTTAATAGGAATTGAATGCATTAATATATATTTAGCTATATAGAAAAATGTGACATATACTAAGGGCTATATTTATTAGGATAGATTTAACTGATAAAAAAGTTCTTGTTTTCTGTTCAAAGAGCATGATTATTTCACCCATCATCTTTGCTCTGGAAAACAAATCCATGTAAACATCTCATGCAAGCTGAAATCTGGTCTTTATGACAGAGACATGGGTTAAAAGCATCTTCCTAGTTTGCAGTATGGGATACAGTATTATAATGGAGAGAATACACCAGTATTTCTTTCATTTATGAATATATTTCTTACAAAATTAGTTACAAACACGCCATGTCTGTCATGAAATGCTGATACACAAAGATATTACTACACAAAGATATTACTGTCTTTGCAAGGTATCCTCTTGTATGATTCAAATATATACATTAAATTGGCAGGTGGCCTCCAAGAAGGAAGTGAAGGAAACCTTTACCAGGTTGATTTCTATTCTTGATTAAAAAAAAAAAAATACAGGGAAGAACCCATTATAATGAACTCCACTGGACCATTAATTTGCTTTTGCTCTAATTAAATTTTGGTTTTGTGACTATATTGCTAGAAATCGTATCCCTAGTAAGTAGAAACTAGAGATGAAACCCATCTGATAGGTATCCTCTCTGGAATGAATTAACAAGTGAAAAGGAATGTTTTGAACCCACCTGGGAAAGAAAAAGGTTTAATGATCTCACCACCTTTCACTCTTTTCTTCTCTAACTACTGCTGGACTGGTTTACCCTTAGACTGTGTTTTAGGTCCTGTAAGCATGAACATGGGTGTATAATGTACTTGGTTCATTTCATGTTGGGTTTTACTTTTTTTCCTTTTTTTTTTTTTTTTTTTTCAAGTAATGAGGAGAACTACAGTTGGAAAGGGGGAGAAAGAAAACTGAATGTTAATTGCTACTTAATTCTGTCAACATAAAGAATTATTAGAGATTTTTAAACTCTTCTATTTCCCTCACTTCCCTTCTTCATTAAAAGCAGCATATTTGGACATGGCTAGTGAAAGTGAACAGGCACATAAAAATACTGGAAGGATCACTTGGAGGGAGAGTATTTGTAACAAGAACAACAAGGCATTGGTGGTTTGGGCCACATACAATTACATGGAAATCTCTTTATTTTTTGAAACGCTTATTTATGACAAAAGGTTTATGTATGATTGACTGGTTCCATGATATCCAAGTCTGTATCTCAAATTCCCTATTTAGGCTTTATTATTTTGCATATTTAAGATTCAGTACTAAGTTATATTGTCAACAATGGGTATTTGCCAAATATATGTATGTATGTACATATGTATGTATAAATAATATATATACATGTGTTTAAGTAGTGTATATATCAGTTTGATTCTCAACAGTGGATCCTTTAAACTCTGAGTTTTCAGTTTCATTGGTGTTATACTGAAATAGATAAGTAAAATGTTCTATGCACATCTGATTTAACCCAGATATTTAACTTCAAGCAATATGTCATAAGAAAATAAATTATAATGAAGAAAACAATATATACCTGAGTAGTCCCACTTTGATGTTATTTATGAGTGAAAAAGGAATATAAAGTTCTTGTCCAACAGTAAAGAGGTGACTTAGATTTATGGACAAATATGTAATGGGACATTTGTGGTAATTAAAAATTATGATTATGAATACTATAAATCAGCATGGAAGCAAATTATGCTATAAAGAAAAAACTAGGTTACAAAATTATTCATTTCATGAGACTAAAAAGTAAGAGGTATGTGAAAAAAGATAAAGATAATACAAGATTAATAATGGCTGGATGTTGGCTTTTAAAAATTTTTGTATTTGCAATCTGTTTAGCTTTTATGACAAAAAAAGTAGTGGCCAGGCATGGTTGAGGTCAGGATTTCGAGACCAGCCTTGCCAACATGGTGAAATCCCACCTCTACTAAAAATACACACACACACACACACACACACACACACACACACACACACACATATTAGCCAGGCATGGTGGTAGGCACCTGTAATCTCAGCTACTCGGGAGGCTGAGACAGGAGAATCCCCTGAACCCAGAAGGTGGAGGTTGCAGTAAGCCAAGATCCCCATTGCACTCCCGCCTGGACGACAGAGCAAGACTCTGTCTCAAAAAACAAAAAAAAAAAAAAAAGAAAGAAAAAATAGTATTTATCTCAGGTAACTCAAAAATGAAGGCATTTTTTGTAAAACCTAGAGACTTACTAACCTAAATACCATGTGAAATGATTGAATTAACATGGCTTAGATATTTTAATAGAACTTTTTATTATACCAAGTGAAATTTTGTTATAAGAGGATTTGCTTTGAAAGATTTTTAAATAACAAGTATATATTTTTATAGTTTTTTACAATAATATGGTATTATGTGATGTTACACAGAATATGAGCTTACAAATTATGAGCTTATAAACTGTATTAAGTGTATTCTGTTGATTTTTAATAAGTAGTAAACAGACAATACCATCATTAATAGAGAGTCACTGCGGGCACCTGTAATATCAGCTACTTAGGAGGCTGAGGAAGGAGAATGGCGTTAACCCGGGAGGAGTGAGCCGAGATCGCACCACTGCACTCCAGCCTGGGTGACTGAGCAAGACTCCATCTCAAAAAAAAAAAAATTGAGAGTCATTAAAAAGTTGACGGGCTGGGCATATTGGCTCTACATGTGTAATCCCAGCACTTTGGGAGGCCGAGGCAGGAGGATCACAAGAAGTCAGGAGTTCGAGACCAACTTTGTCGACATAGTGAAACCCTATCTCTACTTAAAATACAAAAAAATTATCCGGGCGTGGTGGCGCATGCCTACAATCCTAGCTACTTAGGAGGCTGAAGGAGGAGAATCCCTTGAACCTGGGAGGCGGAGGTTGCAGTGACCCGAAATCATGCCATTGCACTCCAGCCTGAGTGACAAGAGTGAGACTCTGTCTGAGAAAAAGAAAAACTTGAGATAAGTTTACAAGGATGTAGTGCACTAGATATTTTCACTAAGTTAACAAAGATATTCTAATCTGAGTAGTGTATATTTTCCATTAACATTGCTGTATTTCTTAGGAAACAAATCTTTTAAGTGAAATCCTCATTTTATAAGTAATTGTTTAATAAGTTTAGATAAGAAGTTTTAATCTAGAGTTTGATTTTTCTATGTGATTGAATTCATTGATTTCAAACCCAATTATATTAACAAATATAAGAATGCTAACAACGCTTTCAGTTTGCTATTCCATCATGACCAATTTTTATTTTCATATAAGTATGGTAAATGTAATTAATAAAATTGGACAATTTATATTCATACAACTTAGTTCTTGGAATACAGGACTCTTTATTATTACGGAGCACCAATAAACAGAGCTTCTTGTCAATGCAGATTATGGTTAACTCTATGAAAGGAAAAGGAGGGGAGTAACTTTTCACAGAACTAAATAAAGATCTGTTGAACAAATAATGAATTTCATTTATCAGAATATTTGATAGTTTTCATCAATTATATTTTCATCTATTACTGTGAATGCCATGAAGACAGAATTTTCACTGTAGCATTGTTTTATGGAAGCAATAAATTGAAAATAGTTTAAATGGTCATCAAAATGAAATGGTAGTATAACTTATGGCATATCCTCGCTATGGAATATTAAGCATGCAATAAAAAGGAATGAGTAGATATAATCTACTGACCTGGAAAGATGTCCATGATATATTATTTTTTATTTAAATAAAACCCACCATCCTCCAGCCCATTATGTTTGGCAAGTTTCCATTTTAATTTAAAAATATGATTATAGGGTATGAATTATTAATAGTGGTTACTTCTGAAGGTTGAAATTTGAGAGTTAAAAAGGAAACATTCCATTCTCAATTTTTAGAATTTTCAGCATAGTGTAATTACTGGCAATTTCTGCTTTTTTTGCATTATCTGAATTTTCTAAATTAAAATATACTGTTCTAATGATGAAATTAATATCTGTTAATTAGAGAGCCTTGAAAATAAAGAAAAAACTTGAAATCACCTATAATTCTCCTGTGATAATCGCAAGACTTTATCACAGTGAATAATATGGTTATCTTCTAGTATTTTTTTCATAATTTATATCCATGGTCTCAAAATTTGTAAGCATCAGAACTACCTAGAAGACTCTTTAACACACAAGTTACCTCTTCCCAGCCATAGAGTTTCTGATGCAGTAAGTCTGAGGTGGGATTCAAGAATTTGAATTTCTAACGAGGTCTCAAGTGATGCTAATGCTGCTGGCCTAGACACTACATTTTGAGAACTACTGTTTGCTGTATTAGGAGTATTCCACATTTAACATTATATATTTTTAGTTTTTACATTAAACCATACTATAAATATTTTCCATTTCCATTAAAATGTCTTGAAAATATTTATTTTCCTTTATATTCTTTTATATAGACAACAATTTAACTCATCTTTCTGACTTGTTGAACATGTGTGCTTTATTTCTATTTTCATAAATAATTCTGAAATAAGACTTCTCATACTAAAATTATCTAATTTCTTTGAATAATTTTTTAAATGTTTTTTAAATGTGAAGTTACAAAATCTGTATCTTAGATTACAAACAGTTTTAGACTCTCGTGATATATTGCCAAACTGTTTACCAGAAAATTTGTACCAGACTGTAACAACAGCTTATGAAATCATCTACTACTCTACACCCTCATTAGCAAATTAATTTTTCTTAACTCAGCCTAAGAACTAACATTATATCTTGTCCAATTTAACAAGGGAAATCAAAGGGGAAAATGTTGTTCAAATATATAAACTTTTTATATTTAGTTAGTTCATAAATTTACCAATGTCAAATTATTGTACCATAGAATAAATTTATAAGAAGGTCTTATAGGCCACAGTCAAAGAGGATAAAAAAATATTTTGGACCTGTTAGAATGTGCATTAAAAGGAAATAGAGAAAAGGAGTGCATTCAATAGCTAAAAAACAAATCTTATTGGCATTTTTAAGCTCTCATTATTTTCTCCTCTCTACAATTTCAAGTAAATTTGATGTGTGGAAATAAACAAGTAGGGAAAAAATGTGAAATATGAATAAAGAGCACCAGCCCAAAATAACTTTGAGACTTGTCCTGTCTCACTGTTGGCACTGACAGATTTTAAATATATGCCAGCTTTCCAATCTTTAGTCTTTCACTTACCTAGTAACCTTAGGAAAATTACTGCTACTCTCTGTGCTTTATTTCCTCATGGAAAACATGGGATTATAATTCTTATACCATTGAATTCTTGCTGGTACTCAATAAAATGCCATAGTTAAAGCATATATGTAGTAGGAAATCAATAAAGGTAGTTCTTATTCTCTTTTATCCACCAGCTCTTGGAGTACAGTAATCATTTAGTGAATGAGTAGATGAATTAATAAGTTAATAAATACAGGTATAAATGGATAACTCTACCTCTAATGCAGCATCAAACAAAAGTTTTAGATGCTCTGCTTCCAGGCCCTTAGTTCAAGAAGACACACTGTAATATATTATTATGTCCCCTCAATTTCTTACTGCACTCCCACATGGGAAGTCTTTGCTCACATCTTTTTTTTTGATATGGCACAACAAAACCTTCCCTCAGAAAGAGGCCAGGATGAAAAGGGTCCTGAGTGTCTGGAAAAGAAAGAAATTCAGCAGAAATATCACAACATCTAACTAACCTTTCTTTCTTTCTTTTTTCTTTTTCTTCTTTTTTTGGATTAGCAGGGTATTTTGTTTTTATCCCTCTCAATGTGAATTCTGGTATTTCCCCCTGTAAGTGGCATTTCAAAGCTGACAGCTCCAGCTGTCCAGCCTTCCTCCCTCCAATGACTCATACCCAACAGATGGTGCAAATAGCTTGACATCAATTCACTGAATCAGTGTTGGGGGAAAAGCCTTGCCAGACGACTGATGGTTTCTTTGAAGTTGTTCATTCTGGCAACAACGCACAGCTAATAGAACAGCCTTGGCTGAACAAAAAGATATGAAACACGTTTGAGATAAAAATCCGGAACATAGAGGTCTATATCTTTCACAGTGCTTGCAATTATTTTCTACCAATAATACCATTTTTATTATTATTATCTACCAGAGCTGTGTAATTCTCTCACTTGATATTCCTAATACTTGATATTAAAATAAGCCTACTAATACTGCTGAAATAACATTAGAAACAACATTGGGCTGGAGGTCAGTGCAGCCAGATTCTAGCCTAAGTTCCACCTGAAACTTCTTGAATATTCTTAGCTGAAACATTTATGTGCTTTGACCTTTAGATTCTGCAGCTTTAAAATGGTGAGAAAAATATCTTTCTTGACAGTTTTACAAGGCAAGAAACAGTTATCTTGAGAAACAGATAAAATAATGAATTCATAGGTGTTACGTAATTAAGTGTTATAAAATGTTATACACTTTTAAGTGTTATGAAGAACACTATATTGACCCCCCACAAACAGGCATGAACTCTTTCCCCCTCCCCTCCCACTAAGATGGAGTCTCGCTCTGTTGCCAGGCTGGAGTGCAGTGGCGTGATCTCCACTCACTGCAACCTCTGCCTCCCGGGTTCAAGCAATTCTCCTGCCTCAGCCTCCCAAGTATCTGAGACTACAGGTGTGCACCACCATTCCCAGCTAATTTTTCTATTTTTAGCACAGACAGGATTTCACCATGTTGGCCAGGATGATCTTGATCTCTTGACCTTGTGATCCACCCACCTCAGCCTCCCAAAGTACTGGGATTACAGGCGTGAGCCACCACCCCTGGCCACAGGCATGAGCTCTTAAATGAGGATGGTTTTATGCAGGTATAAGCTCTCACCCTCCTGTACACTGTTGTGAGAGCTATGTTACGATTGGAAGACAATAAGTATCATAGAACCACAGATTCTCACCCACTCATTTTTACCAACTTTTCAACACACCTTAAAAACATGTTAACTCCACAACCCCATAAAATTTGGTTAAATCTTGGATTGATCTTAAAATTCTTTGCATAACATGACCAATTATAATAAATCAGATGGAATTTTTTAAAAATGTTTGTGATATCATCAAACCAGTCATTACAATTGAATAATAGATCCTGAACACACTTTCATAAACAAAATACTAGAATCTACAATTAAAGTTACCAGGAGATTATAGCTTCCTGGATTAGAGATTTTTGACAAATCCATCTCTGTATCCTCACCATGGTAGGAAGTCAGCCTGAACTAGCATAGCTACTGGATACGGGTATCTCACTCCAAAGCACAACCCATATGGATTTCCCCTATATTAACCAATTTGTAGTATTACCTGACAGCTGGAGAAGCAGAATTATTCAAATAATTTGTTTCATTTTGTTTTTAATCCTTTGTATCTATATTTCCCAGAAACATTCTAGGGTATTTTAAATAAGTAAATATTCACAGTTCACAGAATCCAAAAGTGCACTCAATTATCTACCACTCAAAAAAAAAAAAGGGCCTACCTAAAGCTTTTCTTCCTGTTTACTAAAATGAGTCTCTCAGAAAAACCATTTTCCGCTTTCCCTTTTCGCTGAAACTTAGTTGACAGGAAAACAGAGGATTCTGAAATCAAATGATAACCTAAATCTGACTTTTAGTAATTCAATTTATTCAAGATTTCACTTATTTATTCCCATGTGCAAGATACTACTATCAAAATAATCTGTTGAAACTGAAAGTAACAAGTTGTTAGTTTTCCTTTGTCTTTCTTTTTTTTTTTTTTTTTTTTTTTGAGACGGAGTCTCGCTCTGTCGCCCAGACTGGAGTGCAGTGGCGCGATCTCCACTCACTGCAAGCTCCGCCTTCCCGGGTTCCCGCCATTCTCCTGCCTCAGCCTCCCGAGTAGCTGGGACTACAGGCGCCCGCCACCGCGCCCGGCTAATTTTTTTTTTTTTTTTTTTTTTTTTTTTTTTGTATTTTTAGTAGAGACGGGGTTTCACCGTGTTAGTCAGGATGGTCTCGATCTCCTGACCTCGTGATCCGCCCGTCTCGGCCTCCCAAAGTGCTGGGATTACAGGCGTGAGCCACCGCGCCCGGCCTCTTCCTTTGTCTTTCTAATGAAAGTGAGTATACACAAGAGGCTTAGGTGTCATTTGTTTGCCCATAAATGTGGCTAAAAATTTTTCTACAGTAGCTGTTTAAACTGAAGGAAAATTGTACTAGGTATCCATAAAAGTTTGATCAGAAAAACAGATGCCACTGTAGACATGTTGAGCTTTCTCAGGAAATTCAGAGTTTCAAGGTTACAAGGAAGCTGCCACCAGTTATTTCACCTGCCTTCATCACCAAACGGGGGTTCCTGAGGAAGATGCCTCCAAATTGCAGGCAAAATCCATGTCTGCCATCTGCTGATGCCCATGTGCCTGATACGATGTGTCTCTTCTTTCCTATTTTGAATCTTCATGAAAGCCTCTAATTGGCAGAATATTGCTGGAATCCTGCAGGCCATGGAATATGGGAATGGTAGTCTCCAGGCTTCACAGAGGGAACCCACAATTCATAAAACAGGTCATTTTTCTGACAGGTCACCTCATCTCTTGTCAACTGGAACCAAAGGAGCCAAGCAAAGAGTACAAGGCAGTTCTTCTTTAAAGTCTGATGCGTATTGCATTCTCAGTCACTGAAAACCCTTGTAAGAGCTCTAATTATGCCAGAAAATGAATCTTCATGAAGAGAGTTTGTCCTCATCAGCAGCAGCAAGTATTTATTGCCACAATAATGAGAGAAGCACAGTTACTGTTCCAGGAACATACAATGCCTTAGTCGGAAAGATCAGACTTTATTATTTCTAAAAGTGTTGAGCACCAACTTCATATCAGGGACTTGACTAAAGGCTTTTCAAATTTCTTAAATCCTCATAGCTTTTCTCTGGTGTATTTATTGTTTGCTCTATTTAGCAGCTAAGAAAATTGAGATTCAAAGAAGTTAAGAGGAAATTGCCCAAATCCTATATATAGCATTAGTGCCAGACATACCCAGATTATGTCTGATTCCAAAGCTTTTGCTCTTTCTGCTACACAGTGATGGTGGTAAAGTCATATTTCTGAGGGTCAAATAATTACTATAAGAAAATAGGTGCTAAAATAATTCAAAGAGATGAACAAAAGGAAATTTATATTGGATGGTCATAATCACCCATTCTTTTTAGGTCAGGATCTATATTATTATTTTGTAAACATTTGACATTTGTTTACTCCCAAAGATAACTTAGGGCATCTCTTTGAAACTTCTTACCTCTATTTCCAGATAATGGGAATAAAGATTTAAACTTGAATTCAAATGCTATTCAGGGACTTCCATTAACCAGTATCAATTGGTTGCTTTTAGACCTAACAATCAGAAATATATATATATTTAAAGAAACTTTAGCAAGGACTGTCCATTCATTGCCTGATGCTATTTGGGAACATAATGGCTCAATTCGTTTCGTCCTCAGATTAATAGAGCAAGCTCAAGTGTTATAAAGGGCACTTTAACTCCCTCCGATATTTTCACTATGGGTTTCTTGTGGCAGAACTCATTTGCAATAATGCGTGTGTGATTTGGTAAAACAAGTGGAAAATCTGGCATCATAACAATTCTCTTTACTGGGAGAAATGCTGAATATATAAAAAATTGAAAGGCAAGGCAACCCCATTCTTCAACTTTATCAAATCGTTGACAAGTGAAATTTTCCATTTGTTGATAGAATGTTAAAAAATAGATGACATAAAACTGAAGAAATGTAATGAGGAACTCTAATAAGGTTTTCCTATGCTAAGTATTGTAAGATGTGAAATGTGTATTGTAAAATGTCCTTCTCAAGAGATTGAATATTCCTAGACCTAAAATTGAATTACTATAAAACCCTTGAAATCATTAAAACAAGTATTTCTCTTTCTGTTTGGAATATTCTATATGTAAATAGCATACACTAATTCTTATATCAGTCTGGTATTGGAGAAAGGCAACAAGGTTGAAGCAATGGGAAAGGCCTTTAATTCATAAGGATGACTTTTTTAAATGATCAAAGTACATAACGAACCACAACATTAAAAAAATTTAGGCATAAAGCCTAAATCACTTATTTTGAAGTAAAAAATCATAAGATTTGTACACTCGAATTGGATGTTTATCAAAACTACAAAAAGAAACTTGCTGGGTGCGATGGCTCACGCCTGTAATCCCAGCAGTTTGGAAGGCTGAGGTGGGCAGACCACCTGAGGCCAGGAGTTTGAGACCAGCCTGGCCAACATGGTGAAATCCCATCTCTACTAAAAATACAAAAATTAACCAGGCATGGTGGCATAGTCCCAGCTACTTGGGAGGCTGAGGCAGGAGAATCACTTGAACCCAGGAGGCGAAGGTTGCAGTGATCTGAAATCGTGCCACTGTACTCCAGCCTGGGTGACAGAGCAAGACTCCATGTTAAAAAAAAATATACAAAAAGGAAATTATTTTAGATTTAGATTTTTATATTTAATTATTCCGTATGTTAGAGATTTTTAAATAAATTTTTGCTTTAAAATGCAGCAGTGTCAACTTTGCTGTAATTTCGTACTACTTTCATTTGAATTTACAACAGGGTGGCCTTATTTTTCACATTCCATAGAAATACAAGCTCCAGAGACTTTGGCGTCACCTTTGGGATCTTATAAGGTCAGTAAATAATACCCTTTTCTTCCCATCTTAGGTTCAGAATAGATTTAAAAATAAAGCAAAGGAAATAGATCGAGATTTAAATAACAGCTTTATGACTGATAAAGCAGACTAGAGAATGTGGTATCAAATCTGCATCAAATAGCTTCCCAACATGCCATCCCCAAGATAGACAGACTCTCACACAGAGACACACAGAGCTGTGGGCTTTTCCCATCCCATGGGGTTCATCTGAATGCACAAGAGCAAAGAACAAAAGTGGAGGTAGTGACTTCTAAAAGTAGGAAAGTAGGGCTAGGTTGGCTTTCCCCAAAACCTGCAATCAGTGAGAAGTGAGTGATGGGCGAGGAAATGAGGCAGTAGTACTATGCTACAGGGACCCTGTACATGAAAAAACAAGGGGTGAAATAGTGTCTCCCATCCCCAAAATTCAAACTGAAATAAGGAATCAATGAGGGTGTGTAGCTTCCAGGGTGACAGCCTACAGTCATTCTCCTTCACCTACTAAATATATGTGGTATTTTTTCCTGCAAATAGCATATACAAATAATATGTATTTCATTTTTACAAAATATTTACTTCTTTTTCTCATCTTAGTGTTCGTTAGCCCATAGTAAAGGTGTATAACAGTTTTTTTCCACAAAGTATATTAGCCTAGTACTAGAGATGAACGGATAGATAGGTAAGATAATTGATACATGTATATATAGAGGAAAAAAAGTATCCAGAAAATACTGCATTGGGTCTAATCATCTTTTGTATTATAAAATAACAATAAAGGGTTACACTTCATATAATAGATACTAATAAAATTAGTTACTAAGTAATTATGTATCTGAATTTATACTGGTTATTTGCCTTCCCTAGATTGCTTTATACATCACAATATATAGCCTTGGATACAGAATGCAATTTTCTATGCCCTTTAGAAACTGCTATTTACCCTTTTTCATCTGGTTATACATTTTCACTGTGCCATCATTGTGAATAATTGGGCTCACATGATACTGACAGCATAGAGATTTGGAATTTTTGCATTTATAAAGATCTAAAATAGTCATGATTAAATATTTGGAAGAAACTAAAACTAATTTTGAATAACTGTTATCGTGATGGGGGATGGAATTCATCTTACCACTTTTAGGAAATGCAAAATAAGTTATCTAATCTCCTTAAGTATGTAGAGTATTTTAATAAATGCAAAATTAAACTTTGATCATTCAGTAAGATCAAATATTCATTATAAAATCACTATTTAATAATTGTTCATAGTTGCCTAACCCATTACAGTTCAAACTGATGATAAAAGAATGGCCTAAACTTGCAATTTCATCTATTACATTGTTTGAGGAGCCACAGATCATAGTGTGTATGGTCCAAAAAAAAGTCAAAAAGAATATTGGATATTAGCATTTTTTGTTTACTTCTCTTAATATTGCTGAAAAAAGCAAAGACACTCTTCATTCTCCTTGATGTGATGCTGATTTTCCATTCAAGTGGAATGCCATAGCGGGACATTGGAATCAAGCAGTAAAGTTCTCTTGGTGACCAAACACCAGACCTGTCACAATTAACATGAGTAAATTAGGTTACATCTTATTTGTCAACTCATTTTCATCACTAGTTTTCTCTAACCACCAAATGGATGGGTTAGAAAGTGATGGATTATATGTTTCTTCACCAAGCTGCTGTAAGTGTCCTAGAGGCTTTGTCAAGAAAGTCACCCCTGACTGGGCAAGTTAAAGGGACTTGCCAAAGAAGTCAAGAGGTGGTAGGGAAAGCATGAAAGCCCTTCTAAGGAGAATGAAAAAACAAATGGGAACAGAAGCTAAAAGGTAAAGCACATAATTGTAATTAAAGTTTCATTAGAAAGTATTCTCCAAAATTAACCAAATAAAGTTAGTGGGAAACAGTATGTAGATAATGGATAACGATCTAGGATTTGAAGTCAGACAGAACTAGACGTGAATTTCAGCTCATACATCAATAGACTGTACAACCTCAATAAATTTCTTAATTTTTCAACATTTCAATTTCCTCATTGAAAAATTGTCATAATAATACTATTATGATTGTGGTGAAGAGAAATGAAATTTTTCGCATATCAAAATTGTTCAATACACACTCCCTATAATTACTGCTGCTTTGCCGTGTTGCCGTGTTGTAGTTTTTATTAATGTAGAAAGGCATTAGCTCCCATTTCTTTAAATTCAGCAGTGGAATAATGAATATCCAGCACCATTTCTGCTACCAAGACCACTGCAGTGACGTAGGGAAAAGGGACTGGCATACTGAGATGAGAGCCAGTGGGAGTGGCCTGCCCTATGGTAAGGAGTATTTTACCACTTATATCATTTATAATTGTCTGTGAAAAGTGATTTTTAAAAAACTGGATTTTAATACAGTTAAATTCCCTACAGATAATGCATCCCTTTATTGACCGTGTTAGTGAAATTGTCCCCTCACCATATCCTGCCCCATGGATCACCACTGCTCTTTATACAGATGAAGTCTGAGGGCCAGAGAATACAAGCAAGTAGCCAAAGTCACACAGGATCATTTTCAAGCTGCTTTTTTTCAAAAATAATTCTACATTTTTTCAGTTCTTTCCAGATCATTTGCCCCTTCCTAACTTCTTTCAACTCATGTATCAGGTCCTTAGTTTGGTTTTCCTCCAAAATCTAAACTAACACAAGCAAAATCCATTCATTTTCAGAGGTTCCTCATACAAGAGGTAGAAACAAATATAGTGCATTCACTCTGAAGGATTTTTACTATTTCTGTTTCTACCTCTTACACAGTATTCCTGGTCTCTGCTTGTCCAGTCTTACAAGACTCTGTTGACAATTGGTGTGATGTACTAACATGTTTGTCTGGAATAATGTGATAACAAAGTAGAGCCACGTTTATGCCATGTCATATTTTAATAGTGTTTTGTTTCTTAACCCTTCCCAAAAGGGAAAAAATACATGATAGGTATTTTCCCCCAACTGTAAAAAAAAAAAAGAAAAGCTAAACAATGTTGGGATTTCTTCCAAAATATATTGCCCTTTCAGTGAAGCTATTGTGAAATGTTTCTTTCAGTGTGTGTATTAAGAATCCACTCTGCTAGCTAAAGTCAGGTAAGTTTCCACTTGTCACCACTGAAAGAAGTAAAATGCCAAGAATGGAACAAATGGCACACACCTTTATTTCCACCATACGCAATGTGCCTTTCTACTTGCCAACAGAAAGCAGAACAGATAAAGTAATATTCTGCTAAATAATGATGCACACCAAAACAATGGCTATTTCTGCAACTCAAGAAGAAATCGTTATATTGTTTACTGTTCACAGTTCTTACTGTCAAAGGTCAATGTTGTGTTTTGTGCCCTGATTGTCTTAAATTAATAAACACTATTCTCTTGTTAGGTTGAGGAGGAAAAGAGCAATCTGTCAAGAGAAGTATTTCTCTTTCATTAAAAGATTTTACTCAATCCAGAAAACTGTTCCTACCTCCA
Source organism: Macaca nemestrina (assembly GCF_043159975.1). Classification (NCBI taxonomy): domain Eukaryota; kingdom Metazoa; phylum Chordata; class Mammalia; order Primates; family Cercopithecidae; genus Macaca; species Macaca nemestrina. The sequence goes on from NC_092128.1 coordinate 69,405,274, forward strand.
CTTTCCTGGCTAGTAATGAGAGACAAATCCATGGCAACCAGTTTCAAGCCACCTAAAGAAAGATGTCCCAAATAAATCCTACAATGAATACGATCTTTTTAGAGAACAGCATTTCTCTCCATAATTATGCTATAAAACAGATTTCACACCTTAGGTACAATGCATAAAACATAAGCTAAAATTTAAGGCCTAAGATTTGAAAAGTCTAAAACATTTCTATCTCAACAGTCTCTATTTACTCTAATCACTTCTTTATAAATAACTATATCCATGTGTTCTGTTCCAAAAGTCCTCTAAGCATATCACATGTTTCTGCTCAGAAAAGTTTGATAGTCCCAATTATTGCATAACTTCAGGAAAAATGATATGCATTTAATAAAATTAATTGGGGAAATTTCTTCATAAATGAATATAAAGGTTGTGGTGAGGATCCTTAAAATACTCATTTCACACTCAACTCTAAAGTTTACTCATGATTTGACTGATAAAAGCTCTGCAATAAAAAAGCAACATAATAATATAGCTTCTAAATGAGCAAGCATTGAAGTCAATTGAAGCCTAGTAGGTGAAAGGTTTCTTTATAAATGTTAAAAGCTGAAGCTTGAGGGATAGGAAATAAACATTTTAAAAGCATCAGTAAGAGACAATCTTAGGTATAAACATAATTATTTATTTAGGGCATTCCTAGAGATAGATGCTGCAGCCAGCAAAGACACGCTAGCATGTAAACCACATGAACGAGAGAAGATGGAACAGCTGAAAGGCAACGTTCCTCCCAGGGAAGCAATTTGGACTCCAACCAGGCCAACAGTGATGAAAAATCATCATTCCTGGGTGACCAGTTCTTTAGTTGTGTCTCATTATGGTTTGAGAAAGGTATTTCAGGTCTGAACTTGGTAGCTAATGCTTTTATCACAAGCATCAAATGCTAATTGGTTAATCCAGATCTGCCAGGACAAGCATAGTTTCTTCTTATTTCAATTACCTACACTGATGGTTAGAAAACACACCAGAATCCAAGCATCCATTTCATTTGAGATAAAAAGTGTTTAAAGAAAAAATAGTTAATATCATATGCATTAGAATTAAAATTCTGCTTGGACAATAAAAACATTAATATATATAAGTGATTTTTTTTTTTTTTTTTTTTAATATTTGAGACAGAGTCTCGCTCTGTAGCCCAGGCTGGAGTGCAGTGGTGTGATCTCAGCTCACTGCAAGCTCTGACTCCTGGATTCACACCATTCTCCTGCCTCAGCTTCCCAAGTAACGGGGACTACAGGCACCTGCCACCACGTCTGGCTAATTTTTTGTATTTTTAGTAGAGACGGGGTTTCACTGTGTTGACCAGGATGGTCTCGATCTCCCAACCTCGTGATCTGCCCACCTTGGCCTCCCAAAGTGCTGGGATTACAGGCGTGAGCCATCGCGCCTGGCCTATAAAGTGAAATTTTTAAGCAAGGGGAAAAGCTCAAATTCAAATTTTAAATAATCTGTTGGTTGATTCTCTATTAAATGAGTTCAAGAAAAAAAGACTAATTATTCACATCCTCTCTGCCATCAGAGATTGCTAATTACCATCTTTTTCCAAATTTTTGGGGGCTAATTCAGAAATTCAATGTTTATGACATTTTTCAGTTAAATTCTTCATAATGTATACTCAAAAAAAAGACAAACATCTCACATTATCCAGCAAGTTTCCTCCCAACACTTAATATCTTCATATTTGGTAAAGGTAACAATCCAAAATAAAATCATTTTACTTAATGGAATTAACAGATAATGAAATCATTACACTGTTTCTTTAAAATAATTGTCTCAAATATGAGGCTTTCCACCAAGAAATATGAAAATACACATTGAAATTATTTCCTACTCAATCAGCAGTTCTATTAAGCATTTTACAATCAGATGGTTCAATGCAAGATGCAAATTGTTTTATTTCTGAATCCCCTCCCTCACTTTGTGTGACTCCTGAAATTGCTTTAGAAGGAAGCACTTGTTTTTTAAAATAATATTGTAATATTTTAATAGATACAAAACTAACAAAGAAATTTTGTTTTAACAAATAAGCAATCATTGAGGAGCACATATATCCCAAATATAAAAGATTGTAGATTTAAGCTATTTGTCTTTTTTCCAAGATCATTTGGTTTGAGTAGATTGCCTCTACTCAAAGGCAATGCACATCATTTCCACTTTCTAGGTTATTTGGGAAACACTCCAGAAGTGGTAGAGTTTATATGCCACAATGGTTACAATCATTGGCTTTAAAGTCAAACATGAGTCAGAGTTCCAGGTCTGCTACATAAGATTTTGTGATCTTGAGCCTCAATGTTATTACAGGTAATTGGAATAAAAATAGCATCTTATATGTTTGCTGTAAAATTACATTAAATAATGCTTAATGCCTATGCATAATAAACAACAAATGTTATATATGATAATTGTCATTAATATTATAATTAATAAATTGTTATACATTTTCATTTCTATAAGTATGGCTGAGTAGATGCCCTGAATCATTGTCTCAATTGAATCAATTAAAATTCCAGTTAAAATATAGCATTATTTTTCAAAGCATTGTTGAACTGGCTTGAAAGTTAGAAATTCAAAAGCCCCAAACAAAATTAAAGCATTACTGCTTACTCTAAGAGGTAAAAAATAATAAGCCTGGCATTCACCCAAGGGTTTGAGACCTTGCTATTCTAATTGGCAGGTTTGTGGAGTTAGGGACAGAAGACAAAGGCAGCACTCTGTTTATAGGGGGAATTTAGGATGAGACACTCCAGATATCTGGAAAATGTTTACTGGAGCTTTGTTCTTGCTTTTATTTTTGTTGAATGGCAAATCATGCTTTCTATACAATTTTTAAATCTTCAGAATAAATTTAATTTAGAGTAATTTTGTTTTGGTTTGGTACTGGCCATGAGCAACTGGGAGAAGTAAATGCAACTTTTCTGAATAATATCACTTTTGACACAACCCTCAAGTAATTCCCACAGATAAAGTTCCAAGAATAAACAATTCAGAACTGAAAATCATAAAACACACATACAAAACAAGATATTATAAGTAGAAGTCTGTAAAAATAACAGCAGAAACAAGCTGACAAACATTAAGAAAAGGAATTATTTGAAACACACTAAGAAATAACTCTATATTACATGTCTAAAGAAAGAAAAAAGAAGTTTGATATTTTGACTAGCAACTAGGAGACTATAAAAACGAATGTTCAGATTTGAAAAGGAACCAAATAAAATCTCAGGAAATACTGTACTAACTAAACTTTAAAAGTCAGTAACCAAATTAAATTCAGCAGCAGAGATAAATTATGAACTGGAAGAGATATTGTTCAGAAAATAGTCTAGAGAGAGGAAGAGATGGAAGACAAAAAATGAAGTGAAGGCATAGACAGAAAAGGGCTGGTCAATATCTAATCGTTGTTTCAAAGGGAGATAGAAAAAATGGGAAATAGACGATCATAGAAAGAGATAATAGTTGAGAATGTCATAGAATGATAAAAAAAAAAACCCACTAATTCTCAGTTCTAAGAATATCACTGAATACTAAGAAGTGTAAATAACTACAATTGCAAGATGACAAATCATAACAAAACCATGAAACACGGGGAAAAAAAAAGTCTTTAATGAAGCCATGGAGAATAAACAAATTACCCATAAAGAAAAGGCAATTATATTGGTAGTTGACTTCACAACCACAGAAAGAAAAAAAATAGATGTCTTGAATATTATTTTCAAGATGCTGAGATGAAAAAACTATAATCTTAAAACTTCGTACTCAGCAAAAATATCAGCCAAGAATAAGGGTGGATAAGGATAATTTTCAGACCAAGAGAGTTAACATGAGAATCAAATATTTAAAGCTATGCTTCAGAAAGAAAGATAACAATCCCAGATAGAAATCTGAGATGAAAGAAAAATAATTGACAAAGATACTGGTAAATATGTGAACAAATCATAAAATAAGAATGTCTATACAACTATGATTTATCAATAATATTTAAACATTAAAACATTAAAAAAGAATGTCTTGGGTGTAGGTGGGTGGGAAGAGACTGAAAATAAATTATAGGTCTCATACAGTTACAAGGCAAATTACAGAACTTAAAGGATTCTTATATTCATGTAAGGTTGCCAGATTTAGGAAATGAAAATATGCTTTTTATTCATTGTTTACCTAAAATTCCAATTCAACTAAGTGTCCTATTTTTTAGTCTGGCAAACCCATGTTAATTGATCTGTAGGGAAAAAAATATTATTCTTAAATTTAAGTATGCAGAGTTAGTTTAATAATAAAAAATCAATTAATGCATTTTGCCACATTTACAAATTGAAATGAAAAATGATATGACAACTTCAATAAATGTAAAAAAATTTAATCAATAAAATTCAATATTCATTAATAGTAATCTTCAAATGGAAATAGATGATAGACTTCTTTAGTCTGCTTACAAGCATTATGAAAATCGTTAGTAAATGTCTTACTTTGTGGTGACATTATAAAATAATTTTCTTGTTTGTTTGTTTGTTTGTTTGTTTTGAGACGGAGTCTCACTCTGCCACCCAGGCTGGAGTGCAGTGGCCGGATCTCAGCTCACTGCAAGCTCCACCTCCCGGGTTCACGCCATTCTCCTGCCTCAGGCCGAGTAGCTGGGACTACAGGTGCCCGTCACGTCGCCTGGCTAGTTTTTTGTATTTTTTAGTAGAGATGGGGTTTCACCGTGTTAGCCAGGCTGGTCTCGATCTCCTGACCTCGTGATCCGCCCATCTTGGCCTCCCAAAGTGCTGGGATTACAGGCTTGAGCCACCGCACCCGGCAAAAAATAATTTTCTTTAGAATCAGGGATGACACAAGAATGGTAACTATCGCTACATTTATTCCACATTGTGTTAGAGGTTCTGACCATCAGAATAAGAGAAGAAAAGAAAATTACAAATTATCACAATTGGAAAGGAAGAAAGCAAGTCATTCTCTCAGATTATGTAACTGTCCACCTAAAACAAAGTAATCTACAGGCAACTATCAATATATTATTGATGTAATTATGGTGTGCGCAGTTTTGGCTAGATAGGTAGTGATAGGTAGTGATTTTGGATTTGGTCTCCCACTAATTTGCAATATTTCTGAGTTAATTTTACAAAATCAGCATATTTCTTGTTTAAAAAGAGAGAGAATCACAATGTTGCTGGAAATCAAAACACACACACATATATATATATATAGGTCTTGTTCTGTTGTCCAAGCTGGAGTGCAGTGGCATGAATTGTAGCCTTAACCTCCAGGTACTCAAGCAATACTCCCGCCTCAGCCTCCCAAGTAAATATGACCACAAGTGTACACCATCTAACTTGGCTAATTTTGTTTTGTTTTGTTTTGTTTTCTTAGTAGAGATGAGGTCTCACTATGTTGCCCAGGCTGGTCTTAGACTCCTGGACTCAAGCAATAGTCCCAACTCAGTCTCCCAAACTGCTAGGAATACAGGCATGAGCCACCATGCCTAGTCATAAATATTTTTAAATAAAATATAAAATACTATTGTATTTTTATATGTCAACATTAATGGCAAATATAATTTTCAAAATGATATCATTTTTCTATGGCAACAAAAAATGTACTTAGAAATAAATTTAACAAAAATTAGATAAGCATTGTAAAAAAATATTAAATTTTATAAAGGCAATAAAGAAATCATAGGTAAAAGGAGAATTATGCCATGAATCCCTAAATACAATTGCATGTGCACATGCATATATACTCACAAGATTGGTAATTGATAATAGAATGGGAGCTTCTGCTGAGTGGGGAAAACATGGACTCCAATACTTAGTTGTGGGCCAATTAGTTATCATATAGAAGGAAAATAAAAGTGGATTGCTAACTTGCCACAAAAAAATAAAGTTATAATATTTATGATTGGAAGGGAAATCTATAAAACTAGTAGAATGCCATGAGGAAAAACAGGTTTATGACTTTGGGTTAAATATAAAAAATATATGCCATAAAGGAAATTATAAATTAAACTACAGTAAAATTAAGAACTTCTGTTCATCAAAGTTTAAAATGTAATCCACAAACTAGAAGACATGAGCAACACATATTAGCCACAAATGCATATGACCCCCAAAATATTTTAAAACCCTATAAATCAATAAGAAAAAGATAAACATTTAAATAGTAAAAAATAAAAAAGACTAAAAACACAGAAACAATTTTTACAGAGTAGAAAACACAAAATTATTGTAAACATATGAAAAATTTTCAGCTTCATTAGTAATCAGAAAAAAATTAAATAACAATGAAAGTTCCATATATAATGACAAAAGTTGTAAAATTTAAGAAACAGGGCAATACCACGTGTTGGCAAGGATAAAGGATATACATTAATGCAAATTCTCTTCCACTGCTAGTGGGAAGATAAATTCAAACAACCTTTTGGGAAAGTTGAGCATTACCTGGTAAAGTGGAGTGTGTGTGAAACCTGCAATTCAGAAGCTCCATGTCTACACCTAAAGCTTAGAGAAACCCTTGCACAAGTGTTTCAGAAGCATTGCAAGAATCAAGAAAAAGAACATCAGTGGTTAAGAACCATGAACAACGTAGTCAGGCTCTTAGACTGAAATCTCTCTGCTACTTTATAACTCTATCTTAGTTAATTTATTAGCATTGTTATGTTCTTGCATCCTCAACGGTAAGTTGAAAATAACAATAGTACCTATTTCATAGGCTTGTGTTGATATTTAAATATTTAAAAGTGCTTGGAATAGTGCCTGGCACATAGTATTATACTGTTATCTGTTGTTATTATTTACAACAGCATTGTTAATCATCAAAAAAAAAAATCCTGGAAATACTGCAAATATTTGCCACTAGGATGTGTGTGTATACAACTATATGTATACACACACATATATATTCATATATGCACACACATAAACACAATGGAATACTACATAACGGCAAAAATAAAAACTTCAGAATAAACAAGATAAGCAACTCAGACTATAAAATATGATTCAATTTATGTGATTTCTTAAAGGCAAAATGTTACATTGTTTAAGAAGGTATATTTTACTAAACTTGGGGAAAAAGAGAGGGAATGATTTACATAAATTTAGAATTTCAGAATGGTGGTATCCTCTTTGGAAACAATGAGTGGAATGAAAGCTGGGAGAGTGACCCAAAGGCTTCTATAGTGCTAATAATATTCTCTGTCTTGGCCTATAAGAAGACTGAGATTTATTTAGTCTTCCAACTGTATATATACCTCTTGTGCACATTTTATATTCCGTATTTTGCCAAATATAGTGTGAAGTATTTTAATGTGAAGTATTCCACAAACTTAAGGTATAAATATGGCTTCTTTGCTTTAACTTTAAAATTAATTGCTTTACTTCTCACTTGCCTCGTTGATACAGTTTGTCTCTGTGTCCCCAACCCAAATCTCACGTGGAATTGTAATCCTCATATGTTGAAAGTAGGGCCTGGTTGGAGGTGATTGGATCATGGGTGTAGTTTCCAGTGGTTCAGCACCATCTCCCTAGTGCTGTCTCATGATAGAGTTATCACAAGATCCAATTATTTAAAAGTGGCTCTTCCCCCTTTCTCTCTCTCTCCTGCTGCCATTTAAGATATGCCTTGCTTCCCCTCACCTTCAGCCATGATTATAAGTTTCCTGAGTCCTCCCTAGTCACACAGAACTGAGTCAATTAAACCTCTTTATAAATTACCCAGTCTCAGCTAATTTTTTATAGCAGTGTAGGAACAGACTAATACACTTATTAACAAGAAAATAATTTCCTCTCTAAAATACCAAGTTGTCCTAAACATGGGTTTTTTCCACACCTAAGGAACTAAGATACACAAGACCTGGATAGTTTCAGTCTCTCATTTTCACTGCTTTTCACAATTGTATTGCAATGCTAGAAGCTAATCCAAAACAATTTTACTGACAATGGGGATGCAATATGACCCAGATGGAAAACTTATACACATCTCCTCAGCAGCAATTTCTGAGATGAGGTTAGTGCAGCAGTAGAAATACAAAAGAAATAGAAGAAAATGGAGAATGGAATCATAGATAGCAGAAAAACATTTACCCCTTAAATGTCAAATTGGGGAAAACAAAACCACATTAGCCTCAAACAGATTTTACCTCTCCTTAGTAATAATAACCCCTAAAACTATACTTCCTGAAACAGAAAACAAGCCCTGGTTAATACTAAGGATGCTGTATTTCTTTTGAATTTCCCATTTTCTTCATGCAGAGCAATGTGTCAAATCTGAGGTTGAGCTTCCTGCACAGGGCTGCTTAGGATCTGTTCAAGATACACAAAGTGAGTTACTGGGTTGGATGTTTCTAGCAGAGAGGGTCAAAATAAAGATGAGAAAAAATAGAAGAATGACATTTTAAAATGCTTATTAGATGTGACATAAAAAATGTATTGTAAGTTCTGTATTACAAAGATTTTGCCCATAATTCCAGGGTAAAAAATGTTAAGCATGACTGCACAGAAATGATAAGGCACTGATTTATGTATAGACTAGGGAAGACAACAATTTTTTGGTTAGACTATTCCATCACACATTATAAAATGGCTTTTCCTTTTTACTGTTTAGTTCAATAAATCTTCTTGTCTATTAATCTGTGAATTGCTGGCTCAAGCTACATACCATGATTTTCTCATTGAAATAAAGTCTGTGGGAGAAGCCCCTGGCATAAAGTAAAATCTTACATCAAGTGCAGAATTTTTCTGTCCCCTGAAGGCCCACCGCAAGATTTTACTGTATTTGCTTACTAACATAAGCTAGAGAAATTCCCATTAATGTTTAAAGCAGTTGTAACCCCCATGAGGACCCAAAGTCACTTAAAATCTTTTAAGTGTTTTTCATATCCCACATTAATCACTATTTCAGTCAAGACATATATGACAAGGAATGATGAGCAAATAAAATGTTATAAATAAAATGTCTAGAAAAAATATTTATTATTATTACATTATAGTGTAGTTTATGAAGTTAAAAGAGAAGATAACAAATATTAGCTAACAATGATATACCTGATAAAAGAGTAATTGGAACTAAAGGGTTCTAATGTCCTAAAATTCTAAAGCCAAGGTTTTGGTAGCTGGGAACAAGAACAGCTGTACTCCAGAGGCCAATGTGGGGAAAGTGGAGCCAGTCCTTCAAAGTCAAAGATGCAGCAAGTAAGAAAGAGTGGGCTACCTAGACGTGTGGCAGTAGGATGAGCCAAGGAAGCTCTGTAGCTGAATCTTCTGGCAACACAGTTTTTGGGGATATTGACTGTTGAAAGACAAGTTGAGTCTGAATTATTTGCTCTGAACCCAAAACACTTAAGAGCACAAAAATTCTATAGGGTTAGTTAGCAAAATTTCCAAAGACAAAAATGAAAAATTATGAATAACTCCACAAAGATTGCACAGACATAAGAAAGTACCCCACTTTGAGTCAAATCCAGTCAAAACAAGGAATAAAAGAGTAACAATAAATTAATACCTGCAAGACAAAGATTTTGAAAATGTCAGTCCTAGTAGTCAGAAGAACTATGTATGAAATATTTAAAGAAATAAAATGGGCAATAGCAAAAATAAGCATAAATCAAGAAAATATCAGAAATGAACAGACAAAATTGAAAAACAGAAATTCTAGAAATAAATTTGAAATAAATAATTCAGCAAATGTTTAAAACAGCCAGAGAGATATAGTTGAAATGAGAATTAGAGAGTTAGAAATGAATGGAAATAATTTATCCAGAATGAAAAAAGAGATAAAGAAATGAAAAATGTGACATAGGTTAGGAGACGTTGGTGTAATGAGTCTTACCTATTGCGATTACAGAAGACAAATATTCGACCTTATCATGGAGCTACTACATAATATATTGTTCAGCCTTAAGTTTTTACTAAAGAACTTAAGAGTAATCACTTAAAGAACAGAATGTGCAAATTGCAAAACAAATGTTGGGAGGTGTATAATAAAAGGGAAAATATGTGAATAAATCAGTCTGAAAACAAAGTAATGAAGGAGAACATACATAAAGAGAAAAGCAAAATAGATATAAACAAAAACACAAGAGGAACTTGAGAGGAAAAGCAAATCTAAGCATATAAATACCCATGATAAATATAAATAAGCTAAATTTTGCACTGACAGATATTGTCGGAAAAGATATGGATTTAGCATACTTACTACGTATCAACAAATTACAGTTAGTTTTAATATTGATGTTTAACACACAGCCCTTCTATTTTTAACTAATGAGGGCCTCAAAAGTTATGTTCTGAGCTCTTGACATGACAACATAGGTAGCTAGAATTGCTGTAGATTTAAGTTCCCATTTCTCCAAGATACGTTGGTTTCTAAAATGACAGGGAATGGTATTTAGAGACCATGATCAAGGTACTATGGCGATTCATTCCTACAGAATTGATGACAGTTTCTAGGCCTTTTCAGTAGACAAAGCAAGGAAATATGCATTTCTTAAAAGGGAATGCAGCATAAAGCATGAGTTCATATCAGTAACTCCTATTCAAAATTAAATTATTTCTATCTCTTTTATCTTGCACTGAGACTTTTCAGTTCCTAATGACATTACCATATTTTACTTCTTTTATTCTACTAATAATAAAATAACAATCCTAATGATACAGGAATTAAAAAGAAATTACTTAGGCAGAGAGTGAGAGTATGGACATCCTTGGTAAGGTTTTCCTTTTAATGAAAAGCAGCCCCAAATTATTTTCCCTTCTAACAAAAAGCAGCCTGTAAAATCAAGCTGCAGACATAGATACTAGCAGTTGTGCCAATCATGTTCAAGATGGTGGCTCTATCCTCCCTTCTTTTTGTCAGCCACATGTACAGTAAGAAGCAGACAAGATGGCACAAATCAACTGAAAAGTTCATTTGCATAATAAGATTCGGGTGGGGTTACCAGCCTTCCCCACATGCTATATAAACATCACACCTGATCCAAACAATCTGTGAGCCCTACATAAATCAGACACTGCCTATACAAGCTGGACTATAAAATCCAGCACATCCGCCACCAACCAGTCTTTTCTACTCAGAAGACCTCATCTCTCAATAGAGAAAGCTGTTTTTCTTTCTCTTTTATTCTGCCTATTAAACCTGTGCTCCTAAACTCCTTGTGTTTGTCTGTGTCCTAACTTTTCCTGGCATGAGATGACAAACCCCAGGTATATAGCCCAGACAACATAGCAGCTTCATATTGGGAACTCAACTAGAATACCAAGGTACAACATTCATTGAAACAGTGAGTAGAGGAGTGAACTCCAACTCTGTCCTTTCATTTTGGGGCTCTCAGTCTCCATTTTAGAACCAAGTCAAACCAAATACTGGGCCTCCTTCAACCATTTTAAAACAATTAGCTTGGGTTCCAGACTTACAGAACTTGGTGGACAGGATTACTGGGGTGAACATGGAGAATCCCCCAGCACTTGTGGGTTGTTGGGCATGTTGGCCATGTTTGAACCAGTTTCCTTTCATGGAGGACTTAGCCATCATGTGGGGCTGGTGGAGTCCTGGGCAACTGAGGATTTCTGGCTGGGCTATCCCCCGCTGTTATCCAAAGGCTCTCCAACTTTCCTATCACAATTTCCTCATTTCCTAGTCGCAACCACCATATTTCTTATTCTCTCTGAGTATGGAATGTGCAGGAATTTTTATAGTTCAGGGAGATAATCTTGTTTGGCAAGATCAGAGAATGTCATAGTAACCAGGGATATAGCTCAAGGGAAGGCATCTTTGTGATTTTCTAGGAACAGAAACCCCCTCCCCCGCCAACCCTTCCACAGTTGGCATTACTCTCAGCCCTTGGTCTAGAGAGCACATGGCAGTTCCAGGTCTCTCCCTGACCTTGGTCTGGAGAGCACATGGCAGTTTCAGGTCTCTCTTCGCCCTTGGTCTGGAGAGCACATGGCATGTCATGGTCACTCTGTCCTTGGTCTGGAGAGCACATAGCAGTTTAAGGTTAACAGAGGCACCTAGAGGAATAGGGATCCTCTCCATGAGGCAAATTGTCGGTCCTTTACTGAAACACTCTAGCTTCCCAATTCTCCCTTTTTGCAGCCTCTACTAGAGACCAGTTGCTTCTGTGAATGACAAAACTCTGCCTTCAACAACCAGGAGTAAAATATCCTTCAAAGCTAAAATTTAGTCTTGATACTGTCCCATCAGCAGGAAAACGGCCATTTGGTCCTTACATTCTTTTAAGGCATCTATCCTGCCTCTAATTAGAATGGTACTTAATTAGTAAGGGGATTTTGAGTTCAGAAGTTAACTGTAACCATTCTCTAAGGGTAAATGCTTTAGCACAGGCCACAATAGCAGGATATAGAGCTCAAACTAGCACACTTGCTCCATTAAGGAGGGAAATGCAACTGTCACATAGTCTCTCCTGAGATCTATTTTTCAGGGAGCCAGGCGGGTCACACAAGTCCAGGACATCAAAGGGAAATCACAGGCAGAGGACTAGAGCTGCATGGGTGAGCGTGACTAATCCCAATCTCTTAGTTCCTCTGGTTCCATGGCTGGGGTTCACACCTGCAACCATGGGTGGCACATTCAACAAGGTGCCAGGATCCAGGAACGAAGAGGGAAAAAAAGCAGAAAGGACATCCCCCATTGTCTTCCTCTCCACCCTAGGTCACACCAAAATGAAGGAGTCTAAAGGGATGCCTTTCTCTCACTTCTCACTCTAGAAAGGTACCATCGTCAGCCTACACTCTCCTGGAGTCCGTTCTGAAACACAAAGACTCCTTTCACCCTGAGACTTTATAGAAAAAGTGGCTCATTTTCTTTTGCATAAGGGCATGGCCTTCTTACTAGACCTTTGCAGGCATTACAAAATCAACCCAGCTCTTTTAGTAGTCATATCACACAGGCCTATAGAGAAATATTCTCCAAAGTTAGAGAAGCAACTTCCAGGAGAAAATCTGAGGATCCTCATTATTTGGGGCCCCCTCAAGTTACCTTCTCATTACAGGACCTTAGAGAAATAAAGGGAGAATTAGGCCAGTTTTCTAACAACCCTGATAGATATACAGAAGTTTTCCAAAATTTAACTCAAATGTTTGACCTCTCATGAAGGGATGTTATGCTGCTTCTAAGCCAAACCCTACCTGCAACCAAAAAACAGGCAGTTCTGCAGGCAGCAGATAATTTTGGGTATGAATAATGTGTCTCCTGTGATAGATAAAAAGGGAAAAGAGAAAATAGGGAAGGTGAAAAATAGTGGAAACAACATTGCCAATAGGAAAGAAAGCAGTATTTCTTGACAACCGTAATTGGAAAATCTAGACTTTTCTATGGTGTTTTTCCTTCTTTCATGATTTAAAATGGCTTCTATCTATTCTTTTATAATGATCCTCCCAATTGGGAAAAGTTAATTTCCCCAAATCTTAAAAGGCTTGGCTTAGAGTTCAGCCTGGGAAAAGGGAATCCAGAAGCCTGACATAGTAGCAAAAAGGTAAAAGTATTTTTTTTACCAGTAGGCTTTGGGCTTCTCTCTCCCTGTGCAAGTCAGTAAAATAAATAATAAGGATCAATGTTTATATTCTCTGTAAAGTTTTAATCAATGAAAGAGGATTTGTGAGGTTGGTATTACACTGTAGCCAATCTGGTGTACTTTGTGTGTCTTTCTGTATAGTTCTGTCAAAAGAAAGAGTACCTTAGGTTGGGATGCAGGCCCAGGATGCCATAAGCCTGCTGTTCAAGAGAGCTCAACAAAATGGTCCATAAAAAACTGCTACAGGCCTCCATCTTGTTTCATGTCCTTGGGAACATGTCCTGTAACCACATGGCAATACATTTTTTAGTCTCTACCATTTTGCAATGGTGGCTGTCTTCTTGTGCTAAGTCAGTTCCTGGGTGAGGGCTACAAATTCAGAAAATCCAGTTTATCAATCTGGGTAGGAACAGCTAATACATCAAGGGCAAGGTTTATAAAATATCTTTTTATTTTTATTATTTTTATTATTATTATTATACTTTAAGTTCTAGGGTACATGTGCATAACGTGCAGGTTTGTTACATATGTATACTTGTGCCATGTTGGTGTGCTGCACCCATCAACTCGTCAGCACCCATCAACTCATCATTTACATCAGGTATAACTCCCAATGCAATCCCTCCCCCCTCCCCCCTCCCCATGATAGGCCCTGGTGTGTGATGTTCCCCTTCCCGAGTCCAAGTGATCTCATTGTTCAGTTTCCACCTATGAGTGAGAACATGCAGTGTTTGGTTTTCTGTTCTTGTGATAGTTTGCTAAGAATGATGGTTTCCAGCTGCATCCATGTCCCTATAAAGGACACAAACTCATCCTTTTTTATGGCTGCATAGTATTCCATGGTGTATATGTGCCACATTTTCTTAATCCAATCTGTCACTGATGGACATTTGGGTTGATTCCAAGTCTTTGCTATTGTGAATAGTGCCGCAATAAACATACGTGTGCATGTGTCTTTATAGCAGCATGATCTATAATCCTTTGGGTATATACCCAGTAGGGCTAATATCCAGAATCTACAAAGAACTCAAACAAATTTACAAGAGAAAAACAAACAACCCCATCAAAAAGTGGGCAAAGGATATGAACAGACATTTCTCAAAAGAAGACATTCATACAGCCAACAGACACATGAAAAAATGCTCATCATCACTGGCCATCAGAGAAATGCAAATCAAAACCACAATGAGATACCATCTCACACCAGTTAGAATGGCGATCATTAAAAAGTCAGGAAACAACAGGTGCTGGAGAGGATGTGGAGAAATAGGAACACTTTTACACTGTTGGTGGGATTGTAAACTAGTTCAATCATTATGGAAAACAGTATGGCGAATCCTCAAGGATTTAGAACTAGATGTACCATATGACCCAGCCATCCCATTACTGGGTATATACACAAAATATCTTAAGCGCTGATCTTGAGAGCAGTTAAGGGAGGATCAGACTCTTGCAGCCTCCAGCTGTGTGACACCTAAGCCATGGTTTCTAATCTTGTGGCTAGTTTCTTGGTCTGATCCCCAGGCTAGAGGGAAATATATCTTGGGAAGGAGCTGTTACCATCTTTGTTTTGGGCTATAGTCTATAGACCAGGCTCCTCCCAAAGTAGGTTTGGCTTACACCCAGGTATGGCCAAGGACAGCTTGGGGGCTGGAAATGAAATTAAGTTGGGGTTTTTGGCGGAGCAAGATGGCCGAATAGGAACAGCTCCAGTCTCCAACTCCCAGCGCGAGCGACACAGAAGACCGGTGATTTCTGCATTTTCAACTGAGGTACTGGGTTCATCTCACTGGGGAGTGCCGGACGATCGGTGCTGGTCAGCTGCTGCAGCCCGACCAGCGAGAGCTGAAGCAGGGCGAGGCATTGCCTCACCTGGGAAGCACAAGGGGGAAGGGAATCCCTTTTCCTAGCCAGGGGAACTGAGACACACAACACCTGGAAAATCAGGTAACTACCACCCCAATACTGCGCTTTAAGCAAACAGGCACACCAGGAGATCATATCCCACACCTGGCCGGGAGGGTCCCACACCCACGGAGCCTCCCTCATTGCTAGCACAGCAGTCTGTGATCTACCGGCAAGGCAGCAGCGAGGCTGGGGGAGGGGCGCCCGCCATTGCTGAGGCTTAAGTAGGTAAACAAAGCTGCTGGGAAGCTCGAACTGGGTGGAGCTAACAGCAGCTCAAGGAAACCTGCCTGTCTCTGTAGACTCCACCTCTGGGGACAGGGCAATAACAAACACAGCCGAAACCTCTGCAGATGCAAACGACTCTGTCTGACAGCTTTGAAGAGAGCAGTGGATCTCCCAACACGGAGGTTGAGATCTGAGAAGGGACAGACTCCCTGCTCAAGTGGGTCCCTGACCCCTGAGTAGCCTAACTGGGAGACATCCCCCACTAGGGGCAGTCTGACACCCCACACCTCACAGGGTGGAGTACACCCCTGAGAGGAAGCTTCCAAAGCAAGAATCAGACAGGTACACTCGCTGTTCAGAAATATTCTATCTTCTGCAGCCTCTGCTGCTGATACCCAGGCAAACAGGGTCTGGAGTGGACCTCAAGCAATCTCCAACAGACCTACAGCTGAGGGTCCTGACTGTTAGAAGGAAAACTATCAAACAGGAAGGACACCTACACCAAAACCCCATCAGAACATCACCATCATCAAAGACCAGAGGCAGATAAAACCACAAAGATGGGGAAAAAGCAGGGCAGAAAAGCTGGAAATTCAAAAAATAAGAGCGCATCTCCCCCGGCAAAGGAGCGCAGCTCATCACCAGCAACAGATCAAAGCTGAACTGAGAATGACTTTGACAAGATGAGAGAAGAAGGCTTCAGTCCATCAAATTTCTCAGAGCTAAAGGAGGAATTACGTACCCAGCGCAAAGAAACTAAAAATCTTGAAAAAAAAGTGGAAGAATTGATGGCTAGAATAATTAATGCAGAGAAGGTCATAAACAAAATGAAAGAGATGAAAACCATGACACGAGAAATACGTGACAAATGCACAAGCTTCAGTAACCGACTCGATCAACTGGAAGAAAGAGTATCTGCGATTGAGGATCAAATGAATGAAATGAAGCGAGAAGAGAAACCAAAAGAAAAAAGAAGAAAAAGAAATGAAGAAAGCCTGCAAGAAGTATGGGATTATGTAAAAAGACCAAATCTACGTCTGATTGGGGTGCCTGAAAGTGAGGGGGAAAATGGAACCAAGTTGGAAAACACTCTTCAGGATATCATCCAGGAGAACTTCCCCAACCTAGTAGGGCAGGCCAACATTCAAATCCAGGAAATACAGAGAACGCCACAAAGATACTCCTCGAGAAGAGCAACTCCAAGACACATAATTGCCAGATTCACCAAAGTTGAAATGAAGGAAAAAATCTTAAGGGCAGCCAGAGAGAAAGGTCGGGTTACCCACAAAGGGAAGCCCATCAGACTAACAGCAGATCTCTCGGCAGAAACTCTCCAAGCCAGAAGAGAGTGGGGGCCAATATTCAACATTCTTAAAGAAAAGAATTTTAAACCCAGAATTTCATATCCAGCCAAAGTAAGTTTCATAAGTGAAGGAGAAATAAAATCCTTTACAGATAAGCAAATGCTTAGAGATTTTGTCACCACTAGGCCTGCCTTACAAGAGACCCTGAAGGAAGCACTCAACATGGAAAGGAACAACCGGTACCAGCCATTGCAAAAACATGCCAAAATGTAAAGACCATCGAGGCTAGGAAGAAACTGCATCAACTAACGAGCAAAATAACCAGTTAATATCATAATGGCAGGATCAAGTTCACACATAACAATCTTAACCTTAAATGTAAATGGACTAAATGCTCCAATTAAAAGACACAGACTGGCAAACTGGATCAAGAGTCAAGACCCATCAGTCCGCTGTATTCAGGAGACCCATCTCACACGCAGAGACATACATAGGCTCAAAATAAAGGGATGGAGGAAGATTTACCAAGCAAATGGAGAACAAAAAAAAGCGGGGGTTGCAATACTAGTCTCTGATAAAACAGACTTTAAACCATCAAAGATCAAAAGAGACAAAGAAGGCCATTGCATAATGGAAAAGGGATCAATTCAACAGGAAGAGCTAACTATCCTAAATATATATGTACCCAATACAGGAGCACCCAGATTCATAAAGCAAGTCCTTCGAGACTTACAAAGAGACTTAGACTCCCATACAATAATAATGGGAGACTTCAACACTCCACTGTCAACATTAGACAGATCAACGAGACAGAAAGTGAACAAGGATATCCAGGAATTGAACTCATCTCTGCAGCAAGCAGACCTAATAGACATCTATAGAACTCTCCACCCCAAATCAACAGAATATACATTTTTCTCAGCACCACATCGTACTTACTCCAAAATCGACCACGTACTTGGAAGTAAAGCACTCCTCAGCAAATGTACAAGAACAGAAATTATAACAAACAGTCTCTCAGACCACAGTGCAATCAAACTAGAACTCAGGACTAAGAAACTCAATCAAAACCGCTCAACTACATGGAAACTGAACAACCTGCTCCTGAATGACTACTGGGTACATAACAAAATGAAGGCAGAAATAAAGATGTTCTTTGAAACCAATGAGAACAAAGATACAACATACCAGAATCTCTGGGACACATTTAAAGCAGTGTGTAGAGGGAAATTTATAGCACTAAATGCCCACAAGAGAAAGCAGGAAAGATCTAAAATTGACACTCTAACATCACAATTAAAAGAACTAGAGAAGCAAGAGCAAACACATTCGAAAGCTAGCAGAAGCCTAGAAATAACTAAGATCAGAGCAGAACTGAAGGAGATAGAGACACAAAAAACTCTCCAAAAAATCAATGAATCCAGGAGTTGGTTTTTTGAAAAGATCAACAAAATTGAGAGACCACTAGCAAGACTAATAAAGAAGAAAAGAGAGAAGAATCAAATCGACGCAATTAAAAATGATAAAGGGGATATCACCACCGACCCCACAGAAATACAAACTACCATCAGAGAATACTATAAACACCTCTACGCAAATAAACTGGAAAATCTAGAAGAAATGGATAATTTCCTGGACACTTACACTCTTCCAAGACTAAACCAGGAAGAAGTTGAATCCCTGAATAGACCAATAGCAGGCTCTGAAATTGAGGCAATAATTAATAGCCTACCAACCAAAAAAAGTCCAGGACCAGATGGATTCACAGCTGAATTCTACCAGAGGTACAAGGAGGAGTTGGTACCATTCCTTCTGAAACTATTCCAATCAATAGAAAAAGAGGGAATCCTCCCTAACTCATTTTATGAGGCCAACATCAACCTGATACCAAAGCCTGGCAGAGACACAACAAAAAAAGAGAATTTTAGACCAATATCCCTGATGAACATCGATGCAAAAATCCTCAATAAAATACTGCGAAACCGGATTCAGCAACACATCAAAAAGCTTATCCACCATGATCAAGTGGGCTTCATCCCTGGGATGCAAGGCTGGTTCAACATTCGCAAATCAATAAACATAATCCAGCATATAAACAGAACCAAAGACAAGAACCACATGATTATCTCAATAGATGCAGAAAAGGCTTTTGACAAAATTCAACAGCCCTTCATGCTAAAAACGCTCAATAAATTCGGTATTGATGGAACGTACCTCAAAATCATAAGAGCTATTTATGACAAACCCACAGCCAATATCATACTGAATGGGCAAAAACTGGAAAAATTCCCTTTGAAAACTGGCACAAGACAGGGATGCCCTCTCTCACCACTCCTATTCAACATAGTGTTGGAAGTTCTGGCTAGGGCAATCAGGCAAGAGAAAGAAATCAAGGGTATTCAGTTAGGAAAAGAAGAAGTCAAACTGTCCCTGTTTGCAGATGACATGATTGTATATTTAGAAAACCCCATTGTCTCAGCCCAAAATCTCCTTAAGCTGATAAGCAACTTCAGCAAAGTCTCAGGATACAAAATTAATGTGCAAAAATCACAAGCATTCTTATACACCAGTAACAGACAAACAGAGAGCCAAATAAGGAATGAATTTCCATTCACAGTTGCTTCAAAGAGAATAAAATACCTAGGAATCCAACTGACAAGGGATGTAAAGGACCTCTTCAAGGAGAACTACAAACCACTGCTCAGTGAAATAAAAGAGGACACAAACAAATGGAAGAACATACCATGCTCATGGATAGGAAGAATCAATATCGTGAAAATGGCCATACTGCCCAAGGTAATTTATAGATTCAATGCCATCCCCATCAAGCTACCAATGAGTTTCTTCACAGAATTGGAAAAAACTGCTTTAAAGTTCATATGGAACCAAAAAAGAGCCCGCATCTCCAAGACAATCCTAAGTCAAAAGAACAAAGCTGGAGGCATCACGCTACCTGACTTCAAACTATACTACAAGGCTACAGTAACCAAAACAGCATGGTACTGGTTCCAAAACAGAGATATAGATCAATGGAACAGAACAGAGTCCTCAGAAATAATACCACACATCTACAGCCACCTGATCTTTGACAAACCTGACAGAAACAAGAAATGGGGAAAGGATTCCCTATTTAATGAATGGTGCTGGGAAAATTGGCTAGCCATAAGTAGAAAGCTGAAACTGGATCCTTTCCTTACTCCTTATACGAAAATTAATTCAAGATGGATTAGAGACTTAAATGTTAGACCTAATACCATAAAAATCCTAGAGGAAAACCTAGGTAGTACCATTCAGGACATAGGCATGGGCAAAGACTTCATGTCTAAAACACCAAAAGCAACGGCAGCAAAAGCCAAAATTGACAAATGGGATCTCATTAAATTAAAGAACTTCTGCACAGCAAAAGAAACTACCATCAGAGTGAACAGGCAACCTACAGAATGGGAGAAAATTTTTGCAATCTACTCATCTGACAAAGGGCTAATATCCAGAACCTACAAAGAACTCAAACAAATTTACAAGAAAAAAACAAACAACCCCATCAAAAAGTGGGCAAAGGATATGAAGAGACATTTCTCAAAAGACGACATTCATACAGCCAACAGACACATGACAAAATGCTCATCATCACTGGCCATCAGAGAAATGCAAATCAAAACCACAATGAGATACCGTCTCACACCAGTTAGAATGGCGATCATTAAAAAGTCAGGAAACAACAGGTGCTGGAGAGGATGTGGAGAAATAGGAACACTTTTACACTGTTGGTGGGATTGTAAACTAGTTCAATCATTATGGAAAACAGTATGGCGATTCCTCAAGGATCTAGAACTAGATGTACCATATGACCCAGCCATCCCATTACTGGGTATATACCCAAAGGATTATAAATTATGCTGCTATAAAGACACATGCACACGTATGTTTATTGCGGCACTATTCACAATAGCAAAGACTTGGAATCAACCCAAATGTCCTTCAGTGACAGATTGGATTAAGAAAATGTGGCACATATACACCATGGAATACTATGCAGCCATCAAAAAGGATGAGTTTGCGTCCTTTGTAGGGACATGGATGCCGCTGGAAACCATCATTCTTAGCAAACTATCACAAGAACAGAAAACCAAACACCGCATGTTCTCACTCATAGGTGGGAACTGAACAATAAGATCACTTGGACTCAGGAAGGGGAACATCACACACAGGGGCCTATCATGGGGAGGGGGGAGGGGGGAGGGATTGCATTGGGAGTTATACCTGATGTAAATGATGAGTTGATGGGTGCCGCACACCAACATGGCACAAGTATACATATGTAACAAACCTGCACGTTATGCACATGTACCCTACAACTTAACGTATAATAATAATAAATAATTATTGACAGTAAAAAAAAATAAAATAAAATAAAAAATAAATAAATAATTTTAAAAAAAAAGAAATTAAGTTGGATCAGATCTTTTTCATTGTCTCATTCACCATTTTGCAATGACGACTTCAAAAGCTGCTTACCACCCTTCTAAAAATACCTTGTACACTCAAGGTTAAGTCATAACCTAATTAAGGCTTGTTTGTTTCACCTGTGAGGTTACTCTTTGTAAAGTTCAAGAGTCGAAAGACCTAACTGCTTGGCGTGGTTGATGTCCTTTGAAAGGATTTAAAAATATTTTCTTAAACAGTGCTCAGCTTAATTAAAAGTAGAAATTCTAGTTATAGGTATATTTAAAAGACCTGTATGTATTTTTTTTCTTGGATCTTGTTTTTCTGGAAAAAAAGTTGTTTTTTTTTTTCCTTCTCAGTTGGCTGAATTACTTATTCCCATTTTTTCTGTCTTGCCACTCTTAATGCACACATGAGAGGCCCTGAGCTAAAGTCTGATAGCCTGGGACTCCTTGAGGAAAACAGAGGAAACGCCACAGACTCCACTTTGGGGGGAAAAAACCCTCTATTTTCCTCATGAAACCCAGTAATTAAGAGCAGATAGTACCCTCTCAAAGTCAAAGACTCTTTTCTGTTTCGCATTGTGTTATCTGACATTTTTAAGTTTTGGGGCATCAGAAATTACCTCACATTAGAGAGGTTTGGTGTGTAATAACTAAGAAGGGAATATACTTTAAGGATGGCTAATAATAGTTATGGAGGGATATTTAATTCTGCACATTTGGATCAGAGAATCATGCTCTTGACCACCTGAGAAATATGGAAACATCCTCATCCCCCACTGAGGGGTGAGATTACCATGGGGGATGGGGTGATTACAAAATAAACTGATTGATTTTGAGTTGCCTTGCAATGAAATGCATGGTGGAAGCACTGCACTGTCTTCTCCCATAGTATCTCCCTCCTTTTGGGGATCCAAAATCTAGTATAAAAAGGCACACTTAATTTTGGGGATCTGTTTATTATTTAGTATTTTATAGTGTATTATATAGTATTATACGTAGTATATATTGTGTACGGTATATATTGTATATAGTATATATTGTATTATAGTATATATACTATTTTCACAAATTTGTGTTGAAATAAAAGCACAGAAAGGTAGTTTTAAAATGCCAATCGGCCCTGTGGCAAAAGGGATTATAAAAGGTTTGTAAAGATTTCAACTCATGATCAAATTGATTAAAATTAGATGGAATCATCTATAAAGTTTTTTAAAAACCAACTGAGGTTAACATTAATAAACTAATGCAAGGGTAAAATTTGGCTTTGAATAGGATTTTCATGTAATAGGAAAGGCTAATGAAAGATTTTTGCCTTTTGAGTCATCATTTTGGCAAGATAAATAATTTATGGTAAACTGGAATTCTATTTTATAACATCAAGTGTTTTAACACTCTAACATTTAACAGGCTCCTCGAAATCTAACTTCAAGTTTCAAAACTGTCTTTCCTGATGCCTGGCTTTCTGGATGGTTCAGAGGGCCCCTGAAACATCTAGAGAAGAGGTAAACAGGATCATTTGAATATGTTGAGTTACGTGGGATTGCCAAAATGATGTTCAATCTTCTTTAGGTTATATTTTAGTGAATAACACTAATATATGTTCCAAAATTGTATGGGATTTCTAAAATTCTACTGTCTAACTATATGCTATCAATCATAATTAAGGTAAAAGTTATTGTAAACCACAGAGATAACTAAACTTCTTTGTCAGTAATGTTTTTAACTGTAGCTACCCTGGATATTTTGTCATTTGCAGACAATTGTTGTCTTGCTTTGTTCCTTCTCAAAAACATGGATTATAAACAAGCTATAGGACTTTAACAAGTGTTCTCAAATGCAGTTTTCTAATAGCATTGAAAATTGTAAGATTGGATTAGAGAAAAAACATACAGGACTCATGAAGAGCTAAGATGTTCATGAATATCAACCAAGAGTTAACAAAGTGGACTGAACTCAGGAAACTGAAGCCAATCTTTTTGATTTTTGGTTAGAATACGGCTGATTCATGTTTTGTTTTTCAGAGTCAATGAAACTTATTTTGAACTATTTACAGCCTTTGACAATTAAGTAAGTTATACTCCTGTGAACAAAACTTGGAGTTTGTTTCTTTCTCTCTGTGTGGTTCCTCTAGAATTTGTAAACTGTCTGTGAGTACTCTTAACTTATGCCAATATAGTTGTTCACATCAATGCAATAGGAATCCATTTTTCTTTTGCAACAGGACACAATTGAAAAAACTGGTTGTTTTATCAAGGCTTTTATTGGAAGGGTATGATTCCCTTTAAGGAGTGAATCTCAACTTGCAAAGCCAATAAAAGCCCCATGGGGAGAACTGACCTCATAGCCCTGCCTTTACAGTCCCCATACAGGGTTCCTGACTTGTGGTCAGTAAATTATGTAACTTTCTATCATGCCCAGGAGCTCCAAGTTTATCCTGGGACCTTAAGAGGAGAGGATCACCAAACTCACAGGTATTTGAGGATACAGACCCATGGCTGGGCTTGGCTTTAAAAAGTCTTATCTGAGATTCCTTGTGGAACAGAGTTCCATCAAAGCGAATCCAAAAGGCCTATGTAGAAACAACCATTCTTGCTGCATGTTATGCAAAAAATCAGGCCAAGTATAACACTAAAGTTTATTC
Source organism: Macaca nemestrina (assembly GCF_043159975.1). Classification (NCBI taxonomy): domain Eukaryota; kingdom Metazoa; phylum Chordata; class Mammalia; order Primates; family Cercopithecidae; genus Macaca; species Macaca nemestrina. The sequence goes on from NC_092128.1 coordinate 69,429,367, forward strand.
TACAAACAACATAGTCCTATCATAATTTGTTTTTACCAAAAATGATGATTGGAAAGCAAAATTATGCACCAAAGCTTATCATGTACTTGTCATTAAAGCCTAGTCTCATTAATTGTTTTTAAGCTTTTTACCTCCATTTTAGACTAACCCTGCTAATTTCTGTAAATCAAGTGGTGGTCTCCTGCAGCTTGAAGAAAAAAGAAGGGATGGGTAATGTCAAAATCTGGATCAATATGCTAGTTCTGGGCAATTAACCCACAAATTCTGCTACGTAATGAAAGTGAGTAGGGTGTCCATAACCCAGAGGATTTTGCTTGAGATATTAAAACCAAGGAACTTCATAGACCCACAGAGGGTAATTATATATCTTGGCAAGTCAAATTTTAGATGGAAAAATTCTACTATGCCACCCTTGCAGGAATTGCTATACTCACTCTACTATTTCCAATAGAGCTATACATGGTAGCACCTTCTAGCTGAAATATTGTACAGAGAGTTTCCACTGCTGTAATATTTTGCTTAATTATTATCCTTGTAGCAAGGATAACAGTAACCAACAAAAAGGAAGCATGAAAGTTTTACTAGCACTGAGTCTGCTAGAACTTTTTATTGGGTTTGGTAATATGTCACACTCTAGCTATGCAAAGGTTACAAAGAAAAGAGATTTTATATAAGAAACTATCTTGTATGGTAAATACTTGTCCTAAAGAAAATAGCTGGTTATTTAAAAGAGGAATGTTTAGGATAAGTCAGAAGATCTAAGCATGTCTTAGATGGTCTTTGGAAGTCATGAAGGAATTAATAATTGCGGGAAAAATTTAGCCAAGGTTTAAAGTTAGTTAGCCAAGGTTAACTAACTAAGTAACTAAAGTTATTCTAGCCACCCAATTCCAATGCCACTTATCCTAAAAAGAATGTTACTTTTATATTAATGTTTCAGCAACATCTGTGGGAGGCAAAGCAGTGTTACAACCCATCAGAATGGCTGACACAATCAAACTCCAAATGGTGTTGCAGACAGAACCACACATGGACATGTCTTTCTTCCAAGGACCTTAGATTTACCCCAGGAGGAGCCCTAGCTACTGTTCCCACACAACGCACCTATTCAGGAGAAAGTAACCAGAAAGGGTCATCATCCAACACCCCCTAAAAGCAGTTAGGGTTACCACTCCACAGGGGAGTGGTACAGGAATTAAGAATGTACCACTTACATTCACGGGGAGAATGATACAGGAGTTAAGAAGAAATTACTTAGGCAGATAGTGAGGCCATAGAAGTCCTCAGTAAGGTTTTCCTTTTAATGATAAGCAGCAATTATTTTCCTTTCTAACAAAGCGCAGCCTGTAAAATTAAGCTGCAGACATAGATGCCAGCAGTTGTGCCAATCATGTTCAAGATAGTGGCTCCAACTTTCCTTCTTTTTGTCAGCCACATGTACAGTAAGGAGCAGACAAGATGGCACCAATCAACTGAAAAGTTCACCTGCATAATAAGATTAGGGTGGGGTGACCAGCCTTCCCCACATGCTATGTAAACATCGCACTGAATCAAACCAATCTGTGAGCCCTACATAAATCAAACACTGCCTCCTCAAGCTGGACTATAAATTCTGGCACATCTACCGCCAGCTAGTCTTTTCCACTCAGAAGACCCCGTCTCTCAATAGAGAGAGCTGTTTTTTTTTCTCATTTCTTCTATTAAACCTCTGCTCCTAAACTCCTCGTGTGTGTGTCCATGTCCTAAATTTCCTGGCACAAGACAATGAACCCTAGATACATACACCAGACAATATAGACACTTCACCAATATTGTAATGAATACAATTATTGAAAATGATATTTAAAAATTTTAAGTATATCATATTATCCTTAGAGTACATCACACTAGGGATCTAAGGTAAATTTACTGGAATTTAGGATCACTTATAATAACTTTCCTTTATATGGTTTATATCACCATATTGAACCAAAGTCAGATTCATTAGCTCGCTATTTTATTTTAGCTCCTGCTTTTGTGCTTCTCTTTTAATTTTAATTTTAATTTTTTTGAGACACATTCTGTTGCCCAGACTGGAGTGCAGTGGTGCAATCTTGGCTCACTGCAACCTCTGACCCCCAGGTTTTGAGCAATTTTCCTGCCTTAGCCTCCCAAGTAGCTGGGATTACAGGCATGCACCACCACACCCAGCTAACTTTTTTTGTATTTGGGAGAGACAGTGTTTTGCCATGTTGGTCAAGCTGGTTTTGACCTTCCTGACCTCAAATGATCCATCTGCCTCAGCCTCCCAATGTGCTGGGATTACAGGTGTGAGCCACCACACCTGGCCCTTTTGTGCTTCCTGTATTAATTTTCAAAAATTATATAAAAACACATTTACATGGTTTCAAAGTCAAATGCACAAAATGTGGCATATTTAGTATAGTTTGGTTTCTATTTATGAGCCCTCCATATATTCTTTTTCTTTTAAAAATGTTCTTATTTATTCATCAATTTTTTTTAATTTAGGCAAATATATATAAGCAAATATAATTTATAGGAGAACAATAATACATTATATACATTCTCTCCACCTTATTATTTTATTCCATAACAGTACATAGAGAATTTCCTCATTCTTTTAGAACTGAATAAAACTTCATTGTGTGGATATACTCATCTTTCACATAGTCCCAAACCCAAACATCCATGAAAGAGCACTGGATAAATAAATATCCTTGCAATGAATAGTTCCATGCAAATGTCTTTTTGTGTTTTTACTAGAGTATCTTTGAGATAAATTCCAATCAGAGAGATTGCTGGGTCAAAAAGTAAAAGCATTAATAGTTTTACTACAAATTGTAAAGCTTCTCTTCATAACAGTTTACCATTTTATATTCCCTCTAGAAACATATGAGAGCAGCTGTTTCCCCACAGGCCTGACCAAAGAGTATGCTGTCAAATATAAACTTTTGCCAATCTAATAGAAGTGGAATTTCATTGTAGTTTCAATTTGCATTTTACTTTTGGGGAAAAAATTAGAGAAACATTTCATATGTTTAAGGGTCATTTATTTCTCTTTCTCCATGAACTGCTCATTTTTCTCTACAGTTATAATTCCTCTCTATTTTAGAAGGCCTGTATCATATTAACCCTTTATTTCCTAAATGAATTGCAAATGATTTTTCTAGTTTATCATTTATCTTTGACTTTGTTCACAGTTATTTTGCCATTCAAATTTTTAGTGTTCCAAAGGGTCAGTCTTGTCTTTACTGCTTTTGTGTTTTAATCAGAGTTAAGAAAGTTTTCTCTATTCCCAGGTTAAAAAGGACCTCACTCAGCTTTCCTCCTAGTACTTGTACATCTTATTTTTAAAATTTACATTTCTAATTCATTTTTATTTTTTCTTGAAGTATGGTATGAAAATGAATGCAATTTTCTATTTTTCTAAATGTCTAGCCAGTTATCCCAACATTGGTTATTTCGATATGATTGACATGAAAAACTGTACATATTTAATGTATACAACCTGAAGTGTTTGGGAACAAGTATATAACCATGAAATTATCACACCATCAAGGTCATAAATATACCCATCACATCACTTCCCTAAGTTTTCTCCCACCCCACTTTATTGTCATTATTATAATTCTGTGTGTGTGGTAAGAACACAACATAATGTCTACACTTTTTGCAAATTTTAAATATATAATATAGTAAGGTGAGCTATAGGCACTATGCTATATGGTACATCTCCAGAACTTATGTATTTTGTATAACTGAAACTTTGTACCCTTTGCCAACGTCACATATTGAAAAGTTCATCTTTTCTTCACAAATTTGTTTGTTTTTTTTTTTGTTTTTTTTTTGTTTTTTTTTTGTTTTTTTTTGAGACGGAGTCTCGCTCTGTCGCCCAGGCTGGAGTGCAGTGGCGCGATCTCGGGTCACTGCAAGCTCCGCCTCCCGGGTTCACGCCATTCTCCTGCCTCAGCCTCCTGAGTAGCTGGGACTACAGGCGCCCGCCACCGCGCCCGGCTAATTTTTTGTATTTTTAGTAGAGACGGGGTTTCACCGTGGTCTCGATCTCCTGACCTTGTGATCCGCCCGCCTCGGCCTCCCAAAGTGCTGGGATTACAGGCGTGAGCCACCGCGCCCGGCTTCTTCACAAATTTGATATGCTGACTTCATAATATAGTAAATTTGTACAGGGATTTGAATCTATTTCCAGGTATTTTCCCTTTCTTCTCTTTAGTTAAATATCTACTTGGTTTCCAACACTATGCTATTTCAATCACTATATTTTTTAATATCAGATAGAGCCAGTTCACCCCATAGGCCACTACTCTATCAGAACATTCAGGGCTATTCTTGCTTGTTCTTCCAAATGAAATGGCTAACCCTTGTGTTTATCCCTGGGTGGGAGAGGAAGGAATCTTAATGATAATTACACTGAGATTACATTAGATTTATTAATTTGTAAAATATTAACATGTAATGTTAAAGCTTCCTATAAGTTAATATGGTATATAAACACAACACAAACCAAAGTAGAGGATATACTGAAAGAGAAGTCCTTGTTATGATCATAAATATTTGCATGCAGGCCTAGATGTGTTTGAAACCTGTATGAAAAAAGCTATAAAAAGCTCCTGAAAGGCACAAAAGTACCTACAACAAAAGGAAAAGATACACCATATTTTTGCATACACAATTCAATATCATATAGATGTTAATCTTTGCCTGCACATGCATAAGCTCAGTTTCCTGCTTATTGTCTGAAATCCTTCTTTTGACACTTTCTAGAAAAAAACATGGAAAGGTCAATGTCAAAACACACTGTATGAGTATCACAGACATGAAACAAAATCCGAGACTACAGTAGAGCATCCTTTAAAGAAATGCTGTATCATTAACACTATTGATAATAAAGAGTATGATGCTATATGGAAAAAGACAAACATCAAAAACTCTAAGAGCCAGACTCCAAATGCAAAGACATTTGGAAAACTTTCAACACAGATGTTTTCAAGGGGTCTCTGAAGCCTTTTAGCTATCTGCAGGGTTGAGGTGATTTTCATTATTATTATTCTTGAGACAGGGTTTTGCTTTTTCACACAGGCTGGAATACAGCAGTGCAATCATAGCTCACTGCAGCCTTGAACTCCTGGCCTCAAGTGATCCTCCTGCCTCAGTCTCTTGAAGTAGCTGGGATTACAGGCATGAGCCACCATGCCTAGCCATTGTGCATAATTTTTAATGTGTTATTTGTCATCTTTCACTATGTTGACATTTGCCTTAATGGTTCAAGAACAATGATAGGTAAAATTATTGACACCTTTGCATGAAATAAGTGGTACCAAACTGTGCCAGTGGTCATATTTTTCACCACCACACACTCAGAGTACTAAAAAATCATGGGGGAAAGCCAATTTCTCTTAAAAACATCTTAGGTAAAGTAGTAGAAATTATTGATATTACATCTCAACCCTTTGAGTATCCATGTTTTAAAATCTGTGTGACAAAGGAGGAATTATACATAGAGTACCATGCTGCATACCGGAGTATAATAGTCACTTCTAGGAAAAGCACTTATGTAGTTGTTTGACAGGTGAGTTGAACTAGCTACTTTTTCACAAAATGCTATTTTTAGTTGAAAGAGTAACAGACAAGAAAATGACAAGTATTCAAATTTGGGCTACCTTTTAGAAAATTTCTTAACCATAAACAAAGTCAGCTTGCTGCTTCAAGGTAAAGAACTGGCTACATTTGTCAACAATGATAAAATTTAAGTTTCCAAGTGAAAATTAGAATTTTGGAAAACTGGCATCTGCCACCATGAATTTTCCAATCTTTAAAGAATATGTTTTGTGGTGATATCAGCTGAGGTTTTGATACTACATAATAAAATGTGTTAATATTTGAAAGTTCCCCAAACTCAGTATATCAGTATTTTCCAAATAACTAATGCATGATGTTATAAAATCATGCATGGTAAAAGACCATTCAGAGTACAAGATAAACTAATAAAATTTAATAAATTTTAATGTGACACTATAGGACAAGGCCATTGATATTTGAAGTGAGCTGAATGGTGGCCCTGAAAAAGATATTTCCATGTCTTAATTCTCAGAACCTGTAATTATTAACCTTATAGGATAAGCAAGTAAATTACATGTAAAACAAGTGATTAAGTTACATATTTTGAGACAAGAGGCATATCCTGGATTATCTGGATAGGACCTAAATCCAATGACTAGTAGCCTCATAAAAGCGAGCCAGAGGCAGGTTATACGACAGAAGAGGAGAAGGCAACGTGGCCACAGAGGCAGAGATTGGAGTGACAGTTATGATTCAAGAAATACTGGCAGCCACCAGAATATAAAAGAGACAGAAAGGGTTGGGCACGGTGGCTCACACCTATAATCCCAGCACTTTGGGAGGCCAAGGCAAGTGGATCACCTGAGGTCAGGAGTTCAAGACCAGCCTGGCCAACCTGATGAAACCCTGTCTCTACTAAAAATACAAAAATTAGCCAGGCATGGTAGTGGGTGCCTGTAATTCCAGCTACATGGGAGGCTGAGGCAGGAGAATCACTTGAACCGGGGAGGTGGAGATTGCAGTGAGCCAAGATCAAGGCATTGCCCTCCAGCCTGGGTGACAGAGTGAGGCTCCATATACTTTTACCAAAGCAATATATGGAAGCAGATAGATACAGAAGCAGACATAAGAATGCAGTGTCTTAAGACAGACATTTAAGAAATTTACACAAACGTGAAACAATCCCACTCTAAGAACTACATTTATTTTGGAAAATATAGTTAAGTTTTCCTAACAACTGTTATCTTAATAAGTTATGGTTTTAGTATTATAATTTTAAAGTGAATTATTATATATTTTTAAATTATTTCAAGCTGCAATTTTTAATACAATAAATAATGACAGCTATGACCCACATAAACAAAAGTTCTTTGGGATCCTCAAAATCTTCAGAAATATACAGAGGCCCTAAGACTAATAAAAGAATACTGCATTAACTAGTTTATTATACTTATAATTTCATATTTTATGCATGCATAAGAATGATATCTGATGAAAAATCTACACCTGTATACATTCAAAAGACTTCTTTCATTAAGAATAAAATATTGGAAAATGAATTCAGAGGTCTCTATGAGGTGATCCTGGAGGAAGAAGCTAAATTTCAGTTTTTGAATTGAGTTTATTAAAGGTTTGGAACTTCTTAATAAAAAGATAAAAAAATCATTTGACCCCTCAATGAAAAAGCAGAGGAAAATGCAAAACTTAGTGGAAAACTGTATAAAAAGTCATGATCATAACATTTTTAATATTGCACAGAGAAAAATACTTCTTCATATCTCTATGAAATCTATCCAATCACCTTACGTGCAAAACTATTTTTATTTCTTCTATCCAAACTCCACCCCAAATTCCTCCCCAGCCTTATCCCATCCTTTGACCTTATGACTCCTTTCTTTTCCCTGAGGCTCTACATCACAAAAGCTCCCAAAGCCTGCTCTGAAAACACTCAAATATCCTTCAGGAGTGGAAGAGGAAAAGAAATTCCATGGACAGAGCCAGAACCAACTTTAAAGGTAAAGGTGGGGATAAGAAAGAGACTCAAAACATTAATGATTTTGGTCTTGTTCCATCGGCTTACATTTTCTTCTCTATGGACCAAGTATCTCTGTTTAACTTAATTATTAAATGGTATTCATTCTTTTTTTAATCAAAAATACTTTAATAAAAAATACTAACACTCATCTGAGCCTTCAACAAGTTGTAATCTTTTTGCTAGTGGAGGGTCTGACTTCAATGCTGATGGCTGCTGACTGATCAGGGTGGTGGTCACTGAAGGTAGGGGTAGCTATGGTAATTTCTGAAAATAATACAACAATGAATCTGGCCGCATTGACAGACTCTTCCTTCACAACAGATTTCTGTTGTGCTGCTGTTTGACAGCGTTTTACCCACTGTAGAACTTTCAAAACTAGAGCCAATCCTCTCAAACCCTGATGCTCATTTATCAACTAAGTTTATGTAATATTCTACATTCATCATCATTTCAACAATGTTCACAGCATCTTCACCAAGAGTAGATTCTATCTCAAAAAAAACACTGCTCACCCACAGAAGCAAACACCTCATCCATTCACGTTTTATCACGTGACTGCAGCAGTTATGTCACATCTTCAGGCTCCACTTCCATTTCTAATTTTTTACTATTTCTAGTACAACTGCAGTTATTTCCTCCATGGAGGTCTTGAACCCTTCCACATAATCCGTGAGTGCTGGAATCAACTTATTCCAAACTCCTGCTAATGTTGATATTTTGACCTCCTCCCAAAAATCATGAATGTTCTTAATGGCAGCTAGAATAATGAATCCTTTCCTGAAAATTTTCAATTTACTTTGTTCAGACCCCTCAGAAAAATCACTTTCTATAGTCGCTATAGCCTTATGAAACGTATATCTCAAATAATAAGACTAGAAAGTTGAAATGATTCCTTGATCCGTAGGCTGCAGAATGGATATTGTGTTAGTAAGCATGAAAATTACATTAATCTCCTTGTACATCTCCATTAGAGCTCTTGGGTGACTAGAAATCTTTTTCTGAGCAAAGTATCAATAGTGGGCTTAGAATATCAAGTAAACCATTCTGTAAAGAGTTGTGCTGTCATTTACACTTGTCAATTTCCAGAACACAGGCAGGATAGATTTATTATTATTCTTATGGGTCTCTAGGATTTTAGAAATGATAAAAGAGCATTTAGCTTTGACTTTGTCAGCAGCTGCATTAGTCACTAACAAAAGACAGCATGTCCTTTAAGACTTGAATCCAGGCATTGAACTGACTTCTCTATTGATAGTGCTAGATGGTATCTTCTTTCAATATAAGGCTAGTTTTCTTCCATGGAAAAATCTATTGTTCAGTGTAACCACTTTCATCAATGATCTTAGCTGGATCTTCTGGATAACTTGCTGCATCTTCTACATCAGTACGTGTTGCTTCACCTTGCACATTTTATCAATTTTAATTTTTTTTAAAATTTTAGCCTTTATGAGTACATAGTAGGTGTATACATTTATGGAGTACATGAGATATTTTCATAAAGGTATACAATGAGTAATAATCACATCAGGGTAAATGGGGTGTCCATCGCCTCAAACATTTATCATTTGTGTTAAGAACATTCCAATTGACTGGGTGCAGTGGCTCACGCCTGAAGTCCCAGCACTTTGAGAGGCCAAGGTGGGTGGATCACCTAAGATCAGGAGTTTGAGACCAGTCTGACCAACATGGAGAAACTCCATCCCTACTAAAAATATAAAATTAGCCAGGCATGGTGGCGCATGCCTGCAATCCCAGCTACTTGGGAGGCTGAGGCAGGAGAATCGCTTGAACCCAGGAGGCAGAGGTTGTGGTGAGCCGAGATCAGGCCATTGCATTCCAGCCTGGGCAACAAGAGTGAAACCCTATCTCAAAAAATAAATAAATAAGTAAATAATTCAATTATACTCCTTTAGTTATTTTTAAATGTGCTATAAATAATCATTGACTGTAGTCACCTTGTTGTGCTATCAAATATTAGATCTTATTCATTCTATTTAATTATATGTTTGTTTCCATTAACCATTCCCACTCCTCCCAATCCCCAGTACTCATGCCAACCTCTGGTAACCATCATTCTAGTCTCCATATCCATGAAGTCAATTGCTTTAATTTTTAGCTCCCACAAATAAGGGAGAGCATGCAAAATTTGTCTTTCTGTGCCTGACTTATTTCACTTAACCTAAGGTCTTCCAGTTCCATCTGCATGGTTGCACATGACAGGATTTCATCCTTTTGTATAGCTAAATAGTACTCCATTTTGTATATGACTATTGTGAATAGTGTTGCAATAAACATAGGAGTGCAGATATCAACTCAATATACTGATTTCTCTCTTTTGGGTATACACCTAGCAGTGACATTGCTTGATTACATGGAGCTCTAATTTTAATTTTTTGAGGACTCTGCAAACTGTTCTCCATAGGGGTTATTTTTAATTTATATTCCCACCAACATTGTACAAGGGTTTCCTTTCCTCCATAGTCTTACCAGCAATCATTGTTATCCATCTTTTGGATAAAAGTCATTTTCACTGGGATGACATAATATCTCATTGTAGTTTTGATTTGCATTTCTCTCATGATCAGTGATGTTGAGCACATTTTAATAGGACTGTTTACCATTTGTATGTCTCTTTTGAGAAATGTCTATTCAGATCTTTTGCCCATTTTTCATCAGAATATTAGACTTTTTTCTATTAACTTGTTTGAGATCCTTATATATACTGGTGTTAATCTCTTGTCAGATGAATAGTTTGCAAATATTTTCACCCAATCTGTATGGTGTCTCTTCACTTTGTTGGCCATTTCCTTTACTGTGCAGAAGCTTTTTAACTTGATGTGATCCCATTTGTCCATTTAGCTTGGTTGCCTGTGCTTGTAAGGTATTACTCAAGAAATTTTTGCCCAGACCAACATCCTTGAGAGTTTATCCAATGTACTTTTTTAATAGTTTCATGGTTTCAGGTGTTAGATTTAAGTCTTTACTCCATTTTGATTTGATGTTTGAATATGGTGAGAAATAGGGGTCTAGTTTCATTATTCTACATGTGAATATCCAGTTTTCCCAGCATCGTTTATTAAAAAGATTGTCTTTTTCCCAATGTATGTTCTTGGCACCTTTGCTGAAAATGAGTTCACCATAGGTGTGTATGGATCTGTCTGGGTTCTCTGTTCTCTTCCCTTGGTCTAGGTGTCTGTTTTTATTCCAGTACCATGCTGTTTTGGTTACTATAGCTTTGTAGTATAATTAGAAATCAAGTAATGTAATTCCTCTAATTTTGTTCTTTTTGCTCAAGATGGCTCTGACTATTCTGGGTCTTTTGTGGTTTTATATAAGTTTTAGGATTGATTTTTTTATTTCTGGAAAGAATGTCATTGGTATTTTGATAGAGATTGCATTGAATCTGTAGATTACTTTGAGTAGTATGAACATTTTAACAATATTGATTTTTCCAATCCTTGTACGTGGAATGTCTTTCCATTTTATGGTGTGTACTCTTCAGTGTCCTTCATCAGTGTTTCACAGTCTTCATTGTAGAGATCTTTCACTTCTTTGGTTAATTCCTGTATATTTATTTGTGAATATTTTATCCCATTTAGTAGGTTGTCTGTTTACTGTGTTGATAGTTTCTTTTGCTGTGCAGAATCTCTTTAGTTCAACTAAGTCCCATTTGTTAATTTTTGTTTTTGTTGCAATTGCATTTGGAGTCTTCATCATAAAATCTTTGCCAAGGCCTAGGTCCAGAATGGTACTTTCTAAGTTTTCTTCTAGAGTTTTTATAGTTTTGGGTTTTGCACTTAAATCTTTAATCCATCTTGAGTTGATTTTTGTGTATGGTGAAAGGAAGGGTTCCAGTTTTAATCTTCAGCATATGTCTAGCCTGCTGTCCAAGCACCATTTATTAAATAGAGCATCCTTCTGTCATTGCTTATTTTAGTAGACTTTGTTGAAGATCACATATTTGTAGGTGTCTAGCTTTATTTCTGGGTTTTCTAACTGGTTCCATTGGTCAATATGTCTGTTTTTGTACCAGTACCATGCTGTTTTGGTTAATATAGCTTTGTATAGTTTGACGTTGGGCAGTGTGATGGTTCCAGCTTTGTTCTTTTTGCTTAGGATTGCTTTGGCTATCCGTGCTTTTTTAATTTCATATGAATTTTAGAATAGCTTTTTCTAATTCTAAGAAGAATGTCATTGGTAGTTTGATAAGAATAGCTTTTGGCAATATGGCCATTTTAATTATATGGACTCTTTCAATCTTTGTTTGTGTCATTTCTGATTTCTTTCAGCATTGTTTTGTAATTCTCCTTGTAGAGATTTCACCTCCCTGGTTAGCTTTATTCCTAGGTATTTTACTTTTTCTGTGTGGCTATTGTGAATGGCATTGCAGTCTTGATTTGGCTCTCAGCTTGGACATTGTGTATAGAAATGCTACTCATGTTTATACATTGATTTTATATCCTGAAATTTTGCTGAAGTTGTTTATTAGATCAAGAAGATTTGGGGCAGACTATGGGATTTTCTATGTAAAGAATCATGTTGTCTGCAAACAGGGATAGTGTGACTTCCTCTTTTTCTATTTGGATGCTGTTTATTTCTTTCTCTTGCCTAATTGATTCTGGCTAAGACTTGTGGTACCATGTTGACTGGGAGTAGTCAGAGTGCACACCCTTTTCTTGTTCTGATTCTCAAGGGGAAAGCTGCCAGCTTTTGCTTTCTGCCTCAATTGAGATGATCATGTGGTTTCTGTTTTTAGCTCTGTTTATGTGATGAATCACATTTATTGATTTGCATATGTTGAACCAACCTTGCACCCCCAAGGATAAAGCCTACTTTATTTTGGTGGATTAGCTGTTTGATACTCTACCAGATTTGGTTGGCTAATATTTTCTTGAAGATTTTTGCATCTATTTTCCTCAAGGATATTGGCCTGATTTTTTTTTTCTCTTTTCATGTGTCTATGCCACATTTTGGTATAGGAATGATGCTGGCTTCACTGAATGAGTTAGAAAGGAATCCCTCATCCTCAATTATTTTTGAAAAGTTTTTATAGGATTAGTATCAGTTCTTCTTTATACATCTGGTAGAGTTAAGTGCTAATCTATCTCATCCAGGGCTTTTTCTGGTTCGTAGGCTTTTTATAACTAATTCAAATTCAGAACTCTTTATTGGTCCACTCAGGGTCTGAATTTCTTCTTGCTTCAATTTTGGGAATTTATATATTTCCAGAAATTTATCAGTTTCTTCTAGGTTTTCTAGTATGTGTGCATAGAAGTATTCATAACAGTCTATGATGGCTTTTTTGTATTTCTGTGAGGTCAGTGGTAATCACCCCTTTGTTATTTCTGATTTTGTTATTTTGTATCTTCTCTCTCTTTTTTCTCTATTAGTCTAGCTAGTGGTCTATCGATCTTATTTATGCTTTCAAAAAACAAATTTCTGGTTTTGCTTATGTTTTGTACAGTTTTTGCATCTCAATTTCATTCAGTTCAGCTCTGATTTTGATTATTTTTTTTCTCCTGTTAACTTTGGTGTTGGTTTGCTTCTGTTTCTCTAGTTCCTGTATGTTTTATGTTATTTTGCTAATTTGAGATCTAACTTTTTGAGGTGAGCATTTAGTGATAAAAACTTTCTTCGTAACACTGCTTTAGCTGTGTCCCAGAGATTCTGGTGTTTTATCATCTTTGTTTTCATCAGTTTCAAAGAATTTCCTAGTTTCTGCCTTAATTTCATTGCTTACCCAAAAGTCATGCAGGAGCTAGTTGTTTAACTTCCATGTAATTGTATGGTTTTGAGATATCTTCTTAGTATTGATTTCTATTTTTATTGCACTGTGATCAGAGAGTGTGGTGGTATGATTTTGTTTTTTTAAATTTGTTGAGAATTGCTCCATTGCCAATCATGTGATCTATTTTGGAGTATGTGCCATGAGCAGATGGAAAGAATGTATATTCTGTTGTTGAAGGAGTGTTCTGTAGATGTCTCTTAGAGCATTTGTTCAAGTGTCGAGTTTAGGTCTCAAATATCTTTGTTACTTATCTGCTTTGATGAACTGTCTAATACTGACAGTGGGATATTAAAGTTTCCCACTGTCATTTTTTGCTTCTCTAAGTCTCTTCATAGGTCTCTGAAAACTTATTTTATGAATCTGGGTGCTCCAGCATTGGGTATGTATATATTTAAGAGAGTTAATTCTTCTTGAGTTGAGCTTTTTATCATGATGTGATGCCTTTCTTTGTCTTTTTTATTATTGTGGGATTCATGTCTGTTTTATTTGAAATTAAAATAGCAACCTCTCCCTTTTTACTTTTCCATTTTTTTGTACATTTTTCTCCATTTCTTTACTGTGAGGTTATGGGTGTCACTGCATGTGAGAAGAGTCCCTTGAAGTCAGCATATCATTGGGGCTTGCTTCTTTATTCAACTTGCCACTCTGTGCCTTTTAAGTAGGGCATTCAGCTCATTTACATTCAAGATTAATATTAATATGTGCAAATTCAATCCTGTAATTGTGTTGTTAGGTGGTTATTATGCAGACTTGATTGTGTGGTTGCTTTATAGTGTCAATGCTGAATGTGCTTAGGTGTGTTTTTCTCATGGCCAGTAACAACACTGCCATGGTTGGAACTCTCTTAAGGTCCTCTTGTAATGTAGGTCTGGTGGCAATGAATTACCTAGCACTTGCTTTTCTGAAAAGAATCTTATTTCTCATTCACTTATGAAGCTTAGTTTGGCTGGATATTAAATTCTTGGCTGGAATTTCGTTTCTTTAATAATGCTGAATATAGGCAGTCAATCTCTCTGGTTTGCAGGGTTTCTGCTGAAAGGTCCACTGTTAGCCTCATTGGGTTCCCTTTATAGGTGACCACCCACTTCTCTCTAGATGCCTTTAATAGTTTTTCTTTCACACTGACCTTAGAGAATCTGATAACTATGTGCCTTATAGATGGTCATCTTGTACAGTATCTCACAGGGGTTCTCCAAATTTCCTGAATTTGTGTGTCAACCTCTCCAGTCAGATTAGGGAAATTTTTGTGAACAATATCCTTAAGTATGTTTTTCAAATCCCTTGCTTTCTCTCCCTTTCAGGACTGCCAATTGGTTTTAAGTATGGTCTCTTTGCATAATCCCATATGTCCCAGAAGTTTTATATTTTATTTATTCTTGTCTGACTGAGTTGATTTCCACAATTGGTCTTTGAACTCTGATATTCTATCTTCAGCTTGGTCTATTCTGCTGTTAAAACTTCTGATTGTATTATGACATTCTTATTGTGAGTTTTTCAGCCCTATCAGATCAGTTTGGTTCTTTGTTAAAATGGCTATTTCATATTTTAGCTCTTGTATTGTTTTATTGGATTCCCTAGATTCAATGGTTTGAGTTTTTACTTTCTCTTGAATCTTGGTGGTATTTGTTCCTATTCAGATTCTGATTCTACATCTGTCATTTCAGCCTGGTTAAGAACCATTGCTGGGAAGCTAGAGTAGTAGCTTGGAGATGAGAAGACACTCTGGCCTCTTTAGTTGCTAGAGTTCTTGGTTGATTCTCATCTGTGTAGGCAGATGTTCCTTTCATCTTTGAAGTTGCTGGGAAGTGTTGCTTTCATATCCCCCAATGCCCTTGAGGGTTTGAATTTGGTATAAGTTGAATTCAGTTGACTGGCTTTGTTTCTGAATGATTTCAGTGGGCCAAGGCTTAGCTTAGCTCTCCTGGGCTGTGTGCTCTAACCCTGAGGGACTGGTATCATGCCCACGGCTTTGTCCTCTGGCCCCTTAAGGTTAATCACTTACTTGCTGTAGGGGCCAAGGTGGTCCCAATCTGATGGCAAAAACATTTTGATGAGGGTTGCTGGCCAAAGCACTTTGTTGGTATGGTGGTACAGGATCCACACTCACAGTGGTAATGCAGCAGCATTCAAGTGCACACTTGCACTGACCTGATAGGTTTATCTTTTGGTCTTCCTACTAGAGATATGAGTAGTTTACACACAACAATTAGAGTGTCATAGTATTCTGTATTTGTCTGTGTACTTATATTACCAGTGAGTTTTGTACCTTCAGATGATTTCTCATTGCTCATTAATGTCCTTTTCTTACAGATTGAAGAACTCTCTTTTTTTTTTTTTTTTTGAGACGGAGTCTTGCTCTGTCGCCCAGGCTGGGGTGCAGTGGCCGGATCTCAGCTCACTGCAAGCTCCACCTCCCGGGTTTACGCCATTCTCCTGCCTCAGCCTCCTGAGTAGCTGGGACTACAGGCGCCCGCCACCTCTCCCGGCTAGTTTTTTTTGTATTTTTTAGTAGAGATGGGGTTTCACCGTGTTAGCCGGGATGGTCTCTCGATCTCCTGACCTCGTGATCCGCCCGTCTCGGCCTCCCAAAGTGCTGGGATTACAGGCTTGAGCCACCGCGCCCGGCCGAAGAACTCTCTTTAGCATTTCCTATAAGACAGGTCTGGTGTTGACGAAATCCCTTAGCTTTTGTTTATCTGGGAAAGTCTTTATTTTTTCATTCATGTCTGAAGAATATTTTCACTGCATATACTATACTAGGATAACAGTTTTTTGTTTTTTGTTTTTTTCTTCCAGCACTTTATATATGTCATGCTACTGTCTCCTGGCCTGTAAGGTTTTGACTGAGAAGTTTGCTACTGGACGTATTGGAGCTCCTTTATGTTTCAATTTTTTTTCTCTTAATGCTTTTAGGATCCTTTCTTTATCCTGGACCTTTGGGATTTGATTGTTAAATGTCTTGAGATAATCTTCTTTATGTTAAATCTGATTGATGTTCTACAACCTTCCTGTACTTGACTATTGAGTCCTCACCCTAGGTTTGGGAAGTTCTCTGTTATCTCTTTGAATAAACTTTCTAACCCAACTTCTCTCTCTCTACCTTCTATTTAAGGCCAATGCCTCTTAGATTTGCCCTTTTGGGACTATTTTCTAGATCTTTTAGGCACGTTTTGTTCCTTTTTATTCTTTTTTATCTTCTCTATGTATTTTCAAATAGCCTGTCTTAAAGCGCTTTCTTCATTCTTTCTTCTGCTTGTTTCATTCTGTTTTTGAGAGACTCGGATGCATTCTTCAGTTTGTCAATCGAATTTTTCAACCAGAATTTCTGCTTAGATTTCTAAAACTTATTTCAATCTTTTTGATAAATTTATCTGATAGAATTCTGAATTCCTTCTCTGTGTTATCTTGAATTTTATTTAGATTCCTTAAAACAGCTATTTTGAATTATTTGTCGAAATGCCATATATCTCTGTTCACTCCAAGATTGGTTACCGGTGCCTTTGTTAGTTCATTTGGTGAGGTGCCCACCACCACGCCCAGCAAATTTTCTGTATTTTTTAGTAGAGACAGGGTCTCACCATGTTGGCCAGGCAGGTCATGAACTGCTGACCTCAGGTGATCCACCTACCTTGGCCTCCCAGAGTGCTGGGATTACAGGCGTGAGCCACTGCACCCGGCCATCAAAGTTCTCTTTACTCTACCTTCTCTTTTCATCACGTGGAACGAGTCTCTCCTGGAGCTTCTAACTGTGCTGCCTGGGGTTGGGGGATGGGTGACACAAGCAGTACCTTTGCCAGCCCAGCTGGTATCTCACTGGGTCACATGCACCCCAACTTCACTGGCTCCTAGCCCAGAACAACATCAGGACTTGCCGAGGAATTGCAGTCCTTGTGGCCTAGACTGCCTTTCAAGTTCATTTAAAATCCCAGAGCACTTTAGCCCATGGTGGTGGGGCTAGCTGGAATCCAGCTTCCAACTGCTGGGACAAATAATTCCCCTTTGACTGGGGCTAGTCTAAATGCTTCCTCTGTGGGTGCTGGCTGAATTTTTCTCTATTCTTTTCTACTATGACAGGGCAACACTGAGTTCCAATTTAAAGTCCCATAATCACTTCTCTTTCCTTCCCCAAGCACACAGATTCTCTCCCCTCATACCACACAGCACTGCTAGGGGTTGGGGAAGGAATGGTGTTGGCAATTCAAGACTGTCTTTCCTACCTTCTTCAGTGCCTCTTTCCTTGATATGATGTTAAACTCAGCTACTGTAATTGCTCACCTGACTTTGATTTTTATGAAGGTACTTTCATGTGTGGATAGTTGTTCAGTTTGGTGTTCCTGCAGGGGAGACAATCACTTCAAGGCAAATGGGAAGATGTTTGTCAAAGGGTGCCAAGTTGCAGTTATGAATAAATCTAGAGATCTAGTGTACAATATGACTATAGTTAATATTAACGAGGGCGGTCACTGTGTCTCATGCCTGTAATCCTAGCACTCTGGGAGGCTGATGCAGGCTGATTGCTCGAGCTCAGGAGCTCAAGATCAGCCTGGGTAACATGACAAAATCCCATCTCTATCAAAAAAAAAAAAAAAAATTAGCCAGACATGGTGGCATGTGCCTGTGGTCTCAGCTACTCAGGAGGCTGAGGTGGGAGGCTTCCTAAAGCCCAGGAGGCCAAGGTGGCAGCGAGCCATAATTGAGTCACTACACTCCAGCCTGAATGACAGAGTAGGACTGTCTCAAAAATTTTTTTTAAGTATATGTATTGTATATATTTTGGTTATCTCCATATTTTTGGAGATATCACAAGTACAACTGTGTGAGGAGATGAATATGCTACTTGGCTTGACTATAGTAATAATTTTACTATATGTTTATCAAACATATTGTGTGCCTCAAATATAAACAATTTTTTCTACAGTTAAGCATGAAGGAAGACTTTACTCGGTCTGTTGCAATAGGGGAGAGAGACTGAACTCAACTCTGCTGAAACAAAAGGAAAGTTTTTAAGGTGAGCTAGCAGAAAAGCGCTGAAGGACATTAAGGGGAAAGTTGATCAGTGAGATGTGTCCAGCACATTGGGTTATTCCTATTATTCCACAATTCACAAATGTTTTTCTCTGTGATTAGGCTACCTCTGTTTGCTAATCGGTGCCCATCTAAATTAGGCCTGTGCAGAACCACAGAGACTGGAAGATGAGGTGCTGTCTTATTTGATATTAACACTTCAAAAAGATGGTTCTAGATTCTTCAGAAAGGCATTTCCTGGGTGGTAAAACTGGCAGGAGATCCAGTTCCAGATATCTGACTGGAGATGTCTAGCACTCACTTCCTTCACAACAAAGAGCCAAAACAGTGAATAGATAACTACCAATCTGAGAAATTAAGGTTGTCTTGGTCACTAGTAACGATATTTTAGATGCTAAAATGCTGCTTGTAAATTCATGTCAGAATGCTAACATACTTCAATTTCTTCATCCCATCCAAAAAAGCACTCTAAGAAGATCACAATAACCATGTGAGGCATTCAGGACATACACGCACTTTTTGTTCTGCTATTTTTTCTCTGACACCCAGATCACCCTTGCCTATAACAATCATGTTTGACTATAAGCTACTTCAGGAAAGACTCTTTTCTAATTAAATTTTATAGCTCTTAGAGGTGTTAATATAGTAATGTACCAATGATTATGTTCTAACAATATTGATTGATGCATTAAATAAATGAACATTCCCCTCCCTGGAGATACATATCAAAGAGCTCATAGCAGAATCTGAACACCTATCTATGGTCAAAATCAGTTTACATGCCAAATCTATGTAATCTCACATTCACTGCAATCCAACCTTTTTTATTACAATAACAACCAAGTCAACCTTTTAGAACACAGCCACAAGTCCAAAACTCCATTAGACCTGAGTGACAAATAGGAACCAGAGTTCATGCAGATAGCCCCCTGATACCATAATAAGTATAAATTAGTTTTTTTAAAGTCCCTGTAGAAAAATATGTAGATAACCAAAAGCAAAACCACTCATCTTATTATAAAGTGTTATATGTGCATTTAATACATGCACATTTAATGCATTTCCTACCAGGTGCCAGGTCCTTGTCAGAAATGAAATTAGTATTTTCACTGTTTGTCTCTACCAAATGTCTTATTGTGAGTAAGTAGACCTTCTGCTAGCCTATTTAGTAACAATATAAAAATATAGGGTTATGTACATGTGAAGTATTTGGTAAATTGATCTGATATTATATGAATTATTTCAGGCACTCTTGTCTTCATCTTAGAATGGAATGGGAATCTACATCATTTAGGACTTCCCATTACTCTCAGAAAATAGCCCACCTCTGCTTTTTGAAAATAATTCTCCCCAGCTGTATTTTGGTTCCCCTAGTTTTCCAGCTACTCAGAGTTTAGTATTACAATTATCTTATTATTGTTCTCATCTTGAATCATTTCAATAATCCTTTTTTGGTAGTTTAAGTTCAAGCTACATGTGCACAATGTGCAGGTTTGTTACATATGTATACATGTGCCATGTTGGCGTGCTGCACCCGTTAACTAGTCATTTACATTAGGTATATCTCCTAATGCTAACCCTCCTCCCTCCCCCGACCCTATAACAGGCCCCAGTGTGTGACATGAACTTATCCTTTTCTATGGCTGCATAGTATTCCATGGTGTATATATGCTACATTTTCTTAATCCAGTCTATCACTGATGGACATTTCGGTTGGTTCCAAGTCTTTGCTATTGTGAATAGTGCCGCAATAAACATACATGTGCATGTGTCTTTATAGCAGCATGATTTATAATCCTTTGGGTATATACCCAGTAATGGGATGGCTGGGTCAAATGGTATTTCTAGTTCTAGATCCTTGAGGAATGGCCACACTGCCTTCCACAATGGTTGAACTAGTTTACAGTCCCCACCAACAGTATAAAAGTGTTCCTATTTCTCCACATCCTCTCCAGCACCTGTTGTTTCCTGACTTTTTAATGATCGCCATTCTAACTGGTGTGAGATGGTGTCCCATTGTGGTTTTGATTTATAGCTCTTAGAGCGATGCAACAGACAAGTGATTTCTGCATTTCCACCTGAGGTACCGGGTTCATCTCACTGGGGCTTGTCAGACAGTGGGTGCAGGACAGTGGGTGCAGCCCACCGAGCCTGAGCCGTAGCAGGGTGAGGCATCACCTCACCTGGGAAGCACAAGGGGTCAGGGAATTCCCTTTCCTAGCCAAGGGAACCTGTGACAGATGGCATCTGGAAAATCAGGTCACTCCCACCCTAATACTGCCTTTTTTACAATGGTCTTAGCAAACGGCACACCAGGAGAATACATCCTGCGCCTGGCTGGGAGGGTCCCACGCCCACTGAGCCTCCCTCATTGCTAGCACAACAGTCTGAGATCGAACTGCAAGGGGGCAGTGAGGCTTGGAGAGGGGCGCCCGCCATTTCAATAATCCTTAAAACATATTCAGGTTTTTGTAAACTAAAAAATAAAAAATAAAAAAAATAAGCATATATAAAAGAAAACATCTAAAGAAATCTGTATTAGTTGTCTATATCACATAACAAATTATGCAAGATCTTAGTGACTTAAAACAATAAACACTTATTAATTCACAGTTTCTGTGGGAAAGGAACTCAGTTGTGGCTTACCTGGGTGGTTCTGCCTTAGGATCACTTAAGAGGTTGCAGTCAAGATGTCAGCCATTTCTGCAGGCATCGGAAGACTTGACTGGACCTGGAAAATATGCACATAAGACAGCTCTCTGCCATGATGCTGGCTGTTGGAAAAGTTCCTCCTTATGAGTTACCTGAGTGTCAGCATGACATGACAGCTAGCTTCTCCCAGCATGAGCAACCTATGAAAGGGCATGACAGAACCTATAACACTTTTATGACCTAGAATCAGAAATCATATACCATTATTTTTTCAATTTACTATTGCTTACACAAGTCAGCACTATTCCATGTGAAAGGGAACTACAGAGGGGAATGAATACCAGGAGACT
The DNA here is from genome assembly GCF_043159975.1 of Macaca nemestrina. Taxonomy (NCBI): domain Eukaryota; kingdom Metazoa; phylum Chordata; class Mammalia; order Primates; family Cercopithecidae; genus Macaca; species Macaca nemestrina. Next base: position 69,450,794 of record NC_092128.1, read on the forward strand.
AAGATCATTGGACGCCATATTGGAGGATAGCTATCATAACATTTTTCTTTTGTTCCCACCTGTCTATTATATTTACTAACCAATGTTCCTCTCTGGTTGTGCTGCCAAGTTCCTAAAATATTTGATCTACATCTTTCACCTCCTCTCTTTAACGATTCTAATTCCTTCTTATCCTTTTTGCCATCTGCTTCAGTGCATACCACTCCATGAAACTATTTCTTCAAGGGTTACCAGTTATCTCTTTCTGCTAAGTGTATGACCTTTGCCTTTCCTCAGACTTGTCATTCAGCATCTTATACTGTTTGCTGCTATGAACAACCCCCTAGTGACATTTCCTCATTCTTTGGCATCCTTGGCACTTTATGGGCTTCTTCCTTCTCTTTGATGCCACTTAGCTTCTCCACTATGTTTCTACCTGTGGAGTGTTCTCTAAGTTCACCCCTCTGTTTTTTTCCCTATAGTTTGACTGGTCTCATATATCCTCACTGCTTCAGCTGTGACATTTAGTATCTGGCCATTAATAAATATGCATCTCCTTCCCTACTCAATCATAATATGTTCTTGCTGGCTGCCTACTGGCATCTCCATTCTCTAATCTCTAAGAAATTCCCACTGTTTCTTCCTTCAATACCTCTTTGAAGAATTTGCCTTATCCCTTTCATTCCAACGACCACTACTCTAGTCCAAGCCCTCTCTATCTCACAACCAGATCATCACAGCACTATTTTAGCTGATCTATTTACTGGACTCTAGGACTGACCTTGCCTTTTCTTTAATAAAACTGTCATATGCTTTTCTGCTACATCTTCTTTAAAAATTCCTTTTCTCTTTTTATTTTTAATCATGAAAAGATTCATTATCATCTAATTTCAAATCTAAACTCCTTAGACTAGTTTCTGAAACACTTAATGTGTTTTGGAACCACACCATTTGGCTACCATACCTAATTCCTTAATTTCTTCATTTCTTATTTCTTTCTTACCTTATTTTTCCTTAATGAGGTTAATCTACTCAATGTCCTGCAAATACACAAATTTCTACATTTCCTTTCCTTAAGTCTATTCTCTACCACACACACAAAAATAATATGCTCTTATTTATGTCCTCCATTTTACCAATTTTCTAGTCTCAGGTTCCACGATCTCAATGAAATCTTCTCTGACTACTTCGATTCATACCAAACTGTTTGATTTTTTAGTTCCTGATGCCCTATTAGGCACCAACATCTCTGATTCTTCATATGTTAGTTTTATTTCCACAGCTAAGTTGCAGTCTTCTAAATGCTGAATTCATATATTTCTTCTCATATTTCTTTTAAAACATCTAAAATAGTCTACAAGTAACATGCTGAGCACATAATAGGCCATGAATAAATATTTATTGGTTAACTAAATGACGAAAACAACTAGAAAGTTCGCATGGCATTTGGCAGAATGACTACAGGCAAAAGGCTCCTTCTCAAAATATATTATCTAAAAGTGCATTTTCCCCATGTGTCAATGAAAAAACAAATTACTTTCTTCTAGCATAGCCAAAGTTAGCTCTTAAAGCATGTGCAAAATCCAAAAGACAGAATTTCTAAAGGCACAACTGTTTAAATAAAAAGACAGATACACAAAAGAATTGCTTCATTTAGCAAGTACAGAGGAAACAGATCACATTCCAAAAGTAATTTGATAATTTTGGCAGCTGGAAAATAATTTTATAAAAATTTAAGCAATAAGGCTGTTGTCTTGGATTTATTAGGGGAAAGGAAATTTTTATAAAGCCGAAAGAGTAAGAGAATAATTTACATATGTGAGTATCAGGAAAAAAAGTAGTGAGGGTAATTGTATCACTCAAGAAACATCTTTTTTTCTAATTCAAGCATATTAAAAATTAATATGACTATTAACAACTATGACTTCTCTATAGAAAGAGAATATATCCGTACTTTTCCCAAAGCCTCACGGTTGTTGTGCCCTCCTTTGGAAGCAGTATTAAGTCTTGGAACCAGTTTGAGGCTCTGCAGTCAGTGGCACTTTCATTACTAGCTGAGTGACCTTAGTCAAGTTACTGAATCTGGAGGAAACTTACCAACCTCACAGAGCTGTTGGTAAAATTAAATGAGATTACGTATCTGAAGGAACCTGGCATGGTGTCTGACTCATGCTGGCCAATACATTTTAGTCTCTTTCCATTCTGATTAGCAGAGATAAAGAGATATTAGGAGATAGAACCACACTAGAGTAGGAGGGAGGGAGCTGGGACTATTATCCAGGTTGAGCTGCTACTTAGATATAGTGGCAGGAACAGCAAATTTTCTTACAGTTTCCATCTTCTTCACTTAAAAAATATTTTAGTTTTAATTTGTGTGGGAACAGGGTGGGTATATTTATTTATGGGGTACATGAGATATTTTGATACAGGCATCCAATGTGTAATAATCACATTATGGAGATGGGGTATCCATATCCTTAAGTTTTTAACCTTTCTGTTACAAAGAAAATCCAATTGTAACTGTTTAGCTATTTTTAAATATACAACTAAATTGTTTTCATTATAGTCACACTGCTGTGCTATCAAATACTAGGTATTCATTTTTCTAATTAATTTTTATGCTCATTAACCATACCCATCTCCCCACAGTGTCCCCACTACTTTTCCCAGTCTCTGGTAAACATCCTTCTATTCTCTATCTCCGTATGTTCAATTGTTTTGATTGTTGCAGCTCACAAATAAGTGAAAACAGGTGATATTTGTCTTTCTGTAAAGAAAGCTTGACTTATTTCACTTAACATAATGACCTCCAGTCCTATCCACGTTGTTGTAATTGACAGCATCTCATTTTTTATGGCTAAATAGCACTCCATTGTGCATAAAGACCACATTTCTTTATCCTTTCATCTGTTGATTGACACAGGTTGCTTCCAAATCTTGGCAATTATAAACAGTGCTATAGCAAACATGGGAGTGCAGATATCTCTTCAATATACTGATTTCCCCTCTTTTGGGTATATATCTAGGAGTGGGATTGCAGGATCATATGGTAGCTCTATTTTTAGTTTCAAAACTGTTCTCCATAGTGGTTATACTAATTTACATTGCCACCAACAGTGTAAAAGGGTTGCCTTTTGTCCACATCCTTACTAGCATTTAATATTGCCTGTCGTTTGGATAAAAGCAATTTTAACTGGCGTGAGATGAGATCTCATTGTAGTTCTGATTTGCATTTCTCTGATGATTAATAATGTGGAACACCTTATCATATGCCTGTTTGTCATTTGCGTGTGTTCAGATAAATTTCTATTCAGAGCTCTTGCCCAGTTTTAAAAAACTGGGTACATATGCAGGTTTGTTACATAGGTAAATGTGTATCATGGGGGTTGGCTGTATAGACTATTTTATCACCCAGGCATTAAGCCTAGTACCCATTAGTTATTTTTCTGGTCCTCTCCCTCCTACCCTCCACCCTCTGATAGGTCCTAGTGTGTGTTGATCCCCTCTATGTGTCTCAGCATTTAGCCCCCACTTATAAGTGAGAACATGAGGTATTTGGTTTTCCGTTCCTGCATTAATTTGCTAAGGATAATGGCCTCCAGCTCCATCCATGTCCCTGCAAATAATGTGATTTCGTTCTTTCTTATGGCTACAGAGTAGTCTATGGTGTATATATACCACACTTTCTTTATCCAGTCTATCATCAATGGGCATTTAGGTTGATTTCATGCATTTGCTATTGTATATAGTATTGCAATGAACATACACATGCATGTGTCTTCATAATAGTATATTCCTTTGGGCATATACCCAGTAATGGGACTGCTGAGTCGAATGTTATTTCTATCTTGAGGTCTTTGAGGAATCACCACACTGTTTTCCATAATGGTTGAACTAATTTACATTCCCACCAACAATGTATAAGCATATATTTTTCTCCACAGTCTCACCAGCATCCGTTTTTTGACTTAATAATAGCCATTTGACTGGTGTAAGATGGTATTTCATTGTGGTTTTGATTTGCTTTTCTCTAATGATCAGTGATGTTGTGCCCATCCTTCTCGAGAAGTATTTCCAGGTATTTGAAGGGACTTGGGCCCCAAGTCCAATATCACTGTGGTTTTTGCAGACTCACAGAGATAACACCTTGGTTGTCTTGGATAAGATCTGCAAGAATTATCTGGGTAAACAGGCAGAGACTCTTGTTCTTTTCCCTTACTTTCTCCCAAACTGAGTTTCTCTCTTTCTGTGCTGAGCTGTCTGGAACTAGGGGTGTGGTCATAAAAGCACCATGCTAGTATTAGCACAGCACTGGGTCTTGCCCAAGGCCCATTGTAACAACTACTTGGCTACTACCTTTGTTCACTCAAGGTCCTAGGGCTCTACAATCAGCAAGTGAAGCCAGTGAGGTTTGTGTCCTTCCCTTCAGGGTGCTGAGTTCCCCCAGGTGGGTCCAGAGATGCTGCTTGAGAGTCAGGGATTAGAGTCAAGAACCTTAGAAATTTGCCTTATGTTTTATTCTTCTGTGGCTAAGCTGGCACTTAAACCACAATATATATTTCTCCCCACTCTTTCCTCTCCTTTCCATAGGTGAGGAGCCTCCCTATGAGCACCACCACCACCACTGGCCCATCATGGGGTTCTGCCAGGTCACCACCGATGTTCCTCATTCATCTTATGGTGAATGCTGCCAGTCCTGAAACTCAGCCTTCAGAGCAGTGGGCTCTGCTCTGGCCCCAGGGCAGATCCAGAAAGGCTGTCCAAGAGCTTAGTTCTGGAATCAGGAACCCCACATGTTTGCTTACGGCTCTACCCCACTGTGGTGGACCTGGTACCTTAGGTGAAAGACAAAGTCCCATTTACTTTTCTCTCTGCTTTTCTCAAACAGAAACATCTTTTACTGGAGCCACCACAGCTGGGAATGTGCTGAGTCATGTCTACAGTCAGCATGTCTCAGAGTCCAAGGACCACAGCATACTACTTGGTTATCTCTGCTGATTATTCAGGCACCAAGGAATCTTTAGTCATTAGGTGATGTATCCGCCAGGACTGGGTCCTTCCTTCAAGGCAATGAGTTCCCTTTTGGCTCAACATGTGTCTAGAAATGTCATACGGGAAACAGGGCTTGAAAAGGGGACACTGTAACCCTGACTGGTGCCATATCCTACTGTGGCTAAGCTGGTAACCAAGATGCAAGACAGCTCCTCTTTACTCTTTGCTCTCCTTGCCTTAAGTAGAAGAAACAAGACACTTTTGTTGCCACAAGCTGCTCTTCCTAGGGTTGGAGTTGAATTGCCTCAAGCACTTCTTCAGCCACCCGAGCTCTGTCTCCCTAGGTCATGTGCCTCCTAGTCCTCTGGCTCTGAGCCCAGCCCAGCACTAGGATTTGCCTAGGAATGGCAGTCCTTGTGGACTGCCTTTCAAGTTTACCTAAGACCCCAGAGTACTTTGCCCCATGGTGGCAAGGCTTTCCAAGAAGCTGAAGTTCTGACCAATGGGATGAGTGATTCCCCTTTGGCTAGGTCTGGTCCAAATGCTTCCTCCATGTGCTGGCACTGGCTGAGTCCAGCCTGGCTTTTCTCTCTGCTATGACAGAGTAGCAATGAGATCACTGTATGCCTCCCAGTCACTGTGCTCTCCCTCCTCCAAATGCACAGGCTCTCTGCACTACAGAACCACTACCAGGAAATTGGGAAGCGGTGATGTCACTGATTCAAGACTGTCTCTCCAACCCTTCTCTATGTCTCTTTCAATGATACAAAGTTAAAACCAAGTACTATGATTGCTCACCTGAGTTTTGGTACCTGTGATGGTGCTTTTCTGTATCCAGTTGTTAAAATTTGGTGTTTCTGCACGGAATATAAATGGTGTAGGCTTCTATTTTGCCATCTTGCTCTATCCCTCCTCTTCTTCATTTTGGTGTAGAAGCCCCTGAGTTTTAATGGGTAGCCAAATAAAGATATATTTCTTTTGGCTTCCTGGGGTTTCTAATTGATTTATTTTGCAATGCTGTTTGGTATACCAGATACTACTTTTCTACCATTCACCACTCACTTCAGTCCTACGCTCAGCCAAATGACAACATTCATGACTCTTTTTTGATACCCATGGGCTCTTCTGTGTATGACCACTAGACCAGATGATCTCTAAGAAATCTTCCAGCATTCAGTGGTTCTGGGAAAACCCATGGGATGATGTTCATTTCTCTGTTAGTCCATATTGCAATTACTTAGTGGATTTTCTTTTTCTCAAAATTTAAGAGGAAATTTGAAATGATCTTGGTTTTAAAATTCTGAGATGTCTTCTGCATGTTAAACCTATCAAATATTTATTTAGGAGATGGATGGTATATTGTGGTTGCTGTAACAAAATACCATAAACCTGATGGCTTAAAATGATAGATTTTTTATTCTTTCACAGTTCTGGAGGCCAAAAGTCCAAAATCCAGGTGTCAGCAGGGCCACAAAGACTCTAGGGGACAATCATTCCTTTCCTCCTCCAGTTTCTGGTAGCTCCAGGCCTTATTGGGTTGGTGGTTGCATCACTTCAATACTTGTTTACATCTGCATATGGCCTTATCTATATCTTTGTCTGCTGTCTCTCACCAGGACACTTGTCATTAGATCTTGGTCTCATCTCAAGATCTTTAATCCCATCTGCAAATATTTTATTTGTAAATATAATATCACATTCACAGGTTCTGGGGATTAGAACTTGGATATATGTTTTGGAGAGTCACCAATGAACTCACTTACTACAGGTGGCTACATAAACAATCATTCACTTATAAAATACATGCAGTAGAGATATCTCATACTCTAACAAGGAAATAATCATATTGCACTTTCTAACTATTTACAAAAAAATGAAAAATTTGTTGTAAGATATTTTAATATGGATTGTGAAGCTACACATTTAAATAGCAGTCTTTTCAATCTATCAATATCTTTTACATTATCATATCATTTTCATTATTGTGAATTTTGTTCTAATTTTGGGATTTGCTGCTTCTTAGATAACAATTATTCAAAAAGAAGTCTTGGAAATAACCCATTTTTTCTTATGTTTAAATAAACAAATACACATAAATACAATCTTAAAATTCAACATGAAAGTATAGAGAAAAAAATTATTCTCCTTCAATATTCCTTTCTTAATCCCTCTCTCTTCCTTAGACAAATAACAGTTTAAGATTTCTTTCTGAAACTTTTGGGCATACATAAAGGATAGTTGTTTGTGGGTTTTTTTGTTTATTATAAATGGGATTATGGCCGGTGAATTGTATTTTCCCTTTACCAACACTTTTGAAGATATCTGTCTACATAGACATCTATCTATACCATTATTTTTGTAAATGCACAATATTGATAGAAATAATGTGCCATAATTTATTGATGGACATTCAATTTAGTTTCAAATTTTTGATATCACAAAAATGTTTTAATGTCATATATCTTTAACAATGTACAAATATTTCTATAGAATAGATATTTAGAGGTAAAATTCTTTGGTGAAAGTTATGCATATGTCCACTTTGATTTATCTTGCTTATTTGTCCTGCAAAATTCTCTGTGAATGGAACAATTATGGCTAAAGAATAATCCTTACATGGTCAATTAACCAGCTATATTTTTCTATAATAGCTGGACAGATCATGTGGGCAAGAGGATATATATGCATATGTATATATGCATCTGTATATTTTATGTACATGTATATGTGTGTGTATGTGTGTGTGTGTGTATAATATACTTTTTTTTTTTCTATTTAGGTGTTATAGAAAGCCACTCAGCATCAGCTGGATAAATTAGAAAAAAGTCACTCACACTAATATCCCCCATCCACCCAAATAGGCTAGGCATCACACACTCAAATAAGGAAAAAGAGAGTCATTTTTTCAGTGTAGTAAACAAACCACAACAACAAAAAACCTAAAAGAAAGAAGTAGCATCTGTTCTGCTTTATGGACCAGTGCCACGGTCCCAGGGCAGAACACTCTCTCAGTTCAAGAATTCACCCTCGGAATGGAGGCAGCTCCAAAATATCTAATGGAGGCATCTTAAATCAATACAAGAGCTCAATTCAACAATACCATCACAACTCTGTGCTTTTTTCCCAAAAGTTCTAGCAGGAGAAAACTTGCTAAAAGCAATATGTAACTTGAATTCCAAGGTTATCTGAATAAAATGAGTGCAGCACTACAAATTATGTATTTAGATGCTTTTCAGCTAATCTAGGAAAGAGAGGATATATTTTCCTCAGGCAAAAGGTTAAACTGGAGTGACAGTAGCATAAAAAGCTGACTGTGGCGCCTCAATAGTTGTCACTCCTGACTTCAGCACTCAGAATAATTATACCAACATAGTAATAAAAATAATTCCAAAGCATTTGAACATGATATGTCCTTACAACAGGTTGACAACTAAGGATGCACATATTTTGAAGGTAGTGGACTTACAGCTCTTTAAAATGTAGCAGGAGACTGCATTTCTAAAATACAGGAGTACACAGAATTATTTATCAAGTCATTATAGAATATTTACAGCCTTAGAAAATTTATCATGTTCCATTAAGTAGAGTTTGCTTCCATCAACCTTTTCCTTGTGCAGAGCTTCAAATATCCTTCATCTAACCTCACTGAAGTCCAGTATATACTTTCTGCCTCTGAAATATCTCCACATGTATCCTTATCACATATTTGGCAAAATAGGGGGTCAAGCAATAAATACCTGATGGGTTGTATTGCATGGAATTGCTTTCTGATCAAAATCTAAGATGCATAAAATGTTGGGTTGTTGCAGAGTTCGTTTTATTTACAACAAAGCAGAAATGTTAGTCAATTTAAACATATGAAATCGACTGCACTAAAGATTAGAATACCCTGGGGATCAGAGACACAGTTCAGGATGGCTGAGCACTGACAGTGTGACATATTTCAGGACAAAAGGATTTTGTATTTGGGGAATAATTCTATTCTACCAACGAGTAAATGGAGCAAATGATTATTTTTGCATTCTTTATGTGTTATTCTTTGACTTCTCTTTTCACCATTTGGAGATCAAACTGTTTTTGAGTGTTCTGTGACTTTTTTTAAACCAATGATCAGATACCCTTTTCTCTGCTTGTTTTCACTTGTTTTTTATTTATTTTTTTATTTATTGAGATATAATTAACACTCAGTAGTATGCACAGCAGGCACGGTGGCTCATGCCTGTAATCCCAGCACTTTGGGAGGCCAAGGTGGGCGGATCACTTCAGATCAGGAGTTCGAGACCAGCCTGGCCAACATGGTGAAACTCCACCTCTACTAAAAATACAAATAATAATAATGATAATAATTAGCCAGGCACGGGCCATGTGCCTGTAATCCCAGCTACTCTGGACGCTGAGGCGGGAGAATCAGTAGAACCTAGGAGGCAGAGGTTGCAGTGAGCTGAGATCATGCCATTGCACTCCAGTCTGGGCAACAGAGCGAGATTCCATCTCAAAAAAAAAAAAAAAAATAGTATGCACAAACTTCAATTGTTCAGTTTGATGAGCTTTGACAATTATACACAGCCATGTAACCCACATTCAAAAAGTACATTTAAAAACATCCCTTGTGCTCTGTTCCATTCAATTTCTGTCCCCATCCGCACAAGAACTATGAGATTTCTATCAGCATAGATTACTTTTGCCTGTATTCAGATTTCGTACAAATAAAATCCTACAGTATATACTTTTTATCACTTAATACAATGTTGTTGGTTATCCTTTTTATCACTTAATATAATGCTGTTGGTTATCCTCCATGTTGTTCTGTAGATCAACATTTTTAACTGCTAAATAATGGTCAATTGTATGAATGTACTACAATTTATCTATCAAGTTTCCCATTGTTGGATATTTGGGTTTGTTCTAGTTTTGATTATTATAAATCTGGTTGCTACATTTTTTTACATGTCATGTTAATATCTATGAGTAGTATTGCTAGGTCATAGGGACTGCCAGTTTTCTTAAGCATTTTTATCACTTTACACTCCACCGGCAATCTATGAGCGATTCCTCACTCCACATTCTCACCAAAATTAGATGGTTTCAGTTTTTTTTTTTAATAAATTTCAGCCTCTCCTGTGGATGTTTAGTATAGCATCTCATTGTTGCTTTAGTTTGCAGAGCCTTATAACCAGTAATGTTAAAGACTTTTTAAACGTACTTGTTGTTCATTCATAGATTTTCTTTTGTGAAGTGTCTAAGTCTATTGCACATATTTCAATTGGGTTGTCTTTTTGTAGCTGATTGGTAGGAAATTTTTACCTATTCTGTATACAAGTCTGTTGTCAGAAATTCTTTGAATTTTATTTCTCAGTTTGAGATTTATTTATTAATTTTTTTAATTTATTTATTATTATTATACTTTAAGTTGTAGGGTACATGTGCATAACGTGCAGGTTTGTTACATATGTATACTTGTGCCATGTTGGTGTGCTGCACCCATCAAATATATTTATTAATTTTTAATGGAGTCTTTTGATGAGCAGAATTTTAAATTTAGCCTAATTTTAATAATTACCTTATTGTCTTTTATGGTTGATGCTTTTTGTGTTCTATCAAATAAATCTTTGCCTAACCTGAGGTCATGAAGATATGTTTCCTTTTTCTTCTAGAAGCTTTATAAGTCTTGTTTTATGTTTGGGTCTGGGATCCATTTTGAATTAATTTTTGTATATGGAATAAGAGTCAAATTACATTTTCTTCCATATAGATATCTAGTTGTTCCAGCAACATTTGTTGAAAAGACTTTGGCCAAAGAATTGCTTTGGCACTTCTTTGAAAATCATTTGACTGTGTATTTGAAGTTGAAAATCACTTTACTGAGTATTTGTGGTTTGTTTCTGTTCTATTAATTTATTTGCCTATGCTTATGCCAATACCACGGTTCCCTGATTGCTATATGTTTATGGTAAATTTTGAAGTCAGGTAGTCTAAGTCCTCCAATTTTGTTCTTTTTCAATATAGTTTTTGCAATTCTATTTTCTTTTCATTACCATATATAATTCAGAACTATCTTGTCTACTTCTTCAGAATAGCCTGCTGACATTTTGATAGAGATTGCATTGAGTCTATCAATTTAGGAAGCCTAGACATTTCAACAATGTTGCATTTTCCTATCCAGGAACATGCTATACTTCTCCATTTATTTAGATCTTTAATTTCTCTCCCGAATATTTTATAATTTTCAGTGTAGAGGTGTCATATATCTTTTATTAGATTTATTCTTTCTTCTCTGAGGTTTTTGATGCTATTACATATTTTTAACTGTTATTTTCAAACTGGTGATGGGATGACAATTTGCTCTATGGCAGCGGCCCTTGTAATTCCAATCTATTACAAGAGCCCACACACGGTTATTAAACATGCATTAGCAGGTCAGCTGGTTTCTGCTTATCCTTTCTGTAATTAATTCTTCTTCTAGAAAGGAGAACAGTGATAAATCTCTTCTATCCTGTAAAGAGTTCCTCACTCTCTGATGTCTTGTTCATTTGGGTTTCTTTATGTGTTCAGCTTTATGATGTTTTTTAAACTATCATTTTTTTTATACCTTATCTGGCTTGTTTGGGTTATTAATTTAAGACTAATGGTATTTTGTGACTTTTTACATCCAAGCTAGAAATCAATCAGTTATGCGTTTTTTAAAAAAACAGTTTTAAGGTAACCTTCCTCTTTACTATGTCTGAAAGTTCAAAAAGGAAAGGAATCAAATAGTGGCCAGGACAACAAAATTATAAAGAAATCTGTTTACTTACGGCTTGCTATGTGCTAGGTCCTAGATTTACAAGTATCACCAAATTCAGTTATTAGAACAACCCTGTGAAGGAGGTATGATAGTCATTATCCCCGTTGTACAGCTGAGTAAACTGAAATACAGAGTACATAAGTAGTTGGTCTGATGAAACACAGCTCTTAGATGAAAAAACTGGGATTTAAACACAAGTAGTCTGGGTTTCAAGCCTACATTCTCACCACCTTCTCTTCAACTTCTGTCTGCCAAATCTTATCATGTCTACATTTACCCTCATTTCCCAAATACAACAGCTATCTGGAATTGTTAACTGTAAATGCTCATTCTTGTTTTGAGTTTTGCCACTTCTGCAATTTTCATTGATACAATCTCTTACACTCACTTAGTATTTTCATATAACAGATACAACTTACTGAGTGCTCATATAAAAGATATTGTGTGTTATTAATAGTAGTTTTGTGTATATTATTCACAAATCTCACAACAATTCTTAAAGATAGATGATGTTATTCTCATTCTATTTTGGGGTCCAGATTAAGGTCCAAAGCAAGCAATTGGCTTAATTCACATAAAAATTAGTCAAAGGGTGAAATTGGAATCTGATCAATCTTGAGTTTAAAGCTCATGTTCCCTCTACCACTCCACGCAGCCTCTCTCTTGTGAATGACTCTCCAAAGTCTCCTGAACTCATCATCACAACTCCCTTTCCTCATCTTTTATTAGGTACTCTAACTGGGTATTTATTTAAAAGCTACTTCTTTGTGTATCATTACTTTATTTTTGCTTCTGCTATTTTCAATTCATTTGTTTGAAGTTAAGGTCTCAACGTCTACTGGAGCCTCCTTTGGAGGATATTTTAAAAACTGAGATTTAGATTAAAAATAAAAGGAAATAATCATTAATGGAAATGAGTGAGAGAAGTCAACCAAGCAGCCTTTCAGATGTGTGCAGTAGATTGGGATCTGGGGCCCATACTATGGGCAGGACCTGGTTCTTAGCTACTAGAGTTGGGAGAAATAGTGCAGAATCTCTCTGCTCATGCTCAAAAAGGTATGAAATTACATATGACTCCACATTACCATTATTACCATTTTTTTTCAAACAACCCCTCATACCAACTTTATCTACTTCAAAATACAATACACCATTAATGTTCATTTTAACTTGGGTTCAACAGAAGGAAAGGAGATCAAAAAGACTCCCAAGCTCCTCGGGGCTGACTCTGAGACTTGCTCTCCACCACCATTACTGCCGGTAAAACTTGTCCAATTTAGCCTCATACATCAAAAATCTGATGTATAGTTTCCATGTGCATATAGTTTCTTGAATCATTTAGATAAAAGAAGAAAAATTCTGTAGTAAGAGCTTGCAATCGGAGAGACTGTCACTTGATCTACTAATACTCAATTTATGGTAGGCCCTATGCAAAAATCTATAATTTGTAATTTTGGGCCTATTTCTGAAATTTAATAGCACTTAACAAGATTTAAAAAGACTGAACACTTATCTTCATTCTCAGTACAGACACCCTTCAGAGAAAAAATTCTGCTACTCTCTTAGGACTGAATCTCATTTCAGACACATGTTCCTTTCTATAGCTCATGTGTAATTATTTAAATGTCATTAAATCCGCCAAATGTGTTTGATAAAGTAATTGAAATTAATTCATGTAATTTATTTTACTTTCAATGATGGAAACGTGTGCACATAAATGTCACTGCACTGCTAAACCCAGTGGATTGCAGCTGAGTTTTCCTTCTGAGGATTTCTAGTCAGTAGGGATTTTAACTTCCAAATGCAAAAATTTCTCTCTTTCAGCACATGAGTGGGCTAAGGCACTGATTAGCAAGTTTCATTAGTAACAAATTCTCTCATTCCGGCCTATGACCACAGAAATGAAGCCAGGACGTTATTGAGACCAACTTCCTGCTCTAAAGTGATCCCTGTAATACTATCACAAATTATACAAGTGCTTTTTAAAAAACAGGAAAGACCATAGCAGCAAATAGAACCTCTTTACAAACTGATTTTGGCATGCCTGGAACAGATGCTACAGTCACTCGTAGTCAGTAAGCACTGATCAACAACAAAACTGCTACAGGCAAAATGAGCTAATATCTGACCCAAACTCATGTTCACAAAGTCACTTTAAGATCTCACTTCATACATTTCCCTGCATATTTGTTCAGGTGAAACTACAACCTGCCTCTTCTTGAGGAACCTGCCCTTTTGTCTGGATACTAAGCACAACAGTGTAGATAGTCTTTGGCTGACCTGATAGAAAGTTGATTTGTCATTGCCATTTGCCTAATGCATGCTTGTTAAGAACAAGTAATATGCTTTCAAATAAGGGTATGAAATGTGGTTTGATGAAACACAAGGAGTGAAGGAGCACTTAGTCCTTGCCTGTGTACTTGTAACATACTATTCAGTCTGGTATGGAATATAATAATCTACAATTGATCTGAGCAAATATTTCTGTCTGATTAGAGGACAGGGGTGATAGAATATTCCAGCAAAGTTAAAAAAGAAGAATGTGGTTTCCCCCTATGGTGTAATCCCAGGAGGAGTTGACTATTCTCCCTATTTCAGATTTACTGACAGTTGAAAATTATCTTTAGTTACTTTATTATTGGTTTAGATTTGAAGATAAACGAATCAAACACCTAATTTAATGCAGAGTCATTTAATTCTACTGGTTACCTATTCCCACTCTATACGATTGACTTTTGTATTTCATATCAAAGGGTATCTTTGCAGCAGATTAATATCTAAACCACTAGAAAAAACCGTTATGTTTATATACTTATACATATTTAAAAAATACTCTCATTCTGTGAAAACTACAAATGTCAAATCACTTACAGAAAACAGGAAATCATATTGAATTTTGTGATTAACATTCTAGTAATAACTACACTGCACAAATACACAGATGTGTATTTGTTGCCATGATAAAAGTTTCCTTAAATTACGTAATTTGTAACATATCTTAGCACAAGTCATATTTTCCTTCATGACCCATTTTACCTCTAAAATATCCATTGGTAAATATATGGACAGAATGTCTATTTTATGTTTGGACTGCAAAATCTACACACATGAAACCTTTAAAGCAGTGCAACCATTAAATAAAGCAAATGACTAAACTGTGTTGTACTCTCAGCAGTGCTGTGTAAACATGAGGCCTAAGGGCACACTTTAGCAGTTTGCTCTTGCCCTTCTTCAGGTCTGCCCCTCCACATGGGTAAGGGAACTGCAAGGCCAAGGCTCTGGGAATTTGGAACTCTGGAATTACTTAGTAGGCAGCTATGGATGAAGCTTGTGTATGAGGACCAAAGTGTACACACATGCGTACAAAAGGCACCAAGCACCTTGCAATGAAAAACGGATCTTGGCAAAAGAACTAAGAAGCCATATTCCTATATCTGGGTATACCTGTGAAGATCTAAGTATTCCAAGAATCTTCAATTCTAACATGGTCTTCCAGTTCATTCCAAATGCATATTCATCAAGGGAGGATAGCTCATATTTTGTAATCATGTTCTTACCTTGAATTAAAACTTTTAAATATTTAAATATATGATATATAAATTACTATTTTTAGTTACACCTTCATACTAACACAGTTAGGACCAGGTTTTATCTTTATAAAGACCCCAATCGTCCTAAGCATGATTCACTTTTCCACTTCACTGAAGAATGATTTGATCACAGGCTCTAAAAAAATAAACAGAGCTAACTGCCTATACATAATACATCATAAGTGCTACAATATGCAAGCAAAAGAGGAAACATGCTGCACACATATATTATCAGATAAAGTGCAACAAAGAACATAAATGTATTATTCATGACATGAAGTGAAATGACTGATGTCTTTACAACTACATTGCTCCCTACCCATGGACATAAAATGAATTCTTTTAAATGTGTACATGATGACATTACAAGCTTTACTAAATAAATTTAAACACTTCAACAGGAGCTATGAAAAAGAAAAAACAGTCAACTATGAAATTACCCAAATTACATTTTCTCAATTTTTAACAAAATTATAATCATGGTTTTCTCTTGCTTATTAAAAATGTCATAAAGTCAAAAATATGCAGAAAATAAAGAATACATGGGTATAACTGCAGAAAATACATTGAAAGAGAAGGAGTTTATCATTAAAATCTTTGTCACAATACACTTCTCTTCAAAATGCTTGAGAGAAATCTTCATAGCAGAGTGAAACAAATGGAATATGGTAGACTGGTAACAGAGGCAGAATCTATCTGCATTAGTGCATGGAATGTGTCAAGGACCTGACTTTTTAACTTATTAAACATATCTGTACCAGATTTTAGGATGATAAGAAACTCGCTTTAAGTCAAAGGATTGAGAAATCTAATATTGATGGGAATTACACATTCTTTTTAGCTGGTGTCCAAAATGTTATACTCAAAATGGCTCACTAAAGT
Organism: Macaca nemestrina; assembly: GCF_043159975.1. Lineage (NCBI taxonomy): Eukaryota > Metazoa > Chordata > Mammalia > Primates > Cercopithecidae > Macaca > Macaca nemestrina. The sequence continues at coordinate 69,467,021 of NC_092128.1, forward strand.
AACATGAAAATGCTTTAAAAATAGAATATGTGATGATTCATAAAAATAATTAAGGACTGTGTTGGACCAAAATTTTATCATGACGAAGAATAATTTTGCTACCAACAGAAAAAAAATGCAGCGTATTTTGCATATTCTTATGCATATGTTTTCTCTTTTTAAAGTCTATGTAAACATCGACTTACATTCTTTAATTTTTATTATAATCACATAACTACAATAAACAGAAGCTTAGATTTGCTTCTGACTGTCACCAACAGACTCAACATATATTGTCTGAAATTTCCAAAGTCAGAGGCAGTAACATTAATTAATGAAAATTACAATGGTTTTGCTTTGAAATATTGAACTTTTAAACTTTTTTCTTTTTAATTATTTGGATCGTAACAGTTGTATGCATTTATGGGGTACATGTGATATTTTGATACAAGCATACAAGGTGCAATGATTAAGTGGGGATAATTGGGATATCCATCACCTCAAACATTTATCATTTCTTTGTGCTAGGAACATTTCATATCCACTCCTCTAGTTATTTTTAAAACATAAAATAAATTGTTGTTATAGTTGCCCTGTTGTGCTACAGAACACTAGCTCTTATTCTATCTAACTGTATTTTTGTAGCCATTGACCATCCACTCTCTATCCTCCTCCTCACTACCCTTCCCAGCCTCCAGTAACTATCATTCTACTCTCTATCTCCATGAATTTAATTTTTTTAGTTCCCACATATGCATGAGAACATGCAATGATTCTCCTTATCTGCCTGACTAATTTTACTTAACTTAATGTCTTCCAGTTCTATCTATGTTGTTGCAGATGACAGGATTTCATTCTTTATTATGGCTGAATAAATATTCCATTGTGTATATGCACCACATTTTTTTATCCAGTCATCCATTGCAGGACACTTGGAATGATTTCATACCTTGACTATTGTGCATAGTGCTGCAATAAACATGGGAGATATCTCTTCAATATACTGATTTTATTTCTTTTGGATATAACTCAGCAGTGGGATTGCTGGATTGTATGGCAGTTCTATTTTTAGTTTTTTGAGGAAACTCCATACTGTTCTCCGTAGTGGCTATACTAATTTACCTTCCCATCAATAATGTACGAGGGTTCCACCTTCTCCAACATACTCACTAACATCCATTATTGCCATATATATATATATATATATATATATATATATATATATATATATTTATGTGTGTATATATATATATAAAAGCTGTTTTAACTGGGAGAAGTATCTCATTATACTTTTGACTTGCATTCCTCTGATGGTTAGAGATGTTGAATATTTTTTCATGTAACTGTTGGCTATTTGTATGTCTTCTTTTGAGAGATATCTGTTCAGATCTTTTGTCCATTTTTAAATGGATTAATTTGGGTTTTTTTTCCGGTGTGATGTTGAATCTTGTCTTTTTCTTGTACTTTTCTAAAATGCCTGGTAATGTAAGAGCAGAATATCAACAATGTAGAATTTTACTAGTATGTTCATACAGGTGCACTTCAGAAGAAAAAGAGCCAAAAGCATTACTACAAAATAAAAGAAAATCATTGTCAATATTCGGTTATGATTTTGCAAAATCTGCATCCATAGCAAAAACTGTTCTTCGGTTAGTTTGAACTCTTCCCTGTTATATATTTAATTTTCTGTATTAAACTATATAAGAAATATGATCCTAAACTAACAGGGAGTGAGTATGGGAAGGAAGAAATAAAATAATATCCCACTGTAATCAGAGTAGAAGAATGTATTACATGGGAAGGCATTTGTGCAGTATTCTTCTAAGGTTCCTTTACATTTATCAAGTGATTGAAAAGACAGTATTTACTGTACTCAAATGACGCCTCCAATTTCACAGAAATACAATGGTACAGGGAAAAGTTTTAAGTTGCGGTAAGAATATTTTAGCGTAAAGTACAAAGAAATTGTTGAAAAAATAATACTCTACACAGAAAAATTTTGGAAGAAAAGACATCATAACTGGTCTGTTGTACATATATTTCTTGCTAGCAAAGCAAGATCTCTTTTCTAACCCACTATATAATTTGCTCTGATGTAAGTTGAACCTTCTGTGTTTCATCAATGTTAGAAATGTAAGTTAGGGCACTGAGATTATATAAAACTAAGATATACTTCTTTGCTAACACAGACATTATTCCATAATCATTTATAACATAATTTATCATTTCTCTTTAATTCTAAATTTTCCTTTTGAAATTTTGAAATATATGACTCTAACTGCCTTCTGCAAGAACATAGAATTTTTTAAAGAGTCAGTGTACTTTTTAAAGAATAAATTGACTTTCCTTTTCACACATAAGTCAAAAATGGCAGAAAATATTTTGCTTTGATTTAAAAAAAAAATGACCTCAGCTGAAAGCCAAAAGTGTCAAGTAGATATTCATTTCATTTTTCATGGGGTTTCCTTTCAACAAAACAGTTTCAATATTGATTAGGTATTCTTAATGCCCCCAAGACACAAGGAAGAATACAAGAAAGATGAGTGTCATGAAGTGAGAAGAATCCAAAATTAATGATATATAATAAAAATCAAAAAAGCAAAGAATAGTCCCATTTTATTAATCAGTTTAATTCTTGAGTATCTACTGTGTCATCACAACTGGTCTAGCTATATATTATCTAGGAATGTATAAAGAAACCAAGTAAATACACATGCTGCAGAAAACAATTGTTTACTACATAGTTTACTAGTGGCTTTGTAAGCAATAGAAGTTTCAAGAATCAAGAAATCTATGTTTATAGAGAATTGTTCAGCAATTATTTTCAGGATGGAGAGGACAAAAGGAACCAGACAATAAAAGTACCTGGAAATAGAAGGAGACTGGAACTCAAATTCATTGAAAATGTCTAACAAAACAAGCACTGTCCCTTGTGTTTTTGTTATACGACAGAATTTCCCTCAAATATTGTTATTCATTGGGGAGGGAGTCATGATATATTCAAAAGAAGACAAAGAATGTCACCAGCTTGAAGTGGTTCTTTACAAGACACAGTGAAGTTAGGTATGAAAGAGAAAAATAAGAGAATATTTAAGTACTTTGTAAAATGAGTGAAGGAGGAAGAGCTGAATAAAACAATATGTAGACAGTAACAAAATTCATTTTGAAAATGTGGCACATATACACCATGGAATACTATGCAGCCATCAAAAAGGATGAGTTTGCGTCCTTTGTAGGGACATGGATGCAGCTGGAAACCATCATTCTTAGCAAACTATCACAAGAACAGAAAACCAAACACCGCATGTTCTCACTCATAGGTGGGAACTGAACAATGAGATCACTTGGACTCGGGAAGGGGGACATCACACACCGGGGCCTATTATGGGGAGGGGGGAGGGGGGAGGAATTGCATTGGGAGTTATACCTGATGTAAATGACGAGTTGATGGGTGCAGCACAGCAACATGGCACAAGTATACATATGTAACAAACCTGCACGTTATGCACATGTACCCTAGAACTTAAAGTATAATAATAATAATAATAATAAAATTTAAAAAAAATTTAAAAAAAAGAAGGTGTCTTCTGGAAAAGACACTGCATTCAGGATCAATGAGTATATTTTCCAATTCCATAACTCAGAAACTGATTGTGATGATTCAAAAGAAACAAGAATAACACTAAAAACAAAGGAGGGTGCCAAACACCAACACAGGAATGCCTGCAAGACATAATACAGTGAAAAAAAAAATACGGATTAATACACAACTCCTGTTTTACAAGAAATCAAAATAGTTCTGCAAGAAGTAAACAAAGAAAATTTCAGCAACTGGTTTTAATTTGAAGCAATAAAGGCTAGAGGAATTGTGTTGTCACGGGAAAGACAAAAGATATGTCACTTTGAGTTTTACTCCTCACAGCACTCTAAGGCCATGAAGTAGTGCCTATGATGAAAGCATTTGGCTACAACCCCAGAGAGATGCAGGATGTAGCATTCCCACACTGAGCAAGCTAAAATCCAAACAAAAGGAGTATATACAGTCAAACTTTCTTGGATTGAAAGCAGACTGAAAAGAAAACAAAATAAGGAAAATCAGCCTGAATTTAGTAGTTTCAAAAGATAAGAATTAACTATACAGGAAAGAATTCACCATAAATGTAGATATCTGTATACTTCCTCAGCCTAGTTAATAATTAAACTCATAACATTTACCTATAAATCTTGCCTTTCAATTACATTTTGAAGGGCATAATTATGAGACCTTTATAGACAAAGAGGAGACCCAAGGAGAATTCACATCTAGTATTTTTGATCAGATGGAAGACCTGGTTAGAGCTGCCCCAGTACAAAGTCAGTCTTATAAAAACTCATGAAGAAACTCTGCAACATAAACATGAAACTAAACATAATATACAAAGTACAGGTGCAAAAGCATCCTTTTGAAGATGTACTAAAGGCAGCAAAAGAAAACCATTTAAAAAACTGATTTGCTCTCTCAATAAAATTAAATAAAATAGACTCAAATGTGATAAGCAAATACGCTTACATGAAAAGGAAGATTATGGGGTTAAGCTAAAATATTTTGTTTAAATCTCTGAAGAGCTTAAAATGGTATTAGAGGCCATATAAGCTTAGAAGCTATTGAAAAATAAAAGTAGAATCAAAAGTGTCAAAAAATCAAATCACTGCTTTGGATAAGAGGCTTTAAAAATCACTCAGAATATGATGTAAAGAAAAGTAAGAGACACTGAGAATAGACAGCAGAAATCCAAACTTAGGAATAGGATTTCCTGGCAAATCCTATTTGAAAACAGAACAGATGGAATAAAAATAATATTCAAACTGTATTAAAAGAGTATTTCCCTAGTCAAATATAAACTGCATTCACCTCAAAATAAAAATCAAACATTAACTTGAGGCAAGCAAAAATTGAAACACAGCATGCTAAAACTTATAGAGTATGACAAAAGCAGTTCAAAGAGGGGATTTTATAGTGGCAAATACCTACATCAGAGAAAAAATAAACATCTCAAATAAACAACCCAACTTTACATCTCAAGGAACTAGAAAAAGAACAAACTGAGCCCAAAGTTATTATAAGTAAGTAAATAATAAAGATCAGAGCAGAAATAAGTTAAATGGAGTCAAGAAAAACAATGGAAAAGATCAACTGAAATAAGAGTTGATTTTTTGAAAAGATAAACAAAATTGACAAGACTTTACCTAGACTAAGAAAAAATGAGAAGATTCAAATAAATAAAATCTAGGTGAAGTTGTTTAATGAGAATTGTCATCTCAGTTGAATCTGGGTTTATTCAATTTTTGAGGACAAAGAAAGAACCCTGCAAACATCCAAAGAGAAGAGACATTTCACCCACAAAGAAAAAAGCAATTTGATCACATCATTTTTTCTACTTGACTTTATTAAATGCTAGATACTCTCTACCAACGTTTGCAAATATTAAAAGGAAATGCTTCTGACTCATGAAATCTATAGTCTACTAAATCACCATTCTGGAAAATTAGCAAGGGACAGAAATTTTTTATTGAAAATGATTTAGAAACTACATCATTTATGTGCCATTTCAAGGGGAAAGAAACTGTTTGAAGATATACACCAGTAAACGAACACATAAATCAAAATCTATAGCCCACAAATGATTAATTTGTTAGTGAGCATTAAATATATATTCATTTATTTTTAACACACACACACATATATATATTATATATATAGAGAGAGAGAGAGAGACAGAGAGAGAAAGAGAGAGACAGAGTGTGCATGCACGATAGAGAGAGGGAAGCATAGTAATGGTGGAAAATCCAGGTACAAAATATAAATTAAATAAGAGAGATTAAAGAAATTGAAAGTTTTCCAAGTCTCTATCTTACAGAGAAGAAGTCAATAGTTATCATAGCTGATATTTTGAGTAATACAGAATATTGAAAGTTTTTTAGAGTCTTAGAATAAGTCTCTAGCAATTTGAAGGTCTTCCAAATTAAAAAAGAAGAAAAAAAATCAAAGAAACTCAAGCCATAAAAGAAAACGAAGCAAAGAGATAAGAAATATTAAACAAGGTTGCAATATCAGTAAGAGGCAAATTCACATTTATGATACAAACTTCAAAGGAACAAAGAATGAAACTTCTGTGGATAAAAGGACAATGTTCAAAGGCTATTGTCATCACTTTTCTGCATCAAATAAAGCAAAAAAAAAAAAAAAAAGAAAAAGAAACAAAAAGCAAAAAGGCAGCACTCTCTGAGAGCTCCAATTTCATTCGTCTGCCATCGGCATAGGAAGAATCAATATCGTGAAAATGGCCATACTGCCCAAGGTTATTTATAGATTCAATGCCATCCCCATCAAGCTACCAATGAGTTTCTTCACAGAATTGGAAAAGACTGCTTTAAACTTCATATGGAATCAAAAAAGAGCCCGCATTGCCAAGACAATCCTAAGTCAAAAGAACAAAGCTGGAGGCATCACGCTACCTGACTTCAAACTATGCTACAAGGCTACAGTAACCAAAACAGCATGGTACTGGTACCAAAACAGAGATATAGACCAATGGAACAGAACAGAGTCCTCAGAAATAATACCACACATCTAGAGCCATCTGATCTTTGACAAACCTGAGAGAAACAAGAAATGGGGAAAGGATTCCCTGTTTAATGAATGGTGCTGGGAAAATTGGCTAGCCATAAGTAGAAAGCTGAAACTGGATCCTTTCCTTACTCCTTATACAAAAGTTAATTCAAGATGGATTACAGACTTAAATGTTAGACCTAATACCATAAAAACCCTAGAGGAAAACCTAGGTAGTACCATTCAGGACATAGGCATGGGCAAAGACTTCATGTCTAAAACACCAAAAGCAACGGCAGCAAAAGCCAAAATTGACAAATGGGATCTCATTAAACTAAAGAGCTTCTGCACAGCAAAAGAAACTACCATCAGAGTGAACAGGCAACCTACAGAATGGGAGAAAAATTTTGCAATCTACTCATCTGACAAAGGGCTAATATCCAGAACCTACAAAGAACTCAAACAAATTTACAAGAAAAAAACAAGCAACCCCATCAAAAAGTGGGCAAAGGATATGAACAGACATTTCTCAAAAGAAGACATTCATAAAGCCAACAGACACATGAGAAAATGCTCATCATCACTGGCCATCAGAGAAATGCAAATCAAAACCACAATGAGATACCATCTCACACCAGTTAGAATGGCGATCATTAAAAAGTCAGGAAACAACAGGTGCTGGAGAGGATGTGGAGAAATAGGAACACTTTTACACTGTTGGTGGGATTGTAAACTAGTTCAACCATTATGGAAAACAGTATGGCGATTCCTCAAGGATCTAGAACTAGATGTACCATATGACCCAGCCATCCCATTACTGGGGATATACCCAAAGGATTATAAATCATGCTGCTATAAAGACACATGCACACGTATGTTTATTGCGGCACTATTCACAATAGCAAAGACTTGGAATCAACCCAAATGTCCATCAGTGACAGACTGGATTAAGAAAATGTGGCACATATACAACATGGAATACTATGCAGCCATAAAAAAGGATGAGTTTGTGTCCTTTATAGGGACATGGATTCAGCTGGAAACCATCATTCTTAGCAAACTATCACAAGAACAGAAAACCAAACACCGCATGTTCTCACTCATAGGTGGGAACTGAACAATGAGATCACTTGGACTCGGAAAGGGGAACATCACACACTGGGGCCTATCGGGGTGGGGGGAGGGGAGAGGGAATGCATTGGGAGTTATACCTGATGTAAATGACGAGTTGATGGGTGCTGACGAGTTGATGGGTGTAGCACACCAACATGGCACAAGTATACATATGTAACAAACCTGCACGTTATGCACATGTACCCTAGAACTTAAAGTATAATAATAATAATTAATAAATAAATAAATAAATAGAAAAAATAAAATAAAAACATTGTGAATGAATTCACAAATTTATCAGGAAAAAAAAAAAAAGAAGAACCAGCAAAGGAGACTCAAAAGAAGCAGTCATTGTAAACAAAGTGAGGAATAATTTGTGAGCCAAAGCAAGAAAATGTTCCAAGGATAAAGGAATAATCAACTGTTTCAAATTCTGTAGATAGGTCAGTTAAGATAAGGACTAAGAAATGCCACTTGATTTAGCAACTTGGAGGCCACTGGTGACCCCCAAGGACACCCTTAAAAGAGTTCCGTGTATACAGTCTGATTGAAGTAGGCTCAATTCAAAAGAGAAAAGAAGAATTGGAGACAATGAAAAGAGCTAAATCTTTTGAAAAGCTTTATTATAAAAGAAAGAGAAATAATGGTGGTGATAGTAGGAAGAAAAAGTAGAAGCAGTTTGGTTTGTTTTGATAAGATAATAAAAATCACTACATGCTCATTCACAAGTTTAATGGAAAGGAAGAGTTGATTATAACAAGAAAGAGAAAGAATTGCTAGAGTGAATTTCTTAGAAGGATGAGAGAGAATGAGACCTTGTGTATGAGTATGGAGGTTTTCTTTGCTGGGAGTTTAGACAGTTCATTTATAAAAAAGGAGTTTGGGCAGAACACATGAGCATGGATACAGGTGGGTAGAAAGAAAAGAATGGATAGACTCAGGCAAATCCTCTGATTGATTTCATTTTATCATCAACAGCAGAGAGTGAGAATGAGGGAGGAGATGATAGAAATTTTATAGGAAACAAAAGAATCTGAAAGGTTATGTGAAAAATGAATATACAAGGGAAATGTAATACAGTCGTTGGTCATCATTAGGGCACATTTGAGTTTAGATGTCATAAATTTAAAGTGAGATAATGACAGTGAGGGTATCGATAAGATTTTCTCCAGCCATGTTTAACTTTGCAGGCACAGCCAAAAGGTAGGCAGACAGATAGATTTAACTGAGATTGTGCTTTCTCCAGGAAGTACAATGAAATAAGAGAGATACAATGAAGTTGTGGATTTATGGCAAAGGACTGATTAGGATGATGAAACATGGAATTATCACTGAATAAGAAAGGGTGTAAAGACATATGCTGAGTTAGGGACAAGGAAAAGGTGGTAGATCCATTAATTTCAGGTCCCTATGTTGGGTAAAAGGATTATTGGAATTAGAGTACTGTGGAGAGTCGACTAAAATAACAGAAGGTGATAGAGAATGAGAGGCTTTGAAATCAAAATTATAGAAGGGATATTGTTAACAATAATGGCAAAATCTAGGCTATAAACAGGAGTAAGTGGTAAACCAATAGCAGTGGAGGATATAAAGTCAAGAGGATGAGAGACCAAAATATCAGATAGATGATCTCATAGATGTTGAAGGCATCAGGAATTATGACAGGCAGTACTAGTGTTGGAGGAAGAAACAACAATACAAGAGTTTAATTTTTCAGGAAATGAAGAGAAATGAAATGCAGACAGTAGACAACTACAAAAAGAAGGAATAGTGGGTGGTAGAGTATACTAACAGGAGATTCAAAACTTGAAATTCTTTTAGTTAGGGGAGAAAGGAAATTGTCGTCGTCAATGAGGAGCTAAGAAAACTCCTACCCTACCTCCATTCTCAGTAGCTCAGAAAGGGCTTTTCCCCAGCTTGACCTTGGCAGCAGGTGAGGAGACAAGTCACTCTAAGGAAGCAGTTTCAGAAAAAAAAAGCAATGCCATTGCAGAATTAAGCAGAGAAAGGGCCTGAGCTAGCTCTTCAGTTTGGCTATCATGGCATGGAAGGAATCCAGAAACTCTCACATGCTCTCAGGAGGGTTGTGCAAGGTAATTGATGGGATGATTAGCGGGGGGTCAACACCTGTAACTGGGCAGCAGACCATGCAGGCTGGAGATCAAAAGGAAATCACAGCCAGACCTCAGGGACAGCTGCTGAATTTTGAAGAGCTGAAGTAGGGTCAAGACAGCAGATAGCATCACAGTTTCTGTCCAAGCCAAGAGAGGAGCATATCACATATTCTTCAGTATCAAATTTCAGCAGAGGTGGCCAACCAAACAAAAGCTGTGGCAGACTAATAAGGGACATCATTGCTGCAGAATTCAGTACCAATACAGAGAGCAGTACAAGAACACACAGAGAGCTGAGACCCCTTCTCTGAAATGAAGAGTGCAATGAACAGCCTTGCATGCTCACTCTCCCTTGGGAAGAATATGAGAAGGAGGTATAATTTGAAAATCTGAACATACTCCCAAAGGGAACTGTTTTAACACAGTAAGTAGCTTGTGATAAAGATTAGATCATTTATTAAAAATGAACAAGCTGTTTCTCCACAGATCTGAATGCGGAGACCCTTGTAACACGTGCGTTGAGTAAATAAAAATAAAAGTAAAATAAAGAACTATGTCACAGATAGTTATAGATTCTTTTACAGATAGACAGGCTATCTTCAACTAAGCTCTAAAATCAGCCTCAAATCTTGAATCAAAAACTGAGTTCTGATATTGTACTCTGTTTGGAAGAAGATTTAGGTCACAAGTATGAAACAGATGAAGCCACGCTGCAGTAATGAAGGTCAAACATGAAATGATCACAGTGTATCTAAGAAGAATTAGGAGATCAAATGCTGGAACATTACAATGCTGCAATTCTAGGTCATTACCAGGAGGCCAGATCATCCTTCTGGGAATTGGATTCTATCTGGGTCAAGTGTCCAGGTTCTCACAGGTCCAGTGGCCAAAAATGTGCTGGGGACAGGGATGCAGATAGAACAAGTACATCGTCTTCTATGCTCATGCATCCAACAACCCCAGTTCCCCTGACATAGTAGTGCTTACTCTACAGGTGGACAGAACAAGTAGGTAATCCTTTTTAATCTTGGTCTGCTTCAGAAAATAAGCTTTTAAGGTAGCAAAGAAAGCTATATTTACATGTGAAAAGAACAGATCATAAAGCGTGAATTAAAAAAAAAATACTTCAAATCTTGTGAGATGTCTGTAGAATAAAATGACAAATTGATAAGAACAATCCCAATTAAACCTGGCTAATATTAGGAAATATTCTTATCTAGTTTCCCAATTCTTAAGACACTTAATAATCCTAACAATAATAACTAATGTCTATGAGTGCTTAACATTTTCCAGGCACTACGCTATAATACTTACACATACATATTATCTCCTTTTATTCTTATAACAATCCTATGAGGGAGTTATGGTTTTATCCCTATTTTACAGAAAAACTGATGTTTAGAGAGGTTAAGTAATATGTAGAAGGACAAATACCAAATAAGTAGTGAAACAGTAATTTAAGCCCAAATAATTTTCATTTCAGGGCCCATATGTTTTACAAGTGAAGAGTACCTCCCATATGATTAGCATTTATAGAAGACTTAAAGTCTTATTATTAAAGACTTAAAGTTTATAGTTGTTTTGCTCATTTTACTTTGTGTCCCTTAAAACATCCCTGTGAAACAGGGACTGATATTATCCTCATTTTTCAGGAAAGAAAATTAAGGTTAAGAGAAGGACTGAGTCCAAGGTTATCTCCAGCTATAGAGAAATGAAGCGGGAAGTGTGGAAAGAGAAGTTAAAATAGAGAACACTCACTCATGTTTTATTTGGGATTTTTATGTATAATTTTACAGAACACAAAATAACATGTGAATCCAGTAATGAAAATACACCTTCCAAATCTGGCCAAATTATTGTCTAATCTAATGACTATGGCACTGATCCTTTCTCTTCCTAATTAGCAAGTAAATATCTGGAGAGATGCTGTACTTGCCTAACTTATTGCGGTGGTGTTACTAATCTTCCACAAATGCCTCTTCTTCCCCAGATGCCACTGCCAAACTTGACTAGTCACATCATTGAAAGAATATACCCAACTGCCCAGAGAAAAGCATCTACTTCTTCCATTACCAAGTGACTCAGAGGCAGTTTAAAAGAAAGGGAAACAAGAAGTATCTTAGGTAGGGACCACATATTCATTGCTCAGGAATGCCCCAGTTATAGCTGCTATCCCAGTAGCCTGTTTTGTTCAGCATTTGTCCAGGACAAAAGCCTCATGATTTGCAGGATATATGATATAATCATCCAAACCATAGCTGAGATTGTCTCGTCTATGGTTAGGTTCCCTTGTTTAGAACACTTGTCAGTCACATCCTTACCAACTTGTGACCCAGACAGCCTTGCTGCAGAGGTTCAGACCAGGATGTGATAGAAGGCACGGGAGGCGAAAGGCTGTATAGAAGCAGCAACATTGAAGGACCAAGTTCTCATTACTGAGGCACTTCTGCACAAACCACACCTTCCAAATCTATTTCTGCCTATGTTCTAGATTTTTTTGAATGGGTTCAAAAGGGAAAATAGAACTGCACAGGTGAACATTCATTTTATTGGAAAAATTTTAGAATCTGCTCTGCCTAAAATGTGAGGAATATGTGTATTTAAAGTTTAATACTGGAAGATTGACACTATCACAACTAAGAAATACACAATGGCTATGGTAATACAGTATTAAAATGCTCTATTTTCCTCTTTTTAATACTACTTAATAATAAACAATACATGTAGAATGAATGTTCAACCTTTTAAAACTCCTTTTATTTTCATCATTTTATCTGTTCTCTATAGTATCTTGTAGGTAATAGGGACGATAAGATCTTATTTTCCTGATATATTTTCAAAATTGCATTTTTGCCTTATTCTCAATAAAAGGATACAAAGTTTTAGTTAGGGGAATAGATTTTTTGAGGCCATTGTACAACATGGGAACTCAGTTAATAATAACGTATTGTATATTTCAAAATTTCTATGAGTAAATATTAAATGTTTTCACCATAAAAAAGATAAGTATTTGAGGTGATATGTATGTTAATTAACTTTACTTGATTATTCCATATTTTTAGATACAATCACGACATCACTTTGTACCCCCAAAATATACACAATTATAACTTGTCCATTTACACTAAAATAATAAAATATATTTCAAAAACCAGAAATATGCCCTTTAAAAAACTTATAAGTTTGGGTAGGATGATAATACTGATGTCATGTTTTTTGGATTTTCCCAATACTCTTTAAAAAGCTAACAGAAATGAGAAACAACTGCTAATCAGTGGAGGGGTTTTTTTGTTTTGTTTTTGTTTTTTGTTTTTTGTTTTTTGTGTTTTTTTGCAATGATGTGATTGTGCAAGGTTGCACAATCTGTGTATATACTAAAAAGCATTGAATTGTGACCATTAAATGGAAGAATTGCATGATATATGAATTGCATTCAATAAAGCTCTTACTTTTGCCAGGATTTAAACAACAGACACTTATTTCTCACAGTTATGTAGTCCAAGATCAAGATGCTAGTAGGTTTGGTTCCTAGTGGGGGCTCTCTTCTTGACTTGCAAATGGCCACCTTCTCACTGTGTTCTCATATGGTAAAGAAAGAGAGCAAGCTTGGCCAGGCGCGGTGGCTCATGCCTGTAATCCCAGCACTTTGGGAGGCCAAGGTGGGTAGATCGCAAGGTCAGGAGATCAAGACCATCCTAGCCAACATGGTGAAACCTTGTCTCTACTAAATATATAAAAATTAGCTGGGTGCGGGGGGGTGTGCCTGTAATCCCAGCTTCTTGGGAGGCTGAGGCAGGATAATTGCTTGAACCAGGGAGTTGGAGGTTGCAGTGAGCTGAGATTGTGCCACTGCACTCCAGCCTGGTCACAGACTGAGGCTCCATCAAAGAAAGAGAGAAAGAGAGAAAAGAAGGGAGGAAGGGAGGGAGGGAAGGACAGAAGAAAAGACAGCAAGCTTAAAAAACCTATTATTTTTAAAAAGCTAACAGAGTAACTAGGATATTATGATGGGTTAAAGGAGGCCACAGACATTCCTGTCACTAAGAGGGAGGGTCTATTTTCCTTGCCTTTGTGTCTGGGCTGTCTTATGACTGCTCTGAATAATGGAGTATGTGAACGTGATGCTATGCCAGTTCCAGGCCTAGTTTTTAAGAGAGCTGACTGACTCCATCTTGGTCTCTTGGAGACTTCACTGCTATGTTGGAACTTTATCTTGAAGTCACTCCAGTCTAAGGAAACCTAAGTTAGCCATGTGGAAAGAGAAAGAGAAAAAAGGATGGTTGGCTAGGCCCCAGGTGTTACAACTCAACCATTCAAGCCATTTCACCCAAGGTTGAGGTTGCAACATTGTAAAACGGAGACAAGACACCCAGGCCATGCTATGCCTGAATCTATGAACCAAAAACATTCTGAGATATAATAATTGTTCTTCTAAGGCAATAAGCTCTTGGCTTGTTTGTTATGCAGCAACAAACAGAATAGATTGCAAAACAAGGTGATGAAGTATCCTATACATCCCAGTATAAGAGCAAGAGAGTTTGAAACACTGAGCACGGCAAGATTCTAGGAAGAATAGCAGCTGTGCAGGAATAAATAAAGAGGATACAAATGGAATTCTGACAAGTTCTAAAGGGCAAGAAACCCAAGCATTTCCAAAAAGCATTCATTCTCAAAGGAGGAGGTTTCCATCAGGGTGGAGTGTTTAAATGATCAAACTTAGGACAACCATAACTTCAGGGAGACTTCACAGGTTCCTGCTTATAGATTAGTACAAGGGGACTGCAAACTTAGGACAACCATAACTTCAGGGAGACTTCACAGGTTCCTGCTTATAGATTAGTACAAGGGGACTGCAGAAAGGTCTGAGGGTATTGGGACAGAATGGGCCCTCTGGGATCTCAAGAATACTCAAAGCCCTACAATGAAGAGAAATTGCTCAAAAAGAACACCACTTGGTCAGGACAAAAATCTCCTGGGCGTCAGAGGGACAGAAGATTTAGATTCTAGTGAAAAAGGAGAGTAGAAGAGGTGTATCTCAGAAAGTATTAGAGATTCAGCTATGCTGATAAGTTTTTTTCTTTCTCTTTTTTTTTTCAAGCATATCACAGTGAAACTAAGAGGAAACCTGAAATTATGAATCTGGAAAAGCAATCTTGACTTTCACTTCTGCTAAACAAGCACTTGCTTCTAAAATACAGGAAACTACTTTTCACTTAAAATGAACAATTAAAAGGATTGCAGCAAAATCCAACTAAAAGTATTGCGAGGTATCAAGAAGAAGAAAAAATCTAAATCATACACTAATAGAAAATAATTCACATCAGAAAAATATGGCTACAAAACAAAGTTGGAATCCAATATAACTAAAAAACACTACAAAATTATAGAAGCTGTTAAATACAAGACAAATCTAAATTTTAAAACATTGTCAATGTTGATGGACTTAGGGATCATTAAGCAACAGATGTAGATGAAAGGAAATGAGGATTAAACTAGAACAAACCAATAAATAGAAATTAATATCACAGAATGTACCATTGTGGAAGCAGAGAGAAAAGAAAAATTTTAAAAAGAAATGAATAATTTTTTAAGTTAGAGAAAATAATAAATTAACAAAAGGCAAAAATGATTTAACATAGATACATAAAGAATTCCTAAAAGAAATGGAGTAAGTGGAAAAGGAAAAATACTGGAAATATATAATTCAAGGAAACATTTCTGAAATAAAAGAATTAAATTACATATTTAAAGCACATACAGTAGGAAACTAATAAAAATTTTATTTATTTTTCTTTTTCTTGAGATAGGGTCTTACTCTGTTGCCCAGGTTAGAGTGCATTGGTATGATCATGACTCACTGTAGCCTTTATCTTCCAGGCTCAAGTAATCCTCCCACCTCCGATCCCAAGTAGCTGAGACCACAGGCATGCACCAGTATACCAGACTAATTTTTTATTATTATTTGTAGAGACAAGGTCTCACTATGTTGCCCAGGCTGGTCTCAAACTTCTGGGCTCAAGCAATCCTCCCACCTCGCCCTCCCAAAGTGCTGGGATTATAGGCAAGAGCCACCATGCCCAGCCAAATACAAATTTTAGAACTGAAGGATACAATAGCTACATTTTTTAAACTCAATAAATGGGTTCAACAGCAGAATGGAGGGGACCGAGAAGAAAATCAATGAACCAGAAGATAAAACAATATAAATTACCCAATCTGAATAACAAAGAAAAAATACCTTTAAAAAGTGACATTCAGGGACCTGTGGAGCTATAATAAAACATTTAACACTCAAGAAATTGTAGTCTCAGAAGAATAGGAGAAAGAGGATGAGGATAAAAAGTTACTCAAGGAAATAATGGCTGAACACTTCTTGAATGTTGCAAAAGACAAACCTATAATTAAAGCAGCCAAGTGATGAAAAACAGAACAGATTTAAAGAAATCCGTATCAGAAGACAGAGTGAATCTTCCAAAAATGAAAGGCAAATTTTAAAAACGTTCAAAGCTGCCAAAGAGAAATGTATTCCTTTTCTGTAGGAGAAAAGCATTTAAATGACAGTGGATTTTTTTTTATCAGAAATCATGGAAGCCAGAATAGAGTAGCACATTTTTCAAATCCTTGAAATGAATTTCCAACCCTATGCCCTAGGATCTTATACCTAATGAAAATCACTTTCAGGGGTGAAAGAAAAATCAAAACATCCTCAGATGAAAAATTATTACTAGAATAATTTATCACCAGCATACCTACTTAAAAGAATTACTAAAGAAAGTTGAATTTATAATTTTAAAATTCCCCCCAAAAGGAATATTCAGGCCCACATGATTTCTTTCTGTAATTCTAACAAATGTTTAAAAAATTAATTCTACACAATCTCTTCCAGAAAATGGAGGTAGAGGGTATGCTTTTCAATCAAGTTTATGAAGTTAATACTACCAAAATGCAAACCAGCAAAGGATTTTAAACAATGGATTGACACACTGATTTATACAGTAAAAAAATAATAACTTGTGTGAAAATAATTTAGTAGAGTTGGTGAGAGAGGAATCAGTATAAAAGGCAGATAATTCAATTAAGAAGGAAGTATATTGGTCCAAGAAACAGATTGTGAGGGTCAGAGTTATGGCACTATTGATAGATATGGATAGAAGAGAACAGATAAAAAGAGACTGGAGAGAAAGAAGCCATGGAATTTGGAGAATTGTCATTAATGGGAATTGGGAATACAGGAGGAGGAATCGTTTTCTAATGAAAATAATAAGTTCACATTTGACACTCTGTGGACACTCTAATGGTCATGAACCAACAACCCTGAGTCTCAGGAGACAGATATGTGATCTGGAGACTTCAATATATTAGCAGTATTTAAAGCTATAGAGGCAGATGGATTAACTCAAAAATCCTATGTAGAGGGCTGGGTGTGTTGGTTCACACCTGAAATCCCAGCACTTTGGGAGGCTGAGGCAGGAGTATTGCTTCAGACCAGGATCTTGCAACCAGCCTGGGCAACATAGGGAGACCCCATCTCTACACAAAAGGAAAATTATCCAGGCATGGTGGCTCACTCTGTAGTCCCAGTTACTCTGAAGGCTGAGGTAGGAGGATCATTAGAGCTGAAGAGATCAAGACTGCAATAAGCCGATTGTGCCATTATACTGCAGCCTGGACAACAGAGCGAGACCCTTTTCTAAAAAAATAAAATAAAATAAAATAATTTTTAAATTAAAAAAAAACAAGAATCCTATTCAGAGTAAAAACAAATTTGTCTTTTAAAAATCAGTGTTTTTAGATCCTTATTTATTCAAGAAATATCTTCAAGACTTTTGACATCTAGCATACCATATCACCCATACTACTTCATATTCAATAATTTTCTTGAACTCACATATCTTTTATTTAAATTTATTTTAAAACAAAACCTTATGTCACCACTGTAAAATAAAAATCAATGTTACCCGTCATAATAAATTGGAAATTACCATGAAAATAAATGTGGTTCTAATTGCTTATATTTTAATCCATATTATTATCTGTGATACTCCAGTGCCTGCTTCAGCTCCTGGGAGCTGTTCTCTTTGTGAAAATAAAGGGTTTTTCAAGAAAGATTTACCACAACCTAATATAATAAGACAAACTTTCCACAATCTAAAATAATAAGAATTAAAAATAAAAGGAGATACAATTGAATTTTCACTATATGATTGAATATGATTTAACCCACTGTGATATTGGATATTATTTCATGCCCTGTCAGTCACCTAAAATTATTTCCTGTGCTGCCTTTGGAATGTGACCCCCAATTTGGGAAAATATTGCTTTGCAGGACAGACAGAGGAAGAGGGTCAGAGATGTACTCAGAGTGTCAGAAAGGGTCAGAGTTCCAAGGTGGACTACAGTAAAGGAGGAGAAATGAATCAGTAGACACAGAATCAACAGGGTCAAGTTATATAGAATAGTGTCAAATAGTATGGAAAAATTAGTTCTGGGGATTTATAGAAGCCCATTCAGGATGGATCTCAAGAGTCCAGATAGTGATGAAATGAACAAGTTAACACCCACCTGCTCCTGAGCTATAGCTTAAGAAACAGAGTGAAGCTAAAAGATCTCACACTTGCTCCCCATCAGGTGACCAGTTTGAACCTACACCTAGCATTAGCTCCCCTCCAGCATCTCTTCCTCTCCTCTCTGTCCCCTCTCCCAAGCCTACCATCCTCTTGCTGTACCCAATGCTTTAGTAAAGAAGTATGCCAAGAGCATGTAGTGTAGGACCCCTCACCTGTGGGGATCATTTGCAACTGATCACATTATCCCACTCAGCAGTGTCTCCTGCAATAAAAGCTTTGTGCCCAGACTAATCACCTTTCAGAAGAAGTCAAAAGCAAGGCAGTCAGCATAAGATGTGGGAGTGAAATGAAAAATCATATAGGAGATAATCAAAATATACAGGAGCCTTAACCTGATATGACTCCACACTGCTCTACTTACTTTCAAATAAATGTGAGCCTTAGATCATTACGCAGACTCTGTGCTGAGTATGCACTGCATAAAAAATGTTAGCTTCCTTTACTATTCCAAAATGTGATCGATCATCTTCCACTCCATCAGCTCTGCACATTTGACTCCTTTTAATACGTGGTCAAAAATAATTTTTATTTGCAATGTGTGGTCAACAAGTAAGACTTTGGGGAAAAAAGGTTTGTTTAGCAAATCTGAAGGTCTTCATTTACATTTTTCTCTTTTTTTTTTCACTAATCGCTGACAAAACGATATTTTTCAACTTTTCCTTATTTCCAAACCCATGAAACCTTATGTGTCACCTACATTAAATCTACACAATTTCCTTTTAAATGTATTCACACAACTAGTTTAGAAACAGACTTGTGTAGAATCTGAGAAGTTATAACTTCTTATGCTCAATAGTTTTCATTCTAAATAGCTTTAGTATTTTTAAGCCTCATTCCCACTGAAAAGATCTTCAAGTTAATGATATAAAATAGATGATAAACAGATGTGAATACAGCAACTCAAATTCTGCAAAACATTATATCTCCCAAATGTCCACATTTCAATTTAAAACTTAAATACAAATTTAGACAACTATTTTCATAAAGACTTGAACACTGTGCATAATCGACAGAGAAAAATAATTTTTGTTTCACCAAACTACAATAAAGGACCAGAGTAGTGTGAACATTTGCACTGAAATGAAAATGCAATGTTCATTCCAATATAGAGCAGAACTTCTAAAATGTTGTACAGCTTATATATTCTATGGTATTTTTGTAATCTAAACTAAGATAAACAAGCACAAACTTTGTATATTTATAAGTAGTAAAAGAAGAGTTAAAAGAAACTCAGAATCACCATTCTCCTGAATAGCTCCAAGAGAAAAAGGGGGGAAGACGAAGAGGCAAAAAGAATGAAGGAAGAGAAGGGAGGCTGAGAAGAAAGGGGGAGAGGGAAGGAAGGAGGAAAAGGTCTGGACAATGGAGAGGGAAGAAGACTTCAATCTTGACTTTGTCATTTGGCTGTGTGTGTGTTCCTTCCTCACCACTGCCTCTTGACTGCAAGTGAATTCTTAATTATCCTATAAAACAAGGGTCAGCAAACGATGGCCCACAGGCCAAATTCAGCCTGCTGTCTGTTTTGGTATAATAACATTTTACTGAAATATAATCCCACTCATATATTTACACAGTAGAGTTAAGCAACTGCAACAAAAAATACACAGCCTGCAAAGCCTAAAATATCTGGCTGCTTGCAAAAGAAGTTTAACAACCCCTGCTCTAAAACATTACCCAAATGGCATTTCATCCCCTAGGAAATGTTCCTGACTCTCATTAATATTACAGTCCTGCATTTCCTGATAGAAGATGGAAAATATTATTTGCATTGCATGATTACAGTCCATTACAGGTTTTGGGGTGAAGGGATTATATGTCTCTTCTCCCTACACTGTGAGCTGCTCAGGAGCAGAGGCTCTGTCATTTTAACGTCACCTACTTCTGGCCCAATAACTGCCATAAATAGAAAGCTCAATTCATGTTTGTGCATGAATAGCATAACCTTTTACTTGATGGAAAAACATCATAGTACCTCCAGTATTAAAAGAAACATATTACCATGTTATGATAAGTCATTCTCAGGCTGTGACTGAGAAATAAGGCTCAAAATTAGTAGATGACATGATATTCATGGCTGTTTTGTTTTAGTTTTAGTTTTTGTTTCCAGAGGGGCTTATTTGGTTTGGATTCCAGAAGCAGATTCTGAAAAGGAGATGTGTGTGTGTTGGAAATGTACTGGGTACTGTTCTAGGGAAATATCATCTGTGATGGAGTAAAGGTGGTAGGAATGGGCAGAAGTTGAATTGCAATGCTGTTGCCACCAAGGCCTCGGCCAATCCCATACAGAACATTGGAACTAGGATAGTCCTGCAGAGTTTTCCAGGATTGAGGCAAAAAACCAGGCCTCTGCACCCCTGCCTAGCACAATCAATGGTTATGGATACATTTGGAAGAGAGAGTATAGAAGAGTGGTCTGCTTAGAAGCAGTTCCCTCTGCCAAGGAAGCTGAAAGCAACTCCTTCTGGAGGAAGCTCCAGCTGTGAGCCATCAACAGGCAACAACTTAGTGAATGTGTATGTGCCCATGTTGGCTCTGAAGAAAAATCTGGGAGGGGGCCTACAGCAGCCAACATGATGAGGCGGAGACACTCCCTCAGAAGCTCACACCTCAGAATGTATGAGAGTAATATACAACCCTGAGACCCCAGCGTGATCCTTCTAAAATAGGCTAAATATTCACAAAAGCACCAACAGGGTTCAAGTCCACGTAATCAGTTCTCCAGCCTCCATAGCTGTCAATCTGTCATGATCTGTCCCTTCAGTCACTTAATAAAATTACTGCAGACAAGGGAAATTGCCCTCCTATGAAACTATGTGAAATCACAATCAGAATATAATCTTTTAGGCCAAATTGTGAGATTTCTTATAACTTGCACAGCCTAAAGCCAATTGGTCCACTTGGAATTAGGAAGCCTAGCAGGAAAGATTAAAAAGCATCCATTCAGAAAGCATTCCCAGACTCATCACCATCTGGTCAGATCTGATTATTATACAGTCAAGGAAACTCCCACTGGAGACACCACAGGGAGAATTCTTCTGAGGCTGCCATTTAGCATTTGTAACAGCAGCAGGGAATAAGTGTGATGTACGACAGGCACTGTATGCCAGGTACCTGCACATCATGCTGCACTCCACTTACTCATCTTTCAGCAAGTCCAGAGATAAGGAGATACATAGTGATATTTTAAAGCGCTTTAATCTTTAATGATTTTTTAAAAGTGTGGAAGATATATACTTTTGCAAACAAGAAAGAACACAAAACAAAAAAAAATATGCTGAATGCAGAGCAGCATGCCCGCCTCATTCCATACTGGTCAGCAGCCTCCGCGTCCAACCAGGAACACGAATGCCATTTTTAAAACATCCCAGATGCCTCCCCGCATGCAAGACTTTCTAACCAATTTTTCAAACTAAGTACAAGTCTGAAATGTGGCTGCTTTCTCAATCTGCTTTGAAAGAGTGTCAGTAGTTTTGACTTGTGCCAGTAGGTTTAGCATCCCCACAAAACACAGCTACAAATAAAAGCTAAAGAGAAATAGAAAGGAGAAAGTAGGTTTTGCCAGGGTGCTAACTCTTCTGAACTCACATAGGAGAGGAGACCTGCTGTGATGAGACTGTTGGTTAGAAAAAAAGACATATCAAGACTCACCCAGAAATCCCAACTGCAACTCAGAAAAGCTTCCAAAAGTTCACATTCTATACCGGTAATAAGTGAAAAACATCAATTACATTTACATTATTGAGGCTGAGCATAAGCAGAACTGGATAAATCAAAGAGATTTCCTGGGCTTTTCCAAACTTCAGAGATTTTACCCAGGACATTTAGTAAACTACAAGCAAGAGGACATGTCAAATAGGCTAATCTGACAATTCTTAGGCATTCATTTGCAGTCACGAATGGTACACAGACAGTCTTCCTATTCAAAGTTTTTCAATAAAATTCAAAGGCCAGAAGTTGGGAAAGAATTGGTCATTTGTTGTTATAGCTTTCTTCCATAACTTGGCTAGCGATTGAAAGACTTCTCAAATGTAACCACAGCAACCTTGCTGGACTACAGCTGTCATCAGCAAAGCTGACTAGGCTCATGGCGTTTGAATCAAATTCTCTTTACTTGATGTATAATTTGTCTAAAACATTTTCTTCATTATGTTGTGTTAAGAACTCTTACTCTGCAGACCAAGTCTATCTTGCATGTGATAAACATGACTTAAACCAGTGGTTCTCAAACGGGGGTGAATTTGTCCCCATGGGACATTTGGCAATGTCTGGAGACATTGCTGGCTGACTCAGCTAGAGTGTGGGGAGTGTTAATAATGTCTAGTGCAGGGGTGTCACATCTTTTGGCTTCCCTGGGCCACGCTGAAAGAAGAAGAATTGTCTTGGGCTACACATAAAATACACTAACATTAACAATAGCTGGTGAGCTAAAAAAAATAAATAAATAAATAGAAAAAAAACTCTTAATATTTTAAAAAAGTTTACAAATTTGTGTTGAGCCACATTCAAAGCCTTCCTGAGCCACATGCAGCCTGTGGGCCGCAGGTTGGACAAGCTTTAGTTAGTGGGTAGAGGTCAGGAATGCTATTAATCATTCTACAATGCATAAAGCAGGTTCTTTCCCCTGAAAAAATTCAGTAGTGTCAAGGTTGAGAAATTCTGACTTAGATCTTGCCCAGGTTAAGAATATAGAAGCCCTGTGGAGGAAAATGCTGCAAAGCAGTTCAGTTGTGTGCAATATGCACATGAAGTATACGCAGTACGCACAAGACGGGCAACAGAGCTTTGCTTCAATGGAAATCTACTGAGCAGATCTATTTTACGATCTTGTACTGTCCATCTGGGTTTGCATCAGTCTGTAAAGCAGAAGAATAAAAATTGAAGTGCCTACATTCTGCTTTCTCTGATTCTTGCCCAGGATTTTGACTCTTCAAAGACAGGAGCAATTTCACAACCTCATCCTCACTTTAGTGACTAGTTAATGCTGACTGCTTTGCCTTGTTGCACAAGATGTTTACAAACAGAAAAGCACAGATGACTTTTAAGCTTTAAAAAATGTGCCTATATGTTCAGTGGAGAGGACACTAGCTATTCTCCAATCCAAGATTTACATGATTAATAACACATGCCATTCCCCATCCTTCCTTATTTGGGGTACTCCTTCATTACGAATTCAACCTTTTTAACCTAAACCCAGGCCTCTATTTCACTGTTATTGGATAGTTCTCCATAAATTCATAATGACCAGATTTTAACTCATCTGTTTGCTAAAAATCTGCTATCTTTCCAGTGTATTTTCCTTTTCCACTATTGTCTGTTGACCAGATCAAGCATTTATACCTTCTTTCTCTAATCAATCCTATTTAGTCAGTTAGGTTCTATAGATCTTTTACTTTGAGTTCTCTCTTCTACTCTCCCTTCCACGTTATTTATAATATCATACTCCACTTCTAGTTCCCCCAGAGCCTTTTTTTAGGTGTTCCTGCTGACTCGAGACTTTCCTTTTCCTTCCTACACCATCCCAACTACATCTTTTATAAAATGGTCATCTTCATCAAACTTCACTCATTTTAATCCATTTGTGTTATATTTATTTAAGACATAAGGAGATAACAGCAAGGTAGTAGGTTGAATAGGTTCTCACAGAAATTCATATCCACCCAGAACCTCAGAAAGTGACTTATTTTAAAACAGAGTCTTTTCAGATATAATTCAGTTGTACTAGATTAGGGTGGAAGTCCAATGGCTGTTATCCTTAGAAGAAAGTGTGTGGAAACCCAGAGAAAAAAGGCTGTGTAAAGATGGTGGCAGAGATTACAGCTATGTGTCTACAAGCCAAAGAATGCTAAGAATTGCCAGCAAACACCAGAAGCTAAGTGTGTGGCATGGATGGTTCTTAGAGGCTCCAAGAGGGGTAAACCTTGCCAAGGTCAATGCCTTAATTTTGGACTTCTAGCCTTCTGAATTGTGAGAAGGTAAATTCCCATTGTTTTCAACATTGAGTTTGTGTTCATTAGTTCTGGTAGTCCTAGGAAACTGTTACAGCAGTCATAACAAAATGCTTCACAGTCTTCCAACTACAGGAAGCATAATTGTCCAAAGACCCCAGCTGCTGCTCTGATACCCACTTGGCATTTGCTCCAAGGCCATGTTTCCCATACTCTGCTCCCTGCCAGTGACTAACTGCAGGATACATACAAAGCAGAACAATTCCTGAGAGGCACAGACCACTTTCTTGGCCAGTTTGACTCCAAGACTCTTTCACAGCCTTGCTATACTATTTTTAGACTGAATACTGTCTGGGATGCTCTCATCCTGCCTTCTTTTCCTCTCTTCTTTTGGAATAAGTCTGCCTCCTGGTCTGATGGTCTTCTAACCTTCCCCAACTCCCTTCCTAATTTTGATCATAAGTATCTCCCTAATAAAACGCATATATATTAAATTGTACCTTGATATCTACCTCCTGGAAAATCCGAACTGACCCAGAAGAGAATGACAGAATCTGGTTTCTATTATAAAAACAGAAAATAGATTGCTCTCTA
Source organism: Macaca nemestrina (assembly GCF_043159975.1). Taxonomy (NCBI): domain Eukaryota; kingdom Metazoa; phylum Chordata; class Mammalia; order Primates; family Cercopithecidae; genus Macaca; species Macaca nemestrina. The sequence continues at coordinate 69,491,982 of NC_092128.1, forward strand.
TTTATGACAAACCCACAGCCAATCTCATACTGAATGGGCAAAAACTGGAAGCATTCCTTTGAAAACTGGCACAAGACAGGGATGCTCTCTCTCACCACTCCTATTCAACACAGTGTTGGAAGTTCTGGTCAGGGCATTAGGCAGGAGAAAGAAAAAAAGGGTATTCAGTTAGGAAAAGAGGAAGCCAAATTGTCCCTGTTTGCAGATGACACGATTGTATATTTAGAAAACCCCGTTGTCTCAGCCCAAGATCTCCTTAAGCTGATAAGCAACTTCAGCAAACTCTCAGGACACAAAATCAATGTGCAAAAATCACGAGCATTCTTATACAACAATAATAGACAAACAGAGAGCCAAATCACGAGTGAACTCCCATTCACAATTACTTCAAAGAGAATAAAATACCTAGTAATCCAACTTACAAGGGATGTGAAGGACCTCTTCAAGGAGAACTACAAACCACTGCTCAATGAAATAAAAGAGGACACAAACAAATGGAAGAACATCCCATGCTCATGGATAGGAAGAATCAGTATCATGAAAATGGCCATACTACCCAAGGTAATTTCTAGATTCAATGCCATCCCCATCAAGCTACCAATGACTTTCTTCACAGAATTGGAAAAAACTACTTTAAAGTTCATATGGAACCAAAAAAGAGCCCACATTGCCAAGACAATCCTAAGCCAAAAGAACAAAGCTGGAGGCATCATGCTACCTGACTTCAAACTACACTACAAGGTTACAGTAACCAAAACAGCATGGTACTGGTACCAAAACAGAAATATAGACCAATGGAACAGAAGAGAACCCTCAGAAATAACACCACACATCTACAACCATCTGATCTTTGACAAACCTGACAAAAACAAGAAATGGGGAAAGGATTTCCTATTTAATAAATGGTGCTGGGAAAACTGGCTAGCCATAAGTAGAAAGCTGAAACTGAATCCCTTCCTTAAACCTTATACAAAAATTAATTCAAGATGGATTAAAGACTTCCATATTAGACCTAAAACCATAAAAATCCTAGAAGAAAACCTAGGCAATACCATTCAGGACATAGGCATGGGCAATGACTTCATGACTAAAACACCAAAAGCAAGGGCAACAAAAGCCAAAATTAACAAATGAAATCTAATTAAACTAAAGAGCTTCTGCACAGTATAAGAAACTACCATCAGAGTGAACAGACAACCTACAGAATGGGAGAAAATTTTTGCAATCTACTCATCTGACAAAGGGCTAATATCCAGAACCTACAAAGAACTTAAACAAATTTACAAGAAAAAATCAAACAACCCCATCAAAAAGTGGGCAAAGGATATGAACAGACATTTCTCAAAAGAAGACATTTATAACAGACACATGAAAAAATGCTCATCATCACTGGCCATCAGAAAAATGCAAATCAAAACCACAATGAGATACCATCTCACACCAGTTAGAATGGCGATCAATAAAAAGTCAGGAAACAACAGGTGCTGGAGAGGATGTGGAGAAATAGGAACACTTTTACACTGTTGGTGGGACTGTAAACTAGTTCAACCATTGTGGAAGACAGTGTGGCAATTCTTCAAGGATCTAGAACTAGACATACCATTTGACCTAGCCATCTCATTACTCGGTATATACCCAAAGGATTATAAATCATGCTGCTATAAAGACACATGCATGCGTATGTTTATTGTGGCACTATTCACAATAGCAAAGACTTGGAACCAACGCAAATGTCCATCAATGACAGACTGAATTAAGAAAATGTGGTACATATACACTATGGAATACTACGCAGCCATAAAAAAGGATGAGTTCTTGTCCTTTGTAGGGACATGAATGAAGCTAGAAACCATCATTCTCAGCAAACTATCTCAAGGACAGAAAACTAAACACCACATGTTCTCACTCATAGGTGGGAACTGAACAATGAGAACAGTTGGACACAGAAAGGGGAACATCACACACTTGAGCCCGTCATGGGTGGGGGGAACATGGGAGGGATAGCATTAGGAGATATACCTAATGTAAATGACGAGTTAATGGGTGCAGCACACGAACATGGCACATATGTGCATATGTAACAAACCTGCATGTTGTGCACATGTACTCTAGAACTTAAAGTATAATAATAAAAAAGGAAGAAAAAAAAAGAAAATAGATTGCTCTGCCTGGTTTGTGGAAAGTAAATTAGAATTTGGCAAGATTGAAATGGAAAGACCAAATAGAAAGATTACGCAGTAGCTAAAGGAGAGAGGCTTGTGGCTTACAGTATACTAGTGACAGCAGTAGATACAGTGGTAAGATTCCAGATATACTTTGGCAGTAAGACTTATCAAACCTGGTGATGCATTTATGTGAGGGTGTAGGAAAAATCGGTATCAAGTTGATTCCTTATTTTCTAGCAAGAGCAAATGCAAGAATGTTGGTGACATTCACCGAGATGTAGAATGCTGGAAGAGTAAATCCAAAACTAAAAAATTAAAATTTTAGTTTATATATGTTAAGATCAAAATTATTTGCAGATATCTAAACAGTGATGTCAAAGAAACAGTTGATTCTTAAGTTATGAAGCTCAAAAGAGCAGACCAGACTTCTACATGAAGTTGGCAGATATAAGAATCTAGGGTTTAAAGCAAAGGAAGTAATTCACATCTTTTAGGAAATAATGTAGAGTTAGCAACAAAAGGGCAGTCATGAGGCCTTCCAAAATGTAAAGGTCAAGACCAGAAAAGGAAGTGGACAATGGAGACTGAGACAGAATGACAAGAGGGGTAGGAGGAAAGTGTGAACATGGTATCCACAAACGAAAGGGAAGAGCGCATTTTGAGGATGAGTGGAGGATCCACTGCTCAAATGCTCTTGCAAATACAAGAAAGATTGTTTAAAATTGTCCATTGTCTTCGGAGACAGGCAATCTTCATTTTGGTGGAGCGGCAATGATGGATGCAAGATGGGAGGGGTCTGAGAAGAGAATAAGACTTCAGGTCAAGTTGACTCTGTCAATCTGTAAACCTTTATGCCCCAAACACACATCACTGATAAAACAGCTTGTATTCATAATAAAAAGATATAGCCAAGGGGATTTCCACTTTGTTATTTTTGAATGTAAACTTGAAGCACTTTCCCACCACCACTTATCAATGTTTTCTTTTCATATTCATAACCATAATAAAAAGATAAACTTTTGTGTAGGCCAGAAGGCCAACAGAAATACACAGCAATAATGGAAGCTAAAACAATGTGTTTCTGGATAAGAAGTCACAAGAAACAAAGGCAGAGCACAGATATCAACTCTCTGTGTTGTGTCATGTGCCACATTTTGAGCTCTCAGCATTGAAGGATATTTACTGCTTGAAGGCAGGACAACTGTTTATTTGGCATTTACTTCTGTACTGTTTGGTAAATAGTCTCTATTGCAATACACCCACAAAGTATTGTTTTAAGCATAAAATCATATTAAGATTAAATATACAAATTCTTAGATTATCATCATCATCTCATCTCTCTGAAATTCTTTTTCATTTTACTACACCCTTTAGTCCTTCCTGGTAAAAGCCAACTCCCCCATTTTCCCTCCAATACCACTGTTATAACCTCTTCGACGTCATTAGAGGCAACATTAATCATAATATTTGGGCTACTGGTCATCATTGCCTATAATCTCAATCTCTACTGTCACGTCAGTAAAAGCCTGATGACTCTTATTTAAGAGAAAATAAGGAGGTTCTAGACATCAGAAAGACTATCAGTCTATCATAACCTAAAAGAATGCTATTCAAGTTTAAAGTCAATGAAAGCCTTAAAAGGTTAATATGGTATTCAGGGTACAATCACTCAATATAATCAAGTGTCTTACTCTTTACAGATAGACTAGAAACAAAATATAATATAAAGTTTACTGGGCTATTACTTGGCATTTATTGCAGGTAATATAAAGATATTTTAAGAAAAAAAAATGCATATTTTGCATATATGTGAGATTTACAAGCACATATCTCCAAGTCAAAATTAACACTGAAGTCCATGTGGCCAGAGACTGGTACACAAGTACACATGAGTTTGGGAGTGATCTCCCAGAAAAAACCACAGCAAAGAAGCATCAAAGCAGTATCACTGTGAACTCTACTTCGATTCTTTAATGTGCCACCTAAGCTTGGATAGTTTGGAGGTCCATACAAAGGCACTGGTTACCCTGACCCACATCAAGAGTGTGGGATATTTTTGCCTGCAGTAATGAAGTATTTGTAGACACATTACATGTTGCAGAAACACTCCAGCTACCTGAAGAAAGGGCTTGCATACTAAAGAGGAGAAAAATAAAACAGAACATATTTGATATAAATAACTATGCCTTAATAGCAACACCGAGGGCCATGTAGCTTTCTGGACAAGGTTTAAGATGACAGCAGGGGCCATCTACACCTGGCAGAAGAATAAATCTTCAGAATATTCAAAAGGCACATGTCCTGTTTTCAGGATATGTAATAGGGGAGAAGGTTTTTCCCCTGGACCTTCAGGTGCAGCTAGGCTGCCAACAAGTCAGAATAATGAGTAGGCTCACCCCACACATGCCCTGCTCTCTGTACCCCAGGCAGGCATTTGCCAGAGTATAAATTATTTACAGTGGTCTCCAAAGGCTCTGGAAAGTTAGTGTATATCCTTGACAAAAAGAAAGAAACCCTAGAACAAATATTAAAGGAAATAGGGGCTAAGTAAAGGTATATTCTAAGTAAAAAATGTTGCTCTGGTTAGAAAACACACACACAAATGCATTCTTGCCAACACCAAGTGAAACATCAGATGCTAATTATTCAATTCTCTATTCCTTCCTAGTCGCTTTAAAATTTAAGGACATGAATAGCAATGTTTAAATGTCAGCATTGAATCTAGACAATGGCTTAAGGCCTCATTATTTTAACGTATCTTCACTGAGTGATCACAGACACCTAAGAAATACATAATTAGATAATTACCTTATATTGGCTCCATTTTTTAAGGACTCCAAAGAATATTAAAAACTTTGAAAGATCAAGGATGCAGTAAATTTAACTCTTCAATGCAACGCAAGTTTAAAATAGCACTGCAGTAATGCTGACATTCTGCCTTGTGGAGGAGGGTGGGGAAGGAAGGAAACCAATCATCTGTACTAACCAACACATCAGTGACCAGAACATTTTCCACAGAAAATAACAAAATATCTGATCATTTGAAGCTTAAATGATCAAGTTACTCCATTTCCTTGTGTAAGAAAAAGCTTGAAGTAGTAATTCAGAAGTGGTTCAATAGTGCAACTATGCCAAACCACTGGACTGTGAGACTGATTCGCTCAGCATTCTTATATCCTCAAGGTGCCTGTGGCCTTCACCCAGCAAGCCCCATCGAGAATTGAGGTGTGAGTAGATGAAGTACCTAAGGGAGCACTAAGACAGGGAAAATACTTTGCATGATCGCATCCAAAGCAGGAAGGGAGAAAAGAGCAGAAGAGTATCTTCCCTTCATACAATTTTCTTTTATGAAGAAGAAAAGTACCTTCCAGAATTCCTCCCAGCAGATTTCCCATTACTTCTCATTGGTTAAAACTAAGTTATATGTTCATATTGAGACTAATGAATGCCTAAGGGAATGGGATTGCCACACTGGATTAGATAAATCAGCCCCACCTCTGAGGACTTGGTAATTGAGGTCTGAATAAAATCAGAGTATTGCTAGCAAAGCAAGAGGGAGAACATAAGTAGACAACAAGCAGTGTCAGTCACAACTCTATATTTTATACTGGAGGTCAAAATATTTGGCTCTATTGGATGTTTTATGTAAAGTAGTTTCTCTTTCTTTCCAAAGTAATACAGAGTTTCAACTCTATAAATATAAGAACCAGCTCCCTGGATGACCTCCCTGCGGTATAATAAAGCACTAGGAGATAGGTGCTTATATGCTTTCCAAGGAATTTAGACCCTAATCACGTGAGACTCCATGGATTACAGTCATCACTGAACTTCCTCAAAGCAAATAAGCAATTAATGCAGTCTCCAGAACATAGAGTTATTGTGGAAAAATACAGCTAAATAGAGCAAATGCATATTACTGGCTTTCACTTCTGTGCAGTCTTCCAGCTCTAAGTACAAGTCATTGCAATAATCTGATCAAAAGGTATCAAAGGTGAGGCTAACTGCAGCAAAGAATTTCTGTGCTGGCCAGTTAAACACTGATTATTCCCCAAAATGGAATGGCCACTTTAGATCATATCACAGAACTAATAAACATTATCTCCTTGAACTCGAAAGGAACTCAGAAAGAGCTCAGCTTGAGACTTAACCAATTTACTCTTTGTTACTTTGATTCTTTCTTATTTCAACTTGGATGCTTTGCTAGAATTAGTATTATGAGAATACAGTGTTATTTCCAGTAGGTCCTTCAGTTGTAAATCTGAAATTCTAAGTATAGTTCTGATCTCTCTATATTGTGAGTTAATTCATTCAGTGTCACTGATAGAGGGCGAAGCATTTTATGTGCCTGAGATAAGAGAGAAATGAAAGAATTCTTCACAGTCTATTGGGAACACAGAGAGGTAAACAATTACAAGGTGGTGTGCAAGAAGAAACAATCTGGAAAAAAGGGAGCATGTCACACATGATGTAATAATGCAGTGCAATGTACTCAGGGTGGGCTTTGGAGGCAGGGAGAAAGTTGTTCAAATCTATCCAGGGCCACTTACTAGCTGTGTGACAAAGCATACACTGTTTCTCTCTCTAAAACACAGAAAAATGTGTTATTACTACCAGGGAAGTTTTAAGCATTAAATGAGATGAAAACTGTAAGCGCATGGCACACGGCCCCCACACAGAGGAAAAGCTAGATAAATGCTTTTCCCTTCCCCTTCTTGTTCCTCTCCCTTCCTCAGGGAGATACCAGGTCAGATCATTCTGGAGAGCAGAAAACTCCAGTGTGGGGCACAGTGGACCAGGGCTCAACTACCAGAGCTCAGTGCTTAAAATGTTTGAGTAAATTCAAACTGAGGTCAGAAGGAAGAGTTGGGAAATAAGCATTGCCTATTTTCTTTTTTCACAATTAGTTTTACAATGTTTTGGTTTTTTCTTTGTTTTTTTGTTTTGTTTTGTTTTTGAGACGGAGTCTCGCTCTGTCGCCCAGGCTGGAGTGCAGTGGCGCCATCTCGGCTCACTGCAAGCTCCGCCTCCCGGGTTCAGGCCATTCTCCTGCCTCAGCATCTGGAGTAGCTGGGACCACAGATGCCTGCCACCACGCCTGGCTAATTTTTTGTATTTTTAGTAGAGAGGGGGTTTCACCGTATTAGCCAGGATGGTCTCGAACTCCTGACCTCGTGATCCGCCCACTTCGGCCTCCCAAACAGCTGGGATTACAGGCTGTTTTATTTTTTAACATATTTATTGTGGTATAATTGATATGCAAAGAACAGTACATGTTTAACACGCATAATTTGATGAGTTTGGACATATGTGAATACTCATGAAACCATCACCATAATCAAGGTAATAGACATATCCACCACCTTCTAAGTTTCCTTGTGTCCCTTTGCTTTTTTTTGTTTGTTTGTTTAGGAGAGGGTTTTTTTGCTAAAAACACTTAACATGAGATCTACCCTCTTAACAAATGTTGAAGTGTACAATACCATCCTGTTAACTATGGGCACTATACTGTGCAGCAGACCTCTGGAACATACCTAGCATAACTGAAACTGTGTACCTATTAAACAACTCCCCATTTACCTTAGTCCCTGGCAACCTAGAGGCTAGAGTAGTCTTGCTTTTGTGAGTTTGACTATTTGACCTCATACAAGTGGAATTGTGCAGTATTTGTCCTTTTCTGACTACCTTATTTCACTTAGCATAATGTCTTAATGTCTAGTTATGTTGTCCCAAATGGCAGGATTTCCTTCTTTTTTAAGGTGGAGTAATATTCTATTGTGTATATAAATCACATTTTCTTTATACAGATATTTTAAGAGCTGGTGTGAGGAACCATAGGCCCCTATGTTTGCTAATTGGTTTCACTCAAAAGTAAAACTTTTTGTATGCCTTCATCACAGGAGGTAGTTTTAGAACTTGGAGCAAGCGACCCACCAAAGTTAGGCTCCTAACCTCCACAGAGAATAGCAGATTGGGATGCTCTCTTCTTTGATGATCACATTTCTAAGGGATGGCTCCTAGGTCCTAAAGACAGTCCTGTGTTGTAAAATGAGCTAGGAGCTTTTAAATATATGTACATCCTAAAGGGGCAGAGTAAGAATTTTGAAGTACACGTTTTCTAAAGTAAACTCCCTAAGAAAGTAATGGGAGGCACTTCTGCAGTTAGGCCATCAGGATTCTATCAGGGCTGGGGTTGACAGCGGGGTCAGAGCCCTACAAGAACAAGGAAATCTGCCTAAAATTTATTAAGGTGGAGAAAAATGTTATGGTCATTTTTGTCAATAAGAAAGGGCCAAAACTTAACTTTGATGAAGTCTAAGTTATCAAAGTTAACAATAATTATCCTATATGGTTTGTGCTTTCTGTGTCTTGTCCAAAAAAAAAACCAAAACATAACCCAAAAACTTTGTTTATCCTAAAGTCACAAAACTTGTCTTCTATCTTTCCTCTGGGGATAGAACAGTTTTAACTCTGATATTTGAATCACTGAGCCCTTTGTAATTAATTTGGTTATGTGGTATAAAATAAGGATTAAAATTTTGTCTTTCCATATGCCTATTCTAATGTGGGCATACTATTTATAGAAAAGAAAACAAAGTTACTCTTTCCTCATTGAATTACCTGGCCACTTTTATCATTGATCAATTGAGCACCTATGTTTGAGGAAATTTCAGAAACCTCTATTCAGTTCCATTCCCAATAGGAATCTATCTTGATTTACATATAGCTTTATATATAGTAAATTATGAATTCAGGCAACATAAGTCATCCAACATTTTTCTTCTTTTTAAAAATTGTTTTTGCTATACTAGGTCTCTAGCATTCCAATATAAATCGAAGCATCTACTTTTTTTTCCCTGCCAAAAAGCCTACTGGAATTTTGATTGAGATTGCATTGAATCTATAGATCAATGTGGGGAGATTTGATATCTTAACAATATTGAGTCTACCAATCTAAGAACCTGGTATATCTCTCCATTTATTTAGGTCTTCTTTAATTTCAGCAATCTTTGGCAGATTTCTATGTAGAAGACTTGTACATCTGTTATTGAATTTATCCTTAATTGCTATTACAAGTTTTTTTATATTTCAATTAGTCACAGTTAGTATACAGAAATGCAGTTAAGTTTTGGATAATGATTGTAGTGATTTGAATAGTGGCCCCTAAAATCTGTGTGTATCCAGAATCCCAGAATGTGAACTTATTTGGAAATTGTCTTTAAAGATATGATTACTTGAGAATATCAAGATGAAATTATCTTGGATTTAGGGTGAGCCCTAAATACAATAACCAGTGTCCTTATAAGAAGAAGAGAGGACATACAGAGGCACACGCACACAAACACACAGAGACAAGCACACATACAAAGTCCGTATGAAGATGGAGGCAGAGCCTGGGATTATGCCTGGAGCCACCAGAAGCTGAAAGAGGCAATAAAAGATTCTTTCCTGAAGTTATCTGGGAAGGTTGTTCTATATTTTATCCAGTTTTCTAGTTGGCTATGTGGATAAGTCTCAAAGTATCTTGGTGTACATTTTGCAACTAGTTTATTTTGGCTTGTATGTTGCCTATGAACTTATTACTTCTCAGCTTGAAATCCATATTTCTTTATTTTGCAATGTCAGAATGAAGTGGATCTTACTTTTTTTATATTTATAGACTTTGTGGTTACAAATGTAGTTTTATTACATGGATATATTGCAGTAGAGAAGTTGGAGGCCTTAGTGTAACTATCACCTGAATTGTGTATGTAGTATCCATTGAGTAATTTCTCATCCAGCACCCCATTCCTACCCTCCCATCCTCTCACTCTTCCAAGTCTCCAAAGTCTATTATTCTACCCTCTATCACCACGTGTACAAATTTTTAGTTCTCACTTATAAGTGAGAACATGCAGTATTGACTTTCTGTTTCTGAGTTATTTTACTTGAGAATGGCCTCCAGTTCCACCTGTGTTGCTGTAAGAGGCATGACTTCATTCTTCTTTATGGCTGAATAGTATTCCAAGGTATATACATACCACATTTTCTTCATCCAATCATCCGCTGATGGACATTTAGGTTGATTCCCTTTCTCTGCTATCGTGAATAGTGATGCAATAAACATATAATGCAGACATCTTTTTTTTTTTTTTTTTTTTGAGACAGAGTTTTGCTCTTGTTGCCAAGACTGGAGTGCAATGGCAGGATCTCAGCTCACTGCAACCTCCACATCCCGGGTTCAAGCAATTCTCCTGCCTCAGCCTCTCAAATAGCTGGGATTACAGGCATGAGCCACCAAGCCCGGCTAATTTTGTACTTTTATTAGAGATGGAGTTTTGCCATGTTGGTCAGGCTGGTCTCGAACTCCTGACCTCAGGTGATCCGCCTGCCTCAGCCTCCCAAAATGCTGGGATTACAGGTGTGAGCCAGCATGCCCAGCCAGACATCTTTTTGATATAATGATTAACTTCCCTTTAGATAGAAACTCAGAAGTAGAATTGCTGGATTAAATGGTAGTTCTATTTTTAATCTTTTGAGAAATCTCCATTTTGTTTTTCATAGAGGTTGGGTCAACAACAAAATTAAGACAGAAATTAAAAAGTTTTTGAAATTAGTGAAAGTGGAGACACAATGTACCCAAACTTCTTGGATACAGCAAAAGTAGTGCTAAGAGGGAAGTTCCATAGCATTAAATGCCCACATGAAAAAAAAAATTAGAAATATCAAAAATTAGCAACCCAACATCATACCTCAAGGAACTATAAAAACAAGAACAAACCAAACCCAAAGCTGGCAGAAGAAAAGAAATAACAAAGATTGCAGCAGAACGAAATGAAAGTAAGACTATACAAAACAATACAGAAGATCAATGAAACAAAAAGTTGGTTCGTTGAAAAGACAAACGAAATCAACAGACTATTAGCTAGAGTAACCAAGAAAAGGAAACAGAGGATACAAATAAATACAATCAGAATGCAGAAAGGAGACTTTACAATTGAAGTGGACCTTATAAACATTTCTCCTTTTTTAAGTGGAACACGTTAGGCTTTGTCAATAGAGGGAACTGGAGAAACTGAAAAGGGGGTTCTTTCTTTTCTCAGTCCTAGTGTGATTTTTTTTCCCCTTCCCCTGATGTGGCTACTGGTGGCATACAGAAGGCCCAGGGGTGCTCACCTTTCAAAGTTTCTCTGACACTTCAGATGGCAGCTTCCTGCAGACCAGCTTCATCCCCTGATGCCATAGAGAACTTCACCACCACCAGCAATCCTCAGCCACACCCTATCCTATGGGGTCTCAGTATCAGCCTTGTCATGGGAGGGGACATCTAAATTCTTTCTTTCTTCCTTAGCTATGCTCCGTCATCCCTGGAGACAGTAACTACTCCCATATTCTTCAGAGTCAATGCTTACCCTTTTTGGCAGTTACCCACTTTTGTAAGTTAATGATTTTTTCATTAAATATTGCCCACTCAATGGAGTGACAACTTTAAAGTACTAAAGGAAAATAAAGTGTCAACAGAATTGTGTATGCAATGTTATCTTACAACATTATACAATATCACTTACAAAATGAAGGAGAAAGACTTTTCAAATAAACAAAAACAGAATGTATTTTTAGCAGCCCTGTATATAAGAAAGATTGAAGAAATTTCTTCAGGGAAAAAGTAATAATACTAGAAAGAAACTTCAATCTACACAAGGAAATAAAAGCACCAAAACTGGCATTGAATGTCATATAAAACTCAAGCTTTAAGTTTTCTTAAAGGTCTACTGATTGTCATAAGCAAAAATGACAGTAATATCTTAGGAAATAATAGCATAGGTAAAATTATAATAGGTGATAAGTCACATAGTATCAGTAGCATGAAAAGTGGTGGTGAATTTGGGAATAGTGTGGAAAAGTCTTCACATCACACATGATGGCGTATAATATTATTTGAAGGTAGAATGTAATTAATTTTAATACCATATAGCAATTCCTACAACAAACTCTGTAGTAAGAGAAACAAAACTTATTTTCATGCCAAACTGTACAAAAATACATTATATGGCTTTATTCATGATAAATAGAAGTAACTTGACTACCCCTCAACTGCAGAATGAAGAAACAAGAGGGCACATCATTACCATGGGACACTAGTAAACAATAAGGAAGAAAACAATAGCTTATATAGAAATAAAATGGATGAATACCAAATTGAATATGCTAAGTGAAAGCAACCAGTCTCAAAAGATTATACACTGTGTGATGCCATTTACATCACATTCTAAAAAGGGTGAAATTACAAGGACAGAAAGCAATTCAGTGGCAGCCAGAGCTGGGGATAAGAAGAGAGACTGATGGCAAAGGGGTTTGTGGAAACTTTTTTGGTTATGGTGGTTATTGTTATGGTGGTGATTACATGCCTGGATGAATTTATTTATCAAAAATCATAGCTGTACACTAAAACAGTAAATCTTATTGCATGTAAATTTATCTTAATTTAAAAGAAAATGAAAAAAAATTCCGTTTTCCTGTTCAAATTACTAGTGTCATATCTGTCTCCTGACTGAACTTTGCAGGTATATCAGAAAGTTTACTATATTTTATTGAGAATATTTTTGATAATGTGGGTGTTTAATTATATGTGTTTAAGTTAAGTTTAAATTCCTTTGGCCATTGTTTATAACATAAAATTTAAGGCTTCAGCTGACCAACTCTTTGTTAGAAGAGTTCCTAAGGTACCCCCTGGAGAAAAACCTTGGCTGCTATAATTTCATCTCAGCCCACAAAAAAGGCATATGGCCTTCTCTTCAGAAATGTGCCCTTGGTAAGCATCTCATTTTTTACAGTAAGATATCAACCTTGTCTTCAGTGTGACTAACTGTTCGAGCATGTGTCCATGTACATAATCAGCAAAGTCGAAGAACATCACTCCAATACCTGATAGGAGCATAACCCCAAATTCACTGCAGCCAATATCCATCAAAAGCTTGAATGTGGCCAGGTGCGGTGGATCACGCCTGTAATCCCAGCACTTTGGGAGGCTAAGGTGGGCAGATCATGAGGTCAGGAGATCAAGACCACGGTGTAACCCCGTTTCTACTAAAAATACAAAAACTTAGCCGGGCATGGTGGCGGGTACCTGTAGTCCCAGCTACTCAGGAGGCTGAGGCAGGAGAATGGCGTGAAACGGAAGGCGGAGCTTGCAGTGAATCGAGATCGCGCCACTTCTCTCCAGCCTGGGTGGCAGAATGAGACTCCGTCTCAATTAAAAAAAAAAGCTTAAATGTAAAACAATACTTATGGAGGATTGCCTAAAACATATGCTATCTATCCTCTCATCTGGTCTTTAAAATTCATCCCTAAGTTAAACCAGACCATCCTAGGGAACAACCTACCTACACAACACCATTGTGGCCTCTACAAATTGATGTGGCTGACATGCTATTAGAGACCTATATTAAGGGAGGTTGTAAGAAAGAGCTTAATGAAGCTCATTGTTTTTGTCAAGGACATTGTTCACTGTGGTACTTGGTGTCACTTTTCTCAGTATAATATATAGTCCTGTCTCTTTTGGTCAATATTTATGACACAGAAACCAAGACTAGCCCTATTCTCATTTCTTTTCACTCACTACTAGAAACTTTAAAGAGAACTCTAGCTCAGCATCCATGATATTGCATGGAGGATGTAGGAGTATGCATTATGCATTTTTAAGCCTGAAGAACATACATGAACTAACCTACCTGTAGTCACTTTACTTTTATTCCTTTGTTTCCACCATGTCTCACTTTTCTTACTCTTGCTAATTAATCATGCTATTTTATGTAACTGATACTTCAGAAATGATAAAATATAAATAGATTCAAAATTAATACATGTCCATAGACTAGTAATTGGTTTCCTTATAAGTTAAATAAAGCAAATATGCTTTCTGTGCTCTGGCCATAATAAAACTCAGTGGTAAGCATAGAGAAAAGAATGAAATAGACATCTGCTTTGTAAAATGGTTATTATAAGGAAAAAAAAGAATGACTATTTGAATATAGATACAACTAAGGGAAACTGAGCCATATTTTGTTAAGATTGAAATGAAAAAATAAATGGAACAAGATTTTCATTTTCCTCTTCTCAGTTGGGGGCTTCAATTGATAAACAAGAGGGCAAGAAACTGTCTAGAAACTCAACCATATTTTCATAGTCTTAATGAGTCCAGATAGGATAAAGCTCAGAATGTGCAATTTGAAACATGATTTTTATCATGTTAGTGAAATATATTTTAGCACATGAGACGACATCTTTTTAATGCTTCCTGCAATGCATAGCCTTATCCTGTCCTATAAAGCCTTCATTTTCACCAGAATGACCTGGCAGCCAGCTGAAAGGACACGATGGACTGTCTGACTGATTACACCCTAGGAATATTTATGTAACTTTTTGATGGCAGCAAAATACTGAAAAGAGGATACAGCAGATAAAGTAATGGAAGCCAGCCTAACTTAAGCCTCATGTAATCCCTGGCATCTCTTAAACCACTAGGTAAGATTAGTCAGTGATAAAAATTCTCCAACAGTGAGCAGCTCTCTGAAAGCCTACATCTTCCTGTTGAGCGGACTGTCAAATTTAGAGAATGTATTACCTGACCTACCAAAGATACTACTTTTAAGTCCTTGACCAATTAAGTAAACAGTGAAGACAACTATTATGTGGTTTTTATTTTACTGTTGTTGTTTTATAGCTGAGTTATATCCCAGCCAGATTCACATTGTGAATGTTTAGTTGAATGCTGCACCAAATGATAGTTGTACCTGATCAGGACAAACCTCAAGAAATGTTTTTCCTCTTTACTTCTGTCTTTGAATGACTTCTCTTCCAAATGTGAAAAGGACACATTTTCCTTTCCTATCTGCGTGGCAAAAATAAGGCAATCTCAGATCTCTTAAAAATTGTCTCAATTTTTACCTTTTACAAAGAAATAAGGAGTTACCTATCTCTTTCTGTAGACTAAGAAGAATGCTATATAAAAACCCATGCAGTGCAACATAATTTTTTGATCATTTCATATGAACAGGCAAGATTCATAGTGATACTCAGAAAACAAAGTATTGGGATTTTATTCAAATATATCATTATAATATACATTTTTATATAAGCTTGATTATTGTTAGTATTTCTGCATTATAACATTTATTTGACAGCTTCTATCTAACCCAGTTCTTTTATTGCAAGGTAATATGGATATATTAGTCTTAAGTTAAAAATAGATTCTACTATCATGAATTTAAGTGGGATTCTCTATCCAGAACCCAAGTGGTTTTATTTATTAGGTTTCTTGCTAGGTGCAAGATACAGTGAAGGGAGTATTACTCTCTGTTAAATTTAAGAAGCTTGTAATATATAAAGCCATATACAGTATATAAAACTACAGAGAAGTTCTCCCTCTTCACCTTTTTTTCTAATGTGTGGTCCATGGCCTACCAAAAATACTATGCATCAGACATAATGAGGATGGCACATGTTTAGGAGCATTACTAACATTTAAATATGCTGTAACAATTCAGGCACAAAAATCCAGTGCAGAAAAGCTAATACTTTTTCCCCATGATTCTGAAATACTGGACTCAATGTCAACTCTCAAACACATGCATGAGAGTTATAGGTTCACCCAAAAGTCAACAACATAGCTAAACAGAAAATCAAAACCCACAGTTGGCTCCAATGAGTAAGAATTAAAGAGAAAAAGCCTGTTTCTATTTGGAATTTTGTTCAGAATTTTCTGTTTTGACTCAGCAGGTGAGGGATGAAGAAAGAGTAAAAAACTCATTTCAAATTTTAAAACAGCCATCGTTAATAGTTTAGAATTCAGAACTAGAAGAAATTAAACAGTAAACAACACTGCCAATATGGTAAATGTTAATATTAATGTTAATATTAAGGATTAGGATAATTGCTGTGTTTTGGTTCCAGAAATCAGAGTGCTGTGGATTAAGGGATTTATTACAGAGATCAGACCTTATGCAACTGTGGGAGAAGAAGAGGAAATAAAAGTACAGAGGACAAAAGTCGGAGGATCAGTTCCATTGAATAGGATGGGGCCTGTTTAAGAAGTCTATTGACAGCTGTTGACTCTGCATTTGTTGATGATCTCAAAGTCACTGTAGGTCAGTCAGCAGAGGTGACAAAGAAGAAGAAAAGCTGAATATAAAAAGGGGTAGAGCAATAAAAACTGAAACCTGGAAAGACAAAGTTAAACCAATGAAGTCACTAGAATGTGTGTTTGCCTCTCATTACTTCTAATCTCAATCATATCCATAACCTACAGACAAAGCTAGTACCCTTCGTCACATAGCTGAACAAGTATCTGGCATGGGACTTGAAGTAGCTAAAATCAGAAATCTAGATAAACTAGCAGATCAGTATCATACCCCTCATTTAATGTTCTGTAATATAAGTTAAGCACTTATCAATACATCTTATGTTAGATAGTAAAGGAATGGAAAAGGTTGGAATGGAAAAGAATTGACATATAAATATACATATATATACACACACACACACATATACACACATATAAGTTTATATATGTGAAAATAAATTCATATCGAAATAAGAAATTATCCTAACAATTATAGTTCTCATTTCTAACCAGTCATGTGGTTGCGGCTGGTATCTAGAACTTCTCTATTTCACTACCTATTATACATTCTCTTTGCTCTCTAAAGCAATTTAGTTACTAAAATTTTCTTGCCTGGTAAGGTGACCCAAATCCTCAATTCTAAAATATTTGGCCTAATTATATTCTATTACTATAGTTTTTCATTAATCTTTTTTTTCTGTAGAGATAGTATCTTGCTATGTTGCACAAGCTGATCTCAAACTTCTGGCCTCAAGGGAGTCTACCAAAGTGCTGGGATTACAGGCAGGAGCCACTGTGCTCAGCCATTTCTTCATTAACTTTTATCACAGGTGATGAGTGTACTAAGAGGCACCCGAACGATGTCTGCATTCCTGATATATTCCTTCTAACCTTCCACAGCATAACAGCAATACAATTATCCTCTTGATAATCAAGGGAAACAACCTGAGCTCGCACAGTTGTCTTCTTTGCCTGTTGATTCACAAGCATAAGAAGCCCAGAGTGCTCAGTCTCAACTTTCAAATTAAGGGAACCAATCCAGTGTCCCCTGGTGGAAACATAACTCTCTTAATAGTTAAGGCCTAAACTAGAAGAGTCTAAAGTCACTGGGTCAGGAATCCAACATTTTGCTAGTGGATCACTAGGGAAATTATGAGAGGATCCTCTCCCATTTTTATTCCTTGATTCTATGAGTCATGAATCCCAGTTATGAGAGAAAAAGGACCCTGTGTTGGACACTAACCTAGAGCATGTACCACATCCTAGACAACAATGTCCTAAACCCGGATTGTGTTGTCATCTAGCTGGTGCTGCAGTAAAATATTCGAAAGACCATTTTACCACTCTATCTGGTCTTTGTTAGCTATCATTGATGGTTGTTTTTAAAAAGGCATTTTCCAGGTAAATAGCTACATACCAAGTTATGGGGGTGAGTCAATTTGCTTCAAAAACAAACCCACATCTGAACCAGCTGCCAGAATTGGAGTTAGCACATGATCAACTGTATGATAATCCATTGACATTCTCCAAGGTCCATCTTTCTGCTACACAAGCCAAAAGGCAAATTGAATGGAGATTTAAGTCACCATTTTTCAAGTCTACAATGGTGATTATGATTTCTGCAATGATTCAAGTTTGTGGTATTGCCTTTGACTTATTAGTTTGGTAGACAGAAATTCTAGAGGCTACCACTTGGCCTTTCTTACAATAGTAGCCACTATTCCATGGATTAGGGAACTAATGTGGAAACTATGCCAGTTACTGAATATGCCTAATATGACTGCATTCCTAAACTGGAGAATCATCACATAATGGATTCAGGTGCCCATTGGTCCACTCAAATCCAAGTCAAAACTCCACTGATTGCTTTACATCTATAACTTTATTCTATCTAGAGGACCACAATGTATTTTGGGTTTCTAAGAATAGGCGTCAATTATGAGACTATTGTCCAGTAATTCTCAAAAACACTGGTTATTTTTCCTTCTTCAATTTACCACCCTGGTAAATAGCAATAGGTCCCTTTGAGGAATGTTAAGATTTCCATTATAAAATTATGGCTGTGTCAAAGGTCTGTTCATCAACCTGGCCTCCTCTTCACTCAAGGGACTCTGGTTCTGAAAACTCAATCCTGTTTGGAAATTGATTGAGAGGGAATGACTCTATTGTTGTGATTCAAATCAGCCTTTTGTTCCAAGACCTAGAGTTTACCACTTGAACAATTAAAGTAAGATTAGAAGAGGCTGAATAAGACTTCTAGTTTTATGGATACCATGATCATCAATGATCTCTCTCCATAGGTCAAATTCTGATGACTGCTTTGCTCTGCTATCCAGTATGTTAACTGCACCCACCTTACTTCTGGCAATGACGTGCCAGGTTTTGGTCCCTGCCATCCAGGGATCCCCTCATCTCCTTTGAATTCAGGGACTATAGCCTGATGACAGCTTTTTCACTGTGAATCCTGAGCTATAGAGAATGACAACCACAGAGCTCTCCAAGGATACTGACTTTTTTTTTTAAACAAATATTTCTTACAGCTTTGCTCCAGAGCATCTTCCTTCCTTCTTTCTTATAGCTTTGATTAGGGAGTGTTCTCTGGTCCCTTCTGAGGTACAGAGTAAAGAGCTGGGTACACAACTCTTACATAACAAATCAACTTTTACATTCCAACGTTTCTGACCCTTTGCATATCTTCCTCTATAGTAAAGCAAGGAACTCCTGAAATTTCAAATTCAATTAGTGTAGGCCACCTCTGGGCTCATGTTTCAGTAATCTCACCAAGAAAACTCAGAGCCATGCTGACTGCCTAAGCTACAAAACTAAACCCAGAATCTCTCCTTAGTTCATCCATATCAACAAATTCAGCCCAATCCAATATTTCATTTCTTCTTCACTGTTCCAAATTCTTTATTATCCATTTCCATACATGTGCCCCAGAATTCTGTCAATGTAAATTCGTAAAATCTTGCAGTTATCTTGGCATGTATGGTACCTTTCATGTGTCACATTTTGTACCTAACATCCAGGGCTAGCCCAGGATTTTAGTCTGGATATAGATCTAGAAGACAGTAGCTGGGGATAGGTTCTAAGGAGGATCAGCAGAGCCTTGCAATGCTTTTACCTCAGAGGAAGCTTCGTGTACTTCAGGACTAACACCCATAGGCAAAGGATGAAGAGCTGCTTCTCCTGGCAAAGGAGACTCAGCAGAATTTTGGTTTCCCATGTCCCCCACTTTATGAGGATATGTGCATATATCCCCATCTCAATTATTTTGGTTTTCACTTCTCCCAACTCAAATTACTAACTTTTAACATATTAAACTCTGAAAATTGTGAATTCAATTTGTGTTGAAATTCAGGCAATTTTAGGACTAGACTTTGGATTTAATTTTTGGAAAACTCAGCCCTCTGATTACAGTAGGTAAAAGTTTATTTTAAGGTAGTCATAAAAGCATTCTAGTCCATTCCTTGAATCTTGAGACTTGAGGCCATCATTTCTTCTTTTTTTTTTTTTTCCTCCTTTTCTTTGTGAGACAAAGTCTCACTTTGTTGCCCAGACTAGAGTGTAGTGGTATGATCATGGCTCACTGTAGCCTCAAATTCCTGGGTTCAAGTTGTCCTCCTGCCTTAGCCTCCCAAAGCACTGGTATTATAGGTGAGAGCCACCATGTGTGGCCCATTTCCTTATTTATGTTCCCCTGAACACTTAGAAATAGCTGAGCAGCAGCATTATGGTCTGTGTTTTGAACAAAATGTCAATGGCAGCAAGTATCTGGCCACACAAAGCCTTGCCTTCTGTAGTTACTTGATTGCAGTTGTCCACAGTTGATCGTTTAATATCCTATTTTGCCATGGCATGGCATAGCATGCTACTAGTACCACCTTTGTCATTGGAGACTAGGTCATTAATGCATCTAAATTTTATCAGATCAGAAAATCATCTGCAGATAATTCAGAACCAATACAGAGACCCCATCCTCAAGGTTCTGTTCCTATGGAAGCTCAAGAAACAGGCTACATTTGGTACCACTGAGTGAGAATTAAAGTGAAAAAGCCTGCTTCCATTTGGGATTTTGTTTAGGATGATCTATTTGACTAAGCAGAGGTTAGTAAAAACAAGCAAAAACGAATTTAAACCTCAAAGTTATAGATGTTGAACACATTTTTGATGCCCAAAAAATTTCCATTCAATTAAGCAAAAATATAGACAATGTTCAAAACCTCCAATATTTTCTACATCATATGTTTTAACTCCAAAAAAAAAAAAAAAACTACAGGGGCCTGGTGCAATGGCTCATGCCTGTAATCCCAACACTTTGGGAGGCCAAGGCAGGCAGATCACAAGGTCAGGAGTTCAAGACCCGCCTGGCCAATACGGTGAAACCCCGTCTCTACTAAAAATACAAAAAGTAGCCAGGAGTGGTGGCACATACCTGTAGTCCCAGGTACTCGGGAGGCTGAGGCAGAAGAATCGCTTGAACCCAGGGGTGGAGGTTGCAGTGAGCCAAGATCATGCCACTGCACTCCAGCCTGGGCAACAGAGTGAGAATCTGTCAAAAAAGAAAAAAAAAAGAAAACAACCTAGAAAATGACAGTGTTTTCAATATATTAAATGTTAGTATTACTGATTAGCTTGAGTGCCTAGACTAAATCCTAGGGAACAAATGAAAGATGGCTATACTAGATTTATTAGGGAAAGCAATTTTCATAAAGGCGATGTATTTGATTAAACAGAGCATATGGTCTAGCTGGCAATTAATACAAGCCCTGTGGTGTGATATGTGCCTGTACGTGTGTGGCAAAACGTCTTTCTCATATCACCCTATTACAATAAAATGCACTTGTAGCAAAAGTAAGTGCACTGTCAGCCTGGAAAAAGCCAAAGATTGTATCTTTGAATGTATAGAAAAGATCTCTCTCTTTCCCCTTGAGCTTTTAGAGTCAGGGTTTTAAAAACAGCAGAAAAGAAATCTTCTTTGAAATTGCTTTTAAGCTGATTAGCTGACACTTAATGAGTATCAGATATTGTGCTGGAAGATAATAGGCATATGTATATGTAGACATGCCTTTCAGGCACTAAAAGACTCCACCTTCAAAACCAGCTCTTAAAGTATTTAACTTAAACTCTTAAAGTATTTAAACAGACAACAGAACTGAGTACATGTATCCAAATGATGCTTTCCTTAATATCACACAAAGCACTAGCATCCAACTTGTCCCTCCAAGTGCCCTAGACATGGTGCCAAGCAAATGCTGGCAGGCCCTTCTAAGCATACTCTTTCTAGGTATAGATTCATGAAATAGTGCCAATGCAATGTGACTTGGCTTCTTGCAAATGCTCCCTTTTAATGCATTGTATTCCCCAACAAATGAATGTCTCATGTCTGGCATGTCAATTTCTTTCCACAACATGGGAATCTTTTAATCTATTTATTCTTGTTTATAAATGCAAACTTTGCGTTATTCTATTCACACATACACACCAAAAAGAAACACATACTAGTGCATTCCAAAATACGTTCCAATTATACTAATTTAGTCTTTTGGATCTATTTACTTTTCAAATATTAGCTCTTACTGAACTCCTTCAAAGTACAGTCACATTTTAAGACTGCAGGATTACTTAAGTGCAAGGTCACATTGCAAAGTCAGTAGCACAGAGATCAAAGATTCTCAGAATCACCAATCTCTCTTCTCTTTCGGTGACCTTAGACTTGCCCCCTTCTTCCTTCTCACCAAGCAAAAGACGCATCTCACTTCCACAAGGGTCTCAATCCCACCATGTCCAATACTAATGAGGAGGGAGAGACCTTCATCTTAGTAACCCCATCACAAAAGAACAGACATCTTACAAGTTCATTATTATAGCAAAGGTCAACATAGCTCTTTGTAGAAAACTAACATATACAAAGATGTAGCTCATCAGGGGTTGGAAAGGAAGGAGGTCCAAATGTTCATAATCACCTGCATTATCCTGCAGCTACTGAAGAAGAGAAAGTTGTCACCAATGCATCTACATTTTTAAATTCCTTTAGTCTCCTTTAAAGGTGCCCACCTCGTTTTACATAGGAAGTGTAAAACAACACAGAGAAGTGCTGAAATCATGAATGCAAGACTTAATGAATTCCTACAAGCTAAATACACCTGACGTTATTGTCCATATCAACAATCAGAACAATACCAGAACCTCTGTGCCTTTTTTTCCCTGTTTTGAACCATCATAGCTGTCCTGGGTACAAAGGAGTCAGTGCCAGGACATTTCTCACATTTCAGTTATACAAGCTACTTATTACAGAGCAGCATACAGAACTTTTAGGGAATGTAACTTATACAACACTGAGCACAGAATATATCTAAAATTTCTCCACTTCTCACCACCAGATACTGCTACCATTTCTAGCCTGGAATTTTGCTATAACCTCCCAACTTATAATCCCTGCTATTTTCTTTTCCCTTCAGAAAAGCTTCAAGCTAGCAGCTAGAGGGAACTTTTTAAAGTAGGCACTCCATCATGGCATTCAGATCATATCATTCCCCCACTTACAGTAATATTTCTTGCTCTTGGCTGCACATTGGGAAGTTTCAAAACCTACAATTGTCTGGGGCCACCCCCCAGAAATTCTGGTTTAATTGGTCTGGAGCGTGTGCTGAGCTCCACAGGTGATTCTAATTTCCAGACTTTGCTATGACCTCAAGGCCCAACATGAAGGAAAGTTACCTTTTTAATTTCAGCTCTTACTGTGCTCCCTCATTCAGGCTATCTCGAATACACTGACCTCCTCTCTGTTTCATGAAGACAACAGGCCCACCTCTGAACCATTACACTTGCTGTTCCATATTTTTCATGTTTTTCTTCATTGCTTCTTTTCCTGAGACAGCTACCTCCTTCACTTCCTTTGCATATTTTTTTTTTTTTAATTTTTAAGTTCAGGGTGCAAGTGCAGCCTTGTTACATAGGTAAACTTGCATTAAGCAGGTTTGTTGTATAGATATTTCATCACACAGATATCCTTTCCCACTTCCTACCCTCCACCTTCCAAAAGGTCCCAGTGTGTGTTGTTCCCCTTTGTGTGTCCATGTGTTCTCATTATTTAGCTCCTACATATAACTGAGAACATGCAATATTTGGTTTTCTCTTCCTGTGTGAGTTTGCTAAGGATAATGGCCTCCAGGTGCATCCATGTCCCTGTGAAGGATGGCTGCATAGTATTCCATGCTGTATATTTACCACATTTTCTTTATAATTCTAGTTCTCAGTGACACCTTAGCTAGCTACCCCTGACATTTTATACCGCCCGTCCTGATTCATGTTTTCAGCAATAATCACTACCCAACATACAGTATATCTTCTTTATTTATTTTGCTCCACCTGAATAAGCCTGTTTGTTCAGGATGGTGCCACTAACTCATGAAGCAATGCTATTACACAGCCAGAGCTCAAGAAATGTTTATTAAATAAACAAATGGCATTTTCAACTAATGAAAACCCTGCTAAAGAACTTTGAGATAGGATCTAAGAGCCAACATTGGAACATTCATTGTGATCATAAGCATTAAGCACATTTTCAATCAAAACTGGTTAAATGAAAACAGCCTAGATAAGAAGTTGCCATTTACAGCAAAATAGAGATACACTGTCTGCACTTCATTCTTCAGACAAAAGAAACCCCTAGAGAAAAGATTATTTCTTCTTTTGTGGAGCATTCAGAGCTTTCAGGACTACCAGACATCTAAAAGCCTCCATAAATTTAAAAAAAAAAAATCAGAAATGGGAAATAGACCATATTTATCCTCTCTCTTGCATATATATTTTTTTTTATATTTCCTTTGTAATTCACTCATTTTGAGTCGTAGAAATTTCTTTTTTTTTATTATTATTATTATACTTTAAGTTCTAGGGTACATGTGCATAACGTGCAGGTTTGTTACATATGTATACTTGTGCCATGTTGCTGTGCTGCACCCATCAACTCGTCAGCACCCATCAACTCGTCATTTACATCAGGTATAACTCCCAATGCAATCCCTCCCCCCTACCCCCTCCCCATGATAGGCCCCGGTGTGTGATGTTTCCCTTCCCGAGTCCAAGTGATCTCATTGTTCAGTTCCCACCTATGAGTGAGAACATGTGGTGTTTGGTTTTCTATTCTTGTGATAGTTTGCTAAAATGATGGTTTCCAGCTGCATCCATGTCCCTACAAAGGACACAAACTCATCCCTTTTCATGGCTGCATAGTATTCCATGGTGTATATGTGCCACATTTTCTTAATCCAGTCTGTCACTGATGGACATTTGGGTTGATTCCAAGTCTTTGCTATTGTGAATAGTGTCGCAATAAACATACGTGTGCATGTGTCTTTATAGCAGCATGATTTATAATCCTTTGGGTATATCCCCAGTAATGGGATGGCTGGGTCATATGGTACATCTAGTTCTAGATCCTTGAGGAATCGCCATACTGTTTTCCATAATGGTTGAACTAGTTTACAATCCCACCAACGGTGTAAATGTGTTCCTATTTCTCCACATCCTCTCCAGCACCTGTTGTTTCCTGACTTTTTAATGATCGCCATTCTAACTGGTGTGAGATGGTATCTCATTGTGGTTTTGATTTGCATTTCTCTGATGGCCAGTGATGATGAGCATTTTTTCATGTGTCTGTTGGCTGTATGAATATCTTCTTTTGAGAAATGTCTGTTCATATCGTTTGCCCACTTTTTGATGGGGTTGTTTGTTTTTTTCTTGTAAATTTGTTTGAGTTCTTTGTAGGTTCTGGATATTAGCCCTTTGTCAGATGAGTAGATTGCAAAAATTTTCTCCCATTCTGTAGGTTGCCTGTTCACTCTGATGGTAGTTTCTTTTCCTGTGCAGAAGCTCTTTAGTTTAATTAGATCCCATTTGTCAATTTTGGCTTTTGCTGCCGTTGCTTTTGGTGTTTTAAACATGAAGCCTTTGCCCATGCCTATGTCCTGAATGGTACTACCTAGGTTTTCCTCTAGGGTTTTTATGGTATTCGGTCTAACATTTAAGTCTCTAATCCATCTTGAATTAATTTTCGTATAAGGAGTAAGGAAAGGATCCAGTTTCAGCTTTCTACTTATGGCTAGCCAATTTTCCCAGCACCATTTATTAAATAGGGAATCCTTTCCCCATTTCTTGTTTCTCTCAGGTTTGTCAAAGATCAGATGGCTGTAGATGTGTGGTATTATTTCTGAGGACTCTGTTCTGTTCCATTGGTCTATATCTCTGATTTGGTACCAGTACCATGCTGTTTTGGTTACTGTAGCTTTGTAGTATACTTTGAAGTCAGGTAGCATGATGCCTCCAGCTTTGTTCTTTTGACTTAGGATTGTCTTGGAGATGCAGGCTCTTTTTTGGTTCCATATGAACTTTAAAGCAGTTTTTTCCAATTCTGTGAAGAAACTCGTTGGTAGCTTGATGGGGATGGCATTGAATCTATAAATTACCTTGGGCAGTATGGCCATTTTCACGATATTGATTCTTCCTATCCATGAGCATGGTATGTTCTTCCATTTGTTTGTGTCCTCTTTGATTTCACTGAGCAGTGGTTTGTAGTTCTCCTTGAAGAGGTCCTTTACATCCCTTGTCAGTTGGATTCCTAGGTATTTTATTCTCTTTGAAGCAATTGTGAATGGAAGTTCATTCCTGATTTGGCTCTCTGTTTGTCTGTTATTGGTGTATACGAATGCTTGTGATTTTTGCACATTAGTTTTGTATCCTGAGACTTTGCTGAAGTTGCTTATCAGCTTAAGGAGATTTTGGGCTGAGACAATGGGGTTTTCTAAATATACAATCATGTCATCTGCAAAGAGGGACAATTTGACTTCTTCTTTTCCTAACTGAATACCCTTGATTTCCTTCTCTTGCCTGATTGCCAGAACGTCCAACACTATGTTGAATAGGAGTGGTGAGAGAGGGCATCCCTGTCTTGTGCCAGTTTTCAAAGGGAACTTTTCCAGTTTTTGCCCATTCAGTATGATATTGGCTGTGGGTTTGTCATAAATAGCTCTTATTATTTTGAGGTACGTTCCATCAATACCGAATTTATTGAGCGTTTTTAGCATGAAGGGCTGTTGAATTTTGTCAAAAGCCTTTTCTGCATCTCTCGAGATAATCATGTGGTTCTTGTCTTTGGTTCTGTTTATATGCTGGATTATGTTTATTGATTTGCGAATGTTGAACCAGCCTTGCATCCCAGGGATGAAGCCCACTTGATCATGGTGGATAAGCTTTTTGATGTGCTGCTGAATCCAGTTTTCCAGTATTTTATTAAGGATTTTTGCATGGATGTTCATCAGGGATATTGGTCTAAAATTCTCTTTTTTTGATGTGTCTCTGCCAGGCTTTGGTATCAGGATGATGTTGGCCTCATAAAATGAGTTAGGGAGGATTCCCTCTTTTTCTGTTGATTGGAATAGTTTCAGAAGGAATGGTACCAGTTCCTCCTTGTACCTCTGGTAGAATTCAGCTGTGAATCCATCTGGTCCTGGACTTTTTTTGGTTGGTAGGCTATTAATTATTGCCTCAATTTCAGAGTCTTCTATTGGTCTATTCAGGGATTCAACTTCTTCCTGGTTTAGTCTTGGAAGAGTGTAAGTGTCCAGGAAATTATCCATTTCTTCTAGATTTTCTAGTTTATTTGCGTAGAGGTGTTTATAGTATTCTCTGATGGTAGTTTGTATTTCTGTGGGGTCAGTGGTGATATCCCCTTTATCATTTTTTATTGCATCTATTTGATTCTTCTCTCTTTTCTTCTTTATTAGTCTTGCTAGCGGTCTGTCAATTTTGTTGATCTTTTCAAAAAACCAACTCCTGGATTCATTGATTTTTTGGAGGGTTTTTTGTGTCTCTATCTCCTTCAGTTCTGCTCTGATCTTAGTTATTTCTTGCCTTCTGCTAGCTTTTGAATGCGTTTGCTCTTGCTTCTCTAGTTCTTTTAATTGTGATATTAGAGTGTCAATTTTAGATCTTTCCAGCTTTCTCTTGTGGGCATTTAGTGCTATAAATTTCCCTCTACACACTGCTTTAAATGTGTCCCAGAGATTCTGGTATGTTGTATCTTTGTTCTCATTGGTTTCAAAGAACATCTTTATTTCTGCCTTCATTTCTTTATGTACCCAGTAGTCATTCAGGAGCAGGTTGTTCAGTTTCCATGTAGTTGAGCGGTTTTGATTGAGCTTCTTAGTCCTGAGTTCTAGTTTGATTGCACTGTGGTCTGAGAGACAGTTTGTTATAATTTCTGTTCTTGTACATTTGCTGAGGAGTGCTTTACTTCCAATTATGTGGTCAATTTTGGAATAAGAGCGATGTGGTGCAGAGAAGAATGTATATTCTGTTGATTTGGGGTGGAGAGTTCTATAGATGTCTATTAGGTCTGCTTGCTGCAGAGATGAGTTCAATTCCTGGATATCCTTGTTCACTTTCTGTCTCGTTGATCTGTCTAATGTTGACAGTGGAGTGTTGAAGTCTCCCATTATTATTGTATGGGAGTCTAAGTCTCTTTGTAAGTCTCTAAGGACTTGCTTTATGAATCTGGGTGCTCCTGTATTGGGTGCATATATATTTAGGATAGTTAGCTCTTCCTGTTGAATTGATCCTTTTACCATTATGTAATGGCCTTCTTTGTCTCTTTTGATCTTTGATGGTTTAAAGTCTGTTTTATCAGAGACTAGTATTGCAACCCCTGATTTCTTTTGTTCTCCATTTGCTTGGTAAATCTTCCTCCATCCCTTTATTTTGAGCCTATGTATGTCTCTGCATGTGAGATGGGTCTCCTGAATACAGCAGACTGATGGGTCTTGACTCTTTATCCAGTTTGCCAGTCTGTGTCTTTTAATTGGAGCATTTAGTCCATTTACATTTAAGGTTAAGATTGTTATGTGTGAACTTGATCCTGCCATTATGATATTAACTGGTTATTTTGCTTGTTAGTTGATGCAGTTTCTTCCTAGCCTAAATGGTCTTTACATTTTGGCATGTTTTTGCAATGGCTGGTACCGGTTGTTCCTTTCCATGTTTAGTGCTTCCTTCAGGGTCTCTTGTAAGGCAGGCCTAGTGGTGACAAAATCTCTAAGCATTTGCTTATCTGTAAAGGATTTTATTTCTCCTTCACTTATGAAACTTAGTTTGGCTGCATATGAAATTCTGGGCTGAAAATTATTTTCTTTAAGAATGTTGAATATTGGCCCCCACTCTCTTCTGGCTTGTAGAGTTTCTGCCAAGAGATCTGCTGTTAGTCTGATGGGCTTCCCTTTGTGGGTAACCCGACCTTTCTCTCTGGCTGCCCTTAAGATTTTTTCCTTCATTTCAACTTTGGTGAATCTGGCAATTATGTGTCTTGGAGTTGCTCTTCTCGAGGAGTATCTTTGTGGCGTTCTCTGTATTTCCTAGATTTGAATGTTGGCTTGCCCTACTAGGTTGGGGAAGTTCTCCTGGATGATATCCTGAAGAGTGTTTTCCAACTTGGTTCCATTTTCCCCCTCACTTTCAGGCACCTCAATCAGACGTAGACTTGGTCTTTTTACATAATCCCATACTTCTTGCAGGCTTTCTTCATTTCTTTTTCTTCTTTTTTCTTTTGGTTTCTCTTCTCGCTTCATTTTGTTCATTTGATCCTCCATCACTGATACTCTTTCTTCCAGTTGATCGAGTCGGTTACTGACGCTTGTGCATTTGTCACGTATTTCTCGTGTCATGGTTTTCATCTCTTTCATTTCGTTTATGACCTTCTCTGCATTAATTACTCTAGCCATCAAGTCTTCCACTTTTTTTTCAAGATTTTTAGTTTCTTTGCGCTGGGTACGTAATTCCTCCTTTAGCTCTGAGAAGTTTGATGGACTGAAGCTTTCTTCTCTCATCTCGTCAAAGTCATTCTCCGTCAAGCTTTGATCCATTGCTGGCGATGAGCTGCGCTCCTTTGCCGGGGCAGATGCGCTCCTATTTTTTGAATTTCCAGCTTTTCTGCCCTGCTTTTTCCCCATCTTTGTGGTTTTATCTGCCTCTGGTCTTTGATGATGATGGTGACGTACTGATGGGGTTTTGGTGTAGGTGTCCTTCCTGTATGATAGTTTTCTTTCTAACAGTCAGGACCCTCAGCTGTAGGTCTGTTGGAGATTGCTTGAGGTCCACTCCAGACCCTGTTTGCCTGGGTGTCAGCAGCAGAGGCTGCAGAAGATAGAATATTGCTGAACAGCGAGTGTACCTGTCTGATTCTTGCTTTGGAGGCTTCTTCTCAGGGGTGTACTCCACCCTGTGAGGTGTAGGGTGTCAGACTGCCCCTAGTGGGGGATGTCTCCCAGTTAGGCTACTCAGGGGTCAGGGACCCACTTGAGCAGGCAGTCTGTCCCTTCTCAGATCTCAACCTCCGTGTTGGGAGATCCACTGCTCTCTTCAAAGCTGTCAGACAGAGTCGTTTGCGCCTGCAGAGGTTTCTGCTGCTCTTGTTGTTGTTTACTGTGCCCTGTCCCCAGAGGTGGAGTGTACAGAGACAGGCAGGTTTCCTTGAGCTGCTGTGAGCTCCACCCACTTCGAGCTTCCCAGTGGCTTTGTTTACCTACTTAAGCCTCAGCAATGGTGGGCGCCCCTCCCCCAGCCTAGCTGCTGCCTTGCCGGTAGATCATAGACTGCTGTGCTAGCAATGAGGGAGGCTCCGTGGGCGTGGGACCCTCCAGGACAGGTGTGGGATATAATCTCCTGGTGTGTCTGTTTGCTTAAAGCACAGTATTGGGGTGGGAGTTACCCGATTTTCCAGGTGTTGTGTGTCACAGTTCCTCTGGCTAGGAAAAGGGATTCCCTTTCCCCTTGCGCTTCCCAGGTAAGGCGATGCCTCGCCCTGCTTCAGCTCTCACTGGTCGGGCTGCAGCAGCTGACCAGCACCGATTGTCCGGCACTCCCTAGTGAGATGAACCCAGTACCTCAGTTGAAAATGCAGAAATCACCGGTCTTCTGTGTCACTCGCGCTGGGAGTTGGAGACTGGAGCTGTTCCTATTTGGCCATCTTGCTCCGCCCCCTCCAGAAATTTCTTTTTATGTCATTGTGGAGGTACACTCATTCACAATGATTGCTTTCAAGCACAGGACATGGCATCCACTTCACCCCCAACTCTCTCTGCTGCCTCAAGAAGACTGTCCTAGAGAAAGTTAACATCCTGATTCCTTTCGTTTTTTTTACCAAGAAATAAATCTTGAAATAAAAGCTCCTGAACTTTCTACCCTGTCTAAAATTCTGGGCTAAAATATCTTCTGAATTGCCAATCCAATAAGAGAGATTTTCTTAAAGAGAGAAAAAGAGAAAAACTCATCAGCAGAGCAGAAAAATCACAAATCACTAAATACAGGGCTATTTCCAGTTGCACCCATAAGCAGTGCTGCTAAAAACTAGGTCTCAAT
The DNA here is from genome assembly GCF_043159975.1 of Macaca nemestrina. Lineage (NCBI taxonomy): Eukaryota > Metazoa > Chordata > Mammalia > Primates > Cercopithecidae > Macaca > Macaca nemestrina. Next base: position 69,522,657 of record NC_092128.1, read on the forward strand.
TCCACTGGGTCTAAGCTTTCCTCTTGCTTGAAGAAGCTAAAATATTGTTCATTCCCCACTTGCCTCAGAGACAGTGAGATTCTTGAGGCTTCTGTTTAGAAAAATTGTTACCGTCTCTCAATACTTCTGTGTTTTTATTGTTATCACTGTTAATAATGACAAAACAAACTGTGGTCCTTAGTAGCTCTGATATACATGCTGATAACCAATCTACCTGAACACTATAAAATTCCTGGTAGTCTCAATAAATGTTTGATAAAATAATAAAACTCTCACAGTTCTGAATTCTTTTCTACTTCCTATACATTCAACTTCATATAGGGATTTCTGATTATAGAAATAGCATAAAAAGAGCCTCTAAAATTTGGATTTATATTTAAATTCTGTTCTAGTGATGAAATTTCATTCCTAAGCTACAAACCAGCAAGATAAACCAGGCAAATCATTTTGCTTCATTTTTTTCTTTTCATGCTCTCATCTGTAGACTTAAAATAATCCCAGGAGAAAACGATAAACCCTATTTCCTAGTATTCTATCATTAGACGGACTGTACTAATAAGTAATATTTTAAGAAATAAAAATAACCAAGAGTTCATCGATTAACCAAACAACTAGTGTACTCAACAAATACTTGTTGAATGCTATTTACTATACTCATATTTTTGGCAATACAGCAATTAAACAAATACACACAATCCTTTACCTCATGCACATTATCATCTAAAGGGAGAGAGAAACATTTATTACATAAACTTAAATATATCTATCTACATTCAAAAAGTATTTATCAAGCTCCTTTATGGCATAGGAGCTGCGTAAAAATGGTGTACAAAATACATATAACCAATGCTTTCATGGATTCTAACGAGGAAGACTGTATTAGTCTGTTTTCATGCTGCTGATAAAGACATACCCGAGACTGGGCAATTCACAAAGAAAAGAAGGTTTAATGGAGAATCACAGATCTATGTGGCTGGGGAAGCCTCACAATCATGGCAGAAGGCAAGGAGGAGCAAGTCACATCTTAACGTGCATGGCCACAGGCAAAGAGAGAGCTTGTGCAGGGAGACTCCTATTTTTAAAACCATCAGATTTCATGAGAACAGCACAGGAAAGACCCACCTCCATGATTCAATCGTCTCCCACTGGGTCCCTCCCACAACACGTGGGAATTATGGGAACTACAAGATGAGATTTGGGTGGAAACACAAAGCGAAACCATATCATTCTGTCCCTGGCCCCTCCCAAATTTCGTATCTTCACATTTCAAAACCAATCATGTCTTCTCATCAGTCCCCCAAAGTCTCAACTCATTTCAGTTTTAACTCAGAAGCCCACAGTCCAAAGTTTCATCTGAGACAAGGAAAGTCCTTTCCACCTATGGGCCTGTAAAATCAAAACCAAGTCAGTTAATTCCTAGATACAATTTGAGTACAGGTGTCAGGTAAATACAGTCATTCCAAATGGGAGAAATTGGCCAAAACAAAGGGACCACAGGCCCCATGCAAGTCCAAAATCCAGTGAAGCAATCAAATCTTAAAGCTCCAAAATGGTTTCCTTTGACTCCATGTCTCACATCCAGGTCACACCTATGAAAGATGTGGTTTCCTATGGTTCGGGCAGCTCTACCCCTGTGGTTTTTCAGGGTACTACTTCCCTCTCAGCTGCTCTCATGGACTGGCATGGAGTGTCTGTGGCTTTTCCCAGCACACAGTGCAAGCTGTCAGTGGATCTATCATTCTGGGGTCTGGGGGATGGTGGGCCTCTTCTCACAGCTCCACTAGGTGGTGCCCTGGTAGAGACTCTGTGTGGTGCTCCCAAACCCACATTTCCCTTCCACACCACCCTAGCAGAAGTTCTCCATGAAGACTCTGTCCCTGCAGCAAACTTCTACCTATCATCCAGGCATTTCCATACATCTTCTGAAATCCAGGCAGAGGTTCCCAAACACCAGTTCTTGACTTCTGTGCCCTGGCAGTCTCAACACCATGTGGAACTTGCCAAGGCTTGAGGCTTGCACCCTCTGAAGCCATGGTCCAAGCTCTACATTGGCCCCTTTCAGCCATGGCTGGAGCAGCTGTGATGCAGGGCACCAAGTTCCTAGGCTGCACACAGCACAGGGACCCTGGACTCAGCTCTTGAAATCACTTTTTCCTCCTAGGCCTCTGGGCCTATGATAGGAGGAGCTGCCATGAAGACCTCTGACATGCCCTGGAGACATTTTTCCCATTGTCTTGGGGATTAACATTCAGCTCCTCATTACCTAGGCAAATCTCTGCAGCCAACTTGAATTGCTCCCCAGAAAATGAAATTCTCTTTTCTATTACATGGTTAGGCTGCAAATTTTCTGAACTTTTATGCTTTGCTTCCTTTATAAAACTTAATGCCTTTAACAGCACCTAAGTCACACCATGAATGTTTTGCTGGTTAGAAATTTCATCTGCCAAATACCATACATCATCTCTCTCAAGTTCAAAGTTCCACAGATCTCTAGGGCAAGGGAAAAATGTCACCAGTCTCTTTGCTAAAACATAACAAGAGTCACCTTTACTCCAGTTCCCAACAAGCTCCTTATCTCCATCTGAGACCACCTCAGCCTGGACTTTATTGTCCATATTGCTATCAGCATTTTGGGAAAAGCCATTCAACAAGTCTTTAGGAAGTTCCAAACTTTCCCATATTTTTCTGTCTTCTTCTGACCTATCCAAACTATTCCAACCTCTGTCTGTTACCCAGTTCCAAAGTTGCTTCCACATTTTCAGGTATCTTTTCAGCAGGGACCCACTCCTGGTACCAACTTACTGTATCAGTCATTTTCATGCTGTTGATAAAGACATATCCAAGACTGGGCAATTTACAAAGGAAAGAGGTTTAATGGAGAACTCACAGTTTCACGTGGCTAGGGAAGCCTCACAATCATGGAAGAAGGCAAGGAGGAGCAAGTCACATCTTATGTGCATGGCAGCAGGCAAAGAGAGAGCTTGTGCAGGAAGACTCACATTTTTAAAACCATCAGATCTTGTGAGACCCATTCACTATCATGAGAACAGCATGGGAAGGACCCACCCCCATGATTCAGACATCTCCCACCAGGTCCCTCCTACAACACGTGGGAGTAATGAGAGCTACAAGATGAGATTTGAGTGGGGGACATGGAGCCAAACCATGTCAAAGACAAACATTAAATAAAGCCAGCAACAGCAATAAGTTCTATAAAGGAAACTAACAAGGTTCTACATGAGAGAATAATGAATTTTTCAGGAAGTGACATATCAGCAGAGAAATGAAAAATGAGTGGGTGTTAAATGTGTGTTAAGGAAAAGAGCAGTCTGAGAAGATAGGAAAGTTGGTGCAAAGACCCCCCCTCCGAGCCAGAAAATACTTGCCAGTTTGAGAAGAACTGTGAAACTAGAGTAATAATGCCTGGAGAGAATATTTGAAGATGAGTTACACAAGCTGGGCACAGTGACTCATGCCTGTAATTCTAGCACTTTGGGAGGCAGAGGCAAGTGGATCGCTTGAGGTCAAGAGTTCAAGACCAGCCTGGCCAACACGATGAACCCCCTTCTCTACTAAAAATACCCAAAAAAAATTAGCCAGGTGCAGTAACACGTGCCTGTAATCCCAGCTACTAGGGAGACTGAGACAGGAGAATTGCTTGAACCCAGAAGACAGAGGCTGCAATAAGCCAAAATCAGGCCCCCAACTCCAGCTTGAGTGACAGAGCAAGACTCCATCTCAAAAAAACAATGACTTAAACTGAGGTCATATCAAAACTTTTATACTACATTTCTGAAGAGCATGAATTTTTTTCAAAATTTCCAAAGTTCGTATGTAACAGAATTTTATGCATAACTCACTAATGTACTGCTTCACAAAGCATCCTTCATGAACCATTTTCATTTTAAACAGTTTTATAGCTCAGTGCATTTAGAATTGCAGCTGAAAGAGAATTAAATCATTACCTTTTGTGCAGAACTTCTCAAATATTTAGAATGATAAATTGTAAATATTCATATGGAGAAAGAGGGGCAGCACTTAACAAACATATTATGGAACTCTTTTGGAGTATTTCAGCAGACTATTGCATACACAGAACACATTCTGAAAAATAGTGCATTAATGCATTTGTCCAAAAAGTATTTATTGAAGACCTACCACATTACAGTTCCTGTCCTGGATTCCAGACATATGGTGATTAATGAGGCAGACCACCTGCCCTAGGGAAATAGTGTACCTAGTAGGAAGGAGTGATACCCATACATCAGATTACTATGAGTGTTATTCCAGACATATGTGCAAGTAGGTATGGTAACACAAACCACAAGTGGGAGCATCTAGCACTTATCTCCTAAGGTTAAAGGAGGACAAATGTTGAGTCGATACTAATTCTTGAAAATAGTAATCAATATACAGTATACTTTAAAACTTCTTATTTTTACAACTATGGCATTATACAATTTAAAACCTGAATGAGATCTTAGAATAAACTATCTCAAGTTTCTCTTTTATCCATAGGTAGAAACTAAAGCTCAAACAAAACATCTTTTCTACATAATAATTTCATGATAGAGTTAAGATGAAAATTTGATTTCTAGTATACAGTAATGAGGGCATTTTATTAATTGTATTGCATCATAGTAACGACATTCTTAATATTAGAGCATTTTCTCTCCATGCTTTCAAGACCCTAAAAGACATTTTCACGTCTTAGCCATAGAGTCTCACACTTTTTGGGCTATATTTCCAACCAACCAGACCCAAAAATCTGTTATGACAAAGTTTAGGCCACAATTACATTATATTTATATATATATATACACACATACACACACACACACATCACATTATATATATATAATTTGTATTATACATATAATTTATTGTGTGTGTGTGTGTGTATATATATATATAAAAAATCTATCCTGGAGATAGATATAGATAGATGATAAATAGATATAGAGATAGAGATACATATCTTATACACATATGCACACACAGAGATGGTATATTTTCTATTTTTCTATTCAAGCTGAAGGCCTGAGAACTAAGAGAGCCAATAGTATAGAAAGGCCAGTGTTTCTGTTGAAGTGTGAAGGCTGGAAGAGATCCATGTCCAGCTCAATGTCAGGCTGAATGGGTTCCCCCTTACTCAGTGCAGTCTGTCTGTTTGTTCTCTACAGGTCTTCAACTGATTAGATGAAAACCACCCACGTTAGAGAGGGAAACCTGCTTTACTCAGTCTACCAATTCAAATATTAATCTCATCCAGAAACACCTTCACAGACAGGCTCACAATGTTAGCCAAATGTCTGGGCACCCCACAGCCCAGTCAAATTGACACATAATGTTAGCCATCACAAGTCAACCCCTTATCAACTTAACGCCCATACACACCTCCTTAAACCACACTTAATCTCCAAATAAAAGCAATAACAAGGTCATAATTCCATCTAATGTAATACAATTATTCTATGTACAATGAAAAACACACTAACTTTTCCCCAAGAAGACAAGATAAGGTATTTGAGTGAGACTCACTCAAAGATTCACCCATAAGATTATATCCTGTTTTTATTGTACCTTTTCTATGCTTAGATATGTTTAGGTACACAAATATTTGCCAATGTGTAACAATTCTCACAATATTCAGTACAGGAACATGCTGTACAGGTTTGCAATCTAGGAGAAACAGGCTGTACCACATAGCCTAGTTGTGCAGTAGGCTGTACCATCTAGGTTTCTGTCAGTACACTATGATGTTCGCACAACAACAGAATCACCTAAGGACATATTTCTCACAACTTATCCTTGTCATTAAGTGATACATGACTGTACTATGATGTAAAATTAATAATATTTAATAACTGCAATATAAAATCAATTCATCTTATATGATTAGAAAATAAGGGAGAAAAGAAAACAAAGATATTTGCACTTTTTCATTATTCATTCTGTATTCCTTTTGCCCTCAGCAAGCATGTCTGCTAGTCATGGTTTTTTTACCTGGTGAGAGTGACCCAATCTTTCATGTCTGGAGGGTCTGCGCCATTAGTAGTCCTGCCTGGATTGGGTTGTTGTAGTTTTCCTTTAACTTTAATCGCAGGGTATAGTAATATTAAGAGATGCCCTAGGCGGGGCATGGTGGCTCATGCCTGTAATCCCAGCACTTTGGGAGGCCAAGGCAGGTGGATCACCTGAGATGAGGAGTTCAAGACCAGTGTGGCCAACATGGCAAAACCCCATCTCTACTAAAAATTCAAAAATTAGCCAGGCATGGTGGTGCATGCCTGTGCAATACACCAGGCATGGTGGTGCATGCCTGTAATACCAGCTACTAGGGAGGCTGAGGCAGGAGGATCCCTTGAACCCAGGAGGTGGAGGTTGCAGTGAGCCAAGATCATGCCACTGCACTCCAGTCTGGGCAACAGAGCAAGACTCGATCCCAAAAAACAACAACAACAACAACAACAAAGATGCCCTGAGGGATCACCTGTATTCCTGATACATTCTTCCTTACCTCCATTGTGAAGTAGCAGTCCAATTTCCTCTTGGTAGTCAAGATCAATCACCCCAGCAAGCACAGTAGCTTGCTTCTTTGAATGTTCACTTGGAGGCATGAGGAGCTGAAAGTACCCTGCTGTAGTCTTAACTTCCAATTTAGTGGAATCATTGTTGTATCTCCTGGTAGAAGCATTTCTGCATTTGGAACTAAGACTTCTAGACCAGCAGAGCATAAGGTCACGGAATCAGAAAGCAAAACTTTTGCTAGTGAATCACTAAGAGAAATAGTGAGTGGTGCCACTCCCATTTCCATCCCTTCATTCCTAGACCCATGAATCCTGACTATGGGAGAAATAGCGCCATGTATTGTATGCTCATTCAGACAATATATAGTTGGCCCTCTGTGTCCATGGGTTTCATATCCAGAGATTCAACCAACTATGGATCAAAAATATTTGGAAATCAAACTTCACCCTGATATGGTTTGGCTGTGTTCCCCACTCAAATCTTCTCTTGAATCATGGTTCCCATAATCCCCACATGTCATGGGAGTGAGCTGGTGGGTGGTAATTGATCATGGGAGCAGTTACTCCCATGCTGTTCTCATGATAGTGAGTGTTTATGAGATCCGATGGTTTTATAAAGGTCTTTTACCCCTTTGCTCAGCACATCTCTCTCCTGCCACCATGTGAAGAAGGATGTGTTTGCTTCCCCTTCCACCAGGATTGTAAGTTTACTGAGACCTTCACAGTCACGGAGATCTGTGAGTCAATTAAACCTCTTTCATTTATAAATTACTCAGCCTTGGGTATTTCTTTATAGCAGGATGAGAATGGACTAATACATTTTCTGAACAAGTAAAGACTTATTTTTCTTGTAATTATTCTCTAAACAATGCAGTACAACAGCAGTTTACATAGCATTTACATTGTATTAGGTATCATAAATAACCTAGAGATGATTTAAAGGATACAAGAAGTTGTGCATAGGTTATATGCAAATAATACACCATTTTACACTAGGAACTTGAGTTTCCATTAATTTTGGTATCTGCGGGGGATCCTGGAACCAATGCATGGCTACTGACTTAAAACTGTACAGCCTTCTGTGGAACCTTGCCCAAATCCTTCAAGGTATTACCACCTAGATGGCAATGTAAGTGGGTCTTCAAAAAGTCACTCCCCAGTTCTATCAAACCAGCTGCTTCAGGATGGTAGGGAATATAGTAAGACTGTTGAATTCCATGATGACGGGCCAATTGTCACACTTCTTTTCTGTAAATTGAGTTCTATGATCAGAAGCAATGTTGGGATATCATGATGGTGGATAAGGCATTCTTTAAGTCTTTGGATGATAGATTTAGCAGATGCATTATGTTCCAGAAAGGCGAAGTCATATCCAGAGTAAGTGTGTATTACAGTAAGAACAAAATGTTTCCCCATCCATGATGGATGGAAGTGGTTCCATGTAATCAACCTGCCATCAGGTAGCTGATCACCCTGGGGAATGGTATCAAACAGGGTACTCACTGTTGGGCTCTGCTGCTGGCAGATTGGGCACTCTGTGGCAGTCATAGCTTGAGTGGCTTTGGTGAATGGCATCCATGTTGCTGAGCCCCTGCATGACCTCCATACATGCTACCATGGCCACTTTGTTCATGAACCAACTAAGTGATAGCAGGCTATCTGGAGAAAGAGGCTGACTGGTTTCCCTAGAACTGGTCAACCTATTCAGTTAATTATTAAAGTGTTCCTCTGCTGAGTATACCATTTGGTAAGCATTCACATGGGATACAAATAATTTCACATTTTTGCCCATTCACAGAGTTCTGTCTTCACACCTCTTCCCTAAATTTTCTTGTAACCAATTTCCCAATCATGTTACTTCCAAGTCCCTGACCATCCAGCCAAACCACCGGCCACAGCCCATAGTCAGCATGCAATCACATGTCTAGTCATTTCTCTTTCCAAGCAAAATGAACAACTAGGTACACTGCTTGAAGTTCTGCCAGTGGATCACAGGAAATTCCCTAAAAAGCCATAGGTGCAAGGTTGGGAGAGAGAAGGGAGTGTAACAGTAGTGGAGGCCACTGGCATTTGAACCACTTTTTCATTTAATTTATTTGTGTTTTCAGGGACTCCTCTGGCCTGATCATGTACAAACTACTTCTGTTTGATGATGTAGCACTGCTAAACATGCCCAACTTTATGCTTTGGTGGGTCTCTTTACTACTGTAAATAGTGTCATTAGCATGTTTAAATCGAATTATATTAGAGATCAAACTTCAGAAACCTCACAACCAATTCAGAAAACTCATCCTTAAAATTCAATTTCTCTAGAACCACTGTCAGTACCAAAATCTATGGATTAGAGTTCCCCAGAGAAACAGAACCAACAGTATTTGGTTTATACCCAACTTATTATAAAAAAAATGGTTCATACAATTTTGGAGGCTGAGAAGTCCTAAAATCTATAGTTGGCAAGCTAGAGGCCCAGGAGAACCAGTGGTATAGTTTCAATCTGAGTCAGAAGGCCTGAGAACCAGGAGAGCCGATGTTATAAATTTAGTCCAAAATCTGGCAGGCTCAAAACCCAAGAAGAGCCATTTTTCAGTTTCAGTCCAAAGACAGGAAAAGACTAATGTCTCAACTCAGATGGTGAAGCAAGAGTTCTCTCTTATTAAAGATATGGTCAGTCTTTTTGTTCTATTCATTCCTTTAACTGATTGGATGAGGGCCACCCACATTAGGGAGGGCACTTTGTTTAACTCAGTCTATGAATTCAAATGGTAATTTCATTCAGAAACACCCTTGCAGACACACCCAGGATAATGTTTGACCAAAGATGTAGGCCTACTCAGACTGACACATACCATTAACCATCACAACACCTTCAATAATGGCCTTGTACTGTTCCTTACTAAAGCCTAAAATTTTGAGTGTGGTTTGGGGTAGTAATAAATTTAGGACTCTCATCTTTCTGTAAACTTTACTAAATATTAAATAAATGTTAATACTGTTACAGTAGGCAGTTAGGCATAAGTGGGACAGGAGAGGGCTCTCCCCAACCCACAAGAAATGTTGGGTGATGGTTCGGCAGTTATCACATTGCCTCTGTAACAGTGATAAATCGGGAGCCAGTGCCAGGGAGAGGCCATTTCCTGATGGTCCACAACTACTGCACTAAAGTGTTCATTAAAAGCAGATACCAGGGAGAAGCAACTTCCTGGGCATGCAGGTTGAGACAAAATGGCAGAGTATGATATTCCTGAGTCATTCCACTGGATAAAGGAAGAAAGACTCAGCCGGGCATACGTACAACTTCCTAAACACAATGCGCTTGCTCACTTCCCAAGGCTGAGGAGGGCACTGTGCATGCGAGCAGCCCACCCTAAGGGAAGAATCATGGGAAGGGGGCCAGTCTGCAATGTCCTAGAATCAAGGTTAAATGTCACACTTGACCTTCTCTCTCTTTAACCTTCACACGTCATCTTGGGTCTCTGCCAAGTGAACTTTCCTTCCTTTCCTGTTCTAAGGTCTTTTAAATAAAATTCCACTCCTGCTATGAAACTTGCCTCAGTCTCTTTTTCTGCTTTATGCCCTCAGTCAAATTCTTCCTTCTGAGGAGGAAAAAAAATTGAAGTTGCCACAGACTCATATGGACTTGTTGCCAGTAACTTGGGGTAACTCAGATCTCTTCCATCGGTAACAATACTGGCATTTTCTAGTTCATAGAATAAAGGGGAAAATGTAGAAAGATGACTTATTTGTAAGAGAAAAAAATGCTATTATCAAGTCACACCTCAATTGCTTGATTTGGGGCTGTTGGAAAGAAGTTGTAATGTGTAAATTCTAGTTCGAAACCTTAGTAATTTGGGGAGGCATTGGTGGTGCTGATAAAATATTCATGAAGAGTAAAATGAACAGAATAAAGTAAAAGGGGGACAATCTGGTTGACCAACTGGGAAACATAAACTACCATTTGTATGGTGATAAAGGCCAGTAACCTACTTAAACACTGTCTCAGGAGTTCCAGAGCTTTGTAGTGTCTTGAAGCTTTTGTTTTTTGTGTTTTTTTGAGTCTTTTTTTGTTTTTTTGAAATGGAGTCTCACTCAGCCACTCAGGTTGGAGTGCAGTGGCACAATCTCAGCTCACTACAACCCTTGCCTCCCGGGTTCAAGCAATTTTCCTGCCTCAGCCTCCCAAGTACCTGGGACTACAGGCATGTGCCACCACACCTGGCTAATTTTTTTTGGATTTTTAGTTTCATCATGTTAGAGTCAAGCTGGTCTTGAACTCCTGACCTCAGGTGATCCACCTGCCTCGGACTCCCAAGGTGCTGGGATTACAGGTGTAAGCCACCGTGCTTGGCCATGCCTTGAAGTTCTCTAAGCTCTTTTTGGTTGTCAGGGACTGGCTGATGCTAGCAGGAACATCAAAGCAGGAGGCCACCCAGATTAGACAAGGAGCTATGGGAACCCTAGTCCTTGCTTCTCTTCTTTGGGACTCTTGTCCCCTCTACAGTCTGGAGCTGACCAAAGGCACAGAGAACCTCTGAGACTCATACATTTAGTGTCATCTCACATCTCAATGGATGGCCTCTGTTCCAGAATTCCTCCCACTGACTGCCATGGCACGTGATTTGGGATGTCTTGCTCAGGTATTAAAATAGACAAGTTCAGGAATATAGGATACCTACAGTCTATACCAAGCTTTGGATCCGAGCAACGACTGCCTTCTGTGCATCCATTCTTACCAGTGTGTTCCAATGATGCTGCCACCTCCATCTATAGTACCCAGGGGCAATAGAGGTGGTGGCAGGCATTACTTACTCTGTGCCCCACACACCCACATGGCAACAAGGGTGAACACATCACTGTCTCCTCAGCCTGCAGCACAAATGTCATGTCCATCCCCACTGAAGGCTTTTGAGACTGTTGCTCCCCAGCCCTAACAGAACCTTATTAATGTCCTCTCTTACTTCCAATCACGGTGATGTTATGCTGTCCCCAGCAGGTCTTAAGTCATGCCAGATGAAGGACAAACATTTCTTACATCTGGGACTGCTCTTTATATGTACAACAGGTATTCTTTCACTGGTGGCAGTGTAGGGAAGACAGGAATGCATAGAAGACGGGAGTGAGGTCATCATTGAAAAAGATCACATTCTAGGAATGTTGTGATTGCCACCTAATGAGTAGGAGAGAAGATATGGTTGGAGGATGTGTTGTTCTACATTTACTCTACAAGCTCTTGAAAGATAAATTTAGCATGTCCAGAAATTGAATTACATATGCTTCACATTTTCCTGCATAATCTGAGTGAGCCTTGCATGTATGGTAATTATCAAGGAAGCACAGTGTCAACCTTCAGAGAATCGTGGGAAGTCAGTATTTATAGGTGGAATGATGAATGGTGCAGCATCATGAGTGATGATGTAACCAGCATTAAAAAGATGGCATCGGGAAATTACAGAGGCAAAAAGATCTATACTGTTTCAAAGTAAACAGAGCGAGGACATTGTGAGTAACAATAGCTTTGCTATCTCTTTCTCCTGACAAGAAATTAAAGTAACCAGGAACACTACATTTCATCTGAAGAGATGGTTCATAACAAATACTTGACTATTGTCTCAGTTTGCACTGGTTGCCCTAACAAAATACGACACACTAGGCATCTGAAACAACAGACATTTATTTTCTCACAGATGTGGAAGCTGGAAGTCCAAGGCCAAGGTGTTGGCAGGTTTGGTTTCTCCTAAGGCCTCTCTCCTCAGCTTGCAGATGGCCTTAGGGCTGTGCCTTTACCCTGCCTTTTTCTGGGTATGTATGCCACAGCTGTCTCTGTCTCTTCTTATAAAGATATCTGATTTACTGGATTACTGTCTCATCCTACTGACTCATTTAACCTTAATCACCTCTTTAAAAGTTCTGTCTCCAAAGGCAGCCACACTGGAGGTTAGGTCTTCAACATACGAATTTTGGGGAACACAATTCAGTCCATAACACATAAAGCCCTACACACCCTAAGGATAGCTCTATTAAAAATGTCCTTTTATAGCACCTCAAAACACTTCACTGCTACCTATTAATTATAATTTGGCAGCTATGGATATTATTTTAGGGTGTGTCTGAAGGATTAAAAAAAACAACAGCTTTTCGTCCAGGCGCGGTGGCTCACGCCTGTAATCCCAGCACTTTGGGAGGCCAAGGTCGGCAGATCATGAGGTCAGGAGATCGAGACCATCCTGGCTAACACAGTGAAACCCCGTCTCTACTAAAAAAAAAAAAAAAAAAAAAAAAAAAAAAAAAAGCCAGGCATGGTGGCAGGTGCCTGTAGTCCCAGTTACTCGGGAGGCTGAGGCAGGAGAATGGCGTGAACCCGGGAGGCAGAGCTTGCAGTGAGCCAAAATCCAGCCACTGCACTCCAGCCTGGGAGACAGTGAGACTCCGTCTCAAAAAACAAAAACAAAACAAAACAAAAAAACAGCTTTTCAAGTTAAAAGTGCATGTAAATAACAAGACATGTTTCTCAAAGCTTAAGATGGTCTCCACCAGCAGTTCAGCAACTGGCAGGACAAAGTATAAGCAAATGCTCAAACACAAGCATGAGCTAAAGGAAAGCTTTAGGGTCAAATGCACCTCTCAAAGTGTATGATTGGAGTTAACTGTTTAATTTTAAGTTACAGAAGAAAAAAAAAACAGAACTGAAGAGAAATCTTCATCTGGTATGTTGTTTAAAATTCTAGAAACATATTTTCTGCACTCTTGCATCATTTTTTTTCTACCAAGTAACAAATGGACGTGTCTTCTTGAGGGACCAAAAACAAAAAGAAAAGCAAAACATAGAGTTCTCAAAAGCACCATAATCCCTTTAAATTTGTGTTTGAGATGTCATTCGTTAACATACTACTCAATGTACTAATAAACCACATATGCCTGAAGGAATCCATACAACTTGAAATTTGCAGAGATATTTAAGAAAAAGATTTGACTTATCGAAAGCATTATAAAAGCATTCTCATTCAAAGAAAGGCTTATATTAGGATTGATTCTCTGATCTCAAATTTATCGGCACACCTATCACCCAATAAATACCTTTATCAATGAATTATACTGCAAAGCCTTTATTGAAAGTGTTGAGATTAATATAATAAAAGATCAAAAAACTTCTTAAGAAAGACATTATAGTTTCATGTACATCTGATGCAAAAAGAAATTAAGCTCTTTAACCTGAATTCTAAATTTCATGTTTGGCATAATTCATAGAAGAAGCATAAATATTTGACAGATTGGGAAGGAGACAATATGGTTTTTATCCAAATAATTTTCTAATAATTTATCTGAAGCAAACATTTACAATGAGGCACACTAACTAGATGAATAAGATAGAAAATCTTTAGAACATAAAAAATAATTATCTCTACATTATCAAATGAATAAATCAAAGTTCAAATTTAAAATGTGAGTATCTACTGCATCTACTATACAGTCCCATTTAATATGGAGCACTTGAGACACTGACAACTGGTTCTGTAAAATGTAAAATAGCATCTATGTTAAGGCTCTGTTTTCACAGATACCTGCTTTCCCCTGCCCTCCATTCCAAAAAAAGATCAAATTTTAAAGAGCACTTTATATTCATGTGGCATCTGTATACAAGTTCTCCAGAGAGAAAGAACCAATAGGATATCATAGATAAATAGGAGAGATAGATAGATAGATAATAGATGGACAGCTATTATAAGGAATTGGTTCACATGATTATGGAGGCTAATTCACAAGACTTGTGGTCAAGAAGGTGAAGAACCAGGAGAATCAATAGTGCAGTTTCTGTCTGAAAGCCAGCAAGGTTGAAACTCAAGAAGAGCTGATTTTCAAATACAAAGGAAGGAAAAGACCCAATGTCCCAGCTCAAATGATCAGGCAGAGCTCTCTCTTACTCTCTCATCACTCTTACAGCTAATAATCCAGTTAAAGGCACAAAATCACTTTTGGAACAATATCATCGAAGGCATGGAAGGAACAAGTCTTTCAACTTAAGCACGATAATTGTCTGTTAAAAAAATAAAAAATATTTCTTGTTACCATGAAATATTATATTATTAAAATTATACTTATATTTTAGCAGATCCTATCTCATATCCTGTTTTAGATTTATGCAATTTGATCATTCTCCTAAATCTTAAATTTTAATACATATTTCTACTATTGGCAAAAAAAGGAAAAAATAGTTATTAAATTCTAAATTTATCTTCATTCAGATTTTTATTGAGCACCTACTTCACATCATTCTTGTTTAGGAGAATCTGTGCTCCTTGTTGTCAGATTGTTCTAATTTGTAAGCAGAGCTAGAAATGTAGTCTCTCTCTGTGTGTGTGTGAGAGTGTGTGTGTGTGTGTGTGTGTGTGTGTGTGTGTGTGTGAGAAAACTCACATATTTTAATTATGGCCATGTAACTTAATTAAAAACACAGTGCAGGCTAAATAAAAGACATTGGTGATCCAATTTTTGACCCTAGGCTGTCACTTTTTTCACTTTGTATTATACCATCATTTCTCTCTCCAATTCTGTGCATCCTTTAACTGCCTGGCAACTTTCTCTTATACAATAATAATTTGAGACTTAAGATCTCAGTCTTCCTCTATGTCCCAAGCATTGCCATCATTCTTGGTGGATCTAACAAGGAAAGTATTTCTTAGTCATCATTTTAGTAACTTAATTTCTTAATATCTTCAGTTCCAGTGACATAAACTTCATCTTTACTCCAACAGCCACATCCTGGACCTTATTCTTGATCTGGATCACTCACTCAATACTGACCCACCACAGACTTCCTAAATCAAAACATTCCTTTCCCCAAACACAAACTCGTTCCTCCAGAATCTCTCATGTAGCTATGTCCACAGCATTTATTCTTTTACCTTTCTGAGACCACTCATCCTTAATCCTTTCAGAGGGGGCTTCTCTAATCTTCCACCTTCACTTCCTGCTCTATTTTCCCTAGACTCCATGGTCCACCAAATCAGCCACTCTGTTGCCGATATGTGTCTGTAAAACATCTTTTGTTTTTCTTCCATCAGTTTTTCTTAACTAAATGCCAGTACGGGATCAATTCACAATCTCTTATTTTCTCTATGCCTGCACCTAGACTAAGAGACACTTCAAGCAAAAATTATACAAATTGGCACATTGATATCACAACACATTTTACATCTCCATTAGTTGGCAAAGTGCTACTTGCTGTTTGACCTTTTTTTCCCCAACTTTACTGAGCTATAGTTGGCAATTTAAAATGTATCTATTTAAGGTTTACAACTTCATGATTTTTACATACACATATATTATGAAATATTTGCCACAATCAAGCAAATGAACATACCTATCACCTCACATAGTTACAATTTTGTGTGTTGAGTACACTTAAGATCTCCTCTCTTAGCAAATTTCTAGGATACAATAGTGTTAACTATAGTCACATGGTTATACATTAGCTATCCAGAGCTTGTTTAACTCACATAAATGAAACTCTGTACCCCTTGACCAACATCTCCCATGTCCTCCTCTCCCCATCCTCTGACACCACCATTCTACATCATTCTACTCTCTGTTTCTATGAGTGTGACATTTTTAGAGTCTACATACAAGTGAGATCATACAATATTTGTCTTTCTGTGTCTGGCTTACTTTACTTAGCATCATGTCCTCAAGGTTCATCAATATTTTTGAAAATGACAAGATTTCCTTCTTTTTTAAGGCTGAATAATATTCCATAGGGGTGTGTGTGTATGTGTGTGTGTGCACGCACACATGTGTATCACATTTATTTATCCATTTATCCATCAGTAGACATTAGGTTGTTTCCATATCTTGACTATTATGAATAATGAAGAAATGAGCACGAGAGAGCACATATCTCTGAGATCTTGATTTCTTTTTCCTTTTTAAAATATATACCCAGAAGTGGGATTACTGGATCATAAAGAATTTCTATTTTTAATTCTTTGAGGAACCTTCACACTGTTTTCCAAGAAGATACAATAGGGAAAAGATAGTCTTTTCAATAATGATGTTAGAAAAACTGGACATTTACCTACAAAGGAATAAAAATGAACCCCTATTTCATACTATCTACAAAAATCAACTCAAAATGAGTTAAAAACTTAAATGCAATATCTGAAGCCATAAAACTACAAGAAGAAATCAGAGGAAATATTTCTTGATATTGGTCTGAGCAGTGATTGTTTGGGTATTACACCAAAAGCACAGGCAATAAAAGTAAAAATTGACAAATAGAATGGCATTAAACTAAAAATCTTCTGCACAACAAACAGAGTAAAGAGACAACCTGAGGAATGGGAGAAAATATTTGCAAACCATACATCTAATAAGGTATTAATATCCAAAATATGTAAAGAACTCATGCAACTCAATAGCAACAAAATAATAATAACCCAATTTTAAAATAGGCAAAGGACTTGGATAGACATTTCTTCAAAGAAAACATACAAATGGCCAACAGGTATATGAAAAGGTGCTCAAAATCACTAATCATCAGGGAAGTGCAAATCAAAACCATAATGAGATTTCACCTCGCTCCTGTGGCTATTTTCAAAAAGACAAGAAATAACAAGTATTGATGAGAGTGTGGGGACAAGAAAACCCTTATGCACTGTTGGTGCAAATGTAAATTAGACAACCTTTTTGATGTTTCATTCCTTACCTTTCTCATTAATTCTGCAGAATATGTACTTGAAATCTCTCCATTATTTTCAAACTCCACCAACTCATCATTCAGCAAATAGCCTTCCCTCCACCTATACATAGAAAACTACAAGCTGCAGAGGGAAACCTTCAATTCTTTGCAACTTCACCTATTCTTTTTTTCTTCCTTTCAGAGAGAAGAAGAATCAAATTCCCAAATCTAATGCTTCCCCAGTGCTCTAGATCCACCCACACCTACCTCCTCAGGAGCCTCCCTCACTATTTATCCTTTTGTGCCTTTCCCGATAGCTTTGTTTTCTCTTGTTCTATCATTCATGCAAAGAAAATTTAAACATGCTCAGAGTTCTGCTGTGCAAAAATAAAAGGATCCTGTATCTCCCTCCACAACTGCCTTTTCTCATTTACTTTCATTTAAAACATAAGCACATACTACATAACAGCCACAGCCTTTGAAAACGTTGTCCACTCTTTTTGTCTCCTACTCTCTTCCCAATTACTTCTCCATCCACTGATGTCCAGTTTCTACCATCAGTTCACGTAATTCTAACTGTTGTGACCAAGACATCCATTCTGGTGAATCTAATAGACACCATGCAGTTCTCATCTTATTTGATGCCTCTGCATCAGGTAACACTGTTGAGCACTCCCTCCTATGTGAAACTCTATCTTCCCTTGATACAGACAGTGCCACGCTTTTTTATGGTCTTTGCTGCGTTTTGGGGTTTTTTTTTTTTTTTTTTCCAGATGTGATGGGCAGAGAATGGCCATCATCTGTTCATTGCTTAAAAGTTGATATTCTCATAACTTCTGTTTTTAGTCTACAAATTCTCTCCCTAATAACCTCATTTATTCCCATGGCCTTAATTACTATTACTAGTTCAGTGTACTCCTGAGTTTCAGAAAAGTATATACAATTGCAAGGAAACTTATCTGTTTAAATATGTCAACCACCACTTTTACAAAAATGAACCAATAATTGCTGCCACAAATGTTTTCCTCCTCTGTGTTTCCTATCTCCATGAAAAGCAGCAAAATTCTGCCAGCTAAATAGCCACCCTTCCGTGTTTTCCATCCTAGTAAAAATCAGCAAAATCCTGCTAACTATAACCCTCCAGTGTTTTCTATCACGGGAAAAAGTCACAAAATTCCTGCTACCTGATCAAGCAAAAACCAATTTAACTCTTCTTCCTCTACTATTTGATTCTACCTTCTCAAAATTTAGCAAAGCTGATGCTTCATCAATCTTTGCTGCTATTTCCTTCTAAATTCGAAATGTCATTATCCCCTTGTGTGATCACTCTAACAGCCTCCTATATGATCTCCTCACTCCGTCTGCCACCACTCTCATCACCTCTGATTCCATTTTCACATGACAGCCTGAGTGACCTTTCAAAAGCTTAGACACACTTATGTCACTCTCTGGTTTAAAATCTATCAGCAGCTTATCATTGGTCTCTGATTAAAGTTAAAAGTCCTAGAAGGGCTTGAAAAATCTGGAGAATTTACACAGGCAAATGCGTTTCCAACTGCAAGTGTGCCAGTGGTTTTAGGAGATATTTAAGGACAAAAAATTCTAAGTTCTATTATCTGCCCCAAAATAATTATAATAATAATACTTAACACTTATATAGTACATCTATTTTTAAAGCACTTTCATATATATCATTTAATTCGTGGCTTTCAAAAGCCCATTTTTCGGATAAGAAAATTGAGAACACAAGGTTAAGTGGTTTACACAAGGTCAATTATCTGCTAAGTGACATGACTAGTACTCAAATTCTAGTAAAATTAAGTCACTTTATAGAAGAGACTGATATTAAAAAAAATATTTTTTGGAATTTCACTAATTAATTAATCATTAATTGTTTGGAATGAGATTAAAACCAGAGTCGTCTTATGTTGAATTGTTGAATTTTGATAGATGATAGATAGATACAGAGGAGTTTTTATAAAAAGATCCCAGTGCAGAATTAAAATAACGGTTTAAAAACAAATACCTGATATTTAGAGGAAATATTATTTCTAGGAGAGGACACAGTATGTTTCAGCTTCACTTTATTTTGTCGAAGATTAGCTCTAGCACTAAACTTGATGCACACAAAAGATGTCAGAAAATATAAAGATTTAACTAGTTGCAGCTTTTGTCATCTTATTTATTTCAACACTAGAACTGACTTTCAGAATGAAAAAATAGAAATAAAAAAGAAGTTCCTGTCATAAAATTAATCACTTGTCACTAAATAAAAAGTAAAATGTGTGTTGGACTGAAGTGAAGTTTGGCTAAAGAGTAGCTGACTAGATAAAGAAGGAGATTCAACACGGTCATGAGAAGATATGAGCACCATACAAGAGGAACTTGGGGAACTCCATCAAGAACAGAATGAATGCCCACTGCCAGCACAAACTGACAGAGGGAGCCGTGGGAGCCAGTGTGAAATAAAAGACAGAACAGAGCCAATTCAGGTCAACCAGGCCTAAGGAAACACCAGATAAGAGAAGAGACAGAAGCCAACCAAGTGGAAATGCCTGTCTAGATAACAGCTAATGAAAGAACTCACCAAAATTAACTATGAACAAAAGATTGTTCTCATAGCCAACCCTCCAAGTGATTGAAATGGAAATGCTTTCATGAAAGCAGTCTTCTCCAAGTAAACAGAAAATCTAAAATGAAACCTTTTTTTTTTTGAGAACGAGTCTCTTCTCTGTCACCCAGGCTGGAGGTTCAATGTCACGATCTTAGCTCACTGCAACCTCTGCCTCTCGGGTTTAAGCGATTCTCCTGCCTCAGCCTCCTGAGTAGCTGGGATTGCCAGTGTGCACCACCACGCCCAGCTAATTTTTGTATTTTTAGTACAGATGAAGTTTCACAATGCTAGTCAGGTTGGTCTCGAACTCCTGACCTCATGGTCCTCCCACCTTGGCCTCCCAAAGTGCTGGGATTACAGGCATGAGCCACTGCACACAACTGACACTTTTAATATCACGTTTTGAGATAAAAACGATTCTGAAATACATTTTGTCTTAAGAAGAAATCACTTTATATTCCATTAGTTCCCTGAATTTAGCTAAAAACTTTGAGAAGTAAAAGGTCACAGTGATAATTGCTACTGTTTTCCCAATAATTAAATAATAACAAAAATAATAACAAAAATTAAAATGAAGAAAATCTTCCAGAGATGAAAAATCACAGTGTGACTATATGACCATCCAGAACCAGATTCCTCAATGAAGAGAGGTGTGGTTAAAGGAGCAATTCAAAAACCACTCAATTTTGAGAGAAAGGTTTTATGTCCAGTTTAAAATAATAAAATAAATGAAACTAAAGAGTAAAATAGTTTAACTAAAGAGTTAAAATAGTAAAATTTTTTGGAAAGCCCTTTTTTTATTTCATGGCCACTGGAATAGAGAGAGTTATTCTTATTTTACTAAATATTATATCATGAAAAGACTAGGAAATAATATCAAACATTACTAGCTTTGGTAACCAAGGTTTTCCTTTACAGTAAAAGATTAAGAAAAGTATTAAGTTGGCACAAAAGTAATTGCAGTTTTTGCCATTACTTTTGTGCCAGCCTAATAATAAGTAAAAATTAATTGACTAACAAAAATCATAGCAGACAGCAAAAAAATTTCTCCTGACACTAACTAAAGAAACATTCACATCTTCACGCTGCCAGGAAGACAAACTGCCATACATCCAGAGAGGCTAACTTGGGATTGCATGCATTTACTAGCTTTGAATGATGATGGAGATAAACTCTTTAATTTTGCTTTGAAATCTGGTAAACCCTGTAACTTCATTCACAGATATGTGAAGAAAAGAATATTGCTTTCTTTTCTATTAGTTTACCTTGGAAAATTTCACCAGTCAGGTTATACTTGCCCAAACCTCTAAGTTTGCTGTTATATATGACCAGAAACTATAAGCTACTTTTGGTAAGAGTGGAAAATAAGTCACTCTTAGATATCATTGGTGAGACTCCAAACTAGCTACAACCTTTTATAGTGCAATTTGGCAAAATCACCAGAATTCAAACTGTACCTGCCCTTTGACTCAGCAATTCAACTTTGGTGAATTTATTCTATGTATATATTTGTTAAAGATACAAGTTTCGGTATTTGGAGTCATATTATTTATACTCGCAAAAAAAAAGGTCCATCAATAAAGAGGCTGATTAAATAGATTATTATCCATTCATACAATAGAATTTGCATACATTGAAAAGATTGGGGTAGATCTGTATTTGTTGCCAAAGAAAGACCTCCAAGGTGAACTAAAATAAAAAAAATCAAGTTTAATATACTGTTAATGTATCCTTCCCTTCATGAACAATTTTGAAAACATATTTTCCTATGGATATATAAGGATGTATTCATATATGAATATATTCAGGTATACAATGTTTTTGTAGATTTACACACCAAGAAGATTTCAAAAGTAGTAAACTTTAGGTTTAGGACCTGAATGGAAATGGGAGGGTAAGTTTTTAATTTTCATCTTACATCTACTATACTATCTAAAATTTCTTATCATGCACATCTACAACATCTTCCAAAGTTTCTATGGGACCTGTCCTAGAAGCTGGCATTTGAGACCACTTTTATTTGTTTTTTTCTGATAAAACTATATTTTTAATGGAGCAGAAACTGTCAAATATGAAATAAAAAGGGTCAAATTAGTCATGGTAGGGTTGTCTTTGCTCAAAACTAAGCATCAACAAATACTTATGATATGATCTTATTCTCTCCCTCATTCCAGAGTAAGCATGTTCGATAGGGCACTAGTGTTTAATTAAGCACAATTTTCAAAGGCTAGATCAGGCCCCACTAGACATATAAATGCAATATACTTAGTACCATAAAGTTTGCTAATAATGACCATTCATAAGGTAAAAGCCTTTTAATATCAGGGTATTAGGTTAGCTGGAATCCAATTTATGAAAAAACCTTCTATATGTGCTCATTGGTAAGCAATAATGCATTTCAATTCCATCCTGACACAAAACCTCTCAGGTTCCCTTATGCTCTTTTAAATAAGAATCATAAAACATTAATAGCAGTGCTCTCCTAGGTCTCTATTCAAATGTTCTTTGATTTATAGATTTCATTAACAAAGATCAAGCAAATTTCCTTTTGCTAGTATTCCAGAGTGAGACAAAGCTGCTAACACTTGTTTTGTGAAAATTTGCATTATAGCATTTTAAAACTACTTTGTTTTAGGGCTTTGTCAAACTCACACATGATCTCTTTTCAGGGTTAGGCCTATTTTGATCACTTTTAATAAGTAATAGATGGATATTTTAACATACCAGGAGACAGAAACAATGAAAGAAATATTCTGCTCTTTCCTGTATTTCTTCCCTGAGGCCAATGCTTTAAAAAAATCAATTGTAATATATGTCACACTGCATTTCAGCTTTCTGCTGAAGAGGGAAATTTCTGAGGAGCTGGGATCCCTCCAATCCTAACTCTGAGCTGGCGTGGCTCACATTGGTCATAGGGTGCAGACACAAAGAGGACTGCCTACAACCAGGGACTTCTCCGAAGGGAAGAGATATTCTGACCACTGTTTTGTACACTTTGAAGTAGAACTAGGAGTGGTGGTAATAGCCAATCATAACTCATTTCCTCTCTTAGGCCGGTTCAAGGGACATGTCTTTCTGTTTTCCAAAAACGATATACAACAACCACCAAGCCTAATTTCCCCCGGAACATTTCTCACATAGATTTTACAAGCATTGTATTTTCTGTCTGTTATGTTTTGTTTCCTGGTAAAAGTGCACACAGATAACAGCTTGATTGTGACATGTGGTTGTGAACAGTATTTATTATCACACTTCTTTGTTCCCAACTCGGTGAGTTTGGAGAGATTTTAGGCAAATTAAGGGTAATTTGAGCCTGGATCTCTCAAAACAGTGCTAAATAGAATTACCGAAGAAATACTTTTCATTTATACCAGAAGAAAAATTCATATTTTCACACATACATCCGCATTTGCTTAATTCATGCTCACCATATAATAGTACACCATGTTAAAGAAAATCTGTAGCTATAGAACTATATTTTGAATGGAAAGCAATTTATTTTGAAGTCCTGAAACTGATGACCAAGACAGAATGTTATGCATCTTAGAGAACCTTGCATTTTAGTAACACGTAAAAATATTTTTAATTAATATGCATATCATTTATCAGCACTGTCTACCCACAGAGTATTTACACACACAAGCTATCTACACACAAAGTATGTTGCACATGTTTAAAAATAGCCTTGTGGCCTTAATTCTTATGTAATATGAACTCTATGTAGTTTATATTGTTTATTCACAAATATCCTATCTCATGAGATTGTCATAAGAATAAGGCATATACTGTTGTATTTCCATTATGGAAATTCCAGAAATAGAGACTGAAAAAGATAGAGTTCTCAGAATCACACAATAGGTTCAAAACTTGAGCCTTTCTGTCTCCAAATCCTAAGCCTTTCTGTAATACCTTACTTACCTACAATTTAGTGAGACACTATATTAAAAATATTGTGGTTCATATGCTCTATGTACATCGAGCTATAGGATACAATTCCAGTCTTCAAACAGCACACTAGTCAGTCAGCTAACAAATACATATTGAGTGCCCACTACATGCCAAACACTGTTTTAGGCTATAACAGTGAAGATAAATAATCCCTCTTCTTACTGAGCTGATACTCTAGGAAGATAGGAGCAAAAATAGAACACATTAAGACAATTTTAGGTACTGATAATTGCTGAGAAGATGCCTTAGTATAATGTCATAGAAAGTGGCCACTGTGGGACTCTGTTTTAGATAGGGAGGTCAGCAAAGGGCTCTCTGAAGAAAATGGCATGATCAAATTGAAGAGAAGAAAGGAGACATGCTTTGATCTGAGGAAAAGATCAATCCAAGCAAAAAGATAGCAAGGGCAAAAGTTCAGATCTGTGTATATCCAGAGTAATGGAGGCCTAGTGTGAAAGGAGAGGGTATGAACAGATGAGGTTGGAGAGATGAACGGGGCCCATCACGCAGGCCCTAAAACTTTAGCCTAACAAACCAAGATTTATTTCTTGCACACATCACATTCCAGTAAGACCTGTCCAGGGTGAGAGGGTTGCTCCAGGAAGGCAATGATGAACCCACCATCCTTTCATCTTGTGGGAATATCATGTTTAACACACACTCTCCAATTCTGCCACACAATAGGAAAGAGACAGGAGGATCCTAGCTGGGAGAGTTTCATGGGACAGGCCTGAAAGTGATGTCCACTACCTCTGCTTACATTCCATTGCCCAAACTTGGTCCACATGAAAGGTGGGGAGGATGGGAAATGTAATTTAGCTGTGTGCCCAAGAAGATGATTTTTTTAAAAAAGGATATTGGTAAGTATTAGTATTTTTTGGTGCAGGCTTTATATAATAATTTTTAAAATGAACTTTCATGTACAGTGAGAAACCATTGGACATTTTCAGCAGAAGAGCAACACAATCTGTTATTCTGAAAGATCACTTGCCTGTTGTGTGGAAGCTAAGCTATTTTGAGCAAGATTTCAGTCAAAAAGTAATCAGGAGGCTAATGCAGAACTCAGGGCAAAATTTTAGTTGTTCAATTAGATTGTAACAAGGTAAATTAAGAAAAATTGTCAGATTTTGAATACAGTTATTTGTGGGCACAGATAGAGTTTACAGACATATTGGTTGCAAGAATGAGAAAGTCAAAATGACTTACTTTTTCACCTTTTTGATTGAGCAATTTATTGAGATAATAATTTATTGAGATACAGTGGCTTAGAGGAAATTAGATTTGGGGTTGGGGTAAGAGAGACCAGAGAGTCTCTACTTCTATTTGAACATATTAAATTTGAAATACCTATTCGACCTTCAAGTAAAGATATCAAATAAGAAGTTGGATATGTGAATCTGGAGCTCAGGAGAGTAATTCAGTTTGGAGATACAAATAGGTGGTCATCATTGAATTGATGAAATATAAAAATTCAGAAATGTCATTTTACAGTATTTGCACAGAACTAGAGAAACAATGTTTAAGCCTATATATTTTACTGAATATGTATAAAACAGAAAAATTAAGATAAACATTCAAGAAAAACTATTTTTGGAAGGATACAGATTAATAAAACCATACTATGAATTTATATCACAGTATGGGTATAATTTCTTGTTTGCAAATAATATAAACATAGTGCTTTTGGCTGTAATAATAAGAAAAAATAGCTTTTGTGTAAATCATATTAAATAGGGATAGATGGCACTATACAAGCATATGATGTATTTTCTGATTTTAGCTCTTAGAAAAAATAAAAGCCATGGCTCAAAATTTAAAGTGATATATAGAATATCAGGCTTCTTGATATTGCCACTAAAGCCTAGAAATACCACCAATAGAACTAAACCCAATCACATTCAAAAGAAATAGTTGACCTTCAAAAAGTTTATTCCAATTGGGAAACCTTATTATGAAAGTGTTCCACCAAATGAAATGTATCACATTTTATTTTAATTCAAAAAAGCCTACTTATATATTTCTAAATTTTTTAATTCAGTGCATGAAAATAACTTTAAAAGCTTCAGTATCTGAAATTTTTTTTAAAATTGCATTAAAATATTTTAAGAGTATCTTTTCATCTTGAACTCAGTATAGCACAAAAATGTTCACTATCTCATGGGTGGCTTTTGCAATGCCAAAATTAGTTCTTCCCCAATATATTTGACTTCATCTTACTACCAGTTTTCGCATGAATTCTTTGAGGGATGGGGTGATTTTGGTTCTGTTTTTTCACTAGGAATTACTTAATCCTAAATCCTGTGGAAAGATAAGGCAAAGAAAACCAAGAGTACTCATTGAAATAGAAAAAGAAGGCTTAGTTATGTTTTAGATATCATAGTTTTTTTTTAAATACACATAAGGGACTAAGCAGTTCATTTTACCTATGTTAACTGATCAACCAAGCAGCCAGTCACGTATCTGACTTTAATGATTTGTCTTGAAGAGGCAAGTTTTTTAAGTAATTAGTTGGTCAATATAGTCACCATTTAAAAGAAGAAAAAAGCATTACCAAAGCTTTAGGCAAAAAATAAAAAGAAAGTGAAAATAATATAAACTTCACCAATATTAAAGAGGAGTTACTGAAAATTATAAAACTCTTCCTATGAAGTTGAAATTGTGTTATTAATAGTTTCTAATAATCTTCTTCTCTGAGCATAAATACATTATCTTTAATTAAAATCCCAGTGAGGGACCTTTATAGCATGACTTAACTCTTCCCCAGTGACTATTTTTAAAAGCGCATATTTGGAGTGGATACAAGAGCTTTGGATCACACAAACATCAAGACCTTCCACACTCCCCACACGAGAGCATATAAACAAATGCTGCCTGGAGCACCATAAGAGCAATTTAATCAATGTCAGTCTCTTATACAAAATGCTTACAGGTTCACCCCAACATTTCCTTAACCAAGGAAAAAAATAGATTTATTACATTATAACATTATATTGAACTCACCCCTCAGAAGCAAACCAAATCCCCATAAATGAGAAACAGTTTTTAGGACACAATCCTTAACATGGTACTCAAGGCCCTCCTTGATATATTCCACAAACCCCAACATATCCCCCACAAATCTCATATGTGCTCTTTCTATCAGTCAAACCTCACTCGATTCCCCAACCCATGGCTTTGTCTGCCATTTTATTCCACCGTATCTGTGTTTTCCAAATAGTGCACATACCAGAGGCTACTTCATAAGATACACCTTCCTAACAAATGTCAATGATCTTCTTATGTTTTGATTTGGGCAAGCACCCAGACACACACACCCACACACACACCCACACACACACTCACTCTACACCCTTCAGATTTCCACCACACTGCTACACCTTCACAGAGCACTTGTCACACATTCCGATTATGTAGTATTTTGAGTTCATTTTACCCATTTTAAATAGGCAAAAGGCCTACTTAGAAGAAGTATAGCACAAGAACTCAGAAGAGTAAGTAGTAGTGAAACATATACTGGAGTAGGGGTCATAAGACTAGTTTGAAACCCACTTAGCAGAAGCTTAACTTCTCTCTCTATTTCTCTCCCTCACTCTCTCTCCCTCTCTTTTTCTCTCTCAATTTGCTTTTATTGATCTGTAAAACCAGTGTATCAGAAATTACTTTGTAGTAGGATTATGAGGCTGAAATTGGTAATATATGAGAATCCTACAATATGAAGCAGATATAAGCATAAAGCATTATTATTATATACTATTTACAATGTACCTCTTGTACAGCAAATGTTCAAAAGTCATTTCTATATTCCTATCACATTGAAAAAAGAAAGACATGAAATATTGTGAAACAACAGTAAATTTACAGTAAGTCCAAGTCCAATTGGAAATCACGCAAATAAATCAAGGTCTCAAAAATATATGAGTTTGTTGATGTCAATAAAATAAATGTTCTCTCATCCACCCCTCCATTCTATTTGGTTGTTCTTATAGCACAAAAGGACATCTGAGGGTTAGAAAATGTAAGAAATAATTATGATGTGGATCAAGGCTCAACCACCTAGAAATGAAGATGGTGTGTTCCCTTGAGTGCTCTGCAGTGCACTTGCTACCAATTGGGAGGTTCCATTCCCGCCAAAAGGGTTAGGATAGATAGATTGAAAAATACAAATTATGATAGAGGCAACAATATAGGTAACAAAGGTAAATGTGTCAGTTGAATGCTATTTTTTTAACAAAAGAAACTGAAGAAAATGTGAACTCAGAAAAACAGTGTTTTCATAGAGCAAATTATTTTAAGTACCAACTGTATAAAGAGTCAGCCCTCTGTATCCATGGGTTCTACATCCATGGATTCAACACATCATGGATCAAAAATATTTGGGGAAAAAAAAATAACAGAACAACAATAAAAATACAAATTTTAAAAACAATACAGTATAACAACTATTCATATAACATTTACAGTATACTAGGTATTATAAGTAACCAAGAAATGATTTAAACTACACAGGAGGATGGGTAGGTATATAATGCAAATATTACAAATATTACATAAGGAACTTGAGCAGCTGCAGATTCTGGTATTTGCAGAAGATCCTGAACCAATCCCCACAGGTTATCAGAGATGACTATACTATATCATAGCATAAAATAATAACTGATATTCATAATAATTCAAAGTCAATAATAGTTGTATGTTCCATATTCTTTAATTAGGTGGGGATGCTTATAAGTACTTCATAAAAATATTTTATACAAAATTATATAAAAATAAAGTTTCAGTGCTTTCATTATCTAGAAAATTTACTCTTGTGAAAAGAATTATTTGCAGCAATATCAGATAAATGAAACATTGAACTAATTAAACAAAATATTTTGTATAATTTCTGTCTAAGTATTTAAGGAAAGTGTTTAAAGAGTACTTTAAACAAGATTTCAAGAAGCTGCTAGTGCCTGCATTCTCCTTGGAATAGGAATAAGCAAGAGAGAAGATGAGATTCCAGGACAAATGAACACCATCATTAAAGATGTAGAGGAATGGACATATGAGACCTGTTCATAAAAACAGAGACCAGTGTGAGGAATAATAATTAAGAGTAAATAAGGTGCCCAGAATGTAGAGAGAGGCTTAAAAGTCATGCCGAGAAATGTAGTTGTAACAGAAAATTAGATAGAGCCATTGAAAGCTTCTGATCTACAAGCAATCTTATGAAAGTATTATTTAAACAACACTTTGTGTTTTGTTTTGTTTTTAAGAAGAGACTAAATTAGTGAAACTAAAGATAAGAAAGCCAGTGAGCAAGTTCTTGGTGTCACCCAGCAATTAAGTTATTGGATATTATTGGAAAATGATCCTTCCTTAAGTATTCACCAATACATGAAGCAATCCTATTAAAAGAGTTATCATGTAGACAGTATACAACTGTGGAAAAAAAAAATATCTTGGGCTCTGAAAATCAGTAAGCTAAATGGAAAACTCAAGTTGGAAACTGCTCAGGGAAAACCTGTCTCCCATTCTATTCAGTCTTCCCTCTGCTCACTGAGATAAATGCATATTCTGTTTGCCTCCTTTGAAAAGGCTTATCAGAAACTCAAAAGAATGTGACCATTTGTCTCTTACCCACCTGTGACCTGGAAGGTCTCTCCTTGCTTCGAGTTGTCCCTGCCTTTCTGGATGGAACCAATGTACTTCTTACATATGTTGATTAATATCTAATGCCTCCCTAAAATGTATACATGTATAAAACCAAGCTATGCCCTGACCTTGGGCACAAGTTGTCAGGACTTCTTGAGACTGTGTCTTGGGTGCACGTCCTCAACCTTGGCAAAATAAACTTTCTAAATTAACTGAGACCTGTCTCGAATTTTCAGGGTTCACATAACACATATGAAGACACAAAAGTTAATTAGTATTGCTTCAATGTTTCCAGCCCTTCACTTTCTTGCCCACTAAAGAAAATTCTAGTTTAGCTCATTCTCTCTTTCCCATCATGCTCTACTTGGGGGGTTCAGAAGGGTTCTTTGGAAGCTTTTCAATTGAATAAATCAAAAGAGGAGTCAGAAGTCCACAGCTAGGGACGAGGTTTTTAGGGGATTCAGGAAAACGTAGAAAGCATAAAGTATGGGAATATCAAAGCAAAAATTTTACTGGACAATGTTAAACAGGCAACAAAAACTTTATTCAAGACCATTTCAGTACAGCCATTTTAGAGAAGAGTATCGGTGGTTCCTCAAAAAACTAAAAATAGAATTGCCATATCATCTAGCAATACCGCTGCTGGGTATACACAAAAAGGAAATGAACTCTCTTGAAAGGAAGTCTGCACTCCCATGATCACTGCAGCTTTATTCACAATACCCAAGTTGTGGAAACAACCTAATAGTTCACCAAAGGATGAATCAATTTTTAAAATATGTCATATATACACAATAAAATACTGTTTAGCCTTAAAAGAAAAAAAAAAAAAAAACAGGAAATTCTATCATTTGTGACATGGATGGATCTTGAGGACATTTAGCTGCAATAAGCCAGGCACAGAAAGACCGATGCCATATGATCTCACTTATGTATGTAATCTAAATGGGTTGAACTCACAGAGGTAAAGTGTAGAATGGTGGCTACTGGAGGCTAGGAGTTGAAGGAAGGAAGATGAGGAAAGGGGAGATGTTGTTGAATGGGAACAAAGTTACAGTTAGAAGGAATAAGTTCTGGATGTTCTATTTCACAGCAAGGTGACTATAGTTAATAATAATATATTGCACATTTTTATAGCTAAAAGTGAAGATTTTAAATGTTCTCATCACAAATAAACAACAAATATTTGAGGTGATGGATATGCTCATTACTCTGACTTGATCCTTCCACAATGTAACATGTGAACAACACTTTGTTTTTTTGTTTTGTTTTTGTTTTTGAGATGGAGGTTCGCTCTTGCTGCCCGGGCTGAAGTGCAATGGCACGATCTTGGCTCACTGCAACCTTCCCCTCCAGGGTTCAGTGAATTCTGCCTCAGTCTCCCAAGTAGCTGGGATTACAGGGGTGTGCCACCATGCCCAGCTAATTTTTGTATTTTTAGTAGAGATGGAGTTTCACCATGTTGGCCAGGTTGGTCTCGAACTCCTGACCTCAGGTAATCTACCCACTTCAGCCTCCCACAGTGCTGGGATTACAAGCATAAGCCACCACGTCCAACCTGTAAACAACACTTTGTAGCCCATGAATATATACAATTATTGTTTGTCAATTAAAAATAAAGCTTTACAAAAAGAATATTGCAATAGGAGAAGGAGGCCTGAACTCCGTGTAAACGCAATTCTTCTGAAACAAACAACTGGGAAGTTTTTAAGAGCTGAGACAGAAGGGTCTTAGAACATCTGCGTTTGCTAGTTGGTTTTATCCAAAGAGTCAACATTCTCATACCTTCATGACAGGAGATAGTTTTACAACTCCAAGCGAGGTGCCCACTGAAGTTAGGTTCCTACTCTCCCACAGAAACTGGGAGACAGAAGGTCTAACTTCCTTGACAATTACATATCAGAGATGGCTGTAGGTCTTTGAGAAAGACAGTCCTGGGTAGTAAAATTAGCAGAAGGCATTTTAAAAGTTTTGCATCACAAAGGAGCAGTGAAACAATTTATAATTACAAGTTTTCTAAAGTCAACCCTTTACCTTAGAAAAGGAGACCAGGGGCCTAGAGGTCGGAAGCAGCCTATTTAAACGTTTGGGGGAGCTGAAGGAAACACTAAGCCTATCTTGGTCAAATGTAATTGCATTGAATAAAAAAAGTGAAAAAAATAATTTAAGAGTTATTACTGGCATAAACAAAAGTAGTGCTATTCTTAATATTTGAGAAATGCAAGTGGAAAACTTGAGTTTTTATTATAAAGGAAAATTTTTAAATCCCAGGATATCCAAATTCTTTATTTAAGGGAAGTTTAAGCCTGAAGGCTGAGTGGCCCTCTTCCAAATGACTAGCTATGACAACATTATGCAGCAGCCAAAGTAAAAGGCCTCAGGCATCTATGAAGGGCCACCCCCACAGATCATTTCTAAGTAAATTATTTGCTGACCTCCCATAAACAAGGACATACCAACTGAAATTTCATGTCTACAATCTAAGTCTAGCTCCTAAAACTAAAGTCTGTTCAATTCCACACTGATAATGTCCACTACAAGCTTATCTTCCCATGTGCAGAACAAAGACAAGATGAGATTGTCTTTGTTTTTCCACCTAACTGATTCTTCCTTTACTGCCTTTTTTCTCTTCAT
The DNA here is from genome assembly GCF_043159975.1 of Macaca nemestrina. Taxonomy (NCBI): domain Eukaryota; kingdom Metazoa; phylum Chordata; class Mammalia; order Primates; family Cercopithecidae; genus Macaca; species Macaca nemestrina. Next base: position 69,554,683 of record NC_092128.1, read on the forward strand.
TTATCTTATCTTATATAAAATGGTAGTCTCACAAAAATGTAACCATTTGCCTTACTGCCTGCCTGTTCCTCTTCCTACAGGTCTCTCTCCACCCACTTCAAGGAAATATACAAATATTAAACCTGAAAAGCTCCTTGGAATGACAGCCACAAACGTGACTTATGTTTTTCCCAGATGTGCCCTAAAACTGGCTTAATAAACCTTGAATGATGAGATTTTTGCCTCAGTTATTCATTTCAGTTACCATTATGAAATTATTTTTTGGTTATAGTTTTTCAATTACAATACCACATGAAGACTAGATTGTCAGCCTTTTTGAGTATTACACACCAGTATTAAAATACCAACTGCCACAATAAAAACTAGCACATCAGATTAAACTTTGAGTAGCCTCCCAAAAATGACCCTAACAGAAAATTATTTTCCAAAGAAAGAAAAATATCTTGATCTGAGATATGTTGGCAAAAGAAGTCAAAACATTAGAAAAAGTTTTTCTATAAGTCCAGAAAACAAAATGTAATACATAGTATTAATATTGTATCCAAATGGAGAAAATACTGAAAATCCTCTTTGTGGCTATTAAAATAGCTGGTGAGAAGATATCCCATTTAAACCATATCCTCTACCAAACTTCCTATTTAGTGAAGATGTACAATATTATATATTTGCAAGTTCTTAGAAAAGAAGGGAAGATTTTTTTTAATCCTAGGTACATAAGGCTACATATGATAAATTCTTTTTTTCTAGCAAAGTTGGTTTTACACTCAGAGGGTTTCATTAAGAGTTTTACATGATGGATTGAAGACAATCCATAATTGGCATAGTTGTTTTCTTCCCCCAACCCAGCCCACACCACCCTCACACTGGTCTATCTGCTTTCATGAATAGACAAAAATGCCAAAAGATCCTCAACTCAGGCCAAATTGTTGGGGGAAAAAAAAGTGACTGAAGCAAGAAAGTACTAAAGATTGTTTCCTCTGAGGCCTTTATGTGACATCCCTAACCCAAGAATACCCAACCACTGTATTCTTGCTCTTACAGTGTCAAGGGGATGGACCGGACTTTCTGCATATGAATGAATGGGTAAGAGTGGGCAGGGCTGTAAAAGGAAGTTCCCTCAAAGTCTCCAAGTATCTAAATACTCATTAAAATCCTCATTTGTAAACTGTAACTCCCTCATCAGACATCACTGATCATCTGTTGGTCTTAATGACCTACCAGTAAAAACTATTTTGATCTTAATTGAATCTCAATGTGAATATTTTTTTAGAAATAAACAAATTACAATCTTCTATATATACCAATTTTACTCATTGTTGCCTTTTTAGTGACTTTTCACTAAACCTCAGATTCTGCTTCATCAAATCAGTAATATGTTATGGGCTTCCTTATTTCTCCAACTCCCTAATTCCTTCTTTTCCCATATTTTTGAGTACTGGCAAATTTAGAAATCAACAAGCAAAAACCAAACAATCCCATTAATAAACGGGCAAAGGACATGAACAGACACTTGTCAAAAAAAGACATACATGCAGCCAACAAACATGAAAAAAATGTTCAACATCACTAATCATTAGAGAAATGCAAATCAAAACTACAATAAGATACCATCTCACACCATTCAGAATGGCTATTTTTTAAAAGTCAAAAAATAACAGATGCTAGTGAGGTGGTGGAGAAAAGGGAACATTTATACACTGCTGGTGGGAATGTAAACTAGTTCAGCTACTATAGAAACCAGTTTGGAGATTTCTGAAAGAATTTAAAACAGAGCTGTTATTTGACCCAACAATCCCATTATTGGTATGTGTCCAAACAAAAATAAATCATTCTAATGAAAGGACACATGCACTCATATATTCACTGCAGCACTATTCACAATATATAAGAAATGGACTCAACCTAAATGCCCATCAGCAGCGGACTGAATAAAGAAAAGGTGGTACATATACACCACGGAATACTACACAGTCATAAAAAAAGTGAAATGACATCCCTTGCAGCAACATGGATGGAGCTGGATGCCATTATTTTAAGTGCGTTAACACAGGAACAGAAAACCAAATACCACACGTTCTCACTTGTAATTGGAAGATAAGCCTTGAGTACATATGAACACAAAGAGGGAAACAACAGATACCAGGGCCTATTTGAGAGTGGACTATGGGAGAAGGATGAGGATCAAAAAACTACCTATCGGGTACTATGCTTACTACCTGGGTGATGAAATAATCTGTACATCAAATCCTTGTGACATAAAATTTACCCCATAACAAACCTGTACATGTACTGCTTGAACCTAAAAGTTAGAATAAAAAAATTTTAAAGAAAAAATTCTGAAACCTGTTGGACAGAATTTAAAAACTCCTTGAAGTTGCTGCCTATCCCATGGAAAACAAAAATAAATGCAAGAACCTTTGTCTTTTTCCTCATAATAAAGGAAATGTAAAAGAGGAGAGGTTTCATTTCTTCTTGCAAGGTAGGTACTTAGAAAATAAGTTAGAGTAGAATGTATTTATTTAGGCTGATAATGTTATAATTTCCCTGCTTTCATCAAAACCAAAGGGCCTTATCTGTCCACTCAATTTAACTTGTCAAATATTCATGAGTACCTTTAGAGAAAATATATTCTGCTAAACACTGTGGGAGATTTAAAAAATAGTGACACATACTTGTGTCCTAATTGTAGAAATAAGACATGTTTACAATTTTATTTCAAGGCTGAATGTGCAAAGAGAGGCATATAAAAAGTCACATGGATGGTTCAAAGGGAAAAATAACTTTCTTCCATTTGAAGAGAACCAGAAAACACATTTTGCCAGTCTACTTCTGTGTTAAGATATGTGACTTCAATCAGTTTCTTTGACCAGGGAGCATAAAACAAAAAATAAGTATATATTAATTACTAGTGATCAATTTCTGGGTTGAGACGAAGGTCTAGAGAACTTGGACCAAGGGGCAAGCAAGTTTTGACATCGCTCTAGAGGACAGAATAAAGATTTGGATCTAGAAAAACCTTGGAGGCCAATTTCAAAGGTTTATGGTGGAAAATCGTGGACACTGAGGGATATAGAGTCAAACAAATACAGGGTTGGGTCATAAAATCAGATTCACAGTGATCAGAGATCTTACCCAGAATCAAACCATACTAATAATTTTAAAGAGAAAGAAAATCATGAGAGAAGGGAAGGATGGAGAAACTGGGATAGCCAGTGTCACTCTCAGTTCGTTTTGTGTTGCATTAGTATCTGCTGTGATCTAGATTTAGCATGAGCTCTAAGTGTTGCATGCAAAGGATTGCTTACATAAAAGCAAGCCATCACTGTCATAAAATATCTGATTTTTTTTTTTTTTTTTGAGACAGAGTCTTGCTCTATGCCCAGGCAGGAGTGCAGTGACACGATCTCGGCTCACTGCAAACTCTGCCTCCCAGGTTCGCGTCATTCTCCTGCCTCAGCCTCCCAAGTAGCTGGGACTACAAGTGCCCGCCACCGTGCCCAGCTAATTTTTTGTATTTTTAGTAGAGACGGTGTTTCACCGTGTTAGCCAGGATGGTCTCGATCTCCTGACCTTGTGATCTGCCTGCCTCAGCCTCCCAAAGTGCTGAGATTACAGGCGTGAGCCACCATGCCTGGCCAAAATATCTAAACTTTATACTCGTTACATAGTCTGTGTGATGTTTTCCAGGTAGCCTGTCCCATAAAGTCATACATTTCCAGGTTTATTTAACATAAGCAATCCTAGACAGACCAGATACATCTGTGAAAGTTCTCCATATATAAGAATTCTCCCACTATTAAACAGCACAAGATCTTTCTTTGGAATGTTTACAAGGGTCTTTTATGGATCTTTCCTTCCAAAGGCATTCTACAGCAGGGTGAGAAAATGACTTGTAGGTCTATGGCTAACATTTTTCTTTCCAGTCCACACTCTGACTTTAGTCAATACTCCCTTGGTACATATTTCTTAAGTATCTTTTCATTATTTGTCTGAAAATATTTTATACAAATGAATAAGTCTACTAACATCCTGACAACTACCATGTTTTGAAACAACCAATGGGGAGTAGGAATGTCCTCTACAAAGGATGTTAATTGTAACTATATCTTTTCAAAATTCTTTTTGCTGTTCTCTTACAAGTTAGATTACTCTTTTTCCTTTATCACCTACAGTTATTTGAACCATTTATATGTGTTGATGGAGGCATTTAATTGTGTATATAACTATTTCTAAAACAAAGCTGAGTTCACTTTTATTTCTGGCCAATTGGTTTCCATACATAACATTTATGGTCTCCAAGTTAGCCTCCCAAAGTATTTTCTAATCATTGCAAAATTCTATCAATTAACAAGGCATTTGTTACACTACATAGCTGTGACAGCAAGATTAAAGTAACATTTAACATACCATAAAATTAGATAAAAATTATAGTGTCATTCTCCATTCCCTCCCAACAGAAATGTTATTTTTTCCATTTGCCACGTTTCCAAATGTCTTAGGAGGTATTGTTCAGAATATTCTAGAGTCCATCTGGTTTTTGATATAACCATATCCCAGCTACCAGTGTACAGGTACACATATTTACAGACACAGGTTTCCAAGTGTCATTTTTTAATATCCTCCTTCTATCTCCCATAATTATGACACAGTGTGTTCATTATCTGTTTTATCCAAACCAATTACAACCTGAAAGCAAATTCACTTTGCATTTGTGACACCTAGGTCATTAGAAAATGATGATAGAAGTCTCATCGTCCAGTGACAACCTGCTATAATTTAGAATTAGCACAGTGTTCCCATAGTGTACCTTCCCAACCTGGCTTTTGACCACTCTTGGCCACTGGCCTTTAAAAACATCAGAATCGATAGTGACTAGAATATCTGATAATTCTTCTTTGGTAAGAGTATGAACCCTCTCCCAGGGTTGCCAATGATTATAGCACTCCAACAGAATACTTATTTCATTAGTTTATTTATTTATAGATTTAGAATCCCCTCAAAGTGATTTTTGTGGTCAACCTCTTAGAAAAGCACTCCCTTCAGTGTCACTGTTTGGGTTTATCAAGTCTTTTTCTTAATGAGGACAATCATCCCGGAACATTATTTCAGACTGACCTATGTAGTTATTTCAAAATCAAAGCCATCCCAAAGCCATCTCTTAAAATCTATACAGAACATCTTGTATGGCATGGCCATTAGTGATCAAGCTACCACATATGTTGCTGCCATTTCACTTGTATGGGATTGGTACCATTCGGAAAAACAGTCTAAAATAGAAAATTTTGTGTGCCCCATGAGGGTATCAGTTGTATATATTTACCTGCAAACACAGCTCCATCTTACTGCACCATAAGTCTCCCCATAAACACCCTTGTGTACCTCCAGAAGGGACTTACTGGCAATATAGAATTACTGGGTTCCATATTAGCTTTTAAAAAATGCATTTCATCCACATTCACATTTGATATACTCAAAGGAACAAAACAAGCTCTAATATACTTGACAAATGGCAGCAATCTCCTTTCCATCATATCCAGATAGTTCTTACAGCAGTATGTCACCATGACTTAAGCCCACAGAGAATTCTTAAGCTCTGCTGCTTGGCATTCTCTGCCCTATAAGATTCATGGTAGTATTTCTCTCAAGTTAACTGAGAAATAACCAGAATGGCAAATTCAGTTTGGAAACAATGAGCTGAATGATAGTTGTAGTCAGCTATCAGTAAGTTGATTCATCAGGAAATGCTGTGTCACTTCTTTTCTTAAATTAACCAAGTGGAGTCCAATTTCTCTTCCTTAGGCAAAACAGATCAGGAAGTTTCTCCCACACCCACCATTACTCATCACCAGACTTGAGAGAGATAGCTAAGAGTATTCTTCTCTTGTCCTTATTACATTCCTCTCTGGGATCATGTCCCACCTCTATTTGCTGTGATACAATCCATTTCCAATTATTACCTGTCCCCTCTATCCTTTTTCCCATGGTTGTGTTTTTCAACTGAAACGCACTGTTTAACCATAACACTGGCAATAACAAAATCTTTACTAATGCTGCTCATTGGCCTCACTCCCTGGGATAACTTATCAACCCATAAAATCTCTGCCATTCAACAGAATCTAGAATTACTGACATGTCCCCAGGCATCAATTTTAAGAATCCACAACAGTAATTAAAGAATGTGTTACAGGTTGTTGCTAACACCTCCTTTTCCATTGCTTAAGAGAAATAGGACAGGATGAAGGGAGACTGAGTTAAATGAGAGGTAGAAGTGCCAAATTTCTGCCAAATTCAGCTTTGCCCAGGATCAAAATTTATTAATGTAATGGCTCAATTTTTATTTTTATTTCATTCAAAGTTGATGAAGTTTCTTTTTTTAAATAACTCTTTTACTGATTATGAAATAAATATGTGGGTTAGGTTAAAACACTAAAACCAAATTACTTATTTCTTCTGACCTTCTAAGCAGACTTAAGTGTTCTCTGAGATTTTTGGAAGAACTTCCTTGCATGGAGAAGTTCCACAGTAGCTGTTAGGAGCAAAAGTAAAATTATGACTCAGGGAGTTAATCACCCCAGTCCTTGCCTGGCCTTCACACTGAAGTGCTGGAAATCTCTGGGCAAATTACTTACTCTCTCAGTATTTATTTCTCCAACTGAAAATTAGGTTGAACTATAATTTTTTTCTGTATTGTTTGTGATATTTTCGGAAGATATTCACCTTTGACAGTTTTCCATTGCTTAAGAAGTTGAATCAAGTTTCAACTTCTTAGCAAGACATAGAAGTTACTTCACAGTACCACCCCAAAAAAATGCTCCATTTTTAACTCCTATTACTCCCTTTATGTACACCAATGTCAGCAAACGTTTTCTGTAAAAAATGAGTAGCAAACATTTTCACCCTGGCAGGCCATATGGTCTCCATCAGAACTACTTAACTCAACTATTTTAACACACAAATGATGTATTAGTCCATTTTCACACTGCTGATAAAGACATTCCTAAGACTGGGAAATTTACAAAAGAAAGAGGTTTATTGGACTTACAGTTCCACGTGGTTAGGGAGGCCTCACAATCATGACAGAAGGTGAAAGTCATGTCTCACATGGTGGTGGCAAGAGACAGAATGAGAGCCAAGGAAACGGGTTTCCCGTTATCAAACTATTAGTTCTCGTGAGACTCATTCACTGTCATGAGAACAGCAAAGGAAAGGCTTGCCCCCATAATTCAATCACCTCCCACTGGTTTCCTCTCAGGACACATGGGAACCGTGGGAGTTACAATTCAAAATGAGATTTGGGTGGGGACACAGCCAAACCATATCAGGCAGCTACAGACAATACATAAATGAATGAGCACAGCTATGTTCTAATCAAACTTTCTTTATGGACACTGAAATATGAATATTATATAATTTGCACACCACAAAATACTATTTTTTTTTCAACCATCTTGTACAGTTCATGGGTCTTACAAAAGCAGGCAGTGGGTTGGATTTAGCCCTTGAGCCATAGTCTGCCAATCCCTAATGTACACTGTGCTTACATCTTGCAAAATGTCTCTTCATTTCCTAAATAATTATCTTCAACATTAAATTCCATTGCACATAAGGATTTCTTTGCCTAAAACATCATTATTTCCACACCCTCATTCTTTCCTGGCAAATTCCTACAGGCCAATCAAAGGTTGATCACCTAGTATCCCTCCCCAAATCTTCTGCAGTCTTTCTATCTCAATATGACAGCTTCAACCATTCAGTGGGTTAAACCAAATACCTTACTAATGCTTGACTCTTTCTCTCACATCTCACATGCAATTCATGAGAAAAATCTCCCCAGTACTCTTCCAAAATATATCCCAAAAACCTACACTTCTCTGTTTGACAGTCTGAGACGCCATCATCTCTCCCAGAGACTGTTTCCAACATATAAACCAGAGTGCTATTCCTGAAAAATGCTTCCCAAGCTCCCATCTCAGGACATTTTTCATTTGCTATTCTTCATGGTACAAATGTTCTTCCCAGAGATATTTCCAAAAATCATTCACCTGCTTCAAGTCTTCACAAAAATAGCAAAATTTCAGAGACAATTTCTAAATACTCTAAAAATTTCAAACTCCACCACTCCCAAAATTCCATATCTTCTTTCCTGGTTTATTTTCTTCTTCACATTTACAGCATTTGACATATAATATGTTTTACTTTTTGGTTTATCATCTGTATCTCTCCACCAGAATGAAGCTTCATGTCAGGAAATTTTGCCTGTTTGTTCACTGTATAATCTTCAATGCCTCAAACATCACCTACCACTTGGTAAGTTTATTGATTACTTACTATGTTACAGATTCTATTATAGGCAGGTTCACTTTGCCTGAATCCTCAATGTCAAGTCCTTATTTAACATCTCCGTGTTCTGAATATTCCTTCAAAATTCATCATTGCAGAGAAAGGTAACTCTTACACAGTGTTGATGAGAATGTAGATTAGTACAGCCATTGTGGAAAACAATATGGAGGTTTCTCAAAAAACTTAAAATAGAATTGCCATAAAATCCAGCAATCTCAAAAATATGTAGGTATTTACCCAAAGGAAAGAAAATCACTACATCAAAGGGATTCCCACATCTGCTGTTTAGCGCAGTACTATTCACAATTACCAAGACATGGAATCAACCCAAGTATCCATCAACAGATGTATGGATAAAGAAAATGTGGTGTATACATATACAATGGAATACTATTCAGCTATAAAGAGAGAGTGAAACTGTCATTTGCAGTAACATAGATGGAGCCAGAGATCAGTATATTAAGGGAAATAAGCCAGGTACAGAATGAAAATTATCACATGTCCTCACTCATATGTGGGAGCTAAAAAAGTTGATCTCATGGACGTAGAGTAGAGTAATAGTACCATACGCTGGGAAGGGGGTGGAGGAAGACAGGTTGCTTAATGGATACAAAAATACAGTTAGACAGAAGGAATATGTTCTAGTGTTTCACAGTACAGTAGAGTGACCATAGTTAATAATAATACATTATATGTTTCACAACATCTGGAAGATTTGAAATGTTCCCAACACAAACAAATGATAAATGTTTGAGGCGATGACTATCCTAATTACCTTGACCATTACACATTGTATGCGTGTATCAAAATATCACACATTTCTCAAAAATATGTACATTATTATATATCAATAAAAAGCTCATCATAATAAACCCTTTAAAATCAAGGAAAAATGCATTCAGATCTGTCATGATTCTATGCCAAAAACTCACATTAGACTCTACTCCAAAAGTTTCCACGTGTACCATATTACAATTTTAGAGTTTTATTAAGCTGTTTGGGAACATCAGAGGCATAAACAATAGGTGATCTAAAATCAAAACGAAAGTATATAATGCATTTTAATGACTTTAAGGAGATTAAAATATTCATTTTGATTACAAACTATTACTTTTTTAGCATACTCTCTCTATTTTAATCTACAATTTCAACTCAGATTTTTGCTACATTAAACCAGTCTTAAGAAATATTTTTTTACCGAAATACAAAAGTGGTCAATCAAACCACCCACTCATTTACTATCTCTTGAGGATACTTTTAAAAGGCTCAGTTAGCCAAAAAGCCAATTTTCTTCTAGCAGGACATACACAGACATTGAACCTGAATAAACTACTGGACTAAACCTGCATAGGCAAGTAACTTAATGCTTTTATGTACCAAAGTGTTTGCCATATATTGTACAATGTATTTGGCAAAATCATTTGACTCTGTTAGATGTGCTCATCTTGCTATGGCAGACTTCAGATATTACATCATTGATTGCATCATCATTACAATCACTTTAGATTTGTCTCCAATCTTGCCTATTTAATTCCTTTGACCCAAAATCTAAAAGAATTAAAACAGAAGATTACAATGCAATGAAGAGGGAGGAATTCACCAAATGCCAGTATTTAGTTACTAAATTTATTGAATATAAATATTGATACATGAGTAACAAAAATTAACTTTTTAGTAGCGATCAGAAGATATAAAATCACTAGTAAATCTTTAAAAAATTGCCACATAGGATTTAATCTATCATATGTCTATTTCAGAGCTTTTGTTGGTATTGGGCAACTTGAACTGCTTTAAACAGCACAAACCCTCTTTTTAGGGTAGGGTCAAGGCTGCAATTGACAAACATGAAAAGAAAAAGTCCAAGATATCATCACAGTTTATTTGTGAAAATTACCATTATATAAGGATAATTCTCCATAAACACAAAACAAACAAAAATTTAATAATCTTATTCATCACTCCTTGTTGGGGGATAAGTTAATGTATTTAATGAGCTGGGAACAGTGTCTAGAATATATTAAACATTCAATAAATGTTGGTTATTGTTTTGGGCAATGAGAGTAGTACTACCAGAAACTGGAAAACGCACACCCTATATAGTTTGATATTCCATGGTAGGTTCTTAAAGCCACAGGGTAAACACACATCTTTGTAGAATATCATTTTAACTGCCACAAGCAAATCAAATTAATTTAAAAGTTTTACATTAAAATAAGTATGGATATACTATGCACTTAAACACAACATGCAAATTAATATTTTAAATAACAAACTAGATTTAAAAGAAATTTTCCCATTCATGGAGGAGAGTTTCGGGCTGCATTTACAAACCTAGCTCAAGCTCGTCCTCTTAGGAAACTTTTGGTAGGAAAAAAGACTTTGACAAGCATTGCTGTATGAAGCACCCTCTTTGTGTCTATATTAATAAAAAAATAGCATATGTCTGCCCTCATTCTCCAAGGTGATAAGAAGAGTAAATCTTATCACCTTGCTCTATCTAGCTCTTCACGGACCAAGATGTTTTTCTTGCTACCTTCTTCACCAAGGATATGTAGAGGCAAACCGGACCTAATCCTTGCATCTACAAATCTTTTACTTTGAACATTGTGGAACTAAAAGTTACTAATACCTATCTGAAAACTCCCAAAGTGCATTTGTTTTTTAATATTTGATTAATAGATTATAATTAGGAAACAGTAAGTACCATATATTTGCATCTTGATGAGGATATTTAAAAGGAAGAAATCAAAATAATGATTTCTGGTGTTTTTGAGAAGTTCTATAGAATTTAGTGTTTATATCTTGATTACAAAGCCTCTTCATAATTTACAAGTTGTGTCTCAGCTCTGCCTCCCATTTAAATCTGATTAATCCAGATGACCTTGTTCTAACAGCAGGTGGGTTACTGTGATTTATTTTGGGGAATTGCTAATGAAAAAGAAAAAAACGTTAATTTTAAAATATCTGTGTCCTAGGCAAACAAAATATATTTTTTGAGGCCACATATTTGAGGAATTATATTCAAATCTGGTACATTTAAAACTTTCTACACTGAGTTGAAAATATCAGAATATCCACCTTTCACAGAAGGAATTTAAAAATGAAGCATGTAGTTGATACCAAACCCTGAAAATGTGTACTAGAGAACAAATAATTTGTGAAATTAACTTATAACCACCCGATATTTAGACCTAATTGTTTATATTTGTATTTTCTAGATATACTTGTGGATGTATATCTATGTATACATATACACACATTAAACATGTATATACAAAAAATTATTAAAATTGTACCAAAATATTCTAGATTAATGTAATATATTTCCACCAGGTGAAACTAATAAATAAGCTGAAATGAGAGAAAACATGTGGGTTTTGCTATTTTTTCTCATTCTAAATTTCATGAGTGAAATTTACAAAGTCAGATTATATTGCCAAAAATTATGACCTAGAAACTATATCTCAGAATGGTTAATATAGCACTCAAAACATGTGACGTAGAAAGAACACAACATTCCTATTTCTTTTGGACACTGGTAATTTTTAATTCTTTTACTTCTACAATGATTACATTTATAATTGCTTAAAAATGTCATTACACTGTATATTTATGTTTTAGACATGCCTTTCTACGCACATCACATTTTACAATTAAAAAGGCTTACTTGAAAGAAAAAGATAAAAGTTGCCAAATTATTAACTAACACCATAAAGAGTCCAGTAAGACACCTAGAAACGAAATCAACTTCCCTATAGGTCATTGTTTTTCCAATCAACAGCAATTGCTAATAATATAGAGTACCTAAATAATTAAGATACTTAGGAAAACATCTAATAGGGAATATTTGAGTTTTGCATGGAAAAAAACAAACGCATTGAAGAATTTTTTAAAATTCTGAATAAATAGACATATTGTTGGATGGGAAGACACAATATAGTAAGCATATATAGAGTATATATGTATATGTATATATGTATCTATGTGTATATATGTATATGTATATATATTGTGTATATATATGGATGAATATATGAATACATATATAATAAACCCCCAATTCAAAATCCTAGATTTTTTATTTGAATTGTAAATATAAATCAGTTTTTACAATATATAAACTATGTTTATATTTATTCTAGTCTTTATTATAAAAAATTTCAAAGACACAGAAAAGTAAGTTTATTTTTATAGGGTGTTTTAAAATAAACAGCTCTAAGCTTAATACTTAGACTTAACAATATACAACCCATATTTGATTTGTTTATTCATTTATGTATTTGCTTGCTGTAATAAACTAAGAATATCACAGCATTCCTATCCTAAGTATTTTAGTATGTATTTCTAAAAAAAAATGAAAACATTTTTCTGCATAACCACCATAAAAGTCAATATCTAACAAATTAATATTATCCAGTTCATATTCATATTTCCTTAACTGCCCTAAAAATGGCTTTTATTGCTCATTTGTTCACACTAGAATTAAGATTGACATGTGGCATTTGATTATGCCTTTTAACATAGACTAATACTTCCTCTGCCACCTCACCGCTTCAGACACAGACACACACACACACACACACACACACACACACACTTTTTCATCTCTTATCATTGACTTGTTGACCAAGATAGTTATGTCGAATGTCCTATATTATGAACTATCTTTGGAGTTTTTCTAAATGTATTCTCATAGTCTTGTTTAGCATTTTCTTCTTTATTCTCTGTATTTCCTGAAAAATAAAAGTTAGACGTAAAAGCTTGATTAGATTCAGGTTTAATATTTCTGACAAAAATGTTAAATAAATGATGCTGATTCTGCTTATGGCATTCTAGAGATACAAAACATCTGGTTGTCCACTGCCAGTGTTGTTATGGTTGATCTTTGGTTTCAGGTGGGGACAGGCTGATCCCTCCATTGATGAGTTACATGTTTTTCTTTTGCATCTTTCAAATATTCTGTAGGTGGTACCTTTCCACTATGCAGATATTGAGTTCCTCAGCAACCTTTCACCTAATGGTTTGGCATACACTGATGATCTTTGCCTAATTCAATTATTTTGTTATGAATTACAAAAAAGTGATTTTTCTAATCGTATTATTTATTCCACAGTTATTAGTTGCCATTCTTCAAAAAAAATATTTTTGAGATAATTTGTCTACCCTGAAATACATTTCCAATTAGATGAAAGAATAAATCCTTATTTCTTTCTATTTAATTAGCAATGTATATGTCTAAAAGGTAGTGCAACAGTCACCTCTACCAGCAACAAATAAGATTGGTTTGTTGTGTTTTCTCTTCTCTGATATCATTATATATCCACGTGTTTCAAAGAATTATAACTATTATTCTTTCAGTGATTAAACTGTCTCATCTTTGGCCAAGAGAGCCCCGCAGGTTGGTTCCTGTGCTGTGCTGAAAATATGTCATTAGTCCTTGAAAGCTTCTTTGTTTTCTGGCACAGCAAGATCTTCCTGGCTCACCTTTTACATTCCTTTTTACACACCTGGAAACTGTCATATCTCTAAGAAACCTTGTTATTTGCAGAGAGCCATATTTAGAGACCAAAATCAGGGTGCTAAAATGGTCCATTGCTAAGGGTAATACTTCTTCAATCTCCCTTTCTAGAATGGTCCTACAAAATATAATTTGTTATTAGAAAAAAATCATCGGTTCACATGGGTATTTTCAATGCACATTGAAAATTACAGGGTTTTCAGTTACATTATTTGATATTATACTGATTTATTTTAGCTACATTAAATTAAAATAATACTACTATTAAAATTAAAACTACTAAGTAAAATTATTAGATTGAGTGAAAACATATAGTTTCTTATCCTTAGAACATATCACTTCAAGGTATGATAATTAAACTATAGTGGTATTAGTACAGAATTATTAAATATAGATCAATGAAAGAAAGTTAACATTTCAGAAAGATTTAAAAAGACATTTTGAATTAGTGGTGAAATATGAATATCCACTAAAGAGTATGTGTACAGCCAGCTACATGCTTGGAAAAAATTGTGAAATTCTTCTGTCATAACATACATAAAAATATTTTTTTACTTGAATTCAAAAGCTAAAAGCAAAATCAAAAGCATTATAATAAAACACATGAAAGATGCTTTCAGTCAGATAGAAAGAAATGCCTTGCTAAACAAGATGAAAAGCTACATTTTATTAAGGGAAAGATTAATAGACAAATACTTGAAAAAGACTTGAAACTAAATAAATATTTGAAACAAAAGTTTAAAATACATGACATTATGAGAAATATTCACAATACATTATCTAATGTATAGTATACCATTAGCTAATACAGGGAAAACTCCTATAAACCAATTTTTAAGCAGAAAACTTCAATTAAAAAATGATAAGTATATGAATATGCAATTTACAGAAAAAATACAACTAAACATCTGAAAAGCTGTTCAGCCTAATATTTAAGAAAATATAATTAAAGTAACCATTTTTTGCAAAGGTATTATCAAAAATTAAAATTAAAATGGCTAAATATTAACCAGGATGTAGGAAACAGAAATTCCCAGAGTTATGGCAGGAGCATAAATTAGGTCATCTTTTGGGGAGGGTAGTATGTTAACCAACCAAAATGTTGAATCTTTATGACACAGCAGCTTCATTTCTGGCTATCTAGCCATAGAAATAGACATAGTTAAAAAGATTATGTGAAGGGATATTTATTAAAGCATTGTTCATAATACAAAATTTTAAATAACTTTGTTTATCCATTGATGTATAAGCAGCTTAAAAATTTGTAGCATATTGAGAACATAAGGAAAAGATATGTGTGCTGGTTTCATAAGATATTTATGGCACAGAATATGTATGGTAAGATCTAATTTATTTTTCAAAACATATGCAAAAATATGCAAATAATTGCATAGACTATATATAAAGAGGGGTGAAGACTTGCTCTTTGTCATATGTAAATATGAATTGATAACATCTCTGCAGTTATGTGACAAGGAAAGAACAAACAGCTAGCAACAGGATATATTTTATAGGGAAAACAATTTTTTGAAAAATAACCTAATAAGAACTTAAAATAAATGGTAAAACTCAGAAGACAGATGTTGGTTGATACAAAGATTTCAGAGAATGGGTGATATTGCTGTGCATGACCCAGAAGAGTAACATTCCAGAGAAGGTGACAGAACAAAGCACAGAGAATGAATGATGCTAAGAAAGAGAAAGATGAAAGATGGGGAGGGTGATCAATTATAACTTTAGTGGTGACATGGCTAAGAAGAAGTACTTTAGATAAGAGGAAATCTCTAAAATGAGATTTTTAGATATTTGCATAGCACAAATAAATTTTTCCTGGAGACATACAACTCATGGCAAAAAGGCTGCCCTATGTGAGTTATGTTACCTACATAAAAGTTAAAATAATACTATTAAAATAAAAACTACTAAGTAAAATTATTAGACTGAGTGAAAAACATACTTTTTAATTCTTAAACCAAATCACTTCACAGAGCATCGGTGCTCCATGTGAGTTATGTTTCTGTAAAAATAACAGTGGAGAGGTTGTCGTAACCTTTGGGGAACAAGACAGACTTGTCACGTGTGATGAAGCCCTTAGACACAAAGGTGGCAGTAAGAAGGCTCAAGATCACATCACTAGTTCTAGATCCTTGAGGAATCGCCATACTGTTTTCCATAATGGTTGAACTAGTTTACAATCCCACCAACAGTGTAAAAGTGTTCCTATTTCTCCACATCCTCTCCAGCACCTGTTGTTTCCTGACTTTTTAATGATCGCCCTTCTAACTGGTGTGAGATGGTATCTCATTGTGGTTTTGATTTGCATTTCTCTGATGGCCAGTGATGATGAGCATTTTTTCATGTGTCTGTTGGCTGTATGAATGTCTTCTTTTGAGAAATGTCTGTTCATATCCTTTGCCCACTTTTTGACCCAGCCATCCCATTACTGGGTATATACCCAAAGGATTATAAATTATGCTGCTATAAAGACACATGCACACGTATGTTTATTGCAGCACTATTCACAATAGCAAAGACTTGGAATCAACCCAAATGTCCATCAGTGACAGACTGGATTAAGAAAATGTGGCACATATACACCATGGAATACTATGCAGCCATAAAAAAGGATGAGTTTGTGTCCTTTGTAGGGACATGGATGCAGCTGGAAACCATCATTCTTAGCAAACTATCACAAGAACAGAAAACCAAACACCGCATGTTCTCACTCATAGGTGGGAACTGAACAATGAGATCACTTGGACTCAGGAAGGGGAACATCACACACAGGGGCCTATCATGGGGAGGGGGGAGGGGGGAGGGATTGCATTGGGAGTTATACCTGATGTAAATGACGAGTTGATGGGTGCAGCACACCAACATGGCACAAGTATACATATGTAACAAACCTGCACGTTATGCACATGTACCCTACAACTTAAAGTATAATAATAATAAATAAATTTAAAAAAAAAAGATCACATCACTGCACTCCAGCCTGATGACAGAGCAAGACTCTGTCTAAAAAAGTAAAAATAAATAAATTTAAAAAAAAAAAAAAAAAAAAAAAAAAAAAAGCTCCAGGGATTCAGTGAAAGCTTAATGAAAGCTGTGGAGATAGAGCATGGGGTAGAGTTTTTACACTATTTTGTCCAGCTTTCAATGACCCAGCACATCCCAGACAACATCTGAATTGTATGTGCTTCTGGATTGCTTGTGTTTGGGATGCGGGGTTATTTGTTTTGCTATGAAAATGTATTTCTAACATATGAAGAGAAGGGAGAGAGAAAGAAAGCTAGGAAGGTAGCAGAGAAAGGAAAAGAGGAAGGAAGGGAGGTAAAAATAAAAGAAGACAGGGATTACTATGGTTTGAATGGTTTTGTGCCCTCTAGATTTCATGTTGAAAGTTAATTCTCAGTGCAACACTATTGAGAGGTGCGGCCTTTGGGAGGTGATTCAGTCATGAGGCCTGTGCCCTCATAAATGGATTAATGCTGTTATAAAAGGGTTTGACAAAGGGGTTCATTTTCTTTTCACCCTCCCATCTTAACCATCAGGTGAGGACACAGCATTCTTTCTCTCCAGAGGAGGCGGCATCAAGGCATCATCTTGGAAGCTGAGAGCAGCCCTCCCTAGACAACCAATGCTGCCAGTGCCTTGATCTCAGACTTCCCAGTTTCTAGAACTAAGAAAAATAAATTTCTGTTCTTCAGACATTACATCATCCCAGGTATTTTGTTATAACAGTACAAAAAGGACTGAGACATAGATATCTAGCACTCCTTAATGAACTAGAACTAGGAGAAAAGCTATCTGAATAATATCTAATAATCATTATCTTCCTTCTACTAGTTCCTCCTTTACCACCCTTATTTCATTTAATAATATTACTGCTTGCTCAGTCGCTTCATCTTAAACTTTACTATTATGTTTTATTCTTCAATACTACATTATTCTTCTCCCCAATTTGTTGCAACATCCTGATGAATCAACCTCGCCTAAAAATAAGTCATCTTCCACCTGAGAAAAGCATCCTCTTCACCTCAGAGCTTCAAGAAGAAAGTACACGTGGTGCAGAAAAAGATAAGATGTTCATTTAACCAGCCAAATCAGGCATAATCAACTTTGGTAATGAAATAGTGACAGCTGGTGCAGGATGTTCAACTGCATATTCACTTCCACTATTCTATCTCTTACATGTGGTCGTTCTTCTCCTTTCTGACTGCCACTGTCCTAACTAAAGTAGCATCACTTCTCACATGGACAAAAGCAGGTGCCCAACTTTTGGCATCTGCCACTGCATTCTGTGCAGAGATTCTAGATGAATATTTGTCTCCATCATTGTAAGGCACTGAAATAACTTGGGGTAAAGTAAGCAGAGAAAGAATTGTGTACAGAATACTAGAAGGCCCTCAGAATGAGTTGGAAGGCTATAGAATAAAGCTGAGGTAATTGAGAAAGATCAAATTAAGCCAGGGAGGGAGAAATAGAGTCAAGGTCATGTCACGAGAAGAGTTAGGGCAGACATGGCCACTGGTGCCAGTACAATGGATGCTCAGCAGTACCTTGGCTGGATACATTGTTAACATTATGGATTGCTGTATGTCACTACATTATTGCATTAATCCCTCAAGTCAAAGAACTGCATAGGAGTTTCTAATTGGCTGAATTAAGGCAAAGTGTCTCCTGCTTCAAGTGGGAAGATAAAATGTCTGCCCTCTATTTGGTTTCCATAGTGGGAGAGAGAACTCCACTTCAAATTAACACTACATAATAGAGAATTCTTCCCAAATTGGAATGGTAATTGGATTCTTGGTAGCAAAAAAATAGTAATAAGTTTTCACTGCATTCTTCTCTAAAGGAAACCCTAAGCCTTGTTACACCTCTTTCAAACTCATTAATGACTACTTATTGCCAACTCTATAAAATCCACATTTATAAATATAAGTAACATCTAGGTAATAATCACACCATTTCCTGAATTCCCTTTCTAGACTTCTTTCTTTGAATTGATTCTTAATTGACCATTCCCCTATTCCATTGCTTCTATTATATAGTTCTTCCTGCTAGTAATTATCTTTCTTAATTCTCCTTTTACAAATGTTACACCACCTTCAAAACACTCCCTGAAATGCAACCTTTTCCAACAATTCCTTGTTTCCTGATAACTTCTCCTTTTCCAGAGGTCTGTAATCAATTCTTATGATTTTATGTTGCCTTGGCATCCATTTTGAATATAAGTTTAATTTTCTCATACTAAAAGCAGAGCGCAGTCACCCTTGACAGTTTTATAGCCCCACCCAGGTTCCTCAGTGTAGTCAGTCCAGATGTCTGCTTTATACAAATTCTTCCTGGCAACTACCTCCCTATGGAACAGCTGGATATAACCTACTCTACTGGCCCTGCTGACCCTCACTGTCTTCGTGGACTGTGCAGATATATCACAGTGACCGCCTTTCAGTCAGTGTGATCTCCTAGAACTCATGCCTGCTTGTTTTAAACTTACCAATTAAAACTCCTTAGGGAAACCTTTTTGGATAATGCCCTGGTCCCCAACAAAGGCACTGACCCATGGGCTTCTCTCCCTCTCCTCCCTCTCCCCCGATGCTGACTGATCTCCAGGCATGTTGTATACCCCCAGAGCCTGTAAGTAATAAAATCTTTATTTCTATCTTGCATCCCTCCTAATCATTGAAGGGGTGCTCCATTATCTTAAAGATCCTAAACTTAAAGAGTCCCAGTTTATAAGACTTACATTCCTCCCAAATTATATTTTAATCATGTGTGTGCATCCTATCTCTTCCTCTAGATTGCAGTCTCTCAAAGAGCAGAACATGATTTATTTTTCACATTTCTTCAAACATTTTTCACATAGGTGCCTAACAAATGCTGAGCTGATTGTGCAAATGTAACAT
Organism: Macaca nemestrina; assembly: GCF_043159975.1. NCBI lineage: Eukaryota > Metazoa > Chordata > Mammalia > Primates > Cercopithecidae > Macaca > Macaca nemestrina. The sequence continues at coordinate 69,574,453 of NC_092128.1, forward strand.
TCAAAAGCAAATATAAAACAGAATAATTCACAAGCAGAAATGGGTTACAAAATTACCATGGAACAAAAAGATGAGGATGACACAATAAGAGAGATGAGCTCTACTTTACAAAAGCTCTTTGCAAACACAAAAGTCTGAGCATAGTAAGTCATTCTTTATGCATTTACCTAATAAAAGTATTCATTTTCAAAAAGATTCACTATACCCTTTAAAAAGTAAACTTGCTAGGAGTATTAAAATGTCACTTGATTTGCAAAAATAGTTATTTTAAATATCTATTGGATAAAGAAAGTGCACATGTACATAAATACAAAGGATGAAATCTTTTCATCAAACTCCTACTCTTCCAAAAATATTCTCTCTGGCTCTGTATTCTACGACTAAACAGAGAAGGGGGACAATGAGCTGGTTTAGCAGGCAGCTATAAATGGTGATTGAAGGGTTTGAAAAAAGATCTATTAAAAGAGGTCAAGAGAATGAATATTATTCAGCTTGAAGATTAAAGGTTGATTTGAGACAATTTAATAACAATCTATAAATACATGAAGGGTTTTCACACAGGGAATAATCACCAGCTGCTCTCCAACTCCAATTTGGACCAGAACAAGAGAAAAATTATGTTAGACAAAAGAAAGAATTATTGATAGTAGGAATTATTTAATACTAAAATGGATAGCTAAGGAGAGTTGTGGACTCTCACACCTTGTAAGAGAGCTTTAAAACGTTGCTGATGAAAACACACAACCTGCCTGGGGGTAAAGGCACTAGATAGTCTCTCAAGGCTTTTTCCCATTTCTAGAATCAGAGGTTTTTAAATTTATTTATCTTTCAGAAAATTTTACTTTTCTTTCCATTTATTATTTTATCTAAGGAAAACTGTGATGAAAGAATAATTTTAGGATTTCCTTATGTTCTAATTTTCTTCCACATCCATCTTTAAGTTCTGCCATTTTGATAACTTTCTGGCATATATTTGAGTGTTAAACTTGGGGAGAAGGTGAGCAAGAATATATGCAATATAAATTTTGAAATCTTTTACAGTTAGCTTCTCTTATATTTCACACCCAAGAGGGTCCTAGCAAAGTCTGACTCTTCCACCTTCATAGCTCTTCCTTCACCCATGTCCCAGAGCTGGTATATATTTGGATCAGGGAATTCCTTCTGCTCTGTTGTTACTTCCCACAAGTTGTCTGTAACATTTAATGTAGGTCAAGAAAATTAATAAAAGGAGGCATAAAAATAATGTTGAGATAGCTACAACACAACTAGCCTCTAAGCTAACTGGGTTGCATATTACATTGAAATTTCCATTTGTTTTCAAGTATCTCCAAATGATCAGAAGAAACTAACCAAGTATGTTGAAAATCTCAGGATTTAAGGAAAAGTAGAATGTTTTCCCCTAAATATCTATTGACAATACAATTAGAGGAAGTTAAAGAGTTGTTAAAACAATTCCACTAGTATATTAGTTGGAGTTCTCCAGAGAAACAGATCAATAGGATATATGCAGAAAGGGGACAGAAAGGGAGAGGTTTATTTTAAGGAATTGGCTTAATATTACGTGGGCTGGCAAATCTGTATAATAGGCCAGTTGGCTGGTTACTTGGGCAAGAATTGATATTGGAGTATTGGGTTCCATTTCTGTGTTATGCAATCTTGAGGCACAATTTCTTCTTCAGGAAACCTCAGTTTTCATCCTAAAAACTTCAACTAATTAGATGAGGGCCATCCATATTATTTTTTAAATATCCTATTTTATTTAAAGGCAACTACTTGTAGATGTTAATTACATCTACAAAACACTTTCACATAAACATCTAGCCTAGTGTTTGATCAAACTGGGCACCATAGCCTAACCAAGTTGACACATAAAATTTAACATTCACAAATGGGTTTCTCGATTTTAAATTTAGTAAGAAGGAGGTTTTTGCTGATTTCTTTGCTCAGAAATCCCTGCAATGAACTCATTCTTGATAATAAGTATAGGCAATTTGCAAATAAGTCAATTTGCTTATTCATTCATTTAGTCGACAAATGCTTGTTGAGTATTCCCAAGTCCTAGTACCATTATAAGCACTAGGAATGTAGAAATAGAGAAGAAAAATAAGGCCCTCGCCATCACAGACCTTACTACATTCATCTTGTTTGGAGTACTTATCACCATTCAACATTATATTGTATATCTATTAGCTTATTTGTTTATTGATTTACCCCCACAATAATATCATTTTCAACAAGTTAAGAACATTTTCTGTTTTATCATTGCTGTATGCCCAGCATACAGAACAGGTCCAAGTAGGCAATAGGGAATGAAGACGTGTGCTAAATGAATTCAAGAATAGCCCAGCATAGCCTTTCCATCTTGAAGATGATAAAACAAAGACCCACAGAGGTTGACGTCTTAAAAGTCATACAATTTTAGTTATTCTACCAGGAACAGACCACACATATCTAGGTTCATATATCCTCTGATAAACCACACATATAAAGGCACATTCAATAAACATTTATAAAAACTGTGTCAACGTATGAAAATAATGGTCCCAACAAAGAGCAATCACACTCATGAATTAGTCCAAGAGTATAATTCATTCTTTATCATCATTCTCCATGAAATAATGCCAGTTTAGGAAGGGCACGGTGGCTCATGCCTGTAATCCCAGCGCTTTGGGAGGCTGAGGCAGGTGGATAACAAAGTCAGGAGTTCGAGACCAACCTGGCCAACATGTTGAAACCCCGTCTACTAAAAATACAAAAAATTAGCCAGGCGTGGTGGCAGGCACCTGTAATCCCAGCTACTTGGGAGGCTGAGGCAGGAGAATCACTTGAACCTGGGAGGCAGAGGTTGCAGTGAGTCAAGATTGCACCACTGCACTCCAGCCTGAGCAACAGAGCAAGACTGTCTCAAAAAAAAAAAAAGAAAAGAATGTCAGTTTAATAACTAAAGCTATTACAGTTTAGTTCAAGTACTAAAGGTATCTATTTCAGTGTTCCTCCAAAAGTAACACTGCTTTTCTATTGAAATTTCATTTCATGTGGCTGAAATGGAACCAGGTCCCTTTTCTTGGGTACAGGAAAGGAGACACATGACATACCTAGGATAAATCACTCAGAGCACCCCACTCCTCATAAATTGGTTTAGAGAAGGCAAATAGCCTGAGGGGAACCCATTAGAGGCCATCTATGAGAGAAAGGCCCACTCTTCCTCTGAGGTCACTAAGTGTAAAAACCCAAATGTGTGAAGCTGCTCGCAGCAATCTTTTCAATTATGTGGAAGAAGCCAGCCTATAAAGGATGTCAAGTTAGTAGAGAGGAAAACTGAAAGATAGAGAAAGAAAAATACAGAAACCTAATGATATGACTTAGGGGCCTGGATCCAGCTCTGCCTGAATTTTCTATTTTTAATTACTTACCAATTAATACATGTATATTTTTATTAAGAACATTTAATGAGATGTGTCATAAATATAGTCCTACAAATGTAAACTCTATGAATGCAGAGATTTTTGTAACTTTTGTTCACCACTGTATCATTAGCACCTAGAATGGTACCTTAGCTTCTGAAAGGCATTCAATAAATATTTGAAATAATAAATCCCATGTTCATGATGTGTACAGCACCAGGCTTAAAACCTGCAAAGAAAGTCAAGTCAAGATTTCTGGTAATGATATAAATTACAAAGCCCAAAAGAGTTACCATGCACTGTTATACCTGTTGTCTCATTAATCATAAACACAGGAGATAGTCATTATTATCCTCATTTTACAAATGAGGAAATTGAGTTCAGAGAGGTTAATTAATTTGTTTAAGGTCATACAGTAAATGATGGAGCTGGGACTGAGGCCAGGTGACCTGTCTGACTCTACTGTCTGCATGTGTTTCATTCACTAATTACAATACTATTCTATTTTGTAAAATATTTTGCCAGTGTAATTAGTCACTTGACACACAAGGAAAATTTAACCAAAACCTTTGTAAATAAGAATTTCAAAGACCTAGAGGTAAAACAACTTTTACCAAATCAAGCAGCAAGGATAGAACAGCTGTAAATGGAATACAAGATTCACCACTCATTTAGCCCTTTGTGTCATATTTCAAAACATCTTCTAAACACTAAAAGAATACACTGAAAGCTAAATTATACACACAGAATATCTGCAACATATCTCATGGAACCCCTCACAGAATATTAGATTTAGAGGCCAGGTGCGTTGGCTCACACCTGTAATCCTAGCAGTTTGTGAGGCCAAGGCAGGTAGATCACCTGAGGTCAGGAGTTCAAGACCAGCCTGGCCAACATGGTGAAATCCTTTCTCTACTAAAAATACAAAAAAAAAAAAATTAGCCAGATGTGTTGGAGGGTACCTGTAATCCCAGCTACTCAGGAGGCTGAGGTAGGAGAATTGCTTGAATGTGGGAGGCAGAAGTTGCAGTGAGCCAAGCTCATGCCTCCATACTCCAGCCTGGGTGACACAGCAAGACTCCATCTCAAAAAAAAAAAAAAGACTAGGTAAGAATTAGCAGGTAGTTCTTCCCACAAGGTTAAACTTAAATGTATGTGTGTTTAAAGGGTACTTGGTAGCCTTGAATGTGATTGTGTACAATTTGCCATCACTTACATTGTATAATCATGTGTTTCTATGACCAATGACATTGAAGGCAATGATTTTGTTTCTTTTTCCTGAAAAACAGTATCTTAGTATCCAATCTATCTAGTTCTGCTTCTGAAAGTCATATAGAGCAACAGGAATAATGAAGGAGAAAAACAGCTACATTTCTAGTAAAAATAGAAGACAGAGAAAACCCAAGATTCATTAAGCATCTGTAACCCTGGGCAATGACTCCCCAGAATGGCAGAATTGACTGGACTTACAGATGCTGTACAGGAAGTACAGAATTTGCATACATATTAGAGAGATTGATGGAGAATTAGGGTTGCAGAGGTGTTTGAAGATCCAAAAAATCACCAAAAATATTCACCCCTAGATAAACAGGGCACCACATGAATGGGAAATTCTGTGGGTACATCAGAAAGTAAATGGCAACACTAGGAAACAGAATATCAATACCTAGATTCTGAGCAAGTATTGCTTAATGAAGAACCCTGCAGAAAACAATGTAATGGAGCAGCAAAGGGGCTGCAGGGAATTATAGGAAGTGCCAAAGTCTTGGGTCTGGAAGAGTTCAGAAATTTTGCACAAATAACTCTTTCAGGAAGGAGTGTTACACTAAGAGAAAACTTCTAGAGAAGCTGCTAAATACAAAGAACAGGTTTGCTGAGGTAGAGAGAGCAACAGAGACAAAAATTCTAGAAGAGTGCTGCCAAACAATTTGTAAAGTCACCTAGTAAGTCAAAGGCTATAAGGAGATATGGGAGAGACAAAATTGAGGGTGGGAGCCTTGCTAAACCATACTGGGCTCCAAAAGTGGCTCCCCAGAAGAAAGGACTTTGTTTCCAGCCCCTGACCCTGGCTCCAGAGGAGGGAAGCCTTGAATTATGAAACCTGGAAAGCTCTTTTCCAATTCAACTTCACCCTAAAATAATCTCCCATCACCAGTTCAGGAAAATCCGTTTGGCTTAAACTGCATAACAGAAAACAAATGTGGTTTGTTTCCATGCCATCAAAGGGTGAAAATAAAGCTAAATTTCTCAACGAGCAATGAAAACTCAGAAATTTTGTTTTGAAGCAGATTAAGTTATTAAACACACACACATACACATACACACACACACACACACACACACACAACAGACATAGGGGGACTCATAGAAGAGAGGCCTAGAAACAGAAAGATGTGCAGAACTCCGAAAAGAAATTTAAAAAAAGGACAAATTTTAGAAACAAAGACAAAGTAACAAGAGCTACAATGAAAAACAGATACCACAGAAAGATTAGTAATTACAGTATAAAAAAGAAATGTGAATAAAATGGAACATATTACAAAAAAGAAAGGTTTGAAGAGAAGTGGATAGATATAGAAGAGAAGTAAAGAAGATCCAACATGTATTTGAAGCCCTGGGGAGGGGGGGCGCGGGAAAGATAATGGAACAAAGAAATATTTGAAATTTTAATTATTTGTGATGGTTTTTTTTAATGAGACATAAAATAAAGAATACACATTCTGAAACAGTATAATATGTATCAGTGAAAACACCCAGGTCAACACCAAGTCAATCCCCAGAAAAATTATTAAAAATCAAACATAAAGAAAGAATGATTATTTGCTTATTCAGGCAACTAGATCAAGACACTTACAAATGATAGAAAACAAAGTGGCATCAGATTTCTCACTGCAACAACAGAAAATAGTAAAGAAACACCTACAAGTTACAAAAACAAGAAAATGTGAGGCAAGCATTTTATTTTAATCTAAGCTCCCCTTTAAGTATAAAGACAATGATCTTCTGAACATTAAAAAATCCAGGGTATGTTTCTCTAATTTCCTTTTCTGGGAAATCCATTATAGGATAAGCACTAGACAATCAAGAAATTATTGGAGAAACTTTGCTGAAAGTTGATGGTACACAATAATTACATTTAACAATAAAATTGAGGCTAAAAATAGGGAGTAGTGCTAAAGAATAGCACACAAATATTAGTATGATCTAGCAATATAAAAATAACACAAAATAAAAATTTAGTTAACAGAGAGATAAGAGGAAAAAAAACTAAATTCCTTGATTGTCCATAAATTATGGCTTGGAATATTGATATTTAAACTCAAAAAGCTTTAGCATGTTTGAAAGTACAAAAATCAACACTAAGATAAAACCATTCGTGAAAATTAGATAACAGAAGAGAGAAAAGGGAAAAGAAGGAAAAGTTTCCACTCTAAATTTATTCTTGATGATAAACAATGTAAATAAAGGGGCATTATTTGTATTATGTAAGATATTAATGTAAAAGTAACCACTAAAACAAATTACAAACTTTCCTAGATTTCCAAGAATGCTAAAAATAGAAGGAAAAAAAGCAGATAGCATCGTGATTGAGCACTCTTTCTTTTATATATTTGCACAATTACCTATTTCTGAACATATATAGAATGATATTATAGACCTAGGATCAAATTTTCCAGTCATATCAACAAATGTAAATGTGGTAAACTCATCTAATATATAAAAAGATTTTCACATTAGCACTAAAAGTAAAATACAATCTGATAAGGAACAAAAGAAAATCACCTAAAACAAAATGACTCAGAAATGTTGAAATTCAAGGATTGGTAGAAATTTGCAAAGAGGCTGTTAAGGGCTGAACTGTGTTTCCCCAAAAATTAGTATGTTAAAGTCCTAACTCCCAGTACCTCAAAATGAGACTGTATTTGGAGACAGGGCTTTTAAAGAAGTATTTAAGGTAATATGACATCATTTGGAGCAAGCATGTATCCTCTATGATGTCCTTATAAGAGAAAATTAGGACATACATGCAAAAAGGGAAGACCATGTGAAGACACAGGGAGAAGAGCTCAATCTACAAGCTAAGGAGAGAGATCTCAGAAGAAACCAACCCTGCCAAAAACTTGATCTTGGACTTCCAGCTTCCAGGATTGTGAGGAAAAATTTCTCTTGTTTAAGCCATACCATCTGCAGTATTTGTTACTGCAGAACTAGCAAACTAATACAAAGATCAATGCTCTGACACTCATGATATGAACAAGCCAGATAAGCTATAAATTATACTACAGTATTTTTTAAATCTATCAGAACTGAGGATGCAAAGAGATACAAAATAATAAATTTTTCTTCTTAGGAGAGAAAATATTCACAGTTTTTGTTCCTTTTTTTAAAAATTTATTTATTATTATTATACTTTAAGTTCTAGGGTACATGTGCATAATGTGCAGGTTTGTTACATATGCATACTTGTGTCATGTTGCTGTGCTGCACCCATCAACTCGTCAGCACCCATCAACTCGTCATTTACATCAGGTATAACTCCCAATGCAATCCCTCCCCCCTCCCCCCTCCCCATGATAGGCCCCGGTGTGTGATGTTCCCCTTCCTGGGTCCAAGTGATCTCATTGTTCAGTTCCCACCTATGAGTGAGAACATGCGGTGTTTGGTTTTCTGTTCTTGTGATAGTTTGCTAAGAATGATGGTTTCCAGCTGCATCCATGTCCCTACAAAGGACACGAACTCATCCTTTTTTATGGCTGCATGTTCCTTCTTAGTAGAGCTATGAGGTCTAGAGAGAAACATTCCAGACAGAATTTTAAAAATAGCCCTATTTTTAATCAAACTTTTGATGGCTAAATATGGGCTGGTATATGAGTTAGAATCACCAGAAACACCAAATACAAAGTGAGTATTCCCTGCTAGCCTCCTCTTCAGCAGATATTTGCTGAAGACACAGCATAAAAGGCTATAGCAGGGCAGGAGGGCTGGGGGAGATCTCTCCCGAGGTTCAATTGAACTTCTCCAAGAGCAAAGCAGCAGGTTGGAGAAGGCCATGAGTAAGGTAAAATTGCTGAATGAAATCCTTTCAAAGGACTCCAAAGGATGGGAAGGGACAGTAGAGAGGGGACAGAGATCCCAGAATTCAGAAAGTAAACAGTAGAAATTGAGAAAGGACAACTCATCATGACCCAAAAAGCTAGAATCCATGGAGTGAGACAAACAGAGAACTCTCTCCTAGTTCAGGAAGTTGACTGGGCTGAATAGCATAAATAGAACTTACCACAGAAGGCAAAGTCCTGAACCCATCTTCAGAATATTTGTAACCAATGAGGAACTAAATCAAGGTAAAGCTGCAACACAACCCAGACCTAGCCCAGGTACAGGTTAGATTGACTTAGCCACACACATGTAGTGTTCCAGTGTTGCGGGAAGTCAGGGACCCCAAATGGAAGGACCGGCTGGAGCCATGGCAGAGGAACATAAATTGTGAAGATTTCATGGACATTTATCAGTTCCCATATAATAATTTTATAATCTCTTATGCCTGTCTTTACTTTCATCTCTTAATCCTGTTATCTTCGTAAGCTGAAAATGTACATCATCTCAGGACCACTGTGATAACTGTGTTAACTGTACAAATTGATTGTAAAATATGTGTGTTTGAACAATATAAAATCAGTGCACCTTGAAAAAGAACAGAATAACAGCGATTTTTAGGGAACAAGGGAAGACAACCATAATGTCTGATTTCCTGCAGGGACGGGCAAAAAGAACCACATTTTTCTTCCTGCAGAGAGCCTATAAAGGGATGTGCAAGTAGAAAAGATATCGCTAAATCCTTTTCCTAGCAAGGAATATTAATGTTAATACCCTGGGAAAGGAACGCGTGCCTGGGGGGAGGTCTATAAACGGCCACTCTGGGAATGTCTGCCTTACGCAGTTGAGATAAGGACTGAGATACACCCTGGTCTCCTGCAGTACCCTCAGGCTTACTAGGGTGGGGAAAAACTCTGCCCTGGTAAATTTATGGTCAGACCAGTTCTCTGCCCTTGAACCCTGTTTTGGTTGTTTAAGACGTTTATTAAGACAACATGTGTACCACTGAACACAGACTCTTATCAGTAATTCTGCTTTTGCCCTTTGCCTTGTGACCTTTGTTGGACCCTTATCAGTAGTTCTGCTTTTGCCTTTTGTCCTCTTCCCTCAGAAGCATGTGATCTTGTTAGACCCTTATTAGTAGTTCTGCTTTTTGCCCTTTGAAGCATGTGATCTTTGTACCTACTCCCTGTTCTTACACCCCCTCCCCTTTTGAAACCCTTAATAAAAACTTGCTGGTCTGAGACTCAGGTGGGCATCACGGTCCTACTGATATGTGATGTCACCCCCAGCGGCCAGTTGTAAAATTCGTCTCTTTGTACTGTCTCTCTTTATTTCTCAGCTGGCTGACACTTATGGAAAATAGAAAAAACTTACGTAGAAATATTGGGGGCAGGTTCCCCCAATATTCCAGGAGAAGGGAGTTGCCTTTTTTGGAGGTAAACATTTACAAGTTTCTAATTTTTTTACACAATGTTCAGCATACAATAAAATATCACAAGATATGTGAAAAAAGAAGAAAATGAAATACTCAATAGAAGATGTACAGATAATCTAGATAATAGAATTGTCAGATCAGACAGAGGCAGTAAAATAACCATAATTTTGCTTTTTAACATTTTTATTTTTCAATTGACAAATAAAAATTGTATATATTTATCATTACAGTATGTTGTTCTGAAATATGTATACATTGTGGAATAGCTAAATTAAGCTAGTTAACATTGTATTACTTTAAAACATAGTAGAAAAGATGAAAATATATAGATGAGAAATTTCAGTAGATAAAATATAGACAAAAAAGAACTAAGGTGAAATGCCAGAACTAAATTACGCAAAATAATAAATAAAAAAAGCATTCAATGAGGTTAACAGCACACCAGACACAGCAGAAGAAACATAGTTAGCAGAGTTCAAGAAGGGTGAATAGAAAGTATCCAATCTAAAACAGACAAAAAGAGTGAAAAAAACTAGAGTACCTGAGATCTGTAAGACAATATTAAACACTTTGATTGCCATGTAATTGGAATCTCAGAAGAGAGAGGTTGTGACAGAAGAAATGTTTTAACAGATAACCAAATATTTATAAATTATATGAAAAGATTAAGAAAACTGTAATAGGCAATTAGTAAAAATTATGAAAACTAAATGAATGGAAAAATTTTAAAAGCAGACAGAAGACAAAATACTCAAGAGAGAAACTAAGAATCACAGTTGATTTCTGTTAAGTGACAAAAGCAAGGTACAGAAAAACACACAAAATATTTACATGCTTTTGTAAGAAAGGACAGAAGCAAATAATAGAAGATGATAGATGATTAGATACATAGAGAGACAGACACATATATACATACATAGAATGGTTGAATGTCCTTAAATTGGTAATAACTTGCTCTGTGTCAGAAATAGACAGCATGAAGAAACCATAACAGGGCAACAGTAATATGATAGTGTTTGAGGATCACATAAAATCTTTGTGAGTTCACAACTAGAAACAACCTATGACAAGAATATCTTGAAAAGAAAAAAAAAAGAACTCAACTTCAAGAAATAAGATTTAATAACAGAAATGGTAGCCTTTTTCCTTAATGATATACATTGGTTTTACTACTAGTATCTCTAATGCCCATGTAATTAAATAAAAAAAGTTTGATATTTTCTCTTCAAAAGAACAATGAATAGTATGCTTGTTTTATTAAATACAACTTTATTGTGTTATTATAAAAACAATATACATTCATAAAAGAAAAACAAGAAATACAGCTAAGTGAAAGGTAATAATAAAATAATTATCACCCATGACCATGCTACCAAGGTATCACTGTGGAGTATATCTTCCTATAGGTATGTAGGTAGGTAGGTAGGTACATAGGCAGGTAGAGGGATGATGAGAGATAATAATAGATAATAGATGGATGGATAACTACAAATATTAATATCTATATAGATGGAGATTGATGAAGATAGAAAGATAGAGATTACCTTTATAAAACTGTATTATACTACACTACACTACATCTGGTTTTAAATATATAAAATTATGAAGAATTTCCTTTGCAAGGACCTCTTGTCATTTTCAGGGACCAAGACATCAGCATTATCATTTCTGTAAAAGCCCACTGAAATCAGTAACAAAGGTCTCCTTCTAAATGTGTCTGAATTGCTTTCACTTACAACTTCGGGAAAGAAAACCTCCTAAGAGTAAAATCCATGCTTCTTCTCACTAAACCTAAACCATTGCATTAGTGTAGACCAAGACGAACACAAAATATCACAATAATGCTTTGGGGGATCTACGCTTCATTAAAGATAATCCACTACAATATGACAAAACATAAGGTAGCTATTCTTTCTGCAGCAACACAGATGAAGACTTTATTTTAAACCCATAGCAGATTGAATTTTTGCATGATGTTTTCTTTAAACTGCCTTGCTTAATCTGGAAATACATTAAAACACTCATCCACCAGCTGTGCTGGTTTCAGCTGTTGCAAATTGATGATTAGCTTCCTCCTGACAATATTTTCTTCTCACAAAAATTTAGAACTGACTGAAACAATATTAAAATTCTGAAATGGAAAATACAACTTATTTAACATTTTTAAACTATTTTACCTTTAAATTATTTGAATAAGATAAAACTATTAAGATTAGAAAACATTAATTAGGTGTTAACTTGTAATGTTTTATTTTTCTAGATAAAATTCAAAACATTATCACCCCAAAGTCAGGTAAACAGGCATAATTATTAGCTGCAATTGCCTCCATAAATGCCATCACAAAATGTGTAATGTTGGTAGCAGTCTCAGAACTTGTTAGTAACTTAAGGCAATCTTGGTATTAAAAATGCAGACAGACTTTTTACTTTCTCTGCCATCTGACTTAAAGGGTAAGTACTTTCTCTTAGTCAAATTTAATTTTTGTATTTAAAATTTAATGAATTGGTTAAAAGAAAATCATGTATATTTAAAAAAATTATTATTTCCAGAAGGTTCCAAGCAAAGTTGGCAAACTATGACTTATGGACAATTGTCTCTTTTTGTAAATAAAATGTAATCAGAGCACAGCCACACCCATTCATTTCTATATTGTCATTGGCAGATTTTACTTGACAGCAAAGTTGAACAATTGTCATTGAGAATTTATATCTTTCAAGCCTAAAATATACTACCTAACCGTTTAATAAGAAAAGGTTTGCCAATTCTTGGATTAAATAATAAGTTTCAAGTCAACGCTGACCTCTATCTCATCATACTAATGTGTTCAAGAAAGAGAAAAATTAAAAGAAGGTATAAAAACAGAACAGAATTAGAGAATGACAGAAAAACAAGTCCAAATTCACAAAAATCCTTCAGAGCCATTTTTTAGTGAATTCTAGTTCTGTGGGTTCCAAACCTTACTACATATTGGATCACCTAGGAAATGTACATGACAAAATAACCTAATACTGTGGGCTCTCCCCATAGAATTCTGATTCAGTAGCTCTCTTGTGGTATTCTGGGGTATATAGCTTTAACAAACACGTTGTTATCATAGATGGATATGGATAGCTATTTGGGAACATGATACAGTTGCTTTCAATACTATAACACTAAGGAATAATAGTCAGATCTGGTTATTTGTTTGTTTGTTCTTTCCCAAGCAGCAATGCTTTGCAATCAGCTTGTGTGAAGGTTAATTTTATGTGTCAATTTGACTGGGCCATGGGGTGCCCAGATATTTGGTCAAAGATTCTGGGTGCTTCTTTGATGGTGTTTTTAAATGAGAGTCACCTTTAAATTGGTAGACTGAGTAAAGTAGATTTCTCTTCATGATGTGGATGGATCTCATCAAATCAGTGGAAGGCCTGAATAGATACAGGATGACCCTTCCCTCAGAAAAAGAGAACATTCCTGCATGATGGCTTTCAAATGAGGATATCAACACTTCCTGGTTCTACAGCAGCCTTTAGACTTGAACAGGGACATTGGCTCTACAGTTTTTGGACTTGCCAGCCTCCATGATTATGTGAGTCAGTTCCCTACAATAAATCTCTTTAGGAATATAGACAAATAGATAAATATCCTATTGGTTTTGTTTATCTGGAGAACCTCAAGTAATACACTATGGAAAAGAGGAAAATCAATCCTCTAAAAGTCTACAATCCTACTATTACACTAATTTTTAAGTTTAAAAAAATAAAAGGAAAGAAAGAAAGAAAGAAAGCCCACAATCTTTCATTGTTATTCAACTTTATCACTGTCAAGTCCAATGACCCTGGACAATTCTCTTGGATCTTGTATTCTTCCATTTTCTCACCTGTTAAATGTTAAGGATACCTCCCTGGCTATCTCATAGAATTATGAGGGCATATACCATATACCTTGAAGAAAGTAAAGGGGAAATATGAGAGTAAACATGACTGATTGAGCACACATTCAGTTCCACTCCCTCTGAAGTGAGAATAATAGCAGCAGGGTATCTTTAAAGAATTATGCAATTAAAAACAAAGGGAAATGAAGAAGAGACTATACCAGCAAAATTTAAGAAGCTGGAAAGCAGAAAGTTCAGTGGTAAATGACTTAGCCACACAAGGGAAAGCCAAATCCTAAATAAGCATGTAAAGTTCATGTGTAACCCAATTTGCACGGCAGAATTCTCAAAAGGTTCAAGACTGAATGAAAGTAGAGGTAAAATTAGGACCAAAAAATGGAAAACGAAAAAAAAAAAAAAAAAGCAGAAGTGGTTGATAGTTTTCTTTAAGACCTAGTAAGTGCCAGAATGCTTTTAACCAGATGACCACAGCTCCCCTCCTCCATCAGAAAAATGGAAGTTTATCTCAAGAAAGGACCCTGGGACTGGGGGACCCCAGGCACTATTGAAGGTGAGATTACCATATGGAATCAAGGGAACATTTCATACCAAATATTGCAAGTTCCAGCTCAGTTCTCCAAATCAGCTCACAAAACACTGACAGCCAAGCTTATACTCTATGGATAGATAAATGAAAGATTCTTTATACTGAATCTGACCAGACCAAGAGAAAGAAATCTCAAGAAGTTCCCCAACTAACATGCCAATCAGATACCTAACAGTGCACCCATAGTCTCCAATCTCTCCCAAGTACACAAAGCTTGCAGTCAGCATGTTAGTGCTTCAGAAAACACCTGTAGAAAGTCTCTAATGGGAAAGACAGATACAAACAGAGAACAAATAAAACTAGGAAGAACCAGCATCTAAACAGAGAGAAGAAAAAGTTTAAAAACTATAATTAGGTCTGTAATGGATATGTAAAGTAGAATATGTTATATAATTAAGTTTCTGATTAACTTTCATCATAATTTTAGAGATTTAACATTCCAGTTTTTTAACTATGAAAATATTCTGCTCAAGAACATAATAAAATAACATCACACCATTCACCATAATACATCCCTTCATAAACTCAGCCATACGTATGTATTTAATTATCTCACACAAGCATGAGACTAATCTGATTGAACAATGAAAGCAAGGCATAAAATGTTCTGAAGGAAACATTTTCTGTTATATTCAAAGCTAATTCCAATTGGGACATTTGTTTATGATACATTTAGGGAGAAATTTGAATATACATATTTGAATATATATGCAGACACACCTCATCTTAATGCATTTCACTTTATTTCACTTCACAGATATTATGTTTTTTACAAATTGAAAGTTAGTTATGACCCTGTGTCAAGCCTATTGGTGCCATTTTAACAACAGCATGTGCTTACTTCATACCTGTGTCATATTTTGGTAATTCCCACAATATTTCAAACTTCTTTATTATTAGTATACATGATATGGTGATCTGTGATCAGTGATCTTTGACGTAACTATTTTAAATCTTTTGGGGCACCACTATCTTATTAAAAAATGTTGTGTGTGTTCTGATTGCTCCACTGACTGGCCATTCTCCCATCTTTATCCCTCTTTTCCTATTCCCTGAGACAAAACAGTTTTGAAAATAGGCCAATTAATAATCCTACAATAACTTCTAAGAGTTCAAGTGAAAGGAAGAGTCACACATCTCTCACTTTCAATCAAAAGCTATAAATGATTAAGCTTACTTAGAAAGGCATGCCCAAAGCTTAGATAGGACAAAAGCTAGGCCCCTTGCACCAAAAAGTTAGCCATGCTGTGAATGCAAAGAAAAAGTTATTGAAAAAAATCAAGGCCAGGCACAGTGGCTCATGCCTGTAATCCCAGCACTTTGGGAGGCTGAGGCAGGTGGATCGCTTGAGGTAAGGAATTCGAGACCAGCCTGGCCAACGTGGTGAAAACCCATCCCTTCTAAAATTAGCTGGGCACTGTGGTGCATGCCTGTAATCCCAGTTACTCAGGAGGTTAAAGGAAGAGAATCGCTTGAACCCAGGAGGCAGAGTTTGCAGTGAGCTGAGATCATGCCATGCAATCCGACCTGGGCAACAGAGTGAGATTCCATCTTAAATAAATAAATAAATAAATAAATAAATAAATAAATAAATGTGCTACTCTGTGAGCACACAAATGATAAGAAAGTGAAACAGACTTATTGCTGACATGAAAAAAGTTATGGTGATCTGGATAGAAGATTAAAGCAGTCACAACATTTCCTCAAGCCAAAGCCTAATACAGAGCAAGGACCGACCGCTCTTCAATTCTATGAAGGCTGAAAGAGGTGAGAAAGCTGCAGAAGAAAAGTTTGAGATTGGCAAAGGTTGGTTCATGAGATTTAAAAATAGAAACCATCTCTGTATCATAAACGTACAGAGTGAAGCAGCTGATGTAGAAGCTGCAGCAAGTTATTCAGAAGATCTAGCTAAGATCATTGATGAAGGTGGCTACACTACATGACAGATTTTCAAAGTAGATGAAACAGCCTTCTATTGGAAGAAGATGCCATGTAAGACTTTCTAAGCTACAGAAGTGAAGTTTCCTGGTTTCAAATGACAGACCGACTCTCCTATTAGGAGCGATTGCATTTGGTGACTTTAAGATGAAGCCAATCACCATTTACCGTTCTGAAAGTCCTAGGGTCCTTAAGAATTACACTAAATTGAGTTAGCCTGTGCTCCATAAATGGAACAACAAGGCTCATATGACAGCACATCGGTAAACAGAATGGGTTACTGAATATTTTAAGCCCACTGTTGAGAATTACTACTCAGAAATAAAATCATATATATATATATATATATATATATATATATATATATATATATATATATACACACATATATATATATATATATATCTCCTTTCAAAATATTTCTGCTCATTGATAATGCAGCTGGTCACCCAAGAACTCTGACAAAGATATACAAGGAGATTAAAGTTGTTTTCATGCTTGTGAATACAACATCCACTCTGCAGCTCATGAATCAAGGAGTCATTTCTATGTGGAAGTCTTATTTAGGAAACACATTTCATAATGCTATAGGTGTCACAGATCGTGATTCCTCTGATGGATCGGGGCATTGAAATTTTTCTGGAAAGGATTCACCATTCTACATGTCATTAAGGATATCCATGATTTGTGGGAAGAGGTCAAAATATCAACATTAGCAGGAGTTTGGAAGAAGTTGATTCTAATCTTCATGGACGACTTCAGGAGTTCAAGACTTCAGTGGAGGAAGTAACTGCAGATGTCATGGAAATAACAAGATAACTAGAATTAGAAGTGGAACCTGAAAATGTGACGGAATTGCTGCAATCTCATGATCAAACTTGAATGAATGAGGAGTTGCTTCTTATGGATGAGCAAAAAAAGTATTTTTTTAAATTGAGATTGAATCTACTCTTGGTGAAAATGCAGTGAACATTGTTGAAATGACAGCAACATACTTAGAATGTTACATAAACTTCATTGATAAAGCAGTGGCAGGGTTTGAGAGGATTGATTTCAATTTCAAAAGAAATTTCACTGTGAGTAAAATGCTATCAAACAGCATCACAAGCTCCAGAGAAATCTTTCATAAAAGGAAGAGTCAGTTCATGTAGCAAACTTCATTATTGTCTTATTTTAAGAAATTGCTACATCCACTCCAACCTTCAGCCACCACTACCCTGATCAGTCAGCAGCCATCAACATGGAGGCAAGACCACCTCACCAGCAAAAAGCTTACAACTCACTGAAGGCTCAGATGATTGGTAGCATTTTTAGCAACAAAGTATTTTTAATTAAGGTATGTATATTGTTTTTTAGACATAATAGTATTGTACACTTAATAGACTACAGTATAGTACAAACATAACTTTTACATGTTCTAAGAAACCAAAAAATTCATATGACTCATTTTATTGCAATGTTCCCTTCATTGCAGTGGTCTGGAACCAAATCCACAATATCTCTGAGGTATGCCTATTTGTGTGTGTGTGTGTGTGCATGTGTGCGTGTGTGTGTGTGTGTGTACACACCCTCAGAGAAATCTGACTGCTTCTGCACTTGCATTCTCCCCAGTCTTTCCCCATCACAGTGACCAGACAGATCCTACTAAAATATAACCCTGAATCATATCATTATTCTTCTCAGAACCTTTCCATCTCATTTACTGTAAAGGCCTTTTTTTTTTTTTTTTTTTTTTTTTACTACAAGCTACATAGCCCTAACTTTTCTCTGGCCCCTCCCTCTCTGACTTTTTTCTGCCTGTCTCACTCCCTTGCAGACACCTTGACCTCCTTGGTGCTTTCTAAAAAGTGTATTCTCTTATTAGAACTTTGGTGGCGGCTGTTCACTCTGCTTGGAATGCTCTTCCACAAACATTCATGTAACTCATGCCCTCAAGTCTATATTTGCTGAAAATGTCACCTTTTCAATAAGGCCTACCCAGATCACACCATTGCAAACCACAACCCACCACCACTGTGAATTAGTAACCTCAATCCATTCTACTCTGTGCTTTATATTTTTCACATCCTATATAATTTATTCATTTATTATCTTCATTGTTCAATGTCTTTCTCTCTCTGCTAAAAGATATGTTCTACCATAGAAGGGCTATATGTCTGTTTTGTTTACTTATATATCTCAAATACATACTAAAATACATAATATGTTTTTTGAAATAACTACATGTGTAAAATGATGCTTATTACATAGTAGGAACTCAATAAATATTTGCTGATGGAATAAATTAATAGTGAATGAGAAGACTGGGATGCTTCTGAAAAATGTGTACAAATCAGAGAATAATAAAGCTTTCTGGAAAAACTAAAAATATGGCATTATAAATGAAAAGCTCAACAGAAGAAAAAGTATAGCATAGCAAAAAGACCAAGAGATGAGAACTATGAGAGAAAAAAAATAAGAATATTAAAAGGTTTGGTTCAAGAAGTTAACATGAGAACAATAGTCATTCAGGGGAATAACGAGAATAGAAAATACAAATGAAGAGAAATATTAAAAAATAATTCAGGAAAAGTTCTAAGAACAAAAAAATAAGTTTCCATTTTGAAAGGGCCCATCAACTTCACAGTGCAATGGATGATGATGAATGACAATAGACCCACGCATATCAGTGCGTATCACCACGACATTTTCTGGACAGTATGTAGAAAGATACTAAAAGTGTCCCGAAGAAAAACAACAGTTCCAGTACAAAATCAAGACCCAGAATGGCCTTGATTTTCCAAAGCAACACTGGAAGCTGGAAGGCAACTGAAGCATATTTCCAAGATTCTAAAGAAAAATTATTTTCAACCCAGAATACTATAATATAAAAAATAACTCAAGCACAAGGATAGACTAAAGAAACACATAAATATCTTAAAATATATGTAAGACTTCAAAAAATGAAAACTAAAAACTTCCATTGCTCTTTTTCTTAGGAAATGACTGGAGGAAGTAGTCTACAAAGGTTAGAGACATGCTAAGAGACGGGAAGACCTGGGATTCATGAAACAGAGACATCAATTCAAGAGAGACACAAAAGGATAGCCCAGGATAATAGTATTATGAATTGAATTGTATCCCCTCCAAAACACGTTGAAGTCCTAACCACCACAACCTGTGAATGTGACGTTACTTGAAAATAGGGTCTTTGCAGATGTAATCAAGTTGAGGTCATGCTGCAGTAGCGTGAGTCCTGGATCCAATCTGACCCATGTCCTTATAAAAAGAGAGAAATTTAGGTACACACACACACACAGAGAGATACACAGAATGCTGCATGAAGGCAGAAATTAAAGTGATGCATCCACAATGCCAAAAATTGCTGGCAATTGCCACAAATAACAAGAGAAGCATAAAACAGATTATCTCTCAGGGAATTCCAAAAGAGCCAACCCTATCAAAACCTTGACTTTGGACTTCTAGCCTGCAGAACTTGAAGGAATACATTTCTTGATTTTTTTAAGTCTTCAAGTTTGTGGTTACAGCATCCCTGGGAAACTACTCCAGAAGGTGAGGTGAGGGGAGATATTAGGAAGATAGATATACAATCACCTTAGAAAACACTCAGTCCCAATAGGAACAGTTCAGACATTTCTGGGAGAGTGACATGAGGAGATGAAATTGACAGAATAACTGGTGAGTGTTTAATGTATTGAGAGAAAGCATAAACAACTAGGGAAGATTTGAAGTACAGAGAAAAAAAAGCAAATGGGAAAAAAAAACCCAAACAAACAAAGACCAATTCAGGCAAAACAATAAAGGTGCAACAAGAGAAAGAAATTATATTCTTTCTTCATGTTCAGCTGTTATAATGGTTAATTTTATATGTCAATCTGAAGGGTGTTTTGGAATTAGATTAATATATAAATAAATATATATTTTCTATGTGTACATGTATATATTTTTATATATATTAATTTCATTCCAATCTCATTCCATATATACACACACACACACACACACACACACACACACACACACACACACCCCTTGAGTAAAGCAGATTGCCTTCCCCATTGTGGTTTGGACTCATCCAATCAGTTGAAGACCTGAATAGAACAAAAACCCCAGCCTCCCTGAGCAAGGGGAAATTCTCCTGCAGACTGCCTTCACACTCCATGTGCACCAATGGTTCTCCTGAGTCTCCAGGCTTCTGGCCTTCTCACCAAAACTAAATTATCAGCTCTCCTAGGTCTCCAGACTGCTGGCCCACACTGCAAATTTTGAACTTGCCAGCCTCCACTATCACCAATTATGGCATTGGCTTATTCTTTAAGCCAATTCTTTATAATACATTTTTATCTATATATCTACATCTGATTAGTCCCATTTCTCTGAAGAACCCTGATTAATACAGCTATAAGGTTTTTAAAATTATGATATAAATACTAAATACCAAAAGTATAACTGCAGAGAAAAAAAGTGGGTGACAGGTAGTGATCCTGTACATGGTAGGAGTTGGGGTAGTGTAACAGTGCTAAATCTTCATCTTTGTAGGTAGAGATAATGCCTAAACTTTTAAAACATCAAGAAATATCACTATAAGTATGTTATTATAACTATAAACATACTTATCAAAAGAAAATCAGAGCTCAAAAATAATTTATCTTCAACAATGTTTCCTATTAAAAGTTCATGAAAACTAATTTCATATAACAATTAACAGATAAGTGTCAAGGTCAAATCCCATTAAAAGTTATTATAACATAAAAGAGAATAAAAAGAAGAAGAAAATTTCAACAAGCAATGAAAAGAGAGGCCAGAAAAAGATGCCCATGGAACAGATCAAAGCTGTAATCTGTAATCTTCTATTCAGGATAAGATAAAAGGCATTAATAAAATAAGATATAAAAGGCAACATAGATTACAATTACAATAATTTATAAATGAGGTGATAGTATTCAGAAAAATACATATATAATAAAAGAAATTAAATGTCAGAAATGGAGAACAAACTAGAAGGAACACAAGACTGTATAAATATAACAGATAATGCCTTGAGAGAAATAGAAGGAAAGGAGGAAATTTTTATAAATCTAAGAGAAATAAGGGAAGAGATGAAAACCAATTCAAAAGAAAATGACAAATATTAACCACGAGGAATGAAAATACTACATACAGATAATCCCTAACACAGATAATCAAAGCAAAGAGAAAAAACAAATACTATAAACTGTAACTCAAGAAAATGTATCTGAGGTAAAGAAAAATTTGAAATTACTTATAACATAGTATACAGCAAATGTGAAAATACTGACCTACAACAGCTAACACAAAGACATTATCTAGTAATAACATTGAAATTCAAAGAACTAGAAAATACTCCATTGGATACAAGACTTTTAACAGAAAAAAAAAATTAGGTTAGACTTTAAGACAATTATGCCTTATGATGGGATAAAATGGAATACAATTGAAGATGCTCAAAGAAAGAAAATGTGAGCCAAGGATTTTATATCCTTCAAAATTGACTCTGCAGGATAAAGGACACAGAAAACCTCTTATTAGGATGCAAGAACTTTATTAGTCTCATGAGTCATTCCCGAAAAATCTACTAGACCAAAAGCTTTAGACAACCAAAATGTGTAGAGAGACATCAACATAGAAGCTGATGGTGAGCATTAAACTTATGATTACCTATACAACTAAGATTAAATGGGGGCCAAACAGGAGAGAATACAGTACAACGTGGCTATATGCACAGAGAGTGCAGAGGTAGTACAACTATTAAAAATGTGGAGGACAGAGGTACGGAGCAAGATGGCGGAATGAAAGGCTCCACCATCATCCCCCCACCACCAGTCCCTGCCATAAGGACACCAATTTAACAACTACCTATACAAAAAAAAAAAACACTTCACAAGAATCAAAAGTAAGGTGAGCTCTCCTAGTACCTGGTCTTAACTATGTATTATTGAGAGAGGCACTGAAGAGACAGAAAAAATAGTCTTGAATTGCTGATGCCACCCCTTCCTCATCCCTCACCTTAGCAGCAGTGGCATGGTATGGAGAGCATCTCTGGGCACTGGAGGAGGGAGAATAGAGCAATTCTGAGGCATTGAACTCAGCGCTGACCTGTTAGAGCAAAAAGGAAAACTAGACCAAACTCAGTTGATGCCCACCCACAGAGGGAGCATTTCAACCAGTCCTAGCCAGAGAGGAATCACAGATAGCCAGTTGTGTGAACTTGTAAAGTTGTAGGATACGAAATCAACATACGAAAATCAGTAGCATATGCCAAGAGTGAGCAATCTAAAAATGAGATTTAAAAAGTAATCCCATTTACAATAGCTATAAATAAAATTATATACGTAGGACTTAATTTAACCAAAAAAGTGAAAAATCTCTACAATAAAAATTATAAAACACTGATAAAGGAAATTGAAGAAAACATCAAAGAAAAGAAAAATATTCCATGTTTATGGATTGGAATAATTAATATTGTTCAAATGTTCATACGACCCAAAGTAATCTACATATTCAATGTAATCCCTATCAAAATACCAATAAAATTCTCCACAGAAATATAAAAAAATTCTAAAACTTATATGGAACCATAAAAGACCCAGAATACCCAAAGCATTCTGAAAAGCAAAAAGAACAAAACTGGAGGAATCACATTACCTGACTTCAAATTATACTATAGAGCTATAGTAACCAAAGTGGCATGATACTGGCATAAAAACAGACACATAGACCAATGGAATAGAATACAGAACCCAGAAATAAATTCATACACCTACAGTGAATTCATTTTTGACAAAGGTACCAAGAGCATACACTAGGGAAAAGACAGTCTCTTCAATAAATGATGTTGGAAAAACTGAACATCTATATGCAGAAGAATGAAACTAGATCCCTATCTCTTGCCATATACCAAAATTAAATTTAAAAGATTTAAATCTAAGACCTCAAACTATGAAACTACTACAAGAAAAAAATTTGGAAAATCTCCAGGACATTGGTCGGGGCAAAAATTTGAACAATATCCCCACAAGCACAGGCAACCAAAACAAAATTGGAGAAATGGGTTCACATCAAGTTAAAAAGCTTCTGCACAGCAGAGAATACAATCATGAAAGTGAAAAGAGAAAATATATTTGAATTATCCATCTGACAAGGGATTAATAACCAGAATATATAAAGAACTCAAACAACTCTACAGGAAAACAATCTAATAATCTGATTTAAAAAAAAAATGGGCAAAAGATCTGAACAGACATTTCTCAAAAGAAGGCTTACAAATGGAAAACAGACATAAAAAGGTACTCAATATCATTGGCCATCAGAGAAATGCAAAACAAAACTGCAATCACCTCACCCTAGTTAAAATGGCTTATATCCAAAAGGCAATAACAAGTGCTGGCAAAGATGTAGAGAAAAGGAAACCTTTGTACACTCTTGGTGAGGATGTTAAGTCAGTACAACCCTTATTGATAACATTTGAAGATACCTCAAAAAACACTAAAAATAGAGCTACCATATGATCCAGCTCTTTTACTACTGGGTATACACCCCAAATAAAGGAAATCAGTATATTGAAGAGATATCTGCACTCCCATGTTTGTTGTAGCACTGTTCACAATAGCTAAGATTTGGAAGCAACCTAAGTATCCACCAACAGCTTAATGGATAAAGAAAATGTAGATACATAAACATGATGGAGTACTATTCAGCCACAAAAAAAGAATGAGATCCAGTCATTTGCAATAACATGGTTGGAACTGGAGATCATTATGTTAAGTGAAATAAGCCAGTCATAGAAAGACAAACATCATGTGTATCATTTATTTGTGGGATCTAAAATTCAGACAATTGAATTCATGGACATAGAGAGTAGAAGGATGGTTACCAGAGGCTGGGAGGGTCAGTGGGGGGCTGCAGGGGAGGTGGGGATGGTTAATGGATTTAAAAAATGTTTAGAAAGAATGAATGACATGCTCTGTGATATCACTTCAAGGTTTACTATCAATAATAGCTGAACTGTACATTTTTAAGTAACAAAAAGAGTGCAGTTGGATTGTTGATAACACAAAGGATAAATGCTTGAGAGGATAGATACCACATTCTCCATGATGTGCTCGTTTCACATTCTATGCCTGTATCAAAGTATTTCATGTACCATGCAAATATATACACCTACTATGTACTCACAAAGATTTTATATATGTGTGTGTATATATATGTATATATGGCACAGAGAAAGTTGAAGAGGAAAGAGAAGTCTCTTTGCAAGTACAATATCCTTATTACAAATTTTACCAAAGGTGTATGATCACACACAGACATTGTTAGGGCTCTCTCAGAGTTTTGAAAGGGGTCCATGCAAGGGGCCTATAGATTAAGCTTCACTGATCTGATTTTGTCATGTCAGTTTCTGTTTATACTTGCAACTATAAAGAAAATAATGACTTCTGGTTGAAGAAAATGTAGAGAAGGAACAGAGAGGCATATTTTTAGATTAGTAGTAATCATACTGGTAGTATTAGCATTGCTATTTTAAGACTGTTGTATGAGTGTTGTGGATTAAAGTAAATGAGTAATTATGGAAAATTTGAATCATATTATCTTCCCTGGGTCCTGGAGAGCCAGGATTCTCAGTGCAGAAGAGAATAGATACAGGTGTAACACAGAAGCAGGTCAATAAATAATCATATAGTTCTGATTTTGATTTGGAAGTGTCAGTAAAAACCCATAAGTATTTCATCTTTAAAATATTATATATTAATATACTCTTAGTTCTATCTACCAAGGAGACCTGGAAACAATGACCAATCTAAGAGCAAAAGGCATCCCTTAAACCTAGATTGTGAACTTGAAATACCGTTTCCCACTAAATGTATTCAGGGATTCTTAGATCAGAAATGTAAAATTTATATATCTAAGACTTTTATCATACCAAATAGTAAAAAAGCTACCAGACCTAATAGGGTCATGTCAAGTCAGTCAGAAGCTCACATTAGGAAGCTTCTACTGGCCAAAAACGAGACAATTAGATTTTACAAAGACTAATAACTGAAATGAATTTAAATCTGTCAAATATGCCTAAATATAAGAGATTATGACACTAAAATATAAAATGAATTATCTTTGAAAAATAACAGAAAATCAATTTGTTATCCTGAAGACAAAGTAAAGAGAAAGAATCAAAACACAGCCTGTCTACCCTATCTGACTATAAAACGGGGTAACTAAATCGTAGATGAGGATAAACATCCTAAGAGTATTTCAACTTTAAATTTAAAAAATAATAAAATGTCATCATTTTTCACACCCCAATAAATTAATATGTCTAGGCTTTGAGCATCAATAGCTGTTTATACTTTATTTCTAAAACAGAACCAGACATTGTTATGTGCCTCCTGATGAAAGAACAGGGCACACTACATGCAGTTGTGCCAAAGCAGTCAAACATAAGTCATATCCAGCCTTTAGAACCAGCCACCAATTTGTGGGAAATTCAGAGGACAGAAAAAACATGTTGAGCACTTATATGAGTTTACAATTTTAAAAATCCAGTCTGTGAGAAACTCAATAGGTCCAACACTCCTGATTATTTAACAGAAAAAATGAAAGGAAAGAAAATGGAAGAGAAACTTTTAGATTAAAAGAAAATGTATTTTTTACAAGAACAGACAAGACTCATCTACAGCATTAAGCATATACAACTGGGTGATAAAACAAAAATCAACAAAAAAAGATTACTATAAAAATCAGGATAAACTCCAAATAGATACTTAAAAATTCCAAAATCATAAACAAAATAAATTCCAAATGGGTAAATACCTAATTACAATTTTTTAAATGTTTAGCATGTTGTGAAAAAATTATGATAAGGTGGTAGGGAAAGATTTCTGTGTGAGAATAATATCATTTTCTTAAATAAGCCAACCAAAAAACAATACAACAAATGAAGGCAATAAATCTGACTCTGTCAAAATTAAGTATGTTCACCAGTCGCTATACACCACAAAGTTTAATAATAAGCCATATCCTTAGTATTTGCAATGTGTAAAAGCTTGTTATCCATGATGTAAAAGAGTAGTTATAAAGCAATAAGTTTTTTAAAATATAAAAACAGGCAAAGGTTAAGAAGAGGCGATTTACAGAGAAGAATACACATGGCATATAAGCACATGAAAAGATGCTCAACAGCACCGGTAATCAGTGAGATAACATAAACATAACATTTCATATTCACCAGAATGGCAAAAACAAAATTTTGATAATACATAGCTTGGCAGGGTTGTCCTAAAGCAAGTGTTATAGGAAAAGTACATTAGAACCACCATTTTAGAGAATAACTAGATAATTATCCAGCAATATCTAGCAAAAGTTGTGATTAGAACAAGGCAAATGAGGAGTTTCTGGAATGCCAATACCTTCTTTTTCTTGACCAGGGTGTTAATTTTGTGACAGTCATTGACTTGTACATTCATTTTTGTGCACCATTCAATATTGCTATACTTTATTATTTTAAAAAGATTGCAATTAAACAGAATCTACTAGAGGTTTTTACGAGGAATATGTTCTCTTTTCTTCTCTTTTTCTTTCTCCCTTGGATTTAGGAAGCTGTAGCTAGAGCTGCAATGGCCATGTTGCCACAATGAAAAAAAGGCCAAGAGATCTGCAAAGAAATTAGCTCTGACTTATTCCACTATTGAACTAACATCAGCAATTGCCTGCCTCTGAACGTCTTGTTGTATGGTCAAAGTAAATCTTCATTTGTCAAGAAGGAAGAGATGGATGAGGGTGAAGTAGTGTGGTAGAATTTAGTGGCTTCTGGTAACATACAATGAGATTCTCAATATGTCCATTTTCCCATCAGGGTAAAATAAGGATAATAACTGACTTATAGGGCCATTAAAAAGATTAAATAAGCAAAAAGTAAGTTAAATGTGAAGCATAGTGCCTGACATATGATAGGCAATGACAGTGTTAATTTCTATTACTCCAATAACACTAACTGCAAGACAGGAGACCATAAGTATCAGTCATTCACAAATGAAATGTTTCATACTGTTTCTGGATTGCTTTTGGTTTTGGTTTAGTATCCTTGATATTGGTGAATGCAGCTAAATGCTAAATGTATGTGGGCATGGGGGAGGTGGGGATGTTCCCTGAGGATACTTAAATTTTATGTCATGTACTTCGAATCAGGGATCCAGTCTCTATCAGTCTTTACTTAAGTTGTACTGTGATAGAGGAAAAGGCAAACATTAAACATGAATGCACTACGCTAAGATATCTTAATAAATTTCTAAATTATGACTTTCCTATTTGTCTTACCCTTATGCAATCTGTTACCACACAGATGGATGAACATAAAGTTGATTTATTCTCCGTCAGTTTTTCATATCCTTTGTATTACGAGTTCTCTTGATTTTAGATATTCTCATTTAAATTTTTTGAAAAATTTCTCCTAACTCAAAGTCAGATGTTAACGTTTATGGAATGAGAATTGCTTAAATTTTTCACTAACTGGGGTCTCTTGACCTAAAGTAAAAGCATGGTTTTACTGAATGGTTTGAGTATTTTCTAGTTGCCTAAGTATGCATGATCTTCATTTCCTTTCTGTTTTTGGCCCTTCCGTTTCTCAGCAGTTTCTTCTTTTGTGGAGAACTTGGAGTGACATTAGCTAAAGAAGTGAACAAAACCTCCCCTCGCTTACATTTCACAAACTGTCTCCCACGCAGAGTAAGAGGTAACTGTGATGCTACATGTTCTAGTGGAAGTTCAGTGCAGTTATAGTTGAACAAGAACTCAACAGAACAAAACCATCATTTTGTTCCATCAGATAGTCTTTGATATTCCCCACTGTATCATATTGATGAATGCCGAATGACTCCCAAATTTGCCCTAAGACCTTCACTGCCTTTTCAATTTCTAACTGTATTGTGAAGCGCTTTAGGGGGTCTCAGACTTCATGCTTTGTCAGACTAGCTCTTTTCGTGAATGAATGTTCATGCATATGACAGTACAATAGACACTATTAAGTCACCCAGATGATATATCAGAGACACATTTTAAAAGGATTGTTAAAGGTAAGAGATACTATACATATAAGAAGAGACCATCTCCTTGATCCATAGGACAGAAGTTCTTTAGAAAGCCAACTAAGCCATGAATACATTCCAACATCAAAACCCAAAAGCTAATCCTGTGCAAAATTATAAAAATAAAAGACTGATGGGAAAAACTGACAGGAACTGCTTTCACTGATAATAGCAGGTATGTGAGCCAGAAGACACATTATCAGAGGAGAATACACACACACACACACCCCTACACACACACCCCTCCTTCATGTTCCTATACTCTCCACACATTAGATTCTGAAAAGCTATTCATTAGAAAATCCCTTGTTTGTTAAGTCCAAAGTAACACTATGCAAAAGACTTGAAAATATTAGCAGACAGATTTAATATATTTATACTGTGAATTATGCATGCATTGAAATAATTAAGAGATCTTAAATAGATGAGTATCTATTCCACAAGCATATCACCATAATTAATGGAGGGGAGAACATGTCTATTTACGTCCCCTGGAAAAATGATTTTCAGTTTCCTGATCTACAACTTGTCCATTGTTCTGCCCAAATCCTTCATGTTCCTTCAGGGCTAGGATTGTCCTACTTTACTCCCAGCCTCAATTGCCAAGAGACCAATGCCCATGGCTCTTGACAAAGAAAACAATCATTTAAAGGTATTTAACCTAATGGAGAGTCGTGAGAATGGAGCCAACTACACAGCCACATATGAGGTCTGCTAAAAACAGAACAAATGGGCAAGTGCTCAGGTCCTCACCAAAGCAAAGTCTTAAATGATAAAGTCTGATATAATCTTGGAGAATATCAGAATACATTACTTTTGAAAGAAAAGTCTAAGGATTATAAACATGAAGGAAAAAGGGGAGAAAGTTGCAAGAATTACATGGAATACTACACAAGAGA
This sequence comes from Macaca nemestrina, assembly GCF_043159975.1. Taxonomy (NCBI): domain Eukaryota; kingdom Metazoa; phylum Chordata; class Mammalia; order Primates; family Cercopithecidae; genus Macaca; species Macaca nemestrina. The sequence continues at coordinate 69,603,785 of NC_092128.1, forward strand.
TTCAAAGGGCCCTAATATGACTGTCACATAGGTTCACATAAATTCTATACATATCTCTGATTATTACTTTCTTTTAGGTCAAGAGACCCCAGTTAGCAAAAAACTTAAGTAATTCTCATTTCATAAACATTAACATCTGGCTTTGAGTTAAAAGGAATTCTTTAAAAAATTTAAATGAGTGGCTCACACCTGTAATCCCAGCACTTTGGGAGGCCAAGGCGGGTGGATCACGAGGTCAGGAGATAGACACCATCCTGGCTAACACGGTGAAACCCCGCCTCTGCTAAAAATACAAAAAAATTAGCTGGGCATGGTGGCGGGCACCTGTAGTCCCAGCTACTCGGGAGGCTGAGGCAGGAGAAAGGCGTGAACCTGGGACGCCGAGCTTGCAGTAAGCCGAGATCGCGCTACTGCACTCCAGCCTGGGCGACAGAGCCAGACTTTGTCTCAAAAAATAAATAAATAAATAAATGAGAATATTTAAAATATTCTGGGTACATTTTTTCATTAGAGGCACCCGGAAAATTGCCACAAACAATATTTAACTGCTTTGTTTTAAATTTTGAAACTCTTGTAAAAATATTTTTACACAGAATTATAAGATTTTTAAATTTACCCCAAAGATATTTGCATTTTTGTTGTTTCATTTAACTTGGTTTAAAATTTAAAGTAATACATCATTTTTTTAAAAGCAAAAAAAAAAAAACAAACATTCTGGGTGGTATAATTTTACTTTGTGAAATTTTAAAAATTGTATACAGTTAATACATTGTGGAAGGATACAAAAGAAACTGTCAAACCCTGCAAACCTTAAGCAGTAATGCTCTAATAGTGACTGTTAAACAAGATTTGATGGCTCAGGAAAACTCAAAGAACTCACAATGCCAATGCTTACAAGTTTACAGGGTGTATTTTGCAGGAAAAGGATCTAACATAACAACGACAGTAAGAAAGACTATGCATGTCAGATGAAGGCTGCCTCTCTTGCATCAGGAGCCACCAATGCGTGGTTCCTGACTAGAACTAGAGAGCATAAAATGCAGTCTCCGATGAGGTTTCTTTTCTTTTTTACTTTGCTATTCACATAGGCATAGTCCTACTATATAATCAGCATCAATAGCAAAGGACTCTGTGGGTCTCACTGAGACTAGGTGCCAATTGTTAGTCTCACTGTTATCAACAGTGCTGACAAGTTGATATTCACCACTCCAAAACTCTATGGACCATATTTACAAAGAGACAATCTTCATCAGCATGCTCCATGCCTTGTCCAGGAGCCAGTGCAGCACGGGGACATTTATTTCAGCAATGTCCACCTCAGGCTAATTCCAGGCCTACTGGATGAACCCCCACACCTCAAGTAGTTTCTTTGGTGAAGAAAATTCAAGAGTGTTGACCAGTGGCATGATTCAGCTTTTCCTTTTATATTTTTATTACTGCTTAGAGCTCAAGCACTTTAAATATCTCTCTTTAAAAAAACAGTTGGCATATACATTAGCAGATACCATCCACTCTGAGCGGAATTGGAAATTAGTAGTTGTAAATAAAATTTACCCACAATTGCTATTAAAACAGCTAGACCAGTAAAGAACAAGACTCCTCTGCACTTGGTAATCTAAAGAATAATTAAAAACAAGAAAGAAGAACTAAAGGTCATTTTATCAACATTTAACTTGAGTCTTTCTCTATTAGAAAAGCCATGCCTGGCCCATGAATGGAGCACAGAAGCACTTTATAGCAGATCATTTAATCCAGAACGAGATGAGGATTCTCTACAAAGCATATCATTTGCTCCAAACACTAAAAGGCAGAACGTAAGAATAATTAAGGCCCATTCAAAAGTCTGGCACTTCCAGCCCTCAGTTCTTTCTTCCCCTTAAACTGGAGCTCAAATATAAGGTTATAAATCCTATTAACAATAATGCTTCACAGGAAGGAGAATTATGTGTCCCAGTCTCAACCTCAGGGATAAGGGGGAGTTCAGAAGGAAGAGAAGTTAAAGCTTGGTAGGAAATAATAATGAAACAGTCACATAAAAGCTACCCTAATTCTCACCTAATGGATTCCACACATAACTTACAGTTAAAAGATTGAGAGGGAATCATGAATTTGGCCAAACATGAAAGACTAAAATTTTTAGTCAATTAATAGGCATTTAAGGAGTATATAATAAATGCCCAGCAGCATCTTGGCCCTTTCCCTCAATAAATTTACAAACAAGCAATGTCATCGAGGAACTTCAACTTGTACTGTGCTTGTCTTGTCCTTCAAACACAAGAAGAGTTTGTGTCACTGTTAAAACACTGGTTTCAGCCTGGGTCTCAAGTTTAATGAAATCCTAGTTTTTAATTGAAGTATCAAAGGCAAGTGCATCAGTATCAAACGAGAAAGGAAACAAGTACAGAGCAAATATACAGGGAAGTGTGGAGTAATTACTAGGCAGCACTGAGTACCCATTTCAGATCATGAATTTAAAATGAGACCATCATACTTGTGTGTTTTCTTAAGCCATTCTTACATTTGAATGCAAGAATAAGTTGGGTGCGTAATTGGATTCAGCCAGGGTTGTTTTTTGCCAAGTGTATAAATGAAAAGAAAAAGGGTCAAGGGAGTTAAGCGTGATTGCACAGGGTTGGCTATTACAATGTGGCAATGAATCTGAGGCAGAGGCATGAGATAATAACAGAGATGGTGGAGTTTTCTATGTAGAAGCAATAGTTAGTTCAATTCGACCTACGTAAAGAGATAAACACACTTCACTTTAACCCCCTATCTCCACACAAGGTCTTCAAGTCCTCTGCCCTCTGTTCAGAGGAATTTGCCCAGAGATTAATAGATATATGTGGTCCACATTGATGAAGATTTGGCAATGGGTCCTTTTTATTATTTTCCCTCTTCTCTACAGTGATGGTTTTTACTACTTTCTGTCCCTCCACTTCTTCCTTTCCAGTCTGAGTTCTCTTCTGTCTCTCCATTCCCATCTCCATTCCCAATCTTTCAGTTTTTGAAAGAAGAAAACAAAACGCAATAAACATATGTGTGCATGTGTCATTATAGTAGAATGATTTATAATCCTTTGGGTATATACCCAGTGATGGAATTGCTGGCTCAAATGATATTTCTAGTTCTAGATCCTTGAGGAATTACCACACTGTCTTCCACAATGGTTGAACTAATTTACACTCCCACCAACAGTGTAAAAGCAGCACTGTTCACAATAGCAAAGACTTTGTACAATCCCAAATGTCCATCAGTGACAGATTGGATAAAGAAAATGTGGCACATATACACCGTGGAATACTATGCAGCCATAAAAAACAAGAAGTTCATGTCCTTTTCAGGGACATGGATGACGCTGGAAACCATCATTCTCAGCAAAGTATCACAAGAACAGAAAACCAAACACCGCATGTTCTCACTCATAAGTAGGAGTTGAACAATGAGAACACATGGACACAGGGAGGGGAACATCACACACTGGGGCCTGTCAGCGGGTGGGGGCCTAGGGGAGGGCCAGCATTAGAAGAAATACGTAATGTAGATGGCAAGGGTTGATGGGTGCAGCAAACCACCATGGCAAGTGTATACCTATGTAACAAACCTGCATGTTCTGCACATATACCCCAGAAGTATAATAAAAAAATACACCCTCAGCAAATACACATTTAAAAATATTATGACTCTGTTTTTCTTCCTCCTTCTATTGTTATTCTTGTTCCTTGCCTTCCATGACACTTCTTTCTTAAGATTTTAAATATTAATATCATTAGGTGGGACATCTAAGTAGGCATCTGTGCTGGAAATACGGAGAAGGGGTAGTCATAGTGACTCAGAGAAGGGTGGCAAACCCTAAACAGAATGAGGAGGGTATTCATATAGAGGGCCACTGGTACCTCCCACATGAATTTCTGAAAAACTTACATTTCTAATAAATGTATCTTTGTTAATGAGATAGACATACATTTATATATGTAGATAGAGATATCCTGTCAAGAACAATGCCCTGCCCAACATAAATCATTGACCACAAGTTTCCATAGATGGACTTATATAAACAGCACATATCACTAAGGAAATGTGTACCTAAAATGAAAATAGAAAGTATGGCAGTTTTCCAAAGATAGCAGTCCCCCCACCCCTGACTGCTTAATGGACTACTAAATAATTCCAATCTTTACCACTGTCTCTCTAAGAACATCAAAGGGACCTTAATTCATAAAACACAGCACATCTTAAATCCCTCTTTTTCTCTCCTCTCCAAATCTTGTCTTGGCCACAGCTGATGCTGAGCCTCACTCTCTCAACTCTTGCTCCTGCCCTTTCCCACCTTTCAAGATGCCCCAGCTTGCTTGACTTCTGTTTTTTTGTTTGTTTGTTTGTTTAGCAAATTCAGATTCTCACATGATGGAGGAGTCAGAAAAGGTGAGCCAAGAAAGACCAAATAAATTCCCTATTTCTCTTTCCTGGGCTAGAAGAGATGCAGTGGCTATGTATAGACTACAAACACTTATATTTTAACAAATATTGTCACACTGACACTTTTCCTTTTGGCCACACTAAATAGGGGTGCTCCCTTTACCAAGGAAAATCAATCCTTACCCTCAGCTAGAAAGGTAAGACTGGTTGTCTACTAGGTGAAATAAAGAAAGTCTCAAGACCTTCCTTAGGCCATATTAAACTGTTCTGCCAGGACCAGCTTAACTATTCTTAACTGTTTCTTAACCAATTAAATAATTCTTGCCTTTAATGTCTCTTGACCAACAGAGAAGGTTAACTTTAGTTCATATCCACCCAATGCTACTTCTCTTCTTTTCTTCCCCTCAAAACCCAAAACTAATATCAGCCATATGTTTCAGTAAGCTCTCCCCAATCCGAGACTCTCTGTGGACCTTAAATTAAAGTTTGGGATTTATATAAATGGCCCTAGACACTGCTCTCTGGGGAACTTTAAGTGGTTGCCTACATGCTCTCTGAAACAGAAGACCAACATCTATCTCTCTGGCTGCGTCTTGCCTCTGGAAGTTGGCAGCTGGAGCCCAGCATGACTTCACAGACAGATGGAGCTTTCTGCTGTGTCTTCAGAGGAAAATCCCAAACAGAATCAAGCGAGTAGTCACAGCAGCAGTTCCGTCTACTGTAGGATGCTTCCTACTCAATCATAGCCAGGTGTGATTTTATATGATAGAAGCATCTCTTTCTTTCAAGCCCTTTGTTACAGAAAAGGAGACCAGTGTGGTTGTTTTCATCTTCAGGCCCCCTTAAAAGGTGAATTTGAATTCAAATCAAATAGAAGAGATAATCCATGAATCTTACTATAGAGTTGGAATTTAACAATAATGTTAACACTTATTTACCACATGTTATGTACCTGACACTGTTCTACTGCTTTGCATATATTTTAATTTTATTTAATACAAAACTCTATAAGGTAGAAACTACCATTATCTCTCTTTGAAAATGAGGAAACTGAAGGTCAACAAGTAACTGTCTAATGTATCTGGCACTACGTTTCAAACCCAAATGCTTAACGGCTACCTAAACTACCTGTCCCCTAGTATATGTAAGTGAGGCAAAGGGCTGAAAGGGATATATCTGTCCTCTCATTCAGTAGGAGTGAATGTGAAAAGCGAGAGGGAGCTAAAATCATGGCAGAAAGGACAAATTATAAAGGGAGGTGGTCCTGAATAGCCACTGAGTGATGACAGAGAGCAATATTGAAGAAAATGATGCTAAGACTAAGTAACATACAATCACAGATTCATACCTCCCAGGACATCCAGCAGATAATGAAAATGCAGGTTCCCCAGGCACCTTAAAAGATCCCAAGAGACACAGGTTACACATAAGTCTTCCACCTCTTTGGAGAGACACAACGGAATTTTAGCAGTGCTGTAGCCCCACACCTTCCTAATTAAATGTACTTGGGACAAGAGACAAATGTTCCAGGTCAAGAAACCAAATCAACACAGAAAGGATGTTCTGAAGCTATGTGCTGAGGACTTAGAGCCTGCTAGTTTCTTGTACACAGGAAAGGGGAGGTATGGGCAGGCAGGAAAACGCTCATCCTCAGATGTATCAGCAGCAAAATTTTTACTAAAAGAAGTCCCCATTCAAGATAACACATAACTGAAAAATATTTAACCACCCTCTGATTCCAGTAAAATAGCTCGCCAGGAGCATTTTTTCAAATTGCATGCATTTTTATGATTAAGTGGGGTGCTTGGCAGCAGTTCTAAGTGATTCCCAAGACTAAGCATAACTGCTTGCTCCTTCCATGCAAAAGCAGCCCTTTAATGTAGTCACCACCACATCCTTACAACTGTATGACATCCCTCCATCTACCTTCATCCCACACCAACAGGTCACAAAGGTCCAAGGAGAGCTGGCGACTGAGTCACATGAGCACTCAGAGTGACAATCCACTCTCCTCTAGATAAGCAACATCCATTCCTGAGCAGTCTGCCTTTTACTTGCTCCAGGTGAATTCAATGACACTTCTGAACTTAGGAAAGCAAACAGGACTGCATTCTTTATGGTAAAAATGACTTCAGGTTACCTCACCAGTTTCTTTCACATGTACTGCTTCCATGTCTGAGATTGTTATTAAGCTACAGACTCTCAGCTCCAAACCCACCCCTCTATACTCAACTTTGCGCTGCTGGGGCTGGAACTCTGCAAACTCTATTTCACCTCTGCCAGCTGAGTTTCTTAGATGTGGCCACCAAGAGGTACTAGAGGGAGAAGACCAGAGGCTGGAGGAGAGAGAGGAGACTTCCTCTCCCGTTTTCTCACTGTTCTGCAAGTGTCATTCAGTGCGGTTACTTCATCTCAGCAGCAGCAGCAGTTGACTTCAGTAATAGTTGATTCTAGTTTCCATTTTTTCCACACTCCAGGAACCAATCATCTTTTGTCATCTCAGAGATAACAGGACCATAGCCACAAGATTCCCACTCTGAACTTCTCAATTCTAATAAGCTCAACCTGTCCCCTTTGTTCCTGAGCCCTGGGGGGCACAGCTGCTTCCTTCAGCTACTATTTCTGTATTGCCTCAATGTTTCCCTTTTTCTCCATACCTGCTTATTCATATCTTTAAATTACCTTTTAAAATAACTGTTGTCTATTTTCCTCACCAACCCTGCCTGATATAATATGTGAGTTAATTTCTTCTGTCCTGTAATTTATCTAAACATACAAAAAAGAAACCAAAATTTGTCACCTCGTGGAGCTTCAATAACAGGAGACTGTTTAAGTTTTGAACAAATGCATCCTCCCCTTTGTTGACAATGGCAGAAAACACAGGTCATACACCTACTTTTCATTTGTTCTTTTCCTGTTGTTGCCTGTTAATGATGAATGTTTGGAAATCAAATTTTTAATGCTGTAAATTTTATTGGTCAAAATTACTTGTTTTATATAAAGGAGAACTAATTCAATCTTGAGCAAGAAAACAGAGCTGTGAAATTTTTCGAAGTTCCTGCATGACTTTCCTCTGGCTGTACACTTCTTTTTCCATATTATGACAATCCTGGTGGCTTAAAACGATAGAAGTGTATTCTCTAATAGATCTGGAAGCCAGCAATCTGAAATTAATGTGTCAGCAAGGCTGTGCTATCACTGAAGGCTCTAGGGGAGAGTTCCTTGCTTCTTCCAGCTTCTGGTGGCTCTGCCACTCCTTGACTTGTACGCACATCAATCCAATCTCTGCCTATAAGATCATATCACCTCCTCCTCTTTATGTGTCTTCTCCTCTGTGTCTTTCTCTAAAAACCCCTCTGTTTTTCTCTTATAAGGATACATGTGATTGTAGGTAAGACCCACCCAGATAATCCAGAGTAGCTCCTCCTCTCAAGATCCTTAATTTAATCAGTTACTTTATTATACAAGGTAATATTCACAGGTTCTAGGAATAAGGACACGGACAAATTTTGGGGGAGTCACCATTTAGCCCACCATCGTCCACCCTCAATGACCCCTTTACTTTTTCCATTTTCTTCCTTTGAGAATGGGAATGTTTTGTAACTGTTATATTATGTCTGACTCATTATTGTATTTTGGAAACAACTTGCTTTCTAGTTTCACAGGTCCACAAATGGAGACAATGTCCCAAGATGGATCACGCTTAGATTCTCACCTATATCTTATTTACATGATCTAGATGATGAGATTTGCGACATTTTAAGCAATGATATTTAAATGAGATTTTCAAATTTAGAGCTTGTGCTATAATGGTTTGAGGTTTTCAGGGATGTATTTCGCATATAGGATGAACATAATTTTTGGAGGGCCAAAGGATGGAATGTGGTATACTAAATGCTGTCCTTCAAAAAGATATGTCCATATCTTACTCCCCAGAACCTGTGAATACTACCTCATACTGCTGAAGGTGTGATTACGGATCTTTAGTTAAAGAACTAATGTTAGATTATCCAGGTGAATATGAAATGCAATCACAGTTTATTTATATAAGAAAGGCAGAGGGATTTTGAGATAGGCATTGCAGAGGAGAAATCACACAAAGAAGTAGCAGCAATATAATCATAAAGGCAGAGACTGGGTACATGAAGCTGCAGACCAAGTAACACCAAAGAATATCAATTGCCACCAGAAGCTGAAAAAGGCAAGAAGCAGATTATCCCCTAGAGCCTGCACAGGGAGCACAGATGTCAACAACTTGGCTTCAGACTTCTAGTCTCCAGAACTGTGGGAGAATACACTTTTTTTTTTGGTCTATCTTATTTTATTGTGGTGAGAACAATTAACAAGAGGTCTACCTTCCCAAACATTTTTAACATACAGTACATTATTGTTGACAATGGGCACAACATTTTACAAAAGATCACTAGAACTTATCCATTTTGCTTGATAAACTTTATGATGGTTGATTAGTAACTCTCCACTTCCACCTTGACCCAACCCCTGGTAACCATTATTGCACTCTTTGATTTTATGAATTTGGATATTTTAAATACCTCATATAGTTGAAATTATGCAGTATTTGTCTTTACGTGACCAGCTTATTTTACTTAGCATAATGTGCTCAAAGTTCTTCCATACTGCAGAATTTCCTCCTTTTACAGGGCTAAGTAGTATCCCATAATATGTATATACTACATTTTCTTTATTAATTTATCAATCAATGGGCATTCAGGTTGTTTCCACATCTGAGGTATTGTAAATACTGCTGCAATGAACATAAGAGTGTTAGTATCTCTTCAAGATCTTTATTTAAATTCGATTGGATAAATACCCAGAAGTGAGCTTGCTTAGTCATACAGTAGATCTATGTTTAAGTTTGAGGAACTTCCATACTGTTTCCAAATTAACTGCACCATTTTGCATTCCCAGAGTGCAGGGGTTCCAATTGCTCCACATCCTTGCCAACACTTGTTTTTTAAAAAATAATAATAACAACCATTCTAACATGTGATGTCTTCTTTGGGAAAATGTCACTAAACTCCTTAGAACATTTTTAAATTGAATTTTTAGGGATTTTTTTGATATTAAGTTATATGAATTCCCTACATATTTTGGGGATTAAACACTTAGATGATTTGCAAATATTTGCTCCCATTCCATAAGTTGCCTTTTCATTCTCTGGATTGTTTCCATTCCTGTGTAAATTTCATGTAGTCCCACATGTTTATTTTTGTTTTTATTGCTGTACTTGAGGTGTCATATACATAAAATCATTACCAAGACCAATATCATGAATATTTCCACCTGTGTTTTCTTCTAGTTGTTTTAAACTTTCAGGTCTTTAAGTCTTTTGTCCTTTTTGAGCTGATTCTTATTTATGGTATAAGATAAGGATCCAATTTTATTATCTTGTATGTAGATACTCTGTTTTGCCAAAACCACTTACTCATAAAACTATCATTTTCCTATTGTATACTCTAGGCATTTTTGTCAAAAATCAGTTGACCTTATAGGCATACCTCATTTTATTACACTTCACTTTATTGTACTTTACAGATATTGTTTTTTTTAAAAATGAAACTTTGTGGCAACCCTGTTTCCGGCAAGTCTATTGGCACCGTTTTTCCAACAGCATATGCTCACTTCATGTCTCTGGGTCACATGCTGGTAATTTTAACAATATTTCAAACTTTTTCATTATTATTATATCTATTATGGTAATCCATAATCAGTGATCTTTGATGTTACCAGTGTAGTTATTTTGGGGTATTATGATCTACGCCCATGTAAGACAGAGAAGTTAATCAATGAATGTTGTGAATGTTGTGTGTATTCTGACAGTTCCATGGACTGGTCATTGCCCTATCTATCTCCCTATTCCCTGAGACACAAAAATATTGAAATTAGGTCAATTAATAATGAAATGATCACCTCTAAGTATTCAAATGAAAGGAAGAATCGCATATCTCTCACCTGAAAACAAAAGCTAGAGATTATAAAGCTTAGTGAGGAAGGCATGTCATCTAAAACAGGGACAATTTTGTTTCTTTCTAATTTGCATGTATTTTATTTATTTCTCTTGCCTCGTTGCTCTAGTTAGGACTTCAAGTACTACATGTATAGAAGTAACAAGAGTAGGTATTCTTGCCTTTTTCCTGATCTTAGAGGAAAAGTTTTCGACTTGGTGTGATGTTAGATGTGTGTTTGTTATATTTGGCCTTAATGATGTTAAGGTAATTTCCTTCTATTACTAATTTGTTGAGCATTTTTATCATAAATGTTTGTTGAGATTTGTCAAACACTTTATCTTCACCTATTTAGATGATGATGTGATTTTTATCCTTTATTTTATTAATATAGTTTATCACATTAATTGTGTTGAACCATCCTTGCATCCCTGAAATAAAGACCCCTTGGTCATGGTGTAAGATCTTTTTAAAATACTACTGAATTCAGTTTGCTATACTTTGCTGTGATCTTTATGATTTCTTTCCTTCCGCCAGCTTTGAGCTTTGTAGCTTGCTAGTGTTCGGTTGAGAACTTTTGCATGTATATTTATCATGGTTACTAACTTGTAGTTTTCTTGATACCAAAAGGTATCAGTGTGATGCTGATGAAACAAACTTGGAAATATTTCCTTCTCTTCAATATTTTGGAAGGATTTGAGAAGTATTGTTATTAGCTTTTCTTTAAATGCTTAGTATAATTAAACAGTGAAGCTATCAGATCCACAGCTTTTCTTTGGAAGTTTTTTATCACTGATAACAACTCCATATTAGTTATGTCTATTCAGACTATTTATGATTTAGTCTTCATAAGTTGTATGCTAGTAAAAAAATTATCCATTTATTCTAGGTTATTCAGTTTGTTAGCATAAATGTATATTCTATAATTATTCATAAGAGATTTTATAATTATTTTTATTTTTGTGACATCAGTTGTAATGTTCATTTTTATTTCTGATTTTATTTGTCTTCATTTTTTAGTCTAGCTAACAGTATGTCAATTTTATATTTTCAGAATACCAACTCTTAGCTTTGCTGATTTTTTTTCTATTATTTGTCTATTTCAGTGATTCTTCCTCTAATCTTTGTTATTTTCTTTTTCTTGCTAACTTTAGGTTTAGTGTGGTTTTCATTGGTCTAGTTCCCTAAAGTGTAAAGTTTAGTTCTTTAAGATCTTTCTTGATTTTTAATGTAGGCATTTATTGCTATGAAAGTCTCTCTTAATATTGCTTTGCTGCATACCATAAATTTTGGTATGTTGTATTTTTATTTTCATTTGTCTCAAGGTATTTCCTAATTTCCTCTTAAGGTTTTTCTTTAACCCAATGATTATTTAAGAGTGTGTTCTTTAATTTTCACTTGTGTAAATTTTCTAGTTTCCTTTTTGTTACTGATTTTAAGTTTCATTTCATTGTGGTCAGAAAACATACTTGGTATGATTTTAATCTTCTTAACTTTGTTAAGATTTGTTTAGTGACCTAACTCATAATCCTGGAGAAAAATCCATGTATACTTGAGAAGAATATGTATTTTGCTATTGTTGGGTGAAATATCCTATATATCTGTATATATGTAGTGTTATTCCAGTCCTGTTTCCTTATTGATCTTCCCTCGAGATGTTCTGTCCATTATTGAAAGTAAGGTATTGATTTACTACTGTTATTGCTTGTTATTTCTACCTCCAGTTCTACCAATGTTGGCTTTATATATTTAGGTGCTTTTCTGCTTAATGCATATATATATATGTGTGTGTGTGTGTGTGTGTGTGTGTGTGTCTGTGTGTGTATACACATATATATAAAAACGTGTGTGTACACACACATACACATATTTATAATTGTTAGATATTTCTGGTAGAGTGACCCTTTTATTATTAGTCATTATAAAAATTCTTTCTGTCTGTTGTTACAGTTCTAGACATAATTCTATTTTGTCTAAGAATAGCCACCCTTGCTCTCTTTCAGTTACGATTTGCATAGAATATATTTTTCCATTCCTTCACATTAAGTGAAGTAATAATGAAATTGAAGCCATAATAAAAAATCTCCCATCAAAAAAATAAAAATAAAAAAGCGTAAGACCTAATGGCTTGAGAATTGATTTCTACTATCATTTAAAGAAGAACAATACCAATTGTACTTAAACTCCTTACAAAATTAAAGAGGAGGGAATCCTTCCAAACTCGCTCTACAAGGCCAGCATTACCCTGATACTAAAAGCAGACAAGGACACACAAAGAAAAATACATGCCAATATCACTGATGAACATAGATGCAAATATTATCAACAAAATACTAACAAAGCAAATCCAACAGTACAATAAAAACATCACACACCATGATCAAGTGGAATTTATCCCTGGGAGGCAAGGATGGTTTCATATATACAAATCAATAAATGTGATACATCACATTAATAAAATAAAGAACAAAAATTATATGAGTATTTTGACAGATGGAAAAAAAGACATTTGATAAAATTCACCATCCCTACATGCGAAATACCTTCAACAAACTGGGAATAGAAGGAAAATACCTCAAAACAGAAGAATCAAATATGATGCAGCCACAGATGACATCATAGTCAATGGGGAAAAAATTGAAACTCTTTCCTCTAAGATCTGGAAAAAGATAAAGATGCCCACTTTCATCACTTTTATTCAACAAATACTGGAAGTCCTGGTCACAGCAATTAGCTAAGGGAAAGAAATAAAGGGATTCAAAACTGGAAAGAAAGAAGTCAAATTATCCTTATTTGTAGAATGTGATGTTATATTTAGAGAAATCAAAAGACTATTAAAAACCTGTTATAACTGATAAACAAATTCAGTAAAGTTGCAGGATATAAAATCAATATACAAAACTCAGTAGCATTTGTATACACCAAGAGCAAACAATCTGAAAAGAAATCAAGAAAGCAATTGCATTTGCAATAGCTACAAAGGTTATAAAATACTTAGAAATCAATTTAACCAAAGAAGTGAAAGATCTATATAAGAAAAATTATTTAAAAATTGATGAAAGATATCGAACGATCACACAAAAAAGTGAAAAGACATTCCATACTCATGAATTGTAAGAATTAACATTGTGAAAATGGCAATACTACTAAAAGCAATTTGTAGATTCAATGCAATTCATATCAAAATACCAATGACATTTTTCACAGAAATATAAAACAATCCTAAAATTTACGTGGACCTACAAAAGACCCCAAATAGTCCTGATCAAAAAGAAAAAACCTGGAGCCACCACATTACCCAACTTCAAATATGACTGCAAAGCTATGGTAACCAAATCAGCATGTTATTGGCATGAAAACAGACATGTAGAGCAACGGAGAAGTATTGAGAACCCAGATATTAATCCATACATTTACAGCTAACTGCTTTGACAAAGGCACCAAGAACATAGAATACAGAAAGAACAGTCTCTTCAATAAATTGTACCGGGAAAACTGGATAACCACATGCAGAAGAATGAAACCAGACCCCGATGCCTTGCCATACACAAAAATCAAATCAAAATGAATTAAAAACTTAAACTTAGACCTGGAATTATGAAAACCTAGAGAAAAAAATTGGGTAAATGATCCAGGATGTTGGTCTGGGCAAATATTTTTTGTGTAAGACCTCAAAAGCACAGGCAGCCAAAGCAAAAACTGACATATGGGATTACATCAAGCTAAAACGCTTCTGCACAGCAAAGGAAATAATCAAGAAAGTGAAGAGACAACCAGCAGAATGGGGAAAAATATTTGCAAACTATTCAACTGACTAAGGATTAATACAGAATACATAAGGAGCTCAAACAACTCAATAGCAATAAAAACAATCCAATTAAAAACTGGGCAAAGGACCTGGATAGACATTTCTCAAAAGAATGCATACAAATGGCCGACATTATATGAAAAAACCTCAATATAACTAATCATCAGAGAAATGCAACTCAAAAATGCAACTTAACTGCAGTGAGATGATATCTCATTGTCTTGTATCTTTTTGTCTTATAGCAAAAAGACAGGGAAAAATGGATGCTGGCGAAGATGTGGAGAAAGGGGAATCCTTGCACAACGTTGATGGAAGTGTCAATTAGCACAGCCACTACGAAAAACATATGCATGTTTCTCAAGAAACTAAAAATTGGGGGTTGGGGATTAAGCCAAGATGTCTGAATAGAGGCAGCTCCATTCTGCAGCTCCCACCAAGAAGGACAAAAACTACAAGTGAACTCTGCATCTTTAACTGAGGTACCGAAGTTCTCTTATTGAGATTGACTAGGTGGTTGGCATGACCCATGGAGAACAAGCAAAAACAGGATGGAATATGAGATTTGGGAGGGGCTGGGGTGGAATGATATGGCTTGTCTGTGTTCTCATGCAAATCTCATCTTGAATTGTAGTCCCCATAATTCCCATGTGTCGTGGGAGGGACCTTGTGGGAGGTAATTGAATCATGCTGGTGGTTACCCTCATGCTGTTCTTGTGATAGTGAGTAAGTCTCATGAGATCTGATGGTTTTATAAAGGGGAGTTCTACTGCACAGGTTTTCTCTTGTCTGCTGCCATGTAAGAGATGCCTTTTTCCTGCCTCCATGATTGTGAGGGCTCTATAGCCATGTGGAATTGTGAGTCCATCAGGCCTCTTTTTCTTTATAAATTATCCAATCTTGAGTATGTCTTGATCTGTACCATGAAAATGGACTAATACAGTGATGCTTATCCCAATTCTTCTGATTTGATCTTTACATATTATATGAATGTATCAAATTATACATACACCCAAGATATGTCTGTTATATATCAATATTTCTGATACACAAAATTAACTTTTAAAAATTAACAATAAAGTAACAAACTTAAAGACAGCATACAGTTTGGGCTATTTTTTAATCCATTTCTAATCCTTTTATAAAATCCATTCAGTCACCCTATGTTTGAATGGGGAGTTTAATTTATTTACTGTATTAGTTTGTTTTCATGCTGCTGATAAAGACATACCCAAAACTGGGAACAAAAGAGGTTTAATTGGACTTACAGTTCCACATGGCTGGGGAGGCCTCAGAATCATGGTGGGAACTGAAAGGCACTTCTTACATGGCAGCAGCAAGAGAAAAAGGAGGAGGAAGCAAAAGTGGAAACCCCTGATAAAACCATCAGATCTCATGAGACTTATTCACTATAACGAAAATAGCATGGGAAAGACCAGCCCCTATGATTCAATTATGTCCCCACGGGTCCCTCCTACAACTCATAGGAATTCTGGGATATACAATTCAAGTTGAGATTTAGGTCGGGACACAGCCAAATCATATCATTCCACTCCTATTCCCTCCAAATCTCATGTCCTCATTATTTCAAAACCAATCATGCCTTCCCAACAGTCACTCAAAGTCTTAAATCATTTCAGCATTAACCCAAAAGTCCATAGTCCAAAGTCTCATCTGAGACAAGGCAAGTCCCTTCCATCTATGAGCCTGTAAAATCAAAAGCAAGCTCGTTACTTCCTAGATATACTGGGGTATGGGTATCAGGTAAATAAAGCCAATCCAAATGGGAGAAATTGGCCAAAACAAAGGGACTACATGGCCCATGTAAGTCAAAAATCCAGTGGGGTGGTCAAATTTTAAAGCTCCAAAATGATCTCCTTTGACTCCAGGTCTCACATCCAGGTCACGCTGATACAAAAGGTGGGTTCCCATGGTATTGGGCAGCTCCATTCCTGTGGCTTTGCAGGGTACAGCCTCCCTCCTGGCTGCTTTCACTGGCATTGAGTGTCTGTGGCTTTTCCAGGCACAGAGTGCAAGTGTCAGTGGCTCTATCATTCTGGGGTCTGGAGGACAATCGCTGTCTTCTCACAGCTCCACTAGGCAGTGCCCCATAGACTCTGTTTGGGGTCTCCGATCCCACATTTCCCCCCTTCTGCACTGCCCTAACAGAGGTTCTCCATGAGGGCCCCACCCCTGCAGCAAACTTTTGCCTGGGTGTCCAGGCGTTTCCGTGTATCTTCTGAAATCTAGGTGAGGTTCCCAAACCTCAATTCTTGACTTCTGTGCACTCACAAGCTCAACACCACGTGGAAGCTGCCAAGGCTTGGGGTTTCCACCCTCTAAAGCCACAGCCCGAGCTCTGTGTTGGCACCTTTCAGCCATGGTTGAAACAGCTGGGACACAGGGCACCAAGTCCCTAGGCTGCACACAGCATGGGGACCATGGGCCTGTTCCATTAAACCACATTTTCCTCCTAGGCCTCCAAGCCTGTGATGGCAGGGACTGCTGTGAAGGTCTCTGACATGGCCTGGAGACATTTTCCCCATGATCTTGGGGATTAACATTAGGCTCCTTGCCACTTATGCAAATTTCTGTAGCCAGCCTGAATTTCTCCTCAAAAAAAAAATGGTTTTTATTTTCTGCTACATCATCAGGCTGCAAATTTTCTGAACTTTTATGCTCTGTTTCCCTTTTAAAATGGAATGCTTTTAACAGCACCCAAGTCACCATTTGAATGTTTTGCTGCTTAGAAATTTCTTCCACCAGATAATCTAAATCATCTCTCTCAAGCTGAAAGTTCCACAGATCTCTAGGGCAGGAGCAAAATGCCACCAGTCCCTTTGCTAAAACATAACAAGAGTCACCTTTGCTCCAGTTCCCAACAAGTTCCTCATCTCCATCTGAGACCACCTCAGCCTTTAACTTATTGTTCACATTACTATCAGCATTTTTGTCAAAGCCATTCCACAATTCTCTAGGAGGTTCCTAACTTTCCCACATGTTCCTGTCTTGTTCTGAGCCCTCTAAACTGTTCCCACCTCTCCCTTTTACCCAGTTCCAAGTCACTTCCACGTTTTTGGGTATCTTTTCAGCAATGCCCCAGTCCACTGGTACCAATTTACTTTATTAGTTCATTTTCATGCTGCTGATAAACACATACCCGAAACTGAGAACAAAAAGAGTTTTAATTAGACTTACAGTTCCACATAGCTGGGGAGGCCTCAAAATCATGGTGAAAGGTGAAAGGCACTTTTTACATAGTAACAGGATGAGAAAAATGAAGAAGCAAAAGCAGAAACTCCTGATAAACCCATCAGATATTGTGAGACTTATTCACTGTCACAAGAATAGCATGGGACAGACCAGCCCCATGATTCAATTATGTCCCCCTGGTCCCTCCCACAACACACAGGAATTCTGGGAGACGCAATTCAAGATTTGGGTGGGGACACAGCCAAATGACATCATTTACATTTAAAGTAATTACTGTTAGGGAAGGATTTGCTATTGCCACTTTATTCATTGTTTTCTACTGGTCTTATAGTTCTTTTATTGTATTTTCCTTTCCTATTGCTTTCCTTTGTGTTTTGTTAATTTTTTGTATTAGTACACTTTGATCCTTTTCTCTTTTGACTTTGTGTAACTTTGTAGGTATAACATGTCTCAGTGTGAATTTCTTTGAGTTCATATAATTTGGTATCTTCTAGTCTTCCTAGATGTGAATGATCATTTCCTTCCCCAGATTTGGAAAGTTTTCACCCATTATTTCTCTGAATAAGCTTTATGGCTCTTTCTCTTTCTTCTCCAAGTACTCCGATAATGCGCATATTGCTCCTAATCATGATGTCCCATAATTCCTCTATGCTTTCTTCACTTTTTCATATTTTTCTTCGATTTTCCACTGAATTATTTTTAGTGATCTTTCAATTCACTCATCCTTTCTTCTGATTAATCTAGTCTGCTATTGAATCCCTCTAGTAAATTCTTAGTTGAGTTATTGTGCTCTTCAGCTCCGTGATTTCTGTTTGGTACTTTTAATATTTTCTATCTCTTTGTTGAAATTCTTACTTTATACATGCATCATTCTTTTGACCTCAGTGAGCATCTTTATAAGAGTTATTTTTAAGGCCGGGCGCGGTGGCTCAAGCCTGTAATCCCAGCACTTTGGGAGGCCGAGACGGGCGGATCACGAGGTCAGGAGATCGAGACCAGCGTGGCTAACACGGTGAAACCCTGTCTCTACTAAAAAATACAAAAAAACTAGCCGGGCGAGGTGGCGGGTGCCTGTAGTCCCAGCTACTCGGGAGGCTGAGGCAGGAGAATGGCCTGAACCCAGGAGGCAGAGCTTGCAGTGAGCTGAGATCCGGCCACTGCACTCCAGCCTGGGCGACAGAGCAAGAATCCATCTCAAAAAAAAAAAAAAAAAAAGTTATTTTTAATTCTCTGTCTGTAAATTATATACCTCATTTTCATTAGGTTTTTTTGTTTGAAACATCTTTGCCTGGTTTTTCATTTTTCTTGACTCTCTGTGTTGATGTCTGTACATTACACAAAGCAAGCACTCCTCTGTCTTCACAAACTGACCTGTATAGGAAAAGACCTTCACCAATCATCCTAGCCAGGGATGCTGAGATTGTCTATTAACTCCTTTCTTCTCAAGGAAGAAGCAGGCAGCTGCGGTTTCTGATCACTTCCTCTGTGCTGAGCTGGGGTGGCGAGTTTTGGCACCTACCAATCCAAGTCACTATGTCCATTCTTTCCCAGGCAGCTAGACTGTACTGGATCTGTCAGAGCTTCAAGACTGGCGAGGCAGGTACTAGTTCTTTGGGCAGCTCTGGAAACTGGGCACTGAAGTACATGTCAACTCTCCCCCTACCAGGGGAAACCGAGAGCTGGTTTTATTTATTTATTTTTTTCATCTATTTGCTTTGTGCTTAACTAAGAGGAGGATCAATGTCATCTACTAACTCTGTTCTCCTCCAGGTGGCTAGACTATTCTGGACCCTTCAGATATCCAAAAGCCTCCTGAGAAAATGTGGGGTACTAGACACATGAAACAACCCCTTCCCTGCTCTGGTTGAAGCTGAGAGCTAGCGTACCTTTTCTTGGTCATGTAGTGCTGTGCTAGGGGTAGGGTTTCTGGTGAAAGGGTATCCTAAATCTTCCCACCAGCTTTGTTAAGTCTAGTTTCATTTTTGGTTTTCAGGATGCAGGAGCTTTTCTGGTTTCTCACAAAGGGAATTCGTCCATGAGTTGCTGCTGAATTGATGTGTTCATGAGGTGTAGTTGTGAGGGAAGAAGGGTCCGGGGCTTTCTATTTCACTATATTGCTGATGTCATTTCATTTTCTATTGTTTTAAGCCACAAAGTTTGTGATAATTTGTTATGGCAGCTTTAAGAAACTAATACAGTTCACAAAAGATAAAAAATAATACAACAGCAAAAAGTTAAAATAAAACCAGATTTGAAAAAAAAGATTACCAGCCACAGGACATATGCTCTCATCTTCAGATGAGGCAGGGAGGATGAGAGTAGATATAGATTCATTTGTACTATTTCAAAATAATTTCTAAAGTACAAAAGTTAGTGCTGTTCATTGAGATTTTTAACTGTTGATGTTACACGAGAGTTTCAAGAATCAAAAAGCTTTAAAAATTAATGCATCATTAAATGTATATAGCTCATCAATTCCTTTTAATGATACTCAGTTTCCCCCAAAACACAACCTGCAGGCACACTGAAATTCACTTAGGTGATGTTTCTAAACATTATGGAACGTCAACCTCTAGCAATTCAAATCTGCCCAATTGTATTTCCTTTTCACTACTGATAAGTTTTCAAACTGAAACCTTTCAAACCACACATCTTGGTTACAAAATAAATTTTTAAAAATTAGAATATGGTGTTAGGGGGCAGAGCAAGATGGCCGAATAGGAACAGCTCCAGTCTCCAACTCCCAGCATGAGCGACACAGAAGACCGGTGATTTCTGCATTTTCAACTGAGGTACTGGGTTCATCTCACTGGGGAGTGCCGGACGATCGGTGCTGGTCAGCTGCTGCAGCCCGACCAGCGAGAGCTGAAGCAGGGCGAGGCATTGCCTCACCTGGGAAGCGCAAGGGGGAAGGGACTCCCTTTTCCTAGCCAGGGGAACTGAGACACACAACACCTGGAAAATCGGGTAACTCCCACCCCAATACTGCGCTTTAAGCAAACAAGCACACCAGGAGATCATATCCCACACCTGGCCGGGAGGGTCCCACACCCACGGAGCCTCCCTCATTGCTAGCACAGCAGTCTGCGATCTCGCGGCAAGGCAGCAGCAAGGCTGGGGGAGGGGCGCCCGCCATTGCTGAGGCTTAAGTAGGTAAACAAAGCTGCTGGGAAGCTCGAACTGGGTGGAGCTCACAGCAGCTCAAGGAAACCTGCCTGTCTCTGTAGACTCCACCTCTAGGGACAGGGCACAGTAAACAATAACCAACGCAACAGAAGCCTCTGCAGAGGCAAGCGACTCTGT
The DNA here is from genome assembly GCF_043159975.1 of Macaca nemestrina. Taxonomy (NCBI): domain Eukaryota; kingdom Metazoa; phylum Chordata; class Mammalia; order Primates; family Cercopithecidae; genus Macaca; species Macaca nemestrina. Next base: position 69,624,488 of record NC_092128.1, read on the forward strand.
CTGACAGCTTTGAAGAGAGCAGTGGATCTCCCAACACGGAGGTTAAGATCTGAGAAGGGACAGACTCCCTGCTCAAGGGGGTCTCTAACCCCTGAGTAGCCTAACTGGGAGACATCCCCCACTAGAGGCAGTCTGACACCCCACACTTCACAGGGTGGAGTACACCCCTGAGAGGAAGCTTCCAAAGCAAAAATCAGACAGGTACACTCGCTGTTCAGAAATATTCTATCTTCTGCAGCCTCTGCTGCTGATACCCAGGCAAACAGGGTCTGGAGTGGACCTCAAGCAATCTCCAACAGACCTACAGCTGAGGGTCCTGACTGTTAGAAGGAAAACTATCAAACAGGAAGGACACCTACACCAAAACCCCATCAGAACATCACCATCATCAAAGACCAGAGGCAGATAAAACCACAAAGATGGGAAAAAAGCAGGGCAGAAAAGCTGGAAATTCAAAAAATAAGAGCGCATCTCCCCCTCCAAAGGAGCGCAGCTCATCGCCAGCAACGGATCAAAGCTGGACGGAGAATGACTTTGACGAGATGAGAGAAGAAGGCTTCAGTCCATCAAATTTCTCAGAGCTAAAGGAGGAATTACGTACCCAGCACAAAGAAACTAAAAATCTTGAAGAAAAAGTGGAAGAATTGATGGCTAGAGTAATTAATGCAGAGAAGGTCATAAACGAGATGAAAGAGATGAAAACCATGACACGAGAAATACGTGACAAATGCACAATCTTCAGTAACCGACTCGATCAACTGGAAGAAAGAGTGTCAGCGATTGAGGATCAAATGAATGAAATGAAGCGAGAAGAGAAACCAAAAGAAAAAAGAAGAAAAAGAAATGAACAAAGCCTGCAAGAAGTATGGGATTATGTAAAAAGACCAAATCTACGTCTGATTGGGGTGCCTGAAAGTGAGGGGGAAAATGGAACCAAGTTGGAAAACACTCTTCAGGATATCATCCAGGAGAACTTCCCCAACCTAGTAGGGCAGGCCAACATTCAAATCCAGGAAATACAAAGAACGCCACAAAGATACTCCTCAAGAAGAGCAACTCCAAGACACATAATTGCCAGATTCACCAAAGTTGAAATGAAGGAAAAAATCTTAAGGGCAGCCAGAGAGAAAGGTCGGGTTACCCACAAAGGGAAGCCCATCAGACTAACAGCAGATCTCTCGGCAGAAACTCTCCAAGCCAGAAGAGAGTGGGGGCCAATATTCAACATTCTTAAAGAAAAGAATTTTCAACCCAGAATTTCATATCCAGCCAAACTAAGTTTCATAAGTGAAGGAGAAATAAAATCCTTTACAGATAAGCAAATGCTTAGAGATTTTGTCACCACTAGGCCTGCCTTACAAGAGACCCTGAAGGAAGCACTAAACATGGAAAGGAACAACCAGTACCAGCCATTGCAAAAACATGCCAAAATGTAAAGACCATCGAGGCTAGGAAGAAACTGCATCAACTAACGAGCAAAATAACCAGTTAATATCATAATGGCAGGATCAAGTTCACACATAACAATCTTAACCTTAAATGTAAATGGACTAAATGCTCCAATTAAAACGCACAGACTGGCAAACTGGATAAAGAGTCAAGACCCATCAGTCTGCTGTATTCAGGAGACCCATCTCACACGCAGAGACATACATAGGCTCAAAATAAAGGGATGGAGGAAGATTTACCAAGCAAATGGAGAACAAAAAAAAACGGGGGTTGCAATACTAGTCTCTGATAAAACAGACTTTAAACCATCAAAGATCAAAAGAGACAAAGAAGGCCATTACATAATGGTAAAAGGATCAATTCAACAGGAAGAGCTAACTATCCTAAATATATATGCACCCAATACAGGAGCACCCAGATTCATAAAGCAAGTCCTTAGAGACTTACAAAGAGACTTAGACTCCCATACAATAATAATGGGAGACTTCAACACTCCACTGTCAACGTTAGACAGATCAACGAGACAGAAAGTTAACAAGGATATCCAGGAATTGAATTCATCTCTGCAGCAAGCAGACCTAATAGACATCTATAGAACTCTCCACCCCAAATCAACAGAATATACATTCTTCTCAGCACCACATCGTACTTACTCCAAAATTGACCACGTAATTGGAAGTAAAGCACTCCTCAGCAAATGTACAAGAACAGAAATTATAACAAACTGTCTCTCAGACCACAGTGCAATCAAACTAGAACTCAGGACTAAGAAACTCAATCAAAACCGCTCAACTACATGGAAACTGAACAACCTGCTCCTGAATGACTACTGGGTACATAACGAAATGAAGGCAGAAATATAGATGTTCTTTGAAACCAATGAGAACAAAGATACAACATACCAGAATCTCTGGGACACATTTAAAGCAGTGTGTAGAGGGAAATTTATAGCACTAAATGCCCACAAGAGAAAGCAGGAAAGATCTAAAATTGACACTCTAACATCGCAATTAAAAGAACTAGAGAAGCAAGAGCAAACACATTCGAAAGCTAGCAGAAGGCAAGAAATAACTAAGATCAGAGCAGAACTGAAGGAGATAGAGACACAAAAAACCCTCCAAAAAATCAATGAATCCAGGAGTTGGTTTTTTGAAAAGATCAACAAAATTGACAGACCACTAACAAGACTAATAAAGAAGAAAAGAGAGAAGAATCAAATCGACGCAATTAAAAATGATAAAGGGGATATCACCACCGACCCCACAGAAATACAAACTACCATCAGAGAATACTATAAACACCTCTACGCAAATAAACTGGAAAATCTAGAAGAAATGGATAATTTCCTGGACACTTACACTCTTCCAAGACTAAACCAGGAAGAAGTTGAATCCCTGAATAGACCAATAGCAGGCTCTGAAATTGAGGCAACAATTAATAGCCTACCAACCAAAAAAGTCCAGGACCAGATGGATTCACAGCTGAATTCTACCAGAGGTACAAGGAGGAGTTGGTACCATTCCTTCTGAAACTATTCCAATCAATAGAAAAAGAGGGAATCCTCCCTAACTCATTTTATGAGGCCAACATCATCCTGATACCAAAGCCTGGCAGAGACACAACAAAAAAAGAGAATTTTAGACCAATATCCCTGATGAACATCGATGCAAAAATCCTCAATAAAATACTGGCAAACCGGATTCAGCAACACATCAAAAAGCTTTTCCACCATGATCAAGTGGGCTTCATCCCTGGGATGCAAGGCTGGTTCAACATTCGCAAATCAATAAACATAATCCAGCATATAAACAGAACCAAAGACAAGAACCACATGATTATCTCAATAGATGCAGAAAAGGCTTTTGACAAAATTCAACAGCCCTTCATGCTAAAAACGCTCAATAAATTCGGTATTGATGGAACGTACCTCAAAATAATAAGAGCTATTTATGACAAACCCACAGCCAATATCATACTGAATGGGCAAAAACTGGAAAAATTCCCTTTGAAAACTGGCACAGGACAAGGATGCCCTCTCTCACCACTCCTATTCAACATAGTGTTGGAAGTTCTGGCTAGGGCAATTAGGCAAGAGAAATAAATCAAGGGTATTGAGTTAGGAAAAGAAGAAGTCAAATTGTCCCTGTTTGCAGATGACATGATTCTATATTTAGAAAACCCCATTGTCTCAGCCCAAAATCTCCTTAAGCTGATAAGCAACTTCAGCAAAGTCTCAGGATACAAAATTAATGTGCAAAAATCACAAGCATTCTTATACACCAGTAACAGACAAACAGAGAGCCAAATCAGGAATGAACTTCCATTCACAACTGCTTCAAAGAGAATCAAATACCTAGGAATCCAACTTACAAGGGATGTAAAGGACCTCTTCAAGGAGAACTACAAACCACTGCTCAGTGAAATCAAAGAGGACACAAACAAATGGAAGAACATACCATGCTCATGGATAGGAAGAATCAATATCGTGAAAATGGCCATACTGCCCAAGGTAATTTATAGATTCAATGCCATCCCCATCAAGCTACCAATGAGTTTCTTCACAGAATTGGAAAAAACTGCTTTAAAGTTCATATGGAACCAAAAAAGAGCCCACATCTCCAAGACAATCCTAAGTCAAAAGAACAAAGCTGGAGGCATCACGCTACCTGACTTCAAACTATACTACAAGACTACAGTAATCAAAACAGCATGGTAATGGTACCAAAACAGAAATATAGACCAATGGAACAGAACAGAGTCCTCAGAAATAATACCACACATCTACAGCCATCTGATCTTTGACAAACCTGAGAGAAACAAGAAATGGGGAAAGGATTCCCTATTTAATAAATGGTGCTGGGAAAATTGGCTAGCCATAAGTAGAAAGCTGAAACTGGATCCTTTCCTTACTCCTTATACGAAAATTAATTCAAGATGGATTGGAGACTTAAATGTTAGACCTAATACCATAAAAACCCTAGAGGAAAACCTAGGTAGTACCATTCAGGACATAGGCATGGGCAAAGACTTCATGTCTAAAACACCAAAAGCAACGGCAGCAAAAGCCAAAATTGACAAATGGGATCTAATTAAACTAAAGAGCTTCTGCACAGCAAAAGAAACTACCATCAGAGTGAACAGGCAACCTACAGAATGGGAGAAAATTTTTGCAATCTAATCATCTGACAAAGGGCTAATATCCAGAACCTACAAAGAACTCAAACAAATTTACAAGAAAAAAACAAACAACCCCATCAAAAAGTGGGCAAAGGATATGAACAGACATTTCTCAAAAGAAGACATTCATACAGCCAACAGACACATGAAAAAATGCTCATCACTGGCCATCAGAGAAATGCAAATCAAAACCACAATGAGATACCATCTCACACCAGTTAGAATGGCGATCATTAAAAAGTCAGGAAACAACAGGTGCTGGAGAGGATGTGGAGAAATAGGAACACTTTTACACTGTTGGTGGGATTGTAAACTAGTTCAACCATTATGGAAAACAGTATGGTCATTCCTCAAGGATCTAGAACTAGATGTACCATATGACCCAGCCATCCCATTACTGGGTATATACCCAAAGGATTATAAATTATGCTGCTATAAAGACACATGCACACGTATGTTTATTGCAGCACTATTCACAATAGCAAAGACTTGGAATCAACCCAAATGTCCATCAGTGACAGATTGGATTAAGAAAATGTGGCACATATACAACATGGAATACTATGCAGCCATAAAAAAGGATGAGTTTGTGTCCTTTGTAGGGACATGGATGCAGCTGGAAACCATCATTCTCAGCAAACTATCACAAGAACAGAAAACCAAACACCGCATGTTCTCACTCATAGGTGGGAACTGAACAATGAGATCACTTGGACTCAGTAAGGGGAACATCACACACCGGGGCCTATCATGGGGAGGGGGGAGGGGGGAGGGATTGCCTTGGGAGTTATACCTGATGTAAATGATGAGTTGATGGGTGCAGCACAGCAACATGGCACAAGTATACATATGTAACAAACCTCCACGTTATGCACATGTACCCTACAACTTAAAGTATAATAATAATAAATAAATTTTAAAAAAATTAGAATATGTTTGTTTCCATACTAAAAGAGATGAAAAAGACTCTAGTATTTATTTTATTGTATACAACAGTTTTAATCCTTCTAAAGCTCTTTTGTATTTCTTGCATTCATCAAGCACATGAAAAAAGTAATTGTCCTAAAAGTAGAGAAAAAAATGTGAAAGAAGTTGCCATTCACTTCATAGCATCTTGTAAGCTATAAACTCAAGTATTTAAAAACTTCTTTAAAGAATCTAAATACTACTATACTGAGTTAGATCTAGAAATTACATAACAACCCAATTTTCTGCCTTTCATAAGTCTCAAGGAATGTTCTTGTTACCCCCAACTTTGAATCACTCTAACATTTCAGAAACTTCTGGTTTTCCCCAATCCATTATATCTGTCAACTGAAGCAGTAAATACCCTAACATTTTTAGTGCTGAAAACCACAAATATAACATCTGATAAGAATGAATTCATACTGAGAAAAGTTTTTATGAAATGACAATAGTTCATGAATTATACTTTAAGAGTAAGAAGTTTTTGACTCTTAGGGTTGATAATAACTAGAAGTTGTGAGAGACCTTCTGGTTGTACTACCACCAGACCTCAGATATATGATACTCTGGGGTCATGATCCTTCTTCCCAAGATTTTCAGTCTCACCCAGGTTCCTCACAATCTCACCTTTGCTGGCTTTCAGTACTAGAAGTTACCATATTCTATGTATTTCTTTATATATTCATCTGTCTTGAGAAAAAGCATCTGGAGATTGCGAATTCTGTCCTTTCCACTGCTGAATGTCTAATGCTTTAAAGCATGCCTACACATAGTAGTTTCTCAATGAAGCCTTTTCAGTTGATGAATTGACTAAAATATTCAGTAGAGTGTTTCTTAACATGGAAATCATGGGCCAAAAAGAAACTGACAGGAGAGTTATAGGAAAATCTCAAAGAAACAATGAAAATCTGAATTGTATGCAGATAGTGGGCAGCAAGCTACATGATAAATGAAGTGAGATACAGTTCAGAGAATACTTTGAATACAGTATTATTTGAAAATTACAATCTTGGTAGAGTAGAAAAAGTTGAATGGAAGAGCACCGTGGAGCCCTTAGAGTTTCATAAGGAGTCTGAGAGCCACTTACATTTTAAAAATTAAAAGGTCCATACTAAAATACCTTTATGTAACGATTTATTTTCTTTATACAACTACAAAATTTGTAGGGTTTATGGAGCACAGCAAAGTGCTTCTATCAATGCAACTTGACAGATGAGGAAACCAAAGGCTTAGAGAAGGTGAATAACTGCCCAAAGTCACAAAACTAGTAAGTGTAAGAATTGAGCTCTGGACTCAGAAGATGTCAGTTAGGAAGGTTACGATCTCAAAGATACTCCATGGTCAATTTTGACTCTAGTGTTCAATACAGTCAATATGGTTAAAAAAAATCATCTCACCTCTCCCTTCACATGAATTTGGGTCTGGGCACATTGCCAATTACTATAATTCCCATATTATTGCTCATAATTTTTCTTGCCCATAAAGAGGAACTCAAAGCACTTTTAGTAATTGTGACTGATCAAATTGTTACGATTTATACTTGCTGTTCAACTACAAATCAGTTCAATGTAATTACCTATATCTTTGTCAGATTGTTGAGAAATTACCTTATTCATTGTTGAAGACTATCTTCCAACTTGGTAATTTCTAAATCAAGCAGTGTCCTTTCTTCATGTTGCGGCATCACTCTTAGCTTTTGAAGGACCAGAAGAAGAAAGGGAAATTTTATCCCACTATATAAAAACTAAAACAAATCAAAAAATAAACTAAATAAGAAAAGCTATGGGAGAAATGGATATATAAAATAAACAGTAGAAGGAGGCAAAAACTTATTTTAGAGCATACAGCAAATAATAGCTAACGAGGGTAGACTATGCTTTAATTAGATACATCAAAACACAGCCTTAGATTCTCTCCATCTAACTTATCCTCAAGACCTTTAACCTGTTCTTCTAAGTTACCACCTCATAGGCCAACTCTAAAACCACCACAGCTGTGTGGTTCAACCAATTGCAACTGACGAAGCCTGAAATCCTTGTCTCTTCCCACTACTTTTTGACTCAGATGAAGTACCCAGCTACAGGACATGGGAATTGGCTTCTTCAGTTGTGTCACTAAGCTGCACAATTTAGTGACAACCACAAAATGCAGGAGTGTCAACACCTCGTAGTGTTTACTCTGATTATTGAGTGACTGTAGATGGGAGGGAAACTGTAGATAAGTTGCTTTGCATTCCCCCCTTACAGGAACCATCTGGGAGCAAGGTGCTTTTAAACAATCTGACAGAAAGCCTCTTGCATGGCTGGAAAATTGCCTGTGTTTCTTTGTGAAGCCAAGCATAGTTCAGTGATGCACCACCTTATGTTTGCTGTCTTCCTCTTTACAACTTAACTTTTTGCTCACTCTCAGAGCCCTGGAATTAGATTTACCAATAAAGCATTAGCACCTCAGCTTTGCCTCAGGCTCTGTTTTCCAAGGACCCTAGAAAAAGTCTTAAGTACTATCTGAAAGCTCTCAGTGTACAAGGTAGAAAATGGGGGTATAGAATGAGCTTCTAATTAGTAGAAAAGACAAACACTTTGATGATAAATAGAGATTATGTTGCTTATTCATGAAAAGTAAGTCTAGCACAATTTTGTGCCCAATATATAAGTCAACTACAAATGCCCATCAACATTAGCATTTTAGCAGTTTAGCATGGTGGGGAAAAAGTCTCTGTCTACATAATGATGTTTTCCCCATCTTTCAGAAGAAAACACAATTACGAGAGCATTTTTGAGGAATAATTTTTTCAGAAAAAATAATGCACCTAATCATCCAAGGTACCTATAAAAATTTAATTATGACTATCAAATAATATGCAGGGAAATAGCAACAGAAACTACTAAACATGTCTTCAATCCACCAGCCTCCAGAAAACTCTGGACTGTATCCAGCTGCCTCTTGTTGTCTAGTTACCACTCTTCAAACTGAGAATAAGCAGCTGAATTTCAAAACAGAATTATGCAAGTTTATTTGATTTCCTCTGCTTGCCTCTCATGAAAAGACATAAAAATTAAAATGGATTGGTAGAGATGGAGGAGCTTTCAGGTGAACACAAAATACTGTCATCAATCTCATTGTTTCAGGGAACAGTGGGCATGGTGGCACAATCAGGCTGAACAGAGAAAAGCATTTCAGCTGTGGCCACCATGAAAAATGAGATACCACCGAACAAGGCAGCAATTTCACACAAGCAAGTTAATGTACTTCCTTTTTTAAAAAGCTCCAGGGAAATCTGAAATTGCAAGTAAAGGGATTAAGAGAAGAGATGCTAAGAGAAACCCTTGACTTTTCTCTAAACCACTACATAATTTCACTAGAACAAACTCTTCAAGTCACGAGGATTACAATTTCCTGTTATGAGTCATTTCAATAAAAGGTTTGCTGATTACTTTGAAAAGTTAAAAAAAATAAAGTAAAAAAACAAGGAAGTTAAAACTGATTGCTCCCACGACATGGACTGCTTATTGAGTTTTAACGTCTTTCTCTTCTATAGGTTTCAGGCGGAATTAGTCAAAACCAAATGTGGATTAACAGCATAAGAGGTAAATAAGTACACATCTTGAAAAATTAGAAGGCACAGTCAGTATATCTCCCCTGAGATGTGTCTCTCAGAGTTAGAAGTCAGAGTCTTTCCTATTAGCATAGTATGTTAGTATTGTTAATATAAGGTAAGACTAATATGTAAATAAACTGTCAAAATACAGGGAGAAAAAAAAAGAAGCTTGGTAGCTACACAGTTCCGCTTATTTTTGTTGGTATTTGACAGCACCAACCTCTCTAGTTCTATATTAGACTTTCTGTTATTGGTTTGTGGGATCTTTGTCTTTAAGACTGCTCCTTCCACCTTGCTTTCACTTACTCTAATCAGACAACCTATCTGTGGATTTCTCATCTCTTAGGATAAAATTATTCTTAATAGGCTTCATTCATCCCTCTTCTCACCTCATGGTCATAATAGCAATGGAATAAATGCCAGGATCTGTAAGAATTTCCAAGCATTTAGGGGGGATGATCTTGCAAAGATAACATTGTTCTCAGATCTTTCTCTTGCTTCATCAAAACTTAAAGATTTTGTTTCCTTTTTCTTTGAGATCCTGCCCCATTTTGTTACAATGTATTATCATAAATTAGAAGAATTTTTATTTAATTTTAGCTAACATCTTTTCCAGAAAAAAAATTTAATAACTTATAAAGTAAACATTTTAGTCACCATGGAATGTGAAGAGGGAGGAAATTTTTGGCCAGGGACCCCTTCTATTCTCCAATTATAAAACATGGAAGGTTGCCTGGCTAACCTATGCACAGTGACAGTCCGAGGTTAGAGAAAGATTAATTAATAGCATGCGCAAATAAAACAGTAATTTAAGCAGCCAGGTAATGGATTTCTGGGGTCAGATCCTGTACCTCAAGTATCCACACAATTACCAAACCAAATGACTATATATTTATTGCATAGCTGCACTTATTGCCAAGGTTGTTATACATAAATAGATTTCAATACTTATTTTTTCTCACTCAAATTGCCATCACATTGCTAAATAGCAAGAACATTCAGACCAGAAAATTAAGTTATTTTTTATAAGGAAAGTTAAGTGGACAGCAGCTGCAGGATTATTACATTCCCTTGATTTATTTTTTATTTACAGATGCACATTTTCATTAGCTGGGATTTGAACAGAATGGATTTTTACAACAACAAAAGAAAAAGCAACCCAATTCAGGCTTTTATACACAGATGGACTTCTGTCTCCTTGGACAGTTTTGAGTGTATCTTCTTCCAACACAGCCCAGATGCATCTATTTGAAAATATTCAGCTCCCAGCCTTGAGGTGGAGGGCATAATTTCCCTCCCCAATCTGCAGAGCAAATCTCAGATATAATGTGTTTTCTGTATGGATGTAAGGAAGTCCCAGAGAGGTACGCTGGAAATGCACACAAAATTTTTCCCTTTCTTCCCATTATAAATTAAGGCATTTCATGCCTCTGTGATTATTTTTTCAGTTACATATCTATATTTGCTACAGTGCTTTTCTAGATGGTTTCAGGCTGTACTACTTCCTCTTGCCTTAGAAAACAATCAAATTTGTTTTGTGTTGCCAGTGTCCCAGACTAAGTTTCATTTGTTCACAGTTGTTAGACTATCCTCTAATGCTCTCAAATGTTTATTGTTTTAGACTTCTAATCACAGTGGTTATAAATAAGCACACATTCTGAAGAGTCCTTACATGTGGTACACATTTCACTGACCAGTCTTGTTTGTTGGCCGCCTAAGAAATGTTTAATAATTAAACAAATGCACCCTCGATGTGGTAAAGAACTTGAAGATTTTTAATCACACAGCCCTGCCTTGCTTTGGAGGTGGTGCTGCCAAGACATCTCAGGAGCACTGGTTTAGAATTTTATTAATACTTCATTTTCTAACTCTGTTAGGGTAGCAATACAGTATTCTTTATTATTAGGAAATTGGTAGGATTCAGTGCTACTGCACTAGCCAAGATGGTAAATGGGCACCAATACAATTAATGGCAGATATCTGGAATACTTGGTGGAGACCACAGTAGCAAGGGTCTTCGTGATTACAGGATCACAGATTGCAGAAGACATCTGAGCCCTGATCCCTGAGTTTGTCCTCTGCCTCTTTCGTATTCCATGCTAGCCCCCTAGAGGGTCCAAAGGAAGCTAACGAACTAAGCAAGTTTTATGTAAGCCTTGCCCACTCCAGACTTCTTTCCATGTCCCTGTGCCTAAACACACTAGAAAATGTGGTTGAAAAAGTAAGAGAGTAACTACCATATCAGCAAAGCAACCAGGATATTTTCCCTGGTGATTTTAGCACTTGCCAGCTTCCTAGCCCATTGCTTCAAGGACATTGTTTTCACTTGTCCCTGGCATGTGCCTATCCATATTTATGGATGAGTGGATTATCACTAGATAAAGACAAAATATCTTTAAATCTGAAGCTATAAAATGTTTATGTTTGTTGGTTTATATTGTCCAGTTGTTCTGCCAGCAGGGTGGTTAGCAGGGTGACATAAAAATAAAACAGCACCCACCCTTTCTATGCTAAATGTAGAAAAAGAGTTAAAATGATATTCCCAAACATGGATGATGGCCCTCACTTTGGCAAAACTAAATGAGTAGTACATCTTCTAAACTACAGTGATGACAAAGAAAACTCAATTCTCTATCCTAAATATATTACACAGCTAGAAGTCACTTCCAGGTAAAGATCTGTATACCACCTTTCAATCCACAGAGGACTGTCTAACAGCTCATCTGATTTCTTGAAATCTGGAGTATCATAACATCACCCTTGTTTCAAGAACTTGAGTAGTAAAGTCCCAATTTAAACATTACTTTTTTATAAAATCCTGTGAGAGAAATCCTCTTTGAACTTTACCTCCATTTTAGTTGCAATATTTGTGTAGAATTTATAGTCAGTGTTTGGTGCTTAGGTTTTATTTGTCCAATTTTTTAACTTAGCATGAGTTCTTCTGAGATTCATCTCTGCTTAGAAAGCAATAATAGAATAAAAACAAATACATAAATAAAAAGGATTTTTTCCATAGAAATACTGACACAACCTTTAACTGGAGTGGAGGGAGTCATGCAGCAATAATAATAAAAGTAGCAAACGTTAGCAATCTGCCTCATAGCATGAAATAAAATGTATTTTAGTAAAAACATGAACACTGCTCAACTGTAGTTTTTCACACAGCTGTGATAAAAGGATGATAAAAGTGAAAAGGCATAACAATTCCTGAGTAAACATACATGCAAAATGAAGTGGAGGTTCAAATCTAAAGAGTATGTTTTATTTGCAGATTCTAAACATACTATGGCTGATGCCTTATGTGTGTGTGTGTGTTTTTTAACAACTATCAATTTTGTTCACTTGTACAATTTAATGGAGGCTAGCAGCTTTCAAAAAAAATACGCTGCATTAAGAGATATTCTATTCTAGCCTGTGCGTTTGACACCTTGTCACTTTGTAACATTATATACCTTTGAAGAGATAGCCTATCTATTGCCTCTTCATAGCAAAAAAAAATAGCAAAAGCAGTACCAATGAATCTTTCCACAGGAAAAATTCATTTCCTTAGAAATGATTATGCCCCTGCCTATTAGAAATCTGAGTCTTTCCCAAAGTAATAGAATGTCTCTTAAATCATTAGAACAAATGGATGTTTTTCCAACAATGAGAACAATTATTTTTCAAAATAGAAACATTCCTTCTAGAATGTTCTACCAGGTGTAATTTATTTGGGGCAAATACACGATTTTTAAGGAGGTTAAAACATAAAACGTTCTTAGAAAAAAGATGACTATATATTTTCATATACTATACTTGACACTATTTCTGTAGAACAATCTGTGACCTCTGGGTCAAGGCATAGTTAAAGAAACACAGATAAGTTCCAAACTGATTGTGTCTTCTTACAACAAAATAACTACTCTCCCATCTACATTAAGTTTGTGAACCATTACAACTGGTACCCACAAAACATATATGAACTTGTGGCTCTCACCTTCCTTTTTTTTTTCTTCTTTTTCTTCTTTCTTTGCCATATTTATACTTTTTTTCTTTTTCTTTTTCTTTTTAATTATACTTTACGTTCTAGGGTACACGTGTACAACATGCAGGTTTGTTACATAGGTATACATGTGCCATGTTGGTTTGCTGCACCCATCAACTCATCATTTACATTAGGTATAACTCCCAATGCAATCCCTCCCCCAGCCACCCACCCCAAGTAAGGCCCCCGTGTGTGATGTTCCCCACCCTGTGTCCAAGTGTTCTCATTCTTCAATTCCCACCTATGAGTGAGAACACGCAGTGTTTGGTTTTCTGTCCTTGTGATAGTTTGCTGAGAATAATGGTTTCCAGCTTCATCCATGTCACTGCAAAGGACAAGAGCTCATCCTTTTTTATAGCTGCACAGTATTCCATGGGGTATATATGCCACATTTTCTTAATCCAGTCTATCATTGATGGACATTTGGGTTGGTTCCAAGTCTTTGCTATTGTGAATAGTGCTGTGATAAACATATGTGTACATGTGTCTTTATAGTAGGATGATTTATAATCCCCTGAGTATATACCCAGTAATGGGATCACTGGGTATTTCTATTTCTAGATCCTTGAAGAATCGCCACACTGTCTTCTACAATGGCTGAACTAATTTACACTCCCACCAACAGTGTAAATGTGTTCCTATTTCTCCACATCCTCTCCAGCATCTGTTGTTTCCTGACTTTTTAATGATCGCCATTCTAACTGGCATGAGATGGTATCTCATTGTGGTTTTGATTTGCATTTCTCTGATGGCCAGTGATGATGAGCATTTTTTCATGTGTCTGTTGGCTGCATCAATGTCTTCTTTTGAGAAATGTCTGTTCATATCCTTTGCCCACTTTTTGATGGGGTTTTTTTCTTGTAAATTTCTTTAAGTTCTTTGCAGATTCTGGATATTAGCCCTTTGTCAGATAGGTAGATTGTAAAAATTTTATCCCGTTCTGTGGGTTGCCTGTTCACGCTGATGGTAGTTTCTTTTGCTGTGCAGAAACTCTTTAGTTTAATTAGATCCCATTTGCCAATGTTGGCTTTTGTTGCCATTGCTTTTGATGTTTTAGTCATGAAGGTTTGTCCATGCCTATGTCATGAATGGTATTGCCTAGGTTTTCTTTTAGGGTTTTTATGGTTTTAGGTCTTACATTTAAGTCTTTAGTCCATCTTTAGTTAATTTTTGAATAAGGTGTAATGAAGGGAGCTTTCACCTTCTAATTGCCTTTACCCATGACCTGGCACACAGTATTTATTCACTGTTTACTTATTTATAAACACATATCAAGGACCTTTATGAGACATGGTAGCTGTAGAAACCTAACAGACTGTACAGTTGTAGTCGAGCTACCTGTTCAACAAAGTTATGTGTTCCTATCCCACAGTGCCTAGGGAAGTGTCTTCCTAGCCAGACACTATATTTTTTGGTCTTTCTTTGCATCTAGATGAGGGCAGGTAGCTAGGAAGTAAGAAGAAGAGATATGATTCCTTCTGAGTCAACATGGTTAAGAAGCAAATATGCTCTCTCTATTCTCTTTCCCTTATATGGCATCTTTGGAATCCACATTTTGAAGATGGCAATGCCCCAAGATGGAAAGATCCTGAGTTTCTGCATCACCACACAGAAAACAGCCAGAAACCACATTAAAGTGCTTTGAGAGGGAGAAGAAGCTTAAGTTGTGTTAAACTACAGTCATGTGCTGTATAATAACATTTCAGTCAACAACAGACAGCATATACAACGGTTATCCTATAAGATTATAATGGAGCCAAACAATTTCTATTACCTAGTGATATTGTAGCTGTCATAATGTTGTAGTGCAATGCATTACTCACATTTGTAGCAATGATGGTGTAAACAAACCTACTGTACTGCCGGTCATATAGAAATATAGCACATAGAATTATGTACAGTACATAATACTTGATAATAAATGAATGTTACTGGTTTATTTACTATAGTTTTTATCATTATTTTAGAGTGTACTTCTACTTCTTAAAAAAAGTTAACTATAAACAGGCTCAGGCGGGTCAGGAGGTATTCGAGAAGGCAGCACTGTTATCACAGGAGATGACAGCTCCATGTATGTTATTGCCCCTGAAAACCTTCCAGTTGGACAAGACATGGAGGTAAAAAACAGTGATATTGATTATCCTGACACTTTGAGTCTTAGGCTAATGTATGTGTTTGTGTCATTTTTGGCAGAAAAAAGTTTAGAAAGTTTTAAAACTTTAAAAAATAGAATAAGGATATGAAGAAAATATTTTTATATAATGTTTGTGTTTTAAGCTAAGTTACCACAAAAGAGTCAAAAAGTTAAAGAATAGTTTAAAATTTATAAAATAAGACAGTAAGCTAAAGTTAATTTATTATGGAAAAGAATTTATAAATGTAGTATAAGCTAAGCATACAGCATTTATAAAGTCTATGGTAGAATACAGTAATATCCTAGGCCTTCACATTCATTCACCACTCACTGACTCACCTAGAGCAACTTCTAGTCCTGCAAGCTCCATTCGTAATAAGTACCCTGTACAGGGGTACCATTTTTAATATTTTATATTGTGTTTTTACCATGCCTTTTCTATATTATGTTTAGATAACACATATACTTACCATATGTTACAGTTACTTATAGTGTTCCACATAGTAACATGCTGTGCAAGTTTGTAGCCTAGGATCAATAGGCTATACCATGTAGCCTAGGTGTACAGTAGGTTTCAGTGCCATCTATTTTTGTGTAAATATACTCTATATTATTTGTACAACAAAAAAATCACCTAACAAGCCATTTTTCAGAATATATCCCCATTGTTAAGCAATGCGTGACTATATTTTAATTTTGGTATTTATCTGTTATGATAATTAACACAATCATATAAAATAATCTTGTTCTCAAAGGAGCTTACTTCTAACAAGGGAGAAACCATCCTTCAGATGTTTTTTGGAGATAAGATACAGTTACAGTTATATAAAATAATGAGGTGATAAGGCAAAGAACCAAAAATTATAGCTTAAGATATCAGCCACATAGTAAAATTAAGGAATCTGGGTTGCAAGGAAGGATGGGATCACTTAAGTCTATAGAGTTGTTAGAAAAGGCCTTATGATGGAAGCATCCTTTTAACTTCATTTCAAAGGATGGGTAGCAGTGTAACAGTGAGAAATGAGGTCGAAAGGCATTTGAAGCAGAAGGAACTGTATGACTAAGCAGGGAAGAAGTAAAGTGCAATGATTTGGGAATAGTGAATTGTCTGCCCAAAGGAGTATAGCCTGCACAGAAGTAACCTTGAAATGGTTAAACAGCAACCCTCCAGGTTGCTATAGTTCAGAACTTACTGATAACATGACATATGCATTACAGAGTCCATGGCTTTGGCATTGTGGAGGGAGAAAGTTGTATTTGAGGAAGGGCATCTCACCTTCAAACTTTTTCTCTTCTTTTAAAAAATCCAGGCACTACAACATCTCTCTCACCACTGTAGATAATGAGAGAGTGATACAGGGACTTCAGAGATCTGAGAGGTCACAGAACAGAGAGGGGCAAGACATATTTCCAGTGAACTCTAAAGTAAAAGGAAATCATTCCCCTGAAAATTGACATTTCTCAAGAAGCATCATAAAAGTGACAAATCCTCCAGTCCCCAAAAAAATGTATTAGATCTGTGCTCTTGCCAGCAAGAATAGGGCAAATAATGTTACATTAATTGCAGAGCCTTCTTCAACTTTGTGAATGAGACTAGAACTTTTTTCTTGATATACAAAGCTCTGATAAATAACCATCCTATCAGAGATAGATGTGTTCCACAAACGGTGACTGAGAAATCTAGATGATAAGAGAGGGGATAATATGGCTAAGGAGCTCAGCAACCTTACTTAAAACGGGTTAAAAATTGAGAGCAGAACCTCACTATACAATAACTATTTTTGAATATTTCTTTATAATTAAGTTTATAATTTAGAAAATATGTGTTTTCACTCCAAAATATTAATATATTCATTCTTTAGAAGGATCCTTTTAGGTCTGCAATTGACAGCTAATTATTTAATAAATAATATCTAGAAAACACATCTGCATTACACTTTAGTTTATATGTAGAATTGTACATTTATAAACAAATTCCATGAGCAAATAACTCTGCTCCCCTGCAAAAAGTCAGATAAGTCTACAGAAAGAGAGAATATTCTGCTTTTTTAAAGGATCATCTTGGCAAAGGTACATAAGAGACCTGGCCAAACAAACTACTTCCTACTGCGTTCTTTTTAAAAGTGTGAATCACATTAGTATGACTCCTTAAAAAAGGAATAGTGTTTCTTTGCTTTTGTTTGCCTTTTTAAAGACATACATAGTTTTCACACTTTTTTTTTTTTTTTTTTTTGCAAACATTAGGGGTCCTAGCGATCTGTGTTTGTTCAGTTTCCCTTGGACTACGGAAAAGTCAGAGGCTCATTTCCAAGAGAGTACCGTGTGAAAACACAGTGGAGAAAATTTGTAGAGTAAGCAAAGGAAATGACCTCAAAAATGTTTTCAACAATTTGGCAGCAGCTTCCTACACCTGGGACTAGTCATGCCAATCCTTGTTACTATCAAATGTGTCCTAAGCTTTTTTTTTTTTTTCTTTTTTTTTTGCTATTATCTTGCTTCTTACCTTGTGCTACAGTAATTTATAAGAAGAGAAGTTTCAGATAAATTTATGCTTTAAAAGAAATTTTCTTTTAAATTGATGCAAATGTCAAGGGAAGACAAAAAATATCCCCCAACTACACAGATCAGTTTCCCCCCTTTCCCTCTTTGCATACTATTCCAAAATAATCTAAAATATGCATTACTGAAGATTCTTTTGGATAACAAAAAAGGAAATGTACTCTGAGCATTAAAAATAATTTTTCTGAAGCCTTAATTCTTTCTAAAATGGAAAACAAACATGCATAGTCCTAAGAACATTTTCCACCCACACACAAAAAAAAATTCAATTCAAATATCTAAACCTGAGTAGAATTTATGACGATTGCTGTTAGTCTACATGCTTACCTGGGCTTTCTCTTCAGAAAAGCCATACTTTACTTCATAATCTTTTCTTTTTAACTTGACAACCTCATTTTCTGTCTTCTCACCTTCTTACACTCCAGCAATGATGACCTACTTTAATTCATTTTAACATATCCTGGTGTTTCATGGCCTCCATCAGTTTGCTCATTCTGTTTGCTTTAGGTATTATAGAATGTGTCTTTCTTCCTCTGTTTACTTGTTGAACTCCTACTCATCTTCCAAACCCTTTGTGCCAGTCAAGGTCCAGTATAAGAAATAAAAGTCAGCTGGATATGCCAGACAGAAAGGCATTTAATACGAGGCATGAATTGCCAACAAAACTGTTGAAAGGACTAGAGGAACACAGGTCAGGGGCCACCAAAAAGTTTTCAGGTCACATGGCTGCCTGTGTCACAGTTGTTCCACAGCCAAGGCTGGCAGTGAAACAAGGAGTCTGATTATTGCAAATATATATATATATATATTTACTGGATCGTATACCTCAGCTGCAATCACTACTAAAGAAAAAATGAACTCTACCTCCCTTTGCCTTGCAAATTTTGCACCACAGCCTCTCATTACAGTTATTAGCCTTCCAATCCCAAGGTGTAGGGACATTGAAGAGAAGGAAATAGGTGCTTCCTGCCAATAGATAATATCTAAGACTTCATAGTTCAAGCCTCATATCCTCTTCTCAAGCCTCTCTCTGGACCTTCCACCCCCAAAGAATCTTGCTTCATCATTCCCTTCACTATGTCCACTTTATTCTTTACTAAGCATATTCTTCTATTATCTTAGCAGTCCCATAATATTGCAATATAGTATTTTTAGATATATCTATACTTTATAAACCACAAAGTATCTAAGACAAGTCTCAATCAATTTACAAGTTTATTTTGTCAAGGTTAAGGACATGCTGGTGACACGGCCTCAGGAGGTCCTGATATTATGTACCCAAAGTAGTTGGGCAACAGCTTGATTTTATACATTTTAGGGACACACGAGACACCAATCAATACATATAAGATGTACACTGGTTCAGTCCAGAAAGGTAGGACAACTTGAAGCAGATATATCTCCAGGGAGGTTGCAAGGAACTTCCAGGTCATAGGAAGATTCAAAGATTTTCTGATTGGCAATTAGTTAAAAGTTATTACCTCAACACCTGAAATCAATAGAAAGGAATGTCTGTGTTAAGATAAAGTGTTGTGGAAACCAAGGTTTCATCATTCAGATGAAACCTCCAGGTAGCAGGCTTCAAATCTCTTATCACACCTAAAAAGATGTCAGATTCTTAGTTAATTCTCTCCTGGATCAGGGAGAAAACTTGGAAATGAACGAAGATTCTCTAAAGAATGTAGATTCTCCCCACAAGAGACAGCTTTGCATGGCCACTTGAAAATATGTTGAAGAAATATATTTTGGGGTAAAATAGTTTGATTTCTTTCAGGGCCTGCTATCCATTGTGTGATGCTATACTAGAGTCAGGCTGGAATTATTTGGTGTCTTATTGCTGTTTCATCAGTCTTGAGATTTCTGTTTTAATGTTAATCCTGGTAAGCTGTGCCTAAATTGCAAATGGAGGGCAATATAATGGTGTCCAACCCCTGCTTCCCACCATGCTCTGAACTAGTTTTTCAGGTTAACTTTGGAATGCCCTTGGCTGAGGAAAGGGTGTATCAGTTAGCTGGGGGGGCTAAGAATTTTATTTTTGGTTCACAAATACATGTGTTTATCATTTTATTCATCCTTTTTAATCTTCAGTGCCTAGCATAGACTCTGACACATAATATATTTTGTGCATTTTATTTCACCAAATTTTATTAAATATCACTTTAATTTGCAAAAGAATTACTAACTTTGAAAAGTGAAGTTTTCTGTTTCAATATCCACTTTTAGTAGATTTGAAAAATTTGGAGTTGGGAAGTGGTGACATTCAACTCTACTGAAATTTCAGTAAATTCTCCTTTTCTTAGAAGAATAACAGGATACTATTCAATTAAACATATGAAATGTGGGGGTTGTTTGGTTCTAATAGATTATTTACTTAATGTATTCTCCAGTGATCAATTTGCTCTTCTCAACTGGAAATAAAAAATGAGGTATGTTACTGCACATATTTAAATTATAGTTCATTTTTGTGTTAAATAACCTCTGGGCATGATTTAAGCCTCACAAGTAAGAATACAGCAAGCAATTTGAATTTCTTTAAAAAAAATAAAAATTTAAAAAGACCAAGTACCCATGCCCATGGAGCCTTGCTCACTGCTACCACAGCAGTCTGAGATTCAACTGCAAGGCAGCAGTGAGGCTGGGGGAGGGGCATCTGCCATTGCTGAGGCTAGACTAGGTAAACAAAGTGTCCAGAAAGCTAGAACTGGGTGAAGCCCACGGAAGTTCAAGGAGGCCTGCCTGCCTCTGTAGACTCCATCTCTGGGGGCAGGGAATAGCTGAAAAAAAGGCGTCAGAAACTTCTGCAGACTTAAACATCCCTGTCTGACAGCTTTGAGGAGAGTAGTGGTGCTCCCAGCACGGAGTTTGAGATCTGAGAACAGACAGACTGCCTCCTCAAGTGGGTCCTTGACCCCTGAGTAGCCTAACTGTGAGACGCTTCCCAGTAGGGGCCGACTGACACCTCATACAGCCAGGTGCCCCTCTGAAACGAAGCTTCCAGAGGAAGGATCAGGCAACAACATTTTCTGTTCTGCAATATTTGCTGTTCTGCAACCTCCACTGGTGATACCCAGGCAAATAGGGTCAGGAGTGGACCTCCAGCAAACTCCAGCAGACCTGCAGCTGATGAACCTGACTGTTAGAAGGAAAACTAACAAACAGAAAGGAATGGCATCAACATCAACAAAAAGGACATCCACACCAAAACCCCATTTGTAGGTCACCATCATCAAAGACCAAAGGCAGATAAAACCACAAAGATGGGGAGAAACCAGAGCAGAAAAGCTGAAAATTCTAAAAAGCAGAGTGCCTTTTTTCCTCCAAAGGAATGCAGTTCCTCACCAGCAATGGAACAAAGCTGGACAGGGAACGACTTTCACGATTTGACAGAAGTAGACTTCAAAAGATCAGTAATAACAAACTACTCCAAGCTAAAGGAGGATGTTCAAACCCATCACAAAGAATCTGAAAACTTTGAAAAAAGATTAGACGAATGGCTAACTAGAATAAACAGCATAGAGAAGAACTTAAATGACATGATGGAGTTGAAAACCATGGCATGAGAACTACATGGCACATGCATAAGCTTCCACAGCCGATTCGATCAAGTGGAAGAAAGCGTATCAGTGATTAAATATCAAATTAATGAAATGAAGCAAAAAGAGAAGTTTAGAGAAAAAAGAGTAAAAGAAATGAACAAAGCCTCCAAAAAATATGGGACTATGTGAAAAGACCATATCTACGTATGATTGGTGTACCTGAAAGTGATGGGGAGAATGGAACCAAGCTGGAAAACACTCTGCAGGATATTATCCAGGAGGACTTCCCCAACCTAGCAAGGCAGGCCAACATTCAAATTCAGGAAATACAGAGAACACCACAAAGATACTTCTTGAGAACAGCAACCCCAAGACACATAATTGTCAGATTCACCAAGGTTGAAATGAAGGAAAAAATGTTAAGGGCAGCCAGAGAGAAAGGTCGGGTTACCCACAAAGGGAAGCCCATCAGACAAACAGCATATCTCTAAGCAGAAACTCTACAAACCAGAAGAGAGTGGAGGCCAATATTCAACCTTCTTAAAGAAAATAATTTTCAACCCAGAATTTCATATCCAGCCAAACTATGCTTCATAAGTGAAGGAGAAATAAAATCCTTTAGAGATAAGCAAATGCTAAGAGATTTTGTCACCACCAGGCCTGCCTTACAAGAGCTCCTGGACAAAGTATTAACCATGGAAAGGTACAACCAGTACCAGCCACTGCAAAAACATGCCAAATTGTGAAGACCATCGATGCTAGGAAGAAACTGCATCAACTAATGAGCAAAATAACCAGCTAACATCATAATGACAGGATCAAATTCATACATAACAATATTAACCTTAAATGTAAATGGGCTAAATGCTCCAATTAAAAGACACAGACTGACAAACTGGATAAAGACTCAAGACACGTCAGTGTGCTGTATTCAGGAGACCTATCTCACGTGCAGAGACACAGGCTCAAAATAAAGGGATGGAGGAAGATCTACCAAGCAAATGGAAAATTAAAAAAGCAAGGGTTGCAATCCTAGTCTCTGATAAAACAGACTTTAAACCAACAAAGAGCAAAAGAGACAAAGAAGGCCATTACATAATGGCAAAGGGATCAATTCAACAAGAAGAGCTAACTATCCTAAATATATATGCTCCCAATACAGGAGCACCCAGATTCATAACGCAAGTTCTTAGAGATCTAGAAAGAGACTTAGATTCCCACACAATAATAATGGGAGACTTTAACACCCCACTGTCAACATTACACAGATCAACGAGACAGAAAGTTAACAAGGATATCCAGGACTTGAACTCAGCTCTGCACCAAGCAGACCTAATAGACTTCTACAGAACTCTCCACCCCAAATCAACAGAATATACATTCTTCTCAGCACCACATCACACTTATTCTAAAATTGACCACATAGTTGGAAGTAAAGCACTCCTCAGCAAATGTAAAAGAACAGAAATTATAACAAACTGTCTCTCAGACCACAGTGCAATCAAACTAGAACTCAGGACTAAGAAACTCAATCAAAGCCGCTCAACTGCATGGAAACTGAACAACCTGCTCCTGAATGACTACAGGGTACATAACAAAATGAAGGAAGAAATAAAGATGTTCTTTGAAACCAATGAGAACAAAGAAACAACATACCAGAATCTCTGGGACACATTTAAAGCAGTGTGTAGAGGGAAATTTATAGCACTAAGTGCCCACAAGACAAAGCAGGAAAGAACTAAAATCGACACCCTAACATCACAATTAAAAGAACTACAGAAGCAAGAGCAAACACATTTAAAAGCTAGCAGAAGGCAAGAAATAACTAACATCAGAGCAGAACTAAAGGAGACAGAGACACAAAAAAACCCTTCAAAACATCAATGAATCCAAGACCTGGTTTTTTGAAAAAAATCAACAAAACTGATAGACTGCTAGCAAGACTAATAAAGAAGAAAAGAGAGAAGAATCAAATAGATGCAATAAAAATTGATACAGGGGATATCACCACCAATCCCACAGAAATACAAACTACCATCAGAGAATACTATAAACACCTCTACACAAATAAACTAGAAAATCTAGAAGAAATGGATAAATTCCTGGACACATACACCCTCCCAAAACTAAACCAGGCAGAAGCTGAATCCCTGAATAGACCAATAACAGGCTCTGAAATTGAGGCAATAATTAATAGCCTACCAACCAAAAAAAAAGGCCAGGACCAGACGGATTCACAGCCGAATTCTACCAGAGGTACAAGGAGGAGCTGCTACCATTCCTTTTGAAACTATTCCAATCAATAGAAAATGAGGAAATTCTCCCTAACTCATTTTATGAGGCCAGCATCATTCCAATACCAAAGCCTGGCAGAGACACAACAAAAAGAGAATTTTAGACCAATATCCCTGATGAACATCAATGGAAAAATCCTCAACAAAATACAGGCCAACCAAATCCAGCAGCACATCAAAAAGCTTATCCACCACGATCAAGAGGGCTTCATCCCTGGGATGCAAGACTGGTTCAACATATGCAAATCAATAAATATAATTCATCATATAAACAGAACCAAAGACAAAAACCACATGATTATCTCAAGAGACACACCAAAAAAAGCCTTTGACAAAATTCAGCAGCCCTTCATGCTAAAAATTCTCAATAAACTAGGAATTGATGGGTCGTATCTCAAAATAATAAAGCTATTTATGACAAACCCACAGACAATATCATACTGAATGGGCAAAAACTGGAAGCATTTGCTTTGAAAACTGGCACAGGACAGGGATGCCCTCTCTCACCACTCCTATTCAACATAGTGTTGGAAGTTCTGGCCAGGGCAATCAGGCAGAAGGAAGAAATAAAGAGTATTCAATTAGGAAAAGAGGAAGCCAAATTGTCCCTGTTTGCAGATGACATGATTCTATATTTAGAAAGCCCCATCATCTCAGCCCCAAATCTCCTTAAGCTGATAAGCAACTTCAGCAAAGTCTCAGGATACAAAATCAATGTACAAAACTCACAAGCATTCCTATACACCAATAATAGACAAACACAGAGCCAAATCATGAGTGAACTTCCATTCACAATTGCTTCAAAGAGAATAAAATACCTAGGAATCCAACTTACAAGGGATGTGAAGGACTTCTTCAAGGAGAACTACAAACCACTGCTCCTGCTCAATGAAATAAAAGAGGACACAAACAAATAGAAAAACATTCCATGCTCATGGATAGGAAGAAACAATATTGTGAAAATGGCCATACTGCCCAAGGTAATTTACAGATTCAATGCCATCCCCATCAAGCTACCAATGACTTTCTTCACAGATTTGGAAATAACTATTTTAAAGTTCATATGGAACCAAAAAGAAGCCCACATTGCCAAGACAATCCTAAGTGAAAAGAATAAAGCTGGAGGCATCACGATACCTGACTTCAAACTATATTACAAGGCTACAGTAACCAAAACAGCATGGTACTGGTGCCAAAACAGAGATATAGACCAATGGAACAGAACGGAGTCCTGAGAAACAATACCACACATCTACAATCATCTGATCTTTGACAAACCTGACAAAAAAAAGAAATGGGGAAAGGATTTCCTATTTAATAAGTGGTGCTGGGAAAACTGGCTAGCCATATGTAGAAAGCTGAAACTGGATCCTTTTCTTACAGCTTATTCAAAAACTGATTCAAGATGGATTAAAGACTTAAATGTCAGACCCAAAACCATAAAAACCCTAAAAGAAAACCTAGCCAATACCATTCAGGACATAGGCTTGGGCAAGGAGTTCATGTCTAAAACACCAAAAGCAATGGCAACAAAAGCCAAAATAGACAAATGGAATCTAATTAAACTAAAGAGCTTTTGCACAGCAAAAGAAACTACCATCTGAGTGAACAGGCAACCTACAGAATGGGAGACAATTTTTGCAATCTACCCATCTGACAAAGGGCTAATATCCAGAACCTACAAAGAACTCAAACAAATTTACAAGAAAAAAATCAAACAACCCCATCAAAAAAGTGGGCAAAGGATATGAACAGACACTTCTCAGAAGAAGACATTTATGCAGTCAACAGACACATGAAAAAATGCTCATCATCACTGGCCATCAGAGAAATGCAAATCAAAACCACAATGAGATACCATCTCACACCAGTTAGAATGGCGATCATTAAAATTCAGGAAACAACAGATGCTGGAGAGGATGTAGAGAAATAGGAACACTTTTATACTGTTAGTGGGACTGTAAACTAGTTCAACCATGTAGAAGACAGTGTGGCCATTCCTCAAGGATCTAGAACTAGAAATACCACTTGACCCAGTGATCCCATTACTGGGTATATACCCAAAGGATTATAAGTCATGCTGCTATAAAAACACATGCAAATGTATGTTTATTGTGGCACTATTCACAATAGCAAAGACTTGGAACCAACTCAAATGTCCACCAATGATAGACTGGGTTAAGAAAATGTGGCACATATACATCATGGAATACTATGCAACCATAAAAAAGGAATGAGCTCATGTCCTTTGTAGGGACATGGATGAAGCTGGAAACCATCATTCTGAGCAAACTACCTCAAGGACAGAAAAGCAAACACCACAGGTTCTCACTCATAGGTGGGAATTGAACAATGAGAACATTTGGACACAGGGTGGGGAACATCACACACCGGGGCCTGATGTGGGGTGGAGGGGAGTGGAGAGGGATACCATTAGGAGAAATACCTAATGTAAATGAGTTAATGGGTGCAGCACACAAACATGGCATATGTATACATATGTAACAAACCTGCACGTTGTGCACATGTACCCTCAACTTAAAGTATAATAAAAAAATTAAATTAAAAAGACTAAGTATCAAAAGAATGTTCAAATAATGTTCAGAATATAATTTTATGTTCACTCACAATAATTTCTTCACTCAAGTGTGGTGGACAGATAAAAAATATCTATACATAGCCCTCCTCATCCCTGGAGCGGGGCTGATCTACGTTTACAAACCAAACTAGGCATGGTCCTGTGATTCTAAACCATGAAGTCACATATTTTTTAAATATCCATAGACATGTAATATTCCTCCGGACTCCATGCAAACACCAGTTGTCCACCAAAGACTTGATTAAAGGGAAAACTAATATTTAATAAAACTAGCAATGAATTTTTAAATACTAAACTAGAAGTGTTTTGTGTAAAATTATACCACAAACTAAGCGATTATTGTATAGCTAAAGGTGGATTTACTTTCAGTTTCACATAAATTCTGTAATAAGAACCAAAAGTAAAATTAGACTATACTAGAGAAAAATCAGAAGCAGGCATTGCAGTAATCAGTACAGAAATTAACTGCAGAAGATATAGCTTTCATCATCAGCTCTCAAGATACTTTTAAGTGTTTCTCATGACCTTTAAGTGTTTCTCCTGACCTTTAAAATGTAGCTTGAAATACAAGCTAAATTTAAGAGGCAGAAACACTATCACAATAAAATTAATACTTGGAAGACACTAGATCCATTATTTCCAGGAAAAGGGATAATTTTGGTACAACTAGTAAAAGGTATATCCCCAAAAAATTGGTTTTTCAGCCTACTTACTATCTACTTTCTTCCAAATTGTTAACTTATAAAGACTTCTTCTAGCTCTAAGCAAGAAACTAAAGCCAAAAACTCTAAATTCCTACTCTTGTGATCTTGAGACCAAGACTCTGAAAACACTTTTGTCCTCTATCAGATGGCCTTTTGCTAGGAGCGGCCAGGAGGGGGCACAGGAAAAAACCCCGGGAGGCGGGGAAGGGGAGGAAAGAATTCTTACTTCCTGTTCCTGTCAGTTGCAGAACACTAGCTCTGCACTCCAACAGCACCAATTTGCATTCCTAGAACTAGTTTCATTGCCCTCTTCTCAGAAAGATTCATGGTAGCCAGGGCAAGACTCCTCTTAAGTAATCTGAGCCCCAACTTACAGAGTCTGTACTCTTCTAGATTTTGAAATCCCTAACCTCTTCCTTTTGTGCTTCTGGCCCTGGAGATGGTAGCTACTTCTTGCTGTTATCTCTGGGCTCTCCCTCTTTATTCTTTCAGCCTTATTTAAGATTATGTTCCCATTGTTGAAATACCTAGTGTGCTTCCTATTTTCCTGACTCAACTTTCACCAATACATATATGAAAAAATGATCCTTAAATTTTAGGAAGGAGAAACCAAGTAAAAGTATTTAAAATTCTACATAGATCTTCCAAAATTGAAAATCATTTCAAACACAAATGGATTTCATACATATATGTACATATATATGTGTATGTGTGTCAGTATGAATTTTATATATACATATGTGAATTATATATATATAAGTGAGCATATATATATGAAAGACTCCTTTAGAAGAACTTTGCCTACATGGTACAAATAAGCATAGGTTTGGGGATTTTACACACAGAAATGGACTTATGCCATATATATTGTTCTGCACACAAAACAGTTAACTGTGGTAGTGACACCCTAAAAAGTGAGAGTGAGAGCAAAGATGACCTTCATTTTTCACTTTTGACATTGATTAGGATTTTTATACTGAGCATTTACTTTTGCAATTAATTTTTTTAAAATGTGTGCTGTTGAAGCAAACTATTTTCTGTTGTTTTACAGGGTTATTGATAGGATCACCAGCTCTATCCTTTTAATTGCCTAACACAGTCTTAGGTAGTCTACAGTAGGCAGATATTAAATCTGACTAATGCTGGCCTCAAGTTTGTCCTCTCTAACTTGGCAAAAATGATTAACCATTATGGTTCAAGCCATGTATGTAACACTCTAGTCCAGGTTTTCTTCATGTTGAATATCCATGCCTTTGTAAGCATAACACAATTTCTGATTCAGTATAACACTGGGGTCATCTTTACAGAACACAGATCATGTTACCAAAAGTGACTTCAAACTAAAGTAAAACTTCTATATTTGTATTTCTCAAACATGGTGAAAATGAAAAATGGTCCTAGCAACATTTTTTATCACCGTTTTCTTCTTTCACCCCTGCTGTGACATTATGTTTGTGCTCTCAAGCTACACCCCCAAATCCTCCTCACACCTCACAACAGAAACAAAAACAAAACGAAACTCCTTCCAGAAATTTCTAGTTTCTCTTTTCTTCTTGATTTTGCATCACAAAATCTCAGATATTAATCTGTCCAATATAACACATTTTGGACAGCCTAGGAGAGGAAGAGTTTGAGTAGATCAGACCAGAATTCTTTTGAGTAGGGAGGAGGAATTTAAGGAACTAACAGCAGATAACTGATATCCAACCATGCTTGTTAACCCCGTGTAGGCTGCATGGTGCTATAGCTTTCTCTCCCTGCAGATTGAGGGCTCCAAATGTATCCTTTATGACAGTGATGTCCGCTTTGCAGAACTAACATTTTTTCTAACGCTAACAAGACAGGATGGGGATTTTGAACTTGTTAAATTACAACTGTTTACAGTGGCAGCTTCCGTTTGAGGCTCCGTGGTACTTCCCATTTGGAGGGTCTGTGGTACCTGCATGCAACACTATAGCATTTTTCATTCTTCCCAAGCAATAAGTCACTAGAGATATTATTTATTCATTTCCAACTCAGTATTCTAGAAGTTAGGTAAGTGCAAATAAACATGGACCTAAGAATCAGGAGAGTTATAATTCATAATTTTTCAAAAAATTCATAATTGTGATAAATGTAATATTTTTGTTCAGTTTCACTATCAAGAATAAAAAAAGAAAAATGCCTCTTCTACCACTTTTTAACTAATATATGTGAAGTACATAAAATATGTACAATAATAGGAACATGTACATGTATATTAGGTAGCCACTGATTTCTTGTTTGAAATATAAGTATATGAAGTTTAAAGCACTGGTAGAAATAGTAATATTTACAGTTGTTAAGGAGAAATAAGAAACATCATTCCCAAGAGAAATGAGTTTGTCAAATAACCAAGGAGGAAAGGAAGGAAATTATTACAGCAAGGAAAGGAGAGAAATAGCAGAAACTGCAATGTTGAATGCAAAGATGCCTATAAGTAATGAGGAATGGGATCTAATGTCAATGAATTCATCTGCCCACCCCAGAGCATGAGATTTAATCGCTTTTTGGCATTTTACCATTGGCCCTCTACTGAATTAACAATAGAAAGCTCTTACCTCAAAACAGATTAAAATACTAATTTGTATACAAATCATAACTATAAAAGTCTATTATACCATCTTCAAGTTCTGTCACTGGATCTCTCCATTTAAGAAAGAAAAACAAAATAGATCACAGCTCCATTTGATAATCTCACACATTGGGTAATTTTTCTTTTATTTTCAGTGGTTTTGTTTTAATGTGAAAATCCCTCAAAAAAATTAATCATAGGATGCTGTCCAGGTATATTTTAGTGCTCTGGGAAAAGATGAATAGCCAACCTATAATAAGGCTTGTTCAAGGCCTAGTAATCACTGCAAATGCTATGGCCTAGTTTGGAAGGCCACCTCAATCCTTATCATTGCTTACAGACAGCAATAAAGCACAAAAACACTGCTGAGTAATAGCTGGTGACCTCATCACTCTTTCCTACAGAATGTCGTCCTTTATCAGTGTCAGTCTCAAATCAATGATTAGAATACAGTGCTGGTTATAAATCCCCACTTGCCTTCTGCTTCAATGTAATACAACCATTCTGTTTGTTTGCTCCTCAACCTCAATTTGCAGGAAAGGAATTGCAAAGATCAATCGGAAACCTCAACTTATGCACAACTACTTGGAAATCTTTTTTTTATATTGATGTAGTGTCAATGAAAATGAAAGTGAAAAAATACTACTCACTTAAGAAAAAAACAAAGAAATACTCTCAAGAGCTATGTTCAAGTACAATACAAAGGTTGAGTGATTGGAATTCTTTTGTGGATAACCTGAGTGATAGTGGAAGAATACTAATATGTTGGGCCTTGGAGAAGTTGTTAGCCTAATAATCTCTGCCTTTTCTTACAGTGCCTGAGTGCAAGACTCTTATTCTGAAAAAGAAAAATAAAGTACTGAGAGATATTTAATGCCAGTAAGAGGCAATAATGCTACTTAGAAATTTAACAAGCCAAAGACAATTCCAGGACTTAAAATTTATCCCCAGCAATAACCATAATTAGGTAAAAAGATCCCACCAAAGTTCTAGATCCATGTCAGAGGAGTACAAAAGAAAGAACATCTCAGTACGTAATTGCCACTAGATCTCTAAATGCCTCTAAACCTCTTTCTTAACTCTTACTGCAGTCTATACCACA
This sequence comes from Macaca nemestrina, assembly GCF_043159975.1. Lineage (NCBI taxonomy): Eukaryota > Metazoa > Chordata > Mammalia > Primates > Cercopithecidae > Macaca > Macaca nemestrina. The sequence continues at coordinate 69,655,223 of NC_092128.1, forward strand.
GCTTGAGGTTCCTGTTTAGTACTATCAGCATTATCTTCCTAGGACTGATTCTTATATAGGAGCCCCCTGTAGATGGATATCACTAAAGAACACCACGCCTCTCTGGTTAAATTTGAAAGGATCCTTTTATTCATTTTGTATGTTACCAAACAAGAAACAGAACAACACTGATTCCGGGATACTCTGTAGCCAGCATGGGAAAACACTGCAATTGAGCAGTGTACCATGGCAGACACATTTTTGAAATCTAAATTTTTGTTTCTTCCTATCTTTTTCCTTTTCCCTTCCCCAACTGAAAAGAAAGCAGACCCTGTGCTTCTTTGCTTCAGGGAAAGGTATGGGATGTTGATTCCTTAAAGGAAGTAGGACCCCATGGAACCAAAAAGAAACCTGAAGAAAAAGACAGAACTTTCTCTGAATTAACAAAAAACGTTCTCCAAACTGAGAAAGACAAAAAGTCTGTGGATGTCTTCAGTGACGGGGACTTGTTTCCTGCTCACTAAAAATGTGGCAAGACCTCAGAAGAAAAGGCCAATTAGTACAGATTGTGGGGTAAGCTGCCTCACCGAAAAACATCACACTCCAAGAGTGTCAATGAAGCAGTAGAGAAGTGGCTAGAAGAGCAGGAAGGACTAGGCAGATGGGACTAACAGGTCCTCCATCAGCACACATGTGAAAAGCTAACACAATCACAATTATCCTCACACCACCTTTAAATGCTCATTAAGTACAACCTACAAATATATAATCTCTCAGTAAATTCAAGTCAGCCAGCTTACCTCCAACACTGGAACAGATCATATTTCTTCCACTGAACCCCAGATCAAGTACCTGGATTATGGTAAAGTGTGATGTGCAAAAAAAAACACCCATCAGAAGTGAACTCAGTTTAGCTAGATGCTTGCTGAAAATGAATGATAGAGGAGTAGATACAAAGAATCCACTTCAGGTTCACTCCTGAGTGTTACCTTCTTGAATGCCCTACAAATAAGAAGAATTCCCTGATCGATTTTTTCTCACTTTTTCTTTAACAGAGAGTTGAATTTCACTGGATTACATGAAAGAATTCAACTAGATTAAAAGATAAATACATTAAGCAGGAACTTCTGTGAGGAGGGTTTCACAAATAACCTATGTTATTACGTGGTTATCATGTGATGTGCAAAATCATTGGTCATGTTTTTGTTCTGAAAGTAGAATGGAGAGTTGAGAATTTGGAAATGCTTACTTCTCAAAGACAGAGTGTGTTTTGTTCAAAAGGGAATTAGCTTTAGCGCTAACTCGACTTAGGGTGAAGTGAAAGGCCTCAGTTTGCCTGTGTGCTATGTGTACTGATCTCAGGCAAGTTACTGAATCTCTTTATTCCTCAATTACTTCATCTATGAAAATGTAATAAGGTGGGGAGTGGGGAAACAAATAATCAATTTGAAAATGTACACAAACTATATGCCATATCCTAGTCGCTGGAATGCAGCAATTGTTGGTTTATTTCTCCACCCTACTCTCCTCTCAAACCTTATTCCTTATTCTACCATTGCCATTCTTTTTTTATTGAAATTCAGAGAATGTCACCTTAATTTTCTAATGTTTGCTATAATGCTTGCAATGGCTTAGGCTTCATATAAAATTTACAAAATATTATTATATTTTCACATCTTCTTACAGCAAAAATTTTAATTCGTTTTCTTCAAAAACTTCAATATCTCTTAGCTGTTAGCTTTAAAGCAAATAAAAGAGAGACAGAATAAAGCAATTTAATAAAAATTGGATTTGCCTTTTTAAAAGAAAGTTTTAATCTTCCTAAATTGGCCCTTTGATGTAGATAATTTTCAAAAGTGGGACACTTAATAGATTAAAAGATCATGTTAAAGTCTTGCCTCAGAGGAATCAAGATTTGGTGACCCTTTAGAACTAGAATCATTAAAAACAGCAAAGAGAAAGGAGTTATGAGATTTGAAAGATCAAGATTTTCAATATATTAAAATAAGCAATGTAGACCTGCAAATTTTAGCAAGCTGAAGATCACATTTTCACTGCACATTTCTTTAAAAGAAGATAAAGAGCATTGAATCAATATATCAGTGAAGAGATTATTATTTTGTACAAGCTGAAGGTTGCTACAGGTCATTCCCAGTAAAGCAAACAGAATTTGTTAATTTAATCCAACAGACTTGGCAGTGAGACCAAACAGGAATTTAATCAGCAAGAAAAGGTGGTAAACATCTCTAAAAACTGAGTGATCACTGTGCAAACAGTAAATATCATTATGGAAGGGTGAGGAAATAAAAAGAGTGTTCCTTTCAAGATTTTCATCAAGTTCATCAAATATAATAAATGATTCCAAATAAACCATTTCTAGGACTGCAACAGTGACTTAATGTTACTTGTGCTAGAACATTAAAATTTATAGTTTTCCAGTCCCTCACCTTTCTTAAATAGTTTTCTTAAAAACTGCAAGGTTGTAAAATGAACAATTAAGTCTTATATGCTAAGTAAAAACAGTAAATGATATTTTAGACTTTCTCCTCTCAACAAAATGTGCCAGTTCTCTGATGCCAACTTGAAGGCCTTTGGTACAAAGACTAATACAGAGACAAGGCTAGATGTATAAGTTTAACATTAGCTATTTAGTTCTATGGTAATTGCTTTTGCCATCATCAAAATTAAGAGGTTTTTTTTGTTTTTTTTTTTTTGAGACAGAGTCTCACTCTGTCACCCAGGCTGGGGTGCAGTGTGGCACAATCTCAACTCACTGCAACCTCCATCTCCCGGGTTCAAGCAATTCTATTGCTTTTGCCTCCCAAGTAGCCAGGATTACAGGCCCCCACCACCACACTCGACTAATTTTTGTATTTTTAGTAGAGACAGGCTTTCACCATGTTCACCAGACTTGTTTCGAACTCCTGACTTCAAGTGATCCGCCCACCATGGCCTCCCAAAATGCTGGAATTACAGGTATGAGCCACTGCACATGGCCACTAAGCGTATTTTTAAAGCATATATGTCATTATAAAAGGATAAATGAAAAGTGTTTATCGTTTATCCTCCTAACCCCCACTGCCACCATTTCCATGAAGTAATCAAGAAGGCATATTCAGAATCTTCTCACTTCCTGTTACCACAGAGTTTCCAGCTTCACCTGCCCTTCTTTCTTTCCTTCTCATTTCAGCCTTTTGTAAAACTCTCCCTTAATTGCAGGCTCTCCTTATCTCAATCCAGTCTCCTTGAGGCCCCTTCTTTAAAAACATGCCTTTGGAATTCTCTTGCTGAACAGGCTGTGTAGGTGTATATTATATCTAAAACAAAAAGACTTTCTCAATGGTGTTTTGTTTTCTTCTCTCTAGCTATGAGCACACAATGTTATCATTAAACCAGTGAACTCATCATCCTATGAAACCTCAATAAACAAAATTTAATTAGCATTTCCCATGAGTGACAAACAAAAGTACATGGTGTAATAAATGGCAAAGGTCCACATCTTTATTTAAAATTCTCATGGAAGTCACTTTTAAGTGGACCAAAGTAAATGGTCAACTTACCTTGAAACTCTAGAAGAAGGTTGTCTGGCTTCATGCAAAACTAGACCAAGATATGAAGAGAAAATTAAGAACTATATTAAGTTAAGCTACTGAGAAGAAAGAAAATCAAGGGGAAAATCAAGGGATGCTATTTTAAAGGTAGGACTTAGAAAATAGATTGAAAATCTTAGCTTTAGGGGAAAGGAGAGATGCTTTTTCATAAATATTCTGTGTCTAAAATTGGGCAGTAAAATGCATGCTCATTTATTTCTAACCCAGCTTTTATACTGTCTTGAATCATTTATCTCCATATTTCATCTCCTAGAGGAAGAGAAATTTCTTTCTTATGAGTATACAGTCAAATTGTCTTCTCTTTAGAATTATCAAAAAGGATGGAACATTCTGCAGAATTTCAGTTAGTATAAATCTCTAAATATCCATTTAAAACTTTATGATAGCTTTCAAAAAGGGCCACAAAATCTCCCAACCCTATATGCACATCATCCCCTCACAATGTGCTTTTGCAGCTTATTCCATCAAGAGGTAGAGAATATTTGCTCACACTTTGAATATGAGCTCTCCTTGTCAGTTCCTTAGACTAACAGAAGTGACGGTTTGTGACTTCCAAGTGTAGATCTCAGGAAACTTTTTGGCGTTTGCTCCAGCCCTCTGGGAGTATTGCATTAAAACTGACATGTGATTCCTCAAGGATCTAGAACTAGATGTACCATATGACCCAGCCATCCCATTACTGGGTATATACCCAAAGGATTATAAATCATGCTGCTATAAAGACACATGCACACGTATGTTTATTGCGGCACTATTCACAATAGCAAAGACTTGGAATCAACCCAAATGTCCATCAGTGACAGACTGGATTAAGAAAATGTGGCACATATACACCATGGAATACTATGAAGCCATAAAAAAGGATGAGTTTGTGTCCTTTGTAGGGTCATGGATGCAGCTGGAAACCATCATTCTTAGCAAACTATCACAAGAACAGAAAACCAAACACCGCATGTTCTCACTCATAGGTGGGAACTGAATAATGAGATCACTTGGACTCGGGAAGGGGAACATCACACACCGGGGCCTATTATGGGGAGGGGGAAAGGGGGAGGGATTGCATTGGGAGTTATACCTGATGTAAATGACGAGTTGATGGGTGCTGACGAGTTGATGGGTGCAGCACACCAACATGGCACAAATATACATATGTAACAAACCTGCATGTTATGCACATGTGCCCTAGAACTTAAAGTATAATAATAATAATAATAAAAAAAACTGACATGTGAAGAAAAAGACCAGACTCTGGAACACAAGAAACCATTTGATCAAGCTGTCCTGGCTGAAGCCCTCCGGAACAACCTGTCAACACCCAGTCAACACCCACCAGATATGTGAGTGAGTCCATCTCAGACCATCTAACCCCATTCAGGTTGCCAGTTAATAGTCATCCCATTAGTGATTCCAGGTGAAACCATAGCCATCCCGTTGTGCCCAGACCAAATTGTTTACCAACAAAATTATGAAAAACATAAGTCTTTATTATATTATGCCACTAAATTTTGGAGTAGTTTGCTATGTAGCAATAGATAACTGATACACAACTAGTACTGGAAGCAGGGTGCTGCAGCAAAACTTAGAACATTTAGCATTGACTTTGTTAGGTAATCCCTACCTCCCCACCTTATATTCAGTTGAAGCATTTTACAGTGGTTTGCCATTACAGTGTTCATTCAGATAATGATTTCCTACTAGGAATTACAAACTTTAAACATTTTTTAAATCTAAAAATAATTTAAAACAAATTAAGAGGGCCTGTTAATTCCTACATCATTTTTACTAATCATTTTGGCGTTTTTCTTTTAATTATTGGGCAAGGGAGATACTTAAGTATGGAAGATTATTGCTGTAGTCTGAATGAAATAAAAGTTTATCAGTGCGAGGCAAATATAACTCATTTAAAGATAAAGTTTATGTTGGATATATGGTTAGTGAGGCATTTTGGGTTTTTCTTTTTATTTTTTATTTTACTTTAAGTTCTGGGATACATATGCAGAACATGCAGGTTTGTTACATAGGTATACATGTGCCATGGTGGTTTGCTGCACCTATAGACCCATCCCCTAAGTTCCCTCCTCTTGCCCCCTAGACCCCAACAGGCCCTGGTGTGTGCTATTCCCCTCCCGGTATCCATGTGTTATCATTGTTCAACTCTCACTTATGAGTGAGAACATCAGGTGTTTGGTTTTCTGTTCCTGTGTTACTTTGCTGAGGATAATGGCTTCCAGCTTCATCTATGTACCAGCAAAGGACATAATCTCCTTCCCTTTTATGGCTGCATAGTATTCCATGACATATATGTACCACATTTTCTTTATCCAGTCTATCATTGATGGGCATTTGAGTTGGTTCCATGACTTTGCTATGGTAAATAGTGCAGCAATAAACATACATGTACATGTGTCTTTATAGTAGAATGATTTACATTCCTTTGAGTATATACCCAGTAATGGGATTGCTGGGTCAAATGGTATTTCTGGCTCTAGATCCTTGAGGAATCTCCATACTGTCTTCCACAATGGTTGAACTAATTTACATTTCTACCAACAGTATAAAAGCATTCCTATTTCCCAGAGCCTCAGCAGCATCTATTGTTTGACTTTTTAATAACTGCCCTTCTGACTGGCGTGAGATGGTATCTCATTGTGGTTTTGATTTGCACTTCTCTAATGACCAGTGATGTTGAGTTTTTATTCATATGTTGGTTAGCCATGTAATTTTTTATTTTTTTTGAGACAGAGTCTCACTCTGTCATGCAGACTGGAGTGCAGTGGCGCAATCTTGGCTCACTGCAACCTCCACCTCCCAGGTTCAAGCGGTTCTTCTGCCTCAGCCTCCTGAGTGGCTGAGATTACAGGCGTGTGCCACAATGCCCAGCTAATTTTTGTATTTTTTAGTAGAGATGGGGTTTCACCATGTTAGTCAGACTGGTCTCAAACTCCTGACCTCATGATCTGCCCACCTTGGCCTCCCAAAGTGCTGGGATTACAAATGTCTTCTTTTGAGAATTGTCCATTCATATCCTCTACCCACTTTTTTGATAGAGTTGTTTGTTTCTTGTAAATATGTTTAAGTTCCTTGTAAATTCTGGATATTAGACCTTCGTCAGATGGGTAAATTGCAAAAATTTTCTCTCATTCAGTAGGTTGCCTGTTCACTCTGATGATAGTTTCTTTTGTTGTGCAGAAGCTCTTTAGTTTAATTAGATCCCATTTGTTAATTTTGGCTTTTGTTGAGATTGCTTTTTGTGTTTTTATACAGAAAAATATGAATTGTTTCCAAAAAGTGGATTATGGTATGTTGTATGCAAAGATAGTTACAAAAATTCCTCCAGCCACTGAATGCATGTCCCTTTACAATGTGACTTTGTTGTCCTCCCATCTAGAGATGGTAATTATCTCCCCAGCCCTAAATTTGAGCAAGCCTAGTGTTATAAGAGCTCCAAATACTAGACATCAAGAGATTTTGCAGAGATGCTGGAGGGAGAAGACAAGATGGCTGAATAAATGTAGCCAGGAAGTGCCTCTCCTACCAAGAGGACCAAAATATCAAATAAACCAAATTATTTCGAACAGTTCTTTGAAGAGAAAAACACTGAGAGTCGACAGAAAGGCAATGCAAACACAAAGGCTGAAGACAGAGGCAGCCAAGAACCTTGCATGGGGTTGCAGAGCACCAGGACTAGTTCCCATCCCTGAATATGTCCTAAGGAAAGGATGAGTGAAGTGATGGTACAGAAACAGAAACCTGCTTTCACCATGAACCTCCTCTGAGATATTAGCTACAAGATCCCATGACCCCCATAGATATTTTAATTGGCAAGGGGATCTGCCCAAACAGTAGGCAGAGACAGAATTCCAGCCTGTACAGAGCCCAGGTGGATTTGCAAGTGGGGCAGCTACAGCAAAATATGACCATAGGTTACTATACCCCTAGGCTCTCCAACTTTCTCCAAAGAGTTCTAACCCCAGCTGACCACAAGGCCAGTAGAGAGCAGTGCCATCTTTCCCATGTGACTGGGGCACTTCTATGCTGCATGTCCCTCTGCCCACCAGCCACTTGAAAGGCCCCTGGCTGGCTGTTCCCACAACAGCATGTATATAGCACAGCCTCTACTGCCCAGTATGAGTGCTTTGCCAGTGGCCCTACCTGAGTGTTTTCCTGGTGGCCTGGGAGCACTAAACCTCCCCTAGCATAGACAGTGCCCAACCCCAAGGGGCCAGAGGACAAAGCTGTAGGCCTGGTCCCAAAGCCCCAGGGTAATAGCATACAGCTAAGGTGTGCCAATATGAGATCCGTGGCCAGCGCTTGAGCAAGGGAAGAGTCCCCACTCTCAAAACATTGAGAAGAGTTAGACACAGGTTCATGAACTGACACAGGAATGGGGTATACTTTCTTCCACAGGGCTGTTCCAGGAAGGATGTGGCCTGTCTGCTAGCCACAGCCTTTGCCTGAGGAATCTCTGTGGCCCAGAACACCAAATAAAGGAAACACAAGCATGAGGTCAGTGATTGGACAGGGCCCCCCTAAGGCCTGAGAACACACCTGGTGAGGGGGTCATCTCTGCTTCCACATACCACAGAGCACTGCTGTGAACATACTGAAATAAAAAGAGCTGCATGGCTAGGTAAGAACCAATCAGCCAGCCATTACTGTTAAGTACCATCTACCAGATAGCAGCCTCTTCTTCCACTATATATTCTCTGTGAAACCCAGGGCAAGAATGTAGTCACTAATAAAGATCCTGTACAGAGGCTTGGCCCTCTGAAAGTAATCCAGAAACAAAGTGAACTCAACTATACTCAACTTACACCAAAGTTAATCTCTCAAGGAAAATAAATAGAAAAACAAAAAGCTCCATCCAAACGACAGCAAATTCAAAAACACAAAAGAATGCGAGCTTTCTCGGATGATAAAGAATCGGTGTAAGAACTCTAGCAATTTAAAATGTCAGAATATCCCTTTATATCCAAATGTTATTAGCTCCCCAGCAATGGTTTGTAACCAGATTGAAATGACAGACATAGTTCAGAATCTGGATGGCAAGGAAACTCATTGAGATTCAGGAGAAGGTTGAAAACCATTCCAAGAAACCCAGTAAAACATTCCAAGAGTTGAAAGACAAAATAGCCATTTGAGGTAAAAACCAAATGAATCTTCTGTAATTGAAGATTTCACTACAAGAATTTTATAATATAGTTGGAAGCATTAACAACAGAATGGACCAAGCTAAGGAAAGAATGCTTACATCAAGAAGTTAGAAAGATCTCAAATTAACAATCTAACATTGTACCTAGAGGAATTAGAAAAACAAAACAAGCCAATCCCAAAGCTAGCAGAAAAAAAATTACTAAAATCAGATCAGAACTGAATGAAATCAAGATACAAAAATCCATATGAAAGATCAATGAAACCGAAAGGTGATTATTTGAAAAAACTAAACAAGAGTGATAGGCCACTAACTAGATTAACATAGGAAAAAAAAGAGAAAATCTAAATAAACACAATCAGAAGTGACAAAGATGACATTACAACTGATCCCACAGAAATAAAGATCCTCAGAGACTATTATGACAACATCTACGCACACAAATTAAAAAACTCAAGAGGAAATGGATAAATTCCTAGAAACACACAACCTTCCAAGATTGAAATAGAAAGAAAATGAAAACCTGGACAGACCAATAACAAATTCTGAAACTGAATCAGTAATAATAACAAAAAAAACCTACCAACCAAAAAACAAAGGCCAGGATCAGATACATTCACAGTTGAATTCTACCAGACATACAAAAAACTGGTATCAACTCTACTAAAACTATTCCCAAAAACTGAGGGAGAGGGATTTCTCCTTAACTTATTCTATGAAGCCAGTATCACCGTGATACAAAAATCCGGCAAACACAACAAAAAAATAAAATAAAATATAAGGTCAATAATCCCTGATAAACATAGATGCAAAAATCCTCAACAGAATACTAGCAAGCTGAACCCAGCAGCACATACAAAAGTTATTCATCATGATCAAGTAGGCTTTAATTTTAAGATGCAAAGTTTCTATAAGAAACTTAAATCAACAAGCAAAAAAGAAATAACCCTATTACAAAGTGGGCAAAGGACATGAAGTGTCTACTTCTTAAACGACATAGAAGTGGGCAACAGACATTAAAGAAATGCTCATCATCACTAATTGTCAGAGAAATGCAAATCAAAACCACAATGAGATACCATTTCACTCCACTCAGAATAGTTTTTGTTAAAAATCCAAAAAATAACAGATACTGGTAAGGCTGCAAAGAACAGGAAGCACCTGCACACTGTTGGTGGGAATGTAAATTAGTCCAGCCACTGTGGAGAGCAGCTTGAATATGTCTCAAAGAACTAAGGGTAGAACTACCATTTGACCCAGCAATTCCATTACTGGGTATATATCCAAAAGAAAATAAATCATTCTACCACACACCCTTAAGTTCAACGCAGCACTATTCACAGTAGCAAAACATAGAATCAAGCCAAGTGCCTAACCATGGTAGATTGGATAAAGAAAATGTTCTATGGTATATATGTGTGTGTGTATATATATAGGTGTGTATATATATGTATATATATGTGTGTATATGTGTGTATATATGTATATATGTGTGTATATATGTATATGTGTGTATATATACATATATGTGTGTATATATATGTATATATGTATATATATATGTGTATATATACACACACACACATACACACACACATACACATACATACCATAGAATACCATGGAGCCATAAAAAAGAATGAAATAATGTCCTTTGCAGCAACATGGATGCAGCTGGAGGTCATTATCCCAAGCAAACTAACAGAAACAGAAAACCAAATACCACATGTTCTCACTTATATATGGGAGCTAAACATTGGGTACACATGGATATAAAGATGGGTACAATAAACACTGGGGACTACTAGAACAGGGACAGGGGGAGGATGGAAAGAGGCTGGAAAACTACCTAGTGGGTATGATGCTCACGACCTGAATGACAGTTCAGTCATATCCCAAACCTCAGCATCATGCAATATACCTTTGTCACAAACCTGCACATTTACCCCAAATATAAAATAAAAGCTAAAATAGAAAAAGGAGATTTTTCAGCTTCTTATTTCCCTCTTGGAATGCTGTTCTGAGACTACCATGAAGAAGCCCAATATAATCAATTAAAGAATAATAGGCCACATGGAGCAGAGATGAGTCATTCCAACTTAGTTCCCCTAGTTAAGCAGCCAATAGCCAATATCAACTGCTAGACATGTCAGTACGGTCATCTTACGCTGTCCAGCCCCTTTAGAGTCACAGAAGTTAGCCACACGAGTGAACCCAAGGAAGGGCAACTGCAGAAGCATCCAGCTGAGTCCAGACCAAATTATTTACCCATGGAGGAAAAATGACTAAAGTTTCAAGTGGGTTCTTATGCAGCAATAGGTAACTGATGAAGTACCATATTTCCTAATTTTCCAACCCAATTTAGATTTTAAATATTCTGTCCTATCATATGATGTATCAAATGGATATCATTTTTTACACTGGAAATATGGTCTTACAAGACAGTAAGTACTAAAATGTGTTCCATAATGATGGTTGACCTAAATGGACACTTCTTACCTTCTAGAAGGTGAATTGTTATTATTATCTAGTATTAAAATAAAGTGATTTTAACCCTGAACACAGTTAGCTTTTCTTTCATTCATACAAACTAAAAGTGGGGGCAGATAATCAAATTTAACTGCCTATGTATCCATCAAAGTATTACAGCTATTACTCATGACATTTGAGTCCAATAAATTCCTTGCACATTCTTCTCCAGGTGTCACTGCCTCATGACCACTCTTTCTGCCACATGCATCCATAGAAAAGCACAAACACATAAAAGATAAAATGAGGAGTGAGAAAACTGTAGATTAAGGGGCAAAGATGAATAACTGTTATAATGACACACTGAACAATCACATTTCTATAATACATTTTTGTTTGAATTGCCTCCCAGCTAGACCTCTCCTTGGGGAGATGCTGTGTAATTTCTCTGGTTATGTGATAGAACCAAGATGAAAGATAACTCACAAGCTCCTGCGGCTTAAAATATAATGGTTGAAAATTGGTGGGTTATTTTTAAAGGTTTTTTGTGAAGGAAAGAGAGAACTATGCTCTTCCACCCCCAACCACTGTCCTTCCACAAAATAAAAGTCAAATTGTTTCTTCTGTTTTTAAAGACGTTGCTAAAAATGTTATAATGCAAATGTTTAATGAGTATTAATATAGTACCCTAAATAACATCTCTCTTTTTCCTTACAGTAAAAACCAAAAGATCTAAAATTTCTTCAAAAAGCAGTATACTCAGATTCTGGGGGAAGAGATCAATTTTATAAATCATCTATAATTGAATATCTGTAATTGCAAAAGCTGTCACTGTAAAATCATATGCCTCATGTAACAGTCAGTTGGATTATGTGATTACTTATTTTAACTCCCGCTATTCTTGGAAGAGATAAAACTCAAGAATTCATATATCCAGAACCTTGTCTCTAAGGATAGCTGACAGCTTCTACCAAAGTTAGAACTGATTTAAATATTGATTACAAATTAAGGTCAAATCATTTTAAATCTAGACAACTCTAGTGCTGGTAGCACTTCTGTTCAAATATGCTGAATCATCTGAGGTTTTTTTTTTTCAGTATATACTCCAGAAATGGGAAAAATTTTCAATGAAAATCTAAAATTGTAGAATCTTAGCTCTAAAAGGGACCATAAACTTTTTAAGGTTATATATGAGGAAACTAAAGATCAGAGAGTTAAAATAATACGCCTGGAGTAGCAGGGTTTGTTAGTGGTGACGCTAGTTTGAAAACCAGTTTTCCTGGACCCTCTGACCAGCACTCTCTCCTCTATACTATGTGGACTCACCTTGGAAATTGCGTCCACTGTTGATGGGAAACCCCAGTATAACCCACTCCTGAATCCAGGAGCAGCCACACTTGAGCATGGAACTTCTATAACCCTTCAGACACAGCCCTATCCCCAACTTACTAATTCAGACTCTCTACAGGAAAGCAAAGTCTTAGCAATATCTAAACGTTCCCCAGGAGATTCTGGTATGCATCTAGGGTTGAGAACCCCTGTAATAGTTTCTCATCCTCACCCCCTTAATTGACTCAGGCTTAACAGGCTGGGAGTCACAGTTTTTGACTTCCTAGAATTTCTGGGTCCCTTTGGCCCCCTGATACTCTAGATATGAAGAACCTAATTCTGAGAGTTCGGACTCTTGACGAACAGAAAACAAAAAGGGGATGGTGGAGAATAATTAAAGTACACGGGTCTTAGCGACATGCATCATCAGTGATACTTTCTACAGACACATGAGAACTTACAGAGAAAACTATCAAGAAAAAACTTGATTTGGCTATATAAAAATGGTTTTACTTACAGGCATTTGTGTCAACTGCTAACCAAGTTTGCAATAACATGTATCAGATTGCTTATGGGTTCATTTCATTGTATCAGTAGACCACTCATATAAAGTCATAGCTACCTGTTCACAAGTTCATGAAATTATAGGCAATATGTCTTAGATGCATGCTTAGAAATGATGACATTGGAGAGAAACAGGCAGAATATTTCATGGTTTAAAAAAAAGGTCTAAATCAGTCAGAATTCATGTTAGCTATATCACAAGAAAAAATATTAGCAATTCAAAGAACCTAAAATGTATCAACTGATCCTGAATCCCAACCCAGTTCTCAAGAAGTAAAGCTAACTCTGGGTTATTTTGAACCTCAGAAATGAGAAAGATAATATTTACTTGCTGGAATAAGATTATAAGTAAAGACGGTCTCCTCACCCCTTGAAAGTCTTGCTCAATTCTTGCAGCTGTGTTGAAAAATACTATTCTTTGAAAGTCTGCAGACCATTTAAGTTTCCAGGCAAAGCATAAACAGCCTGGTCGGCAATGGGGTCACATGTTTCTGCCTGCCTCCTTACACAGGCAGAATTTTCATCGGTTAAATATTAATTTTGATCATATTTAATACCAAATGTTAACTATTAGGCTTAAATACTCTAAATCTGAACTACCTACGCAAGAAAAAGCATGTCTCTGAAGCTGCTTGGCTCAGTTCCATGTGAACAGTCCAATATTTCAGAAACAACTATGCGCCTTAAGCCTTCAACAAGACTAAAAGGGGAAACGTTAGTTTGCCTGGTTTTCTTCATGTTCCAGCTTGAGGTATATTTTATAGAACTGACGTCTTTTTTTTCTGCCTCTGTCACCAGTTCTTCCCCACTCCAACAAATCCCACATACTGAAAACACAAATTAATTAAGCATTGTATTACAGAGTATTAATAAAAATGTTTCAGATGCTTTTCCTTAACTCCCTATGACACAATTACTATTGCCTTGAAGGAGAAATTAATTTTTATTGCCAACAGAAATACTTAAAAACATAAATGTTTAAACATCAGTTTAAAGAACAGATTAAAGGAAGTGAGAGTTAAACCAAAACATCAGATAGTCCAGCAAAGTAATGTGAAAAGAGAACATATCCTCTTGCCATTCTAAGCACATTAAGAGTTTTTCAAAGAACTTCACTTTCAAGAACCAAATATGAATGTTGCCAGTATCTCACTTCACTTCCTTGAAGTCTAACCACGAATAGCATCAAGAAAGCATTGCTTCCAGCTTATCATTCTCCCTTCCTCAGATAGATTAAGACAATCTTGATACACCAACCAGAGACAATGTAAAATAATGTCAGAGTCAAAATCACAAGGCTACAAGTAACTTTCGACAATTATGTGGTACATCCTCCACCTCCGATATAATCATTTACACCAGTGGTTCTCAACCTTAATTCCACATTGAAATCACCTGAGAAGCTTTAACAATTCTGCTGCCCAGCACTAAACCTCAGAAATTCTATTCAATTGGTCTGAGGAGCAACCTAAGCATCAAGATTTTTAAAACCTCTCCAGATATACTAGTTCATTCTCACAAAGAAGCTTCAATTAAATTAATATTATATTTAAAAATCCTAAAAAATAGAACTCCCCAAAAGGGTAATTTATAAAGAAATGAGGTTTAATTGACTCAGTTCTGCGTGGCTGGGGAGGCCTCAGGAAACTTGCAATCATGACGGACGGCAAAAGAGAAACAAGTATCTTCTTCACAAGGTGGCAGGAAGGAGCGCCCGAAGGTGGAAGCGCCACACTTTAAACCATCATATCTCGTGATAATTCACTCCCTATCGCGAGAACAGCATGGGGCAAACCACCGCCATGATTCAATCACCTTCCGCCAGTTTTCTCCCCTGACAGGTGGAGATTAGCATGTTACAATTCGAGACGAGAGTTGGGTGGGGACACAGCCAAACCATATCACCAGATGATTTTAATATGCAGCCAAGTGTCAAAGCCCATCAAATAAAGCCCACCAAGAAAACACTTGTGGTTAAGCAAAGAGGCCTACTTACCTTGCTGAAACTCCAGGAGAACATTGAGGGCGTCTCAGTAAGTCAGAGGGTGGTAGGTGGGGGGATTTTAGTAGATGATTGTAGGAGTGATTAGGGA
This sequence comes from Macaca nemestrina, assembly GCF_043159975.1. Classification (NCBI taxonomy): domain Eukaryota; kingdom Metazoa; phylum Chordata; class Mammalia; order Primates; family Cercopithecidae; genus Macaca; species Macaca nemestrina. Next base: position 69,670,420 of record NC_092128.1, read on the forward strand.
AGCAGGGAAAGGTTCTGGATTGAATGGCATCAAGAATTTGGGGAAATTCTGTGATTGGGTTCCTCAATCATCTTCATCCAAGAGCAGTGCTATGATTGATAAATAAGCAGAGATCATCAAAAAAGCAAAGTTGTTGGCAATAAGGGGTGTTAGTCATTTTTGTGGTTAAGATGTAACCTAACCATCGTCCTATTCTAAATATGGTGTATTTACATTCTTGGTGAAGATTTTGTTCTGGTTTTCAGCAAGGTCAATTTTTTCTCAGTCCAATTGGGCCAATTTTTATACTATCAGAAGGTTGAGAACTACTGATTTAAACAAACTACCTAGCTGAATATGAATGCTGTCTGATTGTGACATCTGTCATTCTTTAGATTCCAGAGTTAAAGTTAGCAAATCTGGCTTACTAAACATGTTTTTTTTTTTTTAATTTCTCCCCAATTTATCCAAGTGAAACTTTCCCAAAGCTGGATCTTCCCAGAGAAAAACTCTCTGTTCCCTTTCGCTTGATATAATACATAATTACACCCACAAGTTTAATTTGCAAGAGAATACATGCTACCTTCTAAAGAAAAACATAATTTAAAATTCCCCCTTTTGGTAAATCATCTTTAAAACACTAGTTATGCTGTATTTAAAACTCATATTCTACTTATTCTGTTCTTGATGGAAGCTATTGTTAATTTTTCACAAGTATTGGCTCAGGGCTTCCTTGATATGGTACTACCCATGAAGGATGGGGGCTCCTTACAGAAATGTTTTTGACAATGTTTTGATGATTCACCTAATGTTCTGCTCTCTAAGGAATCAGAAGGTTGCAATCATTTATATTTTATGCCAAGAATCAATATGTATATTTAATAGAAATTGGGGTATTTAACTATTCTTTGGCGATCTGAAATATCTGTTTACTCTCTTAGGAAGCCTGCATAATAGTATGTCATGTCTGCCTGAAAATAAGGTACTTTCAGTGTTTTACATGTGTCAATACAGGGTATCATTTTTATTTCTTTATCAGAGATGGACAATACAGTACCTTCTCATGGTATAGCCAGACTGCTTAGTATTCCCGGAGAACCCTACTCAGGGCTGCCTATTCTTATTTATACTACCTACGCCTCTAGGCTACACAGAGATGAGATACAAGTTTCTCTCACCTAGGCAGAGTTATATCCACTGCTGAGATTTAAAGGAGTCTGGAAATGGCATTATTATTTCTCTACTTGAGTTCTGAACCAGTTAAGAAAACCAAATATTAACATTAGCAAAAAGATATTTAAAGCCCTAAACCAAAAGAGGCCATATCACAGGTTGACTCCTCCAGGTGCAGATACTGAGACAGAGCTGGTGTTCAAGATACATAAAAGGAATCAAAGGAAGGGGAGGAAACAGGATTGAGCAGAGAAAAAAGTCAAACTGTGATGCAGACCCAAAACAGCCTTGGCCAACCTGGCAGGAACCTCTAGAGTGACATTGCCCAGTCATCTCACAGTTGGTTGAAATGACTAAACCTTTTAATCCCGTCCTAGTTCAGTCATCAGATGTGGGATGCTCTGAAAAGAGCATATTCTTGAGCAAAGACATCCATCACTTTGCAGCTGAGGCTGACCCTAAGAAAGCAGGCAGCTGGAGACACTCTGCTGACCACCCTCTCCTCAGCTCCTCGGTGAGTTCTTTCTTGGAGGGGCTCTGGGTAACACATGTTCATGCCTACCACAGACCATGTTGGGGAACATAGCTAAGGAGTTCAGCAACAAGAGGGTTCCCAATATGATATCCAGCACTAGATTTCCATCTAGACACAGGCGGCACTGAGCAATCACAGACCATCTGCTGAGATGGGCCATAGGAAATGAGCAGAGATGCAGGCCTAGAAAATGCAGTTTTCGGGCCGGGCGCGGTGGTTCACGCCTGTCATCCCAGCACTTTGGGAGGCTGAGGCGGGTAGATCACCTGAGGTCAGGAGTACAAGACCAGCCTGGCCAACATGGTGAAACCGCATCTCTACTAAAAATACAAAAATTAGCCAGGCATGGTGGCAGGCGCCTATAATCCCAGCTACTTGGGAGGCTGAGGCAGGAGAACTGCTTAGATCCGGGAGGCAGAAGTTGCAGTGAGCCAAGATGATATCACTGCACTCCAGCCTGGGCAACAAGAGTGAAACTCCATCTGGAAAGAAAAGGAAAAGGAAAAGGAAAAAGAAAAGAAGGAAAGGAAGGAAAGAAGGAAGGAAAGAAGGAAGGAAGGAAGGAAGGAAGGAAGGAAGGAAGGAAGGAAGGAAGGAAGGAAGGAAGGAAGGAAGGAAGGAAGAGAGGGAGGGAGGGAGGGAGGGAGGAAGGAAACGAAGGGAGGGAAGGGAGGGAGGGAGGGAACGAAGGGAGGGAAGGGAGGGAGGAAAGGGAGGGAGGCAGGGAACGAAAGGAGGAAGAAAGAAATAGGATGCAGTTCTCACAGGCAAGCTGACTCCTAAAGAAGAGAAACACAAAGCCTGAAATATGTGTATGCCCAATTTTTGCTCCCACGTTTCATTAAACAGATTTTGCTCCATGAGAGGGAGTTTGAGAACAGGATACAGAGACAGGCCAGGAGTGATAACCCTAATGGTGACCCTCACCTGAAAGAAAACACCATGAAAGAAAAGTAAGTGGTCTCCTCTGTCCACCTGAGTCACAGATGGTCAGTTAAAGGGAGCACAGTGAGGCTTATTCTCATTTCCAGATGTCCAGATTATCACAGTAATTCAAAGCTCTCATGTATACAGGAATCACTTTTCTACATACTTATAAATATTATTCCATTTGAAAATTTAGTTACTCAGGAGTTGGTTTGGTTGGTTGTTTGGGGACTTGGAAGCTGAATTTTATTCTCGTTGAAGTTGCATACAAAATAATATTTATTTTCCAAGTTCTACATAACATTAATGTTTTGTTTTGTTTTGTTTTGTTTTGTTTTTTGAGACTGAGTCTCGCTTTGTTGCCCAGGCTGGAGTGCAGTGGCGTGATCTGGGCTCACTGCAACCTCCACCTCCTGGATTCAAGCGATTCTCCTGCCTCAGCCTCCCAAGTAGCTGGGACTACAAGGCGCCTGCCACCAGGCACAGCTAATTTTTGTATTTTTAGTAGAGACGGAGTTTCACCATGTTGGTCAGGCTGGTCTTGAACTCCTGACCTCAGGTGATCCACCCTCCTCGGCCTCCCAAAGTGCTGAGATGACAGGTGTGAGCCACTGCACCCGGCCAACATTAATATTTTTAGATCCTCTGTACTCCTTTAGGTCTTAATGAAAAAATCACAATGGTTATTTTAATAAGTCTGTGGCAAAGTGATGTTGTATATACTGCAAGTGGCAATTCAGCAGTCAGATTTTTTATCCTCATTCCCCTTTCAGCTATGCAGGAAAGGGAGTGCTTTGGAACTCAGATCAAGGAATCACAGTAACACTCAGAGCACAGGAATCAAGTGCAGCCATGGAGACACCCACTTCCTCAGTGAGGTGTTGCAGGTGACTCTAAGAGCAACCACAAGGTGCCAATCAGCTTTTAAAGAAGGAGCATGGGATAGGTCAAGGGCATGTCAGTCTTTCTCAGCCAGCCAAAGACACTTTAAGTAATTGGCTAGTCCTTCCTCTATAAAAGCATGGTAACAAGATGTTAAGAAATTTTATTTTTAAATATTGGCCAACTGTTTAAGTAAAATTCCATGTCATGGAGATTTGCTAACAAGATAATATATGACAAGATGTTAATTTCTGCATGTGCAGTTAAGACAAGTCAGTCTTTCGAAATATATTTGAGACTGATGGTCTAAAGAGTGCCATAAGACCATTTCCTAAAACCATCTCCAACTCTTTGGAATATCTGCCTGAAATAGCTGGAACACAGACAAATTAGAGAAAACACAGATCTATATTGGATCTGCCTGAACCCACATCTTTAACGATATTTAACAAAGTGTAGTCTTATGAGCACCTTGCACAAATACTGCAAGCACTTACTAAAAACCCAGATGGCTAGACCTTACTTACTGAATGAGAGTATCTAGGGAGTATGGCCCAGGAAGGAGTCTGCATGGTCAGCTAGTTCCCCCAGATCATTCTAATACACACTATAATTTGAGGAAACCTGTTAGAAATTTAGGCTGCAAAAGGTCAGACATGGTCCAGAATTCAGGCTCAATGAAAAACCTCTACAGAATTCATTTGACATTTATTTGGGAACAGTAGTTTTCACAAGAGAAAACTAAAACTCTTACGTATTCATTCAATAAATATTTTATTGTGTTCCTGCCTCATCTGGACCCTGTGCTAAATGCAGTCGATTCAAAAATGAAATGCACAGAAGATTGTAAGAATGGTCTAGAATCATTACACATTATGACTCCTTTCGTACTGAATTCAGACCTTGGGGTATGTATATTACTAGCATTTAAAATGAGAATTCTGGGGAGAAAATTAAACTTATTGCTCAAGTAGAACTATCCTAAGGAAAGAAAAACTTTAAAAAGTTTACAGAGAATACAATTAAATATATCTATTCTGTGGAAAAAAGTTGGGTGTGGAGGGATGAAAAGACATGCATGTCACTATTTCTAAATAAAAAGTTATCTTGAAATGAGATCAGAGCTTAGAGGATGATTCCTGTCCCAACCTGAATCAGTTCTTTATAGTAGAATCAGAGAGTTGATGAATTTTGATTTGTCCTTTCTTTCTCTGGAAACAGAGATCTAAAACCTGGTTATCAAAAAAGGTCATGAAGAGAAGATAAAAGGATAATATGTAAAGCATTGTTGATTTTCCATAAAGTATCCATGAAACCTGCAGAAAGAATCTCCAAACACTAAACCCACTTCACATACACTTACCACAATTCACTAGAATATTCCTCCTTGCTTGCTAGAATAAGCTAAGCTTGTTCAAGATTGAACACTTGAAATGGTTTCTACAAAGTTTACATAAATATGGTTATGGTATGATAAGCACAGACACGTAACTCCATTTGACCCTCATAGCTTTTGTTTATAAAAAGATTTCACAAAGTATTTGTTTATAATTTTGTCCTATGATCAAACAAAACCTCATTCGATGGTTTTATCCACATCTTATCAAAATCAAAACAAAGAAAAGCATGCATTGAAAAAAACTGGAAAACATATTTTAATATTAAAATTAAATAGTAGAACTATGGTTTATTCTTCTACATTTCCTAAATATTTAATAGTGAGAATGTATTAATTTATAATAAAAAAATTTTTAATTAATGCTTAATAGGGAGTTTTATGACAAAATGTAATTTTTAAAGTAAAAATAAAATTCAAAGCAACAGTCTTCAATGGTCATTGTTTCTTTTCATCTTATTTCCTCTCCTCTTTAATATGTTTTACCCTTCAGGCCAGATCATCTCTATACTCCTTCAAACATATGTAAGTTTCAACATTTTTCTTATAACAAGAGGTTCTGGCTTTTCTTTTTCTCTTCTTTTGTGTTGCAACCTCATAAATTTTAACCACAGCCATCCACTCTACCTCCCATTACTCTCAATAGTCTTAACTAACTGACTTTGAAAGCATATTGCTTCAGCACATTAACTTTTGCTGGGCACCTTTGTTCCACATCTGACTCTCCTACCCTGCAATTTTATATCTACTCTAACTAATAGTTTTCTAGGTAATAAATTATACATGACATCTGTCTTGTCCTAGTTTTTAAAATCCCTGTAGCCTCTTAAAAGTCTTTTTAATGTCCTTATTGTCAAGTCCAAACCAACTCTGATATTTCCTTTATGTAATACTCTTCTACTTATCTTTTTTCTATCTTTGCCCTTACACTTTACTCCACTATCTTTCTCAGCATTTTCTTCAGTAGGTTTTTTTTTTTCTTCCTCTAATGCTGTCCATAGCTTATGCTTCTTGCTTTCTTCTTTTTCTATCTCTTGGTCTGCCTTTCATTTGCTGTAAATTTGGTGTAAAATCACCCAACCCATGGTAGATCCTTTCCTCCTTCTTCAAGTTCAAATACCATGTATTATTTAATCTGACATAAACTAGCCACAGGCAAGGCTCATTTAATCCTTACCATTGAGTCTTAATATTAGCTAGTATGGTGAGTAAGACATTTACAATAACCCTTGGCTCACCAATGAGAAAATAGGGGGAAAGGTTAAGTGATCTTTCCATATACATTGAATAATGTATTATGGTTTTGTTTTCCTTTGTTTTCACGTAGCTTTATATTCTGACAAGAGCAGACAGATGTGTCCAGCCAAGATGGCCAACTAGTATAGTACTATTGCTCTGATGGCTAATATTTTAATAGATTAGCTATGGTAAAATGGCCTATGTGAATGAAAATATAAGTTACTTGCAGAGAGAGTTCAAGAATTCTCCTTTAGAGAATGCATCACTTTGAAAACACAAGGCACTTTAGAAATGCATGATAAATAAAATAATTTTTTTAAATGGTTAATCAATCTAAATGGTATTTTTACAGTCTATAAGAATTTTAAATTTTTCTGCTAGAATAAAACCACCTCAGGATTTCAATCATATAGACACTTAGAAATCTCCTGGATCATAGGAAATAGTTTTCAAGATAGTATAAAGTTTAAAATGCGCGCACACACACACACACACACACATTCTCAGCAAACAAACAACATGACAGGTAGTTTGATCACATTTCACAGAATAAAAGTATAAACATACTAAGTAAATTCCACACTAAATCTCCATCACCACATGTGCATACATTATAAGTAAATATATCAAAGAGTCTGAACGCTTTAGAAATTCCATCTATTAAAAATTATCTGACACTGGCCTTTTAAATTCTTCTGGCAAATTTTGAGTATGCACTTGACACCAGAATATGTAAGCAAACAATGTAAGCATGTATGCACCCAAATTAGAAGCATAAATAGTCATCTAGGTAGTGGATGAAAATGTCATCCCCTAGAATGAGTACAGTTTCATGGGTAATTGATAATATATGCCAACTCTGGGAATGTATTCCCAGATAGTGACTTGAAAGACCCTGAAACTATAAAGGCAAGCAACATAATATTGCTAGAACCAGAGTAGTCATTCTGACTTGAAAGTGATATTACACACAACAAACATGTAAAAAAAAATGTCAGTACAATAGAAGTTAAAAAGTTGTGAGGAAAACAAAAGGTGGTAGAATTCTTCAGAATTATAGCAAACCGTCCAAACCTGTGCTGTCCAATACTGTAGTCACCAGCCACACATAGGTATTGAAATATGATTAGTCCAGTTGAAAAACTTAATGTTTAATCTTAATTGTAATTATATTTAAATTACATTTCATTAAATTAATTTTAATTAATTAAGTTTTAATTTTAAAACCAATCCTCAATGCCATTATTAGAAAATTTTTACAAATATTTGGAGCCAGGCACAGTGGTCCATGCCTGTAGTCTCAGCTATGCGGGAATCAGGTGCGGGGCTAGCTTCAGCCCAGGAGTTTGAGACCTACCTGAGCAACATAGCAAGACTCCATTTAAAATAAATTATTTAAATTAAATATATATATATGGACAACTTAAGTATGTTAATCTACTTTTTCAACTGTAAATTTTATGAAATCTAAATGCATACTAAGTCTTTCCAGTAAAAATTTAGTGTCCAAATTAAGATATGCTTATCCACTCAGTTGTTAGCTACTTGCAAAGAGTCAAAGACAAATAAGTAAATAATGATTTTTCTCAAGTGTGGCACACCCTGCTAAGTACTTACTAAAGATTCAGAAATAATTAAAACCATGACAATTAAATATAAAACTGCACAAAATTTCCCCCCAAAAAATAACAAAATGGTACAAATAAACAAGAAAATGTCCCGAAAGAAAGTAGCCATCAATTTTTTGGTCTTGAACTCAGTATCAGAATGAATATCAAGAGATCAAGGAATCATCAGGGATTTTTATTATTCTTAACATTGAGTCCCATAACTATACTGGACATGAGTTCAAAATGCAGCAAGCCAAGTCATAATTAGATAGCAGCCAACCTCATGATTACCCAAAATCTTAAAACACATTACCAGGACTCGAGAAGAGGATGTTGGATTAGGATAGGTGAAAAACTACACACATGGTGTTACAGATCAAAGGGAATGTATTCAGGCTAAAATGAAACAAAACCAAAAGTAGAAAAACTGAATAAATTTTTGTCTTACTTTTTAAATATGAAAAATTTTAGAAAGATCCACTTCCATTTCTAAGTTTCCTGCTATTTCCACCATATCTGCAGTGACTTTCTCCACTAAAGTATAGAACCTTTCCAAGTCATCCATGAGGGTTGGAGTCAAGTACTTCCCAACTCCTGTTAATGTATTATATTTTGTCCTCTTCCCACAAATCACAAATATTCTTAATAGTGTCTAGAAAGGTGAATTCTTTCCAGAAGGTCTTCAATTTCCTTTACCCAAGATTCATCAGAGAAATCACTATGTATGTCACCTGTAACCTTAACAAATGTATTTCTTAAATAATAAAATTTGAAAGTTGAAATGGCTCTTTGATTCATGGGCTGCAGAATGTATGTTGTGTTCACAGGCATAAAAACATCAACATCCTTGTACCAGTCTATCCGAGTTCTTAGGTGACAAGGTACATGTCAATGGGCAGTAATATTTTTAAAGAATTTTTTTTTTCTGAACAGTAGGTCTCAACAGTGAGTTTAAAATATTCAGTAAACCATGCTGTTAACAAATGTTCTGTCAAGTGGGCTTCGTTGTTCAATTTATAAAGCACAGGGAAAGTAGTTTTAGTATAATTGTTAAGGGTCCTAAGATTTTCAGAATGGTAAATTGACATTGGCTTCAAATTAAAGTCACCAGCTGCACTGGCCCCAAACAAGAGAGTCAGCCTGTCCTTTAAAGCTTTAAAGCCAGGCATTGACTTCTTCTTTCTAGCTATGAAAGCCCTGGATGGCATCTTCTTTCAATATAAGGCTGCTTTGTCTATATTGAAAATCTGTTGTTTGGTGTAGCCACCTTCATTGATGATTTTAGCTAGATCTTCAGGATAACTTGCAGTATCTTCTACACAAGCACTTGCTGCCTTACCTTACACTTCTATGTTATGGAGATGGCTTCTTTTCTTAAACCTTATAAACTAACCACTGCTAACTTCCAACTTTTCTTCTGCAGCTTCCTCACCTCTCTCAGCCTTCATAGAATTAAAGAGTTAGAGCTTTGCTCTGGGTTAGGCTTTGGCTTAAGGAAAAGTTGCAGCTGGTTTGGCCTTCTATCCAGATTATTAAAACTTTCTCCATATCAGCAATAAGGCTACTTCACTTTCTTATCATTACTGTGTTTTCTGGAGTACCACATTTAATTTCCTTCAATAACTTTTTCTTTGCATTCACAATGTGGCTACATGTTCAGGGCAAGAGGCCTAGATTTTGGTGTATATTAGCTTTCAACATGCCTTCTTCACTAAGCTTAATGACTTCTAGCTTTTGATTGAAAGTGAGCGATATGCAACTCCTCCTTTCCTTTGAACATTTAGAGGCCATTATAGGGTTATTAATTGGCCTAATTCAATACTGTTGTGTCTCAGGGAATAGGACGGCCCGAAGAGAGGGAAAGAGATGGGGGAACAGCCAGTCAGTGGAGCAGTCAGAACACACACATATATAGATTAAGTTCACCATCTGATATGGGCATAGCTCATGGTGCCCCAAAACACCTATAATAGTAACATCTAAGATAACTGATCACAGATCAACCTAACAGATATACTAATAATGAAAAAGTGCGAAATACTGTAAGAATTACGAAAATGTGAAACAGACATGAAGTGAGCACATGCTGTTGGAAAAATGGCATCAATAGACTTGCTTGATGCAGGATTGCAACAAACCTTCAATTTATTAACAATGTACCTTCGAGGTTCAATAAAGTGGAGCACAATCACATGAGGTATGCCTGTGTATATCTCTAGTGACACATACTACTTTTAATACTTAAAAAGATATCTTCCTTTGTATTCAAAATTCTTTATATATGTAATTTTAAATGACTGTATAGTAATTACATAGATATAAATGTTTTACTATTGCTGTTCATTTAGGCCCATTTCCATACTTCTTTATTACAAATAATGCTGTGATGGATATTATAAATAGTGCTGCGATGGATAACTGGATATGCATCACAGTTTGTCAGAATTAGAGATTGCTAAGATTTCAATGTTAACCTCCTCTGAAATTCAGGTATTGGGAACTTAATTACCAATGGAACAGTGTTGGGAAGTGGGGCCTAATAGAAGGTGAGTGTTAATGGATTCATGTCATTATAAAGAAGGCGTGTGGGAGAGGGTTCCTTCCCTTCCACTCTTCTGCTATGCAAGGAATGGCATTTCCCCATCTCTGAGGGGTGCAGCATTCAAGGCACAATCTTGGAAGCAGAGACGAAGCCCACACCAGACAGTAAATCTGTTGGCACCTTAATCTGGGACTTTTCAGCCTCCCGAACTGTGAGAAATAAGTTTCAGTTCTCTATAAATTATCCAGTCTCAGTTATTCTTTTATAGCAGCAAAAGCAGACTAAAACAGAGATTATTTCTTACTTAGAGACTAAGTGAAATTACTAGGCAAAGAACATTTTTTTATTTTCTGATATATATTATTGCCACGATGCTTACTAGAAGGGTTGTACCAATTAACACTGCAAACAAACTGATTGCACACATGTCTATCTTCACATACTTTCATCTGTATAATTATTTTATTTTTACTAATTTGTCAGGCAAAAAAGCGCTAAACATATATTTTAATTTTTATTATCTTTGATTAAATATTTTCATGTATTTGTCAGCCAAATATTTCACTTTTTGAATGTTCATATAACTTATTTATATATTGGGATGTTAATTTATATATTTTAGGCTACCACACTTTGTCATCTTTATAGCAAACAGGATTGACATTTGCTCTTGAATTTTGATTGTGATAGTTCAGACATAAATAAGTTTGAATTTTTATATAATCACTTCTATCATCATTTATTCTGTAATTTTATATAGTGCCTAATATTTGCCTAGATATTCCTTATATGGTGTTATCATTACTTTTACCTCTCCAAGGTTTTATTTTGATACACTCTAACTTGAATCTGTTTAATTTTGTTAAAGAGCCAGCCAGTGTTGCCAACATTTCTTCCTGAGTTATGCATTCCTACCCTAACACTTATATGTCAAGTTTTATAGAGCACTCAGGCAAAGATGACTGCTTCAGAGTAAGTTTTTAATACCCTACCCCGCTCCTCCAAAAAGCCTGCTACCATTAATGGCTAACATTTGTGTTACAGTTACCCCATGCCAGGTACTATTCCAAGTACTTTAAATGTATGAATTTAGTAAGCCTTAGAAAGTAGGTTCTATTAACCATTTTACAAAGGAAACTAGCAGAGAGTTTATGCAACTTTCCCAAGATCATACAGCTAGTATGCATCAGAGACCCTATTAAAAACCTACTTGACTCTGTAGTCTCATTTTATCTCTTGCCTGCCCTAGATTCCTGTGCTTCAGGCACATTGGCTGCCTTTTTGTTCCTGAATTGTCCCCAGCAAAGTCCTACACCTGAGTCCTAGAGCATGTTCTACCCTCAGTCTAGACTAATTATTTAACAGAACATTTTTTCAAAATAAGATCCTGTGCTTGGATTGAAATCTCACTACCACTGTCTACTAGTTATGTAAATGTGATGGTAGTTTTATGCATCAACTGAGCCAGACTATTAAATTTAGCACTAATCTAGGGGCTGCCATGAAAGTATATTTTAGATGTGTGATTAAAGTCTATAATCAGTTTACTTTAATAAGAAAATTATCCTAAATAATCTGAGTGAGCCTGATTAAATCAGTTTAAAGGCCTTAAGAACAGAACTGAGGCATCCCAGAGGAAGAAGAAATTCTGCTTGTGTTCTACAAACTTCAGTACATGTCTGAAAGTTTCAATCTGTCCTTCCTAACAGCGGACCCTCCAGATTCTAGACTTGTCTTGCCATCCCCCAAAATTGGGCAAACCAATTCCTTGCAGTAAATCTATCTATCTCTATATGTCCGTATGGATATATACATATATACATACAATGTGTGTGTGTATGTGTGTGTGTTTGTGTCTGTGTGTGCATGTTGTGTGTGTATCCTACTGGATCTTTTTTCTTACGTGTACCCTTCTGGACCTTTTTTCTGACAAAACTCTTTTCTGAGACAAATTATCTTTTTGAGCCTCAATGTCCTCATATGGAAAATTGGAATATGGAAATTCCAATTCCCATTGGAAAATGGGAATACAATTTGTACATAGCTCACATGGTGGCTGTAAGGATTTAATGAGATGCTAAGCTTGAACACTTAGCACAGAGCCTGACATACAATAAATTATTTTTATCAATGTTGCCATCAAATATGTACTAATATTTGTAGAGTTCATATCAAATATTAAGCTATAATTTTCTTTTTGTGGGAACTGAGGAAGCTTCCTTATAGATTAAAAAGTATATTTATCAGCAAGACTTTAGCATGCAACAAAGCATAATTCAATTCAATTCCCATGGGTAAAACAAAAAATGTCCATCAAAGTAGAATGGAAAAATTATGAAAATATTCCATTGGTATATTTAGAAAATGGAATACTATATAACAATGAAAATAAACAAATTACTACTACTGACAACATGGATGAATCACACAAACATATTGAGTGAAAGAAGACAATCATCAAGTACTCACTGTACAGTTTTATTCATTCAAAGTGTAAAAATGAACAAAACTAATCTAGGTGAAAGAAATCGGGTGGTGGTTAGTATAGCAACACAGGAGAGGCTGAGAGAGAGCAGAAGGGGCTTCCGAGATGCTAGGAATGTCGTCCTGTCTCTTGACCTTTAAGCTTTACACAGATATCTTCATTTTAAGAAAATTAATCAGCATGTACATTTAAGATTTGTGTAGCTTTCTGTGGGCATATTATATGTCAATATAAACAGTTTATTAAAATTTTATGTATTCATTACCGAAGAAGTAACTGCTTCTTTGGCATTTGAAAGGGAAGTTGTCCTTAGAGTGAGGAGCCTCAGGTCGTTGGCTCAGGCTATGTGACTTTAGGAACTAAAAGAAGCTTCCATAACTAAGAGTTGGTAGCTACTACAAGGTTGCCCTCTAAGGAAGAAGTTAGGTACATTATTTTACAACAAAGAACAGGTGCATTCATTTATTCTACAAATATCCATTCTCCCCAATGCCACTGCTATCACCATAGTCCACACAACTGTCTCCTCATTTCAGTAATATCCCAACTGTCTTCTGCTTCAGCTGCAAGACCCTTCCACCCAATCTGCAGACCCTCTACAGTGATCTTTTCACTACAAACATTAGATCATGTCACCTCTGCTTTAAACACATCAATGGTTTTCCATTGAATTGAGGATAAAATCCACTCTCTTTACATAGGCTACAAGGTCCTGTGTGGCCTGGCCCTGCCCACCATTTCACTTTCACAGCTGCTCACTCTTCCCTTGCACACTGTCCAATCAGGTCCTTTGGTCATTTCCTAGGGCACTGCAAATTCTTTCCCTATGTCAGAGCCCTTGCTCTTTCTAAGTCCTCTACAGAACATCCTTCAGACTCCCATGTTGCTGGCTCCATCCCTTCCTCCAGGTCTCAGTCTAAATGTCACTTCCCCCAGAAAGGCTTTTCTGACCTCTATATTTAAAACCACTTTGCCAGAGGGAGGCAGAGAAAATGGCAGAATAGAAAACTCCATTTATTGTCCCCCTAACCCCCGCCATAAGGACACCAATTTAACAACTATATACACACCAAAAAAGGACCTTCGTAAGAACCAAAAGTCAGGTGAGCACTCACAGTACCTGGTTTTAACTGCATATCACTGAAAGATTCACTGAAAAGGTAGGAAAAACAGTCTTGAGTCGCCAACATCACTCCTCCTCCATCCCTGGCAGCAGCTACACAGCATGAAGAGAGAATCTGTGCACTGAGGAGAGGGAGAGTACAGCAAATATGATACATTGCATTGAACTCGGTGCTTCCTTCTCATAGCAGAAAACAAAACTGAACTGAATTTAGCTGATGCCTGCCCATGGAAGGAGTATTTAAACCAGCCTTAGCTAGAGGGGCATCACCCAAACCAGTGATTGGAACTTGACTTCCTGCAAGCCTCACCACCTCAGGCTGGAGTGCTCTGGGGCCTTAAATAAACTTGAAAGGCCGTCTAGGCCACAAGGATGGCAATACCTGGGTGAGCCCTAGAGCTGAACTGGGCTCAGAGCCAGCAGACCATGGGGCGATGGGGAATACATGACCTACTAAGATACCAGACAGGGTGGCTAAGGGAGTACTAGTGCCACCACTCCCCTAACCTCAGGCTACACAGATAGCAGGTTCAAAAGAAACCCCTTCCTTCAGATTAAGGAAAGGACAGGGAAGAGTGGGGAGGACTTTTTCTTGCATCTTGGATACGAGTTTAGCCATAGCAAGATAGGGCTTTGGTCAGAGTCATGAGGCCCCGTTTCAGGCCCTAGCTCCTGGACAACATTTCTAGATGCACCCTTGGCCAGAAAAGAACTGCCTTGAAAATAAGAACACAGTCCTGGCAGGATTAATCACCTGCTAATTGAAGAGCCCTTGAGCCTAGCAGTGATACCAAAGTAGTATGTAGTACAACTTGGGTGAGACTCGGACTTGCTGTCTTCAGGTGAGATTCAGCACATTCCCAGATAGAGTGGCTATGGAGAGAGACTCCTTCTGCTTGAGAAAAGTAGACAGAAACATAAAGGGGACTTTGTCTTGCACTTTAGGTGCCAGCTCCGCCACAGGGGGATAGAGCACCAAGTGGTCTCTTGGGCTCCCTGATTCCAGGACTTGACCCTTGGATGGCATTTCTGGACCTGTCCTGGGTAAGAGGGGAGCTCAATACCCTGAAGAGTGAGTTCCAGGCCAGGCAGCATTCACCACAAACTGACTAAAGGGTGCTCGAGTCTTAAAGGAATATTGATGGTAGCCTGGCAGTACTCTCCATGAGCCTGTGGTGGCAGTGGACATGAGGTGAACCTCCTCCACCTTTGGAAAGAAAGGGACAAGTGAGAAGGAGTGAATCTTGTGGTTTGAGGGCCAGCTCAGCTGCAGTACAATAGAACACCAGGTAAATGTCAAAGGTTTTTGACTCCAGTCCCTGTCTCCCACATGGATCCTCTGGACCTGCCTGGGGCCTGGGGGAACTCACCCCCCTGAAATGGAGGAATACAGGCCTAGCTGGCTTTGCCACCTGCTGATTGTAGACCCCAGGGACTCAAGTGAACTAAGGCAGTAGCCAGGGAGTGGTTACAGCAGATTTGGGGCAAGATCCAGTTCTGTGCTGACTTCAAGTCTAACCCAGTGCAGTCTTGGCGGGGGTGGCCACAGGAGCGCTTATATCACTCCACCCACAAGTCCAGTTAGCTTAGGAAAGAGAAATTCCTTTTTTGGGGGGAGAAAAGTAAGACAACAAAACAAGAGTTTCTGCTTGGAAATCCACAGAATTATTTTAGATCTTGTTCAAGACCATCAAGGTGTTACTTCTACAAGTCTGCAGGAACCACAGTGTTACTGGGCTTGGGGTGCCCCCTAATGCAAATATAGTTTAGAACACCCAAGTCCTTTTGAATATCAGGAAAACCTTGCCAAAAAGGATGGCTTCAAACAAGCCCAGACTAAGAAGACTATAGTAAATACCAAACTCTTTAACATTGAGACACCAAAAACATCTATAAGCATCAACACCATTCAGAAAAACATGACCTCCCCAAATGAACTAAATAAGGCACCAGGAACCAATTCTGGAAAAACAGAGATGTTTCAGACAGATAATTCAAAATAGTTATTTTGAGGAAGCTCAAAGAAATTCAAGATAACACAGAGAAGGGATTCAGAATTCTGTCAATAAATTTAACAAAGCAATTGAAATAATTTTTAAAAATCAAGCAGAAATTTTTCAGTTGAAAAATGCAATTGATGTACTGAAGAATGCATCAATCTTTTAACGGTAGCCTTGATCAAGCAGAAGAATTAGTGAACTTTTAGACAGGCTATTTGAAATACACAGAGGAGTCAAAAGGAAAAAAAACAATAAATCACGCCTAAGGGTCAAAAAACACAACCTCAAAAGGGCAAATCTAAGACTTATTGGCCTTTAAAAGGAAGTAGAGAAAGAGATGGGGTAGAAAGTTTATTCAGACAGATAACAGAGAACTTTCTAAACCTAGAGAAAGATCTAAGTACAAGAAAGTTAAAAATCATCAAGCAGTTTACCCAAAAAAAAAGACTGCCTCAAGGAATTTAATAATCAGAGTCTTTTTTTTTTTTTTTTTTTTTTGAAACAGAGTCTCACTCTGTCACCCAGGCTGGAGTGCAGTGGCATGATCTCGGCTTACTGAAAGCTCCATCTCCTGGCTTCACGCCATTCTCCTGCCTCAGCCTCCTGACTAGCTGGGACTACAGGCGCCCACCACCACACCCAGCTAATTTTTTGTATTTTTTGTAGAGATGGGGTTTCACCATGTTAGCCAGGATGGTCTTGATATCCCGACCTCGTGATCTGCCCGTCTCAGCCTCCCAAAGTGCTGGGATTACAGATGTGAGCTACCATGCCTGGCCCTTAATAATTAAATTCTCAATGGTCAAAGATAAAGAAAGAATTCTAAAAGCAGCAAGAGAAAATAAACAAATAAAATACAACAGAGCTCTCATATGTCTGGCAACAGACTTCTCAGTGAAAACCTTACAGGCCAGGAGAAAGTGGCATGACATATATAAAGACCTGAAGGAAAAGGATTTTTATACTAGAATAGTATCTCCAGTGAAAATATCCTTCAAACATGAAGGAGAAATAAAGACTTTCCCAGACAAACAAAAGCTGAGGGATTTCATCAACACCAAACCAGTCCTACAAGAAGTGCTAAAGGGAGTACTTCAATCAGAAAGAAAAGGATGTTGATGAGCAATAAGAAATCATCTGAAGGTAAAAAACCCACTGGTAATACTAAGTACACAGAAATGTGGAATATCATAACACCATATCTGTAGTGTGTAAACTACACTTAAGTAGATTCAAAGATGAAGCAACCAAAAATAATAACTACAACAACTTTTCAAGACATAAACAGTACAATAAGATATGAACAGAAACAAAAAATTAATGAGTGGGGAGACAAAGTTAAGGTAGAGAGTTTTTATTAGCTTTTTTCTGTTTGTTCCTTTCTTTTGCTTGTCTATACAAAAAGTTTTAGTATCAGCTTAAAACAGTTGCTTATAAGATAGTATTTACAAGCCTTATAGTAACCATGAATCAAAAAACATACAACAGATACACACAAAAAAGCAAGAAATTAAATCATACCACCAGAGAAAATCACCCTTACTAAAAGAAAGACAGAAAGGAAAGAAGAAAAAGAAGACCACGAAACAATCAGAAAACAAATAACAAAATGGCAGGAGTAAGTCCTTACTTATCAATAATAACATAGAATGTAAACAGACTAAACTCTCCAATCAAAAACACAGAGTGGCTGAGTGGATTCGTTACAAAAAAAAAAAGACCCAATGATCTGTTGCCTACAAGAAACACACTTCCCCTATCAGGATACATGTAGACTGAAAATAAAGGAATAGAAAAAGATATCCCATGCCAATGGAAATCAAAAAACAGAAGAAGTTGTTATATGAGACAACACAGATTTCAAGATGAAAACTATAAAAAGAGACAAAACCACTATATAATGATAAGGGGTCAATTCAGCAAGAGGATGTAACAACTGTAAATATATAAGCACCCAACACTGGAGCACCCAGACATATAAAGAAAATATTATTAGAGTTAAGGAGAGAGATAGACCTCAATACCATAATGCCTGGAGACATTAACACCCCACTTTCAGCATTGGACAGATCTTTCAGACAGAAAATCAACAAAGAAACATTGGACTTAATCTGCACTATAGACCAAATGGACCAAGTAGGTATTTACAGAGTATTACACCCATTGACTCCAGAATACACAGTCTTTTCCTCAGCACATGGATCATTCTCAAGGATAGACCATATGTTAGGTCACAAAACGAGTTTTAAAACCTTCAAAGAATTTAAATGATGAGCATATTCTCTGACCATAATGGAATAAAACTAGAAATCAATAACAAGAGGAGTTTTGGAAATATACAAACAAGTGGAAATTAAACAATATGTTCCTAAATGACAAGTGAGTAATTAAAAAATTAAGAGGAAAACTGATAATTTTCTTGAAACAAATGATAATGGCAAGACAACATATGAAAACCCATGAGATACAGCAAACATAGTACCAAGAGGGAATTTTCTAGCTGTAAGTGCCTACATCAAAAGAGAAGGAAAAACTTCAAATAAACAACCTACTGAGGCATCTTAAAGAACTAGAAAAGCAAGAACAAGCCAAACCCAAAATTTGTGGGAAAAAAGAAATAATAAAGATCAAAGCAAAAATAAATGAAATTAAAATTTAAAAAAATACAAAAAAAATCAATGAAACAAAAAGTTGGTTTTGTGAAATGATAAACAAAATGGTCAGACCTTTAGCCAGGCTAATTAAAAAAGAGAGAAGACCCAAATAAATAAAATCAGATGAAAAAGGAAACATTACAACTGATATGGCAGAAATTCAAAGGCTTATTAGTAGCTACTATGAGCAATGATATGCCAATAAATTGGAAAATCTAGAAAAAATGGATAAATTTCTAGGCACATACAACCTACCAAGATTGAACCAGAAGAAATCCAAAACCTAAACAGACCAGTAACAAGTAACCAGATTGAAACTGTAATTTAAAAATCTCCCAGCAAAGAAAAGCCCAAGACCCAATGGCTTCACTGCTGAATTCTACCAAACATTTAAGGAAGAGTTAATACCAATCATACTCAAACTGTTTCAAGAAATAAAGGAGGACGGAATATTTCCAAACTCATTCTATAAAGATGGTATTACCCTGATGCCAAAACCAGGCAAAAACACATTTAAAAAAAAATAAGGGGGGGTGGGCGGAGCAAGATGGCCAAATAGGAACAGCTCCAGTCTCCAGCTCCCAGCACGAGCGACACAGAAGACAGGTGATTTCTGCATTTTCAACTGAGGTACTGGGTTCATCTCACTAGGGAGTGCCAGACAATCGGTGCTGGTCAGCTGCTGCAGCCCAACCAGCGAGAGCTGAAGCAGGGCGAGGCATCACCTCACCTGGGAAGTGCAAGGAGGAAGGGAATCCCTTTTCCTAGCCAGGGGAACTGAGACACACAACACCTGGAAAATCGGGTAACTCCCACCCCAATACTGCGCTTTACCAAGGTTGTAGCAAATCGGCAGACCAGGAGATTATATCCCACACCTGGCCGGGAGGGTCCCACGCCCACGGAGCCTCCCTCATTGCTAGCACAGCAGTCTGTGATCTAACGGCAAGGCAGCAGCAAGGCTGGGGGAGGGGCGCCCACCATTGCTGAGGCTTAAGTAGGTAAACAAAGCCGCTGGGAAGCTCCAACTGGGTGGAGCTCACAGCAGCTCAAGGAGGCCTGCCTGTCTCTGGAGACTCCACCTCTGGGGACAGGGCACAGCTAAACAACAACAACAACAACAAAGAAAAAGCAGCAGAAACCTCTGCAGACGCAAATGACTCTGTCTGACAGCTTTGAAGAGAGCAGTGGATCTCCCAACACGGAGGTTGAGATCTGAGAAGGGACAGACTGCCTGCTCAAGTGGGTCCCTGACCCCTGAGTAGCCTAACTGGGAGACATCCCCCACTAGGGGCAGACAGACACCCCACACCTCACACGGTGGAATATACCCCTGAGAAGAAGCTTTCAAAGCAAGAACCAGACAGATACACTCGCTGTTCAGCAATATTCTATCTTCTGCAGCCTCTGCTGCTGACACCCAGGCAAACAGGGTCTGGAGTGGACCTCAAGCAATCTCCAACAGACCTACAGCTGAGGGTCCTGACTGTTAGAAAGAAAACTAACCCACACCAAAACCCCATCAGTACGTCACCATCATCAAAGATCAGAGGCAGATAAAACCACAAAGATGGGGAAAAAGCAGGACAGAAAAGCTGGAAATTCAAAAAATAAGAGCGCATCTCCCCCTCCAAAGGAACGCAGCTCATCGCCAGCAACAGATCAAAGCTGGACGGAGAATGACTTTGACAAGATGAGAGAAGAAGGCTTCAGTCCATCAAACGTCTCAGAGCTAAAGGAGGAATTACGTACCCAGCGCAAAGAAACTAAAAATCTTAAAAAAAGAGTGGAAGAATTGATAACTAGAATAACTAATGCAGAGAAGGCCATAAATGAACTGACAGAGATGAAAACCATGACACATGAAATACGTGACAAATGCACAAGCTTCAGTAACCGACTCAATCAACTGGAAGAAAGAGTATCAGCGATTGAGGATCAAATGAATGAAATGAAGCGAGAAGAGAAATATAAAGAAAAAAGAAGAAAAAGAAATGAACAAAACCTGCAAGAAGTATGGGATTATGTAAAAAGACCAAATCTACATCTGATTGGGGTGCCTGAAAGTGAGGGGGAAAATGGAACCAAGTTGAAAAACACTCTTCAGGATATCATCCAGGAGAACTTCCCCAACCTAGTAGGGCAGGCCAACATTCAAATTCAGGAAATACAGAGAATGCCACAAAGATACTCCTCAAGAAGAGCACTCCAAGACACATAATTGCCAGATTCACCAAAGTTGAAATGAAGGAAAAAATCTTAAGGGCAGCCAGAGAGAAAGGTCAAGTCAGCTACAAAGGGAAACCCATCAGACTAACAGCAGAACTCTCAGTAGAAACTCTACAAACAAGAAAAGATTGGAGGCCAATATTCAATATTCTTAAAGAAAAGAAATTCCAACCTAGAATTTCATTTCCAGACAAACTAAACTTCATAAGCAAAGGAGAAATAAGATCATTTTCAGAGAAGCAAATGCAGAGGGAATTTGTTACCATCACACCTACTTTACAAGGCTCCTGAGGAAAGCACTAAATAGGTAAAGGAAAGACCAATACTAGCTACTACAAAAACATACTGAAGTATACAACCAGTGACATGAAAAAGCAGCCAAACAAACAAGTCTGCAAAACAACCAATACCATAATGACAGGATCAAATCCACACATATCAATAGTAACCTTAAGTGTTAATGGGCTAAATGCCTCAATTAAAAGACACAGGGGGTAAGCTAGATAAAGAACCAAGAATCATGGGTATGCTGTCTTCAAGAGACTCATCTCACATGCAATGACACACACAGGCTCAAAATAAAGGGATGGAGAAAATCCAAGCAAATAGAATATAGAAAGAAGCAAGGGTTGCAATCCTAGTTTCTGATAAAACAGACTTTAAACCAGCAAAGATCATAAAAGACAATATAGGGCATTACATAATGGCAAAGGGTTCAATTCAACAAGAAGATCTAACTATCCTAAATATATATGCACCCAACACAGTAACACTCTGATTCATAAAGCCACTTCTCAGAGACCTCCAAAGAGACTTAGACTCCCACACAATAATAGTGGGAAACATTAACACCCCACTGAAATATTAGATAATCAAGACAGAAAATTAACAAAGATATTCAGGACTTGAACTCACCACTGGATCAAATGGACCTCATAGATATATACAGAAAACTCCATCTAAAATCATCAGAATATACATTCTTTTCATTGCCACATGGCACATACTCTAAAATTGATCACATAATTGAAAGTAAAACACTCCTCAGCAAATGCAAATGAGCTGAAATCATGGCATTCTCTCAGACCATAGCACAATCAAAATAGAAATCAAAACTATGAAATTCATTCAAAATCATACAATTACATGGAAATTGAATAACCTTAGCTGAGTGTGGTGGTGCACACCTGTAATCCCAACTACCTGGGAGGCCGAGGTAGTAGAATTGCTTGAATCCAGGAGGTGGAGGCTGCAGTGAGCCAAGATCTCACCACTGCACTCCAGCCTGGGCAACAGGGCAAGACCCTGTCTCAAGAAAATAAATAAATAAATAAATGGAATAACCTGTTCCTGAATGACTTTTGGGTAAATAAAGGAATTAAGGCAGGAGATCAAAAAGTGTTTTTAAACTAATGAGAAAAACAATACAATATACCAGAATCCCTGGAACGCAGCTAAGGCAGTGTTAAGAGAAAAATTTATAGCAGCAAATGCCCACATGAAAAAGAAAGATCTCAAGTTAACAACCTAACATCACAACTAAAAGAATTACAGAACCAAAAGCAAACAAATCCCAAAGGTAGCAGAAGACAAGAAATAACAAAAATCATAGCTGAATTTAAGGAGATAGAGACACAAAAAAAAATTCAAAAGATCAATAAATCCAGGAGCTGGTTTTTTGAAAAAATTAATAAAATAGATAGACCTCTATCTAGACTAATAAAGAAGAAAAGAGAGAAGATTCAAATAAAAACAATCAGAAATTACAAGGGGGATACTACCATTTACTCCACAGAAATACAAGCAACCATCAGAGAATATTATGAACAATCTCTGTGCACATAAACTAGAAAATCTAGAAGGAATGGATAAATTTCGGGACACATACACCCTCCCAAGACTAAACCAGCAAGAAATTAAATCCCTGAACAGACCGATAACGAGTTCTGAAATTGAGGCAGTGATAAATAGCCTACCAACCAAAAAAAAAAAAAAAAAAAAAAAAAAACAGAACCAGATGGATTCACAGCTGAATTCTACCAGATATACAAAGAAGATATGGTACCATCCCTACTAAAACTGTTCCAAAAAATTTAAGAGGAAGGACTCCTCCCTAACTCATTCTATGAGGCCTGATACCAAAACCTGGCAGAGATACAAATTTAAAAAAAAGTCAGGCCAATATCCCTGACGAACATCAATGCAAAAATTCTCAACAAAATACTGGCACACGAAATCCAGCAGCATGTCAAAAAACTTAACCATCATGATCAAGTGGCTTCATCCACAGGATGCAAGATTGGTTAAACATACACAAATCAATAAATGTGACTAAAGACAAAACCACGATTATCTTAATAGATGCAGAAAAGGCTTTTGATAAAATTCAACATCCATTCATGTTAAAAACTAAAACCCCTCAATAACCTAAGTATTGAAGGAATGTACGTACCTCAAAATAATAAGAGCCATATATGACAAACCAACAGCCAACATCATACTGAATGGGCAAAGGCTGGAAGTTTTCCCCTTGAAAATTGGCACAAGACAAAAACACCCTTTCTCATCACTCCTAGTCAACAGAGTGTTGGAATTTCTGGCTGGGGCAATCAGGCAAGAGAAAGCAAAAAAGCATCAGAATAGGAAGAAAGGAAGTCTACCTATCTCTGTTTGCAGATGACATGATCCTATATCTAGAAAACCTCATAGTCTCAGTCCAAAAGCTTCTTGAGCTGATAAACAACTTCAGGAAAATCTCAGGATACAAAATGGATGTGCAAAAAATCACTATCATTTCTATACATCAACAATTGACCAAGCCAAGAGCTAAATCAGAAACAAACTCCCATTCATAATTGCCACAAAAAAGAATAAAATATCTGGGAATACAGCTAACTAGGGAAGTGAAAGATCTCTACAAGAACTACAAATCACTGCTCAAAGAAATCAAAGATGATACAAACAAATGGAAAAACATTCCATGCTCATGAAAGAAAAAGATCAATATTGTAAAAATGGCCATATTGCCCAAAGCAAATTATACATTCAATGCTATTCCTATTAAACTACCATTGACATCATTCATGGAACTAAGGAAAACTACTTAAAAATTCTTATGGAACCAAAAAAAAAAAAAAAAAAAAAAAAAAAAAAAAAAAAAAAAAAACAGCCCATGTAGCCATGGCAATCCTAAGCAAAAAGAACAAAGCTGGATGTATCACGCTGTCTGACTTCAAACTACAAGGCTACAGTAACCAAAACAGCAGGGTACTGGTACAAAAAGAGAAATATAGACCAATGGAACAAAATAGAGATCCCAGAAATAATACTGCACATCTACAACTATCTGATATTCTACGAACCTGACAAAAACAAGTATGGGAAAGGGATTCCCTATTCAATAAATGGTGCTGGGATAACTAGCTAGACATATGCAAAAGATTGAAACTGGACCCCTTGCTTACCTTATATACAAAAATTAAATACAAATGGATTAAAGACTTAATGTAAAGCCCAAAACTATAAAAACCCTAGAAGACAACCTAGGCAATATCATTTAGAATATAGGCATACGCAAAGATATCACGATGAAAATATCAAAAGCAATTACAACAAAAGTAAAAATTGACAAATGGGATCTAATTAAACAAAAGAGCTTCTGTACAGCAAAAGAAACTATCAACAGAGTAAAAAGACAACCTACAAAATGGGAGAAATTTTTTTGAAAACTGTATTCAACAAAGGTCTAATATTCAGCATTTATAAGGAAATTAAACAAATTTACAAGAAAAACAAACAAATAATAAAAAGTGGGCAAAGGACAGAACAGATACAGAAAATGAACAGATACTTTTCAAAAGAAGACATACATGCAGCCAATAATCATATAAAAAAAGGTCAACATCAGTGATGGTTAGAGAAATGCAAATCAAAACCACAATGAGATAGCATCTCACACCAGTCAGAATGGCTATTATTAAACAGTCAGAAAAAAAAAAAAAAAGATGCTGGCAACATTGTGGAGAAAAAGGAATGCTCATACACTGTTACTGGGAGTGTAAATTAGTTTCCCCATCGTGGAAGAAAGTGGGGTGATTCCTCAATGACCTAAAGACAGAAACACCATTCAACCCAGCAATCCCATTACTGAGTATATACCCAAAGGAAAATAAATTATTCTATTATGAAGACACATGCATATGTGTTCATTGCAGCACTATTAACAATAGCAAAGACATGGAATCAACCTACATGCCCATCAGTGATAGACTGGATAAAGAAAATATGATACATATACATTATGGAATACTATGTAGCCATAAAATAAAGAACGAGATCATGTCCTTTGCAGGAACATGGATAGAGCTGGAGAGCATTATCCTTAGCAAACTGATGCAGGAACAGAAATCCAAATACTGCATGTTCTCACTTATAAGTGGGAGCTAAACGATGAGAACACATGGACACATAGAGGGGAACAACACACACTGGGGCCTTTTGGAGGTGAACAGTGGGAGAAGGAAGAGGATCAGAAAAAATAACTAATGGGTTGTATTAGTCCATTTTTATACTGCTCTGAAGAAATAGCCAAGACTGGGTAATTTATAAGGAAAAAGAGGTTTAATGGACTCACAGTTCCACATGGCTGGAGAGGCCTCACAATCACAGCAGAAAGCAAAGCAGCAGCAAAGTCACATCTTACATGGTAGCAGGCAAGAGTGTGTGTGCAGGGGAACTACCCTTTATAAAACCATCAGATCTCATGAGAACTAACTCACTATCATGAAACTGCCTGGGAGTAACTGCCCCCATGATTCAATTACTTCCCACTGGGTCCCTTCCATGACACATGGGAATTATGGGACCTATAATTCAAGATTTGAATGGGGACACAGGAGCCAAATCATATCAGGGATACTAGGCTTAATATCTGGGTAATAAAATAATCTGTACAACAAAACTCCAAGACACAAGTTTACCTATGTAACAAACCTAGAATTGTGCCCCTGAACTTAAAAGTTTAAAAAAAGAGAAAAAAGAATCCAAAAAATGTATATAGAACCTCAAAAGACCCAGAATAGCCAAAACTATCCTAAGCAAAAATAATAAAACTGGAGAAATCACATTACCTGACTTCAAATTATACTGCAGAGCTATAGTAACCAAAACAGCATGGTGCAGGCATAAAAACAGAAACATAGACCAGTGAAACTGAAAAGAAAACCCAGAAATACATTCATTCATCTACAGTGAACTCATTTTTGACAAAGGTTCCAAGAACATCCACTGGGGAAAGGACAGTCTCTTCAATAAATGGTGCTGCACAGCTGCAAAAACTGAATATCTATAAGCAAAATGATGAAACTAGACACCCATCTCTTACTGTATACAAAAATCAAGTCAAAATAAATTTAAGATTTAAATCTAAGACATCAAACTATGAAACTACTAAAAGAAAACATTGGGGAAACTACCCAGGACATTGAACTGGGTAAAGACTGTGATCAATACACCACAGGCACAGGCAACCAAAGCAAAACTGGGAAAATGGGATCACAACAAATTAACTAGCTTCTGCACAGCAAAGGAAACAATCAACAAAGTGAAGAGACAACCCACAGACTGGGAGAAAGTATTTGCAAGCTACCTATCTGACAAAGGATTAAATAACCAGAATACATAAGGAGCTCAAACAACTCTATAGGAAATAATTTAATAATCATATTTTTAAATGGGCAAAAGATCTCAATAGACATTTTCAAAAGAAGACATACAAATGGCTAACAGGTATATGGATAGGTGCTCAACATTATTGATCATCAAAGTAATGCAAATTAAAATTACAATGAGATAATTTTTTCTCATCCCAGTTAAAATGGCTTATAGCCAAAAGACAGGCAATAACAAATGCCAGCAACGATGTGGAGAAAAGGGAACCCTTATATACAGTTGGTGGGAATGTTTATATTAGTACAGCCACTATGGAGAACAGTTTGGGGGTTTCTCAAAAAACTAAAAGTAGACTTACCATATGATCCAGCAATCCTACGCCCAGGTATATATCAAAAATAAAGGAAATCAGTATATCAAAGAGATATCTGCCCTTCCGTGTTTATTGCAGCACCACTCACAATAGCCAAGACTTGGAAGCAACCCTAAGTGTCCATTAACAGACGAATAGATAAGGAAAATGTGACACATATACACAATGGAGTTCTATTCAGCCTTAAAATAAAAAATAAAAAAATGAGATCCTGTAATTTGCAATAATATGGATAGAACTGAAGGTCATCATGTTAAGTGAAATAAGCCAGGCACAAAAAAAAAACAAATATTGCATGTTGTTACTTATCTGTGGGAGCTAAAAATTAAAACAATTGAACTCATGGAGATAGAGAGTAGAAGGATGGTTATCAGAGACTGGAAAGAGTAGTTGGGTGGGGAGTAGAAAGCGGGATGGTTAATGGGTAAAAAAAAGAGAAAGAATAAATAAGACCTAGTGTTTGCTAGCACAACAGGGTGACTATGGTAAAAAAAAAAAAATTAATTGTACATTTTAAAATAGCTAAAAGAGCATAACTGGATTGTCTGAAACACAAAGGATATATATATGAGGTGATGGATACCCTATTTACCCTGATATGATTATTACACGCTGTACGCCTGCATCAAAATATCTCACATAACCCATAAAGTATATACCTACTATACACCCACAAAAAATAAAAATAAAATTTTAAAAAAATAAATAAAAGCACTTTGCCTTTCTCTTCTTATTTCCTTGATATTATTTCCCACAATCTGCAATCATTATGTTACTGTCACTTTTCCCTCTTTATATCCTGAATCATGCTAGCCCATGGTAGTTGCTCAAAAATACACGGTGAATAAATAATTCATCCAATTAACACATAAGAACCACCACTGAGGGAAACCAGTGAGAATACGTACTAATAATTGTATAACTTCTTTCCCATCTCAAAGCTTTTCTGGATATTAATTTTACCAGAATTTACCTGGATCATATGGTATGATTGCTGGAAACACACAGTAATATTCTCCTTAATTATATACTTCCTTAGGAGTAGCCAGTATTGAAATTCAAGTCTTCTATCCTTTCTACACTTTGACTTTTAGAAGGGGTAGTGGGGTATGAATAGCATCTTGTATGAGTAATTTGGATGCCCATAAATATCCAGCCTTTCCTTTACTATGCTGATATTGTCTGATAATAAACATTAACAGGTGATAAAATTTTGTCTATTAGTCAAGAGACCAAAAGCCTTATTTCCTGGGTTTAAATCCTCCTGATCTGCCCCTTATCAGCAGTTCCCTTAAAAATCAACTTTTTTGATCCTTGGTTTTATCAGCAATAAAATGGAGCTAATACAGCATCA
Organism: Macaca nemestrina; assembly: GCF_043159975.1. Taxonomy (NCBI): domain Eukaryota; kingdom Metazoa; phylum Chordata; class Mammalia; order Primates; family Cercopithecidae; genus Macaca; species Macaca nemestrina. The sequence continues at coordinate 69,698,591 of NC_092128.1, forward strand.
CACATTTCTCAGGGTTGTTATGGAAAATAGATAAGCAAATCTGTGTGAAAAGCACTTTGCAAACTTTCTATATACACTGTATAATGTAAGTTGTCATAACTATTTCAGTGTAAGCTTTTCCCCTTGGCTAAGCATAATTTGTAGCCCTCATTTCTGCTTGGAATGCAAATGTTATGGCAAGCTAGATAAATGGAAAAGTTTAATCATCACATAATGGAGCACATTAATGTGAGATGGACTGTCATACTGGCACAATTACTGTGCCTTATGTCAGTTTGGTCCCAGTGCCAAACAGACCTTTTATATACATACTTGTGTGTGTGAATGTATGTTTCATAAATTTATTTTTATATCATTAAATACTATTTGCCAAAATGAGACAGACTCCAAAAAAAAGGTTTATTTCTGGGATATCTAGTTATTCATTCTTTGCCTCTAAGAGCATAAAAATACCGAACAATATTGTAATTTGTAGAACTTAACTCTTATTTACACCATCTCAACAACCAGATTTTTATTATCAAAACATTTTCATGTATTTTAAAATGATAAGGGCTAGGCCATCATCTATACCCCTTACTCATATCTCAGCAGAAACCAGCAAATTAAAGTCAGTTATGTGGTTACTCTCTCAACTACAGCTTTGATGCTAGCAGAAATTTTGTCAAGATTCTCTGCTCATCTTTTTCTTTTTCTTTCCTTTTCTTTTTTTTTTTTTTTTCTTTTTTCTTGAGATGGAATCTCACTCTGTCACCCAGGCTGGAGTGCAGTGGCGCAATCTCGGCTCACTGCAACCTCCGCCTCCCAGGTTCAAGTGATTCGCCTGCCTCAGCCTCCCAAGTAGCTGGGATTATAGGCGGGAGCCATCACACCCGGTTAATTTTTGTATTTTTAGTAGAGATGGTGTTTCACCATGTTAGCCAGACTGTCTTTTGATTATAACATAATAAGCACCAGGATTAGAGACACACTGCTTGATTAGTCCGGACCATGCAAGTCATAAAGAGTTATCCATATTTATGTAGCTTATTATACAATAAAATGTTAATGATAAACCATAATCAGATTGTGAGGTCTACAATTTTACCTCCACAGTGTAAAGTAATTTACATGCTTGCAAAATTTATTCCATTTCTAACTGAAATTTTATTTTCTTGTGGAAATTTTGTATCAATATGTTTTTGCCTTTACGAGAAACAAACAAAACAAGGAAATTTGAAACTCCAGAAAACTAGAATACAGTGTAACAAAGCCATGTTTCATGCAACCACTCCAATTTAAAACAGGAAGTCCATGGCTTTAAGGTAAAGAAAATAATTTATTCTAAAAAGTATACAGAATGAATAAAAACTAGAAGTCATTAGCAATATGGTAAAGAAGATACATGACTTTGTGTCCATCGGAGGGAAAAAAGGAATCAGGTACTCCAGGAAAATAATAAAATAGATAGAAGAAACATAGTTGAAACATGAAACTCATTCAAATGTGACATGATTTTGAGCAGCCCGTAGAATGTATGACAGGAGAATGTAAATGTTATCAATCTTGGCTATGTAAAACTAAAGGTAGAAATTGTAGAAGCTAGGCCATCGACATGAAAAGAAGGCTAGACACACAAACATTTGTATCTTACAACTTGGGAACGCAAGAGGTTCCCCTAGTTTATAGCTGATGAAAGTAGATTTAGGTAAATTATTAAATTTACACATGTACTCAAGAGGGAAGTTTTTAAAAGATATAAACTGTATTGGGAGGAGGTGGGGGAAAAGATGGAAAGTTTTGGTAAATGGGCTAAAGAATTTTGTAGCACAGCAATAGATAATTCAGAAGTTGATACACTGGGGAACAGTAATTAACATAGCAGAGTATTTACAAAATACAGACAATGCCACTAATCACTAAAGGAACTAAACACAGTTAAAAAATGTTTAACTCTGGGGAGATGAACTGTGGTGGAATGGATCAGAAACATTGCCTTTTTTTACAGGCCCTTCTGCATTATTTAACTTTAAAATATCTTCATCAAAAGTAAGTATGACCTGCTAAAAGAAATCATAGATTATACAAATGAGTGGAAAAACATTCCATGCTCATAGGTTGAAAGAATCTCTATCTTTAAAATGGCCATACTGCCCAAAACATTCTACAGATTCAATGCTATTCCCATCAAATTATCAACATCATTTTTCACAAAATTAGAAAAAATTATCCTAAAATTCCTATGAAACCAAACAAAAAGCCCAAGTAGCCAAAGCAAATAAATAAGTATTTGCCTAAGCAAATAAATAAATAAATAAAGCTGGAGGGATAACATTACCCAACTTCAAACTATACTACAAGGCTACAGTAACCAAACAGCATGGTACTGGTATAAAAACAAATACACAGACCAATGGAACAGAGCAGAGAACCCCGAAATAAAGTCATAAATCATACACCTACAGCCAACTGATCTTTGACAAATTTAACAAAAATAGGCAAAGGAAAAATGACTCTCTATTCAATTGATGGTGGTAGGACAGCAGAAACTGGACTCCTATCTTTCACCATATACAAACATTAACTGAAGATGGATTAAAGACTTAAATGTAACACCTCAAACTATACAAATCCTAGAAAACCTAGGAAACACAATTCTGGACATCATTCTTGGGAAAGAATTTATGAATAAGTCCTCAAAAGCATTTGCAACAAAAATAAAAATTGATAAGTGGGACCTAATTAAACTAAAGATCTCCTCTACAGCAAAAAGAAAATATCAACAAAGTAAACAAACAACCTACAGAATGGGAGAAAATATTCACAAGCTACATATCTGACAAAGATCTAATATTCAGAATCTATAAGGAACTTAATTCAACAAGCAAAAAAACAACCCCATTGAAAAGTGGGCAAAGACATGAACAATATGTCACAACAAAAGACACACCAGCAAACATGAAAAAACTGCTCAAAGTCACTAATCATCAGAGAAGTTCACATCAAAACCACAATGACATACCACCTCACACCAGTCAGAATGGCTATTTTTAATAAGTCACAAAATAACAGATGCTGGTGAGGCAACAGAGAAAATGTAATACTTATACATTTTAGGGGGAATGTAAATTAGTCCAGCCACTGTGGAAAACAGTTTGGAGATTTCTCAAAGAACTTAAAACAGAACTACCATTCAACTCAGCGATCTTATTAACTGGATCCTATATATCTAAAAGAAAATAAATTGTTCTACCAAAACAAACACATGCACTCATATGTTCATTGCAGTGCTTTTCACTATAACAAATGCATGGAATATTCAATCTAGGTTCCCATCAGTGGGGTGGATTGAATTTTTTAAATGTGCTACATATACACCATGAAATACTACACAGCCATTTAAAAGAACAAAATAATGTATTTTGCAGCAACATGAATGTAGTTGGAGGTCTTTATCCTAAGCAAATTAATGCAGGATCAGAAAACCAAATACGGCATGTTCTCATTTACAAGTGGGAGCTAAACACTGGGTACTTATGGACATAAAGATAGCAACAATAAACGCTGGGGACTACTAGAGAGAGAGGGAGGGAGAGAGAGAGGGAGGGAGGGAGAGAGAGAGGGAGGGAGGGAGGGAGAGAGAGAGGGAGGGAGGGAGGGAGGGCCAGTGCTGAAAAACTAACTATTGGGTACTATGCTCAGTACCTGGGTGATGGGATCAGTTTTACCCAGAAACTCAGAAACATGAAATACACCCATGCAACAAACTTGCACATGTAACCCCTGAGTCTAGAATAAAAGTTTAAAATATTTTTTAAAATCGGATAAATAAAAATATTTCTTTAAAAAGTATGGATGAACTATGTTTATCAACTGCTTGGAAGACATGTTCACCTGGATGTCTCACATCTTCCTTACACTTAAAATCTCCACATTGAGTTCATCATCATCATTCCCCATTAAGTACTGCCTGCTATTACATTTCTTTAATCATTCAATAACTCCTTCATTATTTATCCAAAATGAAGCACTCACATTGATGCACTCACTTTGATCCATTGTACTAAATGTTGTTAGCACAATGATGAACAAGATAGAAATGGTTCATTCACTCATGAAGTCTACACCCTAGTAAGAGAGGCATATTAAATACACACACACACACACACACACACACACACACACACACCCCAAAACAAAACCACCTGACAATTAAAATAATTTCAACTCTAAAAGAAACAAACAAGGGGCTGAGAGGTGGAATAATAGGGATGGCCCATCTTTAACTGCAGGATGTGTAAGAAGGTCTCTCAAAGGTGACATTTAAGATGACATCTAAAGAATAAGAAGGAGCTATCCGTATATAATGAGTATGTCATATTTGAGGTTATTCAATTTAGTTTGAATACCCTTTTTATATTTAGAGAACTTCCTATTTCATAAGTGAAAAAATGTGAAGGTCAAATATGGTGGCTCACACCTGTAATCCCAGCATTGCGGAAGGCCAAGGTGGGAGGACTGCTTGAACCCAGGAGTTCAAGACCAGCCTGGGCAACACAGCAAGACTATGTCTGTACAAAAAATAAAAACAGTTAATCAACCATGGTGGTGCATGCCTGTAGTCCCAACTACTCAGGAAGCTGAGGCAGGAGGATCACTTGAGCCCAGGAGGTCAAGACTGCATGATTCAGCGACTACACTCTAGCATGGGCGACAGGGTCAGACCCTGTCTCAAAAACAAAAAAAGAAAGGAAAAAAAGAACACCCGGCCTACTGGAGAACAATTTAGCATTGTGCAAGAATCTATTGCAATTAAGCAAAAGGAGCCAGTCACAAGAGATCACATATTATATGATTCCATTTATATGAAATGTAGAAAATAGGCAAATCTATAAAGAAAGAAAGTACATTCGTGGTTGTCTAGGGCACCGGGAGAGGAGGAAAGAAGGGAAAGAGAGAATAGGGAATGATTGTTAATGGGTAAAGGAATTCTTTTGGGAATTACGGGAATATTCTAAACTTAGATTGAGGTAATACTTGTACAACTCTTTGAATATGTTAAATCTCTCACATTAGTTATAACTCACAAGCCTGCATAGCTTTTTTTTTTTTTTTTTTAATGTGGTCATGATTGGATTAAAGAATATAGGTTAAGAGTTGTGGAGAACCATTTCCCTGGGAACAGAACAATGCAAAGCATATGATTAAATATTTAGGGTTAAGGATCATGCTGGGCCAGTGTTGAGCACCAGTGTGCACTTTAATAAATTGATTGTGATACACAGAGCCCTCTCAAGTTTGAGACCCAGGTAAAGAGCCCCACTTGCCTCAACTAAGGTGGTGGCAGTAGATGTGAAGAGAAGTGGAAAGACTCCATAAATATTTTTGGAGTTTCATTTGACAGATCTAAATCGGACGTCTGATATAGGAAAGTGGAGACGAAGCTGTTAATGGCTACCGAACTATGAATCCCTCCCACATCTTGGAAGAAGAAACAGAGATAAGGCAGAGGACATGGAGGAAAAGAAGATATATAGGTTTAGATGAGAAAGAAAGAAAGAAAGAAAGAATTAAAGTAGAATTCGAATTATTTTGTGGACTTTTTGAGCAGCCATGTGTTATATTCCCTATTCCCCAACCCCAGAAACTGAATGATGACTCGTCTCAATCAGTTATCAAATTCCCCTAACCATGAAGCATGGGCATACAATATAACTTTGAAAAAAAGTATATATAGGAAGGGAATGTCTTTTAAGATAGCTTCTGCTATGATTTTTTTTATTACTTTATTCCATAAAAGGACACAGAAAACAAGTACTCTGCTAGGGAAAGTATTCTTATCGAGGTAAGACTAATGACTTTTTCCTGTATTTATATGCATACTGCAGGTCATTTAGCAGTTATCTATCTACAAGTTTGGCTTTTGCTATTAAATTTGAAGTCCCTCAAATGCATAGATGATGTTATTTATCTAAACTAGCCTCGACTTCCAGCACAGTGCCTGGCACACCGTAGCTTGTATTAACTCATTGCTGGATAGTGTGGCGAAAGATTTAAAATTAAGTGCCAATATTAGAATACATTAGCAATAGGTGAAGAAGACACATGCTTTTTCATCCACCAGGGGATAAAGGAATCGGGTACTCTAAGTATAATTTTTTAAATGATAGAAGCAACATAGTTCAAACATGAAACCATTTCAAATGTGACATGATTTTGAGCAGCCAGTAGAATGTATGACAGGAGAATTTAAATGCTATCAATTTTGATGATGCCTTGATATCCGGTGAAGTTGGAAGAAACTCTGATGATCTAATCATAAATTTCCCTTCCCATTCTGCTCCTGTGGATAAGATCTCCTAACCAAACAACCTCCTTATCAAGTGGACCAGATTCAGTTCCTGCTTATCCCTGAGTAGTAATTTTTTCAAACAAGCCAATCACACCCTCCTGTAGCAACCAAAAAGCACCCCCACACTCTTGTTACTACAAGGCCTGTCTTGCACAGTCCCTGGTTGCTCACTCTTTTCCTGAGTGCCACCCCCATGAGTCCCCGCCACATGTGATGAACTTTTCCACTAGGCTGTCAGCATATATACTGTATATCTACCTGTCTGGTGCTGGTGCTGGCTTTCATCTGGGCCTTACCCTCTCTGTGTCCTTTCCTCCTAAAGAAGGCTAATTAACCTCCTCATGGCACAGCACTGATTCCAAATGCTGTTGATCTCATCTGCCGACTGTTGGGTGTTGGGCATTCAGCCATTCCCATAATCCTAGAGCAAGAATCCCTCCCTCACCAGAAGGGTAAAAAGAGGATGATTAGAACAGATGATTGCATGCACAGATACATGGATGAATGTATAGGTGAAAGGGTAAGTGAACCACTGTTTTTCACTTGAGTTGAAATTAATTTGAATTAACTATTGTTATTTCATTATTAAACCAGTTAGCAATTGTTATAGCACTTCTCTGCTATTTCTACTTCAATAAATGGAAAAAAAAATTTTAAGTTTGAAAGGTAAGTTTTCAAATTACTGTGAGAAACTTAAGAGTAGAAACTAGAAAAACCCAACTGTTTTTATCATGGGGGAGAAGAGCAACAGGAAGGTCAAGGTTTTAAGTTCCTGGTTAATAGTTACAGTTGAGGTGCTTTTCTTGTAATGAAGTTGATCTCAAACTTTATCAGTCCAGTGACCCCATTGGCAGATAAAATAGAAACTACCCTGAAGAAGAACTGGAGGTAAAGTCACTATTCCTTTGAAATATTTCCTTTTGCTTAAAAAAGTTAAGCAGATATTGTCTTGTACTCCACAATAGAGCCATGTTATCTGTGGCTGTGTGACAAACCACACCAAAATATATGGACTTCAAAACAACCATTTTATTTTGCTCATGGGTATTTATCAGCTTTTTGGGGCTGGGTTTGGCTGTGGTTATTCATGCAGCTACAGTCATCTGGCAGCCTAACTGGATACGGAAGGTCCAAGATGGCGTTACTCACCTGCCTGGCAGTTGATGCTGGCTGCCATCTGGACTTTACTGTCTCCGTGGTCTTTCTCAAGGAGACTAGTCCAGGCTTCCTTATGATGCAGCAGTGATTCCAAGGGTGGACACAGTAAAACCTTGAGACCCACGCTCACAATCAGAAAATGTGACTTCTGCCACAGTCTAGTGGTCAAAGTAAGCCATAAACCCAGACGAGAATCTAAGAATAGGAAAATACACTCCATCTCCTGATGGAGAAGCAACTAAATCACATTGAAAAGGCATGGCCTCACAGAGTTAGAAGAACCTAATATGGTCTTCTTTGTAAACTATCTGCTACACCCTCCCCGACAACTCTGAGGAAGACGTGCCCAGATTTACCCTGTAGTTTCTGGCAGTTCACTACATGTTCCTTAGGATATATGGAAACCAAGATGAGAAGCAAGGATCTGAAGAATATTCACATTATGAATGCATGAGCATTTTTATTAGGAATACCATATGAATAAGATGGTGTCACTGTCACTCAGGGTGTGAATGAAATATGAAATAAGATGAAGTACATTAGTAACATCCAGTGGGATTTTCAGAGGCTATAACATCTTGATTTTTTCCCTTTCTCTGTATTTTATAGCATTGGTTTTTAAATGGGCACAAAGGGTAATGCAATGATTGTTACACTGATAAACACAAAGAGATGAAGTACATAGGTTGATATATTGACAGTGAATGGCCCCCAAATAGCACTAAAACCACCACCACAATTTATACAGATTTTGTATTACCTCACACACTCTTGTTTCCTTTTCTACTTGCTCAAGGTCTACCCTGCCTCTCTCATTTGCAGGCCTAGGAGATTAATTCCGTTAAGGGTTGTATCTTCCCATGCTTTCTCCTTTATGAATATCTCAGATCACCCCCTGGTTCCTGATGGACTGGACCCTTCTATACTTTAATTATTTCAACTTGTAGTTAGATTTTGTAACTAAAGAACACGGATAGAGACTGTGTGCATTTTACCAACTGACAATCTTTTGTAAAGTTCACTACAGAAACAAACCCTTTTTCAATCAGCACTTGGTTAATGAGGCTGTTAACCACTGTAGTCCTTTTGATCTTAATTCAGTTTTATTTTGGACAGAATCACTACACCTATCCCTACCAACTCAGTTTAATGCCACCTTAATTTCTCATCAAAAATGAAAACTAATTACACAGAAGGTCTTCAGCTGTGCTAAAAATTAGAGGTGTCCCACATAACTCCATTTGACTGAAAACAAAGCTTGCCCACACTACTTTGGGCAACCATTCAAGTCTGTAGATCAGCAGCAAGTTCTCTCAAAGGCTGTTTGCCAAAGAACAAAACTAAGTGATGTGTAGTTCTGAGAAAAATACACATTACAGGAAGTGTTTCCCTTTGTTTTTAAGATACAAGTTCTTTATAAACTTAAATTTTTTTTTCCTCTCTACCTCTGGATTTAATAGCACTATCCACAGATTAAGAAGTTTTGTAAGATAAGTGCATTTTTTTAAAAAAGACAAAAAAAAAATCAAATTTGCTATATGCTGTCAGCATGGCTTTTTCATCAGACTAAAGGGTTAAGCACCAAAGTTGACCTAGTTAATTTAAAGGTAGATTTTAACAAAATTATATTATTTTAGAAAGCTGGGACAAGGAGCTATTGGGAAATCTTTAGAAAAGTACCTATTCAGCTTTAGACTATTATACTTTTCCACCTGGTGATTCTGCTATTATTTTATTTTTGCACTTTGCAGTGTGCAATATTATTGGATTCTTTTTCTGTGGTTTAATCCTCTGAACTTGCTTTCATCTATTTAGTGTACATGAATACACATGATTAGCCAATAATGCAGATAAATAAGCTACTACCGTTGTGAGCTAAGCTTTTCAGGAAAGATGATTACAGTATAGTAAAAGCACAGTTTAACTTCTACAGCACTTGGGTCACATATTCTCTCCCAACCTAATTTATAAATAAACTCAGATAACAATTACAACAACTTACTTCCATTGAACATGAACTATGTGCAAGGAACTATGCTAAGAATTTTATAGGTCTCAGTTCATTTAAGGCCCATGCAGGTTAACCACATCATCTAACCACAGAGTTTGGGGAAAAGAGACTTTTTCCCTTATTTAAATGCCATTTCTATGTTTCTATGCCAGTACGACTGATAATAAATGTAACAACCACATTTGGGTTCCCCCCCCAAAAATCAACTTGATTATGAAAATAAGAGTGCAATGAAAAGCAAATAAATTACAAAAGAAGTTTCCCCTTTACAAAAACAAAAAGACTGCCAGAATTTTTTACAAAATTAAACATACTCACCAGGTAACCCAGAAATTCTACTCCTAGATATTTATCCAAGAAAAAAATTAGAATACATACACAAAAGGACTTGGACACAAATGTTCACAGCAGCTTTACTCATAATTGCCAAAATCTGGGAAAACTTCAAAGTCCCTCAACAAGAATAAGCAAACTGGTGATGAATATTCAATAAACATTCAAACAATGGAATACTACTCAGCAATAGAGAGGAATAAACTACTGATGCATGCAAATAATGAATGATTCTCAAAAACATCATACTGAGCAAAAGAAAGCAAGCACAAAAGAGTACATCTCATACAATCATTTTATATGAAATTCTAAAATAGGTAAAACTAGTGACAGAAGGCAGATTAGCGGTTGCCTCCAACAGAAACTAAGTAGGAATAATTGCAAGGGAGCAGAGAAAAACTTTGGAGTTTTGTGTATATTCTATATGTTGATTGGAATGCAACTGATTTATATGTATATATATATGTGTGGATATATATATGTGTGTGTGTGTATATATATTCTTAAAACCCATACTGTACAATAAAAACAGGTATATTTTATGGTCATAATAAAGAAATCAAAAAATAATACATGGTGGCTTGGATGCAGTGAAAAGTGAACACTTCTACACTGCTGGTGAGAATATAAACTAGTACAACCACTATGGAAAACAGTGTGGAGATTCCTTAAATAACTAAAAGTAGAACTACCATTTGATCCAGCAATCCCACTAATCCCACTACTGGGTATCTACCCTGAGGATGCATGAAAAGATACTTGCACACACATGTTTATAGCAACACAATTCGCAACTGCAAAAATATGGAACCAGCCCAAATGCCCATAAATCGATGAGTGGATAAAGAAATTGTGATATATACATATATGTATCCATATATATACATCACATATACATATACCATATATATGTGTGTATATATCTATGTGTGTATATATGTGTGTGTGTGTGTGTGTGTGTGTGTGTGTGTGTATATATGATGGAATACTACTCAGCCATAAAAAGGGTTGAATTAATGGCATTCGCAGCAACCTGGATGGAACTGGAGACTATTATTCTAAGTGAAGTAACTCAGGAATGGAAAATCAAACATCATATGTTCTCACTCATTAAGTGGGAGTTCAGCTATGAGGATGCAAAGGCATAGGAATGATATAATGGACTTTGGGGACTCAGGAAAAAGGGAGGGAGGGGAATGAGGGATAAAAGACTACAAATTGGGTTCAGTGTATACTGCTCAGGTAAGGGGTACACCAAAATCTCACAAATCAGCACTAAAGAACTTATTCATGTAACCAAATACCACCTGTACCCCCAATAACCTTTGGAAATAAGAAATTTAAAAAATAAACAGGTGTCTTTTTATTGTATAAAAATTAAACCTCAATAAACTGATCAAATATTAAAAGATTGTCAGAAAATTTCATTTAAATAGAAATTTTGTTTCCCTCAGTCCTTATATATTTTTAACTGCTCATTGAGGGGTGAAGTAAAGAAAGTACTGGATCACACTTTCAAGATGGCCAAATAGGAACAGCTCTGGTCTACATCTCCCAGCAAAATCGAGGCAAAACACGCGTGATTCCTGCATTTCCAACTGAGGTACCTGGTTCAACTCACTGGGACTGGTTGGACAGTGGGTGCCACCCATGGAGAGCAAGCTGAAGCAGGGTGGGGCATCGCCTCACTCGGGCAGCAAAAGGGGTCAGGGGATTTCCTTTTACTAGCCAAGGGAGGCTGTGACAGACTGTACCTGGAGAAACGGTACATTCCTGACCAAATGCTGCATTTTTCCCACAGTCTTAGCAACCAGAAGACCAGGAGATACCCTCCCGTGCCTGGCTCCATGGGTGCCACACCAACACAGCTTTGGTCACTGCTAGCACAGCAGTCTGAGATCGATCTGCGATGCTGCAGATTGGCGAGGGGAGGGACGTGCACCATTGCTGAGGCTTGAGTAGCTTACAGTGTAAAGAAAGAGGCCGGGAAGCACAAACCAGGGGGAGCCCAAAACAGCTCAGCAAGGCCTACTGCCTCTATAGATTGCACCTCTGGAGGCAGGGCATAGTAGAACAAAAGGCAGCAGACAGCTTCTGCAGACTTAAACATCCCTGTCTAATAGCTCTGAAGAGAGCAGTGGTTCTCTCAGCAGGGCATTTGAGCTCCAAGAACAGACAGAATGCCTCCTCAAGCAGGTCCCTGACCCCCGTGTAGCCTGACTGGAAAACACCTCCCAGTAGGGGCCAACAGACAACTGAAACAGGCGGGTGCCCCTCTGAGACGAATTTTCCAGAGGAAGGATCGGGCAGCAATATTAGCTGTTCTTCAGCCTCTGCTGGTGATACCCAGGCAAACAGGGTCTGGAGTGGAACTCCAGCAAACTCCAACAGACCTGCAGCTGAGAGGTCTGACTGTTAGAAGGAAAACTAATAAACAGAAAGAAATAGTACCAACATCAACAAAAAAGACATCCACACCAAAACCCCATATGCAGGTCACCAACATCAAAGACCAAAGGTAGATAAAACCACAAAGACAGGGAGAAACCAGAGCAGAAAAGCCAAAAACTCCAAAAAAACAGAGTGCCTCTTCACCTCCAAAGGATTGTAGCTCCTCGTCAGCAAGGGAACAAAACTGCATGGAGAATAAGTTTCATGAGTTGACAGAAGTAGGCTTCAGAAGGTTCGTAATAATAAACTTCTCCAAGCTAAAGGAGCATGTTCTAACCCATTGCAAGGAAGCTAAAATACCTGAAAAAAAGATTAGATGAATGGCTAAGTAGAATAAACAGTGCAGAGAAGACCTGAAATGACCTGATGGAGCTGAAAACCATGACGCAAGAACTTTGTGATGCATGCACAAGCTTCAATAGCCAATTTGATCAAGTGGAAGAAAGGGTATCAGTGATTGAAGAACAAATTAATGAAATAAAGTGAGAGGCAAGTTTAGAGAATAAAGAGTAAAAAGAAATGAACAAAGCATCAAAGAAATATGGGACTATGTGAAAAGACCAAATCTACATGTGATTGGCATACCTGAAAGTGATGGCGAGAATGGAGCCAAGTTGGAAAACACTCTTCAGGATATTATCCAGGAGAACTTCCCTAACCTACAAGCCAGGCCAGCATTCAAATTCAGGAAATACAGAGAACACCACAAAGACACTCCTCGAGAAGAGCAACCCCAAGACACATAATTGTCAGATTCACCAAGGTTGAAATGAAGGAAAAAATGTTAAGGGCAGCCAGACAGAAAGGTCAGGTTACCCACAAAGAGAAGCCCGTCAGACTAACAGCAGATCTCTCAGCAGAAACCCTACAAGCCAGAAGAGAGTTGGGGCCAATATTCAACATTCTTAAAGAAAAGAATTTTCAACCCAGAATTTCCTATCCAGCTGAACTAAGCTTCATAAGTAAAGGAGAAATAAAATCCTTTACAGACAAGCAAATGCTGAGAGATTTTGTCACCACCAGGTCTGCCTTACAAGAGCTCCTGAAGGAAGCACTAAACATGGAAAGGAAAAATCAGTACCAGCCACTGCAAAAACATGCCAAATTGTAAACACCATTGATACTATGAAGAAACTGCATCAATTAACGGGCAAAATAACCAGCTAACATCATAATGACGGGATCAAATTCATACATAACAATAATAACCTTAAATGTAAATGGGCTAAATGCCCCAATTAAAAGACACAGATTGGCAAATTGGATAAGGAGTCAAGAGCCATCAGTATGCTGTATTCAGGAGACCCATCTCACGTGCAAAGACACTCATAGGCTCAAAATAAAGTGATGGAGGAAGATCTACCAAGCAAATGGAAAGCAAAAAAAAGCAGGGGTTGCAATCCTAGTCTCTGATAAAACAGACTTTAAACCAACAAAGATCAAAAGAGACAAAGGTTACTGCATAATGGTAAATGGATCAATGCATCAAGAAGAGATAACAATCCTAAATATATATTCACCCAATACAGGAGCACCAGATTCATAAAGCAAGTCCGTAGAGACTTACAAAGAGACTTAGACTCCCACACAATAATAATGAGAGACTAACACATTTCTGTCAATATTAGACAGATCAACAAGACAGAAGGTTAACAAGGATATCCGGGACTTGAATTCAGCTCTGCATCAAGCAGACCCAATAGACATCAACAGAACTCTACACCCCAAATCAACAGAATATACATTCTTTTCAGCACCACATTGCCCTTATTCTAAAATTGACCACTTAATCAGTAGTAAAACACTCCTCAGCAAATGTAAAAGAACAGAAATCACAACAAACTGTCTCTCAGACCACAGTGTAATCAAATTACAACTCAGGACAAAGAAAATCACTCAAAACCACTCAACTACATGGAAACTGAATAACCTGCTCCTGAATGACTACTGGGTAAATAACGACATAAAGGCAGAAATATAGTTGTTCTTTGAAACCAGTGAGAACAAAGACACAATGTAGCAGAATTTCTGTAACACATTTAAAGCAGTATGTAGAGGGAAATTTATAGCACTAAATGCCCATAACAGAAAGCAGGAAAGAACTAAAATCAACACCCTAACATCACAATTAAAAGAACTAGAGAAGCAAGAGCAAACAAATTCAAAAGCTAGCAGAAGGCAAAAAATAACTAAGATCAGAGCAGAACTGAAGGAGATAGAAACACAAAAATACCCTTCAAAAAATCAATGAATCCAGGAGCTGTTTTTCAAAACCAGCAAAATAGACCACTAGGCAGACTAATAAAGAATAAAAGAGAGAAGAATCAAATAGGTGCAATAAAAAATGATAAAGGGGATATCACCACCGATCCCACAGAAATATGAACTACCATCAGAAAATGCTATAAACACTTCTATGCAAATAAACCAGAAAATCTAGAAGAAATGAATAAATTCCTAGACACATACACTCTCACAGGACTAAACTAGGAAGAAGTTGAATCTCTGAATAGACCAATAACAGCTTCTGAAATTGAGGCAATAATTAATAGCCTACCAACCAAAAAAAGTCCAGGACCAAACGGATTCACGGCCTAATTCTACCAGAAGTACAAAGAGGAGCTGGTACCACTCCTTCTGAAACTATTTCAACCAATAGAAAAAGAGGGAATCCTCCCTAACTCATTTTATGAGGCTAACATCAGCCTGATACCAAAGCCTGGTAGACACACACACACACACACACACACACACACACACACACACAAAACGAGAATTTTAGGCCAATATCCCTGATGAACATCAATGTCAAAATCCTCAATAAAATACTGGCAAACTGAATCCAGCAGCACATCAAAAACCTTATCCACCACGATCAAGTCAGCTTCATCCCTGGGAGGCAAGGCTGGTTCGACATACACAAATCAATAAACGTAATCCATCACATAAACAGAACCAATGACAAAAACCACATGATTATCTCAATAGATATAGGAAAGGTCTTTGACAAAATTCAACAGCCTTTCATGCTAAAAACTCTCAATAAACTAGGTATTGATGAAATGTATCTCAAAATAATTGCAGCTATTTATGACAAACCCACAGCCAATATCATATTGAATGGGCAAAAACTGGAAGCATTCCCTTCGAAAACCGACACAAGACAAGGATGCCCTCTCTCACCATCCTATTCAACAGTGTTGGAAGTTCTGGCTAGGGCAATCAGGCAAGAAAAGAAATAAAGGGTATTCAATTAGGAAAAGAGAAAGTCAAATTGTCCCTGTTTGCAGATGACATGACTGTATATTTAGAAAACCCCATCATCTCAGCCCAAAATTTCCTTAAGCCAATAAGCAACTTCAGCAAAATCTCAGGATATAAAAGCAATGTACAAAAATCACAAACATTCCTATACACCAATAACAGACACACAGAGAGCCAAATCATGAGTGAACTCCCTTTCACAATTGCTACAAAGGGAATAAAATACCTAGGAATCCAACTTACAAGGGACGTGAAGGACCTCTTCAAGGAGAACTACAAACCACTGCTCAGCGAAATTAAAGAGGACAAAAACAAATGGAAGAACATTCCATGCTCATGGGTAGGAAGAATCAATATCGTGAAAATGGCCATACTGCCCAAGGTAATTTATAGATTCAATGCTATCCCTATCAAGCTACCACTGGCTTTCTTCACAGAATTGGAAAAAACTACTTTAAAGTTAATATGGAACCAAAACAGAGTCCACATAGCCAAGACAATCCTAAGCAAAAAGGACAAAGCTGGAGGCATCACACTAGCTAACTTCAAACTATACTTCAAGGCTACCAGTAACCAAAAGAGCATGGTACTGGTACCAAAACAGAGATATAGACCAATGGAACAGAACAGAGGCCTCAGAAATAACACCACACATCTAGAACCATATGATCTTTGACAAACCTGACAAAAACAAACAATGGAGAAAGGATTCCCTATTTAATAAATGGTGCTGGGAAAACTGGCTAGCCATATGTAGAAAGCTGAAACTGGATCCCTTCCTTACACCTTATGCAAAAATTAACTCAAGATGGATTAAAGACTTGAATGTCTGACCTAAAACCATAAAAACCCTAGAAGAAAACCTAGGCAATACTATTCAGGACATAGGCATGGGCAAAGGCTTCATGATTAAAACACCAAAAGCAATGGCAACAAAAGCCAAAATAGACAAAATAGATCATTAGTTTAATTGGATCTAATTAAATTAAAGAGCATCTGCACAGCAAAAGAAACTACCATCAGAATGAACAGGCAACCTACAGAATGGGAGAAAATTTTTGCAATCTACCCAACTGACAAAGGGCTAACATCCAGAATCTACAAAGAACTTAAACAAATTTACATGAAAAAAACCAACAACCCTATCTAAAAGTGAGCAAAGGATATGAACAGACACTTCTCAAAAGAAGACGTTCATACAGCCAACAAACACATTTAAAAAAATCCATCATCCCTGGTCATCAGAGAAATGCAAATCAAAACCACAATGAGATACTCTCTCATGCCAGTTAGAATGGCAGTCCTTAAAAAGTCAGCAAACAACAGATGCTGGAGAGGATTTGGAGAAATAGGAATGCTTTTACACTGTTGGTGGGAGTGTAAATTAGTTCAAAAATTGTGGAAGACAGTGTGGCGATTCCTCAAGGATCTAGAACTAGAAATGCCATTTGACCCAGCCATTCCATTAATGCACATATACACAAACGATTATAAATCATGATACTATAAAGACACATGCACACGTGTTTATTGTGACACTATTCACAATAGCAAAGACTTGGAACCAACCCAAATGTCCATCAATAATAGAATGGATTAAGAAAATGTGGCACATATATACCATGGAATACTATGCAGCCATTAAAAAGTATGAGTTCATGTCCTTTGCAGGGACATGGATGAAGCTGGAAACTATCATTCTAAGCAAACTATCACAAGGACAGAAAACCAAACACCGCATGCTCTCACTCATAGGTGGGAATTGAACAATGACAACACATTGACACAGGGCAGGAAACATCACACACCCAGGCCTGTTGGGGCATGGGGGTCTGGGAGAGGAATAGCATTAGGAGAAATATCTAATGTAAATGACAAGTTGATGGGTGCAGCTAACCAACATGGCACATGTGTGCCTATGTAACAAACCTGCACTTTTTGCACATGTACCCTATAACTTAAAGTATACTTTTTAAAAAGTACTAAAAGCTACAATTAAAAATCATTCTAATCTAAAATACAGAGAATTTCTGAATTGTGCTTAATTTCATTTAGTTTAAAAATCATTTATTCAACATTATACAAATATATTTTTGTCTATTACATTTCTATTTCAGGGGAATTAATTATGTCTTATGCATCACTCATTGAGAAGAAATGCCATATTTTGCTTCTTTCCCAAGAAAGTAAGGAAGAGAAGCATGAGTCCCACCATAAGTTCAACCATTGTGGAAAACAGTATGGTGATTCCTCAAGGATCTAGAACTAGATGTACCATATGACCCAGTCATCCCATTACTGGGTATATACCCAAAGGATTATAAATCATGCTGCTATAAAGACACATGCACACGTATGTTTACTGCGGCACTATTCACAATAGCAAAGACTTGGAATCAACCCAAATGTCCATCAGTGACAGAGTGGATTAAGAAAATGTGGCACATATACACCATGGAATACTATGCAGCCATAAAAAAGGATGAGTTTGTGTCCTTTGTAGGGACATGGATGCAGCTGGAAACCATCATTCTTAGCAAACTATCACAAGAACAGAAAACCAAACACCGCATGTTCTCACTCATAGGTGGGAACTGAACAATGAGATCACTTGGACTCGGGAAGGGGAACATCACACACCGGGGCCTATCATGGGGATGGGGGAGGGGGGAGGGATTGCATTGGGAGTTATACCTGATGTAAATGACGAGTTGATGGGTGCTGATGAGTTGATGGGTGCAGCACAGCAACATGGCACAAGTATACATATGTAACAAACCTGCACGTTATGCACATGTACCCTAGAACTTAAAGTATAATAATAATAATAATAATAATAATAGTAAAAGAAAATGGTGACAATCCTGGCAGCCTCTTCCTTTCCACCTTTTCTAGGAAACTAGCTTATTTTCCCATTGTCCTTATATCTCACATTGTCTGCTCTCTGATTTTTCCATCTATTGCATATTGCCAGGGCCTACAGCTATAACCTTTCTCTTCCTGGGGCCTCATCAGAGCTGCAGTAGCTTATTGGCCCCAGCATGACTCAGGGGCTGCTTCACCCCTAACCCACAGCATAGTAGTTCTCATCTTGCCTTATGCACAGGTGGTGGAATATCATTGACTGGACCAGGCAATTACTATCTGCTTCCCACCTAAAAGTGCTCATTCCCTGGTTATATAGTGGTGAGTTAGCCTCCTCACTGTAATCAGAGTAAATAACAATTCCATCTGTCATTATGCTTTGTTTAGCCAGTTCAAAGCCTATCACAAGCTGTCTGAGCAATTCTAGCAAGAAAATAAGTTTTAAACTTTGGAGGTGACTAAATTGTATATGTATTGGTGTTGGGATGAATTGGGCCCACATCTAAATGTGCCGTAGATGTGCCCTAGATGTGGGTCCAATTCATTCCAACACCAATACATACACAATTCAGTTACCTCCAAAGTTTAAAATTTACATATACAATTTCCAACACCAATACATATATAGTTTCCAACACCAATACATGTTCCCACTGATGTCCCCACTGTGTCAGCCACTGTTAGGAAAATAATGTCTTGGTGTTCCATGTTGCTATGTCCACTCCTATTCCCTGCATAGCCCCACTTCCTAGTGTTAATCTGTGAGTTTGACTTTCCTGGTTGCTTCCGTCAGAAATACTGTCTTGCTTTTGTAGGGAGGCTATGTGAAATTTTAGTTGATCTTTTAACAACATTCCATTTCCATTGACATGATACCTGTTTTCTGAATGTGAAAAGGTAGATGGAAACCTCAGGATATATTGTGTCTTTTTTCCCAGTCCTGAATGTCTTTGGCCTAATGTGAATCCCCTTAATCCCTGTTTATAATGCTGAAGAGTCCATTTGTGATTGTTTAGAAACAGAACAGTGGTTTCTGCTGCCACTCCAAATTGTAAATTAGTATCCATGGTTGTCAACACATTTTATTTACTCAGGCAAAATGATAAGGATCCAACGTAGCACACTTGTCCATCATGTGCTGTGTGTGTCCCCCACCTAGGTGTCCTCAAGGATAGGAGCCTTGCAGGTACAGGACTGTTGCCACAATAATTTTGATGTTTAATTAAGCCTGGTTTTAAAATTAATGCTTTTACCTTGTTAACCAAATTGGGAAGGTAAAATCATAAAATTTGTATCAGTTATTTTTTCAACTTAATTTGGCAAGACAAACTTCATCACTAGATTATATTTTTTTGGCCAAGAAAAGACACCTTTTCTGAATGTGACAGTAATAGTAAACTAAATGATGATGATGGCTTTACTCAGACATGTGATCCCTCATATATTGAATTCAGTTTTGAACCTACATCTTTATGTTTTGTATGTAACTGTATGTACATTTTCTTGGCTTCATTGCTGCATTAACTATATCAGTGTTGCATTAACTACATCATTGTTGCATTAACTACATCTCAGCAAAATAACACGCTGTGGCTTTAGTACTGCTCTGTCCTTGTCAGTAGTTTCAAGCTCACATCAACGTAAACTTCCAACACCACTTCTGATTGTGACATTACACCTCCTGGAAGACTTACTAAGTCTATGTTAAAATTTTTCCCTCCTTCTATTTATTAATTCTGTTAGCTAACCACTATAAGCATCCTGCCACATTGATGAAGATTGAACTTTTTCAAACAGTGTTTTGTTATTTCAATTGGAGTAATTGAAGGAGCATCCTAGTATGACAGACTTCATAAACCCGAAGTCTCTGGTATTCATAAATTCCAAAAAGACTGCTCCCTACTCACTCATTTCTGCACACTGATTCTAAGGGAATCTCACTCATATTTAGACATATATGATTTACATATTGCTGCCCAAATATGTTTAGACTTAGCTAAGTCTAAAACAAACAAAAGTACAGCTCCTATTGCCTTGCATGGGGGACACCTGAGCCAGACCCAGAGCACATCTGCACAGGTGTACCTCCTTGGCTTTTTTGGCCTCATCCTCGCTCTGATTTCCAGCCCCAGAACAGCTTGATGTGCAGGCATCCTGCCAACAGGAGGAATGCGAAGACATTTCACCCATTACCCCAACCAGGATGTTTTTCTTTTCCCCATCCCCAACTGGCTGCCAAAAGTGCTGGCTTCTAGCTTGCATTTTGAGGTTCTGAATATGTAGAGAACATAGTTTCACCTCATGGAAAGTTATTTAAAAAGCTGGAACAGATGAATAATTTAATCTACAAGTCTTTGTTCTTTGCAGAATTATCTTATCATCCCCAAGCATGACCTTTCCAATCCTTTTCCAAAAGGAAAAGTGAATCTTATTCATCTGGATAACCTTGTGTCTTCTGCAATATTTATCTCACTTTTCTGCTGGACACAGATTAGGTAAACTGAATCTCGGCTTTCCAATGAACTATTGGCAGGGTGATCACAGCACAATCCATCGGGTTTTTAGTAGACAATACAGTTGTCTCCGTGACTAAGATAAAAAGTCTGAAAGAAAATAAGGTATATTTTCAAGATTTTTAAAAAGTAGTGTAGTGTCACAAAGAATGGAACAGTAAAACATTTTCAAAACTTTTAATAAACATTCTTCATACAAAAAGGCAGTTTAAACAAATCATGTGGAATTAAGAACTCGTCAAAGCTTCTAGGATTCACATCTTGGAAACAGTTACGTGTAACATATGATCCTAACTTTTGATTAAATTGAACCAAAATACATAAAAATATTACATTACAGATTTGTTTTTAAATCTAAAGTTGTCCTCCGCAAATGTAGACTGACGACCCAAGAAAATGCCCAATTTACACAACTTACAATTTAGAGTGTGGTTATTCAAGAATGCCACAAATAAGAAAAATAAGAATCTTCACTGAGGTATTTCTGCATACCACTGCATTAGGAAATGCTATTTATTTTGACAATCATTTCCTCAGAGATCTGACTGAAATCATATTTAAAATTCCTTTTCCTGTATATTATACTGCCACCTTGTGGTTAGAATGTTTTTCCAGGGTTGTTTTCTTTTTGTCCCTTACAAGTATGTTTAGATGTGATTGACATTTCCCTGAAATTGTAAACTTCCACTCAATAGTAACTTTCAGTGATATTGCCCATATTCCCAATAATATCCATTTTAAATCAAATGATTCCTTTTTGTCACTAAATTAAACCATGAGTGTTTGAGTGAACCATATTTCCAAACATAGATTCACTTATCTATTTTATAAAAGGTTCTAAATTCTGGTATTACTTCACAAAATAATCACAGAATGAGACAAACATAATTCTGGATCTATGTAT
This sequence comes from Macaca nemestrina, assembly GCF_043159975.1. Taxonomy (NCBI): domain Eukaryota; kingdom Metazoa; phylum Chordata; class Mammalia; order Primates; family Cercopithecidae; genus Macaca; species Macaca nemestrina. The sequence continues at coordinate 69,720,421 of NC_092128.1, forward strand.
ACAAAGACAAATAAAAGAGATTGAGACTATTATTCACATAGCTTGTGAGAGAAAATGACAGCTTTAAGACAAGTAAGAGTCTTTCACTTTATTTAAGTGCTGCAGGGTATGGATTCTCAACACCAGCATATACGATCTTTGGTAAAGTACTAAGAAGACCAAAAGCAAAATTAGAGAGTCAGACGGAAGGGTCAGACAGTTAGCTAGCTTTTTCCTATTCCATGTTAAGCCCAAACTGGAAGCTTCACCCACATCTGAAAACTTGTTAGAAATTCAGAGTTTTGGCCATGCACAGTGGCTCACACCTATAACCCCACCACTTTGGGAGGCAGAGGCAGGTACCTAGTTTGAGCCCAGGAATTCAAGACTATCCTGGGCAACATGGTGAAACCCAGTCTCTACAAAAAATAAATACAAAAATGCGCCTGTGGTACTAGCTACTTAGAAGGCTGACGTGAGAGGATTGCTTCAGCTCGGGAGATGGAGGCTACGGTGAGCCATGATCATGCCACTGCACTCCAGCTTGGGCAACAGAGCTAGACCCTGTCTCAAAAAAAGAAAAAGAAAAGAAATTCAGAGTTTCCGTGTTCATTCTAGATCTATGAAGCAGAATCTCTGCATTTCAATAAGATTCCCAGGTGATTTGTATGCACAGTACAGTTTAAAAGCATTGCTCCATCCCTGTGCTCATGACAAGCTGTTGATTAGATTGACTGAACCTATTACCACTAAAGATCTAGCAGATGTGGTCAATAAACTTCATGTGCCTAACGTTTGGCACAAGATCTGGTCATTATAACTAAGTTAGTCAGATTTTCAAATTTCCTACCCACTTATGGAAATAATTGGTCACATATGAGCAGAAGTACAAAGAGTTCCTATAAAAGGCTCAAAAGAAACTACAATCTTTGTTACGATAAGTAAATTAACACCTAAGGCAAGAGAAAGGTATATGATGACAGCTAGCTTTCAGTTTTTCTTTACTTTTCCTTTTTGTGGAAGGAGAGAGTTAAAATCTATTCTTTTAGCAATTTTCAAGAATACAATACATTGTTATTAAGCACAGTCACCATGTTATACAATGGATCTCTTGAGCTTATTTCTCCTAACTACCTGAAATTTTGTAGACTTTGACTGACATCACTCCAAACCCCCACCTGCTTCTCTCCCCTACCCAGCCCTAGTAACGACATTTTACTTTCTATTTCTATGAGTTCAACTTCTTCAGATTCCACATGTAAGTGAGATCACACAGTATTTGTCTTTCAGTGCTTGCTTATTTCACTTAATACAGTGTCCTCCAGGTTCATCCGCGTGGTTACAAATAACAGAATTTCCTTATTTTTAAAGTCTGAATAGTATTCCATTGTGTATATACCACATGTTCTTTATCCATTCATCCACTGATGGACATTTAGATTGATTCCAACCCTTGTCTACTGTGAATAATGCTATAGTGAACATAGGAGTGTAGATAACTCTTTGACATACTGATTTCATTTCCTTTAAATATATTCCCAGTAGTGGGATTGCTGGATCATGCTGTAATTCTATTTTTAATCTTTTGAGGAAGCTCCATTCTGTTTTTCATAAGGGCTGTACTAATTACATTCTCACCAACAGTATGCAAGGATTCCATTTTCTACACATCCTCACCAACACTTGTTACCTTTTTTCTTTTTTAATAACCATTCTAACCGATGTGAAGTGGTGTACTGTTGTTGTTTTAATATGCATTTCACTTGATGATTAGTGAGGCTGAGCATTTTTTCATACACTTGTCGGCCATTTGTATGTCTTCTTTTGGGAAATGTCTATCCAGGTCCTTTGCCCAGTTTTTAGTTGGGTTATTTGCTTTCTTGCTATTGAGTTGTTTGAATTCCTTAAATATTTTGGATATTAGCCCCTTACCAGATGTACCATTTGCAAATGTTTTCTCCCTTTTCATAGCTTGTCTCTTCACTCTGTTGATTGTTTCTTTTGCTGTGCAGAAGCATTTTAATTTGATCTAATTCCATTTGCCTATTTTTGTTTTTGTTGCCTGTGCTTTTGGGGTCAAAAAAAATCACTGCCCAGACCAATGTCATGGAGCTTTTCTTCTATGATTTCTTCTAGTAGTTTTACAGTTTCATGTCTTACATTTAACTTCTTAATTCATTGGGGGTTGATTTTTCTCTATGGTGTGAGATAAGAGTCTAATTTCATTCTTCTGCATGTGGATATTCAGTTGTCCCAACACCATTTATTGAAGAGACTGTCCTTTCTCCATTCCATGTTCATAGTCAAATACAAATTGACCAATGCATAGATTTATTTCTGGGCTCTATATTCTGTTCCATCAGTCTGCATGTCTGTTTTTATGTCAGTACCATGCTGTTTTGGTTACTGTAGCTTTGTAGTATATTTTAAAGTCAGACAGTTGATCCCTCCAGCTTTATTCTTTTTGTACCAAGTTTGCCTTCAATATTTGTGGTCTTTGGTGGATCTACATGAATTTTAGGGTTGTTTTTTCTATTTCTGTGAAATTATGGACATTTTAACAGTATGGATTCTTTTAATTCATGAACATGAGATATATTTCCATTTATCTGTGCCTTCTTCAATTTCTTTCATCAATGTTTTATAGTTTTCCTCGGTTAAATTTAACCTTGTGGCTATAGCAAATAAATGTTGAACACCATATAAAGTATCACTCTTTGTTTCAAAAAGGAGAGTTATCAGTTCTTATTGAATGTTTGTTACTTCCACTCAAAAGCACATACTGTACCGTATCAAGTGCACTTTTAGAATGTATTTTTAACTTGGAATATAAATATAGGTTATGCATTGGTTTAGAATGCACATATCTTTCAACTTGTTCATCCTAAGTATTTTGTTATATTGTAACTACTGTAAATGGAATTGTGTTCTTGATTTCTTTTTCAGATAGCTCATCATTATTGTATAGAAAAGCTACTAGTTTTGTACATTGGTTTTGTATTCTGAGACTTTACTAAATTTGTTTATTAGTTCTAACAGTTTTTTTGGTGGAGTCTTTGGGGAATTCTACATATTTATAGAAATTGTAAATTGTACAATAAATTGTATACAGGGACAATTTAACTTCTTCCTTTCCAATGTGGATGCCTTCTATTTTTTTTTCTCTTGCCTAATTGCTCTGGCTACGAATCCCAGTACTATGTAGAATGGCTGTGGGAAGCATGGGCACACTTGTCTTGTTCCTGATCTTAGAGGACACATTTATAACATACTGTTATTAACTATAGTTACCATGATATATAATAGATCTCTGAAATTTTTTCCTCTTGTCTAACTGAAATTTTGTAGCCTTTGACCAATATCTTCTCTCCCTTCTCCTCCTAGCCTAAATTAACCACCATTCTACTCTCTGTTTCTATAAGTTCAAAAACCAATTTTAAAGCTCTGTGTTTCTACTATCATCATCTCTGTTCCTGCCCAGCATTAAATCAAGTCAGCAGATCATATATCTATATATTTGAGAGTTGATTTCAGAAAACAAGCAATATAGGTAACATTAAAAGCAAATGTAGAAAACATTATGAAGAATCAGCCTCATGCCTCTGCTTAATAGCCTCCATACTCCAAATGGAGAGTAAGACTTAACATGAAAGAAACTAAAAAGAATTATTCCAAGTCTACTGCCCCTTCATAAGTGTGGATCACACACTATTGGTATACATCATAAGATCAAACTAACATACATTATACAGTTTTACACATTACAAATTTTGGTCCACAACGTTTCTTATATCTAAAGTATGACTAAAAAGCAAAACTTTTGAATGTCAATGTCAAGATAAAAGCTTTCCTGCTTCAAGAGCAACACTGTAATTTCCACAGTCTCTGAGCCTAGAAAATATGTTTTGCTTCTGTAAAAATCAGGAGTTCTGAGAACTGGCATTGCATTGGATTTAAAATTCTTGAATTCCTGGTTAATCTACTTACTCTGAGTAAGAAACCATTGCATTACAGGTCTAACTAGGAGAAGGACCATGAAACAATCCTAACTAAAAAGCTGTATCTGAATACCTCCCACTCCACAAATAAATTTAAAAATATATATATATATTAAAAATTAGATCAGTTTGTTACTACTTGGATGCATTTAAGTTATATGTAAACATCCAAGCAAGTTTACTTGAATTCCTATTTTTTAAGCAGAAATCAATAAAAGGCAAGATTTTTATGTCTCCATAATATCAATAATTTGTTCAACTGAATTTTTATCTTTTTCAGTCAGCTATTTTGTCAACAGAGGCAGAAGTTGAAATTTTGCTGGACATGTTGCTTGTTGTGTTTGGTTGTGGTGTTATATAAATATTGGACTTGCCATCAAATACCATTCCTATTTTGCTGTTGTTAGGTCATTTTTGTCTATCACAAGCCACCAGAAGTGGTCTCTATCAAAAGTCTCCATGGTTATTTTACAATAAAAATGCTCTTTCTAACTCTATGGTTTAATATTTTATGAACTGAAGTATGATCTTATGACCTAAAACATAAAAATCTTAAGTCACTTACTTTACTATATAAATGTTGTTGGTTATGAAATTCTCCCAACCTCATTTTGAATCCAGCTGTTATAACTGCCTTGATGACCTCCTGTGGTAATAAATTACACAGACTGAATAAATGCAGTCTGGGAAGCATTCCTGTTCACTCTATTACTTTTACTTACTAAGACTGATGTGAGCAAGAGAGAGAATTACAAGAGTCCAAGTTTCCTCAAAAATGAAGTTTGGCTTATTACTTCCTTAGACTGTAGCTGATAAATGTTAAACACCATATAAAGTACCACTCTCTCCTATGCTTTTATGGAAAAAAAAATTTATTTTAGAAAGGAGGATTATCAATTCCTACCATATGTTCATTACTTCCATTCAAAAACACACATGATAATGTATCACACATTTAAAATGCACCCTTTAACTTGGCATATAATTTAGGTTTGGCATTGTTCAGGGTACACATCTTTCAACTTGTCCATCTGTTTTGGAGTTTACCTTGGCAACACAAGTATCAGATATGCAGCTCATGAAATTTTTTATTTTGTTCTTTATTATGAAATAGGTTTTGTCCAGTATTGTTTGTCCAAAATGTAATTTTAAAATGCTCAGTCTTTTGCCTAAAAAGGGACTGAGGATTTGCTCATGATTCTTTCACACAAAAATGTAAAAAGCGGGGGAGCAATTACAAGAATCATTTATATTCAAAATTATTCTACTGAAGAATGAAATAATACAGGTTAGCCTGAGTTAATTTAATTGCCTATTCATGTTGACCAAATTCATGAAAATTGTTGATGTCTGTTCTAATTGGGCTATGTAGTCACAATTAAAAGCCGCTTTATTGTAAATCATCTTCTTCTTGCTCTACCCTCTGATAGTCAATGGAAAAAATAAAAATACCTTACATTTCTGTTGAATTTCTCTTCTATAAAACTTGAGACATTTCACAGTACCACCTCATTATTCCTAACTTTATTACTTCAGGTAAATAATGGGAAAATATCACTATGTATATTCATGGACATGTGCCAAGGCACAGAAAAGTTAATTAACTTGCTAGGAGTCATACAACCAGACAGCCTAAACCTCCTCCTTAGTTTCCTATCTCCTAACACCTCACATTCCACGTTCTCTGCTTAGCCTCACAGCTCCCTGCCTCTAAGTTGGAAAGTAAGTCTTTCCTGCACTTCTGAAACCTAAACAATTTTATGGTTCAACTTCGATTTTTATGTTATCATTGTGCTTTTTCTGTAAGATTCATACTGCTAGATGTTTCAGTTGAAGGTGATTTTTTTTTTAACTTTGAGCTGTGAGTTTTTTTACCCAAAAAAAAGTTTTGCAGTGGTGCTCTCTCAATCCACCAATAAGTCAAAAAGGTATTCTGTTTTCTTCTATGTTTAGTTTATATTAATTCAAAACAGTATCAAGCCATCAATTTTTAATGTCTCTTATAACTTTGATATTCTATTCTGCAGCTATTTCTTAAATGGCTACTACTTGCCTGGAATCACAGCAGACACTGAATTTCAGAATATGACGAAGGAAGTATTTTAGGTTCTTAGTATATTAAGTGACAGAGTCAGAGGAGGCTATCAGGGGTTCACTGGGAAAGAGGTTTGAATAAATGAGGCAGGAAGGGCAGAGCATTAAAAGCCTTCAATAATGAATCAAGGAGTTCCAACTTAATTGTGAATTGCAGACAAAGAGTTAACAAAATTATTTCCCCTTCTGCTCGAGATGCTAATCCTCAGTTGAGTTGCTGTTTCTTTTCCCTGATAACCCAACAAAGATAGAATATGAATTTTTTAATACAATAAGGATAGAATATTAATTATATTGCCTCATAACATTGCTTATAGTAAAAATAACCCCAGATGATGAAGAACTATAAACTAACTTTAAAGAACTGATGTGGATGCCATACTTTCAACCTCCTTAAATGAGGTGACTTTTGTAACTGGCATGTCCCTGCAAGGATCTTGGAAGCTATGCCTGAGGGTTATTGAAGAGCCGTGCCTATAGAACTGAAGACTTCTAAGCCAGATAGTTCTCTTGCCTCTTAGCTATTGGACTGCTATAATAACTCCCTCAGGAAAAAAAGACCCAGCTGGGCATGGTGGTGCATGCCAGTAATCCCAGCCTCTGTGGAGGCTGACCTAGGAGGATCCCTTGAGCCCAGGAGTTTGAGACCAGCCTGGGCAACATAGTGAAATCCTGTCTCTGGGGGAAAAAAAGAGAGAGAGAGAGGAAAAAGAAAGACCTGATGCTGCCATGTGGCAATCTTTGTGTCTTCCTACTCCTTTTGAGTAGGGTGGTGTTAATGCAGCCTTTGATAATCTAAGTCTAAGTAAGTCTGAATGTTTAGTTAGGTCAAAGAAGACCACCTGGTACATGTTGCTATAACCAACCCACATCAACCATAGTCACCTGTGTAGGAGGATGATATAAAAGTGCTTCAGGAGTTGGGTGTTGGAGGAGAAAGTGGTGGTAGGATTCATAGTAGATTAGAGAGAAGGCTGTTAGGACATATGGCTGATTAAGGAGAAAAGATACTGGAGGCATAAAATAAAGTGACATGGCTCTTAAGATAATGAGGGCATAGATTAGGGTGGTAGTAATAGAAAAATAAACACGGCAAAAGGACAAATTTAAGGTCAAGGCTGCAGTGAGCTGTTGAGCCATGATCGTGCCATTGCACTCCCACCTGGGCAAGAGCAAGACCTTGTCTCAGGAAAGAAAAGAAAAACAAAACAAAGTACCTGTCTTTCATTCCCTGATACAACCTTTCTATCTATTAAAGAGACACACACACACACACACACACACACACCCCCACCACAAAATGAGAAAGAAATAGATAAAACCAACACAAATCCAAAAATTTAGATTGCTAGTCAACCTATTGCCGTGAACCAGGAGAACTTTTCATAACTGTACTTTACCTATATCACTGATCAAACCTATTAAGGAATACAATTTATGACTCATGAATACTTTGCTAACTAGAAACAATAAACTGTCCATCCTAGGAAGGTATAAGGAAAATACATTGTCAGTCACTCACTTGAAAATGCAGGGGCTGTATAAGCTAAATAAAAAATGAGCAGTCACTCCATGTGGAATGGACATTGTATTTTGAAGCAGCCAGAGTTATGCTTCTTAGTGCTCCCATCAGTTTATATTTCTGTAAAAACAGACCAGATCTCAATTCCAACTGCAATAAACAACCACTCAAAAACAGAAAAGGTAGCCTTAAGTTGTTATTTGCCTCTTGGGTAATAAAAATCCCACTAGTGAAATACTTCAAGAAGAGACAAGTAAAGAGTCCCGGTAACTATACAGGTTTTGCATTGGCTCTCAGTGTTAATTTTTGTTTAAGCAGAAGTGGTAAAAGAACACCCCACATTTCAGTCAGTTCAGCAAAAACAGAAGACTGCTGAATACTGGGAATTAGACTCATAACTGCACCGTCACTTGGTTTCTTCAGGAAATTTATATGGAATTCAACTAGCATCAGGCTGGCTAAGTGTGATCCAAGCACTCTGATTCTTTATAAATATCCTTTATGTAAAGAGCACTCATTCCAGAGATCATGGAGAAAGCATGGTCTTTCAATCCACATGGACATGAGTTTTAATTCTAGCCTCTCCACTCTATTTAATAAGTGAGGAAGCTTTAGCTTTAGCTTCCTCACTTATTAAATAGAAATACTGATAATTAATGCATGGAAATATTCATTACAGTGTCTAAGCTGAAGCTGATACTCTATAAATGACATCTTCTATTATTATAAAAAGAATAGAGGCAAAAAAAATAGGATGGGCTTAAACAAATATACTGAAAAGCAAGTATAGGGGTACAACATATTTAAAAAGAAAAGAAAAAGCATACCTTTAAAAATAATTACATAGGGCCGGGCGCGGTGGCTCAAGCCTGTAATCCCAGCACTTTGGGAGGCCAAGACGGGCGGATCATGAGGTCAGGAGATCGAGACCAGAGTGGCTAACACGGTGAAACCCCGTCTCTACTAAAAAATACAAAAAAACTAGCCGGGCGAGGTGGCGGGCGCCTGTAGTCCCAACTACTCCGGAGGCTGAGGCAGGAGAATGGCGTAGACCCGGGAGGCGGAGCTTGCAGTGAGCTGAGATCTGGCCACTGCACTCCAGCCTGGGCGACAGAGCGAGACTCCGTCTCAAAAACAAACAAACAAACAAACAAACAAACAAAAAATAATTACATATAGGAATTGACGGAAAATGTCTGATATAATTCCACTGTTTTAAAAAATTGAAAAGTCACAACCTCTAGGAAAAAGGAACCAAAAGCTGAATAGGGAAACAAAATGAAGTTAAAAATAAATATGGCTGAAAGGAATATAAAAGGATAAAATGTAAATGTTAGTTTTTAAATGAATAGTAAGAGGAAATAAATAGAAATAGAATATTACTTTAGTGGTAATTTTTAAATTACAGAATTGATACTGAGAAACATGGAATAAGTGATGGTAAGTGTAAATTTAAAATGATCTTACAGAATGCAGAGGAAAAAGGTTAAGAAATAAATGAAAAGGATGAAAACAAAAGGAAGAAAAAATAGAAATGTAAACTAAAAAGTCTCGATTTTTCTAAAAACAATAAATAAAAATGATTAAAGATGCAATTTATCAAAAACAGGACTGAATAAATTTTTTTCTGAGCCAAGACAAACCAATATAAAAAGAAAACATATCACCAAGTGCGCTTTCTGAGAAAATTACACAAGAAGGTAATGCAACTTATGCAAATTAGATCAGAATGAAGATTTCCAGAAAGATGAGGAAATTTTAAAATGGTGATGAATGGACTGAGATCCTACTGAAGGATGAAACTATAAAAGCCATACATAATACAAAAAGCCACTACCTAATCTCTGGAGAATGGACAAAAGCAGAACTTGGGAGGGAGCACATGTCAAAGGCAGAGAAAAGAGATGCTGCAGGAAGTAAGTTTCCAGATTTTGTGACTTTTAGACTCAAGTTAAGTGCAGTTGACATACTCATCAGAATCAGGAGGCAAGGACACTAGAGGAAAAAGGCAGTCTTTCTTTCTTAAAGATACAGGTTTAGAAAACCAAAACATTTTTCCAGACAGGCCTCTGTGGGATAAAGTTACCCATGATCCATAACACCTTCCAGGCTAAAATATACTGTTAACATCTAACACTTAGTATGCAGGCAATATAATTCTAATTTCTCTCAATTACAACAATATTTTGGAAGCTATTCCTACCAAAACAAGTAGGCTGGTACAGCTCTTTCTTTATCTTGAGATGAAATAAATAGAAATTCAAGAAACCATCTAAACAGTTATAATTTTTACAATTATAGTTTTCTTAACCAGAAAGAGCATAATTATTCTTCAGTTTAGTTTATGGTCAAAAATATTATAATTAAATGTCTAGTGTTAAGTCCATGCTCAGAGGTTCAGAAACTGTAGTTTAAAAACAAAAAAGTCACCCAGAAAGTATTAAATAACCCCCTGCCTCCAGGGGTTTCTTCTAAGATTATGCTTATCATAATGGTCCAGTGTCACACAGACATTTTAAAGCTACATTTCCTTACTGCTTAAGCAAATAAAAGAAAGTGTTTAACATATGAGGCATAATTAGATTTCTGTAGATGTTCTATAAGAAATAAGGTCAAGTCTGTAAAAAAACTAATTGCTTTTTAAAAAGCATTATAGTAAAATTACAATATATATGTTCTATAAGCAACATTAAAGAAGTAAACCACTTTATGACAGATGTAAAAAAAATAAAAACTTTAAGACTTCATATAAATCCATTTGTTTTCTACTTACAATGTCCCATTTCCTTGCATCATCGGATATAAGCATTTATCACTAAAAGCAGTTTTAAGTCATTTTATGAACAATTTACCCAAAGTACAAAGTGATACAATTATCTTTGAGGCTCATTTTGCAATAAAGTGAACCCTTTTATGGTCTCCTAGAGATAAAAAGAAAATATTCATATTAGAACATTTTACTTGATTTATTATAATGGAAGAGTATACAGACCAAAAAGCTAACTTGATCAATCAAATCCAATTAGAAAATACTATGGAGGAAAATTATTCATGCTATCTCATGTGTTTCAAAGAACTGCATTTCATTGCTTTTTGGGGAAAAAAAAAACACACACACACACATTTTGAGTTTTTACATATTTTCCTCCAAAATGCTGTTGCTCATTTGTCTGTTCCTACCTACACATTGGGTTTCTCTCTTTGGCAACTGAAATTATGTCACAGCACAGACAACAGCTGTGATAGAGAATTACAAGGAAAATTTCAACTAACTGCCTTGCAGTCCACCAATGGCGCAGACTTCTTAACACACACAAAAAAATTTATAAGCAAATCTAAAAAATGTTTCTCTTCCCAGAATGTATCCTCATTGCATTCTCCACTATTGCTGCTGGTGAAATAGTGAAAAAGTGCTCTAAAAGAGCAATTACATGGAGGGAGCATTTCTAACATCTGCTAATGAAATACAGCATTTTTGAACACAATAGAATTATCTGTGAGAATTTATTTTTTTTTTAGAAAGGGTCTCACTCTGTCACTCAGGCTGGAGTACAGTGGCACAATCTCAGCTCTACTGCAGCCTCAACCTCCTGAGCTCAAGCAAGCTTTCCATCTCAGTCACCATGCCCAGTAAATTTTTTAATTTTTTGTAGAAACAAAGTCTCAATATGTTGCACAAGTTGGTCTCAAACTCCTGGGCTCAAGTGACCCTTCTGCCTCAGCCACCCAAAGTGCTGGGATTACAGGCATAAGCCACTGTGTGCAACCTGAGATACTTTTTGAAAATACAGATTCCTAAACCCCACCCAGACCTACAAACTCAGAACTTCCAACAGGGCTTCCATGTATTTGTATTTTTAAAAAAATTTATTTTACTTATTCTGATGTGCGGCCAGGTCTGGGAACCACTGTTACACAAGATCCCTCCAACACAATCCATTTACTTCATTTTTATTTTTTGTCACATCATGGTTACTATATACTTTAATTTATGTAAAAACATTTATATCAGCCAGGCGCAGTGGCTCACACCTGTAATCCCAGCACTTTGGGAAGCCAAGGCAGGAGGATCACAAAGTCAGGAGTTCAAGACCAGCCTGACCAACATGGTGAAACTCCATCTCTACTAAAAATCAAAAAAAAAAAAAAATCAGCCTGGCATGGTGGCGGGCACCTGTAATCTCAGCTACTCAATATATAGCTTTGTAAAACTGCAAAAATTCAAAACTAACAAAGAAATATATTAGGAACACAGGGAGGAAGAGATCAAGTCATTCACCGAAGAAAAAGAAAATTAATCTGTATTCAAACATCTCTATAGTAACATTCAACATTTAACAAAGCAGTGGAGCAATTATAAAAATTATAATCCAAGAATATAAACATAGCCAAATGTTTGCTTGAACATAAAAATAACATTCAACCAATTTTTAACATGGAGAATCTCATTTCCCATTCCCATCTCTTTCTATGTGGAGGGAACTCCATTAATGTAACACTCCTCAATCCCTCCTAAGAAGTACCTTAGCTTATTACTGATTTGATGAAATTAGGATTACACGTCATGTCCCAGACCCTCCCTTCTGCCATTGCTTTGATAGTTGCCTGAGTACAGAAACTATGACATCTCAATTACTCTCAACCATGTATCAGGTCTAGTACAACATTCCTTAATGTGAACATGTTTAACATTTTGAGAGGCATAATTCTTCATGTATTACAGGACTTTAAACCCTGCTTCTCATACACTAAATGACAGAAGTACTTCCTAATTACTGGGACAGCCAAAACAGCCCACTCACATATGCAAGTGTAATTTCTAGGGAGGAAATTTCCCCAAGTTGAAAACAACTTTGGCTTGAAGAAAAGTCCCTTCCACAGGAGAGTCATGTGATCACTCAGCCTGTTCATGACTGGGGTAATATATCTGCCTGATTCTTGGGTTCAGTATTAAGAAGTCCACTTGTCTGCAGATAATAGAAAACAGCTAACATTTATTGTGGGCATACAATACAGACACAATCCCAAGAATGTTAGATGTATATATAACATTGAATCCTCAAAAGTAGCCTCTGAATTAAATACTGCTATCTTCCTAATTGCATAGAAGAGACATAAAGGGATCACAGTCCTATCACCTAGTACACGGGCAAGGAACAGTGAAAAAATTCAGTCAGATATGGGGAAGTAAAATATTACATGCAGATTATATTTTCTGATACAGCCAGGAAGTGACTTTAAACTTTTACACAGTACAGACCAAAAGAGTTCTGGACCCCTGCAAAACTAGCAAAGGAGCAAACATGGAAGTCATGTGGTGCCCTGGAAACCAAGTAAAGCAAGTTTTTCAAGGATGAGAAAGACAGATCAACCATGTCAAAGGCTGATGCTAAGTCAAGTAATATAAGAACTGAGATATAATCAATAGTGACATAGAGGTTACCAATGACCTTGAGGAAGTTTCAGTGAAGTGGCATGTGTGTGTCAAGAGGGCAAAAGCATGACTGGAGTGGACTCATAAGACAACCAGGGAGAAAACAGATGGCCCATTTTGAAGAATTTTGCTATACCACAGAGCAGAAAAACAGGACAATAGCTGATGGCAAGAAAGGGGATAAAGAAAAGTTTTTTAAAGATGGAAGAAATAATAGCATGGTATTTGTAATTGCATATTTGTATGCTGATGAGAATGTCTAATTGAGAGGGAATAAATAATTATAGAGGAGGAAAAGGGTCAAAGATTGAAGTACAGTCCTTAAATAGGCAAGAGGTGCATAAAGAATGAGGTTGGCCTTAGATTGGAACATGAATAGTTCACCTACAGTATCTGACAGGAAGACAAAGTATACAAAATCAGTGCAAGCAGAAAGGTAAATTGGATGTAAGAGGCTGGTGAAAATTACCCTCTGATTGCTTTTCTTTTCTCAGTAAAATATGAAGAAAATCCATAAATGTAAGGCTAGAGAAAGAGGTAATGTAAGTTTAACATGTCCAAATTTGAATTCCTTATTTTCCACCCCCCTTTATTGGTTAAAGTTTGGTATGTAACAAAATACCCCAAAACATACTGGCTTAAAACAAGCATCACTTGCTATGGGTAGAATTGTGTCCTAAAAATTAATAATAATACTGAAGTCCTTAACTCCCAGTACCTGTGAGTGTGACCTTATTTGGAAATTATATACATCTTGGCAAATGTTAAGATGAGGTCAAACTGGATAAGGAGAGCCTTGAATCCAGTAACTGGTATCCTTATAAGGAGATCATCTGAAGACACAGAGATACACAAAGAAGGCGGCTTTGTGAAGATGGGGGCAGAGACTAGAGTGAAGCTGCTATAAGGTAAGGAATGCCAAGGACTGCCAGCAGCCACCAGGAGCTAGAAAGAGGCAAGAAAGGATTCTTCCCTAGAGCCTTCAGTGGGAGCATAGCCATGCCAACACCTTGATGTTGGACTGCTAGTCAACAGAACCATGAGAAGACAAATTTCTTCTGTTTTAAGTCACTTGGTGACTTAAACTCATGACGTCATCATTCTGTGTGTCAGCTGGGTAGCTCTTCTGGTCTAAGCTGACTTTCCTGATCTCTGCTGAGCTCTCTCGGACACCTGTCTGGATGTTGGGCAGCTGGAAGATTTCATGTGTCTGTGGTCAGCTGAGTTCTCAAACACATCTGAAGGTTGGCAGTCTGTCAGCCAGGATACCTCGATCCTCAAGGGATGAGGAAAGAGACTCTATCTCTCGATGCAGTGTCACATTGCCAGGGAATTTATACAAAAGGAAAAACAATCTCTGGCTATTTTTATAATCCTTCACAATGTGTACATCTTATCTACCCACAGCTTTCCCCCATCTCAATGGATGGCAACTCCATCTTTCCATATACTCAGACCAAAATTTTATAGTCATCTTTGAATACTTTCGTTTTCTCATATGAAATTTCAAGCTATCAGAAAATCTTGTGGGCTCTGCCTTTAAAGTATATCCAGAATCTAGCATTTCTCATGACCATCACTGCTAGCATTCTGGCCTAAGCCACCATTATCTCTCACCTGGATTACTACAATAACTTCCCAGTAAGCCTATCTGCTTCTACTTTCACCTTCCTACCACCTGTTATTTTCATCACAACATCCAGAGTAATACTTTTAAAACATATATCAGATCATATCACCCTTCTGCTTAAAACCCTAAAAGTTGAATACTCAGAATAAAAGCAAAGACGTTGAAATGGTCCACAAGACCTCACACAATCTGGCTGCCCTTTTCTTCCCTGACCTCATCACCTCCTCTCCACCTCACTTACCCCATTCCAGCCACACTAGCCTTTTCATTGTCCTTTGAACAAGTCACATATCAGGGGCTCTGTTTTAACTACTCTCTCCAACCAGAACATCTTGTCCCACGTATTCGTTTACTAACTCCCTCATCTCCTTTGTGTCTTTGCTCAAATATCACCTTCTCTGGGACCTTACCTGGACCATGCTAATACTCCACCCTGCCCTCCCCAACCCAGAACTTCAATCCCATTTACACTGCTCTCTTTTTTCCTTTTTCCATAGCACTTAAAACCTTCTATACCTTTATTCATTAGTTTTATTGTGTATTGTCTATTTTTCTCAACAAAAATTCAAGTTCCACAAAGGCATGAATTTCCGTCAGTTTTGTTCACTAATATTTCTCAATGTCAGAAGAAATTGTCATAGAATTGGAAAAGGGTGAGAGAAGATTACTAAGTGTCCTTTCAGTGGAATCCTGGACATGGTCTAGTAAACTCTCCGGGGATTTTCAGATTCCATACATATGTGCACCTTTGATTGTCTTTAACTGATTCTGTAGAGATAGAAGTTAGCTTAGAAAGAAACAGATGGTAAAGCAAGTTTCTCTTTCCATAGGAATGCAAGTGATTTATGTTCAAAGCAATGTAAATGTATTTTGTTCTTTACATCTTGTTGATCCCATCATTAATGGAGTTAAATACAATATTTGACATGTGTTTAAATCTTATGCCTATCAATGTCATATTTTTACCTTTTTGATAATTATTTTCCAGCACTGTTGCAAGTCACACACTGGGATTACCAACTGGACAGACCTGACAGAGCCATGGAAACTGTCTTGCCAGAGAAGCATACTCCATGGGCTATTTAAACCCAAGCACATCTTTTCTTGGCTTCCACAGTGAATCCCAGGGGGCAACAGAAGCTCATCTTTGCTGATAATTTCTCTAGGATTTTTGTTTCCTCTCTACTGATTTTGTGTTTTGTTTTTGTTACTGGTGTGTAGACAGCTAAAAAGAGATTGTCCATTCATGGAAGCAATGATTGAGAATTTGGTTTATAGTCTAACCCTTGGTGAATTATCTAAACCAATGAGAGCAATCTGTTTTCCTAGGTGGATTGCTGTCATTCCAAGCACGCAAGTTGGGTGAAAGAGAAAATCTGATTTGTTAGTCATATTTGCCTGCTTGTTTGTATGTCTACTTGTAAGCACAAATCAGTTAGGAATTCATACCCACTAAGAATAAGAAATGCTTTGAGATCTGGACCAGGGATTTCTTTTTTTTTTTCTCTGTTCACTTTCAACCCATAGCTGAAGTTGTACAACTTAGGATATTGAGCTCGCTGTGTGCCTCTGTGTCTAATATGTCTGTGTATCTGTAATTGAGATAAGTCTTGACCTCTTGTTATATAAATACAAAATGTTTTTCTCTCTCCAGAGACTACAGAGTTAATCATATAAATTATAATGTCTCTTAAATGAGTGTCATTCTAATTAGTCTATAGAGATAGCTATCAACATGGTCTAAGCAACCACTATCTCTAATATTCCCATAATTCACAAAACAATAAGGAAACTGAATTTCTAATAAGTCGAATATGCTAAGCATTTAAGAAAAAATTCCTTTTATAGAAGCTGCTAGCTCAGAAATACTTAAGAATCCAAGATCACATTACTAAGATTTGATTACATGGATTTGATAGTTTAGATTTTTTTTTAAAGAGCTATGTCTTTTCTCTAATTTATCAGTTAAATTTAACAGAAATTTACTTTTTATTTTTTAGACGAGCTAAATTGTCTCTTCATGAAGAAACTAGTTAATATAAACTTCCTAACATGACTCCAACATCATATTTAAGCTTCCAAAAAATACAAATTTGTGTAAAACTAATTTGAATCATTGTGACAAACTTTATATCAACAGTAATTATGATACAATGTTTCAGCTTAAACATAATTTCTAAGATCTTAGGTAACTTAAAATCTTAAATTAATATTAAATTGAGTTAGCTAACAGGTAATTCTACATAATTTCTAAGTAAGATAGAATACTTAAATATTGGTTACCCACCATAATTTTGTTTGTATGTTATTCTTATGTACTGTAAAGTGACTGTTTTTTGTGTCATGTTAATGTGCACATTCATTTTTGGTACTTTATCATGTAAAGCTATTACATGTGGCTAAAAAAAAGTTGGGTAATATGTATTCATAGTCACGCTCTGCTAAAATATTTGTATGATGATTTTCAGTTGCCTATCTCTTAGCTTTCTCTGTAAAATAGAAGTACTTTTACCAATCTGTATATGCATTCAATATATTTATAGGTGAATTTTTTATTTTAAATTAAAAGGAAAAAAGACCAGCTGAAGTAATCAATATATTATCCAGTTAAAACCTCTATTTAGGCACCCCATTACAAATGGGGCACATAGCAAATGGAATAAACATGTGGTGAGTCACAATAAAAAAATTAATGAGCACTTTTAATGTTACAAGTGATTAATTGAGGCTCACGTAAAACAGAAATACAAATTAAGTGTAAAGAGTATTCATGAGTTAGAAATTAAGGTGGTATAAAAACAAGGTGGCAGACATGAAATGGTAGAAGAGTCTAAATCACAGAGAAGGCTGACCACAGTGGCCACGAGAGAGGGTTTCTAGATGAAGGTCTCTGGATAGTCTCCACAAAGAGATGTGGAAGAAAGGAAAATACCCAAAAACTCTAATCCTCAAACTCCCTATTGAGTAAATCCTCCTATAATCATTTAGCTGTCCAGTTCATCCTTCATAGTGCCTATATGCTATAGCCAGAAATCATGAAACACTATAAGTGTCAATTGCAGCTAAACATCAAAGGGAAACACACACACACTCATGAAGAGACATGGTAACCACATGCATAAAACTTCTAACTAAATAGTCCCCTGCAAGTTTAAAGTATCTGAGTTGGGTAAGCCAATAAAGTCAGACTTTCCTTGGTTGCCTCTTCACTGAGAACATACATATAACTTCCACTTGGCTTAACTGTTTCTGAAACTGATTCCATTTCAGATGATGTAAGGAAAGGGCTCCTTCATTTGCATTTCATCCCTGAGACAATGTGATAGAGCTTAGAACTCAAATCAGAGATAATTGGGTTTAACTCTGGTTCCACTTACCAGCTCTGTGACCTTGAGACAATTACTATGTATTTTACATCCCAGTTAGGTGAAGAAGAACAAAATAATACCCACATCAATAGGTTGTGGTGAGAACTAAACATGATAACCTATTTAGAACTTAGCCACAAAGCACCTGCCACAAAGAACTTGCTCAACAAATATTCTCATTCCTTTCTCTTCTTCTTACAAAGTGTCACCATTTGGGGAATAATTGGAGGATCCACTACAGCATTTTAAATATCAGATTTCAAAGACAACAAGTTGTGCCTACTGAATTTTTTCCCAATACAATCAATCACCGGAATCCTTAAAGTTCTATAATTGATTGCACCCCCATCTTTATCATGTCATGGCACATTCAGAAAATAATAGTATTAACATAGCACACAGAGATAAACAGACAAGGCTCATCTCGGCTGCAGGCAACAGACTTTGGCTCCAGCCTCCCTGTGATCCCCTTGCTACCCCTCAAAACGAGGTAGTTCCTGTTTCAGTTCATTTGAAACTCATTTGAGGCATACAAGTGAGTCGCAGCTCACCTACTAGAACTCTAGGGTGGTTCTTAAAGTGTGTTCCGCAGACGAGCAGCAGGAGCTACCTCGGAACTTGTTAGAAATTCAGTCTCTTCCCACACCCCATTCCTACTGAATCAGCAGTTCTGGGATTGAAGTTTAGCAATTTGTTCTAACAAACCCTGCAAGTGATTCCCGTGCACAGTTGTTTGAGAACTGCTCTGTATCAACCTCTGAAGTTCTTCAGTGACAAAGAACCTTTTTGTCCCCTATTGAACATACTATTTTTTTAAAAAAATTGTGGCTTTAGGGATAGAGAGACATGTGACTCTGTGGTAGGACCAACTCCCTGATGACCTCTTCCCACAGGAAAATTTAGTTAACAGCTAAACACCCTAATCAACTGGCTTCAATCTACTTCTCCCACTAATCTTCCTTTTCATGCATGGTATGTTTCAAGACAAAATAGTAGAGTTCTGTCACCCCAAAACCCAGAAGGAAAATGTGCCCTCACGGGTTGGAGGGTTAGTATATGGCAAGGGGAAGGGGAAGGAAAATAAAGAGTCATGATGGAAAATATTTAATTCCTGGAAAACCTTTCCAAAGGGCCTTAGGTCCTTTGCTGCCTCCTAGAACCTATTTCCTTGAGCAGCTATGAAACTTGGTATTTTGTTACAGCCACTCTTGCCTAGAAGATGAATGAAATTTTCTACTTGGGTTTTAGGAGGGGAACCTTTAACCTTTCCTACTCCATTACATTAAGAAAATTAAAGTTAAATAGCCTAATGGAGAAAAGGGGGAATTTATTCCATATTTCATAATTAAAGTGATCAAGATGATCAGTTGAAACTGTGCAGCATATCAAGTAACAAATGTGAAAAGGAATTGTTCTTCAGATTAAAGTGTTGTCTTTATTATAAAGAAAGCATTTTTAAAAGGACTTTTACATTTTAAATAGCATTTCTCTTATTCCCTTATGGCCACAAAAAATGAGAGACTTGTCCTTTTGTTGTAACTAATTTCCCAGTGAAAGAGTCACTGTAGGGGTGAGAATAGCACAGCTCCAAAAGATCTGAAAAGAGAAGATTGATTTATCTTTTGACATTTTGGTTTCTTGTGTATTTGTTAAAAATTATACCATTTTAGTGGAATACGTTTTAACAAATGTCAACCTCAAGCATTTTCACATTTTTAAAAAACCAATTCCACATGTTAGCTGGTTCCTTATTCACACCTCCAGTCCCAATACAGCCTGAGGAGCATGTACTTAAGAGGGATTGGTCTCCACTGAACTTGTGTAAAAGAAAATTTAATGTCTCCCAGTGCTCCGATTAAAGATTTCTTTTTATTGCTTCACTACTTTATATCATGTGTTCTCTTCCTCTCACAAGGAATGTTACTCGTTTCTATTTTTATCTTTCTTGTTCTATACTTATATTTTTATGGTATTTATTTCTTTAAAATGTCTTCTAAATTATATAGCGTTCTCTACCAATAGTCTTTAAATTTGCCACAATCGATAAACAATTTATTCTCCTAAATTTTTTGCAGAATGTGTCAATCTCAAAAGGGTTTTTATTTCATCCAAATGTGAAAATGAGATTTTACCTCTCGTTCATATGCATAGCGATGTCACTATTACTGGATCTCAAAAGATATCATTTATTTATAATATTTAAAAGCTACATTTTTTTTCACTTCTCTGTTCTATTTGTGTGTTTTCTATTTGGTTGTCTGTTGTTTGTATGCTAATTGCCACCTCTACAAAGAAATTATTTCAAAACTCTGGATCAGAGTCTAACATATGTTTCTTAGATTTTATAGGTTATCAGAATACACATAAAGAATTGTAGCCTCTCTTTGCTGATTTTTCTATGTAGTTCTAATTTGGCATAGCAGCAGGCAATAAAATATAGTGATTTTGAAATCAGAGATTCCTGGGTTCTAATTCTAGCTCTACCTCTTACATACTTTAATGACAATGAGAAAAGTGCTTGATTTCAGTGCATGCAGATAGCAAGCCTTACGGAGACATATCACCCATTGACCTGCAGAGAGATTCACCTGATCTGGCAGACAAGTGTCCCATTTTTTCCTCACCACTCAGAAGCTGCACTCCAGGTTAACATTAGAGAAAAACTATAAAGATATCCTCCCCTGATTAGAAGGAATTATTTTTACAGAAGAATGTAAGAATAACCATATGCCATCATTAGAAGATCTAAGATCAACAGTGGCAAATATTTTATCAGTATTTTAAGAATCAATTTCTTAAAGAGGTGTACTTCATTTTCTATAATGAGCATGGACTTTAAGGTCACAGAGTTCTTGAAATCATAATTTTAAAATTTATTGGAATAGAAAAAAATTAAGGAAAGAGAGAGGGAAAGAAACAGGGACAGATGAAGAAGAAAAGAAAGAAAATAAGAAGAAAAGAATGAGTTAAATGACATTAAATAAAGAGACCTAATATGAAAATCAGGTATTTAGAACAAACTAAACAATATTTTTAAAACACTTAAAACATCATAGCCAAAAATTCACATTGGACGATTAACTCATTATACTAACTAGCATAGTAAAGGCTCTGAAAAGTCCTGTTTTTGTCTAGGTTGTTTTAGCCTAAGATTTCCAAAACTTCTTTATTTATGGAACCATATTTTTTTAGAACACCTCCAGACACTTTATTGAACTAGTTTTTTAAATAGAAAAATTGGAGACTGCTAATCTAGGCTAATCACTCAGTGTACCTAAAAACTCAGAGCCAAGTATTGAAACATCTGAATTACCACAGATTAATACAGTTGGGGCTTTATTGCCTGTCTCCATATATTGTGGCCCAAACAGATCCTATGCCATTGACTGGCTGTATTAGACATTTACACACTTTTGTTTACATGGTCCTTTCTCTATTAATCAAAATCCTGGTTATCCTCGGGACCCAGCTAAAATACCTTTCTCTGGGTAAAATTCATACAATATTTTCATTCTCTGGGATCCCACAATACTCCGAATTTTTACCTCTATTGCATTCTTTGACTCCTGGTATTCTCTTTTTAGAATTAGGTCATAATATACACACTACATAAATTAATATGGCTCTTACATCATATTGCCTTATATCATAGTTACATATAATTTGCCCTCAAAAGGAGGCTTCAAATCCTTTTGAATATTTAACTTTTCGATTAAATTCTACAGAATGGTTTACATAGAATAGACACTCAAATATACTTCCCATTTGAATGAAATGAAGACCAAGAATTGAGACATTATTTGACATTAGGAAAGAGGAAATTATGTTCATTTCTTATATTCCCTTCATTCCCCACTGAGACCCACATTTATGAAACTTAAGAAGATAAAACAACATGTTTTACCCTCTGACATGAAAATATCATGGAGAAAGATCCATTTGGAGTTTAATAATTTTTGAGAACTGGGTCATATGCATCTTATTACCACATAATTTGGGTATTTCAGTATAGCCAGATTGAAGATTGCAGCAGAGCTAATAAATGCATTCAAATAAAAGTAAAAAGTCAGTGTGCATGATTCAAATCCAAAATACATTCACAGCAAGTTTTACTGGTCTGTATCTCTCATCAGGAGAATTTCTTTTCCACTTGGTTTACTTGCATTGGCACAGTTTTAGGGAAACTAATCTATAGATAATCCTTTATTTTAAATAAAGCAATGATGGAATTCTACGTTTCTCATTTATTACCTTTATTGTGTTACATTCCATTTCATGGGAAAAATATTTCCCAATAAATGGAGTTAAAACTTTGGTGAGATGGGATCTAACCAAAGAGCTCGTTAAACACCATAGTTTTCCTACAGACACATAAATGTCAGAAACTAATGTTCTTCTCATTACTTGAAGAACATTGACATTTAACCCCTTTCCATTGCTGGCCACAATCCTAATCCTCAACAAGTTATCCAACTTGTGGGAATTACTTAATTTTCTTCTTGCAGCTCCTAAAACTGTGGTTCCTACTTGATTTAGTCTAAATATTTACCAAATACAGTAGAATTAAGCTATATTTTACTATCTTGTAAGTGCCAATTTGGTACTTTATACATAAGAAATATCATAAACCTCAAAATTCCTTATGTGTGAGATTTTATCTCTACTTCCTTAAATCTATACATAGAGTTCATTAACAAAGAATTTAAGAGTGAAGGCTAGTGTGTATCCATATTGCCATCCTTGGTGTCTTTTTTTCCATCGGCTTAGAGAAAATAATTTGAATGATGCATTATTGCTAATGGTAGTTAACATTTATCAGGCACTCTTGTAAGTTCTTTATGTGAATTAGTTCATTTAATCTTTGTAACAATCTCATCAGGCAGGTACTATTATTATCCCATTTCATAGAAAAGGAAATTAAGCCACATAAGGTTAGTTAACTTGTCCCAGATTAATGAGTGACAGGTATGGTATTTGAACCCAGGTTGTCTGACTTCAGTATCCACACTTTCAACTACGTCACTACATAACCTCTTTTGCAAGTCTGAACAAGAAAGTAAATTATCTAAAATGCTAGGCCAAAGATGACACAATTAGCATTGTGTTAAGCACCTTTCAAGCATGTCATTAGAAATATTTTTTTCAAAGGTGGCTTCTTCACTCACATGTCTAGATCTTTGGCCTCTCTCTTTACATGTCACTTCATCTTCTAGGGCCTGGGGCTGTCAGACTTCTTACGTGGTGGCTCAGGGCTCCAAGAACCACTGTTCCAAAAGAAGAAATTAGAAGATATCATTCTTTTTAGGCCTAAACCTGGAACTGGAAGATGCCATTGTTTTTAGGCCTAAACCTGGAACATCACCTCTGCTACATTCTGTTGGTAAAAGCAATCACAGAGCTTGCCCAGGTCCAAGACAAAGGTTCATAGTTGCCCACCTCTTGATAGCAGGAGTGTCAAGAAATTCATGGCCATTTTTAATCTGCCACACCAAAATTAATGTATCTTAAGCACTCTTTCAAACATGTCTCTAGACATACAGTATATGTATGTGTGTATATATTGTAAATTTTAAATAAATGGAATGGTATGACAAATGCTGTCTTTGTAGACTCCTTCCTTTAGTTTGCTTTTCTTTTACTTGCCTCCTTTCTCTACTCTACTTTCTCCTCCCAAGCACATGCCTCCTTTCCCCAGCCAGAAAACCAATGTTAATCAGCTAGAGTGTATCCTTTCCTGTAGTCATATAGTCATGTTTAACAAACACACGTGCATACACACCCACACACATATGTTTATTAAGTCATTTAACAGTTGACAAAGACTCTTTCCTTGACCACTCTTTCCTTGACTAACCATCTTAGTCAGGTTTCTCTAAGCTGTCTTCTCAACTAGACTTTGGCCTTGGTCTTCAGTGTCCATCCTTGTCAGGCTTGCGTCACTCAGCTTTAGAAGAATCCTGTCAAGTCATTTTAGCCAGAATCCCCCTTATCCTTGATGTTTCCTCTTAGTAAGTTCTATCTACCTAACAGAAAATACCTCTTAGTAATTTTCCTGCTTCTTGGCTATAAATCCCCACTTGTCCCTGCTGTATTTGGAATTGATTTCATTTCTATAGTAAAATCTCTTTTTTCCTACAGCAATAATTCCTGTATAAGATCTGTTTTTACCACTCTAACTACTGTCAAACTCTATTTTTTTAACACAATACATTGGACATCCCTTTAAGTTGCTTGGAAAGGAGTTACATTATTTTTATCGGATGCATATCTATGCTGCTACTAACATATCAAAATATATTCAAACATTTCCTCTAAAGATGAAAAGTTATTCCAATAAAACTATGAAAAGTCCCAAGGGTAAAAAGACATTGGATTAAACACATGTAATAACCCCTTTTTTTTTCCTAAAGTCTTACTAAAATGATTTCACAGGGAATTTTTTGTAAGTCACAAACCCACAATGACAGAGAAAACAGAAGAGTGCACAGTAGAAACAAAATTGGGGAAATTAAAAAACAGATGGATGTTTTGCAAATCATCTATCAGACCTGAGGAAACTAAAACCTAAATCAGCATTGTGGAAAGCCAAGACAAACAAATTTACACTGCAAAAGGCCCCAAAAATTGGAATTGCAATATCAAACATACCTCTGGAAGAATAGGAAACTAGAGCAAAGACTGAAGGTCTAGTCGCTAGACTGGTTAGATTGGTTGAGGATCTATTTAAGAACCAGTTAGATCCTAAATCTCAACTCCACTCAGAACAGGCAGAAAACTGCCCTTCTCCAACCCTGGCAGGAGACTGAAGGTTTAGTCTCTAAAGAGGCTAACACAAAAGATGTGGCAGCTACTGCTACATGTTCACCAAAATCAGTTTCCTTTTCCTTCTGGTCACACAGCTAGGCCACACTCGTCAGCCTCCCTTGCAATGAAGAATGACCATGTGACTGAATTCTAGCCATTAAGATGTGGATGAGAGTGATGTGTTTCATCAAAACTTCCTATAAGTAAATATCTTATTTTCCCCTTTTAGCCAATCAGATGCAAAGGATCCAGTATAAACTCTGATGCCACAAAACCGAAAGAACTTTGTTCCCTAAATAACTGTATAGAAGGCTGTCTGCTGAATATCACACTAGACTTTGGGTAAGCAAGGTATAAGCTTTGACTGTATTAAGCCATTATGATTTGAGAATTTATCACAACAGCTATTTCATATTTTAACTTACATAGAACCTATTACCCCAATATAGGATGGTATTATAGTAAAACTGAACTAAAATATGCAGAGTTGAGATGGCATCTAAGTGAACAAACAAGACAGGCTGGAAGGCTGTAGATCCCTGTAATGCCAGGCAAAACATTTGATAAAACTGCCTCTGTGATAACTTGAAGACAGGCCACAGTTTACTGAGTCTATAGCCCTAGAGGTAGTGTTCAGAAAGTGTCAGAGAAATCACACATATTGGCTACTATTACGCTGCCTTCAGCAAAGTATGGCATGAAAGACAGGAGTTCAGGCAAGAATTTGCCTGTTTTTCAAGCAATAACAGAAGAGAATAGAAAAAGCTCAAAGTCCAAGGACTTTACAGGGTTTGAAAAATCTGACTTTTCTTTACCCAAATAGTAAGACAGATTTTTTTAACACTTTGAGGGACAAAGTCCAGTGAGCTTTTTCTGCTAAGTGACTCAGCTTTGCAACAGAAATCAGAAGAAAGATACCACCTTCCCAATAAGCCACAACTCAGAGGAGCCATGTTTAAGTAGAGAGATGTAAAAGTGAAGAAATAAACAGGGAAACCTTAATAATTACATCTAGGAAAAAATCTATGTGACTGGTGACCAGCACACAACTTTCTAAAATCAAATAGATCAAAAACTATCAAAATATTGGTGGAATTGCCAAAGAAATCATGAGGCTGGTTTGGAAAATCCTGGCTTGGAAAAGCCTTAATATAACACTTCAGAAGGAAGGGACAATGAGCACCACATACACTCCCAAAAAAAGGCATCATTGTCAAAGTCTGTTTCTGATGTGAGCATAAAGGATAATAGGCAAGAAAGGACCTCTCAAAAGATCCAAGGGCCATGAAGAGTGATCAAAGCAGTGCCTTTCCAAAAGAAGAATCAGGGAAAACCAAGGAATCTCTTCCACCTCCAGGGTAGGCAGGCTTTTGAATGCTTGTTTAACAGAATTTCAGAAGTCATAAGCCAGAGATTGCTGTATCTCTCTCATCCTTTTCTTTTCCATATGGGAGTTTTCCTTGTCCCCGTACCATCATCACTGAAGGGGCAAGGAGAGCAGACAATTTTTCCTTCTGGTTCATATGTTAATAGTTCACAAGTAGACACATCCAGCCCTCATAGAGAAGACGGCATATCTCCCAGAAATCCACAAGTTGTAACAGGATGCAGTGACCAGATGGGTTATCTGCCTTTGGGATGGACCGGGGTAGTATGTTCTATGTGTGGAAAGAATGTGAGACAGATCCTAAGTGACCAGCAGGGCAAACAGTAGCAGAGACTGCTTTATGTTCATCAAAGTCCTTTTTTCTCCTCCTCCTGGGCACATGCTAGACTACATTTTCCCAACTTGCCTTACATTTGGGTCTGATTAAGTATAACTGTGTTTGCCCCATAGGGTATAAATGTAATGCTGTATACTGGTTCTAGACCTGGTCAATAAAAACCTTCCAAAGTGACTCTCCCTCTCTTTTCCTATCTGCTGGCCAGATTCGGAGATTTAGATGAGAATTCCAAGGCCCTCAGAAATGGCAGAGCCACAGGATAAAACTAATAATGAAAAGCCTAGGTACCTGTGTGAACATGAAAGAATAAGGAAAATAGTGAAGAGAGAACCACCAACAAAGAATTAAGAACATTTTCTAGAACCAAAAGACCTAAACTCTGTCAAAGCAAAAGTTGTACCAGAGTCAGACAGAAAAAGAAGGCAATCAAGACTGTCCCAGTAGAGAAGAAAGGTCAAAACTAAGTCTGAGTTCAATGTCACTGAAACAAAGGGAGGGAGAAGTTTCAAGATCTGGGGTGGGTGATTTCAGACCACCAGTATATGCTAATTGGCTTCACCCAAAGAAAAAGTAAACTTTCTTGTACTCTATCTTCACGACAGGAAGTAGTTTTACAATTCTCCTCCCACGGAGAATGAGTGATAGGGGCCCCAGTTTCCTTGATGATTATAATACAGTTCAAAGGCTTGGCAGCCAAGTCCCTGAGAAAGAAAATCATGGGTTGTAAAACCATGAAGAGGCCTTTCAAAAGATTTACATCTCGAAGGCGCAGAGAAAGAATTTATAATTCCAAATTTTCTAAAGCAAATGCTCTTAGAAAAGAGAGGTCAGAAGAAGCTTGTAATCCAGAAGAAAACTGTCTAAAGTTTAGTCAAGGTGAGGAGAATGTTAACACCCTCTTGGTCAGCCCCCAGATTGCAAATGCACAACAACTTCTCAGGAGACTAGATAAAAACAGGCCCACAAGAAGGCACACAATTGTGAAATTTCAGCATAGTCGGAGTAATTAAAGATCAAGTTTCTACAGAGAAAAAACAGATAAAAAACAAAACATGAGAAATTTGGATGACTTTGGACCTCTCGAAGCAACACTGGAAGCTAGAAAGCAATGGCACAATGCCTGCAAAATTCTGAAGGAAAATAATATCCAACATAGAATTCTATCTGCAGCCAAACAATCTATCAAGTGTGAGGATAAAATAAAGATTTTCATACATGCAAAGTGTCAATTGTTTCTCATGCTCCATTTTTCAGAGTCCATCGAAGGGTGTGTTCAACCTCAACAAAGTTATTAACCAAGAAATAAGAAACCTTGGCATACAGGAAAGAGGAGATTAAATACAAGAAAAAGAGAAAAAGAACCTCCAGGTAGTGGCAAAGGGAGACCTCAGGGAAACACCTGTGCATCACGCACAGCAGGCAACCAATCCAGACAGGAGCCTAATAGGAAACATTTAGATTTCTCTAAAATGGAGAAATTAATAGAATACCTAAGGCATCAGAATATCTTGGGAGGAGATTAAGACAAGTTGATGCTAAGTTTTGAAGTGAATGAATGGTAAGTATATTTAAAATTGAGTAAGCAAGCAAACAACAACAAAAAAAATCATTATAAATCCTTAAGAAAATAAAAAGTATGAGAATGGAGCCGGGTGTGGTGGCTCACACCTGAAATCCCAGCACTTTGAGAGGCTGAGACGGGCGGATCACTTGAGGTCAGGGGTTCAAGACTAGCCTGGTGTCAGGTTCACGACTATGCCAAAGGTCGTGTTGAGGAGGGAGTGGGTGAATGAGCAGAAAGAACACTTGCGGGGCCATAGGCAGGTGAATGATTTTATTCAGCAGCAGCTCTCATCAACAGTTTTCTTACACTAGCTCTCTACACTGTTCTCCTTTATTTTGCTTGCTTAGTCCGGCGGCCCACACACACAGCTGCGTGGCCTGCTCTCCCTTACCTTAAAGGTCAGCAGCTTAACTCTTTCTCTCTCCAGGCATGAGCAAGCCCAGCTGTGTCCCGGCTACCCCCATCTTTCTGCAAAGATGGACAGCTCTGGCTTTCTCTCGGCACCAGCTCCTGCACAGTGTCAACAGGGCAGTTATACCTTTTACAGACAATAGTGTCTTAGAGCCGAGTGATGGCCTTCTCTTTGTTATGTCTACATGGCTATGATAACAATACACCTATGCTCTAGACTTGCTGAGTCATGCAGGATGTAAACATCCTACCTTGGCCTACCCTTGGCAAAAGTACAGCCATGTTCCTTACACCTGGCCAACATGGTCAAATCCGTCTCTCCTAAAAATACAAAAATTAGCTGGGCATAGTGGTGTGTGCCTGCAGTCCCAGCTACTTTGGAGCTGAGGCAGGAGAATCCCTTGAACCCCAGAGGTGGAGGTTGCAGTGAGCCGAGATCACGCCACTGCACTCCAGCCTGGACAACAGAGTGAGACCCTGTCTCAAAAGAATAAAAAAAGAAAAAAAAAAGAATGGAGAATGATCATAGTATGCTAAATACCTCATCTGTGAAGAGGGTGTCAGAGTTATAATAATATAATAGTGAATAGTTATCTAACCAAAATGACATTGAGAGGGTGGGGGATAGGTACGTTGCATGTATGGTGGGGATAGGGAAAAAAAGAGAGCTGAATTCTTATCTACCATAGTAGGATATCAATGTAAAATTCAACCTAAAATAGGAATCTATCAGTTATTTGATTATTGCCTCTGAAAGAGGGAAAGCAGGGCAGAGGAGCCAACAAGAACTGCTAGTTTTTAAAGGGGAAAAAAGCCATATAAAACTATTTGACTATTAAACTGTGTTATACCTGATGTAAATGACGAGTTGAGGGGTGCTGATGAGTTGATGGGGGCAGCACACCAACATGGCACAAGTATACATATGTAACAAACCTGCACGTTATGCACATGTACCCTAGAACTTAAAGTATAATAATAATAATAAATAAATAAATTTTAAAAAAATAAAAAATAAAAAATAAACTGTGTGCAAATATAGCTTCATTAAAATCACAACTAAATAAATAGAGTAAAAGTAAGAGACAATTTTCCTTACCAGATATCAAAGTGTGCTATTAAGCCATTGCATTCACATCAATTTGTCATTGCATGGCAAAGGACAAATAGTGAAACACAAAAAAAAGCTAAATCCAAAGAGATTCCACTATATATGAGGATTTATTTCTGAAAAATGTGACATTGAAATTCTTTAGAAAGATAGACAGTAGAATGGTGGTTGCCAGAGTTGGGAAGGGAAGTGGGTGGGAGGATAAGGAGAAGTTGGTTAATGGGTAAAAAATCTAGTTAGATAGATAAGTTCTAGTGTTTGGTAGTACGATAGGGAAATTATAGTTAACAATAATTTATTGTATATTTCAAAATAACTAGAAGAGAAGAATTATAATGTTCTCGACACAAAGAAAAGATAAATGTTTGTGGTGATATCCCAATTACCCTGATTTAATTACTATATATTATATGGAAGTATCAAAATATCACATGTACTTCCAAGTATATATAACTATTACATATCAAATTTTCAAAAAATAAAAATAAATAACTTCTGTAGGGAAAACAGATTGGAATAAGTGACCACCCATCTGGAGGAAAATAAAATTATATCCCTATCTTCCACAATACAGAGAACTAAATTTGAGAAGCATTAAAGACAAATATTAAATTAAGCCACAAAAAACAACTTGAGAAAACATCTGGAAGACTATATATATACACATATATATAACTTTAAATAATTCTTTGAAAAAAAAAAGCAGACCTACTTAACTTTATAGAAATAAATCATTATATGGCAAAAGATGCCCTAACAAAATCAGTAAATACCAAGTTGAGGCCAGGCACATTGACTCATGTGCTTTGAGAGGCTAGGGTGGGAGAGGGGGATCTCTTGAGCCCAGCAATTTAAAGCAGACTACAGTGAGCAATGATCACACCACTGCACGCCAGCTTGAGTGACAGAGCAAGACCCTGTCTCGAAGACGAGAAAGAAGAAGCAGCAGCAGAAGCAGAAGAAGAAGGAGGAGGAGGAATAGCAAGTTGAGTAAAAATATTTCTGACGTATATGTCAGATAAACCGTTAATCCCTCTAATATCAGAAGTTCTCCAAATTGTTAACTAAATCACAAACCAATATGAACTTCAAGCAGGAATTGATAATTTACAGAAAGGCAACTCCAAATGGCCAATTAATCGATGAAGATATACTTGAACTTTCAGGTAGTCAGAGGAAAAACAAATTAAACTAGCTATATTATGAGATTACATATTCATCAGATTAGCAAATTCTTTGTTCAGTAAAGCCCACTATCAGTGGGGCTGCAGGAAAAGGCATTGCTAGACAAAATGTTAGATGTTACAAGTATTTTTAAAAAGGGATCTGGACACAAGTAAGAAAGTATCCTCTACCTTCTTCCCTTTTCTTCCTGTCCTGTCCATCCATTGCCTGGTGAGCTCTGAGTTTTCCTTCTGAGAGGATGCAGAGCTCTTCATAATTGTACCCAGATGTGACTGGGTCTCCAGGCCCAGCCAGTTAATTTACTAATGGATCAAAAGCTTGATCCTTCAAAGGGCTTAAAATTGGGTGATTAGAAGCATCTGGTACTCACCTCCTCCACAAAGAACAGAAATAGTAGATAATCACACTTTGAGTAAATCACCTAAGAGGGAATGCTACAAGGCAGCAGAGAATTGACAATTAACAACTGAGGCAAGGAAGGAGAGAGTACTGAGGCAGCCTGCTCAGACTGGATCAGCTAGGAGGCTGGAGAGGTTCCCCACTGTGAGGAGACAGTAAGTGAGTGTGACCCCTAGCTGTCCACATTCCCATCAAGGGCTCCTGAAATCCTAGCCACAGGAAAGTCCCTTGACCCACCAGGCCCTGAGACTAACATAGGGAGCTGCTGGAGACCATGTGATGGCATTGCTTCAGGAAGGGAAGTCACACCAGGTTCCACACACTCCCCAAGTCCTAGGCAGCTACAGCAAGGCACTATTTTATAAAGCCAGTCCCCACCAGACTGCATCCTGCCCTGAGGCCCAATAGCCCCTGCATATCCACAACCCTGGCATCCCATTGACATCCCCTATCCACACCTGCTGCCACCAGAGCCAAAGCATAAACTGTTGGCAGCAACTGTGCAGCCCCCAGTAGCAGGGCCACCACACATTTAAAAGCACCCTGAAGAAAGGTCACCCCACCTATAGCCACCACCTGAGGCCAAAGCTATGTCACCAGCCACCTGTGTATGACTGCTGCCAGCGAAAACAACCCCACTCTCCCCAGCAGCAGGGCCATAGCACAGCCACTGCTACCCCTACCCAAGCATTCCACTGAGGACCTAGGGATCACCCTGTCCCTGCCCACCACAGCCAGTGCCTACACACACCACCAGAGGGCCTGAGGACAGGCCCACTCAGCCCAGCTTCATCCACGCCAGTACCTGCGCACTCCACCTGGGAACCCGAGGACAGACCCACCCAACCTGCCACTACCATCATGCTGGCACTTACCTGCACATACCACCTGTGGGCACTCACCTGCACACAGTACCAGCATGGACCATTTGGGAGCCAGAGGATTGGTGCACCACTATTACTGCCATAGCCCATACCATGCCTGCTGCCCAAGGGCCCAAGGACCCACCTACCTGCACAGCCCACTGCAGCCACTGCTGGCACCTGAGTAAGCCACCTGAAGGCCCAAGAGTCAGCCATCCTAGACCTGCTAACATCAGTGCCAGTTAATAACTCTACACTAACAAACTGGAAAATCTGGAGAAAATTGATAAATTCCTGGACAAATACAACCCAACAAGATTGGACCAGGAAGATATACAAAACCTGAGCAGACCAGTAATGAGTAATGAGATTGTATCAGTAATAAAAAGTCTCCCAACAACAAAAAAAATCAGGACCAGATGGCTTCACTGACAAATTATACCAAATTTACAAATAAAAACTAACAACAATTATCCTCAAACTATTCCAAAAAATTGAAGAGGATGGATTTCCCCCTAACTCACTCTATAAGGACAGCATTACTCTGTTACCAAAACCAGACAAGGACACAACAACAATAAAAAAAGAAAACTATAGACCAATATCCCTGATGAACATAGACACAAAAATCCTCAAAAAAATACTAGAAAATAAATCCAACAGTACATCAAAAAGCTACTACACCATTATTAAGTGGAATTTATCCAGTGGATGCAAGGATGATTCAATATATGCAAACCAACAAGCATGATATATCACATCAACAGAATGAAAGACAAAAGCCGTATGATCATCTCAATAGATGCAAAAAAGGAATTTGATAAATTTCAACAGCCCCTTATGACAATAATTCTCAAGAAACTAGGCATAGAAGGAACAAAATTTAACATAATAAAGACCATTGTGATAAACCCACAGCTAACATTATCCTGAATAAGGAAAAGTTCAGTCTTTCCTCTAAGAACTGGAACAAAGCAAAAATGCCTACTTTCACCACTCCTATTCAACATAGTACTGGTAGTCATATCCAGAGCAATCAGGCATGAGAAAGGAATAAAAGGCACCCAAATTGGAAAGAGGAAGGTCAAATTGTCCTTCTTTGCAGACAACATGATCTTAAATTTAGAAAAAACTAAAGACTTCACCAGAAAGTTTTTAGATCTGATACACAAATTTAGTAAAGTTTCAAGATACAAAATCAACATATAAAAATCAATACCATCTCTGTACACCAATAATGAATTAGTTGAAAAAGACATCAAGAAGGCAATCCCATTTATAATAGCTATTTTAAAAATAGTAGGAATAAATTTAACCAAGGAGGTAAAACAACCTCTACAAGGAAAAACACAAAACCCTGATGAAAGAAATTGAAGAGGACACAAATGGAAAGACATCCCATGCTCATGGATTGGAAGAATTAACATCATTAAAATGACCTCACTACCCAAAGCAATCTACAGATTCAATGCAATCTATATCAAAATGCCAATGTCATTTTTCACAGAAATAGAAAAATATATATGAAATTCATATGGAACCCCCAAAAAATTTCAAATAGAGTAATCCTGAGCAAAAAGGATAAAGCTAGAAATATCACGGCACCTGACTTCAAAATATATTACTAGGCATAGTAATGAAAACAGCATGGTATCAGATAAAACCAGACAAATAGACCAGTTCAACAGCTTAGAGAATCCAGAAATAAATTCATATACTTACAGCCAACTGATTTTTGACAAAGGCACCAAGAACTTACATTGGAAAATAGTGTAATGATGTTAAGAAAATTAGATACTTATATGCAGAAGAATGAAACTGAACCCCTATCTCTCACCATATTCAAAAAAACTCTATATATGTTATACAAAAATCTCTCACCAAATACAAAAATCAAGTCAAAAAGTCACTACATACAAAAGTAGATTAAATACGTAAACATAAGACCCCAAACTATAAAACTATTAGAAGAAAATAAAAGGGATACACTTTAGGACACTGATTTAGACAAAGACTTTTTGGGTAAGACCTCAAAGGCACAGGTAACAAAAATGAATATAGACAAATGGGACTATATTAAACTAAAAAGCTTCTGCACAGCAAAGGAAACAACCAATAGAGTTTGGAGAGACAATCTGTTGAATGTGAAAAAAATATTTGCAAACTATTCATCCAACTGAGGACTAATATTCAGAATAACAAGGAACTCAAACAACTCAGCAGTAACAAAATAATAATAATCCTATTAAAAAGTGAACAAAGGACATGAATAGACATTGCTCAAAAGAAGACATACAAATGGCCAACAGTTAAGTGTTGTCCCAGTGTCACTAGTCACTGGGGAAATATGTATCAAAACCACAATGAGATATCACCTTAACTCAGTTAGATGGCTATTACTAAGAGACAAAAAAAAAAAAAAAACAGATGTTGGCAAGGATGCAGAGAAAAAGGAACTCTTATACACTGTTGGTGGAAATGTAAATTGGTACAGTCACTATGGAAACCAGCATGGAGATCTCTCAAAAGCTAAAAATATAAGTACAATACAATCCAGCAATCCCACTACTAGATATTTATCAAAAAGAAAAGAAATTGATATCTCACAAAGATATTTGCACTTCTATGTTTACTGCAGCACTATTCACAATAGGAAAGATATGGAAGCAACCTAAGTAGTCCATCAACAGATGAGTGGATAAAGTAAATGTGGCATATATACACAATGGAATACTATTTGGCCTTAAAAAAGAATGAAGTCATGTTATATGCAGCAGTATGGATGGAATTACAAGTCATTATGTTAAGTGAAATAACACAGGGACAAAAAAGACAAATGTTGCATGTTCTCAGTCATACATAGGAGCTAAAAAAGCTGATCTTATAGAGGTAGAGATAGATACCGGAGGTCGGGAACGGTATGTGGGTGCAGAGGCAGGAGGATGAAGAGATGTTGTTTAGTGGGTACAAACATATAGATCGATAAAGGAATCAGTTCTGATATTTGATAGCTGAGTAGGGTGAATATAGTTAACAACAAATGTATACTTCAAAATAGCTAGAAGAGAGGGCTTGAAATGTTCCCAACACATAGATATGATTAAATACTCACGGTAATAGATATCCTAAATACCCTGAGTTGATCATTACACATTCTGTGCATGAAACAAAATTTCAGATATACTCCATAAATACGTACAAATATTATGTATCAATAAA
This sequence comes from Macaca nemestrina, assembly GCF_043159975.1. Taxonomy (NCBI): domain Eukaryota; kingdom Metazoa; phylum Chordata; class Mammalia; order Primates; family Cercopithecidae; genus Macaca; species Macaca nemestrina. Next base: position 69,755,726 of record NC_092128.1, read on the forward strand.
AAGTTAAATTAAATTTTTAAAAAGCAATCTGGCATTATCAATTAAACTTAAAATTCATACAACCACAGACTCAGCAATCTCTTGCTTGGATATCTATCACATAGTGATAAAAAACACAAATGAGTATGGATATTGGTACAAGAATGTTTATTGCAGCATTATTTGAGGTGACAAAAATTGGCAACCTAGAGGGTTTTTTAATGGTGCCACTGATGAAAATAGCTGCTTCAATAGGTTAAATCACAGAAACGGAATCAACACACTCAGCTCCATTTAAACACTGTCCTTGATTTATCAAGAAAATTAGTATTTTCCTCCTTCTTCCTTCTTTACAACCTGTCTCTTGATTTTATCTATCCCAAACACTCAAATTTCTGAGCCCCATGTCAGCAAAATACCTGGTACTCACAGAGACAGTCACAAAGCTTTTCATCAGAAGAAATTACTTTATTTTTGTTTTCCACACTCACCATTGTTCTCTGTGGATGTATTGCTTCCCATTAGATCACACCTCCTTTACTAATATTCTGCTTTCAGAGATCAGCAAATTGAGTGACAATTATATGGCAAAAAGCAGCAACATCTAGTATAATCCCAGATACATAAAACAATATTATCTAACTGTCTACCTTTCTCTGGAATGACATATCAAATTATCAACAGGTAAACTCCAGTTGGTTGGTGAAATCACCACTAATTATTTTTGTTTCTGTTCATGTTTTATTCAACTAACATATACTTTCATAACTGGAAGTCCCAATAAAAATAATTTTTAAAGTATTATCACAGTTCCAATTTTCTTCTTTACTTATGTTGATGTGTGTATATGAGAGTGGGAGGAAAGGTATAATCTTTTTAAAAACATATTTATTTGAATAGTGGAATGAATAACATAAAGAATTAAAAATATAAAACATACAAAGTAATGAAACAGGAATGATAGAGCTACTTTACACATAGGATTACAAACGAAATTTTTAAATGTAATATTTGAAGAAAGATTCCTTCCATTTTTGCAGCCTCTAAAACCTGAGAAACCATTCAATGGATTACTCTTCACTTGCCTTTGTCCAATAGCCGGGCATATAAAAGACAGATGCTAATACACCTACATAAGTAAGATTTTTCTCTAAAGAAGGCTCTGAAAGCGTAACTCCATCGAAAATATGTTAGCCCATAAAATCAAGCGACTGCCATTTTTATTTGGGAGCTTACTAAGAAATAAATCTCTATAAGGTTATATCATAAGTAAAAATAATAGAAAGAATCTTGAAGAGATGACACACAAAAGAAGCCATATTTCTTTCATAATGGGGAAAATCACATTATGTGTAGCCTTTCTAAGAAGAGATGTATTGAATGCACCATGAATTTGAGGATACTATGTCAAGGAGAACTAAAACTCCATGTAAGTTGTCCTTTTGATTTAAAGTTATAATGCTGTGCCCTCCCTCAGTTCCATGTGGCATTATGTTTCAGCAACTCAGTGCTCTAAAGGGAGTTCATACAATAGAAACAAAAATTATCTCAGTCTCATGATAGCAAATGTCCTGATTAACATAACACAATGTAAACAGTGGTAAAACAAAACCAGAATCAGAGTCAGGAGACTTGAATTCTATACCTGAAACTGTCACTGGCTGATCTTGAATAAGTCCCAGAACTTGTTTTCTCTCCTATAACATGGTTAAATTAGGTGATCACTAAGTCTCCAGCAATAAATGTTATGGCTTTGCAGTTTGTTATAATTAGGACTGAGGAACTAATGAACAGTTATTTCAGCCTAGTTGGATATAACTAAGGGCCTCCTCTCCTATTCTCTTCAGTCCCTTAGTACACATGGTCTTCTTTCATTCTTCATTGCCCTTTCCTTTCTCCTTCTGCCAGTTCTTTCATTCAGTGCTACCATCCATTATTCTCCAATAATAATAATGGCATTCATTGAACACCTTCTATGTGCCAGACTCTATGTAGAGCATTTTATATTTATTTTCTCATTTAATCTTGACAACCACCTTATGAAATAGATTAAATTGCTTTCTCATTTTACATATCATAGGCCTCAGATTTAGAAAGACAGTTTTTCCTTCACTCTACCTATGACTTCTAAACTAAGTATATACAATAGAGCAATCATTCAACACCTTGAATGAATGAAGTCCTTGGCCATGGTGACAGGAATAAAAGGATCAAATAAGTAATCTTCTCACAATGTCTCAGATCACTGCTGCTGTTCATGATTCTTGAGCCAATCACTGAAATAATGTCCAAGATTTAAGTGGGGCTGTTAAAGCTGTTTGGAGAAGAGAATGATTTCTCTAACTGCCTTTCTACAATCACCTGCATAGGTCGTAAGGTGTTTCAGTGATAGAGTTTGGCTGTGATATGTCTACTTTGATCAAGGACAAGATTTCATCACTTACAAAAAAAATAAAAACTAATAATTAACAGGTCAGGAGCCAGAGACAAACATTTTTGTCAGTCACTTTCTTCTCTTTCTAATCAATTGACTATTATTGCTCTTATAATTGCCTATAAACTGTTCTTGCAAATATTTTAAACTCACAAAGACGTGAAAGTTAAGGAAACTATGATATGCATTATATTGTGGTTATAAAGAGTAAAAAGGCTTTTTATCCTTGAGATTATTTATCTTCTCTAAGCTTCAATTTCCTCATTAGTAAAATGATGAAAGTACCTAGTTTTAAGGATTTTTATAAGGATTAAATAACATAATGTATGTGACATGCTTGAAATGGTAAGCATTTAATCAATATTACATACAGATGTAGATATATAGAAAATGAATGATTATTATATAAAGATACAAACATATATACAATAAGTAAACAGATGTTAGAGATAGATAATAGATGATAGATAGATAATAGATGATAGATAGATAGATAGATAGATAGATAGATAGATAGATAGATAGATAGATAGATACACAAACACACACAGAGAAAGAGAGCGAGAGAGAGAGATGGAAGTGAGCCTAAACATACATAGCTTAATGCTTTCTCTAAACTTCATGAAAACTATTTAGACCACAGAATATGCTCAGATAGCATAACACCAACCCAACCACACAAAATATCATCCTTTCTTTTTCTACTAAGTTTGAGAAAGTCTGGTGGTAAAACCACATAAGGAGAAAGCAGCAGCACCAGAGGCCCTTGATGGCATTTGTTTTTAATGCAAAAGGCTCTGGAGCCACCTTGCGGCCACATAACACAGCAGGCCCCACCACATCAAGCTCTATGGGAAGTAGAAGTCTTCGCTTTCCAAAGCCCCTTTGTGATACTAGTAAGATGAGTTGTTTCCTTGACTGGTAATTAGAAGAAGAACCCTGTCCCCCTCAAATGGAAATGGTGCATACAGCTCGCTCTGTTGCCCACAAATCTGTCTCTGTAGTTTTGACTGCATTAACTCAACCAGCCATTTTCCCTGTGAAGCTTGCAGTGGGTTCTTAAGGATCCTGCAGTAGCCAGTCCCTAGGAGAGACAGGCATGTTATACAACTGACTAGAATATGATGAGAAAAGAGTTATAATAGAGATGTTTACAAATGAAGTAGGCAGAGACGATGGCTTTGGGGAAGCTAACCAGAATTTTCAAAGCAGAACTGAAGAGAGGCCTAGAGCAAAAGCTGAGTGGGAGAATTCAATTCGATAAATGTTTCTGAGCTCCAGCTGCTATGAGTTAAGCTCTCTGCTAAGGAGTAGAGATCTGAAGATGGCTAACACCTTAAGGAGCTCATGTCCTTAAGTGCTTCCTTCCAGAAACACTAAAGAATCTTCTTTCAGGAAGCAATAAAGAAACACGACCAGTACCCTGTGTTAGAAATTGCCTGGTTATCCCACACATGCAGTAGGTCTAGGGGAGGAATGCTACTAAATGTATAAAGTAAGTTCCTGGACATAAAAATATTTCTAGGCCAAAGGAATACTTAATCCTTATACACCATTTCTGGTTTGAGAGGGAAAACAAAACCATTCTTTTTCTTCTTTCCAGTGAAAAATCTTTCACTCTTCTGGGGCCAAGTTCAAATCATCATATCTTCCATAATCAGATAAATTCCAAATCACTGCACTGTCACTTATAGGAATTTTAAGTACTTTAGCTCTTATCTTATTACCCACCACTTCCTTCTCGGTGATTATGAAATTTTCCCAGTAAACCCAATTATTTGCATAGCTTGTCTCTTCATTTCACCCAAATAAATGTGGAAGGCAGAGAACAAGTGCTCAATTTTTGCAGTTCCAAAGTCCATACACTCCATCCCCTTCAACTGGTCTTGACTACCATCAGTCATGAGCTCACTTACTAACCTTCACCTCTCCCCACAAAGTTGTGAACGTTTCAACTCATATTTATCTTCTTTCTTCTAATTCCTGAGAAAAAGGCGTCTCTGCTTCTGTTGAAAGATAATCTTTCCACTATTTTCTGGATTATTCTCTCTTTTTCATGTATCTTCAATCTCTTTTTTATGTTGTTCTCTTTCTCTCTGTCTATAGGAAGAATCTAATGTCTCTTACCCTCAAAAGACCATTCTCCAGCCGATTCCCCAGCTCTCTCCTTTTTTTTTAATGCAACCTTATTGGAAGCTACAGTCTTTGTCTTCACTCTTTCTTTCCCCGGTTCTTCCTTGATGCACTGCTATCTGGTTTCCACCCTCAAAGACTGTTCTCATACAGTTAGCAGAGTCCTCTGAAATGATGAGTCCAGCAGACTCTTTTTTTATGTCCTATCTTATTTTTGCCTTTTTATAGCTCTTGAAACTGTGGACCACTTGTTTCTCCTTGGAATTCTCCCCGAGGTACCCTTCACTCACTAATTATTTATCAACTACTCACTACATACCATACTTCATATTAAGCCTGAGGAGCCAAATGGAAGGTAGTCGTTCCTGTCCCTCTTAGTTTTCATTCTAACAGAGAAGGCTGAGTACAAGGTAAGTAGGGTGCAGAAGAAAAATTATCTCAGTCTCCTGATTCTTTTACTGAACCTTTCCACATTCCCCTTTTCCCTACAACAAAGATCTCTCTAACTTTTGGTCACACCCCCTATCCATGTATGCATTCCCAATATATTTATAGCTAGATACATATACACACATGTATTCTCTCTCTTTCTCTCTCTTTTCTCTTTCTCTCTCATTAGCTAATACCCCATGATAAGACTACTTGTCATTAACATTAACTATGCTGTACATAAATCCACATTTCAGATAGTTTTCTGGATGGCTTCCAGAAAATTACTTTGTAATGAAGCTGATAAAGAGATTAAACTTGGATAAGAAAAATGCCAACTCCGCCACCTTTTGTTTGCTTATGTTTTCATTATGGATACTTATCTTCAAACTGAAATTTCTTCGCAGAAGTCTTTTAAGTAACTGTTTAAGTTGGACTTATCTAACAGGATTTAGCACAATATTGTGTATATACAATGCACTTAATAAATTTTTATGAATAGATCGAACATGCATGAGGGCTTAGGTATTTTCTGTGCTAGGAAAAGATAAAACCTGCTTCGGGTGGCCAGAAGGACAGAAATCCAAGGTCCTGTGAGAAACTGGAAAAGCTGCTCCGGCATGGTGCTAGATTGCTGCTCCGGCATGGTGCTAGATTGCTGCACACAGATGTCTCACTCTTGGGAATATAATCACCCTGATTAGTCAGAAATGCACAGAAATGGGTAGGTACCACCTAGAGCAGAATAGATGCCAAAAGAAGATGATTATTATGGGTAATTGGCTTAAAATAAGAGAAAACAAATATATAATAGATTTGTCTTCTTAATGCCCCTAGTATTGGTTTTCAATTATGGCACCTGCTTATTTCTCTATAAATAAAAAGAAGAACAGATTTTATGATAGTGTTTTAGTATGTTTTCACACTGCTGATAAAGATATACTTGAGACTGGGTAATTTTAAAAAAGAGATTTAGTGGGCTCACAGTACCATATGGCTGGAGAGGCCTCACAATCATGGCAGAAGTCAAAAGGCACATCTTACATGGTGGCAGAGAAGAGAGAAAGAGGACCAAGCAACAGGATTTCCTGTTATAAAACCATCAGATCTCATGAGACTTATTCACTACCATGAGAACAGCATGGGGGAAACTGCCCCCATGATTCAATTATCTCCCACCAGGTCCCTCCCACAAAATGTGAGAATTATGGGAGCTACAATTCAAGATGAGATTCGGGTGGGGACACAGAACCAAACCATATCATTCTGCCCCTGGCCCCTCCCAAATCTCACGTCCTCACATTTCAAAACCAATCATGTCTTCCAAACAGTCCCCAAAGTTTTAAGTCATTTCAGCATTAACTCAAAAGTTCACAGTCCAAAGTCTCACTTGAGAGAAGGCAAGTCCCTTCCACCTATAAGCCCGTAAAATCAAAGGCAAGTTAATTACTTTCTAGATACAATGGGGGTACAGGCATTGGATAAATACACCCATTCTAAATGGGAGACATTGGCCAAAATGAAGGGACTAAAGGCCCGGTGCAAGTTCAAAATCCAGCATGGCGGTCAAATCTTAAAGCTCCAAAATGATCTCCTGTGACTCCATGTCTCACATCCAAGTCACACTGATGCAAGAGTTGTGTTCCCATGGTCTTGGGAAGTTCCACCCCTGTGGCTTTGCAGGGTACAGCCTTCCTCCTGGCTGCTTTCACAGGCAGGCATTGAGTGTCTGTGCCTTTTCCAGGCACAAAGCGCAAGCTGTCAGTGGGTCTACCATTCTGAGGTCTGGAGGACAGTGGCATGCTACTAACAGCTCCACTAGGCAGTGCCCCAGTGGGGACTCTGTATGGGGTCTCCAACTCCACAATTCCCTTCCGCACTGCCCTAGCAGAGGTTCTCATGAGGGACCTGCCCCTGCAGCAAACTTCTGCCTGGACATCCAGGCATTTCCATGCATCTTCTGAAGTCTAGGTAGAGGTTCCCAAACCTTAATTTTTGACTTCTGTGGAAACACAGGTTCAACACCATGTAGAAGCTGCCAAGGCTTGGGGCTTGCACCCTCTGAAGCCATGGCTGGAGCCACACCCTGGCCCCTCCTAACCATGACTAAAGCATCTGGGATGCAGGGCACCAAGTCCCTAGGCTTCGCACAGCAGAGCTCCCTGGTCCTGGGCCAGGAAACCAAACCTTCCTCCTAAGCCTGTGCTGGGAGGGACTGCCACAAAGGTCTCTGACATGCCCTGGAGACATTTTCCCCATTGTCTTGGCAATTAACATTTGGCTCCTTGTTACTTATGCAAATTTCTGCAGCAGGCTTGAATTTCTCCTCAGAAAATGGGTTTTGCTTTTCTATTCCATAGCCAGGCTACAAATTTTCCAAACTTTTATGCTCTGTTTCCCTTTTAAAACTAAATGCTTTTAACAGCACCCAAGTCATCTCTTGAATGTTTTACTGCTTAGAAATTTCTTCCTCCAGGTACCTGAAATCATCTCTCTCAAGTTCAAGGTTCCACAAATCTCTAGGGCAGGGGCAAAATGTCACCAGCCTCTTCACTAAAACATAGCAAAAGTCACCTTTACTCTAGTTCCCAACAAGTTTCTCATCTCCATCTGGGACCACTTTAGCCTGGATTTTATTGTCCATATCATTATCAGCATTTTGGTCAAAGCCATTCAACAAGTCTCTAGGAAGTTCCATACTTTCCCACATTTTTCTGTCTTCTTCTGAGCCCTCCAAACTGTTTCAACTTCTGCCTGTTACCCAGTTCCAAAGTCGCTTCCACATTTTCAGGTATCTTTACAGCAACACCCCACTCTACCAGTACCAATTTACTGTATTAGTCCATTTTCACACTGATAATAAAGACATACCCAAGACTAGGTAATTTATAAAGAAAAAGGGGTTTAATGGACTCAAAGTTCCATGTGGCTGAGGAGACCTCACAATCATGGCAGAAGGCAAAAAGCATGTCTACATGGCAGCAAAAAAAAGAGAAAGAGGACCAAACAACAGGGGTTTCCCCTTATAAAACCATCAGCTCTCATGACACTTATTCACCACCACAAGAACAGTATGGGGGAAATCATCCCCATGATTCAATTATTTCCCACTGGGCCCCTCCCACAACACATGAGAATTATGGGAGATACAATACAAGATGAGATTTGGGTGGGGACAGAGCTAAACCATATCAGATAGGAAGGAACCAAGGTTCCACAGATGGTGGAACCAAGCAGTGCTCCCACTGAACATTCCCCATGTCCAGGCATAAATGGAGGGCCAACAGGAAGGCCATGTGAGAAAACCTCTACACGAGAATGTTGGTGGTCAGGACACATAAGAGGTCTCCACTGTAAGACACACTGCTGACTAACAAGTTTACCCCCTGAATCCTCAGAAGGACTCCAGAATAAAGAAACCATTCAACCTAACAAAGAAAGAAATCAAAGCGCCCAATCTAGTACGAACATAGAGATCAGAATTGTAGGTTAAAATGTAGTAGAGGCTTCCAGTTGTTCATCAAAATTTGCTATCCCTGCTTCCATAGTGGTGGACCTTAAAAACTGGCCACCTGGTGAGAGACTACTTTCCGTGCCTATCTTGCCATATAAGTAAATTATCAATGGAAAATGAGAGGAAGCAATTGGACAGTTTCTATCTTAATTATTTTAATAAAATAACTTGTCTTGGTCTCATACTTATTCCTTTCTTGCAATCTAGATCACAGTTGTACCCATGCCACAATTTCAATCACAGTGCCAAGATCAGTGCACTTGGAGACAGCAGAGCAACAAGATGGAACAATCTGGGAATCCCTGAATGACCTCATAGAGCAGACTAACTCTACTAAATTGGAATACTCACTGCAGTACTGTTACATGATGGTGAAACCATCTTCTTAGAATCACTCTACATTATTTTGGTACTCTTTGTTGCAGTAGCTTAGCCCACACCCTAACTGATACGAAAGAAAAACTGAATGTATCATAAGATAATTCCTGTTAACTGTTACCTCCCTGAATCCTCCCAACTTTGTGTAGCCTGAGGAAATTTTGATTGATTATATGTGGTCGCAGAGGTAGTCCAGTACAGTGGAAAGAGCACTGAAGTCAAAGGGACTTTGACTGAAGTCTCAGCTTGACCTCTAAACACTTTGATCAAGTTACTTAAATGTTCCAAGCTAACGTTCACCTATAAACTGAGGATAATAACTCTACAGAAGGGATATTGGGAGAATTAAATGAGGTAATATAGAAAGCCACATAACACAGTCTTAGGAAAGAGTAGTATTTTCATAAGTGACAGTATCCCTCCTTTCATCCTTTCTTCTGGAAGCCCAAATCTGGGAAAAAGTAAACATGCTGTGACTCCTAAGGCAGAACCCATTACTAAAAATGTTAGGTCAAGCCAGTCATGATGGCTCATGCCTGTAATCTCAACACTTTGGGAGTCTAAGGCAGGAGGATCATTTGAGGCCAAGAGTTCAAGACCAGCCTGGGCAATATAGCAAGACCCTGTCTCTACAAAACATTTAAAAAGTAGCCAAGAAAGGTGGTGTACACCTGTAGTCCTGGCTACTTGCAAGGCTAAGGCAGAACAACAGCTTGAGTCCAGGTGTTTGAAGCTGCAATGAGCTATGATCACACCACTGCACTCCAGCCTGGGCAACACAGTGAGACCCTGTCTCTAAAAATAAATAAATAAATACATAATTTTAGCTCCAACGCTACAAATCAGCATTCTTCACCTATCCATTGGACCACCTTCCCTGTCGAATATTCTCCAGCTCCCTATCTCCTACTACTCAAGATATCCAAGACCTGTAGTTCCTGTGACAGTGGCATCCCTGGACCCACATGTTCCTGTAACAGAAAGCAAGGAGGAGGAGGATGTGGACTACGGTAGATAAGAAAATGTTCCCTATAAAACATAAAACAAATGGATGTGTGCCCATAGCTTTGATCTAAGTGATGCCTAGACATTCATGGGTTCCATATCCATGTGCTTTATATGACTTCACTGGAGCCTAGGGCTAAACTTACATTCCACAAGCATTTACTTTGAGTCTCTTCCATCAACCTCTAATTTACAAGAGATGCAAAGATAAAAATGGCAAAGTCTCTGCTCTTTTAGAGCTCACAATTTAATGAGGGAAATATAAACACATATAAAAATCTCTAATATGGATAGACTCTGAAAAGTGCTATAATATTAGATCAAACAAGGTAGTGTATGAGCTAAGCTACTATAACAAAGAGAACCAAGATAGAGAGGTTTAAAGATAGTTGATTTCACTATCATGGAATGTTTGATATGGACATGTGGGGCAGGAAGAAGTTGCCTAGAATAAGTAATATTATAAAGGTGGTAAAATTTGTCCTTGTGGTCCTAACCCTTCTTTTTTCTCTAAGGTATAACCCCTTCATAACCTTGTAGTATAAGTGTTCGATATCCTGATATTTCTTTCTCCATGCCAGAACGTACTTTCAGAAAAAGCTGAAACATTCTTTACAGTAGGATGTAAATAACTGATAAGGCTTAATATGGTACCATTGCCAGGAACTTTAGTCTTTTCATAGATCACTACATATTTAAAGCCAATAGAATATATCACAGCATTTTGAACATCATTGAGCAGTACTCAGGTAGAGATCTGTGAGCTTTGAAATGAAGCGCCTACTCTTACAACCTACCTGAAAATATGTTTACTGTTGCCTGTCTCGGTGAAAGAGCAACAAGGGACTTGGAGTTTGGGAGAAAGAATTCAGAAGAATAGTTAAAACCTCCAGTCCCAAGAGCAGACCTTCCCTCTACCCCCAACCACTTTTAAATGCAGACACTAGGGACAAACTGACCACATACTTTGAAGATTACAGTAGATCTTGAACTAGTAAAAAGAATGTATCACAGGAGGTTAACAGAATCAGAAATTTTGGTCAGTGAAGCTTTATCATGTCTGTCTTAAAACAATTATTTTGACAAAATATTTCTCCTTGAACTCTAGGTAATTTTTGCTGTCGTTTCAAATAAAAGTCTGACCATTCTTCTTTCATAAGAGGCAGACTTGGAAATAGCGTTGGTCATTATTTGAATCGCTGTCCCCTCAGGAGTTAGTTTGATTTCCAAAGGAAAAAGCTTAACATAATTCTTGTCATTCACTTAAAATTTACTGTCTATTTCTCATTGTGATTCTCTTTAGTAGTATGATTTATTTTATTTTATCTCTCACACCTTAGTATTTCATTTACTTTTAAAATGGTCGTCTCATCAGGTTCTAAGATTAGGTTGCTTATTTGTCAGACAAAAATACTCATAGATTCTAAATTATATTTTCTCCACAGCATGTTACTATGAAGTCACCAATTTAGTATTTGACCTCAAATAACACCGAGGTCCACTTTGTTAATACGCACTCTCACTATAGTTTAAGTTTATTACAGAATATTCGGAAAGATCCAAATTTATTTGTAACTCATGGTTGAATCCCATTTGAAATCCTCTAGTTGTTTAGAGTCACAGCAAAACTAGCAACTTGCCTTTCAACATTTGTAATAGCATAATGTGGCTTTCCACAAGCCACACTTGTTTTTAGAAGTATGTGCTAAACAGGCTGACTCAGCATTCTGAGATGCTCTGGCATTGTATTACCCGCCCCCCAACAAACATTATTTTTCTTTATCTCATACCTCAAATTACAGGTTATTTGTATGCAAAAATTGCAGATAGTTCATCTATGATACTAACTCCTGGCAACTCAATAAAAGCTTTTTAGTAACATTTTTTTCTTAATCGAATATTGTGTTGCTTTTATAACATCTACAAACTAATTGGTAAATTATCTTACACTTTTAATCATTTTACTTTGGAACATACTGTATTTATTCTCCACACTAAAATATTGGACAAAAAAAATACTTTTATAAGAAGTGCAGAAATAAAATTGCTAAAGTCTAATTATAAAACAAAAATATTTGGGGTTTGATCTTAAATGTTTTAATTAGAAAAGGAAAAGCAGTTTTAAGTGCAGCTTGCTTTATAACCATATTAATATCAACATATATTATTATGTTAACACAATAACTCTTTTCCCTTTTCATACGGAAAATAGATTGTGAAAAAGAGAATGACCTTTGTTCTACCAAATGTTAAACAATGAAAGCATATCGTTTTGTCTGACCATTTAAGACCCATGATCACTTTTAAAACTCAACAATGCTTAGACACAGTTAAAAAGTCTTAATTCTTTGTAGTCTGTGCTACATATACAAAGATTACACAGATTTTTTTTCTAAAACTTAAATTATTTTCTAGTTTCACTAGAAACAACAGGTGTAAGATTCTATTTCCACCACAAGGGGTCAGTCCACGGTAATTTAATCTTCAAAGGGTTTTAAAATAATCCATGGAAAGTCAGTGACTACAGAAAATACTTATATCAAAACATGAACAGTCTTCGGTGCCCTAGCAGTTGAATAAAAAACAATCATGGAAAATGTGGTTGAGCGTTTATTTTCCTTTGCGTTTTCTACTCAGCTTAGTCCTGAGAATGTTGTATACCAAATCCCCGGAATTTTGCAATTCATGTCTCAGACACTACCCTGAGGCTGGTTCCAACGGAGAGAAGTAAATCCCCTGCTCAAGTTGTCTTTTTCCAAAACTTTGGAATATTAACAGTTAACTTTACTTTAGGTTTGGAATACTTTGTTGAGCTAGGATATGGGAAGCTGCACTTAAAAGTTGAGGCAAGGAAGGGAGGGACAGAGTAAACGTGGGGTTTAAGCTTTTTTTCCGGCTGGGGAGCAGGGTTTGTGCTATTAAAGGTACACAATTTGAACAATTTAGGGAGCAAGGCACTCTCAGAAAATCAGCTTCGGATTCCTCAAACTGTCAGTCACAGCCATTTCAGGACGGGCTGTTAGGTTTTAAATAAGCAGGCTGGGCTTGGTGGCTCACGCCTGTAATCCCAGCACTTTGGGAGGCCGAGGCGGGTGGATCACGAGGTCAGGAGTTCAGGACCAGCCTGGCCAAGATGGTGAAACCCCGTCTCTACTAAAAATACAAAAATTAGACGGGCGAGGTGGCAGGCGCCTGTAATCCCAGCTACTCGGGAGGCTGAGGCAGGAGAATCGCTTGAACCCGGGTCCGGAGGTTGCAGTGAGCCGAGATCGCGCCACTGCACTCCAGTCTGGGCGACAGACTGAGACTCCGTTTCAAAAAATAAAATAAAATAAAAATAAATAAGCTAACGTGTGGGAAGGGTTTGTAAGCTCTAAACGGTCTATCTCAAAGTGTGATCTGGGAATGCTTCCATATCTCATGTGAACTTGTTGGAAATGAGAGTCTCAGGCCCCATCCCAGACATACTGAACCGGAAACTGTGGGTGGACAGCCCAACATTCGGTGTTTTAATAAGCCCCCGGGTAAATTCTTATACACGCTAAAGTTTGAGAACCACTGCTCTAGAGAAATGCACAACGTTCCTTAGTGGAGATTAAACAAAAGGCGAAGGGTTGGAGGGCGCGGAACAGACCTCAAGGGCAGGGCACAGGGCGTTTGAGAGGAAACGGAGAGGTCGGAGTGCGACTTGGGGAGTCTTAGCCTCCAGGACGGTCCCGAACCCTGAGGACGCCGGGCGCCAGCAGGTGGCGCTGGACGCTCAACTGACAAGGAGGCGGGGCCTGCAGCAGGCGTGGAGGCTCCGCGCTCTGGAGGCTCAGGCGCCGCGTGGGGCCGGCACCTCCGGGCAGCAGCGGCAGCCGAGACTCACGGTCAAGCTACGGCGAGGAGTGGGTGAGTCCCTTGAATCGTTCTCACTGGCCGCTTGCTCCTCGAGTCTGCCCGCGTGTCGCTGCAAGGCTGGGCGCCGGCTTCCAGTCTTGGGAGGGGTGTAGTGGGTCGCACGCCTTCTCGGGACCCGGACGGCGGCCCTCCTGGGTGAGCGTTGCTCAATTCTCCCCTTATGCGCGGCTCCGGGACGCGCTGCCTTCCAGCCCAGCTGGGTTGTGGCCGGGCCGGGGGTTGCGGGGAGCCAGGGACTCACAGGAAGCCTTTTCGCTAGGGGCTTAAGGTTGTGATAGATTATTAAGTTTGTGCTCAGGTTGCATTTTGATGGCAAGTTTTTTAACGTGGCAAAGTCGCCAGAGTTTGCTGGGCATTGACGAATGATTGGTGCACAGTACTTAAAATCGTGCTACTTCTTGCCTTCGGGTTTCCTGGTAACAGAGTTTTCATTTTTAGTCCTTAGAACACTGGCCCTACTCTTTTAGGATCTGGGTGGGGTTCAGGTTCCCTCCAAAATAGTCAGTCAAGGCTTTAAGTATGTAATTCTGGTCAAATCCACTGGAAGGAGTTTGTAGACAAATTTTTGTACACTTCCAAATTTCTTAACTTTGTTACTTTTGTAAAATACATTTCCCTCCACATCCTGACACGTAATAAAAGGTTATTCATTTAACATGAATGTTAAGCATAGAGAGAAAGCAATGCTTAAAAAGAAAAACAGCGCAGTGGAAAAAAAAAACTCCACTTAGTTAAATGTAAACCAAGTGTGCACTTGAAAGTATAAAAGGTTGGAAATGCAATGCAACCCACAGTGTATTCTAGTATTGGGCTTCTTCATATTCTCAACTGTGGGACATAAACATGAGTCAGTTGGTCTGTGCCAACATTTAGGAACACCAGGGCAGCCATCCTGGTACAGCAAAACAGCAGTCGCTTTAGAAATATGCTTCACTTTTTTAAAAGGGGGTGGAAGAGAACTTTGGGTCGAATTCTGGAGTTCCTAACATTTTAACACTAGGTTTTCCGTTATTTTTCTTTTTATGAAAAGATTTTACTGTAGAACTTAAATTACATTTTGGTTAATGTCTGATGGAAACTAACAAATTTATTTGACTCATAGTTTATTTTCCTGGTTTATGGGCATAGAACTGACTGTGGACCACCCAGTCAACAAGCTCCCTCACTGTCATGGGCTTTTCCTTGGCTTTGCTCTTGAGTGTGGTCTCCTTACCATGCAGACAAATGACTGGGTAACTCTCCAGGGCCACTCTGGTTTTCCACCCAGACTCCGTTTGCAGTGGCCAGCAGTCAGCAAACACTGCCAACCTGCTAGCTACCCCAGGACTGGGTCTAGAAGACAGCCCTCAGCCTTTTCCTCTGCTTCCCTTCCCATGCCACTATCTGCCTATAAAACTTTATCCTCCTCTAGGATACATCGCTCTACCATGCAGTTACTTGTTGAAATGCCTACCTTCTCTTCTAGACCTCAGGGTTTTTCGGAACAGAGGCTTTATCTCATTTAACTTTGTTGTTCACAATATAGTTAATGAATTCATATTGAATAAATGTAGATTAATTTGTTACCATCCTGCAACTCTCAAAGTTAAAACATCTTCTAAACATAGTGAATTATTTCTTACATTTGATTATAGTAGGTGACACTTCCATTCCTAGCACCTCCCTCCCTGACCCCACAAACTATTATGTTGGTGATATGGTTTGGAGCTGTGTCACCCTCTCAGATCTCATGTTGAAATATAACCCCCAGTGCTGGAGCTGGGGTCTGGTGGGAGGTGATTGGACCATGGGAGCAGTTTCTCATGGTTTAACACCATCCCGCCCTTGGTGGTGGTGTCACGTTAGTGCAGGGGTGCCCAACCCCCTGGCCGTAGACTGGTATCAGTGGCCTGTTAGGAACTGGGCTGCACAGCAGGAGGCCAGCGAGCATTACTGCCTGAGCTCCACCTCCTGTCAGATGAACGGTGGCATTAGATTCTCATTAAGTGCACGAACCCTATTGCAAACTGCACATGCAAGGGATCTAGGTTGTGCGCTCCTTACGAGAATCTTAACTATTGCCTGATGATCTGAGGTAGAACAGTTTCACCTCGAAACCCTATCCCCCTTCCCCCCCCTGGAAGAATTATCTTCCACGAAACCAGTCTCCGGTGCCAAAAGGGTTGGGGACCGCTGTGATAATGTAAGACGCCTGCTCCCACTTCACCTTCCGCCATGAATATAATACCTCTGAGGCCTCCCCTGAAGCAGATGTTGCCATGCTTCCTGTACGGCCTATGGAACCATGAGCCAATTAAATCTCCTTTCTTTATCATCATTACCCAGTCTCGGGTATTTCTTTCTCGCAGTGCGAGAACAGCCAGATACACTTGGTTAAGTCACCAAATCACTTGGAATAATGCTTCTTAAGGAGACAGAGTGTCATTTCCTCCAGAGCAGGCATGAGTGTCATTTCTGTTTTTCCTCTTTAATGTTGATCACAGAGTTGGGTTCATAAATACTTGATGACTGGCATATGCTTTACTCAGAATTCTTTTGCGTGCCAGTGGTGAACACCCAAATCACACTAACTTAAACAACCAAAAAAAGGGAATGTGTTAACTGTCTAACTGAAAAATTCAGGATCTAGTCTCAGGGACTGTAAACACTGAAATATGCCAGCAGGACTCTTCTATGTCTTCCTCCACTTGTTCTGCTTCCGTGTTGGCTTTCTTCTTTTCTAATGAAAACATCTTCCTTCTTAGAGCATGGAGAAAAAAGCATGGCAGGCTCATACTGTCCTATCTTAACAAAATGTTAAAACCATCTCATCTCTCTCTTCCACTTCCACATATAAATATCACAGAATGACCATGGTTTAAGTAGGATTCTGTGCCATCCCTAAGCCAATCAGTGGGAGAATAGGAAACTGATTGCCCAGGCCTGACTCATATACCCACTTCTGTGACCAGGGGATGGGCGTTACTATTTTGTGCAACCTCCCAAAATCATATTGGAGGGAGGGACGGGCATTTCTCCAAATGGAGGAAATGTTTTAAATCAGAAAGGAATGTGGGCAAACTAAAACAACAAATATCTTCATCATGAATGTTCTGTAATTTGGAAATAGATAATATCTGGAAAATATTCCACGAGTACCTCAACAAAGAAAATGCCGGCATATGTAAAAGCAACTCTTTATTCTTTGTTATGGTTAAACCTTTAAAACTTGGAGAATGTTTTGAGAACAGTCATGTCTCTTTATGACAGGATACATTCTGAGAAATTCATTGTAAGGCAGGATTTCATTGTTGAGGAAACATCATAGAGTGTACTTGATACCGCCTCCTGCCTACTTAGGCTAGATGGTATAGTCTATTGTTTCTAGGCTACTAATCTGTATAGGGTGTTACTGTGCTAAGTACTGTGGGCAGCTGAAACACAATGGTAAGTATTTGTGTATCTGAACATAGAAAAGGTATAGTAAACATACATATATAGTATAAAAGATAAAAAATTGTTTATTTTGTACAGGACACTTACTGTTAATGGAACTTGCAGAACTGGAAGTTGCTCTGGGAGAGTCAGTGAGTGAGTAGTGAGTGAATGTGAAGGCCTGGGACATTACTGTACACTACTATAGACTTTATAAATGCTGTACACTTAGGCTACCCTACATTTATGGAAAAATTGTTTTCTTTAATAATAAATTAGCTTACTGTAACTCTTTTACTTTATTAACTTTTTTTTTACTCTTTTGTAATAACACTTGGCTTAAAACATAGTCACATTGTACAGCCATACAAAATATTTTCTTTGTTTATGTACTTATTCTTTAAGCTTCTTTTCTATTTCTAATTTTTTTTTTTTTCTTTTTAGACTTTTTGTTGAAACTAAGACACACACACACACATTAGCCTAGGCCTACCAGGGTCAGGATCATCAGTATCACTGTCTTCCACCTCTACATTTTGTCCCACTGGAAGGTCTTCAGGGGGAGTAACAGGCAGTGAGCTGCCATCTTCTGTGGTAACAATGCCTTCTTCTGGAAGACCTGAAGGAACTGCCTGGGGCTGTTGACAGTTAGCTCTTTTTTTGTAAGTAGAAGGAGTATACTTCACAATAATGATAAAAAGTATAGTATTGTAAATAGTAGGCAATAGGAATTTTTTTGCTCCATTATAATCTTACGGGACCACTGTTACATATACAGTCATTGACCAAAATGTTATGTGACACATCACTGTATTTTAAACTATTCCTGGAAACAGCTTTCCACCTAAAACAGTACTACACGTGTTCTAAAATTCAGAAACATTTGGAATGTTTTCTGTCAATCAAATTGTTGTATATCTAATCTGTTTTTCTCATTGAATTTCATAAAGTGTAAATTGAAGATGTATTCCTCTGGAAACAAATTCAGAACTAATAAAAACAATGAATAATACTGTGACATATGTTTACTTTCCCTAAAAAATGTTACACCAATCCTGGATGAGGATCTGTGAGTTTGCTAAGGAAAAGATTCTTTTATCAAGTGAGAAATTTGAAAAGTTGTTTTCCACAGGGTTGGCCAGAAGACTGGGCACATCATTAATGCAGCACAACTCACCACTTCCACTGGAAACATACTAGCAATTCACATCTTCACATCTTCACATCTTCCAAACAAAGACCAACCTCTTACTCCAAAGGAAAAGTGGTACTCTGAAAATACTGTTTCAGACTCCAGTGTCAACCCCAAAGTTCTGTTAAACATAAATCTTACATCAGCTACCTCCAACCTCCATTGATGACATTATTACTCTCAATATAATGCATTCCTAATTATATTTGCCATTGAAAGGAGTTGGCTTTCCTCCAGATGGAAACCTGAAGTTAAATCTTCCTAAAGTAAAGGGCAACATCTGATCCTTTGTAATCCATACAGGCACCTGGGTTATTCATGGAACAAATAAGTGGATAAAAAAGAGCAGGTACCATTGATAAGAGGGCATTGGTTTGAAACTCTTACAGATTATAATATGAAGTTAAATGTATAAATCAGTCACTATTTGAATTTTTATTGTACTTTATCTGCCACTCTAGTCTTTAAGCAAGTAAATTTTTTATATTGTTCCATCAAACATTCACATTTTCATAAGTAGAATAGACATGAAAGTAATTATTTTTATTTTTACAGGTGACTGAAGCCATACTATTTTATAGAATTAATGGAAAGCAGAAAAGACATCACAAACGAAGAAGAACTTTGGAAAATGAAGCCTAGGAGAAATTTAGAAGAAGATGATTATTTGGTAAAATATTAATAATAATAATAAATAAAAATTTACATCTTTAAACATAATTGAGATGCCATTCTGTATCTCCTAGTGTTATGAAAGTGATTTTTCACCCTAGTCTGCTGATATCTGGACTTGTATTATTGTCACTGATACTGTGCAGGACAGAGTAGCATGTGTGAGAGAAATAGTACCTTCACTGATTTTCAGGGACTTAGCTGAATAACCTTGAATAAGTTACTGAAAATCTGGGGTCTTGGTTTGTCTATACCATGCAAGCCTTGGACCAGATCATCCCCAAGTCCCTTCCAATTCTTTCTAACAGTCTATAGTTCTAAGTTTTAAAAAAGTCATCAATGCCCATTTAACAGTAATTTTGTAAGCAAGCATTTTTGTCATAGATACAATGGCAGCTTGCCAAGAGATCATCTAGTAAATTGACAAATCACTGTATAACCAAATAACTTTTGGATAAGAATCACTTTTTTCACTTTTGGTTAAACACAGGATTGTGTTTCTTACTACATTTTTTGACTGAAAAAGTGGCAGAAAATTTTGGTTCCAAACTCTTCCAAATTATCTCAGTGGAAGTCTTAGTGGAAATTATTTATTTAATCTTAATAATTTTAATAGGGAAAAGTAATAAATTATAAGCATATACTTTATAAAAGTAACAGTGTGCATAAAATGAAATAATTTCATTTTTCAAGTTAACTGTCTTACCTATCTGAAGCATGTATTTCTTTTGTGCAAAAGACAAAAGTCTTTCAGTGCTCCATAGACTATGCTATCTTCAACTAACCAGTGTTCAAAAGCAAGATTCTGAATGCCCTTATTCAATGAGAAGCACAATGATTGAGCAATAAGTAATTAGTTCAAGGGATCCCATTGTTTTGTTCAATTTTAAGATGTTTATTTTCTTTCCTTTATAGCATAAGGACACAGGAGAGACCAGCATGCTAAAAAGACCTGTGCTTTTGCATTTGCACCAAACAGCCCATGCTGATGAATTTGACTGCCCTTCAGAACTTCAGCACACACAGGAACTCTTTCCACAATGGCACTTGCCAATTAAAATAGCTGCTATTATAGCATCTCTGACTTTTCTTTACACTCTTCTGAGGGAAGTAATTCACCCTTTAGCAACTTCCCATCAACAATATTTTTATAAAATTCCAATCCTGGTCATCAACAAAGTCTTGCCAATGGTTTCCATCACTCTCTTGGCATTGGTTTACCTACCAGGTGTGATAGCAGCAATTGTCCAACTTCATAATGGAACCAAGTATAAGAAGTTTCCACATTGGTTGGATAAGTGGATGTTAACAAGAAAGCAGTTTGGGCTTCTCAGTTTCTTTTTTGCTGTACTGCATGCAATTTATAGTCTGTCTTACCCAATGAGGCGATCCTACAGATACAAGTTGCTAAACTGGGCATATCAACAGGTAAGATGACAATGCTGACACTGTTACTAATAAAAAGTCTAAGTCACCTAACAAATTAATCATTTCTCATTGTAATATCAATACCCCAACCCTGTTGAAACTCTGTGTTGAAAAGTCATCTATTTTAAAATTTTTATTAGAATTTCACTAGGGCTTGGTTGTCAGACTGTTTTATATTGAGAAATTTTTTTAAACTGAAAATAAGGTACAACTTTAGCAACATAAGAAACATTTTGTTCATGGACAAGGCCACATTTCAAACTTCTACCACCCTCACAAGATTACTTTTTAATACTGTTGTTCTTCTTGTTTACCACATATGCATGCACATTGCAGTTCTATTCAAGTAAACCGTCAAATAATTATTAGAAAATTAACAGATTATGGAAATATTGCATTCAAGAAAAAAAGTGATAGCTCCTATGTCATTTGTCTTAGAGGAGTGCAAAAAAAAAAGAAAGAAAAAGTCATAAATTTGTAGAGACCTGTTATCAGGGCTTCATAGTAGACACAGGGAAGAGTATAGAAGGAGATTCATATTCAGGAAATAACTGTTGTTTGCATTTCTTTTTTCTTTATTTACCTTCTGGTAGGTCCAACAAAATAAAGAAGATGCCTGGATTGAGCATGATGTTTGGAGAATGGAGATTTATGTGTCTCTGGGGATTGTGGGACTGGCAATACTGGCTCTGTTGGCTGTGACATCAATTCCATCTGTGAGTGACTCTTTGACATGGAGAGAATTTCACTATATTCAGGTAAATAATATATAAAATAACCCTAAGAGGTGAATCTTCTTTTTGTGCTTATGATATTGAATATGTTGACTTTATCCCATAAAAAATAACAAATGTTTTTCAATAGCAAAGATCTTGTACTTGTTCCAATTAGTAATGTGCTCTCCTGTTGTTTTCCCTATTGCTTCAATTAGGACAAATGTTTCCTAGACATAAATAAAAGGCATTAAAATATTCTTTTTTTTTTCTTTTTTTTTTTTTTTTTTGAGATGAAGTCTTGCTCTGTTGCCCATGCTGGAATACAGTGGCACGATCTCGGCTCACTGTAACCTGCACCTCCTGGGTTCAGGTGATTCTCCTGCCTCAGCCTCCTGAGTAGCTGGGATTACAGGTACCCATCACTATGCCCAGCTAATTTTTGTATTTTTAGTAGAGACAGGGTTTCCCCATGTTGGCCAGGCTGGTCTCGATCTCCTGACCTCAAATGATCCTCCCACCTCGGCCTCCCAAAGTGCTGGGATGACAGTCGTAAGCCACCACGCTCAGCCTGCTCATTCTAATATTTGAAACTTGTTAGACAATTTGCTACCCATCTAATGTGACATTTTAGGAATCCAATATGCATGGTTTATTAGTTCTTTAAAAATAAAAATATTCTTTTACTTGTCACCTGAATTTAGTAATGCCTTTTATGTTACACAACTTAGCACTTTCCAGAAACAAAAACTCTCCTTGAAATAATAGAGTTTTATCTACCAAAGACATTCTAGTATCTCATTTCAATGGCTGCTTTTTCCAGCTTACATTTTATATAGCTTACTCACTTGAAGTTTATAAATATTCTTGGAATTTTAAAACTATCTCAGATTTACTGAAGTTTATATTCTGGTGGTAGATTATCCATAAAAACAGTGATGCACCAGAATTCACTCGGGGATCCTTGTGTGACAAGGTTCAAAGGACTAAATTTAATTCAGTCATAAACACTGCCAGTTACCTTTTATGGGTAGACATCTTTGGAAATTTCCACAAGGTCAGACATTCCCAACTATCCCTTCTACATGTCCACACGTATACTCCAACACTTTATTAGGCATCTGATTAGGCTGGAAAGTATGCCTCCATCTGAATGATTCCAGTGTGGCTTAGAGTTGATACCACATTCTCACAGAGTTTCCTAATTTTATAGGTTCAGCCTGATAGCCATTGGATTTCTCTGGTCCTCATTAAATAGCTTTCTTCATACATTGCTCTGCCTGTTACACATATGATGAACACTGCTTTTTAGACTTACTTAGGAATTTAAGACTGCATCTTGACAACTGAGCCTATTCTACTATATGCACAATACCTAGCCCATAATAAGTATACAATACACATTTGGTAAAATTAATTTTCAACCAATGACATGTGTTTTTCAACTAGTTACCTAGAAATGTTTCACTTAAAATCTGAAAACTGGTTACACTACAAGTTACCTTGGAGATTCATATCTGAAAACATAAACTTAGCTATTTGATGGTATTCATTGGGACTTAAGAATGCGCCTGAATAATTGTGAGTTAGATTTGTTCTGGCAGGCTAATGACATTTCCAGTAAAGTGAATAGAGGTCAGAAGTCATATAAAAGAGCTGTTGTCAGAACACTGTTAAGATTACATAGGTGAACAACTATTTGTAAGCAACTTTATCTCCGTAGTGACAAAGCAACCCAATGCAAGCTGAAATGTTTCATCACATCTCTGGATCTCTCTATTTTGTGCAGACATTGAAAAAATTGTTCATATATTTCCATGTTATCAGAATATTTGATTTCTTAAAAACATAGGCCAAGTTCATTCACTTCATTATTCATTTATCAAAATCAGAGTGAATCACATTAGTCGCCTTCACAATTGATAAAGATCACTGAAGTCAAATTGATTTTTGCTATAATCTTCAGTCAGTCTACCTATATTTAATTGAGCATCAAAATGTGCAAATCATTGTGTTGATTCTGCAGGGATCCTGTTGTAAGTAAGACTCAGTCCCTGATTTTAGGTGTCTTGTGATAGCAGAATTAAGACAAATACACAAGAGACAAAGCACAGAAAGTAAATATCATAAGGGGATGTACAAAATGGTGGAGAAAGAGTAGACAGAGTTTTTGATCACCTGCCTTCAAAGAAAGGCTGTGAATTTTGTTCACTTAAATAGCCTGGAGACAAGAAATTACCCAAAAGTAAGGTGAGGAGGACAGGCAAAAAGAGTATAAAGATGTGAATGGACATTGTTGAGAAATGTGATAGGAAAACAATCATAGATAAAGGATTTCCAAGCAACAGAGTATATCCAGATGAGGTAGGATGGGATAAACTCTTATTGAACCAATCTTCACCAATTTTGTTTTTCTCTTGCAGAGCAAGCTAGGAATTGTTTCCCTTCTACTGGCCACAATACACGCATTGATTTTTGCCTGGAATAAGTGGATAGATATAAAACAATTTGTATGGTATACACCTCCAACTTTTATGATAGCTGTTTTCCTTCCAG
This sequence comes from Macaca nemestrina, assembly GCF_043159975.1. Classification (NCBI taxonomy): domain Eukaryota; kingdom Metazoa; phylum Chordata; class Mammalia; order Primates; family Cercopithecidae; genus Macaca; species Macaca nemestrina. Next base: position 69,779,476 of record NC_092128.1, read on the forward strand.
TTGTTGTCCTGATATTTAAAAGCATACTATTCCTGCCATGCTTGAGGAAGAAGATACTGAAGATTAGACATGGTTGGGAAGACGTCACCAAAATTAACAAAATGGAGATATCTTCCCAGTTGTAGAATTACTGTTTACACACATTTTTATTCAGTATTGATATATTTTATCACCAACATTTCAAGTTTGTATTTGTTAATAAAATGATTATTCAAGGATCTTGATGTTTCTCTTTGTATATGTGTGATGAGTTTGAAATATGTATATTTCCTTGCAGATTTGATTCAACGCAAAAAAAATCTTTTAATATGAATCTCTTCCACTTTCTCTATGATAAGAGTAAGCATGACAAAAAAATCATATCTGATTTGTCAGATTATGTAGCATTATAAAATCAAGGGCTTTGAAATACCACTTGTTGCTACCCATTATACAGGTATCATTAGCTATGAAAAGTTTATTTTATCTGAATCTACAACAAAAGCATAATAAGCATTTATTTACTATTGTTAAAGAACTTTCCTTTGTCTGTACCCAGGTTTTACTAATGGAACACCTATCTCCAAAAACACTCAGACTGTATCTATGCAAGTAAAGCAGCAGAGTAATATCAGATACAGCCAGGCAAAATGAAACTCAGGCTATCCAGGAGAAAAAGTAAATTCAATAATTTCCACCTGAGTCATGTACAATTCAGTTTTACTTTAGTGCATTGGTAAAAGCATAACATAAAACATTTCCTGAAAGAACAAACTATACATTAACTGTCAGGACTTGCTAACGCAACTGTTAGCTTCAGAGGTTTTTCATAATTAGCAAAAGTAATCACAAGCTTTATCTTTCATAGTGGTGAGCCATTTATTATTAAAGACAATACAGCTAATGGTGCAAATTAGGAAAAACAATTAGGTGATTCAGTAAGTGGAGTCCAGTGTTTTGTTTTTTGTTCTATCGCAAAGGATGATTATTCATTATTAGATGGGGGATAAGGAACCTCCTTGGGCACAAATTTGAACTCTGCATTATTGGAGTTCAGACATACAAAGATATGTTTGCAAGTAGTGAAGAAAGGATTTGAGAGCAGCAATTCTGAACTGGAACCAGGGCAGACAAGAGTGCCCTTGAGAAAAAAGTCAGCGTAAAAGAAAAAGAAATCTAGGACTCTAGAATTGCAAACCAGATTCATCAAGGGAACAACATACTATGGGACCACTTAACTAAGCATGATGTCATTCTATAATCAACCAGCTCTGAGATGCAGCAGTCAAGTACCATAGTCTCACCTGCATGGCAAAGTGTCAGCATCTCTAGTACTGAGAAGGAGAAATCAAGTTTCAGCCTTCCTAGTACCAACACATTATAGAGGCTGCAGCTTAGAACCGTTTGCAGGTGAAGTGGCACCTCAGTGAAGCTTTCAGGGACAACAGCCGAGTTCTGGCTTGATTATTGGAGCCCTGTCTTGCCAGCCATGGTAACAAGCAACAACAGGCCATTCAGAAACACAGAATATACCTTTTTGAGAATTCCTAGTTATAGGAGAAAGGGAATCAACAAGGGCCTTAAAAGCAAGGCACAAAACATCTAGATTCCACTTTTACTCATAGATTGGTAAGAACTAAACCATTCACTCTTTGTAGCTTTTCTGAAATTTTTACAATGATTGGGTAATATTATGAGCCAAATAAAACAATAAAAATTGTCTTTAAAATAACAATTACAATGTTCTGGTATAAACTTGGATTTTCTTCTGCTCACTCCACTAACATCTATAGAGCATATTCCATATGCCAGATCAGTGCTAAACAGAGGATATAGCCAGATAGAAATGATCTAGTCTCTACTCACAGTCATGGGGAAGAAAAATTTTAGTACGCCAAAGGAGTCTAAGTGTACTGGTATCACTTAGGAAGGAATGACCAGTTCTGTTTACAAGAACAAAGTCAAGAAAGTATAAGGTTGAGCCAGAAAAATAAACTATTTGAGCTGGATATTGTGTATGTAAAAGTTCCTCAGAATGGGAGTGCAGGGTGTAATGTGATGTGTTGGAAGACCTAGCTTAGAGTGGCTGCAACAGAATATGTGAAAGAAATACCAGATTACATATAGACAAAGGATAGATAGGTCAAGGTCATTGTATGACATGAAACTAAGTTTGGGTTTTGCCCTTTAGGGAGTAGGGAAGCCACTAAAAACTTTAAACAGGAACTAAACATTATTTGGGAGCTCCTAAACATTATTATTTTAGGCACTAAACATTATTAGATTTGCATTCTAGAAAGATCTACCTGTAGACTATCCAGGAGATTAATTTGATGGTGAGGGGCAAAGGGTGAAGGCAAGTTATAAAACAAAAAAAAAAATATTTAAGGAGACAACCGTAATATTCCAGGGCAGCAACAATAAATTCCCAAATGAAGGTCATTACAGAGAAGAAGATAAAAGAAGAGAGCTAATGAAATATGATAGGAAGATAGAAATTCTAGTCATTCATGAACAATAGAATATGAGGAACAAGGGGGAGGAAGATATTTAAGGTAGAGCTTCTAGGATTCTTTTAAATTGGATGACTTAAGAATGACACCATTAAACAGGATAGAAAAATTCCACAGAAGGAACAGGTATTTTAACCGAAACAAAAACAGAGTGTGTGCTGTGTACATTGAGTGCTGTTTACAATCATCTCAGTTGTTAAGGAACACAGTGTGTTTTTTTAGTTTCAGGGTACACAAATATAACTATGAAAGACATATAGTTTGGGAAGCAGAAAGGAAAAGGTATTTTTCCTGCTCCTTTGAAAGGGTGCTTTTTAAATAAAACTTTTTATATAGTCAACACACTTATATCTGGATAATTATAGATATGAATATAGATATGAGTGTCACTGCTATAACACGCACAGGGTCCTCCTGGAGTAGAAGGAACAGCACCTGGAAAACAGCTGGCTGTGAGCCCAGTGCCTTCCTTCTCCAAGCAGAGCTCTCCTTCCTGATCAAAGTGAGTCCACCTGGAGTTTATTTTCTTTAAAGATTTGCTCAATAGAGATTTTATTATCTTTGGTTTTTAAAAAAAAGTTAAAATGATATATTTACTATTTTAATAATGAGTTACATTTAATGTTTTATGGCAACAAAAAAGAAATATCTGATTCTGATGAGGAGAAACTAGCGCAAAAAGGCTGCAAATACCAAAAACCAGAAGCCCTCTTCTACTCCAAAGGATCAAAACTCCTTGCCAGCTTCTGAATTTAAATTCAGGAATCTCTGGACAGAGAATGAGTTTGACGAATTGACAGAAGTAGGCTTCAGAAAGTGGGAAATAACAAACTCCTCCAAGCTAAAGGAGCATGTTCTAACCCAATGCAAGGAAGCTAAGAACCTTGAAAAAAGCTTAGACAAGTTACTAACTACAATAACCAGTTTAAAGAAGAACAGAAATGACCTGATGGAGCTGAAAAGCGCAGCACGAGAACTTTGTGAAGCATACACAAATATCAATAGCCGAATCAATCAAGCAAAAGAAAGTCTGTCAGATATTGAAGATCAACTCAATGAAATAAAGTGAGAAGATAAGATGAGAGAAAAAAAGGTGAAAAGAAATAAACAAAGCCGCCACGAAATATGGGACTATGCGAAAAAACCAAATCTACATTTCATTGGTGTATCTGAAAGTGATGGGAAGAATGGAACCAAATTGGAAACACTCTTCAGGATATTATCCAGGACAACTTCCCCAACCTAGCAAGGCAGGCCAACATTTAAATTCAGGAAATACAGAGAACACCACAAAGATATTCTTCAATAAGAGCAACCCCAAGACACGTAATCATCAGATTCACCAAGGTTGAAATGAAGGAAAAAATGTCAAGGGCAACCAGAGAGAAAGGATGGGTTACCCACAAAAGGAAGCCCATCAGACTAACAGCAGATCTCTCAGCAGAAAACCCTAGAAGTCAGAAGAGATTGGGAGCCAATATTCAATATTCTTAAAAAAAAGAATTTTCAACTCAGAATTTCATATCCAGCCATAATAAGCTTCATAAATGAAGGAGAAATAAAATTCTTTACAGACAAGCAAATGCTGAGAGATTTTGTCATTACCAGGCCTGTCTTATAAGAGCTCCTGAAGGAAGCACTAAACATGGAAAGGAACAACCAGTACCAGCCACTGAAAAAACATACCAATTGTAAAGACCATTGACACTATGAAGAAACTGCATCAGCTAACGGGCAAAATAACCAGCTAGCATCATAATGGTAGGATCTAATTGACATATAACAATATTAACCTTAAATGTAACAATATTAACCTTAAATGTAAATGGGCTAAATGCCCCAATTAAAAGACACAGACTGGCAAATTAGACGATGAGTCAAGACCCATCGGTGTGCTGTATTCAGGAGACCCATCTGACATATAAAGACACACATAGGCTCAAAATAAAGGGATGGAGAATATATTTACCAAGCAAATGGAAAGAAAAAAAAGAAGCGGGGGTTGCAATCCTAGTCTCTGATAAAACAGACTTTCAAGGGCATTACATAATGGTAAAGGGATCAATGCTACAGAAGGAGCTAACTATCCTAAATATACATGTACCAAATAGAGGAGCACCCAGATTCATAAAGCAAGTTCTTAGAGACCTCAAAGAGACTTAGTCTCCCACACAGTAATAGTGGGAGACTTTAACACCCCACTGTCAATATTAGAAATATTGACGAGACAGAAAATTAACAAGGATATCCAGGAATTAAACTCAGTTCTGGACCAAGCAGACCTAATAGACATTGACAAAACTCTCCACCCCAAATCAACAAAATATACATTCTTCTGAGCACCACATCGCACTTATTCTAAAGTTGATCACGTAATTGGAAGTAAAACACTCCCCAGCAAATGTAAAAGAACAGAAATCATAACACTCTCTCAGAACACAGTGCAATCAAATTAGAACTCAGGATTAAGAAACTCACTCAAAACCACACAACTACATGGAAATTGAACAACCTGTTTCTGAATGACTACTGGGTAAATAACAAAATGAAGGCAGAAATAAAGATGTTCTTTGAAACCAATTAGAACAAAGACACAATGTACCAGAATCTCTGGGACACATTTGAAGCAGTGTGTAGAGGGAAATTTATAGCGCTAAATGCCCACAAGAGAAAGCAGGAAAGATCTAAAATTAACACCCTAAAATCACAATTAAAAGAACTAGATAAGCAAGAGCAAACAAATTCAAAAAGTAGCAGAACACAAGAAATAACTAAGATTAGAGCAGAACTGAAGGAGATAGAGACATGAAAAACCCTTCAAAAAAATCAATCAATCCAGGAGCTGCTTTTTTGAAAAGATCAACAAAATAGATGGACTGCTAGCCAGACTAATAAAGAGGAAAAGACAGAAGAATCAAATAGATGCAATAAAAAAATGATAAAGGGGATATCACCACTGATCATACAGAAATCCAAACTACCATCAGAGAATACTATAAACACTTCTAAGTAAATAAACCAGAAAATCTAGAAGAAATGGATAAGTTCCTGGACACATACACCCTCCCAAGACTAAATCAGGAAGAAGTCAAATCCCTGAATAGACCAATAACAAGTTCTGAAATTGAGGCAGCAATCAATAGCCTACCAATCAAAAGAAGTCCAGGACCAGACAGATTCACAGCCAAATTCTACCAGAGGTACAAAGAGGAGCTGGTACCATTCCTTCTGAGACTATTCCAAACAATAGAAAAAGAGGGAATCCTCCCTAACTCATTTTATGAGGCCAGCATTATCCTGATACCAAAACCTGGCAGAGACAAAACAAAAAAAGAAAATTTCAGGCCAATATCCCTGATGTTCATCAATGCAAAAATCCTCAATAAAATACTGGCAAACCAAATCCAGCAGCACATCAAAAAGCTTATCCACCGCAATCAAGTTGGCTTCATCTCTGGGACACAAGGCTGGTTCAACATACGCAAATCGATAAATGTAATCCATCACATAAACAGAACCAATGGCAAAAACCACATGATTGTCTCATTAGATGCAGAAAAGGCCTTTGACTAAATTCAACAGCCCTTCATGCTAAAAACTCTCAATAAACTGGGTATTGATGGGAAGTATCTCAAAATAATAAGAGCTATTTATGACAAACCCACAGTCAATATCATACTGAATGGGCAAAAGCTGGAAGCATTCTCTTTGAAAACCGGCACAAGACAAGGATGCCCTCTCTTACCACTCCTGTTCAACATAGTATTGGAAATTCTGGCCAGGGCAATCAGGCAAGAGAAAGAAATAAAGGGTATTCAATTAGGAAAAGAGGAAGTCAAATTGTCTCTGTTTGCAGATGATATGATTGTATATTTAGAAAACCCCATCATCTCAGCCCAAATCTCCTTAAGCTGATAAGCAACTTCAGCAAACTCTTAGGATACAAAATCAATGTGCAAAAACCACAAACATTCCTATATGCCAATAACAGACAAATAGAGAGCCAAACCATGAGTGAACTCCCATTCACAATTGCTACAAAGAGAATAAAATATCTAGGAATCCAACTTACAAGGGATGTGAAGGACCTCTTCAAAGAGAACTACAAACCATTGCTTGAGGAAATAAGAGAGGACACAAACAAATGGAAGAATATTCCATGCTCATGGATAGGGAGAATCAATATCATGAAAATTGCCATACTTTCCAAGGTAATTTATAGATTCAATGCTATTCCCATCAAGCTACCATTGACTTTCTTCACAGAATTGGAAAAAACTACTTTAAATTTCATATGGAACCAAAAAAGAGCCCACATAGCCAAGACAATTCTAAACCAAAACAACAAAGCTGGAGGCATCACACTACCTGACTTCAAACCATACTGCAAGGCTATAGTAACCATAACAGCATGGTACTTGTACCAAAACAGATATATAGACTAATTGAACAGAGCAGAGGCCTCAGAAATAATGGCGCACATCTACAACCATCTGATCTTTGACAAACTCGACAAAAACAAGCAATGTGGAAAGGATTCCTATTTAATAAATGGTGTTTGGAAAACTGGCTAGCCATATGCAGAAAGCTGAAACTGGATCCCTTCCTCTTGCCTTATAAAAAATTAACTCAAGATGGATTAAAAACTTAAACATAAGACCTAAAACCATAAAAACCCTAGAAGAAAACCTAGGCAATACCATTCAGGACACAGGCGTGGGCATGGACTTCATGACTAAAACACCAAAAGCAATGGCAACAAAGGCCAAAATAGACAAACGGGATCCAATTAAACCAAAGAGATTCTGCACAGCGAAAGAAGCTATCATCAGAGTGAACAGGCAACCTACAGAATGAGAGAAAATTTTTGCAATCTATCCATCTAACAAAGGGCTAATATCCAGAATCGACAAAGAACTTAAACAAATTTACAAGAAAACAAACAACCCCACCAAAAAGCGGGCAAAGGATATGAGCAGACACTTCTCAACAGAAGACATTTATGCAGCCAACAAACATACGAAAAAAGACTCATCATCACTGGTCACTGGAGACATGTAAATCAAAACCACAATGAGATACCATCTCATGCCAGTTAGAATGGCGATCCTTAAAAAGTCAGGAAACAACAGACTCTGGAGAGGATGTGGAGAAATAGGAACGCTTTTACACTGTTGGTGGGAGTGTAAATTAGTTCAGCCATTGTGGAAAACAGTGTGGCGATTCCTCAAGGATCTAGAACTAAAAATATCATTTGACCTAGCAATCCCATTACTGGGTATATACCCAAAGGATTATAAATCATTCTACTATAAAGACACATGCACACGTATGTTTATTGCAGCACTGTTCACAATAGCAAATACTTGGAACCAACCAAAATGCCCATCAATGATAGATTGGATAAAGAAAATGTGGCACACATACACCATGGAATACTATGCAGCCATAGAAAAGGATGAGTTCATGTTCTTTGCAGGGACATAGCTGAAGCTGGAAACCATCATTCTCAGCAAACTAACACAAGAACAGAAAACCAAACACCTCATATTCTCACTCATAAGTGGGAGTTGAACAATAAGAATACATGCACACAGAGAGGGGAACATCACACACAAGGGCCTGTCAGGAGGTGGGGGGCTGGGGGAGGGATAGCATTAGGAGAAATACCTAATGTAGATTACAGGTTGATAGGTGCAGCAAACCACTATGGCACGTGTATACCTATGTAATAAACCTGCACGTTCCACACCTGTACCCCAGAGCTTAAAGTATAAATATATATATGGTTATATATATATATATGGTTACATATATATGGTTTTATATATATATATGGTTTTATATATATATATATATATATATATATATATATATATATATATATCTCCAGAATCAAAGAAAACTAATAAAAATTATGTAAAATAAAAAAAGAGATCAAGACCACCTGGTCAACATGGTGAAAACCCATCTCTACTAAAAATACAAAAATTAGCTGGGCATGGTGGGATGTGCCTGTAGTCCCAGTTACTTGGGAGGCTGAGGCAGGAGAATCGCTTGAACCCGGAAGTCGGAAGTTGCAGTGAGCTGAGATCACGCCACTACACTCCAGCCTGGCGACAGAACAAGACTCTGTCTCAAGAAAAAAAAAGTAAAGTAATGTGTAATAATTTTCATATTTTGCTAAACAAGACAGTTCATACTCAAAGAGGAACTCCTCCTAAGAACAATGGAATTTTTTAAAAAATGGTTTTGTCTATCTGAACTGACTGCAGAACTGCCACATCAGTCAGAGTGCTTTTTTGTTTTGGTTTGGTTTTAACTGAACATTTTATAACGTGATAGCAAGCACTCCTTACCTTAACAAAACTCAGATGTGTAGTTCACATCTTAGCTCATCATACACGACTTCAAAGCCATGGTGAACTGACTGGGCCAGGAGCTGAGCGAAGAGCTGGTTGTTGAAGAGCTTGAGGCTGCAGTCGCTGGGGATCTCGCGGACAGTGGCTGAGTGGAAGCCGTGTTGATAGTTGCAGTTCCAACTCTGCACAAAGATGCTGCTGTCACTCGCACACTCCGCATAAACCTCTCCCCCAACATAGTACAAGTGCATACCTGCAGACACAAAAACGCAGCCTTCCTTCACATGCCCTTTCATAGCATGCCTCTCCCACTGATTCCTGAAACCCTAAAAGATGTGACTCTTCCCTGTCAGGTTGGTTGTCAGATCACTGATCAGATGAATGAGATGTGTGACCTAAATGCCGCTTAGTTTAATTATAATCAGTACTTTTTCCATAAATCCATTTAAAAGTGGATTGTGGTCAGGCGGGGTGGCTCATGCCTGTAATCTCAACACTTTGGAAAGCTGAAGTGGGCAGACCATTTGAGGTCGGGAGTTCAAGACTAGCCTGTCCAACACGGTGAAACCTCTTCTCTACTAAAAATACAAAAATTAGCCAGACATGGTGGCAGGCACCTGTAATCCCAGCTACTCAGGAGGCTGAGGCAGGAGAATTGCTTAAACCTGGGAGGCAGAGGTTGCAGTGATCCAAGGTAGTGCCACTGAACTCCAGCCTGGGTGCCAGATCGAGATGTAATCTCAAAAAAGTAAATAAATAAAAATTCTAAAGAAAGAGTACTGCAACCCATGTTAACAGTCACTCCCAAGAACCAGTCAGTAAGGTCTCAAATACTATTCCTCCCATCACTCCTCTTTATTTGTTCCAAAAATATGGTATTATAATATTAGAAATGAAGTGAATATATGACACAAAAAATCAAATAACCTTCTTGTACCTATACAAATTTTAAAATTTAAAACTGGACACAGTTAATATCATGAAAACGTTACTTAGTGCACACGTTAACATTAAACCCACTTCAGAGAAAACCACAAATGACGCTTAAAAAATTTACCAACACTTATAAATTTGTTTCTCTTAACAAACACCTCAGAGACCTATTTCATTTAAAAGTTTTTCATCCATTAATATAAATCATATAAATAATGTCTACTTTTTATTTGTGAACAGCGAAATTTCTACCACATTTTCAGATACAATAATATAAAAACTCATAAGCAAAATGTAGACTATATCACTTTATCTAACATTCTTGGAATTAATGTTCAAAAGAGCATCCTAAGGCTGGGCACTCAAACCTGTAATCCCAGCACTTTCGGAGGCCAAGGTAGGTGAATCACTTGAGGTCAGGAGTTCGAGACCAGCCTGACCAACATGGCGAAACCCTGTCTTTACTAAAAAATACAAAAATTAGCTGGGCATGGTGAAACACGCTTGTAATCCCAGCTATTAAGGAGGCAGAGGCTGCAGTGAAATGAGATCACGCCACTACTGCACTCCAAACTGGGCAACAGAGTGAGAGTTCATCCCCCACCCCCGCAAAAAAGAAAAGCATCCTGAGAATGTTGCTGCTCATGCTAATTTCAATTCCAAACTATATTTTAATTGATTAATTCCCTCCAAATGTCTGGGTTTGAGATTTAATATAAATGTATAGCAAGGGACTGATGTTAGAAAAAATGAAGAAATTCTAGTCTAGTGAATATTAAGTATCAGAACAATTTTACTCCAACTTTTGATGGGAGAAAAAGTCTTCAGCACTAGAAGTCAGTACGATTATACATACAATCACTATGCAGTTAAAAGGTATAGAAACAATCCAGAATATACTTATATATTTGGGTGTCCTCAAAATGAAATTGCAAAACTTTTAAAGAACAGATCTTACAGGCTTCCAGGGCTGCTCAGGGTCCGGTGTGCATAACTTTGAAATTCGGAAACGTTACTGATATAGCTGCTGGGAGTTTCTGTGGCAGGTCCTAAGTAGCACGTGAGGCAGTTCTGCATTATATGTGATTACATCCCACCATATTTATTGTTTCCTTTTCCCTTAATAAAATTTTAGAAAAGGAAAAAAAAGTATGGAATCTATAAAATTCAACATACAAATTAATAACAAAATTATGTGATTTTCATTAGTAACACTAACTGTACAATTTTCTTCCAAGAAAATGAACAACATGTAGTAGTAGCTCCTTTTTTCTAAAACCTGTTTTCAAAGTAGAAGGGTTAACATTTTTCCAGTTTGGATTTAATGTAAAGTTTAACTCCATTAATTACAAGTCCTTTTCTTCATGTAATTTTTTCCAGGTGTTTTTAAGAGGCCCTTTGAAGAAGTAATATATTATTTGATCTTTGATTTATGAAAAATAATCCTGTGCTTTAATAAATTAATGAATCACTCACTTGTGACCATTACACACGACCCAAAGCTAAAGTTCAGTACCTTCTTATTCTCAGCTAGTTTTACTTCTTCAGCTGAGGTCCTCACATTTATTGCTATTGAGTATATTATATTCTGAGAATTATTATTGGGTATCCATTTTAACTGTGCCAACAACAAGCTGCCAGTTCCTGCAGCTATAAAATTATTGAGCTGGAAGAAACTGATGAGGTCACCTGAACACTCTAATCCCTTGCCCAGAGGCATGACCCCACTGAAATGAGGCCTCCCTCAGCAAAATGTTCCTATTGCTGAACAACATTAAACAGGAAGAAGAGGGGAACAAAACATAGGTGCCAAAATTGTAATGGTAAGAAACTTGTTGGTTTTCTTAGGATCAAAATCCCCTCCTGCACCTCCAGTGGACCAGGGAATAACTGACTGGACAAGATCTCAGTGTTGAAGAGCTAGGATGTTATGCTTAGGGCTGCTGATGAGCGTGTTATAACGTTGACACATGCCAAAGCACATGACCCTGAGAAATAATTTCAAATCTACCCTTGTCTTGTAACTTAAAGTTGTACTATAACAAAAGTATTCATGGGTTTAAACACAGTGGAGTTAAACACTGTAAGAGCTGGAAAATGGGTTTTATTTTCATTATTTTTTTAATAAAAAGAAACTTGTTGAGCAAATCTCTAACAAAAGCCCAGCATGTAACAGAGGTCAGAGTTGAAGTGGACTAGCAGGACCAAGAGCCCTGCTCTTTTGTTGCCTCTTCCATTCTGCTCACCAGCCCTTGTGACAATTTGGGCTCCATGGTACACAATTTGAAAACCCCTCCTTATTGACACAGATGAGGAAATTGAGCCCCAGAGTGTTTAAGTTACTCCAACTTTCTCAATTACTAATTGGCAAATGTATATCATCAAGCCTTGTTGAATTAAATACAATAATTTTGACTAGCCATCTCTTTCTGTCAGGGATTGCTTATTTGAAAGGCAGAGAATTATACTCAAACTTGCTCAAGTAAAGGAGGAGATATTGACAACATAGAAGGGGATGCTGATAAAGTGAAGAGTGACAGCTTCATAAGCCCTGAAGCAGGGATCCTACAAGACAGAAATTAAATTCATTTGCTTGTTCTGCCTCCGTAGATGGGCATTGCAATGCTTTGAAGTTCAAAGTGGGTTATTTCCCATTTTTCCCTAATTTGGCAACTAGATCAACAGCTGAGAAACAAAGGTGCTAAATAAGATTCATTCTAATTTCAGAAAACATCCAACTGTGAAGTCCAAGGGGGCTTGTTGAGAGCTGCTTCCAGCAAAACTAGCACTACAAAGACTCACCACCTCACTACCCATACATAATAAAGAGAGAGGACAGAGGGAGTGTGATGGTGTCCTTTGGTCTGGGAAGTATAGTGTTGATGAAGACAAACTATGTTGGTGTCTTCACCTGTGAGGGAAGGGAGCACAGTTTAAACTCTTTACCTACTCTATACCTATTGGGGGAACCTGCCCCCAATATTTCAACATAGGTTCTTTCTATTTTCAATAAGTGTCAGCCAGCTGAGAAATAAAGAGAAAGAGTACAAAGAGAGGAATTTTACAGCTGGGCCTTTGGGGGTGACATCATATATCGGTAGGACCGTGATGGCCACCTGAGCCACAAAACCAGCAAGTTTTTATTAGGGATTTCAAAATGGGAGGGGGTGTATGAACAGGGAGTAGGTCACAAAGATCACATGCTTCAAAGGGCAAAAGGCAGAGCAAAGATCACATGCTTCTGAGGAAACAGGGCAAGGACAAAAGCAAAGATCACAAGGCAAAGGGCAAAATTAGAATTACTGATGAGGGTCTATGTCAGCTGTGCACATATTGTCTTGATAAATATCTTAAACAACAGAAAACAGGGTTCAAGAGCAGAGAACCAGTCTGATCTCAAATTCACCAGGGTGGGGTTTCTTCCCCACCCTAAAAAGCCTGAGGGTGTATTTCAGTCCTTATCTCAACCGCATAAGACAGACCCTCCCAGAGCGGCCGTTTATAGACCTCTCCCCAGGAATGCATTCCTTCCCCAGGGTATTAATTATTAGTATTCCTTGCTGGGAAAAGAATTCAGTGATATCTCTCCTACTTGCACGTCTGTTTATAGGCTCTCTGCAAGAAGAAAAATATGGCTCTATTCTGCCTGATCTCACAGACAGACCTTATGGTTGTTTTCCCTTGTTCCCTAAAATCGCTGTTATTCTGTTCTTTTTCAAGGTGCACTGATTTCATATTGTTCAAACATACATGTTTTACAATCAGTTTGTACAGTAGTGGTCCTGAGGTGCTGGACATTTTCAGCTTACGAAGATAACAGAATTAAGAGATTAAAGTAAAGACAGGCAGGCTGGGCGCGGTGGCTTATGCCTGTAAACCCAGCACTTTGGGAGGCCGAGGCAGGCAGATCACGAGGTCAGGAGATCAAGACCATCCTGGCTAACATGGTGAAACCCTGTCTCTACCAAAAATACAAAAAATTAGCCAAGTGTGGTGGCAGGCACCTGTAGTCCCAGCTACTTGGGAGGCTGAGGCAGGAGAATGGCATGAACCCAGGAGGCAGAGCTTGCAGTGAGCAGAGATCACACCACAGCACTCCAGCCTGGGCAACAGAGCAAGATTCCATCTCAAAAAAAAAAAAAAAAAAAAAAAAGACAGGCATAAGAAATTATAAGAGTATTGTTTGGGAACTGATAAGTGTCCATGAAATCTTCACAATTTATGTTCCTCTGCCGTGGCTCCAAGTGGTCCCTCCGTTCGGGGTCCCTGACTTCCCACAACATACACCCTTACTGAAGAAGATGAATGTGACCAGAAAATAGCATACAACTACCACACTGACTAGTCTCACTTTAAATTTTTGATCATGACGTTAAGTGAACTTTCAGTACTGGCTTATCCTCATATATTTCTATAAGAACTCTGTTTTCTCTCCTATTAAAACTGCTGTTACACATCTTCCTTCCACTAAAATCGACAATAGCCTCTCCACTTATACCCAATTGGTAGATTTTCCTTAGGAAATAGATGCAATCAAAAGAGAATGAGTTCATCTTCTCACCAACAAAATCTATTGATCAATGCATCTGGTACCCACGTCTTCTGCCTATTACAACAGAAAAATTATCCCTCTCCCAGTCTATGTCCAACTCAAAGAGTTTTGGTCTTAAATTGCACTCATCTCTCCTGTGTCATCAATTTACCCCTTTCTGCTGGATTATTCCCATTAATACTCAAGCATTAGATTAAATAAATAAATAAATAAAACTTCAGACCAACATGTCCCTGTAGTTTCTACCCATTTCTCTGCTAACCTTTAAAACAAAATTACTATAGATACTTGTCACTTTGATATTAATTTACCTATTCAGCTTTCTTTTAGTTAGTATTTGCATGACATATGTTTTCTCATCCTATTATTTACAATCTTTCTATTTTCCTATGTTTTTAGATGTCTTTGGAGAACCATATATAGTTTAGTTTTTTAAAAAGAATTCAGTCAGGCAATCTTTGCTTTTAATTGCAACCTATAGGCCTACATATTTAATGTCATAATTGATGTATTTGGACTTAATTATACCACCTCACTATTCGCTTTCCATTTCCTCATTGGTTCTATGCTTTTTTTTCTTTCTCTCTTATATGGCCTTATTTCAGATTGATTGAGATTATTTATTATTTCAGTTTTCCCTTCTCAAGCAAGCATACTTCATCTTACCATTTTTAGAAGTTACTCTAGAGATTATAATATCATCAACATAGCAGTCTAATATTTATCGGCACTTTTACCTCTTCTTGTTCAATGTCAGGAACTTCTACCCTTTAACTTCATTTAACCCCCTTTTGACATATATGCTATTGTTATCATGTATTTTAATTCTATATATATTTAAACTCAATAGAAATTATAATTATGGTTTTATATTTATTGAGATTTATACACAGTTACCCTTTTGGTTAAAAACAAAAAACAAAAAACTTTAGTGTTCCTTTTAGTGTATAATGCATGCCTGCTGGAAAAAAAATTTTTTCCAAGTTTTTGTTTTGAAAATATCTTTATTTTATCTTCATTGTTAAAGAATACATTTTTAGATGTTTAGAAATCTAGGAGGGCAGTTATTTTCTTTCGGAACTTTGTAGGAAGTTTCATTGTTTCTGATGAAAGACAAAAAATCTCATTCTAACCATAGCTTCATGAGATCCCTATGGCTACTTTATAATTTTTTTTTTTTTGCCTTAGTTTTCAGTACTTTTGCTACAGTGAGGTTAAGTTTTGTTTTCCTATTAGTTATCTTAGATAGGGTTTACAGGCAGGCATTCTTGAACCTGGAGTTTGATACCATTATCAGATTTGGAAAATTCTCAGCCATTATCTTTTCAAATACTGCTGATGTCCCATTTTTCTCTCAACATTTTTAGGGTTTCAATTACCCACGCTAGATGTTCTCACTATATCTCCTATTTTATAACTCTCTCTTTTTATTTTCTTTTTTTTTTTTCCTATGCTTCATCCTGGGTAATCCTACCTATTTCCTAATTCTCTCTTCAATTGTGTCTAATCGGTTATTAAATCTATCCACTGAGTTTTTAGTTTTAGTTCTGAGGTAAACTCAGTTTTAGAATTTTAATTTGTTTTCATAGCTTCCAATTTTCTGTCAAATTTCCTACTCTTGTCCTTAATCTCCTTCAGCAGAATAAGAATCCTAAAGGTGAATCTATCATCTGAAGTTTATGTGAGTCTCTTTCTATTGTCAGGTTTTTTTCTCCTTATTTTTCATTAATTCATTTTATGTACTAACATGAACTGGTTATTTTTACTGAGTGCTGGACATTATTTTTTTTAATCATACAAATAATTTGAAGCGATGATGACATTATGTTACTCCAGAGAGAATTTGTGTTTTCTTCAGACAGGCAGTTAGGGGCTCTAATAATGTGGGAATCTCTTAATCCAATTTTAAGAATTGAGTTTACCTAAAATTGGGTTTAAGCCCCTGCCAAACTTGAACTACTTCTGGTTCACATTTATTCCTAAGAGTAAGTTTCCTGAGATTCCGACCCAGAGCTTGATGGAGAGTGGCTCCAACGGCTTTCCTCCTTGGCATACTCTGGATTACAGATTTAGTTCCATTAGTCTCTTGAGGCTACTAAAAGTGCTCTTTAAGTCTTTCAACCTCTCTGTTACCTCTTCTAGAATCCCCTAATGGAAAAGTAAACTTCAGTGCTGAGTTTACCTCTCTTGGTTTCTTTCTTCCTCCAAGACTTATTACCCATCACCATTTTGTTGGCTACTCAACATCTTCAGGCACAGAGTTTTTATAATTGGTCTTGCTTTTCTAGTTGATCCCAGGGTTGGTACATATAACCCAGGAATGACCAGCAGCAGAAATCACTAGAGAGAGTTGATTACATTTGTTATCTCTACGTCCCCCTTTTCCATTTTCTGTCTTCTATTCTGTCCAATGTTATCCCTCACTGTTGCACTACACCTCTCTTGTCAAGATGACCAAGTGATAAAATCTCAGTCCTCATTTTACTTGCTCATCCAGTAACATTTGACAAGTTTTATTCCTCTCTTTCTTGAAACATTTTATTTTCTTGGCTTCTGGAAAAATCTACTCCCTGAGTGATTTTTCTGTGTCCTCTGCTGGCTCCTCTTCCCTTTCCTATCATCTCAGTGTTAGCAAATTGATTCCTTGATGTCCTTTTCTTCCCTTTCTACAAACACAATAGAAGTAATCATCTCCTTTAGTCTCATGGTCTTAAATATTAAGCTGGTGTAAAAGTAATCGCTTTTTTCCCCATTACTTTCAATGGCAAAAATCTCAATTACTTTTGCACCACCCTAATAAAAAACATTAAAAGTATGTTGATGAGTCCCAAATTTATATCCCTAGGCTTTCATCTGAGCTGCAGCCTATTACATCTGCCTTTTTGACAACTTCTCTTGAGTATCTAAAAAGCATCTCAAACATAAGATTCTAAAGGTAAAATCTTAATTTCTTTCCCATTTTCTCCCAGTTGCTCAAGACAGACACTCAGGATTTATGTTTGGTACTTTTTTTTACTTCATACCCATATCCAATTTACCAGTAAATTCTACAGGTTTGACCACCAAAATATGTTCTGCATCCGACTGCAACCTCACTAAACTCATCGAGGTCCAAGTTGCTGCAATCTCTCTCCTAGGATTCTTTCAGCAAACTTCCCAAATGGTCTTCCTGTTCCCACTCTTGCCCTCATCCCCTGCTACCACTAGCAGAATATTTTCCACCCACCAACCAGTGTAATTCTTCAAAAATGTAAATGCTATCCGGTCACTCCAATGCACAAAACTCTCCAATGTTTTCACATAAATTTAGAAATAAAAGCCAGGCTCTCTACCATGGTCTACAAATCCCCAAAACATCTGGACCTTGCTTGCTTTTCTGAACCCATCTCCTGCCACTCTTTACCTCACTCAAGCCACTCACATTCCACTGGTATTCTTGCTTGTCTTCAAAACTAAGCTCATTCCTACCTTAGGCCCTTCATATTCTCTATATCCTCTGTCTAGAATGTTCTACCTATGCCTCAGTTTTTACATGATTAGTTTTTTTTTCATCATTCATATCTATGTTGAGATGTCACCTCTTCAGAGTGCCTTTTCCTGACTATTCTACGTAAAATAGCTCCCTTCCTGTATCCTTTTCCTGGGCTTTATAGTTTTATTACTCTGCATATTATGTCTTTTATAGGTGTACTTGCGTTTCCTGGTTGTCTGTTTCTCCTACTCAAGAGAACAGAGATTTTTATCTTATTTGTGATAGTATTCTCATGACTTAGAGCCTGGTACATCATAGAAACTCAATAAATACTTGTTAGATGAATGAATGAATGGGGAACATGGTTGTGTTATCAACAAATGGTTGAGACACTGGTGTTTAGAAAACAAAAATGACTTAGATAAGTGATTCTCAAAGTATGCTCCACAGACCAGGAGTACCACCATCATCTGGGAGCTTATTAGAAATGCAAATTCTGGGCCCCCTCAGCCTAGACCTACTAAATTAGAAACTGTAGATAAACAGAGTGATCTATTTTTTATCAAGACCTTCCAAAGATTCTGATATATGGTAAGTTTGAGAACCACTGGTTTCAGGGATAAGCCAAACCTAGCTTACTACCTATTTTATAATAAAATTTTACTGGAACACAGCCACTTCCATTCATTTACATGTTATCTATGGCTGCTTTTGCACAACAACAGCAGTACTGAATACTTGCAACACAAACATTATGGCCCACAAAGCCTATAATATTTACTATCCACTCCATTATAAAACAAGTTTGATTACCTCTAATTTAGATCAACACCTTATACCATGTAATTATGGTAAAGTAAACACACACTATTTATCTTCTTTTTTACCCAAATCCCACTGAAACTAAAGAAAAGCTATGACTAAAGAAGGCACCATAACAGACTGAAAAATAGAAAAGGGTAGCATCAGTGGACCAGATTATTTGAGGAATTTCCAGGACACAAAAAACATCTGGGGGAGAGGAGACACCAATGAGATCAGATTAACAGAAGCAAGTATAGAGACTGCACCACAAGATTCAAATAGAGGCTATTGCAAAAGGCAGCAATAGTTTCTAAGAAAACCGCAGATGAGTATTTTTTTCCAAGTAAGCAAGCTAAATCAACCCCGGAGAAAACATTTGGTGAATCATTAAAGGACTACCATCAGAAGATCTGCCCAGTGACCCTTCTCCCCAAAGACCTGCACAGCTAGCTACAGATCTCATTTATAAACAAAGCTGAAAGGCTTTGGGAAAGGCTCGTGGCTTCAGTACTGGAGTCTGAGAAGCAGAGTCCAGCAAGAGTTCCACAGTGACAGCAGAGGCACAGAAAGAAAAGGGAAGTCTGACTACAGCATTTGCCACCAAGATAAAGTGTCATGTACAGGTCTCTAAAGTAAGAGTTCTGAAATAGGAGACTTCCAGAATAGCTTCAGGAAAAAAGTACAAGGTAAGGACAGGAAACCCATGTTTACCCAGTAAACAAACGACTTCCCAGTACTTATGGATTAAATTATGCCCCCCAAAAGATATGTTAAAGTCCTAATCCCTGGTACCTCAGAATGTGACCTTATTTGGAAATAGGTCATTGCAGATGTAATTAGTTAAAATGAGGTCACAAGGGAGTATGGTGGTCTCTCAATCCAATATGACTTGTGCCCTTGTAAGAAGAGAGAGATGGCCGAGTGCAGTGGCTCAAGCCTGTAATCCCAGCACTTTGGGATGCCGAGATGGGTAGATCACCTGAGGTCAGGAGTTTGGGACCAGCCTGACCAATATGGTCAAACCCTGTCTCTACTAAAAACACAAAAATTAGCTAGGTGTGGTGTCAGGCACCTATAGTCCCAGCTACTCAGGAGGCTGAAACAGGGGAATTGCTTGAACCCGGGAGGAGGAGGTTGCAGTGAGCCGAGATCATGCCATTGCGCTCCATCCTGGGTGACAGAGCAAGACTCCATCTCAAAAAAAAAAAAAAGAAGAGAGAGACACAGAGAGGAGAACACCACGTGAAGACATAAAGACACACAGACACAGAGAGAAGACGATCATGTGAAAAGAGAGACAGAGGGCCAGGCATGGTGACTCACATCTGTAATCTCAACAATTTTGGAGTCCTAGGTAGCTCAAGACCAGACTGAGCAACATAGTAAGTCCCTGTCTCTACAAAAATAAAAATAAAAAATTAGCCAGGCATAATGGCATGTACTTGTAGTCCTAGCAACTTGGGAAGCTGAGGCAGGAGGATCACTTAAGCCCAGGAGTTTGAGGCTACAGTGAGCTATAATGCACTTCAGCCTGGGTGACAGAGCAAGACCCCGTCTCTTAATAATAATAATAAAAAGACAGAGGCAGAGAAGCTGGAAGAAGAAAATAATCTCCTAGAGGCTTTGGAGGTTGCATGGCCTGACAGTACTTTGATTTTGGACTTTTAGCCTCCAGTACTGTGAAAAAATGAATTTCTATTAGGCCACTTAGTTTTTTATTTGTTAGGGCAACCCTAGGAAACTAATACACTAGACCTCTGGCCATACATTCTACTGCTCCCTCTTCATCACCAAAAGTGGAACCTGAATTAACAGACAATCAAATTATCACCAAATACTTGGGAAAATTAACATCATTAGAAAGGATCATCTGATTCAAATAACAGAATAACTAAAACTTGAAGAAAATTAATGGCAGCAACAGAATAAGACTTTTTAAGTACAATTTATTTGAATGTATTAGAGAGTATATTACTTTAATTAGCAAAAATATGACAGCTATGAAAAACAGAAACAATTGGGATTCTTGGGAATTAAGACTATTATTACTATTTTTTTTTTCTTAGGGATGAGATCTCACTATGTTGCTCAGGCTGGACTCTGACTCCTGGGCTCAAGTGATCCTCCTGCCTCTGGCTCCTGAGTAGCTAGGACTACAGACCAGCACCACTACACCCAGTTTAGTTACCAAATATTTTTTAAACTATAAAAAACTATCCTGCATAGTAAAACACTGTTTATTAACTTAAAAAAAGAAAAATACTCATGGAAAACAACAAAATACCTTTTGGCATGCAAAAAGGCATGCATATTTAAGAACACATATGAAATATCTTAAATAGAAACAATGGTGGGGAGAATGGGAACAGACATCAAGGATGAAAGTTTTGAAAATAAACAAATGAGCTGGGCATGGTGGCTCTCGCCTGTAGTCCCAGCACTTTGAGAGGCCAAGGCAGGCAGATCACCCAAGGTAGGGAGTTCAAGACCAGCCTGACCAACATGGAGAAATCCTGTCTCTACTAAAAATACAAAGTTAGCTGGGTGTGGTGGTGCATACCTGTAATCCCAGCTACTCAGGAGGCTGACGCAGGAGAATCACTTGAACTCAGGAGGCAGAGGTTGTGGTGAGCCAAGATTGCACCATTGCACTCCAGCCTGGGCAACTAGAGCGAAACTCCATTTCAAAAATAAATAAATAAGTAAAATAAACAAATGAGCAATCCTAAGCCAAAAGAACAAAGCTTGAGGCATCACATTGTCAAGAGAACCTTGGGGTGTTGCTTTGCCAGCCAGAAATCTCTGTGGCTGGTGACACCTTTTCTCAGGATTTTTACTCAGGCCTGCTGGGCTCATTACACCCACTTGGCCTGGCAGGCTGTGCTTGGCTCACACCTCCGGCCCAAATCTCATGCCTCCCAAGGATGAGCCAGGCACAGAGTAGAAAGGGGTGTGTGAGTGAGAGTGGAGTTCAGCCACTGGGCACAGCCAGGCACATGGACTGTGGCAAGGTGGGCAGCTCCAGGTGCCAGCATGGGTACCAGCTCCCTATGAAGCTGCGTCTGGACCAGGCATACCTCAAGCAGCTTCCACAGCTGACACCAGGGAATGTGGTAGTACCCAGAAGCTTGGAGATGCCAGGAATCTGCAGAGCCACCAAGAGGGTGGCACAGCCCTGACTTGGGGAGCTCCTAGGTCTGGGATCCCCAAAGGGCCACAGCTGTCTCTCCTTCTCTCTTCTTTCTTGTTGCCTGCAACGTGGGGGCATATTTCATCCCTGTTTGTGTTACAGCTTTTTTAGCCCTCCCATTCTGCAAGTCCTGAGTTCTTCTCTTGCATCCAGGAAGAAAAAGGTATGCAAACACATGGAGGTGAGCAAGGTGAAGAGGAGATTTATTGAGTGACAGAGGAGACCCTGGAGTGGGTAGCTCTTCTCCACAGGCAGTCATCTGATCATCTCCTTGATCTGACTGAGCCCAGGGGTTTTTATGGGCTTCAGAGGGGAGCCCATAGAAAGCATCATAAGTTCCCATCCTGGTTCCTCAGTCAGGCCTCTGGATTCAGGCCATCCCTGGCTCAAACGTGGGGCTTCACTAGGGACCTGCCTCTTCCTGCCCAAGAGCCTGCCTGCCTCCTGCTGTCATCCACAGCACCCAGGCTGTTTGTGCCAAGAGGCAACTGCAGGCCAGTGCCAAGCTGCCTTCAGTAACCCCCCTCACCCTCTCCCATGCTTGTTGATACCCAAAATCTGAAGGGGGCCGAGGCAGCAGGGGGCTGGTGTGTCAGCACTGCTCCAAGCATGTGCACCCAGCCAGGTTGTGACAGCATCTGGGCTCAGCCTCAACTTTGCTTCAAGATCAGAGCAGGCACCAAGAGTGGGGAGAAGCCAGGCAGTGGGAGCAGACATCTCCAAGCCTGAGGGAGCAGAGGGGCTTCCTGGGCCCCCAAGAACACAGGTATGCCCAGGTCCACAGCTGTGGCTTGAGTGGCTGTAGCTGTGCCTGGGAAGCTTGAGGTTTCTGCACTGCCAATTCGGAGGGGCATGGGGCTTCTGCCTGTTCCCAGCTCCCACTGGCTCCATGGAGCTCAAAGCCCAGGCCATGCCTCCCCAACTGCAGCTGGTGTCTTTGCAGCCACCACTCCAGGTGGGTGGCTGCTGCCATCAACATTACCTCACTTAAAATTATATTACAAGGCTTTTTATCAGGGTAAACTGTCAGTCAAAAAAAGAACAAAAAAGAAATAGAAAAAAATTATACTACAAAAATATAGTAATCAAAATAGCATGGTACTGGCATAAAAATGGACACATAGATAAACAGAACAAAATAGAAAACTCAGAAGTAAAGCCATGTACCTCCAGTCAACTCATTTTTAACAAAGTTGACAAAGGTAGAAGAATGAAATTGAACCCCTATCTCTAGCCATATACAAAAATTAACTCAAGATAGGTTAAAGACTTTAAGACCCCAAACTATAAAAATCCTAGAAGAACACCTGTGAAAAACTCTTCTGGACATTGGCCTAGACAAAGAATTCATGACTAAGGCCTCAAAAGCAAATGCAACAAAAACAAAACTAGACAAATGTGACTTAATTAAACTGAAAAAGCTGCATTGCAAAAAAAAAAAAAAAAAAACTTAACAGAGTAAACAGACAACATACAGAATTGGAGATAATATTTGCAAACTACATATCCAACAATGGACTAATATCCAGAATATACAAGGAGATCAGCTAAAAAAACAAAAAACAAAAAACAACAACAAAAATAAAACCATTAAACATTAAAAAGTGGGCAAAGGACATGAGCAGACATTTTTCAAAAGAAGACATACAAGTGGCCAAAAAGCATATGAAAAAAATGCTCACATCACTAATCATCTAATCATCAAAAAAAGGCAAATAAAAACCACAATGAGATATCATCTTGCACCAGTCAGAATGGCTGTTATTGAAAAGACAAAAAATAACAGATGTTGTCAAGAATGTGGAGAAAAGGGAACACATACACACTGTTGGTAGGAATGTAAATGAGTACCTCTATGTAAATCAATACAGAGATTTCTCAAACAACTAAAAATAAAACTACCTACCATTCAATCCAGCAATCCCACACTGCATATATACCCACAGGAAAAGTAATCATTATATTAAAAAATACTTGCACTCAGATGTTTACAACAGTGCAATTCACAATAGCAAAAATATGAAATCAACCAAAGTGTTCATCAGTGGATGCTTGGATAATGAAAACGTGGTATCTATATACCATGGAATACTACTCAGCCATAAAATTATATCTTTAGCAGCAATATAGATGAAACTGGAAGCCATTATATTAAGCAAAATAACTCAGAAAGTCAAATACCACATGTTGTCATCTATACCTGGGAGCTAAATTATGTGTACACAGGGACATAGACTGTGGAGAAATAGACTCTGGAGATTCAGAGGAGTAGGAGGAGAGTAAAAGATGAGAAATTAATAAGTACAATGTACATTATTTGGATGGTGGTTATACTAAAAGCCCAGACTTCACCTTTATGTAACATATCCATTTAAGAAAACTAACTTGTATTTCCTAAATTTATACAAATTAAAAATGAATGAATGAAGGAATGAAACAAGACACATGGGCAAATTATAAAACTGTGCTATGAATTAAGATGGTGTGATTAACTATTTACACCCAGGATCCAAAAAGGAAAAAACTTTACATATTAATAGGGAAACTAATTTCCAAAATACATATAGCTGAAGATTAATTTACAGAACTAAATGTCTAAACTGAGAGATTCTCCCAGAACACAATGTAAAATTTAAAAAATCATAAAATGGAAAATGTTGAAGAGTTCAGGGGCATGAAAAGAGACCCAAATGATCTCAAATACCCATTGTGTAAGTTTCAGAGGGATGCAATAGAAGCAATAAAATAAGAAAACAAATAAATAATGAAGTGAAATTTCTTGGAGCTAGAGAAAGACACTAGACTTCAGAGCAAAAGCTCTGTAAGATGAAGGGGCTGAGGAGGAAGGGGAGGAATGCATGCCTTTGCAAGCTTGATGGAACTTCAGGCCACCAAGGATAAGGTGAAAAATCCCAAAAACTTTCATAGAGAAGAAACAGACTTTTTTCTTTGAAAAGAAGAATCTGATTCCAAATAATTGAGGAGACTAAGTAGGTGACTATGCTCATTGCTAAGATTTGGCTCTAGAAAAAGCTGGGCAGTATATGGTATTGCTAGAAGGGATGTCATCAATAGTGAGTTAAGTGTACTAAAATTACCATTTTTCTCACAAAGCTTCATGTTCTGAAGGGAAAGAGGCAATTATAATTCTGGTCCCAGCTATACATGGGCTGGTGCCAGTGTATCATCACCCAACTGCTTCTCTAAAATCCAGCTAACATCCATCTCTCATAAGAAGCAGCATTTATACGAAGACATTCTAATGTCTACACATCTATAATCCAATATCTGTAATATAATCTATAATCCAATATCTGTAATCCAATATAATATATATAAACGCTAACTAGCATCATTTCTAATTATAAATCCCTATGAAGTCTCCTTTATAAATGACAACGAGGCCAGCATACGGAGACTTTTCCAGAGTCATGCGCTTGTGGGTGGCAGAACAAGGGCTGAGAGCCAGGCCTCCTGACTTTGTAGCCAGTAGTACTGGTACCACCATGTCATGCTGACAGCTCAGCACCAATCCTGCTATACTCTTGTGTTTTCTCATGTTTGTGATGAAGTATGTACATCTGCGTCATTGGAAGGCTTGGAGAAGAGTCCAGAGGTGCAAAACAAAGCAAATCTCCCCACCCCTGGCAGAATCTTCAGTCCCAGCCTAATGAGCTCACCAGCTCAGTAAGCTCTGCAACTGCTTCAGGTTACCAGAAGAATAGAGTATGTAACAGTGCTAGGAAAAGAGACACTTAAAAACCCACATCCAGGCATTGTTCAATGACTGCTCGTAAATACTTTATGGCAAAATTCTTTCTGGTGGCACAGAAGGCCATGAACAGTCTGACACCTCCATTAGTCACCTCCATTAGTCACCACTACGACTTCCTGACCCATCTCTGGGTTTCACTTCAGTTTTTAGATCCCCAGCCCTAAGATTTAAGCAAAATTTCATCGATAGTTCCTCTTCAAAAGCATTTCCAGAATAACTATTAAAATCCCATGGACTAGTCAAGATAATGAGATATGCTTTCGAGTGAACAGATTTATTTTTTTAGAGATTTATTTCTTCCTTTTAGAGATTTATTTTTTAGCTTACCAAAAAACAAATCTAATGTGAAACTTATTGAAAATTGTTTTAAAAACTTGAAATGCTACTACAAAATAGCCCATTATTGCCTAAGCTTTCTATACCTACTAGAGTTTTCTAAATCTCTACTACATAGGCTAGAGAATTAACATTTTTTTATATGTACGATGCAAATCTAGCCTCTCTGAATTTTCTTTAAGGCCAACTATTTTAATATAGGCCAGTATTTTACTCTCTCTATTATTCAATCGCAAACCATGTTTCTTTCCTCACAGTAGTCCATTTTGACAAAACCCATCTTTTCATTCTTTTCAGCAAATACAAAAATTGGGATTCATTCATGAGAAGTCGGTGAAAATAAAAATTATTTCAGATTTTCTTTACATTTGTATAATAGCACTAGTAGAGGAGGAATGGCTTTCCAGATAACTTGTTGGGAAAAAAATATAAGTGGGAAATTACACTAAGCCTATATAAACAATTCCAAAATAGAATTCTCTTTTCTCCTTGGTAAACAAATGCTTGATTTTCATAATTCAACATATAATTTTAAACTAGGGCAACCAAACTTGTGACATGTAAAGAGGAATTTTATTGTTAAGTTACACTAGTATACTGCAAAGTCATACAAAATACAAAGGAGTAAAATATATTTTTTAATAATCTTGCACAAAAATGCTCAGGAATCTTCTACCTGAGGTAACTATAGGAAAAAGAACACTAGGTCAGCTGAAGGCTGAACTAAATTTGTTCCATAAAAGTTGGTGAGTTTCATTTTTCACTTCTAAGGGGATAAAGGAAAAAGAATGTACATTTTATTTAAGAAAACCCAGAATACTGCCAAAAGTTTGCCACCCACTTTGGCATTCTGCCTTTATCCTGAAAGATAATTTCTTCTCCATTATAAACAGCCTATGTGAGATGAACTGTCAACAAGAGGGAAGCTAGAGTGAGAAAAGGAGAAAAAGAACAGCATCATGCAAGGAAAGTTATGAAGCAAATTGACTCATGATTCTCTCTTGGTTTGCATTTATTTATGCAAATAGAATTAAAAAGTCAGATAGCCCTAACGTTAGCCAGATGAAGTGCGGTTAGAAATGGTTGACTGGAAATTCTCTTGCTTTCATCAAACAATTGGTATGTGAATATTGCATCAGCTTGGTCCTTTTGATGTTCCTACATGACTTAAGAAAACTTTATATGTCCAATAGTGTATTTCCAATGACAAAAATTCTGCTGTGTGATTTTAGAAAATCACTAAAATTACCAGTACTTCTGCTAGATCTTTCACAGTTGCAAAAACAAATGATTTTGAACAAGGTTCTATTTTTCATGAAAATATTCAACTAAATGCAGGGAAAGTAAGTGCAAAATATCTAGGGAAGGCACCAACCAAATCATGCAAGGAGAGATTTTTCTAGACTTCAAAGAAAAAGTATTCAGTGACTCCAAGGTGTGGGGCAAGGGAGGCAGGGGAATAATGAATTTGTTTCCTTTGCATTGTTCTACTTCCTTGTTTGCTGTGTTGCACAAACTCTATTGAATATCAAGATTTGGCCTCTTATGAATAAGACACTTAATAGAGAAGAATGTCAGTTTTTTCAAGCCCATAAATAACTTTTAAATGTTCTTAGAATTTTACAATTGGATGAAAAAGCATCAAAAAACATAGTTTGTATAATTGTATCATTAAAAATATTTTCAATTACTATTCAAGGAGTTAATTGATGCTGAATACAAAATGTCTAAGATTTATCATTTAAGTTTATGAGCTAAAGGAAATCTTAGTGGTTATCTAGCCTAACTTCATTGTTCTACATTTCTGTTTTGTTTTTTCCAAATAATGTATCTTGTTTGCTTCACGATTATGTTAAAGAAAGAGGTTTTTTCAGAAATAAGAAATAGATTATAAATTTTTAAAAAGGAAAGAAAATTGAGGAAAGAGGGAATTAAAGGATATTGGATAATATAGAGAAAGACATTTACAGGGCATAAAATCATTTCTAGTGGAAGGAGGACACATGGATTTGTCATTGCCAGAGTACCTTTTGTTTTTCTGAGCATTTTGTGAGATGGCCAATTTTACCCAGCATAGAATCAAGTAAGAATGAAACTGAAGTAATTTGCAAAGTTGAAAGTTGAGTATGACCATAAGCCTCCAATCCTAGTTCCAGCCTGCACACGATGCTGGGAATATAGTTTGAGTATTTGTCTCTGCCCCAATCTCATGTTGAAATATAATCTCCAATGTTGGAGGTGGGACCTTGTGGGAGGTGTTTGGAACATGGGAGCAGATCTCTAGAAGCTGAGTAAATGCCAGCACCATGCTTCCTGTAAAACCTGCAGAACCATGAGCCACTTAATCCTCTTTTCTTTATAAATTACCCAGTCTCAGGTATTGCTTTACAGCAAGGGAAAAATGGCTTAATACCTTGGGCATGCTCCAGTAGAGATTAGAATTCACATGAAACAACAAGTGAGAAACAGGGAGAAAACTATTAAGAGATCTATGGTAGGGAAGATTGTGGCTGTTGTCTCCATTTACTTTTAGAATTTCTTCGTGTGTGTGTGTGTGTGTCTGTGTGTGTGACAACTAGTAGAAACAGAATAACCAAATCTCTTAGCTAGAAATGACTTTATATGTTGTATTACTAAAGACGTCCAATTTCCAACATCCTCAATATATACAGTGACAGAGGACAGATAACTCACTATTTTGTGGGGTAGTTTATTCATTTGTGTAAATACCAGCCATTGTTCCTAATATTGTTATCAAGGGTCTCAACCTGAAAATAAATTCATCTCCCCCACCCATCTTTCACAACAACAAAGCAAAAAATTCCCCTTCCAGACTTTGTCACATCTGTTAATAACATAGCCATTTTATCAAACTCAAAAACTGTGTGCTCCCTTACATTTAAAAATCCAGTTATCAAGTCTTGCTAATTCCAGTTTGGACTCGGTAGCATCCATTCCTACCCAGTTTCGTTTACAGCATACCATCACTTCTGCTGTACATTTATTCATCACACAGACAAACTCTGATACAATATGGAGGAAGATTATGCAAGAGCATGAATATTAGGAGGAACCATTGAGGAATATTATGGAGGCTGGCCACCACACAAGGTAACAGAAAAGATGACCACCTACAATGTTAGGATCACTGGGAAGAGGACATCTTTCTCCATAGGTCTAGAAGGAAAAGTTCTAGAGATAACTCTAACTGGCTTAGTTTAGATCATGTGCCCATCCCTGAACCAATAATTATGAAATGGACTCCCTTAGTTGACCAGACTCCAGACTTGGGTCATGTGCTCTGCCTATGGTTTTTCTTTTTTTCTTTCTTTTTTTTTTTTTTTTTTTTTTGAGACCGAGTCTCACTCTGTCACCCAGGCTGGAGTGCAGTGGCGCCATCTCGGCTCACTGCAAGCTCCGCCTCCCAGGTTCGCGCCATTCTCCTGCCTCAGCCTCCCAACTAGCTGGGACTACTGGCACCTGCCACCATGCCAGGCTAATTTTTTTGTATTTTTAGTAGAGATGGGGTTTCACCATGTTAGCCAGGATAGTCTCGATCTCCTGACCTCACGATCCGCCCGCCTCAGCTTCCCAAAGTGCTGGGATTAAAGGCATGAGTCGCCGTGCCCGGCCTACCTATGGCTTTTGAGGGCAAATGGTGTCATCTCCACCTGAACCACTGAATCATAAAAGAGGGGTTGCTGAACGGAAATACTACATATATCCTCTATTCTGCCTCACACTTCAACTGCTTTCTTGGTCCTCTAAACATCCTCATATTACTCTGTCTCTATCTTCTTTTTCAAATGCTACATAGCCGACAAATTAACTTTCCTAAAACTCAACTTGGATCATATGTTTCCTTTTCTCAAAATCTTCCCTAAATGGGTCCTCACACTTAAAAGGTAAGTCCTTAGTCCTTACCTGGCATTCACACTGTTCTATAATCTGATCCCAGATTATTCTAGTCTAATCTACACTTTTGCACCTCCAAAAAATGTCAATTTACTCACTTTCTTCCTAAAATGACTTTGACTCCATGGCCTTGTTCACATTGTTCACATTCTTTATTCACCAAGAATACCTTTTTTCTCTCTTCTTCCCTGTTCAAAGTCTACCCATTCTTCAAGTGCAAGTCAGAGTTTACTTCCATATAGATTTCTATAGTCATCCTAGCCTGAAGGAACTCCTTTCTCTCCCTTTCGCTCTCATGATATTTTTGATGTATCATTCTTAAATAATGATGAACTGCTTTATTCTATTATGAATTCATATTTCAATAAGTAACACATATTATCTAGCCACCCATATTGCAAATATCTTAAAGGCAAGAACAATGGCTTATATTTCTTTTCATCCCGTGAGAGGCATAGCTTGCATTTAATAAACATTTATTTATATCTCTGGATAATTATAGATATGAATATAGATATGAGTGTTACTATACTACGGCACTCACTTTTAAAAAGAAGACTTAAACACACTAGCTTCAGCCAAAGTCCACACCAGACAAAAGCTGTTCAGTAATTAGAAAGATACTCCAATTCTAAAACGATGTGCACTTACTACTACATACCTGCAGAAAATGAGTTGCTACTTTTCAAAATGAATGGGATTGCTGAAGCAATAATCTAGATAATTTTAGCCAACAGTTATATATATATACTCCTACTTCAAGTTAGCTATCTACAATGGTTAAATATACCACATACTGCTATTTTGCTCCTAAAGGAGTTTGTTTGAACTGAAGCATAGTCAGCACAAATTACTTCTAGGAAACCATTTCTGAGAGAATTTGGCTCTTTACATTTTTGGCCAGAATTCCTTGAGTTTTGGCTTCCAGTGTGTATTTTGCTTTCCTGGTAGAAAAGTGTACTCCTAGTATCTTGTTGGCAAGGATGCCTTGCCAGAAGGAAATACACACTACTTTCTTCATAAAAGGATGGGAACACTCTTAGGTAGACTATTGGCATGTAGTCTAAGTGAAATGAGCCCACCCATCATTACAACCTTACCAAATATGTAAGACATCCAAGTATTGTGGATAAACACTCCTAGGTGTTTTGCATATACAAAATCATCCAGAAGTTACTCTAGAAAGGATGGCAATACAAAATATTATGCATGTTCCAAGAGAATAATAATGACTGTCATAAATAATTATAGAAGGTAGAATTTTTTGTGAGTTTGGAAAGCTCAGGAAAGGTTTCAAAAGGAAACGGATCTAACCAATGGATCACTTAGTAGAGATGGACCATTTAGTAGAGTCCCACAAGAGACAGGACTAAAAATGACATATTCTAAGCCAATAGTATAGAAAAAGGGGGCTTACATAGAGGCCTAATAAGTAAAATAAGGTAGGCAATTTGGAAATACACTAGAGAAAAGCTTTAAGATTCTGTATTTTATACTATAGACAATGGAGATTTTTGAGTTTTCAAGCACCAGCAAAATAGTGTTTTAATACCAAATTGAGATATAATTGTCAGTTTTAAAAATATATATGTTTTCTAAAAAAATAAAATCACTAAAATAATTTTGAAGAAAAAGATAAATCAAAAAAGATCTTTTTGATTGTTTTCAAAAAAAATCAAAAACATTCTTTTGGAATAGAAATTACACATAGCATTGAATGGAATTAATAAAGTTCAAAGTCAAGATCATGAGTAGGAAGAATAGAATTCAAGCAGTTTAGAGGCTGGACCATGAAAGGTAATATTATAACTAAAATGATTCAGCACTTTATTCACATTTTGTGCTTTTTTCCTGATTATAAAATAACCCAGATATAGCAATTTCACTTCTGGGTACTTACCCAAAATATTTGCCATTAGTATCTCAAAAAGATGTCTGCACTCCCATGTTCATTGCAGCATTACTCACGATAGCCAAGATATGGAATTCATCTAAGTCTTCATCAGTGGATACATGTATAAAGAAAATGTGGTGTATATACACAATGGAATATTATTTAGCCATAAAAAGAATGAAATCCTGACATTTATGACAACATGGATAAACCTGGAAGATATGATGCTAAGTGAAATAAGCCAGGCACAGAAAAAACAAATATGGCATGTTCTCCCTTGCATGTGGTATCTAAAACAACTGAACTCAAAGAAGCAGAGAGTAGAATGGCAGCTGCCAGAGGCAGGAGAGACAGGGGAATAGAGAGATGATAGGTAAATGATACAAAGCCTCAATTAGACAACAGAAATAAGGGTTTTTATTCTTTCAGATATATTGTACACCATAGTAAATACCATAAATAATAATATATATTTCAAAATCACTGAGTAAATTTCAAATGTTCTCACCAAAAAAAGATAAGTATTTGAGGTGATGGATATGTTAATTAGCTTGATTTAATTATTCCACATTGTATTCATCAATCATAACATCACTTTGTACCCCATAAATATATACAAATATAATTTGTCAATGTAGAGTTAAAAATAGAAATTACAGAAAAAATAAAATAACTCATTATCCTTGTTTTAAAAACTTTGTTAAAAATTTTAACTATATAAAATACAACTGGGCCAGGGACAGGGCTTACACCTGTAATCTCAGCACTTTGGGACTCCAAGGTGGGAGGATCTCTTGAGATCAGGAGTTTGAGACGAGTCTGGGCAGCATAGTGAGACCCTGTCTACAAAACAAAAACAAACTGCTGGACATGTGGTGCATGCTTATCGTCCTAGATACTCAGGAGGCCGAGGTAGTGAGCCCAGGAGTGTGAGGCTGCAGTGAGCTATGATCACACCACTGCATTACAGCCTGGGTGATGAAGTGAGACCCTGTCTCTAAAAATATAAAATAAAATAAAACTGGCATATTGGTAAAAAGTTTACCAGAAAAGAAAGAAATATAATTAAAAATGTAAATACAACTGTGATACGAAAGTGATATCAAAAATCTTTGCATTGAAATTTAAATACTTTGATTTTTAGTGAGAATTTCACTCAGAACCTACTTACAGATACTTTTAACATGTTTATAGCAATGTTTAACTAGTGTATCAGTTTATAGCAGCTAAGATACAACTTAGAACAGTTTTGCTGCTAGGTGCTGTGATATTAATAACATTAGAAAGTTAAAACCAACATTGAGAGTAGAGACAAAAAAAGATGTGAAAAAATTAATTCACCAGTTAAGAGTAGTTCCCTTAAGTATATAAGCAAACAGCTACTTGCATCACAAATTATTGTAATTATAACAAAGTAATTTACATTTCTAATGACCCTGCATCATGAAGAAAACATAAAATTAAATGGCACTTAATCTATTTAAGAGGACTTAAAGAAATAATTATCACGAATAATTTTTTTTTTTTTTTTGAGATGGAGTCTCACTTTGTTGCCCAGGCTGGAGTGCAGTGGCCGGATCTCAGCTCACTGCAAGCTCCGCCTCCCAGGTTTACGCCATTCTCCTGCCTCAGCCTCCCGAGTAGCTGGGACTACAGGCGCCCGCCACCTCGCCCGGCTAGTTTTTTTTCTGTACTTTTTTTCAGTAGAGACAGAGTTTCAACTTGTTAGCCAGGATGGTCTCGATCTCCTGACCTCGTGATCCGCCTGTCTCGGCCTCCCAAAGTGCTGGGATTACAGGCGTTAGCCACCGCGCCCGGCCTATCATGAATAATTTTTTAAAACTATTGGACAATTATCTAAATAATTCCATAATTATTCTGAATAAATAATAAGCTGTGATCATCCTAATTGGCTTGGGAAAGGATTTATATTACAATCACATTCAAAAACTGAAAAATATGAAAAATTAAGGTAATAATAAAGTAACAAAATAAATTAAAAGTTGCAATTACATTAAAAATCACTGTGGCCATAATTATGACCTGTAGACACATCTGGAATACAAGAACACAGGCACAGAAGTCACTTAACAAATTTTTCTTTTTATGAGTGATCAGCAATGAGTATTTTAACAGCTTTTAACACTACATTCAAACATCATCACACTTTTAAAAAGGGTTTATTATTGAATCAAAATATCTTTTTGGCAAAAAGTTAAAGCATAAGTTGAAATGTGATGAGTACAAAATGATTAGGGGGTATAATAAAATCATTATTCATCTTAATGCTTCATACCAGCTAGCACTCCAAGTTAGCAAAAGTCAAACAGGAAAAACAAGGATTTTAAAAGTTGATTATAAGATGAAAAATACTAACAACTATTTTTGGCACCTGTTTAATGCTTTGTGGCTCTATACATTTCTTAACTTGTCCTGCTTAGACTCTTTCAGTGCTTCTTTATTCTAGTATTCATCCTTTCCCAATTCAGTCTATGTGCTCTGAAGGAAAATTACCTCTTCCCTAGTCATAGGGGTGGACTCTGGATCAAACCACATCTGAAGCTTCTTTATCACTGGATCTTTCAATTATGAAAGCTAATACCCTTCTTTTATTGGTCAAGTCATTTGGAATTAAATTTTATTTCATTAGAAAATTAAATTATATCACATATAATGTATATGAAATATGTATACACAATTAAAATAATAATAATAAAATGAACACTCATGTACCAGACCAGCTTAAGAAATAAAACAGTGTTCAGAGCTCTCCTAAGTGCCCTGCCTTATTATAACTGGCTTCCCAACCCAACCCTGAGAGGTACACACCATCATGAACTTTTGGTTTATGATATATAACAAATATCTTTTCACAACGTGACTAACCTTTTTTAGTTCCTCTATGGTTTCCATTCATTATAGAGGGTTTTTAATTTTAATGTCAAATGGATACATTTTTTTCCTCTGCTAGTTCATATTATTATATGTGTCTTATTTAATAGACCTATCCTGGCTAGGTACAGTGGCTCATGCCTGTAATCCCAGCACTGAGAGAGGCCCAAGTGAGAGGATCACTTGAGCCCAGGAGTTCCAGGCTGCAGGAAACCATGATTGTGACACTTGAAAGATATATTTCTATGTTTTCAAGTTTTCCTTTTCATAGTAAGTATTTTATTTTCTTAGAATTGATTTTTGTGGGGTAAAGTACAATTTCACATTTTTCATAAAATTATTTTTCACAAAGTAACATAATGTAACCAAACTCAGGTTTGGCTGGTAGCTGCCTGAAAAGCCAAGTACAGAAGAGGCAAGGTGTGGTGGAAGGAAAGCAGCTTTATTCAAATGCCAGCAGTTGAGGAGACGGCTGGGTTCAAGCTGCAAAGAAACCATCTGAAATTTTTAAGCTAAGTGAAGGAGTTTATGAGGAAAAACACATGGGAGTAGTGCAGGGTGCAGGTCTGCATGTGTTGTTCCCATGGCTATCTTGAGCTATTGCCCATCTGGGTGTGGCTGGCCCCATCTAGGTTACCAGATGAGTTGTAAATTAACCACCTAAAGAGGGAGAAATCTGCAGCTAGGTCTCCATACCTGGTTTGTTTTGAGATTAGCTGGCGGAATTTCTAAGTAAGCATATAGTCAGATGAGCATGCACGGTGCAAGGAAGTTTCTACTGGGAAAGAGGGAGAAACAAAGAGCTTCACAGTACATTTTAAAGGTGTATTCTGAGATTAGAGAAAGTCTAAAATGCATTTTAAAGCTAAGATACTCAGTTACAAAAACAATAGTTCTTCCTTCCCACTGACATACAAGGCCTGCTCTATCATAAATCAAGTTTGTTTTTCCTCTATGCCTGCACCAGTCTTTTTTAATTGAGGAAATATATACATATATAATTCACCATATTTACCATTTTTAAGCTTGCAGTTCAGTGGTAATAAATACATTCATATTCTTTATTTTCCCTCTTCATCCCCCACACCCTCTTCTTAACCTCTGGTAACCCACAGTCTACTCTCTACTTCATGAAATTCACATTTTTAGTGCCCACATATGAGTGAGAATGTGAGATATTTGTATTTTACTTAACATAATGGCCTCCAGTTCTATCCATGTTGATGCAAACAACAGGAGTCTGAATAATAATCCATAGTGTATATATAACACATTTCTTTATCCATTTATACATTAGTGGACATTTAGGCTGATTCCATATTTTGGCTATTGTAAATGGTGCAGCAAAAAACAGTGAAGCATACCTATCTCTTTTATATATTGATTTCCTTTCTTTTGGATATATACCCAGTAGTGGAATTGCTGTATCATATGGTAAATTCATTTTTAGTTTTCTGAGGAACCCCCATGCTGTTCTCCATAGTGGCTATACTAATTTGCATCCCCACCAACAGTTTATGAGCGTTCCCCTTTCCCCACATTCTTGCCAGCATGTTATTGTGCCTGGATCAATTTTAATGCAACCTATTCTATTCCCTTAGTCTGTCTAACCCTATAATATAGAATTTTGTAGCTATATAATTATACTCGTTATCTAGGAGGGCAAATCATACTATATTGCTCTTCTTCTCTGGGAATTTTGTGACTATTCTTACCTCTTGCTCATCCATATTGATTTTTGAATAAACATATCTAGTTCCATAAAAAATCTTGATGGGATTTTGACAGAAACTACCCTGAATTGTTAGGCATATTTGGAAAGAGCAGCATTTTCACAATATTGAGTCTTTGTACACAAGATTGTGAAAGATCTTTACATTTGGATATTCTTTAATGTCTTTTTCCATATGGTTTATACTTTTCTCCATGAAGTGCTTACATATCTTTTATTAGATCTATTAATGGGTACTTGGTATTTTCAATTGCCATAATAAATGGTATCTTTCTTAACTGCATTATTAAACTGCTCATAGCTGATGTATTGACATGCAATTAATTTATGTTAATGCTTTAAATTGAGCAATCGTGTTAAACTCTCTTATTAAATCTCATAATTTTTCTGCAGACCCTTGGGTTTTCTATGTAAAGTCATTTCATTTATGAATGACAATGTTTCCCCCTCCTTTTCAATCATTATACTTTGTTTCTTTTTCTTTCCTCACTGCACAAGCCAGGACTACAAGTAAAATGTTGAACAGTGATGGTGATAGAGAGCATCCTTGCCCTGTTTCTTATTTAAGAACATGCATTCAACGTTACCTCAGGGAGTGTCATAAATCCTGATGGGATGCTGAAGGGGGATGGTCTTTATCCTGCACCAGCTTCCTGCTGGCTTTCAGTGGTGACCCTGCCTAACAGGGGAACTCATATGGGCAAGATGATTGTTGGTAGCCAATTTTAAAATAAGATAACAAGCTTTTGAGCCAGGTTGTCTGGCTCCAGCTTATTCCCTTAGCTTGTCAATGCAGTTAGAACCAGAGGAACAAAGTTACAGGAGCTGACCAAAAAGCTGAAGGAAAGAGTTATTTCTTGGTCCTTCTCAAGGGGAGGAAAAAAAATACTGAAAGCAGTGACACACAGCAAAAGTTTAATTTTTGAGATATGATTGAGAACTTTTTTTTAAAAGAAACAGGTCATAAAATTAAAACTAAATTTTTTAACATTTTAGTGAGAGAAAAACAATACTTTAAGGAAACTTTATTTTAACATAGTTTAAGATAGGGGACCAATCTTAGAAAGATTATTATAAATAATCTCTTTTTAATAATAACCAACTTAATCTCCTACAAAATTCCTTTTATAAAGTCCACTTCATGAACCTTATGATGACTTGCACAGACCATCTATGATATGCTTGGACTTTCTGACTTGTCCTAAATGTTTCTCTTTCTTAAATAATCAGTCATTTTACTTTAGGACAAAAGTTGACCACACAAGATGCTTTTTTATATAAAATTATATAAAATTATTCTCTTTTTAAATCTTCCTTACCAAAAAATACATCTTCATATCTACATGTTTCTTCATATCTCTCTTTTTCCTACTTACTGATTTCTTTCTAGCTTACTTCATAATTAACCATTTTTAGTCCATAGTTTGAGCTGACCGTTAGATAACCCCTGAATTACATAAAATTATTCTTTTCTTTTTAAATAAGACTAGAAACTGGGAGGCTTCTGGCCTCCAATGCTTCCCAGAGAGATGCAGAATTAAACAACCCAACGAACAAAAATCATTAAGAGCAGAAGGAAAATGATAAGCGTGAAGTTCAGGGAATGCAAGCATAGGGCTATGTGCATCAGAAGCTGCTGCCACAATAGCACACAGGACTCTCTATTTTACTGGCATGTTGCAAATAGGCCTAGTTTCCACATAGGAAAGAGAATGCTGTTCCCACCAGGGAAATCCCTGTGGTAGGTCCTTGTAGAACTACATGAGGCTTATTAGTGTTTATCCCAGATTTATTAGCTGGTATGCTTGGATCCCACTCTCCCCAAGGGTCAAAGTTCTTAGGCCTCATAGCTGAATAACAGTCATCTGCACATAAGGCCCCATTTCCAACTTTTGAAGCTTGCATGTAATATTAAGGGCAGACTGACTTATGAAGTGCTGAGCTATAACAGTGCTTCAACAGCACTGTTATGGGAGTGATTAACATAATGTATTTTAGAATATCAAAGTCATAATATTCCATTTTATCAAGAATTCCAGTTTTGGCCCCTTGACCCCATGCTTCCCTTCCTTCCCTTTCTCTATGTCAGGATTGTTGTATACCATAAAAGCAGTATCCAGAAGCTGTGTCTGAGGTGTCTGAGGCCCCATTTCCAACTTTTGAAGCTTGCTTCTAATATTAAGGGCAGACTGACTTATGAAGTGCTGAGCTATAACAGTGCTTCATCAGCACTGTTACGGGAGTGATTAGATTGACATAACATATTTTGGAATATCAAAGTCATAATATTCCATTTTATCAAGAATCCAGTTTTGGGCCCTAGACCCCATGGTTCCTTTCCTCTTCTGAATCTGTTAACTGGGTTTTGAATTGCAGTTGCACCCCTATTTTGACCATAATATCATTCCTAGCAGGGAAACTGGTCAACTTGGCACTACCAGAAATTCTTGTTGAAATATTTGGGTTCTTTGTTTTAAATTGACAAATCAGAGAAGGAGTAAAAAATCTAGTTTGTGGCTTTTCTTCCATTCTGATAACACTCATAGACCGAGAGGAAAGTTTTCCTGCATAAGCAGTAAGGACATAGTAGTTTGCCCCTGTATCGAAAAGAAACTGAATTTGGGTGTCCATGCTGTCCAGAGTTACCTGGGGTTCGTCAATGGTAATTATGATATTCCTGGACTAAGGGTGGTGAGGGAGACCCTGGGCCCCTTCAGTCTTCATCCAGTTCCTCCCTTTGCATTGCTAGAGTTCTGACTGGCCAAGCCCCTATATGGGAGTGGGGCAGTCAATCCTCTAGTGTCAGAGATCATAACTGGTATCTTTGCACTGATGGCAGGGGCCTGGTGGGGGTCTGGATATAATCCTTCATCCAATGTCCATTCTTTTTGCACTTTAAGCAAGGGTTACTACCTTTGGGCCCTCACAGATTTCCTTTGACATCTTTTGGGCCTTTAGGGCATTGCCAGTGACAGCAGCCATAATTTCAGCTTGCCATTTATTTTCCCTCCCTTTCTCTAGGTCATGATTGTTGTATACCATAAAAGCAGTATCCAGAAGCTGTGTCTGAGGTGTCTGAGGCCCCATTTCCAACTTTTGAAGCTTGCATCTAATATTAAGGGCAGACTGACTTATGAAGTGCTGAGCTATAAGTGCTTTCCCTTGTTGAGAGGCTGGGTCTAGGTTAGTGTACAGTTAGTTTAACCAGCTGTAAAACATAGCCATGATTTTTCTCCTTTTCCTGGGTGGCTTCCCTCAGTCATTCCTTTTCTCATTCTTCCATGAAAGGTCAAAAACCCAAAGACAAGGTTTGAAAACCATTTGCAAACTTCTTAGGATTTTCAGAGTAACTCTCTAGTTTTTCTTTACATTGCTGTGTATCCGTTACCTAAAAAGGGGCTTGGACTAGCATTGGGCACACTGGCCCTGCCACCTCTCTGAGAGGAAATAGGATTGGGAGGTAGAGTATGGGGTATCTTTCTATTGTGCAGAGGACTCAGCAGAATTTCTGTTGACTCTTGTGGTTTTTCTTCCAGTGTGCTAGGTGAAGAGTTACGTGGAGGCAGCAGTGGTTCCCTCTGAGAGACTGGTGACCCCTATAGCAGAGAATTATTTATGAAGTCTACATGTGTCTTAGAACTCTCCTCTTGAGTACGTTTTCTTGAAACTTTGCATATAGATGGGTTCTACTAACGGACGTATTTTATCTCCTGGGTTGTTAAATGCACGCAGTGAACAGGTTTGACAATCAGCTTAGCCACTGAAGCCAGATTATATCTGATAGTGTTTGTTTACCATGGCTAGTATGGCATCCCTCCCCTTGTGGAAGAAGTCATGCAAGGTTTTTATAGCTTTCTACTGGGCTGCTTGAGGGAGATATAATTTTGGCCATATATGTCACCAGAGTCTTTGTTTTTGACCCCCTTGCTCTTTTGATTAGTTGTTTTTCTTGTACTGTGTAGTTAGGTTTTACAGGGGAATTACGATAAGGAAACAAAGCTAAAACTGGTTGGTATTGTATTCTGAGGGTTGCCACTTTGGCTTTCTTATCAGCCTTCCTGTTTTCCAGCACTATGGGCTTAAGTGTTTCTCATGCCCCCTACAATAAATTATAGCTATAGCCTTTGGTAGATATATGGCTTCTAATAATTGAAGAATTTCAGCCCCATGTTTTATGGGGAAATGCCTGCCAGTTAGTAATTCTTTTTCTTTCCAGATTGTGGCAGGAACATGAACCACAAGGAATGTATATTTGGGAACTGAATAGATGTTAAGCTTTTTCTCTTTTTCTAGTATTAGAGTCCAAGTAAGAGCAATGGTCTCAACTTTTCATGCTGATGTGCCTGGGGACAGCAGCTGGACCTCAATATGGTATTGTAATTTACTATTGCATACCCAGTCTAGCATTCTCCATTTGACACAAAATTACTGCCGTCTGTGAACCAGTCATCTTCAGGGTCTGGGAGAGGCTGATCTTTTAGATCAGGCCAGCTCACATATGTGTGTACAATTATCTGCTTGCAGGAATGATCATTGGGTCTGTGGGCAGTAGTGAAGCTGGATTCAGGGTGTTACAAGTTTTAAGGATAACTTCTGGATTACTTTAAAAACATAGCCTTATATTTGGTTAACTTTTCTCCTGCCATCCAAATGTGTTCTTTTGCCTCCAGTATTGATTTAAGCTGGCATGGGGTTAGTACTTCCAGTGGTTGACCCAGAGTAATCATAGTGGCTTCCTCTACTAAAATAGCAGTGACTGCTATTGCCCACAAGGAGCTTGGACATCCCAAGGACACCCAGTCCAATTTCTTTGAAAAGTAAGAGATTGGTCGAGGTTCTAATCCTAATTTGGTGGTTAGGAAACCCACCACTATACCTTTTTTTTCCTTTTTTTTTGAGATGGAGTCCCCGCTCTGTCGCCCAGGCTGGAGTGCAGTGGCACCATCTCGGCTCACTGCAAGCTTTGCCTCCTGGATTCACACCATACTCCTGCCTCAGCCTTCCCAGTAGCTGGGACTACAGGTGCCCACCGCTTCGCCTGGCTAATTTTTTGTATTTTTAGTAGGGACAGGGTTTCACCGTGTTAGCTAGGACGGTCTTGATCTCCTGACCTCGTGTTCCACCCGCCTCGGC
Source organism: Macaca nemestrina (assembly GCF_043159975.1). NCBI lineage: Eukaryota > Metazoa > Chordata > Mammalia > Primates > Cercopithecidae > Macaca > Macaca nemestrina. The sequence goes on from NC_092128.1 coordinate 69,820,958, forward strand.
CTCCCAAAGCATACATTGCCTTTTAGCTACATGTAAAGAAAAAGGCTTAGTGAAGTCTGGGGTGCCTAGTGCAGGAGACTTGCTGACAGCTTGTTTTAACTTAGTGAAGGCCTCCCTTATTTTTGGTGTGCATTCAATTGACTCATTCTCTGGCCCCCACATGACTTCATAAAGGGGCTTTGCTATAAATCCAAAATTGGGAGTTCATATTCTGCAAAATCCAGCCATCCCCAGAAAAGAACAAATTTGTTTGGTGTGGGGTGGGTCTAATCCACATATGGCTTGCACTTGCTCTAGGGATATCTGTTGGGATTGAACCGTCCCCCAGTGATTGAGGATGCAGCCAAGGGGGAAGCTGGGTGAGACTGAAACTGAGTTTCTTATCTTCTATCTGTAGACAACAAGGAAAACTTGAAATTTAGAACATTCTGGCCTAAGGCCACACATTGGGGCGTCCCCCATGGAAGGGCCTATGCTGGGGTTGAGGGCCAAGAGGGCATCCCCTGCTTGGGCCTCTTCATGACATGCCATATGTCTCTGGCCTAAGATGGGCATCAGGACCACTTGAAGAAGGATTCCAGCATACTTGGTGACCTATGATTAAGCTTCCCTTTAGTCCCCAGGTGCAGCCCTTGGCTTTTGGCATCCCTGTAGCTGCCCTAAATAGTTTTTTTTTTCCCAAATGGTTTCCTTAACTATTGTGGTAACTGTAGTTTGAAGGGCAAGGAATTGCAGACTGCCTAGCTTGAATTTATTAAAATTGGCCTCTTGATAAGGGAAGAGAATGCCCTCTGACCAGATAAACTACGTGCAGTGATTTCCCCATGGATCCACTGTACAATTTATGCAATGATCCAAGAGTCTCCACCAGGATTTTTCTCTTAGCACCAGGTCTGCTAAACTAAAACGATCCAGATCTGGTCCCTCACAAAAGAAGCAGGGTTTTTTTTTTTTTCCTTATTTAGCTATTGCCTTGGTCCTTTGGGTCAGGGTACACCAATTACTTGTTTCAACATTACAAAAGTAAAAACCAAAATATTATGTCTTGCCACACACACAAATACCTCACAGGCACAGGGATTTGTCTTGCACCTGGCGAAGCCTAATTGCTCCATTCCCCACCAGGTTATCCTGTCCCGAGTCTTCCATCAGAGGGGCACCCTAGTGGCTCTTAACTGCCCATCTTGTGCCCCCAAAGAGCGCCATCAGAGGAAAGAAACAGAAAGCAAAACCAAAAATAAAAACCCCAAATTGGCGCTTACCTCCTGGCTGGCTTACCAAAAATACTACGTTACCAGCTGATGTTGCAAAGTCCCAGGTTCTTCACTGAACAAAGAACTGGACATGACATACAAACAGCACAGCAGCAAAAGATTTATTAAGCACAGTACAATTGTCAACGGACTGGGCTGACCCGCAAGTGGTGTCAGCCCCGATTTGTTACATTTCATGGCCTTTTATATGTCTTTTTACTCTAACTTACTATATTTTTTGTGTGACCAATTGCTCATCCTTTCCTTTCCCTTATTGCACCTTAACCTTACTTTATCTCTTGTAGGCTAATTGCTTATCCTTGCCTTTCCCTTATTGTGCCAACTTACTGTTTGCCTCTTTTTATCTAGTATGCTCTGCTTTTGTTTATGTTTTGCTTTTGTTTTTGTTTTGAGATGGAGTCTCACTCTTTGCCCAGGCTGGAGTGCAATGGTACGATCTCAGCTCACTGCAACCCCTACCTCCCAGGTTCAAGCGATTCTCCTAACTCAGCCTCCAGACTAGCTGGTAATATAGGTATGTGCCACCATGCCTGGTTAATTTTTGTATTTTTAGTAGAGACTGGGTTTCACCATGTTAGCCAGGCTGATCTCGAACTCTTGACCTCAAGTGATCCACCCACCTCAGCCTCTCAAAGTGCTGGGATTACAGGTGTGAGCCACCACACAGCCCTCTGCTTTTGTTATCTTGCATGCTCTCCTTAAGCTAGCCTACCTCCAACAGGTCCCCCTCACCCCCAGCTTCCTCTGCTATTCACTTACCTCAATAGTGATACACTTATATTGTATTTATTTTCGTTGATATTGGCCTGGTTTCTCCTTTGAATCTGTAATTTTTAGTTGTTCTGTGCTCTTGAGCTTTATGCTTAACTTTTATAAATAGCATATGTATGTATTTGTTTTAACGTAGTCTGAAAATTCTCTTTTAACTGAATAGCTTATTCCATTCATATTTCTGGTGATTACTGATACATTTGGATTATTGCCACCTTCTTTTTCTTTTTTTAGAGAGATAGGGTCTCTTCTGCCACCCCAGCTGGAGTGCAGTGGCGCCATCATAGGTCACTGTAACTTTGAACTCCTAGGCTCAAGCGATCCTCCTGCTTCAGCCTCCTGAGCAGGTGGGACTACAGTTGTGTGCCACCATACCCAGCTAATGTTTTATTTTTTGTGGAGACGAGGGGGTCTTGCTGTGTTGCCCAGGCTAGTCTCAAACTCCTGGCTTCAAATAACCCCCCATCTTGGCTACCCAAAGCACTAGGTTTACAAACATGAGCCACTGTGCCCAGCCTATTTCCACCTTCTTATTAACTGATTTTTATTTGCTTCATTTTTTATGCCTTTTCCTCTTTCCCTAAATTTCCCTTCTTTTTCCTCACTCCCAGCAGACAACTTTGCATCTCATTTCACAGAGATAAAAGAAGCAATCAGAAGAGAACTTCCACATGCCCCCCACATCTAGCCACTTCACTGTATGAGGGACCCATCTATAACCCTTTCTTCTATTGAGGATAAACTGTTCATTCTCCTAGCCAAGGCCAGCTTCACTATTTATCCACTAAATACCATCTCTTCTTGCCTACCCAGTGACCTTGCTCAATTCTCTACTCTTTCAAATCATCAGTCTTTCAATCACTGCTGGATCATTCCCATAACTATACATATATAGGATTGTTTTTCCATTTTAAAATATCTTTTTTTTCTGGACTCTATCTTCTCCTTCAGCTACCACAATTTCTCTTCTTCAGCTTACAACAAAACTCTTAAGAAGAGTTGCTTATACTTGCTCTCTCCAGTTTCTGTTTTCCCATTCTCTGAACCAATTCCTATCAGGTAAGTTACCAATAACCTTCTTCTTCTTTTTTTTTTTTTGAGGCCAAAGTGCAGTGGTGTAATCATAGCTCACTGCTGCAGCCTCAAACTCTTGGACTCCAGTGATCCTCCCGCCTCAGCCACCCAAAGTACTGGGATTATAGGTATGTGCTACTGGGCCCCCGACCTGCACATTTTAAATCTTGTTCTCATTTCTCATTCTACTTGATCACTCAAAGGCCAAGCTGCTCAGGAGGCTGAGGTGGGAGGTTCACTTGAGGCCAGCATTTCAAGTCTTGACTGGGCAACATAGCAAGAACTCGTTTCTAAAAAAAGGAAAAAAAAAAAGGATTTGACACAGCTGATTATTCCCCTTTCCTTGAAATATTCTTTTCACGTGGCTTTCAGGACACTCAATTGTCCTGCTTTTTCTCTTACCTCATTAGTGCCATCTTCTTAGTTTCCTTTATCCTTACTCCTTATCTCTCTCATTACTAAACACTGGAATACTCCAAAACTCAATCCTTCAAACAAAAGAGGGGTTCTCCTCTTTTCTAACTACTCTCATTCCATTGGTGATTTCAAGGTTTGTTTATCTTATATGCCAATAACTGCAATTAATATCTCTAGACTAGTCTTTTCCTCTGAACCCCAGACTCAGATATCCAACTCTTCACTTATCATCTCTAACATAACATTCCCAAAACTGAATTCCTGATCTATTTGCCATCCTAATTTGTTTGACACAATCTCTACCTTCTCAGTGAATGGCAACTCCAAGTCCTCCTGTTAATCAGGCCTAAAATCTTGCCATTATCTTTGACTCTTTTCTTTTCTCAGACCCCACATTCAATCTGCCATCAAGTTCTGTTGGTTTTACTTTTAGAATACATTTGAGAATCCTACATTTCCCCTAACTCCACTCCTGCCACCTTCATCTGTTCCACTCTCACCTTTCACGCGCATTATTACAATAGCCCCCTAACTAGTTTCCCTGCTTCCATCCTTGTCTCCCTTCAATCTATTTACCACACTGTAGCCAGAGTTAGTCTGTTAAAATGTAAATCAAATCCTATCACATCTACTTAAAATCCTCCATGGCTTCGCATCTCATTCTCTTAAATTTCTTACTTAGCCTGCGACACCTTAAACAATCTCAGCCCAACTGCATCCCCACATCCTACCTTCTGTCCAAGCTCTCTCACCTCATCTCCCTCTAGTTGGTCTCATTCAGTCTTTTCTAGACAATCTGACTGTTCTGTGGACACAGCTCCTGTCTGGCCTCTGGGTCTTTCCACTTGATTTCACACCTACTAGGACATTTTCCCCTAGCTGTCTACATGGCTCACCTACTTATCTCTCACTTCCCACTAAAATGTCACCTTGAAGGCCATTCCTGGCCATATTCCTTATTTACTTCCCTTCCTTACTTTATTTTTCCTGTAGCATTTATCATCAAACATGCTTATATTTTTATTTATACAACTTATGTATTGTCTGTCTTTCTTCAATAGAATTGATGCCTCATCTTTGGCATCTTGGTGCAAATTAGAAAATGATTCAGGCATGTGCATGTTTGCACAAACACACACACACGCCCATCCCACCCCATGCACAGGATTTGGTTAGCAACTACATTTGTGCAAAGAAAAAGGCATGGGTGGGAGCAGAGTAAAAGATGAATTTTATTCACCTCTAGTGCCCCCCTCCGCATTCAACTCCTCAGTCAGGTACCTTTGGGCAGAACATGATGCACACGATTGACAGCCCTAAGTAGAATGTAAGCTTCATGAAGACAGGGATATTTTTTGTCTTATTGCTTGTTGTTCTGTTCCCAGTCCCTTAGAGAGTGGCACACAAACACTCAATAAATATTTGAAACATAAATTAATAGTGTGGAAAAAAAACAAAGGGTAAAAGTTATCAGTTGTTATTTTAAAATAAAAAACTAAATGACATAATCCTGGAAAAGAGGGCCTCAGAACATTGATGATGTTCATAAAATGGGTAAAGTGGCTGCTATAAAATAACCTAGGAATTAAGATAATAAGACTTAGAATACGTACCAAATTTTGGAAAGTATGGGAATTATTTTATTATGTAACTGTATAATAAAAACAAGAACAGGAGAATGTTGTTCTTGGCACTTTTAAGTCAATGACCTACCTCTTACTTTTTGCCTTGACTAAAATGCACCGCAAATTTTAAAGTCCTTTGAATGGTACATTCTTTGTTGATTTACTTTTAGAAAGAAATACTGGATTGTTCAAAATTAATAAACAGGAAAAAATAAAGACTATGGAAAGTCTGTACACAGTACCTATCCCAGTGTCTCTTTTATTAAAGTTTTATTTCCTCTTTATTAAAATGTTTGCTCAATTCTCTTGCCCATTTATTGAAACATAAACTGTTGCTTCTTATCTGAATTTGTGTGAGCTATTTTGAAATATTTAAGACATTAATCTTTCATTAAGTTTAAAGTAAACATTTTCACTCAGTTTATGTTTTGGAAAAAATAAATAGAACTTTAAATTTTGTTTAGTCAAATTTGTAAATCTTTATCTTTGAGATTGCTGTCATCTATTCAAGCTTAAGTAGTCCACCAGCAATATGACAAACATTCATTTCTGCTTTTTCTGATTTTCTTTTCCATGTGACTTTGAAATTTTAAAACTTAAATATCTGATAGAAATTAGTTTGGTGTATTGTATGAAACTGGTACTATAAAGCAATTTGTTGCTTAAAAACCCTGTATCAATTCTGGTAACATTTGTTTAGAAATAAATAGCAATCTCTTTTCAGAGATAGCTGGATTTAGAGTCATAAAATTCCAACGTTACAAAGGACGTTTTTCTTTTACTTAAATTTGTTTTAAAAATAAGTTAACTATGTTAAATGTATTTTAAAAGATAATAAAAGACAGATTAAAATCAGCTCCTGCTTTAATATCTCCTCCATTACTAATCCTCTGATCTCTTTACAGTCATGAAGATCAAACATTTATGTTTCTAGAAACAGAAGTTGTATTTGTTTCTTAAAGCTGGTTTCTTTTATCAGGTATTAACAATGGGCATCAAAAAGGTGATGAAATGGTATGAAACCATGAAATAATGTATTTGTGATTTTTTTAAAAGAATAAAGCCATGCTTGTGTCTGTAGTCGCAGCTACTTGGGAGGCTGATGAGGGAGGATTGCTTAAGCTTGGGAGTTTGAGGCTGCAGTGAGGTGTGATCACACCACTGCTATATCAACTTACTTAATAGTATATAGTATACACTGTACTATACTATACTATATACTATACTATACATACTATATATAGTATTCCATATATATGCTCTCTCTATATAATATATGCATATATAGTATACTATATATGTAGAACTTTGATCACAGAACTGATCAGTGTTTTTAAGTAACTATATATTTATACATTTATATTTATACTATATATAGTATACTATATATTTGTACATTTATGCATATTTATACATTTAGATTTATACTATGTATTTATACATTTATATATGTATACATTCATATTTATACTATATACAGTATAGTATTTATACAGCATAGTATTTATATTTATAATATATATAGTAGACTAGTGTTTCCCAACTTTGAATAAAATATGACTCATTTTAAAGAAAAAAGAAGGGAAAAAAACCCAGTGACTACACTGTTGACTTAAAACTTTTAAATTAAAAATTGCATAAATATGTTCAAATATAAAATGAATTATAAATTTCTTATGATTAGAGCTTACACACAACTATAAAACCAAAACAAATTGCAAAATTGTTAAATTATAAAATCTAGGCACTTTGCATATATCAACTTACTTAATATTCACAACCCAATGAGGTGGACATGATTATTATCGCCATTTAATAGATGAGGAAACCAAAACTGGAAGAAGTTAAACAACTTGTCCAATGTCTCAAAACTGATAACAGAGCTGGATTTCACAGAAAAGTTAACAGACAAGCAAATGTGAAGAATGATATTGTTTTACAGAAATTAAATTGCTCCTTGTAATGTGAATATGGTATTGACTTTAACTGTAGATCTTCTGGCTTTAACATACATAAATTAAAATGAGCTGGATAGTGACTAATTTTTCCCACCACTTGTTTTTCTCATCTGTCAATTTCTAAATATATATTGGTGCATCACAAATTAATGTCATTTGGTCTTCATTTTAAGGGAATGGCTTGTTACAAATTAAGTCTACATCTGTTCTCTCAAGTTTTTTCTTACAATTCCTGATTACTATTTTTATTTATTATTGGGATTTAATTCACATACTACACAATTTATCCTTTTGAAGAGTACAGTTCAGTGGCTTTTACTATATTCACAAACTTGTGCAGCCATCGTCACTAATTCCAGAATATTTTCATCATATCAAAAAGAAATCCCACACCCATTAAGCAGTTAATATAGTTTAGATATTCCTGCCTTCGAAATCTCATGTTAAAATTTGATCACCAGTGTTGGAGGTGAGGCCTAGTAGGAGGTGTTTTAGTCATGGAGGGGCAGACCCCGAATGGTTTGGTGCCATTCTTATTAGAGTCAGTGAGTTCTCACTCTTCATCCCATGAGAATTGGTTGTTAAAGACAGCCTGGCACCTCCCTCCTCTCTTTCCTTCCTTCTTGCCATGGGAAATCTGCTCCCCTTTGCCTTCTGCCATGAATGGAAGCTTCCTGAAGCCCTCACCAGAAGCAGATGCTGGCACCATGGCCATGCTTCTTGTATAGCCTGTAGAACCGAGTCAAAAAAGTTCTTCTCTTCATAAACTACCCAGCCTAGGCATTCCTTTATAGCAATGCCCCACACTCTTCCCCACCAGCCAGTAGGTTGGCAATTATTCAACTATTTTCTGTGGTGATTTTCCTATTCAAAACATTTTATATAAATGGAATCATAAAATATGTGGATCTTTGGGTCTGGCACCTTTCACTTAGCATAATTTTTCAAGGTTTATGTTGTAATCCATGCCAGCACTGAATCCCTTTTTATACCTGAATAATGTTTCATTTGTGGATGGGATCATATACATTTCATTTATACTTTAATCAATTAATGGACATTTGGGTTGTTTCTACCTTTGAGCTATTATAATAATGCTGTGATGAATATTCGAGAGCAAGTTTTTGTGTAAAAATGTTTTCAGTTCCCTTGAGTATATAGCTAGGATTGAAATTGCCCAACTGTTTTCCAAAATAGTTGCACATTTTACATTCCCACCGGCGATGTATGAGGATACTAATTTCTCCACTTTCTCACCAAGACTTGATATTGTGATACTGATTTTCTGATTATAGCCATCCCAGTGGGTGTGAATGGTATCTCAGGTGGTTTTGATTTGCATTTATCTAAGGATTAAGGATATTGAGCAGCTTTTTACTTGTGTATTAGCCATGCATATCTTCTTTGAAGAAATGTGTATTCAAATTCTTTGGCCATTTTGTAATTCAGTTATTTGTCTTTTTATTCAGCTGAAAGAGTTCTCTCATTAAGATGTGACAGGTTAATACAACACCAATGCAATGATAAATGCAAAAAAAGCAGGGGCTCTGAAATTGCATGGTTGTACTCAGTTATAAGGTGGTCATCCATGAGATCCAGAATCAAATTTGATGAAATGTTTAAGATTATAATGTTTTATAATTTGTTTTTTTGAAAATATGCATTTTAAATATTTGCTAGAGAGCTCTAATATCCTCAAGAATACCTACAATGTAAACACTGTTCTATGCATAGACTAAATCCTTAGCAACAGACAGAAGGAGCTGAGTGCTCTTTGAGTGAGGGAATGGGCTGGACCAGTGTTTGAAGATTTAAAAATCAATATGAAGACATGTTCTGACACTAGGACATGATTATATGTTTATATTTAAGGAGAGTCTGATTATCATCAGAAAAACTCTATAATTTTAAAATCTATAGCTGGCAATATCCATGAATTCAGCCCAGGTCATCAAATGCTGGAAGCACATGGGTCAGATTGACTGTCTCCATTTTTTCTTGCTAACTTCAAAGCTATGAAGAAATCCAAAGCCCTGCTGATAGTCTGCTATGATATATTGTTTTAAATGCCTGAAAAGTTTTCCCTTCCTACGGGGATCCCCCAAACACAACTATCCTTACACCAAGCCCCTATTCAAATTTTGGTTCCTCTTTCTAACACTGGTTGTCAGTCAACTTTGCAGGTCTATACCAACTGCAGATCTAGAGCCAATGCTTATAGCTGAAATTTTCTGAAAATTCCTTTAACTTTAGATAAATTTTTTAAATTACCACAAAATTAGTTTAGAAGAATTCGCAGAGAGGTACATTGGGAGGGAAATAGCTTTGACGCCTTTTATGGATTTATGACCGAAGCTATCCAGTCAAATTCCTCCAGGTATTTTTGCTATTTCCTAGGGATATATTGAAATTATACACATTTTGAAGCTTCCTTAATCAATTTAAACAAATGCAAATAATAAAATTCAGTGTCAATGAGATACTGAATGTAAAAGATAAAAGTACATCCATATTTTTATAATGATTTTTCAATTGTTATGGAAAGAAATATGAGACTATGTAAACAGAAAAATAAAATTTCTTTTAATTAAAGAAACCCACATTTAAAAATATATCCCAAGAAAATATTCCCATCACTTATTACCCCAAAGAGTAATTTGCTCAAGGAGGTTAAAGTGGTGTTACTTATAATAGTTAAAGAATCAGAAAATGTACTTTCCTAAAATTTAGGGTTCAGAAAACTAATCTAGGCCAAACACAGTGGCTCAAACATGTAATCCCAGCACTTTGTGAGGGGGATGGGTGATGTGGGAAGATCACTTGAGCCTAGGAGTTTAAGATCAGCTTGGGCAACCTAGGGAGATCCCCTCTCTATAAGTAATAAATAATTATCCAGGTATGGTGGCGTGTGCCCATAGTCCAGCTTCTGGGAGGCTGAGGCAGGAGAACCACTTGAGCTCAAGAGGTTGAGGCTGCAGTGAACCTTGATCATGCCACTGCACTCTAGCTTGGATTGCAGATTCAGACCCTGTCTCAAAAAAAACAAAAAAAAAAAAAAAGAAAGAAAGAAAGAAAAGAAAAAGAAAACTAGTCTATACTAATATATAAATTATATGGACATTAAGAATTATAAGACTTTAGACCACGTTGATCTCTGGAAATATGTTCATGAAATAATGTTAATTATAAATATGTGTTTTGTACAGATGTACATTCGGGCATTTTAATAGATTTATAAATCCTTCTCTATCATTTTGTGTTCAAAGACAGTGTATTTCTTTTTTTTGTCGTACTTAAACAATTCATTTTTTATTTTAATAGTTTCTGGGGAACACGTAGTTTTTTGTTACATGGACAAATTCTTTTCTAGTAATTTCTGATATTTTGGTGTACCCATCACCAGAGTAGTGTACACTGTACTCAATATGTAGTATTTTACCCCTCACCCCACTTCCCCCTGAGTCTCCAAACTCCATTATACCATTCTGATGCTTTTGCATCCTCATAGCTTAGCTCCAGCTTATGAATGAGAACATATGATGTTTGGTTTTCCACTCTGAGTTAGTTCACTTAGAATAATCTTCTCCAATTCCATCCAGGTTGCTGAGAATGCCATTATTTCATTCCTTTTTATGGCTGAGTAGTATTCTGTGGTGTATATATACTACATTGTCTTTATCCACTCGGTTGATGGGCATTTAGGCTGGTTCCGTATTTTTTGCAATTGTGAATTGTGCTGCTATAAACATGTGCAAACACAGTCTATTTCAAACAGATTGTATTTATATATATAAATCTATTGAAGTATATGAATGTACACTGACAAATAAATGTAAGGGGATGTTAACAGAATTTTATGTTTATTAAATTCTTTGGTTTCAAAACAAAGCAACATTTCACAAAAATTATTCTATTTTATTATAAGCGCTGCTTACAAACAAATTTGTTCAAAACAAATTTGGGGTTTTGGGGAATAGCTTAAGTTAAATGTTTTTACTATAGGAATTTTCAGAGCCTTTATTAACATACATTGTGGATCTCTAAAATGAGATTCCTCTTATTGTTTATCTCAAAATCTATTTACATCACGACTTACATTTATTTTGTGTAAATAAATCTGTATAAATCTTTTTTGCACTTGTTACTAATTTATCGTTTTCACCAAACTGTAACTTCTATCAGGACAGGTAAATATATCTGTCTTCTTCACCACTGTTCCTAGAGTGCCAGCCAGGGCATATAGAAGTGGCTCAATAAATATTTTTGTAGTGAATGAGTTTCTAGAGCAGCATTTAGGCAAACTAGTGCCTAAAGTCACACATTTGGGGAACTACCACTCTAAAGTCATTCAGTTGCATAATAACTTCAAAGGAAAAAAATGTGTTAATACCTCTAGGCCACTAGAGATCCATTTAATAATTATTGCTTCACTTCAGTTGAGTCACTTACTACTTTAGGGAACAGAAGAGATTTCTCAGAGAGCACCTCATGACCTGGAAAAGTCTTGCAAAATCATTTTCATACTCTCCATCTCCAACTGAAAAACAATGATAAAATTAGTTACCATGGAAGTTAAAGGAATCGTGCTTTGTATTAACACCAACAGTCTTCTGGAACACATTTGGTAACATTAGATTTTCCATCAAAGATATTTGCTTATTTTAGTAGTTCAAGCATGTAAAAGAGATATCCCTTCTGGAAACTGCAAATTGTTGACTCACTGATTCTTATTTGGGAAAAGGGATTTCACATTACTTTATTTTCTAAATAGTCAAAGCCCATATTAAGACAGCTTTTAAAAATATTTAAAATCTATGGCTTACCTACATGTTTTACACTATAATTTATGGTTGTAGAAGTTAGAAAGTGCAATTCGTTTTAATAACCCTGTGGGGAAGTTATATAATTCTATGGCTTTTAAAAATATATGGAAAAGCTATATACTTTTCGTTAACTGCTAAGATTCATGAATTTTCTCCACAAGTTCTCCAGAAGAACTACTAGAAAAAACTCCATGAATCTCATTATTTGACAGTTTTGTTGAAGCGAAATTATTAAAATTGATATTAGATTTAATGACTTGTTTCCAGTAACCAAAATGGAAAGTATTCTACCAGCTGTCGATGGTTCCACACTCTGACACATCGTTAAAACCTTAGCTTCTGCCTAAACTTTAAACCTTAATAATATTTGGTGGTAGGGAAGGGGTTACATTTCAAGTCAAACAAAGGATGTATTTCCAAAGCAGCATTTGCAAAGGTTAATCTGTATATGGACTACAAAGGGGAAAGTGCAGTGCCCCAGTGATCGATCTAAGACCCCCTCTCGTTGTTGTTGTTGTTGTTATTGTTTGTCTGGTTAATAAACCACCTAGAGGGAAAATTTTTAAACCTAATTTGTTGAAATGGTACTTTACTAATGTAAGAAAAAAAATTTCCCCAAATTGCAGAATATTTGGTAAATTGATTTTACATTTGGGAACAAAGATTTCTGGCTTCTTCTACTGACAACTTTTACACAAAAGATAAAAGGTACTTTTACTTGGTAATCTGCAGGGAGAAAATGTACAGAAACCCAGAGCCAAAGGTGCTCTCAGGGGATTCCCTGAAACATTCAAAGCCATAGCTGCCCCAGAAGGTAAGTGGCTTTCGCAGGAACACAGGTCTCCTGACTCAAGGCCTAACCTTCCTTTCCCCCACACCAAAGCTCGCGCGCGGGGCACCAGCTAGAGTGAAGGTCAAAGTCAACAGAATAATCTCTGCAGTTCATGGTCTGTGAGGGTCCTCCTATCCGAGGGAGTGTTCATGAAAGGGTATTTCGGAACATTTTATTCCAAGGACACAGTCTAGTCAAAAGACGTTTGGGGTGGGGCAAACATGGGGCAAAAGAACACCTACAAAAGAAAAAAGCGCAGTTTCTTGGAGGCTTGTCAGAAGCTAAGACTGGGGAGGTGGGAACCAGGGCCCTTTGGCGAGAGTTGGGGTAGGAATCGCGTCAGAAAAGCAATTTCTAGAGCGGAAAGGTGACCCCACATTACAAAAAGAAACGGAGTAGAAAAATGGGCTTTACTCTTCTAGAGCTGCTTCAGAATCTCCTGAAGACCAGGGAGGAACCCTGCAGGCGAGCCAGGCGGATACTCAGCCGCTCCCGATAGAGGGGTGCGCAAAGCTGCCGAGCCGTGTGTGTGTGGCTCCCTAGTGCACTCACTGCTGGCTCTCTCTCGGTGCTCTGGGCCCTCCGCAGCTCCCCCAACACACCCCCGCCCCCTCCGAGCTCCCCGACTCCTCCCCGGCTCTCCACTGCTCTTCCCGACTCCTGTCGGCGTTCCTCGGGCCCTGGGTGCCACGAGCTGTCCAGAAGCGCAGCCCCTAGCGGCGCGTCACTGCCAAGCCGGCCTCCGCGCGCCTCCCTCCTGCCTCTTCCCTGGCTGTACACGATCCAGCTTGGGTAGGCGGGGAAGCAGCTGGAGCGGGACCGCAGCCGCAGCCACCCTGCAGCCGCCAGTCGGAGGTGCAGTCCGTAGGCCCTGGTCCCCGGGTGGGCCCTGGGGAGTCGGCGCCGCTCCCGGGGAGCTGCAAGGCTCGCGCCTGCCCGGCGTGGAGGGCGCGGGGGGCGCTGAGGTGAGCGGGTCGGGGAGGAGCGTGAAAGGAGGTGGCGGCGGCGGAGTTGAGGGTCAAGATGCAGTCGGCGCCACGAGCTGCATCCATTCTCCCCGATTCCGCGCCCTCAGCAGGCGTCCGCCCTGAGCTGCGGGGTCCCTGATCTCCTGGCACCTTGAGGTGGAAAGTGAGAAGGGTGGAGAAGGGTGTCTGTTCCACTGATTCCCCCTCCTCCTCCTCTTGGTCTCCTAGAGCTAAGGGCAAGTCCTAGAGGTTGGGCCCAGGAGAAAGAAGGCCAGGAGACATTGTCTCAGGTAGGATGGGTCCCAGCAGGAAAGGACAGGCAGGTTACTTTCGCCCCCTTGGTAGTCTCCCTGCTACTTTGGGTTGATGCAGGGAATTTCATGGAAGATCGTGCAGTGCTGCTTGTGAACAGGTATTTCTAGCAGTCATTTTGTTTATTTCCGAGTAATGTAATCGTGGTGTGTTTAGGCCATTTCTGTTAGAAAGTAATTGGCCTCTTCTTTGACTGTCCTAAATTATCTTTGAGCCCTGTGTTCAGCCTCAGCCAAAACTTGTTGAAAATTATGCCCTGAAAATCTTGCTCTTAAAATAGAGCAGAGAGATAAAGAGCATTTTTGTTGGGAGATTTCCATTTATTATCTCTGCCACCCCGTGGAGAAGGATTGGTGTCAGTTTTTACTCCTCGGGCAGTTAGTTTTTTAGATGGAAAGACAGTCCAGGCCATAGTTAATTGTCGCTCATCACTATAGGAGAAACAGAATTCAGACTCCTGCCCCACCCCCACCCCCAACCTCCTGACTTAGATTCTAGTCCTTTTAACAGCCCCGCTGTTTGGAACCGTTTTTGTTTTCTAAAGCACCTCCCCATCCTTCCTTTTCTCCACTTTATTATTTCTTCATTTTATTGATCTCTGTTTATTTTTTCTTTCTTTAACCCTATAATTTTTTTTACTCCGATTCTCTCTCGGTTGCTTCAAAGCTTGAGGCTATTTAATGGAAAAACAAAACAAAACACCCGTCCTAAATAATTTGCAGGATGTTTAGAAACATAAGAGTAACTGTATATGCTGCCATTGGGGTAGCTGCACTTTCTGCCTCTTAGCTAGTCACTCTGTCAGGGTATGGGGAAATGAGACAATGTTGAGAATGATAACTTGAGCAAATTTGCAGTAAGGAAATGAAAAGCTTTATCCAAGTCACTTTTTATTGTACTGGTGCTATGGAAAATGTGGTGAATGAGCATAGTTGTATTTTAATACTGAAAAAAAACAGGACAGGTGAAGACAAATTTTTAAAGAAAGGATTGTAAATGAGTTAGAAAAGTGAGAAAGAGGATACACCAAAAATGCGAAAGAGTAAGACTGCAGGTGTGATAGAGGACATAGGACATCAGGAGATGTATTTATTCCTGCTGGGCCAGAAACCAGGACGTTGAGGTAACTGAGACTTTAACATAACATTTCATATAACATAATATTTAACATAACATAACATTTAACATAACATAATATCAACATTGATAAATCACCTACCCCTTCAGGGCCCACATGTCTTTTCAACAAAAAGAGAAGTCTGATCTAGAGAATTATTCTCTTTTTGTCCTGAATTTTTTTGATGCATTACATAACAAAGAATTTTTATGGCATCCTAAGTTACACTGCCAGACAATGTGGAGGCAGTGATCACGGACAAGACAAACATGGTTCTTCCCTCATGCAGCTTATTGTTCAATGAGACAAATAGTAAACAGAAAAGAAACAATTATATAAAATATTACAAAATAAATTTAACAAGGGCTGAGTGAATTATTCTGCTATAGAGATGGAACAGTATATGAAAAGTTCCCAAGGTACATAAAGTGGTTGTTCTTTTCTCCTTCTAGAAGAGGATGCTGTGGGTGAACAATACAGATTAAGGTTAGAGAGGGGAAGCGGGGGCAAACTCATTCGGGACCTTCTATGTGATAGGAAGGTGGCTGTAGTTCTAAGTAAAGGAGCACTGATTTTAAGGAGAGACTTTTTATGATGATTTACATTTTAAGATGATCTTAGCTGCTGTGGAGATGGTTTGGAAAGGGTCCAAAGAGAAAGTAGGCTGACCCATTAGGAAATGTTTGCAGAGTCCAGGTGAGATGATAGAAACCTGAACTAGCCTGGTATTGGTGGAGAGGGATTTATGAAATATGTTGGAGAACAAGAGTTGGTGCAGGATTTTATGTCAAAACTGAGAGACAGCAAGGACTCAAGAATGACTCACAATTTTCTGATTGGAGCAACTGGTGGGTAATGGTGGCATTTACACATTTCCAGGCAAATGGGACCAGGTCTGGGTGGAAAAAGTTCAGGTTTGAACCTGTGAAGTTTGAGATGTCACAGAAAGAGGTCATAACCATATTCCCTGGGGAGGCAAAAAAGGGAGGCTCTCCAGGACATAAGTGGATAGACTGGTCTTTGATAGGTAAAGTTGGTGATTGTTAATTTAAGGTGAAACTAATGAGCTCAGTTTTCTGGTTTTTCTCCAGCAACCTTCACCAACGTGGATACAGATACAGAGAAAATGGATAGCTGGGTTCTTCCAGGACTAGAGTTTTGCCAAGCAGATATGATGGAGAGTAAGAGAGTTAAGGATCTTTTCAAGGGAGTGACTATAAATCTAGTCTCGGTTTAAAGAGATACCAGAGCAGGCTGATGGAGAGTACAGGATATTAAGCAAGTAGAGAGGTCGAGGTCAACAGATCAGATTTCTTTTGCTGTCTAGAATTATCAGTGTGGATATTTAAACTAAGATTATTGGAAGTCCTGCAGATAGTGCTTGGAGATTTCAGGAAGTGAATGACTGAGGTGGGGTAGAGGCAAAAATTCATTACCTCCAATGAATAAGTCAAGGAAATAGCCCCTGAAGTTGAATGGTTCATCCACTTGAATGATAAAGTCCAGGAAAAACGTGATAGTTATTGGGGTAGAGAGGATGACCATGTGTATACTGGGAGCCAGAGTCTGCAGTCATAAGGAATAAACTAGAAGTCAGTAGAGGACAGCAGTGAGGACAGCATTAAGGACAGGGAGAGGGTATGGTGAAGTACCATGAGTGGGTGTTTGCAGGAGAGACGATGAAGAAGAGATGTTCAGATGTGGGCCCACAAAGTGAAGGTTACGCCACCCCACCTCATGACCCTGGAGAGTTATGTTTTCTTGATGGCCTCTCCAAATCAGCAGGTTGTGAAATATCATCAAAACCTCTGCGGACAGCCCTTTCAGAGTTGCTGTCATCCAATAATAAATGTCCTATTTATGTGTGAAACAAATTAGGTTCTATTTTTCAAAATTAACATAGCACAACAGCTGCCATTCAGCTTCAGGAATGTTCAGGAAATCCTTCTAAACTGAAAACCTTAAGAGGCTGTCTAGCTGAGTGTAACTGAATTCCCTATCATAATAATACATTCTCAAGTATTAAATGTGTACAGCAAGTCAAATGCCCATTCAAGAAAACTATGTCCTTGACACACACTTTTAGATTGAGCTCCCGAAGTTGAAGTGTTAAATATAGGGTGGTGATATTACCATTATCACACAGCTTCAAGACTTATTTAGTGTTGGAAACTACCACCAGAGTCAAGTATAACCTATTTGTTTGCCATTTAACAAAGGAAATCGAGACTCAAAGGATCAAAGTGATTGCAGAAACTTAGGCCTGCCCTTTTACCCCTACACCATGAAAACACAACTTTCTATAAATGACATAGTTGTTTTTTGGTTTTGTTTGTTTTTGTTTTTGTTTTGAGGCTGAGTCTCACTCTGTTGCCCAGGCTGGGGTCCAGTGGTGCAATCTCAGCTCACTGCAACCTCTGCTTCCCTGGTTCAAGCGATTCTCCTTCCTCAGCCTCCCAAGTAGCTGGGCACCTGCCACCACCCCTGGCTAATTTTTGTGCATTTTTAGTAAAGATGGGGTTTCATCGTGTTGGCCAGTCTGATCTCGAACTCCTAACCTCAGGTGATCCACCTGCCTTGGCTTCCCAAACTGCTGGGAGTACAGGCGTGAGCCACCACACCAAGCCTATAAATGACAGTTTTATCAGTTATTTAATTTGGATTCCTTATGAATAACATCAAAAGAAAAGGTAGAGACACTATGGGCATCACCTGGGAGCTTGTGAGAAATGCAGAATGTCTAACCTCCCTCTAGACCTAGAGAATCTTAGTGTGCATTTAAAAAAGATCCCCAGGTGATAATATTTGCATTAAAGTTTGACAAGTGCCTTTCTAGTGAGTCATTCCCTTAGAAACACCGGTCTGCTCAGGTCAGCAGGATCGTGATGTCTGGAGAACCGGGGAGGGGATCCCCTTATAGAACAGAAAGAAGATATATAGTCATAGAAACATTCTGAATTTTGAATATTATGAAACAACAGGAACAAAGTGTGCTGTGCAAGGAGTGACGCATTTTAAGGAATGGCATTGCCCTTCCCAGAAAGTGGAGAGAGGAAATTGCAAAATAGTGAGTGGACCTTCTGATACTGCTCCTCCTTGAGTGGAAAAGGGGAAAGAACTGCATGCGTATTCAGCGTCCTGTATTCAAAGGTAACTGCTTGCTACTCTTTCACAATTGTAATTTTTCATTACTACAAACAACAATGTAAAAATTAACATAAGTGAAGGTCAAAAAGCCACATCTACTATCGCCAAATGATTATTAGAATAAGTATTAGATTGAATTCTGAATCTTTTAGTAGAGTGATTTTCAATCTTGGTTGCATAATAAAACATCTGCTAATCTTTTTTTTAAAATGTTGTGGCTTAGGATGAACCCCAGACCAATTAAACGAAAACTGGATGGTGGGGGTGACCTGTGATCACTGTGTTTTAAAACTCCCTGGATCATTAGAGCATGCACCTAGGGTTGAGAAACACTGCTTCAGTAGCTACATTCAGAAGCAACTCTGAGATTGCAATTCTGCTTCTCCATGTGCCAAAACAGTGTGACTCTCCCTTGCTACCATAAGCATAGTGCCAAGCCAGGTCAGCAATATTCAGGTCACACTCACTGGCCAGTAGGGTTTTCAGAACCTTGAGGGAAGTAGGATTTATTTCTTGAAGAAGCCTGCTTACACTAACTTTTAAGACAAATTGATACATATTACATATTTATGGGGTACACATGAGTATTTGTCATATCCGTACAATGTGTAATGATCTGGTTGGGATTTGGGGGGAATTCATCACCTTGAGTACTTATCATGTCTATGTGTTAAGAACATTTCAAGTCATCTCATCTGGCCACTTTGAAACACACAGTACATTGTTACTAACTATAGGCAACCTACTTTGCTATTGAACATTAGAACTTATTTCTTCTAACTGTACATTTGTATCCATGAACCAACATCTCTTCATCCCCTCCTCCCATCAACACATCCTTCCAGCCTCTGATATCTCTTATGCTAATCTTTACCTCCATGGGATCCACTTTTTTAGCTCCCACACACGAGTGAAAACATGCGATATTTGCCTTTCTGTGCCTGGGTTATTTCACTTAACATAGTGGCCTCCACTCCTATCCATGTTGCTGCAAATGACGTGATTTCATTTTTTTAAGGCTGAATAATATTTCATTGTGTATACATAACACATTTTCTTTATCCTTTTGTTGATGGACATGTAGATTGATTCCATATCTTTGCTAGTGTGAATAGTGCGCAAAGAAAACAAACAAACAAACAAACAAAAAACCCTGAGGACGGGTATCTCTTTGATATACTAATTTATTTTCCTGTGGATAATACCCAGTAGTGAGATTACTGGATTGTATGGTAGTTCTATTTTTAGTCTTTTGAGAAACAACCCCCATACTGTTGTCCACAGTGGCTGTACTAATTTACATTTCCACCAACAGCGTATAAGGGTTCCCTTTTCTCTGAATCCTTGTCAGCATCTGTTGTTTTTGTCTTTTCATAATAGCAGTTCTAATTGGGATAAATTGAAGTCTCATTGTGGTTTTGATATGCATTTCCCTGGTGATTAGTGATGCTGAGTATTTTTTCATATACCTCTTGACCATTTGTTTGTCTTCTTCAGAAAAATGTCTATTCATGACCTTTACCCATGTTTATGGGATTATTTGTTTTTTATTGTTCAATTTTTTTAGTTCATTGTATATTCTGGATATTAGTCCCTTGTCAGATTAATCGTTTGCAAATATTTTCTCCTATTCAATAGGTTGTCTCTTCATTCTGTTGATGTTTCCTCTGCTGCACAGAAGTCTTTTAGTTTAATATAGTCCCATTTGTCTGTTTTGTTGTTGTTGTTGTTGCTGTGCTTTTGAGGTCTTAGCCATAAAATCTTTGCCTAGACCAGTGTCTTCAAATATTTCCCCAATGTTTTCTTCTTGAAATTATATAGTTTTGGGTCCTATGTTTAAGTCTTTAGTTGACCTTGAGTTGATTTTTGTATATGGTGAGGGACAGGAGTTCAGTTTTATTCTTCTGCATACAGATATCCAGTTCTCCAAGTACCATGTATTTGAAGAGGATATCCTTTCCCTAGTGTATATTCCTGGTGCCTTTGTTGACAATCAGTTGGCTGTAAATGTGTGGATTTTTTTTTTTTTTTTTTTTTTTTTTTGTGGATTCTCTTAATCTGTTGCATTCATTGGTCTGTGTGTCTGTTTTTATACCGGTACCATGTTTTTTTGGTTACTATTGCCTTGTAACACATTTTGAAGTCAGGTAGTGTGATGCCTTCAGCTTTGTTCTTTTTGCTTGGGATTGCTGTAGCTATTCAGGATATTTTTTGGTTCTATATGAATTTTAGGATTGCTTTTTCTAATTCTATGAAAAATGACATTGGTATTTTGATAGGGATTGCATTGAATCTGTATATTGCTTTTGGCAGTATGGCCATTTTAATGATATTAATTCTTCCAATCCATAAGCATGCAATATTTTTCCATTTGTTTATATCATCTTTAATTTCTTTCTACAGTGCTTTGTAGTTTTCCTTGTAGCAAACTTTCACCTCCTTGGTTAAATATATTCCTAGTTTTTTGTTTTGTTTTGTTTTGTTTTTAATAGCTATCGTAAATGGGATTGCCTTCTTGGTGTCCTTTTCAGCAAGTTCATTGTTGGTGTATAGAAATGGTACTGATTTTTGTATGTCGATTTTGTATCCTGCAACTTTATTGAATTTATTTATCAGATCTAAGAGTTTTTTTGTGAAATCTTTAAGTGTATCTAGATCTAAGATCGTATCATCAGCAAAGAGGGACAATTTGACCTTCCTGTTTTCCAATTTGGGTACCTTATATTCTTTCTCTTTCCTGGTTGCTCTGGCTAGGACTTCCAATACGATGTTGATTAGAAGCGGTGAAAGTGGCATCCTTGTCTTATTTCTGTTCATAGGGGAAAGGCTTTGAGCTTTTCCCTATTTCAAAATAATGATAGCTATTGTTATTATTATATAGATCATATAAGCCCTTATTATGTTGAAGTATATTTTTTCTATGCCTAGTTTGTTGAAAGTTTTATCATGAGGGGATGCTAAATTTTCTCAAATGCTTTTTCTGCATCTATTGAGATGATCATATGGTTATTGTCCTTCATTCTCTTTAGGTGATGTATCACAGTTATTGATTTGCATATGTTGAACCATCCTTGTATCCCTGGGATGTGTCCCTGGAATAAATCCCCTTTGATCATGATGTGTTTTTTTTATGAGTTGTTAGATTTGGTTTGCTTCTACAGACACACACACACACACACACACACACACACACACACACTTTTTAGGAGACAGGGTCTTGCTCTGTTGCCCAGGAGGGAGTGCGGTTATGTAATCATAAATCACTGCAGGCTTCAACTTGTAGGCTCAAGTGATTCTCCTGCCTCAGCTCCCGAGTAGCTAGGACTTCAGGTGTGTGCCACCACGCCTAGCTAATTTTTAAATTTTTTGTAGAGATGAGGGTCTCATTATGTTGCCCAGGCTGGGCTTAAACTCCTAGCTTCAATCGATCCTCCTGCATTGGCCTCCCAAAGTGCTGGGATTACAGGCATGAGCCATCATGTCTGGCCCTTGGTTTGCTAGTATTTTATTGAGAATTTTTGTATTTGTGCTCATCAGGAATATTAGTATGTAGTTTTCTTTTTTGTTGAGGCTTGTTTGCATTTGGTATGAAGCTAATGCTGATCTCATAGAATGAGTTAGGCAGAATTCCCTACTGTTCAATGTTTTGGAATAGTTTGAAGAGAATTGGTGTTAGGTCTATTTTGAAAGTTTGGTAGAATTCGGCAGTGAAGCCATGTGGCCCTGGACTTTTCTTTATTGGGAGTTTTTAAATTACTGCCTCAACTTTTTTGTTATTGGTCTGTCCAGGTTTTCCGTTTCTACCTGTTTCAATCTTGGTAGGTTGTATGTGTGTAGCAATTTATCCATTTCCTCTAGGTTTTCCAGTTTGTTGGTGTGTAGTTGTTCATAATAACTTCTCACGATTTTATGTATTTCTGTGGTATCAATTGTAATGTTTCCTTTTCCATTTCTGATTTTTTATTGGAGTATTTCCTCGTTTTTTCTTGGTTAGTCTAGCAAGTGCTTTATCGATTTTATCTTTTCAAAAAACAAAACTTTTTGTTTCATCCATCCTTTGTGTTGTTTTTTAAGTCCCAATTTGTCTAGTTCTGCTCGGATCTTTATTATTACCTTCCTTTTACCAATATGGGGTTTGGCTTGTTTTTGCTTTTCTAGTTCCTTGAGGTACATCATTACGTTGTTTATTTGAAATTGTTATGATTTTTTGGTGTAGGTGCTTATTGCTATAAACTTCCATCTTAGCACTGCTTTTGCTGTATCTCATAGGTTTTGGTGTGTTGCATTTTTATTTGTATTTGTTAAGGGAGATTTTTTGATTTCTTCCTTAATTTATTCTTTGCCACCGTAGTCATTTAGAAGCATGTTGTTTAATCATTTATTTTTACAGTTTCAAAAGGTCCTCATGTTATTGACTTCTAGTTTTATTCCATTGTGGTCTGAGGAAATACTTGATATGACTTTGATTTTTTAAAAATTTGTCAAGTCTTATTTTGTGTTCTAACATGGTCATTGTTAGAGAATGTCCATGTGCTGATGAAAATTTGTATTCTGTAAGTGTTTTATAAAATGTTCTGTGAATGTTTGTTAGGTCCATTTGTTCTAACGTATAGTTTAAATCTAATGTTTCTTTGTTAATTTTCTGTCTAGATTATCTGTCAGATGCTGGCAGGGGGTGTTGAAGTCCCCAACCGTTGTTGTATTGGAGTCTGTCTCTCCTTTTAGATCTGATAACATTTTATTTATATTAATATATCTGAGTGGTCTGTTGTTGGGTGTATATATGTTTAGAATTGTGATATCCTCTGGCTAGAATTGATCCATTATCATTATTTAATGACCTTCATTGTCTCTTTATACTGTTTTTGACTCAAACTCTGTTTTATTTGATATAAGTATAGTGACTTTTGGTTTCCATTTGCATGGAATATCTTTCTCCATCCCTTTGCTTTCAGTCTTATATGTGTTTTTATAGGTTAGATGGGTTTCTTGTACCCAGCATACAGTTGGGTCATGATTTTTTATCTATTGCTAGTCTGTATCTTTTAAGTGGAAACTTTAATCCATTTGCATTTGAAGTTATTCAACAATGAAAAGTTCCCAAGTCTAGTGAGAGATGTAGACACCCAGATACAGGTAACTTAGAGATCTCCAAAAAGATACAATACAAAAAGGTCTTCCCCACAGCACATTATAGCCATATTGTCAAAAGTAAAAGACAAAGAGTGAATTCTAAAAACAGCAAGAGAAGAAAGACTAGTCAACTATAAAGGAACCCCCAGCAAATTAAAATTTTTACCTGTTCACATTCTGATTTACAGAAGGGGTTTGAGCTTGCTTTGTAAAATAAACAGATAATTAATGTTGTTTTGTTTTTGTTTCTGTTTGAAAAAGTCTTGATCATCATGATTGTTAGATTTAAAGATTTTGCAATTCTTATATTTTGGGAGATGCTATGGTATATACTCAGAAGAACTCCGGGCTGGGATATAGGAAACTTGGATTCCCTTGTGTGAATCTAGCAACCTTTTTTACCCTTAGATAATGCACATGATTACCATTAACTTTTGAATGAAGTGAGCATGGATTTCATTACTTCTGGTTTCTCTAACCGCTCTTGATGCCCAGCATTGCCAGTGACATCTCCAAATGGATATTGACAGTTTTTTTCCTACCCTGGTACCTCTGACTCCTGCCTGCCCTTCTGGGTGCATAGACCACGCCAAGGGAGTGGTCTGTCTTGAAAGGTGTGAAATGAAACGTGTAATTGATTTAAAAATAGTAAAAGTTCTTCTTTCCCAGGATTGGTTACTCCTAGGTAACGCTGAGGAGGAATGAAATGACCAAAGAAAAAGGAATAACATACTAATTTGAGTACAACTATAATTGTTACACCTTGATACTTATAACCCCAAGAAAACACCCTTTCCTAAACTCCATACGTACACCTGAATAACACATGTCTCAGCTGGACTGACTACCTGGGTTCAAATCCTGGCTCCCCTGTTTTCTGTCTTTATGTCCTTGGATAAATTAATTATCTTCTGCAGGTCTCAGTTTCCTCATCTACAAAGTGGGTGTGACAGTATTAGCATCTGTCTCTTAGGGTGGTTGTGGGGATTCAATCAGTTAATACGTAAAAACCACAAGAGAGCTGAAATACATTATGTCCTATATAAACATTAAGTAATATTACGATAATTATTGTCTTTCTAAAGTTTAACATACTGATGTATTTGGAGTTACTGGATGTGACTCATTTCTAGGGTAAAAAGTTGAATTTTCCTGGCTCTAGTCATTTCAAATTTCATTTAGTAAACCAACATATTTTTGAAACATTCCACCTGTGCCTGTAAAGTCCATTAAATCCTCTGAAGTGGTCCACATCTGCTATGAGCATAAAAGAAATTGTGCAATGAGGGTAGAATGGAAGAGTATTTTTCTTTCAGACCCAATTTTGACACTAATTCATGGCAACCTGATTTGTATTCTTGAGCAAATTATTCCAAATATGAACATTTCAGATGTTAGTCTCTCAACTAAAAAATAACTTGAGAGATTTTTCCAGGAAGAATAACTGCATCATAGTTTATGCAGCCAACAAATAAAACGGCGTCATGTTGAGGTCCAAAGGGCGTGGGTGGATGAGCAGAAAGAATACTCCAACGGCTGTAGGCAGGTGAAAGATGATTTTATTCAACAGCAACTCTCATCAACAACTTTCTCACACTGTCCATCCTGTCTCGGCTGCTTAGTCTGGTGGCTCCCACACACAGCTGCGGGGCCTGCTCTCCCTTGGCTTTGGAGTCAGCACCTTAACTATTTCAATTTCTCTCTCTGGGCATAGGCAAGCCAAGCTGTGTCCTGGCTCCCCCTGTCCATCTGCAAAGACAGACAGCTCTGACTCTCTCTTTCTCTGGGCCCAAGAGTGCCTGTACAGTGTCAGCAGGGCAATTATACCTTTTACAGACAATAGTGGCTTAGAGCCAAGTGATGAGTTTTCCCTATGTTATAACGATGGTGGTGAGCTTCTCTGTTATGTCTACATGGCTATGATAACAAGTGAAGTTATATGCCTGTGCTGTAAACTCACTCTGGATGCTTACCTCTGCCTGTCCTTGACCAAAGCACCGCCATATTTCTTACAAAGGGGAAGAAAAAGATTTCATAAATATTATATAATTTAAGACCATAAGCATATTACTAATCCCTTTTTCCATAGGTAAGCTATCTTTCTTAATGATACATTGTAAGATCTAGAGTGAATGATAGAAGTCCATGGTATTTACTCTTTTGTTATATTTTGATGCCTGTTTTTCTTAAGATATTATTTAAGTGCCAGGGTTCATTGTTAGCTGATTTATCTAGCTCTCATTTAATGATAAAGTCACTAGCTACTGAAGTATATAGGGAACTTTATAACCTCCACCTCAAATGACTCTAGACAGTTTTGGTTTAAATGGCTTTTTAAAAAATGGTTTTTCTTTCTTCTCTTGTCTTGTGATCCATCACTTAGTATCACAGTCCTCTCTGCCTCTAGTAGCATTTGTGATTTGCTGCCTCTGATCTGCTCAGAAGCTGGGTAATCATGCTTGTTACAAGTGTGTTTTTCAAAAAAGTTCTGAGTGAAAACCTCAGTCTCTTTTCTCATGTGCTCTAGTGAGGTAGGAGGCAGATCTTGACTCCAGAGGCAAGGTTCAGACACTGGACCAAACTGAGGTCAGGGCAGAAGCACCTCCCCATAAGACATGCCCACCAGTGTGCCATGTCAGTTTACTATTGCCATGGCAATGCCCAGAAGTTACCACCCCTTTCCATGGCAACAGCCCAACAACCCAGGAGTTACAACCCTCATCCTAGAAATTTCTGCATAAATCACCCCTTAATTTGCATATAAATAAACTAGGTTTAAATATGAGTGCAGAGCTGCCGCTGAACTGCTACTCTAGGCACACTGCCTATGGGGTAGGCCTACTCTGTAAGGAGCAGTACCTCTGCTGCTGCTGTAAACTGCTGCTTCAGTAAACGTTGCTGTTTAACACCACCAGCTTGTCCTTTAATTCTTTCCCAGGCAAAGCCAAGTACCCTCCTGAGCTAAACCCCAATTTGGGGACTTTCCTGTCCTGCGTCACTAGTGCCTTGCTGCTCAAAGAGGGGTCCTCAGACCAGCACTGGTATTGCTTTCATTAGAAATGCAGAATGTCGCGCCTCCCTCCAGACCTACTCAATCAGAATCTATATTTTAACGAGATTCCCAAGTGATCTGTGTGCACATTAAAATTTGAGAAGCCCCACTTTAGCACATCACCTTTGTGACAGTTAATTTTCCTATTGAGATGCTTTTTTAAAACACGAAAGATTTATATGATATGAAGAGAAACCAGAATAGTGATCCTTTTTTAGCTTACAAATTGTGTCTTACTGTGCTCTATGTTAAAGTGTGGTGAAATATTTTACCTCTAGAAATACACAGTATTACAATGTCTAGAAGTGTTTTAATGTTCAGTAATAGGTAACTGATGAACATTTTATTTTCTCTCCCCTAGGATATTTTTGGTGATCTTGGAAGTTCTGTATCATGGAATCAATCTCTATGATGGGAAGCCCTAAGAGCCTTAGTGAAACTTTTTTACCTAATGGCATAAATGGTATCAAAGATGCAAGGAAAGTCACTGTAGGTGTGATTGGAAGTGGAGATTTTGCCAAATCCTTGACGATTCGACTTATTAGATGTGGCTATCATGTGGTCATAGGAAGTAGAAATCCTAAGTTTGCTTCTGAATTTTTTCCTCATGTGGTAGATGTCACCCATCATGAAGATGCTCTCACAAAAACAAATATAATATTTGTTGCTATACATAGAGAACATTATACCTCCCTGTGGGACCTAAGACATCTGCTTGTGGGTAAAATCCTGATTGATGTGAGCAATAACATGAGGATAAACCAGTACCCAGAATCCAATGCTGAATATTTGGCGTCATTATTCCCAGATTCTTTGATTGTCAAAGGATTTAATGTTGTCTCAGCTTGGGCACTTCAGTTAGGACCTAAGGATGCCAGCCGGCAGGTATGTATTTTACATTTTTATTCTTATGTATCTGGTATTTTGTAGTTAAACAGCTAAACAAATATCAAACATTTTAAAACTAAATTCTGACACTTTCCAATGATTATCATTTGAAAATTAATTATGAGCACCTGAAGATTAATGTCCTGACCTTGTAAGGGCACATTCCCATTCCCAAAATGATGTGGAAATCTGGGAAAATAATGTGAACTTCATCCAGTTCAACTTGAGAATAAAGCAGATGGGGAGCTCGGTCAACACCATTGTGGAATGAGCTTTTATAAGTAAACACATAAAATATGTTAAAAATTTTTTTTAAATGTGCTTATGCATTATAATTAAGCATGATTATAAAACACTTTTATTGTTTTTGTCCGTAAAGACAGTTGATTCGATTCCTTAGAAAATAAGTTTAAGTATTATATCATTGTATGCTGTATATCAGAGTCATGATAACCATTTACTTTCCAGTCTTTATTTTAATGACTAAAAGAACATATGCTTTTCTACAGGCTATTTCTGAATCTTTTTTTTCTTTTGCATATCCACCAAAGTTTAGCAGTAGATATAGAATAAGCAAATTAGAACCAGGACCTGTGAGACAAACCTGAATTTAATCATATACCCATATTTATACCAAATTTAAATTTTTAACAGAAAAAAATGTGGAACAGTGATGAAATTCAAAATAAGCTACAAAATAGTCTAAATTTGTATTTTGTAGTGTTTGTGCCTTTATTTTGAATGTTTGGTTTATTTTTAGACTTATTATATCATATTATGTCATATTATAATTTATACAAAATTTTTTCCAAATGAGTTTTTAAAAAAATTTATTCCACCATTGTCACGACTGTAATGAATTAATTTAGAATACTTTTTTCTTACTTCTGTTATAAAAGGACCTCTATTTTAAAAGTTCATAAATGATTATATAATATTCATTCAAATAGGATTTGTCCTTCATCTGGCTAATGTTATCTGAGATTAATAATCCAAAGAGTGTTATATTGTCACCATTACATAAATAGAAACATGCAAATATTTCTATGTGGTCTATTTTAGAGTCCTTATACAAACATCTTTAGGGATATATTTAGGAATTTGTTTTCCCCAAACATTATTTGGAGACTTTATAGCAATATTTTTCTAGCCTTGAATGAAGTGGCCTACCCATTAGTAATAGCAGCTCACTCCAGTAATGAACTTGGGGCTCAATAAACACTTGTTGAATTTTCAACTATATTATAGTATCTAACAGATTTCGATAGTTTGAAAGCCTACCCTTGCCTCCACCCATCACGTCATTAGAGTTTCTGTAAAAGTAGTATCTTTGTCTTAGAAAAGGACAGTTGCTTTTCTATTTAAATTAACTAAGCCTTATAATTTTTTTACTTGCCAGGTATATCATCATTATTTAGAGATGAAAGAATTTAATATACTGACCAATGAAATAGTATACCTGAGATTATTATGGTTTTTCTGAGATACTTGGTGTATTGGTTTCTAAACCTAAATTTTATTTAAAATCTTATTAAATTTTATTAAAAAATATAGCATCATGACATAATTTAAAGGTTTTAATTGCAGATGGCCATCCAAAGTGCATGCCCACTTCCAGTTATGCTAAATATCTGTAAAGGGCAGTGTTTGCACTCATACTACTAGACAGAACTGCTACAGTGCTAAAACTACATATTGTTCATGACAGCAGGGAGTGCCAGCCCCACACTGTCCCCTGTGGGAATTAGGGAAGTGGAGTGGGGCAGGGGCATGACCAGCAGCTCAAAGTCCACCTAAACCCCTGGAGAGGAGGCCTTACCCGGCTGCTGCTACTGAACCATGCCTAGAAGAGTACACTTTTCTTTCCACCTGCCCCCCCCGCCACCTGGGGGATCGCCTCTGACGCTCGAGGTTGCAGCTACATTTTCCTGCATTTTATTGTCCTGTTATCATAAGTGGCAAGGACTTTTTTGTTCTCATGACACTGTTTAAAACCTATTAGTAATAGGTTAATACATTCATAAATGCCTTATCTCCTAACTTTAACCATTTGCATCACTCAGGTTCATTACAGGTGATGCTCCATAAGTGGAGCATGCGATTGCTACCATTTTTATAAACAACGGTGGTAATGCTGAGTCTTTTTATTTTTCCCACAGGTTTATATATGCAGCAACAATATTCAAGCCCGACAACAGGTTATTGAACTTGCCCGCCAGTTGAATTTCATTCCCGTTGACTTGGGATCCTTATCATCAGCCAGAGAGATTGAAAATTTACCCCTACGACTCTTTACTCTCTGGAGAGGGCCAGTGGTGGTAGCTATAAGCTTGGCCACATTTTTTTTCCTTTATTCCTTTGTCAGAGATGTGATTCATCCATATGCTAGAAACCAACAGAGTGACTTTTACAAAATTCCTATTGAGATTGTGAATAAAACCTTACCTATAGTTGCCATTACTTTGCTCTCCCTGGTATACCTAGCAGGTCTCCTGGCAGCTGCTTATCAACTTTATTACGGCACCAAGTATAGGAGATTTCCGCCTTGGTTGGAAACCTGGTTGCAGTGTAGAAAACAGCTCGGATTACTAAGTTTTTTCTTCACTGTGGTCCATGTTGCCTACAGCCTCTGCTTACCAATGAGAAGGTCAGAGAGATATTTGTTTCTCAACATGGCTTATCAGCAGGTACTGAACATGCTTGTTATTTATCTGATGCTAGTAAAATACTTTTTATTAGTATAAATTATAAAACATAAAATTTTGCATGCCTTTTAATGGAAATTTGATTTTTGTATACTATGGGAGGGGAAATAATTGTTCTTTCAACAATGTTTTCACGTAAGAATTATGTGGCTAATTCAAAATTATTTCAAGTAAAGGCTGCTACCATCCTTTTCCTTACAGAATAAAAGCAGAAACGTAGAGGGTTGGGTTCTCCCCTTTTTTCAATGTCATAATTGCAATGAGTGCTTTCAATATTCAACAATTCATTATTTTAATGTTTTATAATTGGTCGTGATCCACAAAATGATGAGGCAACTCTCAGTAAATATATACGATAAAATTAGAACTGGTAAAAATACAAAGCAGAACAGGAAGACAAGATCAGGAGAAAAAAGTCGAATACACCTCTGCTGAGAGTGTCTGCACAGCTTCTCTTTTGGCTTTGAGATTTTCAACACGATGAGAAAGGAGACCCTATTATTTACAAAGCTCTTGTTATCAAAAACTAGAAAACAATAGTTCTACGGGTGAAGCTTTTCTAGCACTTAGCTCTCAAAAAAAAAAAAATCTTAGGGAGCACTTCATGGAAGGGGCTTGATGATGAGCTAGACTATGGTTTTCCTCCATAATTCCCAATCCACAAATGTAATTTAAGGGGTTTCCCTGAAGCTGTTTGGTATAACATTTCTCAATGAAAGCCAAGAACATTGCACCAAAACAAATGTGTAAAAGCATGTGCGTTTTGTAAGGATCGAAGGCATCATAGTCCAAGTATGTGGCATCTAGTACTTAAGCTTGTTTCAACAATAAAACCTAAAATAATATTTTTCTAATTAGTAGATTGATAACCTTTAAGCCATTCACTTTCTGGGGGAAAAAACACTTCTCTTAATGAGATACTAAGGCTTTTATAGTTGCTCAGTTGGCTCCCTTACCTCCTTCCAGTCATTTGCCCAGATCTCACCTTTTCAGTGAGTCCTACGCTGGATACCATTTTAAATGCTGCTGCCTCCACCCCAACCAGTATTCCGAATCCCGCTGACTTACCCTGCTCTACCTTTCTTTTTTTAATAACGCTTACCATCTTCTAACACACTTGACTTCCATGTTAAAAATACATTTACCAGTGTTTGCCTTCCCCCATCAGAATGTAAGTTCATGAGAAGAGGGATCTTTGTCCATCTTTTTCACTGATACATACCCAGTGCCTAGATCTGAGCCTAGACATTGTGGACACTCCAACAGCCCATTTGTGGGATGAATGAATGAACTGGGAGAGCAGGTAGATCCAGGTTGTAGTCTCTGAGTACACTGGGTAATGCTGTTATTCTGTATTGTATAGATATCAAATAAGAAGATGGTAGCAACTCTGGGGCCTCTTTCAAGATAATGGTATGATTGCCTCAGGGAACTAATGGTTAAGAAGCAGCTTTTTGTTGTTGTTAAATTTTAAGTATGTTTTGTTAACTGGAATTGGACAAAGTTAAACTGTTGTTAAGTTAGAATCTGTTTTCCATTATTAGATACTTATTTAAATAAAAAATTTCAGCTGATGGAGTCCAATACTTGATTTATACTCTAATTATATTCTGAGTGTAAATAGAACTTCTAAAGGTAGTCCCTACACAGAATACCACAAATTCAGAGTTAACTGTCTGACTTGATTATACACACATTATCAATGTAAGTAAAAGATGTTTGGAAAAATACTGCATATAAATGACATAGTCAGAGAGTTGGGAATCATATTAAATTAGGCAGTTCAAGTGGAGAAATACTTGAGCTCCATTGGCCTTTATAGCCAAGGAAATCATAGCTTTCTAGGAAGAGAAGATGAGAAGAAAGACAAAACAGAGATATATTATTCATGTGATGGAAGAAGATACTGACGTAGTTTAGAAATTCCCTGCCTGGATCCAAGTTGAACTAAGGCCAGACTGTATCCCAGATATTCAACCAAGTTTAAACCAGCTTGTAAAAGTACTTCGAAACTAAGTTTAACTCCAGTAACTTCTTTTGTGTCACCCTAGAACCAACCACTAGGCATTTTATGGTGTTGGACTCCAGAGTCCCTGTAATGATGATGTATTACAAATGTGATGGCAAAGCTT
This sequence comes from Macaca nemestrina, assembly GCF_043159975.1. Classification (NCBI taxonomy): domain Eukaryota; kingdom Metazoa; phylum Chordata; class Mammalia; order Primates; family Cercopithecidae; genus Macaca; species Macaca nemestrina. Next base: position 69,853,186 of record NC_092128.1, read on the forward strand.
TGCCCCTTTATTCTAGCACGTATACAAGGAAAGAGAAAGTTTTGTCCTCCTTTTGTTTAATTCTCTTTTCCCCTACACCTGGAGCAGTATCATCCAGTAACATGTTCTCTATAATGGTTTGTTAGACTGAATTAGTGCAACTTAAATATGTCTATATATGACCAGGTTCTTCTTATGCCAAGAGTGAACTCTGTGCTGAATCAGTTAATGTTCTACTAAACAAAGGAAGTTCACATTTGCTTTCTTGTTAGGTTCATGCAAATATTGAAAACTCTTGGAACGAGGAAGAAGTTTGGAGAATTGAAATGTATATCTCCTTTGGCATAATGAGCCTTGGCTTACTTTCCCTCCTGGCAGTCACTTCTATCCCTTCAGTGAGCAATGCTTTAAACTGGAGAGAATTCAGTTTTATTCAGGTATGTGGGGTTTTGTTTGGTCAAGGACTGTGCAGGATAGGATTTCCTTGTTAAGAACAACTGAATTTTAAATCTTTTCCTTATAAAAAGGGTGCCTTTGAGAGTGTATTTATGCATCTAGATACATTATGCTGGAAGGCAGCTTAGGACTGCTCTGGTTGAGTAAGTGAAACACCAGTCAGTATATGATTGTACTGGAAGACTTTGACAGCACTGCCTTCCAGTATACTATGTTAAGAATGAAAAGTTATCTTAAAAGAGAAAAAAAAAATGAAAGTGGGGAAGGATGAGCTTAGATCAAATTTAATGTTGCAAGTCAATTTATTATTAGACAAGTTAACGAAAATTTATTTTATGTTTTGAGTCGTCTTGATCTGTCCAGAAAAATCTTATTAATTTGAACTCAAGTGGGAGTGTCAATCTGAATATTTTAAAGAAATGTGTGTGTATATACACACACACACAAACACAAGCAGTGGCAAACTAGGTAACTAGATTAATGGATTGTAGCATGCAGCCAGCCTTAAGAATTTTGTTAGTACAGGTATTTAGTGTATCAGTAGTACACTAATATATATGGATGTCTGTAAAGGGATTTCAAACCACCATGGTATTTAATAAGTTAAACATTCACCCTCTCCAATAATATCTAAATAATAAGGTTGCATATTTTAAAAATACATGACTGAAACATGGACCCTTCTTGTATTTTTACAAAATCTGTACTGGTTGTATCCAAATGGTTTACAGCACAGTAGACAAATTCATGTCCTTTGCTGGTACACTTAAGTTTTGTTTCGTTTCATTGCTTATTTGCTTGTTTTTTTTAAGGTCATGTAAAAATCTCATTCAAAGCAAGGCCATAATGCTTATCTGAATTTATTTTTCCTTTTCAAAGAAAAGGGAGAGTACTTTCCCAACAGCTAGTTTAAACATACCTGAAAAGAAATAGAAGGTTCTAGACAGATGCAAATTATCATTATAAATTTAGATCAGTAATTGCAAATATTTTGCCTGCCGGAGGGTTGATATTTTCTCAGTAAAGTTAGACATTACATCATTATACGGATGTAATATTACTTTTCTATAACAGACTATTTTTCAAAGTAAGCAGTCTTAAACATAATAATTTAGCAAACTAAAGAATGGTGATCTTTTAGAATTTAACCTGTAAAGTGCCTAACTGAAGTATTCTTATTAAACTCTGTATTTGAATTCTTGTTTATATTAATACTGCAGGATTTTTCATACTTGCCTATTAACCAGTGTGTATATGTGTGTGTGTGCCCATGAGGATGCTCATTTAATTTTAATTTAATTAATTTTAATAATTTTAAATGAGTTTATTTAATTTTATCATATATCTGTTTATGTATTAACAGGTATGTGTCACCTAACAATGGGGAACATTCTGAGCAATGAGGCAATTTTGTCACGTGAACATCATAGAGCATATTTATACAAACCGTGACCTATTGCTCCCAGGCTACAAACCTGTACAGCATGTTACTGTACTGAATACTATATGCACTTGTAACACAATGGTAAATATTTGTGTACCTAAACATATCTAAACATAGAAAAGGTACAGTAAAAATAGGGTATATAATCTTGTGGGACCACTGTTGTATATGCAGTCCATAGTTGACCAAAATGCCCTTATGTGGCACATGACTGTATTTATGTGTATGTGTACACACACACTCACACACACACATATATACACACACACATTTCTTTAATACACAACTGGTGGAAATGTGAATAATTTTTATAAAGAAGAGTTTAGCAGTATGTATCAGTACCCTTAAGGAAAAGCTAGATGTTTTGACCAATAATCCTACTATTAGAAACCAGTCCTAAGAAAATAAATCAAAATATGGAAAATGGCCTAACATGACATTTATAGTTGAGGAAAATTGGAAACAGTAAATTATCAACAAAAAGGAATGGTTGAATAAATTATGCACATCCATTCAATAGAATATTATACAGTATTAATTCATCTTCATAATGACATGAGGAAAATGTTCTTGATAAAATAAATGAAGTAGTAAGAATATTGAAGTGTATGCAATCGCGCCTCATTTGTGTAACATAAGGTGTGCATATAAATAATACATATATATGCATATATAAAAATATTAATATTGTTTAATTCAGTAGAGGACAAAGGTTAACTTGATAATTTAAGACAAAATAGTTTTATCAAAATATAAACACGGTATATCTTGAACTTAATTTATGGGTTTCAGTCATTTGTTTCTTATTCTTTGTTTCTTTTCCTTTCTCTCCTGGCCCAAGTCTACGCTTGGATATGTCGCTCTGCTCATAAGTACTTTCCACGTTTTAATTTATGGATGGAAACGAGCTTTTGAAGAAGAGTACTACAGATTTTATACACCGCCAAACTTTGTTCTTGCTCTTGTTTTGCCCTCAGTTGTAATTCTGGGTAAGATCATTTTATTCCTTCCATGTATAAGCCGAAAGCTAAAACGAATTAAAAAAGGCTGGGAAAAGAGCCAATTTCTGGAAGAAGGTATTGGAGGAACAATTCCTCATGTCTCCCCAGAGAGGGTCACAGTAATGTGATGATAAATGGTGTTCACAGCTGCCATATAAAATTCTACTCATGCCATTATTTTTATGACTTCTACATTCAGTTACAAGTATACTGTCAAATTATTGTGGGTTGAAACTTGTTAAATGAGATTTCAACTGAATTAGTGATAGAGTTTTCTTCAAATTAATTTTCACAAATGTCATGTTTGCCAATATGAATTTTTCTAGTCAATATATTACTGTAATTTAGGTATGTTTTGTTTTGCCCAACTGTAACCCTATTGTTACTTTATATTTCATAATCAGGCAAAAATACTTACAGTTAATAATATAGATACAATTTTAAAAACAATTTGCAAACCAGCAGAATTTTAAGCTTTTAAAATAATTTAATGGATATACATTTTTTTCTGAAGATTAAGATTTTAATATTCAACTTAAAAAGTAGAAATGCATTATCATATGTTATTTTTAAGAAAGGACATATTATATTAGCATCTAGGTAAGGGTGCATGATAGCATTCCTATATTTCTCTCATAAAATAGGATTTGAAGGATGAAATTAATTATATGAAGCAATATGATTATATGAACAGACACAAATTAAAAAGACAAATTAAACCTGAAATTATATTTAAAATATATTGGAGACATGAAATACATACTGATAATACATACCTCATGAAAGCTTTTATTCTTTATTGTGTTACAGAGCAGTTTCATTTTCATATTAATATACTGATCAGGAAGAGGATTCAGTAACATTTGGCCTCCAAAAGTGCTATCTCTTAATACAGTACCAATCCTGGGAATTGTATAATAGTTGATACTTAGAACAAAAGTATCAAGTTTGCACACAAGTAGTCTGTCAGCTGACCTTTGTCGCACCTTAACCAGTCACCACTTGCTATGGTATGGGATTATACTGATGTTCTTTGAGGGATTGTGATGTGCCAGGCATGGTTCTAAGTACTTTACTTGTATTATCTCATTTAATACTTAGAACAACCCCGTAAGATAAGTAGTTATTATCTTCATTTTACATATGAGGGACCAAAGGATAGAAGAGTTATTTTCCAAAGGTCATGCAGTTAATAAATGGTGGAGTGAGCACTCAAGTCCAGGTAGTCATATTCCAGAGGCCACGGTTTTAACCACTAGGCTCTGGAGCTCCCGCCGCAGCCCTATGCATTGTGTTCACAATGCCAATCTAGATGCTTCCTCTTTTGTATAAAGTCACTGACATTCTTTAGAGTGGGTTGGGTGCATCCAAAAATTGTATAAAAATATTATTATAATAAACTTATGACTGCTTGTAGGGTAATTCACAGTTACCCTGTTCTTGGTCGTAACATGAGCCTTGAGACCCGTGGCAGTCCATATGCCTCCCTATGCAGTGAAGGGCCCTAGCAGTGTTAACAAATTGCTGAGATCCCATAGAGTCTTTCAAAAATCTCTGTAGACCTGGTTTTCTCCTTTTCTCTTCCTGAGAAGTTCTCCTGCCTGCATAACCATTCATTAGGTAGCAATTTACAAGCATGAAGGATATTAGGGCAAGTGGCTAATTATAAATCTACTCTAGAGACATGTAATCATACAGATTATTCATAAAATTTTTCAGTGCTGTCCTTCCACATTTAATTGCATTTTGCTCAAACCGTAGAACGTCCTACATTTCCCCCACCCCCATTTGCTATTTCTTTATTAAAATAGAAAATTATAGACAAGATACAATTATATGCATTCCTCTTCCTGAAATTATAACATTTCTAAACTTACCCACATAAGTACTACTGAATCCAGCTGCCAACAATAAAAAGACTTTTATTTAGTAGAGACTACCTTTCCCACCAGTGGCTCTTTTCCTACAACTGCATTGTCAGTTTGGTAATTCACTCATGATTCTCTAATGTTCTCCTCTTGGTGAATTTTATTATCTTGTACTTTCTAACTGAGCTCTCTCTTTTCTTTATTTTAATTATATTTCTCCCCACTTCATAATCACTTGTTAGTTCTTGGTGGGAATTCAGTTGGGCAATGATAACTTTTATGGGCAAATACCTAAACATTCTATTATAGTGAACTAATGAAAATAACAGCATATTTTCAGTATTTTCTTGTTCCTTAAATTCCAGTTAACACTATGCTTAACCGTTTAATGTGAAAACGAAATGAAATATTCCTAAAAGTTAGATGACTATTAAAGCATATATTGTTGCATGTATGTATTAAGTAGCCAATACTCTAAAAATATCACTGTTACAGATAAATGAGGCCTTTAAAAATATGAAAAACAAACTTTTGTGAAAATGTATAAAAGATACATCTGTTGTTTCGAATGGCACTATCTTCTTTTCAGTACTACAAAAACTGAATAATTTTGAAGTTTTAGAATAAATGTAACATATTTACTATAATTCTAAATGTTTAAATGCTTTTCTAAAAATGCAAAACTATGATGTTTAGTTGCTTTATTTTAATTCTATGTGATTATTTTTCTTAATTGTTATTTTTTTATAATCATTATTTTTCTGAACCATTCTTCTGGCCTCAGAAGTAGGACTGAATTCTACTATTGCTAGATGTGAGAAAGTGGTGGTGAGAACCTTAGAGCAGTGGAGATTTGCTACCTGGTCTGTGTTTTGAGAAGTGCCCTTTAGAAAATTAAAAGAATGTAGAAAAGATACTCAGTCTTAATCCTATGCAAAAAGAAAAAAAATCAAGTAACTTTTTTCCTATGAGGAAAATAACCATGAGCTGTATCATGCTACTTAGCTTTTATGTATATATTTCATATGTCTCCTGTATTAAGAACATTTAAAATCATATTTAAATAGGAATATATTCATGCTAACATTATTTTTCAAAATATACATGGAAATTTAGCCCAGATTGTCTACATGTAAGGTTTTTATTTAAACTGTAAAATATTTAAAAGTATGAATAAAATATATTTATAGGTATTTATCAGAGATGATTATTTTGTGCTACATACAGGTTGGCTAATGAGCTCTAGTGTTAAACTACCTGATTAATTTCTTATAAAGCAGCATAACCTTGGCTTGATTAAGGAATTTTTCTTTCAAAAATTAATCTGATAATAGTAACTTAAAGTATATTATACTTTCATTACAATCAAATTATAGAAATTACTTGTATAAAAGGGCTACAAGAATATACACAATTTTAAAATATTTTCATATATCTCCTATCTAATATGATAACTTAATTCTTCTAAATTACCACTTGCCATTAAGCTATTTCATAATAAATTCTGTACAGAGTTTCCCCCCAAAAAAGAGATTTATTTATGAAATATTTAAAGTTTCTAATGTGATATTTTAAATAAAGTATCATAAATGTAGTAAGTAAATATTTATTTAGGAATACTGTGAACAATGAACTAATTATACCTGTGTCAGTCTATGAAATCCCTGTTTTGAAATAAGTAAACAGCCTAAAATGTGTTGAAATTATTTTGTAAATCCATGACTTAAAGCAGGATACATACATAGTTTAACACACCTCACAGTGTTAAGATTTATATTATGAAATGAGATGCCCTACCTTCAATTGTTCATCAATCAGTAAAACAAATTCTGATATATATTCAGTACAAATGATTAGCCCTGAATGAAATGTAATAATTTCAGTGGAAACTCAATCTGTTTTTACCTTTAAACAGTGAATTTTACATGAATGAATGGGTTCTTCACTTTTTTTTTAGTATGAGAAAATTATACAGTGCTTAATTTTCAGAGATTCTGTCCATATACTAAAAATGTTTTGTTCAGCCTAACATACTGAGTTTTTTTTAACTTTCTAAATTATTGAATTTCCATCGTGCATTCATCCAAAATTAAGGCAAACTGTATGGATTCTTCCAGTGGCCAGATGAGCTAAATTAAATCACAAAAGCAGATGCTTTTGTATGATCTCCAAATTGCCAACTTTAAGGAAATATTCTCTTGCAATTGTCTTTAAAGATCTTTTGCAGCTTTGCAGATATTCAGACTGAGCTGGAACTGGAATTTGTCTTCCTATTGACTCCTTTAAAAGCTGCTGCCCATTGCATTCCTGAACTGTCCTTGCAGTTAGGTGTACATGTGACTGAGTGTTGGCCAGTGAGATGAAGTCTCCTCAAAGGAAGGCAGCATGTGTTCTTTTTCATCCCTTCATCTTGCTGCTGGCATTGTGGATATAACAGGAGCCCTGGCAGCTGTCCCCAGAAGATCAAGGCCACACCCAAAGAGGAAGGCAGATTAGAGACCAGAAAGACCTTGACTACTTCCCTACTTCCACTGCTTTTTCCTGCATTTCAGCCATTGTAAATCTGGGTTTGTTACATGACGTGAAAATTAATCCTTTCTGCCCTACAGTTCTTTATCCTGATACTGTTTAACACTGTCTGAATTAACTAGACTGCAATAATTCTTACTTTTGAAAGCTTTTAAAGGATAATGTGCAATTCACATTAAAAGTTATTTTCCATTGTCAATTAGTTATACTCATTTTCTTGCCTTGATCTTTCACTAGATATTTTGTATCTGCTTGGAATATATTGTCTTCTTTTTAACTGTGTAATTGGTAATTACTAAAACTCTGTAATCTCCAAAATATTGCTATCAAATTACACATGTTTTCTATCATTCTCATACTGCCTTATAAACATTTAAATAAAAAGTAATTTAATGCTTTAAATTCTGTTTTGAAATGTTGTATACACGTGGATTTTTTTTCTTACTGAATAATAATTCCAGTATTTGATGGAGGCCTTCTAATAATTTTCTGAGTTATTTCTTTTCAGAAGCATCCAGAAAGCAATACACGTGATAGTTTTGGAGGGGTTTTGTTTGTTTTTACTGAAGTAGTCATTTAGAAAAACCTCCATTTACATTGATTTTATTATATTATTTCATTTTACTAGCATTCATTAAGCATCTTTAAATCAGAACACACACAATATTCAAGCTATTCTGTAAAACCCCTGGTAGCAGAAATTTTATCTTATTTACTACTAAATCCCCAGTATCTAGTATAATATGGTCTATGATGGATACTAAAGAGATTTTATAATAAATCATTACTCATTTTTATAGAAAATTATGTTTTTTATTACCCCACATCCGTGCAGCCATGCCTAAAACCTTTTGCCTCTTCCTCATGCCCTTCCCATCACTGCTTCTGCCTCATGCCTTGCCTCCTGGCCAGTGGCCTAGCGCTACCCTATTGTCCTAAAGAGGAGTTTCTGCTGCTGCTGCCACTACCACCACCGCCACACTGCTATATGTTGATGAGTCCTGTACACGGTGCCATTGACAAGGAGAAACTGACCTTTGTACCTGTGCACCAGATCTGTCCGTGGAGGTTCTGGCTTCCCCAGCTGCTGCCTGGAAATGCTTAGGTGCTAATATCCTGAGAGTAGGATTGTCAGGTAAAATACAGGACTCTCAGTTAAATTTGAATTGCAGACAAACAAGAAATTACTTTTTATTATAAGCATGGACTTTTTTAAATTTTTCTAAATCTGGCAACCCTACTTAAGGAGTGAACTTTGAACAAGGAGATACAGCACAAAATGAAGCTAGCAGATAAATTCTCCCTTCCTTTCCCCCAGATAGGCTGTTCTAAAGTGCAGTAATTCAGAAGACCTTCATGAAAATCTCCTCAAAGACCGAGCAATTAACTGCACTTGTTGCCACCTATAACCAGCTCAGTAACACCTGCGTTTGTGTTCCCTTCTCCTAGTGCCTCACTTCCATTTTTTTCCTCACTTCTGTTTCTCAGAGATAGTACTCCCCACAGAGTGGCAGCAGGTGAATGTTGGTGTTTATTTATGGCAGGCTTGGGGAACCTAGACTAGTACAGTACTTTAGGTAGTGGATTCTTCCAATGGGAAGTGAAACAAGAGACAAATGATGACTTTGAGAAAGTCAGGCACAGGACCCTGCAGACTCAAAATCCAGATTTGTTAAGACCCCTGAGAGTAGAGAAACCCCTCATGAGCAGATTCATATTGATCAAATGTACAGTGATACACTGTTAAATCAGAATAGTAACTTAGTACTACTGTGTGAAATATCAGTGTCCTGTAGTCAAGAATACCATTTGTGCCTTAATTAAACATACTCTTTTCTTGAATCTGCTGTTTATAAGAATTCAAGTTATAATTCAAAATATATTGGGATCTGTTATGAGCTGAATTGAATTTCCTCAAAATTGATACATTGAAATCCTAACTCCCACACTACCTCAGAATGTATTTGGTGACAGGATCTTTAAAGAGGTAAAGTGAGGTCATACAGTTGGGCCCTAATCCAATATGATTGGTGTCCTCATAGGAAGAGGAGATTAGGAATCAGGCATGCACAGAGGGAAGAACATTTGAAGTAAAAGGGAGAAGACGGCACGCCAAGGAGAGATGCCTCAAGATGAAATCAATCCTGCCAGCACCTTAGTCTTCAACTTCTAGCCTCCAGAACTGTAACAAAATAAATTTCTGTTGTTAAAGCCACCCAGTCTGTGGTATTTGTTACAGCAGTCCTCAAAAACTAACACAAGGTTCACAGAATCAGAACAAGTCAATTTAGATATAGAACTCAAATAATTAATGTCATTAGAACAAACTTGTCTGATTAATCTTGCTCCACAATAAAGACAGTTCCATCCTGGGATAATTGCACTATAACCACCCACCATTTAAACACAATAATAGTTATTCTAAAATCTCAGGAACATTTTTTTTCATATAATTATTCCCATGTCATGGAACTGAAGCTTTGATTGGGTAAAAGTAGCGCTTTATAAATTCTTCTTTTCATTTATTATAATCTGTTTACTTTTCCACTAAACATGAGTAGTTCCTGCAGCTTCCTACTTAAAAATCACTTGCAGTTTGGGTTATTGTTGGTATAATTTTCATCAGAATGGTTGACTTCAGGGGTGACTATTCTTTTACTTTCATTTTCTGTTCCACGTACTTATTCTTCCCAAATGTGCATTAATGATTCTGTTGGAAAGACGTAATTACTTTTGTTTTGTTTTTAGGCTTTGTTTCTATGCTGTCAACCTGAAAAAATTTTTTAAAACAGTGAAGTATAGGCTGGGAGTGGTGGCTCACGCCTGTGATCCTAGCACTTTGGGAGGCAAAAGTGGGCAGATCATTTGAACTCAGGAGTTCAAGACCAACCTGGACAACATGGTGAAACCCCATCTCTACAAAAAATAACAAAAATTAGCCAGACATGGTGGCATGCACTTGTAGTTCCAGCTGCTCGGGAGGCTAAGGTGGGAGGTGAGAGGTGGGAGGTGGGAGGATCACCTGAGCCCAGGGAGGTTGGGGCTGCAGCGAGCAGAGATCATGTCACTGCATCCCAGCCTGGGTGACACAGTGAGCCCTGTCTCAAAAAAAAAAAAAAAAAAAAAAATTAAGTGTAATAAACTCTAGTTTTGTATGCATTTCTTCTGTTACAGAATTTCCCTAAAGCTATCCTATTAAAAACTATGATTAGATTTCATATGTGCTATAAACATTCTTTATTTAAAATAAATTACTCTAATTAAGAAAGGAATAACATTTGCTTGAACATTTAGAACATCTGTAGAACATCTGGCATTAGAGACTACCAAATTCATATGTAGTCTAAAATACTTATTAAACACATTCTTAATTCAAGAATATATAATTATTCATATAATTAGAAATAATTATAATTTTACTAAACACTGCTAATTAGGCAGAGTATAAACAAGAAAAAATCAGAAGGAAAATAGAACCACAATTTGTAATATATTTATTTTAAAACATATTTAGCTTTTTTTGTTACTTCTAAAAGTAAAAATTGTAAGTCGGCCGGGCGCAGTGGCTCACGCCTGTAATCCCAGCACTTTGGGAGGCCGAGACGGGCGGATCACGAGGTCAGGAGATCGAGACCATCCTGGCTAACCCGGTGAAACCCCGTCTCTACTAAAAAATACAAAAAACTAGCCGGGCGCGGTGGCGGGCACCTGTAGTCCCAGCTACTCGGGAGGCTGAGGCAGGAGAATGGCGTGAACCCGGGAGGCGGAGCTTGCAGTGAGCTGAGATCCGGCCACTGCACTCCAGCCTGGGCGACAGAGCGAGACTCCGTCTCAAAAAAAATAAATAAATAAAAAATAAAAAATAAAAAAAATTGTAAGTCAATATATTATTAAAACTTCCAGTTAATCTTTAAGTCTACAGGTGCTACTAAGAAATTGCAATTTGTAACTTAACAGAGATACTAAATTCTGCAGAATTGTTACCAGATTCAAGCATTTCTCTTCTCTAGGTATAACTCATTTCTCATGTTTCTCTATTTATCTTTTTGCTGAAAGAATTTACTCCTTCAGTAGTCATTTCACCCTTTCACCCTTCTGCGTTTTTGTGTCATAACAGAAGAATCAATGAATAATGATTAAAATTAAGTCAACATACCTAATATAAACAGTTAAAGCTTTCATGAAGCTTAATCTTTGTGCACTTACCAAGAAGAAAAGTAAACCCAGTATTATTTGGGAACAAAGGACTTGGAAAATCCACAAATGGAATAATTAGTGAAAGCCAATTTTATGGAGGCCGTTAAAACTACTCCAAAGCAATAATAGTGACAACACACACACACAAGTACACACACACACACGAGCAATGCTTCTCAAATTTTGATGTGTGTACTGATCACCTGATGATCTTGTTAAAATGGAGATTCTGAGTCAGTAGGTCCACCACGGGGCAAGAGAGTCTCCATTCCTAACAGAGCCCCTAGTAATGCCAGTGCAGGTAACCCAAGGACCCCATTTTGAGTAGCAAGGACGTGGAGTATTTACCTTACTTTGGATAACTTACAAAATGCTTTAATTTGGCTTCAAATCAAAATAAAAAGTAATTTATAATCCTTGAAATGTTTTAATGAACATTTTTTGAGTAACTAGTATGATATGGACCAGGAAGTCCCAAAGTATGTTCTCTAGACCAATAGCATCAACATTGTTTGGGAACTGGTTAAAAACGCATATCCTTGGGCCTCACCCAGACTTATTGAAGCAGAGACTCTGCAGGTAGGGCTCAAGATTCTGTTTTAACTATTTCTCCAGATGATTCTGATACACTTTAGGTTTTGAAAACTACTGCTCTAGACAGTATGCTGAGGGTCTGGGGTGCATATCACAGTAACTGTCAAGAATCTCAGTACAGTAGGAAGGGATCCAGTTGCTGAACCAGTTGATACCATTAAGTATGTGATGAGTACAAAAACAGAATGACAGACAAGGTGGCACCCAACACAGAGGATGTAAAGATTTCCTAGAAAATGTCATATGAACTGAATTTCATAGGGATTAGCCATCTGAAGACAGTGGCATGTACAACATAAAGCAAATGTTATGCAGGAGGAATCCTGCTGGCACCTTTGGAAAACTGCAGTAATTCACCCAAGATGGCTGGCTGTGGGGTGTTTGAAGACCTCTCTATCCTTGTCCTTCTCACCTGTCCATGAGTAAAACAAATACCATTAGAGCTAGAAAAAAAAAAAATTACAAAGCTGAGTCTATTAACTTGCCAAGCAAGAGAACTTACTCCGTGAAGAATTTCACTGAGGAGGGAAAGTCAGGGGTTTTTAAATGTTAGAAGTGGGGAGCTCATGTGGCCTATGCTAATTAAGCATTGGAAACTGGCACTCTGGATATAGGGCAGAATGAATATATAGGTCTCTACGCCGCTGGTTAAATAAAATAAATATCTCATTGTTCACTAGTCAGGAAAGTCTCTTCAGTTAGGTCCAGTGAGGAAGGTGCCTGTCTAAGGTCACTGAGGCTTAAAGACCCTTATCAGCTTCAGCCTGTGGTGTTAAAATACAAGAATCAGTTGCTGTCTCCTAGGCAAGCTCTACTTTAAGTGGAAATTTTTCCTTTCCCCTCCCTCCTCTTCATCTTTCCTGATCCTGAGATGCTAGGATGACCACACAAAAGATATGCAAATAATCCAGTTGTCACCTCTCTGCCACCATCTTGGTCTGGGATGCCATTCTCACAGGACTCCATTGTGTTCATCCAAGTAGTTTTGGTCTCCTTTTGATGTGGTTTACTTGGACTGTGTAACAGCAATTAAGGTCATATGAATAAAACACTTAACACAGTTTGCACTTTCCCTAGGTGGAAGCAACCTTAGACCTACTAAACTGCCCTCTAGATGTAAGGCCTAAGAGTGGTTCTAAAGAGATATCGATCAATAGCTAGGTAGCAGAGTGGTGCAGCAGAAGTGTGTTGGGCCCATAGATACCAATGAGTAGCTGTAGAGATGAAAGAAAAACAAAAAGAATGTGGAAGCCTAGGCAAGGGGGTTGGAAAAAGAGGAGAGGGGTCAACAATGTAAAATACTACAGATTAGTACAACAGGATGAGAAATGGAAAGTGTTAATAGACTTTGACCCCAAGTGTCAGTGATCTCAGTTTCAGAAGGCTGAGAATGAGAAAAGTGGAAGAATGACTAGAAGTGTGGAAACAGGTGCTAGAAGTGCTCACTACTCTCTCAACAAAACTCGGTCTCTTTGGCTAGGATTTACAATCAAGTGCTGCCAGTCCCAATCTAGTGTTCCCATTTTTCTTTTAGGGCCAGAAATATTCAACATCTGAGGTAGAAGGAACCTTCAAAATCACTTATCAACCTCATTCTAGAAATGAGAAGTCCTGAGAAATGAAGTAATATTTATTTTCATTGAGTTTATACGTGATTTTAAATTCTTAAATTCTATGGACGATACAAAAATGTACATTTAAATCTTGAATAATTTTTGAAAGTTTAAAAAACAGATTAAAAGAGTCAAAGTTTTTCTTAATTTTCACAGTTACGGTGTTTGAGTTATTAAATTATACTGATAATCATCATGAGAAGCTTTCTATTATAGTCTTGACCCTTCTTGTATTATTATTCAGGCTACAATGGATAGGCAACAACATGTCAACTGAAAAATCATGAGATCTATAAATTTAGAAAGGAGACTTTATTTCTTATAATGAGTTACAACCTGCAGGCTGGCCATTCTGCAGGCTGGGAAGCCCATGCTCCCACAGAGACAGTCAACAGGCACTTTGAAGGAGGTGGGGTTGGAACAGAAGCTTTATGCCAAATGAGTTGGCTAAACAGACATATTCAACAGATTTAAGAGGAGCTGTGAATCTTCACTAAGAGGGGTGCTGAATAAACATGCATGTGACATGCATCCTGTGCTCACTGTGGAGTGGAAACTTAACATTTAAATGCATTAAGTCCCTATACATCAAAAGGAGAAGCAGAGACGTGAATGTACTAGTACTTGGTCTCTGTAAACCTGCCAGAACCAGTCCATGGTGGGTGGTCTTTTATCAGGGGAAAGGTACTGAATCAGTCCCTTGTCCAATCAAACCTGCAGTTATGACTTGTGGAACAGGAGGATCTTGTTAGTCAACATCTGGCCATGGATGAGCTGCAATTACTTCAATATTGCTTATGTCGAGAGCAGTTCTTATTTAGCAGCTAGAGAAAAAGAAAAACATTGCAGCAGTTAAAACATAGGTTATTCTTTAAGTGTAGGTGTGAGTGACTTAACTCTTGCCTGGCATGGCCTTAGGTCTTGCCTATAATTTGTTATTGCCACAGAGTCCATTCTGTTAGCCTTCTGATCTCTATTTTAACATTAATGCTCGTCAGTTGTTGAGTCTAAGCCCTCAAAGGGACGGGGAGCCGAGCTTGGTGGCATGTGCACCTGTAGTCCCAGCTATTCCCGAGGCTGAAGCGGGAGGATCATTTGAGCCAGGGGTTGGAGGTTGCAGAGCTACGATCCTGCCACTGCACTCCAGCCTGGGGCACACAGTAGACCATGTCTCAAAAAACGAGGAGTGTGTGGGGGCGTGAAAAGGGAGGAGGTTGGCGGTTATAGCGAGGCGTGTCCGTCCTTCCGTCCTGTCAGGGCCAGGAATTCAGCTTTTAAGGTTTATCGGGGGTCCCCTTGGCCAAAAGGGGGTCCGTTCAGTTGGTCGGGGGGCTTAGGATTTAATTTTTAGTTCTCAAGCAGTAATAAAGATAATGATAATCTTGACCATAAGGGGTGCTATGCCAAGCACCACTTAACAAACACTGTCATCTCATTCAATCCTCACAACAATCCTTTTACAGATGAGAAAAGTGGGACTTCCAGGGATAACTCGCTCTACATTCAATAATCTGACTCAAAAGCCTTTTTAACATTTTGTACAATACCTTTTATGTTTGTTTAACTATCTAGTTGGGCCACTAAAGTACAGACAAAAGCTGGGGAATGTAAGCAAAACTGGTCATTTCCCTGGGGTGAGAGAAACGCTTTCAACACTATCCGTCCATCGTATCACGCCTAAGGTATGCCATAGACATCCCTCACCCCTCCACCCACTCATGCCTGTTTGAAGCAAGACTATCAAGACCGAAACACACTGGGCGCCTAAGGCACCACTCCCCGCTGCCTACCAAGGTGCCTCCTGCAGGCTCCTTACCGCAACCCTGCAAACCCGCCCTGCCAGGAGCGGAGTGCAATTAGGCTTTCAGGTGGTTTGGCTCTCCGGCTGTCCGTAGCCTCTGGCCCCGCCCCCTAGCAACGCGCTGGCTTGTGTTAACAACCGGCCGGAGATCAGACGCCTGCGACAGCTGAGGGGCGGCCGCGGCGCTAAGCGGACTGTATGGCGGTGGCCTAGGCCCCTGGCGGAATTTTGGGACCTTTCGCGACTCTAGCGACTCTCAGGCTGCCTTCCCTTCTCAGTGGCGGGGCCTCTTTGGGCCCAGCGGCTGCAGGCGTGCTGTAGGACAGGAAGATCCCACAACTCTCCACCCCGCCGCCACAGGCCATGTGGACGAAGGAAGCCGCGGCGACTGCCGAGGCCCGGGAATCCGGCATCAGGAACAAGTCTAGCAGTTCCAGTCAAATCCCGGTGGTTGGGGTGGTGACGGAGGACAATGAGGCGCAGGTATGAGCAGGTGTCTGGGCTTTCAGAGGTGGAGGGGGTGGGGATGAGGTCTCGAGACGGGGTCCAGACCTGGGGGTGGCAAGGGCGGAACTGGGGACAGGAGTGAAAATGGGGGAAGCCGCGAGATGGAGATTCCAAGCACAGAGCTAATCCGGATCCCCCACCCCCTGCGAACTGCACCGGTTGTGAGGGGCTGGTTGTTGTCAACCGTCCTGTCCGGGGACCAGCGCTGTGTGGTCCTCCTGGAGGGTCCCAGCAAACTAAGCGGGGCTTTGCCGCACTTCTTCGAAAAGTGGTCACAGAACTTCTGGGAGGAAAGGAATCATTCTTAGCAAAATCTGATTTGATGGCCTGATCAGTTTGCACTGAACTTTTTAATATGTAGATTCCTGTTATCCAGTGATGTTCTTGATATAGGTGTAAATTTTCCCAAGCTTAAATTTGCTGCGACTAAAGCCTGCACCCAGAGGGGAGGAAAACGCTGTTAAAATTAGAAATTAAGCATTTTTAAAATTTGAAATTGGAAGCTGGTTGTTATAGGTCGGGTCGGAGAGAACTGGGAGAGAATAGAGTTGATTTGTTTTATTGTGCTTGTACTGTATTTGGTTTTGGGTTTGCTTTTGTTATGAATACAAAATTCACTCTTGCAAGTTGATCTGTTGAGAAATTCCACTTGAGGGCCTTGGATCTCCATTCGAGGCGGAGGTGTTTAGAAACCCCAAGTTGTTTGTATCCTACTAGGATTCCATTGCTCCCCCAGAGAGCCTTGATCGTGCCTTAAAAGCCGCGAATTCCTGGAGGAACCCTGTACTGCCTCACACTAATGGTGTGGGGCCACTGTGGGAATTCCTGTTGAGGCTCCTCAAATCTCAGGCTGCGTCAGGAACCCTGTCTCTTGCGTTCACATCCTGGAGCCTTGTAGAGTTCCTTGGGAGTGGTCAGTTGACTGGGGACCTCTTCTACCATGGGAATAGAGTTGAGCTCTCTGAGGTCTGATATTTACGCAGTAAGCTGCGGAGCAACAGCACTTTGCATGAGGAGAAATAGGTGTTAGGGGAATTTGCCTAATCCATTTTGTTGACCTATTCCCATCTGGGCGGAGAGAATTTTGAGGAACAATAGCTCTCCACTCCCTGGACTGCAAGAAAGATCAACAGTACAGCCATACTCCCAGGCACCGGGCAAAACTGGAAAGTATGTGAATTTGATAACTGATGGCTCTCAGTCTTCCTTTACTTGCTCCAAGAAAAATTGGGCAATGCTCTACAAGGCAAGCAAGAGTAGCTCTTTTTTTTTTTTTTTTTTAAGAAGAAATACTTTTTAAAAGCCATTGCCAAAATAGTCCAAAACATACCAAATAAAACAAGTATACTTGTGTATATGTGTATGCATTTTCTCCCCTTTTTAATTTTCTTTCTTTTCTTTCATTACTATGGCTCTTTCCAGGGCCTAGGATTCTCTTCCAAGAAGAAATCAATCAATTTGCATTAATTCATGTTTCCGACTTGTTAATAACTAATTCTAGGAGTAGTAACATTTTCGAAGTACTGAGGAGAATTAGAAGAGGAACTTTTTAAAGCTGGGAGAAATCTTAGTGATCCTCAGCCTTCTTGTTTTTTGCCTGTGGTTGTTTTTACAAACGAGAACCCTAAGTTCACGAGAAGTTAACTGAGTTACTCAGTTTCTTTACTCATGGAATGGGAGTCTAGAGACCCTAGAATGAAAAAATGATAACCTCTTAGACCTCTGCCTTAGGCCAGTTTAGGAAAGATCCTCAGAACTGTTTCCAGTTTTTTTCAACCACTGCACATTTGCAAACTTCTCTTCTGCCTGTGTGTGCTTCCGAGACAGTATATCCTAGTGGCTAAAGATGAGAGTATCACATCTACTTCAGTTCATTGTCAGATCATCACTTACCAGCTATGTGACCAAAGGCAAGTATCTTAACCTTTCTATCAAATGGAGATAATGATAGTACTCATGTCCATTGTAAAGATTAAATGAAATAATATATATAGGCCGGGCATGGTGGCTCACGCCTGTAATCTCAGCACTTTGGGAGGCCGGGGAGGGCGGATCACGAGGTCAGGAGATCAAGACCATCCTGGCCAACATGGTGAAACCCTGTCTCTACTAAAAATACAAAAATTAGATGGGCAGGGTAACGCACACCTGTAGTCCCAGCTACTGGGGAGGCTGAGGCAGGAGAATCACTTGAACATGGGAGGCAGAGGTTGAAGTGAGCCAAGATTGCGCCACTGCACTCCAGCCTGGCAAGAGAGTGAGACTCCGTCTCAAAGAAAAAAACAAAACAAACAAAAAAAAGAGATAATATATATAGCAAACTTATATAATAATATAGAGAACTTATACAGTGACCTATATATTGAAAACAAGCAGTTATCAACATCATCCTTTATCCAGGGAACTAGAGCTCCTAAAATTATTTGGGCCTTAAAGCTAAGGGATTCTCTAGAATTCTGATTGTACCCACTGGCTTCCAGGATGTGAGAGTGAGACTGGATGCCCCTGACATCTTATTTGCTTTAATGCAGATTTTGGTCTGCTCACTTTATCCCTTGAGAGATGTTTCTCAGTTGCAGCTGGATTTCCTAATATAGAAATGCTACTTTGGCTACCTAGGCTTTTGATAGCTGTTTTGTATCATTTTCTTTATTACAGACCTAAATTGAACCTTTCAGTTACCCTAACCTTAGTTTATGTAATTAAGGAAATAGGCTTGAATATTACTGCCTAAGGCAGCAGGTAAAATGTACGGGTTATTTTGCTGATTTTTCCGTGTGTATGATTTACTTCTGCATTAAGTGGTATTTTTTTCCTGCATCTTTCACAAAAATAACTTTCACAAAAGGCAATAGCTCTTATAAATTCTATCTAAGCTACTACAAATGGTATTCCTAGAGTATTAGATTTTTCTAACTTTAGTAACTTTGAAATGTTTTTTGATGGAATTATGGAAAATGTAAATATAGGTTATGAGTAAAGTTATTAGTAAATAGGGAAACAATAGTTTAGGAATCTGGGATTTTGAATTGTTATTTTTGTTCCATGTTGTGAATTTCTCATAGACATATTCTATGTAAGTATTCTATCTTCAGATTTTCTCCCTATAAAAATTTTGATAATCCCTACTGTAGTGATTCCAGCGTCTTCTTTTTTAAAGTGATTTATCATATCTTTCCAGTTTCGAAACAATAAAATAGTACCAGAATTTTGGTGGCCATTTTCTAATTGTGAGGAACTTAGGACACATTGCTTGCCCTTTCTGTGTCTGTTTCCTCATCTGTAAAACATATTTTTAGAAATGCCTACCTCATTGAATTATTGTGAGAATTAAAGTATTTGTAAGGCATTTAGCACAGTGCCCAGCACATGCATTCCAAGTGCCCCACAAATGGCAACTTTCTGTTATTATTAATGACTCTTGTCATAACAGCTTTATTAAATTATTAAATAAATTCAGATGATATTTACAGGGTGATATGGTTTGGCTTTGTGTCCCCACCCAAATCTCATCTCAAATTGTAATCCCCAGGTGTTGAGGGAGGGACCTGGTGGGAGGTGACTGGATCATAGGTGTGATTTCCCCCATGCTGTTCTTGTGATAGTGAGTTCTCAGGAGATCTGATGGTTTTATAAGGGGCTCTTCCTCTTTACTCTCTCTCTCTCTGTCTTTCCTGCCACCTGTAAAGGTGCTTCCCCTTTGCCTTCCACCATGATTGTTTTTCCTGAGGCCTCCCTAGCCAGGTGGAACTGTGAGTCAATTAAACCTCTTTCCTTTATAAATTACCCAGCCTCGGGTGTGTCTTTATAGCAGTGTGAAAACAGACTAATACATTGGGTATCAAAACCTACCAAATAGGAAGATAGTTCTCGGATTGTTTTTCTAGTATTAATCCCAGTGTTTATGTGTGTCTGGCTTCCTACAGGAAGGTAGAGGTAATGTGGTTTAACAAGTGCTTCATCCCTTGGAGAATGATGGGATTGGCAGTGAAATTCACCTTAATCATATGTTGAAATCACAAGATATCTAATTGGTTACCCTTTATTTTCTATTTAATGTTGTTCCCCTCATTCTAAAGAATCCCAACCCCCTTTAGAGCAGTGCTTCTCAAACTTTAATGTGCATATGGAGCACATGGGGATCTTATTAAAATGTGGATTCTGATTCTGTCGGTCTTAGATGAACCCCAGTACTCCGCTTTTCTAACAGGTTTCCAGGTGATGCTCATGCAGCTAGTTGGAGGACCTCATTTCCCACTTTGAGTAACAATTTATATAGTGATTAGTTGACTGGCATAGGTATCATGCCTGAACTTCCTTGCTCAAATTTGCTTTCCCTCTGAGAACCTGTGAGAACTTCCACAATCTTTTAGTCGATGTCATATCCTGTCACTGTCTGTAATACTTCCATGAACTGTGTGCTTAAAATTGTCTAGCCTTGTTTAAGGGTTTTTGCAAGAAATAACCTGTGTAGTTGGTTGCATGTGTCTATAGTGCCAGCTACTTGAGAGGCTGAAGGAGGAAGATCGCTTGAGCCTAGGAATTCGAAGCCAGCCTGGGCAAACATAGGGAGACTCCCATCTCTTGAGAGAGAGAGAGAGAAATTGAGAGAGACTCCTTGGTTGTCCATTGAGGAGTCAGGCAGAGAACTAAGGAACAAAGAACCAGAGTTTCTACATCAGACAGACCTGCTGGCCGATTTATTATTAATAGCTATGTGGCTTTAACAAGTTAGGTCCCAGGGCCTCAGTTTCATTAAGAGGGATAATAGTACTACCTTTACTTGGTAGATTAATTGAGATGAAAAATGCCAGACATATAAAAGGACCACTATAAGTGTTAGTCTCTTTCCCTGTAACTGAGTATCAAATGAGCAGGTTTCTCCCCTCTGAAATGTCCCTGGGTAAAGTGGGAAATAAGTTCATCCTATAATTTGAATGAAGTCAAGTCTAATTTTCTTCAAAGCAATTTATTAAACTTTTGATCTTAAAAGGTTTTGTGAATGCTTTTACAATTTCTCCATAAACATCTTAAGATGACAGTATTTTGATATTTACATATGTATGTTCTGTTTTGTTTCTACTCTCTGCTTGTATGATCTCATTTACCCCAAATCTTCAATTATCATGTTAAGCCTGTGATTCAGAAACCTCTGCCCCAAATTTTTCTCATCTCCAACCGCCAACACAAACCTCTTCCTCCAGCTTTCCCTGTCTCAGGAAATAGTGAAATCATTTATATACTTCCTCAAGCCAGGGATTATCTTCAGCTTTTCCCTTCTTTCTCCCACTGCATCCAGTCACTTATTAGGTCTTGCTGAATCTACCTCTTTAGATGTTTTTAATTCCATTTGATGTTGTTTATACCAGTTGCTGCTACCTATTCAAGGCCCAAAGTTACAGTCTACCTCCAACCCAGTCTTCTCCAGTTCAGTCTCACACAGCATACAAGATGATCTTTTCATAATTAAATTCTTCTGGTTAAATATTGTGGAAATAAATGAAGACTACCACGATAAACAGAGACTGTTTATTCAGCAGTTGCTATAGGGAGGGAGTCAGCCACTCTCACTTTTTGGCAAAGACTCCAATGCAGCCTGGAAAGCTTTAAAGTGGAACAACAACAAAAAAAAAAGATGTGGGGGAGACTTCAGGTCTACTCTAATTGTAGGTTGCTGACATGGGAAACCTGGAGGTGGGCTAGCTAGAAGCAGGGTATCCTCTGTGATTGAATTGGAAGGCATATTTGGCTTTCTCTGGTTGGTCTTAAGTTGGAAACAGAGGAACAAAAACCAGGAAAGCTGGCAGTCATTGACCAAATCCTGACTTTTCTGAGCCAATTGCTGCAGAGGTTGTCGGCCAGAGTTATTTTGTCACATATAGTCTGACCAGTTTTGTTTATATGTTCAGTCCCAAACCGTTCAATGGCTTTTTAAGATCCTTGTGTTACATACAAATCCTTCTGTAAAATCCCATGCCAGACCAATAGCTGCATGAGATGAGGACATTGTTATTCCCCACATCTCGCACAATTCCTGAAACAACAACAACAACAACAAAAAACTACTAATAAATAGTTATAGAAGGAGGAAAAGTCTAGGGAAGCTAGAGGGAGAGAGAGAAATCTTTAAAAATCTGCCAAGCAGGTAAAACCTAGAGTAACATCAAATGGGTAATGCAAGATAAATCTAAGAGGAATCTATGCTTTAATCTTTACTACTCCCTGTTCTTTTAAAAATTATACCTGGTCATTTGGAGAAAAAAATATGAAAATACACACAAATATTAGAAAGAAAATCCTGCACTGGGCTGGCCCAAGTGCAGTGCTGTTTACAGCTAATTGATTACAACCAGTTACAGATTTCTTCCTTCTCCATTCCCACTACTTCCCTTGATTAGTCTTAAAATATATATATATATGTATATATATATTCCTGCATTGACATTTCATTCCAATATCCCAGTCTAACCCTCTAAGCAAATATTTCAGAAAACCAGAAAAGAAAAACCCACTGTGTGTGTGTGTGTGTGTGTGTGTGTGTGTATAATTTGAGAGTGTAGGAGGAAAAGAAAAAAGACAGCTGAGGTGTAGTGGTGGAGATCACTGCCAAATCCCCAAATCTTAAAAGGCAGAAGTCTATTTACCAAAATTTTTGGTAACAGTAAATTTAACTACTTAACAGTAATATTTAACAATTTTTAATGGTAACATAAGACCAGGTATAGATTAGTATTTAGTAAATCCTTTTTAAAATTATTTTTAAAAGTAAAAATGGCTGGGCATGTTGGCTCATGCCTGTAATTTCAAAACTTTGGGAGGCTGAGGCTGGCACATGGCTTGAGCCCAGGCATTCCAGAACAGCCTGGGCAACATGGCGACACTCTATCTCTACAAAAAAAAAAACAAAAATTAGCAAAGTGTGGGCTGATGTGCCTCTGCAGTCCCAGCTCCTCCACCCAGGAGGCTGAGGTGGAAAGATTACCTGAGCCCAGGGAGGTTGGGATATGCAGTGAGCCGTGATTGCACCACTGCACTCCAGCCTGGGCAACAGAGTAAGACTCCATGTCAAAAATAAATAAAAATCAATATAATTTTGAGTAAATGAGCTCATTCAGATACTCCACAGACTTAAAGTTAGTATGTTTCATTACAAATTGTTTTTGATGCCATGACATCTCAGTTAGGATTAATTTTTTTTAACTGCTTTTGAGAGAAATGTTTTAAGATCAGAATATATGAATTTGTAATTTTTAAGGGCAAGGAAATACTAAAACTAAGACAATGTAATAATGATTATGTAGAAGTATGGAAAAGTATGTACTGCAGATTTAAAACTCAGAAGCTGCCATGGTATTAATTAAGTGAAATTATGTGAAATACTTATGCATGTAAGGAAAAACAAAATATATAAAAATAAAAATAGATGTCATTTACTACATGATAGGAATAAGTAGGATTTTTTCCCTTTTGTATATCTTTTATATCATCATTACATCATCTTTTCCAACATTTATTTTAAAGTAGAAGTAAGCGTGAAAGCAGGACAGAGGATACAAAGAAAACTGGGAGAGCTTAACTCCTGTAATGGGGGTAAGCACTGTGACATAACACTGAATTAAGAATAAAATGTCAGGTAGCAAGGCATTAACCCCCAAGATAAATATAGTCAAAACCACACTTAGAATTTGTAGATCTCTGTATCATCATACTTTACCTTTGATCGGATCATTTCTTTTTTGTTGTTGTTGGGGTTCTTTGTTTTGTTTTGTTTTGCTATTTGTATTTGTTTGTTTGTTTTTTGAGATGGGCTCACTCTGTCACCCAGGCTGGAGTGCAGTGACGCAATCTTGGCTCACTTCAACTTCCACCTCCCAGGTTTAACAATTCTTCTGCCTCAGCCTCCCGAGTATCTGGATTACAGGTGCCCGCCATCACACCCAGCTAATTTTTTTTGTATTTTTAGTAGAGACAGGGTTTCACCATGTTTGTTAGGCTGGTCTCAAACTCCTGACCTCAGGTGATCCACCCGCCTCTGCCTCCCAAGGTGCTGGGATTGCAGGCGGGAGCCACCGCGGCCAGCCTTGTTTTGCTATTGAGTTGTTTGTGTTCCTTGTATATTCTTGTTATTAATCCCTTGTCAGATGGATAGATTGCAAATATTTTCTCCCATATTTTAGGTTGTCTCTTCACTCTATTAACTGTTTTCTTTCCTGTGGGTACACTTTTTAGCTTGGTGTAATCCTGTTTGTCTATTTTTGCTTTTGTGGCCTGCACTTTTGAGGTCCTACCCAGAAAAACCTGTGCCTAGACCAGTGTCCTAAAGTGTTTCCCCAATGTTTTATTCTAGTGACTTCATAGTTTAGGGTCTTATATTTAAGTCTTTAATCCATTTTGGTTTGATTTTTTTGTTTGGTGAGACATAGGAGTCTACTTTCATGCTTCTGCATATGTCTATCCAGTTTTCCCAACACCATTTATTGAAGAAACTGTTCTTTCCCCACTGTATGTTCTTGGTACCTTTGTCGAAAATGATTTGGCTATCAATGCAAGGACTTATTTCTGGGTTCTCTGTTCTGTTCCATTATCCTATGTATCTGGTTTTATGCCAGTACCATGCTGTGTTGGTTACTATAATTTTGCAGTATATTTTGAAGTCAGGTAGTGTGGTGCCTCCAGCTCTTTTCTTTTTGCTCAGGATTGCTTTGGGTGCTCGGGGTCTACTACTTAAATTTTGGATGATAGTACCCATTTCCTTCCCCGTTTACCAATGAATAACTTTATTATAATATAGCCTCTTCTTGGTTGCATTTTCCAAGTATTTATTAAGCAACTAACAATATTATATGTCAGGCCCAGTGTTGGATTCTGGGAGTGCCTGAAAGCAAAAATTTTTGCGTTTTTTTTTTTTTAATTTATTTATTATTATTATACTTTAAGTTGTAGGGTACATGTGCATAACGTGCAGGTTTGTTACATATGTATACTTGTGCCATGTTGGTGTGCTGCACCCATCAACTCGTCATTTACATCAGGTATAACTCCCAATGCAATCCCTCCCCCCGCCCCCCTCCCCATGATAGGCCCCGGTGTGTGATGTTCCCCTTTCTGAGTCCAAGTGATCTCATTGTTCAGTTCCCACCTATAAGTGAGAACATGCGGTGTTTGGTTTTCTGTTCTTGTGATAGTTTGCTAAGAATTTTTGCTCTTAAGAGAACTTTGGGGCAGAGAGTATTGGGGAACGAACATGTAGACCCTTTCAGAACAATGCAATGGTAATTTTAATGGATATAAACTTAGGGTGCTATGAGAGCACAGCATTTTTCTAGCATTTTTTCATCCTTTGGGAAGGTAATATCTGAGCTTCATCTTGAAGGACCTGTGGGAATTAACCAAGGAGAGGAATAGGAATGTAACAACATGAGTGAAAACAGAGGAGATGTGAGAGGCATTAATGGGGAGTCATTGAATAGTTTAGATGGGTCATGTTCAGATTTGAGTTTTATTGTTCTGATGGTAGAATAGAAGATGGTGTTGAAGGGTGCAAGAATGGAGTCAGAGAGAACAGCAGGAACCACCTGAAATTAAGTAAGAGCTAAGAACTGAATAAATCAGTAAGATGGAATAGGCTCAAGAAATATTTAAGATGTAAAATCTGTAGAACTTGGAAGTTCCTGTTTTTTTTAAAATGTGGATGACTGGAAGAATGCTGGTACTAACTGAGATAAGGGGATACCTAGTTGAGAAAAGCAATCTCCTACCTGTGGTTTAGAAGCTGCTCTTACCATGTATCTGCATAGGCAAACTTAGTGTAATGTGTATACAAGTACAAGATAATTTTATTTCTCAACATGTGGAAGTACTATTATTCTAAATATTTTCTTGGACCCTTCAGGGCTGATGAAATTTTAAAACGTCAAGATTATATGAAATACTAGAATTCAGGAGGGGTCTTTTCCCTCAAAAATCTATTTATTCCTGTAAGTTTTCATCTACTTTTCATTCTCCCCTTACTATCTTAGTGTCATAAAACGTTTTTTAAGTTACCAAGGGAAAGTATCATATAAATTAGTGTGTTCGATATGACTTATTGATATAGAAGATGACATAGAATAGTAAGAGTTGTGTGTTTTTTAGGGTGTTTTCAAGCCTATGGACCTTAATCGTGTCATCAAACTCCTTGAAGAGACTGATAAAGTGAGTAAGCTTTGAGAGAAAATTACTCCGCTGCATTACTTACAAACTGTTTCCCTGAAAGGTAACATATATCCCTTCAAATGTAAGTCTCATTTATGTCCTTTTGTTGAAAACATTTTAAATAGTACATATCTTATATTCAAGGACTGTTTAAATTTAGTATGAATATATTTAATGAAGTGGGGAGACTGGAGGAAGACAGTAGATTTGCTTTTATGAGATGGACAAACCCATGGTGGCTGTACCAGAAGGAATCCTAAGAGTAGAGAAAGGATCATCTAGCGTCTGTTAAGTGCTTGTTACCTAGTAGGATTGGAGGAGGGGAATGGTAGAAAACAAGGTACTGTGGTGTACTAATTATGAAATCAGGATAGATACACACAAGCATGTACACATAGATAATTTATTTTGAGAACAATCATATATAGGATATAATGGAAATTAAGTTATTTTAGACACAAGACTCAAAATTGGGAAAGTAGGCGTTGAGAGAAAAGATAACAAATGTATATGCACACATGCTCGTATGCCACCTGATGTTATCAAGAATCGACTGAATGCCTAAAAGCCAGCACACACTAGGAACTTATGTGGTGATTTCCAAAAAGGAATACATATTGTGAGTAAACAGAAAATGATTTAACCCCAAATGTCCATCAATGATAGACTGGATAAAGAAAATGTGGCACATATACACCATGGAATACTATGGAGCCATATAAAAGGATGAGTTCCTGTCCTTTCCAGGGACATGGATGAAGCTGGAAACCATCATTCTCAGCAAACTAACACAGGAACAGGAAACCAAACACCCGCATGTTCTCACTCATAAGTGGGAGGTGAACAATGAGAACACATGGACACAGGGAGGGGAACATCACACACCAGGGCCTGTCAGGGGATGGGGGCCTAGGGGAGGGATAGCGTTAGGAAAAATACCTAATGTAGATGATGGGTTGATGGGTGCAGCAAACCACATGGCACGTGTATACCTATGTAACAAACCTTCACATTCTTCATGTGTATCCCAGAACTTAAATTACAATAAAAAAAATTTTTTAAAGAAGAAAATGGGTTGACCATAGTATAGCCTATCAAAAGAAAACAATGTCCCATGAATAGGAGTCACAAAAATTTGGTCACTGTTTTCACATTTTTTATTCTCTGTTTTTTTACATAGAAAGGAGAAAAAAATGACTATTGGAATAATTTATCTTTTGCTGGCTATCATTGTTGTGAAAAGTATTTTTATTGTAACTATATCTACATTTCCTTAAAAAACAACAACTACATAGAGTGCCTATTAGCTGTTTAATAAGGCTACAGAGAAAAAGTATAGACAATATCACAGCTTTTCAGGAACATTTAAGATTAAAAGGACAGACAGAATTCAGTCATGGAAACCACTGTGTAGAAGTTTTGCTTGCTTATTTTCATTTTTAATTGACTTAAGATGTTTGGCTTGCACAGAACACTGAGCATATTTTAGAGGTTAAAAATACAATTTCTACAGACAGCTTTCCAAACTTGACTTCTAATACCACCACTTTTTAGCTGTGTATTTTGGACACATTACTTTAAAATGTTTCAGCTTGTGTTTCCTATTCTGGAAAACAGAGATCATAGTAGTATCTTCCTAATAGGGTCATTTTGGAAATTAATGAAGTGATATGTATATATGGTGCCCATGTGGTACATGCCATAGAAAAAATATTCAATGTACTTCAGCTGTTGTTAATATTATCTCTGGAAACAATTACTGCTTTTATATTAACCTAATTTTGATTCCCAATTTCCTAATCAAATTTAAATGATAGTTTATTTTTGATACATAATGTCTGTAAATGTTTATGATGTTATGATAATAAAATGTGATATTTTGTTACATGCATAAAATGTATAATGATCAAGTCAGAGTATTTAGGATATCTACCACCTCTAGCATTTATCATTTCTATGTTGGGAGCATTTCAAATCCCCTCTTCTAGCTAGTTTGAAATATACAATACATTATTGTTAACTTTAGTCACCCTTCTTTGCTAACAAATATTTGCTACCACAGTCTTCCTACCTTTTGTAACTATCATTCTAGTCTGTATCTCCATGAGAACAACTTTTTAGCTTCCGCACATGAGTGAAAATGTGTGATATTTGTCTTTCTGAACCTGGCTTATTTCACTTAATATCTTGTAGTTCCATCCATGCTGCTACAAATGACAGGATTTCATTCTTTTTTATGGCTTAATAGTATTCCATTGTATACATGGACCATATTTTCTTTATGCATTCATCCATTGATGGACACTTAAGTTGATTCCATATCTTTGCTACTGTGAGTAGTGCTGCAATAAACATGGGACTGTAGGTATCTCATTGATATACTGATTTCCTTTCCTTTGGATAAATACCCAGTAGCGAGATTGCTAGATCATACAATAGTTCTGATAGTTTATTTTTACCTTCACTGTTTCAGAAAACATTTTTTAACACTTACATTATAATATAGCAACTTAAGAATTACTTGATAATTTTAAAGTGTCTACTTTTTATGTTGAAGAATTTTTTTAAATCTCAACAGATTTAATAGCACAAAAGAACTAAAATAGGTCATTTGTTTTAGGATGGCTTAGAAGAAAAACAACTTAAATTTGTCAAGAAACTGGTACAGTGTTTTCAGAATGGACTTGTATCCTTTATGTTTGTATGTATGTTCATTTCATTTATTCTGAAACAAGAGAATTTCTATTAGAAAATGTATTAGTTGGCCGGGTGCGGTGGCTCAAGCCTGTAATCCCAGCACTTTGGGAGGCCGAGACGGGCGGATCACAAGGTCAGGAGATCGAGACTATCCTGGCTAACACGGTGAAACCCCATCTCTACTAAAAATACAAAAAACTAGCCGGGCGAGGTGGCGGGCACCTGTAGTCCCAGCTACTCGGGACTACTCTCCTGCTGAGGCAGGAGAATGGCGTAAACCCGGGAGGCGGAGCTTGCAGTGAGCTGAGATCCTGCCACTGTACTCCAGCCTGGGCGGCAGAGCGAGACTCCGTCTCAAAACAAAAAAAAAAAAAAAGAAAATTTATTAGTTTTCTATTGCTGTTGTAACAAATTACCACAAATTTGATGGCTTAAAACAACATAAAGTTTTTATCTTACAGTTTTGGAGGTTAGAAGTCCAAAATCAGCCTCACTGGACTAAAGTCAAGATGTTGGCAGGGCTGATTTCTCCTTAAGACTCTAGAGAAGAATCATTTCCTTGCCTGCCCCAGCTTCTGGAGGCTGCCTACATTTCTTGCCTCATGCCCTCTTCCCCCCACTGGCATCACTGTCACCTCTGTTCCTGTCATCACATCATCTTCTCTCTCTGACCCTCCCTTCCTCCCTCTTTCCTTTATGAGGATCCCTGTGATTACGGTGGGCCCACCTGGATAATCTAGTATAATTTTCTTATCTCAAAATTCTTAATCATATGTGCCTTTGCTATGTAACATAGTTACAGGTTCCGGGAATTAGGACATGGACATCTTGGGGAAGGCCATTAATCTGTCTACCACAGAAAAACTGGAGAGGCCATTATTCTGTCTACCACAGAGAATATCTAAGGTTTTATGTTCTTTACAAAACTGTATTTTGTATCAGAGAATGTAAATAAAATTGAAGAAACAATGTAACACAAGTAACTGTGGATAATATCAGTTTTTGTAGATTCAGAAAGACAATGGATATAGTTAGAGGGCCAAGTCAAAGTCATTGTTTCTATTAATTTACATGGGCAGTTGTACCTTTGATAAACTTCTTAACTTCTTCATCCTTGTAAAGTAATAGAAGCTCATGAGGTTGTTAGGAAGATTAGATGAGATCATGTACATGCAAGTGCTTGATAATCTGTAAAATATTATATAAATATACTATCCCTACTAAGTATACCACCCTGATCAGAATACATGAAAACCAGTGTGTCTTAAAACTATCTGTACATAAAAGCCGAGTGTGATGGCTTACACTTATAATCCCAGCAGTTTGGGAGGCCAAGACAGGAGGATTGCTTGAGGCTAGGAGTTCAAGACCAGACTGGTCAACATACCAAGACCCTGCCTCTACAAAAAAACAAATAACCAGGTGTGGTGGTGTGTGCTAGCTACTGGGGAGGCTGAGGCAGGAGGATTGCTGAAACCCAGGAATTCAAGGTTACAGTGATTTAAGACTGTGACACTATACTCCAGTGTGGGCAACTGAGTGAGAGCCTGTCTCAAAAACAAACAAACAAACAAATACTACCTGTGGATAAGAATCAGTTTGTTGTTAGGTTGTGTTTTGTTTTGGGGGGTTTGTTTGTTTCTTTGTTTTTGAGACAGAGTCTCCATCCAGCCTTAGCTGCCCAGACTGGAGTACAGTGGTGCAGTCATAGCTCGCTGCAACTTCAAACTCCTGGGCTTCAGCGACCCTCCTACCTCAGCCTCCCAAGTAACTGGGACTACAGGAATGCACCCACCATGCCTGGTTAATTTTTATTTTTTTGTGAAGTCTCATTATGTTGTACAGGTTGGTCTCGAATTCCTGAGCTCAAACAATCCTCTCGCCTCGGCCTCCCAAAGTGCTGGGATTACTGGTGTGAGCCACTGCAGCTGGCCATTTTTTTTTAACATTTACATATATATGCTGTTGTAAAATACAATAGAAGTATCCCACAAGTATTAGATTGTTATAAAAGTTTTTATATGCCCACTCTCGCTTTCTGTATTCATTTTGTCACAGACTGGTAAATACACTTTCAGAACTGATAGTGGTCCATAGACCACACTTTGAATAGTATTCATCTAAATCAAGCTTGACCAACCCTCAGCCTATGGGCTGCATGCTGCCCAGGATGGCTTTAAATGCGGCCCAACACAAATTTGTAAACTTCATTAAAACATGATGAGATTTTTTTTGACAATTTTTTTTTAGCTCATCAGCTATCATTAGTGTTTGAGTATTTAATGTGTGACCCAAGAGAATTCTTCTTCTTCCAGTGTGGGCCAGGGAAGCCAAAAGACTGGACACCCCCGAAAATGATCTTGAACAGTTGTCTGACTTGGTCTAAAGAAGTTATTAAGCCCATGCATTGTGGCTCATGCCTGTAATCTCAGAACCTTAGGAGTCTGGGGCAGGAGGATCATTTGAGGCCAGGAGTTTAAAACCAGCCTGGGCAACATAGCAAGACCCCACCTCTACAGAAAAAAATAGCCATGTATGGCGATGCACACTTGTAGTTGTATCTTCTCCAGAGGCTGAGGCTGAGGTGGAAGGGTCATTTGAGCCCAGAAATTTGAGGCTGCAGTGAGCTATGTTTGCTCCACTGCACTCCAACCTCAGTATGGGTGACTGAGAGAGACCCCATCTCTAAAAAAAAGAAAAAAAAGTTATCAAGCTCTAATATTAGCTCGTTCTAGTTCAAAACTTCTTAAGACTTCCATTCAGAAAAATGTTTCTTATAATTTTATCTAAATCTTTTATTATATTTTATTCTTGGTTTTATTTGGACCTGTTCAATCTTAGGGCTTGTGTATATCAAGCCCTATTTACTGGTAGCTGAAAATGTCTACTAGCAGGTGATTTCTTTTCCTATTTTAACCTGATACCTCAACACCTCCATTTTTTTTTTTTCTTCATGTAAACCGTTGGTGGCAATTGGCTCTATTTCTGATTCCCTTTCATAGGCTGGCTATATAAATTGTAAAACTTAGCAAAGTTGGAGAAGTATCTTGGTCACTTCTGTAGGAAGTTAACAGAGCTTTCTATTTCCAGTGTACCCTGCTCTCCCATCTTTTCCTAAAAGGTCCTAGAAAAAGGCTAGAAGTAATAAGATTCAACCAAGAAGTGTAAGTCACATCTACCATAATTTCTTAGCTATAAAACAAAATCAATGAAATGTGTTTATGTGCCAATGGGATTTTTTTTTTTTTTTTGAGACGGAGTCTCACTGTGTCACTCAGGCTTCAGTGCAATGGTGCGATCTCAGCTCACTGCAACCTCAGCCTCCTGGGTTCAAGCGATTCTCCTGCCTCAGCCTCCTAAATAGCTGGGATTACAGGTACGCACCACCACGCCCAGCGAATTTTTGTATTTTTAGTAGAGATGGGGTTTCACCATGTTGGTCAGACTGGTCTCTAACTCCTGACCTCGTGATCCGCCTGCCTCGGCCTCCCAAAGTGCTGGGATTACAGGCATGAGCCACCACGCCCAGCCAGCAGGATTTTTTAATAGATAAAATAAAAGATGCTTTTGTTTAAAGATCTAGAAAGCCTATATTTTGCTTTCATATTAGTTTCAGATAAAATCCTAACCAATTTAAGCCTTAAACACAGGAAAATGCATCTCAGTTTAATATTAATAAAATAGTAGAGTAAAGTAAGGTTTGGATTGCTTATTCTGAGACAGCATATGTTTGTGTGGGTGGGGGTTGGGGGTGAAGATGAAGGGTATAATTGACCCTAATCAATATGTTAATGTTTCCAATGTGCTATTACTCATTGCCAGTAGAAAGTTATTGATCAACTGAATCTGTGTTGTAGCAGTTGGTAATCCAATTCTAAAGTTGTGAGAGGAAAAAAATTTTGAGTAGGTGTTTTTCTGAGGCAAAAATGAAATGTTTTTTTTAAAAAAAAATGGTTCTAAATTTCCTTTTTTAGACTTCAAAATAAGAAAAATTAAAACAGTATCTACCACATTTGGCAAAGTAGTTGGAATTCTATATACTTTCTTCACAGAAATACTATAAAGAATATGTTAATAAAGAATCTTAATTTTACTAATTTTATTTCTTAACTAAAAATATTAAAGCCATTAAGGGATTTAGCACAGATATTTAAAATTCTGAATCTGTGTGCAGGAAAGATAAAAAACCAGCCTCGTTTTGTAGAATCTGCATATGATATCATAAAACTGTGTGGGTAAGTTATCTTTCTTTAACTTTATTTTGCATTAACATGGAGTGTGTTGTTATGTTTCTTGTATCACAAACATACTATGCATTGTAGTGTAGCAGATTGCTACAGAACTCAAGAAAACTTCAGTTCATCACTTGATTCCAGCAGTTGGTATTTCAGGTAATCGGTTTGCTGTGGTCTGAGACTGCTAACCACAAGAGATTAAATTCTAAGTATATTGAAATGCTGTCTTGTAATTAGTTACTCTGAAGTAAATGATGAATATTAGATGTAACCAAGGAATTATAGTATTTTCAGAGAATCTTTGAGTGAACTTATGGATATGCTTGTAGTTTCAGTCTAGTTTTTTTCTCTGTCTTTAGAAAATTTGGGTCTCAAAGATATATTAGGTTATATGTCATGTTTTATCTGATTTTTGAAATTTGAGTGAAGAATAAAATATCATCAATTACATTTGATATATATTTTAAAAATGTAAGTTAGAGGTAAGAATTGTAAAATTAACGTGCCTTATTCTTTCTACTGTTGGTTCTTTAACAAGCTCTAGGAACTGAATATATGGTGCTCCCTTGGTGCCACATGGTGGCTAATCTAGGTATATATTAAAATATCCCTTTTTAGTTGCTTAATGTAATGTAGTAGGGAGGAATAAACCTTTCTGACAATTTTAGCTTCTGAACCTTTCTACCAATTTAACTTTTTAGATAGCAATTATTTACTTTAATATACAAATAATATATAAATAATTGAAAGGTTTAGTGGAATTATGCATACATGGTAGGTTCTAACTCTCACTTTTAGATTTAGCAGCAATATTTAAAATGTTTGTAACCACTTAAATTTATTTTTTTGATATCTGAATAAAATAACCAAAATAATATATTGAATGCCTATACCATGCCTTGCTTTTTAATAGATAGGGACAATGGAAAATAAATGGTTGCTCTGGTGTTTTCAAGGAACAGGTTGGAAATTATTATTATATTGACATATGATTATATAATGTAAAACTTTTAAATCTCAAGGCTTTGCAAGTCCTAGAATACCAAGTTTATAAGCATTACTTTCAATGTCTATGCTCCTACAGAGCTCTGCACAAAGTTCATTCTCTATGAAAACTTGTGACTGAATGTTTAATTGTATAGCTGCAGTCTTCATTTTCCCTCATATTTCGTAATTATTCACATTGTTAATTTTTTCTACTTTTCTAATTTCAGCTTATGTCTAGATAACTTCTCTACGCCTCACCCTCACTTGTTTCTCTTTTCAAGACATTTTTGGAAGATAAAAACAATAAAAATAAAATAATATTTCCATTTTGGCCTCCAAGTAGTATGGTTTTCTTACTGCATCAGAAGTATAATGCTAATTTTTTCATAAACTTTTTGGTTGAAAACTCTTCTGATGCTTTATCTTATAGGTTGTCTCCTTTGCTAGAAAAGGAAAAAGTTTGGGAACAAAAAGTACTAGTTTTAGAGTCCTTTACTTTAGAGATCCAACAAGCAGCTGGATAACAAATATAATACGTTATTTGTTTCAAATGACAAATTTAGACAAACACTAGAAATGAACTTCTGTGGCATTTATAAAATTATACTTTTTGTAGCTTGCTCTTCAGCTATCTTTAAACTCAAATTGGCCTGTATATTGCTATTAATACATCCTCATGTGATAGTTCTCAATGCCATTTTCAACCACTTCTTTAATTTTTCTTGAAAAATATGAATGAAAAGTCCTCTCTATATAGGATATATTGTACTTTAAATAGTACAGGAAGTTCAAATTTTGAACTCATGAAATGTCAAGATAGTTTATATATTTAAAAAATAACTTTTATATTATCTTTGAAATTTAGACTGACCCAGGTTTATGTGCCAGATCTTTTAAGATTTATAAAGAAGTTACTTTCAAATAACTTTGGTTATAGTAGTTGTGAAATGCAATTCTAATATAATTAATATTTCTTAACTTGAATGCCTTAATGTCTGCAAAAGCATTCTGTTACTTTGTGGATAGTTACTAACCCAGCTAATAAGGAAAAATGCACTAATCTCTAAGAATGAATAAACTATTGATTTTGCCTAGAGTTTTGAAAATTTCAGGAAAAGCTCTTAACCAGTTTTTAAGTCATTGGTGAGCTTAGATCTATGGTTTGTATCAGATTATCCAATGTCGTACTAACTTTGATAGAATTAAAGCTATAGTTTATTATTATTTTGGCCTCAAAGATAAAGAGTGTTCCTAAGTTTTTTATTCATGAAGTGATGCAAAATGACTTTCTTAACCTATGCCTTTTACATCCATTTCTTAATTTTTATAATTAACATAATATTTTCTTTTTGGTCAGTTCATTAGAAACATTTCTTTTCTTTTCTTTTCTTTTCTTTTTTGATGGAGGCTCGCTCGCTCTGTCACTTCTTTTGTTTTATTTTTTGATGGAGGCTCGCTCGCTCAGGCTGGAATACAGTGGTGCAATCTCAGCTTACTGCAACCTCCGCCTCCCAGGTTCTAGCGATTCTCCTGCTTCAGCCTCTCGAGTAGCTGGGACTACTGGCGCATGCCACCACGCCCAGTGAATTTTTGTATTTTTAGAAGAGACAGAATTCACCATGTTGGCCAGGATGATCTCAATCTCTTGACCTCGTGATCCACCCACCTCGGCCTCCCAAAGTGCTGGGATTACAGGTGTGAGCCACTGCACCTGGCCCCAGAAACATTTTTAATAGTTACAATAGTATTAAACTATAATACTATGTATTACAACTGGTAGTTAATACTTGTCAATTCCCCAGGGCTAAAGAATAGAATATTATTATTAATTTATTCTTTAGAAACGAACTCTCCCCCATTTACAAATGATGCTTCAATCAAAGACTTTATTAAAAATTACTCTTACGATTCTTCACTCTTATTGAAGCTTGCCATTTTTGAAAAAGAAAGTATCGGATGAAATAACTTATGCTGAAGATACTGCTAATTCAATTGCGCTTCTGGGTAAGTTAAGATTTCCTTAAGGTATATGGATGTAACATATGACAGGTCCTACTAACAAGGAAGTATCTATTTTCCCCAAGTTTCACTAAGAGGACTCCTTCTCCATGTCTAGGATCTTCTGTTGTTTCCTGGTAGTGAATTAATCACAGTGTGCTTGCTGATAATTCTGGTATTGTATTCTGCTCAGGTTGTTTCATGATACCAATAAAAGTCCATCTTCTAAGTACAAGGACAGGCTGGTTATGTAGTTTGATGAATTGTTATTTAGTTTGATGAAGTGTTTGTTCACTATTTTTATAAATCAGAAAGTATACATCCCCCTTTTTAAGTAATCATGAAAACATTTCAACTTTGAACTCTAATATTTAATTGCTACAATCATAGAATTATTCATTAAATGATCTAAAATTTTAAATCAAATCATAAGATGATAGCATATTAAGAACTTCAGCATAATGCACATAAAGATGCAGATGCCTGTATTTTATACACGAAAATATGAAAAGTATCATAAAAGGGTAGGTATTTACATACGGGTTATCACTTGATTTTCTAAAGAAAGAAAACAATTTCCAGGGAAATTAGATCAGGGAAATACTGGCTCTTTGAGTCAGCTCCTGGGACATGACAACATGTTCTCAAAACAAATCGTACATTAAATCAATACTTACTAGTTTAGGTCTTTATTTGTACAGGAGGAACAAAAGATACACAATTGATCCAATGCATCTTTAAAAATATTTGCTGAGTAGTGATGTTCCCAGCATTACACTCCATATAGAAAGATGTTAGAGATTCAACTGGAATGAAGAAAAAAAAGGATTTTTATTTTTAACATAGACACTAACCCTTTTATATCTCAGTAGGTTTTATAGTTTTTAATTTTAGTTACTTTGGGAAAACTACCTAGGGTTCACCTACTCTACAGCCCAGAGTAGGTGAAGGTGTTGTGGAGATTAGGTTAAACATGAGGGGGGCAGTTTAAAGAAAAACACCTTAGGGAGCAGGCAGGTTCAGAAATATGGGAATTTTTAATTATGTGAATCTCTATCATCAGTGGAAATTTACAACGAGAAGCCAACTCAAAAGAGGACATGGTAGTATTAACAGAGAAAAAGTGTAGTTTTTGTTGGTAACATTTTTTAAAATACCCCTGTTGCCATTATTTTTAAATATTGCTTCCAAAAGTGTTGACAGTCACTTGTATTATAAATACAGGCCAATTTTTTACTGAGTGTCAGCTTGTTCTTTGCTCAATGACTGGTACCCTGCCTGCACAACATGTTACTATCTCATGTGACAACAGTATGAACTCTTAACTTTAAATGAGTTTCCTTTGCTGATTACTGACTGCAAGTACTGCTCTTCTGTCTCTTGGTTTTTTTTTTAATGGTTGGAAACATTAGTTTAAACTAAAATAATTGTATAGAAGATGAAATGTTGAACAAAAACTCTTCATGATTTTAGTAAGAACTTCCAGTTTCTACTGTGTGCTAATAAGTTATATTACATTTTCCTCCAAATGATACATAGATATTTCTGACTCAGAAGCAAGATTCTGGAAATGGATGAGGGAAGAAGTTGGTACTCTGCCCTGAGATTATGAAACAGGAAGCTATGATAAATTATCTAAATTTACAGGAACTAAAACAGTGGAAAAGCAGACGAAAGACCCTAGAATTTCCCATAAGCCTGCATATTTGGATAGTCTTGTTGGAAAAGCTTAGTTGTTCCTGTTGTGTAAAATTTTTAAAACCTAAGTAGTGATTTTGCAACTCCAAAAGAACAGTCCAAAAAATAAAATTTAGAGTTAGAATAATCTTAAAACTGTCGTTTTTAAGTGATGTCTTTTGCAGAGATTCTCCTGAAGCTAGGGTCAGGCTTTCCTTTGTGCTTTCTCATTCTGTCCACTTGCCACCCCACTTGCTAACCACCTCCAGAGATGAGCATCTTGCAAGGGCTAATGCAAAAGAGGAATTGCTAATTATTCTTTTATCCTCAGAGAGTCCAACCAGTTCTAGTTTAGTTCTAAGGTCGATATCACTGACTACAGCTGTCCTCGGGCATTCAGAGAACCTGGATCATTTCCATAGTCCCACAGATCATTTTCAGATACCCTTGAGGATCATGTTTATAGGACTTCAACAGAGTAGATGCAAATCCAGTTTGAAATACAGGCTGAAGCCAATTTAATTGTAGTTTAGATATGACTGAAAAGGAAACTTCCTATTCGCCAACCCCACGCAGACAGCTTGAACATAAAACTATTATCCTTGCCTGTGGGGCAGCTGCCTAAAAACTCACTCTCTTCCAGTCTGCCAACAAATTGAAGAGCAAAGTTCACCTGAAACTTCTCTAAGCAAAGAACGCATTAGTAAAGGCAAAAAATTACTGACCCTCTAGTTAGGGAGAAAAATGCTAACCCATATCTTGTCAAAGTAATAATAGTATCTAACACATGTAGAACTTACAATATGCTAGATGCTTTTCTCAGCTCTTTTCTCATATTAGCTAATTTAATCCTCACAACAATCTTAAATGTGGTAACTATTGTTATACCTGTTTAATAGATGAGAAAAGTAAGACACAAGTTTACATGGGTAGTAAATGGCAGAGCCAGGATTTAATCTTAGACAGTCTGGTTCTAGCATTTGTGTTAATAATCATCATTCTTTTCTCCCTAGAAAGGAGAGGTTGAATTGATTGAGGGGCCAAATGTATAAGGATGGATTCAGGGTACTGTTTATATGTATATGTATGTATATGTGTGAGCATATGTATAAAAATATGTATATAAATTGAACATGATCCAGTTTGAATATCTGAGAATATTGTTAATAATCATCATATTATTAACATTTTATGCCTAAATTCTACAAATAAGCTTATGACAGTGTTGTTAAGTAGCACCTGTTTATCTTTCTGGCAGGTGACTTAATGAAAATACCAAGTTCTGAATTGAGGATACAAATTTGTAAGTGTATTGTTGATTTTTATCATGCAGAACCACCAAAGAAGCATATTCCAGGTGAAGTTTACAATGGTCTTTCAGTGATAACTTGTGTATTTAGAAAACAGAACATTCTCATTTCTCTTTGAATTTGACAGACACAGTGGGCTCATAAATGTAACACATTAAAAAGAAAACTTTTTTTGTAGTCTTGATCTCTTCGGTCATCTTTTAAAAGTTATATATGTATTTTTCAGTTTTTGATTTGCATATTTTTATTCTGATGCTAAATATGAACAAATTTGTAAAGTGATGCCCAATTTAGTTTATTAATAATCATAAATGTTACTATAATATTATGTAATACTATTGATAAAGTTATTTTTTAAACACTTTATAATTATTTATAATATCTGCCCCCACTCAGTTAAATGTTAAACTACCAATACCAGGGCCATTCTCCATCATGTTTGGGAAAATAGTTCTGTGTGTTATAGCTAAGGGACCTTAATATATAGTGATAAGTGAACCACACTGAATTGGGCAGGAACAAGACAGTGGCACGTGCACTGTGAGGATATAATGTTAAGATGTACTTCTTACCTTCATAGTTTCCATAATTTCTAATCGATCCAGGAAGGGAGAGAAGATATAAACAATAACTTCTTAAGTTATATGATTCTTAATATAGGTGGAAATAAGAGTCTATGGTAGTTCAAAAGAAAGATTATTTAAGACTAAGGAAAAATGGGAACCAGAAGTCAATTTAAAAAGGACAATTTAAAAAAAGAAAAAAGAAATTCAGGGAAAACAGAAGTAAGTCAAAAAGTAAAACACAAAAATGGAACAACAGCTAAACTAGAGAAATGAATAAGGAGATTCTTAAATGTCCAATTTGAACTACTGATGAGATAGATGGGTAGTAGTGTCTTGGTAGATAAAGGATATTGGATACTAAAAGCAACAGGGACCAGAAATACAGGTTTGGAATCCACCCAAATAGAGTTGAAAAGCCACCAGAATGGTTGAGTTTGCCAAGAGATAAAACAGATAAGCAGCAAGGCATGAAAAATGACATGGAGAGTGTCCATACTGAGGTTTGGAAAAAATGATTAAAAGAAATTGGCAGTGAAGGGAGGTTCAAAGAGGAGGAAGAAAACCTAAAGACTGCCATGTCTTGTGTGCCAATGAATGAAATATTTGACAAAGGAGGAGGAAGTTGTCTCAGTGTCAAATGCTGCAGAGTTTTCTGTAATCGAAGAGTTAAAAGGCCAAGTCAATGTGACACCTGAAAAGTTGTAGTTAATCTTTGACAGATCTATTGATACACAGTGGTCGGGGCAGAGGCAGGATTAAAGAATCAAGAGGATTGGCCGGGCGCGGTGGCTCAGCCTGTAATCCCAGCACTTTGGGAGGCCAAGGCGGGCGGATCCCGAGGTCAGGAAATCGACACCATCCTGGCTAACAAGGTGAAAGCCCGTCTGTACTAAAAAGAATACAAAAAATTAGCCGGGCGTGGTGGCGGGTGCCTGTAGTCCCAGCTGCTCGGGAGGCTGAGGCAGGAGAATGGCATGAACCCGGGAGGCGGAGCTTGCAGAGAGCCGAGATTGCACCACTACACTCCAGCCTCGAGCCAGACTCCGTCTCAAAAAACAAACAAACAAAAACAACAACAACGTAAAAGAATCAGAGAATTGTGAGAGTAGAGGCACTGGATTTGAGACTGAGAGAGTAGTGGTAGTTCATGAATGCAGATATATCTTAAGATGAGATGGTGAAGAAAAAGAAAAGATGGAGAACAGCTCAACTAGTGCAGTCAGAGAAAGGTTATTTGGGTTTTTAGGATAGGGAGAAATCACATTTGTAGGCAGAAGAGCTAGAAGCTGGTAAGAAAGAAATGGGAAGGCGAAATAGCACAAGAGGATGGAATTAAGAGCACAAACTTAGAGTTAACCTTGGCAAAATACAGACGCCC
The DNA here is from genome assembly GCF_043159975.1 of Macaca nemestrina. Taxonomy (NCBI): domain Eukaryota; kingdom Metazoa; phylum Chordata; class Mammalia; order Primates; family Cercopithecidae; genus Macaca; species Macaca nemestrina. Next base: position 69,894,217 of record NC_092128.1, read on the forward strand.
TTAAAAGAAAGGGAGACAAGTGGTGTAGGACTTAAGACAGAGGAGTATTATGGGGCAAAGACATGAGGTTGATTTGGTCAGGCTCTGAAAATTAGGAGTCAGTGCTCTCACTATCACACAGTTGGTTTCAAGTAATGGGTATGGCCAGACATCTGGCACTACAGCTGAAAAGTCCTCAGTACAGTAGTTGAAAGAGACACAGCCCTGGAGACAGGAATTAAGTCCATGAGCTTTAGTAGTGTTATATCCCTCTATTAAAATGTACCAGCAATAGAAAAACATACAGTAAATATAAAGTACATTTTGGTCCATCCATATGATAGACTATTATGCACTTAAAAATCATGATTTTAGAAAATATTTTATAGGATGGGGAAAAGCTTACAATAAAAGTTTAATGAGTACAGTAGAATATAAAATTCTGTATACTAGTATGTTGTTAAAATTGTGTGCATACATTAAAAATATCACAAATATATGAAAATGTTAATGTTATCTCTAGATGATGAAAATATAGGCAATTTTTATCTTCCTCTTCTTACTTTTTAAATGCTTTTTAAAATTCATGTGGTGAGTAGCTAGAGCATATCATAGAAAACTCATCACTGCATTGGACAGGGTCTTGTCCACAGCCAGAGATCATATTTAGAAAGATAAGACAAACTGACAGATACCTCAGAACTAGGGCAAAGTTAAGGAATCTAGTTGGACTCAAAAATCAAAAGTCAAGGAATTAGATAAGTGAGATCACTAAGAAAAAATAAAGCATCATCTCAGTAAATGAGGACCCTTTGGTGTTTATTTAATCCCTCTAGTTGAATGTAGTTAGGTAAGCACCTGTATACCTGCATCAAAAGGAGAGTTAGTATTTCTCACAGGTGCTAAGACAGAAGGAATTTTTATAAAATGTGTCACCAAGAATCAAATTTCCCTAAAATACCATTAAATTCATTCACAATTATCAGAGTAGCATTACATTTTTCACCTCTTATTTTATTGCGGACACTACATAATTGTTGTCCCTTGAAAGTACTGAAGTAATGCATTGGACCCGAACAGTGAAACTGACTAGTGAAAACATTCAGTATTTGTAATCAAATCATTTTCCATTATAGAAAGTCATATCTACTGACAAGAAATATTGTTCTTTTTTAGAATTTAGGGTGTTTCCAAAATTCATGGTCCTATTTTAAATACTACACCAGGGATCAGCAAACCCTGGGTCCCAGGTCAAACTAGGCCCACTGAAAACAAAATTGTGTTAGAACACAGCCATGCCCATTTATATTTGTACTGTTTATTACTGCTTTCTTGCCACAATGTGCTATAGAGCTGAGTAGTTGACAAGAAACCTTATAACCTGCAAAGCTTAAAATACTATATGCCCCTTTACAGAAAAAGGTATGGCTCATCCCTATGCTGCACAATTCATAAATTCCATACACTTTTGAAAAGTTGTTCTTGCTGTTGCTTAATAATAAATTACTCATTCTTTTGTCTTAATGATCATTCTATGAGATAACTGTTTGTATTTATTAACTAATTGTTGTTAGGTTACCAGCAAGCAAGTTCATCATACAAGATTCAAATGGCTGAAGTTGGAGGATTAGCAAAAACAATGGTCCAGTCAATCACCTTGCTTGAACATCAACTTGTTGAGAAACTTTGGGTACTTAAAGTTCTGCAGCATCTCTCGACTTCTGGTTTGTATATTATTAAGTTTAAACACTTCATTGTCAACTACTTTTGTTTCTGTCTAAAAATGTCAATATTGTAAAGCAAAAATAATGTTTAAAATTTATTTTCAGAAGTTAATTGTACTATAATGATGAAAGCACAAGCAGCCAGTGGAATCTGTACTCACCTCAATGACCCAGATCCCTCTGGACAGCTTTTATTTCGTTCATCAGAAATACTTTGGAACTTGTTGGAAAAGTCTTCAAAAGAAGAAGTCATACAACAGCTTAGTAACTTGGAATGTTTGCTGTAAGTGTATGTGGTTAGATAGGAATGTTCTTTTAATCTTAAAATGATAGCCAGTGACATAACTAACATATTTGTTTGAATCTGTGTTCAATTATGTTTTAGATTCATGTAATGGCTATGTTTCAGGACATCTTCTTTGTGCCATGGTATAAATGAATCTGCACAATAACAAGCCACACTTTCCTATGTGGAAGGCTCTTGAAGTAGCTTCTTAACACTAAATTATACCTTAGAATATACATAAAGTAAAATTAGACTTTAGAAGAACAATTTCATTTATTTATCCAGTGAATCTATTATTGAGTGCTTACTATCTTCCAGATATTGCAGTAAGCATTAGCAACAAAATGTAAGCCTTCAAGTTGCTTCTTCACTTATTCAACAAATAATTGTCTGCTCTATGCCAGCTTCAGTATTAAGCCATAGAAATACCACTGAAAACAATACAGATATTGTCTTTGCATTCATGGAATTTACATTGTGCTAGGAGGGATGGACAAGTAAATAGACAACTAAAAGAGAACATACTAAATGTTATGAAACAGATTATTGTAAGATGTACATGTTCTTCAGAAGAAGGTCAATCAGCACATTTTTGTTTGCAAGTGACTAAAAACCCAACTGATCAAAGCAATATAGAAAATTTATGGCTTATTTAACTACAAAGTCAAGGATAAAACTGGTTTGATGTACAGCTTTATTCAGGGATCAGCAGATATTAGGACTTGGTCCCCCCTCTCTCTACATTGTCTTCCATGGTGTTGGCTTCATACCCAAGCCTATGTGGTAAGACCTAAGAAGTCTAGGATCACATCATCTCAACCTCAAATCAAGCAGAAGAGAAACCTTGCTATCCTGAAGGCTCAGAGAAAAGTCTTTGAATTGAGTCCAGTTTGGCCCTGAATGGTCTAATATTGGTCAAATGCCCATTCCACAGTGATTTATTAATGCCAAAAGAAAAAATGCTCTGACTGGTGAAAAGGCAGCTGAAGGCAGCCTCACAGGAGCAAAAGTCAGGAAGGACTAAATGCCTAAATAAAAATAAGAATGCTGTTCTTATAAAAAGGGCAAGTAGGTCCCAGGAGGCAAAGCAACAAACGTTTACTATTAATACAAGGGAACCTAACTCAGAGTTGGAGAATTCATAACTGCTTCCTAATGAACTCAAGTCTAGTAACTGAATGACAAACAGGACTTGGTAACACAGAGAAGTTTTGCATGCAGAGAGCGTCCTAGACAGGGAAAAAAAGTGAAAATATAATTAGCAAAATCGGAAAACTAAAATTCAGTACGGTGAGAGCAGAAGGAACAGGCTACAATGGTGAGAGATGAGGCTAACAATGTTATCAGGGCCCATAACATGAAAGGCCTAATAAGCCTTGCTTGTTAAGGAGGTAGGACTTAATCCGAAGAACAAAGAATAGTCTTTAAATGGTTTTACAAAGGAAAATGACATGATTGAATGTATTATAGAGCTGTCACTTTGACCACCATGTGTAATAGACTGGTTTAGTGGATTCTTATCTGGTACATAGAGAATTAGAGGCAGATTTCGAAGTGTAAAAAATGTTAAAGATACGTTCAAATCAATAGTATAATATAAAAAGGGAGATTTTGTTGATAGACATTCAGGTAGTATTTCCATAAAAGTATGTGTCTTAGTTTGAGCTGCTATAACAAAGTACCATAAACTGGGTGGTTTGTAAACAACAGAAAGTTATTTTTCATAGTTTTGGAGGCTAGAATTCTGAGATCAGGGTGCCAGTGTGGTTGGGTTCTGATGAGGGTCCTTGTCTGGGTTGCATACTGCTGATATCTTGTATCCTTTCATGGAGGCAAGAGAGCGAGACAGCTCTCTGGAGTCCCTTTTATAAGGGCACTAATTCCATTCACGAGGGCTCATTACCTCCCTAAGACCTCACTCCTAAGACCGTCACATTGAGGGTTAGGATTTCAAAATATGAATTTTGGAAGGACGCAAACATTTAGTATATAACAATATAGTTTTTAAAATATGATTTTACTTTCTAGGGCTTTGAAGGAAGTATTTACAAATCTGTTTATGAGAGGTTTCAGTCATTATGACCGTCAGCTTAGAAATGACATATTAGTGATCACTACAATTATAGCTCAAAATCCTGAAGCACCAATGATTGTAAGTATGAATCAAATTGCATTAATTTTAATTGTGGAAGTGGTGGGCATGGGTGAAAGAAGTCCTATATTATGTTGTAATATTTGTGTATTTTGTTGTAATGCTAAGTTATGCTGTAATATCATGATGGTCACCAGTATGCTTATCACTCTGCCAATTCTTCTTTGCAATCCTTTGGAAATTTGGAATCTTCTTCATATTGTGTGATTTATACACGTATTTACCACTTATGCTTTTCTTTCCTTCTTGATGATTTGAGTTTCCATCTGGCATCATTTCTCTTTCACTGGAAGAACTTTGTTTACAATTCCTTGTGGTGCAAACCTGCTGGCTGCTGGCAACAAATTATCTTAGTTTTCTTTTTATCTGAAAATATATTTAATTCATCTTAATTCTTAAAGTCTGTGCTCATTGAATATAGAACTCTAGGCTGAAAAGTTTTTGTTTAGCATTTCAAAGATAAAGTTCTACTGTCTTCTGGAGTCTGTTGTTTCTGATGAGAAATATTCAGTGTGAGGTTCTATGGTGTAATGGTGAGTACCCTGGACTCTGATGAGAAGTATTCATAATTTCAAACCATTATTCCCCTATGTATAATGTATCATCTTTTTCTCTCACTGTTTTCAAGATTTTCACTCTATCTTTGGTTTTTAGCAGTTTCGAAATGATGTGCTAAGGTGAGATCTCCTTTGTATTTGTTCTGCTTAGGTTTCATAGAGCTTCTTGGAGATATAAATTTAAGTCTTTAATAAGATTTGGAGAACTCTTGGCCATTATTTCTTCAAATATTTTTTCAGTCCCATTCTCCCTACTTCTTCAGGGACTCTGATTACTTTTATGTTTGACTTTTTGATATTGTCCCACAGGTTTGTGAGGCACTGCTCACTTTTTTCAATCATTTCTCTCTCTATTCTTCAGGTTGGATAATTTGTATTAGTCTATATATTTAAATTCATCGACTTTTTTATTTCTGTCATCTCCATTCTGCTGTTAATCTCATCCATCGCCTTTTTACTTCAGATATATTTTTCAGTTTTGGAATTTATTTTGATTCCTTTTTACAGTGTCTCTCCTAAGAGTTCTTGTCTTTCTATTCATTATGAGCATCTTTACTGTAGATTCTGGTATACTCCTCTGATGAGTTTTTAATAACTAATAACTATACATTTAACTTGGCTGTACTTATCCCTTTGAGGTATGACATTCCAAATCTCAATTCAGTTCTTGCCTGGGATGCTTGAGTATTCTCTGCACTTGTATGGTTCAGACATCAGCCAGATATTTGGGAAGAGTTTGTACACAGAATTTAGCATTCTCTCTCTCTGGCTCTCTCCTTTATGGGATTTCTCCCTTCACTTTCTAGTGTTGGTGGTTGCCTCTGTCTTCTGGTTCTTCAGGCCACTAAGACCACAGGGTTACTCTGAGTTTTAGCATTCCCACGAGGTATAGAATATGGCCTGCTCTCAGGTCAAAAGCCTTTTTTTTTTTTCCTGAGATGGAGTCTTGCTCTGTCACCCAGGCTGGAGTGCAGTGGTGCGATCTCAGCTCACTGCAAGCTCCGCCTCCTGGGTTCACACCATTCTTCTGCCTCAGCCTCCTGAGTAGCTGGGACTACAGGCGCCCTCCACCACATCGGGCTATTTTTTTTGTATTTTTAGTAGAGACAGGGTTTCACTGTGTTAGCCAGATGGTCTCGATCTCCTGACCTCATGATCTGCCCACCTTGGCCACCCAAAGTGCTGGGATTACAGGCGTGAGCCACCGCCCAGCCCCAAAAGCCTTTTTTTAAATGGGAAACTCATTTAGTACCATTCCCTTCTACAAAATTCTGACATCCCTCCAGTGTCCGCTTACTCTTGGTCACACGATAGTTTTATTTGTCACCAGCAGGAGAATTTCTCTCGGAGCTACTACTCATCTGTACCAGAAGCTGAGCCTTCACATATTTTTTAATTAAAAATCATTGAATGATTGAAATTATTTAATAGAGATCCTTGGCAACAAGATTCACAAGTCAGGCACGTAAGTTCTAGTTGTGCTACAAAGAACTGGCTATGAAGACCTCAGCCCACTAACAGTGGACATCAAGTAGTCCCCATATAAGAGTCATGGAATTCATACTGTGCAAATAGGGAAACAGTCCTACATAGTATCCTAGTGAAAGCTGCGACTTATAGGTGAAACTTTGTTTCTCTAGAAGCCCCTGTTCAGTTAGTAATTTCTCATTAGTGTCCTTGCAAACATTCAGATGAATTTCACGAATGCGAGTCAAAGGAAATAATATTATCAGCATCTAAAGAAACCATATAGATCCTAAAGTAATGGGGCTATAAAACTACAAGCTCATAAGCCCAGGGTTTGCCCCTGTAAACTCTCCCTAATGTGCAAAGTCCAACTAGGATATCTCTGTCAGGAATGCTGACATGCTAAAATGTTTGCAACTCTGGTGATTCTTCGGGGCTTTTCATGCTCAGTAGGAACTACTTTATTATCTCTTGACCAAACGTTTGACATAGCAAGAATGACTGGGGTAGAAGTGGAGGTGTTTAAGAGGAAAGACTGTTGAGAATAACTGGATTTTCCTCCCTTACTCTGTCATTTGAAGTATAGATAATGAATTATAGAAGTAACTATGAAGACCTAATATACTTTGGATCCTTAACAATTTTAAACAGACTATTCATAGAATAATATAAAATATTTCTTAGAACCTACAGAAGTAAGTTTAAAATTAAATAAATCTGGCTTATTTAATTTTAAATAAGCTTATCTGGCTATATGTTTTTATTTTTTGCTTCACCCTTTATTACTGTTCATGCTTTATGAATTCAAATGAATGACAGTAGGATAATTTGATAAATGTACATAAGTAGTAAATGTGAGTGTGTGCATCATAACTTGCATCTTATTCATTCATCTTTCTGCTTATTTTATGTATTTATATTAGGAATGTGGCTTTACCAAGGATTTGATACTGTTTGCCACCTTTAATGAAGGTAAAAAACATAAAACTTTCAACTTCTTATAATTATCTTGATGAGTCTTGTACAACATTTAAGCTTTCATTTTACTTTTTTTCCCTCACAGTTAAAAGTCAAAATCTTTTGGTAAAAGGACTTAAGCTTTCTAATTCCTATGAAGATTTTGAGTTGAAGAAATTACTATTCAATGTAATTGTGATCTTATGTAAAGATTTACCTACTGTACAGGTAAAGAGTAATCAAGGCAGGAAAATCAATAAAAATTGTCTTACTTTATAGTATAACTATTTTAAAGTCCTGACTGTAAATCTTTTATCAATTCATATATTTACCATAGAAAGTAGTAAAATTTTACTAACCTGAATTTTAGCTTTAAAATTTTTTCTTTGCTTATCTGTTAGTAAACAGTGAAGTACTTAAATTTAAACTACATAAACCAAAGAAAAATAGTAGAACCTAAGAGATTTAATGATACAGTTAGATCTCTTGAATTAGACAGCATAAAATGAAAGAAGCTTCACATAGGCCTGTCCAGCCTAATAATCTGTCTCTGACCATAGTAACAAGGACTGATTTAATGCTGGAGAAAATTATTAACCTCTGTGATGCCAATCTCAAACTCTTATGAACCTGTTTTTTCAACACACAAGTTTAGTGTCTTTAATTACTTTTACTCTCTATGAATTCATCTTAATACTTTGTTTCCTGCATAACAGCGTGATGTAATTTGAAGAACATTGGAACTGAATTTCACTTCTGGCTTATCACCTACTAGCTACGTGGCCTTAGCAAAATTACCTCATCTATCTGTGGTTCATTTCCTCCTTCTGTAAAGGAAAGATTATAATGCTTCGGCCCTGCTCACAGGTCTATTGTGAAGTTTGGATGAAGGTTTTTTGAACTATAAAGTGATAGTAAATGTATTATTAACAATTCTGTTAGTTTAGTTAGTTGCTGCATTAAGTGAAATTTCCTTCTAGTCTAAAACTCTACCAAACTCCAAGGATTACCATAAAAAAGAAGTAGGAATTCAGTCTGTCAACTTCACCACCAATAATATAAAGATGGGATAGTCTAGCAGTAAAGGCTTTATAGTCAGACAGAATCTCAGTGCTACCACTTTCTAGCTATGTGGCATTGAATGGGTTGTTTGATTTCTCTAAATCCCAGGTAGCTCAACTTCAACATGGGGATAACACCTACCTCGAGATTATTATTAGGATTTAACTGAGCTGAGCATTTTCTTAGTAATGCAACTTTAAGGAATATATATATTTTCAAATGCTCAGGAAAAGAAAAATTGTCTTTACAATTATAACTTTGTTATTTGTGACCAAAAAAATACATACTGTGTAGAACCTAAATGCATTTTCCAAAATGCAAATGGAAAATCATTTGGAAAATTATTCCATAAAGTATGGTTTATTATTCCAATAGAGTATTATATAAATTTTAAAAATTAGACCTATAAAGATAATAAAATTTACACTACAGTTTATAAATCAATTCTAATTGATTGAACAACATTTTATAGACAACACAGCCAAGTAGCACAGATTATGGTGACGAACTTCTTAAAACACTTTGTGAGCAGTGAAATCAACAATTTTTATGTGTCACATAATTTGTGGTCCAGTAATATTGCTAGTAATGATAATGAATATGTACACTATCATTTGCAATACACAGGATTTTTTTTTTGAAACATCATATACTTAATTCTAACAATAATGTTAGAACTAGTAGTTATTCCTGTTTTCTCAACCCCTAAATCTTGCATTCTTTTCACATGGAGTAGTAGGGAATTAGAAAAATTAACTATTTTTGTGAAAATCTCTAGAACAATGCTAAATTAAAAGAAAATTAAATATAATATAGCATATGGGGTTTTATTCTCTTGTGAATCATAAATATGCATCCATCAGAATTAGCTGTATTAATTCTGTTGTCATAATAGCTATGCATTTTAATCTCATTTTTATTAAAATGATAGGTTCAATAAAATTTTAAAATACTAGGCATGTAATGAAGCATGGCTTGTGACCTAACTGACATTTATTTGGCAGAATGTTTATGTAAGTTCTGTTGCATGTGGTTAAATATTCACTTAGTCATTACCTCAGACAAAGTTGTTTTTTATGGTACACAACTGAGTCTGTGAGATATTTCCTTTTTAAAAAGAGAGTGAGGAAAGAAATGTCAGCACTTGCCCCAAAATATTCTACTCCTGTGGTTTTATTATAAGCAGGAACTAAATTACATATATGAGCAGCAAAAACAAAAAATTAACACATATTTTATGTTATTGTCAGAGAGTACATACCTCAGAAAAGAGGATTATAACCGTTATTAAATTTTTGTTTTTTTATTATCATTTTTTTGCTGCCTATCATAGATTGGGATTATTTTATAAAGGAATTATTTTGAAATAATCCTCAATAAAACATCAAAATGTAAATTTTTAATTTAATTGCCTTAAAGTATTTTTAGCTATGTTTCTAACAAAGTATCCTTTGTTCTTTCTCACAGCTATTAATTGATGGCAAAGTTATTTTGGCTTTGTTTACCTATGTTAAGAAGCCTGAGAAACAAAAGATAATGGACTGGTCTGCAGCACAGCATGAAGAATTACAACTGCATGCAATTGCCACTTTGTCATCAGTGGCTCCTTTATTAATAGAAGAATACATGTCATGCCAGGGAAATGCTCGAGTCCTTGCATTTCTAGAATGGTGTGAGAGTGAAGGTGAGTGGCCCTTCAAGATTCTTGTCAAAATTTTAATCTTCATATTTCAACTGAATGCTCAATATATGCATAGAAATAACAATGAAATCAATTAAAGCTATGAGAAGTAAAAACATATAGACCTGTCTTCTTAATGTATTTATATGTTGTTTTAAGAAAAACACAGATTTGATTTAAAGTCAGACATTAGTAAACCTCATAGTTGATGCACACCTGAAAGAAATCATACATATAATTTAAATTTTTGTATTATTAGACCTATCTAAAAATTATATTTTGGAAGAAAATAAATCCTGGGAATGTTTTATTTGCTTTGTTTGTTTGTTGAGACAGGGTCTCACCCTGTCACCCAGGCTACAGTGCAATGGCATGCTGATGGCTCACTGCAGCCTCAACCTCCTAGGCTCTAGCGATCCTCCCACCCCAGCCTTCCCAGTAGCTGGGACTACAAGTGCATGCCACCACGCGAAGCTAATTTTTGTATTTTCTGTAGACAGGATTTTGCCATGTTGCCCAGGCTGGTCTCAAACTCCTGGGTTCAAGCCATCTGCCTACTTCGGCCTCTCACAGTGTTGCGATTATAGGCGTGATCCTGAAATCAATTACAATATTGCCCAGTCTGTCAGTATTATAATACATTCATTCAACAAATATTTATGACTGCCTACTGGATACTAGATACTGTCTTAATTACTGAAAATACAGTTAGGCTTTAAATAAATAAACATCATTTTCTCTATGGAGCTTAAAATCTAGACCTCTAGCCAGAAGTAATGACTCCAATGTGGTCTACCAAATTAGTAGAGCCCCAATTTGTTTGTATTTTGTTTCAGTTCTTAGAAAGGAAATAAGAAATACATTCATTTTTAATAAAGTTTTATAAGGAGGATATTGCTTCTTTTCTGGTAGTAAATTTGCTCTGGAAATAATTTTGTATGATGCATTTTCATTAGATCAAGAGTATCGCCCATTTATGCATGAAGGAGGAAAAAAAAGATAGCCTTTTTATTCTCGTTTCTAATATACTGAGCTACTAAATTTAGTCTTGTAAAATTATTTACCACTAAATGAAGCAAGTCGTCAGTCTATCCTTTATATCATTTATGTTCATAGAAAACTTTAAGGCAAAAGGGGAAATGCTGGCTAATAAGAGAAAGACTGATAGCTAATAGTTTTTCAGAACCTACTATCTGGTGAGCCTTAAACACCTTCCAAGTATTAAGTCATTTTAATCCTCTCAACAAACCTAGGAGATATAGGTACTATTATTATCCCTGTGTATCAGATGGGTAGAACTCAGTCTAAGAAGCTAAATAATTATTCCTGGCCACAAGTGGCAGAGCAAAAATTTAACCGAGGTTCTATAATAGAACCCACAATTGTAACCAACATTCAATACTTAGAACAGTATTTTCAACTTTTTTTTTTAGCTGGAAATATAAAGCTACTTCTAAAAGAAGCTTTTAAAGAAAGCATAGCATGAAGAAGGGAGGATTTGCCTTGCTACTTATCAAGACCTACCATAAAGCTATAGTAATTAAAATTATATGGTACTGGGTCATGGATAGACCAATGGCATGGAATATATGGAAGGTTGGCATTATGAGAGATGATACTGCCAATCAGTGAGGGAAGGGTGGTGTTGGGGCAGTTGGTCCTCCATGTGAAAAAATAAAAATTAGACCTCTTCACTTTGTTTTTTCTAAAAATCAATTGCAAAAGTAATAAAGACGTAAATATGAAAAGTCATACAGTGAAACTCTTAGAAGAAAACATGGGAAAATATCTTTTTGCTAGATATCAGCATAGGAAAGGTTTCTTTAAAAATACTCATGAGTTTAAGGTATAAGAAAAGATCGATGCATTTAACGACTGTAAAATGTACAAATGTCTGTTTGACAAAATCTAAGTGAAATACTAATTTACAAATTGAGAGATGACATTTACTACCCCTGTGACTGGTAGTAGATTATAATCCAGGTTCATAAATAACTCCTATATATCAACAAGAAAACAACTCAGTAGAGAAGTATACAAAGACTAAGAACTGCCATGTCACAGAGAAAACCCTACATTTTCAAAAACCATTTTAAAACTCTCAATCCCAAGGCAATCAGGTAAGTGCAAATTAACAACAATGAACTACCATTTCACATTTAGCAGATTTCATGGGAGAAAATCAAGGCCAGGTGCAGTAGCTCACACCTATAATCCCGACACTTTGAGAGGTCAAGGCAGGAGGATCACTTGAGGTCAGAAGTTCAAGACCAGCCTGGGCAACATGGTGAGACCCTATATCTTAAAAAACAAAAGTCAGCTGGTCATAGTGGCACACATCTGTAGTCCTAGCTTCTTGGGAGGCTGAGGTGGGAGTATCACTTGAACCCAGGAGATTGAGGCTGCAATGAGCTGTTATCATACTGTTGCCCTCTAGCCTGGGCAACACAGCAAGACCCTGTCTCTTAAAAAAGAAAAATTAACTCATCTTATGCATTGTATCTTTAGTAAAATTCAGTGTGGATGTATCCTATATTATTCTGGTCACATGGAAAAATTCTTCTCAATGAATATAAGAGGACATGAACCAGAATGTTTATTGTAACAATTTATACTAGTGAATGGATAAACTATAATTCATTTATTAAAATGAACGCTGAGGCCGGGCACGGTGGCTCAAGCCTGTAATCCCAGCACTTTGGGAGGCCGAGACGGGCGGATCACGAGGTCAGGAGATCGAGACCATCCTGGCTAACATGGTGAAACCCCGTCTCTACTAAAAAATACAAAAAACTAGCCGGGCGAGGTGGCGGGCGCCTGTAGTCCCAGCTACTCGGGAGGCTGAGGCAGGAGAATGGTCTAAACCCGGGAGGCGGAGCTTGCAGTGAGCTGAGATCCGGCCACTGTACCCCAGCCTGGGCGACAGAGCAAGACTCTGTCTCAAAAAAAAATAAATAAATAAAATAAAATAAAATAAAATGAACGCTGAAACCAATTAAAATGAATAATCTAGATCTACTTGTGAAAATGTGAATAATTTTTAAAATAAACATGTTGAGTAACAAAAGCAAATTGCAAAAGATACATATAATATGATACATTTGAGTAAAATTCTAAAACACCTACTTCTAAGAATAAGAGGGAAAAGGGATAATATTTTATTTCTCTAAAAAAACTAAAGCAAATATAACAAAATTTTAACATTTGTTTAAAGTTTTGATAGATGTATAAGATATCTGATATATTTGTTTTATTTGAAATGTTTTTGTTTTAAATTATCAATTTTTCTCCACAGATCCGTTTTTCAGTCATGGTAACAGTTTTCATGGTACAGGTGGCCGAGGCAACAAGTTTGCCCAGATGCGTTACAGTTTAAGACTCCTGAGAGCTATGGTCTACCTCGAAGATGAGACTGTAAACACAGATCTTTGTGAAAAGGGAACAATTCAGCAAATGATAGGTAAAATATAATGTGATGGTTTACTGATGAAAGAGAAATATTTTTAATAGTAGTAGTTTTGTTTGAAATATTTTTCCAAAATTTATTTTGTCTTTATGACTGAGAAACTCCTGAATATTTTCTTGATTTTTGTTTCATATTGTTGCTATAAATCAGTGTGTCTTCTTATTGAAATATCATACTCATTAACCCTTTAAACATTTATTTCTTCAACTTAGATATCATTTCATTTAGGATTATCTTTAACTTGTTTTAAAATGGGCTATTGTTATGGTTTATTCTTTTTGTAATAAAGGTCACCACTTTTGGCCAAGTCTTTTGGAACTATTTTAAAACAGGGTAACATGGCATGTTCCAATGCATGTGTCATAACAGAACATTGGTACATTGGTATTTACAGAAATGTACAGAGGAGTTTCTTTTCTGATATGAAATATCAGAATATCCTTGACTTTCAACTTAACACTTGGCTATGCTAGATGAGAAAATAGAAACTATGTATATCATAGAAAGATAGCATGTGTTACCCTATATGTCATCAATTAAACACTTAATGAGTTTCCCCTAAAATAAGTACACATAAACTCAGTGTAAAATTCAGAACCCCTAAACAAAAGCTGCTTTGTCTTTTGTTGTTTAAAAAATAAATAGTTCTCTGGATCATACCTTTCCTTGACTTTGAAAAGAGCTATTTCATTCATATTCAGGCTTTGCTTCACTAGTCAATTATATAATCTGCTAGATGTCCATTAATTATAAATGTCTACTCAAAAACTCTTCTACTTGTTAAATTCAGATGATTACTCTTCCATCATTAGTGGAGTGGTGCTCTCCAATAATAATAATACAGGAAATAACAGGAAATCGAAGTATATTAAAAAGGTGAAACATTTACCTTTTTGCCCAGTTTGTTTGTGATGAACAAACCTGAAAGTACGTTTTATCATTCCTGTGCACATTCTGTTGTACAAAACTCAGTCTAACCAGAGGAAATCCAGGACATGTAATCTTTCATATGTCTAGGAAGAATTCTTAATCCTACCTGCACTAGAGAATAGGGTAGGGAAAAGGGAAAACAAATAGCAATGGTTTTTTTCTTCTTAAAATCTTTTCCCTTTAACTGGAAAGAAGCTGATCTTTATGTTAAGTTCTTAGAGGCAGAGACCTTGTCTTATTGAGTCTAACGTGGCTTTGTAGTAGTAACGTGCTCAATAAGTAGTAACTAGATTTTAAATGTAAATGTTTATATCCTTCCTGGGTACAGTGTACACTGCAGTGATGGGTGCACCAATGTCTCAGAAACCACCAATAAAGAACTTATCCATGTAACCACAAACCACCTGTTCCCCCAAAAACTATTGAAATAAAATATAAATGTTTTATTTCCTGTATAGACACTGGTGTTACAAACATGTATAGAGCAGGACACTGAGGACCTTTTCCTTAATGAGAAAACAGAAACTATGTATATCATAGAAAGATAGCATGTGTTGTCCTACACGTCATCAATTAGACACTTAATGAGTAGTACAGAGTAAATGTTACAGAAACTAAGAGTCTTGGGTAGTTTTCAAGGCTGGGAAGTCTTAGGATTCTGTGAGATCAGGGTAGTTTAGAGATGGAAAAGAAGAGATGGCCCTCAAGCAAGGAAATACCATGAACAGAGAGACATGGTCCTGAAATATGCATGGTGATGTGTTCAGAGCTAGTTTAAGAGGAGCCAAAGTGTTATGAAGGTAACACAAGACAGGTTAACTGTATAGTCAGAGGCCAAGACGGAATGAGTTTTGAGTGATTGACAGTAGTTCGAACTTCATCCTCTTAAGGCATGGAGAGCCTCAAAGGGTTTTGATTAGTGAGGATATATGTACAATGTTGTGTTTTAGGAAGAAGAATCTGGGAGAAATAGAATGATCTATAACAAGGAGAGAATAAAGGCAAGGAGTTGAAAGGTACATAAATATGAGCATTATACTATGTGTTACAGGCAGCAGGGAAAGTTTCTCCCTGCACTCAGGTCAGAAGAAGAATGAGATGATCTAGAAAGAAGAAGCAGACATATGGCCAGTCAAATTGGATTCCCAGAAGATGTTCCTGATAAAGCTATATAGGCCCCTCTATCCGTGGCATACCCCAGCACTGGGTATCCAGCAGGCTCAACTAGCCTCTCTTAGGGTCTGATCCCCCACCTGTAATTCATCTAATGGGACCTAGAATAGTCGCTAAGGCCAGTTATGGAGATAGCTGTGATTTCTGTGGCCCTTCTGCTTTGGAACATAGCTCTATACTTTCCCGCTAATGCCAGTTACCCCTTTAACAGAGAAAAAGTGACTTTTTTTCTTTATTTAAAGCTTAAAAAATCCTTTTTGGGGCAAAAGTGTATCATGAATATCATTTCATCGGTGTTAGTGGCCATCTTCAGTCCTTTTCAATTTCAATTACAAGCAAAAGAGGGATTTTAAAGGACATGGAATACTGTTACCTAAAGTTGTTTAAAACACCTTCAGTTAGACATCAAGGAAAGATGCAGAAAGCAATAACAGGAGTAGAAAATGCACCTAAAGAGATCTGCCGCCTTTGCCTAGAATTGACCCTGTTAACCATGAGGAGAAGAAGAGATGAGGCAAACCACAGTCAGGAAATTTGGTCATATATTTGCAAAGGCCCTCATTTCCTACCTCTTGAAACGCTGCATATTTTTAAACACAGTTTGCTGAGCAAAGTATCCGGTTATTGGGGCATCCTTTAATGACATACTATTAATTCTGTACTAGAATTTCTATATATGTGAGGCTATGGATTATACTGAGAAATTCTGTATATGTAGGTAGGGCTACTGATTGCATTGAAAGCTCCAGGAATTCATTTATCATCTTTTCACAGCCTCTAGGTTACTGTGCAATGAAAATATCCTCTTCGAAAATAGTTTTTCTAGGCTGGGCATGGTGGTGCACACCCGTAATCCCAACACTAAGCCACTCTGTAACTTCCTGGGGTCTGTTTTCATCACATGAAGAACTATATCTACTCCTTCAGTTCCGAAAATTTCCTGTTTAAGATAATTTGTTTTAAATTATTTCTTAAATAAATAATTCTTCCCTTTCCTACTTTATCTGTCCCCTAAAATTGCTTTTTTACCAGAGAAATACAGCAACATTGTTAGAAAAATACTATTTTTACTACAATTTAAAAAACTGTACTTACTTATTTTCAGGAATTTAAAATAAATTATTATAAAACTAATCATTTTAAGAGGGGGCATCAATCAACATGCCAGCTTAATAATATCCCTTGATACTTTTTGTTTTATTCCCTTTCTCCTAAAAAAAGTCATAAAACTTGCACTTTGATTTTCTTCAACAATATAATGACTGCAGTCTAGCATTATGTCAGATTAATTCTTAGATTAAGATTTAGAAGAGATTTCCTAAAAGTAATTGATCAAAATAAAAGTAGTATCCAATAACTATATATACTTTGAACATTTTCATACCAGGAATCTTTAAAAATATAATAAGCAAGCCTAATGAAAAGGAAGAAGCCATTGTTTTGGAAATCCAGTCTGATATTTTACTTATCCTATCTGGCCTTTGTGAGAATCACATTCAAAGGAAGGTATGTATGCCTGTGAAAGTTTTGTTCAGGTCTCCCAGTCACCTAACACTATAAACTATTTTTGGAAGTTTCTATAATTGTATTTAATTTTGTGAAAATTTAATATTTGTGTTAATAATTAGAGCATAATTATATAAAGTAAAAGGTAAAAAATATACAACAGTATACACCCATTTAACTAACACCCCCAATTAAAACAGAGAATATTTCTATGTCTATAAAATTTCCTCATCCCATTAGAAGCCATGCCCCCGCTCACTTCCAGACAAACTACTATTCTGTTTTCTATTCCTAAAGGTTGGTTTTGCCTATTCTTTAAGTTTATATGAATGGAATCGCACCATATTTACTCTTTTATTCTGGATTCTGTCATCCAGCATCATATTTTAGAAATATATCCATGTTGACCAGGCATGGTGGCTCAGGCCTGTAATCTCAGCACTTTGGGAGGCTGAGGCAGGTGGATTGCCTGAGGTCAGGAATTCAAGACCAGCCTAGCCAACATGGCGAAACCTCATATCTACTAAAAATACAAAAATTAGCCAGGCGTTGTGGTGCGTGCCTGTAATCCCAGTTACTCAGGAGGCTGAGGCACGAGAATTGCTTGAACCTAGGAGGTTACAGTGAGCCCAGCTCTCACCACTGCACTCCAGCCTGGGTGACAGAGCGAGACTCTAAAGCAAAAAAAAAGAAAGAAAGAGAGAAAGAGAGGGACAAAAAGAAATTCATGTCATTGCATGTATCAATAATTCATTTCTTTTTATTGCTAAATTGTATTCCATTGTGTGAATATACCAAAATTTGTTTATCTGTTCCCCTATTGATAGGTAGGCACTTGGGTTGTTTTTATTTACGCTATAATGAATAAAGCCTGAGTGAATATTCTTGTGCTAGTCTTGTACTACTGGGTATAATGCTTTCATTTATCTTGGGTAAGTATCTACAATTGGAACTGATGTATCATAAAGTAGGTGTATCTTTATAAGAAGCTGCCAAAGAGTTTTCCAAAGTGGGCTATACCATTTTAAATGTTGTTTGGGGTTTGAATTGGGTTCAAGCCTAAAGCCAAAAGTTAGAACAAGATCTTAATCCCCTTTTATCTTTTATAGCTCCATAGTGAACTCTGAGGCTCAGAGATTGATAATTTAAATATTAAATAGCAAGGGATGGAATTGTAAATATAAAAACAAACAAAAAAAAAAACGATGGTTTCAGTAGATAGATTTTAAGTGAATGTTTAGCTCCAAGCTTTGAGGCAACTTCTCATCGTATTCTACCACCCTGTGCCTGGGATCCTCTGGAAAAATAATCATAATCTTGCTTACTGGGAACCAGAACTGAACATCAAGGCAATGAGAAAGGTAATTAGTAAGAGAAAAATATTAGGTGGTTAAAACTTCGCATAAATTATTAAAGGTTTTAACTACATTTATATCCTATTTCTCTCTTGGGGTCATTAGAAAATCTTGCATGATAATTCTTACTATCTAAGAATTAATCTGACATAATGCTAGTCTGCAGTCATTATAATGTTGAAGAAAATCAAAGTGCAAGTTTTATGACTTTTTTTGGGAGAAAGGGAATAAAACAAAAAGTATCAAGGGATATTATTAAGCTGGCATGTTGATTGATGCCCCCTCTTAAAATGATTAGTTTTATAATAATTTATTTTAAATTCCCGAAAATAAGTAAGTACAGTTTTTTTAATTGTAGTAAAAATAGTATTTTTCTAACAATGTTGCTGTATTTCTCTGGTAAAAAAGTAATTTTAGGGGACAGATAAAGTAGGAAAGGGAGGAATTATTTATTTAAGAAATAATTTAAAACAAATTATCTTAAACAGGAAATTTTCGGAACTGAAGGAGTAGATATAGTTCTTCATGTGATGAAAACAGACCCCAGGAAGTTACAGAGTGGCTTAGGCTATAATCTACTTCTTTTTAGTACATTGGACAGCATTTGGTGAGTATTACTGTACTCAAATTAAGTAGACTCACAGCAGTCATGCATCACTTTACAACAGTGAGGATACAATTCGAGAAATGTTTCCTTAGGCAATTTCATCTTATGCAAACATTATAGGGTGTAGTTACACAAACATAGATGGTATAGCCTACTACACACTTAGGCTAGATGGTATAGCCTACTACATACTTAGGCTAGATAGTATAACCTAAAGGCTACAAACTGTATGTCATGTTACTGTACTGAAAATTGTAGGCAACTGTAACACAATGGTAAGTATTTGTGTATCTAAACATGCCTAAACATTTAAAAAGGTACAGTAAGACTATAGACTAAAAGATTTTTTAAAATTCATATACTTGTATAGGGCACTTATAAATGGAGCTTGCAGTACCAGTTGCTATGAGTGAGTCAGCGAGTGAATAGTGAATGAATGTGAAGGCCTAGGACCTTATTATACATTGCTATAGACTTTATCAACACTCTACACTTAGATTACACTAAACTTATTTTTAAAATATTTTTCTTTTCTCAATAAATTAACCTTAGCTTACTGTAATTTTTTTTACTTTATGGATGTTTTAATTTTCTTTAAGTTTTTGGCTCTTTTGTAATAGCATTTAGCTTAAAATACAAATACATTGTATAGCCATACAAAAATATTTTGTTTCTTTATATTTTTTATTCTGTAAGTTTCTTCTGTTTTTAAAAACATTGCATTGTTTCTACTTGTTAAATATTTTGTTAAAAACTAAGATTCAAACACAAATTAGTCTAGGCTTATGAAAAAATTATTTCTGTGCATATATTTTATTAAACATGCATAGATATTTCTGTCCACTATACACCTAGATGTAAAAATGGCTAGATCTGGGCATTTTTATGTCTGTTCAACTTTAGGAGATAATACCAAAAAATTTTCCAAAGTACTTACATCAATTACACCTTTCCCAGTAGCGTGGAAGTTTCTCCTTGCTCCACACCCTTACCAACACATTGCATTATATCTTTCATTGCAGCCATTCTTGTGGACTTGTGCCAGTGTCTCTTTGTAGTTTTAATTTTCACATTTCTGATTGCTAGTGAGTTCATTTGCCATTTGAATAGCCTCTTTTTTGTGAAATCCCTACTCAAGTTTCTTGCTCACTTTTCTACTGAATTACCTATTGTTCTTTACAGAGTTCTTTATATGTCCTGGACATGAGCCTTTTTCTGTTATATGTTTGTCAAATATATTCTGCCACTCTGAGGCTTACATTTTTCACTCTCTTCACTCTCTTTTTGTTGAACCAATAGTCTTAATTTCAGTATGGTCTAATTTGCCAGTCTTTTTTTATCGTCAGTACTTATAGTGCCCTGTTTAAACAGTCTTTCCTTACCCCATAGTCATGGAGATCACTGCCTATATTTCTTCTAGAAGCTTTATTGTTTTTGCCCTTTACATTTAGACCTACAATCTACCTGGAATTGATTGGTATGTATGGTGAGGTACATACCTCATGTAAGGTGAGGTACAAGTTTTCCTTTTTTTGTGTGGATGTAATTCAATGCTGTTTTTGGATAAACCATCCTTTACCCACTGCTTTGCAGTACCTTCTTTGTACAAATCAAATGTCCATATATAACTGGATCTATTTCTAGGCTTTCTGTACTGTTCTACTGTCTTTTGTCTATCCTTTTGTAATGTGCTATTTTAATAATTAGGTCTTTTTAATAAGTCTAGACATCTGGTAGAGTAAGTCTTTCTACTTTTTCCTTCTCCATTAAAATTGTCTTAGCTTTTGCTGACCCCTTGCATTTGGATATTATATTAGTCAAGGTTCCCTAGAAAGACAGAACCAGTAGGAAAAAACATAGAGAGAGATTGAGATTTATTATAAGGAATTGGCTCACACAATTATGAAGACTGAAAAGTCCCAAGAACTACCGTTGGCAAGTGGAATACCCAGGAGTACCGATGGTGTAGTTCCAGTCTGAGACTGAAGGCCCAAAGACCAGAAAACCCGGTGGTCTAAGTGCCAATCTGAAAGCTGGATGCTTGAAGCACAAGAAGAGCAAATATATCCGTATGCGTCTGAAAGCCTGAGTCCCAGCTCAGCAGTCAAGCAGAGGAGTTCCTTCTTACTCAGCCTTTACATTCTGTTTATATCTTCAGTTGCTTGCATAAGGCCCACCCACATTAGTAAGGGCAGGCTACCTTATTCAGTTTACTGATTAAAATGTTAATTACATACAGAAACAGTTTCACAGACACATCCAGAATAATGTTTGCCCAAATCTCTGGCCACCCCAGGGATAAAACCTGGGACCACCTGAATGGGAGGAGCAAAGCTGATGGCATTTTATATACCAGCCTCTACCCCACTCCTACTGTCTACACACCATGATGAAACAGGCAGTAGAAACAATGTCTTTTCTTTTTTTCCAAGAGGAAGCTATGTTTAGAAAGGGGACACAGGAAAGTGACCACAGCAGGCTTGCAATTTCTGGGAGGAACTAAGAATAGTATCTGTTGCTACCACCAATGATAGCTTGTTCAGTCCACATTCCCTATCAGGAAAAAAAGTGTAAGTAGCCCCAGCAGCAGCTTTAACCCCTGATTCCATGTAAGCTGCACAAACCAAAGTAGGCACTTTAGCAAATTGTTACAGGAAAGGGGTCCTGATCCAGACCGAAGAGAGGGTTCTTGGATCACACACAGGAAAGAATTCAGGGTGAGTCCAAAGGATAAAGGGAAAGCAAGTTAATTAGGAAAGTAAAGCAATAAAAGAATGGTTACTCCATAATCAGAGCAGTGCTGAGGGCTGCTGGTTTCCCATTTGAATGGTTATTTCTTGATGACATGCCAAACACAGGGTGGATTATTCATGCCTCCCCTTTATAGACCATATAAGGTAACTTCCGGATGTTGCTGTGGCATTTGTAAACTGCCATTGCACTGGTGGGAATGTAGCACTGAGAACAAGCAGAGGTCACTTGCGTCACCATCTTGGTTTTGGTGAGTTTTACCTGGCTTATTCACTGCAACCTGTTTTATCCCCAAGGTCTTCATGACCAGTATTTTTTGTGACCTCCTATCTCATCCTGTGACTTAGAATGCCTTAACCATCTGGGAATGCAGCATAGCAGGTCTCAGCTTCATTTTACCCAGCCCCTATTCAAGTTGGAGTTGCTCTTGTTCAAATGCATCTAACATTTTCCCCATCCCTTTCATAAGAGAAGCCTTAATCCTAAGGGTTGCAGAGGGTTGAAGATCCATCTTCTGTAACACCTTCAGGCTGAAGAGGGGTGATAATATTCCTGCCTATCTATTACGGTCTCTTGTGTTCAGGGTACAGGGAGCTCAGTCAGAAAGCATCGGTATGTCGAGGATCATTCATAACTCCTGAGTTCTGACAAAAGTGATATCTGAAAGATTAATAATTGAATATTAGTTGTTGATTAATATTGACAAAATTGAATAGAATATTGATTCAGGTTTTCACATTATCTAGCCCTCTTGTTTCTTCTGAGCAGCAGTCAGAGATCACTGGTGGGTTCCCAGGAATGAGCAACGTTAGTCTAAATTGTGGAAACAAACTTGAAAACAGCTGATGAGACTAGAATCTTACAACAGGTGCACCATAGTTCTTGAAACATATTTCTCTCTCCAGTTTCCCATTTATCCTAAAGACAAATGATGGCAAGACCAATTTGCTTTATTATACTTGGCCTGATTATTTGTATAAGGTGCAGCAAGAATAATTATTTGCCATATGGGCTATTTGAATTGGCTTTGATGGACCTCTGTTCCATAAGGAATCTCAGATAAGACTTTTTTAAAGCCAAGCCCAGCCATGGTTTGTACCCTCACATACCTAAGAGTTGGGTAATTTCCTCTTCTCATGAGGTCCCAAGATAACTTGGGGCTCCTGTGCCTGTCAGAAAGTGACATTCTTTATTTACCACAGGTCAGGAACCCTATACAGAGACTGTGTAGATAAAGTATCCAGTTTTCCCAAAGGACTTTTATTGGCTTTACACATCAAGTCTGATTCCTCAAAGCACACCATTCCAGTCAAAGCCTTAGTAAAATAACCAGTGTCTCCAATTGTGTCCTGTTGCAAAAGAAAATAGATTCTTATTGCATTTCTTGTTGCAAATATCTATAGTGCCATAAATTAAGAATACTCACGAATAGTTGTCAAATTCTGGTGAAATTGGGTAGAGAAAAACAAATATACTCCAAATTCTGTTCACAGGAGCATACTTTACCTAATTGTTAAAAGCTGTAAATAGCTCCAAAGATGAATTGTCTTGACTCT
This sequence comes from Macaca nemestrina, assembly GCF_043159975.1. Lineage (NCBI taxonomy): Eukaryota > Metazoa > Chordata > Mammalia > Primates > Cercopithecidae > Macaca > Macaca nemestrina. The sequence goes on from NC_092128.1 coordinate 69,917,426, forward strand.
GGGGGGAAAAAAAGGATCAGCAGTGTTTTAAGCAACAAATTAAAAAGATTAGTTTAGTTTAGTCTACACAATTAATTTCTGTTTGATATTCATGAACATTTCAGCTCTCTATGAGAGTTCTGAAAGGTTTTTTCCTCTATTCAGAAGTCACAATCTCCAAAGTTATCAGAAACCTGCATTTAAGAATGCCTGTTACAGTTCTATAGCTGACTATAAATGACCTTTTGAAGAGGATCAAAACAAAACAATTGTTTATGGATGACAAAACATCACACAGTCAAAAACACAATTGACAAAGCAGTTTAGTCACCTCGGTGGCATACAATGATTTTATGTAGCAATTATAACTATTAATGACCTATACTAAGTCATATCAGAATTGTAGGAGTTTCCCATCGTTTTGGAACACATGCCAGTAACACATTTATGCAAATATAGCCCAAAGAAAGCTAAATACTGTTTCACATTTGACAATGCTTCCTATATGATGTTTATACCAAATAAGCCAAATTTTACCTTTACATTAGTGTACTATTTTAAACTCAATTCTTAATAAAACCTTATAGACATATCTACCCAATTTTAATGTTTGAATAATAGCCCTTTAATTTTAGCCAATGGCCACACACAGAATTTCTTTTACAATTTTTCACAAACCTGCCCCAACTTGCTTAAACCTTCAGCTTTATCTTATCTAATTGTAAAACATCCTTTAACCCTTTAATCTAGGCAAAAAAAAAAAAAAAATCCACATTCCCATGACTTCTTATAATCTTTTGACAAAAACATTTCACTTTCTTTATACACCTTACATATAAAATTGTTTCTTTAGTAGTCTCAAATACATGTTACACTGTTAACTCTTTGCGACTTTTGCTTTTGGCAAAAAGCTCGGTAAGTTCAGCATTCTAATTATATACTAGGCATGGAGCCTAGGACCCAGACAGAAGTACAGATAAGGTTTGACTCTTTCTAGCATCTTATTCCATGTGTCCCAGGCCTTACCTAGCCATAAAGCAGGCAAGTTACAGTAAGAGTCATAGTGGCATTTTATGAAGCATTAAGGGGGCCTAACGACCTTCAAATTGTACAACATTTCTTGCACAAATTCCCTTTCACTAATCCTTTCACAACTTACATAGACTATGACATGCTTAGACTTTCTAACTTGTCCTAAACATCCCTCTTTTTAAACAACCAGTTGTTTTACCTTAGGACAAGAATCTACTCTACAAGATTGTTTTTTATATAAAATCTGTTTTTTTTTTTTTTTTTTTTTTGAGACGGAGTCTCACGCTGTTGCCCAGGCTGGAGTGCAGTGGCGCGATCTCGGCTCACTGCAAGCTCCGCCTCCCGGGTTCCTGCCATTCTCCTGCCTCAGCCTCCTGAGTAGCTGGGACTACAGGCGCCCGCCACCGCGCCCGGCTAATTTTTTGTATTTTTAGTAGAGACGGGGTTTCACCATATTAGCCAGGATGGTCTCGATCTCCTGACCTTGTGATCCGCCCGCCTCGGCCTCCCAAAGTGCTGGGATTACAGGCTTGAGCCACCGCGCCCGGCCAAAATCTGTTTTCTTTATAACCTTCTTTGCATAGCTGGGGGCATGGCTAATTTCACATGTCCCCAGGCCCTATCTACAATCTAATGCTCCTAAATAAATTGAACAATTTTCAAAAGTCAAAGAAGCCACTTATGACCTTAAAGCATTTGGAAAACCTGATACCTGACCTGCATAATTTACACCAAATATTTACATTTTTGAAGATATTTTTGTTTTACCAATCATCTTTATTAAAACTGTTTTGATTTCCCAAAGATTACTAAAGTCACATGAACTAAAAGGCATTCTACTTTTTACTTTTTATTTTTTTAACCAAAAAAATGTTTGATTTAAGCTCTTATTATTAATAAACTAATTAGAGCTCTTTCATATATAAACATCACACACATAATACATTTAAATACAGAGACACGCAGAAGATAAAGGACTCCTTCCCTAAGCCAGGAATTGAACCCTGAACCTGGGCCGCCATTGTGGAAACAGAAAGCATGGCCACATGGTTAAACAAGGTCAATCTCCCAAAGACATACAAGGCAAAAGGGAAATCGTGTCCAGTTTTAGATTTTTGGAGGACCTGCAGCAAAATTTGTAACTGACCAGTTTGCTGGGCCATTTTGAAAGCAGGCTTACAGGTGCCCTATGATCTCTCCTAAGGTACCCCTCTTTATGACAGAACAATACAGAAAGACAAAGTACACCAGATTGACTACAGCTTAAGATTAGGCTTGCAAATCATTTCTTCCATTAGTCAAAACTTTACAGAGGAGACAGTGATTTTACCATTCATTCAACTGGTTTGCACAGAGGGGAAGGGAAGGGATGAAGGGAAGGGAGCATTTCTTGTGGCAGTGTGAGAAAGGTAAGGTGCTCAGGGAGGCCAGAGAAAGACCTGCCCATTGGTGCCAACACTGAATCAAAAGTGCAGCCAGTCGCTTTTAAGTCGAGAAGGGATCCTTTCCAGCATTCCCATTCGCTCTCAAGTTTCCCCTTTTAGGGAGGAAAAAGCTCCCTATGTCCCACAATCCTGTACGTGCCTAATCCTCTCACCTGTAACCATAAGCAAAAAGTGCAAGGCAGATTGTTCCAAAGGGAATAGCAGTTAACATCACATAGTGCCAAACACATTTTAGCCCAAAGGGACTTTACTGAGAGGGGCCTCTAACCCCCTAACTCTTATAAGGGATTCTAACCCTCCTATATTGGCCTTCAAACCAGGGTCAGTCAAGTTTCCTTGCTTTTTAATAAGAGGGGCTTTTACCCACTTTGACTTAAGGAGAGACTCTAACTCCCCTAAGTTGACCTCTAACCCAATGCCATCCTTTAGCTGAGTACCCCACCACTTACCCAAGGTCAGCCAACCAGGGCTGCCATCTCTTTCCTTTGGATTGGGGCTGAGGGCTTTCTTCAGTATTGTCCCTTCGGGGCTTGCCAAAAAGATGTCACGAGACCCCAACACTTACCCAATATTAGCCTTTGGGTCAGGGTTTTCTCATTATCGTCCCTCCCATGATTGCCAGAAGGATGTTACAGGAAAGGGGTCCCAATCCAGACCCCAAGGGAAGGTTCTTGGATCAGGTGCAGGAAAGAATTCAAGGCGAGTTCACAGGGTAAAGTGAAAGCAAGTTTATTAGGAAAGTAAAGGAATGAAAGAATGGCTACTCCATAATCAGAGCAGTCCTGAGGACTGCTGGTTGCCCATTCGGATGGTTATTTCTTGATGATATACCAAACATGGGGTGGATTATTTGTGCATCCCCTTTATAGTCCATATAGGGTAACGTCCTCATGTTGCCATGGCATTTGTAAACTGTCATTGTGCTGGTGGGAGTGTAGCAGTGAGGATGACCGGAAGTCACTTTTGTCAGCATCTTGGTTTTGGTGGGTTTTAGCTGGCTTCTTTACTGCAACCTATTTTATCCGCAAAGCCTTGATAACCTGTATCTTGTGCTGCACTCCTGTTTCATCCTTTGATTTAGAGTGCCTTAACCTTCTGGAAATGCAGCCCAGTAGGTCTCAGCCTTATTTCACCCAGTCCCTATTCAAGATGGAGTTGCTCTCGTTCAAACACCTCTGACAAAATAATCTCAACTGCAAAGATGAGATATAATCATTATCCAGTGTTTGAAGTGCACCAACATCTTGAAACAGCCAATGTCGACAAGGCCTGTAAATATTTTACAGAGTTTCATTCTGAGCCCAATATGATTGACCAAGGCCTGAGGCACAGTTTGTTGTTTGTTTGTTTGTTTTTTAGACAGAGTCTCATTCTGTCACCCAGCCAGTGGCGTGATCTCAGCTCACTGCAACCTCCACCTCCTGGGTTCAAGCTGTTCTCCTGCTTCAGGCTCCTGAGTAACTGGGATTACAGGCGCCCACCACCATGCCAGGCTGATTCTTGTATTTTTAGTAGAGACCTCGTTTTGCCATGTTGGCCAGGCTGATCTCAATCTCCTGACCTTAGGTGATCCACCCCCCTCAGCCTCCCAAAGTGCTGGTATTACAGGCGTGATCACCACGCACAGCCTGAGGCACAGTTTTAAGAGGTCCTGAGAAAATGTGCCTGAGGTGACTGGGCTACAGCTTGGTTTTATATGTTTTGTGGAGATATAAGGCATCAATCAGTACACATAAGGTATGCATTGGTTTGGTTCGGAAAGGAAAGGCAACTCAAAGCGGGAGTTTACAGGTCAGAGGTGGATTAAAAAATTTCCTGATTGCTATCTGTTGAAATGGGTAAGTTATTATTTAAAAACTGGGGATCAATAGAAAGGAGTATCTGGGTTAAAATAAGGGATTGTTGAGGCCAAGTTTCTTATTATGTAGAATAGTTGGTAAATGTCTCTTATCAGACCTTAAAAGGTGCGGGACTTAGTTAAATCACTCCTGGATCAGGAAAATACTTGGACAGGAGAGGGGATTCTGTACGGAATGTAGATTTTCCCCAGTAGAGACTGCTTTGAAGGGCCATTTAAAAATAAGTCAAAGGAATATATTGTGGGGCAAAATACTTCGATTTCTTTGAGAGCCAACTGTCATGTGATGCTATACCAGAGTCAAGTTGGAATTTGGTATCTCATTGCTGTGAAGTCTGATTTTTCATTCTTAAGATGTCTGTTTTAATGTTAATACTCACTGGTCAGTTGTGCCTGAATTCCAAAGGGAGGAAGGTATAATGAGGCATGTCCAACCCCTGCTTCCCATCATGGCCTGACCTAGTTTTCCAAGTTTACTTTGGAATGCCTTGGCTGAGAGAAGGGTTCGTTCAGTTGGTTGGGGGGCTTAGAATTTTATTTTTGGTTTACAGCAATAATAAATGGATATATCTTGCAAAAAAGTTACGAGACCAGCCAGAGAAGATCACTAAGAATAATTAATATCACAAAAGCGAAGGAGAATGTTTTATCTGTAGGAAAGAAATAGGCAGTTATGAAAAAGAATTGATATTGGTTTTTAAAAATGTTGAAACTAAACAATGCTGGTAAAGTTTCTTCGAAGTTCTATTTTTTTAGGTAAAAACATTAGCTACTTGATTTAAGAAAATGAAGAAAACATATTCTTTGAAAATGCTTTGATAAAAATAAAGCTGTACAAATTGAGTTTAAGGATAAATATTTATCAAATGAATAACTTTCTTTTAATTTAAGGTGCTGTATTTTGGGATGTTATCCTTCAGAGGATTATTTTCTTGAAAAGGAAGGCATTTTTCTCCTTTTGGATGTGTTGGCAGTAAGTATGGCTATAACAATTGTAAGACAAAAGACAAATATGTCTAATAAAGACCTCTTCCAAATTGAATGCCACAGAGCACTATTCTATGAATAAATGTGCCCCAAATCATGTTCAAAGGCACGGTCTTAAACAAAATTGCTCCTAGAGATTCATAATACACAGTGTATTAAAGGCTCTGAAAATTCCTCTGGCTGGAAAATCATTTTACCCGTATTTTTTCAATATTTTCAAATACATGGGAATAAAGAATCTGTTTTTTCTTTGTACTCCATCAGCCTACTAAGAAACAGCTTGTGAAGAGCTCGACCATATCAAAACCCATAGTCATTTATTAATAACTTCTAGTTTCTTCCCCTGATATTAAAATATAAGGGCCACGTTAGACAAGGAGCAAAGATAAGCATTTTTAAAGAACTATGTATTATTTGGAGGTAATGTGAAGAAGTCTAGTGAGTCATAGATCATTGTTTTGCAGAATGAGCAGGTGTGAGCAAGCTAGGCCTTCCAATAGAGATGGTGCCATATAGGAGCTGTGAAGAATATGGCCCCTTAATAGCCTCAATTCTAACTGGAGTCCATAGTCAGGATGATATGGGAGGAAACGTACAATTTCGCTTCAATAAAACTTTGAGATTCTCACACAGGGATCTAGCCAGATCCCTGTGATTCTGTGATTGCCACCATTCTTGATTTTATTAACAGAATAACAAACCTACTTTGATTTAGCAAAGGTGCTAAAATTATTTGTGCCCCTTAACCTCCCTGAAAGTTAGTTCATTTCTCTCTTTTCAATTTCTTTACCTGTAAAACAGAGATAACAACATTATATATCTTGTTGTATTGTTGGAAGGATTAAATGAGTGATTGTATGTGTGCATGTGCATCTGAGTGTGCATGCATACATATATATTATGGATTAAATATAGTGCCTAACACATTAGTCCTGTGTTTACTGTTATTATGAACATTATTATTAGAGTATGTTTAATGCTGATTCAACCAAATTAATTGCAAATTACAAATATTATTTAATGAAATTTTTATATCAATTTCAATCTTTCACATTTGCCTGTCTCCTGAAGTAGAGAAATAAAAAACTCATTTCCTTGAGTGTTTTGCTTAATACAATTCTGCTGAAATAAAAAGTATGCAATGATAACTGCTAATCATGGTTAAATAATAATGAGAGCTTACTATGTGCCAGGCAGTCTCATATAACTCATAATAACCCTTTGCAGGTAATATTATTATCCTTTCATTTTATAAAAGGAAACTGATGATGTTTGCAATTGAAACAAAAGCTTACATATTTCCTTTGCTATATTCCAATAGCAGTATACTATAAAAGTTAATCAACAAAAAGTATTTCACATAGAAGAATTAGATTATGGAGGCCATTGCTTTGGATGGAATTTTCTATACCTAAATTTTGGTGTGCTGAAAACTACTTGTAGCAAAATAAAGGAAATATGCTTTATAATAGGAGAATTTTTTTGAATCCTTAAATACTCTTTTATGGATGATGATTGCCACAAAACCAAATTACATCTTGTTTTATTTTCATATGTGATTGTCATTTGCAGTTACCATCAGTTACTCTCTTAATAACAAAGAGATTACAGTTAGTATGAATCTACAAGCCTTGATAAAGCATATAAATTGGAAAGATCCTGTAATTACAGTGAACTCTGTATAACACTATTGAGCTTCACCACTTAAAACCAACATCTTCACTTATTTTTGCAAATCTCCTTTTTCCAACTCAACCACATCAGTCACATTTTGCTCATGATATATGTTTATAATGACTTCAGAATTACATTAAATCTTTTTCTTTTTATCCTTTTAAATTTCTAATGTTTGAAAATATAGTCATTACAATGGATGTCCATTTTAACAGATTTTCCTGACTCTGAGTTTAGAAGAAACTTAATGATAATACAAGTGTTTCTCTCTCTTTTTTTGTTTTTGAAGACAATAATTCTTAATATTGATTGCAACTTTTTTCCTTTTCTGTTTCCTTGCTAAAGTTGAACCAAAAAAAATTCTGTAATCTAATACTTGGAATAATGGTTGAATTTTGTGATAATCCCAAAACTGCAGCTCATGTCAATGCTTGGCAAGGGAAGAAGGATCAAACAGCTGCTAGTCTTTTAATTAAATTGTGGAGAAAGGAGGAAAAAGAACTAGGAGTAAAACGTGATAAAAATGGGAAGATCATTGGTGAGTATATTTATAATTGTTAGTAGAAGCAATTAATGTCTATATTTTAAAAGATCTGTAAATGGTATTAGGAAAGCATCAGGCCTTTCACCCCTTTGTCTAATTTTTTTTTTTTTTTAACAAAGGTTTGAAAAATTTGCTATCATAAGTGATGGGAAGAAAACTAAGTAAGTTAGTAGTAGGTTCATTTATTAGAGAATATTTTTAGGAAATGGTATTTAATTATATTCTTTAACTAAAAAAAATTAAAGTAGTTCCTAAAGATGCTTCTTTGGGTTTTCTGCTTTTACAGATAGATTTGGTAATATTTCATTGAGATGTAAATAGATTGCTTCAAAATAATATTTTGGCATTTTATACATTTCTGTTCATTTTTCCTTTTTTTAAATCCATTAGGCATTATCCATAAAAAATCCATAAAAAATGGATTTTTTAAATCCATTTTTCCTTTTTTTAAATCCGTTTAATCCATGATCTGATTAATGTTTACAGAGTTTACTTTTTATATGAAAGAAGATATTGTTTCCTAAATAAGAATAGTCCAAATGTTCAAAAATGTTAATTACTAGATTCTAAATTAATGATACTTACAGTATCATAATTTTTAGTTCATTTACATATTCCATACTGCTATATTACTTTTTTTTTTTTTTTTTTTGTGAGACAGGGTTTCACTCAAGTCACCCAGACTGGAGTGTGATGGTACAATCTTGGCTCACTGAAACCTCTGCCACCCAGGCTCAAGCAATTTTCCTGCCTTAGCCTCCCAAGTAGCTGGGACTACAGGCATGCACTACCACACCCAGCTAATTTTTGTATTTTTTGTAGACATGAGGTTTCACCATGTTGCCCAGGCTGATCTCAAGCTCCTGGGCTCAAGCAATCCACTCACCTCAGCCTCCGCAAGTGTTGGGATTATAGGCATGAGCCACCACACCTTTCAATATATTACATTTTCTTTTTTTCTTTTTTTTTTTTTTTTTTGGAGACAGAGTCTTGCTCTGTTGCCCAGGCTGGAGTGCAGTGGCACGATCTCAGCTCACTGCCACTTCTGCCTCCCTGGTTCAAATGATTCTTCTGCCTCAGCCTCCCAAGTAGCTGGGTCTACAGGCACATGCCACCATACCCAGCTAATTTTTGTATTTTTTTTATTAGAGACAGGGTTTCACCATGTTGGCTAGGCTGGTCTCGAACTCCTGACCTCAGGGGATCTGCCCGCCACCACTTGCCAAAGTGCTGGGATTACAGATGTGAGCCACTGCACCCCGCCTACATTTTCTTTTTTTTTTTTTTTTTTTTGAGACGGAGTCGCGCTCTGTCGCCCAGGCTGGAGTGCAATGGCCAGATCTCAGCTCACTGCAAGCTCCGCCTCCCGGGTCTACGCCATTCTCCTGCCTCAGCCTCCCGAGTAGCTGGGACTACAGGTGCCCGCCACCTCGCCCAGTTAGTTTTTTGTATTTTTTAGTAGAGACGGGGTTTCACCGGGTTAGCCAGGATGGTCTTGATCTCCTGACCTCGTGATCCGCCCGTCTCGGCCTCCCAAAGTGCTGGGATTACAGGCATGAGCCACCACGCCCGGACCCCGCCTACATTTTCTAAGCCTTTTAAGATTCTTATGGTTTCATCTAAATGGTTCACATTTTTATTTATTTTATTTTAGGTTCAGGGGTACACATGCAGGTTTGTTATATGGGTAAACTCATGTCACAGGGGTTTGTTGTACAGATTATTTTGTCACCCAGGTACTAAGCCTAGTGCCCAATAGTTATTTTTTTCTGACCCTCTCCCTCCTCCCACTCTCCACCCTCTAATAGGCCTCAGTGTGTGTTGCTCTCCTCTATGTGTCTATGAATTCTCATCATTTAGATCCCACTTATAAGTGAGGACATGCGGTGTTTGGTTTTCTGTTCCTGTGTTAGTTTGCTATGGATAATGGCCTCCACCTCCATCCATGTTCCCTCAAAATACATGATCTCATTGTTTTTATGGCTGTATAGCATTCCATGGTGTACATGGACCACATTTTCTTTATCCAGTCCGTCATCATGGACATTTAGGTTGAATCCAGGTCTTTGCTATTGTGAACAGTGCTGCAGTGAACATTCATGTGCGTGTGTCTTTATGGTAGAATGATTTATATTCCTCTGAGCATATACTCAGTCATGGGATTGCTGGGTCGAATAGTAGTTCTGTTTTTAGCTCTTTGGGGAATTGCCCCACTGCTTTCCACAATGGTTGAATTAATTTACACTCCCAGCAACAGTGTATAAGCATCCCGTGTTCTCCACAACCTTGCCAGCATGTTATTTTTTTGACTTTTTAATAACAGCCATTCTGACTGATGTGAGATGCTATTTCATTGTGATTTCAATTTGCATTTTTCTAATTATCAGTGATATTGAGCTTTTTTCATATGCTTGTTGGCTGCATGTATGACTTCTTTTGAAAAGTGTCTGTTCATGTCCTTTGCCCACTTTTTAATGGGGTTGTGTTTTTTCTTATAAATTTGTTTAAGTTTCTTATAGATGCTGGATATTAGACCTTTGTCAGATGCATAGTTTGCAAAAATTTTCTCCCATTCTACTGGATGGTTTTTCATCCTGTTGATAGTTTCTTTTACTGTGCAGAAGTTCTTAAGTTTAATTAGATCCCATTTGTCAATTTTTGCTTGTGTTCCAATTCCTTTTGGCATCTTTGTCATGAAATCTTTGCCCATTCCTAAGTCCAGGTTGGTATTGCCTAGGTTGTCTTCCAGGGTCCTTATAGTTTTGGGTTTTACATTTAAGTCTTTAATCCAACTTGAGTTGATTTTTGTATATGGCATAAGGAAGAGGTCCAGTTTCAATTTTCTGCATATGCCTGGCCAGTTATCCCATCACCATTTATTAAATAGGGAGTTCTTTCCCCATTGCTTGTTTCTGTCAGCTTTGTTGAAGATCAAATAGTTGTAGGTGTGTAGCCTTGTTTCTGGGCTCTCTATTCTGTTCCATTGAACTGTGTCTGTTTTCGTACCAGTACTATGCTGTTTTGGTTACTGTAGTCTTGTAGTTTAGTTTGAACTTAGGTAATATGATGCCTCTAGTGTTGCTCTTTTTGTTTAGAATTTCCTTGGCTATTGGGGCTCTTTCTGGTTCCATAGGATTTTTTTAATAGTTTTCTCTAGTTGCCGGGCACGGTGGCTGAAGCCTGTAATCCCAGCACTTTGGGAGGCCGAGACGGGCGGATCACAAGGTCAGGAGATCGAGACCACCCTGGCTAACCCAGTGAAACCCCGTCTCAACTAAAAAATACAAAAAACTAGCCGGGCGAGGTGGCGGGCGCCTGTAGTCCCAGCTACTCGGGAGGCTGAGGCAGGAGAATGGCGTAGACCCGGGAGGCGGAGCTTGCAGTGAGCTGAGATCTGGCCACTGCACTCCAGCCTGGGCGACAGAGCGAGACACCGTCTCAAAAAAAAAAAAAAAAAAAAAAAGTTTTCTCTAGTTATGTGAAGATTGTTGTTGATAGTTTTATAGAAATAGTATTGATGGGGCCGGGCGCGGTGGCTCAAGCCTGTAATCCCAGCACTTTGGGAGGCCGAGACGGGCGGATCACGAGGTCAGGAGATCGAGACCATCCTGGCTAACACGGTGAAACCCCGTCTCTACTAAAAAATACAAAAAACTAGCCGGGCGAGGTGCCGGGCGCCTGTAGTCCCAGCTACTCGGGAGGCTGAGGCAGGAGAATGGCGTGAACCCGGGAGGCGGAGCTTGCAGTGAGCTGAGATCTGGCCACTGCACTCCAGCCTGGGCGGCAGAGCGAGACTCCGTCTCAAAAAAAAAAAAAAAAAAAAAAAGAAATAGTATTGAATCTGTAAATTGCTTTGGGCAGTATAACCATTTTAATGATACTGATTCTTCCTATCCTTGAGCATGGGATGTCTCTCCATTTGTTTGTGTCATCTCTGATTTCTTTAAGCAGTATTTTGTAATGCTCATGGTAGAGATCTTTTGGCTGCCTGGTTAGCTGTATTCCTAGGTATTTTATTATTTTTATGGCAATTGTGAATGGGATTGTGTTTCTGACTTGGTTGTTGGCTTGGCTGTTGTTGGTGTGTAGGAATGCTAGTGACTTTTTTTTTTTTGTACATTGATTTCATATCCCAAAACTTTGCTAAAGTTGTTTGTCCGCTAAAGGAGCTTTTGGGCTGAGACTATGGAGTTTTCTAGATACAGACTCATGTCATCTGCAAACAGGGACAGTTTGACTTCCTCTCTTCCTGTTTGGATGCCTTTTTTTTTTCTTTCTCTTGCTTGATTGCTCTGGCCAAGATTTCCAATACTATGTGGTGAAAGAGCGCATGCCTGTCTTCTGCCAGTTTACAAAGGGAATGCTTCCAGCTTTTCTCCATTCCATATAATGTTGGCTGTGGGTTTGTCATAGATGGCTCTCATTATTTTTAGATATGCTTCTTTAAGTATTGTTTGTTTTTAAATGAAAATACTTCACCTTCTGATGACTTGTATCTTCCTTCAATCCATTTTTATTATTTCTGAATTTTGACCTATAGCATCATAAAATAGTTTTTATATTTATAGCATAATATATAGAAACCAAAAGTAAAGAAGGTTACATCACTGTTAAACTGACATTACTCAAGTTCTGGATTTCAAAATTTTCAAAATTAGTTACATAGAAGTTTTACTTTTAAAAGGTAATTTTTTTAAATTTTAATATTTTACATAAGCAATAAAAATGAAAGCTCTAAGTTTTGCCACAGAGTGGGGAAGAAATAGCTGCTAAATTATTATTTCAAAAGTGTAACCATGTAATAGGCACTATTTTTTTTTGCTACAATATTTTTATGTATTTTATGTTATCTAGAGTAAAATCTCAAAATTAAGTATTTGTTTACTATGGTTTTGATCTGTCCCTTTTCTATTTTCATGCTATCCAATGGTTAGATACAAAAAAACCTCTATTTACTAGCTTTCAAGAAGAGCACAAAATCATCCCACTGCCTGCTAACTGCCCATCTATTGCGGTTATGGATGTTTCTGAGAATATTAGAGCAAAAATTTATGCTATATTGGGCAAACTAGGTAAGAAGTTCTCTTCAAATTTGCAAGAGTCTATCTGTTTTGCTAAGTATACACACTGATTTTACTTTGGAGTCAGTTTTTCAAATATAATGAGCAAAAGTCTCTTTACACAGAGAAATGCATTTTCCATTGTTACCCCAATTCCCAAACTACACCCCTCACCAATTAAATCAGAATCTCTGTGTGTGGGATCCAGGCAACAGTATTTTTTAAAGCTCCCCAGGCAATTCCAATGTGCAGATAGGATTAAGGATAGTTAGTTTAGATGATTAAGCTTAAAATACTAACATTCTGAGTCACTTGAGTTTTTTTTTAAGTCTTTGCTTTCTATTAAGGAAAAAGTTATCAAACACTTTTCAGCTTCTGAAGTAAGATATTATTGTCTGACTACAACACAGAAACTATTCCTATATATTGGATGACCTGGCAGAAATTTATTATAGAAGGAAGCCTACTCACAAGCTACTCACAGAATTAACTTTATCATAAAGCAAGGTGAAATCAAAAGTAACTTTTCATTTGTTTTAAGATAGATAAGATAGATAGATAGATGATAGATAGATAGATAGATAGATAGATAGATAGATAGATAGATTCTTTTAATCACTTGCTCTGCTAAAGTAATTCTGTCTTTATAAACTTTATTTTAGATTTTGAAAATTTACCTGGCCTCTCCGCTGAAGATTTTGTCACCCTCTGTATCATACATAGATATCTTGATTTTAAAGTAAGTATCTTTTTAATAACCTGATTATTAAAATCTAGATAGCAAAAAACTAACTGGAAAATAAAAGTTCTATTCATGGTTGTAAGCAATCATCTACATACTGTATACTTTTTATTTTTCATTTTGCATCTGATGCTGTTGAAGAAAGCATACACCCATCCCATGATTGGGTGTTTTTCATGGGATAAGATCTCATCCAACTTAGTTTGTGAAAGAAGATGTACAAAACTGATATAAGCCGGGCGCGGTGGCTCACGCCTATAATCCCAGCACTTTGGGAGGCCGAGGCAGGCGGATCATGAGGTCAGGAGATCGAGACCATCCTGGCTAACACGGTAAAACCCTGTCTACTAAAAATACAAAAATTAGCCAGGCATGGTGGAGGGTGCCTGTATTCCCAGCTACTTGGGAGGCTGAGGCAGGAGAATGATGTGAACCCGGGAGGCAGAGCTTGCAGTGAGCCGAGATCACACCACTGCACTCCAGCCTGGGCGACAGAGCGAGACTCTGTCTCAAAAACAACAACAAAAAAAACTGATATAAAACTATTCAGAAGCCTACCAAAATATATATATATATATATATATATATATATATATTTTTTTTTTTTTTTTTTTTTTTTTTTGAGATGGAGATTTTGCTCTTGTCACCAGGCTGGAGTACAATGGCATGATCTTGGCTCACTGCAACCTCTGCCTCCCAGGTTCAAGTGATTCTTCTGCCTCAGCCTCCCAAGTAGCTGGAATTACAGGCACCTGCCACCACGCCCGGCTAATTTTTGTATTTTTAATTTTTGTATTCTCATGCTTGTAATCCCAGCACCTTGGGAGGCTGAGGTGGGTAGATCATACGAGGTCAGGGGTTCGGGACCAGCCTGGCCATACAGTTTCTTCTCTTTGGAGTTGGAATTAAATAAGTTATTACTTATTAAAACAAATTATTAATACTTATTAAAGTATTATTTTATCATTATATTATGATCCAATCTTGATTAAAAGATAGTAGGTTACTTACCTTGCTAGTTATAATTTTGTCAGTAAATACTTTTGAAGTCTCAAGAAAGTCTTTTTAACATTCTCCTACTAATATTAGTGCTGTGTATTTGAATGTTGTAAATGAGTAAACATCTATCATCTTTCTTTCTTTCTTCCTTTTTTTTTTTTTTTTTTGAGGCAGAGTCTCACCCTGTCACCTAGCCTAAAGTGCAGTTGCATGATCACAACTCACTGCAGCCTCAACCTCCCAGGCTCAAGTGATCCTCCAGCCTCATCCTCCCAAGTAGCTGGGACTACAAGTGTGTACCACCATACCCAGCTTTTTTTTTTTTTTTTTTTGGATAGAGACAAGGTCTCACTGTGTTGCTCAGGCTGCCCTCAAACTCCTAGGCTCTAGTGATCTATCCACTCCACTCAGCTCAAAGATGAATTTTTTCCTTATCATAGATTTTTTTTTCTTTAATTTTATGGGTCCAGCACACTTCTGCTGCACAACTCTGCTCTTTTTTCTCTAATTCTAAATACACTCAAGAACATTAATTTCTAGACAGCCTAGAATATGAAATGGAGCCACTGGCATGACGGAACCATGGAGTTAAAAGCTTGAGATTCCATTATAATTTTCCTTAGCTAGAAGGTGAGGGGCAGGGCCCCTTTTCTCAGGGTGGCTGGGTTCTAGGGTCCTAGTAATCCCCATGTTCATTCTCCTACAAGTTCATCTTGACCTAGCCTTCAATACATAGCTTTAGGGAGGAAAGTAACAGTAGTTCAAAAAGATGAGAATAAATCAGCAGTTTCTGCAGCTGTGAAATCAAGGTAACCATAAACTAGAAGGCAGTAATGATGGTGATGATGGCAGTGAACTAGGCATAGGAGAGCCTTATCCATGAATAAGGCTCCATTGAAAAACATTTGGTAAATTCCTACTGAGTACTCAAATGTAGCTGGTACCCTCAATCATTCCCAATGCACTTATTCCCAAGAAGTAATTTAGGAAAAGTTTAAGTGTTAACAGGAGTAAATAACCATTTAAAAGATTGCATAATTGTACAATTGCATCATTTATTTTTGGTTAATTTAACTTTGTTAAACTTTGTTGTAACAGATTGGAGAAATATGGAATGAAATATATGAAGAAATAAAATTAGAAAAATTAAGACCAGTCACTATAGATAAAAAAGCTTTGGAAGCTATTACAACAGCATCAGAAAATGTTGGAAAGATGGTTGCTTCTCTGCAAAGTGAGATAATTGAAAGCCAAGCACGCCAAGATGTGCAAAATGAACAAAAAGTATATGCAAAAGTAAGCTACATAGGTAGTGAGGAGGGAGAACGAAGATAGGTTGGTTAATGGGTACAAAAATACAGTTAGATAGAATAAGTTCTGCTGTTCAATAGCACAGTAGGGCAACTATAGTAACAATAATTTATTGTATATTTCAAAATACCCAGAAGACTTGGAATGCTTCTAACACAAAGAAATGATAAGCGTTTGAGGGGATGGATATCCCAATCACCCTGATCATTACACATTGTATGCACATATCAAAATATTGCATGTATGCCATAGATATGTACAACTAGTATATATCAATAAAAAAGTAAGCCACAGATACCATGAAGGCACAAGATATTAATTTCAATGTATAAACCCAGATGAAGTTATCCATAGCATATATTTTTCTTACTTGTGTTTCAGCCTTGAGTTATTTTGTGATTTTCTGTTAGAGTCATTTTCAGTGTCTCTGTGCAGTTTTAAAAGAAACTATGAAGTTTGAGATTCAGTTACTGTATTCAGTGCTGTTTTTTTGCATTATAATTTTATTTCTACAGTCTTAAATTTTTAAAAGGCAGAGAGATACTTGAGACATGCCACTGCACTCCAGCCTGGGTGACAGAGTGAGATTCTGTCTCAAAAAAAAAAAAAAAAGAAACTGATCTTTCTCATTTCAGATACAGGCCACACACAAGCAAAGAGAGCTGGCTAATAAATCATGGGAAAATTTCTTGGCTAGAACATCAAATGCAAAAACGTTAAAGGTAGGATTTTTAATATATTACAGTATCCACAACAAATAGCCAACTCTTAACAGACAGACTTTTTCAGGAACAAATATTCATTCATTTTTTCCTAGTGACCTTTCTATATACTACCAACACTATTAGATGCTCATAGGCAATTTAGAGTGATAACTGAAACTGCATTTCACAGTTACAGAAGGTGCTGCTTTGAGTTTCATTTGGTGTATCAGGGAGAAGCAAGGCTGATGTTCTTGACCTACATAAAGAAGAAGATGATAGCCAGGAATGAGCAGGAAAAATGTGTTCTGCTTTCCATTCTGAACTTGCTTATTCATTGATTTCTTTCCTGTGAGAGGCAAAGTAAAGGACACAAAGAGCCGCTGTCTTGTATTGCTTTCTCCCCCATAGAGCTTTCCCCTCTGTGATCACCAAAAGAAGCATTATGTTAAAACTTAAATGTGAACTGGGGATAAATATGCCTTTGTAGAAAAATGTAGTAAGCTACTTCAACTGTAAGCTAGAAACTCATCTAAAAAATGTATAGTGCTAATCATTCACTTGAAATATGTGAGAAACACCATGGATTTCCAGAATTTCATTACTTTCCCCAACCTATTTCCATTAATATATTGGATACACTTTTTAAAAAATCTCTCCTTCATTTCTGATACTTTGGATACACTTTACCTAATGTTCCAATTCTTCCTGTAGATATAAAATTGCTAAATGTTAGTCCACAAAGACAGTGGAACCATATTAAGATAGCAAAACCAAAGTTAAGAACAAGCTCACTCAAGGTACCAAGTTACCTTCCTTTTCACTGATAGTTCTTCTCAACTCTATTTATAAAATATCTTCATGACTGCCTGTATTTTTAGCACTAGTTAATGAAAATCAGCTCCTTTCCTGCAGATGGTTTATTACTTCACATTTCACTTGTTTAGTGTCGCAAATAACTTGAAAATAACTTCAAATAGCTTAAATATAACTGCAATGAATTACATAATTTATATTATTCTGAATGCTTAATATGTAAGTATACTTAATTAGTTGGTAATTTATGCAACATATTTTGCAACATGCATCACCTGATATAAATTTAATAGCTTATTAAATTATGTGCTAAAAATTGAACCTGATTTCTTTAGGACCTGCTTGACTCCTTGGTCATGTATGACCAATACTTCCGGAAATCTCTGGAAGACTTTTAGGTGACAGGAGTCTTCTTCAATGTGCAAAGTATCTAACTTACTAATAACTGTCTTTTTAGTCTAAATGAGTAAATGTAGATTTCAGCGCTATCTAATAAACAGCCAAAGCATAAGCTAGACACAATTAAATCTATTTTTCATTGTAAGTACCATCATTACTGATTTAATAGCAATTAATGTTTTCTTTCTAATTAAAAAATCCTCAGAAAGCAAAAAGGCTTCAAGAAAAAGCTATAGAAGCCTCCAGATACCATAAACGACCACAAAATGCAGTATTTCATGGAACAGATATTAAAGGCCTTAACACAACGGTAAGATTCTTTTTCTCCATAACATTTTCTTAATAGACATTAAATTTAGGGTGTTTGTACAACTGTGCAAATGTACTGAAAACCACTCTAAAAATTTAGAGTTATCACTATAAATTTTACACTTTAAATGGGTGGATTATATGGTATTTAATTATATCTCAATAAAACTGTTCAAAAAAGAAAAAAAATTAAAATTTAAAAATTAGAAGTTAAAAAATCTAATTAAAAAAAAAAACTTAGGTTCCCAAAATTTTATTTATATGGGATTTTCATCTCACATTTTTTCTTTTTGCTGTTCAAATTTCACATCATTAAGACATGTTTATCTCCAAGGTATATCCACTCTTGCCCAGTTCTGGTTTAGAGTAGGCCCAGTCCTCCAGGCTTTCTAAGAAACTGCTATAAACACTAGTCAGCTTATAACTGTCCTTATCTCTCTTTGACAGAAAAGACGCAGTGCTTCATTTTCCTGGCAAATAGATCCCAAGTGTTCCTGGTATCCTCTGCTAGACTTAATTTGCCCCCAGTTACAAAGCTGATAAGCAATAGAAATAGAATTCAAACCTACTTTTCCTGGCTCCGATGCCCTTATGTTTCTATTATACCATAACTACCTCCTAGTTACTCATATGTACATTTGTGTCTTTTCAAAAGTAAGTTGAAGGATGAATTTTTCTCTTGTTGAAAATTGTGTAAATGGACTTTTGACATTTACCTTTTACCTTTTTTAGGTGCCCTCTGGTGGGGTAGTAACAGTGGAAAGCACTCCTGCCCGATTAGTAGGAGGACCTCTGGCTGATACGGATATTGCTCTTAAAAAACTGCCCATTCGAGGAGGAGCCTTGCGGAGGGTGAAAGCAGTTGAAATTGTGGATGCACCAAAAAAGAGTATTCCTACGTAATATATTCTAGAGACTTTTTGAAATAAAATCAGCTCGTAATTTTTTAGTTGAATATATCTTTATACATATGTAAAGCCAATATTTTAGAATAAGTATTTGAGTATAAATATTTTAGTAAAATACTATAAAAATAAAAGGACATATAATTTATTTTTATGGAAAACATCAACATGTAATATCAGAAGAGTTGTCATCAGTTTCTTTGGAAAGGCTCCCAGTTTTATTAAGTGAAATTGTAAAACATCAGTTAGGACTCTGTTGGTTGCATATGAACTATTCTAACTAGTTTAAGCCAGAAAAAAAATTTCTTACAGGCTCTGTATCTATCAAACCTAGGAGGAATTTAAACTACAGGCATTGCTGAATCTAAGGACTAAAACTATATGAGTAGGATCTTCTCCTTCCCTAGCAGCTCCTGGCTTATATTCTCTTAGGTTCATGCCTGTGTCTCCATGGTTTCTGCAAATGCCTATGCATCTCAGGACCCCGATTGCCCACATGCCTACTTCTGAGCCATTCACCATGACTTTGGCCATGGCTGAGTACTGCCTATTCCTGGAGCCAGAAGCAGGGCAACTCCATCCAAAACATATGGATAGAGTGGGGAATCAGGGTACTATTACCAGAAGCACGTATATATGAATATTGGACAGCAAGATAAACAATAACTCTGCAACAAATATGTTGGTCAAAATAAAATTATGTTTTCTCTGCTATAAAAGCTAATGTTAGTCATGAGCTAAATGGTAAAAAAGAAAAATATAGCTGGTTTTACTCTTAATGTATAAATATGCAAAGCAAACTCTAATGCTGCTTCTCTTCTTTGATGGGGAAGAGAAAGGTGTAATGGGGGAAGTGTTTTCCCTCATTTGGTAGTAGAGGTATCTTGTCAAAGAATAGGAGATAAATGCCTTTATGCTAGACATAGAGCAAATCTGTGTCCCTGGATGCCGTTATGAAGTCTCCCTCTCCTGCCTTCATTCCCTTCACACTCCTCCTCCAGCCTGGAAGCCATAAAGTTGAGTTCGTGTCCAGGGATCAGAGAAACAAGGACCTGTTTCTTAGGAAAATAAACGAATTTGAGTCTCGATTCTGGGCCCATGGGGCACACTCAGCAGTGTACTGGTAAATGTATAACTACTGCCTCTCCAGGAGGGAAAAGCCCTGATTTACATCATGTTCTCACCAATTCACACGGTATAAATACTGCCACTATTACCAATCTCAAGCTACCAACGTGATGCCATTGAATACAGCGTTGGGAAAACATAGCTAGCGTCTTTCATTATTAGATAAGAGCAGGCTGTATCACCTCAATGGACCCACATTTTCCTCCCTCTTCTTTCTTCCTCCTTCCCCTCCTCCTCCTCCTCCTCCTCCTCTTCCCTCAACTCACATTCTTCTAGGGATTTTCCATTATCCTGTCTGTGAAGATAGTAACGTCTTCATTGAGGGGTAGAGGTTGCAGCTGTTGTTATTGTTCTAATTAGAATGAGTTGCCAGTTCACCTCTGATTGGCGGCCTCTCACCCTGGCCCAGATGCCCATCTTCTTGTGCCCCATAGGAGTAGATAACATGCATCACTTTATCAGTGAGCTTTGTTCTCTCCTGAATCCCTTCCTCTAGTCTACCACCCTCAAGAAGATATTAGAAGGCATAATTTGTTTCTTTCCTTCACAGGAAACCCTAAGCATGGGTAGGAGCATACAACAATGAGATGCCCATACAAAAAGCACCAGATACATCTTAGGTACACGTCAGTAAACCCAGAATTGATGTAAAGTGTCCATGGCTAAGAACAACGAACCTTCGCTCCATTTTGTAGACTATAAGCTCTCTAAGAACAAGATAGACACCATATCTCATTAATTATTGTACTCAGTATCTCAGGAAATAAATTATTAGATAATGTGATGGTGGCCTCAGCTCCTGGCAGCCTTTCCCTTGAGCTCTGCAAATGCAGCAAAGTACTGAGCTCAAAGGGAAGATTCAGCCAACAAAATACTATACAAGTAATGCTCAACACAGCCAACATGTTAGTTTAAATGTATTTACTTCATAGCCGGGCGTGGTGGCTCATGCCTATAATCCCAGCACTTTGGGAGGCCGAGGCGGGCAGATCACGAGGTCAGGAGATCGAGACCATCCTGGCCAACACGGTGAAACCCCGTCTCTACTAAAAATACAAAAAATTAGCCAGGTGTGATGGCAGCCACCTGTAGTCCCAGCTACTCGGGAGGCTGAAGCAGGAGAATGGCGTGAACCCGGCAGGTGGAGCTTGCAGTGAGCCGAGATTGCGCCACTGTACTCCAGCCTGGGTGAAAAAGCAAGACTCCATCTCAAAAAAAAAAAAAATGTATTTACTTCATAACATGATAGATTTTTGAAAATCGACTACATGAATATAACTAAGGTGTGGAAATATTACTACTTGCTTGAGAATCATTTTTGTATGTAGTACAACTAAATGTCTCAGATTGATTAGGACTGACTCTAGATAATTTGTGATGTCTGTGGACCTTTCTTCTTCCATGTAGGTTTTGTCCATCAGCAAGAAGAAAGGTAAAACAGGGCAGATTATTATGTAACAGCTATTTAATAGACAAATAAGTTAAAGTTGACGGAGAGCAGTAATGTTCCTTAATGCAGACACTTGTACTTGGTAGACAGATTCGCCCAAGTTTGCATATTATAATTCCAGCCACCACACAATGAGTGAGTGAATCCTTCTCATAATGTCACTGACTCTAAGTCTCTGTCTCTCATCACATCCTATACTCTCACACCACCCCTGAGCCCTAGGGGACATGATGCCTACCCGATCCTGCCTGGCTGAGAGAAGGATGGTATATTTTCTTACACTAGTCAAGTGAGACAAAATTTCAAGCTTTCAAACTGAAATTTTTACTAACCAACTGAATGAAAAGAAAGTCAAAAGAATAAAAGTGTGGAATTCAGTGAGCACAGATAAAAGTAGCTTCAACAATCTCAGTAATGAGACTTTGACCACATGGGGGAGCTCAATCTAGCATGGTTAAACTAATTGTCAGACAGTGCTTACTTAACATTGGGTGAAAAATCAGTGAATAATTAGGTGAATAACTTTCATCCATCTGGCATCCTCAGTCTGCCTCATGGAACATAAAGTATATTTTACATACAACTATATTATCCACCTTAAGTCTTTTCAGGTCAAATATCCAGTTTCTTTCATCATTCTTCTAATAATATAATTTCTAGAATGTATGAATCTGGTCAGCTCCATCTGAAGTGCTACAATTTGTTAATATTCCTCTAAACTGTGACCAAACGGAACAAAGATTTTTCAGGTGAGCAGGATCAATGTAGTCCCTCTCATTTTTAACATGCATTCTGCCAACACAACCTTAACTTCATTAGTTTCATTATCAACCATTTTTCTTTGTTGCTTATATTTAGTTGCCTTTCAAGGAAAATGTCAGGGATGCTTTCTGAAAAAGAATAGCAGATCCTGACATCCAGGAACTATCCTGGTACTATCAGGTCAAAATTCTATAGATAGACCCAATACCCCAACTTTGGTTTCTAATATCATTCTCCAGTAAAACGAGCCAGGGCTTCTTGGAGAAATGGCTAATTCTAAGGCTGGGGCAGAAATATATGAGTCTGGAGCATCTTACTGAGCTCCCAGTGGCCAAAGCTGGAATGATTTGAACAAATCAATAATGTAGGTTTGGATTATAAACCAAAGTATAAACAAATGTTCAAACTCCATACTGATATAAATAAATGATGAAAGGAAGGAAAAAAGGAAGGAAGGGAGAGAGAAAGTGGGGGAAGCCTCCATACAAAGAATTCTAAATGATTTATGTAGATATTCCCTCCTCAAGAAGGTAGAAGATAACTACCCATTCTCAAGTATGGGTTATGCTTAGTGACTTCTTTCCAGAGGATATAATATAGAAAGAAAGTGGAAAGAAACTTTACAATGGAGAAAATTGGCAAACACTACCTTAGCCAAGATTAAACACCATCAATGGCAAGTCACATCAATGACATGTGCCTTTGATATGACGTGTTGAGTATGATTTACCTCTGTGGTCTTCATCCCAAAAGCCTATAATACCAGTCTAACAAATACATCAGGCAAACCCAAATTGAGGGGCATTTTGCAATATACCTGACCAGTACTCAAAATTGTCAAGGTCATCAAAAACATGGTCTGAGACATTGTCACAACCCACAGAAGCCTGAGAAGACATGGCAACTCAGTGTAACATGGGATCCTGGAACAACAATAACAAAAAAGGAGCTTAGGGGAAAACTACTGAAATCTGAATAAAATGGGAAGTTTAGTTAATATTGTATTGGGTTCAGCCTATTAGTTGTGACATATATAATATAAGATATTAACAATAAGAATAAACATGGGGCCAGCACAGTGGCTCAGGCCTGTAATCCCAGCACTTGGGAGGCTGACTTAGGCAGATCACTTGAGTCCAGGAGTTGGAGACCAGCTTGGGCAATGGAGTGCAATCCTGAAATACAAAAATTATCTGGGAGTGGTGGTGTACACCACACCTGTAGTTCCAGCTATTTGGGAGGCTGAGGTAGGAGGATCAATTGAGCCTAGGAGGTTGAAGCTGCAGTGAACCGTGATTGCATTACTGACACAGCAAGACCCTGCCAAAAAAAGAAAAAAGAAAGAAAAAGAAAAAGAAAAAAAATGGTGAGAAGTATATAGGAACTCTGTACCATCTTGCAGCTTTTCTTCAAATTTAAAACTATTTTAAAATGAAAAGTTTATCAAATGTACAAGAAGAAAACATTAAAAAGTGGGCAAAGGACATGAACAGACACTTTTCAAAAGAAGTCATACATGCAGCCAACAAGCATATGAAAAAAAAGCTCAATATCACTAATCATTAGAGAAATGCTATCAAACCACAATGAGATACCATCTCACACCAGTCAGAATGACTGTTATTAAAAAGTCAAAAAAATAACAGATGCTGGCAAGGTTGCAGAGAAAAGAGAATGCTTATACACTGTTGCTGGGAGTGTGAATTAGTTCAACCATTGTGGAAAGCAGTGGGGCAATTCCCCAAAGAGCTAAAAACAGAACTACTATTCGACCCAGCAATCCCATGACTGAGTATATGCTCAGAGGAATATAAATCATTCTACCATAAAGACACACGCACATGAATGTTCACTGCAGCACTGTTCACAATAGCAAAGACACGGAATCAACCTTGTCTTTGAACATGCCCATGATGACAGACTGGATAAAGAAAATGTGGTCCATGTACACCATGGAATGCTATACAGCCATAAAAACAATGAGATCATGTATTTTGAGGGAACATGGATGGAGGTGGAGGCCATTATCCTTACCAAACCAACACAGGAACAGAAAACCGAATACCGCATGTTCTCACTTAAGTGGGAGCTAAATGATGAGAACTCATGGACACAAAACGGGGAACAACAGACACTGGGGCCTACTTGAGAGTGGAGAGTGGGAAGAGGGAGAGGATCAGGAAAAATAACTATTGAGTACTAGGCTTAGTACCGGGGTGATGAAATAATCTGTGCAACAAACCCCTGTGACATGAGTTTACCTATAGAACAAACCTGCATGTGTACCCCGAACCTAAAATAAAAGTTTAAAAAATAAACAAAAGTTTATTTAAAGTTCAAAAAAGAGTCTGGCCAGGCTTGGTGGCTTATGCCTGTAATTCCAGCACTTTGGAAGGCAGAGGCAGGTGGATCACCTGAGGTCAGGAGTTTGAGACCAGCCTGGTGAACATGGTGAAACCAATCTCTACTAAAAATACAAAAAATTAGCCAGGCATGGTGGCAGGTGCCTGTAATCCCACCTACCCGGGAGGCTGAGGCAGGATAATCACTTGAACCCGGGAGGCGGAGGCTGCAGTGAGCCAAGATCATGACATTGCACTCCAGCCTGAGCAACAAGAGCGAAACTCCATCTCAAAAAAAAAAAAAAAGAAAAAAGAAAGATTTGATAGAAACAGCAGAGGAACTTTAGGCATAGATAATTATTATCCCTTGTATCATCTTATGAAGAAATATTTGTGGGGTCAATATTAGATCCTTTGCCACCTTTTTTCTCCTCAGCCTTAAGCTCTCTGAAAAATAACTGGTTATGAGCTAAGCCAAATGAGCTCAGCATAAACCCAAAGCTGTGAAACTGAGTCTTTACCATGGTACCACTACAAGAATTGGTGGTTGGTTTGTTTTTTAAAATGATCTCTTGACTGATCTAGTCAAATGATTTTGGATAGGACAAAAGAGAAGTACATATTGTCCCCATTCAGCTTCATTTTGACCACCCTCTTTTTTATCTTCTATTCTGATATCATAAAATTGCTTTTGAATTAGATATTTCAGTCTATCCCCTGCATTGTCCCACTTCAGTGTCAACTCTGTGAGTCAAGGATTACGTCTGGATTGTTCACTAATGTACCCTAAAGCTTAATGAATATTTGTTGAATGAATGAATAATGAACAGAAAGAATAAGTTTTTTTATATGCAGATGACACTATTTGTGCCAAAAACTGGGAGGAATTTACGTTATGTAATCACCATCAAAAAGCTTAAGATAAACTGTTTTAAAACCAGATTGCCCAGTTTAGCAAATGTTCTTATTTTTAACCCAATGTAGTATGTGAATTCAATTAAAAGAACTAGAAAACCATTTTGCCATTAACTGGAAGACTAATTTTATTGATTTAAGCTAAAATGTTTATCATCACTGAAATAAAATTGTCATGACAACTATGAGTGATTGAGGACAACTGGTTGAATAAGTTTTTAGACTAAAATTACATGGTCTTGCTTTACAGCATTGAACTTTTGATCTTCAATCAGTTGCCCAGATTGTAAAAGAGAACTGTTTTTTAAGGAAAACCGTAACACTGCTTCTAGGTACCACTTCAGCTCCTCTGCAGGAAATGAATTCTAGGAGGATAGCTGTCTGGTCATTTTTATGAGAACATTAGCCCTACCCTCCAACCAGTTGATTTTCTGAGCTTAGGGATCCACCCTTAATTGGCAAGATAAGAAGTTTTCAATCTAGGCAATTATTAGCCCTACAATCTCATATTATCTGCTACTCATGCAAAACTGTTTATATGAAATATTACTGAATGCTATGAGGTCCTTCTTTAATATTGAAAATTCCTAACCTGGGGTTTATGCAGCCCCCTGAAATTACATGCAAAATGTAATTTTATGAGTGTTTATATATAAAATCCCTAGTAAATTATCTATATGTCATCAGAATTTGAAAGTGGCCCATAATGTAAAGAATGACCCTCCTTTAATTCAGTTTATTCTTGGATCAAGTCAAACCACCAGACAGCTCGTTACTTGTTCAGTATTATTTTAGCCGATTTTATAAACTTTTTATATTTTACTGGAACCGGATTGTATAAGAGAGAACCTGTCATTGTAAGGATACTTGAAACCAGTGCTGTAAACCGTGGTAGCCACTGTGAAAACCTATGGGTCAGATTTTTATTGATTCTTTGTCCTGGAAAAGTCTGGGCCTCTATTGAACATGTGGTTTGGTTTTTCTTATAAGCATGTGAATCTTGAAACTGTTCATGTGTCCCTCTTCACTATGAGAAGTGGGAAACAGACCAAATTTATAGGCACCCTTTATCAAAGGTATAGGCATTTACAACATGCATTCAAAAAGTATTAATCTAAACCATAACTCCATTGTGTTACTTCCCTGTCTTCATGTCCCATTGTTCCAATTTCCTCCACTACTTCATGTTTTCCTTTTCTTCTTTATATGTCTTTAAAGCTTCACATCTTTTTTGAAATAAGATGTGAGATATAAATTGGCAATATAAAAAACAACTCATCTAACACAAAATTTCCATCAAATTGTACTTTACTAAAATGAAGTTTCTTACTTTTTATTGTTCCTTTTCCAAAACAAAGACAATAAAAATGAGAACATAAAAAGATTTTAGTCCTTAATGCATAGAAAAATACTTTAATATAGAAGATGGCTTGGTAATGAAATGTACATTTCAGAAACCACACAATATACTACATTAAATATTACTTTTTAGGATAATACTGCCATTAATTTTGGCACAGTTTAAAAGTCAATATTAATGTATAAGATACCTTATAAAATTGGTTACAATTTTATTCCATTGACTATTGTATTAAAAATATATATCACATTTGCCTTTCAATTGATGTTTTCTTTAAAACAAAGACAGCTTCTAAGTAAAATATTATTGAGAAATTACCTGAAAATGTTGGAATAATTCAATAGCAATAAAGCAATTACAACAAAGAATGACCAATATTAAAGAAATAATTTGGATAACTACTACAAGAAATATTTGACCTCATAAATACAAGTTTTCAGGTTGCTGTCATCTTGCTTGAGGTATTTTCCATGTTTTCTCTTAATGTAATACTCTCATTTTGTAAAATCTAGTCCTGTAAGATTTAAAAGAAGAATTGTTAATATTCATTCCAATATGACTCTTAAGATTTTCTGCTTTTATACAGCCCTATTGAAAAAATGAATTTCAAAAGCCTAAATACATGTTTGATGTTTAAAATTTCTTCAACAAATGTAATATGAATAATTACAGGGTTAAATGGCTTTCTTACAAACTATTCATGGGGAAGCAAGGATAATTTTAATTATCTACCAAAGTGTATTATATTCCAAGATCATTTAGAATTGTTTGTATATCAGAGCTTGTGTGGTTTGTAAATAATATAAAATGAGTAAAAATGAAAACATTTTTACTTTTAACATTTTAGGGAAAAAAACTAAATATGGCAAATTTGCTACTTTGTTGGATAACTTGAAAAAATCAGAAGAATTAAATAGTGACTTTTAAAGAAAAGTAAACTGCTATTCTCTTACATACACATTTAAATTACCTCCTGTTATTTTCTGTGGCAAATTATATTTGGGGGGCATCACCTGTCTTCTGCCCATTCCATGAGACCTTGAAAGCAAGCAGTCTACATACATGTCCCAGAAATCCTGAGCTATGTTTAAGAAGAGATTATAACGTCCAGGCCGCTGAGATTTTTGCAAGAACAACATGAAATTCCAAAAAGCATCCACATTGTGCTCTATCTTGAGTTCCTTGAGATCTATCAATGTCAAAGAGCAAGCTTTCCAGCACTGGAGATCAATGTCTTCGGTGATTCCTGGGCTAATGCTGGCAAGCACTCCTTTTTGAAACTCAAAGTCAGCGTTAACCAGATTGATCAGTATCATGCAGCCCAGCTGTAGAGAGAACCATCTTCTTGTAGCAAAACACATATTCTATACAGAAAAAAAATGAGGGAGGATATATTTAACTTAAAAAAGTTATGCAATCACTTGATCTAAAAAACTATAAATACACATATATTTGCTTTTGATCGAGCCAAATTTGCTTACTAGGTATTTGTTAGTTTTTTCTAAGCCACTGATTCTCTCACACCTTCCTTTAGGATGTTGCAGTTCCAGTTTGATTTACAACGTTCTGATGAAGAGACTTTGGGAGTCATTGAAATCCAACACATTTATGAAAATGCAAAGGTTCATTTCATCACAGACCTTTAAAACTGGCAGAAACCTTAAAGAGCTTGCGCTCCAACCTTCTCCCTTTACCAATTAGAACAGAGTTCCACAAGTCTTCAGACTCCTGACTGCCTATCCAAGACTCCTGTCTACCACAACACATTTCAACTAAGTGGATCGAAATGTAGTCCTTTCTACATGTAACCATAAGAAGTATTTTGTTGTTGTTAATTGAGATATTATTAACCCAAATGGTACTAGATCTCACAAGCATCGTTTAAGTTTCAAAGTTACTGCTGTTTCCATTTTCATGTATTGAAAAATACTTGTTACGCACTAATGTCCGGTGTATTCCTGGCTTCCCTCAGTTTGTTCAGGAGCTGGCTGGAGAAGATGAACATAGACATACATGAAGTGGCACGAAAACAAAGGCGATAAAAATCTTTCTAATGCCTCTTTGCATGTTTCCTTGCCAACTGATTGTTCGGTAAAATCGGCCCAAAGCACATAAGAGGAAGTTAAGGACTAAGTTGGCATTGAATTGCCACACACCGACTGTTCAAGACTGCTGTTGGAAATGTCCCTTTTACAACATTGACAGCCAACGGGGAGGGATAGGGGGAGAACAGATCCAGAACACAGGACTCACCTTTTCTCCCCGTACACCGCCGTCTGCCACCTCCCCAAAAAAAGTTAGGCTGAAGAGAGAAATCACACGAAACAAATCTAAACAGTACATTCAAGTCGTTTCACATCGTCGAAAATTGTGCAAATTCCCCAGACAAAGCTGAAAGCCGGCAGTTTATGACACGTGTTGTATCGGAGGGGCTAGGGTAGTAGAACCAGGGAATTTCTTCCCCCTCAATTTCAGGTTAGCGCCTCGCCCAGTGTCCCCCGCACCAGGTCAGGTCACCTGGGCGCAAAAGAGGGAGCCCACGCGTGAGTCGAGGACCTCGGGTCGACGGCCGACGCGCGCGTCGCGGAGCGGTGTCCTGGGTGCGCTGCGCTCGCTGGGAGGAGGACCGGGCGCCTCCTGCTCAAGAGGACCCCTGCCCTCCCTGGGTCCCGACTCCTGCCAAGGGCGCCCCTGCCCAGCGGACCCACTCCCCGAGGCAGGCGAACTGGGCGAGGCAGCCCTGTGACACCCACCCCGAGCGCTCACCGGGCGTCCGAGCTCGCCCAGCGGAACCGTCTCAGCCGCGTTGCGGTCCGGCGCTGGGAGGCTCTGGCTGGCACTGGCTAACCGCGGGTGGCGCTGCCGGTTCTGCTGCGGCCGGGCGGGGTTCCCGAGACAGACCTGCTGATGGGACCGCGATCCTTTTCTAGAGGCTGATTGAGGGGACAGAGCGTGGGTGGCCGCGCTCTCGAGGCCCCTCCCTGAGCTCCCCCAACTTCCCAGCCTCCAGACCTCCGGGCCCTCTGTGCCCTGCGCCCCTGCCTTGGCGGCTGCTCTTGCCTCTCCTGCCCTCCTCCGACTTTCTTGCTATCCCAAAGGGTGAGGGTCTTCTTCGGTCTCTCCTTCTTACTTTGTTCCTTCTTTTTTCCTAGCTGAGAATACCCATCTCGGCGGTAGTCGGTCCACATACCCAAGTCATCTTCCTCCGCCCACCTATGCTCCACACCGTATTCTCCTACCCAGAGAAAAATTCTCTTAAGGCTGTGGACTCTATAAAAATCTTAAACCTCCCTGAACGGTTCTAATCTCTAGCTAAACACCGTTTATTATTAACACTAACACATACACACGAACAACCATATCCTTGTTCTACCTAAATACACACTCTGGGGGAAAAGTTTCCTTTAGCCCTTCGTGGATGAAGACCCCAGCAAGTACCTTGAATTTCACATATGTATGTTGTCCATCAATATCAGCCCGAACACATCACTTGGACTATATATGAGTTTAAGTCTATCTGCTCTGCCCAGCAGCGATGATCAGATGGGGCTAGGGAAATCAATCCAAAGCCAGCTGCCTTATCCCCATTTCCCCTCACGCAGGCCACCCTTCTCACAGGTTCTTGAGCTGGGGTGGTGAAATCATGGGGTGAGATGAGTGCCAAACCGAACAGCCCAGTTCCCCAGTCATTGTCCCCGCTAAAGTTCACTTCTCCCAGGACCCACTATTATTCAGAGCTCCACCCTGTTCTCATCATGTCGGTGAAGCTAACGTGGTCAATCATTCGTTCTGCCCTGGCAATGCCTTTCTGCGCCCCTTCTATCTGCAGGACCACCTACTGCACAAAAGAGAACTGAGAAAAGGAGAAGACGTGCTTACTCGGATTAGGTGGGATACACACGAATTCATCTCACACCAGATATTCTTCTGCTCTAGACTTCCAAGTGTTTCAGTCCACCATTAAACATGGACTCTCACAATTAGCAGAGACTCAGAGTGACCTAATCCAACATCCTAGCTGAAACTTGAACAAACCACCCTCCCAAGGAATGTGTCCACCCACCAAAGCCACCCTCCCAAGGAATTTGTCCACCCACCAAAGCTGTTGTCCAATGTGACTTAACCTTGGGCACACGTCTCCACCCCCAAAAGAAGCAACCCCTTCCATCTTTGGGATAATGTTGGCCCTTCAATGCTTCCTTCTAAAATGAATTGACTCCATTTCTCTGTTGAATAACCATGTAGTTCCTGTCTGTCTTTTTTTGCAAGATATACTTTATTTTTCATAAAACTTTTTTATCTGTATACAAGTATTGCAAAGCCTATTGAAAAGTTGTAAAATATAGAAAAATATAAGGAGACAGGTAATAGTTGTCATTAAAATGCATTTTTAAAGAATATTCTAATATTAGAATTAGAGTAATGTACTAAATAGGAGTACATATTTGGGTTTGATTATTATAACACACACACAGGAATGGTATTCTGAATATAGAACTTATATAGATCAATAATAGAAAAATAAGGGTAATTCACAGAAAAGTAGACCTTAATATTCAGTAAACATGACAAAAAATACTGAAATATTTTAAATTTAGATAGACTTAGTAACAAAGCCATTTCAAGGAAATGATATGTCTTCCCCAAATAAAGCTTAACAAAAATTAATTTGATAAAATATAATCTCAGCAATCTTTTGAGAAAATGAACACTTCTTATGCTTTTGATGAGACTATCAGCTGATATAATCACCATGGAAGAAAACTGGCATTATCTGTTTAATCTGAAAGTGATCCAGAAATTCTACTCTTGGTGTCTACCCCCAAGTCAGTGAGAGAAGATATTCTTTATGTGACTGATTTTTCTGAAGAGTCTACTTGCTACATTCAAACAGAATCTGGCAAAATGATGACAAGCATAATTTTTAAATCATCATTGGGTAATCAAGAAAGTGAAATCTCCAGGGAAAAAGGGGGTGGAGGGGAAGCATAAATAATCAGAGTAAGGAAAAGAAGGAAGAGAAAGAGAGAAGGAGGAGAGGAAAGTGAGATGTAGATAGTAAATTTAGGCTTTATTAAAACTAGTAAGTATCTACAGTAAAGACTGAGATATAGATATTGAATTTAGACTTCGTAAAGTTGTTAAATATGTATGCTAAAATTTCTTGGGCAATTTCTAAATGACAGAAATAGAGAACAATACTCTTGAACCAGGGAGAATAAAAAATGAATAAGAAAAACAGATTGACAAATAAAAAAACTAATTGAGAAAGCAAGAAGAGAGAAAAAAGCACAGCAAAAGTGACAAGTAGAAAGTGCATTTATAAGATTCAAGTCAACAATCATGATAAATAGTCTGAACTTGTCGATTAAAGGATGGAAGATGTGGTTGGATTTTAAATTCTGCTATGTGCTTTTACAAAAGATACACACACAAGAAATGAGGACAGAGAAACTTGAAAAGAATGGAAATAAATATACCATGAAAATGTTAATCGTATTTTAAACTGACAACTTTATTAATACAAAAAAGCATGATAAAGGAGAAAGGGGAACACTACATAATGATAAAATACTCAGTTCAGAAGAAGATAAAAATATTCTAAATTTAGATACACCTAATAACAAAGCCACCGAATACATAAAGCAAAAACTGACAGAAGTAGAGGGAAATTTTGACAAACTCACTATCATAGTGGGAGAGTTCAACAAGCCTTTAGGTTAAGACGACAAATAATTACTAAATGTGTAGATGATTTGAACCATCAAGTTTATAAGGAACCATGAAACTTGAAGAACACATTCCTCCCATTAGAAAATGAAGCAAGTCTCATGAAATTTAAAGCAAGTCTCAACAAATTTCAAAAACTAGTATCACTCAAACTTTGTTGCCTGACCACAACACAGAAAGTTTAAAAGTCTAAAAAGTGTTTTAAGAAATATAAAAACAAGAATGTAGTTTTTCATGTTTTGAAATTTAAGCAATAAATGTACCTATTTATGCAATAACTTTAAATAATAGATTTTAAAATAAAATACAATGGAAATTATAAAATACTTCAAACTGTGTGATTAAAAAACATTGCATATCAAAACTTGTGAGAAGCCAGTAAGAGAGTCCTTTAAAGGACATTAACAGCTTTAAACACTTGTGCCAAAAGAAGAGAGGCTGAAAATCTGACATGAGCGACAAATGCAATCAAATTTAACAGCTGGTAAAATAGAAAAACAAGGCTCTCAAAAGTTAAGAGATTTTACAAAAACACACATTAGTGAACTAGGGCAAAAAGTTGATTCTTTGAATAAAATAAAGCAACCTCTGATGAGGCTGATAAAGAAAGAATATGAAAGGTAGAAAATGATATATATCTACAGATAGCTAAAAAAAAAAAGATTAAAATTAGATACACGAATACTAAGAACCAACAGATACCACGTATTTGAAATTTTAAACAAAATTAATAAATTCCTAGAAAAAGATGTATACAACTTGGCTGGGCGTGGTGGCTTACGCCTATAATCCTAGCACTTTGGGAGGCTGAGGTAGGTGGATCATCTAAGATCAGGAGTTAGAGACCAGCCTGGTGAACCTGGTGAAACCCCATCTCTTCTAAAAATACAAAAATTAGCCAGGCATGGTGGCGCATGCCTGTAAGTAGAGTAAAATTTCTGGATCACTTTCAGATTAAACAGATAATGCCAGTTTTCTTCCATGGGAGGCTGAGGCAGGAGAATCACTGGAAACCGGGAGACAGAGGCTGCAGTGAGCCGAGACTGTGCCACTGCATTCTAGCCTGGGCGACAGAGAAAGACTACAGGAAAAAAAAGAAAGAAAGAAAGAAAAAAAAAATCTGTAAAACTCATGTAAGAATAACTACAAAGCCAGAATAGTAATGCTGTTTAAAGACCCTAAATAAGTAGTTCAAAATCTTCCCACTGGAAAAACAAAAAATCAAGCCCATATGATTTTGCAGGGCTACTTTGAAGAATCAAGTACTTCCTGAAAATTAGAAAAGAAGGAAATCTCCCAGACTCATTCTAACAAAATGACACAAGGACAATCTGAAAAAGAGTAAAGTCACAGGCCATCTTATTAATGATTACAGATAAAAAGTTCTGAACAAAATGTTGACATACCAAATTCAGTAGGACTTACAAAAACACAGCAGTATCAAGCTTGGATTATCCTCTGGATGCACAGGTAGTTTAACACAGGGGTGCCCAGGCCATAGACTGGTACCAGTCTTGGTCTGTTAAGGACCCAGCCGTACAGCAGGAGGTGAGCTGTGGACCAGCGAGCATTATCACCTGAGTTTCCCTCCTGTCAGATCAGCAGCAGCATTATTCTCATAAGAGCATGAACCTTAGTGTGAACTGCACATGCAAGGGATCTAGGTTGCTGCTCCTTATGAGAATCTAATGCCTGATGATCTGAGGTGGAAAAGTTTCATTCCGAAACATTCCTCCCTGCCCTCCCCACCCACCCCATCTGTGGAAAATTTGTCCTCCACAAAACCTGTCCCCAGTGCCAAAAAGGTCGGGGACTATCGATTTAACATATTAAAATCAATGACTATATTTACCACGTACACAAATTAAATGGGAGGCTGGGCACAGTGGCTCATGCCTGTAATCCTAGCACTTTGGGAGGCCAAGATAGGCAAATTGCTTGAGTTCGGGAGTTCAAGACCAGCCTGGGCAACATGGCAAAAACCTGTCTCTACAAAAAATACTAAAATTAGCCAGGCACAGGGGCACATGCCTATAGTCCCAGCTACTTGAGAGGCTGAGTCCAGGAGGTAGAGGCTGCAGTGAGCTAAGATCACGCCATTGCACTCCAGTCTAGGTAACAGAGCAAGACTCTATCTCAAAAAAAAAAAAAAAAAAAAAAATTAAAGGAAAATAAATTGATAAAATTCAACACCCATTCATGATTAAAGAACAAAAAACACTGTTAGCAAACTAAGACTAAAGGAAATTTTCTTAACCTCATAAATGTTACCCACCAGAACCCTACAGCAAACATCTTTCTTATTGTAAAATATTAAAAGAATTCTCTTTTAAATTAGGAGAAAAGACGTGCATCATCTGTGCTAACATTTAAAATAATACCTGCAAAGAAAGGTTTAGAAAAAAAGTGGGGAGCGGTATAAGCAAAAGAAAGAAAGAAAAAGCAAGAGCAAGAGAAAGGAAGGAAGGGAGAGGAGGGGAGGTGATGGGAGGGGAGGGAAAGGAAAGGGAGGAGAGGGCAGGACAGGGGAGGGCAGGGAAGGGGAGGGCAGGGAAGGGAAGGGAAGGGAAGGATCAAAACTGTATAGCCTAGCAGAGAGGCAGCAAAGCTCTTGGTGGGCACGGAGCTTGGAAATCAACTGCCTGGGTTTAAGTCCTGCCTTCTGCATTCAGATGATAATTTGTGATTTTGGGCAAGTGATTTAATCTCTTCGTGGTTAATTTCTTTGTGAGTAAAATGGAGATGAAAAATGAACCTGCTTAAAAGGGCTGTTGTGATAAATATTTAGCGTTCTGAACAGTGCCTAGCACAGCATGCTATATGGAATCATTTGTTTAGAAATAATAATAACATAAATTATATTGACAAATTAACAAGTTTTGTTAGGTGGTTGAATATAAGATCAATCTACAAAATCTATTGCATCAACTATATACGAGCAAAAGACCAGAACATATAAATTAGAAAAGAGATACCATTTACAATAGCAATAAGATGTATAAGGAAACTAGGAATATATTTAACATAGGTATATGAATTCTTAGTGGAGGTTTTAAAAATTTTTATTGAAAGACATTAAAGACAATCTAAATAAAAATAATGCTAATATATGATCTATAAAGATATCTGCCCAAAGTAATATATGCATTTTCAATCAAAATCACAATAGGGTTAATGAAAATGTGATGCTAAAAGTTAAATGGTAAAGCAAAGTCTCAAGATAGCCAAAATTCTCCTAAAGAAGGCCAGGCACAGTGGTTTATGCCTGTAATCCCAGCATTTGGGGAGGCCAAAGAAAGAGGATTGCTTGAGCCCAGGAGTTCAAGACCAACGTGGGCAACACAGTGGGACTTAGTAAAAAATTAAAAAATCAGCCAGGCATTGTGGTGTATGCCTGTAGTCCCAGCTACTTGGGAGGCTGAGGTGGGAGGATCACTTGAGCCAGGGAGGTTGAGGCTACAGTGAGCCATGATCATACCACTGCATGCCAACCTGGGCAACAGAGTGAAACCCTGTCTCAAAAAATAAAATTCTCCTGAAGAAGAACAGTAAGGAGCACTAGTTATTAAACAGGAGGTTATTGGCTCAGGAATAAAGAAATTAAACAATGGACCAAATTACAGACCCTAAAAATAAACCTATCCATTTATAGAAACCCTATATAAGACTCACATTGGATTTTCTTATTTTTTTTAAATTACACTTTAAGTTCTAGGGTACATGTGCACAACGTGCAGGTTTGTTACACAAGTATACATGTGCCATGTTGGTGTACTGCACCCATTAACTCATCATTTACGTTAGGTATATCTCCTAATACTATCCTTCCCTGCTACCCCCACCCCACAACAGGCCCCGGTGTGTGATGTTCCCCACCCTGTGTCCAAGTGTTCTCATTAGAACAGT
The DNA here is from genome assembly GCF_043159975.1 of Macaca nemestrina. Taxonomy (NCBI): domain Eukaryota; kingdom Metazoa; phylum Chordata; class Mammalia; order Primates; family Cercopithecidae; genus Macaca; species Macaca nemestrina. The sequence continues at coordinate 69,953,780 of NC_092128.1, forward strand.
AGATTTTCAGTAAATAAAGCTGGGAAAACTGGTTATCCATATGGAAAATGAAATTAGATTCCTATGTTATACCATCATAAAAATCAATCCCATGTATATTATTAATTTAAATATGAAAAGCAAAGCATTTGTTCTTTAAAAAGAACATCAGAAGAATATCTTTCTGATCTTGGGGTTGAGAGGGACTTCTTACACCAGACACAAATAGTGCTGACCATAAAAGAATAATTAATACATTTGACTACATTAAAATTAATGTCCTGTTAATCACAAGACACTATAAAGATAAAAAATAATTATACTTGGCCGGGCGCGGTGGCTCAAGCCTGTAATCCCAGCACTTTGGGAGGCCGAGGCGGGTGGATCACGAGGTGAGAAGATCGAGACTATCCTGGCTAACATGGTGAAACCCCGTCTCTACTAAAAATACAAAAAATTAGCCGGGCACGGTGGTGGGTGCCTGTAGTCCCAGCTACTTGGGAGGCTGAGGCGGGAGAATGGCGTGAACCCGGGAGGCAGAGCTTGCAGTGAGCCAAGATCACGCCACTGCACTCCAGCCTGGGAGACACAGCGAGACTCCGTCTCAAAAAAAAAAAAAATAATAATAATAATAATTATACTCTGAGAGAAGATATGTTCAGCACTTATAATCACAAATGAATTAAGAGTCAAGATAGAAGACCCTTCCATTGAATCGACAAGAAAAGATAAACACAATAATAGAAATCTTGGCAATAGGCATAAAGAGGCATTTCACAGATTAGGAAACATAAATTATGAATAAATACACATACACATTCATTATTTAATTGCAAGCAGGAAAGTGCAACAGCGTTAATGAAAATGTGACTCTAAGGGTTACATGATAAAGCAAAAGCCTAAGATAGCTAAAATTCTCCAAAAGAAGGCCAGACTCAGTGGCTGATGCCTGTAATCCCAACATTGGGGAGGCTGAGGCAAGAGGACTGTATGAGCCCAGGAGTTCAAGAACAATCTGGGCAACATAGTGGGGCCATGAGATGTGAACTTGTACCTATCAGGTCAAACATTAAGAAGTCTGACAATATCAAGTGTTGGGGCCTGGGTGTGGTGGCTCATGCCTGTAATACTAGTGCTTTGGGAGACTGAGGCAGGAGGATCACTTGAGGCTAGGAGTTCAAGACCAGCCTGGGAAAGGCCCCTACTCTACAATTTTTTCTTTTTAACTGGGCTGAGTATGGTGTCATGTGCCTGTAGTTCCAGCTACTTGGGAGGCTGAGGTGGCCAGATCACTTGAGCTCAGGAGTTTGAGGTTACAGTGAGCTATGATCCCACCACTGCACTCCAGCCTGGGTGATGTGAGACCCCGACTCAAAAAATATCAAGTGTCAAGTGTTGGTGAACGTATGAAGAATATTAATCAGGGTTCTCCAAAGAAACAGAACCAATAGGATCTAGCTAGCATATGTATATATTATATTTTATATAAAGATATATATATATATATGAAGAGATGTATTATAAAAAATTGGTTCAAGTGATTATGGAGGCTGAGAAGCCCCACAATCTGCCATCTGCAAGCTAGAGACTTAGGAAAGTCAGTGGTATAGCTCCAGCCTGAGTCCAAAGGCCTTAAAATGAGGAAAGCTGACAGTGTAAATTCAAGTCTGGGCCTAAAAGCTTGAGAACCCGGACAGCCAATGGTGTAAGTTCAGTGTGAGAGCTGAAGATTGATGTCACAGCTCAATCAGTCAGGAAGAATCAGTAAATTCTCCCTTCCTCCACCTTTTCTATTCACATCCTGAGTGAACTGGATGATGCCTATACAATGAATTGGCTGATGGGGAGGGCAATCTGCTTTATTCAGCCTGCCAATTCAAATGCTAGTATCATCCAGAAACACACTCATAGACACACCCAGAAATAATATTTAAACAAATATCTGGGTAACCCATGGCCAGTCAAGTTGATACATATAACTAACCATCACATGAGGCAGTAGGACTCTTGCAGAGTGCTACGAGGAGCATAAATTGGTACAATTCAACTAGAACACAAACTGGTTCCATATTCTAAGTCTGAACAAGTATGTAACTTGCAATAAGTTTTTCAATCTCAGGAATATATCTTGAAGAAATTCTGGCAAATAGGTGACAAGCGACATACCCTAAAGTGGAATATTCATGGCAGCATTGTTCACAAAAGCAAAAACGTGGAAAAAATAAAAATGATCACTAACATAATAGATAAATTAACTGTGATATAACCAACATTGCAAGATGTTATTTGGCAGTGAAAAGGAATAGAGTACAGCTATATGAGTTACAGATTTTAAATAAATGAATTGCTGAAGATATCATTTTTATAAAGTTAAAAGACAAGCAAAATTAAACCATATATTCTTTACAAATACATACATTTGATAAAGCAGTTTTAATAGTAAAGAAGTAATTCACACAAATTCAGGAGAGTGGTTAGGTTTGGATGTACAAGGAAACAAGATCTGGAAAGAATTCATAGAGAGCCTCTACAGATAGTGATTTCATTAGTCTTCTCATGCCTATGGTTTCTAACTATATATGTTAGAATATTTAGAATATGTATAACATGTATAGGATCTGTTAGAATATATTTTTTCTATTATCAAATAATGCATAATAAAACATTTAGAACAATGATAGAAATGACATATTTCAAAGATAGAAAGATAAAACATGGGCCGGGTGTGGTGGCTCACACCTGTAATCCCAGCACTTTGGGAGGCCGAGGTGGGCAGATCACGAGGTCAAGAGATCAAGAGCATCCTGGCCAACATGGTGAAACTCCGTCCCTACTAAAAATACAAAAATTAGCTGGGCGTGGTGGTGCGTGCCTGTAGTCCTAGCTACTTGGCAGGCTGAGGCAGGAGAATCGCTTGAACCTGGGAGGCGGAGGTTGCAGTGAGCTGAAATTGCGTCACTGCACTTCAGCATGGGGACAGAGTGAGACTTTGTCTCAAAAAAAAAAAAAAAAAAGGAGAAAAGAAAGAAAGATAAAACATGGTGATTTATCGCATTGATATGAGATGGAGCTAAAACAAAAAAGAATGAATGCTTTCAACATACCTGCTTATGGAGTGACATTGACAAATATGAAAGATTGAAAGGAAGATGATTAGTAGGGAGAATGAATTTGATTTAGGATGTGTTGTATTAGAGTTGATTCTGGATCTTCTGGAGTATGTAAAATTTATCTAGAAATATAACTAGCTTGAGAGGTCTCTGTTTTGACAGAAAATTAGTGCCGCAGTTCGAGATTAGCCTGGCCAACATGGTGAAACCCCATCTCTACTAAAAATACAAAAATTACCCGGGCATGATGGTGTGCACTCGTAATCCCATCTACTCAGGAGGCTGAGGCACGAGAATTGCTTGAACCCGGGAGGCAGAGGTTGCAGTGAGCTGAGATTGTGCCACTGCACTACAGCCTGGGCAACAGAGTGTGACTCTGTCTCAAAAAAAAAAAGAAAAAGAAAAAGAAAAAAGAAGATTAGTGCCACCATGACAGTATACATTGATAAAAGAAAGTTCAGATGAATATGAGGACCTATGCCCAAATTTAGGGGCTCATAAACTACAAATGGAATCAATGAAGGAAGAAGGGAAAGAATAATCAGCCTATGCAAACTCCAGGGTGATATAATGTCACAGAACCAAAGAGAGGATGTAGTTGAAGAACCAGAAGACTGCTGTAGGGTCAAACACTTTTGAGAGGGGTAGGAGAATTGAATTTGATATAGATTTTTCATTTGGCAAAATGGAAGAGAAGCAGCAAAACTCAGAAGCATACAACACAAGTTAAAAGAGTCATGATAAATTGATGTAAATGTTCAGATTTTACAGTTGGTTATTTATAAAGTCAAGTGTATTATGTAACAAATCCACCTAATTTATCACCATGGTCCAAACAAGGCATCTAACTAAGCAAGTATGTTTTCCAAGCCATGCATTTTTTAATTAGAATTGCCTTCACGAGCAGCAATGTATTCACCATCATCACATTCCTAGAATATTTCTATTATCCCCAGACATCATCTATGAGTTATATCGTAGAGCATCTTTTTATCTCTGTCACCTGACCCAACTCTAAAGCTCATTCTACATAATTCAGATTTACCTCTGCAATTGGGTGTCTATATTCACTATATTACTTGACATCAATTTTTGAATGACTATAATATGTTGTCTTTCTTCCATGAGAGCATATAATGCTATCCTACAAGCTTATAAAAATAATGTCTTTATTTCACGTTTTTAAGGACTGGTATATAGTACAAAGGACACAATAAATATTTTTAGCTGATTTCTATTTCATATCCATGCTATTGCCCCCTCTGATGGAATTTTGTCAGCTTTCCACCAGCCACACCCCTTAATTCTTTCAGAACTCCAGTGTTGCCTGAGATTTCCAGGTTTAATCAGACCAGTAGCCTATTCATTTGTCCACATGCTTCCTACTTTCCAATCACTTCGTGCAGTTTTGTCACATTTGTGTTAATCCAACTTCTCCTTTATTGAGCATGCTTCTCCAGGAAATATTGCCATCATCACTCCCCACTAACTCTAGAAGGTCACTCCACACACCATCAGAACATGTTGACTGACTAACGCTGCTGAATACCTACAAAAAGAATAATTTTTCAATTCATTAACTTTTTGACTCAGTATAATGAAAGACATTAATTTGAAACATCGACAATTGCAATTGCCTCTAGTAAACTTTAATAACAATGCATTTATCAAAGTGTGATTCAATCACCTTGGGGAGAAAGCAAGCAGGAAATGAAGTTGAAACAAGTAAGTACCCTTCAGAGAAAACAAGCACTTATTGACAGCTGACTAATTGAAGAGAAAGAGGGCATTCTTTTTTCAGGAACACAGGAGACAAAGATAAACAAAAGACTGTCTCAGAGACAGGAAAAACATAGTTCAGGAGGGAAGTGAAAAAGAGATCACTAGTCCTTACCTCTTCCAAAAAGGATGATTAGTAGAAAATATTTTGTCATTGTTTAAGAACAAGAAATAAAAGTTTATCCTAGGACATAAAAACAAACACAAAAGATTGTATATTCCAGGATCATCATTTTCCTTCTTTGCATAATTTTTAGCGGTTGTTCCAAGGATTGCAATATATATCCTTAATATTTCAGACAGAGTTAATATAGAATCAATTCATTTAAAATATAGAAATTTTGCAAGGTATGAGTTCATTTACTCACCTTTTCATCCTTTTTGCTATAGTTGCCAAATGCATTACATTTATACACATTATAAATCCCATGATGCAATGTTATCATTTTCAGTGCTCTTTATTTTTTGCTCCTGGACCTGATTTTCCATCTGGTTGTATTTCTCTTCAACCTGAAGAACTTCTTTGGTATTTCTTGTAGTACGTGTCCACTGGCTACATATACTTTTAGTTTTCTTTATCTGGAAATGTATTTTACTTCACCATCATTCTTTTAGAATTATTTTCACTGGATATAGAATTTAATGTAGTTTTCGGTTTTGTTTCATTCTTTAAAGGTGCTGTTTCACTGTCTTCTGGTCTCCATTATTTCTCTGATGAGAAGACATCAGTCATTCAAATCACAATTCCCTTTATATGTAATGTGTCATTTTACTCTGACAGCTTTCAAAATATCTTTAGTTTTCTGCAATTGCTGACAATGTGCCAGTTGTGTGCAACGAAATTCTGACATTACCTAGAGTTAGGTCAAATTTCACAAGTTAAGGGTACAGTTTTCCATAAGAGCTCCCTTATTTTGTTACAGGTAGATAGGCATGAGCAGGGCAGGTGAGGGCTCTTCCCTAGCCACTAGGAATGTCAGGTGATGGTTCAACAATTATCACATTGACTCTCTAAAAGCGATACATTTATCTAAAAGCGAGGCCATTTCCTGATGTTCCACAGCTACTCCACTGAAGTATTCACTGAATATAGATGCCAGAGAGAAGGAACTTCCTGGGCATGCACATTAAGGTTTGTTGAGCTTCTTGTTATTTTATTTTTTTTTAAGACAGGGTTTACTCTGTTGCCAGGTGGGACCGCAGTGGCATAATCAGAGCTCACTGTAGCCTCGAACTCCTGGACTCAAGCAATCCTCCTGCCATAGACTTCCAAGTAGCTGGGCGTACAGGCGTGCACCACTACACCTAATTATTTTTAAATTTTTGTAGAAACAGGGTCTTGCTTTGTTGCTCAGGCTTGTCGCGAACCCCCATTGTGTCTTGGAAGTAACTAACTTGTTTTGTCTTTTACTTAGGTGGAAGAGACTTGCCTTGTCTCAGATAAGACTTTGGACTTGGACTTTTGAGTTAATGAGAGAATGAGTTAAGACTTTGGGGGACTGTTGGGAAGGCACGATTGTGTTCCAAAAGTGAGAAGGACATGAGATTTGGGAGGGGCCAGGGACAGAATGAGATTTGGAAGGGGCTGGGGCAGAATAATATGGTCCGGTCCTGTGTCCCCAAGTAAATCTCATGTTGAATTATAGTCCTCAGTGTTGAAGGAGGGGCCTCGTGGGAGATAACTGGATCATGGGGGCAGACTTCTCCCTTACTGTTCCTGTAATAGTGAGTGAATTCTCATGAGAGCTGGTTGTTTAAGGTGTGTAGCACTTCCTCCTTTGCTCGCGCTCTCTCCTGCTCCACCATGTGAAGATTTGTCTGTTTCCCTTCACCTTCCACCATGATTGTAAGTTTCCTGAGACCTCCGCAGCCATGCTTTCTATACAGCCTATGGAACTATAAGTCAATTAAATCTCTTTTATTCCTAACTTACCCGGTTTCAGGTAGTTCTTTACAGCAACGTGAAAATGGACTAATACAGGAAGGAAATTCTGGGGAGCACAGTTGCAGCTGAATTGGAACGGTACAAAATTGCCACAGTCCTGATCTTTACTAAACATACCATGATAAAAAAGAGAGTGAGTAACCCTGACGCCACCATGGACCTATTTAAAAAGATACGAAGTGAGGTTTCAGGAATTTTAAGACCTACAGAATGTAATAGGACAAAATAATTCAATAAACTCAATTTTCTGGTTCTGACCACTTAACAACTCCACCTGAAATTCTCAGACATTATGACTAGTACTAGCACGGCAGTTTTCTTTTCTTTTTTTTTTTTTTTTTTTTTTTTGGTGGAGCGAGGTGACTACTGTTTTTAATAAAATGCTAGGCTGGATGGCTTTGACTCTGGTAGTTCCTATGTGACTTTGTAAATAAAATGGGCAAGATTGCTCAATTTTATGTCTTAATTCTGCTATAGCCTTTTATATTTATCCTCATAGTAATGCTCTCTAAGTAACCTTTGTTTGCTTTCTGTTTTAATACTTTAATATCTTGGAAGGGATATGAAATTGATGTAATTATTGGTTTTTCTCCTGTGTGAACTGTAAGTTAATTTCCATACATTGTTTTAATGTCGCTTTCTTTTAACAAAAGAGTTGAGCTTCAAGTCAGTGACAAGTAAATATAGAACATAAAATTTTAAAAAATAACAAAAAGAGTTCATCAGCTAATAAGACACCTTTTTTCTTTGTTAAAAGATAAAACTATATTTCGTCTATGAAAGAATTTTCTGTCAGAAATCTTACATGGCAAGATTGACAACAATAATATTTTTTCTAAGATGAAAAACATTTTCAAATGAGAGATGAACTCCTTAATAAAGACGCAATCAGTCTTGTCAGGGAGAGGATTTACACAGTAAATAAAGAGAAGTTCAAATGTGATATTAATGGCACACAAGAGAGCAGTTCTCATAGTCCAAGATCAGTCCTCAGACATTTACGTGAAGAATTATTATTTACTTTACATTTTGGAAGCAAAAAGTATAGAAGAGGTAGGAATAAATATCAGTTATTATAATAGAAACGTTATAAAGAGAAAAAAATTCATACTAACATCTTCTCCAGCTCGCCTATACTAAATTATTAACTAAAAAGAGAAATGACGAGTTTCAGATCATGCAGAGAAGCAAGAAAGTACAGAAAATAATGTATCACATTCAATTTCAGCCTCTAATTTCCTATTTCCCCTAAAAGGAAGTATCTCAGGATACTGAATTACAAGTTCTAGCTAACACATCAAGATGAAGCAGATGCTTTATACCAAGTAAGGTGCCAGACCCAAACTCAAATTTTTAAAGGAAATAATCACAGAATTCTTAGACCTCTTACGTTTTCCACTCCCAATGAGAATGGAATAGAGGGTGCCTGATCTCTCTCTTCATGCTCATTAGGATGGGCTGGGACCTCCACCAAGTCTACTGATACTGCTTATTATGTTATTCCTTCAGTGGTAAGGCATAATAACTGCATTCTGATTCATATCCAGGGAAATCAAGAGATGGAGAAATTGGTCCACCAACCACTTTGGTGGTAAAGGAGGAGAGTTTCCTTTGTGATTGGCCCGCACTCCTAAATTTGCCCAAGTAAAATCTACATGAGTGTTTCCCATGACTTGGAGGTGGATTGCGTATGAGGTGAGTTCACCTAGGATTCAGTCCAATAGTGCTACTGAAAGAGATCAAGTGGGCCCTATTCACAAGGATGAAATCTAGGTGTATGCTGGATTGCTGGAGGTAGTAAGAGTGGAGAGATTCTAAAGGCACCACTCAAATAGAGACCTGTTCACTAGGGAACCAGAGGCGAGAGACTTCAATGATGGAACTTAAGTGCCCACAAAAGCACTATGAGAGAGTTAGCCCTAAATATCTGCCAGTTCCAGGAACTCAAATCTGGCCCACCAAAGACAAGTTAAAGTAAGCATTTCCATATTACCTTTCTCTTCTTCCCTCCAATGCTCCAAATCTAGAGTGCCCTGAAGCTATGGTAAACTGGCATCTAAAATCAGCACTAGCTGAAGAAACGACGTAACTTTAAATTGAGAATTTCAATTATTATACAGAAACCAACACTCTAATTTCTGAATCTAGACAGTGTTTTGGGCCTTAAAAGGTCCTTAGGACTGCTCATTATCTAAATGTGAGCAGAAAATCTTGGAACTCAAATTCAATGATAGGTAAAACCTTCCACCACTGAAAAGATTTAAGACATAATGAGAGACCAAAAAAAAAAAAAAAGTTTTATTAGGATTTATGCTTAGGGGTTCTTCAATGTAAAAGTAATATAAAAATCACCTTCGCATAAACCTTCTAGCAACTCCATCCTATCAGGCTCCCTAGAGAAAACAACTTGTTCTTTACTCTCTCTAAATAAGGACTTACCCTCTCCTTTGTTCATCAGAAACCTTATTGACATTTTGTTAGACCTCAGTGGTGATTGGGAGGTGATGCTTAGGTATAGGCATTTGTATAGGAATACATGCTTGGTGGCCTTTTCCTCCCCAACATTTGTTACATACTGAGGTTTTGGTCTATTTTTTTTTCTTACCAAGAATTAGACTTAAAAGTTATATAAAATCAAAAGTTACAGGGATTATACTATCTTTTGATATCTTCATTTTTTCTCCTTTGTTAGCATTTAGGGCATACCCCATCACTCCAATTGCCTCACAAGTAGACATTTCCGAGTCCAATAAGATATGGCCTAAGGAAATGGCACATAAGTATCATTTTAGTGAAATAACAGAAACAAAGTTCTAGTGGGTTGAAGACTAAATGGGAAATACAGAAATGGATATAAGAAATGAATACCAAAATTTCTGGAAGCTCCACAGTAACCAAATGAGGAATTCAGTGCTGTTGCAAGAACTAGATTGAATGAAAAAAATAAAGTTAAAGGCCAAATATAATTATTACAGACCTAATTTTTAAAAATTATGACTCTTTTAAGCACTTATGATGCTTAAAAAATATTTTTAAAATCTGTATTTTTATGTTCTATGTAACTCATGTAAAATGAGTTCTCATTAAACTTCATTTTTACTTATACAAACATGTCTTCCAATAAGTATATGTTCTATACCTTCTCAGAGTATACTCTCTGTTCTGTGTTGTATGTAGAATATACAATGGGAATAATTGTGCTCAATTACTATTCTGTCCAAAGCTGTAGTTTTCTGTCCAACGCTGTAGTTTACCATGTCTAGAGTGATAGTCTATAATACATGCATAGGACAATGACTAACATATTCTTACAATATCTTCTTTGAAGGGGAATATTTTTATTAATTTATGATGTGGTAGTAATAAATACTTAAAATAACACATGAACACACTAATATAAGCACTGATTTCATTATTTTATTTTATTTATTTATTTAAAGACAGAGTCTCACTCTGTCACCCAGACTGGAGTGCATTGGCATCATCATGGCTTGCTGCAACCTCAACCTCTTGGGCTCAGGTGATCTTCCCATCGCAGCCTCACAGGTAGCTTAGACTACAAGTGTGTGCCACCATGCCCAGCTAATTTGTTGTGATTTTTGTAGGGTTTTGCCATGTTGCCCAGGCTGGTCTCAAACTCCTGGACTCGAGAGATCCACCTGCCTTGGCCTCCCAACGTGCTTGGGATTACAGCTGTGAGCCATGATGCCTGGCTTTTGTTTCTTATTCATAATATCTAAGAATTCTAATTTGCTGTCAATGGTTATTGCTTTATGAAATCTCAGTAACAAGAAGCAAAGAAAATGAGTTCGGTAAATGAGAATTCTCAATACATTACCAACTTTTCTGCTCAGAAGTCCTCTTGTTTGAACAAACGGGAAGCATTATCATGAAAGTCTCTTCTGATGATAATTCCACTGTCATTCTAACATCTATCAATGATTGAAATAAAGTATAAAAAATGAGAGTAACCGATGACTAATAAGACAGTAGAAGACCCTTAAAATATTTTTATTCCTGTAGTACAGGTGGTTGACAATGGGGGTCTTAAAAAAATGATTCTACTAATTCTCAAGATTTCTAGAAATGCTTCTTAAGAAGTAACCTTTACGTTATATCCTTCAAATTAAAAGCAAAGTGCCTTAAGAACGAAGCAAAATCGTGTTCCATAGGAATAAGTTTCCTCCACTCACCTGTATGAATACAGGTATCAGAAAGATTAAAATTTGCTTCTTTCTGTCATTGACACAACTACTCTGCTTATTCTTGCTTAGTTATTTCAGTACCCATGACAGTGTTCCAGCACATAGCTGAGTATGTGGGACAAATTAAGAACACAGAAATTACTATATTAATGAATGAATAAATGAATGAAAAGTTGAAGTGTAAGTTCCTAGGAAGAAAGGCAATAAGATAAATCCACTTTTTTTTCCCTCACATAGGCCTTGTTTGAAGACAATAATCACATGGCCTGAGGCCCTCTCTTTGACAATACTTCATTGTTACTTAAAGAGGTCTTACCTAGTATGTAAACTTCATTTGTCTGATCCATTTAACCTCATAATTTGGGAGATACAATGGTTCTCAGAATTGTAATATTTTGATGGCATGAAACAGTATTTGATACATCTGAAGGATTATAAGGCTAATGAGTAAGAATAACTATGCTCCACTTCAGGTGGTTTGTATGATATAGGAGTTAGCAATCTAGTTCTTGTCTTTTGTTTGAATAAGTTAACAAATATTCCTACAGTATCTACTGAGTACAAGGCCTGAGCCAGATGGACCCTGTTAAGGACTCCTGAACAAGCAGAACCAAAAGCATGATAGAAAAAAGGTAGAAATCTAAGAGCAATTGAGATGGTGACACAAGATCAATTGAAATACTCTTGGCCGGGTACGGTGGCTCAAGCCTGTAATCCCAGCACTTTGGCAGGCCGAGACTGGCGGATCATGAGGTCAGGAGATCGAGACCATCCTAGCTAACACGGTGAAACCCCATCTCTACTAAAAAATACAAAAAACTAGCCAGGAGAGGTGGCGGGCGCCTGTAGTCCCAGCTACTCCGGAGGCTGAGGCAGGAGAATGGCGTAAACCCGGGAGGCGGAGCTTGCCGTGAGCCGAAATCCGCCCACTGCACTCCAGCCTGGGAGACAGAGCGAGACTCCGTCTCAAAAAAAAAAAAAAAAAAGAAATATTCTGCAAAGCCGAGAATGAAGTTAGACACTTTTCATTTTAGTCTGCTGACAAAATTAAGCAATATAACGTCACAAAATATTAGATTTGTTAATTATATATTTGTCTATTTTATGCTTAAGTGTATCTACACTAAATGTTAGATTAAATGCAACGTGGTGTTAGTATTAGACCGTAAAGTCATAGCTGAAAAACCAGTGAAAGCAAATAAAGTCTATAGTTTAGTTAATAATATTCTAGCAATATTAACTTTTCTTCGTTTTGAAAAATGGTTATAAAAGACGCTAACATTCGGGCAAACTGGATAAAGGTTACATGGGATCCCTTTTGGCTATTTTGTAACTTTTCTGTAAATTAAAAATTTCTTCAAAATAAAATTATTTAAAACTCTAATTAGAACAACTCTATATTAAACTTTTTTTCGTAACACTCATTACTTTGTATTAAAATATTTTTAAAACCAAATTGTGAGTCATGTCAGTGGCTTATTTGGGACTTTATTCAAGACTCTTTAATGCCACTGACTTTAATGGTTTGCCCATATATCAAACTGAGCAACCCTGAGAAGACATCCTTTCCTCGTCATGGCAGAAGTACTAGTATTTTCCCACAATGACTTCTGCCTTAGGTCTGAATAGTGTCCTAAACATTTTGCCTCATGTTCATTTTAGCTGCACATTTTAAAGGCAACAGTTTCCAGTTACACAATGTTTCTTTTACTATCTGGTAATGAGATTTATCATAAATACTTCAGGCTCTGACCACATTTTGTCAGAGGTAAATATTATGCTTTCTTCTTTGTTTACAGTACACAATGATCCTCATCATTTTGAGATATTTCTATATCAATCTCTCTTTTTTTTAGTTGCTGTGATCATTTCTCCATGTATATGTTACATGAAAGAAAAGTATTTGAGATTGTGTTCACTAACAAGAAATAGGCATTGGAAAATAAGTACATTGGGCTCAACACTATTCTGACACAATAGGAAGACCTAGTAAGATAGTAATCTTAATGGCAGCAAATGTTATTAACATTAAATTAAAAACATCTACACAGCAACAACCTAATGTTCTGATTAATGAGAGGTATGAACACTGATGGAAATCAGTATCTGTTGCTGGTGTTACTATTCAATGTTAATACACAGAGGGAAAATACAACTATTGCAGGTTAAATGATAACTACGGCTTTTCTGATTGGTGATTGTAAGCAGGAGGTCCAGTAGCAGCAAAGTAATCAAGACAGGGGTTTTCATATCATATCTTTCCAAATAATCACTGTCCTAAGTGAGGGGTGGAAGACACTGTCACATTGAGGTATTGTAGCAGGACGAACTGCAGGCAAAACTTCTCAGACACCAAGATGTAGAAGGAAGGGCTTTATTCAGCTGGGAGCATCAGCAAGCTACTGCCTTAAAATCCGAGCTCCCCAAGTGCACAATTTCTGTCCCTTTTAAGGGCTCACAACACTAAATATTTCATATGAAAGAGTTGTGATTGATTAAGCAATTTAGGGGATACTGAAAGGGGTTTCATGCACTGGTAGAGAGAAACAGAACAGGGCAGGGAGTTTCACAGTGTTCTTCTATACAATGTCAGGAACATCAGTTTCTAAGTCATAAGTTGATTTTTAACTACTGGGTTTAGGCCAGGCAGACCCAGGCCTGGGGCTGGGCTGCCTGTCTTTGGTTTTACTTCATTGTTTGTTTTTTAAAACAGGTACTGAGTATAAAACAATACAAGAGGGTCTCTCTCTTTCCTCAGTATTAGTTTTCACAGTGCTATGAAGAACTGTGCAGACTGGGTAATGTATAAAGGAAAGAGACTTAATTGACTCACAGTTCCATATGGCTGGGGAGGCCTTAGAAAACTTACAATCATGGGGGAAGGGGAAGCAGAAACAAGCACCTTTTTCCCCATGGCAGCAGAAGAGAGAACAAAGGAGTGACTTCCAAACACTTATAAAACCATCAGCTCTTGTGTGAACTCCCTATCAGGAGAGCAGCATGGAAGAAACCGCCCCCCATGATCCAATCACTTCCCTACCTCCACGGTGGAGGTTACAAATTAAGATGAGATTTGGGTGGGGACACAGAGCCATATCATATCAGGATGTGAAAGGATTCTAGGAATTACTCGTTTTGGTTGTTAAGAATTATACAGCTAGCAGCCTTGTGCAGGGCCGTTTACTTCAGCTGCATACGTTTTTTCGCTGCATGAGGGGCTGGGGAGAGCTACTCTCTTCCGGTCCTGAAAAATAATCAAGACAGTGAGGGGTTTTCACATCGTGTCTTAGTTCTCACAAAGGCACGCTTCAAATGACCGATAAAAACCCGTCTTCCCGACTCCAAGAAGCTTCTTTCTCTTACTGCACAGGAGTCCTCTTACAGAACTCAGATCCTGACATTATTTTCAATAAAATTTTGTGCCGCCGCAAGTTTTAAATTTATTGTCTCCTGGAAGCTTTGGCTGAAGACTACTCAGCTCGTCACTGAACTAATGGCTTTTGGGGGTTCTTTTTCCTCAGTTGAGTTTCTGTGTCTTTTACGCGTTTGGTTTTATGGTCCGTCGGAGGTTTTTTCACGCTGAGGGTGAAGATTCTTAGTTTCTTTAATTAGCATAAAAGCTGCTCCAAGGCCGCTGGGTCTTCAGTTCCATTCTATTCAAAATGTTAATTCCTGAGGCACGCAACCTGCTCCCTACTGTCCTTTGTCCCACCGCTTCTCGAGATTATCTTCGTGTTTTAAGAGAGAGAACGCCTTCCGGCCCCACCCGTGGGCTGCACCGCACAGCGCATGCGGCTGTTCGCTCTCGAGAGCACCACAAAACGCACGCGACAGTCCGCCGGCGTGGGCGGAGGAGAAACGCGTCGGCGCCCGGCGGTGACGTCAAAAGGCCGCGCTGTACTTCGGCTTGTGCGGCTTCGGCAAGAAGGTTTCCTGGCCTGTTGCAGCCATGGTCCATTGCAGTTGCGTGTTGTTCAGAAAGGTCCGTGCGGGTCCCCTCAACCTGGTCCCCTTAGCGCTGACGGCTGTAGTTCTCCCTTGCTCACCTGTCTCTCCACTACTTTCTTTGTGGCGGCCTCTTGCTTGCTTGGTTTTCCCATAAACTTCTCCGCCCCTCCTGTAGTCGCGCTTTGCCAGTAACGGTGATAATGGTGTGTGTACCTGGCGTGGTTAGGACGGTTGTTTGGGGGCAGGGTTTGAAGTTCTTTAGAGACATCGTGTGCACGTGGCATGAGGAACTGGGATACCTGCCTGCTGTGGCCCAAATGTTGTGGTTTTTTCTTCCTTTAAGTAATGTCTACAGTGTGTTTTTATATATTTCTCCTTGAGTGTACTGTTTGTTTTTCTAATGGATTTTTATGAAGACACGAGAGCGTTTAATTGATGTGCCTTCTTGCAGAACATTTAGGTCGATTTTTGTGTAGTGTCGGTCTTAAGAATCGTTTCCATAAAAATTTACAACAGCTTTGAATTAAAAAAAAAAAAAAAAAAAAAAAACTTACCTACTAGTAATGTTTTCTGAAACGTTGCCTGCGTCATGTTTTGGCCATTACTTTATTTCTAACGAGCGGAGTAAAAATGCTCCTTTTAAAATAAGGCTCCTAAGCCCCTGAATCTGATTTATCTAGAGCAGGAAAAAAGTGTTATATATTTAATGGAACTGTAGAAACTCTCCTCGAGTATATCAGAATGGTCAATATTTCAACTTTTTTGAAAAAAAAAAAATCCCAGATGTTTTTGGTAATTGCTATCCTAAATGACTAGAGATATGGATTATGAATTTAAGAAATTGTTCCGTAAGTTATTTTAACAGCCTAAGAAGTTAATACATAAGTCCTTTACCTACAAGAAATTCTTGAGTCAGTGAAGGAAGCAGGTAAACACTAAATGCAGCGTAAGATTTATAAAGGTGTAAGATAGAGATTTAATCAAATTGCTGGGAGAGCCAGCAAAGTCAGAGAATTGATTAGAGGAATTTAGAAAGACATTAGTAAATATGACATTTAGGTGGATTTATGATAGGAAAAAGAAATGACATTCTAAGTAGAGGAAAAGCGTGAGCAGAATGGCATGTAGAAATGGCAGTATTTCATGTAGTACAGAGCAAAGAGGAAGAGGGAAGGGTTGAGCAAAAGAAAAGGATACAGGAAGGAGCTAGGCATGGTAGGTGAGCCTGCTGTTCTAGCTGTTTGGGAGGCTGAGGTGGGAGGATCCCATAAGGCCAGGAGTTCAAGACCAGTCTGGGCAACATAGCAAGACCCTATCTTTAAAATAGTTGGGTTGGTGGTGTGGTACCTGTAGTCCCAGCCATTCTGGAGGCTGAAGTGGGGGAATTGCTTGACCCCAGGAGTTTGAGGCTGCAGTGAGCTATGACAGTGCCACAGCACTCCAGCCCAAGCAACAGAACCAGATCCTGTTTCAAAAAAAAAAAAAAAAGATAACCAGAAGGGTATTTTAGTAGCTTTGGATATACAGTTGACCCTTCAAGAACATGGGGGTTAGAGGTGCCCCCCCAGTTGAAAATCTTCATATAACTTTCAACTCCCCCCAAAAACAACTACTAATAATCTTTTGGCTGGAAGCCTTACTGATAACAAAAGCAGTCAGTTGACACATATAGGTTGTATATATAGTATATACTGTATTCTTACAATAAAGCTAGAGAAAAGAAATTGTTACTAAGAAAGTCATAAGGAAGGGAAAATATATTTACTGTTCATTAAGTGGAAGTGAATTGTAAAGGTCTTCATCCTTATAGTCTTCATGTTCCGTAGACTGAGGAGGAAGAGGGGGAGTTGGTCTTGCTATATTGGGTGGCAGAGGCAGAAGACGTGGAGGTGGAGGAGGTGGAAGGGGAGGCAAGAGAGGCAGACACATTATGTATAACTTTATGGAAGTACATCGCAATTTGTCATGCTTTTGCTTTTCTCTTTCCCCCCCAAAAATGTTTCTATAAGGTACCAGTACCTCTTCCACCATTTGCTTTAGTTTCAGTGCCTGTTTCACAGACGGATCCACGTCATGAAAGAAGTCAAAAGCAGTCCTGAATAATAGGAGCCCTCCTGCCAGATTGTCTAATGTTAGTTTTTCTGATAGTTTATTCTGTGTTTTCTTCCTTGTTATCTGGTACTGGATCTGAAGCACTCATCAAGCTGTCTTCTTTTAATTCCTCTGGTTTGTTATCTGTTAGCTCTTGAGTTTCTTCAAGATCCATGTCGTGAAGTCCTTTACCCACTCTCCTGCCGTTTTTGGCATATCCACAGTCTCTTTCATGATTTCCTTAATTGACTCTGTTGTAAATCCTGTGACGTTACAACACAACACCTAGACGAAGTTTTCCCCAGCACGAACTTACTGTTTTGGGCTTATGGCTTTCATGGCTTTTTCAATAACAATGACATTTTCAATGATGTAATACTTCCAGACTTTCCTGAAGTTTTCTCTGTCGGTGTTCTTTTCCATAGCTGACAATCCTTTCCGTAGAATATCATGTTTAACGAGCCTTAAAGGTCCTTGCGACCCCCTGATCTAGAGGCTGATTTAGAGACATTGTGTTTGGGGGCAAGGACACCACTTCGGTGCCTTTGGTGTTGAACTCATGGGGTTCTGGGTAGCAGGGAGGGGAGGCACTGAGAACTTTGTAAGTCAGTCTCGGGAAGGTACTTCCTGACTTCAGGGAGAAAGCATCCATGGAACCAATCCAGAGAAAAGGTTTTTTGTTCTCTAGGCCTTCTTGTCCAACAAAGACTGGCAGCTGATGTTTATCTTTCCCTTTCGAGATTGAGGGGTTAGCAGCTTCATAGATAAGGACAGTCCTGATTATAAACACAACTGCATTTGCACAATACAATAGGGTTAGCCTATCCCTTCCTGGGTTAAATCCTGGTGCTCACTGCTCTTCCCTACTAATGTCTTTTGTAGCATGTTTTCCAGAATAGGGTACTTTTGTCAGCATTAACAACCTAATTTGGGAGATGCTCTTTCTCAGTGATTTTCTCAATGGCGTCTGGGAACTCATCTGCTGCTTGTTGGTTGGCAGAACCTGCTTCTCCTGTTATCTTGGTATTTCTAAAGCCAAAGCCAAACCGATTTCTTCTTTTTTTTTTTTTTTAAATTGTACTTCAAGTTCTAGGGTACATGTACACAACGTGCAGGTTTGTTATATAGGTATACATGTGCCATGTTGGTTTGCTGCTCCCATTAACTTGTCATTTACATTGGGTATTTCTCCTAATGCTATCTCTCCCACAGCCCCCCACCCCATGACAGGCCCTGGTGGGTGATATTCCCCTCCCTGTGTCCAAGCGTTCTCATTGTTCAGTTCCCACCTATGAGTGAGAACATGTGGTGGTTGGTTTCTGTCCTTGTGTTAGTTTGCTCAGAATGATGGTTTCCAGCTGCATCTATGCCCCTGCAAAGGACATGAACTCATCCTTCTTTATGGCCACATAGTATTCCATGGTGTATATGTGCCACATTTTCTTAATCCAGTCTGTTGTTGATGGATTGGTTCCAAGTCTTTGCTATCATGAATAGTGTCACAATAAACATACATGTGCTTGTGTCTTTATAATGGCATGATTTATAATCCTTTGGGTATATACCCAGTAATGAGATTGCTGGGTCAAATGGTGTTTCTAGTTCTAGATCCTTGAGTAATTCCCACACTGTCTTCCACAGTCAAACGTCTTTCGAAAATTATCAAATCATCCTTTGCTGGCAATTATTTAGCTTTAGATCCTTCACATTCCTTTTGCTTTTAAATTGTCATATAGTAACTTTACTTTTTCTTGAATTGTATTAGTCTATGTTTTTAAAATAGCAATCCTGCATCTGCATAAAAGTTGCATATTCAATACAAGATAAAAAGTTAATTTACAAAAAGTGCAAGGTTTTCACACTTCTTGGCACAGCTGCAGCAGTGGGTTATGAAGTTTTTTTCTTTTTTACATTGATTTTTATTCTGGATTCATTTATCTTGAAATAGCAGGCCATCGCAGCTACAGATTTTAATCTGTGGTATGTATCAAGCAATTCGTCTTGTTATTGTAATGTCATGACTTGACTTCTTGGGAGCACTGCCAGCATCACTAGTGGCACTTTGTATGGGTTCCATGGTGTTGTTCGAGGTTTACAGTGTAACACTGAACAGGATGAAAAATGCAAGAGAACTGTGAGAGATCACTTTTTACTGACTTACAAAATTTACTGGCAAGATGAACTGCCCATGGAGAGATGAGTAGTATCACATGGCCTTTTTGGTGGCAATTTGGGACACTTGAGCTCACTGAGATAGCTACAGGAGGTAACTACGAAATTATTACAGTATTCCAGGATGTACTACAGTTAATTTTATGCAGTTATGATTTAATACTGCATTTTTACATTTGCTGACATTTCTCTTGACTGCAAATGCTGCCACGTAAGGTCTGCAAGTGTGTGTGTAAGTTGTGATAAATTTTTTTTTTTTTTTTTTTTGAGACGGAGTCTCGCTCTGTCGCCCAGGCTGGAGTGCAGTGGCCGGATCTCAGCTCACTGCAAGCTCCGCCTCCCGGGTTCACGCCATTTTCCAGCCTCAGCCTCCCGAGTAGCTGGGACTACAGGCGCCCGCCACCTCGCCCGGCTAGTTTTTTGTATTTCTTAATAGAGACGGGGTTTCACCGTGTTAGCCAGGATGGTTTCGATCTCCTGACCTCGCGATCCGCCCGTCTCGGCCTCCCAAAGTGCTGGGATTACAGGCTTGAGCCACCGCGCCCGGCCAAGTTGTGATAAATTTTAATTTTTTTTTTTTTTTTCAGACGGACTCTCGCTCTGTCGCCCAGGCTGGAGCGCAGTGGCCGGATCTCAGCTCACTGCAAGCTCCACCTCCCAGCTTTACGCCATTCTCCTGCCTCAGCCTCCCGAGTAACTGGGACTACAGGCGCCCACCACCTCACCCGGCTAGTTTTTTGTATTTTTTAGTAGAGACGGGGTTTCACCATGTTAACCAGGATGGTCTCGATCTCCTGACCTCTTGATCTGCCCGTCTCGGCCTCCCAAAGTGCTGGGATTACAGGCTTGAGCCACCGCGCCCGGCCAATTTTAACTTTTTATAATAGATGTGTGGCCAGGTGCAGTAGCTCATGCCTATAATTCCAACACTTTGGGAGGCCAAGGCAAGAGGATTGTTTGTGGCCAGGAGTTTGAGACCAGCCTAGGCAACACAGCAAGACCCCATCTCTCGTTTTTTTTAAAAATTAAAATAGGTATGTGTATATTTTATGGAAGTAAATGACAAAATAGATTAGTATCTGTGTATATTTTTTGCACTCATGACACAACTTTTCTTAACTTTTTTCAGGATTTCCCATCTATGTGGTTTGCAAGTTTTTTCAAATTGTTGCAAAGCTCAAAATTTTCTAATGTATTTATTGAAAAAAATCTGTGTATAAGTGGACACACACAGTTCAAACCAGTGTTGTTCAAGGGTCAACTGTAGTACTAAGAATTTTTTGCTTTATTTTGTAAGCATTTTTTTAAATGCATGGTTTTTGAGTAAAGGAGAAACGTGATTAGAGATCAGATCAATTTCAGAAAAATACTTCGGGCAACAAATTGGAGAATGCAATAAGGAAAAAATGATTAGACACTGAAAGGAGCTCATGTGGTGCAGGTACTAGGGCAGTGGTACTGGAGAGAAGAGAGTAGGGCTTTGGGACAAGAAACAGGTGTATTCTGAAAGACTTCCATTTGTGTAGTCTCAATAGATAAACCATAGTTCCATTATTTGAGAGAACATTGGAGGAACAGATTTTACCTGGCGAAGAGTTTGGTGTTGTTATGTTAACATTTATTTTTGAGGTGGCTATTATTTATTCAACTGATATGTAAGAACAAGTTACATATTAGGGGATTTCACATATAAATTAGATACACATTCTGCTCACATTGCTTTATCCTATTAAAAGATTTCATCCTGATGGAAATGTCTGACAGATTGGACATAGAAAATATCTCACCTAGGTGATGGTTATTGGTACAAGCAGAAATTACCCAGGGGAGAAAGTGTAGAATGAAAACAGGGCCAAGTCAGAAACCCTCAGGATGGGTGGGACAATAGTTGATAACTGAAAAAACTAAAAGGGACTTAAGAGAAATAATCAAATGGGAAAGGGGGTCAGATCAGAGATGTGGAGGTGAGCTAAGAAGATGTTACAGAATTGGCATATAAGAAGCTATTAACGATTTTTTAAAAAGAAGTTTTGGTGGAAGAAAGAACTAGAAAGCGGTTCCAAGTTGATACGCTTGGTATACAAATGTTTTTTCTCTTTTTTTTTAAGTATGGAAATTTCATCGATAACCTAAGACTCTTCACCAAGGGAGGATCCGGTGGAATGGGTTATCCTCGTTTAGGTGGAGAAGGTGGAAAAGGTGGTGACGTCTGGGTTGTAGCCCGGAACAGAATGACTTTAAAACAACTTAAAGACAAGTATCCTCAGAAACGGTTTGTGGCTGGAGTAGGAGCAAACAGCAAGTAAGTAATTACTGAGTGACTTAAAATTTAGAAAATCAAACCCTTCTGGAAATTTTTTTTTAAGTTATAAAATAAAAACTTAATTGTTCATTTGAAGTAAATTATTTCCTGTATTTATAACTAGGCCGGGCGCGGTGGCTCAAGCCTGTAATCCCAGCCCTTTGGGAGGCCGAGACGGGTGGATCACGAGGTCAGGAGATCGAGACCATCCTGGTTAATACGGTGAAACCCCGTCTCTACTAAAAAGTACAAAAAACTAGCCGAGCGAGGTGGCGGGCGCCTGTAGTCTCAGCTACTTGGGAGGCTGAGGCAGGAGAATGGCGTGAACCCGGGAGGCGGAGCTTGCAGTGAGCTGAGATCTGGCCACTGCACTCCAGCCTGGGCGACAGAGCGAGACTCCGTCTCAAAAAAAAAAAAAAAAAAAAGGCCGGGCGCGGTGGCTCACGCCTGTAATCCCAGCACTTTGGGAGGCCGAGGCGGGCGGATCACAAGGTCAGGAGATCGAGACCACGGTGAAACCCTGTCTCTACTAAAAATACAAAAAAAAAAAAAAAAAAGCCGGGCGAGGTGGCGGGTGCCTGTAGTCCCAGCTACTCAGGAGGCTGAGGCAGGAGAATGGCGTAAACCCAGGAGGCGGAGCTTGCAGTGAGCCGAGATCACGCCACTGCACTCCAGCCTGGGCGACAGAGCGAGACTCCGTCTCAAAAAAAAAAAAAAAAAAAAAAAAAAAAAAAATAAATAAATAAAACAACTTAAAGACAAGTATCCTCAGAAACGGTTTGTGGCTGGAGTAGGAGCAAACAGCAAGTAAGTAATTACTGAGTGACTTAAAATTTAGAAAATCAAACCCTTCTGGAAATTTTTTTTTAAGTTATAAAATAAAAACTTAATTGTTCATTTGAAGTAAATTATTTCCTGTATTTATAACTAAATAAAAGCCTAAAATGTCTCAACTCATAAAAGACTGATACTAAAGAATATTTCAGAGTTTTAAAACTTTTTGTCCGTTTCTTTTCCCAATGTCTATCTGTATTCTTTTTGCACTTTCCCTGTTGAAACTGAAAATTATCTGAGTTCCCACTGTTTTTTTCTAAAATTATCTTTGACAACCTTTAAGAAAACTTTCTCAGTCTTAACCATGCTACTCCACCCCACTACCATTAGAAGGCAAGATAGCCACTGTTAACCTTTTCTTGACTTTTCTAAGACTTTCTGTGTGTTTACACAAATGCAATTATGTGCATAAAATTTTAGAATACAAAAATGAGAGTACAATATTTTACAATCTGCTATTTTTACTTTTTTCCCATGTCAAAATTATTCAGAATACCTGCGTAATAACTAACAATTTATTTTGTCGTTTGTCTATTTAGGTTATTGTTGATTTTTTTTTTTTTTCCGATTATACCTATAGTACAGCATCCTGTGTAGATACTATTTTACATGTTTGTTCAATTATTATTTTGATAAATTCCCAGAAGTAGAATTACTAAAACGTTTGTACTAATTTTTTCTTTTATGAGCAGTTTAAGAGTAGCTAGATTTGCCTTCTTTAATGTAAGTACTTTCCTTCGAGGTTAGGTTTTTAGAAGCTTTGCTATTTGGTGGATTTTTTGTTTTTTTATAGATTCATTTTTTCTTTTTTTTTTTTTTGAGACAGAGTCTCATTCTGTTGCCTAGGCTGAGTGTAGTAGGCACTATCACAGCTCACTGCAGCCTCTACCTTTCAGGCTCAAGTGATCCTCCCACCTCTGCCTCCCAAGTAGCTGAGACTACAGGTGTGTGCCACCATGCCCAACTAATTTTTAAATTTTCTTTTTTTTTTTTTTAATAGAAATGGGGTTGTGCTTGGTGTTCAGGCTGGTTTTGACCTCTTGGACTCGAGATCCTCCTGCCTCAGCCTCCCAAAGTGCTGAGATTATATGCCTGGCTTTTTCTACCTTATTTGTATTGTAGCAATAATCTCTTCATTTCATGGTTGCAATATTTTAGTTTCAGGTTAAAATGACCTTTGGTGGTTAGCTTAGTGACTTAAATCATTACCCAGTGCCATTTTAGTGGGATATAATGTCTAAAATGCAAAGAAATAATTAGGGATAATTTTAGTTTTTTTAAACCTTGTGTTTGACCATTTAACATCTGCATTAACCAGAGAATTGATTGCTACTGTTCTTTGTAACCATTTTGTGTGTGTGTGTGTGTGTGTGTACATACACAAGCATACATGTATATATGTATACTTTTTTTGGTAGAGTTAGTGCACTGAAAGGCTCCAAAGGAGAAGACTGTGAAATCCCTGTGCCTGTGGGTATTTCAGTAACTGATGAAAACGGTAAAATTATAGGTGAGTGTACTATAACTTCGAAGGTTGTAAAAATGTGCACATTTTCTAAAATTAAACAATGGAATAGCTTCTCTTGAGTTTCAGAAGTTTTTTAACTAACAATTTTAGTTACTACTCTATAAGAGAGCATTTTTAAAACTTACAAAAGTTAAAATGACTACTAGATTTAAGATTGTTTTAAAGATGTTAGAGTTCTTGCTTGGTCTTAAAATATATAACTAGGCTCTTTTCAATTGCTTACTGAAGTGTTTTTCTGGGGTCAAACTTTCAATAGATTTGTAAAATTGGAATTTCCTGGACTGTTTTTCTGAAAGAACAACATTCCCTTAATGATTCTACTTATTATAGATTTGTAATTGAGAATTTCCTGGCATGTATTTTTGAAAGTAAAATATTACATTAGTGATTCCACTTACTAATCTATAGATTTGTAATTTTGAATTTCCTTGCCTGTATTTCTGAAAGAAATAGATTACATTAGTGATTTCACTTATTGATCTTTAATGTAAATATTTCTCTCTCTCTTTTTAAGGAGAACTCAATAAGGAGAATGACAGAATTTTGGTAGCTGAAGGAGGTCTTGGTGGTAAATTACTTACAAATTTCTTACCATTGAAAGGCCAGAGACGAATAATTCACCTTGACCTAAAAGTTATAGCTGATGTAGGCCTAGTAGGGTAAGTATCATTCATTTTTTATTATTATACTTTCAGAGAGACAGTTCTTAAATAGGAAATAAACGTAAATGGTAGTTTGGGGCCATAATTATTTCAAATTTATGGAATTTGGTTGTTGTGTATGTACTAGAAAAATATGCTGCTAAATACTGTTTTCAAATTACCAACATAGAGTTTCATAGTTATTGCTTATTTGTAAAATTAAGACCAGAGCAATTGAATAGATCATTGGGAATGTTAGAGAATGCGTAAAGAAAAATCAATCAAATGCAATAGTATAAGAAGGTTAAATAATGTTACCGGATATTAAAGAATAATAAATCCAAACAAACCATATTATTATTAAAAGTATATAGAAGGAAATAAAAAGGGAAAAATGATTGACATAACTCTTTTGGGTCTTTTTTTTTTTTTTTTTTTTTTTCGATACAGAGTCTCACTCTGTCACCCAGGCTAGAGTGCAGTGGCGTGATATCGGCTCACTGCAAGCTCGGCCTCCTGGGTTCACGCCATTCTCCTGCCTCAGCCTTCGGAGTAGCTGGGACTACAGGCACCCGCCACCATGCCCGGCTATTTTTTTTTTTTTTTTTTTTTGTATTTTTAGTAGAGACGCGGTTTCACCATGTTGGCCAGGATGGTCTCGATCTCCTGACCTCGTGATCCGCCCGCCTCGGCCTCCCAAAGTGCTGGGATTACAGGCGTGAGCCACCGCGCCCGGCCTCTTTTGGGTCTTTATAATAGAGACATTAAACTATCATTAGTCAAATGGCTAAAGACCAATACAGACAATCTCAATCCTCAGACCTATGCACTGTTGCTGCCAAATTGAATCCTGCTATGACTGTTTGTATATCCTTCTTTTTTTTTTTTTTTTTTTTTTTGAGATGGAGTCTCGCTCTGTCGCCCAGGCTGGAGTGCAGTGGCGCGATCTCGGCTCACTGCAAGCTCCGCCTCCCGGGTTCACGCCATTCTCCTGCCTCAGCCTCCCGAGTAGCTGGGACTACAGGCGCCCACAACCGCGCCCGGCTAATTTTTTTTTTGTATTTTTAGTAGAGACGGGGTTTCACCGTGGTCTCGATCTCCTGACCTTGTGATCCGCCCGCCTCGGCCTCCCAAAGTGCTGGGATTACAGGCGTGAGCCACCGCGCCCGGCTGTATATCCTTCTTGCCTCTGCTTAGGATCTATCTAGTCCCAGTACTATAGACCTCAGAAGAGTGTCCTCTTCCACCAGCCTCCATTCTTTCATGAAATAATGCTGTTTAGCTGTGGAGTTGCAGTGTGGCTACTACACTGGAAGGGGATAGATAGCAGGATACAGAATACATAAAGGGGCTGGGTGCGGTGGCTCACTCCTGTAATCCGAACACTTTGGGATGCCAAGGTGGGCAGATCACGAGGTCAGGAGATCAAGACCATCCTGGCTAACCCAGTGAAATCCCGTCTCTAGCTGGGCGTGGTGGCGGGCGCCTGTAGTCCCAGCTATTCAGGAGGCTGAGGCAGGAGAGTGGCGTGAACCCTGGAGGCAGAACTTGCAGTGAGCCGAGATCGTGCCACTGCACTCCAGCCTGGGCGACAGAGCGAGACTCCGTCTCAGAAAAAACAAACAAACAAAAAACAAAGGAAGAGAAAAACTTAAATTTGCATTTGCTCTCTCTCCCCCATCCCGCCTCCCTCCTGCCCTCTCCCTCTGGCCCTATCACAGTATTACACAGTTACTCAGATGGAAAGTTTAAGAGCAAGATAAGGAAAACTGCCTTGTTACTGTCCTACTTCAAATTCCTAGTTCTATTTTTTGCTTCCCCGTAGCTTCTTTCTAAGTTCTTTTCGTCTTCCTCTTCAGGCATCTTACTGCTTCTTTACCAGACTCTTAAGTCTGAATCCCTCGCCTTTTACCCTGCCTGACCAGCCACTAGAGCTTACCACCATTGGTTTAGGGTTCACAGAGGCCCCGTTCCTGCTAAAATTATAACAAGAAAGATGTGATCCTGGCTTTCCATTCACATTTATTTTTTTTCAATAAAGCACAGTTATGAGAGTTATTAGATAGAAGTTCTGTAATCCTCTATATTTTCAGGAACGTTATGGGCTTAATAGGGTTTTGTGGGCAAGCCTGGCAGTCCAGCGAATCACAGTTGCATTTGGCATGAAAATGGGTTTCAAGTTCTGAAGAGAAAACTTTACAGTCTAAGAAGAGCCTAGCATGGCTTAGTCATAAAAGTGGAGTGGCATGGAGGACTCAGCTTAGACTATTTAGGTTAGGATCTCAAATCCTCTGGAGGCTGGCCAGCTGGTCTTGGGTAAATTATACAGCCTCTCTAAGCCTTTGTTTTCTCTTCTTTTTTTCCTTTCCTTTTCTCTCGTTCTTCCTTCACTGTAGTTTTTTTTTTTTCTTTTTTCCACCACGTCATTTGTTTTCTCATCTTTAATAGTGTATCGAGATAGGTCTTTCCTTAAAACGTTGGTGGGTAAGATAATACATTTACAGCAGAAGACATGGTTTGCATTTTTGTACGTTCAATGAATTGTAGCTGCTGTCATCATCATAATTATATTGCCAACTTACTGGAATACTGCATATAGTGATATACAAAGCTTTTCAGAAGTAGGTTTGAAATTTGTCAGTAATTAAAGCATCAGGATTCTTAAGCATATGAAAAGAGAATGGGGGGAAAAGATTTTTTTTTTTTTTTTTTTTTTTTTTTTTTTTTTTTTTTGAGACGGAGTCTTGCTCTGTAGCCCGGGCTGGAGTGCAGTGGCCGGATCTCAGCTCACTGCAAGCTCCGCCTCCCGGGTTTATGCCATTCTCCTGCCTCAGCCTCCGGAGTAGCTGGGACTACAGGCGCCCGCCACCTCGCCCGGCTAGTTTTTTGTATTTTTAGTAGAGACGGGGTCTCACGGTGTTAGCCAGGATGGTCTCGATCTCCTGACCTTGTGATCCGCCCGTCTCGGCCTCCCAAAGTGCTGGGATTACAGGCTTGAGCCACCGCGCCCGGCCGAAAAGATTTTTAAATGGAATGTTTAACATGTTTTCTAGTGTTTTTAAATTAGGCAACTATTCTTGAAGAGTTACTACTATGAATACTGGCATAAGTAGATATCCTTTTAGCTGGTTTTGGAAATGGACTGAATGAATCATAGAAGAAAGTTATTGTACAACTAACAGATTTGTGCTGCTGTTGTCAAATCTGATCTTTGCATAGGCTGCATTTTAGCCTCTAAAATTTTCACTGGGTATTTTTCAAGAAAAATTTCAAGTATCTGTTCTTCAATCATTAGCATCATCTTTCTATTCATACTTTGATCTTCTTGGAAATAGTTGCTTGCATTATGTGTTCAATCATTATGAAAATATGAGGATGCTGGAAACCAGCAAGTCCAGCTAGTAATAATTGTGGATAAAAATGGCTGCAATTTGCTTTTCAAAAGCTCTAAGAACCTGGATAAAACAGGGTATTAAAAAAACATATGTTCCAAGAGAAACAAGTCATTAAGAAACCTCACATAATTTTATTTTAAATTCATTACAGAAAGATTTTTTTTTAATGAGGGAAATTGTTGAAATACTTTCAGCTTATAAGTTTTTATAGAATTCTAAATTAATATTTGCAGAATATTCCACCATTATTCCAAGTGAAAGTTTGGCAGAGTTTTTGAAATACCTTCTTCAAATTTGAATTAAGAACTCTGTGAAGGCAGGAATCATTTTGTCTCATTGCTTAGTATGTTGCCTGATACAAAGTCAGTGCTCAATAAATATTTGTTGGATAAATTTAATGAAAATATATGAATGAGATTTAGGAATGAATGTTTTAATTAACCCCCATTCCTAGTACTGTCTTTCATACATGGTGGGCCTTTCTTGAGGGAAATTTAGCAGTATAATCAAAAGCCTTTAAAATGAGCTTATATTTTATCCAGTATTTCTTCATGTAGACATTTATTCCAAGAAAGAAGTCAAAGATGTGTGCAAAGAGAAGTCCTAGCCAGAAAAATCAGGCAAGAGAAAAAAAGGGCATTCAAATAGGAAAGAAGGAAGTCAAACTATCTGTTTGCCAACCATATGATCTTATACCTTGAAAACCCTAGAGACTCCTTCAAAAGACTCCTAGATTTGATAAATGAATTCAGTAAACTCTCAGGTTACCAAATCAGTATACACAAATCAATAGCACTGCTATACACCACCAACAACCAAGCTGAGAATTAAATCAAGAACTTAATCCCTTTTACAACAGCTACAAAAAATAAAATACCTAAGAATGTACCTAACCAAGGTCATGAAAGATCTCTACAAGGAGAACTGCAGACACTGCTGAAAGAAATCGTAGATGACGCAGACAAATGGAAATACATCCCATGTTCATGGATTGGAAGAATCAGTACTGTGAAAATGACCATACTGCCCAGAGAATTTACAGATTCAATGCAATTTCTGTTAAAATACCAGTATTATTTTTCACAGTATTAGAAAAAACCCTAAAATTCATATGGAATCAAAAAAGCCCGAATAGCCAAAGCAATCCTAAGCAAAATGAACAAATCTAGAGGAATCATATTACCTGACTTCAAATTATATTACAACGTTATAGTAACCAAAACAGCATGGTATTAGTATAGAATTAGGTACATAGACCAATGGAAGAGAATAGAGAACCCAGAAATAAAGCCAAATACTTAAGACCAACTGATCGTTAACAAAGCACACAAAAACATAAACTGGGGAAAGGATACCCTATTCAAAAAATGATGCTGGGAAAATTGGATATCCAAATGTAGAATAATGAAACTGGATTCATATCTCTCATTATATACAAAAATTAACTCAAGATAGATTAGGTTTTAGTCTAAGACCTGAAACTATAAAAATTCTAGAAACGTAGGAAAAACCCTTCTGGACATTGGCCTAGACAAAGAATTTGTGACTAAGTTCTCAAACCAAATGCAACATAAATAAATAAATGGGACCTAATTAAAGTAAAAATCCTCTGCACAGCAAAAGAAAGAATCAACAGAATAAACAGCCTACAGAATGGGAGAAAATATTTGCAAACTATGCATCTAACAGAGGACTAATATACAGAGTCTACAAGGAACTTAAATCAGCAAGGAAAAAACAATTCCATTAAAAAGTGGACGAATGACATGAGCATTTCTCAAAAGAAGGTAGGCATACAAATGGCCAAGAAGCATATAAGAAAATGTTCAGCATCACTAATACTCAGGGAAATGCATACTAAAACTACAGTGATTTACCAACTTAGCCAGAATGGTCATTATGGAAAAGTCAAAAAACAATAGGTGTTGACATAGATGTGGTGAAAAGAGAACTCTTATACCTTTTTTTTTTTTAATTTTTTTTTTATTACACTTTAAGTTCTAGGGTATGCACAACATGCAGGTTTGTTGCATAGGTATACATGTGCCATGTTGGTTTGCTGCACCCATCAACTTGTCATTTACATTACATATTTCTCCTAATGCTATCCCTCCCCTAGACCCCCACACCCTCACAGGCCCCGTTGTGTGGTGTTCCCCACCCTCTGTCTATATGTTCATTGTTCAGCTCCCACTTATGAGTGAGAACATGCAATGTTTGATTTTCTATCCTTGTGGTAGTTTACTGAGAATGATGGTTTCCAGCTGCATCCATTTCCCTGCAAAGGACATGAACTCATCCTTTTTTATGGCTGCATAGCATTCCATGGTATATATGTGCCATATTTTCTTAATTCAGTCTATCATTGATGGACATTTGGGTTGGTTCCAAGTCTTTGCTATCGTGAATAGTGCCACAGTAAACATACGCGGGCATATGTCTTTATAATGGCATGATTTATAATCCTTTGGGTGTATACCCACTAATGGGATTGCTGGGTCAAGTGATGTTTCTAGTTTTAGATCCTTGAGGAATTGCCACACTGTCTTCCACAATGGTTGAACTAATTTATACTCCCACCAACAGTGTAAAAGCGGTCCCATTCTCCACATCCTCTCCAGCATCTGTTGTTTCCTGACTTTTTAATGATTGCCATTCTAACTGGCATGAAATGGTATCTCATTGTGGTTTTGATTTGCATTTTTCTGATGACCAGTGATGATGAGCATTTTTTCGTATGTGTGTTGGCTGCATGAATGTCTTCTTTTCAGAAGTATCTGTTCATATCCTTTGCCCACTTTTTGATGGGGTTGTTTTTTTCTTGTAAATTTGTTTAAGTTCTTTGTAGAATCTGGATATTAGCCCTTTGTCAGATGGGTAGATTGCAAAAATTTTCTCCCATTCTGTAGGTTACCTCTTCACTCTGATGATAGTTTCTTATGCTGTGCAGAAGCTCTTTAGTTTAATTAGATTTCATTTGTTAATTTTGGCTTTTGTTGCCCTTGCTTTTGGTGTTTTAGTCATGAAGTCATTGCCCATGCCTATGTCCTGAATGGTATTGCCTAGGTTTTCTTCTAGGGTTTTTATGGTTTTAGGTCTTACATTTAAGTCTTTAATCCATCTTGAGTTAGTTTTTGTATGACGTGTAAGGAAGGGATCCAGTTTCAGCTTTTTACATATTGCTAACCAGTTTTCCCAGCACCATTTATTAAATAGGGAACCCTTTCCCCATTGCTTGTTTTTGTCAGGTTTGTCAAAGATCAGATGGTTGTAGATGTGTGGGGGTATTTCTGAGGCCTCTGTTCTGTTCCACTGGTTATATATCTGTTTTGGTATCAGTACCATGCTGTTTTTGTTACTGTAGCCTTGTAGTATAGTTTGAAGTCAGGTAGCATCATGCCTCTAACTTTGTTCTTTTTGCTTAGGATTGTCTTAGCAATGCAGGTTCTTTTTTGGTTCCATATGAACTTTAAAGTAGTTTTTTCCAATTCTGTGAAGAAAGCCAGTGGTAGCCTGATGGGGATGGCGTTTAATCTATAAATTACCTTGGGCAGTATGGCCATTTTCACGATATTGATTCTTCCTATTCATGAGCATGGAATGTTCTTCCATTTGTTTGTGTCCTCTTTTATTTCATTGAGCAGTGGTTTGTAGTTCTCCTTGAAGAGGTCCTTCACATTCCTTGTAAGTTGGATTCCTAGGTATTTTATTATCTTTGTAGTAATTGCAAATGCGCGTTCACTCATGATTTGGCTCTCTGTGTGTCTGTTATTGGTGTATAGGAATGTTTGTGATTTTTGCACATTGATTTTGTATCCTGAGACTTTGCTGAAGTTGCTTATCAGCTTAAGGTGATTTGGGGCTGAGATGATGGGGTTTTCTAAATATACAGTCATGTCATCTGCAAACAGGACAATTTGACTTCCTCTTTTCCTAATTGAATACCCTTTATTTCTTTCTCTTGCCTGACTGCCCTGGCCAGAATTTCCAACACTATGTTGAATAGGAGTGGTGAGAGAGGGCATCCTTGTCTTATGCTGGTTTTCAAAGGGAATGCTTCCAGTTTTTGCCTGTTCAGTATGAGATTGGCTGTGGGTTAGTCATAAATAACTCTTATTATTTTGAGATACATTCTGTTGATACCTAGTTTCTTCAGAGTTTTTAGCATGAAGGGGTGTTGAATTTTGTCAAAGGCCTTTTCTGCATCTATTGAGATAATCATGTGGTTTTTGTCTTTGCTTCTGTTTATGTGATGGATTAGGTTTATTGATTTGTGTGTGTTGAACCAGCCTTGCATCCCAGGGATGAAGCCAGCTTAATTGTAGTGAATATGTTTTTTGAAGTGCTGCTGGATTCGGTTTTGCCAGTATTTTATTGAGGATTTTCGCATCGATGTTCATCAGGATTATTGGCCTAAAATTCTTTCTCTTTTTTTTTTTCTTTTTGTATCTCTTCCAGGCTTTGGTATCAGGATGATGCTAGCCTCATAGAATGAGTTAGGGAGGGTTCCCTCTTTTTCTATTGATTGGAATCATTTCAGAAGGAATGGTACCAGCTCCTCTTTGTACCTCTGATAGATTCGACTGTGAATCCGCCTGGTCCTGAATTTTTTTTGGTTGGTAGGCTATTAGTTATTGCCTCAATTTCAGAGCCTGTTACTGGTCTATTCAGAGATTCAACTTCTTCCTGGTTTAATCTTGGGAGGGTGTATGTGTCCAGGAATTTATCCATTTCTTGTAGATTTTTTAGTTTATTTGCGTAGAATTATTTATAGTATTCTCTGATGGTAGTTTGTATTTTTGTGGAATCAGTAGTGATATCCCCTTTATCATTTTTTATTGCATCTATTTGATTCTTTTCTCATTTCTTCTTTATTAGTCTTGCTAGTGGTCTATCTGTGTTGCTGATTAAAAAAAAAAAAACAGCTCCTTGATTCAATTTTTTTTAAGGGTATTTTGTGTCTCTGTCTCTATCAATTCTGCTCTCATCTTAGTTATTTCTTGCGTTCTGCTAGCTTTTGAATTTGTTTGTTCTTGCTTCTCTAGTTCTTTTAATTGTGATGTTAGGGTGTCAATTTTAGATCCTACCTGCTTTCTCTTGTGGGCATTTAGTGCTATAATTTCCCTCTACACACTATTTAAATGTGTCCCAGAGATTCTGATACATTATATCTGTGTTCTCATTGGTTTCAAAGAACATCCTTGTTTCTGCCTTCATTTCATTATTTACACAGGAGTCATTCAGGAGCAGGTTGTTCGGTTTCCATGTAGTTGTATGGTTTTGAGTGAGTCTCTTAATCCTGAGTTCTAATTTGATTGCACTGGTCTGAGAGACAGTTTCTTGTGTTTTCTGTTGCTTTGCATTTGCTGAGGAGTGTTTTACTTCTCATTATGTGGTCAATTTTAGAATAAGTGCAGTGTGCTGAGAAGAATGTATGTTCTTTTGTTTTCTTTTTTTTTTTTTTGAGACAGAGTCTCGCTCTGTCACCCAGGCTGGAGTGCAGTGGCGTGATCGCGGCTCACTGCAAGCTCCGCATCCCAGGTTCACACCATTCTGCTGCCTCAGCCTCCCGAGCAGCTGGGACTACAGGTGCCCGCCACCATGCCTGGCAGATTTTTTGTATTTTAATAGAGACGGGGTTTCACCGTGTTAACCAGGATGGTCTCGATCTCCTGACCTCGTGATCCGCTCACCTCGGCCTCCCAAAGTGCTGGGATTACAGACCTGAGCCACCGCGCCCTGCCAAAGAATGTATATTCTGTTGATTTGTGGTAGAGAGTTCTGTAGATGTCTGTTAGGTCCAATTTGTCCAGAGCTGAGTTCAAGTCCTTGATATCCTTGTTACCCTTCTGTCTCATTGATATAATATTGACATTGGGGTGTTAACGTCTCCCATTATTATTGTGTGGGAGTCTAAGTCTCTTTGTAGCTCTCTAAGGACTTGCTTTATGAATCTGGGTGCTGTTGTATTGGGTGCATACATATTTAGGATAGTTAGCTCTTCTTGTTGAATTGATCCTTTTACCATTATGTAATGGCCTTCTTTGTCTCTTTTGATCTTTATTGGTTTAAAGTCTGCTTTATCAGAGACCGGGATTGCAACCCCTGCTTTTTTTGTTTTTGCTTTCCATTTGCTTGGTAGATCTTCCTCCATCCCTTTATTTTGAGCCTATGTGTGTCTTTAAACATGAGATGGGTCTCCTGAATACAGCACACCAATAGGTCTTGACTCTTTATCCAATTTGCCAGTCTGTGTCTTTTAATTTGGGCATTTAGCCCATTTACATTTAAGGTTAATATTGTTATGTGTGAATTTGATCTTGCCATTATGATATTAACTGGTTATTTTGCCCATTAATTGATGCAATTTCTTTGTAGCGTCAATGGTGTGTACATTTTGGTATGTTTTTGCAGTGTCTGGTACCGGTTGTTCCTTTCCATGTTTACTGCTTCCTTCAGGAACTCTTGCAAGGCAGGCCTGGTGGTGACAAAATCTCTCAGCATTTGCTTGTCTGTAAAGGATTTTATTTCTCCTTCACTTATGAAGCTTAGTGTGGCTGGATAGGAAATTCTGGGTTGAAAATTCTTTTCTTTAAGAATATTGAATATCAGCCCCCACTCTCTTCTGGCTTGTAGGGTTTCTGCCGAGAGATCCACTGTTAGTCTGATGGGCTTCCCTTTGTCGGTAACCCAACCTTTCTCTCTGGCTGCCCTTAACATTTTTTCCTTCATTTCAAACTTGGTGAATCTGACAATTGTGTGTCTTGGGGTTGCTCTTCTCAAGGAGTATCTTTGTGGTGGTCTCTGTATTTCCTGAATGTGAATGTTGGCCTGTCTTGCTAGGTTGGGGAATTTCTCTTTGATAATATCCTGCAGAGTGTTTTCTCACTTGAATCCATTCTCGCACTTTCAGGTACCGAACACCAATCAGACGTAGATTTGGTCTTTTCACATAGTCCCATATTTCTTGGATGCTTTGTTTGTTTCTTTTACTTTTTTTGGTCTAATCTTGTCTTCTCACTTTATTTCATTAATTTGATCTTCGATCACTGATATCCTTTCTTCTACTTGATCGAATCGGCTATTGAAGCTTGTGCATGCATCACGAAGTTCTCGTGTTGTGGTTTTCAACTCCATCAGGTCGTTTAAGGTCTTCTCTACACTGTTTATTCTAGTTTGCCATTCATCTAACCTTTTTTCAAGGTTTTTAGCTTCTTTGCGATGGGTTAGAACATTCTCCCTTAGCTCAGTGAAGTTTGTTATTACCGACCTTCCGAAGCCTACTTCTGTCAATTCATCAAACTCATTCTCCGTCCTGTTTTGTGCCCTTGCTAGCGATCAGCTGCAGTCCTTTGGAGGAGAAGAGGCTTTCTGGTGTTTGGAATTTTCAGCTTTTCTGCTCTGGTTTCCCCCACATCTTTGTGTTTTTATCTACCTTTGGTCTCTGATGTTGGTGACCTACAGATGGGGTTTTGCTGTGGATGTGCTTTTTGTTGATGTTGATGTTGATGCTAATCCTTTCTGTTTGTTAGTTTTCTTTCTAACAGTTGGGCTTCTTAGCTGCAGGTCTGTTGGAGTTTGCTAGAGGTCCACTCCAGACCCCATTTGCCTGGGAATCACCAGTGGAGGCTGCAGAACAACCAATATTGCTGCCTGATTCTTCCTTTGGAAGCTTCATCCTAGAGGGGCGCCCACCTGTATGAGGTGTCTGTTGGCCCCTACTGGGAGGTATCTCCCAGTCAGGCTTCACGGGTGTCAGGGACCCACTTAAGGAGGCAGTCTGTCCTTTCTTAGAGCTTGAACGCCATGCTGGGAGAACCACTGCTCTCTTCAGAGCTGTCAGACTAGGACGTTTAGGTCTGCCAAAGCTGTCTGCTGCTTTTTGTTCTGATATGCCCTGCCCAGAGAGGTTGTCTCTAGAGAGGCAGTAGGCCTTGCTGAGCTGTGGTGGGCTCCACCCAGTTTGAGCTTCCAGGCCTCTTTGTTTACACTGTGAGCACAAAACCTCCTACTCAAGCCTCAGCAATTGCGGATACCCCTCCACCTGCCAAACTGCAGCTCATGGCAGGTCAGTCTTAGACTGCTGCGCCAGCAGTGAGCAAGGCTCCACTGGCTTGGGACCCGCTGAGCCAGGCACAGGAGGGTATTTCCTGGTCTGCTGGTTGCGAAGACTGGGGGAAAAGCGCAGTATTTAGGCAGGAGTGTACGATTCCTCCAGTACAGACTGTCACGACTTCTCTTGGTTAGGAAAGGGAAATCCCCCAACCCCTTGCACATCCCGGGTGAGGCGACGCCCCACCCTGCTTCGGTTCGGCCTCCGTGCACTGCACCCATTGTCCCACCAGTCTCAATGAGATGAACCAGGTACCTCAGTTGGAAATGCAGAAATCACCCATCTTCTGCGTCAGTCTCGCTGGGAGCTGCAGACCGGAGCTGTTCCTGTTTGGCCATCTTGTAACTTAACTTTTACGCTCATAAAGTCATACGGAGTGGTATAATGGACATTGGAGACTTGGAGGGAGGGAGGATAGGAGACTCAATGGGAGGGAGGATAGAAGGGCAGTGAGGGATGCAAAATTACCTATTGCGTACAGTATACACTGCTTGGGTGATGGGTACACTAAAATTCACTGGTGAGTGAGAATGTAAATTAGTACAACCTATATGGAAAACAGTATGGAGATTTCTCAAAGAACTGAAAGTAGAAATATCATTTCATCCAGCAATCCCATTACAGGATATCTACCCAAAGGAGAAGAAGTCATTATATCAAAAAGATACCTGCACACGTGTTTATCACAGTATCATTCAGAATTGCAAAGACATGGAGTCAACCTGAGTGCCCATCAACCATTGAATGAAGAAAATTGATTGTGTGTGTGTGTTTGTATCCAGATATACACACACCATAGAATACTACTCAGCCATAAGAAAGAATGAGGATATCTTCCTAAGGAAGTAACTCAGGAATGGAAAACCAAGTGCCACATATTGTCACTTATAAGTGGGAGCTAAGCTGTGGGTACACAGAGGCATTCTGAGTGATATAATGGACATTGGAGACTTAGAGGCAGGGAGGATAGGAGGACTGTGAGGGATGAAAAACTACCTATTAGGTACAATGTACATTACTTGGGTGATGCGTACACTAAAATCCCAACTTTGCCAGTACACAATCTGTCCATGTAACAACAACAAAAAAATCACTTTTACCCGTAAAGCTATTGAAATAACAACATTAAAAGAAATAGGCCGGGTTCAGTGGCTTATGCCTGTAATCCCAGCACTTTGGGAGGCCGAGGCGGGTAGATCACGAGGTCAGGAGATTGAGACCATCCTGGCTAACATGGTGAAACCCCGTCTCTACTAAAAATACAAAAAAAATTAGCCAGGCATGGTGGTGGGCGCCTGTAGTCCCAGCTACTCGGGAGGCTGAGGCAGGAGAATGGCGGGAACCCGGGAGGCGGAGCTTGCAGTAAGCTGAGATGACGCCACTGCACTCCAGCCTGGGCAACAGAGCAAGATTCCGTCTCAAAAGAAAAAAGAAAAAAAAAAGATATGAACCATTAAGCCATGAAAAAATGAAAAAAAGTTGCAAAGGTTTAAACATAGTCATTGCATTGTTTAAAGTTGTTTAGAAAAAAAGCAAATAATACACACTTGTTTGCATAAAGAAAAAGGTGTCTATGAGTTCCACCACCCAGAAATGACTATTAACAGTGTCTACCTGTATACGTATTTTTTACAGTATTATTTAGAGTGAAAAATTATAGACAACGTAAATGTCTGTCAATAGGAAATTAGTTAAGTAAATTACACTTCACCACTGAAAAGTGTTCACCTTATATTATTCAGTTTAGAGAGTAGGCCAACCAACTATAAAGTAGTTATCCCCTGCTTCCTTCAAAAAAATATTAAAACTTGAGCATGGGGAAGACTCTGTAACAACTGCAAATTTTTTACAGAAAATACAGGGAAAAAGAGCATGTTAAGTGTCCATGTAGGTGCCAGTAGAAAAATGAAGACTTCAGAAAAGAAACTCTAGGACAAATGACCCAGTTTCTTTAAAAATAAAATTGCAGATGGGAAACAAGATGGAAGGGGGAGCTTGAAAAGAGATTTGAGACACATCAGGTATTTGTAACGTACAGACCTTATTTGGGTTTCTATTCAAATCAAATTTTAAGAAGTGTATTGCCAATGTATTAATATTTGTTGAAGCTGGGTGATAGCTAAATGGAATTCATTACACCTCTCTACTTTTGTATATATATGTTTGAAAATTTCTGTAAAAATTTATTTTTAAAGCAGTTTACAAAACAGTTTAATATTTTGTCAGTGTTTAGCTGGAGATAGTAAGTTGCAGGTGTTTTTCTTTTTTTTCTTTAATTTCTTTCTGTTTTTCTATGACTTCCAACAGGTTTTTATTTTTAAATCATAATTAGAATAATAATTATACACTTTCAGTACTGAAACATCTTCAGTGTCCAGCATGAATTTATCTTTACCTTTTTTGTAAGTGTATGTTCTCAAGTTTTTCAAGATTATTTATAATACATTTATATTCTACTTTTAATCCCAAATATATTCAAGAAGACTACTTGAATTGTTAGGAATTCAGAGATAATAATATTGACATTTGTGTATAATTTTATATTCTTGTTTCAGATTCCCAAACGCTGGAAAATCCTCTTTGCTAAGTTGTGTTTCTCATGCAAAACCTGCAATCGCAGATTACGCATGTAAGTATAATTTGATTGTATATTTTAATGAGTGGA
The DNA here is from genome assembly GCF_043159975.1 of Macaca nemestrina. Lineage (NCBI taxonomy): Eukaryota > Metazoa > Chordata > Mammalia > Primates > Cercopithecidae > Macaca > Macaca nemestrina. The sequence goes on from NC_092128.1 coordinate 69,992,487, forward strand.
GGTAAACTTTTAAAGACTAATACTTCTCTGAGAATGAATAAAATGACAACTCTGAGGGTATCCTTAGTTGGAAAACTTTTGGCAGATAGAGTGCTGTTGCACAGGCCAAAGTGCAGTTGCATGATCATGGCTCATTGCAGCCCAGGCTAAAGCCATCCCCCTGCCCCAGCCTCCCATGTAGCTGGGACTACAGGTGTGTGCCCCCATGCTTAGCTAATTTTGTATGTGTGTGTGTGGTGGGGGGGGGGGGCAGGGCAGGGACAGGGGTTTCCTTATGTTGCCCAGGCTGGTCTTGAACTCCTGGGCCGAAGTGATCTCCCACCTTGGCCTTCTAAATTGCTGGGATTATAGGCGTGAGCCATCCTCCCCAGCCATATTTTCCATTGATCTTTGAAACCTCTGTACCCCTCAGCAAAGTTTCTTAAACAGGTTAGACACTTTATTGCATTTATTTTTCTGTTGCATAGTAGTTTATTTGGTTTAGTTAGGATTTTATGAACCACTTACCCTTTATCAGGCACTGTGATAAGTACCAGGAAGACTGCGTTGAGTACTTCCATTCATTTAGCAGATACTTATTTTTAGGAGCCATATTAGGTTCTGGGATTACAAAGACTGATAAACAGAAACAGCTCCTATTTTGACTTTTATTGAGTTTGTAGACTAGTGGAGTAAGGCATATATATCACTGATAAATATAAGGGAATATAAAAGGATACTATGAAAGAGTGTAGATGACTGCTTTAGGCTTCCTTAAGGATGTGTGATTTTGGACTGATACATGAGGAATAATTACGAGTTAATTAGTAAAATAGAGTGGAGGGTGAAGGATCTTTAATCAGAGGAAATAGATTTGTGTGTCTAGAGAACATGAAGTAAGGGAAAGAATCGAGATGAGCCTGGAGGTGTAAGAGAGCATATCACATAGACCGTTTAGGCTGTATTTGATTTTTGTATCTTAAGAGCAATTGGAAGCATTTAAGCAAGGGATAAAATGCTTAAGTTTGCTCCTCACAGAGATCTCCGCCTATAATATAGAAAATGGATTGGCGTGGGACATGAAGGGGTCTGAGAAAACCAGTTAGTAGGCTCTTGTGGTAGCTAGATGAGATATAAAAGAAGCTTTGGTTAAAAGTAATGAGTATGATAAGATCTCTGCCATCATTAAAAGGATAGAGAATGCCATTAACTTGGAAAATAAAATCAAGCCGTTCTAAAATTAGACTGACGAAGTAGAGTGAAGTTTGGGCTAATTGCTATAAATCACAAGGCCAATATTTGTTATAATATGTAGGACTTGAGAAGGGAAAGCTTTTAGTCATAGGAAAGAGGCTAGTGTGGGATTGATGAGGCTTAAGGATAACAATGAGAAGGAACTAGAGGATAACTGAATGAGAAGGAACTAGAAAAATTTCACCCACAGATCCAGTGATAGAAACCTAATATCTTACCCTCCTGAACATCTATCACACACCTTAAAGTGCAATAGAAGAACGTTGAGGTTCAGTAATTACATTAGGCCTATGCAGATTATAAAAATCTGTATTTGTCTTTTTCCAAATACTATTTATTTATTTGTTTGTTTGTTTATTTTAGAGACAGGGTCTAGCTCTGTCACCCAGGCAGGAGTACAGTGGCATGATCATTATACCTCACTGCAACTTTGAACTCCTGGGCTCAAGCAGTCCTCCCACCTCAGCCTCTGGAGTAGCTAGGACTACAGGTGCACTGCCATGTCTGCCTAATTTTAAATTTTTTGTAGAAACAGGGTCTCACTATGCTGCCCAGGCTCATCTTGAACTCCTAGCTTCAAATGATCCTCCTGCCTTGACTTCCCAAAGCATTGAGATTACAGACATGAGCCACAACACTTGGCCTCCAAGTACATGTTAAATAGCAAAGATAATAATAGTTTCCATTTTAGCAAATTAGAGCAAAATCTGAATTGAAGTATTGTTTATTCCACGCATAATGCCAAGACAGTTTTGAGAGTACCAGCCCTAAAATAAATTCTACTCTTAATTTATTGCTGTGTTTTCTTTTAGTTACAACATTAAAGCCTGAACTTGGAAAGATTATGTACCGTGATTTCAAACAGGTAGGTGTTTTTAAATTAAAACACTATATTAGAAGTCAGAGTACTTGGTTTTGGTACTTACTTGGATTTTATAGTATTTGCCTGTTTCTGTGGTGTTAGGGGAGAAAAGGTAACAAGATTTTGTTTATAAGTGAAACTGGTCAGATTAATTCTGAGCACTATCATAATAAAATATTTAATTTCTTCTTGCAAAGGTTAGGTCCAGTTTATCCCTACAACATTATGTCTTCTTGGTCTTGGTTTCTTCTTATTGCAAGTCTTCCTTTTACTACTATATTGGATTATTTTTCTTCATTTTTTAAAAATACTCTCTAAAGTTCGTGGTAATAATTTTATTCCAACTTTCTTTTTTTGAAAAAAAAAAAAAGTTTTAATGGAGTTTTGGTCTCAACCAGCTATTAAAATTCATTTTTCCTTCATAAGTAACAACTGTGGATCTTCTGCATAATTAGAATAAAATTAAAAAAAGGAAAGTAACAATATTTAAAATATAATGTACAATCTGGTAGGTGTGCTCCTTAGCATTTACCCTTGTACATTGAAAAGTTATGCACACACAGAAGTCTGCACATGGATGCTTATAGCAGCGTTATTTATAATTACCAAACCTTGGCCAAGATATCTTTCAGTAGGTGAATGGGTAAATAAACTGTGGTATATATTTAGACAGTGGATTATTATTCAACTCTAAAAAGAACTGGGGTATCAAGCCTCAAAAAGATCTAGGAGAACCTTAAATGCATACTAACTGAGAGAAGCCAATCTGAAAGGACTGTATGATTCCAACTATATGACATTCTGGATAAGGCAAAGCTGTGGAGACAGTAAAATCAATGACTGCCAGGGTTAGGGAGGAAGGAGAGATGAATACGCAGAGTACGGAGAACTTTTAGGATATACTATAAAGTATGATACGTATAGTAAAGTATGATACTGTATAATATTACAGCAACAGAATGTTGCTGTAATGGTAGACACAGTATACGTTTGTTAAAATCCATAGAATGTATAGCATCAAGAATCAAACAATGTAAAGTATAGACTTTGGGTGCTAACGATGCATCAAGATAGGTTCATATAGTTTTATGACGTAATTTAAAGAAACATTAAAAAATTATATGCTGTTGTAATAGTGATAACATTAAAATATAAAACTTCAGTTATAGAATGTTAAATGTAAGTAAAATTGTATTAAATATAGGATAATATGAATAGAGAGAACAATATTTAGAGGAAAAGAGAACATCGTTTATACCTAATTTTTAAGAGAAATCAGTAGAGGAAATTTCAGGACATGAGACTTCTGTTATGCATGCTGCTTTGTCAGCTTCCTTTAAAACCCTGAATTCTTTATCTACACTGGGCAGGGGATGTCGAGTACTGCCTCTCATTCTTGATTGCACTTCAGAATTATCTGGGTGGTCTAAGAACAGCAATGATAAGTGATGCTTAGGCCCCAGAGATTTGAAACTAAATCTCTTGGGGGTAGGGCCTGGGCATTTGTAGCTTCTAAGAGTTCCCTACATGATTATGATGCCCAGTGAGGTTTGAAAAGCACAAGTGTGGCCGGGCGTGGTGGCTCACACCTGTAATCCCAGCACTTTGGGAGGCTGAGGTGGGCAGATCACGAGGTCAGGAGATCGAGAGCATCCTGGCTAACATGGTGAAACCCCATCTCTACTAAAAATACAAAAATACAAAAAAAAAAAAAAAATCAGCCGGGTATGGTGGCAAGTGCCTGTAGTCCCAGCTACTCCAGAGGCTAAGGCAGGAGAATGGCATGAACCCGGGAGGTGGAGCTTGCAGTGAACTGAGATTGAACCACTACACTCCAGCCTGGGCGACAGAGCGAGACTCTCTCTCAAAAAAAAAAAAAAAAAAAAAAAAAAAAACCCCGCAAATGTAGAATGATGGTTAATAATTATTATTCCCTCTAAAAGGAGTCTAGGAAACTGTATTCTTCTATTAAGTTGGTGCAAAAGTAACTGTGGTTTTGGCCATTAAAAGTAATGGCCAAAAGTAGAAGAAAGTAGGAGAGCCACAACTACAACTCGGGTTTGTCGAATACTGTTTCACCTGACTGATCTTACCTGAATACTGGAACAAGATGAGATGATGACTAGGTGACAAGGAAGCATGCTCAGGTGAATGAACTTCTAGATGATAGAGCTCTGCTCCTCATGTAATGCCATGAGATTTGCTTAAGTAAAAACAATAATGACCTACAAAAATGTGAAGCATTAACAAACATGGCACTACAAAGAACAGGTGAGGAGAATCACACCTCTATTAATATAGTAAAGTCTGTTAAAAGTAATGCCAAAACCACAGTTACTTTTACACCAACCTAATACTTGGTGAGAATGGTTGATCATCCTGCTAGTATAATATGAACAGAAAAGGAACAATGGTGCCAGATCATTACAAATTGAATTTAAAATGCAGAGCTGTACCTGGTAAATGTCTGCTGAATTAATATCTTTGTAAACTTGTATGAATTCAGAGTGTAAAGGTTGAAATTCTATGAAAAGTTCATATTGGACAATACCATTTAGGACATTATAAATAAATTTTAAACTAGGGATTAGTGTGGTGGCTCACGCCTGTAATCCCAGCACTTTGGGAGGCTAAGGTGAGAGGATCACTTGAGGATAGGAGTTTGAGAGCAGCCTGTGCGAGATAGCGAGACCCTGTTTCTACAAAAATTTTTTTTGTTAACTGGGCATGGCGGTGCGCACCTGGCATCTTAGCTGCTTGGGAGACTGAGGTGGGAACATGGCTTGAGCCCAGGAGCTCGAGGCTACAGTGAGTTATGGTCACACCACTGCACTCCAACCTGGGTGACAGCAAGATCCTGTCTCTAAAATAATAATAAATAAATGTTAAACTAATCTGTAAAATTCCTCGATTATTAGATTGATAGTAAATATGGGACTCTAATATCTGATAACAAGATTTTAATTCTTAATACTGTACATTAATTTTGCTTTTATAGTATCTTGACTTTTCAAAGATTTAGTGGTAATCATAAGTTAGGAACTGTTTATATTTGAAATATCTTGAGAATTTTTGGATGTAATTGAACTTGTGGTTTTCATACATTTTCCTTTTTCATTAACCATGCAACTTTGTATTAGATATCAGTAGCTGATCTTCCGGGTTTAATAGAAGGAGCACATATGAACAAAGGAATGGGCCACAAATTCCTCAAGCATATAGAAAGAACTAGACAACTACTTTTTGTTGTAAGTCATATGCATACTAATGTGGTGATGTTCAAATAAATTGAAAACCAATGAATTTAGTTTTTCTAAGAATTTTTTTATAAATAAGAAAGTGGTAGCATATGTTACTCCACTAAGTCTTTTATAATACGGGGATGGAAGTGACATTGTTTACTATATCATATGTAAGTTTGGCCATACTTGCCAACATGTATTTCCTTAAGATTTCCAACATACTACTGTATTATATAGTATTATAGTATCTCTTTCATTCTTCATTGATGGTGCTAGAGTTATATATGAGATTGTCTTTATTCATACAAATTGTCTTATCCTAGTTTTTTATTAATGACTAATTTTATCAGCATAATTAAAGTTATCTTAACATCTCTGTTTCCGTTATTTATTTTGAATTACTAAATAACAAGTAGAGTACAGAGAAATTGTTTTTAGCTTGAGAGAGTAAAACATTTTAAAATATAGAAATGTATAGCTATTCTTATGTTAAAGGCTGTCTCTTTCCTTCTCTTTTTTTAGGTTGATATTTCTGGATTTCAGCTTTCTTCTCACACTCAATACAGAACTGCTTTTGAAACCATAATACTGCTTACAAAAGTAGGTTTTCTGTTTTACTGTGTTCTGTATTTGGTCAAATATGTAGGAATATAAGACTATATGAAATAACATAATTACAGTCTATACATACTCTGCCTTTAAAGCTTTGATGTCAGTTAAAGAATTACTTAAACTTGTTGTCTCCAGTTCCTCTACATTTGTTTACTCCTCAAACTACTGCAATGGACAAAATACTCCTGGGCTTCCAAATCCCTATTACATACTTTCCCAGACTTTTATCTTGCTTCAGCTTTGGCACGTTGTCTAATTCTTCTTGTTTCTCATTCTTAGTTTTGTGACCTGTAATCTTCTGGTTCTATTTCTACTCTTAACAGTATTTCTCAGTCTACTTTTTAGGCTCTTTTTTTTCCTCATCCTTTAAGTAACATTATTCAAAGTTCTGTCCTAACCTTATTTTGCAATCTTACCCACTCTCATTGCTTTAGTTACGATTAATAATACTGATAACTGCCAGATCTGTAGCTGATACCTAGATCTTTTCATTGTTCTTTTTTTTATTTGAAACGGTCTTGCTTTGTCTGCCAGGCTGGAGTGCAGTGGTATGATCTCAGCTCTCTCTGTCTCCCGGGCTCAAGTGATTCTCCTGCCTCAGCCTCCCAAGTAGCTGGGATTACAAGCGTGTGCCACCACGCCTGGCTAATTTTTGTATTTTTAGTAGAGACAGGGTTTCACCGTGTTGGCCAGGCTGGTCTCGAACTCCTGACCTCAGGTAATCCACTTGCCTCAGCCTCCCAAAGTGCTGGGATTACAGGTGTGGGCCGCCGCACCCAGCTTTTGTTGTTCTTTATACCAGATGCCCATTGGACATCTTCTTTGTTTGGATATCCCATTAGTCACTTAAACTTAATATGGATAAAAGTAAAGTTTTAAAAAACTTTTCAGCCATCCCCATAACTTAGTGAATGTATGAGCTATGTGATATACTGATTCTTCTCACCACCTACACAAGTGCTGTCAGTTTTTAATCCTAAATCTCTCTGAAATCCATCCTCTTGTCTTCATCTACACTGTTACAATCATCAGTCCTTCTTACTGGAATATTGAATCTGGTCATGTCCAGTCTCCCTGTGTCCTGCCTTGCTTCTCTCTAGTCCATTTTTTATATGGCAGCTAGAGTGATCTTTGTAAAAGCACCAAGCTGATGCTGATGTTCCCTGCCTAAAACACTTTGATGGACCCCCATAGCTGTTAGGTTAAAGTCTAACCTGAGCATGATTTATGAAATCTGCAAATTTGGGCCCCTGCCTAGCAGTCCTCCATAACCCTGTCCCCTAGATGCTATATTTCAGCCATGTGATTTCTCTCATGGCTGACAACATGATGTTGCTTACCTCCAGGACTTTATAGATCCTATTTGATTTGCCACTTCTTGTCTATAATGATTAATACTGCTGTGAACATTTGTGTGCAGGTTTTTGTATAGACGTGTTTTCATTTCTCTTGGATATATACTTAGGAGTGGAATTGCTGGATCAGATGGTAATTATTTGTTTAACATTTTGAGGAACTGCCAAACTATTCCGAATTGGTAGCACCATTGTGCCATTTTACAGTCCCACCATCAATGTATGAGAGTTCCAATTTTTCCACATAAATGTCAACACTTGTTATTGTCTGTCGTTTTTACTTTAGTCATCCTAGTGGGAGTGCAGTGGTATTTTGTTAGAGTTCTTATTTGCATTTCTCTTAAGATTACTGATGCTAAGAATGTTTTTATGTGCTTATTAGCCATTTTTGTGTCTTTGGAGAAAAGTCTGTTCAGATTCTGTGTGCATTACTATTTGTATTATTTGTCTTTTAATTGTTGAGTTGTAAGCATGTTTTATATTTTTGGAGATAAGTCCCTTCTTTTTTTTTTTTTTTTTTTTGGGATGTCGCCTGGGCTGGAGTGCAGTGGCACAATCTTGGCTCAGTGCAACCTCCGCCTCCTGAGTTCAAGTGATTCTGCAGCCTCAGCCTCCTGAGTAGCTGGGATTACAAGCACGTGCCACCATACCTGTCTAATTTTTTATTTTTAGTAGAAACAGGGTTTCACCATGTTGGCCAGGGTGGTCTTGAACTCCGGACCTCAGGTGATCTGCCACCTCGGCTTCCCAAAGTGCTGGGATTGCAGATGTGAGCCACCATGCCTGGCTGGAAATAAGATACATAATTTGAAAATATTTTCTCCCCTTCTGTGACTTGTCTTTTCACTTTTTCAGTGTATTTTTTGTGTCTTCTTTGTGGCAAAAAACATTTATTTATTTAATTTTCCAGTTTTATTAAAGTGTAATTGACATAAATTGTGTGTACTTAAAGTGTACAATTGATATTTGGATATATGTGTACATCGTGAAATGATTAAATCAAGCTAATTAACACGATTCATCATCTTACATTTTTGTGTGTGTGCTGAGAACATTTAAAATGTGTTTTAGCAATTTTCAAATATATAATACATTAACTATAGTCATCATACTGTACAATAGATATCCAGAGCTTATTCATCCTATTTAACTGAATCTTTGTTCCATTTGACCAACACCCCTCCATCCTTCCTCCCCCAAACACCTTGGCAACCACCATTTTCTCTGCTACTATGAATTCAACCTTTTAAGATTCCACGTATAAGTGGGATTTTGCAGTTTATTTGTTTTTCTGTGCTTGGCTTATTTCACTTAGCATAGTGTTCTCCAGGTTCATCCATGTTGTTGTAAATGACAAGTTTCTTTTTTTAAGGCTGAAGAGTATTCAGTTGTGTGTGTGTATATCACATTTTCATTATTCATCCATTGATGGACACTGAGGTTGATTCCATGTCTTGGCTATTATGAATAATGCTTCAGTAAAAATGGGAGTGCAGAGATCTGTTTGACATACTGATTTTATTTCCTTTGGATATATATCCAGAAGTGGGATTGCTGGATCATTTGGTAGTTCTATTTTTAATTTTTTGAGAAATCTTTATACTGCTTTTTATAATGGCTGTACTAATTTACATTCCCACCCAACAGTGTTCAAGCGTTCTTCTTTCTCTATATCCTTGATAACACTTGTTTTCTTTTGTCTTTTTGATAATAGCCATCCTTCCAAATGTGAGGAGCTATCTCATTGTGGTTTTCCTTTTCATTCCCTAATGATCCGTGATGTTGAACATTTTTTCATACACATATTCACATATTGGTCATTTTTATGTTTTTGAGAAATGTCAATTCAGGTTCATTATCCATTTTTAAATCAGGTTTCTATTACCCAAAGTGATCTGCGGATTCAGCACAATCTGTATCAAAATTCTAATGACATTTTTCACAGAAATAGAAAACAAATCTTAAAATTTGTATGGAACCACAAAAGACCCTGAATAGCCAAAGCAATCTTGAGCAAAAAGAACAAAGCTGGAAGCTTCACATTACCTAATTTCAAAACCTACTACAAAGCTATAGTAATCAAAACAGCGTGTTACTGGCATAACAATAGACACATAAACCTATGGAACAGAATCCAGAGCTCAGAATTAAATCCATGCATTTACAGTTAATTTTCAACAAAGGAACCTAGAACACACAGTAAGAAAAGGGCAGTTTTCTTCTTCAATAAGTGATATTGAGAAAACTGAATTTCCACATGCAGAAAAGTGAAATTAGACCCTTATTTCACACCATGTGAAAAATCAGTTCAAAGTTGATTAAAGACATAAACTCAAAGCCTGAAACCATAAAACCACTAGAAGAAAACAGAGAAGTTCCATGACATTTGTCTGAGCAATTATTTTTTTTAATGTGACCTCAAAGCATAGGCAACAAGAAGAAAAATAGACAAGTAGGATTGCATCAAACTAAAAAGCTTCTGCACAGCAAAGGGAATAATCAGCAGAGTGAAGAGGCAACCAAGGGAATGGGAGAAAATACCTGTAAATCATATAACTGATAAGTGGTTGCTATCCAAAACATAAGGAAGCAAAACAACTCTCAATAGCAAGAAAACAACCCAAAATTTTTAATTTTGATGAAATTCCATTTGTTTCATTCTTTTCTTTCCTTTTTTTAAATTAAACTAAAGTTTTTTGTAGAGATGGGGTCTTACTAAGTTGTCAAGGCTTGTCTTGAACTCCTGGGCCCAAGTGATGCTCCTACCTCAGCCTCCTAAAGTGCTGAGATTACAGGCATGAGCCACCATGCCCAGCCTTATTTATTTATTTATTTTTATTACAAACAGGGCCTCATTCTGTCATGTAGGCTAGAGTGCAGGCATGATCCTAGCTCACTGCAGCCTCAAACTCCTGGTTGGTAGCCTTAAGCAGGTTTCCGCCTTTTATCTACTCTTTTACTTGTGCTTTTCATGTTATATCTAAGAAACGGTTGTTTAATCCAAGGCGACAGAGATTTATTCCTAAGTACATTTACTTTTTCCAAGAATACTACAGGTATAACATTCAGTGATCATTACTGACTTCTGAATTTTATCTGTGTGAAGTCCAGATACCCATATTTGACTCCAGACACAAAATTACAACTGTCACTAGGATATCATTTAAGCTAAAACACACTAACACTTGATCTAACTAGAATCATTTTTTGAAATTCTTCCTTTTGTTTTCTGTTGTTGGGATTTATTGCATTTCAGTAACGTGAATGGGCTTTAGATCACCTAGGTCATTAATTACCAAATAAGTAGTTTATACAGAAACCAATACTAAAATTATTGGGTTTTCTCTTTTGATTTAAAGGAGTTGGAATTGTACAAAGAGGAACTTCAGACAAAACCTGCACTCTTGGCAGTTAATAAAATGGACTTGCCAGATGCCCAAAGTAAGTTCCATGAATTGATGAACCAGCTCCAGAATCCTAAAGGTAAGCCTATTTATTCATTTAATTCTAATTTAAAGAATAATTACAATGTACAGAGAATGCTGTTATAATCAGTGGAAAAGAAAACTGACAGTTTCTGCTCTTAAAAGTCATGTTTGAAGAAAGAATGTACAAAACATATAAATAACATTGTAACATAATTATCAAATTCTAGAATGTTCGATATGGACAGTAAATTAAAGGAGACAAAAGAAAGATTAATTTGAACTAAAAAGGTAGGCTTCATGAAGAATAAAACTTAACTTGGGCCCATAAAGCGTATGTGGGATTTGAATAAAAGGAGGAAAAAGCATCTACCCTGTGAAGTCTTTCATTTTCATTAACATACTTCACAAGCTCTTCATTCCCCTAGTACTATACATCATAAAATTAAAAACAGAACTAAGAAGTTCTAAAGAAGTATGTTTCTTGGCAAAACTAACTCTATAGATAGTTTCTGAAGAGGATGAGTCTTCTGAAAAGAACTGCATTTTTCCTGTGTATGTGTGACACAGAAAAATAGAAGCTATGACTCCAAAATGATTTATTTGTCTGGAATTTACTTCTTGGACTATATGTAAAGTAACTTAAAGGGATTCTCCACAGTTTTGAATATTGACATTTTCAGAACACCTTGTATCCTATGGCAATGATGATTTCATTCAGTCTAGTAAAGAACCTCATGCACAAATGAGGAAAAGTAGGGTGTATGGTATGTGGCTAACATGTTTTTCAGTAATATGTCTCTTTTTATTCTTGGTAACAATTGTGGGAAAATAGATTATAGTGTGCTAAGACTGTCAAACGGCACCAGAAGGTCCTTTCCTCTCAAAAATCTTTCCACTGTGTAATTTACATGTTGGAGCTGCCCTTGAGTTAATAAATTACTCATGGGATATAAATAATCCCTAATAGTAAATAGTCCTCATTCCTAATGACATTTGCTTTATAAGGTCATTAGTTCTGTTTGCTAGTTGATCTTGCAGAGAAGGGAATTTTCAGAGGAAGTACCAAAAGTGGGGGTGACTCAGGAGTCCATAGTTGTTCTGATCTATTGTGAAATAAAATATAGGCCCTTTAGTGATAATCCTGAGTTAGCCTCTCTGGACTTTCTTGGGGACCTTTGAATCTCAGAAAGCAAGCTCCATGTTGTCTTTTCCACCAATCTGTTTCAGTTCAGCCTTTCTAGTTCATATCAGTTAATCCATCCAATCAGTATGCCATCTCCCCAGCCAATCAGTATGCCATGGTGACAGGGTAAAGGTAAAAGTAATATAACAGTTGTTAGCCCATGTGGGGTGATAGATTGGACTCATCTGAAATTACCTTCCCTTGAATTCTCTATAATACCTCTTCAGTTTTTGTATGGATCCTAGCATCATTGATGATAAACCTATACTTTCAGGAAGTTAAAGGTCTCCAGTGTCCTGAGGCCAAGTAGAATGTCTCAAATTATAAATGATGTTACTATTTTTACAGAAAATGTCTTTCAGAGAATCAGTGCTGCCTTGTCTTATTTAACCCCCTACACAAAATTTATTACTTCCTTAAGTAAGTCGTTTTTGTGATCCATCTTCTATTCATACTTAGTTTGGTTTAAAATATATTCATCTAACAAGTATATTTTGTGCCAAGAACCTTACCATAATCAATAGTAAAATCCAAAGCTCTGAGAACTTTAATTAGAGAAAAAAGGGGAAAAAAGGCATGAAAAATGCTAAGTTTTTGGTTCCCTGCTTCACAAATCAAACCAAAGTTTTAACTAGCTTTCAAAAACAATGAAAATCTGCTTAGTTTATGTTCTTTCTTTTAGATTTTCTGCATTTATTTGGAAAAAACATGACTCCAGAGAGGACTGTAGAGTTCCAACATATCATCCCCATATCTGCAGTTACTGGAGAAGGTATCGAAGAATTAAAGAACTGTATAAGAAAGTCACTGGATGAACAGGCCAACCAAGAAAATGATGCGCATCATAAGAAACAATTGCTTAATTTGTGGATTTCTGATACAGTGTCTTCTAGTGAGCCACCATCAAAGCATGCTGTTACTACTTCCAAAATGGATATAATTTAAATATATTAAAAATGGTATTAATGGAATAGTTATTTAATGCTTAAAAACAAGGAAATCCTTTCGTCTGTGATAACCTGGAGAACATGTTAAGTAAAATAAGCAAGGCTTAGAAAGACAAATACTGCATAATCTCACTTACATGTGGAATCTTAAAAAGTTGAACTCATAGAAGGAGAGAACAGAATTTGGTTATCAAGGGCTGGTGGGGCAGTGGAGGATTGAGGAGAGATGGTCAAAATATGCAAAATTTCGGTTAGACAAGGAAACTGAGTTCAAGAGATCTATTGTACAGCTTGGTGACTGTAACAACAATGCATTTTGAAACTTACTGAGTACATGTTAAGTGGTTTTTCCAAAAAGCACGTAAGGTAATGCACATTAATTGGCTGTATTGAGCCATTCCACAATGTATAGATATTTCAAACATGTTACACATGATAAATCCATAGTTTTTCTATGTCATTTTTTAAAATTATATTTAAATTTTTTATTTTGAAAGCTTTTTCACAGATCTTTTTTTTAGTAGTATTACCTTCTGATATATGTGTCATTGTTCAAGAACCATACCTTTTAAAGTTATCATTTTGTAATTAAGTACATCAACAGTAAAAAGTAACTAGTGGCCAGGCATGGTGGCTCACGCCTGTAAACCCAGCACTTTCGGAGGCCGAGGAGGGCAGATCACTTGAGGTCAGGAGTTCAAGACCAGCTTGGCCAACATGGCTAAACCCTGTCTCTACTAAAAATATGAAAAATTACCCAGGCGTAGTGGCACATGCCTGTTGTAGTCCCAGCTAGTCTAGAGGCTGAGGCGAGAGAATCGATTGAATGCAGGAGGTGGAGGATACAGTGAGCCCGAAATCGTGCCACTACTCCAGCCTGGGTGACAGAGCTAGACTCCATCTCATAAAAAAAAGAGCTAAAAAATTACATTTTACAAGTTTATGGCCAGCCCACCTATAATAACATTCTCTGATATTCCTTTACTTAGGATGTCCCTATTGAGATCATTTTTAAAATTTATGTAGAAGGATTCTGTAGATTATTATTAGAATGAACAATTCAGTTTTTTTTTGTTTTTGAGCCTGTCTTGTACCTGGTTGCACTAAATATATAATAGTTATCTTTTGTGGAGACCTTAAAACCCTAAATTTGAACACGTGTTCAATGATAATAAAGATATAACAGAAACTAACAGATAGGTGTTTGTGATTTGAGCTTTTGGAAAATTTTCTTTTCTTGAGTATAATATTTTTTCCTGAATTGGAGGAGGCCGATCTATGTGTTTTGTTTTTCTTTTGTCCTAGTCTGTTTCACTTTCTTTTGTCCTAATCTATTTAATTTCCCACTTTGTTATTTTAGTAAAGAGAGAATAAATAGAAAGTGCAGGCCAGCCATGGTAGTTTGGGCCAGACATAGTGATACATGCCTGTAATCCTAGCACTTTGGGAGGCCAAGGTGGAAGTATTGCTTGAGCCCAGGAGTTCATGCCTGAGCAACATAGCGAGACCCTGGCTTTCTATAAAACAGAATGCAAACTTTAATATCGACAATCAATATAAGAGATTGCAATTTCTGAATTTCTACCTGTTTCACAAATACAAATTGGACATTTTCCTTTTAAATGAGTTTTATTATAAAATGTACATATTGATTGTAAAAACAAAAAATTCAAACAGTACAAAAGCATATAAGTAAATGATAAAAGCTCCCTTCTTTGTGCATTAGGCCCCTCAGTTCTTCCCAGGGAAAATGATTGTTAATAGTTTACGTTCTTGCAGAAATTTTTTATGCATAAATTTGTACCCAAAAAATTAATTATATAAATTTTATCCAACTTAATTTTTTTTTACAAAATAGTAACAAGTTAATGAGCTTTAAAAAAATTGTACTTCAGGCCAGGCATGGTGGGTTCATACCTGTAATCCCAGCACTTTGGGAGGCTGAGGCAGGAAGACCACTTGAGATCAGGAGTTCAAGACCAGCCTGGCCAACATGGCAAAAACCCATCTCTACTAAAATACAAAAATCAGCTGGGCATGGTGGTGCATGCCTGTAATCCCAGCTACTTGGGAGGCTGAGGCAGGAGAATCACTTGAACCCAGGAGGCGGAGGTTGCAGTGAGCTGAGATCGCGCCATTGCACTCCAGCCTGGAGGACAAGAGGGAGACTTCTGAAAACAAACAAGAAAGTACTTCAAAAATTATTCTTCAATGCTGTTTTTAAATTAGAAATTATTTTGGAATTTAATGTTGCATACAGCCTGAGATAGGGCTATTCATCCTCTTGTAAAGTATTAAAGAAAAATAATGCATTGTTCTCAGCTTAAATTTATTTCTGATTTGACAACATGAGTGACATTTTCCCAGTATTATTTCACTTATATTTGTTTTATTTTCTGTTCCTGACTCCTACCTCCCGTTCCAGTCCCCAGACTGTCTTTTGTATTTCTTTTTTCTTCATTTCTCACGTATTTATTGAGTGTCTCTCCTGTACCAGACACTGTCCAAGGTGCTGTATGTAACATGTTGACGAGAACAGACAGGACCTACTGCCCTTGTATATCTTGCATTTGATAACAGAAACTGCAGGGGATTGGAATAGCCTCTTTCCTTAACAAGAAAAGAATAAGAGTGAGGAAAAACGTTTGGAATTTGTAGTGATCACAGTGACCAAGTTTTGTATTGGGTATGTTTTACATTTGTAACTTCAGTGCTATTTTTTTTAAGCTCCATTATTTTCTAAATGTAAACAAGTAGCAATATAAGGATAGTTTCATCAGGTGAATGTGTGGCAAAGGGTAGTAGATGTGTGTTCAGCATTATTTGCCCTGTCAGTGCCCAGGGTGCCACTCCATGACTAACTGAAACATTTTATTATGTGACTCACTAAGATGTTCAATTCGTTAGTATTTTCTGGTCACTGAAAGTGTACTCTATGTACCTTTTTTTGACCTTTGATTTTTATTCTGATGGAGAAAATCAGATTCCTTTTTTATATTATAAAAAATAATTTTGAAACATAAGGACTTACTTTGAAGTAAGTCTTTTAACATTATCTCAGATGCATTTTATTTTGTCCTTAAGATCATTTTTACGTTTCAAAATGCAATTTTCAAAATACGTACTTTTTTGAAACACTTATTACTGAATAACCAGAGTATTAAATTCAATGTATAGCAAATTTTTACAAAGTCCCAGTAGTTCTTGCAGAGCTTTCTATAATATCAGATTTATTTACCATCATGAAATAGAAGTTTATACAGTATTAAGTATATTGTACTATGAAGTTGGACCTGTGCACTGAAAAATTCCAAAATACCTATTATATTGTGCTTTTTGTGATATATATTCATATTATTTATTATAGCAAGATGAACTTTTTAAAAAATGGTAAACATGTATTAGTTACATAATCAGGAAAAAAGTCATCTTTTATAATGAGAAAAATTACGTCAAGGATATTTCGTTTCAAGTTTTGTCCAATTAGTTTTCTTGTAAAGTTATGTGTTTTCTTTTATCTCAGTGCTTATTTGCTCTGCAAGGATGGAGGTTAGAGATTCTTTTCAGTAGTGAAAGCTACAGACTTTTCTTGCCGAAAAATGTACATAAACACATAAAATATTGTCCAAGCAGTTTCACAGTGTTTGCAAAGTTCAGATTGAAAACCCAGTTTTACAAATCCCATCTAGAAATTTGCAGTGTCATTAAGGTATATTAAAAATAATTTTTCAAAGCAGTAGCATACGTGCACTTTAAAATTGTAGCTTAATAAAAATTAGCAATAATATAACTTGTGTAAACCTACACAAAAGATATCTTATTGCAAAAATATGGCAACATTTTGCTTAAAGACCAAATAGTGAATCGAATTTAATGCATATCTTTAAATCCTTAACAGTATCTCAAATTTGGTTTAAATCTGTCTCTTCGTACAGAATAGAAAGTGAAACAAATCCAGAAATCTTGTTTGAGTACATGCTATGTGCTAGTAATCATATCTAAAGTGGTAATGTTACCATATGCTGAGTACTGTGCCGAGTAAATCACATATTTTAACTTATTTAAACACTGCCCTGTATTGCCTGCTAGCCATGTAATTTTTTTTAAGTTTGGTGGTGAATACATGAGTTGTTTTTTAAACTCTTTTGGGAGCCTAAAAAATTTGAATTTTATTTTATTTTATTTTATTTATTTATTTATTTATTTATTTTTTATTTTGGAGATGGAGTCTCGCTCTGTTGCCAGGCTGGAGTGCAGTGACATTATCTTGGCTCACTGCAGCCTCCCACTCCCTGGTTCAAGCAATTCTCCTGCCTCAGCCTCCCAAGTAGCTGAGATTACAGGCATGCACCACCATACCCAGCTCATTTTTGTATTTTTAGTAGAGACGGGGTTTCACCATGTTGGCTAGGATGGGAAAATTTTTTTAAAGACATTTATTTAAAAAAAGTCTATGCCTTACAAAGTTTATAACTCAAGAATTAATGAAATAAACAGTGGACAAAAAGTGTTGGCAGACAACATGTATAATTTTAATTGCAAAGTTAAGCAGTGAAAAATAAACGTATTTTTTTCTTAAAGAGATTTCATATCTGTTTTATTTGTTTAGTTTTATTTTTTATTCTTTTTAAAGACAGGTTCTCTCTCTGGAGTGTGGTGGCATGATTGTAGCTCTCTGCAGCCTCAATCTCCTGGGCTCAAGTTATCCTCCTGCTTCATCCTCCGAAGTAGCTGGGACTACAGGTGTGTGCCACCATTCCTGGCTAATTTTTAAAAATTATTTTGTAGAGACAGGGTCTTACAATATTTCCCAGAGTGGTCTTGAACTCCCTGCCTCATGGAATCATCCTGCTTCAGCCTCTGAAAGTGCTAGGATTATAGGCATGAGCCATTTATGCCCAGCCAGTTTTCTTTTTTCTAATTGGAGCTTGGCAAGTAGAGGGAAAGATACTAGGGAAATAGCTTTAGTTTTGAGTAGGTGTCAGTAGCTAACTGAAGAAAAAGCAAAATGAAATAGGTAGTAGAAATGAGAAAGGGAGAGAGGGAAGAAGAAAAAAATATGGATGTTGGAAAGTTGTTGTATGTCTCTCTGGATAGGTCAGAAGTATCAGGTGTGGTTATTGCCTCAGTTGGCTTTTGTAAGCATTAAAAAGCCAGGGGCGATTTCAACTACCATTTCTGACCATCATCAACCACAAATTTTAGGCAATTTGTTAAAATTGTTTAAAAATGTTGTTAATAGTTGTTGGGTACCTGGAAGACTTCAGAGAAAGTAATCACTTTTGTATATATTATTAATTGTATATAATAGAAATTAAATTCTTTGGGATGTGCAGATAAGATACCAAGCTATGTGAAGCATAGCTGTTACCCAAGTCATGTCCCTTTGAAATACTTGGAATTTGAAGAACAGGACAAGCAGCTTATGTTATAACTAATTTGCGAGCAATATATGGCAAGATAGTCTTTTCCTATTTTCTAAATTCTGAGTGCGTTGAAAGTTGAAAGCAAAAGACAAAAGCTTCCTTTGTTCATGGCCCATATTCCAGTATATTTTTCTGAAACTGCCAATATCTTCTGATTAGTACTTTCATTTTTTTATTTGGTTACCAAACACTATTGTTGGTGTTATTTCTATATAAAAGGTTTTAAGAAAACTGTAGTATGATTTTCTTAAGAAAAAAGACATGATTGTAAGCTAAAATATGCCTTCAGTTTTGTGTGCTACAAATTGAGGGAGATTGAGAATATTTTAAATCAAGGGCATACATTGAGTAAAAGCTTATGACTTTGGATGGATTTGAAACATGATTAAATGACACAGTACATAAAAGTCCTGAGTCAAGTGAATTCTAATGGGAGAAATAAAGACTATATAAAAATTGAACCTCTGTTTTGAAAACAAATCTTTCCAGGAAGTGGTAGTGGGGTCAAGAGAAATTGTTAGAACAATAAAATGAGCACACATGACCTTCCTTTCCTATAAAAATATGAACCAGAAAACTCCCTCATGATTTCCTCATGTTACTTAGAATAGTGTGTATTTCAGAACTTTTCCATTTAATATTTTTGGATCACAGTTGTCTTTAAGTAACTGAAACTGAGGATAGGGGGAAGGGATGCTTAAAACCTTAGATAGTACCAAACCCTATATATATTATGTTTTTTTCTATCTATATACAGCTATGATAAAGTTCATAAATTAGGCACAGTAAGAGATTAATAATGTTAAATTGGACCAATTATAACAATATATTGTAATAAAAGCTATGTTAAATATGGTCTCCCTCTCAAAATATCTTTACTGTACTGATTATGTGAGATGATAAAATGCCTACATGATAAGATCATGTGAGGTGAATGACATAGGCATTGTAACGTACCTGGTATTAGGCTACTGCTGACCTTCTGCCAATACCTCAGGAGAATATTTTGCTTGGGGTGATCCTGGATCATCGAGCCATGATGTCAGGATCAGATGATATCTATCCATGGTGAATGGGAGAGTAGCATATACAGCGTGGATACACTGGACGAAGAGATGATTCACTGCCTGGCAGGATGGAATGAGATTTCCTCATGTTATTTAGAATAGTGTGTATTTCTGAACTTTTCCATTTAATATTTTTGGGCCAGAGTTGACTGTAAGTAACAAACTGAGGATGGGGGAGAAGGAAGGACTACAGTAAATACAAGTTTATAATACCTCATCAAAAACTCAACAAAAAATTTCTATTTAAAACTGAAAAAAATTAGTGGTGATGGTAGGAGCAGGTGGTAGGCATGGTAAGAGACAAAGATTTAAAGCACCTTAAGGCAGTTATGGGCAAAAGCCTTTATTCTATTAATTGGCCAATTCTTCTGTAAATCCTCTTCACTCTCTTCCTCCTTCTCCCTCTTCACTAAGTAGCTTTATTCAAGAATCTTAGAAGCAGATGTGCTATCCAATTTGATGGTGCACTACAAATTTCTAACAGTTTGTAAAGTGACATCTCACTGTTTAATTTACTCAGAACCTTCTTCCCTTCCTTTATTACTTTGCTAGGGCTGCTGTAACAAAGTATAGCACACTAGGTGGCTTAAACAATGAAATTTATTATCTCACATTTCTTGAGCCTGGAAGTCCAAGCTCAAGGTGTTGGCAGAGCTGGTTGCATCTGAAGGCCATGAGAGAGAATCTGGCTCATGCCTCTAGCCTAGCTTCTGGTGATTTGGGGCCAGTTTTTGGCATTTCTTGTCTTGTAGAAGCATCATTCCAATCTCTGCCTTTATCTATACATGGCGTTCTCTTTGTGTGTGTGGTTGTCACCAAATTTACCCTTTTTATAAGGACATCAGTCAGATTACGGCCCACCCTAATGACATCATTTTAACTTGATTACCTCTATAAAGACATTATCTCCAAATAAGGTTGGATTCTGAGGCAATGTTGATTAGGACTTCAACATACAATTTTTGAGGGATACATAAAACTTAACACTTCCCTATTTGATGTGGTTTGAATGCTCCCTCCAAATCTCATGTTGAAATGTGATTCCCAGTGTTGGAGGTGGGCCCTGGTGGGAGGTGATTGGATCATGGGGGCAAATCCTTCATGAATTAAGGTTTAGCACTATCCCCTTGGTGATGAGTGAGTTCTTGCTCAGTTTACATGAGATCTGGTTGTTTAAAAGAATCCGGGACCTCCCCCTTCTATCTCTTCTTCCCACTCTCACCATGCGACATACTTGCTCCCCATCACCTTCCAGCATGATTGTAAGCTTCCCGAAGTCTCACCAGAAGCAGATGCCAGCACTGTGCTTCATATAAAGCCTGCAGAAGCCCAGCCTCAGATTTTTTATAGTAATTCAAAAACAAACTGTTTTCCCCTTTTCACTTCTCAACTAGCAGTGATAATATACTTTGCAATTACATTTTCCAATTTTGCAATTAATCGATAGGTTTTTTTTTTATTTGACAGGCTTTTTTAAAAAAAAGTATAAGGGGAGTAATTTTTATTAATCTGTATTTGTTGAATTACAGTCATGGACTTGGAAATGCTCTGGTGAGATATGACTAACAGAAAGGGAACAGTATCTGCAAGTTAGTTTACATTTTGGAGTTTATGAATTGTATAAAGCTTAGAGAAGACAAATATTCAGAGAAGGGTGAATGTACGTAAGATCTGGGTTAAAAAAATAGTGTAAGGCCATTCCAAGTTCAGGAATACCTGACATGAGCATTTAGAGTAAATCTTAGAGACGGAAATCTAAAATAAGGAGATGGGCCTGAGTTTATAGAGTTCTGAGCAATGACAGCAACCTTTTAGGAAGTCCACCACTTAATACTTTTTGATTTGGGGCATATTAATTACTCTGTATCTCAGTTTCTCTGCTGGTAATGTGGGGTTGTTGGAATTAAATAATCTGTGAAAAAGAGCCCACTGCTTAGTATGTAATAGGGTTTTCTGTTTTAAATTTAAAATAATAGGCTGGACGCGATGGCTCACACCTACAACTGCAGCACTTTGGGAGGCCAAGGTGGGCAGATCACTTGAGGTCAGGAGTTTGAGACCAGCCTGGCCAACATGGTAAAATCTTATCTCTACTAAAAATACAAAAATCAGCCAGGCATGGTGGCACACACCTGTAATCCCGGCTACTCAGGAGACTGAGGCAGGAGAATCGCTTGAACCCAGGAGGCGAAGGTTGCTGTGAGCCAAGTTTGCGCCACTAAACTCCAGCCTGGGTGACAGAGCAAGTCTGTCTCAAAAAAACAAAACAAAAATGTTGAATAATAATAAATTACTGGATTTTCTATTATTTTAAATTCACCATTACCTATGGAAATTGTTGCACCTATCTTGATCTAAGGAGGTGAGGCCTTGAATAAAATTGTGGTAATTATTTGTAGTGAATAAAGGGCAAGTGGATATTTCAAAGGAAGAATCAAAAGAAATGTTTCCTCAGTAACTGACCCTAATGAGTTGGAGATATGTGAGCTCTCTGACCAAGAATTAAAAGTAGTAAAGAGATTCAGGGAACTCCAAGATAACACAGAAAAGCAATTCAGAAACTTATTAGATAAATGTAACAAATATTTAAATGTTAAACAAATCTTGGAACTGAGAAATACATTTGCTAAACTGAAAAATTCAGCAGAGCGGATCAAGCAGAATAATCAGAGAACTCGGACCATTTGAAAATACACAGAGGAGAAAAAAGAAAAGTTGAAAGTCATTGAAGATCACCTTTTGGGAGTAAAGATATCTGAGGGGAAAAAATCACCTAGAAGATATAGAAAATTACCTCCAAAGACCAAATCTAAGAATTATTGGTGTTCCAGAGGGAGTTGAGCAAGAGCAGGGGTAGAAAACTTATTCGAATAAATAATAACAAAACTTGAGAAAGAGATGAATATCCAGGTACTGGAAGGTTAGGGAACACCAAACAGATTCAGTGCAAAAAAGATTACCACAAGGCATGTAATAATCAAACTCTCAAAGGTCAGGGACAAAGAGAATCCTAAAAGCAGCAAAATAAGCAAATAACATAAAGGAGTTCCAGTTCATCTGGCAACAGACTTCTCAACTGAAACCATATAGGCCAGGAGGGGTGCAATGACATTTTCAAAGTGCTGAATGAAAAAAAAATCTGTCATCCAAGTATACTGGAACCAGAAGTAATCCTTCAAATATAAAGGAGAGATATGTCCTTTCCCAGACTACCACCAAATACATCTTACAAGAAATGCTGAAGGAAGTTCTGCGATCTGCAAGAAAAAAAACACTAACCATGCAGAAAAAAACCCTAATACATTTGAAGATATAAAATCCACTGGTAAAATTAAGTACACAGACAAATCCAGAATATGCTAGTATTGTAATTTTGGTGGGCAGTTTATTTATAACTCTAGTATAAAGCCCAAAAGTCAACTCTATCAAAAACAGTAATAGCTACAGCAGCCTGTTAAGAGGTAGGCAATAAAAAATAGGTAAATTGAGATAACTAAAAGTCAAAATATGTGAGACATGGAGTTAAAGTATACAAGTTTTGTGGGGTTTTTTTCCACTTTTTTTGTGATCTAAGTTGTCATCTTAAAATAACATTTTTTTGTAAACCTCATGGTAATCTTACACAACAGTCTGTAATAGATTTATTAAAAATGAAAAGCAACTAATTAAAACATACAATGAGAAAAAATCATTAACCCATAAAGGAAGACAGGAAGAGAGGACTTACAAAACAACCATAAAACAAGCAAAAAAATGGCAGTACTTATCAAATAACAACTCTGAATGTAAACAGATTCAGTTTTCCAGTGAAAAGGCATAGAATGGCTGAATGGATATGAAACAAAGTATATTCTGCCACTTCACCTATGAGGATGCACATGGTGAAAGTGATGGGGTGGAAAAAGATATTCCATGTAGCTGGAAACCAAAAAAGAACAGGAGTAGCTATACTTAGATCAGATAAAATTGACTACAAATCAAAGACTGAAAAGAGACAAAGAAGGTCACTATATAATGATAAACAGATCAATTCAGAAAGAGGATATAACATTACAAATATCTCTGCATCCAACACCGGAGGTCCCAAACATATGAAGCAAACATTAATAGATCTAAAGGGAGAAATGGACAATAATATGGTAATAGTAGGGTACTGGAACTCCCTGTGCTCAGTAATGAACAGATCATCCAGAGAGAGAATCAACGAAGAAGCATTGGAGTGAAACTGAAAATTAGGCCGAAAAATGTATCTGATGAAGCAATATTGGTTGCTCTGGAGCCTCCAGAACTGAAAAAGAGCTGCAAGTGTGTGCTGCTATGAACATCTTTCCAGAGCCTTTTCTGCACAGCTGGTGTTGGCATCATACCAAAAGCAGTGTTTATCAAACTAGAGATTAAAAATCAAAATTCATTTTTGCGATAATGACAAATGCCCTGGACCTAACACACATGCACTCGTGTGAGACAAGGCCCATAGGTATCCTCACCTTCCCTCTCCCAGCTCTAGTTAATTTTGAATAATTGTGTATTGTCAGAAAAGTGATCAGTATTAGTTTTTGTTTTGTTGTCCCAAAAATTTTTTTTATTTTTTAATTTTTTTGTTTAAAAGCAAGGCATGCTGTGTTGACTGTATAACAGACTAATTTGAATTGTTAAAACTGCTCCCTGGTTCTATTCTGGAGAGTAATCTGGGACATTTTAGTGAGTTTTTCCCCCTCTTTTTTGGGAGGGGGAGTATGGGAGGGGTTTGATTTTTAGTCTTGTTTATTTAAATTAACCAATGGATAGTCCTTAAGGGGAGGAGGACAGATTGATTCCACATTTCCACTTCTTAGATCTCATTTAGAAAACATGTTCTCAATCTAGTGCCCTTAGGAAGAAGTATAGTAAATGCTTCATTTAATAAAGTGCTACTTTTTGAAAGTTTCTCTCTACCCTTGAATAGATCCAGTATTTGATGATACTCATGAAAGTGTGTGGAACCTGTCTTGTCCCTCCTCTTTTCTAGTATGCACTATATATGTGACTGTGACTTTCAAAGACATTTGTTTGCCATTTCCTGATTTGGGGGAAATTAATTCCTAACTTCTTTCATTAATAAATGAAGAAAAGTATTGCACCTTTGAAATACACTAACTGGATTGAATATGTAATTTTTTTTTTGAGATGGAGTCTCGCTCTGTCACCAGGTTGGAGTGCAGTGGCACCATCTTGGCTCACTGCAACCTCCACCTCCCGGGTTCAAGCAATTCTCCTGCCTCAGCCTCCCCAGTAGCTGGGACTACAGGTGCATGCCACCACACCTGGCTAATTTTTGTATTTTTAGTAGAGATGGGGTTGCACCAAGTTGGCCAGGATGGTCTCAATCTCTTGACCTCATGATCTGCCTGCCTCGGCCTCCCAGAATATGTAATTTAAAATAAATTTTTCTGTCAGTCATTGTCTTATATCCTTAGCATAGATTTGCAACTCAGTAATATATTTTATTCCTAGAATGAAGGTGGAGACCTGGTATGTACAGAAAATATGAGAGGTGGTGCTAGAAGACGTCTATGGAATGATCCACATCCTTTCAAGTTATGAGACTGAAGGCCTAATCCATTAAGAAGCTGGGGGTGAGGTGAGGGTGAGGAGAACACTTAACAACATTGGGAATAGTCAGGGAATCCCCTTATTTCTGTTTCGCATATGAGGAACCCTAGAGCAGCCAGATGAGGCTCTCTAGTTTAATAAAATCATGGAAAGAGTCTTAAGAAGGCTCTTCTTAAGTGTTAATAGGGATTTATCAGCTTGTTTTTGTTTCAGTTCCCAATTTCTAAAAATGTTTAGGTAATCTTTTCCTTTCCCCAATCCTAATTCTTATAGATTTGTTAGTGTTGAACCAATGATTTCTCATGTCTCAACTCTATATATATGC
Organism: Macaca nemestrina; assembly: GCF_043159975.1. Taxonomy (NCBI): domain Eukaryota; kingdom Metazoa; phylum Chordata; class Mammalia; order Primates; family Cercopithecidae; genus Macaca; species Macaca nemestrina. The sequence continues at coordinate 70,017,759 of NC_092128.1, forward strand.
ATTCTTTCCAGATGTATTGCATTTAAAAAGCCCTATGCATACACACATACACACACACCAGACTGAACCATGAAGAAATAGAAAGCCTCAATAAACCAATAATGAGTAAAAAAAAAAAAAGTCTCCCATCAATAAATAAAAAATAAGCCCAGGACCTGATCACTGCTGAATTCTACTTAGCATTTCAAGAACTAACGCCAGTTCTACTCAAACTGTTCAAAAAGATTGAAGAGGAGAGAAAACATCCAAACCCATTTATGAAGCCAGAATTCCCCTGATACCAAAACCAGACAAGGACAGAATGAAACAAGAAAACTATATAGGCCACTATCACTATATAGGCCAATATCACTAATGAACATACATGTAAAAATTCTCAACAAATTTTGAGATACTGGCAAACCAAATTCAACAATATGTTAAAGGCTGGGTTCAGTGATTCATGCCTGTAATCCCAGCACTTTGGGAGGCTGAAGCAGGAAGACCATTTGAGGTCAGGAGTTCAAGACCAGCCTGGCCAACTTGGCGAAAACCCATCTCTACTAAAATACAAAAATCAGCTGGGCATGGTGGTTCATGCCTATAATCCCAGCTACTTGGGAGGCTGAGGCAGGAGAATCGCTTAAACCCGGGAGGTGGAGGTTGCAGTGAGCCAAGATCACGCCATTGCACTCTAGCCTGGGTGACAGAGCAAAACTCTTTCTCAAAACAAAACATTATAAATATCACTCACCATAATCAAGTGGGATTCATTACAGGGATGCAAGGATGGTTCAATACATGCAAATCAATAAATGTGATACACCACATTAACAGAACCAAGAACAAAAACCATATGATTATTTAAATAGATACTAAACAAGCACTTGATAAAATTCACATCCCCTTTTGATTAAAAAAAAAAAAAAAAAACCTCATCAAATTGGGTATAGAAGGAGCATACCTCAAAATAATAAAGGCCATGTATGACAAACCCATAGCTAACATCATACTGAACAGGGAGATACCGAAGGCCTTTCCTCTAAGATCTAGAACATGACAAGGATTCCCACTTTCACCACTTTTATTCTATATAGTACTGGAAGTCCTAGCCAGTACAATTACACAAAGGAAGGAAAGAGCATCTAAATTGGAAAAGAAGAATTTAGCCTTGTTTACAGATGATATGATGTTTTACTTAGAAAAATCCACCAAAAAACTATTAGAACTAATAAACAAATTTAGTAAAGATGCAATATACAAAGTTAACATACAAAAATCAGTAGCATGTATATATGCCAAAAGCAAATGATTGAAAAAGAAATGAAGAATGGAATTTTATTTATAATAGCTCCAAAGAATATAAAACACCTAGCAATTAATTTAACTGAAGATGTGAAAGATCCATACAAGGAAAACTATAAAACACTGATGAAAGAAATTGAAGAGGACACACAAAAAAATTGGAAAGATATTCCATGTTCATGGATTGAAAAATTAATATTGTGAACATGAGACTAACCACCGCTATTGACAGATTCAGTGCAATCCCTATCAAAATACTAGTGGCATTTTTCACAGAAATTTAAAAAAATTCTGAAATTTATATGAAGCCACAAAAGACCCTGAATAGCCAAAGCACTCCTGAGCAAAAAGACCACAGCTGGAGACATCACACTACCTGACTTCAAAATTTACTATAAAGGCATAGTAACCAAAACAGCATGGTACTGGCTTAAAAAACAGACACAGAGGCCAATGGAACAGAATCAAGAACCCAGATATAAACCCACGCATTTACAGCCAATTCATCTTTGACAAAGGCACCAAGAACATATAATGGGGAAAGGACAGTCTTTTCAATAAATGATGCCGGAAAATTGGATATTCATATGTTGAAGAATGAAACTAGACCTGTATCTCTCACAATATACAAAAATCAAATATAAATGGATTAAAGACTTAAACCTAAAACGTGAAACTATGAAACTACTAGAAGAAAACATTGGAGAAACCCTCCAGGACATTGGTCTTGGACACAAGGATTTTTTGTGTAAGACCTTAAAAGCACAATCAATGAAAGCAAAAATAAATAGGATTATATCAAGCTAAAATGCTCTGCACAGCAAGGGAAACAATCAACAAAGTGAAGAGACAACCCACAGAGTGGGAGAAAATATTTGCGATCTACCCATCTGACAAGGGATTAATAACAAGAACATATAAGGAGCTCAAACAACAGCAAACACACATACACACACACACAAATAACCTGATTAAAATATGGGCAAAAGATCTGAATAATTTCTCAAAAGAAGACATGCAAATGGCCAACAGGTATACGAAAAAATGCTGAATATCACTACTCATTAGAGAAATGCAAATCAAAACTACAATATCTCTTCCCAGTTAAAATGACTTTTATCTAAAAGGCAATAATAGATGCTGGCAAGGATGAGGCAAAAGGGAAACTCTTGTACATTGTTGATGGGGATACAAATTAGTACAGCCACTATGGAGAATAGTATAGAGTTTCCAAAAAAGCTAAAAATAGTACTACCATATGATCCAGCAGTTTCACTACTGGGTGTATATCCAAAAGAAAGGAAATCAATATATTGGAAAAACATCAATACACTTATGTGTATTGTAGCACTATTCACAATGGTCAAAATATGAAATCAACCTAAATGCCCATCAGTGGATGAATGGATAAGGAAAATGTGCTATATTTACACAATGGAACATTATTCAACTATTACAAAAGAATGAAATCCTCATTTGCAGCAACATGGATGGAACTAGAAGCCATTATGTGAAATAAGCCAAGCACAGAAAGACAAATAACACATGTTTTCACTCATGCGGGACATTAAAAAAAAAAATCTCATGAAAATAGAGAGTAGGCTGGTGGTCACCAGAGACCGGGAAGGGTAGGATGGAAGAGGGGTTTGAAAAGAAGTTGATTGGTGGGTACAAATATATGGTTTGATAGAAGAACTGAAAGCTAATGTTAGATCAGTATGGTGACTATAGTTTACAGTAATGTGTTGTATATCTCAAAATAGCTAGAAGAGAATTCAAATGGTTCTAGCATAAAGACAAATATTTAAGGTGATGAATATCCCAAGTACACTGATTTGATCTTTACAAATTATATGAATATATTATATGATCATATCTACTTCTAAACACTATGTACATCTATCACACATCAGTAAAAAAGGAAAAAAAAAAAAAGCCCGGCTGACATCCTGATTTTAGCCCAGTGTCAGACTTTTGACCTCCAGAATTGTAAGATAATAAATTTATTGTGTTTTAAGCCTTTCAGTTTGTGATAATTTGTCACAGCAGCAATAGAAAGCTAACGCAGTGACCAAATGGGAATATCTGTAGAATTTTGGTGGTGAATGGTACACGGCAGTGAATTTAAGATTTGACTTTCTCCTTAAAGAATCTCTAATGAGAAAAACAGGAAAGACAGGATTGTTAATTGCAGATCTAAATTCTTTTTTTTTTTTTTTTTTTTTGAGACGGAGTCTCGCTCTGTCACCCAGGCTGGAGTGCAGTGGCCGGATCTCAGCTCACTGCAAGCTCCGCCTCCCGGGTTCACGCCATTCTCCTGCCTCAGCCTCCCGAGTAGCTGGGACTACAGGCGCCTGCCACCTCTCCCGGCTAAGTTTTTGTATTTTTAGTAGAGACGGGGTTTCACTGTGTTAGCCAGGATGGTCTCTATCTCCTGACCTGGTGATCCGCCCGTCTCGGCCTCCCAAAGTGCTGGGATTACAGGCTTGAGCCACCTCGCCCGGCCTGCAGATCTAAATTCTTATCTAAAGTATTTTTGAGAATTATATTCCAATTATTTAACTACTGAACTCCAACAGGGTATTTAAGTATTCTGTTCCATCTTTGCTATGCCAGAGGCAGGCATTTTAGACCCCAGCTTGAACAGTAAGTCTAGGAATAGGGTTGTCTTTCCTTCCTTTTTGTGCTGTGATTTTTTAAATTATTGTAATCAATTGTCTGTACCTCCCAGCTCAAGTCCTCTAATCAGGCAGCATTCATCAGTGATTGGGAAATAAGTTATAAAATGATTTTGTACATAGTTATTTGATTCAATTCAGCTTTATAGATGAGAGAACTGAAGTTCAGAGGAAATAAGTGATTATCCTTTGTCACATTGCTATTATCCATCTGCTATTGCCAGAGCTGGCCTGGAGCCCAGAAATCTTTTCACCACCCAGTGCTATCTTTCTTCCTCATTATTACATTTCCCAGTCTGGCTTTGGGATTGGATTGCTTCTGGCCTTAGATAACCTTATCTATCCTCTAAAGCAGTATCACACATAAGAAGGAGGTAGCAGTGGAGTGATAGTAGCCTCTCTACCCTCCCTTTTAAAAAAGTCTCTGACAAATAGTCTCATTGTTACTAGAGCAACACAAAATGGAAAATGCTAATAGCAAACATATAGTCATTATGTGTCAGACACTGTTGTAGCCATCTCTATAGTAATTCATTTAATCCTCATCACAATTTTCTGATGTAGATATACTGTTACGGATGAGACCTTGAGGCACAAAGGGGTTACCTCACTTGCCCAAGGTTATACTTACTTGGGATGGGTGCCATCCTTTTGTATAAACTATGATACTTTTTCTCCTTTTTATTTTGAAAAATTTCTAAGATACAGAGAATTTGAAGGAATAGTACAAGAAACACCCATAAACGTATTCTTCATGAATCAATTATACACTTTGCCACATTTTATATCCATTTGTGTGTGTGTGTGTGTGTGTGTGTGTGTGATCATTTCGAAGTAGTAGGCATCACAACACTTCAGCATCTTTTATTTTTTAAAAACTCAGATCATTGCTATTTAGGACTTTGGAATCCTTTAGTTTAATTCAAATATTCATTCACTAATGCAGGACTTCACATTCGAGAGAAGCCAACAGAGAAAGGGACAGGACAGTAGAAATTGTGTGGGAGAGTAAAATTAGTTCAAATATCTAATAGCTAGCTATATATTCCGTACTTTAGCTATATTAGGTCCCTCAATTTTCAAGACAACAGTATGATGTGGGTGATCTTATCTCCATTTTAACAGATAACCTCCAGACATAGAGAGATAACTTGCCCAGGGCCACCCAATCAATACACAGCAAAGCCCCATACAAATCTGGGCTGTTTGGTTCTAGACTTTGAGCTCTTTTCTACTTTGTGCCTTGATAAACCTTTGAGAGGAAAAAAAAATCCAGATTTAAGAATTTTTGCTAACCTTCTTACGGGCAAGTCACCTTCACTGGGGAATATTTACTTAGGTACCCAACTCAAAACTACTTTTAGTTTTGTTTCGTTTGGCCTTTTTTTTTCTTTAACCGATAACCCAATTCTAGACAGAACATAAGGTGCAAGAGAAATCCGGGGAGGTGGAGGGGGAAAAAGGGAAAGGCAGGAGGTGGTCGCAGGATGTTGCCTGCGGCTGGCGGCCCAGTGGATTCTGGGAATTGTAGTCCCAGCCATCCAGGGCATTACCGTTCAGGGCCACGGGAGAACCTGACTGCGCTCCCAGAAGCCTCCGGTGTGCCTCTCTGGGAACGCACTTCCTGGGACGCTGAGAGGGAGACGCTCCAAGAGGCTCCTCAGTGTGGGCGAGTAAAATGCCCTGCGTGTGAGAAGCAGGTAGGTGTGGTCAAGATGTTCCGATTTCTGGGTCTTTTGCATAAGTAACTGAGGATTTTATGTAAAATAGCTAAATCCAGGGGAATCGGGAGCATTGGAAAACGCTGACCACATCTGTGGATGTGAAAATTGAGTAGGTATTTGATAAGGCTTTAAAAAATTATTTTGTACACAGGAGTATGGAAATGTCGAGGTGTGTTGCCGGAACCGCCAAGGGCTGGGAGCTTTGCTGGCGCGGGTTTGTGGGGGAGCCCAAGCTGCTATTTTTGAATAACCAGCTGATGCTGGTTGTGTAATGATGACCTGCTTGCGGTTCAAACCCACTCAGTGTTGCAGGGATGGGCTAGCTCTGAGAGCGTTAACAGTCGCTGTTGCGGTCTCTCTCCATTGGCTGTAAATAGTAGGGCATTTTTTTCTTTCTGCCAGGTCTGCGTCTACTAAGCACAGGGCTCTTCGAAAAGAGGGAGGAGGAGAGGAGGCGGAGGGGGGCGGAGGGGGATGCGGATTACCCTGGGAGCTTGTTTTGCTTTTCTGTAAGTTCTATGTTCCCGGCCTTGTGAGGGGCCCATAGCCACGGGAAAGGTCAGACTTGGTGACCTCACTTAAAATGATTGCCCAAGGAGTCTATGTGTGTTATTAATTGTAAAGCGATTTCCTCTGACTTTGGAGTGAGGAATTATGCTTGATATCAACTCAAGAAACACATTTGGGGTGGGGGAGGGGTTGGGACTGGACCCCACGGGACTGGACTGAAATCTCCGAGCAGCCAGTTGTAGAGAGCATTCTACATAATGATCATAATAGGGCTAGTGATGAACGCCTCAATCCAGGAAACTCTCAGGCGCACATAATAATGAGTTTCCATTCTCATCTTACCTGTTTGAGATAAATGGTATTTGAAGAGGAAGTGACTAATGTTTAAAGTAGATATATAGAAGCATCTTCAAATGGCAGGTTGAGCCATTGGTGGAACTATTTTTTTTAAGCATTCTAGTTGCAAATTTCAGGATGCAGAATTCAGATCAATTTTGTCTGGTCTTGTTGTCAGTGTCCTTTTTTAAAATTTAAAAGAAAATTTCTTTTGCTTCCAAGACAACTGCACAATCTTCCCCACCTTATCCTTTCACCGTAGTCATGAAAATGATCTAAAGCATTCATTAAATATCAATCATATATTCCCAAGACAGCAAAGTGTTTTTCATCCCCATTTCTCCTATATTCTCAAGTCACAAAATGAGTTAATTTTTTCCTTCTATTTCTATGTATTTTTCTATATTCTATATATTTCTCACATATAATGCATGAATTAAGGAATAAACAGCCTTTTAATTTTTATTTTTGTATTATTTGAGACAGATCATTGCTGTCATCCAGGCTGGAGTGCAGTGGCATGATCATGACTCACTGTGGCCTCAAACTCCTGGGCTCAAGTGATCCTCCCAGGTCAGCCTCCCAAGAAGCTGGGACAACAGGTGTGCACCATCACACCTGGCTAATTATTATTATTATTATTATTATTATTTTTTTTTTTGAGCCAGAGTCTCCCTCTGTCGCCCATGCTGGAGTGCAGTGGTGCAATCTCGGCTCACTGTAACCTCCGCCTCCCAGGTTCAAGCAGTTCTTGTGCCTTAGCCTCCCAAGTAACTGGGACTATAGGCATGAGCCACCATGCCTGGCTAATTTTTGTATTTTTAGGACAGATGGGGTTTTGCCATGTTGGCCAGGCTGGTCTTGAACTCCGGCTCAAGTGATCATCCTGCCTCAGCTTCCGAAAGTGTTGGAATTACAGGTGTAAGCCGCTGCACCCGTGCTCAACTGCCTTTTTAAAAAATTTACTATCTGCCCTTTTTAGTATAACATTTCATTGGTTTTAGGTGATTACTAATCATTTCTTCTAATTCATGGGAATTCAAGCAGAGCTTTTAGAGAAGTACTGTGTTAAATTGAAGTATTTTTCCTATTTCTTTAGGCTCAGATTATTGCTACTGTGTATTCAGATCTGCATGTTTATCTTCTAAGCTGAATAAAGTTGTTTTGGAACTGTCGGGTACCTCAAAGGGTAAGTACGTCCTTTAATTATATCTTATTTCCCTCCCTCCTGCTACCATGTCTGCCAACAATGACTCTTTTTTTTCCTCTTGTTCAACAAAATAAATGTATAGGACAGACCTCTCTTGTGAGTGCAATGATTGATGACTTACAGTTTCTCAGAAAACCCAAATTATAGGTAGAAGGAACTCTCAATGTTACCATCAAGAATTAAGTTAGGGCTGAGCATGGTGGCTCAGCCCTGTAATCCCAGCACTTTAAGAGGCTGAGGTGGAAGGATCCCTTGAGCCTGGGAGTTTGAGACCATCCTGGGCAACATAACGAGATCCTGTTTGTATGAGAAAATTTTAAAAAATACCTCACACCAGTTAGAATGGCAATCATAAAAAAGTCAGGAAACAACAGATGCTGGAGAGGATGTGGAGAAATAGGAACACTTTTACACTGTTGGTGGGATTGTAAACTAGTTCAACCATTATGGAAAACAGTATGGCGATTCCTCAAGGATCTAGAACTAGAAGTACCATATGACCCAGCCATACCATTACTGGGTATATACCCAAAGGATTATAAATCATGCTGCTATAAAGACACATGCACACGTATGTTCATTGCAGCACTATTCACAATAGCAAAGACTTGGAATCATCCCAAATGTCCATCACTGACAGACTGGATTAAGAAAATGTGGCACATATACACCATGGAATACTATGCAGCCATAAAAAAGGATGAGTTTGGGTCCTTTGTAGGGACATGGATGCAGATGGAAACCATCATTCTCAGCAAACTATCGCAAGAACAGAAAACCAAACACTGCATGTTCTCACTCATAGGTGGGAACTGAACAATGAGATCACTTGGACTCGGGAACGGGAACATCACACACTGGGGCCTATTATGGGGAGGGGGGAGAGGGGAGGGATTGCATTAGGAGTTATACCTGAGGTAAATGACGAATTGATGGGTGCTAACGAGTTGATGGGTGCAGCACACCAACATGGCACAAGTATACATATGTAACAAACCTGCACATTATGCACATGTACCCTAGAACTTAAAGTATAATAATAATTAAAAAAAAAAAAAATTAGCCAGGTGTGGTTGCACATGCCTATAGCCCCAGCTACTCTGGAAGCTGAGGTGGGAGGATTGCTTGAGCCTGGGTGGTCGAGGCTGCAGTGAGCCATGATTGCACCACTGCACTCCAGCCTGGGTAAGAAAGCAAGACCCTGTCTCAAAAAAATAGAAGCCAGCTGCTATTAGACATATGTACTCTTGTAACTCTCTTGTAACTATAACTCAGAATTGTGCCTGGAAAAAATAGTGCAGGGTCTATGAGATCTGTGACTTCCTAAAGCTCTCAGCCACTGTTCCTGCTCCAGCCTTCTTTAAATTCTATTCAAAACCACAGAAAATATATACTTTGAAAATATTTTTATTTGAAATTATGTCTTTGATAACATTTAATTGTGTACCAAATTTTATCTTCTTTTCTAAAAGTCATGGTGGAACAGAGGGTCAAATGACAAATCTGAAGTGGTTATTTGAAATAGAGTCTATATTTGATTTAGTCAGTGTCTCCAAAGAGAATGTTCTGTCCTTCTTATTATATGACTATAACCTATAACCATCTGTGGTCATTTGCTGAGGGTCCAGAAGAAAAGTATGTTTCTAGTTGAAAAAAGTAAATAAGCCTGCTAATAATCATTACTGACTTACATTTCTGACCGTATTCTGGTTTACAAAGGACTTTGCTATTCATGATTTTACTACTTTGTGGTATACTTTACAGATGAAAAATTTGAGGTTCAGAGGACATAAGTGACTTGTCCAGTTTGTAAATGATAGGTTCTGAGTGGTATTCAGGTCTTTGGTCTCCTGGACAACAATACCAAGCAGCTTCCTAGATGGAAACAACAAACACACTTAGGTGTATGTACGACGTAGCTCAAAGCTGTCATCCAGCTAGTACTCATGACTGCTTGTCAGATTTGTTAAAGTGTTCTTAGCCTGGCACATTTTCCACAGTCCCTAATTAGGGATTTTCACATGGCAAAAAGATGTTTTTTTCTCCATTAAAATATATATATATATTGTTTAGCTTTACTAAATATTAATTTGATATATTAACCACTCTTAAGAGAAGTATGTCTAATTCATGACATACCTGTTAAGTTGAAAACAGAAGAATCAACACCGGAACAATGGACTTTTTGTTTTTGAAATGGAGTCTTGGGGTTTCATCATATTGGCCAGGCTGGTCTGGAACTCCTGACCTTGTGATCTGCCTGCCTCGGCCTCCTAAAGTTCTGGGATTACAGGCACGAGCCACCGCGCCCGGCCAGGAATAATTGACTTTCAAAGCATTGTTGAAGTTAGCCTGCGTTGCTAAACCTAGATATGTATTCCTAGAAGCATAGTCTGCATGTAGGTACCTAAGGATGGCCTCGTCTTTGCTAAGCACAGGTTTCTGGGGGAAGAAAATGAATGTTGTTTTGTAAAATAGGAGAGTCTTTTGGCCAAAAAGGAGAAGGCAGGGGCACAGTCTAGAAGCAGTCTGGATGTATCAGAATGCAGGGTGGTATGAATTGTCCCAAATGAAGCGAATGGAACTGAGACTAAATTTCTGTGTGTATTCTGACTAGAGTTATACAAAACCTCCATTTGTTTGCTCATTCATTCAGAAAATAATTGTGTGCCTTTTATGTGCCAGTATAGGACACAGTGAACAAAACAAAGGGATCTCTGTCCTGGAATTCACAGTCTGATGGGAAAGAAAACACTGAACAAGGAATTATAAGAACGATCACTGCTACAGAAGAAAAAGTGCAAAAATGCTACCACAGCATATAACCAGGGGTGGGGGGAGGTTTAGGGCAAGCCTCCCTGGATACTAGAAGAATGAGTAAATATTAGCCAAGCAAATAATAGGTTGGAATTAAGAAAGTTCTAGGAGAAAGACCATGAGGGAAGGCCCTTAACCGAATTAGAAAGCGAAAAATTTGGGAAGTTAAAAGAAAGGTGGTGTGGCTGCATAGACTGTAGTGTGTAGGGTGGAAGAGTGGCACATAAGAAGGTTGAGAATTTGGTAGGAATCAGGTGGTGTAAGCTATGGGGAGGATTGGAAACTTTAGAGACTTTATTCTGTGGGAAATGGGAACTTATTGAATGGTAAGAAATGGAATGGCGGATGAGGTTTGCATTTGAAAAAAATTATTGTGGATTAAAACTAAATGACACAGGACAAGAGTAGTCTTTTTACCCTTGCAAGTATGAACAAATCCTAATCTGGAAGTCAGCATTATCTTTGTTTTAAAACATCAAACGTATTCTTTCCCCAAACTATCCTATAAAATTTTACTTTAGGCATGCTGGCTTACTTTTGTAATCCCAGCCCTTTGAAAGGCTGAGGTTGGGGGATTGCTTGAGCCCAAGAAGTCAAGACCAGCCTGGGCAACATAGCAAGACCCCATCTCTACAGAAAAACCTAAAAGTTAGCCTGGCATGGTGGCATGCACCTGTAATCCCAGCTACTCAGGAGGCTGAGGCAGGAGGATTACTTGAGCCCAGGATCTCAGCTCACTGAAATCTAGTGAGCTGTGATCATGCCCTGCACTCCAGCTTGGGTGATAGAGTAAGACCCTGTCTTAAAATAAATTACTTTCTCTTTCTCGTTGGATATATAACTTATCAAACCATAAGCATGTGAAATTAAGAACAGGGCATAAAAGCGAAGTAGCCAAAAGAAGCTACAAGGAGCTAGACATTAATTCCAGCATCAGGCCAAAATTTAGCTTAAGAATTAAGCTAAAGGTTAATAGTACTTCCCTTCTGAGAAAGTGCCATGGTATCCTTGTTGACTCTGTATAGATAGGCCTTTGTCCATCCCTGAGATCTGAGCTAAAAATGCTTCATCAAAGGCAATTTCAGAGAACCAATATAATATTTGTATTGATTTGATGCAGATTACAGTTAAAAGCACTTCATACTGAAATATATATTGCCCCACCTCTCTTCATTAATGTCATTTGATAGTCTATAGGCTAAGAATTATAGGAATTTATTTTTCTTAATAATTAATTTTCTTTTTTTTTTAGTAGAGATTGGGTCTTGCTATGTTGCCCAAGCTGGTCTCAAACTCCTGGGCTCAAGCTATCCTCCCACCTTAGCCTCCCCAAGTGCTGGGATTACAGGCATGAGCCACAGCACCTGGCCTGGAATTTATTAATAATAGAGTTATACATCCTGATCTTGTTTCTCACTCCATTTACATTTCAGGAATCAGTGTTACAGGGCAGTTTGATTGGAGAAATCTCAATTACATTGAAATTCCAATTATTTCTATGCTACTTCTGTTTTTTGTTGCTGTTTGTTTGTTTTGAGACAGAGTCTCGTGCTCTGTCGCCCAGGCTGGAGTGCAGTGGTGTGATCTAGGCTCACTGCAACCGCTACCTCCCGGGTTCAAGCGATTTTCCTGCCTCAGCCTCTTGAGTAGCTGGGATTATAGGCACGTGCCACCATGCCTGGCTAGTTTTTGTGTTTTTATTAGAGACGGGGTTTTACCATGTTGACCAGGCTGGTCTCAAACTCCTGACCTTAAGTAACCTGCCCGCCTTGGCCTCCCAAAGTGCTGGGATTACAGGCATGAGCCAATTCACCCAGGCAGTATACTGCTTCTGAAAGCAAGAAGGAATTGTGATTGCATTAGGACTTTGAGTGGGTTATCTGAAGACTTCTGAAGCTTGAGAGGAACAGAGGGAACCTTTTTCTTATGTCTTCACAACTTTAATCAAATCCTTATTCTCCTTCATTTCTCAGTCTTTAACTCCTGGCTGATAAATTTTTATGAATAGGTACCTTATTCACTTTGCTTAACACCTAACAATAATCACTTGATATGTAGTAATTATACAGTTGATTCACCACCAGCACTTTAAGTTTACATAAAACAGCTGTTTCTTTCCACAAGCCTGTCTGTAGACACATTGGGGGCAAGGTTCAGGTCTCAGTGGTCTTGGTATTTTTCCAGGGCCTAAGTTTACATAAAACAACTGTTTTTTTCCACAAGTCTGTCTATAGACACATTGGGAGCAAGGTCCAGGTCTCAGTGGTCTTGGTGTTTTTCCAGGGCCTAACAGAGTGTTTTGTGTATGCTAGACACTCAGCACGATGTAAGTACTTGTTGAATAAATGATTGCTTCTTACTAATAACTACTTCCTTGTACAGTTCTTCATTACCAGTGGCCCACCTTTGTGAGTTACTGGGGTCTTTGTACAGAGCCCACTACTCGTTTATTCAAATAATCCTAGAATCACTTGTGTGCCAGGCACACAAGTTGTATGGGGGAGATAGGTGAATAAGCAAAGACCACCAGAGAGCTGTATCCTAGAGTTTGGCATCTCTAGTAGCTTTTTCCAGTGCAAACATTCTCAAATCTGTACTAGTTTCCATTGCTGTACTGAGGTGTTTGGTTGCCACAATTAAGCAAGACAACTTTTTCCCAGTTTGCATGGAAAAAAATACTGTAATTTGTCTCTCCCTTTCATAAAATTTTCTTAAACAATTGCTACTTCTAATAATATTGACAGAAGGTAACATAATAAATAGTAAACTAATACTAATGGAAAAACTTAGAACTAACCATGTTTAACTTGAGAGCTTTAAAAATGGTTACTTGTGGTTAAACTCTGATTTTATATTGTACATTTATATATGCTTTGTATATATTTGAATATATATGTATGTACACATAGGCATTTTTTTGGTTAGTAAAATTATTCTGGCTGGGCGCAGTTGCTCATACCTATAATCCCAGGTTGTCATTTCAGCACTTTTGGAGGCCAAGGCAGGAAGATTGCTTGAGGCCAGGAGTTAGAGACCAGCCTGGCCAACATGGTGAAACCAGTTCTCTAAAAGAAGGAAAAAAAGAACGGGAAGAAGAATTGGGGGGGGTGGAAGGAGGGAGGAGGGCTGGTTCACACCTGTAATCTCAGTACTTTGGGAGGCTGACGCTGGTGGATTGCTTGAGCACAGTTTGAGACCAGCCTAGGCAACATGACAAAACCCTGCCTCTACAAAAAAACAAAAAACAAAAATTAACATAGTGACATGTGCCTATGGTCCCAGCTACTCAGGAGGCTGAGGTCGGAGGATCGCTTGAGCCTGGGGGGTCAAGGCTGCAGTGAGCCATGATTGTGTCACTGCACTCTAGCCTGGGCAACAGGGTAAGACTTGTTTCAAAAAAAAAAAAAAGAAGAAAAAAAAGAAAAAATTATTCCTGTATTATATGACTAGATTAAATATGCAAATAACATTGTTTTCTAAAGAACATTGTGCCCTTCCACTGGAATTCATGAGAATCACATTCTAAGCCAGCTTCCTAGCATTTTGGTCATAATTGTCTTTCTGATCCTAAAAACTTAGAAACAAAACTTCACCATCCCAGCAGATAATATTTGATTCTGCAAAGGATGATGGAACTGTATACAGAAATAAAAATTATTCTCAACCTTGCCCCTTCATCATGCTCTGACCAAAAAAAGTAAACCTTATTGAAGTAGTCTGCTCTATTTCCTCATAGTAGATATTATAGAAGGCAGAGAAAAAACATTTGAGTCCTGCTTCGAGAGTGAATATCAGACCCTTGAGGAAATTAAAGCTGAATATAATGCAAGCTTTTTATAGTTTGTCATATACAGAAAAAGAACATGGCCTTTTAATTTGTAATGAAAGTCCTGGTGACTGTTTTTCTTATAATAGCATTAATAGAAATAGGTTGTCATTACTTGAAAAACGTTTGCATTCATCTTATACGAACAGTAGTAGTAATAACCAACAAGTGCTGTAGATTTCCCTGAAAAGCACTTGGGTCATCTTGAATCAACAAGGAAGTAATTAAGCAGAATAATTTCAGGTACCAATGTTCTCATCTTTTCATTTGACTGACTCATTGGAGATGAGCTCATTTACTTTTTATAATTTCCTCGTGTGCCTAGTACATAGGAATGAGATCAGTTTGATTTTTCTTATTTAACATTCATTCAATGAATGTTCTTTGAACTGCTCTGATGTGCTTGGCATCACATCAGATGCCAAGTGATGAGCTGGGTCACTGAATGCTAAGAAGTAGTTAACACTTGGCGTAGCATTTATTATGTCCTAGACATGTTTTAAGCACTCAACATTATATTATCTCATTGAACCCATAGAACAACCCTGCGAGGTTGGCACTGTTATTCTTTCCATTTCACAGATGAAGAAAATGAGGCACAGGGAAGTTCTGAATCTGGCCCAAGGTCAGTGAGCTAGTAAGTGAGGAGATGGGGATTAGAATTCAAGCAGCCTTGCTAAGAGTTGACTCTCAACCATTCCCCTGTTCTGTACTGCTTCTTTCCCTACACCTTTGCCTTTTATGAGCCACCTTCACCCCTGCTGCATGAGCATTTGAGGCTGAATTTGTGGTGTTTGTAGCTAACTGATGATTGATGAGTGCGCCCTTGCTATATGAGTGCCTGACATATACAGAGTGCTTGATATATGTGTTTTGAAAGAACGATTATTGACAAACAAGAAGATTGAAGGTGTAATTGTAAGAGATTTTAACATTATCTTGGTTGTTTTTTAATTCTGAAGAAAAATACTGATGACTAAAGATTTTAGTTGCTCCATTACCCAGTCAGTAATAACCAAATGTGTGTGTACCTGTGCTCTGAGGTCACACACACCTGCATGTATATACATTTGTATTGTACGGAGAGGAAACGGGAGAGACTTTCCCTCTTTGCATTGACATTTCATCATTAAATGTTTTGCCAGTTGGCACCACCCTTCCTGCTCTGTTCTGCTATTGTCCCCTCACGATTTATCCTCTTGTGTGTCACCCCCTAGTCTGACTGACAGCACTCCACAAGCTTGCCTGCCATGGGCTGTCGGGATGTCCACGCAGCCACAGTCCTTTCCTTCTTATGTGGAATCGCCTCAGTAGCAGGCCTCTTTGCAGGGACTCTGCTTCCCAACTGGAGAAAATTACGATTGATCACATTCAACAGAAACGAGAAGAACCTGACTGTTTACACAGGCCTGTGGGTGAAATGTGCCCGGTATGACGGGAGCAGTGACTGCCTGATGTACGACACTACTTGGTACTCATCAGTTGACCAGCTGGACCTGCGTGTCCTCCAGTTTGCCCTACCCCTCAGCATGTTGATCGCCATGGGTGCCCTGCTGCTCTGCCTGATTGGAATGTGCAACACTGCCTTCAGGTCCTCGGTGCCCAACATCAAACTGGCCAAGTGTCTGGTCAATAGTGCAGGTTGCCACCTGGTGGCTGGGCTGCTATTTTTCCTGGCAGGTACTGTGAGCCTCTCCCCATCTATCTGGGTCATCTTTTATAACATCCATCTGAACAAGAAGTTTGAGCCAGTCTTTTCATTTGACTATGCAGTGTATGTCACTATTGCTAGTGCTGGGGGCCTGTTTATGACTTCCCTTATACTGTTTATTTGGTATTGTACATGCAAATCTTTGCCTTCTCCTTTCTGGCAACCACTGTACTCCCATCCACCCAGTATGCATACTTACTCACAGCCCTATTCAGCACGCTCTCGCCTCTCTGCCATTGAAATTGACATTCCAGTAGTTTCACACACCACTTAATGGGGAAATAGTTAATTGTTAAAGAAAACTTCTTGTAGCCTCACATTCCCCTTGTGCAAGGAGCTCTTTTGGACCTATATACATTTTCCTTTGTTTTTGACCAATCAATGAAGCCAAATTTGTATGTCCTGGTAGAATGAAGTGCTGCTAGTTTTTATGAGAAGTACATTATATTAAATGTGAATTTTTTTATTTTGCTTCTTATACTGGAAGGAATTTTAGCCTTCATATTGATATCTAATTAATTATTTAAGTGGAAGAGGCCTGCATCACAATTGAGGTAATTTAGAGCAACATGTTAAAGAATCATGGTTAGCAGAAGCTGTTGCATACAATCTTCATAAATATTTCAGTGTGTATTTTTCTTTTTCTATAATACCTTTAACTGCAAAGAAAAGGCAGTTTCAAATATAAGAAATTTATTTCAGGTAAGGGTAATATTTTAATAGTAGTCAATAATCTAGCTTAAGGCTGTAACTCTTCTCTCTCGGGGCTAATTGTATGAATAGGTGTCAGTATATTGAAGATTACTTTCTTTTGTGACTTTCTTCTACCTCATGCCAGTGTTTAAAAGTAAAATGTATTTTAAATGATGTTAGACTAAGACCACCATTCTAAATATCACCTACTTATGAATAACATATAATACTTTTTAACATTAATGATTCCATAAATTGTGTTATTGGGATTAGAATGTGCTTTATGACAGGTTAGTGTTTCCTCTGAGGCAGAAAACCCTTTTTTGGAGATATCATCCATCAAGCAGTACTCATGCCCGTATACAATCTCTTAGTGGCTAAGAGAAGTAAATAAAAGGGCCATAATCATTTGTTCTCTTTCAGACATAATTTAGTAGGGGACAAGAAGTCTGTTCTTCAGTGACTACAATAGAGATTTACTCTGGTGACTGCCTTTTGAGTTATGGGTGATGTAAGGTATGGCTTTACCATAACCTTGATTCATTCACCCTTGATTCATTTCCCACCCCTGTCACTGATTATTTCCTTGAGCATATATCTCTGCCTAACACTTTAGTAGGTGCTATAGAGGATATATGAAAAGTATGAGATCTGGTCCCATCCAGTAAGACATTTTAATAGAGAAGATCAAAATGTTACCTGATGGTTGGGGAATAGTCTGACTTCATTGGCAGTTGGCCTTAACTTCTTAATCATTGATCCAGGAATATTTCAACCAGAGGCACAACTTTCTGGCAGACAGACAAATTGTACAACATCAACAATATCCTGGACCTTGAAATTCTGTTTACTTCAGTCCATTGTATCCTTAAGGCACCTGTGCTAGCCTAGATTTTGTAATAGCATTGATTTATGAGAATGGGCAAAAGTGGTAGAGAAATTGTTCCCTCTCCACTTCTGAAAGTATGATGATGTATTAAGGATGGAGGAGTTATTTTTGATGAAGTAACAATTAGATGAAAACCATGTTAAAACTGAGATGAACACTTAGAAATTCAGGGATATTGGGTCTTTAGCCTTATGAATTTGAGCTGCTTATTTAATTAGTGTGATTTGCTACATATTAGTACTATATTCATAAGGATTTTTTATTAACCATTACAGATTTTACAAACAGCTAGTTATATGGTAAACAGATTATTATGCCTTTTTGCAATTCTGAATATGATTCTAGTATTTGTGTAGATGTATTTGGTACTTTTTCCCCTAATTCCAACACTAGTTTATATATATATAGCAAATAAATCTAGTTGTATACATTTTTAAATGCTGTCAGTAGAAAGCACACAAGGTTATGATTTTTTAAATTACTAGCTTCTGATTTCTTTCACTTCTGATCCTTTTCATTTTTCTTAGCTGTAGCTGAGTCTTGATCATTTTAAGACAACGATGAGTAGAATTTTGAGATTAATATTAATTTTCCCTTTTTGTTAATTTCAGTCCCCTCTCACTATGCTTTTGTCCAGAATGATCAAGAATTCTACCATCCCTTGGGTCGTTGTGTATAAACAATGTTAAATAAAGGTAGACTCAGTCATTAACATATTAGACAGTTTTTTTAGTCCATGAGATTGTAAATATAAACGTTAACTTTCCTATAAGAATCTTTTGGCTTTGTATTCTATAGCCTCAAATTGGTATTTATTATGGATTCACTAGACAAACAGCTGTTTCCTTATCGTCTTTTTTCTTTAGTGTTTCTGATTTGCTATCAGTAGCTATTTTTAAAGCCATCAAAGGAAAATAATTATTTACAGTTTTTGAAGTCACTTTTGAGCCCTCATCAAGCTCTCATTGTGATGGGAGGGATACCTTTTTGTTGTTAAAAGCCTATTAATGTTAAAGGCCTTTTATGGAAACCAACTTGGAAAACCACCTTAAATGTGGATGTATCAGATTCGGTTTATCCAGCCATGGGAGAGAAAACCTAAGTTTACTTTACTTGTACATACACACTACAATGGATAGTATGTTTGCTGTAAACTACAATGTAAAACCTCAATAAAAGTGCACTGTACTTCTTGATGTTTATTAAAAGATGTATTTTTACAAGTTTCTGCTTCTGTTTTTTTCCTCAGTGTTTTAAGGTGAAATATTTTGAGAAATGTTTCTCAGATGTATGTAAATTGAAAAAGACATTTCCATTTAAAGCCCTAAAATGTATGAACTCGAAGGCCGGGTGCAGTGGCTCACGCCTGTAATCCCAGCACTTTTGGAGGCCAAGGCAGGCGGATCACTTGAGGTCAGACACTTGAGATCATCCTGGCCAATGTGGTAAAACGCTGTCTCTACTAAAAATACAAAAAATTAGCCAGGCATGGTGGTGTGCGCCCGTAATCCCAGCTACTCAAGTGGCTGAGGCACGAAAATTGCTTGAACATGGGAGATGAAGGTTGCAGTGAGTTGAGATCATGCCACTGCATTCCAGCCTGGGTGACAGGGAGTTTGTTTCAGAAAAGGAACTAGAAAGGAATTGGAAAACATGGAACTATTATTCCACAAGTGCCAAGACACTGTATCCATTTCTAAGAGTAGTCCGAGTGGTCCTGTGGTCCTAATAGTTCACTGGGCTTTTTTTTTTCTTCTTCTTCTTTTCTTTTTTTTTTAAGCAGTCCGCAAAGAAACAATTTGTGGGCCAGACTGCCTCATCAATGGAGTTTTCTCAGCCTATGATCTTAGAGACTGGGAGTTCAGTTCTCAAACAGTTAAGTAGAGGGAACTTTCCATACTCATCAAAGCTCGAGGTTACCAGGAGAAGTGACAGTCATGTCACCTCAACATTTCTGAAACCTGTGATGAACGTATAGTTTTGGATTACACCTGTGTTGGGGCAGTTCTTACATACACTTCTCACTGAAACCTGTGGCTCTATTGGTTAGATGGCTGAGCCATATGTTGCACTGGAAATCAGAAGCTACTTCAAGCTGGGTTACACTAAAGCACAACAGTCCAGAGTGGACTTATTCTGCCAAAAAGTGAGGAAATGCTCAAAGAATTGTGGGAGCTTATCAAATTTCACAGGGTCCAGATTGAAGGTGCTCCCATTGGCCAAATCTGGGACAATCTGAATATCAAAATAAATGATAGTAATGGGTTATAACTCATTGAATAAAATACAAATCCACGTGTCCATGCTGATACAAATATGGAAGAAAGAAAAGTTCTTTCTTATAGTAAAATACCAAATAAGAAGTAGAGAAAAAAATGAGAAAAACATCAATGGGGTTAAAACTAATTGACTGAATTTTGTATGAGAGGCAAGATATTTACTTAGTCTCAAAGTACAAAATGGCTTATTAATTTCAGAGAGGAAAATAACTTCATAGTGGATAAACTTGGCAACCTTAGCTGAGTGATCAAGTTTGTCGCCAATAATAAGAAAAAGCAACAACATGCACTTCCTTATATGATGCAAGGAGAAGGCCACCATATTTCTGAGGTCTTGCCTGAGTCTAATCTTGAAACATGCAGCTCACTGGTCCCATTTTTGCTTTTCGTTTCCTTCTCTATCCTGATCTCGTATCTCTTCGTTTTTAGAAAAATGCATAAAAATGTAGTCCTATCTCCAAAATATTTTATAAAATAAACTATTTTAGGAGAGATTTTTTTAAAGAATTTGTCGGATCATCTGTCCTGAAAAACCAAAAAGTCCCTGCAGAAGAGTTGTACATCAAAGTCACAGAAATACAGGACTGGATGGGAACTTAATTAGCTGTTCCATTTCTGTTGGTTAGCAGTGTCTTCAATCTGAAAGCATATTCATGTTACCCCACACACACTAGAGGACCCTTTCCAGGAGAGGCTCATTCACCTTGTACCTGCTGGGTGGCTCATTACCCCTCCAGCCCAGCCAGCTTCTGTGTCAGTGCCATAGCATGCAAGAAAGCCCTTTAAACCTCACTGCACGATTGTGGGACTTGGGGAGAAAAAGCACATCTATATCCTGCCTAGTGTTCATATCCAAGTCTGCTATTAAAGGGAGATTTAGGTCGGTTTGTTGTATTTTGTTTCAAAATAGGCCAACTTTTCGGACTGTTCTATAGAAAATTGTATTCAGCAAAATTTGGGGAAGATAGCAAGATGCGGGATGAGAAGAAAAGACAAGAACCTTTTTCTTACATGAAAAACCCAGTGTGACTGGACCTCTTAGCAAAAGTCTAGTAATCATGATTTTGGGGTGGTCTTATTAACCAAAATCCTCTTTAGAAAGATGGAATATGTGCTCATATCTCCAGGATTTTGCTTTATAGAAAAAAAGGCACCGCTTCTCATTAAGAGAAAAGACATTATTGATACTTTACATTATATAATACCTAGTGGCCTTGTTCCCAAGGTTCACTCTCAAATTGTTGAAAGTGAATCTAGTAAATAAATCTAGGTAACTCACTTAAATTTTTAAGTAACTTTTGCCTTTCTCTCCATGCCCCCTTTCTTGACCTCACTTTCAAAAGATAATCTTGTGGTGTGGAAGATCCAGGTGGCAGTTTAGCACCAGGAGGCTGCTGCAGGGAACCCCCAGGCCCTGGTAGCCCTTCTCTGGGGTGAGCCCATCTTCACCTTTGCTGGCCATGTGGATGAGGGCGGAGACTCAACTGGTCCCTTGTGTTCCAGAACTGCTAACCTGCTTCTCCTGCTGCTTCTGCTTTAAGAGCTCAAAGGTATTAGTGGAGTGCTGGAGCCAAGTGGTACTGGCCCCCAAGAACCAGTGTGTACATCTCTTCCCAATCCCCCAACCTGTGACATCATATTGGTTGCTTGGAATTGGTCAGGGTGAAAGTACTTATGCTCTAGAAATTGTTAAATGCTACAAGTTAGGGCTTTGCTTTGCCTTTTCCTGAGAGCTGACTGTTAAACATTTACTGGCACACCACTGCTTAGGCAAGACACGTTTGCTGAGATTCAGGTTAGCTAATGAGGAAATGAGAAATCATAGGAATGCTGAGAGTTGTAAAACTTTATCTGTGATAAAGGGGCTATCTGAATAGCCTCTTAACAGGTCTCTCTGTCTCCAATATTGCTCTCCTACCCTACCACAAATTTATCCTATACACAAGGCTGCAGAACGATCCTAATAATATGCAACTGAGGCCAGGCGCAGTGACTCATGCCTGTAATCCCAGCACTTTGGGAGGCTGAGGCAGGTGGATCACCTAAGGTCAGGAGTTCAAGACCAGCCTGGCCAACATGGCAAAACCCCGTCTCTACTAAAAAATACAAAACCGGGCGTGATGGCATGTGCCAATAGTCCCAGCTACTCAGGAGGCAGAGGACAGGAGAATCGCCTGAACCCGGGAGGCAGAGGTTGCAGTGAGCCGAGATCGCACCACTGCACTCCAGCCTGAGTGACAGAGCAAGCCCATCTCAAAAAAGAAAAAAAAATGCAACTGATACCTAGTTTCTCCCATACTTAAAATAAAATTTGGCAGCTATATCTTAGAACAGTCTAAGCACAGAGACATGAGTTGTCTAGGAGAAGAATTTTTTCACTGTGCCCAGAGATGATAAGACTGTTGGTGATTATTGACACTAACAATATCTCACAAGACAAACGTGTAAAAAAAAGTGAATTTAATAATAAATAACGGGAAATATCCCTTTTCTGTGACTAAATTGGTCACATTCCTTATTCAAGGAATATCTTTTTCCTATATTATTCCAAGAATATCTGTTTTCTCTTTTATTCATTATTATAGAAAGAGTGGCATGATGAATGTGGTAGCTAGCCTCCAAGATGGACCCAGTGCTCTTGCTTCCTGATATTCATACCCTGTGTATTTTCTTCTCCCATTGAGCAGGCTGTGTTACCAGTAGGATTTTGCAGAAATTATGGTGTGTGACTTCTGAGGTTACAGATCATAAAAGACATAGCTTCTGTTTTGTTCTCTCTTGGATCACTTACTCTGGGGTAAACCAGCCACAATGTTGTGAGGACATACACAGCTGTAGGATTAACATAGGAAGAGCTGAGGCCTTCTGCCAACAATCTGTACCAATTTGCCACCCATGTAAGAAAGCCATTTTGGAAGTGAATTTCCCTAACCCCAACCAAACCTTTAGATAACTGCAACCCTGGCCAATGTCTTGAATGCAACCAGAGTGAGAGACTGAAAACCAGCATCACTCAGCTAAGCCCTCCCACCTTCTTGACCCACACAAATTGGATGAAACAATTCTTATTGTTGTTTTAAGCTGCTAAATTTGGAGGTGGTTGTTATGCAGCAGTAGATAACTAATGCAAAGAGCATAGAGCAGTTGCAGGGGATCAATCCTGAGGAGTATTTATGCTATAAGTACTGTGAGCTTTCCTTGCTGCATATCAGAAAAGCTCTTTCTCATGATCTCAGATTCCCTTGGAAGGTGCTGACTATTGCTATAATGTGGTGAAACAACTTAATCTGAAGGTAGGGAGAAGGGAAGATCTGAGCTTAGATTGGGAGCAGAGTTCTTCCTAATTTTGGTTAGGTATGAATGGCTGCTATTGTTACCAAAGCAATAAACTGAACACTGGTCATACCTGAGGTTTGGAATAGAAGATAAACACATTTGCAATCAAATCAATCTGATACACATAGTGGTTATGTTGTCATATGGTTAGTAGGAACGAATAAACCAATTCTATAAAAAATACATCATCTGTTAGTTTTTATCCAACTAGCCAGTTGTATCTAGGGCCAACCCTTTAAGAAGATACAACTGATAGTTTCTCAGCTGGGAGCGGAAATAGCTGATTCCAAGATTTTAGGCAGTTGAATTGAAGTGATGCCTCCCTCCAGTAGCAGCAGAACACTACAGCTTATTCCTCCTGCTATAGCACTGCAGGGTAACCAGAGTTAACAATAATTTTATTGTATATTTTCAAATAGTGAGGAGAGGATTTTGAATCTTCCCAACCCAAAGAAATGATAAATGTTTGAGGTGATAGATATGCTAATTGCCCTGATTTGATCATTACACATTGTACACATGTTCAAAATATCCCACTGTATCCCATAAATATGCACAATTATTATATGTCAATTAAAATAATAATAATAAATAGCAAGATAAAAGCCCAGAGCAGTGGTTGTGAGATAAGGGTTGGGAGAAGGAAGCTGAATTGTACTGACATTTCAGTATAGTGAATTTAATCTGATTGTTTCCCCAACATTTGGCTGAATCTGATGGCTTTAGACTTTTCAAAGGAAGCAGCCTAAGGACAGTTGAGCTCCTTGGTTGGGAATAAAAGAAGTTCATGGAAGAAAATGTGACTGAAGTGAAGGAATGGATACCTCTTGCCCTTCTGCTGTTTTCAGGCTGCTTCTCTCCCCTCTCAGCCTGTACAACTTGTCAGGCACTAAGGTTGAGAAAGCCATAAAATGCTAGTGAAATACGGAGAGACTGTTACGTTTTCCCCCACAATGCCAATGGACTTAAGCTAGCTTTGGCAGGAAACAGAGCAGGAATTAAGGAAATCCCAACACCTTGTGGCAAATGAGAATTATCTAGTTCGGCTCCAAATGAAATTCTGTGCCCTTAGGAGTGATATTGTGAAAGAATGATGAACAAAAAATCAATTTATTCACAGAACAAAAGCATATCAGTGTTAAAGAAATAAAGGAATTAATTTTTTTTTTTTTGAGATGGAGTCTCCTTCTGTCCCCCAGGCTGGAGTGCAGTGGCACAATCTCGGCTCACTGCAAGCTCCGCCTCCCGGGTTCACGCCATTCTCCTGCCCCAGCCTTCCGAGTAGCTGGGACTACAGGCACCCGCCACCCACGCCCGGCTAATTTTTTTTTTTGTTTTTTTTTTTTTGTTTTTTTTTTTTTTTAGTAGAGAAGGGGTTTCACCATGTTAGCCAGGATGGTCTTGATCTCTTGACCTTGTGATCCGCCCACCTCGGCCTCCCAAAATGCTGGGATTACAGGCGTGAGCCACTGCGCCCGGCCAGGAATTAAAATTTTAAAGATGTTTCAGAAAGAAAAAAATGGCCAAAAAAAAAAAAAGAAATTGTCTTATCCTGATTTTTTACTTAAAATCCCTGCCGTTGTCAGTCACCTATCAAGAGACTGGCAGCCTGTCTTTCTATGTTTATGTGTTTGTTTTGTTTCTGCAGATGCCTCTGAAATCTTTGTTAGAGGCAAAGGCACTCAGACTGCCAAGAGAAATTAGCAATGTTTCCACTGTGGCATAGACACAGATCACACCAAGGGCAAATAGAATCATTCCCCTGCATACAGCCCCAACTCCTGCAGGATCTGTGCTTTTGGCTGGTATGGTGACATGAGGGCAGGGTCGGCTTCATGGGCATGTGGCCTGTGCAGTCACAGAGAACCCAGCACTCAGAAGGGCTCTGCTCTTGTTTTAATATTCTGTGGTGGGTTTCTTGAAATTCTTAATTTTTGAACAAGTGATCCTGCATTTTCATTTTTCAGTGGGCTCCACAAATTATGTAGCTCATCCTGTGTCAGTGTGCTCTGGGGAAGGCAACACACCAGCTTTGGAGGTAGGCAGGCTTGGAATTCCATCTAAACTGCCTCTTACTACACAATGGGAAAATTATCCTCTGAACTTCAGATTTTCATCTGCAATTAGGACAATGCCGTCTACCTCTTGGTGTTATTGTGAGGATTAGACACTGTTGTGAAGGAATGCAGGTAAAGTGTCTAGAACAGTACACCTGGCTTCACTGCAATTATTCATAAAAGCCAAGTCTGTATATTGAATCCCAGTTGATGTTAGTGCTGGTCATAAAAATAAGAAAAATATGTTTTCTTTAGAAAAGCAGCTCTCTCTTTTACATCTTACAGGAAGCTGTGGACTTACATTGCCACAGCTATCACTGTTGCCAGGATTCTCATGGCTTCTTACTGCAGTTGCAGCCAAAGTAGAGACCAAGAAAATTAACAATCCTCTTAAATATTAGCTGCTTCTTGTAAGATAGTTGTTTTTCATGATTCCATATCAGAAACAAGTAAGTCAATGAATTTTCCCAATTCTTTTAAGAAGATATTAATGTGACTAAAATACACAATTTAAAATACATGATGCCCTTTCTGACAGCCTGGAGAAAAGGATGTTTCCACTGTTCCCACTGTCAAAGCAGCGGGTCTATTCCAGCCCCCAAATAGCTGCAGTCAGAGAAACTTCCTTCCTTGTTTATTACTTCCAAAGGTAGAGTGATATTGGAGCACCAATTTACCAAACCCAAACTCTAAGTACTACCTTGATGGGCTGAAGTAGTCCCTATTGTGGGGAGAGGATAGGGAGCTAAGACAGGCCCTGACATTACACAGGGTTGAGATGATGTACCTCAAAACCAATGCCCATGACACCGTGTCTAAATATAGCCTATTCTTGTTATTCATTGTCATTCATTGTCGTTATTTTCTGTAAAGTAGCTATACATACTGAATAAGCAAGCACTGAACCATTGTTCTTAGAGGAGATTCAGGGTTAAGTCACAATCTTTGGTCACAACATTTTCATCAGTTGGCCAGTACATAATCTTGTTTTATGAGTGTTTCTGTTTAAAGATGCCTTATTTAATGTATATTCTTGAGTCATTATTATTGAACTCATAACCAATGGCACTATAACTCATGCCTGAAGGAAGCTTATGTAATACACACATTTTCCCTGTAAGGCACGTCACAGTCTTCTCCTGCTTAGGAACACTAAGACGGCACTTCCAAACTGTGCTTGGGGGCCATTTTAAACAAAATCACCAACCAAAAGTACAAAAACATGAAAAATGTGGCACTTGTTTTTGGTATGAGAGCTGAAGTGAAGACAGAGTATCACCATCTTAGGCCTCAACTGGGAACATGCACATCAGGCCATTCAAGTTTTCTGTGGCTCTGCACATGTCCAAGAGTGGCCGTGAAAGTACAGTGAGTATTGATTTGGGAGCTACGAATACATTTTAGTGAGTAGGTAAATTTGCAAATGTGGAATGCACACATAGTGAAGATTAATTGTACATGGAAATGTACATGGTGGAGGAAGTGATTCTACTACCTTAGTAGACTTGAAGAGAAAACACATCTGTTGGTTGAGAGATGCACATACATGTGACATCGGGCAGTATCTCTCACATCATTTTCAAGTAGGATGCAGCAGAGATCACATGAAGTCAGAAGAACTGAGATTTCTGTGGTTTCAGGTGTTTGTCTTACTAGCTGGGCAACTTTGAGTAGGTGTCTGAAAACTTAGTTTCTCGGTTTCCACAACTGTCAGTTGAGAACAATAATCATCTTCTTTCAAAGTGTGATTGTGAGGGTGCAGTGGGTTTTTCTTTAAGTTCTGGCTTACTGTGACCTAATTTAGGGGCTAGGATTGAAGATGGTGAATCAGGTGTCATATTGTGTTTTAGAATATTCCTTTGTATATGGTTTGTCTCCCCAGAAAGAAAAGCAGGTGCCAAGTCCATACTAATATTTGGATTAGGGTAATGAGTACGTTTTCATTCAAAATGCATTATGAATCCAAGGGAATAGAATATAACAATAAGCATTTTCTGGTTAAACTGGCCATGCTAATTAAGATAAAGTAATTGAATCAATAGTTTTAAGGCCTACACCAACTTCTAGGATTTTAAGAGCAAAATAGGAATGAGAATTAACAACTTCTGATATGATAGCCTCAAAGGAAGAGCCCAACAAAAAGTTGGCTCCACTGTGTTGGTCAGCAGTTGGGGTAGGTGGAGGAGACACATTAAAAAGAACCAACCCTCATCCCAGCCTGGAACTACTGCACTGTTCTTCCATCATGTTGAAGACACACCCCAACCTTTCAATTCTAGGACAGGAAATATGAAATGTACACATGTGAGTCATGGGCCAGGAAGAACCTTTATATTTCATCAGTTACCCTCCGTGTCCACCCTATGGAGATGTATGCCAGAGCTGTAAGTGTTCTGCTCCCAGGTCAGGGATCGGGGAGAGGACACTGGGCACTTATGCCATTCTATCTTTTTAGATAAAAATTTGTCCAAAACTCAATAGTCAGACTTACTTTCCTCATCTTGAAATTCCTAAGGCTAAAGACTATGTAATTTAGTTCATTAAGATAGACTAGAAAAAAATTTTATGTCAACACAAAAATAATTCTTCATGAAAAAATAAAATAACATATAAACCTGCTTTAAAAATTGTAGAATTCTCCATGGACAGAAAATATTAGGAATTGACTGGTATCTATAAATAACATACATATATACTCAGTGGAATACTATTCAGCCACAAAAAGGATGAAGTGTCTTTTGCAGCAATGTTGATGGAACTGGAGGTCATTATCTTAAGTGAAACAAGTCAGACACAGAAAGTTAAATCCCACATGTTCTCACTTACAAGTGGGAGCTAAATAATGTGTATACATGGATATAGAATGTGGAATAGTAGACAATAGAGACTTAGAAGGGTGGGGGAGTGGAAGGGGGTTGAATGGTGAGAAATTACTTAATGGGTACAATATACATCATTTGGATGGTGGATACCCTAAAAGCCCTGACTTTACCACTGCAACATCTATCTGTGTAACGAAATTACACTTGTACCTCATAAATTCATACGAATAAAAAAATAAACACTGTTATACATGTTACTCTGTTCATACAATTTCTTTCAAATGGAAGATGTCTAAAAAACAGTCTTCAAGTTTGGTATTCCACATCATCATTTGCCAAGATGAGGACTTTTCCACCCTGTTCATTGTCATTATTTTATTTTATCTCGATATAAAACTAAGTTAATGAGCAACTGCTGCTAAATGTTATCACCTAACACTATTGATTCACTTTCCTGTTTAATCTATATCACCTACTTTTTTCTTTAAAAAACTTATTTTATGGCCAAATATTTATTTAGCCCTACGTCTACATGCAATTCTTATATTTAGAACTTCTTAATCAGAAACTAAATGTGGATTTGGTTTGAATGCTTGCTTTAATGACTAGTTTATTATGAGTACAGGAGCAAATAAGTGATATCTGTTTCCTCATATGTTTGTGATGATTTGTTTTACATCAACATAAAGTATGCAACTCTATATGAGAGCATTGGGAAGTATCTGTGATGATATGAATTTTGATAAGCTGAATGTTATCTAGAGCCTTAGGTTTTCTCATGTTTTTACATTTCTCAGTAGTAAGGTCACACTGAGTTTTGTCATATTTAGCTTAAGGGACACCAGAGGGGACACCAGAGCCCAGGCTAAAGCCACCTCTTCCTAGTGCACTGTCACCCACCCTGTCCCTTTTCATGGGCATCTGTCTTATATTTTATTCACCGTGGGCCTCGTTCTTGTTTAAAACCCAACGAATCTTTAAAACAATTCAGCAGTAGTACTTGAGGGGGTCACTCCACCCAGATATATTTTACAGTTTAAAATTCCACTCCTATAGGGATGGTTGAAGCCAAAGTTTTTTTAAAGCTATATATAAAAATGTTAAAAAAAATGCCACTTCTAAAGATTGGAAACTTTAACCTCCCCACGATGAATCTGCAGTGGTGGAATTTCAGGTGACAAACATGTTAGAGGTGAGACTTTCTGAAACCTGAGTTCCCCCTGAAAGCCCCCAGATCACACCATATGAACCTACCCAATTTTAGCGTTTTTAAGAGCCTCATGCAAGCATATGAAAACTCACTTAAGATTTCTTTATGATATCTAAAAGACATTTTGAAGATCATTTTGTGATGTGGCAAACTGTTCTTGTTTTAGAGTTGTGCTGGGTGGCATGTATAAGCACCAATTATTTTAAAGTGAAGGACTACACAACAAAAGTTCTTTCCAGTTTCCCAATTTGATTTATACACCTGGCTATAGCTTTATTTCTGTGGAACTATCATGACATCTAGTGGCTAACCTAAGTAAGGCCAAAGAATGGTTTCATATGCTATTTTCCTTAGCTAAATTCACTTAAATATGAGAACTTGCTATTCAAATACTGTAATAAATATCCTTGTACATATATTTTTATATACTTAATTATATGAGATAAAGATGGAGAAGTAGAGTTTCTGAGTGAAAGGATATGTGTACTTCGAATGCTGATACTGCCAATTCACCCTCCCAAGAAGGTTGCACCAGTTGGAACTTCTGTAATATTTCTTCTCATCATCCCAATGATGAGTATTATCAAATATGTTAATTTTTGTTTTAGTTTTTATTTCTTAATGAATGAGAAAGCTTATCTTTTTATGGCTCCCACACTCCCCAACCTCTGCTCCGCCATTTTTCTCCTTCTTTCTTTGTTTTTTATTTTCTTTGGCCATTTGTATTTATTTATCAGTAAAGTGCCAACATACATATTCATCCCATTTTTTAAAGATTTACTGGTCATAAGCATCTTTTTGTTTGTAAAAGGGTTTTGCATATTGAAGAAATTTACTGTCATTTGCATTGAAAATATTTTTCTTAGTTTGCTTTGTGATTATTTTTTGCTTTGTAAAGATTTTAATGTTTATGCAGTCAGGTATATCAGGATTTTACTTTTTTGTTGTTGTTGAGACAGAGCCTCACTCAGCTGCTCAGGCTGGAGTGCAGTGGCATGATAATAGCTTACTGCAGCCTCAATCTCCCAGGCTTAATCGATCCTCCAACCTCAGCCTCCCAAGTAGCTGGGACTACAGGTGTGTGCCACCACACCCAGCTATTTTTTTTTTTTTAAATTTTTAGTAGAGATAAGATCTCACTATGATATCCAGGCTGGTCTCGAATTCCTGGGCGCAAGTAATCCTCCTGCCTCCAAATTGCTGGAATTACAGGTGTGAGCCACTGTGTCCAGTGGTATTTTCCTTTATAGTTTTAGTTTCATGTCATATTTAAAATATCCATCTCCTCTGATATGGTTTCGCTGTGTCCTCACCCAAAACTCACCTTGAATTGTAATAATCTCCACGTGGCTAGGACAGAACCAGGTGAGATAATTGAATCATGGGGGTGGTTTCTCCCATACTGTTCTCATGGTCATGAATAAGTCTCATGAGATCTGATGGTTGCTGTCTTGCCTACTGCCATATAAGACGTGACTTTGCTCTTCCTTCACCTTCTGCCATGATTGTGAGGCCTCCCCAGCCATGTGAACTGTGAGTCCAGTAAACCTCTTTCCTTTGTAAATTACCCAGTCTCGAGTATGTCTTTATTAGCAGCATCAGAAGGGACTAATACATCCTCTCCCAGACACAAAAATTAAAAATAATGTATGTTTATTTATGTAACATAATCATGTATGTTATTTAGTTTTAGTTTTTACATTTAAGTCTTTCATCTATCTATTAATAGGATTTTAGTGAAATAGGGTAGGCAGGGATTTGACTTTATTCTTACCCTAGCAATGTAAAGGAGATTGGTAAATATAAGTATAGCTATTAAAAACACTGAGTGTAGGTATCTGTACTGACGAGAAAAGATGTCAAAAATATGCAAAGGATAAGAAGACATTAGGAAAATGGCCGATAGGAGACAGAACTAACATGCAGCTACCACTTGAATGGAAAAAGCAGGTGTGGAGACTCATATTGTGAACTTTTGCTCCAAGACCCACTGCAGGAACATACCAGGAAAACAAAGAATTCACAGACCCTTTGAAAGAAGCGACTTTGGCTGGGCACGGTGGCTCACACCTGTAATCCCAGCACTTTGGGAGGCCGAGGTGGACGGATCACAAGGTCAGGAGTTTGAGACCAGCCTGGCCAACATGGTGAAACCCTGTCTCCACTAAAGATACAACAAATTCGCCAGGTGTGGTGGCACATGCCTGTAATCCCAGCTACTAGGGAGGCTGAGGCAGGAGAATCACTTGAACCTGGGAGGCAGAGGTAGCAGTGAGCTGAGATTGCATCATTGCACTCCAGCCTGAGCGACAAGAAAGGGAGGAAGAAAAGGAAGGGAGGGAGGGAGGGAGGGAGGGAGGGAGGGAGGGAGGAAGGAAGGAAGGAAGGAAGGAAGGAAGGAAGGAAGGAAGGAAGGAAGGAAGGAAGGAAGGAGCTTGCCGCTGCAAACTCTGCAAGATAACTGAAAATGGTAAGTTCCCAAAATGTGAGAGGGGAAAACTCTGCCTCTGAATATACATCCCCACTGGGGAACCTGAATATCCAGATCATGGGAGGATTTAACCTTACCTAGAGCTGAAAGAGCTTTAGGGAGCTGAGTGAAATATAAAAGTAGAAGCAGCAGCGAGAAGAGCCCTGTAGGTACTTCTGGTCCCCAGCTTTATCTCACGGGGTCCTTGGGGAAGGCAGCTAGCAGAACTGGGGACGGGTCACAGGATGAAGGAAGCTTTTAGCTGAACTTTGTAATAATTTCGAATGAGCACAAATTTTCCTAAGCAGAATCCAGGGGTACAGACGGGAAGTACAGATACAAACACAGGAGGCACAACCAAAGGAATAGGCAGGCAGGGAGGGCAAGGCCTGAGAGCCCTGCTTGCTTTCTCAGCAGGGAGGCTTGTAGCCTTGGGGCAAGATCTCAGCCCTGCTCGCTAACTGCCTGGATATAAATTCAGTGCTGTTGGCCAGGCACAATGGGAGTAAGATTAGCCTTGCTGGCTGTGTGGAGGTTGGGTGAAGTCTGTCACTACCGACTTTTTCTCACTTCCTTGGCTACCTGTATAACACAGCAGAGGCAGCTATAATCTCTCTGAGAACATAACTCCATTGTCCTGAAAACCACCCTTCTATCCCCTACAGTGGCTGCAGCAAGCCTCGCCCAAGAAGATCCTAAGCTCAGACCTGGCTAACTCTGCCCCAACCTGATGGTATTTCTTTACTGACCCTGCTAGCTGAAGACAAAAGACATAAACTGGTGGGAGCTCTATTGCCTTGCTCATGGCCTGAGAAACCGGAGTACTTATCCTAGGCAATGTAGGGGAAGCTTGTATCCACCTCCTACTACTGCAACTGGTGCTGTCTTGAAAGAGCCACCTCCTGGCTGGAGGCCAACCAACTCAAGCCACTACAACTCATAACAGAACAACCCCACTCCAAAGAAGGAGAAAACAACAGCTAATTCCACCACGTGCAACACCCTGGCTAACCGGAAGTCCTGAGTCTGTCCACATGACAACTTCACTGCTAGCATAACAAGCATTTGAGAAAGCCAGCACACTACACATATCTACAACCAAGGACTCTCACAGAGTCTACTTTACTCCCCTGCCACCTCCACTGGAGCAAGTATTCATGGCTAGGAGACCTGAAGACAGATCACATCACAGGACTCTTTGCTGACAACCCTAGCACCAACCTGGAGCCCGGTAGCCCTCCTGGGGGGTTAGACCCAGAAGAGCAATAACAATAACTGCAGTCCAGCTCTTTGGAAGCCCCATTCCTAGGGGACTGGGGAGAGCTTCACATCAAGGGATCACCCTCTAGGACAAAAGAATCTGAACAGAAGCCCTTGAGCTCTAGATCTTTCTACTGAAACTGTCTACCCAAATAAGAAGGAACCAGAAAAGTAATTCTGGTAGTATGACAAAACAAGGTTCTATAACACCCCCAAAAGATCACACTAGCTCTCCAGCAATGGATTCAAGGCAAGAAGAAATCTCCGAATTACAGGATAAGGAATTTAGAAGGTTTATTATTAAGCTACTCAAGGAGGTACCAGAGAAAGGTGAAAACCAACTTAAACAAATTAAAAAAAAATACAGAATATGGATGAGAAAGTCTCCAGAGAAATAGATATCATAAAGAAAAGACAATCACACCTTTTAGATATGAAAGACATACTTAGAGAAATTCAAAATACCCTGGGAAGTTTCAACACTAGGATCAAACAAGTAGAAGAAAGGACTTCAGCACTTAAAGACAAGGCATTTGAGTTAACCCAATCTGACAAAGATAAAGAAAAATAATTTTAAAAATGAACACAGCCTCCAAGAAATTTGGGATTATGTTAAATGACCTAACCTAAGGATAATTGGCGTTCCTGAGGAAGAAGAGAGATCTAAAGTTTGGAAAACTTATTTAAGGGAATAATTGAGAATAATAGAGATCTAGACATCCACATGCAAGAAGCACAAAGAACACCTGGGAAATTCATCGCAAAAAGATCATCACTTAGGCACAGAGTCATCAGGTTATCTAAAGTCAAAGGAAATAATCTTAAGAGCTATAAGGCAAAAATATCAGGTAACCTATAAAGGAAAACCTTTCAGATTAACAGCAGATTTCTCAGCAGAAACCCTACAAGTCAGAAGGAATTGGGATCCTATCTTTAGCCTCCTTAAACAAAATAATTATCAGCCAAGAATTTTGTATTGAGTAAAAGTAAGCTTCATAAATGAAGGAGAGATAAGTCTTTTTCAGACAAATCCTGGGGGAATTCACCACTACCAAGCCAGCAGTAAAGGAAATGCTAAAAGGAGTTCTAAATATTGAAACAAAACCTCAAAATACACCCAAAATAAACTGTTACAAGATCCTTAGGGTGTCACTTCACCAGCCAGAAACCTC
Source organism: Macaca nemestrina (assembly GCF_043159975.1). Lineage (NCBI taxonomy): Eukaryota > Metazoa > Chordata > Mammalia > Primates > Cercopithecidae > Macaca > Macaca nemestrina. The sequence goes on from NC_092128.1 coordinate 70,052,043, forward strand.
TGTGGCTGGTGGTGCTTCTGCTTGAGTTTTGCTCATGCCTTTTTGGCTCAGCAGGCTGCAATCAGCTCACGCTACTGGCTCAGATCCCAAGCCTCCCAAGGGCGAGCCAGGCATGGAGCAGGGAGGAGTGTGTGAGTGAATGAGCACAGGTTCCAGCCACTGCCCACAACCAGGTGCACTGGCTGCTGTAGTGGGGTGAACAGCTTCAGGTGCTGGCACAGACACTGGCTCCATGTGAGGCTGTGGCTGGACCAGATGTACTGCAAGTGGCATCTGCTCTGGGCGCCAGTATCTAGACAAGGGGAACACAGTGGGACCTGAAACCTCGGAGACGCCAAAAACCACAGAGCTCCAAAGAGGGTGTTACAGCATGTCACAACCCTGACTTAAGAAGCCCTGAGGTCTGGGCTCCCAGAAGGGCTGCATTTCTTCTCTCCTTCTTGTTATGCACAGCATAGTGAGCAAGGAGATGTTTTGCGGGGGCATGCTTCAGCCTATTTGTGTTACAGCTCTTTCAGTCCTACCATCTCCCTCTAGCCCATGACTCCTGGACTGGCCCAGCCCTGCTGCTGCTTCCCATTGTGTGGGGCGCCACCTGGCGTTGGCAGAGAGTGGGAGGGCTATAGTGTTACAGCAGCTTTGGCTCAGGGAATGCAGAAGGGTTGCCACTCTTCATTCCCATAATTCAGGAGCATGTCACTGCCTGCAGCTCATTGAGCCAGGCAGGAATGTGTTACCGCTCCTTTCACTTCCACTGTTTGGCAGGTCCTGAGTTCTTGTCTCATATCCAGGAAGAATTAGGTTACATGGACTACTGGAAGGTGAGCAAGGCAGAGAGGAGCTTTATTGAGCAACAAAACAGCTCTCAGGAGACCCAAAGTTGGTAGCTCCTATTCACAGGCAGATTGTCTCAACCAGTGTTTGAGTCTGGTTGAGTCTGGGGTTTTTATCTGCTCAGAATGGAGGAAGTGCATGCTGATTGGTCCATGTGCAGCCATGGGCAGGCCATCTTATTGGCTGAAGGGTATCAATGAAGTTCTCACTCTGGGTCATGAACTCCACCCAGAACTGGCAGCCTAACCCCCAGGCTTCAGACTGTCCCTAACTTAAGGATGGGGTTTCACTAGCGACCTGCCCCTTCTCACCTAGGAAACTGTCTACATCTTGCCACCATTAACATACCACCCACAGCACTCAGGCTGTCTATGCCCAGGGGTGCCTGCAGGCCTGCGCCAAGCTTCCCTCAGCCCCCTGACCTTCCTTCTGTGCTCTTTAGCACCCAAAGTTTGGACAGGGCCAAGGTAGCAGGGGGCTGGCATGTCAGCACCACCCTGAGTGCACACATACCTGGCGGGGTTGCAACAGTACCTGGGTTTGTCTGCAACTTTGCTCCACACCAGGATTGGCACCGTCTGTGGGGAGAGGCTAGGGAGTGGGATCAGGCACTTCTGAGCCTGCAGAGGCAGGGGCTTCCCAGGCCCCTGAGAATGCAATGATGCCTAGGTCTGGAGCCGTGGCTGGATGGATACAGCTGCACCCAGGAGCATGGGCTCTAATCTTGCCAACTCAGTAAGGTGCAGGGCTCCTGCTGGGATCACCTGTTCCTGGTTCCCACCAGCTCTGCAGAGTGTGCAGCCCTGGCCATACCTCCCCCACTGCAGCTGGTGTCCTCGCAGTGGCCACTCCAGATAGGCTGCCACCACCATCAGAACTCCCTTAAAGCATAAATCTCACAGGGCCTATAAAACAATAACACAATGATAAAACAAACAAACAAACAAGATGTTCAGGCAACAGCTAGCACAATGAATAGAACATTACCTCACATCTCAATACTAACATTTAAGGTAAATGGCCTAAATGCTCCACTTAAAAGATTCAGAATGGCAGAATGGATAAAAATTCACCAACCAAGCATCTGCTTTCTTCAAGAAACCTGCCTAACAAATAAGGACACACATAAACTTAAGGTTAAAAAGGTGGAAAAAGATATTTCATGCAAATGGAAACCAAAAATGAGCAGGAGAAGCTATTTTTATATCAGACAAAACACACTTTAAAGCAACAACAGTTAAAAAAAGACAAAGAGGGACATTATATAAAGATAAAAGGATCAGTCCAACAGGAAAATATCACAATCTTAAATATATATGCTCCTAACACTGGAGCTCCCACATTTATAAAACAATTACTACTAGACTTAAGAAATAAGACAGATAGCAACATAATAATGGTGGGGGACTTCAGTACTCCACTGACAACACTAGACAGGTCATCAAGACAGAAAGTCAACAAAGAAACAGTGAACTTAAACTACAAATGGACTTAACAGATATTTACAGAACATTCTACCCAACAACTGCAGAATATACATTCTTTTCATCAGCACAGGGAACATTCTCCAAGATTGTCCATGTGATAGGCAACAAAACAAGTCTCATTAAATTTAAGAAAATCAAAATTATATCAACTACTCTCTGAGAACACAGTGGAATGAAATAAATTAACTCCAAAAGGGACCCTCAAAACTATGTAAATACATGGAAATTAAATAATATGCTCCTGAATAATCTTTGGGTCAACAATGAAATCAAAAGGGAAATTTAAAAATTCTTCGAACTGAACGATAATAGTGACACAACCTATCAATACCTCTGGGATACAGCAAAAGTGGTGCTAAGAGGAAAGTTCATAGCATTAAATGCCTACATCAAAAAGTCTGAAAGAGCACAAATATACAATCTAAGCTCACACCTCAAGGAACTAGAGAAATGAGAACAAACCAAACCCAAACCCACAGAAGAAAGGAAATAACAAGATCAGAGCAGAACTAAATGAAATTGAAACAAACAAACAAACAAAAAAACAAAATACAAAAGATAAATGAAACAAAAAGCTAGCTCTTTGAAAAGATAAACAAAATAAGGCCGCGTACGGTGGCTCATGCCTATAATCCCAGCACTTTGAGAGGCTGAGGTGGGCGGATCACAAGGTCAGGAGATCAAGACCATCCTGGCTAACATGGTGAAACCCTATCTCTACTAAAAATACAAAAAATTAGCCAGGTGTGGTGGCAGGCACCTGTAGTCCCAGCTACTCTGGAGGCTGGGGCAGGAGAATGGCATGAACCTGGGAGGTAGAACTTGCAGCGAACTGAGATTGCACCACTGCACTCCAGCCTGGGCGACAGAGTGAGACTCCTTCTCAAAAAAAAAAAAAAAAAAAAAAAGGAAAGAAAAGATAAACAAAATAAATCGACCATTAGCAAGATTAGTCAAGAAAAGAATAGAGAAGATCCACATAAGCTCAAGTAGAAATGAAATGGGAGATATTACTACCAATACCACAGAAATACAAAAGATCATTCAAGGCTATGAACACCTTTATATATATAACAAACTAGAAACCCCAGAGGAGATGGATAAATTTCTGGAAATATACAGCCTTTCTAGATTAAATGAGGAAGAAATAGAAAGTCTGAATAGACCAATAACATTTAGCAAGACTGAAGCAGTAACAAAAAATTGCCAACAAAAAAGTTCAGGACCAGATGGATTCACAGCTGAATTATATTAGACATTCAAAGAAGAATTGGCACCAATTTTACTAAAAGTATTTGAAAAGATAGAGAAACAGGGTATCCTCCCTAAATCATTCTATGAAGCCAGTATCACCCTAATACCAAAACCAGGAAAGAACATAACAAAAAAGAAAACTAGATACCAATATTCCTGATGAACATGATGCAAAAATCCTCAATAAAATACTAGCTAACTGAATCCACAGAATGTCAAAAAAATAATATGCCATGATCAAATGGGTTTCATACCAGGGAAGCAGGGTTGGTTTAACATATGCAAGTCAATAAATGTGATACACCACATTAACAGAATTAATATCAGAAATCATATAATCATCTCAATAGATGCAGAAAAAGCATTTGACAAAATCCAGCATCGCTTTATGATTAAAACTCAACAAAATTAGCATAGAAGAGACATACGTTAAGGTAATAAAGGCCATCTATGACAAACCCACAGCTAACCTTATGCTGAATAAGGAAAGGTTGAAAGCATTCCCCCTGAAAACTGGAAGAACACAAGGATGTCCACCTTCACACTTCTATTCAACATATTACTGGAAGTCCTAGTCAGAGCAATCAGAAAAGAGAAAGAAGGGCATCCAAATCGGTAGGGAGGTAGTCATATTGTTGCTGTTTGCCAATGATATGATCATATTACTAGAAAACCCTAAAGACTCATCCAAAAAGCTCCTAAATATGATAAATTAATTCAGGAAAGTTTCAGGATACAAAATCAATGTACACAAATCAGTAGCACTGCTATACACCAACAGCAACCAAGCTGAGGATCAAATCAAGAACTCAATCCCTTTTACAATAGCTGCAAAAAATATATAAAATACTTATGAATCTACCTAACCAAGGAGTTGAAAGACCTCTACAAGGAAAACTACAAAATGCTGCCGACAGAAGTCATTGACAAAACAAATGGAAACCCACCCCATGCTCATGGATAGATAGAATCAATACTGCCAAAAGCATTCTATAAATTCAATGCAATTCCCATCAAAATACCTTCGTCATTCTTCACAGAACTAGAAAAAAATACTAAAATTTAGATGCAACCAAAAAAAGAGTCCACATAGCCAAAGCAAGAATAAGCAAAAAGAAAAAATCTGGAGGGATTCCATTACCCAATTTCAAACTATACTACAAGGCTATAATTACCAAACCAGCATGGTGCTGGTATAAAAATAAGCACGTAGACCAATGGAATAGAGTAAATAACTCAGAAATAAAGCTGCATACTTACAGCCAACTGATCTTTGACAAAGCAAACGAAACCATAAAATGGGAAAAGGACACCCTATTCAACAAATGGTGCTGGGATAATTGGCAAGCCACATGTAAAAGAATGAAATGATCCTCATTTCTCATCTTATACAAAAACCAACTCAAGATAAATCAAATACTTAAATCTAAGACCCAAAACTCTAAAAATTCTAGAAGATAACATCGAAAAAACTCTTCTAGATATTGGCTAACACTTCTACACAGCAAAAGAAATAATCAGCTAAGTAAATAGACAACCCACGGAGTGGAAAAGAATCTTCACAAATTTTGCATTTCACAAAGGACTAATATCCAGAATCTATAAGGAACTCAAACAACTTGGCAAGAAAAAAACAAATAATCCCATCAAAAAGTGGGCTAAGGACATGAATAGATAATTCTCAAAAGAAGATACACAAATGGCCAACAAACATGAAAAAATGCTCAACATCACTAATCATCAGGGAAATGCAAATCAAAACCACAATGCAATACACCCTTACTCCTGCAAGAATGGCCATAATTTAAAAAAATCAAAAAATAATACATGTTGGCATGGATGTGGTGAAAAGGGAAAATTTTTACACTACTGGTGGGAATGTAAACTAATATAACTGCTATGGAAAACAGCGTGAAGATTCCTAAAAGAACTAAAAGTAGAATGATTATTTGATCCAGCAATCTCACTACTGGATATCTACCCAGAGGAAAAGAAGTCATTATAAGAAAAAGACTCTTGTACTCACGTTTATAGCAGCACAACTCACAACTGCAAAAATACAGAACCAGCCTAAATGCCCATCAATCAATGAGTGGATAAAGAAAATGTGGTATGTATACAACATGGAACACTACTCAGCCATAAAAAGGAATGAAATAATGGTATTCACAGCAACCTTGATGGAGTTGGAGATCATTATTCTAAGTAAAGTAATTCAGGAATGGAAAACCAAACATCATATGTTCTCACTTATAAGTGGGAGCTAAGCTATGAAGACACAAAGGCATAAGAATGATATAATGGACTCTGGGGACTCAAGGGAAAGGGTGAAAGTGGGGTGAGGGATAAAAGAATACACATGGGTACAGTGTACACTGCTTGGGTGATGGGTGCATCAATATCTCAGAAATCGCCACTAACAAACTTATCCATGTAACCAAACACCACCTGTTCCCCAAAAACTATTGAAATGGTTTTAAAAAATAGAAAAAATAAGCTTAGATGAAAAAAATATTCAAAGAGTAGAACAATACTGAGAATATAATTCCATGTACGTAGAAAAACTATTTCTCTGCAAAGGCACAGAAAATATCTGAAAGGACACACCCACACACACACAAATGCTTGTGCACACACAATTATTAACAGTGGGTACTTTTAGGGAATTCATATAGGATACTGGCAAGATAAGCAGAATTTTACTTTTACCTCTATACAGATACGGTTCTCTACTATTTGAATGTATTACCACAAACACACATTTCTTCTTCTGTTTTAAAAATTATTTTAAAAATAATATTTAATATCATGGGAAGATATTTAATATCTATAGTAAACTGAAAGGTCAAGGTATAAAACAATAAGTAAAATACGATCTTGTTTTAGAAAAAAATATTGTTTTTTGAGATGGAGTTTCACTCTTGTCACCCAGGCTGGAGTGCAGTGGCGTAATCTTGGCCCACTACAACCTCTGACTCCTGGGTTCAAGCGATTCTTCTGCCTCAGACTTCCCAGTAACTGGAATTACAGGTGCCCACAACCATACCAGACTAATTTTTGGTATTTTTAGTAGAGATGGGGTTTTGCCATGTTGAGCAGGCTGGTCTCGAACTGTTGACCTCAGGGGATTCACCCACCTTTACCTCCCAAACTGCTGGGATTACAGGCGTGAGCCACCATGCCAGCCTAGAAAATACTTATGCAAAGAAGTAAGATTGGGTGGGTATACACCAAAATGTGAACAATTATCTCAGAGTGTGTATTAGTCTGTTCTCATGCTGCTAATAGAGACATACTCGAGACTGGGTAATTTATAAAGGAGAGAGGTTTAATGGACTCATATTTCTACATGGCTGGAGAGGCCTCACAATCATGGCAGAGACGAAGGAAGAGCAGAGGGACATCTTACATGACAGCAGGCAAGAGAGTTTGTGCAGGGGAACTCCCATTTATAAAACCATCAGATCTTGTGAGACTTATTCACTACTATGAGAACAGTATGGGGGAAACCATCCCCATGATTCAATTATCTGCACCTGGGCCTGCCCTTGACACGTGGGGATTATTACAATTCAAGGTGACATTTGAATGAGGACACAGCCAAACCATATCAAAGTGGATGAATTTGGATGATTTTTATTGTTTTCTTTTGCACTAATCTTGATTTTCTAAACACTTTTTATCCTTTAAGAGTTTGATTCATCAGGCATTTCTTACAAAATGATATACTTAATTAGTACTCTTGAAAAGATAGATCTCTGATTCATGGAACCAGAAGATAATTGGATACAAAACTATCTGATGTGAAAGTTATTTCTTCCACCAAATTTCAGTCATGTAAGATCTCTTAATTTTTGGATTTATTCTCTATACATGGCGGACTTCATCTATATTTTATGTGGAATAAGTAGCAAATACTTCTGAGCTTCTTCAAAATGAAGTGGAAAATAAAATATAAAATGAGTGAAGAAATCAGAAAAAGAAAATATGACAGAAGGAGAGAGAAAATGAAATCACAAGATGAACTCTACCCCTTAAGGGCCAGCACTTTTTTTGAGGGTGATCTAGTCATGCATCACTTAATGGCAGGGATACGTTCTGAGAAATGCATCCTTAAGCAATTTTGTTACTGTGCGAACATCATGGAGTGTACCTAACAAACCTAGCTGGTGTAGCCTACTACCCACCTAGGCTAGATGGTATAGCCTATTGCTCCTAGACTAGAAACCTGTACAGCATGTTACAATACTAAATGCCACAGGCAATTGTAATACGACAGTAAGTATTTGTGTATCTAAATATATCCAAACATAGAAAAGGTACAGAAAAAATATAAAAAATAAAAAATGGTACACCTCTATAGGACACTTACCATGAATGGAGCTTGCACAACTGGAAGTTGCTCTGGGTGAATCAGTGAGTGGGTGGTAAGTGAGTGTGAGGGCCTCACACATTATCATACACTATCATAGACTTTATAAATGCTGTACACTTAGGCTACACTAAATTTATAAGAATAAATTTTATTTCTTCAATAATAATCTTAGCCTACTGTAACTTTTTTACTTTAAACATTTAAAATTTTTCTTTTTGACTCTTTTGTAATAACACCTACCAAATTGTATAAAATATTTTCTTTCCTTTTCTATAAGCGCTTTTCTTTTCTCTTTTTTTACTTTTTCATTTTATTTTATTATTATTTTTCTTTTTATTATACTTTAAGTTCTAGGGTACATGTGCACAACGTGCAGGTTTGTTACATATGTATACATGTGCTATGTTAGTGTGCTGCACCCATTAACTCTTCATTTACATTAGGTATATCTCCTAATGCTATCCCTCCCCCCTCCCCCCACCCCACAACAGGCCCCTGTGTGTGATGTTCCCCTTCCTGTGTCCAAGTGTTCTCGTTATTCAATTCCCATCTGTGATTGAGTACATGCAGTGTTTGGTTTTCTGTTCTTGCAATAGTTTGCTGAGAATGATGGTTTCCAGCTGCATCCACGTCCCTACAAAGGACATGAACTTATCCTTTTTTATGGCTGCATAGTATTCCATGGTGTGTATGTGCCACATTTTTTTAATCGAGTCTGTCATTGATGGACATTTGGGTTGGTTCCAAGTCTTTGCTATTGTGAATAGTGCTGCCATAAACATACGTGTGCATGTGTCTTTATAGCAGCATGATTTATAATCCTCTGGGTATATACCCAGTAATGGGATGGCTGGGTCAAATGGTATTTCTAGTTCTAGATCCTTGAGGAATTGCCACACTGTCTTCCACAATGGTAGAACTAATTTACACTCCCACCAACAGTGTAAAAGTGTTCCTATTTCTCCACATCCTCCCCAGTACCTCTGGTTTCCTGACTTTTTAATGATTGCCATTCTAACTGGTGTGAGATGGTATCTCATTGTGGTTTTGATTTGCATTTCTCTGATGGCCAGTGATGATGAGCAGTTTTTCATGTGTCTGTTGGCTGCATAAATGTCTTCTTTTGAGAACTGTCTGTTCATATCCTTTGCCCACTTTTTAATGGGGTTGTTTGTTTTTTTCTTGTATATTTGTTTGAGTTCTTTGTAGATTCTGGATATTAGCCCTTTGTCATTTGGGTAGATTGCAAAAATTTTCTCCCATTCTGTAGGTTGCCTGTTCACTCTGATGGTAGTTTCTTTTGCTGTGCAGAAGCTCTTTAGTTTAATTAGATTCCATTTGTCTATTTTGGCCTTTGTTGCCATTGCTTTTGGTGTTTTAGACACGAAGTCCTTGCCCATGCCTATGTCCTGAATGGTACTGCCTAGGTTTTCTTCTAGGGTTTTTATGGTTTTAGGTCTAACATTTAAGTCTCTAATCCATCTTGAATTAATTTTTGCATAAGGTGTAAGGAAGGGATCCAGTTTCAGCTTTCTACTTATGGCTAGCCAGTTTTCCCATCACCATTTATTAAATAGGGAATCCTTTCCCCATTTCTTGTTTTTCTCAGGTTTGTCAAAGATCAGATGGTTGTAGATGTGTGGTGTTATTTCTGAGGGCTCTGTTCTGTTTCATTGGTCTATATTTCTGTTTTGGTACCAGTACCATGCTGCTTTTATTACTCTACCCTTGTAGTATAGTTTGAAGTCAGGTAGTGTGATGCCTCCAGCTTTGTTCTTTAGGCTTAGGATTGTCTTGGCAATGCAGGCTCTTTTTTGGTTCCATATGAACGTTAAAGTAGTTTTTTCCAATTCTGTGAAGAAACTCATTGGTAGCTTGATGGGGATGGCATTGAATCTATAAATTACCTTGGGCACTATGGCCATTTTCATGATATTGATTCTTCCTATCCATGAGCATGGAATGTTCTTCCATTTGCTTTTGTCCTCTTTTTTTTCATTGAGCAGTGGTTTGTAGTTCTCTTTGAAGAGGTCTTTTACATCCCTTGTAAGTTGGATTCCTAGGTATTTTATTCTCTTTGAAGCAATTGTGAATGGGAGTTCACTCATGATTTGGCTCTCTGTTATTGGTGTATAAGAATGCTAGTGACGGCTGGGCGCGGTGGCTCAAGCCTGTAATCCCAGCACTTTGGGAGGCCGAGACGGGCGGATCACAAGGTCAGGAGATCGAGACCATCCTGGCTAACACGGTGAAACCCTGTCTCTACTAAAAAATACAAAAAAAAAAAACTAGCCGGGCGAGGTGGCGGGCGCCTGTAGTCCCAGCTACTCGGGAGGCTGAGGCAGGAGAATGGTCTAAACCCGGGAGGCGGAGCTTGCAGTGAGCTGAGATCCGGCCACTGCACTCCAGCCTGGGCGACAGAGCAAGACTCTGTCTCAAAAAAAAAAAAAAAAAAAAAAAAAAAAAAAGAATGCTAGTGACTTTTGCACATTGATTTTGTGTCCTGAGACTATGCTGAAGTTGCTTATCAGCTTAAGGAGACTTTGGGCTGAGACGATGGGGTTTTCTAAATATACAATCATGTCATCTGCAAACAGGGACAATTTGACTTCCTGTTTTCCTAATTGAATACCCTTTATTTCTTTCTCTTGCCTGACTGCCCTGGCCAGAACTTCCAACACTATGTTGAATAGGAGTGGTGAGAGGGGGCATCCCTGTCTTGTGCCAGTTTTCAAGGGGAATGCTTTCAGTTTTTGCCCTTCAGTATGATATTGGCTGTGGGTTTGTCATAAATAGCTCTTATTATTTTCAGATATGTTCCATCAATACTGAATTTATTGAGAGTTTTTATCATGAAGGGCTGTTGAATTTTGTCAAAGGCCTTTTCTGCATCTATTGAGATAATCATGTGGTTTTTGTCTTCGGTTCTGTTTATATGCTGGATTATGTTTATTGATTTGTGTATGTTGAACCAGCCTTGCATCCCAGGGATGAAGCCCTCTTGATCATAGTGGATAAGCTTTTTGATGTTTGCCAGTATTTTATTGAGGATTTTTGCATTGATGTTCATCAGGGATATTGGTCTAAAATTCTGTTTTTTTGTGTGTGTCTCTGCCAGTCTTTGGTATCAGGATGATGTTGGCCTCATAAAATGAGTTAGGGAGGATTCCCTCTTTTTCTATTGATTGGAATAATTTCAGAAGCAATGGTACCAGCTCCTCCTTGTACCTCTGGTAGAATTTGGCTGTGAATCTGTCTGGTCCTGGACTTCTTTTGGTTGGTAGGCTATTAATTATTGCCTCAATTTCAGAGCCTGTTATTGGTCTATTCAGGGATTCAACTTCTTCCTGGTTTAGTCTTGGAAGAGTGTATGTGTCCAGGAATATATCCATTTCTTCTGGGTTTTCTAGTTTATTTGCGTAGAGGTGTTTATAGTATTCTCTGATGGTAGTTTGTATTTCTGTGGGATCGGTGGTGATATCCCCTTTATCATTTTTTATTGCATCTATTTGATTCTTCTCTCTTTTCTTCTCTTTTATTCGTCTTGCTAGTGGTCTATCAATTTTGTTGATCTTTTCGAAAAACCAGCTCCTGGATTCAATGATTTTTTGAAGGGCTTTTTGTGTCTCTATCTCCTTCAGTTCTGTTCTGATCTTACTTATTTCTTGCCTTCTGCTAGCTTTTGAATGTATTTGCTCTTGCTTCGCCAGTTCTTTTAATTGTGATGTTAGAGTGTCAATTTTAGAGCTTTCCTGCTTTCTCTTGTAGGCATTTAGTGCTATAAATTTCCTTCTACACACTGCTTTAAATGTGTCCCAGAGATTCTGGTATGTTGTATCTTTGTTCTCATTGGTTTCAAACAGCATCTTTATTTCTGCCTTCTTTTCGTTATGTACCCAGTAGTCATTCAGGAGCAGGTTGTTCAGTATCCATGTATTTGAGTGGTTTTGATTGAGTTTCTTAATCCCGTGTTCTAGTTTGATTGCACTGTGGTCTGAGAGACAGTTTGTTATAATTTCTGATCTTTTACATTTGCTGAGGAGTGCTTTACTTCCAACTATGTGATCAATTTTGGAATAAGTGCAATGTGGTGCTGAGAAGAATACATATTCTGTTGATTTGGGGTGGAGAGTTCTGTAGATGTCTATTAGGTCTGCTTGGTGCAGAGCTGAGTTCAATTCCTGGATATCCTTGTTAACTTTCTGTCTCGTTGATCTGTCTAATGTTGACAGTGGGGTATTAAAGTCTCCCATTATTATTGTATGGGAATCTAAGTCTCTTTGTAAGTCTCTAAGGACTTGCTTTATGAATCTGGGTGCTCCTATATTGGGTGCATATATATTTAGGATAGTTAGCTCTTGTTGTTGAATTAATCCCTTTCCTATTATGTAGTGGCCTTCTTTGTCTCTTTTGATCTTTGTTGGTTTAAAGTCTGTTTTATCAGAGACTAGGATTGCAACCCCTGCCTTTTTTTGTTTTCCATTTGCTTGGTAGATCTTCCTCCATCCCTTTATTTTGAGCCTATGTGTGTCTCTGTATGTGAGGTGGGTCTCCTGGATACAGCAAATTGATGGGTCTTGACTCCTTATCCAGTTTGCCAGTCTGTGTCTTTTAATTGGAGCATTTCGCCCATTTACATTTAAGGTTAATATTGTTATGTGTGAATTTGATCCTGTCATTACAAAGTTAGCTGGTTATTTTGCTCGTTAGTTGATGCAGTTTCTTCCTAGCATCGATGGTCTTTACATTTTGGCATGTTTTTGCAATGGCTGGTACCGGTTGTTCCTTTCCATGTTTACTGCTTCCTTCAGGAATTCTTGCAAGGCAGGCCTGGTGGTGACAAAATCTCCCAGCATTTGCTTGTCTGTAAAGGATTTTATTTCTCCTTCACTTAAGAAACTTAGTTTGGCTGGATATGAAATTTTGGGTTGAAAATTCTTTTCTTTAAGAATGTCGAATATGGCCCCCACTCTCTTCTGGCTTGTAGAGTTTCTGCCGAGAGATCTGCTGTTAGTCTGATGGACTTCCCTTTGTGGGAAACCCGACCTTTCTCTCTGGCTGCCCTTAACATTTTTTCCTTCATTTCAACTTTGGTGAATCTGACAATTATGTGTCTTGGAGTTGCTCTTCTCGAGGAGTATCTTTGTGGCGTTCTCTGTATTTCCTGAATTTGAATGTTGGCCTGCCTTGCTAGGTTGGGGAACTTCTCCTGGATAATATCCTGCATAGTGTTTTCCAATTTGGTTCCATTTCCCCCCTCACTTTCAGGTACACCAATCAGACGTAGATTTGGTTTTTCACATAGTCCCATATTTCCTGGAGGCTTTGTTCATTTCTTTTTACTCTTTTTTCTCTAAACTTCTCTTCTCGCTTCATTTCATTCATTTAATCTTCAATCACTGATACCCTTTCTTCCAGTTGATTGAGTCAGTTACTGAAGCTTGTGCATTTGTCATGTAGTTCTCGTGTCATGGTTTTCATCTCTATCAGGTCATTTAAGGACTTCTCTCCATTGGTTATTCTAGTTAGCTGTTCGTCAAATCTTTTTTCAAGGTTTTTAGTTTCTTTGCGCTGGGTTTGTAATTCCTCCTTTAGCTCGGAGAAGTTTGATTGTCTGAAATCTTCTTCTCTCAACTTGTAAAGTCATTGTCCGTCCTGCTTTGTTCTGTTGCTGGCGAGAAGCTGTGTTCCTTCAGAGGGGGAGAGGTGCTCTGATTTTTAGAATTTCCAGCTTTTCTGTACTGCTTTTTCCCCATCTTTGTGGTTTTATCTACATTTGGTCTTTGATGATGGTGACGTACAGATGGCGTTTTGGTGTGGATGTCCTTTCTGTTTGTTATTTTTCCTTCTAACAGTCAGGACCCTCAGCTGCAGGTCTGTTGGAGTTTGCTCGAGGTCCACTCCAGACCCTGTTTGCCTGGGTATCAGCAGCAGAGGCTGCAGAAGAGTGAATATTACTGAACAGCAAATGTTGCTATCTGATCGTTCCTCTGGAAGCTTCGTCTCAGAGGTGTACCCAGCCATATGAGGTGTAAGGTGTCAGTCTGCCCCTAGTGGGGGATGTCTCCCAGTTAGGCTACTAGGGGGTCAGGGACCCACTTGAACAGACAGTCTGTCCATTCTCAGATCTCAAACTCTGTGCTGGGAAAACTACTACTCTCTTCAAAGCTGCCAGACAGGGACATTTACATCTGCAGAGGTTCCTGTTGCCTTTTGTTTGGCTATGCCCTGTCCCCAGAGATGGAGTCTACAAAGGCAGGCAGGCCTCCTTGAGCTGCAGTGGACTCCACCCTGTTCGAGCTTCCTGGCTGCTTTGTTTACCTATGTAAGCCTCAGCAATGATGGGCACCCCTCCCCCAGCCTCGCTTCTGCCTTGCAGTTAGATCTCAGAATGCTGTGCTAGCAATGAGGGAGGCTCTGTGGGCGTGGGTCCCTCCAAGCCAGGTGCGGGATATAATCTCCTGGTGTGCCGTTTGCTGAGACCCTTGGTAAAGCGCAGTATTGGAGTGGGAGTGACCCAATTTTCCAGGCGTTGTGTGTCACAGTTTCCCTTGGCTAGGAAAGGGAATTCCCTTCCCACTTGCGCTTCCCAGGTGAGGCGATGCCTCGCCCTGCTTTGGCTCTCTCTCATTGAGCTGCACCCACTGTCCAACACACCCCAGTGAGATGAACTCAGTACCTCAGTTGGAAATGCAGAAATCACCCGTCTTCTGTGTCACTCACGCTGGGAGCTGGAGGCTGGAGCTGTTCCTATTCAGTCATCTTGGTGCAGAGGCCCCCACCCTTTTTTTTTTTAATAATTTTTTTTAACTTTTTAAAAGTTTTTGTAAAAAATAGGACACAAACACATACATTAGCCTAGGCATACACAGGGTCAAAAGCATCAACATCACTACCTTCAACTTCTACATCTTGTCCCACTGGAAGGTCTTCAGGGGCAATAACAGGCATGGAGTGGTCATGTCCGATGATAACAATGCCTTCTTCTGGAATGCCCCCTCAAGACCCTGCCTAAGGCTGGTTTATAGTTAACTTTTTAATATACATGAATAGAATGACTACACTCTAAAATAGCAATAAAAAGCAGAGTACAGTAAATACATAAATCAGTAACATGGTTGTTTATTATCATTATCAAGTATTACATTGTATTTTGTCTGTTTTCACACTGGTACAAAGAACTACCTGAGGCTGGGCACAGCAGCTCACGCCTGTAATCCCAGCACTTTACGGGGCTGAGGCAGGCAGATCATGAGGTCAAGAGATAGAGACCATCCTGGTCAACATGGTGAAACCCTGTCTCTACTAAAAACACAAAAATTAGCCAGGCATGGTGCTGTGAACCTGTAGTCCCAGCTCCTCAGGAGGCTGAGGCAAGAGAATCGCTTGAACCCAGGAGGTGGTGGTTGCAGTGAGCCGAGATCATGCCATTGCACTCCAGCCTGGTGAAAAAGTGAGACTCTATCTCAAAACAAAAAACAAAAAAAGAACTACCTGAGACTAGGTAATTTATAAAGAAAAGAGGTTTAATTGACTCACAGCTCTGCAGGAAGCAGGTTTGGAGGCCTCAAGAAACTTACAGTCCAGTGGAAGGAGAAGGGAAAGCAAGCACATCTTAGCATGGGATGCCTTAAACTCTGTTCTTTTTGTTTAAGATTGCTTTGGTTATTTAGGGTCTTCAAGAGTTCCACGCAAATTTTAGGATTGTTTTTTCTATTTCTGTGAAAAATGTCATTGAAATTTTGATAGGTATGCATTTAATCTGTAGATTGCTTTGAGTAATATGGACAGGTTAACAATATTAATTCTTCCAATGTGTGAACATGGGATATCTTTCCATTTATTTGTGTCTTCTTTATTTTTTTCCATCAATGTTTATAGTTTCAGTGTACAAGTCTTTCACTTCTTGGTTAAATTTATTTTTAACTTTTTAAATTTTTTGTAGCTATTGTGAATGGGATTTTAAAAACTTCTTTTTCAGCTAGTTCATTGTTAGTATATGGAAATGCTACTAATTTTTGTATGTTATTTTTCTTTCCTACAACTTTGTTGAATTTCTGTATTAGTTTTAACAGTTTTTTGGTAGAGTTTTTATTTTTTAAAATATATTATAATATTATGTTTTCTTCAAACAGAGAGACATATTTTCACTACTTCTTTTCTAATTTGAATGCTTTTTACTTCTTGCTCTTGTCTAATTGCTCTGGCTAAAAGTTCCAGTACTATGTTGAATAGATGTGGCAAGAATGGGCATCTTTGTCTTGTTCCTAATCTTGGAGAAAGTGCTTTCAACTTTTCATTGTTGAGTTTGATGTTAGCCATGGTTTTGTCATATATGGCCTTTGTTGTGTTGAGGCACATTCCTTCCATACTTAATTTGTTGAGAGTTTTTAATATGAAAGAATTTTGAATTTTGTCAAATGCTTTTTCTCCATCTATTGAAATGATCATATGGTTTTGTCTTTCATTCTGTTAATGTTGTGTATCATATTTATAGATTTGCATATGTTGAGCCATCCTTGCATACCAGGAATAACTCCCACTTGATCATAGCGAATGATTCTTCTAATGTGCTGCTGAATTCGGCTTGCTAGTATTTTGTTGAGGGTTTTTGATTCTATGTTCATCAGGAATATTGGCCTATAATTTTCTTTTTTTTATAGTGTCCTTGTCTGACTTTGGTTTCAGGATAATTCTGGGCTCATAAAATGAGTTTGGAATTATTCACTCTTCTTCAATTTTTTGGAAGAATTTGAGAAAGATTGCTATTACCTCTTCTTTAAATGTTTGGTAGACTATGAAGTGAAGCCATCAGGTCCTGAGCTTTTCTTTGATGGGAGATTTTTGACTACTGATTCAGTCACCTTACACATTATTGGTTTGTTCAGATTTTCTGTTTCTTCATAATTCAATCAGGGTAGGTTTTATGTTTCTGGAATATATCCATTTATTCTACATCATTCTATTTCTGGCATATAATTGTTTATAGTAGTCTTTTATAATCCTTTGTATTTCTGTGATATCAGTTATAATGTCTCCTCTCTCATTTCTGATATTTATGAGTGCTTTTTCCAAAGTCTAGCTAAAGGTTTGGTGATTTTGGCTATTTTTTCAAAACTTTTCTTGATCTTTTCTATTGTTTTTCTAGTGTCTATTTTGTTTATTTCTGCTCCAATCTTTATTATTTCTTTCTTTCTACTTAATTTCTTTTTTTTTTCTAGTTCCTTGAGGTATAATATTGGGCTGTTTATTTGAGATCTTCTTTTTTGATGTAGGCATTTATTGCTACAAACTTTCCTCTTAGAACTGTTTTTGCTTCATGACATAAGTTTTGGTATATTGTGTGTCCTTTTTCATTTGTCTCAAGATATATTTTGGTTTCCCTTTTAATTTCATCTTTAAACCATTAGTTGCTCAGGAGCATGTTGTTTAATCTCTGTTTTTGTGAAAGTTTCAAATTTCTCCTGCAATTCATTTCTAGTTTCATAGTATTTGGGTTGGAAAAGATACTTGATATGACTTCAATCTTCTTACATTTGTTAAGTCTTGTTTTGTGACCTAACATATGATCTCTCCTGGATTATGTTCCATACGCACCTCAGAAGAATGTGCATTTTGCTGCTGTTTGAATGGAATGTTCTGTTTATGTCTATTAGGTCCATTTGGTCTAAAGTGTTGTTTAAGTCATGTTTCCTTATTTTTTTCCATCTGGATGATCTGTCCATTGTTAAAAGTGGGTTATTGAAGTCCGCTCCTATTATTGTATTATTGCCTATCTCTCCTTTTATAACTATTAATATTTGCTTTCCATATTTAGGTGCTTGGATGTCTCTTGCTGTCTTCCTTTGTGATTAGGTGATTTTTCTCTATGGTATGCTTTGATTCCTTTTGTTGTTGTTGTTGTTGCTGCTGTTGTTGTTGTTGTTGAGACAGGGTTTCGCTTTGTCACCCAGGTTGGAGTGCAGTGGCATGATCTTGGCTCACTGAAACCTCTGCCTCCCAGGTTCAACCAATTCTCCTGCCTCAGCCTCCCGAGTAGCTGGGATTACAGGTGTGCACCACCATGCCTGGATAACTTTTGTATTTTTAGTAGAGATGGGGTTTTACCATGTTGGCCAGGCTGATCTTGCACTCCTGACCTCAAGTGATCTACCTGCCTCGGCCTCCCAAAGTGCTGAGATTACAGGCATGAGCCACCATGCCCGGCCTGATTCCTTGCTTTTTGTCTTTTATGTATCTACTATAGGGTTTTACTTTATTGTTACCATGATGCTTACATAAAATATTTTATAGTTTTAACAGTCTATTTTAAGCTGATAATTTAACTTTGATTGCATACAGAAACTATATTTTTACCCCACATCATCCACATTTTATGTTTTTAATGTCACAATGTACATCTTTTTATATTTGTATCCCTTAAGAAATAATTATAGACATTATTATTTTTTAGTAGTTTTGTCTGTTAACCTTCATCTCCTGTGAAGGTATTTTTGTGCATGGGTAGTTATTCAAATTGATGTTTCTGTGGATGGACAAGCACTAGAAAGTCCTATTCTGCCATGTTGCTGATGTCACTTGCTCAATATTTTTTATTATTATTAGCTCAGTTATATTATTTTCTTCATCTAAAAACATATGAATTCGAAACTTTGTATTTGTTGTTGCTTTTTAAAGAATGGTTGACTATCCTTGATTTCATTCCACTTGTTCTTGCAAAATCACATAAACATGAATTCCAGTGTATGCATGTGAATGCATGTACACATGCATTTGGTAAAGGGAGGAGAGGAGGGCCTAACATTTATTAAACATTACATGCCAGACACCTTGCCAGTATTGTTTATTTTTATTAGTGGAAAAAGCTACAGAGACTATTTCTGAAAATGTTTTTGAGGCTAGATATGAAAATTTTCAACAGCACTACAAACAATTCTGCTGAAAGAAAGAGCCATCCTCCTGAGGAATTCAAGACTGACTTAAGTCTGGATTTAGATTTAACTTTAAATTCTCTGCTAAAGACATGACCTTCAATTTTTTTTCCAAGAAATGTTTTTGACAGCCTGTAAAACAAATTCGACTCACATGAGAATGTAAATCGAGTTAGGATATAAAAATCACATATGTTACTTTCTGGCTCCCTAGAAGTATGACAGCAGAGTTTAGGTTGCAACAAGCTTCAAGATACCCGAGAAGACCTTTCATTTCAAGGTCTGAAATGATTAAATGATTAAAATTGCTCTTTAATAATTAAACATACCATCTGTATAAGGCAGAGGGTGACCTTTCACCCACGGTCTCTCAGGCTGTTCTAGAATTTCTGCAGTTGGCACATATGGTATCAGAAATCCATTGCTATTCTTCCTTTGAAATATTAGAAGAGCGGACTTAGAGCAGCTGTTTTTGTGCTGCCAGATTTCATTGAAATGTGGATTTTAAAAGCCCTTGGCTTGTCATTTTGAGTTAGCTTACCTTAATCACAAATCTCACCATAATGTAATTCAAGTGATGCCTGAAACTCAATATAGCAGAACATTTGCTGAACAATGCACTTAGCAATAATAACCAAGCAAAATGTATATTTTTCACTGAAATATCCTTTTCATGTTATTTGTGCCCTCGAAAATGTCTAATAGATTATAAATACTCCTTTTTCCAAAACAACAAAATACCAAGGAAACAATCTTGAGTCATCATGCTCTCTTTCCCCAAGTTGGAAATATATAAGGGAATATGACATTTGGAGATTTGCTAGACTATCTGCTTTAGGATTTCAAGATTGATAGGACTACTAAAAAATTGATGCAACCCTGTCATTAAGCCAACTGTAGTAATTAGACTGCAGTTGATGAGTACACTTGTATGTTTGTCTTAAATGTCATATCAGACAACTCCACAGTTTAGTGATTGACAGTTATAATGGTCAGAACAAAGGAATACCAGTCACCATAAACATAATTTCTCTGTGTTTGGGGGAAGGAGGTATAGACCTAGCTGTAACAGTACTTGCTAATTAACCTGTAGTATACTGGAGACTTTTAATGTGCCTGCCTTCAACAGGCTGTTTGTTTATTAAAGTTCAACTGTTGGACTACATTCAAGGGCTTTCAGTGTTGACTTTAGTACTTCTTTTGGAGATAAACATAATTCCTCACTTTCGTTTAAAGACTTCATAAGAACTTTTAACGCTGAAAGCAAAGATAAGTGAGCTATTCTTATTCTTAAAATATACTTCACATTTTATTTTTAAAAGGCAAACTGTGGGGATTTTTCTCTTATTATTTAAATTTGTTTCTCATATAAACATATAGCCAGGAATCAGGAAAAATGATCTTGTTTGCTTTATTGTTGTATTTATTGTATTCAGGATTGGAATTTAATGTATTGAATTTTAGATGTAATTCATTGGGCATAAGGCATAACATAAAATAGAGTACAGTTGCCATTTTTTCCTCCAGCAAAATTTTAAGTCATGGAGATAAATAATGAGTATTCATTTATTTATTAAAAATATGTATTTATTAGTTCCTCTTAAATACATTCTTTTTTGTGTTGGAATACTTACCACCATGGATGAGACATTTAAGAACTCAATCTATACATAAAATAGAAGAGAGGGCAATTCATTTTGTGAAGGCAAGTTATGCTAATTATTCACTAGCTGCCATGATTTTGTCATGTCCCCCAAAGTTCATGTGTTGAAAATTTAATTCCCAATGCAACAATGTTGAGAGGTGGGACCTTTAAGTGGTGATTAGGTCACGAGGGGTCTGCCCTCATGAATGGATTAATGCCATTATCTAGGGAGTGGTTAGTTATCATGGGAGTAGGTTCCTAATAAAAAGGATGAGTTTGGTTCCCCTTCCTCTCTCACATGTGTGCTTTCTTCTCCTTCTGCCTTCTACCATGGGATGATACAGCAAGAAGGCCCTTAACCTTGGACTTTCTAGCCCCCAGAACTGTGAGCCAAATAAATTTCTGTTCATTATAAATTACCCAGCCTCAGGTATTTCTCTACAGCAGTACAAAACAGACCAAGACACTGGCTAACCCTCCAAATTCATTCTCCATCCTTCTCTGCCCTACACTGACCTACAGATTGTATTATCTGAGTTTCTTTATTCCTCTGACTTTGGGAGAATAGATAGTAGGAGAAGAGAAAGATTTAGATATTTATTCCCTCTACTCACTCAGCCAAACTATGTTTCCTTTACCTTATGAGCACAGTTTCTATTGGGCAATTCTTCAGTTCTCTCTGATTTCAGCCCCTCCACTCCCTGCTCTGTCTCTTCAGTTGCAGGGATGGTAATAGCTTCTCTTCGTTGTTAGTTGCTGGGTGCTTCACCATCTTTGGTTATTGTTACTCTTGACACCCCTCTGTATTTAGTCCCTTCATTGAATTATCTTCAATTTAACCTTCCTGCTGGACTGCTTACTGTCACAGACAGGAATATGGAAGGTAAAGGAAAAGAATACAGGGATTTCTTTACCTTCAAATTTTCAGCACGGAGACCGTGATAGATCTGAACAAAGCTACTATCCAGATTAAAAACATGCAATTTCTGTTGCTGCCAACAGATGGCATTAGTAGTCATACTTGGTTATTTGGGGCCATGAAGTGTTCTGTTCTTGACTCTGTTAGCTGCTGTTCTCTATTTTTAAAAAATGTTTTACAAATATTAACTCCATCCACACCTGATAAATGCAAAACAGTAAGAGTATTGGTAAAAACTATTTTAGCAGGCATACATTTGTTTATGATAAAGCCAAGAATAGAGATTATTCAAAACAGATGGAAAATAGAAAGAAAAGAACAAAGTTCACATGTGCACAAGGAATGAACTTTTGAAAACAGGGATAATTTTAAAGGGACAGAAAAATGTTGTGTCTAATTGTTATGGACTGAATTTTTTTCCTCCCAAAATTCATTTATTGATGGCCTAACCCCTAATGTGGCTATATTTGGAGATAGGGCTTTGAGGAGTTAATTAAGGTTAAATGAAGTCACAAGAATGGGGCCCTAACCCAATAGGACTGGTGTCCTTATGGGAAGAGGAAAAGACAACGGAAGTGTATGTGCACAGAAGAAAGACGACGTGAGGACCCAGCAAAATGGTGGCCCTCTGTGAGCCAAGGAGAGAATCTTCAGGAGAAACCAACCCTGCCAGCAATTTGATCTTGGACTTTTAGTCTCCAGAGAAGTAAATTTGTGAAAAATAAATTTCTGTTATTGAAGCCACCCAATCTGTTGGATTTTGTTATGGCACCCCTAGCAGACTAATACACAAACCCGTGGACAATAATCCCCAAGAGACTAAGTGGCAAAAGCAATGAGAAACATAGTGTTTGCATGTGTGGCTAAAGGCTCAGTATTAATATCAAATGCCCTTTAGCATTAGGAGAGGGCTAGGAACTTGTTCCAAAACTGAAAATGCCAAATGACCCTGTGGCTTCTCCCATAGGTGACTGGATGGTTATTGATGCTATGAATCCAATTAGGAAAACTGAAGAAAGAACGAATTTGATGGGGGAAAATGAGTCTGACTTTGGGCACACTGAGTTTGAGGTGTCTTAAGGACATTCAAGTAGAGACATCTGAAAGAACTTGGAATATTAGACTAGAACTAAGGTGATAAATGATTTGGGGATAAAAATTCAATTAACACATATGATTGGGTTTTAGTTTTAGTTTTAGTTTTTTTGAGACAGGGTCCCACTCTGTCACACAGTCTGGAGTGCAGTGTTGTGGTCTCGGCTCACTGTAACCTCGGCCTCCCGGGCTCAAGCAATCCTCTCTCCTCAGCCCCCCAAGTAGTTGGGATTACGGGCACCCACCATCATGCCTGGCTACTTTTTATGTATTTTTTGTAGAGATGGGGTTTTGCCATGTTGCCCAGGCTGGTCTTGAACTCCTGGACTCAAGTGACCCACCTGCCTTGGCCTCCCAAAGTGCTGGGTTTACAGGCATGAGCCACAGTGCCTGACCTAAAACATATGTATTGAGCACTTACTGTGTGCTAGGCACTGTCTAATGCTTAGGTTACATCAGTGAACAAAAGAGGCAAAAACCCATATCTCATGGAGCTGAAGTTCTGGACAGGAGAAAGAAAAAAACAAAAAGCAATAACATAATGAGTACATTATACAGTATTTAGGAGGCAATTCAATGTCTTAGGGCAACACAGCATGCCAAGGGAATTGGAGATGCTGGTGTGAGGAGGTGCAGGTTGCAATATTCTCTAAGGTCATTCAGGTTAGGTCTCATTGAGAAGATGGCATTTGAACAAAGACTTGAAGGTGAAGGAGGTAGCCAAGGGGCTATCTGAAAAAAGTGTGGTCCAGGAGAGGGAATAACCGCTGAAAAGGCCCTAGGGTGACAGCATGCCTGGTGTATCAGAGAGACAGCAAAGATTCCAGCAAGGTTGTAGACTAATGAAAGAAGAGAAGAGTAATAGATGATGACAGAGCTACAAGGTGGAGGAAGTATCAGGTCACGCAGGCTAGGTCTTTTGTAAGGAGTTTGGGTATTACTCTGAGTGATATGGAAGCTTCCAAATAGAGTTGTTACCTGGTCCTTCATTTTAAAATAATTACTGACTGCAGTATTACCAATAAGCAGTGAGAAGAAGGAAGGTCAAGGGTGGGAGCAAGGAGACCAGTTGGGGCACAATTGCAGTAACAGAAGAGGAGGTAAAAGTTTGCTAATTTGAAGGTAGAGGTGATTTACTAATGAACTATATGTGGAGTTTCAGAGAATTAAAGGAATCAAGGATGACTTCAAGAGTTTTGGATTGAGAAACAAGAAGGATAAGAAAATGGATTGAAGAAAAGATCATAACTTTCAAATGTATTGAAATGTTTGTTGCCATCTATTTGCATATGTTGAATAGGCATTCTGATATGTTTGACTGGATATGAGGAGTGAGGTTCAAGCTAAAAATATAAATTTGGGAGTGAGCAGCACGTGGATGGTATTTACAGCCATGCTATTGATTGAGATTACCAAGATAATGAATGTACTTAGAAAAGAAAATCAAGAATTCAGTCGAGTTCACACCAATAGTAACAGTTCTTGGAGAAAAGGAGCATCCAAAAAACAAGACTGAGTAGGAGCAACCAGAGAGGTAGGAGGGAATTTAAGAGAGCATGGTGAACTGGAAGCCAAGTGAAAAAGATACCAAGGAAGATGGTATGACAAATTGCACCAGATGGTGTTAATAAGTCAAGGAAGATGATGACTGAGATTTGATCTCCATGTGCTACACTGAGGTTAGCACATGGAGGTCTTTAATGTCCTTGACAAGAGCCATTTTGTTTTTTGTGTATCCATTGTATGTTTTTTGGTTTGAGGTTACCATGAGGCTTGCAAATCCTATCTCATAACCCTTTATTTTAACCTGATAACAACTTTACACTATTTGCGTAAATAAACAAGCAAAACGAACACTGATAAAAACTCTACACCTTAACTTCCCCTGCTTTTTAACTTTTTGTTGTTTCTTTTATATCTTATTGTACTGACTATATCTTGAAGTGTTGTAGTTGTTTTTTTTTTTTTTTTTTTATTGTTTCATCATTTAGTCTTCCTACTTGGTTGGGATAAGAGTAGTTTACAAACCACAGTTACAGTGTTATGATATTCTGTGTTTTTCTGTGTTCTTACTTTTACCAGTGAGTTTTGTATCTTCAGGTGATGATTTATTGCTTATTAATGCCTTTCTTTCTGATTGAAGTACTACTCCCTTTAGCATTTCTTGTAGTACAGGTCTGGTATTGATGAAATCCCTCAGCTTTTGTTTGTATTAGAAAGTCTTTATTTCTCCTTCATGTTTGAAGGATATTTTCACTGTATATACTATTCTAGGATAAAAGGTTATTTTCCTTTAGTACTTTAAATATGTCGGCCAGGCGCAATGCCTCACGCCTGTAATCCCAGCACTTTGGGAGGCTGAGGCAGGCGGATCACGAGGTCAGGAGATCGAGACCATCCTGGCTAACACGGTGAAACCCTGTCTCTACTAAAAAAAAAAAAAATACAGAAAAAAATTAGCCGGGCATAGTGGCGGGTGCCTGTAGTCCCAGCTACTCGGGAGGCTGAGGCAGGAGAATGGCGTGAACCCAGGAGGAGGAGCTTGCAGTGAACAGAGTTCACGCCACTGCACTCTGGCCTGGGCAACAGAGTGAGACTCCATCTTAAATAAATAAATAAATAAATGAATAAATAAATAAATAAGTCATGCCAATCTCTCCTGGCCTGTAAGGTTTCCACTGAAAAAGTTTTGACTTAGAAAAGTCTGTT
Organism: Macaca nemestrina; assembly: GCF_043159975.1. Taxonomy (NCBI): domain Eukaryota; kingdom Metazoa; phylum Chordata; class Mammalia; order Primates; family Cercopithecidae; genus Macaca; species Macaca nemestrina. The sequence continues at coordinate 70,077,292 of NC_092128.1, forward strand.
GCCAAGCGTATTAGAGCTCCATTGTAGGTCATTTGTTTCTTTTCCTTTGCTGCTTTTAGGATCCTTTGTTTATCCAAGAGCCATTTTGGTGGAGTGTGGGGTTAAAGTCTGATTGGAGAGGGTTTAAGAGACAGATGGAGCCAGGTGTGGTGGCTCATGCCTGTAATTCCAGAACTCTGGGAAGCCGAGGTGGGTGGATCACTTGAGGTCAGGAGTTTGAGACCAACCTGGTCAACATGGTAAAACCCCATCTCCATTAAAAATACAAAAATTAACTGGGCATGGTGGCACACACCTGTAGTTCCAGCTACTCAGGAAGCTGAGGCAGGAGAATCACTTGAACTTGGAAGGTGGAGGTTGCAGTGAACCAAGATCCACCACTGCAGTCCAGCTGGGTGACAGAGCGTGACTCCGTCTCAAACAAACAAACAAAAAAAGAGAGAGAAAGAGACAATTGGATGAGCACTGAAGTAAATAATCAAGAATTCTCTTGAAAAATTTTCTGCCAGGGGGAACAATGAAGTGATTGCTAGTTAAGGAAGTGGCATTAGGACAAGGTATATGAGTGTTTTTAAAGACAGGATTAACAACAGCATATTGACATATTGTGGGGAATGATCCTATAGAGACTGAAAAATGAGGGATGCAGAAGAGCAAGAAGAAAGTTGCTGGAGCAGTATCGTTGGGAAGATGAGTAGGGTGAGATCTAGTGCCCTCAGGCAGTGTGTAGGGAACACTCTCTCTGTGTTTTTCCTCTACTCACGGCACTCATCAACAATCATCAACACAGAAGAAGATTTTGTGACCAAATATGTGGGGCTTTATTCTCCACACACCAAGCAGTGGACACCAGCTCAGTGTCCTCTAATTCAGTTCGGACACTATCTACCCAGAGACAATGTCAGATCCTACAGGTTGAGGGCCCAGTCCCCAAGACTACCCTACCCCCCTCCACCACATACCAGTTGCAAGTATGGGCCTTTGGAACTTCTGACCAACCAGTTTCAAGGTTTTTGTTTTTGTTTTGATTTTTGTTGAGACCGAGTCTTCCTCTGTTGCCCAGGCTAGAGAGCAGTGGCATGCTCTCGGCTCTGTAACCTCCACCTCCTGGGTTCAAGCAATTCTCCTGCCTCAGCCTCCTGAGTAGCTGGGACTACAGGCAGGCACCACCATGCCTCGCTAATTTTTGTTTGTTTGTTTTTTTGTATTTTTAGTAGAGATGGGGTTTCACCATGTTGGCCAGGCTGGTCTCACACTCCTGACCTCAAGTGATCCACCTGCCTCAGCCTCCCAAAGTGCTGGGATTATAGGCGTGTGCCACTATGCCTGACCTCAAGTTGGAGTACTCATAACCCCCTCCTTGGGTTCAATTAATTCGCTAGAGTGGCTCACAAAACTCTGGGAAACACTTACTTACATTTACTGGTTTATTATAAAGGATATTATGAGGGATACAGATGAAGAGACACATACATAGGACAAGGTATGGGGGAAGGGGCATGGAGATTCCATGCCCTCCCTGGTGCACCACCCTCCAGGAACCTCCACATGTTCAGTTATCTGGAAGCTCACTGAATCCTTTCCTCTTGAGTTTTTATGGAAGCTTCATGATGTCAGCATTCCTTCTCCCAGGATATAGGGTCAGACCCTCTCATGGGAGGGTCTTAAGACCCACAATCAGAAAATCAGGGAAGCATTGGAGTCCTGCCTTGAAGCAGGAGAAGGTCGGAGTCCCACCCATGAGGCCTCACACACCCAACATTATCACAAAAGACTGTAACAAGGGCAATGGGAGTTAGAAACCAGGAATTGTAGATGAAAACCAATATATAACATGACACCACAGGCAGGTTTGGCTTTGAAATGGAGTATGAAGGAAAGCAGAAATGTGAGTGCAAACATGGGTAAATATCGAGGTGGAGGCTGGGGAAATTTCCTTCTGGCTGGTTTCATTTTTTCTGAGGAAGCATAAACAGGTCATCAGCTAAGAGTGGTTTGGAAGTGTGACAAGTGGCACTTGTTATGTTGGGGGGTGTGTGAGATTGCTGATTCCATGTTGGCCAGAGTTGGGGCTACCTTCCTTCTCTGGGCAGGATGGTACTTTTGATGAGGCAATGAAACCTCAGTCACAAGGCACTAAGACACTGAGGCCAGCTCAAGGGTTTCAGGCATCATGGGTTGTGATGTCACTTTCTCAACCCTCTGCCTAAGGTGGGATGTTGCAACTCCCTGAATAGATTCAGGAACCCAGAGCTGGTGAGATACACATTTGGGCCAGGGGAGGAAGCAGTAGGCATACCAAGGTGATGCTCTGATGGAGGGGATGTCCTGATATATTTTTTTTCTTTTTTTTTCTTTTTTTTTTTATTATACTTTAAGTTCTAGGGTACATGTGCATAATGTGCAGGTTTGTTACATATGTATACTTGTGCCATGTTGGTGTGCTGCACCCATCAACCTGTCAGCACCCATCAACTCATCATTTACATCAGGTATAACTCCCAATGCAATCCCTCCCCCCACTCCCCATAATAGGCCCTGTGTATGATGTTCCCCTTCTGGAGTCCAAGTGATCTCATTGTTCAGTTCCCACCTATGAGTGAGAACATGCGGTGTTTGGTTTTCTGTTCTTGCGATAGTTTGCTGAGAATGATGGTTTCCAGCTGCATCTATATCCCTACAAAGGACATGAACTCCTCCTTTTTTATGGCTGCATAGTATTCCATGGTGTATATGTGCCCACATTTTCTTAATCCAGTCTGTCACTGATGGACATTTGGGTTGATTCCAAGTCTTTGCTATTGTGAATAGTGCCGCAATGAACATACGTGTGCATGTGTCTTTATAGCAGCATGATTTATAATCCTTTGGGTATACCCAGTAATGGGATGTCTGGGTCCTATGGTACTTCTAGTTCTAGATCCTTGAGGAATCGTCATACTGTTATCCATAATGGTTGAAGTAGTTTACAATCCCACCAACAGTGTAAAAGTGTTCCTATTTCTCCACATTCTCTCCAGCACCTGTTGTTTCCTTTTTAATGATTGCCATTCTAACTGGTGTGAGACGGTATCTCATGGTGGTTTTGATTTGCATTTCTCTGATGGCCAGTGATGACGGGCATTTTTTTATGTGTCTTTTGGCTGTATGAATGTCTTCTTTTGAGAAAGGTTTGTTCATACCCTTAGCCCACTTTTTGATGGGGTTGTTTTTTTCTTGTAAATTTGTTTGAGTTCTTCGTAGGTTCTGGATATTAGCTCTTTGTCAGATGAGTAGATTGCAAAAATTTTCTCCCATTCTGTAGGTTGCCTGTTCACTCTGATGGTAGTTTCTTTTGCTGTGCAGAAGCTCTGTAGTTTAATTAGATCCCATTTGTCAATTTTGGCTTTTGTTGTCATTGCTTTTGGTGTTTTAGACATGAAGTCCTTGCCCATGCCTATGTCCTGAATGGTATTACCTAGGTTTTCTTCTAGGGTGTTTATGGTATTAGGTCTAACATTTAAGTCTCTAATACTTCTTGAATTAATTTTCACATAAGGAGTAAGGAAAAGATCCAGTTTCAGCTTTCTACTTATGGCTAACCAATTTTCCCAGCACCATTTATTAAATAGGGAATCCTTTCCCCATTTCTTGTTTTTCTCAGGTTTGTCAAAGACCAGATGATTGTAGATGTGTGGTGTTATTTCTGAGGGCTCTGTTCAGTTCCATTGGTCTATATCTCTGTTTTGGTACCAGTATCATGCTGCTTTTGTTACTCTACCCTTGTAGTATAGTTTGAAGTCAGGTAGCGTGATGCCTCCAGCTTTGTTCTTTAGGCTTAGGATTGTCTTGGCAATGCAGGCTCTTTTCTGGTTCCATATGAACTTTAAAGTAGTTTTTTCCAATTCTGTGAAGAAACTCATTGGTAGCTTGATGGGGATGGCATTGAATCTATAAATTACCTTGGGCACTATGGCCATTTTCATGATATTGATTCTTCCTATCCATGAGCATGGAATGTTCTTCCATTTGTTTGTGTCCTCTTTTATTTCACTGAGCAGTGGTTTGTAGTTCTCTTTGAAGAGGTCCTTTACATCCCTTGTAAGTTGGATTCCTAGGTATTTTATTCTCTTTGAAGCCATTGTGGAAAGTTCATTCATGATTTGGCTCTCTGTTTGTCTGTTACTGGTATATAAGAATGCTTGTGATTTTTGCACATTAATTTTGTATCCTGAGACTTTGCTGAAGTTGCTTATCAGCTTAAGGAGATTTTGGGCTGAGATGATGGGGTTTTCTAAATATACAATCATGTCATCTGCAAACAGGGATAATTTGACTTCTTCTTTTCCTAACTGAATACCCTTGATTTCTTTCTCTTGCCTGATTGCCCTAGCCAGAACTTCCAACACTATGTTGAATAGGAGTGGTGAGAGAGGGCATCCCTGTCTTGTGCCAGTTTTCAAAGGGAATGCTTCCAGTTTTTGCCCATTCAGTATGATATTGGCTGTGGGTTTGTCATAAATAGCTCTTATTACTTTGAGATACGTTCCATCAATACTGAATTTATTGAGCGTTTTTAGCATGAAGGGCTGTTGAATTTTGTCAAAGGCCTTTTCTGCATCTATTGAGATAATCATGTGGTTTTTGTCTTCGGTTCTGTTTATATGCTGGATTACGTTTCTTGATTTGCATATGTTGAACCAGCCTTGCGTCCCAGGGATGAAGCCCTCTTGATCGTGGTGGATAAGCTTTTTGATGTGCTGCTGGATTCAGTTTGCTAGTATTTTATTGAGGATTTTTGCATCGATGTTCATCAGGGATTGGTCTAAAATTCTCTTTTTTTGTTGTGTCTCTGCCAAGCCTTGGTATCAGGATGATGTTGGCCTCATAAAATGAGTTAGGGAGGATTCCCTCTTTTTCTATTGATTGGAATAATTTCAGAAGCAACGGTACCAGCTCCTCCTTGTAACTCTGGTAGATTTCAGCTGTGAATCCATCTGGTCCTGGACTTTTTTTGGTTGGTAGGCTATTAATTATTGCCTCAATTTCAGAGCCTGCTATTGGTCTATTCAGGGATTCAACTTCTTCCTGGTTTAGTCTTGGGAGAGTGTAAGTGTCCAGGAAATTATCCATTTTTTCTAGATTTTCTAGTTTATTTGCATAGAGATGTTTATAGTATTCTCTGATGGTAGTTTGTATTTCTGTGGGGTTGGTGGTGATATCCTCTTTATCATTTTTTATTGCATCTTTTTGATTCTTCTCTCTTTTCTTCTTTATTAGTCTTGCTAGTGGTCTATCAATTTTGTTGATCTTTTCAAAAAACCTACTCCTGGATTCATTGATTTTTTGGAGGGTTTTTTGTGTCTCTATCTCCTTCAGTTCTGCTCTGATCTTAGTTATTTCTTGCCTTCTGCTAGCTTTTGAATGTATTTGCTCTTGCTTCTCTAGTTCTTTTAACTGTGATGTTAGAGTGTCAATTTTAGAGCTTTCCAGCTTTCTCTTGTGGGCATTTAATGCTATAAATTTCCCACTACACACTGCTTTAAATGTGTCCCAGAGATTCTGGTAAGTTGTATCTTTGTTCTCATTGGTTTCAAAGAGTATCTTTATTTCTGCCTTCATTTCGTTATGTACCCAGTAGTCATTCAGGAGCAGGTTATTCAGTTTCCATGTAGTTGAGCGGTTTTGATTGAGTTTCTTAGTCCTGAGTTCTAGAGGCAGTTTGTTATAATTTCTGTTCTTGTACATTTGCTGAGGAGTGCTTTACTTCCAATTATGTGGTCAATTTTGGAACAAGTGCGATGTGGTGCTGAGAAGAATGTATATTTTGTTGATTTGGGGTGGAGAGTTCTGTAGATGTCTACTAGGTCCACTTGGTGCAGAATTGAGTTCAATTCCTGGATATCCTTGTTAACTTTCTGTCTCGTTGATCTGTCTAATGTTGACAGTGGGGTGTTGAAGTCTCCCATTATTATTGTATGGGAGTCTAAGTCTCTTTGTAAGTCTCTAATGTCTTGCTTTATGAATCTGGGTGCTCCTGTATTGGGTGCATATATATTTAGGATAGTTAGCTCTTCCTATTGAATTGATCCCTTCACCATTATGTAGTGGCCTTCTTTATCTCTTCTGATCTTTGATGGTTTCAAGTCTGTTTTATCAGAGACTAGAATTGCAACCCCTGCTTTTTTTTGTTCTCCATTTGCTTGGTAGATCTTCCTCCATCCCTTTATTTTGAGCCTATGTGTGTCTCTGCATGTGAGATGGGTCTCCTGAATACAGCAAAGTGATGGGTCTTGACTCTTTATCCAGTTTGCCAGTCTGTGTCTTTTAATTGGAGCATTTAGTCCATTTACATTTAAGGTTAATATGGTTATGTGTGAACTTGATCCTGTCATTATGATATTAACTGGTTATTTTGCTCGTTAGTTGATGCAGTTTCTTCCTAGCATTGATGGTCTTTACATTTTGGCATGTTTTTGCAATGGCTGGTACCGGTTGTTCCTTTCCATGTTTAGTGCTTCCTTCAGGGTCTCTTGTAAGGCAGGCCTGGTGGTGACAAAATCTCTAAGCATTTGCTTATCTGTAAAGGATTTTATTTCTCCTTCACTTATGAAACTTAGTTTGGCTGCATATGAAATTCTGGGTTGAAAATTCTTTTCTTTAAGAATGTTGAATATTGGCGCCCACTGTCTTCTGGCTTATAGAGTTTCTGCTGAGAGATCTGCTGTTAGTCTGATCAGCTTCCCTTTGTGGGAAACCTGACCTTTCTCTCTGGCTGCCCTTAACATTTTTTCCTTCATTTCAAGTTTGGTGAATCTGACAATTATGTGTCTTGGAGTTGCTCTTCTCGAGGAGTATCTTTGTGGCGTTCTCTGTATTTCCTGAATTTGAATGTTGGCCTGCCTTACCAGGTTGGGGAAGTTCTCCTGGATGATATCCTGAAGAGTGTTTTCCAACTTGGTTCCATTTTCCCCCTCACTTTCAGGCATAGACGTAGGTTTGGTCTTTTCACATAATCCCATACTTCTTGAAGGCTTTCTTTTTCCTCTTTTTTCTTTAGACTTCTCTTCTCGCTTCATTTCATTCATTTCATCCTCAATCGCTGATACTCTTTCTTCCAGTTGATCGAGATGGTTACTGAAGCTTGTGCATTTGTCACCTATTTCTCGTGTCGTGGTTTTTTTTTTTTTTTTTTTGAGATGGAGTCTCGCTCTGTCACCCAGGCTGGAGTGCAGTGGCCAGATCTCAGCTCACTGCAAGCTCCGCCTCCCGGGTTTACGCCATTCTCCTGCCTCAGCCTCCCGAGTAGCTGGGACTACAGGCGCCCGCCACCTCGCCCGGCTAGTTTTTTGTATTTTTTAGTAGAGACGGGGTTTCACCGTGTTAACCAGGATGGTCTCGATCTCCTGACCTCGTGATCCGCCCGTCTCGGCCTCCCAAAGTGCTGGGATTACAGGCTTGAGCCACCGCGCCCGGCCTCGTGTCATGGTTTTTATCTCTGTCAGTTCGTTTATGGCCTTCTCTGCATTGATTATTCTAGTTATCCATTCTTCCATTCTTTTTTCAAGATTTTTAGTTTCTTTGCGCTGGGTACATAATCCCTCTTTTAGCTCTGAGAAGTTTGATGGACTGAAACCTTCTTCTCTCAACTCATCAAAGTCATTCTCCGTCCAGCTTTGATCAGTTGCTGGTGATGAGCTGCGTTCATTTAGAGGGGGAGATGCGCTCTTATTTTTTGAATTTCCAGCTTTTCTGCCCTGCTTTTTCCCCATCTTTGTGATTTTAACTGCCTTTGGTCTTTGATGATGGTGACGTATGATGGGGTTTTGTGTCCTTCCTGTTTGTTAGTTTTCCTTCTAACAGTCAGGACTCTCAGCTGTAGGTCTGTTGGAGATTGCTTGAGGTCCACTCCAGACCCTGTTTGCCTGGGTATCAGCAGCAGAGACTGCAGAAGATAGAATATTGCTGAACAGCAAGTGTACCTGTCTGATTCTCCCTTTGGAAGCTTTGTCTCAGGGGTATACCCCACCGTGTGAGGTGTGGAGTGTTGGTCTGCCCCTAGTGGGGGATGTCTACCAGTTAGGCTACTCATGGGTCAGGGACCCACTTGAGCAGGCAGTCTGTCCGTTCTCAGATCTCACCCTCCATGTTGGGAGATCCACTGCTCTCTTCAAAGCTGTCAGACAGGGTCGTTTGCATCTGCAGAGGTTTCTGCTGCTTTTTTTTTGTTTGTTTGTTTAGCTGTGCCCTGTCCCCAGAGGTGGAGTCTACAGAGACAGGCAGGCCTCCTTGAGCTGCTGTGGGCTTCACCCCGTTCGAGCTTCCCAGCAGCTTTGTTTACCCACTTAAGCCTCAGCAATGGCAGGCGCCTCTCCCCCAGCCTTGCTGCTGCCTTGCTGTTAGATCGCAGACTGCTGTGCTAGGAATGAGGGAGACTCCGCGGGCATGGGACCCTCCTGGCCAGGTGTGGGATATAATCTCTAGGTGTGCCGTTTGCTAAGACCCTTGGTAAAGTGCAGTATTGGGGTGGGAGTTACCCGATTTTCCAGGTGTTGTGTGTCTCAGTTCCCCTGGCTATGAAAAGCGATTCCCTTCCCGCTTGCGCTTCCCAAGTGAGGCGATGCCTTGCCCTGCTTCAGTTCTCGCTGGTTGGGCTGCAGCAGCTGACCAGCACTGATTGTCCCACACTCCCTAGTGAGATGAACCTGGTACCTCAGTTGAAAATGCAGAAATCACCCGTCTTCTGTGTTGCTCATGCTAGGAGCAATCTTTTCTACTATTCTACTCTAGAAATTAAGGATCTCTGGTAGCAGACAATAATCACAATTTTCTGTTCTTAATTTAGGACAATGTCAAAAAACTTTCCATATATCTATATCGATATTATTTTATTTTATTTTATTTTATTTTATGTTTTGAGAAGGAGTTTCGCTGTTGTTGCCCAGGCAACAAGATTTTGCAATGGCACAATCTCAACTCACCGCAACCTCTACCTCCCAGGTTCAAGTGATTCTCCTGCCTCAGCCTCCAGAGTAGCTGGGATTACAGGCATGCGCTACCATGCCTGGCTAATTTTGCATTTTTAATAGAGACAGGGTTTCTCCGTGTTGGTCAGACTTGTCTCAAACTCCCAACCTCAGGTGATCCACTCGCCTCAACCTTCCAAAGTGCTGGGATTACAGGCATAAGCCACCGTGCCCGGTTCCCTTATATTTTAGATAGATAGATAGATAGATAGATAGATAGATAGATAGATAGATAATGTTTGTATATTTTGCAAATGTGTGTATGTGTGTGTTTGTATATATAAATACAAAACATACATATGTGGAAATGTACTTGTAGATAGGAGAAGCAAGAGAGCAAACATGATTTATGAACAAAAGGAGCTTTATACATGGGATTTGTAGACTCACATTGTCCCCTTCCTCATTGCGGATATTGAGATCAACTCCAGGAAAGGGCATGAGAACCTTCCTTAAGAACAATAATTGCAAATCTGTTACCATCATCTTTCCTGCCTATCAGGAGTCTTTATATGTTACTGTCAAGGTATGCTCAAGAGACAGAAACCATAACTCAAACTGGCTTAAGCAAAAGGTGAATTTATTGACTTGGATAGTGGTAATGGAACAACCTGACTCCAGGCACGATCTGATCCAGTGTCCAGATGGATCACCAGAACCTGTTTCTTTTTCTGAAGCAACTCCATTTTCATGCTGGCTCTCTCCTTATGAAGTGGAGTTTTCTGAGAAGCAGTTGCCAAGACAGGATTAGATATGGTTATGGTTTGGGTCTCCATGTATCAATGCAACTCAGGCCCTGTGTCCAGTAATTTTTAAAATGTTAGGTATTCCACTTTTCCTAGTGTACAGACCCCTTAGTAAGTGGTGGTAATTTCCTTTGGGGAAGCACTGGGAGAATTATAATATATATTTCTAGCAATGTTGCAGAGTCCCTTCTAGGAACCTGGCCACCTCTTCATTCAATGGGTCTGGATCTGAAAATTAACTAAAGTTTGGGAAGTGAGTGATGTGGTTTGGCTGTATCCCCACCTAAATCTCATCTTGACTTGTAGCTCCCATAATCCCCACATGTTGTGGGAGGGACCCAGTGGGAGGTAATTAAATCGTGTGGTGGTTATCCCAATGCTGCTGTTCTCATGATATTGAGTAAGTTATCACAAGATCTGATGATTTTATAAAGGGCTTTTCCTTCTTTGCTCAGCATTTCTTCCTGCTGCCATGTGAAGAAGAACATATTTGCTTCCGCTTCTGCCATGACTGGAAGTTTCCTGAGGCTTCCTCAGCCATATGGAACTGTGAGTCAATTAAACCACTTTCCTTTATAAATTACCCATTCTCAGATATGTCCTTATAGCAAGGTGAGAATGGACTAATATAGTAAATTGGTACCGGGTAGTGACGTACTCCTGTAAAGATACCTGAAAATGTGAAAGTGACTTTGGAACTAGGTAACAGGCAGAGGTTGGAACAGTTTGGAGGCTTAGAAGAAGAGAGGAAGATGTTGGAAAGTTTGGAACTTCCTAGAGACTCGTTGAATGCCTTTGACCAAAATGCTGATAGTCATATGGACAATGGAGTCCAGGCTGAGGTGGTCTCAGATGGAGATGAGGAACTTGTTGGGAACTGGCATAAAGGTGACTCTTGCTATGTTTTAGCAAAGAAACTCTTGGCATTTTGCCCCTGCCCTAGAGATCTGTGGAATTTTAACTTGAGAGAAATAATTTAGAGTATCCAGTAGATGAAATTTCTAAGCAGCAAAGCATTCAAGAGGTGTCTTTGGTGCTGTTAAATGCATTCAGTTTTATGTATTCACAAAGATATGGTTTGGAATTGAAACATATGTATAAAAGGGAAGCAGAGCATGAAAGTTCAAAATATTTGCAGCCTGACAATGTGATAGAAAAGAAAAACCCGTGTTCATTCGGAGGAGAAATTCAAGCTGGCTGCAGAAATTTGCATAAGTAATGAGGAGCCAAATGTTGATCACCAAGATGATGGGGGGAAATGTCTCCAGCACATATCAGATGTCTTCATGGCAGCCCCTCCCATCACAGGCCCAGAGGCCTAGGAGGAAAAAGTGGCTTTGTTGGCTAGGCCTGGGGTCTTGCTGCTTTGTGCAGTCTAGAGGCATAGTGCCTGCATCCCAGCTGTGGCTAAAAGGGGCCAACATAGAGCTCAGGCTGTTGCTTCAGAGGGTGCAAGCGCCAAGCCTTGGCAGCTCCCACATAGTGTTGGGCCTGTGGGTGCACAGAAATCAAGAATTCAGGGTTGGAACCTCAGCCTAGATGTCAGAGGTTGTATGGTAATCCCTGGATGAGCAGGCAGAAGTTTGCACCGGGGTGGACCCCTCATAGTGAACCTCTGCTAGGCCAGTGCAGAAGGGAAATGTGCAGTCAGAGCCCCCACACAGAGTCCCCACTAGGGCACTGCCTAGTGGAGCTGCAAGAAGAGGGTGGCCATCTTCCAGACCCCAGAATGGTAGCTCCACCAACAATTTGCATCATGCACCTGGAATAGCTGCAGACACTCAACACCAACCCATGAAGGCAACCAAGAAGGGGGCTGTACCCTGCAAAGCCACAGGAGTGGAGCTGCCCAAGGCTGTGGGAGCCCACCTCTTGCATCAGCATGATCTGGTTGTGAGACATACAGTCAAAGGAGATCATTTGGTGCTTTAAGATTTGACTGCCCTGCTGGATTTCAGACTTGCATGGGCCTGTAGCCCCTTCATTTTGGCTAATTTCTCCCATTTGGAACTGGTGTATTTACCCAGTATCCATATTCCCATTGTATCTAAGAAGTAACTAACTTTCTTTTGATTTTACAGGCTCATAGACAAAAGTGACTTGGCTTGTCTCAGATGAGACTTTGGACTTGGACTTTTGAGTTAATGCTGAAATGAGTTAAGACTTTGGGTGACAGTTGGGAAGGGATAAATGTGTTTTGAAATGTGAGGACATGAGGTTTGGAAGGGTTCAGGGGCAGAATGATATGCTTTGGCTGTGTCCCACCCAAATCTCATCTTGAATTGTTGTTCTCATAATCCCCACATGTCATGGGAGGGACCTGGTGGGAGGTGATTGAATCATGGGGCTGGTTACCCCCATGCTGCTGTTCTTGTGATAGTGAGTGAGTTCTCATGAGATCTGATGGTTTTATAGGGGCTTTTCCCTCTTAGTTTGGCACTTCTCCTTCCTGCCACCATGTGAAGCAGGATGTGTTTGCTTTCCCTTCTGCCATGATTGTAAGTTTCCTGAGGCCTCCCCATCCATGCTGAACTGTAAATCAATTAAACCTTTCCTTTATAAATTACCGAGTCTTATATATGTCCTTATAGCAGTGTGAGAATGGACTAATACAGTGAGCAAGGGATCATGACTGTTTATCGGGGTCACTGTCATCAGCTTCCTACTCTTCCATCATTGCCCTTTTCTGGTTGTGGATGTTAAACATCTCCCTTGCTGGCTACTCCCCTGTTTTGCCCCTAGAGGTGCCATGGTCTCTTAACCATCTCTATACCTTGCTGTAGGCCAGGCTTCCATTGACCACCCCTCTGATCTTGGTGGTTGTGAGATTCTGGCTTCTTTCATTTACGTGCCATGACCTGATCACTATTACTTTGGAGGCCCCAGTATTCCCATTGGATATTAACAATTGCAGCTCTGTGACTGCCTCTATTGTCAGTCTTGGCCTGCAGAAGAAAGCTACTGAACTTCTCAGTGATGCAAGTGCCCTTCTTACCAGCACATTCCCGATTTCCTTGGTGAATGGTGTTTCCTCTGAACTCTCCCCTGGAACATAGTTATCTTGTAATTTTTCTGACCTCACATAATATAGCCACTCCAGCAAGCCTACTTCTCCTTCTCAGCCTTTTTATTCCTTCCTCTTCCTCCTGCCTAGGCAACTCAGGCATTTCCACTTTGCTCAGTGTTGGATCACTTTCTTAGGCTTCTAAAAGCCATTCTAACAATGAGTTAGCACTGTCCCCTGGGTATTACCAGGCCATTAAATTTCATGTCCTACAAAAGTACTTCCAAGTCAAAGAAACCTTGCTTGTTCAGTTTCATATTCTAGCCCCCTGTTCAAACACCCTCAAAATTCAGTATTGATGGCCCTCATTGGCTAGTTTATACCTTGGAATATAATTTCTTTCCTCCCTTATTAGGCTCAGCATGTCCCCCACTGGATTTAACCCTAGTTATTGGCCTAGCAGCCAAGAGAAGAGGTAGGGGTTCTCCTGAGAGGACACCTATTAAGATACACTTACTGCGTTTTCCAGCAGAAGGGTTGGCCACTCCTGCAAGTTCTTAGATTCCTGGAGGATCTGCAGAGTCAACATTAGCAGTATCCATCCATTCACCAAGGCCATCAGGAATGTGCTGGTAAAAAGGGCACCAACATCATTAAAAAATTCAGCAGCTCCCCTCTGCAAGCCAAAACTGACAGTAGAGGCAGTCACAGAGCTGAACTCATTAACATCCATGGGGATAGTGGGGTTCTTAAAGTAATAGAGTAATAATGTTTCACCACAGAAGCTGTTTCAGGATTCCGTTTTCCCAACCCAAGCTCTTATCTTTAGCATACAGACCTGCCTGGCTGGTATAATCTAAGTGCCTCTGGAGCTCTGTAACTATCATATCCTCAATCTGCTGCTAGCTTTCTCCATTCTTCCACTACTGGAGATAAGGGCTGCTAAAGATACCTTCTAGCTTTCATACTTAACCTTTAACTGCCAATCAAAGGCATGTGGTTTATCATTGTCCCTCTGCAAGGCATCAGTACTACTCTGTAACCAACCAACTCTGTTGTCCTTGCAGGCACTGTCCCGCTATATCTTTCAAATGCTTCAATTATTACACTAACCAGGGGATTCCCAATTACTAGTTTGTTTTCCTAGGTAGAAAACCTTTCATCACCATGAAGTCTTTAACAATGCAGCTGCCATCTCTTCCTAGGAGTTATCCATACTCCACATACTGCTCAATATGGTATCTTCTTTGTCCATCGGAGAGTAAGTAAACACATCTCAAAATTTTATCTTACCACTGGTTCTGTCAGAACACTCAGTAGCATTTGTATTAGCTCAAGTCCTTCAAGATCTGCTAAGATGGGATTAGAAGTCCAAGAGTTTTACTTGGGAAACAAAAAAAATAAAGGGGAGGCCAGGCACAGTAGCTCATGCCTGTAATCCCAGCATTTTGGGAGGCCGAGGTGGGCGGATCACCTGAGGTCAGGAGTTTGAGACCAGCCTGACCAACATGGAGAAACCCCGTCTCTACTAAAAAAAAATACAGAATTAGCCAGGTGTTGGGGCACATGCCTGTAATCCCAGCTATTCAGGAGGCTGGGAGAGGAGAATTGCTTGAACCCAGGAGGTGGAGGTTGCGGTGAGCTAAGATCATGCCATTGCACTCCAGCCTGGGCAGCAAGAGAGAGCAAAACTCCATCTTAAAAAAAAAGAAAGTAAAAAATAAGAGGGAAGGAGCTAGTGCAGGTGAGAACCTTCAAACAGCAATGCAGGTCTGACACTGGTGAAGAAGAGAGAGGAAAAGAGGAAGGAGAATTTGGTTGGTAGAGTTTCAAAGTGCAGCACAGTTCTAAGAAAGTTTCAACTACCTTGATGGGGAATTTTCCAGCCAAGATCTCCCACTAAAAGTATCCCATATTAGTATCCCTTCTATGTTTAGTCTTGGCTGAAAGTAGCTTGTAGGAAGCATGACCTTGGGATAAATATGGTGGATACATCTGAGGGACAGCAGCTGAGTCCATCAGTCACTTTTACTTTGATATGGGCATTTTTATGGCCATATTTCACATAGTCTTTTTCTTTTTATCATTATTATCATTGTCAGACAGGTTCTTGTTCTGTTGCCTAGGCTGGGGTGTAGTGGTGCAATCTCCGTTCACTGCAACTTCTGTCTCCTGGGCTCAAGTGATCCTTGTACCTCAGCCTCATGAGTAGCTGGGACTCTAGGTGCACACCACCATTCTGGCTAACTTTTTGTATTTTTTTTTGTAGAGACAGGGTTTCACAATGTTGCTCAGGCTGGTCTTGAACTCCTGGATTCAAGCAATCTACCTGCTTCAGCCTCCGAAAGTGCTAGGATTATAGGCATAAGCCAACATGCCTGGTTCCCACATAGACTTATGAGGGCTTTTAGCAGTTACACAGAATAAGTCCTTCCAAGTTTGAATCCAGAGGAAGACAGGCATCTTTATCCTAGCATTCCTAGCAAAAGCTCTGAGACTGAGTTGGATTAGACCAGCCTAGCTCATGTGCCCACTCCTGAGCCCACTCCTGAGCCAGCATGGTGGCCAGGGAAGTTTTATGACCTGCTTTGCTCAGATGTAGTTTTCATGTCCTGCTTCCAAGGTAGGAGTTGGAACTCCACCCACACTGTGAGAACTGAGAGGCAGTGAGGGGCAGGTCTCCAAGAAGCAATATGCACATAGAATATATATATTTTTCATTTTAATGGCTGCTGCAGTGATGCTTTCTAAAGACACTGTAACAATTTACAGTTCCACCAAAAAGTATAATAGTACTTTTTCCCCCACAACTTCACCAATGATATCTTAGTTTTCTTTATAAATGCTTGCCTACCTGATGTTTACATTATTAGTTTTAATTTATAATTTCCTAGTTCCTAGTACTAGTGTTGCTAAACAATTTTTTTCATGTATTCATTGGCTACTTGGATTTACTTTTCTGTCAATGGATTCTCCACATCTCTTGTCCATTTTCCTATTGTTTATCTTTTGTCCTTTTTTTGGTCAGTTTATAAAAGCACTTTTTTTATGTTATAGCTAATAACCCTCTGTCTGTCAGCTGCATTGCAAATGGGTAAAGAAAAAGTAGCCTGGAACTCTGCACATCTTCTCCTCCTCCATCTTTATTGTCCATACTTGACCCATAGTCCTCAGGATGCAGTCGAGATCAATATGCCAGGAATACTATGGGAAAACTCCATCTTTTTTTTTTTCTAATTTTTTAAAATAATTTTTTTAGAGACAAGGTCTTGCTCTGCTGCCTAGACTGGAGTGTGCTGATGCAATCATAGCTCACTGCAGCCTCGAACGTCTTGGCTCAAGCGATCTTCCCACCTCATTTTTTTTTTTTTTTTTTTTTTTGAGACGGAGTCTGGCTCTGTGGCCCAGGCTGGAGGTGCAGTGGCCAGATCTCAGCTCACTGCAAGCTCCGCCTCCCGAGTTTACGCCATTCTCCTGCCTCAGCCTCCCGAGTAGCTGGGACTACAGGCGCCCGCCACCTCGCCCGGCTAGTTTTTTGTATTTTTTAGTAGAGGCGGGGTTTCACCGTGTTAGCCAGGATGATGTCGATCTCCTGACCTTGTGATCCGCCCGTCTCGGCCTCCCAAAGTGCTGGGATTACAGGCTTCAGCCACCGCGCCCAGCCCCCACCTCATCATTTTTGAAAAACAGAATGAGATAATTCCTGGTCAAGGACAAGTTTTCATCACCCACCTCTACCCCTCCCCCGCCACACACACTGGGGCAAGATTGCTCAAATTTCAGTCATTCTGGAACCACTTCCCCAAGTTTTGCCATATCCTTTAAGTTGTGTACTATTTATATTTATGAAAATTGTCCTTTTAAAAGCGTATATTTTAAAAGCGTATATTGTTGCTATTACATCATTGTAACTACTGGTTATATTTTTCCAACACGCATTAAAATAAATTCATAACTATGAAAATAAAAGACATTTATGTACTACCCAAACATAACCTTCAGGAAACTGCATTAGAGCACGTCAAGAGGATCACCAGGCTAGTCAAGGACAAGACCAAGGCTTTACAGAGCTGTGAGTTTCACGGCCTCACCACTCATTGATCGCACAACCACTCCCATGGAATGCAGTGGGTGGTAGGTTCATTTACATCAGAGAAAAGCCAGCATGGAAGAGTGCAACCGCTGTACACATATTCATGTAGTGGAAATTAGAATCAAGGTCTTTCTCCAAAAAACAACAATGTAGTAGGGAAAAGTGTTGATTTGGGGGAAATAGACCTCAGTCAAGTCCAATGGACTGACTGTACATGGTATTCAGGGCCCAGGAAGCTGGACTCAGTGCCGACCAGGATTGCACTATGAACATTCCACATTCTGGCTAGAACATTAGGGATTCTAAGGTTCTGCTGATTATGCTGGCATCCAGGGCTTACAAGTGGCAGCCTAAGGACCCGGGGCTGTGGTAGGTCACAGTCCCTGAGTGGGTCTCAGTGTCCAACACTGTAGCTGGTGCCTGCCAGGTTCCCAGTGGCTGGGGTCACCAGGTCTGAAGAGAAATGTGCTGGCTGCGGGCATGGGGCCAGATCCTCCTGCCAGTTTTTCTCTCCCTCTTTCTTATCCAATTGCTTATCAGCTTCTCAGAGAATGGTTTTTTCCACAGCCCCAGGAACAATCAGAAACCAAGAGATAAGACTGAAGAGGGTGAGTGATCCGGAGTCCTGAGGCGGGTGCCCCATATGCTCCAGCGTAGTTTTTCCTTTTAATTGTGCCATCCTGGTGCACTGGAATTTTCATCTCAAAAGTTGTCATTTGGTGTTGGTGGGAAGACATTTTAAAGGCTCTAGGTGGTTTTGGTGAAACTCGGTTAAATTGGAGTCAGATTAATTTGGTTTATCTGAAATATGAAAGGTGGATTCAAACAGTTTTAAATTTGAGGAAAAGCATAGTTTCTCCCTCATCATTTTTTGCATGACCTATGGCATATAAGCTTTTTGTTGTGATTAAATCGTTGGGTTTTGTTCTAATCAAACCCACTCAATGGTCATAGTTCCTTTTTCTTAAGTTTTTAAAGATAGTTAATAAAATGCTTTATTTGTTCTTTTTCATTAAAAAAAATTACTTCAGTTTGGAGGCATCTCTTGGTTTCCCTTCCCAATTGAAAAAAATTTGAAATGTTAAAAGTCATGCTGAGTTAAATTCATGAACCTGGAAATAAGGTTTTTAGTATCCTAAATTGGAACTGTATAGACAAAATAAGAGACAGAATTTGAATTACTTGGAAAGTGCCCTGTAAAGCCGAGATTGCCATTTTTACAAAGACTATGAGACAGAATAATTACTGCTGTCTGGTTTCCAGAGTAGAAAAGAATGTTAGTATCTGTAAGTAAATCAGTCTTCCTTACTAAAACCAAACCCACAGTTCTCAGCATTGCACTGAAATGAGAATCTCCTTTGAGGGGGTAGGGTTAGGGGGATGCTGAATTAAAATACCTAGCTTGTTTTCTTTGGTTTCATCTTTCCCACAGATTTCTCTTTTTTAACCTCTTGGTCACCCCTATACATACTCTAAGAGAAATAGTGTTCCAGTGCCATCCTGGCCCCTTCTCCCAACAAACAGCACCTAAAAGCATAGGCCCAAACATAGAAACAAATTATTCATTTTGTTCCCTTGCAAACTTGGACTCATACTGGAAATTTTTCACAAGACTTTATCAAAATACTGATGAAGAACAAAAAAATAAATAAATAAATAAATAAAAGCAAACAAATAAAATAAATAAAAAATCACAGATAAAGATAATCTCCAAAGATGGAAGTTTCTGTTGCTAGCTAACTCACTTTTAGGGCTGGCCAGCTGGAGTTCATGTTTCTAAGGAAACAGCTTGCCTGCCAAGGGCCTCCCCTGAATGCTTGCATCTTAGTCTTGGGCCAGTTCCCCTTAGTGCTTGCATTTAATCTTCCCATCTAACAAGGATATGGTTTCTTAGACATCATGACACTTTTCACTTCCAAAACTGAGAAGGGGCTTCTAAGTCTTCACGAGATCCTCATCTATGTCCCAGATTACGCCCTGAGTGACAGGCAACAGACAGGACTTTGTGAAGGATCGCACATCAAGTGAGACCTCCCGCTAAGCAGGTTGTTTTGATCCCCAGGGCTTCTAACTCTGATGTTCATTTACATTTGAGAGCTTAGTAATCAATATTTCAAGAAAGTATAGTAAGCACTTGATGGAACTTTAGGTTAATCTTCTAGAATCTAATGAATGGATGAAAAAATGTACTGAAACCTAGAGAATTTTATTCACTAGAAGTAACCAGACAACAAAGGGTCATAGTGCAAAAAATAAGTGGCAACTAAGGAAAGAACTGGAAGATTCTGGATCAGAACAGAATAGCACAGCATGGCAAGACTCCAAATGTTACCACCCTCTCTTAGAGGTAACTAATGAGTTACTATAATACAAGAACTTTTATTGATTCTCCCAAATCTGGAGAGAAACAAGTTGAGTGGGTATCCTATTCTTTATCTTATTCTGAAGATGAGAAGAGGAAATGGCTACTGAAGAGAAATAAGTGGAATGAGGACCTGAGAGAGAGGGCCTGACTCTCTGATGGAAACTCAGGTTCCTGAGTTACAAGCTGGATTTGAGGGCAGATCTAGAGTCCAAAGAAACCCCTTCATGGAAACGGGAAAAACCTCTGATAAGCTTTAGCAAACCTTGACATTGAAAAATGACAAACCTCAAAAGAGAGAGCACAGTCAGACATTCTAACAAAGCCTGGCACAGCCTCATTTGCGTTCTCCCCCCTGTCTAATGCTGAAAACAGTGGGGTGAATAGAACATAAAATGCCATAAAACTGTAGGTTCTTGAAAAAAATCTCAAGGATCGTGGTAAGGTGGTTAAGATCTCACCTACACTATATCAGAACAAATGGAAGGTCTGAACAGAGCTATGCAATCATTAGTAGAATGAAAACAATAGAGCAACTGTGTAAATCCTGCACAGCAAAATAAAGAAACAAAGGACTATATGATAGCATGCAAACACACACACACACACACACACACACACACACACACACCCCAAATAATCTACCCTAGAAGAGAACACAACTCAAGAAACACGAAAATTTCCCACAAGTGCTTTGAGCTAGAGAACAATCAAATAAGAAATATTCAGTGAAACAAGCCTCGAAGTCAATAGCAAGATATCAGAATGAAATTAAAAGGCAGATACCTCCAAGGAAATAAACTGAAGGTCAAATAATTTGAATATAAAGCAAGGCTTCTGAGTTTTCTCTCTTCATTTGTTTATTTCTGCTAATGGTGAACACACCAAGAATATCTGTCACATACTCTAAGCTTACTGTAGTGGTCTCTGGTAGCTGCCTCATTCCTCTGTCCTCTAGCCTAGGGGGTGCTGTTATCTGGGAGGAGGTGGGACTTTGCTTTCTTTCCCCTGGCAAACTTCTCAGCCTCTTTCATCACCTGCATACCCAACCTCGATACTAAGTTCCCAGTGTTATGTATACACAAAGTGATTTCTGTTTTCCTGGTTGGATCCTAACTTCATATAGCCATCTTTAAGACAAAAAGCGCTTTCAGATTTTGACCAGCAAGCAGGTATTAGGAGGATTAGAGCATTGACACAAGGTTTAAATGCTGATAGGGAACCAGGAGAGAAACCTGGTATACCACTTCTGGCTGAGGTAAAGGAAGGGTGAGATAATAAAAATGTCATATGGGTTGAAGGGAAATCTGAAAACATTAGGAACTTGTGACTCACTTTCTAGAGTTTACTCTGAATCCACTGGTCTCACAGATAACATGAGGCTAACATGGCTCCCAAACAGTAGGTAATAGTAGCAGGAAGAAGTATCTTAGCAAATGGACTCAAGGACTGCATGTCAGAATCCCTTGGACATAAGAATTTTGTAGGGAAAAGAGTAGAGAGCCCTAAAATTCCCAATATAGTGGGTGGGGTACAGGCAAGGCAGTTCTTGCAAGAGCTGGCAAAATTGAAGAGGGAAAGGTCTTTCCCAGAGAATACTGGACCTCATGTCTAGAAACCACAGCAGGACCACAGCAGGACCACAGATACTAGACATGACACTCCCTAAGAAGTGGACAGGTGAGATTCACACAGTGAGGCTAGTAAGGAAGGAGGAGGGGACTCAGTCCAGTCACACCCTAGTACCCGGGCAACACATAGCCTTTGCTCCCAGAAAAGTATAGCATCCCCAAGGTAAAGGGGGAAGGAGCAAACCCTACATTTAGCTAAACGTTTATTCAAAGGAGGATGAATTAATTGACTGAGATTGCAAGTTTATGGTTTTCTGCCACTAGCAGAAATGGGGGATTTGACATTATGCTGAATTGTGATGTAAAACTGAATTCTGATATTGATAGGCCTAGATCAAATTCTACCTCTTCTATGATGCCTTCCTTTAGTCCACCTAATCTGAATGAATAGTTGCTCCTATACTTAGCTGTGCCTCTCTGACAGTACTTGTTTCACCAGAGAGGCAGAAGAACACAGTTATCACAGGCAGCAGCTCACACTGGCTGGACTCTCCTCCCAGCTCTGTTGCTTACTAGGCCCATGCTTTCTGTGTCACAATTTCCTTATCAGTAAAATAAGAATAAAATAGTATCTTCCGTAAATTGTTGTTGTGAGGATCAAATGAGTTAATCTATGTTATGCACTCAGAACGTTTTCTAGTACATGGTAAGTTTTCAATAAACATTATGCAGTCATGTGTTGCTTAATGACAGAGGTGTATCCTGAGAAATGCATAGTTTAGGCAATTTCATCATTGTGTGAATGTCATAGAGTGTACTTACACAAACCTCGATAGTATAGTCTACTGTACACCTAGGCTAGATTAGCCTATTGCTCTTAGGGTACAAACCTATACAGCATGTTACTATGCTGAATACTGCAGGCAATTGTAACACAATGGTAAGTATTTGTGTATCTAAACTTACCTAAACATAGAAATGGAATAGTAAAAATATACAGTATTATAATCTGAAGGGATCACCGTCCTATATGCAGTCTGTTGACCAAGATAATGTTATGCAACACATGACTAGATATAGAGATAGAGACATATATTATGACAGTGCTGGAAAACAAGATGAGAGCTGGAAAATGTTAAGAATCCCTGAGAAACAGAAAGCAATTGAGATCAGACTAATGGAGAAAGCCACAGCCTAAAACACACATAAGAGAAGACTAATGTAAGAGTGGTTTCTGGGGTTGCTCCAAGTTCAGCAGCAGTGAATACAAAGAGCACGAGGGAGTTGTGCAGCAGCTTCCTGGGAACTGATCTTAAAGCACTATAGCTGGTTGCCTCTCCACCTTCTCAACTGTCTCAAGAAGCAGGCAGCAGAGGCAGCAGAGGCAACTGCTCCAGGTTAACAATGAATGTGAATTATTGGCCTGGAAAGGCAGGAAAAGATATACTACCAATACACTGAACTTGGCAGCATGTCCCAATCCTCGCCCACATCACAGAGGTGGAAATAGCCTATATACATACACCTAACTCCTAACTTGATTGTGCTAACACAATCAAGAATCATGAAACCCCATAAAGGAAAGAACCAATTTATTAAAACACATTTAATAGAGGGGAAAAAACACCTTGGAATTAGAAACTTTTCCTACAGAAAATGGCAAGGACTAACAAGATTCCAAAGGAAATGACTAAGCTAGCAAGTAGATTGGCTTGCCACAACTCCATAGGCGCTAAAAGTAGACAGTGAGACTCAATGGATCAGTGCCAGACGGTTTATTACTCATAGCACAGCCAACAGCAGGAACGTCAGTATGACAGCACCAAATCTCCTGCCCCCGAGTCCCATAGAGCAATGCAGTGTATCCAGATTGTGCTTACGAATGCAGCCAGTTGCACTGGAGCTAAGGAACCCAGGACTAAGAGCTTATGAACTTTTATGGCAAGCAGTAAAAAATCTAGTCCCTGGGGAGTAATCGTGACTATAGTCACACTGTGGTTGCCTTGACCTATTTAATTGACTATGTTACCAGATACAGAATAAGTGCAGGGTCAGAGGATAATTAGGCCAAGAA
Source organism: Macaca nemestrina (assembly GCF_043159975.1). Classification (NCBI taxonomy): domain Eukaryota; kingdom Metazoa; phylum Chordata; class Mammalia; order Primates; family Cercopithecidae; genus Macaca; species Macaca nemestrina. The sequence continues at coordinate 70,100,147 of NC_092128.1, forward strand.
GTTTGGCACACTTAGCTAGGAAATCCAGAGATGCTCAGGGTTTAGGATGGATGCCTCTCTCAGCACTATGATTAGTATTCTCATGGAGATATCCATGAACAGGCTATTCTGGAAAAGATTACGAATCTTGGAAATTAAAAATATAATAAACACAAACGTAGTTGAAGAGTGAATTAGCAAGCTCAATAATTGAGCCATGGAATTCTTACAGAATGCAGTACAAAAGAACAAGAGATAACCTGTAGAAAAAAGAGACAAGAGTTCATGCCAACATTAATGTAATAGGAGTTTCAGGAGGAGAGGAATGGAAGAGAGGAACTAAAGAAAAATATCCAAAAAAAATCTTTGGCCGGGGCATGGTGGCTCATGCCTATAATCCCAGCACTTTGGGGGGCCAAGGCGGGCGGATCACGAGGTCAGGAGATGGCCAACATGACGAGACCCTGTCTCTACTAAAAATATAAAAATGAGCCAGGTGTGGTGGCACACACTTGTAGTCCCAGCTACTTGGGAGGCCGAGGCAGAAGAATCGCTTGAACCCAGGAGGTGGAGGTTGCAGTGAGCTGAGATCACGCTACTGTACTCCAGCCTGGTGACAGAATGAGACTCTGTCAAAAAAAAAATAATAAAATAAAGAAGAAGAAGAAAAAATATCTTTAAAGTTTTGAAAAAAATGGCGTTGAAACTAGAACATATTAACAGACTAAGCCAGCTGTGCTCTAGAAGGTATACAAAATAAAAACATTTGGACACTTGAAGAGTCAAAGAGTTTATCATTCACAGACATCTGAAAAGAATACTCAAGAATATAATCCAGCAAAATGAAAAATGAATCCAAGGGGAAAATGTGGGATTCAAGAAAGAGTAGTAAGCAAAGAAACTAGTAAAATGAAGAGTTAATTCTAAATAATTTATTGTAAGTCAACAGCAATTTAAATTTGTCTAATAATCATTAATAACTTTAATAGTAGTTAAAATTCCATTTGATTTCTGAAATCCATATGATACAGAAATCATATGGAAGTTTAACTGCTATTAAGTAGTTAAATTATTTAATTGGGAAGTGGTATGGTGAGAAAGAGAAGAGTAAAAACATATTAGGATCTTTGTCTAGGTTGAGAATGTAGATCCTGATTAAATGATGATAGAAAGATGCATATAAAATATCTCCCCAAATTTTTAAAATAACAGCTCAGGAATAGAAATAGAATGTGTATTTTGAAGCCACTAGAGAAAATAAAGGAATAAAGAATAAATTGATAGAATAGGATAGACCTTACAAATGCTACTGAAAAAGAAAGCAAGTGTAGCAATATTATATAAAACTGAATTCAAGTAAAAGAAATCATTAAGTCGGCTGGGCGTGGTGGCTCAAGCCTGTAATCCCAGCACTTTGGGAGGCCGAGACGGGTGGATCACAAGGTCAGGAGATCGAGACCATCCTGGCTAACACGGTGAAACCCCGTCTCTACTAAAAAATAGAAAAAACTAGCCGGGTGAGGTGGTGGGTGCCTGTAGTCCCAGCTACTCGGGAGGCTGAGGCAGGAGAATGGTGGGAACCCGGGAGGCGGAGCTTGCAGTGAGCCGAGATCATCGCGCCACTGCACTCCAGCCTGGGCGACAGAGCGAGACTCCGTCTCAAAAAAAAAAAAAAAAAAAAAAAAGAAATCATTAAGTCAAAGAAAAAGTGATATTCCATATTGACATGTAGTACAGCACACCAAGATGACATATGACAAACCTTTATTCAGCTAACAGCATAGTTTTAAAATAGATGTAACAGGTAAATAAAATATAAGAAGAAATGTAATATATAAAATCTTATTATTTTACATATACTCCCCATTGTTTTTTTCTCTTAGATGTTCTTGAAAAATTTTCCCTTGCAGATAAACTTTATTTTTGTATTATTAATGTATTGCAATGCCAATAAAAAATTTTGTTTTGATATTTGGCATAATATATTTTGATGCCAGGTATGTCTAGGCATTTGAAATTATGATTCTTCATGGGAGAAGAGGATCACGGATGGAACTTTATGGAACAGCAACATTTCAGACATTGATAGGAGTGGAACCGGTCAAAGAAACTGAAAAAGAAAGGCCAGTGATGTTCTAAGAGAACTAGGAGAAATGATACAGAAATCATGAAAAATGTAATCAAGAGTGAAGAAGTAACCAGATAGAAAACATATATGCAAACATCAGGCCGTTAGGGTGAAAGAATCTGGTACCTGATAATGCCATGGAGATAGCTGGAACCTTGTTCTTTAGGACTAGAACAGAAGAAAGAACCTACTGATTCACGTAACACATAGGTCAGCTGTACCCTCATTAGTTTTCCAATAAGGGCAAAAATGAATATTAAAGAGATGGCTGGTTAGTTATACAAATGCTCAATCTAAACCTCAACCATGGAGGTTGAGCAGGCCATTTACTGACATAGTGTGTTGAGGAGGGAACTTCATCTCTTCGCTCTTCGCCAAAACTCATTTCCCATCTAATCAGGAGAAAAGCATCAGACAAATCCTAGTTGAGGGGCATTCTACAAAATATCTGAAAGGAGTGAGGATAGTAGTCCTCAAAACTGTCAATGTCATGAGAAACAAGGCAAGAATGAGACATTGTCACAGACCAGAGGAGATATGATGACTAAAGGCAATGTGGTATTCTGGATGGGATCTTGGAAAAGAAAAACGACATTAGTGTAAAGACTGGTGAAATCCTGATAAAACCTGGAGTTTAGTTAAAAGTCAAGTGCCAATGTTAGTTTCTTGGTTTCGATTAATGTACCATGGTAGTGTAAGGTATTAACAATAGGAGGGCCAGCGCAGTGGCTCATGCCTGTAATCCTAGCACTTTGGGAGGCCGAGGCTGGCGGATCACAGGTCAGGAGATCAAGACCATCCTAGCTAACCCGGTGAAACCCTGTCTCTACTAAAAATTAGCCGGGCATGGTGGTGGGTGCCTGTAGTACTAGCTACTCGGGAGGCTGAGTCAGGAGAATGGCGTGAACCTGGGAGGTAGAGCTTGCAGTGAGTGGAGATCATGCCACTGCACTCCAGCCTGGGCAACAGAGTGACTCCGTCTCAAAAAAAAAAAAAAAAAAAATTTGGAAAACTGGATGAAAGGTATACAGAAACTCCCTGTAGAATCTTCACAGTTTTTCTGTAAATCTGAAATTATTCCAAAATAAAAACTTTTGTTTACAAAAAAGCTGTGGGAAACACGTAGAGCTCTGAGAACAGTGGCCAAGTCATGAGTCCTCTGTTTCCCTGCTTCTGCCTCCTGAAAGGAGCCTGAGGCCAGCTGTCCTTCACATAGCTAAGGCAGCAGAATCTTTACCATTCACCTTGCCTTTTCTTTCACTCAACTTTCCCATGGGTATTTCAAGGACACTTTTGGCTAGGAGGAAGTAACATTCAATAGGACTTAATTTGAAAACTGAACTGTAAAATTTTTTCCCCAGCCAAATCAGATCTGCATCCAATCAAACAATTTGAAATTAAATAGAAAGGTCTGACCTTTCCCACAGAGCCTGTGAACTCTGCCCCCAAAATAATAGAGAGAGCAACTTTATTGTTGCTGTATCACAAAACAACTAGTACATTAATTCCAGACCCTTTCTTTAAGGAGATGTTGCAGTAATAAAATGAGGCATTGAAATGCTTTTTTCCAAATTCATAGTTTTTATTCTAGAACTTTCAAATGTAAATCGTACTGTTTGTTTTTCCATAAAACTAGAGGAATGAAAATCCTCATTTGGGAGAAGTTTTTAAAGCTTTGTGGCAAAAAAAGATGGGGAATTAATTTTTTTTTACTATTTAAAGGGTTAGTTAAGTAGGAATATCTTGGCAATACCATCCTGAATAACACTTGATATTTTAAAATACAATGGACTTGCCAATTTGTTTTTCCTTACAGTGTTTTGGGGGTTGTTTTTCAGAACTTGGCTCATCAAAGTTGGATGATGCCATTTCATGTGTTTCCAAGAAATAGGAGAAAAGACTTAAGATTAAGAGGATTTATACAGTACCAGTGGGGGTCTAAATACATTAAAATAATGAAGTAAAATGCTGGGGTATGGATGAATATGGCTTAAAACAGGAATGACTAAGTGAAATGCACTTTTACGTAAAACTGAGCAATAAAAAGGATTTGTATTAATTTTGGACTTAATTTTTTTTTTTTCTTGTAGAATGTGCTGTAAAGAAGAGTTGTCAATTGTGCACAAAAGATAAGAAAGTAAGTTAACTTTCTTATGAGGAAATTGTTCTGGGAATGTTATAAAGTCACAATTTACAGTTGTCATTTAAAAGATATGCTAAACTTTGTTTTACACAATTTTTTAATAACAGGAATAACTCATAACAGTTATTAAGATCTATTTATGTATTTCAAACCATTCTTTGAGGATCTAGAAATAAACAATGGAGATAATTAAGTACAAACATGTACTTCCTTCTGGAAAATTATACTTCAAAAAGAAAAGAATTATTTGCTTGAAAAAATTGTACTGAAATTTTGGAATAATTTTTGCAAGTAAAGGAAAAGATATATCTTTTGAGATGTGGTGACAATTTCCTTCCCACTTCTATTTCCTAAAGACTAGAAAGAATGACATACCATTCCTTAACCACGAAGTACTAGATTCCTCTTCTTTGATGATTAAATGTCTGAAATCATTGCTCTTCACTTCAGATTTGGAAGAAAGCAGAAATGCTATAAGTTATGAGGGAAATGACCACTTTGTGTCACAGACAGGTTTGCAGCAAGCTGCATAAAAACCACTGTAGTCTAACTTGTGTTGGATAACTGACAACATCAAAAACAGAAGCTTGAAGTCACTACTTAGAAAAGGGCACACTCTAGTAGTTGCTGTCTCTCATAGTGATCTGGATACACACCCTCTGCCCTGTCTTATCTTCCCCTAAGAAGATAAACATCTATCACTCGTCTACTTTAATGAGGACCTGGGCTTCTGGCTCATGGCATTCTCCACCCAGTTTGTACTACCATTGCCTTACTTGCTTTCCACAGCCAGCGATGACCCAGACATACTCTGTCTCAGTGTCCTGCCTTCCTCAACCCTGTGTAGTAAGACATCACTTCTGTGGCATCTCTGAACCCTGCACAATCTACACTGGCTTTTACATTCTCACTCCCTTATACTGTACCTACTCTTTAGCCTCAACAAGACAAGAACATCCTCCAGTCCCTTAACGCTCTTCTTTTCCCTTCAGTTTATTGGCCCTCTCCAATGGACTTCCTTCCCTCCTGTGAATTCTCATGGCTGTTCACCTGAATGCAATATTCTTCCCGTTTTTGTTGTTAAATGTTTTATAATGGAAAATTTCATATATACCAATAAAGAAAAGAAAGCAATATAATAAAGCTTTATACCCCAAAGAACCATCTTGACCAACTTTTTTCAATGTATGCTCTTCCCCGCTAAATGTATTATTTTGAAGCAAATGATGATATGGATACCATATCATTTTGCTTAAAAATATTTAAGCATATATTTCTAATTGATATTTTACTTTAAACGTTACAAGTTCATCCATGATCATACCTAAAAGTTAACAATATAATCTTAATATCATCAGGCACACAGAAAATAATAAATTTGTCTTGTTGAGTCATTTTTGTTTGTTTGTTTGAATCACATTTGTACATTGCAATTGGCTGATATATACCTTAAGTATCTTTTAATCTATATGTTCCTTCTCCCTTTTTATTTTATTTTTTGCAACTTATTTGTTGGAGAAACTAGATTGTCCTATTTGGTTTCTCATAGTCTGGATTTTGCTGATCACATCCCAAAAGGATTTGGATTAATTTTGGACTGAATTCGAAAAGGATTTGGACTAATTTTGGACTTTTATCATGTTCGTCTTTTCCCTGTTCTTTTGCTCTTATAAACTGATAATTAGATATAAAGGCTTTATCAGATTCTGTTTAAATTTTGGTAGGAATGCTTCATGCTGAGAGGCCCTTCATTAGGAGGTAGATAAGATTTATTGTCTAGCATTTGATGATATTAGCAACCAACAATGATCCTTGCCTAGATCAATTATTTCCCTAGGAGTTGTAAAAACTACTTCTACTTTAATGGCTTTGCTCTCTTTTTTTTAAATTTTAAATTTTATTTTTTTATGAGTACATAGTAGGTGTACTTATTTATGGGGAACATGAGATGTTTTGATACAGTCATACAATGCGTACACCCTCTTAGTTTTAACGGCATATACCCTCATATTTTTAATGGCACTGGACCCACATTCCACAGCTCCAGTTGGTCCTCTGGTTTATATTTTCGTTTGTTATGCATCACTAGCTGATTGCTGCTTGAACATATTTCATCAACATCTGGATGAATAAAGCTACAAAGTCACAATTTCTGGTCTCACCTGAGCCCAAATACCATCTATCACTTGCTTTTGGTTAGGGATATTGCCTAAAATTTCCCACAGCAGCAATTCCCCCATCCCATCAATATCAACAGATGCATTAATCTCCAATTTTATGGGAAAAATTGAGGCCTTAGGTATAAACTTCATTCCCTGACTGATAACATTGCTGTCATTTTTCCATCATTACCTGTTCTTATCCCTCCTTTTAGAGGAAGAATACCTTCTGCACTTCCCCTATACCTCTCTTTTGGATTTGAACATGTACATTTTTGAATTGTAACTCATATCATTTAAATTGTTTTTATGTTCACCTTCCCCTTGTTCTCAGCTCCTTAAGGACACAATTCATGTTTTATTCATCTTTGTATCTCTAACACCTCACACATTTCCCACACATGGCAAGCATTCAATAACTATTGAATTAACTCTTGAGCCATTCAAAGAAGGGTAAATTAATTCAGTATACTCTACAGTGTAACACAGTAGAGAATTTTTAAAATTTTTCTAAATATCATTCATTATGGAAATACTGGGAATATGTGAATTTGAGTGTAATTTTAAAAATATTTCCTGTACCTCATAGGAATGAACTAAGAGATAATTCCACATGTTCAACACAGAATTAGGAGGATGAACAGATGTCTTAGTTGGTATATTGTGCTACTTTATGTCCACTTCTCCATGGACCTGGAGAATATATATATACCAACTCCTTTTCATTTCCCAAAATATTCCAATTTGTATGATAAATGACATGCTTATTCTTCTTAACTGTAAGGCAATCTTCCTTAGATTCTATCTGAAACATTTCCTGATGATTTCATAGTATAGGACTAGCCTTCCTAGAGTTAGAAAACATTCTTACCAAAAACCCATCCATAAAAATCACTTTTACAACCCCCCGATACACACACAACTCATAAACATAGCATATGAAAAACATATTATATTTTTGTTGATATTTTATATTAGAAATAAAATTTCAAAAATCAGGCTAATTAAAAAAGGTGAAGCATCTTGTAATCTGTGCTTTTATTGCTATTCAGAGTCATTATGCATCCCTGTTGAATGCTTGAAACGAAAGTTCTCAATCATGGTGTCACAATGGTGAGACTTGTCATAAGTACATTTTTTTTTTTTTTTTTTGCTTTTTGCTAATGAGCATCATAAGATTGTGGCCAACTGACTTAAATAAAATCAGAGTAGATTCTAAGTTTTCTCCATAATCACATCTTTCTCACTAATTGTGACCTGATATGGATGGTTGGTTGAGACAAAAAGGAGTCAAGTTATAGTAAGCCCAGTGGGATTTTTGAATCTCCCACAGCCTCACAGTTCATAGGAAAGGACCGTTACTCACATGCTTGTAAAATGCATTTATAAATGTTGTACCTTACAACTCACAAAGAGATGCCCACTTTGATATTTATTTTTCTGAAAAATTGTGTGTGTGTGTTTGTGTGTGTGTGTGGTAGGGCATGGAGTCGAGGAGAGTGGACAAGGTGATGGATCCGAATTTGGATATGCCAGTAAACATGTGGACATCACCTGTTGGGAGTCCTTCAGTTGGAAAAAATATATGGACTACCAGTATCATGGATTATTTCCTATGGCAACTATTCCCAGCCCTTTACCACTGTTGGCATGATCCTCCTTTCAGGGTTTGACTTTCCTTGAGAATTTTAAGACCATCTGGCAGGTTCAAGTTTCCTCATTTTTCACCAGAACCAATTCAATATCTTTTCTCTTACATTAACTTTCCCCTTGAGAAATCTGTTCTCATTTCTGAGGTGAATTCCTTAGTCCTCACCTCTATCTATGTGTCATACTGAGAAACGCATGCACATTCACAAACTCAAAGCCTTTCTCATTTCCTTATTCCCTCTATGACAAATCCAGCCTATTTCTGTGCATTGGCTTCCTTCTGAGTTCTGATAAAATGGAAAAAAACAAACAAAACCAAATCTTCTCTTTGTTTCTTTCTAGAAGCTGAAGTACTTATTCTGTGCTTATTCTACCATTGCTTCCGTATCACACAGTGTGATTTAATCCTTAGCAACCTGATTTAGAGGTTACAAAAGACTCAATAACCAAATGCAACAACCTTTCAAATTAATCACTCATTCTTTTTGGAAACTTGCTCCTTCCTTGGCGATCTTGGCTTTATACAGGCCCTATTTCTTCCCTCACCATTTTGTTTCCTTTACCAATTCCTCTTCTTCATTTTCCTAAAGGAGTTCATTCCTTCATCTCCTAAATGAGCGCATTTCTTCACACTGTGTCCTCACCCTTGTGCCATGTCTCTCACAGTCCTGGTCTCTGCCACAACCTGCATATAAAGAAATCCCAAATTCACATCCTTAAATCTAACGATCACCAACAGTGATGCTCACAGCTGCTTGATTGCCATTTCTTTCTGGATAGTTTTTTTTTTTTTTTAATCACATCGTGGTCAAAATTTCTTTAACTTAGTTTATAATTTTGCCTTCCCCAAAGAAGCTCATGTTCTTTACTTGTTTATTTCTGGTACCATTATCCCACAATTTTAGAAATCATTGGCTTTTTTTTTTCTTTATTTTCCCCCATCTGCTCTCCATTCTTTTCTTTCACCTGGAACAATCCTGGATTTTCTACACACCCCATTCCCCAACCACTGGTATAATATTAAGCCATTTGCTTTATACAATCTTAAATCACTAAATATTATTATGTACCTTCCCACTTTCTGCATGTTTTAATTTTAATGATATTGTTATTAAAATAGCAATTGCGATGTCCATATAAGCTTAATAAACCAGCTCTACCCTAAAATGAGTACTATAATTTTGCCATGAGAACATAATAACCATCACTCTAAAGCCTTTTAGCTGGCTCCTCAGTTGTCACACTCCAAAGAGGCTGATGGCTTCATATTTACACGGGTTATTTTCCTTAGCTATAAGAGAAAAATCATGTAATTTACCTTAAATTATACATTACCAATTTAGGAATGTTGACTATATTATAGTGTTCTTGGGGGCAATGTGAAGTTCTGGTCTTTGATAACTTTCTAGATTAAGTTAAGGTATTAGTCACATATTTTTGTGGTAAGGGACAGCAGCCAAACTCAAACTAATTTAATAAAAAGGGGAATTCATTGGCTCACAATATTGGGAAGACCAGGTGTGGCCTTGCCTTCTTGCACAACTGAACCAAAAGATGTCCTTCTAATTTTCCTCTTTTCTTCCATCTCTCAGCTCTGCCTCCCTCTGGGAATTGACTTTATTTTCTCTTGTGGTAAATGGACATTCTGCATACAGCTGGGCAAGGGGCTGGCTGCCAGCAGATCTAACCCTACATCTGTAACTCAAAGAGTTGTAACTTAAAGAAGATTCTGATTGGCCCTATTGGGGTTTTATGTCTGGTCCAGCATTTGTTACTAGGCTACTGCCTGGGTCAAAAGACCACTCCAATAGTAGGAATAGGGTAAGGGAAAATGATTGGCAGCCCCCGGATCACACAGGGTTTGGGGAAGAGGTCCTCAGTAGAAGAGGGTGTGATTACCAGAAAAAGAAGAATGGGGACACAAAGTAGCAGAGAGATTTTTAAAATAAAAGACCTCAGTCTGTTATTTTTCCCCCTTGACCTTTCAGGACAGATATATTCTATTTTCTCCATCCCCATATTTTTAAAAATGCTCCTGGCAAAATAATACAACTAAATCTCAACTTCAATTGGACTTACCCAAGGTCACTATCAGCTACTGCCCCCAGTTCTAAGTCTGAAATCTCTGAGACATGTGCATTACTCTTGACTGTGTTTGAGTACAGCTCCACCCACTCCTTCAAGTTAGCTATATAATCAGTTAAACCAACTCCCAAAGACTCACTATTCAACAGAAGAGAGAAAGTAGGATGACAACAGTAAACACTCCTATTTAGAAGGAGGATAGTGGCCAATAGTCCTATAATACGTTCCAAGTCTGTAATACATTGTTGAATTTCCCTGGCTGCACAGTGAGTTGTTGGTCACCAGTCTAGCTGCTATCGAAGGAGTCCACTTTCCATTATTCCCTGAGCTCCAACCAGAGAGAGACATAGGGGAGATTGTCTCTTCCGGGGATTGCACTTCTTTAGGAGCTTGCTTGCGGTGGACTTGGTTACTGGAGCCTGGGAATCAGCTTAGCACTTAAGTGCGCATAGCTCTTAGCTGTAGGTTCAGGTTTTTTTCTGGCAATTCATTTCCCTTAAAACCCTACTAGATCTTGGACTTGATTCCTAGAGACTCTGAATACTAATAACCAAGGCCAGAAGTCTCTGTGGGCTGTAATCTTTGAATCTAGACCTTATCTTTGCAGTTCCAGTCTTTTGGCAACCGTCCAGGAGGACAAGACTCATTCAGTGAAAGTGGCTTCAATCTTAGATTTGACTGAATGGCTTGATTTAACCTTTAGTCTTGTCCAGCATGAAACAAAAGCTGGCCTGTGATACACCCTTGGTATTCAGGCAGTGTCTAAGGGGTGGTTCTTTACTTTGGAGTGAATCATTACCTCTGCTGGTCCCAGGATGTACAGCAAGAAGTGATCGGGCAGTGTCTGGGTTCAATCTTACAGGATTGGTTACCAGCACGGAACCATGCTACTTAGGTTAGAACCCAGGCTCCCCTATTTACTAGGTATGCCATCTTATGTAAGTCATTTAACTTCTCTGCGCCTTCTTGTTCTCATCTATAAAGTGGACATAATAGTAGCTAGATCACCGGGTTGTCATCAGTATGAAGTGAGTGGATATATACAAAGGACTTAGAATGTAGTACCTGTCACATGGTAGGCCCTATGTAAGTGACAGCCGTTTTTACCGTTTTGTCTTTTTTTTTTTTTCACTTTTCCAGGTTATTCTGGTTTTACCTCCCATAATATTTTTCACCTTTATGCCTTGCTTAAGGGACTTAGAATTCCATTTTCCTATTTCTGCGTGATTATCTGAGCACCAGTGAGCAGTGTGGGGAGAGGGGTGAGGTAAGGCTTGTTGACAGCACCGCCAGGGCCACATGTAACAGAGGAGCAATCCCAAAGGAAAGAGTCAGGGATGCAGGCAAGAGGAATGGAAAGAGTGATAGAGACATTTTAAAAACCATTTACCGCAGTTCTTATTACTACTTTGTGAAATAATATCTTTGGTTTTGTTTCCTAAATGTAGAGTCTGAGAAAGGGGTTCAAGTGCATGTGATTTTTGAGTGACTGCTCTTCAGCAAAAATCCTATAGAGTGAGAGACTCAGGGAAGATAAGGGGAAGAGCGAAGAAAAGATGAGGTCTTGGCTAAAGCTCACTCTTGGCCTGAATCATGGGCAGCCCTTGGGCAAAAAAAGTCACAAGGTAGAGTTGTCCCTGACTTGAGGCAAGGATGCCCACTGTTTGGAACCCTATGTCAGTCAGTCACTGGCCTGGGGAAATAGTAACCTCATGGGTTAGGTGGTCCCCATCGTCATCCAAGAAAAGGAGAAGCTGTGAGCCATTGGGAGCCAAAACTTTTTGCAGCTGAGGTTTGGATGCATGGGTCTGACAAAGGAGATCTCAAGAAGTTACCAAAGGCATCTACTACAAATAATAATAATAATAATGGCTATTATTTATTGAATACTTATTGAATTAGTACTAAAAACTTCCTGGGATTGTGGTTCTTATACTTGGACACCACTTTTATTTTTCTCTTTCCAAATATAGTGTATTTGGTGTAGTGAAGAAAAAACATGCAAAAAATATTGTTTTCCATATTTCGGGTGTAAATTCAGTTCTATATATTGGTTAAACTGTGCAGGTGAGTTGTCCTTATTTAAATTTTTATATTCTTTATTTCGATTGACTTTCAAATGCTAGTAATTTGCTACATTTGAAGGATTATAAACTATTACATTTGCTTTACATATTAAAATATAGCAAGTCCAAACCACCATGGCACATGTATACCTATGTAATAAACCTGCACGTTCTGCACATGTATCCCAGAACTTTAAGTAAAATAAAAATAAAAATATAGCAAGTCCAGGGATGTTCATTGGTCTTTCCTCCTGATATAGGCTTATTGGTTGTTTGCAGCAAAGTATTCATTCAAATTAAGTGAACATTCATTTTGATTGGAGGATGCTTTGCCATACTAGTAGCTGAATACTTTAAATTTCCATTTCTAAAATCTCCAGTGTATGATATCCATAACCCACTTAAAGGATGTTTATATTCTTATGTCATTTTAGAAATTCCAGGATTTTTTAAATAAGCTAGTCCTGGTCTGAGGATATGTTGTATCTAGAAACATTGCTATAACTTATATTTTTTCAGCTAATGTATTCTACACTGAGAATTGCTTAACTAGTTAATTGATTAACTAGGAGTGAACAAATATTAATCATCAAAGAATCTTTAAGTTATACTGAAATGTTGGACTTTCGGTATGTTATACAATACTTACCAAGGCAGGAAAACGTACCAGCACCATTTAAGAAGTTTTCTTAAAGAATGGAAACAAAAAGCTTTCTAGGTAAATCCTAGCTATGTGAAAAAATCCAGTCTAGAACAACCAGTTGTCTTCTTTTTCCTTCACTGAAGTAAAAAGATATAAATTTTGCCCTCAGATCTCTGTTTCTTTCAGGTACTATTAGGTATATTTAAATCACACATGTTTTTGCCTTATAAAGAAGTTACACTTTGTGTAACTGGTATGAACACAAACTCTAGTCTCCTATTTCATGTTTGCCCTTCTAGTTTCATTTTATAACACACCAAGCTAATAAACTACATTGTGCTTACTGAGGTAAGAAAAAAAAGTTTACAAGGGGTAGAAATCTGATTTCTCAGCAAGCATTGATTGTCTCTTTGGTAATGGACTGCTGAAATTCAAACAATAAACCATTGCCTGCTATCTAGATGTATCTTTAGAGATATAACAGCCTGACGGATTTGTTGTTTTATCTATTAAGATAGTACCAGAAATGAGTTTAGAGGTAAAATAAAGAAAAATTAAGCCAGTAGCCTAATAGTTCACCAATTTAAAAATAAGTAAATCAAATGTTACCTCCTTTAGCAACCCAGATTATTTTTAAATGTTAGTGATTGTTGTGTTAATGGTAGTTTTATTGGAATATGTAATGTATGTTATTGTATCATTACTTTCAATAATCATTTATTAAAGAATCACATTGCATGATATTAGAAAAGATGAAAATAGCAGAAATTGCTGATGTTTTGTTAACTTAAAATGTATTTCTTTTTATACATTTCAGTTGACATGTTTGGAATCATGATGCTTCTACTCATTGCAATACTAATTACAGGATTCATTTGGTACTGCTGCGCCTATCTCTTTTACCTGCAGGAGTATGCTCATTTTATTCTTATTAAGAATGCACTTTGGGGTAATATCATTGAAGAGAATACTAAGCTAGTCATCAGGAAGTGTTTTGCCTTTTTTATGTAATAAAAATAATACATTCACATGGTAAGGAAAAAAAGTCCAAAAAGTACGGAATTGTAAAATAAAATAAAATAAAAGTTTTACTTTCTCATCCCCCACCCCACCTCTAACACTGTTTTCCCAGAAGCAATCCTTTTAGTATGGTTCTATTTGTAGTTCTTCTGTAGTTACCTCCATATGTTTGATTTGGATGGTTATGTTTTCTTTTCATGATTTATTGATTTTAGATGTTATTTATTGACCCCCAATCATTAAAGCAGAAAAATTTATCCTACACTATACACATTTTTTTTTTTTGCTATTAGTAGTTATTATCATTGTGTTATTTTTGGGTTGTTACTATCTTTTTCATTATTTTTAGCTATTAGATCTTAAGATTACTAATATTTCTCCTGTTGACTTTGAGTAATCAATTTAATTCTTTGTTTCTATATCTCAATCCTTCTCCTGTTAAAGATAAGAAAATTTGGATCCCTATACTTCCTTCCATTTATCTTCTCTTCCCTCTTATCTCCTAAATTTCATAAGCTTTCTCATTAATTTGACCTTGTCAAATGTGTAATATTTACATTCTGTTCTGTGGCTATAATTATATCTTGAAATGCTTACTCTATAATTTGAGTCTAAAATTTGTTAACTACTAAAAAGGATAACACATATTTATACATGATTGTATAAATAGTGTTTAATAAACAACCAAAGTGGAGTAAGAAATATAATTCTATGCCACTAACCTATATTGCTTGAAAAAGAATTATCAAGTGCCAAGATCAAATAGATTCTCTTTTCTTACTCTTTATTTCACAAAATCATGCTACATTTCAGCTTACTTCATGTTACTTAATTGTGACTTTCCTATACAGCTTTTGCACTTTCTAGAGTTTTAAATTATCTTCATTATTTCTCGTTAACAAAAACACATGTATCTTTATTCTCATCACTGTGATCATTCATCTTTGTATTTGCTAAAATACATTCATTTTCTTCTTATAAATATTCTTCTTAAAGTCTTCTGACTTCCTGCTTTAACATGCAAAAATTAGTTTCTTTTTACTGCTGTACTGAATTAGGAGAATTTGGGGGGTCCCATATCTTCCTCTTTTTAGGGTTTATTTTTTCCTTTTGGTGGAGTACCTCCTCAAGTAAATTTTTCAAAGGGAGTTCACAGAAGGTTTGGAGAGTATTTGCATAGTCCATTACATATCAACAAATTAGTTTTTTCTCCTTCATCCCAATATGATATTATTTTCTTTCTTCAGATTATACCCTTTTTATAAGAAGGAACTGTAGACAAGATAGACAGGACCCAAAAATAAGATAAATGCACATTTATAGGTCAATCTGGAAGTAAAATGTGCTTATAAAAAGATAAGGTAAGTCAACATAGTGCTTGCAGGAAAAAAAAAAAAAAGAAAAGGTAAGCGTTGGCCAATGTTCCATTTGCTCGTTTAGGACCTCAACTTGGTCAAGAACTTTGTATTTTTCTGGCTTAGAGATGGTGTTTTCCTTATTAACATACAAAGACAAGGTAGGATAGAATGGAAGGTATTCCTTATTTTTCCCCTGTGAAACAAGCATACACATATACACATACAAATCAGAAAGAAGAACCAATAGGGCACATTACATATGTTGCAAGGGTCTGTTTTATAATTTTTTAAATATATATTTTCTTCTTAGGATCCTGGCTCCTTGTAAGTGTCATCACTTTTTTATATAGTATTTATGAGTAAAGTGGCAAATTCTGCCCATAAGAGTAGGGGCCTGAGCAAATATCCATCACTGAAGCTTCTTTTATCCACATTTTAAATGAAAAACCCTGAAGCCTCTCTGCAAATATGGTCCAACAACTGTACTCAGTTCAGGTTTAACTCTGCTGTATATCCACCATCTCTTCTTTCTGAATTTCTTCAAGAGATCTTCTAGACCTTGTTAATTCAATGAGTTCTGTATTCTGTAGAGGAATTTATCTTCTTAAGGACTTACTGCACTTCATAAACCAAAGATCCTGGTTAGGTTTTAGAAACATGACTCTTTTTAAATATATCCTAGAATGACCAATGAAATATCAAAATACTTATAGGTACATTTGATCTAATATTATTATTCAGCAGTTATGCTTATAAAAATTAAAGCACTTTAAAAAGTTCCAAATGTTAGAGAATACAAGTGTTTCACTGTCCATGTACTTGATGCTTCCTTCATTGTCATCTATTCTTTTAGCAAATATTTATTGAGTATTTATTATCTACTAAACAATGTCATTGTCATAGGGATATAACAATAAGCAAGAAAGATCAGGCGGGGCGTGCTGGCTCACATCTGTAATCCCAGCACTTTGAGAGACCAAGGTGGGCGGATCACCTGAGGTCAGGAATTTGAGACCAGCCTGGCCAACATGGTGAAACCCCATCTCTACTAAAAATACAAAACTTAGCTGGGCATGATGGCACGCACCTGTGGTCCCAGCTACTCAGGAGGCCGAGGCAGGAGAATCGCTTGAATTCGGGAGGCAGAGGTTGCAGTGAGCTGAGATCATATACCACTGCACTCCAGCCTAAGTGACATAGTGAGACTCCATCTACAAAAAAAAAGAAAAAAAAAAAGAAATATCAAACCCTTGCCTTCATGGAGCTTATAACTAAGGGGACACAGACAAGTAAACAAGCAATTGTTAATTCTATTGCTAGTTTATGGATATTTTAAATGATATTCCATTTATTTTAATTGCTTTTCTTAATTAAATGTTTTAATTCTCCTGGTGGAGGGATAAAAGCAGAATTTAATAAAGCAATGATAGAATATTGCATAAGACCAGGTGCAGTGGCTCACGCCTGCAATCCTAACACTTTGGGAGGCCGAGGTGGGTGGATCACTTGAGGCCAGGAGTTCAAGACCAGCCTGGCCAACATGGTAAAAAGGGTTTTCTCTACTAAAAATACAAAAATTAGCTGGGTGTGGTGGTGAGTGCCTGTAATCCCAGCTACTCACGTGGCTGAGGCACAAGAATTGCTTGAACCCAGGAGGTGGAGGTTGCAGTGAGCTGAGATCGTGCCACTGTACTTCCAGCCTGGGTGATAGAGCAAGACTCTGTCTCAAAAATAATTAAAAAATAAAAAAAGGAGTCTAATGAAAAAAATAGTTCCAACTATAACTTTTACTGTTCTGAAAATAAGCCTAATTCTAAATTCACCATCATTTTGAACAGAAATCGTGTCTATTTTTATGGAAGACGAGAAACAGTTCCTGTTCCCAACTGCAGTGCTACTGGCAAGTGTTTTCATTTTTTGATGGAGCGTCCCAGACTCCTTCAGTAACAGCTTGTTCCCTTGTTCCAAACATCAAAATTAAAGTATGAGTGGGGGCCAGGTACAGTGACTGACACCTGTAATCTCAATGCTTTGAAAGGCCAAGGTGGGAGGATTTGCTTGAGGCTAGAAATTCGAGGTTATGATGAACACCTTGCATTGCATACATATTGCACCATTGCATTCCAGCTTGGGCTCAGAGGAAGACCCTGTCTCTGAAAACAACAACAACAAAAAAATCAAAGTATGGTAGGACTCATAACAACAGATTTCATTTTTCCCATTTCCATGATACATTTTGGTAACCTCAATAGCTAGACCGGGATTGGTAAAATCACAATATTGACAGAGAAGGGCTAAAATTTTCCAGCCCAGCTGGGGATATTCATAGCTTCCCCTGCTACCCCAACTCCCACTCCACAAAAGCAACCCAACAAAAGATGACCTTTATCTTCAGGAATTCTTGCAGGCTTTCCCAGATTAATTCACTTCATCTTACCTAGTTCCTTGGCTAGCCTACTATCCACTCTCCTCAACTCGATTCCAAACTTTCCCTCACTTACAAAGCTTTCCCTTATCCAGGACTCAAATCTCGGCTTCCTTTGGCTGATCACCCACAGTTCCTGGGCAGGCACTCCCAATCCTCTACCCAGGTCTGGATCCTGAAAGCCCAACTGGAGTCAAAATCATGATTCCCCTGTTCACTTAATTGGACTACAAAAAAAAAATTTTACATCATAATAATATATGACTGAGGAAAGAGTACTGCATAGTCCTTTATAATTACTATTAAAAAATAACTTTGCGGGGTGGGGGGTCTCCAGATTATTTTAGTGCTTTGGGCTGCAGGGGCATAATAATAGGAAATGTAGAAAAACCTGGGACCCATACTTTTAGGTTGCAAAATCTGGATGGGAAGCAGGGTAAACCTTTTAGGGTAAGAATGAAATGGCAAACACATACACACTCCTTTGTCAACTCCTAGACCTTGTTATGTAGAAATTGTTTGGTTGATAACGGGATCATGAAATGTTTCAAAAAGCTATTTTAGGACAGGAGCCAAAGTGTAGGGTAAATGCTGCTTCTTCTGAAGGTTGAAATTAAACCAGGGGGCTGCAGAGAATAATGCTGCATTTCAATTTTTCCCCATCCATTTTAAATTCCACAGCACATTGACCCAGGGAAAACACTGAAAAGAGCACAAGATTAGGTATTTATTTAGTTTAGGTAGACACAGTTATCTTTTCACAGATTGAGAACTGTCAGATTCATTGTAGGGAATAAAGTGTAGTCAAATTCACAAGGCAGGATGATTTTTTTACCCATGAGAGAGCCCAGTGGGAATGCCTACATTAAAGGCTTGAGTAAGCAAAACAGGGTTCTAAAAAGAAATTGAGAAGAAGATGAAAAAGTGGGAGACTGTGGTGTCATAGACATCAAGAGAAAGGGGTCTGAAGATGGAGGGAGAGAGATTCATGAGTGTCCTCTGGACTTACACATTAGGAGATGATTGGTAATATATTTGCATATGGTAGTTTTCAGAGTATTTATGTAAGACATAGAATAAGCAGGCTTCTGACTGTGGAATAGGAAAATATGGAGCCTATAAAATGTTATGTACACTGCGATACTCCTCACCTGTGAAGACAGTTATTTTTCAGGATTGGTGGTAATAGTGCCCTTCTTGGTCCACACTTCTTTCCTAGAAAATGAATTCAGAAGATGGTTTGCTGGTATTAGGGATTCATTAAGCATTCATTAAGCATCCACAGCTTTTCGGTAACTGGAGACAACTAGTCTTGTGGTCACCATCAAACATCTGATCTTTCCCTTTTTGTCAATTACAAGTGGATAGTACCTTAAGTCACTTGAGCCCTAAATATTAAAATAGCAACAATATTAAAATCTCAGAAATCTTTTTATTATTCATGAATGTTTCATGTTTAACATTTTAAAAATTACGTAAGTTTTTATTTACTTTTCCTAGAAAGAATTTGAAAAGATAAATTTATTTTCTCTTATAGTATATGCTGAATAGATAATTGAAAATAGATCTTCCAGAAAGAGCAGAAGGAAGTTTCTTCAATGGTAAGGTTTCAAATTATATTGCATGAATTTTCTGCATGCCATTTTCTCCCTTCTATTAAGCAACTTTCAGGAATATCATTAGAATTATTAAGAAAGAAAATGGGAATCAAATCTGCAAAATGTAGGCAGATTTTCAGTGCCCGAAACATGAAGTAGAAGGCAGCAGAAGGCCAGGCACAGTGGCTGATCTCTGTAATCCCAGCACTCTGGGAGGCGGAGGAGGGAGGATCTCTTGAGGCCAGGAGTTCGAGACTAGCCAGGACAATATAGCGAGATTCCATGTCTACAAAAAAATTTAAAAGTAAGCCAGTGTGGTGCCTCACACCTGTAGTCCTAACTACTTGGTAGACCAAGGTGAGATCATTTAAGCTAACTTCAAGACCAGCCTGGGCAATACAGCAAGACCCCATCACTACAAACAATAAAAAAAAATTAGCTGGGCATGGTTGCATGTGTCTGTAGTCCCAGCTCCCCAGGAGGCTGAGGTGGGAGGATTGCTTGAGCTCAAGAGTTGGAGGTTGTAGTGAGTTATGATTGCGCCGCTGCATTTCAGCCTGGGTGACAAAGAGACCCCCATCAACCCCTCCCCGCCCAACCCCTGCTATGAAAAGGGAAGGCAGCAGAAAGTGGAGATATAACAGGTCAGACTGCCTTTGTTGAAATCTGGTCTTTCCGTTTACTAAGTATGCCACGTTAGACAACTAACTTAATCTGTTTGTGCCTTAGTTCCTAATTTGTTAATATTACCTAAAAACAGTGACTAAATTACTGTTTTGGTAACTTTGAGGACAAAATGAGATTTTATAGCTCAAATTTCTAGAACTACCCTGACACTCAGTAAGTCCTTAATAAGCGTCAATTGTTACTACTGTAATCACAGAATCTCAACACTGAAGGCACCTAAAGTTCATCCTACCCAACACCGCTTCCAGTGCTGGAATCCTCTTATCAACATCTATGTCATGTCAAATGATGGACAGCTAGGGACTATCCTTTGGATTACAACATAGTTACAAATTTGGCTTTGTGTGTGTATGTATGTGTGTGCACATTTGCCTTTCAGCAAGGTTAAACATACAGGCATACTTTCATTGCCACCTCCTACTTCCATCTGCACAGAAAGGAGGTCCCTAGCTAGAGGCACATTCCATAATTCTATGGCTTTTGAAGGAGTCAGTGCAGGTTAATAGGAGAGAGAGGGAAGAGAATGCAAGTCCTTCCAGAAGCCTACAGAGCCTCCTGGAGAATCTCTAGGGAAGAGACAATATGTATCAGTTTTAAAGTTTAGTAGAGTGACCATGTATCTTCCAAACTGGGCCCATTTTAAGAGTGAAAGGGCCACTGTTAAGAATTATGCTAGGAGAGCAGGTGAAAACCAAGGCTGCCCTGGGCAAACAACAGCAAGAAATGATGGTTAACACCCAATGTTGCAAGGGAAATGTGCACATTTATTTGTTGTTGTTGGGATTGGGCATTTATACAAACTTTTTATAAGACAGTCTCTCAGTATCTATTAAAATTTGGGGTTGGGGGGAGTACTCTTTGACCTGGTAATTCCATTATTAGAGGTTTTCCCCACTGACATAAATGATCCTTTTAGTGTGATGCTGAATTCAGTTTGCTGGTATTTTGTGAAGAATTTTGCACTTATATTCATTAGGGATATTAGCCCACAATTTTCTTTTCTCATAGTGTCTTTGTCTGGCTTGGGTTTCAGGATAGTACTGGCCCCATTAAATGCATTGAGAAGGATTCCCTTTTCAATTTTTCAGAAGAGTTGAGAAGGATTGGTATTAGTTATTTAAATGGTAGAATTCAGCAGTGAAGCCATGAGATTGTGGGGTTTTCTTTTACGGGAGACCATTTATTACTGATTCAATCTTGTTACTCATTATTTGTCTGTTCAGATTTTCTATTTCTTAATAATTCAATCTGGGTGTGTTGTATTTGTCTAGGAATGTATTCATTTCTTCTAGGCTATCCCATTTGTTGGTGTATGATTCTTCATAGTATCTCGTAATCTTTCATATTTCTGTGGTATCAGTTGTAATGTCTTGTCTTTCATTTCTGATTTTATTTAAGTCTCTCTCTTCTTTTGTAGTTTATCTAAAGGGCTGGCCATTTTGTTTATCTTTTCAAAACGCCAACCATCAGTTTTGTTAATTTTTTAATTTTAATTTTAATTTTTTAACTATTCTTACTATAATAGTATAATTTTCAGTTTTGTTGATTCTTTCTATTGTTTTTCTAGTGTCTATCTTATTTCTGCCCTTATCTTTATTATTTCCTTCCTTTTATTAACTTTGGGCATAGTTTGTTCTTTTTCTAGTTCTTTGATGTGTAACGTAAGGTTATTAATTTGAGATCTTTCTTTTTTTATGTAAGCATGATTATTATTAACTTCCCTCTAAGAATTACTTTTGCTGCATCCCATAAATTTTGGTATGTTGTGTTTTTATTTTCATTTGTCTCAATATACTTTTTGCTTTCCATTTGTTGTTGTTGTTGTTGTTGTTATTGTTTTTGACACCTTGGTTATTCAGAGAATGTTGTTTAATTTCCATGTTTTGTGAATTTTCCAAATTTCTTCTTGTTAATTGATTTCTAGTTTCATACCATCATGGTGAGAAAAGATACTTGATATGATTTAAATCTTTTTACATTTGTAAAAACTTGTTTTGTGGCCTAACATATGGTCTATCTTAGATAGTGTTCCATGTGTGCTGAAGAAGAATGTCAGTCAGGTGCAGTGGCTCATATCTGTAATCCCAATACTTTGTGATGTCAAGGCAGGAGGATTGCTTAAGGCCAGGAGTTTGAAACCAGCCTGGTCAACAGAGCAAGATCTCATCTCTACAAAATAAAAGTTAAAAAGTTAGCCAGCCTACTAGGAAGGGTGAGGCAGGAGGATCCCTTGAGCCCAAGAGGTTGAGGTTGCAGTGAGCCATGATCCTACCGCTGTACTGTAGCCTAAGTGACAGAGCAAGACCCTGTTAAAAAAAAGAAGAGGAAAAAGAAGAAAGAAGAAGAAGAAGAAAAAAGGAGAAGAAGAAGGAGGAGGAGGAGGAGGAGGAGGAGCAGAAGAAGAAGAAGAAGAAGAAGAAGAAGAAGAAGAAGAAGAAGAAGAAGAAGAAGAAGAAGAAGAGGAGGAGGAGGAGGAGGAGGAGGAGGAGGAGGAGGAAGAAGAAGAAGAAGAAGAATTCTGCTGCCACTGAATAGAACCCTATGGATATGTCTGTTATGTCCATTTGTCCAAAGTGTAGTTCAAGTCTTATGTCTCCTTGTTGATTTTTTTGTCTAGATGTTATGTCCATTGTTGACAGTGGGTTATTGAAGTCCCCTAGTATTACTGCATTATTGCCTATCTCTTCCTTCAGATCTATTAATATTTACTTTATATATTTAGGTGCTCCAATGTTGAGTGCATGTATATTTATAATTGTTATATCCTCTTGATGAATGAACCCCTTTATTACTATATTAGAACCATAAAATAGTAGCAGTAGGTTCTTACCTATCAATAATCATCTTGAATATAAATAGGCTAAATTCTCCAATGAATAAAAAGGGGCTGCATGGATTAAAAAATAAGACCCAACTATATACTGCCTGTAGGAGACTGTCTTCATCATTTTTAAGGACACACATAAACTGAAAGTGAAGAGATGGAAGAAGATACTCCATACAAATGGGAACCAAAATAGAGCAGGGGTAGCTATATTCATATCAAACAAAATAGACTTTAAGTCCAAAACTATAAAAAGAGACAAAGAATGTCATTATATAATGAAAACTACACCAATACAGTTTATTGTGAAAGCCTTTTTTACACCAGTGATATAAGATGATACTTTTTTCATAAATTTCCATTCACATTTGAGTATATTTTTGTGCATCTGTTCACTGCTATTGGTCTATCCAGATAATAGTTTCCTAATACCATAATGTTTTAATTATGGAGGATATATAAGCTATTTTAATATCTGGTAATGGTATTTAACTTCTCTCCACCTCATATTACTCTTTCTGTTTCCTTTTTAAATTTTTAAAAAATTTTTCATTTCTTTGAGACAGGGTCTCGCTCTGTCAGCCAGGCTGGGGTGCAGCGGCATGATCATGGCTCACTGTAGCCTCTACCTCCTGGGCTCAATTGATCCTCTGGCCTAAGCCTCTCAAGCAGCCAAGCCTACAGATGTTCACTACCATGCCTGGCTAATTTTTGTGATTTTTGTAGAGATGGGATTTCACTATTTTGCCCAGGCTGGTCTCGAACCCCTGGGCTCAAGCAATCCACTCACCTCAGCCTTCCAAAGTGCTGGGATTACAGGCATGAGCCACTGCACATGACCCTTTTTAACAATTTTTAAGTTTAAGCAGAATAAAGATGAGTTATTTATTTTAACTTGTGCCAGTGCTAGGAATTTCACAAAATTAAACATTTAGCTGTGGAAAAGATAATGAGTCTAGAGCTTGCAGAGGTGCTGCATGCAATGGAAATTCATGGATTTACTATAGTTTTGTTTGCTTTGTTTCATCTTAGTTTCCTTTCTCCTCTTTCTTTCTCTGTTAATTTTTTCTCTTCTTATGTGTCCTTGTTTTCCAACTTTTGTACCAGAACATTTCATTTTGAATCAAGATGCTATTGTATGGGGACAGTGTAACTGCAGAACAGCATTCACTCTACAGTTGGCCATATAATAATCATATAAAGACTTTTAAATGCATAATGTAAAAAGGTACAATTTTAAATGCTTTTTGATCAGTGTTCTTTTTTTTATTTTATTATTTTTATTTTTATTTTTTTGAGACAGAGTCTTGCTCTGTTGCCAGAGCCACTGTGCCTGGCCAGTGTTCTTTTAAAAATAAAACTGTAAAACATTAAAAACAGTTAGTCCTCACTGGGTTCAGTGGCTCAGGCCTATAATCCCAGCACTTTGGAAGGCCAAGGGGGGCAGATCACTTGAGATCAGGAATTCAAGACTAGCCTGGGCAACATGGTGAAACCCCATCTCTACTAAAAGTCAAAAAATTAGCCAGACTTGGTGGCATGCGGCTGTAGTCCCAGCTACTCAGAGGCTGAGGTGGGAGGATCACCTGACCTGGGGAGTTCAAGCTAAGATTGTGCCTCTGCACTCTAGCCTGGGCGACACAGGGAGACTCTGTCTCAAAAACAAACAAGCAAAACAAACAATTCATCCTGATAATCCAAAACTACCTTCTATAAGGGAATACTTTGAAAGGTTAAAATATTACTGCCTGTGTGTTGACCTTTATGGTGTCAATTCCTATGTTGCCTTTATTGTTAACAGATGAAATATAAGACATTGCACATTGACTGTATTTCAAATTGAAAGCTTGAGATAACCTTATTACTATTGTGCATTTATCTAATTTTAGGATGGATGGATAGATAAATGAAGAGATAGATAGACATAGGCATACATATATGTATATAAGACAGTACAAAAAAAAAAGTGTGAAAGACTGGAAATACTTTTTCTTCACAAAAAATCATTAGGAAGCCAAAGAGCTCTAATATCATTATAATAAAGACTGTTTAATAGAAAAAAAAATAAGGCATTGAAACACACTAGCACAAATTATAAATTTAAATAATAGATGGTTAACTCTATTGTGAGAAAAGGAATTGATTTGGGAACATGAGGAAAGAAGACAGTGAGGAGGAAGGAATAAAGAGCTAGAAAGACTGGGATTGGGGGAGAGTGGGATGAGAGAAAGAATTTGAAGAGAACAGCTGTCTTAAGTTGGGAACCCTGAGGACTAGGCTCCAAGGCAGAGACTTGCCTGCAGGAGTCAATTGGGGAATTCCTTCAGGAGTAACACATGTAAGGGACAGAGAGAAGCAGACTTGGGTAGAAGGAACAGTTAAAGTATCATGTAGTCACAAGGGAGGCCTCAGTCAATCTTATGGGGCACTCTGGAACTGGGATCACCTTTTAGAGTTGTCCCAAATTATGGCCCAATATCAACCAACATTAGATGTGGGATGTCCTCCAAAAGGAGATTTAACCTCAAGTGAGGTGGCTGGCTGCACTGGGTAGGGCAATTCCCAAAGAGGGCATTCACCACAACCTCTGTCATTGATTTAGGGGAATATTGAGAGTACTGATTCTGGGAAGATAGGGTTTTGAAATGTTCATTTATTCATTAAGAGCATACTCCTCCTTTACCTCATTAGCATTTTCTTTAGACCCTAAGTAAACACTTAAATTTATTTCAATTATGTATTTTCATTGTTTTTGAATTGATTTTACTTTGGATTGACCCAAAGCAGAGACTGGGCCACATATGACCACTTTTAAATTCAGGTTAAGTGAATTTTGGAATGAAATTAACTGTGATAGTAACTGAAAAAGGAAAGATATAAAAACATAATATTTACTAGAAAAAGGAGATACAGGCAGGGTTGGTTCCAGAATGCCACAATAAAGCAAATATCACAATAAAACAAGTCACACATTTTTTTTTTCCAGTGCATATAAAAATTTTGTTTACACTATAGTCTATTAAGTGTACAATAGTATTATGTCTAAAAAACAATGTACTTACCTTTATTAAAATACATGGCTAGACATAGTAGTTTACACCTGTAATCCCAGAACTTTTGGAAGTGAGGCAGAAGGGTCACTTGAGGCCAGGAGTTTGAGACCAGCCTGTGCAACATAGCGAGACCTCATTTCTACAGAAACATTTAAAAAATTAGCCAGACATGGTGGTGTGCACCTGTGGTACTTGCTACTTGGGAGGCCGGGGTGAGAGGATCACTTGAGTCCAGGAGTTTGAGGCTGCATGAGCTCTGATCCTCCACAGCACTACAGCCTGGGTATCAGAGTGAGACCTTGTCTCAAGAAACCCCCACAAAACTTTATTGTTAAAAACTGCTAACAATCATCTGAACATTCAGAAAGTCACAACATTTTTTCTAGTGAGGGTCTTCCCTTGGTCTTGATGGTTGCTGCCTGATCAGGGTGGTGGTTGCTGAAGTTTGGGTTTGCTGTGGCAATGAGGTTTGCCACATGATTCATTCTTCCTTTCATGAAAGATTTCTTTGCAGTGTGTGATGCCGTTTGATAGCATTTTACCCACAGTAAAACTTCTTTCAAGATTGTAATCAATTCAAACCATGATATTGGTTTATCAGTTACATTTATGTAATATTCTAAACCCTTTGTAGTCATTTCAACAATGTTCACGGCATCTTCACCAGAAGTAGATTACATTTCAAGAAACTACTTTCTTTGCTCATCCATAACAAGCTCCTCATCCATTCAAGTTTTATCATGTGATTGCAGCAATTCTATCACATCTTCAGGCTCCACTTTAAATTCTAATATCTTGCTATTTCCACAACATCTGCAGTGACTTCTTCCACTGAAGTCCTTCTCTCCAAGTGATCCTCCCACCTCAAATGATCCTCAAGTGATCCTCCCACCACAGCTTCCCAAGTAGCTGGGATTACAGGCATGTGCCACCACATCAGTCTTCACAGAAGTCTTGAACCTTTTCAAAGTCATCCATTAGAGTTGGAATAAACTTCTTCCAAACTCCTATTAATGTTGACATTTTGACATCCTCCCATGAATCATGAATGTTTTTAATGGCATCTATAATGGTGGATTCTTTCCAGAAGGTTTTCAATTAATTTTACCCAGATCCATCAGAGGAATCACTATTTATGACAACTATAGCCTTAAGAAATGTGTTTCTTAAATAAGACTTGAAAGTGAAAATGACTTCTTCATCCACGGGCTGCAGAATGGATGTTGTCTTAGCAGACATGAAAACATTATTAATCTCTGTGTACATCTCCATCAGAACTCTTGAGTGACCAGGCACATTGTCAATGAGCATTAACATTTTGAAAGGAATCTTTTTTCTGAGTAGTAAGTCTCAACAGTGGGCTTAATATATTCAGTAAGCCATTCTATAAACAGATGTGCTGTCATCTAGGCTTTGGCATTCCATTTACAGAGTGCGGGCAAGTAGATTTAGCATAATTCTTAAGTGTCCTTAGATTTTTGGAATAGCAAGTGAGCATTGGCTTCAACGTAAAGTCACCAGTTCCATTAACCCCTAACAAGAAAATCAGCCTGTCCTTTTGAAGTTTTGAAGCCAGGCATTGACTTTTTCCTCTCTGGCCATGAAAGTCCTGGATGGCATCTCTTTCCAACAGAAGGGTGCTTTGTCTATATTGGGAATCTATTTTTTAGTGTAGCCACCTTCACCAATGATCTTAGGTAGATCTTCTGGATAACTTGCTATGGCTTCTACATTAGCACTTGCTGCTTCACCTTGCCCTTTTATGTTATGGAGATGGCTTCTTTCCTTCAACTTCATGAACCAGTCTCTGCTAGATTCCAACATTTCTTCTGCACCTTCCTTGCCTCTCTCAGGCGTCATAGAATTAAAGAGAGTTAGGGCCTTGCTCTGTATTAGACTTTGACTTAATGGAATTTTGTGGCTGGTTTGATCTTCCATCCAAACTATTAAAACTTTTTTCATATCAGCAATAAGGCTGTTTTGCTCTTTCATCATTTTTGGGTTCACTGGAGTAGCAGTTTTAATTTCCTTCAAGGATTTTTTCCTTTGCATGTACAATTTGGCTGTTTGGCACCAGAGACCCAGTTTTCAGCCTCTCTTCGCTTTTGGCATGCCTTCCTCACTAAGTTTAATCATTTCTCACTTTTGATTGAAAGTGAGAGATGTGCAACTCTTCCTTTCACTTGAACACTTAGAGGTCATTGTCAGATTATTAACTGGCCTCATTTCAATGTTGTTGTGTCTCACTGAACAGGGAGGCCTGAGAAGAGAAAGATGGGGGAACGGCCAGTCAGTGCAGCAGTCAGAACACATACAACATGTAGTGATTAAGTCCACTGTCTCCTATGGGTGTGGCACCCCCATGACAATTACAATAGTAACATCAAAGATCACCATCATGGATCATCATAACAGATATAATAAGAATGAACAACTTTGAAATATCGTGAGGATTACCGAAATGTGATACAGAGACACAAAGTGAGCACATACTATTGGAAAAATGGTGCCAACACATTTGCCTGACACCAAGCTGCCATAAACCTTAAATTTGTAAAAAGCACAGTATTTGTGAGGTACGTTAAAATGAAGTGCAATAAAACAAGATAGGCCTGCCTATAAGTGAAAAATGGGATGGTTTGGTGAAGTAGAAAAAAAGCACATCTGCTGGGCACAGTGGCTCACACCTGTAATACCAACACTTTGGGAGGCTGAGGCAGGTGGATCACGAGGTCAGGAGTTCAAGAGCAACTAGCTAAGATGGTGAAACCCTATCTCTACTAAAAATACAAAATAGTTAGCCAGGCGTGGTGGCCGGCACCTGTAATCTCTGCTATTTAGGAGGCTGAGGCAGATAATTGCTTGAACCTGGGAACTGGAGGTTGCAGTGAGCCCAGATCGCACCACTGCACTCCAGCCCGGGTGACAGAGTGAGACTCCATCTCGGGGGGCCGGGGGCGGGGAGAAGCACGTCTAATGGGACAGAGTGGGATAGAGTAGAAGGTTATATCAGAGAGTATAATTTTCACCTAGAACAGTAAGAGATAACTTTAAATCAAGGATTGGCAAATTTTCTTTATAAAGGTCCAGGTAGTAAGTATTTTAGGCTTTTGGGGCCTTATCATACCTGTTACAACAACTTTGCTGTTGTGGTGTGAAAACAGCTTTAGACCATATATAAATGAATGTATGTGGCTGTGTTTTGATGAAGTTTTATTTACAAAAACATGCAGAGAGCCAGATTTGGTCTGGGAGTCACAGTTTGTGGACCTGTTAGTTTAGATAATCAGAAAGATCACTGAATGACTTGGAAGGGTCTACCTAACTTGTTTCACTGACTTGCAACAGATTTTCAAAAGATATCAAATAAAACAGCCAAAAGAAGATATAAAGGGAAAGCTAGAATAAAGTAGCCCTATGAAACCCACAACCCCATCACTTTTGTCTGATGGCTGATTATGTGTGCAGTCTTCTTTTTCATGATTTATCAATCTTGTCATGCTTGACATTTATATTCTTACTTCAGAAATACTCAGGGTTGGTTGGTTGGTTGGTAGAAGCAACAATTAATCCAACCAACATAAGCCACACCAATAAACCCCAACTGGTTTTGCCAAACACATCACAAGACTTGGCTAATCTCATGCTAGCAGCAACCCAAAAGGAATAGATTTGACTTCTGAAACACATGTGGCAGGGAGAGGGGTCTCTCCAGTTAATTTGTGTGTTTTTGACAAATCTTTTACACTCTATACTTCATTATGCACCTATTCAATAAGAACACATTTGATAGTTTTCTAGTTTTGAAATCTATGTGATAACTTCTAACCACATTTGAAAAGGGTATTCAATGCCTTTTCAGAAAAAGGCAATAATATTTTCTACATCCAACTTGCTGCCCAGCCAAATCCACAAAGAGGGATGTTAGTAGGGAAGCTTTTGTTGGACTGCAGGTGAGATTAAATGATTCTTAACCATCATGATTGTACAACCAATAGGAATTTACTCTGACATTTTGTTTACTTTTACAATCTGGATGCCCAAATAATTAAAAAGGTAGAATTAAAGAGAAGACTTTATGTCTGTTGGCTGTCATTTGGTATACATATGCTGTTAAATTACGTATTAGGCAGGCCAGAGCCTAATGAGTAAATTGTGACTGAAAATCATAGACAAAGACTTAACCTACTGTTTCCTTCTAGTAGGGAAGAGTGTCAGTTAAGAGTGAGTATGAGTGGCAGAATGACAATAGCTTTGTTAACCAGACTGTAGATTAGATGATTGTTGCCTGAAATGTCAGTTCCTGGTTGGCTGTAAGAAAATGCCTGTTTCTCATTTCACTCACCAGCTTTTCTCCCTTCATTTAAATGGTAATTACACACTTATAACGCACTGCAAGTATCTGTAGTTTTACTGAGTCCTCTGGGAGCTCTAGAAACCCTAGCACTTTCATAATGAGGGATACTTTTTTGGAGTTATTTTTTTGCTTGGGAAGATTTTGGTTCTATTACATTGTTTTCTATTTTCACTTGCACTTTTTTTTCACTGAAAGCCAATAAAATTTTTTCCAATTAAATAGGGAGCACTGGTAAAATGGAATAATGACATTCAAGTCATGTAATTTTCAATTATATTTGTATCTTAAGTATTTTAATTACCTTGGTAGTTACTGCATACATGCCAGTTTGGTATTGAGTGCTATTTTCTCATAAATAAGTCAGATTAATTTCCATTAATTCTTCCCCCATTTTTTCCCTTTTAAAAACTGTATTTTTAAGCTGGGCATGGAGACTCACACCTGTGATCCCAGCACTTTGGGAGGCCGATGAGGGAGGATTACTTGAGCTCAGAGGTTCAAAACCAGTCTGAGCAACATAATGAGACCCTGTCTCTACTAAAAATTTTTTTTAACTAGCCGGATGTGGTAGCATGCCCTATAGTCCTAGCTACTGGGGAGGCTGAGGCAGAAGGATGGCTTGAGCCAGAGAGATGAAGGCTGCAGCGAGCTATGATTATGCTACTGCACTCTAGCCTCGGTGACAGAGTGAGACCCTGTCTCGAAAAAAAATTATTTTCTTATTTTATTTTAAAATCTGATGGGTAATTCTAATCCTTCATCTTTCCTTTTTCCTTCTGCTTTGTGTGCATTGCATTAAGTTCAAGATTCATTTTGGTATTCTGTTTCAGTAGCTACTTATTTCTCTTGGTGTGGTGTTTTATCCTGATTTTCTAGAAGTTTCAGTCAAAACTTAATGGTCTGGTGAAATTAACAATGATCAGTACTAAATATGGATCCCTCGATATATTCCTGACCTATTGTTTGTATAAACAATTTTTATTCTTTCAATATCAAGATCACTTTGATGTAAAACTTCATCAAATTCTTAGGAGGACCAGCACTTTTTTTTTTTTTTTTGCGAAGTTAGTTATAATAATTAGGCAGTCCATGTATAAAGACAAAAGGTGATCAAAATACAGTATAGGGATAACATTTTTTTCTGTAAGAGTATGTAGTGATGATTTCTGTGAAAAGCTATCTAAATAAAATAAAACCACATAAATGAAACCCTGATAATAGTAAAGGCAATGCATTTTTCTCAAGGGACTTCTAAAATGTGACAAGAGCATTTTTGAGGAGTAGGGGTGGAGTCGGCAGGAGGCTTCTGGAGTTAGGCTCAAAGTTGCATCTGGAGTTTACTAGCTGTAAAACCTAAGGTAAATTGTTTAATGTCTCTGAGACTTGATTTCCTCGTCTGGAATATAGGAAAAATAATAACTGTTTTTCAAGGAAGCTTAGGAATAATTTAGGAAAAACTCCTAGAATATAATACATAATCACTAAATGGTGACTCTTGGCTCTTGGGCAAGGGAAGGAGCCAGGTAAGATAGGGCCATGAAGTAGAAGGAGCTCAATCTCAGGGCCAGAAATATCTTGGATTCTCATCTCTGCCCCAACAGTTTTTCACTGTTTAACACTAAGCAAATTATTTAAATTACTTAAGTATTCCTGTATAAAAGGAAACAATGCTACAAAAGTTCTGTGAGATGTAATTTTAAATACTATGTATAAAGCACTTTTTATAGTACCTGACACATAGTAGATGCTCAATAAATGGTTATATTATTACCTATTATGGGCCTATTATGTCACTGTAATTCTAGAGGCACTGTGAGAACATAAAGAGGAACTTTACAGGGTACCATAAGGCACTTGAGATCTTTCAAGGAAGACAAGCCCTTCAGATAAGTATACGTTTAGATACTATAAAGTATCAGACTGGGCGCAATAGCTCACACCTGTAATCCCAGTACTGTAGGAGGCTGAGGCAGGTGGATAGCCTGAGCTCAGGAGTTCAAGATCAGCCTGGACAACATGGTGAAACCCTGTCTCTATCAAAAAATACAAAAAAATAAAATAAATTAGCCAGGCATGGTGGTGGCACACGCCTGTAGTCCCAGTGACTCGGGAGGCTGAGGTGGGACGACTGCTTCAGCACAAGAAGCAGAGATTGCAGTGAGCTGAGATTGTGCCACTGCCTCCAGTCTGGGCAACTGTGAAAACTTGTCTCAAAAAAAAAAAAAAAAAAAAGAAGAAAAGAAAAAATATTTCTACAGTAAGTTCCATGTTAGGCACCTAAGAGTTGAGTTAAAACCTAAAGAACTCATGTAGTACATGGAGATCAAGTAAGGCTTAATGGAGGTATCATGGTCTCCCAGCTGAGCCTCAGGAATGGACATTTATCAACGGGCAGATTGGAGTTGCTAGGGGAGGAAATTTTCAGGGAGGACATTTTCAGGGGAGGAAGCAGAATAAACGATAGACATGCAGGTGAAAAAGCACAGATTATACCTGAGCAATAGTAAATAAATTCTACTATTTCCTCACAATATAAGGAACAGGTAAGGTTAGAACATAACAGCTGACACTTATTGGGCATTTATAATATTCTGGGCACCGTTCTAAGGACTTTACATGTGTTAACTCATTGAAACCTTACAACAATCCCTTGAGGTAAATCCTAATATTAGCCATACTTTAAGACAAGGAAACTAAGCCTTTATATTGCCTTTATGTGAGATAGACAATGGTGCCATTGACTTTGAGCCTGTAGAAGCCCTGGGCTGAAACGTAGTGTGGTGAATGGTATGTAGACTATGCTTCCACACTCACTCGTCCCTCAGCCAGACTTGTGCCGGGACCCTCAGCCTAGACAGGTGTGCACAGTGGCCCTGCTCAACGTCGCACAGGTGAGGTTAGCAATCTGACTTCAGAGGCTGAGCTTTCAATCATGACACTTGGGCCTTATTTGTGGGGAACCTTGAAATCTCCACATAGGGATGTGGACTTTATTTTAAAGGTGACATGGAAATATAGCCTTTATTTTGAAGGAATGTGAAGCCTTTTGTTTGTTTGTTTTTGTTTTTGTTTGGTTTTTTTGTTTGTTTTTTTTTTGTTTGTTTGTTTTTGGAGGGGCGGACAAGAGCATAATCACATTTTTAAGGAAACATACCTTGATGGTGTTATTGAGGGGATGGGGAGGTGGGTTGGGTGAGTGATTTAAAGAAGGAAAGATTCAGGCAGGAAAACCAGTCAGGAGGAAAGCTAGGCATTAAAGTGAGCACAGATGAAAGCCCAAACAAGGGTGGTAGCACTGAAAACTGGGAAGAAGTGACAGACTTGAATGACATTCAAGTTAGAATTGGCAAGTCCTAGTGATCATTTAGAAGTAGAGAGTGAAAAAGAGTACCTGGAAGAGACCCCAAAGTCTCCACTGTGGGTGGCTGGAAGATAGGGATGCTATTAATATAAAGGAGGAAAACAGGAGGAAGGGCAAGAAAGTTTTGGCAAGAAGGATGAAGTCTGCATGTTGAATTTGTAGTGATAGCAAGACATGTATGTAGTAACTCCAACCAGAAGTTGGAATTGTGAATCTGGAGCTGGGGATATTTGGGCTGGAGACCTAGTGAGGAAACAGTCTGCAAACATGAAGCCAGGGGTGTGGTTGAGAGTGACTTTGGAGTGGACCCTTCAAGATAGCCTTAATATAAAGTGTGGATAGAAGTTGTGATTTCCCCCAAGAAGCTGGAGGTGGGGACTCACAGGGCAAGTGGGCTAGGACACACAGTGCTGAGGTGCCATATAAGGGTGGTCAGGAGCACCAAATGCAAGTGCAAACAAACGTTGTTCATATGCATAACCTATTAACATTTGTAAAGTATAGTAATGCTTTTAAAATCTTAGGATGTTTCAAGGTACTAAGAAGCACTTTACTAAATAATAGGTCCTATGGTAGCTGAAAATAGATGGTAGCTTTTCAAAGTGCCTTGAATTGCAGGATGCATTTTATATACTACGAGAAGAATAATATACCATAAATGTTTTCTTTTACAAGATGGTGGCTACCTGGAACATCATGTGGAGACGTCATCTGAGCAATGAATGCCCAGGCTCAGTGGGAAGGAGCACTGGGATCTGTAGGAATATCTGCCCTAGGTGGAAGGGTGGGGACCACTGTGCCTAAATTGACTTTCCCTCAATTAAATGCTTTCCAAGGTACTGTTAAAATTAAATTTCTATGATTGTCAGTGCCTCGTTTATCACACATATTTACATATTATCTGAAAAGGAAAAACAAAAGAAAAAAGTGCAAATTAACTCCTTATAATTTTGTGGTAGCACAGCTCTGCAGTAGCCTAGATTTATAAAATGCTAAATGTCAGGCTCTCTAGAGTGAATGAATGAAAAAAAATGATGTACCTTCAATAGGATAAATAAGGGAGAATCATGCATACACCTTTAACTCAGCCCTTTCCTAATACGAGCTTTATTTGTGTGTGTGTGTGCGCGCACATGCATGCATGCGTGTGTGTCTGTCTGTGTCTGTGTGTGTGTCTTTAGTTGTTTGGGACTTTGGATAAATATTCTAATGGAAGTATGGTGGGAATGTGTGAAGAAAATTGAAGGTAATTGCTTCTTAATGAAAGAGGAAAAAACGTTATTTAAGTTTCTCCAGTTCAAGAACTTTTATTATAGAAAGCCACAGGCAGGCAATGTAAAAAAGCAAATGCTGTGTGGAATTATTCACCAAGGAGATGGTAACCGTATCAATAAAGTTTTGGAGGAAACTTTCCACTGTTCTATGTAAATAACTGTGTAGCAGCTTTTGTTTTATGGGTACTCATTATCATAGAAATTTATTGTTTTTAGTCTTGAAAAATGTGGTGCTTAAAAACTTGGAAAATACCACTGTAATTAAACATCTATTGGAGTTAACTTTGGAATACCATAATTTTGTTTTGCAGACATTGGAGCTGTAATCTTTTGTATTTCTTCTATTCACTCTGTTGTGAGTACTTACACCAGTTATCATCTCTGTGACAATACAAGCCCCTTGAGGGCAAGGACACTATTTTTTTTTTTTAATCACTGTGCCATTGGCACCACCTGGTATAGTGTCTGGCCTCTCTTTAGTCTCCTCTAACTTTTCTTCTTCTTGTCCACTGACATTTTCAAGAGTCAACTTTCATAACCCCTCTTATGAAAGTGTAAGATATAGTGCCTGCCATCAAAAAGCTTAAAATCTAGTTGCTGAGAGGATAGCCACCAGAAACAGATAAAAAAGAAGTATTACTAATAACTTAGATAACAGATATTCTGTAATTTTCACAGTAATTTTTAAATCTTGATTGCATCTTCATTCCTTTTTCAGTCACGGCTAAATTCCTTAGTGATATAGGAAAGGACATTCACAATTTGGGCTCAAGAGATAGGACAATGGATAATGACCCTGCCATTACTATTTTCTGTGCAGTTAATATCTCTTTTTTCTGTACGGTTGGTCTCACCATTTTCTTTCTGATGAGAGGCTCTTGCACCAATTCCAGGTATTTATTTATAATGTAGTTAAAACTCTCAACTTTTTTTCAAAGCTTATTTCCACTGCCATCTCCAAACAATTTTTGCTGGTTTTCCTTAAGCAAATGTTGTCTCTTTCCTCTTAAATTTCCAGCTCACTTTATTTTTCCCTCTCTCCTCATACTCATCTTAAGAGGGAAATTGTGTTTTACTCAATAGAGTATAGAATCCCAGCTCTATCGCTTACTGTTTGTGATATCTTGGGCATATTATTAACCTCTCTATATCTCGGTTTCTTCATCTGTAAAATAGGGATTAAAAATAATTGGTTGTTAACATGGTTGTGGTGATACAGTGAGATAACATATTGCTACGGATCACTGTGCTCCTTCCACTCAGCCTGGGCATCGTTCAGAATACTTCTCTATATGATACTTTGCACACAATAAACACTCAGTAAATAGCAGCTGCAATAGCAGCAGCACCTTATAGTTCTTAACATACGGTCGTTATACATGTTGACTTGAATAGTAATGATAACATTGAGTAACTGATAAGATTATTTTTCTCTGGATCAGATAAGAATAAAGGGACTCAGAAAAAGATAACTCCAAGTAGAATGGAGTTGATTAAATAAACATTTATTGAGTTTTTGCCTTGTGCCAGGC
Source organism: Macaca nemestrina (assembly GCF_043159975.1). Taxonomy (NCBI): domain Eukaryota; kingdom Metazoa; phylum Chordata; class Mammalia; order Primates; family Cercopithecidae; genus Macaca; species Macaca nemestrina. Next base: position 70,136,489 of record NC_092128.1, read on the forward strand.
ATTGGGAATATAAGTTGTACAACACAGGCAATGCTCTCTGCCCTTGTGGAGCTTATATTCCCAGGTAGATACAAAAAAAAAAAAAAGTGAAGCGCAAAGCCAATAATTTAAAATTGTAGCACTACTGGGAAGAAAAGAAGGGACTAAAATTAGGGGAAATAAGGGTGGAGAATGTACTTGTGATAAATAGGAAAGTCCTGTGTATTGAAGGAGTAGGGTTTCAGCAAAGACAAAAATAGAATAAGGAGTCAGCTAGAAATCGAGTGGGAGAAGATACGAACTGGGTGGAGACTCTAAGGTGAGACAGAGCTTGGGGTGTTAGAGAAACTGGAAGTTCTTTGTGGCTATAGAAATATGCAGGGATAAGATTATGTCAGGATTTATTGGCCATTATAAAGAGTTGGGGTTGCCATAGACTGACTGAGAGGTGTGATGTTCAGCTGAGCTTAAGATTATAAAAATGTAGAGAAATATTTGGAAGTAGACATTTGAGATGGAAGAGCAAAGACATGGGGTTGTGACTAATAATGGTGTCAAGGAAGACAAGAAATTGTTGAAGTGGAGGAGTTGTACTGGGGAATAAGAGAAACAGTTGTCTTTTGGACGATATTATTCTACAGAACAGCTGCTGCTTTACAGTAACAGACTTTGACAGAACTTTTTTCTTAGCAGATGAAAAGTTGAACTGATGTGGTGACCTTTTGGAATAGATGGTTTCTTTACTGCCAAGTTGAACCCTTTCTGGGAATATTTGTGCTGAGTGAGCTTTCTAACCTTAGTGCAGGGTGAGTCAAAGAGATCCTTCATGAACATTCCCTTTCATGTTGGCAGAAGGAAATAAATCATTTATGTTAGTTTGGGTAATTGAAGAAGCTTTTCATTTCCAGTTAACTCTGGTGTATGTGACTAATTTAAGTTGATAATCATTACCCATGTACAGCTTTTCAAGGGATGAATCAGGAGTTGGAAAACATTGCATTTCTCTAAAAATTGGTGTAATGGCCTTGAACTTAAGCTTTCTAGTCTGAATGTGAAACTTGAGAGTTAGCATTGTATTATATTTCCAATAATGAATGTGTCTTTTTTCTTTCAGGCTTCCTTCAGGATTTTAAGCATCCTTACAGCCTCTTTGAGAATGATTGAACTTCCAAATTTCCTAGTCAAAATTTTAAATTCTATTAAACATTTTTTTTAGTATTTCATTACTTTTACATTATGACTTGCACAGTAATTTGAAATCATAAGGGTTGAAAAATATCTTCAAATAAGATTTTACAGTTAAAATTTTTTTGACTTTTCAAATATTCTTCCTAGCTCATTTCACAATCTTCAAATGTAGATTCTCTTTGAACATAAAATGGTATAAATATAGAATGTTCAGGCATCTGACATATAAATTTACATATGGTTTGAAGATTGGAGGTACACTCTGTAATAGTGTCTGACATTGTTATTTTCTCATCAGTGTTACCAGACAGTAAATAAATACTTCAATTCTGCCGGGGGAGGTGGCTCACGCCTGTAATCCCAGCACTTTGGGAGGCTGAGGTGGGCAGATCACATGGTCAGGAGTTTGAAACCAGCCTGGCCAACATTGTGAAACCCCGTCTCTACTAAAAATATAAAAATTAGCTGGGCGTGGTGGCACACGCGTGTAATCCCAGCTACTCGGGAAGCTGAGGCAGGAGAATTGCTTAAACCTGGAAGGTGGAGGTTGCAGTGAGCCAAGACTGTACCACTGCACTCCAGCCTGGGTGACAGAGCAAGACTCCATCTCGGAAAAAAAAAAAAATCAGTTCTAATTTTGTTTACATGTATTATTACACAAAATGGTCCACTATTCAAAAGCCTCCCATTTGAGATGATGATTGATATTATTAGAATGTTTTGATGAAATCTTGATTGAATTGATAATACGTTTTTAAAATATATAGATGTTTTTATTTTCCAAATAAAAGAAATAAAGACTCTTTACAATTTAAGGAGAATATTAGATAATTTTTAAAATAGGCCAGGCATGGTGGCTCACGCCTGTAATCTCAGCAGTTTGGGAGACTGAGGCAGGCAGATCAATTGAGGTCAGGAGTCCAAGACCAGCCTGGCCAACATGGTGAAACTCCATCTCTACTACAAACTACAAAAATTAGCCAGGTGTGATAGTGGGTACCTGTAGTCCCAGCTACCTGGGAGGCTGAGGCAGGAGAATCGCTTGAACTCGGGAAGTGGAGGTTGCATTGAGCCAAGATCCCACTGCTGCACTCCAGCCTGGGTGACAGAGCAAGACTCCGTCTCAAAGAAAGAAACAAAAAATAAAAATAAAATAAAATTATGCCAGACTTGTTTCAATATCAATAGTTCTTCATTAAAATTCAGTAATGTTCTGATGTATTCATTAATAATTGTTTCACCAACTTCTTTTTCATAACTTCCACCTGTTAGGGAAAATATGGAAGAAGAAAATTTAAAAGTATATTTTATATTTTTGCTATTTGCAGTACTTTAATATAAAATAAACATGGCTTCAGGTGATCTTGAGCATACAGGGCACGTGATATTAAAAACTGAAAGAAAAAAAGTGATCCACTTTCATAGTGGTGGTGAATGAAGCTGGATTTTATATATATTAAAAGTATTCCTTAAAGATATCAAGGCTGGAATTGCTTGAGCTAGGAAAAACTAAATTTTTCTAAGTTTGTAACTCCAGCAAGACAGATCTTACATTGGATCAAAGATTGATTTCTCTACTAGACAGAAATTTTGACTTTGGTTAAGGAGCTGAAATAGCAATGTGGAAATAAGTGATCTCTTTTGTTCCACCAGAATCTCAGAACTTCCTCTGTCTTTGCCCCCATTAAGTAAGGCCATCTAGACAACTAAGTTTGTTTCTCCTGTCTCAAGTTTCCCCTTGGTTGTTTCCGGGAGTTTGTCCTCACTTAAGAGTGGATGCTGAACCTCACTGTGAATGGAGGATGTCTTATAGTACTATCAGTTTGCCTTTATGGTTATCTTGGTGATAGTCTTTTTCAGTAGCATTCCTGGGGGTTGTGCACGATGGGTAAATCCAGTCTGTCTCATTCTTCAGTTGGAAATACGGTTCTGGCACTAAGATATGGTGAACAGACAGATGGAGGCCACAACATTCAAACTTTATTAAACTTGCCACAGGTTAGAGCTTTAATCTCCTAATTCTAGATAAAGGTGGGATGCTAATATGTAGAAAAATTAGGAAGAATAACTGGAGGTTGTACTTATTTTGACTATTCATAAGATTACCAGCCAGGCATGGTGGCTCACACCTGTAATCTCAGCACTTTGGGAGGCCCAGGTGGGAGGATTGCTTGAGGCCAGTAGTTTAAGACCAACCTGGGCAACAAAGTGAGGCCCCTTAAAATATATATACAAAAAAAAAAAAAAGGTCGTTGCCAGATTTAAGTATATCTTATTTTTTATTAGAGTGATTAATATCTCAAAAGCATGTTAACTTTTAGAATATTAAAAGTATATCTAGTTTTTCTTAATTCCCTATTTGTAGACATTTTCACATACTTTTAAATATCTCATTAATTGATGGTTTGGGGAGAGTTTCATTTTTTTTCTCTTTTCACTGTAGGAAATTCTGATTTGGTTTCTTGGCTCAAAACAATTCAGATAGACTATGTTATCCTCTGTAGAATATCATGTCACCCTCAATAAATCATGAAAAAAAATCATCCTTCAATTCCACAACCTGAGTATGGCCTTTAATTTCTAATCATCTGAAAAATGCATAATCATCTTTAAGTAAAATAAATGAAAGACATTAAGCCACAGTAAGAACTTTTTCCATTACAATAGAAGTTTTTAAATTAATTTCTTCATGACTGGCTCTAATGAATTCCTTTTAGAATCTACCACAATTCTATTTACAAAAATTATTTAGTTTTTCCAGTTTTTAAATATTATTTTATATAGCCATATTTAGTAATTATTGATACATCCTAATTACAAAATGCACAATACTATATCCAAATGATTAAATTTTGGATTTTTTGTGGTGTTAAATGAAATTATTAATAACTTTTTTTGTGTGTTTTGGGTGTCTTTTATCACCTATCAATCAGTGAATCTAAGAAAGTAAAGTGCAAATCAGCTGACTGCCTTTGAAGAAAAATAATTTGAGATGAGAATAAGTTGATAGTGTACTAATAAGGTCTAGTGATAGCTTTCCCAGGAGATAACTTATGCAAAAATGATGGAGGTCTGCCCATCATTGCATATAGAATGCTGACATTCTTGACTTTAATAGGAAAGCGTTTATCTTTTGCACCTGCTCCAGTATATGAATAGCTGTCATGTACTTCAACAAAAGAGAGGAAAAACTGTCACTATGATTTAAGAAATATGCATTGGCGTAAGAAGTAAAATATTTTGAGCAGCTAGAATTTATTTTTCTTGCTCTATTATGCCTCATTTCTACAATGAATTATTTAAGCTTTGTTTAACCATATTAGTATTTTCCTATTGAGTTCATCAGTATGACTTCATCATTATAGAAAGGTCCTTGAATTATTAAAGAGTGCCTGTGTGCATGTTTTAGGAGTAAAAGGTTAGTACATTTATGATTTCTGAGTTTTCAGTGATATGCAACAAAACGAAGCATCTGGCTAAAATGTAAATGCCATCTTTGGGAGTATAACATCATAAAGACATAAAATTTAAAGTTAATAACATTAAAATTTATTCCTAAAATTTCACTAATTAAAATAAAACAACCAAAATAATAGAATAAAATGCATTTTGAAATTGGTATTAAAAAACAAAAGTTTATTACAGGTTTTTAGATTCTCGATATGTTGACCATGGAGCCGAGCCTTTTTTAAATGTGTTAAAAACATTGAAATGCTACTGCATTTTCACATTTTTATTTCTAAATATTACCACTTTTCTGGGTAAAATTATGAAGGAAGCCTGTTAGACCTTTTTCACATTTATGTTTTCCCAGCAGGTGTTTCCCTCCATGGCATTTTACATGCTGATTTTTCTTCTGCTTCCTTTCAGTTTTAATTTTCATTTTAAAAATATGCAGGAGATTTTATGATTATATACACCCAAACCCATGCATGGGGTTTATACATGTATAAAGTATAGCTGTAATTTAATTTGGCTCATCTTTTAACATACTAAAATGAAGTACCAAAAGTAATTTTTCCCCTTGAGAGTGTTCACTATTGGACATTATTCACTTATTTTGGCATTGATAATATTATTTAAAATGTCTTTGGACCTCTTCCTTTGCAATATCCTTAACAATCTACAGAACATTTAAAAGATGTACATCTTCATGGTGGCAGTTCATCATTCTGTAAGGAAGACTGAGAAATGGAAACAAAGAATTTGTTTTTGAAATAGCAGAAAGGCATTGAGAGCCATATGTGATGAACAGGTAATTGATTGTTTTAGAGCACCCAGTTTTGGTCAAAGTCAGAGCTAGGCTATAAAGAACTAGTTGTGTGCATGGGAGAGGAAAAATGAAAATGCCGCAAGGAAAAGGAGGGGATAAACTGACTATGATAACAATTTAAAAAGAAAAATCTGAAATGGCTTCAGCAGTTGTTCAAAAAACATAGGGCTTTCCATGGTGACTATTTTGAAAGCATAGCAAACATTTGGAAGTACTGGCAACCCATGAAGCACTGCCATTTTGTGATTTTCATTTATACTTCTGAGTCCATTATATCCATATTAGGATTTAAAGTGAACAGCATATAAATTAAAGCTGACTCTGATGAATTCTTCCTAAGGCCCTTCTATCTACCTAGCAACAGTCTGGCCAAAAACCTTACTTCCCACCAGGTACCATTCTTTTTGGTTCTTACCAGGGAGACACTTCTTAGCTTTGTTGAGTTACTGGAACTCTTCAGTTGCATAAATAATGCTGAATCAAGAAAATCCAGAAAAGGTGAGCTTTGGACAGAGGGAACAAAGTAAATTTAGAAAAGAGAAAGGAGCCTAATTTCAGAGATAGTCACCATTCTAACCAGAATTTTGGGTGGTGTTTACACCCAAGCTACCATCTGGTGAGGGATCAAAAATGACCTATTTAATAACAGCTGCTAGCATGTCTTACCTCAGGTGATTGAGTGATATATTTGGAATAGAAGATTGAGTTTTAGATTTAGGAGACCTTAGTTCAACATAGTGTCCTTAGTTCAACTTTGACATTGTTATTGGTGATCGTGACAAGTTACTTCAAGAAAATGGTGGTTTTCTCATTTTTTAAATGAATCATTTGAGATAGACAGATACTAGCACGTTTATTTTATAGATAAGAAAATTTTAAAACAAGGCAAAATAAACTGCCCAAGATTATATGATTTTCAGAGTGGAAATAGGATTTCAAGACACAGCTTTTGTCTCATAAGAAGCTGCTTCTTTGTGAGATAGCAGCTCAACCTTTTCCTTTGAATATGTATAAAATCATTCAATAATTGGTTGTTGTGCCAAAAAAGACTTCCCTGTCAGTGAAACTGAATAGTTTTGGAGAAAAAATGCTTTCTCAACTACACACCCATCAACCAGAGGAACCCATGCTTGGTTTTAAAGTTAAGGATAGGTCTACTTTTTATTACCCTTTTGTTTGGTTCGAATACTTCCAGTGATTTCCAGCTCAAATGTTTACTTTGTTCATCACCATAAAAAAATCCCAAAACACATAGATTATATTAAGGACAGTCTTCTAGTCATCTAGAAATCAAATGCTGAAACCCTAGGGAATCTGGTTCCATTCTTAGGCTTTATGTCCCATGTTGAATCCTAACAACAGTTGAAAGCCTACTGTGTGCAAAACATTATAGGTTGTTGATAATAATTGCAATAGCAACATTGCATGTAAAAATATTACGAAACCTCAGTGGACATCATGCACTATGGATACATATTCTACTAGAAGGAAGGATGTTTTCATATTCTCTTGCATAGACTTGCTGCTCTAGCCTATAGACAGAGATTATTTCATCTTAAAAGATAATTAAAACAGAAAAAAATTAATGGAATGTTTACAAACATCTGCAGTTGCCAATATGGTTTTTTGTTTTATTTTACTTTTTTTTTGCCACAGGAGAGCAGAGGAAAAAACTTATCGTTCAAAAATGCTTAGTCAAGTGTCGTTGATTCTCTAAAATTTCTTCTCAAAGATGCCTGGCAAAATATCTCCAAAAGAGCTTTTAGCATTCTATAATCATACATTCTGATTTGTTGCACTAAGGCAAAAAAGAAAATCTAGAATGACTTAGATGGTAGAACAATTTACAATATTTTATAAAATTGAGCCATATTAAGTACAGTGTTACAAGATGGTTACTATATTGTACTATTTAGTAAATACTTTCTGATATCTTATAGTATATACCATTTGGTTTAAAGATAAGTATATTTTGAATATATTAATTATAAACATAGCATTTTGCTAACTATTAAAATGTTGACCCTCAGATCCTTAGTCAAGATATAACTTTTACCATATTTTTCCTTTGAGGATAAAAGAACAAACTTACATTATTATTATTAGCTTATGTAATAAAAAGAATAAAATTTTATGTAACTTTATATTAACAAGGCATTGTCACATTATAATTCAATGAGTTAGGCTTTTTTCTTTCTCCATATCCTTCTTCCTTCACCTCCTTCATTCTTCTTTGGGTAACCATATGCCCAAAGTTGCATAAGAATGTCTCAATTTATGCCTGTTGTCGTAGTGTAATTAAAAATACAACATCCTCAAGTAAACATGTGAAAACATATGTACCATCGTTAGTCATCAGTAAAATGCAAAATAAAACCAAGTTCAGATACTCACTAGAATGGCTAAAATTTATAAAACTGTCCATACCAGTTGTTGACAAAGATGTAGAGAAACTTTAATTTCACCCATTTCTGTAAAGAACCTAAAATCGTGCAACCACTTTGCAAAATCGACAGTTTCTCAAAAACTTAAATACAGCTACCAGTGGTAACTCAGCCATTCTACTCCTAGATATTTACATAAGAAAAATGATTACATATGTCCATACCAAAACTTTTCCATGAATGTTTATAGAAGCTTTATTTATAATAACCCAGAACTGGAAGTCCAAATGTACATCACCAGGAGAATGGATAAACAAATTATAGTATATCTATACAAAGGAATACTACTCAGAAATAAATAGGACCAAACTATTGATACACATGACATGTAAGAATCTCTAATTGTGTGAAAGAAGTCAAATGAAAAAGGACATAGTGTATAATTCTGTTTGTATAAAATTCTAGATAAGGCAAACTATAGTGACAGAAACCAGATCAGTGGTTGCCTGGAGATAGGAAGTAGGGAATGAAAGGAGGGATTACAAATAGGCACAAGGGATGGTGAATATGTTTATCATCTTGACTGTGGCAACAGTTTCACGGGTGTATGTCAGAACTCATCAAACTGTGTGACTTAAATTTGCAGTTTATTGTATGTTGTTTATGTCTCATTCAGGCTGTTAAAATAGCGCCACCTTTCGCTTTCAAAAGTATCTCAGTTTAAATGTTGGTAGAAGTCTATTTCTTGATCTAAATGCTGGTTCAATAGATTTTTAAATCTGGGTGTTAATTTCATCGTTTACTCGATTTGCAAACATCCACTTAAAATATGTGCACTTTTCTATACATATATTAACTTCAACTCAACTTTCTCCTCCAAAAAGTCTAAAAGATTCCCTGAGGGGGATATGCAGAAAATGTCCCAACTAGACAATAAATTACAGGGAGACCCTATTGTTTTTCATTTTCAACTTCAGAAACAAGAAAACTAAGATGTAGAAATGACTTTCAAAAAGCCACAAAAATAGGAAATATGTCAGTGGAGACTTCAACTAGGGAATTTTTTGCTTAAAAACCAGTGTACTTTCCTGTGTTTCTTAGGTCAGTGAAAGAACTGGCCTATCTTTAATAAAGGTTTGTTATGTTAAAAACCAATCATCCTTCTGTAATCCCAGCACTTTAGGAGGCCAAGGCGGGTGGATCACTTGAGGCCAGGAGTTCAAGACTGGCCTGGCCAACATGGCAAAACCCCATCTCTACTAAAAATACAAAAAATTAGTTGGGGCATGGTGGCACATACCTGTAATCCCAGCTACTTGGGTGGCTGAGTCATGAGAATCACTTCAACCCTGGAGGCAGAGGTTGCAGTGAGCTGAGATCGCACCACTGTACTCCAGCCTGGATGACAGAATGAGACTCTACCTTAAAAAAAAAAAATCCTTATTCCTTATGATCACCTCTGTACATTCATATAATTCCTGACGATTCACATCACATTCCTTCTGCGTTAAAGAATAACATTGATTTCCATAATTACAGCACGTTTTGGGACACAAAGCAACTGATCCTTGTCAGTTATCGCAATGATGGAGATACGGTCTTTGGGATAAGGAACTATAATAGGAAGTGTTTTATGGAAACAAAAGACTTCCCACTAATGGAGAGAATATAATTCTGACCGTAGAATAAAATGACCAGTAGGAGGAAATGATACATTCATTGGTATTTTGAGATACGGTGAACACAAAGAAAAACCCTTGCGTCAATGGAGAGTTTTATGTATTTTGGTGGCAATACTCGGCAGAAAATCTTTTCTCTGTGGAAGATCATTGATTACCATAATAAAAAGAAAGACACAAATGAGTTTTTGATATTAAATAGTAATTTGATTTAGAAATAGACATAAAACAATGAATTGATTTTAAAGTAATAAGGCTCAAATAATTCCCACCCCAAATATTAAGTTGTATTATTAGGGTTCTTTGCATGCAGTGAACCTTCAAAGCAGTGTAGACTAATTCCAGTTCATGGCCAGTTTAGCGTAAGGAGAGGGAGGGAGAGGGTAATAAGGCAGGCAGGGAAGAAAAAGAAAACGATAGCCACAGTAGAGCAAGAGACAGCTGAGTAATGCTCTGCAGGTTTCTGAAATGTTATTCCCAGTGATCTTCAGCTGTTGCTTAAGGCTTTGGGCCCCCTATACAATGTAGAAGGTTCTTTTGGTTGGCTACCCAATATCTATTTCTTTACACACAGGTGCTAAAATGCCCCTGATTTTGTTTAAGTAGCTACCCTTCTCCATGTGGCCATATATTTGAGGGAGACTGGCCTGATTCTCAGTAGATAAATCCTAATTGTTCTATGGCACTCTCACTTTACTTCCAGTCACTGTTCTAGACAGGACACATAACTCAATTCTGACCATCCAGAAATGAGAAATCTGCTGGAAGCTTCTAGAAAACGTTCTCCCACTCTTAAGATACAAGGAAGACACCTTCCTCTTCCTCAGCTGGACATTATTGTGTCTGAATGTGATTTCCAGATTTGCTGTAGTTACTTTCTGATCATGAGATAAGTGAGTCTATGGGAAAAGCTGATATGTTAAGGACAGAACTGAAAACTATGTCCTTGATGATGTCATTGAACCACAAAATTCTCTAATTCTAGAGTTGCTAGTAGACAACCAAGTAACCTTGAAGGACTGTTGTGAGCCTACATTTCCTATGAAATGAGAAGGATAAATTATTTCCTTGATCCATCTAAGACCCTTCAGCTCTATCATCATTCCATGGTTCTCACAATGTACAAACCATTTCACTGAAGTTACTGAATACTTCTTGTTGGCGAAAATATATAATCCAGAGAACGCAAACATCAGTGAGCTCTTAACATGAATTTGTCAGTGTAATTTCTGGGAATATGAGTTTTAAAAGTTGCCTGAGGCCATGCTGTTAAAAGATTTCTAGGCATTCTAAATATCACAAGCTAATATGTGCTTACTGTTCATATAGTGTGAAAAATAATTGGTAAGAAGCTGGAGTAAGTGCTGAGCTGCAGAGTCTAGGCTGGAACTCTCAATGTTCTTGTTATATTTATTACAATATAAAAGAAGAGATGGGCTACTCCAGGTAAGCTCACCTCACTCATTTTTCTTTGGGCCATTATGCCTTCATATTGAGGTATTTTATAAGTTAGTGATTTTCACACTACTCTGACTTTATGATTTTGAAGTTTCAGATTAAATGAGATGAAATGAATTTATTCTTTGTGCCAGGAGCTTATAGGGACTATTCTCTTTTGCTTTCAGTGGTGTTGCTGCTACTACCTAACTGTTACCTTATATCCAGTGTTTTAAAATCATTTTATCTTGGTCCGGTTTTGTTGGTGGTGTTTCAGAATTGCTGAACTTTTCAATAGTTTACTGACATTTGTTTTCAAAGCCAATAAAGGAGGGGGCTGGTTCTTGCATCAAGTGGGATTTTAAGCTAAATGATCTCCAAGGCCTCATCCCACTGTTGAGAATTCCTCAGAAGTAAACATTTTCCTCAGTGGATTATTTATTTATTTATTTATTGAGATGGCGTTTCCCTCTTGTCACCCAGGCTGGGGTGCAGTGACGCGATCTTGGCTCACTACAACCTCCATCTCCCGAGTTCAAGTGATTCTCCGGCCTCAGCCTCCCAAATACCTGGGATTACAGGTGCCCGCTACCATGCCTGGATAATTTTTGTATTTTTAGTAGAGACGGGTTTTCACCATATTGGCCAGGCTGATCTCGAACTCCTGACCTCAGGTGATCCACCTGTCTCAGCCTCCCAAACTGCTGGGATTACAGGCATGAGTCACCACATCTGAACTTTTTTTTTCTATTTAATAAAATAACTATTAATGTTTCAAAATTATTGATAGAAAAGGAAGTGGCTTTTTAGTCTATCTCTAAAGCCAGGCTTATGTGTAGGCAGAATAGGAAGCAATGATTTTCAGGTGTCCTGAGGTTCAGGTTCTTCATTAACCCAGCTTCTGTGTTTGAGGTGCCCATATAAGGTAGTTAATAACCCTCTGAGATAGAATTCTCCTCTATGAAGAAGAGAAAAGATGGACAACAATGCTTTCCAAATATTCTTCCAGGTTCAAATTTCTATTAATAAGATATAAATTGGGAAATTTGTAAAGGCCATTTCACTTTCTTCCATAAAAATATAATGTTTGGTGAGTCCCTATAATATACAAAGTACTATGCTTCTATTTCACACAAAATTTAAAAGTTACAGCCAGAAAGCTAATAGAAGTGTAAACATCATGCAGAAAACATGGACAAACAAAAGCAAGTGGTAGGCTGGATGTGTTGGCTTATACCTGTAATCCCAGAGCTTTGGGAGGCCAAGGCAGGAGGATCTCCTGAGGCCAGGAGTAGGCTGCAGTGAGCCACAAGTGCCACAGCACTCCAGCCTCCAACGGTGACAGAGCAAGACCCTGTCTCTAAAAAAACAACAAAAAAAAGCAAGTGATATAGTGGATCTATATAATGGAGGTAAATTGAATGCTCTTGACTATTAATAAAAGTCACTTGTTTACAGAGGGCTTGTAATTTTATGAATTATGGTAGAGCAAATGTAAACATGATTTGGAAATCTTTAACAAAACTAATAATACTCTCACCTAATGCAGTTTGAAAAGTGTATAAACTCTATTTTGATCATAATGTTTCTAACATGGCAAACATGACAGTCAAGAGTCTGGCTCTTCTCCAAACACAGAGTCTGCTCTTTGGAAGTAATGTTAGGGAAAGCCAGTGCCTATTTTCATTCTTTTGCCTTTGTCTTTTCTATGGATGCCCTGTAGCCACACACACAATTCCACTCCTATTTCTGTCTAGTCTTAAGTTCCTCAGCCTATCTGCAAGCTTTTCAGATTTAACACATCATTCATGGCTTGAATCACCCAGACTCTTCTCTTGAGTCTCTAATTCTGGCAAACCTGGAATCTCTGGTATGTCTTGGGTACGTGGGCACTCCTGAGCTATAATGTTCTTTCTCCTCTTCTTCTCTTCCCCTAGTTGGCATGTCTGTGCATACAGTGTCTGCCTCAGTTGCCCCATCTGTAGTCTCATTTTCCTAACTAATAATAATGTCTCTCCTCCTGGGATCAACCAGGTCCTTCCAGGCCATTCCATAAAACAAGACATCAATACCATAGAGCTGAATACTGGACAAAATTGATCGGCACTATGCCTGGCCATCGAGCTTAAAAATCCACTCCTCTTCCTCCCAGCAGCAGTCCCAACTTATGTTTGGGATCTTCCCCCAATTTTAGTCTGGGTAGGCTAGGTGGACCTCCATCCTTGTTATAGTTTGGATCTGTGTCTCCACCAAATCTCCTGTTAAATTGTAATCTCCAGTGCTGGAGGTGGGGCCTGGTAAGAAGTGATGAAGCCATAGGGACAGGTTCTCATGAATAGTTTAGTACCATCCTCTTGGTACTGTTCTTGTGATAGTGGGTGAGTTCTTGTGAGATCTGGTTGTTTAAAAGTGTGTGGTACCTGCCATTTCTCTCTCTCCCTCCTGTTACAGCCATCTGAAGTACTGGCTCTTTGTTTGCCTTCTGCCATGATTTAAGTTCTCTGAGGTCTCCCCAGAAGCTGAGAAAATGCTGCCATGTTTCCTGCACAGCCTGTGGAACCATGAGCCAATTAAACCTCTTTTCTTTATAAATTACCCAGTCTCAGGTATTTATAGCAGTGTAAGAACAAAGTAATACAATCCTAAACCCTAGGGGATAAAATTTGGGACTCAAAATATTCTTATTCCCATAGTGATTGGTTCAGAAGTGGGAATGTGACCTTAAATTATCCCATCAGAGAAAATGTTAAGACTTCTCCTGGGAGTTCTGGAGTAGTTGCTCCCTCTTCTTTGGTTAAATTTGAACCTGGAAAGTTCAAAGGTAAGCTCAGCTTTAGGTGTGACTTATGTGGAAACTCATATGATGTACAAAATTAACCTTTGGTTAAATTTGTAACTAAGTAGTTTTGACCCTGACACTGCAGGTCACATAGCAAGTGAAGAAATGGAGGCCCTATATTCTAAACATAGAACTATATGCCTACATATGTGAAAATTATAAATTCAAGCATAATGTTAAAAACAACTGTTCTTTTCTCCTAGTGTATTGCGTGGACACAATACACTTTCGTAATGACCTGGAAGGTCAGGTTCAAGTTCTTAGAATCCTTAGATTTCAGCTCTGGAACATGGCTGGATGGAATAATCACATATTCTTCTCACACATTGTCCCATCTCCTTCTCACTCTTGCCTCAATTCTGCACAACAAGAGGACTCATAATCATTTGTGAAAGCCTAGCCTGGTCATTCAAATTCCGTCTACACCCTCTGCAAACAACTAACACCTGCTCCCAAAGGTATACACATTGACAGTTTGGCTCATCCTCAAAAGGATGAACTTGAGGAAGAGACCTACACCTACTCCAAGTCAAGAACTAGCTTGTAGATTCGGGGCAGGGAATCCTTGTGTCCATGATATCCAGAGTATGGTCTAAAAGGATGTGAGAAGGTTCCAGGAGCGTATGTCCCATTGGCCCCAGAGGCTGTTTTGTCCCATGGGGAGGGACTGACCTGGAGAAGAGCTCTCTATAATGCAGAGTCTAGGGGAGGGGCCTTTTTGCCTGGATTTAAAGATGTTACATAGCTTCAGGCAACCATCTCAATTGTGAGGTTAGAATCTATGTTAGAATAAATCCAAGATAATAGAGGACGACCAAGGCAAACCAAGAAATGGTGAGAACTGGGTTATGGTTACATCATATGAGTTTCCACATAAGCCACACCTAAAGCTGAGCTTACCCTTGAACTTTCCAGTTATATAAGCTAATTCATTTGGTTTTTGTTCAAGCCCATTTAGGGTAAGGCTTCTGTCATTTGCAGGCTGAAAGAATATGTCTGATAGGTTTCTCATGGTGTTGTGTGAATGACTCATGTCTGGGCTGCTCTGCTTCCTGAAACAGTGGGGTTGCCCTTAATCCCTGCAAGTGAGAGAGTTGTCCTAATTCCCTTCCCTATTCCCTGGTGTGGAGGAGGTTGTACGTCTGGTGCTAAGTCTATTCTTTGTCAGACCCATTTTGCCTAAGTATCAGTCTGCCTCATAGCTGCACCCTCCTAGTTTACAGGGTGAAGAAACTATCAACTGCCAAAAAATAAGCCACTTAGAAAAGTACAGTCATCCATAGGTATCCATGGAGAAACTGATTCCAGGACGCCCCTCAGATACCAAAATCCTCGGATACTCAAGACCTTGATATAAGATGATGTATTTCCACATGACCTACATATATCCGAAATATCCTCCCATATACTTTTTTTTTTCTTTTTTTGAGATGGAGTCTCACTCTGTCACCAGGTTGGAGTGCAGTGGCGTGATCTCGGTTCACTGCAACCTCTGCCTCCCAGGTTCAAGCAATTTTTCTGCCTCAGCCTCTCAAGTAGCTGGGACTACAGGTGTGTACCACCATACCCAGCTAATTTTTGTATTTTTAGTAGAGACGGGATTTCACCATGTTGGCCAGGATGGTCTCGATCTCTTGACCTCATGATCTGCCCGCCTTCGCTTCCCAAAGTGCTGGGATTATAGTGAGCCACCATGCTCAGCCCCTCCCATATACTTTAAACCATCTCTAGATTACCTATAATACCCAATACAATGTAGATGCTATATAAATAGTTGTTATTCTATATTGTTTTATAAATACATATTGTTTTTTATTATTGTATTGTAATTTTTTTTCCTAAATTTTTTTTTTTTTGAGACAGAGTCTCACACTGTCGCCTAGGCTGGAGTGCAGTGGCCTGATCTCAGCTCACTGCAACCTCGGCCTCCTGGCTTCAAGCGATTCTCCTGCCTCAGCAAGTAGCTGGGATTACAGGCACCTGCTACCATGCCCAGCTAATTTTTTGTATTTTTAGTATAGACGGGGTTTCACTATGTTGGCCAAGCTGGTCTCAAACTCCTGACCTCGTGATCCTCCCGCCTTGGCCTCCCAAAGTGCTGGGATTACAGGCATGAGAAACTGCGCCCGGCCCCAAATATTTTTTATCTGTGGCTGGTTGAATCCACAGACACCCAAGCATTCACAAAACCAACTGTAATGCTATGCTGAGCCGATTTAAAATATGCAACAATGGGATAAACCACAAAGAAAAGACTTCCACAACTCAGTGAATTCTATCATCTTGGAAGCATCAATTCTTTATCACCAGATTCTTCAGTAAAGGCAGTTCAAACATGGCTTTACTGTGAAGGAAATAGATATTCCTACTTTGAAAACTGGTTCTTATGTTCCTTTGCAGGTTGCCTTCAAAATTTAAGAAGATGTATATGTGTGTATAAACAATTTTGTTTCTTATTCCCCATCTTGAATGACTGCAGTTTTAGTGCCAGTTAATAAAGGTTCAGTTTTGAATTCTGGCCCCCTAGCAGAGACCCTAAAACCTAGAAATTAACTTCCTGAGGTCCATAGAACACTACTTTATAATAAAGGGGGAAACAAAATACATCACCAATTTCAATTGGTATATCACCATTTTCCCCATGAAATCATACCCTTATGAAATGTGTGGCTTTTTAATCAAAAAAGTGTTGAGGATGAAAATTATACATGTGGATTTTTCTTTTTTTTTTTTTTGAGATGGAGTCTCGCTCTGTCACCCAGGCTGGAGTGCAGTGGCATGATCTCGGCTCACTGCAAGCTCCACCTCCTGGGTTCACACCATTCTCCTGCCTCAGCCTCCTGAGTAGCTGGGACTACAGGCACCCGCCACAACGCCTGGCTAATTTTTTGTGTTTTTAGTGGACATGGGGTTTCACCGTGTTAGCCAGGATGGTCTCAATCTCCTGACCTCATGATCCGCCTGCCTCAGCCTCCCAAAGTGCTGGGATTACAGGCATGAGCCACCATGCCCAGCCTACATGTGGATTTTTTTTTTTTTTAAATGAAAATTATGGCCAGGCACAGTGGCTCACGCCTGTAATCCCAACACTTTTGGAGACTGAGTGGGGAGGATTGCTTGAGCTCAGGAGTTGGAGATCAACCTGAGCAACATAGCAAGACCTCATCAGTACAAAACATCAAAAAAATTAGCTGGGCCTAGTAGTGGCTGATGTCCCAGCTATTCAGTAGGCTGAGGTGGGAGGATCACTTGAGTGCAGGAAGTCGAGGCTGCAGTGAGCCCTGATTACACCACTGCACTCCAGCCTGGGTGACAGACTAAGACACTGTCTCAAAGATAAGTAAATACAATAAAATGAAATGAAAATCATAATATAAATGTTCAGAGTATTAGCCCAAGGAAGACATCTCCAGTTCTCTAATAAATGACTTCCCCAGCTCCTGTAGATGGTGAGTATGTCTGCTCTGTTTATACAACATGCCCTGACACCACTCCTTTTACCTTTGGCCACAGAGGGGAAGAGAGAAAGTGGGGGTGAGGGGACAGGAATAAAGCTGATGAACAAAGGAACAGAAATGAGAGATTAAGAGGACCCAGAAAGACACACACAAAGTAGGGGTGGTGGGCAAGGATGTTGACTGCTTTCCAGTTCCTGGTGCCAACCTCTCTCTTGAGGGCCACTGCCCATTGATTTGGAAAGAGACTCACCATGGCTTTTCAATAAATTATAGAGTTTTTTTTTTCTGTTTCCATTAAAATGGAAATTCTTAAGTAAAACACATACTTTCAAAAAGTTTATCTTCTAACTTGCGTACAGTCATGGATTTTTAGCTCACTAAACTTTAAAGAAAACCTTAAGAGTGACTCTTTTTGGTCTGGGCATATCCTGAAATTCTGTGATTACTGCCACTTGAGCAAGAATTTTCTCTTCTGCTACATAAGAAAGTTATATTTAAAGCAGTCATTTTACTAGCAGTCAATGTAAGTGGTGCAATTTGCAATGTTCTTGGGATTTTAAAGTACAGATTTCCCCTGAAATCCTCAGCAATAATTAGGTTTTGAATCAATTGCTGAAGTCCTTAATGACTCAAATCATCAGCACATTTGAAAATTTTGAACTTTACCTCTTGGTTTCAGTGGTCTCTATTTACTCTATATTTAAATGATTCTAGCAGGCATTGATGTTTGTCCTCAAGTAAAAGAAAAGAAATATTTTCTATCTGCCTGTTTTTTTCTAACCTTGATTAATTTTCCAGGTCAGTCTTTTTTTTTTATTAAAAAGAAATAACATCCATAAAAACCTCTCTGCCATTTATATATTTGTATTAGTTTGCTAGGGCTACCATAACAAAGGACCATGTACTGTAGTGATTTAAAACACAGAAATTTATTTTCTCACAATTCTGGAGGCTGAAAGCCTGAAAACAAGGTGTGATCAGGTTTGGTTTCTTGTGAAGCCTCTCTTCTTGGCTCGTAGATGGCCATCTTCTCCCTGTGTCTTCACCTGGTCTCCCCTCTGTGCCTGTCTGTGTCCAAATGTCCTCCTACAAGGACACCGGTCATACTGGATTAGGGCCCACCTTAGTGACCTCGTTTAACCTTAATTAGCTCTTTAAAGACTCTGTCTCCAAATACAGTCACATTTTGAGATACTGGGAGTTGGGACTTCAGCATATGAATTTTGAGGGGCCACAATGCAGCCCATAACAACATTCAAGCAATATTTTGAGTGCCTAATAGGAGCTGTTCTAAAGACTGAGAACAACTATGCAATAAAAAGGTCCTCTCACTCACCTTCATAAAGATTCAAATCTTGAAGAGTATATTTTATTTAGAATGCTGTTTAAGCCTCTGTGACAGAGACCACAGAGTAGAATAGGTGGAAGCTTCATTCCCACATGAGAGTCCCAAGGTAGACAGCCCAGGCCTGCAGGACAGCTGTGCCAGCCCACGACCGGCTTCCTTTCTGGGCCCAGGGTAGCTTCTCTGGCTCTCACCATCTCCTCCACATCACAACCAGCAGGAAGGAGGAAAGGAAAATGCCCGTTCCTTTTAAGGGCATGGCCTGGAAGTCCCACCTATTATTTCTGTTCACATCACTTTGGTCAAAAGAGAGTCATACACGTACAGCTGGCTGCCAGGAAGACTGAAAAATGTAGTATTTAGCTAAGTAGTCATGGGCCTAGATAAATCAAAATTTACTATAGATAAAAGGGCAAATGGATATTAGTGGACAATTAGTGGGGACAGAGACCATAACAGGCAATGTTTCTATTTGCTATATAGTAAGTGAGACAGAGTAGACTATTTTCAGAAGCACCATAGCTGGAGTAGAAAAAGCGATGGAAAAAGATGGAGATGTACAGAAAAATGGAAACCAGAGACCAGAGAGAGAGCAAGTAAGAAAGGAGCTGCCTTATTCCCTAAAGCTTTTTAGATCCTGATCCTAATCCCTCATGTTATGGCAGTACTTTTTTATTGCTTTTAAAAAATCTTAAATTGTTTATAAATTCAGATTTCAATTTCTTTTTAAAGTGACTTTTCTATTTACAATGCCCCCTTGCCTGCAAAGCAAGTACTTGGTTTCAACCAACAGTTCAGAAAACTGGGTCCTACTGCTTATTCTTATGGAAAAATAATTGCCATAATTGCAACTGGGAAAGAAGTCAGCTCCACAGTTGCTTAATAGTATACATTGATATTTTAACTGTGTAACCACAAAAGAAGGAATGTATGAAAAAAGGAAATGATGTGTAAAAGATGCTGAAAGTTATTAATAGGGTTTGCCAAACCTGTTAATCTCTTATATTTTTGTGTAAAATGTACTTTTAGAGAAATAGTGTTCATAGAAGAGGCTGTACACATATTAGAAATTGCTACCACAAGGACTGCACAGTTTTCTAGCAATAGGGTTTTCCTACATAGTGTAATAAATACATGCAAAGCATTCCAGTCAAAAGTATTGATCTACTAGTGGTTATGAAAGCCATAAAGCTGAGATAAACTCATAAAAGTTTAAAAGGGAGCTTTTCTAAAGACTGGAAATTCATTTATTTTATATATTTCCTAGATAAATTTCTAAATGATGGTTCATAAAATATTGTAGTTTTTTAAAAAAAGATATTCCAAAATTAGTTCACTCTGCAATCAATGAACCAGTGAAAATTCACCTGAAACTGCTACAAATTAGACTTACAAATGTTTGGACCACCCAACATTCATTCCCTCTTCTTAACAGTATCCCAATTTCCTTTGGGAAAGTACTTCTTCCGCTTGGAAATACTCTTGGTAAAATGGTGAATTCAGGTGCCTTCATTTCTGCTATGGATGAGAACGAGGCCTCTGGAGGCTCCTTCCACCAGAACCTTCCACTCAACAACCAGATGGAGCTAGAGGCCTCTGGAGGCTCCTTCCACCAGAACCTTCCACTCAACAACCAGATGGAGCTAGAGGGCTGGCACCTGGTGTAAGCTAGCTCAATTTAAAGTTCACTCCTGGGAATTTAAATCTTAAATAATGTGAAAAAGAACCTTACATCGGTAGCATTTACTCATTCCAGAACTGGTACTCTGCTTGTTGAGTATATGCCTAAGTCTCCAGAGATTTGCATAAATTCCACCAGTTCCTATATAATTCCATTTTCCTTAGATTCAGCAGATTTGGTTTCCATTGTTTTCAATCCTCAAGCCCTAACTGTTCCACCTTCTATCTACTCATTTATAAACTGACCAAATTACAACTAAAAATAAATAAGTAAAATAAACAACAAAACCGAACAACCTTACAACAGATTAAGAAATTTCGGCAGGAACTGCCAACAAGGAAAAAGATGGACAGGCTGGGCACGGTGGCTCACGCCTGTAATCCCAGCACTTTGGGAGGCCGAGGTGGGCGGATCATGAGGTCAGGAGATTGAGACCATCCTGGCTAACACGGTGAAACCCTGTCTCTACTAAAAATACAAAAAATTATCCAGGCGTGGTGGTGGGCACCTGTAGTCCCAGCTACTCAGGAGGCTGAGGCAGGAGAATGGCATGAACCCGGGAGGTGGAGCTTGCAGTGAGCCAAGATCGCGCCACTGCACGCCAGCCTGGATGACAGAGCGAGACTCTGTCTCAAAAAAAAAAAAAAAAAAAAAAAAAGACAAAAGATGGACAAAAAGGTGGAAGTCTGAATAAAGTTGCTACAAAGTTTTCTCGAATTTTTCAAAAATCTTAATAAATATGGTAATCATATGGTAATTGTTCCCAATAGAAAAGATAAAGGAAAATATCAAAAGTATCACAGGTCTGGGTGCAATGGCTCATGCCTGTAATCCCAGCATTTTGTGAGGCTGAGGCAGGCAGATTGCTTGAGGTCAGAAGTTTGAGACCAGCCTGGGCAACATAGCGAAACCCCGCCTCTACAAACAATACAAAAATTAGCAGTGTGTGGTAGCACACACCTGTAGTCCCAGCTACTTGGGTGGCTGAGGCAGGAGGATCACTTGGTCCTGGGATGTGGAGGTTGCAGTGAGCTGAGATTGCACCATTGCACTCCAGCCTGGGCAACAGAAGGAGAACCTTTCTTAAAACAAAAACCAAAAAATGTATCATACACACAAAAAAGTTCAGCTTCATTAGTAATAAAATAAATATAAATTAAAACTTGATATAAACTTTTCCACCATAAAATTGAAAGTGGTTTACAATGTAAATACTGTTGAGAGGGTATATTGTAATCTGGCAATATGTGATAAGAACCATCAAAATACTCATATTGATGTATTAGTCAGAAAACAAGGACTACTATAAAGATTATAGAATAAAAGATGAGTTGTATGAATAGACCTTACACAATTGTGGGAAAAGCTGGGGAAGTGAAAGCCTAGATAAGGGCAAGTTTGAGAATCAGAAAAAGAATCATTAACCAATCCTCAGCAACTGGGGTGGGAGGAGAACCAGTGTTTAAGGAAACAATCTGAGATACTGGCATGGACAGTGAGGGGATTTGTAGGGGGTCTTTGGGAATCCATTGCCTCTGGAGATCTGCAGCCAGGCATCTGGTGGCAGGTCTGGGGCCACTGTCCATCAGCAGGGCCAGGAATAGGAAGAAGGGCTAGCCACCAAGAGAAGAGCAAGGATTACCCGGAACTTTTCGTGTACTCACAACAAAGACCTTCAAAGAGAAAAGGAAGCCACTGCCTAACTTCCACTGTTCAAACCACACATGAGTTCCTCCTTTGGCCAACTCTGCCTCCTAGCCTGTAGGGAAAGAAATTCTGGGAAATTCCAGACCCAACCAAACTGACAATAGTACAATCCAGTACTCATATATTTTTGACCCTGTTGCTCCATTCCACGTCTAGGAATGGATTATAATGAGGCGGGAAATGTCATCAAATATTAAATAAAATACAACTATGGCTGTCATAGTTAAAACAGGCAAGGGTCAGGCACGGTGGCTCATGCCTGTAATCCCAGCACTTTGGGAGGCTGAGGTGGGTGGATCACCTGAGGTCAGGAGTTCGAGACCAGCCTGGCCAACATGGTGAAACCTTGCCTCTACTAAAAATCAGCCAGGCATAGTGGTGCGTGCCTGCAATCCCAGCTACTCAGGAGGTTGAGGCAGGAGAATCGCTTGAACCTGGGAGGCAGAGGATGCAGTAAGCCAAGATCGCACCACTGCACTCCAGCCTGGGCAACCAGAGCAAAACAACAACAACAAAAAACAAAACAAAACAAAACAAAACAAAAAACCACGCTAAAGTGGAAATAAGTTGATAGCTCCACAACAGGGGAAAGGTGAAACAGGCTAGGGTAAGACACAAACAAGACTTTTCCTCTTACCTGAATAAGAAGAGAGAGAAAAAAATGAAGACTTTTTGCATGTTCATTAAAAAAATTACTTTGAATGACTTTTAATGATATGGTTATGTCTTCATAATATAGAATATAAAAAGGGTAAGTATACACAAAATTCTACCTACATTAGAATTACAATTTTGCAAACATAGTCATAGATTTTGTTTTCTTTTTACATTTCCTTACACTTTTTACACTTCTTCCATTCCCAAAGTCATCATTTAAAAACCCGAATCTTTTAAAAATGTGCATCCTTTGGCTAAAATCCCAACGAGGCTTTTCACTGCACCTAGAATAAAGTGCAAATCCTTCCCACTGTCTGCAAGGCCCCTCATGGTCCTGCCTGTGTTGGCTGCTCTAACTGCATCTCAGATAGCTCTTTGCTTGGCTCATTGAGCTCCAGCCCCACTGGACTTTGGTAGGTTCCTAGCATAGGCTAAGGTCTCTCCTATTGTAAGGATTTGGCAGTCATTGTTAGTCAGTTGAGATGCTGTTCCCCAGATCTCTTTTTTCAGATCTGAGTTCAAGCGTTACCTCCTCAAAGAGATCTTTCTCTGAAGACCCCATCTAATGTGTCTCTGTTCCCCACCCCACCCAGCAGTCTTTCTCCCTCTTATTGCCCTGTTCATCTTGTCTTCATTAACTAAAATTATGCTTTCCCTTAGCAATGGCCCTCACTAGGAAGTAGGGTCCACTACTCAGAGGAGGGACCTTATCTGTCTTATTTATTATTGTACCCCTGTGACTCCAAGAAAGTCACCAAAGCTCTCTATGCTGCTGAATGAATGGATTAATGGATGAATTAATTTTTTTGAATTTTTTACAATGAAAAAGTTTCCTTTTATAAGGAAAAAATATTTGGAAGGGATATGTTGCTTGAAGGGCAATCTTGTGTCAGGAGGGATTTTCACATGTTATGTAACTTAAGCTTTCTTGGTTGTCTTATCTAGTGATTATCCAGGCCTATTTTTGCTGCTCTGTTCCTCTTGCAAGATCTAGCTAGCAGTCTCCCTTCTACAGAAGGGTAAGGAATTAAACGTTTGTAAAAGCATGGGAATCTGGAAAGCATTCTCCCCTACGGTATGAATCATGTAATTCATAACAGTTAGTAGGCAAAGTGAGTTTTGCCCACAAATCATGATGACACTGTAAAATTTCCAGAGATCATGAATTCAAACCCTATTTTATGACCACACCTGCCTCCCTTTCTAGCTCAGCGCACCAGGCACTCTTAACACCTCTGGTCTGCGACCCCAGTCCCCCCATTGACAATTCTGTTCTCTTCACGTTGCTTGGCTTCTCCTGCTTTCATGTCATTCTATTATGGCCAATGCGTCAGCTGCTCTTCCTCGTTAATCCTAAACTCCTAAAGTTACTTATTTCTCTGTCCTTCAGAACCTCCTCTCTGAGAAAAATCTCAGCTAAGGAGAAATGCAACTGCCTATCTTCTCCACGTCTGTGCCTTGGTTTTGAGCTGTCTTGGGAGCAGCAAAATTATATCTGCTTTTGCTTTAGAAGAACTTATAATGTTCCAATCTTTGGATGCCCTTAAAATAGGCAAGTCTCAGTGAAGTCAGGTTACAGTGCCTGAATAGCTTTACCCTCCTGATCCAACAGCACATACACACAAGGATGGAAGATAGTACTGGATATGTGAGTACTTGTTAAGCCCCTCCCTTCACTGCAGTGGGCAAGTGGTCGTCCAGGCAGTGATTAGCTCACTTGGTGGACAGCCAACAACAAAACAGTACCACCTACCCACTGTACTAGCTAGGTCTCCCTCCAGTCTGGGGAAGCTGTCTCATTCTTTTGGGGGTAGGGAGAAATTTTATGTACAGGAAATAAAAGCATCAAAGTGGAGTTTTCATTAGGTTTTAGTCAGAAGGTAGAATAAACAGGTGGACCTATTTCTGAAAATTTTATTTTGGGAATTTTCATACGATAATCTTTTCCACAATAACCAATGAAAAACTTCTAGTGCTTTCCTGTGGTTGATGGGTTTTATTTCTTTGGCAAACATGAACTCTAGTGAGGGCAGCTAAATAGAAAACTTTATGCAAGGAACTTAGCATCCTGGCCTATTTTGTGCTAACCTAATTTTCTGTGAACTTTGTAGCAAATGAAGCTCTCTGTGTGACAGGTTCCTTTTTTAGATTCCAAAACCAGCAGCTACGTTGTTAAATTTTATGGTTCCATGAATTTTGGAATCAGCCTCAGCAATTTTTCATGCTTTCCATGCCCCCCTAAGGGAAAGTGGGCAGCCATTAGAAAGTAGCCATGGAAAACTTCCTTTTACCCATTAACTAAGTGCTTCTGGAGAAAAAAAATCACCCTGTGGAGCAGATTTCTTTCACTACAAACTTATGGATACTCATTTCACCTGGGCCCACAACACTCCCTGTCAGTCATCCTCTGTTTCCCAACTCACCTCTTTCTCTTCTCAACAATAATTTTTCAAACCTTCTCTATTATTTTCACACCCCTTGCCACTTTTCCACTATCAAAACTCCAGTTACTTCAATTCTCTATTCACTCTTAGAAAGACTGTCTTTGCATAAAAAATAGAAGCCATCTGAGGCCGGGCGCAGTGGCTCAAGCCTGTAATCCCAGCACTTTGGGAGGCCGAGACGGGCGGATCACAAGGTCAAGAGATCAAGACCATCCTGGCTAACACGGTGAAACCCCGTCTCTACTAAAAAATACAAAAAAACTAGCCAGGCGAGGTGGCGGGCGCCTGTAGTCCCAGCTACTCCGGAGGCTGAGGCAGGAGAATGGCGTAAACCCGGGAGGCGGAGCTTGCAGTGAGCTGAGATCCGGCCACTGCACTCCAGCCTGGGTGACAGAGCGAGACTCCGTCTCAAAAAAAAAAAAAAAAGAAAGAAAAAAAAGAAAAGAAAATAGAAGCCATCTGAAAGGTATTCCTTCCATTCCTACCACAATGACACACAGCTACTCTAATCCAGACCCAACTCTTCCCCCTTTCTTTCTATTACCATAGAGGTCTCCCTGTTCTGTTTAAAGCTTACCTCTCTGTGGTAGGCACCTGGAAGATGATGGTTCCCAGCGTTCCCCACTTCTTAGTTCTTCATGCCCTTGTGTAATCCCCTCCTCTTGAAGAAGGTTGGACATGGTGACTTGCTCTTAATAAATAGAATACAGAAAAGTGATAGAATGTCACTTCCAAAGTTAGGTTACCAAAAGATTGTGACTCCTGTCTTGGGCATCCTCTAGGTCTCTCTCACTCTCTCATGCACCCTGGAAGAAGCTAGCTCTATTGTGAGTTGTCCTATAGAGAGTTTCGTGTGCCACGGGAGGCATCTGGCTGACAGCCAGCAAGGAACTACCCAACAGTCTGTGAGGCATTGAATGCTGACAACAACCATGTGAGCAACCTCAGAGGCAGGTCCTCCCACTATGTGAGTCTGGACAGATTAGACCACAACCCAAGCAAGTAGCCTGATGGCAACCTCTTGAGAGCCCTTGAGCCAGATGCACCCAGTGAAACTAAACCCTGGTTTCTAACCCATGAGAACTGTTGAGAATAATAAATGTTTGCTGTTTCATGCAGCTACATTTTTGTGTAATTTCTAGCAATACATAAATAATACAACCTTCATCTATCCTCTGTATCCTTCTCACCTGCTTCTCTCTTTCCCACATCTTCAAATCTTCTCTGTACCCATTCCTTCTAATTAGTAGTTAAACATGGGGGTCAGGGGCAATCTATCTAAAAGAAGGAAATCTTCAATTCTAATTCCTCTTTTAGCTACTGCTACTTTTCTCCCCACCTCTTTAGAGCCAAACTTAAGTTATCCACATTTACTGTCTCCATTTCCCTTCCATTAGAATGACCTATAGGGCTTGTTAAGCCACAGATTTCTGGGCTTCTCCTTCAGAGTTTTTAATACAGAATTTTTCAAGTGAGGTCTGAGAATTTGCATTCCAAACCATGGCCTGAGAATTTGCATTCTAACCTGTTTCCAGATGGTACTGGCTCTGCTGGTCTGTTGATCACACTTTGAGAATTGCTGCTCTACACTTGTTAGAAATGTAGCCTCTCAGGTCTCATATGAGTTCTACCAAATTAGAATCTACATTTTAACAAAATCATCAGGTTATTTGGATGAACACTAGAGTTCGAGAAGCACTCAGATGGCCTTATGTGTCATTCAATTCCAAATTCATTCCATGAAAACAGCTTTTATGCTATAGCTGTCATTCACCTTTTACCTTTCAAACTGGTTTAAAACAAAAGAGCTAAATCATGTATGTGCCCCTACTCTTTGTCTCATCAACTGATCCTTCTCTGGATTGGAATTTTCTTCTTGAATACACATAAAGTCTAACAACAAATACACGGTGCTTTAGATAAGACAAACTACAATGCTACATCTAAACTAAAAGTGGTTTGTATTCTGCCTGCCAAGTTTTTCAATTTGTTCTTTAGGCTTTTCATAGGGTGCCTTTTTGAGGTTATTGCCCCCTACCTTTTCAATTTTACTCCAAGCTGAAACACAGCCTCTCATTTTCCTAAAGCAGGACCTGGTTATAACTTTACCAAAGACTTGGGGTTCATGGAATGGAAACACATGCAAAAAAAGCAGCCAGTGGATACGAGTGCTTCACGGGTTCATAAGCCACACTTTTCCCAAGGATGTTCGGACCTCTCTATTTCTTGATGTGTTGCTAAGATGCAGCTTACCTGCCTTGCTCTTGACCTCTGCCTTCTACCTCGTGTTGTGCCTTCTTCCAAACTCCTGCCTACCCAGAACACAAACCCCTATCTCATCTGAGTACCAGACTGGGAAAAATCTAGTTTTCCCTCCTTGCCCCAGTCTGAAGCCTACCCCAGCCAACAATGTATCATCATTTGCAGTTTAATTCCTTGGAGTCCTTAAAACACTCCAATCTACAAGAGATTTTGGCTTTATCTTTGTATAGTTTAAAAAGTTCACTAGGCTGGGCGCAGTGGCTTATGCCTGTAATCCCAGCACTTTGGGAGACTGAAGCGGACAGCTAATGAAGTCAGGAGTTCGAGACCAGCCTGGCCAACATGGTGAAACCCCGTCTCTACTAAAAATACAAAAAATTAGCTGGGCATGGTGGTGCGTGCCTGTAAACCCAGCTACTCAGGAAGCTGAGGCAGAAGAATCGCTTGAACCCGGGAGGCAGAGGTTGCAGTGAGTCAAGATTGCACCATTGTGCTGCAGCCTGGGTGACAGAGCAAGACTCTGTCTCGAAAAAAAAAAAAAAAAAAAAAGAGTTCACTAAAAGTTTCCAGTTACCACCCTTTCACCCCTCAAAAAAGATTTATCTGACTTCAAAGGCACTTAGTCAAAGAGATAAATGCTTCAAGATTTCAAAAAAGTTAGAATTCTACTGCAGGATCCAGCAATTACACTTCTGGGTATAGCCATATAAATTGAAATCAATTTGCTG
Source organism: Macaca nemestrina (assembly GCF_043159975.1). Taxonomy (NCBI): domain Eukaryota; kingdom Metazoa; phylum Chordata; class Mammalia; order Primates; family Cercopithecidae; genus Macaca; species Macaca nemestrina. The sequence continues at coordinate 70,164,550 of NC_092128.1, forward strand.
AAGAGATAGCTGCACTACTATGTTCACTGCAGTATATTCACAGTAGCCAAGATATAGAATCAACCTGTGTCCATCAATGGATGAATGGATTAAAAATGTAGTGTGTATGTGTACATATATATGTGTGTGTGTATATATACTTTATATATGTATAGATGCTCTCTTTCTCTCTCTCTACACACACACACACACGCACACACACACACACACACACACAAATGGGTTACAATTCAGCCATAAAGAAGAAGGAAATTCTGTCATTTGTGACAACATGGATGAATCTGGAGACATTGTGCTAAATGAAATAAGCCAGGCACAGAAAGATAAATACCACATCATCTCACTTATATGTGGAATCTAAAAAAAGCCTGACTCATAGAAATAGAGAGTAGAGTGGTAGCTACCAGAGGCTGGAGTGGGCAGGGTTTGTGGGGGGCTGGGGAGAGAGGGAATGAAGAGTTCTTGATCAAAGGGTACAAAGTTTCAGTTAGAGAGGAGAAATACGTTTTTGAGATCTATTGAACTGAAGAGTGACTACAGTCAATAATAATGTATTATATATTTCAAAATAGGTAAGAGAATAAATTTCAAAGGACTCACCACAAAAATAATGATTGAGGTAATGGATATGTTAGTTAGCTAGACTTAATGATTCCACATTGTATACATATATTAAAACATTGCATTGTGCCCCATAAATATATACAATTATGATTTTTCAGTTAAAATAATAATACTAATTATTATTATTATTCAAAAATAATTCTACTACAGATAGAGCACTTTTTCCATATAAATTAGTTTTATTAGCTCATTCAGGCAATAGATCTTGCTGTCAGAAGTTCATACATGTGATGGCTGTATTTAAAAACAATACTAACAGTTACTTGTGTATGCTTTCTGTATGGGTACAAAGAATTATTCAGGCACATCAAGTATAATTTTTAACTCCTGATTTCTTTTTGTCAGCAATCTTTCAAAAATCTTCTGTTTCTTGACATAAGTTTGGTGAATTAAACTGGAACAAATTCATTTAATTAGATGGTGCTGGAACAACTAGATGTTCATATGAGAAAAAAATGAACCTCTGAAATTTACACCTCAAACATGCACAAAAAATAATTTGACATGGATTATAGGCCTAAACATAAAACTGTAAAGCTTCTAGAATAAATCATAGACAAACATCTTTGCAACCTTGGGGTAGGCAAAGATTTCTTAAGGAAAATACAGCAAGCACTAACACTCCCCTCCCAGCCACACACACACACATTAGTAAAATAGACGTCATCAAAATTTAAAACTTTCAAAAGACACAGTTAAAAGAAGGAAGATGAGCCACAGGCTGCAAGAGTATGTTTGCAAGACACATATCTGACCAAATACTTGCACACGGAATATATAAGTAATACGTACAACTTAATGATGTTTTAATAAACACAATTTTAAAAATAGGCAAAAGATTTGAACAGACACCTCACAAAAAAAGATGCATAAATGGCCAATAAGCATTTGAAAAATACTCAATGTTAAATTCTCATAAAAACACAGTTTTAAGCCACAATGAGTGGGTTTTAACCCACAAAACCCACTAGAATGGCTAAAACTAAGGAGAATAAAACTCCAAGTTTTCATGTTACTTCTCATATATTGAACTATAAAATAATTTAGCTACCCTGGAAAATTATTTGGCAGTTTCTTGTAAAGTTAAACATTCACTTACCACCCAATTGTGGAATTCAGAAATTCCACTCCTAAGTATATACCCGAGTCAAATGAAATGATGACTACACAAAGATCTACATGCAAATATTCACAGCAGCTTTATTCCTAATAGCCACCACTGGAACCAGCCCAGGTATCCATCACCAGGATAATGGATAAACAAACTGCAATATAGTCATACAATGGAATGCAGCTGAGCAATAAAAAGGAACTAACTACTGATATACCCAACAAGGATAAATCTCAGAAGCATTGTGCTGCGTGAAAGAAGTTGGATTCAAAACACTACATGTGTGATTTTTACTGCATACATGAACTTCATGTCAGAAGTTCAAGAACAAGTAATCCAGGATTTAAAAAGGTACAACACACCCAAATACAGGAGGATAGTTGATATAACCAACAGAGATGTCAATTGTCACCTTGTTTATGATGGTAGAGAAGGGGATATGATAGTCTGCACAGCACATGCTCATAAACTCCCAAAGTATGGTGTGAATTTGGCCAGACAAATTATACTGCAGCACAGTGAAACGGCCCACTGAAAATGTCTTCAGCACTTCACTCCTTGCCACCCAATTCTATGAATTCATCACCACCCAACTCAGATGTCATTTCCTCCATGAAGTTTTTATTCTCTCTTATAGCTAACACAGTTTTAAATTATTTTCTGAACTACTGAAGCACTTTTATTCTTCCAAACTCTAGTTCTCATGATACAATGGCTGAAAATATATTTGCAGCTTCTTTTCTGAAATATCATATATTTTTTATAGTGTGAGCCACACAGGGTTGGGCACACAGAAGGTATTTGAATGCCTAAATAAATATTTGAATTTCAAAAATGTTTAATCTCATATAATGTGGATCTCCTTCCCCTGAACTCAGAGCATACACATGATAAGATAAATAATTTAAATTTTTTGAAATAAATCTTGCCTTGGCCAAGATAAATAATTTAAATTTTTCCAAATAGATCTTGCCTTGGCCAAAAAGAATAATTGGAAAAGTTGGATAATGCCCTAACTTTTTTTAAAAAAACTATACTTTAAGTTCTAGGGTACATGTTCACAATGTGCAGGTTTGTTACATAGGTATACATGTGCCATGTTGGTTTGCTGCACCCATCAACTCATCATTTACATTAGGTATTTCTCCTAATGCTATCCTTCCCCCAGTACCCCACCCCTTGACATGCCCCAGCATGTGATGTTTTCCGCCCTGTGTCCATGTGTTCTCATTATTCAACTCCCACCTATGAGTGAGAACATGTGGTGTTTGGTTTTCTGTCCTTGTGATAGTGTGCTGAGAAAGATGGTTTCCAGCTTCATCCATGTCCCTGAAAAGGATATGAACTCATCCTTTTTTATGGCTGCATAGTGTTCCATGGTGTATATGTGTCACATTTTCTTAATCCGGTCTATCATTGATGGACATTTGGGTTGATTCCAAGTCTTCGCTATTGTGAATAATGCTGCAATAGACATGCGTGTGCATGTGTCTTTATAGTAGCATGATTTATAGTCCTTTGAGTATATACCCAGTAATGGGATCGCTGGGTCAAGGATTTCTAGTTCTAGATCCTTGAGGAATCGCCACACTGTCTTCCACAATAACTGAACTAATTTACACTCCCACCAACAGTGTAAAAGTGTTCCTACTTCTCCACATCCTCTCCAGCATCTGTTGTTTCCTGACTTTTTAATGATTGCCATTCTAACTGACATGAGATGGTATCTCATTGTGACTTTAATTTACATTTCTCTGATGACCAGTGATGATGAGTATTTTTTCATATGTCTGTTGCCTGCATAAATGTCATCTTTTGAGAAGTATCTGTTCATATCCTTTGCCTACTTTTTGATGGGGTTGTTTTTTTCTTGTAAATTTGTTTAAGTTCTTTGTAGATTCTGGATATTAGCCTTTCTCAGATGGATAGATTGCAAGAATTTTCTCCCATTCTCTAGGTTGCCTGTTCGCTCTGATGATAATTTCTTTTGCTGTGCAGAAGCTGTTTAGTTTAATTAGATCCCATTTGTCTATTTTGGCTTTTGTTGCCATTGCTTTTAGTGTTATAGTCACGAAATCTTTGCCCATGCCTATGTCCTGAATGGTATTGCCTAGATTTTCTTCTAGAGTTTTTATGGTGTTAGGTCTTACATTTAAGTCTTTAATCCATCTTGAGTTAAATTTTGTGTATGGTGTAAGGAAGGGATGCAGTTTCAACTTTCTATATATGGCCAGCCAGTTTTCCCAGCACCATTTATTAAATAGGGAATCCTTTCCCCACTTCTTGTTTTTGTCAGGTTTGTCAAAAATCAAATGGTTGTAGATGTGTGGTGTTATTTGTTCTATTCCATTACTCTATATATCTGTTTTGGTACCAGTACCATGCTGTTTTTGTTACTGTAGGCTTGTAGTATAGTTTGAAGTCAGGTAATGTGATGCCTCCAGCTTTGCTCTTTTTGCTTAGGATTGTCTTGGCTATGTGGGCTCTTTTTTGGTTCTATATGAACTTTAAAGTAGTTTTTTTCCAATTCTGTGAAGAAAGTCAGTAGTAGCATGATGGGGATAGCATTGAATCTATAAATTACCTTGGGCAGTATGGCCATTTTCACAATATTGATTCTTCCTATCCATGAGCATGGAATGTTCTTCCATTGGTTTGTGTCCCCTTTTATTTCATTGAGCAATGGTTTGTAGTTCTCCTTGAAAAGGTCCTTCACATCCCTTGTAAGTTGGATTCCTAGGCATTTTATTTTCTTTGTAGTAATTGCGAATGGGCGTTCACTCATGATTTGGATCTCAGTTTGCCTATTATTGATGTATAGGAATGCCTGTGATTTTTGCACATTGATTTTGTATCCTGAGACTTTGCTGAAGTTGCTTATCAGCTTAAGGAGATTTTGGGCTGAGATGGTGGGGTTTTCTAAATATACAATCATGTCATCTGCAAACAGAGACAATTTGACTTCCTCTTTTCCTAATTGAATACACTTTATTTCTTTCTCTTGCCTGATTGCCCTAGCCAGAACTTCCAAGAGTACATTGAATAGGAGTGGTGAGAGAGGGCATCCTTGTCTTGTGCTGGTTTTCAAAGGGAATGTTTCCAGTTTTTGCCCATTCAGTATGATATTGGCTGTGGGTTTGTCATCAACAGCTCTTATTATTTTGAAATTTGTTCCATCAATACCTAGTTTCTTGAGAGTTTTTAGCATGAAGTGCTGTTGAATTTTGTCAAAGGCCTTTTCTGCATCTATTGAGATAATCATGTGGTTTTTGTCGTTGCTTCTGTTTATGTGATGTATTATGTTTATTAATTTGCATATGTTGAACCAGCCTTGCATCCCAGGGATGACGCCAACTTGATTGTGGTGGATAAGCTTTTTGATGTGCTGCTGGATTCAGTTTGCCAATATTGTATTGAAGATTTTCACATTGATTTCATCAGGGATATTGGCCTAAAGTCCTCTTTTTTTGTTGTGTCTCTGCAGGCTTTGGTATCAGGATGACGCTGGCCTCATAAAATGAGTTAGGGAGGATACCCTCTTTTTCTATTAACTGGAATCGTTTCAAAAGGAATAATACCAGCTCTTCTGTGTACCTCTGGTAGAATTTGGCTGTGAATCCGTCTGGTCCTGAACTTTTTTTTGTTTGTTTGTTTGGTAGGCTGTTAATTATTGCCTCAATTTCATAACCTGTTATTGGTCTATTGAGAGATTCAACTTCTTCCTGATTTAGTGTTGTGAGGGTGTGTGTGTCCAGGAATTTATCCATTTCTTCTAGATTTTCTAGTTTATTTGCATAGAGGTGTTTATAGTATTCTCTGATGGTAGTTTGTATTTCTGTGGGATCAGTGGTGATATCCCCTTTATCATTTTTTATTGTGTGTATTAGATTCTTCTCTCTTTTCTTCTTTATTAGTCTTGCTAGCGGTCTATCTATTTTGTGGATCTTTTCAAAAAACGAGCTCCTGGATTCATGGATTTTTTTCAAGGGTTTTTTTGTATCTCTATCCCCTTCAGGTCTGCTCTGATCTTAGTTGTTTCTTGCCTTCTGCTAGCCTTTGAATTTGTTTGCTCTTGTTTCTCTAGTTCTTTTAATTGTGGTGTTAGGGTGTTGATTTTAGATCTTTTCTGCGTTCTCTTGTGGGCATTTAGTGCTATAAATTTCCATCTACATACTGCTTTAAATGTGTCCCAGAGATTCTGATACATTGTGTCTTTGTTCTCATTGGTTTCAAAGAACATCTTTATTTCTTCCTTCATTTCATTATTTACCCAGTAGTCATTCAAGAGCAAGTTGTTCAGTTTTCATATAGTTGTGCGATTTTGAGTGAGTTTATGAATCCTGAGTTCTAATTTGATTGCACTGTGGTCTGAGAGACAGTTTCTTGTGATTTCTGTTCTTTCATATTTGCTCAGGAGTATTTTACTTCCAATTATGTGGTCAATTTTACAATAAGTGCAATGTTGTGCTGAGAATGTATATTCTGTTGATTTGAGGTATAGGGTTCTTTAGATGTCTATTAGGTATGCTTGGTCCAGAGCTGACTTCAAGTCCTGGATATCCTTATTAACCTTCTGTCTCATTGATCTGTCTAATATTGACAGTGGGGTGTTAAGTCTCCCATTATTATTGTGTGGGATTCTAAGTCTCATTGTAGGTCTCTAAGTACTTGCTTTATGAATCTGGGGGCTCCTGTACTGGGTGCATATATATTTAGGATAGTTAGCTCTTCCTGTTGAATAGACTCTTTTACCATTATGTAATGGTCTTCTTTGTCTCTTTTGATCTTTGTTGGTTTAAAGTCTGTTTTATCAGAGACTAGGATTGGAACCCCTGCTTTTTTTTTTTCATTTGCTTAGTAGATCTTCCTCCATCCCTTGATTTTGAGCCTATGTAAGTCTTTGCACATGGGATGGCTCTCCTGAATACAGCACACCTGTAGGTCTTGACTCTTTATCCAATTTGCCAGTCTGTGTCTCTTAATTGGGGCATTTAGCCCATTTACATTTAAGGTTAATATTGTTATGTTTGAATTTAATCCTGTCATTACAATGTTAGCTGGTTATTTTGCCCATTAATTGATGTAGTTTCTTCATAGCATCAATGGTCTTTACAATGGGTATGTTTTCGCAGTACCTGGTACCAGTGGTTCCTTTCCATGTTTAGTTCTTCCTTCAGGAACTCTTGTAAGGCAGGCCTGGCGGTGATAAAATCTCTCAGCATTTGCTTGTCTCTAAAGGATTTTATTTCTTCTTCACTTATGAAGCTTAGTTTGGCTGGATATGAGATTCTGGGTTGAAAATCCTTTTCTTTAAGAATGTTGAATATTGGCCCCCACTCTCTTCTGGCTTGTAGTGTTTCTGCAATGAGATCTGCTGTTAGCTGATGGGCTTTCCTTTGTGGGTTACCCGACCTTTCTCTCTGGCTGCCCTTAACATTTTTTCCTTCATTTCAACCTTGGTAAATCTGACAATTATGTGTCTTGGGGTTACTCTTCTTGAGGAGAATCTTTGTGGTATTCTCTGTATTTCCTGGATTTTTTTTTATTATACTTTAAGATCTAGGGTACATGTGCACAACGTGCAGGTTTGTTACATATGTATACATGTGCCATGTTGATGTGCTGCACCCATTAACTCATCATCTACATTAGGTATATCTCCTAATGCTATCCCTCCCCGCTTGTATTTCCTGAATTTGAATGTTGGCCTACCTTGCTAGGTTAGGGAAGTTCTCCTGGATAATATCCTGAAGCGTGTTTTCTAACTTGGTTCCATTCTTCCCGTCACTTTCCAGAACACCTATCAAACCTATATTTGGTCTTTTCACATAGTCCCACAATTCTTGGAGACTTTGTTCGTTTCTTTTCACTCTTTTTTCTCTAATCTTGTCTTCTCCCTTTATTTCATTAATTTGATCTTCAATCACTGATATTCTTTCTTCCACTTGATCGAATTGGCTATTGAAACTTGTGTATGCATCACGAATTTCTTGTGCTGTGGTTTTCAGTTCCATCAGATCATTTAAGATCTTCTCTACACTGTTTATTCTAGTTAGCCATTTGTCTAACCTTTTTTCAAGGTTCTTAGCTTCCCTGAAATGGATTAGAACATGCTCCTTTAGTTCGGAGAGGTTTGTTATTACCGACCTTCTGAAGCCTACTTCTGTCAAGTCATCAAACTCATTCTCCATCCAGTTTTGTTCCCTTGCTGGTGAGGAGCTGTGATCCTTTGGAGGAGAAGAGGAGCTATGGTTTTTGGAATTTTCTGCTTTTCTGCTCTGGTTTCTCCCCATCTTTGTGTTTTTATCTACCTTTGGTCTTTGATGTTCGTGACCTACAGATGGGGTTTTGATGTGGATGTCCTTTGTGTTGATGCTGATGCTATTCCTTTCTGTTTGTTAGTTTTCCTTCTAACAGGCCCCTTGGCTGTAGGTCTGTTGGAGTTTGCTGGAGGTCCACTCCAGACCCTGTTTGCCTGGGTATCACCAGCAGAGGTTGCAGAACAGTAAATACTGCTGCCTGATCCTTCCTGTGGAAGCTTCGTCCCAGAGGGGTGCCCGTCTGTTTGAGTGTCTGTTGGCTCTTACTGGGAGGTATCTCCCTGTCAGGCTACATGGGGGTTAGGGACCCGCTTGAGGAGGCAGTCTGTCCATTCTCAGAGCTTGAACACCGTGCTGAGAGAACCACTGCTCTCTTCAGAGCTATCAGACAGGGAAGTTTAAGTCTGCAGAAACTGTTTATTGCCTTTTGTTCTGCTATGCCCTAACCCCAGAGGTGGAATCTAGGGAGGCAGTAGGCCTTGCTTAAACTGTGGTGTGTTCTGCCCATTTTGAGCTTCCTGACAACTTTGTTTACACTGAGCTATTCAAGCTTCAGCAATGGCAGATGCCCCTCCCCATGTCACGCTGCAGCATCACAGGTTGATCTCAGATTACTGCGCTAGCAGTGAGCAAGGCTCCATGGGTGTGGGACCTGCTGAACCAGGCAAGGGAGGGTATTTTCTGGCCTGCCAGTTGGTAAGACCATGGGAAAAGTGCAGTATTTAGTCAGAAGTGTACTGTTTCTTCAGGTACAGTCTGTCTCAGATTCCCTTGGCTGGGAAAGGGAAATCCCCCGACCCCTTGCACTTCCTGGGTGAGTTGATGCTCTGCCCTGCTTCAGCTCATCCTCCATGGGCTGCACCTACTATCCAACCAGTCCCAGTGAGATGAAACAGGTACCTCAGTTGGAAATGCAGAAATCACCCATCTTCTGTGTCAGTCTCACTGAGAGCTGCAGACTGGAGCTGTTCCTGTTTGGCCATCTTGGAAACGACCGATAATACCCTAACTTTTAACCTTTTATGGTTAAAAAATATTGTTCTCATAATCAAGTCATTTTATACATGACAACCAATATACCAGAGAAAGTTTGACAAAATAAAACAAAAGATTTTACTATCAAATCTTTACCATTTTACTATCAAAAGATCAAGAGACTGGTTTGATGAAAGGTATCTATTTTCAACAGGTCTCTCTATCTTTGAAGGAAAGTTAAAAAAGACAGTTCTATATTTCAAATTATTTGGAGTAGTGACAAACATTTCATACTTTTATTGAAAAGGTTAATTACATGGTTTTGTGTGATGTAAGAGCTTTTAATACATACTAGGGACAAACATTTAAAAAGTATATTTTAGAGGCCAGGCATGGTGGCTCATGCCTGTAATCCCAGCACTTTGGGAGGCTGAGGCAGGCGGATCATGAGGTCAGGAGATCGAGACCATCCTGGCTAACACGGTGAAACCCCGTCTCTATTAAAAATACAAAAATTAGCTGGGCGTGGTGGCGGGCACCTGTAGTCGCAGCAACTCAGGAGGCTGAGGCAGGAGAATGGCGTGAACCCAGGAGGCAGAGCTTGCAGTGAGCCAAGATGGCGCCAGTGAGCCTGGGCGACAGAGTGAGACTTCATCTCAAAAAAAAAAAAAGAAAAAAGAAAAAAGTGTATTTTAATTTTCAGGTGTGTTTAGTTGTTACATTCTGTACTTTATTACTGAGGCTCTCATCAATTAGTTCTGTACTATAATGACATTAATAGAAATAATGTTCATAACTGATGATTCATTACACTGGAGGTACAAACCCTCTTGCATGAATTAATTGTTTTTCCCTGTTTTGAATATTAGCCAATGTCCATTCTTATTAAATGAATGTATCTCAAGGCCCTACCAAATAAGTACATATAAAAAGTAGGAAAAAATACGATATTAAACAATCTACAATACCTTAAACATAATACACATCAGACATAAGGTAGGTAGTTACAGATTTTACCAAATTAAAAACCACCAGAGGGCAGCTCAATACAATAGTGATGAAATACTTAAAACAGTATGGTAGGTATAGTATTTTGAAGTAATTATACGTTAGGTATTATAGATATAGAGGATAGAGAGTGAAAAGAGACACATTTAATAAAATACTTAAAATACTTATATTTGTATTAATACATGTTTTTTAGTTGGCCTTCAAATGTAAATACATATTTTAATTTTGCCTCTTTTTTTTTTTTTGGCAGCAGCAAAATTGGCCAGGAGGCAAGCAACCTGGCTAATATTAAATTAAATTTTATTTTATTTTAAGTTATTGTAGAGAGAGGGTCTTGCTATGTTGACCAGGTTGGCCTTGAACTCCTGGCCTCAAGCGATCCTCCTGCTTCTGCCTCCTGAAGTGCTAGGATTACAGGCACAAGCCACCATGCCCAGCCACAGTATTAAATTTTTTAAAATGTGATCTTGGATCCTTAGAGACTATTATGAATACCTCTATACACACAGACTAGAAAATCTAGAGGAAATGGACACATTCCTGGAAACACAAAACCTCCTAAGATTGAATTAGGGAGAAACTGAAACCCTGACCAGACCAATATCAAGTTCCAATACTGAATTAGCAATAAAAACCTATGAAACAAAAAAGCCCCACACCAGATGGATTCACAGCTAAATTCGACTGGTCATATGAAGAAGAGCTGGTGCCAATTCTACTGAAACTATTCCCAAAAATTGAGGAGAAGGAACTCCCCCCTGACTCATTCTATGAAGGCAGCATCACCCTAAACCAAAACTTGGAAAAGACACAATAAAGAAAGAAAACTATAGGCCCATATCCCTGATGAACATAGACACAAAATCTTCGACAAAATACTAGCAAACTGAATCCAGTAGCACATGAAAAGTTAATTACTTCACTATGATCAAGTAGGCATTCCTGATATTCAAGGTTGGTTCAACATTCACAAATCAATAAATGTGATTCACCACATAAACAGAACTAAAGACAAAAACCAGGCTGGGTACAGTGGCTCACGCCTGTAATCCCAGCCTTTGGGAGGCCGAGGTGGGCAGATTGCCTGAGCTCAGGAGTTTGAGACCAGCCTGGGCAATATGGCAAAACTCTATCTCTACTGAATTTTTTTAAAAAGCCAGGCATGATGGTTAATGCCTGTGGTCCCAGCTACTTGGGAGGCTGACGTGGGAGGATCATTTGAACCTGGAAGGCAGAGGTTGTGGTGAGCCAATATTACACCATTGCACTCCAGCCTGGGTGCAAGATCCTGTCCCCCAAAAAAAAGGAAAAAGAAAAAACCATATGATTATCTCAATAGACATGGAAAAAGCTTTTGATAAATCCTATATCCCCTCGTTATAAAAGAAAAAATACCCCAAAAAACTAGGGATCAAAGAAACATACCATCTATGACAAACTCACAGCCAATATTCTATTGGATGGGCAAAAGCTGGAAGCATTCCCCTTGTGAACTGGAACAAGACAAGGCTGCCCTCTCACCACTCCTATTTAACATAGTGCTGAAAGTCCTAGCCAGAGCAATCAGGCAAGAGAAAGAAATAAAAGGTATCCAAATAGGAAAAGAAGAACTCATATTAACTCTCTTCACTGACAATATAATTCTGTACCTAGAAAATCCTAAAGATTCCACCAAAATGCTCCTAGAACTGATAAATGACTTCAGTAAAGTTCCAGGATACAAAATCAACATACAAAAATCAGTAGAATTTCTATACATCAATAATGTTCAAGCTAAGCTCCAAATCAAGAATGCAATCCCATTTACAAGAGCCACACACACAAAATAAAATACCTAGGAATACATCTAACAAGGACGTGAAAGATCTCTTCAAAGAGAACTACAAAACATTGTTGAAGGAAATCATAGATGACACAAACTAGTGGAAAAACATTCCATGCTCATGGATTGGAAGAATCAGTATCATGAAAATGGCCATACTGCCCAAAGCAATCTATAGGTTCAATGCTATTCCTATCAAACTACAAATGTCATTTTTCATAGAATTAGAAAAAACTATTCTTAAATTCACGTGAACCAAAAAAGAGCTTGAATATCTAAAGCAATCTTAAGGGAAAGAAACAAAGCCAGTGTGGCATCACACTACCCAACTTTAAATTATGCTATAAAGCTACAATAACCAAAACATAATGGCACTGGTATAAAAACAGACACACAGACCAGTGGAACAAAATAGAAAATCCAGAGATAAAGCCACACACCTACAACCACCTGATCTTTGACAAAGTCAACAAAAATAAACAATGGGGAAAGAATCCCCCTGTTCAATATATGGTGCTGGGATTGCTGGCTAGCCATATGACGAAAAACGAAACTGGACCCTTACCTTTCACTATATTATAAAAAATAACTCAAGATGGATTAAAGATTTAATTGTAAGACCTCAAACTATAGGAATCCTAGGAGAAAGCCTAGGAAATACCATCCTGGACATTGACCTTGGGAAATAATTTATGACCAAGTTCTTAAAAGCAATTGCAACAAAAATTGATAAGTGGGACTTAATTAAACTAAAGAGCTTCTGCACAGAAAAATAGAAAAACAAACCAACAATCTTCAGAGTAAAAAGACAACCTACAGAGTGGGAGAAAATATTTGCAAACTATGCATTTGACAAAAGCCTAATATCCATAATCATAATGTGTAAGGAACTTACACAATTCAACAAGCGAAAAACAAATAACCCCATTAAAAAGTGGGCAAAAGATATGAATAGACACTTCTCAAAAGAAGATATACAAGCAGCCAACAAACATATGAAAAAATGCCCAACATTTTTCATCAGCATTAATCATCAGCAAAACGCAAATCAAAATGCAAATCAAAACCACAACAATCAGAATGGCTGTTATTAAAAAGTCAAAAAACAACAAATGCTTGCAAGGCTGTGGAGAAAGGGGAATGCTTATACACTGTTGGTGGGAATGTAAATTATTTCAGCCACTGTGGAAAGCAGTTTGGAGATTTCTCGAAGAACTTAAAACAGAACTACCATTCAACCCATTACTGAGTCTATATCCAAAGGAAAATAAATCATTCTACCAGATAGGCACATGCATTCTTATGTTCATTGCAGCATTATTACAGTAGCAAGACAAGGAATCAATCTAGATGCCCATCAGTGATGGAATGGATAAAGAAAATGTGTTGCATATACACATGGAATATTATACAGCCGTAAAAAGAATGAAATCATGTCCTCTGCAGCAACATGGATGCAGCTGGAAGCCATTATCCTAAGCAAATTAATTCCAGAACAGAAAACCAAATATTGCATGTTCTCACTTATAAGTTGGAGCTAAACACTGGGTACACATGGATGCAAAGATGGTAGCAATAGACACTGGGGACTACTAGAGGTGGGAGGGAAGGGACAAGGGTTCAAAGACTATTGGATACTAAGCTCACTATCTGGGTGGTGGGATCAATCATACCACAAACCTCAGCATCACACAATATAGCCATGTAACAAACCTGCACATGTGTCACCTGAATCTAAAATAAAATTTGATATTATTAAAAAGTAAAAATGTGATCTTGGATTTTCCCTAATTTGTGGTGGTCAGTGCTCCTCTTGTGAGAAGGAATTAGCAGCACTAACTTGTTTCTAATTTAGTGAAATACAAATAAAAATTAGAATGATAATGATAATCCTTTTTAAAGTACTTTTCAAAATGCACAATAACTTGATTTATTTGTTCATTTGTTCTTTGTCCCTTTTTCTAGTTTGAAAGCTCCGTGAGGTCAAGAGCATTTACTTCAGGGAGCTTGCCAAACACCATAACTAGAGTTGACTTTCAATAAGTATTTGTTAACTCCATTAAGTAATTAACTGTAAATTCTTAAGGGAGTAACGCTTCTAGAGATTATTCTGTGTTTTCACGTAGTCAGCAGTAATACCTTCCATGGACCCATCCATCTATCTACTCACCCACCCATCCATCTACCCATCCATCTATTCAGCCAGCCATCAACCCGTTCATACTTTAGATCACCGCTCCTTCCATCCCTAAAGACCTAACACCTAAGGACAATCTTTAGAAAGGGATCCTTTCTTATTGGTAATTAAAAAGAAAGTTCTTCATGAAGGAATTCCCAATTCAAAGACTTTCCTTCCAGATCATATAAAGTTGCTTGAATAGGTTTCACAACAATAATGGCCCAATTTTCAAAATATGAACAGTCTTCCTCATCTCTCCTTGGCCACTTCAATGGTGAAAGAGTACATTAGGGTTCATTATGCTCCATTTCCCTCCCTAAAGCCCTGGTTTTTGGTTAGAAACTACTTTTTGACAAAGTAAAAGACGAAGTCCTTCCTCTTCCACAAAATTTACATTATTTGTCTTGTAATATGACCAGAGGTTTTGAAGAAAATTCATTGCCATTCCTGTAACTTCTTAATTGTAAGTATGACCCCTAAGATTTTCTACCTATCATGATCTCATTCATAAGCCCCACGGCTTCACTATCACTTTTATATTGAAGCCTCTGTGTTAGACTGTTTTCACTTTGTATAGCAGAATACCTGAGACTGGGTAATTTACAAAGAACAGGGATTTATTTCTTAAAGTTCTAGAGATTGTGAAGTTCAAGATCAAGGGGCTGGCATCTGTTGAAGGCCTTCTTGCTGTGTCATCTGGCAGAGGGCAGAAGGGCAAAAGAACACATACATGCCAGAGAAGAAGGGGGCTGAACTCGGTTTTTAAATCAGGATCCCAATCCTGAGATAACAAATTCAAAAAAGAAAAACAAAGAAGGAGAGAGTGAGTGGAGAGGAAGGGAGGTAAAAAACAAAACAAAACAAAAACAAGTTCACTCCAATGACATCGATCCATTTATGAGGGCAGAGCCCTCATTACCTAATGACCTCTTTAAGATCTCATCTCTCAACAACGTTGGATTGGGGATTAGGTTTACAGCACATGAACTTGAGAGGACGCATTCAAACCACAGCACCTGCCAAATATGTACCTTGACCCCTGACTGCTTCCCCAAACTTCAGAGTTTTGTACCCACCTGGATGACCCACAGCCACCATCCATACACAGTGGGAGGGCAAGGAAAGGAAAGAAGATGTAAGAGAAAGAAGAAAGAGAGGAGAGAGAAAAGAGAGATTGGCTGTTTTTGTAGATTACTCCCCACCTTCCCTTCTGAGAACAGACTTCCAGAGAGTTTTCAGTATCTGTCAACAGCAGGGTCATGGGGCCCTTCCATCCAGAATTCCGGGAGGAGAATGCCATGTAGAGCCTCAAGACAGCATGGGGCAGTCTAGGTATAGTTTTATTGTCTCATTTTTAGGCAGAAACAGAGGCTGGAGAAGATACCCCACTCTCCAGTACCTCAAAGTCTGCATGAGGCAGAGAGAAGATACAAAAGTTCCATATCCTGGGGATTGGGGCTGCCAAGGATTGAGTCAGTGGTTTGCCAGGAGTCACTGAGGTGGTTGGGGGAGAGTCATCTAGACCTGAGGGCTCCATGGCAGAGGAAGATCAATCCCCACTAGGAGGGCTGAGGTGAGGCAAGTCAAGGGCATGGTGGAGTGATGGGGCAGGAAGGGGGATCAGGGATGGGGACAGATAGGACAACCACAGGGCTTTAACCATGTGTGCCAAGACAAGTGACCAAGAGTCACTTTCCAGACCCTCAAAGAGCACATGCAGTGAAGGTGGGCCAACAAGCCCTCCTCACCTGGGGTCAGTAGGAGCCCCAAGCAAGGACCAGGGGCCAAAGCCCCACAACCAATGGTGTTCTAAAAACTACTCCCTCCTCAGACATCCCAAGAAGTGAGGGAAGGGATGAAATTTTGAGAAATGAGGACAGAGTTCAAACTTTGAAATCATAAAATAGTAAGCCAACTCTGACTGAATATTCATGAAAAGGAGCTCAATTTTATGCTGAAAGTAACTAAGCTAGCTGTAATTGGCATAATTATTTTCACTGTCAAAAATGGGATCTCATAGAAATTGAGCTCAGTTTAGCATAATTAAGTAATATTTCTATAGTTTGGATCTATGACTCTCAAATGATTGGCACCTACACAAAATTTTACTTCAAGATTTCTTACCAAGAAATAAATTTTACAAAAGTTTTCTCTTTTCTCTTTTCTATACATAACACCAAATTTTTATAACTTTGAGATAATATTTAATACTGTTCTCTAGTCAATTTTTTTTCACTTAGCCAAAAGTTGTGAACATTTTCCTAAGTAACCAAATGTTCTTCCTCAATATCATTTTTAATAACAGAATGGTAATTGATCACATGGCTGTTTCATAAGTTAATTAATTTATCCTTTTTTTGTTTTAACTATATTTAGATTGTTTCCTATTTTCTGCTATATGAATAGCAATGAGATAATGAACAACCTATACGTATATATCTTCCAGGGCTCTTAAGATAATTTCTTTTTCTTTGTTTTCTTTTTTGAGACAGAGTCTCGCTCTGTTGCCCAGGCTGGAGTGCAGTGGCGCTATCTCCGGTCACTGCAAGCTCCACCTCCCGGGTTCCCGCCATTCTCCTGCCTCAGCCTCCTGAGTAGCTGGGACTACAGGTGCCCACACCACACCCAGCTAATTTTTTGTATTTTTAGTAGAGATGGGGTTTCACCGTGTTAGCCAGGATGGTCTCCATCTCCTGACCTTGTGATCTGCCCACCTCAGCCTCCCAAAGTGCTGGGATTACAGGCATGAGCCACCGTGCCTGGCCAAGATAATTTATTTAGAGTAAGTTCCTTGAAGTGGAGTTTCTGGACCAAACAGTATACATATTCTTAAAGTTTTGATCCATGTGACCAAATTGGCCTTGACAGATGTTATGCTACTTAAAATTCCAACTGAGTGCCTCTTTTCTTACCTCCTCAGCAACAATGGGTATTAGAAGAGTGTTTAATTCTCTTTAAAAAAAAAATCTTTTTGGGCTGGGCGCATTGGTTCATGCCAATCCCAGCATATTGGGAGGCCGAGAGAGGTGGACCATTTGAGGTCAGGAGTTGGAGAACAGCCTGGCCAACATGGTGAAACCCTGTGTCTATTAAAAATACAAAAAAGTTAGCTGGGCATGGTGGCACATGCGGCTGTAATCCCAGCTACTCGGGAGGCCGAGACAAGAGAATTGCTTGAACTCGAGAGGTGGAGCTTGCAGTGAGCACCACTGCACTCCCCTGCATGGCACAGCAAGACTCTGTCTCAAAAAGAGGAAAAAGAAAAAAAGAAAAAATCTTTTTGATTAAAAATTATCTTGTTGGCTGGGCACGGTGGCTCACACCTATAATCCCAGCACTTTCGGTGGTAGAGGCAGGAGGATCGCTTGAACCAAAGAAGGCTGCAGTGAGCTATGATCACACCACTGCATTCTAGCCTGGGTGACAGAGTGAGACCCTGTCTCAGAAAAAAAAAAAATATCTTGTTTTAGTTTGTAATTATTTGACTATAGGGAAGTGAGACACTTCTTATTGATGGGTAAATCTCTCTCTCCACCAAGAATATCAATGCTTTACTGCCAGTATTTTTCCCCCCTTGGTATTTTAACAGGTATTGAGCTTCTCTGTGAAGAAGGTAAAGTGACATGGAGGTGTGAAAATGTCAGTGATGACAAAAGCATTAGGGATGTGTGTGTGTGTGTGTGTGTGTATGTGTGTGTGTGCCCAAATGATTTATGTTTGGAAGAAGTGGTTAATGGACAATGTCCTGTTACCATCTTTAACTTTGTGCAAAGTAAAAAAATTCCTTTTTATTCCTCAAAAGATTAAACATAGTTTAGAATAGGCAAATCCATAAAGGCAGAAAGTAGACTGGGGTTGCTAAAGGTTGTGGGAAGGAGGGAATGGGGAGTGACTGCTAATGGGTATAGGGTTTCATTTTTGGCATGATGAAAATGTTCTGGAATTAGACAGTGGTAATGATTGCACAACTTTGTGAATGTACTAGAAAACCACTAAATTATACACTTTAAAAGGGTGAATTTTATGGTATGTGAATTATATCTCAATAAACCCACTATTTAAAAAAGTCAATGTGCTTATTTTTCAAATACACAGATGATATTTCCCTTTGAATAAAAAGGACAAGATGTTTTAAATTATTTTCTCAAGGCAGGAAGAATAGAGGACTCTAGCCTTACTGATCCAATACTAATTCAAGGCTAATGGGCACAGAGTTTGTATTTGGGGTGCTGAAAATTTTCTGGAATGCGATGATGATGATGGTTGTGTAGCCTTGTGACTATACTGAACTCCAGTAAAGTGTACACTTTAAAATGATGAATTTTATGGTATATGAATGGTTAAATCTCAGCTTTTAAAAAGTGAAATAAAAAGTTAGGTACAGATGCTCCTCAGCTTATGATGAGGTTATATCCCAATAAACCCATCAAAAGTTGAAAATATCCTGTCAAAAATGCATATAATACCCCAATAAACCCATTGTAAAGTCATAAAATTATTAAGTCAAGCCATCATTAAGTCAGGGGCTGTCTGTATATTTACATAAAAATTTGTATACATGAATGTTCATAACAGCATTATTTATAATAGACTCCAGACAACCCAAATGTCTATCAACTGATGAAAGAATAAGGTGTGAGATACTCATACAATGGAAAATTGCTCGGCAGTAAAAAGGAATGAAATACTGATACATGCTACGACAAGGATGAACCTTGAAAACATGCTAAGAGAAAGAAATATAATGGCCCAAAAGACTACGTTATATTACACCATTTATGTGAAATGTCTAGAATAGTCAAATTTGTAGAGATAGAAAGTAAATTAAACAGCTTTATTGAGCTCTGGGTTGCTCTGGGTGAAGAGAAAAATGGGGAATGACTATTTGGTAGGGGCTCCTTTTAGAGGTGATGAAAATGTTCTCAAGTTCAGCAGTGATGATAATTCACCTTGTAAATATAATAAAAATCATTGAATTGTCCACTTTATTTATTTATTTATTTAGACAGAGTCTTTCTCTGTTGCCCAGGCTGGAGTGCAGTGGCATAATCTCAGCTCACGTAACCTCCACCTCCCAGGTTCAAGTGGTTCTCCTGCTTCAGCCCTCCTTGTGAGTGGCTGGAATTACAGTTATGTGCCACCATGCCTGGCTAATTTTTGTATTTTTATTAAAGACAAGGTTTCCCCATGTTGACCAAGTGGGTCTTGAACTCCTGACCTCAGGTGATCCGCCTGCCTTGGCCTCTCAGAGTGCTGGGATTACAGGTGTGAGCCACTGCACCCAGCCAAATTGTCCTCTTTAAATGGGTGAATTATATGGTATGTGAATTACTTCTCAATAAAGCTGTTTAAAAATGAAAAAAATTACTGACAAATAGTTAAAAAATGTTGAGACACAGGTTGAAGAGAGACAAATGGATGGTGGAAGATGGCCTCTGCTAATATGATGTAAAAAAAGAAATCCTTGATCTTTGAGGAATTGCCACACTGTCTTCCACAATGATCTAGAACCAGAAATACCATTTGATCCTGCACTCCCATTACTGGGTATATATCCAAAGGAATATAAATCTTTCTGTTATAAAGACACATGTGTGCCTATGTTCACTGCAGCACTATGCACAATGGCAAAGACATGGAATCAACCCAATGCCCATCAATGATAGACTGTATAAAGAAAATGTGGTACATATACACCACGGAATATTATACAGCCAAAAAGGAATGAGATCATGTCCTTTACAGGGGCATGGATGGAGCTGGAAGCCATTGTCCTCAGCAAACTAACACAGGAATAGAAAACCAAACACTGCATGTTCCCACTTATAAGTGGGAGCTGAACAATGAGAACACATGGACACAGGGAGGGGAACGACACACACTGGGGCCTGTCAGTGGGGTGGCAGGACAGAGAGCATCAGGATCAATAGCTAATGCATGTGGGGCTTAATACCTAGGTGATGGGTTGACAGGTGCAGCAAACCACCATGACACACGTTTACCTGTGTAATAAACCTGTACGTCCTGCACATGTAGCCCAGAACTTAAAACAAAATTAAATTAAATTTACAAAAAGAAAAAAAAAAGCCCTCTTTTTTCTTCCCAAGCTTTTCTCAATTATAGCCAGCATTTACCTATTTCTTGAATCTATAATGATTCCTTTAACACTTTTCTAGATCTTGAGTTATTTGTTCAAATTATTTGTCTCCTCTCCAAGACTCATTGTTCTGTACTTGTACACATTGCAAATACTATGCTTACTTGCAGAGTTTATGAAATTGCATGCATTTTTTGCTCAATGTTACGATGTATTATGTTACAATGAAGAGTTTAATGCCATCTTTAAATGCTTACTTTTGCCTTGTACCCTTTTAAAAATATAAAAGTGCTAGATTAAGCATTCATGCCAGTTACCACAATTGTTGATTCTGCCAGAAGAGCATTCACCAGTAGGCACTGGTTCTTGTTACCTAACTCCTTCCCTGTGAAAATTATGTCTCCCTAGTAACTAGGTTGTTTTGGCCATTGTTTTGATTTTAACAGCCCTGGGAGTGGAATCTTGTCAAATGTTTTAAATTATAGCACTTCCGAATTCATTCAACAAACATTTATTGACTACCTACTATTGGCCAGATACTATTTTGTTGTTTTTTTAAATCAACGTTAAAGAACTCTAGCTGGTTAATTGAGCATGATTTTTCTCTTAAAGATACCAGTAACAGCAATTCAAAGATGTGAATGGGATTAATTCAGGGAGGGCTGTTGCTTCTGACAGATAAGTCAGTCTACCTGTTGTTGAATGACATGCAGAAAAGAACTTTGGTAGGAAGAAAGTGATTTGAGTAAATTTTTTTTGAATTTATAGAATGTTTTTGTTTTTCAGTATTTAAATGACATTTGATATTAAATCCTTACAAGAACATTGGGAGTCGGGCTGGGCAACCCTTTCCCCATGATTCTTCTGTGTATGAGGACATGGAAGTCAGGGAGGTTAGCTGATGTGCTTGCTCAGAGGTGCACAGGAACCCAGAAAGTCCATCTTATTTCATCTTACCCTCTAGGTAAAACATCTAGGATCAAACAAGACTGATAATACAGTCTCCTAACCTTTTCCAAACTATTTTAATCAAACTTGATTCTAATGTGAAGTTGTCTTTAATAAGGAAAGAATCCCACTTAGCTATTCGCTCAGCGAGGTCTGGGATTCTTTCTAATCTCTATATGTCAGCATATAATTTGAGCAAGGTTAAAAAGAAAACTAAACCTTTCCTCAATATCTGGAGATGGTGGAGTCTGTCTATTTGTCTGTAAGAGATAAAAAGGTAAAGTGTACCCCTGTTTTGGTGAGGAAAGTTCAGAAACAACTGTGTTTTGTTTATGAAAACTTCGGAATACTTATCTTTGGCTAAATATCAAATATAAAAAATCCATAAAAAGTTATCCTATGATAATTTTTGCTGGCCTCACGTTATGGCCCATGCCTATAATCCCAGAACTTTAGGAGGCTGAGGCAGGAGGATCACTTGAGGTCAGGAGTTCGAGATCAGCCTGGCCAACATGGTGAAATCCCATCTTTGCTAAAAATACAAAAATTAGCTGGACATGGTGGCATGCTCCTGTAATCCCAGATATTTGGGAAGGTGAGGCAAGAGAATCGCTTGAACCCAGGAGGCAAAGATTACAGTGAGCTGTGATTGCATTACCATATTCCAGCCTGGGCGACAGAGCAATACTGTCTCAAAAAAAAAAATTGATAATTTTTGTAAAATTATACATAGTAAAAATAAAAGGATCAGATTTTCCATCTGTTGCAAAAATTTTATAGCCTTAAATATTGTGCAAATGCATGGTGGCTCATGCCTGTAATCCCAGCACTTTGGGAGGCCGAGGCAGGTGGATCACCTGAGGTCAGGAGTTTGAGACCAGCCTGGTCAACGTGACAAAACTCTGTCTCTACTAAAAATATAAAAATTAGCCAGGCATGGTGGCAGGCACCTGTAATCCCAGCTCCTTGGGAGGCTGAGGCAGGAGAATCACCTGAACCCCGGAGGCAGAGGTTGCAGTGATCTGACATCATGCTACTGCACTCCAGCCTGGGCTACAAGAGTGAGACTCCATCTCAAAAACAAAAACAAAAACAAATTAATTAAAAAATGTATATTGCCCAAATGTGTATAAATGCTGTATTTGGAGTCATTTTCATGAGTACTCATTGAGTACTCATTGAGTACTCATTGTTTTCCGAGAACTATTAGAAATTGTAAGTATTAACTTATTTAATCTCACACACTGTGAGGTGAACTCCATATAACATAACATAACATAACATAACATAACATAACATAAAATAACATAACATAACATAATGTGGTATGACATGGTATGATGTGACATAACATACCCCCATCTTATAGATTAGGAAACTGAGGCACAGAGTGAATTAGTTTCTTTTTTTGTTTTGTTTTGTTTTTTTGAGATGGAGTCTTACTCTGTTGCACAGGATGGAGTGCAATGGTGCGATCTCAGCTCACTGCAACCTCCACCTCCTGGGTTCAAGTGATTCTCCTGCCTCAGCCTCCCGAGTAGCTGGGATTACAGGTGCCCGCCACCATGCCCAGCTAATTTTTGTATTTTTAGTAGAGACAGGGTTTCGCCAGGTTGGCCAGGCTGGTCTTGAACTCCTAACCTCAGATGATGCACCCGCCTCACTCTCCCAAAGTGCTGGGATTACAGGCGTGAGTCACCATGCCTGGCTGAGAATCAGTTTCTTGATCAAAGTGTTTTTTAAGGAATAAGGGCAAGATTTGAACCCATGCATTTAAGCACTATCCTCTTCTATCTTAGGTTAATGCTCTTGTGCTAAGCAAGGTTCTATCTGAGTCCCTTCAGAATTCATAGGTTGAAATCCCAACCTCCAAGGTGATGGTATTAGGAGGTGAGGCCTTTGAGAAGTGATTAGGTCATGAGGGTGGAGCCCTAGCGTATGGCATTAGTGCCCTTATAAAAGAGACCTTAGAAAACTCACTTACCCCTTCCACCATATGAGGTCACAGCAAGAAGACAGCTGTCTGCAAACCAGAAGAGGTCCCTCACCACACACCAGGGTCTCACTCCATTGCCCAAGCTGGGTGCAGTGGTGTGATCTCGGCTTACTGCAGCCTCAACCTCCCTGGGTTCAGGTGATCCTCCCACCTCAGCCTCCCAAGTAGCTGGGACCACAGGTACATACCACCATGCCCAGCTAATTTTTGTATTTTTTGTAGAGATGTGTTTTCACCAGGTTGCTCAGGCTGGTCTCAAACTCCTGGTCTCAAGTGATCCTTCCGCCTCAGCCTCCCAAAGTGCTGGGATTACAGGCATGAGCCATGTGCCTGGCCGGATCTGCTGGTATCTTAATCTTGGACTTCACAGCCTCTAGAACTGTGAGAAACAGATGCCTGTAGTTTTAGCCACCCAGTCTATGGTATTGTTATAGCAGCCCAAATAGACTAAGACATGTTCTTAGTTCAGATACCAGCAGCTCTCCCACATTTATCAAAAGCAAGTAGTGAGTTCACCAACACTAGGACCTTGGGCAAAGTTTGAAGTCTTTATTTAACATCTTTCCATTTCCCTGTACATATCTGTCATCCCCTTCTTTTGTCTCTGTCCACCATTTTCCCTCCTCTCATGGGCTGTGGCTCTGGTGTCTGGGGCTCCTAAGACCTATCATGGAACTCCATCCAGGGCAGCCCTTCTGTCTAACTGACCTGTTCCTTCTTTTTTCCAAATCTAAACTGCCTCCACTGTGCCCCAGCTATTCTGAGATAAGCTCAGTCGTATTTTATGTCTAAATAGAAACCTGTTGATTAGGCCAGAGCACAAAATCTGGCCAGGATTTGAGGGTGAATGAGAACAATGACTTCTAAGGTAGCTTGCCTTTTGCCTGATTCCAACCCAGCAAACAATGTAGGGAATAGACAAGACATCAAGAATGCAAAGGAGTGGCCATGACTATCCATTACCTTCCCAGTTCCCTATGTAGTGAAATTCAGTGGAACTTCCTAACTACAGTGAAACAATGCTAGGTTAGAAGAGCTGGAGATGTGGGTTCACTGCCTTTAGTATGCACAGTAGAGAAAGGAGGCACATCATAACCTGTCAGGGAATGCCTGCTTCTCCACAGTTACTTAACACTATGTTCTTATGTTCTTAGTTTTTGGGTCCACAGAGGAATTTACCATAAAGCTAATAACATTTCAGCTTCAGGACTCCTCACTTCCCCAGGCCTTTTTGAGTGGTGGCAGTTGCTTGGAGTTGTAAGTTATTCCAGGTGAGGAGGGGAAGCCAGCAGGCAATTAGAAAACAGAACTGTATAGGCATTTCTGTTAAATTTCCTGGAGTCCTCAGAAGAAAGAGACTTACTGATTTCTTTTCTCATTCTAAATTAACAATCAGTTTCATGCCTAATTTATATTTGTGGTTTAATTTATTTATGTATTTATTTTTTTGAAGTGGCTCGTAACTGCATATGCACCAGGCCCCACTCCTGAGGTCCACCTGCCCCTTATTATCCTAGCTGGATTACAAAGGAATATAATTTGTTGGAAAAAGATTTGGGGGCTAGCAGTCTGTGCTGCATATTCTGTTTGCCCCTCCAGACCTACTCTCCACCCTTCTCTCCCTGGTCTGTAGCCCAGGGGGTTACTCTCTGTGGATGCTTCCCTGGCTCCCTTGCTATCACTTGGAGTCCATCAGTGAGATCATCTGCAGGGGATGGGAGGACTGGAGAAGAGTGTTGATTTCTCTGACAATGGATTGGCAGCAGGGTGGGCCTCATGTGTATGCAAACTGTGGAGTCAGTAGGACCCCATTCTTAAGAAGGGCCCTGTACTTGGTTTAATGCTTTTCTTTCACTGTCTTAAAATTCTTAATTTAATTTTTTTTTAAAAATTTCAACTGTTATTTTAGATTTAGGGGGTACACATACAGGTTCATTATAAGGGTATATTGCGTGATGCTGAGGTATGTCATTTTATCTTTGAATGTGTGTTTTGTAAGTGAAATCAAAGGGAAAGTGGAGCATATATGTGAACAGAGGGGTTACATGCAATATATGTGTCTGCAATTTCCAGTTGCTCTGCTTGAATATAGTATTTACGGCGTCCCCATGATCATAGAATTCCTATGTACCCATACACTACATATAGGAATTCAGGGAGACTCAAAGCAAGTACAAGGTACAACTGACAAAACCCCGAGATGTCATGCTTTCTATTTCAACCACAACTTGCTTAAAATTCAGACAAAAGGCAATGCAATTTGAGAAACACATACAACCAAGGAGCCTCATCATATCATTTCTTACTCATGTTACTTCTGTTACTTCCTAACCACTTACACTAAAAATGATGTCATAGAAGGAAAGGGGAAGACAGGGCAAGCCATAGTTCCTTTTCCTTTCAGTCCTTCCTTCCTCATCCGTAAGCTGAAAGTAGAGTATTGGAATACTGTATGAGTATAAGAAAGTGAAATGAAACACTCAAGTTAGTTTTGTGCACTATTTCCACTGTTCCAGTAGGAACAAAATATGTATATATGTACAAACTATGAAATATAAGTGTATAATTTTCATGATTCTTTATGAGAGTTAAATGCCCTTATAATGGCATTTAAAATTGGCATTGCACAAGATAAATGGTAAAATTCAGGCTAATAATTTAAAATTGTAATGTTTTCTCTTTTTTAAAAATTTTTTCCGCCAGCAGTTTCAATGTTTTCTTTATTTAGAATAGTGTTAGATACAAAATTTTAGAAACATGACAAGTTGAGGAACGAGAAAGAGACTGCAGAAGGAAAGCAAAACTTTATACTTTAGTACCTTTACCACACTTTTTTCTTGCTTTTTTTCAACTTGCACTGGGCTGCTCAAATTATGTAGTGGGCTTTGGTTAATAGTGACACTGTCTTCCACCGAAGTCCACAATTCCTGATGGGTGGCCCTGTCCTGCAACTACAGGTCTCCCTGGGCTCCAGGGATTGCCCCTTTTTCCTTTGTTCTTCAAGCCTACTCCTGGTAGCACTCCATACTGTGCTACCCTGAGGGTAGGTGGGGCATGGGGGGCGTCACCAGAGAAGGGAAGTAGATTTCACCTTCCCCTGTTATTTTCCTTTAACCTCTGTCCACATTTGTGTAAGTCATTCTTTCTTTAGTCTTTCTTTTATACTCTTCTGTTTGTTTATATATATTTTATTACGGACAATTTCAAACATAAATAGAGAATAGTATAACGGACGTCCACGTACCCAGTATCTAGCTTCAACAATAATTCTTTTACCCCTTTGGAGTGTGCCATTTGCTTCCTGCTGGGATCTTGGCTGATAGAAGGCCTTCTTATGCGTTTTGGCTATTCATCATACCCCCATCTTCAACAGGGAGCAGCAACTTGACAGCTTGTTTCTAAAAAGAAATTAATGAACATTGACCCACAGATTAAAATGGCAGAAGTAGCCTTAAACATATTCCCTGCCTGGTCAGTGAAGCTTGGTTCCCTAACTTCCTCCTGGGCATCAAAGCTCATCTCAAACTATGCTTTGTTTTGTATACAAAGCTACAAAAAGAGGGATGCTTGGTACCCTCTAAAGTAAGTGAATCACATTAATCAACAGCATTTATTCCCACCAATTGATAAATGCTTTATCTTTTCACTTGTAGGAGAAAAGGAAACATGTAGGAAGAATTATTTTTTGTGTGTGAGGAGGTCCTCTTTGTGAGAGGAATGATCACATGGTCATAGATCAGCAACATATTTGTCTTCCTCAATTTCATGAAAATAATTTTGTCATTGATGAGATTTGCTAGTAAAGCAGAAAGGTCATATCTACAAGGATAGATTCACTTTTAGTATGAGACCCTCACCACTTGTCTCATCAAAAATAATCATTTCGGGTTTAGTCTTTTTCCTAGTAAACATAATAAAAGTAATATACTATTCTATAAATAGGCATTTGGAATTAGTCTCTTTTTCATCATATCCCATCAAGGATACCACAGAATTGTCCAAATCAATAGGAAAATAGAGAAGGAAGGGGTTGGGGAAAGAACTAATATTTTTTTATTTGAGACGGAGTCTTGCTTTGTCACCCAGGCTGGAGTGCAGTGGCCCGATCTTGGCTCACTGCAACCTCCATCTCCTGGGTTGAAGCAAGTCGCCTGCCTCAGCCTCCTGAGTAGCTGGAATTACAGGCATGCACCACCACGCCTGGCTAATTTTTTTGTATTTTTAGTAGAGACAGGGTTTCACCATATTGGCCAGGCTGGTCTCAAACTCCTGACTTTGTGATCCTCCCACCTTGGCCTCCCAAAGTGCTGGGATTACAGGCATGAGCCACCTTGCTTGGCCAGAACTAATATTTATTGAATGGCTTTTTTGTGTTATAAATATTTATTGTCAATTTAATCCTCACAGTAATCCTAGGAGGTAGATGTTATTATTCCTGCATTATAGAGGAAGAAGGTGAAGCTCAAGGAGGTTAAATTGCTCCAAAGTCTACAGCTACATGATAATTACAACAACCACTATTTATGTTTTGCAGAGCTTGACCTTATGCAAAGCACTTTAGATACATTAGGAAATTTTATCCTCTGTAGTAAATCACATTATGTCCATAAT
The DNA here is from genome assembly GCF_043159975.1 of Macaca nemestrina. Taxonomy (NCBI): domain Eukaryota; kingdom Metazoa; phylum Chordata; class Mammalia; order Primates; family Cercopithecidae; genus Macaca; species Macaca nemestrina. Next base: position 70,192,244 of record NC_092128.1, read on the forward strand.
ACAGATGAGGTGAGTGAAGCATCTTGTCCAGGGGCACGTAGATATTAACTGGCAGTGTCAGAATTCTGAGTCAATTCTGTCTGACTCAAATCCTTGCTATTCTCACTTCCCTCTGCTGGTTCCCAAGGGAGATGAGTACAATTTCTGTTACAATTTCTTTTTCCGTCTTGAACTTCTCTTCCCTTTTGCCAATGTTCATTCAATCATTCTGATCTTTCTCTTTGATAAAGGACACAAAAGCAAATGTGAGTAGACAGCTCCTTTGTCATCATATTACATTGTACAGTCAATGTCAACAGTGGGCCTGTTCTTTCTTTGATTGTTTTCTTGTCTAATGTTTAATTTTCTCTGTTCATTGTCTCCAGATATTTTCACACTTGCAGTCCTAAAATATCTTAAAAAGTAACTTAAAAAGTCCTTAAAAAGGACTAAAGAAGTCCTTAAAATATCTCAAAAAGTAATATGCTCTTCACTATATTTTAAAATTGATGTATAAAATTTTTATCATGGGTAAAAGAGTTGTATATACATACACATAATAATTTCTGATATAACTAAAGACATTTAAAAAATAAATGGTCACATTATTAGTTGATATCTGTACAGTGAGATCTAAATAGTATAGCAATTTGGTGCCTTATCCTGCTCTCCAATTTATTTTTTATTGTATATATTTATGGTATATAGCATGATGTTTGCACATACATATATCCAGTGAAATGATTACTACAGTCAAACAAATTAACATATCCATCACCTTCCATAGTTACCTTTCGTGTGTGTCTGTTTGTTTGTATGTGTGTTGTGTGCCTGATAGGAGCACCTAAATTCAACTCTTAACAAATTCTCAGTGTATAATATTAAGTATAGCCCTCAGGCTATCCATTATATACTTTTAAAATATACATCATAAAGTTCTTTACCTGCAGGACATTTCTTTTGTTTATTTACTCGTTGGAATTATATTTCCATTCCACTTCCTATTATTTTTTCTACTTTAAAGAATTTCATAAGTACATACTTCTCTACAACAAAAATATGTAAAAAAATGGAAATAATTTAAAATTTCCTGTGACTATTCAATTCTGTTAGAAAATTCTACATGATTTCTTAAAACAACATAAATATATTACAAATATTGATTGGTAATTACTAAACATAAAATGTAAGACTGCATTGGAATTGCAGTTCTTACTGAGATGGGTAGTATTTTCCCCCCATATACCCATGGTAAATATACCAGGAATAGCATCAGTGCTATGATTTGGTTGCTATAGGTGCTGAGAAGCTTTTCAACTAAATAAGTAAATGGGAATGAGAGTTTCATTATGGCAATGGGGCTCAGTTCTTTGAATTCTTCTTCAGTTACATACCAAAAATTACATGGTAATCTGTCATCAAGATGGTTTTTAGTGATCTCTCCTCTGTGGACTTGATTAGATGTCTTTCACTTTGGTGAAAAGCAGATAATTAGAATCCATCTAACTTGCAACAGGATTAATTATCCCATTACTGCAATCATTTTTTCCCCTTTCTTGAGTGTTCTAGAGGTTTTTGCACCTGAGAAAATGCATTCGTAGGCTTGGGATGAGTGTGAGGTACGCCTTTCTATATTATCAAGTGATAAAAGCAAGATGATTGGGCAGGGGAGATAGGAAAGGAGAACAGCCCGATGACTTGACCACAGGACAAGCTTATCAGAAAACATATTCCTTTGAAACAATCCATGCCCACTTACCCCTTAGGAAGACTCTACATACCTTCCCTCCGCTGCCTGAAGACTGCTGATCTGTAGGCTTCACTCACTTGGTGCTATAGCACCTTGGCACTGTAGATAAATGTTGAGGCTGATCTCCTACATTGTCCTGTGGAATGACATTTTTTCTACTCCCATTTTTAGCACATATTTTCTTAAACTTTCAACTCTTTCAAAAGCTTCTTTAGTTAGCCTTGTGTGGTGATGTGTGCCTATAGTCCCAGCTACGATGGAAGCTGAGGCAGGAATGATCACTTGAGTCCAGGAGGTCGAGGCTACAGTAAGCCATGATAATGTTACTGCACTCCAGCCTGGGTAACAGAGTGAGACCCTGTCTCAAGAAATCAAGTAAAATAAAATAAAATAAAAATAAAGTTTCTTTGGGGCACTGTAAATAAAACAGCAACATTTGTGCACAGATGTTTTATAATCCTGGCCAATTCATTTTAAAAAAGAAATAAAAAGAGAAAGAAATAAGGAGAGAAAGGATGAAGAAGAAAGAAAAAGAAAGACCATAAGGAGTAAAGAAAGAAAGAAAGAAAGATCACAAATACTCTTGAAGATAGAGAGGAGATTTTAAGTTACAAAAGGCTGATTCTGTATGGAGGGGCTGCACATGGTATATCAGGCATGTGGGGATTCAGTTTTCTCTTTCCATGCGTATGCAGACATTGACTGGTTACCTCTGTTTCTTGCTTCCCTCAGCAAGAGTACCCCCCAGCTCATTCCCAATTATCTGACTTTTGTGACTGAGCCCATGTCAGCTCCATGAACAAGACCTGATTGTTAACCTAGGCCAATCAGTATATCCCATACTCCTGGCTATAGGAATTGATTGGTTCAATTAAGCAAATAGTCCAGTCGCAGAGATTATGCTTATGCTTCTGTGGAGAAAGAAAGCATACAAGCATTACATATATCTGTTATTGGCAGAGATGTTTTCTTTGCTGCTGGACATGAATGTGGAGATATAGCACCAGAAGCCTCTGGTAGCCATCTTGCAACCATAAAGGCAAAAGTGTCTTAAATTTTTTTTGGTTTTAAATTTGTGTGGGTACATAGTAGGTGTATATATTTATAGGATACTTGAGATGTTTTGATATAGGCATACAATGTGAAACAAGCATATCGTGGAGAATGGGGTATGCATCCTTTCAAGCATTTATCCTTTTAGTTACAAATAGTCCAATTACATTATCTAAGTGATCCAACGCTATTGGTTTCTACTACGATTTTTTTTTTCCCATCTTGAGCTTCTCAGCATTCCTGGCAGGACCAAGAAAGAAAGAAACTGCATGCCAGTCATGGTCATTTGACCAAATCAACCTCTATCTGATCCAGATAAGTCCCCAAATACTCTGTTATGTGAACCAATGAAATTTCCTTATTGTTTTTCAGTTTTAATGGGATTTCAGTGACTTGCAGAAAGAATGATAAATTATGTAAAAAGTAATAATATAGTCACTCACTGTAATCAGAATATCTCTGCATTTAGTTTTACTCTTTTTTTTTTTCTGCACATATTGGGATTCACAGACACATGTTTTGAAGAAAGCATACCATTGCTTAAAAACAATGAAAAGCCACAGATCTAAAAAGAAAACAGAAAAGAAAAGCTATAGACCTAGATCTTGATTCATGTCAGGAAAGATACTGGTGTTTATGGGGGTCAATATACAGCACCCTTCTTTTCTCTACCTCATCTCCAAAGCCACTGAGATCTAGATCAAAATGTGAGTATTCTTCTGATGGAGCTGCTGTAGTCATGGTGAGCTTCCTAATACTTCAGACCTAGCTGGACTTTCTCACCCAGCCACAGGCAGCACTGAGCCAGCACAGGCCTGTTCTTGGGAAACTAATGATAAGGGTGCATAAACAAATGAAGACTCCATAGACAGGCTGACTTTTAAGAGAAGAGAGAAAGGAGGGGCATGGCTACAGTACCAGTGTCTTATCTCAGCCAGTATGTCAATCCTCTTACCCAGAATGAGATAAGAATAGGCAGGCGCTGAGAGTCAAGAAAGCAAATGTACAAAAATATGTAAAGAGAATTGTGGCAAATACTAGAAAGGAAACAAACAAGGCCTTGTGAGAAAATAACTGGGCAGGGCTGTTTTAAAAGAGGTAGCCCGGCAAGGCTCTATGAGAGGACATTTAAACTGAAGCCCGAAGGATGAAAAGGAAACTGTCATTCAAATGGGGGAGGATATTAGAGACAGGAGAGCATTCCAGGTTGAAAGATCTGGCAGATACAAAGTCCCCAGGGTGAGGATGAGTATAGGTTGGTGGTGCACAAGGTGAAGGCTTTAGGCAAGGCTGAACCATGCCTTAAGTGGGGATCAGGTGTTTGGATTTTGTTCCAAGTGCAATGGGGAGTTGTTGAACCATCAAACAGGAGAGTGACATAAACTGATACATGGTTTCAAAAGATACCTTTGGCTGTTCTGAAAATGAGCTGGGCAGGTTTCAGAGCAGAGACAGGGAGGTCAGTTGGGAGAATATTGTAGTAGCCCAGATAAGAGATAGTGGTCTAAAGCAGTGGCAGTGGACATACACAGAGGGTAATGGGTCTGAGACATAATTTGGAGCTAGGCTAGACACAGTTTGCTGATGGATTAAATACAGTTGACTAATGAGTGCCTAAATTTTTTTCCTAGAGCAAAAACATATACTATTTCCTCCCTCCCTTCCTTTCTTCCTTTATTCTTTCTGCAAATAAAATATACAGGAGGCCATTAGTTTGGACTAAACTCCTGTACTAAACCCAGCAGACCAAACCAAATGGAGTTCCTCATGCTGAAGTTCCAAGCCACCAAGCTGAAATTAAGCTGTTTATCTGAACTTCAGAGAAATCAGGGGAAAGAGAGATAATAGCCAAATTCCCAAACAGGCCAGTTTTAGCCAGCATGATAAAGAAGTCACTCCTGCTTTAACCTTTACAAAGAAAGTAACTTTGAAATGACCAATCCACTTTTTGTTCTCAGTTTCTGTTTCTTCAGCCTATAAAGTCAATCTCTTCTGCTCAGCTCCTCGGAATACTGATTCTATTTTGTAGGGATTGCCTGATTCTGGAATCACAAATAAAAGCCAATTAGATCTTTAAACTAAACTTGTGATTTTGTTTTTGACCCTTCCTTCTTTCCTCTTTTTCTTCTTTCTTTCTCTTCCTCTTTTATTCTTCTTTGCCTTATTCTTTTTTTTGTATAAGAAGAGTACATCAATATTTCATGTACAGACACGTTAAGTTTGAGATATATAGTTGAGATTCAACTATAAGGATAAGAGATTCTGGAGTTTAAAGGAGATGTTTAGTTTGGATATATGTATTTGGGAATTATCAGCAATTACATGGCATTTAAAGCCACGGGAATAATTGAGAGCATCTAGGGAGAGGGTAAACAAACAGAAGAGGTTCAAGTAATCAGAAGATCCCCAACATTTTGAAGTCTACTAGAAGCAAAGGAGCTAGAAAGGAAATTGAAAATGCATAGCCAGTTGGGTAGATGGAAAACTAGAATATAGCCTCATGGAAGTCAAGGGAAGAGCACTTTAAAGCAGGGGGTGGCCAATTGCATCATATGCACAACAAGAACACTGTAAAATGAAGACAGAAAGATCTCTTGCATTTTGTCCCATGGAAGTCTTAGGTTGCCCTTAACAAGAACAATTTCAGTAGGGGAAAGAAAGATATTCATAAAGAGTTGAGGAATGAATGGGACGGGGAAAGGACGGTCTCATCAACAAATACTTTTAGGATATTTTGATATCCATTGCAGAAGAAAAAAATTAGACCCTTATCTCACACCATATACAAAAATCAACTCAAAATGGATTGAAGATTAAACATAAGACCTGAAAATGTAAGACTGCTAGAAGAAAACGTAGGGAGTTAGCTCCATGACATTGGTTTGGGCAATTACTTTTTGGATATGACCCCCAAAGTACAAGCAACAAAAGTGAAAATGAACAAATGGGATTACATCAAACTAAAAACCTTTTGCACAGCAAAGGAAACAATCAACAGCATGAAAAGACAACCTATGTAATGGGAGAAAATATTTTCAAACCATACATCAGCTAAGGGGTTAATATTCAAAATACATAAGGAACTCAAAAACTTATTAGAAAGAAAAAAAACCCTCTATTTAAAAAATGGGCAAAGGACCTGAATAGGCATTTCTCAAAAGAGGACATACAAATGGTCAACAGGTATATAGGGGAAAAAAAGCTCAACATCACTAATCATTAGAGAAATGCAAATGAAAACCACAGTAACATATGACCTCACAACTATTAGAATAGCTATTATAAAAACAACAAACGATAACAAGTGTTGGTGAGGATGTGGAGAAAAGAGAACCCTAGCACACTGTTTGTGGGAATGTAAATTAGCACAGCCATTATGGAAAACAGCATGGACGTTCCTCTTAAAAATAAAACTGTCGGCCGGGCGCGGTGGCTCAAGCCTGTAATCCTAGCACTTTGGGAGGCTGAGACGGGCGGATCACGAGGTCAGGAGATAGAGACCATCCTGGCTAACACGGTGAAACCCTGTCTCTACTAAAAAAAAATACAAAAAACTAGCCAGGCGAGGTGGCGGGCGCCTGTAGTCCCAGCTACTGGGGAGGCTGAGGCAGGAGAACGGCGTAAACCCGGGAGGCGGAGCTTGCAGTGAGCTGAGATCCCGCCACTGCGCTCCAGCCTGGGCGACAGAGCGAGACTCCGTCTCAAAATAAATAAATAAATAAATAAATAAATAAATAAATAAATAAATAAAACTGCCATATGACCCAGCAATTCCTTCTGGGTACATATACAAAGGAAATGAAATCAGTATGTAGAAGAGATATCTGCATTCTCATGATCACTGCAGCACTATTCACAATAGCCAAGATATGGAATCAACCTGTGTTTATCAATGAATGAATGGATAAAATAAATGTGGTATATATACACAATGAAAAACTATTCAGCCTTAATAAAGAAGGAAATCCTCTCATTTATGACAACATGGATGAACCTGGAGAACATTATGTTAAGTACAGTAAGACAGGCACAGAGAGGAACGCCGTATGACCTCACTCATGTATAGAATCTGAAAATTTCAACTTATGGAAGCAGAGAGTAGAATGGTGGTTACCGAGGGTTGGGGAGGGAGAGAGGTTGGGGAGTTGTTGATCAAAGGACACAAAACCTGAGTTATATACGAAGAATAAGTTAAAGAGATCTATTGTATAGTATGGTGACTACAGTTAATAACAATGTACTGCATACTCGAACGTTGCTAAGAGTAGATTGTAAGTACTCTCACCACAAAAAAAGTGAGATAATGCATATGTTAATTTACTTTATTTAGCCATTCCACAAAATATACATATTTCAAAACATCATGCTGTACACTAAAATTTTTAAAAAATCATTAAAGCACCCAAAAAGTCTATAAAATAAAAATAAATAATAATTTAAATGAAGAATAACAATGAATGGGAGGTGAAGAAATGGAAACAGAACTCTAGAAAACTTTTTTTGATAGATTTTACTGTGAAGGGGGAGTAGAAAAGCTGTAAATAGAAGGAAATGCTGGGCCAAAGGAGGTGTTTGTGTGTTTGTTTGTTTGTTTAAAGATGGGAGATTCTATGGCTGTCTGTTCGCTGATGGATCTAGTAAGGTGGGATGTAGTGACATGCAGGAGAGAAAAGGGTAAAGCAAAGCAGTGAGGTCTTGGAGGAGAAGGGAGGAAATAGTCCAAAGCACGAAGATTGAGACTGAAAATTGAGAGTGAAGGCTGTCCTTCACCTAACTGGAGAGAAAAAGAAGGTAGAAGCAGAAATGAGGCTGGGCATGGTGGCTCATGCCTGTAATCCCAGCACTTTGGGAGGCTCAGACAGGAGGATAACTTGAGGCTAGGAGTTCAAGACCAGCCTGGGCAACATTAACAAGACCGCATCTCTACAAACAAATTAAAAATTAGCCGGGCATAGCTGCGTAGCTGGAGCTACAGGCATGCACCATCTGTGTGCCACCTGGTCTACAGATGGCACACACCTATAGTCCCAGCTATTTAAGAGACTGAGGCAGGAGGATCACTGCGGTTTGAGACCGCGGTGAGCCATGATTGCATCACTGCACTCCAGCCTGGGCCACAGAGCGAGCCCCGTCTCAAAAAAATAAAAAGAAGGCCAGGCACGGTGACTCATGCCTGTAATCCCAGCACTTTGGGAGGCCAAGGCGGGCAGATCACCTGAGGTCAGGAGTTTGAGAACAGCCTGGCCAACATGGTGAAACCCCATCTCTACTAAAATACAAAAATTAGCTGAGTGTGGTGGTGTGTGCTTGTAATCCCAGCTACTCAGGAGGCTGAGGCAGGAGAACTGCTTGAACTGGGAGGCAGGGGTTGCAGTGAGATGAGATCACGCCACTGCACTCCAGCCTGGGCGACAGAGTAAGACTTCGTCTCCAAAAAATAAAATAAAATAAAATAAAATAAAATAAAATAAAATAAAATAAAATAAAATAAAATAAAACGAACCAGACATGAGCAGGCAAAGAAGATGAGTGAGGTTCCATCTGATTTTCTATTTTCTTACTGCTACCCAAGGCCTAGGATAGAGTAATATAGCTATATCACCCTCAATAATTACAGTGTCTTATAATTATATTTTAAATGCTGCCATGTGTAAATCAAAATATGACTTAATTGGTAATGTTATAAAACTTTCCATAGGTATAAATTTACAAAGAATAACAACTTTCTTGGTTAGAGCATGTGTGTGATTTTTTCAATATAAGTACAGTCTAATGGACCACATTTAGAACTAAGTATGAGAACCAAGAGTATTCTATGATTATGATTATAGATATAATTACTGACAGTTGAGATTTGCTTGCTTGAGTAGACCAGATAATTAAGCTATCATGTTAAATAGGCCTAGGATCAAACCTATACAGAGCTGAGGGCTTTGCAAAGAGAAAAATTTCCATGGTTGGAGAACTGCATTCTTAACCTGGGCCAGGTATTTCAAAAATATGCTGTTTTGGTCATGAGGGAATACAGGGAGGGAGGAGAGTGGGTGGGGACAGAAATGTTACAGATGACTTTGTGCAAACTCATCACCACTGTAGGAAAAATAACACAAAACCACGACCCAGTCAGTAACATTATCTTAGGCCTATAGAGAACTGGCACACTTTTTGGCTGACTGTCATCCTCAATAATTTATCTTGTAGTTACACCATGTGTTTCCTTAAGAAAACTCAAAGAGCCCTATACAAGTTATTTCATTGTCTCTGTAAGATTCTGAAGCTAAAAGCAGAAGGGAAGTTGTCTAGACCAATGCTAGTCAATAGAAATATTACTCAAGCCACACATGTAATTTAACATGTTCTAGAAGTTACTTTTTTTTTTGAGACAGTTTCCCTCTGCTGTCCAGGCTGAAGTGCACTGATGTAATCATGGCTCACTGTAGCCTTGACCTCTTGGGCTCAAGCAATCCTTCCCACCTCTGCCTCCCAAAGTGGTGGGACTACAGGCGTGTGCCATCATGCCCGGCTAATTTTTGTATTTTTTGTATAGACAGAGTCTCACCATGTTGCTCTGGCTGGTCCCAAACTCTGGACTTAAGTGATCCTCCTGCTTGGCCTCCCAAAGTGTTGGAGTTACGGACATGAGCCACCATACGCTGCCTTAAAAGCTACATTTTTTAAGACATAAAAAGCAACAGATGAAATTAAGATGAATACTATATTTAATTTAACTCACCACATCTAAACTATTATCATTTCACCGTAATGAATATAAACAATTGTTCATGAAATCTGTTACATTCTTTTGTTTGTACTAAGTCTTTGGGTTTATTTTTTTTTTCAGCTTTTATTTTTAGATTTAGGGGGTACAGTACTAAGTACTTGGAAATCTAGTGTGCATTTTACACTTCCAGCAAACCTCAATTCAGACAGGCCACATTTCACATGCTCAGTAGCCACATGACAGCACAATTCTAGAGAATAAAAGAAAGGGTGACGGTCACAAAACCTGAAGTCTGGGCTCTATTGCAAGCTAACATACTGTGAGTCACAGTTTGTCACTGGCCTGCTTAAAATCCTCCATGGGTTTCCTGTCACACCTATCACAATAGCTAACATCTTACCTGTAAGGCTGCACATGGAACAGCCCCTGCCTTCCTTACTGATTTCGTAGCCTGCTAATTTCCCCCTCATTCTGTCCCCATCCTAGGCCTTCTCCTTTGCTGAGTCCAGTTCATTCCTGTGTCAGGTTGGTGGCGCTTCCTCCTTCTTCAGCCTCAAATACATCTTCTCGTGGCTCAAACTGTGACTTCATTCATTCTTTTTGCTGAAAAGTCATCTTATAAAGCCTTGCCTATGATCAGAAATAGCTCCTTCGCTAGCCACTCTCCAGCTACTTACCCTGCTTTCTTAATGTTTAATTAATTAACTTTTGAGATGAAGGCTTGCTCTGTCTCATAGGCTGGAGTGCAGTGGCGTGATTACAGCTCACTGCAACCTCTGCCTCCCAGGTTCAAGCAATTCTCCTGACTCAGCTTCCTGAGCAGCTGGGACTACAGGCACATATCACCATGCCTGGCTAATTTTTGTATTTTTAGTAGAGATGAGGTTTCATCTTGTTGGCAAGGCTGATCTCGAACTCCTGACCTCAAGTGATCTGCCCTCCTTGGCCTCCCAAAGTGCTTGGATTATAGGCATGAGCCACTATATACATATATATATATATAAACATATATATATATACACATATATATATATATTTAATTTGAGACAGGATCTTACTCTGTCGCCCAGGCCAGAGTGCAGTGGTAGGATCACAGCTCATTACAGCCTCAACCTACCGTGCGCAAGAGATCCTTCTGTCCCTGACCCCAGTAAATGGGACTACAGGCATGTGCCACCATGACTGGCTAATTTTTAATTTTTTGTAGAGACAAGGTCTTGCTATATTGCCCAGGTGGGTCTTGAACTCTTGGGCTCCAGCCATCTTCCTGCCTTGGCTGCCAAAGTGCTATGATTACAGGCATGAGCCACGGCTCCTAGCCTGAATTTTTTTTTGTTTGTTTACTATCATCTCCTCCACTGGAAAGTAAGTTTTATGAGGTCAGGGGCTTTGGTTTGGTTTATACACTGTTAGATTACCAGCACCTGGCACACAGTAGGCTTGCTGAATGGATGAGTCATTTTGGGCAGGTCATTTGGAGGGTGCAGTACAACATTTAGGAGCTTGCACTCTGAAGTGAAACTCCTTGAGTTTGTACTGTAGCCTGTCTGCTGACTAGCTCTGTTCCTTTGAGTAACTGCTTAACCTCTTGCAACCTCAGGTTCTTCATCTGAAAAATTGGGATGTTAATAATATCTACTTCATAGAGATGATGTTATTTTGAGGATTAAATAAGATAAACTAGGTCAGGTACTTAATACAGTATCTAGCTCATAATAAACTTGAGAAAAATTGCTATTATCTATTAAACAGAGATGAAAATGAATGCTTCTGCTTAGACATACTTCACCTACTCCAGTGCTCCATAGCCTTGGCTCTGGTCAAGGTTCCTAACAGATGTTCCTCGATGTGATCCATCCCTATCTCAGTTACCCTTTTGGCACCACTGGGTAGATTGAACGTTCTCCTCCCTGATTCCCACAGTACACAGACTTTCCTACTACTTTTCTGCCTGCCTCTGCTCATCCCCCTTTGCAGGCTCCTCATCCTCTTCCCTTTTTATATTTGTTCAGGCTCTGCCTTTGACACTGATTATTCTTTTCTTTTTCTTCAATTTTTCAATTCCATTAGTATACACATAACACAAAATTTACTATGTTTAAGTATATACAATTCAGCGGTATTAAATATTCATAATGTTGGGCAATCATCACCACCATCCATCTTTTTTTTTTTTTTTTTTTTTTTTGAGACGGAGTCTTGCTCTGTCGCCCAGGCTGGAGTGCAGTGGCCGGATCTCAGCTCACTGCAAGCTCCACCTCCCGGTTTTACGCCATTCTCCTGCCTCAGCCTCCCGAGTAGCTGGGACTACAGGCGCCCGCCACCTTGCCCGGCTGGTTTTTGTGTGTGTGTGTATTTTTTTGTATTTTTTAGTAGAGACGGGGTTTCACCGTGTTAGCCAGGATGGTCTCTATCTCCTGACCTCGCGATCCACCCGTCTCGGCCTCCCAAAGTGCTGGAATTACAGGCTTGAGCCACCGCGCCCGGCCACCACCATCCATCTTAATGACTCTTCTTCTTTTATAAAACTGAAACTCTGTGCCCATTAAACAATAACTCCCCATTTCCTCCTTGCTTCAACCCCTGGCAAGTACCATCCTACTGTCTGTGTCTATGATTTTGACTACTCTTAAATACCTCATGTAAGTGGAATCATACAATATCTGTCTTTTTGTAATTGGCTTATTTTTCAATTAGCATAATGTAAAAGTTCATCCATGTTGTAACATGTGTCAGAATTTCCTTCCTTTTTAAGGTTAAGTAATATCCCATTGTGTGTCTACATCACACTTTGCTTAACCATTTATCTGTCAATAGGTACTTGAACTACTTCCACATTTTAGCCATTGTGAATAATGCTGTTATAAACGTGGGTGTGCAAATATGTCTTTGAGACCCTATTTTCAATTCTTTTGGGCATATACCTAGCCACTGATTACTCTTTATACCTTCTACCTGAACAATCTCATCCACCCCCAGGCCTTCAATTGCTATTTCTTTTCTTTCTGCTTTTTTTTTTTTTTTTGGAGGGGGATGGATCTCGCTCTGTTGCCCAGGCTGGAGTGCAGTGGCATGATCTCAGCTCACCGCAATCTCTGCCTCCTGGGTTCAAGCTATTCTCCTGCCTCAGCCTGCTGAGTAGCTGGGATTACAGGTATGTGCCACCATGCCTGCCTAATTTTTGTATTTTTAGTAGAGACAGGGTTTCACCATGTTGGCCAGGTTGGTCTCAAACTCCTGACCTCAGGTGATCTGCCCGCCTTGGCGTCCCTAAGTGCTGGAATTACAGGCATGAGCCACTGTGCCTGGCCTTCAATTGCCACTTCTATGCTGATAATTCTAAATCTACATCTCTAGTCCAGCTTTCCTGTGCTCCAGGCCCATGCCTGTGATGCCCTGACAGCCATTCTGCTTGGATATCCAATATTGAAATTATTCTATTTCCTCCAAACCTTCTCCCCTTCAGTATTTCTTGTCTAAATGAATGGCATCTCCATGCACCCATCGTCCAAACCAGAAAATGTAGTACTAATCTGTAGTCCTCCCTCTCCAATCCCACAATCCAATCAACCTCAAAGTACTCACACATCTACTTCTACATACTCCTATAGTCATACCTGAATTCAGGTCAATATCACTTCCTGTTTATCTTCCAGGGTACTGGTAACTAATAGCTTCCTAGAGACACCTCTGTATCCATTCTTTCCTCCCTCAAATTCTTTTCCATAAAGTAACTAGAATAATTTTAATAAAATGAAAATCTGATATCATTATCGGATGCTCAGAGCCTCATTGCTTAGAGCTTCAAGGTGATGGGTAGCTCTCCCTTGCCTTTAGGACAAAGTCAATGTTTTTAGTCATTTAATAGTTAGTTATACATATTTTAAGTTTTATACCCACACCTGTTACAAACAAACAAAACAGTGGCCCGACAACATACCCTCTCCCATATCACTGTCCACGATTTCTTATGGTTCAGTTCCCTAGGGGCAACCACTTCCAGCTATTCTACCCAATTCCTTTGAAATTATCTCCATATCTCTAAATAACGTATTTAAAGGGCTATTAAAGTTTTCTCTCAGTAACTTCTAACTTTAGAAGTGAAGATTTAATTTCACCAAACCCTATAGGTACCCATACACATGTACACCTTCCATTCCTTTTCTTCCCAACATGATCATGATTTAATAATATTGCATTCAGTATTTGCACTGATAGGACTTTCTACATATTTATTTCTGTATATTTTATTTATATCTGAGCCATATACTATGCTATGGAGCACTCTTCTTTTCTTGTACTGCTTTTCGTTTTTTTTCTGGAGTTAATAACCCTCTTTTTCCTCCCCTGTAACTTCATTTTTGTGATGAAGATGCTGATTCCATTTTTGTTGTTTGACTGTTGATAGCTTTCTTCTTTTATCTTTTCTTTCCTTGTTTTTTTGAGACAAGGTCTCACTCTGTTGCCTAGGCTGGAGTGCAGTGGTGTGAAGACAGCTCACTGCAGCCTCAACCTCCTGGGCTCAAGCAATTCTCCTTGACCACAGGTGCCTGTCATGACACCAGGCTTGCTTTGTTTACTTACTTATTTATTTGTTTGTTTGTTTATTTATTTATGAGAAGAGGTCTTGGCCATGTTGCCCAGGCTGGTCTTGAACTCTTGGGCTCAAGTGATTCTCCTGCCTTGGCTTCCCAAAATATTGGGATTATACGTATGAGCTACTATGCCTGGCCTGTTGACAGTTTTCAATTACTACCCCTTTTTCCTGTCTCCTCTACATCTCTGGGAATCAAGATTAAAAAAAACCTGTGTAGGCCCTTGCCTTTGAAATCCAATGAGAATGTAAAATGACACTCTGGCCCATTATAGGAGAATTTTCTTCCGTGCTAAGTCTACCCTTAAACCACAATAAAATCCCCAAACCACTTCCAGCCCTTTGCGCATCTTCTTTCCCTGTTAGGAATCCCCAATTACTGTACTAAATCTAGTTTATTCATATTCACTGGTAAGTGCATTGTGTCGTCTGTCTGGACACCTAAATAAATTTCTGGGTGGGCAATCATGCCCATCTCTGTGCAGACTGATCAAAACAGCTTTCAGCTTTCCATGTTCTTATTAACATGTCTCCAAACTGTCCCCACCTCCAGTTTTGTAAATCTTCCCTCAACATGCTTTAAAAAATTTTTTAATTAAAATTCAGTCTTAAAGTTTTCTTTTTTGTCAACCTATCTTCACATTGATCAATGTGATTTAAAAACCAGTTGTTCTTTCAGTGTAATTTTCTTGATGAACTTTCTCCTAGAGTCTTCTGCCCTGCTCCAGTCCACCAGATTGGTTGACGTGCATCCATCTGCACTGTGGTCTTAGGTTCTCCCTCCATCATCATCCTGCCATTCTCACGTATTGGAACCCTGTTACATGGATTCCATTTCCCCTTTTCTTGTTCTGGTTGAACAAATCTTCTGATGGCTTACTGAGAAGTGAAACTGGGAGGTGGCATTTTTGACCTTTCATATCTGAAAGCATTTATTCTCTGCTCTCCCACCCAATTAGTAATTTGGCTGAAAATAGAATTCTAGAGTAGAAATCACTCTCTTCTACTATTTTCTAGTATCCAGCGTTTCTGTTGAGAAGTCTAAAACCATTCTGATACTGGATTCTTTTTAGAATCCTGATTTTGTTTTCTGAAAGTTTTTCAAATAGTCTCTTGGTTCACAGGATTATGCAATTTCACAATGAAGTGTCTCAGTGTAGATTTATTTTCATTTGCTGTCTTGAGAACTTGATAGACCCTTTCAATTTGGCAAGTAGTTTTCCTTTATTAAAATAAATTTTCTTGAATTATTTCTTTGATAATTTCCTCTCTTCTATTTTCTTTGTTCTTGCTTTCTGTAAACTCCCATTATTCAGATATTGAACTTCCTGAACTAGTCTATACTTTCTCATCTTTTTTCCTCCAATTTCCTTCTCTTTATCTTTTTGTTTTACCTGCTGGGGAATTTCATCACCTTTAAATTTTAAAACTTTACCTGAAATTTTCTTTTATCTTATTTTTTATTTTTATTTTTTTTGAATGACTGAGTCTCACTATGTTACTGAGGCTAGAGTGCAGTGGTGTGATCACAGCTCACTGAAGCCTCAACCTCCAGGGCTCAAGCTATTCTACCGCCTCAGTCTCCTGAGTAGCTGGGACTACTGGTGCACACCACCACACTTAGCTAATTTTAAAACAATTATTATTTGTGGAGACAAGGTCTTGCTATGTTACCCAAGCTGGTCTCGAACTGCCGGACTCAGTTATTTTCCTGCTTTGGCCTCCCAAAGTGCTTGGATTCCAGGTGTTTGCCACTGTGCCCAGCCTATAAAATTTCCTTTTAAACTATGATATTTTTAATATCCAGCAATTTATTTTTGGCCTTTGACTGTTACTTTTTAACAAAATTTGTAGTACCCAATTCTTGTTTAATGGCTGTAATATGTTACAATATTTCACTATCTTTTTTTGAAGATATTACTTTTTTTTCTTCTTCATAGTCTTTATTTCTTCCTAGCTGTTTTTCTATTAGTTTGTTTTGGCCTCTACTTTTCTTATTATATTCTATCAACTATTTGGAGATCCTTGGCTGCCTGCCCATATCTGGGAGAAAAGCACTGAAAAGTTTTTGGAAAGCTTGATTTATATGGTTCAGCCTGTCAACTGTGGTTTTCACTGCAGGATAATCTGTTGGCCAGAACTACGTGAAGGAAGTGAGGAAAGATGGCTAGGGTCCTTGACATTCAGTTATAAATTTTCAGTAGGTTGCTTCTCAGCCTTGCCAATGGCTGGCTTAGGAATCAACTTTCTTGGGACTGACAACTATAATTTTTCCAGTTTCCAAAATTGTGTTGCTGCTTTTTCCTCTTCCATTACCTGTGTGCTTATGGACTTATGCTTTTAAAAATTTCATTCGTCATAGTTTTGGTGAGTTTTCAGGAGGAACAGAAACTACCATGAATGTTGTCTGCCATTTCTAATAGGAATTAAAGCATACATACCTTTTACTGTGTAAGTATTAAAGTGTCTCCCTTTTGGCCCTTGCCAAATTTGCCAACCTCATCTGATGTCTGTTGTATACTCCAACTGCCTTTCAGATTCTTGAACCCGCTGTGTTCTGCCTTTGCCATCTGGCCTCCACAAATGTTGATCCCTCTGTAAAGAACTTCTGCTTGTTGGGTGACTACCTCTTTGGATCCTTCAGATCTCAGTTTAGGTGTGATTGCTCAGAGAGGATGTGTCTCACCCTCAAATTATGGTGAAATGTCCCTGCTGTGGCATTCAGTCTTTTCTCTATTTTAAAATGGGTCACGTTTTATTGTAAATGGTGGTTTTAACATCATTTTTGTTCACTAGTCTGTAAGCTTTGTGCAGGCAGGGATTATGACCATGCTCCATCTCATCCACTGCAGTATAACCAAATCTTAGCACAGTACCTGAGACATAGTAGGTGCTCAATATGTGTTTGATCAATAAACAAATGAAGACAAGTAAGATTACTTTTTTACAATAAGGAAATACAGTACTGAAAATGGATCCTCCCAGTGCTTTCTGGTTAACTACATCATCTGTCCCTCTTTTCTTGGTTTGTAATTAAAAGGTGGCTGGCTCATGCCTGTAATCCCAGCACTTTGGGAGGCCGAGGCAGGCGGATCATGAGGTCAGGAAATCGAGACCACCCTGGCTAACACGGTGAAACCCTGTCTCTACTAAAAATACAAAAAATTAGCTGGGCGTGGTGGCGGGCGCCTGTAGTCCCAGCTACTCAGGAGGCTGAGGCAGGAGAATGGCGTGAACCTGGAAGGCAGAGCTTGCAGTGAGCCAAGATTGCGCCACTGCACTCCGGCCTGGGTGACAGAGCGAGACTCCTTCTCAAAAAAAAAAAAAATAAAATGAATAAAATAAAATAAAATAAAAACCAAATATACTTGATTAGGAGCCCCAAAATTGGGGAAATGAGATAACAACTCCTTAAATTTGTAGGTAGTAGGGCCAGGATAATTGTCCATCCCTAATTTACAGTCAAGAAAGCAGAGGATTGGTAATACTACACAGATTATGAGAGAAGATTCTAGAACTAAGAATTAATATCTTCTGCTTCTAGCCCTGCTTTTACACCGTTCGAAACACACCTAGGATGTTTATCTCTCCAACTTGTCCTTCATGTTCTGTAGGTGCCTCCATGTTATCCTCTCTATCTGACTTTCATCAAATAACTACCATCATGTTGCTATTCCAGGAAGTGAATCATTGGTTCTCACTTGATGGGGGCAGTGCAATAATCATCTTAGAGTCTTTTTCAATCTACACATGGCTCTTCCTTCTCCTGCCTTTCTGGTCCCTGCCTAGAATGTCCTAGAGCAGTCCTTTAAATGTGTACCCTAATAACTTTGGTATGACTGTCTTCATAGGTAAGGAATGTTGGTTTAAATATTAATTATGACTAAGTTGTATTTTATTAATGCTACCGACATTAGTACTTTTCTTTTCTCAGATGTGGAGGTGGTGGTATAATGTGAATCAAATACCAGCTTCAGAACTTTTTAAATTTATCTTTTAATTTTTAGTTTTTACTCACAACATGGCTGCTTACTTATAGACAGCTTTAGAACTTGATTGACCTGCTGACCTGCCACTCACCAGCTGAGTTGGTTTGTTCCATTTTACCTTTTTATTTTGAAAATTTAAAAACCTAGAGAAAGTTTAAAAAAATGCAATGGAAACTGTATATTCCTCACCTACATTCACCAATTTTTATCATTTTTGTCACTACCCTCTCCCGTGTGTGTGTACATATGCATATATACATATGGAGATAGATCTATATGTATGCATATGTTGCTATTAAATCATTTGAACACAATTTTTGTTGTTGAGCCATTTAAAAATAATTTGTATATATCATGACATTTTATCCATAAATACCTGTCACACCTAAGAAAATTAACTTGAATCCAACATCAAATACACTGTCAATATTTTAATTTCTAATCTTCTCAAATGTATTTTACAGCTGTGTGTTATGAAATACTGTGCGGTTTCACATTATTTTTTAATCCAGGAGTCAGATAAAGTTTGTGCATTACTTGTGGTTGCTATGTCTCTTTAATATAGAACAATACCCTTGCCTTGTTTTGCTTTGTTTTTCATGAACAAACATGAATATTGATACCCTTTCAAAAGCCCTGATCAATAATCTTCTAGAAGTTCCCACATTCTGGACCTGTGTGATTGTTGAACATTTTTGGCAAGAATACAACATAGGTGGTGTGGGTACCTCTTGTTGCCTTACATTAGGAAGCACATGGCATTCAGGATGTCCCCTATTGGTGAGTCTATGTTTGATCACTTGGGCAAGGGCGTAACAGCCAACCAATCCATTGTGAATGTAATCTGTAGAGGGTTACATTGTAGAGGATTATTACTGCTATGGTTTGGATGTTTATGTTCCCCCTAAATTCATACATTGAAATCTAACCTCCAATGTGATAATATCAAGAGGTGGGGACTTTTGCAGGTGATTAGATCATGAGAGTGGGGCCCTCATGAATGGGATTAGTGCCTTGATGAAAGAGGCCCCAGGAAGCTTGTTTGGCCCCTTCTACCATGTGAGAACAAAGCAAGAAGGCACCATCTATGAGAAATGGGTCGTTACCAGACACTGGATCTGCTTACACCTTGATTTGGACTTCCCAGCCTCCAGAACTGTGAGAAATAAACATTTGTTGTTTATAAAACATATAGTTTATGGTATTTTTGCTAAAGCAGCTCAGATAGACTAAGAAAATTACCATGTGGGTATTCTTTTTTTTTTTTTTTTTTTTTGAGACAGAGTCTTCCTCTGTTGCCCAGGCTGGAGTACAGTGGCACAATCGTGGCTCACTGCAACCTCTGTCTCTGGGGTTCAAGCAATTCTCCTGCCTCAGTCTCCCAAGTAGCTGAGAATACAAGCATACACCACCATATCCAGCTCATTTTTGTATTTTTGGCAGAGACAGGGTTTCACCATGTTGGCCAGGCTGGTCTCGAACTCCTGACCTCAAATGATCCCACCCACCTCAGCCTCCCAAGGTGCTGGGATTACAGGCATGAGCCACCATGCCTGGCTGATATTCTTTACTCAACAAAAATATATCCAGTGATTTATTTGCCTCAATCAATTATT
The DNA here is from genome assembly GCF_043159975.1 of Macaca nemestrina. Lineage (NCBI taxonomy): Eukaryota > Metazoa > Chordata > Mammalia > Primates > Cercopithecidae > Macaca > Macaca nemestrina. Next base: position 70,211,946 of record NC_092128.1, read on the forward strand.
ACATCGGTGTTGCAAAATCGTGACTTTCTAATTCTGCTGTAACTTTGACACTTACTCAGCTGAGTAGTGTTTCTCATTTTTTATTTTTCAGAGAAAGGGTCTCACTCTATTGCCCAGACTGGAGTGCAGTGGTGTGATCACAGCTCATGTAGCCTCAACGTGCTGGACTAAAGCCATCCTCCCACCTCAGGCTCAGGAACAGCTGGGACTACAGGTGCATGCCACCACACCTGGCTAATTTTTAAATTTTTTTGTACAGATGGGGTCTCCCTATGTTGCCCAGGGCTGGTCTCGAATTCCTGGGCTCAAGCAATCCTCCTGCCTAGGCCTCCCAAAGTGCTGAGATTACAGGTGTGAGCCACTGTGCCTGGTCAGCTGTGTAGTTTTAGGAAATTAATTTGATTTCAGGCCAGGCGTGGAGGCTCATGCCTGTAATCCCAGCACTTTGGGACGCTGAAGTGGGTGGACTGCTTGAGGTCAGGAGTCTTAGACCAGCCTGACCAACATGGTGAAATCCGTCTCTACTAAAAAATACCAAAAATTAGGTGGGTGGTGGCGGGCGCCTGTAATCCCAGCTACTGGGGAGGCTGAGGCAGGAGAATCGCTTGAATCCAGGGTGGAGGTTGCAGTGAGCTGAGATCCCGCCACTGCACTCCAGCCTGGGTGACAAAGTGAGAATCTGTCTCAAAAAAAAAAAAATTAATTTGATTTCAATGAATGTTAGTTTTTTCACCTGTAAAACAGGATAATAAAAGACAACTCATAGGGTGATGGTGAAAGTGGAAGCAATGTCTTCAACTGCCTAGTATGTAGCAATGACTCCACAAATGATAGTTTAAAAATGTTTATTTAGATCACTTACAAACACCAGTTAGAGAGGAACCCTTTTTCCAAAGTCAGTTGTACATCTTTCAATACCACACTTTTTAATTTCTTTCCTATAACGTAGGAAAAAGCAAAATACAGTGTTGTAATTTAAAAGTTTGGATGTATTTATTAACCTGAGTATGGCCACTTTCTTAAACTCTCTTTGCTTCAGAATAGTTCCTTTTTATACAATAAGGACAATCGTGATTATACCCAAAGTATATCAAAAGAAAAAGAAGTGACCACCATCATGTGATAAAAATGCTTTATAAAAGGAAACTTTTTGGCAAACAAGTGTGTGTCAATCTAGAACTGGAACCTGTGTAATGATCTTGGGCATACTTTTGGCATTTCTAGGCCCATTTTCTTGTGTAACCTCGTGATAATAATAATGCCTCTTGGGGTAGTATAAGATAAAATGAGATCATTAATTCATAGCCTATTATAAAACCATAAGTTATGATAGTAACATTTTACAATTACAAATATTGAATTATTTTAGCTAGAGAATGTCATATGTGCAATGATGCTATCAATATGACTTCTATAGATACTTTTTCTTTTTGGTTTGTAAGTGCTTGATTAGAATAGACATGTGAATGCAGATGAACTGTCAAAAGGCCTGGGAGGAAAGACTAGGATGTTTTTGATAGAAAAGGTGCATTTCTGAACTTAATTGCCCTTAACAGGACTTGTCTGGACCACACAAAAGCCATAAAGTTTTAGTTCACTAAGGTATTAATTTCTGTCCACTTTCACATCCATGTCCAGGGTTCAATTACAGGGCTGGTCTCGGAAGTTTCGTTTCGTTTTGATGGATACAACATGATACATTGAAATTGATGCCATTCATGGGGACCTATAGTTAATGGCACATCTGTAACACAAATACAAGTAATACCAAAAATCATTATTAAGTGAACTGTATCTTAGAAATGGTGGTAGATGTTTTCTCATATAAACGTCTATAGTACAAGTTATGTAACAATAAAAAACATGAATGATATGCAATATAATATTTAAGCATGGTTTAATGGGAGAGGGGAACTTACCAGTTTTTATTGCATGCTTTGACCCTGGTAGTTTTCCTTCTTCAAACCTATTCTGAGCTAATTTATGTTTAACATCATTTAGATGTTTTTACAACTTCTTTGTCCTTATAGTCATTGGCAAGTAGATCAATTTACTTATGTCCCTCGGTCTCTTGAGATGTAGGATGAAAAAATGCACAATTACCTATAAAATAAACAAATGTAGGTCTCATTCTTGAACAAGCCTAGAGGTTTTGTGTCAGCAGACAGTGATTTCTGTAAACCTGAAAAGGATCTGAATTAGGAAGGAGTAGGCAATGGATGGGTGATGGAACAAGGAGGAGAGATGAAGGAAGTCTTCATTGGCCTGAGTTGTGAATACGCTGGTTTCTGGAACCTTCCATTTTACTCCCATTTCTGATTTCAATTTGCTCTTTGTCAAAGAAAAAAAAAAAAGGAATCCTTAAGTTTGGATACTGGTCAATAGTTGGAACATAAGAGTTGGTGACAAGAGTTTTAGAGTCAATGTGCCAATTTCACTGATAAGTCACTGAGAACTTTGTACAAGTCATTTAACCTTGTGTTACTTCAGTTCCTGATGTGTTCAAAAAGGATACTTTTGATCTTAAAACTAGTTAAATAGGTTGACTATTTAGAGTTCTAAGAGGATATTTATTTATGTAAATGTCTACCACTTTAATAATTACACTCTGGCAGTATGTCTTAATCTTTAACTATCTATGCTTTGGCTAAATTTTAAAACTTTACATTATAAACATATCTTTTTTAAACTTCATTTTCCAACTCTATTCTTCACGTCCTTGGTATCCTTGTTTCATGGATTTCTTTTCTCTCAGAATATTTTAAAAACTGTTTCAGATCAATAAGTCTGCTTTTGCTGGTATTTTGGATTCTAATCAAATCTTTTATATTTTATCTTACTTGAATTAGGATTCTTTCCCTTATAATCTACTGCCAGCATATTAGCCTGATATTTTTCTTGTATGGAAAATATCTACATTTTATTTTACAGTAAAAGCATAATGTATATGTAATGTGACTAGAAATGATGTATCTTAAATTTCACATAACTTTTGTCAACGAATCCTTGTCTATCTTATTTGTGTATGACTTACTCTTCATGTATATATATATATCTATAGTATATAAGATGGAAGAGGGAAAATTTCATCATTACATTTTATTTATCTATTAGAGATAGCGTCTTGCTGTGTTGCCCAGGCTTGTCTTAAACTCCTGGGCTCAAGAGATCCTCCCACTTTAGCCACCTGAGTAGCTGGGACTGTAGGTATGGGCCATTGCTTCTGGCTCACCATTAAATTTAGAATTAGAATTTTGCAGCTATGAATGGACCTAGAGGTTATCTAGTTCAAGCCCCTCATTTTAAATATAAGAAAATGGGTAAATCACTTAGTTGTCTAAGGCTACAAAGCACTTAGTGATAGACAGTAGGGACTAGAACTCATCAGTCCTGGGTCCCCAGCCACTGTTGTTACTACTGAACTCCTAATACACTTGTATCCTTTAATTGGTGAATTTGGTTAAGGTCAACACATGTTGGGTTCAGCCTCTAGATAAGCTTATCTCTTTGTACTTGAACACTGCACCTTTAATTCAGGCCATCCAAAACTATAACCTTGTAAATCAGAAGCTGAGATGGAGAACTGGCACAGATCCATTCTCCTACTGAAAAAACATATGCTCCACAGATGCTGGATAGTCATCTTTGTTTCCAAGGACAACACATCACTTCTCAGTGATAACAATCCATTCTATATTTATTTGACAAACATTAATTTACATTCTGTATGCAACAGGCACTATGTGTTTCATATCTTAGGGTCCCTGAACTTACACTGTTAAGATGAAGGCAAATGTGAAACAAATAATAGAAAGAGTTGAATCTATAAGTATACATATCTTAAAAGTATGAAATTAAAAATGTCCTTCTTTGCATTGCAGTTTCTTGCAAAATTTGCCCTTTTAAAACATAATCACGAAAGGGAGCAAGTTGAGCATATAATGAAAAGTTGGTTACTCATAATTGCCAAGCTTTATTTGGCCCATGCTTAACAGGTGTTTCTCCTGCCAGGTATACTGTTGTAACTACAGGAAGTTGTTCTGGAGTTGGGAGAGCTGAAGTTTCGAAGTGGGGTAGGGAAAAGGAATATATTCATTATGTTTATATTAGTATTTTTGTTACTATAAAAGTAAAGCATTCTTGGATAAAACATTCAAACTATACTTAAAGGTATAAATTGCAAAGGGAAAAGTTATCTCTATTCTGGATATACAATCAACAGTTTTCTGTTCTTTTTTCCAGGAATATTCTATGCATATAGAAACACATAGATGTGTATATGTTTTTTCCACAAATGGTTTAAAATACTAAACATGCTTTTCCCCACACTTAGCCTTTACATATTCACACATCAGTACACACTGATCTTATTTAAGAAAATTGGTGCATACTTTTGTATGCTTTTACCATAATTTAAGAAGAAGCTGACTACTTTTTTAGTCAGAAATACTGGAAAGGGGACGGGCATGGTGCTGCACGCCTGTAATCCCAGAACTTTGGGAGGTCAAGGCGGGCGGGTTGCTTCATCTCAGGAGTTGGAGACCAGTTTGGGTAACATGATGAAACCCCTTTTCTACAAAAAACACAAAAATTAGCCAGGCATGGTGGTGCGCACCCGTAGTCCCAGCTATTTAGGAGGCTGAGGTCGGAGGATGGCTTGAGCCCAGGAGCAGGTTGCAGTGAGCCAAAATCGCGCCACCGCACTCCAGCCTGGGCGACAGACCCTGTCTCGAAAAAATTAAAAAAGAAAAAAATACTGGGAAGGTAAAAAAATATATATTTAACATATTATATATTTGAAACAGCCATTGTCACAGTGGATAACAGTCACAGGTGTATAATAGTGAAAGTTCGTTAATCTTTCTTCGTATTTGTTGACTCGTACAACCTATTAGTGTTTTGATTGGTTGAATTTGTCTTTTCATTCATAACTGCTGAAAACTTTCTACCTAACTAACCTGAGGAAGTGGTAAAAGTCAAACTTTTTTCCGGTATGAGGCCACCCTTGGTGCTGTCTGTAATTATCTAGATATGGCAGCCAGGATCCAACAGCTTTGCGTTTTAACTCATATGGACTTTCCTGGCGAATTCCTTGCCCCCCTCTGCTCCCCACTTAGCTTGACTTCCTGTCTTTTATCATCCGCAATCTATCAAGATCCTACAATGTGCTCAGTGTAGGGCAGAACAAATCACTGTTTTACCTCACAATTTAAGGAAGGCAGAGGGCTAGTTTTTAAGATAAAAAATCTTTTAACAAAATATAAACTCCCCAATTTCCTTCAAACCAAACAGCATTGTCACACCCTCACAAGCTCTTATTACTTACACAGCCAGATGACTCAAGATTACTAACGTTTCTATTCATAAGGAGTTTGCTGGCCCCAAATCAACACAATCAAGCCCTCCCCCACCTTCCTTCTCTCTCCCCTGAGAGACTGACGTTTGGAACTCACGCCGCACCAGGTTTTTTCAGAATGAAGACGATGTGTGTTGCTGCTGGAACTCTTTGTCCTGGGATTTTATAAACACCTCCCCCACTCCTTTTTAAAGTTCTGTTTTTGAGGTGGGGAAAAAGAAGTCGGAATCTGTTTAGCCTCTAAATCTCCCAATTCAGAAATATATTCTAAGAATTTAATAGAAAAAGACCAAGGGCTGTATCTGCTATTTACTGCAGAACCGGGTACTCCTATCAGAAATCTCCTACATGTGTCACCAAGATCAGAGACAAGGAGGGAAACAGCATGATCCCTGCCTTCTGTAGGGTTACAGTTGAAGCTTCCGCTGCTTCTGCACTTGACCTCAAAACAAACAAAAAACCCACCTCAAACAACAACAAAAAAATCTGGGCCCACCTTTCCCCTTGGATCTTCCACTTGACAGCTTTCTCGGCCAAAAATAAGGCACCCTACAGCTGAATGCATCCCTAAGGCCTTACCGCACCCAGTCCAGGAGGCAGTCCTTGCAGCTGCCCTCCACCCAACTCCGCTCTTTTTCACACGCGCTCGTGGAAGGAGAAAACCACTTAAACAACTGGACTCGGCCCGTTTCCTTTCGGTAGCCTCCCCATAGCCCAAGACGCTGTCCCCAGACGCTGCCCGCTCCCACCCCGGCCCCTTCGTGATCCTCCGGCGCGCGGGCGGGGCGGGGGAGGAGCGCGGGGGCGGCCGGGAGGGGGCGCGGCCCGGACGGGGCGCCGCCGGGGTGCGAGGCAGACGCAGAGGGCCGCGGAGGACGCGGGAGGCTAGCAGGGAGCCGAGGTCGTGCTAGGTTCCCGCGCCCGGGGGCCTTCGTCGAGGGAGAGGCGTGGCGGCGGCAGCAGGAGGACTGCAGGAGAGGTGGGGCTGGCGGTTCCGCGCCGCGGCTCCTTCTGCCCAGCGCCCGCAACTCTGGGCTCAGAACTTCTCCTGCCGGCCCACTCGCCCTTGCCCCGCGCACTGGGCGCCAGGCGACTCCCGCACCTTGTCCCCGGCCCGCCCCCGCCTCCTCCTTCGGCCGCACCACTCCCCCTGCCGGCCGCGCTTCTCTCCGTTACAAAGGAGGGAAAATGAGCCGGGCGGCGGCGGCGCGGCGCGGGGCCACCACGGCGGCGGCGAGCGCGGCCGCCCCCGGCACCACGTAAACCGCCCCCGCCCGCCCAGCCGCGGCCCAGGCCGGAGCGGAGCCTGCTGCCCGCCGCCTGCTTGCTGCTCGCCTCCCTAGCCCTGCGCGTCGCCTCCCGGCCGGCCGAGGAGGTGGAAGAGGAGGAGGCGCCGCTTTCCCCGCGGCGCGCGCCCTCGCCGTTGTCTGAGCTGTGGTCTGGACCAGTTTAGGGAAGTTGCCGGGGCCCGGCGTCGCCCAGATGTGCGACCTCATTGAGCCGCAGCCAGCCGAGAAGATCGGCAAGATGAAGAAGTTGCGGAGAACTTTGTCGGAGAGTTTCAGCCGCATTGGTGAGTAGCGCGCTGCCCCCGGCACCCCCAGCGCCCGGTCCCCTCGGCCCGCGCCCTGGCACCAGCCATGCAGCTGCCAGCGGGGCTGGCGTGGGGTGCGTTGCGAGCGGGGGTCGAGGGCACAGTGCTAGGGACCCCGGGGAGGGCGAGGACGCAAAGGAAAGAGATCCCTCTCCCTCAGGATCTGGGGGTTCATTTGTAGTCTCTCTCAAGCCTACAATATGGGTTCCCCCCTCCTCCGCCACTAGTGCTCGCCCTTTCGCGCGCGTGGGGGACGGACGAGGGAACCCCTCGGCTCCCACCGCGCCAGGGGTTGCGCGGCTGCTTGGGCCACTTGTTATTTTTTGCGCACAGACTTTGATATTGGGCGTTTAGTCAGTAATTTAGCTTTGGAAATTGGTGAAACGTTAGACTGTGCCCTGGTATTGTTTAACATATTCAACCTGAAGGGAAGTGGGACAGTTACCTTGGGACCTATTGTTCGGTACTTCGGGTCCTGGAAAGCGAGATTTGGGTGTTCAGTCTCGAGGTCTCAGAATCTTCCCGCGACTGGAGAGAAATGCGCGCTGTGGAGTTGTCTGGACATTTAGGAATGTCTCCGGAACTTGTTCCATTTACTAGAGCTCATGGGCTATTGTCTTTAAACCAACCAACCAACTGACCAACAGTGTTTAGGACAGTGAGGAATAAATGCATGTCACAGGTTGTAATAGGGTGACAGCAGTGTCACGTGGAATGGGTTTGTTAGATTTTGAGTATGGGGCATAGAAAACCCCTTTTAACCTGAAGAGGTAGCTGCCCCCCCCACCCACTGTCACAACTTTCACTGATACACGTAACTACCCTGAGCAAGAGAATGCTATAGCCACAAAAAATAATCCCTGCGAGTCCCTAGGAAGCTGCCTAGTCTTTGTTTCACTTGTTTAAAATGTCGTCCATGTTAACAAAGGTGTTAATGGAAATTAAGCATAAAGGTACTTAGTTCCTTAAAATAAAACCCTGGGATGCACATGAGTGTTACAGATATTCTTCCACCCATTCATTGTGAGATATACAAACTTTCTTCAAGTGAGAGAGTGCAATGGATCGAAATGTAGCCAAGTGTTTTTTGTTTTTTGTTTTTTTTTGGTCTTTCAACTTAAAATTTTGTGTTGGTATGCAAAATATTTCCCAAGATGACTGTAAAGTTATGGTATGAAACCAATCTTTAGTTTTATTTATTGCATGTATTGGATATTAATTTCACTCTTCAGAGTTGGAGATACATATGGAGAGTCCCTGCATTCATATGAAGTTTGAAGCCAAGAAGAGTGTGAGAGAGGGAAATGTTGAGTCGTGTGCATTATTAACGAGGATGTTTCAGCCCTGACCCAAACCTTCACAGACGCGGGTTCTGGAGTCCATTAAGCCCTGTTTTAAAACACATTAACTATATGTTTACTAATGCTAATGATTCTGTTGGAGCCCCTCCAGTTTTGTGTTAAATAATTCATTGCAATTGAGTCTCAGTAAGAAACCAAGGACATTAATATAAAAGTTCCTTATGTTTAAATAATTTCAAGGTTTTGATCGACAATCAGTAAAATTTGGATTAAGTACAATACTGGCAAATGGGGGTATTATAGTTAATTGGATTTTCTAGCTTACTGAGATTTAGTGATGTGAAACTCCTTTTGAATCCAACTCTTGTTAAAATGTCTTCTAAGATCTGGTGGATTTTATATCCTCCCTTTAGGACACAGAATACAGTGCAGTGAGCACAGCTGATTATTTCTTGTATTGATGGAAGGTATGATTCTGAATTGCAGATCTCATTGTGGAATACTGTAAAAGTAGATACTGAAGTGATTATAGTTGTATACCAAGCCAAGGACATTCATTAAAAGTAGCATTACAGAAACAAAATCTGTATTTTCTTATTTTCTTGGTGTTTTATATTGTATTTGCAAAATTAAAACCAGTGGACTCATTCTGATTATCTAAGGATTTTTAAGGTGCTAGAGGTGGTTGAGTTGAGGGCTTACTGTGGGATTATATAGTGCATGAGTTAAGAATGTGGGCTGTGTGTCACACAGACTGGGTGTTTCCGGTGTTGCCATGCCTAGCCGAGGTCCCTCAACTTCTCTCAGCTTCAGTTTTTCATGTATAACTCAGTTTTGTTGTTGGCTTTAGTGAAATAATGCATACCATGTCCTGTGTGGCACATTAAATAAAGACTCAGTAAACGTTCAGGATATATTATCATTGTTTTTGTTATTATTAGGGATTCCATCATACTGACTTAACTGATCTTATAGATAGAAAGCAAGAGAAGAGGGAAGTGGCCATTGACTTTGTAGTGTAGCCAGCCTTAAAACAGCATGTGGTTTTGAGTTAGGCAGGCCTGGATTTGAACTTGGTTTTCCCTGCTTGCTCTGTGCCTTTGGCAGCCAGTGGAATTTCTCTAAAGCCCAGAGTCCTCATCTGTAAATATGCATATAAGTTGAATATATGTGAAGACTAAAACGGATAAAATACATGAAAAATCTAGTGCAGTATCTATCACAAGGTGAAGGTCATACCGTAGGCTGTCGTTATTCCTTCCAATTTCTGTTTATACCCCATCATCCTCCTTTCTTCACTGGTACTTCAAGAGGAGATCAAAGAGCGAATGGTTTATTCTTGTTGAATAATCCACACTGCAACATACTCATTCTCCTTAACCAATCTAAGATGGCTTTTGAAATAGACATACTGACTTTATTTTGCTGCTTTAGTATGATCCAAAAGTGTAGCTTGTTGTATGGTGAAATGTACAATATTATTGTTTAGCTGAAAGAAATTATTAATCAGTCATTTATTGAAAATGAGGAAATGTTTGAAAGTATCTGATATCCGATCAGTGTTTATCATTAATAATAATAATTCTGAATACATAAAGCAATGCTAATGTTTAATTTGTTTACACATCAGAGATCATGCTGAGTTTGTCACTGTCCACCCCAAATACAGCTGATCTGAGATTACTATATTATAAAACACATTGGCTTTCAAGCCATAGCACTCTAATTTACGATATCTGCCAGGGAATGACTATGATATAGTTATGGTTCTTTTATAAGATGGGTGTAATTGAATTTTAAAGGCACCCATCAATTTCGGTAGTATTTATGGTTTTCTACTAAATAGTGTCAATATGGTCACCTATTTAGGAATTACTACAGTTGTCTCACACTTTTTTTTTTTTTTAAATTTAGGCTAACAAAGACAAATGGGAACTTAATTATTGAATAGTTTAAGTATATTAAAGTTCATTTCCTCTTTTCTTTCTTGTTTCTTTTTTATTTTTGAATGTTAGCCTAGAAGAAGAAAGGCTTTATGTAATATCCGGTTTATGATTAAGGTCAAACTGACATTTTTTCGTACTTATTTGAATACATTTCTTCATACTTATTTGGACTATCTCCTAGAGAAAGGAAGTTTATACTCTGCGATATTTGAGATGAACCCCGTGTATACTATTTCTTTAAAGGATATGGTTTGTGAGGGAACTAAATAAAAAGAAGAGGCTGTGATTACACTGAACTTTGGGGTTTGTTACCTTGTGCTGTAAGTGTGTAATTCTAGAGTCCAGTTGTCATTCGATGAATTCATTATGTCAGAAAAGAGAAATGTAAGGTTAAATGTTCAGACACAAAATTTAACTATTGTACCATATTTTCCCCAATGCAATTTCAAAATATTTTAATTTGAAAACTACAAAATAGAATTTATATCTATGATCTTTTAAGAGAGAACCAATGTATCATTTTCATACACCAAAACTTGTGTGTCTCAAAAGATACTCTCCTTTTGCCATTGAGGTAGGGCTCATTAATTCAACAAATAATTACTGAGTAACTCCTTTCCACTGTAGACATTGTTCTGACAGTCAGATTGGCTGACCAATGTGGCTGATCGCTGTCCTCAAGGATTTTAAGGGAAAACAGGCCAATGAATAGGCATTTACAATACAAAGTAACAAATTCTGCCATGAAGATTAGCAAAATTTGCTGTTGGAGAACACAGGAGGAGCGCCACTTTCATCTAAGTGAAATCATGAGAAGCTTTCTAGAGGAAGCAATGTGTGAGCAGAGGACTGAATAGAATATCTGCTGATCTGAAATATTCTGATATGCCCCTTGGCTATTCCAGAATTGTGTAATATGCCTGTTACTCCATGAAATCCTTCAAGATAATTGTGGATTTACATTTACATGAATGACTACGGCCATCAGGGAATGTAATCAATAATGAGATATTGTATTCTTGTTTGGGTCAGAATTTACTTACCAGTGACCTGATGAATATCTGGCAAACACATCTTAAGTTGGTGTTTATTGTCACTGTTAACTGCTGTTCAGGACAAGGACTCAGTATTTAGAAGAAACCGTGTAAGGTGTGAATGTAGCAGCGAATGACTTCAGTGAAGTAATGGTGTTCTGTGGTAACCTTGAGCTTGAGAGTATTGTGCAGATGAGAGAATCTGGCTTCCTATTCTTTATGTCATAGCAAATACACTTGCAGTTTCTTCTGTTTTCTCCTCTTGGTACCTCCAGACCCCGCCTCTTTGTCCAGAATGTTGGAGAATTGTCAGGACTAGGAGATAAGAAGGAAATAGTCCAGTCTCGCTGTTCAAGACAGTTTAGTTTTCTGCTGTCTTCATTTCTCAACTTGAGGGTCTTCATTCCATATTTACATTTCCCTAAGGGATAGTATCTTGTTTTTTGGCAGCAGAGGAACAGGGTCTCACTCTGTCGCCCAGACTGGAGTGCAGTGGCGCAATCTTGGCTCACTGCAACCTCTGCCTCACAGGCTCATGTGATCCTCCCACCTCAGCCTCCCGAATAGCTGGAACCACAGGGCACCACCTCAATGCCTGGCTCATTTTATGTATGTATGTATGTATGTGTGTATGTATGTATTTGGTATTGTTTTTGTAGAGACGGGGTTTCCCCCTGTTGCCCAGGCTGATCTCAAACTCCTGAGCTCAGGCGATCCATCCGCCTCAGCCTTCCAAAGTGCTGGGATTACAGGCGTGAGCCACTGCACCTGGTGGGGTAGTATCAACTGTAGTTAAAAAGAACCACTGGATGCTTTGCTTAAGAAAACACATGGCTAAATTTCCAGAACTTTTATAAGGTCCAAAATAAAGACAGTATATTTAAAAGTTTGTGCCGTGAATTACAAGTTTACTGCTGTAGCTTTGCATCTTGCATGGCAACCACATAGTGCGTGTGTTCCATTAATCTTTGTTAAATGAGCTAGGTATGAGGTTGTATGGTAATTTGCTTATGTTGGACTTTGTATGTGAAATCAATGGGCTATTAATTTCTTATTCCAAAGAATTTTGTTTTTCAGATGGAGCAACTTGTCTATATTTAGAATTACATTACTAATGTTTTGTAAAGGACTCATTAGTCAAGTATGTTAATTAAAGGACATGCCTTGGGTTGAGGGAGTAGACAGTATAGTAATATTGTTGACTGGTATTTATACAGAGCCTTGTAGCTTAGAAGTTAAATTCTAGTGAAAACGCAGTCATTAGAAGTTAGCTGGGATCTTAATATGGTTCTTTCAAAACAGATTATTTTAGATTTAATGTAGGTTATTTTAGATTTAATGTAGGTTAAGTTAAATACATAATTAAAACATGTGCAGGTAATTGAATGCAAGATAAGCCATTCACAACAAAGGACTGTCTTTTTATTTTCCATTCACTTTCAGAAGAAATGGTTATCCAATAAAGAAAGATTAGTTTATTAGGCAAAAGGGAAAAATAAGAAACTTTTAGAAACGTTTTATTTCCCTCAGCCTACCTGCATCCATCCCTTAATTCACCACAGTCACATTCTTGAAAACACAAATATATGAAACAGAGAAAATAACCTTTTCACGAGTGTTAGAGTATGTATCCTAAGCTTTTCTATGATAGCTTCAGTTTAGGCACATTACTTTTCTCAGAGCTTAATTGCCAGAATAATTTGCTTTTCATTGCTTTTGTCAGAGCAAAGCTTTCCAAGTAATAGCTACCCAAGTGCTTCTATCCAGACTAAATCAGGTTTAAAGCAGCAAACACCTATGCACAGTTCTGTAAATTTGAAACATTTCTCCAGCTAGTAAGATAAATTAGCTATTTAATGCATTCTTCTTAATATGAAACATTCTAAGTAATTGTAAAATGTAAGGAACTAGATATTTGCCAACTGTAGGTGAAATTCTTCTCTTTCTATGTTGGGTGAAAAAATTCCAGTTCTAAAGCTATGGACAGTCATACTTATATGATAGTGGTCCCACAAGATTATAATACTGTATTTTTACTGTACATTTTTCTATGTTTAGATACACAAATACTTGCCATTGTGTTACAGTTGCCTACAGTTTTCAGTACAGTAACATGCTGTATAGGTTTGTAGCCTAGGAGTAATAGGCTATACCATATAGCCTAGGTATGTAGTAGGTGATACCATCTAGGTTTGTATAAGTACACTCTGTGACATTTGCACAATGAAATTGCCTAACGGTGCATTTCTCAGAATGTATCCCAGTTGTTAAGTGACACATGACCATATTTAAAATAAATCTGAAGTAATTGCTGGTTCCTATAAAATATTCTGAATGTATATTCATTTGAAATACTTTGTTATGAAATTTATCATGTTGAAATGTTTAAATTATGTCTCTCACTCTGCAATGCTTATTTTAACAGGCTTAGTCTTTCATCAACATACCTACTCTTTACTCAGTATGAAAGTGTCATTCAGGGCTCTATGCAAAGTAGGTGTCATCCTAACAATTGGTGATATCTTCTCAAAACCCAGGAGTTTAAGGGGAAATTTCTTCAAGATTACTTTGTGATTCTTTTATACTTTCATTAAAACATGTTCCAACTAAAGAAGACATAGGGAGCAGTTATGTGTGCTTCTTTCTTAGATCTGGGAGGATAGTTCTATTTGTGTATTTATGAAAAATATTTCAAAAAGATTCATGCTGTGCAGTTCTCTCTCTTTGATTTGCAGTTTTCGTATTTGTATCATAACATTGTTATTCAGGTTCGGGTACAATTTACTTTCTGAAATGAAAACACCATACTGCCTTGTTTTTTTTTTTCTGTTTTCTATAACTTAGTCTCTTTGGATTTTTTCATAATAACTGTTTCCTTTTCCTTCTTATTTTATAGCTTTGAAGAAAGATGACACCACCTTTGATGAGGTAGGTTACATTTCTTCATCTAATGTTAGTACCAGGTAGTCAGTAGGTGCCAACTTTGTACTTAGAAACAGAAAAAAATGCCTTTAAAACACACACACAAGATGACATCTGTTTATTTCATTGCATTATGATATTTTCAAATTTTAAAATAATCGTTCAAATGAGTTTTGGTAGCAAGTAACAAATATGTCTTTTTCAATTAATAAACTAATTAGAAGACACATGCAGGCCTTTGTGTTGTTGCCTTCTTGCTGGTGGTAGTGCTTTAGACATGCAGCGTGATGTATGTGCTTAAGGCAAGTCTGGAACTGTTGGTAAGTTGGGCACCATGGCTCATTGCAGACCTCAGCTGAATCAGGGTGTGATGTGTTGTTGATGCCATATATTGTCTGTCAGTCTCCCAAAGGAGAAGGTGACTTTTCATGTTCTGGTTTTCCTATTCTTTGTATATCAGATCTGTCTTGATCTATTTGCCACAAAGCAGTATAAAATACTGTTCAAGTAAGGCAGAGAGTTCATGTGTAATTAATAGCATCCTGAATGTGATTTTAAAATTGCAATCATTCCTGAATTTTTGTAGTAAAAGTGGGAATCACTAGAGAAATAATGAATGTTTACAAAATGTTTTCACAGTGCTAAAGAGTGAAGTGTTTCGTTGTAACCATCGTGAGCCACACTCATTGATCTGTGTTGTAAACTGGGCCACATGTATATATAGATTGTGTTTTTTTGTTTGTTTGTTTGTTTTTTTGAGATGGAGTCTTGCTCTGTTGACCAGGCTGGAGTGTAGTGGCATGATTCCGGCTCTCTGCAAGCTCCGCCTCCTGGGTTCACGCCGTTTTCCTGCCTCAGCCTCCCGAGTAACTGAGACTACAGGTGCCCACCACCACACCCGGCTAATTTTTTGTATTTTTAGTAGAGGCGGT
The DNA here is from genome assembly GCF_043159975.1 of Macaca nemestrina. NCBI lineage: Eukaryota > Metazoa > Chordata > Mammalia > Primates > Cercopithecidae > Macaca > Macaca nemestrina. Next base: position 70,227,031 of record NC_092128.1, read on the forward strand.
GTTTCACCATGATAACCAGGATAGTCTCGATCTCCTGACCTTGCGATCCACCCGCCTTGGCCTCCCAAAGTGCTGGGATTACAGGTGCGAGCCACTGCACCCAGCCTACATTGTGTTTTTATATAGGAACATGGGTGTTATCTATACAGTGTGCTTACTCTAAGGCCTGATGAAAGCATAAATTAGTTTGGTTTGGTGGTTTGTTTTAATAGTTACATATTCCATGAAATATGCTACCTGGCTTCCCTCTGCTGTAGTACTTCAGTGAGGAAAGGGCATTTGTGCTCATGGAAAGTCCCCTTGGCCATGTGGCTGGCTGTGGTGCATGGCAGGTCTGCTCAGGGAGAACCTGCTCCAGGCTGGGATTTCTGGATGGGGCCAGCGTCATTTGGCTGATACGGTCTGCTGCTTCATCTGCTGCACCTGTTCTCTTTTTCCTGGGCTGAGCTTTACAAACCTGTGTGTCCCTGGACTCTGAAGCAACTTTCCCTGCCAATGTTCCTGTGACATCCTCTACAAAACTTAATTCTTGTAGACTTGAAGCAATAGAGGAGTCTTTTCTTCTCCCTTCATAGTGTGCAATAGTGGAGTTTTCCTCTAAACCTGTATTTCTGGAATTTCTGTAGTGTTGTTATTGAGATGTTTTTCAGGAGAGTGTTTTCTTTCTTTTCGGGAGAAATCAATATGAGAATATTTGGCACCATTTTTCTCTTTGTAAAGAAAGTTTCCCCTCTAATTATGGCGATAATTTAAGCTTACATAAAAAAGAGAGAAATAAGGAAAAGGAGAAAGAAAAAAATCTCATAAATCCTGTTACCCCGATACAACAACTGTTGAATGTTCTTGCTGCTTTCCCCGTGTTTTGAAAAAGCAGCCCATTATTATATCCTGCTTTTTTCTTTGGTACAATAACATTATATTTTCCCATGTTTTTACAAACTCTTCCTAATAATCATTAGGAATTTTGAAAACCTTTTTTCTTGCTTAAACACTATTGTTAGTGATTAGCTTTAAAAAACACCTGAGGCTGGTAACAGCTCCCTCTCTCTGTTATTCTGAAACCTCTGCATAGTCAAAGGTTTGGAGTTTGTAACTTGGGTCAAAATCATCCTTAGGTTTTGCAAAGTGGTTTCCTTCCTCTGCCACAAGAGATTGGTAACTATCACAAATCAGTAAATCACAGAATGCTCGACTTGGAAGATCCATTGGAAATAATAATTTTCCCACTCCATCATTTCACAGATAAAGAAATTGAGATCCAGAAGGGGCAGGTAATTTCCAGCTAATGAAGGAAAGACTCAAGGCCAGAAAAGCTTGGGAGATAGTAGTAATGAAGCCATGCTGGGGTATAATTCCTAATTCAACTATCCCCTGTTTGGGCGTTTGACTTATTCATTTCATATCCTTTGTAAAATAGAGATAATAATAGTATCTTCCCTTTAAGGTAGTTGAGAGAATGAAATAAGCTAACGCACATAAAGGTTTCAGAATAATGGCTCACAAAAAGGGAATATCTCATAATTGGTGTTATCTTCATTGCCTTCATGATCATCATCATCAATGCTCTCACTCTGACATCCACCTTCTGTAGTTGGAAGGGCTACAGAGTAGATGGAAGGATTAAAAATGAAGAATTACAGCTATGAGGAAAGTTAATTTCAGATATTCCTCTTAACATTTCACATAAAGCTTCATGTGATGACTTGCATATTAAAACTGAGAAAGTATTATCTAAAGCCCACCGTTGTTTAGATTCCACATGGGGATGATTGCATTCAAGTTTTTAATCCCTGGGTGTGTTGCACATAGTTAACATTCAGTAAGTATCTATTGAATGTGAGTAAATATCTATTGTAGAGGAGTAGAGAGAGTGATGAATTAGGTGTCAGGTAGTGTGGATTCTCATCTGCCACTTTCTAGTTATTTGGGCAGGTCGTTTAACTTACCCTGGCCTCGACATTCTCATTTGTAAAATCAGTTGAACTGTGATCTTCAGGTTGCCTCTTAGCTCTAAATGTAGGATTCTAAATAATGTAACAACCAACATAAGATTACAACTTCTTTTTCATGTTTTCATGTCAGACAGGTAATGTGCTGACCTTGTAATAAGGTTTGAGGGAGGCACGTCTTACACATGAGGTGAAACCCTAGTCATCACGCTTATGAACTATACAAAAGGATCAAAATGACAACTTTATCACATCAGAAAAAAGCACTGAAACTCTGGTTGTGTACATAGGAACTGAGTTTTCTGTGATCATATTCAGATTATAATGGTAGAAATTTTCTTGAACGCTTATTTTTCTCTTTCTCTCTCCTGGAGCTGAGGGACTCTACAGTACATTGGAATCAATTCAGATTTGAGTCTTAAAACTTTGAGGGTTGGGTCAGCTTCTTAGGTATGCAATAAGGTGTGGCAACTCTCCTTATTCAATATTTATGAGCTGGAAGGCTCCTTATCTCAAGGAGTGGCCTCTTCCAGAGAGTGCCTGAGCAGGAGTTTGGTAGCAACTCCCTGATTCATGTAGAGGATGCTTCTAGAGTGTGTGTCAAATGTTTGACCTTGAACACAGGAGAAAAAGAAATACAGACTTACTTAATCATAGACTGAAATGCCCAAACCAGACTGGAATTATATTCAGGAACTATGCTTGTTGTAAACTGGGCTGTGTTTGTGTGCGCATGCATGTGCTTGTGTGTGTGTTTATATTGAACGGTTTGGAATTATTGAAGCCTTCAGGTATTTACAATAAGCAAACAATAGGGAATTTTGCTGAAGCCGGTCATAGTTGGAGACGGGACATTCTATGAATGATCATTTTGTTTTTCATTTCATTATTTGGTCCCTGACTACAATATTAGTCATTTAATGTTCTGTGGGCTAAATCTGCACGTTTTACTTGGATGGACTAATCATTTCTAAAGACATCCCAAGTAAAATTTTATTAGTTTCAGTCCTTTTCCCCTCCCAACTTCTCGATGTTTGTAAGGGTTTGGCATAGTACTTGGCCATAATGAAGGGGCTAAATAATTATTGGAGAAACACATGGTTAAGCTAGATTGAAGATGAAAGAAGATTGGTATTTTGTGTCATAGTTTTTAGTGGACGTGATGTTTCCGGTGACATTGTGATGAGAGTCTTGGGTAAAGCATCAACTTCATATCTGTGAAATGACTGCAGAACTTTCCAAATGTCTTTTTACCTTTTGTCTCCAATAAATGCCCAGACCATGTCCCTAAGTGGCCCCATTTTTCCTGAAGTGATGAACAATAACTACACTATGACTTCTGGTGAATTTTTGAATTTTATTTTTGATTTAATGATTTATTTTAGAATATTAATGATACCTAATATATGAAAGGTCAGAAAATACAGATAATCTCCACCAGTGTAAAATTACCACACATAAAACCTTTTGAACTTTGGAGACAAAAGCTCTAATTAAGTGTATATGTATGTGTATGGAAATAGTTGGAAATGGTGATAGCTACAGCAATTCATGAATTGTTCTCATGGGTAGATTAAAAGGTTAACTCATGCGGTTCTGCTTTATCCCTCTGTTTTTTAGCTTTGATGATTTCCAGAACAAAGTATTGACTCTGCCTGGCTCTTTGGTGAGAAATACAAAATTTTTAGCAATTGGAATAAACCTTTGAAATGCAGAGGGTTTCATATATTTATGGCATATAATCCAGATAATTAAGCACTTAGTTTGTTTTATAAAAACGGGTGATCATGTATGAGTTTTCTCATTCTTCTCTGCTTTGGTCAGTTATTTTATGTTTGTGAGGTAGAAGGCTGCCAGCACTTATTTTGTCATTTTCCAGCTATTTTAGTTTTTCAAATCCTAGGAAAATGTGTACAAAGCATATAAAATTAAAAAAAGTTCTACATCTGGTCTGTGAGTGCCCCAAGCACATTTTTATAGGGTTTCTTGCTTACTTTACATTTAATATAACGATTCTGTTAGTTAGAGACTATGTATATTGATCTTAGCTTCTAGTCCATGTCCCTCTTTGTTATTTTATATAAAGGTATAATACCAGAGCTAATAAAGGTGGTAGTTCTTATTATTACTATTATTATTTTTTGAGACATGGAGTCCCTTGGTCATCCAGGTTGGAGTACAGTGGTGCCATCATGGCTCACTGCAGCCTCCACCTCCAAGGCCCAGCCTATCCTCCCACCTCAGCCTTCTAAGTAGCTGGGACCACAGGCATATGCCACCACCTGGCTAATTTTTTAGTTTTTGTAGAGATGGAGTCTCACCATGTTGTTCATGCTGGTCTCGAAGGCCTGGTCTCAGGTAATCCTCCCATGTCAGCCTCCTAGTGTTGGGATTACAGTTGTGAGCCACCACATCCAGCCATGCATTGATTTTTATGAGAACCAGAATCGAGGGATGATATGGTTTGGATCGTGTCCCTGCCAAATCTCATGTTGGAGGTGGGCCCTGGTGGGAGGTGATTGGATCATGGGGGTGGATCCTTCATGAATGGTTTAGAACCATCCCCTTGGTGCTCTTCTGGTGATAGTGAGGGAATTCTTGTGAGACCTGCTTGTTTAAAAGTGTGTAGCACCTCCCCCTTTGCTCTCTTGCTCTTGGCTTCTGCCATGTAAGAAGCTGGCTCTGCCTTTGCCTACTGCCATGATTGGAAGCTTCCTGAGGCCTCCTTGGAAGCAGAAGTCACTAGGATTCCTGTACATCCTGCATGTCTGAGCCAATTCAACCTCATTTCTTTATAAATTACCTGGTCTTGGGTATTTCTTCATAGCAATGTGAAAATGGACTAGTATAAGTGGTTAGATACAAATATGATTTGTGGATATTTCTGGTCATTCTTTTCCATTTATTGAGCATGGTGGAAGCTGGTTCACTCTTTTCTCTACCCTGTTACTGTCAGGGGATGTCTCAGTGTCCATAAGGATGATGTATACTCTGTAATACAACATTCTAGCATTCCTGACTTTCTCATCTCATACCTGCTTTACCCTTATTTGGTTTCTGCAGGAGCTGCGTCTTCCTGGGACTGTCCTAGGTTTAAAATATTAAATCCCACTAACAATCTTTCCTGTTTAGCTCTTTTACTGCTGATGTATTCCCTGTATCTCTTCTTTGCTGGCTTCCAGTTTCTAGATGATCCCTTCTCTGCCTATCCCATCCCATTCTCATAGTCCACAACCCATCCTCCCCCTTTAGTTCCTTTCCTGTTCACTCAGGGCACATCACTGTCTTGCCAGTATCCTTAATGGCCTTACCCCTTTGTACTTCATTTGTAATATATGCTGCCAGCCCTTGATTTTGACCTGGCATCTTTTCCTGTCTTACCTAGTGGCTGCCAAGAGCTGCTTGAGGAAATCACTCTGTAAATAAATTTATCATTTCCATCCTTAGCTGGAACGTCAGGCAACTGTGGACCATCTTGCATTTGTGTCCTTATGCCACTGACTTGTTTCCTGCTGAACTCTTTTCACTCACCCTAAGCCTTCTTGCAACCCTCCTCCACCCTTTCTTCTTTTAGTAGAAGGCTTTCTCTCTGTTAGTTTCCTAGGGCTACCCTAGCAAAGTACCACAAACTGGGTGACTTAAATAACAGAATTTTTATTGTCTCACAGTTCTGGGGAACAGAAGTCTGACATTAAATGGTAGCAGAGTTGGTTCTTTCAGAGGACTGTTAGAGAAGGATCCATTCGAGGCCTCTCCCCTTAGCTCTAGATGACCACCGTCTCTCTGTGTCTTTTTACATTGTTTTCCCTTAATGTATCTCTATCTAAATTTCCCTTTTTACAAGGATATAAGTCATATTAGATTAGGGGCTCACCCTACTTCAGTATGACCTCCTCTTAATTTAATTACATCTGTACGAACCCCTTTTCAAAATAAGATCACTTTAGAAGGTACTGGGGATTAAGACTTTGACATGAATTTTTGGTGGACACAATTCAACTTGTAACACCCTCCAACTTCTAAGAGCCCTTAATACCATTAGGTGTTCACTCTGTTAGGTGTTCACTCTGTTAACACCCTGCCCATTCATGTACCCTTATTTGCTCCAGTCTTACTTCCTTTTTTCTCTGTCGATCTCAGGGTTTTGTCCTTTGTTTTGTTCCAGACTAGTTCTTCCTCCTGTCCTCTCAATTCCTTTCCCTCCTTTCTACTCCAGAAGCTTACATAATTGATTATTGTCTTTCTTTACTATGTTTTCTTCCCTCTCCTTTTAATAGATACTTTCACCGTAGGCTCTGAACATGCTTAAGTCTTCCCCATCTCATCCATAACTTCAGCCTTCTGTCCTCTGTGATCAGTTGTCATGCTCTGGTTGAGTGGTTGGTGTACACTTGACGTCAGTGTAGCTGACTCAGCTTTCTATTCTAACCTCCACATCCAGATGTCCAGCTGCCCGCTAGAGGTTTCTGCCTCTGTGTCTCACAGTCACCTCGATCTTAGCACATATTATTAATTCTTGTATTTCCCCAAACATGCACCTTCTCGTTCCTCTCTCTGCTGTTGACTCTACCAGCCACATGATTTTCCAAGCTAAAAACTTGATGCTATCCTAACCTTTTCTCCAACCCCACATCCAGGTGTTGGCTTGGTTTTTGTTCCTTGCTGTCATATCCATTCCCACTGCTGATGTGCACATTCAGCCTCATCATCTGTTCCTGGACAGGGAGTAGTTGTATAACTGACTTCCCTGCCTACGACTTGCCTCCCACTCCAACAGAATGATGGGTCTGAAATACAAATTTGCTCTTCCCCTGCTTACTACTTTAAAAGGTGCAGGTTTAACTCCGAACTCCTGGCTTATCTTTCAAGGCCTTTCACGATCTATCTCTTTCCTACCTTTTGACTCTTATCAAACAGTTATCTTTATTTATTTATTTATTTATTTATTTATTTATTTATTGAGATGGAGTCTCACTCTGTCACCCAGGCTGGAGTGCAATGGCGCGACCTTGGCTTACTGCAACCTCCACCTCCAGGGTTCAAGTGATTCTCCTGCCTCAGCCTCCCAAGTGGCTGGGATTACAGACGCCCGCCACAACGCCCAGCTAACTTTTGTATTTTTAGTAGAGACGGGGTTTCACCGGGTTGGCCAGGTTGGTCCCGAACTCCAGACCTCAGATGATCCACCCATCTCGGCCTCCCAAAGTGCTGGAATTACAGACATGAGCCACCGCACCCAGCTTCAAACAGTTATCTTTTATTTTTGTGACTTCATTATCATTGCAGCTGCTGCCATCTCAACTCAGAACCTTTTCACTTTTACCTACTTTAGTTCAATAAACTCTTCATTGGTATCACTGCTCCATCTTATTCCTCCACTCAGCCTTCCTGAAATATCTTTCTTGTCATAGTACTCACCTATTCAAAGATTCATATATCAAGTGATGTTTATTTTATGTCATGCTGGATGTGGTCTCAGCCTGACTCTTGATCTAGTTCAGCCTCACAGGCATTTATGGGTTGACCATCTCTCAGCATCTTACAGGGCTGGGCCTGGGTAGAGATTCAGTCTCACTCTCTCTTGTCATAAGATTTTATAGGCCAGGTGCGGTGGCTCATGCCTGTAATCCCAGCACTATGGGAGGCTGAGACAGGTGGATCACTTGAGGTCAGGAGTTCGAGACCAGCCTGGCCAACACGCTGAAACCCTGTCTCTACCAAAAATATAAAAATTAGCCAGGTGTGGTGGTGGGCACCTGTAATCCCAGCTATTCAGGAGGCTGAGGCAGGAGAATCGCTTGAACCCTGGAGGCGGAAGTTGCAGTGAGCTGAGATTGCACCACTGCAGTCCAGTCTGGGGGATAGAGTGAGACTCCATCTCCAAAAAAAAGAAAAAAAAGATTTTATATTACTTTCTGTCCTGTTTTATTTTCACTATGGTCATGTCTGCCAGTCCTAGATGCTATGAAACTATTCTATGCAAGAGGTCTAAAAGTTAGACTGTTCTTTAATTATGCCAGTAATCCAGGAAGTCATTATATTTCAAATTCAACCTTTTAGATAGCTGAAAAAGAACATCACTACCTCCTTAATTCTCTCATTGGAAATTTAGTTTTAATTTTCTGATGCTTAAAACTTTCTGTGCTTCAGTTTTTTCCTTTTTATAAGTGTTTGATCATATTTACCATCTCCCTAATGATGGTAGACATAATTATCGTAATTAGGTCTAGTCCCAGACAGTGGCTCAAATGTCTGGTTAGTACTGTAAAGATTCAGAGAGGAAGTACATGTCTGTCACAAAGTGTAAGATGTATGACATTTGGGAGAATTAGTCACATTCAATTTGTAATTCTCAAAAGACAGAATGTTACAGAAATGGAAAACATGAGTAGTGTCCTCTTTCCGTCGTGAGCACCCTGCATCCTGGTGGCAGGCTGTATAGCCTGTAGGAAGTCTCTGCTGTAAGGAGTGGTTAGTGTTCCCTCTTGGGCAGTGCTCTGATTTGCATGTTTGAATTCATTTGTTGAAAGCTGACCTTTGGGCCAGGCCTGGTGGCAATCCCAGCACCTTGGGAGAGATCACTTGAGGTCAGGAGTTTGAGACCAGCCTGGTCAACATAGTGAAACCCTGTGTCTACTAAAAATACAAAAATTAGCCGGGCGTGGTGGCGGGTGCCCATAGTCCCAGCTACTTGGGAGGCTGAGGCAGGAGAATTGCTTGAACCTGGGAGGCAGAGGTTGCAGTGAGCTGAGATTGTGCCACTGGACACCAGCCTGGGTGACAGAGCAGGAGTGTGTCTCAAAAAAAAAAAAAAAAAAAGGTGACGATGACCCTGACCTTTGACGTAGAAAGTCTTTCTGTACAGCCTAACTACTGTATTTTCTTCAACAAATGCAAAATGGGCTCAGCTGCAGTACACTATGCCTATTTTCCTTCTGACTGGAATTTGAGCCATTAATTTAGAAATCTTTATATTGCTGGGTTGTGATTGAGATGGCTTCTCCTATTCAGAACCATAGCAATCATTGAAATCAGTGAGGCCAAGGTGGATCAGAGTTTTCTCAGGACTGGACCATAGATTCCAGTCCTGAGTGTTTGAGACAAATTTTTTATTGTCCCAAACACTCTTTTTTTTTTTTGAGGTGGAGTTTCGCTCTTGTTGCCCAAGCTGGAGTGCAGTGGTGTGATCTTGGGTCACTGCAACCTCTGCTTCCTGGGTTCAAGTGATTCTCCTGCCTCAGCCTCCCAAGTAGCTGGGATTGCAGGCATGTGCCACCCGCCTTGCTAATTTTGTATTTTTCGTAGAGACAGTGTTTCACCATGTTGGTCAGGCTGGTCTCAAACTCCTGACCTCAAGTGATCCACCCGTCTTGGCTTCCCAAAGTGCTGGAATTACAGGCATAAGCCACCGTCCCCAGCCTAGTTCCAAATACTCTTAACTCTTATTATTCTTGCTGTCATGAAATTTATAAAAGGCATAATTACAAGATATTGGAACCAGCAGTTTGCTTTCAGTTTTGCAAGCTCAATTTCTTCAGGACTCATCAGTGTCTTAAAGGAGCTCTTTCATCATTTTAAGGGAGTGATTGAAGTAATATTTACTTTTCCCTTTTGAATCTATTGTATTTTCAGTATGTAAAGTTCTGGTTATTTTTCCAATTTACTATTTATTTTTTAAGTTTTCCTTCTTTCTTAGTAACTTTTAGTTTTCTTAAATTTCTTTTTAAAATCCATTTAAAAAAAAAATAATAAAAGAGATGGCATCTCGTTATATTGCCCAGGCTGGTCTTGAGCTCCTGGGCTCAAGCGGTCCACCAGTTTCAGCCTCTCAAAATGCTAGAATTACAAACATGAGCCACCCTACCTGGCTGTCTTTTAGTTTTATTTTATTAACTCTTTTGAAATGAACTGTCCTTTCTTTTAGGCGTATGAGCCTGGGAATTTTCTTAAAGTTAATTAATTAATTTTGCCTTGGTAACTTTATTGTGACCTGAGTGTTGCATGAGCATCCTAAACTTAGGCTGGGGATATGGAAAATTATTTTACAGTGGTTTTAGGAAAAAGCCAGGTATTAGCAAAATATTATAAGATTCTGAAATCATCTGCAAGTATGGCATGTCTTATAGTGTAATATTATATGATTAATTTTTTAATACGGAAATTAATGGTTTTCTTGCTTTTCAATAGCTACTCTAAATTCTATGATACTGATGAATCTTATGTGTATAAGGAATGTGTTGAAAAAAAAATTTAAGGTTTTTATGACCCATATAGTCATAATACAGTAGAAAAAAAGTTTTCAATCTGTGCTTTTATACCTAGATGAAAATGCATCAGGCAAGTACTTATTTGACCTTTCACTGATTAAAACTACCTTTCTCCAGTCTTGCAAGTTATACTTTGAAAGACATTTGGAATTGCATAGAGAACCCAGGGAGTCCTGGATTCTACAATTCTGTGTGCTCTTTTGTGTTTTCTCAGTCTCTGGCTACCCTCATGTAAGATGTCTATAATGAAGTGTGGTATTTAGAATAAAACTATGATGTTTTTCAGAGTTTGGGAATTATTCTAGTCTAGCAGATCTTGAACATGTTGTAATTCTGTGTTCTGATCAGCTGAAATATTGAAGTACGTAAATACTTTTCTTTAAAAAATGAGTATATTGAAGTCAGTCTTTCAATTATGTTTTGATGTATTTTTTTTTAGTGGGAAAGAAGGGGACTGTGTTGCAGTTAGGAATTTGACTTATTTCAGATTTGCCCATGGGATTGTGCCAAATATGAAATTATAACCTATGACATATCTCTTGGATAACTTAGTTGTCTTGGATTATTAGTTTTTCTATTTTAACGGTTTTTCAAAAAAGGAGATTGCACCCATTCTATAAAGCAGTGATGGGCTGTGGTAGAGGTGGAGGGTGAGAGTTTTCTAAGTGCTCCTTAAAGATTTTGGTGCAGGCCTCTTCCCTTCCCCTATCAAAATATTCACACACCTTGAAAATTTTGCTGCTGTAGTTAGCAAGGGTTATTCTTGGGGGTGTGTCATATCCCTCAAATGAGTTCAGAGTTTGAGAGCCTTTCTTTTAAAATACCTGTTGCTGAATTATTAGGAGTTGAAGATGGATATTGCTACAATAATATGCAATCTTATTTTTTTTGGAACAGCTCTTGGTTTTAGATAATGCTTTCTGATTTTTGATTCAGAAAATATAGTCATCTTAGTCCTATAATTGTGTATTTATTAATATCAAATTCATAATCCAGAAATTTTAGCCTAAAGAAAAACTAAAGCAGTGATACAGAAATCTCCAACAAAGAAACCGGTAAGTAAGCATTATTCTACAACAGAGAAAAATGAGTGAGAATAACTTATGGTTACTTTTGATTTGAATGAAAACATTTTTTTATTAATTAAAACATACAGGTAAAGAAGAGATGTTAGTTACAGTTTTTCAGGACATGAATTACAAATTCTTTTGTGTCATAGGTGCTCGTTTATTTTAAATCTTCAGCTATATAGCTCTCTTTGTATTGTCTTCAAGTGAATATGATGGAGAATGTCCTGCAGTGCTTGTTTCTCTTCTCTTAAAAGGCAGACTATTTAATCTTACAAATGAGCATCCTTGGGTCATTACATATTGGGGTTCAGGTGTGGAAAAGGCTTGGTAACATATGGCTTGTCCCCAGATGCCCTAATTGAGTTCAAAACTTTCCCCAAGAGGTTTGCATTACTTTATCTAAATGATGTGTTACATGTGCAACACAAAAGGTGTTTTAGTCATGAAAGGAAAAAAAAATGTGTACTTGCAAGATACAATGCAAATTGTGCAGTGTGCATTGCACTAATTTCTATATAGTTATTAGAAGATAAAAAAGATTAAAAACCCGTAAAAGTGACATTAATTGGATGACCACAGTTTTGGATGACTCACTTTGATGATCTTCAGCATTCCCTTTAGTTCCCTTATATCATCATCATACATATATATATGTATGATGATGAGGTATATATATATATACGTGTGTGTGTGTGCGCTTGTATATCTATACACACATTTTCCTCCGTTTTGATTATTTTTTTTCAGGCAAGATGGTTAGGCATATTAAACTCAACGGTGGACTTTTTTCAGTTTCAAAACCTTACCTCTTATCACAATTATGTGTTTCATTGAGTAAGTTTAATATTTGCTATTAAGAAAAGTAATTATGTTCATGGCAGAACATGTATAAAATAAAAATTGCTATTTTACAGTGAAACAGCCATTGTATGTAGTGTATGCTCTCAGTTTTGTAAGATTGTAAGTATCCTCTGCGTGGGGAAAACATTTGAAAAAAAGGAAATGCAACAAATGGATAATGGGGAAATTGGGGTTTATTGAAATTGTGACTTGCTCAGTGTCCCTCATCTAGAAGGTGGTTTAATCTAGTATTCTAACGTAGTCTCTCTGCATCCAAAGTGTATGTGTGTAACTGGGCTGCCTCCCAGGAGAAGGGAGAAAAGGGCGAAATAACATCTAGGTACTACTACTACTGGCGCAGCATATAGTTGGGAAAACAAAGTTCTCACAAAGAAACAACTGATTTTGGTAGTAATTCTAGCAGATGAATGGTTTTTCCTAAAAAAGACCTAAGAGTAAGCGAACCTTAAAGATTCCTGCTGTAGATCTGTCATTTTTGAACCGAGTTACACGCATTTTACAGAGAGGAAACTGAGACCCGGGGAGATTAAATCATTGTTACTAAATAATGTTGCATGGTTGATTTGTTGTTGTGAAATCAAGGGGGTTTCTCTGCTGAATTACGTTTTAGATTTACGTTTTAGATTTCAGTTTCAAGGTTACATTAAAACTAAGCTTGTATTGCCATTTTTATGTGGATTTAGGTGGGGAGTGGGTGGTGGATTGTTTGGTGAGATGTAAACTTGATCCTTCTGGTAGTAATTTGTGTAGTAAATATTTCCTGCTAAACGTGAGGGGTCTGTAGTCCATGAAGATTATGGAAGGTTAACTGTTGGTTGAGGTACCATGGACCACCTTGTGATAGGCAGACTGGTTTGAGCTGGAAGGCATGATAAAACTGCTGTGTTTTTACTAGCATGTTCCAAAAAAAGTGTCAGAACGTCTTTCAATGGGTGTAAATTGCCTTCATTGAATGAGGCAAATGGTTAATATTGAACAGAAAATGTCAGATAATAAATTCATTCATTTTCTTCGAGTCCTGAATATATACACTTGGATTATTAGCTTGTACATGTGAAGCCACTCTAGCTTCATTTTTAATTCATATTATGACAGCTAAAATCTTTGTGAAGATTAAAAGTATAGAGGAAACAGGTTTTTAATATTTACATCTTAGAAAGATGAAGACTTTAGGTGGGTATAGGGAGAAACACTCAATACTTTGGATTCGTTTTAATTGGTAGGGTGAGTGCTAAGAAAAGGGATAGACCAATTTTTTTCTTTCTTTCTCTCCTTTTCCTTTACATAAACATAAAATGCTTCCAATTCACTGGATTTTCTTCTGTGCTTCCAGTATCATTGCATTTTCTTCTTTCCCTTTTCTTTGTTCTTTCTGAAAATACCTTGCTTTTGGTGGTTTAGTTGCCAGCCACTGGGCTCCACCTTGCCCTGAACCCTCTCATGACCCAGGCTCTGGGTCCAGTGAATGACCTTTTGGTTGCCTTTGCCATCTTTGTACCAGACATAATACTTTTCTGATGCGCGACTGGTGCAGGCAAGGGAAGAAGAGTGGGGAAGTCTCAGGCAGGAGTTAAGAGGTGTTTTATAATGATTGGCCGTGTTCTGCTATTAGAGCACAGAATTATGGCTCCTAAAAAAAGACTTGGCCTTTCTGATGCTCCCCACTGCATTTAATGGACTAGTTTTGCCAGTATTTACATTGTTTGATTTACTTTATCTTCCCTTTTTACCATCAGTTGAGTTGGAAAGATTTGAGGACACATACAGAAAGAGTGATTTAAGATCCTTTCTGATCCCATTTGGACTCAGAAGTAGGAGAATTTGTGTCTTATTGTGTCTTTTTCTTTTGCTTTTTGATGAGAAGGAGCAGGGAAGTAAAAATCTCAAGAGAGCAGAATCAGTTTTCTGGTCACCAACCTCATTAAGTTAATATTTACTTTTAAAATGAATGTATTTGCCAGCCCTTCCCACTGTTTGTTTGGGAAGCGTTTAACATACATTTGAGAGCCTCTAACTAGTTTCTACCTCCATTGGGTATTTCACCTCTCAGACTGGTGGTAGTGAGTGTGACGTGTGGATCCCAGTTGGAACATCTATTTCTGTCACTTCAATATTACATTTATGTTGAGGGTAAAGGAAGGGAAAGAAATAAAGCTAAGGCAATTTTTCCCTGTTTTTCTGTGTCTACTGTACAATGTTGATCGAATGATATTTAACATCTCTAGTGCTTTTAAACCCATTTCAAATAACACAGTTGACACATATGCAGGGGTTTCAGGAAACTGGACATTTAAATAAAAGATGCAGCCTGAAAACTCAAAGATTACATTTGAAAATCTCTTTCCAGTATTCCATAAAATGATTTTAACAGTTTTTTTGTCTCTTGATACCTGTCACTTTCTAGATGAAAGCTGTTATTTTTCTTTAGGCCTCAGATGAGTATTTCTTCACTATTAAAAATTTTAATGAACATAAAATACTGATTACTTTAACTTATCTAAATATTTAATAACCACGGTCTTCAGGTACATTGTGTAGTAATTTCTGTTGGTTTTTTAAAGCTTGCCGTGTGAGAGATTTGACCATTATGTTTAGTTATTTGAAGGCTGTTCTGGGGGATGTAAAAATTGATACTGAAGGAAAAAAAGAACTGGGTGCGGTGGCTCACACCTGTAATCCCAGCATTTTGGGAGGACGAGGTGGGTGCATTGCTTGAGGCCAGGAGTTTGAGATCAGCCTGGCCAACATGGTGGAACCCTGTCTCTACTAAAAATACAAACATTAGCCAGTGTGGGGGCCCAAGCCCGTAGTCCCAGCTACTTGGGAGGCTGAAGCAGGAGAATTGCTTGAACCCGGGAGACAGAGGTTGCAGTGAGCAGAGATTGTGACACTGCACTCCAGCCTGGGTGACAGAGCAAGACTTTTGAAACAACAACAACAAAAACAGAGAGGAGTATGACTATTCATGATCTAGTTGACATCCCCTTGCTGTTATAAGTATGTATATTAAATGTTTCTGTAATGTATATCCTACAGGATGATGTATCAGTGTGTAGTATTTTTGTCTAGTTGGCAGCCTGAGAAATATCTGTGAACTTTGAGTGGGACATCTGCCACTTCAAGGATCAGCAAGGCACAGACAAGCCACAGGAATTATTAACTCAACAAATTATTACCTTATCAAATTAATTATCTAATTTACTCCATTGACTAGGCTGGGTATTTTTCTTTGAGTTTTCTTTTCTTTTTGGTGGATCGATTGATTGGCACTGGCATGTCAGGGGCAGTGACAGTGCTGTTTCTAGCTGAAACTCTGTGCTCTCCAGACTGCAGTGAGTGACGCTTCTCCGCCTGAACAACCTCAGAATCTGGGTGCGGGTGGAAAGTGCAAGAGCGCTGGAATCTCCTCCACCCATCTTCCAGCTTGTCACCACATCCACATTAGTAATCTGTGTGAGGCCGCCTAGTAGTCTCCTTTTCCTTATCTGTACAACAGAGGTAACCATCTCTGCCTGGCAAAATCATAAAAACTAATAAGATAATGCTTGTAATTCCTGTAAAGGGTCTTGGCACAGAGCAGGCACCACTGTTTCATAGAGCTGGGCTGTGCCCCGCAAAGCATCGGCACATGCAGCGTGGTACTGCACGTGACATTTGGGCCATCCTCCACACAAGTCCTCACATCTGTGGGCACAAGCTGTGGGGCACATGAAGCCTCCTGGCTTTATGATGGGAACACCAGCAATCTAATTTTAGGAACCTCCACATTTTAAAGAGGGGGAAACTGAGTCTGTAAAGTCCAAATTTAGGCTTCCTCCTGTTGTTGCCCCACTTCTGCCCATCACAGTGGCCTTGCCATGACCACATGTTAGTGGATCTGGCAGAAGGGAATGCCCACTGGTGGGGTTTGTATGCCAGGTGGTTTTTGTTGGATGGGATTTTGCATCCCACAAGACAGTCAGGGGCTCTGCATATGTGAGCACTACTAACTCATGTTTTAGAATGAAACAGTGTTCACATATGTCACATCTACAGTGTGCATCTGGTCACAGGATTTCCAGAAGGTCTATGATGATTACCCCAGATATAGAGGGAGGGAGAATTTTCCTGTACCTCCTCATTTTTGGGTTGGTGCCTCCCCAGAGGTTCTCCTGATTCTACTTGGTTCCCTTTCTTGTTTGCCAGCTTTTGTAATGGCACGTGTTTATTGTCTGGCAGGGGAAGCCCCTTTGTCTCTACTCCATGTGTCGTGTGTTCATGTGTTGAGTAACTGGTACATTTTCTCCATTGTAGACACTTATCAAAGTCTTGGGACCTGTTGTCTGAGCAGATGTTCACATCCTCAAAATACTCTATTCCCCCTACAAGACTGTGTAAGGTTCCTGAGGGCAGAAACAGCATTTCTACCTCTCTCTAAATCTCATTCATTCAGAACAGTCCTTTGCACCTAGTAGATGCTGAATAAAAGTTGCTTGAGAGAATAAACAGATAATACTTTTGGAGTCTTTTAGGTGAATTTGTTGTCATAATTCAGTCCTCCCTTCCCCTTCCCCTTCCCCTCCCTTTCCCTTTCCCCTCCCCTTCCCCTTCCCATTCCCCTCCCCTTCCTTTCCCCCCTCCCCTCCCCTCCCCTCCCCTCCCCTTCCCTTCGCCATAGGAATTCACCAACTGTTTATTCATGGGGATGGGATTTATCTTAAATGTTTTTTTCTGTAGGGACCTTATTTAATTTTCCCGGTAATGTTGGCACTATTATTTCTGTTTTTACAGATGGGAAAACGGAAGTTTAGAGAAGTTAAGCAACTAGCACAGGGTCACAGGGCTAGTGAAACTCCAGAAGTGGTGATGACCCAGACAGGGCTCTCATACCAGCTTAAGTAGCAGCTGGAGAGACCTGCTGGATTGTTGGCCTTTTAAAGGGAACATTGAAAGTTTCTTGCATTTGGTGATGATTGGGTTACATTTACTAGAATTGTATAACTTTTAAGTTGCAAATTAATGCTAAAAGTGTATTAGGGTAGCCCTAGGCTGTGGGACTAATTGAGAAATGAAGTACAATGGAAGTGCTGCAAGCAAATGGGTTTTCCTGCTTAGAGTAGGTACTTACTATTAATCCTGCAGCATTTGCTTTAAGGAGTTGGAGTCTTTCTTATCTAATTAAAAAGTACAGGTCAGATGTTGAGTGTTGTCAATAATTTAGCGCCTGCATCTTTTTGTCCCTGTTGTTTGTTTGGAAACTACAATTTGGAATCTTCTGTGCACATTTTAAAAAATAAATGACTGTGTGGTAATATTTTTGCTTAGTAAATGTATGCATTATCATCTTGAGCTTAGGAGTTTTCTGTACTTTTCTTGAAACCTTTGTTAATAGAAAAACTGTCAATCTAGTGCAGTGATCTTTCCCTGAAGTCCTCAACATTCAATTGGGTATAAAAGTTGTGATCCCAGAGCACATGTTTTGAGGTTAATCCTATTCGTATTTTTGGTTTTCTTCTTCATTCCCAAGATATATAAAAATGACGAACATTTGAGATTGCACATTAGTGCATTGGATTTTTATCTGGGGTGGTCCCTTCTCTAAGTGGGTAGTGGGAGTGTGGGAAGGTGAAGCAATACCTACTAACCTTATTCGTGATTTGGGAGCTTGATTATCCTTTTTCCAAACATCCTAAGCAAAGACTGCCCTGACTGTGTTTTTACTGAAAGCTCTTCCTGTCATTCTGGGTAGTTTATGCTCTTTATTTACTTTGTGTAAGGAAATTCCTTCTTTACTGCCCCATCTTATCTTAGATCAAAGTTTCTACCCAGGGACCCTACTTAAAAAGTATTGTCTGAGACTGCATGTGTTTTCTTTCTTTTTTTTAGCACTCTGAGATTTTGCTCCATCTGCACTCTCTGGTTTTCCTTCCTTCTATTTATGGCAATTGTGTAATGAATATTCATAGTTTCCATTATTAATGTAATAGCATGCCATTTGTCAGCTCTCTGGCTTTCTCGTATTTTTTATATATATATATATTAAAAATTATTTTTATTTTAAAATTTTTGTTGTCTTTGTCTTCCGTAATCTTTTTTCTTTCTAGAGTTTGTGATCATGTGTTTTTCCTCTAACCCAGACATATGTGTAGGTCTAAAACTGCACAGTGCAGGATGTCAAATGGCTTAAAAGGATTTCTGCTGTGACTGAAAGAGTGGATCTGTGCCCTTCTGAGGGTGTAGGCTGACCACATGAATACCAATAATTAGACATCTTTTATTTTAAGAGATGGGCAGCTGTTTCCTTAGTTGAATTTGGAGATCTTTAGTTATTTTGCTTTCTTTAAAGGGCTTTTCTCTGTATATATGCATCTCTTTGACAGGGTTGATGGCAGACTGGGAGACTGGCATGGCAATAGTGGGAAAAACAGAAGGGAAAAAAAGCACAACTGAAAAGGAAAACCTAAAGTGTTCTGAATATTAGATTTTAAGGTATTAGGTTTTTTTTTAAGTTTTCTTTTTCAATTTATTAAAAAGTAGAATATGTAAGTATTATGAATATCAGTTTATTTTTCAGTGATTTTAAGGTAAAATTTTCACCATCTCACACTTGATCAGAAAGTCTAGCAATTAACTTTCCCCTTGAGCATCCTGAGCCATCCCTCAGAGATTTGATTAGGATGGCAGTTACAGTGGTGATAATGCCTTCCTGGAGTTTTCAAGCCTTTTATTTAAATCAGTGCTTATTATCTCTCACTGTTGTTTTAAGACACAGCTCCTGAACCTGAAAGTCCAGTGAAGATTTCATCTGGAAGGTTGGGTTACTGGGTGTGTGGGATTAGAGGCACAGGCTGCTGTCTTCCTCTTTGTCATCATCAGAAGCCCTGAAACCCCTTCTCATGCTTGCTAAGATTAGGCAGGAGTGTCACTGCATATTTATAATATATTTTATAGGGCTTCATAGTTTACAAAACAGTTTCATATGGTATTTCAGTGAATTTTTGCAGCAAAACAGCCCTGTGAAGGAGTGGACATATAGTTTCATCTGTTTTGTAGAGGTGGAAATTGTACTCAGGGAAGGTAAGTGCTGTTCCGCAGGCCACAGTCTTCTGTTCTCACAGTGGAGCTTTGTCTGGGACTCAGGTTTCATGCCCTCTCACCCTCCCCTTATTCTGCTTCTCCTGAAAAGGTCAGGATTTAAGGACATTGCATTCAGTATCAGACTAGGGAAGGTATGTGACCTAGAAACACTAGTGATATGGATTTCAAAAAGGTAGTTATTTATTCTACTTCATAAGATTAATGACAAATAATGAGTCACTTTCTAATTTGTCTATCCAGACAAACGAATTTTGTTCTCTATGTTCTTTCTGTGTTCTAGATTTATGGACCCGAATGCTTAATTTTACATAGCAGTGAAAAACATAATTCCTATTTTGTATTCTTTAGGTGCCTCAAGAGCCAACAGCTCAAACTGTGGAGGCAGTATTGGCAGTTTGGCTAAGAGGAAAGAGAGAGAAGTGGCTAGCAACCATCCCCCTGAGAACAGGAGAAAATGAGATATTTCTGACAGCATTACAAACTGGAGCAGAGGTTTGGTGATAACAGGAAGCTGCTTATGAGAAGGATTTAGCATTAGATATGGATTTGAAACTCTGCCCCACCACTTAGTAGCTTTGTTACCATGAACAGACAGTTGCTTAATCTCCCTGAGCTTCAACGTCCTCATCTGTGAGTGAAGGCTGTGAGGCAGTCTCATATATTATAAGGCGATAAGTCAGGATGCTGGAACGAGCTGCCCGGTGTCATAAACCTGTAGTCAGTCATAGCCAGGCTCCAGCACGCCTTGGCTGTGTGATACTTAACATCTCCATGCCTCAGCTTCCTCATCTCAAACAGGAGGATTCTAATAATACTTAGCTCATAGGATTGATAGGATCACCACAGTTTCCAAACATGTAAAACATTTAAAACAGTGAATGGCTCATAGTAAATTCTCTACTAAAAGTTAATTGTGTCTGGGCACAGTGGCTCATAATCTCAGTGCTTTGGGAGATCGAGGAAGGAGGATTGCTTGAGACAAGCCTGGGCAATACAACAAGACCCCAGTTCTAAAAAATAAAAAAAACCTGGCCAGGCGTGGTGACACACGCCCATTGTCCTAGCTCCTCAGGAGGCTGAGGCAGGAGGATGGTTTGAGTCCAGGAGTGCAAGGCTAAAGTGAGCTGCACTGGCTTCACTGCCCTCCAGCCGGGGCAACATAGGGAGACTCTGTCTCTAAAAGAAGTTATTTTTAAGTGGAATAAGTTAGGGTGGTACTTGCCACATACATTAAGCTTTCAATAGACTAGTTTCTTCCTCCCCTATTTAGATGTTTTGAGGTTAAGCCTAATGAAAGCAATTCAAAAACCACTAAAATACAATTATTTTAATATTTGCATCACATTTAATTAATGTAACTATTGATCTCTTACACCTTGGACATTCATTTTTTAAATGTAGTATTTTAAAATGTAATATTTTTGCACTATTAATCACTTAAAATATTGCGTTATATCATGTCTAGGAAATTCATTATAGGCCTTTCTAAGAGAGAAGGCTTTGTGATAAAAGCCAGCTGCCTAGACATTTCCACCCTCCTCACCCATCCCCCAGCAGGCTACAGAAGCAGCAGGCTGGCAGAGGTCCAGATTTCCTAAGTGATGGGATTGTTCCCGGGGCCAGGAATGAGAGGAATCTGCCTAGATTGGAGATGGCTTTAGCTACTTTGCTTTGCTTCATACTCGTAGTCTTATTCCCAAACTAAATCTGACCCAGCACCATTTTCCATTATTGGAGATGTTTTAACACTGTGTGTGGAGGTCTTGCTATTTAAACAATGATTTCTGAATCCACTTTTTAATCCCATGGGAGCTTTTCTGTTTTTTCTTTGTACTATGGAAGAACTATGAGTTAATTTTAATTTGTAGTTACACCTCTGCAAACCAATACAGTCTTTCTGTGACTTCCACTGGTAGCGCCGTTCTTGATCTGAGGCAACTATTGGGATTGTGGTTTTACTTTCCCATTTACTTAGAAGCGGGAAGGTTTAGTTGTTTAAATGCCTTAGACCAGGAAATTATTGGCTTTTGTCAGTGGAATTTGTTTATCTTTTCCACCCCTACATTCCTAGGCTGTGAGAGAACTGGTCATCACTGTGATTGCTCTTCAGTTTTTATCAGTTCCTCCCCCAGTGCTATTTTTATTAAATACTTGATGTTTCTCTCTTCTTTGGGTATAAATTTAGAGACCCTTAGGCAGACATTTCTGAAAGGGCTCTCTTACTCAGCTGCTGTTAAAATGAAAAGATCAATACTGCCAAGCACCTCTTTTTGTTTGGCTACCTCCAAAATTCATGTTTTCTGCAGTTACTCTCTAGGATTATCTGTAGATTATCTGTAATTTCTATAATTTATAGATTGTAATCTAAACTGAAGATTGGTGCATGTATAATTCTAATGAGCTTCTTGACCAGCACTGTTCAGTAGATACATAATGCAAACTTCATGTCATTAAAATTTTTCTTGTAGTTACGTTAAAAAAGTTAAAGAAGCCGGATGTTGTGGCTCAGCCCTGTAATCCTAGGTCTTTCAGAGGCTAAGGTGGGAGGATGGCTTGAGGCCAGGAGTTGGAGACCAGCCTGGGCAATATAGTGAGACCTCGTCTCTACAAAAAAAAAAAAAAAAAAAAAGTAAAAGAACCAGATGACTTTACTTTTATTAAAAACAAATTTATCAAAAATATACTTTACTTTTATAAAAAATATAATTTGGACATAAAAATTATTATTGAGATATTTTACTCTTTTTGTATTGCTTTAAAAATCTGCTTGTGTACTTTATTATATATCTCAATTTAGACTAGCCACATTTCAGGGGCTCATTAGCCACATGTGGCTAGTGGCTACTTTATTGGTCAGCACAGATTTTTTTTTTTGACAGGGTTTCCTTTTTTGCCCAGGTTGGTGTGCAGTGGTACAATCATGGCTCACTGTAGCCTCACCCTCCCAAGCTCAAGTGATTTTCCCACCTCAGCCTCCCAAGTAGCTGTGATTACAGGTGCATGCCACCACACCTGGCTAAGTTTTAAACATTTTTTGTAGAGACAGAGGTCTCACTGTGTCTCCCAGGCTGGACTCAAACTCCTGGGCTCAAGCAATCCTCCTGTTTTGGCCTCCCAAAGTGCTGGGATTACAGGTATGAGCCACTGTGCCTGGCTAGCACAGATCTTTACTGTAACTTTTCTTCTTACTATAAAAGGCATTGTGTTGTACTGGCAATTATTTTCCCATCAAAGTGGCCTAGAAAGGAGACATGAATCTGGCCTCATGTCTTTGCTCATAATTAACACATTTCTTTTTCTTTTTTTTTTTTTTTTTTGAGACGGAGTCTCGCTCTGCCACCCAGGCTGGAGTGCAGTGGCCGGATCTCAGCTCACTGCAAGCTCCGCCTCCCAGGTTCACGCCATTCTCCTGCCTCAGCCTCCCGAGTAGCTGGGACTACAGGCGCCCGCCACCTCGCCCGGCTAGTTTTTTGTAGTTTTTAGTAGAGACGGGGTTTCACAGTGTCAGCCAGGATGGTCTCGATCTCCTGACCTCGTGATCCGCCCGTCTCGGCCTCCCAAAGTGCTGGGATTACAGGCTTGAGCCACCGCGCCCGGCCAATTAACACATTTCTAGAGAGATTTCCTTTGTTAGAAGAACAAATTGTGGGACTAATGATCTCAAAACGTGAATTCAACTGTAGCACCTAAACAGCAGGCTGCATTATTGACCAATACTGATAAAAATTGCTTTGTCTTATGGCAGGAGTAGCAGTCAGGACAAGACTCAGCATTTAGCAAAATCCATGGAGGCATTCTCCCACATAGGAGCCGTGCAACTCAGTTGT
Organism: Macaca nemestrina; assembly: GCF_043159975.1. NCBI lineage: Eukaryota > Metazoa > Chordata > Mammalia > Primates > Cercopithecidae > Macaca > Macaca nemestrina. The sequence goes on from NC_092128.1 coordinate 70,250,082, forward strand.
ATGCTCCTAAAATCTACTGCAAAGCTGTCAGTGCTTTTTGTTTGTGATTAGCACTTCATTTTTTTTTTCTTCTCAATTATTATTATTTTTTGAGACAGGGTCTTGCTCCACTGGTCCAGAGTACAGTGGTGCAATCATGGCTCACTACAGCCTTGACTCCCAGGCTTCAGTGATCCTCCCACCTTGGCCTCCCGAGTAGTTGGGACCACAGGTGTGTGCCACTATGCCTGGCAATTTTTAATATTTTTGTAGACATGGGGTTCTGCTGTGTTGCCCAGGTTGGTCTTGAACTCCTGGACTCAAGTGATCTACCTGCCTTATCCTCCCAAAGTGTTGGGATTACAAGTGTGAGCCACCGTGCCTGATCAGAAAGATGACTTTTTAGGATTCTAGCTTGTTTGCTTTCCTTCCCACCTGAAGATACTTTTGTTATAGCAGCTTGTCTGCTTTCTGTCTCATTTTTTCCCCCTAATTTTCCCAGAAGTCCTCAATCACTTTCAAGTGTTAAAGGCCATTACTGATTCTTAAATGTATATGGCTATGACTGAATTTTAGCCATTGAGGGTTCATATGATCTATTCTGCCACAGTCCTTCTCAAACTTTAATGTGGATGTGAATCACCTGGGCCAGGCATGGTGGCTCGTGTCTGTAATTCCAGTGACTGGGGAGGTTGAAGTAGGAGGATCAGTAGAGGCCAGGAATTTGAGACCAGCCTAGGCAACGTAGTGAGATATCCTGTCTCTAAAAAAATATGTATTACAAAAAACAACTTAGACAGGCATGGGATTGCATGCCTGTGGTCCCAATTACTCAGGAGACTCAAGACGGGAGAATCATTTGAATCCAGATGTTTCAGGCTGCAGTGAGTTATGACCACCACCACTGCACTCCAGCCTTGCTGACAGAGTGAGACCCTGACTCTTAAGGAGAAAGAGAGAGAGAGAGGGAGAGAGAGAGAGTTTGATTTGATGCAGTAGGTCTAAGATGAGGCCTGAAAGTTTGCATTTTTCACAGACTCTCAGGTCATGTTGATGCCTCTGGTCCAGAGACCACATATAGATCTAGTATATGATAGCAAAATGCTGCTGTCTTATCCTAGCCTGCAGCAAAGACATTTAAAAAAATGTAGTGAGGTTTTCCACCAAGCTAAAAGTACTTTTTTGTTTTATATATTTTTTAAAATTCAGAGATGATTTCATTACTGCCTTCTTGCTACTGCGGTGATTACAAATGCTAGTTATTATTAATATTTTTAAATGACCTTTCATGACAGAATTATACAGCGCTAACCCTACTTACGTCTCCAAGTTAATAAAAGAATTTTAGTAGTTCACAAACTCCTCAAGTCTGATGCCACCCCACTATCTAAATCAGCAGTTTATAGCTTTCCTTCATGACATTTATAGTATTTTGTATTGATATAATTACTTGGACAGTTGTTTAATGTCACTTTCCCCACTGTGCTCTAAGCTCTCGCTCTGTATTTTTAATCACTTTGTCCCTCGTGTCTCAATAGCACTGGGTCTGGTGTCTGTCCGTCCCTATTCAATACTTTTAGGGTGGCTTTATTCAGTGGGTCTCAGTAGGAGTGGTACTGCCCCCTAATGGAGTGTTTTGGAAATTGATGGGAACTAACTGGTTGTCCCAAAGAATGAAGTGTGCTACTGGTGTTTGGTGGGCGGGGGTTAAAGGTTGCTAGACATTCTGTAGTGTACACAACAGCTAACTAAGTGAATGCTTATTTGATGCATTTTGCAAAATCTTTGAATGTCCCTGTTGGAGATTCAGTTAATGAAAAACCTATTTGTAATTGACTGAACCAAAAACCTAACTCAGCTGGGTGCAGTGGCTCACACCAGTAATCTCAGGACTTTGGGAGGCCAAGGTGGGTGGATCACTTGAGGCCAGGAGTTGGAGACCTGCTTGGCTAACATGTTGAAACCCCATTTCTATTAAAAATACAAAAATTAGCCAGGCGTGGTGGCGTGTGCCTGTAATCACATCTACTTGGGAGGATGAGGCACAGGAATCACTTAAGCCTGGGAGGCAGAGGTTGCAGTGAGCCAAGATAGCACTATTGCACTCCAGCCTGGGCAACAGAACGAGACTGTCTCAAAAAAAACCCCCAAAAAAAACCCAAAAACAAAAAACCACACACAGAAACAGAAAAAACAAAACAAAATCCCACTCCATTTAACATTTAAAGACAATTATATGTATGTATGTCCAGTTTTAATATACAGTCATACATCACTAGTGATGGGGGCACATTCTGAGAAATGTGTCATGAGGCAGCTTTGTTGTTGTACAGACGTCAGAGTATATTTATACACACCTAGATGGTATAGCCTGTTGCACACCTAAGCTATATGGTATAGCCGATTGTTCCAGGGCTGCCTGTATAGTATGTTACTGTAGGTAGTTGTAACACAATGGTAAATACTTGTGTATCTAAACATAGGAAAGGTACAGCAAAAATATGATTCTATACTCTTATGGGACCAGAATTATATATGAAGTTTTTGTTGCCTGAAATGTCGTTATGCAACACATGACTGTATTCTGAAATTTTCAGAAATGCAGCTGCTGAGTACTTCAAAAGTTGTACTTTGACTTATTAGCAACATTACAAGGTAACGTCTGCCATTCTGGGAAATCCCATCCGTAGTAGCAGTGATGTTTGTGGTATTTGAATTATTATATATATACCCGCACTAATACACGTTTATAGGAAATATGATGGTTATGTATATATATGTGTGTGTGCATACAAATTTAGCCCTTATGCTAATTTATACAATAAAAATTGTTGAGAATATTCAGGTGAACGTTTCTTTTTTAAAATCCAAATTTACCCATTAAAAGTGGTTGCAAGCATCTTACTACATCATTAAATCATTTGGTGGTGTTATCTCTGAGTATTTACATCTTGGGGTGTGTGTGTCTGTGTGTGTGTCTGTGTATCTAAATCACACATATGAAAGACAATAAAAGTTAATCTCTTTTATTTTCTTTTTATATTACATTTTGGACTTTATATTGTTTTTCTTTCTCTGTGTACATACTATCTCTGTAGATTACAAACATTTGCTATCAAAAGGTGGTGCTACTCTGATAGGATTAAGAACACCCCTTTCTCATGGAAACAGCATGGAATCAAGGATTTCTGCCTTCTGGTCTTGGTTTATTTCTCTAAACTGCTCACATAACTTTTCTGAATTTGTTGGTTGATCTGCATTATCACTGATAAGGTAAGTCATGATGTGATAAGTCACAGCAGATGTTTCATGAATGACTAGACATGTGGCAAATCTTACCTGTGGCTCCTCAGAAAGGCAAACTGTCCACCTGACACCCACTGTTCTGCTTCACTTGCATTTTCATTTAGGGAGAGCAGACCACCTTGGAGGAAGTGATTTGGCTAATGATAAGGTATGAAGTAGAGTGGGGAATTGTGGTAGTGGAGGGTAGTAGTAATAAGTGAATAAAAGCAGAGTATGTTTTACCTTTCTGGGAAGCAGTTAAGATCCTTAGACTAGGGGCCACTCTTGTAAGGATTTTTTTTAACAGTTCCATGTTTATCTGTTTCTGAGTGATTAACAATCAAACCCATGAAGACTTATAGGCTGGGGACACTTTTGTGTCTTGTTCAGCAGTTGGCTTGGAGTGGACCACAGAGCTCAAAGGCAAAAGAGTAGTGCACAGTGACACAGTTGGTGCTAAGAAGGGCTCTCGGGGACTGGGTTACCAGGTTTCACAGCAGAAAGTCCCTTCAAGCACATGATTTTAGTCTGCCTAGATCTGGCTAGAATGTTGCTCATTAATTGTAACTAGAAAGATACAGGAAACTCAAGGGTAAATGGCACTGGGAAAAGGTCACTGAAGGTGAATCCATTTAAGATAAAGATCAAGGGGCTAGTGCATGGCTGCCATGTTGCAACAGGACAGTAATGATGACATGGAAGATGTTTCACCCTTCAATGCAGAAGAGAAGACAACTGAATAGACCAAAAATGCTTCTCAGAATAGGGGATTAAAAACAATAGACCAAAAAAAAAAAAAAATCAGACACCCCCCCCCAAAAAAAAAAATCGGACACCCAATAGCATAATTTTTCTGTTTGCTCTTTTGAGTCTATGCAGTTATAATCCATCTTCTCTGTGAATTGCTCAGCAGCAGTTTTACTGCCTAGATGGTGACAGTTCTCTTGTTACCATGTGATTTGGGGGAGTGAAGACTGTCACAGGTAGGCTAATGGTGGGCCTGCATTGGTGGAATCATACTGATGAAGATGACAAGAACCACTGAGTGTCCAGGAAGAGCCATTGGGAGTCCAGGAAGGCATCCCCTCAAGATAACAAAACTGACTCAGAGGCTGAATCAAGAATCTTTTGGTATTTATTGCCTGTTCAGTGCTGTGGGTGGTAATTGCCTTTAGTGCCCTCTTCTTTTTTGGAGTAAAGTGATTGGCAGTGGTTATCACGGGTGTGGTACTGCAAGATGCCAACCTATATGGTTACATCAGGTGTACAGTGGGCAGTAGAAGGAATTTAACTAGCATGGCTATCTTGTACCCTGGAAAGCAGTTTTTAAGACAAAGCAGTAAAGATAATCTGACTTCCAGACTAGAGAAAATGCTCTTGTATCTTTTATTATATTGGGGAATGAAGACATTTTTGACTCTGAACCTTTTAGTGCCCAGTCCATGTTATAATGAGGAGTATTGGCTCTATTTTTCCACTTAAAAGCTTTACTTGTTTTAAAAAAGGAAAGTTAGTTTTTATATTTTTTATTTTCTTTCCAGCAGTTGGGGCTAGAAAGTATGTTGTCACTAGAAACGTTGTGAAAATTTATCTTACAGGCTGGGCACTGTGACTCACACCTGTAATCCCAGCACTTTGGGAAGCTGAGGTCGGCAGATCATCTGAGGTCAGGAGTTCGAGACCAGCCTGGCCAACATGACAAAACCCCATCTCTACTAAAAATACAAAAATTAGCTGGGTGTGGTGGCGCATGCCTGTGTAGTCTTAGCTACTCGGGAGACTGAGTCAGGAGAATTGCTTGAATCTGGGAGGCGGAGATTGTATTGAGCCGAGATTGTGCTGTTGTACTCCAGCCTGGGCTACAAAGCAAGACTCTGTCTCAAAAAAAAAAAAAAAAATTGTTTTACAGTGTACATAGGTATGCACATAGTCATATAATATCAATATGTTCCAAATTAATGAAAATGTGTTCATTTATGTAAGTATGGAGACTTTTGCATTTGGATTCATAGAACATAAGAAGATGTAAGTCTATATCAAAACTCTATATGTTTATATATTATTTATGTAGACTATTTTCAGAAGTAAATTTTGCTTCCATGGTAAAAGTGAACATTTTGGCTTATGCATAAGTTAGAAATAATTGTTAATTTTTAATATGTACCTCACGGTAAAATTTCTTAGATATATGCAAACAATTAAAACCAAATTTGGGTCAGTGGTGTTAACTAGTTTCCAAAATTTTGTTTATTTTTATTTGTAACAATTCATTTACATAAGGCCCAGTTAATACAAATGGAATCAGCATAGTTTATGTTTAAGGAATACACAGAGATTGCTACTGTTTCATTTATTTTACAGCAAGGATAGGCAAATTTTACTTTGGAACTTCTTACAGGCTCTTCAGTGGTTCTTGAGCTAACAAAATCTATCTGTTATCACTAAAAGAGCATTATTCTTATGTCATAATGACAGTAATCATTTAAATACTTGGCATAATGAATGCGTAAAAGACATTTTATTTTATAAATCTCTTTTTTTCTTGCTATAACGGGTATATTGTAAATCATGCATTTGTATTAATGGTATTTCTTAAAGCAGTAGATGAAACTGTAAACTAAAGCAATCTATAAACTATTGTAGGCATCCGTAGATTCTGTTGTAGGTACTGTAAACTTTGTTGGAGACTTTAGTCAGCAGATTATATTGTGAATATATTTGTACTTTGTTAAAATATTTTAAAAGATATTTTGTTTAATTGAATAAGTATCTTTTTTGGACTAGTAGCTATGAAGGTATAAAACTTTGTATAAAACTGCTGTTTATAGAGCAAAAGAAAGCGAAGGTCAAAAATTAATGGTTAATATGCATAGAAAGTTTGATTAGGATTGAGTCTTTTAGAAAACAAATGGATAATCATCAAAAGAAAGTTTGTCCCAGTGTTTATTTGCAAGTATGTGCTAATTATTAGGAAAAAACAAATGAATTTAGTAAGTTTTTTTGGGGAATAAGTTTTCTGACAGTTTATATGGTAAAACAACACACTATCCTTTGCATAAGCATAATCATAAAGAGGGTCCATTTTAATTTTTCCAATTTTTTTTTACATTTGATATACATTTTATTCTCTTTTAAAGCATCTATAAAATTGTAGTTTTCTTCTTCTTTGGTTATTAATTATGAAGAGGATCCTGAAAGCCTCATTTTTTGTGGTCTTGTTATTTAAGCAGGTTTCCAGAATTACTTTCATCAGTCTCATGGAATACTGTCTATTTTGCAAGATTTGTAGTTGATTTGTTTGCATTTTAATGCCATTGGTGGTAAGGGCAGGCAGGGAGGACTGTTTAAGTGCTAAGCTGATTTTATAAGTGATTAGTTTCCTAGAGAGTATTTTTGAATTATGACAACTAAGTTTGGGGATAAATACTTAAATAACGAGTCCCCTTATAAATTCTTTGTGTATTTGTTGGTGCCAGGTTGGCAATCAGAATCTTTTCAAGGGCTAAATTGTGTTTATTCTCCACAGTTTCTATCACAGGGTCTTATTCAAGATTAGTTTTTATTAAATGCTTGTTGGATGGAATTGATGACTATTATGAATTTATATTCTTCCATGATTTCATATTTGCAAAGTTTCTCAGAGTCACTCAAGATTGCTATTGTAAAATTTAGTGTAACATCATTTTTTAATGTTATTCTTTATAAGGTAACATTTTAATCTAAAATTTAGATCATTGCCGTTAATTATTTGTTCCAAAGAGAACACTTTGTTCTTTGAAATAGATACTAATTAAAAAAACCCACACTGGCTAGCATCTGTGCAGAGATCTTTCCCTTTAATGTTCTGAGCAATTATAAATCAAGACCTAAGAGAGGCCTTGTAAATTATGAATATTCTGAAAACAATGAAGCATCTTCTTCTGCTTCTAACAAAGATAACACTGGAGTTAATGGAAGTGCCATATGCCTAGGGGAAGATGTCATCAAGACAAACATTTAGTTTGTCAAAGTGACATTTAGATGACTGTAAGCAATATTAATCCAGTCATGAGCTCTTGTCAAGCTTAAGTCTGATTTTAAAAGTAATTATTTTAGGCTTATTTATATATCACTGTCTAGTGTAGCAAGTGATTGGAAGCCATCAAACTTTTAGGGTAAAAAGTAGAAAAGAACATAAAATTAATCAGCATTTGGGTGTATTTTTTATCAAGTGCTTAATACAACCCTACTTGGTTATTTGAGTTTGCCTTGACTGCTTTGACCTACCTTATTTCATTATGATTTATTAGAGAATGTAAGCTCCTTTCTCTACATAGGGTACCACTTCTATCCTGTATAGAAAGAGGTGTTAGCAAATGAGACATTATGTAATATAACAAGAATTATGCATAATGAAGGGAGCACAACCATCTCCAAGATCCTCTATAGCAGGAGTCCCAACCCCTGGGCCACCGACTGGTACCATGGCCTGTTAGAAACTGGGCCGCATAGCCGAAGGTGAGCAGTCGGCGAACAAGCATTACTGCCTGAGTTCCGCCTCCTGTCAGACCAGTGGGGGCATTAGATTTTCATAGGATCACAAATACTACTGTGAACTGAGCATGCAGGGGATCTCGGTTACACGCTGTTTATGAGAATCTAATGCCTGGTGATCAGTCACTGTCACACATCCCCAGATGGGACTGTCTAGTTGCAGGAAACAAGCTCAGGGCTCCCACTGATTCTATATTACGGTGAGTTGTATAATTATTTTATTACATATTACGATGTAATAATAATAGAAAAAAAGTACACAATAAATGTATTGCAGTTGAATCATCCCAAAACCAATTCCGCCCTTCCAGCCCCCCGTTTGTGGAAAAATTGTCTTCCATGAAACTGGTCCTTGGTGTCAAAAAGGTTGGGGACTGCTGCTCCATAGCAACTGTCTTCCGCCTGGGGAACCTGTACACTTAAGGAAACTTTCCAAGAGGTATGTACACCTCAAAAGTTAGAAGAGAGTTGATTTCCAGATCCTTACCTTGTGATGTATTCTTTCTGAAAATTGATATCCCTTGAAAACACACCCATGGTTTGGGTATCTGCTACCTTTTCTTCTGCCATGTCCTTTACTTTTATTATTTATTTATTTATTTATTTGTGGCAGTCAAAAGCAGTGGGAGTGGAGAAGGAACAAAGAAATCTGTAATTGGTTGTAATCAATTAGTTGTAAACACCACTGCGCTCAGACCAGCCTGCCATATCCTTTTCTGTTTTAGAAAAAACCACTCTCCTCCATCTGTAATCTTACCATGGTATATTGACCCAAGCAAGGTTTTCAAAGTCCTGATCATCAAAGGACTAGTTTATAGTTTTGATGTCAGGCAAATCTTCAGACTCTTAACTGTCTCTCACCCTGTTAAGCAATTCATTACCAATGAAATTTTTTCCTTGTATTTAATAACTATCACAATAAACATGCTTTTTGTTTAATATTAATAATTATAATTAATCTAGAAGAAAAATATTAAAGCCCAGAGTTTTGTGGTCACAGGAAATCAAAGCCATTTAAAAATTTTGAAGTATGTATGAAATTTTATGTTGCAGAGAAGTATGATAGAGTATTTGTAAGTCAGTAAAAGACTTTAAGCATTAATGTATTTATTTCATTAGGTTGAAATTCGGATGGAGAGGAGGAATGAAATGTGATTTCAAGGAGGAAAGCATACAATGTAAATTTTTAAAGTCTTGTTAATGTATGTTTTATATGGATTATGGTGGAAATAAAATATGATCTTTAGGTTTCTCTGGATACATTTAAAAGAATAATATTAAGAAAGTGAAAAGACAAGCCTCTGTGGTTTGATCTCTTTGAGATCATCAGAATGTTCTAAAATTGATTTTGTGAATGTTTGGCACAACTCTAAAAATACTAAAAACCATTGAAAGCCTTTGTGACTTGTCTTTTCACTTTCTTAATATTATTCTTTTAAATGTATCCAGAGAAATAAAAATTTTACAAATCACATACCTGATAAGGGACTAGTATCCAGAGTATATAAAGAACTCTTACAACTCAATAATAAAAGACAACCCAATTAAAATTCTTGGCAAAGGATCTGAACAGATGTTTCTTCAAAGAGGATATACAAATGGCCAATAAACATATGAAAAGGTGCTGAACTTTATTAGCCATCAGGGAAATTCAAATCAAAATCATGATGAGCTACCACTTCACAGGGAAATTAAAATCAAAACCATGGCGAGCTACCTAGGATGGCCTGAATAAAACAACAACAACAACAACAACAACAACAACAACAACAATAACAGGTAATTGCAAATGTTGGTGAGGATGTGAATAATTGGAACTCTCATACCCTGGGACTGCAAAATGATTCACCTGCTTTGGAAAACAGTCTGTAGTTCCTCAAATAGTTAAACATAGAATTATGACATGATCCAGTAATTCCACTCCTAGGTATATACCAGAGAGAAATGAAAATGTGTGTCAATGCAGAAACTTTTGCATGAAAGGACAGAGCAGCATTATTCATAATAGCCAAAATGTGGGAACAATCCCAGTGTCCATCATCTGATGAATGGATAAAGTGCAGCATATCTGTACAATGAAATGTTATTCATTAATAAAAAGAAATGAAGTACTGATAGATGCTGCAACGTGAGTGAACTTTGATAACATTGTGCTAAATGAAAGAAGCTAGTCACAAAGGAGCACATATTGTATGATTCTGTTTATATGAAATGTCCAAAATAGGTAAATCTATAGAGACAGAAAGTAGATTAATGGCTGCTTAGGGCCGAGGTGGAAGTGGTGGTGGGGAGTAGATAATGGGACAGGGTGGGGGATTGACAGCTATGGCTCTCTTTGAGATCATTAAAGTATTCTAAAATGGATTTTGTTGATGCTTGGTACAACTCTGTAAATATACTGAAAACCATTTGTATTAGTTCATTTTCACACTGCTGATGAAGATATACCCTAGACTGGGCAATTTACAAAAGAAAAAGGTTTAATGGACTTAGAGTTCCACATGGCTGGGGGGGCCTCACAATCATGGTAGAAGGTGAAAGGCACATCTCACATGGTGGCAGACGAGAGAGAGCTTGTGCAGAAAACTCCCATTTTAAAAACCATCACATCTTGTGAGACTTACTGTCACAAGAACAGCAAGGGAAAGACCTGCCTCCCTGATTCAGTCATGTCCCACTGACTCCCTGCCACAACACATGGGAATTATGGGAGCTACAAAATGAGATTTGAGTGGAGATACAGAGCCAAACCATATTACCATTGAATTGTACACTTTAAATGAGTGAATTGTATAGTGTGTAAATTATACCTCAAGCTGTTTAAAGAAATAATGTAATAGTTTCATTTTTAAAAGTCTGTGTTTACATATTTCTGTGTATGCCAGAAATGACACACTTTGCATTCTCAAATACATGTGTGATGAACTGTTGCACATATCACCTTAAACATTTTAAAAAATGCAGTCTTAAATTACCAGTTTTAATGGTTGCATAGTATTTCAGTAAGTTGATGTGGGATACTTTGCTCATTTTCTTCCTATATAAGTAAGTTCTCAGATTTTGATGTTTTAAATACAAATTTCTATACCTGCTAATTTTCTTCTTTTGCTGCTTTCTTTGGATAAAATTCTGACTGACACTCAGAAAAAATGAATAGATTGCTGAGTTTTTTTTAAATTAAATTTTTGTTTATTGATTTTTTATAGAGACAGGGTTTCGTCTTGTTGGCCAGGCTGATCTCAAACTCCTGGCCTCAAGTGATCTGCCCGCCTTGGCCTCCGAAAGTGCTGGGATTACAGGCATGAGCCACTGTGCCTAGCATGAATTGGGATTGCTGAGATTTCTTACACAGGTATGCCATGTTACTTTTCTGAAGGGTTGAAACAATTTTTATCATTTACATTTTTTTTTTTTTACTTTTTTGTTAAGTATATAATTTGTTCCATAGTAAACGTTTAAAAGTATATTTCTTTGAGTAAGTACATTATTATAAACCTCCATTTGTTTCCTATTACTGCCTTGAGAGTGATGAAAGTTATTTATTAAATGACCTCATACTGAATACCCACTCTGTGTCAGAACTTGTGCTAGATACTAGAGACTGGAAGTGCAAAGTGAGAAAGGCTTAGTTTTGCAGTCAGAAAAGTTCCCCATCTCATGGGGAAAATAATTACAGTAGGTAACATGAAGTCTTCAAGTATAAAAAGGTGTTTGAGGAGGTACCTGGAGGATGTGGCCAGCATAGGAGGGCAGGTGATATGTATGTACAGCTCAAAATATGAGCAGGTCTTTGCCTGGAGGCAAGATGAGAACAAAGAGAGGGCATTCCTAGTGCAGTTACATACACAGCCTCCAAACACCATGATGTGGGCAAGCAGTTCCCACAGGTTCCCTTTGACTGAAGAGTTATCGGCTCTTTTGTGTTTCTAATTTATTCATTAGTACATTTGGTTGTTTTCGATAATATGCTCTGTTCTTTGCATTCCATACACATATTAATAGTAATGTTAAATGTCACTTTTAGGACAAATATTTCCTTTTAGTCTGTCCTTTGACTTTTTATTTTTCATCATATTTTTACATTCTGGTCACATGGGATTATGATGATTTGTTTTGATATACACCATGTGGAAATTTCTTAATTTATAGCATTATGGATTTAGCTGGTCCAGTAGTAGCAAAACCTTGTTTCTTCAGGTGGTTTTCCTGCTAAGTATGAGAAGAGTTGTAAAATATATGTGGGGCCCTTATTTCTCATGCCCAAGCTCTTTCTGTGTCGAACCCCTTTATGATAGTACAGCGTGGTGTTTACTTGATGGCTGTGTTAGGAAGCCAGATGACAACTTCTCTTTATTTACCATCTTCTCGGGGTAGAATGGCTTCATTCACTTGATCTGAAGAGCCAAGCCAGCAACCCTACTCTGGGCCCCCACAGGTGCTGTGGCAGCAGTAAATTGACAAACCTGTTCACATCTCAACTGCCTCAAATTTTTATTGTTTTAGCAATATAGTAGATAGTAAGGAGTGAAAGGATATAAATCAGATGGAAAGGGAATTGGTATGGACTGAATTGTGTCTCCCTTCAAAATTCATATATTAAAGCCCCAGCCTCCAATGTGACTGTATTTGTGGATAAGGCCTTTATGGAAGCAGTTAAAATTAGATGAGATCATAAGAGTAGGGCCCTGATCTAATTGGGTTAATGTCCTTATGTTGAAGAGATAACAGAGAACTCTGTCTCCCCCTCCACCATGTGAGTATACAGCAAGAAGGCAGACATCTGCAAGCTAGGAAAAGGGTCCTGACCAGGAACCAAACCCTGCTGGACCTTGATCTTGGACTTTCCAGTCCCCAAAACTAAGAAAATCAGTTTCGGTTGTTGAAGTCAACCAGTCCATGATATTTTATTACTGCAGCCTGAGCAGATGAAAACAGACATAATGATAATAATCAAAACAATTATTTATTACCTAACATATATCCATTTTGGATTCCCTTAAAGCCAGGTATGAGTTAAGCATATCTTTATCTCCATTTTCTTGATGGGTAATCTAATCATTAAGTAACTTCCCTCAGGTCTCAGTGCTGGGAAGGTGAGTCTGTGAATCGTAACAGCTCTATGTAATTCATTTATATATTTTAGAGGAAAAGAGACTCAACGGCAACCACAAGTGGAGTGTAAACTCCTGCACAAATACGTTCCCAAACGTTCCCAAACGTATTTGTGCAGGAGTTTGTACTTAGTGGATATGTATTTAATATTCAAGACTCTGTGAAATACTACAGTGAAGAAACCTGTTTAACTTTACTTTCGTGTTTCTCAGAATCCTTCCTAGGGACATCTCTGGTGATACCATGGGTAGCAATGTTTCATGGACATCAGTTTGGGAAGTGCAGCCCAGAGTGGTCATTAGATTCCTGCACTGGCCACGATAGGCCTATTCAGTTTAAAACATACTTAAATGTTGATAAGCATGCACGCTTATTACAATTTATTGAACTAAAAATGTAATGAGAATATATGTTACTTCAAGAAATTAAGTTGATTATGGCTTTTCTTTTTGCATGAAGATTAGACAAAACCTTAAGGTAGATGGTTATGAATTTTAGACATCTTACCACTAAGAAAATAGGTGCCTCTATAAAAGTAAGCTTTATTATTATTATTATTTTAGTGAGCACCAAATCCGGCAGGCATTTCTGTAGGGCAGAAAGGATAAGAGTTCCAGTCTCATGGAATTTACATTGTACAGAGATGTGGAGATTAAGGGTTACATGTGTTCTTCTCAACATGTTTATATTTGTATATATATTCTTACAAATTATTATAGTTGGAAGGTTTTCTGCACATTCTGGCCTTGGCCAATTGGTATTTTCTTCATAAATACATCTTCAGTTTTTTTCAGGTATTAATATTTTGATTATAGAAACGGACTTTGGGCCTATGCTTGGCTTACAATGTTTCAGTCCACAAATGAATCTTATTTGTAATTGTTAAAGGAATGATTTCTATTTAAGTAAACCTAAAATGATTTAAAACCTCTAAAGAGACTGGTTAGTTTTATCCTTTGTTTTTTTTTCTGTAACTCAAAAGCAGTTTTAAAAATCTACACATATGCCAGGTTTGAATTGAAAACATTTGAGCATCTGAGTGAAGGTGTTGGTGAAGTTGTTTGACATTTTTTTCTTTAATCTAATGATAACATCACTTAAATAATTTATAAGAAAAACCCCGGGTATTTTCCTCCTTTTTTTTTTTTTTAGAGATGGGATCTCACTCTGTCACCAGTGTTTTAAAAGTAGGTCCTACTACATAGTTGATAACACTTAAAATGAATGTTTTTAGACAGTTATAATTTATTTATAGTTAGATGAACCAAACAGCTTTTAACTTCTGTTGCTAAAGCAAGCCCACTTCAAGATACAAAAGATCTTCCATCTTTAGCATATTAGCCAAAAGAGAAAAAGAGAAGAACGTTGAAAGTGTGTTGACCTACTTCATTTTCCCTTCTGTGTCACACACAGTGAGAATAATTAACAGCCACTTAATAGATTTCTTTTAAGCAGATCACTGATCTGGGAAGTGCTCACTGAGTCTCAGAAAGGGTTTGGTCAGTGGAGAAGAAAATCACAACTGACATTTATGGGTGGAGTCCGTGGGCAGGAGCAGCCAGCTTTTTGACAGCAGTTGTGAGCTCTGGGTAACTCCCACCAGTTAGTGAAATTAATACCAACTTCTTTTTATTTCTTTAACCTTGCCACTGTTTGCCTAAACAGTCAAAGAAAGGCACTAGTTCCATCTTATTTCCTGATTCACAAAGCTTAAGGGCAGGCAGGAGGATGTTCATCTTATGGAAGTTGTTGAGTTAGTGGTTTGCATTAAGAAGGCAAGAGAAAGCTCTTGTTCCTTAATTAGTGAGAGGCATACTGACGGTGTGAAGCAGTTTTTTTTTTTTTTTTTTCCTGCTGGAGGTCATTTTTAATGGTTGAGCATGCATGTGAGTATTCTAAGCCCAAAACCAGACCCTGGTTCCTTTGATGGACTGCTTACAAATTAGTTGAATAGTAGCTATAACTTATGCCTTTATTTTTTTCTCTTGTTCTTTTTCCCCATTTAGCTTTCCTCCTTACTTAAAAAATTAAAATATAATATATACATATCATACAAAAGAGCATACAATAAGAACTTTTCCTCCTGCTCCCAAGTCTCTGGTTACCCTTTTTAGAGGTAACTACGAACATCATTTTAAAAACTGCTTCCAGACATTTTCTTTGCTTATAGGTCTCTTCTCCACCTTGGGCTCCACACTAGTGGAGCGTATTTTGTTTTTCTTCTTTAACAGTATATGTTGAAGAGTGTTTTATATCAGCACGTATATAGATCCCACTCATTCTGTTTATAGGTTGCGTGCTGTTCATCATATGAATGTACTATATTTACCTGTTTCTAAAAGTTGGTGAACATTTAGGTTGTTTATTGAGTTTTGTTCTTACAAACAGAGATGAATGGATAGTTTTGTTAACAACTAAATATTGAGTCACATATGGTAATATACATTTAAAATTATAATACTGTATATATTGCCAAAATTGCCTGATGAACGGACTCGTACCCTCATCTGAAATGTCTGTTTTTCCACCTTTACCCTTGTTAAGCATTTTCTGAAGCTTGCAATCTGGAACATAAAAATTTGTTTTACTAGTTATTTTCAATTTGCATTACTTTAATTATTAGTGAAGCTGAGCACATTTTCTTTTTATGTTTATAACCCATTTAAATTCTTTTTTTCTTGTGAACTATAGGCTGCTTTCAACACTTAGTTATACCTGATGAGAATTACTGTACAGGTTCGGGAGGACATCCAGAGACTTGTATTGTAGAACTTTCTTAGTGTATTAGGAACCTTGAAGACGATCTAGTCCCACCTTCCAGTTGGTATAAAAAATATTTTCATAACCTCTGTAACTGGTTCGTTGATTATCTGCTTAAATGCTTTCGATATTGGAACAATCTTAGGGGGCCTGACTTTGCTTGGCTATGCTTGATTTACAATGTTTCAGTCTATAAATGAATCTAATTTCTAATTATTAAAAGAATGATTTCACTTTAAGAACGTTAAAATGATTTAAAATTTCTAAAGAGACTGGTTAGTTTTATCTTTTTTTTTTTTTTTTTCCTGTAACTCAAAAGCGGTTTTGAGTGAAGGTGTTGGTAAAGTTGTTTGGCGAGTTAAAACTTCATGGGCAACTAATTCCTCTTTTGGCTTTAGTTGACAGAAATTTCAAGATATGTTAAAAGAGTACTTGAATAGATAGAGAAGACGGGAGCAGCTGAACTCTTTAAATCGCTACATTAAGCTGGGCGCAGTAGCTCATGCCTGTAATCCCAATTACTTGGGAGGCTGAGGCTGGATGATCACATGAGCCCAGGAGTTCGAGGCTGCAGTGAGCTATGATTGCACCACTGCACTCCAGCCAGGACAACAGAGTGAGATCCTGTATCTTAAAAACTAGATAATAAATAAATACATGACATTTATGAAGCTAGAAGATTGTTTCAGGCCCAATCAAGGGATCAGGAGCAATGCATGTGTAGTGAATCTTGTTCTTTTGACTAAGAATGAGAGAATTTATAATTAAGGAGGGTGCTTTGAGGGTATGTTAGTTATCTATTGCTGCATAATAACTCCTAAACTTTGTGCTTTAGTGCCTAAACAACAGTAAACATCTGTTCTCTCACAGAGTTTCTGTGGGTTAGCAATTTGGGAGCAACCTAGCTGGGTGGGTTAGGCTCTGGGTGTTTTGGAGGTTGCGGTCAAGATGGTGGTTGGAGCTGCATTCATTTGAAGACTTGACTGGGCCACAAGAGTCTGCTTGCACAGTGCCTCACTCACATGACTGTTGGGAGAAGGTTAAGGAATGAGGTTCCTTGCCTCATGGACCTCTCTGTAGGGCTGCCTGAGTGTCTTCACATTCTGGTGGCTGGCATTTTCTAGAGTGAGTAATCCAAGCAAAAGCAAAATGGAAACCCTCATGTCTTTTATGACCTCAGAAATCACACATTGGCATTTCTGCAACATCATATTGCAGGTGCATATCCACACAGGTCAGTCCTATTGGTATGAGAGGGGACTACACAGGAGAGTGAATACTAGGAGGCAAGGATCAGTGGACCCTTTCTTAGAGAATGACAACCTTCTGGCCCCTAGAGATTCAGATCTCACCCACCTGTGAAACAAAACATACTCACTTCTCTCAGGGCCCCTAAACCTCATCCCAGACTGAGGCCAACTCTGTGGAGGAGAATTTGAGGATCTTTAAACAGATTTGGGGAAGCTCGGAATCTATTAAGAATTTTTCTTTGTTGGAAGAAATGGTTGGATTTGGGCAGTGTTATAAAAGCATTTCTTTATGCTCTATCCTATGAAACTTCTGGCCCAAATAAATAGGAGATAGATAGATTTATAATCCTGACAGACGAATGGTATTCTAGTGAAATATTCCAACTTATTTTTATTCAGAAAAGCTTCATAGCATTCGCTAGTTCTCAAATATGAGGGTTAGGTTCTTGGAACACCCATAGTGGAGAGTTCTCAGTTGAGGGACTTGAAACCTAATAGGGAAAATATGGATAGCAAACTGTGCTGGCTATTTAGTTGTGGTTTCAACTTCAATCTCTCCATTTTATACTTTGTTTTGTGAGGCTGGGGTTGGAACTCTATAAATTACATTTCCCAGATTTCCTGGATTTACAGTTTGTTCCTGGCAGTAGGAGACACTGGTGGAGAACTGAAATGCAGGAGGGAGAAAAGACTTTGCTGTTTTCAGCTCCTGTCACTATTTCTCCTAGGGCCAGCAACAGCTCTAGCCTATAGTTTCTTTCTTTCTTTCTTTTTAAATTATACTTTAAGTTCTAGGGTACATGTGCGCAACGTGCGGGTTTGTTATATAAGTATACATGTGCCATGTTGGTTTGATGCACCCATTAACTCGTCATTTACATTAGGTGTTTCTCCTAATGCTATCCCTCCCCCTGCACCCCACCCCCTGACAGGCCCCGGTGAGTGATATCCCCCGCCCTGTGTCCAGGTGTTCTCATTGTTCAGTTACCACCTATGAGTGAGAACATGCAGTGTGGTTTTTCTGTCCTTGTGATAGTTTGCTGAGAATGATGGTTTCCAGCTTCATCCATGTCCCTACAAAGGACATGAACTCATCCTTTTTTATGGCTGCGTACTATTCCATGGTATATATGTGCCACATTTTCTTAATCCAGTCTATCATTGATGGGACATTTGGATTGGTTCCAAGTCTTTGCTATTGTGAATAGTGCCACAATAAACATGTGTGCATGTGTCTTTATAGTAGCATGATTTATAATCCTTTGGGTATATACCCAGTAATGAGATCGCTGGATCAAATGGTATTTCTAGTTCTAGATCCTTGAGGAATTGCCACACTGTCTTCCACAATGGTTGAACTAATTTACACTCCCACCAACAGTGTAAAAGTGTACCTATTTCTCCACAGCCTCTACAGCACCTGTTGTTTCCTGACGTTTTAATGATCACCATTCTAACTGGCATGAGATAGTATCTCATTGTGATTTTGATTTGCATTTCTCTAATGACCGGTGATGATGAGCATTTTTTCATGTGTCTGTTGACTGCATGAATGTCCTCTTTTGAGAAGTGCCTGTTCATATCCTTCACCCACTTTTTAATGGGGTTGTTTGTTTTTTTCTTGTAAATTTGTTTAAGTTCTTTGTAGATTCTGAATATTAGCCCTTTGTCAAATGGGTAGACTGCAAAATTTTTCTCCCATTGTGTAGGTTGCCTTTTCACTCTGATGGTAGTTTCTTTTGTTGTGCAGAAGCTCTTCAGTTTAATTAGATCCCATTTGTCTATTTTGGCTTTTGTTGCTATTGCTTTTGGTGTTTTAGTCATGAAGTCTTTGCCTATGCCTATGTCCTGAATGGTAGTGCCTAGGTATTCTTCTAGGGCTTTTATGGTTTTCAGTTTAACATTTAAGTCTTTATTCCATCTTGAATTAATTTTTGTATAAGGTGAAAGGAAGGGATTAGTTTCAGCTTTCTACACATGGCTAGCCAGTTTTTCCAAGACCATTTATTAAATTGGGAATCCTTTCCCCACTGCTTATTTTTGTCAGGTGTGTCAAAGATCAAATGGTTGTAGATGTGTGGTGTTATTTCTGAGTGCTCTGTTCTGTTCCATGGGTCTATATATCTGTTTTGGTACTAGTACCATGCTGTTTTTGTTACTGTAGCCTTGTATAGTTTGGAGTTAGGTAGCGTGATGCCTCTAGTTTTGTTCTTTTTGCTTAGGATTGTCTTGGCAATGTGGACTCTTTTTTGGTTCCATTAGAACTTTAAAGTAGTTTTCTCCAATTCTGTGAAGAAAGTCATTGGTAGCTTGATGGGAATGGCATTGAATCTATAAGTTACCTTGGGCAGTATGGCCATTTTCACGATATTGATTCTTCCTATGCATGAGCATGAAATGTTCTTCCATTGGTTTGTTTTCTCTTTTATTTCGTTGAACCGTGGTTTGTAGTTCTCCTTGAAGAGGTCCTTCACATTCTTTGTAAGTTGTATTCTTAGGTATTTTATTGTCTTTGTAGCAATTGTGAATGGAAGTTTACTCATGATTTGTCTAGCCTATAGTTTCTTTAGGAACTCACTGTGCCAACTTTACCATGGCCCCTAACCAGGGTCTAAGTGGCAATTACACTGTGTGCCCCACCGTCCAACCCCAGTTCCACTTAAAGTTCTAGTACCGATCCCTCCTTTGAGCACCCAGATTCTGGTAACTCCACATCTCCCTTTGTGTTTCTTCAGCTCTAAGGTTGGTTGCTGCTTCTAGCAGTTACTAATATTGGGGTTGCCTCTGTCACCTCTTTTTATTTTTTAAAGTCTCTTAACACCTATATAATCAGCTTCCTGTATTAAATTCTTTGCATTTAAAATACATAATATGTGAGGTTTCTGCTTTCCCATTGACTGGAACAGTTATTAAGGTTTCTAGATGTGTCACCCCTCATAATTACAGTGACATGTTTGTAGTTAATTTTTCTTTCTTGACAGGTAGCAGTCATACCAAGAGGCCATGGTCTTCTCCATCTGGTCCTTTGTTCAAATGTTTAGTGATTTTTTTTTTTTCGTTTTTTAATGCTCATAACCATTGACTTCATTTCATGGATCTGCCCTCTTAGAGCAGGCCTCCAGGATCCTAATTCCTTAGTCCGCAGTGGTCCTAGAGATCCAGGTTATCTGGGATGTTGAGTAGTTCTGTTCAATCTATTTAACAAAAGTACTTATTCCTATGTATTTTCCAATACAAAGGAGCATACACTGTATAATTTTGGCTCTACCAGTTCCTGCCTGCCTGAGTGCCTGCTGTTTGAGCCTCCTTTACACACTTCCCAGTGGCCTCCATCTACACAGACTCTGCTCACCAGCGGGCACCTGCGGGACCAGCACTTACTTCCTCTCATCTTTCTTTATTTTTCCCAAGACTTTTACTACTGCTCTGTCATCTGCTTTGTTTCCCTTTTCTGTTTCCAAACCCAAATTCCCTCTTTTTCTTATTATCCCCAATTGGAGTGACTGATAGTTTGTGTATATTAAAATTTGAAGCACTTGCTGAGAAGGTATATCTGCTGAATTACTTGAATTTTACATAAGAAGAACCTCCTGCATGAGGAAGCATAATTATATCAACTTATGAATCAAGTGAACATTTTATAGACCAGAGAAAAATAGCTAGTGATTTCATTAATGGTACTTCAGTTCTTCAGGTTAATAAATTCGTTAAGCCTTTCTACTTTTATTAGAGGAGTTACATGTTTCTTTAGTAAACATTTATTGTGTTGCCATGTTTACACAGCTTTATATCAGGTAGGTGCATTGAGGGATAGCAAAGGAGTAAAATTATCCAGCTCTTGCCTGCCTTGAAAGACTTTGCTCTGTACTTGGGATATAGAAAACTTACATTAAATAGTGAAAGGATCAAAATAAGTGTAAGACAATGTTCTAGAAACTGTATTTAAGTGTGTGCTGTGGGGCAGATGATAATGGTACTTCCTGTACACAGGCACTAAGCACTTTATTTATGTTGTCTTCTTTAATCCTCACAACTCTGAAATAGTTACTCTAGTTAGTTGTAATTTGTTAGTGATAAACCTGAGGCTTAAAGGTTAAATCATTTGCCCAAAGACACACATCTACAAAGTGACAGAAGTTAGGATTCAAACCTTAGGTTGGCCTGAGTCTAATGATCATAATAGATAGAAGTGAAGGTTGCTTAGAGCTGTGTCTTTGCTTGTTTGCTTGTGTGTTTTCAAGTATGCTAGGTGTCTTACATTTGCTCCCCTGGATTTCTTTTCCATCCTGCTTTGTACCCTGGGTGACTGACCTGTGTGGGTTACGCCAGTGAACACTCTTGCCTTTGGGTTCTAGCCAGGTTTGACCAATGTGAGGAACTCAGGAGATCTGAGGGCAGACTGAGAATGATGTTGGGTGTTTTTAATTTTGGATCTACCAGCTCCTGCCCCAGCTCCTGCCCCTCAGTACTCCTTGATTAGGTGTACTTATACACTGTACACCTCCCGTTCCTCCAGCCCCACTTAGACTTCTAGAACCAACCCCTCCTTTGAGCACCCAGATTCTGGTAACTCCACAACCCCCCTCTGTTTCTTAAGCTCTGAGGATAGTAGTTGCTTCTAACAGTTACTAATATTGGAATTACCTCTGTGACCCCTTTTAATTTCTTTCAGTCTATTAACAGCTGTATAATCAGATTTATTATTCCCCTAGCTCTTCTCCATTAGATTTCCACCTGCTGGCTCCATTTCTCTGTGTCGCCTTCTATCCTTCCCCACGTTTCCTCCTTTCTCTGGATCCTAGGAAACACTCCTCCACCTTTGCAGCACCGAAAGGGGTAACCATTCCTTGTCATGAACACTAACCCTCACCATGACTTTAAAAGTTGTCCCTTGATCAAATTCCATTTGAATGCATCATGCCCAATTTGAGTGTTGTATGTATTTCCTGCTGAGGCTGATTGGTATGCAGAAATTCTTATAAGGCATGCCTTCCTTTCTTCTTCGCTTTCCCACTCCTGTCCTTTCTCAGTATGTTCAACGTTGAAGATAAGAATTAGCTGAAGCGTGGTCTCTGCCCTGAGGAATTTATAATAAAGGTTAAAATTTGATTAATAATAATGGAAATAAAAACTAGTAATGTACTTGAGAAGCAGAGTGACAGAGAGAGAATCTAGCAAATGAAGTTAGTTGATTACTTAGTGGAAAATGCTGACAGCAGTTCACAAATCAGTTGCTAATTCTTTCTACTATGTATATTAACTCTGTCCCTTGGCCAGAATTTTGTAAAGTTCTTTTCTTTATTTAGCTTAATAAAACAACATCAAGGAGAGTGTAAAGTCTTTTTAAATGTAAAGTGACTGAAACGTTGCTTTTTAGAACTCATCATTTCATGAAAAAATAAGTTCACCGTAAGAACTCTCCATCAGATAAAATTCCCGATGGATGTCCCAGGATTTAGGATGCATTTGAAGTTTGGGAAGGCCTATCAGTTTTGTAAAAAAATTAATAGGCTTTTTTTGGGTGGGAGGGGGAGCAATTTTCAGTTTACAGGAAAATGGAGTGGAAAGTACAGAGAGTTCCCATGTTACTTCTCACACTCTATTCCAGTTTCCCTTGTTATTAATATTTTGCATGAATATGGTACATTTATTATAATTCATGAACCAAGATTAACTCACTATTATTAACTAAAGTCCATGGTTTACATTAGGGTTCACTCTGTGTTGTACCATTCTCTGGGTTTTGACAAATGAATGACATATGTTTACCATTACTGTATCATACAGCATAGTTTCACTACCCTAAAAAATTCCCTGTGCTTCACCTGTTATTCATTTCTCCTTCCCTGTCCCGAGCTCTTGCCAACCACTGATCCTTTTACTGTCTCCTTAGTTTTGCCTTTTCCAGATGTTATATGGTTGAAGTCAAATAGTCTGTAGCCTTTTCAAACTGGCTTCTTTAACTTAGCAATATACACTTAAGGTTCCTCTATGTCTTTCCATGGCTTGACAGCTCATTTCATTTTATCACTGAATAGTATTCCATTGTATGGATGTACCATAGTTTGTTTCTCCTTTTACCTATTGATGTAACATAGTTTGTTTTTCCATTTACCTATCTTGATTGTTTCCAAGTTTTGGCAATTATGAATAAAGCTTCTGTAAGTATTTTGTGCAGGATTTTATTTGGATGTAAATTTTGTACTGGTGCCCCAGGATTTAAGATGCATATGAAGTTCAAGATGGTCTATCGGTTAAAAAAAAAAAAGCCTGGAAAAATGTGGTTTCTGAAAAGGGGTTTCTTTAAACTAGTCACAGTTAAGGGCAGATACTGACTTCCTTGCCAGACATACTTAAGCTAGATTAATCACTTAATCACGTACTTAAGTATGATCTGAGAATTAGAGTTGAAATACAAACTGAATATCTAACAGAAATCAAGTGTAAAATTGTTATCTGTTTTATAATTGCACATGAACAATGTAGTCAAACACTTTTATTTCAAATGGAGGGCCTAAACACATTACAAATGCATATCCAGGGTGTGAACACTTCTTTGGGATGTTAATATAGCTCTTACTTCCTTTTGAGTAAGCAGAGAGCAATTCTTTCAAGACTTCCTGTGGCCACCAATATTCTGCCAAGGGGTCTGACATCTTGGGAATTTGCCACCCTTTCATCACAGACTTTGACTCATGCTGAAACGTCCTTCATTTCTAGTGGTCTGTTTCAATCTTCTGGTTCAGTGTTGAGCCAGAACATACAAATTCCCATCTGAAAACCTAACTTCAGGAAAATCACTTGAACTTTTTTGTGTCTCACCGAGTATGAGGCCTGTCTCTGCAGCCTGGGGATGTTATAAAGGTGGATTAGCCCATGTTTTTAAAGCACTTATGGCTCCCATGGGGAAAGCCTTTTGCAACTTCCAGGCATAATTACCGGTGTATTCCAGCTGGAATAAGGCAAACAGAGTGCACTCACTTTAAAGCCAAATGCTCATCCTTTTCTTACAGGGACTCCATTTGACTTCCTCAAATGGGATATATTAATATCTTGAATGTGAAAGCATTTGAGTTACAATGGGGAATGTTTCACTTATTATTCAACATTTCATCGTAAATTTGGACTCATTATTATTTTGATACCTGAAACTAAATACATCATGCATGGTAGCCCAGAATCTTCCTTAACCTAAATTAGAGTGGACTGGTGCTTCTCCTTTTTTCTTTCTTTCTTTTTTTTTTTTTTGAAACAGAATCTTGCTCTGTCGCCCAGGCTGGAGTGCAGTAGAGCAATCTTGGCTCACTGCAACCTCTGCCTCCCAGGTTCAAGCGATTCTTCTGCCTCAGCCTCCTGAGTAGCTGGGACTACAGGTGCGTGCCACCATGCCTGGCTAATTTATGTATTTTTAGTAGAAATGGGGTTTCACTATATTGGCCAGGCTGGTCGTGATCTTCTGACCTCGTGATCTGCTTGCCTCGGCCTCCCCAAGTTCTGGGATTACAGGCGTGAGTCACCGTGTCCCACCTTCTCCTTTTTTCTGAAGACTGTAGAGCTTCTTGATCTGCTTGTGCCCACTTAATGGAAGCATTCCAGTCTGCATTATTCTCCATGTAGTTATAGCATCTTGTGTGACAATAAAAATGAGAAACAACTTTATAATTTTTTTGCAATTATTTATAAAAATCATAAAAATGAAGTTTTTTTATAACTGAAAAACAGATACAACTAACAATGGTGGAAAAAACTGGTTTGTTTCATAGAAAATGACTTAGGCTAAAATATGACACATCTTTTGAGATTTATGCCTCCCTTTGCGGACACCAACAAGATTGTGTGAACTGGAAATAGTTGCAGAGAAATATTTAAAAATATTTTCTAAAAAATATAATTTATAGATAAAAAATTGATGTCACAAACATTTGGTTGA
This sequence comes from Macaca nemestrina, assembly GCF_043159975.1. Taxonomy (NCBI): domain Eukaryota; kingdom Metazoa; phylum Chordata; class Mammalia; order Primates; family Cercopithecidae; genus Macaca; species Macaca nemestrina. Next base: position 70,274,931 of record NC_092128.1, read on the forward strand.
TTAGAAATTCCTGTTTCTCATTTATGTAACTCCTTCTTCCTTTCATTTTTCAATAATAAGAGACTATCATAGTTTTACATTTTGGAGGTGCAGATGTGATAAGGACTTTGAATACAGTTTGATTTATTTTTGTTTCTTTGCTTGAAATATATTTTGCAAATGTTTTCAGTGGACATTCATCAACTTAGTTCATTCTCCATTTTTTTTTGCCTTGACAGAGCTCTCAATAGCTGATGCTAAATTTATTAAAGTAGATGTAAAAATTTAAAGCTGGATGTAAAATTTAGCATGCGATAATTTTAATATTTTTCGTTTTCTGGCACAGTGTTGGCAGAGATGTTCTAGATCTATATAAATTTATCTTTTGATGTTTTTCTAGATCCGTGCTGTTGAATGTGGTAGGCACTAGACACTTAGGACTTTTAAGCACGTGAAATGTGGCTCATGGGTCTGAGGAACTGAATTTTTACATTTAATGAATTCAAATAACCACATATGGCTACTGGCTACTCTATTGGACAGCACAGCTCAAGCGAGTCATTTGGTTGCCAAAGGCTTAAACTTTATCTTAATGACCTGGCCGACTTAATAACGACAGCAAAAATAAAAATTTCATGGGCATCTGTTTGCTTCATGCTAGGGATATCACAGAATGTTTAATTTTTACTGTATGCAACAACCCTGTAAGCTCCTATTTTACCACGAGGCGACCAAGGCCCAGTGAGCATAAGTAACTTGATCAAGGTCATAGAGCTAGTCCACATTTTTGCTGCTTCTGTTGTGCCATAAGATCTAATTTTGGTTCAAACTGTAGGATCGATTATTATGTTGAATGCCTCTGAATTTAGATTTGTCTGATGTTTTCTTCTGATTAAGTTGAGGACTCCCAATATTTTCATCACCCTAAAATGAAATCCTGTACCTGCTAGCAGTCGCTGCTTCTCCCACAACCCTGGCAACCACTTACCTACTGTCTGTCTCTAAAGATTTTTCTGTTCCGGAGATTTCACCTAAATGGAATCGCACACTATCTTAGTCTCTTTGGGCTAGTGTAACAAAATATCTTAGACTGGGTGACTTATAAACAATAGAAATTTATTTCTCACAGTCCTGGAGGCTGAAAGTTCAAGATCAGGATGCCAGCATGATTCTGGTGAGGACCCTCTTCTAGGTTGCACACTTACGAAGTCTACTGTATCCTCAGATAGTAGAAGGGATACTCTGATCTCTTCAGCCATTTTTTGAGAGCTCTCATCTCATTCATAAGGGCTCCACCCTCATGATCTAATCACCTCCCTAAGGCCCACCTCATAATACCATCATATTGGGGATTAGATTACAACATATGGATTTTGGAGGGAGGAGCATAAATGTTCAGATCTTAGCATCCACTGTATGGTCTTTTGTGACTGTGTTCTTTCATTTAACATGTTTTCAAGATACATCCTTGTTGTAGCATGTATCAGTGCTTTCTTTTTATGGTTTACTAATATTCCATCATATGGATAGGCCACATTTTGCTTATTCATTTGGTTGCTGGAGATAGGGGTTGTTATCATTTTTTCATTACAGTGAATAGTGCTGCTATAAACACCCATGCATAGTTTTTTTTATGGAGAAATAAGGTTTCATTTTGTTTGGGTATATACCTAAGAGTGGAATTGATGTGTCATATGGTAGCTATAATACGTTTTGCATTTCTGAATCAGGGGTAGTTTCTTTTTGATAAATGAGATTGGTTCTTCATTCTTTCTGGTAGTAGTGAATTCTTTCTGTCTAGTAGTGAATTAGAGTTACAATGGAGTATAGATTTGGATGATAATAATTAAAGAACAATGTGTGTCTGATACTCTCCCTAAATTCTGGGTTAAACATTTAAAAAATGACTAATACTTGTTTTTGGATTTTGGGACATAGTGTTAAAAACATTGGGGAATAAAAGAATGCCTGACAGTCTTTCTTCTTATGTCTTTCTTCATTATTTGTTCTAAAAACCTATACATTGGTTGGTCTTTATATATAAAGTGGCATTCCCAGTATAATCTAGACAATGGGAATCCACAGACTGTTGGTAGAATATTGGTTTAAATAACAGTCTGCACTTTGAGAGTTAAGGGTATCTGGGGGAGAATTCATGAACCCAAAGCAAGACAATAATCCTTGTGAGTTTATAGCATTTTTACAGGCCTCATATTATGTTCAGACCCCAAAGGGTTAGATTATATGCTTCCTGCTGATTTGTCTGCAAGAAACAGCAGAATTTTAAGGCAGTACAGCTTCATTTTGTTCAATAAATAGACATTTCTTGCTGAAATGAGAGAAATCTGAAACTACTTTTAAAAAATATACATAGTTTAATAATTCCATGAATGTTGCCAGAAATGATCTTATTAAAATAGGGATATGATGAATTTGGCCCGCAAGAATATTATCCTGAAACAGTACCTTTGGTTAAAAAAGAAAAAAAAATTCTGGTATAAAAATCTTCACTCTTTTGATAGTCTCCTGATTTCCCCTGTTTTGTCAAGCTTATACAAATAATGATATAAGGTAGAAATGAAGGAAAGTGTCCAAGAATGGTACAAAGGGCTGTGGGAAAGTTCCAAGTAATTCAGAAAGAGCTCAGCAGTCTGAGGTTTTTGGAGGGGGTAGAATCCTGGAGCCAGGAAATGTTTCTCTCTCTCTCTCTCTCTCTCTCTCTCTTTCTCTGTGTGTGCACGTGCGCATGGGTGCAGATTTTTTGGACTGGCTCTGACAGTGAAAGCGTGACCTTATTAATTTGGACTCCACTAATTAGAAAATTATTGTGAAGTGGATAAGGATTGAGCTTAAAGTTAAATAGCATTTCCTGAGAAATTAATTGCATAGATACAAAGTAAATGTTTGACCTATTTTGGAGAAGATAATGGTTTACAGTGCTTCTGTAATGAAGGATCCATGCATAATCATTTTAGTAACAGTTATTGAATGTGTGGAATGTTGAGAAAGAATAGCGTGATGGCTAAGAGCATAGATTGGAGCATCACACCCCCTGGGGTCAAATATTGGCTCTACGATTTACTAATTCTACTATTTACTAACTCAAATATTGGCTAACTCAAATATCTGTTTACTAACTCAAGTATCTGTTTACTAACTCAGATATTGGTTCTACCATTTACTAACCTGGGCAAGTTACTTAATTTCTCTCAGCCCCAGTTTCTTCCTCTGTAAGATGGGAATAATAATATTGCCTACCTCCTAGCTTTGCTATAAAGATTAAATGTATTAATATAAAAATGCTTAGATCTATACTTGGTACCTGATAAATGCAACATTAAGTGGTAACTATCATTAATGTGTTCCTGGCACCCTGCTAAGTGCAGTGGGAAGATAAAAGAGAATTTCTGGTGTCAAAAATGTGATAGACTAACAGATAAAATAATGTATATTGATATATACATATAATGTCAGTATCATACAGTACAAATAGGTACATATTTTCTGTGTAGTTTGCTGTTTATAAACTGTATTCAATTCAGTGATCTTTCAGAAATCTAGTTTGGATCTCTTCAAATGGTGGAAAAGTAAGCATTTCCTGTAACATGCTCTGTAGCTCTGACTTTTCCATAAGTTCTGAATGACTTTCTCCTGGTTGGATTGGTTTAGTGAAGTGTGACTGTTTGGCCCTCCCGTGGAAATCATATACTGACTACATGTCTCAGGTGAATGGATCCATCAGGAGGGAATGGTCTTGTTTCTTGAATACCTTTTCATGGCCCAACTGCAAAGCAGGGGCTCCTGAGTCAGAGGAGGTAGAAACTGACAAAACCATGGAGTGCAGCCACTGTGTGAGTTGCCTTCAACCATGACTGCTTGGCTTTTAGAGATGGAACAGACATTCGTCATATGGTTATTTCCCAGTGATTCTGAAACCTTTTCTGGCAAAATGTTAAGGCACAAGTGAATTGAGTTCTATGTCTGCCGCAAGAGTCCCGTGGAAATGCTTGAGAGTCTGAAATTTGCCTAATGCTTTTTCTCAAACTGAAATTAAAAGCCAAAACAAACCATCTTTTGCAAAATATCTATTGCTGCTCTTTTTACTAGCTTCATTTCTATTTTAGAAGTGTGTTGAGCAGGGCCACTGAAGTATACAACTCCAAGGGACGCTGTTCATAGACAGCTTACATAAATTGCACCCTCTGGAATTTTGAGTACATGATCTACACAGCCACACGTGGAGGTCCTTGTGCCAAATTGTTTGTTAGTTATATTCATAGAACCTGTTGTTACAAGTTCTTTGGAATATGAGCTAGTCTTAATGATGAAATTGGGCAGTGACTGGGTAGGGTCTTTAAGTCTACATATTTAGATAACCCGATATTTAACCACATGCCTTCTGTGTCTGGTGGCATTAACCCAAATTCTCACTGTTATCACCAAGATTATTATGACATGCCTTGTCACTGTAGGTCATCTGGTGACTAGTTTAAAGCATTTCTAATCCTTGTGTGCTGGGACCTCACTAAGCATTCTTCACTTTTAAGCCTGGCTTGTGTTATTACAGCCACTGTTGCTAGGACTGATTCTTCTGTTGTCACTTGAAGGTCTAGGAAGTTATAAATGTATTGATGCTTGTGTGCAAGAGGTTGCTCTATCTCATACAGCAAGGCTGGCCTAACTCATGCAGTACCCTACCCATATAGCAAGGGTCTAGAGCAACTGTAACAGCTGCTTAAAGTGGCAGTCAAAGAACTCCCTGCATTACAAAAGGATTAAATATGCTGCATGCTAGAGCTGTGTCTGGCAGGAGTTTCAGAGTCCTTCCAATAAATAAAAACAATTATATTTCAACAAAGGAGTAAGAAAAATTGGCACGTCTCTCCATGAGGTCACTTCACGTTGGAAAAAGCATTTGGCGGGGCGCGGTGGCTCAAGCCTGTAATCCCAGTATTTTGGGAGGCCGAGATGGGTGGATCACGAGGTCAGGAGATCGAGACCATCCTGGCTAACATGGTGAAACCGGTCTCTACTAAAAAATACAAAAAACCAGCCGGGCGAGGTGGCGGGCGCCTGTAGTCCTAGCTACTCGGGAGTCTGAGGCAGGAGAATAGCATGAACCCGGGAGGCGGAGCTTGCAGTGAGCCGAGATCCGGCCACTGCACTCCAGCCTGGGCAAGAGAGCGAGACTCTGCCTCAAAAGAAAAGAAAAAAAAAAAAAGCATTTGTGTGCTTTGTTTTAAACAATGTTGTCGATACTTTGAGGAACACTTTCACATGTTTGCAACTTAGGAAAACTGGTATACAGCAAGTCCGTCAGTTTAAACCACAGACATTTGGAGCTGAAAGAAATTCTGGTATCATTTGTCATGAGCTCCTTATTTTACAGGTGACAGAGTCTGAGGCCCTGAGAAGCTAAGTAACTTGTGGGAAGTCACAGAGCCCGTGGTTGATAAGAAGTGAACCAGCACCCAGGTTATGCTGTGCCAGTGAAATACAAGTCCTGCTTTGCTCTTTTGGTTTTCTCTCCTGAAGAAAGTGCCCTTGGCAAAATCAGAGAACTACTGGGGATGTCTAAATAATCCATTGCCTTTGGGGTGATTTTCATTTGAATACTTCATTGGCATGGTAGTGGAATAATGCTTATAAAGTAATGCTTATAAAATAATGCTTATATTCCTCTAATAAGAGGAATAACCTTGGGCAGTTAGTTAACCTCTCTGTGCTTCACTTTTGTCCTTTGTAAAATCACATTTACTTCCTCATAGAAATGCAAGGATGCTATGAGCTCACACTTGTAAAGTACTTGTAACAGTGTTTGGCACAGGGTAGGTGCTATGCACCATGAGCTGTTAGGATTATGAACTGGAAGTTGCCTTTTAATTTTTTATAGCCCGTTTATGCGAGAGGAAATATTTTTAGAAAGGTTTAAACAGTCATCATCTTGCTTGTATTGCTTTTTCTCAAGAGGAACCGAAGTATGAAAAGAGCAGAGACTTTGGTATCAGATAAACATGGGTTTGAATCTGGGCTCTTCCACTTTCTAGCTATGCAACCTTCCACTTTCTAGCTATGCAACCTGATCACCTCACGCCCCTGTTCAGTTTACTCATCTGTAAAGTGGAGACGTGAGCATGTACGTTACTGTGAAGGCTAGGGGAAATGGATGTGGAACCTAGCCGTAGCACACAAGTGCTTTTTTTGTTGTTGTTCCCTTTGCATTGAGTGGAATGTCTACACATACTTTGGGGTGATTGGAACTAGGATGGAAACACACACACACACACACACACACACACACACACACACACACATTCTGTTACCTCCATGTGGGCCACCCCCTTCTTTCTTACCAACTTTGGGAAATCTCTCTCCCTATAAACAATTGCACATCACTTCACTTCCTGTATATTGCTTTGAACTATTTAAAATTGTTTATTACATGTTCACGCTCTCTCTCAGAAGTAGAGTGCTTGGGAAAACGTTAAGATATATTTATCTTGGATCACCCTGTCTTTCATACGGAGGGTGTCGTAGGTACTTAGTAAGGAACTGCTGATGTTAATGGATGAGTCTTATCACAGTAAGCAGGGAGAGTGGGGCTCCTGCCAGTGTGTTCACAAACTTCATTCTCCAGTTCTTCCCCTCCATCAGTTTTTAATCTCAGTACCTTTTTGTTAGTAGTTTATGCCTTTGAGCTCTAAGAAAACAAATCATTGTTTTCTTGTCTCCATTTTTCTAGTGTGAGAAACTAGAAATATTCCCACGCACTGAATTGTTATTAGCAAAATTTCTGCTGAAATAATTTGGTCATACTCTTCTGTTTAGTGTCTCTCTCAAAATTCATTGCGACCTTCAGCCACCTTTGCTTTTAGTAAAACAAAAACAAATTTTTCTTCCTTTTAATGGTTCAAGAGCTCCTTGATAATGCTTGCATTTTAATAGTACCTTTACTTTGCAAAATAGAAATTGCTTTGCAAAAAATACCGAGTTTCCAGTGAAAATTATTTACGCTATAAATCTGGAAGTAATTATTTTCTAATACATTTTCTGTAACTAAATTTTACACTTCTCACATATTTTACATTTTCCTTAAAAACTTTACAAATTGATTTTTTTTCCTGAATGTTGCTTAAAAATCATGTTTTTGCTACTAGTATTTAAAAAGCACTCATTTGGCCAGGTGAGGTGGCTCACACCTGTAATCCCAGCACTTTGGGAGGCTGAGGCGGGTGAATCACTGGTCAGGAGTTTGAGACCAGCTTGGCCAACACAGTGAAACTCTGTCTCTACTAAAAATAATAAAAGAAATTTAGCTGGGCATAGTGGCAGGCGCCTGTAATCCTACCTACTTGGAAGATTGAGGCAGAATTGCTTGAACCCGGGAGGCGGAGGTTGCAGTGAGCCGAGATTGCGTCACTGCACTCCAGCCCGGGGCCAGAGTGAGACTCTGTCTCATAAATAAATAAATAATACAAATATAAAAAGTAAAAAGCACTCATTCATTCTTTAATTACTTTGCCCTCTATGGCAGGTACTGTGCTGGGGTCTGTGAATATAGTGTTGAATGATACACAGTTGGTTTTTGCCCTTGAGGAGTTTAGTAGAAAGCAGGAAAAAAAAAGTGCAATAGATAGCAAATAAACCAATTAAAAAGCAAATCCCCACTAAGGCTGTGAGGGTACAATTTTTAACCTCAGTTGCAGTCCGGGTTATTAATTGAAAGTGCAATAGGAGAAATGACGATAGAGTAGCTTTTAAGTAATAAGGGGAAGTTCTTTCAGATGGTAGCAGATCCTTGAAGCCTTCTGTCCTCTCTAGAAATTCAGGTATCAGGGAAAAAGAAGATTTTGGAAAGGAATTTTCTAGTGTGTGTAATACAGGAGAATTACACATTTAGAAATTTCTGCATTTGCAGCCCATAGTAGCAATAGTTAGAGGAGTGTTAGTATTGCATAAGTGAATTATACCTTGGCTGAAGTTTGAGTAATTACAAATGTAGACTGGGAAGTTGCTTCATTTAGAAAATCAGTATATAGACACAGGACTTATCCCAATAAAATCATCATGCTTCAGGATGGATGTACATCTATTTTGGGATACCAAAAGGAACTGTAGGTGTGACCATAGCACTCTGTTTAGTCCTTCAGTGGCCTTTTCCACTGCTCTTACATCCAACTCAGTAGCCCAGCAGAGTTCCCTGCCTGGTCCCTGCCTTCTCCTGTAGCCTCATCTTCTGCCAGCCCTCGTCCTGTGATGTACTTTCATTGCCCATGATAGGTGGTTACTCTTGGTTTCCAAGTGCCTAATGGGACCTTATGTCTGCATGCCTGTACTTGCTATTCCTGTTGCCTTGAATACAACGTTGCTTGGTTAACTTCTTGTTTTGTTTCCAGGCCCAGCTCAGATATCTTTTCTTAAGCAAAAACTTTATCTCTAAGACAGTATTTCATAAACGCTGGATCAGAGTTAATCTTAAGAAATAGATAAAAATTTTATTTATATCAGACTGTGGAAGTGATTCTGATTGTCTGCCAGGGGTGTGACCCTGCGACTTTCCATGAAGTACTTCACAAGTAGGTATGCTGTAGAAATAGGTGGATTCACACCAGTTTCCCAAATGAGACGTACTGTAGCCCTTTTTGGATGACTTGTTGCACATGTGGGCATATTAACAGCTTTGAGAGTTAGTGTAGCAAATACTTTAACTTTGATGCAGTGCTTCTCAAATTTATTTGACCGTGGAACACTTTGGTTTGAAGGTATCTGTTAATATCTTGAGAAATGTCTATTGTTTCACAGAACATAGTTTGGAAAAATGTTGCCTAAAAACGTGGTTTTGGTTAAGAAGAGGAGGTATCTTAGGAAGGAATGTCCTGGAAGTAATGGAAACACCAGACAGGTTTTGTTCCTCTTTGAATGGATTCCATACATTGTTTTGGTATTTCACTGTTCACTTCATTTTCAGTGGAGAGTCATTAAAGCCATTGCTGGCCTGATTGCCACATAGTCCAAACACAAGAAATGCACATTTTTTTTTTAATTGCAATCTCTTTCAATAATTTTTTATTTGAAAATTTTCAAACACATGCAAATGTAGAGAGAAGAGGACAGTGAATCTACATATGCCTATTACCCAGATTCAACACTTAGCAAGTTTTTGCCATATTCTTTCTTTATCATCTAACTTTTTCTTGTTGAACCATTTTGTTTTATTTATTTATTTATTTACTTATTGATTGGTATATGATAGTTGCACATAATAGTTGTACATATTTTGGGGGTACATGTGATGCCAAACTGTTTTAAAGCATATCCAAGAAATCATGTCATTTCACTCTTCTAGTCATCATTGTGTATCATAAAAAGGGACATTGCCTGGTATTACCTCAATAGTATTTTTGCAGCTACCAAATTATAGCAATTCCTTGGCTAATACCCAGCCCATATTCAAGTTAAAAAATTGATATAGAAATAATATACTGTGAAATTTATTCTTTTAATGTACAGTTGGGCTTTTAGTGTATAGTTGTGCAGCCATCACCACTAATTCCAGAACATTTTTATTATTCTAAAAGGTACCTGTACTCATTAGCAGTCACTCCCCATTTTTTTCTCCCTCCACTAATATAATTTCTGCATTTGGATTTTGCCTCGTCTGGACACTATATAGTTTTTCTTTACTGGCCTCTTTCATTTAGCTTAATGTTTTCAAAGTTCATCCATGTTGTAGCATGTATCAGTACTTTTTTTGTCTTGTTTGAGATGGAGTCTCACTGTCACCCAGGCTGGAGCGCAGTGGCGCCATCTCAGCTCACTGCAAGCTCCGCCTCCCAGGTTCACACTGTTCTCCTGCCTCCTGAGTAGCTGGGACTACAGGCGCCCGCCACCACGCCTGGTTAATTTTTTGTATTTTTAATAGAGATGGGGTTTCACCGTGTTATGCAGGATGGTCTTGATCTCCTGACCTTGTGATCCGCCTGCCTCAGCCTCCAAAAGTGCTAGGATTACAGGCGTGAGCCACTGTGCACGGCCAGGACTTTCTTTTTATAGCTTTATATTCTATAATTTCTTTTTATAGCTTTATATTCCATGGTACGGATAGGTCACATTTTGTTTATCCATCCATTGGTTGATGGACATCTGGATTTTTTCCACTTTTTGGCTATTATTAATAATATTCTTAGGAAATTCACATACAAATTTTCATGTTGATGTACGTTTTCATTTTTCTTAGTGGATTTGCTGGGTCATATAGTAACTATAAATATAACTTTTTGAGAAACTGCACGATCATTTTCCAAAGGATTGCAACATGTTACGTTTCTACCAGCAACTTACAAGGCTTCCAGTTTCTCCTTATCCTTACCAATACCTGTTCTGTTTGATTTTGGCCATCTTAGTGGATGTGAAGTGACATGTCTTTGTGATTTTTATTTGCATTTCCCTACTGACTAGTGATGTTAAGCACTGTTTCATTGGGGTATTAGCTATTTGCATGTCTTCTTTGGAGAAATGTCTATTCAAATCCTTGCTTAGTTTTTAAGTAGGTTGTCTTTTTACTATTGGAGTTGTGAAAGTTCCTTATAAATTCTGGTTGTTAGTCCCATATCAGATAAATGAGGTGCAAATATTTCTCTTTGGGTTGTCTTTTCATTTTCTTAATGTTATACTTTGAAGCACAAAAGTGTTAAATTTTGATTATGTCCAATTTGTCTATTTTTTCTTTTGTTTGTATTTTTGGTGTCTAATCTAAATTGTTGTCTAATCTGAGATCAGATAGATTTATCTCTTTATTTTCTTCTGAGAGTTTTATAGTTTTAGGTCTTACCTTTAGGTCTTTATGTTGAGTTAATTTTTTTCTATGGTGTAAGGAAGGACACATTCTTTTTTTTTTTTTTTTTTTTTCAACTGGGGCCTTGCTCTGTTGTCCAGGCTGGAGTGCAATGGTGTGATCATGGCTCACTGCAGCCTTGGTCTTCTGGGCCTAAGCAATCTTCATGCCTCAGCCTCCTGAGTAACTGGGACCACAGGTGCGTGCCACCATGCCTGGCTAATTTTTTTTTTTTTTTTTTACAGTTGTTATTAGAGACAGGGTCTCACTGTGTTGCCCACACTGGACTCAAATGATCCCCCCTCCTTGGCCTCCAAGGCCTCCCATACCTAGGATCACAGGCATGAGCTACTGCCTGGCCTCACACACTTAAAAGTAGAATTTTAGCTTCAGTTTTCAGGGTGATCTAGAAAGATTGCTGTTTTCTCTTTGCCTGCATCCACTTGTGTACCTCATCTGCCATCCCAACTCCTCCTCCTCCATTCTTAACTAATCATGACATAATTTATTAGAATCTGTTTGCGTAGTAGGTAGTAGTGCAGTCAGAGTCTATGAAAGCACAAAGTCTCTATTATAAACATAATTACATTCAATTAAGTAAACAACCAAGTTGTAATGGACATCTGCTGTTTCTGCCTTCTGTGCCCCCTCTATTTTTCTGGAAATGGGACTTGGTTTGCTCTTTGTGAAACTCCCTACCCACAGTTTAGTCTACAGACCGACCTTGCTCAAGGAGTGGGCAAATTGCAGTGATTTGGCCAATGAGGATTGTGTCTCTAGAGCTACAGTGATTGTTTCGGAGATGGACACAGACCCAAAAAGGGTCATGAGAGAGATACCTATAATTAGTGAGAAAGAAAACTGCTGTAGCCTGGAATATTGCTGCCTTACCACCAGAAAGTGGTGTCTATTTATAAAACCAACATGAAGAAACGTGAGCCAAGAGATGGAGAGAGACAGATTCTTAACTATCAATTAAACAGCTGGATCTAGCTGTGCCTGAAGCTTAGACTATTTTTGGACCTTTTAGATACATAAGCCTGTACATTCCTTTTTAGGTTTGCAGCTGAAATAGTTGTGACTGTTATACAGATCTAGTGCTTGGAACTGAGGACACAAGATGTAAGAAGATACTTTCTGCTTTCGTGGACTTGACAACCTAAAAGTGAGAGAGACAGACATGAATAAATGAATAAATGGCAAATGCAAGAATTGATACAGATTGACAACACAGGGGAAGGAGTGGGTAACTATTGAGGAGGGTTTAAGGAACTGGAAAAGGTCCTCAAAAAAGATAAATTCTGATTTGGGGTTGAAAGATAAATTTGCATTTACTTGGTTTTTCCATAAACAACAAAACTGATTTTTCCACAGTAGCCTGTGGGAGTTATTTTCACTATTTTATAGTAGTTGGATGTGTTGTTACACTTTACCACTGGTATGACCATACCATGGCACTTTTCTACTAGTTATGCAGAGGCTGTAGGAAGTAAGTGTAGCAGGTTATATAATTTGGGAAGTGGCATTAAGTGTTTTAGAACCTTATTTTATTCAGTGTATTTTCGAATGAGTGTCCAGTATGGTATTGTGCTTTAAGTTGACTTAACTCTATATAGACTTGGGATCATTTAGTTCAATTAATTTATTTCATGGAGAAAGTATTTTAGCCCAGATAGGCTAAAGAATGTGCCCCAAGTCACGTAGGACTGGAACTATAATCTTGGTTTGTTTATCCTTGGTGCAGTCTTTATACAATTTCGTATCTTCTCCTATTTGAGGCTTGTGTTAGACTATTCTTGTATTGCTATAAAGGAATACCTGAGACTGAGTCATTTATAAAGAAAAGAGGTTTAATTGGCTCATGATTTTGCAGGCTGTATGAGCATGATGCCAGCATCTCCTTGTCTTCTGGGGAGGCCTCAGGGAAGTTTTACTAATGGCAGAAGGCAAAGTGGAAGCTGGAGCAGACACGTCACATGGCAGGAGCGGGAACAAGAGAGAGTGATGGGACGTGTTGCATCCTTAAACAACCAGATCCTGTGAGAACTCACTGTCATGAGGACAGCACCAAAACATAAGGAATCCACCCCATGACCCAGAGACCTCCTCCCACAGGCCCAGCCTCCAACATTGAGTCTTACATTTCAACATGAGATTTGAGTGGGACAGATATCCAAATCGTGTCATTCTACCCTAGCCCTCCCCAAATCTCATATCCTTGTCACATCTCAAAATACAATCATCCCTTCTTAGTAGTCTCCCAAAGTCTTAACTCATTCCAGCATTAACTTTCTTAAGAACAAAAACTGGTGGGCTTTACAGTAAAATTGCTGAGGAAAAAAAATAATAGGAGAGGTTTTTATGTGGATGAGCTCTCTGTTTAGCAGGTTGCCAGCTGGATGTTTTCATCATTGTGAGTTTGGTACCCAGGCTCTGCTGGAATGGCTAGATGCCTCCTGTTTCCCACCCAGATGGTGCTCTCTGTGTCTGTTCAGTCAGGTAAGAAGTTGTGATCCTCATGCGGATTGTCGGCACACCTATTTCCAGCATTCACAATTTCCACCATACTGAATTTGAGATCAAGTAATCCTTAGATCAAGTAATCCTAACTCTCAGGAGATGACTTTTTTTTTTTTGGATGTTCATTACTGAGCCAGCATCTCCCCTCTGCAACCTCGATAAGAAGTTTATATAGGTTCACTGTAGCTTGAATAAGGTTATCAGAAGCAATTGAGAAAATGTTAAGAAGTAAACAAATGAAAGAAAAAAAGAAAACAAAAGAAATAAAGAAGAAAGAATTTTTTTTTCCCTAAGGCAAAGCCAATGTTTGGCTCTTTGCAGTGGCACTCAAAATCTTTATATAGGACAGCACAGAAGGGAAATCTGTGTGGCTGTCGAGATGGCTTGTCTTGATGTTTCATTTTGATAGCAAGCTCATATATTTTTATCTTGTATGTTACTTGGGGTGGCTCAATAGGGGGCAATTGGTGGCATTGTGGGAGAAAGGGTAATGCCCTCCACTTTAGCTTGTATATCACCACTAGGCATTTCTTTTTCTCTCTCCTGATGCTCAATGGAATTGTTTCTAATGAATTTTATGACTGTTGTGGTTATGAAACTTGCATAAAAAATAAGCAGTTCCTTCAGCACATTTACTAGATGATATGTAGAAACAGAAACTATATCAATATGGTGTAAGCCCACTAAAATTTGCTGTTTAAAACTGAGGATGCCTTAAAAAAGACAACAGTGTTTAAGCCCAGTTACAAATTATTCTGCTCCATTTGGAGTCCAGGAACCATTTGCCAGAACTTCAGGAATTGAGTTTCTGGCCGGTTATCTTCACGGTAGTGAATGTAGTTTATTTGGGAAATGAGTGAAGCAGGAAGAGTAACTTTTGGAGTTACCTGGAGCTAATATGGAAAAGTGACTGGACAGGGGTGAAATCTGAGTAAAGCTAAGAGAGGAGAATATAGAATATGAAGATACTGTATTCTTTTTCTTCGGTAATACCTTTATTGTTATGTAATTCATATACCATCTAATTCACCCATTTCAGGTATACAATTCAGCAGTTTTTAGGATATTCACAGTGTTGTACAACCATTACCACAGTTGTAGAATATTTTCATCATTTCAGAAAGAATCCTTATACCCTTTAGCTGTCACCCACTTACATGCCCTCCTTGCCTCCCAGCTGTGAGCAACTACTAACAGCTTTTCTGTTTGGACCTTTTTAAAAAACACATGGAGTCGTACAATTATATATGTGATTTTCATCTCTGGCTTCTTTTACTTAGCATAATATTTACAAAGTTCATTCATGGCCTATGCATCAGCGCTGCTGCTTCTTTTTTTTTTTTTTTTTAAATTTGGTCTCACTTTCTTGCCCAGGCTGGAGTGCCATGGTGTGATCATAGCTCACTGTAGCCTCAAACTCCTGGGCTCAAGCGATCCTCCTTCCTCAGCCTCCTGAGTAGCTTGGACTACAGGTGTGTACCACAATATCTGGCTAATTTTTTATTTTTATTTTTGTAGAGATGGGGGTCTTACTATGTTCACCAGGTTGGCCTTGAACTCCTGGGTCATCCACCTGCCTCAGCCTCCCAAAGTGCTGGGATTACAGGCCTGAGTCACCTCACCTGGGTCATATTTTAAAAATACATTTATCTAGTTGATGGGCATTTGGGTTGTTTTTACCTTTTGGCTATTATGACTAATGTAACTATAATCATTTGTATATATGTTTTACTATTACAGAGGAATAGGTCAGTGGGGAAATTATTCTAAGATTCTGGATACATTTTAGGTTGCCATAATTTAAATGCTGGTTGATTATTTTTTCTTTTAATATAGAACAGTATATTTACTAGCAGGGAGTGGAGAAAAAATGATTTCACTTCAGTTTGTGGAGCTGGAACTTTTCAACTGGTTCCATTCTAAGGAATTATTAAATTAGTTTCCTCTACACTGTCCAAGACAGTTGTTCTCACATTGTTAATAGTTTTCCATGCCTGAGGGATAGGACTTCTCCCTGCAGGCTGTAGGGCTCTATGGCAGTGTTTCTTAAGGGTCAGGGAGGAGCAGTAGTAGAGGAAACAAAGTATATGGATATACTTTGATGTGTTAGGTGCCGTTATAAGGGTACCAAGGATTGGGGAAGGAAGAGAGAGTGATGCTTTCATCCTAGAAGGGTCAGGAAAGGCATCACTTCACAGATGTGGCTACATTCAAAACTGAATGGGAACCTGCATTCCCTCCCTCCCTCCCTCCCTCCCTCTGTTGCCCAGGCTGGAGTGCAGTGGCACAATCACAGCCCTCCCAGTGGCACAGTCATGGCTCACTGCAGCCTCAACCCCCTGGGCTCAAGCTGTCCTCCCACCTCAGCTTAAAATTGGTTAAGTCTATTAAGCAGTTTAAAATTGGTTGAGTCTATTGCCCAGAGACAAAATAGATGGTGCTTGTTAACAATATTTTTTCTAGGAGTCTTTTGACTTCAGTATGATAAATATTCCAATACACATCATTACCCTAAGAAAAGTTTGTAAGTGAATAATCACAAACCTATGGTTTTATAAATCACAAAAGTATAATTTCATGCCTTATTTGTTGTGCAACACATCCTTACTTTGCTTTCATAGTTACTGCTGATTGTACCATTAAGGTAATGGAGTACTGCGACTGATGCATTTTTAAGTATTCTCACATCCACTGACTTGTATCAAGGTTAAAACTTATTTTTCATAGATATCAAGGACCTAATAAGCTGAGTTAACAACTTGTTTATCACTCCATATATACACACCACTTACAGCTTTTGTAGAGTGTTCAGTTGTGCTGATTGCATTGGGATGAATGTATTATTATGGAAACACTATTTGACATTTGGGAGCTTAACTAAGTTGTCTTGGACTCTGGTTCTATAGTGAGATAGTCTATTGTTCATAAAGAAAGGGACGTCAAATTGCACAGACATTCTGAATGAGTCTTAATGAGTGGGCTGCTTTTAAGGATAAAACACTATTTTTAAGAATATGGTTGTCTATAGCAAGAAAAAAATGTAGCCTTTGAAGTAAAGCCTTGTATTAATTACTGGGATAGGAGTCAGCTAGAGTAGGATCATTAAGGAGAATCTGTATTGTTGAACCTCTAGCTGGTGGAGGTGGCTGGGGACCACTTGATGGGATTGTCAGAGTTTAGATGGGAAGTTTCAGCTTCAATAAATCTTATCAGTCTCGAGAGAGGATAGCCATAGCTAAAGACAATCAGTTAGGGAAGGTGGGAACACAAATTCCTCTAGAAGAGTATTAAAATATATACAGATGTAGATGTGTTCATTGTGAGAAGAGAAATGAGCTGTAGACTAACCTCAGTGCTTAATTTGCTTCCATGATTGTATTGGAAATGGAAATGTAAAAACAAAACAAACTTAGACTTTTAGATTTAGATGTTTTAGGGGAAGATTCCCTTCTCAGAGGGCTAAAAAAAATCATAAAATGCAAAATTATGGTTGGTGTAAGCATCTTTTTCCAAAACAGTTTGGTCTAGGCAGTTTAAAAAATGGCAAGTGGAAACCACAGTGACACACTTGCCTCCCCCTGCAAACTGGCCACTCCAGACCTCCTGGGACAGGCCAGGACACCACCCCAATGCACCCAGTCTGGCTTAGCCACCAAACAGGCACTTTTCTCACCTCTCCTTCCCTGCCTGGATGGGAACATCACACCCCAAACTGAAGGTGGAGCTCAGCTCTGTCCATCTGGAATATTTTGACATACGGTATAGAATAAGATCTAAATAGTTTTTATTTCCCCAAATCATCAATTTCAGTAGCCCATCTATTGATAATAGTTTTTTTCTTATTATGTGGTATTTGGCCATAGTTAAGACAGAGGGCTGGTTTGCATGGCTTATCAGCAACCTGGATCTCATTAGTGCTGAGATGGCTTAGGATTGGGAATGGTTTTGAGGATAAGAGAGCCTGGAATTTTGCCCACTCAACCTTTCTTTTCCATACATTTAACCTTTCCTATACAGTAGGGATTTTTTTTTCCTTCTTCTAGGCATTATTTTTCATTTATCTGCATATCTATTCTTGTGCCACAACTGTTGTTTTATTTGTTGTAGCCATATTATAACACTCTCTTATACCTGGTATAGTCTGGCCTTTATTCTGCTTTCAAAGTATTTTCATTTGTTTGAATGTTTTGCTTTTAAGATCTGAATATAGGATTTTTTTTTCCCTAAATGAATGCTGTCATAGATCATGTAGAGCTTTTTTTTTTTTTGAAATACAAATTTGGTAATTGCTAGCAAAGTATCATCAACAGTTAACTTTGGCTATTTTAAAGTTGATAGCACGGAATGTGCTCTATAACTTTTAAATAACCAGCTAACTCTAACTCTGTAAGGCTTTATAAAACTTTAAAACACCACCTTCTTAAATCTCCTTTAGAAATAGAAACAATTTAATGCATCTATGTAGTAATAATTTGTTCTCTTTTCTGTATATATGCAAACAGATGTACAAATGGGCTGTTTTCTAAGTCAGTTAAGTATTGGCCTCCTTTCCATGATCTTACAGTAATATGATTCAAGGGTTGCAAAAACATGCAAAACTGAGAGAAAACCTTTAATGGCAACTAAAATCTTGCTTCTGCTTATTGATTTCTTTACATTTTGCTTACTTTTACAAGTTATTTCAGATTGCTTATAAAAGTCTATTTTAATAAGACCTAAAACAGTCAAGGCAGGAAAGAAGAAAACTATTATAGAAGAGGAGGGGATGGAGGTACGTTAAGAATGTTTGAGTAGGCAGAGGGCCTTCAAGGTGGAGTTAGCAAACTACAGTTCATGAAGAAGGCAGTCGGGAGACCATCCTAAGAATAGTAATTGTGTAGATTCATCCATTTGTTCAGTAAATATTTATTGAGTACATACTATATGCCCGTAATTCTTGTAAGCCTTGAAAATGCAGTAATGAGCAAATCAGACACAAATCCCTGCTTTCATAGTCATAGGGGTTGCATTTTAGCGGAGATAGTAAGCAAAATGTTTAGTCTAAATAGTATGTTAGATGGTAGTAGTTGCTAAGGAGAACACATTAAAGCAGGAAAAGGAGACAGGAGGTATTGAGGGAGGCTTTACATTCTTGTTGGAGTTGTCAGGAGGGGCCTCCCTGAGAAACCCACTTTGGAAAATGACCAGAAGGCTGTGAGGGAGCTGTAAGGGTGTCAAGGGAACTGTGTACCTGGCAGAAGGAATAGCAAGTGCAAAGAACCTGGTGCACTTATAGGAGGAAGTTGCAGGGGAGGGGTTGGGTGGAGTGAGGGAGGAGAGGGTTGTAGGAGGTGGGTCATGGTTGGCATCTGCAACTCCAGGATCAGTCTTAGATATTTGTTTTTTTTTTATTTTTTTGAAAATAAATAAAAAGGTCTCACTCTGTCATCCAGGCTGGAGTGCAGTGGCGTGATCTCGGCTCACCGCGGCCTCAATCTTTTGAGCTCAAGTGATCCTCCCACCTCAGCCTGGGGAGTAGCTGGGATTATAGGTGGATACCACCACACTTGGTTAGTTTTGCTCATTTTTTGTTAAAGATAGGGTCTCACTATGTTGCCCAGGCTCATTTCGGACTCCTGGACTCAAGGGATCTTCCTGCCTCGGCCTCCCAAAATGCTGAAATTACAGGCATGAAGCACTGCACCTGGCTCAGTCCCAGATGTTTCAAGGCTCTTCAGAGAAGAAAGAGCAGGGTCACAGCTAAAACCAAAGAAACTAGCCTTGCCATACTTTCTACATGTTTATTCAGTTGTATATCAAGTTTTTTTTGTTTTGTTTTGTTTTTAATGTATTTGGAGTTTCTGATGGCTTGAAGAATGAAGGGAAGTCATGATGTATGCAAGTTTGCCATGTCTGTTATATTTAACTTTGACATAGACCATTTTGAAATCTTAGCAGATATTTTAGGATATTCTTCAAAATTTGATACATCACTGTTTATTTTGGAAGCAAATAAGAAAAGACTTCCCTAGATCGACTTGGCATTACAAATGCTTAGAAAAATACCCACTCACAGAGTATTGTACTATATAGGCTGGTAAGTTCTGTGGTTCGTAGTCTTGTTTAAGCAATCAGAGTGATAAATCCTGAAATACAATTTTCTGACATTCACCTACCTACCAATTCCCTCCTAAATTTATTGGTTCCTATAAAACTTACTGTGAAACTTGAGCTACTTGTAATAGTTTCATACTAGTTTTTACTTTTTCCAAACAAAGGTGTCTTAAAGTTACGCTGCCAAAGTCTTGTAGTAATTTTCTCACTTTCTTATTGTGTTGCAGGCTGTTAATCTGCTTATTTGAAGAAAATAGAGAGATGTCTGTAAAATGTTGGTTTCAGTTATGTTCTTAAAATCTAACCTGAGAGTGATTTTACTGAGGCCTCTTTTGTGTATTCACTAAAAGAAGAAAACTCCAAATCACGTTGCCTTTTGGAGGTGATGGAGAAGAATACATAATATGTTTTCCTGGAAGCTGTTTTTTTTTCCTTGTGAATAGGAGGAAAGCCTACCAACTGTGCCTGATGCATTTATAATTAAGCCTCTCTTCTCCGAAGTTGATGTTTTGGTGCCTAAAATGACTTGATTTTTTCCATTTTAGTGACATTTATGAATCTTATCCCTTTGTTTACTGGAAGGGGGAAATGGGAGCAAGTGTTACAATTATAAGGTTCTCTGTGATTGATGCCTTAGTGCCCTGCTCTAGGGCATGTCGTTTCTTTAGGCTGTCAGGCGAATGGGTTAGGACGATGCCCAGTGGTGCCAGCTGTGTGACTGGCAGGAGCTGGGCCACTGAGTTACCTCTTTGGCAGAGTCAACATTTGGGCCAGAGAGACTGTGACTCAGCGATGAGTGTAAACATTTGTTTAGTTTGAATGATTAGGAGCAGAGCTGATCTTTGGTTATTAGCTGATTGTAAGAATCGAGTGGAGCAAAGCCACAGCCTTTGTTGAGGAACAGTAGTGTTAGAAGCATACAACATAGGGGCTTTAAGGGAAGCCCTGCTTACGCTCAAAATTTCAAATGAAGCCACAGCGTTGGAGGATGGGCGGTTGGTGGGTTCTCCAAGACTAAGCAGAGGGAACATCAAACGGGGGGAGAGTGGAAGTGCTTTATCTGGCCCCCTTGGCTGATGCTTGGGGTGAAGGCAAAGTGTTTGGTCACTGAGACCCTTCCCAGTCACATCAGCTGGCACATGAGGGAATAAACCTGACCCAAAGCTTTAGTGGAGAAGAAACAGAGGAAAAAATTACAACTTGTATTATGATTTGTTTGTGTTCATCTCTCCCGCTAGACTGTGGATGCCCTGAAGGTGATGTCTGTGCTTATTCATTTTATGTCATCAGTGTTTATTGAAATGAACTGAAAGGTGAGATGAATTCCTCTTTCAAATGTGCCATTTTTTTTCAAGACAGGGATGCGCTCTCTCACCACTCCTGTTCAGTGTACTCTTGGAAGTTCTGGCCAGGGCAATCAGGCAGGAGAAAGAAATAACGGGTATTCAGTTAGGAAAAGAGGAAGTCAAATTGTCCCTATTTGCAGATGACATGATTGTATATTTAGAAAACCCCATCGTCTCAGCCCAGAATCTCCTTAAACTGATAAGCAACTTCAGCAAAGTCTCAGGATACAAAATCAATATGCAAAAAATCACAAGCATTCTTATACACCAATAACAGACAGCCGAATCATGAGTGGACTCCCATTCACAATTGCTTCAAAGAGAATAAAATACCTAGGAATCCAACTTATAAGGGATGTGAAGGACCTCTTCAAGGAGAACTACAAACCACTGCTCAATGAAATAAAAGAGGACACAAACAAATGGAAGAACATTCCATGCTTATGGATAGGAAGAATCAATATTGTGAAAATGACCATACTGCCCAAGGTAATTTATAGATTCAATGCCATCCCCATTAAGCTACCAATGAGTTTCTTCACAGAATTGGAAAAAACAACTTGAAAGTTCATATGGAACCAAAAAAGAGCCCTCATTGCCAAGACAATCCTAAGTCACGCTACCTGACTTCAAACTGTACTACAAGCCTACAGTAACCAAAACAGCATGGTACTGGTACCAAAACAGAGATGTAGACCAATGGAACAGAACAGAGTCCTCAGAAATAATGCCACACATGTACAGCCATCTGATCTTTGACAAACCTGAGAAAAACAAGAAACGGGGAAAGGATTCCCTATTTAATAAATGGTGCTGGGAAAATTGGCTAGCCGTATGTAGAAAGCTGAAACTGGATCCCTTCCTTACACCTTATACAAAAATTAATTCAAGATGGATTAGAGACTTAAAAGTTAGACCTAAAACCATAAAAACTCTAGAAGAAAACCTAGGCAATACCATTCAGAACATAGGCATGGGCAAGGACTTCATGTCCAGAACACCAAAAGCAATGGCAACAAAAGCCAAAATAGACAAATGGGACCTAATTAAACTAAAGAGCTTCTGCACAGCAAAAGAAACTACCATCAGAGTGAACAGGCAACCTACAGGATGGGAGAAAATTTTTGCAACCTACTCATCTGATAAAGGGCTAATATCCACAATCTACAAAGAACTTAAAGAAATTTACAAGAAAAAAACAACCTCATCAAAAAGTGGGCAAAGGATGTGAACAGACACTTCTCAAAAGAAGACATTTATGCAGTCAACAGACACATGAAAAAATGCTCATCATCACTGGTCATCAGAGAAATGCAAATCAAAACCTCAGTGAGATACCATCTCACACCAGTTAGAATGGCAATCATTAAAAAATCAGGAAACAACAGGTGCTGGAGAGGATGTGGAGAAATAGGAACACTTTTACACTGTTGGTGGGAGTGTAAATTAGTTCAACCATTGTGGAAGACAGTGTGGCGATTCCTCAAGGATCTAGAACTAGAAATACCATTTGACCCAGCCATCCCATTACTGGGTATTATAAGGATTATATTAAAAGGATTATAGGTATTAAAAGGATTATAAATCATGCTTCTATAAAGACCCATGCACACGTATGTTTATTGTGGCACTATTCACAATAGCAACGACTTGAAACCAACCCAAATGTCCATCAATGATAGACTGGATTAAGAAAATGTGGCACATATACACCATGGAATACTATGCAGTCATAAAAAAGGATGAGTTCATGTCCTTTGTAGGGACATGGATGCAGCTGGAAACCATCATTCTCGGCAAACTATTGCAAGAGCAGAAAACCAAACACCTCATGTTCTCACTCATAGGTGGGAATTGAACAATGAGAACTCTTTGACACAGGAAGGGGGACATCACACACCAGGGCCTGTCTTGGGGTGGGGGGAGTGGGGAGGGACAGCATTAGGAGATACACCTAATGTAAATGATGAGTTAATGGTTGCAGCACACCAATGTGGCACATGTATACATATGTAAGAAACCTGCACGTTATACACATGTGCTCTAGAACTTAAAGTATAATAAAAATAAATAAATAAATGTGCCATTTTTAGCCTCTTCAGGTTAAGGGTAACTTGTTATTCCGGTATGTTGTGAGAAGCCTTGGTGTATAACCTTTTCATTTTTTCAAAAATACAGGGTTTAATGAAGAAGGATTGCACAAGAGCAGAATGTAGGCTAATCCCCATATAAACTCAGAAATCATAATTGGTTCATTGTTCATTCGTTCATTCATTCATCAGCACTAGCTATTATTTGCTTGGTACTGGGGATGCAAATCATGACATAAAGAGTTCTTTAAGAAGGTGCTCACATAGTTCTGTATTTGAGATAAGAACAAGAAAATAATTATCCACCTAAATTCAGTAACCTACAAAGGAGTCATATCAGGAAGAGTTGCAAAGAGAGTTGGAAACAGTTTTGTTTTTGTTTTTGTTTGTTTGTTTTTTTTTCGTTTTGAGACAGGGTCTCACTCTGTTGCCTAGGCCGGAGTGCAGTAGCACAAACAAGGCTCACTTCAGCCTCAGTCTCCCAGGCTCAAGCAATCCTCCCACCTCAGCCCCCCAAGTAGTTGGGACTACAGGCACATGCCACCTTGCCCGACTAATTTTTAATCATTTTTCATAGAGAAGAGGTCTTGGTATGTTGCCCAGGCTGGTGACAAATTCCTGGGCTCAAATAATCCTCCTGTGTCTGCCTCTCAAATGCTAGGATCACAGATATTAGCTACTCTACCCAGCAGAAACAGTTCTTAAATCTAGCTCAGTGATAATATTGTGTGATTGGCTTAAATTGTATTAACTGATTGCAACTTGAATTAACACAGTAATCTGAGTTGCATGTTCAAATATTTTAAAGCTAGTTACTTAAGTTTTTAAAAATAATTTACCCAAAGTATTTCTATGTGTGTTTGATAGTAATATTAATGACTCATTAGTGTAGGTAATATACTGTCTCTTTAATAGCCTGTAATGAAAATTATCCCTCACCAAATAAATATATATTTTGTCAAGTTGTCTATCGTATATTCCTTCCAAGACCCTCTAGATGCACCAGTCCCCAAAGCAGCTTATTTTAAAAGAGAGTTACAAGTAATAGTACAGAGAAATGGAGAGTCTACTGGTACATTTTTTTTAACCTCTTAAAATATTCTGCACATTGTGAATATGCTGGAAGTGCTCTTAGTGACTCCAGTAGTTTTATTGAATCAAGAGTAGTTTACTTTCTTAGCAAATCGATCAATTTTTGCTGGCATAGTACAGCTATGCTGTATGATTTGTTGTATGTCATTGACTCTGTCATTTTTAAGAATGAATTTAAAAAAATGATCTTTTGCTATATAGATTTATAGTCAGCATAGGTTGTTAAAGAAACTGTCTCAGAGCATGGAGGATGGATGTCTCCAGCTGGAAAATGTGTTGTGGCTCTCGGAGACTGTTGTCTTCATTATTTTTTTCTGGTGCTTTAGAGGTAATTAAAAAGTATTATGTGTAATCAAGTATAAAGTAGTTATAGTAGTATTCCCTTTTTGTTTATATAGAAATAGAATTTTTGTTTATATATATATATTTAGTTTATATATATTTTTTGTTTGTATGTATATCCCTGTAAAACCTTTATGGTAGTTTGAGGACTAAGTAAGACAATGTCTGCAGTAAGATAGGAGTGTTTTGAAGGATCTGAATTTCTTTATATTGTGAAATATTAGCTCAGCTAATGATATTAGAAGGACATCAGTTTCTATCTGCCTTGGACTTACTGACAACCTCTTTGAGATGGATTTCCATTTTGTTGTATCATTAGACATAACTTCTAGTATCTGATTTAAAGTTACTCAGTTTAATTTAATGTTATATTGAGTCTTCAAATATTATTTGCTATAATTAAATTTTTGCATTCATAGCACAATTTGAATAGAAGAGCACCAGTTTTTCATTGATTGGAGATATAAAATATAGCATGAATAATAAATTTAAAATTATGATGTAAAAGAAGCCAGCTGAGACCCTCAGGTCAGACAGAATGAGTTTCTATTTGTCTTGCTCTAAAAAAACTGTGTTGGAAAAATCTATTGGGCGAATTAGTCAGTTTCCCTCTGCAGACTCTTCATAACTTAAGGCAGTGCATTAAGTTGCATGTCTCATTGTCATCACATATCAGATATGCATAATATGTAGCGATTCAGATCAGCTGCAGGAGTGTTTGGGTGCTTTTGTTCCTTTGAGTCTTTTTTTTTTTTTTTTTTTTTTTTTTTTTTTTTTTTTTGAGACGGAGTCTCGCTCTGTCGCCCAGGCTGGAGTGCAGTGGCCGGGTCTCAGCTCACTGCAAGCTCCGCCTCCTGGGTTCACGCCATTCTCCTGCCTCAGCCTCCGGAGTAGCTGGGACTACAGGCGCCCGCCACCTCGCCCGGCTAGTTTTTTTTTGTATTTTTAGTAGAGACGGGGTTTCACCATGTTAGCCAGGATGGTCTCGATCTCCTGACCTTGTGATCCGCCCGTCTCGGCCTCCCAAAGTGCTGGGATTACAGGCTTGAGCCACCGCGCCCGGCCTCCTTTGAGTCTTTTAGAGTGGGAAAGAAGTGGCGGTGCATAAAAGTTAGCTCCAGCTATTATTTTATTGACATGTTTCTTCCTAATGGAAACGCCATTGTGATCACAAATTAGAAAACAAAAGAACTCACTTTAAATGGTTTGAAACTTTGTAGGGCAAACCAGATTTTGGCCATACCTAGATGTACTTTAGGACATAGGTATGTTTACGTTTTCCAAAAACTCTGTTGGAAAACTAAAGTATTTTTTTAATGGATTCTGTGAAGAGACAGATAGTACATTGTGGAGTATATATGTATTTGAAAATATGGATACTTTGATTTATTTTACAAGAGTGCATCAAGGCCAGAGTTTTAATTCTTCTCTTGTCTTATGTTCTTCTATTATTCCCTTTTGATTTGCATATTTCTGTTTTTTATGAAATACTTTAATTTAGACTTAACTACTTGGGACACATGTTTCAAACTATTATATATCGCCTGGCACCAGATGTTTTTGCTTTTCCCCTATATTGTTCGTCTGTTGGAAAACAGGGAGGCTCTTAACTGAGGTTGCCTATAAACTTGATTAAATGTCACTTTCATCCATGTGTACTTTTGGCAAACTGAGAGCTATTCAGGAAGTACTTAGTTCACTTGTTTGAAGCAAATATTTTCATTACAGACTTGGTAGAGGTGACTCCATTTAGGTGTCTTCCAGACACCGTAACTGACCTCCACTTAACAGACTCATGGGATGAACGGGTTCTTTTCATTCTGTCTGAGAACATACTGACTGGTGGTGCTCAGCTGTTCTCTGGGATGCCTATGCATTGCTGCTTGCACTGTCAAGCTGAATATTTATGCCCATTGTACTTGTGTTTGTAATAATATAACAATTAGCTGATGAAATATAAGTGCATAAAAAAGAATGTGGTTGTTTCTATGAAAAAATAAGGTAATTGCATTAAACATAGGATACAGGTATGTTACTAAACTTTTTTTCTTTTATTGACTCAAATGTAGGAGAGACAATTCTAAAGACTGCACAGATTTAGAAGACTTCAGCCCTAGTGTCTTTAAATCCTCCCCTTATGAAATCTGATACTGGAATTTGTGATAATGCTTTGGTTATGGTTAATGTGGAAAAAAAATAGCTCAATTCCTGGACCATCTTCAAAGAAAAATTCTTCACTGCACTTCAAAAGATACTTTAGTGAATGTCCATTTGTAAGAATTAACTAAAAATTTTAAGGCGTATTTTATAATTTATTTTTATGATTCACCATTTTAAGTAACATTTTTGCTTTGTCCGTTTGCTAGTGGTATCCACTGCATTAATAGTGGTAGAGTATTACTTCACATTCTTTATTAATTACCTGTATCTATGCACTGAGGTTGTATTTGAGCCTCATTACTTTGTTATTTTCAATAACCTAGTTAGAGGTCCTGAATATTAAAGTTTACCTTTTCACTGTCTAGTAAGAATGTATCCAGAAAACAGTAATAACCTAGAAAAGTCTTTAAGGGAAAATGTATAAATATCTACAAAAAGACTTGACCTGTTTGTGTAGAAGTAAGCTAAGGACATTTTAAAACTTTTTCTTTGGAAATAATTTAAACTTGAAAACCTGTAAGAAGAACACAGAGAATACTAAAATATCCTTTACCACTAGGTTTGTTATTTTTATCAATCAGTCAATCATCTATCGGTCTAATGTGTGTGTATGTAGATAGGTAGACATATAATCTCTTTTTTGAACTGTTTGAAAGTAAGTTGCATATAAGATAGTATATATTTCTTAGGGATAAAGATACCACTTACATTATGCAGTGCAGTTATCACCTTCAGTGTGTTTATACCTATTATATACTTATTATCTTTTATATGGTTTGTTTTCCAATTCTGTCAGTTAACCCAATACCACTTTTTATGGCTTCTTTTCACCTCAGTGCAGAACCAAGTCTAGAATCGTACATTACATTTACTTGTCATATCTTTTCGGTCTCCTTTAATTTGGCATAGTTCTTCAGCCTTCTTCTATATCTGTGAATTGACATTTTAAAATATGGGTCTTTTTAAAAAATGGAACGTCCCTCATGTTATGTTTATGTAATGTTTCCTCTTGTTTGGTTTTAGGTTATGTGTTCCCAGCAGGAATGTTACATAACTGACATTGTGCCCTCAGGGTTTCACATCTGGAGGCACATGGTATCCATCTGCTTCTCAGTTTTGATGCTAATTTTGATCATCTAGTCAAGGTGTTAGTCGATTTCTTTATGCTATTTTTTTCCCCTTGCTACTGTGGGCAGTCTGTGAGGAGATATTTTAATTCCATACAGATACCTTGCTTCTCATTAAAATATTTCCCCTAGATTTAGCATTCATTGATTTGTCTTTACTGTGGTGGTTACAAAATGATGACATTTCCCTCCAACTTGACCCTTGGCCTTCTCACGTACAAGATCCCTTTATTTTCTTTCTTTCTTTATTCATTTATTTCTGGTGTGAACTTACAGATTTCCTTTTTCCTGTAATGGTTTATAATTAACTACTGTTTTTAAAGATAATTTTGGTACTCAGATTATTTGAATGGGCAGATAGGAGCCTCTTCAAGTTGCTTCCAATGTCTTTGTGGTATGCCCAACTATTTTAGCACTTTCCTGCTTTGTGACAGAACTAGATTTTACAGGCTTTTATTTTATGTCTTTGTGCTCCAGTATTCCCCATGGACCCTGATTCCTCTGCATGGGGAATGCTATTAGAAACCAAATTCTGGACTGGGCGCAGTGGCTCACACCTGTAATCCCAGCACTTTGGGAGGCCGAGGCGGGCGGATCACCTAAGGTCAGGAGTTTGAGACCAGCCTGACCAACATGGTGAAACCCCATCTCTACTAAAAATACAAAAAATAACTGGGCGTGGTGGCACATGCCTGTAATCCTGGCTACTCAGGAGACGGAGGCAGGAGAATTGCTTGAATCTGGGAGGCAGAGGTTGCAGTGAGTCGAGATTGTGATATTGCACTCCAGCCTGGGCGACAGAGTGAGACTCTGTCTCCAAAAAAAACACAAAAGACCAAATTCTGGTTAGATGTGTTCCTTGGTACTGGGAATCTGCTTTTAGGGCCTTTCAGCAGATAGAGCTAGAAAATGTATGCGTGTGTGTGTGTGTATATATATGCATTCATATATACATTCACGTGCATGTATATGTCTATATGCACATGCATGTACACATACATATTTTAGAATTGTGTCCACTTATAACCTTAATTTGAATCCATCCCTATAGAGGTTTTTTATTTTTCCCATGGTAAGAACCCTAACTCGCAACAACTTCAATATATTTACTTATTTGCTAAAATCTATAGTATATCTAAAGTAGTTTCAGAATTGTTGTGCTGTAGCACTACAAAATCAAACTTAATAAAAAAAGTTTAGGGTTATTTATAGTTCTCTTCCCATTTTGACCAAGAATATCCTCCAATCAAGAATACTGTGTTCATAAACTTTGCATAAGTTGTTCTTTTATTGTGTATATTTAATGTGTACAACATGATGTTTTTATATACCTATAGATAGTGAGAAATGATTACTACAATCAAACCAGGTAACATACCCATCACTTCACAGTTATCCTCCTTCTTCATGGCAGTGGGCTATATTACACATTTGAAATACAATTTGGATTTGTTTGTTTACTTTCAGTTTTATTCCTTCTTCCCCATCCTTCTTGGTTTAACTTTATTTTTCGAATGTCAATAACATTAACATGCTTCAAAAAGTCAAAACTATTCAAAAATATATACTCAGAGAAGTGTCACTTCATCTAGTGTCCTGTTCAGCCTGTTCCTACTTCTCTACCCTCCATATAGGAAACCAACTTCAACAGTTTCCTGTTGCAGCCCATACCAAAGGGGAAGGGAATTAAGATCTGCCTTTTGAAGTGAGGCATATCAAAGAATTTGGGTACATAGTTTAAAACCATCACACCATGTTTAAGGTTCTTTCAAACTTATCTATCTGTCCGTCCCATCTATCCATCAATCTATCCATCCGTCCATCCATCCATCTCTCCACCCACCCATGTATCTAGTGCACATATATATGGGTTTCCTTGTTTTTCAGAGCTGATTGTATTGCTAGGGACAGTAATCTTTGCTTTTCATATATATATATATATATATTCATATTTTCATATGTATAGCAAATAATATTTTTCCAATTTTCTGTCTTTTAAATATATATGTTTTTATGCATATATATATATTTTTTCATTTTTAGGGAATCCTCTATCCTATTATGGTTTCTGGTTTTGGGGTATGTTTATAAAAGTTTTCACCATACTAATATGAGAAAAATATTCACCTATAGTTTCATCTTTTATATTTACATGTTTTAATTACCTGAAATTTATTTTAGTATAAAGATTGAGTAGGGAATTCATCCTTCCTTTTCTTTCACATTGCTTTCCAGCTGTCTCAGTAGCATTTATTGAATAATCCATCTTTTCCCCACTTCTTCAAAGTGTTGCCGTTATCATAAATTATTCTTAATATATGCTTGGGCCTGTATCTCAATGATGGTATTATATTATTTGTCTTTTCCTGTGTCAGTACCACCCTCTTTTGTTTACTGAAGCATGATAATGTATTTATCATGCAGTTAGTTTTCCAGTAAACATTAGAATTATTTGTTTCAAAATTTAAAACATTTTCTATTGAGATTTTGATTAGCACAGCATTGAATTTATTTAATTTATTATATTTCTTTAGAGATAGAGTCTTGCTCTGTCACCCAGGCTGGAATGTTAGTGGCACTGTCATAGCTCACTGTAGCCTCAAATTCCTGGACTCAGGTGATCCTCCTGTCTCAGCCTCCCAACTAGCTAGGACTACAAGTGCATGCCACCTTGCCCAGCCAATTATTATTATTATTTTTTTTTAGAGATGAGGTCTTGCTTTGTTGCCCAGTCTGCCCTTGAACTCCTGGCTTCAAGTGTGTGAGCCACAATGCCCAGCCAGCATTGAATTTAGAAATTAGGAAGAAGTGATATGTTTAAAATATTCAAGTCTTACTGTTCAAATACAAGTTATCTCTCTAGTTTCCTTCTGTTTCTTATTTACATTTTCTAGTTTTTCTCATATAGGTACTGTGTATTTCTTATTAATATTTATTACCTGATGTTTCATGTTTCTTTTTGTTGATATTTTGATTGTACTTTTTATTTAACTGAATTTTATCTTTTAATATTGGTACATAGGAAAGCTGTCTTATTCTACATATTGATTTTTTTTTTTTTTTTTTTTTTTTTTGAGACAGAGTCTCGCTTAGTCGCCCAGGCTGGAGTGCAATGGCGCGATCTCGGCTCACTGCAAGCTCCGCCTCCCGGGTTCACGCCATTCTCCTGCCTCAGCCTCCCGAGTAGCTGGGACTACAGGCGCCCGCCGCCTCGCCCGGCTAATTTTTTGCATTTTTAGTAGAGACGGGGTTTCACCGTGTTAGCCAGGATGGTCTCGATCTCCTGACCTCGTGATCCGCCCGCCTCGGCCTCCCAAAGTGCTGGGATTACAGGCGTGAGCCACCGCGCCCGGCTACATATTGATTTTAACAAACAGCATGCATAGTGTGTTTTTGGACAAATTATTTCCTTTAATATTTTCATCTTTAAGATGATATTGTAGCTACTTCATAAGAATTGTTTAATGAGACGATCTTTTAAAGGGATTAGAACATAGTTCTCAACAAATATTAATTCTTATTATGATGAATTTTAGTTTTCTATAAGTTAGTCTACTGAATTTTCTTTTGTTTTCAGTAGTTTTTTCAGTTAATTTCTTTGGTCTCCAAATATCCAATCATTTATCTCTAAATAAATATGTTACCTTCTTTTCCAATTAGGTAAGATTTTACAATGCCTCTCAAAAGGCAGTTTAATTCAGCGAGAAGTCTTGGATCATTACCATTTCAGCTGCTTTTGACTTACTGATCAAAATGTCAGCCATGTTCTAATGAGAATGAATTTGGGGAATTAACTTATGAAAAATGAATTATACAATATAGTTTTATTTATTTCATTGAGAAGCTCCTGGAAGACATGGTCTGTATTATTCCTGATGACCTTGTTGAAAATTGAAGGACACTATTAGTAAAAGAAAAGGACTCTGTCTTATTCCTTACTGTGTCACATTCCCTATCATAAGTACTGGCAAATATTGTCAACTAAATGAATTAACCAGAAAACATAATATAGAGTACATAAGATGAAATAGGGGTATTTCTGTGATTTTCTAAAAGTAAGATTGGCGGAAAGTGGTTAAGTCCAAATTCCTACCAGTGGCCATTAATCCTGAGATAAAGATTTGTTGGGAGAATCAATGGAATTTTTTTTTTTGTCTTTGATTAAAAGTTTTCATATGTTAAACATTCCAGTGTGCTTAAAGTGAATTTTAAGTGAATAATGTGGTTCAATTATATCGTATGACCAAGAGAAGATGAAAACCTCTAACCAAATAGCAGATTGTTTGTGAACTGAAGACCAGAGAGGAATAAAAGACTTAAAAACTTATTCATATGACTGCCTCTAATGTGTGAATACACGATCTAGTTGTGATTGAATTTTTTTTTTAAGCAGCAGCTGTGACTTATGCAACTTAGAAATATTAACTTTCAACTAGATCAAATCACATCAGAACAGAGGGGTAATTTATTCAAAAAAGGTTTCCCTGTTTTCTAACCCATGATTTGGGTGGGCTGTAAAATGTAAACATTAGAAGTAGGGAGATTTGAGGGATGTGTGGAGTAGCCAAATATGTTCTTTTTTCTTAAACCTAAAAAACCATCCTTAACATGAATCTGTTACATTAACTGACCAGAGTTAAGGGTTTAGGGTTGTTCTAAAAATTAGGCTAAGAAGCAGCTCTGAACTTCTGGACTTTTGGGTTGAGGAAGGCTAATTAAAGCAAGAACTGTGAGAAAAAGCTTTATTTAGAAGGCTATGAAGGGTGAGTAGGGTTTTGGTTTGATAGAAGATGGAAAAGGAAGGCTTTTTGAACAAGGGAAAAAGATGGAAACAGTAGTACTGAAAGGAGAAATAATTAAAGGATATGAGGGTAATAATGGATCTAGATACATATTAATGACTAAATGTCTAATGAGATGGGAAAATGGGGAAGTGATATGCTAGATTTTCAGAGGGTCTTGAAAACAAGGCAGAAAGTTTTCATCTGTGATACTTTGGGTAAGAGTCTCTCTCTTACCCCCCAAGAAGGATTTCATTTATTTAAAACATAGTATTTTACCTTTAAAACCTGTTTACATAGTTTAAAAGACATTTGAAAGAGAAAGACATATTAATCTTGGGAAACAACTTGTAGTATAAAAGCAATTTCTGAGGTACCCTGATAAATAAAATTGTGGAACAGTGGCCTCTTTCTTTTGATGATGATCTAAAGCAAATAGGAACGGTTGCTGCAGCTAAAAGTTTTGATAACTGCAGAAGGACGGAGAAGACAGCCAATAAATACTCGATTTAAACTGCCAGATTTGACAAGTGAGAAATGTGACTTAGAATTATGATTTCTTTTTTCCTTGGTGTCACCTAAATCAATACAAATAATATTAGAATGACAAAGTATAAGTAAAAGGCTCAGGCTCTAAGGGAGGTATTAGGAGGGAAGTTCAGGAGATCCAGGTTGGACTGTGGTTACCACAGCAGTCAGAACACACATTCCTATGACCTGTTCCTGCATCTAATAAATAAAATTATTGTTTCAGAGATTTCCGGTGGACACTCAGTATCTGGTTTTGGTGCCTGAGATCAGTCATAGACCAGTGATTACAGATTTCTAATGGCAGTCAGTATTGACACCTGAGAAAATAAATAAGAAATGGAAATATAAATGGAAAAGCCCGTCATCTTATGATCATATCGAAGCAACTTAACTTGATGATTTAATCTTTTTCTCTTAGGTCATAATTAGCCTTTGCTATATGTCACAATTTTAAATTATATTATTCAAAATATCTTGAATAATTTCTGCTTTATAAAATATTGTTTTTTGTTATTTATAGAACAAATGGAAATGACTTAAGTATGTACATTAAAGCACCTAGGCAGTAATTAATGGGCAATGACAGTAAGAGGTGTTAACAAAAAACTGCTGCTAATAGATTATTACAAAAATAAACTAGAAAAGATATTCCATGATATATTGAAAGTTTATTATAGTAATGTAATAAAAGCTGTCATACTTAGTGACCTAGTGGGAGAATGTCCCAAAACAGGGTATTTCTGATACAGCGGGCATTATAATCTCCATTGGTGTAGTCAGTGCTGACTTCAGAGACAGTTTGGAACAGCATTCATATGTAGAAACAATATTTACAATGTGATTATATTACTCTGACCACCCACAAGCCATAATGAGTTTTCAGAGTCCCTGCCTTCCCTTTTCTCTCTCCTTTCCTCTCTCCCACCTAGCAAAATAATTGTGCTCTATGAGACATCTGTGAGACCTTGTGTTCAGCGTTGGGTTGCGGTGGTTAGTAAACCAGAGAGAACAGTCCCTGGCCCTCCCACAGTGTTTGCCTTTGTGGAGCTTGAGCTGTACCCTCCACCACTCCTCCACTGTCAGTACCCTCAGTTTTCAGACAAATCAGCAGGCAGTTAGAATACAGTATCCGTACTGCAGTTGTAGTTATCTTGAATTCTGGTGCTCAAGAATAAGCAGATACGGCTGAATGCGGTTGAAGAGGTGAAAAGAGACTTGTGAAGCTTTTTAAAGGGATTTGTGTTTACTTTCAGGAGCCATAGAAAGAAGATAATTGTGCTGGTTTTAATGATTAATTTAGCCTATTTTTGATTTTCTTTTTATTTGGTACAGGTTAGATACTAATAATACCTTTATTTTTATCTGTTATCACCAGGGTCCTTTGTTGTTTTATGTGTGGACTGAAGGGCTGTTCAGGGAGGCTGGGTGTGGGTAGGGAACATCTTTAGATTGAGCAAGAATGGCAGAAAATGGAGGAGAAGAATAAAAGAGGAAGGGCATGAATGAATGAAAATGAAGATGTTTAATTGAACTGTGTAGTCTGTGAGCCCTTGGCCTCCTTTGAGGAGAAAAAGACTGAAGGCATTTTTAACATTAGATCTTCTCATACTACCCCAGGGAAAACCATTAGCCCAGACTAGTTTAGCTGCTGACTAGAAATGTGTTCCTTGGGGAAAGGTAAGAAATACATGACGGTTGTGAACAGACTGCTTTTTATATTTAATGTTTATAAAATGAGTTTCCATAATCCTATATTTTTCCATAATTCCAGGGAATTTTGACCTCAAAATAGCATTCGAAAAATTTATGGAACTTAAATACTTTGAAGACATGAAACACATGTAGGTACTTAATAATTGTTTGCTGAATAGGCGAGGAATTTGAAAGTTTCTAATAAATTGCAAATTATTTGGAAATCATTCTTTGATGATATAACAGGAAGGGAAATTATTGGGCTTTGAGAAAAATTTTATAGAATTTCAGGCTTTGTGATTAATGTAAGACACTTATGGAGTCTAACTACTATATTGATACTCAAACTTATATTTTAGTTTTTGTTTACCTTTTTAAAAAGTAAATATTTTCTTCTGGATACTTATGAAACTGCATTAGAAAAATCTGATCATCTGTCCCAGGCATAATTTTTGATAAAGTAGTATACCGTCAAAAATTGAGGGTCCAAGTCTTTAGACTGCAAACCCTATAAAGCAGATCTCAATCTATTTTTAATGCTCTGAAAGGCATATTAGGTGAGTTTGCTTGATGTTTGCTGTCTTAGAAGAGGCAGATTGTGTGACACTTAAGTGTGTGGGTTCTGGAGCCAGGCTGCCTATATTTGAATTCCAGCTTTACTAGGATTCTGTTTGGTGGCCTATCTTTTTAGTGCCCCAGGTTTCACATCTGTAAAGTGGGATTAAAAATAGTACCTGCCTCCCTCAAAGGATTCTGGTACAGATTAAATATGGCAATACCTGTTAAATACTTAGAACTACCCATTTATGGTCAATATTTTACTATTAACTTCTTTCACTATGTCTGTGTAATTTTTGTTTATAAAGTATTATTAAATAAAATACCACAACTTAATTTATTTTGTCTTAGCAGTAAGTTTCTTTGGAAGCACGAACGATTGCATTTATAACAGTATTCAGTATAATAGTGTGGTTTCTCTCATATTGAGCCAGATGGCGTTCTCTAACTACAGAATGAGGAATCCTTTAGTTGTGTGTCATTTTATGAGCCACATTTATAATTACTTTAAAATAAAATTATTATGGAATTTAAAAATTGATATATGGCAAATGTAGAGAATTTTCCACATAGTTGTAATAAAATCATTTTTGTATCATGATATATAAGAACAAAAGAAAAAGAATTAAAAAAATTATATTTCTAAGCATTCATTTTGACAGAGATTACTTTAGAAAGTAAGCAAATTAAAGTAAAACAGAACAAACAGGGATAAGTTTAATTAGAAATGTGACCACCATTCCCTTGGTGCTCAGTTCAGACTTAAGTCCTCCATGTATTTTGTATTGTGATTTTTTTTTTCTTTCTTTTTTTTTTTTTTTTTTTTTGAGACGGAGTCTTGCTCTGCAGCCCAGGCTGGAGTGCAGTGGCCGGATCTCAGCTCACTGCAAGCTCCGCCTCCCGGGTTTACACCATTCTCCTGCCTCATCCTCCCGAGTAGCTGGGACTACAGGCGCCCGCCACCTCGCCCGGCTAGTTTTTTGTATTTTTTTAGTAGAGACAGGGTTTCACCATGTTAGCCAGGATGGTCTCGATCTCCTGACTTTGTGATCCGCCCGTCTCGGCCTCCCAAAGTGCTGGGATTACAGGCTTGAGCCACCATGCCCGGCCTGTATTGTGATTTTCTATTTTATTCTTACTCATAGTAATAATTACCTGAAAATATTTTATAAAAATGTTAAAATATACTCCCTGTTTGATCACACAATTTGGCGGTTTATGGAGAGAAATAATTTTATTCACAAATGTTTATTGAACATCTAGTGTGTGTTTATCTCAGTTATGGACCATGAGGGTACAACCGTGGACAAAATAGTCCTGCCCTCCTGGAACTTAGCCGTGAAAGGAGGCAGATAATAAAGACATAGGTAAAATTTGTTTGTATGAGGGTGGTAAGTACTGTGGAAAAAAATAAAGGAAGGGTAAAGGAAAGTTTGTTATTTTAAATAGGATGGTCAGGGAAGACTTCACAGAAAAAGTGACTTGTGTGCGTAGACTTGGAGGCCATGAAGAAGTGTACCATGTGGCTGCACAGGAGAATGGTGTTTCAGGCAGAGAGAATGGCAAGGAGGCTGTTGTGGATGGAGAAGAGTAAGGGGAGAGTAGCAGGAATTTTTCAGAAACATGAGCTACATTGCACAGGGCCTTGTAGGCTGCTGTAAAATTGGCCTTTATTCTGAATGAGGTGAGAAACCACTGGAAGTTTTCAGGCGGAGTGAAGCGACGTGGCTTCCATTTCAAAAAGATGACTATCTCAGCTATGCTGAGAAAAAGACAGTCGGTAGTAGTGTAGCAGGAAACCAGTGAGAGGCACCTACAATAATCTGTAAGATGATTGTAGATCACCACCATCCAACTACGGTGGCTGCACTGGAGACGTTGAGAAATGGTTGGATTTTTAATTCATTTTGAAGGTAGAGCCAGAAGTATTTGCTAACAGATTGGATATCAAATTAGAGTTATTAAGGCATTGGGTCTGAATAATTTGGAGGATGTAATTCCCATAAGTGAGGTTTGGGAGTGCCATGCAGGAGTTGATTTCATGATTGTTGTGCGGCGGGAGATAAGCAGTTTTATTTCAGATGAGTGAGTTTGAGAGGAAGGGTGCATTTTCTACATACATAAGTTGTCCTATTACAAGTGTGTGCTGTACTTAAAGGTATAAAAAATAAAGAGAAATGAAATATGGTGTGCTCCAATCTGCAAAATATATGTATTTTGCATCTGGAATTGTTTTAAAGATACATTTGATTGCAAATATTTGACAACCAGTATTTCTGGCTTTTCTTCTTATGTCATTGGTCCATCGAATGCTTCTTTTTCTGTAAGAAAAGAGCTTATTTTTTTGTGTGTTATGTTGGTGTGGTTTTCAGACAGATATACCCAGACATTCCATTACATTTCTATATTCCAATGACTTATTTTTCAAGTATTACCAACTTTGGATGGCTGTGTGTTTATTTCAAAATGATGCCACGATTGTCCAAATATTTTTGAAATTCTATTTCTGTGTTAATTAAAGATGTAGCTTGTAAGTCACTCAGGAAAATCAGTCTTGTAGAAGCTTTTAATTTTTATATATTGACTTCTATACAGCCCTTGCTTTGACATACTGAACACCGATATCCCTTAAGAGCCCAGAACCATTTACATGCCACGTTTGGTTTTTCAGCTGTCAGCAGACTAATGATGTGGACTAAGAAGAATGCATGAGGGCTCTGCCTGGTGGAGACTATGCTGGCAGGCCATGATGGGGTCTTACTGTTCTCTGCTTCCTGCCCCAGGACTAGGGCAGGAATACATTATATATATAATTTATTTATTTCCAAAGGATAGTTTTAAAGTAAATGACACATACTGTTATATTTGCTAAAATGGGCTATTCTAGTTGGGTGCGGTGGCTCATGCCTGTAATCCCAGCACTTTGGGAGGCTGGGGCAGGTGACTTCCACTTTTCATTATATTTTGCATAGAAGTTACTGCATTGTTCTGGTGAGAACGAAAAACAGCTTTAAATTCAGGCCATTTCTTCTATCAAGTAAAAAAAGAAAATTCTCCCCAGAGTAAAGCATTTTGCCAGTAGGGTTCTGTAGCTTGTGGGATGTACTAGGAAAAGGTGCATAAAAATGTGAAGCAGATGAATGAAAGAATTGGTCTTTTATCCTGTGTGTGAAAAGCCTGGTTTCTTTTTCATACTGTTATAGGAAGTACTTCAGAGTTTGTACATATTTGCTGTTTTCCATTTTGAAATGGTTGCTCTGTGTATTCTTCCCAAAGGTTTTTAAAATGAGAATACTTCTGTGGAATGTAAATATTAAGATTGATGTCTAAAGGTCATTTTTAAAATTTAAAACATCTGCTCTCCTTCATACTTAAATATTTATTGAACAGAAGTTGTATAAGCTGATGATGAGTCCTGACCTGGAATAGACCCTAGTTTGTGATACCAACACAGATTTGAATGAAGCTTGCCAAGGTTAGCACCTACTAGGTAAGTTCTCCCAGCTGGGGACAGACATCATCAGAGGTTTCCTCATTTTTCCATAACTTGTGTCTTTATAATGAATAGCTTATGCAGACATCTTTGTTTTTGGCTTTCCCTGTAATACCACGCATGCACGGCTGTGTTGTTGGGAACTTCCAGGAAAAGCTTGTTCAGGTAAATAGACTGGGAGAGCAGAAATTGAACTAATTTGTACAACGAAGTAACTGTGCCGTGTTGCTTCTTTGTCCCTAGATCCAATTCATTGGCCTCAGTGGATTCTGTGCTCCTAAGTCCTAGCGACAGAACATCTACTTAGTCATTGATATTGGGTCTTCTGCCTTTGTTGGAAATGGTTGCTTTGTGTATTTATATTCTTTGTTCATTCATCATAATGATCCTCTTTCTAGATCCTCTCTGATTTGGTATTAATTGTAAACTTGCTGAGCAGAGAAGTTGTTTAAGGTGGCTCTAATATGACACCTTGGTCCTTGATTTATTTTTCTTCCTTTTAAAATAGACTTATAGTATAAAGAGGCTAGTGTAAGAAATATCATTGAGGAGGAACAAGTATGTTGTTGGAATTAAGTCATTTGGGTGAGGAGATAAAAGTAGATGTAGGTAGGTCATGTAATTAAAGGGATAGTCCGTGACATGTGGATGTTCAAGAGGTGGGAAGGAAGACTGGACGACTATGATTAGAGTCTGCTTCAGGGTAGAGGGCTTACCTTTTATTATCTTTGTGCCACAGGGCTTGGCACTATGCCTGATGTGTAGGTGTTCATTATATGATTTTGTGAAGCAAAGATGGAATAACTATCAAATAGGATGTTAAGAGTAAGCTCTAAGGTTAAGAGGGAAAAGTAATGATTACGTTATAAATACTAAGGATACAGAGGAAGCGAAGAGGAATAGAAGGCAAATAAGGATTTTAAAAAAACTGGTAAAACATACCCATTTAACTTTAATTGAATGTCATTTGATTACAAATTAAACGTAGTAAACTGACAATATGTATTTGATATTAAACTTCTTTATGCTAGTAAATATTAGGTATTGAAATCAAACCTATTTTTTAACCATAAAAATATAGGACTTTTAATATGCCCCTTGTCTAGACCAACTGAACTTTATTTTACTTTAATTTGAAATTTGCATTGGATAAACTCTGTTATGGTATCTTAATAATCAGATACCAGATTTTTACTGATTAAAATAACTATAATTGAATTTTCTTTTTGAATATTTTACTATTCATTGTAGTATTAACATTTAATAGTGTAAGTTAACTGATACATTGCATGCATAGGGATTTGTGTGCATTAATTAAGGACTGTCATGTAAGTGTTCTTAAACTGAAGAGCTAATTGATTAAAAATTGAAAATATTCAAATGAGAACGTGCTGAGAAAATATTTCATGGGAAAATGGATCAGGTGAAGATTTGTGAGCAGAAACTATGAATGCCTTTTAGGTATGAATGATAAGGGGTTAAATAAGCATTTAAGACTTGTATGCTTATATGTCCTATCTGTGTGTGGATCTGGAACGGCTAAGCTGCTACGACAACTAAGAACAGACATGATTATGTGAGTTATATAATCTTATGTGATCAGAATAATTCTTCCCAAATGAAATTTTGATTGCTGTTTCTCTGCTTATGACACCCTGTTGCCTACAAGATGACACTCAACACAGGCAGGCACACAAGACCCTTCATGATTGCCCTTTGTCTTGCTTTCCGCCTTATCTACACTTCATTTTTCACCTGTGCTCCTTCCTTCTCCTCCACTTTCCCCAGATTTCTTGTAGGGAATTTTCTGTATTCCCTTAAGTATATTGCAATATTTTCTACCTCATTTATTTGCTCAGGCTGCTCTTTCTGCCTAGAAATCCCCTGACATTACGAGGTCCTTAAAATATAACATGAAAAATATTTAATGGTTTCTTTGGCATCATACCATGTGTATTAAAAGTAATAAACAATTGAAATGTATATTCTCTACCTTGGTAACAATGGGTAAGAGTATAGAAATGATTCATTCATATGTTCATTCAACAAATGTTTACTGAGCGTCGTCTATTTACCAGACACAGTTCTTGACTCTGGAGATTTGAGATTGAGCAAGATAGACAAATCTCTGCCACCAGAGAACTTTTACACAAGTGGGGATGGCAGGTAGAAAATAAACAGATATGACCTGGCTGAATTTTTGAGGAATATAAACAAAAACAAGGAAAGGGGAAGAAACGGATGGGAAGTAGGTATTGATAAATGTTCAGGGAGGGCATTTCTGAGAAGATGACATGTGAGTGTAGATGTGAAAGAAGGGAGGAAGCAAACTATGGGAATATCTGGAGGAAGAATATTTCAGGAGAAGGGTGCAACAGCCTTGAGTATAGAGAGCTTAGTGTTCTTAAGGAAAAGGAAGGAGTTCAGGGTGGCTGGAGTGGAATGAGCAAAGGGTCTAGGGGAGAACGTCAGAGAGGTCGTACCTTGCTGGTCATGGTTGAGATGTAGCAATTTACTCCGAGTCAGAAGCTGTTTGAGGTTTTGAGCAGGATGGTGATAATTTAAAAAACCCTGCCTGTTGTGTAGAATGTAGACTGCATCGGGAGGAAGAATGTGAGAATAGCAGCAGAAAGACCAGTTAGGAGGCTGTTGTCATCATCTAGGTGAGATGTGATGGTCGCCTATACTAGGATAGGAGCAGTGGAGCAGCTGAGTAGTGGGATTTGAATATGTTCTGAAAGGAGAGCCAAGGGAACTAGCTGCTGGAGTGGATATAGGGTAACAGAGTACAATCAAGGTTTCTCAAGTTTTAGACTAGAGAAATTTGAGTGACTTAAAGGTAGGATCATATTGAGATGGGGGAATGTTGGGAAGAGGAGCAGCGTTTTTGAGAGGTTATGGAATGAGGAATTTGATTGGGTTTTGTCCTTTTTTTTTTTTTTTTTTTTTTTAAAAAAAAAAAACAGAGACGGGCTCTGTTGCCCAGACTGGATTGCAGTGGCACAACCTCGGCTCACTGCAACCTCCGCCTCTCAGGTTCAAGCGATTCTTGTGCCTTAGCCTCCCTAGTAGCTGGGATTACAGGCACGCACCACCATGCCTGGCTAATTTTTGTATTTTGGCCAGGCTGGTCTCAAACTCCTGGCCTCAAGTGATCCCCCACCTCAGCTGTTTTGTACAGCTTACGTTTAAGATTCCTTTTATATATCCTAAAGGAGTTGTCACGTAAGTATTTGGATATGTGAGTCTGAGGATGAGGGAAAGGTAGGACCTGGAGATACGAAATTGGGAACCCTCAGTTTACTGATGGTACTTAAGCAAGAGGATAGGATAAGAGTCACCTAAAGAGGGAGTATAGGCAGAGATGGCAAGAGGCCCAAGGTCCCCATCCTGGGACACATGCCTTTATAGGTTGGGAAGGGAAGAGTGTCCAGCAAAGGATTCTGAGGAGGCAGAGCCGGTGAAGTAGGAGGAAAACTACGGGGTTATGGTATTTGGAGTCAAAGTGAAGAAAGTGTTTCAGGAAGGAGGAGGTGATCAATTGTGTCACATGCTGCTGAGAGGTTCAGATGAGGTCTGGGAATTGCCCACTGCTATTGCCATTGAGGAGGCTTGCTGACCTTTAGTGGAGTGGAGAGGACAGAAGTATGATTAAAATGAGTTTAAGAATGAATGGACTGAGGAAGTAGAACCAGTTGGGATCCTCTTTTTGAGGAATTTTGGTATGAAGAGGAACAGAGAAATGGAGTTGCAGCTGAGAAGAGTTCCAAATCAAGGGAGATTTAAAGTTGGAGACAACTTTGGGAATAATGACAGTTTTATTCCCCTTTTCTTCTTTGTTAAAAAGGAGACATGCCTTACCTGCAGAAATTCTTAGCTTTAATCTTTACAGTCGCTATAAACATGAGAAAATTGTCATTTAAAGAGATAGCACTTTTTGCATTGTGGTGTTTAAAAAATCTTTATTTTTCTTTTTTTTTTTTTGTAGAGAAGGGGTCTTGCTGTGTTGGCCAGCCTAGTCTTGAACTCCTGGCCTCAAGCAGTTCTCCTGCCTTGGCCTCCCAAAGTGCTGGAATTACAGATGTGAGCTACTGCACTTTGCCTAAAAAATCTTTTTATAAAGCATCAGATTTCAGTGCAGTTACAGTGTGCTTTCTTCCTTTAGCTTTTTGGATGTTACATAGTACCTTTGAATTATATGGAGCTGACCTGCCCCGTGTAAGATTTTCTATAAACCTAGAAGTAATTTCAGAATAAAAATTTTACACAATTATGTGTAATTGGTGAAAGTTCTGTTACTCTAATTCTTTTAGAATATCTAAATAGTATTAAAAGAATCAAACAACTTTTCCAAGTAATTACTTGCACTTAAAAAGAAGTGTTGTGGCTGGGCATGGTGGCTCATGCCTGTAATCCCAGCACTTGGGAGGCCGAGGCAGGCAGATCAGGAGGTCAGGAGATCGAGACCGTCCTGGCTAACACGGTGAAACCCCCGTCTCTACTAAAAGTACAAAAAATTAGCTGGGTGCAGTGGCTGGTGCCTGTAGCTACTCAGGAGGTAGAGGCAGGAGAATGGCGTGAACCCAGGAGGTGGAGCTTGCAGTGAGCCGAGATCACACCACTGCACTCCGGCCTGGGCGATAGAGCAAGACTCCGTCTCAAAAAAAAAAAAAAAAAAGACGTGTTGCGTGGGTATGCCAATTAAAAAAAAAAAGTACTTAAATACTTAAAGAAAATTAGCTGATTCATGGTACTTGATGTTTTACTCGATGTTTGTTCTGATAGGATTAATTCTAGTTAAAATTATATTGTTCTGATGCTACATTTTATATAGTATGGTGATGGGTTTTTCTGAGTGGTATTTAACATGTGGATAGATTCTTTATACATAGATAATATGCATCATGGGTGATTCACCAAATTTTAATAAGAAAACCAATTATCTGTGCATGTTTTGAAAGCTGATGCCTCAGAATTTTATTCCTTCTTTGATCAGATAGAACATTTTGTTTAGTAAAATTTCAGAAGACAAATTCCTGCTTCCTGATTGGCATCAGTTATCTTACAACACCCCCATTTTTTTTGGAAATATATGCCTGCCAACTGTGTATTTGAAGAGGTATTTGCTTGGTTTGGCAAAATTGACTCTTGATGAGTGTTCCCCTCTTCTAGCATTTGCTACTCACTAAATTTTCCTTGTGTGTGCTGATGGTGATAAAATCTCTTGTCATCTTTCTAATCCATTTGGTAAACCTTATCTTTGATATTTCATTATGTAGCCATGGGTTCTCAGTTCTGTCTTGACTCTTACCCTGCAGCTTTGTAGTTACAAGGGGAAATATGACAGTGAGAAAGGAAGAAAATCCACAGAGAGAGAAGAGAGGCTGTGCGCTAAACTTTCTCATTAAAACTTTTAAATAGCTCCTTCCACCTTTAGTCAAAGGAAATATCAAGAAGTCCTGTGGGGTAACTCCTATGGCTGTTTAAGAAGTGTTTGAATTTTATGGAATAGTGCAAAAGCAAATTGCAATGCCAATAGAAACAGAAATACTGGAGAAGACTCAATAGGAACTGATAAAATTAGGGGGTGACTGAGAAAATGAGCCTGACAGCCCATGGCTGATACAGAAGAAAGTGCCAGACTGATCTGAACCAAGAGAACCAAGACAAGTATAAGCCCTCCTGCAGAAGTACAGGACACAGGATGGGAGTCTGTGGTTCCTAACAGCTTAGTGCCTGATCGCACTTAAACACACATTATGCTTATCACTGGATTGCAATAGCCCTTTCTTTACTGAGCACTATTC
Source organism: Macaca nemestrina (assembly GCF_043159975.1). NCBI lineage: Eukaryota > Metazoa > Chordata > Mammalia > Primates > Cercopithecidae > Macaca > Macaca nemestrina. Next base: position 70,319,376 of record NC_092128.1, read on the forward strand.
TAAGTAGTTTGTACATCATTTAGCCCCACATCAACCCTATTAGGTATAGGAACTATTCTAAGTATTCTCATAAGATTGGTAGCTTGCCCAAGGCCTGGATCAGGAACACAGATCTGTCTGATCCTTGAACTTAACATTCGTCTTCATCTAGCTGTTCTGTATCTGCCTTTATGTTGAAGTTAGTGCCCCAGTGCACCTTTTTATATGGCTTCATCTATGATGTTTTCTTTTTCCTCCTTATCAAACCTGTTTTAACACTTAAGAGTTCTGAGTTAAATAACCTTGGTGGGTGTGGCAGGAAATCTCTGAAACAAAGTGGATCCATGCTACAGTGTGATTGCTTGCAATCAGGTGGTCTTGCCAGGGCTGCAATTACTAGGTGCCCTTAGAAGGAACTAGTTATGATGGGGCCAGGCAGAAAGTACCTCTATGTTTTATGTGAACTGAATTTTCCCTAAATGATTAAGAGAAACAGTGGTTATTGAGGGAATCAGGTGCTTCAGGGGAGGATTGATAAAACTAAGTTAATCTATTAGGTTTTTGTATTGTGATGAGTAAAACTTTACTTTCCCTAAATTACAATAAATATTGGGGAGATGATGAGAGAGGTGTAAAGATGGTCTCTAAGTTCCTGGTGACTAGCTGTTGTAACAGTCCCCAAAGCTATATTTTTCTTAACATAGGTGGGAAAAAAGTTTGGTTGTCTGTGTCCAGGGCAACTAGGAAAAAACACGTCTTTTTTTTTTTTTTTTTTTTTGAGACGGTGTCTGGCTCTGTTGCCAGGCTGTAGTGCAGTGGTGCAATCTCGGCTCACTGCCACCTCTGACTCCCTGGTTCAAGCGATTCTCCTGCCTTAGCCTCCCGAGTAGCTGGGATTTTAGGCATGCACCACCACACCCAGCTGATTTTTGTATTTTTAGTAGAGACGGGGTTTCATCATGTTGGCCAGGATGATCTCAATCTTTTGACCTCATGGTCCGCCTACCTCAGCCTCCCAAAGTGCTGGGATTACAGGCGTGAGCCACTGTGCCTGGCCCGATAAAACACATCTTTGAACCGTATGTTCAAAGTGTACTTGGAGTACTTGGCAGTGTACTTGGAGACCCTGGAGTCCATCCAGATAATCTTCTACCAGAGAGAAGAAAAGAACCCTTATTCATAAAGGTTCAAATTACAGAAATCGTTCAAATCTTCTAGGCTATGCTCCTATGATATTACAAAAGTTCTTTGTTAAATTATCAAATTACATCCATATATAGATAATAACTCTGGTGCTAAGAGTGATCATTGACAGTCTGTGGATATACATGTACCTCCAACCCCCAGCATTTTACTTATTGAATTCTCTGTGACTCAGGTATTCAGAATTTGATTACCTAAAGTGAAAATCTGCCAATTTTGCTTGATCTGTCATTCTGAGGCCTCCTCAACTTGAACTCCCATAGTATGACAATTATTTTCATATTATTTTTATTTGTATAAGTATCTGTGAGAACAGCAGTTGTGTCTCATTCATCTTTATACCTCCTATAGTGATTAATACAAAGCTCAATAAATGGTTGGTAAATGAATAGAACATGGAAAAAATCCCTTAGCAGTAAAATACAGAAAATGTAGTTTACTTTACAATGTCTTATTAGCACTTTCTTTACATATTCCACAAATCCCTAGTGTATTTCTGTGGCTTTTTCCAAAATCCCCTCGATATTACTTCTTTAATTTTTAATAACCCTTTTTCCTTCATGGCCAGAAGCCTTTAAAGGTCAGGATCGGTACAACAAACCACTCTCAGTTTCATATTTTTTTATGACATTTCTTAGCTACTTGTGTGTGGTAGTATGTACCAACAATTTATAGATCGTATCAATAAGGATAGTCAGTTTATTTCCCTTTAGGTACTGTGCCTAAAATTTGAGCATGTGCTACCACAGCAACTTGGATATCTGGTTAAACTAATTGGTCAAAGCATTCAGGCTTCCTGTAGGCTCAGATAACTGATCAGTAGCTAATATTCTATGGCTTTCCCCTAAAAATTATAAGAATAAAAAATTTTAATGATATTCAATTTAGTACAAATTTTTATATAGTTAGGTGTGTAAAGTAGCTTTGTAAAAACCTTGGCTGCTATTAAACCCATCCTTTCCTACCATTATATAAATATCTACCTTATATTTCCCTTTCCTAGAGTTTAAAAGAAGACATCTATTAAGTTATTTTCTTTACTTCTGGTGTTAGTGGTTCACAGTAGCTCCGTATCCTTTCTGTACATGTATCCCCATGTGTACTAGCACTCTTGATTATAAGGAGCTGAAAATCAACTTGAAGTGGCTAAAGAAAGAAAGAGATTTATTGGGAGAAGTATTGCAGAATAGAAACAAGAGCTGAGCAACTATGCTTTAGAAAGTCAGGCAACCAGCAGAGCTAGAACCTCAGCGGGTGCTACCTCCATGTTATCAGTGCTGTCTGTCTCTATGCTACCCTCATCTCTAATTTTACTACTTGATGGCTTTAGGATCTGAGTTGAGCTTCTTCACAGGTCGAGAGACACTGCCACTGGCTGCTTCTAAGCGGATGCTTTCTCTGCTTTGCTACCGTCAAGCAAAGGTAGCACAACTGAGGGGAGGGGCACAACTGAGCTCTGGCTGAAAAAGTCCCAGGGAAGGATTACTGTAAGGTGGATTCCTTGTCTGTTCCTGGATAAGGTGCAACCCTCCCTAGACTGCAGTGGATGGCATGGGGTGGAAAAACCATTCCCCAGGAAGGAGAAAAAATGTGCTGGCCATTCCAAACAATTCGATTCTACTTCTTTTTAAGAAACAGGAACCTATACTGTTTTAATAACCACTCAGGGAAAGCATTCCACAAGGAATGGCAAAAAGGATTCAACTAATATTTGGGTGCTGCTGTTGTCATGATGTTACTGAATACAAAAGGGTTGCAGAGTAGGTTAAAGCATTTCAGAGTTGTTAATATCCCTGTGACTTATGCATGTTTGTAAGGAACCTGATTTCACTGTCACCCCAGTGATACTGAACTGTTAAATGATCATATGATGAATCTTCCTTAGCCAAAAAGCCTTTTTGGGTTTTCTTTCTGTTGTTGGAGAGTGATGCACACATGGTTTCGGAATCTGAATTGTATCAGTATTAGCTTGAAAAGGCAAATACTAAAACAATGCCACAGGAAAGTGAGTTAAATTATATAGGGATACACATTTTAATTTCAATTTTTAGTATCTTCAGTTGGTTATCCTTTGCTTGTCCTAAGTATTTGTTGTTGAATGTCCAGCACTGTTTACCGTTCTTTCCCAAGGGTCTGCTTCCTATTTTATTAGGTGTATGTAGAATGAGACAAAAGAAGTATATTACTTAACAAATACTTTTTATTTGAGTATTTTCAAGTACATACTACATAAGTGACAAAGGTTTTCTAGATTTAAAACTGTCAAATGTAATTAAAAATTATTTCTGTATGTTTATTTGACAGGCTCGTTTAAGAGGGTTTTCTTCCTTTTGAGGTTTTCCTGATTTTTCAAACTAAGTGAAATTTTGGAAAGCTGGGACAAAGTCTCTAAAAGCAATAAAGCTCACTTATACCCCTGAACTAGAATTTATTTTTTTTCCTTTTCAGAGTTGATACAAAAACTTAGGTCTAAGTTTTTACAAATGAGACTTAGCTTCTTAAGCAGTTTTTTGATAGTCATGGGATTGTAGCCTCTGTCCTCATGGCATTTTGACATCAGGAAGAGAGAAAATCCTCACATCTTTTCTCAGTGCCATTTGCCTTTCTTCTTGATGCTACCCCAAGGATTTTGTGTCTGCCGTTGAGGTCTTATAATTTAATTCACATTTCTCAGATCATATTAGTGCTATACATTTGGAACTCTGTGATACTGTTATTTCGTGGATGTGGTCATAATAAAATCACTTTTACATCCAGATCTTCTCCATACTTACACTTAAGGCATGACACCACATGAGAACTCCAGTTGTGTTTCTGCTTAGGGTGTAAAAATGAAAAACTGTGCCATGCCCCATGTGAATGCCCATGCATTTTAGATATCACCTGAATAAATAATAAATAATAAATACATAAATGTGCATGTGTATGTATGTATGTAGAAACCATATGTATGGTTGGTATATAGAAAACCAATATCTGTTTAATGCAGATATAATTGGGTTTGTAACTGAACTAATGGGGAAGCAAAAACTGAGATGCAGACAAATTATCATCCAGGGTAATTGAGGGCATACAACCAGGAAACACAACATGTAGGGAGGAGGAAATTTATTTCATGGAAAGGAGTAGACTGAGCCAGGAGCAGTGGTGCACACCTGTAATCCCAGCTCTTTGGGAGGCCAAGGAGGGTGGATCACTTGAGCCCACGAGTTTGAGACCAACCTGGGAAATATGGCAAAACCCTGTCTCTACAAAAAATATAAAAATTAGTTGGGCATGGTGGCATGCACCTGTGGTTCCAACTACTCGGGAGGCTGAGGTGCTGAGTGGGAGGATCACTTGAAGCTGGGAGGTCCAGGCTGCAGTAACTCATAATCATGCTGCTGTACTTCAGCTTGGGCAACAGAGTGAGACCCTGTCTCAAAAAGAAAGCAGTGCCCTGAAATCAGATTTTTTTGAAAGCCAGGCAAAAATAAGATTTTTTTTAAAATGATAGTCTGCATCTACCAGTTTCTGTTATAGAGTCATAATTGTCAACTTTCCATGCTGCTTCTTGACAACCTTAACAATCTGAAGTTCCCTTGCTATAGCTCTAGCTTTGGATTTTTAATTTCCAACTTAGATGAAGTTCATAACAAAACATTTTTCACCTTCTGCAGTTCATAGGGATCAGCACAGGATTTATCTTTAGCCAAGACATATGATAGCATCCATTGTATGCAAAATTGTATCAGCAATGTAGGGAATGCAGAGATGAAGAAAATATGGCATGTTTGTGTGTTTGTTAGGATTGTTTTGTTTTATTAGTGTTCTTGATGTATAGGTTTTGAATGATCTTCCTCAATATCATTTTCCACATAAGTTCTTTGGTTTTTAGGGTGTAATTTAACAGAATGTAAAGTTTTGCTGGGAACAGATTTATTGGGTTGTGATAGAATCACCTATGTTTACTGATTAAATTAGTTCCTTTTTTCTCCTACAGAATCAAGAAAACACTCAAAGTTGTATAATATTAGGAGGAAAATCTCAACATTGCCATGCAATGTCATGCATGACATATGGATAGGTTTGGTGTTGTGGTTAAGAAATGGCTGTTAAATGTTCAGTTCAGATTCCTCCAGAATTTCACGGTGTTTTGGGAAAGTATTTTAGATAAGTGACATTTCTTCAAATATATGAAATTGTAAGTAATGAATGACAGAAGAGAATTAAGTCATAAAGTTTTTAGGGTTCACAAAAAGGTTGGGGTTTAGACTTACTAAAATAAATGAACATTTAAAAATCAATAACATGAAATTTTACTATAAAAATTTACAACATAAAATAGATTGCTAATATATTACTAAATATAATCTATTTTAAAAAAGAAAGAATTTGCTAGGGTTATATGGAATTGTAATCATTTGAAAACCAGCTTATTTTTGGAAAATTTCTATTTCCTTTATTACTTTTGAAAATAAATTTACAGTTTTTTTCCTTTCTTTTAGACTTAAATTTTAATGAAACTAATTCATAAAGTAGCTGATTATTATAGTTAGATTCATATATATAAAGTACTCTTTTCTTCCCTCATATTTAAAATTTTCTTAGTGTTTCTTTTTCTTTGTTCAGTTAAAAAAAAGTGTTTTCCCTTCACAGGCTTTTGGTAGGAAAGAAAAAGAAAAAAAAGATAAAGACAGAATAAAAGTAATTCTCTGTCCCTTTCTTCAATTCTTTTTTCCAGGCTTTAAAAAATTTTTTGTTTGGCCCCACCTGTCCGTCAGACCCTGTTTATGTGAAGATCAGTCCTCTGGCAGCCTCTTGTGTCTGAGATAGCTCCAGGAAGGTTGACATGAAACAAGGGTTTCTGAGTACTGCAGAGCCTGTGGAGTAAGACCTACATCTTTTCCACTCAGGAGAAAGCTCCTGGTTCTGCTTTGAACCCACCTGTTGACTCAAGCCATTCACACACTGTTCCAATAAGCCTGATTATCTAGTTGCCCAATACGGGGATGGCTGAGGAAGCCTGTAGCAAGACTGAGGAGTGTGTGGTGATATTAGAAGGAGAAGCACATGTAGGGTCATAATAAGGCAATTTTGATGGTAAAAAGAGAATGAATCATAAAAATGAAGCAGAAGAACACTTAGGTGTCAGGTTATTGAGATTAGGAGCCAGTTGGCCCTGTATACCCACTGTTAAACCCTGAGGGCTGCCACTGATGTTTATAATTGGCCCTATTATCAGTTGAAGATTAGATTGTGTTTATTATAATCTATTTTAAAAGTCAGGGAAGTGCATACTACTTTTTAGAATTTAAAAAAGTCTCATATAAAGGCAGGCATTTCAAGGGATCAATTTTTGTTTACTCACAAAAATGACCTAGTAGATGTTAGTCTTGTTTTTCTCTCTGTCCACTGAGATTGTTTTTACAAGCCTTTTTGTCTCTTCTCTTTGAAGCTATAATTTTTATTTTAAGCTCTACTGTTGTTCTTTTATGGTATAGTTTCAGACACATCTCAATGGCCTCTAATAAAGATATTCTTAACACCATAGATTGTGAATCCTGTATGACATAATGATTAATTTCCTGCAGCTTTGCCCTCTCGCTGCTCTCTTCTGCTTTATAGTCAGACTTGTTGTCTACATGCTTGTTGACACTATTATTGTCCCCTACCCATTCCTCAAGCTCCCCATCCATTTCCACTCTATGTCTGTCCACAGAATTTGTTTGAACTTCTGTCATCAGCAACTCCACTTACTATTTATTTATTCAGCAAGTACTGCGTACTGTCCTAGGGGCTGGGGAAACACAGGAGAACAAATGAGAAGTCCATGCTCTTGAGCAGTTTACATTCTAGTGGGGGAGGAAGACAAACAAAGTAAATTAATGAACAAAAACAGTGTAATGTGATAGGGGAGGGAGGAGCAACAGCAGAGAAAAGCCAGAGAAGGACTCTGAAAAGGCAATACCTGAGGTCCAACTGAATAATGGGAGGGAGTCAGCCAAGGGGTTATCTGGGAAGAACATTCTAGGCAGAGAGAACAGCAAACATAAACATTCCTGAGGAACCAGCTTTGAGGAAAATAAAAATTGTCCGTTGTGACCGAATCATAGTTGGATGGGTGCTGTGGTCAGAGCCACGTGGTAGTGGGTGTGTAGGGTGAACAGAAGTCCTTCCTCTCCAGGTCTCAGTCAGTGACTGATCAGCCCAGGGATACGAAAGCCTGGCCCTCTTGTTTCAGGGGAGACTAGTGCTGGGTGTAGTTTTTGTCTGAGGCCACATTCTTCCTTGGCTTTTCCCCTCCCTGTCCTGCCTCCTCATTTCTTTTCACTGAGAGCATGCCCTCAATAAATTGTAAGATCCGAGCCCAGCTCTGTTTCCAGGAAACCCTGACCTAGGCGTATAAGCAAACTTTTGATCTGTCATCTGAGCTCCAGACCCTTAGACAGCTGCCTATGCAACATGTCCACTTGGATGTTCAGAAATACCTAAAACTCAGTATGTAAAAAATTGAATTTATGATAGTTTCCTCTTTTGCTCAAGTTTGTATTCTTCCTGTGTTCACTCGTTTCTTTATGAACCAGCCTTTCACTAGTTATATGAGAGAATTCAGTATAGATTTTCCCTTTCCATTAGACTTCATGTCCAGTCTCTCAGCAGGTAACTTATGGTAAATGCCTCTTACCTCTGTTGTCTTTCCACCCACATTTTCATGGCTTTAGTTCAGGGCCTTGTCTGAAACACTAGCTTAGCTTTCCAAGTGGCCTCTCTGCTTCCCTTCCTTCATCTCTCCAATCCATTTCTACACCATTACCCTGTCGTAAAATGAAAAACCTCATCCAGCTACTGTTCTGCCTCTAGTCTTGTAGGGCCTTTCTATTGGATTAAATGGCAACTTCCTATAGGATAAAATTCCCAACTTTTTAGCATGGCTTACAGGGCCGTTTCTGCCCGGGCATTGAGCCACCTTTCCTCTGAGCCTTCACAATGGTGACCACTGTGGGTACGGCTTGGTTATTTCCTCATACAGCTTCCAGTTTCAGGCTTCATGCTGTTCTCCAAATGTCCTTCTTCTCCTGGGTAGTACTGGAAGCTTCAGCTTTAGGTACCTCCTCTGTGAAATCTTTTTTGAGCCACCTAAGGAATATTGTTTATCCTTAATAAAGCACTCTCAAAATACTCATTTCAGTGTATTATAATCACTTGCTTTATTTCTAATCACTCAAGGCATTCATTGAAGGCAGAGAATATGACTCTTCACATTGCTGGGCACATTAACGTGTTTGCTGAATGAATAGATGAAAGAATAAAGGAGAAATGTTATTGTGTTTATTGGTTTTTATACAAGATGTCTTAGTGAACACAAACATTTTACGAATGATAGGGGAAAGGGGATAGCCTAAGAAGAACTTTTAGCCCTAAAATATGGAGTTGGGAAATTCATTAATTTTTTAATGTTAATTTAATATTTGCTAGATGCCTAGCATTGTATTATGTGGTATTTAAATAAATTTTGAAAAATGCAATTGGTGTGATTTATCAAGGGCCTTAAAATGGAGAAAATGCCAACAATACAAGAGAGTTTTATGAGGTGACATATGATTAAATCTTGAATGACTCAATAAGAAGTGCTGTTGGTTCTGAAAAAGGTGTCTTTTTGGGCTGGAGGGATAATCACAAAAATACCTCAGGTTCTTGAAAGACCTGTTGAAGTCTGTTCTGCAGCAATGATGCTCATATAATTCAATAGTTTTCAGATATTAAGGAGATAGCTTTCTCTTTTGGCTTTGTTGAAGATGAAAGTATGTAATATTTGTGTTTGAACAATAACTTTTTAAAAAGATTTTAAAGCTTTTGTGTTGCAGGAAAACAAAGTTGAATATCTTCATAGTGTCATTCAAAATAATGAAGGTGAAGATGGTTTGCAAGTGGGAGAAAGAAGAGATGATTCATTTAAACCAATTAGGATGTGAAGGGAAAACACTTTGCCTGAGGTTTCTCCTCATCATGGTATACCCCAGTTTGGGGAGCTTTGGGAGTATCAACCGCTTATCATTGACACGGTAGTTACCTCCTCGTGTACTTTAATTTTTTAAATAAGTGAATATTTACAAGGTTAGACTTCATGCCTTTTTTTATTTCTTACCTAAGATACTTCTCAGTTGTGTTGTTGTATCTTAATCTAATTTATATCCTTTCGTGATTCTGTGTACGGAGGACAGGAGCTCCTTTAAAAAAGAATAGATCAACCACTTTCCTGTAGGGGTCGCTGTGAGAGTAGCAGTCTGGCATCCTTCCTTTGCCGCCTAGCACCTTGTGGCATGACTTGGCACAATTTGCCTAAGGATTGTGAGATCTGGCTTGTTTTGGTATTTTATTTTTCAGAGTGGTATGAGCTCTAAGTCCACCAAAAATTCTGCAAGCTCATAACTATGCATTCTTTTACTTTGGTTCTGTGTATGTTGCACCTGTGTTTTTTTTTTTTTTTAACCATGTATTTGATGTATGGTTATTTTAGAGTTCTTATTATGCTCCATTTGCATATGACAAATATATACACATAGACACCATTTTAGCAGCTTTTGCAACATGCATGATGGTGGCTGAAACTTGGCCTTCTATAGGATCCCAGATTATTATTTAATGGGGTTGTCACTCAGGACACTTACTGGCTTTCTCCAGTGCTCTTAAAAAAATTGAATTGAGCATGATGAGGTGCATCCCTTTGATTAAATGTTTTTCCTCCTATGCAATCACCATTAGCTGTTTGGCTCCCATTCTGCATTCTTTTGAAGCAGCCCTGCATTGCAAATCAATATCTTTCTGAAAAGGCAGTGTGTTGTGAATTGCCTGGACAGCATATGCACGGATACTTTGGCTGCAATGCTGCTGCAGAGCCCGGTTACTCTGCCTTCCTGGGAACTCCACAGGCAAGTCCATCGTGTTTGGAAAAAAAAAAATTAGATTTTTTGGAGAAAATAATTGAGCTGTTAAAGCTATTGATAGTGAATGTTAGCATGTCCTTTGACATGTTTCTTCTGAACTGTTTTTGGTCTTATTCCACTGAGATTAGCTTCTCTTAGGAGATTTCTGGGCTTTTTTTTTTTTTTTTTTTTTTTTTTTCTTGCTTATGCATCCCCCTCTCTTGGTTGTAGTACGGCCGTACCATTTCAGCTTGCTAGTGCAGAAAGATGTGAATTCAGTTGCTGTTATGAGCCTGGCCTGGTGCAAACACATTGCTAGAGACATGTTAAAGAGTTCCAGGTGAATCAAGCCTGAGGGAGACAACAGCAGAACGGTAAGACAGAGCATGCTTAAAATTATAGCAGGGGTTTTAATTTGGAGCATCTCGGCAAGTCTGAATCCTGACTCACTCATTTACAACTTAAAAAGGATTCATTTTATGCATGTCATTTTACTCACTTCCTTCTATTTAACTGCCAGAAACATCACAGATTGATAAAGGGGGTATTTAAATTAGGGATCTGACTGGAGGTTACTCATGGGAGAGTCTTTTGAGGCTCCCGAGGCTACTGTTCCTAGTTTGTAAACACCAGTAGCAGAGATAAGATGGGGAAAAGGTTTTACGGCTGCTTCTTTGCCATATCTGAGTCTTATTCCTTCTGAAACTAGTCTTTATTTATTATAGCTGAAAGAGATCTTACAGATTGTTTTTGCCTGGCTATGCTTGGCTGAATGCCCTCTGAGTCAAGCAAGTGAAGGACGAGAGACTACTTTTTCCATTTGAGTAAACTGATGTCCATGAATTTAGCTGGATTGGATCTGAGTAGAATAAATATCTCTAATATATTAGGGACCTGGGGCTTCCTCCCTGATCATCCTACCTCCTTCCCTTTTGGATCACAGAAATGCACCTGCTTTAAGTGTGTGCTGCTGAGCAGAGGTCAGTGTGCTGGTATTTTGCATCATTGCACCTGTAGTGGTTATGCTTTCATGTACAGAAGTGATGATTCTTCATGCAGTTCTGCTTGAAGTGCTGGCTCTGATAGTAGACTATTAGCATTTTGGATGCTAATGGAGAACCCCTGCATTCATGAAGGACCATGGTAGCAGACAGCCTACTCCAATGATGCTTACCTGCTTGTAAAGCAGATAAAATTGAGAGATAGGAATGTAAACCTTGACGTCTTCAGAGACTGAATTTTTGTTTCCTTTGTTAATTGTCACACAGTTGACATATTTGATGTGGTGGGGGTTTGAACTTGAAGGACGTGTTTTAATAGTGTTCGGAGTGAGACTAATAACATTACTTAGCCCTAGTGACTTTATGTGGATTCACCTGTTATTATATACATGCTGAATGTTAAGGATGTCAGCATTTGATTTTTTGCTTTAAAAATATTCCACTTATGTCTAGTTTAATTAACTTAGTCCTTTATGTAAAATGTAAATGTGTAGTTGGTGAATATTAAGAAAATAATCAGGAGCTTGCATGTTGGCTATAAGCCAGTTCTGTATAATTTGTGACATAAGTAAATGTAAGAAAGATCACCTGATTAGTTGATAGGCTAATTGACAGAAATACTGGTAACTGTTGTGGTTCACTGTGAGTGAATTTCTTTAATGGTGCGGTGCTTCTATATTCACTCAACTATTTACTGTTGAGGTTGGACATTGATTTTTGGGAGTGAATATTTGGATTTTCTTCCAAAGATAGATCAAATTTACCTCTCTTTTTTAAAAACTTTTTTTTTCTGTTTAGAAGACGTTGCGCCCTGTGTTTACTGTTTCTTTTTCTGAGAATAATGTGTTTTAGGTATTTATATTTTTACTTTTACTTTGTGTGAGTTGTGAGGATTTTTTTTCATCCTGTGACAGAAGGAATTGTAAATTTACAAAAAGTAATTTTTAAAAAGTAGAGCAATAATATGACTGCTTTTACAATCATGTGATATTTCTCTCATTCTGCAAATATTGATTAGCCACCTACTATGTGTAAAACATTGTAAGACCTGCTATATAAAGGAAGTATGGATGAAACAGTACCTTTTCCTGAAGGAGCTTAGAAATAGTTATATTGGTATTTTCCCCTGGAATATGCCCTATTATGCTTTCTCATGGATAGTCAGTTTGGTGCTTTTTAATCCTCTCCTTTTAAAAAAGCATTTGTTTGTTAAACAAACATTTATGGAATCTATTGTGTAATAGTGGTGAGTAAAACAGATGTGGTCATGGTTCTTATGGAACTTACAGTCTACTACTTTTTTCTTTTTTTCAATTGAGCCGAGGGTCTCACTGTGTTGGCCAGGTTTGTCTTGAGCTCCTGGACTCAAGTGACCCTCCTGCTTTGGCCTTCCAAAGTACTGGGATTACAGGCATTAGCCACTACTGCCAGCTACAGTCTACTTTTAAAAATATTTCAAAGAGAAAATATGTGGCAAGTTTTTTTTTTTTCTTTCATTTTGGTGATTATGAAGGAGATACTGTATGCTTTGATATTTTTTATTGTGGTAAAATATATATAACACAAATCTTGCCATTATTACCATTTTTAAGTTTATATTTCAGTGGCATTAAATATATTCACATTGTTTGCAACCATCACCACTATCCATTTCCAGAACTTTTTCATCAACCCAAACAGAAACCTTACCCTGCTCTCATTAAATAGTAACTACCCATTCCCCTTCCCCCTGCCCCTGGTAATCTTATTCTGTTTTCTGTGTCTATGAGTTTGGTATTCTAAGTACCTCATAGTATATTAAATGGAGTTGTATGTATTTTTCCTTTTGTCTCTGCCCTGTTTTACTTAGCATGTTTTCAAGGTTCATCCATGTTGTAGCATGTATCAGAATTTCATTCCTTCTTAATGCATTCCTTGATTTTTATATAGGATAGACAGCAGTTTTTCCTCATCTGATGACATGAATCAAGTTCCTGTATGGACATCATAATAGATACTTTAAATATACTAAAATAGCCTATGGGAAAGGGCAAGGAATAAGGAATAGAAATGCACTGAGAGAAAGAGTTATGGATATATTATATATTATTTTCATATATTTATCTATGGGTGTATTATAATTGAGATGCTAAGATTTTCACATCAATTCTTTGCTGATAGCAGCAATCAGCTGAAATAATTGGAAGCTGGGCCATAGCTTTTGTCATTATTAACGTTTGAATTTCACCCACTGTACTTCCATCTTCTTACTCTATTTTACTTCATAAACAAAGACTGATCATGTTGAGGTCTTCTTACAGAGTCAGAGACTCTTAGAGCTGGCAGGTACTTTAGAAATTGTTATTTAATTGGTTCATTATCATTCACTAGCCAGTGTGAGAGGAAAACTCAGTCTCCTGCTGCCCACTGTGGGCCTTCTTTCACTCCCCACCCCATTTTCAGTGGAAACAACCAGAAAACCCCAAGTATCCTCTGAGTTTGACAGAAATCGTAGAGGGTGTAAACTTGATGCTGTATTAAGAAGTTTTCCACTGGATGAGGTAAGCCTAGCTTCATGAATACAGCTTTCTGTTTCTCAGATTTCTTCCTGATACTGCTTCCATAAATCCAGACGGTTTTTCTGAGGGGACCTTTTTTAGAAAGCCAAGTTAAGGCCTCAGTGCTGTTCATTTGTTTTCTATCGACCATTTTGACAGTTCTTAGACTGGGTCAGTCAGCAGTTTATATCCATGCTTTTAACTCACTATCCAGGGGACCCAACCATTTATAGAGGAGGAAGATTCAACATAGCAATATCTAATACCTGAGCCTTCCAGCTAAGCCTGCTCCTTCTTAATGAGTCTTGCTTTCTGTCCCCCTATTTTTCTGTTATGGCCTGACTTTTATTATGAGACTAATTCAGAATCAGATTAATCAAATATATGTTAAATTTGAGTGGTAGGTTTGTGGGGAGAGAGGGAAGATGGGTCAGAAAACCTTAAACCAGTGAGCAGTTATTTTACACAGCTTTGGAAGTACTTTCTTTTTCTTTCTTTTTCTTTTTTTTCCATCAGGAGAGATAAGAGAGAATGAAGAGAAATTGAGAGAATTGTAGTTAAAGTTGTTTTTTGTTTATTTCTGTCAGGATGTAAGTCCCAGGGGACGTGTATGAAAGCCAACACAGTGGTCAAGAGCTTGAGCTTTGTATTCGGAGTCCTGTAATCAATCCCATCTCCTGTGTTTATTTTCTGTGGCCTTGGACATGTTACTTAATTCATGTGTGCCTCAATTTAACCATCTGCGAAATTGAGATAATATTATTACCTTTCTTATGAGGTTGTTGTGGAGATTAATTGGGAAGCTATTTTAAAGCATTTTTAATAGTAACTTACATAATAAGAGCTCAACAAAAGTTAGCCATCATCATCATTGTCATCTCATCTAGAAATCCTTAATTTCCATCTCTTTTCTATCAGCTGCATTATATCTTGCCCAAGATCCTTCTGTAGTTTGATTATAGAGCATATATAATTATTTATTAGTGTTACTGAGTTTGAGTGGATAAAAGGAGTATGTAATAGAAAGCTCCAATATCCTATTTATCATCTGGCAGACTTTGGAAGGGTGAATGTTCTTTAGACTTACTTTTCTGCCCAATTGATAACACGTTTGCCCCAGCAGCTTATTCCTCAGGTAAATGAAATCTTGGTAAAAATACAAAGTTGACAGTGAAATGCTTCTGGAAGCACTGGAGTTTGTTTCCAGGTGACAGACAAACAGCAGGATGTGTGTATCCCACTGGTTTTCTCTATTCACCTTGCATCTCTTAGGCAAGATTTGGTATTGATTTTTCTCAGCTATAGGAAAGGTTTGCAGAACCAGTCTTCATGAAATCAGTTAGGAGTATTACTAATGGGTTACTGTCAAATTTATTATCACTGAGATTTTAGCTCTTTACAATAGATGAATCAATTGTTAAAGCAACATTGAAAGATACTTCCATTTTCTCCTCAAAGGTTCATTGTTCCCAGTGTTTCTCTTCATAAGCTCTGTGTGGTTAGTGACCCATATATGATTCTCTGAAAATGTTAAGAGCTTCGAAAGTCAATTCTATATTGAGTGATGCCCTGTATTTTCCTGAACTCTTTGATGGAGTTTGCAATCTAGATTTATTTTATAAGAAGAAAAACATTAAACTTTTCAACTTTATAACATCACTCTTGACATCAACCACTAAATTATTATCCAAACACTAATAATACATTTATATTTTATTAAAAAGGTGGTTATTGTAGTTTTGGAGATGTATGTTGTATTTATATAGCCATCTGTTTCAGAGTAAGAAGATAGTACACAATTTTATTTCTCCTTTAGAGAAGGAATTTAAAAATATTTATACTCTTTATTTTAAAATGCCGTTCATATGGTTACCAGGGGGAAAGAATTCAGATCCTAAAGGATCAGTCATATCTCCAGTAGTGTTTTCTCTTCAGTTTTCATTTTTTAATGTTACTGCACCTTCTGGATGCTGTATCTTACATGAGGGACAGAATAGTGAGCTACAGATATTTGAAAGGTAGAGACATGAAGGAAGAACTGGCCTGGTTTAGTACAAAGAAGCCAGGGGTGGTTTAGTGAAACCAAACAGAATTCAGAAGGCACTTGAGACTGTCTTTTGCACGGCCTTTGAGACAAGTGAGCTTCTGCAGTCCCTGTGATGTTTAAAAATACCTCTCAAACACTAAGCATATGTGTATAGGTAGAAAGCGTCCTGGACCATATTATTGATTTCAAGTCTATGAATCTGAGATCAGCCTCTTCTGTTTATTAGTAGTTAGTGCTTCTGACATGGTAGACATTTTTAGTTTTTAAATCGGGGTGGTTAACAGTCAGCCCCCTTTGCCAGCTTAGTTCACACTGCTACATGTTATGGGGTCCTTTGGAAATACACTCTGGTTTTCCATTCTCAGGTAGAACCCAAGGCAAAACCTAAAAAAGAAAAGCTATGTTTAAACCTGTAAATCCTGTGGGAGAGGGAGGAAAAGTTTTTATTTGAAGGAACAGACCTTTTTTTTTTTTTTTTTTTCCTAGAATAAGAGCTTTAAGGGAATAGTGTCTTGATGAAGAAACTAATTAGCCATGCAGTGTGAGCCACTTTGTGTAGCTTGATTTTTCTGTTTTGTAGAGAATAGGTATTCCATTTCCCCAATGCAGCTATAGGAATTTTGTAGATTGGAAAACGCTGTGCTTTGTGGAATCTCAAAACAAAGTCACCCGCTTGCTGTGCTTGGAGCTTCTCATCTCCTGTGTCCCATTTCTGAGCCCTTTGGCTATAAATGTTTTGGTGAGGGGTGGGGTGAATATAGATATCAATTTTAATATTTCACCTCTTAACACATGTCATTTGGTCATATACTATGAATTCTGCACTCCTGACTCTTGTCTTTTTTCCATGATGGCATTTTAACCAGCATATAATTGTGGATGTCAACTGGAAGTCAGAAAATGTACATACTTTCTTCTTTCTCTTGTTGACCTTTTTGGAATATTTAATGTTTTTAGTGGAAACAGTGTCTGAAAGACATCTCATCTGGCTTTCCACATAATCAGAGTAGGATTTAATCCGGAGCGGGAAATGTTCAGTTATGCCGTTTGGGCCAAAGGTTCCCTCACACGCCTACCCCAAAGGAGGACCTGTTTTAGGATACATGGTACTCTTCACAAATGTAAGTTCCTTTTCAAATTTCTTTTCTGGATCCTGAGGTGATTTCCCTCTAAGTTTTACCTCCAAATCTACCAAATAAACCCTAGTAAGTAGTAAGCAAAGCTAGATTCTGAATTCAATTCTGCTCAGGATAATTTTATAGTAATTGTTTTTATAGATATGATGGCCAGCAGCAAAACAATGTTCCTATATTAGAGACACATACATCTATAAATTTCTATGCAGGAAGTAATGTCATATATGCTGCTATAACCCATGTATATTCTTTCTTTTCTACCTGTCACTCATTCCAATCCCATGGCTATTTAAATTCATAAACATATTGGATGTATATTATTGCAAATTTTATTTCAGAGCTCAAAATATATTGAGTTATCTGATAACTACCATGAACTTTTGCGATGTTTGAGTAAATTTTTATCACTCATTATACACAGAGACTGAAATAAATTTTCCCTCTAAATTTGCCCTCTCTCACAATCACAATCTCTTATTTGACCATAACAACAGAATATATCATTACATGGTTTACAGCACCATGTCTCAAACTTCAAGGTGCACAGAAATCAACCAGGGATCTTGTTAAAATTCAGATTCTGACTCGGTAGAACTGCAATCGGTCTGGGATCCCAGGTGATGCCAGTGCTGCCAGTCTGCAAGCAGCAAGGGGTTAACTTTTCCAGATGAAATTCTGGTCTGCAAAGCTGACTACATTCTGAAAAACTTATACAGACAACTAACAATAGGGCTGGTAATTCTACCCTTGCTATGAGTGTTCATTAAAACTTTAGGTTAAATTTATCATTATGATTTGGACAAAATGAAGAACCTAGAGGTCAGAAAATATAGGCATCTACCTATGTGAGCCTTAAAAAAAAACTATATCTCATCTGAAATGTGTAATTATCACAGAAGAGAAAGCGACTAAATAAAATTATTTTAGCAACATATACCAAAGGTTAAGCTTCTGGAAGGACTACCTAACATTCCATAATAGAATTAGCAAAACGGTTATCAAGCCTATTAATGGCAAGGATTGAAGTCCAGTAAGGGATGTAACAAAACTATAGTCACTGAAGCAGCATAAATGAATGTAGTATCCTCAAGAGTTCTCCATTCAGTTGTGTCCACTAGCTGATGAATTCAGGATTTAAGTGAAATTAGGTCAGATGCCAAAGAAATCATGTAGTAGAAAAATAAGCATTTTAAAACTAAATTGCAATATTAGACATTGAATTCTGATGAATGGAAACATCTGGTAAAGTGTTTTCATGACTGGAAAACATCTCAACACAGAAGGTACCTTGTTTTTAGTGTAGTTTCTCAGGACTAATTTTTTTTTAATGACCTATTTTTAGTTAAAGGGGAAAGCTTATAATTAGCAAAACAGTTCATCATTGAGTAAATTTTAACAGAACTATTTCATGCCCAGTCTTTTGTGCTTGGGGAACACTAAAGAAACAGAAGATATGGTTTGTGTGCTCAAGGTGTTTACAGTCTGGTCATGGAAATACAAACACGTGAGAAACAGTGCTCAGCAAAGACAGAGCTCCCCCCACCCACCAAAATAAACCGAACACATGAAAACAAATTCTACAGTAACTTATATAAGAATATATGATAACGTATGTTTCAGTAACAAATTATAAAGTACAATCTAAAAATGATGTAGTTGGTAGTGAGGGCATTTTTGGTTGTGACAGTGACAGTGATATAAGGGCAGGACTAGCATTTAGTAAGAACCATGGTTGCCAGATGTTCTACAATGTGTACTGCTGTGCAAATGCTGCACCCAAATAATTTTCAGCCACAATGCCCAGGATGCCACCACTGAGAAACAGTTTCAGGATGTCAGAGTTAAGTAAAATCTGAAAAGACTGGAGACATCAAGAGAAGTGTATTCATAGTATGTACCTGTCTTTGTCCTTTCTACATCTTAAAATTCTAACAAAGTGGAACACAAAGGAAGCACAAAGAAATGAATTTATGTGTGAGACTTTACTAGTTAGTCTATCTAAAATTATTTACCAGCTGCAAACTGCTGCCTAGAGTTCATGGTAGAACATTAGAGCTAAAACTGATCTGTATCATTTTACAGATGAGAAGACTGAGATCTGGGGAGTTTAAGTGGCTTGTTTTGAGGCACTTAGTTCTGACTTCCATGGGCAGTATGCTTGCATGTATGTTAGGTAATGTTCTGAAGGTGATTTTAGGCAAGATCTTGGTTCTCATAAAACAAAGCTGTAAGTAAAACACATCCTTGCATATATCATTCTATATGCCTATATATCTTTGCTCTGTGTAGCCACTGTTACTGCCATCTCTGTGTATATGCACATACTGTTAGGGAGAAAATAGAGAAGACAGCAAGCAAAGAGAGGAAAGCATACTTTTAGACTTGACAGATTTAAGTTATAGATGAAGGCAGTTATCATTGGTTATGATTCTAGTGGCAATGATTCTAATTCTTCCTACCCCTCTCTTCTACCCAAAACTCTTGCACATCTATCCTTACTAGCTGAAATTACTTTTATAAGGGAGGAAACTTCTTGTTCTGTAATGCTTAAAGTTCAGATAATACTGGGAGACATAGTGCTATGATTTAAGTGCTCAAAAACTTATAAATGACTGATGATTTTTTAATATTGGGAGCAGATTTTAAGTAGGATAAAGCCATCAGGCCCTCCTGGGGTATTGGACAAAGGGAAAAAAACAAATGAAAGAGGTTGTCAAGATTTTTGCTTGTTTCTTTTTCTTTTTTTTCTTTTTTTTTTTTGAGACGGAGTCTCGCTCTGTCGCCCAGGCTGGAGTGCAGTGGCCGGATCTCAGCTCACTGCAAGCTCTGCCTCCCGGGTTTACACCATTCTCCTGCCTCAGCCTCCCGAGTAGCTGGGACTACAGGTGCCCGCCACCTCACCAGGCTAGTTTTTTGTATTTTTTAGTAGAGACGGGGTTTCACCGGTTTAGCCAGGATGATCTCGATCTCCTGACCTCGTGATCCGCCCATCTCGGCCTCCCAAAGTGCTGGGATTACAGGCTTGAGCCACCACGCCCGGCCGATTTTTGCTTGTTTCATAGTTTTTCACTGGACCTGTGATGGACATTCCTTTCATGAATATCAAAAGAGCATGACCTAGCTACAGCCTAATGCATGATACATATTTGCTGTGGGTTGACCTGGAGTCTTTTAAACCGATTCTTTTCCAGTGTCTGCCTTCAACTAAGAGTGTGGAGTAGAGCAGTGGAGAAGATCACACTCTGAACCCAGTAAAATGCTTATCACCAGAAAAAGGGTGATTCAAAGGGACAATTTTCAGCCCGAATGAATTCACTTGAAATGAATGCCAAGCTTAACTGAATTAAGTTGTGCGCTTTCAAATCCACTGCTGTGAGTTCAGTAGACAGTTGTCTGGATCTTACATAGCTCTAAGCTAAAATCGTAGGTCAAACTGTGACTTTTGGAGCCTCATACACGGTTTGAATTTCTACTCAGTTTTGAGTTTGCCAGCAAATGAACAAGTTCCTGTTAATAATGAGTAGACCAAATTAATCACTTCAGATGAATATCCATATGTATGGGTGCATCTCAAAGCAAGTTTGAAATTCTAGCTTCTATTTAATTTACTGGAAAAAAAGAAGTTTATTTTGGTATTTGTGATGATTTCTTCCTTTTATCTATTTTCGAATACCAGGAGACATCCCTGCTTATGTGATTTTTTGTTACTTCAGTTTCTAAATGGAACAAGTAGTATGAAAAAGTACAGTCATGGAGAAAACTATTCTTAGTTCTCATTGATATTTGAATGTCTTGTTTTCACACGATACTGATAGCATAGCTGTCTACTGGAATTTGCCTTGGGCAGAGGTGCCAAAGATGTTTTCTTCTGGCCCCATGATTTGTGAAAACCACTTTTAACCTGTGGAAGTTCCTTATTTTCCACGAGTTAATGAACAAATCTTTACTGTACTCTTCAAGAGGAGATTTTAAGGGAAAGGTACTTTAGGGGGCTATAAAATGAATATAAGACATAGTCCTTGCCCTGTGGAAGAGATAATTAGGTTGTTGACATTAAAGTATCACAAAAAGAATAATTACAGTCTAAGGTATGCAAAAATATTGGAGCAGACTAAATTTGCTGAAGTGAATTATTCATAAAGGATTGGTCTGAGTGGGTGGGATTTAATCAACAAGTGCATTTAGGCAAAGGCAATTTTGGAGACAAGTCATGGCTTGGTAGGAGGAAGGTTTTCAGGCTGAGGACACTAAAAGCATGGGTGAAGGACAGTGAAGCTGATGGACAGTGCGTAGAATGTCCGAGGGTCTCCTGTGTCCAGAATGTTCACAGCTCATGGCCTTTGTATTTGGCCAAGTACCCACATCTTTAAGAATATGTGTAGCTAAGAAATGTAATTTTGAAAACCAATTTGTCTCCATTTAAGCATTGATTACTGACCTAATTAAATTCCCTTAATGTCATATACTAATTTAGTGTAACTGATTATTTTGCCATATTCTAGATACTTTTAAACAAAGAAGACATACCTAAATGTAATTATTACAAATTATTAATATATTACTATACTTAACAGTGTAGTTTTAAGTAATCTTATTATTATTTCTCTGTTCTTTTTTATAGCTTTCTGGGGTTATAGATCCACTTATTTAGATTTCTTCCAGGGGGTTCAGTAATAATATTTTTTGTGTCTTTTTGGGATTGTGTAATCTTTACAGGGCCACAAGTAAAAGAATCCCTTCTCAGAACAGCCATGGTTACAGGATCTGAGTTGTTGACTGTTGGGGTTCTGGATGCTTTTTTCAAGTCAGAGATTCACATCTGAGTCACGGGTTGGCAGTCAAGCTGAGTTTTCTTTTTAAGGGTTAAATTTCATATGTGTTATTAAAATTTAACTTACTTAAAAAAATGCTTTCCACACTGGTTCACATAGGTTTTCTTTTTAATCTTGTTTCTCTCCACCAGATGTGTACTTTGTAATACGTTGCTTAGGAAACATCATCTGCCCTTTAGCCTGTTGCATTACATCCACCCACCTGGTCTGCTGTCATTGGAACATGCTGTGTTGCTTTTCTTTCTACACTCATGCTACTTGGACCCTCCCCACAGGCCCTGATCATTCATTCCTGCCCTTGATACAGTTCCTTGCTACTTTTTTTTCTAGCACTTCTTGGCTTACTCAGAGTTCTGTATCTTAAAATCAACCATATCGTGTTATATTCATTCTTTTATATTATAGCTGCCATTTGGCCTTTATAGTAACTTTTTTCTTTTGAAATCATAATGAACTCATGGTCTTTCAACAGCTCAGCTTGTTCTATTTAACCATACTTTTATTTTTCCTTTTGATGCTCAAATAATCAGTTTGGTCAGTGGGAACCCCTTTCGGCAGATTCCTTTGTCCTTCTAGCATGATCCCTGACATTTTTGAAAGGGTGCTAGTTTTCTGGTAACAGCTGGATGTTTCCTGGCTCTTTCACACTTCCTGCACCGTGAACTGGAATCTATTACTTTCCAAAGAGTTCTTCCTTTCCTTACTGGAGAATTGGAATGTAGGCCAAAATCTGGGCACTAGGGGTGCACATGAAAGTTAGTAGTGGATAAAAGGGCTACTGTTTGGTGGTTGGAAGAATCTATGTTTTTGAGGTTTGGGTTCTCAGTGATTTTTTCCGATTTGACATTCCATACTTCTGTCTCTGAGTTTTTTAATATATGAGGTTTTATCTTTTACTAAGACCTTTTACTGCACTGACCATAAGCATTTTGCTATGGGCAGAAAGATTCTATTTGGGGTAGGAAGCATTTATTCAGATTGCTGACAAGTTAATATAAGCATTCAACTGAAGACATACGCAGGGGAGTAGCACCAGTGTATACTCTGTCTTTAGGAAACCTCTTTCATTGCTAAGACCCAGACTACTCGCTTTTCTCTTCATGCACCCTGGATACTTAAATAATTTTATTCTAAGAACTCTCCTTCCCTCCCTTATTCTCCCCTCTTACCCCTCTTCCCCCTTCTTCCCTCTTATCCCTCTTCCCCTTTCTCCCCTCTTATTCCTCTTCCCCCTTCTCCCCTCTTGCCCCTCTTCCCCCCTCTCCCCTCTTACCCCTCTTCCCCCTTTCCCCTTTCCTCTTTTTCTTTCTCTTTCCCTCCCCACCACTCCTTTCCCTTTTCCCTTTTTGAGACAGGGTCTCACTATGTTGCCCAGGCTGGAGTACATGGAGTATAGTGGCACGGACTCTGCAGCTCACTGCAGCTTTGCCCTTCCTGGCTCAAGAGATCTGTCCAACTCAGCCTCCTGAGTAGGTGGGACTGCAGGTGTGCACTACCACACCTGGCTAATTTTTGTATTTGTTTTGTAGAGACAGGGTTTTTGCATGTTGCCCAGGTTGGTCTCGAACTCCTGAGCTCAAATGATCCACCTGCCGCAGCTTCCCAAAGGCTGGGACTACAGGTGTGCATCACCATGCCCAGCCAAGCTGATTGTTTTCTACTTTCATTTTGTCATTTGCTAGTAGTTAGCAAAAATAGTAAACGTGAAATGTTTAAGAATATTTATGGGAAATATTTTAAGTTGAGAACTTTGTTAATTTTTTTTTCTCAAAAAGTAGGAAAAGGCTGCCACTCTTCTGTCTTAATGATAGAATAGAGACGTTGGTTTTCTACAGGTGCATAGTTTTCACTGATTTTTATAATTATCAACTGTGCCATAGTCAGATCCATTAAATGAGAGGCTACCTGACTCAAAATATGTATTGTAAGGCCATTAAGGCATGAAGATGGAGAGAAAGCTGTACTTGCGGTAGATTTCATAACAGTTTCTCTTGCTTAAATTGTATAGGCTCAGAGAGCCATCAAAATTTCTAATTGGAGTTCCTCTCTTTCCTGAAGCCAACAAATGACTTTTTTGCTTTATTGTATTTTCTAGAACTTAAAATACAATATTAAATCAAAGTGATGAAAGTGGATGTTCTTGAATTGTTCCTGTTTTTACGTGAAAAGCATTTAGTTTCTCACCATTAAGTATGATGTTACATGTAATGTTTTGGTAGATGCTCTCTATCAGGTTGAGGAAGTTTTACTCTGTTTTTAGTTGGTTGAGAGTTTTTATCATGAATGGATGCTGAATTTATCAAATGCCTTTTCTGAGTCTATTGAGATGATCATATGAGTTTTAAAATACTGTGCATTAGTTATCTGTTGCTTCATAACAAATTATCCCATAACTTAACATCTTAAAACAACAAACATTTTTTTAAAAATCTTAGTTCCTATGGGTCTCCTGCAGATGCTCCTTAGCTGGCTCAGGGTCTCTTAGGAGATTCCAGTCAAGCAGGAAGCTGGAACTGTGGTTGGCCCTGAAACTTGACTCACAAGGTTGTTTGCAGGCCCTAGTGTTTCTGCACATGTGTCTCTCCACAGGGCTGCCTCATGGCATGGCAGTCGACTTTCCCCAGGTCTAGTGATCTAAGAGGGGAAACTCAAGGCAGAGAGAGAGAGCACCAACATAGAAGAAACATTTTTCTTATAATGTTTTCTGAGAAGTGGTATCCTATGATTTTTGCCATATTATATTTATGGGATACAAGTCAACAAATGCAGCCCACACTCAAGAGCTGGGGATTACATAAAAGTGTGAATACTTAGAAGTGGGTGTTACTGGGAGCCATGTTAGAGACTACCTACCAAATGTTAAACTGGTGAATTACACATTTGTGAATGTTAAGCCAACCTTGCATTCGTGGGATTAGTGTGACATTGTCATGGTTTACTATCTTTTTTATATATTATTGCATTCAATTTGTTGAAGATGTACCAGTAATTTTTCGCATCTGTGTTCATGAGAGAGATTGATCTATAATTTCCTTACAATGTTTTTGTGCGATTTTTGATCTTGGAATGACACTGGCCTTATAAAATGAATTGGGAAATATATCCTCCTCATCTATATTTTGAAAGGGTTTCCGTACAATTGATGTTATTTCTTCCATTAATGTTTGGTTTAACTTCACCAGTGGTGCCATCTGGCCCTGGCGTTATCTTTGTGGTAATGTTTTTGACCACAGATTCAATTCCTGTCATAGACACAGGCCTATTCAGGTTATCTATTTTTTTTACTGAGTGATCTTTGATTAGTTTTTGTCTTTCAAAGAATTGGTTTCATCTAACTTGCAGAATTTATTGGCATAATGTTGTTTATAATATTTGTAGAAAATCTGTAGTGATGTCACCGCTCTCATTCCTGATAGTAATATTGGCAATGTATATTTTCTACTTTTTCTTCCCCCTGATCTGTATGGCTAAATGTTCAGCATTTAAAAAAAAAACAATCTCTGAAAACCAGCTTTTGGTTTTATTGATTTTTCTTTATTGTTTTCTGTTTTCTATTTTATTTATATCCACTTTCTTATTTATTATTTCAGTCTTATTTTGTTTTTTATTTGCTTTTTTTCTTTCCTTCTTTTTTTTTTTTTTGTGTGTGTGTTTTTAGGTGGACGCTGAGGTCATTGCTTTGAGACCTTTCTTCTTTTCTCTAGTCATTTAGTATTACAAATTTTCCTACAGCTAAAGCACTACTTTAGCTGAATCTCACCATTTTCATGTTTTGTGTTACCATTTTTATTTAGTCCGAGATGCTTTCTAATTGCCTTTCTGTATTAATTTAGTCATGAACTATTTTCTGTCATTCTTATCTTTTACTTTCTCTCTCTGTTTTAGGTAATTTGATTTCAATGTGCCCTTACATCTTTTTTTTTCTTTCAAATTTTCTGTGTTTGCAGTTCATTGACTTCTCAGGCCCATGTATTTATGATTTAATTGCCTTAGTGTCGTGGGTGGTTTCTTTTCTACTGCCTTCACATCCTTAAGAAGAGCACAAAAATCCTTAAAAATATCGCACGCTCCAACATACTTGTAATAATTTTTTACTTTTTAATCATGACTAGAGGACTCTGCCTTGAGTCTTTTAAAAATATCTTCAGCTGTTTTCTCATATGCTAAAAAGCATGATAATATTCTTCTCATTTGACTTAGTTAGAATTCAGCCTGTGCTTAGTAGTTGAGACATACTTTTAGGGTTGATGTTTAAAAATTAAAAACTTTTGTTTCAAAAACTTGAAATGGTTTATTTTAGTTACATACTTTTCTACTTTAGTGGTTTTAAAAACATTATGTATGTTGGCATATTTATTATAAAATTCACACGAGTGTACAAAAAATTGCTAATCTTACCCATTCAATTCCACATGTCTGGAGATATCTGATGTTAATAGTTTGGTGTGTTTTCCTATATACTTTTCATTATGCTCATGCACTCACAGATATCTATATCTATGCATCTGTGTCTGTATTTATATCTGTATCTGTCTACTTCTATCCATATACATAGCTGCATTTATCCCCCACATACAATCATTCTTTACATATTAGCTCTGTGTATCTGTGGGTTCTGTATTCACATACTCAACCAACCACGGATCCAAAGTATGTGTTCAAAAACTTTATATTTTTACCTTAACAATGTGGGCTTTTCATAAATATCTTCTGTTTTTCTGCTTTTGATAGCACATAGGGATGTGGGAACTTTTTATAAGAAGAAAAACATTCTATAAACAATTTTATTTAGAATTATATTTTCTTTAGAGAGAACAATTAAATTAGCTGGCTTTACAGACAAGCCAGAGGCCATCAAATTATCTAATAAGGACAACAAAGTCTCCAGAGTATAGGGAGAATGGCAGGCTTAGAACATAAAGTAAAAAGCAAGGAGCAAAAGTCACAGAGACTAAAATAAAATGAGAGGGTAGGGCAGGCTAGGCAGGAAGAGAATGGGTAAAGAAGGAAGAAGAAGGGAAGGAAGTGGAGGTCTAGTGGAATAATGTAAACCAAATTTTGAAATGAATGCTTTTCAGTGTTTTTCTTTTACCATGTTATTTCTTTTAATCCATTAGCTTTGAAATAAAACCCCCGCCGTTGTCCTCAGTTCTTTAATATCTCTAACCATTAGCTCCATTCATTCCAATTGGGAGATGAAATCAAGATGGGGACAAATTTTAAGTATACATATTCATGCCTAAAACTTTTAAACAACATAATGCGCTCTCCTTCTCTAGCCTAGGTTAGCTGCTTATACGATGACCCATCAGTTAGTGTGCATCTGATTTGCCTATTTTTTGTTTTTTAAATTAAGGCCAGTTACCCAACCTCTTAATGATTCAGAAATAAACCACTTCCAGTCAGATGGTAAAACATGTGACAGAGTTCAAGAATCATCTTAGGGTACTACTAGCAGCCTGGGCCTTAAGTTTCTCATTTTAGAGGTAGATTTTTTAGTGTAAGCTCTAAGTGAGTATAAACAGAATGATTGTGAGGAATTTTTTGTACTGTAATTTATGCTGATGCAGCTTTTAGAATGTGGGCTTTTTGGGTATTTCCTGAAACTGAAATTGGCATGCTTTCTAGAGTAATATATTGCCATGTTTAGTGATATTAAAGTTGCAGTGAAGAGTTCTGAATTTAATTTCTTCTTTTCTCAGATATGTGTCACAAAGATGTCTACACGGAACTGCCAGGGAATGGACTCAGTGATCAAACCCCTGGACACAATTCCTGAGGATAAAAAAGTCAGAGTTCAGAGGACACAGAGCACTTTTGACCCATTTGAGAAACCAGCTAATCAAGTAAAGAGGGTGCATTCTGAGAACAATGCTTGCATTAACTTTAAGACCTCCTCCACTGGCAAAGAGTCACCTAAAGTTAGGCGGCACTCCAGCCCCAGCTCGGTAAGTGCAATCTTTTTGTTTATCACTGGGTAAACAGAAGGAATAGCCCTCTTACAATAATAGCATGCTGTGCTGGAAGACAGCATGAAACTTTATCAGTGCCTTATTATGCATTCTCTCCCAGGGTGGTTGAATGTTTTGGAAGAGAGAGAGCAAACTATATATGGACTCCTTATTTATAAGCACTGAGCAAGCAAATGAATGAAATGATTCAACTTATTTTTGGAAAAATCATTTTTCCCCCTTAATTGTTTCTAGTTAGAGGAATTTATAATTAAATGTCTTTTGTATTTCAAACCCTTGGAGAGGTTATTGAACTTTACTGTGTAGGCAGTAAGGATAGTTTTGAAATTAGCAAATTCACAAAGAATTTCATTGCAGAATAAATGTCAAAATTTGTTCACTTGTGTTAATCCAATCTTTTTGTGGGGGTAGTCCACCAGTCTTGCTCATGTGACTTCCCTAAAATGACAAATTCAAGTTCTTTTCCGGGACAAAGCCCTGTACTGAATGGAAAATGCTGGAGTAGAAATCTGTGAAGGGTAAATTCAATAGGACCAAAGGAAAGAGAATGTCCAGAAAGAAGTGTTAGAGGGAAACAGACTTTAGATATAACTAGTGATTTACAAGTTAGAAAGGAACACACCAAGAGAGAATGTTCTCTGTTATGTTTCTATTCTCAAATACATTTTTTCCTATTTTTTTGGCTTAAATTAATATACATTATTTACAGTTGTATGATAATATAAATTTTGGTCATAGAGAAACCACAAGTGTGCTATGAGTAAATTTCCTTCCTTACACAACTTTTTGATTTTCTTAGTTGTCATTGTCTGCTTTTCCTTTGTTCAAATTAGCATAATTTTAAACACAATTTGAGGCCTGCAACTATTTGCCAAAACTGTAAAATGCCTCCAAAACAAATCAGATAATCTATCAGTTTTTCTCCCCCACTGAGATTGTCCTGGCAGTTCTTTATAGTCATAATTTAATATAGATTGGTTAATCTCTAATCCTATAGTCATAAGGCTTCCTCTTCTGAGAATTTTTTCCTCCTTTTTTAATGTTAGATACCCATTCTCTGGGTTACATGTCTTACTTGTTCTTGGTTTATTTCATTGTTTTAAAGTATATCCTCCAGTAGCTTCTTGAGAAAGGGTGATGGGGGATTTGCCATATGACTATGTTTTTATCTGTCATTGATTACTTCGTTAATAATCTGGTCAAGTATATGATTCTAGTTTAGAAAATAATTTTTTCTTAGACTTTTGAATACCTTATTTTATTGTTTTCTAGGTGCCTAGATTGCACTGACATCCCTAGACTATTCTGATTTCCCAATTCATTCTTTATCTGCTTTTTTCTTTGTGGAACTTTCTAGGACTTTCTTTTTATCCCTGGTGTCATCCTTTTTCTTGGTGTTCAATGGGTGTTTTCAGTTTTCAAGTTAATTTCTTTCAGTTTCAACAAGTTTTCTTATATGTTTAATTTTTTTAATCTTCTCTCTTTTTTAAAAGAATGTTTTATTAGATGGATGTTGGCATTATTGGATTGATCTTCTAGTTACCTTACCTTTTCCCTGTTATTTTAAATCTTTTTTTCCTACCTTCTTGGTTTTTTTAACTTTAATTTTTAACCCTTTAATTACATTTTTAATTATACTAACATTTATTTCCACAAACTCTTTCTTATTCTTTGAATGCTCTTTTAAAAATTATCCTGTTTTATTTCAACGAATAACATATCACTTCATATGTTTCTGAGGATACAAAATGTAGCTTGGGAAATTTTCTTTCCTTTTATATATTCTCTGAATTGTTTCTGGATTTCCTTTGAGTTTCTTGTTTCTGTTTATTTGTTTTGGTCTCTGCCTTACCTGTTGAGATTTTTGGTGGGTCTATGTCATGCCTCTTGGAGAGAAACTGTTGGCTCTCAGTTTATGTTATGAGTAATGTACTCAGAAGCTGATTGGAAGCTTTGTGCCTGGGTGGCTGGTCAGTTGGTGGCCTTCAGCATAGGAACTATTGGTGAAAACCTAGTCGTCTTATTTAAGTACTCTCAAATGTTACTATCTCTTGATCTTGTTTTCGTTACTGGGTGTTTCTCCCAAAATGGACTTTCCTAATTTATTTTTTTTAGGACATATAAACCTAGCTGTCACTATTCTGAGATGATCAAGAAGGGACTGAGGACCTTTCAGTTCTCTATGCAGACTTTCTCATGATTTTTTTTTTCATTCAGTATGATTCTTCAATCTGATATCCACTCTGCCTGGTATCCAAGCCCCAGCTGAATTCTCTGATTCAACCTCTTCAGGGAATACAACTCTGGCGGGACTAGGAAGGGATAGAGGGCTGGCCGAGGGAGACTAGGGGCAAAGACCTCCAGCTTAAATTCACTCCAACTAATCATATCATTTGTAGCCCCAATTTGAACTTCAGCTCCAGTTTGTGAGTATTTTGGGGACTCTGAAGTATGAATAGACTTATTTCTTACTGGCTTAAGCCTTGGATCATGTAGGTATCAAGGTTTTTTTTTTGTTTGTTTGTTTGTTTTCACTCATCCTAGGCAATGTGACCTCTCAACTATTTGTGTCCTGTCTTTACATTTTTATTTCTGTCTTGTCTCTAGTGTTTTCTATACTAATTTTGATTGCCCTTATGGGTTTTAATTTTCCTATTGTTTTAGTATGGATTTGTAAGGGGGAGAGATAAATACATGTGTTCAAGTCATCAAGCTTTCTGGAAATTTTCACTGTTTCTCTATTGTATTTTTAAATTTCTTTAGATCCTCTTGGGCTTACCCTTTCCTGGTTCACCCTGGGATAACTTTTTAAAATATATATTAGGGCATTTATATTACTTTGTGTGGGAACTGCATTGCTTTCTTTTTATTTTAGGAATTTTTGCTTCAATTCAATGTGCCCTGGAAAAGTGTCTTTTACCTTATCAAACTGGAAATGGCTTCGTTTTCTCTTTTAGCAGGATACTATAATATCCTATGTTTTTCCTGAGTCCTTTCTATTTGCTACCCTTTTAAAACATTTTTTTTCTTTTTTTTAAATTATACTTTGAGTTCTGGGGTGCATGTGCAGAATGTGTAGGTTTGTTACATAGGTATACACGTGCCATGGTGGACTGCTGCACCCATCAACCTGTCATCTACATTAGGTATTTCTCCTAATGCCATCCCTCCTCTAGTCCCCTACATCCAGACAGGCCCTGGTGTGTGATGTTCCCCTCCCCGTGTCCATGTGTTCTCATTGTTCAACTCCCACTTATGAGTGAGAACATGTCGTGTTTGGTTTTCTGTTCTTCTGTTAGTTTGCTGAGAATGATGGTTTCCAGCTTCATCCATGTCCTTGCAAAGGACATGAACTCGTCCTTTTTTGTGGCTGCATGGTATTCCATGGTGTATATGTGCCACATTTTCTTAATCCAGTCTATCATTGATGGGCATTTGGGTTGGTTCCAAATCTTTGCTATTGTGAACAGTGCCACAGTAAACATATGTGTGCATGTGTCTTTATAGCAGAATGATTTACAATCCTTTGGGTGTATACCCAGTAATGGGATTGCTGGGTCAAATGGTGTTTCTAGTTCTAGATCCTTGAGGAATCGCCACATTGTCTTCCACAATGGTTGAACTAATTTACACCCCCACCAACAGTGTAAAAGTGTACCTATTTCTCCACAGTCTTTCCAGCATCTGTTGTTTCTTGATGTTTTAATGATCGCCATTCTAACTGGCATGAGATGGTATCTCATTGTGGTTTTGATTTGCATTTATCTAATGACCAGTGATGATGAGCTTTTTTTCATATGTTTGTTGGCTACATAGTGTCGTCTTTTCAGAATTGTCTGTTCATATCCTTTGCCTATTTTTGATGTTTGTTTTTTTTTCTCTTGTAAATTTGTTTAAGTTCTTCATAGATTCTGGATATTAGCCCTTTGTCAGATGGATAGATTATAAAAATTTTCTCCCATTCTGGAGGTTGCCTGTTCGCTCTGATGATAATTTCTTTTGCTGTGCAGAAGCTCTTTAGTTTAATTAGATCCCATTTGTCAATTTTGGCTTTTGTTGCCGTTGCTTTTGGTGTTTTAGTCATGAAGTGTTTGCCCATGCTTATATCCTGAATGGTATTGCCTAGGTTTTCCTCTAGGGTTTTTATGGTTTTAGGTCTTATGTTTAAGTCTATAAGCCATCTTGAGTTAACTTTGTATAAGGTGTAAGGAAAGGATCCAGTTTCAGCTTTCTGCATATGGCTAGCCAGTTTTCCCAACACCACTTATTAAATAGGGAAACCTTTTCCCATTTCTTGTTTTTGTCAGGTTTGTCAGAGATCAGATGGTTGTAGATGTGTGGTGTTATTTCTCAGGTCTCTGTTCTGTTCATTGGTCTATATATCTGTTTTGGTATCAGTACCATGCTGTTTTGGTTACTGTAGCCTTGTAGTATAGTCTGAAGTCAGGTAGTGTGATGCCTCCAGCTTTGTTCTTTCTGCTTAGGATTGTCTTGGCTATGCAGGCTCCATATGAACTTTAAAGTAGTTTTTTCCAGTTCTGTGAAGAAAGTCAGTGGTAGCTTGATGGGGATAGCATTGAATCTATAAATTACTTTAGGCAGTATGGCCATTTTCACAATATTGATTCTTCGTATCCATGACCATGGAATGTTTTTCCATTTGTTTGTCCTCTTACTTAGTTCAGCAGTGGTTTGTAGTTCTCCTTGAAGAGGTCCTTCATATCCCTTGTAAGTTGTATTCCTAGGTATTTTATTCTCTTAGTAGCAATTGTGAATGGGAATTCACTCATGATTTGGCTCTCTATTTGTCTGTTACTGGTGTATAGGAATGCTTGTGATTTTTGCACATTGATTTTGTATCCTGAGACTTTGCTGAAGTTGCATATCAGCGTAAGGAGATTTTGGGTGGAGATGATGGTGTTTTCTAAATATACAATCATGTCATCTGCAAACAGAGACGATTTGACTTCCTCTTTTCCTAATTGAATATCCCTTATTTCTTTGTCTTGCCTGATTGCCCTGGCCAGAACTTCCAATTACTATTTTGAATAGGAGTGGTGAGAGAGGGCATCCTTGTCTTATGCTGGTTTTCAAAGGGAATGCTTCCAATTTTTGCTTATTCAGTATGATATTGGTTGTGGGTTTGTCATAAATAGCTTTTATTATTTTGAGATACGTCCCATCAATACCTAGTTTCTTGAGACTTTTTAGCATGAAAGGCTGTTGAATTTTGTCGAAGGTCTTTTCTGCATCTTTTGAGATAATCATGTGGTTTTTGTCCTTGGTTCTGTTTATGTGATGGATTACATTTATTGATTTCCAGAAGTTGAACTAGCCTTACATTCCAGGGATGAAGCCGACTTGATTGTGGTGGATAAGCTTTTTGATGTGCTGCTGGATTTGGTTTGCCA
The DNA here is from genome assembly GCF_043159975.1 of Macaca nemestrina. NCBI lineage: Eukaryota > Metazoa > Chordata > Mammalia > Primates > Cercopithecidae > Macaca > Macaca nemestrina. Next base: position 70,352,400 of record NC_092128.1, read on the forward strand.
GTATTTTATTGAGGATTTTTGAATCAATGTTCATCAGGGATATTGGCCTGAAATTTTCTTTTTTTGTTGTGTCTCTGCCAGGTTTTGGTATCAGGATGATGCTGGCCTCATAAAATGAATTAGGGAGGACTCTCCCTTTTTCTGTTGTTTGGAATTGTTTCAGAAGGAATGGTACCAGCTCCCCTTTGTACCTCTGGTAGAATTTGGCTGTGAATCCTTCTGGTCCTGGACTTTTTTTGGCTGGTAGGCTATTAATTATTGCTTCAATTTCAGAACTTATTGATCTATTCAGGGATTCGACTTCTTCCTAGTTTAGTTTTAGGAGAGTGTATGTGTCCAGGAATTTATCCATTTCTTCTAGATTCTTTAGTTTATTTGTGTAGAGGTATTTATAGTATTCTCTAATGGTAGTTTGTATTTCTGTGGGATTGGTGGTGACATCCCCTTAATAATTTCTTATTGCATCTATTTGATTCTTCTCTCTTTTTTTCTTTATTAATCTGACTAGTGGCCCATCTATTTTGTTGATCTTTCAAAAAACCAGCTCCTGGATTCATTGATGTTTTGAAGAGTTTTTCCTGTCTCTATCTCCTTCAGTTCTGCTCTCATCTTAGTTATTTCTTGTCTTCTGCTAGATTTTGAATTTGTTTGCTCTTGCTTCTCTAGTGCTTTTAATCGTGATGTTAGGGTGTCAATTTTAGATCTTTCCTGCTTTCTCTTGTGGGCATTTAGTGCTCTAAATTTCCCTCTACACACTGCTTTAAATGTGTCCCAGAGATTCTGGTATGTTGTGTCTTTGTTTTCATTGGTTTCAAAGAACATCTTTATTTCTGCCTTAATTTCCTTATTTACCCAGTAGTCTTTGAGGAGCAGGTTGTTCCATTTCCATGTACTTATGTGGTTTTGAGTGAGTGTTTTAATCCTGCGTTCTAATTTGATTTCACTGTGGTCTGAGAGACTGTTATGATTTCCATTCTTTTGTGTTTGCTGAGGAGTGTTTTACTTCCAGTTATGTGTAAGTGTGATGTGGTGCTGAGAAGAATGTATACTCTGTTGATTTGAGGTGGAGAGAGTTCTGTAGATGTCTATTAGTTCTGGTTGGTCCAGAGCTGAGTTCAAGTCCTTGATATTTTTGTTAATTTTCTGTCTAATTGATCTGTCTAATATTGACAGTGGGGTGTTAAAGTTTCCAACTATTATTGTTTGGGAGTCTAAGTCTTTGTAGGTCTCTAAGAACTCGCTTTATGAGTCAATGTGCTCCTGTATTGGGTGCATATATGTTTAGGATAGTTAACTCTTCTTGTTGCATTGATCCCTTTACCATTAGTGGTGTCCTTCTTTGTCTCTTTTTATCTTTGCTGGTTTAAAGTCTGTTTTATTGATTGCAACCCTTGCTTTTCTTGCTTTCTGTTTGGTTGGTAAATATTCTTCCATCCCTTTATTTTGAGTGTATGTGTGTCTTTGCATGTGAGATGGATCTCCTTAATACAGCACACTGATGGGTCTTGACTCTTTATCCAGTTTGCCAGTCTGTGTCTTTTAATTGGGACATTTGGCCTGTTTATATTTAAGGTTAATATTGTTAGGTGTGAATTCCGTCCTGTCATTATGATGCTAACTGGTTATTTTGCCCGTTAGTTGATGCAGTTTCTTCATAGTGTTGATGGTCTTTACAATTTGGTATGTTTTTGCAGTGGCTGGTCCTGCTTGTTCCTTTCCATGTTTAGTGCTTCCTTCAGGAGCTCTTGTAAGGCAGGCCTGGTGGCGACAGTGTCTCTCAGCATTTGCTTGTCTGTAAAGAATTTTATTTCTCCTTCCCTTATGAAGCTTAGTTTGGCTGGATATGAAATTCTGTGTAAAATACTTTCCTTTAAGAATGTTGAATATTGGTGTCCCCTCTCTTCTGGCTTGTAGGGTTTCTGCTGAGAGATCTGCTGTTAGTCTGATGGGCTTCCCTTTGTGGGTAACTCAGCCCTTCTCTCTGGCTGCCCTTACATTTTTTCGTTCATTTCAACCTTGGTGAATCTAATGATTATGTGTCTTGGGGTTGCTCTTCTTGAGGAGTATCTTTGTGGTGTTCTCTGTATTTCCTGAATTTGAATGTTGTCCTGCCTTGCTAGGTTGGGGAAGATCTCCTGGATGATATCCTGAAGAGTGTTTTCCAACTTGGTTCTATTCTCCCCGTCACTTTCAGGTACAACAATCAAATGTAGATTTTTGTCTTTTCTCATAGTCCCGTATTTCTTGGAGGCTTTGTTTGTTTCTTTTCACTCTTTTTCTCCAGTCTTATCTTCTTGCTTTTTTTCATTGAGTTGATCTTTAATCTCTGATATCCTTTCTTCCCTTGATTGATTGAACTATTGATAATTGTGTATGCTTCACGAAGTTCTCGTGCGGTGTTTTTCAGCTCCATCAGGTCATTTATATTCTTCTCTAAACTGGTTATTCTAGTTAGCAATTCGTCTAACCTTTTTTCAAGGTTTTTTGCTTCATTGCATTGGGTTAGAACATGCTCCTTTAGCTCAGAGAAGTTTGTTATTACCCACTTTCTGAAGCCTACTTCTGTCAGTTCGTCAGACTCATTCTCCATCTGGTTTTGTTCCCTTGCTGGTGAGGAGTTGTGATCCTTTGGAGGAGAAGAGGTGTTCTGGTTTTTGTAATTTTAAGCTTTTTTTGTGCTGGTTTCTCCCCATCTTCGTGGATTTATCTACTGTTGGTCTTTGATGTTGGTGACCTTTGGGTGGGGTATCTGAGTGGACATCCTTTTTGTTGATGTTGATGCTATTCCTTTCTCTTTGTTAGTTTTCCTTCTAACAGTCAGATGCCTCTGCTTCAGGTCTGATGGAGTTTGCTGGAGGTCCAATCTAGACCCTGTTTGCTGGGTATCACCAGCCGAGGCTGCACAACAGCAAAGATTGCTGCCTGTTCCTTCCTCTGGAAGCTTCATCTCAGAAGGGCACCCACCAGATGCCAGCCACAGTTATCCTGTATGAGTGTCTGTTGGCCCCCACTGAGAGGTGTCTCCTAGTTAGGATTACATGGGATTCAGGGACCCACTTGAGGAGGCAGTCTGTCCCTTATCAGAGCTTGAACACCATGCTGGGAGATCCACTGCTCTCTTTAGAGCTGTCAGGCAGGGATGTTTAAGTCTGCTGAAGCTGTGCCCACTGCCACACCGTTCCTTGGTTGCTCTGTCCCAGGGAGATGGGGGTTTTATCTCTAAGTCCCTGACTTGGGGCAGCTGCCTTTCTTTCAGAGATGCCCTGCCCAGAGAGGAGGAATCTAGAGGAGTCTGGCCACAGTGGCCTTCGGCCTGGGCTTACTGAACTGCAGTGGGCTCTGCCCATTTCAACCTTCCCGGCAGCTTTGTTGACACTGTGAGGGTAAAACCACCTACTCAAGCCTCAGCAAAGGTGATGCCCCTCCCCCCACCTAGCTTAAGCTTCCCGGGTCGACTTTAGACTGCTAAGCTGGCAACGAGAATTTCAAGCCAGTGGATCTTAGCTTGCTGGGCACCATGGAGGTGAGACCTGCTCAGCCAGACCACTTGGATCCCTGGCTTCAGCCCCCTTTCCAAGGGAGTGAACGGTTCTGTCTCCCTGGGATTCCAGGTGCCACTGGGGTATGAAAAATAAACTGCTGCAGCTAGCTCGGTGTCTGCCCAAATGGCTGCCCAGTTTTGTTTTGTGCTTGAAACCCAGGGCCCTGGTGGCCTAGGCACTGGAGGGAATCTCCTGGTCTTTCGGTTGTGAACACCATGGTAGAATAACAGTATCTGGGCCAGAGTGCACCGTCCTCCTGGTACAATCTCTCATGGCTTCCCTTGGCTGGGGGAGGGAAATCCCTCGACCCATTGCGCTTCCTGGGTGAGGGATTTCCTACCCGGGTTTGGCTAGCCCTCTGTGGGCTGCACCACCTGTCCAACCAGTCCCAGTGAGATGAACTGGGTACCTAAGTTGGAAATGCCGAAATCACTTGCCTTCTGTGTCAATCTCGCTGGGAGCTGCAGATGGGAGCTGTTCCTATTTGGCCATCTTGCCAGCAAATCCTGTCTGCTGCCTATTTGTTCTCTGCCCTGTTGTGATAAGAAGGGGCACTTTATTATGTTTTTTTGTTTGTTTGTTTGTTTTGGTGGAAAGGTTAATTTCCACTGGATTCTGAATTGGGCAGAAAATGGAGACAGTAACACTTTCTGCATAACGCCATTTTCCATCCCCTGCAGCAGTGTAAAGGATTGATCGGTTAATACCCATGGGAAGCATGGGAAAGCAAGGGAGCCTTATAGACATGGGTGTTACTTTTTTACAGTGCTTAGAGGATGTAACAATGGCTGATAAGCATCAAAGGAAGACCCTCTTTCCTTAAGGGTCACCATGATTTATGTCATACTTTTATCATTTTTTAAAAAAAAATATTAGTTATCTTTTATAAGCTCCAAGAGTAGAGCTGAAAAGGAAGGAGAACATGATAAAAGTATGGCATTGCAGCTACTGTTTTAATGAGGAAAGCATTGTTTTTTGGAAATACTGTGTTAGAAACTATTTTAAAATACCGTGCCTTCCCAACTGTATACATCTATATGCTCTTCACATACAGGCCATTATATATTAGAAGCCTTGACGGAAATCAAGGAACCAAGAATGCCTTGACCTCTGTGGCCATCACGCTAATGTAACTGGCTGATTGTTCTTTTTTCTTCAGATAGTGGCACTTTAAAATACACGCAAAATATAAAGAATGTGATTTTATTTATAGTGGTATATTTTAAGAGGGTGTTTGACAGGGTTTTTAAATTTGTTTCAGACATATATTCAGTGCCCACTTTTCCTAGGACTAGTCCCTGTGTAGTGTTTAATACTGTCATTGATATGACAAACCTTCCCTCCCCTATTCCTGCCACCTCCCCTAACCCAGCTGTGCTCCTCAGTAGCTGCAATTCTTGGGAGTACTACGGGAGATTTCCTGTCTTGCTGGACCAATTTAGAAGGGATTTCATTGAGTTGTGCTGTCATAAGCTGATCTTAAAGAGGGCATATTTTCAGAAACTCGTATTTAGGTTAAGGTCCTCTCTATATTCCACAAATTGCTCCAAATTTACCTCTTTTCATCACCATAAAAATCTATATCCCATGATAGGCAGGCCTAATCTGGGAGATGTGGGAGGAGGGTGCAAACCTGCAAATGAGAGTTTCACTTCAGTTTTTAGATACTTGTTCTTGGGGTGTGGTGGATGTCTCATCTTGGCATTACTTCCTCTTCTGGGGAGTGGAAAATTCCCAGATTAGAACCAAGCCCCATTGACAGGTTGTTACCATGTGTGATGTTTGGATCCATACCTCTGTGCAGCACCTAGATCTATTTTATAACCAAGTTACCTATCAATGATGCATTACCTTAGTGTGGCTGTAATAGGGCTGTCAATGCTGGGTGATAAAGCTTGTTCTGGAGATCAAAGGCAAAATAAAAATTAGCCCAATCAGGTTTGACTTTAAATCCTTATTTAATGGGGCCACGTGGTTCTGATTGAATCCTTCCTCTTTCACCCTCATATCCACTCTCACAGTTACAGTGTAATGTACTGGAGAAGTGATTCTCTATTATGGTTTTCCTCAATTCAAGGGGTACTCAGCAATCTTAAGCAAGGAGTTATGTGTGAGGGTTAAAATAAATTTTCAGTGAAGTCAGTATGAAGCTATGGACATTCTTACTGGATATCATGGTATCATTACAGTGAACACTGAAGTATACTCATGAAGTTTATAAAAATGCAGTTCAGACACCCATGCTTGCTTTTGCGAGTGGGGTTTCAATAGAAGACAGACCGAAGCATGTTTAATATTTCCTCCGTGTGGGTGAGAGTTAGGACTCTGTGGGAATATTCCACCAGTATAATAGTAACAAAGAAAATCATTTTCAATTCTGATCATCTTGGTTTGAATTCCAGTTCTGCCAGTAACTATAAGATTTTAGATGAGTTACTTTATTTTTTCAGTCTGTAAATTATTCATGTTCAAATGGGGATAGTAATAGAACCAACCTTATGGTGGTATTATAGAGATTAAGTTTATGTAATGCATGTAAAATGATTAGCTTAAGGCCTGGTACGTAATCACTTGATATTAGCTAGTTGTTGTTATTATTATTATACAGACAATGAACTAGAGCTGTCAAGGGTTAAGAACACCTTTATGGCAGAGTGGCAAACATTGTTCAGCTGGAACATTGTGTACACGTTTCATTATCCATGTCAGTGTTCCCCTCCGCTGGCCCAGATAATTGACGGTTCTCTATACTTTTATTCGTTTTTTTTAAAAAAAGTATTGACATCATCTCATTAAATTTCACATCTCTATGCAGTTAGTGTCTGTTAGAAATTGCTGATTAGCCTTGTATTTCCACGTGTCTAAAGTGGTATCTCAAGGCTACACTCTAAGTAGGGAAGTCATAAGCAGAGAAGAGTTGTCCCATAAAGCTGTTTCTCATCCGTCCACACATCTGACATCAAAAAGCCAAAGATAATGTTTAAGGTTGACTACACCTTGGTTTGATCCAGCATCTTTATTTAAATGTGATGATTTGATAAAGTTGCAAGGAAAAAAAGACAAAGGCCTCAACTTTAATTATAAAAATCTCTCCTTCTGAATTATTCTTTTTTTATTCATTTGATAGGAAGAATTTTATCATTGACCTCTTTAAAGATTTGGCATTTGGATTCCTTATTTATATATATAGTAATTATAGACCAGACCATTTCTGCATACTTAATATAGGAGACTCACTTTATAAGACTCTAACTGTCGAAGTGGAGACTGTCTCTTGGATGCATCCTATTCCATAGGCCTATTCTTTTGTAGACTAGGAAAAGTTTTAGATAGGAATTACATGCCTTTGATTCTTCCTATGGAGTCAGCATGATTGATTTGTAAGTTACAGAGTATTTCCACAATGTCTATCTATCAGTTTCACAAGGCAAATAATGTTGGTTGTTTTACCACAAAATATGGGAAAATATTAATTTTCTGCCATTGTAGTGTTAACAGAATATAGAATACAACCACAGCAGTTAATGCATCCAAATCCAGTTAATTAGATAGACTACTTTGTACCACTAGCATCTTCCTTTACTAAATCTTTCTTGTGAATGAATGATTTTCATTAAAAAAATTTTGTTTTCTAATTTCTTCAGTACAGTTTTTTCAAGTAGTAAGTTTAATATGGTCTGTCTTAAAAACAATTACATTAACTCTTTTATACAAAGCTATCTATGTAGAGTGAATATATCATTTCTTGAAAATTATTTGTGCCTTTCCAGAAAGAGAAAATTTTGGCTTCCTATTCTCTTGCCAAGTGGTGACTGTGTCTTATACTTACTTTAAGTAGTCATTAGCAGTTTATCTCCTAATAAGAATAAAAAGGTAATTTTCCGCTGCTACATTTTTAACTTAGATTGGATTCATTCTTAAAGGAGCACAAAAGCAAACACACAGACCTCTCATTCTGATTTTAAATAATTTAGAGTGGAACTGTGAACACAATATTTTCCCCATTGAAGATCATTTTATACTGAAGTTTAATATAGGTTTTTAAATTTCTATTTAAAACTTAGGCTCAGGAGGGTGATGGTAAAGTGTGACATTCACAAGCTGTTTCCTGGTGATGAAAAATGCATGAGAACATAACCCACACAGGACTAGTCAGGCGACTTTGAATGTAATTTTCCATTAAATTTTACTTGATTTAACTCAACACATGGTTTGTATCTTACAAATTTCTTGAAGAAAAAAATAGGTGGTCCTAAGGGAATATAATGCTTAAAGAGCTCATCATTGTAATCATAGTTTAAATTACATGGAACCGAGTTAAATTCCTAAAAAATATCTTATACCCTCCCCCCATTCTTCTCCTCCCTCCATTCCTTTCTATATTATTTTTTGAAATATCTTTGTCCTTCATATATCTATATACACACACATATATATATTTATATTTTATGCTATCTGCATAAATATATATATGGTGGGGGGCAGAGAGAGAGAGAGAGAGAGTGTGTGTGTGTGTTATGGACTGCATGCTGTTCCCTTAAAATTCCTATGTTGATGTCCCAGCCCCCAGTACCTGAAAATGTAACTGTATTTGAAGGTAAGGTTTTAAAAGAGGTGACTAAATTAAATTTTGGTCATTGGGTGTGACCCTAATATCATATGACTGGTGTCGTTGCAAGAAGTGTAGAGACACCAGGGATCCCGTCAGCCAGAGGGAAGGCCATGTGAGGACACATGAGAAGGTGGCCATCTGCAAGCCAAGGAGAGAGGACTCAGGAGAAACAAACCCTGCCAAAACCTTGATCTTGGACTTCTAGCTTCCAAAACTGTGAAAAAATAAATTTTTGTTGTTGAAGCCACCAAGTATGTGGTGTTTTGTTATGACACCTCTAGCAATCCATACATATGTATAAAATAAACCCTTGTTATTTGATTAGGATTTTTTCTTTAAACACTGTTAATTTGTGTTGCTAGTTTTGTTTTGTCGTACTGAGTGCTAGCAAAATTTGTGCTGCTAGTTTTGTTTTCGCATACTGAATGCTAAAAGGGAGCAGATTACTTAGATGGCTTTACTTTAAGGAAAAATATTTAATTGAAATTCAGTGTATGGTCTTGGGCAAATCGGTGTTTCTGGGAAGTTTTCATTTTTATATATTTGTATTAGAGTAAATGATGTCTACAGTGTTATGTAGCTCTAGGAGCTCTGATTTTGTGAAGGCAGGAATTCTATTTTTGATCTATATTTCATTATAAAATTAGTAATCATGGAGCTTGAGGAGGAATTGACCCCATATTGAATGCTTGGTCAGGAAATGGGTTACTGTTGTGTCCAGCAGTGCAGATTGAGTACTTGACCCTGGAAGCTTTCTTGCAGCACTTACTAATTTTCCAGCAGTTCTCTCAGCATTTGCCACAGTCATTCTTCCATTGAAGGTGCCACTGTCTAGAGATAGGCTGGATTAATAGTTGGGACTCTCAAAGATGAATTTGTTTCTTCTCTTTTTATTGGCATTAATGATGAGTAACAGTAGTTGCCTGATAATACCTCCTCAGTCTACACAGCTTTAGGTAACCTGGTGCTATATACACCTGGATAAATCTGACTTTAGATTTTGCAAAAATCTGTTTAGTTCCACACATAAATTAAGTTCTTTTTCATTACACAGAATGAGGAAACAACCTCATGGAAGTTTATGTGTAGTGGGTTGACTTCAACCATTGAGCCTTTACTCTATTTACAGGTGAATTGGATAGTAGAAAATTTTAATATGTGCCTGTTTTCTACAATCTCTGTGGCTTTAATTTTAAGCCCGTAACGTTTCTACATATTTAGAGATATATTTGTTATTGTAAGGATTAACATAATAGGTTCCTATTTTATGGAAGAGATTAGTATCTAAAGCACAAATACTCGTTAATAACCGCCAAATAGTGGAAGTTGGGTGGTTTCCTGTCTTGTTCTTGCATTTAAAAGTAATGGATCAAATATTTCACCATTTAATGTGAGGTTTGTTACAGGTTTCTATAAAAATAATATTGAATTTGGAACCTTTCCTTTGTTACTAGATTACATAATTTTATGATTTTATTTCAGATACACAGTATACTGAATTTTAAAAATTATTTTTCAGCATTTTTCTTTTATGTAGGGAAATATATTAGTAAATTTTTTGAGGTTGAATCATTTTTGAATTAATGAGATAAATCTCATTTGGCCATGGTATATTATTCTTGTAGCACATTTGCAGAAATTAATTTTTAAAAATTTTCTTAGAATTTTTGCTCCTATGTTTGTGATACTTGGCCTTTTGTTTAATTAGTTAGTTAATTTTGGTAATAGGGTTTTGCTGGTTAGAAGCATTTTATATTTTTATGCTATCTGCTTCATACAACTTAGTGTATCTGTTTCTTAAATTTTAGTAGAAGTTGCCCTTAGAAGATTATATTTTTAAGATTAACTCTTTAAATTTATTCTGTTTATTGTGTCTTAGTTTTTGTATTTTGCTGAGGTCAATTTGGGTAATTAATTTTTTCTAGAAAGTATGTACTAAATTTTGAATATTTTGGAATAAAGCTGTTCATAGTATTCCAGGTTAATTAACGACAACAAAAACATTCGTTCTTAAACTGAGTTATGTTCTCTTTGTATTTACAGTGTTTATTTAGTTCTCTTTTTAATGAGACTTTCCAGATAATTATCTGTTTTAATGGTCATTACAAATAGCATTTGGTTTTATTAATCATGTTTACAATACTTTTGTCTTATATTTTACAAATATCTTTCATTGTCTTTATTAATCTCATACTACTGTGTTCTTTGTTGCTTCTTTTCTAGCTGCCATTAAAAGTCTAAATCATACTGCTTTATTGTTTTCTATTATATGCATATATTTAAATTTTCTTTTATGTGTTGATTTGGCTACATGCCATAGGTCTTAAATGGTCATGCTCTCATTGTCATATATTTATGAATTTTAAGTTTTTATTTTTTTAAACCCATGTTGTTAAACTATTCAGCTTTAATTTTTTTATTTCAACAAGATAACATTTGTTGTATATATTTAAGATACATAGATTGAGCATCCTCTATCTGAAATGCTTGGTACAGAGGTATTTGGGCTTTATGATTTTTTTGGATTCTGGAATATACATGAGATATCTTAGGAAGGGGACCCCAAGTCTAAACATGAAATTCACTCGTGTTTCATATGTAGCTTATATGCATAGTCTGAATGTAATTTTATACAATATTTTAAATAATTTTGTGCACCTGTCACATGAGGTCAGGTGTGGAATTTTCCACTTGTGGCATCATGCTGGTGTTCAAAAAGTTTCAGATTTTTGGAACATTTTGGTTTTAAGGTTTTTGGATTAGGGATTCTAATCTATATAGTGTGGTGTTATGGGATACATATAGATAGTAAAATGATTACTGTAGTGAAGCAAATTAACATATCTATCATCTCATATAGTTACCCATTTTTTTTGTTGTGGCAAGAACAGCTAAAATCTACTCATTTAGCAGGAATCCCAAATACAGTATGGTTTTGTTAATTATAGTCTTAATTTCTAATTTAATTGCATTGTGTTCAGAAAAAGCAACTTGAAATGTTTTTGCAGTTTTCAATATTGAGATCATCTTTGTGACTGAATCTATGATCATTTTTTGGTGAATTTTAAATGTGTGCTTGAAAGAATATAAATATATGAATATGTATATTAATTAAGCCATTGTTTCTAATATTTGAGCCCCATAGATCCCTTAATTATTAGTTACTTGCTTGCTCTGTCAATGTGTATGCTTGTCTTTCATTATCACCAACAGTTTCTCACTTTATTGCTACCAACAATTGTTTGATACATTTCAAAACTATGTTATTTGGCCTTTACTAGTTTATTAGTTTATTAGACTTCTTGGTGGATTTTTAACACTCATTTTTTATGGGAGATACTAATTTAATCTATTTATTGTTTTGTAAATTCTGTCTTGTCTGCTATCAATACTACTATTGGTATTATTTTTAAAAAATGCTTATTGAGCTATGTTTTTCCCTTACTCCTTTATTTTCAGATTTACTCTCGTTAAATCTCTTCTTAATAGCATATTGCTATATTTTCTTTGTTTTTTTAATCGGAGAGCTTTTCCTTTAATAGGGGAAGTTGATTCATTTATGTTTATTGTAATCATTGATATGTTTGGACTTTATTCTTATTTTATAAAATTTATTCTTATTTTATAAAATTCTTGTTTTATAAAATTTTGCATGCTTTCTTACTGAATATGCCTCCTCCTCTAACCTCTCACTCCTTACCCTCTTTCTCTTTCACTGCATTTTTTTTCCCATTCCTCCCTCCCCAATTTGTTTGGGATTTGTACACCTTATTTATATCAATTTACTGATTCCCTTTTAAAGGTTAAGAAACATTCTAAAAGGTATGCATTTGGAGTTTCAATCTGTATCTGCAATATATTCTGATTTATTCAAGAAAGCTCAGTGTGGTTTTATTTCTTCTTTCCTACTCTTCCTTGCCTTGTCCCCCCATCACTCCAGCTACATCTTACATTGAGATAATTTTATATCTAGATTTTTTTCTGTGGGTAGTAAAATTGTTGTGTTTCCATATTTCACTTGAGGGACTGTCTTGAGTATAGTATTAATTATGCAAAATTATTTTTCCTTTTAATTTTGAAAATATTGCTTAACTGTCTTTTTGCAGCTATTACAATCTGTGACAATATGTTTGCTGAATAAATTTTCTATTTAGATGCAACCTCTCCCTGAAGTTTTCTGGGAGAATTCTGTTCAGCCATTGAGCTTATTACTTTTTTAGCCTCTAGGGTTCAAGCAATTCTCCTGCCTCAGCCTCCCCAGTAGCTGGGACTACAGATGTGCACCACCACGCCCAGCTAATTTTTGTATTTTTAGTAGAGATGGGGTTTCACCATGTTGGGCAGGATGGTCTCGATCTCCTGACCTCGTGATCCGCCTTCCTCTGCCTCCCAAAATGCTGGGATTACAGGTGTGAGCCACCGCGCCTGGCCTATTTAAAGTTATCCTTACCTTTGCAACGTCAACCTGCCTTCCAAGGTTTTAGCTTATCTGCCCACTGAATTTTATCCTTCTCTTTTAGGATGTTGATTTTCCTAAAATGATTTGTGATTTTTGGTTGTATATTCATATTTGTAATTGAGAATCACTGTTAGCTTATTTTATTTTCTGTAAATTGTCTCTGCTGATTGTGTGAAAGGGATTACAGCTTGGGGGATGGGGAGACATTGCTTTTTCTCTTGTAGGGTATTGGCTACTTGAGTTCTTGCTCTGCTCAGATACCACACTCTAAGCCGTCTCCTGCGCAGATGCCTCTGCAGCTTGCTTGGGAGGACACTGCAGTCTCAACTGTTTATGTGTTGGTTGGTCTCATGTTCACTTAGAGTTCCTGCTTCTTTTCTTTAGTAGTCTTCTACATGGTCAGGCTTTCCCCTGAAGTTTTGATTCTGATTACCTTCTTTCAGAATTCTTCAAAATTTCTGATTAGATATTGGCACTCTGTTTTCTGTTTCTAATTCTGATTTATTATTTTTGAAAAATAACTTTTCAGTCATGATGGGGTATTTTGGGTGGGAAGAAGTAAGAAATGTATATTCAACTGGCCGCATAAAATCCTAATAAATAGTAGGAGTCAGAATCGTTGCCCACATGTGTGTTTTTTGGTAAGTGGTACAGGAGTATACTCAAAAGTAGTGTTCAAGCCCAACTTCAAGAATACAAGTTCTAAACTTCTGAAGTTGGTTATTTATGAAGTACTACAAATATTAGCCACCTTTTATGAATTATGTATATGTATGTATATATTTATATTGGAATAAATCTCTTTAATAAGATATTTTTCATTCCTTGTATAATTATCATTTTCTAATATGCTTTGGTATTACCCTTTTATTTAATAGCAACAGTATAATAATAGATCATTTCTTATTGAAATAAAAGGTGAATGCTTCCACCACGGAGGACAACACTCCCCTTTTCTTGCTCCATAGTTATTTAAAGTTGAGGTGGGAGTTGAGCACAATAAGAGTGATGAGGTCACTCCCTCTTAGCATGTTTTTTGGTCCTGTTGGGATGTGACCTGTCTTAAGGAAGAGTTATTTGGTGGCAGCTATGCCTTAAGGATTGATTTATGTGTATGTAAGAGAGTTCCATTTTGTATTAGTGATAGCTGAGTGATAACATCTTCTGATTATCTGTTTGAATTATCACTAAAAGGTATCAGAGGAGTACCTTTATATGGCTGAATATTATACCATCATGATTTACAACGGGATACACTAAATATTTTCGGCTTTGTCAGCCATGTGATCCATATTGGAACTACAGCTCTGTAGTAGTTTGAAAACCATGAAAAAATATACAAGTGAATGACCACGACTGTGTTTCAGTAAAACTTTATGAACACTAAAATTTAATTTTCATATTATTTTCACATATCATGAAATTTTATTCTTATTTTGCTTTGTTTCCTTCAACCATTAAAAAAGTAAAAACTATTCTAAACTTATGGGATATACAAAAACAGGTAGTGGGCTGGATTTGACCCATGGGCCACAGTTTACCAGCTCATAATTTAGAAGATTTAGAAGATTGTATAATAACATGTAAAGTATTCACAATTTATTGAATAAAAAAGGGAGGGTCAGGTTAAAAAACAGTAGATGTAGTGCAGTTTCATTTATGTAAGAAAGCAGTCATCAGCTTACAGATAGCACTGGAAGAGCAGATATCAAAATATTAACAGTGGTTCCCTGGTTAGATTATGGGAATAATTTCATTCTTCATTGTGTTTATTTGCATTTTGTGAGTTTTGTACCCTGTTTATTATGTTGTTTTGAAAAATAAATATATATGCCAGAAAAAACAGTTATTTAAAAAGTGACAGCGAATCTGTATATTCTCAGCAAAATCATGGTATTTGTTGTTAATTAATTTGATATAATCTGTTTTGCTTACCCTGTGCTTCATTTTTAGCCAACAAGTCCCAAATTTGGAAAAGCTGACTCATATGAAAAGCTGGAAAAACTAGGGGAAGGATCTTATGCTACAGTATACAAAGGGAAAAGCAAGTAAGTTCATTATTTTTGGAATATTTCACATGTGCAGTGTATCACGCCTCTTATTACTAAATAGCATTTTATTTAATTCTTATTTAATATACAATAGATTTTCCTCCCTTAGGGTATCTTTTTTCTTTTGGCAAGTGTGTAAAACTCATTGAAATTGGTGTGCCCTGCTAGTAAACAGTTTTTCAGACTGTTCAATTTATTTTTCTGTTTAACACTCCTCCCCACAACATTGTTTTCTCTTTCTTTCGAAGGAGTTGGAACCGTCTAATGAGAATTCATTTCCAGGTGAATTATGTGATTAATTTTTCATACAGTTTTAGTGTTGGGAATAGGAGTATTGATTTGACAGTGCCAAATGTATTGGCCATTCTTGGGGTCTTTTTAAATTAAGCTTTTACTTCATCTTCCAGAAGTCTCCTACTTTAAAAAAAAGGCAAACTTTTTCTTTTTCTTTCTGTCTGCTTTGGCATCATGCTGCATATATTTTCATATAGAGAAACAACTCTCGCCTCCTTTTCTTCTTTCTCTCCATTGTTCTCTGGCGGTCAGGGCACAGATTTGGATTCTTAAAAAGCTTGTCCTCATGTGTTTCTGATTGACCTCCTTCCTCTCCCTTATTGATTAAGGACAGAGTTAGTGACATGTAGTTGTAGATAAATTAATGCTATCTCTGCAACAACCACAGAAGTCACAAGCTTTGTTTTAACTTTATAACTCTACCAAATGATGTTGCAAAATAATTTTCTATACTGGCCCTGTTACCTCTTTTTAAAATCTTTATAGAAGATAGGACTTTTTTTTTTTCTGAGACAGCATTTCGCCCTGTTGCCCAGGCTACAGTGGCCTGATAACGGCTCATTGCATTGTCAACCTCCTGGGCTCAAACAGTCCTCTTGCCTTAGCCTCCTGAGTAACTGGGACTACAAGCATATGCCATCATGTCTGGCTATTTTTTAAAAAATTCTTTTGTAGAAACAGAATTTTCTTGTGTTGCCCAGGCTGGTTTTAAATTCCTGGGCTTAAGTGATCCTCTGACCTCGGACATCCAAAGTGTTGGGATTACAGGCATGAACCACTGCACCCAACCAGATTAGGACATTGTAACTTAAGTAATTAGAAGATGTAGAAGAGAACAATTCTCTGAAGGATCATTCTAAAGACATAGTTGAAAATTTTGATTATGTGCTAATTTAGGTAATCTTAGGATTTTCAGGAGTGTGGTCTTATACCTGTTTGTTCATGTTTCTTAAGTTTAGAAGATGAAATAGTCCTTATCAAGAAAGATATGTAAGGCAAAAATACTGTGAAGTCAAAAGTAGTAGTATTAATTTTGAGAGTTATAAAAAAAAGTTTGCAAAAATTGTGCAGGGAGCCATCTTCATTCCACACCCAGGCAGATTGGAGCACCCGCTTGCCTGGTTCTGCATCCTGAACTGCTCCACCCCCTCTGTCCAGAGATCCTGGTATAGCGGAGCCCTCTTCACTCCATGCCCAGGCAGATCTCCAGGCATTCAAAGCACCTGCTCACTTCACCTGGATTGGCAGCCTGAGTTGCCCCACCCTTCCTTTGCAGACATCCAGGTGCAGGAGGGGCCCTTTCTGCTTCACATCCAGGCAGATCTCCAGGCAGTTAGAGCACCTGCTCACCTGATTCAGCATCCTGAGTCACTCACTGTTTCCTGTGCAGAGACCATGGTGCAGCTGGGCCTTCTGTGCTCCACACCCAGGCAGATCTCCGGGCATTTGGAGCACCAGTTCACCTGGAATGGCAGTCTAAGCTGCCTCACCCTTTCTACACAAAACTCTGGTGTAGCAGGGTCCTCTTTCCTCCATGCCCTGGCAAATCTCCAGGGTTCTGGAGTACTTACGCTCCTGGGTTAGGAATTTAGGCTGCCTCCACTTCCTCTGCATAGGCTTGGGGCTGCGGATGTTTCCCAGCTTCATGCTTAGGCACACCTCTGGGTGCTTGTTGGTTTTCCACTGGATTCTCCAGTGCTGGTGCTTGTTGCCTGTCATCAGGGGATGACCATCTTGCCTCCTGCCCCCCAGGACTGAGAAGGGAAATCAGAACACTGTGGACTCCACAGATCAGCCCATTGCCTAAGGCAACAGAGAGCATCTCCCCATAAATAAGGATCAAGTATATATCCAGCCACGTTGGCTGCGGTAGGTTCTTACCCATAAGT
Source organism: Macaca nemestrina (assembly GCF_043159975.1). Taxonomy (NCBI): domain Eukaryota; kingdom Metazoa; phylum Chordata; class Mammalia; order Primates; family Cercopithecidae; genus Macaca; species Macaca nemestrina. Next base: position 70,369,247 of record NC_092128.1, read on the forward strand.
GCCATCCACTGGCTGTGGGTCAAACCGAACAGCCCTATGTAAAAGCTGCTGATAGAAATGCATAGGGCTATAGAAGCAAAGCCAAAAGATCCTACCTAGCATCCTCTGCAGTCACAACACAGAGGGACTGGGGAGAAGGGAAAGGGAAAGGAAAAAAAAAACCCAAAAAAATCATCAATAATATTACAGAGAAAGAAAGAAAAGGAAAAAATCCAATCTGTACAAAAATAATTACAAAAATTATAGTGCCAGTATCTCCAGATGAGAAGGAACCAGCACAATTCTGTTATTGTGAAAAATCTGAATGTCATGACACCACTGAAGGATCACAGTAACTCTCCAGCAATAATTCATGACCAAAGTGGAAACTCAGAAATGACAGATAAATAATTCAAAGCATGAATTACAAGGAAACTCAGTGAGATCCAAGACATGATTCAAAATCTACACAAAGAAACTTCTAAATCAATCCAGGAAATGAAGAAAGAGTTCTAACATCTTAAAAGGAAATCAGTCAGCATTTGTAGAATTGAAAATCTCACTTAAGGAATTTCAGTACAATTGAGGCCAGACACAGTGACACGCCTGTAATCCCAGCACTTTGGGAGGCCAAGGCGAGCAGATCATCTGAGGTCAGGAGTTTGAAACCAGCCTGGACAACATGATGAAACCCCGTCTCTACTAAAAATATAAAAATTAGCTGGGTGGGGTGGTGCATGCCTATAATCTCAGCTACTGCAGAGGCTGAGGCATGAGAATAGCTTGAACTTGGGAGGCGGAGGTTGCAGTGAGCCGAGATCACGCCACTGCACTCCAGCCTGGGCAACAGAGCAAGACTGTTTCAAAAAAAAAAAAAAAAAAAAAAAGAGAGAAAAGAAAACAGTTGAAAGCTTCAATAGTTTAGACCAAGTGGAAGAAATAATTTCAGAGCTTGAAGACCAATCTTTTTAACTAACCCAGACAAAAATAACCATATTTTTTAATGAACAAAGTCTTTGAGAAATATGGGATAATGTAAAGTGATCAAACCTACAAATTATTGGCATTCCTGAGTGAGACAGAGAAAAGGTAAACAACCTGGAAAACATATTTGAGGGAATAATCCCAGAAAAATCCCCTAATCTTGCTAGAGAGGTAGATATCCAGATTCAAAAAGTCTGGAGAACATCTGTGAGATACTATGTAAAATGAACATCACCAAGACATACTCATCAGGATATCTTAAGGTCAATGCTGAAGCAAAAATGTTACAGAGAAAAAGGCAAGATCACATATAAAAGGAACACTGTTAAGCTGACAGTGGATTTCTCAGCAGAAACCTTACAAGCCAGGAGAGTTTGGGGGCCTGTTTTCAGCATTCTTAAAGAAAAGAAATCTCAGCCAAGAATTTCATATCCCACCAAGCTAAGCCTCATAAGCAAAGGAGAAATAAAATGTTTTCCAGACAAGCAAGCACTAAGGGAATTTCTTACCACTAGATCAGCCTTACAAGAGATCCTTAAGGGTGTTCTAAACATGCAAATATAAGAACAATACCCACTACCACAAAAACACACGTAAGCACATGACCCACAGATTCTGTAAAGCCACCACAAAATAGAAACTGTAATGCAACCAAGTAACAACTTCATGATAGGCTCAAAACACTATATATCAATATTAACTTTGAATATAGACTGACTAAACCTCACACTTTTAAAGGGCACAGAATTGTAAGTTGGATTAAGAAAAACAAACAAGACTTATCTCTCTGCTGCTTTCAAGAGACCCATCTCACGTGTGATTACACCAGTAGGCTCAGAGTAAAGGACTGGAGAAAGATCTATCACTCAAATGGAAAACAAACAAGAGCAGGAGTCACTATTTTTATATCAGATAAAAGACTTTAAGCCAACAACAATAAAATAGAAAGAAGGGCGTTACATAATGATAAAGTGTTCAATTCAACAAGAAGACTTAACTATCCTAAATTTTTATGCATGCAACAATGGAACAACCAAATTCCTGAAACAATTACTTGTAGACCTACAAAAGGACTTAGCCACACAATAATAGTAGGGGCTTCAACAACCCACTGACAGCATTAGACAGATCATCAAGGCAGAAAACTAACAAGGAAATTCTGGACTTAAATTCTGCCTCTGACCAACTGGACCTAATAGGCATCTACAGAATATGCCACCCCCATTAACCACAGAATATACGTTCTTCTTATTTGCATTTAGGACAGATGACCACATACTCAGTCATAAAGCAAATCTGAATAAATATATAAAAAAAGTGATACCATTGATACTCTTAGACCAGAGTGGAATAAAAATAGGAATCAATACCAAGAAGGTTTCCCCAAACTTCGCAATTACATGGAAATTAAACAACTTGCTCCTGAATGACTTTTGATACAACTAAAGCAGAAGTCAAAAAATTCTTAGACATAAATGAAAACAGAGACAAATCATACCAAAATCTCTGGGATACAGGAAAAGCAGTGTTAAGAGGAAAGTTTACAGCACTAAATGCCTACTTAAAATAGTTAGAAAGATCTTAACTTAACTAACATCACACCTAGAGGAACTAGAAAAACAAGAACAACCTAACCCCAAAAGCAGAAGAAGAAAAGACATAACTAAAATCAGTGCAGAACGGACTGGAATTGAGACCTAAAAATATATTAAAAATCGTTGAAACCAAAAGGTGGTTCTTTGAAAGGGTAAAGATCAATAGAACACTAACTAAAGGAAGAGAGAAGATCCAAATTAGCACAATGAGAAATGGCAAAGGTGACATTACAACTGATCCCATGGAAATACAAAAGATTGTCAGAGACTATTAGGAACAACTCTGCGTATACAAAGTAGAAAATCTAGAGGAAATTGATAAATTTCTGGAACACATAACCTCCCAAGATTGAATCAGTAAGAAATGGAAACTCTGAGCAGACCAATATCAAGTTCCACAATTGAATTAGTAGTAAAAACCTACCAACCAAAAAAAAGCCCAGGACTAGATTGATTCATAGCCAAGTTCTACCAGAAGTACAGAAAAGAGACCGTATCAATTCTACTGAAGCTATTGCAAAAAACTGAGAAAGATGGACGCTGCCCTATCATCGAGGATGATGAAGCCAGCATCATCCTGATATGAACAACTAGACACAAAAATCCTCAACAAAATACCAGCAAACCAAATCCAGCAGCGCATCAAAAAGATAATTCACCACAATCAAGTAGGCTTCATTCCGGAGATGCAAGGTTGGTTCAGAATTCACAAATCAATACATGTGTTTCATCACACAACAGAATTAAGAACAAAAACCATTTGATCATCTCAGTCGATTTTCAAAAAGCCTTTGATAAAATCCAATATCCCTTCATGATAAAGACCCTCAATAAGCTAGGCACTGAAGGAACATAGCTCAAAATAATAAGAGCCACCTATGACAAACCCACAGCTAGCATCATACTGAACTGATGACAGCTGGAAGCATTCCCCTAGAGAACTGGAAAAAGACAGGGATACCCACTCTCGCCACTCCTATTAAAACATAGTACCAGAAGTCCTAGCCAGAGCAATCAGGCAAGAGAAAGAAATAAAAGGCATGCAAATAAGAAAACAAGTCAAATTATCCATCTTTGCTGACAATATGATTCTATACTTGGGAAACCCTAAAGATTCTGCCAAAAAGCTCCTGGAATTGAAGAATGACTTCAGTACAGTTTCAAGCCTCCTGGTCACATGTAGTACTTAATTTCCTCCAAGTGGAGATGAAAGCCATTGCCTACTGACCTGCTTTAAGAGATGACAGGCTGTCTGGCTTTGCTTGCATTAAGGTGGCTAAGTCAGGCTGAAGAATAACAGCTACATGTCATATTGCAGGACTTTAGAGCTAAGTTTGGAGTGTCCCTATAGTGCTACATAATTTAAATAGCCAACTAATTGTTGGGATCCCTGTTCCAATACTCCTCACCATTCTCCCATAAATGTGTGCATCCCAACTGCTGTCTTTAAACATAATCTTTAGCATCCTCCCCAAGAACAGCTCTCATTATCTTGCAGTGAAGCTGTCTGGCATTTGTAGAGATACTTGTGATTTTCAGTTTGTGAGCATTTTACACATATGTGTTGGTTTACAGGTGTCATGTTTGGATTTTACCATAAGCCTCATATTAGTTTGCTAGGGCTTGCAATAACAATGTCCTACAATCTGGGTGGCTTAAACTACACGTATTTTCTCAGTTCTAGAGGCTAGAAGTCTGAAATCAAGGTGTCTGCAGGGTGGGTTCCTTCTGAGGGTTGTTAGGGAGAATCTGTTCCATGCCTCTCTCCTAGCTTCTGGTGGTGTGCTAGCAATCTTGGGCTTTCCTGGCTTCCAGGTGCATCACCCCTGTTGTTGCCTTCTTCTCCACATGGCATTCTTCTAGTGTGTATATGTGTGTGTGGGTGTGTGTGTGTGTCCGTCTGTCTCTGTGTCCAAGTTTTTCCCTTCTGTCAGGACATGAGTTATATTTAAGGTCCACCCTAATGACCTCATTTTGATTGCCTCCATAAAGGCCTCAGTTCAAAAAAAATTGTGTTCTGAGGTGCTGAGGTGCTTGGGGTCAGAACCTCAACATACCTTTCTGAACAGTTCAATCCATAACACTTACTAGTGTCAAACCTCACTAACTTGGCATTTCTTTCATGACAGTGTTGTTCTTTTTCTGCCTGTAATATGTGTCATTCATCCTTTACCTATTGGTTCTTTTTAAAGCAATATAAGCAAAGGATATCTGTTACCCCCATCAAGAGATTTTGTAATTTTTTTTTTTTTTTTTTTTTTAGACAGGGCCTCACTCTGTCACCTAGGCTGGAGTCGGGTAGTGCGTGCAATCTTGGCTCACTGCAACCTCTGCCTCCCAGGCTCAGGCGATTCTCCCACCTCAGCCCCTGCAAGTAGCTGGGACTACAGACAGATGCCACCACACCCAGCTAATTTTTGTATTTTTTTTATTGAGATGGGGTTTTGCCATGTTGCCAAGACTGGTCTTGAACTCCTGAGCTAAGGTGATCCACCCACCTCGGCTTCCCAAAATGTTGGGATTACAGACATGAGCAATCATGCCCAGCTGGTGTGTGTTAATTCTTGATTGTGGAGTAGTTGCTATTAGGCATAGTTTAGAAACTTGAAGAGGAATAGAAAGGGTTTTTAATTATTCTTGATTCTTTTGGATGTCTTATCCATGTAGGAACACAGACACTGGGGAGAAGTTAACTGAGATTCCTATATAGGTAGTCTGCTTTGTAATGAGCTTGGCTTCTAACAAATGGCTGGTTGACCCTGTTCATATCAACATACAAAACTCACAAATATGCCTTTTTTTTTTTTTTTTTTTTTTTTGAGACCGAGTTTCGCTCTTGTTGCCCAGGCTGGAGTGCAGTGGTGTGACGTTGGCTCACCGCAACCTCTGCCTCCTGCGTTCAAGCGATTCTCCTGCCTCTGCCTCCTGAGTAGCTGAGATTACAGGCATGTGCCACCATGTCTGGCTAATTTTTTTGTATTCTTAATAGAGACGGGATTTCTCCATGTTGGTCAAGCTGGTCTCAAACTCCTGACCTCAGGTGATCCGCCTGCCTGGGCCTCTCAAAGTGCTGGGATTACAGGCGTGAGCCACCGTACCTGGCCACAAATATGCTTTTAAGAAAAAACTTTGAACTTACCACATTCTCATATTTGAGTAGAAAGTTTTTGATTTTTGATCAGTGTTCTCCAGATTTCTTCTGTCTCTCTATCTCTTTGTCTTTCACTGTCTTTTTGTCTCTCCCTCTCCTTCTTTCTCTCTCTCTGTTTTTATGTTTAGATGGGGGGTGGCAATTATCATTCTGACTGCTAATCTCTCTTCTGGTTTGGTTTTCTGATTATGTTCTCTCTTCTAAATTCCTGTAGCATTTAATATAGGATTAAAAATTATGCATTATGTAATACTTTGAAAAATTAAAATATATGGCATTTTAAAATGTCTTTAATTCAGCACCTTGAAATCATCTTTTTACCTCTCAGTTTACCAAGGACTTCTATATATTCAGGGACATGTTAATATTTTTTGAACTTATTCAACTAATGATGAATATTCATTATATTGTTTATAATTATGCATTTTTTTTGCTGTCGGTGAAAAAGAGGTGACTCAGATGAGGATTCTGCCCTCGGGAAACTTAATCTTGAAGGGCGATGGTACAAATACATAAGTAATTCTATATAAATGAGGATGTATTAATACTAGATTCAATATAAGCTAGAATGTAGTGAGAAAGGCCCAAGTAACGCAGTGGCTCATGCCTGCAATCCCAGCACTTTGCAAGGGCAAGGCGAGTGGATCATCTGAGGCCAGGAGTTTGAGACCAGGCTATCCACCATGGTGAAACCCCGTCTCTACTAAAAATACAAAAGTCGGCTTGGTGTGGTGGCATGCACTTATAATCCCAGCTACTCGGAAGGCTGAGGCATGAGAATCACTTGAACCTGGGAGGCAGAGGTTGCAGTGAGTTGAGAACGCGCCATTGCACTCCAGCCTGGGTGACAGAGTGAGACTCTGTCTAAGAAAAAAAAAATGCCCAGGTAAAATGGTGTGGGGTTTCAAAAGGAGTGAAGAGAGATGATGTCGACTCAAGTATTTTAAATGTGTTCTCTCCAGTGGTCACTGATTGAGTTTAGAAGCCACATCTTTGTGTGCTTTCAAATCAAGCCTCCCTCATCACTATGTGTCTTTGTGGAATCCTTGGCACTGTTGCCTTTTGAAGCTTGCTCCTTCTCCCCAAGCAAATATATTGAGATTTTCACTCATTGGTTATCAGACTCTCCACTAAATTTGTTGAACTCTGAGGGTCATAAAGTAAAAGTAAACAGATTCACTTTGATTATTGTGGTAGTTTTGGTTAGACAAAAGTGTTTTGTTTGAGTATTGAAGTGGAATTGGCTTTAAGCAATATAATCTGGGAGGATTGGTGGTTTGCTTATGCATGGGCACCCATGAATACCTGGTTGTTGCAAATAAGAGCTACTACCTCTCACAACCTCAAGACCTAAAGTTGAGACATAGTGGGGCCCATGTTCTCCTCAATGTACTTTGATCTGCTGGTAGATCACACCTGAGTCCCCCAGGTTCTGCACCCTACCTCAAGTAGTGAGTAGGTATGAGTCTTTCCTCTCCCTGGGACAGGGTCCCCTCTTTTCTTTGCTACTGAATCTAGGGGGTATGCGAGTCTGTAGCTGCTTTTGATTTTCTCAGACTTCACATACCATGAGAGGAAAAACAGCTTGCTCTTTGTTCTGCTTCTAGAACTGGAGTATTCAGACTAAGTTGTCCCACAGATGATCCTGATCTCTGGTCACTTTCTCTATTTATGTTTAGTTCCTGTTGAGGTGAAGATGCCAAAGCCTTACTTTTGCAGGAGCCTGCTAAAGAAAAGCCTTCCCACACTGGTTTGTGCCAGCCATAAATTGTTATCTCAGAGGTCAGTGAGAACAATGAAGGAATTTGCTCACTTTATGTAACATGAGATTTATGTGATTGAAAGTGCCAATCTTCTTTTAGCATTTCATCCTGCCAATTTGTACTGAATAATTGAACTTGAATTAAATGACCTCATAAATTGAGAGACTACACCAAACCAAGACTGAAATATACTAAATACAGTTCAAAGAGCTCTTCAAATCCCCAGGAGAAATAGGGAGAAGAAATGCTATTAATTAAAACAAGCAGAAGTGCAAGAAGAAAGGCAGCAGCAGTTAACCACCTTTTCAGAATATGTGAGATTAAAGATGCAGTTCTTACTGCTTGCACTGAAGATCAACTTCATTGAAACACTATCAGGAGGAGTTTGAAGAATTCTAGAAGTCAGTAATCCCCAGATGGAAAACGCTAGACTCCTGGTTCATTGAAGCTGCCATCTTAGGTATTGACACCTAGACTGTCATGTGGACTTCAGAGTCCTGAGAGGTTAGCTGCCCACAAATGGGAGCTTCCTGCAAAGAGACACTGGTCTGATTACATTTTACAAGCTCTGCTGTAGGATGCTGCCGAGGCCCACTCTGTTTCTCATTAGGTCTGCTCTGACTTCTTTTAGACTTTGGGCTCATGGGCCAAAGCTTATTATTACAACTCACTTCAAAGATCAAGCCTGTAATCACACTGTTGAATCAAGGGTATGAAAATAACATCACAGTATAATACAATCAGTGTTAGTTTTATACTTTAATGAACAAAATACAGCGTTACAATGTATAACAGGAGAAACTGAGGGAAGAAAAGCTAACAGAGTAAATGCAGTTTGCTATGTGGGATTTTCCGATCTGTGTTCCTTTAGATCTGTGTATAGGTGGAAGTTTGAAAAGTAGGGTTCCTATCCTTACCTAGTCCAAGGAGGATAATAGCCCACCCACCAACATCTGCTAATTTTATTTTATTTTTAAACCCTAAAGCCTACTCAAATTGCAGATTCATCCTTGACTTCCTTTAGAAGAAGAATGCAGACATTAGAGTCTGGTTCATTGGTACAGCTGGTTTCATTTAGCTTGCAGCAGATAAACAAACAGTGCTTAATCTTTTTGATGAAAGTGACAGTGGGGATATTGTTTAAGCAAGAAGATGATTTTAATTATTAGACTAAATTGTACTGGAATAACTTTCCTATTAGACAGTGTTTAAACGTATTGGCTGCTCTTAGCCATGTGTATTATCAGGGTTCTTTGATCATTTGGACAGGAGACCCTCAATACAATCAGTGATATTTGCTGTTAGCATTGTAGTCATGTGTCAGCTATGCCCATCTGGTGGAAATGGAGGCATTCTTTGGAATTTTTTTCTTTAAAGAATTAGTGTAGAAATGTTCAATTACTGAAATAATTGAAAGTCATAATGTGAGGACTCCTGAAACCTCTCTCCCAAAGTGGTTTTTGAGGTGGACTTGGGGAAGGATATGACTGACTGCAGGTTAAAGCATACCCGTGTTCCTGAGGTGCTTTATTGTTACTGTCGTCCTTTTGTTTAAACCAGGACGGTAGGGAAGCAGCATTTCTAGTCTAAACCAGTGGTTCTCAACTAAAGATAATTTTGTTTGCCAGGATATATTTGATGGTGTCTGGAGACATTTTTGGCTTTCACAACTTGAGGAGTGGTGGTGTCACTGGCAAGTAGTGGGTAGAGGCCAGAGATGCTGGGAAATACCCTACGAATGAACAGGACAGTCTTCTGCAACAAAGAATTATTCGGCCCAAAATGACATTAGTGCTGAGATTGAGAAACCCTGGTCTTAACAAGAAATGCTTGGAGGCAGTGTCTATTTAAAATAGTGCATTCCTTTTGAGGTTGTAGTAACTCTGCTGTGTTCTGTGGGCTGAGTGGGCCAGGCAATAGGTGTGTAGTGGTGAACAAAACTGACATAGTGGTGAACAGAACTGACAGGGCCCCAATTTTTATTAAGCATGTTATCCAGTTGGGGAGACAGAAATTAATTAAGTCAGCAGACACATCTGTAATTGTAAATTATGTAAAGCAAAAGAGAGCTGAGGAAGAACTAAGACAGAGAGTAGTGGGTTATGTGTATTTGCATAAGAGAGGGGTATAGGTAGTAAATATATGTTAGATGGATAGAAATGGAAGCCTTGTTGAGGAGAGGACGTTTATGCATAGATCTGAAGGAGGAGATGTCACCAAGCAGGTAAAGAGCAGGCACAAGAGTGTTTCATGCCAGGCCCTGAGGTGAGAAAGAGCTTGGTGTGTTTTACACCAAATGAAGGAGCTAATTTTATCTTATTTTAGAGGTGTGGTAGGACCCATAGTTTTCTCATTTTACTGGGATCTGCTGGTGGGTCACACCTGAGTCCCCCCAGGGTTTGGCACCTTCCCTCAAGTTTAGTAGGTATGAATTTTTGCTCTCTCTGGGATAGGGTCCTCTCCTTTCCTTCCTACTGAATCAAGGGGGTATGTGAAAAGTGAGCACAAAAACAATGAACAGATAAGTTACAAACATGACAGATATTAATATAGGTATATAAAAATCACTTAAAATGTAATTGGTCTAAATACACCAATTAAAAGACAGAGATTGTCAGGATGGATAAAAAAATAAGACCCAACTATATTTTATCTATGAACTATCCTTTAAATATAAAGATGCAGATTAAAAGCAAAAAGATAGGGAAATATATACCATGTTAATGCAAATTAAAAGATAGCTGGAAGGCCGGGTGTGGTGGCTTATCCCTATAATCCCAGCACTTTGGGAGGCTGAGGCGGGCAGATTACTTGAGATCAGGAGTTCGAGACCAGCCTGGGCAACATGGGGAAACCCTGTCTCTAACAAAAAATACAAAAATTAGCCAGCCATGGTGGCGCATGTACCTGTAGTCCCAGATACTCAAGAGGCTGAGGCATGAGAATCGCTTGAACCTGGAGGCAGAGGTTGCAGTGAGCCGAGATCCTGCCCCACCGCACTCCAGCCTGGGCAACAGAGTGAGACACTGTCTTAAAAAATTAACATAGCTGCAGTAGCTGTGTTAATTTCAGACAAAGCAAGTACTTCTGATGATTCAGAAGAACATCAAGGTTAAAGAGAGGCATTACATAATGATAAAGAGCTCAGTTCTCCAAGAAGACAACCAACTTTATTGTGTACACACCAAACAACAGAGTGTCAAAATACGTGAGGCAAAAATTGATAGAACCGAAAGGTGAAATGGACAAATCCACTGTGGTGGTTGTGACTTCAACACCACTTTGTCAGTAATTGATAGATCAAGCAGGCAGAAATATCACTAAGGATTAGATGATCTCATCAGTACTGCCAAAATAAACAGAGTGGAAGCTGCCAATATTTCAAGGCCTGGGCCCAAAACTGGCACAGCGCTGCTTTCACCTACTCTTGATCAAGTGTTCAAAGAGACCAGATTCAAGAGTAGGAGACGTAGACCACACCTTTTAATGAGGAGCATCAATGAATCTGGGGGCCATGTTTTAAAACCCCATATAGAGTTTGGTTTTTATTCTAGTCTGAATTAAATCTGTGCTCTCATCTTTGTACAGAGTTCTCTCAGCTATCCTTTCTGAACATGTATTCACTGACTCCTTTATGGGTTAATTTCATTAGATTTTAGATCTCTCCTTGAGAAGAACAAAGACATAGGGTGGGGAACATCACACACTGGGGACTGTTGTGGGGTGGGGGGATGGGGGAGGGATAGCATTAGGAGAAATACCTGATGTAAACCACGAGTTAATGGGTGCAGCAAACCAACAGGGCACATGTATAAATACGTAACAAACCTGCATGTTGTGCACATGTACCCTAGAACTTTGTATGTGTATATATATACACACATATATGTGTGTGTGTGTATATATATATGTGTGTGTATATATATATATATATATATATATAGAAGATTCTGTTTAGTGTAAATGGCTTTGTATAGAGGGGGACCTTCTGTCCTAGTGTACCTGGCACAATTCTGGTTTATGCTTGTCATTTTTGTGTGATTAATAGTGCTCTTTTTACTCTGAATACTGTCCCATTTGGATGATAAATTATATGATCATATTATATAATGTTTTATTTTTCTGGAAACTTGGTAAAATATTTTGCCCAAAACCAAAATTTGATTAAAGTATGTTATTGTGGGATCCAACTGAGTATTTAGAGGCATTAATGTCAGCGAATCTGTGGGAGCATTTTTGAATAGTTTATGAGTGCTATTGAATCTGTAATGCAGATTTGTGAATTGATTTTAAAAGTTTCATGGGAGGTTAATGAACTTTATGTACAGTTCTTAGATGGCAAGGTATGGCAATTAGACATGATTTTTATGAAATAAGAACTAATCAATCTAAAATTCAAATGACCTACTCAGATCCCTTACTACTCATAATATAAATGTTAGGCTTAGAGTAATTCAAGATAGCTGAAATGCTGGAAATGTGAAAGAATTAACAAGCTGGGGTTTGGGTGAAATTAGGTGCTGTTAGAGCTCAAAGCTAACAGGTTGCAGTGTCAGTGAGTTTTAGTTAAATGCTCCGAGTCTATTTAGCACTGGCTTGTACAAAAGAAGTATACTATACCACTAGTAGGAATTATAACAATGGAGAGATGGCAGATACCTTAAAAATCTAGGACTGCAATTTGCATAGAGTAATCAGTGCAAGATTGTATGGTAGACACTGTTGATGTTGGGGAGGTTATCAGACAGAAAGGAAATTATTTTAAAGATTTCAGGTGTAAGACTTTTTTTTTATGCTTAATGGTTGATTCTTGAGCAAATATGTTTTCCCTTCCTTCTAGAGTTCTGAGGAAACAGACATAACATTTCCCTGTATAAACAAATTCTTTGAAATTTCAAAAGATAATTCTGTCTCTAGTTCAGAATGGTCTCTTTGGGATTGTTGTGTTTTTAACTCTCTGTTTTCAGGGTTTTAAATCAATGATCCTAGAGATTTGCAAGCATTGTCTGAGCTGAGGGAAAATTGTAAACATCAGGCACTTTGGTTAATAGTTGAAAGACCTGTTGTAACCCAACAGAGAATAAGGTAGAAGCCATTCCTAATTGGCCTGATGGATGAGACAGGAGAGTGAATTCTGACGGCTTAGCAGTCAGCATAGGTATTGACAAGACAAGCCCCTGAGGATGCAAAAGAGGAACCAAGGGCTTTTGTTGTGTGTCTGGTCAAACCTCTTAGGAGAAAGAAGAGGGAAATTGAGATATTGAGAAACCAAATAAGTAGTGTTACAAATGAGGCCTATTGGGAATCCTGAAGGAAGGCAAATTCCTAATGAGAAAGCAATGGTCTAGGTTAAACAGTGACTTTTTATTTAAAAAAAAAAAAGTTAATTTTTTTTACTGCTTGTTCTTGGGAAGATTTCTCTGCTAAGTGCTGGAGAGTTAAGGGCACCTGGAACTGTGCCCAAAGTAGAGCATAAAGGATTATTAAATTAAAAGAATGTGTATCATCTCAGTGAAATAGAAGGGATGAAATAACAGACCACCAATATTTAGAGCTGGGCAAAGAGAGAAACAAAGAACAGAGGAGAGATTGTCTAGAGAGGTGGCGAGAAAACCAGCAAAGTACCAAGGAAGAGAGTTTCAAAGAGCATGGACGATAATGGCAAATATTCAGAAAAGTCAAATCAATGAATCCTGAAAGGAATTTATTACATTTTGCCACTAGGAAGATTTTTTTTTTTTTTAAAGAATGTTAAGGGACTGGTGGGGATGGATACTAATTGTTTTGTGTTGAAGAGAGAATCGGGGATGAAAAAGGTAGGGTGAAATACATATAAGCTACTCTTTTTAGCAGTGAGGCAGGGAAAGAAAAGAGAATGAGAAGAAAGGGGAGAAGTGTTTTGTGTTGTTTCAGTTTTAAACTAAATGGGAAATAATCGAGTATGTATATAGACTATGACAAAGGAGTGAGTAGAAAGAGAAAAAGCTATTAAGGAAACACTTGAAGTATATTCTTGACGAAGAAATCTGAGAAGCTCTATTTTCTCTGTCACTTGAACTTTATTTCATTTGCTCCGTGTAATTGGTCTTCCTCGTTCTTTTTCTGATAATGTGTAGATATGAAATAGCTTTTTATTGTCAGCTTCATCTCATTTAGAATCTAGACCTGTAAGAAAATTATCCTTCTTAAATATCTCTTAGTTTTATTCATGTTCTTTTGAAATTCAAATATATCATGGAACTCTCTGTGTAGCACATTTGTTTTTCTTCTTTGCTCCATTTTCTTCATTGATGCTAGTTGTGATTTTTTTTATGACATCTCTTTTTTTTTGTGAATTTTCTTCCTTGATACCACCTCTCTCTTTGTAATTTAGAGTTATGAAATAAAGCTACTATTTATTGAACACTCCATTTTTTTCAACTGTAAAAATAGGGTTAATAGAATTGATTTCATGCAGCTGTGAAGAATATATATAAGCAAATACATTTAATATTTAGAACATTGTCTCACATAAATGTTCAGTGAATATCAGCTACTTCTTTTTCATTTCTTATAACAGTCCTAGAAGAGATTTCAGATAATACAATTTCCCTTATTTTACAGGTGAAGAAACTGAGACCCAGAAAGTTTGAGTAATTTGCCTGTAATCACACAGCTAAGTGCCAGGGCCAGAATTCAGATCCAGTTAGTCCAACTTCAGAGCTGAGTTCTTAACTTTTATCATTTTTTCTAAAATTTCAAAATCTGCTTTCTTGAAATCTATTGTTATCCTACCCTTCTGTCATGCCATGACTATGCCAATTGTAAGGTCCAGGGTCAGGTTTGAGCCCCAGCCAAGGTCCGAGGGGAGTGGGTAGATGGGCAGATAGCTGAAAGAACACTCGGCGGGGGCATAGGCAGGTGAATGTGGTTTTATTCAGCATCTCTCTCATCGACAGCTTTTTCACACTGTCCGCCTTTATCTTGGCTGGCTGCTCCAGCTCCACAGCTCCTCTCAGCAGCCAGCTCTGGTGCTCTGGCTGCTCCCACACACCGCCGCACGGCCAGCTCTCTCTTGTCTTCAGCGTCAGCAGCTTGACTCCTTCCCTCTGGGCATGAATGTGAGCCATGTCGAGCCATGCAGTACCCTGGCTCCCCTCTATTCGTCTGCAAGATGGACAACTCTGGTACCTCTTTTTCTCTAGGTGCAAGAGCCAAGCCATGCTGTGCTATGCTGACCCGTGCTGAACTGAGCCCCCAATGCACAGCATCAGCCGGGCAATTATACCTTTAACAGATAGTAATGGCTTAGAGCCAAGTATGAACTTACACAAACAGGTTATTTAACAAGTGGAGTATGTGCCTATGTCCTAAACTCGCTGAGTCATGAAGGTCTGGATGTCTGCCTCAGCCTTTTTCTTGACCAAAGCACGTCCATGTACCTTATACCTTCCTTTTTAATAATTAACTCTAGGGTGTGTAGCCAGTTTCTTAGATAATTCTCTTATTTTCCCTCTGTATCAATGCTGTTTTTTCTCTCTAGTCATTTATTATTAGTATTCTCCACTGTTCTAGGCAATTCCACAGTGACATCATAGCTATTTCCCCCCTTTTTTCACCCAAGTGATTTGTGAGTTTTGATATAGCAGGTGCCTGCATGAAATAGAGCGCTCACTGCTCACCTTCCCTGTCAGATAGGTTTATTTTGGACAAGATTTTCTATTCCTTTGCTGCCTTCTCATGTGGACTTCAGCCCAAGATTTGATGGGATCCATTTCTCTTACTACCTTTTTATTCATTGCCATATAAGCATATGACAAATATAACTTCTGACTCACCAGCACCTTTCAACCCTTTTATCCTTCTCACAAATAACATAGGAACTAATATTATAGTAAGAACTATACCTGAAAAAATAAAAATTTTTCTAATAGGTTTTGGAGTAAATCAGAATCTCAGCCCTCTTGAGCCTCTACCCGAAGTATACCCCAGTTCTTGCTGTGAATGTAGTTGAGTTTTCAAAATTGAGTTAAGAGGAGACATTGATTCTCTGTACCTGTTGTGTCCTTTGAAACTCTTGCCAATTTTTCATTATCTTTGTTCTTATTTTTTAAGTCACTTCCTTGTACATGTGTATCTACATCGGTGTATTTATATTGTTTACATGTATTTATTCATATAAACTGTCAGATACAACTTTCTTAAATTGTTAATCACTTTTGTGATGATTGATGTGACCTAGACTAACTTACCATTGACCCTCTGTTAAAAAAGGGCTCATTTAATTAATAAGACCTGGAGAGAACCACTGTATTTAAGGTTATTTCATCCAATAGACGTGGTTTTGTAGAGGATGTTTATAGTTGTAGATTTAATTATTGTAGCTGGCACAGCCAGATCTCTATTTAGAGATAATGTCAGGAGACACTTAATGATCAGCCTGTGTAGTTATGTTTCCCTTTCTACTTTTGAAAAACTTTTCCTGGATTTATATGCATTTGTGCGCATGTGTGTGAATGTGGGTGTGTGTATATTACAAAGAAAGTTCAGAGAGGTAGCAGAGATTATTTTTGAAAGTTGGAGAAAGCAGAGTTGGCAGGATGAATGATGGGCCTGTGTTTACATATCTCATTGTTAATAGCTGCACTGAAAAGTTGGGCGTCTCAGTTTCTCATCTGCCACTTTCTTACTGTACTTCAGAGTTGGAGCCATTCCATTACCTGAAATTAGTGAATTGTCCTCTTTTTTTGAATATCTGGTATAATTTATATTTTCTTTTTCTTTTTTTTTTTTTTTTTTTTTTTGAGAGACAGATTCTCACTCTGTCGTCCAGGCTGGAGCGCAATGGTGCATTCTCAGCTCACTACAAGCTCTGCCTCCTGGGTTCACACCATTCTCCTGCCTCAGCCTCCTGAATAACTGGGACTACAGGCGCCTGCCACCACGCCCGGCTAATTTTTTGTGTTTTTAGTAGAGACGGGGTTTCACTGTGTTACCGTGTTAGCCAGGATGATCTCGATCTCCTCACCTTATGATCCACCCACCTTGGCCTCCCAAAGTGCTGGGATTACAGGCGTGAGCCACCGCACCTGGCCAATTTGTATTTTCTTTTTAGTCACTCAAAATTGGTGATTTTTATAGCATACCGATTGGATGCATTATTTGACACTTAAGCATTTGTGTTCCCTCACTTTCTTAGATTCAAAATCCGTGACTTCAGCTGACTAATCAGTGGTCTGGATTTTTAAAATCATGGTAAAACAAAGACAATAAATGATATGTTTCCTTTAAAAATTTGTGTATTTGAAAACAAAGATAAAAGGAAAGGTAATCCTATGTATTATAAGCAGACTAAGTTGCTTATCTACCATGGACACAGGACATTACTTTTATAGTGTCAATTTTTGATAGTAATTTTTATATAGCTACATTCCAGGCTTTTTTGAACAAAAGAGTTGAAATTAATCTTAAGAGACAAATGGTAGACAGTTACTAATCAGTGATTAAAACCTTTGTTTGCAGGTATTTTACATACAAAAATTTAGATATTTATATTCAATTTACCTAATTTACAGATATGCTACTCTTAAAAAAACTTCTTTTTATAAGCTAATGTATTACACAAGCCAAAGTCCTGTTTATTTTCTGGGCTAGCATTTGTATCTAAGGTGCTGTTATGGAAGGATGACTACTGATTTCCCATCTGTTTCAGTTGGAGAAGAGTCATGCCAGTTGTATTCATTGCTCATTTTGGGTGAAAACTGAGCACATATCTACCTGCTTTTGAATATATGTTGCCCCTGAAACTAGGTACTGTATTCTTCTAACACTCATTTTCAACTTAAGTGAAAAACATATCAGAATGCTTTCTATTAGTGACTGTGAGGACTGACACACACACAAAGGAGAAACATTTAGGAAAGCTGACTTCTGTGATTACTTCCTCTCCTCCCCCTCCCCCTCCCCCTTCCCTCCCCTCCCTTCTCCTCTTTCTTTCTTTCTTTTTTTTTTTTTTTTGTTTGACTGAGCCCTCACTCTGTCACCTAGGCTGGAATACAGTGGCACGATCTCGGCTCACTGCAACCTCCGCCTCCTGGGTTTAAGCGATTCTCCTGTCTCAGCCTTCCAAGTAGCTGGAATTACAGGCATGTGCCGCCACACCTAGCTAATTTTTGTACTTTTAGTAGAAAAGGTTTTGCTGTGTTGGCCAAGCTGGTCTTGGACTCCTGATCTCAGGTGATTGATCTGCCTCGGCCTCCCGAAGTGCTGGGATTACAGGCATGAGCCACTGCCCCTGGCCGACTTAGGTGATCGCTTACTTATTTTATAAATGGTCCTATGAACAGAGAAAGCTGATGTAGTTGTTTGCTGTTTTATTCCTTATTTGTGATAGTTGGACTTCATTCACTCCTGAAGTGTTTATTGAAGCCAACTTGTGTGAAAGGCATCTATCCAAGGAAAAGCCATATAAACATGAATTCTCCTCAAAGTGGCCAAATTCTTTTTTCTCACGTAAAAGGAAATTAGATTTTTTTACTAGATGCTAGATTTGGTAGCTGAGGTTTAACATTACTGAATCGCTTCTTGTTTAAGACCTTGCCAGTTTGCCTTACTTTGTAGCACTAAACCCAGCAAAGCAGATTGCTCTGTAGAAAAGGGATGCTAATGTCCTGTTTGGTGGTGATGAACACACATGTAATTGCTTGTAAAGCCCTGAAAGTAGCTTAGATGTTTTTAAGAAATTGTGTATTCAGGTTTTCAAATAAATACAATGAAGATTTGCTACCAGATTTTATAGTATGTATGTATAACTACAGTAGTGAAGTCTTGGTCTTGGAAATTTATTAACTTTTTCGTATATTTATCTTATAAGTACATTAACGTTATAGTCTGTTTTGAGGTTTATATAGTGGACTTACAAACTCAGTTAATTGACTTTTATTGGGTGGGATTAAAATATATTTTTAACTTCTTAAGGTGAACGTTGTTGATTATGTTAGCTTTTACTTCACTGGTTCTTATTTATCTTCATTCAAAGCTCTACTTTAAAAAAATGTAGTAATACAAAGTTGATTAACGTCCAGCAAGATCAACTATCATGTTACTTAACTGGATTAATCTTGCAGTAGACCCAGCATCCACATCCCTCTGGAGTCTGCTGTCTTTCTCCATATCCCTACCGCTTCCTTTGTTTCTGCTCTCCAGGCTTTAAATATGCTTTGCTGTCCCATTTCTGCATCTTTGTTCATGATAGACCCCTTCAGGCTTAAGTGGCTTGTGTCTCCTTTTTACATGCCTACTACCAATCCCATCTGCAAGGTTTAACTCAAGCTCCATCTATACCAGGAAACTTTTCTGACTTCTGACAAGACTATCTCTCTGACCGAACTTTGTCAGGTTCCTCCAGGCCCTCTTCTCAGCTAGGTGTCACCCTTGGCCCGCATCCTTGACAGGGCTTCACAGACCAGTTTTAGCGAGAGTCTTGCTTAGTCAGTCTAGAGAGAATCCCCTCACCCTGATGTCTGTCTGATCACCCTGCCTGCCCTCAGTAAGAATCATGTTATGTCAGCTTAGCAAGAATTCCTTCTAGCCTGATGTCTCCTGTTAGTAATTTTCCATACACCAATTCCCCAGCCTGCTTCTGGCTATAAGTCCTCACTTGTTCTTTGTATCCTGAGTTGACCCTAATCTTTATTTCCCCATGCAATTGTCTTGACACCTATCACAATAGTCTCTTTTACTATTGAAACAAGGATCAGAATAATTTTTTCTTTAACACTTCTTGCATGATTCAGTTACTGCCTTGCTTGGTATCTCTTTTAGTTCCTCATATATATCAACTTACTCTTCAGTACCTGTTGAAATGTTGCAGCTTCTTCACTCCCAGAGTTTGGCGAGCAGGAGGGAGTATTACAGCTCTTACTCTCACAGTTTGGTGAGTTCTGAGTTCTTGTCTCATGACCAAGAGGAATGACGTACACAGACACTGGAGAGAATGAGTAAGTCAGAGTTGAATTTTATTGAGTAACAGAAGGAAAGCTCTCAGCAGCGAGAGGGGACCCAAATGTGGGTTGCTGGCTGCAAGCCTGAGTCCTGGGTTTTTATGGGCTTAGAATGGTCAAATGTGTGTCAGTTGGTTTATGGATAGACTTGGGAAAAGCAACATTCAGAAAGAGGTATGATAGTGTAAAGAACCAATCGGGGGCTGAAGTGAAGGCTTGGCCTGGGACCAGTCAGGGGCTGAAATGAAGGCTTGGCCTGGGACCGATCAGGGGCTGAGTGTACTGAATGAGAATGGAAGTTCTCACTCTGGTCAGTGGACTCTATCTGGAACTGATAGTTTGGTGTTCAGACTTCAAAATGTCCTTTGCTTGAAGGTCGAGTTTTACTGGGAACCCGTTCCTGTCTGCCTGTGAATTTGTCTGCCTCCTGTCGCTATCAACAGTACTGTAAATAGATGCTCAATTAATAAGTTACCTGTGTGATGATTGGAACGTGTTTTGGAACATTCCAATCAGGCTAAGGTTGATGAGACAAGACGAACAAATGGACTTTTGGGATAGAGATTTGTTGTCAGGACATAGGAAGGTCTTCAACTGAACATTTGGGTATAGCCTCTGTACCTGGGTTCATAGAGTAACATCTGCTAGCAGAATTCTCCTGGAGATGATTTGATTGGTTGTCTTGATGATTTGATTGGTTGTCTTCTGTCACTATAAATAGAGCACTCCCACTGGACTGAATTCCAGCCAGGCCATCTCGGAGGTATTGTGCCCCATAGGTTCTGCCTCCATGTGCCTGCGAGGCCTCTACACCACTTTCTCACTCAGTCTTCTGTTGCCTAGCTAGCAAGATTGCTTTCACCAATAAATCAAAATGCAAGAGTCATGAAACATTATGAAAGAAAAGTGTTGGAGTCATTTTCCTTATGAGGAAAGTGTGACCTTATTGGAACTTGAGGCTTCCTGGGTGATGTGGTTTGGCTGTGTGTTCCCACCCAAATTTAATGTTGAATTGTAATTCCCAGTGTTTGGGGAGGGACCTTGTGGGAGGTGATTGGATCATGTGGGCGGATTTCCCTGTTGCTGTTCTCATGATAGTGAGTGAGTTCTCAGGAGATCTGGTTATTTTGAAAGTGTGTAGCACTTCCCCCTTCGCTCTCTCTTCTTCTTGCTCCACCAAGTGAGGAAAGTGCTTGCTTCCCTTCGCCCTTCTACCATGATTGTAAGTTTCTTGAGGCCTTCCCAACCATGTTTCCTGAACAGCTTGTGGAACTGTGAGTCAATTAAACCTCTTTTCTTATAAACGACCCAGTTTAAGATGTCTTTATAGCAGTGCAAGAACAGACTAATACACTGGGTTTCTACTTAAGCCCATCCACTAAAAGGATATATTATTAAACCACAGCAAAATAGATGACCAACTATAAAAGTTCTGTAGAATGTTGTTTTTGGGGAAAAAAAAATCTACATCTGAAAAAATCCTGGAAAATATACATACACGTTGAAGAATTTAACTCTGAATAGTGAGATTACTGTTGGTGAAAAATTTTTCTGTACTGACCAAGTATTCTTCCATAAATATGTATCAATCAGTGTTATAATTAAGATAGGACTTATTAACGTCTTTCTAAAATATATTGGTTTACTTTGACGTTTGTAAAGAATGATTAGTTGAAAACCACCAAGAATAATGACACTACTTTCAGATTAAATAATTTCATCATGAGTGTCTTGAAAAAACAAAAACAAAAACAAAACACTGTTATAAGCAGAGTGCCTTTAATGAATGAAGGAGTAATATAAGAGTGTGGACTACACATGTTTCTTCTGTGGTTCATGCTTTAATTATTGCAACCCCACAGATAACTTAGAAAGTCTGACCACCTAGATCCCAATTGTGAACCTGCCTCTTCTAGTTGTATGACTTACAACAAATTATTTAGCTATCCTGTGTCTCAGTTTCTTTATAAAGAAGATAATGATAGTATCCATCACACAGAGGTATTAGAGTGATTAAATGAGACAATGTAAATGAAGTCCTTGGCCCAGGGCCTGCCACGTAGTGGATACTTGAACATCAGTGCTAGTTTTGCTTTTGCTTTATTTTTAGAGACAGGGTTTCACTCTGTCACCTATTCTAGAGTGCGGTGGCAAAATTATAGCTCACTACAGCCTTGAACTCTTGGGCTCAAGCAATCCTCCTGCCTCAGCTTCCCAACTAGCTGAAATTAAGGGTGTGAGCCACCTCGCCTGGCTCTATTTTTGAATTAAAGACTATTATCTTGATATTAAAGTTGACTGTGTATAAAACCAGTTCATTCCAAATCAGGCTAATTTATACTTCGGCTTGCTTGCTAGGTTTTAGAAGTAACACTGGCATAGGTCTTTTATTTTCTTTTTGTTTTTCCTCCTCTCCTCTCCTCTCCTCTCTTTTCTTTTTTTGAGATGGAGTCTCACTCTGTTGTCCAGGTTGGAGTGAAGTGGTATGATGCCAGCTCAATGGAACTTCTGCCTCCTGTGTTCAAATGATTCTCCTGCTGCAGACTTCAGAACAGCTGAAATTACAGACACTTGCCACCAAGCCTGGCTAATTTTTGTATTTTTAGTAGAGATGGGGTTTCACCATCTTAGCCAGGCTGGTCACGAGCTTCTGACTGCAAGTGATCTGCCTGCCTTGGCCTCCCAAAGTGCTGGGTTTACAGGTGTGAGCCACCACGCCTGGCCAGCGTAGGTCTTTCTTATACCAGTTATATATAACTCTTAGAATTTTTTCTTTTTAAAATCTGTTTAGCTCTTCAGTTATATATGAAGTAATATAAAACCTGATCTTCAACATGTGTAGGTAGTTCTTTTTCAACTTTATATTTAATTGAATAACTTTTTAATTTGATAATGGTCTTGCCTGTAAGACAGTCCATTTTAAGTGACACCCTTATTTTTAGAATAAGAGTCCTTTAGATTCAGGTAATCAGTGATGCCACGTAGCATTGTTCTCTAATCCTTTTTTTGTCATAAAAACGTTAAAGTACATAAATTTGGCTTTTCTTGATATTATTTTTAATTTCCTTTTGAATATATTCAACAGTAACATTTCCTATAAGTATGAAAGTAATACATTTTTATTGGGGAAAATAAAAATCACTCATAATCCTCTTGTCTTAATATCTCTCTATTACTTTCACCAGGCTACTGTGAAATTTTCTTTATTTGTTCTCCAAGGGCCTTTGCAGGCAACCAGAAAAAGAAAATACTAGCTTAAAATTGTGTTTATAACTTAGACTGGAGGGGTGTGTGTGTGTGTTTTGGTCTCTATTAGAATGGGTGGGGAAGAGTCTGAACTCTGAATACCCCTGCCTTAATGACTCTTGAGGGCTGTTTTAATTGTTTTCTCCTGCTGTTCTAAGCTTCACTTAATTTCATATGACTATTTTTGGATGCGACATGCAAAATCTCTGGTTAATACTATTTGGCAGTGAATACTTGGGGACTCCTCAGAGCCTCATAGTGGTGAATCAGTGATGTGATTTTTTTTTTGTGCATCTCTTTTCACTTCTTTGGAGATGCTTTTTTTCATGAGAGTGGAAACTTGACTTTTCTTGCATGATCCTGGACGTGTATGCCTCTGTTAGAGAAAGGGGGGGCATTTATGACTCTGTTTAAGAAACAGGAACAGAACGCTTTAAACACATCTTTGGACCAGGAGGCTTGAAATGCTGTAAAGTTGAGCATCAGATTTATCTGCTTTTCTTTAATTCTAGCTCATGTAATGATTCACTCTCATCGTGATGGTGTATTTGGCTTTTAAAACAAAATTATGAATGAATGGATTTGACTTTGATTTTTAGATACAGTATGAGATGTAGTATGTAAGAATTAGCAAGAGTGTAATAAGTAATCAAAGATTGAGGACAAGTGATAATATCAAGAAGTATATCCATTTCTTTTCTGCTTTTCTAAGACAGTTTCTGTGGGAAAATAAAAAGCTACTACAGATAAAAATCTATTTGAAATGGCAACTTGACCTCAGAAGGAGAAAATTTGATTTCTCTAGAAATGTAAAATACAGCCTTTTCAAAGACCTCAGTAATGTGTTTCTCCAGACAAGTATTCTTGAAAGTAGGATCAGAGAAAAACGAAAATACCTCTTCCTCCTCCCCCTCCCCCCTCCTCCTCTTCTCCTTTTCCTCCTCTCCTTCTCCTCTTCCTCCTCCACCCTCCTCCTACCTGGTTTCTCCTTCCCCCTTTCTTCCTTCTTCTTCATTTTTGTTATTTGGTGTTGGTTTGCCTTCACAGAATTCCTTTCTTCATAGTTTTCAGTGTATGTGGGTATTATATGGTACATGTGGGTATTATGTTTATGTATAAACTTACAGAACTAATTAACATAGTAGGTTTCAAATCTCAGTATGTGAGAAAAATCAATCTGAAAAAGTCCTCATAAGGAACTACATTCACTTATTTTTTATGAAACTATCCCATCTCATCAAACACGGCCCTTCTCTAGTAATTTCAAGAGTATATGCAAACAACTACTTTTTACCTCTGTGGATGACTTGGGGATTTTTCCTGTGCTTTGCCTTCTTTTGATGTGTTTGCGGTTCTTCCATTCCTGGTCCTTGATAACTTTGCCTTACTTTTCTTTAGAATTTTTCCTTCTTTCATCATTCATTTTGGTACTTTCCTGTCTTCTCTGTTAGCCGGTAATCTCCTCAAGGGCTCTATGCATGTTACTTCTTGCTCCACCTGGAACAGTTCCTTGCATCTAGGAAATATTTCTCTTCAAGGTCCTGAGAAGTATACAACCCACAGCCCTAAAACTTCAGAAGGTTAATGTATTAAAATGGATGATTAAAGTCTCTCAAAATTGAATAATCAAACATCAAAGCAGATAAGCACAAGTCATCTCAATGAGAAGAGTGGAAGAATTAGAAACCGAGTGTGAACTCTGCTTTGAAGTTCACACACACAGGGGTTGTGGGGGTAGAAAGGTCACAGAAGAAGTGCAAGCACTCACCTCCTGACATCATTGTTTCCAAGGAGAGTTCGTTTCAAGCATGAAAGCACAGAACAAATATAGATGTGAATTAAATTGACAAATGTCTTAGGACATTTGATAGTACTTTGGTTCTCTATGGAGTTCTGGTTGAAGACTTGAGATGACTGTTTCACAGAATTTTAAAGAAATTTGGAGTTGAAATTGTTTCATCATTGTCAGTGACCTTTGAGGAACTATGAAAAATTGGAGAGACGTTAGCAGTCTTGAGATGTCCAGACCTTTACAGAAGATAAATCTATTAACCAGAACCAAAGGAAGTGTTGTCACATTCCCTTTTCATGCTCTTCTTCTTCCCCCTTCTCTAATGAAAATATTGTTCCGGTGGTTTCTGAACAATTAGAAAGCAAAATAGTGACAAGAAGTTAGTAAAAAAAAAAAAGTCATACTTAAATAACCTTAATTCCTTGTTTGGATCAGATTTTTAAGCTAGTAGACTTGCAGAACACTGAAGCTATTATATATCTGCTTATTTTTAAAATGTTGCTAAATGTTCCCAGTTATGTTCTGGTAGATAGGAGGATTATAGGCAGTTGAATGATGTGCTGTTGCTGATGGTGGATCTAAAACAGGCTGTTCAGCTGTACCTCAGAGTGTAGTACGTTTTCCAGTAAGGTGCCTTTTCAGTATTTCTTTTACGTGGTAAGGACTTGACTCATTTGTTCACCACTGAGCTTTCAACTATGAGGATACTCAAAATAGTTGAAAAACTTTTGAATGTTTATAATAAAAAGGAGACTTCAGTTTTGGAGAGACCAGGCAAAGGAAGAGAAGCAGTGAGAAGCTGGTGTTGGAACCTGAAGGTTTAACACAATGATTTTCAGTCCTGGTTGCATATGAGAATCACTGCAGGTGTTTTTATAAATACAGATGCTAGGACTCCACCCCACACCAGTTAAATCATGGGCGGGGCTAGGCATTGTTGTTTCAAATTTCCTCAGGTGATTCTGATATGCAGCCAAGGTTGAGGACCTGTACCTTGTCATCTGCACAGCTGCAAAAGCTCAGCCCATTCATCTACAGGCTTTGCCTAATGCACACAGGGGCGGCTGTGCTGAGCAGCAGCCAAAACAGTAGCCGCTATTCCACTGCTTCCAAGAGACTGCCACGATGGAATCCTCTCTGCCTCACATCACTATGTCATATCCCAGGCGCTACCCAAAGTATAAAACTCCCTGATCATCCACTATCCCTCAGACTGCATCCTCATATTCTTCTTCCTTTTTGTTTTAAACCATCTGAAAGTATCATGTTTCTTAATATATGCCCCATACTGTCCCTTTCCTCCATCCTTTAGGCTCTTTCCATGTGTTCTAGATACAGAACATCATTCTCTGATCAGGAAATTCCTACATATTCTCTACCTCTTTTCAGAGTGTTTACTTCTGCTTTAACAGAAAACTGGCTGTCTCTTGCCAGTCCCCCAAGTAACTCATAAATTTATATGTCTGGCCTAGATTTTTCTATTGAGATTCAGATTCATAAATACCAATGCTTCCTTTATGTCTCCAGTTGGATGTTCCCAGACTAAGATCTTCTTCTCAGACAGAACTCTTGATACTTTTTGTCTAAATCTTTCCTCCTTTAATTTCAATCATTTCAATAAATGATACCTCCATCCACTTAGATGCTAAAATCAGGAAGTTATGGAGTCATCCTTTATAATTTCCCTAATCCAATTCAGTTTCTCCTGACAGCCTGTTTCTTCTGTCTTCAAAATACCATTTTCCTTTTTTTTCCATTGCTCTTACCAGTACCCTGGTAATATTAGCCACCAAGTTTCACCCAGAGCCCCACAACAGCTTTCTGACTGCCCTTCCGTTTCCCACTGTGTGCTCCTTCAGGAATTCTCCACACCATAGTGAGTGAGCTACAGGTACAGAAGTTAATCATGCTGTTACCCTTCTTAAGATCTTTCAATGTTTTTTGTATCAGTCCTTTATGCAGCCCAGAAGGCCCTTTGTGATCTGGCTACTGTCCTTCTCTCTAGCTCTTCCACCCACAACTCCCTAGCTCTATCCTTCCTCCCCAGTTTTTTCTTTCCCTCCCTCCTTCCCTTCTTCATTTTTGTTTAACACATCACATTCTCTCCCTCTGAGCTTTTGTGCAGGTTGTTCCATCTGCCTGCAATGTTCTTGGCTTATTCTTTTATCTTCCTTTTTTCAGCTTAATCCTTTCCTGTGGAATGTAAAAACAGACCCTTCCCTTCCCTTCCCTTCCCTTCCCTTCCCTTCCCTTCCCTTCCCTTCCCTTCCCTTCCCTTCCCTTCCCTTCCCTTCCCTTTCTTTCCTTCCTTCCTTCCTCCCTCCCCTCTCTTTTGCCTCTTATTTTCTCTCTCTCTTCTTTTCTCTTTTTTAAGAGATGGGAAGCCGGGTGCAGTAGCTCACGCCTGTATGGACTAAAAGATTGACATATAACTGCATTTCACTGCAATGTATAGACTCAATTTTTCTGGATTCAAACAAAGTGTATTTTAATACTGTATAGTTGATGTTAGGGAACCATTTAATTTTTTACATGTTATCATATAGTACTATCATGTGTTTTAAAACAAAATGCTTATCTTTCAAAAAATAAAACTAATATAAAATAATATAAGGTCTGGGGCTTCTTTCAGAATAATTTCAGTGAATGAATATAGCACTGAGGCGGGCAGATCACGAGTTCAGTTGTTCGAGACCAGCCTGGCCAACATGGCGAAACCCCATCTCTACAAACGATACAGAAAATTAGCTGGGCATGGTGGTGCATACCTGTAATCTCAGCTACTCAGGAGGCTAAGGCAGGATAATTGCTTGAACCCAGGAGGCAGAGGTTGCAGTGAGCCGAGATTGCACCATTGCACTCCAGCCTGGGCAAAAGGGTGAGACTCCATCTCAAAAAATAAAAAACAAAAAAAATAAAAAGACATGGGCATGCTCTGTTGCCTAGGCTGAAGTGCATGGTACATTCATAGCTCACTATAACCTCGAACTCATGGGCTCTAGTGGTTCCCCCACCTCAGCATCCTAAGTAGCTGGGACTACAGGCATGTGCCACCATGCTCAGCTATTTTTAAAATTTTTGTAGAGAGAAAGGGTCTTGCTGTGTTGCCCAGGCATGTCTCAAACTGCTGGTCAGAAGTGATCTTCCTTCCCCAGCCTCCCTATTTCTTTTATATAGTGTGCTGTGATTTTCTCTTATCACGTTTATACCAATTCATATTGTACTCTTTAAAAAAGAACTTATTATAGAAAATAACTAGTAGAGAGCATAGTCATAATAAAGTTCCATTAAGCCATCACCCATCTTCAAACATTGGCAACTCATGACTGACCGTATTTCATCTATATTCATTCGCTGAAATTATTCTGAAAGAAGCCCCAGACCTTATATTATTTTATATTAGTTTTATTTTTTGAAAGATAAGCATTGTGTTTTAAAACACATGATAGTACTATATGATAACATGTAAAAAATTAAATGGTTCCCTAACATCAACTATACAGTATTAAAATACACTTTGTTTGAATCCAGAAAAATTGAGTCTATACATTGCAGTGAATTGCAGTTATATGTCAATCTTTTAGTCCATAGGTTACCCCTACCCTGCCTTTTTTCCCCCTTGAAATTGATTTGTTGAAGAAACAGATTCGTTTCTCCTATAGAACTTTATGAAGTCTGGGTTTTCCTTGTTGTTTCCTAATGGTGTTATTTATAACTTGTTCCCTTTTGCCCTTTAAATAAGTAGGTAGATTTAGACTTGGTCAGAATCTAACTGTTGATAATCTACTAAGTGATTATGGTTAGCAAAATGGTGATATTCAAATTCTGTCTTTCCTTCCTCATTTGTTACATGCAGTATATCTGTAGAGAAACTTCCTAAAATCAACTACAGTATTTAATTATACTGAGGTATAGTATATATGAAAGAGTATGAAAGGGAAGGAAAATGCTTGATATATTCTGTATTAAAAGGTTTTAAGTAATGAAATGATTCTATAATGACCTCCAAAATGACCAATTAAGTTTTTGTGTTTCATTTTAAAACTTATAAATTTAGACATACTTTATATCTTTAAATTGCAGGTATTATTTTACTAATGCACAAATTGTTTCATTTTACAAATGAGAGCCTCCGGAATCTCTTTGACATGCCTCAGTCATTTTTGTACTTAGGTGTTCTGTGTCTGTTTTCTTGGCTAGACTATTGGCTCTAGTCAATAGTATAGGGGACTAGACTGTATTGGGGGGATTTGCCTGTATTGTTTATCCTTTATCCCACACACAGACTCATAGTCTCTCAGTTAACATTTATTGAATAAGGGGTGGGATATTAAAATTTCATTAAGTGAAAGGCTGTCTTGTAGAAGAGGACCTAGTTTATTTAGTCTTTGTGGATTCAGATCTTGAATCAGAGTAAAACTCACAGGAAGCATTTTTGTCTCAACTTAGGGAAGAACTAAATAATTTGAATTTTTGTAGAGGAGTTGGGGTTCCATCAAAATCTTTTAGGGACTGCTTTGTTCCAGGCAGTGAGAGTACAAGGATAGACCATCAAGCCAGTGAGCATCTTTTTGTCCCTTTGGGAGCCTGGATGATTACTGAGGTTACTTTTAATTGCAAAGTGATAATGTTGACAGATTTCATTTTTAGAAAGGTGCAAATTTGGGTGGCTCAAAATTGCTGAAATGAACGTAATTTAATTTTTTCCTATGAACATTATATGCTACTCTAATATTATGTTTCTAAGTATTACGAGTTTGTGTATAAAGCATTGATAATGATGAATCATGCTTAGTAGCAATCAATTCTTTTTATAGGTAATAATTGTTGATTGAATATGCCCTTTCCTCATTGCATTAAATCTTTTTGCATTGTTAGTCACATCCTAATAAATAGCCATTCTACTATTGTTTTATTAATCTTTGAATTTTATTCAAAAAGAAATTAATGTGTCCATTTTTGCTTTGCTTGGTTGTATTTTTGAGGTTTTACTGAAGAACTATTTGCCCAACCAATGTCCTGAAGCATTTCCCAATGTTTTCTTTTAGTAGTAAGCTTCCACAAGCAAACAAATCAACAAAGTGAAGATACAGCCTATAGAATGGGAGAAAATATTTGCAAACTGTTCAACAGACAAGGGATTAATAACCAGAATACATAAGGAACTCAAATAGCAAACAACAACAACAACAACAACAAAAAACCCCAAAAAAATCCCCCCACACTCCTAAAGATCGATTAAAAAATGGGCAAAACATTTGAATAGACATTTCTCAAAAGTAGAGATATACATGTCCAACAGGTGTATGAAAAAGTGCTCAGCATCATTAAAAATATGAGAAATACAAATCAAAACCACAGTGAGATATCACCTCACTCCAGTTAAAATGGCTTTTATCCGAAAGACAGTCTATAACAAATAGTGATGAAAGTATGGAGAAAGGGGAATGCTTGTATGCTGTTGGTGGGAATGTAAATTAGTCTAGCCACTATAGACAACAGTTTGGAGGATCCTCAAAAAACTAGAACTGCTATATGATCCAGCAATCCCACTCCCAGGTGTATCTATCCAAGAAAGGAAATCAGTATGTTGAAGAGATACCTGCACTTCCATGTTTATTGCAGCACTGTTCACAATAGTCAAGGTATTGAATCAGCCTAAGTGTCCATCAGTGGATGAACGGATGAGGAAAATGTGATAGAATATTATTCAGCCATAAAAAAGAATTAGATATGGTCATTTGCTACAACATGGGTGGAACTGGAGAACATTAAGTTGGCAAATAAGCCAAGCGCTAAAGACAAATAGCACATGTTCTCACTCATATATGGGAACTAAAAAATTTTTCTCATGGAGGTAGAGTAGAATGATGGTTACTAGAGGTTGGCAAGGGTAGTGGAGAGATGGAAGATAAAGAGGGGTTGATTAATAGGCACAAAAATATAGTTACATAGAAGGAATAAGACCGTTTGGTAGCACAATAGGATGACTATAGTTAACAATAATTTATTGCATATTTCAGAATAGCTAGAGGAGTGGATTTGGAAAGTTCCCAACAAAAAGAAATGATAAATAATTGAGGTGGTGGATGCCTAAGTTACCATAATTTGCTCATTACACATTGTATGCTTATATCAGAATATCACACGTACCCTGTAAATATGTACAACTATAATGTATCCATAAGTTTTTTAAAAAAGAAATTAAGACAAACTAGTTTTAGTCTTCTTCCACTTCTCTCTGTATTACTTTGATATAGATTATGACAAGGTGTAATTACTGACAGTTTACCTTGAAATTCTAATTTATTTTTCTAGAATAAAATATAGTAGTTAGCACTTTTGGGATATTCCTAAAGAGTAAATGTTAAAACAGTATTGAGATGACTTCTTATTCACACCTGAATAGGAATTGAATTTAGATGACAATAACAATGTCATGAATATTTAAGCTTAATTTTTGAAATATGTATGTAATAAATACAGTATAGTGAGCATTTTAACTAGCATATAAAGAGGGAATTAAATGAAACACTATTAGTATAACTTTAAAAATATTTTTAATAATTTTGCCAAAAATCTGTAAATTCTTCTGAAAATATTGTCCTTGCCCTACTCCAGCTTTCTACTGTCCCTGCCTCTGTAGTATCTACATTTCCTTCTATTGCCTCTTGACCAATACGGCAAGGAAACAAGAGCATTGTATCTATCTGTACTTGGTCTTATTTTCCTTTGCAGTTTCTCTTGATACAAAATCATAATGGAAGAGAAAAGCAGAATATATTAAATTTCCCAGAGTATATTAAATTTATTTTGGGTATACTGCTTTCATTTCCTTCATATCCTCTAGACATAATTTCTTCTAGGTGTTAGCACATGGACACTATTTTCAAAGATGACCCAGATAATATTTGTAATTTTGTTTTCTTGTGCTAAGTTATTCTATTAATTTGAAGTAACTAATGGAATAGAAGACCTTTAGGCTTTCTTTGAGAATTTTTTTTCCTTAAGAAAGTTCTCTTTGAGCTTCATAACCAGCTTCTTTTGAAACTGGAAAATGTACTTTGAGCTAAGTGGGAGTTTTCCTTTATTGTTTTTGCAAAACATTAAATGAACAAATGAATGGGCGAGAAAATAAATAGGCTGTTTTCTTTACTGAAAACTTCTATGCAGGGGCCTTTGTTTTTTTTTTTTTTTTTTTTTTGAGACGGAGTCTCGCTCTGTCGCCCAGGCTGGAGTGCAGTGGCTGGATCTCAGCTCACTGCAAGCTCCGCCTCCCGAGTTCACGCCATTCTCCCGCCTCAGTCTCCCGCGTAGCTGGGACTACAGGCACCCGCCACCTCGCCCGGCTAATTTTTTGTATTTTTTAGTAGAGACAGGGTTTCACTGGGTTAGCCAGGATGGTCTCGATCTCCTGACCTCATGATCCGCCCGTCTCGGCCTCCCAAAGTGCAGGGGCCTTTGAAAACAGTATGCTGAGAATAGATAGGGCTCAAGGACAGTATCTCCAACTGAACTTTTAATGAACTCCCGTAGGCGCCAAGAAGGCGGGTAGATAAGAAAGAATATAGAAACAAGGTACTGAGTAGAAGGTTACATGTGGGAAAAGAAAGTTTGTTTTGCATTGCATTCTTTCTGCTGACGTGAGGTTTATGGAGTATAAATAAAGTGAGGCGAAGGCTCTGAGTGCGGCCGCCATGTTCTCTGTGTGTCTTTGTCTTTGTGTGTGTTCTTTCATTCTCCACCACCCCCGGTGCGGACCCCAACATTCTAGACCTTGCTTTACTCCCACAAGAAAATTTTATATTTACACATTTAGGGCACACAGACGTATGGACAAAGTTTCTGAAATTGATGGATTTGGATTTGTGCTTTGTGCTTAGAAACAGTTTGAAAGTTAGATCCCCTTTCAGCCTGGCTCTACCTGGCTACCCAGTGTCCCCATGTCCTGTGCATGGAGATACTCTCCCCACTCCTGCCCAATTCTGTTTTTCTTGGTACAGCACTTTGGAACTCATGCTGCGTGATGGGCAGAATAAAGCAGTGAGTCAGGGCTCCTTTGGGCCAAGCTGGGAATGACAGTTACTGGAAAAATAAGAGAATAAGCATAAAGAATCTCTGAAATAAAATGGCTCTCTATACAGCTTAAAGCAACTACAGGCAAATTTGGCAGTAACTGCAGTAGAACATTTTGTGGTAATATTAGCACAATTTAGAGCCCTTTTTTCATCATGTTATTTACCTGAATTAACATCTCCACTGGTAATCAAGCCCTGATTGCCTTCTGTTCATTAGCCTTTGATTTAATTAATAAGACTTGTTGAAGAGGGATCTTCAATGTTTTTCTGTAAACAGCTCTAATTTATTGATTCAATTTGAATTTTGTGATTATTTCAAGTTATTTAAATCGATGTTTGAATTATATGTTTTAAGTTTTCATAAAATAGGTTAAATCCTCACAATAATTAGAAGACAAAATGTTTGTTTTGTTTTTCGTACAGTAATATATCTTTTTTGATATCTTTAAAAATTTCCATTTTGTAAATGAGTTAGTAACTTACACTTTCAAATATTTCAGGTCATACTAAACTTTAAAATAAGACTGGGCGCGGTGACTCACAACCTGTAATCCCAGCACTTTAGGAGAGTGAGGCAGTAGGATCACTTGAGCCCAGGAGTTCAAAACTAGCCTGGGCAGCATAATGAGACCCTTTCTCTAATTTTTTTTTTTATTTTATTTTAATTAGCCTGGTGTGGTGGCATGGCTTTGTAGTCTCAGCTACTCTGGAGGCTGTGGTAGGAGAATCTCTTGAGCCGAGGAGATGGAGGCTGGAGGCTGCAGTGAGCCATAATCATGCCATTGCACTTCGGCCTGGGCAACAGAGTGAGACCCTGTCTCAAAAAAAAAAAAAAAAAAAAGGTTTAAAATACACGTGCACAAAAGGTAGACTATTAAAAAATTTCTTAATGTTATTTTTTTCCACAGGTACTTTTTCTAAAAGTGGACCCAGTGACTTAACATTTTTACTAGGCTTTAAAACAGAGATTCAGTAGTTGCTGAGTGTTGAGACATGTAGATAAAAACTAATTAAGAAAGGAGAAAGTCACAATGACTCTTAGGTTAAAGAGCAATTTGATAATCAATATGATTCTTAATGAGAAATCAGTGAAGCAATAGTAGAAAAGATTAGTGGTCTGGGCTCAGATTATTAAAGGTTAGTGAGTGTTTTGAAACATGTCTGCTGGGTGCAAAAACAATTAACAAAGCATTCTACAAATTCTAAAACTTAAAGGAAATAAAAACTTTTCCATATGTAGATGCAGTAAATATAGAGACCACATCTTTTATTTGTAGAAAGAAAATAAACATTTAAAACTAACATGAAAGATGTTGAAAACTTTATAAAATGTTGGTATTTTTGAAATTTTTTGGAAATAATACTTTTAGTAATTTATTCTGGACTTATTTTGCAGGTATGTTGAGGAAAATGTCGGTATACTATTATAACAGCATCAATATTCATCCAGTGAAATATTTTGAGAATCTACTCTGTGCCCTGAAGGTCCTAGATACTGGGCACATATCAGTTGATAAAACAGAAAAGGTCCCCTTCATTTCTGGAACTTATGATGTAGTATATATTTTAAGGAAATTTTAGTTTCAAATGATGTAATACATAAAATCTCAGTGTCGTGAACTGCTGATATGATCATAACTTATTAAAAACAAACACTTGGAGGTTCAATTCATGGAGAATTCAGAATATGAATTCCATGAACCTAGGTCTTGTTTTTTTATGCAGTTATCATAGAAAATCTTTTCAAAGACCCTTTTCACCATGAAAATAATACAAATTAGTCAATGAAGTTACTTAGGGGGAATCCATCTTTAGTTGCACTTAAAAAATGAGTGTTGATTCAATTAAAGGCTGGTGTCCTTTCATTGTGTTACAAGGCAATCATAGTTTCATGCCTGAGAATGTGCTTTAAGTATACAACCTACAGAAGCATGTGGTCCCTATATTCCAGAACTCAGTTCACAATACGTGATCCATACAAGTTAATGCTCTCAAGAGAAATGGAAAGCTTTGCGGGAAAAAGGTTGTGTGTGTTTTATGAGTGAGGGGAAAATATCTGTAAATGAGGGGAAAATTCCAAGCAGTTCCTGGAATCAGTTACTGCCTCCTCAGGGAGCCAGTGATGAGCTCAACTGGGCTGAGAAAAATTCATGCAGAGGTCAGCACTAACTGCATCCCAGCGTCAAGCCCCGCCAAAGTGCTGAGTCCTAAAAGACGAAGTGAAGAGTACCAGGTACAGTCTCCAGCTGAACCCCATATGCATAGTAATTTTTTTTTGCCTGTACCTAGAGCACAAACAGGATTAGAAAAATCAAGAAAAATATATCCAGGAGAAGAGGTTGCAGAACAGAAAAGCAGCAGGCCTGTCCTCTCTGCTAAAGCAGGAGGAAAAAGAAACCACTCCTAACCTTGAGGAGATGGTATGATGTGGAGCCTTATAATCAGGTCTCCCTATCCCATTACTGTAACCAGTAATAATGTATGTCTGTAATCCACTCAATGAGAAATGCCACTAGGATGGTTCAACTATGATGAATTCCTTGTTCTTTTGGGTTTTATGTCTATGGCAGTTTTTTTTTTTTTTTTGAGCAAAAACAGACCAAATAGATGTAGGTTTAAAAAAGAGACATTCAAATTCTTCCAAACTCAGACACTGGATTCTCTGGCCCACATAAGTTCTCCTTTGCTAGTTCTTTAACCTCTAGAGATCTTTGGTAGCCATTTAACTTGCAACAAGAAACCATTTTTGACCTATTAGATTGGCAAAATCAGACACTGAGAACATATAGCATAGGTGAAGGAGGAGAAGCAGATGAGCTCTATTTGCTATAGGAAAGGATACCAAATATTTATATTGGTATCCTCTATGTAGGATGATTCTCCAATATTCATCAAAATTGGAAATTAGAAATGCATGTACCTTTGACCTTGCAATTGCACTTTTAGGAATTTATCTTACAGACATATTTTTACATAGATGTAATTACACATACAAGAATATTTATTGCATCATTGTAGTAGCAAAATTTGGGAACAAGCTACATAGCTATCAATAGAGGACTGGGATTAAATATAGTATGATATACTCATACATAAGAACACCCTGTGGTTTTCAAAAGCAAAAGGCAGTTTTCTCTGAATTTATGTCACCCAAATATGTTGTTAAGTGACATAAACAATATAGAGTGTACTCTGCATACTACTGTTTGTGTATGTGTGTATATGTATATATGTGTGTGATACATATATATGGAAGTCTATATATCTTGTACCTTTTACATTTTTAATACAGTTGTCTCTCCATATTCGAGGTTTCTGCATCTGGATTCAACCAACTTTGGACTGAAAATATTTGGGAGAAAAGACAGATAATATAACAATTAAAATGATATGTGTAAAAAATACAGTATAACAACTATTTACATAGTGTTTATAATGTATTAGGTATTATAAGTAATCTGGAGATGATTTAAAGTGTATGGGTGGTGTACACAGGTTTTATGCAAACACTACAGCATTTTATGTAATAGACTTGCACATCCTCAGATTTGGTATCAGAGGGGATCCTGGAACCAATCCACTGAGGATTATATATGTGCTTTTGTTTTTTCCTATTTTAATTAACAAACAAACCAAATAAAGTATGGTTCTAGGCCCAGTGTAGGTAGAAAATAGAACACTGAAGGAGGGTACTAATATAGATAGTCATATCTTTGATTGATGACAGAATTGACTGAATAAAAAGTTATCTCCATAGCACAATCTTACTTTTAATTGGCGCCAACACATATTTAGAATGTGTCTGGAAGGACCATCTGCTTTGGATAGGTCTTGTGTAATCTTGTAATGGTAAAATATTCATAACTTTTTTGATGACATACTGTCATATAAAACACAACTAGACCAAATATAATTTTAGGACGTTGTAGTAAAAAAGAAAAAAAAAAAGGAAAAAATGGGAATGGGTGTTGTTGAGAGAGAGAGAAGAATGTCAAGTTTCTGTCCTTGGGAATTGAATGACCTCAACTAAAGACTGAAAATGAAGACATTTCAGCAGAAGGAACAAAGAGGGAGCTATTGGAGAAACAAAGAAACAGAGTTATTTTTGATTGCATGATTTTTAATTAATCTGAGAATAATTATCAAGTGTGATGATTTGGTTAAATACCAGTTTCATTCTGGAAGGAACACAGTGAATCATAGAAAACTTCAGTTAAATCTTGGCCTGTGCAAGTATGAATATTTAAAATGTGAATATTTATGATGATGATATAGAATTACCAGCCTTATTGAAACTAACCTTGCTTTGGCGGTATAGTTGAGTCACTGACATTTTTAGCATAAAAGCGAATTTATTTAGTTTTATAAATTATAAGGAAGACAATTATAATGAGCACATATATTCATGGATTCACTTATCTTTCATTTCTCACAGGGTAAATGGGAAGTTGGTAGCTCTGAAGGTGATCAGGCTGCAGGAAGAAGAAGGGACACCTTTCACGGCTATCAGGGAAGGTAGGCACTTTTCCTTGTTGATTTTGCTTTTGTGTTTCTGTGGTCCCCATAGCTATTTTAATATTATACACCTCTAAATATGCTGAGTTTTAAAATTACATGATTGTATCTTTCATTAAAATGTGTAAACTGAAATTTAAAAATCAGCATCTCTTGCAGTCATATCAAATCATGTTAAATGAAACAAGATTATCTGCTGTATGCTCAGATGTGGAATAAAATGCTGTGCATTGATGGTGAGGCTATCTAGGTAATTGAGGAAATTTGTATGTCTGCTATTATTTTTAGAGTTCCTTAGATATTAGTTTAACATTATTCTGTATTGATGATTTTTAAGGAAAGTCCTTAAAAATGGGGATTTGTCATGCCGTCTTACTAGTCATTTGAATTTCTTTTCTTTCTTTGTTTCTATCCTTTACTGTACTTTTATTGGTTTTCCTGATTGGAAAGAAGATAATATAGACATTCTGTATATATTAGGGTCATTTATGTTGTGATATTTTCCTCTAGTCTGTTATTTTCTAAAATTTCTTTTATAATGTAGTTATTTGCTACATATAAGATTTTAATTTTTATGAAATTAAATAGCTCTATCTTTGCTTTGTTACCTGCATAGAAAGGCTTTTATATTCCAATAAAATAAAATATCTTTTTTTTTTTTATTAGTGGGAACTTTTCAGTTCAGTTTAATGACTTTTAGGATAAGTAGGTTTACCTCTACTACATTTTTAAAAGTGCAGATTATCTTGACATAGGACTTCAGTTTATTTTTGCATTGAAGGGATCACAGCTATTATTCTGTTCATCCATAACAAGATAAATTGGTGGTTTGCTGCAATAATTTATCAATGTATTGATGAACTAACTGTAGTCTGTCACTGGTTTGGTTTGTTTCCCACAATTATTGATATGATTTACGTGTATCATTTTTGAAAATATTGTTTCTATTTCTACTCTCTCACCTCTTATTCTTCTTTTAATTCACTTTTAATTTTGTTTCCATCATTGATCTTTAGCAGAAACTGTTCTTATAAAGTTCATCAGTCACTTGCTTCTTGTCAAGTCAAATGTATACCTCTGTCTTATTTTACTCAACCTTTCAGCAGATTGCATGGTTGAAACAGTCTCTTCTGTGACATTCGATTTTCGAAGTAGGTAGATTTTTCTCTTAGGCTGACCCTTTCTCTAAGTTAGGGGGAGTTTCAGGACAGGAAAGGGCCTCTTTTTTTTTTTTTTCTAATAAGCACCCTGTCCTGAGTGATATTATTTATTTTGTGAATTTAAAGAGCAGCCCTAAGTTGATATCCTACACATGCATCTCTTTAGCTAAGACCTTGTCTTCATCTCCATTTCATATATCCACCTGCCTATTTGGCATCTTCTCTTGAATACAGCAGTATATAAAAAGGATAATACATCACTACCAACTGAGATTCATTTCAGGAATACAAGGCTAGTTTAACCTTTAAAAATCAATCATTGTATAACAGTCATCTCAGACTTAACACATCTGAATGGAACTCATGATCCTCCCACTATAACTGAAACCATGTTCTCCCTGTATTAGTAATAGCAGCATCCAGTGTTCCCTCTACCCAAATCTAGCCATGAACAAGCCCTGTTGATTACCTCTCTAAGTGATACCTGAAATCTGTCCACGTTCTCTTTCTCCGCTGCTACCCCCAGTCCAAGATATCATCAGTTCTTCCTTGGACTTCTGTAAGAGCTTCTTAATTATACACCTTACTTCTCTTGCCTTATTACTATCCCTTCTCTACTCTGTTATCCGTATAATCTTTTTGAAAACTAAAATCATATTATGTCAATCCCCTTATTTAAAATTGTTTCAAGTCCTGTATGACGTATTTTCTTCAAACACGCTACAGAGTTTCCTGTCTAAGGAATTTTACACATGTTCTTCCCCATGGCTGGAATGCTGCTCCCTGGCTCTTTTTAGATTTAGGGGTCAATTTAAACATCCCATTTCAGAGAGGGTTTCTTTGTCCATTTATCTAAATTAGTGGCTGACCATCATTTTATGCTTCTTTACTCTCCACATCACACCCTATTTTTATTTCCATTATAATTCTTATTGGAATCTGAAATTTTCTTTCCACTCTATAAAGTATATAATCTTAGTGAGGGCGGAGACCTTGTCTGATTGTTCACTGCTGTACCCTCAACATCTAGCATGGTAATCCCTCTACAATAGTAAGTGACTTAAGGAAAATCATTAAGTTAGAATCTATAAACATGACAGATTATTAGATAACAGTTTGTTCCCACAAGGAACCTGCCTTGCAGGTGGGAGGTAGAACATATAAATCATAAGTTGAAGAATAATATATGGTAGTATATTAATGCCAAATTATTTATAAAGGATTGTGAAATCTAAAAGATTGTGAAATTATTTCTAAAAGATTGTGATTTTTAAGGAAATTCTTCTTTTAGTGATGGGAGGTAAAGTGTTAGCTGGGACTTGAATTAGGCATAAGATAGAAAAGCAGTAAAGAGTAGATTGAGGAGAAGTGTTCCAGACAGGTATAGAAAAGGAGCTGAGACCAGAAAGCTCAATGCCTTTGCCAAGTGCAGCAAACAGGAGGAATAGTTAAGATCAGGAGTTCTCAACTGATAGGGTGGGAGGGATGGGTAATTATTGCTCCATAGAAGTGGCTGTTGTCGTCACAATAATTGAACAATGCAACCCGTGTTTAGTGGATGAGAGCTTGGCATTTACGTGAGAAACTCTAATGCAGAGGGAGGCAAACTATGGCTTGGGGCCTCCTGTCTGTTTTGGTAAATAAAGTTTATTTGAACGCAGCACTCCCACTCATTTATGTATTGTCTATGGCTGCTTTCTTAGACAGAGTTGAGTACTTTTGACAAACTGTATGGTCCCCCAAACTTAAAAGTATATGCTATTTGGCCGTTTCAATAAAAGTTTGTCGATCTCTGCTCTAATATAATAAACAATTGTCTCATGTCCCACAGACTTTTTTTAAATGTCCTACTGGGCATTCATGCCGGTGAAAAATCTGTTTATATTTCTAAGCCGAAACCCAACTATTTTGCATATAGACAAAATATGCTCTACACAGATTTAATATATACTAAACTATCCAGGAGTACAACTACAGTGTAAAACATGGGAAAATTGTATTTTGTTTTATTTAAAACTTTACAACTTATTCATACTTTGGAAAAACTCCTTAGTGGTAGTACTGCTTGTGTTATTTAATTCAATAATGCAGTACCCCACAGTTTGCATTTGTAGTGGTTGTGCTTATGCTGATTCTGTACATAGATGTGGGCACCACTCTTCAATGTTTTCCAGTATAGTTGTGTCTACTTACATATTTAAATACTTTGTTTTATTATAAATTAATTATTATTTTTTGTATTAGTTACATATAGATATAAATTAATATATTTGAAGTTATATTTATATATAAATATTTGAAATTATGTGTGTGTATCTTGTTATATATGAATTCCATTTCATAATAGTAAAGACAAAAAAGATAGTAAAATATTTGTTATATAAAGAGGGTATTGGGTTTGATGGGATTGAAAATGATTGACTGAGGTAGAACAATGGGTTTCTGTTAAGCTGTGGAGGAAGATAAGGTTAAAAGCGCTACTGAATTTAATTACACAATAGGCCCTGAATATGAGAGACGAGAGGGACAGGGATTCTGGGCCAACAAGGAAGCAGAAGAAAAATGAAACTGGCCAGCAGGCAGGATTCCTGGTATGCCGGGTGTGCACTAGAATTAATCAACCTAACCTTACTGTTGGTGCTTGGACCAAAGTCTTGGTCCAAGGTGACAAGAAAGTTCTTAATGGTATTGAAGGATCCAGTGTGACAAGCAGGCCCATCAGTGGGAGGTTCAAGGGAAGAAGCCAGTAGGATCACATTGAAGTTGTTGATGATCTACTTATTCACATTGGCTGGGTGTGAGGCAAGCTCCTGAGGCACATTAAAGGTTAGGTTCTGGAAACACAGAGAAGCAGGGCATGCAATGAATCCTTAGCACACTGAGACCTGGCTTTGACTGGCAACATAACTTCATTTTAAGCCTTGAGATGAGCTTAGGAACTGGCCCTTAGTTGCAGTTGTGTTGTAGAATGCAGGGCTGTGTAGGTGGGATCTTGTGCTGTGGGTTAGAGACCCTCTGAAGACTTTTGAGCTGGGCATATTAGGAAGAAAAATCTGATATTTGGATATGATATCGATTAGAAAAAGAAGAAACTGGAAGCTGATAAGTCAGTCATTCAACGTAGTGCAGATTTGAAATTATGGGTTTGTTAGACGTTAACAACAAAAAATAATATTCTATAGAAAGAGATGTCAGAGCTAGATGAAGTATTGATTATAGAATGAGAGGGAAATGTCAATGGTTTTGAGTTTGAATGAGTGAAAAAATGGTGCCAGAGATAGAAATAGTTTGTGATTGCATGGAGATTGCTTTTAAGACTTTACAGTTTTGAAAGGCTGTTATCCAATGTAATCTTCACATTCTAGTCCTTTGAAAGAGTTTTGAATTTTTATTTTGTAGAATTTATATTGTTTATGGAATCTGTATTATAAATATGGAATTAAGGCTCAGAGGGGTTAGATGACTTGTCTAAGGAGCAGGGTCTTGTACCAGCCAAGACCTTGTTAGATTTCAAAACAGGGTCATTACTGACATTTTGGAGTTATCGATTTGGGTTTTAGAGATTTTGGGCTCATGAGGCATCTGTATGAAAATGTCTTGTTGGGAATGCGGGAGTGTAGCTCACAAGAGTTTAGCATAAGTAATATATATGTACCATGGTCGTTAAGAAGTTGAACCAAGTATAACATTTTTGTGGAAGAGAATATTGAGTGAAAATGGAGTCAGTTACAAGGCAAGGTAGAAACTCTCATGGGAAGCTGGAGGTGATTTCTTTTATGTTGTACAGTGATGAAAAACAAAGTCAGAATCAAAACCTACTGATTTGTGTATGTTGATTTTGTATTCTGCAACTTTACTGAATCAATATACACAAATCAGTAGGTTTTGATCCTGACTTTGTTTTTCATCACTGTACAGTAAAAGACAAGCCACCTCAATTAGTTTGCTGGGGCTGCTGAAACAAAGTACCACAGCCTGGGTAGCTTAAACAACAGAAACTTATTGTCTTACAGTCCTGGAAGCTGGAAATCAGAGAGCAAGGTGTCCTGGCCCTCCCAATGAGGGCTATGAGGAAGGCTCTGTGCCAGCCACTCTCCTTAACTTGTAGATGGCAGTCTTCTCCCTGTGTCTTCACATCATTTTTCCTATATATCTGTCTGCATCCAAATTTTCTCTTCTTGTAAGAACAATAATCACATTGGTTTAGGGTCCACTCAGATGACATCATTTCACCTTAATTACCTTTTTGAAGATAAACACAGTCCTATTCTAAGGCACTAAGGGTCAGGACTTCAATATGAATTTTTTGGGGGGACACAGTTCAGCCCATAACAGCACTTAATGGCTTTGGGCCTTAGTAACCCTGTGTATTAATCCATGCTTGCACTGCTGTAAAGAAGTACCTGAGACTGACTAATATCTAAAGAAAAGAGGTTTAATTGGCTCATGGTTCTACAGGCTGTACCAGAAGCACAGCATCTTCTGGAGAGGCCTCAGGAAACTTTCAATCATCCTATAAGGTGAAGGGGAAGCAGACACATCTTACATGCCGAAGCAGGAAGAATATAGAGAGGGAGGAGGGTCTATATACTCTTAAACAACCAGATTTCATGGCAACTCACTGGCTCACTATTGATATGACAACATGAAGGGGCATGGTGTTAAACCATGAGAAACCACCCCCAGATCCAATCACCTCCCACCAGGCCCCAGCTCCAATATTGGGGATTACAATTCAACATGAGATTTAGGTGAGGGCACAGAGTCAAACCATGTCACCCTACTTGCAAAAAATAGCAGTTGGATCATGCCATCTCTTAAGAACTACCTTGGCATTTGTGGTTTTGATTTCCCAAGGAATCTTTAAACTCAGAATTTGGAATGTTCTGGAGATCAGGGAATGATAGAAGAATAGTTGAGGCCTTGATCACAAAATGACATTTTATTTTCCATTGAATAAAATATTTTAATGTCTTTTTAATAAAGTCTGACTTCAGGGTGATTTTTTTTTTTTTTTTTTTTTTTTTTGTAGAGGTAAATGACTCTAAGGCAGAGAAATTAAACTCTGGGTTAGTTTTTGTTACTTGTTTTTTTCTTGTCTTCTCATTCTGCCTTTCATAGTCTTATTTTTCTGCTGTTTATATCTGGAAGCAAAAGCCATCATCATTGCTTAGCTTTCCCCATTTATCCTTCTGGAAGTCCAGACACAATAACTCCTCTGTGTATCTGGTGGTAGAATTTGAAATATTTAGGGTAATGTGGGAGACATTTGGGATATGTTCAGTTTTACATTGGCGAGGAAGCAGCATGGTGTGTTCAACTGAGATAGAACACCTGAATTTGAATTTACCCCTCTTCTGCTGTTTTGATCAATTTCTCATTTACAAAATATCAACAGCAGGAAGATTTCAGAATAAGAAAGCACCATGCACAGTAAAGTAGTTTGTAAGTGACTACTTGCCACTCACAGGCTTACCTAGAAACTTGGATTTTAAGGCGTAATTTTCACCTCAAGTGGAAATACTTGAAGCAACTCTAATCTAACTTGGATTTATGTCCAAAGATGTACTTTGAATTTTATTTGTCATTGAGTAGAGTGTGTAATGGATTAATTCAAGTTCAGGCACTTTGAAACTCATTTTGTCCTCCATGGCAGCTTGGAGAAATCAAGTCGTAGGGCTCAGGGTCAGCTTTTCTGTTTTAC
This sequence comes from Macaca nemestrina, assembly GCF_043159975.1. Classification (NCBI taxonomy): domain Eukaryota; kingdom Metazoa; phylum Chordata; class Mammalia; order Primates; family Cercopithecidae; genus Macaca; species Macaca nemestrina. Next base: position 70,413,195 of record NC_092128.1, read on the forward strand.
TTTAGAATCATTATATGGCATCATCCTGGTTTATGTGGAACAGATAAAGAGCTGGGAGATACAGGAGAGGTTTGAAAGGGAGTGAGTAAAATGTCTTAGGATATTCCATCTTTCAAACAACTTTTAAGTGTGTATGTTCTTACTCTCTGATACTGTATTCTAGACTTCCACATTTTTTGTTGTCTTAAGATTTTCTTAGACAAGGCATGAGGTAAGCAAGCCAGTTGTCTCCTTTCGTAGATTCTTGAATATGTGATGGTTTTCTTAGGTGAAAATTATGCTTAAAGAGAAATCTAGATACTCTAATAGGGAACAACTTTAAATTAAAATGGTATCAGTATCAATAGACAGTATTCGGTATGTACTTGCACAGCCAGAGCCTAGTCTCACTTAACACTCACAAAACCCTCTAAGGTAGGTACTATCATTATTGCTATTTTGAGGTTAGGAAAGTTAGGAATGGAGAGGTTCAGTCACTCACCTAAGGTTAACGCTAGCATGTGGTAGAGCTAAAAGCTGAAGTTGGCTAGGTGCGGGGGATCACGCCTGTAATCCCAGCACTTTGGGAGGCAGAGGTGGGCGGATCACCTGAGTTCAGCAGTTTGAGACCACCCTGCTCAACGCGGCAAAACCCCGTGTCCACTAAAAATACAAAAATTAGCAGGGCGTGGTGGTAGGCAACTGTATTCCCAGCTACTTGGGAGGCTGAGGCAGAAGAATTGCTTGAACCCAGGAGGCAGAGGTTGCAGTGAGCCAAGATGGTGCCACTGCACTCCAGGCTGGGCAACAAGAGTGGAACTCCGTCTCAAAAAAAAAAAAAAAAAAAAAAAAAAAGCTGAACCTGAGCAATCATCCTGCAGAGCCTACACTTAAACATTATTCTCTGATAGATTTTATGTAGAAATTTTGAGTTCGTACTGCGTTTTCATTTCATACAGTGGGTTGTCTTATTGCCATTAAATCAAGGTTAGCAAAAAAGATAGGGATTTTGCGGGGGAACACGGACAAAATTTATTTTTAAAAGTGATAACACATTTTTCAATAAAGAAAGGAAGGCAGCATCCATATAGGACAAGGAAGGGTCAAAAAGAGGAAAGGAACAAATACTTTCAACACAGTGTAACTCAAGGAAAGTAGAAACATGTAGAGGAAAAGGGGACCTCTCATGGTAAACTCTGTAGTATTGAACTTTTTGTTTGAGTACATTCTTTTAATACATGTCTGAGTCTTTCCATGTGCTTTATCTACCTTCTCACTCTTCCTTTCTCCACCCTTCTTTATGTATTTTTTTCATTATTCATTCTATTAGAATTCTATGGAAACATTTTAGATTTTTAATAAAAAATGTGGTACTAGGAAGGCAGAGGTAGATATAAACTGAAAAACAGATAAAGGAAAAAAGGCAACTTCTTTTATTTCAAATGTTTGGAATTAGTTAACCTGCTGGTAAAATAAATAGTTTTATAGCTTAATTGTAAAATTTGTACTGTATAATTAAAATATTCTAACAGTACAGTAAATGTTATATGAATTATTGATATTTTATAAATTTGTTAAAGTTTTAAAATGGAAAGTAATTTCCATTATTTTAATTGAGTCATTAAAAATTTTGGTGTTTGACTGATAATTTGACTCTCTACCTTACATTTTTCTCTTTTATGTTAATAGCCTCTTTATTTATTTTTGTTGTTTTTTGTTAACCATACCATTTTTCCTTGTAACTGTATGGTACAATTGCTTGTGAAGTTTGTATATGTAATCGAGTTATAATTCAATTGATAATTAACTAGTCTAGGTTTCATTTCTTGCTTTTCATGTTTGGGGTATTGTGTTACTTTTCTAGGGCTTCTGTGATAAATTACCACAAATCTGCTGGCTTGTTCTCTTGCAGTTCTGGAGAGTAGAAGTTCAAAATCAGGATACTGGCAGGACCATGCTTCTTTTAGAGGTTGTAGGGCAGAAATCCTTACTAGCTTTTTCCTAGCCCCTGGTGGCTTCCTACAATCTTTGGTGTTCTTTGGCTTATAGTTACTCCAATCTCTGCCTCCATCTTCACATGGTCTTCTCTGCCTGTCTCTATGTGTCTTCTTCTCTTCTTATAGGGACATCAGTCGTTGGATTTAGAGCCCACACTAATCCAGTATGGCTTCATCTTAACTTAGCTAATTATGTCTGCAAAGGCCCCATTTGCAAATAAGGCCACCTTCTGAGGTTCTGGGCTGACATAAATTTCTGGGAGACACTATTCAACCTGCTGCCAGTGTTTATTTTTCTCAGTTTCACAGGGAGATTTGTAGGTAAGAATGGACTGGGACCCGCATTGCACCTTTGAAAGCTTAGGAGAAAAATGTACTACATGGTGGTTTTGATAACAGTCTTCTTTGTTTTTTTTACTGAAGTTTGCATGTAATAGACAATGAATGAATATAGATAACTTTCTCCAAAGTGATTTGTTTTTGTTTCTCTCTATATAGGCTCTTTTGTTATTGTTATTCATTTATTTGTGTTTTCAAGCAAAATATCATTCTCCATGGATGATTGGATGACTTATGAATGTGGCTTGTATAAAGATAGATTACATCTGTCAAGTTAGTGAGTATGATTGAGACATTGGTAGTTAGTCTGGGATTGGAAGCATGGAGAACTGACATAATGGAGACCTCCAAAGCTACTGAGTTGCTGTGAAATTATAAAGGTCTACTTCCACATTTCTATACGTTGGCCATTGGGATTTCAGACACATTTACACAAAGATAAAATGTTCCAGGCTGTTCTGTTGGAGTCTTTTTTATCCAGATATGCTTTTTATCCAAGTATATGGACGTGTTTTTTATCTAGATATATCTTTTTTATCCTTGAGTAGATTCCAGGGCTGTCCTCTAAGAGCCTTTTTTGTCCAAATATATAGCTTTGATGATCAAATACAACCTAAATGATAAGTAAATAATCATCTTTGGTTGTAACTGAAATTATCTTGTCAATATTTGCATGCCTAGATACTTCTGACCCCTATCACTTTCCCAGTGGAGAGAGGACATCTGCCAAAAGAGAACTGAGGTCCTCTGTTCCCTCCCTCTTCCCTGACCTGGAGTCTCTTGCACTCAGGCCCCTGGAAGTTAGTTAAGAGTGTGGGCACAGATGGGAAGAGAGGCTCCTGGGACGTAACCGCCTTCTTTAATAGACTGGAGGGCTGTAGTAGGGAGAGGAAGAACAGACAAACATTTGTTTTCATTTGTGTTTTGTCAATATTGGTGTTTGGAATTGTTCATCCTCTTGTAATGATTTCTAAATTAACAAGTTGATTATAAATGGAATTTTTAGTGAAACATTATGTTAATGCAACATCTGACCCTATGTAGTAGGTGACAGGTTAAATTAGGTTTCTTCATGGGGCTTAATAACTTTTTTTAAAAACTCAGATATTCTTTGCTCATTCTAGACATTTCTGAATTCAGCTGTTTTATTGGCAAGTGTTTTTTAAGACACTGTTTGTAGCATCATTGTTGGAAGTACATGAATCCTATATAAGCTAATTAGGAATCTAAATCAGACTTTAGAGATTACCTTGTCCAGGGGTTCCTCAGTTGCATCCTGGTGGTCTTCAAGCTGTGTGTTTGGTCTTACAGTAAATTTTAATAAACAGTATTAGTGACCAGAAAGAGGTCCAGGGCCTGGTTTCTGAAGCCTGACTGCCTGGATTCCAGTTTGGACTTCATTCCCATCTAAGTGTATGATTTTGAGCAAGTCTTAAACTTGCTGTGTTTCATTTTCCATTTCTTAAAGAGAATGAAAATACTACTAAACTTATAGTCTTGTTGGGATATTATATCCATTAAATATGAACATGAGGCCATAAAATAGAAACAATCAAGGAATAATGAAAAATTCTTCAATATAAAAATACCTTAACAGGTATTAAACTTTCAGAAGAACACTTGGATTGTGAACTCAGAGAAATCTCCCAAAAGGAGATCAAGAAGAGTTATCATCTCTTACGTCTTTGAGAATAAATAATACAGTTATTTGAATTTTCTTCTATATTGTCTCTTTCATTTATTTCTGCTTGTCTGTTTGGTCTCTTTCTTATTGGAAGCATCCTTCAGCTACCTGGATATCTTGTTAATTGTCAGCTCATATTTTAAAGTCAGACTTTAATATGCTGTTTGGGAGCTCTGGGTGCTTGGATAGGGAATGTTGGTTGGCAGGTTTCACTGTAGTGTGATGGGGTGAGTGAACCAGTTTTTTTTTTTTTTTCTTGCAGTATCTAAGATGTCAGCATTTGGGGGTCTTTTCTTGGAAGGAAGCTTCAGTTTCTACAGAAAAGGATTATTTTATCTCCTGCCTGGAGGATTTCAGTTTGCTGCCTACATTGTGGGGATTGAGTAAGAGATAGGGGTTACAGAGTAGTCTCAACCTTCAACATGCAGATTTTTATTGAATTTACCTATTTTCAGTTCAGATTATGCAGTAAGTGTGAGAGAGACTAAAAGACACCCAAGTATCTAAGGCAAAAAATAATGGGCCTCTAAAAAGGCTTTGGCAGTAGGAATAGATAGGAGATATATATGTTTGGAAGGGACTTAAGAGGGACACTTGGTAAGACTTTTTATTTGACTAGACATGGAGCTTGATGGAGGTGGGGTTAGTCAGTGTGACTTCCAGGATTTTGGATTGGGTAATTAGGTAGATAGTGGAACCAGTAATGAGTAACTGTGGTTGGGGACAGGGGAGGGAGGTGGAGTACAAGAAAGACAATGAGTTCAATTAGTGAGTTTGAAGTCTGGCATTCATGTGGCAATTGTGTGACATGGTGGTGCAGTTTAGGTAGCAGGTGTTTGTTGTATCTAAATTGAGAACTTTACAAGTCTTATTTGAGTATATGATCTAGTTTAATTTTCTATTCCTTGAGGAAGGTTGATATTATCATCTTCATTTTACTAATCAAGAGGCTGAGGTCTAACGAGATTGTTTTGTGCAAAGTCACACAAATAATTAAGTGGTGGATATGGAGTTCACCTTGAATCTTCTAACCAGTGCCTGGAGCAGTGCCTGGCACATGATAGGCACTCAGGGTATGTTGAATGACTGAGTGAATGAATGAATAAACTCTCATGTTCTTTCTTCGTATTCTGTTATATGGCCTTACTATTGGGACAGAAACCCATGTGATGAAAATTGTACAGAGATTCCTCTCAGGCTGCCCCAAAGCAAAAAGGCGAAATTGAGAAAGCTCCATAAGCAAGGAGCTAGCAATTTTTCAGTCTTGGTGGAGACTGTGCCTCTAGCTGTGTGATCATAAACAATTACTTAACATATTTTGTCTTTAGGTTTTTCATTTTTGAAATGAAGTGGAGACCATATTATTTTCGAGCTTTATAATTAAAATAATATTACCAACATGAATCTTTTACCTGGAAAAAAGATCTATAATTGTATCACTATTATTCTTCATGCATACATGCAGTAATATGATGCACATTTATTGGGTTAAAATATTTTTAAGCCCTCTAATAATCACCCTTTATGTCTGTCACTGAAAAAATTAACATGAATTGCTTGAAGCATTTTTATAATTGACAGGCAAAAATTTTGTAAATGGAAGATAAAAATCCATGAGTCTAGACGGTAATTCTAAGTATGCTTATGTAAATTGCCACAATTGTTATTCTAAGTCTGAGTAATCTGATGGGTGTCTGCCAACTGATATCAACAAAAACTTGTCAAGTGTTAAATCATGCGATTAAAAACTATGAAAATCATATGTTTTCTTTTTTCTGTTAATAATTTTAAAGGATAAAGTTTGTTTTTTAAAATCAAGTAACTGAATTCTTGGCTACTTTAAATTTGTAAAAAATTTATATGACATTTTGTCCTATTTTGTCAACTAGAAATATAAATTGAGATATGATACTTTTATATTTAAGACATTTTAGGAGGATTACATAACCAGTTCTAATCTGAATTCATGTATAACTTCTAAAAATCCCATGGACTTTTTCAGTTCCTACTTTGCCAATCTTTAAAAAATACTATCTCATTTGATTTTCACCAAATCTTGTGTTATATGTAGGTTTTAATATATCCAAGTTACAGATGAGGCAATTGAGGCCTAGATACAAATAAAATGTCCTGTGTTACAAAACCTGCCAGTAAATGGCTGTTACAATTTACACTGGGATTTTTTAAGTGAGGTGTTCAAAGATAATACATTCCTCCATTCAGAATTTCTGGGCTAATGTTAAAAAATGATGAGAATTAATAATGTACTTGTAAACGTCTTGTCATGCTAGTAATTAACATAGCTACTATAAGTTGCTTTAAAAAAATGTAACCCATGACCAAGGGGGTGTATCTAAAGTTCAGTTTGACATCTCAAAATCGTTTAATGTAATACCATGTTAATAGAATAAAGTTTAAAAATCACACTATTATTCCAATAGATGTAAAAAAAGTTTGTTATAAAATCTAACACCTATTTATGTTAAAGGCTTAACAAACTTTGAATAGAAAAGAATTTTCCCAACATACACACACACAGTCATATTTGTGTATACTATCAATGAACATGTGGAAAACCAAATTTAGAATACAATACCACTTAAAATCACTTTAAATACTTACAATAAAAAAGAAATACCTAGGGGTAATCTAACAAATCATATTTAGAATTTTTGTACTGAAAATTACAAAATCTTGATGGAAAGAAATAAAGGAAGATTAAAATAAATGAAAAGGGGTACCATGTTTATGGATTGAAGATGCCGTATTGTTAAGATGAAACCTCACCCCACATTTCTCTGTTGATTTAATGTCACACCTGTCAAAATCCTAGCCAGCTTTTTGTAGAAATTGGCCATCTGAGCTACAATTACATTTCATATATTACATTATATGAAAATGTAATGAACTAGAATTGCCAGAACAGGTTTGAAAATGAACAAAGTAGGAAGACTTACACTACGCAATTTCAGAAACTTTGTATAAAGCTACAGAGATCAAGACCGTATGTTATTGTTGTAAAAATAAACATATTGATTCATGGCATAGAATGGAAAGTTCAAAAATGAACCCTGACATTTGTGGGCAGTTGATTTTTAGTAAGTTGCAAGGCAATTCAATGGAGAAATGATAACTTTTTCAATAAATGATGCTGTGACAATTGGGTATTTAAATGCAAAAAGATATACACCCTTATGTAATAACATACACAAATGTCAACTCAAAATTGATCCAAGACCTCAGTGTAGGAGATAAAAGTTTAAACTTCTGGAACGAAATCTGGTAGAACATTTTGTGTCCTTGGATTACACAAAGATTTCATAGATATGATAGCAAAAACACAATATATAAATGAAAATCGATAAATTGGAATTGTCCTCTTAAAAAGACACCATTAAAGAAATGAAAAGGCAAGTCACAAATCGGTAGAAAATATTTCCAAACAATATATTGGATAAAGGATTTATATTGAAAATATATAAAGAAGTCCAAAACTCCACGATGAAAGGACCCCCACAATTTTTTTAAATGGGGAATTTATTTGAATAGATATTTGAGCAAAGAAATATATGAATGGCTAAGACCATGCAATGGTTTTCACAGTTGTTAATCATAAACGACATGAAAATTAGAAACCACAGTGAGCTATTACTGCACACCCAATATAATGGTTATAATTGAGGAGAACAACAATACCAAGTGTTGCATATGGAATAACTGGAACCCTTAAATATTGCTGTTGGGAATATCTGCTTATGGTACACCCACTTTGGAAAACAGTTTGGCAGTTTTTAAAAAGTTAAATATTAAATTACCATATGACCCAGTGACTTCACTCCTGGGTATTGTCTACCCAAGAGAAATGAAAACATACTTCCACATGAAGACATTTACCTAAATGTTTCCAGTATTATTAATGCAGAATAGCCAAAATCCAGAAACAAGTTAAGTGTCCATCAACTGTTGAGATGATAAATAAAATATGGTATATTTGTACAGCAGTAAAAAGGAACTAACTACTGATAACATGTTTGAACCTCATAAACACTATGCTAAGTTAAATACGCTTGGTTGTATATACATACGTTTGTATATGAATACGCTTGCTTGTAGTCCCAGCTACTCGGGAGGCTGAGACAGAAGAATTGCTTGAACCCAGGAGGCAGAGGTTCCAGTGAGCTGAGTCGCGCCACTACACTCCAGCCTGGGCAACAAAGCGAGACTCTGTCTCAAAAAAAGAAAAAGAAAAAAAAGAAAAGAAAAGAAAAGAAAAAAGACTGATCTTAATGTAGTATAAATAATAGTTAGGGTCCGAAGAAAGTAAAACAAACAAACAAATCTGAGTTATGGCACCGGTTGCAAAACTCTGTATATTAAAAAGCACTGAATTTTATACTTACAGTTGATATATTTTATGGTTTGTAAATTATACCTCAACTACATTTTCTCCTGATTTTATTAAAATATATATTCTTAGGTTTAGCTGAAAAAGAAGAAAATTGAAGTATTAACATTAGTGATTTAATATCTTTATTTCTCTTTCTTCCAAATTCTCTAAATATGTGTTGTTTTTATTAACAGAAATAAAACTTTTGTTGACTATAACCTGTAACTGATACCTCCTATTCTCAAATATCTTCAAATTTATTAGTAAAGAAATATGTGTAATTGGTTGAATTATAGGACTATAATTACCGAAGTCTGTTGAAGGGAAAGAGTGAGATAGAAACCATGGGTAAATTAAAAGAGCTTTGAAACTGATGGAAGTGGTGGCCCTTGAGTACTGTTACGATCAGTTGGAAGGAAAGTTTCAGGGGTCTCCTGTTGATGCTATGGAGCCTGTCCTGTCATTACAAAAAACATGAGCCACACTTTACATCAGAGCTTTTTTTTTTTTTTTAAATTATCATTGCTGTCGATTTTTGACAAACAATTTTAATCACAAAACACTTGTTTAGCGAGAGAAAATAACCCAATATGAGCAAAAAACCAAAATAAAAACCACATTGTGGCCAGGCATGGTGGCTCAATCCTGTAATCCCAGCACTTTGGGAGGCTGAGGCAGGCAGATCACTGAGGTTAGGAGTTCGAGACCAGCCTGGCCAACATGGTGAAACCCCATCTCTACTAAAAATACAAAAATTAGCCAGACATGGTAGCACACAATCCCAGCTACTGGGGAGGCAGGAGAATTGCTTGAACCTGTGAGGCGGAGGTTGCAGTGAGCCAAGATCGTGCCACTGCACTCCAGCCTGGGTGACAGAGCAAGATTCTGTCTCATAAGAAACAAACAAGCAAAACATATTGAGTAACTTATGCAGCCAAGAAGCTGATTGTAAATGGCAACTGACAAGTTGAACTTTTTTTTTTTTTTTTTTTTTGAGATGGAGTCTCGCTCTGTTGCCCAGGCTGGAGTGCAGTGGCGTGATCTCGGCTCACTGCAAGCTTCACCTCCCGGGTTCATGCCATTCTCCTGCCTCAGCCTCCTGAGTAGCTGGGACTACAGGCGCCCGCCACCGCGCCCGGCTAATTTTTTGTATTTTTAGTAGAGACGGGGTTTCACCGTGGTCTCGATCTCCTGACCTTGTGATCCGCCCGCCTCGGCCTCCCGAAGTGCTGGGATTACAGGCGTGAGCCACCGCGCCCGGCCAAGTTGAACTTTTATGATTCCATAATGGAGAAGCGGCCAGAGAAGCTACATCTCAGAAGAAGGACTCTCTTGCCTTTTTAAAGTTTTAGTCTTCCCATGCCTTCCTCAGCTCTGCTTTGACCATCTTTTAAGGTCATGTTAGTGCTGCCTCTTCCCTGAAATCTTTCTGGCTTTCACAGAAAGTCTTTTTCCTTCTGTATACTTTTTGTTTGTTTTTGTTGTTGTTGTTTTGCTTGTGTACACTTACCTTTTAGCACTTACTACATTGTACTTTATGATACAGTCAATTGTGTTCAATTATAAACTATTGCCAACTTCTTAGGGCTTTATGTTCTTAGGGTTGTGGTATGAATCAAGCACTGACTAGTCATATCCCAGCTGTTTCCCTATTGCCATCTAAATGGAACTAACCCAGAGTGCAGTTTGTGTTTCAGTAGAATTTAAGCAATAATGAAAAGGGCCATACCAACAAACATATGAAAAAAAACCTCATCATCACTGGTCAATAGATAAATGCAAATCAAAACTGCAATGAGATATCATCTCTCGCCAGTTAGAATAACGATCATTAAAAAGTCAGGAAACAATAGATGCTGATGAGGCTGTGGAGAAATAGGAACACTTTTACGCTGTTGGTGGGAATGTAAATGAGTTCAACCATTGTGGAAGACAGTATGGCAATTCCTAAAGGACCTAGAACCAGATATACCATTTGACCCAGCAATCCCATTACTGGATATATACCCAAAGGATTATAAATCATTCCACTATAAAGACACATACACACAGATGTTTATTGTGGCACTATTCACAATAGCAAAGACTTAGAACCAACCCAAATGCCCATCAGTGATAGACTGGATAAAGAAAATGTGGCACATATATACCATGCAATACTATGCAGCCATAAAAAAGAATGAGTTCATGTCCTTTGCAGGGACAAGGGTGAAGCTGGAAGCCACCATTCTCAGCAAACTAACACAGGAACAGAAAACCAAACACTGCATGTTCTCGCTGATAACTGGGAGTTGAACAATGAGAACACATGGACACAGGGAGAGGAACTTCACACACTGGGGCCTTTCGGGGGATGCGGGGCAAGGGGAGGGAGAGAATCAGGACAAACACCTAATGTATGTGGGGCTTAAAACCTAGATAACAGGTTGATAGGTGTGGCAAACCACCATGGCACATATATACCTATGGAACAAACTTGCATATTCTGCACATGTATCCCAGAACTTAAAGAAAAAAGGGCCATAGTGGTTTCTGAATGAAAAGAGTTAGAGATCACTGGTGTGGTCATGGAAGAAATGGGATTTGGACTGAGGCTTCGAACGCAGGTAGAATTCCTATAAGCATAAATAAACAGAGGAAGACATAACTGTTAGGGCAGCTGGCTGGAGTAGGACTAGTACTTCCACTCCGCACCACCCAACACCACCACCAGTTTGGCTGGCATAGAGAGAATTAAATCTCTTGCTAGTAGGGTGTGTGGGTTGCTCCTGAAAGTTTTCTAATGAAAACTCTAGCTGCTAAGGTGTTCACTGTTATTCTAACAAAAAGATAATCTGGGTATTGTTCTGTGCAGTGCCAGTTTCTAGGACTTATTTTCTTTCTTTCTTTTTTTTTTTTTTGGTGAATTTGTTTTTATTGGAGAACAGGGCACAGGGTGGAAGATGTCACCTTGGGCTATGGTATGTCCCACCTCCCAGAGAATGTCCGTTTGCATTCTGATCTTCCTGGGATGCTTTATGGAACTTTTTCTTCTTCTTGGAGCTGCTCTTGCCAGCTGCCTCTTCAGGCCCACTGCTGACTGGCTCCTCTTTGGAGAATTTCCTCTTTTTCTTGGAGCCACTTCTGTGGCCTGCCTTTTCGGGGTCATTAACTGTTTCCTCCTTGGGTGAAGACTTCTTCCTCTTGGGAAGACTGGTGCTGCCAGCGGTCTCTTCAAGATCACTACTCATCAACTCCTCCTTGGAAAAAGATTTCTTTTTCTTGGGTTTGGAGAAAGAGATAGATGGGTCTTCCATTCCATTCTCCTGAGGAACCTCCTGGGGCTTTTGCTTTTTCTTCTTTTTGGGTTTTTCACTCGTCTCCTCACACTCCTCTGGAGTACTACTGCTGTTTTCTGAAGATGCGAGGGCAAGTGCAGCCAGCCGTTTCTTTTCCTTCTTTAAGCGTTTCTTCTCCTGTTTCTCCAGCTTCCTAGTAATCTCAGCAGCCACTTCCTCTGCCTGAACCATTGCTTCCTTCATGACATCCAGATTCTTTCGTGGTATCTCTCCAGTCTCATAGAAGGACAGTCGCTCTTCAACTTGTTCTCGAAGCTTCTCCCCAAATACACTCGTGGGCACCTCAGAGAAGCAATCGATTCGTGAGGCAGTACTGCATTTGTTTGCCAGGTATCAGGAGATGCGGCCTTTGTTCTTGGCAGCTGCTCGGCCAATGAAGGTGGAGTGGAAAATGAGTCCATATTTTGGTGTGTTACCCCTTGTCTTCAGGGCTCTGGAGACTTGGTCCCTTTGCTGGGCCCTGGGAATCACTCAGACACCAGGACTGGCCATCAAGACTTATTTTCTTTATACTTGTTGTTTGTTACTATTCCTTTTGTTCTTTGGGCATGAGTTTAATTATTGACACTGGATCATTAATGTTGCCAGGGCATTTGAGATGATTGGTCAGGAGACCCAGGGATCTGTAAGAAAATGTCATCCTGGGAAAGAGGAGATAGAACAAGATATTGAAGACTGTCCAGTTCAGGGATATTAGTAAATTCTGAGAAAGATTTGAGTATCTTCAGCGAGGGTGAGTTTGAGGTTGATAGGACTGCATACAGAAACAGGGAAGTCAGAAGTGGCTACAGTTTTAGGTCCAAAGTGACTGAATTCATGTGATATGTACGGAAACTGAGGTGATAACCATTTATCCCAGTAAATCACTGAATCTGAGCATATAAAAGCTGAAAAGAGCATTAGTGATGATGTAATCTGTTCCCACCATTTTACAAGAGAACAACTGAGTCCTAGAGAGAGTAGGTAGTTTGAACTACCAAGATCAGGAGTGAAAGTCGTGTGAGTCATCACTGTAGAGAAGATGTTCAGAGATCTGGCAGTGAATCACTTCTTTAAAATACAGCTCTCACCGCAGATTATATCTGATCTTGGTGTGAAGCGCCAAAAAAAAAACCACGTCATTCAGATCTCTATGTATTTTATATTTTCTCCTGACATTTTGGAATGTGGTGGAACTCTTCAAAAGACCATCAGATAATTCCTATTTTAATTTTATAAAAGGAAAATTAATAGCATATGTGGGAAAAATGTGCCATATAGTATATTATGGGAAAAGTGTAGAAGTAGAGAGTTAAGGGAAATTTTAGTATGGGTCATTTATATATTTTGGACACGTGCCATTTCAGTCAAGTCCCTGAGTATACCCGTAAGAATCGAATTGATAATCGTACTTTTAAAAACCCTAGCAACTTGAACAGGACCCAAGAAAAACAATTAAAGAAAATAATAAGCCAGAACTTGGCAGTGGTTCTGTTATCTGTGAGCTTGACACTCTTTCCTTTTTGTCCTAAAGTTTCAGACTGGAATGGGCAGGAATCAGCAGCAGGGGTCAGTTTTAATGATGCTAACTTGGTTTCACAAAAGTATTTAGGATTATAAAATTTTCTTAATAGAGACTGAGATTAGTTTTTCTGTAGGGTTTTTTGTTTGTTTGTTTTAAGAATTGATCCAGTTGAACAGTAGATTGGTGGAGCTGACTTATTTAGAATGACCTGTGTAATATTTTTTTAAAGTTCTAAATGCATAGTAGTCACTTAGTAAGTGGTTGTCTCTGTTGTTACTTTCTAAATGCCTTTAATTAAATTGTAAGATTGTAAGCCATTAGGAAGCAGTTCAACATTTCTACTCTCTCAGGGACTTCCAAGGTTTATTTGGATCTGGAGTAGCTCTTCTCCTCTGCCTGTTTTATGTTAACACATTTGGGTTATTCCAGATGGTTCATGGTGGGTAAGAGAACCAATCTCCCACCATCTACCCTTTCTAACCAGCAGACTGTAAACCCACAGAATTGATTATCAGACAGAATCATACCTAAGTCCATCTGACTTTTGAAGCACAGCTCTTAACACTAGGAAGTGCCACTTCCCAGAGGCAGGATTATAGAGGTTAAGACTTAACTCTAAAGTGATTTGCTAGTTGATTGGCCAGAGCTGCAGACCAGTACCCCAACTCCTGCTGCAGATTTCCTTTCTTAGTCAAATGCACACAGTCCTCTCTAGCATAACTGTGAATGTGTTAGAAAACAATCAAAACTTGTCTGGCAGTGATTCACACATAACCAATTAAATCCTGGAAAAATGGATTAACCAGATATTAAACATTTTGCTGTTTCATAGGCAATTAATATAGTGGAACTTATTTACATCACACGTGATGGAAAAATTAGTGCAAAAGAAAATATTTTTAAGTTGTTACCTTATCGGGAGAGCTAAATCAAACTGAAAATGAGAAAACATGAAAGTTCAACTGTCAACCACACACATTTGTTTACGTATGGATGCTTAAATGTTTTCAGAATTGGGGAATCACTGGCAGTTTAGCTACAACTTGAATAACTGTACTTCTAGATACTTCTTAAATTCCCAGAAGATTTCTGCCTCACTAATAGCTTATGGAAAATACTTGGCCAATAAGCCCCTGCTATTATAATTTCAGATTTACTGAAACTATTAAAAATGAAGTCAAAAATATTCTGAATAAGCAATGAGTGATAGTAAATTTGGTTTATTAGGAATAATTTCCTCTCAACTTTGAAATTTATGTATGTTATGGAAAATTACTGGCATTGAATTTGCAGTGTTTAATAGGAAGTCCTGCCTTCTTTAAGTAAAACATTCATTAATCTGAAATGTTTTCCATAAAACAAAGTCTTAAAACCCACAAAGAGCAAATGACCAATATTTTCTCTCTGTGTGTGTGTGTGTATACATATATGTATATAAAATTTGTTACTGTAACTTTTTATTTGCTGCCATAATATTATACATATTTGCTGTATTTGGAGTAAAAATATGACTTGAGAAATATATGGGCATTTTTTTTTAATGATTTGATAAACCCGTGTATTGCTTTTGGGCTTCATAAAGCATCTAGGCAAATTCTTTAAGTACAGTGTTATATTGTTGTGGTCTGTGCGTGGAGTTGTTACTGGAAACTTTATGTGTCATTGGAGAGCAATACATAGCCTTTTCTATTTCAGAGATGAAGTATAATACAAAAGCAGATTTGAGATGACAGTCAAGAACTGAAATTTTCAAACCTCTAGACTTTTTGAATGAAGAATGTGTATTTTTCTTTGTTTACAGTGAAGTAACTGACATAATTTGTTATGCATATGTGATCCAGAAGGTATCTAGCAAGTGTTCTTTAATGCTAATATTTCCAGGTTACAGTTCCTTTCTGTTTACATGCACATAAATATGCACATTGACACATTTCTGCAAATGAAATGCCTATTTTAGGTAACTCATGTTTACTAACTGCAATTTGTGTTTTACATTTCCCTTTGGAGATTTTTTTTTAAATTTCATGGAAAGAAACATGTAGAAAATTGTGTTCTTTTTAATTACTGTAGGCCCGATTGAGTTCATGGAATGACCCTAAGCAATTTGTATTCTTTAGAGAAAAGAGAGAAGACATTTCTTGAAGATTTTAAATGGTCATGTAAAAATGCATATATTAATGTAGAAAACCAGTTTTTTGATAGCTTTCAGTTTTGTGAGAAATGTTAACCTTCCTCCAGTAGGAAGAGGAGGATTTGCAGTACTTAACATTTCCTTTTTTCTGAATGGGCAACAGAGTTATCATCTTTTAGACAATTTTGGTAAAATAATTTAATCAGGACTCAATAAGTTAAGAAAGTAACAGTAATTCAAGCCTAGGAATTAATCGTCTGTAGAATTGTTCAAATAAATACTAGAATGTTTTAAAGGTTATCAGTGACCTTTCCAAATTTTTGGTGATCCTTAACATCATTTTGTCATTTGACACCATTTGATACTACCACTGAACAACTGTCTCTTTCCGTAGTTTCATTATGCCACACGTTCCTGAGGTTTTTGCATCCCCACCCCCACTTTTTTGTATTTGAAGTTCCAAGGGTTGCCAGATTAGATTTTGTATGCCCATTTAAATTTGAATTTCATATAAGAAGTTAATAATTTTTTTAGTGTAAGTATGACCCTGGCAGCATTTAACTGGGCATCCTGTATTTTTATTTGCTAAATATGGCATCTTGAAGTCCTTTCTCTTCTCTAAGAAGGTTTTCCCCTCTTTCTGCTTCCTTGGGCATCCCACCAATCCATAACCTTGATTTTCTTTACCTCCTCATGAGAGTGCATTGATGTGGGTTGGCTCTATGTCCCCACTCAAATCTCATCTCAAATTGTAATCCCCACGTATCAGAGGAGGGGTCTGGTGGGAGATGATTGGATCATGGAGTGGATTTCTCCCTTGCTCTTCTTGTGATAATGAGTGACTTTATGAGAGCTTTTGGTTTAAAAGTGTGACATTTCCCTGCCTTGCTCTGTCTCTTCTGCCACCATGTAAGATATGCCTTGCTTCTCCTTCACCTTCTGCTGTGACTGTAAGTTTCCTGAGGCCTCCCCAGCTGTGTGGAACTGTGAGTCAATTAAACTTCTTCTCTTTATAAATTACCCAGTCTAATATAGTTCTTTATAGCAGTGTGAAAACAGACTAGTACATGCATCTAACCTTATGGAACAAGTTGTCACCTCTTTGTGCTGATTTCCAGCCCACATCTCTAACCTTGACTGATTTAGCCCCAAATTTCAGAAAACCTCCTACAACTCTAGTTGCATGTGGTGCTGCTGTCTCCAACTAAACCATGACCAAACCGAACTCTGTTTTGAATGCTCCAGACCAAGTATCCCATTGCCTTCAGGGTTAACATTGTTTTCATTAACTGAAAGATATCAGTTTCTCAGGTTGTCTGTGCCAGGGTCATGTTAGACCCTCCTCACAAGACATCTCTCAACATGTTTGTAGAGTTTTCATCAAAATGGCTACCACTTCAATGTGTGCCTTTTCAGCTTCATTGCTGTTATCCTATTCAGTTATAAAGTAGTGATGGTTCTTGGAATAGATTTGTTTCTGGGCCCTTCTGATTATATGTCCCTTCTTTCACATTCCTCTACATTCTACTGCTAGATTAGTCTTCTTTCAACACAGTCTCTTAGATCATGTTCCCTGGAAACCTATGCTGCATGCAGGTTTATTGGAGAATGATTCAGGAGACACAGCTGTAAGGAAGTGAGGAAGGCAGGGTTGGGCAGAGAGAGTTGATCCACATGAAGTTGTACCTAAGACCTCAGGTGATCCTACAGAGTGTTCCACAGCTGGGATTAACTTTTAGATTTGCCAAAAATTGAGGCCAAGCGCCAGGCCATTATACCACACCATGCTCTCCTGAGTGACCTCTGAGGTCCATTTCAGAGGCCCTCTAATTTCTTTGCTCGTGTGGCTGTCCTTTGCTCTGTAACTGCCCTATGAGTCTCCTCCTCTCTGCCTCCTCAAGGGCCTGGCTATGAGCAACTCACCCCATGAGAGGAGGCAGAAATTGGGGGAGGCTTCCGCAGCTAAGATCTCTTTCCACCAAATGATACAACTGTGAAGTAGCTGAAGAATGGGTCTGTTGGCACCAAAGAGGGTTGTGAGCTGAGCTCCACGATGTTTACCACAATCACTGTCGACATTTCACTTTCCTGCTTAGAGACCTTTGGTGGATTCTCTACACTGCTT
Source organism: Macaca nemestrina (assembly GCF_043159975.1). NCBI lineage: Eukaryota > Metazoa > Chordata > Mammalia > Primates > Cercopithecidae > Macaca > Macaca nemestrina. Next base: position 70,430,679 of record NC_092128.1, read on the forward strand.
TATCAAGGTAAATGTTACTATTAGATTTCAAGGGTCCCTTCATTATCTGACCCCACCTTGCCTTGTCACTGAACCCAATTTCTCCCTATATTCAGTGTCTCCTTCTAGTCTATTAAGGGTTACTCCAACCTGGAAGGTCTGCTCTTTAGCTTCCTTGAGACACCTGTCCACTCATTGTCCATGCTGTACCTTCGTTCAGACCTCAAGCCTTTGCTTCTGCTATCCTTTCTTCTGGAATGTCCCCTCTTCTCTAAGTCTCTGTTCATCTTTAATCCCCCGTGGGTGAATCAATCCTGCTTATTATTAATACTGTGCAATTCTATTGTTCATTGTATACTAGCGCTTACTTTTTCATTAGCTCCATGTATGCTGTTCTTGTCTTCAGTAGTTATTTTGGAAGGTGAGACTTTTTTTTTGGTATTTTTGGCAGCATCTAGCAGAATTTTAGGCTCATAGTAGTGAATCAATGACTATTTTACTCCTTGATTATATTTGTATGTGGCACGTCCAAAATATTAATACTGAGAGTGGTGAGATAAGATGGAGAGAGTTTTCTAGTAAGATTGTATTTGAGCTCAATTGGTGAACTTCCCTGAAAGAATTGCAGAGTTTCATGTGTGTATCGGTTTGGGTGGCTCCTACATGGACAATCTGAAATAAGAGCATGAATTAACAGCTGCTGTTTCCCTCTCCTCTTATCTCAGTTTAGTCTCCCACATCGTGCTGGGACCTTTGCAGACTTGGAGTCTCTACTATGTGATTCCAGCCCACTTTTGGGAGTTCACTTCCTGTCCTGTTGCCCAGTGCTGTGCTCCTCTCCACTCCTTGCCTCCCTTTGCTGCCCAATAACTCTCTTCCCTTATCTGCAGAGCAGCCTTTGCCCTGGACATTAGTGCTGTGCTCTGACTCTTCTTGGCCAATTCTCCCCTTCAAAACTTAGGTGGATTAATGAATGAACTACATTTACATACAGCAAAACATAATGTTGGCTGAAAAAAGGCAGACACAAAAGAGCATATAATGATTGTTGCTAAAATGGACAAAACTAATATCTGGTGTTATAATCAGGATAGTAGTAACTTGTGGAAGGGGCAGTCTTTAGAAGGGACTATGAAAAGGCTTCTAGAATGCTAGGAATCTTTTATTTCTTGACCAGGTGCAGATTCCATGGATGTGTAATGCTTGCACTGTGTACTTATGATTTGTGCTTCCTTGTATGTGTGTTATACTCTGACAAAAAGTTTTAAAATCATTTCTCGGCTTGGTAAACTGATCACTTTATAAACTCTCCAGTGAACAGGGGCTAGTGAGTACTAATTGGGAGATAATAGAAATAGAGGAATCATAAAGTTGGCCCTCTGTGTCCACCCTCTTTATGGTGATTCTGGGGAGGACTTGGAGGCTGTCAAGCTCATCCAGATGCTTCTGGATATTAGCATACAGTAATTACATTCATGTTCAAAGTCTTACATTTTTCTTCTAATAGAGCCAAGCTACCAGATTATTTTTCTTTATGTCATGTTAATTCCTTCTCCCCAAAGGAGATATCTACGCTTTATCTTCAGAAATAAAGAATAGTTGATTTTGCATTTTGTTAAGTATTCTAAATAGAATGACAATTTCTGTTTTGAGAAGTAATTTCCCATTGAATCTTCAAACTGACTGGGAAAGAAAGATTGAGGTAGAGGTAACAATTCTGATTGTTATTTCTCACTACATCCCTCAATTTGAGGGACAAAGGCTTCCAGCACAGAAAGAAGAAGCCCTGTTGGGTTTTTTTCACTTTGACATGGGTGGTGTAAATTAATGTGATCAAATCGGAAATGTGCAGGAACAGAAGTGCATGCAGCAAGTTGTAGTAGGAGGGAGTAGGTATTTTGGATCAACCAAACCTAGTCTCCAGGCTGGGCGCTGACACTTAGTTAGTGTGTGAACTTAGGTATACTGTCTAACCTTTCCTCGAACAGAGTGGTAACATGCCCTCTCCCTGTGCCAGGTTCTTGTGCAGACTAGACACCCTGAGTATGAAGCTGCAGATTTGGACTGTGATGGTTACTGCCATTGTGACATGGGACTAGAACAGAGAGGACACACATTTTTACATTGTTGTTTTGAATGCACAGTATTTCGATATTCTATATAGATGGCACATAGTAGGCACTTTTCATATGTCTGGGAAGTAAAAATAAATACAAGGAAACAATTCCTGCTCTCCAAAAAATAACTCAAAATTTTGGGAAAGAAAACAATTTTAGGGCCATATATTGGCAAGTAGTACAAAATCTTTCATAAATACAAAGGGACTCTGAAGCGAATGAAGATGCTTGTGATGTGAACTTTGTCAGGAAGGGCTAACAGATGTAGGTGTGACTGAAGCTTAATTTTGGAAAATCAGTCATAATGACAATAGACAATGTTGATTCTACATGGTCTACATTCGAGCTGGGCACTTGACTTCCTGCTTTACATGTGTTATATCCTCTGATCCACACAACTACTCTGGGAAGAGTAGCTGCCAGCATGATCTCCATTATAGGTGAGAAAACCAAAGCTTCAGGAGAAGAATGTCACTTACCAAGAGCCACACAGTTAGTGGAATGGGGCAGGTGTCTGTATCCAAAAGACCTTGTAGCCATCTGCATCATCCTAAGAGTGAACATGGTGTTTGTAGGGTATGGTACCAAAGTGGTTTTGGAAACAGTTGCTCTCAGGAAGCTGTGACTCAGTTGGAGAATTAATAATTCTACCTCTGTAGTCTTAAATCTCAGCAGAAGAGTAGCTCACAAATGGTTATATCAAGGAGGGGGAATAATGTGGATGTGGAGTGAGAACTGGTTTTAAGTTGCTGCTACTCATTATGTGTTGTGCAGCCCTGGATAAGTTACTCAACAAAACTGAGCATCTGTTTCCTTAAAATATCCTTAAACAGGGGAGAGAGATAATATACTTTACTATTTTTGCTCTATGGGGCTATTGTAATGATCTGGTGGATTTATGAAATTGTCAAGTGCTGCAAGGCAAGTTATTTTTGTTAATAGTTTAAGTAATAGATGTGGTGATGCTAATACTAATATGATGATATAGCATTATTTTAATAACTTAAAATAATAATAAAAATAGACAATACTCGCTTGGAGTCAGATGGCCACAGGGATTTGAATTGCCTTTTGCTGGCAATATTTCAAATACTTGCTGATGAAGTTGTTGTGGTAAATTCGTAGTTTGTGTCCTTGGCTCAGACAAGCAATTAAATTCTCCTCAGGAAATTATGAAAGGTTGCCTTTGGTTGTACAGCCTATGCTGTTGAAATTTTGGCTTCAGTTCAGGATTCATGGACAAATTAACATCTGAATCACTTGAGACCTTTTCATGAAGAATAGGATTATGCATATAACTAAAGCTTATGTGCATAGCTAAAGTGACTTGAGTTTCACAATGAAGCCGGGAGATGGAGACTGTACTCCCGTACTCTGAGTCACCTGCTGCAGGGCAGCCATCTATGGGGCTGTGATGGTGTTTATATGTAAGTGAGCATCTGACTTGGTTGGAGCTTGCTGATTTAATGGAGGATGCCTCCAGTCTAGCAAGTGAGGTTTGTAAAGGGCCCCGTAGGACCCTCCAGGAAAACTTATGTATAAAGGAGAATTATACTCATTTGCAAATCATTTAAGTAAAATGCCCATGAAAATCAGTAATACCATAGTTTGTTTCTAAAAAGTAAACCTGAATACTTTTAGAGGGACTTCAGTGCTAGAAAACATTTATTTCCTACTTAGAGTGGTCATTACCTTTGTCTGCCTTGCTGTGGTATAAGTAATGTAATTGTATATACAAACTGTTATCGTGATGGGGATTATTATTAATTTCTTTGTATAACCTTAAAAATATGGCTTATTATACAAATTTTACCAAATATAGTTCTTACTAACATGATTTCAGGGTAGTGTGAAGCTGAATTTTAGGGATTTGGGAAATAAATGTGAATTATTTTTATTAAGCTGTTTTGCTAAGATGACTAATTCTGGTTGACAATTTCTGTATCATAGATCTACTTGTTATTTAAAATTTTTATTACTCATGTTTTTGAAAAGATTCTTTGAGGATAGATTAAGTGAAAATGACCACACAGAGTAGTGTGGTAGTTGTGTCTTTTTTAGTCAAAAATTTCTAGCAGTTTTAGTTTTAAAGATTTGATTAGTCATCTGGATAGAAATTTCAATAAATTGCGTTTGCAATTATAGCTATCTTAGAAGAATTTCTTCCAGAGAAATTGAGTAAGAATGCCAATTAATTCCAGCTGTTGGAGTGAATTGTATGTAGAATATCTATGAGTTCAACCATCAGTAAACTAGGAGAAAACTCTTAAATGTTATAATTTCACAATCAAAAACCTTTGTAACCATTAGTCCACTCATTAGACTGAATTACTGAACGAAGCATTAGTTTCTTCAGTATTTATTTATTTATTTATTTATTTATATTTATTTTTTTGAGATGGAGTCTCACTCCTGTTACCCAGGCTGGAGTGCAGTGGAGTGATCTTGGCTCATTGCAACCTCCGCCTCCCAGGTTCAAGAAATTCTCCTGCCTCAGCCTTGCAAGTAGATGGGACTACTGGTGCCCACCCCCACTCCTGAGTAATTTTTGTATTTTTATTAGAGACAGGGTTTCACCACATTGGCCAGGCTGGTCTTGATCTCCTGACCTCGTGATTCGCCCACCTTGGGTTTCCAAAGTGCTGGGATTACAGGCATGAGCCACTGCGCTCGGCCTCTTCAGTTTATTTTTCAAGAGCTCAGTATCCCTGGCACTGTTGGCCATCTCTGTGGAGATACTAGTTCTAGTAGGAAGGCAAGGTTGGGGGAGTTTTTTGTTTTTATAAAAAGGCTTAATTTTTAATTAAAAAAAATTTTAAAGTATGTTTTTTCATTACACTTGCATAGTCAGTTATGTGTGTGTGTTTTAATTGACTTTATTTTTTAGAATTGTTTTAGGTTTACAGAGAAATTGAGTAGAAAGTCCAGGGATACCATATACTTCTTTTCCCTGGCACACAGTTCCCTTTATTATTAACATCTTGTATTATTGTGGTACATTCATTACAACTAATGAACAAAATTTATGGATTAATATTATCTAAAGTGCAGAGCTTACATTAGGGTTCACTCTGTTGTATAGTTCTTTGGGTTTTGACAAATGCATAATGTGTGTATCTACCATTACAGTATCATGCAGAATACTTCCATTGCTGCCCAAACCCCCCACCCCGGCTGCCCGTCCCTGTCTTCCACCTATTTACACCCTTCTTATACCCATCCCAATCCCCGTCAACCACTGATGTTTCTGTCTCAATAGTTTTGTCTTTTCTAGAATGTCATACAGTGGAACCATAGACCGTATAGCCTTTTCCTATTGGCTTCTTCCACTCAGCAATTTGCATTTAAATTTCCTGTATGTGTTTTTATGAATTGATATCTTTTTTCTTTTTGTCATGGAATAATATTCTATTGTGTGGATGTACCACAGTTTATTTATTTATTTACCTGTGGAAGGACATCTTGGTTGCTCCCAAGTTTTGCTAATTATGAATAAAGCAGCTATACACATTCATGTGCAGGTTTTTGTGGGAATGTACATTTTCAACTCATTTGAATACTTAATTTCTATTTACCTATCATTGAGAACAAGTAGACACTGAATATATAGATGAGGGTCAAGAAAAACACACCATTCCTGTGAGAGTAAGAGGTAGTGGAAGATAGAACATGGAGGGTTTAAAGTATGGGTCCTGCAGAAATGCCAACCTGTCTCCTGCCAGGACCATGGGGAGAAACTGGGAGGACATTTTTCTTCTTGGTTACATTTCAGAATAATCTAGAGGAGTACCAATTAAACAGCCTTAATCAGTTCCAATTTTTGAGCTAGTTAGTTCAATTCTCAGAAACACTTTTAAAATACATTTATAAATTTAATATATTTGGTTTTTTAAAAACCTTCAAATGCCTTGATCTAACAACCAGAACTTCTCCATGTAATAGCTTAAATCGCTCTTCTTGTAAACCCAATAAAACAAAGTTTATAAATGTAGTTTCTCTTAAGTATTCTAGTATTAGTGGGAACCTAGTAAAATTCTTTTATGTCTTTCAATTTAAAAATCACAACTAAAAATAAAAGAAATTGAAATTACGTACATAGTCTATTACTATATCAAACTGTCTAAACGTAATACTTTATCAACTAAGTATGAAACCTGTCCAGATGATTACACATTGATTCCTAAACTTAACCTCAGAGGTTTAAATACTGTGCGTTTGCTTTAAAATCATCATGTCTGTATTTAAAACTAAATATTTCCAGAGTCCTTGTCACCCAGAGTGATTTATTGTTCTCATTTCTGGAAGTGGTATTGTTTTATACAGTGGGTTAGGTAACTTACCAGCCAGTGATCTGAGACCTGGTGGAGATCTGCCATGTGGACCCAGCAGTAATCTCTCTCCCAGCCATTGACAGATGCCCGACACCACTTTGTATAGCCAATATCACTATCAGAGGATTCTAAGTCTCTACCTTTAAGCAAATTATTTTATCTCATTTGAATCTGCTTTCTTCTGAATCTGGAGGCACCTAACTTCTTTCAGCTAATCTCTTTAACTTCTCATTGAATTCTCTATTTGTTTAATATTTTTTTCCCTATTGGTTAGGTTACAACTCTTAAAACTTTTGAAATCTAATATTACTGAATTCTCCAGATCTCTCACACCTCTGTCTCTGTAGCTATACTGCTAAGATCTTGCTAATGACAGCTATGTCTAACTGAGTTTCCTATGGAGACACTCATCTGCTTGTTGAATTACTTACTGACAGAACAGTAACCATGAATCATACGTATTAAGGAAAAGTAAAAAAATTATACTCTTTTACAATTCAGATGTTTGAGGTCTCTGTTGACATATTCTATATGAATGTATCCTGTATGTGGCAGAATGAGTTTCAAATACAACTAAAGGCTTTTAACAAAAGTTTCATTATGAAGTACTGTATTAGTCCGGTTTCATACTGCTATAAAGAACTACTGGAGATTGGGCAATTTATAAACAAAGGAGGTTTGATTGACTCACAGATCTGCATGACTAGGGGAGGCCTCAGGAAACTTATAATTATGACAGAAGGGGAAGCAAGGCACATCTTACATGGCAGCAGGAGAGAGAAACAGAGAGTGAAGCGGGAAGTGCTACACTCTTAAACCATCAGCTCTTGTGAGAATTCACTCACTATCATGAGCACAGCATGAGGGAAACTACCCCCATGATCCAGTAACCTCCAGTGACCAGGTCCCTCCAGTGACAATGTAGGTATTACAATCTGAGATGGGATTTGGGTGGGGAGACAGCCAAACCATGTCATTCTGCCCCTGGCCCCTCTCAAATCTCTTGTCTTTCTTGCATTTCAGAACCCATCATGCCTTCCCAACAGTCCCCCAAAGTCTTAACTCATTCCAGTACTAACTCAAAAGTCAAAGTCCAAAGTCCCATCTGACACAAGCAAATCCCTTCTGACTATGAGCCTGTAAAATTGAAAACAACTTAGTTACTTCCAAGATACAATGGGGGTACAGGTGTTGGGTAAATGTTCCCATTCCAACAGGGAGAAATTGGCCAAAACCTAGGGGCTACAGGCCCCATGAAAATCTGAAACTCAGCAGGGCAGTCATTAAATCCTTTTTTTTTTTTTTGAGATGGAGTCTCACTCTGTCTCCTAAACTGGAGTGCAGTGGTATGATTTTGGCTCACTGCAACCTCCGCATTCCAGGTTCAAGCAATTCTCCTGACTCAGCCTCCCAAGTAGCTGGGACTACAGGTGCATGCCACCACAACCAGCTAATTTTTGTATTTTTAGTAGAAACGGGTTTTGCCATGTTGATCAGGCTGGTCTCGAACTCCTGACCTCAGATGATACACCCACCTCGGCCTCCCAAAATGCTGGGATTACAGGCATGAGACACTGTGCCCAGCTAATCATTAAATCTTAAAGCTCCAAAAACAATCACTTTTGACTCCATATCTCACATCCAGGGAACTCTCATGCAAAGGGTGGGCTCCTAAGGCCTTGGGCATCTCTGCCTGTGTGGGTTTGCCAGGTAGAGCCCCCATGGCTGCTTTCATGGGCTGGTGTTGAATGTCTGTGGCTTTTCCAGGCATATTGTGTAAGCTGTTGGTGGATCTACCATTCTGGGGTCTGGAGGACAGTGGCCTTCTTACAGCTCCACTAGGCAGTGCCCTAGTGGTGACTCTGTGTGGGGGCTCCAACCCCACATTTTCCCTCTGCATTGCCCTGGTAGAGTTTCTCCATAAGGACTCCTCCCCTGCAGCAGACTTCTGCCTGGACATTCAGGCATTTCCATACATCGTCTGAAATCTAGGTGGAGGTTTCCAATCCTCAACTCTTGTTGTCTGCATATCCATAAGCCCAACACCACACGGAAGCCTCCAAGGCTTGGGGCTTACACCCTCTGAAGCAAAGGCCCAAGTTGTAACTTGGTACCTTTTAGCCGTGGCTGGAGCTGGAGTGGCCAGGATGCAAGGCGCACCATGTCCCAAGGCTGCACGGAGCAGCGGGGCCCTGGGCCTGGCCCATGAAGCCATTTTCCCCTCCTAGGCTTCTGGGCTTGTGATGGAAGGGGCTGCTGCAAAGATCTCTGAAATGCCCTGGACACATTTTCCACATTGTTGTGGCTATTACCATTCGGCTTCTTTTTTCTTATGCTGATCTCTGCAGCTGGCTTGAGTCTCTCCCCAGAAAATGGGTTTTTCTTTTCTACCACATGGTCCGGCTGGAAATTTTCCAAACTTATTTTCTGCCTCCCTCTTAAACGTAAGTTCCAATGTCAGGCCATCTCTTTGTGAACGCATATGACTCTACACTGTTAAGAGCACTCAGGCCATTGCTTTAATGCTTTGCTGCTTAGAAATTTCTTCTGCCAGACACCCTAATTCATCTCTCTCAAGTTCAAATTTCCACAGATCTCTAGGGCAGGAGCAAAATAAAACTAATCTTCTTGCTAAAGCATAGCAAGAGTGAGCTTTACTCTAGTTCCCAATAAATTCCTCATCTCCATCTGAGACGATTTGAACCTGGACTTCATTGTCCATATCACTGTCAGCATTTTGGTCAAAACCATTCAATAAGTCTTTAGGAAATTCCTAAATTTCGCACAACTCTCTGTCTTCTGAGCCCTCCAAACTGTTTCAGCCTCTGCCCATTACCCAGTTCCAAAGTCACTTCCACATTTTCAAGTATCTTTATAGCAGTACCCCACTCTCAGTACCACTTCTCTATATTAGTTCATTTTCACACTGCTATAAATAACTACCTGAGACTTGGTAATTTGTAAACAAAAGAAGTTTAATTGACTCACAGTTCAGCATGGGTGGGGAGGCCTCAGAAAACATATAATCATTGCAGAAGGTGAAGGGGAAACAAGGCTCATCTTACGTGGTGGGAGGAGAGAGAGAGAATGATAGGGGAGGTGCCTCAGTTTTAACCTACCAGATCTTGTGAGAACTCAACATTATGAGAGCAGGATGGGGGAACCTCCCCATGATCCAGCCATCTCCCACCAGGACCCTCGCCTTGACACATGGAGATTACAATTTGAGGTGAGATTTGGGTGGGGACACAGAGCCGAACTGTATTAAGTACAATTTTTAGATTAGATTTTTGGGACTGACTTGACTCTTCAGCCCCTGTATCTAGTCCATCAGTACATTTAATGGCTCCACCTGCAGAATTGATCTGGAATCTGACAGCTTCTTGCCACTTCCTTGGCTGCCATTCTCTCTCACTTGGGCTCTCTTGTTACATTGACACTTGACTTTTTTTTTTTTTCCCACCCTTTTCCCCATAATATGTCTTCCACATAGCAGTTAGCAGATTGTCATTCTACCACTATCAACACTCCAGTAGCATTAGTCATAATAGACTAATAGGCAGATTCTTTACCTGTATGTTGTAGATCCTGGCTTGTCCTCAAACTCATGTCCCATCAGTATTCTTAGCCACACTGGTCTCCTTGTTTTTCTTTGACCTCATGGCACATGAGGTTCCCCCTCAGAACCTTTGGACTTACTGTGCCTCATCTAGTAACTCTCTGCCCTCTAGTATTATTAGCATGTCCCTCTCCCTTGTCCAGTCAGGTCTCTGCTCAAGAGATTACCTCCTCAAGGATGTCTTCAGAGACTACATCTGACCATTTTTTCTGATTTAAACTCCCTCTCCGCCCCTCCACACATCCTACCCTAGTTCCAGTCATTCTATGGCCTCTTCACTGACTATTTTTATTTATAATACTTAAAAATAGCTGGCATTGTTATATATGTGTATTTGTTTGTTGTTATAAATTTAGTGGTATAACCCCAGCACCTAGAAAAATTATTGGCACCAGTAAGTGTTCAGAAACACTTTCAGGAGTAATCTTCTGTAGGAGTAGAAGGCGTAATCTCCCCACCATTCCTGCTGCTTGTAGCCCTCCCCAGTGATGGAGGGGCCCAAGGGAAAGTTACACATAAGAGAGCCTGATGAGAACACTGTTATTGGACCCACAGCTGATTGACTTAGGCTTCCTAAAGTAGCTTGTCATTTTTAGCATGGAATTTACATTAGACATTGCCAGTTACTTTTTTTTGTAAAGCCACTGTACTTACAGTTTACAGTAAAATACCTACTTGTTAAAAGAAGATATGTTTAAAAGGAAAATACCTGAAAATCCCTTACATAAATTTGAAATTTTAAAAGAGCCAATCAGCATGGAAAAAATGAACATATTGTTAAATATTGAAGTATCATTGATAAGTCTTATGGTTGAAAGTGCTATACAGTGCAGGAAACACATTTCCTCTACATTATCTTAAGCATGGGTGTGGGCTGGAGGTCAGGTTTAATACAAACACTTTAGCTTAAGAACATAGGTCATGAAAGGAGCTTATGTAAAAGGCTTTGAAGTTCTTATAGAGGAAGTCACTCAGGGTAGTGGGTTACAATGCCTTGAGTAGGTCAGTGGAGATGAGAAAGTCACATGGCTAGGGCCTTGGTGAATGTTTCTGGGACCATCAGTGGTATCTGCACGATCTCTTCTCATTCTAGCAGCCATTTCCCACATCCAGCCATCACCTTGTCACCCACCATGTCAGCTCTTAGCCCTCGACTCTGTTTGCCATTGTCTTTTCTTCAGAGAATTAGCAGAGTAGTTAGATTGGGTTATTCAGAATCACCAGGTCTGGGCATAGCTTCAGCATTTCCACTTATGGTTTCATGAGCTCATTTTGTTTTAAGTCTCATTCATGTTCTATAAAGATGGGGATGCTTCCAACTATTAGTTGATTGATATTGAACACCACTTCATTTCTAAAATTTGTGAAACCATTAGTCACACAATGGCTATAATATGAACACCATGTAAGGGCTCTATGATGGTAATTCTACAATGTATTTGCATGTCAGAATCCCTTGGGGAGCATTGGGAGCATTTATAAATGCACACACCAGATATACTGAATCAGAATCTTTGAGGCTGAGGTACAACAACCACATTTTTAAAGTTTCCTAGGGACTTTGATATGTTTTCCTGTTTGCAGCCACTCATCTGGGGGCACAAGAAAAGTTTTAAGGTGTATTTTCTGTCTTCAAGACTCTTGTGTCTAGTTTGAAAATGAAAATGAAAACAAATGGCCCAGTTAGACAATGCATTGGAGGTGGTTTTCTCTTTGTGTGTTTGATTGGTGTGAATGAAGAGTAGTCTAGATAAGGCAGCATGTGGTTGGTGTCCTTGATTTATTGTTGGATAAAGCACCAGATAGTCTGACTAGTATTACAAGGTTTATTTTAGTGTATCAATCATTAGTATGGGTTCAAAAAATGTATAATGTTAAATAGCCTTTTATGTAGCTGATATCTCCCCTTCTACTTTCAAAGCTGGCAAGATTTTTAAGAAAGGACTTAAAAATAGACCCACCCATTTTGGTCAAATTTGTTTTTAGGGTGAAAATGAACAAACCCCTCATACCTTTTATAAGTTGACTTTCATTTCCTTTCAAATTCCTGTAAGAATGTAAACTTTGGATATTGCATAATAGCTCTAATAATTCTAACAACAATTTAAAACCATTTAGACCAATTTACTCAATTGCCTTGTTAAAAGTCTGTTCTGGCAGTGACTAAAAGACCCCTTGGTGGTGATTAAATAAATTATTAGCTCTTGATGTTTGTCATCATATGGTCTTAGGCTCAAAAGATCAGTGGCTTTCTGAAACTTTATTGTAAGGATATTCAGAAGTAAATGATCTGAAAATAAGATGGAAGCAATTAGAGGAAATTATGTCTCTACTTTGTGTGTCTCATTTAGCATATGTAAAATTACTATATTTTCCTACAAATTACTTTGAAAGATATGTTAATCAACAGTGGTAGTAGGTATTATTAGAGAACAAAGCCATGATTATCAAATAAATTTCTTTTATTAAAGCAATGGGAATATGTCAGACGTATAGATTGACTTCCTTGAAGAAGAGTGAAAAGCGAGTAAGGCTGGAAGCTGACATGTGGAGACTGAGAGGGTAGTGATCAGATAAAGTAGGGCCTTGTGTATGAAAAGATGGGATTTTATTATGACTGTAATGAGAAGCCACTGGAGTAATTGGGAAGAAATTAGAGATTTTGTTTGTTTGCAGCATAAGTTTTAAAAGAGTACTCTGCATTTGGGCTTTTAGTAGACTGGGAAGAAAGGTGTCAGTAGTTTAAATTAGGTTTATAACCTGGAGATGGGGAAAAGTAAATGGAGACTGGACATTTTTTGATGGTACTGCTAATGGGACTTTCTGCTGGATTGATCGGGGGGTAAGAGGAAATAGGAATCAAGGCCAACTTCTGGGTTTTATTTATTTGGCATTTACTGGAATATATTATTTTGTGGGAATAACAGGTTTGGGGCAGATCTGGGGAAAATCAAGGATTCTTTGAAATGGCTATCCGCCATGCAGTTCATGATGCCTAGTTGGCAGCTGATGTATGAGGCTGGTGCTCACGGATACACTCAGACTAGAGGGAAAAACTGGAGATTTATCAGTGAACAGATGGTCTTTAAAACCACAGAAATAGATGAGATTATCCATTCAGTGAATGTAGACAGAAAAAAGGGCTTAAGACACAGCCCAGTGTTTACATGTTAGGAGGATGAGGCAGCAGGAATGAGGGTGACTGACAAGGAACAAAGGAAGACAAAGTAAACAAGAGGATAAAGGCATTGAAGAAGGAGAAAATAATCTGTCAGAGGTTTCTGCGAGACAGAAATTGACTAGAAAGAATGAAAGACATGGATGCCAGATTAGAGTAGATTATGGATAAAGTGGGAGATGGTGGAGGAATTTGTAAAGATTGGCATCTTTAGAAAGAGTAACTGAGAATCGTGATTGTTAAGGGTTGGTAAAGGTGGCAGGTGGGGAGTGGAGAACTTGAAGTCAAGGGAGAACTTTATAAGATGGTGCTCTAGGGTATGTTTAAAGGTAATGTTCTAGCAGAAAGAGAGGAAAACTAGCCAGAGAGAACAGATAATTGCTGGAAGGAAGGGGAAGGAGAGATGGTTGAGTTTGCCCTTTATAGGAGCAATGGATGCCAGGCTGTGCATACAAATGCACTTAATATATATAAGTCTCTGTGCAAGACAATGATAATGAAAATCAAAGTGTGTTGTTGATAACGAAGTGCTAGGTAAATATGACATGATCCAATCACTCTGTAATTACTTCTATTACTTCTTGCCTTCCTCACCTCCTTCTCCTGCTCCTCTCTCACTTCCTACCAAGTCACATATAGTAGTACAGTGTATAGTACTACTACAGTACAGTTTGTGGATATATATTAAGTCCCGCATCACTTAATGACAGAGTGTATTCTGATAAATGTACCATTAGGTGATTCCATCTTTGTGCAAACATCACAGAGTGCTTATATACAAATCTAGATGGTGCAGCCTTGTACATACCTAGGGTATATGGTATAGCCCATTGCTCCTAGGTTACAAACCTCTACAGCATGTTTCCCTATTGAATATTGTAGGCAATTGTAATACAATGGTAAGTATTTGTATATCTAAATGTAGAAAAGGTACAGTGAAAATACAGTATAAGAGATAAAAATGGTACACCTGTATAGAGCACTTACCATGAATGGAGCTTGCAGGACTAGAAGTTTCATGGGTGAGTCAATGAGTGAGTAGTGAGGGAATATGAAGGCCTCCTACACTACTGTAGACTTTATAAGTACTGTATACTTAGGCTACACTAAATTTATTTTAAAAACTTTTTCTTCAATAATAACCTTAGCTTACCATTAATTTTTTAACTTTATAAACTTTGTAATTAGAAACACTTTTAGACTCTTTCATAATAACCCTTAAGTATAAGATGCAGACACATTGCCTAGATGTACAAAAAATATCTTTTTTCTTCATATCCTTATTCTATAAGCTATTTTTAAAATTTCAATTTTTTTTTCTTTTTTACTTTTTAAATGTTTTTCTTAAAAACCAATACACAAACACACACATTAGTCTTGGATATGTAGGGTCAGGATTATCAATATCTCTGTCTTCCACCTTGATGTCTTGTCCCACTGGAAAGACTTCAGGAGGAATAACACACTTGGAGCTGTCATGTCCTATTATAACAAGGCCTTCTTCTAGGATACCTCCCAAAGAACCTGCCTAAGGCTGTTTTACAGTGAACTTTTTTTTTAATAAGTAAAAGGGTTAAAGGCGTACACTAAAATAATGATAAAAATGGTATACATAAACCAGGAACATAGTCATTTATTATCATTATCAAGTGTATTATTCTGTACCTAATTGTCTATGCAACCCTTTTATACAGCTGCCAGTACGGTAGGTTTGTTTGCACCAGCATCACACAAACACAGGAGTAACGCATTGCCCTTCAGTGTTATCATGGCCACGACATTAGTAGGTGCTAGACATTTTAAAACTCCATAATAATCTTATGTGACCATCGTCATATGTACAGTACACCATTGACCAAAATGTCATTATGCAGCATGTAACTGTATATTGTTTCTGTACCTGCTGAACAGCAGGTAGAATGTTCACCTCGTTTGCATCACAGATTCTTTTGAAATACGAGTTAAGCAGCCAGTCTCCTCCTCAGGAAAATACAAAATCATAAAAGCATGTAAATCAAGAGTTTCTTGGACACCTGGCACTTGCTCCAGAGTACGAGTTAGTTTTAGAGTTTAATGGGATAGCTGGCCATTTTCCCTCAGGCCTTTGGACCGTATGGCAATGATTATTCCTGGGCATTGTGATCACGTGCAAAGGTTGTATGAGAGAAAGAATCTTTGCTATGGAGAGTTTGTTAGGCTTGCTACACTTCTGCAAAATATTTTAAATAATATTTTTTTCTTTTTCTTTTCTTTTCTTTCTTTTTTTTTTTTTTTTTTCGAGATGGAATCTCACTCTGTTACCCAGGCTGGAGTGCAGTGGTGCAATCTTGGCTCACTGCAACCTCCACCTCCCGGTTCAAGCAGTTCTCCTGCCTCAGCCTCCCACGTAGCTGGGACTGCAGGGGCCCACCACCACACCCAGCTAATTAAATGATATTTCCAAGTGAAATAAAATTCTAGACAGCAGAATGATAAGCTTTGTGTATTATAACATGATTTCAGAGTCATTCCATATTACACAGAGAAAGATAGGCCAAACTGTCATTGCCCTCTGCTTTTATAATCAAAGGCTGGAGATATTATCTCTGTGGAGAGAAAGACATGTTGGGCCTAGAGAAGCCTGGCCAGAGTATCAGAGATGGACTTAGAAGGCTGGCAGAGCCTCTTCTTCTTTGTTTTTTTACTACTGGATTCTGCCTTCTTGACTCTGACTTGACCTGGTCAGGGGAAGGTGGGCAGGCAGATTCAGAGGGGTGTATGGGCACCATCTCTGGTGTGAGGGTGTGCCTGGTTTTTGTAGGATGAACCTTAAAGATTCTTACAACATTAGTGTTAGAAGACATATTGAACATCTAGAGTAGTGATTTTCAAGGTTGGGGTGGGTTGCAGATCAGGATCGTGGTGAGGAGGGGAAAAGATGTATTGTTTGGTAAAACATGTGTAGGATGCCTGTTGTTTCCATAATACAAATTACAAAACACATACTGACCAAAGTTCCCTCTGCTGCAACGGGTGTGATGGTGGTCGAGTGTTGCGGGAAGTCAGGGACCCTGAACGGAGGGACCGACTGAAGCTGCGGCAGAAGAACATAAATTGTGAAGATTTCATGGACATTTATTAGTTCACAAAATTAATACTTTTGTAATTTCTTACGCCTGTCTTTACTGCAGTCTCTGAACATAAACTGGGAAGATTTCATGGACATTTATTAGTTTCCAAAATTAATACTTTTATGATTTCCTATGTGTGTCTTTAATCTCTTAATCCTGTTATCTTCATAAGCTGAGGATGTATGTCACCTCAGGACCCTGTGATGATTGCGTTAACTGTACAAATTGTTTGTAAAACATGTATTTGAACAATATGAAATCAGTGCACCCTGAAAAAGAGCAGAATAACAGCAATTTTCAGGGAACAAGGAAAGATAACCATAAGGTCTGACTGCCTGCAGGGTTGGGCAGAATAGAGCCATATTTTTCTTCTTGCGGGGAGCCTATAAATGGATATGTGAGTAGGAGAAGTATCACTGAATTCTTTTTCCCAGCAAGGAATATTAATGATTAATACCCTGGGAAAGGAATGCATTGCCAGGGGTAGGTCCATAGACAGCCGCTCTGGGAGTGTCCGATGTGGTTGAGATAAGGGATGAAATATGCCCGGGTCTCCTGCAGTGCCCTCAGGCTTACTGGGATTGGGAAATTTCAGCCTGGTAGATTCTAGTCAGACCAGTTGTCTGCTCTCGAACCCTGTTTCCTGTTAAGATATTTATCAAGACAATGTGTGCCCAGCGGGACGTGGACCCTCATCAGTAATTGTGATTTTGCCCTTGCCTTGTGATCTTGCTCTACCCTTTGCCTTGTGATCTTTTATTGCCCTTTGAAGCATGTGATGTCTGTGACCCACTCCCTATTTGTACACCCCCTCCCCTTTTGAAATCCCTAATAAAAACTTGCTGGTTTTGCAGCTCGGGGTCGCCATCACGGTCCTACCAATATGTGATGGCACCGCCGGAGGCCCAGCTGTAAAATTTCTCTCTTTGTTCTCTTTCTCTTTATTTCTCAGACTGGCCAACACTTAGAGAAAATAGAAAAGAACCTACATTGAAATACTGGGGGCTGGTTCCCCTAGTAGTCGAGCAAGAAAGTTTTGTAGAAAATTTGGGTGAAAGAAATGCAGAGATCTGGTTCCAAACATTCATTTAAGAGGTGAAGAAATGAATCAAGTCTCAGAGGTTGATCGACCTGCCTAGGGATTCATAGCTAATAGTGTAGAACTGAGACTATGGCTTGGTCTCCAGGGTTCTAGCTGTGTGCCTTTTTGTACTCTGCTTATGCCCCTTGCCTCTATTCAAGTAAGTCATTAGCTGTAATGAACGGTTTTGCTGTTCCAGTGTGGTGGAATCCACAGCAAGATAGCTTTCTAGTGACGAAGGTTGTATGCAGGGAAGCCCATTTGCTCACTTCCCCCCACCCCATCTGTTCTTTTCCTTAGAATACAGTGCTTTAATGATCTCTACTTGCTACAATGTGTCTCTCAAGATTTAAAAACAAATGGCAAATTTGTGCCTCAGGAGTCTTGTGAAAACAACATATTACATGTAAGAAACAAATAATTGTATTTTCTGGTTATTTTTCATACTTCTTCCAAATGAAGTCATAAGATGCTGTGCCTAGTTTCCCTTTCTAGTATAGATGATTGGTTTTAATGAAATATCATTTATTACAGATAGTAGGGTTTTATGGATTTTTTTCATTCAGAATCAAAGTGGAATGTGTTCCAAGTGCTTTTTTGCTTAGTGAAGTTTTTTTTTTTTCCTTTTTGAAATTGTTTCTTGCATTATGTTGTTGCCTCATGCCTCCATCCTGTACTGACACACAGGTTTGCTTGCTGGGATGTTTCCTTTAATGCAGCCAACGTATACTGCATGCCTACTGTGTAGTCATCTAGAAGGATGTAAAACGAATGAAGGATGTGAGTTAAGCTGACTATCATTTAAACTTTGGAATGATGGGATGCGAGACTGGAAATAACTTGCTTCAGATGACAGGCTACATCTATTTTCCTTCTAAGAGGACTGCCCTATTACCTTGTCACTGTTACCAGAAGCTTTCACACTTTCAAGCCAAGATGTTCTCTACTCCTGTCTTTTCTAGCCTGACAACTGCCCGTCTTCCTTTCAACGCCCTGTTTAATTTTAAAGAAGTGAAAAAGATAGTGGTGGGTGCATGTTGGAGAGATTGGCAGAGTGATTTTCCAGAACCAAGGGCTGAGTGGAGCTGAAGTCTGACTTATTATTTGATCCATAAAGTTTGGAAAGTTCACAATCCTTAAAAAGAACTATATAAGAAGGCTTTTAGTTTTCTTTCAAGCCATAGTGATTTGCCAAAAATATATCCAAAAGAATAACCAGAATAGGATATTCTTCTGTAATTAACTATAAAACCCCTTTATATATTAAGTTAGGTAAGCAGGGAGAACAAGAGTTAAAATAATTCTTTATCTTTTAACTGTTACCTTTCCCATCCCTTCCTTTGCTAGGGTAGGACTGGTGGTTGGAGAATTGGATACATAAGGGAAGTTTGTGGCCTGAGTCCAAGATAGGACAAGATAGTAGTTCTGGAAGAGATGTAGGAATTCTGAGTAATAATCCAAGATACCTTCCTCTTTATCCTTTTTCCTGTTTTATTCACTTCCACTTTGATGCATTCCCGTTCCACAATCAGTATGTGTTACCTTTACAGTAGAAGGTGATACAGACTGCTTACCATAGTTTCTCTTATACCAAAGGGCTACAACTGTTCTCCATTGAGAAGTTTAGCCAATATTGCATTAGTATAAATTCTGAGGGATTTTCTTTTACTTTTTCATTAACATTGTGTCTGTTTAAAGTGCAAGTGAATGAAGGAAAAATACAAGAGAGTACACACTCATATGCACGTACAGGTACATATATGGTGGCATGTGAATAGAAAAAGAAATTGGAGGAAATGTATCAAACTGGTTTTCTACAGCTGGAATTTTGATGGATTTTTGTGTTTTTTGTTTCATACCTTTAGAAATTGTTAAACTTTTTTTGAGGTCAATAAATTTTACTTTAATAATCAGGGTAAAAAGAATTCCTATTTGAAAAATAAAAGTTGCAGGAAACTTTTGGAACATTGCAACTATTCTATGTCTTATTGTAATGGTGGAAATATTTCATTTGTCCAAATCCATACAATATACAACACAAACAGTGAACATGAACCATGGACCTCAGTGAATAAAAAAGTGATCAATATTAGCTCATCAGCTGTAAAAAATGTAGCCTCCTATGTTAATACTAGGGGAAACCTGGGAAATGGGAGAGGAGGGGACTATATGGGAACCCTCTGAACTTTCTGCTTACTTTTTTTTGTGGACATAAAACTGTTCTAAAAATAAAGCCTATTATTTAAAAATAAAAGTAATATACAATATTGTTAAATTTGGGGTGGTAACTAAGCCTGTTGCTTAATTGCCTCCTTTTATGTTAGTTGCCCATGACAGAGCAGTTACTTACAAAGCAGCACTTACCTACAGCAGCACTTCCTTATGAAGTTGCTGATAATAATGATATTTTCATCATATATATATATATATACACACACACACACATACACATACACACAGGTGTCAGCTTTCCTGGTGGAACAAAAGGAGCTGGGAAGATTCAAGTAACTGTGGTTGCTTGAGGGTCTTTCTTATATTCTTAGTAGTTCCAGACACTTGCTTATGGAAAGGATTAAACTCGTTTTCATGGAGTGCCCACTCTGTGTTGGGCACTGTGGTAGGTATTTCGCATGTCCTCATGCAGCCTTTAATACAGGTACCATCCTTACATTGTAGATGAGGAAGCAGCTGAGCAAGCTCACAAGCTAGCAGAGACAAAGCCTGAATTCAAATCCTATGTAATTTTAAAAAATATAATCATAACACCTTGGAGTGCCCTTAGCAACAGGCATATAACACAGCAACAGAGCAATAACAGCCCCTGCAAGTTTAGTCAGAAAGGTTTTGAAAAATGAGAAAAGTACTTTAATAGCTAATTGCATCTTTGAATTTATTATACTCAAAATGATGACACAGGTTAGTTTGTTATGTACTAGGCAAATTTAGTACCTTATTTTATACATTTTCTTACAAGATGCCATTTTGATCCTATGAAGCAATCATTAGGCATCTAACTTTACTTTCTTTATTCCTGTCAGAGTACAGGAACAAGTACAGAGTCCCCTGTGAGACTCATGTGAAGACTTTGAAGAGTTTGAAAGAAGCCAGCTTAAAGTGGGAAATGTTCACTTATTAGTGATTGGTGTGAAAGAAGGCAGTGAGAATGTGCACCAGAAAGTGATCTGGTACTGCAGCCTAGGAAAATAAAGGCAGAAAGGAAGGGTGTTAGGAACAAGTGGCACAGATTGGAGAAAGCAGAAGCTGCTAGAAAAGACTTTTGAAACAAAAAGACGTCTTTCTCTCAGAAGAACCAGAGTGTGTCAGACACAATCTGGAAGTAAAACCCACACATCTATGTGCGTCTGTGCGTGCATACACATACACACGAATGGCAGTTTGTTGTAAAAGTTTGTTGCAAAATGTCAAATGATGGCTTCATAGGATAAAAATAGCATCTTATAAGAAAATATATAAAATAAGGTATTAAATTTGCCTAGTGCATAACAAACTAAGCTGTGTCATAGTTTTTGCACCATTGCAGAAGTTGGTACCTGGACTCCTAATTTGTAAAATTTATTAATCCTTCTGTTAGTGTCTCAGTTGAATGAGGGCCTGAATTTACAAGTGAAGAGGTAAAACGTTTCCTAAGTTGTTGTGTGGATCTTTCATAGGAGTGCCAAACAACCTTATTGCTAACATTGCTTTGATTGGGGAGGTTTGCACAGTGACAGTATTTTTCCTGCTTGATTTTATTGAGACCAAAGCATCATTATTGTGCTTATAAAAAATGTTCTGCTGTTAACTGTTTACCTTGCTTGATTTAGGTAGATGAGATAAATTTTGATAGTTCCTTAAATTTACATTTTCTTCACTAAGAATGGGAGCTAATGTTTGGCTTGAGGTCATATGAAGTTGATACAACCAAAATTTTGCACCCAATACTGCTAGTTCGCTTCTAGCTTTAATATTTTGGTTCACTAGTTCATTAGTCTCAGTCCCTTTTTCCTTAAAAAAATTCACAATTACACTTTAATGTAACTCATATATACTTGTCACACAAGAAATGCATATTTAAAAGTAGTGATTTATCTTAATTTTAAAAAAATTTTGCAGCTTTATTAGAGAATTAATGACTTGATTATTTTATTCATTAAAAATAATTGATGATGATATTCTTAAGCACTGCGAATTAGCTGTGTCCATCTCAGTAGGTTAACCTTGTATATATTAGATATATTAGTAAAGCTCTAAATTTTAAGGATTAATGCTTGTTAGAAAAAACAATACATCTAATCATATTTCTCAATAAAAACATCCTGGAAAGTGATTGATCTAGTCTCTTTAGTGCTGGGACTGTGGCAGGGAATTCTTTGGCTTGAGACCCATGGTAAAGCTGCCTGGGGCAGAGACCTGGTTCTCTAGAAATGAAGACCCATTATCTGTGCATAGCAGAGCCAGGAGCAGTGTCTTGGGAATTTTCTGAACTGGAAGTGAAAGTTCACCTGATGATTAGAGGGAGGAAAATGCTTGTAAAGGCATGGTGTAGGGAAGTTCAATAGCCTGGAAGAAATTCAGATGCTTTTTATGCTATTCCTGCCTCAGATAATGGAGTTTTTGACTATGATCTATATAATGTAGTGTAATTTTTACTGATATATATCTCATTGTCAAGCTTCCATTTATATAGCATCTTTAAATTTTTACGAGGGAAAAGGTAAACATTTTCACCCTATTTTCATAGAGCTGCCAAGTTATGACTTTGGTTTTATAATTTAAAATAAAATAGATTTTAAAAAATAAATTATCATTATTCCTTGGAGTGCCCTTGGTAACAGGCATATAACAGAGCAACAGAGCAATAACATGCCCTGCAAGTTTAGCCAGAAAGATTTTGAAAAATTAGAAAAGCACTTTAATAGCTAATTGCATAGGCACATAATACTGGAGCCTGGAGGGAGGTGACCTGTGGAAGTACAGTTAGGATTGGGAATTAGGAGAGGTGAATTCTAATCTGCTTTTGATAAACCCTGACTTTTGTCAAGGAATTTAACTTCCCATCATCTCAGGTGGCTTTGATTGGGGGTGGGGTAAGGAGGAATCCACTGTTTAGTTTACAAAGTGAAGGGTTTGGCCTAATGATATATAAGCTTCCTTTCAACTAATACTGTGTTCATCTAGAACAGATGGTAGAAAGAGCACTGGCCTTAGAGTCATGAGGTGGGACTTCTAAATTCCTGTGCTGGGCTGTTGGTCTCTTCTACTCTAAAATGAAATATGAAGCTAGATTATTATCTCAGAATTTCTAGATAGAAAATTATCTGTTTTCTGGCTGTGTTCATGTTGTATTTGCATAGATTTGCAAAAAGCTGTTAGGAATGATCAGGTTTAATTTCTAAGCTCCAGATCTGTTCATGTGATCTTAGCCCTCTCTGCAGTCAACAAATGAGGGATAAGAAAATCCCAGTTTTTAAATCGTATTAGAAAGTTCTTTCTTAAACTTCTGGTATTAGAAAGTTTTTGACTGCAAATCATAGATAGCCTTTATTCAGATGGTGTAAACAAATATACAAACAAGAATGTATTGTCTCACGCAGTAAGTCCAGAGGAAAGGTGAAGCTTCAGATGGTGTAGATAACCCTTCCCCATCTCTGTGGAGCTCTTTCCTTAGCTCTGGCTTCATTCTGAAGAAGTGACCCTTAGGTTAGTCACAAGATGGCAGTTTGTGGCAAAATATCTAGCGGGAGAGAGCGAGAAACATTTTCTCCTTAGCACTTACCACACTCTAACACAATACTTATTTTTCACGTGCCCTTTTTGTGATTGTCTCTCTCCACCAGATAAACGTCAGGTAGGCAGGATTTTTACTTATTTTTTTTCTCTTTTGTTTCACTGTTGTGTCTCCAGTACCTAGCACAGTGCCTTGCACAGAATAGTCACTCAGTAAACATTTATTGAATGAATGAATGAGTTCTCTTAACTCATTACATAAGCAAGTATTACATTGCATATATTCCTGAGTCTTAAAACTTTGCTTTCTATGTTTTTGAAGGCATTTAATGATAGATACTACATTATGTAAATCTGGTTAAACATTTTTGGACATCATTGTTTTTATTCCACTTGTTTTAAATGTTTAATTACATCATTGTTTTTATTCCACTTGTTTTAAATGTTTAATTTTACTTTTCATCTTCTAAAACTATTATATAGGAATATTATTTTCTGGGGGAAATTTACATTAGAAAATTGACTAACTCCCTTATTTGAACTTATTTGAATTACTCGTTTTTTTTAGTATTTTTTTCTTTAAGATGAAGTGGTAGTTTAAAACTAGAAGAAAAGAAAATGTCCAAGTTTACATGTACAGCATATAGGCAGATAGAAATTGTTTTTGCTAGCTCACTTTTCTGGTGTCACTTATGTTTGAATATATTCCCAGCAGACCTTCTCATAAGACTTGTTGTAGTACATTGCATTTATTCATATCACAGGTAATAGGCACTACTCAATGATAACCTTTTAATAGGCATGTACATTTTTATTTCAGGTAATCTAATGTCTGTATGAGGTTTTCTGAAAAAATAAAAGGAGAATTCTTTTGTCCCCTTGGTGACACTATTATGTCACTAAGTTAGGATGGCAGTTAGTTTCTAGCCATTAATAGCTGTTCTATTAAGCTCTGCTAGAATAGTGCATTCAGTTAGTTTTATGTGAAAGGACACTATCTTTTCCAACAGTAATCTATTGTGTGTATTCCTGCTGGATGAACCTTACAACCTTACAGAGGCCCACCTTTTATTGAACTCTCCTGTCTTTTTTTGTATAAAAAAATAATATAACTCCCTAAAAACCTGAGGAATGAGGACCCAAACCTTTGTCTCCAACTTTGTCCCCATTACTTTACTTCAAACATTTTGGTTTTCAACCAAAATAAACTACTTATTTTCCCATCCGTGACTCTTGTTCTTCCCCCAAGCTCAAGTTCCTTGAGTTCAGAATGCTGCATCTTGTTATAGCATATCCATAGGTTCTTCCAGAGCAGCTCATGTGGCACCTGTACTATAAGGTTCCCCACTTGGTTCCATTGGGAGTTCTCTCTCCTATTTCTCCATTGGTCTAATATTTTTTAATTGTTTGGTTGTTACACTCTCATGCTCTTACAAAGACCTGCTGTAGTAAAGTTATTTATGGCTCTTCTCACCCACTTAAGAGGAGTAGTTTTGCCTTAAGATCCTTCTTTGAGCTGCCACAGTCTGTGCTGTTGCTGAACATGTTCTTGACTAGTTTCAGGAATGTTTGGATGGAGACAGACTCATTTTGTTAGAAGTAGCTGATCTGCATTTCCATCACACTAAGCAGTACCCCAGATTCTAAAATGGGAAAAACATATCTATTTATTTATTGAGGTACTAGGAACAAAAGGAAAAATATAAAAAACCGTTTCACCCAATGCCCCATGCCAGAGTAGGTTAAGACCAGGATCAGGGAAATGGGTACATGTTGCCAGCCATAGATGTCATCAGTCACCACCTGGTTGTGGGCCCATCACTTCCCTCGGTTTTAGGAGGTAATTCACTTGGAAAGAATGAAAATCACCTGAATAACCAAAGTGGCACCCGGCATTCTAATGTTGGGGCTTGGCCTCTGTATAGGCTCCTGCCCTACCGTCACCCCGCTCTCCTTCCTCCCTTCACCCTCATCAGGAGCAGTTTGCTTTCTGGTTTGTCCAGTCCATTTCCCCAAAGCTCTCCTGTGTGGAGTAGGGTCAAGCAGGGTCTGATTGCTCATTATTCTCTTTCCTTTTAAGATCCCAGCAGAAGAGTTTTTGGGTGGCAAGAATACTTACTTATTTTGTTTCAACTGCTTTATCTTACTTAGGGAAGGAGAGTTCATAATTGTATGTATCAAAACGTTTCTCTAGGCAGGTTATGCCAAGCAATCTGGAGGTGTTCTTGGATGCTTGTCTACTCCAGAGCTAACCTACACATAGTATGAATTTTGCTTATATTCCAGAAGGAGCCAAATCTTAAAAGTTTTTGGCATTTGCTGTATCTTTCCATGTCTTCTGAGATTAGATAATCACAAACAGAAATAGGTGGTCAATATATGTTAGCTGAATATATCAATAAGTATGTTGTTAAACACCTGCTTAAGAGAGTAGAAAGCAAAGGAATTTAAAAATATTTTAATTAATTTTTATTAGCTACATTTATAATATAAAAGAATAGAGTATCCAGGTAAAAAATTAAACTAAATAATTAATATGAAATAAACAGTAAACCACCAATCTACCCATACTTTATCCCCTGAGCTCTGTGTTCTTCCACACAGGTAATTTCTCTTCATAGCTTGAGTATGTCCACCACCTCTACTTTCTTGTTAAATACGTAGTTCTCAACTTGATGTTTTTTCCCCATAGATATGTTACAATATTGGTAGTTACAGAACTATTGTATATTTTTAAATGTCTACACGATTTTTATGTTATATAAATGTACCATATTTTATTTAACCAGAATAAATTTTATTTAACACAATGAATGACAGTTTAGGTTATTTATAGTCTTTTACTCTTTATGAAGAACATTGAAATGACCATTCTTATTAATGTGTCTTTGCTTATTTCTGCCCCTGTTTCTTAAAAGATAAATTCTCAGGAGAAATGCAGGTTCAAGGGCTATGAAAAATGTAATTTTTGTTAGATGTTTATCAGTCTTCCTTCCCACCACAATAAGTCCGACTCAAACAGTGTACAAGTATATTTATTTGTTCACATCCTTGTCAGTGTTATCATTGGATTAATGTTATTCTGAGTTTCATGCATTAATTAGGATTTCTCTCTGTCTTCCTCCCATTCTGTTTGTTTTGTGTGTCTGTTGTGGGTGGGGTCTGTCAGGCCATAAGCATGTTCTGTTTTTTTTTGAGACAGAGTCTTGATCTGTCGCCCAGGCTGGTGTGCAGTGACATGATCTCAGTGCGCTGCAACCTCTGCCTCCTGGGTTCAAGCGATCCTCCCACCTCAGCCTCCCAAATAGCTGGGACTGCAGGCTCGCATCATCATGTCCCGCTAAGTTTTTTTGGATTTTTAGAAGAGATGGGGTTTCACCATGTTGGCCAGGCTGGTCTTGAACTCCTTACCTCAAGTTATTTTCCCGCCTTGGTCTCCCAAAGTGCTGGGATTACAGGTGTGAGCCACTGCACCCGGCCTGAGCCACAGTGCCCAGCCAGTTTTCTCAGACTTCGAACTCTGCAGTGTTTCAAGTAGAAGCCTGGCAGTATGGCCTGGGAACCAGACCTGACTCTTGGCCCAGCTTGGCTGTCAGCTCTCTGTTGCTGCCTTGATTAAGTGCATTTTATTTCTTTATTCCTCATTTTCCTAGGGGGTAAATATCAGAAGTTTAATGCCTACTTGACTTTTTTTCTAAGCCTCTGAGATTGAATTGGAGTAGCAGAGGGCTAGTGAGGGGACGACACATCCCAGACTGGATGATTTTCAACACTTTGAGCCACATTATTCTTATCCGAAAAAGTGCATCAAATGGGCTAAATGTCTTTCAGTGTCTGATTAAATCTGTCAGTCAGTAACTCTATATTCAGAGTGATATGAAAGAAACAAATGTCCCATGCTAATAACACTAAGAGGTTCCTATTCCATCTAGTGGGTTTCATTGGGGCTTTTAAATAAATAATTGAAAATTGATATAATTTTATTTTTGCCTATTCTTTGGCTGAAATTACAACCATTCACAAATACCTTCTTATGTGTTCTTCTTTTGCCTTTTCTTACTCTGTTTATTGATTTGTGGGACATGTAAAACCCATTTTAAATTGGCTCCTTCCAGTTTCCTCATTGATAGAATTTGTATGTTTGTCCTTGACAAATCTCATGTTGAAATGTGATTCCCAGTGTTGGAGGGGGGCCTGTTGGGAGGTGTTTGGGTCATGGGGGCGGATCCCTCATGAATAGGTTGGTGCTCCCATGGGGCAGTGAGTTCACTTCAGATCTGCTTGTTTAAAAAGGAGCCTGACATCTCCCCAAATCCCCTTGCTTCCTGAGCCCTTGCTCATCATGTGATATGCTGATTGCCCTTCACCTCCTGCCATGACGAAAATCTTCCTGAGGCCTCACAAGAAGCGGAGCAGTTGTGAGTGCCATGCTTATATAGCCTGCAGAATTGTGAGCCACATAAACCTCTTTTCTTTATGAATTACCCAGCCTCAGTATTTCTTTACAGCAGCACAAGATGGACTAATATACTTATAATTGTTATCTTATCTTGGACAAAGTGATGTTACATTTTTACACATGATGTTCAAACATTAATTTAGGGATCACAAACTTAGAGGTCCAGCAATAATGGAGTATAAGAGCTCTGCCCTCTTGGGGATTGGAGAGGATGGGGAGCCATAGCAGTGATGCTTGATGAAGGGGCCAGTTGTGTAGCTCCCGCCACATAACTTTTACCCACATTGTGAAGCACAGGATGGCAGAGATTCTGATTTTTATAGAAAAGCCAGAGTGTTTATTTATGTGAAACTTTCTGATCTTTAAATACTTGACAGACATTAAAAAATACTGCACAGGCTACATAAACCAAGTCTGTGGGTTGGATCTGGTTCTACTGTAAATCTATGCATGGTTAGAACATCGTCTTCCTTTTCTTATTGATACTGTCTTATTGTTAACAAACTTATCTCATGCTGAATAAAATGTTGGTATACAATTTCAGTTTCTGACATGAGCGTTTAGATAAATTATACTTTCAAAGCAAATCTTTTACCATCTTTCCATAATCTGAAAAGTATGTGGAAATAAAATAATGCCTTTTTAGTTATAGCATTAATATATAACATTTCACCCACTTATGAAGGGAAAACTCCTAATGACATCCTATAGGATATTTCTTTGCTTCTTTTTAAAATTCTGTGACATCTGCAGTCTCCCTGTGTTTGTCAGTTAATATGAAAATGAGAATGGATTTATTTTTGATCAATATATTCAGGGTGAACTAAACACATTTTAGTAAGATAACCAATCTACAGCAGAGTGCAATGCTAGATACTGTGCTCCTTGCAGTGATTTATGGAAGATCCTGTAATGATTTTATTTTTCTTGTTCATGCATGCATTATTCAATCAGCACTTAATAGGCATTTTCTCTAAACTCAGCACTGAATTGAGTGCTATGGGCACAGCAGGAGTAGGTGTAAATAATGAGTGAGTGGGGGATATAGACAGGTGGAAATAGGTCATCAGGTTATTATAATACTGTGACAGGACAACACTGCTGAGGGAGGGTTAGAAAAGGCACCTCACTTAACCTTGGGGGTCAGGGAACACTTCCAAAGAAAATGATAACTAAGTTAAAATCTGAAGAGATGGTGGGAATTGGTGAGGACCAGAAGCTATGGAAGAGGGAACAGAAAGGGCAATGTCTCCTCATTCTGAAAGATCATCGGGGATTGAAGATCTGAGAAAAGCACCATATGGCTGGAGTTCCAAGTGTGATAGGGAGTGGGGGAGCTGCTTGGAGACCTCTCCATCAAGAGCCTGTTGTGCGGGCTCTTGTAAGTCCTGTTAAGCGGCTGTTGAGAGGTTTTAAGAAGAGAATTGACTAGATCAGATAAAGGCAATTTTCAAAAGCCGCTTTGAGCAGCAGTTACCTCTTTAGTCCAGGTGGTGATGCTGCAAGTGAATGGTTTTCACCACAATCAGAATATGTCTGATGTCCTTTTAGTCTTCGTAGCTTCAGTTTTTTCTGCCTTCAACACCTGGAAAGATATGAAGACAAAGGTAAACCATGACCACAGCAAAACACTAGGAATGGATGCAAGAAAAGTAAGACAAAAGGAAAAGCAGAAAATACTTATTTTATTATGAAAATGGAATTGTACTGTATCAGGAATCAGGAGGCCAGAATTTGAGACCTATGGCCAAAGTCTTTTATATTTTAGTGTCCTCAGTTGTCAAATGAAGGGTTGGATGGGTGTTCTTGAAGGTGACCCTGAGTTTTACAATTCTATGAGGGTTATTTCAGTTGTGCATTATGAATCAATCACCCTGTATATCAGTCAAATTACAAATGTATTCAGTGCACTAAGATTTTATATATATGTGTGTGTATGGATGTGTGTGTGCGTAATGTACATGAAACAAGATGAAATCTTATTAGAAAAGGAAGCATGGGTCAGTAGAAGGTTGAATGCATTTGAGAAGATGATGGTAATGCTAATAATAGGGGGATGTTTGCCATAGCACTCAGGAGCTGCCTGTCTCTTATGGAAAGGCAGGTTGCATGAGCAGGAGCTATTGTCAATACCAGTCACAAGTGTACATTGCAGAGACTGTCCCCTCAACTCTTTGTAACCCAAACTGTGCAGGAATCAGATAGTTTCTTACCTAGAGGAATGTATGATAAGATCACCTCTTTCTACAGTTCCTTGGTTTGACAGTGCATACAAAGATGCAGAATTTCTGGGAAATTTGAGACCATAATAAAGAAACCTGTTTTTCTTCCCTTTTGTCATTTTCTTGAGTGCCTGTTTTTTTTTTTTAATTATCATGACAATTTGAAGTTACCTTGCTAATTTATTTATTTATTATTATTATTATTTTTAGAGACAGAGTTTCCCTCTTCTGCCTAGGGCGAAGTGCAGTGGTGTGATCATAATCATAGTGTAACCTCAAATTATTGGGCTCAACTCTCGCTCTGTCACCCAGGCTGGAATGTCGTGGCATAATCACAGCTCACTGCAGCCTCAAACTCAAAATCCTGGGCTCAAGTGATTCTCTTGCTTCCACCTCCTGAGTAGCTGGGACTACAGGCATGTGCCATCATGCCCAGCTCATTTTTATTTGTTATAGATGTGGAGTCTTGCTATGTCACCCAGGCTGGCCCTGAACTCCTAAGCTCAAGTCATCTTCCTGCCTCCACCTTTCAAAATGCTGGGGTTGCAGGTGTGAGTCACTGTGTCTGGCAAATCTTTTAACATTATTAGTTTTTTGTATTGTAGTAGTTTCCCTAGTATCAAGGAGATTTAGGGTGTCTTTATTTTCAGAAAAAGTTGGAAGGAGAATATTATCAAGCTTATTAAATAACATTTTGCCGTATGTAACTTTGCATAAACAATTTTATTATCACAGACTTTTAAATGCTAAACACTTGTGATAAGTCACTCTACCCTTTATAGGTGTGTTTGTATTCCTGTCTTGCTTTTATGTATTTCCAGATGTAGAATAGCCTCTCTTAAATGCTGCATTAGCTGGAATAATGTGAAGCAGGAAGTTAAATAGTTAAAATGAAAGAAATGAGCCCACTCAGAGGCTGGGATTTCCCATTCTTTATGATTGGAAGGCCTTAATGCCTTTTCTTAGATTAAATATCTCATAAACATCCTGAACATTTGAGTGATGCTAGCATTCGCCAAGCACGGTTATTAGCAGCTGAACATTACTGAATACTGACAAGGAGGACAGGTACAAGTGGTAGAGAAGCAAACTGGGACTCAGTGTATTAGTGACCTTCATGTAAGTGGCAGAGCTCGCTCAAGCTGAGATGAACTTAGGTGCTCACAAGGCCAGTGCTGAGCAGAGTCAGCCTGAAGGATTTTAAGGCTTGACGTGTAGGAGGATGACTGCCTGTAGGTGGACTGACGCTTTGGGTAACACGGGCTCTGGTACTGTGGGCCTTCCAATGAACTATGCTGTACTTTGTAGTTTTTTTAGCTTTGACTTTGTTTCAGTCAAATGAAGTAGTGGTATGTTTGAAATTTTAATTCAGCTCCAACCAAAATCTGTAGTTATCTTTTATGGTCTTTTCTGTCTCTTCCTTCTGTGCTCATAATCAGTTTTCATTATGATCAGACCTACTGATTGTATATATTTATCAAAGCACTGATTCTAAAGCAATTTACAGCAAATCTTACTCTTTCGCAGATTTTAGAATTGTTGTGGGATTGGAAAGGCCACATAATTATGACCTTATCAACAGTTCATTAATAATGAAAAACTTTGTTGGCTGACATTTTTTGGGCTTTTCATCTCAACAGGAAAAAACTGCACACATCAGAATACCATCAAATTCTCGGAATAAAGAATTTCCTTTGCCTTCTAGCTCAAGACTATAACTTTCAGTAGAATCTACCTCAGTAGCTTTGTGTGTGTGAGAGAGGGAGTGCAAGAAAGAAAAGACAAAGATAGACACTAGGCAAATGAACTGAGCGACTGACTTCGCTTCTGTTGATATGCTTGTAGAGCAGCAAGTAGGTTGAAGTGCAACTAAATACATAAACACACATACACACACACACACACACGCAATAAACATGCTACCCCTCTCCCTCTGTGAGAGCCATAGCACAGTGATTTTTAAACTTTAGGATGCATAAATATTAAATGGACAATTTGGTCGAAATACAGAATATAAGCTTCATGAGAATAAGAGTTTTTTGTCTGTGTTTCCTCTGTTTTATCTCCAGTGCCTTGTGATTGGCATGTAGTAGATGTTAAATAAATATGTGTTGGGTGATTTGTGGGTTCCATCCTTATAAACGTATATTTGGTAGCTTTGGAATAGGACTCCATGAATCTGCATTGATATCAGGCACACCAGTTGACTTTGATGTAGTTGGTTGGTGGGCCACACTTTGAGAAGCACTGCATGCTGGGCTTGGGGCTGTGGCTGTTGTGAATGGTCTACTTCTCCACAAAGGTATCTGGGTTCTAATTTGCTTAAGAATATGCTGCAGAACTACTTTGTTTTGTGGAGGAGTCTGACAATACTTTTCTTCTTGACTACAGTCTTACAAAGTTGAGTGTCTTCTGTGCCTTTGAGCGCTGGGACTTGTAGCCATGCCAAAGGAGACATTTTCTGACTTTAAACTTATCTGTAAAGGATACAGATGTGTAAATCTTATGTGTAAAAGCATACAACAATAGCTATTCACATACATTCATTTAAAGAGATGTTGATTTAAATCTATTCAGACAGCAAGATCAGGCACAGTGGCTCATGCCTATAATCCCAGCACTTTAGGAGGCCAAGGTGGAAGAATCACTTGAGCCCAGGCATTCGAGACCAGCCTAAACAACATAGCAAAGCCTCATCTCTACATATAATTAAAAACAAGCAAAAACATTAGCCAGGGGTGGTGGCAGGTGCCTGTGGTCCCAGCTGCTCGGGAGGATCACTTGAGCCTGGGCGGTTGAGGCTGCAGTGAGCTGTGATTACACTTTGCACTCCAGCCTGGGCAATAGAGCGAGACCCTGCCTCTAAATAAATAAGTAAGTAAATAAATAAATAAACAACACATACGTAAATACAAACCTAGTCAAACAGTAATAGCTAACATGATATGAATGGTTATTCTTAACCAGAAAACATAAGGGGCTTGGTGCAAAACCACTCATCTTTTTTTTTTTTAATCACATACTTTGTAGTGTTCTTGTTAACTGTACATGTAACCCGTGTGTGATAAAGTATAAAATGGTTAAAATGAAGCAAACTGCCTAATGGCTTTTAAACCTAGTTTTTATGGCCAGACCAAGATTAAAAAATAAAAAACCTGTTATCAGGTCTTGCAGAAACCCTCAGTCCCTAAATTGTCTCTTCCTCCCGAAGACAGTACCTGGATTATAATCAACACCATTCCCACCCTTGTTGCTAAGTAAGTTTCCTTTCTCCAGAAGTTACTAGCAAGATGTTTGCATTTGAGAAGAACCACATGTCTAGCATTTATGTAGTACCTGCATTTGTTTGGATCCTTCCCATCACAAATAGCACCAAGATTAACTGGAGCATGGAACAGCAGAAGAGGGTCATTTACAGGTTGTACTAGCAGTAAATGGAGACAGATTGAGAATGTTTTGCACTGAGTACATTTTAATGCAGGAAAGTAACTATTTAGAAAAGAAACATTTAACATGTTGGATTAATATGTGATACGAGAACAAATTACGAACAAAATACGAGGGTCTGCAGTGTACCAGGATAGAAAAAGAGATCCTTAATATACATATTTCCACCAGTACCCAAGTGAGGAGGGATTAGAAGTGAAGAATATTATTGCAGTTATAATGATTCATTATTGTATTGTAGTTCCATGTTGTGTAATTAAACACCTGTATGCTTTTTATTTGATAGTGTTGTTTCAGTTCTTTAGCAAATTCACTTCTAATAAAAAACTTTTCCAGGTATCTCCTTTTTAGTATAAAAGCAATATATCTTTATCACAAACAATTCAAATGATACAGAAAGATACATGTAGTATATTAAATTGTTTCTATATCTCTCTTCTCAGCTATAACTATAATTTGATGAATAGATTCTTCCTTTTTAAAAATGCAGTTGATTGGTGGTGATTTGGTAGCAGATTGACTGGTTTGAATATTAATGGTAGTAAAAATAACAATGCATTTGTGAAAAAATTTAAATGCTTTGAACCAGGTATATTCTACTAGGTTGGACCATATACAATTGCTGTGTTAGTAGGTAAAAAATGTCAAATATTGGCAGTTTCGTGTGGTCAAGCTATAGTATTAGAGGACTGTGTTCTTTATAGTGATTTAGTAACCAGTTGATGTGGGCATGTGAGGCTGCAATGTGAAAATAGCCCGTATCTCACTGCACTTTGCCAGTAGTCAGGTGATGGATAAATAGGTATTGATGCTAAGGGAGAAATGGTTGAGGCTGTAATTTCCAGTATCACATTTCAGTTCTATGATGTTGAGGAAATTAGAGAGAAGCAGAGCAGGAGAAATATATAGTGGGATTGAACTTTTGCCCATCTCCAAACTGGAAAACTATAAGAAGCAAGTGAAAACAGTATACCTTTTCATAGATATAAAACAACTTACATGGTATTTTAAAAGTATTCCTAACCTGTTGTATTACCTTTCCAATTTTGGATGACATCTGGTGAACAAAAAACATGTGTCTAAATCCTGAATGTGATTTTAGCTAAATTAAGATTGCATGACACTACATTTATTTTAACCTTATGTTTAGACTTGGCTATGACCTCTTTCCTCCATAACCCACAGTTGACTCTTTGTACACATGTGTGTATAAAGAATAAAAAGCAAATATGGGGTCAAACATTTAATTCTATTTTTTAGCCTGATTCCTTTATTTTTTCATTTATTAGTTTATGGTTCTGTGTGTGGAGTGTTTATTGTATTAGATATCACTAAGGAGGATGTCCAGATTGATCACAACCACAGTGTTTATCATTGCTCTCCCAGTGTTTAGACCAAGCAAGCAGCATGCATTATAGAACCATGAACGCGCTAACCTGGAGCTGCGCATCAGTGCTCAGCGTACGCACATGTTCTTTCTCTGCTAGACTGTGTCCTCATTACAGGCAGTTAAACAAGCAATCCTGTCTCTTTTGTGCATGCAGTTTTTTAGTCCACCCTTTATATTTCCCCTCAGAATTTTAGCTATGAAAATATTCAGACTCCACTGGCAAGTAAGGGAGATGGAACTTAGTAGTTAAAAGTAGTTTTACTATTTGTAGTAAAAGTGAATTTCAACAGCCTTAGATCTGTCAAGCTGTGGGCTTGAAGAAAAAGTTGATGTTTGTTGTGGTTGTGGCTTGAGATATAGTTGGCTCCTTAGGTTTCATGGGTAGTCATTCTGGAAAAGTCAGGCAGCGATCCCTCTATTCCTCTCTGCTGAGAAAGAACACAAAAGATGAAAGGAGCCTGTAAATGTCTTTTTTTCCCCCAGAGGCTAAAGGCGAAGTGATAGAGGATGGGCTGTGTGTCTTTGTAATCTCTTTTTTCCTACTAGGACATCAAATAATGACCTAGAAAATTTTCTCAAATATTAAAGGTTTTTTTTCCCTTTATTAACATTTGTTTTTTGTTTTTGTTTTTTAAAAAACAAACAAACAAAAAACACCACTACAGTGGGTATCTGATAAAATGAACTTATTCTGATTTTCTGTATTATTTCAAAATTTATTTTAATCATGATGGGACTAGAGTTTAGATGAAATTCATTTCTTCCAAGTTGGAGTGAAAAATGAAGATGTTTATTCTCAAAGTGGGATGCCAAGCTTTGAATATGGCTGCTGAATATGAATCTGAATCCTTCTGCCAACCCAAGGGAAGGCTCTCCCTGCATCCCTCTATTCTACTGGGACTTTGTCAGAGCACAGCTACCTCTATGAGCGAATGTTTTTCTGTTTTTGTATGGTTTTGACACCACAGTCCCCAAACTATTGTTATAATTTTCACCCTTTACTGTAATTACAAGTCTTTTGCATCATGTGCAATTTTACCTTTTCAAATGTCACTGGTGAAATAAATTTAAAACATTGCAGTATGTTTACCTACAATTTATGACGAAACCAAGAGTGCTTGAATTACTAATGCTAATGTTACAGGATTTTTGTAGGTAAACAATGACAGAATAACATGTCCTGTGTTTATGATATTATTAGGATTACAAGGAGTATGATTTTGACAGTGTTTGTCTTGATGAGGGAGACACATTGGCTCTAGAACTTGTAGGTGTTAATCTCTGGACTGACTTGGCAGCTAGGAGACTCCCTTGCCTTGCTAACAGCAGGAACTGTAGTATCTGGCACCTCGCTGGGACCAGTGGCTGCTGCCTTTGGCAGCCTCAAAGTTAGTCATGTCTGTCACCTACTGTGATGTTGGTACATATCGTAGGCTGTTTTCTATCCATTAATGCCATTTTTCTGCCATCAGCTTTGAAATTAGTGACTCTGTCCTTTTCCCAGTATGAATTCATTATGTTAATCTCAAAGCAAGAGGGCTTGTTTCAAATTCAGATATTGATATTTATTTAACTGACAGTGTGTTTCGAAAGTTTATATAAATATATTCTGAAATCTAAAATCTGTCATAATTATTGAGATTTATTAGGATGTAATGTGGAGGCTTTGAGGTTTCATGTAAGTGGTCAAAAATATAATATGAAAAATGACATGATACTTTTCTATAATATTTAGCCACTTTCAGGAAAAAACATTTTCTTCCCAAGATGAATGTTGGCAGGAATTTGATTTTACTGAAATTGTGGGACAAACACAGTAGGAAATAATGGGTGTGAAGATACTACTTTGAGAAACGAGAAACAATTTAGGTGTAAGTGGTAAGAGAAGAAGGACAATAATTGAGGAAAAACGTTGAAAATGGTCCTGTGTCAAAGTGTCCTCTGGGTATGAGATTCTCACTGAAGTGAAAGCTTTAATACCTTTATGGAGTTGTTGCCAATAAGGATGGCTCATCTCTGAATTTGACAACCTGAGGTATTAACTAGAAAAATGGAATTGGATGAGATTGCAAATAATGTTCAATAATATGTTTCCAAAACTCGCCTCACAAAGCCATTGCCCTTCTTACAACATGATATTCAGAGGCCCTTAATTCATTTGATCTGAAAAGTTCCTGTGCAGGCTAGGTGTTATGTACCATACTTTGCCATCATTTAAAAATACCCTGCTGTGGTTTAAAATAATGATCTCGGAGGATGTGTGCACCTCAGAAGACTGGTGCTGAAGCAAGTATTCCTTTTAAAATGAGCCTATGTGATCCCCAGATTAATATCTGAAAGCTAGCTACCAAATAAAGTTTTAATTGCCTAAAGCTACTGGCTAGTTGAATAATTAAAAGAAGGAAGAAAGTAAATTATTAGAATTAACAATACTAAACTCTATGGTAAATCTGCACTCCTTCCTCAATGCAAGCCTCCTTTCCATAGTGATTGTTTCTTCAAAGTTAATGTGCTGTGATTTTACTGTGTTATTGTAATTACTTTTTCACTTGAGTGCTGGTTTATAAAACTCAGATAAAATAAGCCTGTAGATATTTTTACAATAAGGTTTTTAATGTGCAAAACTAAGTTTCCCTTGACAGATATGTGTAGGGCAGAAGAGAAGACCTCTCTACCATAGTTAGCATCTACTTCTCTTGCCTGGGAATATATGTTGATGCTCCAGATTCAGTTCCAGAGGGAACACACTTCTTATTGCCTTCCACACTGATTGGTTATCAGACTGAATGGCCTTCTTTTGACCAATATGTGTTTATATAAGTTTATATTGGGATTAAGGATTTAGTATATTGTTGTGAAACAGGTTTGCTTGGGGAAGACGATGGGAATTCATAGCAATAACAATAATTCTGGTAACACGAGCTCACATTCGTGGAGGTAATACTCGAACTTAATGTACTACTAAGTCCTAAGTACTTTATTTCTGCCTTCTCTGATGACTGTCTAGTGTAGACTCATTTGCATGGTATTTGTATATCTAAAATGTTATTTTATTTGAGTGAAATATTAAATAATTGAAATTTATTTTAATATGTTAAAACATGGGTAAATTTCTTAATTTTATTTTTTTAACAGACTTTACATTTTAGAGCAGTTTTAGGTTCATAGCAAAGTTGATTGGAAAGTACAGAGAGTTTCCACATATTTTCCATCCTCCACATATACACAGCCTCCCCAGCTATCAGAATCCCCAGCCAGAGTGATACATTTGTTGCAGTTAATGAACTTATAATATTAACACATCATTACCCAGATTTCATTGTTTACATGAAAGTTCACTCTTGGTGTCGTAAATCTCTCTTTAAAGATATGGCCTTGCTGTATTATTATTTGCCAAGGGATCAAGGACCTGCTGAGGGCCACCAGTGTCAGCAACTAGATTCTGAATAAATATTTGATTAATAAATGAATTACTACAAGTTATTGATAGAATATAGGCAGAATATTTTTTGTTTTTTTTCTCTTCAGATTTTATAGATTCTTAAACAAAAACCAAAATGAAGACATAGTGTTTTTAATTAACGGTAAAGAGGCAACTTCTGTGTTTTGAGTACTCTACTTGAATTGTCATTGCTGTAGAGAGAAATTATTTTGATTATTTTTGTTTTTACTCAGGTATGAAGAATTTATTCTTAAATTAATACTCATGCTTATGAGTGTATAAATGCTCATATATTAATTTAATAAAGGTTTCAGTTATTTAATCAGATGGGCTACTTGCAGTGTACAATTTTTTTTGACATCTTTTCCCCTGCCTTTCACAGTTCTTTTATTCTTACATGGAGTTAGAAAGATGTAAGACTAAATTCACCACCTAAGTTTAATAAATAATGTTTTGTAAATGTATTTGTGTCATTTGACCCTGTAATTCTATTTTTCACAATTTATTATAAGGAGATAATCCAAAAGGAGGAAAACAAAGTGCCCAGTGATATCTTTTGTGGTATTATTTATAAACATAAATCTTAATCTAAGATTTCTTTGAGATGAGCAGTGTTGCAAAGAATCTGATTATGGGGATGTGGTATGTCTCATTCCTTTTTTTTTTTTTTTTTTTTTTGAGACAGAGTCTCGCTATGTTGCCAGGATGGAGTGCGGTGGTGCGATCTCAGCTCACTGCAACCTCCACCTCCCAGGTTCAATTGATTCTCCTGCCTCAGCCTTCCGAGTAGCTGGGATTACAGGCACGCGCCACCATGCTCGGCTAATTTTTGTATTTTTAGTAGAGATGGAGTTTCACCATGTTGGCCAGGATAGTCTCAATCTCTTGACCTTGTGATCTGCCTGCCTAGGCCTCCCAAAGTACTGGGATTACAGGCATGAGCCACTGTGCTCCTTTCAAAGGAAAGGAGACTTGCATTGAGGAAGGAGTGCAGTTTAAGAGGTAAAGCCAGCTATTCCTTGCCAGTGTCTTGAAATTGCTAGCATTAGCTGCTGGTCTTCTCTGGGTTTTTAGAGGAGTAGATACCCGGAGGCCCTATGTGGAAACTGAGTTTTATCAGCCTGAGGTTTGGGCCTAGTGCTAGTCTCAGAGTCAAAGGAAGATTGGTCAAACTTGAGGAAGAGCTGCTAGGTGGCAGCAGGCTCTTCTTATTCAGAATAGCCACCCCAACCCCTGAGGACCCCAGATGCATGACATTCAGTAAATTTGTTGAGTTCTTACTATGCTTTAGACCATGATCCAGGAGCAGAAATATATCAATGGGAGGGGAAAAAAAGTTTCCTGTTCCTATGAGAGAAGGGATTTGGAGGACAGTTAATGATGGTTTTCTGATCTTGAATCTTCCCACTCATACTCCTCCAAAAGTCATAAATCGAATAAGGAGAACAAATAAAAACAGACCACTCATACCTTCAAGAGCATTAGGAGACAGCAACAAGCCTGTGATAGCAAAGAATGACACAGGGGAAGCTGACAGGTTTAAGAAGCTGTGAAAAACAGTACAGGGGTGTGGAGTGTGGAGGACTTAATCAAATCACAAGCAAAATTATTCCAGAAAGAGCTGGAATGCTGGGTAGTTCATTCACAGCACTGGATGCAGGAAAGGAGGCTGAAAGTGCCTGGAATTGGCAGCTGTTGGAAAGCATTACTTCTAGGGGAGAGTCATATATATAGAGAAAGGGTGGTTCCCCTTAAGACAGGATAGTGAAAGTAAACAAGGAAGGAAAAGGGAGAAATTAAGGATCCTGTGGAAATGAAAAAGAAACAAGACAACCCAAACCTTTTTTCTTTCGCTTCCCAGTGCCAGCTGTAAAAACTACATAGAAGAAGACAAAGGTGACAGAAAATAAGACTCTCAGATTAGGAACCAGTCCATTAAATAAATAAGAATAGAATAAAGTATCCCACCTGTACCCAAAACTACTCTCAAAAATTGAAAATAGCAATTAGTGCATTTAAGTTGCAAAAACTCTTGCAAAAAGTCAACCATAAAATTAAAACTGTGCATAACACTGAAATATGAATTGGATATTTGAATTCATGCTTTTTGGTATATGAAACAAACAACCAAGCCTACCTTTAGTTGGAAGTACAAAAGCTAAGTAGAGAAATGGACAAAAAATAAAATGAAATAAAATTAGAGTTAATTGAACTTCTGGCAAGTATAGAAGAAAAGGAAAAATCAAATCAGAAGTGAAGACTAAATTGCAAGGTACCTAAAAGAAAAACAGATTCAAATGGCAGGTGGTAACCCAACATATTAATATTTACATTAAATGTAAATGGTCTAAACATCAAAATGAAAAGTCAGAGATTGGCAAAATGTATTTAAAAATATGACCAAACCGTATACTATCTACAAGAAACTTCAACTGTGTGATATCAGTAGGACTGAAAAGAAAAGGATGGGAAAAGATACACCAGCTAAATGCTAAATCAAGAGAATGGTGGATGGCTATACAAAGAGAACTTCAGAGCAAAGAAATTTACTAGGAGTAAAGAGGACATTACGTATTGATAAAATGATCAATTCGCAAAGAAGACATAGCAATCCTAAACATGTATTCAGTAAACAACGGAGCTTCATAATACAAAAAGTAAAAACAGGCAGAACTCAAATGACTAATTGACAGATCCACCATTACAGTTGAGGATGCCAGTATGCCTCTCTCAGTAGTTCATAGAACCACTATTCAGAAAATTAGTAAGGGTATATTAATAGAAGAACTCAATGATACTATTAAATAATAGGATCAAATTGACATTTATAGAACTCCCCACCCAACATCAGCAGAATACAGGTTCCATACCTATGGAATGTATACCACGATAAACCATATTCTGGATAATAAACTATACAAATTTAAAGAATTGAAACCATACCAAGTATTTTCCCTGACCATAATGAAACCTAAGAGAGATTAGTAACAGATGACAGGTAAAATAACTGAAGGAAGTTTTATCTAAATGAAAACCTTGTTTTTCTGGCTAGGCACTGTGTTCTACACCTGTAATCCCAGCTTGTTAGGAGGCTGAAGAACGAGGATCACTTGAACCCAGGGGTTTGAGACCAGCCTGGGCAACATAGTGAGACCCCATCTCAAAGAAAGTCTTGTTTTTCTACCCTTCATTTTGAATTGTTATTTACTTGGAACATGTGAAAATAGATATCTCTCATCTGATAGTGTGCCAAAATTATAATGATACATATTAGTTGATTGTTATGCATGATAAATTGTTTCTCTGTCCATTTTATTTTACAGCTTCTCTGTTGAAAGGACTAAAACATGCTAACATAGTGCTACTTCATGACATCATCCATACCAAGGAGACGCTGACACTTGTGTTTGAATATGTGGTAAGTAAAATAAGACTTTTAAATTTAGACATTTAAAATATGAATGAAATTCGTGTGGTGTTATAGAGTTTTGTTTTTAGACTGCTGTACTGAAGTTAATATTTTATCTGAATACATGAGAATTGTAATTTTGTATAAAATAATGGCCCTATAAGAGATTATTGAATGATATGTATCTTAAAAGAAAAACTCAGAAAAATGTTAACTAGAATTTTTATCAGATATGTTATCTGTTTATAACCTATTTGTTACTAGGATACATTGTAGTTTTTAGGTTTATTACGTAGGATTCAACAGCCTGATGGTGATCATTATCAAAGAAAGCTCATAGGCAATAAGAATGGTTTTTTGTTTTTGGACTTATAACTTGGTTTCTCAAAAGCATGCTTATTAAGATCTGTATGTGTACCTGTGTGTGTGTGTGTGTGTGTGTGTGTGTGTGTGTTTAAGAAAGCCTGATGCTTACAATTTAGACTTCAAAGTTTTCCCCCTCAGTTGGTATTTCAGCTATTAATTAAAACTTCCAGTTGCATCCACACAATGTAATGATCTTATTGTGTGAGACTATTACTGCTAGAAGACTTGGACTTGAACTCATAATTAAT
This sequence comes from Macaca nemestrina, assembly GCF_043159975.1. NCBI lineage: Eukaryota > Metazoa > Chordata > Mammalia > Primates > Cercopithecidae > Macaca > Macaca nemestrina. Next base: position 70,472,804 of record NC_092128.1, read on the forward strand.
CCTTCTCCATTTCTCTTAAAAAACATATGGTATTTGTGTAGCACTACTTCAGCATTTAACTGTGGAATCGTGAAATGTAACCATGATAATTAACATCCCAATTTTCACAGATGGATCTAAGAACATGTAATTTATAGGACACAAATGACATCGGTGCAGACATTTATTTAGAAGAAGAGCTGTTGGTATTGTCAGTGTATTAGGACCCCATTTTGTAATTACCACACCACTTTTTTAAAAATTTGAAGTACTTTCCATTTTTCCTTAAAAAAAAAAAAGAATGAATATTTGCAACATTTTTATTTTGCTAATGTCTGCCTGTGTCTGTTTGCCATTTGAAAATTGTCTTATGAAGAAGCCATTTATCTTGTCTATTTACATATAAATGATAGATACATTTGAATAATATGGTAATGTGACTGCAAGGACAGCTAGAGCTGAGCAGTTGCATATATTATGTGGTACCAAGAATGGATGCAGATTCACACATCAATGCAAACATAATTTCTTTTGTTTAATCCATGATTTTGGAGGTAATAATGTATTCCAGCTGATTTAGACTTGGAACTTTTGATTCGTACTTTTGAGAATATCTAGTTTACATATTTCAGTTAAATCTAGATTTTCCTTACAATGCTTGCTTGACTTTTGCAATGTTCTGTAGAAAAGAGATTTCAAAAATGTACTTATTCTGTCCCTCAAATTAGATAATTAAATTAAAAGGAAGGATAGTAGCTTGTGTACCAAAATCAGTAACATTGGTAAAGAAACTAATAAAAATAATGTGAAAATATGTTCTCTAAATCTTAAAAAATAATGAAATATGTTTATGGGGCTAAAATGTACATATTGGATCAAGTGTCATTTGATGATTTTGTATTTGTGTTGTTCCCAAATAAAAGGAAGTAAATTCACTGTCCTGCATTATTTACTGATTAAGACTGACTTTTAGACATAATCACTTTTCTTTGTGTGAGTAAAATTTTCCCTAGTCCCAGTTGTTATGGAGACATCCCATGTCCTTTTAAAATCAACCACTTAATAATATGGGCACATGCAGTATCTACAGTAACATTTTGTTCCCAACTTCTCCATGGAGTTCGGACATCATATAGATTACTCCTGTCTCTTTTAGAGAATGAGGCCAGCATGGGTCATTTTTGGCTTATGATTGCCCTGCCTCTGCTTCTGCTGTCCTCTCTACCTGTCTTGCCTTACTTTTACACTGCTTCTTTGCCTTTCTCCTTTCTGCCTTTCTTTTTCTATCTTTTCCTATTCTCATCATTTTGTTTTTTGCTGCTATATGTGAAGTTTGTTTTGTTTTTGTGCATTTTTAGTAAAAGATGTTTAGTTGAATTCCTGAAATCAGCCTTTGGTGAAAAGAACAGCTTCAGCTTGTAGAAATTTCTTAGGATAGTCTTCTCATTTAGGGTGGGAAGGTGTAGATTTCTCAGCAGAATTAGTCTATTTGGCAATTGCCCAGTTGAAAAATAACTTCCCTGAATATTACCTAAAGTTTTTATTTCCTTAACACAAGTTTCCTATTGATTGTTCTTTGTAAATATTTGGATATCTCAAGAAAAATTAAGGTTCTTATATACCTTAATGGATTGTTTTAATCAGATTGCTTTCCTCACAGTATCTAGCAGAAAGAAACTCTACTCTTCTTTCATGTTTTGAAGCAGTGGGAAGGCAATAATAATTTTTAAACATTAAGTGCCTCGGAAATTAGAGCAGATATTAGTGAGCGGTGTAAGGTAGGAAACAGGAGAGCACCGTGGGCTTGGGATGAATGAGTGAGGGCCATAGAAAGAGAGGTGAAATAATGCTTAAGATAAATATGGTCACAATAATAAAACCCAACAGCTGAAATTTACAGAGTTTTATGCTGAGCACTGTGCGGAGGGCTTTACATTCATTGTCACTTTTGGTGTTCTCAACAGCCTCATGGAACTGTAAATATCACCATTTTGCAAAGGAGAAACCTAAAGGTTAGGGAGATGAAGCAGTTATTTCCAAGTTATTGTAGTTTGTAAGATAGACCCAGGCCCATCCTAACTAGACTGTTTTAGCTCCTGTTTATTTTTATAAATTTTAGTTAGCCCAAGTCTTTGGTCAGAAGAGGAAAAGGAAACTTTCCTCTTTCTTTCCATAACCTTCCTTTATTCTACACTTAATATCCTGAGTGCAGATAAGTCCTAAAAACAGTGAAACTGCTTTATAGTTTGAATAAGTTTTGTAGACTGGCCAAAATCCTATCCATTTAAACTTTTACTTCAATTACAAAATGTGTTTTTAGTTTCCATAAAGCAAACTTGTAAGTCATAGTATTGCCGCATATATGCTGCTAGGGTCTTCTGAAATGTGGGCGCACACACACAACTTTGTTAGCAAGTTCTAAAATCAGTATCAAACAATTTAATTTAAAATTTCTAAAACTTAATGATAACGTTGCTGTATTTCAGAATTATTAATATCAAAGCAATTTTCTAAACAATGTTGATTTTGTAGTTCCATGTAATTCATTGTACCCTTTTTTGAGGGACGTACCAGTGTAAGTTAAACAGTAGGAAAAACTAATAGCCCATGCCCTTTAAAACCCTGGATATGAAGGGAAAGTAAAATAATTTAAGATTTATTAGGTACTATTGTATTTTTCCTTTTGATTTCACAATTAAGTTTTCAAGGGCTGTTTGAGATACCTATGTCATTCAAGTTTTACCAAATGAAGGGTTCTTATTTATGATAATGTATACATACTACAAATGTATTTTTTTTGCCTTTAAAGGAGAACTGTAAGCCTAGTTGCTTTATATTATTGCTATGAATGGCATTTTAGGTTTTATAAAAGCCTTCTGAGGGCTAGAATAATGAAATAAGTGATAAAAATTTAGTGATATGAAAGAATACTCAAGGAAATGACTTTGAAGGTCATTATTAAAGTGGTTTAGTGGCTAATAGGATATTGTTGGTTTAGGCTTTCTTTTGAGTAATAGGAAAAGCTTTACAGACCTAAAGTGTTCTGTAATTTAGATTCTTATACAGTTACAAAGTCTGTAGATACTACGATCTGGAAGCCGCAAGGTTGGGAACCCCTTAGGAAATGGGCTCCTTAAGTTGCTCATGTTGCCACTGGGTAACATGTAGGCCCCTCTGATGCATGGTTTTGAGTACAGTTATTTCCAAGGTCTTGTAAGTTTGTAAGATATACCTAGGCAGTTAGGTCTAATATGTCAAATATGAAGGAACACCTTAAACCAAGGAGTGGCTCAGTTAGCTTGAAAAGGAATCTCGTTCACAGTGGTCTAAAATATTATTATAGCTGTCTTTTTTCCATATACAGGTTTAAGACTTGGAAGAGAAAGATAGAAAATGTAGTTCAGAATCATTGACTCCAGAATATATTTAGTTGTGAAAGTTCTAACAAATTTTTCTTCTACTTAAACAGAAAGTTAAGCAATTTAGTTTTTATTTTCTTTGCCAAAGACAAATAAGTGCCACATTATCCTATTTAACACCATGCTGAGAAATTTAAAACAGATCCCATGAGTGAAAATGAGAATGATAATAGTAAACATGATTATGTAAATATATTGCCATTAAGCTAATAACTATTCTATTTTAAATTACATAAGAGCAAAGCATGTGTAGCAGCATTTTTCATTACATATTTAATAATTACGTACAAGTAGAAATCAAAATAGAATTATTATTACCGGGGAATAAGGAGGAGGGGAAAATAGGGAGTTGTTCAATGGGTGTAAAGTTTCAGGTTTTTCTTTTTTTTTTTTTTGGATACAAGATGGATGATAAAAATTCCAGTCATAATTTCCGGAGAGCTACCACACACCATAGTGCGTATGGTTTAACAATGTGATATTGTGCACTTACAATTTTGGTAGGAGAGTAAATTTTTATGTTAAGTATTCTTACCATCAGAAATATAAAAGCAAGGTTGGACACAGTGGCTCAAGCCTGTGATCCCAGCACTTTGGAAGGTGGAGGTGGGAGGATTGATTGCTTGAGGCCAGGAATTTGAGACCAGCCTGGGGCAACATAATGAGACCTTGTCTCTACATAAAATTAAAAAAAAATAATAATTAGCCAGGCTGGTGGCATGTGCCTACAGTCCTAGCTGCTCTGGAGGCTGAGGTGGAAGGATGCTTGAATCCAAGAGTGCAAGACTGTAATGAGCTATAATTGTACCACTAGACTTGACTCTGGATGACAGAGCAAGACCTTGTCCCTAAAAAACAAACTATATATATATATATGCATGCACCCATAATACCATCACCACAATCAAGGCAGTTAAGGTAATAAACATGTCTGTTACTCCACAAGTTTCCTTGTGTCATTTTGCCTTTATATATATATATATGTGTATATATATATATACACACACACAACCACACACACACACACAAATGAAGTAATGGATATATTTATTAACTTGACTGCCTTTATTGTGGTGATGGTATTATAGGTACATGCATGTGTCCAAACTCCTCAGATTGTATACATTAAGTATGTACAGTCATTTGCATATCAGTCATACCTCAATAAAACTGTGAAACAAAAAAAGCAACAAACTCAAAGCTAATCATGATATTGTTAGGGATAATCATTTTTTTCCTATTGTGCTATAAACTAGTGAAATAGCCTAATGTATAACATTATATAAAACAAAAATCTTGTATTTCACATGGAAACAAAGCTGTATCGATAGAAATCATAAAGCCCATAAAACGTTTTTATAGTGTTGTACGTTCTACAAGCACTCTCATAGATGTTACTTTATTAGATGCTACCCTCAGCCCTTTGAGTTATAGGTAGCATGTTATGTTTATGCAGTATTTTATTGAAGAAAAATAATGCTTAGAGAATTTAAAGCAGATTCACTGAAATTATTTAGCCAAGTTAAAATGGTAAAGATATGACTTTAGCTCAAGTCTTCTGTGCCTAAAGATGCCAGTTACTCCATTTTACCCTGCAACTTACCTGTGCTAACTGCCTTCCTAGAGTTTTATATGATGGTCTAAGGTATGTATGATGTTAGAAGATGGGACAGGAAGCTGAAAATTACATTCTGTCTTTTCAACTTGCTACACAATTTGCTTAATTATTTGGTTTCTCTGCCTTATACATTTTGATGTTTAAATCTGTGAAGAATGCTGTGATTTGCATGATTTTATGCCACATCTGTTCTTGAAAAACTGTAGCTCTCTATCAATATTTTGCTTTCCAGATTAAACAGTCCTTGAGCAATTGAACATTTTTCTGCTTTCCTCTGAGATAGATGTATGTGCATATGTATGCACACATGCAACTTTAGTTGAGGGTGATCAGGGAGGGCTTGCTGAGAAGTGTTTAGGTAAAAATCTGAAGGAGATGAAAGAGGGAGATGCATATATTTTTAGAGGAAGAACATTCTGGGCAGAAAGCTTGTCTGAGGAACAGCAGGGCTGTGGCTTGAAGGGAGCTAGCAAGGATGACAATAGGAAGAGACAAGGTTTGAGATGCAGTGGCATTCAGATTGTGTTGGCCTTGAAAGGTTTGGCTGTATTGAGTTTGGCTTTGACTCAGAATGAGATGGGAAGCCTCCAAAGGGTGTTGAGCAGAGAAATTATTTGATCTGACTTATTTTTATTGGATCTCTCTGGCTGCTTTCTTAAGAATGGACCAAGGATGGGCACGTTCTGAATCAGAGAGACCAGTCAGGAGGCTGTTGCAATAAGATCTAAGCATGGGATGATATCTACAGAAGAGGTGGAGAGAAATGGTTGGTTTCTGGATATACATAGTGTGGCTGACACACCTGTTGGGAAGACTTTAAAAGTGGGCAGGAACAACATGAGACTGGATAGCCAGACCAGAGCCAAAATCATGCCATGGACTGTCCTCTAAGTACCCTGCTACTACCATGAGTGTTGGCGCCAGACATTGTCTCTTGCTTTGCTGGCCTTGCTATCTTTGCAATGTTGTCAGAATGGCAACATTCCACATTATCATTGCTTCTTTGGACTGTTAGCTCATAATGATAAGCCAGGATTGATTGTGTTTGTTGCCTGAGATGAAGTTTCAAGCCCATGTTTTGACTGCACAGGATTATAAGAAAGTGAGTATCTAGCATTTTCGCTATTCTAATGGCAGGTGGGTCCTGTTTCCTGTCAAGATTCATAAAATACCATTGACTGCAGAAAGAAAATGTGATACGTATACTATGGAATATGTATCATATACTGCATGGAATACTATGCAGTCATAACAAAGAAAGAGATCATGTCCTTTGCAGGAACATGGATGGAGCTGGAGGCCTTTATCCTTAGCAAACTAACACAGGAATAGAAAACCAAATACTCCATGTTCTGACCTATAAGTGAGAGCTAAATGATGAGAACACATGGACACATAGAGGGGAACAACACACACTGGGGTGTGCCGGAGGGTGGAGGCTGGGAGAAGCGAAAGGATGAGGAAAAATAACTAACGGATACTAGGCTTAACACCTAGGTGATGAAATAATTTGTATAGTAAACCCCCATTACACAAGCTTACCTGTATAAACAAGCTTGCTTATGTACCCCAAGCTTAAAATAAAAGTATTAAAAAATTCATAAAATCAGAATTTTTCCTAACTTAGGGAATACATTCGGATACAGGGCATGCTTCCCTTTTTCCCTGCTCTTCAACCATGCCCTAAGGAGAAAAAGACACCTCATAAATGTCCGTTAGATTTATTATCTAGTCACAGATAAGGTAAATCTAGAATGTGAAAAGAATTGGCAGGTGGCATAGTCATGGAACCATTATTTATAATCTTTGGGAAATCATCACGAATGCAGATGGGTGAAACTCATGCTGGTTTTTAAAGGATGATAAGAAACAAATCTGAATCTATAGAAATATAAGCTTAATATAGAACACTGGTGAAATTTAAAATAAATTTTTAGACATTTAGGGTCTAATAATCTTCCTTCTCTTTGTTATTTGCTGATTTCAGCAAACTACTGACAGGGACTTTTATGAGATATTTAAAACAAGAATAGAAATGAAATCTGGTTAGAAGATCAGTATTTTTTTTTTCAGTTTTATCTCTGGTTGAACCACTTTGTCCAAAGCCTATTGATCAATGAATTGACATCATCATGGAGAAAAGTCTGTCGGGGTGTGCTGGAGGGCATTGTCCTTGTCCTTGTTCTGTTTGATATTTTTATTAATGACTCGGATAGTGGTGGTGATATGCTGGACCTATTTGTGTGTGTGTCATAGCTGGGAAGTATAATTAACACTTAGGGTGATGGAATCAAGGGTCAAAAAAGAATCTAATAAAATGATGAGCCTAACCTACAAGCTGAATTATCATGGGGATAAGTAAAACAGTATATCTGGTTTTAAAAAAAGAAAGCATCCCAACCTAATACAGAAAAATGGGGTGGAGGAAAGGTCACTTAAAAAACAATTCATGTAAAAAAAGCCTAGTGATTTCTTTGGTGTATGGGAGTATGCACAGAGGAGCTCTAATAAGATGCCAAAATTGTTCAGGAGAATTAAAGACATACCAAGAGAGGAGAGAAAAAGGTAGTGTATATATTCTAGATGGGGTAAGGAAGTCAAGTGTGAGAATTTTGAGAAGGCTGGCTTTGGCTTAATTCTTAGAAGAATGCTCACTTACGTGTTTTCTGTAAATTATGTTCAGTTCTTTGAAATGTAATGAGCACCTTATTGCTAAAAGCATTCAAATAGAGGATGACTAGATTCACATCAGGAATACTGTAGAAAGGATTCCTAAACTGTATTACGTGCATGACATTGAGATATGTAATTTAGATTATGTGCTTCCAACTGATACCATGACGTAGATGTAAGGTCCCTCCATTTTGCAGATGAGGAAATTTAGGCTAAGATGTCAGATACTTCATGTGTGTCCTCTCCAGTGGCTACATCATATCATCTCCTGAGTTGAGTGTGAGTCCAGGTAACTACAAGTTTCCATAGCAAATGATTGCCCAAGGTTTTACAATTGGTATATAAGTGTGTCCCATTTGACATAATTTTGGGGAACAGAAACACAGCTCATTATGGTCATTCACTGAATAATTTATGTATTCATTCATTTTTTTTCCCTCCAACATATACGGACTGTCTTCTCTGTGCCAGGGAGTATCATTAAGTTCTAGAGATGTAAATATATAGCCCTTGTTTTTAAAGAGATTGAAGTCATATGGAGAACTATGATCTTAGACGAGGTAAACCTCCATAAGCCATTTGAGGTATAAATTGCTATCACAGATCTATATGTGTCATGGTACTAGAACATATTTGTGTTTTAGTATAAGCAATAGGAAAACTAGATTCGTCTCATAGGCTTTTCTTTATGGAAGGATCTTTGTTTCATATATGGAGAACTAGTTATGCTGTATAATACTGTGATTCTATATTCTGAAGGGAAGGTTGTCATTCAGAACCAAGTACAGAATGTGAACAGATGTAAACACTGTGGATGACTGAGTGTGCAGGCAGTGTAAGATGGAGGAATTTTGAACCATAAGGAGAAATTAAAGAAATGAAAAGGAAACAAACTAGCTTTCAATCAGTGCTCTCTTATGAACTTCTCATTTTCTGTAATTGGTAGGACAAAGTCATTTAACTTCTTTTCTGTCCTTTTCCCTAATGGCTTTTTCTCATCTAATAATAAGGAATGATGGTTACTTTTAGTCACTTTTAACTGTCCACAATCATGTTGGGTGTTGAGATTTCAATTTTTTTTTTCCTGTTTACATCATGTCTGTCATCTCTATATTTTAGTTTTATTTTATGTGATTGCTGTCCTTATTAGATACTTATAATCATGACTCGGTATTTAATTCATATGGTCGAAGATAGAAGTGTTTCTGATTTCCAACTGTTGCTATGGTAAATGCCTGCCTGTCCACAAAAACACACAGTTCTGAGTACATTCCACTATAGATCAAACTATTTTAATGAGAATACAGTATGCATCTGATTTTTGTAAAATTTTAATTCTTGTTCCTCAGTTTATCTTAGAATATCACCACTTAAACTATGATATTTAATGGTAGAGAAATGACAGATAAGATAAAACAGTAATAAAAAGATAATTTCTTTGGAAAGAAAAGTATATATTTCTCATGTTAATGTTTTTTTTTAAAAAAATTTCTCACCGGAATTATGGCCATATGTCTTAAGAAAACAATACTCCTGGAAAACTGCATGATTCAGGGGGTGGGTGGAAGCAGGAGACCAATACATTAAATGCAATAAGACTGACAATAATTATCAGCTTGGAGAGATTAGAGAAAGCTCCAGCTAAGGTACAAAAGTTGCGGCCCGATGTAAGTACCCAAGATCAGGATGAAGATGGTCAATAATTCCAGTTACCTTCACATTAAGTTTGAATAGGTCATTAAGTAACTGAAGAAAAAGTCACTAGCAAATTCAGTTTTAAGTGTGAAGGTATGCATTATTATATATCATACAAAATTGGGGGCTATAACTTCACCAATTTTTAAAGTAAGTTAGTAAATGCCTGTCATGATAATGACCACTTCTTGCATTCTGTTTAGTTATTTTTAATTTTACTTTTTCTTGCATTTTATGAATACTTAGTTAATATCACATAATGGTTTGGTTTAATGTGTATTCTATACTTTGGTAAGGGAATATTAGACCACTCTATAAATTATTCATTTTTGTTGATGTGATTTTTGCTTTTATGCAAGTTATATGTGCATTTAGATTAAGTCAGTCAGTTTCAGGTTTCTTATGAAAAACAGCAGTTTTCACCTTTAACTTTCCACTTTTTCAGCTGATTCTTTCAGATTTCTCTTTAAATATCTAATAAAACTCATTTATTTTCACTTATTGATTATTCATCTTTGGCATAATCTACAGATTCCTACAATGCAAAGTGAGAATTTAGTTTTTTTCTCATTCTTCCACTTCAGAACAAACGTACTCATCTTTTCCTGCTGCCCTCCTAGTCTCCCATCCTCCCAGTATAGTCATAATTTTATTTAGCTCAGAATTCAGAATTTGATATTTATATTAGCATGTTAATATAAATCTTTGTAGCCAAGACACATAGTGTACTGTGACTACTTTTTCCTCTGTTTCCCCGGAATTAATATTAATTTTCTGTTTTTCATTTCTGTTATTAATTCAGAGCCTCCCAGAGCCTCTGCCTGGTGCATCTTTCCTGATTTCCTGGCATGCCCTTCCCCTCTTCCCTGAGCTGGAGCTCTTGTTTCTTCATCTTATGTGGTTTTGTCTTGAGGAAGACAATTTCTAATAGCTTCCTGGGAAAGAGTGTGTGCAAGATTTTTGTTGTGGTTGAGGCATTGTATTTTTGAAAATATCTTTATTCAGTACTCATGCTTGATTGACATTTTGGCTAGATGTAGAATTCTTGCTTGGAAATAATTCCATTCGAATTTCAGTAAGATCGCTCCATTTTTCAGTTCTGTTGTTTCTGTTAAGCTATTTCTCTTTATTTCTAGTGTCCTGACATTTTATGATAAAGTGGAAAAGAAACCAAGGTACAGCTTTTTTATGTTCATTGGGTGCACTTTTTCAATCTGTCCTTTCCTCCTTTTTTTTCGCACGTGTGTGTCCGTGTGTGTAATGCGGTAGTTTTATTATGATACAATTCATGTAACAAAGTTTGCTTTTTAAAAGTATGCAATTCAGCAGTTTTGAGCCTATTCACAACGTTGTGGAACCATCACTACAACCTAATTTTACAATTCATTACCCTAAAAAGAATCCCATATCCATTAGCATTCACTTTGAATTCACCACTAACCCCCCACTCCTGAACCACCGATCTACCATATGTCTCAACAGATTTGACTGATATCTCATATAAATGGAATCATAATAATATGTGACCCTTTGTCATTGTCTTCTTTCACTTAACATAATGTTTTTGAAGTTCATCCATGTTGTAGCTTTTCTCAGTACTTCATACTTTCTTGAGACTGAGTAATATTCCATAGCTTGGATACGCCACATTTTATTTATTTATTCATCAATTCATCAAGAAACATGGGGGGTTTCTTTTTGCCTTTTGGCTGTTGTGAGTAGTGCTGCTGTGAACATTTGTGTACATGTATTTGTTTATCTTCTTTCAATTCTTTTGTGCATATACTGAGGAGTGGTATTGCTGGTCATCTTATAACTCTATCTTTCACCTTTTGAGGGACTGCCAAACTATTTTCCAAAGTGGATGCACCATTTTACAATCCAACCAGCAGTGTATAGGAGTGCCAATTTTATTCACACTTGGCAACACTTGTTGTTTTCTGCCTTTTTAAAATTATATTGGATGTTTAGTTGTATCTGATAGTGATTTTGACTTGTGTTTTCCTGACTTACAATGTTGAACATCTTTAATGTATTTACTTGTATTCAAGAACTCAAATTATTTTGTTACTTTTTCCTTCCTTTATTTTCTCTTTTCTTTATTTTCAGATATTTTATTATTTGAATGTTGAACCTCCTGGATTGTTCTTCTAATTTTCTTGCCTTTTCTCTCCCGTTTTCTAATTCGTTTTTCTTTAGCTCAGTATTAAAGATCAAATTTCCTCAACTTTGTGTTTCACATATTCTATTGAAATTTTTAAATTTAAATTTTATTATTATTTCTAAGGTAACTTTGCTCTGAATATTTCATTTGTAATATATTATTTCTTGTTTCAAGGTTGCAATATCTTTTGTTACTAATATTTTCTCACTGAAAATATTAATAATAGCCTTTGTGAAGTTTTCTAATAGTTAAACTCTGTTTCCACCACATTGTTATTTTTTTCTTTTAGTTTGTTTTGGGCTCTCTCTTTAATATTTGAGGCTTTGGTCAGATAGCTGGTACAGAAGCAATATGATTGGGAATTGCAGGTGTGTGGGTATCTGGGTCATCATGAATTTCACTGTAGGTACTGACTAAGTCATTTTGTTGAGAAACCCTCAATGCCAGTATCCATCTTTCCTGTGGTGCTATAAGATTCCCAGTGAAAATTCTTCCAAACTTTGCCTGGCTGCCAATCTTGTGGAAACTGAGTGGGGTTCAGGCCCTCACCTAATCCCCCGCTTTAGGATGGTGTCACTGTCCCTAACTGGTTGGATTTTCTAGTTTGGACACCCTCTGTTTTTCTTTCTCTGGGTTTAAGAGGGGCAGTTATCTGTATAAGCAGAGAGGGGAAACAAATCTAAATTAAATAGCTACTAAAAAGATTTTCAACCAATATTCCATGTTTTCGACTTCCATATGTAGACTTTCTACTCATGCCCACTTCCTGGTGCCACCAATTTCTGAGCCTTTTGGTTGTTCTCCACATAAGCAGTGCTGCTTCTAGGCTTTCCTCACTGCCAGTTTAGTATTCCATTTGGTTGGTTGGGTGTATTTTATATGCAAAACTTGCTACCATCTGTTTGGGAGCTTCAAAATTTGGTGAGTGGAAATTCAGGAGAGTACAAGGTGGATCAATATGTTCTATTTGTCATCTTTACTTTGGAATATCATCCATTCTTAATAAGTTTAAATATGAATAAATGTTAAAGCATGCCATTGTGTAAACCAATGTATAATTAGATAACTTTTTCACATCAATTGTTGTGAAGTATATAAGTTTTTCTCTTTATCAATTGTCAGAGTTTATCAAATATGACAAGGCCAGTGGGAGTGAAGGTATTTTAATTAACTGTTATTAGATTATTGTCCATTCAAGAACATTTTAGGCACAAGAGCAGTGTCTGAAGTTTGAGTGGGATTTTATTAGAATGTGCTATCTTAATAGAAAATAATTATGATTGTCAATTGGTTGGTTAATTGTTGGTTTGTTTTTTGTTATAATTTGTTATGATTTTCAGATGTTGACACATGTATAGATACACATTCATACATTTGACAGTATTTTAAAGTCAATGAGAACATTTTTACAGTCTGTGTATAAAGGAATATACAGGAGTGAAAGGTTCTGATTTTAAAATTTAATTATTCAGAATATATAGACTTAATTTTTCAGTTTCATTATGTTTTGATTGCTGTGTATTATTAAAGATGAGATGGAGTCTTGCTTGGTCGCCCAGGCTGGAGTGCAGTGGCACAGTCTTGGCTCACTGCAACTTCCGCCTCCCGGGTTCAAGCGATTCTCCTGCCTCAGCCTCCAGAGTAGCTGGGATTACAGGGGCCTGCCACCATGCCTGGCTAATTTTTGTATTTTTAGGAGAGACGGGGTTTCACCATGTTGGTCAGGCTGGTTTCAAACTGCTAACCTCGTGATCCATCCACCTCAGCCTCCCAAAGTGCTGGGATTACAGGCATGAGCGACCACGCCCGGTCTAAAGATATCATTTTTAGTAAATGAACTTCAGTGTTCTGAGTTAACATTCAACTTCTAGTGAGTAATTTACTCCTTTCTCACTGGTATATTCAAGCCTGGTTATAAATCCCCAACAGATGCTTATATCTCATTTCTATTTCATAAATTGGAAACTGAGAAACTAATTTGTGGTGGCAGCTATTTGCTAAGTAAGAATTTTCCATCTTTGGGCTTTTTCCTTTCTTCTCAAATATGTGATCTTGGTTTTAAAGCTTTGGATCTCAATTATTAGTTTTTCTTTCAGCCCTTGTTACAGACATTTGGAAGAATGGATTGATTGATTTTTCTCCCCCTTCTATTTTATTACCCTTTTTACTTGGATAAGGAAGTTAGAACCAGTCAGGAAAGACAAATGTTGAGTATTCTAGCTAGAATCTTAAGAAATATGTGAGGAAAGCTGTCTAAATCCAACAAGAAGATAAAAAGTCAACAATGCTATGGCCAAGCAATATGGGGAGAATATGATTAGTAATATAATATTTATTCGAGAGAAAGAAAGGACCAGGGATCTTTAAAAGAAATCAGATTTAGGCTGACTAAAAATACATTGAACTGAGTGGTATATTGTAAAGGGTTCAAAGGGCAACATGATCATTCTTGTTTGTCATCATGACACCTGTGTAAGATGAATGAGCAGCCAGTCTCTGTGAGAGCAGGGACTAATTTCTCATGTTACCAACTGCACTGGGCACCCTATAAATCTTTGCCAACTTGATATGGTTATTTTCATAGAATGGATGCGTGGGACACATTGTGTGGGTGTGTGTGGATGTGTGCCTGTATGCGTGTGTGTGTGTGTGTGTGTGTGAGAGAGAGAGAGAGAGAGACTTGAGAGTTATTTTTCAAGGTTTTCATTAAAACTCTCTTATGGAGTATATCAGACACAGAGATATAGTGGTTGGTTTCTCCTTCAAAGGAGGACTTACTACAGGAAGTAATATCAGCTGAATGCCTCCATTTGTCAGCTCCTCCAGCATCTGTTTCAGCTGCAGAAACCCATTCCGAATGAGGTCACGCCTTTCCTCAGGCTTCTTATATCTGGTGACTGTAAAACATGAAGGTATAAAGGTCTAGCCATTTCTGCACAACACAGGGCAACCCTGGTGCTAGGTTGGCCACAGATTTATTTGTCAGCATAATAGTTTGACTTCCTTTGTCCAGTCTTGCTCTCTTTTCCTACATTTCAGCTAGTAAATATAATGTATTTCTTTTACCTAACAAACGTACTGTACATCAGCCTTCATCTGGAAGATCCATCCTGTGTCCAAGACTTAAAGAGATTAATTTATAAATGTAGTTAACCCTTCAGTTTAACATGAATTTGTTATCTTTTAGAGAAGCCACTGACACAATATGGGTTTTGATTTAAGTATCCAAGTATATGAGACAGTATACCAGAAAATCAGACTTTCAGAGTCCAGAGGGAAAAAGTTAATGTAGTATAGCAAGAATTTCTAGAAAAGTTAACTTTAGATGGAAGTAATTTTAAAAAAAGAGAGAAGTAATTGAGTGAGTTGGTAAAATTGTAACTTTTTTTTTAAGGCTACTAAATCCTTGACAAAGGGTTCTGTTAAAATTCAATAAAAATTTATATATATTTGTGTATGTATTTAAAGTTCTTAATGTATCGACAGTGAAGAAAAAAATGAGTAGGATTTGCCTAATGTAGAAGACCATATTGCTATTTCCAAATATTTGTATGTCAGTCTTTGTAAAAAGAATATGTCTGTCTTCCCTATTGAAGTTAGGCATGGCCAGGTGACTTGCTTTGGCCAATGAATTGAACAAAAGTTACTTGTTATTGCAGCATGACTTGGCTTATCTTGACTAAAGTATCCCAAATTACTTACTATCCAACCACCCCAGAGAGAGCCGATGCTACCATGTATTATTCTTGAAGACTTCTTACATGATTTATACTCACATGTATGTTATATGTATATGTGTATGTTTATATGTATACTGACCATATACAACACTGGTTTTTTTTAACCTTTTATACCCATTCTAGTTAGTGTTGTCATCATTCCATATCATTAAATGCAGTTATGTATTGCTTATTCACATTTAAAAATTTACACACTCTTTGTATCATTAACAAAAAAATCCATGCTCATCTTTGATGTCATTTAAAATTCTGGATAGTGGGGAGAGGCCAAGATGGCCTACTAGAAGCTGCAGTGAGAGAAAAACCATAATAAGTGTGTGAATCCTTCCCTGGCAGCCACAGTATCCAGATTCCCTCATCAAAATTGACGAGAAGGTTTGTCAAAGATCAGATGGTTGTAGATGTGTGGTGTTATTTCTGAGGCCTCTATTCTGTTCCTAATGTAAATGAAGAGTTGATGGGTGCAGCAAACCAACATGACACATGTATACCTATGTAACAAACCTGCACGTTGTGCACATGTACCCTAGAACTTAAAGTATAATAATAAAAAATAAATAAGTCACTGCTATTGTAAAAAAAAAAAAAATTGACTAGAAGGTGGGCGTTACCCATCGAGAGAAGGAAGAGCAGTGTGGTATGGTGGCCCACCTGAAAGCAACACGGGGAAGAGGAGCCCCCACTCCCCAGCGAAGGGAGACTGTGAGTGGCGCACTACCCAGCTGGGGAAACTCTGCTTTTTCCACAGAACTGTGCAACCCACCAATTGGAAGATCCCGCTTGTGAACCCATGCCACCAGGGCCTAGCATCCCAACTCTAGAACAAGCAGATTCTTACAGCCTCTCAGTTGGAATCTGCTTAAGCCTATCACACTCCCATGGGGAGGGGCAACCAGCATTGGCTGCAGCTGCCTGCTGTCTAAGCCATTTGAGGTCCTTGGGGGAGGGGCAGCAGCCAGCACTGGGACTCACAACTGCCAAACATGCTAAGCACCCTGGCCAGGGAAGGGCGGCTCTCCTTTCTATAGCTCCAGGCTGCAGTTTTCCCCTGCTGGAGGCAGGGAGGCTGAACAGCTTGGTCCCAAGGCTTGTCCTGACAGCCAAACTTACCACCTGTGGCAGTCTGCGGCCATAGTGCTTCTTCAGGCCTAAGCTAACCCATCCTTCCTCAGTGGACGGGGCTTCCCTACAGGATCTCCAGCAACTCCAACCAGAGGCTCAGGAACAGAATTCGGATCTCCCTGGGCCTGAAACCCTAGGGGGAGGAATGCCCGCCATCTCTGCGGACCAGCAGATTTAGCCTTTCCTCCTGGTAGTTCTGAGGAATACAGGCAGCTGAGATTAGTGGGTTTTCCTACAGCAAAACATACCCCCTCCACCAAAGGACAAAGTGCTTCCTTAAATAGGTCCTGTTCCCCATGCCACCCAACTGGGTGAGACCATCCAACAGGGATAGTCAGACACCCTCTACAGGAGTGGTCCTACTGGCATCAGTTTGGTTCTCCTCTAAGACAGAGGTCACAGAAGAAGGAGCAGGCAACCAACTTTGCTGCTCTGCAGCCTCCTTGAGTGACATCTCCAGGGACGGGAGCGAATCAGATGAATAGGACCTGAAGTGAACCCCTAGCAAACTGTGGCAGCCCTACAGAAGAGAGATATGACTACTGAAAGAAGAACAAGCAGAAAGCGACAGCAGCATCAACAACAGCAACAAAAAGACCTCCACAAAAACCCCATTCAAGTTTCAGCAGCCTTGAAGATGAAAACTAGACAAACTCGTGAAGATGAGAAAGAATCAATGAAAAAATGCTAAAAACCCAAAAGGCCAGAGAGCCTCTTCTCCGCCAAATGTTTGCAAAGTCTCTCCATCAAGGACACAGAACTGGGCAGAGGAGCAAATGGACGAACTGACAGAAGTAGGCTTCAGAAGATGGGTAATAAAAAACTACGGTAAACTAAAGGAGCATGTTCTGACCTAATGCAAAGAATGCTAAGAACCTTGATAAAAGGTTAGAAGAATTGCTAACTAAAATAATCTGGTTAGAGAGGAACATAAACGATCTGATGGAGCCGAAAAGCACAGCACGAGAACTTCGTGAAGCATACGGAGTATCAATAGCTGAATACACAAAGCAGAACGAAGAAAGGATATCGAATTTGAAGACCACCTTACTGAAATAAGACATGCAGACAAGAATAGAGAAAAAAGAATGAAAATGAATGAAAAAAGCCTCTAAGAAATATGGGACTTCATAAAAATACCAAACCCATGATTGATTGGCATATCAGAAGGAGATGGGGAGAATGGAAACAAATGGGAAAACACATTTCAGGATATTATCCAGAAGAACCTCCCCAACCTAGCAAGACAGGCCAGCATACAAATTCAGGAAATACAGAAAACACCATTAAGGTAAAATACCATTAAGATACTCCATGAGAAGATCAACCCTAAGACACATAATCAGATTCTCTAAGGTAGAAATGAAGGAAAAACTGTTAAGGGCAGCCAGGGAGAAAGGCCAGGTCACTATAAAGGGAAGCCCATAAGACTAACACTAGAACTCTCAGCAGAAACTCTACCAACCAGAAGAGATTGGGGGCCAATATTCAATATTCTTAAAGAAAATAATTTCCAACCCACAATTTCATATCCAGCCAGACTAAGCTTCATAAGCAAAGAAGAAATAAAATCGTTTCCAGACAAGCAAATGCTGAGAGATTTTGTTACCACCAGGTGTGCCCTGCAGGAGCTCCTGAAAGAAGGACTAAATATGGAAAGGAAAAACCAGTACCAGCCACTGCAAGAACACACCAAAATATAAAGACCAATGACACTATGAAGAAACTGCATCAACTAGTGTGCAAAATAACCAAATAGCAGCATGATGACAGGATCAAATTCACACATAACATTACTAATCTTAAATGTAAATGGGCTGAACACCTCAATTAAAAGACACAGACTGGCAAATTGGATAAGGAATCAAGACCCATCAGTGTGCTGTATTCAGGAGACCCATCTCATGTGCAAAGACACACATAGACTCAAAATAAAGGTATGGAGGAAATTTACCAAGCAAATGGAAACCAAAAAACAAACAAACAAACAAACAAAAAACAACAACAAACAAAAACAAAAAGCAGGGGTTGCAGTCCTAGTCTCTGGCAAAATAGACTTTAAACCAACAAAGATCAAAGAAGACAAAGAAAAGCATTACATAATGGTAAAGGGAACAATTCAAAAAGAATAGCTAACTGTTCTAAATATATATGTGCCTAATACAGGAGCACCCAGATTCATAAAACAAGTTTTTAGATACCTAAAAGGAGACTTACACTCCCACAAAATAGTAGTGGGAAACTTTAACACTCATTGTCAATATTAGATCAGCGAGACAGAAAATTAACAAGGATATTCAGGACTTGAACTTAGCTCTGGATCAAGCAGACCTAGTAGATATCTACAGAACTCTCTACCCCAAATCAACAGAACATACATTCTTCTCAGTGCCACGTGGCACTTATTCTAGAATCAACCAAATAATTGGAAGTAAATCACTCCCCAGCAAATGCAAAAGGACTGAAATCATAACAGTCTCTCAGACCACAGTGCAATCAAATTAGAACTCAGGATTAAGAAACTCACTGAAAACCACACAATTTCCTGGAAATTGAACAACCTGCTTCCTGAATGACTCCTGGGTAAATAATAAAATTAAGGCAGAAATCAAGAAGTTCTTTGAAACCAGTGAGAACAAAGAAACAACGTACCAGAATCTCTGAAACACAGCTAAACCAGTCTTGAGAGGAAAATTTATAGCACTAAATACTCACATCAGAAAACTAGAAAAATTTCAAATTGACACCCTAACATCACAATTAAAAGAGCTAGAGAGGCAATAGCAAACGAATCCAAAAGCTAGCAGAAGACAAGAAATAACTAAGATCAGAGAAGAAATGAAGGAGATAGAGACACACACAAAAAACCTCCAAAAAATCAATGAATCCCGGAACTGGTGTTTTGAAGAAATTAACAAAATAGACCACTAGCTAGACTAATAAAGAAGAAGAGAGAGAAGAATCAAATAGTCATAATAAAAAATGATAGAGGGGATATCACCACTGACCCCACAGAAATACAGACTACCATGAGAGAATACTATAAACGCCTCTATGCAAATAAACTTAGAAAATGTAGAAGAAATGGAAAGTCTAGAAGAAATGGATAAATCCCTGGATGCATATACCCTACCAAGACTAAACCAGGAAGACATCGAATCCTTGCGTAGACCAGTAACAAGTTCTGAAATTGAGGCAGTAAACAAGCAAAGCCCAGGACCAGATGGATTCACACCTGAATTCTACCAGAAATACAAAGAGGAGCTAGTACCATTCCTTTTGAAATTATTCCAAACAATTGAAAAAGAGGGATTCCTTAACTCATTTTATGAAGCCAGCATCATCCTAATGACAAAACTGGGAAGATAAACCACAAACACAGAAAACTTCAGGCTAATATCCCTGATGAACATCAATGCAAAAATCCTCAACAAAACTGGCAAACCAAATCCAGTAGCACATCAAAAATCTTATCCTCCACACTCAAATCGGCTTCATCCCTGGGATGCAAGTCTGACTTAACATATGCAAATCAATAAACACAATCCATCACATAATCAGAACCAGTGACAAAAACCACATGATTATCTCAATAGATGCAGAAAAGGCCTTTGATAAAATTCAATGTTCTTTCAAGTTAAAACTCTCAATAGACTAGGTATTGATAGAACATATCTCAAAATAGTAAGAGCTATTTATGACATACCCACAGCCAATATCATATTGAATGGGCAAAAGCTGGAAGCATTCCCTTTGAAAATTGGTACAAGGCAAAGATGTCCTCTCTCACCACTCCTATTCAACATAGTATTGGAAATTCTGGCCAGGGCAGTCAGGCAAGAGAAAGAAATAAAGGGTATTCAAATAGGAAGAGAGGAAGTCAAGTTGTCTCTGTTTGCAGATGACATGATTTTGTATTTAGAAAACACCATCACCTCAGCCCAAAAACTTCTTGAACTGAAAGGCAACTTCAGCATAGTCTCAGGATACAAAATCAGTGTTCAAAAATCACAAGCACTCCTTTATACCAACAGTAGGCAAGCAAAGAGCCAAATCATGAATGAACACTCATTCACAATTACTAGAAAGAGAATAAAATACCTAGGAATGCAGCTAACAAGGGATTTGAAGAACCTCTTCAAGGAGAACTACAAACCACTGCTCAAGGAAATAAGAAAGGACACAAACAAATGGGAAAACATTCCACGCTCATGGATAGGAAGAATCAGTATCATGAAAATACTGCCCAAAGTAATTTATAGATTCAGTGCTACGCCCATTAAGCTACCATTGACATTCTTCACAGTATTAGAATAAAACTATTTTAAATTTCATATGGAATCAAAGAACACTCTGTTTAGCCAGGACAATCTTAAGCAAAAAGAACAAAGCTGGAGGCATCACACTACCTGACTTCAGACTATACTACAGGGTTACGGTAACCAAAACAGCATGGTAGTGGTACCAAAACAGACATAGATCAATGGAGCAGAACATAGATCTCAGAAATAAAACACCACACATCTACAACTATCTGATCTTTGACAAACCTGACAAAAACAAGCAATGGGGAAAGGATCTCCTATTTAGTAAATGGTGCTGGGACAACTGGCTAGCCATATGCAGAAAACAGAAACTGGAACCCTTCCTTACACCTTATACAAAATTTAGCTCAAGATGGATTAAAGACTTAAATGTAAAACCCCAAATCATGAAAACCCTAGAGGAAAACCTAGGCTATACTATCCAGTACATAGGCATGGGCAAAGACATCATGACAAAAAAGCCAAAAGCAATTGCAACAAAAGCCAAAATTGACAAATGGGAGCTAATTAAACTTAAGATCTTCTGCACAGCAAAAGAAACTATCATCAGAATGAACAGGCAACCTACAGAATAGGAGAAAATTTTTACAAGCTACCCATCTGACAAAGGTCTAATATCCAGAATTTACAAGGAATTTAAACATATTTACAAGAAAAACACAAACAACCCTCCCAAAAAAGTGGGCAAAGGCTATGAACAGACGCTTCTCAAAAGAAGACATTTACATGGCCAACAAACATAGGAAAAAAATCTCAAATCACTGATCACCAGAGAAATGCAAATCAAAATCACGAGATACCATCTCACGCCAGTCAGAATGGCACTTATTAAAAAGTCAGGAAACAATAGATGGTGGCGAGGCTGTGGAGAAATAGAAATGCTTTTACTTGTTGGTGGGATTGTCAGCCTTTATGGAAGACAGTGATTTAGCGATTTCTCAGGGATCTAGAACCAGAAGTACTGTTTGACCCAGCAATCCCATTACTGGGTATATACCCAAAGGATTATAAATCATTCTACGATAAAGACACATGCACACGTATGTTTATTGCAGCACTATTTACAATAGCAAAGACAGGGAAGCAACCCAAATGCCCATCAATGATAGACTGGATAAAGAAAATGTAGCACATAGACACCATGGAAGGCTATGCAGCCATAAAAAGGAATGAGATAACGCCCTTTGCAGGGACATGGATGAAACTGGAAGCCATCATCCTCAGCAAACACAGGAACAGAAAACCAAATACTGCATGTTCTCACTCATGAGTGGGAGTCGAACATTGAGAACACATGCACACAGAGAGGGGAACAAAACACACCAGGGCCTTTTGGCGGTGGAGGGTGGAGGGAGGGAACTTAGAGTATGGGTCAGTAGGTGTAGCAAACCACAATGGCATACGTATACCTATGGAACAAACCTGCACGTTCTGTACATATATCCCATTTTTCTTTAGAAGAAATAAAAAATAATTTTTGGATAAATTTAAAATTATTAAATTCCATCAATGATTATTTTAACAGATTTTATTAAGCTGTTGAATCTAGCTTTTTAATATTTAAAAACCATGTGTTTTCTCTATAAGGGCACTGAGTCGGTTTGCTTAACACCAGCCTTTTTGTCACAATATCGAGGGTTGAGCACAAGTATGTTGTCTTTTTTTGCCAAATAGGATTTCTACTGTGTTTTCCTTGATAAAAATCATTTCAAGAAACTTCATATGTTGATTATGATAATTACATGCCAAGCCTACTAATTTGTTTTGAAGTAAATATTGAAAGATATTTTACCCAAAATTCTTAAGTATAATTTTCTCAAGTGATTTTTGGTAATTGATTCAAATTGGAGCACCAATAACTTCTTTTAACATTTTGCTAAGACTGACTTTCAAATGGTATTTTCAGCCCTTGCATTGGGAAATCATTACCTGAATTCATCCCAAACAGACTAGAGGAGATTTTGTTCTTTCCCTTGAAATCTTTTTTAAGTAACCTTCTAATGGCAAATGGCACCAAGTCAAGAGAATGAAGGGATATTTTTAGCTCTGATTCACTGACTACCCAACAAGATTTTGGCATAAAAGTGTAAAACATATGAGGAGCAATGATGTTGGTCTTTGCTGCTTGAAGTTTCAGGATTTTTATTCAAAACATCAGTGATGTTTGCCAAATATATCAACGTCCTGAGAAAGTCATTATTTTTGAAAGTTTGCAAGTGTCCAATGATTGAAAAAAAATTCTTTTTTTCCAGAGTATCTTTAATTTCATACCCATGCACAGCAATTAAGTACATTTTCTTTATCCACAGATTGAGCAAAGCTAGTAGTAGAAAAGAAGATAAAGAGTGATGAGTTGATCATTGGCTATTTTTTTCATTTGACAGACAAGTCAAGAATTTGACTTTTGCTCATAGGTACTGACAAATAGTTTGGAATTTCTACTCCATTTTAACTTTTGGCAGTACTTCAGATAGAAGAATTCGTGAGTTTTTTTCCCCTAGCTGTATCTGAGGGATTTTTGTTTTTTGTTTACTGTTAAGAGAGCTACTTGGAACAAATTTTTTCCAATTTTGTGGATTCTTAACAGTGTATTTTACTACTGTTCATTTTCTCATGTTTCAGAGCATCATACTCTGTAGATAACTTGAATTTTTAAAAATAATGTTCGTGTGATCCTTTTCTCATTGAGTTTGAGAAACCTAATTACTTTGCCCTTTCATATACATGATATTGAAATAATTTTAGAATACAGTTTTACTTAAATCACAGAGATCTTACCTAAAGATGCTGTGCTTCAGGCCAGCCATAAGAATAGTAATATAACTTGCCTCTTTCATCATATGTACCAAACAGATAGCTCATATACTTCATTGTTTACCATTACTTTCTCTGAAAGCATTGTTATTCTACATTGTATATAATATACATCTAGCCAGGAAGATTTAGATATACTCTATTTGTAACATAAATTTGTTTTTCAAACTATTTCTCCCATTTGAGAGATTTTTAGTTTGCCTTGACAGTCTTGGAGTCTATCTCACAACTTTTGCCCCATAAGTAATCAGATATTCATGACCATGTTTAAGAGTTTTTCTGTATTTTGCATTGTAAAATCTTAATAATATTGCTTCTAATACAGTCTTCTGAATTTTCTCTTGGAGTAAGTCTCCCTAAAATTGTTACCACTGGGTCAAATTATATGAACAAAGTTATAAATACTTCATTTTTAATTAAGAAGAGGAAGATTATATATTGTCATTTATTTGATTGCCATTATTCCTTTCCTCATAGTCATAAGTAAACTCCTAAATTGTGAATACTTTTTTATTCATCTTTATACATTTTATAATACTTCACTTATTATAAGAGTTTGAAAATATTGATTTTTCATTGTCATGCCAAAAAATGGGGTGACCAAATTAGCAAATTGTTTAGTATTTTATTTTTGATTATGTGTTCCAGAATTACTGTTTTGAGAATTAAAAGTAGGCCAGGCGTGATGGCTCACACTTGTAATCCTAGCACTTTAGGAGGCTGAGGCGGGCAGATCGTGAGATGAAGAGATTAAGACTCTCCTGGCCAGCATGGTGAAACCCCATCTCTACTAAAAATACAAAAATTAGCTGGGTGTGGTGGCTCGTGCCTGTATTCCCAGCTACTTGAGAGGCTGAGGCAGAAGAATCACTTGAACCCGGAAGGCAGAGTTTGCTCAGTGAGCTGAGATAGCACCACTGCCCTCCAGCCTGGTGACAGAGCAAGACTCCATCTTAAAAAAAAAAAAGAAAAAAAAATTAAAAGTAGCAGGTACCTGAAGCTCATTACAATATGGTTCAGTTTCCTGAGTCATGCACTTAGTACCTTTTAGAACCAATATTATTTTTAAAAAGACTCCATTATTCACCTGTGAAGTCAGCAGAAGTTATTTCAGGATGGCTGTGTTTGATTCCTCTGTCTTCCTTCCCTTTATCTGTTCTCTCTTCCATTAGTTCTTTGTTTCTAACTCTGTTCATTCATGTTGCTTTCACCCTGTGATTTTGAGATCTTCCATATTCCTATCAGAGTGGCTCCAGAAAGTGTTGAGAGTTAAGATATTCCTGAGTACTATTTCAGTTCCTTTTTTCTTTCTTTCTTCTCTGACTTGGACTCCAGAATATTTTGTGTGGCCCACTTTGTCAGCCTGTTTTTTTCTTCCTTTTTAAACAATTCTTGAGCATATTCAGTGATCACAGCATTTCATTCTCATTCCTCTAAAAAATCAGCCTGGCTTCAAAATAGCATGAATGTCCTTTTCAAGGGACTGTTTGACTCCATTAAAATTTCTTTTATGATTTAGGCTTGTGAATGGTTTGCCAGAGGGCATATAAATCATATTGCTTAACCCTTTCCTCCACTATTGGAAGAGAGCACATTTTACACATTCTTCTAATGCTGGAATAGCATATGGTTCTGTAGAATAGATTACTTCTAGCAAATTTTTCTTAATTTTTTGAAACATCCCAAAACTATACACTGAGTTTATTTAGTTTACAAAAAGAAAATCATTTATACCTCATAAGTTTTATGAGGTAAATTATATGGATATAGAAATATATTTGGATTTAAGAATTAGCTCCTACAAGATTGAAACCACTTCAGATACTTGAACTATTAAAGCATGAATACCTGCATTCCTTTTATCAAAGAAGTATGGCTTGCAACAGTCTTACTGCCTGGACAGAGCTATATAATCTGTCTATCCATGATGTCATTGCCAGAAGCCAAATAGTAAGTTTTTTTTTTTTTTTTTAAATGGAAGGAATTTTTTAGGTTGCTGGTTTACATGATGGGAATGCATTTGGAAATGCTTCCTGTTCCAGTCACCAGCCCCAGGCTGCCCATATGTTTTGGATTCAGAAATGACAGCTGAAATCATTTAGGCAGAATTATGGGACGTCTAAGACACGTACAGGTTTATTATGACCGAAAAGAAGAAAGAGAATACATGATATGACTAAAAAGAAATGGCTAATTTAATTAGGCTTAAACTATTGCACTATGATTGCTATGAAAGGACTTTTATTTATAAAATAATATGCATGATAACTACTTTTACCTTCTTTAGGGAATATGTGTGTGGTATACTGGTAGAATTTTAAACATTTCCTAAATGGCTTAAAACCAGGTAAAAATAAAACAAAACATAAATAGGCATTGTAATATGTCAAATCAGTCTATACAGGAACAGTGGAATACTTGAGAATAACATATCTGATTGTTTGATGATGAAATAGTTTGAAGACCATGTTGTCTCTATCATCATACCATGTCTTATGATGTAACTTGAGGCATAATAATCTAGTTGTAATTATAATCTTGTCTTCAGAGTAGAGAGACAGCGCTTTCATACTGGTTCATGTGAATGGCTTGTTTTTGTTGTTAAAGATGATATGGAATTTTAATATAGCATTAAACCTGAATAACATTTGATAAAATGCTTGCAATGTTTTGTTTTTTAATCACTGTTTTAAAAATGGACCCCTCTAGGCCAGGCATGATGGCTCAAGGCCTGTCATCCTAGTGCTTTGGGAGGCCAAGGTGGAAGGATCGCCTGAGGCCAGGAGTTCAAGACCAGCCTGGACAACATAGTGAGAGCCTGTCTCTGTAAAAAATAAGAAAATTAGTCAGATGTAGTGGCACATGCCTGTAGTCCTAGCTACTTGGGAAGCTAAAGAAGGAAGATCCCTTGAGTCTAGGACCGTGAAGTTATGGTGAGCTATGATCACACCACTGCACTCCAGTGTGGGTGACAGAGAGAGACCCTGTCTCAATAGGTAGGTAAGTAGGTAGGTAGGTAGATAGAGCCCCTTTGATATATAATGTATAGTGGGTACAAACTTCCTCTGTTAAACACCCTGAATGCCTGTGATTTCATTTTAAAGGATAAGTTGGTTAAAGTTTCCTTTTCCTTTTATCTCATTAATGAATGATTCTCATGTGTTGGAACTCACATTATAATTTTATTAATTATAATTTGGAAGTGAAGTAGATAAGTACTCTAAAGCATAACAGGGAAAATGCAATTTCAAAGTCAGTCTAATCTTGTGGATTGCATGTAAGACCAGTTTGAACCTAACTGCTCAGTAATATGATGTTTTAATTCTTACAGCAATGTAGGCTGAATAAAATAGAGATTATACCTAGAGGAAAATGGCATTGATTGCTATAGAAGAAAGGAGGGTTCAACTTCTGTAATTTTCTTCAGTTGCCTCTAGCAGTAACAATTTCCCAATAAATTACATGACTGTAATAAGGTACAAGTGAAATAGTTTAAAAACTATTAATGAAAGGATAGTGAGTTATTTCAAAGTTCAGAACCACCTTTAAGTGTGGTTGTAGTGAAATGTGTGTGGTTTGTGCACTGTATCTCAGACATGGGACACTGGTAATGAAGATGACATTAGCCAGTGGGAAAATAAGCGTCAAGGCATCCACCCTTGCTTCCTTGGCCACACTAATAATTACTGTCATTGCCATAAATTTTTAGACCACATGGGGTACCACAGAAGAGTAGAAATTATTGCCCTTTTTTTTCAGAAAATTGTGAATTTCTGATATTTCCTCTTACCATTGAAAGAGTGGCTTAAAGGTTTTCATAATGGGTTCATTCACCTGGAAGAGGTTGGAGTGTCTATCATCAGATGGTATGTGGACCCCAGGGAGCTTCTTAAAGAAGCAGAGATCAATCAGGGAATTTTTGTGCTTCCATTTTGCACTGTATTGACTAGTTTGTAACATATCCCATTTTTAAAGCAATGTGTTCACTTAAAGTTTTCATCAATTTCAAAAGAAAATATAATTGAAATTTGGTGTTTACACATAAACTATGCCTACCTATTTAAGATTAAATTCAGAACTATTTTTTGTAGTCTTTCCATATCCTTATGCCAGTGAAACTATTTTCATTTGCGTGTATGTTATCAAATCTATACAAAGCTTGAGTATATTGACTGTCCTCTCACTGTCAAACAGAAAATTAAATGAAACAGAAGTTTAAGGATATAGAGTCTGTGTTTAATGTAACTTTCAAGAGAGGATTTCTGTTGGTCATCTCCATGGAATGGCTTCCTTATTTTTAGCCTAGATACAAAAACTAGGGCTATGCTATTTTCAATGTCACATTTTGGCAGTGCTCCTGAAGAACATCGAAATTAGCTTACAAATATTGTGTACACCAGGCTTGACATTATAGGAGAATGGAAACAAATGCATGTGTTCAGGAAGGGGCTTTATTTGGATTTTTGCTTGAAGGGAAAAGTCTAGTTTGAAAGCCAATGCTAATGCAAAAGCAGAATTTCTCTGAGGAACTTGGTATCTCATGAATAGGAGGTCTGATGATTTGAAGAGTCAACAATTGGAAAACCTCACTTTATGAATAATAAGTTAGGTAAAAAGAAACATAAGCACTTACTGAAAGAGGAAGTCTATTAACAATTCTCCTATACTTGTTTCTGCCCTGGAAATGGTAAAATTTCATGTCCAAGAGGTCATCTGAGTTCCAAATAGCTTTCTTACCAGTGGCTTTACATGGAGGGATATTGCTTCTTTCCGTTGACCCAAGATCAGATTCAAAACAGGGTAAGGGATGGAGAGAGGAAAATATGCAAAGGTGAGTGTTGTTTTCTAGCTTGTTTTTTTACCTTTTCTTTGATCTGGGCTCTCTGTCCTCCTCTTTTAAGAAGGGCAGTTCTCCCCTCACACCTGTTTTAAAATGGTCATTATATACATAATTAATCTTTCTAGTTTACTTCGGTGTCTTTCCTTTTGAGCCTCATGGCTGTTGTTGCAGCACATGACTAAGATGAGTCAGTATAGTTCTCGGATCTGCGTATGACTGCAATTAACTGAGACTCAACTGTGAAAATGCCTACAAGTAAAATGTCTTTTCAATTTTCTGTCGTCTTTCCATGTTCTGTCTTTTTACAAGGGGATATTTTTCTCTTGCTTTTTAAATTGATCCAGCCACAGAGAAATCAAATCAATATGAGAAACCTACACTCTAAACCTCATAAACGCTTTTACAGAAAACATTTCACCTCCAGAGGGTTATGATTTCAGATACCCTCCTTGGGTTCTTTCCCTTGGAGTTAGTCCTCCACCTATGTAAATAGCCAGATAAATGCTACCTGATGGGTATTCAACAGCAGGGAAAGAGGATGCTGACTTTTTTTTTTTTTTATGGTCTTGCTCTGTCACCCAGGCTGGAGTGCAGTGGCACGATCTCAGCTCACTGTAGCCTCCGCCTTTTGGGTTCAAGCAGTTCTCCTGCCTCAGCCAGCCAATTAGCTGGGACTACAGACATGCATCACCACACCTGGCTAATTTTTTGTATTTTTAGTAGACATGGGTTTTCACTGTGTTAGCCGGGATGGTCTCTATCTCCTGAGCTTGTGATCTGCCCACCTCAGCCTCCCAGAGGGTACTAATTTTGAAAGGAATATATGCTCTTGTGGGGCTTGAGCCTTCAGAGCCTCTTTCTGCACTCATTCTGTCTTCTGCTTGGTTTCTAAGTCTAGCCACACTTGGTAGCTTCCTTTTAAACCACCTACTTCATGGAAGCCATTCAGTGTACCTTGTCAGGCAGAAGTATATCTGGTAGCATTATCCTAAGGCATAGCAATGGTGATGCAGTAAAGGGGAAAGTGTGGGAAGAAGACGTGAGGCATAATATAGTGAGGGAAAGACGAGATGTTAGCCCATAGCCATGGTAGAGATTGGAGAGAAGCGATCTTTTTGATATGTGTAGTCACCAGTGGTCTACTCTATAGGTGGTCCTCTTGGTATTAGAATAAGAAATAGCCAGAGATCAAGCCAGATGCATCTGAGCTTATTAGTATGTCATTATAGGAGAGTGATCTGTTGGTCATATGCCATAGTGGTGGGTGTTCTGTTCAGAACTTTTGTACCCAGAAGTGCCTTTTGGCATCATTCTTAAGTGTAGTTCTGTATTTCTGGATAAGCGCAAATCATAAGGGTCACATAATCCAATGAGTAAAACTAAGGAAAGAATGTATAAAGGAAAAAAAGATATGTACAATATAATGAAATTTGTAATTCAGGCACATGTAATGCAGTCCCTGGCACAGTACTATGTATTTAAAAAGAGAGAGGGGAAACAAACTGTTTTTAGTTTAGGTGAAATAGACGTTTGTGAAACATCAATTTTAAGGTGCAAAATGTGACGTTGTACTACCTCTTGTTCCCTCTTCCATATGAGATTCTCCATATTCTTGCCTCTAATCACTCAGAGCACTCTGAGGTTAGTGATATGATGCTGAATGTAGTTTCAGTGATTGTGTATAGAGAGTGGTGGCATGGGAATGGGAATGTTTGGGCATGCACATAGGAAGAACACATATGTAAAGATTAAATGCAACTCCTAGAAGTTCCAGGGGAACTTTTGACTGTATGTATCATTCCTGTTTTTATTGCAATCCCTTCCAACAATTCTTCCCTACTTCCCTACCTCTAAACACACTTCAGAAAATCACCGTCATCATCATCATCATGAATCATCATCACCTATAGTATCCACAATGTGCTGGGCAATGTTCTGAAACTGTTATGGATATTTGCCAGTTAATTTTCACAGTGACCATATGAGGTTAATATGAAAATTGAACTAGGATTATCCTCATTACAGAGGTTATGTAACCTGCTCAACGTTATGTAATACTGATTTATAGAGATTATGTAACTTGCTGAAGGTTATGCAGCTAAGGATATATGTGATATGTGCACATACACATACCACATTTCCATGCCCTACATCTAAAAAAAAAAACTTAAATTTTAAAGGTTTGGAAAAGTCTTTAAGTTTTCCTAGATCTCATTTCTGGAGATGATCTTTTTCCTGCAATTCTTGATGCTAATGTCATTGGACTTGGAGGATCAGGATTTTTTTCTCCAGTCCTAGTGTATTTCCATAGTTTTGTTGTTTCATTTTTTAACAAGAAGCTTGAATACTTTATTCTTAGAAAGGTTTAAGATAATTCACAAACATATAATATACACAGAATGTTAGCTCTGTGAGTGTAGAGTTCGTCTTATTTATGCAAAGTTGGCATTCTATAAATACATGCCATATATATAACACCATAAATGTTCTTTTGTACCTACCACTATTTCACTTCTTTAATTTGTTAATTTTAGAGGATCATATTAACATATGTTTTTATATTGAACTATTTCTCATTTCTAAGATTAGCCTTGTTTGGTCTTGATGTGTTAGTTTTTTAATGCCATATTGAATTTTAGCACCTACTGTTATTATTTTTAGAATATATACATCTGTGACTGTGATCATAGAGAGATTGTTTTAGTTCCCTCCATCCCTTTCTTGTCCTTGCCTGGTTTGACATTGTGTTTTAAAGGAGTAGGAAGCATTCTTATCTTTTTCTGTACTCTGGAATAACTCGTATATGTTATTTGAAGATTCGGAACATTTTTAATTAAAACTGTCTGAATTCAGTACCTTTTTAGTTATAGCCTTTCCTATCTCTTACAAATTTTGTAACTTATGTTTTATTTAGAAAAACTTTTTTTTTCTAGATATCAAATGTACTGGTTTAAAGATGTGCATTGCTGTATTTTAAAATCTTCACAATTTTAGTTGTCACGTTTCGTTTCCTTTTCTTCTCTTTTCTTTTCTTTTCTTTTCTTTTCTTTTCTTTTCTTTTCTTTTCTTTTCTTTTCTTTTCTTTTCTTTTCTTTTCTTTTCTTTTCTTTTGAGACAGAGTCTCACTCTGTCTCCTAGGCTGCAGTGCAGTGGCTTGATCACGGCTCACTGCAACCTCCCTGTCTTGGGTTCAAGCAATTCTCCTGCCTCAGCCTCCCTAGTAGCTGGGATTGTATGCACTCGCCATTGCACTTGGCTAATGTTGTTTTGGATTTTTCGTAGAGATGGGGTTTTGCCATGTTGCTCAGGCTGGTCTTGAACTTCTGACCTCAAGTGATCTGCCTGCCTCAGCCTCCCAAAGTGCTGGAATTACAGGCATAAGCCACCACGCCCACCCTCATTTTTCTCATTCTTAATGTTGATTATGTCTTGGCAAACCCCTCACTTAAGAAAAAAAATCAGACTTGCCAAAGGTTGGTTTTATTAGGCTTTTCAAAGAAGTGCATTTTTGTTTAATTGTTCAAACTTATTGTTTTCTAGTTTTTCTATTTAATGTCTGCTATTAACTGCATTGATCCCTTCTCTCTCTCTTTTTTTTCTTGTCTCTTTTGTTTTCCCTAGCTTTACTTTATTGGTTGTTTTATTTATTTTTAGTCATTTTTATGTTAAAATGAATACATTTAAAGATCTAAATTTTCTTGTTGATGCTCTGACCAAATTTAATTGCTTTGGAATGTAGTGTATTTATTTTTCATTTTTTACTGATTTAAGTATTTTTAGGCTTCTTAACTTTTTGTAAATTTTTAGGAAAATAGATTTTTCTATTCATTCCTCCCTTTCTCATTCTGTCTTCAGCTGATTTTCTTTCTTCCTTATTTTCCTCCTGCTGCCTTTGAACTTAAAACACCATTTATTGGAGGAAACCTTATTTATATACTACTAAAAAAATTCACTGAATTAAACTATGATTAAATGCTTTCTTATTCAGAATTTTTATTTTATGCTTATTGAAAGAGCTGTAGAAGTTTTAATTCTGGTACTTAAAAAAAAAATCTTACCTGAAAATTTCAATTAATGGTTTCCAGATAACAATTAGGGCTCATCCTTCACTATTTCTTCTTCAGATGGTCCTTAAGTTGTTGGTTGGTGACTCATGCCGTTGAGTAAACTCTGCAAATTGAAAACAAATAAAAAGTTTGCTCAGACACAGGCAATAAGAACTATATTGCATTCATTGCCTGGGTAATCATAAATGAATGCTATTGTTCCAATATTGAAGATGAAAAGAATTATATGTTTTAGAGTTGATGAAATATAATATACTCTGATGTTAACTTTATTCAGTTTTGAGGAAAGGATGTAGTATGATTTCAGCTTTCTGGAAATTTTTGAGATTTTTTCTTTTTCTCTAGGCCATTTGTGTTTAAAAAGCATGTGTAGCCTGAGTTTATTGGGCATGCTATTTAATTGTGTTATATCCTTTATAGCTTTACTTTTTTGGCCAATTCCATTTGTTAATTTTTGAAAGGAGTAAGCAAAACTCTTCAAGATTTTGTCAAATTTTCCGTTTCTTCTTTCATGTTTGTCAATTTTTGCTTTTAATAATGTATCCTGTTCTTAGGTATGCAAATATTGAATACATGTTTCTTGAATTCTGTTAAACGTGATTTTACATTGATATATCTGATTCCTTTTTATTGATATTTACAATTATAAGTAACAAAATATCAAAAGTATAAATAAACTTTTATTTTCAGAGTTTCTGGATTTTTGGTATTTATTGTTCTTAGTTTGTATTTGGGAAGCAGTATGAATTTGATTTTCTTTGTTTTAAAAGCTGAGATTTTACATTTTTAATAAGCATTTCAACTCATCATGTATATGTGATTATTATCTATTACACTATAAGTAGAAAGTACTTATCATATACTGGCTTCAAAAACAAATGTTCTCACATTCTTTATTTGTCCTTCTCTGAGGATGGTGTTATCCTTATTTAAGGATGGGGAAGTTAACAATATGAAGTTACAAAATGGCAGTTTGGGGTCCAGAGTCATTCCTCATTTCACTAAATGCATGAAATAAAACTTTTATATAGTTACTCAGGGAAAACTCCATTGAACCTATTTTAATCATGTTTTAGGTTTGTTTTTAGTGTGCTATCCTATATGTAAAAGTATTCCCATCTGTACTTAGTTTCTTTTTCTCTTTGTCTGACATTTTGCCTGGACCAGAGTGAGAATAATTTCCAAATTAATCATAGTTTCTACCCTCATGGAGTTTGACTTTGATTTAGAAGCTAAATCAAAGCTTGGGTGTTGCCCAAGATAAAGGCAATTTCATCTCAGAACATATCTAAGAGCATTTTCTCTGACCCATTTTCTTTGCCTTTGCCCTTCAATTGGCTAACTTCTTTCATTCTCTACTCATGTCTTACTTAGAAGTAACTTCTTCCAGAGACCTTTCTGAAATCTCTAGACCTCATTAGGTTTCCCCTGCTGTGCCCTTGAATATCATCCAGTACTATTCTTAAAATAATACACAGCTGACTTTACTGTAATCAGTGGCATGTCTGTTTTTTCTCCATTTGCATCTGTTTCATTTACTCCTATGTTCTTAGTGACTAGTGTTGTGCCTGGAACATACGGGCTCAAAAAGTAGATGATGAATGATGAAGGCTAATTTCTGCTTTGTATCCTCAGCAATTATCACCTGGCATGCAATAAAAGCTTGATAACAGAATCTGAACTGTTGTTATAAATGACTACAGCAAGGCTCTTGAATGTATTGTAAAACTTGTACTTCCTCAGTAATTCAAGCCTGATAGTGGGGCACAAATGCTCATATTCATTGGCTTTTACAGAAGGATTAAATGTTTCAGTCTTATAAATCTTATAGTACACTCCAATAAAAGAAGAAAAATGTGAATAGTAACTACATGCTTTTAAAAAATTTTATCTAGTTTATAATATAAGCAGAAAAAGCATTAAGAAGAATATATATATTTGTGGACAAATCAAGCTTTGCATATTTAAAAGAATAACAGCATGAGATGTTGAATATTCTTTTAAACTTATATCTGGATATATTTATCTTAATTTTTAGTTTTGAAGATGTTTCTGTTAAGTTATGAAGCATATTTGCTGAAATATATTCAGGAGTTGTAAAAACCTGAAAATTATTTTTTCTGAATATTGACATAAAGATAAATCCAGTGATTAATTTTACTAGCAGAATGTATTTGTTGTATTTTCATCTCATGTAAAATAAATATTTTTTATTTGCATTTGGAAAATATGGGATAATTGATGTTATAATTGCATTGGTTAATTATGTGTGGTTTTCTAAGTTAAGGCATAAGGATATATTCAATGAAGAGGAAATGAGACACTTAATAAATTATGGACATGTATTCTTTTTAATACATAGAAATGTTTAACATAAAACAGAGCCGAGAGGGAAAAATAATCATTCAATTGTGGTTAAAATTAGGGGGTGGGGAGGCATGCCACTACATAACACTGAAAAATCCACCCACTTGTCTTTTATTTGCTCTGTTCAGAAGGTAATGGTGACATTGAAGTAGGAAGATACTGATTTATCATGTTATAGTCAGAGGGTTATTAATACATTTTTCCTTTTCTCTTCTAGCACACTGATTTATGTCAGTACATGGACAAGCACCCTGGGGGGCTGCATCCAGATAATGTGAAGGTAGGAAAAGATCTTTTTGAGACAAGGGTTAACATTCTTGATGTGTATTTTTTGAACTGAAGTCTAGCATCTCTACCATAACATATTTAAATTTTTAAAACTTTTTGTGTAAAGAGAAGTGATATTGAGGTGAACCATAGTCATTGCTTCAGTTGAGTTATTGGAAGCCATGTTTTAACATTAAATATTTTTACTGGGGTATTAATATTTAGATCTTCTCTTATATTTTCTTACTGGAGAAACATTCGCTAATAATGAGTGAAAACCATTGGAATCCTTCTTTTTAACACTTCATAGTAGAGGGGAGTCTCAGTTCTAGCTTGGAACCCATACTGATGTACCAGTTGTTTTCAACATAAGGCATCATTATGATCCAAAACAATGTTATGGTGGGTTCACAGTGCATGTCTTTTTATTTGTATGTACAGGCATATTCTACTTCCTGCTACTGTTTTTCCTTTCTTTTACTAGAAATTTTAGTACCGAGTATCAAAAGAACTACAATTTCCTAAGACTTGACCTCACAATCATCTTGGGAAATTATTCCAAAATTTCAAGTTTCAAACAGGAACTCTTTCTTCATATATGCAATAGAATTAGAAGAGATCAAAGTTATATCTGATACTGCTTAATTATGTTCTTATATTGTGTAATTCAAATGACATTTCATAATCCTGAGAACCCATTGAGTATTATAGATATATTTGAAGTAAAATTATTCATCTCCATTTCTTCCCATTTGTTACGAGAAACCTTAGTAATAAACTGAGAAGTCTTCACTTTATTCTATAGTCGAATCACCTGGGAAACTTTATATGTGTATGTATAAATGTGACAAATTAATAATGAGGGTTTTATGGTGGTCAGTTACACTGTATAATTTTAAAATGTAGGAACTTATAGGAACTCTGTCAAAACATTGTTTGTTAAATAAATAATGGAATCGATATAGAAATTATAGTCTGATTTTTTCATATGTTTTCTTTTTGTTGTGTTTTATTAGATTGCCTTTCCTTGAAGTTTTTTGACTGTTCATTTTTCTTAAAAATCTGTAACCATTAACGTATAGTTTATTAGTAGTTAGATTAGGTTAGAAATTTTAACGGATGAAAATACCTGTTTTATTAATCTTGTCCATGTCAGTTCCAACTCTAAATATTAGTATTATAACATGAACATAATTTTTTAACATTAAAGTCTCAAATTCTCTCATTTATACTTTCGCATGTTCTCTTCTTAGGGTTTATTGACTTTGAAATCAGTAGTACAATACATCTTCATTCTTGTTTCCCACTCTATCCCTGAGAATGTGTCGATCACCCAGCTAGTGAGACCATTGGCCCTGGGGAGCTCAAAAGTTCACCAGCCCCAGTGGAAATGAGCAAATCCTCTGAGCTAACTTTGATTTCCTGACTTTCACATTCAGTGATTCAATTGAGATTAAAGAACTGATTGAATCTTTCCCACAGTCATGACATCACTGGGCTTTTATTATTCCTGTCTAGTTTCTCACCAATCATCTGTGTGTCATTAGTTATCAGCAACTGTTGGTGGAAAATTTTGTTCATGAAGAAAAGAAAACCTCTTTCCACAAAGCATCGCTGTGTTCTCTGTCCCCAGGCCAGTGACTGATGAATTTTGTCCCATTTTTACTGTACATTCTGTTGCTTCCATTACATTTTCCCTTATCTCCTAATGGTCATGGAGAGATGGGTCTCAAGGTTACTGTTTCTCAGTAACTGGGCTGTACCTCTAGAAACTGTCTCACCAGCTCTTATTCAAGCTTTGTGTGCTTTTCTTTCATCACGCGGTCATTCGTCATACTTCAAATACTTTACTGTTTGCTCCTCATTCCAAGTCCAGGTTGCACTGTGGTGATAAACAAGGTTTAACACTACAGGACTCGGTGCCTCCTAGGACATGGTGAGAGACTTAATGATGAGGGAAATGTGTAGTCAGTGTAGAAATAATGTCACAGGAATTATATGTGATACAGCCAGCCTGGGTATTCATATCAGCAGGAACTTTTCCTACTTGGAAGTTGTTTAACATGGTCACGGATAGATGCCTTACTACATTTTTGTTTTTAAAAGAATGTGATGTGATTTACCTCTTCTTATTTTTTAAAATACATTAAAAGCAGCAAAATGTATTAATCTATGGGGATTCCTTCCCCCATAACTAGTGAAATCTTTGATTTGTTGATGATCTTCTGAAATGTCCTTGACAGTCTCAGTTCTTGGCATATTTGTGGATACAAGAAACCTCAGTAATAAACTAACAGGTCTTCACTTTATTCCGCAATAGAGTCTCCTGGCAAGCTTTATATGTATATATGTACACACACACACACACACACACACACACACACACACACGCACACATATACATACATACATATATTCTTACCTCCCAGAATCAGGATGTCTGCATAGTATAATACTGGGAATTTTAGCCAGAGTAATCAGCCAAGAAAAAAAAAATGAAAAAAAAAAAATCCAAATTGGAAAAGAAGAAGTCCTCTGATCATCTCTCCTTGCAGACAAAGTAATCTTATATAGAGAAAAATCTAAAGACTCCACCAAAAAAAGTTACAAAACTGATAAACTAACTCAGTAAAATTGCAGGATAAAAAGTCGACATATAAAAATTAGTAGTGTTTCTTCCCCAATAATGAACTATATGAAAAAGAGATAAAACAATTTAATTGATAATAGTTACCAAAAATTATGTAGGAATCAGTTTAACCAAGGAAGGTGAAAGAACTGTATGAGAAAACTGCAAAACAGTGATCAAAGAAATTGAAGAAGCTACAAATGGAAAGACATCCTATGACCATGGATCAGAAAAAATAATATTATTAAAATACCATACTACCAAAAGAAATGTACAGATTCAATACAATTCCTATCAAAATACCAATGACATTCTTCATGGCAGTAGATAAACAATCCTAAAGTTTATATGGAACCACAAAAGAACCCAAATAGCCAAAACAATACTGCACAAAAAGAACAAAGCTGGAGACTTCATACTATGTGGCTTCAAAATACACTACAAAGCTGTAGTAACCAAAACAAAATGTTATGGGTATAAAAAAGAGACACATGGACAAAGGGAACAGAAAAATGCTCAGAATAGCAAATCCCCAAATTAATCCGCAAACCTATAGTCAACTGATATTTGACAGAGGTGTCAAGGACATACTTTCAGGAAATAACATTCTCTTCAATAACTGGTGCTGGAAAACCTGGAAATCCATGTGCAGAAGAACGAACCAAGACCTCTATTTTTCACCATATACAAAAATCAACTTCAGATGGATTAAAGGCTTAAACATAAGACCCAAAACTGTTAAACTCAGGCAAGAAAACATGGGAGAAACACTTCAGGACTTTGGTCTAGGAAAAGATTCTATGGCTAAGACCTCAAAAGCACAGGCAACAAAAATAAAAATAATAGATAAATGGGACTATATTAAACTCATAGGCTTCTGCAAAGCAAAGGAAACGAGCAAAGATACAACCTGTTGAATGGGAGAAAATATTTGTAAACTTTTCATCTGACAAGGGACTAATATTTAGATTATACAAGGAATTCAAACAGCTCAACAGCAAAAGAAACAAACTCGTTAAAATGTAGGCAAAGGACCTGAAAAAACCTGTCTCAGAAGAAGACATACAAATGGTGCATAGGTAGTAAGACATGCTCAACATCACTAATTATCAGAGAAGTAAAAATCAAAACCATAATGAAATTCCATCTTACCCCAATTAGAATGGCTATCATAAAAAAGACAAAATATAACAAATGTTAGTGAAGATGTGGAGAAAAGGGAAGTCATACACTGTTTGTGGGAATATAAATTAGTGCAGTTATTATGGAGAACCTATGAAGGTTTCTTAAAAACTATAAATTGAACTACCATATGATCCTGCAGTTCTATTAATGGGTGTTTATCCAAAAGAAAGGAAATTTCTGCACCACCATGTTCATTGAAGCACTGTTCACAGTAGCAAATATATAGAATCAATCTAAGTGTCCATCAACAAATTGATAAAGAAAATGCAGTACATACATACAATGGAAGGTTTTTCAGCCATAAAAATGAATGAAATCCTGTCATTTGCAGCAGTATGGATGGAACTGAAGGTTATTATGCTAAGTGAAATAAGCCCCTCACAGAAAGACAAATAGTATGTATTTATATTCATATATGAGAGCTAAAAAAGTTGATCTTGTGGAGGTAGAAAGTAGAATGATAGTTACCACAGGCTGAGAAGGATTTGGGGGTGGGGGATGAAGAGAGATTGATTAACGAGTACAGACATACTGTTCGATAGAAGAATATGTTCTAGTGTTGACAGCACAGTAGTCTAACAGTAGTTAACAACAATACATTGCATATTTCAAAATAACTAAAAGATTTGAAATGTTCCCAAGACGAAGAAATTATAAATATTTGAGGTCAGGGATATCCTAAATGCCCATCATTATACATTGTATGATTGTATAAAAATACCCTGTGCTCCCCAAAATAGGTACAAATATTATGTATCAATAAAAATTTACTTTAAAAAGTAGCTTTGGGTAGGAAATGTGGGCATTTGCTCAGACTCAAGGATGAGAGGCCAAGGTATCTCCCATGATCTACAGCATCTCCTAACTCCCCTGTATCCCTGCATCACTTTACTCCCCAGCCTTGGGGACATGTATACTTGCCAGCAATCCTAGCCTCTTGTTCTTCCACAGCCCTGCAGCCTGCTGGCTTCCATTGCTCCTCACTCTGCCAGCAGGGGAGCGGGTGGTGACCCAGAATAAGGTGGGGGCTGTGTAGGTCAGAGAGAGGCAGGAGAGAGCTTGAGAGACAGGGCTTGGCATGGAGAGCCCTCAGACAGCAAGAGTTGTGCCTCAAGGGAGAAGATATTAAGAGTATTCCGGGAAGGATCTGATCTTTCCA
Source organism: Macaca nemestrina (assembly GCF_043159975.1). Lineage (NCBI taxonomy): Eukaryota > Metazoa > Chordata > Mammalia > Primates > Cercopithecidae > Macaca > Macaca nemestrina. The sequence continues at coordinate 70,512,867 of NC_092128.1, forward strand.
AGACAACAAACCTGAAGAATCCAAGAAACTCTCCAGTGAAGACCCCAGTTGACAAATGAGTAACTTGGAGGAAGCCAAGTTGCTTTCACTGATTGGATAGGGATAGGTAGAGAAGGAAACTTTAAAAAATTATCATTAATAGTCTCAGAGAGAGAAAAGAAGATAATTCATCCATAAAACAAGAATGTCATATTATTTTTGAGAAGCAGAATTTAGTCAACACAGAGGAACTCTTGGAAATTAAAAATATAACAAATTAAAAACAACAATAAAATCATGGAAGATAAAATTGAAGAAATTTGCCAGAAAATAAACCAAAAAATACAAAGATGAAAAATGGGAAAGAAAGTATCAAAAAATCAGAGGTCTAATATAGGGGATCCCACATCTGAATAACTGAGGAATAAAGAAAGGAGGGAATCATTAAAGTAATATCTATGAAACCATAATTTTTTCAAATGTATAGGCTTGAGTTTTTAGATTAATGCCTAGAACATTTTAAAAAAACTGAAAATAATGTTCATTATTGCAAAATTTCAGAACACTGGGTTCAAAGAAAAATCCGTAAAAAAGGAAACAGGTTTACTCCACGGGATCAAGAATTACAATGGCATCAGATATTCAGCAGTAACACTGAAAGGGGGATGGCAGTGAGACAATAGCTTGAAAATTTGGACACAGAAGTGTTTTAAGCCTAGAATTCTGTGCAAACTGTCAGTGAAGTATGAAGGCAAAATTACCATTTTCAGATACACAAGGAGTTGAAAATTTTGTCTGTTACATTCTTTCTCAGGAAGATACTTGAGGATATACTCCACTGTTACTTAAAAGATGGGAAAAGAATTTGGTGTTGAATTAGTAGTGACCACAAAGAAAACTAAACAAAGGGAAACAAACTGACAAACAAAAGAACTAGATTATTACTAACACCAAGAAAAACAAATTTTTATGCAGGAGAAGGAAAGATATTCATAGTAAACGTTATAGCTCAGCTGTAAATAACATTTACATGGTAATAATAATTTAAACATTGAATGTTGATATAATTTAAAACAAAACAAAAAATACCTCTTTAAGTGATAATGCTGTAGCCAAGCGCATTCCAGGACCAGCGTCCTGGATCAATGGTTCATTCCAGCCCCCGACATTTCATAGAAAATAAACATCAGGATCACTGAGATGATGGAGTGTGTTAAAGGGCCTTTTAACTCTTTGTCCAATGTTCTTTTCCCTGAGCTACATGATTAATACATTAAATTACTGTAATTAGCTTGATTATTTGTGACTTTAGAAACACTAAGTCACATAGGTTCATCATCATTTTCATATTGAAGATAATGGTGATACTTTCTCCAAGGGTATGGAAAGTTAAAAAATAGATGTAGCTTGTTAAAGCCTTGTGTTTTGGCATCTGAATTGCAGTGCATGGAAGCAGACAACCCTTACTACGATGTTTGTTTCTATGAGAGGCCACTCATCTAATTATGCATTGGGATTTCCTCACTGTTTGCTTGGAGACAAGGATCTTCTCCAGGGTTGCTTTAGGATCTGAACTGCGGGTGAAATTATTCTCAAAAAATTCTGACTATGACATAGTGACAGATGTCTCATGGGTATTTCTGTTTGGTATATAAACATATTTTTTCATGTGGTGATATTTATTGTCACTTAAATCTATGAATATAAAAATGAAGAACATAAATATAATATTTACTAAGTTAACAGCTGTTTATAATGCTGTGCTAGATATTAATTTTTTTTTAAAAGTTGATCTTCCCATCATCTTAGATTGTTAGGGAAAAAAAACCAAAAAGCCTCAGCTGAACTAAAATAAGACATTGTAATAGTTCTTTATAAATTTATGGAGATAGGAAAACCAGGAGAGATAAGCTATTATCTTTAAAAGAGCATGTCCTTTCAGTAACACAGAAGCTCTATGTTTGCTAAACACTTCACAGATTATTAAATGTTCAGAATGTGATAAATACTTGATTTTTATTATGGTGAACAACAGGAAAACAAAGTGATCAAATCATGTTGCTTCTAAAGTTAGCAATTTCGACTTTTAGTTTCATCATTCTTCAGCATGACAGTATATATAACATTTTAAACATTTATCTAGGATTCTAAAAATATACATATTTTTCTTTGTTTATATTTTATATGTAATTGTATATTGTAAAAATGTGGATATTCTGCATTTAAGAATTGTGTAGATTGTTCCTTAGTGAGACTTGGGTAGAATTTCAGGCATTACAATGGTAATGTATCCTGGAAGAATGAAGGGGAGAAAAAAGAACAACTGGAACTACACATAGCTCCTGATTTCATAGTAAAGCAAGATAAGATAATTTTGTACTAATTCCCAGCAAAACATTTGTGAAAGTTTTATTTTTCTTGATGTGTATTTCTTGTAAGCACTGGAATAGACTCATTTTTAAAAGCCAGTGTTAACTAAATTTCTAGACTCACTTTGCTACTTTAATTGCTTATAAAAGTTGTCTGTTATCAATATGGCATTATGAAATAAATATTCACTAATAATCAGTGGTTTATTTCTAAGCATAGTATCAATTTTTGACAAATGGGTAATTTTAGCAATTAATTAGTGGATGATTTAAAACCTGGATCAAAAGCCTGAGGACATTAGCCTTGTTATAAATACTTATGATGATTAAAGGCATTGCTACCAGTTTGTAGATGGTGATAACTGGTATGTGGGAAACTGGTTAGAGTATTTTTGGAAAGGTAGTTAAATTCCCCACCCCCTTTAAAGACCATTCACTATGAGTTATATTGGGTTTGAGCTATCATAGTTGAATATAGAACTTGTATTAATTCTTGATTTTATAATTCTCAGTGGTTTACAGATTGACCATTGCATTTTCACAAATGACTATAATGGTCTAAATTTCATCCTTTATTCAGTTTTTCATTTATTCTTTAAAAATTGATAAGCATGAGAGACTGAAAATTAAGATTCATGAAAAAAAGATTAATTGATGCTTTCTCCAGCTGATACCCAGAAATGTAGATGTTTGAATCTTATTACCATGATGAGATTGAATCTTCCTGTGTTTTTATGTAATGTACTTCCATTTCTGTTATCATAATGACTTTTCTAGAAGATTCCCTGCAAAAACACATTTGCCCCTTTTTTTTATGAACAATTGAAAATGACCAAAGTAATTTTGAACTTCCTGACTTATTCTCTGAAGTATCTGAAATCCTGTTGGCATAAAGCTGATTCTTATTTTTCATTTCAATAGATATATTAATGAAAAGGATAGGAGATTTATTATGGTTGAAAACTTGCTATTTTTCTTTAATAGACCAGAGAATAAGCAGGTGTATAAAAGACAGAATAATGCTATGCCAAATTAAGATTGTCTTATACAGATGGCACTGAGAATTGATTTCTAAATGAGACTTTCTAATGTTCAGATAGAAAACCAAGTGGGCCGGGCGCGGTGGCTCAAGCCTGTAATCCCAGCACTTTGGGAGGCCGAGATGGGCGGATCACGAGGTCAGGAGATCGAGACCATCCTGGCTAACACGGTGAAACCCCGTCTCTACTAAAAAATACAAAAAAAAAAACAACTAGCCGGGCGAGGTGGCGGGTGCCTGTAGTCCCAGCTACTCGGGAGGCTGAGGCAGGAGAATGGCGTAAACCCGGGAGGCAGAGCTTGCAGTGAGCTGAGATCCGGCCACTGCACTCCAGCCTGGACCACAAAGCGAGACTCCGTCTCAAAAAAAAAAAAAAAAAAAAAAAAAAAAAAAAAAAAAAAAGAAAACCAAGTGACACCTGATTTTCTCAGTATTCTTCATTAGATCTTCTCATTTAGCGCCTAATAATTTCCTACTACACATGACTGTGAATATTATAGAGCCTTTCCTCATTCTGTATTTTAAGAAATATGATTATTTCATGAGGCCATTAAAGAATGTTTTAAAAATTTGACACTAAGTCTCCATGTCCAGGCTTTTTTTTTTTTTTTGGATGTTTTCATCTTATTTTTATAATAATAAAATAATCTTCCATATCTAGAAAGTGGAGGACTAACGATAAAAGAAAATGAAATTCCACATGTCAGCTCATATTGTTTTGGACATTCAGAGGGGATCTGAGTAGTGAATTTTCTGGTTAAGATGTGGGGCGTACATTTAGTTGTTTAGAACATGTCTTTTGCATCCTCGGGATCATCTGCTGATTTGCTTGTAACAATTTGGATACAGCAAAGGAATTAAGGCCAGCTAATTAAATAGTACACTGTTTCCTAGAGATCCTTTAAAAACCAGATTGAAAAGAAATCACCCCAAAAAACGATGAAATGCAGACAGTGATTGGAAGTGTTACAGGATTCTTTAATTGTTAGTTACCCAACTTGGGAGTTCCCATTAAGAACAGGGGAAACACCCTCCTGGGCTTTACACCCATCGCCTTGCCTCTCTCCAGTTTAAGATGGATCTACACACGACCTGTTTGTTTTCATGTTTTCCAGGACAGACATGAGACCCTGAAGGGAAATAAGCTCAAGTAGTAGAGTATACACATATTGTCTTGGATAGGCACAGCATTCATGTGTCCAGCCAGTACAGTTCATAGGTATTTTCTCATTCCTGTATAAATTTCTGTTACTTCAGACCCCTCTGAGAGGATGGAGAAAGAGGTTTGTTGATCATACGTATCTAAATTCACAAGTTGTTAAATGTCACGTCCCATTTGAAATTAGTTTTTCTTTGATATAGCTTGTTTTTGTGATTTACTCCAAGGCCTTTAAACTTAAGATCTATCACCTTTGTCAATTTTTCAATCCACATCTCTCTCTTTTTAGTTATACTAGCCTTCTCAGTTGATATTAAGTTAATTTATTTTGATTTAGTATCTAAGATGTTACTTTAGTCAGAAAAACCATTTAAACTCTGAATATTGATTTGTTTTCATTGTGTATAAAAAAGAATGGCCCTGTAGTTGGGAGAGAGTAGCATATGTTCCCAAATGAAGTTGAGTAGGAAGAACCACTGACTCTCCATTTCCCAATTTGGATTTTGTGCTATTTCTGTATAGTTCAGAAAAGCGCTTATTAGTCAGGTCAGTCCTATAATTCTGACAGACAGAAACTTGACAGTGACAGAATAAGATTATGTTATTTGAATTTCTTAGAACACTTCTTTCAGCTTTTCTCTTGGAAAATTACGTTAGATAGCTATTAAATCCAACAGCTTGTCTTTAACAGTTTCTACTCAGCTAGGGAATATTTCTAATACTAATTTTAGGCAGATGCCCACCTTTATTAAAGGGAAGACCCAGCCCCCACCCCCCCTCCATCCACATGCTTCACAGTATATACAAAGTCCAATAACTTGGAAACCTGCTTACTGTACTAGATCTTCTTTTACAGAACTTGACAAAACCAAGATCAGTCACACTAGCCTCACTTCACTCATTATAAGTCTCCCAGCTCTAGATCCCATGGCTTTAAACTGCCTGCTCATTGTGGGCACCTCCATACCGGAAACACCACCTTGCTTGGTATCCGCCATTGCCTTGAAGTAGAGAGTGTGCAATGGAAGGCCAACTTACTTGGTAAGCTAAGCAGTTATTTCCCCGGAAGGTTGCCCATGAACCTGAAATTCTCATTTTTTGAGTTATTTCTCTCCAGAAAGTTCTCATCTTTAGGAAAAGCATATTAATGTTCAAAGATCTTAAAGAATGTAAATTAAATTGTTACATTATCTGGAAATGACAAAACATGTTACTTATGTCAGAGCCTTAGAGAGTGTAACTAAAAAAGCAGAAAGAAGAATGGAAGAACTCAAACAGGGCAGAGAAGTGGCAAGACAGACTCCTTTTGCTACTCAGATTTTCCAAGAAATGGATCTGTAAAATATATATTGCAAAAAAATACACATGAAAGGCCTGATGCCTTAGCATGAATGCTTGTGTCTTATACCAGTCCAGTAGCACACTTAACGCTGTCAAGTATGTCCAAAGTGACACATGGGGTTTTATTTCTGTCTTTTTTTAATATCTCTGTATAATCCTCTGAGTATTCTCTAAAAATTCGGGAAGGGGAACATCACACACCAGGGCCTATCACAGGGAGGGGGGAGGGGGGAGGGATTGCATTGGGAGTTATACCTGATGTAAATGACGAGTTGATGGGTGCTGATGAGTTGATGGGTGCAGCACACCAACATGGCACAGGTATACATATGTAACAAACCTGCACGTTATCCACATGTACCCTAGAACTTAACGTATAATAAAAATAAATAAATAAATAAATAAGTAAATTCAATACTTTGAATTGCAATGATGCTTTGTAAAATTATTTGGGTGTACATTGCATTACAAATTAGGATTTAATATTTACATTAGCTGTTTTGAAACTTAACTAAATGGAATGAATCATGATGAATCATTTTGTGGCTTTTAAAACTGAAGACCTAGTATTGCAGTTAAACCATTATCTGATGCATATTACAAAATATTTTGACATTGACTGCATATTATTGGGATTTTAACTAATTATTTTTAACTTCTAGAAAGTTGGATATATGGATAGTTTAAGGTTTGTGCATTAAAAACCTATGGGTTTTTAAATGATACAGTGTTAAATATGGAACATAGTATTTGAAGTATTTATTATTCATATATAACTTTCATTTATCTACCAATATCATATTTTGTAGCTTTAGATTCACATAGTATATAGCTGTTTTAATTAAATAGTATGCACACCTTTTTGGATAGCAGCCTTCTTAATTATAGTGTCAGAGTAAGACAAAAATGGGTTCAAGTATCAGCACTGTCTCTTACTTACTATGTGTTCCTTTGACCAATTCACTTAATTCCTCTTTTTTTTTTTTTAAACATTTAAGTTCAGGGGTACATGTGCAGGATGTGCGGGTTTGTTACCTAGGTAAAGGCATGTCATGGGGGTTGGTTGTACAGATTATTTTATCACCCAGGTATTAAGCCTTGTATCCATTGGTTATTTTTCCTGATCCTCTCCCTTCCCCCACCCTCCACCCTCTGATAGGCCGCAATGTGTGTTGTTCCCCTCTATGTGCCCATGTGTTCTCATCATTTACCTCCCAAGTATAAGTGAGAATATGTGGTATTTAGTTTTTTCTTGCTATGTTACTTTGCTAAGGCAATTCACTTAATTTATCTGTGACTTTTATTTCTTTTTCTGTGAAATAGGGATAGTAATATCTACCTGGTAGAGGTGTTGTAAGGGTTAAATTATCGAATGTATATAATACACTTAGCAAAATATCTATCATAATAAGCACTCAATAAATGGTAGTGATTCAACTCCAGTTGTTTATCTTATAAAATCCCTTCCATTTCTGTTATTCATAAAATAATGGAATGATGTAATTTAACAATGTGAAATGGTTAACAAAGATATCTGAGGCTCAAATCAACCATGTTTAAGATGAGAAACCTGAGTTACAGAGATGACAAAAGAGTAGCATAATTATCTTAGTAAGACGTTACTGCTGTGTTGTAAATGGTAGGGCCCATTGCTAATGACTCCCATTAGTAGATTTCTTAGTCTCTTGTAAGCCCTGAGAGACCCTGCACATTCCTTAAAAGAAGTTGACACATGCCCTGAAAAATCTACAAGAAATTCACTGTGCTTCATCTCAGATTAAAGTGAATTGCATATATTAAATAATCTATGTATTTCTAACCATTCACGGAGCCTGACACCTCTAGACACTGAGAAAAAGAGCATCTGACCTCACCTATTTAGACTTTGGTGAGAGGGATTGGTTATAATGCTTCTTTCTTACTGCAAGTGTCAGTAGTTCTGAGCAATAAACATAACATTGAATCCAATAGTGTGTGCTTTATATAAACTTACTTTAAAAATTGTGATAAAATACCATTTATTTATTTATTTATTTATTTATTTATTTATTTATTTTACCTACTTAAATTGTGAAGAGTTTCAGAAGGAAATAGAGGAAGTGTTAAGAGATACTCCCAAGAAGTAAATGCAGTGGTGCTGAGAATATGCTGTTTCCTGCTGGGGATGTCAAGACAACTGGCTAAAGATAGATCTGCTGCTAGTGAAAGTGTCCCTGTTCATCATTTCATTACTATTTAAGACATTTTCTCATTGGATTTTTATTACAGAAAATGAACATATTCAAACTGGAATATAAATCTTCAGTGATCCTACTGATGGATTTGGGATGAGTCTCCTATATAAAGGAATAGAATATCCTGAGATGGCAAAATATTCTTAGGAAGATCTTATGGCTACTATAATAGAAAGATAAAGAGTTTCAGATACGTTAATTTATCTAGTTCAGCACATGAAGCTGTCTTCTCTCATGTTATCTATTTCTAAGATTTTGAACAGCAAAAACAAATTCAAGAATCATGTGCTCATTATATTGTATGCTAATTGAGGCTTTTACAAACTTCAGTTCACTTAATAATAAAAGCACTTTGACTGTATTGGGTGTATAACTATTCATCCATGCATTTATTCAGCATCAACCTTATTTAAGTTAATGAGGTGTGGTGGAAAGTTCACAAGAGCTGTGTGATGGTTGGATGACTATGTTTCTTATGTCTTTAGAGCTTTAGTTTTTTTCATTTGTTTAAACAAAGGGAAAAATACAGGATGGTAGATGGAAAGGATTAAGTAATTTGTTGGGGGGTTTTTGTTTTGTTTTGTTTTGTTTTTTGTTTGTTTGTTTTTGAGGCAGAGTCTCACTCAGACTGGAATGCAGTGGTGTAATCTCAGTTCACTGCAGTCTCCGCCTCTTGGGCTCAAGCAGTCTTCCCACCTCAGCCTCCCAAGTAGCTAGGACTACGGGCACACGCCACCATGCCTGGCTAATTTTTTGTATTTTTTTTTAGCAGAGACATAGTTTTGCCATGTTGTCTAGGCTGGTCTCAAACTCTTGGACTCAAGTGATCCATCTACCTCTGCCTCCCAAACTGTTGGGATTACAGTTGTGAGCCACCACCCCGGGCCTGATTAAGTTATTTGTATAACATTACTTAAAATAACCTTTAAATAAGAATAAACTTTCAGTAAGTATTAGTCACCCTTCTTTTCTTTTTAGTGCCTGAGATTCCATTGGTGTTTACCAGGTTTTATTAGCAAAGCTGATTTGTATGCTTTAGAAAAAGAGTGTGTGTGGCCCGCTCCTTGGTGGCCCTTCTTGTTCTCACAGGGTCTCCTGGTTTTTCACAGGAGATCAAGTATAGCTTGCTGTGTGTTTTATACAACAACCAAGTGAAGTGATTTTCTCAAAAATTTAAATTAGAAGGGGACTTGCCTATTTGTCTAGAAGAAGAGCTCTCTAAGGCTTGAGTTTTAAAGACATTCCAAGAGTAGTCCATGGGGCATTCCATTGAACTTAGTAGGTCAGCTGCTTCCTTAGAGCCTTCTCACCCCTATCTGCCAGTGTATATTTTGTTAAGGATGTTAAAATGTTTTTTGTAAATGTAGGGATCAAGGGAAAACTACCCCTTCACCCTCTAAAGGTTCACAGAAAAATTAACTCGTAAAATGCACATTGATTTGAGAAAAGGCACAAACTTATTTTAATGTGCATAGCACAAGGTCATCATAGAAGAATAATTACCCAGTAACCCAATGTGAATAGATGTTTATATATTCTTATTAGGAGAAAGGGAGATGGGGAGGTATGGATGCTTTTAGGGGTGTGGTAAGTGATTTTTAAGGAAATTCAATGGGATTGAAAACTATACAAGAATACACGTCTGTTGGGCCTGCAGAGCAGACAGTGGTTTGTGACAAAAGTCTGTCCAGGTGTGTTGACAGACTTCAGTCTTTCTTCCTAGGATAAGAGTTCAGTTAATGGAAACTCAGGAAAGGGATCAGAGGTAATTGTTTTCTTCTTTGGCAGGTCCAGATTTTAGGCAGTTAAGGGGATTCAGAGAACAACTTCATCCTGTGCTTTGGGAGAGACAGAGAATTGAGAGACAGGGGCAGAGATGGGAAGTGGGGCAGAAGGTCAAGGAGACCTTCAGACTTCTTCAGTTCAGTGTGTCAAAGTGCCATTCTGAGGGTATCAGTTTCTTTGAGCTCCACCGTAAAAGTTTTCTAATGGTTTTCAGAAAGTTGATGGTCCCCTTGCCACAGTTAATTTTATGAGGTCGAGTTGGTAGGTTTACAGCTTCATATATTGTCTTTCTCGGAATTTATATTACACCTGCTTGCTTGGTCTTCTCAGTGTTTTCCCTCAGAATGTTAAGGGGTTTGTCATAACATTTTAACTTCTGCATCTACTGAATGCTCAACTCAGTTTCCTTTTGAAATTTTACACGTAATGAATTCTGTTTTCAGAGTGGCAAGTTTCTTGTGATTCGTTCCCTTCTCCCAGGCTATTCTTCTTGTAACAACTGAATCAATTCTACTGCTTTATTATTATTATTATTATTGTAGTTAGATCCACCGTCTTCTATGCTTTCAATATGCTCAGTTTGCGTTGCTGTTAAAATACAGATCTCTAAGTCACAATGATCTGTTTGTGTGTCTGTCATACCAAGTTAGCTGTGAGTTCCTCGAGTCCAGGGACCACATCTTATATCTTATTCCTCTTGGCATCCCTCTTGCATAACAGCACCTACCACATATGGTTGGCACTTAATAAACCCTAAGTGAATTTATGCTGTGGAGATCTGTTCTGACATTTGTTTGGGGCTGTGTTTGTCATGTTTGGGGCTTCATTTGTCATGTATACACTTGGAATTTGAGTGTATAGTGGCATTTTTTCTCTGGTACTGCTTTTTAAATCTCCTTTAATATGGCATTCTATTTGAATAGCTTCTAGATTAGCATGAGGATTATATATTTTCACTAATTACTAAAGGTATTAAGGAAGAGTTCTTTGGAACTGCTTGATTTACCTACGTCTGCCCCTAGCTTCTAGAGAATTCCATTCCAAGGTGCCTGTTATTTGTGTTTATCTGCTGCCATCCAGATGTCTCTAAATTCAGGTCAGTACTCACATTACTGGTTTCAATACCTATTACCCGAGTTATAAAGATAGTTAAAGCAGACAGCCTATGGGTGCTAGGATTAGTATCATACTGTGATAGACATATGCAGACAGGGCAGAGACTGCCCTGGGAGCACGGAGAAGGAGCACCTCACACAGACCTGTAGGGGTACAAGGGCTTGCAGGGGTGGTCAGGGAAACTCTAGGGAGGAGCAGTTCCTGAGGAGAGACCTAAGGAATGCATGGAAAATAGTAGGCAAAGGGAAGAGAAGGCCTTTCCGGCCGAGGAGAGGCGAGGATAATAGCTCACGCCTGTAATCCCAGCACTTTGGGAGGCCGAGGAGGGCAGATCACGAGGTCAGGAGATCAAGACCATCCTGGCTAAAGTGGTGAAACCCCGTCTCTACTAAAAATACAAAAAATTAGCCGGGTGTGGTGGCGGGTGCCTGTAGTCCTGGCTGAGCCAGGAGAATGGCGTGAACCTGGGAGGTGGAGGTTGCAGTGAGCCGAGATCGCACCACTGCACTCCAGCCTGGGTGACAGAGTGAGACTCCATCTCAAAAAAAAAAAAAAGAAAAGAAAAAATACAAGGTTGGAGAACAGCGTGCTGAGTGTTGAGGTGGGCAAGGTTTCTTGGAGCTGGGGAATATAGGTAACAATGCCTGAGCCCGCACCCCCCAAAAAATAATGCTTGAGCCCCTCAGTTGGAATCAGTGTTCAGCTCAGTGGCCTTGGAGGCCATGTGATTAGATGCCCAGATTTTATTCTGTTCATTGGAGGAAGCAGTTCTCTAGCAATCCTTTGCCTGCTGATGTTGATTTCTGCCCAAGATGATGAGTGAGATGGTGAGATGGTTAAGAGCATAGAATTTGGAATCAGACTCTGGGTTTGAGTCCTAGCTCTGCCACTTAATTGCTGTGTGATCTTGAGAAACTACTCTCAGTTTCCTCATTACTAATATGGAGGTTAATAGTAGTACCTACTTCATTAAAATTAAATGAAGTAATAGTCTATAAACTGTATAGAATAGCAGTTGGCACGTAGTGTTATGTATTCATTAAATTAAAATACATTGCCATGGTTAAACAGTTGCATTCTGATAAGACTCTGCTAGGTCCCAAAGATCAGGTAGCATTTTGCAGAATGGCTGTTTCCATTCAAAATCAACTTATTTTTAAAATTAAGTTTGTTATGTGGTTTGCCTTCGTGTTTTTGTTTCGGGTTTTTAAAAGACTTTGATAACACAAAGTGGCTTTATTTTTCCCTCTTTCCTTCTAAACTAAAGGAGTATGAATTTTCTTAGAAGTTGTAAGCTTTAAGCTTCAGGACGCAGGGAGTATCGGAAGTGAAGAATGAGGCTGGCAGCTGCTAGTGATGGTGTGAACTCAAGTCTTTCTGTTTGTTGTACAGGAAGGGTTGAGAGGACAAATCCAGAGAGATATTTGCATCCTGGGATTCTTGAGCTAGTCTTTTAATCTTGACCAACACAGAACAGACTTCTATTTTCTGCTGCTTAGACTCTGGAAATAATCATCTCAATTTACTGCCCCATACATATTGTCACATACAAAGATTTTGAGATAAGTTAGCTTTACTGTTATTTCAAGGTATCCCCTGTAATGAAATTCACTTGGCTTTCAAAGCCCCTGCTTAGTCAGAACATTGCAGAAATGCCATCTTCCAGGGCCCTCAGGAAGTTGCCAATCTTTTCTATTCAAATATTTCAGAATCTTTCTATCATTCATCTTTTACAATTCATTTTAAATTGCCCTGAAACTGCCTTTGGTTACTAACTGGTTATATAGACTAGAATATTGGTGGTACTTAAACGTAAGAACATTTGTTTTTGTTTTAGGAGATGGATTAAAAAATGTCTATTAGGATTATTTTGGCAAGTAAATTGTTTAAAAATATTCTCTTTTTTCAGAAGAAGAATATTGGGAAGCCTAGTGAATCACACTTTTTTGCTATCGAAATAGAAACATTTGGTATGACCCAATATGAAACTTCACAGACAAGGCTATTAATCACTTCTGAAATTATTTCTTGCAAAAGTATCACTCTCGAGTTCTTGACTTTCCTGTTTTCTGTGTTTCCTTTCCCTTTAGGATGGGTTTGCTCTGAAATTAGTGAAAGTGGTACATGCCTGTCTTTAAGCAGCAGCCTAATCTCTATGACCATATGTGCAAAAGCAGTATAATTATAATGCAGTATTAATTAGACAATATGACTGTTTTTGTTTTAATTATTTCAAATCATCTTATCTTTCCCTTCCTTAAAGCATGTTAATGGGTGAATTTATGGGTACCGTGTTCATGTTATTTCTATGGGATTAATTATGTGCATATTGATATAAACTTGGTAAACAGTTCTTTTTTAAATTTCTATAATATTTTGAATAAATTTCCTTTCCTTTCAAACATCATTTTAGTCCTGAAGACTAAATCAGTTTTTAAAAAATCGATTATTTACATTTTGCTTAAAGAACAGTAGTTGGAGTATAGATCTCTCTGGCTGAGGAAGTATCACTCTGGGGTTGGTATAATAGGTTGTTAGAAATTCCTAGATTTACTTCTAAATGAATTAGGAATTCACATTCTAAAATCTCACATTCTGTTGAAATAATTTGGTAGAAAATTTGGTGATGGTTATCCATTTTCACTAAATATTAATACAAGTACTTAGGAGACTGTATGTAGAAACTGGAGTTTGTCTGTGTTTTGATTTTAACCTTTGTCTCCTTATTTTTTCAGTTGTTTTTATTTCAGTTGCTGCGAGGGCTGTCTTACATCCACCAGCGTTATATTTTGCACAGAGACCTGAAACCACAGAACCTTCTGATCAGTGACACGGGGGAGTTAAAGCTGGCAGATTTCGGTAGGAAAGCAGTTAATTACCAGTCTATTTTGTCACACTGTGAGAATGCCAGGCAGATGGTGGCACTGCATTTGTTTAGGTGCACTTCTTCTGTCATCATAGATCATGGTAATTTTTTTTCTCTGGAATGAAGATTTTTTTCTCTTTTTTTATGATAGCATAAAATATAATGCTTTGTGGAGTTTTATAAAATTCAGACTGCTTGTTAGAGTCTTTAATAATAAATGTAAATCAGATCTTGTTAATACATATTTCCAAAGGAAAAGTCAGTAAAATTTTTAACATAAAATATATGCTCCTTGAGTGAAAATTTATTTTTTGAAACTTTTATTATGAAAATGTCAAATATACTCAAAAGTAGAAAAAAATAATATAATGAACTTCAGTTACTCACCACCCAGCTTCAACAATTACTAATATTTTACCAAACTTGGAGAAACCTAAATTTAAACATCTGGACCTTTTCAGAGGATTGCAGGATATATACAATAATGTACGTTGCCCTGAGGCTTTAGTAACTAGAAATCTAGATGTAGTGTTAACCTTCCCAGAATTGACTGTTGTTTCAAGTATTTTCAATATTAATGCAAAAATAGACACTTATTACTATTTAAAAGTTGAGGTTCTGGAGTGAGCATTATAAGTCATTCCTTCCTTAGAAGTGTTGAGATTGTCTTCCTCCAGCATAGAAGCTTTCCTCCAAACACCACGTTTGAGCATCCAAAGGGAAGCAAAACCATTGCATGCTCCTTGCTAGCTCCCCTTCCCTTGATCAAGTCTGACGTTTCTGCGTTGCCCAGGCTCTCTGTCACACTAGAGATTGTGTTGAGTTGATTCTGAGCACTGCGGGATACCTGATGGAAGCATAACATGTTGACATTGCATTGCCTCAATTATTTTTGAATACATATTCTGATTAGAAATTTGTTCCATTAAGAATGGAATGAAAATATTACCCTTGGGACATAAAGATGCCTGAGGTTGAGATGGGCTTTTGCTGGAATATGATTATCTTTTCCCTCTCCACTCCCCCATTAAATAAAAGAAAAGGCAGGAAATATTTGTTTCTTATTTCAAGGTTAGCAGACTGTTGAATACCTTTGGAATGAATCTACTTTGTTGGGTTTTATGAATTCTTTTATTCGAAAAATGAAATAAAACAAAAGTTAGTATGACTAGTGGAGTAGTGATATATTATAAAACTTTATCATTTTCTACTTTGATAAAAATGAAATTCTGTACACATTAGTGTATATCATTTATTAGTGTGTATCATTTATTGCCAGATTTTAGCATTAGAATTACACTAGGCGGCTGGGTATAAAATCTTTTTATCATAGGGTAGACAATAATGGGAGAGTAGTGGGGATGGAGTAGAGAAGGTTTGCAGTTTCTCAAATTCCATATTATTGGCATACTGTGAATATATTTTGTAGTTGGTCGATGTCAGGAAATGAAAAAGTATTTATAATGATTTTCTTATGGTATGTTAATATACTGTAAGGTATATGTTGAAATACATTATTGTATTGAGCATTTAATTATATGAACACGCATTTGTTGTATATTTATAAGATACGTTTTTATACATTTTGTCTGTATAACCAAGGATACAATAGGATTGTATGTTTGCGCTTACTAGGGACTCTTTTTAAATTTTATGCTGATGTTTTCATTGTAGTAGGTAAGTTTATCTTAAAAGATTCTTATGGATCTTTATTTTAAAACTGACATTTTAAAATATCAGATTCAAAAACAAATTGAAATATATTTTTTAAAAATGTAGATGATTTTTTTTAGAAAATTAGAAAAACTACAAAGTATAAACAACTCAGAGATGACAAATGTTAACATTTTAATTGTTTATTTTCCCAGTAGCTTTCTCCTGTTCCTTTCTCTTTTTTCTTGCTTCACTTGCATAACACATAGCCTCAAAAATAGAAATACACTATTTTGTAAGCATTTTTCAAATAGTATGTCATGAATATTTTCTTATGTTGTTAAGATTGACAAAATCATTTGTAACAGTTTAGATTTTTTCCATTAATGGCCAAACATAGTCTCTATTCAGTCCCTTATTAATGAGCATTTTAGCTCTTTCTCATTTTTTACTATTATCCTCAGTCCTGTATTGAACATCCTTGTAGAGGTAACTATTGATTCAGCAATTGCAATGTTGAGTGTTTTAAAGCATTTGATTCTTATGACCAGACGGCTGTGCAGAAGGATCGTGCCCATGCACCTCTCCTCAGAGGCATGGACTGAATCGCCCAGCTTGGAACATGCACTTGGCTTGCATCCTGTGCACAGAGTGTAGTAAGCAAGATTCATGCACCAACTGACAAGTTCCCCCAATTAATTGTGCGATTTTTTTGTCTTTTAATTTAAGACGTGCAATTAACTGTGATTTACTGTGTTTGGGCATGTTTGTGTGTCTGAGATGAAGGAAATGCACTGGAAACTGTAGAGAAGTTAGGCAGTCAGAATAGGATGGTTCCAGGCAGCAAACCAATTAAAAACACAGGGTCTTAATTCAGTGTTTGATATGTGAGGAGCTTTAAAAATGGTTTCTTTGTCTTACCTTTTTTCCTTATGTGAACAAAACCATAAAATTTTGACTAAAAGAGACAAATACAATGCATGATTTTAGTTCTCATATTGTACATGATACTACTTTTATTAGAAAAATATATGAGGTGAAAAGACTAAAATTTATTGAGTTTATTCTATGTGCTAGACACTTAGAAATTCTTGCTTCATTGTCTCTTCAAGCTAGGAATGTATACTAACCTATATTTGTGAGAGAGAGGAGATTCAGAGAGGGTTAGAATCTTGCCCAGGCTTGGACATACAGGTTGCTGGTTGCAAACCTGGAATTCAGATGCTTGATTCATATCCTTCAATCTCAGGTGGCCAGGGCCTTTGTATTTATACATATAGATATTTTCTCTTACAGGGCTGCCTAAGCTAGGAAATTATTGATCATTTTTGTATGCTGTTTTCTATATATAACAAAGATGACACCCATGCTATGTAAATAGATTACACTAGTGCAAAAATATGCATCACATAAAGAACACTTTGTCATTTGACTAATTCAGTAGTAATGAGTGAGTTCAACCTTAATAGACTTTACCTGCTGGATGAGGTAAACCAGATGATAGTGAATTTGGAGACCCTTCAGCTTTAAACAGTATACAGCTCTGAATTCCAGGTGGTCAAAATGCTGTAACTATTCTTTTTTCTTGTAAGCAAAGTCATATTTAAACCCTTACCCTGAGCCTTATTTTCTATATGCATTTTGAATAAGCAAATTACACATGATTTAGAAACACTATGGCTTTCCTAATGCAGAGGTTTGCTCTGCCTGGGTATTATAAAATGATAAATTATATGGAGGCATTCAGACTCATTTCCTAAAAGATGGTTCATCTTTACATAATTTACCAGAAAAATATTTCAAATCCCTTGTATAGCCTGTGTCTTTACCACCTTGTTGTTCCTTGTATACCGTGGTGCAGCCAAACCCCAAACTTGTTTCCACTAGAGGCTTTCAGTGTGCCTTTCCTTTTGCTTAGGATGCTTGTGCTTCTGCTTCTCATGAGGCTGCCTTTTTCTCACCATAGAGGTTATAGTTCATGTCACCTCTTCAAAGGGGCCCCCTTTCCGAAAATAAAATCTTTCCCATTCTTATTGTCTAGTCTAATTTCTTCAATAACACTTCTCAAGCTCTGAAATTATTTTGTTCATTTGTTTATCTATTTAGTTTTTGCTTACACTGCTTAACTGGAAGTTCCATGAAGGCAGGAACTTGACCTGTTTTGCTCACTGTTGTTTGCACTATCTCTAGAATCATGCTCAGCACATGGATGTTCAGTAAATATTGATTGAATGAATAAAAAATATACATGACTAAGTTGAGTATTAATCTAAAGACCAAGACCCACCTGAATTTACTAAGTTCTGTCTGATTAGTTTTGGCAAACTAATAGTTTATAAAATAATTTTCTTTTCCTCAGTGCTGTCCTGGCCATGCATGATGAAGAGTGTAGATGGAATTAGATGGCCTTAGATAGTGTTAAAGCCTCAGGATTGCTCTGAGGCTCTTACACATAGACCCTACACACTCACTTGGTATTTACTATGTAATCTTAGTCTGCCAAAATAAACACCACTAAGTGAATGTAAACATATATAAGATGCATAGGATTTGAAGTTTCTACTCTGTAACCTCTGATTGTCTAAATGTACTGTTCTTGAGAGCAAAGTATGTTAACATTGAGTTCAGAGAACTTAACCCTGTCCCTAACTATCTTGTGACTTTCAAGCCATCATTTATCCCACTCTGAGCCTTATACTCCTTGACTGAAAAACAAGAGCTTGAACATATACTTTCTAAGGTCCTTTTATGGCTGGCTTTTTATGTTGTACATTTCTGAAATTATCAACTTGTTTTCTAATGACCAGATATTTGCTGGTGGGTAAAAAAAACAATCTGTCCATTAAACCTGGGATCAATGCTTTAACATCCCTCCCTAGAATCTAATTTTTGATTCAATCTTTTGGAAATTTAAATGAGAACCTTGCTTCTATAATAAGCATTGAGAGCACATTAAAAGAAAATTATTGAAGCAAGACAAGTAAATGCATAAATAAATTCACCAAGAAATTAAGGTCATTTGCAGTATAATAGTATGAAAACTTAAAAGATATTTTTCCATATAAATGAGATTGAAGCAAAATGGATGAGTCCATAGAATTTCTGCAAGATGATATTGGTGTTATTCATATTTTTCAGTCATTCTTTCACTATTTTCAAGGGTTATGGTCTAACTATTCCAAAAGACAATGAGATTAAAGTTGCCCCGAGAATAAGAGACAGCAAGAATTCTATAATATAAGCATTTAAGGACTTAGCTTATTTTATTGACTGTCCTGGTGGAGAAACAAAGTTAAAAAACTCGGTGGTTATGATAGAATAAAATCACATTAGTTTCTTTCCCATCAGAGGTCTAAAATTTTACCTTCCTAATGTTGATAGTTTCCTCTTCCAGGCTGGTCCTTCTCTAAATTTGAGAGAGGAAATCATTGTAAATCATGTTTTAGATTAATTTGAGAAACACACCAGAAATGTGACTCTGTAGAGGACATGGTAAGTTCATGGCTTGTCATGTGCTTCTCTGAATTCACATAGGTATAGTAGTAAACAGAAATAAATCACCTTCTTTCAGATGCAGAGTAGTCTGTCAGTTTGATAAATACAGTCTCTGGATAAAAGCCTGTTAGTCCCAAAGGTACAGACCTTTACCTATGTTTTAAATCATTTACACACGAAATTCACCACTGAAGTTATAGTCATAAATTTAAGGTTAGATATAACTTAGCTCATTTGTTATGGCCTGCAGGATTCAATTTTACTGTACGTTTCTTTTAGAATATATTTTAACAGCAAAAAACCCTTTATTACCCAATGAAGCATCAATCTACTTCTAAAAGATCCTTTCAACATCTTAACACCTAAACAGTTTTAAGGCAAAGTTTAGGCAGTTGCTTTCATGTAGATCTGAAAGCAAAGAATGTATTTAGAATAATTGATACAATATGAGCCAAAGAAACAGCTTTTTTTCTACGTAATTTCTCTAGGGAATGTCATTAAAACTCTAAATGCAAGTATACATATTTTAAAATCTATTGAACAGACTGTTAAGATTACATGTTAGATACAATTTTTATTTGACATGTGAACTAGATAAAGTTATCTCCCCTTGACACATTACTTTAAAGATGTAGTAACTCTTTTGAAAAGGAATGTTGATACTTGAAATTGTCTTTTCCCTGATCTTGAAACATCAGTTACCTTAATCATTTACATCTTGTTTAATATCCTGCTCATCTCTTCACAAGTTTTTATTTTCTATTCAAGAGGAATGATAATGACATCTAATTATATTGGATCTTTTTGTTTTGTGTTATCACAACATAACATTGTCCCAAGCATATTAAAATGATGAATATTTGAGAGCATTTTTCCTTTTAGATAAACTTTACTTTTTAGAAGAGTCTTAGGTTCACAGCAACATTAAGCAGAAAATACGGAGAGTTCCTATATACCCACTTCCCATATGCACAGCCTTCCCCACTATCAACATCTGGCGCCAGGGTGGTACATGTGTTACAGTCGATAAACCTGTGTTAACCCAGCAGTATCATCCAAACTCCAGATTTTACATTAGGGTGACATTTGTCAATTACTATGGTATCATTGGGAATAATTTCACTGCCCTGAACATCTTTTTTTTTTTTTTTGAGACAGAGTCTCACTCTGTCGCCAAGGCTGGAGTTCAGTGGCTCAATCTCAGCTCACTGCAAGCTCTGCCTCCTGCCTCAGCCACCCGAGTAGCTGGGACTACAGGCGCCCGCCACCACACCTGGCTATTTTTTGTATTTTTAGTAGAGACGGGTTTCACCACGTTAGCCAGAATGGTCTCGATCTCCTGACCTCGTGATCCTTCCGTCTCGGCCTCCCAAAGTGCTGGGATTACAGGCGTGAGCCACCGCTCCTGGCCCAACATCTTTTTAAAAACTCATATAGATTAGTTTTTTTAAACTGTAAATGGGAACAAGAAGGATGCATATGAACTGCGACTGATATGCATATACTATTCTATCTATGAGAAATCTCTCTGTTCAGTCACCATAAGCCAGATTGAAGCAGTGTAGATAGGGTTTGATTGCTAAGAATGGCAGCTTCAAACCCATGGAAATGAGGAAATTTGAAAGAGAGTTCAGTTTCAGACAAATCATGCATGTGAGGTAACGAGACATCTTTAAATGTGGAACAAATTGCTACGCATAGGACTGATCATCTTATTCTCCACTGTTGATGGAAACTTAGGCAGAGGGATTTCAGTATGCAAAAACATTATGTATTTTTTTTTCCAGTACAATTTGAGTGCAGAATTGTTGGCAGTAAATCAAATAAGTCTTACTGGATGTAAGTTAAAATATAGCCACGTATCCTTAGAAAATATTTGCATATGTAGAAAGACTGGAACCTTAAGTAGCAGGCATGATGACTACAGGGTAAGAATTAATAGATGTTGTTAACAGTAGCAGCACTGAAATGAATCACAGTTTTAAGTAATGCATGTGCTATTGAAGGCAACAGTGATTACACTTGAACATTGTTAACATATAGATAAGTGTCTTAGTCTGTTTCTTATTACTTGTAACAGAATAACTAAATCTGGGTAATTTATAAATACAAAAAATTATTTCTTATAGAGGCTAAGTCCAAGGTTGAGGGGCTCCTTTTGTGAGGGCCTTCTTGTTAGTGGAGACTCTCTGCAGAGTCCTGAGGCAGTGCAGGGCATCACATGGCAAGGGGGTTGAACATGCTCGTGTAAAGCCACTAATGCCACTTCTATGATAACCCATGAATACCCATGAATGGATGAATCCATTCATGAGGAGAGAACCCTCAAGACCCAAGCATCTCTTAAAGGGCGCCCCACCTTGCAGTACTGCCATATTTGGGATTAAGTTTCAACTTGAGTTTTGGCGGGGACAGTCAGTACGTATAAAAGTTAGCTTAGAGTTTGGCAATTCCCTCATATTCCTGCTTTACAGATCCTGACCCATCTCTTTTTCTTCTACCTTCTAAAAAGCTCGTGTTAAAATTCAGCCCAAACCAGACTCCACTACCACATGTCAATATGCCTGATTTATACTAAAATCTTGGATGACAGTAAATGAATTATTGCAATCTAAAGTACATGTTTTCTAAAATCTTTACTGGAAACAAGAAAAACTGACCAGCTACTATGGGAAATGTAAGATGCTGTAAATTCTGGTTAGACATTGTTTTTTTAATTTGTGATTTTAAATCTTTGTTTCTCACTTTAATACCACCAGTTCAATATTAGTGTTCTTTCTTCCTTTTTTCCCTAGTTTCTTTTTAAAAAACCTTGCCATATGTTGGTTTATGTAGCTTTGAAATAGTACATATTTATGCATATTAATATTTTAAAATGTCCTTTTCATCTTGAATAATTTCTTCTGTGGTAATAGATAAACTTAGGATATTAGGACTTTTTTCATTTTAATGAAAGAAGAAAGCACTGGAAAATTAAAATAAAAACCAATTAAGAACTAATGATCTGTGCTGTGTATTAACTTTAAATACATGTCTGAAAACCATTTTTTTTTTTTATTTTTACCACATACTAGAAAGGAATCTTGGTGCAAATAATCAAGTTTATAGACCTAAAATAATACAACTTTTTGCAAAAGTTCGAACTTTAAAAATGGAACATCTCTCTATGAAATATCTGTCAAGTTATTTGGCACTCTAGTTTTTAATCAGAAAGGATACTGATATAAAAATGCATATTGAAGTGTTCGTTCCTGTGACGGAGTAGAGTTGTCAGCTGTGGAAATCCGCCCTGCGAAACAATAACCAGCTCATATTGGATGTAGAAACTGTGTTTTGATCTCATATTGGATGTAGAAACTGTGCTTTGATCCAGCCGTAGAGTTGGGAGCAGTAGATGAAATGGGTCAATGAGTTGGCTAAATTAAGTGCCCACATCATGTGAATGGAACAACTGAGGCATAAGCAGAGGATGGAAAAACATTGCAAGATTTCAAGATAAAATGTTTAGTATGGTTTCTGAAAAGTTACCATAAGGTCTCAACATGCTTATAATCAATTGAGAGAATATTGTTATAAAAATCACTGATACCAGAATTACAAGAACAGTGTAAAATAAACTGGATATAGTGGTGCGTGCCTGTGGTTCCAGCTACTTGGGAGGCTGAAGCAGTAGGATTGCTTGAGGCTGGGAGTCCAAGTCTAGCCTGAGCAATATAGCAAGACCTTGTCTGTAAAAAAAATAATGAAAATAAATAATGACATGCGAGCATTTTGCTCAAAGAATTGAAAGCAGGAGATGGTGTTATTTTTGAAATCATCCAGTTGTTGATAGAATCATATCATTGGGAACATTTTGTTACAGTTTGTTTTTCAGAATAAAGGCAGAAAATCTATGTAGGGAAATTAAATCACTCATAATTATATAAAAGAAAAGGAAATCCTTTTATTTTGACATTTTCAGACTTTTTAAACTGAGATTTTCTCTAGATTTTGAAGGAACCTGAGAGATTATATAATCCAGACCCCTCATCTGAAAAATATGTATACCTTGGGCCAGAGATGGAAAGTAAGTTAACATTGTGACTGTTACTTAGTAAGTGTTAAATTATTATTCCTAATATTATTGTTACCGGTGTCTTTAGAGCCCCATTGTAATACCCTGTAGAATATTAATAACTTAGTTGGCACATGCATGGCTAGTTCCCCAAACATGTGAGAAGGTAGGAGTGCTAACTGGATGTTCAGTTCAAAGTAAGCCATGCTGGTCTGATGACCTGTGTCACCTGAGCACTGGGATCCTGTCAGGAAGATGGGACCCAGAATACTAGATGTCACTCTGTTCCAAACCTCACAAGTCTTGAGGAAACTTTAAGAAATGATATAAAGAATGTTTCTCGCAGTAGACTAGTAGGAAACCTTGTTGGAATATACATTTGAATAGAGCTTTGGTAATTTAAGGAATCACCCTCTTTAATTATATTCCTGGGCAAATTAAAGCATTGAAAAGCCTTGTGGACAGATGAAGACTGAATTGGCTTTAACAGTGTTCCTGTTAGGGCTCAGCCGTGCCGGGCAGTAGCTCAAAAAAATGTCATGATGTTTCCAGTGGGAGTAAATTTTCTTTTCAGATTTCACCTTTTCCATGGTACTGTGCTGTTTCTTACTCATAACACTTTCAAATTAACTTTTTGGGTTATTTCCCCACACCAATAACCAATTCACCAACACCTCAGACAGACACCAACTGGGTGTCTAAAGATTCTATTTATTTCTGACACTAACTACCCAGTAGCACAGACCCCATAGGTTAAGGGCTCAGTCCTGCAAGATTGCCTCCACTTTGAATGCCAGTTGCAAGTCCTGGACTGTTTGTATTTCTGACTGACCTGCTACAAATTGGGTGTCCCCACGCCCCCTTCCTTGGGTTCCATAGTTTGCTAGAATGGCTCACAGCACTCAGTAACACATTTGCTTATATTTACTGGTTGATTATAAAGGATACGACTGGGGAACAGCCAGATGGAAGAGATGCATAGGGCAAGGTAGGAAGGAAGAGCTTCCAGACTTTCTCCAGGGGCACCACCTTCCCAGCACTTCAGTGTGCCCACAGCCTGGAAGCTCTCTGAACCCCATCATTTAGGGGTTTTGTAGAGGTTCCATTACCTAGATGATTGGCCAGTGG
This sequence comes from Macaca nemestrina, assembly GCF_043159975.1. NCBI lineage: Eukaryota > Metazoa > Chordata > Mammalia > Primates > Cercopithecidae > Macaca > Macaca nemestrina. The sequence goes on from NC_092128.1 coordinate 70,537,085, forward strand.
TAACTAACTCATCTTTAGCCCCTTGCCCCTCCCTGGAGGCCCACTGGTGGAGCTGCAAATTACAACCCTGTAATCATGCTTTGGTTCTTCTGGCAACCAATCCCCATCATGAACCTATCTAGGGGCCCCTAGCCATCAGTCATTTTTCTTAGCATTCAGAAAATATACTCTTATCACTAAGATTCTAAGGGTCTTAGGAGCTCTGTGTCAGGAACTGAGGACTAAGACCAAATACTATAACAAAAGATGCTCTTATCACCCCTGTTACTCAGAAAATTACAAGGAGTTTAGGAACTCTGTGCCAGGATGAAGACCTGGGTTGAAGACCAAATATATATTTCTTACTAAATCACAGTGTCACACAAAATTTGGAAATAGACAGCACACAGCTCTATCGCAAGTGGAAGTGTAACAGAAGTACTAAAGTACATATATAAATATAAACATAAATAAAAAGTAAAATATCCCCAAATGGGTAGGGTGTCAATTCTGGAGCTACATGCCTGAGTTTGAATCCTGCCTCTGCTGCTTGCAAGTTGTGTGCCTTTGGGTGAGTTACTGAAATTCTCTGTAACTTAATTTACTCATTTTAAAATGGAGATGATAATAGTAATACTGTATACCTCATAAAATTATTAAAATCATTTTAAATTTAATACAAATAATTTCAGGAAAATGCCTGGCTGATATACAGTTACATACATTTTATGTTAATTATGATCAAAGTACTATTTATTTTTAATATGATTTTTTTCTGAAATGTATAACATACCTTCTTGCCTTCTTATGTGGTAAGGAATAGAATTCAATAGATTTTTCATTCAACAAATTTTTAATGAGTGCATACTATTAAAATAGTATGTACTAGTGACCAAGTGTACAATGGTACATCAAGGAGACATGGTTTCTGCATTCCTGCTCTATTATTTCCTTACAGTCTTGGGATCACCATTCTGAGTATCTGTTATTGTATTATACAAGGATGACCCTGGGGGAGCCTTTTTTAAATGGACTAATTTTTAAATCATTGTCTTGCATCTTTTATGGTGATGGTTATTTGACTATTTTAAAGTATAATTACTGGGCAAGGGACGATTTTAAAAATAGTTATTTACATATCAATGTTAACAACTTTCTGTGGTTTGTAGTTCAGATTTTAAAGTATCTCTTTATCACAGTGCTATTCAGTTTAGCTTTCCTGGCCAAAGAAGTGACAATAATTTATTAAAAGGGAATTATTCTTGCAATAAACAGTTTTTATGATAAATTTATATTATTCACGCCATGCTTTGAGAATACAATTATACTTCGTGTTAATTCCTTTAAGATACAGAACACTGTTTGCTAAGCAGGAATCCGTTGGTGTACTTTTGTTTCTCATAAACAGCTGAGTGTTTTTGCCAAATATTTTCATTCAGAGAGACCTGTGAGATAAGAAATTTTGTGGATCACGAGAAAATTCAGTCCTGAAGAAATGCATAATTACACCTTAGTGTATACTTTAAAGAAGAGTAAGCTCTCATCTGGAATGAACACTACTACGGCTGTCCAATTTCAATGTTTGTTGTCTCTTAAGGGTAGTTCTTGCTGCAAGTATTACTTTTTAGATTAGCAGGTAACACAGCAATCTACATATAAAATGGCATATTGATTTATTGAAGTTTTTAGAGATTTGATGCTCTGCAACAACAGTAAAATTAGTTTGTAAGAAAACAATATACAGATCATTATATTAATAGCTTGTTTTCTAGGATATTTTGGTAGTTTTTTCTTTCTTTCTTAGATTGTTACCAAAGTTCATTTGGCCAGTCTTTAAATCTCAAGAGTAAACATATATAAGTGGAAATATGCATAAATGAGAAGTATTCTTGTAGTCGTCAATGAAAAAATGCATAGATTGCCAAAATGAATGATTTGAAATAATGGTAGATTGTGGATTCCTTAGCAGATTGATAAATCAAGCGCGTTGTCACATGTATCCTTCATTACAATAAAAATATCAGTTCCCTACATTTTGCCAGCCTTGGCTATAGACAGCAAATGGATTCAATTCTTAAAGTTTGAAAGTTGCCTGTGGATTTGACCTTCTATGTGAATGACATGTCTGTGGTCTGCTTTGGATATGAGTGATATGGGCATCTGTACTGTGCAGTGTTACAACACAGGATAAGCTTTGCTTGCTTTTTTTTTTTTTTTTTTTTTGGTCAAGCTCAAGATGTAGACTTCAGTGTCTGAGGGCATTCTTGTTTTTGAACACTGAATTCAACATTTGTAAGCATTCTGGTTTTTGAATCATAGAAATGTTTGATCTGCAGCACTTGACATTAGATTGCTTTTAGGAAGCGAAATTGACTCAAACTTCAGTCATTTCTAATAATAGTAATAGCCTATTACAGTTTATGAAGTGCTTCATGGCTCTTACTTTGTTTCATCCTTATAATCCTGTGGAGTAGAGAGTGCAGGTCTCATTACCCCCTCTTTAATGTGAGAGCATTGATTTGTGCTTGTAATATTAGCTTTACCTGGGCATTAGAATGACCAATATTTTAACATGGGCATTTCTGTTGAGTCTTCAGACTTGAAGATAATTCATTTGAAATAATCTTATAGGATCATATATGACTTCTTGTACATCTTTTAAATAACAGCATGAAGAGTTTTCAAGTAGTTCTGATTTTTATTATGATCAGTGATTTTTTAAATAGGAATATCATAGATAAGTAAGTTTTGCTATCTACCACTTTATCAAAGAATAGCTATAAATGAGCTCCTTGATCTCCCTCAATAATAAAATTTAGACTAGTAATTGGAATTAGCGCTATTAAAATTCAGACATAGTATCACTTTACTTTGAAATGTACGTAAGTTGAGAAATTGTAATGCAAATTTGAAATTGCCTTTAAATCGCCGAGTGCCAGATTAAACATAGCACTTTTGCCCACCAGTTCTAGAGGGCTGTCTGTAAATTGAAAGCACAAATGTTGAAGGTAGTAAAACATTCTAGAATGTGCCAGTTTGCCTTTTCATTGCCAAAGAAGTAAAGTTTCTGGAAAGCAGGAAGATATTAAAAAACAAAAACAGAACTCAACACCTTTTCAAGTGATGGATGTGATGTCAAACAGGGTGCTCATTGGACTTCACTCCATTTCCCTTCCTCTCCAAGCTGCCCTGTCCCTCTGCCTCCAGCCTGCTGACAGTTCCTGTCATTGCTGGTGAGAGGTGATATGTATGGCTGATGTGATGGGAGAAGGAAGGGATAAGAGAGGAAAATTACTCTTTTGTCTTCTTCATAGCTGAAAATTATGTTCTTGAGAAACACAATTGCATAATTTGTTCATAAAAATATAATGCTTGGTTGGTTTAGAGAAATAAAAGGTCAGGAAGGACTAGAGAAATATTTGAAGTGAAACTTTCATCTTTGGATATCTTTAGGAAGAGTCAGATAATTTCCCTCAATTCGTGGGATGGCTGTTGTCCACTTTTGCACATGTTCCGCCTCCTGTCTAAGGCATTCACAGCTGGCTTTGGATTTCTGTGTCTCCTACAGCTTCTGTGAATCTGAAAAGTCATTTCTAAAACTGTGGTCTGCAGCTGGGAGCAGTGGCTCATGCCTCTAACTTTGGGAGGCTGAGACGGGCAGAATGCTTGAGTCCAGGAGTTGGAGATCATCCTGGCCAACATAGTGAGACTATGTCTCTATTTTGTAAAAACAAAGAAAAGAAAAATAAAATTATGGTCCATGGAATATACATTAATGAAAAATAATTGTTAAAATTAGGAAAAATGTCCTTGGTCAAATCTGTTTGGGGTGAGCTGCATATGTGCATCTCTCCCATCTCCCCCTAACCAGTAGAATCTCAATGTTCATTTGCTAATGATTAAAAGCTCTTGGTCCTTTGCTGTTAAAATTAAATCTGTCATTACATCTCCCAGATTTACTAGATTAAGAACAAATTTTGGACTCCGTGGAACATAAGTTGGGGAAATGTTGGTATATTAGCTGTCTGTTGTGTAAAAAATTACCGCAAAATAAGCTGCTTAAAACAGCACTCGTTTATTATCTCCGTTTCTGTGTGGTAAGAGTCTGGGTATGGCTTAGCTGGGTGCCTCTGCTTCCAGGTCTCTCTTCAGTCCGCACAGCCAGCCAGGCCTTCTCTTGTTTCATCTGAATGCTCCACTGGGAAGGGATCTACTCTGAGCTCACGTGGCTGTTGGCAACATTCTGTTTTTTGAGTCTCTTGGACTGAGAGCCTGTCACAGACACTCAAGGGAAGAAGATTCCACAACAGAGTAAATATGAATAGGCAAGGGAGTCATGGGAACCACCTTAGAGTTTGCCAACCATTGTTGGTATCAAACTTAATGTCCAATTATGTCATGGTGATTAAACTATGTGATATGGTTTTCCATAAAGAATAACAGTTGGCTGGGCATGATGGCTCATGTCTGTAATCCCAGCACTTTGAGAGACTAAGGCAGGTAGATCACTTGAGCTCAGGAGTTCAAGACCAGCCTGAGAAACATGGTGAAACCCCAACTCTACAAAAAATACAAAAAAATTAGCCAGGATTGCCTGAGCCTAGGAGGTCGAGACTGTGGTGAACCATGATCTTGCCACTACATGCCAGCCCAGGTGACAGAGTGAAAACCTGTCTCAAAAAAAAAAAAAAAAAAAAAAAATCGTGAACTTAGCATGTAGTGCATGTCAACAGCTACCTTAGGGTATAAAGATTTATAAACAGTATTGATAATGATGATGATTAATGATAGTACATGGCGATGATAAGCAAGCCTTATTGGTTGTTGCTCATGTGAGACACTGGAGTAAGCACTTTGCCTGTAGTATCTTTTCAAATCTTCACATAAGTCTCCTTTTCTATATAACAGGTCGAGAAGTTATGTAAACAGAGCGCTGTAGATTGTTTTCAAACAGCTCACTAGAAAATAGACAATTTATATCACTGATTATATTTTATGACAAGTAACTTCTTTATATAGAATGGGAGACCAGAAAAGGACACTGCACTTTTTGCTTGGGAGATTTAGAGAGGAAGACCTAAAGAATTCTTTTCAAAGTCCGAATAGGATTTCATGAAGTTTTAAGACAAGGACAGAGACAGGGCTCAGTATAAGTAAAGGTAGGTAGTCAGGTTTATGTAATGGTAATATTTCATAATCCTCTACTAGTAACATTCCAGAAGACAGAGCTTTTGCTGCCTAGCCATGAGCAGAGATGTTGATGTTCATGTGAACAGCAAAGCTGGAGAGTAGATTGTCAATAAGGTGGTAGCAACAGTAACAGATGGCAATTATTTGGTTATATTTTTTATTATTTATTTATTCCCGGCATCTTTCCAAAATGGCTCTGAAGCAGCTGCTGATCTGATGCTCCACTTGCTTTATTCTTATTTAGCCTGCAGGCTGTGCTAGGCAGACTTGTTTCCATCCAGCACTTGCTCTCACTCCAGTTGCAGTCTCCAAGCTCCACCCTTAATCATGTGCCCCTGGAAAGGCAGTCAGTGCCCAGGAGGCCTTGGGGCGTGAGGGCGGTGGCACAAGAGGGTTTCAGCATGTGTTTCTCTGGCCTCCTATCAGCTGGAACCTGCTGCCAGTCAGGTGGGACTTAGGCCAGGACCAGTCTTTGCCCAGATATGCCCCTGGGACTATGGCAGAGCCCTGAGCCAGGTGCCAGCAATGTACGGTTTCCCACACACAGGGCCAGTTGATAGATCAAAGGAGGTCAAGCTGAGTGAATAAGTCTGGTCCCATTTACTGGTTCTCTGGGATAGGAGAGTGATATCCAAGGCTCACAGCAAAGACTGGGGCTGAAAAACTAGGAACTTTATGTCTTTTCTGGAAGTCCTTCCCTTGAGCAGAGATGGCAGCAAAAAGGCAGGGTCCTTTTGCAGTGAAATTTAGTTTAAAAAGCATATCATCAAGAATTGGAAGTCCAGTATTTCTCCTAACTTTGTCACTAGTTTGCTTTTGTATTTTGGACAAGTCACTTACATGGACAGTTTTGTTTTCTGTAAATTAAAAAAATAAGAATGGATTCAGTGATCTATATTATCTTTAAGTTTTAGGTTTTAATATTTTTAAATGTTCCTTCAAAACTATTATTTTAGGTAAGTTATTCCATTCCCTACCAGGTACAGATGTAAATATATAGATACATACACAAAATTTGTAGTTATTTCTTTGAAAATACTTTTGCTAACTTCAAAGTAAACTGCTTGGCTCATGAAAAATTAAAGAAATTCAACAAATATAGAGTTATTTGGACTGCCAGCCTTATATGGAATGGAGATTTTATTGTCTTTCTTCATGTATTGTCTTGTCCATTTTGTGATACTATCACAGGATAGTAAAGACTAGGTAATTTATAAAGGATAGAAATTTTTTTCCTCAATCCCCTGGAAGCTGACATGTCCAAGAGCAAGAGGCCAGCATCTGGTGAAGGCCTTCTTGCTGTGTCATCCAAGGGCAGCAGGTAGAAGGACAAGAGTGGGCAAGAAAGAGAGACAAAAGGGGCCCAAACTCAGTTTTTTATAAGCAATCCACTCCCAAGATGATGAACCCACTCCTGCCATAATGCCATTAATCCATTCATGAGGGCGGAGCTCTCATAACCTGATCAGTTTTTAAATGTCTCTCTTCTTAATACCACTAAAATGGCAAGTAAATTTCAACATGAATTTGAGAGGTGATAAACATTCAGACCATAGCAGTCATCATTCCAGTGACTGAAACTAGGTAATTAGGGAAAGGAATGGCAAATTTTAATGCTTCCAGAAAGTGTCATTTTTAAAAGTAAATGCAAGGCAAATTTTTAAATATGTCTTTACATTATACAAAAGGAGAATGCACAGTTATTTTCAAGATGTATTCATTGTTAAAACATTGAGAAGAAGATACTACCTAAGAGAACTCTTGAAACATTTGCTTATTATCTTATGATTATGGTAGCTATAAATTCCTTAATTGCATCTATACCTATCTTTGCATGCTGGGCAATTATACCAACAATATCATGCATTCCATTTTTTTTTTTCCCCACTAATATATCTATCAGTAGATTTTTCATGTATTTGCTTTTACAATTATAAGGAATGTATGTGCCTTGTTTTAAAATAGACGTCACAGATAGTCATAAAGAAGAACATAGGCTGGCCGTGGTGCCTCTCACCTGTAATCCCTGTGCTTTGGGAGGCTGAGGTGGGAGGATCGCTTGACTTCAGGAGTTTAGGATCAGCCTGGACAACATAGCAAGACCCTGTTTCTACAAAAAATTAAAAATTAGCCACATGTGGCGACATGCAGCTGAGTCCCAGCTACTCAGCAGGCTGAAGCAGGAGGATCAATAGAGGGAGGATGAGGCTGCAGTGAGTCATGATTGTGCCACTGCACTCCAGCATGGGCAACAAAGTGAGACCCTGTCAAAAAAAAAAAAAAAAAAAAAAAAAGAAAGGAAAAAAAAACATTCCTATCTTCTTTCTCTAATTTAGCCATGTTAACGTATTTCTTACCCTTTTCTGTGTGTTTACATAACAATATTTTTTTCTTTTTTTAAAAAAATGTTGCTTTATTTTTTTTAACAATACATAAATGCATTTTAAGGCCATGTGATTTTATTAATTTGTTGAGTCTTTTCAACAGGCAATGACCAGTTTATTTGTTGTCCCAAATGAAGTTCATAGAAAAGTGGATATTTATGTGAGATACCAGAAATGCAGTAGAAAACAGACAAATATTTTTCCATGAAATGGTCACAGATTTTATCTCGAAATCTAGTAACATCATATTCCAACATGAATCAGTCATTTGCCTCCTTTTATCACAAAATATTCATAAAATCTTATCTACTAAGATTTTTAATGAAGAGAAAACTTTTGTGTAGAAAACTGAGTGGTCTCCTATAGCTTTTTGTCTCTTTTTTCTTTCGAACTCACTGTGGTCATGAGATTGTTAGTAGATAATGGGTTTGTTCAGCCTTGTTACATATCATTGTTTTAATTTTCGATATATATCTAAAGCTGAATAATTCCTTAAACCTTTTGATTCTGAAACCTCAGCTTGGGTGCCCTCAGGAAGAGAATACTCTCCATCACAAAATAATTAACTGCTCCCTGATCTACCACTTACTTCCTGGTACACGAATGAATACACACGCTGTGTCTGGCATCTAAATTAAAATATTTTAGGCCAGGAATGGTGGCTCACGCCTGTGTTCCTAAAACTTTGGGAGGTCAACAAGGGAGGATAACTTGAGGCCAAGAGTTTGAGACTAGCCTGGACAATGTTGTGATACGCTGTCTCTACAATTTTTTTTTTTTTAAATTAGCTGGTCATGGTGGTGCACACCTGTAGTCCTAGCTGTTTGGGAGGCTGAGGCAGGAGAATCACTTAAGTCCAGGATTTCAAGGCTTCAGTGAGGTATGATCGTACCACAGCACTCCAGCCTGGATGACAGAGTAAGACCTTGCCTCTTAAAAAATAAATAAATAAGCAAACACATAAATAAATAATTCAAAGTATAGGACACTGTAAATAATATTTAGGAATACGTTTTCAAAATTCTACATTGTTGTGTATTATATAATTTATATGGTAAACTGTAGAAACACTCCTATCAGAAGTCACATAGCTCAAATCGTTAGCTGATTTTCCTTTTCGTCTTTTTTTGTTTTGGTATTTTTATTATCCAACTATAAAAATGAGGTGAACTTATCCTCAAATGTTTTCATTTTTATTACATTATATTTTACATAAAATCAAATTTCCAGTTACAGTTTGATGAATTTGGTAAATGTATGTAGTGTGAAAACCACCTCCACAATCAAGATGTAGAACACTTTCATCATCTCAGAAAGTACCCTGGTTTCCTATAGCAGTCAAGTAAACATTTTATTTCTTACTCTTAATTGTTGTTTTTTCACACCTTAGTCAATCTAGAATATTAGGATTTCAAATAATAAAATGCTGCATAGAAAACAAAATTTCTATCTTAGGAGATATTCTAGACTAGAGGTTGGTAAACTTTTTCTGTAAAGGGCTAGATAATAAATATTTTTGCCCATGAAGTCTCTGTTGCAACTATACAAATCTATTGTTTCAATGAAAAATCAGCCACAGACACCATTTCAACGAATGGATGTGGCCAGATTTGGTTCATGGAGCACAATTTGCCAACCCCTGTTCTAGACCTTTGCGGTTCAGTTATTCTTACTAATAACCAATGAGCTGTAATAAAGCATTTGGTTCAGTGAGATTTTCAAAGGAAAAATAGATAATGAAATAATTTGTAATATTATAATTTAGTATACTTGTCTTTAAAGTTATTATTTCCGAAAGTATCTGATGTATAATATTCTAAAACCTACAAAGTGTAGCTAGAGTAAGTTCATGTTACACGATTTTTATAGTAGTTGCAAAGAGATAACGAAAGAATAGTTTGGAATTTTTATGTGTATTGCAATTTGTAATAAAGCGCAAATTGTAGATCCTAAGTCATACCACTATCTGATAAAATGTTTACAAATTGTTGACTTCTGTCACCCTGTATTTTCTTTTCATGTAATATTGCTAAATACAGATTTCTTTTTCCTGTACTAAATGGCAATCCTTTCTTAAATGAATAATCCATCTTTGTTTTGTGAGTCTTTTAAAACCATCTGAACAACTCTACTAAATCCTGTAGGTTTGAGAGTTTGTGGAATAAGATTGTCAGTCCTTGGGCTAATTTAGCACACGGACAGACTAGGCTTTTACATATTGGAAGGCTACCTTCTGAACATGTATCCTTTCTCATAGGCATTTCTTCCCTACTTAAAAGCCCAACTTGCTAATGTTATATTGTTTTTATTAAACTTTAGGGGGGTTAAAATCTAGTAATCTAGTAAAAACTCAACCTAAATTTATTACTTCACACATTGCCAACAAATGACCTCATCATAGGAACTACATGAAGTCAACAATTTTTTTAAAAACTGAGTCATTTGTGATTTTATGGTAATAATAGTGTAAAAATGAATGCTAATGTAAGAAAACTATTTTTAGAATAAGTGTTATGTTAAATGGCTTACCTTTTGACTTAAAAGTTAGCAATGTGTAAATTTGCCAATAATTGAAACAAAACAAGGTTTACAGAAAATAATTGATACTATAAAGGATATCTTTTTAAAATTCCATTTGTGTTTGCTTTGATTTTGAACACAAATTCCCTTGAAATTTGTTTTGAGACATGTATACTGTATTTGTTTACAACATTTGATGCATTGTCATCTTTAAATTTATATAATAGATTGAGAGTAATTTTGTGCCCATAATTTATTGTTTCATACTTTGGGATTTTAACATATAATCATAATTTTCAAGATTAATCAGTCCACATGTACTAAATTTTATTTCTATATTTATATTTCAAATATAGTTTCCCCTTTTGGCTCCTTTAACAAAATATTCAATGAAGGAAATAGGAATATCAGTACAAGAGTGGATAGCAAAATAGCACTTTATGATTCCATAACTCAAATTTTTTTGAAGAAGTTTTCTAAATTTCAAGTGTCTTCAGCCATATTGTAAGATTTCAAATAAAGCTTCATTGGAGAAGATAAAGGTATTGAAGGACAAGTTATTTGGGCTGACAAGATGGGAATATTTCAAGTATACGTAACAGATTCTGAAAAACGAGGACATGTGCTTCAGATGTTAGGTTTCTGTCTGTAATTCTTGAAGGCTAAGACATTTGTCTAGTATAGCACAAGATAAGTTTGAGTTTCATTGCTGCCAGCTCTTTAAAAACCATGGCAGTCTTCTGTGAACACTCCTGGTCCTCTAAAATGCAGCATGTGTAATGTTTACTGACAAGTGAGGATACATAGATTGTCGGGTTGCGGACAATAAGTTCAAACTTATCAAAATCTATCCAACTGTATTCTTGCATTCATTTGTACTGGTTATTAGTACAGTCTTCTTGGATGTAGAAATGCAACATTCATTGCATTCATTTTATGAATTATATAATTTTGTTTTAAAAGTCCTAGATGCTTGGCCGGTTTTGAAACATTCCTCATCTTGTAGAAATCTATTACAGGATTTATTCTGCAAGTTTCCCTTCAAGGAAGATTTTATTTTTTAACTTCTAAATTGTTTGATGATTCAGATTGTTCATGCAAGCCTATCCCAGGTTTTAGAAGCTAAACGAGCTATTATGTAGACAAGCCTGAGCTTTGGAAGGCAACTTGGTTGTACTAGTGAGGACATTTAAATAGTAGTTTATTTCTGCTTGTTCCACCCAGTCTTTAACTCACTCCTGCCAGCCACCAGTTTTCCTGCCATGCCATGAAAGCTTGTCATTTACAACCAGTGACTATTTTAGGAACCACACCGTAATGAAATAAGGCTGGAGTCTTGGGGGATGTAGGGAGCTGAGACTGCCCAGGGCTGTTTGAGGACTTATTAGACCCTTTTTCTTTCTCTCTTTAAAAACATTTTTTTTTTCTGTAGGTAACATGTGCATCCAGTAATAGACATTGCAAAGAGTATAAAATGGGCGTATAGTGAAAGTTAAATTTTCTTCTCTCCTGTTTCCTTGTTCCTTTCCCCACAGGCAGTTGCCTTTACCAGTTTCTTATGCATCTTTCCAGAGAGCCAATATACAAGTAGAAGCACTCATTTTTTATGCAAATAATACCTAATATGCCCTCTGTTATTTATTTTGTCTTTTCCATTAACAATATGTTATGGTTGGTTCCATATTAGTACCTAGCGATTTATTAGCCTTATTGGTGCATTTTGTATCTGTACTGTAATTCCAGTTCTTTCCTGGAGTTTGAAGTTATTTTTAGTCATTTGCTACCAACAATGTCACAATGAATCTCCATGTCCATAAGTCTTTGTATGTATAAATATACAATAAGGTTGGGTGCGGTGGCTCATGCCTCTAATCCCAGCACTTTGGGAGGCTGAGGGAGGTGGATCACTTGAGTCCAGGAATTCTAGACTAGCCTGGACAACATGGCACACCTCCGTCTCTACAAAAAATATAAAAATCAGCCAGATATGGTAGCATGTGCCTGTAGTCCCAGCTACTTAGGGGGCTGAAGTGGGAGGGTCGCTTGAGTCCGGGAGGTAGAGGCTGCAGTGAGCTGTGATTGTGCCGCTGCACTCCAGTCTGGGTGATAGAGCCAGATCTTGTCTCAAAAAAAAAAGTGTATATCTTTATCGATATATATATGATAAACACCCAGAATAAAGTTGCCATTGGTCACTCTCTGAAACTTCTGAAAAATAACCAATGGCTTCCAAGTTCAGTTCAACCAGTTAACTCAACACATTACTCATGTATTGATCCTGGGGACTTTCACCACTCAGACATGGCCTCTGCCTTAAATAGGTTAGGGCCACTTTCATGTGATGGCGATGCTTCAAGCCAAAATGCTGGGTGACAAATCAGAGGTGCCGTTGAATCTTGAGAAAGTCCACAACAGGAGAAATAACTTGTAACTTCAGTAATCAAGGAAAAATTAGAGGATGGGTTGAGATTAGAATTAGATACGGGAAGTGGCAGAGAAGGGCATGTGGGGAGGGTGCCTGGAAGCATGGATGCACCAAAGTGCATGAAGGACATACTACATTCTGTCACATGGACCTCCTCACCATACCCATGACAGGTCAGGCCCACCCTGCCTCAAAACGTGAGCATCGGCTGTACCCACTGCCTGAATCACTTTCCACAGATTTCTTTATGGCTTGCTCTCTTTCCAGGACACTGGGACTCCTCAGCATGGGCCTGGTTATTTGCTTAGTTTGTTTGTCTGTGTTTTCAGAGACAGGGTCCTGCAGGAGAGCGAGACAGGGTAAAGAGCAGTGGTGCAATCATAGCTCACTGCAGCCTTAAATTCCTGGGTTCAAGTGATCCTCCTGCCTCTTGAGTAGCTGGAACTACAGGTGCACACCACCAAACCCGGCTATTTTTTTTTTTTTAATTTTTTGTAGACATGACGTTTTGCTATGTTGCCCAGGCTGGACTCAAACTCTTGGGGGCCAGCGATCTTCCTGCCTTAGTCTCCCAGGTAGCTGAGAATACAGGTGCATGCCACGGCACCCAGCATGGACCCTGCAAGTTTGCACCAGTGCAGCAAGTGTTGTTCTGTTGTGTCTGAAGCAAGTGCCTCATGTTCTTGTACCTTGCTATTCCTTTTCATGCCACCATAAAAGTACCTCTAATGTTGACACTTAGGGCACACCTGGCTCCTCCCTGGTGTCTTCCACTGCAATGGCTATTCTGACTCTTTTGCCATCTGCCCAAGGGCAAAGCTGACCCGTTTCTTAGCTACAATGCAGCTGATATCTGGCTGTTATTTCCAACATGATTTTATGAAGGCTGGACATTTGGGGATAGGCAGGACAGAACAGAGGCATCACACATTTCTCTTCAAAGTGCTCTGCTCAGAGCTCAGAGGATCAGTCTCAGTGTGGGGGAAAGGGATCCTTTATCTTTATTTCCTGTGCATCTGTCTCTGACTAGGGCTGGATTCTCTGTTTCCCTAGTGATTATACCCCAGGGTTGCTACCTGGAATTCAGGCCCTACAACCCCAGGGCTCAGGAAGGAAAGTTTTCTCCCTGTGAGAATCTAAGGTGCCTGGGAAGTCTCATCTTATGTCTTGGAGTCAACCTTCCATCCCCCAGCCACAGGACTGGGGACTCTGCCCTCCAGCCCCAGTAGACAATCACAGCATATAACGTTTATACAAGGTAGAGCTCTGGGTGACAAATCAGAGGCACACTTGAATCTTGAGAAATTTCACATTAAGAAGAAATGACTTGAGAAATTTCACAATAAGGAGAAATGACTTGTGGCTTTAGGGATTAAGGATCTGATCACGACCAACAGTCCAATATCAGTAATCCTTGTGAGATTTAGACTTAAATGTTACTGCAAGTTGGGCTTTATTGGTCCATTCCTTTGGAGGGTGAAGAATAGCTTTCAGCACACACCCTTTCTTCAGTTCTCTGAGTTCCTAAAAACGCTGATCAAGAACAGGGGGAAGCTTCATTGTGCAGTCTCTATGTTCCCTGAATCAATAAACATCTTCCTCAAAGAAGCCACAGAGCCTCAGAAACATGGCTCTGCTAAAACATGCACCCAGCTTACATTAAACCCTTTCTCCTTTTTGAAACATCAAGATGCAGGTTAATTTCATTGCTTGCCCCAGAACAGTGGGTAGGGACTTGCTTTATATTTATATAACAGAATTTGCCATTAAGTTGATTTTCCAAGAATAAAGAAACAGCCTCAAAGGTAAATTCAGGTCTCTTCCTTCAGTAAAGCTGAACAGCTGGAAGCTTTGAAAAGAGTATTTTTATACTTCTGCCCGTCAAACTTTTTTTTAAAAAAATTGTTGAGTCTGGTCATACCTATTTCTGTGGCTCAAGTTAACTCGTTGAGAGGCAGCTGAAGTGTCATGCTGAATCAGAGAAGCCTGATCTTTCTATGGTTGGGCTCTAAGCTGGTTTAACACATCTAAGTATAATAATTCATAGCCTGGAATCCTAGTAAGCGAAGGAAGAATCAATCCCCTTTCCAAGTGTGTTTTACACAGACTTTGCGTTGTCTAAATTGTACATTTTACGTAAGACCCAGTGTTACATAGAGATGCAGAAGGGGTGGGGAGTGGTGGTAAAAAATTGAGACAATCATAAGAAATGATCCTTGCTCTTAGGGCATACATTTTGTATAGTAAGAGAGGTAAACTGAGATAAAAATATAAATAATAACATATGTGCTGTCTGCCAAGTGAGCTGAATAGAGATTGAGATGCAATATAAAAGTTCAGAGGAAAGATTAATTCTTGAGGTTTTATTTATCTAAAATTTAAATATTATATTAGATAAAATTTGAGAAAAATTGATTAGTCAGGAAAGTGGTTCCCTTACTTGTATTTAAGGGCTGGTAGCTTGTATATCAATAGCCTTATGGTATAAATAAGAATATTAATAGCTTTGTTTTTTCATTTACAATATTCGTGTGCATCATAAACAGATTAAAGTATTTTATGTATGTTTTGGGGTTTACCATGATTCAGCTTTACTCATATTAAGTTCTTTAGCATTTTGAAATCCAAGGATAGGTTTTCTATTGAAGTCTCAAGGTGAAAACAGAGCTGTTCTGAATGAGTTGGGGTGGGTCCTGCTATAGTTTGAGTGTTTCCCCCAGAATATGTTTCAGAACTTTGGTCCCTAGTGTGGCAGTGTTGGGAGGTGGGTCCCTTAAGGGGTGATGAGGTTGTTAAGAGAATTAATGCTGCTCTTGCAAGACTGGATTAATCCTCAAAGGAGTGAGTTCTTGCTCTCAGGGAACTGGATTAGTTACCAAGAGAGTGGATTGTTATAAACTGAGGTTGCCCGTCATGTTTTGCCCTTTTTGTACATGCCCACTTCATCCTTCCTCTTCTCCACAACACGATGACACAATACCAAACTCTATCCAGATGTCAAGCAGATGCAGCTGCCTGATCTTGGACTTCCAAGCCTCCAAAACCATCAGCCAAAATAAACTTTTTTGTTTTATAAATGACTCACTTTCAAGTATTCTTTGATAGCAACAAAAAATAGACTAAGACAGGTCCATCCCTATAGGCTGGGATGACACACAGGTGCCATCTGCCAAAGGAAACTCTGCTTCAGGTGTTCATACTAGGTGGTGGCTCTTGCTAGAAATGTCAGTTTATCAGTAGACATACTGCAGGCCAGATGTCACGCCAGAAACTGGAGATAGATACAAAGGCAGGTGATATGTGGCCATGTCCAGGTGCAGTGGCCCACGCCTGTAATCCCAGCATTTTGGGAAGCTGAGGCGGGAGGATTACTTGAGCTCAGGAATTTGAGACCAACCTGTGCAACATGGCAAGATCCTGTTTCTACAAAAAATTTAAAAATTAGCCAGGCATGGTGGTGCACGCCTGTAGCCCTAGCTACTTGGAGGCTGAGCTGAGAGGACCTCTTGAGCCCAGGAGTATGAGGCTGCAGTGAGCTGTCATTGTACCACTGCTCTCTAGCCTGGGTGACAGAGTAAGATCCTTTCTCAAAAAGGGAAAAAAATGTGGCCCTATTTTGAGAAAATTGGTCTGCCCCACCTGTGTGGGGCAGGTGGCAGCTGTCATGTAAATGAAAGACTTTGCTATGTTTATTTGTTAAGTGCAGTGCTGAGGTAAATCAGAGAACAGAGGAACCGTTCATTACCTGGACCGGGAAGGGGAGGGCAAGTCAGGGAAGCTTCTGGAGGCCTTGGCCCTGAGTATAGTTTTGAAGGATATGTAGGAGTCATCTGCTGAATAAGTATTAATAATTACAGGATATGAGACCATGTTGTTCCAATGAACTGAAATAAGAAAAAAAAAAAAAACTACCAGTAATTTGATTGGCTGCTAACAGTTGACTAGAACGTAGAAAGGGATGGGAAGAAATAAGATAGTCACATGTTCTTTTATTCCTTGGAATTTGGACTTCAGGATAAAGCCCAGAGGATCTAACAGAAAACCAAACACCGCATGTTCTCACTCATAGGTGGGAACTGAACAATGAGATCACTTGGACTCGGGAAGGGGAACATCACACACCGGGGCCTATCATGGGGAGGGGGGAGGGGGGAGGGATTGCATTGGGAGTTATACCTGATGTAAATGACGAGTTGATGGGTGCTGACGAGTTGATGGGTGTAGCACACCAACATGGCACTAGTATACATATGTAACAAACCTGCACGTTATGCACATGTAGCCTAGAACTTAAAGTATAATAATAATAAAAAATAAAAATAAATTAAAAAGATTTTTAGCAGAGAACTGGTTTAGATAATCAGATGGTGTTTTAGTTCCTGGTAATAGCCAGTATGAATTAAGTGCTGCTGTAGGCCAGATGTATGATTAAGCATTTTTCATGCATTATCTCATTTAATTCACACAAATACCTTTCGAGTTAGGTGTGGCTATTGTATCAGGGTTCTAGAAGGAAACAAGTGGCAATACAAATGGGGCAATTGAGGGGTGTTCGATGAAGGGACTGTCTATGAAACTCTGGGCAGGGTTAAGTATGTGAAACCCCTTCAGGCTAGCAATAGTGTGGAAAATTTCACTACTCCTCCTGGGAGAATTCATTGAAATTGGTTCTGGAACTGCCTGAGCAAGAGCTATAGCCTTCTAAGGAAGAACTTAGCCAATACCATTTCCTTGTCCAGTTGGGAAGAAGCCAGGAGAACAAATATACTGAGCTCACTTTTCTCCTTCCTCATGATCATTTGGTCAGTTTGCTCCCCATTGGCCAAACCCAACTTGAGGCCAGGGGACAAGGATGTTGTAATTACGCGCTCATTAAGGACAGCCTGTGGGGAGCAAAGAACAGGGTGAAGGAGAGTCAAGAATGCATCAGAAGAGGCAAATTCAGAGTATCTATCTAGCAGAGTTTTACTACATGCATTTCACAGACAAAGCCACTGAAGATGAGCCCCAAATCACACATCTTGTAAGTGGCGGTCATAGCTGACCCCAAAGAGGAAGCTCTTACATACTACATGAAACTGTCTCTTCATCAGAATATGGAAGAGGAATAGGAAGGGCAACCTTTGCAGCTAGGGGACCAGTTAATAGGTTCAAGACCCAGACGTGTTTAAGTCTGAGGGCTTGATGTGGCAGTAGCAGTGGGGACAAAGAAGGGAATGAATTAGAAGCAGTGGAGGCAGAATGGACAGAACTTTGGGCCTCAATTTATTTTCTGTTTAAAAATAAATAAGAATATTATAGAAGATACAGACTGTCTTAGATCCTTGCCTGCTCGAAAGCTCTGTGATGACTCTTCTCTGTAGTGATTGTGGTATGTATTTATTTCATGGAATTAATGTATTTTTGAAAATATTCCCCAAATACTTCTTTTGGAGATTCAAAGTTGTGACGCTTATTTACTACATTAGCAATGACCAACTCCAATTTCAGGACAACCAAGATTGTCACCAGGTGTCACAAAGTGTCTTTAAAATTATCAAAATACAGATGTGCATGTCTTTTAATAGGCTTCTCCTCAAATAGAATGATGAGAGAAAAGAAAATACCAAAAGCATAGTGAAAATGATTCAGAGAACCTGGGCAGCAACCATAAAATTTAAAAGTATTACAATAATTCCATATGACCCAAAGCTTTTTTTTTCTTGAATTTGTTCAATAATCGCCTCATTAATTTGCACTGATTCATAAGGGCTTTTATTATTGAAGAAACATAAAATCGTCTTAGTTCATGTTTGAAAGTAATTGCCTATTTTTATCTCATGAAATGTTTTAAAAATTCACTTTAGTCAGGGCATTTCAGAAGAGCCTTTTCTTTCGGTGTTATTTATTACATGCCCTTAAGATTGGCTTTGACCACACCCCAGTTTGAGGTTTCTGAAAAAAGAAAAAAAAAGAGTCCTTAGGATCCTGTAAGATAAATAGGCCATTCCCTTTTCACGGTCCCCCTCTCCCAACAGTTTCCATTTCCCGCTGTTACCCTGCAAGCCATCACAGCCCTCTAGCTAACTGCTCCATTTATGTGGCTACTGCCTTCCACCCTTTCCATTTTAAAACAAAACAAACCAACAAACAAAGCAGATAAGAGTTATTCTCATTTCAGCAACCAGATCCTAGCTTAAAGTTTCCTGAGCTTTTCTCTGCAGTATTTCCTTATCAATTTTCTCTTTTCTTCACAGGCTTTTTGTCTGATTATGTGGAGGCTCTCTAGACAGCATCAATCATTCTCTCTAATTTACTCAATGTTTTTGGAAACTTTTTCCAGAACAACCAGCCTGTGTTTTCAGTTTACTTCCCATTCCTATCTTTGCTGTCATCCATCCCACAACCTTATCCCTTTCAGTCTCCCTCACCAGGCTAACCAGTCACCATTCTGGACTTTGGACCTGCTGGTCTAGGCTACCATCCAATGCTAGCCCAACCAACACTTGCCAGGCAACCTGTTCCCAAGTTCCCAGTCTTCTTGGGGAGGTGGTAGCACTACCTGCATTTTCCTGGCCACTTATTACAGTGTGTCCTGGGGTAAATTAGTTTCTCTAGACATTAGTTTTCTTTCTGTTATATGGGGATATGAATAATCTTACAACATTCTAAGTTGTGTAACCATTAAATGATATAATACATTTAAAACCATTAGAGTACCTAACTAATTATAACTGCTCAATAAATTGTGTGTTTTGCCTCTGTATAATGAACACTGTACATCCACTGATTTTCATGATTTTCTATTATCTAGAATAAGACCAGGTAAGGATATTGCCTCCTCCTACTACTTAAAAAAGAAAGAAAGAAAAAGAAAGAGAGAGAAAGAGAGAGAGAGAAAGAAAGAAAGAAAGAAAGAAAGAAAGAAAGAAAGAAAGAGAGAGAGAGAAAGAAAGATAGACAAAGAAAGAAAGAGAGAGAGAGAGAGAGAAAGGAAGGAAGGACGGACGGACGGACGGAAGGAAGGAAGGAAGGAAGGAGGAAAGGAAGGAAGGAAGGGAGAGAAACCTAGCTGGTTTAGGAAGGAAATGGGAAGAGTTTTCTCAGAAGCCTCTCATACAAACACTCATACTAATTTTTTCTTTCAAAAAGTAAAGAAATTAATACACTAACAAGAGCATATGTTGTCATTTTAAATATGTATGTATAATAATTTTTAACTTTATAGATTGACTTCTTTCCCAGCAAGTGCAAAGTATTTCTCTGGCCTAAATCACAGTTAGTCTTACCTTACTTGACCTAATTATGGTTGTAATTATGTCAACAAATATTTTCTCTTTAACACATATAGGTACATACGTGTATAATGTTTTGAGTATATATTAATACAAACAAATGCCTTAAAAGTTCTGAATATTATACCTTGACTTAAAACAGATTCTTATAATGAATCAATGGGTTTTACCTTTAAGTTTTGAAAATTGGTAATAAATCAGTGTGGTTATGGAAATTCATCAAAATTGCAGATTTAGTCAGGCTTTGAAATTCATGTTTTATATTGTGTTGTCATCTAGCATTGGAATAATAACTACAAGTTTCATTAACTGAGAAGCAGAAACTAGCAAATGAAATGTAAAGCAGTGAACTGTGAAAATGATATGTTCACATATACTCTATTGAAAATGATTTAAATCATTCACTGCTAATGCAGATGTGATGTGATGGGATCATTGAGGTGGAATTATTTAAAGGGCTGTTTAAGAATTTGAGCACTTGTGATCTTCATACATTGAGTGAAGATTTTAGTGAAAAATATTTTCTTAGAATCACTGAGCATTAGTACTTGAATGAATTAGTACTTGAAGTTAGCCTAGTCTGTCCCAGGAGTCAGCAAACTTTCTTACAGGGCCAGGTACTAAATATCATAGGCTATGGGTCACATGGTTTAATGCAACAGCAGCTGTGGGCAATACATGAGTGAATGGATGTAGCTGTTTTCCACCAAAATTTAATTACAAAGACAAATGACCAGCTCTCAGGCCATAGTTTACTGACCCCATATCTCAGGCCCCTCATCACACACATAGTGAAACCAAAGCTAGAAAGCTTAAGTCACTTAATCAAGGAGAAATAACAAACTAGATAGTGCCAGAACCACTACTAGGCATTTAGTTTTGCCATATCACAAGTCTTCCAATACGCATGCTAATGCTCTTAAGAACAAAAGCATGTTTCTCATATAGTATTTAGCCAAAGAATTCTAACTAGTTTGTTTACCACATCTATTAATTTCACTTAAAGTTGTTATTTCCCAGAGAACCATATTGTTTTTATTTTCTATGCAAAAAGAGAAAAAATAGAAAAAAAATAAATCGGTACTGTACCTGAAAGTTAATTATTTGAATATTTTATGTCTTCTGTGGAATGCTTATATTAAAATGTTATTATTTCTGTTATTTAAAAATTATATATATGTGAGTGTGTGTGTGTATAGTTTTTTTGTTTGTTTGTTTTGTTTTGTTTTTTTAGATGGAGTGTCGTTATTGTTGCCCAGGCTGAAGTTCAGTGGTGCGATCTCGGCTCACTGCAATTGCCCCACCGGGATTTAAGTGATTCTCTGTCTCGGCTTCCCGAGTAGCTGGGACTACAGGCACCCGCCACCATGCTTGGCTAATTTTTTGTATTTTTAGTAGAGACGGGGTTTCACCATGTTGGCCAGGCTGGTCTTGACTTCCTAACCTCAGGTGATCTACCTGCCTCGGCCTCCCAAAATGCTGGGATTACAGGCATGAGCCACTGTACCCGGCCAAATGAAATATATATTTTTTAAAAAAATCTGTACCCTTTAGGATATATACAAGTTAGGCATAATTTATTGAACTTAAAAAATTCGGCAGGAAGACTACTGAATAAATCTAAACATTTTTAAGGGATTTTGGTTTCTTGTAAAAAGTAGCACTGTTGAAAGTCTAGACAGAAACCAAAACAAATATATTACATTCAAAGGAAAGAAAAGCATATTTTAATTGTAATCTTGAAACTACTTTTCCACTTTAAACAACACCATAGGATGGCAAATGTATTTAAAAAACAAACAAACAAAAAACAGGCCTTTCCTTAAGATGCCCAATTTTCTGGAAAGGATACACTTCCTAGTAAGTCAAATAAGAGGGAGGGAGTTGGCGGGTACCCACATCTCATAGTGATTATATAAGTAGATTGGGCATTTAAGTCTTTTGTTGTTATTGTTACTGTTATTCGCATTGAGGAATGTTCCATTAAACAATAAAATTAATTTTTGTTTTTATTTATGTTTTTTGAGACGGAGTTTTGTTCTTTTGCCCAGGCGTGATCTCAACTTACTGCAACCTCCACCTCCTGGGTTCAAGCGATTCTCGTACCTTAGCCTCCCGAGTACCTGGGATTATAGGCACGTGCCACCATACCCAGCTAATTTTTTGTTTTCAATAGAGACGGGGTGTCACCATGTTGGCCAGGCTGGTCTTGATCTCCTGCCTTCAGGTGACCCACCTGCCTTGGCTTCCCAAAGTGCAGGGATTACAGGTGTTAGCCACTGCACCTGGCCAACAATAAAAATAATTTTAATAAATGTACATCATTTATTGTCTACATGTTGAAGATAATATTGTGCCATGGTCAGACTTGCTAGTGTAATAATCCAGCAAGAGGTGATATGAGGACCTAAGGAGGAGGAAGAAAAGAGGGAAAATTATAAAGTAAAATCCACTGGGTTTTGTGATTTTGTAAGTAGAGGGAGACTACACCAAAACAAGACTTACAGCTTTGGTGAATGGATGGATGGTGATGTATAGCAGTCAGTTGGAAATGCTAAAGGATGTAGTACTGGTTGGAAAATTGGAGACAGGAAAAATGTTTAATTGAGATACCTGTGGACTATCATGGAAGATCTAAGTGGACATTTTTGATATAGAAACTTGAAGCTTTAGGGGAAGGTTGATGCTAGCAATATGTGTTTGGGATCATCAGTATATATAGATGGTAACTTAAGCCATGGGAGTAAATAAAGTCATTCAGGGAAACCTTGTCAAGTACAGAGAGAAAAGATTAAAGGCTAGAACACTGTAAGAAAATATTTGTTGGTTGTTTATTGATACTCTATAATAGCAGCAATAGAGTATCTTCAAATAGTGTTACCACATCATAAGATATTTAATATAGTAAAAATCCTGTAGGAGGGAGAATACTCCATTTAAAAATTATATCAAAAAAGAAATTCTTGGCCAGTCTTTGGCTGTGGAATGTGAATGAAGTCCAAAAGCCTTCACCCCATGGACTGATTCGTGGAATAGAGAAGGCCTCAAGTCTTTCCCTTCCCAGTGTAACTATCTTGTGGTAAAATATTATCCAAGCATTTTATGTCTGTCTGGAGTCAAGTGATAAAGAAAGGAACCTTTCTCCTAGAAATTTTGATTTTGTGATTAACTAGGAGCAAGACTTTTTTTTTCTGATTGTTTAATTTGGGGAGTAAGGTGTATTGAGAGAAAGGTGTGGGAGTTACTCCATAATATAATATGAAACCACTGACCAACACAAAGCGTTCGTCCATTTTCTGGAAAGACTCTGAAGTAATGAAAGGTACTATTTCTATACTGCATTTTAGTTGACTGAAAATTCAGCTAGATTTGCTGTTATTAATTTCACTTAGTTAGAAAGGAGTGAGTCAGTGTTGTCAGTTCCTTCTCAATTCCTTAGTCAAAGCAAAGGAATGGGAGTTATCATTTCTGAACCTCATCCTAGTTTGAGCAATTTTCTCCACAGAGTTAAAGAGATTGCTCAAATCCCCAGCCAATTTTACCACCTACAAAGAAGAGGATGCACTGGAATTTGAAGGAATAATTAAATGTACATGGAATATAAGTTCTAGTTTACATCTGTGCACAGCTAAAAGAAAAGAAACTTGGCTATTTTTGGAACTTAAAATAATTACTAGTAAAATGCATTTGCTCCTGGACTCTTTTGGTGTATTCTCTGTATTACTTCTGGCTGGAATTATATTGAGTGCCTGTAGGACATCTAGCACCTATGCCTAGTAGGGAAATACATAGAACCAGGTCTGAAGTCCACGGACAAGTATAAGCTGGAGATAAAATCTTGGGCGAAATCATCTATGGATGACAGTTAAAAAACTTGACATAAGGCCCAGTGACCTATAAAGTGTATATGTTTGAGAAAGCACTGGTTTGAGCATATGTATATATAGCTATAGACAAAACCAGCATTTAAGGGGCAAAAAGGGGAAGGTCCCAGAAGGAGACCAAGTCATTCCGGTTAACTATCCTCTATCTGAGAAATAAAGTGAGAAAATGTAGAAGAAAGAGAGTGGTCAGCAGAGTCTAATGCAGCAGAGAGAGCTATTATGATGAGGCCTGAGGAGTTTTCATTGTTTGGTGCTGAATGGCTGGTCTGCTTAGGGAAAATGTTGGGAGCACTATCCCGTGATTTATTCTGTGTCCATGCCAGAGGGTAGAACCAGGCTCAGGGTAGCAGCAGATATTATCTATAAGATAACCATCATAGAGATGTGAGGAGGAATTTTGTTATCGGATAAGAGGTTAGCTGTAAAGCTTCTTAACTCCTCCAGAAATCCAAGATTCTGCTATGCTAGTATCAGGGCAGCTCAACTTTGAATCATTGGCAATAGGGCTTGAATAGCAGGATTATCCCCTTTACTCTGGGGTCTTTCATTAGTTAGAAATGTCAGCACCTTGAAGTTGGATACACTGAATTTTATGCAAGCCATTTTAGGTGCCCATCGGAAACTGTACCCCTTCTTGAGCACACACTCAGCCAAAGCAGCAACGTGCATATAACCTGCACTTGTCTGGTTAGCACTTTGCTTTTTGACTTTTAAATCAAACTAAACATTAATATAAGAAGTTTTGATAGTAATTCATGAACTGCATCTTTTTTAAAAGGTAGTGTAGCTCTCTTCCTGTAGTGTAACCATAGCAACTGACAAGGAACAGAGAAAGAAAGCTTTCACACATGCTGTGCTAATTAATCCTGTCCTACAGTTTTCTTTCAACTGAAGAATGTAGTTTAATAAATTTTGCATGAGTAAGCATATTTTGATGCATGAACTATGTAAACACATATCAATATCTTTACCAAAAATATTTGTTAAAAATATATATATTTATACTTCAAAGTATCTTTCTTTCCTCTTTTGTTCATTCTTTTCTTTCTCTTACTTTGCTTCTTTTTGTCTTTCTTTTATTTTTGTTTTTTGAGTCATTGTTTTAATGATTTTCTCCCTTCCTGAAAAGTTTTGGGATTTTCTTATCTTATTAACCAAACAGACATTTTTAGGGTAAAAACTTTTTGTCGATCAATATAGAGGACACTTTCTACAATAAGTTGTTTTAATTGACTAACTATATTCAAATGAGATAAGAGAATTTTTGTCAAGCAATGTAGAATAATGTAGCTTAAAAATGTAATAACATTCTTCACTCTATCTGACACATTTACATGCAAACCATTTTAAGAGACTGTCTTAAGCTTTGGAAAGTTAGATATTGAAAGCTATTTTTACTGTTGTTTTGGGACGTTATGTGGCTCATCTGAATAAAATTCGAGTAGTCTTTGGCCTAAATGTGGGAAAAAAGTGTAGATAAAGCACTTTTTTCTATTTGTACTTTCCAAAAATATTTAACCAGTCTAGCAGACTCATATTCAAAGTGAGCATAGTTGATCTGAAATTACACGTGGTTGTTTTGATTTATACTACTTCTAGGTTATTTTGTGGTCTTATTTTCCCCTTTACAACTGAGGACATCGCAATTTTTTTATAACTA
This sequence comes from Macaca nemestrina, assembly GCF_043159975.1. NCBI lineage: Eukaryota > Metazoa > Chordata > Mammalia > Primates > Cercopithecidae > Macaca > Macaca nemestrina. Next base: position 70,562,401 of record NC_092128.1, read on the forward strand.
GCCTGGTCTGAGCTGTCAATGAAAATCTTCAACTTTTTTCATTCTCTCATCCTTCTGGCTTAGCTTTCTGACAACAGGGCCTCAGGAAAACCAAGAGAATCAAGCCCGAATGTTTTTAGCATCCCATTTGACTTGACAACAGCATATGGAACAAGTCAGAACCTATTTCAGGACTTGTGCCTGGCTCTTTAGTCTCCATATGGAACCATAGTCATTGGAGGAACCAACCCTTTTAATGGGGTTACCAAGTTCTGGCCACACTTTATCATCTTGATTGTCCCATCTATTGTTCAATTTTGTGTGAATTAAGGTGGCATAAAACCTTGCAGAGGAAAGAAGGAAGATATTGTTATAGAAATCTGTTATCAAAAATAGTTACTCCATTCATGTGCAGAAAAGTTGGGGACCATGAATGTGTAGGTATGTCTGTGTGTGTGTAATCTGTATATTTTAATATGGAATACTTATAAATATTAACCAATTTATAGTATACCATTGCATTATTATTAAAACTGACTTGTAGAAAAAAATTGGGGCACTGTAACCGTAGCTGAATTAATTAGAAATTCTTTGTCTTACCAGCTGTCTTATTAATTTTAAAATTTACATATAATACTGAAAATGGAATGCTACATTTAATAAATAAGAAAAAGTCATTTCCTTACTACTACATAAAAAATTTTAAATAGAACATTAAAATGAATATGTTATGGTGGGTTCACTGTAAAAATATTTTAAGTGCTACAAACATCGTAACAATAAATAGCACTTTATTCTTGGACTCGGGAAGGGGAACCTCACACACCGGGGCCTATCACGGGGAGGGGGGAGGGGGGGATTGCATTGGGAGTTATACCTGATGTAAATGACGAGTTGATGGGTGCTGACGTGTTGATGGGTGCAGCACACCAACATGGCACAAGTATACATATGTAACAAACCTGCACGTTATGCATATGTACCCTAGAACTTAAAGTATAATAAAAAATAAAATAAAATAAAATAAAATACAAACCAACAGAAAAAAAAATATTCTTGTCACTAATGAATACAGCTAGATGAAAAACTGTCACACAGGTTTTTTTCTTTTAAAAAATGACTTCTGTAGATTTTGTGATTTTTAAAATAATTGCACATTCATTCCACAAATCTTGGGAAAACACTCAGAAAAAGTTACTAAAAAATATGGATAATCCCATATTCCAGAGGTAACCACTGAAGACATTTAAATGTATTTTCTGCCAAACTTTTTTCTTTTTTTTCTTTTTTAGAGGGAAAAAAAACCCCAGACCTGCCAATCTTTATTCTGTGCATGAGTATTTATAGTTATGAGGTCAAATTGCATATACCTTTTCACTTAACACCTTCCCAGTTTAAAAAAATTCTTAGAGGACATTTTAATTTATCATATATAATCTCATCAATGTATGTACCAGATTTGACTATTCCTTTATAGTTATTTATTTAGATGTTTTTTCAGAAGAGCTTCTGCAATAAGCATTTCCTAGTGAGTATTTGACAGAACACTGAAACCACAAGAAATTGTAGGACAATTCTTTGAGGAAAGTGTTATACTCTCATCTTGCAGATTCACGATATGCATTAGAACAATTAAGAAAACTGAGAAGTTTCACAATTTAAGTATTCTTTAACTTTCTAAATCTACTTTTTTCTCAGAGTTATTTGACCAAGGAACCCTTTCTCACAATACTTATAAATCTAAAAAATTCAAGAGACTTCTAAGCTCCTGTGTTATTAATAGTTTATGAATTATTTGTGTACTCTGCTGATATTTTATTAGATTCATGACATCAGTGCTTTATTAGGAAATATAAATGTTTTAATGGTTATTAGCATGTGTTAAAAACAGAAACCACAATATGCTTTCCCCAGCTTTTTATTAACTTTGACATTGCACTCCTGATTCTGTATTAAAAGATCAGGTTTGACCTTTAAAACTGTGAACATTCAAATTTTAATTCCCTTGTTTTGCTAATGCCTCTTAAACTTCTTTATGTTTCATGTAACCCACAGGTCTTGCAAGAGCAAAATCCGTCCCTAGCCACACATACTCCAACGAAGTGGTTACCTTGTGGTACAGACCTCCAGATGTCCTTCTAGGCTCAACAGAATATTCCACCTGCCTTGACATGTGGTGAGAAATGGAAGCTTTACTCTAGCTAATCTATCTGTAGTGCTTGGTCTGGGTCAAGCCTAGACAAACATCCTAACAGTTTGAATGAAGATTAATGGTATAGGAGTGTTTGCTTGCATGTGCCCATGCTGCTGGATGTTTAAAAACATGATTGGGAATGTTCTCTAATTAGAGTCTCCTTTGCAGATGGTGTGTGGTAATGGTTCTTGATGGACAGGGGCAGAGACATTTTTCTAACTGTCAGTATCATGATTTTTCTCTTAAGAGTCTTAATTTGTGACCATATCTTATAATAAGGGAAGTATATATCTCCAGACAGCAACAGGATTGAAGTAGCAGGGAGTATGTTTAAATTTGCAACAAAGCTCTAATGAGTGGTCTGAAAATTTTGGTGTAACTGTTAGGCACCAATTTGACTCACAGTATGTACCTGAAAACTTCTGACACTAGTTATCCAAAATGAAATAAAATGACTACTTAAAAAAAATATTATATGTTTAATTTTAGGTCTCACTTTCACACATGCTTTAGCAAAGCTTTAAAAATCTATTTTATGAGGTCCAGTGACTGTCAAGATTTAATTCATAATTAGTATTAATGGTAAACTATGCTGAGTTCCCTATTAAGTGTGAGCCAAATCAAACAATCAAATAAGGGAATAATCTAATTTTTGGCATGAAGGACAGACTGTTGAACATGTCTTTTATTAATAGAAAAATTTCTTTTCTAGACTCAGAGTTGTGTCCAAAGTAAAACAATTTACATAGCACATGGCTGTTTTATAATAGGAGTCATCTTCCCTGAATGATTATGCCCCCATATGTAGAATTCCGTGTGTTCATGTAAGTTTATGACCTCAGTAAAACTGCAGTATGTGTTGTTTATCTTATTGTTATATACTTACTTCAGTCCTCTATCCCCGGTAATCTTCCCTTTTCATAAATTGGCCTGTGATGAGGCCTGCCTCTTTCCTGATGTTTTTGATCCAAAAATGTTATGGTGAGAAAACAAGTTTCTCATTATCTAGGGCACAGTGCAGATTTTTTTATGTTCCAGCAGCCCTCCCTAGGAATGAGACTTGGGGATTTCTAAAGCCACAGAGGAGACCTGCAACATTTTGTGTACATGAGAACACATTTATTTTTATTGAAGTGTAGCTCAAAAGCTTTCAATAGAGCTACAAGAAAATCAGACAATCATACAGCTTAAGATCTGTTGTCATAAATTTTGTAATGCGTTATACTAAATCTAATAGCATTTTAGTGATATTCTAAACCACTGAGAATAAAGATGATCATCTGTCATTAAGGGGCTGAGCTAATCTTTATTTTATCACACTTCCTGGCTTTTTTGGGGGGACAGTTGTTTACACAGTTATATTTTTTTTCCCAACACAGGGATTTGGGTAAAACAGATATTTAGATAATTAGTGTAATGGCAGAAAAAGTTGAAAATAAAGGCCAATGAATGAATGAGGATATTACTTACTTTCTTATCCCTTTCCTACTTCCTGACTTATAGTTGGCTATGCAAATAGTGATTACTTAAGATTCTTGTGTTATGGGGCTTCTCTATTTTTGGGGTATAGAAATTCTAGGTTGTCTTTCAGTGAGGTCAGTTAGGGACTCTGCTAGTAAAACATTGGTTGGAAACATCTGTGGCTTGGAGCCAGTTTTGTGTTAGTTGCTTGGCAGTTCAGTTAAGACTCTACCCTCAAGAACATTTTTTTACATACTAGTGGCTAATGTTTCCCAAACCTTTAAAATCACCAAGAACCAAATGGACTGTGACATAATATGTGTGTTTCTGAGGTGTAGCTCCGTATTTGATTTCCAGCGTGTGTCACTTTTTCTTCCACGTGTGTGTGTTCATTCTCTCAAGGAAGACAGTTTGGACACTTTCTGCCAGTTTGCTTTGAACAGAGACATAATGGAAGCACAAGAAGAAGACTTATTTAAGTGGAAAACTGATAGAAAACAGTAGACCCCAAATGCCCTTTTGTCTATATGCCAAGATTATTCATCGCCAGAACCAAATAGCAAATGTGTTATGTCTGAATAGCTTCCCATGCTTACTGGCTCTTCACTTACAAGCCTTAAAATCTGTGTTATATCTATGGTACACCTGCCTGTCTGAATCTGATTTCATTTCAAGCCATTTTCTAAAAGCTGTCTTGTTATTATCCTATAAGTCAAATAAAATGTATTTTTCCAGTTAGAGAGAAGTTCACAGGCACTGATTGCTGCATAATCGATGACATCGATGGTGGGTTTTCAGAGAACTAGAAATGGGACTATAATTGAGTCATGGCTCAGCTGTAGCAAAGAGAAGTGCAAATATTAACCCATGGAGAATAGCAGGGAGGCAGGTGGCAGTAGTTTCAGGCCTTTTTACAGTTCATTTATCAGCATGGGGCAGTAAGGTCGTAACTAAAAACTAACGATCCCTATACAGTGTTACATTTTCCAGTTTTCTCTTTAAATAGCCACAGGAAATAAAAATATTAATGAAGACACATATGCATTATCATTTGCCAGCAAGTGATGGAAATCAGAGGTGGCCGTGTTACGATTTCCTCCTCCAGGTCTCCAACACTTGCAATAAACAAACAACCCTGTGTGATTTGGGAACTCATCAAGATAGCTAGTTTTTGATGCTTTTATCAATATGGATAGTTTCTGATACTTCTGTCTCCCTCTGTAAAGGAAATTTTAAGCAGAGGAATCAAATTGAACATTTCCTCTGTATAACTTCTCTTAATTTTTGGATTTATAACTCTTTGAAAGTCAAGGCATAGGAAATCATTGCTAAGCTTTTCTAAACCAAAAATGCTGACTAAGTTCTGAAAGCTACATTAAGAGAAGTGCAGATGTAACAAGCAGCTTCTCTGTGTAGTTCTTCCCTTCCTAGGAAGCTCTGCTCAGTTGAGGTCATTGTTCCAAATAAGCTGTATATTCCTCTATAGAAGTTCATAAATATGTTTAGAGCTGCATTTATTTTTTGAAAGCAGAAAAGCAGAAGGTCACTTGGGATTATTTTAAGGGCTTAATTTTTAAAATAGGGTGACTAAGTCATTTTCTGCTAATAAATGATTATCTCATCAAGACGACAGTGCTTTGGGGGTGGGTAAAATATATAGTAGCACTACCCTGAGGTATCAACTACAGTACTCCCCAACACCCCAACAGTATATGAAGAATGATAGCATGACAGTCTCTTCCTTTCATCATCTTTTAAGAAGCTAATTAACATATTAATTATGCTTGTCAAAATGCGGGGCAAGTCATTTATAAATAAGCCTGTCAAATGTAATGAGATTGCATATTAAATCATCCATTTCTCTATTACGTCTCTGATTTAAGATTAAAATTAATTTATTTAACATTGTAGCAGCTGGGTGGTTAGAAAAAATTTCCATACCACTCTTGATATATAGAAAAATGTCCACATCAAAATTGATTTTGCATATATTAGAAAAGAAATTGCCTGTTTATTAAGTATTAAAAGGCCATTTAGCTTTGCTTTTTTTATTAAATAAGTCTAATCACCATACATACTGGCAGTATACAAAATTGTGCCATCATCTTTAATGATCTTTCTTGAACCAAGGAAGTGTATATAATAAAATAATGTTTCTTAGGATTTAGGTTTATTTACTAATGTTTTAAGGTAAAGAATCACAAATTAGCTCTAGCATAGCCCCTACTCTGAAAATCAATTTGTTCTATATGAGGTCCTGTGGTTTGATTTGAGACTTGAGTAATAATAATAGTAACAACAATAGGTACTTCTATTGAACACAAACTGTATTCTGAGCCCTGTTATGCATTTTAATTACTTACCTATTTTACCATGATACAGTTTGAGAAAACCAAACCCAGAGAGACTAAATAATATGGGTAAGGTCATGCAGTTAGTAAATAGAGTACACATTCAAACTCAAGGATAACCTACTCAAAGCCCTTTCTTTTTACAAGATACTACATAATCTCTTAAGATGATTTGTTTACAAATTGATCTTTATTTTACCACTAGAGCAACTCCAAAACACAAATACAGCAAAACATAGATTTTATAATTTAGGTTATATTCTGAGTCATGTCCTTTGTATAGCTCAAATATAGTAGGTGTCTTTCACTGTCTCTCAACAGCTTGTGGACTCTTTTTCTCTCCTGCCATCAACTTTTTAAGACATTTTACTATATAGTTTTATGCAAGGAAGAGTTTTTTGTTTTTTGGTTTTTTTTAATAAACCACAACAGGAATCATTGGATTGAATACATTTTCACAAGACTAGTACTTATGCTGGCATGTATTAATATTTTCCCAATTCCTAGCCATTACTCATTTATTACTTTCGCTAAAATGAATGAGTTCATTTTAAACCAAAGGATAGTAAGAATGAGAATTTGAGTTCATGAGTTATACTGAATCATCTGTCTGTCAGCACTGTTTGTACTATTTCTAATTAATCAGGTCATAAGACCAAGGAACATATGAATTAGTTACTGTCAAATGTAACACCTCTTTAAGAGTTCTTGAGAACTGCTCAAATAATGCATGATTCAAGTGACTTATTGGTGTAGCCACCGAAATGCAATACAACATAACAAAAGAACTGGGGACAGTCAGAAGGACATCCAGGAGATTGAAGCTGATCTCATGATAGCCATGGTTTCTAAGCCTACTCCCACTACGGAAGTCCCTTAAAATTAGGATGACCCTATAGTTTATTATTATACCAGGACACCATTGAGAGTTAATAATTCTGCCGGGATAATAGATGTAAAACAGAGATAACTGTGACATGTGGTCACCTTTCTCATAATGCACTAGAGCAATAATTTGCTAAATACTACTAAACAGAAGAGACTTAACACATTCAAGTATTTAATTCGCACTAAAGACTGCTGACTACAAACTCAGATTCCTTGCAACAAACTTAATGTTACATTGCCTAATACAAATTATCTCTGTAAGTACAGTTCTCTCATATTAGGTTATTGTGGCATTTTAGAGTGGCTACCAAAGTGCCAAATTTAGTGATAGCTTTGGGATGCTGAAGGGAAGCACCTCTATTTTTCTGTCAAAAATCCAGTGTGGGGCTGGGCACGATGGCTTACAACTGTAATACCAGCACTTGGGGAGGCCGAGGCAGGTGGATCACCGGATAGCAGGAGTTCAAGACCAGCCCCACCAACATGGTAAAACTGCGTCTCTACTAAAAATACAAAATTAGCTCGGCATGGTGGCATGTGCCTGTAATCCCAGCTACTTGGGAGACTGAGACAGAAGAATCTCTTGAACCTGGGTGGCAGAGGTTACAGTGAGCCAAGATCGTACCATTGCACTCCAGCCTGAGTGACAGAGTGAGACTCCGTCTCCAAAAAAAAAAAAAAAAAAAAAAAAAGTCTAGCGTGGTTATAGTTTTTATATTCCATTGTTGTTTATTGGTGTGTATGTCTGTGAGAGAAAGAGTATATGTGTGTGCGTATGTTTGGTCATTTATTGTCAATAAATTAGATGAATGATAATATGTAAAATGAGGCATTGATCTACCAAATCTCTTTAAGAATAAATAAAAATTTCCCCATTTTAAATCAACATTTGCACAATAATTGGCAATCCACAAACTGGTTTTTGGGTGATTTTTAAATAGCCAATCACAGAGACTCAGTTTCATGACATTATTATAACCCTTGGTATACTCAGCTGCCTCACTGGTTTGTGAGAATAACAAGAGATGGTTACATGTAAAATTTTTTAAGAAATATAAAACTCCACAAATGTTTTGAATAGTGTTCTTATCAACTCTTAGAATGTCAATCAGCCAAGCTAAAAATACTGCATTTCTATTGGGGTGTAGCATCCAAGGGTGCTATGGGATATATAAAAGCTGCTCTATTTGGTTTTAGGGAAATTAATATACTGTCTATGTCTTGAGAATCAAAAATAATTTTTGGCCCAGGATATTCTCATCTTAAGAGAGAGAGAGAGAGAGTGTGTGTGTGTGTGTGTGTCTGTGTGTGTGTGTGTTTTAATTTAGAAATATGTAGTCAGGAGTGTTGGCTTACACCTGTAATCCCAGCACTTTGGGGGCCAATGTTGGAGGATGGCATGAGGCTAGGCATTTGAGACCAGCCTGGGCAACATGCTGAGATCCCATCTCAGCAAAATATAAAAATTCTGTTAGCATGGTAGAGGGTGCCTATAGTCCCATAGGAGGCTGACGTGGGAAGACGGCTTGAGCCTTGGATTTCAAGGCTGCAGTGAGCTATGATCACACCACTGCACTCCAGCCTGGCCCCAAGAGTGAGACCTACAAAAATGGGAATATTGAGGAAGGTGATGGAAGACAAAGGTTTTTTTTTTTTGGTTTATTTTTATTTTTATTTTGAGACGGAGTCTTGCTCGGTCACCCAGACTAGAGTGCAATGGCGCGATCTCAGCTCACTGCAACCTTCGCCTCCCAGGTTCGAGAGATTCTCCTGCCTTAACCTCCTGAGTAGCTGGGATTACAGGCGCCCACTACCATGCCCAGCTAATTTTTGTATTTTTAGTAGAGATAGGGTTTCACCATGTTGGTCAGGCTGGTCTCGAACTCCTGACCTTGAGATCCACCTGCCTGGGTCTCCCAAAATGCTGGAATTACAGGCATGAGCCACCGCGCCCGGCCGACAATGGTTTTTAAAGGAAAATGAGAAGAACTACATAATTTTTTATGATAATCATCCTTGACTACAAAGATCAGTAACAAGGGTGGCAGCATCTGACATTGGGCAGGCAGATGTCTTCATAGAAGTATTTTTGTGTGTGTGTAAGGTTGCAGTGGCCTTTGTGCCAGGCTGTGTATTTTGCAGCCTTTTGTGATAGTTTTCATTCATGAAAACCCTTCCTTCGTGTCCTTCCCCAGCTCTGTTTTTCAGGGGTTTTAACACAAGTGACTCCATTTTGATTGTGACAACTTTCACAAAATGTAACTAGCAGTGTTTTGCTGTGTGAAGGAGAGGCATTGTTGTAGTAGAAAGCACATTGAAAACCTAGGTTTAGCTTCCCTCTGCCACTTCTTAGCTGTGTGATTTTAGTTGAACAGATTCTTTAGCTACTCCTAGCTTCAGTTTCCGAACCAGAAAACTGTAACAATAAAACCTATTGCAAGTATAACCCATAACTAATACATACCACAACAATAACAATAGAAAAACAGTGATCTTCTGCCTCATCCATACCCACCCTTTAATCCTATTTTCCAGAAGCAACTACTTTTAACTCTGTTTGCTTTTAATTATTTTTTTATTTTTACTTTTAACTCTTTTAGGCATAGTACTTTACTTCTGTCTGTCTTAAATTGCTTATATTGCTATTCATTGATTTACTATTTTCGACACTGTCTACTAAGTAGGTATTATGGTAGATGAGGATTTAACTTGCTTCTATCAACCTTCATTATACTAATTTATAATCTATATCTCATCTTAGAACATTTATAAATATTATTCATGCTTAAAGTCAAGTAGTATTTATGATTATATATTTTCTTGTATAACCTTTTGCTTTTCCTGGACTTAATAACTGTCTGTGATTCTTATTAGTTGTCTTTGCTCTTATGGCTAATTGTGAAGAATTTGTCAATTACCTATGAAAACATATTTTTCAAATTCTCAAACACAACAGCAGATCTGTCAGTTCCATTTACTTTTTTTACATCTCCTTTCCTCAACCATTTTCTTGAAACTTTCCTCTCTCGGCTTTCTGATTTCTTGCCTTAGCACAATGTAGCACTTCTTATCTCAGACTTCATTTGCTCCCCACTCATCCCCATCCCCACTTTGTCTCTGCATGGTGTTGTAGGTCCTAAGCCGGTTATTCTCTGTTCTCTTCCCAGTCTGTTCCCCACCGTCTTCTGTCCTGCCCTGTGTCTTACTTGGCTGACCCCTAGGGAATTGCATCCTCTGAGCTGCCATCACTTAGTGGTTTCCAGCTGGGTTCAGGCAAAAACAAGTGGGAGGAGAGAGTGACTGTATATGTTTCCCTAATTCTTCCCCATGTTAGACCATGTTTCTGGAAATGACTGACTACAACTTCTTCGGGGAAGCTTCTCTCCCATGGCTCTAGCTCTCAGTACACACTAATCACACTTAGTTCTTAGTTGGAGAGGGAGTTATGGATTCCTGCTGTTGCTAGACTCGGAGTATTTCAGTATGTCTTATTGGTTCTCTTGTAGCTCTATTTGTAGTCACTTCTGGGTTGGATCCATTTTCCTTCTGGAGTGTCACTGACTGCAGATTCCCTTTATCTGGATTCCATGTCTTCCTCCTTTAGGTGCATTAGAAGAATGCATACATTAGAGATACAGTTTTCAAATTCGTAGTATTTTGAAAATGCCTTTATTCTGCTTTCACAAATGATTGATATTTGGCTAAGTGTATATCATTAATGATCATGTATAACTCGAATACTAATTTTTTCCTCAGAATTTTCAGTACATTATTTTATTTCCCTAGAGCTTCTGGTATTGCTGCTGAGAAGTGTGATTCCATTCTCGATCATTTGTGTGCCCCCTCATACTTCCTCTCTGGAGGGAATTAGGTTCTTCTCTCTATCCCTGGTATTCCAGAATTTCATGTTGATATTGCTTTGGTAGTATCTTTTTCTATTGGTGCTGGGTAAGTTTCCTTCAAGATAAAGACTAATGTGTTCTAGTTCTTAGAAAACTTCTTGAATTTCTTTTAAAAAAATGATTTCTTCCATCCTCTCTGTCTTCACTTTCTAGAAAATTTGTATTACTTTGATATTGGAGCTCCTTTCTTAATCCTCTATTTTCTAAAGTCTTTTATATAACTTTTTATCTTACAAACCTTCTATTTTTAAAAAAACATTCAGCTTCCATATATAAAATTGTTCTTGCTTCCTTTCCTTCTGATCTCTATTTCTTAAACATGGGGATGGGGACATTTTTTTTTTTTTGCTTTTCATTTACTTTTGTACATTAAGCACTATAAATCTATACACTTAGAAGGGCCCAATTAACTAGTCAGTTCAATGTATATTGTTCAGGCAAAGAGCTAAACTTCTGTTTGGGAGGTCCTCAGATGTCAGTATCTTAAGGCTTATTCTTTGTTCCTCTTCACATGCTGATTACAAGCAGCTGACATCCTCAAAGCAGAGTGGAAAGGGGAGCTGATGGTCACATACATCAGTAAACGCATTTTTCACTTGATTTCCCTTTTTTTTCAGCTCAGTGCCTCGCCCTGCTCTCTACTGCAACTTTTGTCTTCAATTTGAGGCCTCCTGGGTTTAATGTCATGTACCCTGCTGGTGTGTGTTTAGGGTGAGATAAGAGATAGTCAGAGAAGACCTATGAGGCAAAAGTTTGCTCTTCATACAAATTTTCATTTCTCCCCTCTGTCTCTAGCTGTCAGACTCAGCTTCACACTTTTTTCATACTGAACTTTTTCCAAGTTGTTGTAGGTAAATAATCTGACTATAACTTGAAGCTGTAACTGCCTGTGGTCTGCCTAGATTGTCATGTCTTCATCTACATCTTCTCAAAACAGGTTACCTCTCATGGACTTGTGCCTTCTCCTAGAGTTCTTTTATCCTTGTTTGAAATTTATTTCCTAACTGACACTTTGGTCACTTTGGAGAAGACAAATGCAGCCATGTTAGTGGGTGCTGCTTGAGGGCAAGAACCAGGTCTTTCTCACCTTGAATGTCTTCATATTATGTAAGGTTGTCCAGAAGGGGTGAAAAGAGGGAAGGAGGGAGGTGGGAGGGAAGGGAGAGAGGTAGGGGGAGAGGGAGGGAATGAGGGAGGGAGGGAGGAAGGAAGGAAGAAAGGAAGGAAGGAAGGAAGGAAGGAAGGAAGGAAGGAAGGAAGGAAAAGGGAAGGGAAGGGAAGGGAAGGGAGGGGAAGGGAGGGGAGGGGAGGGGAGGGGAGGGGAGGGGAAGGGAAGGGAAACTGCTCATATTATATAAGGAGGGAATTAGGTTCGTATTGTATAAGGATCTTTGTGGGAAGGGAGCTGCCCTAATTCCAGAGGTGTCCAGACAGGGAGATCTGTGCACGTTTTACCACATGCCCTGCTTTTGTTGATTATTTAATATTGGTGACTTTAACTGTGCACATTGACTACTAAGGGTCTTTGCCATGTAGATATTTGTGATTTTCCTAGGGCACACATTTAACTTGCCTATGCTGATGAGTGGGAGCCGATTAAATAGCATAATGCAGGCAGGAAATTCATGACTGCTGGCATCTTAGTGTGGTGGTGGTTTATAATCCCTACCATTTAACTCTTAGTGAAATAACAAATTTATGAAAACCAACCTGAAAAGAAAGCCATTCACTGGTTGATGAGAAAGTGATGCAAGTTAATAAAATATGAGGTCATAATTCTTAAAGAGATAATAATTTTATATGAGTGCATTACAGAAAGTAGTTCTTTGGATCTGTGGGCTGTATGAATCCAAAAAAAAGCTTGCTGTTAAAAACCAGCAAAAGTAGTGAAGCATTTTCAACAAGTGTTTAGGCAATAGAAAATTTCTAATTCAGTGAAGGTGAAAAAGTGGATTAACTTGTATGCACAGGAAAGACATGATTGAATGGAAATGTGATTGGAGAGAAACTAGGGGCCTCTATAAATGTCATTGTGTGACAATAGTTACTAAAGATGCCTACTAGAATGTTACTAGGATGTCTACTTCGTATTGCTTATTGAAGGATGGAAATGGAGAATTCTGTGCTTATTATTACAATTGTGAGTTAATTCCTCAGTACTGCATTACCTGGAGTGTATTTTAATTAAGAATCCCATTTTCGTTTGCTGGTATTTTGTTGTATGAATTACTATAACTTAAATGTTCTGGTGGGTTTCTTAATTTTAGATGCTATATTATGTAATTGATAAACTTAGATATTTGTGGGTCTTTTAAAAAATTTATTCTTCAAATGTTGTATCCTTAGATTCCTGTTGGTAGATGTCATTAAAAAAAAAAATAAAATAAATAAAGCAATAGTTGAAAAAGAACTAAACTTGAATTCAACTAAAACAACCTATCAGTGTCCAAGAAACAGCCTGCTAAATTTCAATAAAAATAAAACAAAATGTATTCATAGTATGTGACAGTCGCTTAGTAATTACTAATGACTGAATCTGAGTAGCTTCCTATTTTCCTACACCCATGTGGGTAGCTCATCTTTTACTGTGGCATTTTCTAGTTCTCTGTATTTCTGTGTGAGACAATAGATTCCAAGAGTGGGATGTTTATATAATTGAATTTTCAGTTGAGCTTGGCAAAGCTTTTCTCATTTTTTTCTGATTGATGATTTAAATGGTTCTTCCTTTATTGTTAGCTTTTGCCATATTGGTGTTTGAATACTTAATATATTCATAGCCTAATGGAAACTCCAACAGATGAAAAACTTTATTATAGAAATAAATAAATTTCCATCTATTTGTGACCATTTTATAACACCTGAAATTAGAGGTGCTTGTTTTTGTTTGTTTGTTTTTTCTCACACACTGCGTGTGGTTGGTGGTAACACAGAAAAAAAAACAAAACAAAACAAAATACAGCTCTAGAATCTCAGGGTAGCTCCCTTCCCACAAAAATCTCCCTTTTACCTTGTTAGTCACTTCATTCATTTATTCATTCAGCAAAACATTACAGAATGTCGAGAGGCTCAAGGTGAGAAAGACCTGGTTCCCGCCTCGAGCCTCGCCCACTAGCACTACTGCATTGTACAACCCCAAAGGCATCATTCAAGTTGTAATCTATGTGCAGTGGCCAGACTGCAAAGCTACATTCCAGGGCAAATATTTGGGAATATTCCGAGAAGCCCACAGACATCACCAAAAAAATGGGCCCTGATACTCTGTACTGGAAAGGTTTTTGCCTTTAGGTCTTGCATCTATTATCTAACATATTAGGTGGTTGTCAAGTATTTTACTGTAAAATATCAATCATCCAGTCATATATCTTAGTAGTGCCCATTTCAGCATTCTTATCCATAGTCCATCAAAGTCTAGCTATGCCATTTGATGACTGGAACTAAATATATCAACTTAACATAGTGTAAATTGAAGTTCAGAATTCTCCTTATAGTAAGATAATTTACATGGTTTTAGCAGTGATTTCTCTTCACAATATGCCACATGAAGTTTCTTGAAATAGATTGCTTGATGTGTCTTTTGCTTTGATTTTTAAGATAATTACCCATGAATAAATTTTTCCTAATTTCCTACATTATTGCATAAGGATTAATACATTTGCAGAGACAAGCCTTAAAATATGACTTCCTTATTTTGCATCAGCTGTCATATAAACAGAAATTAAAGATGTGCAAGGCTTATTAATTTTCTTTTTTTCTCGTTCTGCCTGATCTATGCTTATTCCTTAGAGAAGGGCCGTCATTGGTAGAATTTTAAATGAATTATCAAATGGAACTTCTTTCATTGTTCCATAATACAAGAAATAATATTTCTCTCCTATTTCTTGTAATATTTTTCATTTTTTTCTTATAGTAGTCCTCAGTGAGGGCATTTCCTATTTATATTTTTATATTAATTGTGACTGGTTGCTGGATGTAAACAGTCCAAATATTCCCTATTATCTATGTAACCTAGAGTTATTACTTTAAGACTCCATCTCTAGAGTCTTCATTATCCGTGGGAGTCTGGGTTGAATTTTTAAGCTTTTTTTTTTTTTTTTTTGAGACCAAGTCTCACCCTGTCACCCAGGCTGGAGTGTCGTGGTGCAATCTCGGCTCACTGCAACCTCTGCCTCCCAGGTTCAAGCAATTCTCCTGCCTCAGCCTCCTGAGTAGCTGGGATTACAGATATGCGTCACCATGCCCAGCTAATTTTTGTATTTTTAGTAGAGACAAGACTTCACCATGTTGGCCAGGCTGTTCTTGAACTCCTGACCTCAGGTGATCCACCCGCCTCAGCTTCTCAAAGTGCTGGGATTAAAGGTGTGAGCCACCGCGCCCAGCCAAATTTTTAAGCATTTTTTAAACACAGCCAACATCTTATTTTCAGTGCATTAGGAATGATGGTAGACTTCAGTTTTCTAGGGTAGTTTTACTGTGTTCTCTGCCAAACCCTCTAATTTTGAAGATTTGGTTTTGATTTTAACTTTATCTTTGCTGGCATTTGTGTCACCTGGGAAGGAATCAAAGTTGCCATCTCTGTTTCGTCTTTTTTAACCTGACCAGGCTGACCAAATAAAGACAGGTTGTTCTGACTGCGGAGGCAGCATAGCATAATGAAGAGATTGCTAACCCTGGATTCAGGAGATGCAGTTTCTGATTCTGCGACCAACACTAAGACACTTAAACATATAATACAGCTTCCTTACATGTAAAAATCAAAACATTGTCTGAAGCCTTCTCAAAGGTACCTCTATCTCTAAATGTTAGCATTTGAGTAAATTGTACAGTGGAGGGAAAGGTTTCCATGGAGACTGTTGGAGTTCCTTTGGAGTCTCTTAGAAATGAAGTTAGAGTTTAGATATTTTGGTGAAATTACTGAGTTGATTTTTTTTTAGTGTTTAATTTCGTATGATAATATTAGCTCTAAATCAAATGCCTTTTTCTGTTGCAGTATCTTGTGTGTACTCCTCAGACTAGTTTATGCAATTCATTCATTTATTCCCTCATTTTAAAGATACTTACTGAACACCTATTTTGTACAAAGCAGTTTGTGAGATCTTGGAGCTGAAAAGATGAGAAAGATCTATTCATGCCTTCAAGGTCACAGGGAAAGACAGTGTGATGAGCCATAGCACAGGTATATGGTTAAGACAGTGGCAGCTCAGAGGTGAAGGTGATAAATTTGTCCTTGGTGAATGATTAAGGGGGTCAGGAGAGGCTTCACCCAGTGGTAATTACTCTGCCTGACTTCTCAAAGCCATATTTCCAAGCTGACAAAGCTAGGTTTGAAGGACATGTAGATCATGCCATGGACAAAGATGAACAGGTGAAATATCTGGTGTTTTGTGGATAGAGATGGAGGATAGGATTTCAGAAGCATTCGAAAAGGACAGTAAGGAGGAAGAGAGAAAGCGGTTGGAGATCAGATCGTAGAAGTATTTAGGAATACTTAGGATGTGGACAACTTGATGACTGTATACACATAGTGAAGAAAAAAAAAAAAGGCAAAAGATTTTAGATGATTCCTGGATCTGGTAAATGAACCAGACAGCAAAAATACAACTTTGCCATTTCATTAGAAAAAAATAATAATAAATGTACATAGTACTTAAAGTGTATAAGCAAAAATTATCATTGGAACATAAGGAACATTTATGCTGGTTGGTACTTTAAGATGGTTGGGCTTCTCAGTCTTCCCTGTTAGTTTTATTGCTGATGTAGATCCTAGTAAGAGGATTCTAATCACTTGCCTGGTGCCTCCCTCCAAGTCAGCAGCAGGCCATCCTGGGCCTTGAGTCTACCGAACTATATTAGCTTCCTGTACTTTATTTTTTACTTTTGTTTTTATTCTGATATGCTTAATTTGTAAGTAGAACTTCTTAGAGATATAATTTTGTTTCATAGTTGAAAAATAAATGTTACAGTTTCTCGTTATATTAAAAGTTTATTGTTTTGAATCAAATGTTTTCTAAGATGGGCTTTTACCCACAATCTAGGGTTATATTTTCATTCCTTGAGAGTAAAATACTCCATAGAAGTATTTGACTAAGATATATTGTGCCTATCTGTGCCTAATGAAGCACTAACCACAGTAAATGATGAGTGGCAGTTTAATCAATTCGGTTCCTTCAGTAGTCACCAAGGGCATGCAGAATGTAATTTTTTAATCTTTCACTTTTCAAATACTGCAAATGCCAAAATGAAAAGATTAAGTCTGTTATATGTAATAAATTTTCTTTCAGAATATAAAAAAAAAAGTCACTTTTTAATTTTCATCTTTTTGAAGCTGACCTCCTAGGGAAGAAAGTTCTTTGGTCTATTTTACAAATATATACATTCCTTCAGAGAAGAGTAAGATAAATAAATGGCTACTCTGGTGCATCAAATAGTTCTAGCTTTAATTCCTTAATGGTTTATTTCAGTGAACCATGGCTAAATAAAATTACCTATTAGGTTAATTAATGTGGAAGCATTCTGAGCTTGTATTGCATCCCTGTGCGTTAAATTTAGATTATGTTTTGCATTTAATCTAACTCATTTCAGTGATCTCCTCTTTCTATGTTATTCCTTTGGCTGGAGCTTGAATATATGTTCAGATAATTGATCTGAGTTATAAAACTCCATTCAAAACAGAATTACCCAAATTCCTTTACATTCTTGCCCCTTGGTATCTGATTTTGAGAACAGCAGCATCAACATGGCTTGGAAGCTTGTTAGAAATGCAGGATCTCAGGCCTCAACCCATACCCAGTAATTAGAATCTGAATTCTAAGAAGATCCCCACGTGGTTAGCATACACATTAAAGGATGAGAAGCACTGCTTCAAGTACTATTTTTGGAAGGATACATAGGATTCGAGGAAATTTCTGATGCCAGCATAATGTCAAAAGGCAGAAAGGCAAGAGAACTAACCTGTAGTGAGTTATGGTTCTGTTCATCTGCTTGCCTCCTGTCAGAATCAGAAACAGCTTGACACTCCCTTTTTTCATATCCTTCTTTCCAAAGGTTTTGACAATTTAGATGGCTCTGAATGGCTCTAAATAATTTTCTAAACTTGAGAAGAGGCCTCTTACCACTTTCAGTTAGGAAATTGTGTATAAGAAGGGGCAGGTCTCCCCCCACCATAATAGTCTAAGTTTGATGAGTCATTGTTCCTGCTGCACATATGGCAGTGCACGGGCAGTGCTGTGTCATGATCCCTCTAGAACTGAAACTGTCACTCTGCTTGAAGCTTTCAGTCCTAAGGAATCCCAAGCCTTTCCTAACACATGGATGAAATAAAAAACTAAAATCTAGGCAATGTTTTCTGACATTTTCATTGCACCGTATTTTAAAATATTAGAGTCTTTCTACATTATCTGCTGAGATTGAGCCAAACATTTGCCTTGAGAATTAGGGAAGAAGGAGAACAATGGTTTTTTTTTTGATATCTTAATCTAACCAAAATTAGATTAATGTCAACTAGAGAAATAATAACCTTTAGGTCTTATTCTGCTTCCTCATGTGATATAATTATTTATTGAGTTAATTACCATCTAGTTAACATATCTTTTTGAGAAAATTGAGTATAGTCCACTGAAAATATCATGGATCAAATGCAGATTTTTTATTATGCATGCTGATGGATGTAATTAATCCATATTTTAGTTGAAAGATATAAAGTTATCCTACACCATAAAATCCCAACAGGACTATGATGAACAGATACATACATGACAAGGCATATTAGCTGGTGCCTTTTTGACCTAACCCTATTTCATTCAGGTCTGGTTATGTTGCCGTATCTCCAAAACCCCTATCAGTCATTTGGATTATATTTTTAAAAGTAAAAGACCAAATCTTTGTTCTAAGAAAGGTGATGATGGCTACTACATTTACAAGTAAATAAATAAATTGCAGTTGTAGAAAGTATCATGGAGAGCACAGAGTTAGGGGACCTAACATAGTCTAAGAGATCCAGGAGGCCTTCCCACAGAAGTAACCCTGAACTTGTCTTTCCCTGTTCTAATGGAGGAAAGTTCTTACTCCTTCCCTATGAATTCCATTTTTTTCTATGTACTACACACTCCACCCCACCATTTCCCCAAATATAGTATTTTAAATAAATCTTTTCACCTTGAATTCCTTTGCCATAGAGTATATGTATATATACATTTTCAAATACTTTCATATGAAATTTTTAATTTAATTTTTTAATTGACAATAATTTACATATTTATGGGGTACATAGTGATGTTTTGATATGTATAATATATAGTGATAAGATCAGGGTAATTAGCCCATCCCTCATATAAACTCATATAAAACATTTATCATTTCTTTGTGTTGGAAACATTCAATATCTTCTAGCCATTTGAAACTATATAATATAGTATTATTGTTATAGTCTTAATAATATATATAGTATATGTTACATATAATATAGTCTTATTTTCTTAACTATAGTCATCCTGCAATGGTATAAGACACGGAACTTATTGCTTCCTTCTGGCCGTAATTTTGTATCTTTTAATAAATCTCTCCCTATACTTTCCTTCCCTACCCTTACCAGCCTCTAGTATCTTCTGTTCTACTTTTTACTTCTACGACATTGACTTTTTTTAGCTTCCATATATGAGTGAGAACATGCGGTGTTTAACTTTCTGTTCCTGGCTTATTTCACTTAACATAATGTCCTCCATTTCTATGTTGTCACAAATGACAAGATTTCATTCTTTTTTATGGCTGAATAGTATTCATTGTGCTTGTAGACCACATTTTCTTCATACATTTATCTGTTGTTGAACACCTAGCTTCATTTCCTATCTTGGCTATTGTGAATAGTTCTGCAGTAAACATGGGGGTGCAAATGTCTCTTCAATATACTGATTTTCTTTCCTTTGGATAAATTCCCAGTAGTGGGATGGCTAGCTCATATGGTAGTTCTATTTGTAGTTTTTTGAGAAACCTCCATACAGTTCTCCATAGAACATTCCCACCAACAGTATATAAGAGTTCCCTTTTCTCCACATCCTCATCAGCATTTGTTATTTTTTAATCTTTTTCATAATGGCCATCATAATTGGAGTGAAATGTCTTATCGTGATTTTGATGAGAATTTCCCTGATGATTAGTGATGTTGAGCACTTTTTCATGTTTCTTGGCCATTTGTGTGTCTTCTTTTGGAAAATGTCTGTTCAGATTATTTGTCCCCCCTTTTTTTTTCTTTTAAAGAGACAGGGTCCTTCTCTGTCACTCAGGGTGGAGTGCAGTAGTACAATCATAGCTCACTGCAGCCTCAGTCTCCTGGGTTCCAGCAATCCTCCCACCTCAGCCTCTTGAGCCGCTGAGACTACAGGTGCAGTCCCACCATGCCTGGCAATTTTTTTTTTAAATTTTTTGTGGAGACAGTCTTGCTATGTTACCCAGATTGGTCTGGAACTCCCTAGTCTCAAGCGATTCTCCCACCTCAGCTTCCAAACTGCTGGGATTACAGGCATCGACCATGGCCCCCGGCCTCATCGACCCATTTTTAAATAAGATTGTTTTTTCAATGTTGAGATATTTGAGTTCCTTATATATTCTAGATATTAATCCCCTGTCATATAAATAGTTTGCAAATATTTACTCTCATTTTCTGGGTTGTTCTTTCACTCTGTTGATTGTTTCACTCTGTTTTCCTGCATGTAGCTACATTCCTACCCCACTGTATAAAAACTCAGTTTAAGTCAGTTGGGGAGAAGGATTTGAGACTTATCTCCTGTCCGTACAGAAGCTTTAAGTGTAGAAGCTTTTGGTTTGATATAATCCCATTTGTTTATTTTTGCTTTTGTTGCCTGTGCTTTTGATGTTTTATTCATAAAATCTTTTCCCAGATCAATGTCCTGAAGTGTTTCCCCTATGTTTTCTTCTAGTAGTTTTATAGTTTTGGGCCTTATGTTTAAGTCTTTAATCATTTTGAGGTGATTTTGTATACTGTGAGGCGTGGAAGTCTAGTTTTGTTCTTCTGGATAAGAATATCCAATTTTCCCAGCAGCACTGATTGAAGAGCTTGTCATTGTCCTGTGAGTGTTCTTGGCACTGTTATCAAAACACCAGGGGTTCAGCCTAGGTCCCATTTGCCTGCTGCACAGAAAGCCACTGACTGAGACAATGAGTTTTACCAGGGAAGAAGCCTTTGTTTGGGTGCTGCAGCTGAAGAGACAAGAGAAAAGTCTCAAATCCATCTCCCCAGCTGACTAAAATTGGGGGTTTATATAGTGGAGAAGGAATGTAGCTACATGCGAGGAAACAGGAATTAGGCAGAAATAAGGAAGAGAAGTTTCAGTTCTGTAATACTGTTGGAGTTCTGAGTGTGGGTTTCCTGAGAAACAAACTCAGATAAGACAAATATGTTTCAAGCTTTAAGACCAGGAGATCAATTTCTATGTTTATTCTTTTAAAAAGCCCATAAACATCAGACTTATGGGAAATCATGACATACCACTTGTGATGTTAACCTTTGTCACATGGCTGAGATAGTGTTTGCCAGTTTTCTCCATTGTAAATTTGCCGTCCACACCCACTCTCCACTCCTACTTCCTTACTATACTCTTTGGAAACAAGTCACTAAGCTCAGCTTACACAGAATAGCCAGGGGAACGAGGGTTGCATTGCTTTTGATTCATTCAGCAAATATTTTTGAGCCCTTATTATGTGCCTGACACTCTGCTATGTCCTGGGAATAAGGTGATATCCACAACCTTGTCCCTGATCTTGTAGATGTTCCATCTAGAGGAGACACACGCCCAAAAGCCAAATGCAATTGAACATTTTTAAGTGTTTTGAAGGGGACAAACTAGGAAAAGCAGGGTGAGACACTGGGGCTGGGGCCGTAAGGAGGAACTGCCTTACAGGTGGTCACTGGGAAAGACATTTCTAAGTGGAGCTATTTGCACTAACCCCTGAACAGCAAAAAGCAATTAACCAGGTACAGAGAAGGCAAAGGGAACAACAATCCGTGCAGAGATCCTGGGATGGGAAGGAGTGTGGCAAGTTTTATGAGAGGACAGTGGAACAGCATGGCTGGAGCAGAGAAAATCTAATGTGGATACAGACGTGATGTAAATTTGGAGATAGAAGTCAGTTGCACAGCATGTGGAGGCTTCACTGCCTGCAGCCTCTACTGTTGATTTTAAGGAAGAAAAAAGTTCAAGGGATAATTTTAAAAACTGGATTCCTCTCCTGTTGTCAATATAGGGGCACGCATGTAGGGTATGAGTAGAAAGAAAACAGGTGGAAAGAAAATCCTCTGAAATCAGGATAGAACCAGCATAATTTTGGAAACCCCTTATGTTTATAAAATTAAAGTTAACAGGTAAAATTTTCTAATGTTTATAAAATAAAAGGTAGTACTTCCAAGCATGGTATAATGCTTCCCTATCTTCTAAATATAAAATAGAAACTTTTTTAAAGTTAGTAAAATAAACTGTCCTTCTCCCTCTCATGATACATATCAGCTCACCAAATTCTCTATTTTGGGAAAAAGTTAGATGGCACCTTATTTAAAAACATCACTACACATATTTTCTCCCAATTTATTTCTCAGTTCAAAACACTTTAGAGATTAAAATATCTATCTTCAAGTTTAAAATATCTACTAATTTTTGACAAAATGCAGGAAACTTCTAAGGCATATTTTATTACAGGAAAACTGCTAAAGAGAGTAGTGAAAAAACAGATCATAATTAAGAGATTATTTCTACTAATTACTTACAAATAATCATGACATATTATACTTTCTTTATTTGTTTTTCCATAACTGATTAGGATGACTTCTTCTATTACTGTGTTTTTTTGCAAGTGGAGCATAACATAGGTCAAGATTTCACAAACTTTGTAAAGGGCCTGATGGTAAAAATTTAGGTTTTGCAGGACATGTGGTTTCTGTAGCAACTACTTACCTTTGTCATTTCAATGAGAAAAGCAACCATACATGGTACCTAAATGAATGAGTGTGGTTGTTTTTCACTAAAGCTTATTTATAGATACTGAAATTAGAATTTCAGGTAATGTTCATATGTCACCAAATATTCTTCTTTTGATATTTTTCAAGCATTTAAAAATGTAGAAGCCATTCTTAGAATGGAATATGGACTTCTGCTCTCTTTTTAGATTTTTCTTCTCTTGTCCACATAGAGCCATAACAACAGCAGTTAGCTCTCTAAAGTTTCTTCAGTTTATTAGACCCTTTTTTCTCAACCTGGAATATTTCCATTCCCAGTGCCATCACTCCGTAATCCAACCAGCTTGCACTTGTCTAGCCCTTTCAGGCATTAAGCATCCTTGCTAACCCTACACTCTGAGCTAAGCATGTCCTCTCATGCTGAAGGAACTGTGTAAACTGAAATACGTTCGAATTACTGTGTTTATACCATACAGATCTGCTAAACAGAATCTTTATGGAGGTTTTCCCAAAATTAACAACAGTCCTAAAAGTTTACTGACCTCACCAACAATGAGAAGTGAAGCTGAGAAAAAAAAATTCTGAACTATTAGACATACCCCCAAACCAATGTTCACCACCATGCTAGAGGAAAGTCTAAGTTATCTCTACATTCTCGTTACAAAAAATGTTACTATAGAATTGTCATAAGAAGAATTAATTAAGATTATATAGCCAAAATTATAGAAAGAAATGTATTAGAGATTTATCAGATAAAGATAAATGTCAGATAGTTAATTTTACATTGTTTTCCTAAATGTCAGATTCTTTATTGCATTTGTTACCTTTTAAAATTTTGTGATTGCTTTTGACTGATTTGCTCATTCTAAATGCACTTTTATGGCCAATTTTTAGTTATAATTTTATAATCTTTTTAATAACAAAAACTCCCAGATTATGTAAGTTTCAATACTAAAAGATTGTCTGTCTCTGGTTGTACTGACAACAAATTGTCAATTCTGCTTAAAATTTTGTTTTGAATTGTGATGAAAAAAATCATTCATATACCTGAGACAGAAATCAAATTGGGAAATGTTTAGTTCAAAAAAATTGAAGAATCTGTGAGCCTCGGTGGGTGTTTATATATTACCTTACTGGGGAACTAATCCTAAAATAAGAATTTGAGCATACTGCATCCTGTGACACCTTTGATTGTAAGCTTTTGTGACCAGTTCTTATTCTTGAAAAATTTAGACTAAGTAGGTGATAATTACATAATTATTCAAATTCTCAAAAGAAGGAACAAAGGAGACATTTCCTGATATAAGATTATGTATCATAAATTATAGTGCTTCAAGTGGATGAATTTTTTTTTCTCAGTAAACCATTCAGTGCAGTCAATTTAATCCATTGAAAGAGGGAGCATGGGGCTAGTGGAGGGTAGAAAGAGGTGTGGGGAAAACAGACACTAGTTCTTTCATATTAAATTGAAGAACTCTTATTGCTGTATGGCAATAAGGCAGTCCAGTAATAAGGAATTCTGTTATATTCATATGTTGATATGTTTTATACATGTACTTTTTATTTTCTTTTACATTTTATCTCTTTTTGTGAGTCCTTTAAGTGTAATTCCCTCAGCTTCTTTAGTACATCCTCAAGCATCTTTGAAAAAGATGATGTCATAGGAAACATCCACTAGAAACGAAAATCCAAGTCTTAGCCAGCTAAGCAGATAAGAGCCTATAAAAATGCTACATCATTCCATTCCAGCTGAATAGAGTTGCAGCATAGATTTGTCTTTTAATCGTTCTAAGTAACATATTATGGAGATGATATAGACTAAACACAAGTAGTGCTAAAATAAATTCTATAAGTAGTTCTGGCAATGTAATAGTTACTTTCCTAGCCAGCCTAGCTGTGTACATAATGGGGGTGGCATGGCTTCTGCTAAGGCTCTTCACACTCTGAGCTGCAGCTTATGGTGGGAAAAAATGAAGACCGAAAAGTAAAGAGCAGAGAGGATACGCTGAGTGTAAAAAAGGAAGGTGCAGGTAGCTATTTAAGATCCAAGGTGTTTTATTGTGTAAACTTAAATAAGAAGAAAATAGTCTTAGAAAAGAATTCCTGACAGAAAAATTTGGAAAGCCACCATACTGAAAATTTAAGTAGACTTAACCAGACATCTGAAGCCCTAATATTTATAAGCACATCATTGTGTTTTAATATCCTAATAAAATAATTCTCTTGATACCTATGTTGTCTTTCAAATCTAAAATGAAAACATGTTGTGTAAAAACCCATCTACCTAGAACACTGGTTTGAAATTATTTACTACTTAAATAAAATTACATCCTATGATATAAAATGGCATTTGTTTGTTTTGAGTCATTTTAACACTGTATATTATTGGTGTTTACTTTGAATAAGAATCATGTGGTACAATAGGGAAGCAATTTCTGCAAATACATCACTTCTTTAATTCAAAACACTGTTTATATACAACTGTGATAACAACTGGAGTAGCTTTAGAGAAGTAGGTCACTTGGTCTTAACCCCTAGGTTTCTGAAATAAAGACTCAAGGGTTTGCTTGCCCTAAATTGAGTATGGGGGTGCAGCAGTGGAAGAAGTGTCCCAATATGTTCATGGTTTTATTAGAATACTTGCAGGAAACATAAACCCATTCAAATACAGCCAATGTAAAAATCTGGAGAATTTCCAGGAGGTAGAGAGTTCTAAAAAACAAAACGAAACAAAACAAAACTGGATCATCTGAACATCTAAGCCTGCAGAAGTCAAGAACCTAGTCAGTTCAGGGGATTTCATCTGCAGGAATGTGTAGCCATTCATGCTACTTCCCTGACACTAATGTGACTTAGCCATCTACATATGCTAGTTTCTTACCATACTGCCCTATTCTCCAGAGGAGCAGAAGTATCTAAGTGGCTCCCTGTCCATACTATGGATTGGTTATTCCTGTTGGGCTAGGTGCAAGATGCAGCAGTCTGGGAGGCAAGGCCTTTTGATTTACTGGACTAACTTGCTAGGTGGGAACTGTGAGATTGGCAGGTCAAGCTGCGAAAGAATGTCAAGCATAGTAGATGGCGGCTGATATATTGAGTAAGGGCTTAATCCATAAGCTCATAAGGGGAGCAATTCTGTCTGCTGAAAGATCCATGAAAGGCATCACAGAGGAGATGCATTTAAATAGGATTATAGTGGTTGAGGTGGAATTTGCTATCAAGAGCAAATAGGCAAAGAAGGAGGGTACTCTAGGTAGTGAAGCAATTTGAGTAAAATGGTATAGGTTTATGCTTGGCACTCAGGTACATCAGTCTGGCTCAGTGATTCTCACTGTAGCTGCCCTGAATCATCTGAGCAGCCCATGTGGATGCCTGGGCTCCAACCTAGATAAATTGAAACAGGATCTCTGGGGTTTGTGGTCAGAGATATGCAGTTTCTTAACCTTCTCCAGGTGATTCTAATGCAAAGAGGATTGAGAACCACTGAATGTCTAGAGGCTACAATACTTTATGCATTTGTGAAATATAGTTGGAAAAGGATGTTTGAACATGACTGTGAGGACTCATATATCAAGCTAAGGACTTAACTGTATTCTGTAAGTAATAGCACTAGAACGCACTATTTGATTGGTTTCCACCCTTTTCTGAGCCCAGTATAGTTGCATCTATTTAGAGTTATTTCAGGGCAGTAGATGGGGGCAGGAGGAGTGGGTAGGTTATGGGATCTAGGTGTACGTCACCTAGATAGCTCATGGTGCTCATTAAAAATACTGTTTATCAAATAATTCCATTAAAAATGGGCAAAAGACATGAACAGGCATTCTCAAAAGAAGACATACAACCAGCCAACAAACATACTAAAAAATGCTCCACATCACTAATCATCAGAGAAATGCAAATCAAAACCACAGTGAGATACTATCTCACACCAGTTAGAATGGTTATTATTAAAAAGTCAAAAAACAACAGATGCTGGCAAGGCTACAGAGAAAACGGAATGCTCATACACTGTTGGTGAAAATGTATAATTAATTAATTCAGCCACCATGGAAAGCAATTTGGAGATTTCTCAAAGAACTTAAAACAGAACTATCATACAACCCAGCAATCTCATAACTAGGTATATATCTGAAAGAAAACAAATCATTCTAAAAAAAAAGATACATGCACTCACGTATTCACCACAGCACTATTCACAATAGCAATGACATGGACTCAGCCTAGGTGCCCACCAACAATGGACTGGAGAAAGAAAATGTGATACATACATACCATGGAATACCATGCAGCCATGAAAAAGAATGAAATAGTGTTGTTTGCAGCAACATGGATGCAGCTGGAGGCCATTATGGTAAGTGAATTAACACAGGAACAGGAAACCAAATACTGCATGTTGTCATTCATAAGTGGGAGCTAAGCATCAGGTACTCATAGCATAAAAATGACAACAATAGAAACTAGAGACTACTAGAAGGAGGAGGAAGGGAGGGAGACAAGGGTTGACAAACTATTGGGTACTATGTATGCTCAGTACCTGGGTGATGGGATCATTCGTACCTCAGACCTCAGAGTCACACAGTATACCCATGTAACAAACCTGCACGTGTACCCCTGAATCTAAAAAGTTAGAAGGAAAAAGAAAACTGTTTACCCGCTGCTTCTCTTCTGTAGGAGTGGATATTCTAATTCCAGATTTAGTTTTCCTAAGCAGAATGTATTGAAGTTTTGTAATTATTCTTTCTTCTCTCTTTAGGGGAGTAGGTTGCATCTTTGTTGAAATGATCCAAGGAGTTGCTGCTTTTCCAGGAATGAAAGACATTCAGGATCAACTTGAACGAATATTTCTGGTAAGTCCTTTACAGAGTATTTCTGAGAAAAAATGGTTTCTAATTAGTCACTTAATGACAAATTTTACAGCAGTCTGTGGAAAATAATTTAAAACAAATTTATTGTCACATTTGGTTCTAACATATTTTGGACCTTTGAAAAAAGCAGGAAATCAGTTAAGAATTATGTTTTTATACTACTGTACATGAATAACATGTCAAAGTGGTAAGAAGGAACAGGGCGGGAGAGGCAATATAGAGAAAGTAATGGGTTAAAAATGACAGAAGAATTCCAAATAATTAATATAGATACTCCCTCCCCTTCATGTAGGTGGAGCTTAACTCCCCCGTCCCCCTTGACTGTGAGCTTTGATAACTTCCTTCCATAAAGCAGAGCATGGACAGTGGGAAGACGGTGACTTTACAATAGAGACACCAGTTAAACAGTACTTCAGTCAGGTTTTCCAAGGCTATCATCATCAAAGATAAGTCATGTTAGTGGGGTGTACCCTTGATATGATGTGTTGATAATGGCAGCTCACCTCTGTGGTCTTCCTCCCCAAACCATAGCCCCAGTTAAATCGTAAAAAATACATCACACGAGCCAAAACTGACAGACATTCTACAAAATACATGACTAGTAGTCTTCAAAACTGTCAAAGTCATCAAAAACAAGGAAAGTTTGAGAAACTGTCATAAATCACAGGAGGCTAGGGGAGACATGACAACTCAATGTAATGTGGTCTCCTGGATGAAATACTTGAAAGGAAGAACATTATTAAGTATGTTGTTCAGTTAATATCAGTGTACCAATGTGAGTTTCTTAGCTGTGACAAATGTACCATATTATGTAAGATTTTCACTAGAGAGGGAAACTGGGCGAGGGGTATACATGAGCTCTCTGTATTATGTTTTGTAACTTTTCTGTAAATCTAAAACTATTCTAAAATTAAAAGCTTATTTAAACTTTTGAAAGTCTGCAAAAAGTAAGTGTTCTAGAGCCAGACTATCTGGACTTACCACCCTTCTCTGTCACTTTTTAGCCATGGGACTTTCAGCAAGGGGCTTATTAGTTCTCTGAGCTTTAGTTTTCTCATGGTTGAAATGAGGGATAATAATAGCACCTTCTTCATAGGTGGCTTTGAAGAATAATTGACTAATATATAAGTTCTTTTCGGACTCTGCTTGGCACATAGTAAATACTTTACATATATATAAATCATTGTTATTTTTATTACATCATTTTATGCCAAATACTTTTATTCAGTAGAGTTTCCACATTAGCTAATATTCATATAAACCTGTAATTTAAAACATGAAATCAGAGTTAGACAAATTAAGTGCAACATTAAAATATAGCTATCATATTAAGAATAAAATCTGCAATAGAGCGTAGTGATACAAACTGAGGCTCCATCACTATTGTGTTCACCTTAATGTCAGCAATAAAATGGTAAGAAAAGAAGACTAGAAACTAGGAAATTAAAGCACATCTGATTCCTCTATGCAGCAGCCTATATCCCTGTGAGTCACTGTGCGCTAACAACAAATGGACAATCAACAAAGTACCTAACATAGAAACCGTCCTCAAAGTGTTGTCCTGTTGGTTTTGTTCTTTCAGAAACCATCTGTATCCACTTCCTTTCAATTTTATTTTATTCGATATCTATAAATTCCCAAAAATGTTAACATGATTATAAAAATAGTGTATCTTTATAATGGAAAATTCCTACAGTGTTAAAATGAATAAAAGCTGAAAAAATCACCCTTTGTCCTACCATGCAGAGAAAATCACATCTAGTACTTGGACATATACCTTCCATAGAGTTTTTCTATACATATTTGAAAAGATTGAATCATATCTTGTATATGCTTTTGGAACCAGCTATTTTCACTAAACAATTTGTAATTAGCACCTTTCAATGAAAAATAAATTCAGAAACCTATCATTCTTAATGACTGGGGAGTGTTTCGTTGTATGGATGAGACATTATTTACTTAACCAGCCCAATATTGATAGCTTGTTTTCAGTTTTTCACTATAATAAAATGCTGCACAATCATCCTGTTAAGAATAATTATTAGAATAAGAAGTCCTTATTTCAATAAAATTTAATTTATATAGATGTATTGACCATTTCTTCATATCCATCCCTTCATTTAAACTCATGAAGCCCTTTTTTCTCCCTGCTCCCAAGAACGTCTCTTATTCACTTTACTGAGATTGTACTGAGTCTATAAAAATAATATAAAATAGTACTTTCCTATCCAAGATTAAATTACTCAATTTTATGGCCATTAGCATAAATGTGCAGCTTTTATAAACATGTTTGTTTTTTCGTTCTACTCAATACTTTACTTTTATTCAATTATTTTAAATAACTTTTTCACAATAATTTTCTTAAAAATATAAACTTTTCCATATATTTTGTATTGACAAAAATGGCCTAGAAGGAACTTCAATGGGCTGTAGTGTATATACATTTTTATGCAAAAACATATCTCCAAATATTTAGCATTTTTATTTACATAAAGCTCATGTATAATAATAATAGTATCACTAAATTATATGCTGATAATTTTCTAAACTTTAGACTCCACTTTTCACTCTCTGATAGCTGTTGAACAATAATTATGTAACTTGTCAAATTACTGATATCTGGTAGAATTATTACTATACTGTATTTGAAAGCAGAAAACTTTAAAAAGGGAATTGTACTGAAAGACATAGCTCCACTTATATATTACTTTAGCTTGAATTATAAAAGAAAAGAAATTGTTATATAAGTGAGATATACAGCAACAGAACAAAAAAGTGAGTTTCATAAAAGCAAAATTTATTGACATAGCTTAGTCAAAGCTTTCATTTGAAATCTTTGTTTAACAGAAGTAATTTCCATTGGGTAATGTCTTATTGGATTACTTCCTGTATGAAATTTTGCTATTATTTATTAATATTATGGCATTAGTTTCCTAATTTTATGGGTATTCGGAGACCTTTGAGCTATGACTAGGCTTTTAATAAGTCAGAGATATAAATCATTTTAAATTTCCCATGGGATTATTGATACACTAAACTACCGTTGCTCTTGTTGGAGCACAGAGACCCACAAATGCAGATAAGCATCATGATTTATGGCAATAGTGCTTTCATTTACTGTAGTTATTTTACACATCTAATGCCTCTTACAATAAAATGTCCTTTGATAATTAGGAAATGAAGATCATCCTCTATATAAAATTACTGCTGTAGAATTAAATGATGCTATGTTTTGCCCTGAAGAATTAGACAAAGCCAGATAAAGAGAAATCTAAAGAATTCTTTCAACATTAAATGTTATCATTTTAAATATTTTATTTTCTCTACTGAATTGTTTAAATTTGCAAGTATTAGCTATATTATCACACAAGTAGACTCTCTCAAGACTGGTGTGATCCTTGGAGGAGGAAATTTTATAAACCCAGTATGGTTAAATCACTGAGAAAAAATAAATGCTTTTCCTCTGTGACCTTTTATGTCTAATCTTGGAAGGAATGACTATTAAATAGTGATTAAATCCACTTTAACAGGCCTCTAATATAAACTGCCAGAGACTCTTTTCTAAAGTGGCAGTTGGATATCTAGCCTCTGGTAAAGCATTGCCAAGGAGATAATCAACTTTGAAAAGTCATGAAACATGGGATTATTTGGTTTGTTTTGTGTTTTAATACGTGGATTAAGTTCATTCATTTGCCTGTGAACTGTACATAGAAAGGTGGTTAATAACTTTGAAGCACAAAATTAATAGCGTGTTACCCAAGACAGCTAATATAATTAGTTCCCACACACTGAGTCTTTATAAAATATGTGAAAGGAAATAAAGACCGGTTAGTAAAAGTCTTTACATTTTTCTTTCTAAGGTTCTGTTTTCCCTATTCTCTTTTTTTCTTCCTTTGGTTGAAGGGAGCAGTTCACAGTTTTAACAAGTTCAATGAATTCATTTCTGGAACATAATAACCATGTTCATATATATAAGGTGAGCTGGGGTATGCTACAATCTGAAATTTCACCATTAAATCATTTTCCTTGACATTGTGATATGCAAGAAAGGAAGGAAGATGATGGAATTTTGATAAATTATATTCAAGACATTTTGAATTGGCAGGTAAATAGGCACCTAATTCTCCAAGCAGTAACTCTGCTCTTAGGTGGAAAGAGTATTTATTTTCACTTCTTTAGCATTACCCGGTTTTTAATATGGCATGGTGTATTCTATTCACCTCCATTATTTGCAGAATACGCAGCAAATGCATTCATCCAGGTGAATATATATTCGGAGTGACAAAATCACAACTAATAAAAATTTTGTATTCTAAACATATTATTCTGAATTGAAAAAGAAGGGTACTTGGTGCAACCCTGGGAATATGTGTCTCTCTCACTTCAAAACAGCTGAACAAATGGCAGGGAATGCTTGCACAGCTGTCTGAAACCTTTGGCAGATGCTTCTGGGTCTCTGTGGCTCATGGCCCGTTGTGTAACAGTCACGACAAAGGAGCTGGCATGATTCCGTTTTTCAGATCTGTTCTTTTTCTGTCTTTGAATGTTGATAACCCTGATAAATCACACCTTTCCTCGTCTCCTGGGTCTCCTGGCTTACAATGAAATTTCATCCACTGGTTTTTAAACTATTGTACATTATTTGATTGATGCGATTGTTAAAATATTCCTCTTCATCAATATGTGCCATTCAGAATTTGAGTGAGTGCATGTGTGTGTGTAACGATCCACTTGCAACTTTGAAAGGTACTATAGTACTCAGTCTGGCTTTTGAGTCGGATTATTCCTTAAGCCACTGCACTTTGCATTAAACTGACTGTAGAGATACAGTTTACAGATTCAGTTCCTGTCCTTGTTTTCCTCCACATGGCTCTGATTCCAGGATCTTTAGAACTGGAACCATAATCCTACAGCTTCATGCTTGGTTAGGAAAGACTTATAGAATGTAAGGGAAAGCTGATACCACCTCCTTGATGGTTATTACCATTCAGGTGGATGTATTGTAACAGCCACATGGTTAGGATGGAATATTGCTATCACAGATTTGTATCATCATTACCATTACTGGATTTGTTTTAGGTCATTTCTGCCATACTACTTCAGCAGTTACTCTGCAACATTAGGTACAATGAAAACATAGAAGAATTATGTGTCATGATGTCAGCCTGGAGTAATGACCATGAAAATCAGGGCAGGTGGGCAAGGCATACTTTAGGAATGGAGTCATGAATAATTGCTGAGCAATTGATCAGCAGATGTGAGACCCAGCAATAACAGTGGATTCTCTATTAGTTAAAATACTGAACTCTAAGGGTTAAATGTTGTGCTCTAATCCAAGGTTTTTGTTTTCTGCCCCTGCTCACCCACTACCCCAGCAAGCCACCTTTTCAAATTGGACAGTAGTTTCTGCATTGTAAAGGAGGAAGTTAAACTAAGTGATTTCAATATTGTCTTGTAGCTCGAACCATTTTTTATTTTTTAAAAATGCTTGATGTTACTGTATTATGTGTAAGTTATGGGTGTTTAAAGAAAAATTGCTAAGAAAATTTTTGTTAAGCATTAAAGAAAGTATAATATTTGAAGTGAAAATAAAGGGGAAAAGGAGACATCAGGCAGTGGTATAGGAGTAGGTGAAAGGTGAGTTGAATGTTCAAGACTGCACTTTGATAGTTTAGCATTTTTAAACCTCATTTTATCCATAATGTAATAAAACAGCATAACAGGAGAGTAATGTAAGAGCATATTAACAAAAATAATACAATACAGTGTGGTAGTACGTACCTATGATCCCAGCTACTTGGGAAGTTGAGGTGGGAAGATCACTTAGCCCAGGAGTTCAAGGCTGCAGTGAGCTATGATTGTGCCACTGCACTCCAGCCTGGGCGACAGAGTGAGACCCCGTCTCTAAAAAAGAAAAATGTGATAAAATGATAAATTCAACTATATAAATACTGGCAGAAGTAGAGAATTAAACAACTCTTATTGGGGTGAAGAATATTGAAAATATTAAGCGACAATTTTAAAATTAGTTTTAGAAAAACAAACAAGGACAATAGATTATAATACTTTACCTCCCACCCTGGAACAAGTACCTCTTAATTTGTACTTGTTTCCTTCAAGCCTCATCTATAGGCATAGTCATTTACATGGTGAAAAATCTTTTCAGAGAATCAACTGTATATAAGTAAAAGAAAAGTATGAGAAAAAAATCACTGAGATATAACCAACATTAAACATTTTTGTATTCCCTTTTCTAGATTTTCACAATTGTGTTCATAATAAATTTATGGTTTTGTGTTTAGCTTCTCTTTAACATGAAATAGAGAGCCATTTCCAAGTCATTAATATATACTTGAAAATGTTATTTTAATTATACTATAATACCTTACAAATGTGCCCAAATAATAGAGAAACTCAAACATTTCTCTATTACTAGATAATTTGCTTGCAGTTTTTATGCTACAGTAAGAATTGCATATTTTTGCCCCATTTAATTATTCATTCATTCAGAAAGATTATTAGGCATCTTATGTGACAGTCACTGTGACTATGGTGGTAAACCAACAAACATAGCCCCTACTTGCTTCAAAAATACGGTCAGCTGAGCTACATTTGAATAGCTTTCAGGAAATCAGGTCAGAAAGATGTCGCAAAACTATTGTTACACATCTTGGATATAAATGATGTGAAAGAGGAAAGGGTCAAAGATAACTTAAAAGTTTCAAATCTGGGGAACTAAGTGATTAGTGAGGTCGTTGAAAATAGTGGGAACATTGAAAAGGACTACCACTGCAGGGAGAGGAAGAAGAGAGCTCAGGATACTGGACTTTATGTGATAGCGGGTGACCTCAGATGGACATGTCCAGTGTATAACTCATACACAACAAAATCAGGAAGATGGATGGGAATCAAGGAGCCATTCACCCAAAAGAGACAAGGTTGGCTCCCACATCATATTAGTTCTTGAATCATGAGAAGATAGAAGGAAATGCTGTGGACCACTGCCTACCCTGTAGGGGATGTTCATGTTTTGGGGGATTGGAGGGTTAGACCAGGGGAGAATCAGTACAGTGACACAAATCCAGGGAGGGTGACCAGAAGAGAAATAAAGGATAAGAACAGAAAAAGAAAATCACTCCCTGGAGCAAGATAATCCATCAGCTCAGGTCTGTTCAGTGGGTAGGGGTGGTGGGTTATAAAGCCAGAGCCCTTCCTTGCTTATTCCCAACGTGTTCTGCACACTGCTCATATAGTTTGTGGCACATTGTATGTGCCCAGTAAATGCTTTTAGCCCAGAGGAAAAGAAAGATTTCCTGCCCCAAAAGAGTCAATACAGAAAGCACATGTGGGTTTATTAAGAAAGGTTAGACTTTCCATGGTTTTTCAGAGGAGACCTGTGATTCTCTTTGATGTTTCAGTGATGCTGGAGTGAAGGTGGGTATAGCCTCAGAGGGAGGCATAGTTCTAGGTTTTCCACTCTTGGCTCTGCTTCTATTAAGATATTGCAGTGAAATAGATCCCACTACTGAAAGGAAGGTTGAAAAACCCTGGACTAATAACATCGTAAGGTCCTCCCTGGTCAATACTCTATGAGGAAAAAAAAAAGTCTATGTAGAAGAAAAGTGTTCAGAAGAGATCCAGTGAAAATGAAGATGTTGGAAAAATAAACACTGAGTGGTTCATGTATGGAGACATTAGATGGATGTTCTAATAAAGAAAGTTCCATGCTTCTAAGCAAATGGAAATGTTGGTAGCAAACTCCAGTAAGGTCATTTGTGTTACATGAAAGCTAAGACAGTGGAATATCCATCTATAGAATAGCTAATCACATTACTTCTAACTAAGAAAATTCTATTAAAAGACAAGCTGTTTGTGACCCAGATATTGAATTAACTCATGTAGTAAAAGAACTTCTTTTTACTTCAGTGCTTTTGCATTAGAGTACCACAAACTTTCTATAAAATGGGAAATGAGAACACTTTAATTAAATCATTCATTTTCTAAGTTACTCATTTATTCAACAGATATTTATTATGTGCCTACTCTGGCCTAAATAATCTTTTCATGCTGTGAGGAGACAGCAGTACACAAAATAACATTCCTGCTCTCATAGAACTGATATTCCTGTAAGGAAAGATAGACATTGAGAAAATAAATACCTAATGTGTTTCTTAAGTGTTATTCTGTGAGATGCCACTTTATACATCATGTTCTGGGGAGTTTTCTCTCAGAGGTGATACTTGTTCACTGAAGGTTGTAAGGGCGCCAAACTCACAAATAACAGGGATCAGAGCATGTGAGGCAAAGGGAGTAGCAACTTGGGTGGGTTTAATGATAATAGTATTAAATGATAGTTCTCATGCCTGAATTTGTTAAATTAAGGATCATTCTCCCACTTATTGAGGTGATTTCTGATGCTCTTGTTGCTTTGACATCCTTTATATGAAACATTTTCTTATTTGGGAAGTGCTTGCTTTGTGTGGAACATTAAATTTCTGTATATGTTACAATTCAGGCATTAGATTGAGTGACCACAGAGTTTGAAGTCCAACTGAATATGTATTCCAAGTAGTAATTATTCTGGGGCTAGGGATTTGGACTTTCTGAGTCAGTTCACCATGAGAGTTAGTATAGACAGAAGAAAATGGAAATGTTTCTGTTTTGGAGAGTAGATGATAGTTCAGAGGGGAGAATGGAGGAAGAATGTCCAGAGGATGAAGAGACCCGGAGAGTGCTTTTTTTGAAAGTCAAAAGTAGAAGAATTTCAAGAAGGAACTATATACCAGCTGCATCAAACACTCAGAAAGCTGAAATAGGCCACTGGTTGGTAACTTTTGAGTGCTGAATATGTGAAGCTAGGTTACAATGGATTTAAAGGGTGAGTGGGTAGTGAAGAATTGGAAAACACTGAACCTGTAGACAACTTTGAGAATTGGGTTAATGAAGAGAATTGATGTCACCTTGAGGATATTTTTCAATCAATATTCCGTATATTTTATAATCTAAGTATTTTTAAAATAATGAAAACTAGTATATTTGTAAAGTAAAGGACACCAAAGATCCAAGAACGCATGATGGATCAAGGTATTGGAGCAGTTAAGAGAGGATGTGTGGAGGAGACAGTGCCTTGAAATGTGGATGAAACATTTTTCCGAAAGAAAGGAAAGAAGGAGGGGAAGGATGGAGGGGGAGATTTGAATAAATGTTTTAGAGGAGAAAGAAGAAATTTGAAGATTTTATGATCTGCATGATCCCTACATGAAAGGGAGTGGGGTATGGCTGGCACAGTGATGTGCATATGGAAGGCAGATGATAAGGGAATGGATAATATTCATAATGCTGGTGAAATAATAAATGATTTGCAACTGATGTGATAGGAGGAAACAGTTACTGACTAGATTTTTAATCTATGTTTTATCTGAGACATTATTATGGAAATAGAAATGTTGTCTTTCCAATTTCTATGATTTGTGATCATTTACTTTCCTATTAACATAAGAATGCTTTTATATGTTTCTACTACCTATAAATACTTCCCCGTTGTAGTAACTTTTACCAAAGACTTTTCTGGAGGCTATGGCTTACCTCTGTGGTCTGTCTTAAATGTGTTGAAAAAATTTTAACTTAATGTATTGCTGCTTAATATTACTATCTTTTTAATATACATGACTTTATTGTCAACATATATGACTACTTCCTGGTTGTTCTGGTTATTTTTTCTTATGTAACCACCTCAAAATTCCCTAGTTTAAATCAACAATAATCATTTTTAAATTTTCTTTTATGGTTTCAGGGTCAGGAATTCAGTAAGGGCTTGGCTTGGCAGTTCTGGACTTGGGTTGCAGACACATGGTAGCTGGATCTCGACTAATCAGGGCTGGAGTAGTTGGGACTAGCCAAATATTCCTGTTTCTTTCTTCAGAGTCTTAGGGCTCTCCAAGGGTTCTTGCCATGTGGGCTGGTTTGGACTTCCTTATGTCATGGTGGTTGAGTTCCAAGAGTGGGTGGCCCAAGAGGACCAGATGGAAACTGTGTGGTTTCTCTTAATTTAGCTTCGGAAGTCACGCAGTAACTTTCTTCTGGTCATAGCAGTCACAAACCCTCACCCAAAGTCAAGGGAAGGAGACACAGATCCCATTTGTACATAAGAATGTCAAGAATGTCAGGGCTGTGTTTTCAAGCTGCCACACTGACCATGTAAATTTCATTAGAGCACATCACCAAGTCAAGCTGATAAACAGCTTTGTAGGGAGAAACTCCAGGAAACAATTTTATCAAGTTCCTGATTTTTTTGTTTTTCCTGTACTCCTTATAGCCATTATATTACTGCTTCCCATGCTAAATATAAAGTGTGAATTGTCAAGAGTGTTACTTGGTGGGTCATGAGGTCCCTCATTTGCTCACCCTTTTTTCTTCCCTTTTTGACTAACAAGTTCACAGATGTGTCAGACTGAAAAAGATGGTGAAATACTTGGATAGTGTGACACATCTGAGGCAAGTGAGGAGGTGGTGACACTTCTTAGCAGATTCCCTGAATGTTATCCATAAAGCGTGTTTTCATAATTGACATTCTGCCTTTGAGTAAAATTTTCATTTGCAGACCGCTTCCCCACGTAAGTCTTATTCCTCAGAACATTACATATGTTATCTCTTGAGGTGGGCAGCATCTAAGATGGCTCCTAGTGTGCCCACCGCCTGGTGTTTATGCCCTTGTGTAATGCTCTCCCCTTGAGTGTGGGGTGGACCTCATCACTTGCTTCTAATGGATAGAATATGGCAAAAGTGATGGGATATCACTTCTGAGACTAGGTGACAAAATGATTGTTACTTCTTGCTTACTTTCTCTTCCTCTCTTACCAGCTCACTGTGAGAGAAATCAGCTGCCATGTTATGAGTCGCTCTGAGGAGGGGCCCTCATATCAAGGAACTGATGTTTCTAGCCAATAGCCAGTGTAAACCTGAGGCTCGATAAGCCTTGTGAGTGAACTTAGAAGGGGATGCCTCCCCAGATGAGACCACAGCCATGGTTAGTACCTTAATTGGCTCCTTGTGAAAGACTGAGCCAAAGGCACCTAGCCAAGAGTCATTGGAATTCCTGACCAAAGAAAACTGTAAGATAATAAGTGTTTGTTACTTAAACACACTGGGTTTTGTAGTAACTTGTTCCACACCAGTAGATACCTAATATATCTCTTTTATAGAGATATACTAATAGATAACTATTATATACCATGACCAAGAAAGAGTAGATACTATTATTACTTTTATTTTATAGCAGAGAAAATTATCTTTAGAGATCATGTGAACTTCCCTAAGAAGACATGTTTAGTGTGTGCCAGAACTGAGACTAAATGCCAAATCTGCTTATTCTTTCATCAAAATACGGTTTTGTCTTTTTGTTTGGTTGTTTGTGCTCTGATTCTTAATCAGAGCTATGTCTTAGAATGACTTAGAATTATTTGTTGAATGCACATTCCTAGATCCCACTCAGGACCTTCTGAATCAGAGTCTCAGGGGATGGGACATCTTTCTGTATTCAAACAGATAAGCAGTCCCTGGTTGATGAGTTCTCTTAAGAATGCTGCTCTAAAAGATACGTGGAAGTCTTTGAAATGTTAAGCATGTTTTAAATTTCCTGGCCTTATGTGACAACCTTAAAACCTAGATAGTGTGGACATTCTATCTGGAATGTAGAAGTCATTCTTCAGTTAGACTGAGTCCTTTGTTTCGCACAGAGATACTTTTAATAGGACCTTAAGGGACCCTCCCTTATAATGAGTATATTCATGGCTTTGTGCTACTAGTATCAGGTGACTATTATTAATTGCATACACAAGCAAATGAAGATTTGTAATCATCATGTCCTAGCACTGTGATTTCTTATCTTGACTGGCCACTTGATTGACATTCTGTTTTCCACTCTCATTTTGCAACTTACCTTTTCTTATGCTTCAGAAGTCTTTACCTTCAAGGATAAATCTGTCCAGGATGTTAATCTTTTAGTGAGGCATGAGTTCATTTAAAACCTGACCTTGTATCATCTCCTGCCCAACCTCCTGCAAGAAAAAAGCCTCCTCAAAATATTCTATCCTAAATTGATTTCTTATGTCTCACTATTACATAACTTGATAAAAAGCTATGGCTGTTTGATTAAAATTTATTGTAAAATAATCTATCCAACTCATTGAAGCATTTCCCTTAGAGAACAGTTTTATTCTAAGTCAAGTTAACAGATTATCTGACCTTGGAGCTGAATTTGTCCTCTATCTCATTTGTCTCTTTTGGCAATGACAGTCA
This sequence comes from Macaca nemestrina, assembly GCF_043159975.1. Lineage (NCBI taxonomy): Eukaryota > Metazoa > Chordata > Mammalia > Primates > Cercopithecidae > Macaca > Macaca nemestrina. The sequence goes on from NC_092128.1 coordinate 70,602,297, forward strand.
TACACTTCCAGGTAATGTGTATGTATATAGGCTATGGCTTTCATATTCTTACTAAAATCTCTTTGTGGGTTTAGTTGTACTGGAAGTGTTGAAAACTGTATTTTAAATGTACCATTCAATGAAATTTTTCTTAGTATAATACCTAATATAAATTCAGGCTTCTATTAATTTTGAATAACTCTAGACATGAAAATTGTCAGTGAATCTGAGTCTCTGTGTGGGAATATATTCTTCTCCAGGACAAAAGCAAATGTCAGTATTGTCATATTTTACCTTTCATGTTGGTCAATCCCTGGTAAAGATGCAAGCATTGGTTTAGAGATGCATATGGTGCTATTAAACTTCTCTGCTTAAGTATCCGCCAGTTTTTCCTCTTCCTCTATCTCCAATGTCTACATATAACCCATCATTCAAAATATAAGAAATATTCCCCCTCACCAGTGAATTCTTCTCTGATTTTTCAATTGGAAATTCTTTATTTCTCCTGGACCTCTTGGTCTCTTTGCCCAGACCTTCTGGTGTCTCTCTTCAGTGTCTGCCTTGCACTGCAGCTGTTTTGCTCTTATTCTCCTAATAGAGTTTAGGATTTGAGAGTAGAGGTAGGAAGATAAGGAGTACTTTGTGTGGAGCAAACACTATGTGCCCTGACACAGCTTAGATATTGACTTGTGATGACAGAATTATTACAGAGGCCAAGGAAATTTCTTGAACTTCTCTGTGTTTCTTTTTAAATACATCTTTTGGAGAATTCTGTGGGAATGAAGTTAGAACCAAAGTTTAAAAATTAAACATGGTTTTCCTTCTTTCATTTGTTTGTTTAAAAATAGATGCAAATTCATGCTTTTTGTTAGTTTCTCTTGTTGCAGTTCCTTGTTCTAATAATACCTAAATCACTAATGCAGATAACATTTAACATTCAGATGCAGAGTTCATTTTCTTGAAGCTCAAGAGAGCAAATTACTATCAATTTTCCTAAGTAAAATTTGGTATTAAAAATGTTTCATGTTTGCCAAGTAGAAAGTAAACAACTGAGAGGTGTTAATAAAACCTTTTTGGAAGAATAATATTAGGTTCTTTTCTTGGCTCTCATATTATTCATAATAAAATGAATATTGCTTATCTGTCATATAGAATAGTGATATATGCACATTTAATTTGATTATTGACTCTTGGGATGTGATTCAAGTCATTCAGCAGTTGTGTGTTTGATAAGCCTGGCAGTGGGCTTCAATGAATTTCTATTTTGAAGAAGTTTGACAAAATTTTTGATGAATGTTCTTTCTACTACTTAATACAGGGAATGTCACTCTGAGGATATTATGAAGGTAAAATAATAAAGGAACTAAAATTGATTTTCAATTCCTTATTACTTTTCTACCTTATAGCAAAAATCTTTTTTAGGCATAAATAATCAGATAGTGCATAGAGTGGCTCATCTCATTATTTTGATCTTCCTAATATACCATGATGTCAAATTAGATGTGAAATGGAAAAGGATTAACTTGAGTGATATTTTAACCACCTTTCTAGCAAAATGTATTTTAGATGAATATAATGGGTTTTTCGTTTATCTTTCCAAATGTTAAGCTAATTTTTACAAGCAATAAAATATGCGATTATATGAGAAATCTCAGTACCTTCCACTTAATTTTGTTGTCAACCTAAAACTGCTTTAAAAAATAAAATCTATGAATAGAAAAAGAATGTTGTGGATAAATAGAAGCAGAATACTGTCCACAAAATCCATTCTTTTCTTTTGAGTTAATAGTAAGATTGTCCTTTCAGGAATTTCGTCTTCTGTCAGTGAGACACAGTGCAGAAGAGAATAGACACTTGGGCAATAAAAATATTTATTTCCTGACAGTTTTATGGACGCTGTGGCAGGTGGGATAGAGAAGTATCTTAGTCCATTTTCTATTGCTGTAATAGAATACCACAGACTGGGTAACTTGAAAAGAAAACAAATTTACTTCTTAGAGTTCTGGAGGCTGGGAAGTGCAAGGCTGAGGGGCTGCATCTGGTGAGGGCCTTCTTATGTCCTAACATGGTGGAAAACATCAGATGGCTAGAGGGCAAGAGCATGTCAGCTCAGGTTCTCCTTTTCTCTTCTTTTAAAGCGACCAGTTCCATCATGAGGGGCCCACCCTGCTGAGCTTATCTAGTTCTAATTACCTCCCAAAGGCCCCATCTCCAAATGTCATCAACACGTGAATTTGTGGATTAGGTTTCCAAAACTTAGATTTGGGGAAACACATTAAAACCATAGTAGGAAGTGCTAAAATAAGTAAACACCAGGCTATGAAGCAGAGGAATTAACAGTATAATAGGGGATCAAGCTGAAGCATTAAAAACTTGTCATCAGGGCTGGGTGACGTGGCTCACGCCTGTAATCCCAACACTTTGGGAGGTTGAGGTGGGCAGATCACGAGGTCAGGAGTTTGAGACCAGCCTGGCCAACATGATGAAACCCCATCTCTACTAAAAAAAAAAAAAAAAAAAAAAATTAGCCAGGCATGGTGGCATGTGCCTGTAGTCCCAGTTACTCGGGAGGCTGAGGCAGGAGAATCACTTGAACCTGGGAGGCAGAAGTTGCAGTGAGCCGAGATCATGCCACTGCTCTCCAGCCTGGGTGATAGAGCGAGACTCTGTCGCAAAACAAAACAAAAACCTGTCATCAGTACTCTGGGGTAGGAAAAACTGTTGGGGGACATTGCTGCTGCTGATCTTCTCCTTCCTATGTATTTAAGTTGGTATGAATTGGTTAAAATGGCAGCATTCACTTACTTGAGCAGAGCTGTATCAACATTACTTCAAAAAAGGTAAGAAATGCAATACCGTATTATCCTTCACACAAAACTCAGTAACTTTTTTTTTTTTTTTTTTTTTTTTTTTTTTTTTTTTGAGATGGAATCTTGCTCTGTCGCCCAGGCTGGAGTGTAGTGGCATGATCTCGGCTCACTGCAAGCTCCACCTCCCGGGTTCACACCATTCTCCTGCCTCAGCCTCCTGAGTAGCTGGGACTATAGGCGCCCGCCACCACGCCTGGCTAATTTTTATTTTTATTTTTATTTTTGTATTTTTAGTAGAGACGGGGTTTCACCGTGTTAGCCAGGATGGTCTCAATCTTCTGACCTCGTGATCCGCCCGCCTCGGCCTCCCAAAGTGCTGGGATTACAGGCGTGAGCCACCGCGCCCTGCCAGAACTCAGCAACTTTTAATAGAAAATAATCAACCTTCTACTCTTGAGTTGTAAGAGTGGTCTGTTTGTTCAAACATAGATATTTTGTGATTTACAAACAAATATTATTATTTAGTGGTGTAACTGTTTCTGTAATTCCAATTTGAAAAAAGTAATGACTGAGCCATATGATGAAATAGTTTCTTCTTCTCTAGAGATGTATATAATTATTTGACTCCTAGTTTGTAAAGTGGCGATTTTATTTATGAAAATACTACAATAAGCAAGCTTATTTTTTTTTAAATAAACCAACTGCTTGGTATTTCTTTGCTTAGAAAGTTAGTGAGCTGAAAAATACACAGCAGAATGCTCACTTCCTCTTGCTTTTTGACTTACCATCCCCTGTAGGCCTGCAGCCCAAGAATGGAGTTTGACAAATGCCAGGAATCTAGCCTGTAATTTGTGTTTAGTGTTCAAAACCCTGTACTTAAGTAAAAAGAACTACAAACCAGTCTTCTGTAGGCTACTTCCAATTCACTGCTCAATATTTTACCGTCTCTTTTTATATGATCCTGTGGTTATGGCTTACTTTTTGCCAAAAAACAGCTGTGGCTTACTTTTTGCTGATGTACACACTTATTCCAGATTGTTTCCACCGATAGCCGGGCCTGACAAGCCACACCATATGTTTATAACATTGGGATAGGATTCAAGAAAGTAATAGAAGGATATAGCCAGGTACATCTAAAGATACTGAGATTCACGTTAGTAAAAGTAGTTTATTAAGGTATTGCTACAATGACAGATAGTACTATTTATTCCCTCCACATAACCCAGGCTGCTCTTTGAGAACTTTTCTTGCTTCAGGGCTACCTGTGACAATATGTAGGACAAGTTTTAGAAAACTGAAAAAGACAGACCAAGATGAGAATTTGTTTTAAGAGGTTCCTTCCCAAAGTCTTAAGAAAGGAGATTGTCTAAGTAAGGTCTTCACATTTAATGACATTCTCAAAAGAGCAGTTAGTGAAGCGAATCATCTAGAATGTTTATGCTTTGGGAAATTCAGGAGGTCAACTTAGTAACTGAGAGGATTACACATTTAAAAATCAGTGCATTTCTAAATGCCTTTATTCATATTTGTATGGTCTTCGCAGGAATAAAATTTATGGGAGCAAGCTATTCATGTCAGATTAGTTTTCGGAAATACATAACTAAATTCAGAAATAGCAACTACAAATCAGCAGACAAAAATATTAGTTTTTTTGTTATTGTTACTGATTTTTTTGTCTTAAACTCTGAAAACTCTTAAAATTAATCTTTACCTTTATGCTCTGAAGCAGCTCTTGGTTAGAGATGCTTTCTTTTCTTTTGTTCTAGTTCATCTGTTTATTATACAATGTTATCCCAATGAAATAGGCTTTTAAATATGGAGAGAAACAGTATACTGTCTAGGATGACAGATTAATTCCCTTCTTGTTCCCTTAAGGGAGACTGGTAAGAATTTGAAGAGTTATTGGTGTTGATAGCTTACCCCTAAGGTCTGTGTGTTCTACCAAAAATAATGAAAAAAGGAAATTTAGTCCTGCTACTGACTCTTGAAATACATAGCTTTGATAATAGCAGCCTGTCGCTTCAGATGGTAAGATTAAAAAATCACTCAGAAGAGAAAGAAGAAAGCAAATGAAGAGATTTTATCCATGGTGTGTTGCAGCTTAACCTGCTGGATAAATAATATAGTGATAATGGAAATACAATATGAAGCTTCCTTCAATAGTGGCTCTGTTTTTTATTTTTTATTTCATGGGAAAGGCAATACTTTTTTCGAATATGAATATAAAGAAACTTTCTTTTTATCCTCTTACTCTCTCCTTTACTTCTATTTAGTATTTCATTAATTCCACTGAAACCCAAAAGGGAAAATTAGGATATGTTGTAGTAATTTGTATATGCATCTCCTAGCAATGTCCCAGGAACAAAGTTGGTTGAGCTGAGCACCGTGTGCTACCTCCATTAAAATAACCGACACATAAACCTTTCATATAACCTCGGAACTTAAACCCAGTTGTTGTCTTTAAAGCTCTTTGTCTTTGCATTACACTATGGTTAAGCCCAGTATAAGTGATACAGCTTAACCATTTGTAATGAACTAATGGAATTTATGACTCAAGAGGTGATAGATAGTAAATATGGAAGTATATCAAGTTTTTTTAAAGGTAAATTCTGGAATGAAAGATAACCTCTGGACTGGTTGTTGGAAGACCCAACCTGTAGTCCTATTTGTAACTGGGTTTGTTGAAGGAGGATTCGATTTATTTACCTATAGAATGAAATTAAAGAATTGATAGCCTGCAAATAAAAAAATATTAGTGTAATTGTTTTTTACAATGAAATTTCACCAATAATGCCAAATTTTCCCCCAACCCCCTAAGAGTGTCTCCAAGAAAATATAGGACTCCAAGGAACGTACTATGAGAAGCACTAGACCAAATGATGTTTACAGTATCTCCAAAATTGTTTTTTTTTCTCCACAGTAGTTATGTTTGATTTATGTTATCTCTTATATATTAAAAAATTAATGTCATAAATATTTCTTTATGCCTTTATGTTCTGAACGTATTACCTTCATTAAAATATTTATTTGTCTTCTCATTTTTCTTAGCTATTTAATTATTTTGATCACTTGTACAGTGTATTTTGATCCCACAGCAGTTTTTTCCATAACTCCTAGTATGAACTGCCTTTTAGTAAAACTAAGTATTCATAAACCAACTCAACAAATATGTATTGAATATCTACTTTTTGTCAGTTACTGTGTTAGAACCTAGGATGTAAAATCAAACAAGACATTGTCTTTACCTTCAAGGATCTCACAGTCTGGCCGGGGAGAAAGACAAGAGGCAGACAGTCGTGACACCATGTGTTAAGTGCTGAGCCCCAGCCTCTTATATCTAGCCTCCTGGTTAATTTATCTACTTCGATGTCTAAAAAGAATGTCAGATGTGGCCGGGTGTGGTGGTTCACGCCTGTAATCCCAGCCCTTTGGGAGGCCAAGGCGGGTGGATCATGAGGTCAGGAGATGGAGACCATCCTGGCTAAAACGGTGAAACCTTGACTCTACTAAAAATCCAAAAAATTAGCTGGGCGAGGTGGCGGGCGCCTGTAGTCCTAGCTACTCGGGAGGCTGAGGCAGGAAAATGGCATGAACCCGGGAGGCGGAGCTTGCAGTGAGCCGAGATGGCGCCACTGCACTCCAGCCTGGGCGACACAGTGAGACTCCATCTCAGCAGCAACAACAACAACAACAACAACAAAAACCATTCAAATTTGTTCTTCTCCAAGTTTTCCTATTTCAGTAAATGGCAGTATCCTTCACCCAGTGGTTCAAGCCCACAATTTAAGTCACTCTTAATTCTTATCCTGTCCTCATCCTATGGCTCAGATGTATCAGCTAGTTCTATTAATTCTAGTTCTAAAATAGATATTGATCCACAGTTTTCCACCATACTAGTCCTAGTCACCGTTATGTCTCACCTATGCTGCAGTCTCCATCTCACCTCCATCTGGCCCCCACCCCTTGACAACACTCCTATCATCTTAAATGGCAGCTATGGTGTGTTAGCTAGCATATTGGTTTGCCTACTGCAAAAGAGGCAAAAATGACATGTCTTAGAAAAAAAATAAATCATTTGTTCCTTTCTCATGTGTAATGCAAGCTGGTGGGTGGTTGGGCTGTGCTGCGTGAAGTCCTCCAGGGTCCTGGGTTTCTTTTAACTGTGGTCTCTCTCCTTGGGTATTGCCATCATCTACCTGGTAGAAGCTGGGTAAGCACCACAGCATCATATTCCAGAAGTCCAGGAGCTTCTTCCTAAAAGTGTAACCTAGAAGTTGCACGCTTCCACCCATATAATTTTGTCCAGAACCCTGTTATATGGCCAGAACAAGATAATAAGGAGATTGGGAAATGTAATCTCTAGCTGGGTCACTGGGTGTTCATATAAAATTCAAGAAAATTGATTGTTTAATGGAGAAAATAGAAGATGGTTATGGCGGCAGGCAGTAAGTAAACTCCATCACCCAGGGTGGTTACTTTAAAATGTCAGATATGCTGGTCCCCCTGTATCACCCTTTGATAACTTGCAGTATACCTTGACTAAAAAGCCAGATGCCCCTAAACACACCATATAAAAATATGTGGAATAGAGCTAAAGCAGTGCTTAAAGGGAAATGTATAGCATTAAAATCTTATACTAGAAAACAAGAAAGATTTAAAATGAATGATCTATGCATTCATACTACAAAGTAGAAGTATAGAAGCAAGTTAAATTGAAAGCAAGCAGAAAGTACAAAATGATAAATATGAAAGAAGAGATATATGAAATTGAAACATAAAACCAGTAGATAACTGCGATGAAACCAATAGCTGTTTTTTTGAAATGATTAGTAAGTGTGATAAACATCTAGCCTGGCTTATTAAGAAAAAAAGAGGAGACACATTTTGACAGCTTTGGAAAAGAAAGAAGAGATGTCACTTTCAGTTCTGAAGACATTAAAAGGCTAATAAAGGAACATTATGAATAAATATGTGCTAATAAAGTTGATAACTTAGATGAAATGGACAAGTTCCTTCAAATATACAAACCTATTAAAGCTTATTTGAGGAGATACAAGTAACCAATCTAGTGGGGAGTGGTACTGGTGAGGGACATTTCCAACTATTTTCTTTTAAGCTGAAAGGAATGTGAGCAAGGTCAATAGAAGGACAAAGTCAGTATTAAAATTTTGGATTTTGAAGGAGACTCCTATTTCCTTAAAGAATATCAATTGATGTCTTCTTCTGGTAGTAAGTTGTTGGTAAGTTGGATGACTTGGAACCTAAAGGACACAGGGAAAGGTTTGAAGTGAACTGGTGAGCAGTGTGCAGATCTGACCATGGGAAATGAATATTGAAGTTAATGAACAGCACTGAGGCCCAACTTGAGGTTTAAAGTTGTTATATTCATCAATGGATGGTTATCATAGAAGGCTCCTGTACCAATCAGGGTTCAGCCTGGTCAAAACCACACTATAATTTGAATAAGGATGACTTAATATACTTGTGAACTATTTACAAGGGATTCTTTACTAAGAGGATACGAAAGAATTCTGAAGAATACCCTGAGGCTGAAGGAGAGAACCCAAGAAAGAAACCAACTTGGAAAGGCTCTCCCTCACCAAGTTCAGGTTCAGATCTCATTGGAGAAGGAGTGATGTGGCCCACTGGGTGGTGGAGTGGTTCATTGTGTTACCCGGCGCCAGACCTGGCCCACAGCAGCAGGACAGAGGCTGGTGGCATGGGATTCCAGGTCAGGATTAGCTTGCTGGTAGCTTCCCTCTGGAGTGCCGGTAGGCCCAGGTCGGTGGGCAGGGCATTGTGAACAGGAAATCCCCTCCTGGGTTCTAGCAGGCTGAGGCTGGTGGGCCGGAAGGGAACTGTTAACAAGGGCTGGAAACCTGGAAGGTGAACACCACTCCATGGTGGGTGCACTGCTGGGATCGCAAGCCACTGGATCAAGATCCTTCCTTGTTCGGGGTCCCTCCAGTACCATCTACTGACAAAACTTAGCATCTTGTCAGCTGGCAGGGGAGAAATATTCCAGTATCTCAAGGAGGTAATGAAAGGTACCCTTGGAGTCGAGCAGCATTACACCTAAGCAGAAACTTCTTAAGGTCTACCCTGATCACTAATTAAAAACTTCAAAGGCTTTATTTTTTTAAATCACACATGAATATATATCATTTTATGATTAACCAAAGGAGAAGTAAATCAATCTTATACATTTTGGGTCAAAGGTTACGGCTCCAAGCCCAAGCAAGATGACGGCTGAATTCCAGTTCAGTTGACTTGTGGTCTGGGCACCCTGGAACATAAGCAATTTAAACTGAATTTTCTACACTTGGATAAAATGGCACATTTTGGCAGAATTTTAAGGTTTACAGTTTCACATTCCAAGGTGTGGCCATTGTACCATTCTGACACAGAATTGGCATTTCTAATTGATGTTATGTAAAACAGAGGCTTGTGAGGCAGAGCTGGAGGAGACCATTCCTTGTGAGGCAAATAGTGGTATTTTTAGAACCAGACCGGATTTTTCTTTTGGGGTCCACATGGCACTTAACAGATGGTGATGTGGGCGGCTGTGGTTTAAGATCTGACTCGGTTCATAAAGACACCCAGTCTTGTCGTGGTCCCACCCTATAGGCGGTGATGGCTCCAGGCTCATCCAAACAACTCTGCAACAAGATGGTGTCAGCCATCCCCGTGGGTGGACACCGCTGGACCCTGCAGATAGGCAGCGCCTGGACTGCAGGGCATCTGGGAACTCAGCCTGCTTCAGCCTGCTGGCGATGTTCAGAATTAGCATAAGCATGCTTATTTTAATTTGGAAAAGAACTTGAAGTTTTTCCCCTCATGGCTCTCTTTAGTTCTTAAATAATATAACTTTTTCATTGAAACTATCCTTCCCCAAAGGCTACTACCCTTCTTTGAATTGTTCTTTAATATTCCATTCTGTCTGCTATGTAGGCTGCATTTATTAAGAAACCAATTCTGGCAAGTTAAGTAGAAAGAAGAGAGAAAGCCATTTAACATGTGCTCATTTTCTTTTTTCAGAAAACATTACACATAACTCCTGGATAGAAATTCCTTACTACCAACACACATGCTACTAAATTCATTCTTAATTTGATCACATTTTATTTTTTAAAATAAGTTCCCTATATCAATATCCTATTCCACTTATTTTAAATTTATTTGATCTTGTCTTTGTGATTTGTAAATTAGAAAGTACTCAGAATTCCATTAGATTTTGGAAATATGTAAATTTAAAAATTAAAATTGTCTCCAACTTCACTGTAATTCCCTGTCTGGTAAGGTTTATTAAAAATTTCATTTATGTCTTTTCTTTTATGCCCATGCAATCATTCACCTAAACAGTATGTGTTTGTGAGTGATGTGCGTTTCACCCAAAAATGATACAAACATGGTTTTCAACTTGACTTTGTCACCTAAATCAGTTATGGATAGCTTTCTCAGCCATTTCATATAAATCTTCATTTTGCTTGAACAGTTGCACGATGATCCATTCTATGGCTGTTACAGATTTATCCCACCTATTCCCGAAAATTTAGGTTGTGCCGGTTTTGTTTTTGTTTTTGTTTTTACCATCATGGAACAGCAAGCCTGCTGCATCCTTGTTCATACTCAGAGCTTTATGCACTCATATGTTATCTTGGTAGAAACGAGTCCTAGAGGTGGACTGCTGAGTGCACCTTGAGCATTTTTATAAATTTTAAACAATATTGCTCCAAAAGTGTTGAACCAGTCTATGCTCCCATCAGCAGTGATACATGCGCCCTCCTATCCCACCTTAGTGCTGGTGTTACTGACTCCCCACTAGAAGCTGTCCTCTGCCTGGACTGGTTGGCACTTGAGTTAACATTTTTGTTCAACCATGATTTGCTCTCCTAAGACACAATAAACTCAACAAAACCTGGTTTTCAATCTTAGATAATTTGCCACAGTAGCATTATTTCCTAGAGAACAGTATCAGACCAGATTTTCCTGGGACTTACCAAAGCATACACTGTGCATAGTCACGTGTGGGCCACACCACTAAATTAACCAGGGTCAGTTTTCCACATCCCATGGAAAGGGAGATTAAGTTATGTTAGTTATTTTCTAAACCCTATACATTTCCAGACAGAACACTGCTAGACACATTTATAAAATGTATAACAATCAGATAACTGTTACCAGTAATTGGCAGCCAAACAAATCCACCCCGGCTACAACCACCCACCACAGGAGCAAAATAAATGTTATTTTTCCTTTTTCCCAGATGAATAGAACCCTCAGATTCATTTGAGTTGTATAGAATGAAAAAGCCTTCCAGCTAGCAGCTGTCAGTAAACTGTTCTTTTTTGTCTGTATAGACAATGTAACATCAATAAAGATAGTTTGTGAAAACAGGAGGGTGGGGAAAAAAAAACCAAAAATCCTGACAAGTACTTTATTTTTATTTTTATTTTTACACATGTCCTTCTATTTTGTATCCATCTGTCAGTATCTTTATGGGCCTGAAATCTTTTTATGAATACATTTTTACATTATGTTTTCATTTTAAACACAGTATTTCGTTAGATACTCCATGTAAGAATTGCAGCCTTTGTGGTCAGCGTGTGTATGGTTCAGTGAGGGATGGTGGTGACCTCCCCAGAAAAGACTTGCCTCTTTAAATATTCCAGTATTGGGTTGGGATTGCTCATTCTGGGCACATCAGAGTCTTACAGGGCACCTAGAAATCGGAGCCAGTGCCGGTAGAAGGCCAAAAAAAGAACAGTGGATGGTGGAGGCAGCATTCATTGCAGTAATTCCACTCAGAAATTGGTTGTCTGACACTTCACAAAGCTCTGCTAACTCAAGGTGAAGCCAACTAGCAACCTGAAAATGTGAATTTAGTGTGGCTGGCGGGATAACCAGAATAATCAAGGGTGAGAGAAAGACAGGCAGGTGAGGAAAACGAACAAACAGCTACCTGAAAAAGCAGTGCAGCCTTTGACTTAGTTTAGAATAAAGACCAAATGTAAACTTTCTTAAATTCAGACTGCATTTGAGGTCGTTGTTTGAGGTTTCATGTGTTTTTGTTGTTCGTTGTTAACTTTGCTCCTTCCTTCCCTCCCTCCTCTCTTGTATTTGTATTATGTCCCCCAAATGCCTATATATTTGGCAGTATTTTTTTTTTCTAAAAGCCTTTAATATCAGAATCCTAAAAAGACTGGAGCATATCAAAGTGAGTGGGGGAGAATTTGCAGTTTGAATAAGCATATTCAGTTTACTTTTTTTTTTTCTGTCAGGATACTTGATTACTTCTGAAATTTTAAATAACAGTCATGAAAGGCTTAAGGTTTTGTATTTAAAAGAGGGTACTGAGTTAACTAAAGTGTGGAAACGCTACTGTACAACAAGAGTACAAAGTTGTATTCCATGCTAAATTTTTACCTCTTTAAATCTATGTCATTCTTTTTAAAAATTTTAATTACCTTATCAGGGTATAATTGACATACTGTAAATTGCACGTTTAAGGTGTACAGTTTGATAAGTTTTGACATGTGCATAATCCCATGAAATCATCACCACATTCAAGATAGTGATCTATCCATCATCCCCCACCCAATTTCTTTGAACCTCTTTGTAGTCCCCCATTTCCTTCCCTCTTTCTGCTTCCATCCCCAAGCGACTACTGATCTGCCTGCTGTTACTTTGGATTAGTTTGCATTTTCTTAAATTTTGTATAATTGGAAGCATAAGGTATATACTTTTTTTTGCCCTGGCTTTTTTTCAGTGAGCATAACTATTTTGAGATCCATCCATGCTGCTGCTAATGTCAGTTGTTTATTCTTTTTTTATTGCTGAGTGGTATGCCATTGTATAGATATTTCACACATTTTTTAAACTCTTCACCTGTTGATGGACATTTTAGTTTCCAGTTTTGTTATACCTTTCTATTACAAGTAAAAAATGCTATGAACATTCGTGTAAAATTTTTATGGGACGTGTTTTCTCTTCCCTTCGATACCCATAAGAGTGGAAAGGCTGAATCAATATAGGGGGTTTATGCTTAACTCTTAAAAACTGCCAGTCTGTTCTCCAAAGTTGCTATACCATTTACATTGCCACCAGCAGTGTATGAGTTCCAGTTATTGTACATCTTTAATTTTAGACATTTTAATAGATATGAACTAATATTCCATAGTGGTTTTAATTTGCATTTCTCTAATGATTAATGATGAGCATCTTTTGATGTGCTTATTTTCTTCTATGTGTCTTCTTTGGTGAAGTGTTTGTTCAGATATTTTGTTCCTTTTTTATTGGGTTACTAATTTCTGATCATTGAGTTTTGAGACTGCTTTATTCTGGATAGAGAACTTTATCAGTTATTTGTAAATATTTTCTGTGAGTCTCTGGTTTGCCTTCTCATTGTCTTCACAGTTTCTTTTGAAGAGCAAAAGACGTAATTTTGATGAAATCCCAAGAAATCTTGATCTACCCCATGGTCACAAAGATTTTCTTTGGTTTTCTTCCAGAGGTTTTATAGTTTTAGGTTTTATATTTAGGTATAGGATCGATTTTTAGTTAATTTTTGTTTATGATGCCAGGGATAGATTAAAATTCCTTCCATAATTTTGTTTTTGACATATGGTTTTTTAATTGTTCCATTGCCACTTGTGGAAAAGACTATCCTTTCTCCACCGAATTGCCTTTGCAACTTTATTGAAGGTCAATTGGCCGTGTGTGTATAAGTATTCATAGACTGATTCATCTTGATACCAGTGCCACACTGTCTTGATTACTGTGGCTCTATAATAAGTTTTGCAAGTTAGGTTGTATAAGTCCTTCAACTTACACAAAGACTTTTCTGAAGTTGCTTGGCTATTTTAGATCCTTTGTATTCCCAGATGAATTTTAGAATCTGCTGATCAGTTACTACAAAAAAACAAACAAACAAACAAACAAAGCCTGCTTGGTATTTAAATGGGATTATATTGAATTTATAAATCAATTTGGAGATAACTGGCATTTTAGTAATCTTGAGCCTTCCAATCAATGAACATAGTATATCTCTCAATGTATTTATTCTATATCTCAGCAATGTTTCATGGTTTTCAATGTATAGGTCTTGCCCATCTTTTCATATTCATAACTATTCATATTTTTATGCTATTGTATAAATGGTATTTTTGTTTAGCATTCTAATTTTTCATTACTAGTATATAAAAATGCAATTGGTTTTTGTATATTCATCTTATATCCTGCAACTTTTTAAAATCAACTCATTCTAGTTGTTTTTGTGTAGATTACATAGATTTTCTATGTAAGTTATCTCTCTGTGCATGAAGGTAGTTTTTCTTTTTGTAGTCCTTATGTTTCTTTTTTCTCCCTTCCTTCCTTCCTTCCTTCCTTCCTTCCTTCCTTCCTTCCTTCCTTCCTTCCTTCCTTCTTCCCTCCCTCCCTCCCTCTCTCCCTCCCTCCCTCTCTCCCTCCTTCCCTCCCTCCCTCTCTGTCTCTCTCTTTCTTTCTTTCTTTTTGCCTTATTATACTGGCTAGAACCTCCAGTATAATATTAAATGAGGTGGTGAGAATGGACATTCTTGTGTTGTTCTTAAACTTAGGTGAAAAGCATTCCATCTTTAACTACTAAGGATGATGTTAGCTTTAGGTTTTTTGTCGATTCCCTTTATCAGGCTGAGAAGGTACCTTTTTGATACTGCTTTGCAGACAGTTTTTATCGGGAATGGATATTAGATTTTGTTAATCTTTTTTTTCTCGCCTACTGAGATTGTGATATCATGTTGCATCATCTTGAACAACAACAACAAAAAGCTGCTGTTTTCCTTATCTGTATCCTGGAATAGGTATTGTCCCTACCTGAGACATGATACTAGGTGAGTTACTTAATAAATAGGGAAGAGGATCGGGAATCACGGTCCTCAGCACCTTGAGGGTTAGGTGTCCATTCTGTGCTGGCTAAATAATTGAATGAATGAAGAAACTGCTTTAAAGATATTCTCTTTATCACTGGTTTTAAGTAATTTGATTATAATGCATTTCAGTGTGCTTATTATATTTTTGTGCTTGGGGTTCAGTAAGTTTCTGGATGTTACTTTATAATTTTCAATTTTGGAAAATTTTAGGCTATTGTTTCCTAATATATTTTGTTTCTGCCTCCTATTCTTGCTCCTCTCCTTTAAGGTCTACAATTACATGTCTTTTGGGCAAGTTCATTCACTGATTATCACATGACTCACTGATTCTGTTTTCTTTTTTCTGTCTCTTTTCCCTGCTTGTTTCAGTTTGAAGCGTTTCTGTTGCTACATCTGCAAGTTCACTAATCTGTTCTTCTTCAATATCTAATGTATCATTAATCTCATTCAGTGTATTTTTCATCTCATATATTGTAGGTTTTATCTCTAAAAGTTTTTTAAAAATCTCTTTCATACCACTACTTAACATGTATAGTCTTTCCTGTAACTTTCTTAACATATGGAATACCTATGTAATTTTCTTTTCTACAAAGTCTGTCATCTTTGTCATTTCTGGGTCACTGTGATTGATTCAGTTGATTTTTCGTCTCATTATGGGTTGTATTTTCTTTCTACTTCGTATGCCTGGTAATTTTTATTCAATGCCATATATCGTGAATTTTTTCTTGCCAGACTCTAGATATTTTTATATTCCTTAAAATATTCTTCAGCTTGTTCTGCGACATGCTCAAGTTACTTGAAACTGTTTCAGCCTTTTGGTCTTGCTTTTAGACTTTGATGGGCAAGATTATCAAAGCTGCTACATTTAGCCTAGGATAAATTTTTCTGCACTACTGAAACAAGATCCTTTTTAGCACTGTAAACAATGCCTGTGAATTTTGAGATTTCCTACGCTGGATGTGGGAATATGCATCATTGTCATCCCTGTGTGAGCTCTGTGCACTATTCCCTCAATATTTTGTGTAGTCCTTTCCCTAACTTTGGCTAGTTTCCTCAACTTTATGCACTGGTGGTACTTAACTGAATCATCAAGGGGACTTCTGCCGATCTTCATAGTTTTCTCTTGGTACAGATTTCTCCTCTCTGATCCTCTGCTTTGCGTATTATAGTAGCCTTAACCTTCCTGGACTTCCAGCTATGTGTCTCCAACTCGGAGTTTTTCAGACTTCCTCTGGGTTTCTCCTCTCTGCAAATTTTCTTCAGGCAGTAAATTGGAGCAATCACAGATTCAACTTGTTTGTTTCATGTCTCTGGAATCACTGTTCTTTATTACCTAATATTTAAGTTATTGAGGGCCATTATTTTATATGTTTTCTATGGTGTTGAGTTGCTTCAGGCAGGAAGGTAAGCTCAATGTCTCTTACTTGATCTTGACTGGAAGGGGAAGTTGTGACCGATTCTTTATGCCCCCTACATTTAGCATGCTGCTAGATATATAGTAAATACGCCTTCAAGGGTAAAGATAGTCACTTATATAGATTTGTATACAAATAAAGGGGTAGCGTGTAAGTGAAAGAAAAACATGTGATTTTTTGAGAGGGCATAACATTGAATAGGAAATGTCAGACAACACAGCATTTCTGAGCAGGCTTCCTAGGATTGCACCATGTTCTGGCCAGTCACTTAGTGCACCAGTGGGGCAGAATTTTACCTTCTTCCAGCACTGCTGAATAACAACAATAACGTGGGCATGAAACTACTTAATTTACTACCTAACCTGATTGATCAAAGCCAGTGGGAAAGGCAACAGGTTATCACTACTCTAGAAGTTCCCAAAAACAGGCCTAGGTTTACATAGTAAACTGAACCCCAAATCTCTTTTTCCTTTGTTCTCTTCCTTTCTTCTTGGCAGCTTCCTGCCCAGGGCCTCCCTCAGGGAGGTCTTACCAAGGCTTCTGATTTGTTCTTTAATAGGAGATAGACCAGCTAGTATTAAACTCATCTATTTTCACTTTCTACTTTGGATTCTGCTTTCTGGCAGCAGTTTGTTCTTTGCTTCTGTCTACTTGCTTCTACCAATTATTAAAACTTTGTATTTGACTTCATTACCTATGACTAACAATTTTATAAGCCCTGAAACTGAGTCAAGATTTTAAAGAAAGACATTCTAGAAATCATCAAAGGAAACTACCAGGTCATTTTCCACAGGGAGCTTTTTCTCCTTTCCTGTTAAAATGTCACTTTGGCACTGAGAAAATTTGAGCAATCTGGTTGAAAACCTACGTTCCTGTCCTGGCAGTTACCAGTGTTTTTAAGGAAAAATCTTTCTGTGGATCACACGGTCTCATTGCCTCTTTTTTTTTTTTTTTCTCTCTCTCTCTCTCTCTCTCTGGCTGCTTCTCCTTGATTTACCTTGAGTTAAGAAAGAGTGGTTCTGAGTTAGGAGAATCATAGTGTCTGACAATAATAATCGCAAGCTTTATATAACAGAATTAATTGAGGTAACATGTAATTAGGACTAAATCTAAAGAGGTTTTTTAGCTTTGCACAGGAGGGAATGCTAGAGAGCATTTTCAACCCTGCATGAGTCTGTGTGACTAGCGAAATAACAATTCAGAATTGGGAAATTGAACTGGAAAGTAGGTGACCTAATTTTTTTTCTTTTATAGTTACATATGTGGTGAGAGTACCTTACATAAACTCTTCTGGTATTTAAGCCGAGGACGTTTTTATTAGTTGTCAAGATATTAGAACCTTAAAACATCACACTAGATGACATCTCTTGTCTTTCTACTGGTCCTATTACCAGAATTCACATTCAGTTTATCATAATCCAGTGCTGATTTTTGAAGTCACACATTAGAAAAACCAAAATTTTAATACATACATTCCTGGTAATGAGGAGTTGGGGGTTGGGGAACAAAGGAACAGAATTTAACTGGAAAATTAAACTCCTTTGTTTATATTAAGCTGTTCACTAGTTGGCCCCCCTTGCTTTCTCAAATTAGCTTATATTTCAGGAATTTTTCTCTTTTGCAGCTCAACACTTTATTATAGACAAGGGAAATCTGAAACACAAAGGTAATCCAGAACAGAATTAGATATTACTTTGTGAACTTTTCGTTCCTTTCTTGGAGTCAAACATGAGATCATGTTTAGAATGATTTAGCCCATGTTCTTTTTCCAAGAGTTTTAATAAATGAGTTTAGAGTTACCAACTATAAAACATACAGTGATGATGATTTTTCCCTTATTTTTATTAGAAGACTATATTGTGACCAAGCTAAGTGGAATGTAGAGGTGGCAATAGTACTAAACAAGCATAGGGATTTTGAAAGCACTAAAAAAGCGAATATATCAAACAGCCATACCGTGGGTTCATTGTCATTAAAGTAGGTTAGCTGCCAGTAAAGGTTAGCTATGTGTGTTGTTACTAATAGAAGTTTCTTTGATTTCAGATATAACTATTAAATTCCATTATGGTGCACGCCCCAGCATGGGTGAGGAGCCTGAGTGCCCACCTGCCTAGCTGTATGGAATGACCATTCTAAAGATGCCTGGTTGATGGGGCAGGGGCAACTGTGAAAGCCCCTTTCAGTTTTTCAAAGTCTGTGATTAGTTCCTTGTTAATATGAAAATTCATATTGCTTGCTTGTAGCTAAGTCTTTGAAATCTCTATCCATTGTCACTAATTTTCCTTATTAGCATACTTAGTATGTTTCCCTTATAGGAGTCTATCTTTATCTAATAGATAATATTCTGTGTAGTGTGTCATTTGACTTTGCCTTAATCTATTTGTGTTCTTGCTAATCTTTTTTCTGCTTTATATGAAGTCCAGATACTGTAATCTCTTCTTATCTGTCTCAGCCTTACTTGCCCATTGTTCCTTTTTAACAAATCGGATCAATTTTCTTACTAATCAAGGTTATTTTTACTTTTCTTTGCTCTTTCCTCAAGACACTGCCTGTTTTCACTCCCTTACCCAAGTTCTGTACATTCTTCACTGCTATGGGGTCTTTAGCCCCAGGACGCTCTTCCTTTTCCTAATTACTCTTCACTGGCAATTCAGATCAAACAGGTTGTACTTACCCTATATGCCATCTGCTCCCAGAATTGCTCACAATAATTGAAGATGTATCCTGTAACATTCATCTTCCCAATGAATAGGTTTGTTGTGTCTCACACCCTAGCAGGGCATGTCTTGGTTTTTTATACCTTATTACATGGAATATGGGTATGAATCAGTTCTGTGTTTATATACCCCCAAAAAAGCATGTGAACATTTCACAAAAATATTTGTTAGATTTTTAACAAGCATCCTAAAATGATAGTTGATGATTTACATATTAGCAGATTACTATGTTTTAATTACATTTTGGGAAGTTGATTGGGATTTGGGGGTTGACATGTACCATATCAAAATATTTCTCATTTAAAGTAATGGGAAATACGTTCTCAGCATTTTCATGGAGAACATTGACTTTTCACATATGGATAACTGACCTAAAGTGAACAATGCCTATATGAACCATCATTAAATAGATCCGGCCGGGCACGGTGGCTCACGCCTATAATCCCAGCACTTTGGGAGGCTGAGGCAGGCGGATTACGAGGTCAGGAGATCGAGACCATCCTGGCTAACACGGTGAAACCCTGTCTCTACTAAAAATACAAAAAATTAGCCAGGCGCAGTGGTGGGCGTCTGTAGTCCCAGCTACTCGGGAAGCTGAGGCAGGAGAATGGCGTGAACCCGGGAGGCGGAGCTTGCAGTGAGCCGAGATCGCACCACTGCACTCCAGCCTGGGCAACAGAGCGAGACTGCATCTCATAAATAAATAAATAGATAGATAGATAGATAGATAGATAGATAGATAAATAAATCCCTGCTGCTATCACCCTGGAGGATGTTGTGTGGAGCTACAGAGAACTGCCCACAAGAAAAGCAGCCCTACAGCCAGTACCTACCTTCAGAACAATGGCTGCAGGTTAGCGCTTCTTCCCTTGTGAATTTTTATTTGAAAATATTTGAAACCCAATGTGTTTTCTCTGCTGACAAAACATAATACTCTAACATGTTAGTTTCTGCCAATCACCCTTTACACACGCCTCTCATTTTACCATGATTTTTTATGGTCCTTCAGGAATCACAGACTGAATTTTGTGTTCCTCAGTTTAGACTGTCCCAAACATGCTGTCCTATATTGATGAAAAGCCATCAAGCCATTATCCTAGGTGATACAGTGAACTAGATGGATACTTACATTTAGACTATACTCTGTTTTATGGTACCTTATGGCTCCAGCTAGGCTATCAACCTCTTTTGAAAGTGAGTTATGCATTTTAACTACCCCTCCTTAGCCCACCCAACCTAGTCTTCAATTATTTCAGATGTTCAGGGAGTACTTCTTGAGAGCTTTGCAGTTCAGGTCTTAAGCAGAATTGTAGGGTGCGTTTGAAATTTGAATAACATCTTTATCTCTGGCTTTGCTGTAGCAAATCCACTGCTACTATGTATGCTAGGTAGTTTTTATATTCATCATCTATAGCAAGTTTTAAGATTTCAGAACCTAGATTCTATTAGAGGAATCGGAGTTATATTTTTTCATTAGTCAAACTTTCAAACAAAACATTGTCTATAGTAACTTCTCATGCACCAATGGAGGCACAGAAGATGACCTAGAAGGTACCTTTGTGAAAGCCTCCCAAAAACTTCAGTGTGCCTATTTTTCCTATTAAGAAAAAGAAGAAAGGGAAATAAAAAACAAAATCATCATATTAAGGAAGAAGGCAGGCAAAATTCCTGTGGGGCTCTTTTTTGTCTGTTCTTGAGCCCCCAGTGGTGCTTCCTTTCTTCACTTTATCTGCTGGAATCTATTTGTAATAAGCAAAAGTAGTTTAAATACACGGGTCTATTTTCTATGAAGTTGATACTTCTTAGTGAGATATATTTCACTTTTTAAGAGTTGGTGACTTACGACTTTATTCCCCACTGTTTTCTCGAATAGAGGAAGCTCTTTAAGATATGAAAAAGAAAAAAGCTAAGTACAAACTAGGTCTAAGTGCACATTAGAGGAAGGAAGAGAAAGTGGCTAAACAGATGGACATGATACAATATCCAGGGCATGCAGGAAGGATTTCTAGCTGGTGGTTTCTTACAGTGCTCAGGACTGGGCCTATGCTAACGGACTCACTTTTTATTAAATACTCTCAAATACTGTTAATTATTATTTTGTTTTTCATATGTGATATTTTCCTAATAATTTTTAAAGTTGGAGTTTAAAATGCTTTTAGGGAGATGAACTCTTTTAAAACAAGATATCTCCAGGTCAGCTTTCATATAAACTTTAGGCTCAGCAGTAGGTACTTGGTACTGCTGCCTGAATGATGGACTTTTGGTCTGTGTATTGCTGTTATTGATTACTTCAGATGGCTGATAGGTGTTTGTGTTTGACATAGACAGAATAAATGGCACTGCTGTATGATGGATGAGTGTCACAGCATCTGGAAGGGCTTTGCATTCACATAATTCTTTTAGAAAGGGCTAACACCAATGTATTCTGATATTGCTTTTGTTCTCTGAGTAGGTGAATCTGCATAGAGATAACAAGGCCTTTTGAATTACAGGGCCACTAGGGTACAAATGCTATCCAGCCTTCCAGATTATTTTCATAACCAAAAATGGTGCTGCAAACCAGCTTCGTCCAATTTCGGGGGTTTGATGAAACCAAATTAGATCTACTTTGCATCAGACAGAGGTTGTGCTGGCAAACAGTAGACATATAAATGTGACCATGTTTCCTAAAAGAGGCATGGGGACAGTGGTATTTCTGAGTGAATTTATAATTGATGACATAAATGGTGAATACATACATACTGGATAAATTTGAAATTTTCAGTACAAAGGAAGCAAAAGAAACAGGAAGGAAAGGAAGCCGTCTTTGTTCCATAGACTGAGGAGCAGTGTGATCTTGTAGAAAGAACCTAGGCCTTTGGGTGTGAAATCCACATTCTTCTTCTTCCTCTTCCATTTACTAGCTATTTGTCCTCGTGCAATGAACTTCGCTTCCTGACCCTTGTCTGTATCATGAACATAAGAGAACTGTCTTGGTCTCTTTGAGTTGCCATAACAAAATACCATAAGCTGAACAAATTATAAACAATGGAAACTTACTTCTCATAGTTCTGGAGGCTGGGAAGGCCCTGGCATATTTGGTATCTGATGAGGACCCTCTTTCTCACATAAATGAATAAATAAATAAATAATGTCTTCTTGCAGAGTCTACACATAGTAGAAGGGGAAACTCTATCTCCCCAGCTCCTTACAAGGACATTGATATGGTTTGGCTCTGTGTCCCCACCCAAATCTCATGTCGAATTGTAATCCTCAGTGTGAGAGGAGGGGCCTGGCAGGAGGTGATTGGATCATGGGTGGGTTTCCCCCTTGATGTTTGCGTGATAGTGAGTGAGTTCTCCCAAAATCTGGTTGTTTAAAAGCATGCAGCACCTACCCTTCTCTCTCTCTCTTCCTCCTGCTCTGGTCACGTAAAACGTGCCTGCTTCCCCTTCATGTTCCACCATCATTGTAAATTTTCTGAGGCCTCCCCAGCCGTGCTTCCTGTACAGCCTGTGGAACAGTGAGCCAATTAAACCTCTTTTCTTTATAAATTACCCAGTTTCAGGTATTTCTTTATAGCAGTGCAAGAATGGACTAATACAAGTATTAATCCCATTCTTGAGGACTCCACCTTCACGGCTTAATCACCTCTCAAAGGCCACATCTCCTAATACCATCACATAGGGGATTAGGTTTTAACTTATGAATTCTGGGAGGATATAAACATTCAGACCACAGGAAGTACCTAACTTGTTAGGATCATTGTGATGATTGAAGATGATGCATAGAAAGAGAGTTTTTAGCAGAGAAAGCCTGGCATATAGTAAACCCCAATAAATAAGAAGAATTTGCTGTTCTTGTTGGCAGAGATGCAGCAGCCACTGTGCTGAGCTGGCTTTCTCTTCATCATCCCCATCATCCCTGGTAGACTGGCTTGCTCCTATGAATGGACAGCTCCATTCAAATAATGGCTTCCTGGATCTACTTCTTTCATGTCTGTAACATTAAGCTTTAGCACTCCTACTGCATCCTTACCCAGGGAAAATTACACCACATAGATCTAGCTTTGATCTATTTTCAATTTTGACTGAATTATGGACAATAGTACATGATTTTAAAGTATAGCCAGAGACTCCAGGCTACAAAAATCCAAAATCTTTTTAGTCTTTTTTAGATTTTGAAAGTAGATGATTAACCATTGTCAGCTCTATATTGACTTGGGCTTTCTTGGCTATTGAAGTTCTGGCTCCAATTCACTCTCCCTTTAAACCTGTATAATAATTTTTTTTGCAATGCCTTAATTTCAGAAGTATATATTTATGCATTGGTTTTGTTGTTTTATCAGAATTATGATATTTGGTATGTTCTATCCTACAAGCTGCTTTTAGCATAGTGGTTGCAAAGCATCCTATCACCAACAAAGGGACTACTAAAGCATTAATTATACCTTTCTTTACTGCTTAGGACTTTCTTCCCCCAGAATGCCAGTGCTGTGAAATACCGTGCTAATAAGGCCTCTGGTAGAACAGAAATCCAAAGAACTCTTCCTATTCCGTGACCATGCTGCATAACAAACCACTTAAGAATTCAGCAGCTTAGAGCAATTGTTTATTTTTGCTCAAATGCTCATGGGTTTATCAAGGTTGGCTGACTCAAGCTCAGCTCATCAACTACAGGTTAAGTCCGGAGGTGCTCCACATGTTTTTCATCCCCCTTGGACCAGCAGGCTAATCAGAGCATGCTCTTCTCTGGTCATGGTAGAAAGGTAAGAAGGGCCAATAACCTGTGCTGCCTCCTAAGTCATATGCTTATAACTGCCCCCTTTTACTTCCAGCCCCGTTCCATTGGCCAATCAAGTCAAACCTCCATGGAGGGATTGCAAAATCTTATGGCAGAGGGTTTAGTTATGGAAAGGGTTAAAGAATCAAGATCAGTAATAAACTGACCACATCTAGCTTTACTATTAACCATCAAGGGACTTTGAGCAGTCTCCAAGCCTCAGATTCTCAATGATTACATTCATTCGTGCATACAACCAATATTTTTACCACCTATTCAATGCCAAGCGTTGTCCTAGGTGATGAGAATACAGCAGTGAACAAAATAAAAACCATTGCTCACATGGATCACATATTCCAGTCAGAGAGATAGACAGTAAGTAATGTGTGTGTACATGCATGCATGAGTGTGTAATATGTCAGAGAGTGAAAATGCAATAAGGAAAAATTAAGATAAGCAAAATAATTCACCTTTCCCTGCCCTAGAGATTGCCAGTGTTAAGAGTTTGGTGCTTGAGGTTGAGGGGATGAAAAGTGGAGCCTGACCACTGGGATTTGAATCCCTGTTCTTCCTTTTAATAGTTTTGCAATCTTGGACATGCCTGTTCTTTTTCCATGGTTGCATAACAAATTACCACAAACTTAGTGGCTTAAAGCAACATACCTTTATTTTGTCACAGTTTCTATGGGTCAGGTGCCAGGCATAACTTAGCTAGGTCCTGGAATCAGGATCTTACAAGGCTACAGTGTGGGTGTTGGCTGAACTGCTTTCCTTTCTAGAACTTGGGATCCTCTTTCAATCTCATGCACTTGCTAGTAGAATTCAATCTCTTATGGCCATAGAACTGATGTCCCTAATTTCTCACTGTCAGCTACAGGCTGTTCTCAGCTCCTGGAAGTGCCACAGTTTCTTGCCACATGATTCCCTAGAAGGCTGTCTCACAGCATGGCAACTTGCTCCTTCAAAGCCAGTAGGAGGTTCTCTCTCTACACTCTACTAAGTCTCCTATGATTGTGCCTTGTATAACATAATGCAGTCATTGAAGTGACTCTGCCATCACCATTGCCATATACTGTCAACTAGAAGCAATGCCACAGTTTCTGCCTGCATTCAGTGGGAGGGGTTTGTACAAGGGCAAGACTAATGGATGCTCATCTTAGAGTTCTGTCTTCACAACTTGGAACTTAACCTCTGTGTCCCAGTTTTCTCCTCAGTAAAATAGGAATAATAATAACATCTGCCTGATAGGGTGGCTTTGAGGATTAAAGAATTATTAGTTAGAAGTAAAGCACTTAGGGCAATGCCTGGTACTTAGAAATTTCTATATATGATAGCTGTTTTTATTATCTATAAAATGTGAAGATTTTGTGAGATGATTTTTAAGATCCCTTCCAGCTCAAACATTATGGTTTTGTTGCCACACACTGTGATACAAAAATGAACAAGTACAAGAAATCTACTGACTAGAGAGATAGAAAAAGCATAATATAGAGATATGTTGAAATTAACCTAAATAGATTTTGCATTACAAGGAAGCAAGATTCATTCCTCTTTCATTTTGCCATAAGTGGACCCTCCATAAGTTCTTCCTGATTTGAAATTTTGTGGAACACCTTGTCAAGGGATCCCTTTGGGGGCCTGAATTCCTCCAAGTAAATACTGCTTTGTAAGAAACTTTCATTGGTCACCATACTCTCTCCTAAATTTATTGAAGCCTGTGACTCTTAAATATACTGTTGAATGATGCCATTGGATTGTAATATAACAGTTTTAATATAGGTGCCAGTGCTATGTTTAATATATGAAAGTGTGAGCAAATTTTAACCAAATATTTTGAAACATGAATAACTGGGACAGTTCAGCCCCTAAATGCCCTCTTAGACCCACAGAAGCCCACGAAGAGGAGGCCTGACAGTCATCTCTGCAAGACAACTGAGGCAACAGGATGGGTCCAGTCTTGCTGTTACGGCTACGTGTGCTGAGAGCTGCTGACGAGAGCTGTTCCTCCTCCACCAGGCAGGAAACTGCCAGAGGCTGAGGGACTGTGTGTAGAATCGCTTCCATTCCCTGTCTCTTTGGGTGATATGTTCTGTTTGGAGTAGTGAGGAGCCAAGAGGCAGCTTCGGTAGTTATATAATTCATATTGTGTGTCTTTATGTTCCTTTTGTAAAGGCTTATCATTTAGAGTAAGGTTTCTCAACTACAGACAATAGTTTCTCACTATTGACCTTTTGAGCTGGTCCTGTGCGTTGTAGGATATTTAACAGCAACTCTGGTTTCTATCAACTAAATGCCAGTGGCACTACTCTCCTCCAAAAATGCCTACAGAAATTGTCAAATATCCTCAGTATATTTTATGTATTTATTTACTTGTATATTTCTCATACATTTTTTAAATAAGTGAAATGTGCATGATTTTAATAAATCCAGACAGTACCAAAGAGTAATAGTAAAAAATATTTATCCTATGCCATTACCCCAGCAAAATGTTCTCCCTTTTAAAGGCAAACATGTTACCATTGTTATGACTACAGGAGATCTCCAGAGATTGCTCTGAATTTCATGTAAATGCAGATATGGGCATATACTTATAATACATGCAGTTGTGTATTACATTTTTATTAGCAACTTTTTTTTCATTTGTGTTCAAGGTGACAAGAAAATGACCAGAATGAATCTGCTTTAGTTTGTTTCCATTGTATTGTTTAAAAACTTATTAGCTCTTTCTGAGCTGATATACTACATATAAGAAGAATTATTTCCTGCCCACTAGGAAGCTATGTCCTTTTAACTTATTTCCTCAGCCTCTGGAGCTTCTCACTATGGTCTGTGTAAAGACTGATGCTGTATGGCTAGAAGAAAAAACTCTTTAGGCACCAATATTTTACGCCTTTGAAGTACACCTTTTTTTTTTTTCATCTAATGAAACAACTGAATCCTTCAAAAGTACTAACAACTATTTTTCTAGGGGAAGCATGTGAACCTTGGTGTTTCTTGATTTCCTCATGCTACTGAGGATGTCCACTGTGATGATGTATTTTTCATTTTACAGCACTACCTTATTCCACAGTGGAATATGATGTTCATGTCAAGACTTGTCCGTTAATCAGTACACTGATTTACTGTTTTTCATAATAAATGCATTACTGTTCCTGCTACTCTGTAAATCTGTTTTCTGTATTCTAGTACCATAAACCCTAAGTTTGGTTTTTGTTGGTGATGGGGTGGTAGTGTTCTTGATTTTCATGTCTTCCATGATATATAATCACTCAGGGAAGATTCTTCAGAATGATAATTTCTACTCTAGACAAGGTGAAATAAGTACTTCTCAATACTCCTAATGGGGTTATAAACTGATATAATGATTCTACAGAATAGATTACAAAGAATTTTAAAATATTCATACCATTTGGCTCAGACTCTAGACTTCTCAGAGTTACTAAATAGTCACAAAAACGTAAAGATTTCTGAAAAGTTCAATTATAGGGAATAGATAGACAAATTATTTTAATTATTACCACTACTATTGTTGTCATTAGATGACAAAGTACTATGCTAAGTACTTTTATGCATTATTTCATGAACTCTCACAATGTTGGGAAATAGGTGTTATTATCCTATGTTCCATAAAAGGAAAGTGGGTTTTTTGTTTGTTTGTTTTTGTTTGTTTGTTTTTGAGACAGAGTCTCACTCTTTCACCCAGGCTGAAGTGCAGAGTGCAATGGCTCGATCTTAGCTCACTGCAACCTCTGCGTCCTGGATTCAAGTTATTCTCCTGCCTCAGCCTCCCAAGTAGCTGGAATTATAGGCACACGCCAACATGCCTGGCAAATTTTTGTATTTTTAGTGGAGACGGGGTTTCACCATGTTGGCCAGGCTGGTCTCAAACTCCTGACCTCAAGTGATCTGCCCGCCTCGGCCTCCCCAAGTGCGAGGATTACAGACGTGAGCCACCATACCCAGCCAGAAAGTGTATCTTAAAGAAGCTAAGCAACCCATCCAAAATGATGATGATGATGATGATGATGATGATGATGATGATTATGGTGGTGATAATGATGTCAGCTAACGTTTACTGAGTGCCACTATATGTCATAATGGTATTTTTAGTACTTTTCATGTATTACCTTATTTAATCTTCTTACCAAGAATCCAGTGAGGTAGGTACTCATTGTTATCCCTGTTTTATCGAAGAGGAAACTGATGTCCAGGAAAGTTAACTAACTAGCATAAAAGAGTTTAAATTATTGGGTTCAAAATATTTAAGTTGGATGCTGGGCACGGTGGCTCATGCCTGTAATCCCAGCACTTTGGAAGGCCAAGGGGGCATATCACTTGAGGCCAGGAGTTCGAGACCAGCCTGGCCAACATGGAGAAACCCTGTCTCTACCAAAATACAAAAATTAGCTGGGTGTTGTGGCACACGCCTGTAGTCCCAGATACTCAGGAGGCTGAGGCAGAAGAATCACTTGACCCTGGGAGGCAGAGGTTGCAGTGAGCCGAGATTGTGCCATTGCCTTCCAGCCTGGGTGATAAAGTGAGATTTTGTCTCATAAATTAAAAAAAATAAATTAAATTAATTAATTAAATAAATAAGTTGGGATTTGAATGCAGATAGATTGATTTCGGCAGCCACACTCTTATCATAGTGCCTTTCCATGATCATGTGGCTGGTAAGTAAGTGGCAGACCTGGACCCAAACCTAGGTCTGGTAGACCTTCTCAATCACTGAGCAGTATAGCTAATTAGTTCAGCTAAGTCTATTTGACAGGTTGTCTTTAGTATGTGATGTGATTATTTACCCTCTTCAGAGCTATTCCCATGAACATACCTTGTACCCAACTAATAGTTTTCTGCTGGTTTTCTGCTAGCGATTCCCTTACTCCAAATGCAATCCACCCAGGTCTCAAATGCAAATAATGTTGAACAATTTTGAAGTAATTTAGGAATCAAGGATATAAGTCTTCAGGTATTTTGTTTGCTCAACTGTTTTGAAACACAGGCATCAAATGAAATGAATGAGGCCTTCTTGGTAAGAGGTGGGAGGGTCTGTGTAATTTTGAAGTGTTTATTTCTAATCTAGTAACAGAACTTTTCATGGCATGCATTAATAAAATAATCAAATTCTGTTTTATATTGTGAATGCACCATAACAAAACTGGATTGCTTTGCACTATACTGCAGTTGCATCTGGCACTTTGTTCTTCTGACCTCCTAATTCTAAAATCAGTCATAGATGAGCCTGTTAAGATAGAGAAGAGTTTCTGCCAAGGGATTGTCCAAAGATTTTCCAAAGAAATGTACATTTTAAAAGGCACCTTGGGGGAAACCTAGCTATTTTGTTCAAGCAGGAGGTAGTTTAAGGCCTTCTCCGTGAGTAATTTAGTAAAGGACAGTGCGTTTTATGACTTAAACCTCATCAAATTACATTAATGTAAGCATGGTTCATGGAATGAGAAAGTAATGAAAATGATGTTGATTGTTCTTGTACTCAAGTGTGGTACTTTAAGGTACTATGGGTTGGCCTTGATCATGTGGTTGCTGCCTTCTTCTGACAAAGCTAGCAGGAGAGAGAAAGACGCAGTGTCTCTGTTTGGGCATTACAGTGTAGCCTGGAAATGCTACATTATTGAGGATGATCTTTTGAAAGTAAGAATCTGAGCCAACTGCCTGTGTACTGCCTTTGCCTGTCTCCAGAGCAGTATAGGAAAAAAAGAGTAGCGTGAAGGTTTTCTTCCTTTTTCAGTTTAATTTTGTATATTCTAAAAGAATGAGTCCCCAGGTCTCAGGCAGGAGTTGCATTGTTGCCAGTCCTAATGTTTTATCTTTCAAAAATGCCCACTCACTGTCTATGTCTTTTCTTCAACTTGTTGCACTGTAAGCCTATTTTATTGATAAGAAAGAGCCAGACAAATGTGGCTGAAAATTAAAAATCTAGGTGACATCTTTTAGAGGACTAAGTTACCCGGGTTTTTTTTTTTTTTTTTTTTTTTTTTTTTTTTTTTTTAGTGAACATAATCATTAGAAAACTTTGCACCTTAGTTGGACTGGCCCTTTGCTCCTTTTTCTTGACAGACAGCCTTCTAAGGCTGTCCTTTCTCCCTGTAACCTGTCAGCAGAAGAACAGAGGCACAGTGGAGAGACAGTGAGGAGAGCTGCCTTCTTGAGAGATCAGAGGAAGAGCAACTGCTGACAGTTTTAGCTCTGTAAGGAGGCCATGCCGTGTCTGCTGTCTAGATTCCTAACTTTTGGGAAACTTTATCTTTTACTGAAAACGATAAACCATCTTGGCAATGTTTTGTGATGTGTTGATAATCTGGAGTGAAAACAACTGTTAAAGTAATCACAAGACAGGATAGTCGTACAGAAGTAAGACGGAAAATAGGAAGAGATACCCACTGTTAGCCCAACCTCGGATGTGTTGGAGTATCTTTGATCTCCATTCGGTTCTTCATATGAGGGTAAAGTTCTCCATCAAAGGTCAACATATGTGTTTAAATTAAGTTTCTAATATAATCTTATGGGAAGATCACTAGGGTCCAGAGACCATCCCCTTTCTCCTCCCTCACTAGTCACCATTAGCTTCATGACCTTTGGCAAATTATGCAATCTGTTTCACACACCATTTCTATATGTCTGCATAAATCAGTGCTTCCCACTTGGGGTTTATTGTTCATTATATCACATTTCATAGTCATATATGATGAAGCCCGCTCCTCCTAACTCCTCTGACCATTATAAATTCCCTGCCCAAACTATCATGACCATTATAAATTCTCTGTCTAAACTATTGTGATGCTGGATAAATTAAAACTGCGTATGTTTCTTGCTGGAGCTCCTCTAGAACGTGTTCCCTGCTTTGTTTCCTTGGTACACTTAGGCAAGCAAAAGATCTCTTAGCCTGCCTACTCCTATTCTTTCCCACGTAACTGTGAAGATAACAGTATCAGTGTTCAAAAACAGCTGATTAAAGGGTGGGGAAGAATTAGATGTATGTCTGCTTCAGCATTAGTCTCTTAGTTAATTCGTGTATAACCCACAATGCATAACTGTCATAATTTCTAGATACTGGAAAATAGTAGGCCAAATATATTACTGATGTAGAAATACGTTAAAGTATAATATGTAGGGCCGGGCGCGGTGGCTCAAGCCTGTAATCCCAGCACTTTGGGAGGCCGAGACGGGCGGATCACGATGTCAGGAGATCGAGACCATCCTGGCGAACACGGTGAAACCCCGTCTGTACTAAAAAATACAAAAAACTAGCCGGGCGAGGTGGCGGGCACCTGTAGTCCCAGCTACTCGGGAGGCTGAGGCAGGAGAATGGCGGGAACCCGGGAGGCGGAGCTTGCAGTGAGCTGAGATCTGGCCACTGCACTCCAGTCTGGGCGACAGAGCGAGACTCCATCTCAAAAAAAAAAAAAAAAAAAAAAAGTATAATATGTAGTTAACCGGGTAGCTCACAACGATCTAAGCTGGTGCTGAGGAAGCTAAATTAACACCAGTTTATAATTTGAACCAAAAACTAACAGCAATTGAGAGTTACAACCAATTCGTTGTAATACTGATGATGACCCCATATCTCAGTGTCATCCAAAGAACTGCAGACATCCACTGTTGTTGTGTGCCAGTGTTGTTAGGAGTGCCCCAAAGCTTCAGGACTTGCATGGCAGCCATACTTCCTGGGAAGATGCCTCATTTTCAACTCTATGTAATTTACTAATTTTAGATTATGCATACCACATTTTAGTATTGGGATTCTAAATACTGATTCTTGACCCACAGGCTTTTAGGAATAAGTAGCCCATTTGTAGGTGAAAGTCTGAACTATTGTTTATCAGTTGCCAAAAGAGCATTGCATTGGGAATGGGAGCTGATTCTTTTGTTGTTGTTGTTGCTGCTGTTGTTTTTCAATAGCTTTAAGGGTACAAGTGGTTTTTGGTTACATAGGTAAATTGTATAGTGGTGAAGTCTGGGCTTTTAGTGTACCTGTCACCTGAATAGTGTGCAGTGTATCCAATAGGTAATTTTCTTTAATCCCTCACCGCCCTCTCATCCTCCCTGCTTCTGAGTCTCCAGTGTCCGTTATACCGTTCTTATGCTTTTGCATACCTATAGCTTAGCTCCCACTTATGAATTAGAACATGTGGTATTTGGTTTTCTGTTCCTGAGTTACTGCTCTTAGGATAATGGCCTCCAGTTCCATCCAAGTTGCTGCAAGACATTATTTTATTCTTTTTATGGCTGAGTATCCCACGACACACACACACACACACACACACCACATTTTCTTTTTCTGCTCATCTGTTGATGGGCACTTAGGTTGAGTCTGTATTTTTCCATATATTGCATATTGCATAGTCCTACAATAAACATGGGAGTGCAGGTATCTTTTTTATATGATTTATTTTCCTTTGGGTAGCTACCTACTAGTAGAATTACTGGATCGAATGGTAGATGTACTTTTAGTTCTTTAAGAAATCTCTATGCTGTATTCCGTAGAGATTTTACAAATTTGCATTCCCACTAACAGAACAGTGTATAAGTGTTCTCTTTTCACCGCATTCACGCCAACACCTATTTTTTGACATTTTTAAAGTGGCCATTTTCACTGGGATAAAGTGGTATATATCACTGGGTTTTAATTTGCATTTCCCTGATGATTAGTTATGTTGAGCATTTTTTCATATGTTTGTTGGCCATTTGCATATCTTCTTTTGAGAAATGTCTGTTCATGTTGTTTGTCAACTTTTAATGGGATTATTTGTGTTTGGTTTTTTTTTCCTGCCTGTCTTGTTGAAGTTTCTTATAGATTCTGGATATTAGTCCTTTGTTGGATGTATAGTTTATGACTATTTTCTCCCATTCTGTAGGTGTCTTTTTAATTCTATTGATTATTAATGTTATTGTTGCTTTGTAGAAGATTTTTAGTTAAATTAAGTCTCATTTATTTATTTTTATTTTTGTTACATTTGCTTTTAGGGTCTTAGCCATAAATTCTTTGCCTAGACCAATGTCCAGGAGAGTTTTTCCTAAGCTTTCTTAGAGAATTTTTATGGTTTCCAGTCTTACATTTACATCAAGTCTTTAATCCATCTTGAATTGACTTTTGTATATGGTGATAGATAGGGGTCCAGTTTTGTTCCTCTGAATATGGCTCTAAATTTTCCACTCTTATACTTTTGGTCACTATGACCTTGCTGTATAATTTAAAGCCAGATAATGTGGTACCTCCACCTTTGGTCCTTTTCTCTTCGGATTGGTTTGACTATTTCCAGTCTTCTTTGGTTTCATATGAATTGTAGGATTTTTTTTAACTCTATGAAAAATGATATTGGTCATTTGATAGGAATTGTACTGAGTCTATGGATTGCTTTGGGCAGTGTGGCCGTTTTCACAATATTGATGCTGTCAGTTCATGAGCATGGAATGATTTTCATTTGTTTGTGTCATTTCTGTTTTTGTTTGTTTGTTTTGTTTTTTTGTCAGTGTTTTATAGTTCTCCTTGTAGAAAATTTTCATCTCCTTGGTTAAGTATATTCCTGAGTAGCTTCTTTTCCTCTCCTCTCCTCTCCTCTCCTCTCCTCTCCTCTCCTCTCCTCTCCTCTCCTCTCCTCTCCTCTCCTCTCCTCTCCTCTCCTCTCCCCTCCCCTCCCCTCCCCCCTCTCCCCCTTCCCCTTCTGTTCCTTGCAGCTATTATAAATGGGAGTGAGTTCTTGATTTGATTTTCAGCTTGGTCATTATTGGTGTGTAGCAGTGCTACTGATTTGTGTATACTGATTTTTGTAACCTGAAACTTCAATTTTGTAACTGACTTCATTTATCAAATCTAGGAATCTTTTCAAAGAGTCTTTAGAGTTTTCAAGGTATAAGACCATATCATTGACAAAAAAAACATAGTTTGACTTCCTCTTTTCTAATTTGAATGCCCTTTGTTTCTTTCTCTTGCCTGATTGCTCTGGCTAGGATTTCCAGGGAAGTCTATTCTTGACCAGGAGTAGGCTTGTGACCCCAGAGATTGTGATGAGGATCACCCTTTATCAGGGACTATATTTTTCCATACTTGTATCCTAGCTTTTCCTTGGCAAAAATAAGCTCTCAATAACTTTTGAAAATAAATGGATACATATGTAATAGTATACACATATTAAAATTTTGATTGTATATATCTAAATGCTATTATACAGTTGCAAAAACTATAGAAAAATATTGTGAGTGTAGTACATTTTTATAGAACTGTTTTGACCAAAATTTTTAAGTAGATTTCCTAACATTAAACTTACCAGAGGTTTAGTTGTAACTCACACATTCCTGCATACCTCATTCAAAGCCCTAAAAATAGCAGCATCTTTTTTTAGAACAGGTAAATGTATGGATTTTCTTTCAGTATACAGGCTCTGACCTAATATTCCCAATATAGGTCCAGTCCTTAGAGAGCAATAGTTACTGTGGGCATGGCACCAAGAGGCTCCATCCTGCTCTCCCTCCCAACCACTGCAGACACAAAAGCACAGAGGAGGTGGCACCTCCTTTCAGTATTCTCCACCTCTTCCAAGAGCCCCATATTCTGCCTCTCAAATGCCATCCTGAGTGCATGTAGGTGCCTCTGTGAAAGAGGAAGTAAGACTGAAAAAGAGAAAGAAAATGCAAGCCTGTCACCTGGTAGAGGCACCCTGCAGCTACCTCCGACCCCATCTTGCTGTTGATCCCCACTGACCAGTGCTAAAAATGCAGAGAAAGC
The DNA here is from genome assembly GCF_043159975.1 of Macaca nemestrina. Classification (NCBI taxonomy): domain Eukaryota; kingdom Metazoa; phylum Chordata; class Mammalia; order Primates; family Cercopithecidae; genus Macaca; species Macaca nemestrina. The sequence goes on from NC_092128.1 coordinate 70,636,629, forward strand.
TATTCATTTTTTGACCACCCCTCACTCCTTCCACTAGAGTTCTTGTCACTTCTCCTAAGTCACAGTTCCCTTTCAGTTCTTAGCCTTAGAGTCTCCACTCCAGTATCTCCCTAGGCTTAGAAGCCTCAGGCCAGCCTGTTCCTTCCCTTGGCTGGAGTTGCTGCCTCTGGCTAAGGCTAAGTGAGACTTGGGGAAAAGAAAACAGGAGCCTTGTCCTGCTCCCTGGTCTGCCTCTATAGGAGTGCTGTGATTTCCCTGGTGGATGCGTTTTCATCAGAAATGCTGTTGTACCAGAATGGTTTGTCTCTGTCATGCTTTTTGGTTTATTATTAATTAAGCAGCCTTCTGTGCATCAGCCAATGAACTAACCACCATGTAGAGAATTAGTTCTTTGGGGAAATATATTGTGAGTCTCAGACAGCTCTCAATATGTTGGAATACAACTCCATTTTAGGTGCCAATATTTTGTTTTTGCACTGCGGAATTTTATAGTGGTAAAGGGACAATAAGATGATTGCTGCTAGGTTTTAATTGCCATTTTTGCATGATGTGATTTTCCTTCCTGTATCATGAACAGAAACCCATGAACAATGCAAATGCTCGTCAATAGGCAAGTAGATGAATAATATTCCCTTTAGATAATAGTCACACAGGAGTTTGGATGAATCTTAGCAATGTAATGTTAAGTGAAAAAAAAATCCCAAAATATTAGCTACAGCATTATATCCTGTATGTAAAATTTAAAATAATTAAAATTATTTTATAATTGTTATAAGGACAACAAAGTTACATAACAAAGAAGTGTAGAGAATAGTGAACATGATTCAGGATGGAGCTTACTTCACTTGGGGGAGGTCAGGAGATTGCATGGGGCCTGAGCCAGACAATTAGATGTGGATTGTTGTTAAATGACGTAGTGAGTTCATGGGTACTTATTAAGTTCATTAAAATTCCCTGCATCAGGTCCAAGGCAAGAAAAAAAATAACAAATACATTATTTTCTCCTTAGTTTAAGGATAAACACTATTACATTTTCCAGGATGAAATAAGAATAAATCACAAACTTGGTTTTCATAGGAAATATCCATATGGGAATGTCATTGCTTGACTTTGAAACCAAACTAAGTACGTCCAGTAGTTCAGCAGAAGTATAGCAGCACCTGCTGGGAGAAAAGGAGTCATTTAGCTAGTGAGGTCACCCAGCTGAGCACTCCCTGTCAGTCTGTCAGTCTTTGCTGGTCTTGCATACATAAGCCTTTCTTTGTGAGTCAACCGAGATGAATTAATAGTCCTATTAGTAGTGTTTTACCAGACAGCAGGGGGAAGGACACCTCACAAAGTGTCATACATCCAGGTTGCATCCTGGTTCTGTTCTTCTCTTCCAGGGCACCTAGGCAGGGTCCCCTCTTAGCTTTCATTATTATGTCCTATTTCATTGGGTTGATGCACACTCACAAAATAATAGGTGTAAAATTGCAAACAGTAAACCAGCTTGTGAGAAGTAATCATTCTGGCAAGTAGACATGTTTCCCCTGATTTTTCTATTTACTTCATACACCTTATATGTATAAAGTATCCCTGTTGAGTATCACTTACAAATAGTATCTTGTAAGTGGTAATTTTACTCTGTAGCAGGTTAAATAATGGATACCCAAAGATATTGAGTCCTTATACCTGGAGCCTATAATCTGATCTTATTTAAAAAAATGGGTCTTTGCAGGTGGGATTAAGTTGAGGATCATGAAATGGGGTAATTATCATTGAGTATCCAGGTGATCCATAAGTTCAGTCATTGATGTTCTTATAAAAGAGAGGCAGAAGGAGATTTGACACAGAAGAGAAAGCAGTGTGAAGAGGGAGGCAGAAATTGGAGTGATGCATCCACAAGCCAAGTAATGCCAGCACCCAGTAGAAGCTGGAAGAGGCAAGAAACCCTTCTCCCCTAAACCCTCCAGAGGGGACAAGGCCCTACTAACATCTTAGTTTCAGCCCATTGAGAACAGTTTTGGACCTCAGGCTCCAGAACTGTGAGAGAGTACATTTCTCGTTTTAAGCCACCAAGTTTGTGTTGTTACAGCAGTCACAGGAAATCAATACATTTATATTAACATATTTTTGAAGATAATATAATTTTCTAAAACACAATTGAGGATGTCAAGCTTTCAAAGTGTTCTGGATCAATTCAATAACTGTCGTATTTAATTTAATTTCGATGTAACTGAAATGAATATTTAAATTAAATATTTAAAGCACTACATTTTTCAGGGTAAAAGTTGACAATCAGCACACAAAGATCAGTAAATAAATTACTTTCATTACAGAAAAACAAGATGGTGAGCAATTTGGGCATGCGTGTGTATCATTTTGACATAGGTATGAGGATTTTCAATGGCCTTAAGTTTGCAGCTGAAGTAAAAGCATCAGTGGATGAATTGAACATTTTTATTATTATGTCCTGACAGCTTCCAGAAATGATTCAAAACCTCTTGGAGCTACCTAGCCTATAAGGCTGTTAAAGGTAGAAGAGCAGGTGCCGAGGGGTGAGCTCTGACTTGCAGAGTGCCGAGCCAGTTCTCCATGCAGTCATTATCATCAGTGGTAGCTCCTGACACCACAGAACTTGAAATTGCCCTCAACCCTTCCTTTACAAATGCTAATTTAAAGAATAATCTTACATAGGCACTCCAGATGAAGATGGAACTGTGGCCATAACTTCCTCTCCACTACTCATGCTTTATAAGTCTAAAAGTCTTAATTAGAATGCATCTTTTAAAGCAGAACTTCTCAAACTTCAGTACGCTTGTAAACCACCTGGGGCTCTTCATGAGCTGTAGATTCTGATTCAGCAGGGAGTGGGACCTGAGCTTCTGCAAGTGGTGGTGATGCTGCTAGTTCAAGGACCACACTTTGAGCAGCAGGGCTGTAGCATCTAGTGCTCCTGCCTGCAGATTCCTGCCTGTTTTTCCCTATTTTGAGGCACAGTTTCAAGCAGTCAGGCTGGTTCTGCTGCATTCGCTTGGCAACATCACTTCCCTCCAGCCTCTGCTGCTTCCACCCTCCGGCCGCTGCATGTACATGTACATTTCCATTGCTGTGGCCCCCACAGTGCAGTCGGGCACTGAGTCTGAAGCTGTGTCACAATAACATCACTCAATCTGAAAAGAGAGAAAAGTTGTTGAGATGAGAGTGAAATTCATAAGGGAATCAGGGTTTAGGGAGACAGGGAATAAAAACAGTAGGAGAACAGGAAGAAGAAAAAGAATGAACATTTAGTTGGGGAAAAACATTTGAAATGTTCTACTTTCACTGCAGAATTTTCCAGGCACTAAGAGCATTTTCTGGAATAATTTTAAATTTATTTATTTGTTATCCTCGAATTTCTTTAGCAGCCACCTGCTTGTTTTGTTCATTCATCCACAAATATTTTGTGGCCTTCTGGATACAGGGTGAAAACTTAAAAAAAAAATCTCTAAACCATATAACTAAGTGCTGCAGCCTCTGGGAGGTTGCCTAGTTAAATTGGGACAGTCTGGTCCCAACCGGGCTGATGTTAGAATCACTGGGGAGGTTTAGAAAATTCTGCCTATCTTGCTGCACCTTGGACCAGTTAAATAAGAATTTAGGGGCTAGGTCCCAGTCATTTTCTTTTTTTTAATCAGTATTTTAAAATATTCCTTAGATAATTCCTGTGTCCAGCCAAGCACCACTGAGACAGTAACCTTCTAGCAGATGAATTGAACTCATTTTTAAAAACCCTCTAAGAGCAGTATTTTTGTGTGTGTTGCTTCCTATATAAACCTTTGCAATGTTGAAAACTCTACGTAATATTTTGGAAACACCCTCTCCTTCAATCCATCACCTGCAGCCAAGCAGCTGATTAAATATTGAAGCTGCTTTCTGAAGCCCTGGCAGCTTTTCATTTTCTCAGTCCAGTGGCTCCCCCTGCTGTCTTTCCCAGGTAGAGCTCACTGCTCTACAGAACCTCACTACAGATTCTGCTGCTCCACAAAACACAACCCAGAATCATAGGATTTTAAGGAAAATTTTCTAATCCCACATCCAGCTTGTATGTCACTGCCAAAAATGAGCATTCAGAATACTCTAATCTCTTACATAGTGGTAGTTGAGGTAAGGCATAGGGAATGATGGAAGAAAGGAAGTATATATATGTAAATAGATAAATTCACAACTGTAACACACACACATATTGATAGCTTATCCTGCTACTAGAAAAATATTCTGTTAGCCATGTGATTGTGCTGTTTCCCTGCAAAATAATTAGCATCAACACTATAGAAAATGGGGAAGGAAAGCTTTCATGACTAACTTCTCTGCACTCCTTCGTCTAATTATACCCTTCCTTATCAACCCACTTCTCCTGTCTATCCTCTAAGCTGTAATTGCAGCCACATGAAAACAAAAGTAAATATATGGGCATCTGTGTGACCTCATCTTGTCACCCAAACTCTGTTGTATATTACCTCAGGATTAAACTAGTGCACTGGGTCTGTGGAGGCAGAATTTGATCCTTATTATGTCTGAATGCAAAATGAATGCAAAATGCAACCCTTAATTCTGCTTAAACCTCATAAAAGTGCTGATTCCATTTTACACAGCTTTTATCTTTAGAATGCCCTTCTTTGCTGTACATGAATGTTTTTACCCCATTGATCCTTGTTGTCACATGGCTCCGCATAAGTCAGTCTCCCATTCACAATGTAGCACTGAATCTATTCAACGTGATATCATATCCCAAACCATTTTTTTCTCAACAGCATTTCCAGTCAGCCCAATGGGACATGGGGCACACCCCTCCCCCCAACCCCAACCTGTCTGAATACACTCCACAGAAGACTATTTATTTGTGTCCCTTGTCACATTTAGCGTCTGGTACTGGCACAGCAATCCAGATGTATTCTGACTAGTATATGATTAAATGATTACATCTGTATTAATTGCTTATTGCTACATAACAACATTAACAGAAATGTAGTGACTAAGGCACATTTATCATCTCTCAGTTTCTGTGGGTTGGGATTCCTGGCATGACTTAGCTAGGCCCTCTGCTTCATGGTCTTAAAAGACTGTAATCAAGGTATCAGCTGGGGCAGCAGTCTGATGTGAGGGTCGGCTGGAGCTCATGTGGTTCTTGGCAACACTCAGTTTCTTGCAGGCTGTGGAACTAAAGACTCAGGTTCTTGCTGGCTGTTGGCTGAAGCCACCCCCAGTTCCTTGCCTTCAGGCCTTCCCAACGTGGCTGCTCACTTCCTCAAAGCCAGCAAGGGAGCAAGTCCTCTAGCACAATGGCTATTATCATTGTACACAATATACAGTTGACCTGTGAACAACACAGCTTTAGAATTCACAAGTCCACTTAGAACGTGGATTTTTTTCGATGAAAGTTACACCAAATGTGCCTGTCTCTGCTGCCTCCCCTTCCGTCTCCTCCATGTCTTCCACATCTGCCACCCTTGAGATAGCAGGACCAAGCCCTCTTCCTCCTCCTCAGCCTACTCAACGTGAAGATAAGGATGAAGATCTTTGTGGTGATTCACTTCCACTTAATAAATAGTAACTATATTTTTCTTCCTCTTGATTTTCCTAATATTCTTTTTTCTAGCTTACTTTATTGTAAGGATATAGTATATAATAAATATAACATATATAGTTGGTAAGACCTCTGTTCAACAGTAGGCTATTAGTAGTTAAGTTTTGGGAGCCGAGAGTTATATGGGAATTTTTGACTGTGCATGGGGTTGGTGCCCCAACCCCTGCATTGTTCAAGGGCCAATTGTAATCTCAGAAGTGACATCTCATCACTTTTGTCATATTCTGTTGGTTAGAAGTTGCTGCTCCCACCCACACTCAAGGAGAAGGTTGTGAACACCAGGAGGTGGGAATCACAGGGGCAAGCTTAGAGTCAACCCGCCTAATCTCTTTTGACTTCCAGTAGGTGGTCTTACAGAAGTTTTTATTCAGCTAAAAACCACGAGTCATTTTTTATGCAGCTTGCTGCATGCCAGGTGTTCCCATCTTGAACCATCAATTAATAGAATCTAAATACTGGACTTTATGTTTATAGCTATCACATTTTCCTCGTGTTAGGTTTAGCCAGTTGTCCTTGCCTGATTAAATATTTTTGAATCCTGGTTCAGCCATCAGAATGCTACACACCCCTTCTATTTCATGTCATCTGAAAAATATAAGACATCTCTTCTGTCTTCCTTCAAGTCACTGATAAAAATGCTGAAGAGGATGATATCTAACATTATACAGAATATACATGTACACCTACATACATATGTCCTATAGACATATATAAATGTGCGTGTGTGTGTGTGTGTGCGCGTGCAGGCGTGTGTGTGTATTGAATGTGAGGGAGAGACAGAATGAAAAAAACCTTGTTCTAATACTCAAAACCTCCTTCTAGGGTCTGGTCAGGTGGATATAAATTGTTTAATGACATCTGAGCCACATTGCTCAGCTGTACTATCTCCTGGAAGCAGATAGTACAGCTCTTCGAAGCATGGTCTCTCTAGTCACACCAACCTGATTTAGAATTCCAGCTCCCCCACTTTCTAGCTGTGCAACCTTGAACAACCAGTTTGTCAGTAAACTGGTTGTAAACCTGATGTTGCACACATGATATCAATAAACAATAGCTTATTTTATTGATGCCTGGCTAAAATCAACATATGCTAGAGGAGCAAGGGTTACTGCCCAGCTGCTCTTTGAATTCAGGACATCGACAAGTTTTGTTTGACCCATCTCATTTAGGTTTTGTTTTAAATTTGAATTAAGTAATTTTTCTTAGAAATTTGAATTAGGTCATAGGATTAAGGTACTTTCACAGGAAATCCAGGTATCATCCAGTTCCCTTAGTGAAATGAAAGCTACAGCAATACTGGGGGCCTGCACTGTGCGGGGCAGCCTCCAGTGGAAGCTGAGTAGTCGCTGCTCTCTATGGACAGGGCCTTGTCACATTCAGTCCCCCTTCTTTCTCCCCAGCCCTCTCCCTCAGTCACCTGCTTGACTGGCTTCTAGAAGAATTTTAATTTGCATCACTGTTCTTCTCCAGGAAGGTAGAGTAAGGTAGGAGGAAAAGCATAAATATTGAAGCTGAAGACAACTGTCTTCTACTTTTTAAAAAGGTTAGTTTAACATGACTTTTATTAAATGAAGTCATGATAATTTGTCATTTACAAGGATCCTTCAGGTCTATATAGTTAAACAAATATTTAATGAGTGCCTACTTCATGTACTTTGATAAACAAAAGGAAGATAAAGTAAACAAAAATTTTTAAAAAGACGTGATCTCTTTACTTATTACAGTTAGAGTCCAATGAAAGAAATAGACGTTTATCAAATATTCACAGAAATAAATGTAAAGTTTCAACTGTGACAATTTTTACCAAGAAGCCTACAGTGCTATAATGGTATATTATGGGGATTTTGCCCCAATATGCAGGGGTTTGTCCTGAGAAAAGGATGTTTCAACTCAGAGATGAAAAATGAATTAGGAACCAGGTGGAATGGGCACAGATGTCCAGGCTTTGGAAGTACATGTGTAAAGGCCCTGTGTGGGGATGGGGGAGCAGCATGGCAAATTTAAGGCACCAAAAGATCAGTGTGAGCAGAGCATGAGAGGAAAAGGAAGGGGTGGTGGTTCTAGGTAAGGGGAGAGAGGGGCAGGCCCAAGGCAGGTAGCAGCTTGAGGGTCATGTGTGCAATATCAGGTTTACCCAGGAACACTGGGAAGCCACTGAACCATTGAGAGATCTTATTCAGGGAGTGGAATTTGATCACATTTGACTTTGAAGATTACTCAGGAATATGCATGCATTAATTGGAAGAGTACAAGAATGGAGGCAAGTAGACTGGTTGGGAGGGCACTGGCTAGTGCCTTAGGACATGTTGGTAGCCTGCCATAGCATGGCATGGCAAGAGAGGGAGAAAATACATAGGAGGTAAAAATAAGAAGTTGATAATGGAAATACATTAATGTGGTGAGATGGTGGAGGCATGTATAAAAATAACAAACCTGAAGAAGTTACTCAAGAATGTTTGAGGAAATCCCATCCAGTCTTTGGATCTCTGGTCTGTCTCCCTGACCAGTTCTGAGGCAGTCGTGAGACACCCCCAGCCATCTGCCTTTCACTGTTAATCCTGATGGTGAATCCAGCAGGTCCTGCAGACTAGGCCAGAAGAGCGGAAGCCAGCGAGTGCCCTTTTGAGTGTCTACTTGGTGGTCTCCAATATTCCATCTTCATCTCTTCCTACTCTAGGACCATGAGTCTCCCAAATTGTCTGTCTTACTCTTCCTCTTAAATTTTGACTATAACATTATAGCATACTTTTAATGACTTAATATTTTTCTTCAGTCAACTCATTTCAAATAATTTTATGTATTTGTTTATAACACTATAGAAAGTAGAAAACCTTTATGTATCGCCATTAATAGGAGGTAAATGTGAAAATAAACTCAGTGAAAACCAGTTATTATTATTATGAAATTGACCTTCTTGCCTGGCCACAATTCTGAACCTTTGGCTGCTTTCTCTATGGAGGATGTTAGCAAGTGTTTGAAAGGTTTTAAAAATAAGCACCAAGCTGAGATTTTTCTCCTTGATGTTCTCAAATAAATTGAAAGAAATTCAAAGCATGTGAATAAATATAATTTAATGCTCTATTCATATCCTAAAATAATCTTCAGTGTGGGAGTACATATCCCACACCTTGGGAAAAGCTACTTTGGGCCAGTAGTTCCACCACTGGACTTAGAATCACCTGTGGAACTTTTACAAAGAGCTGACTTAATTCATCTGGGCTGGGACCTAGTCAGAGATACTTATAAAACAATAATTTTCAGTGGAAGAAGTATTGGGGATTATTCTTGGTTTTCGTATTGATTAAGATGCTATTGCCTTTTCATGGGTGGTGGCCACAATGCTAGACTCGGCACTGTTGGTCAGTCTTGCTCAGTGAAAAACTAAATGACCCACCAGACACTTCTATTATGAAAAACTTTGTTATAATTATCCAAACCTTGAATTGCTTAGTATCTCTGTTTTATCTAGAAATACAATTACATGTAAGTAACACAGTAAACACAATATATAAATACAGTTGTACCTGTAAGCAGAAGACATTTTTCTCAGTTTTAGTACATAATAAATATTAATATACACTGAAATATCAGGTACGCAGCTAATCAGCAGTTTCAGAAAATCTTGACACACAGCAATGCTATTCAAGATTCGAGTCTCTAATGCAACACAGTTGAATGTGTCATCATTGATAGCTATGGCCTTCAAGGTAGTTTAGCGTATAGCTACAGGCACCCAATTATTTCATCTTGCCCATTGGTGCCATCCTATTTGAGTTTTTTCCATTGGGCACATATTTTTTCATGAAATACTTTCATGTCTTCTTTATGCCATGGTTACAGTATTATACTGATTTTTTTAGTTGTGCATAGGTACCTTTTATGATCTATGAGTCCCATTTCTGGATAGTAGAAAGAATGTTTAAAAATGTGTTTAAAAAGGGGGCATTTGACATGTGAGGGTTGAGCACCATGGCTTTAGAAGCTCCCAAATGGTTTTCATATGCCCCGTAGATGAACCCTTGTGTTGGCCTTTCTGTGTGGCCTCTTCACTAACCTCTCAGCTTCTTGTCCCCCTTCTCCACCACCAACTCCAGGAGTTTTATGAGGTGCAGAGCTGGTCTTGTCATTCCTGCTCTTTGTCTATGTCCCTAAAATCTAAAAAGCCCTTGCTTATTATTTAATCTTATCAACTTGGCTGCAGCCTCCTCCCGTAGACCTCCACTTCCTTCCCTTCCTCCTGACTACACCTTGGAGGGGCTGAAAATACAAATCCGGATCTTGCAAGTGGAACTTCAGATACAGAAAAATACTTAGAACACTTCAGCGTGTATATGGTAGTGGAAAGCACATGCTAAAATATGATCTCTAAAATGTGAGCTATAAAAGCAATCCACATAGAGTTCCCAGAGGAATTGGTATGGTTTGGCTGTATCCACACAGAAATCTCATCTTGAATTGTAACTCCCACAATTCCCACGTGTCATGGGAGGAACCCAGTGGTAGGTGATTGAATTATAGGAGTGGGTCCTTCCTGAGCTGTTCTCATAATAGTGAATTAGTCTTACGACATCTGATGGTTTAAAAAATGGGAATTTCCCTGCACAAGCTCTCTCTTTGCCGGCCACCATCCATAGAAGATGTGACTTGCTCCTCCTTGCTGTCCTCCATGATTGTGAGGCCTCCCCAGCCACGTGGAACTGTAAGTCCATTAAACCTCTTTTTCTTCCCAGTCTTGGGTATGTATTTATCAGCAGCCTGAAACTTGACTAATACAGGGGTGTTCCCAGAAGACAACACCAGATCACTTGGAGTTGGCACACACACATGCATACCTCTGTACCTTTATACACACTCTCTTCTTTCTGGAGTGTCCTTCTCCTACTCATTTGCTTGACAAGCCCCTGGTCACTTTTGAACTCTCAGTTTTAAGGCTTCATTTTCTTCAAGTCGTCCCTTCGCCTCTTTCCCTAGGCCCCCGCTGCACTCATCACACCCCTCATTGAGCAGCCTTGTCATGCTGACTTTCTGTTTCACATGCTTGTCTCTTTGTCTCTCTTTCCAGACTGAGCAACTCTAAGGCAGACACTTTTTTAAAAAATCTTTTATCTTCTACACATAGGAAAGGGGTGGTCATGTTGTCATCACTAGTACATTTCTGTTTATTACATGGATGGGAAAGCATAATTAATGGTTGAACAACACCAGTGAAAAGCGTGGGCCCCTTCCACCTCTGATTTCCAGCCACCCATTCCCCTTTCCAGAGACCACTGCTGTTACTAGTTTGTTTGTTTGGTTTTTAGGGATACCCTTGACCTACTCTAGAAGTTATCTACATACAGAAAATGAATATTTGATTCAAGTATGCAATTGGCATTTTTTAAGATTTCCATGCCGAAATTTGCTCTTTGGTCATTTCCATCTGTCCTTGGCCACTCTTATAATCTCCTCTTACTTGCATCTTTCCCCTTCCCCTTAATGTACTCCATCCTTTCAACCTCTGCTTCTTCTATCACTATATCCTCCTCTTAAAAAATTTCCTTCTTGGCCGGGTGCGGTGGCTCACACCTGTAGTCCTAGGACTTTGGGAGGCTGAGGCAGTTGGATCACTTGAGCCCAGGAGTATAAGCCTGGGCAACACAGTGGTACCCCATCTCTAAAAAAATAAAAAATTTAGTAGGATAGGGTGGAGTGTGCCTGTCATCCCAGCTACTTGAGAGGCTGAGATGGGAGGATCACTTGAGCCTGGGAGATTGAGGCTGCAGTGAGCCATGGTCACACCAGTGCTCACCAACCTGGACGACAGAATGAAATCCTATCTCGAAAAATAAAACAATTCCTTCTCACCATCACCCATGAGGCCACTGGATCCTGAAACCTTTCTCCTCGCCTTCCACCTGCCCTGTCTGCAGCACATTCATTGTGCTGTCGGAGGCAGTGCAAGCTCCAGGTGGTTCCTCTGCGTTTCCACCTGATCATCGTATTTCCGGGTGGAGAGTGCACAGTCAGGATCAGAATTAGGAAGTTCTGCTTTCTCTCTCTGGCTCTTCTGGGAACTTCATACCATCTGTTCCAGAGCAGGGTGTATAATATTGCAGCTGAGTTCTGCTGAGCCACTTCACAGGTTTCTTTTAGGGCTTCTCACTAAGGAGCCAGAAAAAAATCTTCCAGATCCGAAAGTAGTACAGCTGTGAAGCAATCATTATTTTAGAGATGTTATATGTGTGGACTTTCGGAGTTGCAGCTTAAAAATCATCAGTTCTGGATAGTAGAAAGAATGTTTAAAATGTGTTTAAAAAGCGGGCATTTGGCATGTGGTTTAAGATGGGATGACAGTCACACTCCGCCCTATCCTAAGGGACTGGTTGTTCTCCAGTCCCTCAGAATCCACAGCTGAGTCCGTTTAAAATCCTCATCGCCACTGTAGTCGTGCCCCTAAGATGTAAAGCCTTGAAGTGGGAATCTGGTGCTTTCCATATCGCTTCATTAGGACACACTTCTGTGAGCCAGATTTATTTGTGTCCCAAAGGCCAGAATTCCTCTGTGCTGTAGTCTCCGTTAGAGACCTCTCGGTCCCCTTGACCCAGGAAGAACCGTTAGCAGGTCTTGTTCTACTTAAATCACAGGTGTTCAGGAAAAGCCCATGGACTCCTGTTTAGCAGCCCCAAGGCCTGTGCAAAAGCAAAGACTAGAAAGTGAGATAATTTGTGGAATTAGTGATAGTTTAGAAAGATAAGTAAATATTTCTAACAAACACTAGTTTGTCAGAGTTACTCTGAGCTCTAGAAGTTTAGAATTTGCTTTTCTCCTGTTATTTGGAGTAGGTATTTTCACAGAGAGGCCCTCTTTTTCTCAGTATCTTCTCTGCTCAACAGAGGCTGACATAACGGGCAGAACCTTGGCCACACCTGCCAGGGCAGAGGCACACCTGGAGGAGTGAGTGTGGGGCCATCATTACCTCTTAGTTCCTCAGGGTCGGGGGTGTAGACCTCCACTGATAAGATGAGCTTGTCCTTTTTTTTTTTTTTTTTTTAAACAGATGTTAAATAGTCTAATAAGAAATCACAGAAAAGACTTCTAGCAACTGTATATTTCTGAACAGTGGGACGTGAGACCATTTTGTAGCTTGCATTTTGGCATTTGCTATTTGTTACCATATGTGTGCTGAGGAGTGCCAAATGTTTTTCTCCCTCTGAAATTCCTCTCCCAAGATCCAGACGTGTATTTCCAGCTGCCCAATCTTGACCTGCAGGCGTTTCTAACATTTAATAGATCCAGAACGAAACCCTTTGCTCTCAGCCCCCAAACTTGCTTCATCTCTGGCATTCTTGATTTCAGCTAATAACTTCTTCCCTGTATGAGTGGATTTTAAACAGCAGAATATATATTTTACATCATGATTCACTATGTATACACACAAAGATGTAACTTGAACAGAAGTTTCATAAAACAATATGTATCTTTACATTTATGTTGCCCTCTGATATCTTCTCTTGAATTCCATCTTTTGAAAAGTGCCAATGTCAACTCCCTTGATGAATTTACAATCCCCCAACCAGTCATATGACCTGCAATTTGCAAAAACCTTAAACAGAGATAAAATGCAGTCTCCTTGAATTCAGCATCTGGCTTCTGCTTCCCATCCTGTAGCGCAACCTGCAGTCTAGCCACAGTGTTATCCAGACACACCATTCATTCACTCAGTCAGTCAACATTTACTGGGTGCGTATCTGGTGCCAGGCACATGGTACACTAAGTATCCAGAGATCAACATTGTCGTCTCCACTCTGAGGACCACAATGCGGAGACAGGTGAGTAATCTAGCAATTACCAGGTAATGGCGAGGTTCTAAATAGAAGTTTGCATAAAGCACTCAGACATCACAAACAGGCAGCATATAACTAGGACCAGAGAGTCCAGAAGGTCTTTCAGGAAAAAGTGACCCTTGAACTGAAGCTACAAATAGAGGTAGGAGTTCAGCTGGCAGGATTAGGGCAGGGCGTTAGAGAAGAGTAATCCACTATGAGAAGACACAGGGGCTGAGCATTCTGTTAATTTGGAGAGCTGAAAGTGTTCTGACATAAGCCTCTCCTTATAACCATACACGCTACTGTCACTCCCACCCTTTCTTTACTTGGCAAACCGTGACTCAGTGTTCCCTCTCCCACTAAACCACCCTCTCCCAGTAGCCTTTCTCCCTGCCCCCAGGAAGACTCAAGCCTCCCTTCTTTAGGCTCTGACCTCACTCTCCCATACCATCAGCTCTGTTATGTTGAAGGCCATTCATCACCACCCCGGTTCATCTGCATCACTAGACCAGGGGCACCTCAAGGCAGAGTCCACGTTCTTACATCTTCTGTGAGGAGTACAATAAGTGTTAGCCGAATAAAGAGCTGAACCAATAAAGGAAACAGGAGATAGACAAACCACAGACACAAGTTTAGGGTAAATCTGCTTAAATGGATATGTAGAAGACTTTTCGGTGTATCATAGATGGAAAGGGGCTTCAAGTGTCATGAACCTGCTTATTTACAGAGCTGGGGACCACATTTTAAGTGTTGGTGGCACCTCAGGTGCAATTTTCATTTTCTTTGTGTTTCATTTGCAAAAGATTATTTTTGACTTTTAGAAAATACTCTTTTTCTTCTAACTTAAATATGTCTTGTTAATGGAACTTGTTAGTGAATTAATAGGAATGAAAATCTGGCATCAGAGACCACACATACTCTCCCTTAGTGCACAGGTAGCCAGTCATTGCTAATCATACATTAAACCCAAACTGTTTTTTCCAAAATGGATTTTACAGGAAGCAAAATTAATTTTTAATTATTCTTTTCCTTTGCCCACCTTCTGCCCACTTTGCATTTTCTGTGTAAATGGTTCAGGGTTGTAAGCAGGACAGTTTGAGGTCTGGAATCTCAATAGTTAAACCTGTAATTGAAAAAGAAAAGTCTAATGTATTTGTTTCTTTCCTGGAAATTTTTATAATATGACCATAATATTTCATAATCACTTTGAAACAGAACACTGGATATGGATGACGATAATGCCTATAAAAAAGTTTTGCAAACGCAAGCATTGTCAAAACAGAGGCAGCCAGGAAAACAATTGTACTTTATTAGGAGCAAGAGAACAGGGCTCAGATTCTGGCTGGACTTTTCATTGTTTATAAAACTTCCATAGGGTCTAATTTTGCATGTGACAGATTGGCTGTGTTCAAGTTGTGATTTTGAGCTGACATTTTCTCCCTTTTGTTGCTAAAGTTTAGTACTGTTGGACTCCTTTGTCCTTGATGCAAATTTTAGTGAGAACAAAGTGGAGCATTTCCAGATTAGCTGTATGTGCTGCCTGCAAACTTGATTGTCTCCTCTTGAAATAATGGTTGGGATTATTGAAAAGAAAGGGAGAAATGCCTTTTGCAGAGACACTGTTATCATAAGCGTTTATGTCAGAGACAATGCTTTTGTCTCTTTTCTCGTGTTACAACTCTTCCAGCTCTCTTGCCTGCCTCCTTCCCCCTCATCATCCAGCCCATCAATAACGTGACCTAGTTTGTGTAGATCTGTCTATTGATGTTAGTATTAATTAGTGCATGAAAAAGTAACCAAGTATGAGTCTTAAAAGAATTTTTATTTTCTCATTTGCTGATGGTGGATTCATGTTTCAGCCAGGAACATAAATACATGTATTTAATCCTGATTCACTAGAGTAGGAAGCAGGGAGTTTGGCACTTACTGTGTACGTGCCACTCTTTGACATCACTGCCATGTCACCCACTAGTAAATAAATGCATGAACAATTTGAGCCCTGTATTACCATTTGGCCTACTAGTGCCTACAAATCCTCAGATAAAGTGAATATGCTTCATTTCTTCTGTTGACAAAGAGTCAAACTGTAAAATATTTGAAGAGATTTATTCTGAGCCAAATATGAGTGACCAATGGCCCATGACACAGCCCTCAGGAGATCTTGAGAACATGTGCCCAAGGTTGTCAGGCTACAGCTGGGTTTTATACATTTTAGTGAGACATACGACATCAATCAGTACATGTAAGATGTATATTGGTTCAGTCCAGAAAGGCAGGACAACTGGACGTGGGAGCTTCCAGGTCACAGGTGAATTCAAGGATTTTCTGATTGACAATTGGTTCAGAGAGTTATTACCTAAAGACTGGAATCAATAGAAAGGAATGTCTGGGTTACCAAAAGGGGTTACCAAAAGGGTGGAGGCCAAGGCTTTATCATGCAGATGAAGCCTCCAGGTAGCAGGCTTCAGAGACAATAGAGTGTAAATGTTTCTTATAGGACTTACAGAGTCTGTCCTATCAGTCTTAAGGCCTGTGTTGATTTTTCTGCCGGTCAGCTGTGCCTGAATTCCAAAAAGGAGACAGGTATAATGAGGCTCCTGTGTTATGCTCCCCTTCATCATGGCCTGAACTAGTTTTTCAGGTTAACTTTAGAATACCTTTGGCTGAGAGGAGGGGTCCATTCAGATGGTTGAGGGGCTTATAATTTTATTTTTGGTTTACACCTCTCATAATATCTAGTGGTCCTTTTCCTCCTCTGCTGGTTTCTAGCTTTATCTCTTGCCCTTTCTAACCTGTTGGTCTATCCATGTTTATCCAATATAGTTTGAATGACGCCATCTGGCATCATTCTTGGCAACATTATGATGCTCTGACTCCCTTGAACATAGAGTCCCTGTGGAAAAAGTGGGCAGTCTAAATTTTCCCACGTGGCTGGAGCCTCCCTGATCTGACTAGACCCAGTTTTCTGTGGGTTCTTTGAGTAATATCTAATACTGACATAGTGCTGACTGTGTGCTAGGTAGCATTCTCCTACCACATTGAGGTAGGTGCTGTCAACACCCTCCAGTTTACAGATGAGGAAATTCAAGCTCAGTGGGGTTATTTCTCAGCCCAAGCTTACATGGCTGGTAAATAGGGGAGCAAAGATTTGAACTCAAGGTGTCTTCAGAGCCTGGCCTCTTAACCCTGAATCTCCCCTTTCTAGGTGCTTAACCCTGAAACTCTGTTCTCAGTCAGTGATTTGCCATGATCATTGAGTATAAGAGCCATAGATCATGGAACAGAATATTCAAATGGAATGTGCCCAGTTACATGTGAGCTGGAATTGCCCATGAATTCCTTTCCCCAGATCAAACATTGTAGTGATAGAAAAGTAGATGGAGAAAGAAGGTAGACATACAGATAGAAAAAGGAAAACATGTGGGAAGAACAGTATTTTGGCAAAAGGAAACTGTAAATCACGTAATTACAAATTGTAACTGTAATGAGAGAATTTGAGCATTCTAAGCTGTCAACCCTGCCTTTTTGAAACATTATAATGCTCAGACAGAGGATGTGGGGTAGAAATGGCAGAATTGTTGGAACTGTTAAATGATGAGACTGGAGTGAAAGACAAAAGCTTATGAAGGAATCATGAGGGACACATACAAACTTCATTCAGCAGCATGAAAATGACAGCTTATTGTTTGATTCATTAGTCTACTTATTAAGTTTGGACTTGATAAAATATAGCAGATTTAACTTGTCTTACCACATTCAGCTGTATTTGTTATAACACAGAGATTCATCTTGGGTGGCTCTTTAGCCGGGTTTGTTTTTACTGAAATAAAATCCCTGGCACACAATAATGGAAAAAAAAATACCAGAGTTTCATAATATGTAGTGTACTATTTTTCTACACTTGAGAATTTTGAGTGCTTTGGAAATAATAAGGCTGTTCCCCAATTTCCTGCTCTCCACTAGGTTCTTGGAACGCCAAATGAGGACACATGGCCTGGAGTTCATTCTTTACCACATTTTAAGCCAGGTATGTTTCGTTAATTACAGATGACTAGGTGCTTCCTATATGCAAAAGGTGAGTATATAAATGTTCCCGCTTAAGCAATATACCACCTTGAAAAATTTTGGTTACTTTTTCCATTGTGTACTTTATCTATTAATGGAATTTCCTTTTGTTTTCACAAATTATTTGTCTGATTTTCACCATATATACTTTATTTTATTTGACTGGTTGATTTTGCAGTAACCGTTAATTTCATCATCAGTTAGACTGCCATCCATGTCTACAAAAACAAAATTTAAATTGGGGTGCTGTAACTCATCTGTGTCACTTCTTGCAATAAGTGACCAGGAAAAGTATTGGATTGTAAAAACGAAAAATCATATTTTTATTTCTTTACAAAACTAATAAATATATGGTCTATAATTTGAGTTTAAACATGTAAGATGTTCTGAATGTTCTATTGTACAGCATTCAATATGTTTTCATGTAAAATATTTAAACCTAAACACTGAAAAATCTGAAAGAAATGTGAACTTTTAAAATAAGTTGTCCTTTGTTTTCACCAGTAGGTGGCAGGCGTGAAACTTTGTTTTAATAATTACACTTAACAGACGAATCTCAAACATGGTCTAATTTTTATAAGAGAGGGGAAAGGTTTGGAATTGAAAATATAATAAAATCAGTGGAATGAATTATTGTAAAAATTATTCTCTTGGTGGTTGTGTTTTTTTTTTTTTTTTCTTTTCTCAGTTATAAAACATGGCTTACAAAATGCAGACCCACCATAAAATTACTGAAAGGGATTTTATAGAAGCTCTAATAGTCTATTATCCTATGAGGGAAAAGAGCTATGAATAATATCTATTAGAGGAGCCAAATATATTATTTTGCTTCTCTTCCCCTCTTTTGGGGAACCATCAGGAATAAATTATCAGTTCCAAAGAATGACTGAGTTGGGAAACTATTTTTACTCTTAATATTTTTCTTCTGAAAGTGTACAGTGTGTTCAGAATTATTTTATCTTCTTCAACTTCCCTGAAGACTCTCTGTACTTTTGCTGGAAATTCTAAATGAATTCTATGTTCTGAAAGACTATAGGAAACTAACAATTTTAAATGGACTGACTCTTTTTTTAAGCAACCAAGAGGCATCCTGTAACGGATCCACGTGTTCTTAATGGAGTGAAGAGCACAGTTCTTTATAGACGATCCAATTGTGGGCACTTCAAGAAGGTTAATTTCCCTGTGTTAGGACCTAAAATTTTAAATTGTAGGCAGATAAAACAAGAAAATTTGAAAAGATTTAAAATGAATAAAGTTACAGACAGAAAGGAGCAATTAAGATGAAATCATTTGGCCTGCCTAGTTTCTGGATTAGAAAACATGGAGTAATTTATGTGCTTTTGTGGGAATAGAATTTATCTTCATCAACAACATACAAAAGCATGTATTAGTTGTATTTTGGAAAGTACTAGGATGTGGTACCCATTAAGATAACAGATTGTGAACTTCAAGACACCAGGGACTGTTCATTGTACATATGTGGTGTTCAATAAATGTTTGTTGCACTTGATTGTATTGAATGTTAGAACAGACATTATGTATGTGACTCCTCTGGTGGGCATATACAAACTAGAATATTTATGTTTCAGTTATTAACATTAGGTGTAAGCCCCACAACAGACACATAACACATAGAAAGTAACAGGAAAACAGAAAAATAACATATGAAGATAGTGGAAAGCATGGGTGGTGATGAGCAAGAAGGTTATTCCAGGCAAAGCTCAGGGCTATGAACCATAGCACATAAGTATGATAAGCGTTTCCTGAGTTTGCTTGAAAGGAGTCAAGGGAGGCAAAACAACAGACTGAGTCAAAGGAAGCAAATCTCCGAGTCCTTCCCCAAGCAACACTTACCAGACCATCCAGGGGAGCCCCAGTCCCTGACCTCGTAGATCTCATAGTCCTGGAGAAGAAAATATACAATCCCAAATGAGGAAAATATCAGTGCTAGGGTCCGCCTGTCCCAACTCCACTCTCCAGCTCCTTGATCTACCCCAAAGAGTGCCCTAGAGAGTCTGGAAAAGATAATCTGAGACATAAGGACAAACTTTGTTTAATTTTCTAATACATAATAAATTTAAGCAATTTAAAATGTCAAGCAATAAGAAAAAGGAGCATAGTGCAGAGCCGCCTCCCCTCTGCCAACTTCCCTAGAACCACTGACCCCACTGCAGGCCCCCAGCGTATTCTTATGTTTCTTTCCTTTATGTAAATGTAAGAAATTAATATTAATTTTTACTTTTCTCATATTAAATACAATTCCTCATCTTGTTTTTCTCATTAATGCATCTCATCGATCTTCTCATATCACTGCAAGGAGGAGACCAATGTAGTGTCCCTCTTGTCTCACAGAGCTGCATTGTTTTCTGGTGTATGGATTTAACCCATTCCCTAATTAGGGACAATTGGGTTGTTTCCATTGCTTTGCTATTACAAATATTAATGCACTGAGTAGCCTTGAGCCTATACATACACATACACATTGCACATATGCAAATATATCTGAAGGATAAATTAGGAGAAATAAGGTTAAAGAGCCAACAAGTATAGACAATTACGATTTTGACCACTTTCATCAAACTGTTGTCCAAAGGAGTAGTATCTGTTGTCTCTGTTGCCAGAATACAGGAGAATACTTCTTCCCACAGCTGCTTCTCCTCTCTATGCTATGTGACCAAACTTTTGGATTTTGCCAGTTAGATGACAGAAGGAATTTCAGTAAAATTTTAATTTGCATATGCCTTATGATGAGGTTGAGCATCTTTTGATATGTTTCAGGATCATTTCTATTTCCTTTTCTCTGAATTATTTTTATCTTTTGGCCAATTTACAGTTGAGTTGTGTGGTTTTTAAAATCCATTTCTAGAAGTTCTTTGTATTTTATTTTATTATTTTATTTTTAGTGATGTTGCCCAGGTGGGAGTGCAGTGGTACGATTACAGCTCACTGCAGCCTCGACCTTCAAGTGATCCTCCCTGCTCAGCCTTTCAGGTAGCTGGGACTAACTATAGGTGCATGCCACTATGCCTGGCTAATTTTTTTTTTTAACCTTTTGTAAAGATGAGGGTCTTGCTGTGTTACCAGGGGTGGTCTCGAACTCCAGGCTCAAGCAATCCTCCCACCTCTGCCTCCCAAAGTGCTGGGATTACAGCATGAGCCACCATGCCTGGCTGAGTTCTTTATATTTAAGAGAAATCATCCCTTTGTCCATGAAAAAACTTTTGCTTCTTTAAAATTTGAAAAATGATCCTTTCTAATTTTTAAGCAATTTTGAAATAATCATTGTCTTATGTCTCTCATGTCTTCCTTGACTTGCCTAACTGAGTAAGTTTTGCCTTGAGAAAAAAGCCCATGGTGTTTTTAGAATAGTGGAGTTATGATTTAAAAAAAAAATGGAGAGAGAGGAAGTCTTGTTATTTTGGCCAGGCCAGTCTTGAACTCTTGGT
Organism: Macaca nemestrina; assembly: GCF_043159975.1. Classification (NCBI taxonomy): domain Eukaryota; kingdom Metazoa; phylum Chordata; class Mammalia; order Primates; family Cercopithecidae; genus Macaca; species Macaca nemestrina. The sequence continues at coordinate 70,657,553 of NC_092128.1, forward strand.
CTCAAGCAATTCTCCCACCTCAACCTCCTAAAGTGCTGGGATTACAGGTGTGAGCCACTGTGCCTGACCACAATTTTTTTAAAGACCAAATTTCTGTTATAGGTATATGTACAAATTCATATATGTGTATCTGTGTAAGAAAAACCAATTTGGGTTTTTAAGTGGATTACTTTATGGCTATGATCTAGGCCATGAATAAATCTTTTGGTTTTAACATATGCTAACCTAATTTCCTAGTAGTTGTTTTCTTAAATAACTTACTTTTTTAGTTAATGTCTACGAAATAAGTTAAATACACCTACTATTTCAGCAATATTTCCTGAGCACCACTTGTATGTCTAGGGACTGGAGATGTTGCATTGAACAAAATGCAAATGATCCTTATCGGGAGAGACATATAGTAAGTGAAATATATCATATATTGGGTGGTGATAAGTACTGTGGAGGAAAATAGAGCAAGAAACTGGTTCAGGAAGTTCTAGGAAGGGGGGTGATTTACAGTTTAAATAGGTTGATCAAGGAAGGCCTCCCTGAAAAGAAGACACTTGACTGAAGAATATGAGAGGCAGAGCCAAGATGATATTTGAGGGAAGAACTCTTCAGGCAGAGACAAAAGCAAGCACCAATGCCCTGAATGGGGAGGAGTGGAGGGCTGATAATGAAATCACAGATCACATAGGGCCTTGAGGGATACTCTGAGTCCTTTGCCATTGATCTGAGTGAGGTAGAAAGCTCTAGAAGATTTTGAACAAGGCAGCACAGGAGCTGGTTTATGTTTTAGTAAGACCACCCCATCTATTATACTGAGAATTGGGGGCCAGAGAAGAAGCAGGGGGGACCCCTTAGGTGGTTATAATGGGAATCCAGGGGAGATGCAATGAAATGTACTGTGAATAAAATGACCTTCCCTTTTCAACTCCTATGATTATCCCAGAACTCAATATGGTTTTCCCTTGGAAAAAAATATATAACAAAAATGGAGAAATATTTTTAAAATAATTCCTGAAATAGTGAAAGAACAATTAGTTAAAAACTGAACTTTATTCTTTACTATATAACCTGTATATCTTCTTCTGTGCTTACACAAAACTTCTTAAACTCAGCATATTCCCATAGCAACCAGGCAACTATAACAGGTCCCAATGGTATTATATATTATAAAGTATGTGCGTGTTATATGCAATAAGGAGTCTGTGTAAGTCTCATTTGTGTTGCTATAAAGGAATACATGAGACTGGGTAATTTACAAAGAAAAGAGGTTCGGTTGGCTCCAGGATCTGCAGGCTGTGCAAGAAGCATGACACCTGCTTCTGGTGGGGGCCTCAAGAAACTTCCAATCATAGGAGAAGGTGAAGGGGAAGCATGCATGTCACATGGTAAGAGAGGGAGCAAAAGAGAAGAGAGGACTTCCCTAAAGTTAGTGTCAGAGGTGTAACTAGATCCCAGGTCTCCGTGGGTCTTAGTCGAGTGTGCTTTTGCTTTTGTTTTTGTTTTGCAGCCTCCATTATGAAATAGAATTCTACTGAATGTGCATCACAGTTTCTCATTGTCCTTCTAAAGAACAGTTTACTGACAATTAGACTATTTTAAAAAGCAGAAAAGTAGAGAAGATCTGATCTCTGTTTGGGAAAATATGTACACCAATACACATCAATATTACAATATTACACCAATACAAGACTCTTTTTAGCAACCAGATCTCTCATCTGAATTAATGGAACAAGAACTCACTCATTATCCTGTAGAAGACACTGAGTTATTCATGAGGGATCCGCCCCCATGACCCAAACACTTCCCTCCAACATTGGGGATCGCATTTCAACATGAGATTTGGAGGGGACAGACATCCAAACTATATCAGAGTCTGACCTTGGAAGCTGCTGTTTTTCTGTCATTTACTTCTATTTAAATTTCTCTTAAAAGAAATGGAAAATAGGCCTATTTCATTTTTGAACCCGATTACCTTCCTGTTTCTTTTCCCTTACCCTCAGGGTTCCGTGGTTAATGGTCTTTTAAAAGTAGGTCTCCTTGTCTACCCCTCCCTCTCTCATTCCAGAGTGTCTCCTTTTGTCACTGTGTTCAGGATGCTTGCTGTGGGAAAGTCTCGAGGTGAGAGGTTGTGCTGTGGTGCTCTCAGTACTTCAGTAATTCCATAACTTGGGGTGAGATTCATCACAGGCAAACCCCATGGTCTAACACAAAGTAAGAGTCCACTGTAAAAATAAGTCATACTCCTTTTCATGGGTTCATAGTTATTCGCTAACAGGAGGCTTTTGCATAAGGCTCTCTGCTATAAATTCCTTCTAGGATAATGAGAGGTTCCCCTGTGTGAGTCCCAGGATCACTTTCTCCTACCAGCTTTACCCCCTTTTTGTATCCCATTAACAGGTGGTGTGGTTCAGATGTCTCCGCTAAAGTGGCAGTGCCATTTTTGTTGTTGTTGTTGTAAGACAGACATCATTTTTAAAAGATGCATCTTGCATACATGTTTGAGGAGTTGTTTAAGCTTCATAGAATTGTGGTAACCCCAGATCAGGGCAGAATATGTGTAGACGTTTGAGGTTCTCCAGACCGGTAGAATCAGAGTAATGGATGAAGAGTTCTGGCAAGGCTTTGTAATTTCCAGCTGTCAAGGAGTACCCCGGGGCTGCATGAGCTGAGAGTGCCAGTGGTGTTTGATTGTGCCTTAAGCAAAGTGAATGTTTGAGCCAGAGGAAGCCCCAGGGAGCATCTAGTCTACCTTTCTTCTTGTGAGGTTAGGAACCTCAGGTCCAGAGATGCTAAAGAACTTCCCTAAAGTTAGTGTCAGAGGTGGAAGCAGATTCCAGGTCTCCCTGGGTCTCACTCCCTGAGTGTATTTGTGTTTTTGTTTTTGTTTTCCAGCTTTCATTATGAAATAGCATTCTACTGAATGTGTATTACAATTTCGCATTGCCCTTCTAAAGAGCAGTTTACTGACAATTAGACTATTTTAAAAAACAGAGAAGTAGAGAGGATCTGATCTCTGTATTTGGTAAAATATATACACAAAACCACCAATAACACTTGTATGAAATGGGTTAGCCCTGAAATAACATGTAGATTCCATGTATAAATGCTTCCAACAAAAGGGACATTCAAAAACTATTTAATGGCTGATTATTCAGGAGCTCAAAAAGGAAGGCACTGTGAAGTTCAGTGAGGAAAAAAATGCTGCTAGACCGGAAGCGATTAAAAGTAATGAAATTTAGAATAAAATAATTATATTTTCCAAAATCAAGCAAGAGAATAGAGCATTTCTAAAGTGGTTATATTATTTCTAAGGGAAAGTTATCCAATAGAAAAGGCTGTTTGATTCAGGAAACTTTGAAGAAAATGGACAGTCTCCCAACGAATGAAATAATGTAAAGAATTTGCCATTGGAGGCAATTGGGGAATGGTGATACTTTAAACACACTGTGCCGAAAACTAATTCTACAGACACATTGACCTTAAAGGGAATATTTACGTATGAACTTAGCTGTATCAAGGCTTTGTAATGAAGCAAAACAAACAAACAAACCAAAAAACAAACAAAAAAACTTCTCTTTAAGTCCTTCCTCTTCTCTGGCCTGACTGGGACCCCAAAACCAAACAGATCCACACGTTTTTGTTCCAGAGGGAGGAAGTAAATCATTTCAGAAACAGAATACTATGGTGATAACACCTTACATTTTATGCTATATTTTATTATTTGCAAAGCATTTTAATATATTATCTCATTTGATAGTTAGAATAACTGCATTATAATAATGCTTTTTTCCTAATATTGTTATCCCATTTACAGATGAAGAAACTAGGAAATCGAGGCTCAGAGAGATAGTGTGACTTGCCTAGAGATCTCATCCCTCCAGGCTATAGCAGAGCCAAAACTCAAACCCAGGTCTTTCAACTCTAAGCCATTCTCAGTGATGCCTCCTCCTCTCTTTAAGAGAGCTTCGCTGCCTGTAGACCTAGACCTGTGAAGGAGAAATGTCAGGCTCTTCCCAACTCTGTCTTGTGGCATCTTGGAAAAGACCTCTGTCTTCCTGGACATTCCAGATCCACCCTCCACTTGCTGGGTATGGGCATATTCTTCCACCCTTTAAACCTATGCCTCCAATAAATCTTCAGCTCCAAAATGTCCTCTGCAGACGTTTAGTCTCAGATGTGTAGTCCTTAATACATAATGTCGGAACTGCCCACTTTCCTCATTTTCAGAAGTGAGGATGTTTGAACCCTTAGCCTTTACTGACATTCTTGGCTTTTCCTGAGTCTTTTAGAAGGTGATAGAAAAGCTGTGGATGCAGCAGAAATTGTTGTTGGGGTGGGATATTCCATGCAGGAAGACTAGAGGGGGGCGCCTCTTTGTGCCGTGATGTTGCCCTGCACAGACCACACCTGCAGTGAGGGGAGGCCTGTGAAGTGCTGAGATACCTTCCTTACTCTTCTAGAAGAATCATGTCCGCTCCATCCAGCCTGCAGACTTCCTACTAAACTGTTTTTACATTCCCTTCAATATTTGTTATTTATACTCTACCTATTTTTAAGAAGATTTGAGCTAGCTGACATAATTGATATAAAAGTACTTTCAAACTGTAAGGGGCATGTAACTGCAAAATATTATTTTTTACTATTTATACCATGTCCTCTGCCTGCTATCTGCTTTCCCACTTACTCTTTACACTTTACCTCAGGAATTTTAAAATTTTTTTATGATTGATAGCAACTATAATGATTATGGGTTAGGTCTAGGCATATGGGCTGTAACTATGTGATGGTTATTAAAATGGACTTTAAAAATTATTATTTAAATATCTGGCTTTTATCTCAGATTTTATTGCTAAAAGCCTTGTTGGTCTGCTTGACACAAGCCTTAGGGTATTTAGAGCTCTCTCCACTAACCATCAACTATCACCTTTGTGAACTTTGCTGTCTCTCCTCCCACAAATAAATGCTACTTTAATCACGTAGTGAAAAAGCCAATTAATTACTAAATTTATGAACTATGTGAACGTTATAAAGCTAAGGAAGTAAAATATGTAAACATGACAGAAAGGGCAGACTTCACTTTCTGATTGAGTCAGCCATACTGGGAGGTCGCTGGTGGTTGCTGGAGAGCAGGTGCTAAAGTTGAGAGTCGGTGTTTCCATCAGCAATAACTGCTTTACATCTGCTCATGAGCTTGGATTCTTATTGAGTGCTTACTAGGTGCCAGGCAGTATTGTGGGTGCTAAAGATGCAGTCATGAACAAAGCAGATGAATCCTTTTTCTTGCAGAGCTTACATGCTAGAGAAGGGACTAATAATAGACAAATTACAACTTACTATGCCTGTGAGCACAGGGAGAGCGGCAAGAGACAATTCAGGGGGACAGGTCCTTGGAAAGTCAAGGTGAAGAGTCAGGATTTTACTTGAAATGTGAGTGGAATCATCGGAGGGTTTTCAAGAGAGGAAGAAATCAATGCTTTATGTTTTCAGAAAGACCTACAGGCTACAAAAAGTCACGGACTCATTTCAGAGCTGGAAAGAGGTTTCATTTGAAGTGTGAAATCCTCTTGATTGGTCATTTCTGCCTGCAACCCTGGGTCAAGAAGGGTCTATAAAGGCAAGTACTAACTCACAGGGAAATTATTCTCCTACCAGTTAGCAGTGATGCCACAGACACGAAGGATATTTTTCCTCACAGGTCCATAGCTGACCAGGGATTTTATATAAAATAAGTCAGAGATATGACCAATGATATGAAATAAAAATAAAAAAGAAACAACCAAAAACCTTGATAATCACTTAAAAATGCAGAATAGCAATTCATTTCCTCTACAATAGGTAGATTAAGGAGGGAAACCCCTGTAGGAATGTTATAAACCCATTTCAGTGCAAAGGAGGGACGATCTGTACTTTGTCTGGATGTACTTGAAGAATTTCACATTTATTTTCACTAGAGGGCATCAGTAATGATGGAGACTAGCAGAATGTCTAGAAAATGCCAGAAAAAAAAGTAATAAGATTAAATTTTCAAGGGAAAAGGAAGTTCTACTGATAGCCGACTTATTTTTTTAAATCCTAAATAAACTGGTTTTATTAGTTCTACTCCCTGGAATTTTGTAAAATTCATTTTGGGAGTTATTCACACCTCACATCGCTAAAGTTGATATGGAGGGCCAGTCACCATATAAAGACTTCTTTACCTCTTCAGTAATTCCAACCCACCTAAGAGTATTGAAAGTCTTGTATACTGTCCAATTTGTATGATTTGGTTAAAGTCATATTGAAGAAAAGAATTAAACATTTAGCCTAAGAATTTATAGCAGAATTCGATGAAGACATGGATGATTTACTTGATACTGAAAGAACTGTCATCTCTTTTAAAATAAAACATTTGATTGAGTGGTTATATACCAGTGGCATTTCCATAAACTGGCCATACACTTTTAATTGCTTTCCTAAGTTTGTAACCTAATGTTTTATGTTTATCCTTCCCACACATGAATGCCAGCAAGTATATAACTAGGAGTCTATGCATTGTGTAAAGTCCTCCATAACTCCTGACCCTGAGCTTTTAGGTACCTTTCCAAAAACTTTTTAAAAATCAAGATCTTAGGAAGGGAGATGAGGGGACAGGAAGTTTGGATGTAAAACAAGAAAATGTTACCCCTTGTCTTCAAGTTGGGTGTTGACCACAGTACCTTGTGTAGGACACTGTAGCTTTAGGGAAGAAATGGGACTTCACCAAGCCAGAAGCTTGCACAGGTGTCCAATTTGAGCAGTGATTCCACACCACTATGAGAGATTCATGACTAAGTGGTTGAACCAAGGTTAGGATGAAGATTTTCTCTCTTAGGTGCCTGGAAATATTGGATGCACAGAGAACAGCATGGTGTTCGGTAATCTGAGTATTCATATAAATTTTTCAGCATTTGAAAATTCTTAGAAACACACAATAATGGCAAAAATTTTAAGTGTCACATAGTTGATGATGCTAGTTTGCATTGTATAGCTCTTTCCTGTGTATCAAGTGCTTTCATGGATGCTATCTCAGGAGGTCCTCTCACTAAGGAAGGTAGACATGGCAGATGGACAAAGCTGAAGCTCACTGAGGAAAATACTGTTTCATGACACAAAAACAAACCACCATAAAGGTGTACTATACCCCACTAAGTATCTGCCAATTACTACACCCGGGTGAGCTGGGTTTCAGCTCGTGTTGGGTGGGCCCTGCGTTTCTGGGCTTCTAGCTGAAGGTTTCGGGTATGTTCTACATCCCTTTAATCCTCTTCGGAGTGGCAACTATGGAAGAATGTCCTTCTTACAGTGAAAGGCAGGATACAAAAGAGCAGACCTAAGGCCACAGTCACATTTCAAATCTGTTTGTGTCATTACCACTGTTCACACAAACTGTCGGTGGGGCAGAGAAGTATCATCCATTCATGAAAGTTGGAAGAAAGGAGGGAGTGATTATTTGCTGAATAATCATCTCATCTCCCATAGTAGGTTCTGACTCCTAGGCTTGTCAGCTACTCCTAGCTAAAACAAGTGAGTTCATTTTTTGCTGTTTAAAAAATCCTTTTAGGCCATTATCACATGGCTCCTTCAAGACAAATGCATGACTATGGAATAATAACTCTTATTCTAATATACAGATGAAAGAAAAAACCTTCACTTCCGATACTTAAGATGCAAGCATCTTACCCCCAAAATGTTGAAGTCAGACCAACAGGATGATAAACTGACTGCTAATTATTCGCTCTGGCGTAAGATCTGATAAGATTTCCTTCATGTACACTGTCCTTCATGCAGCACTGGCAGAGAGCACCTTTGTAGCTAACAGACAATAATACTCCCAATGGAGATTGTTTAAAAAGGATATAAGTATGTATGTAAACAGGTGCTTGTGCCTTTAGAGCCAGCTTTGTAAATCCATTTAATAATCTCTCAACTGTAAAAAAGGAGGACAATTGACATCCTCTCAGAATGCCAATCCTGACTCTCCACTAGTGCATTAGAATCACAGGAGTTAGAAGAGCATCAACGTATTTATGGATTTTATTAATTTAACTGTTGCCTCAAAATGAGTAATGTAGGGTAGATGAAGCATTTGCCCTCCCAGGAGTAATACTGCTTTCGATATACCATATGTCTCCTTCCGAAGTATATAACTGTACAAGATGGTCAGTTTTTTGAGTATATTATTATTAATAGTTGCAGTAGCAATATTAATAGCTAACAGATATTGAGTGTTTTATTTATGTGTCAGAACTTACCAGCGTTTGAGGTGCATTTTCTTATTGAACATTTGTAGTAACTATGAAGTAGGTACTGCTATTATCCCAATTTGAGATATGGGGAAACTGAGGCACAGAATGATTAATCTGTTCAAGGTTTCTAGAATTTGAAAGACATATGTTTCTCATTCCCTATAAACACAAGACAGATTTATTCTCCTAGACTTAAAAAGGTAAGGCACTTTGACAGCAGGTGGAAAGGGAGTTGGGAGTGAGGAATGTTGCGAATCTTGTTTGTGTAAATGTTCTTATGCCTGTTTTTCATTACTGGTCAAGGAGTTTTGATCTGTTTGTTCTGCTACTAGCTTTGTGCATTATCGGGGTAGCACTTCAAGTCTCTGCCATTTAAGACCCAGAGGGGTGTCATGGTATAACGGCTAGAAGCATAGACTCCAGATCCACACTGTCTAGGTTCACATCTCTGCTCTGTCACTTATGAGCTGTGTAATGTGGACAAATTGGTCAATGTCTCTGTACCATTTCACCATGTAAAAAATGAAGATAATCATAGCCCCTACCCGTAGCATTATTGTGTGGATTACAGTGAGTTCATATTTGCAAACCACAGAGGATACAAGAAACATCTGTTAAATATCAAATAGGAATCGTGGGTATCCTAGCTCTTTGGTAATAGTAGACTGGGATTAGAGTCCTGGTTCAGTCTCTGTCACTATAGCCTGCATTATGGCCTCAGGCAACTCAACCTTTCTAGCCTCAGTTTACCCATTTATAAATTAAGGGTTAGGCCACTGGGTTGTTTGGGTCCCATCTAGCACTGTCTGGAGCTGCTCTGTCTTCCCCTTTAGAGAGTTTGGATGGGGGATTTGGAAGGGGAAGGGGATGCACAGAGAGTGAGACACAACATCTTTCTCCTACTGTCTTTTCTGGGAGCTGTAAATTTGTTCTTGTTTATGAATAGTATGCTTTAGACTTTAATAACTGCCTAACTGATTAAACTTAGTTCTCTAGAGAAAAATGTCTTGTGGAAAGAGAATTAGTCTATGACTTTTAGATAGAGGAAGGTGTAGATGGTTTGGAAACCTCATCTGGGAATATGCATTCACTAACCCCACAATGTTATTTGTATATTAGAAACACAAATGTTATCACAAGCAATAATGTTTAATGAATACGGTAGAACATTTGTTTCCAGAAGTTACTCAAAGATTACTCATTTAGAAAAGCACACTGTTAGTAATTGAAGGATGATTTGCTATAGCCAGGGCAAGTCAGGATGATTTTGCCTCACGTGTAAAGGACTGAAGAGGCTGCTCAGCATTTTAAGATAGCTCTACTGGGTGGCAGTGACAGGGCAGTGCAATTCTGTTCCGCATTGATGTGTTACATCAAAACCTCTCACTGATAATGCTGGGGCTGTGTCAAATCTGAGCCATTAAATATCGTAGGAATATCAAGTGTTTTAAAGGTGTGGATTGCAGTTTAGAGTAACATACATATTATTCTAAAATGACTGTTGGAATCACCATGCCCATTTGGAGTTAAGATATCTAAAATCCTAAGATTTTGGGAAAAGTCTGGCCCTCTTTATTTGAGGTAAACTCTTTTCTACTGTATACAAATACTGCTTTACTTCTGTTCCAAGAACTATAGATTCAGTGTTTAAAATATCTTGATCAGAATGTTGACTGCAATGTTCACTGATGGCTTGGTTTTCCTAACAGATATAAGAAAGTAAAACGTGCATAAAAATTCTTGTGAATAGTTGTGAGTGTAACTTTCTTCTATTGAAGGCCTCTCAGTATTGGTTTGCATGATTTGTTGGAGGCTACTTGTGACCTTGTATGTTTGCTGCCCCACTGTATTCATAGTCTCTAGCAAATTGCAGACACACAGTAAGTATTTGTAGAATGAATGAATAAATTCTGTGCCTTCTATCCAAAAGGATTTGAGTGTGTTATTTGTAACATAAAGAAATAATTAGGGTAATTGTTTGAAATATAACCAGAGTGATTTATGACAGTGTTAATTGTTCATCCTTATAAGAGACTGGAGCCTTTTGCCTTCACGAAAGCAACCCCCAGAAAGGCACTGGGCTCAGCATCTCCGCCAGATGATGACATGCCCTTCAGTGTGGCCACAGCCTTTTGCTTAAATCATTACCACTTTTTTACCAGCTCAGTAGGAGTAAATGCATATGTTACAATGACAAATAATCCTAAATTGAAATTGTGAGTAACTGAATGTATGATTTAGAAGAGTTAATTATGAAGAACAGCTAGAATTTCATATGGCATTTAAACATACTCATTTTTATATTGATTTATAAACTAATGCTTGTTCCATGGTATTGTCTATATTATATGATGTCAAAGCCATTTGCAAAAGATCTACTGAAGTTTGAGCCTTGTATAATCCTTCTGTGGATCCCCCTCCTTGTCTGCTCACTCCCCCTCCTCCCAAAAAAAGAAAGAAAAGTGTGAGCTACAAATCTAGTTTCAGCCTTTCAAGTCCTTTGAACATACTTGAAGTTTTTTATTGGTTGTTTGAACTTTTTATTCATATGTCTTTCTGTCATTGAAGTTAAAAACACAGCAGTATAAGATACAAAAACATTGGTGAGAAGAGAGTAAGGAAAATTAAAATTAATCTCCTGAAGTATACACTGCATGCTTGTATGCAAATGAGTAAAATCCAATTTGGGTTTTATCTTCCTGTGGGTTAAAGTTTGCTTTGTAGTGCCTCAAGACATTTCAGGTGTAGCTTTTTTAAGCCAAGAGACTTTACAATATGCAGCATTGTTCTCTAGTTGTTTTCCTGTGGAATGTCAACGAATTGCAGTGCTTACCTGCATGGCGGTTTGAGAGAAAACCTTTCCAATCTTCTGTTCCCTGCCCTGTCACTTAGCAAGTGATTTCTTCTCAGCAAGCTCTCCTCCCTGGTCTCCTGCTGTGTTGGGATCATCCTCTGCAATGTCCCTGCACTAAGAGGAGAAGGTGAAAATCAGCCTGCAGGTTCAAATTAATTGCACTTCTCAGTTATGCTATGAGTTAGCCAGTGCTTTAAATAATGACATTCTAAACTTCTAGTTTAAACATAATTGGAAAGAGAAAGTTGACATTAAAGTAATAAGTGAGAGTAAACTTAAGTGAAGGAGAACAGTGTAAAACGTTCATATGCAAATACTCAAATACTCTGATAAAATTATTCATAAGCAGTTGACTATTTTATTAAATATGCTTGTTATCAACTTGGGGCACCAATTTCAGCACCTTTTTGTTTTCAAAACTTACATGGCTAATTATATTGTTTTAATCTATTGGAACATTACTTTTATTTATGATGGAAGTAGTTTGTAAAATAAAAATTTTTATTCTAATTATAAATGTCATGTTCATTGCAGAAAACATTAGAAATGGCTCCATTTGAAATTGTGTACTTTGGCAGTTATGATCTGAAAGCTGTTGGATATAAACGATGAGGCTCTGTGTGTTCCTGGAGCTAGCTTCTCGTGTTTGAGTTTGTCCTGTCTTCATTTGGAAAAGAAACAGATGCAGTTAGTGGCTCCAGCTGTAGTCTCTGGTGGGAACTCTGTATCCATACTGTAGCGGTTTTCATTCTGTATCTGTAATTCTATATTTTTTCGATGCCACCGAACTGCAACCAGGACTTAGTTATTTTTGTGTGCCTATTGCCCAGTGCAGCACCTGGCACACAGGCAAATGCCCAGGCAATATTTGCTAAAAAAGTTAAGGTTTTATGTGAATATTGATGGAAGGTAAACCTGAGAACGAGGCTTTATTCTTTTTTATTTTTTTTATTCTCATATGGCATGTTTCACTATCAATTTAGTCTCTTTTGTGCACAGCTAAAATTGACATTGTGTTTCTGGAAAAAAAAATATATTAGCATATCCTGTTAAGCTCTAAAAGAGGCAATTCTTAGAACTAATATTTATGTGCAATTATTAATTGCTAAGAATAATAATTTACTTATAAATGCAAGATTGTATTAATTTTATCTGTAATAGAATTCCTATTCATCCTGAAGTCATAGCAAATTATTAAATTTGCTTTGTGGATAGTACAAAGTTAAGGAAATCAAATTTGTTTTATGAGGACATTTGACTTAATATTTAAAATGCCTCTTTCTTTCTTAATACCAGACTTTAGATAATTAAAAAAAAAAAGAACTTCATATAAAGAACTATTCTTCCCATTTCTCCTTTGTCAGTTAATCCTCAGACCTAGACTATGCCCTTAAATTCCTGTTCTGCACCAACTGGCTGAATTACGTTGCATCTTATATAATGCAGCCTAGTAGAGAATAAACTCAGAAATTAGACATTCCTTTGAAACAAATAAATACACATTTGTTGGTAAGCCCTTTTGCCTGTGTCTTTAGAACAATGGATGTTTGTAATCCGGGCTGATCATCAGCTAGTGTACATCTTTATTGCATCGTCCTGTTCTGATTGGTCAATGCCTATGCTTAACAGGTTATTAAATATTTTGTCAATTACCCCTGCTTGACTGATAACTCCAAAACTCCAGGGGAACTCCTCTTTATATACCTTCTGAATTACCACAGAAAGATTAACTTATCCAAATAGTAATTGAGTTGTGTGTGAAATTCCACATCTTTGTAACCTGGAAATTGGAGATCAGTCAGTGCTCTATGAATCATCCCTGACTCCTCCCTTTCTGTCCCACTTCATTTCTAACTCACCAGTAGATCTCACTTGTTCATCCTCCAAAGCATTTTCAAACTCTGATCCCCTTCTCACTGCATTCACTCAGTTCGCATACCCAAGTCATATTGTCTCTCTTCTGGACAGTAATAAGCTTTTGTTGGGCCCCCTGCTTCCAACCTTGCCTCTTGTAGTGAACTCTCCAAATAGAAGCCAGAGTGATACTTTTATATTTAAAAAAAAAAAAAAAAAAAAAAAAAGCCCATACCAGATCATATCTTAAAGGCCACAAACCCTTCTTCCTGTCTCTGTCTCAGCCTCCACCTCTCTCTCCTGGGTTCTATGTCAGCTGCAGCTATCCTGGCCTCCAGCACATTCCAGCCTAGCATACTCCTTATGGGAATGCAAGCTCCCTGCTAATAGGAAGGTTTTTTGCTTTGTTTCTCTCCTGTGTCTTCAGCCCCGAGAATTATATACCTGACACACAGTAGTTGCTCAATACATAGTAGTTGAAATGAATGAATAAATCATTGCATAATGTTTAAAGCTAGGAAGCTGAGTGTGTGTTTTTTCTTTTTGTTCTTCTTATCCAATGGTATTCTTGTACATGAAACATACCATAACAAAAGCAATATAAGTCATTTTTATTTTCTCCTTTAAAAACTTATAATTAAAAGCAGACAAGAAGTCAGGCACAGTGGCTTGTGCTTGTAATCTCAGCTACTCAGGAGGCTGAGGCAGGAGGATCACTTGAGGCCAGGGGTTTGTGACCAGCCTGAGCAACACAGTGAGATGCCATCTCTAAAAATAAATAAATACATAGTTAGTAAGGCATGGTGGTGAGTGCCTATAGTCTCAGATACTTGGGAGGCTGAGGTGGGAGGATCCCTTGAGCCCAAGAATTGAAGGCTACAGCGAGCTATGATTGTGTCACTGCACTCCATCCAGAGTGAGATGCCATCTCTAAAAAAATTTAAATTTAAATTTAAAAAAAGCAGACAACACTGAAAAAGGATACCAACCATTTTTAAGCAGAATTAAGCCTAATAAGTATTAAATCATTAAAAAGAAATAAGATCAGTACTTTAAACAACTATTTAATGTTACCGAAGGATGTATACATGAATGCTGTCTAAACGGAAAGACACAAACGTTTTACATCATCCTTTTCAGATTAATATATATTTTAATAGAATGCAATCAGATTTCCAATGGAAACAATTTTTAAAATTTTTTGTTTGTTGTTTGTTAACACAGGGTCTTGCTCTGTCACTCAGGCTGGAGTACAGTGGCACGATCATGGCTTAGTGCAGCCTCAACCTTCCAAACTTAAGGGATCCTCCCACATTAGCCTCCTGAGTAGCTGGAACTACAGGCACACACCACCACGCCCAGCTGATTTTTCAATTTGTTTGTAAAGTTGGGTCTCCCTGTGTTGGCCAAGCTGGTTGCAAACTCCAGGGCCCAAGCAATCCTCCCGCCTCGGCCTCCCAAAATGCTGGGATTATAGCCATGAGCCACCACACCCAGCCTGTGTATTGTGTTGACTGACTGTTTTATTTTAAACTGGTCTGCCCTCATAAGAAGAACCTAAAGTGTTCTCACACTGGTCTACATCAAGTCTCCTTGTTTTGCTTTGCTAGAACACTCACCACTTTCTAAAATTAACTCATTCATTTTGTTGTTGTTGTTGTTGCTGCTGCTGCTGCTGCTGCTGCTGCTGCTGCTGCTGGTGATGGTGATGATGGTATTTATGTTTTTATTGTCTGTCTCATGTTTCTAGAATATGAGCTCCATGAGGAAAGAGACTTGTTCTGTTTTGTTCATGCCTATTCTCATCATGAAAAGAATGCTTAGCACATGTTAGGTACCATTAACTATGTGTGGAATTAATGAAAAAGGAAATGTTCAGGCTGGGCTTAGTGACTCATGCCTACAATTCCAGCCTTTTGGGAGTCCGAGGCAGGAGGATTGCTTGAGCCCAGGAGTTTGAGACCAGCATGGGCAACATAGCAAAACCTCATCTCTACAAAAAAATTTTAAGTTAACCAGGCATGGTGGCATGCTCCTATAGTCCCAGCTACTTGGGAGGCTGAGGTGAGAGGATCAGTTGAGCTTGGGAGGTCAAGGCTGCAGTGAGCATGATTATGCCATTGCACTCCCACCTGGGTGACAGAGCAAGACCTTGTCTTTAAAAATAAAAAAGGAAATGTTAACAAAAAGAAAGAAAGAAAGAGATGTTCAAAACTTGCCCCAATAATTTTTACCAAAAAAAAAAAAGAATACTAGTAAGAAAAGACATTTCCTGGATAACAAGAGGCACTCTAATGAAAATACTATGATAATGACATAAATAGATGAGTATTAAAGAGTCCAGGCTCTTATATATTTTGGAATGTAATATAGGACAAAGGTGTCACTTCAAATTATCAGAGAAAGAGTGATCTATAATGATTGATTTTTACCGAATCCTGGCATAATCGTCTGTCCTCCTTGAACAAAGAAAATGTCATACCATATTTACAAAATAAATTCCAGATAGTAAAGCCAAGAAGTAACAATTTGTTTAAAAAAAAAAAAGTAGGAGAAAAATGAAGTTATTGTTTGTATAAAATCAAGATCAGGGTCTTCTTCTTTAAACAAGACAAGAAAACCAAAAGAAAAAGAGTAATTTGGGGCAGAGCCAAGGTGGCCGACTATGAAGCAGTGGCGATCCAAGGCTCCCATCAAAAAGAACTAAAACAGCTTGCGAATCCTGCACTGGCAACTGAGGTATCCAGGTTCTGTCATGCGGACAGACTAGGCAGCTGGCATGATCCACAGAGAGGAAGGAAGAGCGGTGTAGTGTGGCGGCCCACCTGAGAGCCACACAGGGCAGGGGACCCCTCACCCCCTAGTCAGGGGAGGCAGTGAGTGAGTGTGCTACCCAGCCTGGGAAACTGTGCTTTTTCCACGGAACTGTGTAACCCGCGAATTGGAAGATCCCACTCATGAGCCCACATCACCAGGGCCTAGGGTTCCAACCATGGAGCTGCTCAGATTTTCAACAGCCACTAAGCTAGAATCTGCTTAAGCATTCCAAGCTCCTGGTGGGAGGGCTGGCCATCACCACAGCTGCGGCTACCTGCTGTCTAAACCCTCAGAGCTCCTTCAGGGAGGGGCAGCAGCCAATACTGGAACTGCTAGCTGCCTAACACACTAAGCTCCCAGGTCAAGATAAGGGCAGCAGCCATCTCTATAGCTCTAGGCTATGCTCTTCCCCTGCTGAAGCTGGGGAAGCTGGGTGGCTTGGTCCCAAGAGGGATTCCCCACAGCCCAACACACCAGCTGTGGCAGACTGTAGCCAGAGTACCTCTTCAGACCTGACCCTGACTCATCTTTTCTCACGGGAATGGGGCGTCCCTGCAGAAACTCCAGCAACTCCAGCCAGGGGCTCAGGGGCAGAACTCTGATCTCTCTGGGCCTTACACCTAGGGGGAGGGGTGGCCATAGTCTCTGCAGACCAGCAGACTTCGTCTTTCCTCCTGCTAGTTCTGAGGAATCCAGGCAGCCCAGATGAGTGGGTTTCCCTCCAGCTCGGCACACCCCTCCACCAAGGGACAACCAAAGTACTTCATTAAATGGGTCCTGTTCCCCGTGCCACCCAACTGGGTGAGACCCTCTAACAGGGGTTGTCAGACACCCTACATAGAAGTGTTTCTATTGGCATCAGGTAGCTGCCCCTTGAGGTCAGAGATCCCAGAGAAAGGAGCAGGCACCCATCTTTGCTGTTCTCCAGCCTTCTCAAGTTCACTCCAGGCATGAGAGTGAAACAGATAAATAGGGCCTGAAGTAAATACCCAGCAAATGGCAGCAGCCATACAGAAGAGAGAACTGACCATTGAAAGAAAAAATAAACAAACAGAAAGCAACAGCAGCATCAACAAAAATGTTCGCAGAAAAACCTCCTCCAAGGGTCAGCAGCCTCAAAGATTGACACTAGACAAACTCATGAAGATAAGAAAGAATCAACAAAAATACGCTGAAAACCCAAAAGGCCAGAGTGCCTCTACTCCTTCAGATGATTGCAACGCCTCTCCAGCAAGGGCACAGAACTGGACAGAAGATGAGATGGATGAAGTAGGTTTCAGAAGGTGGGTAATAACAAACTCTGCTGTGCTAAAGGAGCATGCACTAACTCAATGCAAAGAAGCTAAGAACCTTGATAAAAACCTTACAGGAGCTGCTAATAGAATAACCAGTTTAGACAGGAACATAAATGACCTGATGGAGATGAAAAACACAGCATGAGACCTTCATGAAGCATACACAAGTATCAATAGCCAAATTGATCAAGCAGTAAAAAGACAGAACCTACAATCGATTGGAGTACCTGAAAGAGACAGGGAGAATGGAACCAAGTTGGAAAACACACTTCAGGATATTATCTAGGAGAACTTCCCCAACCTAGCAAGACAGGCCAACATTCAAATTCAGGAAATACAGAGAATACCATAAAGATACCAACCCCAAGACACACAATCAACAGATTCTCCAAGGTCAAAATGAAGGAAAAAATGTTAAGGGCGGCCAGAGAGAAAGGACAGGTCACCTACAAAGGGAAGCCCATCAGACTAACAGCTGATCTCTCAGCAGAAACCCTGCAAGCCAGAAGACAGTGGGGGCCAATATTCAATGTTCTTAAAGAAAAGAATTTTCAAACAATTTCATATCCAGCCAAACTAAGCTTCATAAATGAAGGAGAAATAAAATCATTTTCAGACAAGCAAATGCTGAGGGATTTTGTCACCACCAGGCCTGCCTTGCAAGAGCTGCTGAAGGAAGCACTAAATATGGAAAGGAAAAGCTGGTACTAGCCACTGCGAAAAACACACCAAAATATAAAGACCAATGACATTGTGAAGAAACTGCATCAACTAGTGTGCAAAATAACCAGATAGCATCATGATGACAGGATCAAATTCACATGTAACAATATTAACCTTAAATGTAAATGGGCTGCATGCCCCAATTAAAAGACACGCTGGTAAACTGGATAAAGAGTCAAAACCCATCAGTGTGCTGTATTCAGAAGACCCATCTCATGTGCAAAGACACATATAGGGCCAAAATAAAGGGAGCAAAAGTTACCAAGCAAATGGAAAGAAAAAAAAAAAAAAAAGACTGTGGTTGCAGTCCTAGTCCCTTGACAAAACAGATTTTAAACCAACAAAGATTAAAAAAAAGACAAGGGCATTACATAATGGTAAATGGTACAATTGAAAAAGAACAACTATCCAAAATATTTATATACCCAATACAGGAGCACCTAGATTCATAAAACAAGTTCTTAGAGACCTACAAAGAGTTTTAGACTCCCACAATATGATAGTGGGAGATTTTAACACCCCACTGTCAATATTAGATTAATGAGACAGAAAATTAATAAGGATATTCAGAACCTGAACTCAGCTCTGGATCAAGTGGACCTTATAGACAGCCACAGAACTCTCCACCCCAAATCCACAGATTATACATTATTTTCAGTCCCACATGGCACTTATTATTCAGAAAACAACCAAATAATTAGAAATAAATCACTCCTCAGCAAGTGCAAAAGAACTGAAATCATAACAAAACATTCTCTCAGACCACAGTACAATCAAATTAGAGCTCAGGATTAAGAAACTCACTCAAAACCACACAACTACATGGAAATTGAACAGCCTGCCCCTGAATGACTCCTGGCTAAATAATGAAATTAAGGCAGAAATCAAGAAGTTCTTTGAAACCGATGAGAACAAAGAGACAATGTACCAGAATCTCTGGGATGCAGCTGAAGAAGTGTTAAGAGGGAAACTTATCACACTAAATGCTTACATGAGAAAGCTAGAAAGAGCTCAAATCAACACCCAAATATCACAATTAAAAGAACTAGAGAAGCAAGAGCAAACAAATCCAAAAGCTAGCAGAAGACAAGAAATAACTAAGATCAGAGGAGAACTGAAGGAGACAGAGACACAAAAAAACCCTTCAAAACATGAATGAATCCAGGAGCTGGGTTTTTTTTTTTTTTTTTTGAAAAAATTAACAAAATAGAGCAGTGGCTAGATTAATAAAGAAGAAGAGAGAGAAGAATCAAATAGATGCAATAACAAATGATAAATGGGATATCACCACTGACCCCAGAGAAATACAAACTACCATCAGAGAATACTGTAAACACCTCTACACAAGTAAACTAGAAAATCTTGAAGAAATGGATAAACTCATAACACATACACTTTCCCAAGATTAAACCAGGAAGAAGTTGAATCTCTGAATAGACCAATAACAAGTTCTGAAATTGGGGCAGTAATTCATAGGCTACAAACCAAAAAAAGCCCAGGACCAGATGGATTCACAGCTGAATTCTACGAGAGATACAGAGAGGAACTGGTACTATTCCTTCTGAAACTATCCCAAACAATCGAAAAGGAGGAACTCCTCCCTAACACATTTTATGAGGCCAGCATCATCCTGATACCAAAACCAGGTGGAAACACACACAAAAAAGAAAACTTCAGGCCAATATCCTTGATGAACATTGATACAAAAATCCTCAATAAAATACTGACAAACCAAATCCAGCAGCACATCAAAAAGCTTCATCCCCAGCATGCAAGGCTGCTTCAACATATGAAAATCAATAAACGTAATCCATCACATAAACAGAACCAATGACAAAAACCACATGATTATCTCAATAGATGCAGAAAAGGCCTTTGATAAAATTCAACATCCCTTCATTTTAAAAACTCTCAATGAACTAGGTATTGATGGAACTATCTCCAAATAGTAAGAGCTATTTATGACAAACCCATAGCCAATATCATACTCAATGGGCAAAAGCTGGAAGCATTCCCTTTGAAAACTGTCACAAGACCAGGATGCCCTCTCTCAACACTCCTATTCAACATAGTATTGGAAGTTCTGGCTAGGGCAATCAGGCAAGAGAAAGAAGAAATAAAGGGTATTCAGATAGGAAAAGAGGAAGTCAAATTGCCTCTGTTTGCAGATGACATGATTCTATATTTAGAAAACCCTATCGTATCAGCCCAAAAACTTTTTAAGTTGATGAGGAACTTCAGCAAAGTCTCAGCATACAAAATCAATATGCAGAAATCACAAGCATTCCTATGTACCAACAATAGACAAACAGAGCGCCAAATGATGAATGAACTCTTATTCACAATTGCCATAAAGAGAATAAAATACCTAGGAATACAGTTAGCAAGGGATGTGAAGGGCCTCTTCAAGGAGAACTACAAACCACTGCTCAAGAAAATAAGAGAGGACACAAACAAATGGAAAAACATTCCATGCTCATGGATAAGAAGAATCATTATCGTGAAAATGGCCATACCTCCCAAAGTAATTTATAGATTGAAAGCTATCCGCATCAAGCTATCATTGACATTCTTCACAGAATTAGAAAAAAAAAAACTACTTTAAATTTTAGATAAAACCAAAAAAGAACCCGTATAGCCACGACAATCCTGAGCAAAAAGAACAAAGCTGAAGGCCTCATGCTACCTGACTTCAAACTATACTACAAAGCTATAGTAACCAAAAGAAAAAAAAAAGGCATGGTACTGGCACCAAACAGACATATAGACCAATGGAATGGAACAGAGACCTCAGAAACAATGTCACACATCTATAACCATCTGATCTTTGACAAACCTGACAAAAACAAACTATGGGGAAAGGATTCCCTGTTTAATACATGGTGCTGGGAAAACTGGCTAGCCATATGCAGAAAACTGAAACTGGACCCCTTCCTTACACCTTATACAAAAATTAACTCAAAATGAATTAAAGAACTAAATATAAAGCCCCAAATCATAAAAACCCTAGAAAAAATCCCAAGTAATACCATTCAGGACTTAGGCATGGGCAAAGATTTCATGACAAAAATGCCAAAAGCAATTGCAACAAAAGCTAAAATTGACAAATGGGATCTAATTAAACTAAAGAGCTTCTGCACAGCAAAAGAATGAACAGAGTGAACAGAATAAACAGGCAACAGAATGGGAGAACATTTTTGCAGTCTACCCATCTGACAAAGGTCTAATACCCAGAATCTACAAGGAACTTAAACAGATTTACAAGGAAAAGAAAAACAACCCCATCAAAAAGTGTGCAAAGGATGTGAACAGAAATTTCTCAAAAGAAGACATTTATGCAGCCAATAGACATGTGAAAAAAAGTTCGACATCACTGATCATTAGAGAATTGCAAATCAAAACCATAGTGAGACCATCTCATGCCAGTCAGAATGGCAATTATTAAAAAGGAAACAACAGATGCTGGTGAGGCTGAGGAGAAATAGGAATGCTTTTACACTGTTAGTGGGAATGTGAATTAGTTCAATCATTGTGGAAGATAGTGTGGTGATTCCTCAAGGATCTAGAACCAGAAATACTATTTGACCCAGCAGTCCCATTACTCTGTATATACCCAAAGGAATATAAATAATTCTACTATAAAGACACACGCACATATATGTTTATTGCAGCACTATTTACAGTAGCAAAGACATGGAATCAATCCAAATGCCCATCAATGATAGACCAGATAAAGAAAATGTGGTACATATTAACTGTGGAATACTATGTAGCCATAAAAAGGAATGAGATCATGTCCTTTGCAGGGACGTGGATGAAGCTGGAAGCCATCATCCTCAGCAAACTAACACATAAACAGAAAACCAAGCGTGTTCTGACTCATAAGTGGGAATTTAACAATGCGAACACATGGATACAGCAAGGGAAATATCACACACAGGGGCCTGTTGGGGAGTCGGGGGGTGAGGGGAGGGAGAGCGTCAGGACAAATAGCTAATGCATGCAGGGCTTAAAACCTAGATGATGGGCAGATAGGTGCAGCAAACCACCGCAGCACAAGTATACCTACATTAACAAACTTGCATGTCCTGCACATGTATCCTGGAACATAAAGTAAAATAAAAAAGAATAAGAATATTTTACTAAATAAAAATTTAAATTTCTATGTGGAAAAAAGTGCATACATATTTCACTTTTATACACACACATGCACACACACACGGGTCAACTTGATCATATACAAAAATACTTGTATAAACTGATTGATAAAAAACCAAGAATCCAATATTAAAATTGGTACCAGCTATGAAAAGTGAAATTTGAAACAGTAGAAGAAATGTAAATGGCCAGAAAGCATATGAAAAGAAGCCCAAGAATGTTTTATCAAGTGTAGCTTTGGCAACATGTAAACAACTGATAACAACCAATGCTAGAAGACATATGGAGAAAGTGACATTCTTTTTCATCACTGGTGGGAAAATGAAAAGTACTCTGTCGGCATTTATTAAATTGTAAAATATGCATACCATTTGCCAAGCAATTCTATATTGGGGAATCCATCCAACAGAAATGAAAGCATCTGTATGTAGAGAGACATGTGCAAGGATATTTGCTTAAGTATTGTTTGTAAGGGAAAAGAAATTGGAAACTACTTAAAGGTTCATCAATGGGAGAAGAGTCAGATAAATTATGGTACTTCTATTCTATGAAACGTTATACAATTTTAAAACAATCGTTACAGGCTGGGCGCGATGGCTCACTCGTGTAATCCCAGCACTTTGGGAGGCCAAGGCAGGTGGATCACCTGAGGTCAGGAATTCGAGACCAGCCTGACCAACATGATGACACCCTGTCTCTACTGAAAATACAAACATTAGCTGGGTGTGGTGGCACATGCCTGTAATTCTAGCTACTCGGGAGGCTGAGGCAGGAGAATCGTGTGAACCCAGGAGGTGGAGGTTGCAGTGAGCCAAGACTGGGCCATTGCACTACAGCCTGGGCAACAGAGCAAGACTCTGTCTCAAAAAAAAAAATTGTTACATATATTTCTTGATTTGAAGGACTATCCATTATATATTGTTAAGTGCCAAAAAAGTTTCAAGGGTAATGTTTATTGTAAAATCCATTCAAAAAATCAGTGGTATATAAGTTTGCACATAAGGATGGGTGTATTCCATAAACAAAAAATATTGAAAAGGGACATATCAAATCATTAACAATTGCCATAGCATCAGAAGTGAAAGAATGAGATTCTGAAGAGAATATAATATCTATTCTCTATCACTTTATTGTTTAACTTGGTAAAACAAACATGTTCCTTTTTAAACTAAAACAAATCTAAAGGTTGTTCACAGATAAATGTAAATATACAGTATAGGACTCTGGTACTTTGAGCATGTATAAATACCATACAGTATAGGAAAGGAGACCCAACATTATCGTATTTGGTCAGAGAAATCATCATAGGAGAAAAACAGCAAGCCTCACTTGACAAAATGTATTGATATGCTTCTATAAATCTACTTACAGGTTAGAGGTTTGGAATTTGCATTTCTTTTTTCAACTCAATTAAAACTTAGTTATTCTAAGAAATAGTTACTATGAAACCAAATTATGAAATAAACCATCTTAGACAAAAGAAAACAATGCTTCACCGTTTAATATGTTGTAACCTTCCTGTTTTACTCTTTACAACTGCCCAGTATAAAAGTGAAGACCTTACTATGCTGGCCTAACTGACTGAATAGCCCACTGTCTTTTTTTAAAGTTGAAGTTTTTTCAACATGCTTGTAATATATACATTTGATACAAAGATTGTTTATCATTTTTCTCTTTTATTTCAGAACGCTTTACCCTGTACAGCTCTAAAAACCTTAGACAAGCGTGGAATAAGTAAGTCTTTATACAGATTGTGCTCATTCTCTTTCTTTCTCTTTTAATATTTACAACTCTTCTTATATGTTTTTCATGACATTGTTCATTCATCCTGTTGTGTATTTATTCATTCATTTAACCATTAAACTGCTGTTAAACCTTAACTGTGTGCTAGCTACCGTGTTCAGCCTGAGCCAACACTGTATGAATTTGAGTTCCTAGAGAGATGTGGCATTGCTTCAGAACTGTAAATCCTAAAATTCCTTGTGGTCAGTCTCCTTGCAGCTAAATTCCAAGAAATATTTTTGTATTAGCAAAAAAGCATTTAGAAAATACAATATAGTGACTGACCTTCTAATATAAATGATGTTGGTGACAACTTTTGAGCTAAAGTTGATCTTTCAGATTTTTTCACTTTGCTTATTTTTCGCTTAAGCCTTATTGGGAAGCTAAATGCATTTATGTCTTGAAGTATGTGTTCTCCATTTATTTCATGTCTGTTCTCTCATCTGACCTTAGTTAGTTTTATTTATGGTTTTTGAAATTTCATAAAATCTGAAGATCTGGATTTTGTAGTTATTCAGGAGACTTTTATTGCAAGCCAAGGCGTTAGAAAATCATTGGAAGTTGGAAACAGTAATTTAGTCATTCCCATTTACTTGTGGGTGTCACATTTCAAGGATTATGCTGGAGAAAAGACAACTGGAACTGGGTTGATTAAATAAACTGCAATTTGTCATACAATTTTGTCTACTTGGAATTTAGTGTTATACTCACATTTTTCACTGTTATCACATGTTTAATTTTGGATACTCCCAGTTACGAAAAAAATAAGAAAAACTTTTTCATATTAAAATGCTGCTAATCCATGCTGTCAGTGGATACAGTGGACAGCTAATGGCAAGGAACTCATAAAATGAATACATTAAATTCTACGGTAGTTTAGGGATTTGGCCATTTATTTTTATTAAATTTGTAACTCGAACACATAGGTATAACCATTTTTGTCTAACATGGGGCTTTGCATGTGCCATTTGAAGAGCCAGTTCTTGCTCTCAAGGCTCCCCTGGGAAGCATTCCCTCTCCTGGGAGCTTTCTGTGCATACTCCTCTTCTCTACCTCCCCATTTCCTGATCACTGGTCTAACATATTTTAATTAAGTGCTTTTATACACCAAGTAATATATACAGTATACAGTTCCTACCTTAATTAAGTGATCAAACACCTTCCTGTCTCATAGGAATATGGCATCATTCCTTCCAACCAGATAACCACTTTATGAAACAATTCTTGATAAAGCCATTGAATCTGTAAACCTATATTTAAAGTAACAGGAAAATTTGAAACTATCAGATGTAGCATAGCAGCATTTCTGGAGAACAGGTAATTAGAATTAGAGAATTTGTCATTAGAATTATAATTCAAAGGCATTTAATAAACTGAGTCTCACCATTAGATTATTTTTTAAATATTTTAAGGAAAATGATAAAAGTCGAGCTTGAGGTAAGATTTTAAAATTATGAACATGGCTTGTTTAGAAACTTGCTATTTTTAAGTCCTTGTAAGTCTTGCCTTAAGGGTTTATTTCAGAGACACTAAGTAACAAAATCATTACTAAAAATATTAAAATGCTACTTTCTGGTATTCTAATATTAAGTGCTGAATCTTTAGAGCCAAGCCGTAGCCTCTAGCCAATTCAAACCAATGCAATTTAAAGAGAACTAAGATGCAGAGATGTTAATTATATTATTGATTTTTCCTCCAAATGGTCCTTGCAACATCATCAACATTTCAGCATCTTTCAGTTAAGGAGTGAGATCAGAATTTGAAAGAACTACATTAAAAGACTATTACATGAGTGATGGCTTTCTCCATTGCCAACTAATTTGCTTGTCTATAGCACAATTACTAAACTGAAGTAACTGTTAAATTCTCTTGTACGGTGGTAATAGGTTTAAAATAAATTGAACTGATTTGCAAGAACTAATTTGAGTTCAGTTTAGATAGGTTAATATAAGATAGGTGGGTTAATATAAAGAAGTAGGTCACTGTTCAAAATTAAGTAACAATGCTTTTAAAAATATATATTAACCTAGGTATTGAAGCTAGTGGATATGTTAACCTGCCTAAGAGAGTAGAAATTTCTTGAGAAATGAATCCTTAAGTTTATTTGAATAGCTATAACAAAAGATCCAGTTTATTTTGGGGCCAACTCTAGGTAACACATAGGCAATTCCCTGCTGAATTCATTTATATCAACAACCATGGACATAATTTCATCCTTTGAAAGATTCTTTTACTGTTCTGTGAAAACAAAGCAGTGATGGGGGAAAATATCATAAGATCCAACAGATATCCAAATTCAAAAGAATAATAGAAAGAAGAAATCTTAATTATGTGATTGAGAATAATAAATGTATATTAATAAAGAAAAAAAGTCCTTTTATTCCCTCGTACTGGAAGTGCATAATCCATGTGGGCTCTTCCTCCGTAAAGGGGATTGTGGATTAAAGGGAGACAAATCTTAGTTTTGTAAAAACATGTACTGTTTTCTGATTACCTTCAAGACATTCCATTTTATTTCGTTGCAGTTATATTCTCCCTATTTCTCTTCCAAATCTCTCTATTTATAGTTGTCTGACATTGGCATGCATGTGCAATCAACCAAGAATTTTAGCCACTTAAAAGATCTTTTATTATTTTGGCTGGAGAAGAAGCCTTAGTATATCCTCTCCAGCAAAGTTAAGGGGAAGATTCCAGGAACACATTTGCTTGTTTTGGAACTTTTAAACAGCTGAACGATTTCAGAGGTTTGAAAGTATCAAAAAGAGAACTAAGGAAAAACCACTAAGTCACAGAAGACAGATCTGGAAAAGGCCACTTGTGGCTGGTAACAAGAAGCACGTCTACAGACTTGAGTAGGCACAGGTTAACCTTTTCCTGCTTGTTCCCACATATGCTATGGTTCTGCTTATAATCCTCTGTTAGTTAAGTAAAACTGGATTTCTCCTAAGAATTTGTAAGAATTGATATTTTAAATTGTGTAGTAAATACAGAGACATTTAAACAAAGGTACCTTTCTGGGAACACAAAAACAGAGAAGAAAAATCTTACCTGCTACAATTGAATGTTCCAGTGGAGTCACAAACCCGAATTTAAAAGATTTAGAAATGTTTCCTAACTTTGTGTTCTTGAACTTTCCTTGAGTATTTTATCTGATTTGATGTCTAACTTCCAAGACATATTTCAAAGGTGACTTGGAGTTACATATGCATAAAACATAATGTATTTAAAATAATATTCAGAGGAATAATGTAACTTTCACTCTGTATTTATGTTGGTGGTGCTTTATTGTATTTTTCTTGTCATTATAGATGATATGTCCCATTAAGATTTAAGTCAGAGACTTCACACGAAACTGAAAGACCCTGTTTTCCATTCTCCCTAATGTTCTAAGTTGATCTAAAATTTTCTTTTTTTTTTTTTGAGACGGAGTCTCGCTCTGTCGCCCAGACTGGAGTGCAGTGGCGCGATCTCGGCTCACTGCAAGCTCCGCCTCCCAGGTTCACGCCATTCTCCTGCCTCAGCCTCCGGAGTAGCTGGGACTACAGGCACCCGCCACCACGCCCGGCTAATTTCTTTTTGTATTTTTTTTAGTAGAGACGGGGTTTCACCGTGTTAGCCAGGATGGTCTCGATCTCCTGACCTCGTGATCCGCCCACCTCGGCCTCCCAAAGTGCTGGGATTACAGGCTTGAGCCACCGCGCCCGGCCAGATCTAAAATTTTCTAACATAATAATATATTGCAAAGTAAGCTAGAGTTTTAAATGTCTTTCCCTGTTTAGAAATGTGAGAGGAAGGTAAGAACACTGTTATTGCACTAGGAGGAGCAGTTGAGTTGAGTGAGATCTGAAATCATCTTTCCCCACTTTCACATTTTTTTCATTGTTGATCATTTTTGTTATAACTCTATTTACTTCAAAGTAACAATTTTAATTTATTTAGTGCCTGGAGACTTCTTCTCATAATATTTTCAAAGAAATTATTCTATACATCACTAATTCACTGTTTTGGGGATGGGTTTATTGGGCTGATAAGCTCTAAAGCAGACACTAAAGCAGACATTTTGGAATTCCAGTCTTTTAACTCAAAGGATGAGCTGCAGCTGTCCACTGCCCAGCTCTATGGATTCGAGTTCAGTATTAGAACACTGCATGAGGTGTAGTTCTTCACCACATGCCATACCCTTGAAAATGTACTGTTTTCAATACGCAGACAGTCCAATCCAAGCAGGTCTCTTGTCCTGACTCTTCACAGCCATACATATAGTATTGTTTCCAGGCCCCAAAGGCTCACCTGCTTGCTTGGAAGTTGCAGTTCGTAGCAATTTCTGGAGACATTTGTTTTCATGAGAATGAATCATTAGTTCAGTTACTGAAAGCATTACATAGACATGATGTTTATTAAGACCCCCTAAACCCTTTGCCATCTAACAGAGAGCAGCTTTTCTAGGAAATTGCAGATAGGATTCTTGAAAGGAAAAAGAGGACCTAAAATAGGAAATGCTTCCCAGGCCCTGGTGGGAGTCCTAGAGAGCCTTGGAAAAGACAATAAAGATCTGTCCAAAGATTCAGGTCGCAAGCAGATGCCAGGAGGACAAAGAGAAAACTATCTGAGTGGAAGATGGTAAATTTACCAAAGGCCTAGCTCTGATCACTAGCAGTGGCAACAGTATAAATATGAAAGCATATGAAACAGACATAGTCAAAGGCCTGACATGCAACTCATCTCCACAGTTATAGTTGTGGTGGAACTAACAGTTAGACAGCCTTTTGCAATGTATATTGTCACATCCCCACATAGCTTATGGCAGTCTTTTGAGGTAGTCAGGGCAGATATTATCATCTTCATTTTATAGCCTAAAATTAAAAACAGGCTCATGAGGTCAAATGATCAGCACAATTGCAAATAACAACTAGGAATGTATGTACTCCAGTGAATCTTATGAAGGGAATATTATCAATTTGAAAACCCCATATTCATGGGAGCTTATCAATATCAATTTTATTTTGTTCTCACTGCAGCCATGAGTGGGGTTGTCTCTTCTGGGACCTGATGCCATTCCCAATCTAGATTTCATGCAGCCAAGAGAGCTGAGACAGAACAGAAACATGACTTCTCTGTCCTGGGGAAAACAGTGTTTGCAGCTGGCTGACTGCCCGCACCACCAACTTGGGCCTCTCCTGCCTACTGCTGGGTAGTGCACCATGGGAAAAAGGCTGGCTTTGTGACAGTCTAAGTGCCAGAGATGACAGGCCTGTCTGCTACCCACTCACACCCTACCAGTGAGGTTTGTCACCTCTTCCATACAGCTCCCACTGCCCCTAGGAGGTTAGCCCCTATCATTTTGTGTCAGTGCCAGATTTCTTATCCATGTCTCTTTTTGTTTGTAGCAAAGAATTCAGTGTCATTAGTAACCCCTGGTGATGGCCAAGGGCAGGCCCCATGCTGTTTGTTATCTGTTGGACACGCGTTTTTTGTTCCCCTTCTGATAGACAGAAAATACCCATCTTCTCTCTTACTAATTGGCAGTATGTGCCAGGCTTGGGAGTTGGCAACAGCCATTGCTTTTCATCTTATCAGATTATGTGTTGGACTCCTCATCCAAAAAGTACGCGCTTATGGTGCGGCTAATACCTTCCTCCTGCCATCCAGCTCATTAAGGAATAAAACCCAACCCTACTTCTGAAGTGGCACAGAGCTTCTAGAGGCAGCTGGGCTGCTCATTTCCCTGAAAGGAGGAGATGGAATTAGGCTTTCTTGAACTCTTCTCCAAACAGATTCTAGAAGCATAAACTGTAGGAGTTCCTCTGCTTCTCCCAAATATACAGTGGGTGTTTGTATTCTGTGACTGCCATAACAAATTACCACACATGTATTGGTGTAGAATACTACAAACATTACCTTACAGTTCTGTCAGGCAGAAGTCTGGATGAGCTGAGCTGGTTTCTTTTCTCTGGGTCTCACAAGGCCAAAATCAAGATGTTGACCAACTTGGGCTCTTACCTGGAGGCTCTCGGGGAGAATCTTATCTGGAGGCTCTCGGGGAGAATTTCCTCCCATGCTCACGCAGGTTGTTGGCAGAATTCAGTTCCTTGTGGGGTAGGGCTGAGGTCTCACTTCCTTGCTCACTGTCTCCACCCATTCAATGCCTCCTGCATGCCTCATCACATAGCCACCTTCTCCATCAAACAAGCTTCTGATCTCTCTGACTTCCTCTCTGCCCCATCTCCTCTGCCTCCAGCAGGAGAAAGTTCTCTGCTTCCAAAGGTTCGTGTAATTAGATTGGGCCCACCTGGTTAATCCAGGTTACTCTCTCTGCACAGTCCCTTTTGCCATGAAAAGTTACCTGTTCACCAGCTTCAGGGGTTAACAGGTGGACATCTTTGGGGGCCATTTTGCTTATCACAAGTGGGTACTGGAGTTCCCCATTCAATCCCGAGTCATGGAGTGAAGCAGAGCACAGAGGAGGAGCAAACCCAGTCCCACCCAGGTCAGACACAGTCTGTTTTGCCTGGTCTCTGACCCATCAGGTAACAGGCATAGGCTTCTGACTTCAAGTTGCCTGGTTCACAACTGGTGTCTTCAAAATTATATGTAAGGAAGAAATCGGTTTTTACCCCTAGCACAGAGAAAAAAGAGATTATGCTCAAGAAGGCTGCCGGCCTCTGAGGTAACCAAAAGTTTGGCCTGACATTTCTATGTCTGTGCTGACAAATGCAGTAGCTGTTAGGCCTCCGTGGTTCCAGGACACTTAAAATGTGACTACTGTGAATTAGGAACTGAATTTTTTATTATATTTAAATGTAAATAATAAGAGTTAAGGACCACATGTGGCCGGTGGCTGCCATATTGGGTGACACAATTCTACATCAACTTGTGCAATATTCATTTATTTTAAATGCTTGTCAGTGTAATACAAATGTGGATGTCTGCTGCTTTGGAAACGCTACACTAAAGAGTCATTGCATTTTGCACTCAAGTGTCCAGAGATCTTGCTTTTTATTTTTGCTTCTCACCCCTCTTTTATTTGTAAACACCCTGAGAATAATAGCTCTGGAGTACCCAATAAGCATAATAAATCTGCAGGGGGAATAGTGGAAATATCAAAGAACATCAAGCAGACTTTCCTTTCCCTGCCTCCTCCCCTCCAGAAGCCACGCTGTTCCCTCCTGAGGGGCGCAGCCTGTTGCAAGCGTCTCTATTCCTTTCTCCTTCTTGTGTTCTCTCTCTCTCTTTTCTGTTGGTAACTGTTAGGGGTTAGACACACAGCTCTCTACCCTTTTTGAACTCCCTTAAGAATTCACCTCTCTACTGTTGTTCCCGATCTCCTTGATCTCCCCTAACTCTACTCAGAAAACACCGTAAAGACTCAGCTTCCTGTTCATCACATATGAGATGCTGTTGAGAGGGGTTCCATTTTCTAAATAAGCCTTCCAAATCAAGGGCTGAGCCAGGTCTTCCTCACTGGGCCCCTGTGGGCATATATATACCTTAATTCTTAAGCTTTAGGACATTGAAAACTGCCACATTTGGGAAAGTGAAGCATGAATAAAATGCAATCATTTTTACTTCTCCTTATATAAAAGAAACACATGATATGTGATACTTTTCCTCATACTTACTGATATCATTTTCATTTGATTAAGAAAATATTTACAAATTTAGTGAATGTTCAGCCTCAAAATGAAGATGAATATAAGAAGTCACTGGAGAAAGACACTATTTGCTTTTTAGCGTTTTTGTTTTTGTTTTGTTTTTTTGCAGCTTTGTTGCCCAGGCTGCAGTGGCAGGATCATGGCTCACTACAGCCTTGACCTCCAGGGCTCAAGCAATCCTCCCATCTCAGCCTCCCAAGTAGCTGGGACTAAAAGTACCTACCACCATCCCTAGCTAAAAAAGAGATGATTTTAACAACAATGTCATCCCTAGTATCCACTGTTACCCAGTCCACCCTCTGGTTGTTTGATTTTCATGAAATAATATATCCCTCTCATCATTTGGGGAGACTCTATAAAACCGGGGCTCAATTTCTATTCATGGTGAGGATAGAGCTCCTACAGTATTCTTGTTAATACCTGCATCTAACATGTTGTGTACTTAGTGGTCTTACTGACCTAAGAATATATACCATCAGTAAATAGTATTGACATGAGCAAAGGAAAAAACAGAAGAGAGGGAGGAAGGTTGCACAAGCTAATTATTGACACAAATGACAAGAAAATGCCTGGAGCCAGCATCATCTTTGGTAGCATCGGAACCAGGTTCATCCCTAGTTCCACTACTGAAATGTGTGATATTCAGGAAGCTCTCTAACTTCTCTGAGCCTCAGCTTTTCAATTTGTATAACCTCTTGGCAGGATTATTGTTTAATCTTTAAGTAAGGTAAGAGTATCAATTACTGGGTACCTTACTAAACACAGTCCTTTGGCAAATATTAGTTTACCTCCCTTCTCTTTTTCAGTGCTCCCTGTCGTACCTCCCAGTGAGAGTGTTTCATTCAGCTCCAAATAAGCAATTACCCTTCAACATGGATACCACTCCTACATAGAGTCCCCAGACATCTTCTGGAATATTATTTCTGCCTTCTTAGGGGCACATGCTGAACTGCTTGGTCACCAAAACTTTTGTTTTAAAATACTTGTTGTGTAAAAACAAGATTTCCCCTTCCTCAACAGTTTCTTCCTAAGAGTGGTGTGTTAACCAATAGCATTGTACATAACCAATAGCATTGTACATAATTAATGCAATCCTTAGTCTCGAAACACATTTTATTAGACAGTTTTCCTAATTAGATTGAAAGAAACCCATAGACAGATCACTGTTACCAGGTTCAAATGTCTGTTAGACCTTTTCTTGTGATATAACCTGTACACAGACTGATGGATAACCCTAAGCCAGGAGTGTAGGGTCTGGGCATCCACTTGGCCCAGTGATTTCACTGGTGAGACTAAAAGTAATTATCCTTGCTGTTTACAGCATTTAGAGGGGGAGAGTAGATGAATTATCTCTCAAAACACAATGAATAAAGTCTGGGAGCATGGCCATGCCATATCTGTTATGGTGAGGAAAATGGGAAGGGGATTCCAAAGGTAACTGGCCTTTTTCTTTTAGACACTGAGCCACGTCCATATCCGAAGGCACAGATCCCATGTTAAATAGTTATTTCCATCATGGCAGTGACATTAACTTTAACAATAGGTTTCATTATGTCTTTAACAACAACAAAAATGCACTTTGAAAAGCCTTAAACACACACATATACAACTCCCAACACAATTATTTTTCTGTCTTCTCTGAGAGAATATTTTAAAATCATTTCAACATCTTTGGGATTTCAGAAAAATCTAGTGTTGGTTTACAGTGGAAGTCTCATAGAGTTTATATATATATGTGTGTGTGGTTATTATTACACAGACTATAAATGAGATAAATGAATAGAAATATTAACACAAAGGGATCAATATTCTGGCCCTCATTACGTTGTTGTACAGCATATCTTTGTGTATCTCTATGTGAATTCTCTGCTAGTCCTCAGCTGTATTTAATCCCTCAAGACTTGATATACAAACATAATGCCAAATAGAGAACTTCCCTTAAATTATTCAGATCTCCCCATAAGTGATTTCCCACTCTTCCTGCAATAGAAAACATTTGATCATAAATTCAATTAAATCAGCCATCATCTTTGTGATGTTTGTCCAGCTAAATCCTTTAGTGACTAAACCAATAAACATACCAGCTGTGAGTGCGCGCGTGTGTGTGTACGAGTGTGTGTTTATGGCACAACTATTGCCAAAGAATCGATTTGAAGTAAAGATGAAGGGTAGTTCTCATTTCTTAGGCCAGATTTTAACTACTTCACTAAAGCCAGGGCTTAAAAGATTAAACTCTTAGGGATAAAATCGTGTGTACTTCTCTAAATGCATTGGCTTTTATTTCCTAATTTAGAGCTGAGTTTTAATATATAAAGTTTTAGATAAAAACTGATGTACTTTGGAGATGTTAGGAAAAAGCATCAAACCACGTCAACCATTCTTACTTCTCTTTCTTCCCCAGCGTCTCCTCCCTAGTTAAAACAAAGGAAAAGTGACTGTCGACCTACTTTTAAGTTTCTCAGGGAAAATGTCATGATAGGACTATAGTACTATTTATAATTTCTTATGTCTGTCGGCTGAAGAGATAAAGTTTATTGGAGGCTTATAAATGTTGATTGCTTCTCATCTTGATTCTAAAGCCTTTTAGACACACAAGTATAACCAACTTCCTCCCTTCTTTTTTGTCTTACCTTTACTATGATCCTGTTTGGATGTAACTGAACCCTGTTTATGCATCTTCACATATATGTATATCCATGTGGCCTGTAGAGGGCAGCATGCTCTGAGGGAAAAAAACAAAAAACAAAAAACAACAGTTACAGGGCAACTGTTTATCTCTGTAAAATATGAGATAAGCAGCTATATATATATATTTTCTGATAGCAAAAGAAGTAAAATGTCTCTGTTAGAGAAGCCAGAGCTGCCCCATGCTTTGTCTGACCCTGTCTGCCACTTTAGGTGTCTGTTTGGATGATGAACATTTTTTATGAATTGGATCAGCCTACCTTGTAGGCTACTTAGGGATTACACCAGGTTCCAGGCCTTTGCCTCCACATGGGACAAAGCACATCGTTATATTTATAAAGATGAATACAAACGGAATTTTTTTCATTTGGCTCTCATTTCTTGTTACCCTTGACCGAAGTATAGAATTTGAGTCAAACTGTACCTATAGTTCTAATTTTATTTGGTAGTCAAGTGAGACTTTACCTTCCTATCTTAGAATTCTGCTATCTCACATCATTTGCTTTTAGGTTGTGACTGCCAAAGAATTCTAGCGCCTTTTATTTTTCCCAAGAAAATGAAAAACATTTCCACAGGGACATTTTCTGTTCAGAATAGACTTTGGACTTAAAGCTGGGCTCCTTCCCTTGCCTGCCTTGCACATCTTTGGAGTGAGTCCCTGATCAGGACCCCTTCTCTATTGCCACATTCATTGATTTTCTCAATCCAGTCTCTACCGTTCATCTGAAGAACCAAATCCTCCCACTGTGTGAACTACACTATTCCTTTATGAGAATTTAGAAATTTCTAGAAGCTGCATTAAATATTTTAAGGATATAGAGTAGTACCATCCAATAGATCTTTATGCATTGACAAGAATGTTCACTATCTTCACTTTCCAGTATGGTAACCACTAGCCATGTGTGGCTATTGAGTAACTTAATGTGGCTAGTGCAGTTGAGGAACTGAATTTTTAATTTCATTTAATTTATATTAGTTTAAATTCAAATAACCTCATGTGGCTACCGACTACCAAATTTCATAGTGCAAAGTAGAGCATAACTTCTGATCAGCTTAAAGCAAGTGTTTCACCAGAATATGTTGTGAGGTGAATTAGGTTTTTCAGCTAAAAACCTCCTGCCCAGATTTTTATTTTTGCACTTATTTCTTTATTATGTAGCTATAGACTTACATCCAAATCCTATGACTCTGCCTCAGGATTTGCTTTCTCTCAGAACATCTGAGAGATTTTTCATTTTCAGATTCTTCTATTTTGTTGAGTATTGAATGTATCTCTCTTGGGTATCCAGAATGGAGTTTCAAAGCATGGCATTTTGGCAGCACTGATTCTGTAGGCGCTGGCCGTTTCACAGTCTAAGCTCTGTCACTCTTCACCTGTTTATATCTAGTGTTCCTAAATATAGAAATACAACTTAGTAAATGTGCTAAAATGTGTCAGGCTACATAGAAGCTGGACACACAGCACATTAAGTAGGTTTTGTTTGTGTGTGGGTGTGTATGAGCAGCTATTTACATTGACTACAAATAAATATTAGGTTTGTATCATCCTTTTTGAAATGACCTCAACATTCTTTTGAAAATGTTCTTGTGGCCAGGTGTGGTGGCTCAAGCCTGTAATCCCAACAGTTTGAGAGGCCAAGGTGGGCAGATCACTTGAGTCCAGGAGTTTGAGACGAGACTGGGTGATATGACAAGACCCCAAATGTACAAAAAAAATTATATATATATATATATATATAAAATTTAGCCAGGCATGGTGGCATATGCCTGTAGTCCCAGCTACTTGGGAGGCTGAGGCAGGAGAATCATTTGAGCCCGGGATGCAGAGGTTGCAGTCAGCCAAGATCACATCATTGCACTCTAGCCTGGGCAACAGAGCAAAACCCTGTCAAAAAAAGAAAAAGAAAAAGAGAAAGAGAAAAAAAAAGACAAGGAAAGAAGGGAGGAAAGGAGAGGAGATGGGAGGGGAGGGGAGGGGAGGGGAGGGGTTCTTTTAAGCTCCCAAGTAATCAGATGAGTTTTTTTTTTCTCTCTCTTTCATTTATTTAAACACTTCCGTATCTTTACGTATGATCTGCAAATGCCTGTCTTCAGTTTCCTACATTATGCTGATATTGTTAGTTTTAAGACATCAGTAGACTGTTTTTTTTTTTTTTTTTGGCCGCCAGCTTCTGATTCATGTTAGAGATATACCTGAAAATGCCCTTACCTACATGTACCTGGAAGTTATAAGTAGTTGGACCCCAGATGATACTAAATGTACAGCTTTTTAATCCTATTCATTTGTCTTTCTTTTATTTCAGTTGTAAAGGTGAAAATGCTGATCAAAAAGATAAAAAGCCTAGCAATCATGCCAATTTGAGTTTTCTTAAAGCCACAGATATGAAATGGCACCTTTCCATTATAAATCATTTTATATAAAGAGCCAGATGTAGAGTTAAAGTCAGGAATAAAGGACTGTGAAACTCAGAGGTTGTGCTCAGTTGCAGTAAAAGATAGCCTCAGCCTATTTTATGCTCACCATCAAATCCCACTTTGGAGCATCCGTGCCCCCAGATCTACAACCTCCTCCACATGAGAGACGAATGCAGGGTCTTCTGGGAGTCACACTATAAGAATAATTTGACCAGCCTCTTGGAAAAGCCTAGGCATCCTCTCACCACAGGGCATGACAGTAAAATAGAGGCCATGAAACTTTTAGCAGTGTTTTTTAGTAATGAACTTTAAGACTGGGCTCCCATGCACAAAGCAAGTTCCCTGCCTTTGTAAGACTGGTGGCCTTTCTGTTGATGAATTGTTGCAGAAAATCGTTTCACTAAAGTTTCTACAATGTAGCAACTATTTCTGTGTTGGGAACAGCCAATTGCAAACTCCAGAAGCACTTTAGGCTGTTTGATAATAGCATTTCAGTCAAATGCGGATTCAGATAAGCATAGAGAGAAAAAATGAAAAGTCAAAGGCAAGGACTTGGAACTAGAAGGAGAACACGAGGTACCACTACTTAACTCTTCCTCATAACATAGAGTTGAAATACATCCTGCAGATTTGTTGTTAAAAGTCATTCCTTAAATTATACATTCATATTCTAATGTAGGAGGAAGCAATCTTTTTGAAATAAGATCTGTTGAAAGAAATACATGAATTTTTGTTCTAATTATTTGAAAATCCCTCCTCCAATATATTCTCATATTTGTTGCGTACATCACAGAGTAAATTATTTCCCAGGACTTGAACTGCAAAACAAAAATGACAAACAAAAATGTTATGCATACTAACTTTAGCATCTGCCATGTAAGACTTTGCAGTATTTTCTCCCTAAACACACATCACAGTTATTCAGAATTCTAGCAGATGTCAGTTTGATACTCTGTAGCTCTGAGGGCTGGTTCAGATGTTTGTGTGTCACTCTATTTGGAAGTATTTGAACCTAAGGATTGAGAAGGGGAAAAGAAGAATAAGGATGACCAAGTAGAAAGAATGCTTTTGCACTGTTGTGTTGATCAATTTGGACTTGAGGCCAGCACCGTGGTGCCCACTAGGCAGGAGGAAATCAAGACACTCAAAACTAAGATAGGCCAGGGAAACAAGAACCAATCATGGTGGACCATAAAATTAGGAAGTCATTGGACATTTAGAAAAGGACAAACAGAGTGGGCCTGAAGGGGAGATTGGCAAAGAGAGGAGTATACTTTAATGTGTAACACAGCAAAACACAGTTACAAAATCTTCTTAAAATCTGGAGACAAATTCTGAAGCATATCTATCAAGAGAATGTTTCTATATCAAAGTATTTAAAAGAATATTGAAAATATTTGTACTTAAGGTACCTCACCATTATCTTATTTTAGTAAGCATTTAAAAACAGAACTACCATTTGACTCAGCAATTTCATTACTGTTTATATACTGTTTTGGAAATACTGTGATAGTTGCACAATATTTATATGTTTATATATCAAAAAAGAAAATAAATCATATTACCAAAATAGCATATGCACTCACATGTTCATCATAGCACTATTCACAATAGCAAATACGTGGAATCAACCTAGGTGCCCATCAGTGTTGAACTGGATAAGGAAAATGTGGCACATATACACCATGGAATACTATGCAACCATAAAAAAGAATGAAATCACATTCTTTGCAGCAACATGGATGCAGCTGGAGGCCATTAACCTAAGTATATTAACATAGGAACAGAAAAACCAAATATTGAATGTTCTCACTTGTAATTGGGAGCTAAACATTGAGTATGTATGGACACAATGATGGCAGCAATAGACACTGGAGACTATTGGGAGGAGAGGGAGGGATAAAGGGGTTGAACAGCACCTATTGGGTACTATGCTAACTACCTGGGTAATGGGATCATTCGTACTCCAAACCTCAGCAACATGCAATTTACGCATGTAACAAACCTGCACGTGAACCCCCTGAACCTAAAATAAATTTACAAGAAAGTAAAAATTAATAAAAATTATGAGACCTTTTTTGTATGAGTTCACTCATGATCTCAATCCTCTTTACTTCATGTTTTTTTCCATTAATTGTAAATCCTCCAATGAGGTTTCTCCTACCAAAATATTTTCAGGTATGTACTCTAATTTGGGAAAGAATATTGCAGTCCCAAGGGACTCTTTTAACTCCATTTAGTAAGGTCAGTTTAATTTTTTACAAGTGTAGCAGTAGGGGAGAAATGGCAATAGTGCCGTATGAAGTATCACCGGCTACACTGTTCACGGCACACGTCTGTGCCTCACAGCATGCCAGAATGCTTTGTCTGCATCATCTCATTTAATTCCGAAAACAACTCTCAAATGGTTTTCCTGATAGGATCATCTAAGTTTATTTTACAAATTTTATTTTCCTGTCTTCAGTTATTTTGTAATCTCAAGAGCAGATCTATAAATACCTGTCTCATTTGCCATTTTTATACAAAACAGGGCTGAGACTAGAGTGAGGCATGTAAGGTGCTCATTTTGGGTTCAGAATTTAGGTGGTGTCAAGAAAAATCTCAGCTATCAGGATAAATAACACTTTAATGCAATATTTCAAAAACTCAAAAGATAGCTTCAGTGTCTTCTATGCTCTCCATCAAACTACCCTTCATTTGCACCCAACCCCACATCCACAACCCACTTCTTCATAAACACCAATACTGGTGAGGTTGTAGAAAAATGAGCCCCTTCATTTACTGCTGATGTCCCTCTAAACTGGCAAATAATGCGAAAAACAATATGGAAACGTGTTTGTGGTCATAAAGGTATCATGGAACATTCAAGAAATTTAGTATCATCTAGATACTCTGAATGTTTGGGAATGCTAAGTTTCTGCTCTCATAGAACTTACCTTCTAGAGTAGCGAGGACGGTAAACAAAATATAAACAGTATAATCTCAAAGAGTGCTAAGTCCATAAAGACAATAAAACAGAGCAATGTGATGAAACGGAAGAGCACTGGCAGGCTCTAAGCATATGAAAGCTGGGAT
The DNA here is from genome assembly GCF_043159975.1 of Macaca nemestrina. Classification (NCBI taxonomy): domain Eukaryota; kingdom Metazoa; phylum Chordata; class Mammalia; order Primates; family Cercopithecidae; genus Macaca; species Macaca nemestrina. The sequence goes on from NC_092128.1 coordinate 70,697,118, forward strand.
TTTTACTTTTTGCCCAGTTCCATGTCCTTAGCACCTACAACAGAGCCTGTCCCATACAAGGCACTCAGCTCGTATTTGTTGAATAATGAAAGTGCTTGGTGGTGAGAGTATGGTGAACGTGGGGAGAGAGAGAAGAGGAAACTGGCGAGTGAAAGCAGAGGCTAGCTAAGGAATGGCCCTGCAGGCCAGAGTTTGGGATTTTGCTTTACTTCTGATTGGAAACCAGAGGAATTATGTTTTGAACCTACCAATTTCACTTGTTAGTATTTCTCCCAAGGAAATAGATCAACCAAGTAAAAACCAAGTTGCCCCAAAATTCTCATTACTGTATTGTAGTTTAAAAATTTTAAAAAGACTTGGTATCAACTTAACCAAGATTAAGGGAATGGGGAAAGGTTTAACAAATCATGATTCAGGAACTCAGTGGAATATTACACAACAATGTTAGGATATTATGTACGGAGATTTTAAAAACATAGGAAATGTTCCCTATGTTTCCAGAAAAAAGATGAATAAAAATATATATGTACTAACATATTACTGTAAAAAGTCTGTGGACTAGCTGTTACTGAAATGTAATATATAAGATGAAAATAGTTGTGATGCAGTAGTAGAATTTTGGGTGATTATTTTTCTTCTTTCCCAAAATTATCTTTAATATTGTCACATTATTTTAATAACGAAAATGTTGCTTAATTTGTGTAGAGTTTCTATTCAGGGTGATGACAGGGTTTTGGAAATACTGTGATGGTTGCACAATATTATGAATGTAATTAATGCCACTGAATTGTACACTTAAAATGATTAAAATGGCAAGTTTTCAGTTACTTATCTATATTACCACAATTTACCAAAAAGAAAAACAAAACAAAACAAAAAAAGCAGGTCTCTTCTGTAATCATCAGTGTGGCCAGCAGCCCCAAAGGTGGCTCCCAGCGATCCCACCTTCTAGTCTTCATCCCCTTCTCACATCATCCCAGGGTTGGTCTTGGTGACCAGTAGGATGTGGCAGAAGTTATTGCACATTACTTCCAAGGTTAGGTTATAAAAGATTGCATCTCCTGTCTTGGGCTCTGGCTCCTTCTATCTCTGATCACTGGCTCTGGCAAAGCCAGCCAACATGCCTAGAGAGAGGCTCACGTGATGAGGAACTAAGACCTTTTGCCAACAGCTACATGAATGAATCACCTTGGAAGTGGATCCATCAGACCCAAACTTCAGATGAGTACAATACATCCCTGGCTATCAATTTGACTGCAACTTTGTCCCTGAGTCAGAACTATCCAGTTAAGCTTCTCCCAGATTCCTGATCCTTTGGAAACTATGAGATAATAAATATTTGTTGTTTAAAGAAAAAAGAAAAGAAAATATGAAAATTTTTATCTTGCTTTCACTGCAGCTATCCTCATGGGTATGCAATAGACACCAGCTGATTTTCCCCTAACTTTGAAGTCTTGTTTTCTGCTCTTGTAATGGAAGGCCTGTTCCAGCAGACTTTATTAATTAATGTTAAAAGGAGTGTTGTGTAGTAAAGTAAATTTATTTATTTCCATTATGACACCTCACAGTATCATGGTCACAAAGTTGAGTGCATCACTAGACCTTGGCCTGACATAAGAGGCCTATAACCATGTTTTTGCATGTGAAGGAGATTCGTAAAACTAGCTACATTACTAAGAGAATATTAAGTGGCGAAGTGAGAATTAAAGTAAACAGCCCAAGTAAAAGAAAAGTGTACACCCTCAACAGGATACAGCATTTATGGATGTCTAAAAATTTTTCTCTTCACAAGAGGGAAAATGAAAGCTAATACAACCTCAAAATGGACTCAAGTAAAATTCAGGTATTGAAAGGAAATTTTATTATATAAAAACATATTCAGGCCAGGCACATGACTCACACCTGTAATCCCAGCACTTTGGGAGCTCGAGGCAGGTGGATCACCTGAAGTCAGGAGTTTGAGACCAGCCTGGCCAACATGGTGAAAGCTTGTATCTACTAAAAATACAAAAATTAGCTGGGCATGGTGGCAGGTGCTTGTAATCCCAGCTACTTGGAAGGCTGATGCAGGACAATTGCTTGAACCCAGGAGGCAGAGTTTGTAGTGAACCGAAATCACACCATTGCACTGCAGCCTGGGTGACAAGAGCGAAACTCTGTCTCCAGGAAAGAAAAAAAAAAAAAAAAAAAAACAGAAAAAAAAATTTCAGTGATTAAAAAATATAAAGAACTAAATGTATAAATTTTCTTGGACCTCTATACATGGCGTTTATATATCTAATTGATTTTTTAAAATTATATCTGGATTACATGCTATTAAGACTTTTTTATACATTCCAGGATTTTCTAAGTGCTCTAGAATCATCCTATCTTACTTTCATAATGAGAAAAAAACAAGCTATAATATAGCCTGTAGATGGAATGATACAGGGAAGAGAGTACCCATATTTGAGGCATGTAATGAGCTCTGCCTCACTTTCTGTATGACTGAGGCTACGTTGCTCCTCCTATCTGAACCTCAGCTCCTTCCTCTGCAAGATGGGATGATGATGATCACCTCATAGGCTGGGTGTGTAGGATAAGGGAGATCACATGTGAAAAAAATCGCTAGCACATAGTAAACCATATGTTTCCTTCCCCTTTGTATATCTTCCCCCAGTATTTAGAACAAGGGTTCCATCTCCTGGCTGGCCATGTCTTCTGTGTAATGGGAAGAGATGAGATCATTCACCAGGTCGTTGGTTCAGTGTGCAGTCGGAAAGACACTGTGGGTTAGAGAAGACAGATAGGAAACTCCTTGTAGGAGTGGAAAGCATTGAAAGGGATTCTGACATTTATTTCTTAGAGAACAGGGCCCATGTAAAGGATGCTCAACTATTCAGCAGTCAGTCCAATTCTTGCTTTAGACATAAGCCATTTCTCTTTCTTTCATAATGAAAGCATATATTTTCAAATTTCAGATGCAATATCATAAGATAAAAAGCTGAAATTAGAGTGCCCAGCAAATAGATTCTTCATTTGCTTTGAACTAAACTTTAATAACCCATGACCTCTGACCTAACTGAATATTCTTTCATTTTGATATAACTGGGAGCACTAGTTTTGGTGATTTTCTGCAGTCCTAACCATTTAATACGTTTAATCTACAAGATAATTTTTTAAGGGATGAGGAAACATTATCTCTTCTATATCAACATAGAGTGCTAAACTATATATTGCCTTTAAGAAAAGTTCTTTTTTACACTTTTCTTATTATCTTGGATCATGTCCAATGTGCAAGGAAATAAACATGTGAAGAAAGAGTTCTGTGGAATGTTAACTGCTCTGCTATTTTTCTTCTTTTTATCATGGCCCAAGATTCACCAAAGTTGAGATCAATTCACCATGCCTTCTTTAAAAAGCGTAACAGCAAGGCATTCTTCCTGTAGGAGTCAGACTGTAAAAGGTGATTTCCTTTTACTCCATTTGGTTTAAGCCTATAACAAGCATTAAGTGAAAAATCTGATATATTTGTTAGGGCATTTATTGCATTACTAAGTTATACTTTCAGTTCTCAGTGAAAGGTTTACTGAGAACATAAACTTTGAAGAGGTTTGTTCAGGATTAAAGATATATTTATATATTTTCTTCTCTCTTTGTGAAATAATATTATATAAAATTATGCCTTTCAGGGGCTATTTTTAGCGCTATTTATAGTCAAAGGACATACCATTCCAAAACCTCCTTCTGATGATGAGATTTGTAACTTCTCTAGGGTTTCAGAAGAATGAAAGGCTAGGAAGCCACCATTTCTGTTAACTCCATTTACCATAATGCAGATGCACCAATAAATTAAACTTTTTACTAGAGCCTTTGATGGTGAAAATGTTTTTCACACTGCTTGGATAATTTGGACTAAATATTTATAACCAATCTCTCTGAAACATAAGCCGTTCCTAAATTTTTACATAGATTGAATTTTTGGATAAATGAAGATTTGTATTTAAACTCCCATTCAATCTTTTATCATAAAAAATGAGAGTCATCTGTTTCAGTTGAAACAGTGCTTTAATCAACCACTTTGAATTCAGGAAAATTCGGCAATCTTTATACTCCAAATAGTATAAATATTAAAAGCATCACAGGAGTATAACATTCACTAACAGTTTACTTTGCTTCACTCTTGATTTCCTAAAAACATTTTAAAACCTGTGAAGTCAGTGAAATAATAAGATGCCTATAATCGATTTAAGCAAGTTATGGAAAGAAAAGGTCAATCTTCACAGCAGTCCTGTGAAGTAGGAGAGGGCTATTAACTTTATCCTGATCTTGTATCCAGAAATTGGAAAGGTCGTGAGTTACCTAATGTCTTTCAGGTACATTACAATGGGATTTCTTACAGGGCAGGTTTGTGTGGTTATGAAGGTCTAGTGCTTATGATAGATAGGTTATAACTGTAAATAAAATAACTGGGAAGCTGGAAATCAATTCTGTTGAATACACATCTTTGGGTTTGAGGATATTCTACGCTGACTTGTGAGGTTAGACTTTTAAGTATTCTGCAAACTTTATTCTTCTGATTATAAAGGTCAATTATTGTAAATGTATTTTTCTTCTATCAAGTCTTCTAGTCAGAGGATTGAAAAGTAATTATTGGTGCCTCTTTTGCTGTTTACTACTTTTTTGAAGTAAAATACTTAACAAAAATTACAAAATCATATAATCACTGGTTCACTAAATCTAGGGATCTTTTCTAAAATATAACTGAGATACAAGTATAATGACTGACAGGTTTGTACTATCCCATATATGAAAAATAATGTTTGGGGATCTCTGAAAAATCATAGGAAATTTTTTTAATTAGGCTATTTATTCATGTAAAATTATAGTTTAAGTGCACATGGGTTATAATGTTCTGTATAAATTATTAAAAATAAAACTTCACAACTGAAAACAGTCACTGCCAGTAGGCACTGGAGAAGATTGCAAAAGGAATTAAAGTGGAATCTCTGCAAAAGCAATGTAGCAAAGTAGTTACCCTGTTCTCTCCTGTAGACAGTAGGATGAAAACATGATCTACTTTTGTAGGAGTTAAATGAAAGTAAGTTTAAATAAATGAGGGCTCTTGTTGAAAAGAATATAACAAGTTCATATATATTAGTCTATGAATATTTTATGATAATGTCTATCAATGGATTTTTGAAAGGTAAATATGAAAATAGTATCATATTAGTACATAGGAAAGGCTGCTATAATTATGTCATAAGTTAACAGATTTTTAAAAGCAGATCACCCTTTCTTTGGTTTTGGAATGAACTTAAACATTTGAAGACATCTCTTTTTTCCAGGAAGGGTAGAAAATAGTGATAAATAAAAATCAAGGCTGGGGAATTACTACCAAGCTAAGCTCTGAAATCCAAAGCAAGAATTTAATATTTTCCTTTTTCTGGCCCACTTTTGGCAGTTTAGAATAGCCTTAAGAATATCAGTGCTAGCGTTTTCAAAAACTTGATTTATTTCAGATCCTGCTGAGGGCTCTTCAACACTTTCTGTACTTTTCCATCAGGTATAGTTGACTGCAAGGGCAACTGTGTATTGAGTAAGGGTTAGATCTGATGGGGAGACCTAGCAGTGTGGATTCGTATGATTATTCATCTTGTTCACGTTAAGGCTGGACTCTCCCCATTGTCCTTATTTAGCATAGGACAGTGGAGGTGTTAACAAGAATATAGAAAGAATAGTCTCTATAGCAATAAATTTCAAAATTAAAGGAAAAGGGATAAATGTGGAAAAATGTAATGTGTTCTTAAGGAAAACTTTAGGAATAATCTAATAACCCCTTTACCAACTGAGTAATGTACAGCTAGCAATCACTCTTTGGCATAGCATGCAATGGACACTAAGATGTAAGTATCAGAAGTCTGAATACTCTCCATTTTGTAAGCATGACCCTTTGATCATCTGGATCAAATAAAATAATACATGGGAAAGCATTTTGTGAACTGTAGAGCTGCCTGCAAATAGCATTATTCTAATATAGCATTGGCCGTCTAGTGAGCTGACCATTATGGGAATGAGTGTCTGCCAGGGAGATTGTGGCATTAAACAATTTCATTAGAATAAATGAATAAGAATTGAGTATTTTTATGTACTAAAACTACAACCTATTTACAGAAACTAATATAAAAATGTTATCAGTTTGTTTTGAGGGGAGGAATCTCATTAATTTTTTTTTTTTACATTGAGTACAGTGAGAAAGGAAGTCCCAGTGTTAAACAACTCTGTGTCTCTATTATTAACGTAATTATGAGTCTTGCCTCTCATTTCATCACACAGCCCAGCACCTGGGGTTGAGAAGTACACTGCACAGGGCTGAATCTTTTCTTCTGTTAGTCTTTATTTTCCCCAAGAGTTCATTCCAATGTCAGAGATTCAATCATGTTCTGCTTGACCAATTCCTGTCCCCTCCTTGCAAAATGAATACATTTAAGCCTATTTGCTAAAACTAAGTCATTTTTTGAAAAACAAAAGCAGTGTTATGACCATAGTACTCCCTCTAAGACAAAAAGCTTTGATAAGAGGGGGTTACATGAGCATTTGAGCATTTTGCTTTTGATGTGTAGACAAGAAGACTGCTGCACCTGACAGTTCTGTTCAGTAGTTAAGGAAAACAGACAGACTTGTTTTTATTGGTGGGTGGACTTCTTCACAAATCATCCAGCTCATTTTCAAGCGATCAGATGTCGATTAATTCAGTGGCCAGCACCGGCATTGGCATCCTTGCCACAGAGATGTGTGCTGTCAAATGAAGGGATCCAGGCTCTGTGAAGAGTGTGACAGTGCATAAAGTATGAGTATAGACCCTCTGCATCACTCACTCCAGGTTGGTTGCTCTACTTCCAACTCTGTAAAACAAAGCACACTATTATGCTTCAGACATAGGCCCATAATGAGTGTAATAGTATCCCGTCACCATATAAAATGCAAGTGAGGAACATTCTAGAACTTTTTGTTCCCATTTAAGCTTTTTATATGGAATTTTCTATCTCTATTGCATGGTCTAATATGTAAATTACACATACCACATTTTTACTCTTTATATCCAGTTTTCATGAGCTAAAACATTAATAAATTCCAGTGGAGAGTTTTATAGAGATTTAGAAGCCACCCTTGGGAACAAAATGTAGCTTGCCTTAGTTGTTATACAGCAGGTGTATCATCTGTTTTAGAGGGAGTCTTTTAGAACTACAGTGTAAAAATAAAACCCTAAATCAAAACAAACATCCATGCAGTCCTAGTTTATAAGTTAACTTAAAAAAGGCAAGGGATCAACTTCCTCCCCACTTCAAAAACCAAACCAAAACCAGAGAAAAAAAAAAAGAAAAAAAAGAAAATGACATCCTCCGGGGGATGTATAGTTTGAAGAGGTTTTTTAAGGACCAGGACTTGAACATAAGATGTTTTTGCTCAAAAATGACTGTCGACTTTTTAAATTTTTGTTTCTCAGGTATTGTGAAACCTCTATAGATATAACCATTGATATACTCAGTACTCAAACAAACATTCAGTCATTTAGCAGATGTTGTGTCTCCACATTGTATTAGAAATGCTGCCTTCCGGCTGGGTGCAGTAGTTCACACCTACAATCCCAGCACTTTGGGAGGCCGAGGCGGGCGGATCACCTGAGGTCAGAGTTCAAGACCAGTCTGGCCAACATGGTGAAACCCCGTCTCTACTAAAAATACAAAAATTAGCCAGGCGCGGTGGTGTGCACCTGTAATCCCAGCTACCCAGGAGGCTGAGGCAGGAGAACTGCTGGAACCCAGGAGGCAGAGGCTGTAGTGAGCCAAGGTCATGCCATTGCACTCCAGCCCAGGCAACAGAGCAAGACTCTTTTTTAAAAAAAGAAGGGAGGGAGGGAGGGAGGGAGGGAGGGAGGAAGGAAGGAAGGAAGGAAGGAAGGAAGGAAGGAAGGAAGGAAGGAAGGAAGGAAGGAAAATAAATGCTGTCTTCCAGGAAGTAGCTCTCTTCATCTTGCCACAACCAATGGACCTCCTCTTTTTTTTTTTTTTTTTTTAATTTATTTATTATTATTGTACTTTAAGTTGTAGGGTACATGTGCATAACGTGCAGGTTTGTTACATATGTATACTTGTGCCATGTTGGTGTGCTGCACCCATCAACTCATCATTTACATCAGGTATAACTCCCGATGCAATCCCTCCCCCCTCCCCCCTCCCCATGATAGGCCCCTGTGTGTGATGTTCCCCTTCCTGAGTCCAAGTGATCTCATTGTTCAGTTCCCACCTATGAGTGAAAACATGCGGTGTTTGGTTTTCTGTTCTTGTGATAGTTTGCTAAGAATGATGGTTTCCACCTGCATCCATGTCCCTACAAAGGACGCAAACTCATCCTTTTTGATGGCTGCATAGTATTCCATGGTGTATATGTGCCACATTTTCTTAATCCAATCTGTCACTGATGGACATTTGGGTTGATTCCAAGTCTTTGCTATTGTGAATAGTGCTGCAATAAACATACGTGTGCATGTGTCTTTATAGCAGCATAATTTATAATCCTTTGGGTATATACCCAGTAATGGGATGGCTGGGTCATATGGTACATCTAGTTCTAGATCCTTGAGGAATCGCCATACTGTTTTCCATAATGGTTGAACTAGTTTACAATCCCACCAACAGTGTAAAAGTGTTCCTATTTCTCCACATCCTCTCCAGCACCTGTTGTTTCCTGACTTTTTAATGATCGCCATTCTAACTGGTGTGAGATGGTATCTCATTGTGGTTTTGATTTGCATTTCTCTGATGGCCAGTGATGATGAGCATTTTTTCATGTGTCTGTTGGCTGTATGAATGTCTTCTTTTGAGAACTGTCTGTTCATATCCTTTGCCCACTTTTTCATGGGGTTGTTTGTTTTTTTCTTGTAAATTTGTTTGAGTTCTTTGTAGGTTCTGGATATTAGCCCTTTGTCAGATGAGTAGATTGCAAAAATTTTCTCCCATTCTGTAGGTTGCCTGTTCACTCTGATGGTAGTTTCTTTTGCTGTGCAGAAGCTCTTTAATTTAATGAGATCCCATTTGTCAATTTTGGCTTTTGCTGCTGTTGCTTTTGGTGTTTTAGACATGAAGTCTTTGCCCATGCCTATGTCCTGAATGGTACTACCTAGGTTTTCCTCTAGGATTTTTATGGTATTAGGTCTAACATTTAAGTCTCTAATCCATCTTGAATTAATTTTCATATAAGGAGTAAGGAAAGGATCCAGTTTCAGCTTTCTACTTATGGCTAGCCAGTTTTCCCAGCACCATTTATTAAATAGGGAATCCTTTCCCCATTTCTTGTTTCTCTCAGGTTTGTCAAAGATCAGCTGGCTGTAGATGTGTGGTATTATTTCTGAGGACTCGGTTCTGTTCCATTGGTCTATATCTCTGTTTTGGTACCAGCACCATGCTGTTTTGGTTACTGTAGCCTTGTAGTATAGTTTGAAGTCAGGTAGCGTGATGCCTCCAGCTTTGTTCTTTTGACTTAGGATTGTCTTGGAGATGCGGGCTCTTTTTTGGTTCCATATGAACTTTAAAGCAGTTTTTTCCAATTCTGTGAAGAAACTCATTGGTAGCTTGATGGGGATGGCATTGAATCTATAAATTACCTTGGGCAGTATGGCCATTTTCACGATATTGATTCTTCCTATCCATGAGCATGGTATGTTCTTCCATTTGTTTGTGTCCTCTTTTATTTCACTGAGCAGTGGTTTGTAGTTCTCCTTGAAGAGGTCCTTTACATCCCTTGTAAGTTGGATTCCTAGGTATTTTATTCTCTTTGAAGCAATTGTGAATGGAAGTTCATTCCTGATTTGGCTCTCTGTTTGTCTGTTACTGGTGTATAAGAATGCTTGTGATTTTTGCACATCAATTTTGTATCCTGAGACTTTGCTGAAGTTGCTTATCAGCTTAAGGAGATTTTGGGCTGAGACAATGGGGTTTTCTAAATATACAATCATGTCATCTGCAAACAGGGACAGTTTGACTTCTTCTTTTCCTAACTGAATACCCTTGATTTCTTTCTCTTGCCTAATTGCCCTAGCCAGAACTTCCAACACTATGTTGAATAGGAGTGGTGAGAGAGGGCATCCCTGTCTTGTGCCAGTTTTCAAAGGGAATTTTTCCAGTTTTTGCCCATTCAGTATGATATTGGCTGTGGGTGTGTCATAAATAGCTCTTATTATTTTGAGGTACTTTCCATCAATACCGAATTTATTGAGCGTTTTTAGCATGAAGGGCTGTTGAATTTTGTCAAAAGCCTTTTCTGCATCAATTGAGATAATCATGTGGTTCTTGTCTTTGGTTCTGTTTATATGCTGGATTATGTTTATTGATTTGTGAATGTTGAACCAGCCTTGCATCCCAGGGATGAAGCCCACTTGATCATGGTGGATAAGCTTTTTGATGTGTTGCTGAATCCGGTTTGCCAGTATTTTATTGAGGATTTTTGCATCGATGTTCATCAGGGATATTGGTCTAAAATTCTCTTTTTTTGTTGTGTCTCTGCCAGGCTTTGGTATCAGGATGATGTTGGCCTCATAAAATGAGTTAGGGAGGATTCCCTCTTTTTCTATTGATTGGAATAGTTTCAGAAGGAATGGTACCAACTCCTCCTTGTACCTCTGGTAGAATTCGGCTGTGAATCCATCTGATCCTGGACTTTTTTTGGTTGGTAGGCTATTAATTATTGCCTCAATTTCAGAGCCTGCTATTGGTCTATTCAGGGATTCAACTTCTTCCTGGTTTAGTCTTGGAAGAGTGTAAGTGTCCAGGAAATTATCCATTTCTTCTAGATTTTCCAGTTTATTTGCGTAGAGGTGTTTATAGTATTCTCTGATGGTAGTTTGTATTTCTGTGGGGTCGGTGGTGATATCCCCTTTATCATTTTTAATTGCGTCGATTTGATTCTTCTCTCTTTTCTTCTTTATTAGTCTTGCTAGTGGTCTGTCAATTTTGTTGATCTTTTCAAAAAACCAACTCCTGGATTCATTGATTTTTTGGAGAGTTTTTTGTGTCTCTATCTCCTTCAGTTCTGCTCTGATCTTAGTTATTTCTAGCCTTCTGCTAGCTTTCGAATGTGTTTGGTCTTGCTTCTCTAGTTCTTTTAATTGTGATGTTAGAGTGTCAATTTTAGATCTTTCCTGCTTTCTCTTGTGGGCATTTAGTGCTATAAATTTCCCTCTACACACTGCTTTAAATGTGTCCCAGAGATTCTGGTATGTTGTTTCTTTGTTCTCATTGGTTTCAAAGAACATCTTTATTTCTGCCTTCATTTCGTTATGTACCCAGTAGTCATTCAGGAGCAGGTTGTTCAGTTTCCATGTAGTTGAGCGGTTTTGATTGAGTTTCTTAGTCCTGAGTTCTAGTTTGATTGCACTGTGGTCTGAGAGACAGTTTTTTATAATTTCTGTTCTTGTACCTTTGCTGAGGAGTGCTTTACTTCCAATTACGTGGTCGATTTTGGAGTAAGTACGATGTGGTGCTGAGAAGAATGTATATTCTGTTGATTTGGGGTGGAGAGTTCTATAGATGTCTATTAGGTCTGCTTGCTGCAGAGATGAGTTCAATTCCTGGATATCCTTGTTAACTTTCTGTCTCGTTGATCTGTCTAATGTTGACAGTGGAGTGTTGAAGTCTCCCATTATTATTGTATGGGAGTCTAAGTCTCTTTGTAAGTCTCTAAGGACTTGCTTTATGAATCTGGGTGCTCCTGTATTGGGTGCATATATATTTAGGATAGTTAGCTCTTCCTGTTGAATTGATCCCTTTACCATTATGTAATGGCCTTCTTTGTCTCTTTTGGTCTTTGATGGTTTAAAGTCTGTTTTATCAGAGACTAGTATTGCAACCCCCGCTTTTTTTTGTTCTCCATTTGCTTGGTAAATCTTCCTCCATCCCTTTATTTTGAGCCTATGTGTGTCTCTGCGTGTGGGATGGGTCTCCTGAATACAGCAGACTGATGGGTCTTGACTCTTGATCCAGTTTGCCAGTCTGTGTCTTTTAATTGGAGCATTTAGTCCATTTACGTTTAAGGTTAATATTGTTATGTGTGAACTTGATCCTGCCATTATGATATTAACTGGTTATTTTGCTCGTTAGTTGATGCAGTTTCTTCCTAGCCTCGATGGTCTTCACATTTTGGCATGTTTTTGCAATGGCTGGTACTGGTTGTTCCTTTCCATGTTTAGTGCTTCCTTCAGGGTCTCTTGTAAGGCAGGCCTAGTGGTGACAAAATCTCTAAGCATTTGCTTATCTGTAAAGGATTTTATTTCTCCTTCACTTATGAAACTTAGTTTGGCTGCATATGAAATTCTGGGTTGAAAATTCTTTTCTTTAAGAATGTTGAATATTGGCCCCCACTCTCTTTTGGCTTGGAGAATTTCTGCCGAGAGATCTGCTGTTAATCTGATGGGCTTCCCTTTGTGGGTAACCCGACCTTTCTCTCTGGCTGCCCTTAAGATTTTTTCCTTCATTTCAACTTTGGTGAATCTGGCAATTATGTGTCTTGGAGTTGCTCTTCTCGAGGAGTATCTTTGTGGCATTCTCTGTATTTCCTGGATTTGAATGTTGGCCTGCCCTACTAGGTTGGGGAAGTTCTCCTGGATGATATCCTGAAGAGTGTTTTCCAACTTGGTTCCATTTTCCCCCTCACTTTCAGGCACCCCAATCAGACGTAGATTTGGTCTTTTTACATAATCCCATACTTCTTGCAGGCTTTGTTCATTTCTTTTTGTTCTTTTTTCTTTTGGTTTCTCTTCTCGCTTCATTTCATTCATTTGATCCTCAATCGCAGATACTCTTTCTTCCAGTTGATCGAGTCAGTTACTGAAGCTTGTGCATTTGTCACGTATTTCTCGTGTCATGGTTTTCATCTCTTTCATTTCGTTTATGACCTTCTCTGCATTAATTACTCTAGCCATCAATTCTTCCACTTTTTTTTCAAGATTTTTAGTTTCTTTGCGCTGGGTACGTAATTCCTCCTTTAGCTCTGAGAAATTTGATGGACTGAAGCCTTCTTCTCTCATCTCGTCAAAGTCATTCTCCGTCCAGCTTTGATCCGTTGCTGGCGATGAGCTGCGCTCCTTTGCCGGGGGAGATGCGCTCTTATTTTTTGAATTTCCAGCTTTTCTGCCCTGCTTTTTCCCCATCTTTGTGGTTTTATCTGCCTCTGGTCTTTGATGATGGTGATGTACTGATGGGGTTTTGGTGTAGGTGTCCTTCCTGTTTGATAGTTTTCCTTCTAACAGTCAGGACCCTCAGCTGTAGGTCTGTTGGAGATTGCTTGAGGTCCACTCCAGACCCTGTTTGCCTGGGTATCAGCAGCAGAGGCTGCAGAAGATAGAATATTTCTGAACAGCGAGTGTACCTGTCTGATTCTTGCTTTGGAAGCTTCCTCTCAGGGGTGTACTCCACCCTGTGACGTGTGGGGTGTCAGACTGCCCCTAGTGGGGGATGTCTCCCAGTTAGGCTACTCAGGGGTCAGGGACCCACTTGATCAGGGAGTCTGTCCCTTCTCAGATCTCAACCTCCGTGTTGGGAGATCCACTGCTCTCTTCAAAGCTGTCAGACAGAGTCGTTTGCGTCTGCAGAGTTTTCGGCTGTGTTTGTTATTGCCCTGTCCCCAGAGGTGGAGTCTACAGAGACAGGCAGGTTTCCTTGAGCTGCTGTGAGCTCCACCCACTTCGAGCTTCCCAGCAGCTTTGTTTACCTACTTAAGCCTCAGCAATGGCGGGCGCCCCTCCCCCAGCCTTGCTGCTGCCTTGCCGGTAGATCACAGACTGCTGTGCTAGCAATGAGGGAGGCTCCGTGGGTGTGGGACCCTCCCGGCCAGGTGTGGGATATGATCTCCTGGTGTGCCTGTTTGCTTAAAGCGCAGTATTGGGGTGGGAGTTACCCGATTTTCCAGGTGTTGTGTGTCTCAGTTCCCCTGGCTAGGAAAAGGGATTCCCTTCCCCCTTGCGCTTCCCAGGTGAGGCAATGCCTCGCCCTGCTTCAGCTCTCGCTGGTCGGGCTGCAGCAGCTGACCAGCACCGATCGTCCGGCACTCCCCAGTGAGATGAACCCAGTACCTCAGTTGAAAATGCAGAAATCACCGGTCTTCTGTGTCGCTCGCGCTGGGAGTTGGAGACTGGAGCTGTTCCTATTCGGCCATCTTGCTCCGCCCTCTTTTTCTTTTTTGCACTACCATTTTTGTCCTCCACTTTCCATTCTGTCTTTTCAACTTTGATGGTACTCTCTAGTCTGGCAGAGGACTCCAGGTTTACTTTTCTCTTTGTCTGTTTTCAGGAAGGCTTAGAAACTTAGGTTAGATTTTAAAGAAGCATTAGTTGCAAGGTTGACTGGAGAGAAGTGAGAAGCACTGTTTGTTCCTTTCATTGGTGGCAGAGCAGGAAATTCTGGTAGGTCAGCCCTGGCAGGCCACTGTGCTAACTCTCCCTGCCTCTAGTTCATAATCCGGTTCTTCTGAGATTGGAGGATATTGTTCTAGCGTTAGAGCTAGGACAACTCTTAAAGACAATCTATTCCATCTTCCTCATTTCTGAGGTACAAAAACTAACCTGTACAGGGAATAAGGAGAATATCCTGCTCTATATTCATGGTCTAAGACCGGTTTTCACTATTCATGTTACCTTCTTTCATACATTTTTTTAAAAAAACTGCAAGGAGACAGAGAGAGAGGGGGGGAGAGAGAGAGAGAATTGCATGGATAAGGACTTAAAAAATCCAGAAAATTCTTTATAATTAGAAGAGCAGCACACGGTTATTTTCAACTGTATTAAAAACACTCGTTTCATAGTTATTCACAATATAAGATTCTCATACCACACATACTCTGATTTCAGTAGGGATTGTTTATGTCTTGTCATCCAGGTTTATAATTTGAAAATTCCTTAGTTTTTTTTTTTTTAAAGAGTTTCCATGAACAACAAACATGCTTTTACAGCATAAATGGGAAATGAACATAACAGTCTCTTGTCTGTTATGTTCCAGGTTTTTCTGACCCCTTGTGAACATACAGGCTCACTGAGTACACCCCCACCAACCTGGTGGGCCCAGGTCCAGCAGCCTGAGGCAGATTTCCACTCAATGGCCTGGGATAGAACACTGAAATCGATAGGAGGGCCTCACCATTGGCAGCAACATCTCTGGGTAGGCTGGAGCATCTCTTGAGACATCATTGGGAATCCCCTCAAGACAAGGAAGTTCTAATTTCAGCCGCTCACAGGAGGGCAGCTTTCCATCCTTAATGCCTGAATGTTCTTTGTGAAAAATCTGCAGTATTTCATCTCTCTAAATGGCTCCATCTTCTGAATTTTTATTATAATCCCCCTGACCTGGCCCTCTCACATGGCCCAGTGTTCATCCTTCTTGATCACAATGTAGAACCATCCAAAAAGATTGTCCAGTTCTCTTTTGCTAAACCGTCTCACCTTCCCTCCAGCCTATGTCAAACACTGATCAGTTTTCTGTTTATATAATTTTGGCTTTTCCAGAATGTTGTATAAATGGAATTATATACCTATAAGAGGCCTTTTGCCTTTTCATTCTGGATAATGCATTTGAGATTCATCTAGACGTTGTGTGGTGAAAAATTGTCAGCCTCAATCAACTTCAGATAATTAGTTTTTGAGACTAAATAGAGGTGACCTAAGAGAATTAGTTTTAAAAGAGAGGGATGGGGCAATGAAAGAATACCAGGGAGAAAGACCTAAAAATTGTAAGTGTAGGTGATTATTTTGTGATTATTCCAGGGAGAAAGACTTAAAAATTGTAAGTATAGATGATTTTATAGTAATGAATTAAATTACGGGGATTATAAATATACACTTACAGGGAAAAAAATATCTCTTCTACTGCTCCTAGTACTAAAAGCCACCTAAAATGCTGGATAAAATACACCAAGCACGTGATTTCAGATGCACAGCTGAACCAAGAGGAAAATAGGTAAAATCTCTGGAAAGGGCAAGAATGAAGAAAGACAGGAAACCAGAAGGGTAATCAAATGCTGAAGTTGCAGCTGCCCTGAAGTTGTTGTCTAAAATAGAAACATGAAGCCACTTGGGGATCAGGAAACAAGGCCTTCGGCCTGAAAAAGGTAGGGAATCAGAACTGAGATTCTCCACATAGAGTGGGAACCCTCAAAGCACATTAATGGGCTTCAGTAATGTAATCAGCCTCAGTAATGGATTCAGGAATAACTGCTTCCAACAAAGAAAGACCACAAGGACAATTGTTGGTGCCAGCCTTCACTCTGGATGGGGATGTAAAAGTCTGATATGAGAATTTCTACATATTTAGGTTTAAATTTACACAACTTGCATGCTCTTGGAAACCAACAGCAAGAACTTGGAGTACCCATGTGTTGGGAGAGTCTCAGGCCTTTTGACGGAAGCAAAAGAAAATCCTTATGGAGAAATACATTCTCAATCCAGGCCCCTCAGGTTTCCCATGGATTAACATTAGATAACCATGGGCTTACACTCCAAAATTATAAAGCATGTGAGGAAAAAGGTTTTGCAAGTGAGGATCAGTAGCAAAAGCAACAAAATTGAACTCTCCTCTCACCCAACATTTTAGGTATTAGGAGTTATCAGACCTACAACTATGTTTAAAACGTAAAGAAATAAGATCATATAAAAAACTTAAGAGACTATCAAAACTGAATAGGCAAATTTGTCAAAGAATTGAAAAGACCTTATAAAATCAAAATGAACAGGGGAAATAGCATATTAGATGCAATCGATTAGATAATTCATTGAACTGAACGATGGCTCTGAAGTAATTGCCCAGAATGGAAAACAGAGGGACAAACAGATGGAAAACCTGAAAGAGGAAAGACATGAACAATGTAATGAGATTGCATTGCATCCAAATTACAAAATGAGAGAAGAGACAGAGTTGGAGAAAGATAGTATTTGAGGGGTAATGGCTGGAATTTTTTCTTGAATTGATGAAGATCATGAAACCTCAAATTCAGGAAACACAGTGAGTACCAAGCAGGTTAAATAAAAAGACCTAACATTGCAATTGCAGAACTCTGAAGAAGAAGAGAAGAGCACTAAGAGGCAGAAACAACAGACACCTATGGAGTAATGTATTCAGAGGGTTAAGAGAAAATGCCTTGAACCTGCATATAGAATTATTAAATATATACCCAGCCAACCCATTATCCTATATGTAAACAAAACGGAATTTACCACCAAATGATGCTCATTGAAATAACCGCTATCATTTGTATTTCTGGTACAAAAAATAATCTGAGAGGCAATGTCTGAAATGTGAAAAGAAAGGTGATTAAATAAATTAGTAAACATGGGTAAATAAAATAACAATAACAGTAATAATAATAATAATGTCTAATATGTGTCCTTAAAAAGCACAGAAAATAGAAATAAAATATTAGACAATAATAACATGATAGATGGGACTGTGTCATCAGAATTAAAGTATTGCAATATTCTTACACATGAGTGTAAAAATAAAATTGAACTCTAAATTTTAAGTTAAATAGAGTTAATTATTAAAAAGTTGAGGAGCCATCCGCTTGGAGAACTGAGAGTGAAGATATAAAGTATGGAAATTTTATTTTTATATCCTTGATGTTTACCATCAAGGATACTAAGACCCTAAGCCAACCTACCCCAAGAGAGGTCACTGCTAGCTGCAGGTTGGGCAGTTCTGTAGTGTTCTTGGTCATGCATTTGCAAAGTTTCTGAAGGGCAATGGAGATTACCAGGCATACAGCATGACTTCTGTGCAAACAGAGGAATTACAGAATATCATTACTATTCTACCAAGCAGCTCCATGAGAGGGGTTAACTAGGACACACGAGAATCAAATTAAAATCAGGAAAGCATTTTACAAGAGTTCTGACCTAGATGGGTAAACCTAGGGGAACTTCCTTTCTGTTGCCTCATTACTGGATTGAAGAATTGATCTTGCTTTTCTGGAGGTTCGTTTCACGTCCTGTTACTCCCATCTTCATACTCCAAAGCACTGAAGATTTCAAGTGTAGTATAAAGTGTGGTACATTGAAGTAGACTTCAGTTATTTTTACATAATTTTTTACATCATTTCTCTATGCTTTATTCAAAAAGAAGTTTAAATTTTTAAATAACCCTATTGAGTATTTTTTTTAACTAACGTGACTCAAATGAATTGGTCAGGTCATGTGAAGTCACATACAGGATATTTCAGTCAGTATGACCTTAAATGAATGTTAAAGGAACTTTAAAGTATGTTCTTACCCAATAGTGATAATATGTGAAGCAACTTACAACACTGCTCTTGTGAGAAAGAAGGCATCCAGGTTCTGAATGATGGTACATTGCCATTTATCCAAGCCTGTTGATAACTGGTTATGTTTTGTAAAATAAAGTTTCTTGGAGAGGCTAGTTGTTGCATTAAATATTACTGTCATCATGCTGCTGGTTTTGGGAGAACTCTAGTGTTCATTGTCCCAGCATTAAAGTGAAATGAAATATAAAGATGCAGTGAAGTTCATAAGACAAAAGTGAAATGGAAATGTTAGAAGCAAGCAGTTTTTCACTTTTGGAGCAGTATTGTCCTACACTGCAGCTGCACTTCCTAGACACCAGCAGTCAGAGAAACAACTCTTGCAACCAATAAAACCGGGCTACCTGATGCAATTGCCTTGGAAATGGAACTTTTGCAACAGGACCCAGTTTATCAAACATATTAGCCAACTTGTAGGCTTAGTGAATGATAAGTCTAATGAAGTATTGATGAGCATTTTTACCAGGCCTCAAGCTTGACAGAATTGAAACTTCTGTGTTTGGATTATGATCAGCTTGTTTGAACACTCAGCAAAAGATGCTTGTTTGTCCAGACACAGTGGCTCACACCTGTAATCCCAGCACTTTAGGAAGCCGAGGCGAGTGGTCACTTGAGGTCAGGAGTTCAAGACCAGCCTGGCCCACATGGTGAAACCCTGCCTTTACTAAAAATACAAAAATTAACCAGGCGTGGTGGCGCATGCCTGTACTCTCAGCCACTCTCAAGCTGAGGCATGAGAATCGCTTGAACCCAGGAAGTGGAGGTTGCAGTGAGCCAAGGTCATACCACTGCACTCCAGCCTGGGCAACAGAGTGAGACTCTGTCTCAAAAAAGACAAAGAAGAGAGAAGCTTGTTATTCAACACTTAAAGCATGTTTACCATTCGTATGAGTTGATCTTTCCTGAAATCATGCAGTATTATGTCTTCTTGAAGTCTATTCACATTCTTGAATCTTATCAGTATATAAGGAATATAGAGTTATTGGGTGCCAAAATACCCAGCACAATACTTGTATGTTTTTAATGTGCTACCGAATTAAAAACCTAAGAACTGTGTGCAGTCTAGGCCTTCTGTGATTTATTCCTTCAGTCGTTTCAAACATTAATATTGGTGCCTATCTGGCTATTTGCCTGCTACTATGTGTTTATAACTGCCACATTTAAAACAGTGTACATCAGATTTGTGTACCCATTGATTTTGTTGGCTTTCATCCAAGTCTAATGATGATTTCTTAATGTCTTTTTATAAATCTCATTTTGTGCTATTATGAAAATCTCCATTTTGAAAATCACAAACCTCTGGTTGAAAAGTTCATACAAAGTCAACATTGCACAGAAGCACATATCTTTAATGTCTGTCTCCAGACCAAAAAAGTATTAAAGTTAATTTAATGTCTGCATTTGAGGTGCAACTTAGAGGATCTGAAGGAAGAGTGGGAGAGCTGTTAAGGATTTTTAGCAAAATGTGTTTGTCTTGTTTAGGACATATGCTCTTTAGTAAATATTTTTAAGGTAGACATGCCTTATGATTGTAGCTGAAATAATTGTTAATAATACAATTTTTGAAAATCTTGTAATTTTTTTGCATATCTATTGGAAGTTGTTTACCAGCTGTTATTGTTTCAAATGTGATTTTTGTTCATCTCTTCTGAACCTCTCTTGCAAAAAGAGAAGTTAACTTCTGGTAGTGAATTGAGCAGAAATGTAATGTTTTTTAAGCCTGTTGAGCTGTATAACTTAATATTTGCATACTTAATAATTTGTTTTATTATACAATCAATGAAATGGTCATGTCTGTTGATGTCAGTTCAACCGTATACTTATACTGTCTGGATTGTGTGTTTCCAGTTTCGTGGGAGAAATAATTTGTCAGTGTTCACCAGCTTCCAAAAACTTGTGAAAGCTTAAACACCTAAATTGATAATGAATGCAAAAAAGAAGAAAAATTAAGCGGATTTACTAATTACATGGAAATAGAATGCATAACTTCTTGAAGTTGTACTTCTAAAATAGTTCTATCTAAAATAAACTCTATCCAAAAGAAAACAGGCAAAGAGAAAAAAGATAAAGGAGGACAAAATAGGATGCAAAATTAATCTGGTAGCAGTAATTCCAAATATATCAATAATTGCAAAATGTAAATGGACTAAACTTACTCCTTGAGAGACGGGGATTATTTAATTGGATAAAAATTAAACTTAGCTAAGTAATATTTATGAAAGAGACACCCTAATATTACATGTATGAAACATTAAAAATAAGCAGGTAACAAAAGGTATGGCAGGCAAATACTAAACAAAAGAAGCTGAGGTCATTATATTGTATTAATGTAAGAATAAAATGAACTTTAGCCTAGAAAGCTTTATGAAAGATAAAAAGTGTCATGACATAAGGATTAAAGACTGAATTTACCAAGAAGAGATAATAGTGCTAGACTGCTATGCATTTAATTACCCAGCCTTATAATATAAAACAAAAATTGATGGAATTGCAAGGAAAGATTGAAAACGATCTACCATCACATGGGAGATTGAGAACCACCACTACCATTCTAACAATCTGATAAGGTATGCTTATGACTTCAGATAAAACTTCCAATTAAGATATCATACATGGATTGCCAAAAGTATCATGTCTTAACAACTTAGGTAGACCGAAAAAAGAGGTTCTAGCGGTGACAAAGGCTTTGATGTCGAAAATGCATGTGGAAACTTAGAATAAAATTTCTAAACTAAAATTTTATATAACAAATATTTATATATTAACTAAATATCACAAATGAAAATTTGATTATTGGCATATTAAAGTGTAGTCAATTTAGGGGGAAATGGGATTGTCTTATATTGATGAATTCCTTATATGAGGCATATACATTACATTTAAATATAGTCAACAGTTTACTGCAGACACAAAGATACAACTGTAAGTGTTTATAATTCTTCAAGATAATGAAACCATGCTTCAGATGTGATTTGTGGCTTTTTGGAACTGGAGGGACTGCAGACATAATATGGTTCATCACTATTTTTCAATAGATGGGAAAACCAAGATCAAAAATAGTATGTATTGCTTTGTATTTCATGTGTTTTACATTCTTGACTTCTGAGTTAAGTACCTGTACACCAAGTATTGCAATCACCTTTCTCTTCTTGTATTTACATGCAGTGTTAACAACATACAGTTTGGGCAATTAATAATATTCCTTTTTTCTTTTAATAAAAGTTGTTTGTCTGAGTTTAGGAAAATGATAACAGTATTAAGCCTGAGACTCAGATCTAGTCCTAATCCGGTTGTTGTATTTTATCAAAACTATATAAAATTGATATGAAGGTACTGTTCACCATAATTAACTATGAACTGTACATTCAGTGTAAGTATAACTTTTAACCATGAAGCCTATCTCAAACTTTGCATATGATTTTTAAAAATATGAATGAAAAGTTGTACTAGTGATAAAGTCTTTGGAAGAGGAAGGAATAATATGGATGGCCCTGTGCCCTCTTAAAGGGGGAAAAATACCTGTTAAGAATTTTGAGAATGCTTTCTTTCCCTATGGACAAATTTCTCTCTTCCAGGGAGAGACAGTTACAACCAATCCATTGATCCATTTTTTTCATGAACAGCCTTTGCAGCAGTCACACATTGAACCCATTTGTGAGGTCTTCACATTAGATTTAGAGAGAAAGTCTCTTAGTTTGGATCTTTGTGGTAATATTTTTCTTTGCTTTTCCCCTTTTTCTTTCTCTACCCAAATCCATTACCTCGTATTCTCTTCCTACCCCCATCCCCAACAATTTGAAATAAATACTAAAGAACTGGTTGAGAAGGGGAAGAAGGAGATTGTTGGTCATTGAGGAAACATGTTTTGTTGGCTAATTGTGTCTTGAGTAGCTTCAAGGATTTTTAAAGAAATACCTACTGGAAGGTGCAACCACTTCTGGCTCCCTCACCCACTTTTGGCTGCCTCTGAGAGTCACTGTACATACTGCACCGGGTGTCAGAAACTGGAGAATCCATTGGGAATGCCTTTAAAATAACCTGTGAGAGAAAGAAGAGCATGGCATATGCAAACCGCTTTAGAGTCAAGGAGTTCTGGGTGGATTTGAATCTCCTCTCAACCTGCTACCCGAGTGATCCACTGCCATCTCTGACTCCTACTTGTCTTCCACCACTACAAAATAGCAACTGTTAACCTTCTCAGACTATAATAACTATCAGTGTTAAAAGTACCTGGGAAAGTGCCTGACACATGTTCAACTATCCAGAAATGGTAGCCATTATCAGGAATACTTTTATTATCATTATTATATTAATTATCCAGACTTGATTGCTCTGAGTAGAGAAATAGAGGTTCCATGAAAAGCAAGGCTGAGCTGGACTGAGAAATGCTGCTACCCATTTGAAAGCTTATACCACATGAAAGACTATTGTTATGCTTTTTTCTGTAATCTTCAGACACATATTTTCTATCCACTGTTGTTTTAAAGGTCATCTTGAATTGATTCAGCCCTATATCGTCTAAGCACATCCCCTTTGCTAACCTGTATTTTAATATTATGATAGTTGATATTTGACAGGGCACTGTTTCAATAATGTTATTTATATTCAATGCAAGAAAATGTAAGTTCTTAGAGGAAAAGAAACTTTAGTAGCTGGAGAGTTTAATAGCAGTTTTATTTTAATTCTCTTAGGTATTTATTATTAATTTTCTATAAATATATCCAGATGTGGGTGTAGTACATAGATTCTATGAACAAATTCTAGCAATTATTTGATACGTTGTCTTCTGAAATTTTCTACCTCTGGACCTAGTTTTATCTTTTCTGAAAGTATCAACCCTTTGCCTATAGTAGAAATATTTTAAATCAATTATACTGTGATACCTAGATTAAAAGTAAGTTTGAAGTAACAAATACTCTAAGAACTAGTGTGCATTTTGCTTCGTTTATTTTCAGCAGGTAATTTGTTTTTCTAGCCAAGAATAAATTGAAATCCAGACAAATTAGGTAAGCTTTATGTCTTATTTAGTGGGTTTTCTTGTTTGGTCTGACGTCTCTTTTTTGCTCATGTTTTTAGGCTCAGCTATGTGAACCATGCAGAAGACCTGGCCTCCAAGCTCCTACAATGTTCCCCAAAGAACAGACTATCGGCACAGGCTGCCTTGAGCCACGAGTATTTTAGTGACCTGCCCCCACGGCTATGGGAACTCACCGATAGTGAGTATGACAAATCCACAACATCCAGTCCAAGCAGAGACATCATTTTATTTTAGCATCTGTATGTAACGTGTATACAGAGATTCACATATTTGTGTGTGCACAAACATAAGATAATGTATGTTTGTATGTGCATTACATTGGTGTGTGTGTTTGTGTGTGTGTGTGTATGGAGAGAGAGAGAGAGAGAGAACAGGGGAAGGGGGGCCATGTGTATATATATTTAGTGGAATCCTGCCATTCATTTGCTAGCTTACCAGACACAGGAAGAAAATGGATTCCTTTTTTGCTATCTCTGCTCTGCAGTCTGCAGCTGTGCATCTTTGTATTTGATTATGTGTGTGTCCAAAAAAATGATCTGAGCAGTCATAAAGGAAAAGGAAAATATGATTTACATATTTAGTGCTTTATGCATACAGTACTTTTTAACTGGCTGCAGTACACAGAGGAGAAGATGATTCATTTCTGTTTGATTCTCAGAGACCATCTTGGTTGTAACAATAACCTTAAAAAGGGCTGCTATGCAGCGAGCTGAGGAACAGAGTTGGCAATTGGCTAATGCACTGAATTGTCATGTACAGACTGAAGACGTGTAATTCATTTTAACTGCAAATGCTCTTGGTATTTGTATAGACAGCTCTTCTCTGAATCTTTTAAAAGAAAACACATTCCTGGGTGGGTTTTGTTTTGTTTTTATAAAAGTCTTCATATTTATACAGCCTTTAAAAATTACATTTTAAATATTTGGGGGAGGATTTATGGCTGGGAGGATCTCAGATTTCTTCCAAAGTGTGAAACAGAATTCTTGTGAAATTTTGTACAAACTGTTACCGTCAGAATATTTTTGTTCAATGGTGATATGTTCTTTCCAAAGAACAATTAGAGATATTTCTTCTATACTCTTTTCTGATTGCCTTAAAAATTAACATGCTGCATATATTCATTAATATTTATCATGTGTTTATTAATCCTTGGTATACATCACTTACAGTAGACGTACGATTATTTCTTCGTTCTCTTGGATTTTAGACTTCTTTCACCCATTGTAATGTTGGATTCTCCTTGGTGGCAATAACCCATTATTTTGGAACTAAGTTCTAAGTACAACTCCTCTTGGGTATTTCTATCCTAAATCTTTTTTTGATATTCCACATTTATTTCTCATTACTTGTTTTTAACCCTAAAGTGACTATAGATATATTAATCTACTACTCCCCTTAATGCTTAGCAAATCCTCATTAACATTTCACATATTTCCAGCCCATATTTACTCAATACTCTGCCCTACTTCCTTTCTAAAGACTACTCACTGACTATTACAACAGCTACCCTCAAATTTTTTTAAATTAAAAATTAAATCCCTATGGGAAAATAATTTTTCTATACGGAAAACAAAAATGATGTAAATAGGCTCACTAGTTTATGGCTCATCACACTCAAACATATGATTTGTTTTCCTGTTTAGTGTAACTTGTAACTTGATATCACTCTTCCTTGGTGACATCTCAATCCCATCTGACTTGATGATTGAGTTTAAGCCAGGATTTTGATGGTCTATGAATTCTGAATTCTGTAGTAGTACTTTTCTGTTAATATGGACTTATTACCCACTTGCCACTTAGTTTATCAGCCAGTGGTTAAATCCAGTTTCTATCAGTGAGTTAATGCCTACACATTATCACTCGGCAGCAGACTGCCAAGGGAGACAGCCTTGTCCCCGTCATTAACAAGCACAATGTATGCAGAACACCAGAGGGGAATTAAAACCACAAAAAATACCTCAGGGTGGTATTTTTAATATGAGAATTTAATTTGTAATTTCACAGATTAAGAATTTTGGCTGCATTAATCCCTTTATCAGCTCACAGCAGGCTATTTGCAGAAGCATAACCATAAGGCGATATTCATTGGCAGAAACACGTCTTTGCATAACGTTAAACATCAGGAGCGGTGAAACCTTTTGAAGGGGGGAGAATAAAGATGAAAAATCATTATATTTTTAAAGCAAGATTCTACTAAATGCCTCCAGTAACAATTTTGAGTTATAGAAATGTATTTCTGTGTCTAGAAGATAATCATTATGAAGCATAAATCCAGTTGCAAGAAAGGACAATCCCAGTATTAAATACTATAGTCATTTCCATTTAGAACAACGTGGCTGTACTTGTAAACATGTTTACAAAACAAAGAATTCCCAGACTTTGGAGACTTTGGGAATTAGTTTGTTTAAGTGAAATGACTGGTTTGGGTGACTTATTGTCTAGGTTAGTATTCTGCAGACTATATTTAGAAGTTTTTATATGTTTTTATAATTGAATTTCACATTAGCATAGAGTCTTGTAAAAGTTCACCATCTGGCAAAGGCAGCAGTGGCGGTGGCAGCAGTAGCAGCAGCACCTGTAATACCCTTACGTGCTGCTTTTTCAAGGAGATTTAGAAGGAGGTCCACCTGGAAAGAAGTGTTACAGAACCAATAAATGGATTGTTTTAGCAACCAAGCTGTAGTTTAGGAACCTTGCTGTCTCAGTTTGGTCACACTGCAATAACAAAATACTGTAGACTGGGTGGCTTAAACAGCAGACGTTTATTTCTGTTGGGAATGGGAGGTCCAAGATAAAGGTGCCAGCAGATTCGATTCCTGGTAAGGTCTTTCTTCTCAGCTTGTGAAGGGCACCTTGCTGTGTCTTCACAGGGTGGAGAGACCAATCTCTTCCTCTTCTCACAAAGCCATTAATCTCATCATGAGGGCTCCGCCCTTATGACTTCATCTAACCCTAATTACCCTCCTAAAGCCCCATCTCCAAATGCCATCGCATTAGGGGTTACGGCTTCAACAGATGAATTTGGGGACGGACACAATTCAATCTCATTCCTAAAGCTGGCTCATAGCACCTTCTAAAGAATTTCCACAAGAGGAAAACACTTATGCAAGCAGGAAGCAAAATCAAGTTAAAAGGAGAAGATGGGAACAAAAATAAGTTACAAGTAGATTTAAGCCTTCTTGGCCTAGTGTAATATATCAGACCCCGAGAGAAGGGCATCAAGTGTTGTTGGAGCCTGAGTAACACAGAGCCCTGCAGTCATTTCATGGATTCGTATAAAAATGAAATTATGGGCTTATGTCAGACACATGCTTTGGAATAATACATAATAATGTAATATCTTTCTTTATTATACTATTCCTTAAAATCTCATCAGGTTACGTAGTACCAAAATTTAGAGGTAATCTATTAGTGTGCCACTGAAGCAGGAATTATAAAAGCAGAAAGCAAGAATAATGGTACAGTTATCTGGGGATCTGGCTGTTAAAGCTGGATAATTCTGGTGGCACCCTGTTATTCTCCCTCTGTCCTGAAACCCCAACAGCTTTGTCCCACTTCTTCTCAAATATTTGATTGCAGGGAAGTAAATGGAGGACTGATTTAGAAGAAATTCATTACTTTTCCCAAATACACCACAGGGCATTCTCCTGGGTATACTATCAAGTTACATAAATAATTGAAGCTGTACTACCCTTGTCAAAGTAAATGAACAAAATACACTTCATAGCACAGAGTCCTTGATTTTATTACACTCATTTGCTAATTCACAAAACTCAAATTCAGTGAAAGAAGGCCAACAAATCGGTACAGTGTGAAGAGCACTGAACTGGGAATCAGACTACCTGGACTGCAGCTTCAGCTCCACTGTTAACTAGCCAGGGAACTTTGGACAAGTGCCTTAGTCTCTCTGGGCTTCCCATTTCTCACTTAAGGAGCGAGTAAGACGGACACAGTAGTCTCCAGGGACCTTTCTAGCTCTAGAGTTTGTCGATTTTCCCACATATTCCTGTATATGTTCTATATATCGTCCTAGAGCAGCATAATGCTCTTAATGTAGCTCTGTGCCATCTTTTTAAAAATGAAACAGGTGCACCCATTTCAGATGTAAGATTTGCTGCCTTCAGTTCCTAGACTTTTGTTCTGTTTTGAATCCTTTCCAAACAGGCTTTTGTGTCCACAATGCCTGGCTTTCGAAGCCTCTATCCATTGGTCTTTTCCCAGCCTATCGAAGATTCAGTGCAATTGACAACCATCTCCTCCTACTAATACTTCTTTTGCTTGGTTTCCAGGACAGTATTCTCTCATTGCTTTCCTCTAGTTTAGAAAGCTAAAGTCTCCTCTTCACGCTCCTTTGCTGATTTCTCTTCATCTGCCAGACCTTTCACATTAGAGTGTCCTGGGGCTGAATCCTCAGATCTGTCTATCTGCATGGACTCCCTGGAGCCTAGATGATCTCATCCCATCTCATGATTTAAATATCATCTGTACACTGACAGTTTTCAAATTTCCATCTCCAGTCCTGTCTTCCCTGACTTGACTTGCATATCCAACTGACACTCAACATTTCCATTTGACCATTTAGTAGGCCTCTCACACTTAATCTTATCAAAACTGAACTCATCTTTCCCCTCAAACTTGCGCCTTCTCTAGTCTTACCCTTGTCAGTAAATAGCAGCATCATTCTTCCAGTTGATGGAAGCTATCCCTAACTCATCTTTTTTTGGTTCCACTCCACATTCAGTTCTTCCACAGACCCTGTTGTTGCTACCTTCACAGTATATCCAGGATCATGCCACTCCTCACTTCACTGCTATCACCCTGCCCTCAGTCACTCACCATCTTTCAACCACATTTTTACAGTTACCTCCTACCTGGTTTGCCTGCTTCTCTTCTTGCCTCCTTAAAGTCAGCTCTCGCTGTTTCCTCTTCTTATATGCGTGCTTGCTCTAGACATATGCATGGCTTGCCCTCTTACCTCATTTGATTCTCTCCACCAGTGTCCCTTCTCAGGAGAGACTTCACTGACCTCCTTCCACCCTAAAACTTCCAGTTTCTCTTCCCTGCTTTATTTTTCTTCATAACATTTACCACTCTTTAATGTATTATATCTGCTTGGTTGCTTATTGCCTGTCTCCCCCAACTGGACTCTATAACAACAGGGATTTCCTTTCATTCTGATTTATTTAGTACAGGATTCTGAAATTCCCAGAACAGTGTGAGGTTCAATAAATATTTTTCCAGTGAATGAAAGAATGGAACAAAGGAAGGGCAAAATATGTTGTTTCCCAATCTAAGTTCATTGTTCTAGATCAGAGAAATGTGGGAGATAGTCTGAGCTGTGGTTCTGAGGGAAAGGCAGACCATCCTATCATATGTTTGCTTATGTGTATAAATGTGTGTGTGCCTGCGACCACCTGGCATTTCAAAGATCAAAACATACCATGATGTTCAGTGTACTGGGCATCCAAACTTGCATCTCAGTCTCCATTAAAAAAAAACAACATGATTATAAATGTTTATACGTATATAAATGAAAATTTCGTATTCTGTCCACAGTGTCTTCTATTTTTACTGTCCCAAATGTGAGATTGCAACCAGAAGCTGGAGAAAGCATGCGGGCCTTTGGGAAAAACAATAGTTATGGCAAAAGTCTATCAAACAGCAAGCACTGACAAGCAGCACATTCTCAAGAGCACACAGGTAAGATGACCTGCTTTACCAGGAAAGTAGTATTTAATGGATATTGAACAGATTCTTTAAGTGAAATATTTCAGACTCGTTTTTTCACCAACTATCCTATGAGTCTCTTGTGTGCATTATGGCGTTCATCAGACCTTCTATTGAGATAGAATGCTCTCAGTTATTTCCACATTTTCAGGCACCTACTAGACTCTAACTAAAATTATACTTTATCTTATGCTTTTATTTATATTGTCATAGGCAAACCATTTTAGTTATAAGCAAGTCATTTTAACTACTCACATTGCTCACAGAGATTAGAAAAAGGTTCACTTTGGGCTGTTTCTAAGCCACAGACCTACTTTCTTTTGTCCACTCAATTTTTCTAATTAGTTCAAGAGCAGCCTGGGCAACATGGTGAAAGCCCATCTTTACAAAACTACAAAAATTACCTGGGCATGGTAGTGGCATTTGCCTATAGTCCCAGCTACTTGGGAGGCTGAGGTGGGAGGATGGTTTGAGCCTGGGAGGCTGAGGTTGCACCACTGCACTCCAGCCTGAGTGACAGAGCCAGACCCTGTCTCAAAAAATAAATAAATAAAATAAAAAGTATTCAAGTAACTCAAAGGATATATGCAGCATTGCAGTAGTTCCTCTTCCTTCCTCCCTCTCTTAGTTTGAAATATGTTAACAGGCTAAATTGATAGCATGGTAAAGAGAAAATTTTAAACTATACACATTGTCTTGTGGGTAATCTGCCAGTATCTTGAGCTACTCCTGGACTTAGCTTTTGAATACCCTCAACATAGGGGTCAGTTTTGGCCTATCAGGGGCATGGTGGCAATTTGTGAATGATTTGGAGATAAAAGATTTCCAGATAAAATATGATGTATAAATGACAGTCAGAAGATGTTACTGTTAACTTGTCACTCCATAGGTAAGAGTCTTCATTCTTCGTGTTATTTCTCCCTGTAGAATAAAAAGCACAACTCTTGGTTGCATTTGTACTCCCACTCTGAATTTCAATTGGTCAGACAAAGAGTGGGGCTAAGTTTTTGACAAGCTACCTCCTGGTATTGAGAATGGTTTTGATTCATGAGGGTTACATCATATGCTTTTTAAAAGTATTTAACCTGCATTATCATAATGAGGGCCCTGGCTTTATAAATCCCTTAACCAATTCAGTGGAACAAAACAAAAAAGTGGACTTTATTTGTGCTGCTGCCTCATACACACATGCACACAAGCAAGCCTGAATTTCAATTGCAAGACTGTGTTCCTTCTTCTTGGCTCTTTTGAGATCCCCTGACCTGAGCCCAGGCAGTCAAAGCTGCTAGAACGTGTTTCAGCTCCGCTCCTCCTTGGGAAATCAAATCAAGCTCACAGGACAGACGTGTTGCTTGGAAAGTCTCAAAGGTTGCTAATTGAAAAGAGATTTTTTAAAAGGTGCTCAGAACTACAATCATCAGTATATAAAAGCCTTTACAAAAATGTAAAAATATATTTTCTTCACATATATTTTTTAAACTAGATATCAGTTATATCTACACAGTAGAAGCTTTCCTCTAGAATTATTTGATAGCAACACAAATATTTTTTTCTGTGAGTTTTGCCTTTTTCACATCAACTTGTAAAGCTTTTTTTTTTTTTTTTTTTTTTTTTTTGAGATGCAGTTTTGCTCTTTTGCCCAGGCTAGAGTGAAGTGGCGCAATCTCAGCTCACTGCAACCTCTGCCTCCACCTGGGTTCAAGCAATTCTCCTGCATCAGGCTCCCTAGTAGCTGGGATTACACCACGCCCGGCTAGTTTTTGTATTTTTAGTAGACAGGGGGTTTCGTCATGTTGGCCAGGCTGGTCTCGAACTCCTGACCTCGGTTGATCCACCCACCTCGGCCTCCCAAAGTGCTAGGATTACAGGCATGAGTCACCACGCCTGGCCAATAAAGCTTTAATATTATCGTTGGTGTAGTTTTCTTTCAATCCAAATGCCTCAGCTTGATTCAACATAATGCTGAGGAAACAACTCAGTTTCTTTTTTCTCAGAAAAGCTATAGGGAAGATGGATTCTAAGAGTTTTCTGTCAGTCAGCAGAAAAAGAAATTATTTTAATGTCTCACCTTTGCAGAGTTTTTAAATAAATGGGGCCATCTTAGAGATCAAATAATGTAGCCTATTTATTGGCCTATTTATATCTTGTGGAATGGCCTTACTCTGACCAATACTGAATATCATCTAGACATTATAGAGCAAAATGTCTACGTAGATAAGATATCCTTAGAGAAAAATCTGTAATTTCTTAGACTTTAATTTTGCTGTTGCTGTTGAATTCATTGACTGTTTAGAGAAGGCTTTGACATCTTGGGACATTTGAATTTCCTCAAATGTCCCAATTCTTTGTAATGCCTAGAGAGACTGGGAAGGAGAGGGAGGCCAAAGGGGTTGGGGGCTCAAGGAGACTAAGACTGTGGGCCAGCATTTTAACCACCTCTCTTTGGGGAGTTACAAAGAGGTAAATGTGGAAAATGCATTGTATTACTTTTGTCTTTGAAATAATAGAGGACTGAGTAGACAAGAATATTTCAAGTCCTAATTTTTCTTCCAAACCTCAATGCCAAATTATTTCTATCCTTGCATACCAAGGTCACTTCAATTATTCAGTTAATAATGCCAGATTTGCATAAATTGGTCTTAGTGGAAAATCTAATGAGATGCATTTGGCTTTGCAGCAGAAAGCAATTTTGGTTTCAGAATCTTATAACCAAATTAAATAAGAAGAAAACCATAAGCACCTAAGTTAAAAATGGGGTAAGTGCCACTGGATTATCAAAATACTGTGCTTCTTATATTTTGTTATCCTCTAAAGATATTAGTAAAGATTTCATAGGTTCTTCTTACTCGTTTTTATCAGCACTGATGGGTAAGACCCTTCTAAAGTCTGAGAGAGCCTTAAATATACATAGAAATTTTCCCCAAGGAAAAGACTGGAAGCTGTATTGAATACCACATCCATTAGTATCACTTACATTTGCTTACAGTGATACCACCAAACACATCCCTCGGTGAGCTTAATTTTCCTCTTAATCTAAACTGGCATAGAAAGTGCATGGTCACTCTACTTCTCCTTTAGCTAAATATAAGGGATAAGAGAGGTCTCTACTCTTTTAGATATGTTTTGTAATTTTTCTGAAATAGTATGTGCTTATTATGGAATATCTATTTTCAATGAATCAGTTGGTTCACAGACCCCATTCCTAATAAATTTACAAATATTTGTCTAGTGCATGAAAGAATTTTATTTGGTTCAATTGCAAGAAGTTAACTGCATGCATATTTTGGTGACCCTCTCCTTACCTTTTAGCCTCTTATTTCTGCAAATCCACATTATATAGGAATTACATGATAATGAAAAAAAATGTGTCGGACTTTCTACTTGGTCATTAAGCGGTAATCTCCTGTAAGTAGGCTGTTAGGTAAACAGAGTAGAATGCTCAAGGAAATTTAATTAAATGAGATGAAGATTTTTTTTAGAAACCTGATTTTAGACAGAACACAATGCACTGGTGCTTAAGACTGTGGCAGCGCTGTCTGAACGTTAGTAGAACGGTGTTTCTTACTCGGTAGGCCACCTTGAGCTGTCTGCCATCTCAACCGCCATCTCAACTCTGGAAACTGCTCCTAAAGAACAGCCACCTATTGCTCTCCTCCATGCTGTGACATTATGGCGGCTCACTTTTTCTGTCTCTGCATCAACTAACACAGCTTTCATGTTCCCTTCACTTCAGGGCTTCTGCTGACTTGTTTCTGCTTATTCATGGATCCCGCTTATTATCATTTCTCTTTGTCCCTCTACTTCTGGGGCAGTCTATTGCTGACCTCTTTTTGCCTCAGATTCAAACCCTCTCAGAGAGTGGCTCTGATTGATGTAGCCATCATCATGAAGTATAGAGTGAAGCTGTTGTGTCAGTCACCCCCGTAGAAACTGCTGGCTGACTGTAGGCTGCCTTGAGGTCAGGCTCTGAGCCCTGATCCAGTCAGCTGGGCCCAGAACTGGGTGGCCAACCTGTTTTTAAGGAAGTGTTTCGAAGAGACTGCTGAGCTTAGCCATTCAGAAACTTGGAGAAGCTTTTGGAAAGCAAGCAGTATAGCTGGAAAGTGCCTTTCCTGGCCTGTATACTACTGAGTGAAAAATCAGGCAAGTACAGAGAGAAACTCCAGTTCTGATGGTATGATATCTTCATTGTGTGATACTTTTGGCTATTGACAAAAGGTCCTTTTAAGGTATGTTGCATTTTCTCAACTATAGACACAAAAGGAGATAATATCCATCAGCACTTTTCAATATATAAGAAACACAAGTGTTAGATCTAGGTTTCTTTCAGTACCAGAAAGATTTCTGGGGTTTTTCCTGCAAAAACTGCCATTTTCTGCATGATCCTACAATTTTTTTTCCTATTAAATGGCTACAGTTTTATTATTTCTGTTACTTCATATAATTGACAACAATTGTTGAAATGATGCTTGGAGGGGAAACAAACCTTACTTAGTGTTCTTCGCAGGTTTCATCTGAAAGATTCCCTAGTTGTTACCATTACCCCCACATGACTGCCAATTAAAAAATACATCTTACTTGGGAAATTGACAGCACTTTGAACCTCAAATGCATGAAGCATATTATGAATACCCATATGAGAAGAGGCTGGAATGCTATTAGTTCCCCCACCTCACCTTACCTCCACCCCACCTTACCTTAGCTCCCTCTCTACCCTGGGGAGTCTGTTCTGTCCTTTAAACGCTAATGCAAGTTTGTTTCTTCTCTCCTCCTCCTCGTCCCTTCCCTGCCTCTCCATCCCTTCTTTTCTTTGGGTCAACTCTGATCTGTACTCTCCAGCACTACCACCCTAAC
This sequence comes from Macaca nemestrina, assembly GCF_043159975.1. Lineage (NCBI taxonomy): Eukaryota > Metazoa > Chordata > Mammalia > Primates > Cercopithecidae > Macaca > Macaca nemestrina. The sequence goes on from NC_092128.1 coordinate 70,731,070, forward strand.
CCCATGCAAGGGTAGGCAGAGGACTCGTAGGCTCTCACCACCTACTGGGATTGTCACAAAGCAGAATGAAAATAAAGTTGTATCATGCTTCCTTCAGAATGCATTTTTGTTTTGTTTTATTTTGTTACTTGGTTTTTTTTAAAGAGACAGGGTCTCGCTGTGTTGCTCAGGCTGAACTTCCTGTGTTCAAATGATCCTCCCACCTCAGCTTCCTGAGTAGCTAGGACTACAGGTGTGCACCACCACACCTGGATCATTTTTTAATTTTTTGTAAAGATAGAGTCTCACCATGTTGTCTAGGCTGGTCTCAAACTCCTGTCCTTAAGCGATCATCCTGCTTTGGCCTCACAAAGTGTTGGGATTACAGGCATGAGCAACTATGCCCAGCCTTCAAGCATTTAGTTTTTTTTTTTATATTGACATGATTTCATGTCTACAGAAAAGTTGCAGGAATAGCACAAGGATTCCTGATACCCTTCACCCACTGTCCCCAAAGCATTAACATTTTACTACATTAGCTACATTTGCTTTATCATATTAATTCTCTCCGCCATCACACACAAATTTGTGCACACATACATTGTTTCACTAAACCATGTATGTTACCCAAATGAAGCTCCATTATCTTTAAATATTTAACTGTTTTTCTTAAAAACAAAGAATTTAGAGTGATTTTTTTTAAACTAAAAATACTAATTTTTTGCCCTTTTTTTCCTTTTTTTTTTCTTCTCTGATTGAAGGTTTTAAAAAGCAAAGTGGCTAAAAGAGAGGAAACTGGTTGATGCTTCACAAATTGGTTCATCAACCCATGGATCCTTAAAAATTGACTATATTTTTGTGATTCAGCATTTCCAGGTCAAATGAACTTTCAAAATGGTGAGGGGCAGGGGGAATAGCCCTTGCATCTTCTGACTTCTTAAAACCCAAATTAATTTCTTAGGGACTATTTAGCCAGCAGCAAAATATGAGTGAAGCTTTCTTATAAATAGTGGGCCCAAGCTGTGATGTGACTAGTAACCACAATATTTATTACAAGGAAGTTAGCAGTCACATATAGAAAATAGAAACAGTTCAGGTGCTCTATTTTTCCTTTTCATTTAATGTTGATTCTTATGAATTTGGGATACAGAAGGAATTGTCTATGCCCTAAGTGTACTGTATTGTATTATTAATACCAGTATAGCAGCTGAGTCCCACTAGACATTCTTTGTCGTCTGCTGATACTCTAAGAAGTGTCTAAGCATAAAAGGAGGCTGTTTGAGTTGAAGTGGGCTGATGGTCTGGGATGACATTTGAATGCACAGAGGACAATGTCTAAATGACAATGTCGAGAAGGGAAGGCAAAAACAAGCTGGAAACTATTCCCGCTGTCCCACGGATGCTCGTCACTCCTCCTGCGATATTCTTCACATGGGAGCTTTGTCTGGGTAGAAATGGGGACTGGGATCAGGGAGGGCTAGACACTGGGGCCTGGGGACAAGAGCCAGGGTTTCATGTCCTTAGACACATTAAAATTCTAGACAGATAGCAAATGTAATGAAAATTCAACCTGAATGTGTTTTGATAGACAAAGTTAAACACTTTAGCTAAAGTATTACAAGTATAATTTACGAACAGTTTGCAATACTCTGAATTGCTTCCATGAATAAAGCTTTTAAGAGTATCAAATTGGTTGTGCAAATGAATGCTTTACTGAGCATCTTTTGGAATTTAGGATAGCTGCTTTCTCTACTAACCTACGCATGCACACACACACAAACACACACCCTTCATACAGCCAAAAAGAATAATTTTGCATCAGTCCTTGAGTTGTGAAGATAACATCAAAAGTTACTTTTCCATATAGGGAAATAATGTACACAATCTAGAACAAAAACAATACAAAAGTTAGAGTCCTTGGTGGAAATTTATCTCATTATAAAAATAACCTCCCCCCCCAAAAAAAATTTTTTTTAAACCCTGTATGCCAAGCGTGGAATCAAATACTGAACTGGTAACTTCAATATTTGGGTGAATTTTTTCCCTTTAAATTATCACCATTCTCTTAATGTAGTTTGCATTATGTATAGTGCCCTTGGATTTTTAATTGCTCTGGTTTATCATTTTCAATGCAATTAGTAAAATGCCCTCAATTACATATAATAATTACTGTAAATGGGGCTATTGGCCTAATTACTATAAATGGGGAAAGATGTGTGATTATAATGTGCAATTAAATCATGTACAGTATTTATTTTACATTATCACATACAATGGTATAATGATAACACATAATTATATTGTATCTTTCCTTGGTCAACAAATCTCCTCCATATTAAGATACGTAGAGTTGTGATCCATCGCCAAATTAACCATCTCCCAGATCATTCTTCCTAAAGTAATAGGTTTATTCTGTGGGCCAAGGCACCACTAAGTTTAAATATAATTAAATAAACTGATTCTGCACAGGCAGGAAAAATCTGAAAGGAAAAAAATTATTTTACCTGTATTAGTTAAGAATGCCCAGATTATCCTCTTTTTGTCGGTGTCAAGACTTTAATCCTCCCTGGCTCCATACCAACCTCCACCATACCTGTTTGTTTTTATGTGAATATGTAAAAATTAACACCCCTAAATGGTGGTAACATTTAAAATATGCCTGAGAAAAAAGAGGTTCTTTCTTCACTGTGGCAAATATTATAATCATCCCTAGTTTACAAATGCACACTTAACGAGCTTATAGCACATGATTAATTCTGCAAAAGATGCTGTTTGACAGAGTGGGATTATGAGAATTGCATATTGATAGTGGCAGGAGAAATAAATCTATTTTCTCTACGTAAGGTAGGATATTCTTGTGTTCTTTAGAAACTGGCACATCTCAGAGGTGTTGCTCTCAAAATGATCTCAGGATGGAAAGAAATCAGTAATTACAGAGCCAGGCATTCAGTTGTGTCCTAATTTTCCCACCAGTTTTTCAGTGTTTCAGCTGCCTCAGAGACTTAAAGTATTCTCATTAGGTAGCTGCAGAGGCAGCCGCTTGCCTACTCCCTCATTCTCTCACTCGCTTTTCCTTTTTTTTTTTTTTTTTTTTCCTTCCATTCCTGCCTTGGGAGTGACTGTGAAGATCATTTGCTGGAATGATTGGCAGGTTAGAGGATTCGATCAGATGAGTTCCTCTTAGTGCAGGTCAAAAAGGCTAGTTAGCAGGAGCTGTCGAAAAATGCCAGCAGCATTCGAAATGGGAAATGTCATGACTTCGAGGCAGGGGGTGCCACCTGGAACAGAAAGCTCTCAGCTCATTAGCAAGTTACAGGATGCGGGCTTAACTGGAGGGAGCAGGGAAGGAAAGATAATACCCAATAGGGAAAATGATTGTGAAGTGGAATTGATTTCATGTATAATTTGTTTATCACTAGAGGGGACAAATGCTGTCCTTCTGACATGAGCAGAGGAGTATGGACTATGAATGAAGCAACTTAGCATAATCTCCAGGTTGAGCTTTGGATTTAAAGAAAGCAAACTTCTTTATTCTTAACTGTGGAAATGATCAGGTCATGTTACATTAATTAAAGCTGACATACTCTCAAATGTTTTATCTGGGCAATTGTGGCAATTCGACAGAAACGGATAGAGATGGGCAACTTTAAAAAATAAGAGGGATTTCCCCCCCCCTCCTAGTGTGGAAGACTAGCTCAGTTGCATACTGAATTATAACAGGGTTGGTGTTTATACTCACTGGTTAGCTGGGTTGCACAAATCAAACCAGGGTTCTGGATTCACGTGCAGTCTCATTGATAGAGACCACATGCCCTTTGGGAGATCTGAATCTAATCCATGTGAAAAAAATATATGTATATTTTAGAATGTGACTGTATCATATTTTGGTACAATGTTAAAATTTTAATTTCTTTTTTTTTTTAAAAGGAGAAGTTCTCCAATTTCATTGCTTCTTAGATGTCAATTCATCTAGAATGTAATATTCTACTATAAAGTTAACAATTTACAGTAACCTTATTTACAAACAAAACTAAACTAAAAAGGTGCTGTTATAGAGGAAATTGATCTGCAGTTTATAAAAAGAGAACATAGTGGCAAAACAGAAAATAGTATTGCCTCACATGTATTCATACTAAACTCCAAATTAAAAGCTTCCAGTGTGTTTACAATGTATCAAATTTGTGTAAAGCCTTTTTTAAAACATCAATTCCATCTGAAAACATATTTTCTTTGGATGAGAAACTTTTATGGTATCATTTATCTTTTGGCATGGAGATCTTCATCTTGTTAAGTCACAAATGCCACAGCTGCAAATCTTTCTGGCTGAACACTAAAGGATGTTTACTTAGCATCCAGATTCTGGTTAAAATGTATATTTTCAAAATGTCTTTGCCTTGGGTTTCTCTTAAATATTGAGACATTTTATGAGGCAGTTGTTAATAAGCCAAGGCTTGTTTTATCAAGCAGCCTCAGACTGCTGTGTAATGTGAATAGGAATCTTAAAACCTCCTAGTCCAAAACACTGGTGCAAAATTCATTCCATTCTATATTCAGCATAAAAAGCTTAGCATTAAGCTACTGTATATAGCTGTCAAGATATACTGCATTAGTTCTGTCAAATATAAAAATTTAAACATCAGTGTGAATCCACTCATCCCCTCATTTGGGAATTGTATTGTGTGCTCCAGAAGCTGGCCTTGAAAACAAAATTTTTATAGAATACTATTTGAAATGGTTCACCTAACGTTAAGATTTTTTTTTCTTTCACAGAAACTCGATTTGTTAATAACTGACAGATATATTAGATTAATAAATACACAAGTCACTTTGAGGGAAAACATTGTCAAAAAATGTTGTAATACAATAATTCAGTATAGTTGTCTATAAGTAGGTTTCCCAGTCTGCACCTTTAAGTAAGAAGCCCTTACCACTCAAGACAGTCAAGCTGAAGGTGCCTGGCCCCACAGACTGCAGGGGTGAATTGGTGGTGTTTGTGCATGCCTGGTCTCATTGCCTACCCTTTTCTCCAGCCCCTCCTCTCAATTCCATGTTCCAAAGTCAGCTCTCCACTCCCTGACTTCTTAGAATCTCCACTGTTTTGCACTTTTCTCAATCCATCACCTCTCCATTAACTACTTGCTGGTACATATTGACATTCATATATTTATCATACTCTTTGGTGAACCTTTCCACAGCTCTGTGGATTGAGTAACCATGTGTTAAAAGTCTCACTTTCAGTTTTGTGGGTTCTCCTAAGAAAAGGTCCCTGGGTACTAAAGAAAAGAAATGGTAGTTTTATCATCATCCTTTGTGTCAGCAGATCTCAAAGTGTGGTCCATATACTCTATGGATCCCCAGGGGCTTCATGGAGTCAAAACTGTTTTCATAATAACACTAAGATGTTCTTTGCCATTTTCACTTTGTTGACATTTGCACTAGTGGTGCAAAAGCAAGGGAGGGTAAAACTGCTGGCTCCTTATCATGAATCAAAACTGTGTTCCTGGGCACTGTATCTTCACAACCGCATAATTCAATTTTTGGGGGGAAAAAAGCTTCACTTAATAATATTCTTGATGAAGAGGTTAAAAGTATTGATTTTATTAAACCTCGACTTTTAGGTAAATGTCTTATTAATATACTATGTGACTAAATGGGAAGTTTGCATAAGTCATTTCCACTGGATACCTAGTTACCATGGTTGTCTCAAGGAAAAGCTCCTGTACAGTTGTTTGAGTTGCAAGCTGAACTAACTGCTTTTTTCCAGGCACATGGTTTTTACTTGAAAGGAAAAACTATAGTTATTCAAACTTGGGTATTTGGCAGACATTTTCTCAAAAAAGGAACCAAAAGTGAGTTCGTCACCAAAGCAAAACAAGCAATAGTAATTTGTTGATAAAATTAGAGCTTTCAATAGAAAATTTGAATTTCAGAACACTATGGATAGCTTTTATTTGCCACTGTGAACTGGACAGTGATAATGAGATTGGTGGTAATATAAACAAATGTGATTTTTTTGATATTGTATAATGAAATGTGTCAACATTTGAAATATCTGCATAACTCACTAAATGTTTTCCAAATGATCAATGCATGTTAGCAAAATAATGCATGGGTAAAATATTCACTGAAATTTTAAAATAAACCAATAAATATTAAGGTAATAGAATACGAAGAGTTCATTGATATAGTTTCAGATTCCCTGGTACAATTAACCCTTAAGAAACTACTACCTGTTGAGGTTTGTTGTACTGTAAAAGAAGAATATATCTGAAAGGGCTATTAAAATACTTCTTTCTTTTCCAACTACTTATCTGTTGTAGTTCCATATTTTTGTCATTTGCTTCAACCAAAACAATGTATCATAATAGATTGAATGTAGAAACATATTTGTGAACCTAACTCTCTTCTATTCAGCCACTTATTTAAAAGATTTGCACAAGGCCGGGCGCGGTGGCTCAAGCCTGTAATCCCAGCACTTTGGGAGGCCGAGACGGGCGGATCACGAGGTCAGGAGATCGAAACCATCCTGGCTAACATGGTAAAACGCCGTCTCTACTAAAACATACAAAAAACTAGCCGGGCGAGGTGGCAGGCGCCTGTAGTCCCAGCTACGCGGGAGGCTGAGCCAGGAGAATGACGTGAACCTGGGAGGCGGAGCTTGCAGTGAGCTGAGATCCGGCCACTGCACTCTAGCCTGGGTGACAAAGCAAGACTCCATCTCAAAAAAAAACAAAAAAAAAAAAAAAAAAAGATTTGCACAACTGTAGAGCACTGCCACTCCTCTCACTAATTCTCTTTGAAAAATAGTTATTTTTATTTAAATTATGTTTTCATGTTAAAATGTAATGAGTTCTTACATAAATATTTTTAATTAACAGTTTTAATTTTGAATATGGTAAATATCAGCAGCTACAATCCATAGAAGCAAAAGTTCTTAGGGGGGTTCCTTATAACTTTTAAGATTATTAAGGGGTCCTAAGTTAAAAAATATGAGAAACACTGCTCTATTTCACAAGTGTCATGCATTAACTCTAACATACAAGTTATGCTGGTAACATTTTCCTTCTTGAAGAAATTACTATTCAGCACAAACCTTTTTTTTTTGCTGTATGAAGTGATTCCGGATCTCTCAATTTAATATCTCAATTTTTCTAGTGTACAATAGATAAAAATCCCTATTCTTGTGTTCACACAGGTATCATCTGAAAATTACAATACAGCATCATTTACTATCCTCTTGATGACTAGTAGACCAAATCTTGAAAGACTTTTACTGTATATTAATCCTAGGGGCTGTAACTTTCCTTTTTTATATGCATCAAGTTTGACCTTGCATGGAGAGCCTCTGGCCATATGATACTAAATCATCAGACTCAGAAAGGCTTTCGGATAGCGCCTATTAGACACAGCATAAATTCAACTTTATGTCAGTAAACGGGAGTTGGGTCTTTTCCTACCCAGCTCTCATGAAGTAACTCATGGAAATCTGGGTGCATTTGGGGTTTCAGAATCCAAAATATCCACTCAACCTGAGTAGCAGTCAGTCAGATTAGGGCTGTGTTTTTGTTTTTTGTTTTTTCATTTTTGTTTTTTGAACTCTATTTTGAAGTACTTTTAGATTTTTTAGGAGAGTTGTAAAACCAGTACAGAGGGTTATGTCCTTAACCCAACTTCTCCTAATACTAACTTTATTTTTTTATGACCTGGATGCTTTTGAAGAGCACTGTTCAGGTATTTTGCAGAATGTCCCTCATGATGCTTTCTCATGATTAGATGGGGGTTATGGGTTTTGGAGAAGAATACCACTAAGATGAGATGCCCTTTCACCACTTCATGTCAAGAAGTACATGATACCCACTTATCACTGGAGATGTTGACCTTGATCACTACATGAACACAGATGAGGTTTTAAAGCCTATGTGATATCCAGGATGCAAAGTCAGAGAAGCTGGAGGTCCGGGACAGGTTTTCAATCAAATGGAAGGAACTCTAAATGGTTACTGAACTGACAACAAGGCTGCCTAATGTCAGAATCTGAAGAGAGAGAAATTACTCTGAAGGCTCCAACTGTCTAAATGAAAATGGGTGGAAATGGAGAAAGAGTCACCAACAAAGAGGGGAATGTCTGAGTTAAGAACCCTGAGCTGTTCCAGCCTTTGACTCAAGATCGGTGGTAGAATTTAGCAGGGCATCTGACAGAGTGTGGAATATATTTTGTAAACATGAATAAAATGTGGCTACTTTACAGATGTTGGGAACACAGCAAGTGTTAGCTCTTCAGTATTGAAGTCACCTGTTCATTTGTCTTTCTTCCCCACTGGAATCTAAATATCAGAATACGGGAACTCATTTACTGTTTTATCCTCATTTCACCATTATATTTCCCATCTCCTCGCATGACACGTAATTTATGCCCATTAAATATTTTTAAAATATTGATTGACTTAGTGAATATCCAACCAACTCACCATATACCAACTTCCTGTTCTTTCAGGAAGTTTTTTTTTTTTTTTTTTTAAGCAACCACTTTATTGGTGTTCTACTAGACAATAGTAAGAAGACAGTTCTAGCTTCAAGACACTCACAATTTAGGGACACAAATGCAGTCTTTTAAATTTCAAAATGATGAAGGGTACAGCAGAACTTTGCATGAAGCTGTGTGGGAGGGCAAATATGGGAAACATTAATTTTGCTCGAGGAGGTAGCAGAAGTTTTTCCAAAGGAAGAGATTTTGAACAAAAGAAGGTGTCGGATTTTGCATGGGCATACAGGAGGAGAGGGATGTTTTCAAAAAGAGGAAACAAACACCAAGAGCAAAGCTGTGTCACAAAGTGCAGCATCTTTAGAGACTGATCTGATAGAGCTAAGGGGCAGGGCAATATGGAGTGAGAAGACATGGACAGTGAAAGTCATTTGAAGCCCGATTCTCAGGGTCTTGAATGACATGCTAAAGAGTTTGGATTTTCATGTGCCCATGGAAAATATGTATGACTTCCTGGTCAGAGATAGAAGAACCAAAACATCTTTAAGCAAGGAGATCCTTTAGAAATCATTTAACAATGCTAAAGGAAGATGTGTTTTTTCCTCTTTGAACTTACTATGTTAGATCATGTCTTTAAGTAAAGAAAATAAACAAGATTCCATCCACATTTACGCCTAATTTGATGTTAGCAGTTTTAGCAACACTTAGTCTTCTCCTTCTGTTCATCCTCCAGTCATGACATTTTCAATTTCAGGATGATAAAGGGTACAGCAGAACTTTGCATGAAGCTATATGGGAGAGCAAATGAGGGAAAAATTAATTTTGCTGGAGTAGGTTGCAAAAGTGACTGCAACTCTGTTGTGACTCTGTTATAGACATAATTTCTTGATTATACATTTATCAGCATATTACGACATGTTTCTTAAAAGTAATATGTAAATTATTTTAGGTTAAAGAATATGCCTTTTCTATTCACATATCTTTTGTAAAATGAATAACAATCCCCTTAATTTAAATTTTGTGAATATATAAAATTTCATATATTAAGATACATTGGCATCATTTGGGGGAAATGCAAAAAATGGAAAAGTGAGTTTCTAGGGACAAAAATTTAAGACCATTTTCAAAGTTAAAAGAAATGTTTAAGAATTCAGTATCTTCATGGTCTTGTATACTCAGCAGTCAATTGGTGCACAAAAGTGTTTTTTTGAATAAATTCATACTCCCGTCTATGTACTTTTAAGTCCCTGTAAGGGGGTTAACTATAGTTTCAGGCCCAGTTTTACCTAAACTCAAATGCACTGTGAAGTATTTGACAGTATTAAAGTCTGTCTAACCAAATTCCTTAAACCACCTTAATGGTTAGTAACTAAAATTTTCAGTGATAATTATGATAACAATGGAAAAAATGTTGAAACAACTAATGTAAAACAGGTTAAACAAATTATTAAGAACAGAGTAGACCATTTAAATATTTTAAAAATAAATAAGTAAATTAAAGTTTACCAAAGCAGATGAAATATGATACAGTCTTGAAAATTAGGTATTAAGCCAAGTAACATGGAGAAATACATGGGATAAAATCAAAGTAGAATATTTTGCTTGTACATACAAAATTTATACATAAGAAATATCAGTGAAAGGAAGTAAGTACATTGAACTGCTGTGTCCTTACTTTAACAGAGAAAATGGTTTTACCGATTTTATTATATAATTAAGAAAGTTAGTTAATTTATATTTGTATAGCCATAGTAGGCTCTCGCTATATTCCAACCTCAGAGTCCCCTTGGATGGGTCCAAGTTCTTTGATGCTATCTCGTTACCAGATTTTCCTCTGTAGATCTATGATGAAGAGTCAGATACTACGCAAGCTAAGCTCATTTTACAACCACAGGGCATTCCATGAGTTAACATTTAAAGTACCTTCTATTACCCTTAAGAAATGCTGATAAATTAATACTAGAAATAGCAGTATCCAGATGATTAAGAGATAGCATGGAAATATAATTTAGCCAAAAGCAAAAAGAGTAGCTAAAGGAATCCTATTGGCATAAGAATTTGGGACTCCAGCTTCTCCACCTGCTGCTAATCTCAATGGGCTTTACAAGAGGTGAGGGTTTTTTGTGGGGGGAGTGCTTTGAGTCTTTTTAATGAAACAATATGTACTTTCCTACGCCAAGACTAATTCTACAACATTGCTTTGTGAGTTGAGACGATGAGATGTTGCGAACAGCCATGACTATTTTCCAGTTTGATCCACTTGACTATAGCTCAACAGCTTGTAGCTAATGGAAAGTCTTTGAGGTAAATAATTTTTTTATCACTTCACCTCATCCCCTAAATATCTCCTGATCATGGCATTGTTGATCTACCTGCAAGAACATACTACAGTCCTCAGAGGTCCACTGCCCACTTGCCCAGACCTGAACTATTTGCAAAAGGTCAGAAATTAAGATCCTTATTTATTTCTTATCTGTAGCTTAGGGGTAGAGAGGCTGGGAAGGCAAAATCATTATCTTTTGTTTGTACTCTTTGTAGTGCAGAAAGCAAATAAATTTTGAGAAGAAAATTTCTATTAAGAAAATTAATTTAAGCCAGGCACTGTGGTTCATACCTGTAATCCCAGCAATTTGGGAGGCCGAGACAGGTGGATCATTTGAGATCAGGAGTTTGAGACCAGCGTAGCCAACATGGTGAAAACCTGTCTTTACTAAACATACAAAAATTAGCTGGGCAGTAATGGCACGTGCCTGTAATCCCAGCGACTGGGGAGGCTGAGGCAGGAGAATCACTTGAGCCTGAGAAGGAAGAGGTTACAGTGAGCCGAGATCGTGCCACTGCACTATAGTCTGGGCAACAGAGTGAGACCCTGTCTCAAAAAAATAATAATAATGTATAGAATTTTTTATTGTGCATATATACAAACATATCTTGAGACCCTAAACCAGCTTATTAAATTGGCCATTTTATGTAATATTCAAATATGTATGTATTTACATATTTGTATACATGTATATTTCTGTCAACAAAAGTAATGTTTCATTTTAAATTTTCTTTCACTTTCTTGTAACTTGCCATGCAGTGCTTCATCATTCAGTAAGCTCTGCCTTTTGAATTGTTTATTTTCCTGTACTTTCCAATTTCCACCTTCATTTCATCTCTTTACTTGATATGTTACCAGGGAGGAACAAAAAGAGAAAATTGGGGGACAGAGGATTGGGAGTGAAAAGGAGGCGGAGGGAGGAAGACTGCTGAGGGAAAAAAAAAGATTTAAATGAGAACTAGAATGAATGCCTCACTTGTTGGCTTTTAGCACAATTACCATACCTTAGGAAATATGCAGGGAATAGTTAATTACAACTAAATGAGCCCCTTTTAGAGGCAGTGACAGGCCCAGGGATCTGACTGTCAGAGCTGTGAAAGATATTGAATTGGAAGGCTGGTCTCAGTGTCAGGAATAGATGGTCTGCAGGGGTGAGCCAGACAGAGAAAAGATAGCCGGCTAAGAGTGGCCTCAGACAAGGGAGCCATGTATAGCATTTGCATACTTTTCCTGCAAAGAGGGTTTAATCCAAAGAGGGAGATTTCAGTATTGTCAGTCAGGCTTTGTTCGGGGTGAAGAGCAGAAGGAAATCAGCTGAAGGGGCCTTTCTCAAAGCCTTGGTCTCAGCCTTGAGGTTGTCCTAGCTAAGTTACGTTCTTGAGGGTTGTTTGCACACTATTGTCTGTTTGAAGATCTTCTAAACCCAAAGGGCTCAAAGCATCCCCCTTTGCCAGCACAAAAGAAGGGAATTTATGTGGTAAAAATGACTTGTGTTGCAAACTGAACTCAAGCACCCTTTGTTCTTACACAAAATACTCTGATGTTCCAAGGATGTCTTTTAGAGCTGGACTCAGTGAGTCATACCATCAAAGTGCTTGCAGGCTAGAAAACCAGGTAAAACCAACCTACTCTTGTGTCTTTCTTTGCCAGCTCAAAAGAGACTTTGTGTACTTCCTAAAGAAGATGGCTCAAAAAATGAGGCAGATAAAAAATAATTTTTTACTGGCATGGGCCATTTTTGCCCCATTTCCTTAATGCATTTTCTGATACATAAGTGTTTATGTTTAAAATGGAGGCAAATTATTTTGACAGTTCAAGTTGTCTTAGCACCCGACTAGCCTTATCTTTTATCTGGCAGCGTGAGTTTCTGACTTTGATCTGTGTCCCCTTTTCAAAACCATGCCTTCTTTTCTAAAATATGATGTTCTATGTAGTATACGATGGTCTACTCTTCACTGTAAGTTATTCTAATAATCTACACATTTCCAAAGAGGAATGTTTAATCATCCAGATATTTATGGGTCAGAAGCCAGGGCTTGTTTCAACTTCACTAGTTGATTTGAGCGTTACTGCCTGTAATCTCTACAGTTCAAGAAAGTATGTACTGTAAAAACATAGACTCTGAATTTAAGAAACAGCAATGTACTTGTTTATAAGGATAATATGGGTATCTGTAAGTGCCTTTTAAATTTATAATCTTCCACATGAAGCTTAATGCTTTAAAAATGTGATATCTTAACACATTACATATATAATTATAAACATACAGACTAAACATTCCTTGTAATGGATCAAGTAGGATATACAATTAAACTTGACATTGGAGTTTTGAAAAATATGTACGTTTTTACATAGAGCAACTAATTCAGCTTGAGGTTTTCTAAATTGAAGATATTCCTTTATCACTGTTTTAATTGTTTTTTATTCTTTTGCTGGATTTTTGAAACTTTCTTAAAAGATGCTATACAAATGCAAAATAAAAATAGAGGTAATGAAAAATTTGTTTGAGAGTCTAAAAGACAAGGAAATGCCTATCTGGGTTTCAAAATAAAGGCACAACTTGCAGCCTATAAAAAGAAAGATAAAGCATACTTTGAAATTTGCATGAGCCATCTTCTAAGAGAAAAGTTATGCCCTCTTCATTGATAATTAGGAAATCTTTTATCAGGATAATAATATTTTGGGATTTCCACTGATATTATAATGCTAGTGGGTGTGGATCACAGGTGAGGTTGGAAGCTAAGACATTGACAATGCCCAAAGTAGAGCTTTCTAAAGTTATAACTGTGGATAAAACTGTGCTTGCTGCTTTCCTAAATATGTTATTTTTTGTTATGGTTGAAATGCTTGTCTCTGATCTAAGTAAACTCTGCTTTGCTGGAAGTGGTGCATTTCTTTCTCCAGTTTTGCATTTTTCCCTGTGAGAAGCGTGTCTGAATTGGGGGGACCTGAATATACCTCTTTGTTGCTGAGCTTGTGAAGCACAGTGCTGCGTTCTCTTTCCCACCAGGAAGGTCAGGCCGCTGGGGGCCAATCTGTTTTCTGAAATGAACCCTACTGTCTGTCCCTGGTGTCTGACAGATTGCAACAGTTATCTGAGTTACTGTGCTTTCAATGCTATTTAAATGCCTTGCTTTCTGGGGGAAAAAAGTAATATGTAGGCTACATTGAAAAAATAAAAAATTTTTAAAGGACTGTACTTTGGAATTTAATATTTATCTAAAAGGCAGATTTAATTAACTTTGTAAGAACATATATACAGATTCAGAAAGTTAACTACATGCACTGTGCACACACACACACCCTCACACCAAGATAAGCCCTCACTTATGAGCTCTACTCCTAAACACTTGGTGGGGAGGGGAGTTAATTAGAGTAATAAAATTATGAAGTATGGAACTGTTTCAGTTGTGGAGTTTTAGAGTAAGAAGCTTTTGTTCACTTAGATTTCAGTTTCATGTATTTTGATGAGAGGTATGTATAAAGCCTGAAGAAATTTGTACTGTGCTGAGCCTCACTTCAATACTCTCCAGATAATTGAGCTAATTAAATCTTTACCAACATTAACACAACTCTGGCATTCCTTGGACAGTGGATAATTATTGCATGAACATGGCAAGCTTAAACTAAACAGATGAAAATAGAGTTCTGTGGAATGGGTATTGAGTTTATTCTTTATTCATCTTTTGATAAGGTTTAATTAAAACTGCCTCTTTCCATTGTGGTGAGAATGAATGTGCTTGTTTTCTTAGTGAAAAGCAAATTATTCACTTCAGCCATGGTTCAATAATCAAAGCCTTTGCAAAGTTTTGGGTTATAGTGTAGCTGTGGGGATATAATTGCTGCAATTCTGTATGAAGGCTTTATCTTTTTTATTACTTTCTCTTATTTATTTTTGTAGAAAGAAATTTATAAAAGCCCATTTTTGTGATTTCGTGTGGAAGTGCATATGTTTGAAGCCTTGTTATAGGCTTGCTGTGGCTAGATTTTTTAAAAGGTGTATTTCTTAGAGCCTCTTGCTCAAATAAAAAGGTGAAAAGGGACACACACTTAAATAGATGGCATTTGAGATGGATTTTTTAAGTTAGTGAAGAAAGTTTAATAAAACCTTTAAATCCTGTGGTTGCCACTGTATTGACATAGTGCATTGACAATCTTAAGGGTAAAAAAGCAATAGACCTTGAGAATTCTTTCTGCAAATATATATTTGCATTCTCTTTCACTTTCTTTAAATCTACCAGAAATATTTTCCTCGTTGTTCTTTTAAGTAGGGTGGAATTTTTTATGTTGGTGATAATTTTGTAGCATGAATAGATTTTATATATACTAATGACAGCTGATTGTTAAATGTATTGTCATGACTATCCTGTGATTTCTATTTCTTTCTTTCCTTCTTTTTTTCTTCATTTTTATAAAATGAGAGATTATACGGATATACAGGATATTTTATAGAACCAAGGACAAAAATAAAACTGGGCCTTGGGCAGAAATTGGAAACAGGGACTCCAGCAGAGATAAGATCTCTTTCTTTTTCCATCTTTTTGTTGCCTTGATTGCGGCTTTCCCTGCTTCTCTGGTCCATGTGATGGAAGCCAGGTTGACTTGCCTTACGATTTGCAATAACAAGCAGACATTACTCTAGGTCAGTGTTCTCAACTCCTTGCGAAGAGAATCTGTCCTTCTTGGACAAGTGAATCAGCCCTATGTCCAAATTCGAGTGCCTCCACTTACCACTTCTTACTGCATGTTTTCTTCATCAGTGTTCCTTCGAGAGGGAGGAAATGCAGACAGGAGCAAGTGTTTCTTAATCTATACAATTATTTTAAGGATTAAGTTACTGAATGCAGTGTTTTTTAACTCCCTTAGTGGATAGTGATATCAATGTAGTAGACTGGAAAAAGTACTTCTCAAGTGGAATAGACTAAATGGGAAAGGAAAATGAGATGATCACATGTAGTAAAAATAATAAGTATCATTTCATGAAATTTTTATTTCAGCTGTATGTGTGCATGTGCATTTGTGTCTATACTGAGTCACTTAATAAAATGCTTTTTTTCCAGTGAGTTGTGGCCAAAACAAATTTCAAAGCAGTCACTACTCCTCAGATCCCCTTGAAGGTATCTCTTGGGAGGCAGTGGAAAGGGAGAAGAACACTGGGCAGGGCTTCAACCCCATCACTCTCCCCATCAAAGTAGCTCTACTTTAATCTGTTTTACACTTTATGTTTCCACCTAAGATATTTTTCAACAAAGGATGCAGTGGCCAAAAGTTTGAATGAATGATTTTCCATGTTCCTTGGGAATTTTAGAGCTAAGTACAGTAGCCTCCAGGACCAGAGCAAACATTATTTTGGTTTTCTTTACTAGGGAGAGATCAGGAAACAATTCAGAACCTCTCCTCTCCTCTCCTCTCCTCTCCGTTCCTTTCTTTTCCTTTCCTTTCCTTTCCTTCCTTTCTTGCTCTTCCTTTCTTCCTTTCTTTTTTGTTTTGTTTTCCTTCTTTCTCTCCCTCTCTCTATCTTTCTCTGTCACCTTTCATTTTTTCCCTTCATTTCTTTCTTTCAAAATGAAGTAGTTTCCCTGCTTAAGCCCATTGAAAAAATCTCTGAGACTTAGCACACAACTGGGACAACACTGAATCAGATTGAACTTTTAACAGCCTTACAGATTTAAAAAGAGAAAAGCAGTGAATCCCTCTCCCTCCTCTTTTTCGTGTTTTGCTCTTTAGGAAGGGATGAAAGGCGAAAGTGAGCAACGGTGACACAAGTGAGAAGGATTTGGGCTGGGCAGCCTCGTCACATGCTCAGATAAGATCCTTTTAGAACCGAGGATCATGGAGAGAGGCAATCTCTTTAATATAAATAAATAGCAAGAGAACAAAGACTAAATAAGAAAACAAACTGACTTCCCTAAAAGTGCATTTTATGTGACTTCCTTTGGAAAGCTGAAATAAATGTAACAAGTGCTTTTTCTTCCCTTGACATTGTATGAGGGGATCTGTGTGACATACACTGTCCTGAAGCCAGAACCTTATGTTGAACTCTTTTGTTTAATCCTGAGTTCTGTTGTGTCTGTTTGAGAAAAGATGTGAAGTGGTCATGGGCTTCCTTTACTTTGACCTTATGTTGGTGAGTCCTTTGTTAATCATTCATTGCACTAACATCAGTTTTGTTGGTGGTAGACTTGACTCAGTACCGGCAGCTCTCTCTAACTCAGGAAGCAATATAGAGTAGGGATTAATATCTTTGGCTAATACCAGCAGCCTGGGCTTTCAGACTGTGCTATGCTATTTACCAGCTCTGTGACCTGGGCTGAGCCTTAACCTTTCTCAGCCTCAGTTTTTCCATCTGTAAATCAGGAATGGGAATAGTTCCTCTCTTGTCAGCTTGTTGTGAAGATCTAAATACAAGGATAAAGTGTTTAACACAATACTTGCTTGCTCCATAACAAGTACTCAGTGACTGTTATGAATTCCAAATTTCATAAAGTCTGTGATAAAAGACAGACTTAATTGAGATCTTTTATGATAACCAGTTTTTGGTGTTTTTTTTTCCATTTCTTTCTTTTTTTTTTTTTTTTTTGAGACGGAGTCTCGCTCTGTCGCCCAAGCTGGAGTGCTGTGGCCGGATCTCAGCTCACTGCAAGCTCCGCCTCCCGGGTTTACGCCATTCTCCTGCCTCAGCCTCCCGAGTAGCTGGGACTACAGGCGCCCCCCACCTCGCCCGGCTAGTTTTTTTGTATATTTTAGTAGAGATGGGGTTTCACCGTGTTAGCCAGAATGGTCTCGATCTCCTGACCTCGTGATCCACCTGTCTCGGCCTCCCAAAGTGCTGGGATTACAGGCTTGAGCCACCGCGCCCGGCCTTTTTTCCATTTCTTTTACCTAAAATGAAAAAAAAAAAAAAAAAAAGAATCTAGACCAGCTTACAATATAGCATATTACTTGTTTAAAATTGTACATAATGATGACAGAAGAAAGAGCAAACCAGGGCTTGGTTTGGCATGAGAACATGAAGAAAAGGGATTTGCGGAAATTGGGAAAAGAGATGCAAGAGATTTTTGTACATCAGCAAAAAGCACAAAAGTTGCACTGAGTGTGTCACATGCAGAGGATGGCCAGAATTTCCACTTGAGTGAAGCAAAGGAAGCAGGAAAGTAGAAACAGTCTTTGAGGACGGGTAAGTTTCATGACCCTCAATAGGGGGCCATTCCAAAAAATCGTCAGTGTGACGTAGTCATGTAGTTAGAGTGGGGGGAGATGGTCAGAGAAGAATTAAAATTGTCTCCACTTTCTCAGACGAACTAATTGGCCAGATAGCACCTTCACTGACGACCTCAAAGAACTCAGAAGGGGCAAGCATTAGGTGAGGATAATTAGGCCAAGTCTGGTGGTGTAAAGTAGTGGTGTCCTTTCGTTTAGGTTGATATAGCAACAGAAAGAGAAAGAGAGATAGAAATTAAAAGCAGAACTGAAGATTTGGGAGCCTCTGGCATAATAGGACTTGATGGGATAAACAAAGATTCAAAAGCTGGGTCATTGTTACTGAGCTGTGAATAGAGGTCAGCACAGACAACAGAGAAAGTAAGGTCAGAAAAAAAAGAGAGAGAAATAAGTTACAGGTGCATCCCCGCTACCAGCTTCTCCATGATACCGAGCCAGGGCATTTCAACCTGCAGTTATAGTGTCTTTCTCTTATTTTTCCAAAACACTTGTGGAGGTTGTAACCTGGAAGCCTTTAACAGATGCTGCCCGTATGCCTAGCATTTACCTAAAACAGTGGGTTTTTTGTTGTTGTTGTTTTTTTTTTTTGTTTTGTTTTTTTTTTTTTTGAGACAGAGTCTCGCTCTGTCACCCAGGCTGGAGTGCAGTGGCACAATCTCGGCTCACTGCAAGCTCCGCCTCCCGAGTTCACGCCACTCCCCTGCATCAGCCTCCTGAGTGGCTGGGACTACAGGCGCCCGCCACCACGCCCAGCTAAATTTTTGTATTTTTAGTAGTGATGGGATTTCACCATGTTAGCCAGGATAGTCTCGATCTCCTGACCTCGTGATCCGCCTGCCTCGGCCTCCCAAAGTGCTGGGATTACAGGCCTGAACCACCATACCCGGCCAACAGTGTATTTAAATATTTAAGATAATAGTCAATTTTTAAAACTGTGTAGATTTTACATGAAAATACATTTTGTTTCTGCATCTCATTTGTTGTTGTTGTTGTTGTTGTTGTTGTTGTTGTTGTTGTTGTTGTTAGAAAAAGGAAGATTAGACCACTTTGAGCATTCTCTAACAGCAGTGATCAGTAGGGCTGAGTAGTGGCTGCGTTCTTTAGCAAAGGCTGTGGCCTGAAGTTTGCCACAGTCCCTGCCACTCCTTCTTATCCCCCTGTCACTCAGACTGAGAAGCAGTTGCTATTTACCTTCACCTTCTGTGTTGTTTAACTTTCAGTGGAGGAAAAGAAAAGTGAAATATTTCTTGTAGCCATATCTCTGTTGTCAATGTCAAATGTAAAAATAGCCCAGAGGAGCCTTTTTTTGGAAGAAGAATTGACAAGAGCCTATTTCTTTGTATAAATAATCTAGCCCGCTTCACTCGAGTTTCCTTCTTGGCCCTTATTGAGCTGCTGTCTGAGAATTCATAATAATCGTATGGCATTTAATCAGGTTTATTATTATATGTGTTTACCTTCCATTTCCAGGGGAATCATAAAGCTTTGTCAGGTAAAGTTGGTTTATTCCATAGCATATAACATAATGTTGTAAACAAAGTGAAATATCTGCATATAGTTTCAGGGGAACCAGGAACAAAAGGAAAAAACTGTAACAAGTTTCTAAAGAAGAAAGATTTCCTTGAAAATAAGTGACCCAACTGATTGAGAACGAGAAGTCAAATTAGCAAACATTTACTAAATGCCAGCAGATCTCAGATGGATTTTGTAAGAGATCCAAAGATGTAGCAGACATGGTCCCTATTGTCCAGCAGTTTACAGTGCAGTAGATGACATAACATACAGATGATTCACTCAAGGTCAAATGTGAAAATTACTGTTATACAAATATAAATAAAAGGCAATGAAAATAGAGCAGGGACAGACCTCATAAAGTTCAGGGAATGCTTCATGGAAAAGATAGCATCTGAGCTAAAACTTGAAGACTAGGTGGGATATTTATAGTCAGGATGGGCTTCCAGGAAGGGGCACCTTCAACACAACAGCTGAAAAGTCCAGGATATGTTTGAAGCTGGACAAGAAATGTAATCGCCTCAGAAACAGAGTAGGTGAGTGGGTACATGTGTCCTGCTTAAAGGTAGGAAAGAGAATGTAATAAAGACCATTCACTATAGCGTCAGAACAAGGACAAGCTACTTTTTTCTTTAACCTTTTCTCTTTGCCTCTTATTTCTAGAGATGGCTGTCATGCCATAAAGCACAGTTGTAAGGTTAATAATAGTAATAATGGATGGGTACAGTGGTTCATGTCTGTAATCAATCCCAGCACTTTGGGAGGCCAAAGAGGGAGGATCACTTGAGCCCAGGAGTTCAAGTCCAGCTTAGGCAACATAGCAAGACCCTGACTCTACAAAAAAATAAAACGTTAGCCAGGCGTGGTAGTGCACACCTGTAGTCCCAGCTACTTGGGGAGTTGAGGTGGGAGGATCACTTGATCCCAGGAATGCAGTGAACCAAGATCATGCCACTGCGCTCCAGCCTGGGTGACAGAGTGAGGCCCTATCTCTAAAATAATAATAATAGTAATAGTGAGAACATCTCACTTAATGAATGCTTACTGTGTGCAAGACATCATGTTGAGCATTTTACATGAGTAATTTCATTTTTTCCTCATAACAATCCACTAAGGTCGGTGATCTTATCCCCATTTTGCAGAGGAGACTGAGACCTGAGCTGTTCCTTGGTGTCCTCAATGTCCTCCAGCTATAAAGTGGTAGAGCTCCATTTGTAAGCTGGAAAGATACCATGTTGTTGCACTTATCAGTTGGTCTTTTTATTCTGACTTCTGACAAGCCTGCATTATTTTAGATGTTTCAATCATAATCTAAGCCTATGCAGTTATTTAGTTGCTAATGTCTAGAGAAGCTTTGGCTACCTCTAAGGATAAAATTAGAGGTTCAAGAACCACAGTGCCCCCAAAACCCTGACCAGATCAAGTTAATTAACTTGAATACCCTAAAGGCTCCATTTAAATACAATTTCACTGTTAGTGAGAAGCTCCAGAACCTTGATTAAAACTGAATGCAGTAAGAAATAAAAAGTGTAAATCTGTCTTTAGAATCGTATTGTTCTGTTGGTTTTTCAAATACATGTCACAGTTATTAGTAACATGATAATGTTCTCTATAAATTTCATGAAGATGCAATTGGTCTGAAAACATTTGCAATTTCTACATAAGCATTTGTTTTTAAAAAAACATATGCTTGAGATTCTATTATTATGGGCCATATTTGGATGGTATTGGCATTTCATAAATATTTCTTTCAGGATGAAAAATGCAGTAGATGCAATGGAATTCAACTGCAGCTTTAGACTCTGACGATTTTTAATAGATTCAGACAGCTTTCCCTTATTTATGTTGACACAAGGGAGAAGTGACACAGATAACAGAAATCATTGAGTTTGAGGATGCAGTGTTTGGGCTACGACTGTATCATCATAGTAATTTTTGATAGTCTCATAGTAAAAGTAGTTTGGTGCCTTAAAATACCAACAATTTTGGAGCAGGATTTCTGAAGTGTCCTAATGCCTGAAGCAAGTCTCCAAAGAGGGGTAATCCACTGGTAGATATTTGCAGGCTTGGAAAAATTGTTAAAAACAATGTGAAGAATCAAAGGTAAAACATGCACGAGAGAGATGATTAAAAAGAAAAACATAAGCAATTTCTAACATTGTGTTGCTACTATGAGACTTTTGAGTTATATCCTTAGAATTAGAGGTATTCAGGACCTAAGGGCAGAGAAAAGAGAAATAAGCGAGACTATTCCTTCCTAAAGATTTGAACACTGAGATGGATCGCACTACTTTCCTTTCATTTTCACCTTTTTATTCTTACTCAACTAATTGCTGAAGCTTATGTGAGTTAAGCCATGAGTGTTTCAGGTATCAACTACTCTTAAAAACAAAAAGAACTGGTAGTCAGGGTTCCTAAGAAAAACACTAACTGGATAAGACAGAGGGAGGAATGACCTATTCTCTTCAGTGTTTTAAATTTTCCTATTGATGTTGGTAACCAATGTATGTGAAGACCTGTTCCGATTGAGCAATCTCACTGCGATCCATATAGTGCCTTATTTCTTTAGACATACCTTTTTTTTAGAGGGCTGAAATTTAAATTAATAAACCAGCCAGGGCTGCATGCCGACATGACTTGAAAGTTAACTGGAATTTATTGATCTGCAGCCTACAAGCTGTTCTATGCTGCACTGCACATAAGAAAGCCAGTCTTTAAAGTCGCCAAAAAATTTTAATTACCTCAAAAAAGACATTTTGCATTTCTAGACAGTAACTGCTGTTTAACTGGAACCTTCTCCCCTCCACCCCTTCTCCCTCAAATTGGGTCATTAGTGACTAGTGTTGACAGCAATGATAGCTAATGTGACATTCACAATCCATGCTCAATTGTCTGTATTAATGGAGGAAATGGAAGAAATGGCTTGCCAGGCTGGCCACTCTTCAGCCCCTGTCCCTAAGGAAGTTCAGTGAGCAGGCATAACGGTCTTGATGATAATTTCAAAATACAGGGATGCAACTAGAAGCTGCTCATCTTCTTTATTAACTTGTTACGTATCTAGCCTCTCTGAATTTCCCAAACTCCTTAAGTCTATTTCAATTTGTCACTAGATGCTTTCCCTTGAAGAACCACCTGTTGGGTAACTCTAAGTCTTTCCTATCCTGTGTCCTAAACGAGCCCTTTAAACTTCAAAGGGATTAACCTGGCATTATTTTTCAGACAGTGAGTATGGTGATACCCCACTTTCGTCCTTTGCCATTCTACCAATTTTTCCAGTCATTCCTCTCAACTTGCATTTTTACATGCTGAACAACCCCCATTTTCTATCTTCTTCCATCTGCCTCCTTTTTTCTTTGGTTATATACATACCTATCAATGAAATCATTTCCCTCCACTTTTAAAGATAATATTTAGAATATTTTATTTCTCCAATTTTATGGGACTTTTCTAATCATGTATCTTGCAGGACATAGTCATCAAAGTCACACAAATTGGGTAGGTGTAGACAAGTCAGTTTGGTAAAAGGATAAGGAGCATCATTTGCTTCATCAGCATCATCTGATGATCACCTGTGTCATCACTTTCAGCGTTCCAACAGCCCACCTCCACCAGCACCTCTCTCTCTCTCTCTCTCTCTCTCTCTCTCTCACACACACACACACACACACACACACACACTCCTTCCCATGGTTTTAGGTATTTTATCACTTGGAAGAGGCAGATGTGTTCTGCAAGATGTGCATTTTTTTCTTTTTTGAGTGTACTCTCTCTCTTACTCAGAGATAATTTTCAATATTAGAAAGAAAATCCAACTAATGCTGGCTACTAGTTACTTGTAACACTTCTCTGATGGAAAATGTTGGTTTGAGTTGTTATTTCCCCTTTAATCAAGTTTTCTTTTCTGGAGAAAACATTCTCCCCAGCCCATGTTAACTCTATCTTTCTAAACTATCTTTGATGAAGAACCTTGTCAAGGGCTTTTTCAAAGTTTAAATAAATTATATCCCCTGCTTATTTGCTGTCTCAGATAACTCAAAATGATTGGCAAGACATGCCCTCTCTCCATATAAACCATGTTGCCTTTCTCCTAACAGATTATGTTTGCATATATGACAATTATATTGCACTTTATTATAGATAATGTCTACTTGCTATATTTGAAGTACAGCTGTGAGTCCCAGGATTCAAACCAAACTCTTCCCCCCACTCCTTCCCAATTAAAGTCTGGATGGGCACATGAAAAATTCAGGATAATGACCAACTCTGAAATTGTTCAACCCTTTGGTATGATAATACTTGATAACTTTTATTCTTGTCTTTGTTTTTAATTATGTTTGACTTTAAAATTAGCATGTTTAACATTAAAATCATCATCAGGGAATCAGTCAAGTAGTAAAAAGAGACCTTGGGTTGAATGCTTATATGTCTATCTACACACATACTTACATGTATACACACATATGCATATATAATCAGTAGCTATCTCTGGATTCTGAGTGTGTTTGAATCCAGTTGTATCGTCTGAAAAAAAATGGATTTTTAAAGGGAATTTGCAGGCCAGGTGTGGTGATTCACTCCTGTAATCTCAGCACTTTGAGAGGATAAGGCAGGAGGATCACTTGAACCCAGCAGTTCCACACCAGCTTGGGCAAGTGTAGAGAGACCCCGTCTCTACAAAAAAATTTTTAAAATTAGCCAGGTCCAGTGTGGTGGCATGTACCTGTGGTCCCAGCTGAGGTGGGGGAATCACTTGGGCTGTAGAGGTCAATGCTGCAGTGAACTATGATCATGCCACTGCACTCCAGCCTGGACGATCAGCAAGACCCTCTCTCTAAAAAAAAAAAAAAAAAAAAAAAAGAGAGGAATTTGCAAATAGATAATGATGTGCATATAACTACATTTTACCCACATGGGAATCTTCCATTTCCTCTAATAAGGCATGACAGTAGCTTCCTGGGTGGGTATGAAGTTTGTGAGGTAATAGTTAGCATTGGTGCCTTAGGGTAAAAAGCGGAGTGCCTCTCTAAGTACAGCCTGACCTAGATATTTAGGCTACAATGTCAGGTGAGCCATAATGTCCACTCCTAAGAACATTACATTCTTTTGGGAGAGATAGACAACAGTCAGTGAGTCTGGTCAGAGGAACAAAGACCATGGTCAGGCACACCTGGGAGTCCCTGGGGTCACCCAGGAACCCTGAGAGGGGTGTATAAATAGGTCACTGGTAGGATGTCTTCCTTTGCAGTATTATTTTTTTCATTTCCTTCATATTAGTACAAGTCAACAAATGTTTATTCAGTTCTTGCTATTTACCAGGCACTATGGGAGATATACCTACTGCCTGTGAGGGGCTGCAGACCAACAGCAACAGTTATTGAAATTTTATATAAAAACATGAGATGTCATATGTGAAAACCTGTGATCAAGGAAACTGTGCCCTGGAGTGGAGACCTAATGACTTTAGAGTACTTTGGATGGACCAGTAGTCCTGGCTTACTGTTAATAACAACATTTATTTAACACCTTGACTTTTGCCGTAAAACAATTTTGCCCTGTTGAGAAAGGAATCATTGCAATATATAAGCAAAATGTCCATATCAAGATACTGAGTACAAAGCCCTTGAAGAAGGAAAGTAGTAATAGATATGAGATGTTATTTAGGTGGGAAGAAACATTGAACATGATTTTATTTCAGTATTTCAAAACATTTCTTCCCTCTTCTGAAACCATTTTCTGAACGTCATTCACTTTGAGAGCTTCAAAAAAAAAAAAAAAAAAAAAAAAAGGCACCACTTTCAGCACGTTACAGCCTAATTCTTCATGCTCTTTCCTTTTTGACTTTCCTTCTTTTCCCTTCCTGCCACTTTACTTGAGTACCCCATCCTCCATGCAGGCACACACGGAATTCCAAGTGTGGAAGCAAATTGCTGATGGACTGCAAATGACATTCTAATAGTTTTTAGCAGTTCAAGCTCTCTCTCCGTTAACATGTAGCTAATGCATAAAATGTTAATACTCCTTAAAAAGAACATATGTTACAGTCTTAGTGCCTTGTCAGACACACTCTAATCTGTTAACAATTTTAGGCTGACAAAAGCTTGTTCTTGGCCCCATATCTGTCTCTACAGTTCTCTCCACTCTATATCCTGTGCAAATTCAAAGCATGATGATGACATTAGATAGCACACATGTTGGTTTCATTAACTAGCTCTAAACTGTTTTATGTGAATGCACTAATTTCACTGTACAGAATTAACTAGGCCATATGGGTGTGTTCTGGTTGCCCTGATACATTCATTTTCTTCCACTGCACATTCCCCCTCTCTTTACTGACCCTGTGCATCCAAATCTGTAGTGGTGGGGGGAAATTGATTGACTCAGAAAGTAGGGGATTGCAATGTAGTGATTTCACGCTCAGTTGTTGGCTAACAAGGCACCATAGTTTTTATTTAGTGAGGCCTGGTGGCAGGAGATGAAGAATTGTATAGGGCCCAGCTGCCACGGTTACAGAGCAAGCAGCTTAAAGGGCTTCAGGGTTCCAAGTGTGAAGGGAATTGTCTCTTCTCAGCAGGTAAGGGATAGATCTAGGCAGAGTCTGTTGTGTTCAAGATGCTGACTGGCCTGGTCAATTCATAAATCCAAAAAATTACAACATCTTCTGGTCAGGAGGAAGTGGAAGGGACATTCAGTGGTGCCCTTAACCCTTTTAATGCCACGGTATAATACCTCCTGCTTGCTGACTGTTTACAAGGGCACATTTCGTGTTTAAAACACGTCTTTAAAATGTAATGTTCATTTCCAAGTCTCCTTTTAAATTAAAATAGATTAACCAATTAATTATCTATTTAGTGAAAGCTAGTTAGTCAATCCATTTACATTTGCTGCTCTCATATATTTACGTATGTTTCAGACAATTGTGATTTTTGTTTTTTCCAGATTGGTCTAAGAGGACTAGAAAGTCCTAAGGTTTATGTTCTTCTTATGTATGTGTGTGTTTCTACGCGTGTTCACACATGCCCAAACATATATGGGATCATACTAAATTTACACAACTTTTTAAACACTTAAACTTTATTTAATATATAATCATTTTTAATAAGAATTTGGCCTTTACTCCATCTGTGAAAAATAGTTGCTAAATCAACAACAGTTCTGAAGAGAAACATAAAGGATAGGATTTGTCCTATTAGGAAAACTGTTTTCAAGCATGTTAGAATTGCTGTTAATATTGTGAGTCCAAGTGAGCCCAAGAAGGACCTTCAGTTGATGAAGTTAGTCTTCTTCTAGTTTCTATATATAATTAAGGATAATACAATTTTATCTCTTTAAAGAATATTAGAATTTAAATTTTGATTCAGATCAGGCCTTTTAGCCTGAAAGACAGATCTGAATCGAAATGAATAATTAGGTATTACTATATTAAATATAAGATTCCTATTTCTTATTTACCTCGTTAATGCATAAAGTATTTTTATTGTGTTTATGCAAAGAACTCTCTGCTGAAGGACACAGATGTCATTATTAATATTTTCTATTTAATGCCTGCAGTGTCCTGAGGATTATATATCCCATGAAGCAGACATAATTTATTCTTAAAACTGGAGTTCCCTTGGTGGGAATACTCCCTGTGTTTTTGCTTTAGTGTTCAGCCTCTTGCTCTTACCCCCCTCATTCCCACACCCCAGTCTTTAGGCTGTCTCATAATTTGGGACTGAGAACTCAAAGTCCCAGTTTCAAAGTGAGTCTGATTTGCTAACAGGTACGAGTCCAGTGGGAGCATCCTCATCACAGAATCCACTCATTTCAGATCATATCCCTGATACAGAATAGACCTATTGAAAGTGGCTTGTTGCTGTTCAAATCCAGACAACTATGAATTTAATCATGCTCTCATTCGTGCAAAACATAATTTCACCTGTTAAAAACCTGAGCAAATGTAGTTAGCCTATAAAGTCGGGGGCCGGACCTGAGTTTCTCTAACTCCGGAGTTACGGAGTTTCATTTAAAACCATACCTTTTTTATTTCCTGACTTTTGTTTCTCTGGTTGATTTCTTAACAATGCTATTTTAAATAATATTTGCCATGCTTTTACAACAATCTAAATAGAAGCTGGTTTGGAATGACATCCCTCTTGGCGGTCCACGTTTAGTTCTAAAAGGTCACTTGTGTTCATTATGTCACCAATGCAGAAAAGAAAACATGCTTCCCTTTTCTCCGCATCTTCTGCCTTTGATCCATACTCATACCTAGATGGGTGACAGAATTTACTGGTAGCTAAATACCTACATTTCATGGTTACTAAGATGGAGAAAGGAGTCTCAGTTTTGCCCACCTATGATGTAATGTTATAGCCCATCAAGCCCAAAACAGAAAAGTGAGGTAGTCTAGAGCAATGGAAATTAAGGCCAACATGAGATGGAACAGTCCTCACAGTATGCAGACTCAGTTGGAGTTATACCCATGCATTATATAAAACCGAACTTGTGTGTTTGGGATTATGGTGTTCTTAAATACTACCAATGGGCTTGGTTGGCTTTATAAACCAGTCATACTTTCCTCATGTGGTTACAACTTCTCCAAAGCCTCACAGAAAAATTATAGCTCCCCACATAGACCGCTTATTCATAGTGTTGTGTCTTGTGAATCGTGGTATGATCTTTTGGTCTCCATAGATACATAGCAACTTAAGAGTAATTTAGAATATAGTGGGGAAACATACCAACTAGAATTACTACTTGGGGATCACAATCAAAGTTCTGTTTTCTCTCCTTCACTTATTTCATTACTGAACCATATATTGTAATATCAGAGATTACTATAATGGGTAAGAATTTCATTATATTACATTTTCAGGTTTACTTCTATGCATCTCAGCTATCTGGCAAAGCTAAGTAGATATAGAACATATTCTTTAGCTTTAATATTTATCTAATTCGTTTCATTCATTGAATTATTTCTGGTGCTCATGTTGTGTTGCATTCATAAGTCATGTGAAAGTTGCTTCCAGAATTTTCTTCAAACAACTTGTACTTATTTTACATAAAGATTCACCTATTTCTTGTCACCTGTAATTGGTTCAGTAAATCTTTATTGACTACTATGTGCTATGTGCTGGGGCTATAAAGCTTAGAAATAATTAGATATTATCACAGTGCTTAAGGAACTGACAGATGAGCAAGAGAGACATACTTGTCAAGTTGATATAGGTGGGAAGTGCTGTAGCCCAAGTGTGAAAAAATGTGATGTAGGAGACAGAGAAGAGCAACTAATGTTAGCACGTAAGCATTAAAACTCAAGCGCATGAATGTGGGAAGCACCATTAACCCCATCTTCCTGATTTTCCTGGGGTAAGAATGATCTTCTATAATGACTATATGCCCACAGGTTGAGTACCATTTTCCATGTATGTCAAGAACAGGAAGAAGCCCCAAATAGTTTATATTATAAATAACTCAAAGCTATGCTGTGAAGAATTCAAGGGAGGGATTGATACATCTGTGTCAGTGAGGGGTTAGGGATGGAGTGGAGCTGTGGCCAGCTGTAGGGCTGGTGGGAATGGATCAGGGCAACATAGTTAGGCGACTGGTGTGGCAGGGGTCACAGATTCTCTTGGAAAGATGCAGACATTCATTGAAAAACTAACAAGAAGCCCTAGACTCAGGAACTTGAATTCCAGGCAGAGAAACTTTCAACTTGATGCAGCAGACAGTAAGTATTTGTAATAACAGATGCTGGTGAGGTTATGGAGAAAAAGGAATGCCTATACAATGTTGGTGGGAGTGTAAATTAGTTCAACCATTGTAAATGACAGTGTGGTGATTCCTCAAGGAGCTAAAAGCAGAACTGTCATTTGACCCAGCAATCCCATTATGCTCAAAGGAATATAAATCATCCTCTTATAAAGACATATGCACGCATATGTTCACTGCAGCATTGTTCACATTAGCAAAAACATGGAATCAACCTAAATACCCACCAGATAGACTAAATAAAGAAAATATGGCACATATACACCATGGAATACCATGCAACCATAAAGAAGAATGAGATCATGTCCTTTGCAGGGACATGGATGGAGGTGGAGGCCATTTTCTCTGGCAAACTAATGCAGGAACAGAAAATCAAATACTGGATGTTCTCACAAGTGGGAAGTAAATGATGAGAACACATGGACACATAGAGGGAAACAACACATACTGGGGCCTATCAGAGGATGGAAGATGGGATGAGGGGGAGGGTCAGGAAAAATAACTAATGGGTACTAGGCTTACTACCTGGGTAATGAAATAATCTGTACAAAAAAAAACCATGACACGAGCTTACCAAAATAACAAACCTGCACATGTACCCCTGAACTTAAAAGTTTTAAAGAAAGAAAATTAATTTGACAAGAAAACAAAAAGGTATTTATAGTTGTGTCTCTGAGCAGGGAAATTACGCTATGGAAGTAGTGGGATTTGAATAACATTTACTATGGGAGGGAGTTCTGACTGCAGTGTGTAAATATGTTCATTGTAAAATTTTGCAAAAGCATGAAAATAAATCTCTTAAAGTCACCAAACCTCAGAAACAATTTTGATTAACGTTTTTCCATCTTAACATTTTAATATATTTCTAGGTGTTAGGAGTTTTATTATTTGTCTTTGCTTTTTTTTTTTTTTTAACAGAATTGGGGTTATACTTAACTTTTATAATCTCCTTTTTTTTCCACTTAGTAAATCTTTAATATTTCCCCATGTCATCAAATCCCCTTCTGCTTGGTATATTTTCCTTAATATGAAGGTGCCACAGTTATGTTTAGCCAACCATTGAACATTAAAGTTGTTTCCAAGTTCTAACTATATGATTCATGTTGCCGTGAAGATCTCTGTATATAAATTTTTCCATACATTGCAAATTATATCCTTAAGATACAGTTTCAGAAATTTTAAGTCAAAATAAATTTCAAGTCAACAGATACGGATAATTAAGGTTGCTGGTACATATTGCCACCTTTAAAACACTATTTTAGAAAAATTAAGTGGATATAGTATGTAGCACATCTTGGAAGAGAAATTCTGTGAGAAGCAATTCAATCTCAGATGGCTGGGTTCAAATTCTGGCTCCTCTTACTGTGTCACCTCGGTCAAATAACTTAATCTTTGTGCCTTGGTTTCTTCCTGTGTAATGAGATAATTCATTTGAAGCAATTAGAGCACTGCTTGGCACATTCTAGCTGACATTATTGAGTTGTTGTTAGTATTATTATGGCAGTAACTTATCTTTGAAATGATGAGAGCCTAGGTCAAATTAATGAGAAGAAAGATACAGACAGAAATCTTTGACAAATCAGTCATACTTGGTGACTAATTGGCTATATTGGCCAAAGAAAAGAGAGAAGTGAAAAAATGAGCCCAACTTTTTAAGCCTAGGGAAGTGGATATTTCAGTGATGGAAGTGGCCTCTGGCTTAGGGCATCCTGAAGTGGACACAGTGGGAGATGGACACAGGCTAGTAACTATAGATTTCAGGGTAAAGAACGAGGAAGGGCATGTTGATTTGGGAATGATCAGAAGTGAACTATTGACGTGAAAGTGGGTGGACTCCCAGGAATAGTGAGGATTGAGAGAACAGGGCTTAGGATCTTAGACTGCTGGAGGAAAGTAGAGAGAAGGAACAGCAGGAAGGAAGATCAGCTAGCCAAGGATACTGAGAAGATGCCATTGCAGTGGTGAACAGAGAATCATAGTTGTGGGAACCATACAAGGGTAAATGTCACAAAGGAGAGGGTAGTCAGCAATGCCAAATAGCAAAACGTTCAACGGTGATAGGGAAGTAAAAACAGTTACTAATTCTAGTTAATAAATTACAGGTAAGAGGGTTTGCATTTTCTTTGTGTATCTCATGATGGTTCTTTTGTTCATTTTTTTCCTAGCTTCTCAAAACTTTCTTTGTGAATTTTAGTCACTGTGTTTTATTGGTTGTTTTCAAACATAACTTAGAATTCTTTTTATTCCGTTAGCCACATTTTAAGAAAACTTGTGAAGCAATTAGTTCTCCAACTCACGGTGTAACAGATCTTTGTTTCTTATTCACTATCATCTTTGACACAGTTGCCTAAGCATTTGGTTCATGTAACCATTATAAACACATGAACAAAAATGCTAGAAAATAAACAAGATTGCAATGTTTTATGCAATAATAACTTGCAAAGTCTCCCCTTTGAAACTGAAGCCATTTTTGTGTCATTGAAGTGTAGTAGAATAACCCATAAGCAAGATTTCTGTTGAGTTTATATACTGAAACAGATGAAATCATTTCAAACAAAATGTTAAAAGCATTTACTTCCCAGCTCAGACTAAGCTTGATCCAAAAAACATTTATCATTTGTCAAAAATTTAAAAACAAAATAAAACTAAATTTTGACCCCTAATTCACTTCCTGGGTAAACCTGGAAAGACATTTTGAGATATAAAAACTCTATCACTAAATCATTTTTAATTTCATTCCACTTTGTACCAGTTGATTTCCCATAATCAGTTCACTGATTGTACATTTTAAGACCTAGCTTGTTGGCATTCATTTATCACCTTCTAACTTTCTAAGTAACTTTTGCTGCAATAGGCCGCCAGACCTGTCATTAACTAGTTGCCCACTACTGGTGTTACCTATCACCTTTAAAGTACAATTTGTTGTTTGTTTTTTAATTTAATTTGAAATATAATTTCCCTATAGTCCTGGTCAACCTGACTTTGAATTAAATCATTCTAACATTGATTTTTCCCCAAAATATGTGGTTGGGTAATTTAAATCTCTTCATTAAATTTGGCTTAAACTGTTCTTTCTCCTGTTTTCTATTACTTCTTGGGTGCCCAGCACAGCAGTGAGCCCCAATGGATTCTTTAGAACGGCTATTTGACAACGATTTAAGGAGGCAGTGAGGAGATCCTTTTTGTTTTTTTTTTGTTTTGTTTTGTTTTGTTTTGTGTTTTTTTTTTTGTTTGTTTTGTTTTTTACTTCTAGTTCTCTTTTGCCTACAGCTGCTCTCAATATGGCTCGCCATGACTGAAAGGAAATGAATAAAGATGAGTTATCGGAACTGAAAATCAGCCAGAGCAGAAGCAATTCGTACTCCCCAACCCATCCCCAAATCCAGTGGGGAAAAGGAAGTCGTTGCCATTGTTTATTTATTCATATATTTTTAATGGTGGGAGGATTATTTTTTAAATCTTGTACCTTTAAGTGGTGGTCATTTGGAGCATTTATGAAAAGCCATATGGTTTCAAATGAGATTCCCATCACATTCTCTGCATTTGAAACCATTTTATGCTGAGCCTCTTGGCAGGGTCCACACTTGGAGCATGAGCAGCCCATAAAACACTGTAGACAAAACTGAAGAACATGCAAATAGCATTTAAGGAAATGTTGGGGGTTTGGAATGTCATTTTTGGATGGGCCTTCATTTGGATGATACAACTATATTTTATTTTAAGCAGCTATCATTTCCATATTTTGTGCATTACATGTCTCTAGGAATTAAATTCCATCCTTGTGACTTAGGTATCTTAAGTGCTCAAAGAGATTTCAAACAGGGAAACATGTGGAAAAAGAGTTTGGAACTTGGGTCAGAATTAGGATGCAAAGTAAAGTTCATCAGAGAGGTTGCTGAATCACACGTTTCGTATTTTCTCTTTCTCTGTGAAAAGAAAGAATGTGTGTGTGAAAAGCAATTTCTTGCTAAAATTATCTCATGTCTCATTAGATTTCAGAATATGAGCACCTAAACTCTGGCCACAATCAGCTTATCCATGAAGAGCAAGAGGCTCACTTTGGCTTGATCCTCAAAGGCCCCATAGTGTTTCTAGTCATTCTTCAGATTCATGGAGACCTGGGTTCAAATCCCAGCAACATCACTTCTTGCTAACTGTGTGTCCATGGACAAATGAATGAATCTCTCCAGGGCTCATTTTCTTCATTTACAAGTATGGATGATACTGCTAGTCTTACAAAGCTGATGCTGTGAATTAGAGAGGACAGATGCGAAATGCCTCCTATTACCTGAGAGGCACTGGGTCATTGTAGCATGGCCATTAGGAGTTTCAGTTCCAGAGTTAACTGTCCTGGTTTGAAAGCTTCTCTGACATTTATTAACTTTGTGGCCTTGGGAAAGAAGCCTCCATTCCTCATCTAGAGAGTGATGGCAGTCATACTCACATCCCACAGATGTATGATGAGAAGTGACTGTAATGATACATGTAAAGCTCTTAGACTAGCTCCTGCATGGCACATGGAAAGTTCTCCAAACTCTCATTTGCTGACCTTGCAGGATGGTTGGGCAAATGGGCATTAGTATCTGTAATTCCTAGCATATCATGAATAAGCAGTATGTGGGAGCTGCTGTTCCTGTCATCCAGTGCAGAGTCCTACCTTACAGTGAGTACTCTTGGTCAGATACCCTGGTCTATCACGGCCACAGGAGCTTCTGGTCTGGCACATGCCATCTGTGATGCCACTGTATTTCTTAAAGCCATGATGAGTTTCGTAACTCCCAAGAAACTTTTTTCTCAATATCCATTTGCCAAACATAGATTTATAATATATAGATATATGTATTATATTACATATATTATAGATATAATATATCTATATATTATATATCTATTATATATTTGGCATATATATATATAAAAAAGCTCCCACTCTGTAGCCTAGGCTGGAGTGCAGTGGTGCAATCTTGACTCACTGCAGTCTCGACTTCCCGGGCTCAAGCATTCTGCCCACCTCAGCCTCCCTAGTAGCTAGAACTACAGGCACATGCTATCATGCCCAGCTAATTTTTCTTTTTATTTCTTATAGGCACAGGGTTTTGCCATGTTTCTCAAGCTAGTCTCAAACTCCTCAGCTCAAGTGATCTGCCTGCCTTGACCTCCCAAAGTGCTGAGATTACAGGCCAAACATAGAAATTTTTGACATCCATTAGGTTGTCGCACTTCCAGACTCATTACACTGGAGATGCAGAATTTGTCACAATTTACATATTAATGGAATATGAAATATTCTCTAGCTTCTGAGAAGTTTTTCTGTGAAGTAATGTGTGCTTTCCAAGATAAGTTACATTATAATGAAAATTGCCATAAAAAAGGAAGACTGTGAGAGGTTGTTCTAAGACAGGAATGTGAGTACGTGGTCCCTCTACCCTGTCAGAGGTAAGGAATTGATGGGCAAAGGGTTGACATCTTTGTCCAGCTTAGATACAGTCAGGTCCCAGGTGGTATTTAATGCCCTGGCTGTCTAGAGGCAACCCCCCAAAAAGTTAGGTTCTTGAATTTTAAGGCTTGAAAAGAAAATGGGAATTATGTTGTATTTCAATAATGTGCTTTTCCCAGAAGGAAAAAACTTTTAATATCTGTGAACACTTTATTTAATAGCCAACAAATGTTATATGTTGCTGGTAGAAAAAAATGTCTATTTCAATGTTGTGCTTCATGGTAATAGAACAAATAGAACTACATGGTTGATATTGTAGTAACCAGGCTCCAAAAGTGCCATTCTAATGAAAAACAGCACTGTTTGGGCAAATATTTTCTGGCATCTTTATATTTCTTTTAACTGGAAACAGAGAACATGCTGGCTTGGTATCATGACTATGGGATACTGTGTTTTCTAACAAAAAAACAAATTGTGGAAATGATTTTGCCAAGAAAAATGAAGGTGGTTAGAAGCTATGGAACCAAGTACGTCTGGATACTCACATCTAACAACTTCATGGCCATAGATTGGCCTACTAACTAAGAGACTCAGCATGGTCATGCTGTTGCCTGCTGTTATTTTCTAAGATAACACTTAATCATTCTCTTTCTGCCTACTGCCTCCGTGGTGAAAGTAAGCATTCTGTAGATATGAATAACTTAGCATTGTGAGAATTATAAACACTTGGACATTTGGAAATGATATATGAAATCTAAAATAGATCTAATTATCAATTACCCACAGCCAGTTATTCAAAGTCCATATTATCTAAAGTGTTGTCCCAAGCTTGCTGTCTGGACCGGTGGAAGCAGAGGATGTGCCCAGCAGCAAGGCAAAGTGGAGCTGGCCAGTGGGCTCCAGACCACGGTAATCTCAATGAGCTGGGGAAGGAAACAACATTGGACAGAAGGCAGCAGTCTGAGTTGTGCATGACAACCAAGAGTCTGCCAGAAGTTAGGCAATGGGACCAAAACTGAGGTTACCAGCCCAGGACAGGAGGTTCCCAGTGCAAGCTGATGATGGGTT
This sequence comes from Macaca nemestrina, assembly GCF_043159975.1. Classification (NCBI taxonomy): domain Eukaryota; kingdom Metazoa; phylum Chordata; class Mammalia; order Primates; family Cercopithecidae; genus Macaca; species Macaca nemestrina. The sequence continues at coordinate 70,766,842 of NC_092128.1, forward strand.
CTGGTGTATGGCCATGGGGGTGTTTACAGGACACCTGCACCCTCAGTCATGGTTAGTGAGGGAGCTGTAGTGGCACGGCAGTAGAGCTGCTGAGCTCTGGTGAGCTCTGGTTTTCCTCTTGTTTCCAGCTTCTTAACAATATACTACCTTTTCAATGCATGAGTGTGATGGGAAGACATTTTTACTGGTTAACAGCTAGGATTTGAATTTGTCTCAAGAAGCATACTACTTTTGTCTGAAGAAATATTGATTAGAGATTATACTTAGGAATGGAATCCACTAAGGTTGGGAAAATGAGATGATGCAAATATTTCCTTTAGAAAATCTGAATTACTTTGCTCAGGAGGGAGAAAATGAAGATGAAAGAAAATGAAAGATAATAGGGAGAAAAGAATCATCTGGGTGTCAAAAGGCCACGTGCTCTCGGCTTTACCTTTCCCATCATCAGCAAATTGCAATGGAAGCGTCTAATGTGAGCTACAATTTATTGTGCATGGCCCATTCCAGCCCAGGCCCCTGAGAGCATAAGTACCACCTCCACCCTGGAATATATAGAAACCTTGGGGACTGTGGACTTCCATGGGCTGTGGAATTGGCAGGGTCCCTACCAGTTTTACCCAGACTTAACGAGCAAGAAAGTCTGCCAATCACCATCTGGATAATATATGTATAAAGATTATGTTATGATAGGGAGGGGATATAAATTCATATACATAGCCTGCAGTATATAAATACTTGTACTGAAATGTTCTTTTCAACAGATGATTGAAACCTGTAGTCAAAATTTGATGTGTAGTTATCTATTGATTTTACTTGTCCAGGTTTACAGGTAATCAAATATTTACTGTATACTATATGTATTTTTAAATATTTTCTTTCTGTGTTTCAAAGTCCTTTTACTATATTCCACGCTTGCTAGTTCCTTTTTATTTAGTTTATTATAATATATTTAACAAGCCTGTTTATGTACATGGATGTTATGGATTTTTCAGAATAATAAAATTGCTCTTACAACTCCATCCATTTAAAAATCCACATTTCTTTATTCTATAATTACATTATAAGCATTATATATTTATACAATTGTTTGTTTATCATGAGGCTGGAGGCAGCTCACAAATTTATATACAATACAAAAGATAAAATAAATTATTGACTATCTCCAGAGTCACTGATCTCTGGGAGCTAGGAGTTTAGTTGGGGAGAGAAATGTGGAGACCCACATACACCTTCGAAAGGCATAACAGCAGAGAAGCAACGTGAAGAAGTATGGGCAACTGATGTCAAAATTCTGAACAGAGGGACACTGCCTCTGACTTGGAAGACTCATGGTGGAAGTACCTTTGATCTGGGTCTGGATGAGTCGATAGGATTATGGATATTGTGGTGTAGAGGTAGGGAGTAGATAGAGAGGATTCAGGCAGGAGCCGTCCTGGGCACAGAATCAGTGGTGGGACAGCCAGGACATGCCATGATGGCAACATGGGCCAGAGAATGGGTTTCTCAGAGTGAGATGTAAAGCCAAAAAACTGAATTTACTTCTTTTGGAAAGCAAGACATTTTCTGTATCATTCACAGTATAGCCTGAGAAAAATCTGAGTAGTGAGGTTACTAAAATGCAAGGTTTATTGTTTAGAGCAGTGTGTTTTTCTACACTACCAGAGCAGAGTGAGAAGTAATGTTATATTTCGATTACAAGTAACAGCACAAGTTGTTTTCATGATAGGCTAATTTTAAAAATGGCTGCGAAGTGAAGGTACAAAAATCATGCTTTTACAGTGAAGTCATCAATCTCTTCATTATTTTAGTTACATTCCCTTTTTAACAAATCCTTTCCTTTACTGTTCCAAAACATTTGAGGCAGACAACTTCTAATAATAAATGAATTCAGATATACCTAAAATGGCTTAAAATCTAAGAAATGATTGCAAAATAAATAGTTAAACTGAATATTAAAACAACAAAGCTATAAGATACTGCTAAATCCTTCTTGACATTTGGCACATAGCTAGAACATAATAAATAAATTAGTCTTAGATTTCCCCTCAATTTGTGAATCAGTAATTTCCAATAATAGTTCATAAAATGGCATGTCAACATGAAATTTAATACAACATTTTTAATACAACACAGAAGAAATAAAACCTCCACAGAAGTCGAGAAAGTAGATTAGCTATTCTGCCCTCTCCAAGCTTGACACTTAGGCAAGAGTAACTTTTCTCTTGATATCTTAAATGTTTGTTATTTTTTAAAAAAACTAAGGAAGAGAGGCACATAAAAGTGTACAGTCACTGCCTTCCCTCACAGGCCAGTGGCATTAGCATGGACAGACTTTTGGAAAACCCTCAGTGGGGGACTTTATAACACATGGAAACATTAGATTACATAAATTCTGACAGTTTTCCATTTTATGTAGTAAATATTTATTTTTCAGGTATTCTTAGTAATCATTTAAGCCTTGTATGAAAAGGAAGTGATTTTTGTGTATTTCTCTGCTATGTTTAAATTTCTTTCACTGTCACAGAAGGCTTCATGGCACAAGTAGAAGGAGCGTTTTTGGGAATGGGGAAGGTGGGAGGTAGGAGACCCACTGGGAAGCTCACACCTGGAGAGCGGTCAGTTCCGTGAAAGTGCCAGTGGAGGAACAAATGGGAGGAAGTGGCATTGAACTGGGCAGGAAACTGGGAAGGTTAGGGGAGGGAGAGGAGGCAGGCCCCAGGGCCAGCTGTTGGCCTATAGAACATCTGTAGTGACAAAGAGCAAAGACCCCAAGGTCAGACTACCAGAGTCAAGTCCCAGGCTTAGTACTTACTGACTCTGTAACTGAGGGAAGTCACTTACCCTCTCTACACTTCTGGTTCCTCATTTACCATATGAGGAAAATAATAGTAATAATAATCATATCTACCTCATAATGTTGTTGTGAGGATTACATTAAATAGATTGAATTAATACATGTAAAGTACATAGAATGGAGACAGGCACAAGGCACACAGTAAGCGATCCATAAACTTTAGCCATAATTATTAGAGTTATAGGTGTTGTTAGGGAAGGGCCGGTAGTTGGAGAGGGCAGCCTCAGCTTGGATGTGTGGTGTTGCCAGTGCCATCCCAGCTCCTTTCTCTGGGAAATGTTGGGGCCCTTAAGTGCACAGTAATACCAGTTGTGCAGGCAGCACACTTATAGAGTTGTTCCTCAGTTACCATCCCTATCTTCAAAATACCAAATGTATCTGTATGTTCCTAAAACTAGCACTTGTGTGATTTGTTCACACCACTCCCAATAGTGATGATGGGAGTTTCTTCATGACCCACAAGGTATTAGTCAGATTGTATTAAATGTGTTGTACAAGCTTGTAGTAGGTGAAAGCAGCAAAGAAGATCTTCTTGCTGGATCATAATTATATTATCCCCTCCAACCCCAGAAATTCTGTTCATGTCTATTCTGTGTCTTGCTGGTCCAGGCAGTTGGGAATAAATGGATGCAAGGAAGTGACTAGGTCCTTTAGAAGCCAGTGCAAGATTTTTTTTTTTTTTTTTTTTTTTTTTTTTTTTTTTTTTTTTTTTGAGACGGAGTCTTGCTCTGTCGCCCAGGCTGGAGTGCAGTGGCGCGATCTCGGCTCACTGCAAGCTCCGCCTCCCGGGTTCACGCCATTCTCCTGCCTCAGCCTCCCGAGTAGCTGGGACTACAGGCGCCCACAACCGCGCCCGGCTAATTTTTTGTATTTTTAGTAGAGACGGGGTTTCAGCGTGGTCTCGATCTCCTGACCTTGTGATCCGCCCGCCTCGGCCTCCCAAAGTGCTGGGATTACAGGCGTGAGCCACCGCGCCCGGCTACCAGTGCAAGATTTGACAAAGCTGCTGACAGCGTTGCAATGTAAGCATTCCTAACAATAGGTCAGAGATTTTAAATTGAGGAGTTTGGGCTCAAGGGAAAAATGTCACTGCAGTTATTCTGAATTCCTTTTTGAATATTTTTAATTGACAAATTATAATTGTATAGATGTATGGGGTATAAGGTGATGATTTGATACATGCATACAATGTGGAATGATTAAATCAAGCTAATTGACATATCCATCACCTCACTTACTTACCATTGTTTGTGTTGGAAATTTGAAATTTACTCTTATTTTGAAATACACAATGCATTATTATTGACTGTAGTCACCCTACTTGTGCAGTAGATCTCAAAACTTATTTCTCTTGTCCAATTGAAACTTTGTACCTTTTGACCAACAACTTCCTTTCCTCCCTCATCCTACCCCACTCCCAGCCTCTGGTAATATTCAGAATTATTAAGGAATAAGATGATCCATATGAGAAAAATTCTGGAAAAATTGAGTTTGTAACATTAGGTACACAAACGAATTGTTATTATAACCATTTAAGATAAGAAGATAGGTAGGCAATTGATTAAGGCTTTAGGGTCCAAGGCATGGGCTCAAGTTTTGCATATAACACCTATTAGTTGTGTGGTCATATTGGGTTCATATTGCCCAAGACATAGTGTCCTCATTTTGAAATTAGGAGTTGGATTTAAAATATCCACCTCGTAAGGAAGCTGTAAAGACAGATGCTTGACAGGGCCCGTTACCTTACAATATTACTTACATAGCAGAACGTTGGCAACACACTAAATGTCCAATAATAAGTGAATGGTTGAATAAATTATGGTATAGCTATATGATGTTCATTAGTTAACAAACCATTCTACCACTGATGAACAAGTGATTACAATCAGCTGAGATCCAAAACTATGAGGAAGTCTTAATTTTGTCTAATGGAAATAGTAATTATATTAATATTTATATAGTGCCTATATGCCAGGCCCTATTAAATTCCTGTACATGTTACTCATTAAATCCTTACAACAACCCGAAGAGAGAGCTAGTATTGTCAGCCCCATTTACCATGTGAGGCTACCATGGCAAAGTAAAGGTTAAGAAACATGTCCAGCTAGTAAGCGATCAGGCCAGAGTCAGGGTAAAGGAATTGGGGGATTCGTGTGCAGTTAGGAAGTAAGGAAGATGAAAGATGGCTCCTCCAGGTCTCATCAAGCTTTGTGATTTCCCAGACAAATGCAGGAAGACTTGGCTGTGTTACAGATGAATAAAACACACCGTTATTACATTGTTGGCATAATAGCAGCTGGCCCGAAATACAAATGGAAACTGTCATATGCAGAGTGGAAAGCCCTTCCAGTGTCCAGATTGGCAGCAGGTGATTCTGCACACCCAATATCCAGTTGCAGACTGTTTTCTGCCTGCCTGCTCTACACTGCCTTTCTTTATCAAACACAAACTGTGACGTACTGAAGGAATCCAAGATAAATTTGTAAAACATCATGTCGGGCCCTTTCTAGTCCCAGTATCCCCTGGTGATCGAAGGTTGGGGTCTAAAAAATAGAACAGAAGAGAGAAGAGGAAACAGACACTAACTTGCCACAGATACACGTAGAGTGAAGGAGATATTTTTGTTTAAAAGACAGACAGCTGAGAAACAGTTATTTGATCCCTGCTGCTTGAGGGACAGTAGGGAAAGAAAGGTATTTGTGTGATCGCTCTTCAGCGTTCCCTATGCGGCTTGGTTCATACAGTCACGACAAAAACCCACGCTCTAATAATACATTGCAACCAACCACAGATATGTTGCAAGCATTATGCACGGTAGTAACTAACATTCAGTTTCCTTTTGATTACTTCCAGGCCTGTGACATTTACATTGTTGCACATTTCTTCCAACCTCAGAGCATTCAGAGTCAACAGCATACATCTAGTAATCATGTGCTGACATAGAAACTGTAAGGAGTTTGTGCCATTTATCTGTCTTTCATCACACTAAGGGTAACAGAGCAAATGAGCACCATAGTAGGAGTCCAATACATGAGTTTTGGACTAAACCTTGTCACCAACTAGCTGTGGCCTTGAACATGCCACTTCATCTCCCTGGGGCCTCTGGTTCCCTTTTGTGAATTGAGGAGAGGTCTCCAGGACTCCTTTCAACTCCAGTGTTCTATACTAAGTCATCAGTGAGTTCTGGCTAATAATAGTTTCAAAGGTAACAGTGCTCATCACATTCCACTGAGTAAAATCAGAGAGCAGAAAGATCAAGAAAGTGGACATCCCAGATCCTTTTAACATTTACCCATCAACGGGGCTTGGCTCAAATAGTTCTGAAAGTAATCCATGCATAACATTTCTGAAAGGGGAAGTAAGAATGTCATCTTGCATTTTAACATTTTAAATGTCAAATCCTCTGCATTGTTAGTATTTATAAAGTTATCTGTATGGCATTATCGCTATCAAAGTAGTCAATCACGGATTTATTGAGAAATATAAACATGAATGTTTTTTATCTCACCTGAGTATTTTCTGTACTAAATTTTATTCTATTGCAGCATACTTGACAATTAGTGATTTGTGACTTGGTTAGCACATGCATACCTTTTAAGCAAACTAATGTAATGTGAGAGAACAGTTTTCAGTGTTTCCCTCTATTGGTATTTGTGGGTGCCCTTCACTGTTAACTACTACACCGAGCTACACAAACCAACTATCACAAGTGGACTGTTTGCCAAACGCCTGCTTCCCTAATAAGGAGGCAACGTGTTACTGACACCCTTATGTGTAGAAGGTCTTATGTAGAGAGACTTATGAAATGCATATCTGGATTCCTATATTTTTTTCACTAAAGTCTAACAAATTCATGTAGTCAACTCTTAGGAAAGGAAGTGTGTTTGGTAGCTTGAGCCTGGCTGTCCATACAGGCTCAGTGTGTCTTCTGTGAAAGACCAAATATCATCCCAGCGGACCTGACCTAGTTGAACATAAATACACCATTGAGGAGCTACTGGCTTCAGAATTAATAAAATGTATAAATAAATCAGATGGCCTTCTGAAGAGGCTAAACTTGAAGTGCCTATTAATTAATTTTTAAAAAAGCGAAACAGCAGCTTATAGCAGCTCTACTGATGCAGTAATCTGTGAAATGAAATTGTTCCATAGAAAGCATTCAGATTATTTATATTATTCATATTTTAAAATATTTTTAAATGTGTTTAACCTAGAAGAGCTCACAATGCAGAGCCTTATGTTTTTCATAAGATACTGATCGAGCCTAGAGGCATCTGAGTAATTTGGTGTTTTCGCTTTTTATTCATAAGGTCTCTGAGTTTGTGTGAATGTGTTTGTAAATATATCTCAATTTCAGTTTTTGTTATTCAGAGAATATACATCAGTTCTTCTGACTAGTCCCAACAACACAACCCAATGTGTGTCTGAATTGATCACTATTTTAAAATCTAGAGAGCTGGGCAGTCTCTGTGCTCTTGGGCCTGCAGGTGAAAGCTCATTAAAGAATCAATCACCAGTGAGGGCAACCACCCAGGCCCTCACTTCATTTGATAATATTATCCAGAAAAGAGGAATATTTTTCAGTTCTTTCTCACCTAGGCAGAATTTTGAGAAGTAACCATAAAAGATGAGACTGAGAGTTATAATTGGGTCTTCGGTATGGACAAATTGTACTCTGTCTTTTGAGTTTTTATTTTAAATCCCCCTCAAGGGTCACTGGATACAAAGACAATCTCTGAGTTTATTGAAGGGAAAGCCACAAAGCTGTTATACGCAGCTCTATCTATGCCTATTTGTATTTCACAGTCTTTTGTCACCCAACAACAAACAGACAAAATGGAATTCAATCTCTGAATTTCTTTACTGTCTTTTAAAGATTTTCTTCAAGGACTTGTTTCCAACCAATGTTGAAAAATAGTTCTAATTTTTTTAAAAAAAGAAGAAACAAAGGGCTCTCCACATTTGCCTTATCATATGATGTCTTTTCTGCACTCACAGTAGCAAATGTTAGAAGTACATTTCAAGTTGCAATTCACCTCGATAAATATCAACATGAGGCCTTAAGGTAGCTTTTCAGCTTCCTCTCCTGGAAAGTGCTTTGGACATAGCAGCCATTGCTGGATTCACACTGAAACAGCTAACTGCCCAGCTGATTGTTCTTATATAATATAGATAGGGCCATGGCTCCAATGTGAGCCAGTCTTAGTGCCACATTGCATGTTGGAGTTATTTTCTGGGTGACTAATAAGCTCTCAACCTGGTATCTTCATTTTGGATCCCAAATGATCCAAGTGGACATCATGATGTTGCCCCCAAATAATAGAATGGCTTCAGGCCCTCTGATGCAAAGAGAGGCCGTACAGCCGACTGCCTACCTGTGAATCCTAGGTTTGCCATTTGGTTGCTGTGCAAATAACCTGTTAGGAAATAATATTTTCATCTTAAAAAATGGGGAAAGAATAGTGTCTACCACATAGGGTAAAAACTGAAATCGTTGTGTAGAAGGCAGTTGACTGTTCACATTTTACAAAATTAGAAAATGTATTTAACCCAAAGTGAGATTATAATGCAGAGCCTTATGTTTTAGAAGAGGGTGCTATAACCTAAAAACTGATCATTGGGGCTGGGCACGGTGGCTCATGCCTGTAATCCCAGCACTGTGGGAGGCCAAGGCAGGCCGATCACAAGATCAAGAGATCGAGACCATCCTGGCCAACATGGTGAAGCCCCGTCTCTACTAAAAATACAAACATTAGCTGGGCGTGGTGGCGCATGTCTCTAATTCCAGCTACTCGGGACGCTGAGGCAGGAGAATCGCTTGAACCCGAGAGGCGGAGGTTGCAGTGAGCCGAGATCATGCCACTGCACTCCAGCCTGGCGACAGAGCAAGACTCTGTCTCAAAAAAAAAATAAAAACAAAAAACAACAACAACAAAAGAACTGGTAATTGGGCCCCTTTACATATGGTTATATGAATTAAATAAATTAACTTTTGTAATGTAGTTAGAACAGTGCCTGACACATAGGAAATATTTTTTAGTATTACTTATCATTAACATAAATTCAGGTATATTTTTATTACAGTCAAGAAACCTCTTACAGAAGTTTTAATTGAGAAATTAAAATATAACACAAAATTTTAAAGTTGTTTGAAGTTTCACCTTACTTGCCAGGCATGATACTATTCACCTTTTATCCATTATCTTGTTAAAGATTACATGATGCCTTGGGGAACATGAATTTTTCTCTCTTAAAAAGAAATTAAACAATAGGTAATAAAGGAGCAGATATTTTCTGTTTTACATGTAGACCAAATATCCACTAACACAAGTTACATTTTATTTCTCAATTAAGTATCACACTTGATACCATCATGCTTCATACCTTTCAACATTTTAAAAGTCTTTTCTCATTTAGGAATTCATTTTTTATTTACCGATTTTGAGATGTAGATAAGACAAGGGAGATTATTATTTTCAGTTCACAAATGAGGACATTAAAGTTTTGTGAAACTGAAGGGAAGTGACCATCCTGAGTCATAAAACAAGTTCATGGTCCAGGATCACAGCCATGATCTGGCCCCCTCCCCCTCCACTGTGCTGGGTCGTGGACTCATCTGCTTCATACACATCTGCTGAACAGTTATTTCCAAGCACTCAATAGAAACCATCAGCCTCGCATGTTTTCCAAAGCTATTGATTGTGCCCCTACTCTTCGTTCATCTTGTGGATAATAAATCCATCCATTTAAAGACAAGAAGAATTCAGTGTTCAGCTATGGTCTGCTACACACATGTCCACTTTCCTTACATTTTCTTTGAACAGAACACAGTAAAATCTATTGTACAGCTCACCGGCGTGATACCGCTTTGATAGACACTGAGTGACCTAATATACACACTCCAGTGTACTCTAATCTGTGGTCTCCCAGCTCCCACTCGGCAGGAATTCTGAGATGTTGATGGAACCCCATGATTTAACAGAGCAGCCGGGCTGCCCTTTCACCCCTCACACTGGTTCTGACAGCTGCCTGCCATGTGTAGAGAAAACCTCACAGACTGAAACCCTGTCACAGAGTAAAGGTCCCTGAATAAACATACAAGCATGATCATGCTACTACTCTAAAATTAAACTGTTTTTTTTAACTGAATTTGCAGTAGGGACATTTTACAGCTGAAGATCTAAAGCACCCCAAAGCGGGCCAAGTACCCTCTCCCTTTAAAAATAAAACAAAATAATACACACAGTAAGCCTGGTCTTGTTCACACTTATTTGAGTTACCAGTTTTTCCTCAAGTGGATTAAGCCAATTTACCAATGCCCGGGTTTTTCTACTCTGAAACAGTAACAAGCCTGCCAGAAATGATGTGCAGCATTTTCCTGGCTTAGTTAGGAAACTCGATTTGTGTTTAAGCTGTCAATTTAATCCATACTGCCTTTTTACTTTTATCAGGGTATTCTTCAGGTAGAAAAGAATGGAAGGAGGCTTTAGGCATGACTACTGTCCTAAATATAAAGTTGGTTTTAAAAAAAAAAAAATCCCTACTCGGCCCAAATAGCATTGTGCTTTATAATTCATTCTTTTCACATACAGTACCCTGCGTTATCATGGCTAATGTTTTCCTGCTGAGCTGCCATCATCTTTTGTCAAGCTGTCAGGGTATTAAATTGATGTACCTTCCACATTTGGATAGAGGTCATTATCCTGTTGCCTGGTTGCATTGCCTCTGCTGAGCAGGTTAACTGCTTGAGGTCTTTTATCTAGATAAATGTTTCGCCAGCACTTTTGCTCTGTGATGACACGAGCTGTTCCTTCGAGGTCAAATAGTGATGCTATGATAAGTTGTTCCCTGTGTGTTCACAGATATGGAAAGGACTGGAGTCCAAACTTCATTAATAGTCCTAAAAATAATAATAAATGCTCATTTTAGCATATTTCTCCACAAGATACTGGATTTGGAGGCTCTTTTAAAATTCCCTACATGCTAATTTTATATACTGGGAAAAAGAGTGCCTTTTAACTGTTGTGTTGTTTCAGTATCAGGAATGACTCCACCAAGTGTGTCAGAATCTACTGCTTAGTTCTGACGGTGGCAGAAATAAATGAATGTCGGTGCGTGTAATACATAAGAAATAATGTATATTGTTATTTGCATGGGTTACTAATAGTAAAATAATATTTAGAGTAAAGACCATGATATTTGACACCTTGGTACTCTTGTCCACATAGAAAGATTATTTTTAAAGTGGAGAGATAGAAATAAATCATTTCCCGTCAGTTAAAATTGATTTGATGGCCGGGCGCGGTGGCTCAAGCCTGTAATCCCAGCACTTTGGGAGGCCGAGACGGGCGGATCACAAGGTCAGGAGATCGAGACCATCCTGGCTAACATGGTGAAACCCCGTCTCTACTAAAAATACAAAAAAAAACTAGCCGGGCGAGGTGGCGGGCGCCTGTAGTCCCAGCTACTTGGGAGGCTGAGGCAGGAGAATGGCGTAAACCCAGGAGGCAGAGCTTGCAGTGAGCTGAGATCCAGCCACTGCACTCCAGCCTGGGCGACGGAGCGAGACTCTGTCTCAAAAAAAATAAAAATAAAAATAAAAAATAAAATTGATTTGTTAATTAAAAATAATTTTGATTAGCTTCTATTCAGTTATTTACAATGAAGAATACCAAATAAAAAGGAAAATAATTTTAAATGATTTTGTCATAACCAATTAACTGTTATGAAAAACTTGTTTGTAAATTCTGTTTTCAATCCTTTTTTTTGTTTGTTTGTTTGAGACACAGTCTCACTCTGTCACCCAGGCTGGAGTTCAGTGTCATGATCTCAGCTCACTGCAATCTCTACCTCCCAGGTTCAAGTGATTCTCCCGCCTCAGCCTCCCCAGTAGCTGGGACTACAGGTATGTGCCACCACGCCCAGCTAATTTTTGTATTTTTAGTAGAGACAGGGTTTCGTCATGTTGGCCAGGCTGGTCTCAAACTCCTGACCTCAGGTGATTTGTTGATCAACCCACCTCAGCCTCCCATCAGTCCAATTTTTAAAACTGACTTTTCTGGCCAGGCACGGTGGCTCACGCCTGTAATCCCAGCACTATGGGAGGCAGAGGCGGGCGGATCATGAGGTCAGGAGATCGAGACCATCTTGGCTAACACAGTGAAACCCCGTCTCTACTAAAAATACAAAAAAATTAGCCAGGCGTGGTGGCAGGCGCCTGTGGTCCCAGCTACGTGGGAGGCTGAGACAGGAGAATGGCATGAACCTGGGAGGCGGAGCTTGCAGTGAGCCGAGATTGCGCCACTGCACTCCAGCCTGGGCGAGAGAGCGGGACTTCATCTCAAAAAAAAAAAAAAAACTGACTTTTCCAGTTGAAGCAGACTTCATCTCCATATTTGCTATGACCAGTGTTGTTATATGAACTAAAAGATGCTTTTATTAGTAAGTAGAATTTTTTTTAATATTGGAGATAATACCACTTGAAACTATGGTCTCTTAAAATGTAAGCACATAAAAACACATGGAAATAACTTTCTTGACACTACATAATTTGAGGCCAAGCTGCTTAAATTTAATCTTTGAATAACTCATTTTCTAATGGATGGTGTATTTAGTGTTGTCTTTTGTTTTTTGTTTTTTGTTTTTCGAGATGGGGTCTCACTCTGTCACCCAGGCTGGAGTGCAGTGGCGTGATCTCAGCTCACTGCAACCTCTACCTCCTGGATTCAAGCAATTCTTCTGCCTCAGCCTCCCAAGTAGCTGCAACCACAGGGATGCGCCACCACACCCAGCTAATTTTTGTATTTTTAGCAGAGATGGGGTTTCACCATGTTGGTTAGGCTGGTCTTGAACTCCTGACCTCAAATGACCCACCCACCTCAGCCTCCCAAAGTACTGGGATTACAGTCATGAGCCACTGCACCCAGCCCATATTTAGTGTTGTCTTTTAAAAATGCATACTGTTATTTTCTACAGTTGACTAGATTTTTAAATTGTTTTATGATTGAGGGTCAGTTGTGTGCAGTCCACAAATTTTATCATAAAACAAAATTTAAATCCTGGCTAGAGGTAGGTAGCATCTTATTATTGTGCTTGGGTTTATGAGGTTAAATGCAGTGATAAATTTATTCACTTATCCAGTAAGATCTGTTAAGAGGTATAGAGACAAACATGAATGAGACAGAGTACCACCTTCACTGGAAGATTCTGTATTCTCTTTCATATCCATTACTTATTATCGGTGTAGTTGCCCAAGCTGGATAGCTCAGTATCCTCCATGACTTGCCCCATCTTTTAACCAGACATTAAGTGAGCCACCAGGACCTGTTAATTTGCCTTCTAAATAATTATCTTAAATTCACTTTTCTCTCGTCCACTCCCGATTGTCTTCCCACCTTAGCTGAGGCCCTCTTTATCCTTCATCTGCTTCCTAAATGGACTTCCTTCCTCTGGTATTCCTACTTCTTACCACTGCCCATTTTCCTCACTGCTAGAAGAGATTTACTTCCAAAACTCCAAATCTAAGCAGCCACTTCCTGATGAGAAATGTTCCAGTGGGTCACATAGGCCAGATGGTGAAGTAAAGAATTCAGAGGCCTGCATGATCTGTCCCTGATTGCTCTTTCTGCCTAATCCCTAAAACCCACTCAGTGTTCCCCCCACAGAGTTGCTTGGGGTACAGAACATGCCTCACTCTCCCGTTCCGCCAAACCGAGCTCCGTACGTGTGGAAATGCCCTCCTTCCTTATTCTCTTAGACTTACTTCTCTAACAAGCCTTTTTTTTCACTTCTCCAGGAAGAGGTAGTTGTTCTTCCTCTTTGACCTTGTACCTTACTCTTTCACTCACATCAGATTTTATTAATTATAGGACTCCCTCATGAAATTATGAATTCCTGTTCGGTACGTTTCACATCCTATTCCTGTAGTTTTTGAATGAGGATAAATATACCCCTCATACCCAAACTTTCTTAATTTTCCTATGTTGTTCTAAAATTCACCTGCCTGAGAACACCTGCTGCTCCTTCTTTTCTAATGACCTTTCTTCTCCTTTACCAAAGAAAATGTCATCTGTCCCCATTTTACTGGGTAGAATTGTCTTGAGCTGTACAAACTTCCATATAACAAACAAAAGATTACATTCACTTACTGGTGTCAGAAAAGCCTCCTCTAATCAAAGCCTCCTGTAATCAAACCGGGCTCATTCTAGCAAATAGTACATATGCTGTTCTTCCAGAGATGCATCAGCTAAGTTGGGGAGAAGGGAAGGCATCCTCATTAACCTCATTAAGAGATGCATTCCCAATTAAAGTCCAATTTTGGGGTGCAATGGCACACTCCTGTCATCCCAGCTTCTAGGGAGGTTGGAGCAATGGGATCACTTGAGCGCAGGAGTTCAAGACCAGCCTGGGCAAAAAAGTAAGACTGCGTCTCTTTAAAAAGGCGGTGGCTCAAGCCTGTAATCCCAGCACTTTGGGAGGCCGAGACGGGCGGATCACGAGGTCGGGAGATCGAGACCATCCTGGCTAACACGGTGAAACCCCGTCTCTACTAAAAAAATACAAAAAACTAGCCGGGCGAGGTGGCGGGCGCCGGTAGTCCCAGCTACTCGGGAGGCTGAGGCAGGAGAATGGCGTGAACCCGGGAGGCGGAGCTTGCAGTGAGCTGAGATCTGGCCACTGCACTCCAGCCTGGGCGACAGAGCGAGACTCTGTCTCAAAAAAAAAAAAAAAAAAAAAAAAAAAAGTGGCTGGGCACAGTGACTCACGCCTGTAATGCTAGCCCTTTGGGAGGCCGAGGCGGGCTGATCACGAGGGCAGGAGATTGAGACCATCCTGGCTAACATGGTGAAACCCCATCTCTACTAAAAATACAAAAAATTAGCTGGGCATGGTGGCGGGTGCCTGTAGTCCCAGCTACTCAGGAGGCTGAGGCAGGAGAATGACGTGAACCTGGCAGGCAGAGGTTGCAGTGAGCCGAGATCGCGTCACTGCACTCCAGCCTAGGCGACAGAGCGGGACTCCATCTCAAAAAAAAAAAAAAAAGAAAAGTTTACTTTTATTTTTAATAATTATTTTCAAATTTGTCCTATTTTGTTAATTTGATCATTTATGTACCAATATAATTTTAATGATGATTCAATCCAGAAGAAAATCTTAAATGTTTTTAATCTTATTATCTTAGGAATTTATTAAAAATTAAATTCAAACTTATGTACATATTTACACTATGGAGTATTACAGAGTAATAGATCAAGACATTCCAGAAAAAGAACATATTATATTAGAATAAAATTCTATAAGGGAGGTGCACTGGACGTACTAAAGGAGAAAAACATATGATGTAAAATTTCCAACTGTTAGAGAACAATGTATTCATGTACTTTTTAAATGAAGGCTGTTACTATACATCTTTTGACCCATTTTTAAAGAATGAAATAAAATCTTTATTTTAAAATGCAAATACTTTTCATAAACCAAACATTACATTCTTTGTCACTAAATTCATGATTTTAAAAAATCCTATTTCAACTTCAAAATGTACAAAGAGGTTACATAGCACAACAGAAACTATTTATGGAGCAGCCAAGCAAAAAAGAGTGAAGACTAATAAAAGGATCAGATTCCAGTTCTAGAAATCCTGACCAAATGTGTGGAGTGTTTACATCCTGTATTTTTATTTGGTTTTTGTCTTGTTTGTTTATACTTTGGGGTTTTTTTTTTTCGTATTATAGAGAAATACTTAAGTAAAATTACTTTCCTCTCAATTATACCAAACAGTAAATATTATCCAAAGGCGAATCAGTAGCCACCCAGGACACAGGACTTCTGCAGATCTCTATAGCCCAGCTAAGCCAACGGGCCTCCCTAATTTCTGTGGATAGATTAGTGGTGGGAGAATTTACTGGATTTCGTATGAAAGCACATGTCTCCTCTTCACACCTTTATTCCGGTCTTTGCTGCTGATCTAGCATGAAAGAAGCTGGGTCAAGAGGTCAGTGTTTTTATTTTGATTTGGAATTATATAGTTGAAAAATCCAATGACTGCCATTGCTGTCATTAAATGAGCAACTTTCTGTTTTTGAATTTTTTTGTTGCACTTAAATACCAGGAGATCATAGACATTGGGTTAAGTATGTCATAGGATCCTTTGCAATGGATTCAGTCTTCAGAATTCCCCTGGTCAGCCGAGGTACGGAAGCAGAGCCACATGATTAACGCAATCAGAGATCCCCACCTTGGGTATCATGATCATTAATGCTTATCATGAAAGATGCTTTGCTAGGGATACAAAATGCATCACAAATTCATATCCCTCTGCCTTCAAGGAGTTTACCTTTCCTAGTTTTGAAGAAGAGTTTAAATAATAATACAATTTGTGCTGGGTCTATTAAATAGTCATTAAAGTAATATTTAATGATCATGCCGAAATATGCTCTATGCCTATCATTAACTGAAAAAAGCTGGTTGCAAAACAGCTATGTATAGTACAACCCCATTTCTGTAACTAAAGTGTTCTTATATACACATAGAAAGAAGACTGAAAAATATCAGCAGAATGTTAACATTAGTTCTCTCCTGATTGAGTAGGATTATGGATGAGTAGAATTTTTTTTTTTTGCTCATTTATGACTTCTACATTAAAGATCAAGAAAAAGCTGTTGTTATTTTTAATTAAAATAAAACAACCTATGTGTGTCAGATGAGTAATGGAATAGATGAGGGTCTCTCCACGAGGTCAGGGAGGAGAACCCATGCCAGGGGTGTTTTGGTCAGAAATGCCTTAAAAGCCGAAGTGGAACTTGCCTGGGATTTAGAGAAGGAGAAAGGAAAAGATGAACATTCAAGGATGCCAAATGGGCAGACATAGTGTTTTTACATTTTTTTTATTATGGAAGAGTTTAAACATATGCAAAAGTAGACAGAATGAACTGCCATGTACCCAGCTTCAACAATTGCCAACTTTCAGTTGTTTTTTTTCCTCTGATCTACACCCACTCTGCCCTTCCTACCCAAGTTACTTCACAACAAATCCAAGACAACATTATTTCCTCTTAAATATTTCAGAATGTAGTTCTATAAATACTATCCTTTTTAAACCTAATCACAACACCATGGTCACACTCCCCTGGCCAAAAAAAAAAAATTTCAGTGCTTCCTTAATACCGTTAAGTATTCAGTTAATGTTTACATTTCTCTGATTGTCCTATCAACAATGTTTTTAAATTGATTTGAGTCTGAATTTCTTCCCTCCCTCCATCTCCCTCTATCCTCTCCCTTTCCCTCTATTCACTTTTCTCTCTTCATAAAATTTTGTGGAAGAAGCCAAATGACTTGTCCTTTAGAGTTTCCCACAGTCAGTTTTGCTGATTGCATTCCTGTGGTGTCCTTTAACATGTTCCTCTCTCTCCCATATTTTCTACAAGTTGGTACATAGATCAAGAATTTTGATCAGATTTAGGTTTAATTTTTTTAAAGGCAAAAGTATTTTGTGATGGTGATATATATTTCCATAGCTGTTAGTGATCATTGCCTAGATCCACTAATTCATTGAGGGTTACAAAATGATGATATTCTGTCTAATTCTATCAGTTCTTTATAGTTTATTAGCTGGAACAATTCTAAACAGAAAATCTTCCCCTTATTATGTTATTTTGTTGCCCTGAGGACCTTTTATATAGAAAAGACCAGATGAAGGCTTGGTTCTTTCTCTTTTCAAAATAATATCCTCCAAAGGTGATAGATGTGTTTTGATTTATTGCAGTTATTTTTTTGACCAATGGGAGACTCTTCAAGTTTCCTTCTGACCCCTTTTGACCAGACCCTAAGAATTTCTAATAGCTTCCTTTCTTTCTGGTATGGCAATATGTTCCAGACTCATCTAATGTTTTTCCTGCTTCAGACATGGAATCAGCCTTTTCTATCATTGTCAACAAATTGTCAGGTCACAATTTGAGTGCTAAGGGTATATATTGCTACTAGGTTGATCATTGTTCCTATACCTTTTTAATAGATTATGATATGTATGTTTCTTTTTAAGATGAAACACATTACAAATTTATATTGATTGATTATGGAGTTTTCACTTAACCTTGCTGATCTTAAAATGGTATCTCTTTCTACACTCTGGAAATTATGGCTAACAGATTACTCATCTGCTTTATCCCACACTGCACGCACACTAGCCTCAGAATGGAAATATGATTAATGAAAATTGGTTCAGATTTTTTTCTTCCTTTTTTCTCTTTTTGCAGTTCTTTGTTTTTACTAGGGTATTCCAATGAGAAATATACTATATAATCTAATTATTGTATAGTACCATAGTCAAATTCCTATGTTTTAAAATCACTTGCTGTAATTACTCTCATATACCACCAACTACATAGATAGGTTTATTTTTTTTTATTTTTAGGATTGCCTTTTACATTTTTTTGTTTAATAATATTGTAAAATATATAGTTCCAAAGTCAGATTGATAAAATAAGATTTATTCAAAGTCTACCGTCTCTCCTTCTCCTTATGTAATTTTTTTTTATTTTATAGTTTAATGAACAATAAAACATAAAATTTAATATGTATATGGAAACAAGTGACAGGCATAGAAGATAGACTTTATACTATAAGCAAGTATGTATCTATATTTATGAATTCCCCTCTCTTAGATAAATGGTGATGTGCTTCTCTTTATACCACTATATGTACTACCACCTGCCATGCTTCCTTTAATGAGAGCTGGAGAGAACAAAAGGAAAAAATGTGAATGGAAAGCACTTTTTCTTAAAGGAAAAGCCTATGCAAATATAAGAGATTCCTATTAGAAAACCTAATTTTCCAACGTGAGATTATTCAGAGACTCAGTTTTTATTAACATTTTAACCAGATCCTATTCCTTGTAAATTTTGAGGAATAAATTTTTCACCAGAGAGGGAAAGCCTGTGCTCATTACACTAGCTGAAGCAAAGCTTTCCAAGGCATATCCATTTATGTGCAACAAGTAAACACCAGCTCTGAGAGTCACGTTGCAAACTTCTAATGTTTAGTTGACTTCTAAGGGATTTAATCAACCTTCAGGATATATGATTCAAAGCTCCCAAAAAAAGTAATTAAGAAAAATCCTTTCTATGGCAAGGAAAAAAGCAGATTGTTTCCATTAATTTTATGAGTAATTTTGTTTTTGTTGGCTGAAAACTAAACCCAGGCTGGGGTGGTTCACAGTGGGAGGGAGGACTTATTAAAACAGCACAGAGTTTGTGTGTGTCACAGACATGCCTTACTACACAGTCATATAAGCACATGTGTGCACATAGATCTGCCACTGCAGCTCAGTGTATTCAAAGCTGGTCTCTTCTTCCCTTTCAAGTCAGTTTCTCCTCTCACCTTTTCTACCCTTACTTATTCATGGTCCCATTCTGCACCCAGTCACTCTAGCTCTCCTTTCTTCTGCATTTCCTATCAGCTTCCAAGACTGGCAGGTCTTTGCTTTTAAGTCTCTTGATTTCCCACCCTTTTCTTTATTCTCTCATCTCATGCCAATATATTTCTGTAAGAGTTTCTCCAGGCTTAACTAGTCAAACAACAAACACTTATTGAGTGCTTGCTATGACTACAGGCTCTCCCTCATTCCCTTCCCTTCTACATTGAATGGTGACACATAACATGTCATTCCCTTCTCTGAGATCTGAACTGACACCTTAGTTCTTTCCACCTCAAGTCTAAGCTCCTCTGTTTTAATTTCAATACCTCTTACAATCTGATTCCATCCTACTAGAATCTACCCCAAAAGGCTCAGTTTCTCTATTCACACTGGATTCTGTCTCCATGTTTCATTTATTCATTGTCTCTATACAAATTTATTGAACACCTGGCCTATGCCAAGCACAGTGCTGAGTGCCTAAAAATAAGAAATGGTTCTTGGCCCAGTGTGTTGGCTCACACCTGTAATATCAGCACTTTGGGAGGCCAAGGCAGGAGGATCACTTGAGGCCAGGAGTTCAGGAATAGCCTGAGCAACATAGTGAGACCTGTCTCTACTAAAAAATTTTTAAGGCAGGTGCTTAAAATTACATTTTTTAATAGACGTAATCCCAGCTACTCGGAAGGCTGAGGCAGGATAATCGCTTGAACTCAGGTGGCAGAGGTTGCAGTGAGCCAAGATTGCGCCACTGCACTCCAGCCTGGGCGACAGAGTGAGGCTCCATCTAAAAAAAAAAAAAAATTTAAATTAGCTGATTGTGCCACTGCACTCCAGCGTGGATGACAACGTGAGATCCTGTCAAGAAAGAAAGGAAGAGAGAGAGAGAGAGAGAAAGAGAGAGAGAGAGGAGGGCTCCTTAAGAAGCTTCCACAGTCTTAAGGTAGAAATACAAGAAATATATAAGAAAACGACATAATATGATATGATCAAGGTTTTATTTGTAAAGGTTTTACAATGTGCTGGGTAAATTCAGAGAAAGAGTGCTTGTTGATTCCACCTGAGGAGGACTGAGGAGGCAGTCTGCCTGTTTCCTTTGAAGTCCAGTAAAATTGTCGAAAGGGGACCAAGGCCAAAATGAAGCTGAGGGTCAGAAACTGGTATATCTTGTTAGTCAAAGACAGGAAGAAAGAGAGTCTGAGTGGGAGAATGTGAGGACAAGAGGGAGCTTCTAGAGAGTCGCTGAGAACAATATTAGAATGGGGATGGCTCCTCTTTATTAAATGGTAGGTGTTTGGTGTAAAGTTGCTGAATTGGTGGGATGAAGGCAGTAGTGGGAACTCACACATTGGAGCTGAGGACTACTGTAGCATAAGCACGGAATCGATGCTGAAAATGGTTATGATGGAGCAGGAAAGTTGGGGTCAGATTGAGAAGGGCTTTGATTGCCAGCCCTGTATGTAGTTAGGGGCAGGGGCGTCAGAAGGAAGATTGGCCAGGCAGCAGGGTTGGGGCCAGTCATGGGTGAGGTGAACTCCTGATTGATTATCCTAGCCACAAATCCTAGAGAGGAAGGGCATCAACCTAGGGGAATGGGACACCTTTTTCTAATTTGCATAAAGGCATGCATACGTTGCAAGTGGTAGCCCCAGCTGTCACCTGTATTTTAGGAAAACGATTCTAGCAACAAATGTTTGTTCCTGTATTCAATTATTGTTTATTGAGTATCCCCTATGTCCCAGACATAATTCTAGGCCCTGGGGACTCAGTGGTGAATAAGACACACACATTTCAGCCCTGAGTTCAGAGAGAATAAACAATGATATAGAAATAAAAGAACTGTTTAGAAACCTGCTGCCCTTCCCTTGGCCTTTCTCTATCCAATTCTACTAATCCTACAGAACCCAGCTCAGTTCTAACCATCATCCCCTGCTTGGTTGATAGCCCCTATGAATCTCCTTTTCCAAAACTTCTATTTTTAAAACTTTGTTTAAAACTATACTTTATTCCTGATTACAGAAGTAACACATGTTCAATATATAAATGCAAAAACAACAGAATTACACAATATAAAGAGGACATACCTCATCATCTCACTTACCATATAGAACTACTTTCCATTGGTACATATTCCTATAATAATTTACTTCTATATAGCCACCAGTATATTATTGTCATCACCATCATTATTATGTTCATGAGCATCATTATAAAATGGGCAAATTACTCCTAAAACTATGGGAGACTTTTTCCTAGAGAGAGCATAGAATTATTTTATTTTTACAACTTCATTGAGATATTACCACATCCTAAAATCCACCCTTTAAATATACTTCAAATAGTGTGCAGTTCAGGGGTTTTTAGTGTATTCACAGAGTTGTGCAAATATCACCACAATCTAATTCCACAACATTTTCATCTACTTTAAAAAGAAACTGCATATCCATTGGCTGTCACTCTCTATTCCCACTTTCCCCAAACCCCCACAGCCTCAGGCAACTAGTCATCTACATTCTGTTTATGTGGATTTGCCAATTCTGGACATTTCATATAAATGGAATCATACATATGTGGCCTTTTGTGACTGGCTTCTTTTAGTTAGCATAATGGTTTCAAGGTTCATCCATGTTGTGGCATGTGTCAGCACTGTCTGCCTGCCTGTCTTCCTTCTCCCCTTCCCACCCCTCCCCTTCCCTTTGCTTTCCTTCCCTAATAATATTCCATTTTATGGATATACCACATTTTATTTATCTGTTCTTCAGTTGATAGACCTCTGGTCATTTTCAGTTTGAGGCTATTATGAATAATGCTGCTATGAACATTAAAGTGACTGCATAGTTTTACATCCCAACCAGCAACATACAAGGATCCCAACTTCTCCCCATTATCATTAATCTTAGGTAGGCCAATTGGCTTCTGATGGTTCACTTATTGTTTATGTACAAATTACAAAAGCTTTGTCTTCCAAGTTTATGGTAAAGTCTGAAAAGCTACTTTTGAGTGAACCCTTCTCTTTGGGGAAAAGTATTTATTCAGGTTAATGTTCTTCACCAGAGGGACACAGTACACTCTAGTCTTTCTCTTTCAGCAATCACATGGATCCACGATGTAGGGTTTTTTGTTTGTTTGTTTGTTTTTTTGTTTCATTTTTTTTCTTTAAATTCTGAGACAAGGAAAAAGCCTGAACTTAACATCAAGTACTGGGCTATTGCTGACCCTATAAAATCTGTGACAATTAAAATATTCTCTGCATGTTAGTCAGTTATACCTTTTAAGAGGAGAATATGCACATGAAATGTTATATTTGGTAACAGAGCTACAATAAATCTGCAGGAAGAAATACCACCAAAATCAGGTTAAAGGGGACCTATTAGCTCAATTAAAGCACAAGAACAGGATTAAATAAAGCAGTGGTTGAGCATAAATTATTAAAAACAGTACATAATTATGTGCATATCATCACATTGCTTTTAAAATATTGCTTTAATTCATTTAAACATAATAATTACTCTTTGTGCTTGTAATAAAGTATTGTTTTATTTTAAAATATGGTTAAATACTGATGAATACTCATCTCATAGTTCTTTGTCATGTGCCACAATCCAAACATGGTTCTCTTTTCATATTGCAGTCAAGACCCATGGGAATCAGTAGATAGCTGCTACAGTGTCAGCTTTAAACCAAAACTTTAGTGAGGGCATATATCATGGGGACTATATGGGAATTTCTTAAGACAGATGGTCAGCAACTTCTTCCAAACGTTTCTGAACACAGAGTATTCTTTTCACCATTAATCCCATAATTATCTTCCCTTTTATTATGAAGTATCACTTTTATTTGTTAAGAATTGTAGTAATTTTCAGATCAGGAAGAGTAAAGGAACCAATATTTATGAAGTGATGAAGTAATCCCTGAGTGCTAAGATTTACTGAAGCGGCATCTTTGTCTGGGGTAAATACCCAGGGTCCGTAGTATAATGCCAAGGAGATTAAGGACACAGACACACACGAGGAGTGAGTTTAGGAGTGGAGGTTTAATAGGCAAAAGAAAAAAAAAAAGGAGAACAGCTCTCTCTCTTGCGAGAGACAGAGGGGCTCCTGAAAGGGAAAAACCAGCCATACTGCACCGTATTTTATAGGCAGCCTTGAGGAGGCAGTGTCTGATTTATGTAAGGTCCACAGATTGGTTTAACCAGGTGTGGCATTTACATAGTGCATGGGGAAGGCTGGTCACCCCTGTAATCTTACTATGCAAATGGAGTCTTTGCCTGGCCAGTGCCATACTGTTTTCTCCTTACAGTACACATGATTTAGCAAAAAGAAGGGAAGATGGAGCCGCCATTTTGAACATGCCTAGTCCCAGGTAGCCTTTTCGTATTGTCACAGCTGCCAGCATTCACCCATGCAAGCTTCCAGCTTGCTTGTCTATGGCTGCAGCTTGATTTTACAGGCTGTTCTTTATTAGAGAAGAAACTGATTTGGGGTCTGCTTTTCATTAAAAGGAAGACCTTACCAAGGACTCCTGTACCATCACTATCTGCCTAAGTAATTTCTTCTTCTGCATGATTACTGTGTGATTCAATTTTTTTTTAAAAGAACTTTGATTTCTTGTGATTTCCAGTAATTAAATGAAGATTTTTAGGGGTATCATTTAAACATTCCTCATACATGTTAACTCATACCCTTTATAACTGATAATGAACATTCTAATGAAATGCAAGTGTTTATAACCTCTCAGTGGAATTGAGGACAGAATAGAATCTAGTGCAAACTAAGCAATTGAAAGCAATATCCAAACAAAACAGAGCGCTCAATATCAGTGGAATTCCAGAGTTGGACTGAGTTTTCAACTTTTTCCACTGGATTCTGAGTCTACCAGTTAAGAGCTAGAAACTCAGGACCAAAGTGTAGTATACGTGTAGATGGATAGATGGACGGACAGATGGATGGATGGATGGATGGATGGATGGATGGATGGATGGATGGATGGATGGATACATACATACATAACTGTTTTTAAAATGTCACTACTGTGTTACATTTAGAGTAAGAATTTCAGAATCTCTAAAGTTTTAAATAATTGCCAAGCCCAAATCTTCTGTCTTGGTGATCGTTATAGAATATGATTATAGAGAAACTAGTCATTGGATTAAGAAAATAATTCCATTGCCTTATTACCAATGTTATACCTTAAAATAAGATGTGACTGTAGAGCAACAATGTATCACTACATTGTGTAATTGTTGATCAGTTTAGAAAAAAGAAACTCAAACCTAGTTTCTTTTCTGTAAATAAGAGGATAAAATAAAATCTTTTTAGATTTGAAGTGTTCCTGTTTAGTAACAACCAAGTGCCCAAAACTGTGTTGTTTATTTTCTTTCTTCAGACATGTGTCTTATGTGTTTGTAATTAACAAGATTAAGCAACGTTTGACATTCATGATTATTTTCAACTTAGCATATTATCTTTTTCCTCTTTGTAATTTCACTTCATCATTAATGCTTTGAATAAATATCTTTACAAAAAAATCAACAAAATAATTTAATTTGGATGTACAGTGTGGATATTATCTTTTTCCTCTTCCTCATTTCACTTCATCATTAATACTTTGAATAAATATCACTACAAAAAATCAACAAAATAATTTAATTTGGATGTACAGTGTGAAGCATGAAGCTTATTTTACTTCTTCTTTCCTTTATGAATAATTTTATCTTAAACATAAGAAATTTATCACACCATTGAATAATGCTCATCAACTAAGCCAAGTGCCCAATAAGTCTAGTTTTTCATTGCAAGTACCAAATATTACTATCCCACAAATCCACAATTATGGGGTCACCAGTTCTTCATCACATTTAGTGTGTGTGTTCATTATACAAATAATAAATGCATGCATATTGTAAAGTATGCAGATAATATGTAAGAATATCTAGTAAAAGTTAAAATTCTCACCCTGCAGAAAATCTTGATCTCTTTACTATTGATAGTTTATGTGTATCTTTTCAGCTCACTTTTGATATGCATGACAATTTGCACTTAAAATTTCAAAGAATGTTATTACCTGAATTTTACTCAGATTCTAATTATATGAAATTCAGTTCACCTGATCTGAAAGTGATACTCATATGAGAATCCCAATGTTTTTTTCAACCAGATATTTGGAAACTTTCCTATTGCTAGAAGAAATAAACACAAAAATAGAATGCTGTAAAGAGTGTCAGATGTATCCAATACAACTATTGATTTTTCAACATGAAAGCATGAAAATTCTTGTATGGCTTGTGGTATTTTTCTCACTACCTTATCAAAAATGTTCTACTGTTTTTCAAAAACAAACCTGTCCTTCCACCTACATAGCATAAGAGTTAACTGTCATCACAATACCATAGAGAGAGTATGGATTTTGGAGTAATAAAACCTGAGTGTGAGTTTCAACTTCACCCTTTAATAGCTGTGAGTCGTTAAGTAAATTATGTGTATTCTCCACCCCTCATTTTCCTCCTCACTGAATAAGGAATAACAAAACTAACCATCTCCCTAGGATTGTTTTCAAGAACAGATAAGTTGCAGTTTTTGTTCAAGGACTTATGATCCAAAATAGACATGACAGACATTGTATCATTCAGGATTGACTAGGTTTTGTGCTTGCTTACTATAACAAACCTTTATTTCTACACCATATGTCCAAATGTAGACATGGAGGGGGTTCTGCTCATTGTTCACTCAGAGATACAGGCTGAGGCTCATCTTCACAAGGTGCTTGCTCAGTCACCTTGGGAAGGGAAAGAAATCTACCAAGATAAACACTGGCCTTTAAAGCAGCCACAAGGATGCACACATTTCATTGATCAGGGCAGGTCAAATGGCTATGCCTGACTTCCAGGGAAGCTGGGTAAGACATTCCATTGTGGTAGAGAGCTGAAAATTAGTAAATAAAACTGATGACCACCACGGAAGTGTTAGCAAACGTTAGAGATAATATAAAGTAGGAAAGGATGAAAAGTCATTCTTTGTTATTTTGTTTCTTGTTTTTGTCTATTTTGTTTTTGTTTTTAAGTCCGAGTCTCACTCTATCACCCAGGCTGGGGTGCAGTGGCATGATCTCAGTGTCTCGGGTTCAAGCGATTCTCATGCCTCAGCTTCCTGAGTAGCTGGGACTACAGGCACGCACCACCATGCCTGGCTAATTTTTGTATTTTTAGTAGAGACAGGGTTTCACAGTGCTGGACAGGCTGATCTCAAACTCCTGACCTACAGTGATCCACCCACCTCAGCCTCCCAAAGTGCTAGGATTACAGGCGTGAGCCACCCTGCCCAGCCGATTCTTTTTTTAATCCCAGAGAGATGAAAAAAGATTTCCAAGGGAAGATAACAAGTCTGGGGACACAAATGGGAGACTTGGGTGGTATCAGGCATGGAAAGGAACATAGCTTGAAAACTTCAGTAAGAAGACAAAGTCAGGGAGGGATGGCATCAAAGTGAAATAAGCTGGGTCTCATACGTGTCTGACCAGAGATCAGCCCCACACTTTTAGATTTGAAGAGGGTTGCAAACTTCAGCCTAAGTTTACTCATCCTCAGTTGCCCCTATACATCATCAGATGGGGATCCCACAGAATGACCTCAAGGCCACACGACTCCACTTTCCTGTTCCATTCCTGATATGGCTTTTGGTGTCTGGTCTCACTGTAGCACTGTGGTGTTACTTTTGGCCTTTCTATAGCTCCTGGTGCTTCTTTATCATGAAAGATCACTTACCAAACCAGAGTTAGCAACACCGCAGCTTCATACACCGCTGAAACAATCACAGCAAAGTTTTCTGTCCCCTCAGAACCTCTAAAGAGCACTCTATTTTCTTGGTGCTTGAAAATAAAGGGAGTGAGCCTCCTTTACTATTTACAAGGAAGACATGTCAAATGAAAAAAGTTTAAATTCCATTACACCAAGTCCAGTTTTTTTCTTAAACTTCCTTAGCTTAGTTGTAGAAAGGTTACAAGTCTGCAAGATGCTTAGGGTTCCATATATATATGAATATAAACTTATTTTCAGAGTATTTCTTCAAACATACCACAAACTGTGTTCAGATAGGGGGTGGGATGTGTTTATGTTTGCATGTATGTGAGTACACTGAGGGAAGGTAGAATAAGGAAAGGGGAAATGAGAAGCTTCAAGAAGGGAAAATGAGGAATTGCCTTCTTGCATTTGATCAGGTGGAGAACTGTGGTCAGAAAATGTATGTATGCTTTGATTTTAAACTCTTAGTGCCTCCTTTATTTGATGCTCAAGGGAAGCAATGGTACAAAATTAAGTGATATAAAATTAAAGTTGTGTGGATCAGAGAACTGGAGCAATTCTGTGCAAATTACCTCGAACACCCAAGCCAGCAAGCAGATCAGCGGGAGGAGCAAAAACAGGCATGGTTGCTATGGCAACCTTATTCTGATTGAGGAATTGTGATTCATACCTGACCCCACATTTTCCTTTTCCCTTTTTAATTGGGTCCTGAAGATTTATAGTGCTACCAAACCCTCTCACAGAGAGATACCACATAACCAAAGATAGCTATCTCCTAGCAAGGAAGGCACAAGTAACTTGGGATGAACAAGGTTCAGGGTAGATAAGGCTTAGCCAGGGAAATAAAAGTGAGCAAGAATCATCAGAAGGCCAAGCTGCAGGCCATGTCCTGCTATACCACAGCCCTGAAATGACAAAACCAAAGTAAGACCATAGAAGACAGGTCAATTCATGAAGAGCAGATAGAAAACCATGTGTTGTTCTTCTAATGATCGGAAAAACATTCATGGATAAAGGAACAAACCTCTGTCCAGAAAGTAGGAGTGAGAAGTACTTCTCCAACTTGCATTTCTGAGTTTCAGCTTTCTCAACTCTAGGACAGACTAAAAATATATACCTTGAAAGGTTGCTGTGAGGCCCAGAGACACAATAAATTATCTTCAACTACTCAGGTTAGTTTTCTGCAATCCCTTCTGAGAGGGAATTTATGGGGGGCCACACTAAGAATAATTGCAAGTTCTTGGCTGTTTTTACCTAAAAAGGGAAAATCAAAGTTCAGGGTCATTGGCAAAGCCATGAGAAGCTCTCACAATAATTTTTATTTTCACTTACTAAATAAAGTGATTATCAATGGTATTTAGTATCAGCAGTAAGAATGGGTACTGTAGAATTAATTTCCATTTATATTTAATCCTGTATTAATATTAGTACGTCACTGGTGACATTAATAGAGAAGAAAAATAATGGAGAGTGAGGGATTGTATTTAGGAAAAAGAATTTTCTACTCAGTTCTCCAAACTCTCGGGATCATCTAAATAGGGACCCACACTGCCAACGTGTGCTTCTCCTGTTGGCTGTCACATCCATCAAATAACCTGATCTGGGTTTCTCCTCTCTTGAAGGAAATATGATGCATAGAATGAGTGAGATACTTTGTTTATTTTGGTTTTGTTTGCTTGATTATATTTTTCTCATATGGGGGAGTGTAGGAAATCATGTTAGACCATGCCACTTATTCAAAAGGAATTTCCTTCAAGCATTTAACTTTCCTAGAAGGTATTTCCTCTGCAATACGTTCTAAAATTATGGCTAGATGGTGGAAGTGCTGCTTGATGCTTCAACATTCTGACATCATAATCCTGAGGTTCTTGACCTCGGATCTGTGGGTCTTATTAATGGAAATCAGAAGGCCTATGCACCATCTGAAATTGTATGAAAAAAATCTGCATGTAGTTAAATATATGCGGTTTTCTGCAGTAAATTATCTTGGCATTCATCTGGTTCTTAAGTTTGGCAGAGACTCAGAAGGTTAAGAATTATCACAATCTGAGTTCTTTGTGTCTGTTCTCTTCTTGGCACTAGTGTTTATCGGTGGATTGTCCACTGAGGGTTTGGTGAGAGTAGGAAAGAGGGGCAGCATTAAAGAAATGTTTATTGTCTTGGAAAAATATGTGATTATAACATTTAGAATCCATATAACTGTGTATGGCATAGCAGATTAAAGGAAGTGAATGGAAGTTGGTTTCAAATTACGTATTTATCAAATCAATTTGGAGGCATTTCTTAAGTACATAAAAGTAAATCTACATATGTTTGAAGTTCAACTACAAAGAATTTATGGTCAAGAGAGATTACAGTTATATATATAACTATATATACTATATACAGTATGTACAGTAGTATATATAGTATATAGTATTATATATGTATGTATATAGTACTGATCAATGTAGCCCTCCAGTGACCATGATTGTATAGTACGTTTTGTCAGATTCGTTACCCACAGTTTTATTTGGAGGTTCTTCAAACATAAAGCTCTTCTTGCCATTAATTATTTTCTAAGCCTCTAAATATTTCTGTACTTGATTACACACACCATTAATCTGAGCAACCCTACTATGGTTCAGTTTGTCTTATTTGAATCACCAATCTCTAGTATAGAGACAGTCCTGTCCATACCACATCCCAGAGAGCTAAAGAAGGAGTGACTTTGTTCTCCTGTGCATTTTACCAGACATACATCAGTCCCTACAAATCAACCTGGTAGAATTTCTTTTAATAAGGAAGTACTGAGAGAGACAAGATTTAACTATATCATGTAAATCCAAGCATGAGTATTTTATATCGTGTTTGGACCCAAGTACTCAATAATTGATTATGAAAATTATATAAATTCTAGCACTAAAACTCAAGAGGTTAGTAATTAAAAAACAAAAGAGCTTTTTCATTTTAGCATTTCAGGCTCAGGCTCATCATACCTGACATCTCACACAGAGCAAGTGAATCTAACAATTACAAAAAGAATAAAACTAAAACAGCTTATTGGAGCTGATTGGGCTGATTTTTTTTTCAATTTGTATACTTTGCACAATATATGTTCTATTAAATTATTCGAAAATGGGCTGTGGGGGTTTTTCCCCCCAGGATAACATGAAACAACTAAATCACCAGATTTTTTTTTTAATTCCAAATGACACCAGTGTTGCAAAGTCAGAACTTTTTAAAAAGACCTAACAGAGGGCCATGAGACACGATAGGTGCTTAGGGTGCAATTTTAATACCAACAGACTGGAAAACAAACAGCATAACCCAGACAACACGTGACATTGTTCTTTAGCATCCATGTGAAAAGGAAATAAGATCTTTCTGGGATGTGCTCCCCAGTCACAGGTGTGGAAGAGAAATACGTTGCATTCTTGATTTACTGCACTGTGTGGGAGATTCTGGTTTGGGGCAAGGAAAGGGAGCATTTCATTGCTTCTTACAGTGAAACTTCAGCTCAGTTAACTCGGCTGGTGCTTTTGTTTCAGTCTGCCACAAGTGAACAGTAAAAAAACATGAAGCATCCCTTAATCCTATGAGCCTGGGGTGTGCTGGCTCCTCTCACTGCATTCTCCAGCTCTGTTGCCAATGGAAGTGAGAGATTGACCCCAGGCCTGCAACCACTGTTCTTTGCTCTGCCACTAAACCACTGAGCTGTTGACACTTTAATTGTTTTATACCAGGAGGAAACCAGTTGTGTTGATGTGAATGTCTTATTCATCAGACATTACAGGCTTCACATTTTTAATGAGCTGACACTCCTAGTCCAATACATGCAACCACAGTGAATCAAGACAAGAGTACAGTAACGAAGTTTTCTAAATTATTGTAGTTGCTCTTTAAAAGATTTGATGGTATTTTGGAACTCCCAACGCTACAATTAGAAAGTCTGTCTGAATTGTGTATTAATCGAACATGTGCGAGTTATAAAGGACAGCACTGTAGTAAAGATAGGAGTTAATAATGTGTATTTTTTCCTTTGCTTTTTTCATGCATAGACAAAAATAGAGACACGAGTGAACAAAATATTTATAAAGTACCTTTAGGCATCTTTCTGATGTATGAAAATGTCCAAATTATCTCCATGGGCTATGTTTTGAAAACTGCAATACTTGGGAAGAAGCTTAGTGTCTATGTCATCATTTGTCCAGAACATTGAACATTTCTCATGGGTGGAATAAAACATTTCAATACTAAATGTTACAAACTTGGTACATTGTGGGCAGTTGCAGCAGTCATTTGAAGAACCAGCTGCATTATCTGATTTGATGGCATCCTAAAGAAGACAATTCTTTACCCACAGACTTTACAGTGGCAGCTCAAGACTTCACATATATGAAAACTGTATGACTGCCCTTGGGTTGGAACCTGGGACTCTCCACCCAAAGCCTCCAACACCTCCTCTCTGAATATAGAAGAAAGCCCAGACCCCTAAGCAGGGTATTTCAGGCCCTTTACTCCACCACCCTCGCCTACCTTTCAGCTTTTCCTGTGTCTCTATCTGCATCTGTATCCTCACAGGCAAACATATGCCTGTCCTATTGGCCAGCCTATGCTTCCCAGAGTCCTTGCCTGTGCAAGAATGCCCTTCTTCCTCCCTTTCTAGGCATTAAATTGTTACATACCTTTCAGTTACTCCTCACTGCAGTGGCACCTCTAGGATAGCACTTATATTTTCCATGTTGACTTATAGTTAGCTGTTGTCCCAGCCACCTCCCCTTCCCAATCTTGAGCTCCTTAAAGACAACAGTGGCATGTTGGCAAATATTTAATGGTTGACTCTCCAGAAAGACAGTAGAATAGTCCTGATTGATCACGCTTGTCTATGTCCTGTCGTGTAGATACTCCCATGATGGGTGATTTCAAGAGTGACTGTGTTTAACAACTGTCAAAATTCCTGAAAAGTTTCACATTCCAGATTCCAGAACACCACTGGAATCCATTTTTAATAGTCCATGTAGTACTCTCCTCTTTCATCCTAAACACTTTTCTTTGCTTAAAATAGATGTTAAGTAAATGTTTCCTGAATTGATTTAGGCAAGTCGATTGATGCTGTTGCTCCTTCACCACCGATCTTACAGCGGGGGTTATTTCTGGCAGTGATTCAGGCAACATTTGTACTTCTTCTCATTTCAGAGAGGTGGCCTTAGCCATCTCCGCCATGCCACACTGCACAGGCATGTGTGAATTTAAATAGATGGATTTATTCTGAATTGTGGTGAGGAACAAGTTGATGGTCTTAAGTTCAACAACCTCATTAGAGAAGAATGTGATTGACTGTGATTTCAACAAAAACCAGAGAAGAAAGCCTAAATCACAGAGTCAAAGTTGTGTCTCTTCCAAGGAGATAGGTAGAAAAACCCTGTACAGTCTGGAGAGTTGAGAGGAGAGAAGGCTGCTGGCTCAGTTCCCATTTTATTTTCACCTTTTACTATTCTCAGTGTCTCACATTTGTGAAACTTTTGTGACTCACATTTTCAGATTGCAGTGTCAGCATACTTTTCATTTTAGTTCATGTAATATAGTGCCAAACCTTGTTACCTCTGTTTTTATAATAAACTTGGAAGTTACGACTGTGCATTTTAATCCTGTTGTTCCTGTGATGACCAGCTTGTTCCATTTTGCACCCCGCCCCCTCCCATTTTAGAACCAAAAGTCCTAAATCCTCGGCCAGGTGTGGTGGCTCACTCCTGTAATCCGAGCACTTTGGGAGGCCAAGGTGGGTGGATCACTTGAGGCCAGCCTGGCCAACATGGTGAAACCCTGTCTCTACTGGAAACACAAAAATTAGCTGGGCATGGTGGCATGTGCCTGTAGTCCCAGCTACTCTGGAGGCTAGGACAGGAGAATCATGTGAACCCAGGAGGCAGAGATTGCAGTGAGCCGAGATCATGCCACTGAACTCTGGCCTGGGCAACAGAGTGAGACTCTGTCTCAAAAAAAATGTCCCAAATCCTGGAAACTTCCTCAGTTCAGACAGAGACAGCTGGTCACCCTAGTTCCTATAAAGGTTGTGAGTTGTATCATGACTGCTTTGATATTTAAATCTGCAGTATACCTCCTATTGCAGATGTTTCAGAAGACACTGAATCAGTGACTAAAAGGATTAGAACTTCTTAAAAATTTGAGTTCACAAAATCTGTTATCTTCCAAACAGAAGCTTTCTTCAAAGGTCCTATCTTTCAGGCACTTTTATTAAATGAAAGAATACATGGGAACGTACTTTGGATAGGAGAAAATGCCACATGAGCACAAAATGCTGGTATATATTTCTCATAATGGTACACATTCCGTTAATTATGTCTTTCACAACTCATCTTGGATTCTATAGAAATATAGCAACATGCTATGGTGGGATAACTAGTATCAAAATACTTTAACCAATTATAATTTTGTGTGGAGTGTGTATTGGAGGGCTTTACATGTAGTATGCAGAGTCTTGGCGTCCATGGATGAATATTCAGTGATTTGTCCTTGGTCGAGCAGTTGTTCATTGGCACTGTTGTGAAGCAGATTCGTGTTGTGAAGCAGCTACATGGGAGCTAGTTGGCAGGCGGCTTAGCGAGCTGTCCAGCACCCACCATTCCTAGCTTGGAGTTGTTGGACCCTCCTCACTGTCCGCAGACATTTCCTGGTGGAAACGATGTGCTATCGTGGTGTCCACAATGTGTCACTTCATGTCACTGTCAGGATGTGTCCTCACAAAAATAGACATTTCTGCTGTAATGTGGCATCTGTGTTCATACCTGTGTTCAGCAGAATACTACATTAAAAGTTGCAGGGCTTTTGTGGTGGGGGAAGAAATAAAGTAAAGGGTAGTCCACTTCAAATATATTGAAATTGATAAGCGCTGCACTCAGAAAAGCAGTGAAAATAAAAATGCTAGTAGAGTTTACAGGTGAAATAAACTTGATGTAGGTTGCGGCTGCCCAATTTTGGATGCAAGGGCAAAATGCTCAAGGATCCAGGAAGATTGTACAATAAACAGTCAATTCTAAGACAGAGCATGTTGCCAACCAAACCAAAAGGAAGCATGTGGGGTAAATAGGCAGCATGTGCTGTGCAGTAGTGCAGGTCTCTTGGGCTTGCATGCACTGTATTTATGTATCTTTCTCATGGCTGCTGTTACTTGGTGACTCAAAATAACATTGGAAAGAAGTCTCCCATGAACCAATATGACTTCTGGTTCATGCTGACATCATTCTGTATTAACCAAAATTATATGTGATCTAATTTGTGCTACAGAAATGCATATTTTGTTTTGCAAATTTCTGCTAAATAAGATGGTTCACAAAACAGGTTCAAAGTTGTAGGCGACTGTATGTTTGGAATTCGAAACCCTAAGCATGAAAAACTGCTTCAATACATTAGATAATAATACCAGACAAGTTTTAATTTGGAAAAAAAATATCCACCCAAAGTGGAGTCATATCTTCTCTAAAATCTTTTAATTAAAATCAGACATGAACCCTTGTGTTTCTCTAACTATTAAATACTTGGTTTTTAGTCGTTTTATGAGATTTGTGTATATGCATTTTAAGTGGAGAAAAAATGCACACGCTGCTGAATGACTTTGTATTTGGTTTGTTTAAATATAGTTTAGTAGGACTGTAATATATAAGGAGGGTTAAGGGTCAGAATCCTATTTAATTAACTTATAACCACTTGGGAGTCAGTCACTTGTAAAGGTATGCTGAGCAAATAAGGTTTCAAATAACGTGAAATCTTTGAAAAGAATATGCCACCTTTGGTGAAGGCTTTTCTATTAACCTTGTCATTAAAACTGTTTCAATGAACTACTTCAAACCTCCCAGTTTTTATTTATTTATATGATATGTTTAATCTTTTTTAAAAATGATATATGTATACAATATTATATGATTGTTTACAAAAAAAGAAAAGATTAAATGTGTCTTAGTGTGTCTAAGAAGACCTAAATCAGTACTTTTCCCTGTGCTTGTTTTCCCATTGACTGACAGAGGAATAAATCCCAGAATTGCCATTATTTTGTCCATGTGTGTCTAAAATATGACCAGTGTTTTCCATTTGCATAAATCTGATTTAATAAACAGTCACACCATTAAAATAGAACATTCTTTTCAATGAAGGCTAATTACACATCATATAATGCCTGGTCTTTAATGAGGATTTCAATAAATGTTCGTTGATAATGATGATTATTAAAATGATATGTTAAGTCTGTCTCCTCATGTGAGGAATGCTTTGTTTTGAAATGTTAGACTTACAGCTTTGCCTAAAAAATTTTTAATTAAAATCACCACTTTGGCATGAAGCTTAAAATGTGCAAAGTTGCTGCAATTAGTGCATTGTGCATCCATATGGATGTTACCAAACAGCTTTCAACTTAAAGGATTTGGGCTATTTTGAATGATGGGCCTTCTGTTAAGCTTAAAACAAAGCCCGTCTATCTCTGCATTCATTTTAATTAATATTCTCTTGCTGGTCTCAAAGATGTGTTCTCTTCTAGGGAGAAGAAGCTGATTATCGTAAATCAGAAATAAGTTACAGAAGTAGGTTTGACTAATTTTCTACTTCCTTCTGTTTCATACCATTTCCTCTGACCCCTACCCCCTTCTCAAGAAGCCTCAATGCAGTGTCAGAGAAACTGGAAAACACTAATTTCAGATATTCTAAAAGAAAACCTGTATTTCTAGCCAAATTATAACACATTAAATTCACTCAAAGAATAAGGAAATTAAGCTGTCCCAGATTTTCTGAATTCAGTATAAAGTTTAAAATGTACCACTTTGAGTCCTGCATCCATATAAAATCTACAGTATAAAATTTGACTATGTTATATACAAATACGTGTATATATATGTATTTGATATTTTCACTTTAGAGAGATTTGTGCTTGCCTAGGTGCTTACAGTTGAACAACCTTATGTGTGGACTTAATTCTCTATAATAGGAAACGCTACTTGAAGATGAATTAGATCCAAAGATTTGTTTGTTTTTCTTGGTATTTTAAGCAAAACCAAACTCAAAGTGGCACCGTCTTGTAAGTGTGTTTTTTTCTTTTTCCGGGACATTGTTCATGTGAAACCTTATTGACATAGTACTTGGGGAAGGGAAGCTTTCTGGACTTTGTTCTCGACAAAATCAGAATAAATTCTTTAAACAGTTACGTGCTTTAGTTAAGGCCCTGGTTTTCCGACTGTTCAAATATCTCCCCTACAACCAATCTCCATATACCTTTCAGAAGGATATTTACTCCAGTGGTCACTGGGATCCTCTGACTGCCTGGGTGCCCAAGTAAGACCCATTTTGAATGCTTGTTTAAAAGGCATACAGCTAAAATGATTTTTTAAATTTTCATTAAACTCTTAAGAATAGGCTAAATGTGAAAAATTACAAAGCAGAATTGTAATTTACCAGAACATGTGGGTAGAATAATTCATCCAACATATGACTGGAAAGGCACAAAATCAGTAAGTCCACTATAGAACACCACCATGGTCCTGTTTTTCTCTTTCATTCTATCATTGTGGAAACCCATTACACATCCACCAAATTTGACACAAAGATATCCTAATTTTTTCATTATTACCTGGATTATTTATTTTTATTTCCTTTTTGAAAGCATGTAATTAATTGCATGCCTATCTTTAAATGCCTCCTTATATATCAATATTTTGAATTCTGCATTTGAGAGGAGGTTGGAATGAGTTTTGTTCTAAAGCTAATACATAAAGCTAAATTTGCTCAAATCATAATTGTTTTTTTCTTGAAGAGAACCTAAACATGTTACAGTTTTATACTGTCTTTACTGTTTTCAGGTAGCTTTCTTTCTGTCAAATGTTAGTATTTTTTTTTCTTCTCTATTAGGCATATTTACAAAGAAGTCTCTTAAATAGAAATGAGCGGATTACCTCACAGCTTCACATACATCCTGGAGAATATCCTGTTCACAATTTAGGCGATGAAAGGAAAACCTACAGTTGTTTTAATTTGGAACCAAAATAATCACTTCTCTCCAGTGAGGCTTAGAGGGGGAAAAAATGTGCCAGAGTTGTCTTGTAGAAAAAAGAGTACTTTGAGGAAGGGCAATGCAGCAGAAAAAATAAAAATAATAAAACACAGTCAAACAAACGCAGAACCTTAGAGTGCATAAATAGGCCAGTGAAACGCAGACCACCTGATCACATTGAAGCACCCTGAGCGGGGGTCCTCAGCAATGTTGTCCCTCCGGCGTGTAAACTGCGTGCATGTGTGTAGGGGTGTGTGTGTGTATGTACACACAGAGATTTAACAGGGAGCACAGAGGGAATTAGAAAGAGCCTGGCTCGTTTTTAATTTGGGTCTGTTTGCTTGCATTTAGCACTTAAGGGCTTCTACATTCAGTTCGCTCAAAAGAGTGATGAAGCACTCCTTGCTTATGCCTCAAATCAGAAATGCATGAAGTGCAGCTGCAGAGATAATACATTTTCCCCACAGGCTTTGGCTGAGCAAATTAGGTGTCAATGGGGTGCCTGCGCAGGCAGTACTCTCTCTAATTAGTCTCTTGAGCCTAGTTGGTGGCGGGTATGAGATGATCTAATCAATTGGTGTGTGTCTGATGGCTCGTGTAAAAATCCTACCAGGCAGACTCTCTCCCACAGGTCACCCACCTGCACAGCGGGACTGCTCATTTTCATTTTTCATCTCCTCCATCACATGATGCTGACAGTTGGTTTTAAGAAAATTGAATCCAAAAAATATCTAGTTCATAGGGCACATGGGTCAGAACAAAGTTGCATTATGGGTACCAGCGATCCAATTAATTAATATTTATAGCCAAGAAGCTCTATGTAGATATTTCTGAATAAGGATTTTATCAATCAAATCCAATTTCTTGTTTAAAACATTCATTTCTAGAGAGAAAGAACATTGTAAAAGCTGAAAGCAAGATAAAAATGGCATCCATTAATCTTATGATTTATATACCTATGAGTGGCTATGCACATAGTTGAGCTTATAATTCATATTCACTGTTAATTTGTATTGTGCGTGCAACATATTTTAATAATAAAGGTAAGAGAAAGGTTTACATTGATATATTTTGCTTCCCTGTTATTCCCTCTCTCCTTCCACCTAAATCCCCACTCATCAAGTGCATGATTGCATTTAAATTTTCTTAAAAATTTTCCAGCAAAAACTGACCTACCTTATATGTACTCATTGAAAATTGAAGCTGATGCTGCCCAAGGAGGGAGAAGGGACATTCCATGCTGCTGGCTGACAGCACCAGGCAGGGTAGCTGGTACAATTTGGGCCATTCGGAGTCATCTCACAGAGATGTGAAAGAGTCTGCCTCTCATTGGCACCTCCCTTCTAAATGTCTAAGCCCAAACCTAAGTAATGGGCTTATCATAATCACTGTGTTCCCTGTTTATTATCCGGTTACTATTATTACATATTATCCTTTATTATGCAATTCTGTTTATGCCCTAGGTTAGGTACGTGTGATTCTCTTAGAGATTACACTCGAAGAATCAGGACAAGGCAAGAACAAGCATCATCGATGTCTAAAAAACATCTTAAGCCAACAGGATAGTAAATATGCCATTGACTGTGGTGACAACATAGTTTATTATTACATGAAATTAGATGTACTAGAAATCAAATCATTCCTTTCAAATGTAATGTCATGGAGTTAAAAAAAAAAAAAGTAAGTTTTGCCTACAGGAAGGTGTTAATCCTACCAACCATCCTCAGGCTGGTGGTGTATCTGTGGATGGCCTGCTCTGTGTGCAGTACTGTGCTATTTCACAGGCATCACATTTGCCTTCAGTGAATGTGCCATAAGGAACTCTACATATGAGAACATATTTTACCCCCAAGTTTTCTGATTCTACAATTTCCCCTTTATTCATTCAGCAACTGTATATTGAGTGCCTGAGCCAGGCCTGGGCTGTGCTCTGGGGACACAGCAGTCAACAAAATCAAGCTTAAGAACATACTGATACCACCTGTCCCCTGACTTGCTCTTTCATAGGAAGTGTCTTCACACTTCAGGAGGGACTAAATGAAGTCTCTGGTTCAGGCGGTCATTGTGGGTACCAGGTCTCCATTCTGTTGATTAAAGTGGTGAAAGAGGGGAGAGCCAGGAAAGACCACATCATTTGGATATAGTTGTAGGAACGCCATGCCTGGGCAAGCAGATACCAGGACAGACCTAAAGCTCCCATTTAGCTGGGGTGGGCAGGCTTCCACGAAGAGCTGGAATCTCAACTGCTGTTTAAAGTACATGGAAGAAGAAGGACAATTTTGTCATCTGCTTAATAAAAATATCAAGGCTGATAGTGGGGTTGAGGATTGGCTGAGGATGCCTGTGGATAAATGTGCTTGAAATACTGTGAGGATGAGCGCTCTCTCTTCTTCATATCATGGCCCTCAAGAAAGATGCCAGTGCCTAGATCAGAATGCATAGTTACATGGAGCAGCATGTAGAGCACGTTATTTCATTTCCCTGAAAGAACAAGGGTAGGCTGGGGACAAAGGAGGTTGTTCCCATGTAATTATTTTTGCTAGGGTGGTGAGTTCTTTAAGAAGAGGCTTGATAGAGGCATATCTGCACAATCAAGCAAGGATGAGGAGTGGTCAAGTGAGCCTCATGGAGAACCACCCACAGGCAGCAAGGATTTGAGATAATAACTGTTGGGATATAGAGGTAGCAAAGGTCCTATGTGTGGTATCCATCTACCCCCAGGCCTCTCCTAGAAACTTAAGAAAGGGCTTTTGTTTACATTTGGCTCAGTCACTGAGAACAGAACTCTCAAGAATAGATGGTTACCCCTACCTCATACCATTTACAAAACTTCACTCAAAATGGACCAAAGATCTAAATGCCAGGGCTAAAACTATAAGACTCTTAGAAGAAAACATAGGGGTAAATCTTCGAAACCTTGGATTTCACAATGGATTTTTAGATATAACACCAGAAGTATAAGCAACAAAGGAAAAAAAAGAATAAATTGGACTTTGCCAAAATTAAAAACTTTTGTACATCAAAGGACACAGTTAACAGAGTGAAAAGGCAACCTATGGACTCAGAGAAAAATCATACTATAAGGGATTAATATCCATAATTTATAAAGAACTCCTACAACTCAACAACAAAAATACAACCCAATTTAAAAATGAGCAAAGGACTTGAATAGATATTTCTCCAAAAAAGATACTGATATGGCCAACAACCACATGAAAGGGTCCCCAACAGCCTGGCCATGGTGGCTTATGCCTGTAATCCCAGCACTTTGGGAGGCCAAGGCAGGTAGATGGCTTGAGCCCAGGAGTTCAGGACCAGCCTGGACAACATGGTGAACCCCTGTCTCCACAAATACAAAAAATTAGCCAGGCATGGTGATGTGTGCCTGTAGTCCCAGCTACTTGGGAGGCTGTGATAGGAGGATCAGCTGAGCCCAGGAAAGTCAAGGCTGCAGTGAGCTAGGATTACATCACTGCACTCTAGCTTGGGTGACAGAGCAAGACTCTGTCAAAAAGAAAAAAAAAAAAAAAAGGTGCCCAACATCATCGATCATTAGGGAAATGCAAGTGCAAATCAGTTGATACCCACTAGGATGGCTATAATTTTTTTAAAACAAACAAATGTTTTGGCGAAATTGGAACCCTTGTACATTCCTGATGGGAATGTGAAATGGTACAGTCATGATGGAAAACAGTTTGGTAGTTCCTCAAAAAGTTAAACATAAAATTTCCATATGACTTGCCAATTCCACTCCTAGATATATACCCAAAAGAATGGAAAACAGTGTTTAAACAAATACTTGTACATGACTATTCAGAGCACCACTATTCACTGTTAGCCAAAAGTTGAAACAACACAAATGTACATCAGCCAATGAATGGATAAACCAACTGTAGTATATTCATACAACAGAATATTATTCAACCCTAAAAAAAATGAAGTACTGATTCATGCTACAACATGGATGAACTTCAAAAACATTATGCTAAGTGAAAAAAGCTAGACAAAGTGGGTAACATGTTGCGTGATTCCATTTGTGTAAAATGTTGAGAATGGGTAAATCCATAGAGACAGAAACATGAGTATTAATAGTTGTCAGGGACTGGGACAAGGAGAGAATGGGGAGTGACTGCTTAAAGGATATAGGATCTCCTTTGGGGGTGATGAAAATGTTTTGGAACTAAATAGAGATGATAATTGCACAACATTGTGAATGTACTAAATGCCACTAAATTATATTCTTTTAAATGGTTAATTTTGTTTTATGTAAATTTTACTTCAATTTTAAAAAATAATGGAAAGTTAATATGCCAGAAACTCATCATAGTAAGTGGGGGAAATGGGCAGATGGTGGGGATGATGCTTGCTTTCTTTCTTTCTTTCTTTCTTTCTTTCTTTCTTTCTTTCTTTCTTTCTTTCTTTCTTTCTTTCTTTCTTTCTTTCTTTCTTTCTTTCTTTCTTTCTTTCTTTCTTTCTTTCTTTCTTTCTTTCTTTCTTCTTCTTTCTTTCTTTTTGAGAGGGAGTCTTGCTGTATTGCCCAGGCTGGGGTACGTGGCACAATATCAGCTCACTGCAACCTCCACCTTCTGGGTTCAAGCGATTGTCCTGCCTCAGCCTCCCGAGTAGCTGGGACTACAGGTGCACACCACCACTCCTGGCTAATTTTTGTATTTTTAGTAGAGATGGGGTTTCACCATGTTGGCCAGGATGGTCTCGATCTCCTGACGTCGTGATCCGCCCATCTCGGTCTCCCAAAGTGCTGGGATTACAGGCGTGAGCCACCGTGCCCGGCCACTATTCCAATGGTTCCTGAGCGTAAGAGTGGAATTTCTGCTCTCTGGACAAGGTAATGCTAGGTTGCTGCTATGCAGGGGTGATGTCCTTGATGCCACAGCCTGTGTGGGCAGCAGCAGGACAGGTGCACTGTGAAGTCTCAAAAAAAAGGACAAAACCTTTGGGATCAGGCACCATCCAGGGTTCCCCCTGCATCTGGGAAGATGACTCTATGGCCCCGTAGCTGGGGACACGAAGGCCTCACCAGGCCTTAGTGACCAGCAGCTTCTAAACTTAGCTAAGGAACTGGTTCTGGGACTCAGTGCGGCTAATGAACCGATCCCTCAGCTATGCGCCTTGAACCTGGGAGTGTTCCCACCTATCCTGGCAAGGCATTCTTTTCCCATCCTGGAGACTCAATGAAAATGCTTACGGGCCAAAAAGAAGTATGGAAAGAGGCAGAGTGAAGCTTCCCTCTTTTTGCTTGAACCATTCACCCACAAGTTGTTATTGTTTTGAGCAGGCATTATTGGAAACATGCAGTCCTATACAGGATGTTGGGAAGAGGCTGCCAATTCAGGTCACACTGGCCAATTTTCTTTCTGCTGAAACTGAAATAATGATAATAGGCAACCAAGGAATTATATACAGCTGAATTATTTTAAAAGCATGTATGTGATCCATTTTTCTATTTCATGTTCATAAAAATGAACATAGTGATATGTCCTTTTAATGGTCTATATGATGCTACAGGCACTTAATTAAGACCAGTATTATTACTAATGATTTAGGGAAGGAAATTTGCTGAATTTCTTTTTCTCTAAATAATCTAAGGGGAAGATAGACCAATTCAATTGGTGGAGTTAAATGATTTTAAGAGAGGAAAGTGTAGTCAGAACATTTGTTCATCATATTAGAAGGATTTTTTTGGTTAAGGAAACTATTCTGCTTAATATTTATGTGTTTGGAGTGGCTGTAGGGAACATCAGTGGGCTCACTTTGGACTGACCAATTTTGATGTCTCATGTAATTTAGGAAAAATGAATGGTGTCGATTTTTTATATAACAATTTTCTATTTTCCTCCTTCCAGGATTAAGTTGTCATCATTCTGGGAAGAAAAAAAAAACATTAATGAGGAGGCCAATAATATGAAGGGAATCATGGATCAGTTTTCTTTCGCTCCCTGTGGTGGATTTCACTTACAAGAAAATTGAAGCTGGCAAGACCCTGTTTTCTCTGCAATTTATTTAAAACCTTGCACGCATTTGGATACCTTGTGATTTCCAAGAACTATGTGAAGATTAAGCTTTGCTTACTGATACATGGCATGTATTCTTTTCAGTCTTTTGTGTTTGATTTTGTTTGATTTCCCTCTGCAGCGCAGTGTCTCTGTAAAGGTTTTTATGCTTTCACCAGCCATGTCTTAAATACATTAAGACAACACATTTGGTGTTCACACTTCTTCAGTAGTGTCTGTACTTGAAAGCCACAGAGTGGCATAAAACAACGTGTATTTTCTTTGAGAGCAGTGCACATTTTGCAACCACTAGGAGGGAAATTTTCTGCTAAAGCAAACCCCTGTTCTCTGACTTGACAACTTGGCCCCTGACTATGAGGCCCCACCTGTTGCTTACCTTTTGAGGTAATTTTGCAAATGTGGTTTTTTTACTTGGAAATAACTGCACATTTATATATAGGATATTGGACTCTGCTTAGCATTTGCAAGCCACATAGCATGACTGTTTTTTGAATAGGTTGGAACTGAAAAAACAATTATCAAATGTTAAGAACAAAGACAGGGATAAATTGCTTACATTTCAACCTCTGGAGATTGAGGTAACTTTTTGTGTCTGGGTCTTGTCAACATCTTATTTTTTCCATCCATTCTGTTACACTTTGTATTTTCTAACTGTAGAAAAGAGTGAGGAACAGAATGTTTTAAATCTGGTGCAAAAGAACTATATCTGTTGGATGAGTCTTGAAAGCAATCTTGGCCGTTAAGGCTTACAAAGTAAATTACAAAGTGATCCAGTTCAAAGTTTGCTCAGTTACAACAAAGCACCTTTAAAAAGAAAGTACATTTTTAAAAAACATTCCAAGCCAATTGGAAGACATCACTGGGTTCCTTACTTTAAGACATCTCCTGGAATAACTGTTCAAATGCAGGTTTTAGAAACAATGCAGGAATCTTGCTTTAAAGATGGAAAAGTGAATGGCTCAGCTTCCCTTACTCAAGGAGTTGAGGGACCTTGGAGGATGAAGACACCAGTATGTGACACTGGGGAAAAGTGGACCAGGCATGTCTTTTGCTTTGATCTGGAGGGAGGGCTGCCTGACGCAGGCCGGCTCCCGGTGGGGCAGGCCTCGCTGCAGAATGCCCAGCAGTACTGCGGCCAAGGGGGCAGTTAGGAGACTTCATCTAAAGCATGAAACTTGGATTCTCTGTACACAAATTCCTATGGAAATACCTTCGTGTACACTGTCTTACATTTTCCTATTAGTCAGAAAGAAGGAGAGAATGAGTGAGTTCTTGAAATGTGTCCCACTGTTTTAGGATCAAGACTAGGAATTAGGAGCCAGGTTGACAAGGACTTTTTCTGAGAGTTGGGTGAGGGTAAAGCTTTTGTATAATCAAGCTCAATACACCAAGGAAACTGGACCCAGAATTCCTAAACTTTAAAATGGTACTGTCTCCGGAGTGGAGTATGGGTGGTTATGTCATAGTCATAGTTCATCCTACCCAGATGTAGCATTCCTTGTAAACTTTTAAGTGCTAAGCAAGGAATTATTCACTGATTGGTTTTAAAGACAGCAGAAAATACCCAAGTGAAGAATGTCTACTGTTTGCTACCTAGAAATCTTTTCCGTTCCTCTTTCATACATTCCAACCCACTGGAAGTCTTTAGAGGTATTTAGATTTAAAATATAC
Source organism: Macaca nemestrina (assembly GCF_043159975.1). Classification (NCBI taxonomy): domain Eukaryota; kingdom Metazoa; phylum Chordata; class Mammalia; order Primates; family Cercopithecidae; genus Macaca; species Macaca nemestrina. Next base: position 70,811,635 of record NC_092128.1, read on the forward strand.
TTAAATTAGGATTTCTTAAAGAAAATATAGGGAGAAAACTTTACATGCTGTTAAAAATGACCTTTCCTGTGATTTGTTTTGAATCATTCATTTGGAGAAGACATGACTTTTGTATTTCACTAAGTTTAAAGCAAGAGCAACTGATGATTAAATGTTGCTTTTTAATAAGGTTTTTAACTTGAAAATATTTAATGTTGAAAGACTTCAATTAGGGCTATCAGAGTTATATGTCCCTGTCACAGGTAACTTCTTCGGAGAAGTGAAATATAACACTACTCAGTGGAGGGAGAAATCTGTTTTGTTACAGAGACATACCTCTCAGAAGGTCAGGAGGTTTTGAGTACTCTATCCTTGCCAGCCATACAGGAAATCCGAAGTTTGGTGTGTGTGTGTGTGTGTCTCCCCCGTCTCTCTCTTTCTTTCTCCCTCCTCTCCTCTGTCTCTTTCTCCCCCAAATCCCTCTCGCTCCCTCCCTCCCTCTCTCCTTCCCCTATTTGCAATCATATTCTCCCTCTGCTTCTTTTCTCTTCTGCCCTCTTTGTGGACAGTCATGAAAATCAATTCAGACTGTGTTCATTAGCAGATTTATTATTCTATTGAGAAAGTGCTGGAATGTTTTGTGAGATTATTTTTGTATGAAGGAATAGCTTGAACTCAAACAGATGGTAAGAGTAGTACAAACACCTTTAGCACATCACTGCACGCACAGTATTCTGAAAGGAGATTTGACACTTAATTCCCATTTTCTTAAAAGAACAGTTTTGTTGACTTAAAAATATAAGATACATAGGATGTGAAAAAAAAATGTTTGCAGTGCTCAGCAAAAAATAGGGTACATAAAGCAGGGTGGCTGTCCACCCACTGATGCTGGGGTGAGAAGCGATTTCTACCTCCCGAGAGTGATTAGAAAGTTTCCAGGAGCACCTCCAGGCTTGCAAAGAAAGTGAGGCCTCTTGGTATCCTTTCGTTAGTGTGTATATGACAGCCAGTATAATCAATACCCTAGGTTATGTGTCTATATAAGATACTCATCTGTGAATATTATTGGTTTTGTAATCTTTGTTATATAAGAGGATGTTTAGGCTGTATATACCGGGGTAGATTACTGCCTGCCCCCTATACATAGGAATATGCTGCATAATTGCGCATAACTTCCATCTCCCTTACTGGCTTGTAGGCAGAGGAAACTGTATATGTTACTGCCTTTTAATTTTCTCATACACCAAAAACACACAAAAAAAATCAATAAAATAAGCAATCTTCTATTCTCATTCCTTTTCCCACAGCAGCATATTTTAGAGGCACATACAAAACCTACATTCTCTAGTTGGGAGTGGATTTTTTAAATTTTCCTTTTATCTTTTATTATTTTTTTGTATGATGCACTGAGATGTGTACTTTCTAACAGGGGATTGGTACCCAAGAAACGTGGTAGCATTATTCAGAAAACTATTATACTTTCAAATGACACATAGTAAGGAGAATGGAATAATACATGTTGCATATTTGTTACCAGTTGTAATTTGTCTGTATTATGAAAGATGTAATGGTTTGTCAGCTGTCACTGTTGTTTTCTTGTAACATGATATGGAATAAAGTATAGCAGAATCTCAGTACACGTTCTAGGTACATCTTCTTGGTGAATGCCTAGTAAGAGCATATGCCATATCAAAGAAACATTGACTTAAAAACCTCTTGAACACAACCACTCTTACACAGTGAAATAAGAGAACAAATACACAATATGTGGGAAGGAATAAGTTAGATGGAGTGGTCCAGGAGTCTGTTAAACCCTCCTCTTTCCTTGATTTGCTGTGCCAAATTTATGTAAAGGAGTAGAGGCCATGTGAAACAGATCCACGAGCTGCAGGATCTTCACGGTTCCCCCGGCCTCTTCCTGATGTTCACACATGTCACATGTTCTGCGCATCTCAGATGCATCTGGAGCCTTTCTGGTTTTGTTTAATGGCAGCCCTATTTATCTTTTATTGCCTCCTCCTCTATTTTTTGCACATATTCAAAGATGGGGTGAGTAGGTTACCCTCCACTGAATACAAATCAAAGCTTCAGTGTACTGGGGTTCTGCCAGAAGCCTGACTGTTCTTTCTGAACTGAGCTTTCTTCCCTGAGCACCACGTAGGGGGCATCTGCACCTGAAACTGCAGGGCATTCTTGGGATCCCACGTTTGGATTGACAGTGCCAACCTGGGAGGCCAGTCCCTTTTCCATCATCACCTTTTCCTTCCTGTCAGATATGTCATAACCCCAAACAGGCCCTCGTGATTTGATAAATTGCTAATAATTTCATGCCAGGTATTTAGTGACTTAAAAGTGTTCACAGGCCGGGCGCAGTGGCTCACACCTATAATCCCAGCACTTTGGGAGGCTGAGATGGGTGGATCATCTGAGGCCAGGAGTACAAGACCAGCCTGGCCAACAAGGCAAAACCCCATCTCTACTAAAAATACAAAAATTAGCCAGGCATGGTGGTGGGCGCCTGTAATGCAGCTACTCAGGAGGCAGAGGCAAGAGACCCGCTGGAACCCGGGAGGCGGAGGCTTCAGTGAGCCAAGATAGCACCACTGCACTCCAGCCTGAGCAACAGAGAGACTCTGTCTAAAAAAGAAAAAATGTGTTCACAAGTTTCCGTTCCATGTTAAGAGGACCTGCAGGACTCCCAGCTTTCTTCTGGGCAGACCCTTACCCACCAGGACCAGCTACCTGATGTTTTCCTTCCCTTGCTCTTCTGTAACCTCTGTGATTTCAGTTTGTAAACCCTTCGCACAAAACCAAACATAGGTGTCCTCAGCCGATGCATATTTCTCTCCAGAAAGCTCATGAGAGTGACCGCATCTTCATCCCCCAAGTGCTTTTTCTGTTTCTCCTGAAGCAGTAAATTGTCTATGCACAGGCAAATGCATTTCCAGACAGTTGCTGCCACCACTACTGGATTCTGGAACGGGAGAGTGCATGGAGGTAGACTTCATAGTAGCCAAAGTAGAGATAATAGGCACATTTCTTAGTTAAACGGGAGCCATAAGTTACCCTTGAAACTGATTAGAATTAATAGAAGTGTGAAAATAGTAACTTGTTCCAGGGAGTTGTTTCAAGGGAGCAAAATGTATGGCACTGCTTCACCTCCTAAGAGCTACAGTAGCCCGTAGGCCCATTGTTGAGGTCACTCCCAGCAGCCTTGCGGCAAGCTCACATTTTAGAAATGTAATCACATCAGCTCTTAATAGAAGAAAGCAGGGGATGGAGGAGGCCAAAGAAACAACTTTGAGAAATATTTTTAACTTTTTTAATGTGGCAGTAGAAATGTCAAGCGTCAACTCAGTTCCATAATTGCCCAGTGTTCCTGTCTTTCAGTGGGGCCTATTCCAACTCTGCCAGGTTGGAGGATGTGATGTGTGCTCACTGAGGCAAGCAGTTCGAGTCAGGAGGGCGGCACTCCTATAGTCGCTGTTGGCCTCCAGAGTAAAGAGAAACCAGAGGGGAAGGTGTTGGAGCAACCTTGTGCCACTGGGTTAACACGTACAGTTGCTGAATAATGGCGGGCATTGTAAATCTCTGCAATGAGAACCCCACAGTGGCCCAGCAGCCTGCTGCTACCAGTGGGTGGTGGCGTTATGGGCATTAGCTTTGAGAAGCTTATGTAGCAGAGGGGGCTAGGATAAAGGACACAAATCAGGGAAAAACTGACAAGATTAAAAAAAAATCCAAGGCCTCGTATTTACTGTTCATCCCCCATGCTCTCGGTGTGCTATATTGTCTGCGTTGAGTCATGCTGAGAGAGAGCCAGGCACAATAATAGCTCAGAGCAGCCTTGCAGCCCCGGAGCCATCCTCTGCCAATGGTGCTGACTGTGCTAGTGGAGAATGGGATTCTGATAGAGCTGTCTTTTTTCTCCTTCCCTGCGAGACCACCAATAATTATGGAGGGCATGCTGCACAGATGGCGTAAGGGTTCCCCGTTGGGGTGTATCCTGAGAAGTGACCCAGCAGGGGTCCCTGCAAAGGTATGTGCTACATAGCCCAAGGTGTGCCTGCCTGCGAGATGCAGACAATGCCAGGCAAGTCCAGGGATACATGTTTGAAACAATGGTTCAAAGGTTTAGAGAGGTTAAAATGGAACTTAGCTTATAAATCATACTACAGTGAGAAACAATTAGTCTTTTGCCCCCTCTCCATCTTCAACCAGATCTCATCACTGGGTACCTTTCTTCCTCAAAAAAGGCTGTAATCCACTAAGATTCACTGGGAAAAGCAGGCCAGTCCTGCAACCACCTTGCTTAACATTTGGGAAATTCAGACCTTCATGTATTCATTCCCTTAGCCCAGTGGTTCTTAGCCCTGACTCTTGTTTGAATCACCAGGAAGTTTAAAAATAACACCCCCACCCCAGACCATTCAAGAAATATTAGGGGTGGGGGTCTGCTTGGAGAAATCAACAGGTGATTCTATTGTGCAGCCAGCGTGAGAACCGCTAGACTCTTCCTTTCCTCCTGCCTGTCTGCTACTCTAGGGTGAGGGTCCGGAAACTGTTTCTATAAGGGCCAGATAGTGAATACTCTAGACTTTCCAGGCCTCACAGTCTCTTTCCCAGCTACTCACTTTGCTGCTGTAGTGTAAAAACAGCCATGCACAATACATATGTGTATTGTATTCCAGTACAGCAATTTGTGGACACTGAAATTTAGGTTTCATATAATTTTTACATGCCACAAAATTTTGCTTTTGATTTTTAAGAATGATTTTAAAATTAAAAAACTATTCTAAGCTCACATACCTCATTAAAAAAATGCAGTGGGCAGTAATTTGCCTGGGGGCTATAGTTTGCTTACCTTGGTTTAGAATACAGCCCTAGTAATGCGGTAGACAAGAACCACTCCTAACATTTGCAGGACCCAGGGTAAAAGCAAAAATGAAGGCCCATATACCATATATCTAAATATTTAAAGATATACATCCAACTAACAAAAAACTAAACCTATTCTATTCTCTTACTTTGAAATATGTCTTTATAATGAACTTGAAGGCCAGATTCACGGTTAGATTCTTGGACTCCTCAAAGTTCCTCACCAAAATGAGACAGTACAGAGGGAACCAGTTCAGCTTGAGACTGACCCACTTCTTTTCACTTCCCATCCCCAGCTCCATCCACGATGTAAGGGGCCGCAGGTGCATGTGTGTGGACATCCCAGCCCGCACATCCCCATTATCCATAACTTCAGCAAGCAGTTCCTCCTTGGCCAGCCCTTGGGGATGAGGTACATGCCCTCAGGAGGGTGGTCTCAGGGAAGACTCCATTTGCAGAGAGTATTCCAGGGTCATGGACATCTGGAGTATGTGGAGAAGTGGGGGAGATAAGTTCCTGTTGGGCATGGCACTATGGCTTCCTCATTCTGTGGAGAAGGGCTATGTCTACAGAAGGCTGTTTGATCATAGAAACCAAAATGGGGGCCCCTCTTGCCTGGGTCTAAGTGCACTACTGGTGAGTGGTAGGAGTCTAAGAAATAGCTCCAGTGAGTTTTCAGGTCCCTTGTGTGTTTCTTTGGCTTGGTCTACTCTGAACTCATTAAAACAAGCCTCATCATAATGCGAGGCACAACCAAGGCAAGGGAACACAGATTTTTTCAGAACATCTCTTAAAATTAAAGGATCTGGCCTCCTGCCAGTCATGTACTGGGAGTAGGTGCTACCAGTTCACAAAACCAGTTCTAAAATACTTAGGAATTTTGTAAGGCAGTCCTTAAATCATTGACAGTTTGAAATCAGATGGAAATATTTACACCACAGAAATTGGCAAACTCTGTAAATCATGTTTGGATTTTGTTGTTGTTGTTTTTGATAAGAAGTTTCCAGCACACCACTACCTCTCATGTGCACATCCTCTGCCCTCACCATGTCGAACTTCCCACAGATCCCTGGATGTTCCAGGCATTCTCATGGTGCTGTTCTTTTGCACACACTGTTCTCTCTGATTGGAATAACCTTTCCTGTGTTTTGATTAAATTCCTCTTGATCCTTTTAAGACCTTTTTCAAAAATCATCTCTGCTGTAAAACATTCCAGAAGTCCCCTGAAACAGTCTCTCCCTCTTCCATGTCCCCACATCACTTTCAAAATAGTACCATACAGGTCTTATTTTCCGTCTCTGTATCCTCAAGCCTGAAAATGGTGTCCAAGGTGTAGTAGATGTTTAACCATTTCAAAACAAATTAATCAATTATTAAAAGATAACGCAGATTAAATAAGAGTGAAATGGGATTTTTTTTTCCTTCTTTCTAAGAAAGAACTCTTTCTTAGGGTTTAGTTGAAAGACTTCAAACAATGTGAGTATACTGTATGTATACCACTTGTAATGATATGGGATTACATGCAAGGCAGGGCCTGGCTCTATGGGAGAAACCAAAGAGGAAAGATGTCTGCTTGTCCTCGCAGGAGCTCATGATGCACAGAGGCAGTGATTCCTACACCTGGCTGACTATCAGAATGGCCTGGGGAGCTTTCTAAACATTCCTGCTGAATTGCAGCGGCTGAGGCTGCAGCCCAAGTATATATACACTTCAGATTTCCCTCGAGTGATCTTCTGTAGGGACCCCATATGGAAATTTAAATACATAACCTCCTAAGTGGTCTGTTTGCCTCCATCTCTGTCCTCCCTCTGTCCTCTCCACCTGAAGACTCTATTCAAATTGCAAATCATTTGTGCTGCATTCCTGCTTCAAACTTTCAGTGGCTCCTTCTATCCCCTATAGTGAGTTTCAAGCTCTGTGTAATAGCATTAAGCCCTCCACCTCACCCTCACCATCTCCCCTTCCTTTCTCTCCATTTTCATGTCCTCTCCCTGCCTCTCTGTCTTCTGGCCTCAGGGAATGGTGGGTAGTTTCCACTCCTTTGCTTAGTTTATACTTACCTTCTAGCTGGGATTCCTTCTCCTCCCTCCTCAGGTGGTCACATCCCACGGCTGCTTTAAGACTCATCTTTTGCATCACCTCCTCCACGAAGCCTTTACTGACAAGGCCCCTTCCCCTGAGTAGTTGACCCTTTTCTCCATTTTTCCCTCCCTCATTCATAGAATTCAACAGAGCCTACCTAAGTTTTTTTCTCCTGGACTAGACCAGCTAGACCACATTGCACAGCCCCCCTTACAGGTGGATGTGGCCAGGTGGCTGAGTTCTGACTCATGGAATATGAACAGAACTGAGTGCAGCACTCCAGGCCTGGCCTATGAAGCATGCGTCACATGATTCCCATAATCTTCCCCTTTCGCAGCAACTCCATGCAGGTGAACATGGAAGTCACACGCTTAAGAAGATGGAGCCACAGTATACAAGAATTACTGTTTGGAATTGAGCCACATTATAATCTTGAAGGGAATTCACATTAGCAAGATGTAAACTTCCATTGTAGATTAACCGTTAAAAAAAAAACTTTAAAAGTTATTCTACACTAATGTATTCAACAAATGATAATTGAGTACCTACCACATATCTGGGGTGTTCGGGGTGCTGGAGATATGATGGTGAACAACTCACAGAGGAAAAGAGAATTTTTTAAAAGTACAATGCGTAATTTCAAGTCATAAGAGCTGTAAAAAATGGAGTATTTCTACCATTGCACTTTTTTTTTTTTTTTTTTTGAGACAGAGTCTCACTCTCACCGAGCCTGGAGTGCAGTAGCAGGATAATGGCTCACTGTACCCTCCACCTCCTGGGCTCAAGCGATTCTGCCACTTCAACCTCCCAAGTAGCTGGAACTAGAGGCATTCACCACTATGCCTAGCTAATTTTTGTGCTTTTTGTAGAGACTGGGTTTTGCCATGTGGCCCAGGCTGCTGTCAAATTTGTGGGCTCAAGCCATCTACCCACCTCAGCCTCCCAAAGTGCTGGGATTACAGAGGTTAGCCATCGCGCCTAGCCACACTTTTAAAATTTGATAACTACCTTTTATGTGCCTGCACACTATAATCTGAGATTTTGAGGGAAAGTAGTGGATATTTTCATCTTTCTATCAATAGTTCAATAAATGTTGATTAAATGAGTGAAGTTACAAGGTGTAATGTGGCAGGGACAGTGAAACATAGTGCAAAGGAAGAAGAAAAAAAAGGAGGATGTTCCTTCTAGCTGAAAGTAACTAGGAAGACCTCATGGAGGAAATGGCATCTAAGTTGAGCTTTGGAAACTGATTACCATTTTAACCCATACCTTACTGAAGTAGGGGAGAACATCACACTAGGATAAAGGAAGAACACAAAAAAAGAGATAAATATGAGAAATGCTGGGTGTTTGGGGACATCAAGGCACTCTGCTTAGGCTGGTTCATAAGGTGTGTAAGAGAGACCAGTGAGGAATAAAACTGGGCCATGGAGACCCTAGAATCTAGACTCTAAAATGTTTGAATTTCACCCCGGATTGTCAAACAAAGAAATGACATAATCTAGCCTTTGCTTTGGGACAAATCACTTTGGCCTAGGTGGCTTACCATTTTTCATTTCACCAAACATCTGTTAAGTGACTTCAATGTGTTAGACACTGAGCTAGACACTACAGGTCATGAACTGGTGAGACACTGCCCTTCCCTTACAGTCTAGTTGGGGAAGACAACTATGTAGACATGATTTCAATGAAATAAATATGTAAATACAATTTACAGAAGTACTACAGAAAAAGGTAGGATATTTTGCTTTGGTTCTGGGGCAGAGGTGGGAGTGGTGAGAATGTCTCGGAAGAACACATGTGAGTTTTCCAGAGAACATGGGCAGGCTTTCCAGACAGAGGAGCAAATGCAAGCACACAGGGGATGAGACACCATATATGCCCATCGTATTACTTTGATCATGATTCCAAGATTGCACAGTAAAAACATCAATGTTCCAAATTTTCTCTATCAAATCTATTAATAAATAGTATAATTCAAGTTATCACTCAACTTTGAAATAACAAACACCTCGGAGGGAACTCTGCACACTCCTTCAGAGCTTGATCTCCTCCCCCTCATTTCCCCAGAGCAGGGCTTTTCTGATCCCCTTCAGCACCTGGAGCTCCCTAAGGAAGTAGAACACCTAGTCTTGCTCATGTCATTTCTGCAGCTTGCACGGCACAGTTCAAGGGTTCACCAGATATTTGAGGTACAAAGAGATCCACTTTATGCACACAGAAAGCACATAAAGAGGAACCTATTGACAAGTGAGTTTTCCAGTTTTCCATGTGTCCACAGAGCAAAACAAAATATGAAATTCCCAAGTCTTTCCCATTTTCTGTGAAGTAGTGGAAGGTGTATTGAATGAATGCACCTCTGATATGAATGCCACAATGACAACAAGTGTTCTGCTATGTTTTAAAAAGGCCCCAAAGGAAAGCCACACCTTGGGAGAGGTAGGCTGAATTACCCTTTAGTGTCTATGTTTATTATCTGCTAAGTGTACTAGATAATTCACAGTAGGTTGAAGAAAGCTTTGTTTTTTTCCTGATGTTGGTCATTAATTTTAGGTGAGGTTGCACGCTTTCAATTGTTGCCAAAATTGAGATCCCAACACAAATGTCATTTAAGATTCCTCATACGCTCATCCTATGTTATGTAAAGTTTTATTCATAACTTTATTATGGCAATCATATTTTTGGTCATCTCATTCTGTGAGCCAGTGAACAGACCCTGAGAGTACAGATAAGTCCTGACTAAAATGTTGTCGCCTTTCCACAGAGGTCATCAGCTGCTGTCTAAGGTCCTGACTGTCATTAGCTGACAGGTTGGGAGGGAGGGTTCACTGGGAAGCCTGGAGCTTGCACTACCATCTAAGCCTACACTTAGGTCTGAAAGATGAAGCAACATTTCCAAGATCACAATATTATAAGTGATAACATTGAGGCCTTAGTCCAATCATTTTTGCGGTTAGGCTGAACCCTAGAAGGGCAATGCAAATGCTGCCACTCCAGTTGCAAAGTAAATCCTTGAGCTAATATTTTTCCGTTTTTCATGACCTCAGCATGATATTTAAACTCTGTGACAGACTATGAATGGGCACCCTTGTGCTGGTGGCTCTAACTCAGGAAATTATCTGTCCTTAATAAGATCACTTCGAGCCTCCAGATCTTATTAGAACTGTAATTTTTTTCAGCAAGGACTCCACATTTAACAACAGCAACAAAAAGTAGACAGCAAGCGGAAATTTCTGGAAGTCGTAACAATGACTTAGGCTGGAGCATAATGTGTGTGAGAGGGACCAGTGAAGAATAAAACTGGGCCATGGAGATCCTAGGATCTAGACTCTAAAATGTGTGAATTTCACCCTGAATCATCTAGCAAAGAAATGACATAATCTAGCCTCTGCTTTGGGACCAATCACTTTTAGTTCTCCATCACACTAAAAGCAAGTCTCGGCATGGCGCGGTGACTCACACATGTAATCCCAGAACTTTAGGAGGCCAAGGTGGGAGGATTGCTTTAAGCCAGGAGTTCAAGACCAGCCTGGCCAACATAGCGAAACCTGTCTCTACTAAAAATACAAAAGTTACCCTGGTGTGGTGGTGCACACCTGTAATCCCAGCTACTCAGGAGGCTGAGGCAGAAGAATTGCTTGAACCTGAGAGGCGGAGGTTGCAGTGAGCTAAGATTGCACCACTGCACTCCAGCCTGGACAACAGAGTGAAACTCTGTCTAAAAAAAAAAAAAAGCAAATCTCTGCCCATCCTCCTTGCTGGTGAGGACAGATGGCTCTAGCTGAGCAGTCTTGCTGAATCCCAGGGAGGAGCAGCAGAGAGCACTAGACGTGTAACTTTCCCACAGCCTCAGGAGGTGGGGTGGGGCAGCACTGCCTTTAATGCAAGGCAGTTAGTGGCCCTGCCCAGGCCCTGTGCTTAGAGGGCCTTGATCTAGCCCCCTTCTGCCTGTCCCTCCACAGGGTGTGAGGAGTCTGAAGAGCAAGGGTGTGAGCCCTCTATAAACTGTGGATAGGGCCTGTATGGGCCTCTTCCCTGTTCTTCTGAAGGTGGACCATGACTGCCATTATGAGCACCTCTACGCCTGAGGAGTGGATGAGGTGCAGCTGTTTGCATAGGCTGAAAACAGAGCTTGGATGTGTGAACTGGGGTATCCTGCAGGTCCCCCACAGTTCAGGGAGGATCTGGGGATGGGATGAGAAGGGGCCTCCACATGTGGTCTTGGGAGCTACAAATGTGCTAGAGTGGACACTGGGGGTTATTGAGAGGAAATCCCAGGGTGAACTAGACTAGAGTACCCAAGAGTTAGCAGAGCTGAAAAAGTTATTAGGGACTAGCCTTGAGGTTTGGTGTCAACAATTTCATGTGATGACAAGGGAGCCAAACAGAATAGAAAACTAGGGAAGAGGAGAGAAAAAGTGAGAAACAGAGGAGTCCAGATGAAGTCTGCAGATGTCAACCAACACTTACAACTGGTGGATTTGCACAGCAACGTGTGATACCATCTTACTAAAGAACTCTGAGAATCACCATTCACACAGAACAAAATGTGAGTGGTGCTTCCTTGTTCCAAATATTGTAGAATAATATTTGCTATTATGATTGCTATTGCTATATAACAAATTGCTGTATTTATTGCAATATAATAAATTGTCCCAACATTTAGTGTCTTGCAAAGACAACCATTTATGATCTTTCACACTTCCTATGGCTCAAGAGTTCAGGAGCAGTTCAGCTGGTTGTAGGTTACAATTGCTCAACGTAGCTGCAATCAGATGGTGGCTGGGATGGGGTCTTTAAGCTTTGTTATTTGCATATATGGTACCACAGTTGGGAAGACTCAAAGAATTGAGAGCTGAAACACCTGGAGGGGAGCACCTCTAACTTAATATGGTCTTTCCACAAGGTTTCTTAAGCGTGATGGTTGCAAGTTAGCTGGACACCTTACATGCACCAAGAGACAGCCAGGTGGAAGCTGTACTGCAGGGGTCCCCAATCCCCAGAGCTGTGAACCTGTAACAGTCTGTGGCCTATTAGGAACCAGGCTGCACAGCAGGAGGTGAGCGGTTGGCAAGTGAGTCTTCCCACCTGAGCATCACCACCTATCAGATCAGCAGCAGCATTAGATTCTCATAGGAGCACAAACCCCATTGTGAACTGCACATGTGAGAGATCTAGGTTGCACAATTCTTATGAGAATCTAGTGCCTGATGATCTGAGGTGGGACAGTTTCATCCTGAAACCACCCTGGCCCTTGTCCATGGAAATATTGTCTTCCATGAAACCGGTCCCTTGTACCAAAAAGCTGGGGGACCGCTGCTGTATTAACCTGGCATTCCATGTGGTAGAAATGCATCACTAAGGCCAGTCTATATTTAACGAAAGAGAATTAGACTCCACATTTTGATAGAAGGTGTCTCAAAGAACTGTGGACATGTTCTAAAATCATAACAGTCTGCCCTCTGATGCAAGTTATTTATGTTGATTCCATATGCAAAATACACTCACCGATCCCCCTCCTAAGAGCCATAGATATCTCAGCTGTTACAGCCCCAGTCTCAGGCTCAAGGGCCAGTAGCTCATCATCTAAATCAGGTTCAGGTGCTGCAGCTGACAGTCTTCAACTTCAGATCCTCATTCACAGCTTCTTGAGGACTGCTCCTGATCTCAAGGTCTGTGAACTAAAGTGACAAGTTGTTTGCCTTCCACAAACCCAGCATATTTTGGTGGACTAGACATAGGACAGTCACTATAGACATTTCAAAAACAGAACACATATGGTAATCAGTAGTCCACAGCAGCTCTGAAATCCAGCCAGGAACAGGTTGCCAGTTCCTTGATTACAGCTCAGTAATCTCTCTAGGAATGATTATCCCTGGCTCTTGACTCCATTCTCTGGGCTATTGGTTTCTCCCTCTGAATTATCGTTCCTGTCCTATTAAATGTTCCCCATCTGTATGGTTGAATGGCTTTCTCAGTCTGCTTCTTTCCTGTAGAATTTCAGAGGTCCAAAAGCCTCTTTTCGTTTTGTACTACCTCTGTCTCTTTTAGTATAAATTGGCAATATTTTCATTAGTACACATCTCTTTAAAACTCTGTGTGTTACTTATAAATCTAACTGGGATTTACTTGCAACCTCAATGAGATAAACTTTTTTCTACTTAATGCTTTTATCTGGCTATTGTGGTACTTTGCCCTTAAGATTCTTGGAAGCATTTTTGTTTAGTAGAGATGGCTGAGAGGGATGCCCTTATAATCTTTAAGGGATTCTTTGACTGTTTGAAAAAAGCCCATGAAGTACTTCCTTAAATCTGAGTCTTAACAACGGATTCTAGAGTTACACTGTTGCCTTCATCTTTAAACTGTAGTCCCAGCTACTCGGGAGGCTGAGGCAGGAGAATGGCGTGAACCCGGGAGGTGGAGGTTGCAGTGAGCCGAGATCGCGCCACTGCACTCCAGCCCGGGCGACAGAGCGAGACTCTGTCTCAAAAAAAAAAAAAAAAAATTACATATTATAACGTTAACCTCAGTTGCCATCTGGAGAGGATAAGACTAAGAAATAGTTGTATTTTTTGGAAACCCACAGTCTTGGCTCTTTCATATTTAACAATTTTTTCCTCACTTCAGCTCTCTGCTCTCATATTTCACTACGGGCAGCTAGAAGAACCAGGCAGCACCTTCAACATTCTGCCTAGAAATGTCCTTACTAGATTGTGAGTGCCTTAGGTATATTTTCTGTTTTCTGTGCTACCACAGTATCTAGAGGATATTGCCAGGCATTCTGCCACCTCATAACCAGGGCCTCCTTTCCTCGAGCTGCTGATACATTTTGCTCACTTTTCTTTCATCTTTTACTGACAGCCTCTTCAAAACTCTCTCCACTTCCACCCTCCACTCAGGCCCCAAACCACTGTCACGTGTTTTAAGTTTTGTTATAAAAATGCCTCACATCTATCTATTGTTGTGAAACATATCATCCTCAAAATTGGTGACTAACCTAAAAATAAACAACTTAAAAAAATGTTTCATGGTTCCTGCAAATACAGTATTCTGGATCAGCCTGTCTGGGAGGGTCTGGCACAAGAACTCTTGACATCAGATGATTCTGGGATTGGGATCCACTCAAAGGCTGCTTCACTCCCATATCTGGCACTTGCATGGGGAAGACTTGAATAGCTGGGGCTGGAACTACTGGATCTCTTTAGGCATCTTTCTGTTTGTCTATATGGTCTTTCTCTCTCTCTTTATCTCTCTCTCTCTCTCTCTCTCTCTCTCTCTCTCTCTCTCTCTGGTGGCTCTAGCACATGGTTTCCATGTGCCAAAGGAGTATACTTCAAGGGAGAGAGCACCAGGCAGAAGCTTATCTTTTGTGAACTAACCTTGAAAACCATACAGAATCACTTCTGCTACCTTTGCGAAATGAGAAGCAAATCGCTAAGGCCAGCCCAATATTTAAAGGGAGGGCAACTAGACTCCACCTCTTGATGGGAAGTGTTTCCAAGAATTTTCAGACATGTGCTAAAATCATCACACCTCTGGCGTTGAACAACACAGAGGCCTCATCCTAATACACGTGTGCCTGCTAATCAGGAAGAGTTTTGTAGAAAATTCCAGACTGGGATATTCTTGGAATTCTGGGAGTTAGGTCTCCTGATTTTAAAATTACCTGCAACTGAATGTTATCCCTTGTAATCACTTGGGAAACCTTTGTCTACCCTATTGCTTTTGAATCCTGAGGTGATAACTGCCCAGAGTCCCATTTGCCTCACAGGAAACCACGTGTTACATAGAGGAGTGATGCTGTCTGTCTCTCATTAGCTTCCTGCTTCCCAAAGCCAGGCAGCCACTGTCCCAAAGGAAAAATAATCTGCATCAAGTAGCCAACAAGCACTCTCTACATCTCTAGTCTCACTAAGACTTGCTAATGCTTGGATTTGACTTAGCCTAGGTAAGTAGCTTTTTAATACTAATTTTTAAAAACCCTGCTGTGCCAAAGAATTAAATAAGCAGTCATCTAGTTTTAAATGTTTCACAAGGAACTAAAATAATACCTTTTGGGACAGGCAATCAAGTTTTCCACCTACCTCAACAAAGGCCAAAAGAACTCTCTTGTCTACAAGGTTTTGATTGTTTTGTGGCCATAGCTAGGATAGTATACAATTTTCTAAATGTAAAGAAATGCTTGGGGAACAGGGATTTTTATTCACAGGCTAACAAATGAAAATGTGTATGTGGGTATGGGAGCTGGTGCAGGGAAGTGAGATATTCAACCCTTGGAGATGACAGGAGTCCCCTTTTCTGTATTTAGACTATGTCTTTCTGCAGTTCATGAAAATACATAGCTTGTCCTTTTCCCCTTTAAACTATTCTCTCTCTGACCTTCCTTTCCCCCAGCTTTATTTATTTATTTTTAAAAATAACTGAGTCACATGTGATTCATTTCTAAAGCTTAAGACTTATGCTCAAACACAAATTTCATTTTTCACCTCCTTAGGGAGAGTGAGTTACTCCAGAATAAGAAAGTAGAGATTTTGTATATGTTTTTGATTCTGTGAATTTATATTAAAATAAGTTGTGCAGAAAATGTGACAGACCTTTGGGTAATCTGAAGGAACCGTATTATGGACCAGAAGGGAAATGATTGAAATACACAAAGCTTTGGAGGAACCAAGGAGGAGAGATTTACATTCAAAGTTTTTTGCCTAATGCTCTTGTTGTTTTGAATGCTGAGAATGCATCTATTGTTCCAGGGGACTCCTGCAAAGCCACCTTGTTCACTTTCTCTTCCCCATTGTTAATGAGTGTTGTTTGGAGCCTATGTGGTTTTAATAGAGACTCAGCTAAGGTAAGCTTCAGAGATCATTTGTTTGGTATAGAGTAAGATGAGTGGGGAAAAGTCAGCAGAAGGGAGGGGTTGGAAGGACAGTAGGCTCTGATGACAAAATATCACATGGAATCAGTTCAACTTCCAGCTTTTAGCCTCTTAGTTTTAATCACATCTTTCCTTCCTGTGTATCAACAATATTGCTGCCAAAACCCTACAGCTAAGAGTGACATAAACATTCAAATCTCCCAGAGACAGATGGCAACATAAATCTCCATTGTTGCTTTCTTAGAGGATTCCCAGCCTATTGCCATGTGTGGTGAATGGGACATTAGAGGTAACTATTTCCCACAAGAGTGTTTTTTAGATTCACCTTCAACAAGTAAAGATGCTTCATTGTTTCGGAGGAATTTTGCTGGCTAAAATCCTAGGGATTACAACAGCAAGAGAAAGCTAATGCTTGAATGAAAGTCATCAATTAGCAACTCCACAACTTCCTTTCTGTTTGGCCTCCCAGAATAACAGATGAGGTTGTTACAGCCACCGGCCATCCTCTACCCAAAAGTCTGTCATGATTATACAGACTGGTCAGGCTAACAGGTTGCTTTAATCATAGTGAGGGGAAAATGAATGGCCAAGCCCTGTTTTGTTTTGTTTGAAGCAGTCTCACTCTGTCACCCAGACTGGAGTGCATTGGCACAGTCGTAGCTCACTGAAGCCTCAAACTCTGGGGTTGAAGCAATCCTCCCACCTCAACCTCCCAAGTAGCTGGGACTACAGGTGCATGCCACCACATATGGCTATTTTTTTATTTTATTTTTGTAGAGATGGAGGTCTCCCTATATTGCCCAAGCTGATCTCAAACTCCTGGGCTGTACTAATCCACCTGCCTGAAATCCCAAAGTGCTAGGATTTCAGGTGTGAGCCAACACACTTGACCTAAGCGCTGTTTTTGATCAGAAAATCTCAAACATATTTGAATCCGCAATCATGCACTTAACCAGACTATGGCCTTTTGCTGAATTGCCTTATTTTAAAGTCCCATTTTTCTGTTCTATGACAACCTTTAGCCAAGGCGGATTGCTCTTCACTAAATACATTGCAGCCTTAACACGTTTTTGGATATACCTAGATATTAGTCCCCTCTATCTGCAAATATGTCTTTGTTTGATTTTAGAAATCCAAATTTGCACATCTTCAGGTATTAATTATGGCTTTCATGGCAATCTGCATGACAGGAGGGGTCACTGAGTGTATCATTACTTTGAAGGGGATACCTGGTCCCTGGGATGTTCACATCTGTCTTCAGTGCCAGGGCAGAGCAAAATGAGCCCACATCAGTCTTAGGAGAGAGAACAGAGGAAATGTGAAACAGCCAATTTAAGAACCATACTGAGAACACTAAGAGACAGAATAGAGACCTGACATTTCATGAGACACATGGTACTAAGAAATAAAGATCTAGCTTTAGAAGACGAGATGGAATCCATAATCTCTGGTTAAAATCTCTTCCTCCATGAACATAAATGTTAAAACAAGCAACTTTTCACTGCCAAGGAACTCCAGCGGAATTTAAATACATCCAAAGAAGGATGTATTTAAGGAAGGACCCTAGCACAAAGATGTACCTAGCATGCAGAATCTTTTGTTTAGAAAGATAATTGAAGCTTTCTAGAGATTAAACCAATTAAAACAAAGCACCTGTGTCTCACAGAATACCTCGAGTACTGTAATGGGTAATTCTCAGGGTTTACTCAGCTCTGAACTTGATTGAACATGAGTGTCAGTATTTCCACTGCCTCTATGAAACCCAGGCCCTCGACATTTCCACCTGAACAGCTTCAAGTTTTTCTTCCTGCCTTCCACTCATCACCCTCCTAATCTTGCTCCATGATGAAGCTGAGGGAATCCTCAGAAGCCCTCACCTGCTGTACACGCTCCACTGGTTTCTCCTGCATTGGGAATCAGTCCATACCAGGCACCAGGGCCCTTCCTGACAGCACACACCTCCTCTATCTTGCTCCGCAGCCTGAAATTCAGTGCTCCCACCAGCCTGAACACTAGCCTGTTCTTTCTCTCACCTAGGGGCCTTTGTTGGGTACCCTCAACACTTCACTACACCACAATTCATACTCCATCTTGTAACTGTCCCCTCTGCACAATTTGAAGCTCTGCTTGCCCTACAGCAACGTAGGGTCTGGAAATGACAAGGACGTATCTCCCAGCTACATTCTGAGTTGTGGGGGTTTTTGTTGTGTTGTGTTTTGTTTTACTAGCTATTACTTGTTTTTAAACTATATTTCCACAAGATTTGTGACACACATACAGAAATGGTTTTTGAATATTACTGTTTATATAAAGGATAATCATGTAAACAAACAAGAGACCGAGAGGTGATTTTTCCCATTTCACCCTTCATTCTTTCTTTGTTCATTCCACAAGCCTTCTGTGTGCAAGGCACTGTGTACATAAAGAATGTTTGGGAGAGAAACAACCACCTGCGGCCACACTGTTTTATGGCCCTCTGCTTCAGGATTTTGTTTCTCCTACCTTCTAACTTATGTTCTTGTGCACATTTATTCATTTACTTAAGAAACATTTGTCAGGAACCAACTCTGAACTAGGACCTATGATGGGCATTGAGAACTCAATGATAAACAGAAGTTGTTTCAGCCTCTGTTTCCATGAAATTTGAAGTCCAATGGGGAGGACAGGCAGTATCAAACTGTCCCATAACTATACAATCAAACTGCAATTACTGCAACAAAGGAAAAAAGAGGGTACAATGAGAAGATATAGCAGGGGAGCCTGACGTGGGGACTTAGGAAATGTTTCCTTCAAGAAGTAACTTTTTCACTGAGATCTGAGGTTGGAGGAAGAGAAGGAGCAGGTGAATTGGAAGAAGCCAGTGTTGGGAGTGGAATGGGCTGGGGATCTGTGGTGAAGTTGGAGAGATGGGCAGGGACCAGGGAAATTCAGGTCATATTAAGACTTTTCAAGAATGTGAAGAAAGGATGTGATCTGCTCAGATTGAGATTTCTTAGTTTACTATCCACTAGATTGTAGATTCTTCATGTCCTGAGGCTGCATTAAACTCCAGCAGAGGGTTTTGAATGCAGTTGGTGCTAAATTGATGCTGATTGAGCATGGGGAAAGGATGTCAGTGCTGTGACCATGCAGTGGGATGTTAATGGTGACCTATCTACTTCAGTGGATACTTGTACCTCCAAACCAGGAGATGCTGCCAGAATCCACAGTGATTTCCCCTAGGCCACGCAGATCAGAGGTGAAGGGACCAGGACACTTTCTTTTCTTTTTTCTTTTTTCTCTTTGAGACAGGGTCTCGCTCTCACCCAGGCAGCATGCAGTGGTGCAATCTCAGTTCACAGCAACCTCCACTTCCTGGGACTTAAGCAATCCTCCAGCCTCAGCCTCCCGAGTAGCTGGGACCACAGGTGTGAGCCACCACACCCAGCTGAATTTTTTTTTTTTTTTTTTTTACTTTGTGTAGAGACAACGTTTCACCATGTAGCCCAGGCTGGTCTCAAACTCCTGAGCTCAAAGCAATCCACCTGCCTCAGCCTCCCAAAGTGCTGGGATTACAGGCATGAGCCATGGCTCCTGGCCCACTCTGTTTTTCACTTAAGAAATGTTTCAGTTTAGATAATTTTTCTAGAACAGAAAGAGGTCTGAGCTATCCCCTGTCTGGATGCTTACTATGAGGGTCACTATTTGGCTACTATCTCGACTGCAAAACATGTGCATTATTCCATGACTGCGGGGCAAGTGGGTTGGGAAGTGGATTCTCTTTCTCTGGTCCTTCCAGCTCTTCTGTTTCACTCAGAGTCTGTGATAAGCAACACATGGTTCCATATTCCCCGACTTTGCTCTTTCATATTCTGAAGGCTTTCGACACCCGTTAATTCATCACCACCCACAGGCTGGCCAGTGGGAATGTGGGTGTCCTAGTGGGATTCTGACTTCTGTGGGATTGACTTCTTTTATACCTTGGAATTGATGCTCAGCAAATATGGCAAATGCTCCCATTCTCTGCTAGAGAAAATGTCACCTTTGAGGTCATTAACAATACATTTGCCATCACCATCTTTAGATAGTAAGGAAAAGGCTTTTTGGAACAGAGAGAACAGATAGAGATAAATTTCAGAAGCCCTTTTCATGCAATAATGATTTTCTCAAAATGGAACCAGATTTCAAGGATCTTTGTCCCCTCCGGAGAGGCTTTTCTTCCCTGTGTGTGCACAGTATGTGAATATGATTATATAAATGCAGTGGGAAGACAAGCTCCTGATCACTCTTTAAATCACTTGATGTTATGATCTCATTTTTAAAGCCACTAGAAACCATGGTTGATGGCTAAATTACCGACATATTTTTAAACGGCTTCTGTATTTAGCTGTTTGGCTGTTTTCATCCCTTCCTCTCCCTCATGCCATTTTGTGATGCTGCCTCAGCCTCAGAGATTCAGCCTCAGAGATTCAGCGTGGCCGTCTGCTGAACACATGAATACTAAAGAATTGGTTTCCTTAGTAACAATAACCATGAGGCAGCTCACAGAACTTCCTGCCTTCTGTCTGTCCGAATTTGTTTTCTGTTGGTCACATGGAAAAGACACCCAAACCCAGCCTGCCTATATAGGATGCACATAAATGTTGTGACCCATGAGCGGAAAGGAAGCTTGTCTCTGCTGATTTCCGATTTCTTTTCTCCACATGTTGCCCTATTCTGTGTGGATAAGGCTAAGCCAGGGCACCTGTGAAGGGCCATGGGCCATGTCGGAGCTCGTTGTCTTTCTTCTAATAAAAACCTGGAACCACAAAACCATAATGCAGGACATATAAACGAGATGACCCTTTGTCTGTGGGTCACCAGCGTGGAACTTTACAAAATAGAATACATCCCATTCACGATATTTTAAGTGCTAAAAAGAAAATATTAATCGAGTAGAGAAAGCTTTGCTGGTTTTCCAGGTTTGTTTTTCAAGCGTCCTTCTGTTGTGAGAAATTGCTAGAAGCAGTACTGTGAAGCATATCATCCCACTTCACAAACTGAGGCTTAAGGAGGCAAAATGACTCCCGCATGGTGACAATGCTAGGCAGCTGCAGAGCCAGCAGTCAGACCCAGAGCTGTCTGAAGACAAAGTCCAGGGTCGCAAGCACAGGCAGAGGGAAAGTGGGTTGTCCAAAGTGCTCTGGTGTGATGGGCACACTGGCAGTTCGTTTTTGCCAGGGCATGAGATGTAGGGTGAAGTGCTGAAAGAGGCAGGCAGGCTAGCTCAGGGAGGCCTTGCCGATGAGCGTGGCTGTCAAGGGAACCTACAGAAGGATTTTAAGCAATGTTGGCAAATGATCTGATTTGCATTTTGGGAAGACCGTTCTTGGGAATTTTGAGGAGGATGGATTCGAGGGGCTAGAACTGGGGGCAAGGAGATCTGTTAGCCCCTTATAGTCAGTAGGCCTGGTAAAGAGTAATATTGGCCTGAATCTGGGCAATAGGGATGGAAAGGAAGGGACTTCCCAAAACTTTCCCCACATGGATCCTTCTGCAGACACCTTCTCCATCATAACACCTGCAGTTGAGCCTTCAGGGTCATGGGGCTCTCTCTGAGACTCACATGCTCACGAGCGAGGGCTACTCTTGATTTTGTATTTTCAAACCTTTCTGATTTTACCCTACCCTTCCAGACCCCACACTGCATCTCGTTTTCTTTTCAACTCCCAGAGTCTAGTACAGCGGGAGGCACTCAGCAAAACCATGTTGAATGAAAGGACGAATGAATTGGAACAGCCTCCAATTTCCCTCTGTTAATAAAACCTGTGGTCCTGACCATGGTAGTCCTGTTGCTGCCCTCATTCATAAGTGGTTCGGGAAGCTGGATGGATGCTCCCATCAAGCATGAGATATGAGCAACCTGGTTGTCACAATGCAAGCACTCACTGATAGATATATTGCATCATTTCCTCTCTTGGATTTGAAACTAAGTGACAGATATCAAACTTCATTTAGATCCTGTGGCTAGAAAAAAATAGAACTCCAACAAACCATCATGGCACACATTTACCTATGTAATGAGCCTGCCCATCTGCACAGGTACCCCAGAATAAAAATAAAAATTAAAAAAAAATCAGGTTATCTGTGTAGTTTCATATTTCTTAGATAAAGAGGCAAGGATGGGCCCTCTCTCCACATTGTCCTACCAAAGGAAAATAAGGCCAAAGTGTAATGCGATAGTAACGGTTTGAATTGGACACCCACACAAAGAGATAGCAGAGATGTTCCAATCAGTTGAGGACCTTCTGTGTAGCATTTTGAGGGCAGGCCAGTTCATAGCTAATAATTTTAATGGCCTCTTCCATCTGGTGGTATTAATTTGTGCTTGTCCTAAAATAAGTAAACATTTTAAAAACCAGACATAAAACCAGAACAAACAACTGTGAGGTAAGCTCAATGACATCACTCGCAATGGAATGAAGCACACAAACTATTCTGTGGCCCAGCACTTTAGCAAATAACCCAAGCCTTCCTAGTTTTTGTACTTGTTAACAAAAAATAGGTAAACCCCTCATCCACCTTTTCAGACAGCTTTACTGTTCATCTGTGTTAAGTGTACAACTCAGTGAATTTTTTTTTTTTTTTTTTTGAGACAGAGTCT
Organism: Macaca nemestrina; assembly: GCF_043159975.1. Taxonomy (NCBI): domain Eukaryota; kingdom Metazoa; phylum Chordata; class Mammalia; order Primates; family Cercopithecidae; genus Macaca; species Macaca nemestrina. The sequence goes on from NC_092128.1 coordinate 70,834,068, forward strand.
TGGTCTGTCACCCTGGCTGGAGTGCAGTGGTGCAATCTCTATTCACTACAACCTCTGCCTCCCGGGTTCAAGTAATTCTCCTGCCTCAGCTCCCCAAGTAGCTGGGACTACAGGTGTGCACCACCACACCTAGCTAATTTTTTGTATTTTTAGGAGAGATGGGGTTTCACCATGTTGGCCAGGCTGGTCTCAAACTCCTGACCTCAAATGGGCTGCCCACCTCAGCCTCCCAAAGTGCTGAGCCCCAGGCGTGAGCCACCATGCCCAGACGAATTCAGTGATTTTTAGTAAATGTACAGGGTTGTGCCACCATCACCAGGATCCAGTTTTAAAACATTTCCATCACCCCAAGAAGATTCCTTATGATCATTTATCCTGCACATCTTAGAGTTATGTAAAATTTTTCATCTGAATTTAAATAAGATTAATTTTTGTCAATAGGAAGTGGAAAAATATTAAACTTCTAATACGATGTGATAGATTGAAATTGGAGTAACTATTTAATGGCATGATTTGATGAAATAGACTTTCTCCTATTAAATAATATACCTCAAAACTGATAGAAATCATGTAAAATTTTATTTAAGATTTAGGACTGTGTCACTTGAAATCTGGTTCATAATAAGATAAGAAAATAAATAAATGAATATAAATTGAATACTCTCCAGTGCCAGGGGCTGTAGAAGCCCCTGCATTCATCTTCTCATTGAATCTTCACAACAAACTATAAAGTAGATACTATTAATAGCCACATTTTGCAGATGAGGAAATTGGGATTTAGAGAGATTAAATAACTTGCTGAAAGTTACAGAGTCAGTAAGTAGTGGAGGCATATTCAAACTCAGGCAATCTGACCCCAGAGCAGGAGCTCTTGGCAAATTTTGTATTTTCAAATACAAAATTTGAAATCTGATTTGCTGCCTGACCATCAAAGGCAGCACTGCAAGTGAGTTGGGGGAAAGAGTTGCTGAGGGATGAGAATTCAGGCTGATAACCTTGCTGTAACCCCTCCTTTCCCATTGGTTCCCTTTCCTGCACCTAGATCTACCACACAGCCTCTAGATCTACCACAGAGCCCTAGGTTTGGAATGTCTAAAGACAGCTATGCCCTCCCAAGGACTCCAGCTTGTGAGAACCGGCCACCATCCTTTAACCCAATGCTCCTTGGCATTTGCTGCACGATGGGTAGCCAGAAGCCCAACTCAGTACCCAGCATCCAGAAGAGTAGGACTGAAATGGGCAAAAGATTCAGGGACTAAACGCGTGTGGAACCCTATTCACCTTTTCTGTGACGAGATGTCTTCCTGTTAAAGAAACAAAAACCTGCAAATAAATGCAAAGGTGGGGAATGACTGTAGCTTTCATATTCTCTGATGAGGAGGCTTATGGCTTCTAAATCACTGACCAAAGGCAACAGATCACCATGAGGTCTCAGCAAAATACTGGAAAACACAACCAGCTCCTCAAAACGCACACAATTACCATATTTTAGCATCCGGACCCGCACTGAATTATTTCACAGTTATGATTAGGTTGTTAATGCAGTGCGGAATTGGACCATATAATAAGTTGGTATAGACTTTATCTAATCTGATGGAAATGCAACATTTAGAGGGCCTGGCTTTTTTTTCCCCCAGAAACAATTAAAAAGGTCTTTTTCAACTTAAGAACTTTAATATCACAGATTACATTCTTCTTTTTTTAATTGTGTTGGGATTTGGGGTGTGTGTATGTGTGAGAGAGAGAAAGAGAGAGAGAGACGGAGAAAGAGAGAGAGAGATTCCACCTAAATTATGGGCTCAAGTCATATACTTTTGTCTCTGATTTGTTTCCAGCAATCATTTACGATTTTTTTTTCTTGTTTGCTTTCTTCCCCCCTTTTCTTTTTTGCCTTTGGTGAACTGAAACTGATTTTTTTTTTTCTCCAGGAAATTCTCTGTTCCAGTCATAGTAAATACCAATTTCATTTCCATCTTATTATTTTTCTAATTAAACATTTGTCATGCAGAAGAAGATCTGAGGTGCCTGTACTTTCCATTATGTAAAATATTCAGTTATGATAATCACTCTGCAATGGTATTTTGAAGGTGTTATGGAAAGAAATCAAGGAAAATAAAATAAAATAAAATAAAATAAACTGTATTTTACCTTGGACTTTTGCCTGTCTATTTTTTCCCTAATTTGCCACAGTTGCAAATATTGACTGTCTCCTATCATGAGGGATATCAACATGCTTAGTATCCTTTAATGAGGAGAATTCTGTAAAATCTGTATCTAAAAATTTTTAAAGGTTTAAAATCTGATCCTATTTCATACAACATTAGACTCCTTTCCCATTTTGTCTCTTCTATCCACACTTAGCAAAATGTATACTTCTATACCTGATGAAATGCACTTGAGCTCAAATTGTTTCAGAACAAAGTAGGAACATGCCAGACATACAACCTGATATTTCTCGGACATTTTTTTTCTTCTTATGACAAAGCCCAAGGGGGTAGGCTCTGTGAAAGGAGAGTTTATTTTCTAAACCTTTTTTTTTGTTTGGTTTGGTTTGTTTGTTTTTGTTTGTTTGTTTTTTGAGATGGCGTTTTGCTCTGTCGCCCAGGCTGGAGTGCAGTGGCGCGATCTCGGCTCACTGCAAGCTCCGCCTCCCGGGTTCACGCCATTCTCCTGCCTCAGCCTCCGGAGTAGTTGGGACTACAGGTGCCCGCCACCACGCCCGGCTAATTTTTTGTATTTTTAGTAGAGACAGGGTTTCACCGTGTTAGCCAGATGGTCTCCATCTTCTGACCTCGTGATCCATCCGCCTCGGCCTTCCAAAGTGCTGGGATTACAGGCGTGAGCCACCGCACCCGGCTATTTTCTAAATTCTTTAAACACAAAGCTTTTCCATGTTATGGGGCAAGATATTTTTTCCAGACAAACATAACAATCACATCTTACATCTATGTTTACATCTATACATTTATATCTATATATATGTTCCATATATGTGTGTATGCATATTGTATCTATATGTATACTTTTATTTTATCTATTACTCTATAAAATCCTAGACTTAATTTTTTTTTTTTTTTTTTTGAGACAGAGTCTCGCTCTGTCACCCAGGCTGGAGTGCAGTGGCACCATCTCGGCTCACCGCAAGCTCCGCCTCCTGGGTTCACGCCATTCTCCTGCCTCAGCCTCCTGAGTAGCTGGGACTACAGGCCCCAGCCACCACGCCCGAAATTCAGTTTTATAAAGGTGGGACCATTTCCTCGCAAATTCTCAAAATGTATCCTGAGACCTTACTGTTGTGGGAAGAAACGCTTGTGTATTTTCTGCAGTTGCCACCTCCTGAAACACTGTGTGTACGGTGTGTGTAGGTATGTGTGTGTGCTACGCTGCAATAGAGAGCGCTGTTATTTGGATCTCACTGTGAGTAACTGTGTGTTTGGTATTAGGAAAATGGAAGATGCTGCTGTAGTGACCCCTCCTAGATCCCATTTACTGAGCTAGTGACTCTGCTGCAGCTGCTTTGGGTGTTGGCTCCTGAAGGCCCACAAATGCCTCTACTTCTGAGGAAATTGCCCTGGGCTAATAGGGGAGCCACCTCACTCAGGAAGTTAGTGGGAGAAGGCCACAGCCAGTGACTGGTGGATAAGAGCATAGAAGACCAGCACCTTGGCCTCAAGAGGAATCAATTCTGTGGTATGGTCAATGTTTCAGGGCCCTGCCCCATGATCCAAGCCAAGAATGGAATTTCCATGAGACCAAGTCCTTCCCCTTCCCTCTCTGGCTTCACTCTCTCTCCTTGCCAGGATTTTCCTGTGGAGCACTTTCTCAATAAATCACATACACCCAATCCCTGTCTCAGGCTCTGCTCCAAGCAACTTCTTTCAGTTTTGGATATCCAATATCCTAATCAGTAAAACACGGATAATAATTTTTGCTTAGTCTGTTTTTCAAAGTTTTGGTACAATTGGCAAATAATGTGCAAGAATTTTGTTAACAGCCAAAGGTGTAAAAATATTTCATAGGCAACATGATAAATATTATTTATGTTAATATTTAGCTTCGATGAAAATATAGCTGAGTTCCCCCAGTTTGGGTTTTCACACTTCAGGTTAATGTCCACTGTGCTCATTTTATTCCCCAGGAACAGCTGCTTTGTAAGAGTTGCTGCCCTGTCTGCTTTACTTTCTGCACCTGGGCTCTGCAGGGTGAGTGAGTGGAGATGTGAGTCCAGTGAAGGGCCATGTCAGACTAGAGAGCACACAGCTCTAGCCACAGGCTAAACAAACAGGAACCCAGACCTAGTCTTGCCTGATATTTAGAGGATTTTAAGTGAAGCTAGGCACCAGCTTTTTAAACAAAATCTCCAGATTCTTGAATATTAACTTTTTTTTGAGAACTCCACCCAGGCTGGAGTTCAGTGGCACAGTCATAGCTCACTACAGCCTCAAACTCCTAAGTTCAATTGATCCTCCCACCTCAGCCTCCTGAGTAGGTAGAACTACAGCTGTGTGCAACCACACCCGGCTCATTTTTATTTATTTTATCTTTTTGTGGAGACAGGGTCTTGCTATGTTGCCCAGACTGTCTTAAACTCCTGGGTTCAAGCAATCCTCCTGGCCTGGCCTCACAAAGTGCTGGGATCACAGGCATGAGCCACTGTGCCTAGCTTCTAACAATAGATTTTTAAACAATTTTAACACCCTACTATTCAAGCAACACGTGACTGGAGGCCTAGCTGAGCTAGCAGTGTGTTACTTCTGTCCGGATTTTGGCCCTGGAAAGAACAGACCAGATGATCCCCACTGAGGCCTCAATATTCAGCACAACACTCAGCATAAGGCAGATGAAAGACTCTGGATAAACAGGACCACCATTAGAAATGTGGGTTTCCAAGGAGTTAAATAAAGGACTGCTGGTTTCAGTAAATAGCTCTCTACTTTGTAAAAATCACTTAGCATATGATTCTTTTCCCTAAACAGTATTACAACATATGCAGATTTTTATTCAGTTGCCAGCTTGCTATTGCGCAACTTTTCAAGGACACTGAGTCTGTTTCCTCGTGTGTTAAACGGAAACAATTATGTCTGACCTGAAAATAAGTGAAAGCATGTAAAAGTGCTTTACAAACAGTGGTGATCAATCCAGATGGAAAAAATCATTGTTCTCTAAATTCTGCCCTGGGAGCTAAATCCCATACTCAGAAATTTTAAAACAAGGAACAGAGGCTTTCATCTTTCCTCTAACATGGTGTTTCCTTAACTTTAGTTGAGATTTTTTGCTTTAAAAACAGCATTATTTTCTATTACTATTAATTACTTTTTCTTTAAGTCAAATATGTTCTTTTCCTCACTATCAACCATCTTTTTCAACTACCAATTTTGTCTTTTGTTGTTGCTTCTGTTTTTTGTTTGTTTGTTTGTTTGTTGGAGGCAGAGTCTTACTTGCCCAGGCTAGAGTGCAGTGGTGCAATCTCGGCTCACTGCAACCTCTGCTTCCTGGGTTCAAGCGATCCTGCCTCAGTCAGTCACCCAAGTAGCTGGGATTACAGGTGGGTGCCACTATTTCCGGCTAATTTTTTAATTTTTAGTAGAGACAGGATTTCATCATGTTGGCCAGGCTGGTCTCAAACTCCTGACCTCAGGTGATACTAACACTTTTTTTTTTGAGGCCTCCTCAGCCTTCCAAAGTGCTGGGATTACAAGTGTGAGCCACTGCACCCAGCCTCAACTACGATTAATTTTTTTTTGTCTTTAGTGGAGACACAGCCTTGCTCTGTTGCCCAGGCTGGAGCGCAGTGGCACGATTTCAGCTCACTGCAACCCGCCTCCCAGGTTCAAGCAATTGTCCTGCCTCAGCCTCCCAAGTAGCTGGGATTAAGGCATGCGCCATTACACCCAGCTATTTTTTTGTATTTTTAGTAGAGATGGGATTTCACCATGTTGGCCAGGCTGGTCTTGAACTCTAGATCTCAGGTGTTCTGCCTGCCTTGGCCTCCCAAAGTGCTGGGATTACAGGCGTGAGTCACTGCTCCTGGCCCTCAACTATCAATTTTATCTTTGTCCTAAGCAATAATATCTATAAATCCACAGATTTCATGTCCTATATTTAACTTTTATACACTTACACACACACACTTATTTATACACACATATATGTATGTATTTACACACATATACACACATATATGTGTGTATATATGTGTGTGATACATATATGTGTGTATATGTATGTCTGTGTGTGTATAGAATACGCATCTATGTGCCACCTAAAATCACCTTGCTTTATCACCAATTTTTTGATTCTCCCCTTTTGGTATATTCTGCCCCACTAGAAAGTATAGTAAAACTTCATAGAAAAATTTTCTGCCTCTCTCAGTTTATTAGTTTACTTATTGAACATTTGTCAGCTACTGTCTATCCCATGTAAACCTAGAACAGGCAGGACAGAATTAAAGTCATTGAGTTCCCCAACATTTTAAACTCCTCTAAAGAGCTTTGAAAGTCAATGTCGCTAATGAACTTGAAGTAGGAAACGCTCCAAATCTTCCTGATCCAGATTCCTACGGACTTGGTAATGCTAGTGAGTCACAAAGAGTAAGCCTTGGAGAGCTATATTTGCAAAGTGCCTAAGATCTCTCAGACTCTACCCTAGGGGACTCTAGGTAGTGTCACAAGTGAGTTTTATCACAGCAGAGTCTGGTGGCGCCTTCTCAACTGCTTTTATACAGGAAACTGTCTGCCAGTATGCTCCTGACTATCCAAGCCCCCCAACATTGTAATTTCTAAGATTGGCTTTAGTCATTTTATAAGATAATGGCATTCAAACCAGTCTCAAGTAGGATATGAGGCAATGTTAATAATTACAATCTGCTTTTAGGTGGCGCCTCTCCTGGCAAGCACTAGAGTTTTAAAAACGTTATCTCATTTTCATCTTCATGACACCCTTGTGAAGCAAGCTTTTTTATTGCATTTCTACAGAGAGAGCAGCTGAGGCGTGAAGAGGTTAAATGGATTACCTAATCTGAAATCAGAGATCTTAAACCTGGTTTGTTGTTGTCTAAAGAAAGTATTTGTAATGTGTTTGTGTGGGGGTTTAATGCTAAATGCTGAAAATGTCTCTGAAAATACTTACATTTAGGTCTGTAAACTCATAGACTCTTTAAATCTTGTATTCAATGTGGCATCAATGGCATGCACCTTCTCTAATTAGCAAACGAACATTGAGGTTTAATTCCAGAATCTGACATACTATATACCATCTGCCAGATAACATATCTTTATGTAGCACTTGCATGCAGCAGGCACTGTTCAAAGTGCTCTCTAAATATTAACATATTTAATCCTCATAATGACTCTACAAAGGAGGTACCATTATACTACTCCTTGTACAGGTAAGGAAAATTAAGCACAGAGAAGTTAGTAACTTGCCTAAAATCCGACAGCTGGCAAGTGGTAGAGCAGGGATTTGAATCCACACAGTCTGATTCTTTTGATGAGAGCATTCTGCAGTCATTAGGCTTATAATAGTTATTTGTTGCAAATGTTCTGTTTCTCATTTACTCAAGCCAAAGTTTTTTTTCTTTTTCCTATGTCAGTGGTTAGCCTCCTAACCCTATTTCAGGCAGAATCCTCCTATATAGGCCAATGATCCTGCCCTCTCTGATTGTATTTATAATCTAGGTGATGGCTAGCTGGTATTCTAGCAGGGTGAATGGAAAAGGTGTCGGAAAAGGGTATCAGAGGCTCAGTGACTCAACCCATCTCATTCAGAGTCAACAAGGCACCTCTCAAAAGCATAGAAGAACAGAAATCCTTTCTTCGTTTGTGCTTTGGAAAAAGAAAAAGGGTAAAATTCTCCCACCAATTTGCTCCAGAATTGGGATGAGTTGTTATAGTAAGCAAAGATGTTTTTCACAGGTGATTTATGCAATAGACATTATGTTTGCTTTCAAAGTGCTATACACATTTATTATCTCATTTGATCCTTACACAACACCCCAGTGAGGTAATCAGGGAAGCTGTTTTTATAATAGCCATTTTACAGATGAGAAAACTGAGGCTCGGCGTCATTGAATAAACTTGTCCAAAGTCACCCAGCTAATGAGCTGCAGGAGCAGAGTATGGCCAGTGTCACATGTATTAATTGTATTAATAAGCTCTGTAAATTATCTCACCTCATATTAAGCTTAATAGTTCTGGTGATATCACTGCTAAAATCAGACATTTAAACAAATAAATCAGAGCGATTCGTCCTCAGGGTTGCAGACATTCAGGACACTTTAGAACATTTAATGATTTCCAGCTTCAGCTCCCTTACTCGGTGAGAGAACATAAAACAGACTTTTCAGGGTCATGGAAAGGAGAAGGGCTTCCAGATGGCCACTTCTACCAAACCTGGGACATGTACTTGCTTGTTTGCCCAGACACTGCCCACTGCCTGAATGAAGGGGAGCTCTAGTCCTGAGAAAAGCCATCTCCCTTGTTCCAGAAATGTGTCTCCCCTCCATTGCAGACACTGCACTGAAGAATTCATTCCACTAAAGAAGGAATGAAAAGACAATTTGCTGGGATGAGTAATGTATGGGCTAGGAGTTGAACCCAGAAGGTCAAATCTGCTTTTACTTTCTCTATTACATGTTTTCTATAGAAAATTTATTTTTCTCTCCCAGTCACTGGAACAATTGCAGTGAATTACCTTTTGTGATTTAAGATATTTTGATACTTAGTCTGCCTATTTTTACACATGTGATTCAATATTTCACTAATGGGTAATGGGTCAGTATTCCAAGCATTGACTTCGTCCTTCCTCTGCATAAGATCTTTACCTCCAGTTGACAGGGACTCAATTGTCTGATATGCATCTGTTTGGTTTTTCCTCCCTGCTTCCTCAGGATCTCCTGGATTGTCTGCCCCAGACCCTCTTTCATAGGAGAGGTGGCCTCCTCCCTTCTCCTCAGCATTCTCTCTGCTGTCTAGAATTTCTCATTTGGTGATTTACCCACTCACACTATTATTACTTTGGTGTCTGATAGACTGTTTCCTATCAAGTATCCTGTAAAACCACTGACCAATTTCATTTATAAATTAAAATGCAGGCTGGGTATGGTGGCTCACACCTGTAATCCCAGCACTCTGGGAGGCCAAAGTGAGAGGATCACTTAAGGCTAGGAGTTCGAGACCAGCATCATGGTGAAACTCCATCTCTACAAAAAATACAAAAATTAGCCAGGCATGGTGGCACATGCCTGTAGTCCCAGACACTTGGGAAACTGAGGCACAAGAATCACTTGAACCCAGGAGGTGAGACTGTAGTGAGCCGAGATCACACCATTGCACTCCAGCCTGGGTGACAGAGTGAGACTCTGTCTCAATAGATAGATAGATAGATAGATAGATAGATAGATAGATAGATAGACAGACAGACAGACAGACAGACAGATAGATAGATCCTAAATAAAAATTTGAGCAACGAGGAACCAGAAAAATATCAAGATTAATATACCATGTCCAAGTATATGAGGATTACTTTAAGAATGTAAGTATACTCCGACATCAGAAAACCTATTAATGTAACTCACCATATTCATGGATTGAAGGAAACAAAACTCATATGACTATTCCATAGATGTTGAAATTTGATAAAATGTAATATCCTTTCTTGATAACAGCTCTCAAAGATGGGAATAGATGGACACTGTTTCTTTAAAATGATAAAATAAATGTCTTATCTCAAATGTCAGCTTTATTTTTTTTCTCAGGTTTATTCTTAATGGGAAAACAGTAGAAGTGCTCGCATTCGAGGAAGAATAGGACAGTTGGCCAGGTGCAGTGGCTCATGCCTGTAATCTAATTCCAACACTCTGGGAGTCCATGGCAGAAGGATGGCTTGAGCCCAGGAGTTCGAGACCAGCCTGGGCAACATGGCGAGGCCCCACACCTACCAAAATAAATAAATAAATAAAATAACCAGAAATGGTAGCACATGCCTGTAGTCCCAGCTACTCAAGAGGCTGAGGTGGGAGAACTACTTGAGCCTGGGAAGTCAGGCTGCAGTGAGCCATGACAGTTCCACCGCATTCCAGCCTGAGTGACAGCACAAAGACCCTGTCTCAAAAAAAAAAAAAGAAAAAAAAAAAGAAAAGAAAAGAATAGGACAGTTCCAGTATTATTTAATATTATTCTGAAAGTATGAGCCACTATAATTAGACAAGAGAAAGAAATAAAATACAAAACTGCAAAGGAAAAGAGGTAAAATTATAATTATCGGAAAATGTTAGCTAATCAACCATAGAACATAACAAACAATAGAAGAATTTGATCTAGATGTGTTATTCAATGTGTAGAGATACGGACATTCTCACCTTTTGCTGGTAAGAGCATAATTTGATACCACTTACATGGAGGTTAATTTGGTATCACCTATCAAATGTAAAATGTACATACCTTTTGGCTTAACAATTTCATTTCTAGGAATATATGCATGTACATGCACATATGCGAAATCATATAGTTACAAGGATATTTATTGCAGCTTTATTTTTAGTAAATGATCAGAAGCAAATGCCAATGAATAGGAGACTGGTTAAATTATATTATATCATGTAGTAGAATATTATATAGTCATTATAAAAGAGGGGGCTTTCAGGGTGTTGAGTATTGGTGTTATCTGCTTCCGCAATACATTGGTAAATGATGAGAGGGAGGTATAAAACCACATGTAAAGTAACTTTCCATCTGGATGTAAAAAGAAAGGAATGAAAAAAAGACAATACATATGTTTGTGCTTATAAGTTTGTTCTTATACCTAAGAAGCTACCAAAAGTGGTTGCATCTGGGAGTGAAACTGGGTGACAGAAAAGTAAGAAAGATTAATTATTTTGCTATTGATTTTTGGTATAAATTGTTAGTAAAACAGTTTTTTAAGTATTAGTAAAATAAAAAATACTAAGAACCAAAATAAACAAGTAAGACCAAGAAATCCACTTTCTCCTAAAGAAATGGAAAAGAAATCCACATGGAACCAACTTCAGTATCTATTGCTGTATAACCAACCAACCCAAAACTGAATAGCTTAAAACAACAAAAATTTATTATGTCTTACAACACTGTGAGTTGACTTGGCTCAGCCGGGCAGTTCTGCTCCACAGGGTGTAGCTGAGATCACTCAGGAACTGCACTCAGTGGGGAGCTTGGCTGGCGCTGGTGCTCACAAGATGGTGCCTCAACCTCCAGAACCTTTCCATGCCTTCTCATGGTTCAGTAGTCTACTGGAGCTGCTTGACAGCATGGCAGCTGGCAGAGCACAAACATGGCAGCTGCCTGACGTTTGAAATCTTAGGCCTGGAGCCAGCACGGTATCACTCTTTCCTCATTCTACTAGTACTCAAAGACCAACCCAGATGCAATGGGTGGGGAAATAAACCTCGTATCTTTTGGAGAGGAATGGCAAGGAATTTGCAGCCATCTTTAATCCACCACAGACCTTCACATTTGCTCAGCTCAAATCACTACAACTTATCACAATATTATTTGGAATTATTTCATGAAGTTAATAAATCTGGGTCAAAATCTCATCTTATGCAGCTTTTAATAGTTAACTGTTTCTCCAAAAGAACAAAACAGCTCAATTTCTGGCCTTAGGTTAACAGAAAAATACTAAATAGAATCTTAAAATTCAAGACCTGCTTTAAAAACTGTTTAAAATTCAGTTTGAATTTATATAGGTCTGTTTTATAGATACAAAGATCAGGTGGCATATCTATGAAATCTAGAGAAAGTGGGTGAAGTGAATTTTAATCAACTTTTTTTTTTTTTTTTTTTTTTTTCAAAAAGAAAAGCCAACATGTTTCTGCAAAAAAGGATGAGTATTTCTGGAAGGCAAAAACAACCATTAGTCAGAAGTGTCAACTAGCATTATTACTAACACTAGAGACGAGCCTGCTCTGGATGCCCCGCCCAGAAACTCCTTGCTGACCACCAGGAGTCCCACTGACTTCCCAAGAAAGCTGATAAAAAGGATGTAGGGCTTGAGATAAATCCTCCAATCCACCAGAGTGAAAATGCCCTGTCGGCTGTAATCCAGCCTTCTCACCAGTCCCAAATATGTCTTATATCTTCTTGCCTCTGAGTTTTCGCAGATACCATTTCTATATATCATTATGTCCCACTTTCTCCTTCCCATGATTTTTTCATTTCGACTTAGCTAACTCCTTCATCCTTCAGGTGATAGGATTATATTTCTCATCCACAGTGAAACTTTCTTTGATCCCATCCCCTTCCCAAAATTAAGTCAGATGCTCTTGGGACAATTCCTACCTCTGTTGTATAGATAATTTTACAGAAACTGCCTGACCTCTTTTCTGGGGCCTTCACCTGTTGCCCAGGGGTGGCCTTCAACAGCTATGTCTGTCCTCTAACACCAACATCCCTAGCTCAGTCCAGTTAGTCCAAAGGCAGACACTAAAAGCAGGGTGAGCCAATGACATTCCCTTTTTAACTGAAATAATTACAGTTGCTGATAACTAAATCACACTAATGAAACATAATAGAAGGAAGATTCATAAACTGTTGCCAAAGAGGTAGAGCTATTTTGGTTCCTGCGCTTGTTTATCTCTTCCTTGGATCCTGTTAGACTTCTCCATGTCTCTCCCATGGATTCATTTCTTTCATGAAGTTATCCAGAGTTGTCTATAACTCCCGACCAAAAGATTTAATACAATTTATACCAACTGGCATGAACTTACACATGCATGCATGATTGAATGAATGGTTTAAGCATTTGCTGTGTCCTTTCTTGGAGCTAGAATGAAAGTTCTGTGAGGACAGGGAAGGTGTCTGCCTCATTTGGTGTTGCATCTTGAGTACCAAGCAGAGTGCCTGGCACACGGTCAGCACTTAACAAATACTTGTTGAATGAACGAATCAATGGAAAGAAAAGACTGATGCAACTCTTTGGGAAGTGCCTGGGAAAGAATGACTTCACTTTGGCTGGATGGGAGGTTTAAGGGACCATCGTGGATTTGGAGTTCATGTTGGTGAGAAATGCTTTGAATTGAAACTTTTGATTGAATTGCTCGGGTAGTCTCTTAGCTCAACTTTTGGAAAATATCCTATATTATTTTGTGGGAGAAGGAGTAAAGTACAAAGACCTTGTCTACATTTGAATGCCAAGACTGGCTGAAGGAGCTTTCTCACCATGGACAGGAAAATCTCTCAAAATTGGGTCCGTGCAGAAGGGGAAGATGCTCTGGGAAGCACAGGACACTGCAGGACTGTGTGGCCCATTATAGACCCATTTCTGAGAGGGCAGATGTGCAGCAGGAACAACCCTGAGGTAGCCTCTGGTTGTTGCTGTGTAAGGGCAGAGCAGCCATGACAGCCATTTTCAGCTGGGAGAGCTCCTAGTGGGTGGATGGGAGTGAGGGGATAGGGGAAATCCCATTTCCTGTCTTCACCAGTCCCCACGTATGAGGCAAACTGGAAACAGGGCTGGCAGAGATGACATTTCAGTATCCAAATTGATTCTAAAGTCACAGAGCTCCGGGGTGGGCCCCTTCTCTCCAAGCCGTTAACACTTCATGGCTGGCATCCCAGTGGTTACACTCTCAGCTGCATGCTGAGGTATTTTAGTAAAAAGCAGGGCTCCTGCAGGACACAGGTTTTTAATTCATCAGAGAAGTGCGTCTCTTTGTAATTTTATGTTTTTTGTAGCACATGAGCCCACCAGATAACTTGGTCTGATGTGTGAAATTTGACTTCAGGAAATGAGAACTTTGTCTTTTTTATGTTTTAGCTATCTACTTTCTAATTGTCCTGAAAGGTGAAACAACTTTACATTAGAATATGTCTTGATAAGAGCCAAATTGTGGATGAAAAACCATTTCTAAACTATGGAATGATATCCAACTAAGAGTCAAGGACAGGCTAGGGCAGGCACAGTGGCTCACACCTATAATCCCAGCACTTTGGGAGGCCGAGACAGGATGATCTCTTGGGGCCAGGATTTCAAGACCAGCCTGGGCAACATAGCAAGATCCTGTCTTTACAAAATTTTATAAAAATTAGCCAAATGTGGTGGTGTGTGCTTGTAGTCCTAGCTACTCTCTGGCCAAAGCCAGAGGATTGCTTGAGTCCAGCAGTTGGAGGCTGCAGTGGGCTATGATTACACCACTGCACTCCAGGCTGGGTGACAGAACGAGACCATGAGACCCTGTCTCTCTTAAAGAAAAAAAAAATAAAAGAGCCAAGGATGAATGTCTGATTTCCCAACGGTCATGATCCAGTAACTCTCAGGCCTAGTGACTCAACTCATTCTTCGTGGGGAGGGCTCCAGCTCTGCCAGTTCAAGCTTGCCCAATCCTGCCGAGAAAATACTCTGCCAACATACAGGTGTCTATGCAGAGGTGAGACATTTTTGTCAATTGCCATGGGTTCAAGACCACCAAGTCAATTTTAGTAACGATTTTATTCAAAATATGTCTTAATATTTGGTGAGTGCCTATAGCTTTAAAATGTTTGTTTAACAGTTCTTAAAAGGCCTTACTCTAGTTAGCTGAAGGGGAATTCTATAGGCCAGTGGCTAAGGTCCTACATGCTGTAGTCAGACAGCCTTGGTTCAAATCTCCATTCTCATGTTCATTAGGATGTGACCAGTTCCTTAACCTCTGTACACCTCATTTTCCTCTTCAGTGAGATGGAGATAATAATAGGACATCCCTCATAAAATTGATTAACAAGCACATAGTAGGTGTTTAATGAATGTTATTACTCCAGCAATCTTTAACCTTGATAATAGAAAATTATTGCATAAAGCTTTCTTTGTGCGGCAGTTTTAAAAGCTGCTACAAATTCTCTGACACTGTTCCCCTTGAGGCAGTGCCTGTGCCCTCCACTCACATCTGGTCAGGATTGTGACTGCTTTGATCATTAGAATCTATTGGAAGTGGCACTACGTAAGGTCCAAGGATCAGTCATAAAAGAACACGCAGCTTGTGCCTTGTTTGTTGAAACACCGAGCCACTAGGAAGAGCCCTCAACTACCCTAAGGCTTCCACGCTGGAGAGGCCACTAGTAAGCACTGTGGCTTACAGTTCCATCAGAGTCTAGCCATCCAGAAGTGGATCTTCCAGCCCCAGCTATTTCAGCCCTCAACTGCTCTAGTTACCCCCACTCCGTATCAGCTGTCGGAGTCCTCCCAGCTGAGTTCTCAGACTGTGGAGTACAGACAAGTCATTCCCACTGACCCTGGACACATACCTGGCCCCATGAATCATAAGCATAATAGAATGGTTATAATTTTATGCTACTAAATTTGGGTTGGTTTGATGCACAACAATAGGAATATGGAACATTTCAGAAATAATGGACATAGTGGTAAGAATGGGATAAAATGGAAAATTTAACCATATCAAAATCACCAGATCCAATCTTGATCTATGTGCACATTTTTCAAACACATATATAGTGTCTAATCATTGCAAAGTTCACTTTCGAAGCTAAAAGTTCCATGTTAATCTGCAGGACCTGCAGCAAACAGAATGCCATATGAACTCCACAGTCTGAAAAGGCCTAAGGGGAAGCACACTAACCCATGTAGACAGAGATTCCCCTTGCTTCTGTTCTTGAGAGAACTGAGGGGAAATGAAAGCTGAAAATAAAAGCCCTTGGTTTAAATGGATCCCGATTGCATTTCATGCTATCACATCAATAATGCAGATTCCTAAAATCAATGTGCTGGGGCAGTTTTAACAAATGCACTTGCCTGTTCATTAATATTCTGACTTTTAAATATAAACACACATACCTCTTTGTTGTGATCAGAATTACAGTATATTAAAGACAGCAAGATAAACACTACCCACTAGGTTATCAGTTTAATTTTATAAATGAGGAAACTGAGGTTCAGCAGAGCAAGAAAAACTTGCCATGATAAAAGACACAATGATGCCTTTTACCCAGCACCAAAGAATACGCCAATATCCAGGCCTTTCTTTGGATGCAGAAATAAATTTGAAAATGCTGAGTACATCCCCTAAAGTTCTACCCCTGGTTCAACTCAAATCACAGGAGAGCTACATATTGAATTTATGGTTTTACCTCCCTACATAAACACCTTCCCTCATCTAAGAAGGATTCACCATGCAGCCTAGTTTTTGTCATGGTTAGGTGTAAGAAATGGCCTTCTGTCATTGCCTGTATGGGGTTTGATATCTTTCACACTAAAAGATCCAAATGGCTGTCTTAGAGATAGGTCCATAGAAGAATTTTGTATTTCCTAATGACCTTGATTTAATTAGATTACAGAACTTCTGGAATGGATCTTGTTTCCCTTGGCATGCGGCTGTGTTCATACCTGTGGTAACCGCATGTGAATCCTCTTTCATCCACTGACAGGCTGTGTGAGCAAGTCACCTTCCTAAGACTCCATTTCTGTATCGTGAATGAGGGTGACTATCCTGCAACCTGCACCAGAGTTGTTGTGAAGATTAAATCAGGGCCGGGCGCGGTGGCTCAAGCCTGTAATCCCAGCACTTTGGGAGGCCGAGACGGGCGGATCACGAGGTCAGGAGATCGAGACCATCCTGGCTAACACAGTGAAACCCCGTCTCTACTAAAAAAATACAAAAAACTAGCTGGGCAAGGTGGCGGGCGCCTGTAGTCCCAGCTACTTGGGAGGCTGAGGCAGGAGAATGGCATAAACTCGGGAGGTGGAGCTTGCAGTGAGCTGAGATCCGGCCACTGCACTCCAGCCTGGGCGACAGAGCGAGACTCCGTCTCAACGACAAAAAAAAGATTAAATCAGGTACTATGATATGATGGCAACTTCCACGCAGGAAAATGCTTTCTCTTTTGCTTTTTTCTTTTTTTTAAAAACAGCAAAAGGATCTTTTCAGCTAGATTTCTAATAAAGTACAAACAGCTGAGTGCTTTTTTTTATCCTGGCCAAAAAAATTATTGTCATATCTGAAGCAAAAATACCTGGGTACATGTCCCATTTGTTCTTTTTTGAGGCAGGGTCTCGCTTTGTCACCCAAGCTAGAGTGCAGTGGTGTAATCACAGCTCACTGTAGCCTCAAATTTTTGAGTTCAAGCAAAGCTCCAGCCTCAGCCTACCAAGTATCTGGAACTATAGGCATGTGCCACCACATCCAACTAATTTTTAATTTCTTTTTGTAGAGACAGGATCTATGTTGCCCAGGCTAGTCTTGAACTCCTGACTTCAAGTGATTCTCCCGCCTTGCCCTCCCGAAGTGCTGGGATACAGGAATGAATAATAGCACCCAGCTCATTTGTTCGTAATCATAATTCCAAAGATTTTTATTATTATTATTACACTTTAAGGTCTGGGATTCACGTGCAGAACGTGCAGGTTTGTTACATAAATATACATCTGCCATGGTGGTTTGCTGCACCCATCAACCTGTCATCTACATTAGGTATTTCTCCTAATGCTATCCCTCCTAGCCTAATGCTAGGCCCCCACCCCCTGACAGGTGCTGGCGTGTGATGTTCCCCTCCCTGTGTCCATGTGTTCTCATTGTTCAACTCCCACTTAAGAGTGAGAACATGCGGTGTTTGGTTTTCTGTTCCTGTGTTAGTTTGCTGAGAATGATGGTTACCAGCTTCATTCATGACCCTGAAAAGGACATGAACTCATCCTTTTTTATGGCTGCATAGTATTCCATGGTGTATATGTGCCACAATTTCTTTATCCAGTCTATCATTGATGGGCATTTGGGTTGGTTCCAAGTCTTTGCTATTGTAACAGTGCTGCAATAAACATACGTGTGCATGTGTCTTTAGAATTTTAATTCTTTGGCTGTGTACCCAGTAATGAGATTGCTGGGTCAAATGGTATTTCTGGTTCTAGATCTCTGAGGAATTGCTGCACTGTTTTCCACAATGGTTGAACTAATTTACCCTCCTACCAACGGTGTAAAAGCGTTCCTATTTCTCCACATCCTCACCAGCATCTGTTGCTTCCTGACGTTTTAATGATAACCATTCCAACTGGTGTGAGATGGTATCACATTGTGGTTTTGATTTGCATTTCTCTAACGACCAGTGATGATGAGCTTTTTTTTCATATGTTTGTTGGCTGCATAAATGTCTTCTTTTGAGAACTGTCTGTTCATATCCTTCATCCAATTTTTGGTGGTGTTGTTTGTTTTTCTCTTGTAAATTTGTTTAAGTTCTTTGTAGATTCTGGATATTAGCCCTTTGTCAGATGGGATAGATTGCAAAATTTTCTCCCGTTCCATAGATTTCCTGTTCATTCTGATGATAGTTTCTTTTGCTGTGCAGAAGCTCTTTAGTTTAATTAGATCCCATTTGTCAATTTTGGCTTTTGTTGCCATTGATTCTGGTGTTTTAGTCATGAAGTTTTTGCCCATGTATGTCCTGAATGTTATTGCCTAGATTTTCTTCTAGGGTTTTTATAGTTATAGGGTTCTTATAGTTTTAACTATTTAATCCATCTTGAATTAATTTTTGTAAAAGGTGTAAGGAAGGGGTCCAGATTTAGTTTTCTGAATATGGCTAGCTAGTTTTCCCAACACCATTTATTAAATAGGGAATCCTTTCCCCATTGCCTGTTTTTGTCAGGTTTGTCAAAGATCAAATGGTTGTAGACGTGTGGCATTATTTCTGAGGCCATTGTTCTGTTCCATTGGTCTATATATCTATTTTGGTACCAGTACCAAGCTGTTTTGGTTACTGTAGCCTTGTTAGTGTAGTTTGAAGTCAGATAGCATGATGTATCCACCTTTGTTCTTTTTGCTTAGAATTGTCTTGGCTATATAGGCTCTGTTTTGGTTCTATATGAAATTTAAAGTAGTTTTTTCTGATTTTGTGAAGAAAGTCAATGGTAGCTTGATGGAGATAGCACTGAATCTATAAATTACCTTGGGCACTATGGCCATTTTCACGATATTGATTCTTCTATCCATGAGCATAGAATGTTTTTCCATTTGTTTGTGTCCTCTCTTATTTCCTTGAGCAGTGGTTTGTAGTTCTCCTTGAAGAGGTCCTTTACATCTCTTGTAAGTTGTATTCCTGGGTATGTTATTCTCTTTGTAGCAATTATGAATGGGAGTTCACTCATGATTTGGCTCTGTGTTTGTCTATTATTGGTATACAGGAATGTTTGTGATTTTTGCACATTGATTTTGTATCTTGAGACTTTGCTGAAGTTGCTTATTAGCTTAAGGAGATTTCGGGCTGAGACGATGGGGTTTTCTAAATATTCAATCATGTTATTTGCAAACAGAGACCATTTGACTTCCTCTCTTGCTATTTGAATACTCTTTATTTTTTTCTCTTGCCTGAATGTCCTGGCCAGAACTTCCAATACTATGTTGAATAGGAATGGTGAGAGAGGGCATCCTTGTCTTGTGCTGGTTTTCAAAGGGAATGCTTCCAGCATTTGCCCATTCAGTATGATATTGACTGTGGGTTTGTCATAAATAACTCTTATTATTTTGAGATATGTTCTATCGATACCTGGTTTATTGAGGTTTTCAGCATGAAGGGGTATTGAATTCAACAAAGGCCTTTTTTGCATCTAATGAGATAATCATGCGGTTTTTGTCATTGGTTCTGTTTGCGTGATGGACTATGTTTATTGATTTGCGTTTGTTGAACCAGCCTTGCATCCCAGGGATGAAGCCGACTTGATCATGGTGGGTAACCTTTTTGATGTGCTGCTGGGTTCACTTTGGCAATATTTTATTGAGAATTTTCGCCTTGATATTTATCAGGCATATTGGCCTGAAATTTTTTGTTGTTGTTGTGTCTCTCCCAGGTTTTGGTATCAGGTTGATGCTGGCCTCATAAAATGAGTTAGGGAGGATTCCCTCTTTTTCTATTGTTTGGAATAGTTTCAGAAGGACTGGTACCAGCTCCTCTTTGTACCTCTGGTAGAATTCAGCTATGAATCTGTCTGGTCCTGGGTTTCTTTTTTTTTTTTTTTTTGGTTGGTAGGTTATTAATTACTGCCTCAATTTCAAAACTTCTTACTGGCCTATTCAGGGGTTCAACTACTTCCTGGTTTAGTCTTGGGAGGGTGTATGTGTCCAGGAATTTATCCATTTCTTTTAGATTTTCTAGATTATTTGTGTAGAGGTGTTTATAGTATTCTCTAATGGTAGTTTGTATTTCTCTGGGGTCAGTGGTGGTATCTCCTTTAACAGTTCTTATTGTGTCTATTTGATTCTTCTTTCTTTCTTCTTTACTAGTCTGGCCAGTGGTCTATGTATTTTGTTAATCTTTTCAAAAAACCAGCTCCTGGATTCATTGATTTTTTGAAGGGTTTTCCGTGTCTCTATCTCCTTCGGCACTGCTCTGATTTTAGTTATTTCTTGTCTTCTGCTATCTTTTGAATTTGTTTGCTCTTGCTTCTCTAGTTCTTTTAATTGTGATGTTAGGGTGTCAATTTTAGATCTTTCCTGCTTTCTCCTGTGGGCAGTTAGTGCTATAAATTTCCTTCTAAAGGCTGCTTTAGGTCTGTCCCAGAGATTCTGGTACATTGTATCTTTGTTTTCGTTGTTTTCAAAGAACTTATTTATTTCTGCCTTAATTTTGTTATTTATCCATAGTCATTTAGGAGCAGGTTGTTCAGTTTTTATGTAGTTGTGTGGTTTTGAGTGAATTTCTTCATCCTGAGTTCTAATTTGATTGTGGTCTGAGAGATTGTTTGTTATGATTTCCATTATTTTGCATTTGCTGAGGAGTGTGTTACTTCCAGTTATGTGGTCAATTTTAGAATAAGTGTGATGTGGTGCTGAGAAGAAGGTATATTCTGTTGATTTAGGGTGGAAAGTTCTGTAAATGTCTATTAGGTCCACTTAGTTCAGAGCTGAGTTCATGTCCTGAATATCCTTGCTAATTTTCTGTCTCATTAATCTAGTATTGACAGTGGGGTGTTAAAGTCTCCCACTATTATTATGTGGGAGTCTAAGTCTCTTTGTAGGTCTCTAAGAATTTTATGAATCTCGATGCTCTGGTATTGGGTACATATATATTTAGGATAGCACTTCTTGTTGCATTGATCCCTTTACCATTATGTAATGCTCTTTTTTGTCTTTTTTGATCTTTGTTGGTTTAAAGTCTGTGTTATCAGAGACTAGGATTGCAACCCCTTCTACTTTTTTGCTTTCCATTTGCTTTGTAAATATTCTTCCATCCCTTTATTTTGAGCCTATATGTGTCTTTGCTTGTGAGATGGCTCTCCTGAAAACAGCACACTCATGGGTCTTGACTCTATCCCATTTGCCAGTCTGTGTCTTTTAATTGGAGCATTTAGCCCATTTACATTTAAGGTTAATATTGTTATGTGTGAATTTGATCCTGTCATTATGTTAGCTGGTTATTTGGCCCATTAGTTGACGCAGTTTCTTCATAATGTTGATGGTCTTTACAATTTGGTATGTTTTTACAGTGGCTGGTACTAGTGTTCCTGTCCATGTTTAATGCTTCCTTCAGGAGCTCTTGTAAGGCAGGCCTGTTGTGAAAAAGTCTCTCAGCATTTGCTGAGAGCATATGTCTGTAAATAATTTTATTTCTCCTTCACTTATGAAGCTTAGTTTGGCTGGATATGACATTCTGGGTTGAAAGCTTTCTGCTGAGAGATCCGCTGTTAGTCTGATGGGCTTCCCTTTGTGGGTAACCCGACCTTTCTCTCTGGCTGCCCTTAGCATTTTTTCCTTCTTTTCAACCTTGGCGAATCTGATGATTATGTGTCTTGGGGTTGCTCTTTTTGAGGAATATCTTTGTGGTGTTCTCTCTATTTCCTGAATTTGAATGTTAGCCTGCCTTGCTAGGTTGGTGAAGTTCTTCTGGATTATATCTTGAAGAGTGTTTTCCAACTTGGTTCCATTCTCCCTATCACTTTCAGGTACACCAATCAGACGTAGATTTGGTCTTTTCACATAGTTCTATATTTCTTGGAGGCTTTGTCCATTTCTTTTCACTCTGTTTCCTCTAATCTTGTCTTCTAACTTTATTTCATTGAGTTGATCTTCACTCTCTGTTATCCTTTCTTCTTCTTGATCAATTTGGCTATTGATACTTGTGTATGCTTCACGAAGTTCTTGTGCTGTGTTTTTCAGCTCCATCACGTCATTTATGTTCTTCTCTAAACTGGTTATTCTAGTTAGCAATTCATGTAACCTTTTTTCAAGGTTCTTAGCTTCCTTGCATTGGGTTAGAACATACTCCTTTAGCTCGGAGGAGTTTGTTGGGCTCCACCAAGTTTGAACTTCCAGGCAGCTTTGTTTACACTGTGAGGGAAAAACTGCTACTCAAGCCTCAGTAATGGCTGACACCCCTCCCCCCGCCAAGCTCGAGCATCCCAGGTCAACTTCAGACTGCTGTTCTCGCAGTGAGAATTTCAAGCTAGTGGATCTTAGCTTGCTGGGCTCCATGGGGGTGAAATCCACTGAGCTAGACTATTTGGCTTCCTGACTTCAGCCCCCTTTCCAGGGGAGTGAACGGTTCTGTCTTGCTGGCATTCCAGGTGCCACTGGGGTGTGAAAAAAACAAAAACAAAAACAAAAAAAACTCCACAGCTAGCTCAGTGTCTCAATGTCTGCCCAAACAGCCACCCAGTTTTGTGCTTGAATCCCAGGCCCCTGGTGTAGGCACACAAGGGAATCTCCTGGTGTGTGGGTTGTGAAGATTGTAGGAAAAGCACAGTGTCTGGGCCAGAATGCATGGTTCCTCATGGCATAGTCCTTCACGGCTTCCCTTGGCTAGGGGAGGGAGTTCCCTAACCCCTTGTGCTTCCCGGGTGAGGCAATGCCCCAGCCTGCTTTGGCTCGCCCTGTGTAGTCTGCACCCCCTGTCTAACCAGTCCCAAAGAGATAAGCCAGGTGCCTCAGCTGGAAATGCAGAAATCACCCACCTTCTGCGCTGATCTCACTGGGAGCTGCAGAGCAGAGCTGTTCCTATTTGGTCATCTTGCCAGCCCCCGACCCCAAAGATATTATTCTAAGAAATATTTGTACCCAAACTTTAGAAACATTCAATTGACTTCCCTGTCAATTTATGCAGCCAGGAGATTTCAGGTTAAAGCAAGAAACAAAAAAGAAGAAAACAATTTGATCGACTATAATTTTAACAGATGCATAACATTATTTCCCCCATACACAAATCATCTAGAAGGGAGAATAGAAATGTTCACTTACAGAAGCACAAGTTTTACTTATTCTCCTAAAATTTATTTCTGCATCAAAATGATTGCAAACTCAGCACCCCACATCTTAGCCAATCAGGCCTCTTTAAGCGGATGAGGCATAAGGTTTTAATTTACAAGGAATCATCTATATTTCTTTCCCAGGGACTCGAAGAAGGACTACATTCTAAATCTAATACAAATGCCTGCATGTTTTGCAAAAGTTTTCCCAGATAGTATACACCGTTTACAATTGCACAATGACATGACAACAGAACTAATTAAAGCAGAGTCATGAAATACTATTTATATGCACTTTTTTTGTGAAACTGATGTTTAAGTAATGTATTTAGCAAAATTTCCTATTATAGTTTAATTTTTTTAATTACAAGAAAATTTGGGTTATTATCCTACCTTGATGAAAATTCAGTGATAGTGATTTGTTTCCTCTTTCATACTTCTTATCTTTTTTAAAAAATAAAAAATGTTTTGTGAGATTTGTGTACAAGTAATCCATGATTCATATTTAGAACTACAGAGCCACCCCTTTATATTAAATCTTTAAGTCTTGCTATGTTTAAAATGTAAATTATAACAAATTACGGCTGATTCTCAAATAATAAGTTAGTTCAGGATCTTAATATCAATTAGCTGTAAGTACCCTATAAGATAAAAGTCAAGGTAATCACACTGAAAATCTCTTTTGATAAGTGGTTTTAGGGAAATATATATATATGAGTCTGCAAATTGAGCTTCTGTATGTGAATGAATTCAAGAACTATTTTACCAATGTCGAGAGCAGATTTGTATGAGAAAGAAAGGAAAAACAAAGAAAGAAAAGACATTCATTTTTAGAATTGTTGCAGAAGAATACAGATGTTATGGAAGATAAGAAATAGCTTATGTAGTAATTTCTGGGTTGGAAATTCAAGAAGAAATGAAATAGAGAACTACGCTGAAAGCTTTAGTAGAGTTATACTTAATGTGTCTCTAAAAAGACGATATAATAGACTCCTAGGTGGTGCCACCCAGAAAGAAGGGAATAGTATGGTCTGAGTTTTCTCTATTACTATCAGCTCCTTAACCAACTTCCCTTCACTAGGAATTCAAGAAGAGTCAGGAACTCAAAGCATAGGAGGCCAAGTTCTTACTTTCTACACCTGACATTCAAAAGTAATACAGGGGTGAGAGTCCAACCTTATAAAATAAAAATCCAAAATATATTAGGTCTAATTCAGCATTTTTCAAGTTGAATCTCACAGAGCATTAATGCCAAGCAAAATATTGATGCAGTATAATATATATGTGTGTCTATGTATGTGTATGTATGTACATGTGTGTATTCCAAGTGTGTGTTTGTATATGTATATTCCAAATGTGGGAAATACTAAATAAGACAAAAGTTTAAAAGGGTTCTTCAGCTCAGCACTTCTCAGAGATTATATTAGGCTAATGTGAATCTCCAATAAGGACACAGAGTATGGCCTTTTTTCCAAACTTATTTGAACAAATTTATCTCACAGTACACCTTTGGAGAGGGTGGTCTAATGCATCAGTGAATCCCAGCATTTAAGCCCCTAGCATATATATCCTGGTATAGAAAACTATGTTAAATACTGAGCAATCATCTGATGTGCTCCCAGAAACCACATTTTCTTCTGTGATTTTTTCACTGGACACGATCACATAGTGTTACTAACTGGAAGTCCATGGACCTTGGTCAGACACAAGCCCCATTCTGGCACTTACTGGCTATGGGATCTTATACAAATTACTTAAGTGCTTTGAGCCTTCGATCCTTCATCTATTAAAAGGAGATAACATAGGGAGGCTGAGTGGGAGGATAGCTTGAGCCCAGGAGTTTGAGACCAGCCTGGGCAACACAGCAAGACCCTGTCTCAACAAAAATTTAAAAAATTAGATGGACATGATGGTGCATACCTGTAGTCCCAACAAGGAGTGAAGCTAAAGTGGGAGGATTGCTCAAGCCCAGGAGTTTGAGGCTGCAGCGAACTATGATCCTATGATCATGCCAGCTTGGGAGACAGAATGGGACCCTGCTTCTAAAAAAAAAGAAAAAGGCTAAAAAAAAAAAAAAAAAAAAAAAGAGGGATAAGATAATTAGCACCTTCCTCAAAGTTTAAGCAACACAATGTATGGAAACATCGTGCAAAATAACACCAAGTATACACAGTAGGTTTTCAAAAATATAGTCTTAACCAATGTTAATCTCTATTCTTCAACAAAGACAATTCAAGTCTGCCACCCACAAGCCAGCAAAAATGCAACTCACCTAAAAGCTTAAGATCCTTCAGGTTGCACATGGAGCATTCACCTAACTGCCTGTGTGTCTGCGTACACTCAACTATATGTAATTGGAACTGGATCTCTATCCCTGCTAATTATCCACATTCAACCTGACATAAGCAGTCTGGAGAAACTTCAGAAGATTTGGGAAAGGCCTGATAAAACAAGATCTTTAATATAAGAAAACTTGACTGAGTATGATGCTTGACAAAGCAGTATCAAGGAGGAATTGGGTTGTTTATAGTTTTGACCTAACTGAAATATTTTTATTACCAAGTTCATAATAGTTCATACTTAGTAATTTTTATCTGTGGATCTCAAATTTTTCCACATCTTGAGAAAATAGTACATTTTATACTCTGTTAAAATACATTGCTCATATTTCTCTTCTAATATTTTGTTACCCATTGCCTTCATGACCTCCTCCAAAAGGCCTCCTTTCATGACTCTGGTTATTACTGACTAAAACTCTGAATTGTTTCTGATTTTAGTACCTTCTTCTGTATTACATAGTTTTGATAAATTAAATATTTTATTTGTATAATAAATGAAAATGAAGTTTGTTGTTTTTTTTAAACTTTGGAAGACAACTCTCAGAAAATGATTTTTTCAAATTTTTATAAGGTTTTTTATTTACACATTCTATTGAGGGAGAACTTCCACAGAAAACTAACTTTTAAAAAAAGATTAAAAGTACTAGAGCTACTTAAAGGAACATAGAAGGATTAAAATAAGCTTCTAATGATATTCAAGCCAAATAGGGCCATTTAACTTGAGGCACATCCCTTAATATTTCTGGGTCCAATATTCTTAATTGTAGATTGCAGAAAATTAACTCATTTCTAGATGACATCTTTGGTTGCTTCCAGTTTCATAATCTGGTAAGAATGACATTTTCTCTCTCTCTCTGTCTCTCTTTTTTTTTTTTTTTATACTTTAAGTTCTAGGGTACATCTCTCTCTCTTTTTAACTCTGGCTGTACTTCTGAGCCTTCTCGTAGTAAACTTCACTGTCAGGTGGAATATAAAACAAGTTCAAGAATTTCAGTAGAACAACTTTTGAAGCAAGACAGTGTCTTCTACTCTGAGAAACAGAACTGAGTGCTCTGCCATATTCTCTGTGCCCTAACCCCTTAGGGGAGAAGGAGAAGGATTTGGAGTGATGGTAGGGATGGATGCTTAACACATATGATGCTTCTTGGTAATTAACACATCAGAATAAATTCACTTTTCACTCAGCCTAGTCAGCTCGAATGACGTGAGAGAATAGAATACAAGACAGGTTAAGTCTTTCCAAGACAGGAGTGATAGGAGACAGATGGCTTGATAAAGTTCCTAAACACAGGATACCATCGGCAGAGGAATGAGCATCAGAGTGGAAAGGCTAGAGAAAAAGTGTCCCTGGGAGCCTGGGGACCAGGATCCTAGAGTGTAAAATGAACACTTACTGAATGGTTCAAAGGACCTCAGAAAGCTGTGCTTCCCAACCTCCTTTTCAATATCAAAATGTGTCATAAATTACAGTCAACACACATACACATGCTCACATAATTGTGCATTTAGTACCTGTTGCTTTAAAAAAATGCTAGCAATCAGAAATACATTAAAGCAAATATGCATTTTATGAATGTACTGCTTATATAAACATTTGAAAAACAATAACATGTATCTGAGACAAATAGATGTCATTTTGCTTTGGTAGGTAAAGATGTGTAGACACCAACATGCTGAGTAGTGAAATTATCAGAGACTTGTTAGTATGTAGTACAAGTAACACCCATCTAACTAGTAACCTTTATGTGTAGATGAATGTTAAAGCTTCCTAATGACAGCCTGCCTCAAGAGCCCTCTTTCAGCCACCCTGAAATCATTCCCTGCTTATGTGGGGAAAGTGATCTTCCAATAGTTTTCTATTTTCTGTATAATTTGGCCCAAACCTTTCAGTCTGGACTAAAACCTTTCCTCCTGTCTCCCCTCAAAGTGCCTCAGCTACACTCATCTCTCTGGCCGCTTTCGGCAATTCAAGTGAATTTGAGATTTAATCTTTTGCACCTTGCACCTACCTCTCCGTCAGAACCCCATTTCATCTGAGCTGGTTGCTTTCCTTGTGCCCTTTTGGCTTTGGGATGGACACTGTGACAAGTGATTTGCATTTCTGTGCCCCATTGTATTATGCCCTCCTCTAGGGCTGGCACAAGTCTCCTTCATTTTATACTCTACGACTTAAGAGTGTATATTAAGAGTGTATTATAGCACAATGGGTGGTTGGTATCTATTAAACAAATGAATGTGTAAAGGAATGACAGTAATTGGCGAAAAGTACGCTGAGACAGAGTCTGATCACAGGCACAAAAAAAAAAAAAAATCGAAGAATTAATAGTCCAATGGCACTTTTCTGATAAAACTGAATCACATAGTCAAACCACCATTTAAAATAATCTTACAAGGAAAACAACATTAATGTGCGTCTGCTGAGACGGATTATATTGTTTTGGAATTAGGAAGAGAATGTGCAGTTCGCTGTTTGCTTTCAGACTGTTTGTTTTGTTTGTTAAACTGGCGTCTCCAGCTCTGTAGCCCAGCCTGTGGAACCTAAATGGCCCAGGTCCCAGGAGTTCCCATCAGAGCCGTGGGCGTCCCCAGGGTTTAGAAAGGCTCCCCAAGGGCCTAGGCTGCCGGCGAGTGCAGCTCCCGCCGGCGCCACCTCTGCGGTCTGGAGCGGCGAGGACGATCCCAGAGAGGCGCCCCCACCGCCTCGGTCGTCGGGTTCTTAAGTTTTCCTCTCCAAAAATTTAATGGATAGTTTTCTTTTGCTTCTGTTTCTGACTTGATTAAAGAGGCGGAAAAAAAGGAGTTTGACTACAAGAATGATATTAGCAGAAGGCGCATCTGGCTTTACTTTCCAAATTCCATCAAAGTTTGTGTTTCGTTTCATTTGACAGCAATCCCGTGAACGTCTCCTCTGGGGAAATGGCGCGACCAAAGCCCGCCAAGCCCAGTCAGTGAACTAGAGGATTTATTAATGTAATATTTTAAACAAAACCTCGACAGACACAAACTCAAAGGAAACCGTGCGCTCCTTAAGTCAAAGGCATCTGTTCTGGAAGCAGCACCCGGTTTGCTGTTGGTAACCAGCGTTAAGAGCAGGATTTTTAAACATGATAATGGATACAAGAAAAGAAAAGCTAAGTCCCGCGGTCCTCTGACTCCTATTCATTATCTCCAGTAGCATATGGGACCATTCTCCTATTTGTCCTCGCCCTTTTCTTCTGAAAAAGCAAAAGCAACCAAGCCTGTCCCGCTTCATAGCAATCCTACTCTTTGTGCCTGAGTAGTGCCACCACCACTTCCTCCTCCTCTCGCCTCCTCCTACCCCGCCCGCCAGCCGCTGGCATTCGCTCAGGCTAGGAGGCGGCCGGCTCCCTTTGCGCCGGGAAGCCGGAGCCGCGATTGGGCGACGGTCCCTGAGCCTCCAGTTCTGCGTCGGTTTCAAGGCTCCTCCCTCCTGGTGAAAGACAGACTGCGGGGCGCCTGGAAACCGGTCCGAGGGCGCGCGAGGGAGAGGAGAGGGAGCGAGTTGAGGGATTGACACAAATGGTCAGGCGGCGGCGGCGGAGAAGGAGGCGGAGGCGCAGGGGGGAGCCGAGCCTGCTGGGCTGCGGAGAGTTGCGCTCTCTACGGGGCCGCGGCCACTAGCGCGGCGCCGCCAGCCGGGAGCCAGCGAGCCGAGGGCCAGGAAGGCGGGACACGACCCCGGCGCACCCGAGCCACCCGGGTTCTCCCCGCCGCCCGCGCTTCATGAATCGCAAGTTTCCGCGGCGGCGGCGGCTGCGGTACGCAGAGCAAGAGCCGGGGGAGCGGGCCGGACGCGGCTTGGGCTCGACGGAGGGCACCGGCGCAGAGGTCTCCCTGGCCGCAGGGGGTGCCACAGCCGGCCGTGCCCCTGCCAGCCCCAGCGCAGC
This sequence comes from Macaca nemestrina, assembly GCF_043159975.1. Lineage (NCBI taxonomy): Eukaryota > Metazoa > Chordata > Mammalia > Primates > Cercopithecidae > Macaca > Macaca nemestrina. The sequence continues at coordinate 70,863,502 of NC_092128.1, forward strand.
GGCGCCAAGAGAGGAGCCGAGAAAGTATGGCTGAGGAGGAGGTGCCTAAGAAGTCCCGGGCCGCCGGCGGCGGCGTGAGCTGGGAACTTTGTGCCGGGGCGCTCTCGGCCCGGCTGGCGGAGGAGGGGAGCGGGGACGTCGGTGGCCGCCGCCGCCCCCCAGTTGACCCCCGGCGATTGGCGCGCCAGCTGCTGCTGCTGCTTTGGCTGCTGGAGGCTCCGCTGTTGCTGGGGGTCCGGGCGCAGGCGGCGGGCCAGGGGCCAGGCCAGGGGCCCGGGCCGGGGCAGCAACCGCCGCCGCCGCCGCCGCCTCAGCAGCAACAGAGCGGGCAGCAGTACAACGGTGAGCGGGGCATCTCCATCCCGGACCACGGCTATTGCCAGCCCATCTCCATCCCGCTGTGCACGGACATCGCGTACAACCAGACCATCATGCCCAACCTGCTGGGCCACACGAACCAGGAGGACGCGGGCCTCGAGGTGCACCAGTTCTACCCGCTAGTGAAAGTGCAGTGTTCCGCTGAGCTCAAGTTCTTCCTGTGCTCCATGTACGCGCCCGTGTGCACCGTGCTAGAGCAAGCGCTGCCGCCCTGCCGCTCCCTGTGCGAGCGCGCGCGCCAGGGCTGCGAGGCGCTCATGAACAAGTTCGGATTCCAGTGGCCAGACACGCTCAAGTGCGAGAAGTTCCCGGTGCACGGCGCCGGCGAGCTGTGCGTGGGCCAGAACACGTCTGACAAGGGCACCCCGACGCCCTCGCTGCTTCCAGAGTTTTGGACAAGCAACCCTCAGCACGGCGGCGGAGGGCACCGTGGCGGCTTCCCGGGGGGCGCCAGCGCGTCGGAGCGAGGCAAGTTCTCCTGCCCGCGCGCCCTCAAGGTGCCCTCCTACCTCAACTACCACTTCCTGGGGGAGAAGGACTGCGGCGCACCCTGTGAGCCTACCAAGGTGTACGGGCTAATGTACTTCGGACCCGAGGAGCTGCGCTTCTCGCGCACCTGGATTGGCATCTGGTCAGTGCTGTGCTGCGCCTCCACGCTCTTCACGGTGCTTACGTACCTGGTGGACATGCGGCGCTTCAGCTACCCGGAGCGGCCCATCATCTTCTTGTCCGGCTGTTACACGGCCGTGGCCGTGGCCTACATCGCAGGCTTCCTCCTGGAGGACCGAGTGGTGTGTAACGACAAGTTCACCGAGGACGGGGCACGTACTGTGGCGCAGGGCACCAAGAAGGAGGGCTGCACCATCCTCTTCATGATGCTGTACTTCTTCAGCATGGCCAGCTCCATCTGGTGGGTGATCCTGTCGCTCACCTGGTTCCTGGCGGCTGGCATGAAGTGGGGCCACGAGGCCATCGAAGCCAACTCACAATATTTTCACCTGGCCGCCTGGGCTGTGCCGGCCATCAAGACCATCACCATCCTGGCGCTGGGCCAGGTGGACGGTGATGTGCTGAGCGGAGTGTGCTTCGTGGGGCTCAACAACGTGGACGCGCTGCGTGGCTTCGTGCTGGCACCCCTCTTCGTGTACCTGTTTATCGGCACGTCCTTTCTGCTGGCCGGCTTTGTGTCGCTCTTCCGCATTCGCACCATCATGAAGCACGATGGCACCAAGACCGAGAAGCTGGAGAAGCTCATGGTGCGCATTGGCGTCTTCAGCGTGCTGTACACTGTGCCAGCCACCATCGTCATCGCCTGCTACTTCTACGAGCAGGCCTTCCGGGACCAGTGGGAACGCAGCTGGGTGGCCCAGAGCTGCAAGAGCTACGCTATCCCCTGCCCTCACCTCCAGGCGGGCGGAGGCGCCCCGCCGCACCCGCCCATGAGCCCGGATTTCACGGTCTTCATGATCAAGTATCTTATGACGCTGATCGTGGGCATCACGTCGGGCTTCTGGATCTGGTCCGGCAAGACTCTCAACTCCTGGAGGAAGTTCTATACGAGGCTCACCAACAGCAAACAAGGGGAGACTACCGTCTGAGACCTGGGGCTCAGCCCATGCCCAGGCCTCGGCCGGGGCGCAGCCATTGCCCAAAGCCAGCCCCGTGGAGTTCGTGCCAATCCTGACATCTCGAGGCTTCCTCACTAGGTAACTCTCTTTCGCAGGCTCCTTTGAAGAACTCAGCTCCTGCAAAAGCTTCCGTCCCTGAGGCAAAAGGACACGAGGGCCCGACTGCCAGAGGGAGGATGGACAGACCTCTTGCCCTCACACTCTGGTACCAGGACTGTTCGCTTTTATGATTGTAAATAGCCTGTGTAAGATTTTTGTAAGTATATTTGTATTTAAATGACGACCGATCACGCGTTTTTCTTTTTCAAAAGTTTTTAATTATTTAGGGCGGTTTAACCATTTGAGGCTTTTCCTTCTTGCCCTTTTCGGAGTATTGCAAAGGAGCTAAGACTGGAGTGCAACCGCCCAGCGCTCCTGGTCGTCCTCGCGCGCCTCTCCCTGAAGCTAGTGCTCGGGGCCGGCTGGGCGCCAGCTCCGGAGCGAGTTCAGCACTGCGGGGTGCGACTAGGGCTGCGCTGCCAGGGTCAATTCCCGCCGCCTCCTTCTACCCCCTCCCCCTCCGTCTGACCCCTTCCTCCCTTTCCTGGCTTGAGGTAGGGGTCTTATGGTACAGTACTCCACAAAGCTTCCAAATCTGGAGGTGGGCCCCCGTACATTCCAATTCCTCCCTTGGTCAGCGGTGGATTGCGAAGGCCCATCGTTTCGACTTCCTGAAGCTGGATTTTTAACTGTCCAGAACTTTCCCCCAACTTCATGGGAGCCCACGAGTGTGGGCATTGGCAGTCTCAGCCTCCCTCCAAGGTCACCCTTAACGCCCAGACACTCCCTTCTCCCACCTTAGTTGGTTACAGGGTGAGTGAGAGAACCAATGCCAAACTTTTTGAAGTCTAATTTTTGAGGGGTGAGCTCATTTCATTCTCTAGTGTCTAAAACCTGGTATGGGTTTGGCCAGCGTCATGGAAAGATGTGGTTACTGAGATTTGGGAAGAAGCATGAAGCTTTGTGTGGGTTGGAAGAGACTGAAGATATGGGTTATAAAATGTTAATTCTAATTGCATACGGATGCCTGGCAACCTGCCTTTAGGAATGAGACAGCCTGCCCTTAGATTTTACCGGTCTGTAAAATGGAAATGTTGAGATCACCTGGAAAGCTTTGTTAAGGAGTTGATCTTTGCTTTCCTTAACAAGACAGTAAAATGTAAACAGAAATTGAAAACTTGAAGGATATTTCAGTGTAATGGACTTCCTCAAATTGAAGTGCTATTTTCTTATTTTTAATCAAATAACTAGACATATATCAGAAACATTAAAATGTAAAAGTTGAACACTTTCAACATTTTATTACGATTATTATTCAGCAACACATTCTGAGGGAGGAACAATCCACACCACCAATAATAACCTGGTAAGATTTCAGGAGCTAAAGAAGGTAGAATAATTGATGGGGAGATAGGGCCTGAAGTAAACAAGATATGGGCATGCATGCTAAAGGGAAAATGTGTGCAGGTCTACTGCATTAAATCCTGTGTGCTCCTCTTTTGGATTTACAGAAATGTGTCAAATGTAAATCTTACAAAGCCATTTAAAAATATTCACTTTAGTTCTCTGTGAAGAAGAGGATAAAAGCAGTCCTCCTGATTGTATTGTTTTAAACTTTAAGAATTTATCTAAATGCCGGTACTTAGGACCTAAATTTATCTATGTCTGTCATACGCTAAAAAGATATTGGTCTTTGAATTTGGTATACATTTATTCTGTTCACTATCACAAAATCATCTATATTTATAGAGGAATAGAAGTTTATATATATAAAATACCGTATTTTTAATTTCGCAAATAAAAAATTCAAAGTTTTGTACAAAATTATATGGTTTTTGTGCCTGAAAATAATAGAGCTTGAGCTGTCTGAACTATTTTACATTTTATGGTGTCTCATAGCCAATCCCACAGTGTAAAAATTCAGGAATTCAATGAAAAAAGTCTACCCTTAAGCCCTCAGATCAGTCTTTCCAAAGAATTACTCTGTTTGCATTGTTGTGATTGACATTTGTGAAGTCCCAAGAAAAGACCTGTTTTCATGACAGTGGAAAATAGAAGTTTGCAAATTATTTCTTTACTCAGGATTAAAAGAGAACTCTAATTTTAATATTAAAGCTTTCTTTTCTTTCAGAAGGTAAATTTACATGACTTTTTATATTATGGAGGCTTATTTTAAAATCGTCACCTTTCTCATATTTTTTAGAGGTATTATCTTATCTCTTCCATAATCTTGGATATTACAAAACCATAAATAGGCAATCAATAAATGGTTAACTGGCTATGTGTTCATAAACATTTTAAACAGCAATTGGGTTTGTAAGGCTGTTTTGTTGTTTGCTTCTGAAGACCCCTTTTTTCAATTGTTCAAGGAACCTTCTCCAGATAAATTATCTAGTTGGGCTACTGTTAGTCAGAATTTATGCATGAGTGTATATATGTGTATATACAGATAAGGATACACATAAGTATATATGCATTAATTTTTATAAAATAGAGATGTCAAGTTTACTTAAATTTCATAATATGGAAATATGGTTATGAGAAATGGAAAATGCTAGATGGAAAACCTCAAATACCTTTACAGGTTAAAAAAACCTTTACTAAATTTTCCCATGAAAACATTTTGTGATAAAATGACAAGGAACTAAAATGAAGATCATTGATACAATAGAGTTACTTTCCATGTTATAATGCAATTGTCTTATAAGTCATTATTCATTTTAAGGAAAATGAAAAAAATTAAATCTTACTAAAAATGTAGCATTTTATTTTACGTAGCAAGATGCAATTTTGTGTTCCCTTTTTCTGTGTTACATTAACATAATATAGTAGACAGAAGGTTTTATTGTATAGACACACACACACACAAATAGTATTCTTAGGCCAAATTCACACATATCTATCTCCTCACCAAGTAGTTCAATTAGATAATTTCTGGAAAAATATGTTTTTGGCATTAATTGCTATCCAAAAATATATTTTAAAGCAGTCTTATTGTAGGTGTCCTTAACATAATGTAACTATGAATTTGATGCAGAAAGGTTTTACATGCTGTGGTTATATAGCTTTAGAAGACATTTTTAAGCCACCACCAGCCTTTGTTTTTAGAAAACAATTTATTTTAAATGATGTAGTATATAGAAAACCAGTGTATTCTTTTGTTTATTTTAATACTGGTGGCAAAATAGGACGTGTCTGGAAAACCATAAGGCTACTTGGGATACTGTTACATTAGCATGTTGTTTCCATGACAAACCCTATTTTCAGATGGTTCAATTTGCCTATTTTTTTTTTAAACCAGCTATAAATTGGGGTCAATTTCCCCCCTCACAATGTACTTAATTTAGCTTTTGGAGTAAATATATAAGTAGTATGAAAGACTTCTGAAGCTCTTTCTAAAAAGTAGTTTTTCACTTAAACTTTGTGGGGACAGAGAGTCATATTTTTAATTTCAGAGCCGGCCAGTGTCAAACATATGCAAAAGAGCCGGGCCAGATTTTTCAGCTTGTCCTATGGTAGTCACTTGTCAGCCTGAGTTTACTGGCCTGGTCCTTTTGTCTCCACTGTAAGTACTGGAGCCTTCTGATGTAGTTGTATCACTCTTAATGTCCAGCATTTAACTAGGAAAGGAGACTACAATGAAGAGTTGGTGGCCAATTAAGAAAAATAATAGACTATATCATAAGTCATTTCAGGACTTGAGTGGTGGCAGATCACCTTCCCTGTTAGCATGTTTCAACCTTGGTATACATTTTTTTTAAGATGCATATTTACTGTGTGTGCATTTGCGTTCAGTTTCAGCTACTTTTATTGCTTTCTAATCCATCTGTTGACTACTGGCCACAATTTATATAATGCACATGCAATTAATTGAAACCAGTATCATGGCATTGAATATCTCTGATACATTTCTTATTATAATAGTCTGTGTAACTGGGGTCTGAGAGATTAGAAGCAAAATGTAGTTGTACGTATGTCTAGAGGTGGACACTGGTGATATTGTCAATCAATACTTTGCAGAATACACTAATGTCAAAGGCTTGCAGGATTAATGTATAGGAACCAAAATAAGACATGGAATATATATTAGAATTCTCTAGTTACATGACTAAAAAGGAATTGCAATACTATCTTAAATTGAAGGCTTTTATTTCAATGTCCTTACATTTGAAATGGGATCTTACAAGGGAAGTACCAAAAAAGTAAAGTTTATTTTGATGACTCCCAAGATATATATCTTTGTTTTGAATCTTGGCAGATGCCAATAGCCCTTAAAATTTGAAAAATGGTACTTGAACGTCAATCATGTCTCAGAGTTCCCTTAAACTTTTTGGGCTTAAATATTTTTATTCACTTTGGTCATACCTTTGACGATGGATATGTTAAACTTTAACAAGTATAGTGACAAAACAGCTTGCTTAGAACCTGGAAATTAAAACACAATTTCTAGAGTAATTTTTCTAACTTGTATCATGTTTTTTGGCGACAAATGTCTCTACTCTATTACAGAATCAAGTTGCTATTCAGTTATAATACTTCCTCTGGGGATCTTTGTTTATAGGTTGGTTTGGGACCCTAATAACACATCAAACAAAAGGGTTTCTCAAAGAAATTTTTCTAATGTAATACAATGTATAAGTTCAAATACAGTTTATAAGTACATGTACTTATACATGTACGCATTGAACATATAATAAGTATTCTGTGGGTCATCATCAGTTTTATGAGTCAAGCAGATCCTTAAATTGCTTGAAAGAATAAGATACAATTTTCCAAAAGAGATTACTTTAAATAAATTCTTTCATTGGTATTCTAAAGAGGTATATTTTTGAATGACAAAATTTAAGTAAGACTGCATTTTCCTGAGGTATCATTAATACACTAGTTGAATGGCATATTTGTATAATCATTCTAAAAGCTAAGTATTAAAATAGCACTGATTTGTACATCTTGCATACACATTTTTTTAAAAGATGAAATTGACTTACCTGAAAACAATAGTTTTGTTTTAAAATTTATATGTGTATTTTATAAAAAAGATCTCAATAAATTTCATTCATAGGATAGACTTTCAAAACATGTTCATAGCAATACAGTGATTAACATGAAAAGGAACCACTATTGCTGCTTTGATATAGTTCTCTGTGGCCTGGATTTTCTTTCTTTCCTTTTTAAAAACCAAGTATCCTCTAATTTGTGGATATCTCCATGTTTCAGATCTCAATACCTGTTTGAATTAAATTTGCAGGGGAATAACTGCAGGATCCCCCCATAGACAAAGTGTGGCCTTTATTTCCTTTCAAGTTGGCAGCATGTCCTTGCTTAAATGAAGCACTCTGAGACAGACTGTTCCCTTGCCCTTGGAAATGCTTGTCTTTACAATTGCAGTAGCAAATACCTGGAAGTCATACAGGCTAGTTAGATACATATTCTAAATGTCATGTGCTGCTTGATCATTATAAGGATTTTTTTTTTTTCCTTAAAAAGTAGGTTTGGGGACTATTTTTGACCTTATCTTTCCAACTCTTGGAAATATTTTAGAAAGTTAACTTCACCAAATAGTCTGTCAAAAACTCTGGGCCCCTCAGATAGAATGACGAACTGTCTAGGTTTGCCCAGGGCTGGGAGATTTCTTGGCATGTGGGAATTTTAAGTAGTAAAACTGGGGAAGTCCTGGGCAAACTGGGATAATTGGAAACCCTATTCCATGGATTAAATTGTACTCTCACAAAATAGAGTAAAAGCTTACATGTTGGTCACTGCTCCAGCATTGAAAGTACTCCATGGTGGTCATAGCCTTTTTAATTACCAGATTAAAAGTCAATGAACACAACCCTTTGTAACTGGTCTTTATAGTGAGTACAGAAGCTGAGTAGAACATGAAGATAAAATGGAACAAACTACCTTGATTATCTTGGACATTCCACCTTTAGCCTTTGCCTCCCGAAGAAATGATACAGGCATAGATACAGGCTTCTAACTAGCCACTGAACCCTGTTCATGAAATCAGGTTAAACAGGTGCTTTTAGAAAAGGCTCTCAAAAAGTATTCCCTTGGAATAAATAATCGTTTTGTAAAAAATTGATGTTAAAGTTTACCAGATTGTAAGGAACTATCAGGCTTCTGCGTGCGCGCGCACGTATTTGTATAATAAAGCAGTACATTAGGATGAGATTATAACTCAAGCAGAGATTTCCCCAAATGGCGTGTGTGTGTGTGTGTGTGTGTGTATTCATATAATAAAGCAGTACATTAGGATGAGATTATAAACTCAAGCAGAGATTTCCCCAAATGGCGTGTGTGTGTGTGTGTGTATTTGTATAATAAAGCAGTACATTAGGATGAGATTATAAACTCAAGCTGAGATTTCCCCAAATGGCGTGTGTGTGTGTGTGTGTATGTGTGTATTTGTATAATAAAGCAGTACATTAGGATGAGATTATAAACCCAAGCAGAGATTTTCCCAAATGGTGTGTGTGTGTGTGTGTGTGTGTGTGTGTGTGTATTTGTATAATAAAGCAGTACATTAGGATGAGATTATAAACCCAAGCAGAGATTTTCCCAAATGGCGTGTGTGTGTGTGTGTGTGTGTGTGTGTGTTTGTATAATAAAGCAGTACATTAGGATGAGATTATAAACCCAAGCAGAGATTTTCCCAAATGGCGTGTGTGTGTGTGTGTGTGTGTGTGTGTGTGTGTGTTTGTATAATAAAGCAGTACATTAGGATGAGATTATAAACTCAAGCAGAGATTTCCCCAAATGGCTGTACATCAACAGTTTATTTAATTATTATACTTTTTGTCAAGGTAAGTAGGGTTAACACCCATATCTTTCCTCAAATTAAAAGTTGTATCTACAAAAAGGAAAAAGTAAGCTAAGTCTTAAAAATTATACTGTGATTATTGAAAATTGTAGAATACACAGTGTGGACCATGCAATCCTTCACAATGGATTTCACGATGGGTTTCCCTGGAAATGTGAATGTAGACCTTCACATTTCTAAATGAAACTCCTCCATCACAATTGGTCCACTTCTTTTTTGAGCTTAATGTCATCCTTCTTGTAAACGCACATGCAGTTTCACTGCCTTTATTGTTGAAACCACAATATTATTCTTGCTATCTCTTAATTAAACTCAATGTAAATGAATTTAAAAAGACACATTGATAATGTAATTGTTGCAAGAAGTACCTACACATTAGACTCTAGAGCTAATTCTTAATATGGGACAATTTTGTTCCCTAGGAGACATTTGGCATTATTGGGACACATATTTGACTGTCATAACTGAGCACTGAAGGGTGCTGTTTTAGTCTTTGCATAGCTTTGCATAGCTATAAAGAAATACCTTAGACCAGGTAATTTATAAAGAAAAGAGATTTATTTGGCTCACGTTTCTGCAGGCTGCATAAGAAGCATGGCGCCAACATCTGCTTCTAGTCCAGACCTCAGGAAGATTTTACTCATGGTGGAAGACAAAGGGGGTGCAGGCCTATCACCTGGCCAGAGAGGGAGCAAGAGAGAGGGAGGTGCCAAACTCTTTTAAACAGCCAGATCTCCTGGTAACTAACAGAGCGAGCACTGGCTCATTACCACAGAAGGGCACCAAGGCATTCATGAAGGATCCACCCCCATGACCCTAACACCACCCACTAGGCTCCACCTCTAACGCTGGGGATCACATTTCAACATGAGATTTGGGGGGACAATCACCCAAACTATATCAGGTGCTATGGGCATTTAATGCGTAGAGGCCAAGGGTGCTGCTAAACATTCTAGAATGCACAGGACAGCCCATGACAATGAATTATCTTATCCAAAGTGCCAAAGTTGAGAGGCCCTGCTTTGGAGGAGTGATTAAAATTGCAAATATACTTTTTAAAATAGTGAAATATATTGAATTTATAAAATATAATTGAGAAAAATATGAATTTACTGTGTATACTACATGGGCTTTATTTTTATCTTTATGTTTTGAGACAGGGTCTCTCTCTGACCCTCAGGCTGGAGTGCAGTGGTTCGATCACAACTCACTGCAACCTGCCTCCCAGGCTCAAGGGATCCTCCCACTTTAGCCTTCTAAGTAGCTGTGTCTACAAGCATGCGCCACCACACTCGGCTAGTTTTTTAAACTTTTTGTAGAAATGAGGTCTCACTGTATTGCCTAGGCTGGTCTTGAACTCGTGGTCTCAAGTGATCCTCCTGCCTTGGCCTCATAATGCTGATATTATAGGATTGAGCCACCACGCCTGGTGGGCTTTATTTTTGACTTGCAAATTTTCTTTTAGATTGATGAATAGCCTGATAATATTGCATAGTGTCTAAAGTCTTTTGGGCTGTTGTGACAAAATACTGTAGACTTGGTGGCTTAAACAACTGACACTTAATTTTCACAGTCCTTTCACAGATGGAGAATTCCAAGATCAAGATGCCAACAGATTCAGTTCCTCATGAGGGCCTTCTTCCTGGCTTGCAGACAGCTGTCTTGTGGCTTTGTGTTCCCATGGCCTTTCCTCAGTGCATGCAGGTGGAGAGAGAAGGAGACCATTGTCTTCCTTTCCTTATAAGAACACTAATCCCATCATGAGAGTCCCACCCTCATGATGCCATCTCAGCCTAATTACCTTCCAAAGGCTCCATCTCCAAGCACTATCATATTGAGGGTTAGGGTTTTAACATGCATTTGAGGGGACATAAATATTCAACTCATAGCAGGCAATGAAATAAAACTTTTATTATTCAAATCTAGACAGGGACATACAGTATCATAATTTCAGTGGAAAAAATCTGTAAATAACATTAAGCAAGTTTAATTTTTAAAAAAAATCTGAAAGGCATTTATTAGTATTATGCTGTTATACTTCATATTTCACACTTCCGTTTTCTTTTACACATTTCCTGCATCATCACAGGTGTTGTGGTATGAGGAAAAACTCTGGCCTAGGAGACAAAAAACCTGGGTTCTAGTCTTGATTTATTTGCTTAAGGGACCTTGAGTGCGTCTGACCCACAGGACCTAATGAATCAAATAGAGACAATAATGAAGTAATAGATATAAATGCCCCATTGTAAATGGTGAAGCTCTGTAAAAATGTGAGAATTATCATTCACGTTAAGCTAATTAAAGAGGAAGTTGAGGGTCTGAAGGCTTCTGCTTGGCATTGACTGCCTCCCCTTTAGAAAACCATGTTCCAGTCACTGAAGGGCCCCAGAATGACTGGAGGCCTTTCTGTTGTCTTCCTAGTCACCTCTTCTCTTGATTTCATCACCACACTTGGGTTCTCCTGTGTACACCTAGGATATTTTCTGTTTAAATTTTTTCCAGACCTGGTAAATTTCATATGAATTAGTCTGCAGTACAGCTGCTATGACATTTGAGAGGGGGCTAAGTCCTAGTTAGGAGAAAGAAGGCCCTCTTCTGAAAGGGCTGGAATGGAGCAAGAATTGTTATAGGAGTGTTCTGAGGTCAGAGGAGAAAGGAGCTTAAGAGTACGTTCCAGGGCCAAATGTGACAAATTCACAGACAGACCTTCTGGGTTGAGAGTCCTCACAGAGTGGGACAGTGCCCAGGAGCTGTGTTGCTTCATTTGTTCATTGACGAGTTGGGGCAGATGTGAGCATCTTGCCGGGAGACGGGAGGCTCATGTCCTACAGGTAGACAAGTTGGGGTCATTTTGCATTGGAGGGGGGAAAAAGGGAAGGGATATAATGAAAACCAAAATCAACTACTCTTTCCTGGGGCTAGCCCAGGTAGGTGTGAGTAGAGGAACTGAATGAAAACATCTCTCAAATAGGGACATAACCCTGGATTTTAAATATGACCTTTACTCCTCCTCCTCTAAAAAGGAAATAAATTTCAAGATAATAGAGAATTGGACAGAGAAGTCGAATGTCATCTTGGAAAGAATCTTGGACTTGCAAGAACTGGCTTGAATCCCAACCAGCTCTTAGCCTCAAAGCCATTTACCTAAAATAGTAATAATAATCATTTTTCACTAATTCACATCTGTTGGGGGAATCAAAGAAATGAAGTATGTAATTAGCACTAGAGTCAACTACACATCTTAGTCTTCTTCACCCTGCATATTTCTTTTCTCTTTTCTTCTTCTACCTATTCGTCTCCCCTCTTCCTCCTTTCTGTCTCTTCTTTCCTCCACCTCCCTCTTTCCTCACTCCTCTTGCTTCTAGCACTCACCCTTACTGCTGATGGAAATTGAAAAGGCATCAAGCAAGCTAATGCCATATTTTTCCTGCATCTCTTTTCAGGCTAAGCACGTTTTACAAGACTTATTTACACAAAAGATTAAGATAATGGGCAACCTTAAGGTTAAATGACACAGATGTACTTTATTAATCAATTGGTGATGTTGCTTTTAAAGCATAAGTGCATTTCTATGCATTAATGTGTGCTTTGGGATATGCTATAGTCACGCACTACATCGTGATGTTTCAGTCAACGACAGACCACATATATGATGGTGGGCCCATAAGATTTTAATATAGTATTTTTGCTGTTCCTTTTCTACTTTAAGATATACAAATACTTACCATTGTGTTATGGTATTCAGTACAGTACATGCTGTGCAGGCTCGTAGCCTAGGAGCAATAGGCTAGACCATATAGCCTAGGCGTGTAGGAGGGCTATGCCATCTAGGTTGAAGTAAGTACACTCGATGGTGTTCTCACCATCGAGTTGAAATTGCTAATGATGCATGTCACAGCACATATGTTGAAATTGCTAATGATGCATTTTACAGCACATATCCCCATCATTAAGTGATGCATGACTGTATAGTAGTTCCCTCCTTATCTGTGGTTTTGCTTTCTGAGGTTTCAGTTACCCCAAGTCAACCACAGTCTTAAAATAGGTAAGTACTATACAATACACTAAGATATTTTGTGAGAGAGAGACCACATTCATGTAACTTGATAGTATATTGTCATAATTGTTCTATTTTATTATTAGTCATTGTTGAGCTCTTTGTGTGCCTAATTTATAAATTAAACTTTATCATAGATACATATAGAAAAGAACATAATATATACGGAGTTCAGTACTATACCATTTCAAGTATCCACTGGGAGCCTTGGAATGTATCCCCCGTGGATAAAGGTGAACTACTAATTAAATTTCAATTTAATTTCTTTACAGCCCCTAACAAATTGACCTAATTGGTAGGTTTTATACTTGGGTAACATGGAAACAGCCCTTTGAGGCCACTCTAAATCATGACCTGGAAGAGATTCATAATTTCCCTTTAGAAATATACTCCTCTACTGAATTGATAACAAATTGAACAATTATAAGGATCCTTTGTTTGTCCTTGTTGACTATATTACCAAAGGGAACTTACTTCACAGCAATTATGAAAATGTTCCTTTGATAAAACTGATATGGACTGAAGATATTTTGATGCATGAAGTTCAGCAGGATTGAGGGCTTATATCAAAGAGATTGATTAGTAATTATATTAATTCCTCATATAAGAGTAGCTAGCCATTTTAGTGCCTTGGTCACCTCTGTGATCTAGTATATTGGTTTTCAATTGCTGCTGCAACAAATTACTAAAAACTTGAAAAATACAAATTTATCATCTTACAGTTCTGTAGGTGAGAAGCCTGGCACCTGTCTCATTGGGCTAGAATCAAGGTGTTGCATTGTTATGTTTCTTTCTAGGGGCTCTAAGGGAGAATCTATTCCGTACTTTTTCTAGCTTTATTTCCTCTATTCTGGAGGCTTATTCCATAGCTCATGGCACACTTTTCCTATCTTCAAAGGCAGCACCATTGGGTAGAGTTCTTCCTGTCTGATTCTCTCCATTTGGAAATAGTTGCCTGCTTTTAAGAACTCATGATTAGATCAATACAGGATAATTCCCCATCTCAAGGTTCCTAGTCTTAATGACATCTGCAAAGTACCTCTTGCCATGTAAGGTAACGTATGCACAGGTTCCAAGGATGAGGGCATACCCATTGCTGGGGCCATTATTCTACCTGCCACATCTATGTTTAGCTGTTGCAGCTAGACGATTTTTCTTTTAGAAGTATTCCTTCCACATTCTCATTCTTTACAATTTCTTTTTTTTTTAAGTGGATTCCTGAATTTCTTCAGTTCCCCATTTCATTCTCTCAAAGTATGTTTCTGTCAGTGGTCAATTCCCCATTGATTTCCCCTCTCCTTTTACCCCATTTTCTGTTAAGAGGTCTTCAGATCAGTCCTCATGCTCTAACTCTACCTGATTTCTTTGTATTTCAGATGTCATCTTTCTTCCTCGTCTTTGCACGTATTCTCTGGCTTGCTACCCTTTTTGTTACTCTATGTCTTTTCAATACACATTTCTCTAGATTCATATTTTGTGTCTGTCCCAGAAACAGATCAGAAAAAGATGGAGATTGACTAATGTCAACCCTTTTCTCCCAAGTGAACACATATAACCCCACTGTTTTTTTTTTTTTCTTAAACTACAGATGATATAATTGTATGGCTTTCATCAGAAACACTTCTGTCAAGTGATTACATTTTTGCTCTTTAGTGAGGGGCTGGATGGGAGCGAGAGTCGATATAGTTCATCTCGTCTCCGATTAATCTAGTATGTATCTCTAGCTGTGATTATAGATTTTAATTATTTATGAAGTTACCATCGTATTTATAGAGACAATCTTTTTCTCATGATCTTTAATTTAAACATTTTATCAAAAAAGAAAAGAAATCTCGATTGCCTGGGTTGTATTTTATACAAATTCAGATAATGAATACACCTGCCCTAGTTTAAAATGTTGTGTTGACATTTTTGGAGAAGAAATTTTCCTAGCTTTACAAATGCATCCTTAAAAATGTTCTCTAAAATATAATTTTTAATCTATACTAAAAACCAACTGCAAGATTTTTTCTTCTATCTATACTGTTATGAATAGAAGTGAATATTTTCTCCACATATAAAAATCTATATTTATATATATATAAATCTATCTGAAAATATATGCCTTTTAAAGCAATTATTTAAGAAGAAGATTCCAAATGTTCATAGTTCTCCCCAAATATACATTATTTTTAAGAATGTGAATTTGGGGAAATTATATAGAAATATATCAAAATTTCTATAAATAAATAGTAAGTTAGCATATGCAGTTATCTTCTAATACCACCATCCTTTATATTCTTCTAAAATTTTACATCATTCATCATCTTTATAGCTTTTTTTCCCAAGGAGGGATAATTCAGGAAGAGACCAGAGGTCACTTGAATGTACTAATGGCTCTATAAATAAAGAACATGTATTTTAATAACATACAGCTTCATTAGAGACAGACTGAATTAATGTAGAAGTTGTAGGGTGTGTTTGAAGACCTCAGATAAGACCGAGTATGATGGGGATCCTTATTCAATGCTAACTAAAATAAAATCAGATGATCCTCAAAATATACAGTATTTATCAGAGGTGACAATGGGTTCTAGGAATTCCTAAAATTGAATGTGCGTAAGAATCACTCAGAGAGCATGTTAACAATGAGGATTTCTGGCCTCATCTTCAGAGGTGCTGATTTTGTTGGCCAGGGAAAAGGTTCAGGAACCTCTATTCCGGTGGCTCTAATGCTGGATGTTCTTGAGTTCTCTTTGAAACGCTGGATTAAAACACAACTTCAAGATAAACCCCTAGTGATTCATCTTACCAGCAAACTCCCTCATATAAACACGTTGTGGAACTTCACCAGTGAAGTGAAGCTTGAGAACCAGCTTTACAGAACCCTCAGTAGGGAGCAGACCTGTTCTGTCCACATAGTCTTTGTCCCTAAAGGGCTAAATCAGGAACGGTCAAGTGGCCAAGGCCACCGAGTGGTTTACTCAGGTCTAAAATTCTTTTAAAAGTATTAGTTGTCTTTTTTTTTTTTAAGGGGGGAAATTGAATTCCACAACTAGAGATTAACTTAAAGTTATCCCTTTTATAAGAAGACTTTCAGAGTAGGATCAGTTAACTGACCACTAAACAGTGAAAGAGAAGGATACAGATTCTCTCTTGCTTAGATAGGGCTTCTGACAACAGCCACAGAGAGGGAGATAGTGCAGCAGGTGGCAGCTTGATGGGCAGGGAGAGGAGGGACTTAAAAGGCTCCTGGTATTACCCAGGGTGGGCCTCTTTGCTTTCAGTGGGGCTGCCATTTGCAGAAGAAGCTGTGCATGGAGACTTCTCAGGCAGCTCAGCTTCCCAACCTTTCTGAGTATTTTGTTTGTTCAGGTTTTTAATACATCTGACTTCTTAAAAGGCCCTTCCTTCTCAGGGAATTCACTAATCAAGGTATTACTCTGTTTATTTCCATAAACAAATCCTTATGAAAGAACAATTCATTCATTAACCAAGAAATGTGATCATTTCCACTGTTGTACCAGAGAGCTTCAAAGCACCATTGTTGTTCACATCAATTAATCCAGGTAACTGGGAAATGTGAGTAAGACAGGACTAAAATATATCCCAACTGATTTTACAAGATTAAAAAAAAATCTAAGATATCTAAACTCATGTTGTCTTAAGCATGTTAAGAATGTAAAGAATGTTAATTCTTCACAGGAAAGAATCACAGCACAGAGGAAAAGACTGCCAAATCTTTTTAGAATAAAATAATTTTATTCTAGAACTTACTGTAGCTTGGAAAGTTTCAAGCAGCCCCTTCCTTTGTACTGTGTAATATACTGGAAAGATATACCTCCTCCAGGTATGTAGGATGCCAGGTTAGAGTCTAGCTAGGAACTCTAGCTAGGGAGTATGGAAAACAATTTTTGATTTTTTTGAATTAAAATGTTTATGTGAATAAACATTTTGCATAGTATTCATATAAATATTTTAATGTGTAAATTAGTCTATGAAAGATGATGTTGAATTTCAAAGATAAATATTTATTTGATGTAATTAATTACTTGTACATAGTCTTAATACTTAATTCAGAGGGCAGTTCATGACTAATAAAAAAAGAGTTGGCTATTAGATGGTCATTTAGTAGCAATTCCTTCCAAATAGCAAATTATGCTAATTTCAAGGCTAAGGCACATGCATTTTTAAATGAGATTTTTAAAGAAAGTTAAAACAGCACTTGAATTAAGTAGAGGTGGTTGAAATGATAATCAAGTAAAACCTTTTCCAAGAAAATAAAATTGACCCATCCCCCACGCATTCCACCTACCCCAACTAATTTTTTTTTGAATATTGTTTTTTACTGAGATACAATTCATACACCATAAAATTTTAAAATAAGATTTAGTAGTTTTTAGTATCCCAAAAAGTTGTACAATACTCATAACTACCTAACTCCAGAATATTTTATCACACTAAAAAGAAACCCTGACCCATTAGGACACACTCCTTATTTCTCCCTCCCCCAGCCTCTGGCAACTACTGATCTAGTTTTTGTCAGTGTGGATGTAACTATTCTGGACATATCACATAAAGAGAGTCATACATGTGGTTTTTGTGCCTGATTTCTTTCATTTATCAGAATGTTTTCCAGATTCACACAGGTTTTAGCATGTGTCAGTACTTCATTCCTTGTTATGGCTAAATGATACTCCATTGTATAAATACAGCACATTGCTTACCTACTTATTCCTACTTATTCATTAATAGATACTTGGGTCGTTGCCATTTTGAGCTATTATTAATAGTGCTGCCACGAACATTGTGTACAAGTTTTTGTGTGAATATATTATTTTAATTCTCTTGCATATACACTTAGGAGTGGTACTGGGTCATATGGTAACTTTGTGTTTAATTTTTTGAGGAACTGCTAAACTGTTTTAACAAAATGGCTTCAATTATTTTGTATTCCCATCAACAATGTGTGAGGGTTCCAATTTCTCCACATCCTTGCCAACGCTTGTTATTGTCTGTCTTTTTGATTATAGCTGTTTTAACAAGCATGAAGTGGTATCTCACTGTGGTTTTGCTTTGCAGTTTGCTTCTCGTCAATATTCTGAAATTGATTCCATGGTAGAAAAGGAGGGAAGTTCATGTTGGTTTTTGTACCTCTGAATAAACTGAAAAAGGGATGATTCTAGAATTAGTTAGACTCATCACTTACCTATATATTTATATACCACTCCACTAAAAAAGCATTCGTATGGTTCATCATAATGCATAGCATAACATAAATGTAAAAATACATTAGAGTATTAGCTGAGTAGAAAATATAGATAAGATAACTTGTAATATGCAATGGGCATATTATAAGGTTTTGTATACTAGCCAGAGGTGGGCTAAAATTTTGTCTCTCAACTTCCTAGGAGCCAAAGTGAAATGATAAATTGAAAACTCCATAGTGCTCCTAAGATTAAAAACAAGTTAGAATCCATTGCTGACTATTGTGGTGTCATTATCTATTCTCTGCGTGATCCCACCAATATCAAGGTGATCCTGGATCTTGATACATTCCTTTCCATTGCTGACTATTCTGGTTGATAGAAGGGATAAAATCAGCCTGTCACATTCATCTATTAGTACCATGTCTGCTCCTTGGAACCTTTCTCAACAGATATGTTCTCCTACTTTCTATCAGCAGCAGTGCAGTTATCTGAAGGTGTAAAGCACCTGTGAAACCTTGACTGTTCCTTCTCCAAGCTGAACACTCTTCATATGAGAAGCATCAGATGGCTCCCCATTTTCTAAATATTTAGATCCAAACTTGCTGGCCCCTGTTGGGTTCTTTAGCCCCATTTCCCCTCAGCCCCTGATGAAATCCAGGCACACTGGACTCACTGTTCATTTTACCTGGCAGGTCCTTGTCTCCTCCATTCCCTGTTCCGTTACCACTGAGGAAATTTGAACACCATGCTTCAAGGGCCAAATTCAGATGTTATCTTTTCCTGGTAGGTTCTTAATACCCCCAGGCAGAATTAATTTTCTTTTCTCTGTGTTCCCATAGCACTTTTAAAGCAGCAATTATATGAATACATCACAGTGATTTGTTCATGTGTCCATCTTCCCCAGCACACCGTGATCAATTTCACAGGAGGAAACTGTCTTTTTTATATCCTCAGTGCCCAGCACAAAGCAAATATTCAACAAAGTGTAGTTGCATCAAATTGACTTAATAAATCATTCCTGACTTCTCACTCTCCTGTAAACACGTGGGTTTGTCACTGTCTCTCTTTAAAAGTGACCCCCAGAAGGAAAAATCATCTTTCAGATGTTAGCCAATCAATGTGCTAAACACCCACCTGCTCTGGAAATTATATATTTCTATTAATGTCATCTCAGGCTGCATGGGTTTTGTTCATAGACACATTCACTATAGCATCCCAGAAAACTTTGCTGAATATTGTGATGTTTTTCCCCCTGGGCAAACCACGAACAGACCAGATTTTCCTTTGCTTCTACTTTCTCATCTAAATTTAAGTCCTTATATGTATCCTTGTTACATTTAATCTTGTTTCCCACTAAAAAAGATAACTTCATCCTTTTGAATGAAAACAGTACATTTCAGTTTTAATTCCATCATCTGTTATATCCACTCTGTCTTCCAGTTTGATGTCACTTGTGTATGGAAAGATAATGTGAATATGTGCATTTGCCTTCTTAATGTAATTATTAAGTGTTTAGTAAACAAAGAAAAAATATCCAGTGCTTCTATTTATTGGAAAATTTTTGTTGTTCTTCTAGAATCTGAGATTCTAAAATATCATATTCGTCCGCCTGACCACCATCAAACCTTCCAAAGATGCATGGAGATATTCTTTAGATAGCTTTGGGGAAAACATGTCATCATTAAGTATATGTATCTCTGTCTGATATGTTTCTAACCCCCACAGAGCCTCTTATGTGCCCCTGCTATGCACTCATGTAGCATCCTGTACCTTCGTTATCATAAAACTTGTCACAGTTTATGTAACAGCTTATATAATTTTCTCTCCTCCTTTCTAGTCTACTAATCTCTGTTTTACTCAATATCCCAAAAGCTTAGTACATTGCCTGGTTAAAATTTTATTTGAGTCAAATCTACTTTAGATCAATAATGTAATATGTATAAATACTATACTATTTTGTGTGATTCAACACTGAATCGGTAAGTAAAAAGAGGGTTCCTGATATTTAAAAGTAGCCAGAGACATTATTTTAGGGACAGCTGAGGCAGTCAGCAGATTAAATTATCTATCTGATAGTACCGATTCAAGTTTACCATAAACTAATTGCCTTAGTGCACTTTGTATTGCTATAACAGAATACCTGAGGCTGATTAATTCATAAAGAAAAGGGGTTTATTTAGTTCACAGTCTGCAGCCTCGGAAGTTCAAGAAGCATTGCACCTGCATCTGCTCAGCTTCTGGTGAGGGCTTTTCATGCTGTAGGACAACATGGCAGAAAGTTAAAGAGGAAATGGACACATACAAAGAGGCAAAACCTTAGGGGCATCTTGACTTTATAACAACCCACTTTCTCAGGAAGTAATCCATTCCTGTGAGAAGTAATTCAGTCTCAAAAAAAGTGAGAACTCACCCCAAGAACAGCACCAAGCCATTCATGAGGGATCTGCCCCCATGACCCAAACCCCTCCCATCAGCCCCACCTCCTGACATCACTACACTGGACACCAAATTTCAACATGAGTTTTGGTGGGAACCAACCACATCCAAACCATAGCACTAATCAAATAATGACTTACATTTGGCAAAGTTTAAAATCTCCCAAAATATAGACTGTAATACTTTATCAATAAACCGTATTAATTTAATCATTCCAAGGTTTATTAGTATTTGTTGCCCTGAAACTTCTATAGAAATCTAGGCTGCAATGCTGAATCAGCTGGGGGATATTAGGCACTATTCAAGAGGTTTCATCCCTGAAGCACTGAAAAGATCTTTTTAGAAGCCACTTATACCATGAAGAAGGTCCCACAGCAGGAAGTCTAAGGAGAGTGTTATGGTGAGATTTCAGTATAATTTGGTTTTTAAAAATTCCACTCTGCAATACATCCCCATGATATAAATATTCCTAATTAGCACAGAATTTCAGTTCCTTCATACAAAATGCTGCAGTGCAATTTAGGGCTGCTTAAAATTATCTTAACTTGTCCCATTTGGCAAACTAAGCCAGGGTCTTAGGAAATGTGGAGCTGTAGTATGCAGGAATGTGGGCAGCTTTGAGAACTCCCTCCTTCCAGATCTGAGAGAGCCTTTTTTTTTTTTTTTTTTTTTTGACCTTACACTGAATTCTTATGTTTGAATGTATCGTCGGGATGCAACGGTTAGCTACTGGCTAAATGGCAAGAGAAACTTCTGAGACACCAAGACAGAAAAATGTAAGCAGTGAAAATTATCAAAACTAAAGGTTTTTCTGATATGGTTTGCTGTTTAATGTACATTCAGCTAAGCAGCTTCGATGAAAAGTAGGTTTTCTGTTCGCAAGTGCTGAAGAGACAAAAATACCATTCCTGTCTGCTTTCTTTCCTGTTGGTTAGCTATTGGATGCCATGAAAAACAAAATGTCTCTATTTCCTGAGCCCACCCAATATTTTAAATATCTTGACATCTATATTTATGTTCTGTCGAAAAGGTAATAATATGAAGGATTTATTATAAGTCCTGAGCTTTCTTCTTTGAATGACAGCAGCAATTATTAAGGATTCACATGCACATGGCATTGAGTCTGTGCTATGACATAGTGTTGTTCGCCAGAAATTGACAGTTGAAAAGTGACACCATTAGGCAAGAAAGATTTTTCCTCCTTCTCCCCCCACCATAAAAAATAAAGTACAAGAAGTAAGAAAATGAACAAACATTACGCGAATAAAACACCACAGAGACTGGAATACTGTGAAGAAAATGTGGAAGAGGGAGGGGAAAAGATAAAGAGGAAGGGGACCGTTAATAGAAATAGACTTTTTAAATGATTGCATGTGGCAAATGAGATCACACTATGAGTCAAACATGCCTTTGTATATAGAATACTGCCAGAATTCTCTTTTAATGAGGACCAAGGCATCTCCTGGGGAATAACTTACCTTAGGCCAGAGTCAAATCCCTCCAGCTTGGTGGAAGATCAGTGCTCGACTTTCAGGACTGGGATGTACACCAATAGTACCCGTGGATCTACCCTTAAAGCCAACTAAGAAGGCAGCCTGAGAATGAACACTAAAAGGGCTGTTTTCATAAAAAATCTGTGAGAGATTTTCCTTTTTTCCTTTACTTTTTATTTTAATGAAAATCTTGGGCATGCTGTGCCACTACATTGACAAAGTGCACCATGAAAAGTGCCCTACTTCATTGGAGAATTCATTATGACTTTGTGGAGCAGAAAGAGTTGGTTCATTGGCAGCAATTTGAGTGGATTTGGTTCGCTGGAGCTATCATGTTACTGCATCATCAGTGCAGGTGGGGCTGACTGACTTTGACAGTAAAAGAAGGTGGCCCAGTGCCAACAGGGGCAGCAGAGGGGCTGCAGGAGTGCCTTCATAGATGCTGCACAGATGCTGCACACTGTCAAAGTAAATCTCAGGGAAGGGAAGATGGGGCGTCATACAATAATTGTGAAGATTATGCTCTTAAGCACATGTGAAACACCTTTCAGAGCTCCTGAATTTAGTAGGCAAGGGTGAATTTTGAAAATAGACTGAACGAGTTAACCATAGTTAAACCTGGGGTGTAGGTTATGAATAGAGTAACATGTAATTTATTGTACAAACAGAGATGCCTTTGAAAATGAAGGGTTTGCTACTAATAATTACACCAAGACAACATATATAAACTATGACTGCCCTGGACAAACTGGAATGCATTGTCACAGTATGAGGGACTGTCACCTTCGATTGTTAGTTTTGCCATGCTTGCAGTTTTATTCTAACCATGTACCGTTTTAAAATCAGAAAAATATAAGATATTGTAATTTACAGGAAGAAATAAGAATTGAGTATGAGGGCAAAGATAGCAGCATAATGTTTACATTGTTAGGGTGACCCTAGTCCCCCACCATCAGCCCCCTCCTGACCCCACATCACAGTTTAGAAAATTGCATCTGCAAATTATTCAACATCCGCTGGTGACCCCAGAGCAGCCTACCTTCCTTAGCAAGGCCATGCTGTCCCAGCAGTTCTGATGTGCCCTCACTTTAGTTATTTGATTTTCTGCTTTTTCTCTCTGAGATAGTAGCCTTCCAAGGTTCAAAGGGACGTCTGAATGTTAAAGGCCTGGAGGTAAAGTTTACAAAGACAGTGCTTCCTCATCACAGCTGGCCACATCAGTTCTGTCAAAATGCTAATGGTAGGCTGTTTCTTTATAAGTAGAGGACCCATGAGATCAAGATCTTAATTTACTTTGTTCCTAATTCACAAAGGGAAGTTGCCTTCTTTTTTAAAACCAAGTTGAGGTTCTGTCTTTAGTAAATTCTTACATGTAGCTGGAAATTTCCATTGCAAAGTGTACTTGTTTTGTTTTAAGCTCTTTCCAAGTGACTTTATAACGTTTTTAACGTTTCAGCATCAGCACTCTTCCTCTGTCCACAGAGCTGGTAAAGACAGAATTATGAACTCTTCTGGCATTGTCCCAGACCACTTCTTGGAGTCTTTATGAGAGAAGAAGTTTGGCAACTCAGCTCCCAGTGCCCACAGGGGTGCAAATGAAGCTGGAGCTGAAGCCATCTATGAGAGCAGATGGGCTGCCAGTCCAATGACTATAACTCTGATAGCTCCACACAAGTTGAGAAGCAGCTTTTCAGCTGTGACAGGCAAGGCCCAGCAGGGGAAGTAGCTGACTGTCTGGTCTGATTTAAGATCACTGCCAAAAAATTTTCTTCATTAACCTTCACAGTTATCTAAGCTTTATGAAGGCAGGGGTTTTTGTGTTTTGCTTATAGGAGTATGCTCAGGGCCTAGAACAGTGCCTGGGTTATAGTAGGAGCTCAAAAATATTTGTTGAATAAAAGAATATTTCTTCATCTTCAAAATATCAAGATGGGATATTAATGATACCTGTATCCAGAATTGATATTCAGCTGATTTCCATTCTGATATACCATTTCAGTGTCACAGGATTGTTGTGATGATTGCATGAATTAAAACATGGAAAGCACTTACAATAAAACCTGACACATATCAAGTGGTTAATAAATGTCAGCTGCCATCAATTTCAAGGCACAGAGGTTGACACCCTGAAGTTTGGGAAACAATGTAGGATTCCAGCAGGGGGCTCTCCTGAGTTCAAGAAACAATAACTGGTTCCTGCTGAGTCCTACTTGACTATGGGGAAGGACAGTTGCCAATGATGCTGTAGTCCTTGCTTCATGGGCCCAGGCTTACACCTGGCCAGAGGTCATACATTAACCTGTCATCAATAAATGACATTTATGCCATCTGCACATGGATACTGTTCTCTTAGTGAGGAGATGGCAAAGTTCTGAAAGAATGGCTCACAGGGCAGATAAGGGTTGATTATCAGAGCATGGGACAGTGCCCAAGAAGTGATAGCCCAATCCTGCCAGGGTGGGGTGCTTTGGAGGAGAGCGGCTGGATGGCTAAGAGTGAGTGGTGTGGGGAGCAGGGTGTAAGCAGAATAGGTAGGGGGGCCCTGCCACTAAAATATCTCTTGTGTACCTGGGAATAAAATGTGTTAGAATGATGAGCAGCTCAACAGTATTCTCAGAAGGCTTTTCAACTTAATTGCCCTGTTCCTTTTCCTAAGTAGAAACTTGATCAATTTAGGATACAGTACATGGTACTCTTTGGTTAGGTTTACATGTACGTAAGAATCGGGTCAATTGTAGAAGGTTAAACTGGATTGGAATGTATAGTATTTGTACATTTGGTAACAATAATTCTTATACTTCCCATTTGTATAATGCATGATATATATTATATACAGATAATTATATACAGATTATATTATATATAGGTTTCTATATATAATCTACTTTGTTACTATATATAATCTATATACATCACATATAAAATCTATTTTGTTACAAACTCTGTGAGGTTTATAGGGCCGTGTAGTATTAACTCTATTTAACATGTGAAGAAAATAAGGCACGAAGAATTAAGAGGCAAGGATAATGGTAGAAGCCCCTGGGGATGGGAAATGGCATTTTTGTTAGTGTTCTACTAATCGTCAGAGCATGGTTTTCTGACTTCAGATTCAAAAAAGATTTTTCTTTTTAAGCATACTTGGCTACCCTTCACCCACAGATTAATTGAAAAAGCTTCTGGGCTCCACCAGTTTGCTCCCTATTAAATATACTAATTGAAGAGCAAACTAATTCTATCTCTAAACCAGTCATTCTAGCGGGTATACAAGATGACCCACTGAAGTGTTGGAAGAAAATGCTAGGACTTACTTTATATTTTTTGGTTGTGTTAAAATGAACATAATTCATTACTGCAGTATACCTTAATACATATATATACACATATAGCAATACATGTGTAGAATTTATAAGTAAGTGTATTTACAAATATTGAGATGTGTACTTTTTTTTTTTTTTTTTTTTTTTTTTTTTGGCACAGAGCTGCAGTTTCAAGAAAGACTGGCAATCATTGTGCTAAACTGGTAACTACTCTACCTAAAATGTCTGCATTGTTTTTAGCTAAGCACACTTCTCCTTTTGTTTTACCTTATGTTTTGTGCAACAGAGTGTGGCAATGGTCTGCTGTACCCAGAATAACAGAAGCTTTGAGTGAGAAAGGCCTGGAGGGATCAATTCACCTAACCCCTTCATTTGACAGGGGAAGAAACTGAGGCTTACAGGGGTTAAGGGATTTGCCCAAGCTGACAAGTTAAGGTTGGGCTCAACAATATGGGAAATGGATGGAAAATCCAGTTAATGCTTAGCTAGCCATGGTAATGTGTCATGGAGTTGGCTTGCAGAAATTAAATCCGTTAATAATCCCCAAACCTTATTTTAGCCAGAACTTTTAAATGCCTCACCTATCAACCCTTTTAAAAAAGATGATAATGTAATGGTTTTGTTTCTCTGGGCACCCACGAATACTGCATTAAGCAAAAATGTCACACATATAGTGCGCACTGGGTATCCGGTTATAAATACAAATGTGGAGACTACTTTTATACACACACACACACACACACACACACACACACACACACACACACCAATTAGAAAAAACAATTGCGTTGAAACAAATATACACCCATCCTGGCCTGTTGTAAAGAATGGAACAAAATTATAATGTTCTCTAATAGGCAAATTATTACTCACTCAAAATCCACTGAATCGTGAAATACTACCAGTTTTCTTCTAAAGGGAATTTCATCTCAGAATTTAAGACCAGACTAATGCTGCACTATTTATCACATGTTAAATTCTAGTAAGTATTTGATTCTATTTCTGGACTCGCCGTTCTCTTCCATTAATTGAGTCATACTTAATTACCAGTGCCTAGGGGTTTTATTCACTGAAATATTATGGCCAATAAGATTAGTATCCCTTCATCACTCTTAAATCTTATAAAATTTAAACCCCACCACTAGGAAAAATCATTTTGCCTATTCAAAAGCAAAACAAAACAAAAATGCCCAAAACTACCATCACGAACAAAAAGCATATTGGTATTATAGGGAAACTCATGAAATTTATAGATTGATTTAGGGAGAATTGAGTTTTTAATACTGAGTCAGTTTTTCTCTCAAATAGAATATTTAAATCTTTTTAAATTAGTATATACTTTCCATTTATTCAATTATTTATGTTTCCTTGGCAAATGAGATTTTTGCCTCGGCCTCCCGGGTAGCTGGGACTACAAGTGCGTACCACCATGCCCGGCTAATTTTTTGTGTGTTTTTAGTAGAGACGGGGTTTCACTGTGTTAGCCAGGATGATCTCGATCTCCTGACCTCTTGATCTGCCCACCTCGACCTCCCAAAGTGCTGTGATTACAGGCATGAGCCACCGCACTGGTCCGAAAGCTGTTGACATGTTTTACAAATCATTCAATCTGTCAATTTACTGAGTCTTTCTATTGTTTATAACCAGTTTTTAGTTGATTGTCTTCGGGTTTCCACAGGTACACCCATCTCACTTGTGAATAATGACTATTTTGCCTCTTCCTTTCCAATTTTTATGCTTTTTACTTTGTTCTCTTATGTCCCTGCATTAACTACTACTAGAACAATTATTTAATCACTTCAATTATTGATGATGTAGAACTTCTTCCATTCTCATAATGTTGCAGTAAACATTTATTTGCACAGAAATGTTCACTGAAACATTATGAGAATGGAAAAAAAGCAGTTTGGTCATTTTGTTAAGATAGATTTCTACAAGTGTAATTTGTTGGGTCAGAAAGAATAATTTAAAAAAGCTTTTAGGACCGGGCGTGGTGGCTCACGCCTGTAATCCCAGCACCCTGGGAGGCCGAGGTGGGTGGATCACCTGAGGTCAAGAGTTCAAGACCAGCCTCACTAATATGGCGAAACCCTGTCTCTACTAAAAATACAAAAATTAGCCAGGTGCGGTGGCACGTGCCCATAGTCCCAGCTACTCGGGAGGCTGACGAAGGAGAATCACTTGAATCTGGGAGGCAGAAGTTGCAGTGAGCCGAGATTGTGCCACTACAGTCCAGCCTGGGCAGCAGAGTGAGACTGTGTCTCAAAAATAAAATAATAAAATAAATAAAGCTTTTAGAACATGTTATATTACTTTTTCATAAGGTTCTCCTAGTGACCATCATCACCTTACTTCCACTATCCACAATCTGAAGGTTCCCAGCACAGTTGCCCTCTTTCTTCTCCTTCATCCAGGCGCTTTCTCTTTGCTGTCCACTAAGGGAGGGGTTCCCAAGCCCTGGGCCACAGACCAGTAATGGTCCGTGGCCTGTTAGGAACCGGGCTGGACAGCAGGAGGTGAACAGCGGGCAAGCAAGCAAAGTTTCATCTGTATTTACAGCTGCTCCCCGTTGCTCACATTACCACCTGAGCTCCACCTCCTGTGAGATCAGTGGTGGCATTAGATTCTCAGAGAAGCGTGAACCCTATTTGAACTGCACCTGTGAGGGATCTAGGTTCCATGCTCCTTAGGAGAATCTAATGCCTGATGATCTGTCACTGTCTCCCATCACTCCCAGGTGGGACCATCTGGTTGCTGGAAAACAAGTTCAGGGCTCCCACTGAGTCTACATTATGGTGAGTTGTATATTTCATTATGTGTTACAATATAATAATAATATAAATAAAGTGCACAATAAATATAATGCACTTGAATCATCCCGAAACCATCCTCCCTACCCCCAATCTGTGGAAAAATTATCTTCCATGAAACCCGTCCCTGTTGCCAAAAAGCTTAGGGACTGCTACACGAAGGGGATACCTGGAAATTCCAAATAAAGCCTCCCTAAATCAAACCAAAATCAAATACAGAAAGAAACTTCCTTCTCAAGTAACACAACAATCAATTTGGAGATGAAATTCAGTGATTTGGACAGTATTTGCTGTTTGCTCACTCTACTTGTGAATCATTCCAGGCTCCCTTTTGCCCTCATTCTTCACATTGTAAAAGCTACTAAGTCCTGTAGATTATACCACCTTAACTTCTCTCCTATTCCTCCTGTAGTTTCTATCCCCACTGTCACTGCCCTGGTTCAGGAACTCATCCTCTCACACCTAGACCACTATAATATTAACTGATTTAATCACTTCTGCTCAATCCTTTGTTTACTTCTATTCAAGACACTTTAATGGCAGGAAAACTTAGGATGACCACCTTCTATCCATCTAGCTTATTTTTCTCTCCCTACTTACCTACTACCCTCTAGCCTTACCCCACTATTTGCAGTTCCCTGATAACTTGCAATTTCAAAGTCTCTGTGCTTTCAAGTGTGCCATCCAGCTGCAGGAATCTCCTCCTTAGCACCCCAAACCTCCAACAAAATTCTTTTCTACCCTGTAAGAGCCAATTCAAGGGCCACCTCCCTGGTGAAACATTTCCCACTCCACCCTTCAACCCCACTCCAAACCTATCGTCGGAGGGCTACCCATTGATGGAGTATGATGATATTTCTTGAGGTTGTTTTTGTGCCCAGTTGCCAGGGCGCTTACATAAGTGGAACAAAGATTGATGAAAATTGGCAGGGACTGGCTCTTCCTTTTTGGTGAATTGTATTTGCTTAACATGACTTTGGGGTTATTCCATACATATCGATTTCCAACATCAGTATAAACACAGAACTGGCATTGCAGAAGGGGCCTCTAACAAGAGCTGGAGGAGGGATGCTTAAAAGGTAAGAGTTGACTCTGCTGTTTCCCAGCTCTCACATGCCTCAGGGCACTTGCCTTGCTGACTGTTAATGATCACCTTACACCCTGAAGCACTATGACGAGAGACCCCCAGTGACTGTTGCAACTTCAGACAAAGCTTCTGGTCCCCCTTCCCCCCACCCCCGCTTTTTTTTTGGTGGGAGAGAGATTCAGAATTTTCGTATGCTAGTTTGATAGAAGGTAAAAGACACCTGGAAAAGAGAGGGTAGTCAGCATATCATCTAATCCAGCTCTTTGCTTCCAGAGAGACCTGAGGAATTAACCAGTACCTCCTGTTTCTAAAGGTCTATGGGAATAAAAACTCTTTGTTCATCCAAGCCAGCACTTTTCAGCCCTCATCGGCAAGGAGTTCCTAGGTCTTACTTCCTATCCCTACATGGTGCTCACCTCCTCATCTCCTCTGTCTCTGTTTCCTATGAACAAGAAGAACACTGGTCAGTTGCCTCTAGGGTGACTGGTTTAATATCTCTGGTTTGCTGGGAGTGATAGTGAGCAAGAGTTTTCCCTGAGTAAAGCGTGTTGAATGCTAACTAATACCAGAAGAGCCTCCCTCTGATTCATGTTCTGCAAAAGTGGGTGAGGTAAGGGAAGTGGAGAGAGTCTTGAATGTAAATGCAGTACACCCAGTACCTTGAGGAAATGGGAGAGGTGTTTCCATCACACACCTGGGCAATGAATTTTGCTTCCTACAGCACAGCTGCCCTCTGCAAACCATTCCAAATCAAACCAATTTATTCCAAATTCCACTGCAAGTATCTGTTAATATCTAGTGAGATGTTCAAAGTAAGTTAACCATCTACTAGTTATGGGGGTGCTCTGTTTTTAAATTCATCAAGAAACACAGACAAAACTGCTAACATATGTTTCTGTTGCTAGACCTTAGTCTTATCACAGTTTGAAACTGTAGGAAATCAATTACGTGCTTAGAATTACTCCTCTTCTTGGCACAAAAGCATTTCTTCATTCTTTCGGGGTAGTGAACACTTTGCAACATCTACCACTAACAGCCTGTTAGGATTCTCTGCTAAATTAATGTAGTACAAATAAACCAAACAGAAGGCTGGTGGAATGCTAAACATCTCCTCTTTCCTCTGTTGTGGCCTCCTTGCAGCTTGGGACCATTCTGCCTTGCTGCTGCAACATCTGGACAGCATTCGAGGTTGTTTCTCAAGGACACAAGCGTGCACCTCCGGTGAATTTCAACTTTCAACATCTCTCTGGCTCTAATCTATATTTAATGTTTCATGACTGGTAGTCAAAGAAGCTTCAGCTAAATATCAGGTTGGAATGAAAATGATCCTTGGGAGAACATTCGCTTCCAGCATGTGCCAGCAAAGTGTCTATGACAGAGGCTTTCCCCAGAGATTTGTTGCCCATTCTCTTGCAGTAATAATAATTACACCTTATGATTGCTATGCCCACATAATCAAAGATCGCTTCATCAAATGTGATCCCCAGGGGAAGCTGCCTCTACTCCTAACCGGATGTCAGTCACAGAGAGCAGCACCCTTAGGAATCCCCAATCTTTTGCTTGCCCTTTTCAGTACTGTGTTGTTAGCAATGTGTTTCTTCATATTCTTCTCAATGCAAATGATGTGTAAATCATGCCCTCCAGAAGGCACATGTGGTGAGGGGGAGAGGTTGGGGAGGGAGGTGGGGGCTGGTGTATTCTTCTCCTCCAACCCCCTCCTCAACCTACTACAGGGATTTCTCACATGGAGCATAATTACATCTGTGCCATATGGGCTCATTTATATTCTATTACAGGTTAAGCTAATACGACTCAGAAATATGCTAAAAATACCTCAAAGTATTCTAGAGCTGTCAAAACACTTGTCATTTCTTGCTCACCCATTTGATTGCTGGTGTTTTTATTTTTGTTGGGAGATTTGAAGAGCTAAGAAAGCATGCTGGTGTGCTGGTGTCCAGTCTATAAATACAGTTTAATTTCCTGTACTATTATAATCCTTGGGTTTGCAAAAAAAAAAAAAAAAATCTTTCTTTATAATCCTGGAATGGCCCCAAGACATGGGCACTGAAGCCCCTATACTTGTAGATTTTAATTTCCCAAGAGGTAGAAAATACAGATTTCAGATGTGTGGTTTTGTCAGCTTTAGAATATTTCTTGTCTTTGTTTGATGTAATTATTCATTGTGATAGAGAAACACCTGCAGCGGGCTGACATACCATAGAAACGTGCTGCTTGAGTTACTTATAAGAGTTTGTTTGGATGTCAGACAAATCTTGTCAAGATTTTACATGTGGCATGATAATGAGAAGTACAATCTGTAATGAGTAATGAGTTTGACAATGATTTACAAGGGCATGTTGGGTTATTTTTATGCAGTGGTTAAAGTCCATCAGCATACTAATTTCTACTATCAGTTTGGAAAATTGGTAGGTCATGCTTGTGTAGGCTCTTAACCTAATGGCCTGTTTATGTAATTAATTTTTTATTATTATTACCTTAACGTACTATGGAATTTTAAAAATTAGTCTTGGGAACAGAATAGCAAGCACAGATATTTAACTTTTCCATGCTTGACAAGCAACATTTCCAAGGTTTATAAGGTGCTAATCATATCAGCCATCAGTGAAACACACCATTTAACTGAAAACTAAACTCACACAAAGCCATACTTTTCTTATTTGCTAATAACTGTTCTATGCGATCTGGTCGATAGAGTGGTTAAGACTACCTGGGCTCCAATCTCAATTCTGCCACTTGCTAGCTTATTATCTCAGCAAATGCCATAATTTTTCTAGTGCTCAGTTCTTCCAACTGTAAAATGAGTCTAATAACCATAGCTATCCCCAAGGGATTGTGGAAAGTATAAAACAAGATAATATAGTAAATTAGTAGGCACAATGTCTAACACGTAGTAATCACTTCGTAAGCATTAGTTATCATCACTGGTATTGATTTTGGTTTTAACATAAACAGCTTTTTATATAATTATATGACTTTTAATTAAAAAATACATTTTACCAAAATCATGTTAGTTGCACAAACTTCCATTTATGTTAGATTGTGCAGGCCAGAGGTTCTTGACATTTTTGAATCACATAACCAAGTTCTTACTTCATTTAGAATTAGTAGGTATTTCATGACTGGCTTAGGAAGAAATGGAAAAATTCAGTGTTAATGTACCAAAGACGAGTTTTTCTATTTAAAGTATTATTTTGAAATATTTGTACCTTAGGCTTATTCAGAATATAATGTATTCGAACTCCTGCAATTGAAATGTTACATTTAAATAAGAAGGAATTCTAGTTTATAGTGAGCAAATGATTGAGCCAGTAACTATAGCCAAGTTTTGAAAACTTGTTTCTTTAAATCCTTAGTAAAGAGCGATTTGAATACTGTGAAGGTAGATGTGTATGTAACACTCTACTGTAGATACATGTACACACGATAATCTAATTTTGAAGTCTTCGTTTAAGTGTTTCTATTCAGCCTCATGACCTTGGGGAGAGTCATGTGCCTTCCTAGTTACAAGATTGGGCTCTAGATCAGAGGTCCTCAAACCTCAGAGCCACACAACAGGAGGGGAGTGGGGGTGAGGAGCAAGTGAGAGAAGTTTCGTCTGTTTTTACAGCCACTCCCCATTGCTCACATTACTGTTTGAGCTTCACCTCTTATCAGGTCAGCAGTGGCATTAGATTAGATTCTCATGGGAATGTGAATCCTGTTGTAAATTGTGCATATGAGGGATCTAGGCTGCATGCCCCTTATGAGAATCTAATGCCTGATGATCTGTCACTGTCTCCCATCACTCCTATCTGGAGTTGCAGGAAAACAAGCTCTAGTTGCAGGAAAACAAGCTCAGGGTTCCCACTCATTCTACATTACAGAGAGTTGTATAATTATTTCATTATATATTACAATGTAATAATAGTAGGCATAAAGTGCACAATAAATGGAATGTGCTTGAATCATCCCAAAACCATCTTCCCACTCCACCCCTGCAACTCCTCCCCTGCTCTCCAGTCCGTGGAAAAATTGTTTTCCATGAAACCAGTCCCCGGTGCCAACAGTGTTGAGGACCACTGCTCTAGATGACCTCTCAGGCCTTTCCCTCATCTTCAGGCTAGTTATACTATCATAAAAGTGGAATAAACTTCCTTATTATAAGAAGGGCTATAAGTTGCCTATCACTGCAAACTTTGTATGTTTGAATTGAAGGTCTAATGTAAATCTGATGTAAATATAGGCATCTTATTTTTCACCCATCTTGGCATTGTGGTTAGGGATGGGGCGACGGCAAAGTGAGATACAGGCAGCTTTTTACAAATGAGCATCCCCACCCCGTGTTCTGGCCAGGCTGTAGGCAGTAGGTTTTCAGACAAGGGTGAAAGTATTTGAAGTCAGTAGCCAGGGAAGTAGCCATGTGATTTCAGACTCTCATGACTTAGGAAATTTCATGCTTAAAAGTGATATTTTTTCAGCTTTTAAGACAATGTTTTTTTTTCCTCTCAAAATTACTCCAGACTTTTCTGCAGAGATTAGACACATGAACTTTCAATGGTTAAAGTTCAACCACATTTTTTTTTCAGTTTTCTCGTGTCAATTGTATTGTAAATTGGTTTAAATTAAAAATAAAAAAAATTCCAAAATGATAAATGGGATTTTTCCTCAGACCGAGTCAGCATGAGATTAATGCTTTCACAATTTTGTACAATTTCAAATCAAATGTCATATGATTCAATCCTAAATCTTTTCTTATATTATCTTCCCTATCTCTTTATTGTCAACATGAGACTACAGAGGGTGTTAGAGATAAGGACAGGTAGAAATCTACTTGACTGAGAGTCAAGATGGGGGTCTTTTTCTCTGTGGAGTTTCTCTTAATAGGTCAGGGATAAAAACCTTTAGGAAAAGCTGACAGTAAAAGTGAAACATAAGACGACCACTAGGTTCACAAACACAAACATGTATTTTGTTCTTGGAGTGGAGAGAAGGGTATGTGTGTGTGTATTTACTTTTACTTTGAACCAGACTTAATTACACATTTAAAATTAACTGACATTCTCTTTAAATATGCTTACTTCGGTGTACCTTACCAAAGGACAAAGATCCCATGGTTGAAGCCTATTCGCTCAGCTTATCCCTGAATGGGAGAAGCATCTACTAAAGCAATCTGAGTTATAACCTTTCTAGTTTTCCATGCCGGATTTGGATGCTTAAGCTTTAGAAACATAGCTGCTATTTTCCCATATTTTCTGTAAAGGATATGGTCCTCTCTAGAAGGAAAGCTTACTTCAGATTTGAACATCTCCATTTGGAGAACTTTTGGACAGAAACACAACTTTCTAGAGTTTCAATTGACTGAAAAGAAAACTGTTATATGGAAAAAATACCGTCTGAAGATGAAAGAAAATTCATAATTTGGCCATAAAACTGTGTCACATCTCACATTACCTAAGTGAACTAACACACAGAAGACAGTGGGAAATCTGGGAGCTGTGACTAAATTATTTATTTTTTAAAATGGTCTTACAAAATTTAATGCACCAGAGATAATATGTTTACTCTCTTTTGTTGTTTTTTTGTTAATGATTTTTCCCTATTTTTTGAAGGAAACTTAGAAAATAATAAAGATACATAGAAAACAATAATTCACCCAGAGATAAACACCACTGACATTTTATTTCCTCAAGTCTTTTCTCTATGCATAAAGATATATTTAAGAAAAGGGAATTGTACTACATATAAAATTAAATATCTTGGATTCCCTACTCCCTTGGCATTTTTAAAATCATTTCTTCATGTCTTTAAATATTTTTTCCAAAATTCTATTTTTAATGGCTGTATAATATTTCATTGTACAGTTATACTACAACTTTGTTTTCCTTAATTTACCTTTTGGAGTTTTAACTTCTTGGTGATCTCAATGTGCGTGAATCATCTTTCTAGTGTCTTGTGATCTCGGATCCTTGACCTCTTTTTCCCTCATTGTGTGTCATCCCATCTGCAGTCTCCACTTCCATGGGCAGGCCTTGCTAGACCATGCTATTTCATTCTCTCAGTGTAATGTATTACACGCTGACCAACATCATCTGATTTTCCAGATGACCCTCTCTCATACTCTGACCTAACTGTGACCTCCAATTCTTCTACCACCCTTTCACTGTCCATCACCACTTCATGTCCTCGCTCCCCTCCATACCCAGCTGAATTCCATCTTCAATAATCACTCTCAATTGCACACACCTTCAAGGAAAAAAATTTCCTTGCTGCTTTTCTACTTTTTTTTATGCTTGTTTGACAAAACCACAATGCTTTTTGAATTAAACTCTCTGCATTCTCTGTATCTGCACCTGGGTAACTTACTGGAGCTGGAGAAGAAAAGAACCCAACCATACTAATTGATTTCACTTTAAATTCATAAGCGCAAACTCAAGTGAACCCTTCCTGATCCCATTAATCACCCTACACCTCTTTAGTCCATTTGTTCCCGCATTCGCTGACTATTTGATACTCTCTCTTTTCTCCTCAAATCTCTGACATTTCCTTCTCCCATCTATAGTGTCTTAGCTGATGATATTGCATTCTACTTCACTGCGAAAACTGAAGCAATTAGAAGAGAACTTCCCCTGACCCTTACAATCACATGTCCACACTCATTCCATCTGCCCCTCATCTGCTACATTCCCACCTGCTATCATAGATAAGGTCTCCATTCTACTAACTAAAGCCAGTCCCTCCAGCCATGACTAGTTCCCATCAGGGACACTGCCTTAGCAATTATCTTTTCTGACTCCTATATTTTCAAAATGTTTCTTCTCTACTGGATCATTCCCACTAGCTTACAGACATGCTGTTATTCTCCCATCTTTCCCTACAAGCTATCACCCCATTTCTTTGGATTGCTTGCCTCAAAACTTGTTGAGAGGGATGTCTCTAGTTGCCATTTCTGATTCCTCTCCTTTTATTATCTTCTGAATCCTCCTCAGTCAGGCTTTTGCTTCCCTCGACTCCTTCACTGAAACTGCTCTTGTCAAGATCACTAGTGACTTCCATGTTGCTAACTGCAGTGGCCAATTCTCACTTCTCATTTTACTTGACCCTTCTTCATTTGGCTCTGGGACAACACACTGTCTTGAATTTCCTCCTATCTTCCTAGCTGCTTCTTCTTCGTCTCCTTTGCTGACTTCTTTTCTACCTGCCCTCTGAATGTTGATCTCCAGTGCTCAGCTCTTGGTTCACTTTTCTTCTCTATCTCTACTTCCTTTTTTGGTGATTTTGTCTAATCTCATGGCTTTAAATACCACTTAAATGCCTAAGACTCCTAAATTTACCTCTTCATCCCACACCTCTATCCTGACTCCAGGCTCACATATAGTTATCTACTAACGTTTTCATTTGGTTGTCTCAATTGAATATGTCAAAAACAGAACTCCTGATATGGCCCCCTCACTTGTACTTCTGGCGGCCACTCCCATCTCAATTGATGGAAACACCATCTTCCCAGGGCTCAGGTCACAACCTTAAGATCATTCTTGACTCATATTTTTCTCATGCCCCATATCCAATTCATCAGAAAATCTCTTGCTCCACCTTCATCCTACATCCACAACACGACTATTTCTCAGTGCTGCCTCTGCTGCTGCCTTGGTGTACACCACCATCATCAGCTTCCTAACCTTTCTGTTTCTATCTTTGTTCTACCCACCATCTAGTCTCAGCACAGAAGCCAGAGTGACCCTTTTAAACCTAAATATGGACCCAGTGGGGTGGCTTGCACCTGTAATGTCAACACTTTCAGAGGCTGAGGCAGGAGGATTGCTTGAAGCCAGGAGTTTGAGCTCAGCCTGGGTAATATAGGGAGACCCTGCCTCTACAAAAATATTTAAAAATTATCCAGACATGGTACTGTGCACCTGTAGTCCCAGCAACTTAGGTGGCTGAGGTAGGGGGATCACTTGTGCCCAGGAATTCTAGACTGCACTGCAGTGAGCTAGAATTATACCACTACACTCCTGGGCAACGGAGTGAGACCCTGTCTCAAACAAACAAACAAAAAACCAAAAATACCCTACTTATCTGCTCAGAATTTTGTAATGGCTCCCAGTTTACTCAGAGTAAAAGCCAAAGTCCTTACAATGGTCTAATAGGCTCTAAGTGTTCTGATCTCCATTACCTGTCTGATCTTTTTCTCTTTGCCCAATTTGCCCTGCTCTAGCCACATTGACCTCCTTGTTGCTCCTCAAACATGCCAGAAAAATTCCCCTCTCAGGGCCTTTGCATTGGCTGTTACTTTAGCCCGAAAAGCTCTTCAGTCTTTATGCTAATACCACCTTCTCAATAAGCCTGCTCTGCCACTCTATGCTATATTGTGCCCCAACACCTCCTGCTGTCCTATTACCGTACCTTCCCTCTTCTTTTCCTCCGCATGTTATATGGAAACCCTTCTTGTATTGTATAGGAAGCTTCTAACAAGCTACATAATTTATTTATTTATTATGTTTGTGTCTATTATCAGCATTCCTATCTCAAATTTAAGCTTTCACAGTGTCAGGGTCTTCATTTTTTTGTTCACTGAGATATTCTAACTGCTGAGAACAATGTCTGACACATAGTAAGTATTCAATAAATATTTGTTCAAAAACCTTCAGTAAATAATAAGCCTATTTTTATAGAAAAGGCAAACATTTAAAGGCACGTTAACCTTCTTACTTCCGTCTATATTTGTTTTGAAAAACCTGCCTTCTGAAGTGAAATATAATTCCTAACTTTGGTTTGAATCACCTCACATGAAGCTTCATGTTTCTATTCTTTAGAGAAAATAACTTTTAAAAATGTTTTGAGGATGAATAAAATGAGATAGAATAACAAAGCACACCAAATAGTTAAATGAAAAATTAGGACAACCATCTGGATATTTCAGCTACAAGAATTCCAGTAGTGAACTCCTGTTGAGCAGTGGAATATATAACTCCCAGCAAAAATACTTTAATTTGTGGATTGGAGGATAAAGAGTGGTGAGTTGGAATGGGTATATGGGGGGTGGGGATTAGGAGTGAAAAGAAAATGGAAAGTAAAATGGTAGGAAGATGGCTATGCTAAAAAAGGCATCAAATACCTAACTGTCATAAATGACCATGTCTATACGTTACAGGTTGGAAATGTCTACATTTTTTGAACAGAGAAATTACGGTACACATTTACTGTACAGCATAGAAAGGATGACATTTATCTTTTCCTTGGGTCTGAAATATATTTCTATCACTTGGCTGGTTTGTTTTCAACTCACACTGAAAACCAAACTGTAAGAAATTTGCTTAAACTTCTCCCCCACCCCATGTTATAGAACCTTAGCTCATGCTATTACTCCAAATACACTAATCTGTTGGAAAAAATCAGGGTGATTTTAAAGAGATCATTTTCAAGTATGAAAGCATTTGAATCCAGTCGGGAAGACAGGAGGGGCAACAACTAAACCAATACCTGCATTAGTCAAGGAGCACTCAGAAACAGGGCTCGACCTGCCTGGGAGAGGATTTTGCTAAGGAAAGCCTGTTCTCAGAAGACGGAAGCAAAACGGCCTCAAAGGAAACCAGTCATGTGTGTGTACACTGTCTGCAGCCATTTTCAGTCACTTTCTCCTGATCGGTTTTAATCTGAGTTTCCTATTTGTGTGTTTTCCCAGTTTACTTCTAGTGTTGAGAAAAATTATTATTTAATGGCCAGGATAGGGTAGGATGGGGCAGGAGTAGGGGATGGGGGAACTCTCGCAAAGTAATCACTCTCCTTCCTTAATATTGCCATGTTTTACTTATTTGGGAGAAATAAAAAGAAAGTAAAAGAAGTCATTACAAGACCCCAACAAGGATATTCAAGTCTCAGAAGGGCAGCAGGTAGCCAGGGGGGCAGAGTGCTGGTTTCTCAGGAGAACAGAGAAAACTGGCCAGTAGCAGAAGAGAGACAGGAATGCTAGGATGGGTGGATGTTGGAGTCGCTGAAATTTACAACAGAATAGTGATACAATGCTTTATTGAGAAGGGAACACTTGAGCCAAGACCTAAAGAGAGTGGGGCCATAAGTGATAGGTAGCAAAGACCCTGGAATGGGGAATTACGTGGTGGGTTTGAATAATTTCAGGGATGCTATGTGACTGGAGTTGAGTGACCCTGCTTTATTATCTCCCTGTAACATTCAGCACCATCTGATGTGTGATATATTTTCCTATTCATTTGTTCTTTGTCTATATCCCCAGCGCTTAGACTGGTGTCTAGCACATAGTAGCTGCTATAATGGGTGCAGTGCTTTGCAACCAAGATTCTCCTTCAAAATGAAGACTCCTGTGAGTGCTACCAAAAGACAGTTCTCACCTATCAGCCCTCATTGGAGATTGCCTATGGCCAAAATTACACAAGACCTGATCAAGCAAAGGTATTGTGAAGACTGACTGAGCAGAGATATAAAAGTCTGGACACCATGCCACAACTTGGGACAACTCTGAAGGGCCACAAGTTCCAAAACTTCCCATGGAGTTGCCTGGACCCTTTATTGAGACCACATCAGAGCTCAACTTTTCCCTTTGCCCAATTTTGCTTCCTTTCACTCCTTTTCACAGGTATTGATTTCAAGAGCCCTCCCTATTTAATGTGCTCTGTTTCATAGACTGCCGCCAAGAGAACCCTCACATCTCTTCTTTTTCTGGTCCACTGAGAATAACTGCAAACCCCAAATCCTTCCCTCAGTTTCAAACACATTTCAATCAATATCTTTATGGGGTCTGAGAGGTTGAATTATTGTATGTGACTCTATCATTTCTTATGTCTACATTCTTTGCCTTGTAGTTTTGCATTTTCTGCTACTAAAGATGGAATGTCCTTCCCAGCCTCTTAACTTTGGGCTGGACCATGTGTTTTGCTTGGCTAATAGAATGTTAGCAGATGTGATGCAAAAAGCAGTTTGAAAAGTGCTTGTGTGGTTGGGCTTGTCGTTTGGTGTGCCTTTGCCATCACCGTGAGAAGAATGTGCCCTGAATAGCTCAATGGGACCGAAAGGATGAAAGACATGTGGGGAAGACCCAGACCTGCAGACCTGCAATGTGAAGTGAGACCTGCCCAGCTGACTCAAACATCTAGAGAAATAAAATATTTTTTTCAGTCACTGAATTTTGAAATTGTTTTTAATACACCATTGTGGCAAAGGCTAATTGCTGCAAGATGTAATTCTTACCACAGTAAAGTCAAATGTTTACATCGTTATGCAAAGTAGTTTAACCACTTTTCCCAATTGTCTCCATTCCAGAGTAGCACTTTAGCTTTAACTTTGCATAATGAAAGTGCATGAAATGCATGTTAGAATTCTTTCTCATAATAAAAAGAGAAGTCTTCTTATAAAGGTGAATTTTTTTCCTCTATCTATGGAGATAGAAAACCTGTAACTACTTTTAAAGGGCAACTTTCTCATTTCTGAAAAAATATATGAAAGCCTAGCTGTGCATTGTGCTTCAGATGAAAATCCAGATTTACCAAAAAGACAAATTAGTGAGTGATTGGTTTTCTTTCTGATCTTTCTGATGCAGTATTTCTCCTTAAATATGCCCTTTATTTATAAAAATTTTTTTGGAATAATGATTCTCTTAGTATGTCTGTCTACTGCCACTGGATTCTATGTCCCCAAAGAAAGGCCAGGAACAGCATCTTGTTCATCTTATGTTTCCAGTAGCAATTCCAGGGCCTGGCTCATTGTAATTGGTCAACAGTTGCTTGTTGAGTTTCTTTGTAATTAAATGCAGATCCCATAGTAATTCACATGAGTAGGAAATCAATGAGGCCTGGGATGACCTTAGAGGAGGTTCAGAGAATACGTGGTGTTGGTAGTGACCCAGAAAGACTGGATAGAATTTGAGTTGACAGAGAAGAGAGGGAAAGTAATTCAAGTAGGGAGTAAAATGAACAAAATGCAATGACTGGAAAGCACAAAGCTCATTTCAAATGTGATTTACTTTACAAATATTTTTACGTATACAGTCATCCCTCAGTATCCATGGAGGATCAGTTACAGGACCCCAGGTAGATACCCAAATCTGTGGATGCTCAAGCCTCTGAAATAAAGTGGGTATTATTTACATACAATCTATGCACATCCTCCTGCACACCTTTAATCATTTCTATGTCATTTATAATACCTAATACCTTGTAAATGCAATGTAAAGAGTTGTTATGCTGTATTTCTTAGAAATAAGGACAAGAAAAAATCTATACATATTCAAGTAAGACACAACCATTTATTTTCCTCCTCAAGTATATTCAATCCATGGTCAATTGAATCCACAGATGCAGAACCCATGGGTAAGGAGGGCTGACTGTAATATCAAAGAAACGTCTGTTGTGAAAAATGAAGATAATCTATGCTGAACCAATCAATACAAATAATATTTTTCAAGACATTGATGAAAGTACAAGCACAATGGAGCTTTGGAAAAACAAAATATACAAACAAAAAAAGCCAAATATTTTATTTTCATTGGTATGTTGAAAACTGGTAAGCAGACATATTCCAACTCCAATTCCATTTCTACCTTAATCCCATTGCTCCCAATTTCCCTAAACATTTATCTGAAATTTCCTTTGATCTGCATTGCATTCTGTATGCCATTATTCCCCATTTCTCAGACTTTTCTTGAAGCACATTTGAATGAAATGAGCTCAACATATTTCCATTTACCATTTGTCTTCAGGCCCTAATGCATTGATTTGCATGTAGCAAGTACTCAAAATAGTTGCTGTTATTATTATTTTTATTTATAGTTGTATTATTAGCAATAACTACATTAGTAATAGCTAATCAGATTGACTCATTATCTCAATTGCTCTGTAAAGTTGGTACCAAATTTAAGTGTACTTTTCAGTTGAGGAAGCTGAGGCTTAGAGAGTTTAAATGATTAAGAGATTAAGTACCAAGTCACACTAGTGGCAGCATCATAACTTAAATTCAGATCTGCTTAACAACAATGCCAGGCTCTTTTTAACTAAACTGGCACACATGTTTAAAAATATATTCTGATAAAGGGGTGATTAAAAAGATAAGAAATAGAAAGATCATATAGAAATGATTGTATTTCAGCTATACTTCCTATTCCAGTCTATGGTCAAATAAATCATTGCAATGCAAAGTGATATATTACACATTATATAAATGTGTGTGTGTGAATGTGTATATGAAGGGTAATTTGCCTTTCTCACTTCCTGATGATAGAATTTAAAGAATAATTGTTTCTGTGACACACAAACTGTGCACATATTTTTTTTTCATTTTGCACACCCTGGAATGCTCATTTACCTCTCTTCAGCTTGGGAGTTTCAATGTACTCACAGCCAGCAAGAGTGAGCTTACTGCTGCTGCCTTAAAGTCAGTGCTTAAACAATCTCATAAAAAATTGAAATTTCCACCTTTATTCAAGCTTGTCAGGAAATCTCCCCGTAGCCCTTTGTATCTGAAAATGCATTATAACTTGTTTAAAGCACTGTGGGAAAGAGTTTTACATTTTTTCAGTTGCACATAAAATCACCTTATGAGCTGCCAAATGAAACTGGTAAAACTCAGTGAATGGGGGTGCCCGCTTCAAAATTTCCTTTGTGACATGGAGCTACCATATTCCTTGCTTAAAAAGCTAGCCTGGTTGTTTTACCTCTTCATTTAACTCCTACATAGAAATTAGGAGTTCTTCAAGACATGCTTATTAATTAAAGTGAGATATAACCACTGCTTACTAGTAGAACTGACACAATGAATATATCCCAAATATTGTTCTCACATGGGAAGGTTGAGAGTTTATAAGTAACGGTATTGGAGCAAAGTTTTTATACAGTATTAAAATTAACTTGGTATTAATACAAACTAGAATGTTTTAAACTAAGATGTTAATTCTAATCTTCAGGGCAAAAACTAAGAAAATTTAACTCTAAAAAAATGATGTAAAATAAACAACAAGGGGATTAAAATGATACACTAGAAAATATCTATTCAGCACAAGGAAAAGCATTAATGGAGGCATCAAGGAATAAAAAATACATGACATACAGAAAACAAATGAAATATGGCAGTGTAAATCCTACTTTATCAGTAATAGTATTAAATATAAATGGATTAAACACTCCAATTAAACCCAGAGATTAGCAGGATAGATATTTAAAAACGATTCAACTACTTACTATCTACAAAAAACACACTTTATATTCAAGGATACAAATAGGTTGAAATTAAAAGGATGGGGAAAATGTCATGCAAGCAATAACTAAAAGAGAGCTGGATTTGTCATACTAATATCAGAAAAAAATAGACTTTAAGCCAAAAATTGTTACTATAGACAGATCATTTGATAATGATAAAAGGATCAGTCTATCAAGAAGACATAGAAATTATACACATATATGCACTTGACAATAGAACCCCAACATGTGAAACAAAAACTGACAGAATTAAAGAGAAAAATAGGCAATTCAACAGTATTCAATATCCTACTTTCAATAAAAGATAGAATAGGCAGAAGATAGACATGGAAATAGAATACTTGACCAATACTATAAGCCAACTAGACCTAACAGAAATTTGTTGAATAATCAACAGCAAAAAAATATACATTCTTCTCAAATATACATGGAACTGTCTCCAGGACAGACAAATATGTTTCCCATAAAACAAGTCCTGAGACTTTTAAGAAGGCTGAAATCATGTAGAGCATATT
Organism: Macaca nemestrina; assembly: GCF_043159975.1. Taxonomy (NCBI): domain Eukaryota; kingdom Metazoa; phylum Chordata; class Mammalia; order Primates; family Cercopithecidae; genus Macaca; species Macaca nemestrina. The sequence continues at coordinate 70,907,493 of NC_092128.1, forward strand.
CTCTGACCACAAGGAAATTAAATTTAAAATAACAGAAAGAAATTTGGAAATTCACAAATATGGGGAAATTTAAAAAAAAACTACTAAATAACCAATGCATCAAACAAGAAATCACAAAGGAAGTTAGAAAGTCATTCTCAGCAAATTAACACAGGAACAGGAAACCAAACACCGCATGTTCTCACTCATAAGTGGGAGTTGAACAATGAGAACATGTGGACACAGGGAGGGGAACATCACATACCGGGGCCTGTCAGTGGGTGGAGGGCTAGCGGAGGGATAGCATTAGGAGAAATACCTAATGTAGGTGACGGATTGATGGTTGCAGCAAACAACCATGGCACGTGTATACCTATGTAACAAACCTACATGTTCTGCACATGTAACCCAGAACTTAAACTACAACAACAACAACAAAAAAAAAAAAAAAAAAAAAAGGAGAAGAAATTCAAAAAAAAAGAAAGTACTTTGGGAAAATGCACATTTTATTAAAAAAAAAAAAGAAAAACTATGGGATACAACGAAGTCACTACTTAAAAGAAACTTTATAGCTCTAAAACCTATATTTAAAGAGAAAAAAGGTCTCAAATCAATAACTTACCTTCCACCTTAAGAAACTAGAAAAAGAAGAGTAAACTAAATCCAAAACAAAAAGGAAGAATTAAAAATAGATAATCCTCCAAAGGTTAAGAAAATTAGTAATTTTTCTATAAACACAGTGAAAATTTTCATTTGAAAAGCTTATTGTAATTTATAAGTTCGGAGACCAACTTGGATTTTATTTTATGATTAAAAAAGTAATACTAGTTCACTGTGTGAAGATGTGAAATTGCCAAAAAGCATTTTAAATATCACAAGCTAGAGCTATCCGTCATTAACATTTTGGTACATTCCCTTCCAATCTTTATTCTAGGTCCATGTACATAAAACCTATACCAGAGAGCAGGAAATATATACATATTTCTATATATTTTATCACTCAATATTTGATTATAAGTTTTTCTGTGTTATTAACATTTCTTTGAAATATTATCAATGACTGTATAATAATGCTGCCTGCAAATAAAGCTTAATTTATTGAACCATTTCCCTGTTTTTGGACATTTAGAGTGTTTCTGTGTTTTTTCTTAGAATAAAAGTTCTAGATGTGGGATTACTAGGTCAATGATTAAACTGCCTTAAAAAACTTTCTCTTGTTGTGATTTGCTTTTCAGAAAGGTTGTACCAATTTGCATTAACACCAGCAGTGTATTAGATTGCCTGTAGAGATCCCAGTTGAGTCATACAATATGGCAAGTACTAATATATTACCGAATCAAAAATTAAAATATTTTAATGTCAAGACCATTCCAGAAAATGTAGAATGTGATTTTAAAAATCAATAAAGAAATTACTGTTTTCCTTTTCATACATCACCAAAATATTACTAGAGTGAGTTTAAATATTTTTGCTGCATCTATTCATAAAATCTGGAATTGAAATCGAATTTAGAATCTCTGTGTCTAACTTCTCATTTTATAGACTATTTAAAGCCCAGAAAGATGAAGTGAGTAGCCCAAGTCACACAGCTGTGCCCATGACTTACAATCTGGTGCACTTTGTTTTTTAAACAACTTAATATTAAAAAATACAAGTAACATGTGAATACACCTCTGTAAAAATTAAAATATTACAGATATATCAATATAAATATATACAGGTACCGATGATATATAATGTGTATAATACACCAAAAATATATAAATATATTTAATACACAGACATAATACATAATATGCAGAAAATGTTATATGTAATACATATTAAATACAAATATACAGATGACCTATTATATATTTATAATATACATAAAAATATAAAATATATTATGTGTTAATAACTGTATTCATGTGTATATATTCACGCGCACACACACACACACATGTTCCCTCCATCCCTTATCCTCAATTCCATTCTAATTCTCAGAGCCCTCCAATGGTAGAGATCTTTCAGACATTTTCTAAATTCTTAATCTATAAATTTAAATTTGTATTATAGTTTATCTTCAACTTGTTTTTTTCTTTTCTTTTTTTCACTTAACAATATGTCATGCACTGAGGCCTTTCAGAGACTGGAGGGTGGAAGGAAGGAGAGAATCAGGAAAAACAACTAAGGGGTACTAGTCTTAATACCTGGGTGATAGAATAATCTCTACAACAAACCCCCATGACACAAGTTTACCTACGTACTTGTACCCCTGCACTTGTATCCCTGAACTTAAAAGTTAAAATAAAACTTAAAATTTTTTTTAAAAATGTGTTGTAGAGGTCTTTGCATATGTGCTCATAGAGATCTACCTGTATTTTTAACTGCTACCTAGTAACATAATATGGTCATATCATAACTTATTTAACCGCTCTTTTTCAAAGAATATTTGATTTGTTTTAATCTCTTGTTGTCACAAATGATGCTGCAATGAACATCTTTGAATGTACATTTTTATGTACATGTGCAAGTGTTTCTGTGGGATAGATATTCAGGTGTCAAATTGCTGGGTCAGTGATAATGCATATACTGCCATACTGTCCTACAAACAGGCCATCCTCTCACCGTTAGTGTGGTAGGCAGAATAAAGCCTCCTCCCAGACGTAACCATGTCCTAATCCTGAGAGCCTATGAATATATTACCTTATATGGCCACAGAGAATTTGCAGATGTGATTAAAGTTAAGGAACTTGAGATGGGGGAATTATCCTGGAGTATCTAGTTGGGCCCAATCTAATCACATGAATCATTAAAAGCAAAGAATCTGTCCCAGCTGTGGTCAGAAAGGGAGAGGTGACTACAGAAGAATGATCAGAGGGATGCAACATCGCTGGCTTTAACAATGCATGATGGAGGCCAGGAATGCCAGTGTCCTCTGTAAGGCAAAAAAAAAAAAAAAAAAGGGAAAGGCAAGGAAATGGAAAAGGCAAGGAAATAGATTCCCCCTAGAGCCTCCAGAAAGGGATACAGCCCAGTCTGACACCTTGATCTGAGCCCGGTGAGACTCTGTGGAACTTCTGATCTACTAAACTGTAGGATAATACCAAACCATCAGTTTGGTACTGCAGCAATAGAAAATGAATAAAATTGGTGTTAGAGAATACACATTTAAAAATCTTAGCATTAGATGTTATCAGTCTGTTTAACTTTTTCAAATCTCACAGTCAAAATTGGTGAGCCACTGTTGCTTTCACTTGAATTTCCCAGATTACTGATGATGCTTAGCTTTTTTTCATAAGCTTTTGACCTTTTGAATTTCTTTTGTAACTTGGCAGAGAAGAATCTAGGTTTATTCTTCTGTTGGATTGTTTGACATTTCTGATTAACTTGTAGTCTCTTTTAAATGTTTGCATTCTTACAGTAGAATTTTATAGACTTTGCTTGTTAAACGTGTGCCAAATATTTTTCCCCAATTTGTCACTTGTTCTATTTTCTCCACACTCATTCTACTTTACCAAGTTGCTGGGTCTGCCTCTTGATTTCCTAGCTCATCCCTCAGTGTGGTTTGTGGGTAAGCACTGACTGCGTGTCACATGCACAAGAATGTTGTTGAAATGGGAACAATCTATGCTGGTGGACTCTGCCAAGATTGAATAGATCAAAATGCCACCTAACTCTATGGAGGAGAGGCGGAGAGTTTTTTTGGTTTTGCTTTTTAAATATAGGAATGGTATGACATGGTAAGTAAGGTTGCTTTCTTTAAAGAAAATAATCCACAGATCCTGTAAAATCAATGAACTAAAGTTGACAGATTGATTCAGAATGATGAGTTTTTTCCTCAGGGTTGACATGACCTGCTGTACTGAACAAAGTGGTGTTTCGTCAAGCACTTGGCCAGCATGTGTGTTAGGGCTAGCTCCATTCTGTCCTTATCCATTTCTGTTCTCACTAAACCAAAAAAATTTTTTTTGAATGTCTAGGGTCTTAGGAGAGCTGGGCACATTCAAAACACAATATGTGATTAAGAAGATTAAAGAATAATATTTATTGATGGATTACTATGTGCCAAACTTCCAACCGGATCCTAACGACAATTCCATAAGGTGAGTATTGTTGTCCCATTACAAAAACGAGAAAACAGGCTCAGAGAGTGAGCAGCTTGCCCAAGAGATCATTAAATAATAGAACCTGAATTTGAACCTCAGAAACCAATGCTCTTAAAGCACTATAGCATCTGAAAAGTAATTTTAGCCATCCTACAATAAAAACTCTCCAGTAAACTGAATTAGTAAAGCATTCTGAATTATACCATTTTTAGATGCTTTTCAGAATATTTATAGTAACTAAGAACTAGGCTACAAAGTGTCCAATGGAAGAGCTGTTTTTTTTAAAAAAAAAAAAAAGATTGAATAGATAACAGTGCTTTACAATGAGTCATCGGTTTATCAGCTGATTACCTGTTGATGAATGCTTCTGAAATAGTGCATGGTACTTGAAAAATAGCTTTCCCCATTTCTCTGCAATCTTATTTACCCTATAATTTGCAAAATAAATCTTTTATTTAGAGATAACACAGAAACTTTATTATAGCTCCTATCTGATTTATCTCTAATTCTAGATTTGTGGAATCCAAATTAATGAGTTTAACTGTTAGGTCTTGCATTTCTGGTTTCTCTTTGACATGCCTGTAGGAGGAAAAGAAGGCAATCAGCTTCCAATGTGGTAGAGAGTGTACTAACTGCTTTCTGGAGAGGAAAATATATTCTGGGGACATTTATAGCCTGTTCAGCAGCGGTCAGAAGGTCCTAGGGCTACAGCAGAGCCATGAGGCTGGCCCCGCCCTGTAGTCCTCCTGCCCCTGGAGTTGGGGAGTGATCCAGAACGAGCCCACACAGAGCCATGGCAGCATTCAGCCAAGGCTTGTATTCCCCCACTTATCTCACAGAATCAGGGTTTCTGCTCGCAGAAAAAGCCCAGTCAGTCTCTTCAATAAAATTCCTTTTCCAGTATCTTTCCAGAAGAAATTAACCACTTTATTGTCCAGAAATAACACAGGCTGCATTTTGATCAAATAACGTAAAAGATGTGTGTGTATATGTATGTGTGTGTGTGTGTGCGTGTGTGTGTGTGTGTCTGTGTATGAGAAGGAGAGATTTGGTAGGAGTTTGGTTTTTTGAAAAATCCCATTTCCCACAGTCCCCATATTTGCTTATTTATTTATTTATTTATTTATTCATTTATTTTTGAGACAGAGTCTGGCTCTGTTGTCTAGGCTGAGTGCAGTGGCCTGATCTTGGCTCACTGCAAACTCCACCTCCCAGGTTCAAGCAATTTTCGTTCTTCAGCCTCCAGAGTAGCTGGGATTACAGACGTGTGCCACCACACCAGCTAATTTTTGTATTTTTAGTAGAGATGGGGTTTCACCATGTTGGCCAGGCTCGTCTCAAACTCCTGACCTCAGGCAATCCACCTGCCTTGGCCTCCCAAAGTGCTGGGATTACAGGCATGAGCCACTGCACCTGGCCCATATTTGCCTATTTAAATTACCGTATTAATAGTAGTGGACTTATGTTGTTTCCCAGAATCCTTTCTGCCTTTGGGGAACCACCACTCCCTACTCTGTGCCCCCACTGCTTCTCAGGATTGAAGCAGGAGCTTTGCTGGCCGATGAGAATCAGCCCTGGCCCTGGCCCCAGTTACTGCCTCAGGGAAGGGTTTGGGGACCAAACTGGCAGGGTTCTCCCTGAGGTTCCTGCTAGAGCTAGTAGGAAATTCTATGTCTTTCTTTCGCAGATCATTTTGTTAGAAAGATCTGAAGTCAGCTTATGAATGGCTGAAGTTTTTTAGTTACATGAGGGAGGTGGCTGTCTGGAATGAAAAGAATGAGGACAAAACACAGAGAGAAACAGAGTTGGTGCAGAGACAACTCTGAAGACATCACCTGAACCCCCAGATCCAGCTGCCTCTACGGCCAGCTCCATCCGTGGTTTCCCAGTGACATGAGCCAAACCATCCCTTTTGGTCTAAGCTAGATTCTGTTCAATTCTGTTGCTTTCAGTTAAGGACTCTGAGTAAGACATTTTTCCATGTGTATTCAAACACCTATACTTTCTTTCCCCTTTTACAAAATAGGGTCATCCTATACATATTGCTTTACAACTTGCTTTTCAACTTAATGTGTCACTGGCACTTTTCCAGGTAATACATTTAGAGCAACCTTGTGTTTGTTTTGTTGTTTGTTTTAAACAGTAGAACATGCCATATGAACACATCCTTCTTCTATTTCTACTCATCAATGAGTGGACATTTTGTTGACTTCCTAGTTTTTTTATATTACAACTCAGTCTGCAATATACATCTTTAAAAAATGTCTTTAGGCATCTGAGCAAGTACTTTTCTAAGATAAATTCATGGCAATGGCATTTCTGAGTCAACAATTTTATACAATTTTTCATAGAAATTGCCAAATTGCCCTTCAGGAAAGTTATGTCAATACTAGGCATATATTTTTAAGAACTCCCTTTCCTATATGCTAACCAAGGTATGAGATATTATTATTCCTTTATCATTATTATTATTACTCTTTTTAATCTTTGGTAATCTGAGAGGTAAATATATCTCTCATTGTTTTAAGGTATGATTCTTTAAATTTTAGTGAGACTCTTTTCTTCTGTTTAATGGTTATATATATTTCTTTATCTGGGACATGCTTGTACATATCCTTTGCCCATTTTCTCCTGGGGTGTTCATATTTTTCCGGTGATTCATAATAGTTTGCTATGTACCAGTACACTGCCTGTCATATAGAGTGTCATTTTTTTCCCAACTTGCTTCATTTTAAAAAATTCTTATTTATGATGTCTTTTACCAGGCTGAAATTTTAATTTTCACATAGCCAGGTATATAAATACTTTCTTCTTTTGTTCATTTAAAAAACTCAATAAGATTATGGATCTACTTCTAACATTTACTCTCAAGTGTTTTAATAGCCTCCAGTAAAGAATTTAAGTTTGTTGGCTAGAAGATTGTGCGCTAATACTTTTAGGCTACTAGATGTAACCGGTAAAAATTTTGTGAGGAAATCATTGTATGTCTCTTTTTAAATTTTTCTGTTTCCATCTATGACATAATTTTGACTCTGAACAAGTGTTGGTAGTCCATTTTTCTATTAAGTAATGATTGGCAGTTGAGGTGGGGGATGGTCAAGGTTTCTAGCTCATCTCTGCACCATCTTGGTGAATGATCTTGGGTGAACCAAGTAAGCTTTCTAGGTTTCATCTTCTCCGTTTTGAAAGGAGTGGATTGGATGAGATAAGCTCAGAACTGTTCTAGCACCAAACTTGCAAGAGTCTATGAATTCTTTGCTCATATTTTTTAAAATGTAAATCTTATACTAAGTGATACACCATTTTCTAATACACAGTAAATAGTACTTCATAGTTTCTTTTTAGAGTGCGTTTTTGTGGGGAAGGAGTGGAGGAAGAGGATTACACTTATTAAGTGCCTACTAGGTTGCAGGTACTACACATATGTTGGTTTATTTAGTCTCCACAAGAAACTTTTGAGATCGAAAATGTAACTCTATTTTATAGATGTGGAAACTGCAGTTCACTGAGGTTGACATTTCTGGGTTCATACAACAAGGATGGGGTAAGCTGGGATATTGTCTGATCTTCATTTTTTTATATAGGTATTATAGATATTATCTTTAGCTATTTTTGTTGATAAACTAAACTTATTGATTTCTTTAATTTTTTTGAATAGGTAAATTATTTCAACAAATATATTTGGGTATGTGTGAAATTATATATGTAGACAGTATATATATAATTGTATATTATAAACACTATATATATAATTATATATACTATAATATACAATTATATATTAAATTGCATATATAATATACAATTTAATATATAATTGCATATATAATATGCAATACAATAATTGCATATATAATATACAATTTAATATATAATTGTATATATACACACACTATTTTTTTATGCCAGCATTGTCTGTTAAAATGAATTTCTTCCATTCTTACCTTGTCAATCCCCAAATCCAAGTATCTCCCACTGTCTGCTTTTGTTTTCTGATCATTACTAAAATAATTCCCCAAACAGCTTCACTGATTGCCCCACGAATTCACACTAGGTCCTTGGTGCTGCTCAGGAATGCCTTTTATTATTCACCATTGACTTCGTATTGAATTTCCCAAAGCAGAATTTCCCAGACCTTAGTTTCTCTATATTTGAACCTAGCACTTGCTTCCTTAATCTCAATAGGTGGCACTAGCAAAGCTGACTTGGAATCCTCTGATGGATATTTCTTCCATTTCTCTCTTGCTCAAAATGTTACTTTTTCCTTCACATTGTTTTCCACCTGAGTTTCTGAGGAAATATGTATTCCCCTCTGAGCAGTGCTAACCCTAATTAATCTTACTACATACAAAACAAAACAAAACAAAACAAAACAAAAAACAACTAAGACAGACACTTTCAACTGCCCACGAAATACCAATGCTGTCCTGTCCTTTTCCCTCAAATTAACACAACCCCAATTTTTAGCTGAGTTCATCAATGTCTAGTTAAATGTTCTATACCTATGTAACAAAACTGCACATTCTGCACATATACCCCAGAACTTAAATATATATATATATATATATATATATATATATACACACACACACACAAAATTTCTCTACAAAAACACAAAAGCTTCTCTACAAGCTAGGTAGGGCTACATGATTGAGTTCTGACCAATGAAACATAAGAAGTACAATTTGGCAATTTCTGGAATATTTCTTTTAAAAAGAGGCTGTGTACCCGCTGTCGTCGACCCATCCTGCTGCCTGAAATGCTGGGATTACACACATGTAACCACGTGGCTAATCACAGTTCTTAGAATGTGTTTTGGTTATTTATTGCCATGTCATTCAAAGCAATGATTTTATTATTTCTTATGATTTTGTGGGTTGACTGGACTCAGTTGGGTAGCTCTTCTTCTCTGTGTGATGTCATTTGGGGCCGTATTCTTCTGGGGCTAGACAGGAACATCTAAGGTGGGCCAATCACATAGCTGACACTTGGGGCTGACTTGCAGTTGGGGCTGTCAACCAGAGTGCCTCAGTTTTTCTCCACATGGTGGAGGCTCCTCACATGGTGAGAGAGTTCCAAAGGGCAAGAAGTAATGCTGTTAATTCTTTTAAGGCCTGACCTTGGAAGCCTTATAATATCATTTTCACTATATTCTAGTGGTCAAAACAGTCACCCATAATAAGAAGTTGGGGGAGCTTATGCATATAGTACAGAGAGGAATTGTCAGGGCCAACTTTGGGGACAAGCTACCACAGATCATGATGGTAAGAGTCACACCCAGGGAATGACAGGGTGTAGAACTCAAAGGATTCCATAGTTGCCATTTAGTGCCCTGAACTTTTCTGATGAGAGAGAAAAATACATTTCTATTTTAGCAACTGATGTTTTTGGTTATCTCTCACATAAAGGTGAACCCAATCCTAATGAATACATCAACTAAACAGCAACTTACCCAACTACGCTCCTTGACTTTGCAACCCTATCCAGTCTCTACCGACTTTACTTTTTCTCTCTCTCCATTTATCCCTTTATTTCAGGGTTATTTTTCATGAGAATTCCTCAAGCAAAAGTAATGACTGAAAGGAGAGAGAGGGAGGGAGAACAGGGAAAACAGGCAAGGTGGGCTGTCTGGAGAGATGGCACTGGGTCACTGGAAAAGACTTATCTTTGTGTTAGTAAGGTATAAGTGATTCAATTTAGGGACAATCAAGTCATTTCTCTGTCAGTCAACAAGATAAAAAAATAAAAATGCTTAATATCTGTTTAAATGAGAAGATTGTGACATAGGTCAGTTATATAAATATGGTCATTAGAACTCTCTCACACCCCTAGTGGGAATGGAAAATGGCACAACTGCTTTGGAAAACAATTTGGCAATTTCTTAAGAAGTTAAAAATACACTCACCTATGACCCAAGAGAAAAGAAAGTGCATGTTTATACAAAGATTTGTACATAAATGTTCCCAGCAGCTTTATTCATAATAATCAAAAACTGGAACATCCCAAATGGCCATCAACAGGTAAATGGATAAACAAACTCTGGCACATCCATATGATGAAATAAGAAGGAATAAATAGGAATATCTGGAATACTAGGAATAAGTAGAATTATCTGTAATAAAGAATAAAGGACTGATAACACACAACATGTGTGATTCTCAAAATAATTATACCTAGTGAAAGAAGCCAGGCAAAAGAGAGTATAGTATATTGCATGATTCTATTTACATAAAATTCTATATTAACAGAATTCATAGTGATAGAAAGCCAAGCAGTAGTTGTCTGGGAAAGGAGGGATTCATGGGGAGGAAAGGATTATGAAGAGTCATGAAGAAACTTTGGAAGGTGATGGATGTGTTCATTATTCTGATTGCAGTGATGGCTTCATGGATGTTTACATAAGGCAAAACTTATTAAATTATACATTTAAATATATGTGGCTTATTTAGGGTCCATTAAACCCACAATAAGTTGTAAAATTAAAAATGGATATATTCAGACAGAATTTCTTTAGATTTAACTGAACAGATAAATGTACTAATCATGAAGGCAACTAAGAGTCAACTTCTTTTAAAACCAGACTTTATCAAGATTCCAGGAGTTTCTATTTTTAGTTTTTAATGGACAACTCAGTTACTTATGTCTTAAAAAAGCACTTCTTACTTAACTGTAGCATGTACATACATTTTCCTATGTCATATGTCTCTTGCATTAAAATTTTTGATTAACCTCATAATGACTTCACTGACATTGCCTAAAGTTGTGAGAAATTAATCTCTCAGGCATACAGAGGAATTTTGGGTGTGTGGAATTCTTTTTAATCCAAAAAATGAAAAGCACTTAAGATTCTTTGCCCAAGATGTGCTCTTAGAATAATTTTACTTTGATATCAGTTGCAAAAAAAGCATTTTTATTTAAAAAAAAAAAATAATGCTTCTCAGCTTTGACTGACCTCTCCCATTCTGTTTTGAACTGATGATTTGTAAGTAAATATCTCATACTCTTTAAGTTCAAACAATAGCCGCCTCTGAGGCAGTCATGCATGAGGACACGTGTGTTGTGTATTCTGCTGGCGCTACCCTTTCTCCGCACATTTTCAAAATTTCTCTTCGGTAGAATCATCGCAGGGCCAGAAGGAAAATGGGTCTCTTCATTATAGTTACAAATCCCCCAAAATGTTATTATCAGGTTTGATGGTCTACTTTATGTACCAGACCTCATTTCACATCATTTCAGACTATTTCTAAAAATCCCCAAAATTAATCCCTCCCTCCAAATAAAAATTTGTAACAATATTTCGAAAAAAAAATTCTACCCTTGTTTAACTAGTAGATTATTTGACCAATACCCTGCTACAGAGATGTCTTTTTAAATTTTCACCAGTAAAGAAATGAAACATTTTCTTACATTCAAAATTGTCACTAATACATTGGTTCTTTGTGGAGGAATCACAACACATACACACATACACTATACTACACTACAATACAGTGTCAATAAAAATAGAAATCAATCACATATTTCACTAAGATCATGATCCTAAAAATGATTATCTCTAGAGAACAGTATTTAAGAGGATACTGTCATTTTCAGACATGTTTTAAAAATCAAACTCATTTTGTAGCAGAATTACAGAATAATGTTTTAATTAAATTTGTTTCTTAAAAAATTATCAGATTTTTATTTCTTTTGGGGGATACTTTGACCAGTTTGTTGTTCAGTTGTACAAGCTAAACTTTATTTGTTGCTATTAATAATATTAGACATATTAAGAATATTAGAGAGATTGCATTAATTGCTTTTTCATCTCAAAAAGACATGGGAAATTTTGCTAAACAGACATCTTTAAAGGCATGCAATAATGACATCCCCATAAACATCCCACGGAAAACACTCAAAGTACCAATAATGTAATCAACAGGCATATCTTGACCCTTCTTAAAGAGCTGAGTAAGTTAAAACTGATGTTAAAGAACACATAATACATTGAAGTTGCTACATAGAAGGGTTCAATATGTCCAGGGCCCTGTTTAAATAATTAATCTGTGTGCTTACGCAGGCTGTGAGGCTTAGCAGCAGAAACCAGGCCAAGGGATGTCTCAGCTGAGGCTTTCCAGCAGAAAGTTCTTTAAAACAATGCTCAGGCCTTTAACACAGCAGACTGAAAACGCTCTGCTTACAGAGCAGATGGTTATGTAAAAACAATGCTCAGTTTGTGGTGAAGACCTAAAACCAAGATTAAATCAAGACTACAATGGCCACAAGTTTTACAAAAACCATAAAATGTGGATCACCTAGCTTGCAAGACATTTTACTTAAGGTCTCTATGTCCTCTTCTTTTGAAGGATGAATGACTGTAACTGCAGATCTTTACAAGGACAATGAGAGCTCCTAATGGAGGTACTAAGGTAGCTGGCCCAGAGGCAGTAAAGTTGGCAACCTCATTGGCTCCCCTTGAGAGCCGTCTGGCCCACAAAAACCATTCTTTTAGATATGCAGGGTCACTTAGATCTGCTTTCGTGGTTCCTATCCTGGTAAGATACCTTGTTTTTGTTTATTTCAAAATGTACTTCACTCCACTAAAAATGCTAGAGCTCAGAGACAATACCACACCAACATAAAAGTCATTTATTCCATGCCTTTGGATATAACATTTGTTACTAAAGAAATGTCCATGAATAACACTGATCACAGAAAAAGAGAAACTGTTATATTAGAAGTAATGTGATTCAGTCTTCAAATCTCAGACTTGCCCCATACAGATTTCGGGAGCTACTATAGCCTCCATCCCCCATTCCCCTGCTTTCATCTACATCCAGTGGGAAGTAAGCACAGTGTGGGCTGCAGCTGGACTCCTCTCTGTGGGGTGTTCCAAATTGCACCTACTCAGGATGATCCTTGGCTGCCTTTGCTGCCTCATCTCATCTTAGCAGTGGCAACTTGCCCTGGACCTTGTAATAATAGATGTCAGTAAATACATATTCCATGGCTGAATGAATATGCCATTGACCATAATGCTCATTTTAAAAGAAGGAGGTTCCCATCAAGCATGTAGCTTCCCAGAGTGATTACTTAAAAGGTGGTCTGAACTTGTATGTGTGTGTGTATAATTCAGTGGGCCCAGTGAAATCTGATTTTAGTATGATTAGGCCATAAAATCCCAACCCAGGAGACCATAAAGGGAGAGTTATCATAGAATGCCACTTTTGTCTGGATACTAACCTTTCAGAGTTGTTAATGTCCAGTTGTGAGTATAAGGAAACAAAAGCTGTCAGTCATTTTCCCTGAATGTCAGTGCTCTGAAAAATGGCTAGGAACATTTGTCTTTTCCATCTTCCCTCCCTAACTTCCTCTGGTAATACCTGGTACCACCACATAGAAGAGTGAAAACAAAAAAACCTTGATGAGATGTTCTTCTGCCCAGAAACACTTCCAAGCAGAATTTACAAGAGATCAAAGACTAAAAACTTTCATTTCTTTCTGGTTCTTTTTTTAGTGGCTTGTCTCCTATTTTCTTATTGTCAGCACAAGTCCTCTGAATGCTTCATGGAGCCTCACTGTGTGTCTCCCAGCCTGAAGGGACATGTCCTTGAATGATGACATAGCTCTGTGTCCACACTATTGGACCTCTGGCCTCTTCCTGTCAGGGAGGTGGCAGGGAAAACTGCAGGTCATGTACCGGCATAGAAAATGGAGGTGCCTTTTGCTGGCATTGCTCTCTTGTAGTTTGTAATTGCAAAATGAAACTTGCTGTGTTACTAATCCAGAAAGGCAGCTGGAATTTTCATGTCTGCTATAAAATGCCCTGTTAATGTCATATTGGATTATAATAGTGGGATAAATCCTTCAATGGGTTATCTCAGCCACACTGCAGATGGTAGAGTAAAGCAAAGTGGGCTAGGAGGTAACAACTCGGAGAGAAGCGAGAGCACTGAATTAATGAACCACGTTCAGTTGAAGAATTGCATTTGGTTTGCTGTTGGCTTCACTGTGTAGTCTCTACCAAAGGACCATGTGACACATGAACCAGGCTTATTGCACCCATTCGAATTGACTTTGTTAGTATTTTCCATGTCAAATGTACCTATAAGGAAATAACCTTCATTGTTTGCTATCACTGAGAGGATCTGTCGCCATAATTGTTATCTCTCCGGTGTCATTCTCGGGGACGGGTTGGGGGAGAAGGCAGTATTTTCATTTTACTTCATCTCTTCCAAAGAACCTAAGAGAGGGACTCAAACATACTGGCTGTTCACGTAACATGACCTGTGGTTTGTTACTATTTATTCAAAAGAGCTAACCTGGGTCATCACTCTCAGGAAGGATGGTGAGATAGAAACACTATTGAGCTTTTGGATGGAAATCCTGGGTGCAAATTCAGGCTCTGAATTCACCAACTTTGTAAACTCTCGTGGCTTCACTTCCACATTTGTAACCTGCAAGTTATGTTACCCCCCTCAGAGAGTAACAATCAAGTGAGATAATGGATATGAAAATACTTTAGTGTAGGAAAAGAGGTGTAAAAACAAGGCTTTATTATTACCCTCTAGACCAGATTCCCAATTTACCTGATAATTAGAGATGTCTGGTAAACTTATTAAAAATATAGAATTCTGAGCCCTTATGTAGACCTATTGAATTAGCATCTCTGGAGATGAGTCTTGGAAATCTGTACTTTTACAGCTTTGTGAGCAGTTCTGAAGATCACTCAGGCTTGGGAATCACAGCACTAGGGTTTGAATTTCTTGAAGATGGCTACTATGTATCTGGGCATTTTGAAACCTCTGTACCTAGAACATGGTACTTATATAACCAAATACAAATATTTACTAGGGCCTACTGGGTGCCAGGCACCATGCTAGGCACCAGGAAGACATACAGCTCTATACTCTTAATTCTTTTAGTGTGGTAGTTGCAAGGAAAATGCAATAGTTTCGATGCAATGTGGTGAGTACTGTCAGAGAGGTGGAGCATTGAATAGTTTTAAGCAGTCCTTTGTGATATGATCTGTTGTTGAACCTATCAAACCCGCCTTTATGTTTGATGCCTGAGAATATTCCATTTTCAATGCTTTGTTATGGGCAATATTTCCTGCAGAAAATGGTAAGAAGCTTTAATGAAAAAATTTTGTGCATTTTCACATTGGTCAGGTTTCTTGTTTCTTCCTACTCAGTTTCCTTGGACGCATGCAGTATGTTCATTTTTCCACAAACAATGTATTGGAGACAAATGCTAGTGGAGATACAAAGTCTAAACACCACAGGTGCAGAACATAAGATGCCAAAGCACATGCCAGGAATGGGAAGAGTGAGAAAATAGATCCTCTGGGAAGTGTCATGCCACAGTGAAATGGGCTATTAAAACATAAAGAAATTGCAAGAAGGAAAGCTAAAATTCCAATATCTGTCTTGGGATGTGAAGTACAAAAATGTTCTTGCTTCAACCCAAACATGGCCGGCTGACCCCAGTGTCTGGCTGACCCTAGCATAGCTGGCTGACCCAACTTTTGCCCATCCCTTGAACTAAACTTGAACCTTATGTAAGCTCTGAAATCATTCAGAAGATCATTTGAAAATATTTTCCCCTCTTTGTCTCCTGGTTTGCTCTGGGACTGCTCTGGGGAGAGCTGTGTGAAGCTGAGGGGTGAGAGCTCAATTTTTTAATATTTGTAAGTGCTTTTATAGCTATTTCCCTGTAAGTGTTGGCAAAGAAGGATCAGTGAGCATTAAGAGACTCCTTGATTTGTTCTTGGTGGTATGAGCAAATGCATCTTCCCACTGAGGCCATGTGGTAGGAGAGGATGCCCAGGACGCAGACTTAGAAGTCATTGTTGAAGTGTCTTGGTGTAAGAAGCCATTCTAAACATGTGCTGAATGAGTGAAGGAGTGAACAAATGAAGGTGTTAAAAGCAAAACTTAAGACAAATTAAATTTAACAGAATTTGATTGAGCAAAGAATGCTTTGCAAATTAGGCAGCCCCCTGAACCAGAATAGGTTCAGATAGAATCCACACTGCTATGTGGTTGGAGAGGATTTCTGTACAGAAAAAGGAAAGTGAGGTACAGAAGCAGCCAGATTTTGGTTACATCTTGGCATTTGTCTTATGTGAGCACAGTTTGAATTGCTGACTGCCTTTGAATGGCCAAAACTCAGTGATTGGTGCAAAAGTAAATTACAGTCTGTTTACACATCCAGTTAGGTTCACTATGTATGGAGAAACCTTCAGGTTGGACTTCAAATACATAAGGAGGTGCTTCAGGCCAAATTAAATTTAACAAAAGAATGCTAGCTAGGTCCGATTAAGGCACTTTACTAAACATGAGACTAAATGCAGTAATAACAGAGACCAAGAATCAGGGGGTTACCACTTTGGGGGTGTAAATGTATCCCAGATGCTGGGCAGGAAGCAAAGACTTAAGATGTAACCCGTTCACAATCTGAGAACCATTGAATGAAGAAGCCAAAAGCCCATAGGCAGTGTACAGAAGGAAAGATCTGGTATTGGATTCTGCATTAAGGAGGAATCAGGACCAGAACTGAGCCTTTAAGGGTGAAAAGAGTTTGGATACGCAGAAGAGAGGGGTAGAATGCATCTTAACTAACAGGCTGAGTAAACGAACAGATGGGATTTAAGTCATGATGATAATATTTGTGAAACAGCTGACGGAGATGATTGATGGAAGCACTGGGGAATGGTAGGAGAGCAGGCTTGGGAGTGGGCAAAGGAGTAAGAACTTGCTGTAGGAGGCTACAAGGAATCACTATACACTCTTGAGTTGAAGAACAATGTTCTGGGTGAATGATTGGTCTGGCAGAGTGGATCTCTCTCCATCCATCTCCTGGCCAACTCTTGCTCTTTGTATAGCAGCTGAGGTTGGATGGAAGTACAGTTAACATTTCTGGAGCTTCCTAGGTGAACAGATCTGCAGATGTGTGGGGCAAGACCCCTCATTCACTCCCTTGTCTGAAAATTAACCAGCATGCTGGAGACTAGATCACATACTTTCAAAAACAAACCAAGGCCCTCTTCCCTCTAATATGATTTGCCAGATGACAGATGATCCCAATCCCTGTAATTAGTTAGATACTTTAATTGACTTTCAGTGGCAGTAATAAGTAACTGGAGTCCTGGCTTGTAGAATTTCCTTTCTAATTGTCACTGTTAAACTACTCATTATAGGGATAAATAGCATACCACTTTATTTAAACCATTTCCTTCATACATGTAAATTCCAGCGGAAGTTCCCAGTGTTTGCACGCCCTTGGGAGAGCTGTTTGGGGTCTAGCAGCAAGGTGATGCATTTTTGAGGGAGCTACTTAAGCTGGTTGGCTGTTTCGTTTGAATAAGCAAGCCACAAGTTTCCAACACTGACGCACTTCCTACTGCTTTGTATTTAAAAGGCTGTAGAAAGGATAATTGACCACAGCTTGTCAGCAAGAGAGATTTACTGTCATTAGTGCAAACGCAGATGAATTACTTTAATATCATGGAATATAAAAAATGGCCAGATAGTTTCCTTTCTCAGTAAGAGTACTTAAACAGCTTTTCACACTTCACTTCTGCATTTGGGTGTAAAAGAGGGAGGAAGTCATAAAGACTCATGAGTGGGAGTGGAAGGAGGAGTGGGATTAATTTAGCAGAGGTAGGAGAGGCAGATCTCAAATTCTCAAATCAAATCCAAGTGAACAGACCAGGGTTGCTTGTTTTAGGGTGGTATAAAAGCTAAACAAACATTCAATTTTTAAAGTTCCCACTTTTGATTTCTATTTTCCAGTATAGTATTCATTTAGAACATTCTTTTACAACTTTGGTTCTTTGTCTCTTGACTCAATTGTAGAAGGAATTAGAAATATTGCAAGGCATATTTTAAATCCTTTATTAAACCATAGACACCAGCTTGGGAGATCTGAATTGTTTTACTCGGGGCCATGCAAAAATTGCCCCTTGATGTGTTCCATTTTGTTTTGTTTTGCTTCGGAACCATCCATTTTTCTGAAAATTGTGTATAAGACAGCCAGGGCCCAAGCACAGAGAATGCCTAGAACCTGGAGCAATTTATTTTCATTTTGCTTCCCCATGGTTCTTTTTGCAAAAATATTTGCCTCCTAACTCTTAGAACCCAGTGTAAGCTGCCACTGGCAATTATTTCATTTTGATTTTCGGAAGCAGGGCTCCATCTTGTCTGATCATTGAATCTAGACTTGCTTTGCAATCTGTCCTTTGCTTCCACTAAGATACAAACATGTGGGCCTGGTTCCTGTTGTTATCGTAACTGAAATGGAACTAATCTCACTCGTTTCTGTGTGGCTCAGCACTGCAGGTTAATATCTGTGGATGTTGTTGCCAATTACTATTGCTCTGTTAATTCGTGGTATGCGCTATTTGTTCTTTTGAGAGGTATTTTCTCCTTTTTATTTCTCAAACTCATTGTGACATACCTGAGAAGTGAAAGTAATAGAAATTTCCTTCTGAAAGAAGGGAGAATGTCTGTAGAATCCAACTGCATATGTAGTTACTGTGTATTTGAGTGTTTCTCGTTTGTTACTGAGTGTCACAGCAATAATATAGAAGGAAATGAGCATCTCATAACATAATCTCATTAATAGCTATGCTGTTTAAAACATGTAAACAACACCATAAACAACCTAACGGCACCACAAGCAATGGTCTCTCCTTGTATCGGCCATCTTGTCTCACGGTTGAAGGTGTGTGGGCTGGACTTTCTGGGATCCGTGAGTGGTGGCAATTCCAGAAACTTGGGGGTTTCTAACATTTCAGGTTAGTTGTTGCTTTACCTACATCCCATTAGTCTAGTGATGCCTTGTCTCCAAATTGCTTCGAAAGAGTCATATTTTGAGTTTACCATTCCATTTTCAAAATTCAAATGGAATAGAACTCCCAACTCCCTGGCTATTTGTCCAGACCTTGTATGTTTGTGTGTCACAGAGAAAGACATCATATTTATATGTAAAGAAAAAAGACACATAGAGGATAGAGTTAGAAAGAGATTTGGGGAAGTAAATTCAAAATTGTTGAAACACAGTTATAAAGTGCTTTTGCTTCCCCATCCCTACAAGATAGGCAGTAATGGAACTACCCTTAGCATTGCAAAATGTGTGTGAAATGATGACAACCTTCACAGGATAAAAAAGAAAATGGCAAGAAATAGCAGTGTACCTGACTAGGTTATATTAGCATATGATGATTCGTTGTTGTAGCCAGAAGTTCTTTCATGTTCTCCAACACAGATTGGATCCAGGCCTGACCAGGATGACAACATTTCATCTTGAATAGATAGTCATGTGTCCTTTTAAATAAAATCTACATGTCCTAGCTCTGCTTGTTATGAAGCTTAACTGGTCCGTCATATGCCTGGTGGAGTGTCTGAGTCTAAGGCACATTGGAAATAATGCAGCATCTCAGATGGGAGATGCTTGCAGAAATTTTGGGAAGAACAGACAGAATGCTGATCACCCCTGCAGCCAAGGGTGTGCAAAGCAAACTTACTCCATTTCCAGGACCAGAATGCAGAGGAAATAAGGCAACTTTTAAATTTAAAAATGTCAGCTTGCCACTTTCTCCAGGGGTGGTTTGGCCATATGACAGCTTATAAGGAATTTGAAATCTGAAGAAAGGAAGAAAGAGAGAGATGAGGAAAGAGAGAAAGAAAGAAAGAAAGAAGGAAGGAAGGAAAGGAGGGATCAAAGTAAGAGAGAAAGAATAAAGCATTATATTTAGTTTCTGTGCCTGCTTCATTTTTTTGCAATGAAATGCTAAATGAGCTGCATTGAATATTTCACTTGGTTGAAGAGTAAATGCAATTTTGGATATAGTGGGCATGTGGTACATGGGCACACTCTTCTGGATTTCATATGCCTTAAGGAACACACCACTTTTCACTTTCACCCCTACTCTCCTGACGACTCAGCTCCTCTTACTGACATTAGAGAGATCATCAATCCCCAGTGACCTGTACATGTGTATTGGGGAGGGTTGACTTTTAATATATTCCTACTTGGCATTAATATGTGTGTGCCCACTATTGTTGTGTGTTTCCCCCCAAATTTAAATAAGTTTTTACAGTGCAAAAAGGTATAAAGAGGTAAGTGAAAATAACTTTTAATCTTACCACCCAGTGATAGCCCATTTAATCTTTCTACATATTTTTGCTATGCATGTATGCACATAAACATGCATAGGCATAAACATAATATATTCTTTCAAAAATCCTCCTTTTTTATTTGGAAACATCCAAATACCCATGCCCATAACTGTGTTCTACATTATTCTGTCAAATGGTTTCTTAGTATTTATTATAGGGTGGTGGTTTTCTTCATTATTAAAAAGTACTCTGCAACTTACATACTTGGGAATACACATGTGTACATTTTTATGACATCTTTAGGATAAATTTCTAAAAGTAGACTTGTTGATTTGAAGATAATGCGTATCTGAAATTTTGATGTGTGGTGTTCTTTTGTTGTCTTTTAGAAAGAGATATCAATGATATTCATCATGAATGCATCCATGGGATGGGGTTTTTAAATATATAAGGTAATGATGTTTATATATTTATTTCCTGCCTTTCCATGGTACAGAAAAATAATTACTATGTAAGATTCTTCTTGAAGGAAAAGTCATGCAATATTCAGATGATTATTTTGTAAGTTAATTGTCTTTATGGTTCCTGGATTTTCATTATTATTTGCTGTTAAAAAGTAGAATTGTTGATTATTATTTTTCTTTTTATGAGATGGAGTCTTTCTCTGTCACCCAGGCTGGAATGCAGTGGTGCAATCTCGGCTCACTACAACCTCCACCTCCTAGGTACAAGTGATTCTCCTGCCTCAGTCTCCCAAGTAGCTGGGATTACAGGCGTGCACCACCACTCCCATCTAATTTTTGTAGTTTTAGTAGAGACAGGGTTTTGCCATGTTGGCCAGGCTGGTCTAGAACTCCTGGCCTCAGGTGATCTGCCCACCTCAGCCTCCCAAAGTGCTGGGATTACAGGTGTAAGCCACCATGCCTGGCCATTTCTTTAAGTTTATCTGTGATTTTCAGTTATAATGCTGTGGTTCTGACCTATTTTGTGTGGGCACAGTGACTTTTGGGTAGTTTACAGGCAAGTCTACATACTGGATTTGCTTTGGAGTTTATATTACAAAACAGCTACATGATTCCTATGGACCATGTAATGTGAATACAAGTCAAAGATGTGAGGTGGTTCATCCCCATTCAGCCTGGACATGAGACCCCACCCCTTGCCCAGCAGCAGACAGTGAATATATCCAGTCCTATGTACATGTGAAAGTGTGTGCCAGGAAGACACATGCATATATAGATTTAAAAGTTCTTAGTCCATTGCTAATAGAACATATACACAGTCTTGTGAATAAATAGGACAGGCAAACTGAGAGTGTCATATATGAGTGTGGGGAGAGGTGAAGCAGGAGTTACTGTGGCTGGAAAATATGAGAAACTTTGGGGAAAAACTGGGGATAATAGCTGCTTTTCTGAGACACCAATGTGTCTAGACATACCAGCAAAATAATCAAATTAAGGCAAAACATGTAGTCCCTGTGGCAAAACTGTATCTTCAACACAAAATAAACACTTGTGTAAATTCAGCTTTTACTGATTTCAGTTTGTGTGTATATGTGAATGACTGTGAGTTTGCATAGATCTCATTGTTAGAAGTAGGAAGACATACATCACACTGCCTGATATGTTTTCTAGTGAAGTCCAGTCCTTTAAACATGAAATCATAGCCAACCCCTCTGGGTGAAAACATAAGGCATGAGAACTAGTCCAGCACCACTACCATTATTATCTGTTATCTGGGCCCTTCATTAATATTTATGGAGCCCATATACTAAGCATAGACCCCACCATCACTCAGTGAGCCAACACTGTACTTTGAAAATAGTTTTATCTTGGCTTTTAATGTAAAAGCAACAGTTTTTAAATGTTTGCCAGAAAAAGAAAGTTTCCTCCAAAAAATGTTTTTCAAGATAGGCTACGTGGCTTTACATAGATCATTTTTCTTGAATTGAGAGCCCATATCCTGTTCTAAAATAACCCTCTAGACTATTTTGGCTCCTCTCCCTATCTAAATGGTCATTTTTTGAATTGCATCCCAGAGGGGTAATTTTCTCCATCTCTCATTCTGCCTTATTTTCTTACCCAGAAGGGAGAAAGGGGTAAACAAAAAAAATCCTACAGTTTGCTAAGCATCTCATATATGTCGGGCCCTGTGCTAAGAATGTCAAATCATTCAGTGCCACAGTTTTACAAGGTAAGTCATGTCACCCAGCTGCAGAGAAGCTAAACATCTGAGGTTGTACGTCTACTAATACTTGGTGGAGAAGGACTCAAACTTAGGTTATCATAACAGCAAAGCTACATGCTTTTTCTCTGAGCAGCCTGAGCAAGCAGCAGAGTTCTCAGGATTCTTCATTTGTCTTAGGTATCCATTCTGTGTTCTGCATCACGGGGGGTGCAAAAGAAATAAGATGTTTTTGTCTTTGCCTGAGGAGAGGTCCTAGAGCCTCTAGTCCATATTACATCGATTGGCTACCCCCAAAGACAGCATTAGGCAATATTCATTCATAGCCAGACCAGTTGAGATGACTCAAAAGGGAGAAGTCTGTAAATATCAGCTGCCTTCTTACACAACAATAACAAGCAGATTTGGGACACTAGTTGTTCTTCACAGTAGCCACAGTTTTGTGAATAGTGCCCTCAAAATGTGAAATAGTCTGAATATATTTTTAATTCTCAACATATTTCAAGAGAAATCTTATACTCCCAGTAACTAAAAGATTGGGGGTATTTTCCTAGTTGAAAATGTTCTCTTTGCAAGTTACTTGACCTAATTTGAGTCTTAAGCCAATCATAGTAATGTTGATGATAACAATGGTGATGATGGCTAAAATTTTTGGACCACTACTCCTTGCTAAACTTTGTGCTAAGCACTTTTCTTGTATTATCACATTTAGTCTTCATAGCAATCCCATGAGGTGTGTACCCATATTATAGATGAGGAAACTAAGACCTGGAAAATTAAATGATTCACTCAAGATTTCATAGTGAGAAAGCTGAGCCTTGACTCTAACAAGTAGGCCTATAGACTCCATATATACTCTTCTTTAAGCAGAAGCAGCAAATTGTGCTCTCTACAAACAATTGATGTTCATATTTGCCTAGTAATGGGCCCACCTCTGCATGTAGGTATGTAATGTGAGGGTCCCTGCTAAGTTGTGTCTGTCTGTGCACATTGGGACCACCTCACCTCCCTCCACTGGCCTGCCTCCTATTTTATCTATAAATCTCATCATCTGTGTTCTTCCTCAGCTGGTCTGGCTGCGAATGTTCACTGCCTAATCCTATATTGGGCATAGGCAGTAAAAAAGTCAGGGGATTAATTCCAGAGAGCTGCTACAGAATTGAAAAGTATAACCTGAAAGGGAACAAAAAAGTCCTGGGGCATGACCAGGATGGAGGAGGAATTTTCTTTAGCATTCTCCCATCTATGTCTTAGCCTCGTTGACTCATGATATCTTTGGAAACCATTTAGCAATTGAACCTCAAGTGACTGGACACAGAGCAGGTGAGTTGCCTAAGTTAGGAAACCATCCCTGAATGCTCATCATAGGTTAGGAGGAGAAAGTACAAGAGAGTTTGTTAGATTGCAGAAGGCAGGACTTTGTTGATGAACACCTACTTGTAAGTGCATGAGATGGGTGCTTTCATATGTGCAGAGAGATTTGTAGTGTTTATATAAAGGATAGACATGCCAGTCCCTGACTCATATGAAACATAAAGAAAATAATAAATTCTACCACAAATCAACCAATATTAATTCATTTTAATGCAAATAAACCAATACCAAAATAGAGCCAAGGAGTTGGAGGGGATGAAGCAAAGAAGACAAAGTGCAATCAAATGCATGTCCTAATTCCTTCTTACTACATCATTTTGACTAACTCTAACACTGTTGCATTCACATGAACACTCATTGAACACCTACTATGAGTTTGGCACCATGACAAGAAAACAAACAAGTTACGGATTTAGAAGATGTAGACTTATGGTGGAGACAGAGAAATGGAATAATAACTCAAAGTAGCTCATCTTCCTAGACGTAGGATTAAAGGATGGAGGTCCTTAGAGAGGTGGTGACTTTAGTCTGGATCTTGCTGGCTGGGGGAATTTCACATTATGAAAGGGGCAAAAACAAGCAGCCAACAACTTTTTTGAAAAAAGCAGGAATTCCAGTAAGAGGTGAATATAAGCATGGGTTTAGAGGTTGGGCTGGGAACGGTAAGAGGGATAAAGTTCTGGAGGAGCCTAGAGGCTGTGCTTGGAATTTTGGATTATCCTAAAAGTTGCTGAAGTCCCATGGAGATATTTCAGCCAGGAAGTGACATGGTCTGTTTTTTTTTTTCAGAGCTCATCTGCTGTCCATGTGATGGACTGACTGGATATGGAAGATATTTGGGTGACCTCTTCCCAGGTGTATCATCTCACTTAACCTGTAAACCCATAGAGCTCTATTCTCACTCATAAAAGGCCACTAGATCTGGACTGTTCCTAGTCAGCTCTGGTCCTTTCAGCGTTAGTCTGAATTCTCTTTTCCCAAAGTCAGCTTGCCGTCTGTGGTTCTTTCCTGAGAAAGCTTCTGGATTAAAACATTTATCTAGAATAGGTATTTGGAACTCATCTCCATGTCTTCTAAACTGGTGGGGACAGAAAGATACAAGAGGTGGTGGGGAAAGGGAAATAGGCCCCCTTGGTGGCTTCTTTGCCTCTGATAAAACCTTTCCAAGAAGAAAACATTTAAGAACCAGACACGTTTTTAAAAATACAGAGCCCATAAAAGTCATGGAATTTTGGAGCTAAAAGAGGCCTCAGAGAGCTGGTGTCTGCTTTTCAGGATCAGGATACTAGAAAGAGTACAGGAATTGAAATAGAGATCCTGGTGTATCTAGGACTGCTTATGTGATTTTAGGCAAATGACTTAACTTCTCTAAACTGCCACTTCACCTGTTAATTAAGGTTAATAATACCCACCTCTCAAGGTGTTATGAGGAATAAATTAAATGCTTAATATGAAGTAGGCAAAACCACGTACAACACGGTTGTGATTTCAGATAAAGAAAGGGACACACAAGGAGTTTAAATGGGCATATGGAAAAGTGGTCATTTAACTGCTGTGAATAGATTTCTTCACAATCCTCACCTGTGAAACTCCACCATGGCTTTTCCTGTAAGTCTGTAAGCATTACTAAGTTGATGTGATGCTTTTAATGAAAATGACAAAATCTTTCTACATGCACTGTGTTCTCATGTTCCCTGAATTTTTTATATTTCTTGTTTTAAAGCAGCTGATGCCATCGAACCCTGATCATCTGTCAATCTTAGTTTTAGTGGTGAAGGCTCATGGTGGATTTTGCCTAGCAGTTCATAATTTTGTCTCAAGGGTGCCTCAGTGTCTCAGCGTCTCCAGAAAGCCCTTCGTGGTTGTTTCTGGAATGAGTTCCAATGCTCACCTCACACAGGTGTGTAAGCGCTCCAGCCTCCCTGACTTATCCACCAGCCTCCACCACTCGATCATCAGTTAAAGATGACTGCCTACTTGTTGATTCATCTTCTGCCAGCAATTGGGCAACAAAATATGATAACTCCCTTGACTGTTTTATCCCTTCACACATCAGCCTGGTCTCCTTTTCTTGCTTCTATGCAGGCCTATTCTTCCTCTTCCTCAAGCCGTTGCCTGTTCGACATGAGATGTGTCCTTCAATAAGTCAGTAGCAGATTGCCTCAAGGCAGGAGACAACTAAGGCTCCAACAGAAAGGACAAATTGCAAGAATGGGACAGAGATCATATTCTCAAAAGGACTTTTTAATAAAAACTCACTGAAAGCAATTAATTTTTCCTGATGTTTTAATTTTCTGCCTGGACAAAGCTGATGTTTTAACTTTGTTTACAAAGCTTCTACTGCTGGCTGTGGCTGCTGGAATTGGTCACCGATGGCTGGATCTTTCACACTGGAGCCCTGGTTTTGATTATCCAAGAGATGAGAGAATCACTTCCCAAACCTTTCGTTGTCCACTACAGAGCTTCCCTTCCACCCCACCATGCTGCCTTTCCTGTCAGGACGACAACAGCAAAGACAGCAATAATAAAAGCTAATGCTTACATTAGTGCTTGTTATGAACCCAAGGCTTCCCTAAGCATTACGTCTATATTAACTCGTTAATACCTACTCACAACCTCCTTTATAACACCAAGGAAGCTGGGAATAGTAACTGCTGGTCAGAGCTGTGACAGAGGCCATTGTCAGACTGTAGAGAGTTTTGGTGCCAAACAATGGTTCTCAATAGGGGGCGATTTGGCAAATGTTTGGAAACATTTTTGATTGTCTCAACTGGGGGGATGCTACTAGCATCCAGCACATAGAGGCAAAAGATGCCACACAACATGTGGTAACCCTCCACAACAGTTATCCAGCCCAAAATGTCATCAGTGCAGAGGCTGAGAAACCCTAGTGCCACATGATTTAAGTGCTCTTACCCAAATTGCCTAAATTCAAATCCTACTTCTGCAGCTTACTAGCTGTGGATCCTGGGCGAGTTGCTTAAGCTCTTTATGTGTCTGTTTTCCCATCTTTAAAATGGGAATGAAAATAGTGATATTACATCATGGGGCTGATGCATGATTAAATGTATTAATGTAAGTAAAATGTTTAGCTCAGTGTCTGGCATGTGGCAAGGGCTCCATATTTTAGCTTTTATTTTTTATTATGTAGAGCCTTTCTGGCCTTAGGGAGACAAATTTACGCTTCTTTTTAGTCTCGATAGAAGCGTTGAGAGAACATTTTCAGTCCATGCCATCCCAGGGAACAGTTTTTGTCCGTCTAAATCCTGAAGAGAATACTCTATCTTGGCCCACTAGGAAGTTTAGGAAAAGTTATCCTTGATGTGTTTTAATGCAATGTCTCTTTGTCATCTTTTTTCTGCACCCTGTTTTACAATAAAAAGCCAGTGTTTCTGTCTTGCACTTGCATTTTATTGCTTTGCTGTTTTCATGCCTACCTTCACAGGCCTAGGCTGCCCACCTGTTCCCCCTGCATCATCACACCGTGGGGTGTGCTTAGTGAGAAGGGAGCCTGCCATGGTTTCATCCAAGTCCACATCTCTCTTTAGGAGTGGTGTGTTCTCAGCATGTAGGAAGAAAACCATGCCTGACTGTCATTCAGAATTATGGGCTGAAATTACTGGGATCATCTAAAAACTGAGACCAGGAGAGTGTCACTAACCTGCTTAAGTTACCCGACAAGTAAGTGAGTGAGTGAGTTAGGAATATATCTGGCCTCTAGTCTCCCCCTTCCACGTTCTTTGCAGTCCTTACTAGGGAAATGTCAGTGAACTGTTTACGCCTACATCTCAGGTGTTCAGTGTCTCATGCAATTATTTACTATGTTTCATGGTGGGAAACCCTCTTTGAACCTGAGCTGGGTTCAAGTACATGATTATGATTCAGACTGGCTGGACATTTCTGAGAAAGCCTGCAAAAAAATTACCAGAAGAGGAAGCTGGAAAACTGTGACCTTATAAAGCTATGGTAAGTCATATAAGCTTGATAAGTGTGATCTTCTAAAGCCATGGTAAGTTATGGTGGTCAGGAGTAGACATGAGCACACAATGGTGTCTGTCACTCACTGTCCATGAAGATGAGTCCTCTCTGAGCCCAATGAGTTTATAGGAATCCTGTGGTAAACAGGGGCACAATGAGTAAATTTAAAAGATTTGTTTCAGGAAAACATAGTGCCCATGAAACACAACTATGTGTCTACCTAACAGAGTGTGTGACAAATCAGAACACTCAGAAATTTGGCATGTAGAAGGTTCTGGTGCCTCAGCTGATGGGAAAACATATGTTCCAGGAGGTCACAGCAGTATCCATCAGATGCATGGGAGAAGAAAATGGTAAAGCAAGTGGGGCTCTGGCTAGAGCTGACATGAAACCCTCATTGAGGACCCAATAGATATTCTTTGGAAGTGTTTCTGCAGGCAAAAGCCTGTGAATTCTCATGTGTAATGTTACCACAATGAGGAAATGGATAGCATTTGAAATTTCACATAGATTTTGGCACCTCAAAATGCTAATAAATGTGGCAATGTTTTACACTTTTCTTTTAGTACTTCAAATTGGAATTTTCTTCTGGCATGCATTGTAGATTATTACTTTCAAAAACCTGCAACACATTGCTAGAAACAAAATACAGAACAGCCTGAAATTCTGGAGGAATGGTCTCATCATGTCATTTTTAAAATTACCTCAGTATCAGACAAGGCATTCACAGCAATCAAAACACATTAATTTCAAATCACATTCTGTATTTTAGACTACAACTACTATATCCATATTGAGGTACTTTAAATACAAATGAGATCCGCAGAAATGTCAGGCAAAGTACAACTGCCAAAATTATAAGATAATTGGCAAATGCTTGAATGGCAGCCCAGGGCTGGGCCTCAAAATGTTGGAAAAGAGCTTCCCCAAAGAACTTCAAACTGTGCAAGCAAAGATATATTTTGGAATTCCATCCACTTGAAATTTGTGTATACAATATGTTGACTACCTATGTTTACTTGGCTCCAGACTAGGTAATGAAACTGATGGGGCTGCTAGGAAGCTGACACGAGGAGACTGGTGAAGAGAATTAGTGTCTCAGTTATCTATTACTGCCAAACAAACCTTCCCAAAACATAGGAGCTTAAAACAACCATTTTATTATTCCTTATAATTCTGTGGGTTGGCTGGGCTCAGTTGGATGATTCTTATGATGCTCTCACTCACAGTCTCTTATGTAGTAAAATATGGTGGATTGAAGTGGATTATCCAAGATGTCTGTCTCCACTCACTTGTCTCAAGTGTTGACACAGTTGATTGGAAGGCTGAAACATCCATCTCTTTTTCTCTCTCCATATGGTCTGACTATGGGTCTAGCTTGGTCTATGAAAATAGGCTTCTTAAATCTGAATCTCATGAGCACAAAAACAGAAGCTTCCAGGTCTTCTGAAGGCATAGACTTAGAACTGGCACAGTGTCACTACCGTCCTGTCTTATTGATTAAAATGAGGGACAGGACCAGCCACAAGTCCACAAATACTGGGAGGTGTGGCCCAGTGGGGCCATCTTTGGAGACTGGCTGTCATAGACAGCCAAGGTAAAAGCAGTAAAATGAAGATAGGGAAAGGGAGCTCTGAGCTTGGGCAGATGAAGAGAGCTAATTCAAAAATAGATTAAGCATGTTAACTAGTATGTAAGGATACTCCCAAAGTACAGAAAGTTGTACTCCCTGCATGAATATTTATTTATTTAAATCCTGAAAGACATATTGGATGACAAAAAATTGAATGAGAATAACCTTGGGTTTCTCATCCTGAAAATGTACTTCTGGTAAGGATGACATTATGTTATTATATGAAAACAGAAACATGACTTTATCCATTTGCAAGATAAGACATAGAAGCCAGATGAGAGGGATATGTTTTAAAGTAAAGAAAAGCTTGAAGGGAGAGAGGCTAAGAAACTTCTTAGTGAATGCCCTTCATTTTCTTGGGCAGCTAGAAGAATAATTATTTACTGATGGTTCAGAAGGGCAGAGTTGCATTTAGTATATTCTGTGGACAATGGGAAATGCTTCCAAATAAAGGGGCATAAAATGCTGAGAATCACCAGCCCCAGGTGATGTGGGACTCATAAACATGCAGGGAGGCCCATAGCCACACTGTTTGCTCTATGGGTTTCTTTTACAGCACATTGGCAGGCTGAGACACAATCAGAAATCAGTAGTTAGATACCCAAAAAGAACGCATTGGGAGTACTGGTGGTGTATTCCTCCTTCTTTCCTTTGGGAAGACTAATGCAGACAGCTTAAGGATCTTCGAGGACCCTCCATCCATTAGCTGTCTTTCAAGAAGCATTCAGCTTCTTTCCTTGGGTGACTTATTCCAAAACGCTCTGTATGCAAAACAAGGCTTACAGGATTCTTTCCAGTTGACTTCAAGATAGAAAGCTTTTTCAGGATTCCAATTTTTTCCTTATTCATTAACAAATTTGTTATAAGCAAGTGTAGGGCAGTGTCTTACACTCAGGATTAGTAACATAATTTTGGGAGCTCAATGCAAAATTGTAACATAGGACCTTCGTTCAAATACAAAGAATTTCAAAATGGTAATACAAGAGCAGTAAACCAATCCTGAGGTCCTTCTAAGTGAGGGCCTTGTGCACTTGCACAGGTTGTAGACTCATGAAGTTGGCTGTGCTTATGCCCTCATCTCAAGCATAAGCAATTTACTGGCTATAGAACTTTCTTCTTCCTTCCCTTCTCTTACCCTCAAGTGCAGCTTTGGGGACTACCAGAATGTTTGTAGCTACAGACATGGCTAAGGCCAGTCCAAGGGACCACTGTCCTCAGGTTTCATCCTTGACAAAATAGGCAGTTTGTTTACAGATATTTTCCATTTTCTTCATTAGGTGCCGGCTGCCCTCCCTTAGGCCTCACTGCTAAGGAAGCTAGAGCCTCTTATAATTCACTAAGGTCTGGGGGTCCCCCCCACAATACACTCCTGGCCATCTCAGAAGACAGAGCATTATACCACAGTAGTTATTCTTGAGCCTTGAAACGTAATGGAATTTGTCCTGCTGGATTTCAGGCTTGTTTGGGATCAATGACTTCTTTTTCCATTCCAATTTCTACCTTTTGGAACGGAAGTATCTCTCCTATGCCTATTGCATGCATGTATGTATTTTAGAAGCAGTTAACTTGTTTTCTAGGCTTCACAGGTCCACAGACAGAATTTTGCTCCAGTATGGACTGTGCCCAGAATCTTGCCTATACTTGATTTAGATGATTTAGGAGCTAAGATTTGGGACGTTTTGAGTTGATATATTTAGATGAGACTTTGGACTTAGGGTTGATTCTTTTAAGGATTTGGGAAGAGGGTAGATGTATTTCACACGTGGGACAGATGTGAATTTGGAGGATGCCATAGAGTGTTCCGTACTGGATTGAATTGTGTCCCCTCAAAAGACATGTTCAAACCTTAACCCCTAGAACTTGTGAATGAGACTGTGTTTGGAAATAGGGCCTTTGAAGATGTCATCAAATTAATATAGGGTCATACTGGCTTAACCCAATGACCTGTATCCTTATGAGAAAAATCTAGACACAGAGACACACAGGAAAAATTCCATGGGATGATGGAGGCAAAGACTGGAGTAGTACAGCTGCAAGCTAAGAACACTAAGGATTTCTGGCACCCACCAGAATCTAAGGGAGGAGCATGGAACAGATTCTGCCTCAAAGTTTCCAGAAGGAGCAAACCTACCAACACCTTGCTTTCGGAATTCTAGACCTCAGAACAATGAGAAAATGAAGTTGGAAGGTTTTAGGAAGATACAGACACAGTTTCACTTATGATCATTTGAAAATGATCACTATAGCTAAGCATGGAGAATGGATTTTAGGGGAGCAAGAATATCAGTAGAAAGACAAGTCGGGAGGCTTCTACACTGGTCCAGGCATGAGATGATGGTGGCTCAGATTAGGGTGCTAGTAACAGAACTACGGACAAGTAGTTGGGCCCATATACATTGCGAAGATTGAGCCAATAGGACTAGCTGGTGGCTTGAAGCAGGAGGGGGAAGGAAAGAGAGGAATCCAGGATGACTCCAAGGCTCTTGATGGATCCCCAGGTGAATGTTGGTTATCACATGCTCAGTGGGAAGGCTCAACATGAGCAGGTCTGGGGAAGCTCAAGAGTTCTCATGATTGAGCTCCTCAAGAAATTTCCCATGGAAATATCTAGCAGTACAGTCCTTTCAAATCTAATTCCTCAGCTAGTGTAGAGGGCAGTTAGGTGTCCAAAACCCTCAGCCGACTCCCAGTGGGAGGAATCATGTGAAACAGTCTACCTGAAAATGAAATCTGTAGAGGACAGAGAAGAATCTGATGACATTCTTTGAACTTTTGGATTCAGCCCATGCCTAACATCCAGCCCACCTCTTTAAGTTTTCATTAAGTCAACAACTTCTCTCCTTTCATATTGCTTAATTTAAGTTGGGTTTCTGTCATTTGCCTCCAAAAGAGGCCTGCATACAATTGAAATACAATTCAGTAAATGGTAAAAGAGAACTGATGACATAGCAAGGTGCTTTATACATTGATGGAGAAAGTTTTTTTTAAAAAAATAAAGTTTATAATCTATTTCTACCTCTTTCCAAAGTGGGGAAATGATTTGCGGTCTCTATAAGAGGGAATATGATTTTAAAATATTATTTCTTATGCAAAAAAAATTTTACATCCCAGTTACTTCTTTATAAAAAGTGAGACCAAGGTGAGTTGCTCCCTGTTCTGACTCCTCACCCTGTGACACTGCATAGCTGCCTCCCCTCATGGGGTACCGTAGAAACAGTGGATGTCCTGGAGTAACTGCCTGTCTTTAAAGCCGACTCTCTCATTAGCTGCAATTCTCCCAGGCTTTCGACTAGGACATTTGGCTCATGCCTCAGACCCCAGATCCTGCCGGGCAAGTCCTTGAGGCTCACAACCCTTCTCCGCACAGGAAGAGCGGTGTGGCACTTGTTTCTGAGGCACTGCAGGAAAGGAAGAGCTGGGCCAGGTTGGGAGTACTGTTAGCTTAGCCTTATTAATAAAATAGGGTTAATGATTTATTCATGGCTGGGACAATGCGGCTCCGCTCTGGAGGACAGCACAGAACGGTTTCATTAGAGATGAGCAGCTGCTGTGGAAGAGATGTGAGCCTTCCGAGAAACGGTCTCGGGCTGCTTCTATGTATGAGGCAGTGAGCAGATTTATCTGACCAAGTCAGAGCTCCGAGGCAATTATTTGTATACTGTGGATGTTGTAGGATAAATGCTGGCAATGGAGGTCCCTGGAAAGATGCCCTTTGCTTTCCCATTTCTCATCTAATGAGTGTTTATTCACCTTCTTGCTTTATCCTCTCTTCCTCAGTACCTGGAAGATGCCTGAGTTTGTAATTCAAGATGTGTTATCTGGGGAATATCAGTATAATACGCCTCTGAATGTGATCCCCATCAAAGGGAGATCATCCCCGGAAGCGGAAGGAGAAATAGTATTTGGGCTTTTCTGGTGCTAAGCTAAGCGTACACTATTTTCAAATATTACATCATTTAAAATCATATATCTTCCTTCCCAAATGAACTGTGGAATTTTTATAAATAGTTAGAAAAGAGATTTAATACATTGCAGAATGCTGATAAATAACTGGATGAGATAATGGTTTTTTTAAAATGCCAATTACTGTCACTCTTGTTAAGGACAGGCTAGATGTCTGTTAGTTCATCTGCTTGGTGGATGATTAGTTGGTTGATGTGGTTCACAGGGCAAACTGAGCCAGGATTTGACAATCTGCAGAAAAACAAAGGTAAGAGAAATCACTTCCCAGCAAACAAAATCAGCCTTGGCTGAAATGGACAAAAATCAGATTTATTTACTGCCATGTTGCTGTTCTTGCTCTATTGCCCCATCTGAGCTTGCCCAGCCTCCCCTATGACTTCAGGAGATTTAGATCAAATGTCAGAGAGGAGTGCTGGGTTTTTCCCCTTTGGTGCCTGACTAGAGGGGAGAATTCAAGGCCACAGGAGGCATTGAAGAAAATCTCATTGTTGGTATACATGCTTCCACACAGCAAGCCTTCCTGAGGGACTCCCCACCCCTCTGCTCAGCTTCCTCGAGAAGAGATCAAATATTTCAAAGCGCTTCCACCTTTACTAATTTTTAATGCCTCTGCCAGACTGAGACTTGCCCACTGGAAAAAAAAAAATCTACACTCGTTGAAATAGCCAAAAGTAAAAGTGATCCTCTAACAGTAGTACACTCAACTTCCTCTACAACTATCAGCAGGAGCCAAGAAGTATAGCATTTGCCCAATATATTAAGCATTAAAAATGTCTTGGGGGAAATGATCACATTGGAAATCAGAATATGTTTAAATACAGTTCTCAAAATTCAGAGTCTTCTTACGAAAGAATCAAAGAGGCGATCACCCTGATCCTTACCTGCAACTTCTCCAGCTTCTGGACCCACCCTGCCCATTCCTTTCCTTTACTCCTTTGCCCAGTTTCCCCCCAAAACCACCCACCAAGGTCTATGTGGGAACCAGGAATGTAACGCTAGGGTTTGGTTTCCCAGGCCATCAAGAGATAACATTGCCTATCAGCCAAAAAAATAAAGCTTCCTGACTGCAGTTGCAGAAATTATAGCTAATTATACGCTCCATGCTTCCTGCAAAATATATATATTTTAAGCTGCTGCGCTGACTTTCTCCCTTGGCTGTATTTAAAGGTTAGTTTCTGACCTGCTTCCTGGTTTAATGGAAGAGTTTAAATATTACAAATCATTACTTGATTCTAATGAATTATATCTCCCCTGGCACCTCACAAAATCCTTATCGTGCCAGAGGAAATAGTTGGAAAGAACAGGGAGTCTCCAAGATAATAAACAGAATAACGTGCCATAGGGCTGTAGGTTTCAGGATCCCCAGCTTCTTGGGTGGTTGAAAGCTTTTGGCCCTCGGCCTCACACTCAGCCGAGCACCTGAGGCATGTGGCTAAGCAGCATGAACTCCCACTCCCCCGCCTTGCACGATTGTTCACTCAGCTTAATTGTCAGCTCCTGCTAAGAACATGTAACATCTCATTTTCCCAGAGATTGTGGAAGTGTTGAGCTTTGCTCGTGGCCAAGTTAGGTAGCTGAATACACATCGTTTCCTTCCTTGATGCACAAAAGCAGGGATTGTCTAAATCTATCTCTGTACATAAGGCCTTTTATTGAATACCAGTTTCAATAAAAGGTGATGATCTGGACCCAAACAGTTTCCCTTTGTGTGTAATTGTGTGGGTAGAGATTCTCATCCAACTCTGCCTATTTACATACATTGCCAAACTTATTAAATTGAAAAAAGTAACCAAAACACATGTACACAATGACAAAAGTGATATTCAAGGCATGGAAGAAAGGAACACATGAAAGGCCCTTCTCTCTCCTCAGGGACTAGAGGGAAGAAATTAGTCTCTTGATTTGAGCCAAGCAGAGTACAGCAAGGTAAGGCTGTGGAGAGCTCTATTAGCCTTGGTAACTGAATTGTGATCTTCCCTATCTTTAGTTGTTTGACTAAAACACCCATGTGGAAAGTGAAGAATCCAACCAAGCGTACAGATGATTTGTTTGTGTTGTACGAGGTGCTCTACTTTTTCTCTCAGTGGCAAGCAGATTTGAAAGGGAGATGAGTAACCATTGAAGTATCAGTGATGCATCTCATTTCTCATTACACTGAATTCTCTTGCAATCTACCTGAACTAAAAATAATAAAACTTCTGAAATCTAGCATTATTTTTAGAAAGGATAAGCCTTGTATGGGTTAGGCTACTGAGGTGATATGACTGAAAGGTCTACCTTATTCCACAATCTATTCAAATATCTTACACTGTTTTGTGCAAGTAATTCCATCATTAGAAACTAATTTATTCATTTTTTCCTCAGGAGATTCTTTATTAAAACTCAAAAGCTACTGGGAGAGGTAATTCACCTTGGGAGGATAAATTTATCTGAACTGTTTCTAAGATGAAGAGTAAGGCAAGGGCCTCAGTAAAGTATTTATGCGCTGCAGAGGAGACTGTAAAATTGGAAATGCCCAGCAGGTGCTGAAAGAACCTGAAAACAAGACTGGCCCCTCTCTGCAGTATGCAAAGTGTTAGGAGCAGTTCCCTTGTAGACTATTAGCAAAAAGGAGAAATGGCCTCCCCCCAGGATAGACGCTGTCCACTCCCAAACAGAGAGGCAGGTACCCAAATGGAATATTGAAGTTTTTCATTGGTTTGTTTTATAGAATGCTACACTAATAAAATTAAGTTTGAAGCCTTTTATTTTATTTTATTTTTTTAAATGGAGTCTCACTGTGTCGCCCAGGCTGGAGTGCAGTGGTGCAATCTAGGCTCACTGCAACCTCTACCTCCCAAGTTCAAGCGATTCTCCTGCCTCAGCTTCTCAAGTAGCTAGGATTACAAGCATGTACCACCACACCCAGCTAATTTTTGTATTTTTAGTAGACATGGAGCTTTGCCCTGTTGTTTAGGCTAGTCTGGTCTCGAACTCCTGACTTCAAATGATCTACTGCCTCAGCCTCCCAAAGTGCTGGGATTATAGGCATGAGCCACCGCATCTGTCCTGAAGCCTTTTATTTTTAAGGTTTCCATTTCTGAGAGAGAGAGAGAACCCAAATGGGGGGAAAAATTGTCAATAGGGCCTGTGGAGACACTTTCTCTGAGAAAAGTTAAGTAAAACCAAAACTCTAGTGAGGATAGGGTTGAGGGTAGATACAATGAAAGCAAAAGCCAATTTACAAGGAGGATCACATGTAAAAGGGTGCATGTCATGTTTTGTTTGTTTGTTTGTTTTGTCCAGAGCATAGAAATCTAAAGGGAAGCAGGGACCTTTTAGCTGATTTTGCAATGAAGAACAGTCTTGGGAGAATTTTTAAATTTGCCTGAAAAGGAAACTCATCTGATGTGTGTTTCAGCATCTTCATAGATACTGCAGAAGGAAGGTTTTAACTTAATATCTCTGTCAGCAAGATGGTTTATCACACTCAACAGGAATGACACTAGAAGGAAAAAAAGGATGGGAAACCATTCCGGGGTGAGCAAAGGGTGACAACAGGATGGGAAAATCCAGCTTCACCAAATATTTATTCATGCTTATATAAACCTCAATTAGCTATCTTAAAATGCTAAGTCTCTGCTAAAGAAAAGGAGTGCTTGGAAATGTGACTTGGATGTTGGTTGGTGTCAGTTATTTTGCTGCATTGTTGATTAATGTAATTGAAGTATATATTATAGAAACAGAAAAGGAAATGTGACTTCTTCAGGGACCCATTAATTTCTTAAGCATAAAGTGTTTGAAGGTTCAAAGGCTTTGTTGAAGCTTATTTTAAATTTAAAATTTCCATTGCCAAGGGATTGATTACCATTCTCATATTAGCTTTGTCAAACACCAAGTTGATCTTAGTTCTTTCAAAGTTTTGTGGCACTTGACTGTTTTCAGAGCATTTTTTTAAAGAGAAGGCTGTCTTACAAGTTTTCTCAAGGACAGACTTGCTTTCCCTTTATAAGAACAGCAAGAGGAAAATTTCTAAAACCTTAAAAAGAGCAATTCCCACTGTCCCCAACTTTGGGATCTTGAAAGTCATTCCTGCAAGTCAGGTACCATTACCTCCTCATTCAAACACTTTCCCATATTTGTTTGTATTTAGTTTTTCTTTGACTTTAAAACATCAACCAATTTAGGCATCTTTGTGCATCTGAAGCTTAGTTATGTTGTTTAGGGACTCCCCAAATTATTTAAGCTTTTCCTATCTCTCCACCCCAAATGACTACACATAATTCTTCTTATGGCTCTCTGCTGTCTTCCTCTGATCATTGTTTAAGGCACTCTCAGAAACAACACTCTCTGAAAGCAAGCCAAGATCTCCCAAGCACCAGTCTTTATTTGTGCTGTCCCAATAGTGAACTCATTAGTTCAAGAAGTCAGACAGTAGGATTTCCGGCTCCTTGAAAACCAAGCCAAAAAGAGAACTGTCATTTCACACAAGGGCAATAACAGGAAATATGCCATTAAGATATCAGGGTTAAGATGGCACTGCCATCCACCCAGATGAAGGTGTGGTAAGAGGATCGTGAGGCTGCATTAGAAACGAAAGCATTGCGACCCAAGGCTTTGCCCCAGGAAATCAATAATGAGATTGTGGACACTCTAAGAGCAGTTCAACAGAAAATCTATTTTCTTACCACAAGAAAGATATTTTCTCTTTCTCAATTTTGCTCTTCCCTACCTTTCCAGTCCTGATGCTACTGCATGTTTTTGGGAGCATGAGGTCAAGCCAGCAGGGGCTCCCTGTTGGCCCACACCTCCTTCAGGGATGTCTCCAAGAACACTGGGCAGTGTGGATGGGAAGCTGCGACCAGAGCTCGAGAACTGTCCCTCCAAAGCTGCACCCACGCCTTGGTTTCATACAGCCCTGAGAACTGTTTGGTCTTGGCTAACGGTGACATACATTCTCCCATCTGGTATGGAAGATTTTGCCTCAAGAAATGCTGTCACCCACATTGACTTTATTTTCAATGTCGTTTCTATTTGTGCTCAATTTGGGGGATGATAATCTGGATCCTATTGCAAGTAATCTCAAAGGCAGAGGCAGACTGGGTCTGGAGGAAAGTAGCATGACTTTAAAGACACTCCCTTCCCCACATCTTCTCATAGTGGTGTATTTTAGGCTTGCTTCTTGTTCCAGATCTTTGTCTCAGCCTTCCTTCTTACAAGCCACCCTCCAGAAACAAATGTATTCCAAGGGCCTGCTTCTGAATCCCCCATCCCTAAAGAATTGGCAGAAGAATCCGGACTAAAAATGGCTTTAATGTGCTCTCAATCTCTAGTAACATTTGTGTATTAACCACCTGAAAATAGTGAATTGTAAGACTGGGGTGTGTGTGTGTGTGTGTGTGTGTGTGTGTGTTGATAGGGAGGGGACATCGGGAACTAGGTAAGACCATACGGGTGACTGGGATGTGTGGGGAGTGATTTCCTATCATGTTAGAGATGGAGTAGTGTCTATCCACTGTCATGCACAGACAATCAAATGCCCAGCAAATTGGCCCTTAATAAAGGCAATGAATGATGACGATGTGGACTGGGGAGGAAGGGAAAATGTGAAGTAGAAACACAAAACCAGAGGCTACAGTTTCATTAATGCAAAAAAAAAAAAAAATCTCCAGTGGCTGGCTGCTGGACAGCATGGAGAAACACTTAAGGGCGCTGGGCCTTGCTGTCATGGTCAAGCAAAAAGCCTCTCCTGGGTATCACATTCCAATCTGGTAAGCACCAGAGAGGAAGCTCAGCAGCCTTTCCTCTGAGGAATTCAGAGGTGCTGAGTTTTTGCATCATTTTTCAAACTTTGCAGGCCAGTTTCCTCTGTTCTTAAGAGCATGGAGACATGCTTGACATTCTTCTCTCTTAAGGAGACTTCTTCTGTGGGGAGCTGCAGGGCTTTCACAGCAAGACAGCTGGTGAGTGGCCTCAGTTCTGGGTTTTGATTTATCCAAAAGGAGTTGTTTGTTAACAGTAAGAGGGTATATGCCTCTGCAGGGATCTATACCCCTGCCTCTGCCCCCACCATTTCTTCAGTATTCAACAAGCATGAAATTATGTCCTCACTTTAGCTAAGGTCAGGCACTGTCCAAAGCATTCAGGACACACAGGAGTAATTGTTCCCTGCCAGGAGCACAGAGGTACACAGTATTATCACTATTTGAGAGATAACACAACAGGGTCGGAGAGGTTAAGTGACTCACAATCAGAGTATTCTAAATGGTGGTTTCATCAAATTTGAGAATGTAAAAGTTGGAAGAGACCTTCCTGGTTTTCATAGACATTTCTCCTTCATCAGAGGAGGCAACACACAAGCAAACCTATGATACT
This sequence comes from Macaca nemestrina, assembly GCF_043159975.1. Lineage (NCBI taxonomy): Eukaryota > Metazoa > Chordata > Mammalia > Primates > Cercopithecidae > Macaca > Macaca nemestrina. The sequence goes on from NC_092128.1 coordinate 70,947,152, forward strand.
CCTTTCCCCTGCTATTATCTCCACTAAATGAATGGACAACCTGAGCTGGAGGGGTAGTGACCATCTGGGTCTTACTCTGCTACTCGGGCTGCCTTATGCTGGGTCTCTATCAGCTCAACCACAATCACCATCTCAGATAGCCTGACTTTACCTTACAGCTGCATCCTAGACCACTGCATGATAATGATGATGATGACAATGGTGAAGAAGAGCATGACAGAAGCAGTAATTCCTGCTATTTCTACAACTACTTGAGTTTATTCTAGATGTCACCTTCACTACAAAGGGTTGTACAAATATCAACCCTGCAGGTATCGTGTTCGCCACTGTAGCATAGTAATTGAAAGCATAAGGTTTTGAGTCAAGCAGATCTGGGTTTGAATAATTACAAATGAAGACACTGAGGCTCGTAGTTTGTTACTTGCAGGAAATCACGAAATTTGTAAGTAGAAAAACCATGCCAAGATTTGACCTGTTCCTGTCTTACTCCAGAACTTACACTGTTTCACTATGGGATGCTATCTACCCACTTCGATCCCAGCATTTATGGATAATAGAAAACATTTATTGGGCACTTACTGTATGTCAAGAACTGTGCAAAACACTTTATATACATTGTCTCATTGAATTATCTTCAATGATTATTTATAATTGTCCTAATTATACAGAGGAGGGAAGAAGATCTAAAGAGATTTATTAAACTGCCCAGTATCTCACAGCTGGAAAGTAGTAGAATTCAAACTCAGTTCTAGGCCTGTCTGGCCCTAAAGCCCATTCTCTTGACCACTGTATATGCTGTTTAGACAAGGTAGCTGAGAAGGACTGATGTATTGGTGCCATATTCAAAATTTCCTTTCATCACTGTGCAGGTGTTTTCATCACTGCTTTATTGGATACAGAAAAACTGCCAGTTCAGAAAGCCAGGTTAGCAGCACAGGTGGAACAAATAAACACAAACACAGACCCTCCTATCATTAAGCCTTTAGTTAAAAGGGACTTTCAAGGTCATGTAGTTCACCTTATTTTTTAGTTCAGAAAGTTGATATTTCCATATCCCTGTTAGATGGAGGAGATCTCATACCTGAAAAAGAAAGTTCTAGCCTGGATTACCTAAAATACACTCCCCTGCCAAAAAATTTAATTTGTTTGAAATGGACACAATACCCAATATTAGATTTGGATTGTTACCACCAGTGAATGTGGTGCTATTTTTAATTAGCCTGACTTCTGAACCATGGGTTCCCTGGTGCTACTATCTTCATTAATGATGGGAGACTCTCCAAATGCTCATGGTCAGGAGAGCTTGCAACATTTTATGTGACCCATAAATGCACAAAATTAGGGATCATTGGCCTAATAAAAGTAGACATAAAAGTAGAAAGGAAGTTCTTAGAAGTGGTCTTTTGTTTGTTTTTAAAACTTCTCCTTAAGTCTTGTTGGATTTAGTGTGTATTCCAAGGCCATCTTGGTTTCAGCTTATGGCCACTGCTCCCAAGACCAGGAAGGCTTGGGAATGTACCCTCTCCTCCCAGAAACTCTGTTCTCAGGGGTATCCAGGGCCGATGGGGACACTTGCTATGGAATTCCTCTCAAGTGACATATCAGTTCTACGGTGCTATAGGATGTTTAGCTCTCACCAATTTGTAGTGAGAGGGATTGTTTAATTCTCATTGGTTTATTTATCAATAAGATTAGACTTTTCTTAAACTTTGTGCTTTAGTTTAAAAATAATAAAACAGTTACCATTCATTAATGCTAAATGCTTTATGTGTAATAGGTATCATTTACTCTTTCAATAGCCTTGTGAAGTAGGTGCCATCATCTCCACTTTATAGATGAAGAAACTGAGGCACAGAGAGATTACATAATGTGTCCTAGGTCACACAGCCATTAAATGTTGGTCCTATGTTTCAAACCCAGATCAGTGTGACTCTGAAGACTGTGCTATTAATAACTTTAAAATAAGGCGATAATAAGAATGAAGTTTTCATTTGCCTTTCATATCCTATTTACACCCTATGACAACTGCAAGATGAAAGTAGGTGGCATTATTCATGAGAAACTGCAGTTCAGACAGGTTGTGACTCATTCAGTCATTTATTTATTTAACAGGCATTTTTCAGAGCTTATGGTGTCCCTGGCACCATACCAGCCCTGACAATATGCTTGTATCCAAGCAGAAGACAGTGCAGGTTTAGAAGCATGGGCACTAGAGTCAGACACACCTGTATTTGAATCTTGCTTCCATAACTTAACTTATTTGTTTATTCATTTATTCAACCCACATATACCGGTTGCCTGTTACGTTCCAAACACTATGTGCAGGTTCAACTGCAACTGGTATTTTGGGTAAGTTATTTAACCTCTCCATGCATCAAGCCTTCAGTTGTGGAATGAAGATAAAGATACCTACCCCACGCTTAGGGTGAGGTTGAATGTGGTAAGGGATGTAAAACTCTTGATAAATACTAACTATCAAGGCAGACACTGCCCCTACCTCCACACAGCTGGCAGGCTAACAGAAAAGACAAAAAACTAAATAAGCGATTAAAATAAGAAATGTAAGTGCTCTGATAATATGAGGAAGGCGCATATTATTAGGTCTATTAGTCAGCTCAGGCTGGCATAGCAAAATACCACACAATGGATGGTTTAAACAAAAGAAATGTATTTCCTCACAGTTCTGAAGGCTGGAAGTCCAAGATCAAGGTGTCCACAGATTTGGTTTCTCCTGACGCCCCCTCCTTGGCTCACACATGGCTGCCCCTCCTGGCTGTGTCCTCACATGGCCTTTTCTCTGTGCCTGCATATCCCTGGTTGTCTTCCTTGATGCATTCTAATCTCCTTTTATTATTATAAGAACACCAGTCAGATTTTAACTTAATTACTTCTTTAAAGACCGTGTCTTCAAATACAGACACGTTCTGAGGTAGTGGGGGGTAGAGCTTCAACAGAATAATTTGAGGGGAGGATAAAATTCCATCTATAACATTAGGGATTCTTTTGTTTTAATTTTTTTTCTCTAACTTTATGTCACCATAAACATCTTTATTTACATCAATGTTAATATTAGCATTGTTAGTAAGTTGGAAGATGTTTAAATTATCCTGTGTAAGCAATATTCATAAGGTCAGGCTTTTGAAAAATATTAAGAAAAAATATATTATCATTGAAGATAGAAAATTTAGATGTTTCTGAGATTCTAAAATTTTACTCACAGTAAGCATAATAATATAAATACATAGAAAAACAATTGTATATTGAGTTATAAGACTACTAAAAATAAGAATAAAATTTTTTTAAAAGAGTTTTCTGGGCCGGGCGCGGTGGCTCAAGCCTGTAATCCCAGCACTTTGGGAGGCCGAGACGGGCGGATCATGAGGTCAGGAGATCGAGACCATCCTGGCTAATACGGTGAAACCCCATCTCTACTAAAAAATACAAAAAACTAGCCGGGCGAAGTGGCGGGTGCCTGTAGTCCCAGCTACTCGGGAGGCTGAGGCAGGAGAATGGCGTGAACCCGAGAGGAGGAGCTTGCAGTGAGCTGAGATCCGGCCACTGCACTCCAGCCTGGGTGACAGAGCAAGACTCCGTCTCAAAAAAAAAAAAAAAAAAAAAAAAAAAAAAAGAGTTTTCTGAAAGTTTATTAGCTCATGAATGATGTTTTAAAATGTAATCATTATCAAGAATGCAAAAAGATTAACTGTGGATGATAGAATTATTGAATTTGAATTTTGTTTACTGTGCTTTTCTGTGTTTTCTATGCTTTCTGCTATATAATCTCCCCAGAATTAGGGGAAAAAAAGTTTTTTGGTTTTTGTTTGTTTGTTTGTTGGAGTCTCGCTCTGTCACCCAGGTTGGAGTGCAGTGGCGCCATCTCAACTCACTGCAACCTCCACCTCCCGGGTTCAAGCAATTCTCCTGCCTCAGCCTCCTGAGTAGCTGGGACTACAGGCCGTGCCACCACATCCGGCTAATTTTTGTAATTTTAGTAGAGACGGGGTTTCACCATGTTGGCCAGGCTGGTCTCGAACTCCTGACCTCGTGATCCACCCCCGTCAGCCTCCCGAAGTGCTGGGATTACAGGCGTGAGCCACTGCGCCCGGCCTTTTTTTTTTTTTTTTTTTTTTTTCCACCAGTTAGAAATACGACTTGGGGCAGGAGGGCAGGGAGTGGCGGGAGTGTTGGGGGAGGTGGAGGGGGCAGAATGATACGTTGAAGTTCCTGAAAGCATTTGGCAAAGGACAAATGACAAAGTCTTTAAGCCTCTTCCTACAGTGTCCTGAAAACAGCAGCTAATGAACTCATAAACATAAAACAGGTAAAGAGAAAATTAGGCAAGAAAAGAACAGAAGTAGCTAAAATCCAGTAAGAAAACATTTCAAGATTCTATATGTAGCATTGTAATTTAAGTTCCCATCTGCATCTCATTATCTTAATAATCCAAACAATAGTCCTTCGATGCCTTGCACAGGAGGATGGGAAATAATTTCCTTGGACAGGGTCCCCAGACTCTCTATCACATTAGATATTATTTCCAAATGTTGAGTGTCAAGGCAGTGTTTCACATTCTCCTAACCATTAAACAGATAATCTCCCTTCAGGGAAGGATGAGTTTGGCAACCCACAGAGCAGCCATGTGGAAGAGACCTCTGGAATTCTAAAGTTCCAACAGAGATCCAGTGCAGCATGGGGAGCCTCCAGAAGGGTTGCTTTATCCAAATCGCATCCCCCTTCTGGAGTCTTTACAGACAAAAACTCTTTTTTGTCTGTAAAGACTCCAGAAGCCACGTAGAATTTATTTCACTTTTTTCTCCTGGAAATGTAATGTTTTTAAAAAGATTTTATTTTGAAATATTTCAAACTTACAAAGAAGTTGCAATAATAGTACAAAGGATCCTATGTATCCTTCACTCAGATTCTTCAAATGTTAATCGATTAGCACTTTTGCTTTCCCATTCTGTCTCTCTAATTATATATAACTGTCATCATTACTATTGTCTAACCTGAGAGCAGGTTGCAGATATCATATCTCTTTACCCCTAAATACTTCAGTGTATATGTCCCAAAAAAACAAGGGTGCTTTTCTTACATAAACACAGTACAATTATTACAATTAAGGAGTTAACACTGCTACACTGTTATCTAATCTTTAGACCTTATTGAAATCACCACTGTCCCAGCAACAGACTTTATGGCAAAAGGATCAAGGATCCAATCTAGGATCAGGCATTACCTTAGATCTCTTTAGTCTCTTTTAATCTTGAACTCTTCCTTTTTTTATTTTTTATTTTGCCCTTTAGGACCTTAACATGTTTGAAGAATATAAACCAGCTGTTTTACAGAATGTCCCTTAATTTGGGTTTGCCTAATGCTTCTTCATAACTGTTTTCAGGTTACACATATTTGGCAGGAATATCGCAGAAGATATATTGGCTCTTTCTCAGTGTATTATCACACATGATGTCAATTTATCATGTTAGATTTTTTTGTTTTTGTTTTTTGAGACAGGATCTTTCTCTGTCACCCAGGCTGCAGTGCATTGGTGTAATCATAGTTCACTGCAGTCTTGAATTCCTGGCCTCAAGCAATCCTCCTGCCTCAGCATCCCCAAGTAGCGGGAACTGTAGGCATGTACCACCACACCTGGCTAATGTTTTATTTTTCATAGAGATGGAGTCATCCTATGTTGCCCAGGTTGGTCTCGAACTCCTAGTCTCAAGTGATCCTCCCACCTCAGCCTCCCAAAGTGCTGGGATTATAAATAGGCATGAGCCATGGCACCCAGGCTAGTTTTTCCTATTGTTAATGTTATTGTTCTCTTTGTAATTAATAAAAATCTTGTGGGGAGATACTTTGGGACCATGTAAATATTGTGTTTTTCCTCAAATTTGTACCCACTAGTTTTATCTTTCAAAACATTTTAGAATTTGACCCATTTGTAACGTTTGGCTAAACACAACAAAGATATACTATTAATTAACGCTCATCTCCCCAGAAAGTCACATATAAGAAGGGTGCACTTTGTGGCACACGGGGCAACCCCATGACAGAGCCCTGATACCCTGAGACCAGGCTTGGTGTCTTAGAAGTTCACTATGTCTCTAAAGATTCCTTCCACTCTCACTGGGAAAGAAACGTTTCTAACAGTCCTCCAATTTGGAAGTTGGGACAAACTGGGCCCCGGCAGCCTCCAGAGAATCTAGTCTTATGCTCTGAGAATGGGGTCTGGTGCTTTGTTCGGGGGCTTTATCTGCAGAGCTTTTGTTTTTTTCATGTCTGTGGATCTCTTTATGATGGTTTCTCATTGTTTACATTGGAAGTCACTAACTTTCACCTCTGGCAGAAGCCAAAGCTCTGAGTCCCTGTCTGAATGGGAGACTAGAGTGAGTATGAGAATAACCGCCTGCTACCACGCAAGATCTCAGTCTCTTTATTCTTCAAAACACCCTGTGGAAATGCAAACAGCTTGGGAGAGATTGTACCAGAAACACGACAGACAGACACCTCTTCTAGGGAGGAACTCCTGCCTCATTTGGGAGGGCTGCCCACCACCACAGTCCCCTGGGTGCTGGCCCCTGCTCTTTCCCTCTGTCTGCCACCTGACGTAATGAGCAGTTATGTGAGGACACACACCCGTGGGGTCAGCCTTATCCTTTCAAACCCTGCTCTTATTTACAAACAAATGAGAAAAAAATAAAAAAGGAAGAAGTTGACATTCTTTTCTGTCTGCTCATGGTCCGGTGGGGACTTTAGGCTGGCAGGCTCTGCGGTACCTGCCATCATCACTTAGAAGGCCAGAGCGGGAGCTGCTGAGCTCAGCCTGGGCACCCGCAGCCTCACCACTCCAGAAGAGGCCAAATGCATTCTCTTTTCATGTGTTGCTTAAAAAAGAAACCTGTGATATGAATTGAAGTTCGAGGGGTGGGATTTAAAAAAAAATAGCTTTATTGAGATATAGTTCACATACCATACTATTCATTCGTTTGAAGTGTACAATTTGATGGAATTAGTATATTCACAGAGTTGCACAGTCGCAGCCACAATCAATTTTAGAACACTTTCATCACTCTAAAAAGAAGCCCATACCCATTAGCAGTGACTCCCAAGGGGTAATTTAAAAAATGGCAGACGCTCTGCTTCTTGAACAATAGTTGCCCATCTTTTGTTCCCTTCCTGGATTTAACTGTTCAATTGCTATCTTCCAGCTGAACTGTGCCTGCACTGGGCTCTTGTGAAGATTTAATTAATTGATGGCAGCTATGCAGTTGAGTTTTCTTCCCTAAGATGCACTAATTTGAACTCGTGTTTAGTATGTTTAATTTTGAACTTCTGACTTTTTCCCTAGGGAATCATAAATGGGTCATCCTCAGACAAATTACAGGATTACGGGAATCATCTTTTCTAAAATTTACAGTTTAAGTCGCACTTTCACACAGACAATGTTATTTTATTTTCCCAAACAACAGATGTAAAAATAACAATAGAAATCATTTATAAAGTGCTTATTCTGTGCCAGGCAGCTCTTAGAGTTCCCATATGCGTTCACATAATTCATTTAATCCCGTTATGGTCTGAATGTGTCTCCCAGAATTCATAGGTTGAAACTTCATTGCCAATGGGGATAGTATAAAGAAGTGGGGCTCTGGGAGGTGATTAAGTCATAAGACAAAGCCCTCATGGATGGAATTAGTGCCTTACAAAAGGGTTTGACTACCATGGCACATGTATACCTATGTAACAAGCCTGCACATTCTGCACATGTATCCCAGAGCTTAAAGTACAATTTTAAAAAAAGGGTTTGAAAGGGCCAATTCATTCCTTCAATCTCTTCTGCCATGTAGGGGTGCAGCGAGAAGGCCCTCACCAGACACCCAATGCCTGCACCTTGATCTTAGACTTCTCAACCTCCATAATTGTACGAAATAAACCTCTGTTGTCTGCTAATTATTCAGTCTCAGGTATTTTGTTATTGTAGCACAGCTGGACAAGATGAACCCTCAACCACTAGATGAGACAGATGTTGTTAAAATTAGCCAGAGGTGCACAGAGGTTAAGTGACAACAAGCTCGAGATCATAGAGCTAGTAAGAGCAGAGCTGAGATGTGAGCATATGCAGTTTGATTCTAATCTGAATGCTAAGCTCCACTCTAATTGCTTCCAGTGTTCCCATTTGAGAAGCAAGAACTGAGTCTTTGAGAGGTTATACATTATGACAAGGACCTAGTTAGGACTTAAATACTGTACAAGTATTCAGATCCCAAGCCCAATGCTATAACCAGTCAACATGCCTCCATCAATGACTTACCTCAGCATCTTGCCAGATACAAAGAACTGAGTTTTTCCTCTAAGTCAAAAGAAAAAGGAATACAAAATATTCCCTACTGAAGCTTTATGTCATCAACTATATTGTTATGATGATATTAGCAACCTGCAGAAAAGCTACCAAAATATTATAAAGTTGGCTATACTTTTGGTGGGCCAGAAATACTTTTCAAACAAATCTCCAAGGTCAGTTTTCCCTTCTTTGCTTTTGCCTCTGCCTTCATAACCTCTCTGGATTTCTCTTTCTTAATGTCTCCTATTCACAAATAAGGAATGAAGCACATGGATTTAATAACCAAGGCAGTGATTCATGTGTACTTTCATCTAATCAGAAAGAGTAGTGGCAGGCCCAAGAACTCATTTTGGTTGTATATCATTTTAACAGAGTTGACACACATGTCCTTTAGAGGGAAAATAATAAAAATGTAAAAAGCGAAAGCCAGCACAGACCTGCCAGCTGCAATGATTGGTTACACAGAAGAGATCCATGGAATTCTGAAGCCATTTGGGTTTTGTTAAGTTTGCTGAAATAGGACCAACTGTGATCTCTACCACTTTAAATGGTTTAATGACTTTTGGATAAGCCTTCAGAATTAAATGGTTAAATCACCAAAAGCTTCATAAAATAATTATGCAAACAATTTTCTGGTTAATTATCTAACATGAACAGAAGCACACAGCTGCTAAGATATATAATTGCCGTTTCATCAGGGCTGCCTATTGTATTTACATAATTCCTTTACTGATCTTGGTGTGGTTTGGTGGGAGGGAACTAACATAACATCTCATGACATGAACAAGTTAAAGGTATAGCTCCTGCCCCAGCTGGTAGATAACAATAACGACTTTGATTTTTTTGAGGGAATGGATAAGGGCCTTCAAATCAAATGTACATTTGTGTGGCATATATAAGACTTAAGCAGGCATATTAAGGGCCTTCAAATCAAATGTACATTTGTGTGGCATATATAAGACTTAAGCAGGCATATTCAAATGAAGGTTGGGCAGAGATAAATATTTTCCCTATTAGGTACATAATATGCATGTAAAGAAGTAAATATGTCATCATTGCACAGTCCGTAGACTGAGCACCCTCATGTAAGCAGCACCCAGAGCAAGAAACAGAATATTACCAGGACCCCAAAAGCCTCCCTTATCCCTCCTTTTCATTTCTGTTCCCTCCAAGGGTAGTTACTGTCCTAACCTCTATCAGCAGAGACTAATTTTATCAGTTTTGTGCTAAATTTTAATGAAATCATACAGTGTGTGTTCTTTTGTGTAGCTGATTTTGTTCACCGTGTTTTTAAGATTCATCTATACTGTAATTTGCTTATTCTCATTGTTATATAGCATCCCATTGAGTAAATATACTATCCCAATTTATCTATCATTTTACTATTGATGCTATTTGGATAGTTTCCAGTTTGGTGATATTATGAATAAAGCTGCTGTGAATGGTGTCCATATCTCTTGGTGAACATATGAGCACATTGCACTTAGGTCTCTAGGAGGGGGATTGTGTTGTGGGGTGTGCATATCTTCAGCTGTATTAGATACTACCAAACCAAACACTTTTCCTGAAAGGTTGTACCAACTTGCACCCTACCAACACTAGAGGAAATTTGGGATAAATGTTTTGAAGAATGCTAACTGATGTAGGCTAAATTTTAAAGGGCAGTGTTGAGTAAAGAGAAGAGTGGACAGTAGATCTAATGGAAAGGACCCCAACAATATGACTTAGTGAATAAAGGATAGGTTCAGAGACAGCAGCCTAATGGAGGGAGCAGTCACAGTTCAAGATCATTTAGTGGGCAGGAGAAGCTCCTTGGATGTTTATCACCCACTTTGTGTTCCTCTCCAGCTCTGATGCATGCACCCACAGTATGCATCCTGGAGAATCACCCCAGGTTGATTCTTTCTTTTTTCTTTAGTCCAAGTGGAGCATGCTCAAGGGCGCCCAGGTCTGAGGTAGCACTTTGGAGCCTTGGGGATGCCTTGCTTCTTAATATATGGCTGCCCTTGCTAGGGCATACAAATTCTTGTACCCTCTTACTGGTGTCTAGCAGCTCTGAGGCAAGGGTACTATAGACTAAATGTTTGTGTCCCCCAAAATTCATACATTGAAATCCTAAGTCCACCATGTGATGGCATAAGGAGGTAAGCCCTTTGGTAGATAATTGGGTCATAAGGGTGGAGTCCTCATGAATGGGATTGGTGCCCTTATAAAAGAGGCCCCAGAGAGCTCTCTGTCTCCTCCACTGCATGAGGACACAGTAAGGAGATGGCCATCTACAGGTCAGGAAATAGGCCCTCACCAGAACTCGACTGTGCTGGCATCTGAGCTTAGAATTCCAGCCTCCAGACTATGAGAAATACACCAACAAAGAAAAGAGAATGAAATACTAAAAATTATTTGATTCACACACACACACACACACACACACACACACATGAAAGACAAAAGAACAAAAAGGACCAATAAAAAACAGACAGAAAGATGATAGAGTTAAACCCAGTCATATTGATAATTAGATGAAATGCGAATGAATTATTCCAATTAATTGGCAGAGATTGTCAGACTGGAAAAGAAAAGCAATCACGACAACTAAAACCCAACTATATGCTATTCACAGGAGAGATACTTTAAGTATAAAGACAGAAGTTGAAACTTAAAGGCTAGAAAAATGCATATCATGCACGCACTAAATATTAGAAAGCCAGTAAAACCAAATCAATATCAGATAAAATTGACTTCAAGACAAAGAGTATTACCAGAGATAAGGAAGTCCAATTCATAATGATAGAAGGAACCAATGCATCCAGAGAACTAACAATCTTAGATATGCCTGCATTTGCTATTTAAAGTGTATATAACATTGAATTAATTGGCAAAGTTGTTCCCTGCTTTTTTTGTGGAAGAGCTCCTATCCTTCCTGCTGCTGTTGTATACCCAGGAATGCTGTGATGATGGAGATGGTTTAAATGACGTTTATAAGGTATTTAATTGTATATGCAAGGTAGTTAAATGGTATGTTTCTTCCTGCCATGAAACTATATGTGGAGTTGAGGTGATAATTTTTTATTTCTTTTTAAATTTGAAAATTAAAATGTTACTGTTTTTACGACTGTAATCCCTAGTTCACGGACCATATATAGAGATCTCCTTTGCAGGTTTCTCTAGGCAACAGTTGTTGTCAGAGGCGTGTGAACCAGAGCAACTTTATCTTAAATAGGAGCTGGGTAAAATGAGGCTGAAACCTACTGGGCTGCATTCCCAGACGGTTAAGGCATTCTAAGTTACAGGATGAGACAGGAGGTCAGCAAAAAATGCAGGTCATAAAGACCTTGCTAATAAAACAGGTTGCAGTAAAGGTGCTGGCCAAAACCCACCAAAACCAAAATGGCGACGAGAGTGACCTCTGGTTGTCCTCACTGCTACACTCCCACCAGCCCCATGACAGTTTACGAATGCCATGGCAATGTCAGGAAGTTACCCTATATGGTCTGAAGAAGGGAGGCATGAATAATCCACTCCTTGTTTAGTATATCATCAAGAAGTAACCATAAAAATGGCCAACTAACAGCCCTCAGGGCTGCTCTGTCTGGGGAGTAGCCATTCTTTTCTTTGTTTACTTTCCTAATAAACTTGTTTTCACTTTGCCCTTGCCCTGAATTCTTTCTTGAGTGAGATCCAAGAACCCTCTATTGGGGTCTGGATCCAGACCCCTTTCCTGTAACACTGTGACTTTAAAAAAAGGCTGGGTCAACAACCCAGTACAGTCTATGTGGTGGCCATAATGTACCCTGTGGTGGGACTATCACTTTGATGTTTCTTTCTATGCATTAGACTACAGTTGGTCCATGCATTGCTAAAATCCTGACATTAAAGCAAAGGGAGCAATCAGTAAGTAATTTTGATGCTCTACCGTGATAACAATCCACATGAAAACACATTGAGTCATCCATTATTAAACATTTCCCAAAGTTTGTGCTATGAAGTTTAATTTGCCATGAAGTTGTTTGGAACACAGAATTAAATGCAAACTATAGAAAGACTGTCATATTTACCCAACAAAATGAATTAAAGGAGACCTTTAGAAAAGGAAAAGGAGAAATAGAGCTTTGAATTCAAAAGAATCCCTGTCAGTCATCTCAACCAGCAATTTCCAAATTTAATAAATACACAACTCGTCTGCAAAGGTTTTTAAAGTGCAGATACCTGGGTCCATTCCCAGAGATTAAGATTAATGGTTCATGTTATGACCCAGGAATCTAAATTTTAAACCATCTTTCTAAGATTATGATGCAAATAGACCTCAGACTACACTTTTAGAAACAGTAATCTAGTTTCAACATATCATACATGATAGGTGGCTTCCAGAAAGTTTATCCTCATTCTGAGCCAAGTCGTCCTTTGCCTTCTGTATGTTCAGGCTCTTCCTTCAGAAGCTACACAGAATAGCTCAAATACCTCTCCTATTACAACAGCCCTTCATATTCTTTGACATAGTAATCTGGCCTCCTTAACAAACCCCTTCTTTTCTCCCCAGGCTAAATACTCCCAGTTACTTTGACATTTTCTCAAATAGTATATTTACAAACATCACCCACCGTTTGCTGTGTGTGTCTAAAAATGCAATATGAGAGCTGAAAAACATATTTCAATTTATCTTCACCATCAAAAAATACAACGAGGGCCATTACCTCTCCTTGTTCGCCTTTATGCTTTTAAACAGGTAGTATATGTCCTCTAACTTTGTCTTTTTTTAAAAGATGTTTTGGCTATTCTAGGCCATTCACATTTCCATTAAAATGTATGAGCAGTTTCAAGTTGTCCAAAAGAGAGTCTGCTCGGATTTCGGTTGTATTGCCTTAAATCTGTGCATCAATTTAGGTAAAATTAATATTTCAATAATATTTATTCCTATAATTCATGAACAGAGTATATATCTAAATTTATTTGGATCTTCTTTAATTTTTTTTCTGCCATGTTTCATGGGATTTATCCCCCAGTGGTTCATGTCTTGATGTTGTTGAAAATTTTAAAAGGAAAGTTTAATTGTTCATTGCTACTATTTTGAAATCTAATTAATTTTTATATGTTGCGTCTTGTAACTATGCTAAACTAGCTTATTGGTTCTATTAGCTTTTTGGTAGGTTCCATAGGATTTTCTATTTAGATTATAATGTCATCTGCAAATAAAGATGGTGTTACTTCTTTTCCAACATGGATGCCATTTATTGTTTTCTTATTTCACTGACAAGATCTTTTGATACAATGCTGAATAGAGTGGGGAGAGTGGACATCCATGCCACCCTTTCCTAGTCTTAGAGGTAAAACATTCAGACTTTCACCACTAGGTGTGATGTTAGTGTTTATGAAGACTCCAATTAAGAAACAAGACAGAGAACACTCAGGCAAGAATCTCTACTTCTTTTCCACAGAAGTGGCTCTGCAGCTTTTCATCTAACACTGGTGTTCTTTTCGTAAATGATTGATTTTTCCACATCTGAATACTGATAAATCTGTAATCAGTTGTAGTTTTTTGTAGATCCACTTTATAAGGTTGAAAAAGTTCCCATCAATTCCTTCTTGGCTGAGAGACTTGCTTGTTTTTCTTTTTATTTATTTGTTTTTCAAATTGGGAACAGAGTAGGGATTGGCATACTTTTTCTAAAAACGGACAAATGTACACTTTTTAGGCTTTCTGAGACATACATTATCTCTGCCATTTCCCCTTCTTCTTCTTCTTCTTCTTCTTCTTCTTCTTCTTCTTCTTCTTCTTCTTCTTCTTCTTCTTCTTCTTCTTCTTCTTCTTCTTCTTCTTCTTCTCCTTCTCCTTCTCCTTCTCCTTCTCCTTCTCCTTCTCCTTCTCCTTCTCCTTCTCCTTCTCCTTCTCCTTCTCCTTCTTCTTCTTCTTCTTCTTCTTCTTCTTCTTCTTCTTCTTTTTCTTCTTCTTCTTCTTCCTCTTCTTCTTTTTTATACAACTGTTTAAAAATATAGAAAGACGTTCTTAGCTTGTGGGCCATAGAACTGTAGTTTGCTAACTCCTGACCTAGAAGTTTGTTATACCTACAATTTCACAGTTAACACTAAGGACAGTAGTAACGAATTGCTAAGTCTCCACCTCCTAGTTTTGGGATACCAGAGGAATAGAATGAACTGACAACCTAATTTTAGTCCTTAAATATATTACTTTTTGTGAAAGTATTCACATGAAATGATCATAATCTTATCTATATTGACTCATTAACATTGACAGATAAGACTAATGGAAGAGGATGTAAGTATTATAAACATTAATTGATAATTAGAATGTCTTTTGCTCATCTACAAAATTTCTAGTCATCAGAGTAACACATACTGTCCCCTGTTGGTCTGGATGGACCAGCCACGAACACTCTCAATTCTTTCAGTTCCTGTACTCCCTCCAAATCTGGATGTTAAAACACTCATCTGTACTCACAAACCAACTAAAGGAGGCTTGCTTTTCTACCTCAATTTACTTGCATAACTAGAACAGAAAAATCCAAAAGAACAAAATACTTACATTTTCCCCTATGCTTTTATATTTTAAAAAATATTTTCAGCAGGACTAGTTTGAGCTCTGAAAACAGGGAAGTTTTAAAAATAGTTTCCACCACCATTTGCTTGTTTGTTTGTTTTGTGCTTTTGTTCCTTTTGGTATGCAGCTCTGTGAATTTCAAAACATGTAGATACATGTAATTACTACTATAAAAAGCACACATGCATAACACCCCAAAATGTCCTCCATGCTGTCATTCTATAATCACAACTATCCCCTCCTCCAACCCCTGGCAACCACTGATCTGTTCTCTATCTTTTCAAGAACGTCATGTGAATGGGATTATAGAATAAATAACCTTTTGAGATGGCTTCTTTTACTCAGCATAGTGTCTTTGAGATTCACCCAACTTGTTGAATGTATCAACAGTCTATTCCTTCTTATTGCTGAGTAGTATATCATTGTAGGAATGTACCACAATTTGTTTAACCATTCACCTGTTAAGCAACAGAACATTTAGATGGTTTTACCAGTAAAGCTGCTATGAACTTTCATATTCAGCTTTTTGTGGGACCATAAATTTTTATTTCTCTGGGATGAACATTCAGGAGTGAGAGAGTTGGATCACTAGTAAGCATACGTTAACTTTATAGAAAACTGCCAAACCACTTTCCAAAGTAGTTATATCATTTTGCATTTATGCCAGCAATGTATGAGAGTTTTAGTTGTTCTATGTCCTGGTCAGCACTTGGTATTATTAGTATTTTTATTTTAGTTATTCTAGTAGGTATGAAGCAGTATTGAATCATGGTTTTAATTTGCATTTCCCTAATAGCTAATAATGTTGAATACCTTTTCATGTGCTTATTTGCCATACTTAAATCCTCTTTGGTGAAGCGTCTGTTCAAGCCCCTTACCCATTTGTAACTGTTGTTGTCATCTTTTATTGAGTTTTGAGAGTTCTTTACGTATACCGATAGAAGACCTTTGTAAGATATGTAATTTGCAGTATTTCCTCTTAGTCTATGGCTTATTTTTTTCATTCTTTTGACCATGTCCTTAACAGAGCAAAATTTTTTAATTTTGATGAAGACTAATATATCCAATTTTTATTTTATGGATGGTATTTTTGGTGTCATTTGGGCTCATCATCTAACCCCAGGTCATAAAGATTTTCTCTTATGTTTTCTTCTTAAAGTTTTGTAGTTTCATGATTTATATTTAGAGCTAGGCTCTATTTTGAGTTAATATTCGCATAAGGTGTGAAATTTAGGTAAAATTCATGTTTTTACATAAAAAGATAAATTGTTCCAAAACCATTTATTGAAAAGACTATTGTTTCTTCATTGAATGGTTTTTGTCAACTGCCTTTGTCAGAGATTAAATGGCCATATTTTTATAAGTCTATTTATGGATTCTCTTTTGTTCTGATCCACTTGTTATCTCTTCACCAATTTCATTACACTGTTTTGATTACTGTAACTTTATAGTAAGTCCTAAAAATTTTACTTATACTGAAAGAACTCCAACATTATTTTTTTCAAAATTATTTTAGTTTTTCTAATTTCTTTTCTCCCATATAAATTTTAGCGCCAACTTGTTTATACCTACAAAAAAAAAAATTGCTGGGATTTTGATTGGTGTTGCTTAAAACTATAGCTCACTTTGGGAGAATTGGCATCTTTACTATGTTAAGTCTTCCAAACAATGAACACTGTATGTCTTTCCATTTATTTAGATCTTCTTTGATTTCTTTCATTAGCATTTTGTAATTGAACATGTAGCAAATATAGCATGTTAGTTATGGTTATTATACAATTACAGTTGCTAGATTTATAACTATTTCATTTTTAGAACTATTTTAAATGGTATATATTTTTAAATTTAGTTTCCTATTTTCATTGCTTCTATATATAGAAATACATTGATACATGAATATTGATCTTTTGTTCACATTCTCTTTACAGAATCCATTAGCAAATACTGAATAGTTTCTCACATTACTCACTCTCACCAGAGAAAGCAGAGCATTAGACCCCTGAGGCTAGGACAAAAGCACAGAAGCAGGACAGGAAGGAAGAATGGTGCATGTGGAACAACCTAGGCTTTAGGTAAAATCAGACAGCTCTAGGACCCTAGCCTGTATTCTTAAATGTGTGACTTTGGGCAATCCTTTTGCGGAGGACTGGCATACTGTAAGTTCTCAGCAAGCAATAGATTTCCTTGATGAAGAGAAGGTGGAAAAGCCTAGAGCTGTCATTTTCAGGTTTTTTCCTTTTTAAGCATTGGAGTTTTTGTTTGTTTGTTTGTTTGAGACAGAGTTTCACTCTTGTTGCCCAGGCTGGAGTGCAATGGCGCAATCTCGGCTCACTGCAACCTCCGCCTCCTGGATTCAAGAGATTCTCTTGCCTCAGCTCCTGAGTAGCTGGGATTACAGGCACGCACCACCATGCCCAGATAATTTTGTATTTTTAGTAGAGGCGGGGTTTCTCCATGTTGGTCAGCTTATATGTCAAACCCATAAAAATGGAACTGCTCTAGCAGAGTGGTAGTGTCCTAGCAGTATTTGTGTGAGTCTACTTCTGGACCTTACCCTATCTCTTCAGCAATTCCCACTATTCCCTAGAATACCAGGGAGCACTGTTTGAGAAAAAAATTGTTTGCAGTATCAATATAGGAGACCCTGTGAAGGTGGCCAGACTCCACAGGGTCAGAGCAGAGCAGTATGTATAGCCTTGCTACTCAAAGTATAGTTCCTGAACCATCAGCATCACCTGCATCCCAGGCTCATCTCAGACATACTGAATGAGAATCTGCATTCTTGTTGTAATTGTCCAGCCGATCTGTGATCTGTGCACACCTTAGGGTTTTAGATGCTCTGGTACAATGTGAGGAGTAGAGAGAAAGCACATGATAGAGTCATCACAAAATGTGAGGCATACCAAGAGAGTGCAACTAAATTTTGTCAAGGCTGCATTCCATTAATCCTCTTTAGAAATTTTATAATTTGTGTGCTATTATTAGCATTTCTCAGATGTCTTCAGGGAGTATGAGTTTATTAAAAGGAAAATACATTTTACTTATCTTTTCACTTTGACCCTTCAGACCCCTTTTTGGATTTCTAAATTATCTTTTTATTATGTCAACAACCTCTACCTTCATGAGTATTCATGGCTTGTAATTATTTTGGTTAAGAAAAATAAACTTTCCTGTCACAAACAGAAAATCCATAATAATCTGACTCTATAATGTGAGTTGTTAATGAAATATTAGCTATTTTAGTAAAATGGTACTACACAGCAATTATGAAATAAGACAGAGAACACTCAGGCAAGAATCTCTACTCCTTTTCCACAGAAGTGGCTCTGCAGCTTTTCATCTAACACTGGTGTTCTTTTCGTAAATGATTGATTTTTCCACATCTGAATACTGATAAATCTATAATCAAGCTCTGATGTTAATATTGTGCCAGGATGAAAAACAGAATAATAATGACACAGCAGGGTTACAACATTGAAAGAGAAATTGGGAATTCAGCATATTGAAAAGAGGATTTATTATCTATTTCTTTTGTGATGTGACCTGGAGTCCAGAAATTGCAGTATCCTTCCAGTTCCTTCATCTATAAAGGTTGGATGAGTTATGATTTTCAAACTATTCCATAGCTATGGAACCCTTTGTGCAAAGGAAATGGTCCGTGGTGGCTCTATGTGTTAAAGAAATGAAAAAGGGACAGCAAGCTGACGTGGTGAGCCAAGTTTGAAGCCCATGGGCAAGTTACTCAGGTGTTGTTGAGCTCTGAAAATGGGGCAGTGCTTGGAAATCAGTGGATTGAAGACAGCTGGTATTTACCTAAATGATTTTAATTTATTCTTGTTTTTTTTTTTTAATTACCAGTTACAAAGATGAGGGGAATCTCTGTTAAAGCAAGTGGGCCTGGCTGTCACTAGGTTAACATCAGGTATATCAAATGCCATCGGTTCTTTCTGAGCAAGACATTTGCCATTCTTCCTCTCCTTGCAGTTGCCACAGCCACCATCCTAGCTCAGACAAATACAACTTCTGCTGGAAAATTAGAACAACCTCCCAAATAGCCTCCCCTTCCACCTCCAGTTCTTTGGAAGACAAAGCCAAGGTTCATACATACCAAACAGGTAGGACATCCTGCAGTTTGCTCATGGCTTTGTTATAAAGGCCCACTACCATGGAGAACAGAGTTCAAAATCCCTTGCCTGCCATGAAAAGCTCTGCTATTTCATCTCTAATCAGCTTTCTCTTTATCATTGCTCCCTTTGGCAAGCACTATAATCTAGTCAACAGTAGCTATTCTCTCTTTCTAATCTGCAACCTACCCAGTATCTTTCTCTCACTACTCCCTTTGTCTATTACATCTTGTCTTTCCTTTGTCTAAATAATACCCACTTTTCAAGGACTCAGTTAAAATGCCACCTCCTCCCTGAAGTCTTTCCTGAGTTTCTCTGTCCTTCCAAAGTTCTCCCCATCCCTGCCCCTGCTCCTCAAACTAGTAATCACTCTATTACTATATATGGATCCCATTCTGAGCACATATTCAGTTCCAGTTTGATTATAAGTCTATACATCTAGCTCATTTTATATTATTATTGCTTCCATTGCCTCTCATATTGGCTCTTTAGAAGATGCATCATATCATATTCAATTCTGGATATCTCATGTTGTATAGCATATGCCAGATACTTAGCAGATATTTGGTGAAAAATTATAGTGTGTCTTTTACAATATGATAATTGCCTCCCTGAGAAAATCTGTTACAAAAAGAATTTTTTCAATAGGAAAAAGGGGTTACAGCTATTAAATTTAACCCATAACAAAATTATTTTTAACATGAATTTCAAGAATCAGGTTTTGAAATAACTCTAAATATATGTTGTTACTGCAAGCAGATAAGTATTGAGTAAGCATAACTCTCTCAAACAACTTGTTGAAATGCATTCTTCTCTTGCCTTTAACTCATTCTTTGGGAGCTTCTTGACCTCCTTTATTATCCTTGATTCTGAACTTGGGCTTTTGCTGACAACACAGTTCCTAACTACTCACAGTGAACTAAATATAGGGAGGGTAACTGAAAGACCAGGGTGGAACAGAGAAGTTAGTTACCCAAAATAATTATGAGTTTCTTTGCTCTGCACAGGAAATTTAAATTATGATATCATTATTCCCCACAGGAAGTATTGAGAAATAAAGAAATGTATCCCCCCCAACCCCATTTCCATTGGAATTCTGACCTCTCTTCCCTTGGGTATTGTTGGGGGCCTCTCTCTTTACTCATCTAATTCCCTCCTCCCAGGAGAAAGAGTGTACTGACTGGTCAAGGCTTTATGTAATCCATGGGTCCTGGTTTTAGCTGTGAGCTGTCTGGGTACCACAGGTTTTGAGCTCCCTTCCACTCCCAGACCCACAGTTAATTGGGTAAATGGATTTGGAGCCTGTTTCTCAGACAGAGTCAACCTGTCAGGGAGATACTATGGCTTGGATTCAGGAGCATATTAGAAAAATTTCATGTTGACCTCAGTTCCAAGCTGTATTCTCTAATCCAGACATTAGTAGACTCTGCATTTTTAGGGATGTGGTCATTTTCTCTACACGTAGCAAAGTCTATGCTTGTTCCCTTTGGCCTGTTATCTTTATACCTATTCTCTCAGTCAGAACATGGAGGGGAGGAGAGGTGAATCTTAGGCCCTCCAGCCTCTGACATAAATACTCCCTTGCATTTGTGAAATATTTCATAATTTATAAAGCATGTTTACTTCTAGTAGCTCACTTGATTTTCACAACCCTGAGAATTACCTTAAGATCTTCCTAGCCTTGCTCGTGACCTTTTCAGTGGCAGAAGATCCAAGTCACTGACACCAGAAAAATGTTCTCTTTATCCATCCTGAAATTGGGCCTTGGCAATGATTTGAAGATTCCTTCTCTCCTGTTTCCTGTGAGCTATGGCTGGGAATTTTCTTTAGCAACACCCTCAAGCAGAGTTTCCTTAAACATCAGGGGACAAAGCCGCATAAATAGACTAAGATGCCCACAAAATGCATGTGAGATGAAGTGACAGAAAGAAGAAGTGTAACTTGTAGATGACTAACTTGGAAATCCAGCAGCTAGAGCAGAAATGCTGGAAAAGAAAGAGGATTTGAAAAAGCAAGTCCTCATTCCCTGATTCCTCTGACTTCCAGGTGATCAGGAGAATCTAATTTTAAAATCTGTAATAAAGTATAGTATACACTGGTAGTAAGGAGGAGCTGAGGCTCTTGGAGAACTGGAAGTCTATTTGAAGAAGCTGATGATACCTACTGATACGGATACTGGAAAGCAGTTAAATATTAATGAACCTTAACCTATGTATGCCTAGTGTTCCATTATTGGAACACTACACTTGTGGGAGTTATTTATATCCTACTGTGCAAGGTCATTGTCAAGGTCTTATTTTTCACACAAAAAATTTGCAGCCTCTGGCATAAATGGGTTGATTCAAATAGGAACAAAACTATCTCCTATTTTCTTACTCCTCCCCCAAGCTAATGCATACTGCTGAGGCTACCCAAGACAGATAGATAGAAAGGCAGCTTGAGCCAGTGTCACATTTATTTTCTAAAGTCAAGGAGGCCCCTTCTGAAATTCTTGCTTGGCAACCTTAAATTCAAATCTTCACCATTGGAGGCCATTCATGTAATCTGTAGACAAGACTCCAATGTCTTGACTCACATGATCAGTAGGTATCATCATCGTCTTCAAATAGTCTTCCAGTTCTCCAAGTGCCTCAATTCTTCCTCACTACCAGAGTATACTACTGTTTATTACAGATTTTAAAGCACATCAGTGAACACATGGCTTTTAAAGCTGGGCTCTTGAACTCTGACTGCTGTCCTTCTGGTGAGCTCCACTTGGCATGTTTTCCTTCTGTCTTTCCAGGCTAGTATTGACCTGCATGGTTTTCTTGGGTTGCTCCTATGTGGATTTCTCATACAACACCTTAAGGAAGAAGAAAAGAAAATGAACACTTATTGAGCATATATAATTTTTCAGGTAGGATGCCAAGTAATTTACAAAAGTTATCACATTTATCCTTACGCCTTATAGTAAGTCAAGGCATTATGTGGCATCTCACATTTATAAAACGGTCTTTCTTTATAATTCACATAAATTATTACTTCGTTTAATCTTCACAGTTGTTCTGTTGTGAGAAGGGCATGATTCATGTTTCAGATCATGTGAAAAAACTGAGATCCAAAGAGGCTGATCAATACAAAGAGAGTTTTGAAAGAGCTAACACTTGCGCCTAGATTAGTATCCATTCTAGGAAGCTCTGAAAGGCCTACTTCCATGTAAGACCCACTCTGATGGCATGTGAAGAATGTAGGCTTCAGAATCATCCAGATGTGGCAATCCAAGTCCTGGCTCTGCCATGCCTTAGCTCTGTGGCCTTGGTCAAGTCTTTTAACCTCATACCGCTCTTGTTACTTTATCTAAAATGGAGAAAATAATGCCTATCTCATAAAATTGCTGCATGATATAAATGAGATACATTTTGCCATGTGCCTGGAGCTTAATAGTTTTCAACAAACAAATGCTCATTTCCTTTTCTATTCATTCAACTTCTAGAGCAGGTAATCATAAATGGAGGCATAGATAGGTGAAAGGTCCTGGATCAGAATCTGGGATCATATAGTCAGCAATGTGAGTACATGTTTATCAAAAGGGGGAATACCCTTTAAAAGTTGAAAGATGCTCTTCCAGGATGTGTGAATCTCAAAATGTGTAATTAACCATTATTTTGAGCATTTTCCTCATGCGAGGCACCACGTTGGGTGCTGAAGGGGATATAAAAACATGGTCCTACCTTCAGAGAGTGATCTTTGGTCTGCCATGAATGTCTATTCTTCTTCCAAAGACAACTGTAGAAGGAAGCACAGATTCTTAGATTCTAGGCTACTCTCATGTCTCTAAGCAAGTGTTCCATTCTTATGTGGTTTCTCGAGGAGTTTTCCTGCAACAACCGGGTCAAAGCAATAAAAGATAAAGTTTAAAAGTTAAAAGAGACCTTTATAATCTTCCATTAATAGTGCCCCTGGCAATCTCTCAGAAGCAGGGTTTACTGGGTCTCTCTCAGCTCTTGTCTTCTGGTCTTAGAGGTCAGCCAGGCCTGCTTGTTCTAACATAGTTTTTTAAATTAGTGGGTCATGAAGTCAATTTAGTAGGTCTTGGCTAGCATTTTCCAAATAAAAAAGACCAGACCAAATTAGAAAAAAAAAATCAAAATGGCTTGTATTTTATCCTCAGTGAACTTGGTTTTTCTTTTTTCTTTTTTTTGTTTGTTTTTTTTGTTTTTCATGAAACATTAGCCTGTATAGGATATTTTTTACTTCAGGTGACCAAAAATGTTTGCAAAACATGTTCTAAAAAACAAAATCTTACAAATTATAGCTGCCAGGAGTGTTCGTGGAATAAGTGGCAGGTTTCAGTCTTTAGGTTTAAATCTAGCACTTTGGAAGCTGTTTCATTCTAGGCATTGCTATTAAAATTTATGTAGCTGACATTAGATAAATGGTCTTCCCTTCTGTTGGCTACATGAACCAATCAGGTAGATTTCCCACTGATTTCATATTCATCTCTACCACCACCACAACCACCATGGTCTCCTGTGGAACCACCATTTCCACAACCACCATTTCCTGTGGAACCACCATTTCCACAACCACCATGGTCTCCTGTGGAACCACCATTTCCACAGGAGAATCTCTCTGGCAGGGCCCCTTGATCTAGGCTCTTACAGGCTGACACATCCTTGCTCTTTTTCTCTGCATCTCCTGAAAATGGATACATGATCAGTCCATCACTAGAAATAATCTGACTCATAACTGCTCAGAAATCCATATAGAGTTCAAAAGATAGGGCAGATTTTGTTGCCATTCTTATTCTCCTCAAGCCATCTTCTGCTATGTTTCTATGTTTCTGCCTTGTATGGATGTCTGGGAACACCTTCTTTCCTGGGATTCCCTCCTCTTCTTGGATAATTCAGTTTCATTCTGCCACTATGCCTTATACTCTAACCAGCCAACCCCACAAGCTGTCACCATTCAGATCCAAATCAACAATTTTTTTTTTTTCACTTGGATCTTCTCATGCTTCA
Source organism: Macaca nemestrina (assembly GCF_043159975.1). NCBI lineage: Eukaryota > Metazoa > Chordata > Mammalia > Primates > Cercopithecidae > Macaca > Macaca nemestrina. Next base: position 70,971,167 of record NC_092128.1, read on the forward strand.
GAGTGGAATTCTCTTAAAACTAAAACCTTTCTCTGGCTGATACTGCTCACTCCTCTAGACATAACTCTAATACATTGTTATTTTTAAAAGGGACAAAAGACATGAAGTGGACAGAACATACTTGTCTTATCTCATTAGACTGGGGATGTATTCTCTGCATCACAGGAGGTCCCCACATTGGAAAATCTGTCAGCTGACATTGAAATTTCTAAAGAACCTGTGATTTTATCCTGCTGAATAATGTTTGAACCAAAAGATTCTTAAAACATAGATACATATCAGTTCCCTCCCAGTGTCTTACAGTTCTATAGTTGTTCAGATAAGGAAGTGTTGGTGATGACTAGAATGACAACAGAAGGATTTGTGGAGTAGACAAGAGCTGAACCTGGATAGGTGGGCAGAAGCAATGTAAATAGGACTTTCTATGCAAATAGGACAAATAAAGATAATAGAAAGGAACCAGGAAACCCTGGATGAATTAATGGACCAGCCTGGTGGGATGGAGAGATGGATTGGAACTCGGTAGTGAGGTAGCATGGAAATGCAGGTTAAGACCAGATCCTCGATGAAATACTTGAGTGCCAGGAAAAGAAGGGAAGCCTTGGTTTTTTAGTAAATGAAAGTCTTGATTTTGAGCCAAGCTTTCTGAGCAAACCAAAGCAAATGAAGCCTTGGTTTTTGAGTCTTGGATTTAGGGAGATTAACATTCTAGTTTGTGGAGCAGGATTTGGTACAAAGACACATCCAGCAAAGATAGACCATAGGAAGAGCCGCTACAGTAATCCAGAGTTGAGGTAAACCAGGGCACCAACCACAGTGATGCAGTGGGAATTGAAAGGGAAAAGTAAATATGAAGGCTTTTAAAGACAGCGCGCCATCAACTTGGGGCAATCTGATCAGCCATATTGTATTTATGTGCTCCGTCTTGAACCAGTTAATTTTCCCTTCAGATGTATCTTTCCTGAATATGCAAATTCTCATTAAGATACATGCCATATGCCTGCTTTGACGCTAAGTCAGACCCCACCTAACGCTAGCCTTTACCTCTTTTTTTCTCATTGGGTAATCAGCTCACTGAAGCAGATGTTACTTCCCGACTCCAGAGATGCCAACAGCCTCAGAAAGAAATGGATTATAGAACTGGGGTCTACACTCAGCATGATCCAAATATGGAAATCAAACTGAGGCCTTCTTAAGCTCTGTGCTTGGCAGTAAGAATGAAAAAGGGCTTAATGTTGGGCCTCAAAAGACACTGTGGTTACCAGGGCTTAGTGGGCACATTTGCTTGCCCACAGAAGGTCTTGCCAATTAACACTAATGGTGTGCTTTCAATTTACCTTCATGGATTAATTTGACAAATATTTATTGGCTGCGTACCAGGCACCAAACAAGGCAGTGGGGATAAAAAGATGCAAAGGGCAAAGTTCTTGCCTTTGATAGAGTTTCCTGCTGAGTGGGGGAAGACAGACCTATAAACAAGTAAATAATATTACACTGGAGTGCTCTGCCCTCTGCTTGTCCTCTGAACACCCAAAATTGTAATAATCTGACGCTGTAGAGAGAGAGAGTTTGGGATTAAGGTCTTCACACTGCATACTTTTCAATAATCATTTAGAAGGTCAAGAAGCCACATATAAATAAATACCTTACAGTAAACCTTTTTTTGAGAAGAAGCAAAAATGAAAGCAGGCCGGGTGCAGTGGCTCACATTTGCAATCCTAGCACTTTGGGAGGCTGAGGCAGGTGGATCACTTGAGGTCAGGAGGTTGAGACCAGCCTGGCCAACATGGTGAAACCCCATCTTTACTAAAAATACAAAAATTAGCCAGGTGTGGTGGTGTGTACTTGTAGTCCCAGCTACTCGGGAGGCTGAGGCAGGAGAATTCGTTGAACCCTGGAGGCAGAGGTTGCAGTAAACCAAGATCGAGCCACTGCACTCCAGCCTGGGCAACAGAGCAAGACTCTGTCAAAAAAAAAAAAAAAAAAGGAAGGAAGGAAGGAAGGAAGGAAGGAAGGAAGGAAGGAAGGAAGGAAGGAAGGAAGAAAGAAAGAAAGAAAGAAAGAAAACTGAAATCAGCAAGTGCTCAGCAAAATCTGGAAGGTTTCCCCAGCATGATTTTGCCTTGGGTCTTTATTTAACTGGTGTGGTTACACTGTCTAATGTTCCTTATTTTTCACAAGACTTGAACTTCATGATGTGGAGGCCCCTATTCTCAGACCCTAGAGTGAGTCAGACTGCCCACGCTTAGTGGTGGAGAATTCCAACAGTCAGCAATAGGTATAGTGGGAACTGGAAGGAAGATAGCCTGAACTCTTAGTGAAATCCTTATGCAGGAGTTGTGAAAGTATAGTCTAGAGGGGTTTTGGCTGGGAAGTTTAGAAGAAATGAATAGCTTGTTTGTGAACTTTTAATCTGCTCTGTGAATTATAATCATGTCTTTACAGTCAGAATCCTGTCCCTCAATAGGTATTTCTTCTCAGGGACCACAACAGAAGTACATCTTAGGAAAAGGTCAACCCAGGATCACCAAGTAAAGCACAGATTTTGTTGTTAGTCGTTTAATTTATGCTCATCTGTAACGAACTGTTTGTCTATGCTAAGAATTAAAGCCATACATCATTACGAGTCTTTGCTTTTGTTTTACAGTTTTTTGTTTTTTGTTTTTTGTTTTTTTTCAGTTAAAATGAGGTGGTTTCTAGTGGTGAATGATATGCAAGGTTGAGGTTGGAGACGGCTAACAAAATGGATGTGGACTGGAAGTAAATGCTGTAATTATATTGGCTTTAAGGATTATTTTAAACCTTAGGAAGAAAGGAAGGTATTGAGAACGTTTTTTGTTTGTTTGTTTGTTTTAATAGAAACTGTAGATAGCATGCCTCTAAATAGTTTCAAGTTAGTTTCCTTGAAAAGTATACTGCCTCCTTTCCTTCCTCATATCCTTGTTAGGTTTTGCTTAAAAATAATGTGAGGGGCCAAAAAAGCTTTTAAAGCTGATTTCCTTCAGTTTGTAATTCCTTGCCAGGAGCTAGAGGTCTGATTGTCCATGCCCTCTTCAGTCTCCTGGCTATTTATGAAAATATAACATAAAACAAAGTGCACATGCCACTCCCCCCAACACACACACACACACACACACACACACACACACACACACAGGGAGAGCGTTTGAGAGCCTAGTGCAAGACAGGACCACAGAAAAATATGTTCACATTAATTTAATTGCACTAAAACTGGAAGTATTCAGAGGAATAATAAATCCTATTAGATTATTTTCTTGTCCTCAGAGAGAGGTGCCTGCCAATCAAGAGCCCTTTACTTAGAGGGTTAAGTCATAAGTTACAATTGGGCCTGCTAGAAACAGGACCTGGATCTCAAGCACCAGACAAAATCTGTCCATGGAGGCTGGAAATGCTGAGGTGAAATCACAGGACTTTTGTGTTCTGTGCTTTTCAAGTGAACATAAATAATTCAACAGCTGTGTTTCACTCCAGTGGAATCCCCCAAATATTCACCCACTCCACAACTCATTTAAAGAGGCACACACCCAAGTAATTAGTGAATTACCCATTTCAGCTTGTGTAGCCAGGTGCCAAGAGGTGGTCTTTTGCAGATGTCAGGTGATTACTTAACATGTTGAGTTGAGGCAAAAATCTAGTTTCTCTTCTTGCTGATCTTATGACTTTTTCTCCGTTAATCAAAAGATTCCAGAAAGTTGTATGAATCACCAAGGCACTGGAAAACATCAGTACAACACATGTTGAATCCAAAGTGCCCAAGGTCTAAATTATTTTCTAGTAATGGTGTTTCCACCTAGTTTAATATATTAAAATGTAACTTACCAGTCTTCCAATAAGTCTAATCTGGCTCTTTCTGGGAGGATGAGAGAGAGAGAGAGCAGGAGAGAGCAAGAGAGAGCGAGGGCAAGAGAAAGAAAGAGAGAGAGAGTGTGTGAGAGAGAGACAGAACCATTCTCTTTATTCAAAGGGTTTCATTGACCATCTATTAGAAGGAGAATTGACTTTCATATTCCTTGGAGTTCTACTCAAGCCAACTAGAAGGAAGGTTAAAGACTCACTCATTTAGGCTGGGTACAGTGGCTCACACCTATAATCCCAGCACTTTGGGAGGCAGAGGCAGGAGGATCGCTTAAGGCCAGGAGTTCAAGATCAGCGTGGCCAACATGGTGAACCCCGTCTCTACTAAAATACAAAAATTAGCCTGATGTTGTGGTGCACACTTGTAGTCCCAGCTACTCTGGAGCCTGAGGCATGAGAATTGCTTGAACCCAGGAGGCAGAGGTTGCAGTAAGCCAAGATCGTACCACTGCACTCCAACCTGGGTGATGGAGCGAGACTCTGTCTCAAAAAAACAAACAAAAACAAGTCATTCCATAAATATTTTGGGGGTACCTACAACATTTCAGTCATTACAAGTTGCTGATGGAACAAGACAAATACAGTACTTGGCCTCATAGTCTAGACTTCCACAAATCTTCATTGTTCACCCAGTAGAAGGGCTAGATTCAAATTATCCACAAGGAATTGCAACAAAATGAGGTATGCACTAAAAAGGTGACCAGGGAAATATAGGAAATCTGGGAATCCCATATGAAGAACATTTGAAAGAAATTGGGAAGTTTAGGGATGTTGTAGATATTATTCTCTGTGGTTCAAGAGGGTATATCCAAGACAAAAAGGTGGTGGATGTCAGTTCAGTATAGAAATGGTATAACATCTAGAGCCATCCCAGAACAGAAAATGCTGCTTTGAAAGGTGGCAAGAGCTCTATTCCTGTGTTCAGGTAGCCACCATTTCAGACATCACTACTCAGTGGTCTTGTGGAGAGATTTTTATTTTTCAAGTCTCACTCTCTCACCTAGGCTAGAGTGCAGTGGCACAATCACAGCTCACTGTAACCTTGAACTCCTGGGCTCAAGCCATCTTCCCATCTCAGCCTCCCAAAGGGCTGGGATTATAGGCACGAGCCACTGCAACCAGTCAATGTGGAGACATCTTTTCATTAGGCAAATGTTTGTATCAGATGACATCTAATGAACCTTCCAATTCTATGATTCTACAGTTCTATACACCTGATGGCCAGTGACTACAGAAGCTACCAACTCCATTAAGCAATTCATTCTTCAGCCTGAACATCCTAAATCCAGTCAAGCAGAGGACTTGGAAAGACTCTCTGTTCCAGGTGGAACAATGCAATATAGCAATAGAAACTGCTCTATTTTCTTACCTTCCTCTTACCACAGATTCACCCATAAAGATCATCTCTCTGGAGAGATGGTCACTGACCAACAGTTTTATGGAAGGGGTTTTCAAAGTTGAATAGTAATTTGTTCAAAGATACATAGCTTTTGGTGGCAGAGACCAAACAATAAGTTCCTCTGTTTGAGTTCAGTTCCTTGTCTATGACAGACAAAATGTAAATGGTAGACTTTGAATCATGTTCTGAAGAGCAAAAGGACGGGAATATTTTACTGTGTCTGAGTCACATGCTGAACCTTTGACATGGATTCATTTAGTCCAAATTCCAGTACTTATTTAATTCTAGAGTGTTCCAGCTGCAGTTTTTGGAGTTGCCTAGCTAAAAGATTCTGAACAGAAAAATCCTAGACTTCTTTCCCTACGTGTGCAACTCCTCTTTTTCCTCCTTTCTTCCAACTCAAATTTTGAGATTCCATAACTATTTACATAATCAGACACTTTGTTTCAGAAACAGTACAACTAATGTCTTTATGAAGAAATACCTTTCAAATGCTCAAAACCCCAAAACGTCGTTCAAATCTCTATTCGTGCGCTCTCTTTTTTTTTTAATGAAAAGAACAATTAAAGAGATTTTAGGGGGAGGATCTGGCACAAACGCCCTTAACCACCTTTCAGGGTGTTTTCTTAGGAAAATATGATTACAGCTGTTCAAACTTTAAATTATTTACATTGAGCAAAAACTTTGATTTTTAAAAGTCATATGACTTTATATAAACTAAAAAATGGCAAAGAATCAAAACTTGGCATTTTTCACGGACACATATTGCCCCTGAAGGGTGCTTGCTGGGGCCTTGGGTTGGTGGGAAATGATAAACGAAGACTGAAGAATGAGAATTTTGCCTGGTGAGTCATATTGGGTTGCAGCTGAGTTTGAAAACAGCAGGTCGTCATCAGAAAGGTTTATGTGAAATCTAATGAATCAGAAAGAGAAAGCGAGGGGAAATGGTTTCTTTTCATACAGGGCCAGATTCTCATCTGATGTAAGTCTTGGAGAATTAGCCAACATATGGAAATTATCCCCATGCGGTCATATGGGATAGCAGTATGAGGAATCATTGAAGGAACAGGAATATTTAGCTTTGCAAAGAGAAGACCTGAGTGGAACAGATCCCTCTTTTCAAATATTTGGAAGGTTAGCATGTTGAGAAGGGAGTATTGTGTGTTGCTCTCAAGGCAACACAGAGTCAATGGGTAGACATTGGAAAGACAGGCTGTGGTTTAATATTCTCTTGTCTCCCAGTGGGGCCTCAGAGCATAGCTGTTTCCTCACAGCAAGATAGGCTTCTGTGGTGGGACAGAAAACTGTTTGCGGAGCCTCCCCCTGGCAACTGGGATGGGAGTTGAGGAGACTGACCCAGCTCTTGGACTGACAGTAGAGTTTCAGCCTACCAGGCATGGCTTGACTCAAAAGGCAACGCCCATATGCAGTTTAGGCAAACAGGTAGCAAGGAGGAATGGAAGGCACCCAGGCTTTAGAGTTAGGAAGGTCTAAGCTGAAACCCCGGCCCTGTCATTTATTGTCTGTGTAAACTTGGGAGAGTTTCTTGGCTTCTCTGAGCTGCAGTTTCCTGATCTGTACAATGGGGATAACTTCACCTGTCCTAATGGACATCTGTTGTTTCTTTCTACTCAGCATTTCCTCTTCCTGCTTTAGTAGAAGCACCTTGATTTCTCCCAAGTCAGATAGAGCCTCAGTGTCAATCAAGGTGACTTATCTACCATGGACAGTCAAGCTTTGCTGCCCTGGGATTTTAATCTTGAGCAGAGTGACCCAAGGATGAAAAGTAGTTGAAGGTTATTCCTTATGAGGATGGCATTATAAAGAGGTGTCCATCAGTTCCACCAGTTCCTGTGGCCTGAATTTCCTGAGTTACCAATTTGCTGCCTCCTTCTTGGGGCCTAGTTGTTCAGCTTCTTTTATTCTATGAGCGTCCTAATTTTCTTCTGATAGATTGTGTTTTTGCTTAAGCTAGCTGAATCAATTTCTGTGATTTGCAAAAACAAAATAACTGTATCTATATTCCTACTTTAATAGGGTCACTGGAAGGATTAAATGAGAAAATATACATAAGCTTCTGATATAACCCCAATGTCTGGCACATAATGTGTGCTCTTTAGTGGTGGCTTTTTTGACTATTGGGTACTGTGGGCCCAAGATGAGGAGAGAACAGTTCTAACAGGTAGACTCTGAAGTTCAGGTAGACACATCATCTGGGATATCTATTCTTAAATATTAGGCCCCGCAACTCTCTGCTGTAAAGAACTTGTTAACCACTAAAGTTGGCCTGACCATGAGATTGGGTGGGACTTCCTAGCTCTAAAAGTGATCAAGCTTAGATTCAAGGCCCTCATCAGAAGGCCATAGAGAGGCTCTCATATTGGGACTGAGGCCTTTATGGTCTCTTCTCTGTGATTCCAGGTAATGGATACTCCAACTGCAGTAAGCTAGTGTGTAGGGATGGGAGCCTCAGGTCACCCTAGAAGCCAGGAAATACTTTTAAGTCCTGATTTTACTTGATCCCTTGTCATTTGGCACTATTAATCATCTCTCCTTCCTAGCTTTCCTGTGCTACCCCTCCTTGCTGATTTTCCTCCTATCTCGTTGATAGTGCCTTTTCATGTGATGTTTCCTCTGCTCTTAATGCCTTTCTTTACTTCAGCCATCAGGCTAACTCCTATTTGTCTTTCAAGATTCAGCTTAAGGCCTCGGTCTATTCTGAAGCCTTCCATCTCACCCTTGTCACCCCAGCCTCCCTTCCTCCTCCTCTCCCCAGTGTGCTTCAGTACCCTCTGTTCCATTAGTTAGCACACCGGGTTTTCATAACTAATTCCGTGCCCCTCACCTCCCATCTTACCTGTAGGAAAAAGACCTTTCACTGTACTTTTGGGTCTTATTTGGGGTGTGTGTGTGTGTGTGTGTGCGCACATGTGTGTGTTGGATATCTTTTTCTTTTTTTTTGAAACAGGGTCGTATTTTGTCACCTAGGCTGGAGTGCAGTGGCATGATCTTGGCTCACTACAGCCTTGACCTCCCAGGCTCAAGCAATCTGCTCACTTCAGCCTCTCAAGTAGCTGGGATTACAGGCATACACCTCCACACTCCACTAATTTTTGTTTTGTTTTGTTTTGTTTTTTGGAGAGATATGCTTTTGCCATGTTGCTCAGTCTGGTCTTGAACTCCTAACCTCAAGTGATACACTCTCCTTGGCCTCCCAAAGTGCTGGGATTACAGGTGTGTGCCACCATGCCCAGTACCAGTTATTCTTATAGTTGGAAATGAAATTAATGCAAATGTTCCCAAATGGGGCAGATCAAAAACTTTTTAACTATTCCAAGTTACCTGACTTTACTACCAAGGAATACAGTCAGGACCTAGATAGTGATTCAACCTGAGAGGCTAATGAGAAGACAGATGAACCAGATTGACTGAATATTTCAGGCTGGCACCTTAGTTTCCTGCCCTAGATATCTCCATCTCTAGATAATTTTCAATATGTTTTCCCCAGAATCAGAGATTATGGGATAGTTCATGTAAAGTACATTTGAACATGCATGTCCTGGTCTTACACAAACCGTCCCAACTTAAAACTTTTGCCACTTAAGCCCAAGGAGAACAGAGCATATTACATAATTATTTTGCCTTCATTAGTTAAGGGATTTGTAACATGATTAGTTGTTTTCATCTCTGTAGTCCATAATTTTATGCCTAACTTTAAAAGAAAGCCAAAAGCAAAACTCCCACTAGCATGGCTTTATTCAGCCCTAGTTTGTTTTCTTGGTCATTTGTGAGCCTCCCTACTGATAGAGAATGTGATAGTTTCTCACCGTAGTGTGCACCAAACCCAGAAACATTTAGAAGACTTGTAATTACTCTTACTAATTAAATTAATTTTAGTTCTTATGTTAGAGAAAAATGTGCTTTTTCTTATCCTCTGAATTATGAGCTCCCAGGGCAAGGACTGAGGTATAGGGAGAGGTTGGGACATTAGTGTCTCTATTCTGTCATCCCAAGCTTCAGTCTCACCCATGCCTCAGAGAAGGAGCAGGGTGAAGCAGGCACTGGCCTGTCCACCAGGGCACATTCAGATGGTGGGAAGGAAGGTCTTCCTGCCTGAGCACACACCCTGAGTGCCCACCCTCAGCAATAGTACTGGGCATGGGTCCATCAAGGAAAAAGGAGAGGAATGTTCATGTTTCTTCCATAAAACAGGTCTGCTCTGGGTTTCTGGGAATTGCAGGATTTCATCTCTGCCCCACAAGTCATGACACCTGCAGCCAAGCAGCTGTTTGCCGGAAGGAAGCCAGGCTATTTTGCTAGGATGAGAGAAGACTTGGAGATGGCTTATAAAATGCAAAGACACATGAGAGTTGTCTTCAAAAGAGATTAGGCTAATTCTCCATGGTCACATGAGGCAGAACTCCGGGGTAGATCTATTTCCACTCAATGTGGTGGATATCTTTCTATCCAACAGAGCTGTTCAAAGAGGAAAAGGGCTGTCTCGGAAGGGACTGTGCTCTCTCTCCCTGAAGAGCTTCAACCAGACACTGGAGCCCACCTCATGGGGAAGAAGAGGGGGGACCATAGAAACCCAAGGGGTGACTGGGCTATAAGATCATGGAGATTCCTTTCTTCCTCAAAAAAGTCTTGGGGCCTGTCAGAGAAGAAGGATACATTATCTTTTGCTTAAAATAGGTTTGTGGGATCTTCATGAGCATGTTAGGGAACATCAGAGTGATTTTGATCATTAACCAAAGAGAGCTCAGTCAAAGAAAAACATACACATTGCCATAGTAAGCCGGCAGGAGTCTGAGATACAATCCCAGATTCACAGTGCATTTGACACACACTAGACAGCATCTAGAACTATTTTTATTAGGCATTCTGATTTGCCTGCTACGCACAGAGCACTGTTGTAGGTATTGGAAGAGTTACAAGATGTTTATGGCCCAAAGAAAGTGTAGTGTATATGGAGAAAGACATTTTTACTAACCCAAAACTTAAAATCAACATTGAGAAAATTGTGAACATATTCAAATATGAAAAAATAGGAGCAATCAAAGAGGATCTCAGCTGTAACTTAAAAGGTTAGGCTTCCCTGGGTCCCTTTCATACCTGCATTTAAGTGTCCTATGGGTGTGGGCCTATAATGTGACAACCCACATCCCCTTCTCGTTCCTCCCCTGGACCTGATCAGGGTTTGAGGTAGGGTGGAATGAGGAAGAACTCTTCTTGGTGGAGGATTTTACTTTCACACAACAATATTTTAGTTGGTTATAGTAGCTCATGAAAATACTTGGCTTCACTCCACTGATCTCTTTCTTCTTATGCCCATGCTGCTTTATTGATACTTGGCTTCCACTTCCCCAAAAACTGGCACAGAGGGCAATCATGGGACATGCAGGGAAAGTGACTGGAGGAAGACAGAAAACAGTTTCTACTCCCCACACCCTTAGGCTGTGCCTCTACTTCCTACTGTCCAGGTGATGTTAAGCCTCACAATGCCAAATGAAGCCAGGGAAAGTGTTCAGGCCCCGTGGGCTTCTATCTGACTGTGCTAAACACATGGACATGCACATTATGGGTACACACACACACACACATTTTACATTAATGTGTGACAAAAATAATGCTTTGTTAAACCCAGTCACATTTCAACCAAATACCAGAGAACACATTTGCAATGCAAAAATTGCTGCTTAATTTTGTAGACTTTTAGATCAGATGTAGAAAAGCACCAAGACTACAGGGCTTATATTGCAGAGAGGGGCATGAGAAGGAAGGAAGGTATAAGCCGGGAACACTGCTTGACAAACGATTTCAATGGAGCTTTGTATTTTCAAAGCAGTTTTAAATCATGAAGCAGCCCGCCCAGCTATCCTGAAAAAATAGGTCAGCACAATATTTTCACAGGTGAGGAAACTGAGATACAGTGTTCAGTGGCTCACCCAACATGCATGAATAGGGTAGAAGCACAATTTATGAATTTCCATCTGGAGACTCAGTCAGCTAGGCTGCCTTATTCCCAGAAAGAGAAAACACAAGCATTTAGCAACTTTTATTTTATATTTGTATATGCTAACTAGGCTAAAGCACCACTGCTGTAGACCAAGAAATCTCGAGGTGATAGCATACCAAAGGGTAGAGTTTGAAGCTCATGATTCTTCTCCAACCTTGTTTCCAGTTCAAATGCTCTTTTCTTGAGATATAGTGGCCAAAGCTGTTGCAGGAGAGTCAGGAGGCCTGGATTCTAGGATTAAGTTGTATGACTTTTTAAGAGTCATTTGAAATTTCTTAGACTTGCTTTCTCATCTTCAAAAGGAAAATAATACTTTTGAAAGTTTTTTATTTGAAAAATGCAAAAAATAAAAATAAAAAAGTTAAATTGTCCATCATTCCACTGCACTTTTTGAAGCATATATGTACACATAAAAAGAAGTGGCACTGGGGCAGGCACAGTGGCTCACGCATGTAATCCTAGCACTTTGGAAGGCTGAGGCGAGAGGATCGCTTGAGGCCAGGAGTTCGAGATCAGACATCAGCCTGGCCAACATGGTGAAACCCCATCTCTACTAAAAATAATAATAAAAAAAAATTAGCCAAGTGTGGTGGCTCACATTTGTAGTCCCAGCTACTTGGGAGGATGAGGCACAAGAATCGCTTGAACCTGGGAGGTGGAGGTTGCAGTGAATCAAGATTGTGCCATGGTACTCCAGCCTGAGCAACAGAGAGCGGTTCTGACTCAAATAAATAAATAAATAAAATAAAAATAAGAAGTGGTACTGCCCCTTTTCTAGCACAACAATACCATCCCAAAGCTTGATTCTTATCTTTCTAGGCTCATATAAATGTACAATTATAGAAATATGCAAAATTTCTATTTTTGTGATTTTTAAAATAAAAAATGGAATCACAATGTTCATGTTGTTCTGAAACTGCTTTTTTTTCTTAATTTAACAATATGGCATTATTCCACTTCACCCTGATCCTGTTTTGGTGGTTGCAAAATATTCCGTTGCATAGATGATACCTAATTTGTCTAGCAATCTTTTTTGATGGTCTTTTGTAAGGTCCAAAGAAGATAGTATATGAGAAAGTGCTTCATAAAACCGCAAGTCATAGTTTGAATATAGTGCATTATTTTGACTATCAAACAAAAATTTATAACATAACTGCACTGGTTTTAGCTTCTAAGCTCTAAATGTAAAAACTGTTGATGTACAAAGGGAGAAGTAATATGCTGCGTGCAATGCAGAATCACCATCATCATCTGAAAATCCGATTTATTGCAGGGATTTAGAAAGAACTATTGATAATTGAATGCACAATGGAACATCTAATAGGTCCTTGCTGGCAGGTAAATCCATTTTTATTCAATGGGTAGCCTCTATTTATTCAGCTACTTTATATTCTAAAATAAATTTTTTAGATAAATTTCCTACACCTTGTCCTATTAAGTACAAATGAATTGAAGGCTAAAGCTATAAAGTGAAGTGTGCAGAAAAAAAAAGGTGTACTGATGTCATCTGATACAAAGAGTAAAATGAGCTTTTTTTGTTTGTTTGTTTGTTTGTTTTGCATGTATGTCTCTATTATGTTTGTTTTACTTTATTTTAAATTATCCCCGAACTAGAAGTGGAGCATTATCAGGTCTTTTGTCAAGAGACAGAAATTGTAATTTTTATTACGAAAACAGAAATGGGATTTTCTATCCTAATATGCTACTTACAAATTTAAAATAAAATTTTTATCAATAAGCCTGCTTATAAGGGGAATATGTGGGTCTTCATTTTCCAAGTACACTAAGAATGATTCATTGGACAATTCTCTTCATTGTGTCTGTGTAAACATAAGAGGTGGTGAACAACAGAATTTGCCTTACTACAGTGACTTAGGGAAAGTGGTGACAGCTAATGGAACCTTCTCCTAAAGACAGGGTTGAGATGCATGGTTTATAATCTGCCTAATAAACAATGTAGTCCTCTTTCTTGTCTAAGGACTGAAGGACAGAGGGTAGACAGCCTCTTCTACTACCCATCACTCTGTAAAAGTTCCAAATTGTAGGCTGTGGGTTAGATCTCTGGGAACATGCCCTTCAGTGCAAGGAGAATCACCACTGCTGCAGCAGAGTTTAGATCACCGCCAGCCAACCTATGCACACATGGCAGCCATCCATTGATGGTGATTGTGGTTTTCAAACTTCATTCCTCCATATCACACAGGGTAGATGTTGTTCACAAGCTCAGCTTGTGAATACAGACATACACAGGCTGCAGGTGCTATTCCTGGCGCATTCTCTTTGCCTACTAATCAAAAAAACATGTCAGAATGCAATGGAAAGGAAGGTTACATTAATATAGGGATAGTTTGTCATCTCTTCTGATGTGCAAAAACTTTGGCACTTTGTGCACAACCAATCATGACTCACCAATGTGTCCCAGGGCAATAACTCAGGACCACTGGACTAGGTAACTGTTCAGATCTCTGGACGTATGACATCTCTGACTCTATGAAAGACACACAGATCCTAGCCACAACCAGGAAGCAATTCCTCATAGAATTTTGATTAACCAGAGTGATTTTGTACAGAAACATCCAGAAGGTTGGCTCAGAACTGGGCCTTCTCTCCCACACATGAAACACAACATTTCCTAACATGTGGCCTAGAGAAAAGTTCCCTCTGCTCCCCTATCCTGTCCACAAACTCCAAAAGACTTATTTGCTTCTGGCTGAAACTGCGCTTGCATAAGATGGTTACAGAAAATGGGTGGAAACTCAGTTCTGCAGCATGCAAAAGTGCATCCATGGAAAAATCGACAGAGGAGAGGATCCAAAAAGCCAACAAGACCAAGCATCAAATAACTGAATTTCAACTGTTCCTTTCCTGGTCACTCTCATTTTCTTTGGTTCCAGGTCACTGAATAAAAGTTTTTCATGATAGTCTGTTCTCTCTAATTAAACTTATCCAGAGACAGTGCTAAAAATGTGCCTCTGGAAAGCACATTTATGGTGTTATCTTCACCCTGGGAGAAGGGAAGAGTGGAGTTCTTTGCATTGAACTCTCTCCTGACCCCACAAATATCTTTTCACAATTGGTGGACATTTATACCCCTCTTGTTGACTTTTGCCTCTGTTGTCCTGTTGAATGCTGATCTCATTGCACTTAAACGTTCACCCATGCAAGGGAAATGTCTCTAAATACTGCTGCTTGCTGAGCTGTTGATTTTGCATGGATAGAGCACTGTGATAATGGCCCACTGAGCTAATCTTCACAGGAAAGAAAGTTACACTCAGGTTGTTATTCTCCCTCTGTAAAGCAGATCTGTATTTAGTCTTGTGTTTCTGAAACATGAAGGCACATGTCATAAAAATGTTCTGCATATAAATGAAATAATGTAAAGCAATTATGATGCTTGTTAAGAATGCAATGATATGATTATGAAATGTAGAGTGTTAAGGAATAAAATATATTTTAACTTGTTCAAAATTATTTGCCTCTTTTCTGAATTCAATGTGTGCATCTAAAATAAGGAAAGATGCCATATTGAAGTAGTGTGTAAAGGCCAGAAACCTTAACACAACACAGTCAAAAGCCAAAACCCAAAAAGTCAAGTTCACTGTGTTATCTATCCTTATTGGCTGTTGATATGGTTCAAATTATTGGGTTAATTGACAGATCTCCACTTTACTTCAGGCTGTATAGATGGAGCTTTGTCAAAATTAGATGCTTCATAAATGGCTCTTTTGATGTTATCTTTGAATTCATCTCCTTACCAAAGAAGGGCTATTAAAGCAGCTTCTACAGTGGCAACAATCTTTCCAACCAAAGTAAAATAGCTAAATGCTTAACGGGCCCAACTTTCTGCAGAAGTGTCTGTTCACTAACCCCCTGAGGCAAAGCTGCTGAGAATAAGGATGTAGCAACCTCTAGCATTACAGGAGCCACAGATAGGTGCTGGGTAGAGAAAGGCGAGGGAGTAGATGGAATTTTTTCCCATCTACCTTCAGGGCACTCTGCAGTGATAATGGAACTATGAATAATCAACTTCATTCATGACCTTAGAGCACTCAACCTGTCAGGCCAAAGCATGCTCTTCCTTCTTTACACCTCCGTTATCTCCAACCTCCAACCTACCTCTCCCATTTAGCCCCTGTCTTTGCAACCTATTGACAAAGAACATTGACATATCACCCAGGAATCCTTCCTCTTCTGCCCACCATGCTTACAAACCATTGTCCATCTACAGGCATCTTCCTTCTGCTAGCTAAGGTAAACTCCTCCATCTGGACTTTGCAGCCCATCCCTTTATGACTTCTCAGAAGCTTTATACCACTGTCAAATGCAACCTCCCTTTTCTCTTCCATATTCAACTGAGTCCTATAAATTGTAGTCTTCCTTCTGACATTAAATATTGAAAATGTCATTCCAACAGAGTAGGCTTGTTTTAGTATATGTATGTCCCAAACATTGCATGGGATATATTTATACCGAAAAAGTATTTGCTGCTTATCTGAAATTCAAATTAAACTGGGCATCCTGTATCTTTATTTGCTAAATATGGCAACCACACACTAGAGAGGTCTTTCTTGACAACCCAGTACAGAAAATACTACTATTTTCTGCAGACAGTTTCTGTCACCTTTATTTGTCTTCATACATGATCACCACTGGGCATAGCATACGTTTATATGTTTGCATACTGTCTGTGTTTCTCCACCTCCCACTGGAATGTAGGGCCCATGGGAACAGGAGCTTTCAGAATTCTCTGTCGCATCTCCACTGCCTAAACCAGGGTGTAGCATGACATTAAGGTTTAATTACTGTTTTTTGAATAAATACATGCTTGAGTTTCTCTTATTTTAAAATAATTGTCACTCAACACCACAGCCTCTCTAGCTCTACTCCTTCATTTCTCTCTCCCACTTCAGAATCAGACTTTTTGAAAAGACTTCTTACCATTCACTGTCCCTATGACTTCATCTCTCACTTCCTTCTCTCCCTACTCCATTCTGGCTCTGCTTTTATCATTCTACCAAAACAGCTCTGGATAACGTCACCAATTACCTCATTTTGTTAAATCACTTGGACTTTTTTTAACCCCCATCTAATCTCTCAAGATGTGATGCTATAAACCGCTTCCCACTTCATGAAATAAACTCCCTGTTTTACTGGCAATGCTCTCCCCTGGTTTTCCTCTTACCTCTACAATCACTCCCTTGTTAATTTGTCCTTCTCTACCTGGCCATTAACATTTGGAGTTAGGCCAGGTGTGGTAGCTTACATCTGTAATCCCAGTGCCAGGAGTCTGAGATCAGCCTGGGCAACACAGTGAGATCCCCATATCCACAAAACAATTTTAAAAATAGCTGGGTGTGGTGGTATGCACCTGTAGTCCTAGCTACACCAGACGCTAAATCAGGAGAACTGCTTGAGCCCAGGAATTTGAGGCTACAGTGAGCTATGATAGTATCACTGCACTCCAGCCTATGTGACAGAGCGAGACCATATCTTTAAAAGAAGAAACAAAAACAAAACTTGGAGTTAGTCAAGGCCTGTTCTCTCTTCATTGTACGTTCTCTCCCTTGGGTAATCTCATCTATGCCCATGGCTTCAATGACCACTTATTTGCTGATGACTCCCAAAATTTGTGTATATCCAGCCCAAAGATTTTGGAGTCATCAGCAAATAAACTCAATTGTCTAAGACTGAATTTAAGATATCCTTTGCTCACCCTAACCCCGGTTGTCTTTTGTCTTCTGTTGTTTCACATCTCATTGAATGACAACTTCATGCATGTAAAGAACCAGAAAACTAACAGTCACCCTGGGCACCTGTAAATCTCACTTTCCAAATAGTTCTTGAATCTATTCATTTCTCTGTATCTCCATAGTCATCTAGTACAAAAAAGTGTTACCTCTTGCTAGACCACTACAATAACTTCTTAACTAAAAGAGCTATACTCTTTGACTCAGATCTCCTCCCAAACTGTTCTCTACATTGGCAGGTAGTGTGATTTTTTTTTTTGCTTTGTTGAAAATTCTTCATTGATTTCTTAGGGGCCCCCAATCTCTCTTTTCAGTTTTACTTCTGCTACTCTCTTGTTCTCTCAGCTGCAGCAACACTGGCCGAGAATTGGTTTCTTAAATGCAACTATACAACTATATTGAGAGGGCTAGACGAGAAACTAATTATGAAATAATGAGGCTCAAATAGGGAGGTAGTGAGAAATAATGCTGCATATGAAAATCAGCCATCTGACCGGGCACGGTGGCTCACGCCTGTAATCACGCACTTTGGGAGGCTGAAGCAGGCGGATTGGGAGGTCAAGAGATGGAGACCATCCTGGCCAACATGGTGAAACCCCGTCTCTACTAAAAATACAAATATTACCCGGGCATGGTGGCCGGTGCCTGTAGTCCCAGGTACTTGGGAGGCTGAGGCAGGAGAATCACTTGAACCCGGGAGGTGGAGGTTACAGTGAGCCAAGAGACTCCGTCAGAAAGAAGGAAAGAAAGAAAGAAAGAAAGAAAGAAAGAAAGAAAGAAAGAAAGAAAGAAAGAAAGAAAGAAAGAAAGAAAGAGAGAGAGAGAGAAAGACAGAAAGAGGAAGGAAGGAAGGAAGGAAGGAAGGAAGGAAGGAAGGAAGGAAGGAAGGAAGGAAGGAAAGAAAGAAAGAAAGAAAGAAAGAAAGAAAGAAAGAAAGAAAGAAAGAAAGAAGGAAGGAAGGAAGGAAGGAAGGAAGGAAGGAAGGAAGGAAGGAAGGAAAGAAAGAAAGAAAGAAAGAAAGAAAGAAAGAAAGAAAGAAAGAAAGAAAGAAAGAAAGAAAGAAAGAAAGAAAGAAAGAAAGAAAGGCAATCAGCCATCTGTCATCTGCCAAAACCATCATATAAAATTTAGGGTCAAACGGTCCTTCACATATCATCTCGTCTAATTCTCTCCACAAATAAGAAAATGAGGGCCCAGAGAGAAGAGACTGACCAAAGTCATACACCTACTTAGTGGCAGAGCTAGGAATAAGCTTTCAAACTCTATAATCAATAACTTTGTCAATAAAAAAAAGTTTTAATTTTTTTTAATTTTTGAAATTGTATTTCAATAGTTATGGGGGAACATGGAAAAGCGGTTTCATGGAAAAGTTCTTCAGTGGTGATTTATGAGATTTTGGTGCACCCATCACCTGAGCAGCGGACACTGTACCCAATGTGTAGTTTTTATCCCTCACCCGGCTCCAAGCCTTCCCCCAGAGTTGCCAAAGTCCATTATATCATTCGTATATCTTTGTGTCCTCATAGCTTAGCTCCTGCTTACAGGTGAGTATATATGACGTTTGTTTTTTCCATTCCTGAGTTACTTTGCCTAGAATAATGGTCTCCAACTCCATCCAGGTTGCTGCGAATGCCATTATTCATTCCTTTTTAATGGTTGAGTAGTATTCCACGGTATATATGCCACATTTTCTTTACTTGTTGGTTGATGGGCATTTAGACTGATTCCATATTTTTGCAATTGTGAATTTTGCTGTTATATACATGTGTGTGCAAGTGTCCTTTTTCATATAATGACTCTTTTCTCTGGGTAGATATCCAGTAGTGGGATTTCTGGATCAAACAGTAGTTCTACTTTGAGTTCTTTAAAACATATCCATACTGTTTTCCACAGTGATCATACTAGTTTACATTCCCACCAGCAGTGTAAAAGTGTTGATTTGTACCACATCCATGTCAACATCCATTTTTTAAAATGTTTTTTATTATGGCCATTCTTGCAGGAGTAAGGTGGTATCACACTGTGATTTTGATATGCATTTCCCTGATAGTGATGTTGAGCATCTTTTCATGTTTATTGGCCATTTGTATATCTTCTTTTGAGAATTGTCTATCGATGTCCTTTGCCCACTTTTTGATGGGATTATTTGTTTCTTCCTTGCTGATTATGCTTGAGTTCCTTGCAGATTCTGGATATTAGTCCTTTGTCAAATGCATAATTTGTGAAGATTTTCTCCTACTCTGTGGGTTGTCTGTTTACTCTGCTGATTATTTCTTTTGCTGTGCATAAACTTTATAGTTTAATTAAGTCCCATCTATTGATATTTGTTTTTGTTGCCTTTGCTTTTGGGTTTTTTCTCATGAACTCTTTGCCTAAGCCAATGTCAATAAGAGATTCACTGATGTTATGTTCTAAAATGTTTATGGTTTCAGGTCTTACACTTAAGTCTTTTATTTATCTTGAGTTGATTTTTGTATAAGGTGAGAAATGAGGAGCCAGCTTCATTCTTCTACATGTGGCTTGGCTTGCCACTTATTCCAGCACCATTTATTGAATAGGGTGTTCTTTCCCCCACTTTATGTTTTTGTTTGCTTTGTTGAAGATCAGTTGGCTATAAGTATTTGGCTGTATTTCTGGGTTCTCTATTCTATTCCATTGGTCTAGATGCCTATTTTTATACCAGTATCATGCTGCTTTGGTAACTGTAGCCTTGCAGTATACTTTGAAGTCAGGTAATGTGATGCCTACAGAGATTGTTTTGTTTTGTTTTGCTTTGCTTAGTCTTGCTTTGGCTATGCAGACTCTTTTTGTGGTTCCATATGAATTTTAGGATATTTTTTTCTAGTTCTATGAAGAATGATGATGGTACTTTGATGGGAATTGCATTAAATTTGTAGATTGTTTTTGGTAGTATGGTCATTTTCACAATATTAATTCTACCCATCCATGAGCATGGGATATGTTTCCATTTGTTTGTGTCATCTATAATTTCTTTCAGGAGTGTTTTGTAGTTTTCTTTGTAGAGATCTTTCACCTACTGTTTAGGTACATTCTTAAGTCTTTTATTTTACTTTTTGCAGTTATAAAAGGAATTTGATTCTTTATTTGATTCTCAGCTTAGTCATTGTTGGTGTATAGCAGTGCTACTAATTTGTGTACATTGATTTTGTATCCTGAAACTTTACTGAATTCATTTATCAGTTCTAGGAGCTTTTTGGATGAGTCTGTAGGGTTTTCTAGGTATACGATCATATCATCAATGAACAGTGATAGTTTGGCTTCCTCTTTACCTATATGGATTCCCTTTATTTCTTTCTCTTGTCTGATTGCTCTGGCTAGGACTTCCAGTACTATGTTGAATAGAAGTGGTGAAAGTGGGCATCCTTGTCTTGCTCCAGTTTTCAAGGGGAATGATTTCAACTTTTGACCAGGTTGGAAAAGCCTCCTATAGACAGGTGCCAGCGTATGGATGCGGCCAGTACTGGGGCCTTGGTGGGACAATTATCGGTATATAAGCAAACAACAGAGTCCAGGACAAACCAAATAAAAGTCTACTTTCGGAGTCTGACACATAAGCTACCTGGGATTTTCACAAGGACTTTCTTCCTTCTTCCATGAGTACTAAAAATAATCAACTGAGTGTCCACTGAAAGTTACAAAATGAGGGCAACAAACTTAAGCACTACTATTTCCTCACAGTTTGGCAAAAGTATCATTGGAAAGATCCTAGTCCATTTCCTTTCAAAGGAAATCCCAAACTGTAGAGCACAATTCATACTTTGAAACCAAAGTTGTCGTTCAACCATCAGGGGAAGCTTTCTGGAGGACTCTTCTATTGAGATCAAGGGAGGCTGAGTAAATACCCTGTGTATGCTTATCACTATGGACACTGAAGTGTAAATGAGTATGAAAGTTGCCTTTTGGTGTCAAAAGACCTTACAAGATTCTTTTCCAAATGGGATTGGAATTATTAGTAAATTTGTTGAGCTGAAAGGCACTGTTTATCAGCTGTAAGTATTTTTAATTGGTTTCCAGGGAACACCTGTGTTAGGGTTATAAGCATCAAAGGTGATAAACAACTTAATTATCCTCCCAGAACCATTAGGAAAAAGTATCACTGTTGGTGAGCTTTCTTTGATGCCTTCTTTTGAAATGCCATCCTGCTACTATTGTGGGGCTATTTGTAGTTTATTTCCTGGAGCTTTCATGCTCCCTTCATACATAGAAAAGGCTGTTAGAAGTAGATTAATGAAATTAATAACATTTGCACCACTGGTCAAGTGTATCTTAAGCTACCATTGGACATCGCACCTCCTTGGAGAAGTAGCAAGTTAGAGATAATCAGAAAACCACAAGAGAATTTTAAGAGATAGGGGCAAAAAAAAAAAAAAAAAAACCATATGAGAAGGTATAAAGGCCTTGGTACAACACCCATTTCTTTATCATGGTGGTTTCTGAGAAAAGGGAGTGGCCAATCCAAGAGGCTGTTTCAAGGAGAGAAGGAGGGACTTTGGATTCTGGATTCTGTTTATTTTCAATAATTTTTTTTAATTCTTTTTTCATGAAGATACTTTGGGACACGAAGGCAGACTATGGTAGCAGTGTTAACAGACCAGACTCTACTCAAAATTCCTTTCTTATGATTGCACCTTTTGAGAATGATTTTTTTTTTTCTTTCTAGAATCCCTTATTCCAATACAGTGCCCATACGAGGGTTTTAAAAAGTCACTGCTATAACAGAGAACAATAACCTTTCTACAGAAGACAAGGAACAATCAGGATACAAGATTTGAGTGGAGGCCAGAGATGGACTTTTCCTAATTCTGTTTAGCTCAGGACTAACAGAGTTCCTTGGAATTTTGGTTTTACCACCCTCTCTTATTTCTCTATCACATGGAATAATTTTCTGGTTCACACTTCCACTAGTTGAAATGTCTTTTTACCTGGCAGAAATGAATTAAAAATTATGTTTTGAACTCCTCAAGAAGCGGTGCTATAGATATTCAGGGGAATTCACTATAATCATTTTTAAATACTTTATGTTTTAAAAACTGCTGACTGTGATGAAAATCACAGAGTTGGAAAAGGACCACAGGGAAGCCATTCCTGTCTCACTTCATGAATGAGGAAACTGAGGCCCATTTGTGACATGAAGTGATGAGCTCAGGGCTCTTGCAAAACTACCCCATAGCCTTCTCACTTGATTCTACTGAGGGAAATCGTGCAATAATTGCTCCATGTAGGATGAGCAGACAATAAAAGTAAGGAGTTTCCTTTCTCTAACCTCAGGAATTTTGATATTCCACATGACAGAGTTTTCAAAAAATGAAGAATCCTTTCTAACACGTGTGTGTTTTTGTGTGTGTATGTGTGTGCAAGTACTGGACAAATGTACACCACCCCCTCTTAATCCACAAGAGCTAGCACAGGAATTAGCATCTGAGCCACTTACAAGTGGAACTAGCCAAGTGGTGATAAAATTCCAGAGGGAGCCATTGTGCCCCACTGATTAAGATTGATTGTGGGCCTTTCCCATTTCTGGTGTAGTAACTAGAGCGTCCTCATCTTCAAGGATGCTAGCACTAAGCCATGTTCCAATAACTAATGCTTTGCTGACTTTGGCTAATACATTGCACTGGCTCTAAAATAGAACATATTTCTCAAGTGAGCTAATGCCTATTTACCGCTTTGTTGTAATGTGTAATTATCATAAATGACACTTAATTGTTTAATTACTAGACCAAAGGGTAAATAAGAACTTGCTGCAAGGAAGACATAAGACCAAGCCTCTCTACATATAAAAAGGTGTATATATTATATATACATATGTACCTTAAATGTTCATACATATCTAGAATTATTTTTATATGAGTGTTTATGTATAAATCCATACTTGCACATATTTTTAACATCCTAGACTGTCATGAGTTTGATTCAGTGGTCATACAAATGGACTGCAGGAGAGATGCAGCCAAAATAAAGAAATGGTTTGGTTGGCTCAAAGTGTGAACTCCCTTTAAACAAGGCTGCTTTAGTAACAGTGTTACTACAGCTTATTACTAAAGACCACTCTGTTGAGCAACATTGATCTTGTCCTCTTGTTGCTCTCCTCTTTGAGAAAATAATTCGCAATGTGGGGAGAACCTATAGTGATTGGATTGCACATAGTGCCAATTCCATGTGGAGAGAGGGTGGGCAATTGGAATAAATTTTTTTAGCTAGAGTCTAGTACTTACCCAAAAGACAGGCTGATCCTTTGAGGAAATATAAAGAAAGGCATATCTACTTAAATCCCCTTTGTGACTTGTGACACATAGTTCCTGCAGGTCTTAAAGGAATGCTGACCTCCCTTTTCATATGAAGAAAAGATATATAAGACCTGAAAATTTCAGAGCAATTCCAGGTATGTGCTATTCTCATAACCAAATCACAACAAACACTGTTCCTTTTGTACCCTTTCCCAAATACAGTCACTGTAGGTTTTGAGCATTTTACAGGCTTGCAGAGGGTGTCACAAGCTCATTGTCACACAAGTAGTAAA
The DNA here is from genome assembly GCF_043159975.1 of Macaca nemestrina. Lineage (NCBI taxonomy): Eukaryota > Metazoa > Chordata > Mammalia > Primates > Cercopithecidae > Macaca > Macaca nemestrina. Next base: position 70,994,749 of record NC_092128.1, read on the forward strand.
TGGCAGAAGCAGAATTTGGACCCAGGCAGTCAGACTCCTGATCCCATCACTTTAACCACCAACCTATATCAGTACACCTTGCATTGGTTTGGAACTCTTAGTAAAGGTTTCAAAAACTCAGAATAGATTAGGGTAAATACAACAGTTTTCACGAATGTTGAGTGTTCTCAGTGGCTGAAGAAAAATATCTACCAAGAAAGTGAAAACAGCAACAGAGGTTCTGGTGAAACCAGTGTCACATTGTGACTCAATCCATAGGAACAAGCCAAGACTCCTGTTTCCCCCTGCCTGGCACTGACTGCTGCAGTAGAAGCAGTGGCGCAGTGCAGGTTAATTGTTGGGTAAGTGTGTTTAGCAGCTTCCGCTCCTGGGGCTCATTAACCACAAAGGTGACAAACATCACAGAAATGGTACAAGTCACCCAGAGAATAACTGGCTGATGACACCAGGCTCACACTCCCAAGCCCAGAGGTACATTACATGTTTCCTTCAGAGGAATCTTTTAATGTTATCACAAAACTATCAGAGCTGTTAGAAAAAAAAGACAGTTGAATTTTTATATTTCCTTGGCTGCCTGGTACCATCATATGTGTACTACATATTTTGAAAAGAGACTTGAGATGTCATGAAACCCACAAAGCATTTTATAATTATCCTTTTGTATAAAGTCCTCCCTAATTGTCCTCCTAATGTCTGAGATGACTCTACTCATTTGAAAATTGCTTAATTTGGCAAAGGACATTTTATAAGACATAGGCCTGCAAAACTAGTCTTACGCCCGAGGAAAGAGAGAAGAATACACTCTTACGTGTTTTGAGGAAAGGGAATTTTTTGTCTATTCCTTTAACAAAGTTATTTGGAGCAGCTATTGTGTCTAGGTAACTACTGGGAGGCTAAGGAGACTAGATGGTATGGTCCTTTTCTTGAAGAAGGCCAGAGTTACAACTGCAATAATCAGAACAGGACTGGCTGCCATATAGACATGTTTGATGCATGTCACCATCTTGTCTGGGCCATCCTCAATTGCTACCCCACTGAAGTCCCTTCTCCCCTCAAGAGAAACAAGCAAACACAAACAAATAGTTTGAGGAGGAAGAAAAATCAAAGACAGAGTACCACAGAAAACATTTAAAGTTCAACTTATTTTAGAGCCCAAGCTTCCAGACTCATTTGGATGTATGGATCATCTTATGGTAGCTTGTTGATGAAAGTGAAAGTCATGAGAATAAGAATTTCTAGAAGGAGAGAAAAGATAAATTAGCTGCATGGTGCATACTTTTTGGGTAAATCTATTAGATTACATCTCCAGATCTGCTGCTTACCTGCTATTGTAACTATATTTTGCAGCCACTGTGAGTTTTAGTTTTCTTCATATGGGTCTAACAGTACCTGCTCTGCCTGCCTGGGAAGGTTGATATGAAAATAAAATAAGCTATAAAATAGAACATACTCCATAACTGGATTCTTTTTGGAGGGAATACTGGGTGAGAGGATGAGTCTTTAGCCTTCAGTTAATTTTTCTTTAGCGGTTGATTTGTTTGTTTAGGTAATATAGAAATAGAGAGTAATGCCAAGTGATTTCTTTCCTCAGGAAGCTGGAAAGATCTTTATCAAACCCCTGACAGGCATCATTTAGGATCCTTTCTGTACTACCTGCTTCTAACTCCAGCCACTACTGTGGTGACTGTTGTGCACAGGTTCTGATAAAATTCACCCTGACGGTGATGTACTAAATGCCCTGACTTTGCATCTTACTCCAAAACCTTCTGTGGTAATACAGAAGTTTAGAGCACTACAGGACTCTGTTAGGCACCCATGCAAATACCTGAACGTGCAAGGGAGTTAGCATCCCCATGAGATGAAAATTTGACCCATGGGAGGCAGGAGCCTGTGGATTATTTTCCCTTTCTCCCGCAAGACAGACTGCCCTGGGAAGCAGTTATAGGTCTTCTCAGAGGATGGTCTTGCAACATCAAACAATAAGTTGAACTTAGCAACAACCAACTTGATCAGCATTCTTGCATTTTCTTTCACTCTTTGCTGCTTTTGTAATCCATATCCCTCATTCTGGGTTATATGCCCTAACAAGGTGGTACAACGTAAATCTTTGGTTCAGGTTCTGCTTTCGGGGGAGCCAAGACTAAGACAATTAATGCTGAATGACTCCAGAAAGCAGCTCCTAAGGAAGGTATTTTGGATCTGGGTTATGAAGATCCCATTGCTGGCAGAAGGTGTAGTAGTGATAATACTAGCATGTAGTAGCACTATAATAACTAAGATTTTCACCTGTGGTTAATTGGGTTGAGGTACAGGTGGCAAATGGAGGGGCCATCATGGTTAAAAGCATGGATACAATGATAATTATAGAAATTGTAGAAAGGAGATGACTGCTGTTAACTGTACTGGAAGTCTTGGAAAATTTTTTAAAAAGACACAGGGATGTCAACAGTCAAGTCAAGCCATGCTGTGAAAGTCAAAGATCCTCTATGGCAGCTGCAATATAAACTGTCATCTCATCGGAAGCCGATCAAAATCCAGAAAGACACAATCCTAAGTGCCATAATCCTGAATGTTGAAATCCTGTAAGAGCAAAATCTCAATAACGTAATTCTGGAAAAAATGATTAAAAATCATTTAAAATATATGTATTTGCATTGTTGAAAGGAGATTTATTTGAGAAATATATAAAAGCATTACAGAACATTTCATAGATTATTTCACGCAATACAATAGGATAGAATAGGTAAAAATAACAAATATTTTTGTAAGCATAAACGCTCAGTTATACTAATGTTACACAGGTGTAACAGTTATAAGCAGATTAACCATACTCATTAAGAAATAGGTTAAAAAGGGAAATGTATTAACACATATCACTATGGTCAGTAATTTGGTGCACCCAGATAGAAAACCACAGTGAGTCACTCACTGCAAATGCAGTCACCCAAAGAGCTGAGATCTTGAGAAATTTTATTTTTCACAAGCATAGATATGCTAAAAGGATATCTCTTCATTTATTGAGGAAGTTTCAATGTTTTTATATACACCCATAATGCTTTCACACAAAGTCAGCATTGTGATAATACACTTTCATTTTTTTATGTCAAAAAAATGCATAAAACGAATTAGAACTCTAAAGTCTCTACACAATTTATACCTCCAGTATTGAAAATGATGAGAAAATGAACTATGTAGCATAGAGAATGGCAAACAAACAAACAAAAAATGCTGATTGTAAAAAAAAAAAAAAAAAAAAATTCTGACGATTTAAACTAGTTTTAAAAAACTAAAAAGAACAAAAGACTCCCCCTAAACCAGAAAATTCTGATATATAAAAAAAGCGCATTACAGGGATAGATTATGGGCAATTGCACAGAGATAGTCCATAAGAGCTGGCCAACTTTTATGATCATGAACTATATTTTGAAGTCTTGCATCGTGACGAATAGCTGCTTGTTCTCTCTCTCTCTCTCTCTCTCTCTCTCTCTCTCTCTCTCTCTCTCTTTCAGGGCATGATTCTACTTGGAGAAATGTTCACATTATTTTTCTACATGGACCTGCTATTTTTGAAATTCTTCTATATGATTAGCTGTACATCAACATGAACATTCCCTGTTAAATTTTCCCATGTTCTTGTGCCATTCTTCTATGTTGTTTAGGGTACTCAAAATTCCATTCTGAATGCACTCATATTCAGACCACAAATTCGGCGAAAATACTGGTAATCAAACAGCAACAGTGTTGCATAAGTGTCTTCTTATCCTACCATGCACATAATTATTTTTGAACCAGTTAGTAACTTCCCTAGCTTCTTAGGCAAATGTGGCTTTAAATTATTAAAAGCTCCTGCGGACCGGGCGCGGTGGCTCACACCTGTAATCCCAGCACTTTGGGAGGCGGAGGCGGGTGGATCACGAGGTCAGGAGATGGAGATCATCCTGGCTAACAAGGTGAAACCCCGTCTCTTCTAAAAATACAAAAAATTAGCCGGGCATGGTGGCGGGCGCCTGTAGTCCCAGCTACTCGGGAGGCTGAGGCAGGAGAATGGCGTGAACCCGGGAGGCGGAGCTTGCAGTGAGCGACATCGCACCACTGCACTCCAGCCTGGGCGACAGAGCAAGACTCCGTCTCAAAAAAAAAAAAAAAAAAAAAAAAGCTCCTGGAAGGTCATAGATGAAAGGAATGTCAAGGCAGGAAAGTGACACACTTTTGAACTGAGGTTTTTGTTGTTGCCATATCATGTGGCCAAGCTACTTGTGTGAATTTTTCCCCAAATGCAAATAAAGACACAAAAGGTAATAGTTCTGCCTAACATGATGCAGCTAACATGATGTAACTATCCTGCATACAACCAAAAATGCTCTAATTCCTTCCCTAGAATCTGGCTTTCAGGACTTCAACATTCAGAATTTTAATGTTTTGGGATTGTAATTTTTAAGATTTTAGATGTTAGGGATTTTGATCTTTAGGGATTTCAAAATTTGAGACTATGACATTTATTTTGGGATTGTGTCTTTTGGGATTATGATCCCAATCCATTTCATGGAACCACAGAGAAGACCATGCCAAAAATCAAGCCCAGGATTTAATTGTGAAAGTGCAGAACCACAAAGGAGAGTGAATACCTCCTTTGTCAGGACCTCAATAGGAAAAGAGTGGATGGGAATATTTGGGTGAACCAGCTGGTAATTTTGAACTACCAGATTCCAGTAAACTCTCCTCCTAAGGCCCTTCCTGGAGGAGAGTAGTGGCTGCCTGCCTGGAGACTGTTCAAGGACTCCCGTCTAAAGCAGGTGCCTCATAAGATAATTGTCTCTTTGAGATCTGCCTCCAGCATTCTTCATTCCCTCTAGACTGTTGACCAAGGAGAAGTCTCAGCCCAGCCCAAGCACCATTCCTGGAGGAAATAGCTTGCCTGCCAAAAGAACTGCAGAAACTAGTTCAAATGTTCTGGTAAGAGTAGAGGGCTTTATATGTGGAACTGGAGCTTGAGGTTCTTGGACTGGGGTGAGGAAATCAGAATATAGGGCTGGACAGAGGAAAGTTTGCTAACATGGAGGCACCTAGCCATGATCAGAATTTGATGCCCTACAAAGAATCCCTGGAGCTTATCCTAATGGTCTGTTGAGATGTGTCTTAAGACTCGGTAAAGAGAACGTTTACATCAACTACTATGGTAGAAAATCACCTTCCCATCACCCTTTTTCCAGATCTAAATCAGCTCATAGATCCAGATTTCAGTGATTGATGTGGAAGCCAGGATCTCTTGAGAAAGGACTCTTCAATGCCACCACCAGTATGTACGGTACATCTTCTTTTGATTCTTTCCCCAAATGTACTTGCAGCAGGGTAACTTTGCACTCTTAGAAGGGGAAAACCCAGACTCTTCAAAGGCTGTTAGGTAACGAGTTGGGGTTGAATGACACCAAATGAACTGAAATGTTATCAAAGATCTCTGGTTAGAGTGGGAGCCCATCTGGACACAGTGATAATGGAATTTTGAGCCAAGTTTTCTTCACAGTGTGTTAAAGTGTTCACAGACCCATCCTGAGGTTATTGCCCACATCCTGAGTGTGTGTAACTGAGTTAAATATATTTATCAGGTGATAGAGCCCTCACACTGGTTCCCAGGTTTGTAGTATAAGAGATATTATGAGGGACGGACCAAGTAAAGTCCCTGAAACTGCCTCTATCCCCATCTAAGACCATAAATCAGAAGCAACACTGCATGCCAGGAGGAATTGCAGAGATTAATGACACAATCAAACACTTGAAGAATACAAGGGTGATGGTTTCCATCATATCCCTCTTTCAATTTTTTCTGCATGCTCATTTCCGGGCATACCTAGCCCTGGAAAATCCTGAGAGCTCATGGTGGATGATGGTGAATTATCATAAACATAACCAGATGTTAACGTCAATGGTATCTGCTGTGCCAGATGTGCTATCTTTCCTGCAAGTGGATTAGCAGGCCTCTGGTGCTAGGTATGTGACTATCTGGCAGATGTGTCTTTCTCAATGCTCATAAGGAGGAAGGATCAAAACAGCTTACTATCACATTGTAGAGACAACTCATTTGCAAAATTTATGCTTTCTGTCCCCACATTCGAAGGTCCTGTTTTCCACTGCAGGATTGAGAAGGGGAAGAGTTGCTTCCAAAACCAGTGCACAGAAAGGGTCCCACCAAATTTGAAGCTTCAACTACCACATTTAGGCTCTTTGCATTAGTGGACCAGAAGGCAAAGAGATGAATTACTATATTGGCAATGGTAATCAACTCTGACTACTATGGGGAGCTAGAGCTGCTGCTATACAATGCGGACAGGCAGGAGTATGTCCCGTATCAATGAGATGCACATAATGGCAGCTCTCTTGATTACGCATACCCACATTGGCTCCTCCTCCTTCCCTGCTTCACTCTCCTTGTCCCTTACTGCATCTCCCTGAAATTGTACCCCCTAACAAAATAGTAATACAGAATCCCTTGCCTTGGGCTCCACTTTCAGGAAAACCCAGGCTCAGGCTGCTGTAACACTCATAGGTTCAAATGTACCTGTTGCACTTAGAGAACACATATACCAGATATTTTACGTATTTCATTTCACTTAACCTTCACAGCAATCTTGAGAGGTAGAATAATTATTTCTGTTTTCCAGATAAGGAGACAGGATCAGCTAAGTCCAAGGACTTTTCAGAGGACATCCAGATTATGTGTAGTACAGCCAGGTTTTGAATCCGGAAATGTCCAACTCCAAAGTTCAGTCTCTGTCCTCTATATCTCGTGGCTTATGTCAGCAATAATAAAAATGAATGCTCAGAAAGAAGACAATTCCTTCTCTTATGTAACTCTGACATAATGCCCTTTGCATTATTAGTGGTTGGTTTTCACTTCAACATTTTGTTTTTCTTTTGAATATGTAATTTAGTACACAGTGTATTGTTTAACAGGTAAATACTGTAGGAAAGTTGAAGGGAACAATAGATTATTTTCCAGGAACCTACTTAGGGTTCTATCATTCTGAAATGGGTGATAGAGGAAGTTGGAGTATCCTCCTTTTTAAAAATCAGGATTTAAGAAGTAAATACAAAGATAAAATACAAAGTCAGCTCATTAAAATCTTTTCTCTTTCAGAAAATAATTTGTTTTAAAATAAATTCAACACAATAAGCGGCATGAAAGAAGAAAAATGCAAAACCTTATTATATAATTTCAAGTTTGATTATGTCACCAGATAAACTAAATGACAACAGAGTAGAAAGAAATATAATCCATAAAGGAAGTGAGAAAGGTTAAATAAGTCAACAGTAATTAAATGGTGACTGAAGCCGAATGGAAATTGATCTGTATTAGCTGAAGGCCATTCCTGTCTTTTAGAATGTTATGCATCAGTGAAGAGAGAAAAGAAAGGTTACCGCTATTTTGACATAAAAATATGTCATTTCTGAGTCAAGGTTGCTAATTCAAGAAAGCAGTAAATTCTCAGTACACACATTTTAATAATCCACACCTGCTTGCAGGTATTGAAATAGATAAGATCCTGTAATAAGTCTCTGTGGGGCTATAAGTCATAAGAACTTCACTCGTTACTGACTGTTTACCCTTGTGAAAGCTTAAGGCAGATTGACTCAATCCAATGCAAATAGAGGTGAAAGTGACAGCTCTAGCTATTAGCTGATATAGCCTCTGATGGATGGTCATCTGTCCCCAGGGATGTATCTGCTCAATAGGGACTCAGCTGACAGCAGGAGGCTGAAAAAACTTGTGCTCTACTTACAATTCTGTCATGGTGTTGCTTCTGGATATTAGGGCTTTCTGATTTAACATATCTAATAGGAAAGAAAGCTGAGTGATGTTTATAATTTTTATTATGAATGCTAACATTACAATCACTATTATAAGTTATGATTACAGTGACTACCATTAATTCAGTGCCTACTTTTTTCTGGGTCTTTAAAATTGCTGTACTTACAACTCTGCAAGGTAAGTATTATTATTCTCACTTTCTACATGAGGAAAGCTCCGAATAAATAAGCACCTTGCCTAAGACAAAGGCTGAGATAATTAAGTTAACCTACATTCCTCTCTGTTTTGTCCATTACACAACATGGCTGCTGATTGTCTCCCAGAAATCTAGATAAGCATGGAAAGACTTCAGTAAAAATCTTACATGTTACAGAAGCTATACTACCAAGTGGAGTTAATAGGCATACTTGGAGTGGTGAATAAACAAGATTTAGACCATGGCCATAGAGCATGGCTGAATCAACAATAAAAGCAATAAAAATGAGTGTTGATTCACTGTGATATGTGGGCCACAATCTTTATGAATTGATGGAAAAAATGCATGGTCAATCCTAGAAGGCCACTCATTCATTGAACATACATTTGTTGAGTGTGTTCTAGGTGCTAGAGTTGTGCCAGGTGCTGAAGTTGAGGAAAGTAAGAAAAAGTTAATACAGGTCTCAATGACATAGCTAGAAGGAGTTCTTATATTAGTAGTACTCATCAAATCAGAATGTCGTTGTGCTTATGGTAACCCCTCTAATTTTTAGCAGTAAGTCCAATACAAATGGTGGGCTAGGGAAGGTATTTTAACCTGAATAAACTCTCTAGATCTGCATTTTGATTCTCAAGGTACTCCTTGGCTGAAAGCACCTGGAAGTCTAGGTTCTCTTTATAGACTGTCATAGAACACCATGGCAGAAACTTCCAGTTTATCACTAAGCCTATTTCCTCTTCTTTCTGGGCACATGATTAGAACACATTTCCCAGCTTCTCTTACAGTTGGATGTGGCCATATGACTGAGTTTTTGCCAATAGGATGACTGTGAATGTAATGGGCACCATGTCTTCCCCTGGTCCATGGACATTCTCCATGGAGCCTATCTCCATGCTTCTTCCCTGGTCTCCATCTTAATGCAGATGAGCCCAGTGACCCTAAAACCACATGTTAAAGATATCAGAGCCATACATAGAAAGAACCTGTGATGCTGAGTGGCGACTTGAAAGGCCACCCTTCTTGGAATCCAACATTGAACAATTATATGAAGAAGAAATCAAGTTAAGACACTGAAATTTCGGGAGTTATTACAGCAGGTAGCATTACTTTAATACAAATACTAACATATGTATTTGACAATATGTATTTGGGCACTATTATATATTTAATTTCCTCTTAATTCTAATTCAACAAGCAGATAATATGATTCTATTATTACACATAGGTCCCCTAACTTCAATAATCAGTAATGCATGAGATATTTCAAATTATATTTCTGAGATTTTCTCTTACTGCTGATTTGTTGTTTGTTTGGACATATATGTTGTTCTCCACTAGGATTAGATGGCAAGCAAGTAAGTTAATCAACAGTTGGGTATTTTAAAACATGACAGAAAAATATTAGGTTGACAACTTAAAGTTGATGGCTAATGAAAGAGAAAATCTGTGGCCTGTGAAAAGACTTTCAAGTATTTTGTTTTGACTGCCTCAAACTAATGAAAGGAAAGAACACCAATATCATGGAGAAACACAATGGGGACTGGCCTGCAGGAGCAGCATGTGAGATTCCTTGACTGAATTCTGAGCATCTCAAAGGAAATGACATTGTTTCCTCAATTTGTTTAAGGATTTGGCACAAAGAAAGCTAAGCCAAGTTGCCAGGTAAGCCAAGTCACTGAGTGAAGAGCAAGACCCCCTGGCCCCTTCCAAATTGAAGGCAGCCAGGTGTGGCAAAAAGAGCATGGACTTTGGCATCAAACCCTTCTTTGAATCTTCACTCTTCCACTTCCTGCAGGTTCTTTTAACCACCTTGAATTTCAGTTTTCTCACCAGTAAACAGGGAGTGATAATATCCACCTCTTAAAAACACTGTGAGGATTACAGACAAACTTTTTGAAGTGCTAATGAATAAACTATGTCTAAGTATGGTAATTAGTATGAGATTTATTATTAATTCCTTGTCCTATGTTTGTAAAAAGCACACAAAGAAAGCTTGAACCGTTTGCACCAAGGTACAATATTAAACAACTAAACATTTAGGCTACTGGTTTTACAGTTTCCTTTTCTCATTTGTGCCATAGCAAAATTTAGTTCATTTTATTCTATGTCATTCAATAATTACAGCAAAATCATGGCAACCATTTCTAATAATCTCTTAGAAATGCTATTCAACAAGTAGTTCTCAAGTGGCTTCAATACTCAACATTTTGTGCTGGTTTCTAAATATGTTGAATTCTGCATTTTATTTGGTTCTCAGGGGTTACTAGTAACCCTCTATTGTCACCAAGATAAGAATTACCCTCTCTCAGGAGAACAGAGAGCTTTTTTTTTTTAATTTTTTTACCTTTTAAAGAACTACTTCAAGGATCATTGAGAGATAAAGGCATTTGTTGCTATCACTGCTAAACCCAATTCAACTCTCAGTATCTCAGAGTGATGAATAGCACACAGAGTAAATGAGCATCTTGTAAAATACTTAGAAGCAATAAGTGGAAGTTAATTTGTGTAATGTGTATATTTAATTATTTGAAATTTTAGAATAACACTAAACAAATTATTGTACAAAGTAGAAAAGAATAAAGAAGGGGCAAATTAATGAAAGAAGGGGCAAAGAATTAACTTTATTTCTGCATGTCATGAAGTGAATATATTCTAATATTCCCATGACCTGAAACTTACCACAGACGGTATGTTTGGTTTGGGCATAGTGTAATTTTAGAATGTAAGTTTTCTTGTACTGTGGTAATTTTAGACTGCAAGCTTTCTCAAGGCTGGGATTGTCCAGTCTTGCAGATGCTTTAAGCTCTCGTTATTCAAGGCTTATTCTTTGATTATCTCAATACTTGTGCCATACCAGCCTTGTGGTGGACTATCACCACAGTTATCATTAATCCTTATTACTGAAGGGATCGGGTCAGACATCCTTTTCATCCCCCACCTGCCTGAATTCCATCTTTGACCTGCTGAAGAAGAACAATGAAGATACGAAGCTCTAGTAGGCAGGTTTGTAATATCCCGGCAATATATCATATTAGCAAGAATAGAAACTCCTGTCTTGCCTCTCCCACAAACTACTTGGAAAGGCACTTCTGCTGTACATCTCTTTGGAGAGCAGTGGTGATCTGAAGAAATGCTTCCTCTTGAAAGAACCCTTTTTATTCACAGTGGAATACTCTTGAATTTTGCAGATCGTCGAACGCACAAAAAAAGTTTTTTTTTTTAATAGTTGAGGAAATAAGCCTAAAGAAAATGTGTACCTAATCCTATTAGCTGACTTAATATAGAATTATTAAAAGCCTTGATATACAGGATTTAACACAATCTTTCTAGCGGGGTGTGATGTAATCTGTTTTTGTTCCTCAGCTAGCAGATGGCTTACCTTTAAGTAATTTCCAATATGTTAAGAGATCAAAAGCCATCCTCTTGCCACCGAGGCAGTAATCGTTCTTCTCTGCTGGGGGTTGCTTGGTCCTGTGGTAAGGATATGCAAAGGCTCCTGGCATTTCCAAAGATAGAAGGGCGACATTTCTTCAGACTTTGAAGTTAATAATCCTTCAGAAGTTGAAAACTGAGGGATTTTTCAAAACCCTTTTAATGTTCTATATGCCATGTGTGAAAGTAAATATCTGTAAGAAATCACTGAGGGCTGGTGTGATGCTTGGAGGAGCGCTCTGAAACCTCGCGTGTCATGGACTGGTGCAATCTCTTATTGCTGAGGTGTGGAGAGATTATGCTTCCATCGAGTAATGTTCTTTGGAGGATGTGATTTCCGCATTGACTGTCTTGAGAAGGAAGCTGGAAATTCATTGAATTTTACATTTCAATGGGCCATTGCTGAGCTCACACTACTGCATTACCGACAGGCCTGGCCTTGCAGTCAAGACGTGGCTCTTCGTAAGCTTGGACGCTTTCAACTGCATCCTCCAGCATTTGTCTAGTTGTTGGAAATGATCTACTGGTGAAGAATGTGGTAAATTTGGATTGGGTATTCTATTTGATCTTCTCTATGAGAGAGAAAAAAAAATGTTTCGTATTTTAACAGTTTTATATGCTCCTGATAGATCCAGAGCACAGAGCATTTTTCAAAAATCAAATTGAAATTTTCATGACATGCTGAGTCATAGAATACTGCCGAATTTTGAGTTCAGACAAGCCTAAGTGTCTCAGGGTTTGTTACCATCTTTGCTTAAGGCTTTTGTTTTTGATACAGAGAGGTTTCATTTTATTTCCTGGACCAGTTATTTTCAGACTACTTAAAATAAGAGAAAAGTCTCAGTAGGAGAAGATACTTCTAGGCATACAGAAGGCCTAAGGTTGGCTCTTCCCCTTAGAGATAAAACAGATTGTTTAACTTAGGTAGTAGGCTGCTCTACCATTACCCCCTCTTCCTTCTTACTGTTTTGGTTTATGCATTTGATAGTTGGGATGTTGCCAGGCTATGGATGGATAAATGAATATCTAGTAGCCATCAAAAGAGATACAAGGAGAAAATATGAAATAATTCCAGAGATGTGCAAAAGCCTGCAGGCACCAGGTTTCATTTGGAAAGGAGATATGGGTAAATGGCCTGGGGATAATCAAAAGGACGAAATGCAAACTTGAAATACCATCATATCATTTTATCCCTACACAGAAAACCATGCATGAATGGAGAGAATATATTTTCCCAAAATAGACTCACTGACCTGTTTGGAGCTAGAAGTAATATTTGCTCTTTGTTCTAACCTGCAGCCTAAAAGGAACAATAATATTCCCTTACAATCTCAGAAGATTCCACATCAACTATTCTGCAACGTATTTTCCTGTTTACACTTTTCTATTACTTTTGGTCTCCTGAAACAATTGACCTAAGAAATTAAATAAAAACTCTTCATATCAAAAGCAAGGGCTAGTAGGATTTGGGCGTATGATTTATAAAGATTCTTACACAAATCCCTCAGTTGTACATTGAACTTATTCCCTTTTTTCCAGACTGATCTCGACCCAACTGCTCCCCATTCTGTCTGGGATCTCTTTTCTTGTGTTTAAAAACCATGGTTATGTCTCTGCTTTCTTCTCTTCAGGATGAATGGAACCATTATTTCTTTAACTTATTAATTTTTGAGACAGGGCCTCGCTCTGTCACCCAGGCTGGAGTGTAGGGGTGTGATCATAACTCACTGCAACCTCAAACTCCTGGGTTCAAGCGATCCTCTTGCCTCAGCCTCCTGATTTTAGCTAGGACTACAGGCACAAGCCACCACGCACAGCTAATATTTTTATGTTCTTAGCAGGGTCTCGCTATGTTTGCCCAGGCTGGTTTCAAACTCCTAGTCTCAAATGATCCTCCATCTCAGCCTCCAAAGTGTCTTTAGTTTATTGTTATTTAATGCCTCTTGCTTACTCATGGGTCATCTCTAGGTTCATTATATTCCAAGCTGTGAATGAGAATGTAGAATGTAGAATATAGAATGTGGTAATTCAAGTAGAAGACTGAGACTATGGCAGGCCAAGAGTTTGTTCTTTTTTAAGTTGTGTATATAAAAGATAGTCTGACTTTGAATAAAATGTCTAAAACCTAATTATAAATGCCCAAAGAGCCTAAGAAATTGGTAATTTTGGGAAATCAGTGATTCTATTTGAATGTTGGCCAGTTAGCTTGGATAATAATTACCCCATCTTCTGAGACTAAGGTAACATAGTCAATTGTCATTGGGCTAGGTAAGTGAGATTAGGGGAAAGGGGTGGGAGGATAGTAGTCACAGAAAATAAAAATCAAGGATACAAATGAAACCGGAGTTACTGCTCAACTGCTCAGCATTGACATAGTGTGGTTACAGTATCAGGATCTGTAAAGTGCTTGCCCCTGAATATGGCTGAACACTTACAAAATAGTTGCTTAGTTCTTCTACACCCAAAAGAGAGGATTCAAGGCTTGAAGTTCCTGGGCTTCCTGTAGGGAGAACTGAGGATCAGGCTGAGTGGGAGGGTTCTGTCTGCTTTGCTTCCATGGCCTCCTTGCAACCAGAGCAGCTCTGCACACCCACTCTGTTCATCTTCCACGGAAGTTACAATGAGCAATAATTAGCCACTGCCTAATTATTCAGCTCCCCTCTTCCATGGGGGTGTGTCCCACATCCCAGTTGCACCTGAACCACAATTAATCCATAAATCAGCTAATTTGACACTGGATAATGTCAAATTGATTGTATAAAATATTTGTTGGATAATTGGGCATCTAATTTTTAAACGAGAGAATTTTAGATCATGCACCAATATGACACACAACCCACAAAAAAACTGTGATTATTATTAGGGAGTTCTGGGTTCCTTGAAAGGAAAATACTGCATAAATCACAAGAACAGGTCTTTTCTCCTGGCTCCTTGGGGCATAACAATATACCCTCTCAAGCAGGGTGAAGAGATATATCCTCTCTAAGTGAGATTACCCTGCAGAGTGCTGACAATCACCTGTCTCCTACCTCCACCTTCTCATATCACAGGCCAGGGAGTGGGTTAATTTTCTGCGCCTTGAACTTAGACTTTGAATTCCTATTCGCATCCCTTTGTTAACTTTATAGGAAAAAATCCCTACCTGTAGTGAATGCAGAATCACAGTGCCAAGAAGGATTTTTGGAGCTCAATAAATTCATCTCTCTACCTTTCTGCAGGACTGTGCCCCCTTGCCACCAGATCTAGAGCTCCTGGGATTTTGAGGCAGTGTAGAATGAATACAGGATATCTATGCCTACAGCACACAGTCAAAAACTCAGCCCAGCAGTAAATGCACAGCACTTTCTGTATTCCTACTGTGCCCTGAGTAAAGACTTTTCACTTCATACATCATTCACAACTTGCTACAGGGATTTCACAAAGCCGGTACATACCCTTTACACAAAGAAAAGACGAAAAAGAACAGACCTGGGAAAGAAAAGAAAAAAGGTGTGTCTGCTGAATGTAGCATTATCAACAGGGAAATTAACAAGGCACAATGTAGTTGGGGACGTTAATCAAATAAACAAATGGAGTTTCTCATTCTGTTCACACATTTGAAGAAGAAGCCTAAAATATTTCAGAGTCAAACATGGTTAGACAGTTTCATTTCCTCCCTGAGCTCTGGTGCCATGAGGAGCAAGGCAAAAGATGAGGGAAATTGGAAGCTACTTTTCCCCTAGAGAGATCTGGTAAACAGATGCTGAGGTAGTCCCACCATCTGGCTTACAGAATCCCGGGGTCCCAGAGGAGGGTGCCACCTGGAGGTGCTGGAGATACTGTCAGTGCTAGGTAGCAGTCACTGTTGACTGAGGAGGGAGATCCTAAACACACAGAGGAAGGAATGCCTTCAGTTGAGTCCTTGAATGTCCCAAGCCAGGATTTTTTTCCACAACAAAGTGGAGGGACAGCTTATTTCTTGCTAATCCTTGAGGGATTTACCTTTTTTCCAAAAATGATTCCTTCTGAGCCTTATCATTATTTTCTGAGTAATAACCACTTCCACTAAACAGTAACTGCAATCTTCCTCCTCCTTTCACAATTCTGCATTATATTATAGTTGGATTTCACAGTAGTTTGACGGGCAGATTTGCATAGAAGAAATTAAGCCATAGAGAATTAGTCAGAAGAATTAATCAGAGATAGAGTCATTAGTTTCCAAGAAGTGAATGAATTTAGGAAAGCCACTGGATATGTCACTTTCATTGTCTTTTCCTCTTGAGAAATAAAAAATGTTTATTTTTGAAGGTTGGCAGAAAAGATCTAGGATTGTAAGCCTGTCTTTGGTATTACTGCGTCACCATAGACACCAATAGCTCACTCAGTTCTCCTCTCCCCTCACACTTACCCCGTCACATTTATGAAAAAATGAAGGGCAAGTTGTTTTCTTTGTCTTCTCTAGAAGCCCAAGAAGCCCATGTTCACTGATCCAGGATTGTTGTTCAAGTTCTAAAAATTGGTGCTGAGTGTGCAGGGTTCTAGGACAGGTCGCCTATTCTTAGCCTACCAGGCCCAGGAGCCCCTCCCATACCACAATGCAACAGGCTCACAAAGAGCCTCAGATGACAGCTGATCTGAGTAACATATGTGGCCTGTACTTACTGGCCAAGTTCTGCCCCTTTCTTGACTATAGTTTCCCGATCTCTGTCTTTTCTGGCTCTTTTACCTGGTCTCCCACATCCTCTCCTGATCCAGAGTTTTGGCACACCTACTGAGGTCACTCTTTCTGGATCACTAAATGTAACCCACAGCCTTCCCCATCCCAACTCTGAGCTTGACCCACTTCCCTGGCTTCCCACACCCCATAGTTCTGAGCAGAATCCCTTCATTAGACCAGCCTTGGGGGATCCTGTCAGTTCTGATTCCATTTATCCAGAAAAGAAATTAGGTGTTTTTA
Organism: Macaca nemestrina; assembly: GCF_043159975.1. Taxonomy (NCBI): domain Eukaryota; kingdom Metazoa; phylum Chordata; class Mammalia; order Primates; family Cercopithecidae; genus Macaca; species Macaca nemestrina. The sequence goes on from NC_092128.1 coordinate 71,011,117, forward strand.
GGTTTGCACTGAACAGCTGGAGGTTGAATATAAACCTCTCATAGAACTCTGAGTCCAGCTTCTTTTCCCCACACAAGGGGTCAGTTGGTCCTGCAAAAACAAACTGAGGACTAGAAGATCTTTGGGGAGAACTGAGTTCATTTATTCACTTCTTTATTTGGTCACTCATTAATTCAATAGATATTTATTAAATTTCCACTATGTGCCAAGCATTATGTTGGACTTGAAATGCTGGTCCTTCCCATATTTGTGCTTCTAGGGAGGATGTGGCTAATGCCTTGCTCATATAAACAACTTTTGGAATAAAATCACCATGAAGTATTGCAGTTTTATGTGGCCAACCTGGAATCAAGAGATCTGTTGCCATGACCCATATGCCAACAACATGTTGCTCCAAAGATCACCATGGCAGCCTGCTTATAGAAAATGTTATGTATAAACCTGGGTCAGAATGTATGGTTTCAGGATAGTATCCGATTCTATTATCTCTCCCTTGTGGTTCTCCTAATGATTTTTCTGGGATCTGCCTGCTTCATGAGACCAACAGGAATGACATCCCTTCATCATTATTCAGCTTGTGGATTCTAATATTCACCATGTGTTTGATTGGCTTATCTGCCTCTTGACTAGAAACTTAGTCAAGATGAAATCCGTGATCACAAGGTGACAGAAAAGACATTTAAGTTATTTACTACAAATTGCTGGTTTTGGTTTTCTTCATTTTATGAAAAAAAAAATCGACGTAGTTATGCCACTGGTAGTCTACAATAGGGCTCTATGCACATTAGGACTCTATGCACTATTTCCCTTAGAAAAAACAGAAGCATCATAGTAAGGAAAAAAAATCTATGAGAAGAGGAGAGTAATAGAGTGTACACACATAAAAACGAGTTTTGAGTATCTCTGTCTGGTAGCTTGGGAAAGTGACAAACAGTGTAAGGTTTAGACATGAATAGGATTCTAATGGTTTCACCGTGGAAACAGTACAATGGACTATTTTCAATGGTACTGCAGGTAGAAACCGACTTAATGACATTGGCTCATAATGGCACTGTAGATTGCATGGTTTGAAAACTGAAGAGAGAAATACTTCAGATTAAAAAGAATGTATAGGGTTTTTATGGGTTGCTTCATTTGATCAGCCATCATTTGCTCAGAAGTCTTTAATAACTCTGTGGTATCTTCAATGAAACGCTTTCCTCAACAAAGGTAGAGTTACGTTAAAAAGACAACTTTTTAATACTGCCCTGAATGATAAAGAGAACCTATTGAAAATAATTGAAGAACCATAGGCATGTTGCCTTCCTGTTATTGCTAGAGATTTGGAAGAATTTCTGCCCAAATTGGGCTGGATTTGTAAAGATGTCCATAATAGTGTTTGGATTCGGACCAGCTTTTGTTCAAAGCACTGAAACAGCATAAGGGGGGTGTGCAATAGAAGGGCATGATTAGGATAGTAGCTTTTTAACTTTGACAGCAGAGTGGTTCCCCAGAGTCACTGACTACATTTTCCCCACATATGTCAGTGGGGAAAATGCTGGATCATTGGAAAGTAAGCAGATGGCTGCCCAACTTTTTGTGAAATGAGAGGAGGGAAGTGCCACAAAAGCCCAGCAGTCTTCCATCAGTGCTCCTACCAGTGCTACCAATCTAGGTAGATTAACAGGCACGTGTGTTTGAAATGTGTGGGCCATGTTTCATCATTTGTCTTAAAGAAATAGGGCTCTATTTTTCCTGTTTAGAATTGAGTTCCCAATTACAGGGAGCCCATCTGTTGCTCTGTGGGTCTTCTTCTTCTTCTTCTTCTTCTTCTTCTTCTTCTTCTTCTTCTTCTTCTTCTTCTTTTTTTTTTTTTTTTTTTTGAGAAAGAGTCTCTCTCAGTCACCCAGGCTGGAGTGCAGTGGCACGATCTTGGCTCACTGCAAGCTCCGCCTCCCGGGTTCACACCATTCTCCTGCCTCAGCCTCCTGAGTAGCTGGGACTACAGGCGCCTGCCACCATGCCGGGCTAAGTTTTTTTTTTTTTTTTTTTGTATTTTTAGTAGAGACGGGGTTTCACCATGTTGGCCAAAATGGTCTCCTGACTTCATGATCTGCCCATCTCGGCCTCCCAAAGTGCTGTGATTACAGGCGTGAGCCACCGCGCCCGGCCGCTCTGTGGGTCTTCTAAAACTTACTTTCCCAACTTAAATTGAATCACACAAATACTAATAAACTGTTAAATCTTCTTTAAGACAACACTAAAATCTTCAGAGGTTGGCAAGGTGATTTTTCTCAGGGACAAATCAGAATAAGTTTCATATAAGAATATAGCCTCTGGAACAAAACTGCTCAAGTTCAAACCCTGGGTCCACCTCTTATTAGCTGTGGAAATTTAGATATTTACTAATAATACATTAGAATTTATTAAACCACTCTAAACCTTAGTTTCCTCATCTGTAGAAGAGGTTAATAATTGTGTTTACCTTATAGTTTTGTCATGAGGATTAAATGGAATAATGTACATTAAGTGCTTAACAGAATATCTGACCTATAGTGAAAGCTTAATAAATATTAGCTGTAACTATTATTATTACCAATCATGTGTATCTAATAGCATTAACACAAAAATAAACACTATCCAAACAGATCCTGTAATTGCAGAAAGAGGAAAGAAAACATAAGGTGGCTGGATACACCCCAACATCCCACCACCTTACACAAACAAAGGAAAGCTCTTGACTTATGAACTTAAAAAATAGGTAAATGACACTTTTAGTAACTAAAATTAGTCTGCAAATTTTTTGTAGTTATTGAAGAAAAGCTGAAGAATCTAACTTCGGAAGGTAGAAAACGGATCAACAAAGGAAATTCAAGGAAATGGAAGGAAAGAAAAAAATAAAGATAAAAGCAGAAGTCAATGAAATAGAAAGCAGCATATAACAGAGAAAATAAACAAAGCAAATAATTGGTTCTTAGAAAAGACTAACAAAATTGATTAAATCTCTGGCAAGATTAATCAAGAAAAAAAGAGAAAGAGAGAAGAAACAAATGACCAGTATAAGGAATGAAAAAAAGAATATTATATCACTTCCTGAAGATACTAAATATAAAATGGGAAGATGTGATTAAAATTTTGCTTGTATTTGAAACTTTAGATGAAGTGAATAAATTTCACAAAAAGATAAAATTCAGTATTCTTTGTTATTTTAAAAACTCAGAAAACCAGAAATAGAAATCAAAACTTTGATAAAAACAGATGATATAGGTATTATAAAAAGCATAGCAAATCATTATAATTACTGGTACAACATTGGTAGCTTTTCCTTTGCAATCAGAAACAGATAATGGTAACTGTCCCTTTTTAACTAATTCTATTCAACATTGTGGTGAAGTCCTAGCCAGGGTAGTAAAGAATGAAAAAGTACTTTGTACTGTCTATAATAATATTATTAAGTTATTAAATATTGGAAAGATTATAAAATATAAAAGCATCATTCAAAAATCAATCATGTATGTGTACACACACACACACACACACACACACACACACACACCAGCCACGTAGTATAAACAATTTTAAAGATACTATTTAAAATACCATCAAGTCAGGTTCAGTGGCTTATGCCTGTAATCTTAGCGATTCAAGAGGCTGAGGTGGGAAGATTGCTTAGATCCAGGAGTTTGAGTTTGAGGCTTCAGTGAGCTATGATCATGCTACAGCCTAGGTGACAGAGCAAGACCCCATCTCTATTTTTTTTTAACAAAATTAAGAATATCAATCACTTGGAATAAATCTAACAAAAGATATGCTCAGTGGAAAAAAAGTATGAAATTTTACTAACAGGCATTAAAGAATACCTAAATAGTTATATCTCATTAATGGATTTGGTTCAATATTGTAAAGAGTCATCATCTCAATCAAAATTTTACTCTGGGTGTGTATATGCATGTGTGTGTGTGTATATGTAACTTGGCAAGTTTATTCTAAAATATGCTTAGAAATGTGATGGGTCAAGAGTAGCCTCCTGAAGAAGCACAACGTGAATAGATATAATTAACAGCAAAGAATGTAGTAATTAATACAGAGTGATATTGACAAAAATAGACAAATAGGCCAATGGGGAAAAAAATGGAGATCCTAGAAACAGAACTATGAATCAGCAGACACTTTATTTAAAATGTCACAAATTCTTTTTTGTGGTAAATGCACGAAAGAGAAAGATGGCATGAAGAATAAGGAGGAAAGACAGTCCATTATTTGTGCTGGCCAATTGGGTATCCACCGATATGAAACTGAACCCCTAACCTATGTCAAACAGAGAAATCAATTTCAGGTGGATTATAAATCCAAATGTAAAAGGCAAAACAATATAGAATTTTAAAATTACAGTAAGTGAATATCTTTGTGACTTTGAGGTAGAGGAGGAGTTACTAAATACTGCCAAAACTGTATAGCCATAAAGGAAAATATTGATAAGTTTGACTCAAAAGATTAAAAATAAAAAAGTCAGAAAATACAGAATGAAAAGAGAAGTGATGGGTGGAAGAAGATATTTGAAACATATTTTATGATCAACAAAGAATACTCTTCCAGCATTTAAACACACACATGAACACACACATACAAACTCTTGCAAAATAATAAGAAGACAGATACTTAGAAATAATGGGCAAGAGATTTGACTTGGAATTTTATAAAAGGGGAAATCCAAATGGCCAAGAAATGGATGGAAAGAGGCTCAGACTTATTAGTAATCAGAGAAATTCAAATTATAATTACTATGTGATTCTACTACATACTCACCAGAATGAATAAAAGACCAAGTTTTGGCAAGAATTTGGAGCAACTGAAAAAAAATCACATACACTGCTGATGAGAATATAGATTGGTTCCACCACTTTAAAAATCTGGCAGTATCTACTAACACTTAATAAAAGCATACCTAATTACACAGATATTCCATCCCTAGGTATATGCCCCACAGAAACACATACATATATTCACTTACAAGAAGGTTCACAGCAGCACTATTTGATACAGCCCTACGCTGAAAACTACCCAAATACCCATCAAGAGCAAAATGGACAAATTATGTAAATTCACAAAACAGAATTCTATACAGCTGCGAGCATTACAACTACTTGCAACAATATAAATAAATCTTATGAACACCATATTGAATGTAAGCATCCTGACACAACAGAGTTCTTATTGAATGAACCAATTTATTTAAATTAAAAACAGGCAAAATGATTTTGTGGTGTTAAAAGTCAAGCTAGTGGTTACTCTTAGGGAGCATGACAACCAAGGGAACCCTCTCTTTCTGGATGTGGGTGCTGATTAAAGGGTAAGTTGAGCTTATGAAAATTTACTGAACTATACATGTATATTTTATGCAATTTTCTCTACATATATTTTTATTCAACTAAATTCCACCTATAAGATTCATGAAATAAATATCAATAACTTTCCAATATGGCAAAATAATGAATTTGAATGTGTAGTAGAAGAGAGGATCTTGTGTACAATATCAGAAAAAGTACGAAACACTTAGGAATACACCCATAAAAAATTTTTAAATATCTCTAGAAGCAAAATGTTTTCTGAATTTTTCCTTTGAGATTAATGTTTTTTCTTTTTCTTTCTAGTTGGCACATAATACTTGCACATATGTATGGGGTACAGAGTGTTAATTCAATACACATAGACAATGTGTAATAATCAAATCAGGTTAATTAGTGTATCCTCACCTTGAACATATATAATTTCTCTGTGTTGGGAACATTCAAAATTCTCTCTTTTAGCTTTTTTAACATGTACAATAAATTATTGTTAACTATGTACCCTACAGTGCTATAGAGCAATATAACTTATTCCTTCTTTCTAGCTGTAATTTTGCATTTGTGAACCAACCTATCCCTTTCTCCCACTCCCCTGACCTTCCCACACTGTAATAACTATAATTCTACTTTCTACCTCTAAGAGCTCTTTTTTTTAGTTTCCATATATGAGGATATGCAGTATTTGTCTTTCCATGCCTGACTTATTTCACTTAACATAATGTTCCCCAGCGTCATGCATGTTGCTGCGAATGACAGGATTTCATTCTTTTTTATGGGTGAATAGTATTCCACTGTGTATAATATACCAAATATTAATGAACATTTAGATTTATTCCATATCTAGGCTATTGTGAATAGTGCTGCAAAAAACATGGAAGTACTGATATCTCTTTGATATACTGATTTCCTTGCCTTTGGACCAATATCCAGTAACAGGATTGCTATATCATATGGTAGTCCTAGTTTTGGATTTTTTTGAGAATGCTTCATACTGTTTTCCATAATAGCTATGCTGATTTGCATTCCCATCGACAGAGTGTAAGAGTTCCCGTTTCTTCTTGCTTGTACTTATTTTTTTAAATCGTTTTAATAATAGCCATTCTATTGGGGTGAACAGCCAACAGTGGTACAGTAATATCTCATTGTGGTTTTGACTTGCATTTTCATGATGATTAGTAATGCTGAGCATTTTCTTATATACTTGTTGGCTATTTGTATGTTTTTTTTTTTTTGAGAAATATCTATTCAGAGCCTTTGCCCATTTTTAAATCGTATTATTTGTGTGTGTGGTTTTTTTTTTTGCCTTTGAGTTATTGGAGTTCCTTGTATATTTTTGATATTAGTCTTTTGTCAGATTAATAGTTTGCAAATATTTTCTCCCATTCAGCAGGTTGTCTCTTCACTTTGTGGATTGCTTCCTTTGCTGTGCAGAAGCTTTTTAGTTGGATAGAGTCCCATTTGTCTATGTTTTTGTTGTTGCCTGTGCTTTTGTAGTCTTACCATAAAATCTTTGCCTTGATCAATGTCCTGAAGCATTTCTCCTATGCTTTCTTCTAGCAGTATTTGAGTTTTAGGTCTTACATTTAAGTATTTAATCCCTTTTGAGTTGACTTTTGCATATCATGAAAGAAATGGGTCTAGCTTTATTCTTCTGCACATGGACATCTAGTTTTCCCAGCACCAAATATTGAACAGTCCTTGGGTTCCCAGGCAGTGTGGGTGGTGGTGGCTTGGGCATGGAGGTCTCGGAATATGGGGGGATGTCAGCAGGCCCCCAGGATGTGGAGATGCAGAGACTATTGGGTCCCAAGGCAGGATGTAGTCTGGTGGTAACTGTTCTCAGAATGGCCCCATGCTGTAGCACCCTGGGTCCTGGGGCAGAGGAATACAATGTGGATTTTCCTTTTTTTTTTTTTTTTTTTTTTGAGATGGAGTCTTGCTCTGTCATCCAGGCTGGAGTGCAGTGGTGTGATCTCGGCTCACTGCAAGTTCCGGCTCCCGGGCTCACGCCATTCTCCCGCCTCGGCCTCCCGAGTAGCTGGGACTACAGGCCCCCGCCACCACGCCCAGCTAATTTTTTGTATTTTAGTAGAGACGGGATTTCACTGTGTTAGCCAGGATGGTCTCCATCTCCTGACCTCGTGATCCACCCGCCTCGGCCTCCCAAAGTGCTGGGATTACAGGTGTGAGCCATGGCACCCAGCCACAACGTGGATTTTCTATCTGGAAAAACACAGCCATGTGGACTCCAGGTAACTCCCCGGAGCTCAGGGAGTGTGAAGGCTGAAGGGCTCTCCTCTAGCTAAGATTGCAGGCATCTGTGGTGGGAATGTGGACTGCTGGGGATTTCTCCCTCTCTTTTCCCCTATAATGAAGAGTTCCTCTTGGCTCTTTTTTTTTTTTTTTAATTTATATATTTATTTATTTATTTTTATTTTTTATTATTATTATACTTTAAGTTCTAGGGTACATGTGCATAACGTGCAGGTTTGTTACATATGTATACTTGTGCCATGTTGCTGTGCTGCACCCATCAACTCGTCAGCACCCATCAACTCGTCATTTACATCAGGTATAACTCCCAATGCAATCCCTCCCCCCTCCCCACTCCCCATGATAGGCCCCGGTGTGTGATGTTCCCCTTCCAGAGTCCAGGTGATCTCATTGTTCAGTTCCCACCTATAAGTGAGAACATGCGGTGTTTGGTTTTCTGTTCTTGTGATAGTTTGCTAAGAATGATGGTTTCCAGCTGCATCCATGTCCCTACAAAGGACACAAACTCATCCTTTTTTATGGCTGCATAGTATTCCATGGTGTATATGTGCCACATTTTCTTAATCCAGTCTGTCACTGATGGACATTTGGGTTGATTCCAAGTCTTTGCTATTGTGAATAGTGCTGCAATAAACATACGTGTGCATGTGTCTTTATAGCAGCATGATTTATAATCCTTTGGGTATATACCCAGTAATGGGATGGCTGGGTTGGTCATATGGTACTTCTAGTTCTAGATCCTTGAGGAATCGCCATACTGTTTTCCATAATGGTTGAACTAGTTACCCTCTTGGCTCTTAATTGATTCTGGCTGGCTGTTTCACTTTTCACTCTATGCTGCCATCTTGAGTTTCCATGTCTCGAAGTGTCTTTGTCACTTCCTTGCTGAATTTCAGTGTTCTCCCTTAGATGCTCTATTGAAGGTGTGATTATCTACTGTTTTGGTCCTTCCTCGTGGAGAAAGTGAGTGCTGGGCACCTCTAGCCAGTCATCTTGAGGTCTCTCCAAAAACTGAGTAGATGAAGATATATACAATGTTCGTGAATGAGAAAAACTCCTTGTAGTTCAAGAGCCCAGTCATCATCCTGCAGAAACTTGGCTGCAGGTGTGTTATGTGGTCCATCACATCATGAGAGAGTAATGCCAGCTCTAGGGCTCAGACTAGGTCACACTCAGAAAATCCTCATATTCAGCAAAGTGTTGGAGGCCGTGCTGGTAAAATATGGATTTACCTGCATTCTGCTTGGTAAGTACAAAGGGATAGTGAAATTCTCTGATCGATATCTGTGTCTTAAGGCTGTATAATTTCTATCTCACTATGTTTTTAAAAAGAATCAAAGTGCATTATTGTCCAGAAATTACTTTCATTTTTGCAGAACCTAAGACAAGGTTATGCCCTATTAGATATCAAGACAGATATAATGATAATTCCATACCCTTTTAATTCTTTAGTGGCTAAAACGGTATGGAATTATCACAGGAATAGACAGATCAACAGAAAACAATGAAGGGTTGAGAAATCCACATAAATGATGAGATAGCATGTAACACTTCTCTTGGCAGGCCATTCATTAGTTTATTTCATAATCGATTTAACTATATTTACTAATATAGGCACAAATTATAAGGTATCAGGCATACTGTTTCTATTCTTGCTTTATCCCCAAATTATAGGGTTAGAATAATGAGTTCAGTTGAAAGAAATACACTGATTGCCACACTGCCTTATTTAATGTGATATTCACTCTGACGTCAATAAAATACCTATCTTTTCTCTGTATCCTAATTTTTCCATTGGTTTGTTCTATTTATAAAATTTAAATTCAACTATTATTACATATGATTCCTAAGAAAGAAAATAGAGGTTCATCTTGTAACACTACACTCCCACAAAATTGGCAAAAACCAAAAGTCTGACAATAGCAAATGTAGGTGATGATGTGAAGCAATGACAACTTTCATACATGCCATATGGGAGTAAAAATCAGTGCAATTACTTTGACATTACCTAAGTTACATTAAATTTATGTATAACCCATGGTCCAGCAATACCACTCCTAAGTATATAGTTTCTTGCATGGGTGCAACAGGAAATATGTATAAGTATGTCTATAGCAACATTATTTTCAAAATGTGGATACTATTTACATTGCTATCAAGATCAGAAGGGATAAATAAGTTGTGGGACAGTATATAATGGAATATCACACAGCTATGAAAATAAATGAACCTCAGCTACATGTGACTACATGATATCAAGTGATAGAAGCCAGACACACAAAAATATATACAGTATTATTTAATTTATATAAAATTCAAAATTAAGCATAACTATGTTATAGTGTTTAGAAATACATAATTAGGTGACCATAGTATAAGAAAAGGTAAGGGGTGATAACCATAAAAGGCAAGAAGTAACCTTTGAGGGAAAAAGGGGGATTGGGACCAGAAAGAACACATGGAAGCTTCTGGGGTGTTGATAATTGGTTTCTTGATCTGGTTCATAATCACACAGATGACACTTCACTTATTAAATACATCTTTAGATTTTTATCACTTTTTCCACATGTGTTATATTTCGCAATTCTTTAACCAGTTAAAAAAAAAAAAAAAGAAGTCAAGCATTTGGGATATTTTTTCTTAGGGAGCTGAGGGCATGTGTCTCTGGACCATGATTTCTCTTTCTTTGTGGTTGGGCTTCCCCTGAGACCCAGAATTCCTGGTAATTCAGGCTCACTGCATATACCACTCTATATTAGGAAATAAGCAACTCATAGTCCTGAAATGCTTCACATTTCGCATGAAGCATTCTCTACTTTAGAAATGTGGATGTATTTTTCCCTCATGGGTCTGTAATTGAGTCCTTAATTGACTTTTTTACTATACTTTTAAAATAAATCTAACCTGTCTTCAAGTGTATTTTAGATCTAGTGAAATACTGAGTACTATTGATTAGCTATTCTGAATATCATCTGTTTGTTATTTAGTAATGTGATATGCCTTGTGTATCCACTTTTGTATTTACTATTATTGCAAAATCAATCAAATGTGAGCAAAAGCAAAGACAAATTGAATCACCCAAAATTGAAATTTGAGCTGCCACAACAAGCAGTAAAACAATTTTTACTAGTCCTATTGATTGATAGAAAGATAAGTTATAAACTTTATTTCAAGTAAATTTCTAAAAGATCTGGAATGTGATTATTGGAAGGCAGATTGCATAGACCTTTATTTCCACTGATTATTCACAGATGCAAATTATTGTGCAACTGGAAGCATACTAAGATATTGCAAAAATGTTCTGACATTAGTCATCTGCTGCTTTTGTTATTTTTAGCTTCATATATTTTAGGGTTATTTCGTTTTGAGTAAATGAGTATTTTATAACTGAATTATTTAAATTTTATATAAAATACTTCATATTTAAATTCATATTTACTTCATATTTAAATTTTGTATTAAAAAATAAAAATAAAATTCAAGTCAGGTGCAGTGGTGCATGCCTGTAGTCCGAGGTACTTGGGAGACTGAGGTGGGAGGATCCCTTAAGCTCAGGATTCAAGGCCAGTCTGGGCAACAGAGCAAGACTCTGTCTCTTTAAAGAAAATTAAATTCATCAGTATAGTAGGCTGTCCCCACCTCATTTCCTTATTTGCATAGCTGGCTCCATTTTACTCTTCACACATGAGATTAACAGTCATTTCTCTTTCTCTGAAGTAGGTTCTTCTTGTTATTCTCTCATGGTACCTTATTCTTGTACGTTGTAGCATTTACCACAATTTATAATTACATGTTTATTTTATTGTCTGCCTCATTAGATTCAATTCTCCATCAGGGTAGGTGCAGTGTCTTTTTTATTCACCAACCTATAGCCTATGTCTAGCATGGTAGCAGGCATGTAGTAGTCACTCAAATACTTGGAAAAAGGAAGAAAGAGAAAGAAAGGGGGAGGGAGAGAGAGAGAGAGAGAGAGAGAGAGAGAGAGAGAGAGAGAGAGAGAGAGAGAGAGAAAGAAAGAAAGAAAGAAAGAAAGAAAGAAAGAAAGAAAGAAAGAAAGAGAGAGAGAGAGAGAGAGAAAGAGAAAGGAAAGGAAAGGAAAGGAAAAAGGAAAAAGAAAAGGAAAAGAAAAGGAGAAAGAAAGAAAAAAGAAAATTACCAGATTGAAGCTATCAGATGAAAACTATGATGCTGTAATTCCAGGTACAAACCCATCCTTGCATTGTTTTGCAAGACACTTCCTTATAAATGGGGCTCAACACTGGAAGCTCAGCATGATGGAATCCATCTGGCTGTCGAACAAACCCACTGAGTTAAAGCAGGTTTCACCTTAGGTCAGAGATGCTTTTCTCCTCTCCTAACTCCATCATCTCACATACTAACACTCACCCCCTCCTCCCTCCTCCTAAAGGCAATGTAATGAAGATAAATAGGCATTTTACAGACAGGTAATCTCATGATAACAGATCCCTGTTATTTATACCAGCAAAGCCATTTCCACTGTGTTGGGACTTGCCTGAGCCCACCAGGGTGGGGTGGGGTTCTGCCATTCCGTGATCTGTAAAGGTGTAGCGTTCATTAGCACTCTGAGAACAGCTGTCCATGTTTGCTGGGGATCAGATTACAGGATCTCATTAACTCACTCTTCTTGCCTGCTTCAAACCCTTTGTAAGGACCAAGACCTATTATTTCAACTTGCCTCATATCAAGAAGGCTAACGACTGAGGGTTTTGTTTTACTTGTTTCTGTTAAGTATCATCTGGGTGTATGCTAAGGAAAAGCAGTAACAATACCATTTATTGTAAATGTCACTGTAAAATATAAAATTGTTTTATGTCTGTGAGCAACTAGTTCTTGTTTGAAACTTCCTAGTTATTTAGTAAAGAATGATACATTTTAAATTTTGGTTAATTTGCAATAGGTTATTAAATATGGAGAAATTAATACAACTCCTAGGAAGTTTTGTTATTTTACATTGCTTTAGTTTTTAGGTTTGATTTGGTAACTTAAGTCAAATAAAAAAAACTTGAAAGTGGCTTGAGCTGTTAAAGACATGTATGTTTACTTGGGGTTCACTTAGCACAGCGGGCTTAGGTCACAGAGTGGGTTAACATTTCAATTTTTCAAAGAATGAATTTCAAGACCCTTCTGTAAGGGTCTGCTGTGGATAAGTGAAGGGTTATTGGAGAATGTTCCAAGAATGACAGCGGGAAAACATGTGTCAAGGTCTTAGGAAGAGAAAACATGGAAGGATCTAGAAATTAAAAGAATGCAATAGGAGGAAGAATAAAGTACAGAGAGAAAAGTGAAGGTAAAGAGGGGCAAAATGTGTAGAAGTCTGATTATGAATTGCTTTGCAGAGTGTGTTAAGGATACTGCTCTTCAACCCAAAAGTAAAGAAAGAGCCTTTGAATGGCTTTAACTATGCATGCAAGTAGAAAGGCAGGAACGTGGTCAGATTTGTTTTTTGAAAAGACAGATAGACTGGATGTGGAGTCTTGTAAATGTGAGGTTGGATCAACGCTATTGCAGTGATCCCTGGTGAGAAATCATGGTGTTTTGGATTAGGATGTTGGCTGTGTAGATAAAAGAGAATAAAATGGAAAGAATTTAGCTATATTTAAGACATAAAACAATCTATAAGAGTTATTAATGAATTGGGCATGTAGTGCAAGGGAGGAGGAAAGGTCAAGAATGACTTTCATATATCTCTTCAGCAACTGAGTATATGGTAATAGCATTTACTGAGAGTGATCACACTGGAGAAAACTACACATGAAAGAAAAGATTATAAATTCAGGCTTACACATATTTAGTTTGAGGTCCTTATAGCCAAGACAAGGTGTTGCAGAATATATAGATCTAGAGCTGAGAGGAGATGTCTATCATCAACATTGATAATTAAGGTTATGGCCATAGATGAGATGGCCTGGCAAGAGAGTACAAAGTGAGAGGAGGGGGCCTGGAACCTAGTACTAACAAACTCTGACATTTAGTGATGGGAGGAGGAGAACTGGCAGAGACTGAATTAGAGCAGCTAGAGAGGTAGAAGGGAAACATGAAGAATGGGAAATGAAAGGGAAAGGGAAACCAAGAGAAAAGAGTCTTTCAAGATGGAGGGAGTAATCAATGGAGAAGGGGCAGGGGTGAACACTCCAAGCATCAAATAGGACAAGAACTGGAAATTCTTTGATGGATTTAGAAACATCATGGTCACATGTAACTCTAGAAAGAGCCATTTTGTTAGAGTGAAGGAATTAAGTCCAAAGTGAAACGGGTCTTCAGAGGAGTTAGTGAAATGTGAGGAAATGGAGAAAGCGAATATAGAGTTTGATAAATTTTATTGTGAAGAGAAAAGAGAGGCTAATGGATGAAAGGGAAGCAACATTAAATGGTGCTTCTTTCTTCATTAAACAAGAGAGACTAAAGGATATTTAAATATTGATGAGAATGATCCAGCTGAGAGCGACAGATTGAATAAAGAGGAAAGAAAAGGGTTCATTGGCTAGATTGGTGAAAGAGTCTGCTGCTGGTATCATCCTGTGTTAATTGCAGGCTCAGACACCCCACATCACACCCCACAACACACACATGCACTCTTCTTCCTGGCTATCATAAGACATCATGGAAAAGGGTCCCTCTGCTGCCAAGAATTGACTCCAAGTTAGGCCTTCTGAACCAGAAGCACCCACTTTGGCCAAGCCTCTTTCTGATCCTTCAAACTTTAATGGTCTCTTGCTCCCTGAAAGCAGTCCAGTCCAGCCCTCCAAATTTGCTTCACATTTGCCCCAAGACCACAACCACAACAAATGTCTGGCCATGGACCTTCGGTGCCTTACTCTAGATAAAATCCTCTTCACTTGAATAGGATGGGAAGTGACAGAAATACATACTCACAAAATATCAGGACTATGCAATAGCCAGAAATATTTTTGTCATAGGAAGGACTGATGACCAATCTCTTACTCCATCTTAAGGAACTCCCAACTTCAAGGACAACCTGCAATTGTAAGCCAGATGTATACTCTTGATATTTCATCCCACATCAGGGCCCTCCCTGTATTTGCTTCATGAGTTTTTCTGTTAGGATTCTCTCTGGCTAGTTTTCCATTAATTTCAATATGGCTGTCACCTCCTACAAAAATTGAGGTCCATCTGTTTTACATTTCTTTCTGGGCCTTTTAACCTAACTTACTTCTTTGGAGAAAAATTTGAAAGCTGAAAGTAGTAGATAAAGATTTGTTTGCAGGAAAAAGCTGTCAGCACAGATGTATGGCATAATTTTTACCAAAAGTTCAATATTACTTTAATGTGTATTCAGAGGAAAAGCTATAAATATAATGTTCACTCTAAATGGGGTCATAAAAAAATAGAGTATTTTCATAGTTTTTTTAATGCAGACATTGGTTTGAGGTAGTTTTACACTCTATGATTTCTGATTCTCATGTGATTACTATTGGGGTTTCATAATAAAAGGAAGAAAGACAGGGTGGGCAGCTGGGAGAGAGGGAGGAAAAAAGAAGAAAAGAAAAGAAAGAAAGAAAAGAAAGAAAGAGAGAAAGAAAGAAAAGAAAAAAGAAAGAAACAAAGAAAGAAAGAAAAGCAAAGTAAGAGAAAGAAGAAAGAAAAAGGAAAAAAGGCAGGAAGGCAGGAAGGAAGGAAGAGAGGAAGAGAGGGAGGGAGGGAGGGAGGGACATGGTTTGGCTGAGTCCCCACCCAAAATCTCATCTTGAGTTATACTCCCCATAATCCTCACATGTCAAGGGTAGGACTAGGTGGAAGTAATTGGATCACGGGGAAGGATTCCCCCATGCTGTCCTTGTGATAGTGAGTGAGTCTCACAAGATCTGATGGTTTTATAAGTGTCTGGCATTTCCCCTGCTTGCACTCACTCCATCCTGCTGCCCTGTGAAGAAGGTGCTTACTTCTCCTTTGCCTTCTGCCACGATTGTAAGTTTCCTGAGGCCTCCCCAGCAATGCAGAACTGTGAGTCAATTAAACCTCTATCCTTTATAAATTACCCTGTCTCACGCATTTCTTCATAGCAGTGTGAGAACGGACTAATACAGTAAATTGGTACCAGGAGTAGGGTGCTCCTCTAAGGATACCCAAAAATGTGGGAAGTGACTTTGGAATTGGGTAACAGGCAGAAGTTGAAACAGTTTGGAGAGCTCAGAAGAAGACAGGAAAATGTGGAAAAGTTTGGAATGCCCTAGAGACTTGTTGAATGGCTTTGACCAAAATGCTGGTAGTGATGTGGACAACGAAGTCCAGACTGAGGTGGTCTCAGATAGAGATGAGAAAATTGTTGGGAACTGGAGCAAAGATGACTCTTGCTATGTTTTAACAAAGAGACTAGTGGCATTTTGCCCCTGCCATAGAGATGTGTGGAACTTTGAACTTGAGAGAGATTATTTAGGGTATCTGGTAAAAGAAATTTCTAAGCAGCAAAGCATTAAGAGGAAACAGAGCATAAAAGTTTGGAAAATTGGCAGCCTGATGGTGTGATAGAAAAGAGAAGTCTATTTTCTGGGGAGAAATTCAAGCCTGCTGCAGAAATTTGCATAAGTAATAAGGAACAGAATGTTAATCACTAAGGCAATGGGGGAAATATCTCCAGGCCATGTCAGAGACCTTCATGGCAGCCCTTCCCATCACAGGCCTACAGGTTTGGGAGGGAAAAATGACTTAGTGAGCCAGGCCCAGGGCCCACCTGCTATGTGCAGCCTCAGGACATGGTGTCCTGCATCTCAGCTACTTCAGCTTTAGCTGTGGCTAAAAGGGGCCACGGTACAGCTCAAGCCATTGCTTCAGAGGGTGCAAACCCCAAGCCTTGGTGACTTCCAAATGGTATTCAACCTGTGGGTGCACAGAAGTCAAGAATTGAGGTTTGGGAACCTCTGCCTAGATTTCAGAGGATGTATGGAAATCCCTGGATATCCAGGCAGGAGTTTGCTGCAGGGGCATAGGCCTCATGGAGAACTTCTGCTAGGACAGTGCAGTAAGGAAGTGTGGGGTTGGAGCCCCCACACAGAGTCCCCACTGGGGCGCTCACTACCTAGTGGACCTGTGAGAAGAGGGTCATCATCTTCCAGACCCCAGAATAGTAGATCCACCAACAGCTTGCACCACGTGCGTGGAAAAGCTGCAGATACTCAATGCCAGCCCATGAAAGCAGCCGGGAGGGGAGGTGCACCTTGCAAAGCCACAGGGAAGGAGCTCCCCAAGGCCATAGGAACCTACCTCTTGCATCAGCGTGCCCTGGAGGTGAGACATGGAGTCAAAGGAGATCATTTTGGAATGTTAAGGTTTAATGACTGCCTTTATGGAGTTTGGACTTGCATGGGGCCTGTAGCCCCCTTTTTGGACAATTTTTCCCATTTGGAATGGATGTATTTACCCAATGCCTTTACCCGCATTGCATCTAGGAAGTAACTAACTTGCTTTTGATTTTACAGGCTCATAGTCAGAAGGGACTTGCCTTGTCTCAGGTAAAACTTTGGACTTGGACTTTTGGGTTAATGCTGGAATGAGCTAACACTTTGAGGGACTATTGGAAAGGCATGATTGTGTTTTGAAATGTGAGAACATGAGATTTGAGAGGGGCAGGGGTGGAATGATACAATATGACTGTGTCCCCACCCAGAAGCTCATCTTGAATTGGAATCTCCATAATCACCATAGTCCCTACATGTCAAGGGCAGGACTAGGTGAAGGCAATTGGATCATGGGGGCAGGTTCTCCCATGCTGTCCTCATGATAGTGAGTGAATCTTACAAGATCTGATGGTTTTATAAGCATCTGGCATTTCACCCACTTGCACTGACTCCATCCTGCCACCTTGTGAAGAAGGTGCCTGCATCTTCTTTGCCTTCTGCCATGATTGTAAGTTTCCTGAGGTCTCCCTAGCAATGCAGAAAAGAATCGATTACCTCTTTCCTTTATAAATTATCCAGTATTGGACAGTTCTTTACAGCAGCATGAGAATGGACTAATACAGGAAGGAAGGAAGGAAGGAAGGAAGGAGAGAGAGAGAAAGAGAGAAAGAAAGAAAGAAAGAAAGAAAGAAAGAAAGAAAGAAAGAAAGAAAGAAAGAAAGAAAGAAAGAAAGAAAGAAAGAAAGGAAGGAAGGAAGGAAGGGAGAAAAAGAAAGAAAGAAGAAAGAAAAATCTTGTTCTATGATTTCTGATTCTTACATGATTGCTATTGGGGTTTTATAATGGAAGGAATGAAGGAAGGAAGGAAGGAAGGAGAAGGAAATAAAGAAAGAGGAAGAAAGGAAAGAAAGAAAGAAAGAAAGAGAAAGAAAGAAAGGAAGAAAGAAAGAAAGGAGGAAAGAAAGAAAGAAAGAAAGAAAGAAAGAAAGAAAGAAAGAAAGAAAGAAAGAGAAAGAAAGAAAGAAAGAAAGAAGAGAGAGAGAAAGATCTTGTTTTAGTTTTTTTCCCCTAAGAAGTTAACAAGCGCATGGGTATTTGGTTCAAAAGTGCAGAATCTTGTGATAATTCCTTTGGTTCCATCTCTGCCCATCTCATGCTAAGAGGTAGCACAATATAGTGATAAGATCCTGGGCTTTAAAGACAGATAGATATGAGCTCAAATACCAGTTCCATTGTTGGCTATCTATGAGATCCTGGGCAATTTTCAAACTCCTTGAGCCTTTGTTTCTTCATCCATAAAATGCTTAATAATGTAGACCTTGCTGGGTCATTGTAAGGATTACACAGAATTATATTTGCAAAGTTAATTACGAGTTAATAATTGAAGCCATTGATGCAAAATGGACTGAGATCCAACACACACATGCTGGTCTATCTCCTTCATGAGAGAAAAATCTAATTGGAATTAGAGCCATCTGTTGCATTTGGAGCCTTTCATACTAAATGGCCTCATTCATACTCAAGTTGTGACTCTCATAATGAAGGGGAACAAATGCTTCATAATCTGATAATGTCAGTGTTATTATTTCCCATGAAATATGCTTTCTCCATATGAGACCAGACTATGAGGTCTTCAGGGTGGGTCAGGAGGGGGTGTGTGTGATGAGCGTGTAATGAATGCTTGCTTTGATGAATACACTTGCTTCTTTAAGAGTGAGAGGAAATTGACCACAAGGCTTACTGATGGGGAAATGAATCAAACCATTTTCTATCTCTTCAACTCATAAATCCAGAGCATGCTTTTCCCCTTTGGGGTCTGCAAAGCCTGAGAAGCTTGAGTTCATGACATCAGAAATAACATAGCGTAGAAAACCCCAGTGAGGAGCAGATTCCTGAACGGTGAGTTTGGGTACTGGATTGGGAAGTTGGGGAGAGGGTCTAGAAGAAGGATCTACTAAATGACAAGAGAGGACATTGAGGAGAGTAAAAGAGGTTTGGTAAAAAGGAATAATTCTTCCTTCTGAAGGTCTAAGTCTGTAAGTTGCCTGCAT
This sequence comes from Macaca nemestrina, assembly GCF_043159975.1. NCBI lineage: Eukaryota > Metazoa > Chordata > Mammalia > Primates > Cercopithecidae > Macaca > Macaca nemestrina. The sequence goes on from NC_092128.1 coordinate 71,030,140, forward strand.
GCCTTTCCATGGTAGAGGGAGACAGAAAAATCTCATGTTCCCAGGTGGTGTTGCTCAGTGAGGCCCTGCTTTTCTAAAATGAATATGTGCACCATCTTTGAATTCTATTATTTATGTTTGCTCAGGGGAAGACTTGCAAGGAAAGAGTGCTTGGGAAAGAAAAGCCTTCGACTTCTCACTCACCCAGTAGGGAGTTCTCTGGCCATCCTACTGACCACTCATCCTCACACATTCTTGGTCACCACAGGAGGACCATGAGCCAACTGTGGCTGAGAGTACTCCACCAAGCAAGATGAAATTCCCAGATTTATTTCCACAACTCCCTGGGAGAGAGAAAAAGATGGGGCACTAGTTCAAGGGTACCTAGCTTGAGAGTTTCTTCTTGATGTGCCTTGTGAACCTTTCTACCAACAAAGCCTAACATTTCAGCTATGATGTTTGGCATGACCATCATCCCTTGTCAACTTTTACTACCCATTCCCAGCCTGCCTTCTTCTGTAATCCCAAACCTTGCCAAGCTTGATCATTTCCACACAAGATTCATACTTTCTTCACCTATCATAAGCTGGTTATCTGATCTGCATTCAGTTCAACTAAATTCACTTCAGTTAAACACACACATACCTAATATACATCTACTTTCCCTCATCCTTCCATTGGGGAAGAGATTTGAGTATCTGTAATAATGCATTTTGTGTGTGTGTGTGTGTGTGTGTGTGTGTGTGTGTGTGTTCATCTTGGTATATACATCATCTTGGTAGAAACAGAGACCAGTAGCGGGGAGTAGACTGCATCAGTGGGTATTGCGAGATAAATTATGTGGGAGGGAGAGATGGAAGAGACTTTTGGGTAGTTGGCATGTTGATGTGGAGGCTTTGGTGTGATGAATGGGTGAAAATAAATTTTGAGGTATTTTGCAGTGTGTTGCATTGTTTAAACCTCATGCCTCTCATTTAAGAATGCTGTCAGAAGTCATCCATGTAACTCTTCTAAGTCTCTTAGAATTGTATTTGGATTTTTATTTGGTTGTGTTTATAGCAGAATTAGACTTCAAGAGGGTTCTTCCATATCCAGGTTAAAGTCAGAACCCAGGATAGCTGAGTCAAGTCAAAGTAATTCAGGGCCAAAGAACAGAGGTCAAACTAACTCAGGACCAAAGTCTAGAGAAGAGTGATTTGGTGGGTTGGTTCTGGGGGGCAGTGGTGGCACATGGAACTCTCAGATAGCCATGCCACATATGGGTTAGAAATCCTGACTTAATTGAAGAAAAGTGTGGGGCCTGAGAACCTCCCCCTAGAGCTACAGCTTGCTATAAATTCCTCAAATTTTTAACATCAATCCTGGATTTATTTTAACAGTAATCTTCTGGATCAGAGACTTCACCAAAACTGATTTTAAAGCATAATCACGAGTGAGCCCAGCATTTTCATCTTTTCTGTAGAAACCCCTTCTGATGGCCTTTTTTAGATTCAGTATGTCCAGAACTGAACCCAGTCCCTTCACCCTGTCCCATTCCCTGTAGCTTTGTTGAGGTTACCAACCACCCAAGTAACCAGGAAAGAAACATTGATTCTTTCTCTCCCTCACTCTCTGTATCCAATTAGACAATCAATTCAGTTGTTTCTACTTCCTAAAGCTCATTATATATCATCCTTTCCTTTTGAACATATTGTCTTTATGTCAAATCCTCACCACTAGCTTCCCAACTAGTTTCCCAACTCCAATCCCTTTCATCATCTATTTCACCATCTACATTGTCAGCAGAATGATCTTTCTAAAATATTTTCATGGCCCTCCTTCGTCCACAGAATCCAGTCTAAACCCCTTAGCAAGTTTCATAATTTATTTTGTAGTCTGCCTTGACCTTCCCTTCTGGCCTCATGTCCTACTACCTTTCCTCAGTGCTCCTATGGGATAATATTGTCCCTCACACTCCATGTTTTTTTCACATCTCCAAGCTGTGACTTCTACCCAGAATATCCTTTGCTCATTTTGTGTACCTGCAAAGTTTGGCTCAAATATTACTTTCTCTGAATCCTTCCTTGATCTATCTCTATTAAAGTCAGTTTCTTCCTACTCAATAATCCCACAGTATTTTGTACATAACTCTATTATCATATTAATATAGTTCTTCTTTCATGTTTGTACTATGTACTAGCAAGTTGTAAAGTGGTATAGGACAGGGACCGTCCTATAACTAGTGTCTAAAATAGTATCTCCCACAAATACTTTTAGTATTTGTTGGGTGATTAAATTTAAACTATATTGAAACACCATATGCTTATTCCTACACGATAACTGATAAGTTATTAGGATAATTTAAAACTAAGCAAAGAGCCATATAGGAATAGAAGGATGCTTTCTTAATCTAATAGACTAAAAACTAAAAAAAATCTATACTAACCCATACTTAATGTGAAATATTGAATGCATTTCCTCTGAGGTCAAGAATGAGACAAAGATGTACACTATCACTAGGTCTCTCCAGCACTTACTGGAGGTACCACCATGTGATAGGGCAAGACAAAAGAAAGAATAACCTATGCAAAATTACATTTAGCTATACATGACAGATTAGTGTACTTTACACACAATATATTTTTTCCAAAAATATATTATAGATAATATATATTATACCAAAAGAACTCTACACTAAACAGAGACAATAGGATATAGTTATTTTCAAATATTAACTTAATTATTCTCTTTAAACTGGGCTTGTAGCTATAGTTTAATACCCATTTAGGCAAATATGCATTTTTATTGCCTATTTTCAGGATTGCTCACTATAGCCTCCAGTCTAGCATGTGATGGAGTACCAGGAATGGGGTAACTGGGCTAATTCTTCACAGAGAGAGCTTATTCAACATGTGACTGGTATAAAAGCTGCTCCCAGCCATGCCTGCTAGGTTTTAGAGGTAATTTCTCAAGGAAGTCTTATCATTGCCATTGGTCTTATCCCAGATTTAGCAAAAATTGCAAGGGGGTAACCAGGTAAACATTTACCTGTTTAGTATTTGTAAAGTATATCCTCTAGATTATTTTCATCAGAATCACCTGAAACTTTGGAGTCAGGCTTTAGATATAATTCACATGCCATACATTTTCCCCCGTTAAAATGTGCAATCCAGTGGTTTTTCATATATTCACAAGGTTGTGAAATCATCACCGCTATCTAATCCCAGAACATTTCATCACCTCAAAAAGAAACTGTACTCATTAGCAGTCACTTCTCATTTCCCACCTCCGTCAGCACCTGAAAGCCACTCATCTACTTTGTGTCTATGAAGTTGCCTATTCTAACCATCTCGTATAAGTGAAATCGTACAATATGTGGTCCTTTGTAAAAGACAACACATTTTAAAGCAAAATTAGTAACACTGTCAGGTGGAGTATATAACAGATATAAAAGTAAAAGGAGGCTGGGCACAGTGGCCCACGCCTGTAATCCCAGCATTTTGGGAGGCCGAGGTGGGTGGCTTACAAGGTCAGGAGATCAAGACCATCTTAGCCAACATGGTGAAACCCCATCTCTACTAAAATACTAAAAATTAGCCAGGCCAGGCGTGGTGGCTCATGCCTGTAATTCCAGCTACTTGGGAGGCTGAGGCAGGGGAATCACTTGAACCTGGGAGGCAGAGGTTGCAGTGAGCTGAGATCTCACTGTGTCTGGAATTGGTTCCTTCCAGTGGGTTCTTGGTCTCGCTGACTTCAAGAATGAAGCCGTAGACCCTCACAGTGAGTGTTACAGTTCTTAAAGATGGTGTGTCCAGAGTTTGTTCCTTCCGATGTTCAAATATGTACAGAGTTTCTTCCTTCTGGTGGGTTCATGGTCTCGCTTGACTTCAGGAGTGAAGCCATGGACCTTCGCAGTGAGTGTTACACCTCTTAAAGATGGCACATCCAGAGTTGTTTGTTCCTTCTGGTGGGTTTGTGGTCTCGCTGACTTCAGGAGTCAGACCTTCACAGTGAGTGTTACAGCTCATAAAGGTAGTGTGGACCCAAAGAGTGAGCAGCAGCAAGATTTATTGTGAAGAGCGAAAGAACAAAACTTCCACAGCATAGAAGCGGACCCCAGCAGGTTGCCCCTGCTGGCTCAGGTGGCCAGCTTTTATTCCCTTATTTGGCCCTGCCCACATCCTGCTGATTGGTCCATTTTACAGAGTGCTGATTGGTCCATTTTACAGAGTGCTGATTTGTCTGTTTTTACAGAGTTCTGATTGGTGTGTTTACAATCCTTTAGCTAGACAGAAAAGTTATCCAAGTCCCCACTTGACTCAGAAGCCCAGCCAGCTTCACCTCTCAATCCCCCCTCTAAACAGGACATCCCAACTGCTGTTGGGAATTGGGCAATGACCACTCTAGCTACTTCCTGCTGGATAGCAGTAAAGAAGGGGCCCTGCAGTTGTAGTGTTCTCTGGGGGGGAACTCTTTAGACTAGTGAAAGGGCCAGCAGGTCAGTCCAGGGGTCCTTGGTAGAAGTTGTTAGTTGAGCTCATTTGGGGTTCCATTTGTAAGACCATCTGTAGCTTGACGGCCTCGATTCTACAGGAAACAAATTTGACAGGGAAGTTAAGAATACAGGGCCTGAAGGTGAGTAATAGCAAGATGGCTGCCATGGGACCTAGAAAGGGGAGAAGCCATGTTGCCCAACTCCAGAGGTTGGTGTAAGAGTTTGAAAGGCATTGTCTGATTTCAGAAGCGTTTTCCTATAAATGCCGGGCAGCATCTTATACTATCCCTAACTGGTTAGTGTAAAAACAACACTCTTCACCTAAGAAGGTGCAGAGTCCTCCTTTCTCAGCAGTGAGGAGGTCGAGGCCTCGGCAATTTTGGAGAGTCACTGCTGTCAAAGAGTCTATTTGGGATTGTAGAGTAAGGATAGATTTCGTTATTTCTTGCAAATTGTCTGAGAAATCCTTTGAGAGTGTGAATCCTTTGAGAGGATAATGAAGTAGATAAACTGGCTATTCCAGTTCCTGTAGCAGTAGCCATTCCTAACCCTATAAGTAGAGGTATTAGTTGTATGGCTCTGTGCTGATGGACTTAAGCTTTGAGGGGTACTGATAGGGTCTGATTTCCTGGGGCAATGTTAATGTTGAGACTTAGAAAGACTAAGGTGCAAGTGCCTGTCCAGTTAGTGGGGAGGCAGATATAGGTCGACGTTCCACATAAGAAGAATATACCTTGACTGAGTAGACAGAACTGGTTGTGTATGTTACAAAGGTGTGTGAGTTTGTTGTTTTCATTTTCCTATACTCCTAGAATACTTGCCAAGGTAGCTCCGGTGAGTGACTGGAGAGGGGTGTTAGGAGCAAACCGAGTGGCTCCCTGTGTTCTGTTTTCCCATTGGAGAAGAAATCATTTTGTATCTACTAGGAACCATTCGAGAGAGTGATTGAAAGAGGGGATGAGAAGGCATTCACTAGTGGTGGGGGCACTGTAGCAGGGAGTCTGGGTGAATGGTCATGCAGGGAGTATATTTGCCATTACAAAACCTGGACTGTTTGTTAAGCAGGGAGGAGGTGATGATTTTTGGGGGCCCTGAGAAGCAGACAAACCATCTGAATGGAGCTGTTTGGGTGACTCAGAAGTTACTATGATCAGCTGGGGCTTGAAGTTGCAGGGTGTAATAACACTGATGGGGTAGTAGGTGCCCCAGGGGCAGGCCTGATAACGGGTTGCGTTGGATGCATAAAGGGGCTTGGAAAGTTAAGATGGTATTTGTAGTTACAGGGCTGCATATGGGCTTTTCATTGCTTGTGTAATAGGTGAGGTTGGAAATGTAAGAACATAAAAGTTGGATTGCACGTCCTATTAGGGTATTCTTGGTTGTATCAGAGATGGGGAAGTCAGCTAATGATTGCATATTTAGAAGTCGGAAAGGGTCTTTTCCTTCATAACAAAAGTGGTAGGTTAAGTTGGTAAAGACCCAGTTTTTTGTGGGAATGGAAGTGGCAACATAAGCAGAAGTTGATGAGGGATACAAAGCCAACAGTCATTGCCAGGGAAGGATTGGACTGGTTTAACAGAGAGTGGGTTAAATTGAGAGTCTTGTAGAGGTAATTAGGAGCTAGTGGAAGGGGTGGGGTGATTGTATGAGGTATCCAAGGAAGCAAGTGGGATAGATAGGCAAAGAGTAAATAGGAAGGTAAAGAGGGTGCTCTGGAAGACGAGATCATCTTATCCAGTCTGAATTAAAGATAGGAGTAAATTGCTGTCAGAAGGAAGGAAGATAGAAAGAAGGTTGTTGTGATTAGGATTTTCATCCTGGCAGGAGCTATAGTATATAGTCCTATCACAAAGAGTATGGTTAGTATGCTGCTTAATAATATGATGAAACAGTAAAAGGATTCCATTAAAGGGGCAAGGAGAGGTGTTAAAGATTAGGTAGGTTTTCACTTATCTTTTTTAAGGAGGAAGGAGTTTTTCTTCAGCATCAGTGATAGGAGGCTTTTTAGTCTGAGATGTTTCCTTCCAAAATAGGAGATGCAAGTCTTCCAATGGTTCGCAGGTGTATCGAGGCTGGTCTGACTGATCTTGGGACTCCTGAGCTGATGGTCCCGCAGGTTCCTCAGGGGTTGTCCAAAATTTAACTCAGGTGTGGTAAATCCGAGATTCCACTCCTGCCACCTTAACTGCAGTGGGGGTAGAGAGGATTACGAGTATGGTCCTTTGCACAAAGTGTCTGCAGATGGGGAGGTAGGGGGAGAGATTTGACCAACACTAGATCTCCTGGTTGAAACAACTCTGCTCCCTTTTCTCTGTGACATCCTTCAGGTAGGTTTTTAAGGTTTTGTTGATATTTTGCCAAAGAAGTTATGTCTTTGACCAACTTGGCCATTTCCTGATCAAGTAGGAGGTCATTTGTGAGAAAAGGTCGTTCATACAGCATTTCATATGAACTGAGCCCCATTCTGTAAGGAGAATTTCAGATTCTCAGCAAGGCCATGGGCAAAAGAGTAGGCCATGGGAGATGAGTTTCTTGTGTTAGTTTCCTTAAGTGCCTCTTGAGTGTTTCATTTGCCTTCTGGACCTTCCCTGAGGATTGTGGCCTCCAGGCACAGTGAAGGTAATATTGTATCCTTAGTGCCCTGGAAATTCCCTGAGTTACTGTGGCTTTAAAAGCCAGACCATTGTCGCTCTATAAGCTTTGGGGGAGCCCAAATCTAGGAATTATTTCATGAATTAGGACTTTAATCACTTCCTGAGCCTTCTCTGTCTTGCAGGGGAAAGTTTCTATCCAATTTGTAAAGGTATCAACACAGACCAACAAGTATTGAAATCCGTTTGACTTAGGTAATGGGTGAAGTCTAACTGCCAGTCCTTTCCAGGATGGTGACCTATTCTTTGTTCCCCCAAAGGGGCCTTACGATGGACCAAGGGATTATTCCTTTGCACGCCTCACAGGCTTTGACTACCTGTTAAATGGTCTGGAGGAGATTTGGCCCTGTAAATACAGATTTGGTCATTTGATGAGTGTTTTCAATACCCATATGAAAAGTTTGGTGGAAGGTTTTAAGTATTTTCCACTGGCTGGCTTCGGGTATAAGTACCTTTCCTTCTTCTGTTGTTAACCACCCCGAGGAGAGAAAACTATGCCCCTGTGAAAGTCCCCATTCTGTTTCAGTCGGGGAATACTGGGGTTTAATCTCTTGGAGGGAGTTGTTCCATACCAAGGGTCCTTCTGTAGGTATTTCTAATGGAAGGTTCTACCTGGCAGCAATTTTGACCTCAGCATCTGCCTGACTGTTTCCTTCTGCCTTTTCTCCTTCACCTTTCTGATGGCTTTGGCAGTGTACGACTGCCACCTCCTTGGGTTTTTGCACTGCATGCAATAACTCCATAATTTCCTTGTAGTATTTAATGGGGGTTCCCCCAGAGGTTAGGATCTCCCTTTCTTTCCATATTGCAGCATGGGCATATAGGATTAGATAAACATACTTGCTGTCTGTGTACATATTTATTCTTTTTCCCTTTCCCAATTCTAAGGCTCAGGTAAATGCCACTAGTTCTGCTAACTGGGTGCTGGTCCCTGGGGGAAGAGGCTTACTTTCAAGTATGGTTACATCACTAACTATGGAATAACCTGCCCTTTGTATCCCATTCTCCACAAATGAATTTCCATTGGTATATAGGTTAAGGGCAGGATTACCTAAGGGGACTTCTAAGAGATCATCTCAGGCAGCATAAATCTGGACTATAATTTGTTGGCAGTCATGCTCGATTGGTTCCCCCATCCTCTGGGAGAAAAGTGGCAGGGTTGAGGACCATGCATGTACATATTTGAAGCAGCAGTCCATCAAGCAGTAGCACCTGGTATCTAAGTAGGCAGTTGTCTGATAGCCATAAACTTCCTTTGGCACCTAGTATGCCATTTACATCATGAGTAGTCCAGACAGTGAGATCCTTTCCTTGTATTATTTTGATAGCCTCTAACACTAAGACGGCCACCGCCACAACCACCTTTAAATAGTGAAGCTAGTCTTTTGCTACTACATCAATTTCCTTACTTAGGTATGCCACTGGTTGTGGGGTTGTCCCATGAATCTGAGTGAGGACTCCAAGAGCTATCCCTGCTCTATCTGTGACGTATAAAGAGAAGTTTTGTCCTCTGGGAAGGCTTAAAGCTGGAACTTGTACTAGGGCCTGCTTAAGGTTCTGAAGGCTGTTTCTGACCCTGGTTCCCATTCTACTAAATGAGTATTTGCCCTCTGGGTCTCCTTGATTAGAGTATAGAGTGGTCTGGCCATATCGCTGTATCTAGGGATCCATAGTCGGGAAAAGCCAGTGATTCCAAGGAACCCCCACAACTGTTTTAATGTTTTAGGGTGAGGATATGCCAGTATAGGCTGTATTCATTCCTTGCTGAGGGCCCTGGTCCCTCTGGCTAAGATTAGGCCTAGGTATTTGACCTGCTGTAGGCAAAGCTGGGCCTTCAACCTAGACGCCTTGTACCCTTTTTTTTTTTTTTTTTTTGAGACGGAGTCTTGCTCTGTCTCCCAGGCTGGAGTGCAGTGGCCGGATCTCAGCTCACTGCAAGCTCCGCCTCCCGGGTTCAGGCCATTCTCCTGCCATCTGCCTCCCGAGTAGCTGGGACTACAGGCGCCTGCCACCTCGCCCGGCTAATTTTTTTGTATTTTTTTAGTACAGACGGGGTTTCACCTTGTTAGCCAGGATGGTCTCGATCTCCTGACCTCGTGATCTGCCCGTCTCGGCCTCCCAAAGTGCTGGCATTACAGGCTTGAGCCACCGCGCCCGGCCGCCTTGTACCCTTGATTGGCTAGAAAGTTCAAGAGATCTAGAGTAGCCTGCTGGCATGAGACTTCTGAACTGGTAGCCAAAAGTAAATGATCCACATACTGAAGGACCAGGGTGTCTGGACTTGAGAAGTGGCCTAGATCTTGGGCCAGCGCCTGACCAAACAGATGAGGGCTATCCTTAAACCCTTGGGGCAAGACCATCCACATAAGTTGGGATGTGTGATCTGTGGGATCCTCAAAGGCAAAGAGAAACTGGGAGTCAGAGTGCAGGCGAATACAGAAGAAGGCATCCTTGAGGTCCAGAACAATGAACAATTCTGCTTCCTCTGGTATTTCAGAGAGCAGGGTATAGGGGTTGGGTACATCTGGATATATAGGAATTACTGCCTCATTGATGAGTCTAAGATCTTGCACTAGTCTCCACTGACCATTTGTTTTTTGTACTCCTAGAATTGGGGTGTTGCAGGGACTGCTGCATTTCCTTACTAAGCCTTGAGCTTTTAAATGTTTAACAATATCCTGTAATCCTTCATGAGCTTCAGGCCTTAAGGCCTTTGATAAGGAAAAGTGGTGGGGTCTTTTAACCTGATTTGGACTGGGCGGGCATTTTTTGCCCTTCCAAATTGTCCTTCCAATGCCCAGACTTCAGGGTTGATTCCCTCCACAAGTAGGGGACAACAAATGGGTAACTTGTTCCCCATATTCATGTAGATAATAGCTGCAGCTTTGGCTAAAAATTCCCTCCCTAATAAGGGTGAGGGACTTTCAGGCATAACAAGAAAGGCATGTGAAAAGAGCAGTCTCCCAATTACAACTGAGGTTGTGGGAGAAATACCTGGTTGCAGACTGTCCCAGGATTCCTCGGATGGTAACGAACCTTGAGGACAGTTGTCCAGGACAGGAAATTAACACTGAGAAGGCCACGCCAGTGTCAGGAGGAAGTCAATTTCCTGGCCCTCAATGGTTAAACATACCCGGAGCTCAGTGGGAGTGATGACATGAGCTGGCACTTGCCCCAGGCACCCTCAGTCCTATTGTTGGATCATCTGATGGGGGCTTCTGGCCCAGAGAAACATTGCACTCTGGGGCAGTGCACCTTCCAGTGATTGCCTCGGCATAGCAGATATGGACGAGGGGGCGGCTTGTTTCTCATTGGACAATCTTTTTTAAAGTGTCCTTGTGAACCACACTGATAACAAGCCCTACTGGGTGATTGACCTGCTCCATTTTCTGTCCTCTCTGAACCACCAAGGTTTGTTTGTCTGAGGGCCATGACTAAGGCTGCAGCCTTTCTCTGATCTCGCTTTTCCTTTGGGCCTGTTCCTCTTGGTCCCTAATATAGAATACCGAGGTTGCCAGGTATAATAATGCCTCCAGATTTTGTTCAGGGCCCAAGGCTCGCTTTTGGAGCTTTCTCCTGATATCTGCGGCTGATAGGGTAATAAATTTATCTTTTAGAATCAACTGACCCTCGAGTGAGTCAGGTGACAGCGGAGTATATTTTCTTAAGGCCTCCCATAAGTGCTCAAGGAAGGCAAAAGAATTTTCTTCCTTTCCCTGAGTTATGGTAGACATCATTGAATAATCCATTGGCTTTTTCTTAATTCTCCTTAGTCCTTCTAGAACACAGGTCAACAGATGTTTACAACTCCAGTCCCCATGATCTGAGTTGAGATCCCAGTGGGGATCCATACTGGGGACGACTTGCTGACTGGTAGGGAATTTGTCTCTTTCTTCAGCTGTCATTCTATCATTCACTTGACTAAGATACCAGGTATCTCCAAATTCTCAGGCTGCAGCTAAAGCCACATTCTTTTTTTTTTTTTTTTTTTTTTTTTTTTTGAGACGGAGTCTTGCTCTGTCACCCAGGCTGGAGTGCAGTGGCCGGATCTCAGCTCACTGCAAGCTCCTCCTCTCGGGTTCACGCCATTCTCCTGCCTCAGCCTCCCGAGTAGCTGGGACTACAGGCACCCGCCACTTCGCCCGGCTAGTTTTTTGTATTTTTTAGTAGAGACGGGGTTTCACCGTATTAGCCAGGATGGTCTCGATCTCCTGACCTCATGATCCACCCGTCTCGGCCTCCCAAAGTGCTGGGATTACAGGCTTGAGCCACCGCGCCCGGCCTATAGCCACATTCTTTTCATTAAAGGCCAGGGTTTGATCTAACAATAGCATGACATCTCTCCAAGTGAGATCAAAGGTTTGCCCTAGACCCTGTAGGACATCTATGTACCTATCAGGATCATCCGAAAACTTCTCCAGGTCTGCCTTGATCTGCTTTAAATCAGAGAGGGAGAAAGGGACATGTACCTGGGTTGGGCCAAATTCCCCTCTCCCTACAGCTTGAAGGGGACATAACCGATAGCCCGGGGGTTTTTGTGGTCCTTTGGAGATTTCTTTGCTTATTTCCTTCTGGGCAGGGGAAATTAGAGGAGGCTTATCATTAATAGGAAGGGGAGCTATAGGGAGGCTAGGATATGGGAGTAAGCTCAGAAGTCCTCCTGTGGGATGTAAATTGGAAGCTTTGCATAGTTGTGTATTCTCCTTCAATGAAAAGAAAGTTTGGACCTAAGGTATTTCACTTCATTTGCCTTTCCTCTTACAGAAAAGGTCACTCTGCAGGATAGTATTGTAATTTATACTTCCCTCAGGTGGCCATTTTTCCCCATCAGAGAGAGAATATTGGGTCCAGGCCATAGTGCAGAAAAAATTGTGCTGACTCTTTTTCAGGGTTTGCGGGTCAAATTGGTCCCAATGGCTTAGCATGCATTTCAAGGGTGACCCTGTTGATGCCTGAGTGTTTCCCATCTGAAAGACAAAACCACCTGTGGTTTTGGTTTGTTTGTTTCTCCCCCTGCCGAAGAACCTGCAACTGGTCCCTGGACCCTGCTGATTGGAATAGTTGCACTCACCAACACAGCAGCAGAAACACCTCTTGCCCAAGAACGAACAACGGTCCCTGAACCCTGCTGATCAGAATAGTTGCGCTCACCGATGCAGCAGCGGAAACACTAGTTTTCCTCCTAGACCACAAGGAGGACTGAGAAATATTGGATTTAGTGGCCCTTACTGATGCATTCTTGAAAATCTCCACCCTTGCCTGTCCTCCTAGACCACAAAGAGGACTGAGAAAAATCAGATTTAGCGGCCCTTGCCAACACATTCTTGAAAATCTGCACCCTTGCCTGTCCTCCTAGACCACAAAGAGGACTGAAAAAAATTGGATTTAGTGGCTCTTACTGACACATTCTCAAAAACCTGCTAGAGTCCTAAGCATTCTCCTGTTAGTATTGGGACTTTACTTGTGTCCTATAAGGATGTTATGACCCCAGAATGAAGTGGAGGGCCACACCATGAGGGAGGGAAGGGATCTCCAGAGTTGGAAGAGTGATGCCTTTTGTCCTCACTTATATGAATAGAAAGGATACAATTTCTGAGGCTCCCCATATCCTAGCTCCAGGAATAGCTTTTGTTAGGCCTGCTTGTCTGAGGAGGGATCCTAAAATTCCAGATAGTACCCCCCTATGACAGGACTTTGGGCAAAAATTATGTCTTTCTGATTGGTGAGCCCAGGTGCCTAAAGAAGGGTACAGAGTCCTGGAGTTTATACTAGAAATCATTCTTGTAGGAAAAACTGGAAAAGCACCGGAGACAGGGAGTGGTTTTTAGAAGTGGGACTAGCCTCAGAGAAGAGAGGTGAAAGGAAGTTTGTCTGACAGGCATTAGGACCCAGGAGGTAAGGGTCAGGATAGATAGGATAGATGGGTGAGTCTCACTTGGGCGACATGACTTTGAGAGTTCTGCTCATGGCCGCAGGGTCAACCAACTTTTTGTTGGGACCCTGGAGCTGAATGGCTTTCCTCTCTGTTGACTCTCAGCTCAGCCCAGAAGTACAGGAAAAGCGGAAGCTGGTTCCAGGCAAACCAATGCTCCCAACTCTGAAGAGTCCGGGGTTGTTAGAGAGCCCTTTCCCAGAAAGCCCGACACCCATGTCTTTAGTCTGGCGGCCGTGCTAGTCGCTTCTAACTGGCCGACAGGGCCCAGTATTTAGTCCCCAAATTCTAAGGAAAAACAGGACAGAATATCAAGTGAAAGTGGTCCAACAGTATGCACTGCTTGGCAGTAGGCAATAGTCCCATCTGGGTCACCAAAATATGTCCAGAATTGGTTCCTTCTAGTGGGTTCTTGGTCTCGCTGACTCAAGAATGAAGCAGCAGACCCTCACAGTGAGTGTTACAGTTCTTAAAGATGGTGTGTCCAGAGTTTGTTCCTTCAGATGTTCAAATGTGTACAGAGTTTCTTCCTTCTGGTGGGTTCGTGGTCTCGCTTGACTTCAGGAGTGAAGCCACACACCTTTGCAGTGAGCGTTACAGCTCTTAAAGTTGGTGCATCTGGAGTTGTTTGTTCCTCTTGGTGGGTTCCTGGTCTCACTGACTTCAGGAGTAAAGCCGCACACCTTTGCAGTGAGTGTTACAGCTCATAAAGGTAGTGTGGACCCAAAGAGTGAGAAGCAGTAAGATTATTGTGAAGAGCAAAAGAACAAAGCTTCCACAGTGTGGAAGGGGACCCGAGCAGGTTGCTGCTGCTGGCTTGAGTGGCCAGCTTTTATTCCCTTATTTGACCCTGCCCACGTCTTGCTGATTAGTCTGTTTTACAGAGGGCTGATTGGTCCATTTTACAGAGTGCTGATTGGTCCATTTTTACAGAGTGCTGATTGGGGCATTTATAAACCTTTGGCTAGACACAGAGCACTGATTGGTGTGTTTAAAATCCTTTAGCTAGACAGAAAAGTTCTCCAAGTCCCCACCTGACTGAGGAGCCCAGCCAGCTTCACCTCTCAGCACCACTGCACTCCAGCCTGGCAACAGAGCAAGACTCCATCAAAAAAAAAAAAAAAAAAAGTAAAAGGAATAACAATAATACCATAAATATTTAGAGTGAGGAGGGGAGGGTGATAGGCAGAATATGATCCCACAAAGATGTCCACATTCTAATCTCTGGGACCTGTGAATACGTTACATTTCATGACAAACGGGAATTCAGATTGCAGATGGAATTAAGGCTGTGAATCAGCTGACTCTGAAACAGGAAGGTTATCCTGGATGGGCTCAATCTAATCATATGAGCTCTTATAAGTGAAAGAATAAAGCAGAAGAATGGGTCAGAAATGTGTTGTGAAAATAACTTAACTCACCAGTGGTTGCTGGCTTTGAATATGAATGAAGGTGGCTACAAGCCAAGAAATGTAGTGGCCTCTAGAAACTAAGAATGATCCTCGCTTTACAGCCAGCAAGAAAATGAGAGTCTTCATCCCAAAATCTCAAGTAACTGAATTCTGCCAACAACCTGAAGGAGTGGGAAATGGATTCTCCCCTAGAGCCTCCAGAAAGGAACACAGCCCTGCCAACACTTTGGTTTTAGCCTAGTGAGATCTATGTCAGAATTCTGGCTTACAGAACTGTAAGATAATACATTTGTATTGTTTTAGCCTCTAAATTTATGGTAAATTATTATGACAGCAATAGAAAACTAACACAGCAGGTACATGGAATTATGTACAGTTACACAACTAACAGTATGTTACTTGTAATATTGTTTTACAATATTGTAACTTGTGAAGTAAGAAGTAGAAAGTTTCAGATATGAAGTAGGAAGTATAAAATTTTCTATTATCAACTATAAATGTGCTTTGATTAAATTAAGAATATACTTTGTTAGTCCTAGAGCAACTATGTAAAAACAGAATAATAAAAAGATGTTTAGCCAAGACACAAATAGAAGATGGGGCACTAAAAATATTTGAGTAACCCAAAAGAAGACAAGAAATGAACCATAGAAGACTAAAAAAAAAACCCAAGAGACAAATGGAAAACCAACAACAAAAGGGTAGACTTAAACCCAACCACATAAAAATTACAATAAATGTAAATGGACTAAACCATTCAATTAGATTACTGAGCTGGATAAAAACAACAAGACCAAACAAGATGTAGCCTATAATAAATGCATATAGCTATATAAAAATTTTAAAGTAAAACAATGGTAAAAATGTGTATTATGCAAATAGCAAGCATAAGGAAATTCATATGAAAATATTAATTTCAGACTTTAAGAGAAAAGGTATTAGGATATTATAAGAGATAAAAAGGGCATTTTATAATGATATGACTTCCTCATGCCCCTAAATATTCTTCCACTGAATGAGAGCTTCAAAATTTATAAAACAAAAACTGACGGAATCAAGGGAGAGAAACAAGCACATTTGCGATCATAATTAGAAACTTTAACGCAAATCTCTTGGTAATTGAAGAGACAAGTAGACAAAAATATTCAGACATGAAAGACCTGAACAAACTATTAAGCAAATTTACCTAATTAACTTTTATAGAACACTATACCCAATAAATGAAAAAACATATTAATTTATAATACACATGAAATATTCACCGAGATGTATTGGGCCATAAAATAAATCTCAATACATTTCAACAAAGCATGTTCTCTGACTAGATAGAAATTACATTAATAACTATAGATAAGTTGTCACAAAAATGGAAATAAAATTACACACTTTTCAGTAACCCATGGGTTAAAGAAGTAATGAAAAGGGAAATTAGAAAATAAAAGTGAAAGATAACAAAAACACAAAATATCAAAATCTGTAAGATATATAATGCAGTACTGATAAATTTATTGCTTTTGTGCTTATTCTAAAAAATAAAGTTTAAAAAATCTATTTCAACTTTTAAAAACTAGAAAAAGGAGAGCAAAGTAAATAAGAAAAAGGACATAATAATGGCAACGGCAAAAAGAAGGAAATAAAAAAACAGACTCACCCGAGAGAGAGAGGGAACATAGATTTTCAATATCAGAAATGAAAGAGAAGTATACTAAAGATGCTAATGAAAAGTAATAGGAAATATCAACATAAAATAGTGAAATACCTTGAAAAACACATCCCACCCCATTTGACTCAAAAAATAAAAAATGTAAATAGCCCTGTATCTATGAATAAATTAAATTCATAATTAAAATTATAAGCATATATTAAAATTCACAATTTAAAACCTTCTAATTTATTTTTGAAAATTGGTATTTTAATAATAAAATTTCTATCAATAACATCAATTTTTTTTTAATACTTTAAGTTCTAGGGTACATGTGCACAACGTGCAGGTTTGTTACATATATATACATGTGCCATGTTGCTGTGCTGCACCCATTATCTCATCATTTACATTAGGTATATCTCCTAATGCTATCCTTCCCCCCTCCCCCCTCCCCCCTCCCCACAATAGGACCCGGTGTGTGATGATCCCCTTCCTGTGTCCAAGTGATCTCATTATTCAATTCCCACCTATGAGTGAGAACATGCGGCATTTGGTTTTCTGTTCTTGAGATAGTTTGCTGAGAATTATGGTTTCCAGCTGCATCCATGTCCCCACAAAGGACACGAACTCATCCTTTTTTATGGCTGCATAGTATTCCATGGTGTATATGTGCCACATTTTCTTAATCCAGTCTGTCATTGATGGACATTTGGATTCATTCCAAGTCTTTGCTATTGGGAATAGTGCTGCAATAAATATACGTGTGCATGTGTCTTTATAGCAGCATGACTTATAATCCTTTGGATATATCCCCAGTAATGGGATGGCTGGGTCAAATGGTATTTCTAGTTCTAGATCCTTGAGGAATCACCACACTGTTTTCCACAATGGTTGAACTAGTTTACAATCCCACCAACAGTGTAAAAGTGTTCCTATTTCTCCACATCCTCTCCAGTACCTGTTGTTTCCTGATTTTTTAATGATTGACATTCTAACTGGTGTGAGATGGTATCTCATTGTGGTTTTGATTTGCATTTCTCTGATGGCCAGTGATGATAAGCATTTTTTCATGTGTCTGTTGGCTGTATGAATGTCTTCTTTTGAGAAATGTCTGTTCATATCCTTTGCCCACTTTTTGATGGGATTGTTTGTTTTTATCTTGTAAATTTGATTGAGTTCTTTGTAGGTTCTGGATATTAGCCCTTTGTCAGATGAGTAGATTGCAAAAATTTTCTCCCATTCTGTAGGTTGCCTGTTCACTCTGATGGTCGTTTCTTTTGCTGTGCAAAAGCTCTTTAGTTTAATTAGATCCCATTTGTCAATTTTGGCTTTTGTTGCCATTACTTTTGGTGTTTTAGACGTGAAGTCCTTGCCCATGCCTATGTCCTGAATGGTATGACCTAGGATTTCTTCTAGGGTTTTTATGGTATCAGGTCTAACATTTAAGTTTCTAATCCATCTTGAATTAATTTTCATATAAGGAGTAAGGAAAGGATGCAGTTTCAGCTTTCTACTTATGGCTAACCAATTTTCCCAGCACCATTTATTAAATAGGGAATCCTTTCCCCATTTCTTGTTTTTCTCAGGTTTGTCAAAGATCAGACAGCTGTAGATGTGTGGTATTATTTCTGAGGGCTCTGTTCTGTTTCATTGGTCTATATCTCTGTTTTGGTACCAGTACCATGCTGTTTTGCTTACTGTAGCCTTGTAGTATAGTTTGAAGTCAGGTAGCATGATGCCTCCAGCTTTGTTCTTTTGGCTTAGGATTGTCTTGGCAATGCGGGCTCTTTTTTGGTTCCACATGAACTTTAAAGCAGTTTTTTCCAATTCTGTGAAGAAACTCATTGGTAGCTTAACGGGGATGACATTGAATCTATAAATTACCTTGGGCAGTATGGCCATTTTCACAATATTGATTCTTCCTATCCATGAGCATGGTATGTTCTTCCATTTGTTTGTGTCCTCTTTTATTTCACTGAGCAGTGGTTTGTAGTTCTCCTTGAAGAGGTCCTTTACATATCTTACAAGATTCCTAGGTATTTTATTCTCTTTGAAGCTATTGTGAATGCGAGTTCATTCATGATTTGGGTCTCTGTTTGTCTGTTACTGGTGTATAAGAATGCATGTGATTTTTGCACATCAATTTTGTATCCTGAGACTTTGCTGACGTTGCTTATCAGCTTAAGGAGATTTTGGGCTGAGATGATGGGGTTTTCTAAATATACAATCATGTCATCTGCAAACAGGGACAATTTGACTTCTTCTTTTCCTAACTGAATACCCTTTATTTCTTTCTCTTGCCTGATTGTCCTAGCCAGAACTTCCAACACTATGTTGAATAGGAGTAGTGAGAGAGGGCATCCCTGTCTTGTGCCAGTTTTCAAAGGGAATGCTTCCAGTTTTTGCCCATTCAGTATGATATTGGCTGTGGGTTTATCATAAATAGCTCTTATTATTTTGAGATACATTCCATCAATACCGAATTTATTGAGAGTTTTTAGCATGAAGTTTTTAGTTGAACTTTGTCAAAGGCCTTTTCTGTATCTATTGAGATAATCATGTGGTTTTTGTCTTTGGTTCTGTTTATATGCTGGATTACGTTTATTGATTTGTGTATGTTGAAGCAGCCTTGCATCCCAGGGATGAAGCCCACTTGATCATGGTGGATAAGCTTTTTGATGTGCTGCTGGATTCGGTTTGCCAGTATTTTATTGAGGATTTTTGCATCAATGTTCATCAGAGATATTGGTCTAAAATTCTCTTTTGTTGTTGTTGTATCCCTGTCAGGCTTTGGTATCAGGATGATGTTGGCCTCATAAAATGAGTTAGGGGGGATTCCCTGTTTTTCTATTGATTGGAATAGTTTCAGAAGGATTGGTACCAGCTCCTCCTTGTACCTCTGGTAGAATTCGGCTGTGAATCCGTCTGGTCCTGGACTTTTTTTGGTTAGTAGGCTATTAATTATTGCCTCAATTTCAGAACCTGCTATTGCTCTATTCAGGGATTCAACTTCTTCCTGGTTTAGTCTTGGGAGATTGTAAGTGTCCAGGTAATTATCCATTTCTTCTAGGTTTTCTAGTTTATTTGCATAGAAGTGTTTATAGTATTCTCTGATGGTAGTTTGTATTTCTGTGGGGTCGGTGGTGATATCCCCTTTATCATTTTTTATTGCATCTATTTGATTCTTCTCTCTTTTCTTCTTTATTAGTCTTGCTAGTGGTCTATCAATTTTGTTGATCTTTTCAAAAAACCAACTCCTGGATTCATTGATTTTTTGGAGGGTTTTTTGTGTCTCTATCTCCTTCAGTTCTGCTCTGATCTTAGTTATTTCTTGCCTTCTGCTAGCTTCTGAATGTGGTTGCTTTTGCTTCTCTAGTTCTTTTAATTGTGATGTTAGGGTGTCAGTCTTAGATCTTTCCTGCTTTCTCTTGTGGGCATTTAGTGCTATAAATTTCCCCCTACACACTGCTTTAAATGTATCCCAGAGATTCTGGTATGTTGTATCTTCATTCTCATTGGTTTCAAAGAACATCTTTATTTCTGCCTTCATTTAGTGATGTACCCAGTCATCATTCAGGAGCAGGTTGTTCAGTTTCCGTGTAGTTGAGCGGTTTTGATTGAGTTTCTTAGTCCTAAGTTCTAGTTTGATTGCACTGTGGTCTGAGAGACAGTTTGTTATAATTTCTGTTCTTTTACATTTGCTGAGGAGTGCTGTACTTCCAACTATGTGGGCAATTTTGGAATAAGTGTGATGTGGTGCTGAGAAGAATGTGTGTTCTGTTGATTTGAGGTGGAGAATTCTGTAGATGTCTATTAGGTCCACTTGGTGCAGAGTTGAATTCAATTCCTGGATATCCTTGTTAACTTTCTGTCTCATTGATCTGTCTAATGTTGACAGTGGGGTGTTAAAGTCTCCCATTATTATTGTATGGGAGTCTAAGTCTCTGTAAGTCTCTAAGGACTTGCGTTATGAATCTGGGTGCTCCTGTATTGGGTGCATATATATTTAGGATAGTTAGCTCTTCCTGATGAATTGATCCCTTTACCATTATGTAATGGCCTTCTTTGTCTCTTTTGGTCTTTGATGGTTTAAAGTCTGTTTTATCAGAGACTAGGATTGCAACCCCTGCTTTTTGTTGTTGTTGTCCATTTTCTTGGTAGATCTTCCTCCATCCCTTTATTTTGAGCCTATGTGTGTCTCTGCATGTGAGATGGGTCTCCTGAATACAGCACACTGATGGGTCTTGACTCTTTATCCAATTTGCCAGTCTGTGTCTTTTAATTGGACCATTTAGTCCATTTACATTTATGGTTAATATTGTTATGTGTGAACTTGATCCTGTCATTATGATATTAGCTGGTTATTTTGCTCACTAGTTGATGCAGTTTCTTCCTATCATTGATGGACTCTACATTTTGACATGTTTTTGCAATGGCTGGTACCTGCTGTTCCTTTCTATGTTTAGTGTTTCCTTCAGGATCTCTTGTAGGGCAGGCCTGGTAGTGACAAAATCTCTAAGCATTTGCTCTTCTGTAAAGGATTTTATTTATCCTTCACTTATGAAACTTAGTTTGGCTGGATATGAAATTCTGGGTTGAAAATTCTTTTCTTTAAGAATGTTGAATATTGGCTCCCACTCTCTTCTGGCTTGGAGAGTTTCTGCCAAGAGATATGCTCTTAGTCTGATGGGCTTCCCTTTCTGTGTAACCCGACCTTTCTCTCTGGCTGCCCTTAACATTTTTTCCTTCATTTCAACCTTGGTGAATCTGACAATTATGGGTCTTGGAGTTGCTCTTCTCGAGGAGTATCTTTGTGGCGTTCTCTGTATTTCCTGAATTTGAATGTTGGCCTGCCTTACTAGGTTGGGGAAGTTCTCCTGGATGATATCCTGCAGAGTGTTTTCCAACTTGGTTCCATATTCCCCATCACTTTCAAGCACACCAATCAGACATAGATTTGGTCTTTTCACATAGTCCCATATTTCTTGGAGGCTTTGTTCATTTCTTTTTCCTCTTTTTTCTCTAGACTTCTCTTCTCGCTTCATTTTATTCATTTGATCTTCAATCGCTGATACTCTTTCTTCCAGTTGATTGAGTCGGTTACTGAAGCTGTGCATTTGTCACGTATTTCTCCTGTCATGGTTTTTATCTCTGCCAGTTCATTTATGGCCTTCTCTGCATTGATTATTCTAGTTATCCATTCTTCCATTCTTTTTTCAAGATTTTTAGTTTCTTTGCACTGGGTACATAATTCCTCATTTAGCTCTGAGAAGTTTGATGGACTGAAGCCTTCTTCTCTCAACTCATCAAAGTCATTCTCCGTCCAGCCTTGATACGTTGCTGGCGATGAGCTGCGTTCCTTTGGAGGGGGAGATGTGCTCTGATATTTGAGTTTCCAGCTTTTCTGCACTGCTTTTCCCCCATCTTTGTGGTTTTATCTGCCTTTGGTCTTTGATGATGGTGATGTACTGATGGGGTTTTGGTGTAGGTGTCCTTTCTGTTTCTTAGTTTTCCTTCTAACAGTCAGGACTGTCAGCTGTAGGTCTGTTGGAGTTTGCTTGAGGTCCACTCCAGACCCTGTTTGCTTGGGCATCAGCAGCAGAGGCTGCAGAAGATAGAATATTGCTGAACAGCGAGTGTTGCTGTCTGCTTCTTGCTCTGGAAGCTTCGTCTCAGAGGTGTACCCCACTGTGTGAGGTGTGAGGTGTCGGTCTGCACCTAGTGGGGGATGTCTCCCAGTTAGACTACTCAGGGGTCAGGGACCCACTTGAGAAGGCAGTCTGTCAACCTCAACCTCTGTGTCTCTCAGATCTCAGCCTCTGTGCTGGGAGATCCACTGCTCTCTTCAAAGCTGTCAGATAGGGGCATTTACCTCTGCCAAGTTTTCTGCTGCTTTTTGTTTAGCCTTGCCCTGTCCCCAGAGGAGGAGTCTACAGAGGAGTCAGGCCTCCTTGAGCTATGGTGGGTTCCACCCAATTCGAGCCTCCCAGGGTTTTGTTTACCTACTTAAGCTCAGCAATGGCGTGTGCCCCTCCCCCAGCCTCGCTGCCCCCTTGCAGTTAGATCTCCAACTGCTGTGCTAGCAATGAGGGAGGCTCCGTGGGTGTGGGACCCACTGGGCCAGGTGTGGGATATAATCTCCTGGTGTGCCATTTGCTAAGACCCTTGGTAAAGCGCAGTACTAGGGTGGGAGTCACCTGATTTTCTAGGTGTTGTATGTCTCAATTTCCTTTGGCTAGGAAAAGGAATTCCCTTCCCCCTTGCACTTTCCAGGTGAGGTGATGCCTTGCCCTGCTTCAGCTTTTGCTGGTCAGGCTGCACCCGCTGACCAGCACCAACTGTCCAACATGCCCCAGTGAGATGAACCCGGTACCTCAGTTGAAAATGCAGAAATCACACGTTTTCTGTTTTGCTCACACTGGGAGCTGGAGGCTGGAGCTGTTCCTATTTGGCCATCTTGGGTGCGCCCCTGAGAGTTCTTTATAATGTCATTTTAATTGTGATTTCATTGTCAAAATAGAAAAGGTTAACACTGATTGTGGATTATAGATGATCATCTTTTTTTCTTTCTTTTTTTTTTTCTTTTCACAAACCCTTGTGTCAAGAAGGGCTGACTTACAATAGAGGATGTCGAGGGAGCTGCTCTGCTACATCCAAAATTCCCAGCCAGAATATATAACACCAATTTTACATCAACTCTTTCAGAATTCCAATAAGCATACAAAATGTTGCTCAGTATTGTTAGCCATTTCCCTAAGTGTAAATTACAACCAAAAATCATACCAGTTCATACCCATCATAATAGCTAAAATTTAAAAGATTGACAATTCTAAGTGTTAGTAACAATGTGTAACAGGTGGAAGTCTCCTAGATTCTGTTGGGAGTGTGTAAAACCACTTTTGAAAATAGTGTGACAATTTTAAATATACAGTTATATGTCACTTAACAATGGGAATACATTCTGAGAAATATATCATTAGGTGGTTTCCTTATTGTGAGGACATCATAGAGTGTATGTATGTACACACCTAGATGATATAACCTACTACCCACCTAGGCTAAATGGTACACCTAAACATAGAAAAAGTACAGTAAAACTGTAAGTATAAAGTTTTAAAGATGGTGTACCTGTATAGGGCACTTACCATGAACAGAGCTTGCAGGACTGGGCAGTTGCTCTGGGTGAGTCAGTGAGTGACTGGTGAATAAATATGAAGGCCTAGGACTTCACTGTATGCTACAGAGACTTTATAAATACTATACACTTAGCCTACATTACATCTATTTTTTAAAAATTTCGGGCCCAGCATGGTGACTCATGCCTGTTATCTCAGCACTTTGGGAGGCCAACGCAGGAGGGTTGCTTGAGGCCAGGAGTTTGAGACCAGCCTGAACAACATAATGAGACCTCATGTCTACTAAAAATAAAAGAACTAGACAGGCGTGGTTGGTGCTTGCCTGTCGTGCCAGATACTGGAGGGACTGAGGTGAAAAGAACCTGCAAGTCCAGGAGTTTGAGCTTGCAGTGAGCTATGATCATGACACTGCACTCCAGCCTGGGTGAAAGAGCAAGACCCTGTCTCAAAACAAACAAACAAACAACAAAAAAAAAGAAGTTCTTTCTTCAATAACATATTAACTTTAGCTCACTGTAACATTTTTACTTTATAAACTTTTTAATTTTTTTAACTTTTAGACTCTTTTGCAATAACACTTAGCTTAAAACACAAACTACATTGTATAGCTGTACAAAAATATTTTCTTTCTTTATATCCTTATTCCATTTTTAAAATGTTTCTTTTTCACTTTTAAAGCTTTTTTATTACAAACTAAGACACAAACACACATATTAGCCTAGGCCTACACAGGGTCAGGATCATCAAGACATCATGGGGCAATAGGAAATTTTCAGCTCCCATGTAAACTTATGGGACCACCATCCTATATGCATTTCATTATTGACCAAAACATCATGCTATGGCCTATGACTGTAGTCAAATATGAATTTCCCATGTAACTGAGCAATTCTACTCTTCATCATTTACCCGGAAAAAGAAAACATTTTGCCAAATTATTAGATGAAGAGTCATTTTCTATGAAGAATAAGTAGTGAATAACCAGTTCCAGCTTTCCCCACTATTATCCTGGACTAGATGGATATAAAAGATATATAATCCACCTTCTGGAAACTGCCTTCTAAGATTAAAAAGTAATCAAAATATACTTGAATTTCAAAAATTTTAAATCCACTTTGAATTGTACTTGTACAAATTTTCATTTTTACATAATAGATCTAACTAGTTAGGGAGCTGTTTCTTTCTTGATAGCCTATCCAAGAGACAATTTTCTTTAATTTCTAGGCTCTTGAAATGATTGATGAAGTTATAGAAGAACCTTCTGTGCTAGTTCTCAGTGAATCACCAGGAAGACTCATGAGTTTCTTTTAACATTTCAAAGCTATTCAAAAGTGCAATCCGATGTGATAATTGAAAGAGTGATTATTCTCTTTGTGAATTATATAGCTTCTCTGTTTCTCTTATTCTTTGGTTATTTTACCCCCACTTGTCTATTTCTCCATTGGAAAAGAGGTTTGGACACTAGAAGGAAACCAGGTCATAGTAAAGCAAATCTGTTTACTTGGCAAATAACTCAATTTGTGGGGAGAAATGAACACTGTAGTTTAAATAATGGTTTTAGGATTATCTTAAAAATTTTTTTATGACACGCTTCATATCTTGACACTATTGATGTGGGGGGTGTATATGTTGGGGTTGGGGAGGAAAGAGAGATGGTTATGATAAACAGTAGACTCAATAGGTTGAACATAAAACATACAACTAGTTCTATTTTTAAAAACTGTTACTTGTCAAAGTAGACATTTTTTCTCCTGTTTAACATGCTACCTCTTAGTCATGGAGTAGCTATGAGCACAGCCAATGTCATTCTTTAAAAAATTATTCCAGTGGGGGCAATACTGGTCTTTGGAAGGAAAGCCTACACTTGGTGCAATAATATATGGTCTAACAAATTCACAATTGAGTGACTTTTCTTGCAGCTGTGGTTCAAATTATAGGCATTGCAGATGTTTAATGGTGACTTTAATTTACTGTGCGGAAGTGTATGATGAGCATCTGGAAGGACATGATTTTACTTTAATCATTTTGATTTAGGTGACAGTAATTACAAGTATCATCATGGTCTGTAGAGAAAACATTGGTTTTACTGTTACCTGCCAGGACTTGTTTCCATCCTTTACCAGGGCATTTTTTTTCTTGGACCAGGAGGAGTTAAATCATCATTCTGAAATTTCCTTTGCTACTTAAGTGCCTGGCATGATCATGGATTCATAATAATGGAACAAATTGATGAGTTTACTTAGCCAAAATGACTACAGTTTAAAAGATTAGGAATAATGGTGCTTAAGTTAACTGGGAAAAGCAGTGTTAATCTGCCCCAGAAACTATAGCTAAGTAGGTGCAGCAATTTTGAAAGACCTTGAAGTAACATAAACTGCTCCTGTTTCTGACTGTGCAGGTAGTTTTAGGAAAAGTTTCACTTTGTGCTTAGCCAAGAAGGCAATAAATATGGAATGGGGCAAAAGCCTTTCTCTTAGCTCTTCAGTCATTCTATTTCCTGTTTTAATAAATACAAAAAAGAGACTTAAACTCAAGGACAAAATATCTCAGCTAACCAGGAGGTTTTTCAACCCAGAGGGACTATTCAGAAGATAGGAATAAACATACTTCAATATGGAGACATCATTAAGCATATGTAGCACATAGCAGCTATCAATAATATTTATTGAATGAATATATGAAAATACACCAATCAAAACATTATTAGAAGTCAGTTGTTGAACAGCTACTAGATTGCAAATTTATCTTACAAATATGAAAATCATGGTTTAAAAAATATGTGGAATCCCTTAAAGACTACTTCTCCATTGAAAAGATCCAAATCCCTGTTCTTGGCTCAGCTAATATCGTTCTTCTGGGCTCTCTGCCTCTTATTTTTTTTAATCTGTAATATGGGGGCCACGGCATATTTTTTTTCTACATCACTAAGTTGTGGTGAAGATCACCTGAGCAAATAGCTATGTCTCAGAAACTGAAGAGAGTTGAAAGATCTAGTGTTTTCTATATTTTCTATTTTTGTTTTCCTAGGTACTCTCTTTTCTCCTGTTCCTCTCCCACATAAATACTGCTGATAAGGGCAGGAGGCAGACATATCTCTAGGCGGATGAGGCAGGTTTCTGGTGAAACCCCACCTTCAAACCAAAGACACTTTAAAGCCTGAAAGCCAAGTTATAAGTCTTGATAAATCCATGGACCAGATTCAGAACCTCTCTTCCTGTTTGACACGCTTTCCTCTGATAGATCTCCACCCTTCTCCTATTTTACATATATACCTACCCTTCCCTAGTTGGGTTTTTACACTGTCATACCCATCTTTGGGTGGTGCCTTTGTTTTAGCCTTTTATGCGTACTCACAAATCAATCAGCATGCACTCCCTTATTCTGAGCCCCTAAAACCCCGGATTCATCCACACTCTGGGACTGCCCGCCTTTAGGTGGGACGAGACCACCCAGCTTCGGAGATCTGGGGTCCCCTCTCTGCTGATCAGTAAAACTCTCCTCACCTTCGGTTGTCAGTGTAACCTCATTATTCTTGGTTGTGAAACAAGAACTCGGGACCTGCCAAAATTGAGTACGAGAAAGGCTGTAACACTGTAGCCCTCCACTCTCTGCCAGAGGCAGGAAGCCACCCCACATCACGGAAAGCCGTGGCGGGGCTAGGCCAGCCCCAGAGCCGTGGGCCAGAACAGGGCAACGGGACTAAAAGAGCTGTTAGCACACTGTAAAACACCCCCCTGGGCTTCAGGGTTGCTGGCATCCCTGTTCGGGAGCCACAGCATTCCCCTGGTCCAGACGCCACGCCCAAGGCAGAAGCAGGTTGTGGCATACCCAGCCCAGCTGAGGGTTGAGCGTGGATCCCGTGGCGAGTGGATCCCGTGGCGAGTGGATCCCGTGGCGAGTGTGGGATCTGGGCAGGAGCACAAGCCAAGTGCAGTTCACTGGGCTGGATGGAGAGGGTACCTCCTGTGGTGAGTCCGGGGCTGAGCCAGGCGCAGATAGGGGCATCAGTGGCCAAGGAGGTCTCCGGCTGGTGAAGTGGCTCCGAGAAAAATTCTGCACAACTGCTAAAGGTATTTGAGATCCAGGCACTGTGTTTTTTTCTGGACTTTATAAATAAGCCATGCTTTTGGTCCTGAGGTCGCTCACAGAGGTTGTACTCAATTATTCCGGAGTCAATTAGGCCCAGTACTGTTTAGCTAGGTTTGCTCTCTCTTGGGCTATTTGTCCTGAAGCAGTTTTTCTCCATATTAGCAACTCTAAGGAGACAGAGCAGAAATTAAAGAACACCAACATCATATTTTCTTAGAGTTTTAATAAAAGGCATTAGGGACCTCAGCACAGACCGTCCTGTTACCGAAGCATAAGATCACACAGAGAAAAGTTCCTTGGTCATGAGAGACCACATCTGCATATAGCAAAGCTGAGTATTCCCCAGCTCCCTATCCAGTGCTCTTTTCATGACTCCAGTCTAATTAAGTTGACTGGTAAGGATGCTTTTGGTATAGAGCAGTTGAAGGCCTTAGGTGAAGTGGGGGTAATCATTTTGCCCTGTCCTTTCTATCATCTTTGCCTGGGTATTTGATAGGTGACTTTGAATGTGAAGTCTCAGAACCTGTAGTGAAGATATTTAAAGCTATGAACTCTGCAGTTCACTGTTTTGTCCTTTAGCTCATTATTTGGAATCCATAAAACACAGATTCTATGAAGAGAAACTCTTAATGCCAGATGTTTATTATTTTCTTTTAAATTAGCAACTTCAAGACTCTACTCAAAGTATACCCTGGACTTATACATTATGGAATTTGTACTTAAGGGGATTTATGTTATGGAAATTTGAACTAAATACTCCCCAGGTGAAGGTATCATGATGGAGGTCTCCCAACATAATTTCTTCCTTATCCAATTAGTCTACCAATCCTGCTAATCCCATTCACCCTGCCAGTGCCTGGTTTAGGAAAAGCATATGATCTGATTGTAACCAATGATCCATGAAGGAAGATCTGCTAGGTGGGGTTGGGAATTATGGGAAAGATTTCCTTGCTCCTAAAAAGTTAACAAGGAAGACATGGCCCCTTTTCTTTCTCTAGACAGTTATGTCTGAATGTGATGCCCAGAACCGCTGCAGCCATCCTGATGTCTGCCTGAGAATGAACCCGACCAGAAAGCATTGTAGAGCCAAAGTGGGTGTTGGAGAGGTAGAGACAGAGCCCTGAGAAACTGTGTCTTTGGGAAATAATTAATTATTTTAACCTGTTTAATAGAGGTTTTCTGTTAACTGCAGCTGAAGGCATCCTAATTGAAAATGTGGGTGACAGAAATTCTAACTTTATCCTTGATAACCCACCCTCACACCTTCACTTCTGAAAATGCTTTGAAAAATGTAGTTTGCTTATACATGGCCATTTTCTGTGAATTTCTCTCTAAGGAAATGTGACTCTCAGAACACAGAAATAAAAATTATTTATAAAGCCCCTTCCTGGATAATCTACTCTGCTTCAGGTGGGTTGGATAAAGGATAGAATTAGTTCGGGCATTAGAGAGAAGAGTCAATCAACAAGCCTATTAAGTGTCTACTTGTGCCTAGTATTTTACCCAAAACTTAATCACGTAGATAAATTATTTACATTTTTTCATGAGAAAGATTGTTTATACTTGATTATTAGTTTCTAAAGGAAGTATTCTTAACTCCAAGCCTAATAACTCTTATGTCATTAGTTTCTTGTGCAGAAAAATGAATTGATGAATGTGTTGAATTTTTTTTTGCTAGCCAATATGAAGGTTGCCAGTCCCTGCCAAAATCAGCACTAAAACTATTTTTCATGAGTAATAACAATAATATTCTTTTTTAAATAGCACCTTTAATCCAAGAATCTTAAGCCTATATAAACATTCACTCAACAATACACTCAGAATCTCAGTATTTGGTTGATGGGGAAATTCACCTAGATGCAAGAACACGGAAATAAAAATAGAGCCTAGAATATTGACTCACAATAGTCTTTCAGTCTGCTGTCCCCACCTAACTATTCAAGAAAAATAAAAAGTACAGAGGCTTCAGCAGGATCAACAACTCAGCTTTTCCATCCCCAGTTGATGATTCATTATTTCTCTTTTCCTACTGTTTAAAATTATTTTTTATTTTTATTACATTTTATTTTTGACAGTGAGAGATCTAAATGCCAAAGGGTAAGGAAATTGAGCTGGTTAGAACTATCTAAATTTCTTGTATCTGCAAAAAACGACTTGGCAATATTTGAGCAGTGAGGTTTCTTTAGATACTTACAGAGCTTCCTGTTGGGCTAAAGTATTGTCAAAACAATTTTTCTCTTGGTTCTTAGGTAACTCTCTTTATAAATTGAAAGGGAAGAGAAAATGGAATCAAATTTTGTAAGAATAAGAAATAATAACGCATTAACTTTCCAATATTCTGAAGTTCACCAGATTATAAAGAAAGCTTTGAACTCCACTATTTGGGACTTAGGATAAGCAGAAGCTAGGTAGAAGTCGATCTTTGACCAACAATATAAGTTTTTAAGAAAATTCGGTGACCAGGGGCAGTGGCTCACGCCTGTAATCCCAGTACTTTGGGAGCCTGAGGTGAATGGATTGCTTGAGGTTAGGAGTTGGAGACCAGTCTGGGTAATATAGCAAAACCCTGTTTCTACCAAAAGTATAAAAATTAGCTGGGCATGGTGGCACACATCTGTAGTCCCAGCGACCTGGGAGGCTGAGGTAGGATGATTGCTTGAGCCTGGAAGGTCAAGACTGCGGTGAGCTGTGATTATGCCATTCATTGCACTCCAGCCTGGGTGACAGAATGAGACCCTGTGATATGGTTTGGCTGTGCCCCCACCCAAATCTCATGTTGAATTGTAATAATCTCCACCTGTTAAGGGTGGGGCCAGGTGGAGATAATTAAATCATGGAGGTGGTTTCCCTGATACTGTTCTTGTGGTAGTGAATAAGTCTCATGAGATCTGATGGTTTTATAAATGAGAGTTTCCCTGTAAAAGCCTTCTTGCCTGCCCACCATGTAAGACTTGACTTTGCTCCTTGTTTGCCTTCCACCATGATTGTGAGGCCTCCTCACCCACATGGAACTGTGAATCAATTAAACCTCTTTATAAATTACCCAGTCTTGGGTATGTCTTTATTAGCAGTGTGAGAACAAACTAATACACCCTGTACCCAAAAAATTTTTTAAAAAGAAAAAAAAATTCAAAGTAAAACTAAGATTTTATGATATTGTATTTGACAGATGACAAATTTTTTGAATACAAATGAAAATTAATAAGCTGATTATAAATTAGCAATTTTCCTTATTAAAGTAAACTCATTAGGGTCTTGAGGTGACAACATTTAGATGAATCCATTGTTGGTGATTGATGATTACTCTAAATTCCTAAAGCCTTGGAATTGAAAGATCCTCATAGAAACTAAAAAGAATGCATTTTTAAAGGTAATTTTACTTATTCAGTTTTAGTACTCTTCCATTTAGGTCTATGTTAGCCAGGGGTCTGAGTCAGTCTATAAAGCATCATGTGAACATGGTCAGTCAGCTCTCAGAAGGCAATTTCACAGTGAAGATCTGCTAAAATATCCCCATCACATTTTCCTGCTGCTGAATTCACAAAGAGAGTACAGAGGAAAATGTGGGTTTTTCTTTAGTTTACATTTTCAGCCTTCCATCAATAACTCTCAGCCATCCTTGTCAGGGACCTACACTGAAGCTGTGGTTTCATAAATTGCATAAAAGGATTCATTAATGCTGAAGTTTAATATGAAAATCAAGATATCACAGGAAACAGTTCTAGATTTAGTAGGTGGTGTCACTTAAATTTAGTGGAATGCCAAAATCATATGTTTTCTTATAGATACCTTTTCTTTTTTATATTAGGCAAGATCTCTCCATCTGTTATTCTGGTTGTTAAACTTGCTCTGAAATAGTAACTCATGGGTAATTTCTAATTTTCAAGGAACTTTATTATTACATCGAATGCTCACAACTGCCCTATGAAATAACTTGGAAAAGCATTATTATCGCCACCATTGTCACTTGCCCTTGGTGGCTCAGCTGTTTAACTGGCATTAGAATCCAGTCTCCTGATTTTTCATTCATTGATCTTTTTTCTCCATCATTGTAACTTTTTTGCAATCCTGAAATATGTGTGGATTATCCCTCACTTAACTCATTTATGTTAAAATATTGTCACTATCATCTTTATTTTCCTGTACTGTCTCCGTAAGAACTGAATCACCACATAAATCCCCATTTCTAGGTATAATATCTCTTTAGTGTTGCTATAAATTATTCAGTAGATTTATCCTGCTTCCCAAAGGCTGATGAGCTTCATCGTGGAGATCATCTCTCCACTGCATTGTTACCCTATTAGGACAAGTCTGCATGAAAATCCCTTATAAAATCTTTATAATCTGAAATTCCTATAAACTACCCCATTCAGGAAGGAGGAAATAATAAAATGTATCCACACCATACCGAGATTTTTGAAATTGTTGAGCCAACTGTACTACTCTGCCATGGAAGAAATCCAAAGACCAAGAAACCCAGGCCCTCTGTAAGTCTCTTCATTATTATGTCTCTGCTATCACAAAGTACTTCATCTGGCATCAAAATTACATTAATACTCTATTCACATTGCTCTTGCAAGAAACAAATACTTCTTTGTGTCTGAGTTTTCCACATGGTTGCCCTGATGAAACATATGCCCCTGGAGGACAAATATATTGATGCAAGTGAAAAAGAGCAAATTAATTCCAGAACCTAGTTAAAGATAAAAGATGCCATCTCCTTATTTCCTGAAATGCAGCTTACATAAAATGTCACACTGGGCTTACTTTGTGGAGAAAAAGCATGCTGCAACTTCATAACTGACAGTTTTTCTAACTTGACATTTGTTCATTCCAAAAATGGTAAACCATATTGTGGGCAACTTCTTCCACCACTTCTGGCAAACCCATTCAGTAACTCTTAATGTTATTATTGAAGATGAATGAGCCACCCAAGGTTTTAGAAACTCAATTCCAAAAAAATCTCTATAAGATTTTGGTACAAATGCAAAGAGCCAAATTTTGAAATTTCCTGGATCTGCAAAAATATTTTTTCCTGGGAGGACTTGTAGTGCTTCCTTTCTGGTTAAGTTGTGATTCTACAAGCCTTCCTTGAAAACTGTGGTACTCCTGCCAGAAATTGAAGAACAAAAGGAAGAAAGTGTAAACCCTTAAAAATAGTTATCTAGAATAATTATCGATAAGTACACATTTCATTGAGTAATTACTTGATGGAACACTTGATCTAATAGGAGAGATTTTTGCAAAAGAATAAGATTATTTCATTCTCAATCAGCACATCTAAGCCACTCAGCTTCCACATTTCAGACTGAAGCTAACTCTTTCCCAAATACTTGATGAAAAGTGGAAAACTAAAACAAGTTTCAACAGTTATGCAGGGCACAATCTGAATGAGTTCAGAAGATTTGTGTGTTATTATTTTCATTGAATTTACTTGTAACAGTATACAAGTTTAGACATAGACTTGGATATTTCCATGGTGTCTGGAACAAACAGCATACTGGCCCTGAAATGCTGATATGACATTCATTCTCTGAAAATAGCACACACCTCTTCCACCATCATGCAGCCCAGTTCCCGATGTATATAGGGCAATTCATAAACAATGAATGGATGAATAAATAGGAATAGAGTGTTTGCTGTTTGATAAATTGTACCTTCCTTCTCTTGGGAGACATAACCATTCATTTGCATACAGAGAGCCCTTGAAAAAAATAATTTGAGCTTGATGCTAA
Organism: Macaca nemestrina; assembly: GCF_043159975.1. Taxonomy (NCBI): domain Eukaryota; kingdom Metazoa; phylum Chordata; class Mammalia; order Primates; family Cercopithecidae; genus Macaca; species Macaca nemestrina. The sequence continues at coordinate 71,063,193 of NC_092128.1, forward strand.
TGGTCAAATGAGAGTTAGGAGAAGAGGAGCGAAGGATGCTCAAATCTCTATACTGTTTTTCATCGTGGTTGTACTAGTTGACATTCCCACCAGCAGTGTATAAGTGTATAAGTGTTCCCTTTGCACCACATCCATGCCAACATCTGTTACTATTTTTATTTTTTAATTATGGCCATTCTTGCTGGAGCAAGGTGGTATCACATTGTGGTTTTGATTTGCATTTCCCCAGTAATTAGTGATGTTGAGCATTTTTTCCTATGTTTGTTAGCCATTTGTATATCTTCTTTTGAGAATTGTCTATTCATGTCCTTTGACCACTTTTTAATGGAATTATTTCTTTTTTCTTGCAGATTTGTTTGAGTTCCTTGAAGATTATGTATATTAGTCCTTTGCCGGATGCATAGTTTGCAAAAATTTTCTCCTAATCTGTGGGGTTTCTGTTTACTCTGTTGCTTATTTATTTTGCTGTGCAGAAGCTTTTTAGTTTAATTAAGTCCCATCTGTTTATGTTTGTTTTTATTGCATTTGCTTTTGGGTTCTTGGTCATGAACTCTTTGCCTAAGCCAATTTCTAGAAGAGTTTTTCCCATGTTATCTTCTAGAATTTTTATGGTTCTGGTCTTAGATTTAAGTCTTTGACCCATCTTGAGTTGTTTTGTGTGTACAGTAAGAGATGAAGACCCAGTGTCATTCTTCTACGTTTGGCTTGCCAATTATCACAGAATCATTTGTTGAATAAGCTGTCGTTTCACCATTTTATGCTTAAAAATAGGCAAACAGACCAATGGAACTAATGGACAGAGCCCCCCGCAAGTCAAAAGAATTGAGGTATATTCCCTGTCTTGTCTTATTGCACTGGGGGCTTTGGTGATTAGTGGACAACTTCAGTCTACATATCAATTGGAACACTAAAGGGCTTACTCATGTACACTAACTCAAGTTCAAAAACTGGCTATTTTTGAGGAAGAGCCAAACAAGTTGCAATTGTATTAACATTTTTAATGCATTTAAGTGGCTCATTATAAAGTTCAAATAGTTGTAAGATTCAACTCTTGATATACTAGTTATCATGGTTGTGGGATATTTTTTCCTGTCCGCTAAAGTTAATTGTCATCTATAAAACTCTAAACTTACATCCTTTTATTCTTTGTCTAGAAATTATCTCAGGAAATTAACTGATATAAATTCTGGCTATAAAAGATGTTCACCATAATGTTATTTATAATTACTCCCAAATTTAAAGGACCATAAATGCCCACAAATGTGATATTTGTTAAATAAATAAAGTTGAAATAAGATATAATGGGAGATGACCTTTTATTATTATTAATTTTTACTTTTTAAATTTTAAATTGAAAAATTATAGATGTATATATTTGTGGAGTACAAAGTAATGTTGAGATTTATGAATAAATGTGAAATAATTAAATAAAACTAATTAACGTATCTGTCACCTCAAATACTTATTTTTTTGTGGTGACAACATTTAAAATTTCTTAGTGATTGTGGAATGTATAATACATCATGTTTTATGATATTCACCATGCTGTACAATATACCTCAAAGGAAAAAAATCCTTATTAGTCCTATTTGAGGCTTTCTACCCTTTCACCATCATCTCCCCTTCTCTCTCACCCTCCCAGCCTCTGGTAGCCACCGTCCTACTCTCTGCTTTTTTGAGTCTGATTGTCTTAGATTCCATGTATAAGTGAGCACATGTGCTATTTGTCTTTCTGTGCCTGGTTTACGTGGGAGATGATTTTCTTTTTTAATGAAAAGAATGCCAGCAAAAATGGTAGTAGGAAACTCCAAGGGCCCATCCCTCAATAGAAGCCCTGAAAAGACTAGAAAACACTGTCAGAATCAACTTTGTCAGAACTCGGAAAACTTATCAGACTTAAAGTAGCCAAACAAATGCTTAACCAAAAAAGGGGTAACTAAAACCTGGTAAGAGAGCTTTGTGGCATTTTAACTTACCTTTTTTTCCACTCCCTCTAGTGCAATGGTGTTGAAGATAGCAATCCAGTTCCTGATGTGTGTTCCTCATGATAGTGGGAGCAAAGTGAATTTTGTTTTCAAATAACTGTCTTTGTCAGTTTTGACCTATCAAGTGGCTCTCTGAAACACTAACACAGAAAGCACACCTCTATTTTGCTTAACTTGGAACTCTCTCAGGGTTGAGAAATGGCTATGAAACTGAACAGCTACTGTCACTTAGGGCAAAGGAGATCATTTGGAGTAAAGATCATTTCCAGGCTGAAAAGCCTGGAAAGAAAAGCTGGGTAGTGAGATGTTTCGGAGTATAAAGCCTTTAAAAAGGTTTTCAAAATTATGGAAATCTAGTCATACATATACCCAGGATGGGCACATACTCCTAATATATCTGAGAAGGTCCTAAGCTTTTACCTCTGGCTGACCTTCAAGTTCCACCAGGCAGGAAATGAAGGCAAAGGCAGAGTGGTAAGCTTCCTGGCTGAATAGTTAAAGTGTGCCCCAACATAAACACAAATACACACAGAGCTCAGTTCCAAAAGACTAGAAGGCTTCATTTGTTTGTTTGTTTTGTGTTCATATGTGTGATTCCAAGTGTTTAAGGAAATCTCTGTCAAATCACTAGCTAACTACTAAGTTAATAGAATAGAGATTTCAGAGACCACACATGACAAAGAATATAGTCTTTACAAAAATAGTTTAGAAAATTGACTAAACAAATAACTATAACCCACCACAAGCAGCAACAAGAAACCCTGGGAAAGGGGGAGAGTCTGATTTCTAGATTTCCCATATTATAATATTCAAAATGCCGCATTTTTTTTTTGAAATTATGAGGCATGCAAAGAAACAGGAAAGTATGGCCCATTCACAGGAACAAAGAAATGTACAGAAACTATCCCTGAGGAAGCCCAGACACTTCCTTAATACACAAAGCTTTTAAAGCAATTGTCTTAAATATGCCCAAAGAGTTAAAGAAAGCCATGGACTAAGAACTAACAAAAATTGAGAATAATTCTTAATAAACATAGAATATCAATCAGGAGAGATAGAGCTTATAAAAAGGAACCAAATGGAAATTCTGGAGGTGTAAAGTACAATAACTGATATGAAAAATTCACTAGAGAGGCTCAGTAGTAGATTTGAGCAAGCAAAAGAAAAATCAGTAAATTTGAAAATAAGTTTATGGAAAGTATTCAGTTGGTAAGCAGGGGGAAAAAATAAACAAGGAAAAATGAGCAGCACCTCAGAGTTCCATGTGGCACTATCAAGCTTGCCAACATAAGTATAATGATGTACCAGGGGTAAGGGGAGAAAGGAACAAAAATAATATTTTTTAAAATAATGGCTAAAAATGTGCCAAAGTTGATGAAAGACATAGATCTATACCTCCACGTAGCTGAACAAACTCTAAATAGAATAAACTCAGAGTTTCACTGTCAGATGCATTATAATCAAATTGTTCAAAGACAAAGAGTGTTTTTTAAAGCATCAAGAGGCAATCAAATTGTTATGTACTGGGGATCCTCAATACAATCAACAACCGGTATCTTATCAGAAACCATGGCAGCCAGAAGGCAGTGGAATGAGATATTTAAAGTGCTGGGGAAAAAAAAAAAAAAAAAAACCCTGACAGCTAAGAGAACCATATCTGGAAAAACCATCCTTTAAAAGTGAAGGATATACTAGGGCATTTCCAGATAGAAGCTGAGGGAATTTATCACTCTGCTTATAGAGCTGCCCTACAAGAAAATCTAAAATGAGTCCTTCAGGATTCGGTTTGCCAGTATTTTATAGAGGATTTTTGCATCAATGTTCATCAGGGATATTGGTCTGAAATTCTCTTTTTTTGTTGTTGTTGTGTCTCTGCCAGGCTTTGGTATCAGGATGATGTTGGCCTCATAAAGAGTTAGGGAGGACTCCCTCTTTTTCTATTGATTGGAATAGTTTCAGAAGGAATGGTACCAGCTTCTCCTTGTACCTCTGGTAGAATTTGGCTGTGAATCCATCTGGTCCTGGACTTTATTTTGTTGGTAGGCTATTAATTATTGCCTCAATTTCAGAACCTGTTATTGGTCTATTCAGGGATTCAACTTCTTTCTGGTTTAGTCTTGGGAGGGTGTATGTGTCCAGGAAATTATCCATTTCTTCTAGATTTTCTAGTTTATTTGCATAGAGGTGTTTATAGTATTCTCTGATGGTAGTTTGTATTTCTGTGGGGTTGGTGGTGATATCCCCTTTATCATTTTTTATTGTGTCTATTTGATTCTTCTCTCTTTTCTTCTTTATTAGTCTTGCTAGCGGTCTATCAATTTTGTTGATCTTTTCAAAAAAACAGCTCCTGGATTCATTGATTTTTTGGAGGGTTTTTTTGTGTCTCTATCTCCTTCAGTTCTGCTCTGATCTTCATCATTTCTTGCCTTCTGCTCGCTTTTGAATGCGTTTGCTCTTGCTTCTCTAGTTCTTTTAATTGTGATGTTAGGGTATCAATTTTAGATCTTTCCTGCTTTCTCTTATGGGCATTTAGTGCTATAAATTTCCCCCTACACACTGCTTTAAAGGTGTCCCAGAGATTCTGGTATGTTGTATCTTTGTTCTCATTGGTTTCAAAGAATATCTTTATTTCTGCCTTCATTTCGTGATGTACCCAGTAGTCATTCAGGAGCAGGTTGTTCAGTTTCCACGTAGTTGAGTGGTTTTGAGTGAGTTTCTTAATCCTGAGTTCTAGTTTGATTGCACTGTGGTCTGAGAGACAGTTTGTTATAATTTCTGTTCTTTTACATTTGCTGAGGAGTGCTTTACTTCCAACTATGTGGTCAGTTTTGGAATAAGTATGATGTGGTGCTGTAAAGAATGTATATTCTGTTGATTTGCGGTGGAGAGTTCTGTAGATGTCTGTTAGGTCTGCTTGGTGCAGAGCTGATTTCAATCCTGGATATCCTTGTTAATTTTCTATCTCATTGATCTAATATTGACAGTAGGGTATTAAAGTCTCCCATTATTATTGTGTCAGAGTCTAAGTCTCTTTGTAGGCCTCTAAGGACTTGCTTGATGAATCTGAGTGCATATCTATTTAGGATAGTTAGCTCTTCTTGTTGAATTGATCCCTTTACCATTATGTAATGGCCTTCTTTGTCTCTTTTGATCTTTGTTGGCTTAAAGTCTGTGTTATGAGAGACCAGGATTGCAACACCTGCCTTTTTTTGTTTTCCATTTGCTTGGTAGATCTTCTTCCATCTCTTTGTTTTGAGCCTATATGTGTCTCTGCAAGTGAGATGGGTCTCCTGAATACAGCACACTGATGGGTCTTGACTCTTTATCCAGTTTGCCAGTCTGTGTCTTTTAATTGGACCATTTAGCCCATTTACATTTAAGGTTAACATTGTTATGTGTGAACTTGATCCTGTCATTGTGATGTTATCTGGTTATTTTGCTTGTTAGTTGATGCAGTTTCTTCCTAGCATTGATGATCTTTACAATTTGGCATGTTTTGCAGTGGCTGGTACTGGTTGTTCCTTTCCATGTTGAGTGCTTCCTTCATGAGCTCTTGTAAGGCAGGCCTGGTGGTGACAAAATCTCTCAGCATTTGCTTTTATGTAAAGGATTTTATTTCTCCTTCACTTATGAAACTTAGTTTGGCTGGATATGAAATTCTGGGTTGAAAATTCTTTTCTTTAAGATTGTTGAATATCGGCCCCCACTCTCTTCTGACCTCTACAGAGTTTCTGCTGAGAGATCCGCTGTTAGTCTGATGGGCTTCCCTTTGTGGGTAACCCGACCTTTCTCTCTGGCTGCCCTTAACATTTTTTCCTTCATTTCAACTTTGGCGAATCTGACAATTATGTGTCTTGGAGTTGCTCTTCTCGAGGAGTCTCTTTGTGGTGTTCTCTGTATTTCCTGAATTTGAATGTTGGCCTGCCTTGCTAGGTTGGGGAAATTCTCCTGGATGATATCCTGCAGAGTGTTTTCCAACTTGGTTCCATTCTCCCCATCACTTTCAGGTACACCAATCAGATGTAGATTTGGTCTTTACACATAGTCCCATATTTCTTGGAGACTTTGTTGGTTTCTTTTACTCTTTTTTTCTCTAGACTTCTCTTCTCGCTTCATTTCATCCATTTGATCTTCAATAACTGATACCCTTTTTTCCAGTTGATTGAATGGGCTACTGAAGCTTGTGCATTTGTCACATAGCTCTCATGCCATGGTTTTCAGCTCCATCAGGTCATCTAAGGACTTCTCTACACTGGTTATTCTAGTTAGCCATTCGTCTAATCTTTTTTCAAGGTTTTTAGCTTCTTTGCAATGGGTTCGAACTTCCTCCTTTAGCTCGGAGAAGTTTGATCGTCTGAAGCCTTCTTCTCTCAACTCATCAAAGTCATTTTCCATCCAGCTTTGCTCCATTGCGGGTGAGGAGCTGCGTTCCTTTGGAGGGGAGAGGTGCTCTGATTTTTAGAATTTTCAGCCCTCCCATTACTGGGTATATACCCAAAGGGTTATGAATCATGCTGCTATAAACACACATGCACACGTATGTTTATTGCAGCACTATTCGCAATAGCAAATACTTGGAACCAACCCAAATGTCCATCAATGATAGACTGGATTAAGAAAATGTTGCACATATACACCATGGAATACTACGCAGCCATAAAAAATGATGAGTTCATGTCCTTTGTAGGGACATGGATGAAGCTGGAAACCATCATTCTCAGCAAACTGTCACACGGACAAAAAACCAAACACCGCATGTTCCCACTCATAGGTGAGAATTGAACAATGAGAACACTTGGACACAGGAAGGGGAATATCACACACTGGGGCCTGTCGTGGGGTGGGGGGAGTGGGGAGGGATAGCATTAGGAGATATACCTAATGTAAATGACGAGTTAATGGGTGCAGCACACCAACATGGCACATGTATACATATGTAACAAACCTGCATGTTGTGCACACGTACCCTAGAACTTAAAGTATAATGGAAAAAAAACCTTGCACATGTACCCCTGAACTTAAAAGTCTTTTTAAAAAATTGTTAGACAAAAAATAAACACTTCTAAAAATATATAATGTAAATAATTTTTAGCAAAAGTTAAAGTTCAGAAACAAAGGAAAAATAAATAAATAAAATGAATCCTTCAGGCTGAAATGAAGGGCACTAGATAGTAACTTGAAGCCATACAATTATATAAAGAACACTAGTAAAAACAATTAAATATGCAAATATAAAAGCTAGTATTATTGTATTTTTGGTTTGTAACTCCTTTTTATATGACTTAAAAATACATAAAACAATAATTATAAATCTACATTCACAGATACACTACATACAAAGATGTCATCTGTGATGATAACAAGACAAAGGGTAAGGGACAGAAGTATACAGGAGAGTTCTTTATCCGATTGAAGCTCAGTTGATATTAATTAAAACTATGTTGTTATACATATAAGATATAATTTTAATCCCTAGGGTAACCACTAAGAAAATACTTGTTTAAAGATAAAGAAAAGTAAAAGTAAAATCAAACCAGTGCACTAGAAAAAAATCAACCAAACACAAACGTAGCTAGTCATAGAGGAATTGAGGAACAAAAAAGATATAAAACATGTAGAAGACAAGTAGCAAAATGGCAGAAGCAAATCCTTCCTTATCATCAATTATTTTAAATGTAAATTGATTAAGCTCTCCAATTAAGAGACAGAGATTGGCAAAAGGGATTTAAAAAAACTGACCCAACTTGTGCTGTCTACAACATACTCACATTAGATTCAAAGGAACAAATAGCTGAAAGTGAAAGGATGGAAGAAATATATTCCTTGCAAATAGTAGCCAAAAGACAGTGGGACTTCTTATATTAATGTCAGATAAATTTATTTTAGGTCAAAATTGTTACAAGAGACAAAGAAGGATATTACATATAGACAAAAGTGTCAATATATCAAGAAGATATAATGATTATAAATTTATACCCACCTAACTACAGAGTCCCAAGATATATTAAGCAAAAATTGACATAATTGAAGGGAGAAATAGGAAGTATTACTGATAGTTGGAGACTTCAATTCCCCACTTTCAACAGTGGGTAAAACAACTAGCCAGAAGATTAATAGAGATATAGAGGATTGGAAGAACACTATAAACCAACTAGACCTAATAGACATATACAGAACATTCCACACAAAAACACATGTGCACATACAACATTCTCCAGGATAGACCATATGTTAGGCTGCAAAATGCATATTAACAGATTTTAAAAAATTAAAATTATAGGCTGGGTGAGGTGGCTCACACCTGTAATACCAGCACCTTGGGAGGCTGAGGCAGGTGGATCACTTGAGGTCAGGAGTTCAAGACCAGCCTGGCCAACATGGTGAAATCCCATCTCTACTGAAAATATGAAAATTAACCAGGTGTGGTGGTGACACCTGTAATCCCAGCTACTTGGGAGGCTGAGGTGGAGGATCACTTGAACCCGGGAGGTGGAGTTTGCAGTGAGCCGAGATTGCACCACTGCACTCCAGCCTGGGTGACAGAGCAAGACTCCATGTTAAAACAAAAGAAAAAGAAAGAAGAGAGAGAGAAAAAAGGAAATTATACAAATTATCTTCTGTGACCACAATGGAATAAAATTAGAAATCAATAACAAAAGGAAATGAGAATTCACAAGTATATGGAAATTAACACACTCTTAAGCAACTAATGGGTCAAAGGAGAAATTACATGGGAAATTAGAAAATACTTCAAGATGAATGAGAATGAAAACATGATCCAAGGGCTCTAATGGATTAAATATAACCATTAAAACTTATATGCAAGTATACGCATTGATATAGAAAAATGTTGGCCCAGTGCAGTGGCTCATGCCTATAATCCCAGAACTTTGGGAGGTTGAGGTGGGCAGATTGCTTGAGCATGGGAGTTCAAGACCAGCCTTGGCAACATAGCAAGACCCTGTCTCTAAAATAAGTAAATAAATGAATAAATAAACTGAAAATATATGTATTTTTTTAATGTTGACATTACATCAAGTTTAAAAAGGAAAGGGCCAGCTGCAAAATATAGGTCTGTACAGAAAGATTTCTTTAAAATGCCTCACACACATGTATTCACACACACAGAAGAGCATCTAAACAGTTACACAGCAGAAGTCCATTATGGTTATCTTTAATTGACCATTTCAGATATTGTACTTACTTTTTTCTTCCTGTTTTTCTGTATTTTCTAATTTTCCCCAATGGATATGTATTACTTAAGTACATTTTAAATGAAAATTTAAAAAATAAAATGTAATGAAAAATAAATACGTGCTGTTATGAGAAAATAATTGGACATGTGGATTTTGATAGGATTCTATTGTAATTTTTTAAAACATAAAGTCATTGAAACAAGCAGATAAAAAAACGAAATAGAGATTACTTAAAACCAGAAAATTTCAACAAAATTATTATATAATGTAAGCTTTTGAAGAATTTTTCAATCAGAATATTTAGCGACTGCCCTGATATCTCTTAGATGTGATTTACAGTTGGATAACAGGCTTCAAGGAGAAAGTAAACAAACCCTAGCATTAAGAAGCAATATTTCAGGTGAATGATTATTTCACTACCAGTATTTGGAGCAGCCATTTCAGGATGATTGATCCTCTGGGAAAAAGAAAGAAATTTCCCCTCTTCAGCAACCTGGAGCTCTTTAGGGCGCTCAGCGGTGCTTGCTTTCTTTTTACATTGTTGGAAATCCAGTTGTATTAGATTAGCTGCAAGGATTAAAGTGTTATGGGAATGAAACATCCAAATATATTTTCTCTCTGAAGCCTTGTCTTTGTTCTGATATAAGGAAAGTTTTATCATCTCAAAGTCCCTGTAAATTTAGTAAGGGAAAAACTCAAGTCATAAAATGTAAATCAAATCATAAAGTATGTACTTAAATGGCAATGGAAAAGCAAGAGGAGGCCTCTTTCTTTCTTTTTTTTTTCTTCTGACATTGTTATCAAACATGGATCCTCTTTTTGAAAGAATTAAGCTTGAGAACAGAGCTGAGAACAGGGACACTGACAGCACTCTTTCTGTTATTTTCTGTAATATAAGATGCTACTCTATAAGCAAGTTTAAAAAAAATCTGATTTAAAACACACACACAAGAATAATATGAGGATTAGTCTATGTTTGCAAAACACCTTAAATTTCTCAGAAGAAATTCAATTCTGCATGATGCCTGACATTCTGAACCCTGCATCCTGTTTCTCACCAGCTTTGTTCTCAGAGAATAGGACCTCAGCTACCACTGTGCTGCGTTTTCTAGTTTTCCTTGGTATTTAGCTAAGGGATGAGCCTTCCACATTTTTGCATGTAAATTATTCCTCCTCTTTGACCTCAAGAAGGAATTTTTTAACTTTCATTTTAAGTTCAGAGGTACAAGTGCAGGTTTGTTACATGGGTAAACGTGTGTCATGGGGTTTGTTGTACAGATTATTTCGTCACCCAGGTATCAAGCCTAGTACCCATTAGCTATTTTTCCTCATCCTCTCCCTCCTCCCAACCTCCACCCTCCAAATGGCCCCAGTGCGTGTTGTTCCCCTCTGTGTGTCCATGTGTTCCCATCATTTAACTCCCACTTATTAGTGAGAACATGCGGTACTTGGTTTTCAGTTCCTGCGTTAGTTTGCTAAGGATAATGGCCTCCAGATCCATCCGAAGAAACAACCATTTAAGTGTGTTGACTATAATTTAGATCTGTTTTATGACAAACAGTAAAATGACATTGCATGTCAAATTCAGGAATGAAAAACGTGACAATTTGCAATGTCCCAGAGCTACTTAGAGAGAAATTTCAGATTTCCTCCCACAGGTGGGGCCCTGAAAAATCTCAAGAAAAATGATCTGGCTTTCTCAGAATTCCAAAGGATACTTCTGACTTGCACTATTGTAAGAAGAGCTACCCGACTACAATCTTTTGTTTGTCTCTATCCTCTTTCATTAGACTGTGGACATTTTCACAGTCAGTTAAGATTTTCTAACTTATCCCATTGCCTTACCTGTGTTAGACTCAATGAATTTTGTGAATATATGTTTCTAATGATTCCCTGCACAGCAGGAAATCCAAAGAGACAATAGTAGCAGAATCTAGTGATTAGGCCAAAGTGTAGGCCCTTCTTTGAAAGGCTGTGTGATGTCAGTTGGCAAGACCAGTAGCAAAATCAGAGAAGCTTCTTCATGAGGTGACACTGTCATTTCATCACCTTCAGACTAATAGCTCTTTAGTGCTTTACCCATTAGTATTCACTCATCTCAGTTTCTACTATAAATACAGTTTTTGTAATAAGATTACCTTCTATTACCTTTTTAAGAAATCATATATGATATTAGATTATTTTTTATTTTTAAGTAACACAGACCAATAGAAAAAATATTTGTTGCCCTCAAACACTGGAATATAGTTTTGGGGTACAATAAATATTTTATTCAAAATAGTTTTGGGGGGACAATTAATATTTTATTCAATATAAGTTGTTTATGAGGGAGTGTAGTATTCAGTATATTTTTCCTTCTGTTGAACCCTATTATTCTAATTCCGGAAATCAGAGAGTAAGTGTAGAAAGAGTGTGCATGACACATAATAATGTTGTACCTTATTCAGTCAACAGTATTGAATTTATGAGAAATTAATATGTAAATAATTCCACCAGCATAAGTTTGGGGGCTATTATGAAGCTCTGTTTCTTAATTCTCTATGTCATTCCATTGGTTAATTTATCAGTTCCTGTGATGATTCCACACTGTTTTAGCTGCCAGAGTTTTATATTCTGTCTTGATAGCTAGCAGGGCATAGTCTTATATTTTGGGTAGATGCCAAAATTAGAGCTGTTTCTTTTTTCTGAACTACCTGTACTTTGATTCCTTTTAATAAATGCAGTAAAATGGAAATTACACATCAGAACACAGACATTAGTCAGAGAGTTTCAATTTCCCTCTATTTCTTATCAAGTAGAATGCCAGGCAGTACCCATATATTTCTTGTTCTTCTTGCAATTCTCCAATAAATGTGAGATTCTTCAACAATATGAGCTGTTCAGAGCCTCAGGGATGGCATTAATCTCTTGTTAATCTCCAAACTGTCCATGCTAGAGGGAACAACTGAAGGGTTATCCACACTTGCAGCCAAGTTTCTGCAGGCATGGCTGGACTGTGAATTATAGAGATTTTTCTCATTCATGAACATTCCATAGAGTTTGAGTACCTCTTATCTGAAATGCATGGCACCAGAAGTGTTTCAGATTTCAGATTTTTTCAGATTTTGGAATATTTGCATATGTGAGGTGCCTTGGCAGTGGGACTCAAGTCTAAACACAAAATTCATTTTCGTTTCATATAGACTGTATACACATAGCTGAAGGTAATTTTTTCAATATTTTAATGATTTTGTGCATAAAACAAAGTGTGTATATTTAATCATCAGAAAGCGAAGGTGTCATTATCTCAGCCACCCATGTGGACAATCTGCAGGTCTTTGGCATCACTATCAATCCTGACTCCGAATTTTATATGCTACTGATAAACAATCATTTTCTTACACTTATTTACACATAAGTACGCAATAGTAAAAAAAAAGACATACCAGTGAAAAAATAAAGGTTCAGAATAGCTAAGCAGCACAGTAGCATCACCTGAATACCTGTGTCAGCTGTTAAACAAGAGCAACAACAAACAATGGCAGGCTTTCACTCTCCACCTACAATGTTGTGTTTTGATTAAAAGGTTACTGTACACTGTATTTTATTTTTAGATGAGAAGAAACATCAGAAGCAGTTAAGGGACCAGGAAGTGGGTCCTCTAGGGATGAGGAGGCATTCTGCTGGATGGCTTTTTAAAATGTTTCCTCCAGAGTCATCTGCCTCATTAACAACGGTTTTTGTCTTAGAAGTCTCTCTTTGATTTTGTAAACTGACATGATTTCTTGTTCTATTATGAATACACACTTCTCTAGTCCTTCAATATGCTCATCACACTTTTTACCATGTTATCTATAGGCACTTTTTCCTACAGTGTTAACATCACCTTCATCATTACTATTATCATGATCACCTTGATTCAGAACCATTTCAGCTATTTCACCATCAGTCAATGAATGAACAACTAAAACCTCATTATCAAGGCTAAAAACTGCTTTGATATCCACTTCCTCCAACTTATTGATGGACTCTGAAGGTATATTTTTTCATATGTAAGGAGGTTAGACATCATTTTTTCTCACTTGATGTATGAAATCTTTCAAAGTTGCCATCTTGTTCATCATTATCACTAAACCTAATTGCAAGCAAGAGGTTGTGCCAGGCATGCACAACTGTGTTTTTAGCCATTGTGTTCCAAACATTGAAGAATGTATACAACATTCTTCATGCCAAACTCCTTTCACAAACCTTCCACACCAACGTTCACTGTCGCATGCTGTTAAAGAAGGTGTTTTACTATTTACTTTTCATTGATGTAAGGATACCCAGCCACATGGCTGAACTAATGAAGTGACATTTTGGAGAAAGTGCATGATATAAACATTGTTTTAATGAGATTTTGGCTGGAGGATGAGAGAAACAGTTGTCAAGGAATAACAAAATCTTACAGTTGACATGCAGTCCAGCTTTCCTACAGTGAGCATGAGCTGCTAGTACAAAACATTTGTGAAACCAATCAGAAAAGATGTCCCTGGTGATCCATGCCTTTTTGTTAGATAAAATGGACTGATAAGAAATTCAGTCCTTGTTCTTGCGATAGTTTGCTGAGAATGATGGTTTCCAGCTGCATCCATGTCCCTACAAAGGACACAAACTCATCCTTTTTTATGGCTGCATAGTATTCCATGGTGTATATGTGCCACATTTTCTTAATCCAGTCTGTCACTGATGGACATTTGGGTTGATTCCAAGTCTTTGCTATTGTGAATAGTGCCGCAAAACTAAACACAGCATGTTCTCACTCATAGGTGGGAACTGAACAATGAGATCACTTGGACTCAGGAAGGGGAACATCACACACCGGGGCCTATCATGGGGAGGGGGGAGTGGGGAGGGATTGCATTGGGAGTTATACCTGATGTAAATGACGAGTTGATGGGTGCTGACGAGTTGATGGGTACAGCACACCAACATGGCACAAGTATACAAATGTAACAAACCTGCACATTATCCACATGTACCCTAGAACTTAAAGTATAATAAAAAAAAAAAAGAGAAAAAAAAAAAGAAATTCAGTCCTTAAAAACAGGATGCAAGCTTTTGCCTACAATGAGTTTACACTTATGGGTGCCTGCTGCATTAGCACATCCCAGCACAGTTGTCCTTGTCATTCTTAATCCCTGTAGCTGTCTCATCAGTTTTAGTGAGTGGATTTATGGGGCAATAACACCAAAACAGTGATGTTTCATTAGTATCATGGACTTGCTCTGGCATCTTATTTTCATCAGGAATGACCTTGGCAAACTCATCAATAAATTTGCTACTTTGTGATCAGCAGATGCCTTATCATCACAAATCTTTAAAAACTTAATGTCATATCTTTCCTTAAATTTCTGCAGCCTATCGAATATTCACAGTTCCCTTTAATTTTCAGTTCATTGTGATAGAGCTTTGCTTGTTTTTTGATCAGTATCCCATTAAATAGCATGTGTTCAATATGATACTGTGGATTCATTCTTTCAATACACAATTGAGATCTTCCTTTTTAGCTTTATGCAGTGTTTTTCCATTTTTCATTAAATCCTGTTTATCACATTCAGCATAGAATTTCAACAGTTTATTCATCTGTTTCTTCAGGTTATATATAGTGGTCATTCCAACACCATACGTTTACCCTTACAGCACAGAGGAGAGCAGAGATTAAGCAAAAGAACCCACAGTGACTAATCCACGTAGGTCTTGGACCCATCTGGTCACCATGGGGAACCTACCATTGATATGTCTGGACTGCACATGAGCCATTTTACCAGCCTTTGTAGGCATGCTTACATGGGGGGAATCTGGGCCTGTGCATAAAAAGCTATAGCACAGCTGAAGAGGGCTGGGAAGGTCTTTTTTTCCCTTGGGGACAAGAAACAAACTATGTGTTGACTGTCACCCATCACATGAGGTCAGGTGCAAAATGTTCTACTTGTAGCATCATGTTGGTGCTCAAAAAGTTTTGAAATTTGGAGCATTTTGGATTTCAGATTTTCAGATGAGGAATGTCAGCCTGTATACCTTTATTTACTAAAAACGTCTCTATTATTTCCAACGTTGTCTATAAAATTTTTTGTTCCTAGGTACATTGTACTATTTATTGCTGTTTTGAGTG
Organism: Macaca nemestrina; assembly: GCF_043159975.1. Lineage (NCBI taxonomy): Eukaryota > Metazoa > Chordata > Mammalia > Primates > Cercopithecidae > Macaca > Macaca nemestrina. The sequence continues at coordinate 71,078,507 of NC_092128.1, forward strand.
GAATATTTTCTTCTAATATTTTTACTAACTGGTTATTGATCATGCATAGGAAAATTCTCGATTTTTTAGTCTTTCGGAAGATAATCTTACTGAAGAAAAAGTTTATCTGCAGAAAACTTTGTAGCTCAATAAAGTCTCACAAACTCAATTCATACCTGTAACTAGCAACCAGGTCAAGAAAAGATGCTTCCCTCATATTCCCTTCCCACAACTGCCTTCACCCCAAGGGTAACTACTTTCCTAACTTCTAGCACCATGCAATAATTTTGCCTGCTTTAAATTTCATATAAATAAACTCATACACTACAAACTTTTTTGTGTCTGACTTCTTTCATCCCACATTATGTTTTCAAGATTTATCCTTATTGTATATAGTTGGCATTTATGTATTCTTAATGCTGAATTGTATTTGTATTTTATTTTGCTAATATACCACAATTTAGTTATCTATGCTATTTTATGGGTATTGAATGGTACTTGTGTGAACATTTTTGAACATGTCTTATACATTTAAACTTATTTATGCATTTTTGTTGGTTTACATATCCAGGAACAGAATGGCTTATTAATAGATTTCATATATACTGCCAGATATCTACAGGGGATGAACGAATTTATAGTACCACCAGGAGTGTATGATAATTAGTACTTAACCCACAGTGTTCCAGTTCTGCACCCTTGCCAACATGTGGTACTCAGTACATTTTTCATTTTCATTTTAGTCATTTAATGTAATATCAGCTTTTGCATTAATTTTGCATTTCCCTGAAAACTAGTGAAGTCAGGCACATTTTCAAATGTGTACCAACCATTTGAAAATCATTTGGGGAGTGCCTGCTCAAGTTTCCATTCATTTTTCTTTTCTGTCTATCTTTTTATTGCTTGGCAAGAATTCTTTTTATATTTTAGATATGAGTTCTTTGTCAGTTGTATGCATTGCTAATATATTCTCCTTTTGAGGATAGACTTTATTCACTTTCTTAACAGTGTCTTTTGCTACAGTCTAATTTATCATTTTTATCTTTATTGTTACTGCTTTTTGTGATTGGCTTAAAAAATCTTGTCTGTGCACGTGTACTCCCAAACTTAAAGTATAATAAAAAAAATCTTGTCTATTCCAGGTTTATGATAACACTCAAGCTATTGATTTTTATATGCCATTCCTATATCTGGTCACCTTATTAAACTTTCTTATCGGTTCCAATAGTTCATAAGATGAGATTCTTGTTTTCTTTTTTACTTTTTAGGTAGATAATCATATTATCTAAAAATCATTGACGATTTTGGTCTTTCTTTTTATATTTATTACAAAGTAACTGAAACACAGTTCTAAAATTAGCTTATATAACAGAAGAATATATTATTTTACATACCAGGAAATTGTAAGATAGAGTCACTTCAGGTAGAGCATGTGAAGCCCCAGCTCTGCTTTTATGAAAGTCCCCTTGCTTTGCTATCCTCCTGTATTGACTTTATCCTCAGGCTTTTGGCCAAGTGTTGCTTAATCCTCAGGCTTCAGTCCAGGTTTGCTAATAAATTTGTAGAAATTTCATCATGATTGAATGTTAAATATGATTAAATGCATTTTCTACAGCTATTGAGGTAATCCTGTTCTATTTTTTAGAGTGTTAATTAACATACTACTATGGTCTCAGTATTGTATCTCCCCAAATTTCCTATGTTGAAACCTAATTACTAATGTGATGGCATTAGGAGGTAGTGTTGTTGAGAGGTGATTAGATAATGAGAATGAAGCTCTCGTAATTGAGATTAGTGCCCTTATGTTAAAAGACCCCAGAGAGTTGACTTACTCCTTCCACCATGTGAGGGCATAGCCAGAAAGTGCCATCTGTGAACCAGAAAGCAGGTCCTCACCAGACACTGAATCTGCTGGCACCTTGATCTTAGACTTTCCAGCCTCCAGCCTCTGAGAAACAAATTCCTGTTGTACATAAGCTATCCAGTCTGTGGTATTTTGTTATAGCAGTCTGAACAAAGACACATACCAGTATATTTTCTAGTTTTGAACTATCCTTGAATTCCTCAGATACACATATTCCTAATATCTTGTTCTTTTCATCTCCTGCTGGATTTAATTTGCCAACATGAGACATAACATTTTGGATTCTTTGTTAATATGGAATAGGCTTATAATTTTCTTTCCTTGTGTGGTCCTTAGCTTAATTTTAAAGTGGCATAATTCCTCACATTTTCCTATGTCTTGGAGCAAATTGATACATTAGAAATTATAGTCAATATTTATTATTCATAGACTTTATATTTGTAATTTTGCCTACCAGCTAAAATTGATCCATAACCCACAAATCAATATTTGTAACACTTTGATGGTAATCTGTGAACATAAGCAGAGTGGCCAAAACTTTGTCATCCTATGTTTATGGTCCCAGCTAAGGTCAAACAAGGCAATGCTCTGCCTTCTTGTATCAGATCCCATACTATAAATAAGTATCTTTTCCGTGGTATACTTAATGCTATGTTTTTTTGCATTTTTGTTGGTGATGTTACAGTTTTAAATGGCCCTCAAGTATAATGCTGAAGTGCTGTCTAGTGTTCTTAAGCAAGACAACTGGCTGTGATATGCCTTATGGAGGAAATATGTGTGTTAAATTACCTTTACTCAGGCATAAGTTTTAGTGCTATTGGACATGAGTTCAATGTTAATGAATCAGCAATATGCATTACAGGGCCTTTAAACAGAAATGCACAGAAAATAAAGTTATGCATTGATCAGTTAGTGAAAATGTTGTGACTAGAGGCTCACAAAAACCTAACCCTATATTTCCCCTAGGAACAATGGTTCAGTATTCACTAATTCAGTGTTAGCAGCAACTTTATGGACAAAACTATTGTGGATAATGAGAATTCACTGTGCTTGTTGTTTAAGGAGTTTACAGCAGACACTTTAGTGCCTTTTGTAGATAGAGCAATAAGTACCATTTTTATTTCCTTTATGGTTTTGGTCTATTTAAGTATCCTACTGGGCCAATTTTAGTGACTCATGTTTTATTGAAAAGTGTCCATTTCATCTGGATGAATATCTGGTGTTTCTTTTAATATTTTTATTCCTCTGTGTATGATTCATTTTGGTTCCTTATCTTGTTATTTGGGTGTCTCTTTTCCTTGATACTTGTCAATGTCTATCTTTATGTGTTTTCCTATGAGTATTTTCAAATAATGAGATTTTATTTTGTGATTATCTTTGCTGTTTTTATTTGCTTTCTGTTTTCTTAATATCTTCTCTTATCTTTATTAGCTCCTTTTTCTTTTTTAACTTTAAAGCTTAATCAATTTCAGTTCATTATTTCCTATTTTCTAAAATACTGTATTTAAGACTTTAAATTTTCCCTTGAGTCTTTCTTTGGATGCATCTCATAAGATTTGATATGCATACGTTTTGCTGCTGTTTAGTTCTAAATATTTTGCAGCTTATTTTGTTTCTTGAACCCAAGAGTTATTTGGAAATTTTTTCCAGGGTACAGATACTTTCTAAAACATTAATTTGTAGTTAATGCAGTAAATTTTACAATTTTACTGTATTGTGCTCAGTGAATGTCACATATATGGAAAGCTATTGAAAACTGTGGATATTTCTTATTTATGCTAATACATGGTTAATCATTGTGAATGAATCTGTATGTATTTGAAAAAATGTACATTCTCTACTGTGAGGGGCACAAAGTTAAACAGAAATCTATCAGGTCAATCTTGTTGATTATGCGATTGCAATCCTCCTCATTCTTACCTATCATTTGTCTTCCTAACTAGTCAATTTCTACTGTCTTTTGATTTTTTGATTATGGCCATCTTGCAGGAGCAAGATGATATTGCATTGTGGTTTTGATTTGCATTTTCCTGATCATTAGTGATGTTGAGCATTTTTTCATATGTTTGTCAGTCATTTGTGTATCTTCTTTTAAGAATTGTCTATTCATGTCCTTAGCCCATTTTTTGATGGGATTGTTTGTTTTTTACTTGCTGATTTGTCTGAGTTCATTGTAGATTCTGGATATTAGTCCTTTGTCAGATGTATAGATTATAAAGACTTTCTTCTGTTTACTCTGCTAACTGTTCCTTTTGCCATGCAACAGCTCTTTAGTTTAATTAAGTCCCAGCTATTTATCTTTGTTTTTATTGCATTTGCTTTTGGTTCTTAGTCATATAATCCTTCCCTAAGCCAATGTCCAGAAGGGTTTTTCCAATGTTATCTTCTAGAATTTTTATAGTTTCAAAAATTAAGGACATTTAAGTCCTTAATTCATCTTGAGTTGATTTTTATATAAGGTGAGAGATGCGGATCCAGTTTATTCTCCTACATGTGGCTAGCCAATTATCCCATCACCATTTGTTGAAAAGGGTGTCCTTTCCTCACTTTATGTTTTTGTTTGCTTTGTTGAAGATCAGTTGGCTATAAGTATTTGGGTTCATTTCTGGGTTCTCTATTCTGTTCCATTGGTCTATGTGCCTATTTTTATACCAGTACCATGCTGTTTTGGTGACTATGGCCTTATAGTATAGTTTGAAATCAGGTAGTGTGATGCCTCCAGATTTGTTCTTTTTGCTTTGTCTTGTTTTGGCTATGCAGGCTCTTTTTTGGTTCCATATACATTTTAGAATTTTTTTAAAATTCTGTGAAGAATGATGGTGCATTCTGATGAGAATAGCATTGAATTTGTAGATTACATTTGTCAGTGTGGTCATTTTCACAATATTGAGTCTACCCATCTATGAGTATGGTTGTGTTTCCATTTGTTTGTGTCATCTATGATTTCTTTCAGCAGTTTTTTGTAATTTTCCTTATAGAGGTCTTTCACAAACTTGGTTAGGTATATTCCTAATTATTTTATTTTTTATTTTTGGCAGCTATTGTAAAAGGGGTTGAGTTCTTGATTTGATTCTCTGCTTGGTCATTGTTGGTGTGCAGAAAAGCTACTGATTTGTGCACATTAATTTTGTATCCTGAAGCTTTGCTGGAAATTTTTTTTATCAGTTCTAGGAGCTTTCTGGAAGAGTCTTTAGAGTTTTTGAGGTGTTTTGATCATATCATCAGCAAACAGTGACAGTTTGACTTCCTTTTTACCTAATAGGATGCTCTTTATTTCCTTCTCTTGTCTGATTGCTCTGGCTAGGACTTCCAGTTCTATGTTAAAGAGAAGTGATGAGAATGGGCATCCTTGTCTTGTTCCAGTTCTCAGAGGGAATGCTTTCATCTTTTCCCCATTCAGTATTTTGTTAGCTGTGGGTTTGTCATAGATGGCCTTGAAGTTTCTCTAAAAATGAAGAACTCTGTCTCAAGACTGCAGCATTAGCTCCTACCTAACAGTTTGCAGCTTCCCATTCTGCCCTATAGATTTTGGACTTGCCAGTCCCCAAAATTACATGTCAATTTCTTGAAATAAACCTCTTAATACAAACACATGTGAGGATATACGTATATGAGTATCTCCTACTGATTTTGTTCCTCTGGGAAACCCTGACGAATATACTAACCTACTTCCTGACACAAGTTGCTCTAGCACCAAACTGAACATGAAGTGTCTCAAAAGGTTTTGAAATGGTGCTGTTCTGCACCAGAAGATAGGCTTCACTGTTTGAAAATTTCCCTGTCCATCTGGTGATTCTATCCCTACCCCTTTACATAGAGGGGTTGCCAAGCCCTACCTGTATAATGCTTTGCCCTTCATTAGGTTCCTCTCACCTCTAAAACCCAGAGGTGGTCACTTCCTCCAAGGCAATTAATAACTTACTTTTTGTTTTATCATAGCTCTTTCTATCTGTATCTTACATTTGAAATTCAGATTCCTATGATCTGTTTTTATTTTATTTATTTATTTATTTATTTATTTATTTATTTATTCATTCATTTTTGAGACAGTCTCGCTCTGTTGCCCAGGCTGGAGTGCAGTGGCACAATCTCCGCTCATTGCAATCTCCACCTCCCAGGTTCAAGTGGTTCTCCTGCCTCAGCCTTCTGATTATCTGGGTATTATAGGCATCTGCCACCATGCCCAGCTAATTTTTTTATATTTTCGGTAGAGACAGGGTTTCATGATGTTGACCAGGCTGGTCTTGAACTCCTGACCTCAAGTGATCCGTCTGCCTCAGCCTCCCAAAGTGCTGGGATTACAGGCGTGAGCCACCACATCCAGCCCCTATGCTCTGTTTTTGATAGTAAAAGGGAATTTTGGAATTTAGAAACCCATTTTCTCTCCCACCAAAGCCTGACCTTGTGGTATTTTCTTACTAGAGATTCAGAAATCATAATTTGAGACAAGCAGTGACTTTATTATTCTAGAAGACATATTTTCTAGTCCTGAAGTGCAGAAGCTTATTGATCCAATAGAAGGGAAATCACATGGCATAACAATTTTAAGTGAATTTTAAAATCTTGACATTAAAAAATACCAAACTGATTCTGATAGACTGAATTTCCTTATGATCCAGTTGGCTTAACTTCATTCAGTGGCTTATAGTCACCAGTTATGGTAAATGATATTATTTGTTCACCATTCTTTCTTCTCTCTTCAGCCCAGACATATATTTTAGCAGGGACACCTTCCAATGTCACTGGCTTAGTTTGACCAGGTGACTTGCTTTGGTTAATGGAATGTTAAAGAACATAATGTGAATCACATTCAATCAGAGGCTTTAAATGTTCATGTATGGTTTGGTTTGCCCTCTTGCATTCTTGCATTTTATCCTGAAGAGATACTGTTCCAGGGAACCACAGCCTCTTCAATCCAAGTACCAGAATGAGGAGACATATGAAACAGACCTAAATCCAGTCTGTATCCTGCTGCCAAGTCTAGCCAAATCTATCCCAGCCAAGTCCAGCTGTGCCATACCCAATTCATGGGCCTGAGAGCAAATAAGTAAGTGTTTGTTTGTATAAGTCAACTGAGATTTGGGAAGTGGTTTTTTTACACAGCATCATTGAAGCAAACAGCTGACTAATACAGCAGTTTTATAGTAAATTAGTCTTGCATGCTCAATATTTTACATGGTTCACAGCAGTTTTAATTCAAATTACATATCTGGTTGTTCAGTTCAACCAAGTATCTGTATGAATTAACAACATAAAATAATTTGTACTATATAGTTTTTTCAACCACACTTGGATGAATGCAGTGGAAATCTATCTGTGTCTTAGTCTGTTTCTGCTGTTATAACAAAATATCACAGACTGGGTAATTTATAAACCAAAAAAAATTATTTTTTCACAGTTCTGGAGACTGGCAAGTCCAAGATCAAGGTCCTGACTGATTTAGTGTCTGGTGAAGACACTCTCTGCTTCAAGATGGCACGTCTTACTGCATCTTCACATGGTAGAAGAGGTAATTAAGGGGAACAGGACTGTGTCCTCACATGGCAAAAGAGAAGAAAGGGTCAGGAAGCTCTCCAAAACTTTTTTTAGCCGTCATGACTTGATCACTTTTTCAAAGGCCTCACCTCTTCATATTATGACCTTGGAGTTTAAGTTTCAGCATTTAACAGTAATCTGCATCTTCCCATTAGGTCAGAAATATTACACTTGTTTTCCACCAGCAGGCCAGGAAACTAGCAAGGTCTTCATACATGTAAAGCCTTCTACTTCATGTTGGAGTATAGCCATTCTTGACAGGCTTTGTGTTGGCCAAAAATAACATACTATCCAGTGGGAAGATAAGTACAACTTCCTCATGACCAGCTGCTCACTTATGCAACTGCAGCACAAGCGCAGCCTCCTATCAATGTGATAAAAGAATAAACTAGGGACAAATTTTGGTATTCACATATTACCACAGATGTCTGTCTCCTCTATCTTATGTTGACATCTGTGATGGCCTTTCTGAATAACTCAGGGCATCAGAGGGTTGCTCTCTCCCTCAAGCCAAGATAACGTTGGCAAACACATCTGTATAATGTGTGCACTGGGCACATTTCCTTGTTGAATTATTCAATTAAATCTGATAATGAGAGCACATTGACATAGTTAAACACTCAGGTGAATAAAAGATTCACTTTGAAGTGCAGAAATTTCTGGAGTCATCTGCGTGTTAACAAGTGATGATACTCACTACCACCATCCAGGGAGGGAGAAACTTTAGAAAAGATAAGCTAGAGTTGAGCATGCTGGAGGCTTTTTCTGGCATGAATTCAAGGAGATAAAAGGTGGAGGCAGTTTCCAGTGTTCATTTGAGCCATCAATCTTTTTAGAAAAAGTGAATTGAATTTTAAGAGACAGAAAAATAAGACTCAGTTCATAGGTGAATCTTATTCCCCTGAACTCTAATGGGATGTAGAAAGATGAACACTAGCATAGGTATCAACACATCTGATATCTATCTTCCCTCTGCAAAGCCCTTCCTGCACAAACTTACAAAAACATCAGATTTTCTCATCTCGATTCTCACCCTGTAAAATGGGAGAGTTTGGCTGGTCCCACATAATTAGCATGGTACCTATTACAAAGTTCCCACAGAACTTTTTGCAAATAAAAGGGCCCCATCCATAAATGCAAATTTCGGCAGTAGCTGTTATTTAACTATGATGTGTACATTGTGAAACATCTGCCAGTCACACTGGCTGTCTTTAAAGCAGGGCACCATTACTAACAGTGGTTTGGGACTTGCAAATGCTAGCTTGTGTTTTTATTAGCTTGCTCCGTCTCTCCAACTACTCTGTATGCTTCTTACAAATAAAAAACATTTCTTAGTTCTTTTTTAATCTTCATTACTTAGCATAATACAGAAAGCACAAAGGTCATCAATAATTATAAAATGAAAGTAGTTAATAGCTGACATTTATTGCTCCTCTTCCATGTTCCTGACCCTGCATCAGGCATTTTATATACACTGTCTCTAATTAATACAATTGTACAACAACCCCAAAAGAAAATATTATCCCAATTTAACAGATCAAGAAATGGAGGGTTCTAGCTGGTGCTGTAAGGCAAGAAAATAAACCCAAAAGGGATAAGAATTAAAAAGGAAGAGCCAAAATTACCAGTATTTATAGATATTTGGTTTTGTACATTAAAAAATCTAACTAATATACAGTTACATTATTAGAATTAAAAAGATAGCTGGGCAAGTTTTCAAGATAATAAAAGCAATATACAAAAATCAATTTTATTTCTGAATGACAAAATATAAAGAGTAAAAGTTAGAGAATTTACAATATTAAAAAATATCAAAAAATAAAAAATATCAAGTACCAAGGAAAATATCTGCCAAAAGACATGCCAGACTTCTACAAAGATAATTATAAAACTTTATGAGAAAAAGACAAAGACCTCAATAAATAATTGATAAATATTCTGTGTTTGTGATTTAGAAAACCCATTATAAAGAATTACATTCTTTTCACATTGATCTGTAAGTTTAAGGCAATCCTAATCAAAGTCCCAACAGGATTTTTGTTAGAACTTAAAAACCTCCTTCTAAAATTTAAATGGAATGACAAAGGGCAGAGAAGACCTACACCACTACTCTTAAAGAACAAGCCGGGAGACTTGCTATATTGGATGTCAATATTTCTATATTGTATTTCTTGACCTATGCAATGACTGCTCAGGTATTTAAAATATACATTAAGATATATATGTTTATGTTTCTTCTTTTTTTTGGAATAGACAATTTTTGTTATGTTATATTTTTACAATGAAAAGGATATTTGAAAAATTTTAAAAAAAAAGGAAAGAAAATGAGGGTCAGAGAGGCTATGGCTATGAGACTAAGCCGAAACCATACTGCTGGTTAAATAAGCATGATCATATATTTAATAAATATATGTTTTAATTACTTATATGTTTGTGGTTAACAGTTTAGAAAAGCAAGAACCAAAATAAAGTATCAGTAGTAATTGTTAATTGTTGACATATTTTACTGTCCTCATCACTATTTATTCACTGTTCATGGAACACAGAAATCAGTTTAATCACATAAGAGGCTTGTCTGCCCTAAATCTTTCTTTCCAAATCTTTACATCAGACTTATTAAGGGGAAATTTTTTTGTCAAAGTCTTATGCTCACTTGCCGTTGAAATAATGTCTACTCAATCATACCCATATTTGATACACTATTTCCCCTATTCACTCAAAAAGAAAAATGTAAAAACAAAACTAGGGAGAAAGTGTGGAGCAAATGAGAAAACAATACCTTTCTGAAACACTAGACCCGTCTAAAAGTAGTAAATAAGTGTTTACTTATTCCATTAAGAGGTTAGAAAATGAATCACTTTTTGCCTCAAATTGTGAAACGATGTTACCTCCAAATTTAGATGTTGGCTGTTATTTCTCCACTGACCTCCTCATGATTGCAACCTGATAGTGTGGATGAGTCATTGAGATGAATTTCCTCCTCGTATTATCTCATTCCAGATCGGGAAGGACTATCTAGCTAACCACATTTTTTTTGCCTCTGAGGAAACTGGAGCCCAGACAGATGAAGGGACCAGATTGCGGTTGGTCAGCTGGCCAGTGTCAGAGCAGCAATTAGAGACCAGGCTTTCTTTCCATTATCCCAACCCCAGATTTCCAAATTGTACTTTTAAAAATCCAGTTTCCTTTCCTAATGTAATAATTAATAAATATCATATAAGCAAAAGGAATACATATTTTTCTTTAGTTATTAATTAGCCAGTGACTTGAAAAGCAAGCCTCTAAAAATATGTAGTAAGTCTATTTAAAAAAGAAAATAACAACTAACTAACTACTCTGCTTATTCACAGCACCAGGAGCACCAGGAGCTGGTTTATTTAAAAAAAAAAAAAAAAAAAAGAACTCACGTTTAGTGTTTTATTTAGTTTTCACTGCAATCTTGTCAGCTGTTGTTATGAATTTGACTTTATAGATGAGGAAACTTGATCCAAAAGACTAAATTATACAACTGTTCGGTTGCAGAGTCAGAACTCAAAAATGGCTTTATAAACTTGACTTTATTGCTTCCTCCATTTCAACAAATTTCCTAATTCTTTTCATGACAGAGTTCCTCAGCTATCCCTCAGTGGGTTCGAGATTCCCACTTCAGGAGTACAGAGTTCTACCCAGAAGGTGGCTGCTTGGACAGTGACTACATTCTCAGCTCCACGCCTATTTGGGTGAGGCCCTGTGATGAATGCTCGTCAGTGGAATATGAGCAGAAGGGTTATGTGTCAGAAGAAGATACGCCTTCTCCATCCTTTCTTTTTCCCTACCCTCAGGCTTGTGTTAGTTTCCAGGATGTCCTTGGGAGGGGTTTGGGCCATAATTTCAAAAGACACAGTCCTGAATACCACAATCCCAAATGTTGAAATCTGGAAAGATCAAAATCCCTAAAGGAAGGTACACATTGAAGATGGCAAAGCCACTGTACCTTTTTCCATAAATAAGAGTGGGGCAACTGTGCCTTTCATCACTCTGCTGTTAACCAGTGATATACACAATGAACTGTTACATTAGCAAAAACAAATGTTTCTTGTAAAGGCCACTGAAATTGTGGGGTTTATCTGTTAGAGCAACTAGCACTACTCTAACTAAAATGAACATATTTCATAATGGAGATGAGAATTCAGATTTCTGCTATTCTCTGACAAATCTCCATAACACTTATTTACCAGTCCACTGATTTTAATTGTGCTAAATGGAAATGATCGTGGAGAGTTGCTTTACCAATGACCTCTCTGTCCCTTGCTTTTCCATTGTTTAAGGTGAATGATAATTTTTATCTTATATTTCTATTTGTGGTATCCAAACAAAATCATCATAAAAACTCCATTATGGCATAGTTAATTGTAAAATAAATATATATATGATCAAAAAAATTAAAAAGACTTCCCTCTTTTAAACCTTTCCAAGCAATTCCCATCTTCAAAAGTAATTTTGAGGAGCATGCACATCTCTGACTGGGAAGGGAGTGGTGATCTGGAATTAATCAGTGAGGATTTATTGAGTTTCCTAAGTGTATGACTTAGCATGGGTTTCCCTGCTCGTTGGCAACCCTAAAAGCCTTAACCCTGAGGATGCTCCCTCAAGAAAACATAGTGCCTGTTTTCTGGGCACCGGTTCCAAAACATGGCCTGAAACACTACGCCAAGAGCTCAAATCTCTTGTATTTCCCACCACTCAGAGGGTCTGAGGCCTTCACTCCTCACACTTCCTGGATGTGGTTGCTCCGGAAGTGAGTAGGAGAAAGAATGCTTTTGAGAAAGGTACCTTGAGAATTTATTTTGACAACTCCTCATCCTAGGCTTTGCACTTTCTCTGTCCCTGAAACTTCAAGGTGCTGTTCCTCTTAATATGTCAAGTCTAAACCCTGAGTCCAAGATCTGAAAGGAAAGAAAGTTTTGCCCACAAAGTAGCTCCCACAGCAAATGATGAATGCTCCAAGTGCTTTCTGAGGGGAAAAAAAAACCAAACAAACAAACAAAAAAAAAAAACAACGCGGAAACAGAGTTTGGTCACTAGAGTAAATCCCCATAGAAAAAGAAATAAATCTCTGTGACATCTGCTAATGTCTGTCATTTCCTTAAACACCTCGACCTGTCCAGTTTCCATACCACCTCTTTTCCCCTTTCCCCAATGCTTCTTTTGTTCAGTGTTTTTGACCTTCAAGGGTTGATTTAGTGAGCAGATGGTACCGGGAAAACCAAGGGTACTGCATCCAGCTGTGTGTACACAGATTGGTGAATTCAAGCCTCTGATCTAGGATCTGAAATAAAAATCAGACTAAGTGAAAAGATGGTTGCTTTTATTCATACCTTATTTATTCATTTGCTAAAGAAGCATTTGTTATTTGCCTGTAGTGTTAGTATTGTTTAAGACAATAGAGAAATACAGATAAAAAGACATCGCCTCTGTTTTTCAGGTGCAAGTTATGTGCTTAAGGGCCCCAAAACTATAAAACCAAACTATGAGAGATTTAGCACTAATAAAATGGAAAACATTCACATGTTGGAACACATGATACATTTGAGTCAGGAAAAGTGTGTTCTTGTTTTATTTATTTTGTTATCTGTGGGAGGATTTCCCTGGGATGAATTATGAGAAATATGACATTGGCATATAACACCTGGTGACAGATCCTTGGGCTGCAGGTTTTGAGTCAGACTCTAAGTTCAGATTTGTTCCTCGCAGTTTAAGAGGTGAATGAGGAATACAGGAGAGTGCAGTGGAGATTCACAAAAGTGACAAAGGCCTGGAAAAGAAGGCTCTGATGGAGCCGATGGAAGCAATGAGAGGTCCCGTTATAGCTGAATTTATAATCAGCTCTACCATGGATCAAACCCCAAATAGTCCCAAAGGGACTGTGCAGACTAGACTTCCACATAGAACTTCCACTCTTTGATGGCTATTTTGATGTCAGAATGGGCCTATCCAGAGCTGCCACATGAGTCACCTTGAACTCTGCCTGCTTTGCATTATTGCCTCTGGATTCTCTTCCCTGGAGGTTCTTCAGGCAGCTGGCCTGCATTGTGCCATGACATGCTTCTCATTTTCCCCACAAACATCCCTGATTGAAGGCAGATGACACAAAACCTTTAGCTCACCTTTAGGAATCTGTGCTAAGCCTGGTTTAGCACAGCTAGGTTGTAGCATGGATGTTATTCTTATCTTCCAACCTTATGGGTCATGGGTTATATAGAACTCCATCTGTTCCGCATTGCCAGGAAGACCGGAACTAGACTGAAATGGTGTTTAAGTTAAACATCCAGATAATTAGACCCTGAACCCAACTATTGAGAATAACCATACCTTTAGAAGTCTTTAAGAACAATATAGACACTCACCTGTCTTAGATGCTCAAATACAATTCCCCATAAAAGAGAATTTCTTGATATTCCCTCCAACACTGTAACTGAATAGCCCAAAAACACAGGTGCTGGCTTTTCTCCTAGTTTTACTTTCTACTTCATCCATATGTTTGGAGAGTGTAGGAATAGAAGGGAGGTAATTATTCTGCAAATAAACTGTAGCTATCATATAGCTCTTTCATCAGCCTGGAAAATGTCCCAGTAATTTTTAAATCTGATTATCTCTTGCTCCATTTAAACTCATTTCATCAGCTTGATTCTTGTGGCATCCTCTTCAATGTCTTCCATCATCTTCATTACCATTCCCATAATCATCACTAAACTATATTGAGTTCTCACTCTATGACAGATTCCATGCCAAAGGCTTTACATATATCATCTCTTATAAACCTCTCAATAACTCTATTAAGTACATACTACTATTGTCCCCATTTCACATGTAAGGAAATAGACTGGAGGAGGTTATGTGACTTCTGCACTGGTAATGATTACATCTATTTTGGGGACTACCATAAGGCATCCAATAAGTAACTATTCTTTTGACCTGGGGCCTCATATTTATGGAGTGATTTCTGCATTTCTTAAATTAACTTCAAGAGAATGAAATATGCTGAGCTCTTTATTCTCAAGGTCTCTGTGCTACTGATTCCTCTCTGCTGTTGGTCTACTAGTTTAAATATTTCAGTATCTTAATATAGATGTAATTTATGTTATTGTCACCTACTCTTGTCCTTGCTCTCATTGTCCTTGTCCTTGCTCTCATCTCTCAGTCTCACCTGTATTCTCACCACCCTCATGTATGAGACGTCTAGGCACCTTTCCTTCCACCTTTCTGCTCCCTCCTACTTACACAAGGTACAAAGTACATGACAAGAGTGCAAAGGAGCCCTGTCTCATACAGACCTGTATTACAGGGGCTTTTATTTGCAAGAAGTCTCTTTGTGACAAAGAGAGAAACTTTCCTGCTCTCGAAAACTACTGGGCAAGTTTCCAAACTCCCAATGAAGTAATCTATTCCATACAAAAAAAAAAGAAGAAAAGAAACACAACTAACTGTCTCGAGCATTTTATGCACCTGACACCATCACATTAGTGGCATCAGATTACATATTCAGTAAAAACTTCTGCCACATGCTGTTGTAATTAACCACATGGAAATGTGTAGGCCAGGACCCCTCAGTTACATAGTACAACACACAGAGCAGTGAGAACTAAAAAATGCCCTTGGAACAGAATGTTACATCTCATTAGGAAATGAAATTGTGACTTTCCTGGGAGTGACAGCTCTGGCAGGAAGGGATGGAGGTCTGGATTTCTAGTTATCACCAGTATAACTACTCGTTAATCCTCCAGCTCTATGTCAGGTCTTTGATAAATAATCTCCAAGAAAACTTTGAGATGGTTTCACTGAGGCATGGCCTAAGGCAGTACCTATAGATTTTTAATGCCTGATCAACCATGAGCACCCACTTGGGAGCCCAGTATAGAGAATTCACTAGCTCTTAACCCATGCATTGCATTGAGACCAAGGAAGGTCAGTCCATTTATGCCTACGGTACTTGACCCAAGGCACCTAAAATAACACACAGGAATTCTGCTGCTGAAACTATTCTCCCTGCTTCCAACTTTTCTGAGGACTCTGGCACCCTCAAACTCTCTGTATGCTGCCAAGGGCTCCCAGCCCTGTCTTCCTTCCCTGCCCAGAGTTCCAGATCTGGACCCACTGTCTACAAGTAACACACCCAGAAGCAGAGCCAACATCACTTGGGAAGATTAGCATGGAACCCACTCTTTTTCCCACTTGTCAGTAAATATTTAAGTATCTGAATATAGATAGAATTTCTGCTCCTACCACCTCCACCTATTGAGAGCCTCATTCCTAACAGGTGCTTCTGATTTAGTTTTGGAATTGTTACTATGTGACTAGGAAAGCAGGAGATTAACAGGCATTATTTTCTAACAGATCTTTGCTGTCTTCAAGTTTAATTACAATGGGATATATTAACCAATAACTCTGCTGATTGGTATAATATAACAAAGTGAAGAAACAAAACAACAATTGAGAAGCCTTGTCATGGAATCTTGTGTTCTGACTCCTGATCAGTTGAAGGCTGCAGAGCCCTCAAAATGTGTATAATTTTAGTACTGCAGCAAATACCTGTTCTGTGGGAGCATGTATACAATCAATGCCAATTATTAAATTATAAGTCAAGGAATAGGCATTGGTCATGTAGGTGGTATAGAGATGAATGGGCCACTGTCTACAAGTAACACACCCAGAAGCAGAACCAACATCACTTGGGAAGATTAGCATGGAACCCACTCTTTTTCCCACTTGTCAGTAAATATTTAAGTATCTGAATATAGATAGAATGTATGTTATTGCCACCTACTATTATATACTGTGCTATGTGCTCATGAATCCTCATTTCTTTTTCTTCTAGACAAAACTAGACCACATTTTGCAGCTTCCCCTGAAGTTAGTAGAAGCCATATGAATGAGTTCTGGCCAACGGAATGTGGGCAGAAGTGATGCTAAGGCACTTCTTGACCTAGTCCCTAAACCAACCTCCTGTGGGGTCCTCCATGAGCTCTCTCTTTCTCCGCTTACCAGCCTAACGCAGCAAAGGACAAACACTTAACGATAGCAGAGTCATGCTATAAATGGCATCCGAGGCCCTGAATAACTGTGTAGAGAAGAACACACACAACTGCCATTCCTTCCCCTCCTTACCCTTATTGGACTATACTGTGAGCAAGAAAGTAACTCTCCTTGTCTCAAACATACCCCAAATATCAGTGGCTTGTTACAACCATTTTCCTGATTAACAAAATGGACTTTCCTTGTGTTCAGGAAGATTCACTGGGTATCAGTGGGATAATTAGTGCAGCAAGTGCCAGGACACAAATTAAAAAATAAATTATCATGGCGTATGGCTTCTAGGTAGATGCCAATTTTATCTTACTTCTGAAGTAGAAAAATTTGAGCTTATTTGTTGTTGAGAAATATTTGTTTTTCTTCCCCTCTTCCCGTGTTCCTTCCTGAATAATAACGCCGACATTCCTTGCGAGGCAGGGTTCTTTCTACCCACCTTTGTGGCCTGATGAGACCCCGTGGCTGTGTGCAGGGCATTCTACAACCACTCAGTGATTTTCAGCTGAGTGAATTCAAACAAAAGGAATGTGGTGATGCAGGCAGTAATCTCAGCCCCTTGGGTTCCTTGGCCTTTCACGGAGAGCTTATGTCCACAGCAAAAGCACTTAGGATTCAAAACCCCTATGAGTGTACAGTGTATGGGAGGGAGGGAATGACTTAAAACAGATGAGGGTTTTAAGTTCAGCCTGTGCTCAACAGTTAAATTCAATTTAAAGACTTCCCAAAACCTTTCTGAAATTACAAAAGAGCCACGAGAAATCAGCTTCTTTCTCTTGTGGTTGCAGACTTAATTCTGCAGTTCATGAAGTTATGTCAAAGTGCTTGCGTAACACTGCAAGCTGTTGCTGATGGAAATGAGGATGGTTTCTTCTTTGTTGTTAAATAACTAGAGTTATCCCACAAACATTCAGCCCCCACTATTGTGTTAGATGTGTAACCATGATTCCTGCCCCCAGAGAATTCTAAATGTGGTGAAACATCCATTGAAAATGCCTTAGAAAGGAAAATGCTAATGGTAGACCTGGTGCCTCAGGTTAAATTTGAAAAGCCCATCCCTGGAAGGAAGGCTTGAAAGTCTGAAGAAAATACTTGGGTAAAGTTACAGGACTGAGAGGGCTGCTGGTGACTGGAGACACCTACTCTGATCACATTCTCTGCCTCTACATGGTCAGCACCACAGAGAATCTGCCTGCTCCTAAATTGCTCCTCACAACCCAAATGAAGGTTTAGGATTACAACCTGGGAGACAGCCAGCTCTGACATCCTGAACCCCTTTATGCCTACTAGGTGTGCTCTACTATTTTTTCTTTAATACAAAAGAGTCTAAGCTTAGGTGTTAGAAATATGGTTCCCATCCCATAAGTCATTAGTAATATGACCTTGAGCAAGTCCCTTCTCTAATTTGTATTCTATGAACTGAAGGGTCTATTACATGAAGGCACATAATAAATGTGTTAATTTGAAATCCCCTAACTGCTCCATAATTTGTAACATCATTTAAAATGGAAAAGCTCTGTTAGAATACTGCTCCCTAACCTGGGAGTACATGAAAATTGCTGAAAATGAGTTTTTCTTAGTTGTGATAGGGACAGGAGGCAGGGGAATTCTGGGAAGAAGAGGGTGGGTCCCCAGTGAGGGCCCCACTCTCAAGCCTGGAACTGCAGCTCAAAATGAGAACATGCATTCCTGTTTTCCTGCTCAAATGTTGCCTTTTCCAAAACCACCCATGGGCCACCCAGCCCCAGATCCTGTGCCCGTAAAAACCCCAGGATCCACCAACAGAGAGCAGAGAAGAGAAGCAGCAGCTGGACGTCTGTGACTACAGTTGGATGTTGGAGAGAGGCAGCTTAATTTCAGAGGGTTGGCTTGATGGTGTTGCTTCGGAGAGGAGTCTGGCAGGGGACAGCCAGACTCTGAGGGAAGATCACTTTCCCACTCCATCCCCTTTTCAGCTCCCCTTCCTGCTGACAGCCACTTTCATGGGCAATAAAATCCTCCCTATTCACCACTCTTCAATTCGTCTGTGCAAGCTGATTCTTCCTGGATGCCAAACAAGAGTTCAGATGCCACGGGTGTGGACGCTAAAGGTTGTCACACAGACCCTTTACCCATGCCGGTGGAGAGCCACTGCTTACCACAAAAAGGCAGAGGGCCCACTAAGCTGTTTAACATTTAAGCCATTTGTGGACAGAAAAGCTAAAAGAGCACAGTAACATACACCCTCTTGGGCTTCAGGGTTGCAGGCACCCACTAGATGCTGCCACGGGGCCCCACATGGAATTTGCTCCAGCCGGCACCCAAAACTGCTCACTGCAGCTCCTGCACCCACTCACCTGCTCATTCCCTCCCACAAGGGGTGAAGCACAATGGGTCCAAGTGAGTGGAGTTTGCCCCTGCCAATGCTAAAGCAGCCAGCTAGATCCAGCACAAGTTCACTCCAGTTCCCGTGAAGGGGTCAGGGAAATTTCTTGCTTCAGTTGCCTTTTGTTTGTTTGTTTGTTAAGATATAACTAACACACAATAAAATGCACAATTCTTTTTTTTTTTTTTAAGAGACAGAGTCTCACTCTGTTGCCCAGGCTGGAGTGCAGTGGCACGATCTCGGCTCACTGCAAGCTCCGCCTCCCAAGTTCATGCCATTCTCCTGCCTCAGCCTCCTGAGTAGCTGGGACCACAAATGCCCACCACCATGACCAGCTTTTTGTACTTTTAGTAGAGACGGGGCTTCCCCGTGTTAGCCAGGATGGTCTCGATCTCCTGACCTTGTGATCTGCCCATCTCAGCCTCCCAAAGTGCTGGGATTACAGGCGTGAGCCACTGCGCCTGGCCTAAAATGCACAATTCTTAAGTGTAGTCAATGTGTTTTGACAAATGTATATACCTGAGGAACTATCACCGCACTCTTCTAAACAAAGCATTGCTAAAGAAGTTTCCCTTGTGCACCTTCCTAGTTAATCCCTTCTAACCCACAGTCAAACACCCTTTGACTTCTGTCACTATTTAAGTGGAATTGAAAGTCTGTATTCCTTAGTACCTGTCTTCTTTCACTCATAGTATCTATGAAATTCAGTTATTCCTTTCTTTTTATCATTTAGTAGTATTCTGTTGGATGAATATCTTGCTATAGACAGAATGGTGTCCCCCAAATTTCATATGTTGGAGTCCTATTCCCAATGTGATTGAATTTGGAGATAGGGATTTTAGAAGTTAATTAAGATTCGATGAGGTCACAAAGGTAGGGTCCTAATCCAGTAGAATTTGTGGTCTCAGTAGAATTGAGAGAGATTTTCTCTCTCTCCTCTCCCCACATACATACACCAAGGAAAAGCCATGTGAGGACATAACAGGAGAGTGGCCATCTACAAGTCAGGAAGAAAGTCCTCCCCAGGAACTGAATTAGCCAATACCTTGATCTTGGACTTCACAGCCTCCAGAATTGTGAGAAATAAATTTTTGTTGTTTAGGCCACTCAGTCTATGGTATTTTCTTATGCCCAACCTGACTAAGACAATACCACAATCTGTACAATCTGTTTATCCATTCATTTGTTGATGGACATTTCAATTGTTTCTAGTTTTGCGTGTGATTACTACAGCTATTAAGAATATTTACATATAGGTTATTGTATAGTCATGTTTTCATTTCTCTTAAATACCTAAGAGTAGAATTGTTGTGTCATGTGGTAAGTATATATGTAACTGTATTTTAAAAGCTGCTAATTTTTTAAAGTAGCTGTACCATTTTTTCATTCCAACCAGCAACGTTTGAGAGTCCTAATTGCTCCACATCCTCATCAACATTTGGCATATTACAATATTTTGTTTCAGCTATTCTGATGGGTGTAAAGCATTATTGCATGATGGTTTTAATTTGCATTTCTCTGAGGACCTATTGGTGATGAGCACTTTTTCATATGCATATTGGTCATTTATATATCATTTCTTCTGAATTGTCTGTTCAAGCCTTTTGCCAATTTCTCTATTGGGTTCATTGTCTTTTTATTGTAGAATGATATGCATTCTGTATGTGTTCTGAATACAAGTGCTTTTTTAGGTATACGTATTCCAAATATTTCCTTCCAGCCAATGGCCTGTATATTCATTCCCTTGACTGTGTCTTTTGATAAGCAGTAATTTTGATGAATTTTGATGAAATTTTGATATAAGTCCAATCTATCAGTGTTTTCATTCATGGTTATTCTTTCAACATACAGTCTAACAAATCTTTACCAACCTCATAGTCACCAAGATATTCTCTTTTGTTTTCTTCTCATAACTTCATAGTTTAGCTTCTATTCTTAAGTCTATGATTCATCTCTAATTAATTTTATGATGATGGAATGCAGAAGATCCATTTTTTCCATGTAATTATCAAAAATAACCATGTAAGGGTCATTTTTTTTCATATAATTATCCAGTTGTTCTAGCACCTTTTATTGAAAAGGCTTTGCTTGCCCCCATTACATTGCCTTACTTTGTTAAAAATCTATTAAATGTATAAGTGTAGGTTGATTATTGTACTTTCTATTCTGCCCATTTATCTATTTGTCTGTCCTTACACCAATAACACATGATCCTAATAATAGCAGCTTTGTATAAATCTTAAAATTTGATTCTGTAAGTACTCCAACTTTGTTCTTTTAAAAAAATTATTTTGGCTATTGCAAGTCCTTTGAATTATCTCATAAATTTTAGAATTAGCTTGCCAATTTCTACAAAAAAGCCCACTGAGATTTCAAAATGACATCTAATAATGATGCGTCTTTCAACTCAATATATCTTTCTTTTCATTTGGAGAGCCTTGTTAAGTCCTCTCAACACTGTTTATTTTGATTACATATATCTTGTATAATTTTTATTAAATTCAATCCTAAATATTTTCTGCTATGATGTTATTATAATTGGCACAGTTTAAAAATTTTATTTTCCAGTTGTTCATTGCTAATTCATAGAAATAAAATTCACTTTTATACATTGACTGCAATCTTGCTAAATCACATATTAGTTCTAGTATGTTTTTTTGTTTGTTTTTTTGTTTTTAATAGACTTTACTTTTAGAGCAGTTTTAGGTTCACAGCAAAACTGATGGAAGGTACAGAGATGTACCATAGACTGCCTGCCCCAAAACATGTATAGTCTCCCCCATTATCAGCATCTCCCTCCAGAGTGGCACATTTGTTACAATATCAATGAACCTACATTCATACATTATCACTCGGAGCCCATAGATTACATTAGAGCTCACTCCTGGTGCTGTATCAATTCTTGGTAGGTTTGAAACCAATCTACAATGGCGTGTATCTACCATTATAGTATCATACGGAGTAGTTTTATGTCCCTAAGATTCCCCTGTGCACCACGTAATCACCCTTCCCTCCCTACATCCTAACTCCTAGCAATCACTGTTATTTTTATGGTCTCTATAGTTTTGCCTTTTCCAGAATGTCATATAGTTAGATTCACACAGCATGTAGCCTTTTCAGATTGGCTTTTTTCATTTGGTAATATGCATTTAAGTTTCTTTCACGTCTTTTCGTGGTTTTATTGTTTATTTCATTTTAGCACTGAATAATATTCTATGTCTGTATGTAACACAGTTTTATTTATCCATGCATCTACTTAAGGATTCAACTCAAAGTGAATTAAAGACTTACACCTAAGACCGGAAACCATAAAACTCTTAGAAAAAAATAGCAAAAAGTCTTCTTAACCTTGGCTTTGGCAATAAATTGTTTTAATATGACATCATAAGCACAGACATCAAAAGTCAATTTAAACAAGTGGGACTACATCAAACTAAACAGCTTCTGCACAACAAAGGAAACAATCAACAAATGAAAAGGCAACCTATGGAATGCTAGAAAATATTTGTAAACCATATATCTAGTAAAGGTTAATATCCAAAATATATAAGGAACTCACACAACTCAATAGCTAAAATACAAATAACCCAATTTAAAAATAGGTAAAGGACCCAAATAGACATTTTTCCAAATAAGACATCCAAATGACCAACAGGTATATGAAAAGGTGTTCAATATCACTAATCATCAGAGAAATGCAAATCAAAAGCACAGTGAGCTATCACCTCATGCCTGTTAGAATAGCTATTATAAAAAAGACAGGAGATACCAAGTGTTAGAGAGGATGTGACACAAAGGTAATCCTTGTATAATATTGGTTGGAATGTAAATTGGTACAGCTATTATGTAAGACAGTATGGTGATTCCTCAAAAAATCCAAAATAAAACTGCCATATGATCTAGCAATCCCACTTCGGGGTATATATCCAAAGGAAATTACAAAAGTATCTAAAAGAGATAACTGCATCCCACATTCATTGCAGCACTGTTCGCAACACCCAAGCTATGGAAACAACCTAAGTGTTCATCAATGGATAAATGGACAAAAAAAATTATGGTATATGTGTATATACATATATACACATACACATAATGAAATACCATTCAGCCATAAAAAAGAAGAAAATCTTGTCATTTGTGACAACATGAATGAACCTGGAGGACATTATGCTAAGTGAAATAAGCCAGACATAGAAAGAGAAGTACTGCATGATCTCACTTATATGTGGAATCTAAAAAAGTCAGACTTGGAGAGGCAGAGAGTAGAATGGTGATTACCATGGGCTGGGGCGTGGGGGAAATGTTGGTCAAAGGGTACAAAGTTTCAGTTACTCAGGATGAATATTTTCTGGAGATTCTAATGTATAGGATAGTGACTATGGTTAATAATACTGTATTGTATGTTAGACATTTGCTGGAAGAACAGATCTTGATTGTTCTTACCAAAAAAAAAAAAAAAAGGTAACTATGTAAGGTGATTGACATGTTAATTAGCTTGGTTGTGGTCATCATTTCACAATATATATTTGTAACAAAACATCATGTTGTATACCTTAAAGATGTACAATTTTTATCTGTCAATTATACCTCAATAAAGCAATTGTAGGGGAAATAATTTACACTTGATTCTTTTTAGCAGTTTTCATTTCTTTCCTAAAATACCCCACCTGTCAACTTTGATATCTATACCCTATAAATTATTTTATAAATTTATAATATTTGTTTAAGTCCTTGTTGATTAATCCTTAAAAACCAGTCATCTGTCTACTTTCATTTATTATGCTCTCTCTTGATTATAGGCCACACTTTCCTGCTTCTTCCCATCTTATAATTACTATTATATTCTGAACATTGTGTAAAATAAAACTTTGGAGTCCAAGTACATTATTTTATTTTGTTTATTTTCCTTTCCTCTGTATGGTGGTTATAGTAAGGTATTAATGATTCAAATCTCTTCTAGAGTCAACTTTAGATGGGATTGGGTCATAGCTTTAATCAGATTGATTTCATCTTTGATTAGCATAACCCCTCAAATTGATTTAATGCTATAATTTCCATACAGCTATTTGTGTATTACAATTTCATTGAGAGGCATATAATGACTTGCTCTACAGCCTTGAAAAGCAAATAGTTCCAAAAATTCTTCTGATCACAGCTTTTGGTCAGAAAAAGAGCATAAACCACAATGTGAACTTATTGAACATCTACTATGTTATAGTATTAAATTATGTGCTTTGGATATGGACATTCCCTGCCCTCAAGGGCCATTAAAATCTAGCTGGGAAGACAGGGACGATACCTAAAAATGTAAATAATGTGGCAAAGAAGAATTTTTAAAATATGCCAAATAGGTGGGACCAGCAATAAATGTAGCTTTAAAAAAAAAGCAGTCACAGAAGGCTCTGGTGATTAGAAGACTTCATATGGGAGATGAGACTTAAGAAAATGTAAGGTAAATTCGACAGGTTCAGGGAGGCCTTTTTGAAAAAGGGAATGTCATGAACATAACATGGTACATGTTTGAGAAGAGAAGGCTGGAAGATTACAAGGATTAGGAGATGTTATATTTTGGAGGGTCTAGGAATTTGGCTTTCCATAGGCATTAATGCAAATCCAAAGTCGTAGTATCAATGTGGTAGCCACGGAATCAGAGCCAGACTATGAAAACATTGATTTTACAGTAACCTGTGAATAGTGACAATACTTTTTTGCCCTCAGACCCATTTTTTTTTTTTGCCCTCCCCCTGTTCCGTATCATAGTGGGGCTAACCCCACTGAATCTAATTTTTTGCCCTCCCCCGTTCTGTATCATGGTGGGGCTAACCCCACTGGATCTACATAGCTATTGGATCTATTTGACCTGTAAGATTGAGGAGTGGGAATGAGGATTAAGATGGCAGACAGCAGGCAGGACTACCTTGCAGCTCCCATTTGTATGGACAAAGCAGTGTGTGGAGACTCACATCGTGATTTTTTGCTCCAAGAACTACCACAGGAACATACCAGGAAACCCAAGAGAACCCATAGACCCTTTGAAGGAACTGTGATCACCACTGCAGGCTCCCTGAGATGCTGAAAATACTGTGAGTCTGCTTGCTTTCTCAATGGCGAGGCTTCTGGTTTGGGGCAAGTTTTCAGCCCCGGTCACCAGTTGTCTGGAAATAGACTCGGTGCTATTGGGGGGACAGTGGGAGTGAGGCTGGCCTTTAGGACTGTGAGCTACATGGGAGTGGGGTGAGCCTGTGACTGCCAGCTTTCCCTCACTTCCTTGGTGACCTATATGACTCAGCAGAGACAGCCATAATCTCCCTGGGAATATCACTCCATTGGACTGGGAACTACACCCCCATCCCCCACAGCAGCTGCAGCAAGCCCTGCCCAAGGAGAGGCTGAGCTCAGACACACCTATCCCTGCCACCATGGTGGGTGATCTTTCTCTACCCACCATGGTAGCCAAAGGCAAAGGTTATAATCTCTTCGGAGCTCTGTGGCCCTATCCACTGCCTGAGAAACCTGAATACTTAACCAAGTGTGCCTAGGGCAAGTTTGAATCCTCCTTATAGGACTGGAGCTGATGCACTCTTGAAAGTGCCACCTCCTGGCTGGAGGCCAATCAACATAAAACCAGTGCACTAAACAAAAACACAGCCAAGGAACATCACCAGAGTCCACTTCACTCCCCTGCTATCTCCGCTGGAGCAAGTGCTGGTATCCATGGCTGCAAGACCTGAAGACGGATCACATCACAGGACTCTTTGCAGACACTCCCCAGTACCAGCTCAGAGCCCAGTAGCTCCTCTGGGTGGCTAAATCCAGAAGAGAAAAAACAATTACTACAATATGGCTCACAGGAAGCCTCATCTGTAAGTGAAAAGTGAGAACACCATATCAAGGGAGCACCCTGTGGGACAAAAGAATCTGATCAGCAGCCCTTGAATCCCAGATTGCCCCTCTGATATAGTCTGCCCAAATGAGAAGGAACCAGGAAAACAATTCTGGTAATATGATAAAACAAGGTTCTTTAACATCCCCAAAAGATCACACCAGCTAACCAGCAATGGAGATCCAAACCTAGATGAAATCTCTGAATTGCCAGAAAAAGAATTCAGAAGGGTGATTATTAAGCTAATCAAGGAGGCACCAGAGAAATATGAAGTCCAACTTAAATAAATCAAAAACATGCTACAGGGTATAAAAGGAAAATTCTTCTGTGAAATAGATAGCATAAATAAAAAACAATCACAACTTCTGGAAATCAAGGACACACTTAGAGAAATGCAAAATGCACTGGAAACCTTCAGCAATAGAATTTAACAAGCAGAAGAAGTAACTTCAGAGCTCGAATGCAATGCTTTTGAATTAACCCAATCTGCCCAAGACAAAGAAAAAAGAATTTTAAAAAATGAACAAAGCCTCCTAGAAGTTTGAGACTATGTTACATGTGCAAACCTGAAGAAGAGAAATCTAAAAGTTTGGAAAACATATTTGAGGGAATGGTCAAGGAAAACTTCCTAGCCTTGCTGGATATCTAGACACCCAAATATAAGAACCTGAAAGAATACCTGGGAAATTCATCACAAAAGGATCATCACCTAGCACATAGTAATCAGGTTATCTAAAGTCAAGACAAAGGGATGAATCTTAAGAACTGTGAGCAAAAGCGTCAGGCAACCTATAAAGGAAAACCTATCAGATTAACAGCAGATTTCTTTTTTTTTTATTATTATTATACTTTAAGTTCTAGGGTACATGTGCACAATGTGCAGGTTTGTTACATATGTACACATGTGCCATGTTGGTGTGCTGCACCCATTAACTCGTCATTTACATTAGGTATATCTCCTTAATGCTATCCTTCCCCCCTACCCCCTCCCACAATAGGACCTGGTGTGTGATGCTCCCCTTCCTGTGTTCAAGTGATCTCATTGTTCAATTCCCACCTATGAGTGAGAACATGTGGTATTTGGTTTTCTGTTCTTGCGATAGTTTGCTGAGAATGATGGTTTACAGCTGCATCCATGTCCCTACAAAGGACACAAACTCATCCTTTTTTACGGCTGCATAGTATTCCATGGTGTATATGTGCCACATTTTCTTAATCCAGTCTGTCACTGATGGACGTTTGGGTTGATTCCAAGTCTTTGCTATTGTGAATAGTGCTGCAATAAACATACGTGTGCATGTGTCTTTATAGCAGCATGACTTATAATCCTTTGGGTATATACCCAGTAATGGGATGGCTGGGTCAAATGGTATTTCTAGTTCTAGATCCTTGAGGAATCGCCACACTGTTTTCCACAATGGTTGAACTTGTTTACAGTCCCACAAACAGTGTAAAAGTGTTCCTATTTCTCCACATCCTCTCCAGCACCTGTTGTTTCCTGATTTTTTAATGATTGCCATTCTAACTGGTGTGAGATGGTATCTCATTGTGGTTTTGATTTGCATTTCTCTGATGGCCAGTGATGATGAGCATTTTTTCATGTGTCTGTTGGCTGTATGAATGTCTTCTTTTGAGAACTGTCTGTTCATATCCTTTGCCCACTTTTTGATGGGGTTGTTTGTTTTTTTCTTGTAAATTTGATTGAGTTCTTTATAGGTTCTGGATATTAGCCCTTTGTCAGATGAGTAGATTGCAAAAATTTTCTCCCATTCTGTAGGTTGCCTGTTCACTCTGATGGTAGTTTCTTTTGCTGTGCAAAAGCTCTTTAGTTTAATTAGATCCCATTTGTCAATTTTGGCTTTTGCTGCCATCGCTTTTGGTGTTTTAGACGTGAAGTCCTTACCCATGCCTATGTCCTGAATGGTATTACCTAGGTTTTCTTCTAGGGCTTTTATGGTTTTAGGTCTATCATTTAAGTCTCTAATCCATCTTGAATTAATTTTCATATAAGGAGTAAGGAAAGGATGCAGTTTCAGCTTTCTACTTATGGCTAGCCAATTTTCCCAGCACCATTTATTAAATAGGGAATCCTTTCCCCATTTCTTGTTTTTGTCAGGTTTGTCAAAGATCAGATGGCTGTAGATGTGTGGTATTATTTCTGAGGGCTCTGTTCTGTTCCATTGGTCTATATCTCTGTTTTGGTACCAGTACCATGCTTAACAGCAGATTTCCAAGCAGAAACCCTACAAGCTAGAAGGGACTGGGGTCCTATTTTTAGCCTCCTTAAACAAAACATTTATCAGCTGAGAACTTTGTATCCAGTGAAACTGAGTCTCATAAATGAGGAAAGATACAGTCTTTTCCAGACAAACAAATGCTGAGAGAATTCACCATTACCAAACTAGCAATACAAGAACTGCTAAAAGGAGCTCTAAATCTTGAAACAAATCCTCAAAGTACAACAAAATAGAACTTCCTTAAAGCATAAATCTTACAGGATCTATATAACAATAACAATGAAAACAACACACAAGATATCCAGGCAACAAATAGCATGATGAATAGAATAATACCTCACATCTCAATACTAATATTGAATGTAAATGGCCTAAATGCTCCACTTAAAATATTCAAAATGGCAGAATGGATAAGGAATTACCAACCAGGTTTCTGCTATCTTCAAGAGACTCACCTAACACATAAGGACTCATATAAATTTATGGTAAAGTGGTGGAAAAAGATATTCCATGGAAATGGACACCAAAAGCAAGCAGGAGTAGCTATGCTTATATCAGACAAAACAATTTTTAAAGCAACAGCTGTTAAAAAAGACAAAGAGGGACATTATATAATGATAAAAGGACTAGTCCAACAGGAAAACACCACAATTCTAAATACATATACACCTAACACTGGAGCTTCCAAAGTTATAAAACAATTACAACTAGACCTAAGAAATGAGATAGACAGCAATACAATAATAGTGGGGGACTTCAATACTCCACTGACAGCACTAGATGGGTCGTCAAGACAGAAAGTCAACAAAGAAACAATGGATTTAAACTATACCCTACAACAAATGGGCTTAACTGATATTTACAGAACATTCTACCCATCATCTGCAGAATATACATTCCATTCATCAGCACATGGAACATTCTCCAAGATAGACCATATGATAGGCCACAAAATAAGTCTCAGTAAATTTAAGAAAATTGAAATTATATGAAGTCCTCTGTCTGACCACAGTGGAATAAAATTGGAAATCAACTCCAAAAGGAACCCTCAAAACCATGCAAATACATGGAAATTAAATAGCCTGCTCCTGAACGATCATTGGGTCAACAAGGAAATCAAGATGGAAATTTAAAAATTCTTTGAACTGAACAATAATAGTGACACAACCTATCAAGACCTCTGGTATACAGCAAAAGTGGTGCTAAGAGGAAAGTTAAATATAATTAAATACCTACATCAAAAAGTTTGAAAGAAAACAAATAGACAGTCTAAGGTCATACCTCACGGAACTGTTGAAACAGGAACAATCCAAACCCAAACCCAGCAGAAAAAAAGAAACAATGAAGATCAAAGCAGAACAAAATGAAATTGAAACAAAAAAATACAAAAGATAAATGAAACAAAAAGTTGATTCTTTGAAAAGATAAATAAAATTGATAGACCATTAGTGAGATTAACCAAGCAAAGAGAGAAGATGCAATAAGCTCAATTACAAATGATACAGGAGATATTACAATGAATACCACAGAAATACAAAAGATCATTCAAGGCTACCATAAACACCTTTATGTGCATAAACTAAAAAACCTAGAGGAGATGGATAAATTCCTGGAAATATACTACCCTCCTAGATTAAACCAAGATTAGAATCTCTGAACAGACCAATAACAAGCAGCAAGATTGAAATGGTAATTTAAAAACTGCCAAGAAAAAAGTTCAGAACCAGACAGATTCACAGCTGAATTCTTTCAGACATTCAAAGAATTTGTATCAATCTTATTGACACTACTCCAAAAGATAGAGAAAGAGGAAATCCTCCCTAAATCATTCTATGAAGCCAATATCACCCTAATACCAAAACCAGGGAAGGACATAACAAGAACAACAACAAAACTACAGACCAATATCCTGATGAACATAGATGCAAAAATCCTCAAAAAAATACTAACAAATAGTGTATCAAAAAGATAATCCACCATGATCAAGTGGATTTCATACCAGGGAGGCAGGGAGGGTTTAGCATCTGCAAATCAATAAACCACATAAACAGAATTGACAGCACTAGATGGGTCATCTTGTGTTTATGTGATACACCACATAAACAGAATTCAAAACAAAAATCACACAATCATCTCAATAGATGCAGAAAAGACATTTGACAAAATCCGGCATTCCTTTTTAATTAAAATCCTCAGCAAAATTGTCATAGAAGGGACATATCTTAAGGTAATAAAAGCCATCTATGACAAACACAGAGCCAACATTATACTGAACGGGAAAAAGTTGAAAGCGTTCCCCCTGAGAATTGGAACAAGACAAGGATGCCCACTTTGACCACTTCTATTTAACATAGTACCAGAAGTCCTAGCCAGAGCAATTAGGCAAGAGAAAGAAATAAAGGGCATCCAAATCGGTAAAGAGGAAGTCAAACTGTTGCTGTTTGCTGAGGGTTTGATCGTATACCTAGAAAACCCTAAAGACTCATCCAAAAAGCTCCTAGAACTGGTAAATGAATTCAACAAAGTTTCAAGACACAAAATTGATGTACACCAAACAGTAGCACTGCTATACACCAACAGTGATCAAGCTGAGAATCAAATCCAGAACTCAACCCATTTCACAATAGCTCCAAGAAAATAAAATACTTAGAAATATACCTAACCAAGGACGTGAAAGACCTCTCTAAGGAAAACTATAAAAGACTGCTGAAAGAAATCATAGATAACACAAACAAATGGAAACACATCTCATGCCCATGGATGGGTAGAATCAATATTGTGAAAATGGCCGTAACTTCAAAAACAACCTTGCAATTTTCATCAAAGTACCACCATCATTCTTCACAGAACTAGAAAGAACAATCCTAAAATTCATATGGAACTGAAAAAGAGCCCACATAGCCAAAGCCAGACTAAGTAAAAAGAACAAATCTGGAGGCATCACATTATCCAACTTCAAACTATATTCTAAGGCCTTAATCACCAAAACAGCATGGTACTGGCATAAAAACAGGCACATAGACCAATGGAACAAAATAGAGGACCCAGAAATAAAGCCAAATCACTTACAGCCAACTGATCTTTGGCAAAGCCAACAAAAACATAAAGTGGGGAAAGGACACCCTACTTAACAAATAATGTTGGGGTAATTGACAAACCATATGTAGAAGAATGAAACTGGATCCTCATTTCTTGCCTTATACAAAAATCAACTCAAGATAGATAAAAGACTTAAACCTAAGACCTGAAGCCATAAAGATTTTAGAAGACAACAACGCAGAAACCCTTCTAGACATTGGCTTAGACAAAGACTTCATGACCAAGAACTCAAAGGCAAACACAACAATAACAAAGATAAATATATAGGACTTAATTAAACTAAAAATCTTCTGTACAGCAAAAGAAATATCAGCAGAGTAAACAGACAATTCATAGAGTTGGAGAAAAATCTTTATAATCTATACATCCGGCAAAGGATTAATATCCAGAATCTACAAAGAAGTCAAACAAATCAGAAAGAAAAAACAAAAAATTCCTAATCAAAAAGTGGGCTAAGGACATGAATAGACAATTCTCAAGAGAAGATATACAAATGGCCAACAAGCATATGGAAAAATGCTCAACATCACTATGATCATGGAAATGCAAATCAAAACCACAGTGTGATACCACCTTGCTTCTGCAAATATGGCCATAATTAAAACATCAAAAAATAATAGATGTTGGTGGGGAACAATTTTACACTGTTGGTGGGAACGTAAACTAGTACAACCACTATGGAAAACAGTGTGGAGATTCCCTAAAGAACTAAAAGTAGATCTACCATTTGATCAAGGAATCCCACTACTGGGTATCTACCCAAAGGAAAAGAAGTTATTATACGAAAAAGATACTTGCACTCACATGTTTATAGCAGCACAATTCACAATTGCAAAAATATGGAACCAGCCCAAATGCCCATCAATCAATGGGTGGAGAAAGAAAGAAGAAAGGAAAGGAAAGGAAAGGAAAGGAAAGGAAAGGAAAGGAAAGGAAAGGAAAGGAAAGGAAAGGAAAGGAAAGGAAAGGAAAGGAAAGGAAAAAAGGAAAGGAAAGAGGGAGAGAGGGAAGGAGGGAGGGAGGGAGGGAGGAAGGGAGGGAGGGAGGAAGGGAGGGAGGGAGGAAGGAAGAAAGGAAGGAAGGAAGGAAGGAAGGAAGGAAGGAAGGAAGGAAGGAAGGAAGGAAGGAAGGAAGGAAGGAAGGGAAAGAAAATATGGTATATAAAAAGCCATAAAAAGGAATGAAGTAATGGCATTTGCAGCAACCTGGATGGAATTGGAGACTTTTATTCTTTT
Source organism: Macaca nemestrina (assembly GCF_043159975.1). Classification (NCBI taxonomy): domain Eukaryota; kingdom Metazoa; phylum Chordata; class Mammalia; order Primates; family Cercopithecidae; genus Macaca; species Macaca nemestrina. The sequence goes on from NC_092128.1 coordinate 71,110,767, forward strand.
TTCTTTCTTTTTTCTTTCTTTTTTTTTTTTTTTTGAGATGGAGTCTTGCTTTGTCACCCAGGCTGGAGTGCAACGGCATGATCTCAGCTCACTGCAAACTCCGCCTCCTGCGTTCAAGCAATTCTCCTGCCTCAGCCTCCTGAGTAGCTGGGATTACAGGTGTGTGTCACGACGCCTGGCTAATTTTTGTATTTTTAGTAGAGATGGGGTTTCACCATGTTGGTCACGCTGGTCTCGAACTCTTGACCTCACGATCTGCCCGCCTTGGCCTCCCAAAGTGCTGGGATTATAGGCGTGAGCCACCACACCCGGCCTGGAGGCTATTATTTTAAGTAAAGTAACTCAGGAATGGAAAACCAAACATTGCATGTTCTCACTGATATGTGGGAGCTAAGCTATGAGGATGCAAAGGCATAAAAATAATACACTGGACTTTGGGGACTTGGGGGAAAGGGTTAGGGCTGGCAAGGTATAAAAGACTACACATTGCGTACCGTGTACACTGATTAGGTGATGGGTGCACCAAAATCTTAGAAATCACCACTAAAGAACTTATTCATGTAACCAAACATCACCTGTTCCTCAAAAACCTATTGAAATAAACAAATTAAAAAAAAAAAGAAAAAGAAAGAAAAGATTGAGGAGTGAGTGGAAAGAAGCCAGGGTATATCTCCCCCTCCTTGTTTGCTTTGGATTTCTCCAGCAACAGCTAAATCACTTTCTTGGCATGTCTTCCTAGCTACTCCTTGGTGGCCCTGGCCCCTGAGTTCGGGTAACACTGCCCTTCCATTCTTCCCTCGGTTAAGGAGCTTAGCAGCTTCTTGGTATCACTAATCACTGGGTTACCTCATCAAGCCCTGGTAAATTCCTCATCCTCTTCCATGGCTGCTGTAATGAAGCACCTGCATTAAGTTCCTTCTGCTTTAAATAGCCACAGTGATTTCTAGCATTCTAATTGGATCTGGTTATATCTGGGGATATGATTGTAAGTGATTTCCACTTTTAGGTATCAACATTTTATTTTTGTGTTTTGAAATTTTTATGACAGATATTAATTTTGCAATCATAATAAAGCCAATTTTAAAATAAAAATTAACATGAATGAGGTGTATTGGTGGATTAAATTTAGGAGATAGTTCATGCAAATTATATAAGGCCTGAGTATGGGTAGTTCTGTGAATTGCAGTAATAGAAATCGAAGGGAAATAAAATACTGACTCAATATACCAAGAATAGAGGCAGCCACTAAAGCAGTGATTCCAAATCAAGGGAGAATATCAGAATCACCCGGGGAGCTTTATAAAAATATATGTTTGGGTCTCACCCCAGACCAACTGAATCAAAATATTAGATGATGGGTTCAGGCATGACTATTTGGAAATGACTTCCTGAGTTGTTTGCATAAACTCCATCCTTATCCTTTGCCCTCCCATCACCACTGAGAACCTTTAGCCATGAGGGAGCCACAAGGGAAAAGAACAGGCTCACTAGGAGAGAGGCAGTGGAAGAAGCAGAAGTAAAAGGATGAGGAGTGAGAGGGGGAAAAAAAAAAAAAAAAAAAAAAAAACTTTACAAAGGAAAATAACATCCTATAAATTCATGTCTAGAAATTAACATTGAATAGAAAGATTTTATAAAAATGATTCATGTTTGCCTAACATATTAGCTCTAAAAAGCACATTTCTCAAATATATTAAGATAGGGGAGGCTTGGTGGAAGATAGTTTTAAAGACAAAGATTTTGCTTTTTAAAAATACCAAAAAAAAGAAAGGGACCCCATTTGGAGCAATGTGATTTTTCTTTTCCTTTTTTTTTTTTTTAATTTTACTTTAAAAATTTATTTTACTTTACTTTATTTTACTTTATTTTACTTTAAAAATTTATTTTAAAACTGGGATACATGTGCTGAATGTGCAGGTTTGTCACATAGGTATACATGTGCCATGGTGGTTGGAGCAATGTGATTTTTCTAAACCCCAAAACTATAAAGAAGATGCAATAAACAACAGCATTTTAAATGCCAAATTAGAGTGAATAAATAAATGACCTTCCCACGGGAAAGTAGGTTCCCTTGATATTTTAGCAAATAGAGTTGTAACTGACAGATTCCCTTATTCATGGAAAATGAAGGTTCATTAATATTGAACTTGTCAGTTAGCTACATGAGTAATGTAGATTTTTGTGAAAGGGGAGATGCACTTACTAGTACTTACCTCTTTGTATGGTACCCATACCTGATAAATTAGCATAAACATACCCTGAGAATGATGCTGTATGGCAGACACACCTGAATGTGTGTTCTGAGTGCCAAACTAAGGAATCTGGGAGTAGCCAACCTGGACATTCATTCCTTACCTATGAGAAACAGCTGAACACCCAGTTCATCCCATGGAATGCGGGCATGAAGGTTGCCAGGTGGAGGTTTCTAGGGGGAGGGTGGTAAGTGAATCGCTATATAAACTGCATGCTTTTCACAAGTGGTTGCGGTTCTCCTGCCCAGCCTGCTGCTATTGGTCTGTACACTTCTCCTATCCAGTTCACTGCCAGTGGACCATCCCTGTATGTAAGTTTCCCTCAATAAACCCCATGTCTTGTTTACTGGTTCTGGGTCTCTTCTTTGGCCTCTTGAACCTGGCACCTTCCCTATTGAATTTAATAGGGGTCTGGCATGACACTCTTCATTAAAACATATGAATAGCAAGAAAAAAATCAACTTAGTCTTGAATTCTACAAACCTAAAAATTATCTTCTATTATCAGAACACTGGAGAAGTTTAATAAGCATTTTATGAAAAGCAAATTTAACAAAAACAAATTTAACAAGCATGCCCAAGGTTTAATTGATGGGAAAATTTTTATTATATTTAATAATATACTCCCATCTCCATCCACAGACCTAATTTAAAAAACATGAGAATCTCTAAGCCAGACAAAGAACCAATCTAATGAGTAGGTATTCTCCACAGGGACTGAGGCAAGGTTGAGCAAACTTTTAAGAAATACACACTATGGCTCTCAAGATCTGGCCTTCCACCCGACCAGGGTCATTGAGAGGAATGGCTCCTCTCCCCAGTTAAACATGCATGCAGATTCCAGCCCTCTAGTCTCTATATACAACAGATACCCTATGCACATGCCATGCCAGTGTGGGTTATAAGGACGCTCCTATTGTGAAAGGCTAGAAATTGAGCTGGCAGGTGACAAAACAGTAGTGGGAGAGACAGATTTGGGCCCATAGGGCTCTGCAGTGCCTGGGAAAGGTAAGAATGAAAAAAAACAAAGGAGACTTAAGTTAATCTAAGGCAGTGGCTCCCAAACTTTTTCAGGTGCCAAAAATGCCTATTGGTCTGTTATATTCTAACACATAAATTAGCATCTATTTTAGTAGGAGAAAATATGACTTACATAGATATACATTTTGTGCACATATAAATATACCTGTGTATAAGTACATATACACAACTCAAAATTATTGCCACATGTCTACCAAAACAAGCTGCAAGCTAAATGCAAGGAGTTGCTCCTCAGTTTTCCTATTAACATTTCTCAGCTTATTCATTTCGTCATCTGCTTGTATTCACAACCAGGCAAGTGGTTACAATTTCCAATGGCTTGAGAAATAATTTATGGGAGAAAAACATAAAATCAAGGAGATCATTCATTAACTTTACATTTTCCTGAAAGTTGGAAAAAGACTATAATTGTCTTTTAGAGGAAATTAGCTTGGTCCATCCCAAGAAACACTCATAATTGTTAAGACTCTTAGACTGTAAATAACTAAAGGGGAGAAAGATTTTTGCTATTTAAAAATATCAGGAAGGGGAACATCACACACCGGGGCCTATCATGGGGAGGGGGGAGGGGGGAGGGATTGCATTGGGAGTTATACCTGATGTAAATGACGAGTTGATGGGTGCAGCACAGCAACATGGCACAAGTATACATATGTAACAAACCTGCACGTTATGCACATGTACCCTACAACTTAAAGTATAATAATAATAAATAAATTAAAAAAAAAAAAAAAAGAAAGAGAGGCTTCATTTGGAGCAATGTGATTTTCTAAATCACAAAAACTATGAGGAAGTTGCAATTAACAACAGCAAACAGTTTTAGCTAATACATAACTAAAACAAAAAAGGAAGAAATTTTAACATAAGAGTATCTCTTAGCATCCATAGGCGGAGGTGAAATAAAGATTCACAAAGTATTTGGAACAAAAAAACTGTAAGGCCAGAAGTATTCTTTATCTTATCTGTTTTCCTTTGCATGTCTGATACCCACCCCCACTTCTTCTCCCTCTCCCTCCCCTTTTCTAAATTAGTTATTTCTGCTTCTCCATCCATAAGGCAGTTATATGTGGTTAACTTTACATCTCTCGGGGTTACCAGATAGATTCTGTTGTTTGCTGCAATGGAAATATATGCCTAGTTCGCTACACTCAAACTGTAATCATTTCTGAACTCTTTACTTTGGGACTGCTTTCCATTGTATCCTTAAGAAACAATAGAGAGTGAACATTATCTATTTAATGATGATCAAATCCTTAATCCTTTGTGCAAAGAACTTTCACTTAAAAATGCTTCAGCTATGCATGTTTTAGCTTATGAAAGTGGCAGCAGGAACACGTTAAGGTCCTGTTCTTATGCATCTGTTAGAAAGTTACTACTCAGATGCAGAATTCAGCTCTGCAAGCAACTAGAATTCCAGATTGCCTTATAGGGTACCTGAGGGAAACTGCTGCCCTCCCCACAGTGATGGTAAATACACAGAACAGCAGCTCATAGCCTCCAGCATGCCCTAATACAGGACTCCACACACTTGGACTTTCCTGTCAACAGGCAAAGAGCTACTATGTCCTCAGGACAGGACTAAGAAGGGAGGGTGAGTGATGTCTAACGCCTGGAGGAGAAAACCAGGCAGCCTCAGAACTGGCTGAGCCTGTGCAGCCGGGCACAGAGGATTACACTGCTTCTGGGGCTTCAGAATTGTCCATATTTACAAAGAATTTGAAGTGAAAGAGTGACCTGATGTTGAACACTATAATCCATGCAGTTGGCACTGTCACATCTAACTTACTTGTGCGTGCTGAGCTGCCTAAGCAGATTAGGCAGCTGCCATGTACCACAGATGAGGAAGAGTCTAGCCATCTGTGAGACACATGATTTTTCAGTGCTTCTAAAGGGGATCACCATGATTTGCTGGAGGTTTATTTTGACTGGAGGAGAAGGTGGTAAAAAGATGACTGCAGTGTGACAATTAACAAATGGCAATTCTGAGCAGAGGAGAAATAACTCAAATTATACTTAAGGCATATGTCAGATGACTCTTGACTAGATTAGGTGGTCAACGGAGCAGATACCTTTAGGTAGAAGCAAAAAATTCTAGATGTCCTTGCTCCCGTGTCTACATGCCCCATGATACAGATGTGTTAAACACAGATACTTGACTGGTGTCACACAGCCCCATGGCTCTTGTCATGCCCCTTAAATGCCCCATGTTACATGGACCATTTTGAGTTTTCCCTCTTGGATGCCAGTGAGTCAGGATCCAGATTCCATTTCTAACTGAAGAACCTCTGCACATCAGCCTTATGCCCATGCACAGAGAAGTATGATGTAACAGGCAAGATAATCCACCTGTCTAAGAACATTTTCACATTAGCCTGCCATATGCCTGAAGTTCCTGCATGTCTTTCTTCCTTTGCAGTAAAGCCTCTTAAACTACCTGTCCTTTCCATTCCCACTGTCCTCACCCCTATTCCCATTTGCCTTGGCTTTTGCAACCACTTCTCAACTAAAGTCTCTGCTTCCAGTCTTTTCCGCATAAGGAATCCATCCCATGACATGCTCCCAGAGGTACCTCTCCAAACATATTTCTGACATGTAACACCCCTCCTCAAGAACCATCACCTCCCTGTGGCCTGTGAAGTGCCAGGCTGAGCTCAAAATCTTCTGCCTAGTATTCAAGGCCACTGTCAATGTGAAAATAATTTAAACTTACAATATTTTCTCTCATTGCTCCCCTGTGCTTACATGTACATTCCAAACAAAGTGTAGTATTCTGTTTCTGGGATACATTATACACCATTTATTCTGCATATCTTTTCTGTTGTTTCTGAGGCCTGGAATTCTATTCTTCCAAACTTCTCCTCACCCTTTCTTACCCTCAAACTCCTCTGCCTGTTAAACACCCATTTATTCTTTAAGGCCAATCTCAAATGCCACTTCCCGAGGGCCAGTAATATGATAATGTATGTTGTGTCCTCTGTAAACTATTAAAAATGTGACAGATACAAGGATACAAAAAGTTATTTGCAAACACTTTAGTCTGGGAAGTTGTATTAGTTTGCTGAGGCTGACTTAACAAAGTACTACAAAGTGAGTGGCTAAGATAACAAATACTTACTGCCTCACAGTTCTGGAAGCTAGAAGTCTGAGATCAAGGTGTTGGCAGGGCCACACTGCCTCTGAAGGAGCTAAGGAAGATCTGTTCCAGGCCTATTGCCTGGCTTCTGGTAAGTCCCTGACTTGTGACAACGTAACTCCAATCTTCACACGGCATTCTCTCTGTGTGTATGTCTGCCTATGTCCAAATTTTCTCCTTTTTTAAAAGACACCAGTCGTATTGGATTAGGTCCCTCCCTAATTGACCCCATTTTAAATACTGAAGTTTTTACAATAGTACCTATCTATGGCTATGAGTGAAAAATGGAATTCGTACTCTAAGTCTATGTGATTACCTCTCTAACGACCCTATCCCCAAATAAGGTCATATGTGGAGTTACTTGGTGCTAGAATTCCAATATATTTTTGTGGAGAGACACAATTAAACACATAACAAAACTTAATGAATGATGCAACTTTATTATTTTGGCTGAAAAAAAGATCCTTGGTAGTAGGAGGCCATCCTTTCACCACCAAAACCAAAGAGCTATAAAATACAGGTAGAAGTCTCTATTGACCCAACAGTCAGAAGTACTAGGAACTTCCTGCTTCATAGCACCCGCAGCTCAATCGATATGCTTGCCAAGTCTAGAGATACAAAGAATTACTTTGCTTGTGCACTTGCAGATTCAAGAAGACAAATTCAACATTCTGTGATAGAAAAGAATACTATAAGAGAACAAGCCATGGAAAAGCTATTATAAGGAAGACCAAGAAAGTCTATAGCATCTTCTGACACCGGACTTTGATTAAACTTAATGACACTCAAAAAACAGTATCACATTCAGGTGGCCCAGGGTGATAGGTCTCAACCTGGTTGCACATTAGAATCAAACACAGATGATTTTCCCTCTACCTGCCCCAAATGTTGATTTAATTGGTCTGGGATGGAGCAAAATTTTCGATGAAGTCATGGAAGAGAACCACTGATCTAAGTAAGACAGATCTATATGTGCTCTGTATGCTATAGTAAGACAGTTCTGAATACTGCAGTATTTACAATAGTACCTATCTATGACTATGAGTGAAAAATATAATTTGTACTCTAAGTCTGTACTATTATACAGAATATCTGAGACTCGGTAATTTATAATAAACATAAATTTACTTCTCAAAGTTCTGGAGGCTGGGAACATCATGATCAAGGCACCAGCAGGTTTATTATATGGTAAGGTTCTAGTCTCTGCTTCCAGGATTGTACCTTGATCATTCATCCTCCAGAGGGGAGGAATGCTGTGTCTTCATGTGGCAGAAAGTAGAAGGGCAAAAAGGGATAAACTCCCTCCACCAAGTCTTTTTATAAGAGTATCTAATCCCATTCATGAAGCCAGAGCTCTCATGAGTCAGTCACCTCCCACAGGTGATACCTCCCAACACTGTTGCATTAGGGATTAAGTTTCAACATGAATTTTGGAGAGAATGAGAATATTTAATTCATTTCATTGTATCACTCACTGCCTAAAATTTATGTTCTTATATACAAAAAACATTCATTCCATCCCACTAGACTCCAGAAGTCTTATCCCAGCATCAACTTTAAAGTCTAAATCCAAAGTCTTATTCAAATATCTGGGCGAGACTCAAGATGCAATTCATCGTGGGGCAAATTCCCCTCCAGCTGTGAGTCTGTGAAATCAAACAAGTTATGTGCTTCCAAAATACAGTAGTGAGACAGACATTAGATAGACATTCCCATTCCAAAAAGGAGAAAGAAGAAAGAAGTAACAGGTCTCAAGTAATTCTAAAACTGAACAGGACAAACAACATTATATCTTAGGTCTGGAGAACAATCTTCTTTGATTTCATATCCTGCCTTCTGGACACACCAGATTGGGTTAGGCCTCCAAGGCTCCAGGTGACCCTGTGCCCATGGTTTTGCGGGGCACAGGCCATGATGCAGCTCTCATGGGTTAGAGTCAAGTGTCTATTTGAGTCAAGAGTCAAGCTAGTGTTGGCTCTTTCCCAAGCTAGTGTTGCATGCTATGGCTCTACAGGTCTGGAGTCTTGAGGACAGTCCTATCCCCATAACTCCACCAAGCATTGACCTAATGGGAGCTCCCAGTAGTGGCTCCACCTCTGTGGCAAGTCTCTGCTTGGACCACAAAGCTATCCAATACATCCTTTAAAATATAGCCATGTTTCCACTACTCTTGCACTCTGTATGTCCATAGGGTCAGCTCCACGTGGATCCTACCAAGGCTCATCCTTTATGTTCTCCAGAGTGGTGGTCTGAGTTGAATCTGGGCCCACCTGAGCCTAGGTTGTTGAAGAGTGCATTGGCAGAACGTGGAACACAGAGACTTAAGGCGGCCCTTGGCAGTGAGCTCTGAGGCCCCGAAGGCTCCCCGAGTCCCTTCATTGAAACTGTTCTGCCCTCAATTCCCTGGCACTATGGACCTGTCATGAGCATGGCAGCCTCAAAGATCTCTGAGGTGCCTTCAGGGTCATTCTCCCATTGTCTTGATGAATAGCACTTGGTTTCTTTCTACCCATAGTTCTACCTCCTTATCAAATGATTGCTTGGCCACACTCTTGGTGTTCTCTACTAAACACATTTTTTTTTTATTCTTTACATAGCCAAGGTGAGAATTTTCTAAATATTTACATTCTGCTTCCCTTTTGATTATAAATTCAGACTTTAAATTGATTCTATCTTCTCATATTCTACTATAAGCAGTTAAGAGAAGCCACACAGCCCCCTCAATACTTTGTCCTGAGAGATTTATTCTACCAAATATCCTAGCCCATAACTCTTTAAGTTCTGTCTTCTACAGAAAGTCCTAGGACATAGACACAATTAAGCCAAGTTCTAGCCCCAAGTTCAGCCAGGATCAGCTCTCTCCTCATGACTCAGTCATCTTCCAAAAGCCACACATCCCAATAGTGTTGCACTAGGGATTAAGTTTCAACATGAATTTTAGCAGGAACAAAAACATTGAAACCATAGCATACTCATTTTGTGATATTTGTATAATGCAGTCAAGAGGAAGCATCTATATTAACTTTTCTCAAAGCATTTTGTCCAAGTTTTTGAGGCCATGCTATATTTTTTAGGATTTCTGAGATAATAGTGAAGTCCTATTTCTGAGAAAATAGTGAAGATAATAGTGAAACACTCACAGTCAATTATGAGAATAAACTCCTTACTGGTCAAGCTTTTTGTTCAACATGCTACAATGTCTCTTGCTTCTTGGGGACAAACTGAGTGAAACAAATAGAAATCAGTGCTCCAAGCATTCTTGTCTTAGTAAACTCCCCAGATTGTCCATTGTATACACTGAGGAATTAAATGCTTACAAGTGGGAAATATATCAAATCACTTTAAAACGGAAAGGGTTTTTTTTCACACTATGAAAGGGAATGAAGGAATTCTAGAATATCTAACAAAATAAATGATCTCAAAATCAGTAACGTATACCAGAGAAGTTATTGGTAAGATAAAACCTTGTAAAGTTTATAAACTCAAACTAAAGTCATGATAATTAACCACATTCAGTTGAACCACATTCAATTCTGGAATTCATCTGAAGTACAAATGAACCACATTCAATTCAGGAACTCATCTATAGAAATGAGCAGGCCCTATCTTTCTTGTTTCCAACATTTAGGTATTGATCCCCGTCGACAGACTGCAAGCTCCTTGAGATCAAGGACCACACTTTATCCTTTTCTCACCCAAAGTAAATAAGAAAATTCTGAGAATATAAAAGGTGCTTGGAAAGTGTTTTATGAATGGAGGCGGTCACTCTAATCCTTTGTGTTCTTGCTAGAATGAGGAAGGGTTGGGGGAAAAGGGAGTGAGTAAGCATGTGACACTCTGGGCCTGTGTCCTCAAAACTGAAAATGCAGAGAATCAGGAGTGGTGTTGCCAGGTCAATCAATCACAAATATCTGGAAGGTGAGAAAACGCAGAAACATTAGTATAACCACTATGGAGAACAGTTTGGAGGTTCCTCGAAAAACTGAAAATAGAACTACTGTATGATTCAGTAATCCCATTCCCAGGTACATACCCAAAGGAACTGAAATCAAGATATTGAAGAGATATCTGCACTCCCATGTTTATTGAAGCACTATTCACAAAAGCAAAGATTTGGAAGCAATCTAAGTGGCCCTCAACAGATGAATGGATAAAGAAAATGTGGTACATATATACAAAAAAGTACTATTCAGCCATAAAAAAGAATGAGATCCTGTCATTTGCAACAACATGGATGGAACTGGAAGTCATTATGTTAAGCGAAATAAGCCAGGCACAAAAAGACAAACTTTGCATGTTCTCACTTATTGGGAGCTAAAAATCAAAACAATTGAACTTAAGGAGATAGAGAATAGAAGGATTGTTACCAGAGGTGAGGAAAGGTAGTTGGGGGGCAGTGAAGGACTAGGGATGGTTAATGGGTACATAAAAACAGAAAGAATGAATAAGACCTAGTATTTGACAGCACAACAGGGTGGTTATAGTCAATAATAATTTAATTGTACATTTAAAAATAACTAAAAGAGTATAATTGGATTGTTTGTAACACAAAGGATAAATGCTTAAGGGGATTGATATCCCATTTACCCTGATGTGATTATTACACATTGCATGCCTATATCAAAGTATCTAATATACCCCATAAATATATACACTACTATGTACCCACAAAAACTAAAAGTAATATAATAAACTTGAAAAAACAGAGAAACACCTCCTCTAGAGGAACCTAGCAAGCTAGCACAATTTTAATTATTTTATATATGTATATATGTATTGGTGTTCTTGTTATATATTTTGGATTATCACAAGGGACAGAAACTGAAAAAGCCAATACTCTTTTCTGGCCATAGTAACTGATGACCTAGACTGTTCCCATAAATATGACATTGGAATCTCACAAAGGAATGCTCCTTGCACATTTAAATATTAGGTTACTAAGGGTATAGACAGCTGAGCAAGTATTTTATATGCCTGGAGTACTATGCAGAAATCCCAATATTTTGGGTCCTTTCAGTTCCTTTAGAGACATTTTGCAGTGATTATAAGATAGAGATAGGTTTTACAACAATTAAATACTGTCTTATTGACAACTCAACAACAATCTATGATTTTAAAAAATTATAAATTGAATTCAGGAGATAATTGAGATTTTTCTAGATATTACATAAACAATAAAGAATGTCTATGTTATACAAACTGTGAAGAAAGCTTTTAAGGATTTGAACCTATTAATTGCTTACAAATAGCTGAAACTACTTACAAATTAAAATTAAGAAATAATTTAAAAAGCAAAACACCAAGATTTCCTTCAATGGTTTCTGCCCAGAAACTATTTTGGAGGAGTTAAGATACTGTATACACTTAAAAATTATTTCAAAAGAATTTAAGGTTCAAATTGTTTACTAAATTTAATTGCCCCTTTCCTTTTCTTACATCCATCCCTAGTCATCTGAATCTATAAATTTCTGCTATAATTTAAATTTCCATGGTAATTTTTGAAGTTGTTAGTATATAATGATCTGCCATTCTGCTTGCATACAGTATAAATGGAATCACTGAGAAATTCCCCACTGTTTTCAAATACTAAATGCATTTTAAAATTGAAAAATATTTTATTAATACCTGAGTTTAAAGATAGTTCACTCATTAAGAGCCTAAGAGCTCTTCAATAAGTTGTAATCATGTGGTATAAAAGCTTCATTCTGATTACTCAATCATGACTAAAATAACACTTAAGACATCTGATTCCTGCATTTCAGCAGCAACTTGCTGAATTATCTTTTCATAATTAATAATATGCTAAAGAGATATTAGTGAGCCAAGAATTGATGCTGTTGCCTGAGAAAAACAGCATACATAGTTTCAGAAAAAGGTAATACCAAAACATAAATACTGTTTTATATTAAATTTTTAAAAATATAATGTTGCTTTGATGGCCATTAAACTTGTCAATGTTTTATCACCACAAACATAACCATCACTGAAATTAGATTTTGCTATTTCAGGTTACTTCCTGAAATATATAGATATTTATTTAGGAATTCACGGAAAACCATACCCAACTTCATTTCTTCATGTTTCTCCCGAGAGAACAGACTGCTGGAATCCACGGACAAGAGAGACCTCAAGCTTTGTGGGAACCTTGATGGAGAGAATTTTCACTGTGGGTGGCATGAATGACTGAAGATAAGCAGACGCTCTCTTGATTTCCACAAAGTAGTGGGTTCTGGGAAGAGCTTGGCTCAGAAACATACCTGCAGTCCAGAGAGGAAGAGGAAATATGGTCTCCTGTAAATGTGTGGATCTTCCTCTCTCTAAGACACCAAGAAGAGCTGACTAGGTAGGCTGTGGCTTTTCTAAGCTGAACTAGGAGTATAAAAAGACTAGGCTACCAGGAGGCTTTAACCTAGTTGTGGGAAACAAAGTCATCTTCCCTTGCTTGAGGAACTAATGTGCTTAAGATACTGGAGCTGAGTCTGAAGTAACCAAAAAAAAAAAAAAATTTTTTTTAAAGAGAATCCTACTTAAGAGAAAGATCAATTGGAACAAAAAGAACATGTTACCAGAAAAGACAGATGGAAGTAAAGAGACAAAAAAGACCATGTTTGCAGAGAAATAGGGCTGCTGGATGACAGACAACAACTGAATATTTATTTATTTATTTATTTATTTATTTATTTACACAGAGTCGCTCTGTCACCCAGGCTGGAGGGCAGTGGCACCATCTCTGCTCACTGCAAGCTCCGCCTCCTGGGTTCACGCCATTCTCCTGCCTCAGCCTCCCGAGTAGCTGGGACTACAGGCACCGGCCACCGTGCCTGACTAATTTTTTGTATTTTTAGTAGAGATGGGGTTTCACCATGTTAGCCAGGATGGTCTTGATCTCCTGACCTCATGATCCATCCGCCTCGGCCTCCCAATAACTGAATTTTTAAAAAGAGTAAAAGAAAAAAATGAAGGAAGAATAAATTTTCAACAAGGATGGCAAGGCAATTCAATGGGGGAAAAGAATGGTCTTTTTAACAAATGGTGCTGAACAAGACAGCCACATGGAAAATAATGAATCTGGTCCTCTACTTTATACCACACACCAAAATTACCTCCAAGTAAAGTAGATTATGGACATAAATATGAAAGCTAAATATATAAAAATCTTAGAAGAAAACATAGAAGCAAATACTATAACTTTGGGTTAGGCAATGGTTTCTTATATACAACACCAAAAGCACAGCAAAAAAAATAAGAAAAAAAGAAAAAAGGATACATTGGATTTCATTAAAATTTAAAACTTTCATGCTTCAAAGGACACCATAATGAAAGTGAAAAGACAACAGAATGGAAGAAAATATTGGCAAATTATATATCTAACAAGGGACTTGTATCTAGAATATATACAGCACTCTTACAACTCAACAGTTAAAACAAAGCCCAATTTAAAAATGAACAAAGTACTTGCATGGACAGAACACCAAAGAAGATATGCAAATGGGTAATAAAGACATGAAAAGATGTTCAATGTCATTAGTCATTAGGGAAATGTAAATTGAAATAATAATTAGATACCACTTCATACCCACTAGGATAGTTATAATGAAAAGGACAGAAAATAATGAATGTAAATCACACAGGATATAAAATAAGACAACCAAGCAAAAGCTTCTGAATGGAATAAGGTGTCTGAGATTCCAACTGAGGAACAAACCCAGTAAGTCCTCTAAATTGGACAAAAATGTTCAAGGAAAGAAGACTATGAGTGTGGCTCTCCGTTTGAATCCTGATAAATCTAAGGAACCCACAATCAACTACAGAAACAATGAGAGGACATGGAGCGGAGAAAGCAAAGAAATACAGCATAACTAGGAACCATGTCTAAAAAAAGTTGTGAGTGAGCTCTTGGCATATGAGGCTAACTACAATCAAATACCTAAGAAGCTGGCCAAGTTTTGGAGAAAATTGTACTGCCAATAGAACTACCAGCCTAATTAAAACAGGTTGTGATTGTGGTTTAAAAGGACCCTTGTGCTAGCAACATGAGAGGCATGAAGCAGGCCGAGGAAGACGCTAATGCTCAAATAAGACATAATCTCCACGGCTCACTTCAGATGTGACCAAGGAGATAATGGAGAAGGGCAAGCCTCTCAGAGGAAGGAGCGAAGGGCAGAATCAGGTCTAATGAAGGAACATTCTTTGCCCCTCAGGGGTGGAGGCTCCTGCCACCTCTGTCCAGAAGGATTTTAGAATTCCTAGGTTTATCCCATTCTTCCTCTTTCTGAATGTTAATATTTATTGAGTTTTTTCTATTCCTGTTCCAACATTATATATCAGGTACATAGAGGGAACAAAACACATCTTTTAATTCACAGATCTCTGGCTTAAGAAGAACTACCCCCAGACCTGAGATAGCAACTATTGAATGTCCCTCAGAGATCCTGAGCTCTTAGCTTGATGCTCTCAATAGGTGGGACTTTGGGGTTGTTCTCCCTTGGGCACAAGGAGTGAACAAAATATATAGTAACCAGAGGGTGCACTGTGGTAGTCATAAGACCTTTCACAAACATTCCCAGCTCTTCTCATTCCAGGCACAAGGTAGACTTGCACTTCCCCTACCCTTTGAAGTTTGGTGTGGCCACGCTACTTTCCTTAGACAGTAAAATATGAGAGAAGGTATGTGTGGTGCTATGAGCCAGTTCATGCTTTCCACACTCCCTTCTCCCTCATATGATAGTGAAAGTGTGTCAAGATGGAGCCTCCATTAGCCTCAATCTCCAAGTATCTACAATGAGCAGAAGCCTCTATATCGAACCACAAGAAAAATGTATGAGATAGAAAGTTTTCTTGGGTTAAGATAAAGAGATTTAGGGATTGTTTATTACCATGACAAAATCCAGTATATACTGACTGATGCACATGTCAAATTAAATTAGAACCAACCCTTGCTGGTATAGGCATTGAAAACACCTGAAAAATGAGACCCTCATATCAAAAATGACTATACTTCACAACGTTTTTTAAAGTTATAACCATGTTTCTAAATTCTTAATGATACCTCAAGAGAAAGTGTGTGTGAGGATCATAGTTTATCCTGGGGTCATAGTAGAAAGTAAATTCTTAAATACCTCTTTGAAGTCCTTATTGAAATGGATGCACTCACTCACACAGCCTCATCTTCCAGTTTGAGGAGTATCACAGATGGTTTTCCGCATGCCCTCTCAGGTGCACTAAATGCTCTCCCAGTGAGCTGAAGAGGGGCAATCTACCCCGAATTCTTGTTTCTCTTTTGGGACCCTCCTTTGCAGGATGATGTTTTTCTGGTCAAGAGTGAGAATAAAGAATGAGATCTGTAGTGCCCAACCCTTTACATATTTCCAAACTAGCAGTGAAAGTGAATCTCTTCCCCTGTGAAATTTAGTAAAAGCTACAAAGACAGAAATAAAGGAATTATTATAAAACATAATGGTGGAGAGATAAATGCATCATATCATAGCCACTGAAATATTTATTTTATTATTTGCTGAAAAAGGGAAAACTCATAATGGACTGATTCTCCTCCAATGCAAAAGGAAGATGTGACATGTGAATGTCTTATAGAAGACAGTTGTCTGAAGTCCTAACTCTTCTCTGCATATGTTAAGGATCTTGACCCACCTGAGCTACATAGTTTATCCCTGTAAGAGCATATGTTCCATAAATGTTTGCTTTCTCACTCATAGAATCACAGAACCAGAATAGTGACAACAATATGTGTGGAGTTACCAGGTCAGGTTATTTTCCTTAGCAGTACTTAATTAAAGAGTACTTTAGCTCAGTACTCTATGAGGGCAAAAACATTTTATTTAAATAAGAAGTAAGTCACCTTTTGGGATAAACTATATACTGTTTTCTAATGGTTAGCATACATATATTTATGGGGTGTGTGTGTGTGTAAAATACGTGACTCTGTGTGTGTGTGTGTGTGTGTGTGTGTACACACCAGGCAATTACAACAAGATTTAGGCATAACTACTGATTGCCCTAACATTAATCCCTAACTCCACCATATATATGGAACGGTGAAGCCCTTAGCTCCAGGAGTCCTTAGCAGTCCCCTTAAGAAGTGTGTAGGGAGAATTTAGGAGGTCCATATACTTAGATGAGGAAAAAAATTATACCTTTGTTTTCATTAACCTCTAATGAAATTTAGCATTTCCTTCAATTATTACAATAGACAACAAGCTACTGTTACTAATAGAAATCACACATATTTTCTCATCACATTATAGCTGTTGCAAAATCTCAAAACATAATTTACTCTCATTACCTTAAAATCATATTAGTTATTAGATCAGTCTAGATCCTGTTATTGTCTACCTTAATAAAGAGGTACATATATTGCTATATCATAAATTTTTAAATATCTTGATAACTGTGTTCCTATAAATTGATATGAGTTGCAAATTGAATCAAAACTGTATTTTCATACATTTAAAAATATTATTAGAAGGGGTCCACAGGCTTCATCAGACTGCCAGAGGGTCCGCTGCACACAAAAAATGTTCAGAACCTCTGCCAGAAGTGGCCATGATTCTTATTGTTGTTTGTATTTGGCAAGGTGAGCAATTTTATTTCCAACACATTTTGTTCTCTCTGTGTCCCAAACACTTATTCAACAAACATTTATTGGCCCTCTATGTGTGCCAGCACTAGATGCTGGACATTCAGAAGTTAGTAATATAAATAACATCTTTACCTTCAAGGAGCATAATTCTAGTAGTAAGGCATGGGCAATAGACAAGTAAATAAACAGTAGTTCTAAATTTTAAAAAAAGGTGCTGCAAAGGCAATAAACAGAATACTAAGTAAATGGGTAACATGAGGGAGTCAGGAAACTCTCTCTGGAGAGTTGAGGTCTGAAGGATGGGCATGTGCCAAGCATGGGAAATGCTGAGAAATATGTGTTCCAGCCAGAGGAAAAAGGAAATGCAAATACAGCAATAATGCAAAAATCCTCTGTTGGCCCATGGTTAACTGGCTACATTCTGGTTACAGTGCTGATAAGCTAAGTTCAGATGGTTTTCTCCCTTGGTTTGCAAGTGCTCAACTTCAGCCTCTGTGCTCAGAGTTCATCAACTACATTTACATTGCTCTTACTACTTTTCCATTGCACTTGCACACATCCACATAAGACAGGAACCGTGGCATTTGTAGCTCACTTATACAACTCTCAAATGCCTTTGAAGGGCTGACCTCATCATCTCCCAGCCTAAGTCCTACCTGAGAATCCTGCTATGGTTTGAATGTTTGTTCCCTCAAACATCAGGCTGAAATTTGATCCCCAATGTTGGAGATATGGCCTCATGGGACGTGTTGGGTCATAGAGGTGGATCCCTCATGAATAGATTAATGCCTCCCTTGGGATGGGAGTGGATGGGGAGTGAGTGAGTTCTCACTCTATTAGTTTCTATGAGAGCTGATTGGTGAAAGGAGCCTGGCACTACCTCCCGCTAGCCCCTGCTGCTTCCTCTCTCTCACCATGGGATCTCTGCCCACCCTGATTCCCCTTCACCTTCCATTATAAGTAGAAGTAGGCTGAGGCCTCACCCATTCAGATGCTCAGTCACTTCTTTCTTCCTTATAAATTCTTGCCCAGCCTCAGGTATTCCTTCATAGCAATACAAAATGGACTAAGGCAAATCCCCTAATCTAGCTCTTATTATTTTTCTCAGTACAAATATTTCAGCTCAAGACAGAAGAGGTAAGATCTGAAAAAGAAGCACATTGCTACACTTTCAGTGTAATAGACCTCTGCACCCAGTTGAAAACTTCTGGAAACACTTTAGGTCTTTCATTACAATTAAATGTCATGGTCTTTGGCTAATACTTCTCTGAAGTATTTACAAGTACAAAATGATACATGGATGTCTCTAAAACAGAAGATTAATAATCATTCTTTTGGCTACTGTTTGTTGTTAATGCTATTTATAATTTTTGTATTAGTGTATTTTTTCCTTTATTGCTCCTATTAATGACTATGCTATGTATAGTAAAAACTAGGTTTTGGTCTCTGGCATCCATTCACCCAACTTCCTTTACTAATTCCCCTTTCTATTTCGAGTATCCTCTTTCCCGATTCTCCATTTACAGCAGGAATGGCAAAAAATGACTCCACACTCAACTCCATAGATGTCATGTGACCTAAGCCCAGCCGAACAGAACTTCAGGATCTTCTGGCCACAGTGATTTGTTTGGAGAAAGACATCAGAGATGATGGGATGCCATTAAACTCAATGAAAGTTTTGGATCTTAATGTAAACATAATGAAAGTAAATAATTGCTAAAGAATTAACCCAACATAGAAAGCAGAGCCAAACCAACAGGGTCCCAGTATCCCTGCTAAGTAAAGCCTTTCCTGAAACCAGATATGCTTGGAATGTTTAGTTCCATTAGTGAATAAATTCCCTTTTGACTTAAACCAACTTGGGCTAGGTTTTCTGTCACAACAGAAATTGTCCTGATACCTGATAATTATTGAAGACAGATTCATTCACCAACTTGTCCAATAGTTCTGCCACACTATATTATCTGCTGCTCAGCCTTTAGCCATATTGTATTCATCCTTAAATTGATTTATCATTGCCTTACATTACAGTATAATTATTTTCCCTTCCCAGTCTTACTCCTCATTCTATTTGTTCACAGTATTCTTCTCGATTTAAGATCAAATAACCAAGCTTACTCTGCATTAACTTGCTGTTTTGCACGTTTGAAGATAATTCTTAAACACAATCTCTACAACCCCTTACTATGATTCACAGTATTAAACCGTTAAACTAAAAGACCAACACAGATTTACAAATGCCAGGCAGGAAATAACTAGTAGCTGACTTCATGAGTCCAGTGCAGAGAAACAAGTTTCAAATAATACCTTTTATTTAAACTGTGTGGTGTTTATATTCCAAAGGGCAATCAGCAAAAGTCTGATATTATTACCTCACACACAAACTGTGATCACAAACGTACATGAAATGGTTTATATGAAAGTTTAATGAACTTTACTCCATTCCAAAATCTTGCAGCTCAGCAGCCCACTTTGGGCTACATAATTTATCCATCTAACTGATAACATCTCTAAATTGAAAATATGTTTCTCTCTTTTACTAAATATATTTGGGTTGCCTCTATGCAAAGTGAATTTGCCATTTTCTACTTAATCAGAGTTAGACTACTGTTAGACTATGAGGAAAACTCCAGATCAGGCAGCTGGGACTGCCTTAAAAATCTGTCTCCATTTGCTCATCAGGTCACCTGTAGAAACCTATTTCTCTAGAGATCTGACTTCTCTACTGGGAGCTCAGAGACAATAGGAACCCAAACTACCAACCTCCCAGGGTCAGTGTAAGAATTAAAGGTGACATTGGTCAACTAATGAAGCAATTTTAAATAATTATGAAAAGAGAGAAAGGTGTACTCTTTAACTTCTGATTTATTTTTATAGATTTTTAAATCCTCCAAATTGTGTCAAATCAGTAATTTGGCTTAAGAAATAGCATTTTCTCATCAGTGAGATAGCTACGTGATTGCCTTTTCTTCCTCTCTGCTTCTGACAGAGAGATTGGAGACCCCAGAGCTAGAGTTTCTGGCAGCAATGAGACATTCCGAGCCTTCTGGGGACACAGTATATGTACCCTCATCTTGTGCAGAGAGGACATTACCGAAAAGTGCATGCCATGGGTGGGAAACAAAAACAACAGGCCCCAAATAGCCTCAAGCTGAATTCATTACCTGTAGATTCTCTGCTAATGATTTGGGGACTGCACTGATGCTTAATATTTTATCTGTTTAGCACCACTGTAAGAGCTAGGCTCTGAAGCAAGCCCTACATTGAGAATCTAATGTCTGAAATTTGTTCTGGAAGACACTGAACTGGGCAAGAGTGAGGCACATTGGAAAAGAATCATTTTTCTCTTTGGCTCCTGCTGCTTCAAAAGCAAAAGGAGCTGTCTCCCAGGGCATAGCTAGTCTGGGGTCCGGGAGGGGGCCTCCAAGGAGAGGGTTCAGGCCGCCATGCAGAGGCAGGTTCCCTGTCTGATGCCCATGGTCCTTTGTTCACCTGCTGCTGGGGAGAGTGGCAGAATAGCAAGAATTTGGGGTTTCAACTATGGGTGTGATTTTTGTCATGGATCCCACTGACATCTTGAAGTCAGGAGAGGCGTTCAGGTAAGCTCTGTACACAATAGACTGGGATAGGAAGGCCTCCAGGAGTGGCAACTGAGTATTGGGTTATTCTTGATATTATTCCTAATATTCACTTAAGCCCCAGTTGGCTTCAGTGGTCTTACCACTGAGCTGAGTGTTTAAGAAAGAAATAGGGAGACTCTCTGTTCACATGGAGTAGAGAAACTGCCGTAATCATCCAAAACAATTCAGGCAAAACAGCATGTTTACATAAAAAATCCAGATAATTAAAGTAAAAAATAGCATGTTGGTTGGGCTTCAATGGATAGTCACCTTGATTCTCCATTTAAATTTTCACATTTTAGAATTGTGTGTTTCCCATCTCTTCCCAAGATAATTTGAGGTAACTGACTAAAACCTGCAGAGTAAACTACGATTTTTAAAGAGACCAATCAGGCTAATAAGAATAGTAGCTAACATTTATATAGAGCTTACTCGGTTTCAGGCATCCTCTTAAACACTTTACATTTTTAAATCCCTCACCAGGACTCTAAGAAACAGTTACAATTATTACAGAGACGAGAAAACTGAAGCACAGAGGAGTTCAGAAACTTGCTGAAAGTCATACAGCCTAGAGAAAGTGACGGAGTAGAATTCAAACTCAGGCTGTCTGGCTCCAGAGTCTGTGTTCTTAACAGCTATGCTGTACTTCCTGTGAGAAGAGCAAGATGAAACTAGATGGAGGAAACACCAGAGACAGCCACAGGCAGTTACCAGAGGTGGGCCACAGGGGTGTCCGTGAGTCTTCAGGACCAAAACCAAAAGGGACCCTGGATAAGCCACAGTGCTGATAAAAGGAGAACATATCAGATGCTCAGGACACACACACACACACACACACACACACACACACACACTCTCTCACACTAAGCTCAGCTGGGATGACTGAGTTCTCCTTCTTCTAAAGTAGATGTTTGGGTGGGACAGAGGAGGGGGTGGGCGACAATGCCTTTCACCACAGCCAGGCTGACAACAATAAATTACATTTACATAGGGCTATTTGTTTCACGTGCCTTCAAAGCAGACCAAAGGTATAACATCAAAGCACCAAATTTGATTTTACAAACTCAGTAAAACTGGGAGGGAAAACCAGTAAGATGCAAATAGTCATTTCTCTGATGGTCTGGTTTGATACAGAGATAAAAATCTAGCAAATCCAGTGGAATAAAATAACTGCATATCTTCCAGGCAATCCTCCATAAATATTATTTCTCATGAGAATGCTTTAGGCAAATGTTGAACACAGACGAAAGAAGGAGAAACGTTGTATTGCTAATTAAATCTGTATGCTTTTGAAAAATCAGCTAAGGAGAAAGTAAAAAGGAAGTTCCCCTTAAGACACTAGGGGGATATGTCCCAGAGACTTATTGGTAAGGTCACTCAACTGCCCTCATGGGTCAGCATATCTGCATCGCATCCTGTATTTTATTTTTTAAAATGGAATCATTCTAAAAAACAAGTTCTTGTTTTAGAAGCCAACTAAAGTCATTTTTTAAAAAAGTGTGAGATAGTATATTTGTATTTTTTAAAAACAAAATGTAAAAGCTGGTACTGAGGTTATGGATGAGTGCAAAACATAACAGACAAGGAATATAAAATGCAGGCGACTGCTTTACTGCTGTTTGTTTTTAACTTTCACATTGCCTGTACTGCAACTTCTCCCACGGTGCTAATAACCCAAACTAAGGCCCTGGGGTTGTATAAAATAGGTGATTTCACTTTTTTAAAAACCCAGGATAATCCCATGTCTGGCGCCTTACAATTCAGTGTGAGATTTTTCTGAAAAATGAGATTTACAGATTAATAACTTTTCTCTCTCAATTATCCCCCCTCCCCCACCACCACTTCCTCACCCTCCACATCAGTGAAATTGTGACTTACTGACCAAATATTAGTACAGTATCCCAATCACCTTACATGCTAGGTTGCTCACCAACTGTTTCCTTAAGATTCCATAGGCTTGCCTCAGGCAACAGATTGCATAATTTTGCTGAATGCCTCATGCTGTTCTTAAGGAGACCATGTTTTTGCTCTCACTGCAAATGGCTGTAAATCCAGCCCAGCCTCATCCCGTCTTCAGGTGGACCTCATCAGTTGTAGGAATCTTATCAGCACGAAACAGCCTCTCCTAATGGCTTGATAAATATTCCTGCCTCCCCAGAATCAGTTATCGAGAGATTCAAATCATGGTCAGTACTTATAGCAGCTATTACTACAGAATTAATGCCAGTTACCCTTTGTACTTATCTCTGTAACCAGAGAGGCTGAAAAGCTCTTTTTATGTCTCCACTCCTGGTCACTAAAAGCAGAGTTCATTCAAATTTTCCTCCTGCCTAGGAAGCTCGCAGGCCTGTAATGAAAATTGAAGCAGACATTTGTATGAATACAAAATAAGATGTATGTTTCCCTGGCATCCACTTTCTCCCCACAACCCTGCCCTAAATTTGGCACCAGGGCGAAGGAATGTTAAGTCTTAAATGGTGCGGCAGAAGGAAGGTAGAAACAAACCTCACTGCCTTTGGGTTAGTTCCACATAAGACAAAATGCTTTCAGGGGAATACGGTTTTTCCCCTTCTGTCTCTTCGTTTTAATGAAATTGACCTACAGAGTCTGAAATCCAAAGAATGTAGGATTCTGGATTTATGAAATTTTACCAGCTATCTATGGAAAACAAGTACTTTCTCCTGAATGGACCAAACAACACACATTTTATGAAAGTAATTATAAAACCTCAATTGTCAGGAAGATTAAGAGGAGCCATAAGGTAAAACCTTCACTCCTCTTCATGGGAAATGGACACCATGTGATACATAAAGAGGGTGTGGGAACTCTTTTTTTTTTTTTTTTTTTTTTTTTTGAGATGGAGTTTTGCTCTTGTCACCCAGGCTGGAGTGCATTGTCACGATCTCAGCTCACAGTAACCTCCACCTCCCAGGTACAAGCGATTCTCTTGCCTCAACCTCCCGAGTAGCTGGTATTACAGGTGCACACCACCATGCCCAGCTAATTTTTGTATTTTTGTTGTTGCTGTTGTTAGTAGAGACAGGGTTTCACCACATTGGCCAGGCTGGTCTCAAACTCCTGACCTCAGGTCATCTACCCACCTCGGCCTCCCAAAGTGCTGGGGTTACAGGTGTGAGCCATCACACCCGGAACTCTTTTATAAGGAAAAATGGCAGTATATAGGGACAAGTGGTACCTCCTCAAGAAAGCTAAAAGGCATCTAAGGCTTATGAGGCCACCCTTCAAAAAGTAAAACTGCACACACTTTCAACAGTTCTTTAAAGTGTCATCACTTGTCGCTCTACATTTTACAGTTAATTGGGTCCCCTACGCAGAGAAACAATGTTCTATAGAACACCAGCCTTACAGCTTGATTTTTCTGGAACTCACACCTGTATACAGCAGTTTTTGTTGTCAAAATTTTTCTTTTTGTGTTCTCTTGTCGACTGTCACAACAGCCCTTGACACAAGGAAAATATAAACATCCCCATTTCATTGATAATATCATTGAGGTTCAGGCAAAGTTAAGCAGTTTGTTCAAGGCCACACAATCATGTAGTGATGGAGCATATATTGTGGTTATATGCACAGCTCACAGGGCTCTGCCATGCTGCTACCAAGAGTACCAGAGCTGGGAGCTGATGGATGTGAGAAGGGGACTAGCCACGAACCACAGTGTAGATTGACCTGCCAGTGGCCGTTTCTGAGGCACATACTTCTAATCCAGCCCGAACTTTGATTCATATCCCTAGTTGTCATTTTTGCACAAAAAGAAATGAACCCAAAAAGCATCTCCTTTTATACTGCTTATAAAAATGCCCCTTTTACAGGTCTTCATTTCCTTTCTTCATAGGGTCATGCTCTTTCCATAGTCAGCAGCTGCAGTCCCTTGGTGTCTTGTCAGTATCTGAGGCTGACCTTCCCCGGGAAAGTTTCAGGATCTGTCAGCCTTTGTGTAAACTCCAACGGTGTGTCAAGGTGAGAGGAGGGGGCAAGGACTGAAGCAGAAATCTGTGTTCTGCTCTGGATTGTGGAACTCTAGACTCCTTGTCCTCTCCCAAGCCCAGAGACAAGCCCCTCTGACTCAGTTTATCTGCTGTGAAGCAGCACAAAGAGCTGTGTCCTACCTGAGAACACCTGTGAGAACAGTCGGCAGAGATTGTTCTGCCACCTGTGGACAGCAAGTGAACTCAAGATTGGAAACTGGCCCCAGCATGCCTAAGGCCATGAAAACATCTTTGCTTAAGCTCTTGACAAAAAAAGTTAAATTCCCCCGGCTACCTTTTTTCCTGTAAGTGGAAAAACTTGCTAAATCTGTGACCCCGTGGTTGACAATTGTATAATTGTGGAACTGAATAGATGGCAATAGATGTTCCTCTGGGTTTCAACATCTTTCAGTGGCTTACGCAGGAGAGGAAAGTGTCATTCACTATTGTCTTTCAACCCCTCCTGCCTCTTGCCCAGAATGGAGGAAGAAAATTCATGCTGGATTCTTCTTTCACACAGAGATGAAATGGTCCTATAGTATAGACAGGGCTGCATTCCAAGTCGTTCTGAAGCCATTTAGTTGCATTTCATCATTGCGACTGTTTTTTTAGGTCTCATTTGCTCATATCTCAGCCCCACCAACAAGCCTAGGCCTGCCCCATTTCTTTCCCTCTGAAGCTTTTTCCTCACAACAAGCCAGGAAAATCCTCACCTCCCCTTACACACTAAGGAACTAATGAAAGAACATGTCCTAACTCAGTAAGCAGCAGGCTTGGTGTTTCTCTTTTTCCTTGGCATTCATGCTGTCATCCCCAAATAAGATTTCTCCATAAATATTTTATTTCTTCCTAACTCCACTGGAATACTTAGTTCATTTTTGTTATTGTATCTCATTTCCTATCTGGCACAAATTTTTTCTCATTGGTACATATCCCTTTTATGTGGTCCTTGCGTCTATTTTTCAAAGTTACCCTCCCTCCCCGCTCCCAGCTCCCCCCCCTGCCGCCAAAAAAAACAATGTTTCTGTTAAACATTGTCTAACAGAAATTTCTGGGGCAGTATGTCAGCTGGCTTTTAGTTTTTGTTGTTTACCATCTTCTCTAGATCATCCCAAGTGCACCTTCACAATGACTCTGACTCCCAGAAGGCCTGGCTGAAACTTCAACTTCTAAATGAAAGTACTTCTTCTAAATGGTAATATATTCCCCAGCTTGCCCTGTGAGAGGCTTCTTTGGCAGGATCCCATGCGGGAGAGAACACCAACGAAGACAAGTCAGCACCATGACGACCTCCACAAAGACAATGGCTCTCTGATTCATGCCTGAAATATTTGTTGTTGATGGTGCAAATAAATGGTAAGGCTTCTGAAAATGACTTTTCAGAAGATTGACTCATAAGTAGCTGAGTCAATCACCTGGGTAACTGGGCAAACAGACAGTCAAGGAAAAAAGAAATTTAAACATAAACCAGTGCCACCCTCATGCCAATGGGTGGCAAAGAGCCTGAAGCAGTCGTAAAACAAAACTTTTGAATGGCTTTAAGAGAAAAAAAACAACATGCAAGGAGGGAACGATAACCTTAGGGCTTGGAGAAAGAAGAAGTTCCTTTAGCCCGTCCTGCTCCGATCCCGAATGTCTAGAAGTGATTCCTGAGCTTTTATTTGGATTATTTGTAATGTACCAGTTCAAACAAGGTGGGAACCAACCCAATCCACCTCACAAACCCACATCAGCCTTAGTCTTTCACGAGGTGTGGATTGTGCTAGTTCACTGTCCCAGAGGAAGAGAGCTGGAGGCGAATGAGTCCAGGAAACTCTTCTTTTGGTCTTAAAGTCTCTCAAGCTTCAAGACAATTAAAATCTGACCTGGGGAAGCTTATTAAGGAGATGATATTCTTGTACATTTCTAATCCCTACCACTCTACCATATATTCTACTTGTGGCTAAATATTTTGTGATATTAATTACTTTTTTTCTTCCACTTTTCTTCTGACTACCCTCTGCCCCATTTAAGTAGACTCTGCTTTGCTTCGCCCCAGGGGAAGTTCATTTTATAATCAGAAAGTAGAAAGTCTCAAGGCTTCCTGGCTTTGCTTTCCAAAAGCCTAAATTTTTAGAACACAGTGAGTTCACTGGAGAGGTAGAAGGAAGAGAAAGAAGTTTATAGGCAGAAAAAGAGTAGCTTTGGAGAAGCCTAGGAAGATCCTAGAATAAAACTGATTTTTCCATGTCTAGAGGTAAGAAATCAGGAAACAGAGCAGTTGTCTGATTCCAGGGGGACAAAAACTTGGATCAGCTCTCAGGCAGCCCCACAGGGAGGGGTGCAGAGAGGTATGATCATGAGATCGATCTAAGAGTAGGCACAGTCTCTGATGTTCCTTACCCATCTCTGTTCATGGACTGAATTTCAAATCTCCTCTCCTGTGGTGACCTCATTAGACTTGCTAAGAATTTTCATGCAGCACAGGTGCTATGTGGATAGATTTCAATGGCAAAATTGAGATAATCAAAGGAAAAAAACCCTTCAAGGTTGACTTTTTGTTTTTTGTTTTTTTCCTAGGTGGCGGGCTAGTTGTTCTATTGGTTTCAACCATTTGTTGACCCACATAAATGGCAATTTCATAAGGTTCACAAATTAATGAAAAGATAGTCTATCCACCTGGCAGGTGCTGACCTTGCTGGATCTACGGGAGAGCTCTGCCTGTTAGAGGGTTTCCCTAAGCAAAGGTCCTCCACATAAACTCTTGCTGTTCTCCTGACATACATGGAACACCCACTGATGAGGCATTGCTGTGAGTCCTGGCAGAGGAAAAGTGAGATCGGGTGTGAAGGAGAGTTAGGTAGCTACAAGCTGGGAGCAAGAGGGATCACAAGTTAAAACACAAATCTACTTGGCAGCCTTTTGTTTTCTCTTGGGGAGGCTTGGCTTTCCTAAATAGGGTGCATTTTTCCATCTTTTTGTTTTCCATCTTCAAATGTATGCTAGTGTTTGTAAGTATATCTCTGAGCAACAATGAAGAATAAACTAACAGTAGTCCCTTAGCTGCAGTGAAAGCAGTGAAATAAAACCCTTTCATTGATGTCAAGAGAAAAAAAGGCTCAGACTTGGGATGTTTTCAGAGTAAACCACTTTTAAAATATTAAGAAGTTAGAGTTGAATGTATACCCGTGAGATTCCAAGGAATAGTGGAAGAAAAGACATATCTCCAAACCTGATCTCAGATCTCTGCTGACAAGCAAAGCAGAGTTCCACAGAGCCCATTTTATTTGGGTGTATTTTACTTTGTAACTGTCAGTCAGCTCCAAAGCCACCTCTCCCAGGAAGCCTTCCCTTATTTCTCCAGCTACAATGGATTTCTGCCTTCTCTGCTTTTCCATGAAACTTTATGTTATATAATGAGATTCTTCCTCAGGTTATTCAAACACCACTCATCTATGAGCACCCACTATATTCAAGGCATGTCATATAAAGATGTAGAAAACACAGCCCTGCCCTTAAGATGCTTAGAGTCTAGTAGGTAGTTGTTTTGCAGGCATTTATTTTGGCCTGTGCCAAAAGTCTTGGCATATCTTAGGTCTTCCATTAGACTGCAAGTTTCTTAAGGACAGGATTTGTGCCCACTTCTCTCTCTCATGAAGTAGTGCCTAGCACTGTGCTCAGCATATATCAATACAGAGTTCCATAATGTCTGAATGGAATCCCCAGATTTCAGGTGAACTTTAAAACTGGATGGACAGATTAAAAAGTACCTGCTCCACACTATGTCTCCCCCCACACCCATTTGCTTCTCTTTTTGGCCAGCCTCCAGCAAGCTTCTGCAGTGAGGTACAAAGCATTGAGCACTTGCTCCTTCACTCACTCAGTCCTCCTAACCTCACAACCTAACCTCACACTAAACCTGAAGGCCATTCTCTATTGCATAGATGTTACTAAGCACAGTCATTCCCTTTTCTCCTCTCTCCCCCTACCGTGCCTACTGCCAGGACATATGGTTTGCTTTGCCTTTAAGTGCATTTTCTTTAACACGGTTGTAGAAAACTTTTCTCATTGTAAATTCTTTGGGTAACCATTTTGCTTCTTCCCTCTTTACGGTGTGATTTTTTTTCTTTTGTTAATGTTATCTGACTAGTGAAATACTACCTTCATTCATAAGAATTTTATGTGCTGAAAATTCTATTTAATGCTCTAAATCTTGGGGGTGTATCAAGCCAAGAGTTAGAATCATAGTGAGGAAGCTCAGTGTCTTAATTTGGATTCCTCAAATGCAGACTCTGAGACAAGGAATAGAATGCCAGGATTTGGAAGTTGATCCTAGGTGGCATAAGGAAGGAATGGGGAAGTGCCTTCATTTGTTCATTCTTCTATAACAACATACCATAGACTGGGTGGCTTATAAACAACAGAAATTTATTTCTCACAGTTCTGAAGGCTGGAAGTCTGAGATCAGGGTGTCAGCATGGTCATATTCTGATGCGGGTGCCCCTCCAGGTTGCAGACTTCTCACGTGGTTAAGAAACAAAAAAGTGCAAGAGAACCCTCTGAGGTCCCTTTTTATAAGGACACTAATCTCATTCATCAGGGCTCTGTCCTCATGACCTAATTGCCTTCCAAAGTCCCACTTCCCCAACCATCCCACTGGGGGTTAGAATTTCAACATATAAATTTGGGGGGATACAAATATTTGGTTCATAACAGAAGGTGAAACAAGGAAGGGAAGGAAATCAACCAAGGATGTGTGAATGCTGAGGACCCTATAGGACACTGTGCAGACATGCCTCAGAATTGACTCACCTAGGGGCACGGAGGATGGAGGGTTTATCCACCAACTCCACTCCACCACTCTGATTGAGGACTGCTTATGGGCATTAATACCCCTGCCTTGTCCAGCATGGTCCTGAAGCCAGGAAAACCTCCAGACAGAGAGAAACAGGAGCTTGAGGTAAGATATCCTGATATATACAGAAAGCTGAATACTGCAGCTTCAGGTAACCTCTGGAACAGCTGAAGGGATATGGCCAGGCACCAATAGCATCTGCTACCCTCGCTGATATAAAATGGAACTCAGCAGGTTCCACCATCTAGTGATGGAGATAATACTGCACCTGGGACTGCACATCCAGCTGAGGGTTAGAGTGGGACTGAAATCCAGCCCATATTCTGTTTACCAAACTGTTTGCCCTGGCATGGGCCTGTGATCCACCTGGAGAAAGGAAAGCTCTTTTTCAAATTTGCACAAGAATAGTAAATAGGTTAGCAGTGGCCCTGATTATACTACCCCAATATTACAACAGATCTCCAAAAAATACAAGCGTTATAGGATCTGAGTTTACACACCACAGTTATTTTTTGATGTGGAAAAAAAACGCGCACCAGAAAAATAAGGGAATATACAGCAACCAGATTTTGCAGTAGGTAATAATCCATTTTGGGAGAGGGAGGTGATTCTTACTGCAAATATAGTTTTTGCCAGTCCATTCAAAGCAATTTTCCAAGATCTTCTGCAGCAATAATGAGTATGTGCTTTATGATGAGTTTTTCTTCTATTTTCAGAGAAGAGTTCATCTTTTTGCCTAACAGAGATGTGGCCCTGTCTAATTGTGCCTTCTGCCATCTTCGCTTATTGCTGGCGTTATCACTGGCTAATTGCTTCGCTTATCACTGGCTGTGCCTGACTCAGAGAGCATTTTTACTTGACCGGAATCTTCTGTTTCAAACCCAGCTCTGTGTGAGTGAATCTCATAGACTCCTCAGTGCTCCCCATGGGAAGGATTGACCCGGGTGTGATGTCTCCGGTTATTGCAGTTTGGAATTTCAATTGGTGTTGAGGCTTCTGCTTCCCACATTTACAATGGACACGTTGACTTTGCTGAATATGTTTACTGTGCTTGCCTGTGCTTCTGGGCAAGGGTTTTTATGTTCTTTTCTCTTCCACAAACTGTGGTTTGCATGTTTTCCATCTAACTGTTTAATAGCAGAATGCCTTTCTCCACCTTATGAACAAATTGAATTTTCTGATTGTAGGTTATTTACTAAGTCTTTGAAATCCTATAACTTGTCCTATAACTTGCAGCATGAAAGAGCTGTAGTCTTGCGTAACTGAACTGCAGTCAAGAAGCCTTTTAGTTCTAACAGCTACAAGGCATTATGAAAATACCTTTAGAGGTTTTTCTTTCTTAACAATTGTTAACCTCCCAAAAATCATAGAAAGTTAAGGCTGGACAAGGCCTCACAGGTCATCCCAAAGTAGCTCCTCATGTCTGTAGCTTGTCAACTACAATATCTTACCATGATGTGATGGAGCAAAATTATTTTAAGGAGGACCTCAAATATGTCCACTCTCTCATCACAGCTTTCCTTGAAATGGGAGGAGGCATATGGATGGTGAAGAACAGTGATGCCTTGATGAATATCCTGGCATGTCTTTGAGATTTTCTTTTGTTACCTTTTTCCTAATTTGTAATAGCTCTTTTCCTGGCCTTAACTCTAACCTTGGGTGCCCTGCAGAGACAGTTGGTAAGAGATGGCAATTCGTGCAAAAAACACACTTTGAACTCAACAAAATGTGGTGAGAATCTCACACACCAGATGGAGTCTCCTATTTTCTATAGACAAGCAATGGGGATGACAGTTTCACATTCTGACAACAGATACAGAGCACTACTGTGTGGGCAAATGAGTAGATCATCAAGGAGCCCTTCAGTTCCAGGTGGCTGCTTTTATATTTATTTAAGTTGAGGATTAAAATAGATGGACAAGCCCATGTGGCTTTCTGCAGATGAGAAACAATTTTGTTTGCTATTATAAAGTTTCTCTTGACAACATGTAACTTGTTACCACATTGCCATTTATGTTCCTAACTTGAAATTTAATCCTTCAACTTATATAATGACTTCTTGGATTTTAATGATTTAGTCACAGAGATTTTTATAATTGGAACCATTTGAAATAATTTAATAGTGGTTTGGGGGGTCAGACAAACCTAGGTTTAAATCCCACTGACTAGCTCTGTGACCTCAATCAAGTTATTTCACTATCTAAACTTCAATGTGCCCCCATCCAAAAGACTTGGGCTGATAATACCTCATGGAAGTGTTGAAAGGGATAAATAAGATAGATAAATGTACAAAAAGACTAATATAGTGTCTGGTACATAATGAATCTAGATCCTTCCAAACATTTATCTCTCTTTCTCTTTTTGTTGGCTTTCTTATATAGTAAGAACTCTCATACAACATTCAATATTTTTTTCAAGGTAAAAAAATTGTCCATGAAGATTGCTACTAACACTGAGGTTCGTATTTTGGAGTGTTGTGAGTAGGCCTGTTTCTCTCAGCACTCCTCCCAGTGCTAGATTCTGCATTGGTACAAGGAGAGTTCAGCAGGATTTCAGGTTCTAATCAGTCAAAGGAATCATTGCTTCCAAATCTGAACTCCTCCTACCTTCTATCATGAGGACAACTGGAAATACAGGAACTTTCTAACTCGCCACTCTGACATTTGTGGGTGTCAGTTCTCTTAGCTGATGCCTTGATTTCAGAGATGTCATCCCATATTGTCTTCTATTATCAGATTCTCTCCCCACCCCTTTTACAGATGTTCTCTATCCTTCCACTTGGTGTAGAAACTGGCAAACCAGTTCATCATCAGCCTTTTTCCACCTTATTGATTGTGATTCAATGGCAAACACTCTTGGCCAGTATCTGGAGACACGGGAGATGTTGGAGGGATTTATTTTATTTTATTTTTAATGTAATCATTTTGGAGCTCTGCTGAAAATTGTTGAAGAGAAAATGCAAATGTTCATCTTGGCAAATGCCAACATTTGTTGAGCATATCTAAGGAGTAGATAAGTAAAATTTCTTTGTTAAATCCTCAGTGTTGTGTCTGGATACATATGTTTGCCTTTCTCTTCTCTCTCCCCCATGTGTGGAGACCTCTGTGTGGAGGGTCCAGCGTGTCGCGACTGCTTTTGACTCTGGATTCTCTTTGCTGTCTGGAGAATGCTGTGTGTGCCATGGAACCTTCTGGTAATGTAGCCATGTACTCTGTGGACCCGTTCTCAGAATCATCTTTTTTAACAAGAATAAAATACAGTACATAATATGATGTCAAGGGAAACCAATTACATGAAAATACAGTTATCAAAGTATTTTATTATGATAATTGCCTCTTCATTAATGCAAAAAATAATAAGATCTTATAGCAGGTCTAATTACTATAATTCCAAAATTGTGAGGAATAGAAATAATAATTTGAAGACATCTGGAAAAACAACAAAATAGCATTAAAATATCTGTAATTTTTACTAGTGACAGTCATAAGTATTACTGACATGACTATAGTTTGTTTCTTACATTTGTGATAGAAGGAATGCTAAATTTCAGAGATTAGCAAAAATAAAGACTAAAGATGTCTCTTTTTTTTCATCCACCTTCAAGGAGCTCCCTGAATTCTATCTCCATGATTCCTTAGATGCTCATGGCTGGCAGCTTAAGAATCCTAAGACCTCAACTCTCGGCATGTGAACCAAACTCTCCAGTTAGAGATTCCCACGCTCTGACCTCTCTCATCGCCAAAGATACAAGGATTCCGGAGTCAATTCCCTGCCAATGGCAAGAGGCAAAATCTGAACACTCAAAACCAAAGCTGTACTTAAGAGAAGGGCCTTTGTCTTTGCTGACAATGGAAGGGATTCATTGAAAAGATCATTATGTACCTTTAATGTTTGGTTAATGTGCCTTTGAAGGTTCTGGAGCACACCACTAGAGGAATTCATCCCCCACTGCACAGCAAATATTGAAAGAAAAAAGGCAGCTCAATGTATTTAGTTCATGGAGATAAACACTTTCCCAGTCTATGTCTCGGCAGCGGTGAAGGCCCTCATGCTAGATCATTCTGTAGGCGGCCTGAAGGGAGAGAGAGAGACTTGGGATTTTCACGCAAGACGCAGGCTGGCTGTTCCCAGCACTACCTCTGTCTGTTTGTTCTCTGGTGTTTGTTTTTCTATCCCCATCCCTCCTCCTTCTCAGTCTGGCTCCACTTCAGCTCTGAACTGGAGCCCCAACGGCTGAGACTGACTTCTTCTATGAAACCCTCCTGAAGCCACCCTAGGCTCTGCCAGGAGGAGACAGGAGTCACACCGCTGGGCATTGTCACCACCACCTTCCTCCTTCCACCTTCCTCCTTCCACTTTCCTCATACACCAAAGGTTCCCAGCTCAGCTCCTGCCAAGTCCTGACAGCTCTGGAAAAGCAGAGAGGCTTCCTTTGACTCCCTTGCAGGTCTCCATGCTGTGCACGGCTGCCAAGCCACAGGGCCAGCTCTAGGAATGTGTTTTTAATATTCATTGTTCACTCTGTCTGTTCCTGATGTGTGCACTGCAATTATTGTAATTCTTTGCACATGTGTTGTTATGAAATGGCTGTCTTTTAAGCTATGCCAGGTTATTTTTTTTCTTTCTGAAACCCAAATATATTATTTCTACCTATGTTTCAGTTAGTTTGCCACGCTTCTTTATTTTATTTCAAAGATCAGTCTGGGCGGCAAAGAAAGAGTGCAGTGTGCACAAAGCAAGGTTCGCCTGCTTTCCTCATGGTAGAACAGTTGCTTTTGATTTAGGTTTGTGTGGTTTCCACCTCACTCCCTTGTTTTCATCTTTCCATGTGCACAACCAAGCTGACTTTCAGACATACACAGCCCACATGTGCTGCTCCTGGAGTAGCCATCTGCACCCAGGAGAAAGGCACACATGCAGCGTGCGGAACACAGACATGCACACATGTGCATACAGACAGCATTTGGGTGGAAGATTTCTTAATATTCATCTCGTATCCTTCTTAGTGGTGAGGAGGGAAAAGAAGTCTAGAAAAACTCCTTTTGTTTCTTTCTTCTTTTTTCTTTCTTTCTTGCTTTCTTTCTTCTAATTGAGGCTTTTCTGACACAACGTAGAAACTTCAGTCACCACGGCACAAAAAGCATTATGTTTCTTCATTAATTCAGATGGAGGGTTTTTTTGTCCGTTTTTATTTTATCAAAGAAAAATAACAGATGTAAATCTGAAAGGCCAGATTTTAACATCCACTAACACATTTTAAGTTTCTTAGGACAAGACAAAAACTTAGTAAATTAAGAATGACTATTGTTTCACCTTTGAGAGCTTAGTCTTGAGATTCACAGAAGCTAAATTAAAAATGCAAAGGCAGAGTAGTCCACCTGGCAAACATCACCAACTATCCCCATATACCGATTCCTTTCTTTAGAGATTCTCAGGCCACTGTCTGTTTTTGCCAGCAGAGAAATCTGACACAGTCACACCCCTGCCTGCTAAGCATTTTACTTTCATTGTTAACCATATCCATTTGTCACCATGAAACATTATTATTTTAAGGTAGCAGGGAAGCAGGACTGCTTGTTGCATAATAGTGCTCTAGCTCTCATTGCCAAGAAGGAATCAAAGAAATGGACGGTGGTTGATGTGGGAAATCACACCGGAGAGAAAGAAACATGCAGAGAGAGACAGAGACAGGGTGTTGTGAGGAGGGAGGAAAGGGTAAAGAGAAATAGAGACAGACAGGCAGGGAGAAAGATACTGAGAGACAAAAACCAGAGAAGACAGCTGCACAGAAAAGCTAGAATTTCCATGAAAAGGTTTATAAAAGGATGATCTAGCTGTTGCTAGGGAGCTGGGAGAAGAGCAGACACACCCTCCACCTGATTTTCCGTATCTACCTGCATGTCTCTGTTTGCATCATCTCCCCAGCGAGGGGGCTGGAGAAAGAGGAAAAGACTTTTGACTAAACGGCCTTCTTAGACACAGACTGCTCTATAGCACACTCTGTGCAGAGTGAATTTAAGTTGCTGTGTTGGGAGCATGTCTGAGGTCAAAGGGCACAGCCCAACACCCCAAAGTTGCAAGGCCAAGACTGTACTCATCAAGCTGTGGGGAACAACCCACTCTCCTATATGACAGCTCTTGGATGTGTGACCCAGGCCAGGTGGGTCCTGCCTTCCCCTGACTAAAGGACTGTATTGTGGTGACCTATAGTGTGTAACCAGGGAGCTTGTTCTTATTGTTGCACAGGCCTGGAGTTGGGAAGAGGAATCTATGGCTGCCAGAAATCAGCAATAGCTCTGGATAAGATTGGTGGGAAGTGGGATGGAAGTCATTGCCCCTCCAGGATCACCTGCATGGCAGCCTATATGAGTCAGGGTTCTCTAGAGAACCAAAACAGAGACAGCAAGAGGGAAACCAAAAGAAAGAGATTTTAAGTAATTGACTAACAATTTAAGGAACTGGCTAGCAGGGCAGGCTAGCAGTCTGGAAAATTCCGGGAGGGGTTGATGTTGCAGTCTTGAATTCAGGGGCAGCTTCCTTCCCCTTCCAGCAAACTGTCTTTTCTCTTAAGGCTTTCAACTGATTGGGTAAGGCCCACCCACACTACGCAAAGTGATCAGCTTTATCTGAAGTCTACTGACTTTAATTTTAGTCACCTCTAGGAAAATACTTTCACAGCAATATCTATACTGGAGTTAAACCAAACAACTGAATACCATAGTCTACCCAACTTGACACAGAAAATTAACTACCACGTAGCTCCTTGACTGTGGGTGGATAATGTTCATCTATTTACTGAGCTAACCTGTCAAAGTTCCAAAGGTCTGAGGTAGGTATATCTGTACATTGGAGCCAGTGTGATAGAAGCTGGAACCTTCATCTAGCATAGTTGTTGCTTTGTTCTGTCACAAGATAATTCCTTCCAGAATTAGGTCTTTGAAGGGCGGCTCCTCTAAGGAATTTATCTCCACCCTAAATTCACTTTTCCTGTTTAGTCCAGACCCTCTTTAAAGTCTCACCTAGATGATCAGACCACCACCATTGGAAACTTCGCCCTATCACACACCTGCATCCATCTTTTGTCCACACTCCAGAAAAGTGCCTGATGTTCACTGAGCTATCCTCCACTCAGCTGTGGGCTCCAGAAACCCTGGGCATGTCACCTCTACTCCTACATAGGAAAGCAAATACAGGTGTCCCAATCTGTGCTCAGTCTCCCCAAAAGTGAGAGCTATGGCTGATTACCCCAGCACAGTAAGGCTGTCAGATTTAGAGAAAAATAAAAAGCCCAAATAAACTTGACAACAGATCATTTTTATTATAAATATATTCCATACTTGGGAAATACTTGCACTAAAAAATTATTCACTATTGATCTGAAATTTATTCCATTAAATTTGAATTCCAGATCAACCACAAATAATTTTTAGTATAAATATCTCTCATTCAATATTTGGGACATACTTATAAAAAAATCCTTGTTAATCTGAAATTCAAATTTAACTGGGCATTTTGTATTTCATCTGGCAATCCTCCAAGGTGACCCAAATTACAAGGACACCCCTCCAACTCATGCAATATTTTTGTCTCAGAGATAACATAGCCTGATTTTCTGTCTAGTAACAGATATTTTTCCATAGGCAAGGCTTTGGGTCTTGCTCCTTCTATAACAAAAGCTTCTGGCCACCTCCCCTCCCAACACTAGCTGCCCTGGAGGGATGGAGCCACTCCAGCTTTATCCCTTCTCCTAATTGGGGTAGGGTGGGAGGAGTACCCAATTCATCCTGTTCAGATGGATGGATGTTCAGAGAAGGGGTCATTGACATCCCCAGTCATTTGGGCTCAAGACTCCAGAGCCATCCTCAATTCTCCCTTTCCTTTGGTCTACCCTTACAGTGCTTTATTCACAATGTCTTTTGTGTCTTCTCTCTTTCATCACAGCTATGCTTCTAATCCAGACTCATTATTTTTCACTTAGGTGACAACATGAACTTCTGAATTTTTTCTTCCTGCCTATAGCATCTCTCTTCCACAGTCCATCTACCACACTCACTGTCCTGAAGTTCAGAACCATCATAGCATCCAAACACTCCCAGCACTCAGAGGCACTTTGTCTCCAGAATGCCTGCCAAATGAAGTCATATATTTTGGCCTACATCAAGTCCAAATAGCAAGGCCATATATCATTCCTTCAAGCAACTGACTTTAAACAGGGGTCACAAACTTTTTCTCTAAAGAGCCAGATAGTGAATTTTTTTAGACTTTCAGGGCCATACAAGTCTCTGTCACAATCACTCAACTCTGTTGTTGTGTGAAAGCAGTTATAGACAATACATCAATGAATGGGCATGGCTGTATTCCAACACAATTTTATTTATCAAAACAAGTGGAGAGGACAGTTGGCCCACTGTAGTTTACAGTTCCCTTCCCTAGCTACCAAATCAAACCTGTTCTCCAAGTCCCAGCTCAAGTACCTCTCTCTCTGTAAAGCTCCCTCTGATTCATCCAGTTTAAGTGACTCCTTCCTCACTCCATGCACTTTATGCCTCTTTTATGGCAGTGTGCATATTCTGCCTTGCACAGAGTCCTTGCCTCCTCTCCGTGTTGACAAGTTTGGCATTCCTTGCAGAGGCTGCCACAATCCTTTACTCAAGGTAGATATTTAATAATAAAGTATTGGTAGGAAGAATGATTGAAAGTCACCGGAGAGTAGGTCCACAGAAAGGGCAGAGGTTTGATCCACTATAGCTTCCTCATCTCCTC
Source organism: Macaca nemestrina (assembly GCF_043159975.1). Lineage (NCBI taxonomy): Eukaryota > Metazoa > Chordata > Mammalia > Primates > Cercopithecidae > Macaca > Macaca nemestrina. The sequence continues at coordinate 71,148,992 of NC_092128.1, forward strand.
CAGGAAAAGCGTGAGTTCCCTTGAAAGCCATAGAGCAACAACCATTGCCTTCTAGAGGAGTCCAAATTCCAGGCCAGTCAGCTATCATTTAAAACACACAGAAGCCTGCCCATCAAAAATAAATTAGCTAAACATTCAATTCTCCAACGAGGAAGGTTGGTATTGCAAATGGATTTGTGCTGAAACCATTTTCCTTTTTGAAATGCACCCAAGTTTTAAAATAAATAGCTTCATTTGATCTGAACTGCCAACACATTCCTCCAAATCCATCCCTTGAGAGAACCTTGTTAGCTGCTTCAGCTCAAATCCACATGACTCCAAAACATCTTAGCTTCTCATAGCAAGACTGGAAACAGCCAGGCCCTGTGTGCCTCAGAGAAAGGTTTTCAGAGCTGAGAAGAATGAACTGAGGGACAGAGCAATTACACAAATATTTCTCCAGCAAAATAACTAGGAAAGTCTAAAAAAGGGGTTTTAAGTTAGTTATTATTGAAAATTGCAAGCAAATTTATTTATTTATTTATTTATTTATTTTTTGTCTTAGGGATGGTTTGATTACACTACCACATGCTTGATTTTGGCTCTCTAATCATTTTAAGTGCATGTCATGTCTCTTTTATTAATCTATAGGCTTCTCAAGAGAAAGATACACATTTTCTGTTTCTTGCATACCTCCTGGCATTATAATACCAGGGCCACAGTAAACACTAAACACACAATAAATATGTGAATAAATGGGGTATATTAACCTGCTAGAGTCCTTGACGGGGAAATTAAGTTACTCAAGTTAATTTTTTAAAAAAGAATTCTCCTCTCTTTAAAATCATGATTCCACCTCCTCTTTACCACCAACTAGTACCTCTAAATCTTTTGCAATTTCCATAACAATGAAAGGAAAAACCAAAATTTTGCCGCTTGCAGCTAAATTTTATAAGGAAGTTATTTTGATGGTGAGGCACAATGCACCAACACTCTCAAGTAGATGAATAACAAAACTTTTTTCTGCTTCCAGCTCCAAATAAAAGAACAGAATGATTCCACCCAGGGCCACACAGGGACTGCACCTGAGGCAGGGCAACAGCAAGCTTGAGCTATAGCAGGCAGTTTGTGCATGGCAAGTTGGGTGGGGTTAGCTAGGTTTCCTGAGCTCCCTGGGAACTGGCTTATTTGAATAATTTCTCTGGCTCATAGGGGCTGTTCTTAGTTGTCTGTCTGGTTACCTGGCCCTGAGGCATTTAGAGATGTTGCATAGAGTTCCAGAATGTGTGAGCCTGATAAGGGAAGTCCTTGGGGGTATGGACTTAATCAGCGGCTCAAAGAGGGAAACTGACCAGCCTCCAACCAGTGCCTCAAAACTGGGTGAAGACAGCATTCTTTTTTTAAAAAACTATACTTTAAACTATAACAGCAGTCACTGACAAAACTCTTAGCTAGTAGAATATTTGTTTCATAAAAACAGGTTCCTGCCTAGATTGTTCTCCTTATCACTCTATCCCAATGCTAGTATGTTGAAGGCACTCCCCACATTTTCTTGAATAAATGGAATCAATTCATACTTTCAACCCTACAGCAGGGCAGAAAGGTGGCCCTGTTGGGCCAAACCACTGGCCCAGGCCAGGGCAGAAACTACAGGCCTGGGTTCTACAACACTTTCAGTAGATATTGAGGGCTCCACCACAGTGGGGAAAGACTGTAGTAAATCTCCTATCCAGAAAAAAAAAAAAAAAAAATATATATATATATATATATATATATATATATAAGTCAGGTCAATATTGGTCTGTTAAGAAATTATATCCATAATCTGGAATAAATGTTTTCATTTTATTGAAATGACAGATATCATACTGATCGAATCTTGAGAGCAAAGTAATAATTGGGGGTAAGAGAAATGAGAATGAGAAAAACAGAAACTGGCCAAATGCCAGCTATGTTGCAACGGTTCTACTGTATAGTAGAAGACAACGAAGCTTCAAAAATCAAAAATAAAGAGAAAGAAAAACATGAGACTGGATAACAGAAGCTCAAGGACTTTGGGAAGAGTGAGAGTCACTGATTTTAAAAGATCATGTGGCACTAAGCATTTGGAGGGACTATCATAGCTTGTTAGCAGAAAATAACTGAAAGAAAATATATCTAGATTAAATAAATAGTATAGATAAAATAAATAGTAAATAATGTCTTGGACTGTAGGAAGTAAATCATTAGTCTAATTAATGCAAGAAAACTTTAAAAATTATATTATATTATAACCAGTGTAGTGTTTCCATGGGAAGTACCACAGGATGGGAGTTTCATGATAAATAGCTTTAGAAAATTCCGGGTTAAGCAATTCTAAATGATTTATTCATCACAAGACCAATTAGATTCTTTACTATGTTCACGTGTGTTGGGAACCACCAAGATGAAGGTGTGATGTGAAGGTCTTGACCAGAGAACACTTCTTTCTTGGAGCAGCTTATATAATTCACTTTCCATGGCACACTCTTTAATAAAGCCTATGATAACCTAACATTTTTCTCCACCTGTTATTTTTGTAGTAACAAAAGTTATTTTATTCTGTCAGAGAATCTAGACAACTATGTTCCAAAATATATAACACCTACCTCTTAGGCAATAACTAGAAAATTCTTATGTATACTACAGGCATCTATGTCTTTTGAGAGAATGCATCTATCTGGTCTCTCTATGACTTTCTTGGGGCAGACCAAATATATGTGATGTTATCAGCTTTCCTCAGCGCTGAAAAATAAACTCAAAAACAAAAATAAAACAGATTTGAAGCAGGCTGTGGTGAATGATGAGAAAACAATACTCCAAACTGAATGTTGACCCCTGTCCCATCCCACTCTCATCATCTACTTAATTAAAAGACTAGAAAAGAATTAACTTAAAGTCTGGAACCAACACAGCACGTGAAGGATAACATTAACTAGAATTTCAATTTCTGCAAGTCTTTGCAAAATTTGGCAGTGACTTTTACTGAATGAGCATCTGATCATGACATCAAATAATATGAAATATCAGCATTTAGTTACTTAGCTTGATATGTCAAGCAGAAGCAAAATCTGCAGTCAACATTTCAGGAACAGAAAACTGTGATAGGCAGGTCTTCACCTAGCGATTCACTCAGTGATTCTGTGACAAGTAATCAGTCTTTTTTTTCTGGAAACCTCCTTGCAGGATCTTGTGATTCTGATGCCATAATGCAGAAGTTATTCATTGATATTTTGAATGCTGTAAGGTCATTTTATAGGACCTTCAAGGAACTACTGACATTACTTTTTGATTATTTAAACTTCCTTTAAATATCTATTGAGTCATAAAGACATTGCCATGAAAGCTGCTATGAGATCACTGATGTTACAAGGAAAACAGGCTAGAAGTTGGTGACTTTCAGTAACAGTTCCAACAATGGCTTTTTTTTATTGAAGTATTCATTGAGTACATAGCATATGCCAGCTCTTTAGTCCCCTGGTCTGCTTAGCTCTATCTTTATAACTAAATGACCAAGATGGCCTAGTCAATGAGGCAGTCTTTAAACTACTTTCAATGGCAAAAGGAATAGACTGCTCCTTGCCAGCAACTGAACAAAGCTGGATGGAGAATGACTTTGACAAGTTGAGAGAAGAAGGCTTCAGATGATCAAACTTCTCAGAGCTAAAGGAAGAACTACAAACCCAGCACACAGAAACTAAAAACCTTGAAAAAGGATTTGACAAATGGGTAACTACAATAACCAATGCAGAGAAGTCTATAAACGACCTGATAGAGATGAAAACCATGACACGAGAACTACCTGACAAATGCACAAGCTTCAGTAACCAACTCAATCAACTGGAAGAAAGAGTATCAGAGATTGAAGATCAAATGAATGAAATGAAGTGAGAAGAGAAGTTTAAAGAAAAAAGAGTAAAAAGAAACAAATAAAGTTTCCAAGAAATATGTGACTACGTGAAAAGACCAAATCTACGTCTGATTGGTGTACCTGAAAGTGACGGGGAGAATGGAAGCAAGCTGGAAAACACTCTGCAGGATATTATCCAGGAGAACTTCCCCAACCTAGCAAGGCAGGCCAACATTCAAATTCAGGAAATGCAGAGAATACTACAAGGATACTCCTTGAGAAGAGCAACTCCAAGACACATAATTGTCAGATTCACCAAAGTTGAAATGAAGGAAAAAATGTTAAGGGCAGCCAGAGAAAAAGGTCGGGTTACCCATAAAGGAAAGCCCACCAGACTAACAGTGGATCTCTTGGCAGAAACTCTACAAGCCAGAAGAGAGCAAGGGCCAATATTCAACGTTCTTAAAGCAAATAATTTTCAACCCAAAATTTCATATCCAGTCAAACTAAATTTCATAAGTGAAGGAAAAATAAAATCCTTTACAGAAAAGCAAATGCTGAGAGACTTTGTCACCACCAGGCCTGTCTTACAAGAGCTCCTGAAGGAAGCACTAAACATGGAAAGGAACAACCAATACCAGTCATTGCAAAAACATGCCAAAATGTAAAGACCATTGATGCTAGGAAGAAACTGCACCAACTAACAAGCAAAATAACCAGCTAACATCATAATGACAGGATCAAGTTCACACATAATAATATTAACCTTAAATGTAAATGTGCTAAATGGTCCAATTAAAATGGCAAATTGGATAAAGAGTCAAGACCCATCAGTGTGCTGTATCCAGGAGATCCATCTCACATTCAGAGACACACATAGGCTCAAAATAAAGGGATGGAGGAAGATCTACCAAGCAAATGAAAAACAAAAAAAGGCAGGGGTTTCAATCCTAGTCTCTCATAAAACAAACTTTAAACCAACAAAGATCAAAAGAGAGGAGGCCATTACATAATGGTAAAGAGATCAATTCAACAAGAAGAGCTAACTATCCTAAATATATATGCACCCAAGACAGGAACACCCAGATTCATAAAGAAAGTCCTTAGAGACTTACAAAGAGACTTAGACTCCCACACAATAATAACGGGAGATGTTAACACCCCACTGTCAACATTAGACAGATCAACGAGACAGAAAGTTAACAAGGATATCCAGGACTTGAACTCAGCTCTGCACCAAGCAGACCTAATAGACATCTACAGAACTCTCCACCCCAAATCAAGAGAATAGATGTTCTCAGCACCACATCACACTTATTCCAAAATTGACCACATAGTTGGAAGTAAAGCACTCCTCAGCAAATGTAAAAGAACAGAAATTATAACAAACTGTCTCTCAGACCACAGTGTAATCAAACTAGAACTCAGGACTAAGAAACTCAATCAAAACCGCTCAACTACATGGAAACTGAACAACCTGCTGCTGAATGACTACTGGATACATCAAAAAATGAAGGAAGAAATAAAGATGTTCTTTGAAACCAATGAGAACAAAGATGTAACATACCAGAATCTCTGGGACACATTTAAAGCAGTGTGTAGAGGGAAATTTATAGCACTAAATACCCACAAGAGAAAGCAGGAAAGATCTAAAATTGACACCCTAACATCACAATTAAAAGACCTAGAGAAGCAAGAGCAAACACATTCAAGAGCTAGCAGAAGGCAAGAAATAACTAAGATCAGAGCAGAACTGAAGGAGATAGAGACACAAAAAACCCTCCAAAAAATCAATGAATCCAGGAGCTGGTTTTTTGAGAAGATCAACAAAATTGATAGACTGCTAGCAAGACTAATAAAGAAGAAAAGAGAGAAGAATCAAATAGATGCAATAAAAAATGATAAAGGGGATATCACCACCAACCCCACAGAAATAAAAACTCCCATCAGAGAATAGTATAAACACCTCTATGCAAATAAACTAGAAAACCTAGAAGAAATGGATAAATTCCTGGACTCATACACTCTCCCAAGACTAAACCAGGAAGAAATTGAATCCCTGAATAGACCAATAGCAGGCTCTGAAATTGAGGCAATAATTAATAGCCTACCAACCAAAAAAAGTCCGGGACCAGATGGATTCACAGCTGAATTCTACCAGAGGTACAAGGAGGAGCTGGTACCATTCCTTCTGAAACTATTCCAATCAATAGAAAAAGAGGGAATCCTCCCTAACTCATTTTATGAGGCCAACATCATCCTGATACCAAAGCCTGGCAGAGACACAACAAAAAAAGAGAATTTTAGACCAATATCCCTGATGAACATCAATGCAAAAATCCTCAATAAAATACTGGCAAACTGAATCCAGCAGCACATCAAAAAGCTTATCCACCACGATCAAGTGGGCTTCATCCCTGGGATGCAAGGTTGGTTCAACATACGCAAATCAATAAACATAATCCAGCATATAAACAGAAACAAAGACAAAAACCACATGATTTTCTCAATAGATGCAGAAAAGGCCTTTGACAAAATTCAACAGCTAAAAACTCTCAATAAATTCGATATTAATGGAATGTATCTCAAAATAATAAGAGCTATTTATGAAAAACCCACAGCCAATATCATACTGAATGGGCAAAAACTGGAAGCATTCCCCTTAAAAACTGACACAAGACAGGGATGCCCTCTCTCACCACTCCTATTCAACATAATGTTGGAAGTTCTGGCCAGGGCAATCAGGCAAGGGAAAGAAATAAAGGGTATTCAATTAGGAAAAGAAGAAGTCAAATTGTCCCTATTTGCAGATGACATGATTGTATATTTAGAAAACCCCATCATCTCAGCCCAAAATCTCCTCAAGCTGATAAGCAACTTCAGCAAAGTCTCAGGATACAAAATCAATGTGCAAAAATCACAAGCATTCTTATACACCAATAGGAGACAAACAGAGAACCAAACCATGAATGAACTTCCATTCACAATTGCTTCAAAGAAAATAAAATACCTAGGAATCCAACTTACAAGAGATGTAAAGAACCTCTTCAAGGAGAACTACAAACCACTGCTCAGTGAAATAAAAGAGGACACAAACAAATGGAAGAACATACCATGCTCATAGATAGGAAGAATCGATAAGAAAATGGCCATATTGCCCGAGATAATTTATAGATTCAATGCCATCCCCATCAAGCTACCAATGACTTTCTTCATAGAACTGTAAAAAACTACTTTAAGGTTCATATGGAACCAAAAAAGAGCCTGCATTGCCAAGACAATCCTAAGTCAAAAGAACAAAGCTGGAAGCATCACGCCACCTGACTTCAAATATACAACAAGGCTACAGTAACCAAAACAGCATGGTACTGGTACCAAAACAGAGATATAGACCAATGGAACAGAGCAGAGCCCTCAGAAATAATACCACACATCTACAACCATCTGATCTTTGAAAAACCTGAGAAAAACAAAAATGGGGAAAGAATTCTCTATGTAATAAATGATGCTGGGAAAACTGGCTAGCCATAAGTAGAAAGCTGAAATTGGATCCTTTCTTTACTCCTTATATGAAAATTAATTCAAGACAGATTATAGACTTAAATGTTAGACCTAAAACCATAAAAAACCCTAGAAGAAAACCTAGGCAATACCATTCAGGACATAGGCATGGGTAAGGACTTCACGTCTAAAACACCAAAAGCAATGGCAACAAAAGCCAAAATTGACAAATGGGATCTAATTAAACTAAAGGGCTTCTGCACAGCAAAAGAAACTACCATCAGAGTGAACAGGCAACCTACAGAATGGGAGAAAATTTTTGCAGTCTACTCATCTGACAAAGGGCTAATATCCAGAATCTACAAAAAACTCAAACAAATTTACAAGAAAAAAACAAACAACCCCATAAAAAAGTGGGCAAAGGATATGAACAGACAGTTCTCAAAAGAAGACATTCATACAGCCAACAGACACATGAAAAAATGCTCATCATCACTGGCCATCAGAGAAATGCAAATCAAAACCACAATGAGATACCATCTCACACCAGTTAGAATGGCAATCATTAAAAAGTCAGGAAACAACAGGTGCTGGAGAGGATGTGGAGAAATAGGAACACTTTTACACTGTTGGTGGGATTGTAAACTAGTTCAACCATTGTGGAAAACAGTATGGCGATTCCTCCAGGATCTAGAACTAGAAGTACCATATGACCCAGCCATCACATTACTGGGGATATATCCAAAGGATTATAAGTCATGCTGCTATAAAGACACATGCACACGTATGTTTATTGCAGCACTATTCACAATAGCAAAGACTTGGAATCAACCCAAATGTCCATCAATGACAGACTGGATTAAGAAAATGTGGCACATATACACCATGGAATACTATGCAGCCATAAAAAAGGATGAGTTCGTGTCCTTTGTAGGGACATGGATGCAGCTGGAAACAATCATTCTCAGCAAACTATCACAAGGACAATGCTAGAATATATATATATATGTGTGTGTGTTTGTGTGTATGTGTGTGTGTGTGTGTATATATATATATCTCATAGTTTCTTTATCCACTCGTTGACTGATGGGCATTTGGTTGGTTCCATGATTTTGCAGTTGTGAATTGTGCTGCTATAAATATGCATGTGCAAGTATCTTTTTCATATAATGACTTCTTTTCCTCTGGGTAGATACCCAATAGTGGGATTGCTGGATCAGATGGTAGTTCTACTTTCAGTTCTTTAAGGAATCGCCATACTGTTTTCCACAGTGTGCTAGTTTACATTCTCACCAACAGTGTAGAAGTGTTCCCTGATCACCGCATCCATGCCAGCATCTACTGTTTTTTTATTTTTTTGATTATGGCCATTCTTGCAGGAACAAGGTGGTATCGAATTGTGGTTTTGATTTGCATTTCTCTGATCATTAGTGATGTTGAGCATTTCTTCATATGTTTGTTTTCCATTTGTACATCTTCTTTTGAGAATTGTCTATTCATGTCCTTAGCCTACTTTTTGATGGGATTGTTTGTTTTTTCTTACTAATTTGTTTGAGTTCATTGTAGATTCTGGATATTAGTCCTTTGTCAGATGTATAGATTTTAAAGATTTTCTCCCACTCTGTGGGTTGTCTGTTTACTCTGCTGACCGTTCCTTTTGCCATGCAAAAGCTCTTTAGTTTAATTAAGTCCCAATTACTTATCTTTGTTTTCATTGCATTTGCTTTTGGGTTCTTGGTCATGAAATCCTTGCCTAAGCCAATGTCTAGAAGGTTTATTTCCAATGTTACATTCTAGAATTTTTATAGTTTCAGGACTTAGATTTAAGTCCTTAATTCATCTTGAGTTTATTTTTGTATAAGGTAAGAAATGAGGATCCCGTTTCATTCTCATATATGTGGCTAGCCAATTATCCCAGCACCATTTGTTGAAAAGTATTGGGTGAAATCCCCACCCCCAATATTTATCATGGATTCTTTTCTATTTCCCTAAGTGTCTTGGCTGGTTTAAGAAATAAAGGGAATGAGTACAAGAGAGAGAAATTTTAAAGCTGGGTGTCCAAGGGAGACATCACATGTTGGCAGGTTCAACCGTAAAAGGTGGCTGCCTCAAGGGGGCCATCTATGGACCTACCCTCAGGGCACATTCTCTTTCTCAGGGATGTTCCTTGCTGAGAAAAAGAATTCAGTATTATTTCTCCTATTTGCGTTTGAAAGAAGAGAAATATGGCTCTGTTCTGTCCAGCTCACTGGTGGCCAGAAGTCTTATCTCTCTTGTTCCCTGAGCATTGCTGTTATCCTGTTCTTTTTTCAAGATGCCCAGATTCCATATTGTTCAAACACACATGCTCTAAAAATAATTTGTGCAGTTAACGCAATCATCACAGGGTCCTGCAACATATATCCTCCTTAGCTTATAAAGAAGACGACGGGATTAAGAGATTAAAGTAAAGACAGGCATAGGAAATCACGAGGGTATTGATTGGGGAAGTGATAAGTGTCCATGAAATCTTCACAATTTATGTTCAGAGATTGCAGTAAAGACAGGTGTAAGAAATTACAAAAGTATTAATTTTGGGGAACTAATAAATGTCCATGAAATCTTCACAATTTATGTTCTTCTGCCACGGCTTCAGCTGGTCCCTCCGTTCAGGGTCCCTGACTTCCCACAACAGAAAATGGTGTCCTTTCCCCACTTTATGTTTTTGTTTGCTTTATCAAAGATCAGTTGGCTGTAAGTATTTGGGTTCATTTCTGGGTTATCAATTCTGTTCCATTGGCCTGTGTGCCTATTTTTATACCAATACCATGCTGTTTTGGTGACTATGGCCTTATGGTATTGTTTGAAATCAGGTAGTGTGATGCCTCCAGACATGTTCTTTTTGCTTAGTCTTGCTTTGGCTATGCAGGCTCTTTTTTAGTTCCATACAAATTTTAGAATTTTTTTTTTCTCTAATTCTGTGAAGAATGATGGTGGTGTTTTGATGGGGATTGCATTGAATTGGTAGATTGCTTTTGGCAGTATGGTCATTTTCACAATATTGATTCTACCCATCCATGAACATGGGACGCATTTCCATTTGTTTGTGTCATTTATGATTTATTTCAGCAGTGTTTTGAGTTTTCCTTGTAGAGGTCTTTCGCCTCCTTGGTTAGGTATATTCCTAATTGTTTTATTTATTTATTTATTTATTTATTTATTTATTTATTTATTTATTTTTGCACCTATTGTAAAAGGGGTTGAGTTCTTGATTTGATTCTCTGTTTGGTTGCTGTTGGTGTATAGAAGAGTTACTGATTTTTGTGTATGAATCTTGTATCCAGAAACTTTGCTGAATTCTTTTATCAGTTCTAGGAGATTTCCAGGGGAGTCTTTGGGGCTTTTGAGGTAAACAATCATATCAGCAGCAAACAGTGACAGTTTGACTTCCTCTTTACTGATTTGGATGCCCTTTATTTCCTTCTCTTGTCTGATTGCTCTGACTAGGACTTCCAGTAATATGCTGAAGAGGAGTGGTGAGAGTGGGCATCCTCGTCTTGTTCCGGTTCTCAGAGGGAATGCTTTCAACTTTTCCCCATTCAGTGTTATGTTGGCTGTGGGTTTGTCATCGATGGCTTTTATTACATTGAGGTATGTCCTTTGTATGCTGATTTTGCTGAGAGTTTTAATCATAAAGAGATGCTGGATTTTTTCAAATGCTCTTTCTGCATCTGTTGAGATGATCATGTGAGTTTTGTTTTAAATTTTGTTTATGTAGTGTATCGCATTTATTGACATGCGTATATTAAACCATCCCTGCATCCCTAAGCACTTCTCTTTCAAAGATAGTATGCATGGCACTTTCTGATAAATGCAATGCAGACAGACAAGAGAGAGCTCATGAAGCTTATTTACCAAAGTTTAAGTGGTCTTGAGAGGACTCAAAACCATTGCCTCTGCTGGCCATTGTTGGGCCAGCCAACTGTGCTGTGGCCTATGCCACACACTTCAAAATGCACAAAACCACTGAGCCATCAGTTGGCAGTCAGTAGAAATGTGGGACTTCATCAGTTAGTTGTGAAACATGAATGAGAACTAGAGGCTAAGCTATCTTGCCATAGGACTTAGAGAAAGTAGCCTTAATATCTTCATTACATGTGTAATTTACTGTATGGTTTAATATACATATCTCTCTTATTATTAAGTTATGCTGTTTTGTCCTGCAAAAAAAATATTTCAGCAGCAATCAAAAAAGGAAAAGTACATATTTAGTGAAAGACCAAGCTCGAAATTTTGATTTCACAATGAGGTTGATGAATGTGGAACTTACAAAGAATATTTATAAACACAGTTTAACATCAACCATGAAGGCTGAGTGACACACTGACTATATGAAAACCAGAAGACACTAATCTTCTGAAAAAGCACCAGCATCTATTGAAAAGTTACAAGTTACTTTAAGACTGTGTCCAATAACTAGACTGTTGAACATGTGTGTGTACAGAACATGTGTTTACATTACTCAGTGGAGCACAACTTCCCATTTAGCTAAAATTATTGTTCTTCTAAGTTACTGTCATCCACTTTGAATTCCAAGTTTCCTTTTGGATCTATAAAAAGTAAAGTGATTACTGTTCATGTGTTGGCTTCATTAGCAGAAGAAGAACTGCACAAACAGTTAAATAAGGCCAGTTTTTACCAGTGCCCTAGATACTTCAAAGAGAAAATCAGTTGCAATAAAGGCTTGTTTTTATTTATAAAATTCACGAAATCAAAATACATCTTTTGAATATTCATTCTGTTAAAATAAAATATTTGACATTATTGTGAATGCGATTAGAGGCTCATGTATGTAAAGAGTTCAACATTAAAGATAAAATTATTTGTTGTGTGGTATATCAATACAAATTTTGGCAGAGTGGAGTGTTGTAATAGAAACTGAATATTCTTACTAAATTAAGAAATTTTGGGAGCAGAAAGGTATTTGAAATTGGCTATAGTACATATATAATTAATAATCACATCTTTAAAAGCTGTTATTTTCCACTGATCAAAATAGAAATTGTACTTGTTAAAATGTATATAAATATTATACACATACGAGCTCATGTACATGCAAAATCAGAGTAACCAAACTACAAAACTTTCTATGGGGAAGATGGTATACAACGTCATGATGAAATATATGCTTTCTTTGCTGCCCGCCATCCAGGTCAGTCCCTAATGTTTGCAGAACCCATCACAAGAATATAAAAGAAAGCCCACATATTGTGAGTCAAAGGATTTATAAGTTATAAATCAAGCCAGCAAACTGTTAAATAAAATATATTTGATTCTACCATAACAAATATACCTTCCTAATGGCCTGAAAAGCCAAGTTATAATTTAGACTTTTCAGAGTCCTGTGAATCACTGTGTGGGGAAAACACACCCTCCAGCCCCTCCCTAGCTCATCCTCCCTCCAGCTTCATCTGGCACAGCAGGCGGCCTCCTCCAAACATATGAAGATATCACAGACAAGCCTACATGTCCAAGCTCTGTCATGATGACTGCTCTCTCCACTCCCAAACAGCTGTTTCTTGGCCTACTCTTAGGCCCCAGGGTGGCCATGCTAGTAGTGAGACTTACCCTTGGAAGACAGAATCCAGGAAAGATATCTGCCTATCCCTGGAGCAGATCAGGGCAATCTGGGCAAGGAATTCTGGGGTCCAGGCCACCTAAGCATATGTGTGGGTAGGCATGTCTCCTTGCCTGCTCAGATTCAAGTTGAGCTGGAAAGTAGCCAAAGCAGAGCCCTCTAAAGTACAGGGCCTTGGTCAGCGGTCTCTCTTGCTCAGATTTATACCTAAAGGTGACAATGGCAGGATCAATTGGATTTTAGAAATGTTTGAGTTTTTAAAGAACCATTTTGAAAATCAACTTAAGTGCTTAAAAATAGGGCACAGACACACACACACACACACACAATTACCACATCCCTGAAGCTTTGAAAATGGAAGAAGAAACATCATTAAGCCAGAAAATGAGAATAGTGTGAAACTTCAGAGACCCCAAGCAGGGCCAGCTTGATGGGCGTGTGATCTATGCAGTCACACAGGGTCCCCAGGCTCAGAAGGGCTCTACATTTGGTTTCACGCTTGCCTGTCTCCTTGACCCTTTTAATAATTTGAACAAGAAACTCCATGTTTTCATTTCGCACTGGCCTCTGCAAATTATGTAGCCAATCCTGTTCTTAAGGGCTTTTACTCCACAAGAGGATTTCCCATGAAATTTGTAGCTCGCATCGCTTTGAGAAAAAGTCAGTAGAGCCAGCATCTCACCCTCGATTATTTCATTTTCACCTCTAAGCCTGGACAAAAACATAAGGGCAGAGGAGAAAATGATTTTTAAAGGGCACTAGGGTATTTGAAAACCTTGACAAAGGTTCCATTAGATGGTTCGGGTTGGTTCTTGTCATCTGGAATTGCCTCACCCACTTCGTGCCTAATCCCCGATTAAATGCCACCATTTCCAGCCTGATGTCTTCTTGCCATTTCTTCTGCCCCTAACCCTATCTCTTTCGATTGTGGAGGTTTGCTTTTTCCTTTGTGAATTATTTTTAATTCCCCTCTACTTTTTAGATTAAAGTTTAAGGGTAATATTATTATGAAAGCATAATTCCAGACAGAGATAAGAAGCTCTCCAGCACATCGTTATTAATCCAAGGCAAGTCTATTTTTAAAGAAAGAAAGAGAAAGGAGATTTGTAAAGGGCAAGGGCTAGCCTTGCAGATCCTCACAGCAGGAACAGAGCCTGATACTCTGCAGAGGTGTCTGCAAGGAAACACAGAGCAAAACTGCCCTCAGCATAAACTCCCCCAATGACTACGTTTCCCTTAGCCACCACCTGCCACCAGACCCAGCTCTTTGATCCATGAACTCAAGTTTTGACTTTCTTAATTCACTGTTGTCTTAGTCTGTTCAGGCTGCTAAAACAAAATATCATTGACTGGGTAGCTTATGTTCATAAGCTGCCAGGCTACCTCTTTCAGGTAAACATGAAGTTCCAGGCTGATGGACTTGAAACCTGGAAACCTGGGAAGAAGCTGGCCTTCCATCTCACCACCTTAAACAGAGTTCATATATATTTTCTCTCTGTGGAGTTATTTTAAAAAAAACCACAGATATTTGGGGTTCAGGTTTGAGGTATAATAAAAGCTAAAATGGGGATGGCTCAGAAACAAGGCCAGGCTTTCTGGACTATGGGGACAGGCAATCCCACCCCTCCATACATTCACTCTGAAGCTCACTCTTCCAAGGAAGTCAGCCACAGGACAGAGATACAGAAATAATGAAAATGTTCTGCAATGCTCAAAATGCCCCGGTCATCCTTGTTCTTGGACTTCTGTAAGTTTGCACATAGCTTACTCTGTACTTTTCTGAGACGTAATTCTCCAGTTCCTCTACTGGGCTTGTATGTAGGAGTGATATTATGAAAATTAATAACTGATAAGTTATGGGCACAGACCCAACAGAACAGGCCCTCTCTTTGGAGCTGGGAGGAAAGGAGTGGGTGTATAAGACATATACAAAAGACATAAGGCAGCAGCCATTTACTAATGGAAAAGACTAATATTTTAACAGCAGGACCTATGATCTGAGCTCTATTAATAATCTTTTTTGGCTCAGATAAATATGGAATCAAACATATCCGGGTTGGAATCCTCAATCTTTCACTACCAGATGTGGTAGTTGCCTTAGATAAGTTATTTAACTTCTAAACCCTCAGCTTCCTCATCTGTAAAACTGAAATGACTTACCTTAGTTCTCTTGTAACTATATGTAAATATAGTGTAAATATAGTCTCTTGTAACTATATGTAAATATAGTAAAATAACATATGTAAAGCACCTCTCACCACCTCCCATCTGCTTCTCAACTCAAAATTCTGCTCATAGAGAATTCAAGAGCACGTTCCTGGAGAGTGTGGATTTGGAAAAGAACAATAGGCATGATTACAGTTTAATTGAGCAGCCAGTGTGTGTGGAGCCCTGTGCTGGTGTTGTAGGCCTCTTAGCTGAGGAATTCCACAGTAACCCTATAAAGTGGGAATTTCCATCTCATTAATGTCCTTTTTTGTGACAAATAATAACAAAAGCTAATATTTATTAAGAGCTAACCAAAACCCTATAAGGAGTTGTTTAGTCAGTGATCTTCAGAGTAACAGAACTCACAGGAATATATATGGAAAGAGATCCGTTAGGAGATATTGGCTCATGTGATTATGGAGGCTGAGAATCTCATGATCTGCATCTGCAAGCTGCAGACCCAGGAAAGCTGGTGGGATCATTCAAAGGCCTGGGAGCTAGAGAGCAATGGTGTATATCCCCATCTGAGTTTGAAGGCCTAAGAACCAGGAGCACAGAGGGCAAGAGAAGATCTATGTCCCAGTTCAAGCAATCAGGCAGAGAGAAGCCAAATCTAATCATCCTCCTTCTTTTTGTTCTTTTCAGGCCCTCTACTGATTGGATGATGCCCCACCTTCCCTGGCGTAAGCTATGGGCTTTATTCAGTCCACCAATTCAAATGCTAATAAATACCTTCAGAGACACACTCAGAAATAATGTTTAATCAAATAGCTGGGCATTCTATGGCCCAGTTAGATTAAGGCATGAAATTAACCATCACAGAAATTTTTGTGCTGACTCCATTTACAAATCGGGAAACTAATTCAGAAAGAGTAAACAACGATATAGAGTGTACAAGCTGTGAATATTGCCATGGGAATCAGAGACCTTGGCTTAACTCCCAGCTGTGGAGAAGTTACCAAACCTCTGTAGGCCTCAGTTTCCTCATGCATAAATGAGAATTAAAAGGGTATTGAACTACATTAGGCCCACTGCATCCACATGTTCTGCATTCATGTATTTGACCAATCACAGATTGAAAATATTCCTAAAAATAATTTCAGAAAGTTGTATCTGTACTGAACACGTACAGACTTTTTCCTTGGCATTATTCCCTAATAATAAAGTGTAACAGCTATTTACATAGCATTTACATTGTATTAGGCATTATAAATAATCTAGAGATTATTTAAAGTATACAGGAGGATGATGTGAATACGTTGTATGTAAATACTATACCATTTTATATAAGGAGCTTGAACATTCATGGATTTGGGTATCTGAAGGGGTCCTGGAACCAGTTCCCAATGGATACTGAGGGTCCTGGCAGGAAACAGATGGTATACTCCAACAGAGAAATTGAGGATGATTTACAGAGCTATGGGCAGGATTAAGAGAAAGCTATATAAAATGGTAAAGTACATGGGGGCAAGGATGAAAGGGGAAGGACTAGCAGCAGGAGAGAGCCCCTCCCATCCTAGGTCTGAAGAGCAAAGGAGGGGAGTGGCCACAGGAACTCAGTGAGTACTGAGACTGTAGCTGCTACTGTAGGAGAGGCAATTGAGCAGGAGCTCCAGCCTCAGGTAAAGGAACACAGTCACTGCCATCCTGCAGCCTGATCAGCAGAGAGCCAAGAGAATCAACATCCTAATCTCACTCTCCTCCTGACTTCTGATCTCCTGCCACTAACTCTCATTGGCCTAACCCACCTGGGAGCAGAGAGCAATGAAGCAAATGAAGCAAACTGATGTACATTTTAACAGTCACAGACGGGGTGGAAGGAAGTAGAGGGTAGATCTGGAGGGGCAAGCAATACTCAGCATCAGTCGTGGGTGTTGTATTAGTCAGGTTCTTCAGATAAACAGAACCACTACTGAAATACATATACACACACAAAGAGAGAGATAGAGATACTTACTTTAAGAAATTGTCATGTGATCTTGAGGCTGTCAAGTCCAAAACTTGCAGGGTAGGCTGGGCTACCAGGCTGGGAATTCAGGAAAGAGTTGATTTTGCAGTCTTGAGTCCAAATTCCAGAGCAGCAGGCTGGAAACTCAGGCAGGGTTTTTACATTGCAGTCTTCAGGAGAATTCCTTCTTCTTTAGGAAATTTCAATCTTTGCTTTTAGGGCCTTCAACTGATTGGATGAGGCCCACCCACATTATGGAGGGTAATATGCTTTATTCAAAGTCTACTGATTTAAAAGTTAATTTCATATTTAAAAAAATACTTTGTTAGCTGGGCATGGTGATGCACACCTGTTGTCCCAGCTACTTGGGAGCCCGAGGTGGGAGAACAGGTTGTAACCTGGATGTCAAGGCCACAGTGAGCTGTGATTGCACCACTGCACTCCAGCCTGGATGACAGAGCAAGACCCTGTCTAAAAATAAGAATACTTTCATAACAACCTCTAGACTGGTGCTTAACCAAATAACTGGACACCATAACTTAACCAAGTTGGCACACAATACGAACCACCACAGGTGTTTACTTCATATATCTGCATTGGTATTTACTCTATAGTTTGTGAGAAGGTAAAATAACACACCCCTGGAACAGTAAATGTTCAGTAAATGTTAACTGTTATCATTATTGCTTATACTTAACTCTTGACTGGGCAACTTCAAGCTCCTGTTACTTTATAACAATGATTTAACCTTGAAGGACCTCTCTTTTCTTGTTTACATCTGAAATAGGCTGTGTGAGCTCGCTTTTAGTTCCTAAATACCATGGCAACCTAATGATTCATTGCTCATCACTTCCAAAAGGAGTGCAGAGAGGAAGTCAGTGCTAGGCTGCTAGATCCCTACACCCAAGACCAGGGAGGTGTGGCCAATTATTCTCAAGTTTCTGGGGCACCACTTCTCAAATGAGTGTTAAGGGAAATTGTTTCAGGATGCTTACACATGGGTCAGGAAAAAAAAAATCTGCACAAATGCAGTTGTTTATTGAAGCATTAAGCACAATTAAATAGGTATCTTATTTACTGAGGAGACTTCCCAGGAGCTTTATTGCACTTATATGGCCTTTAAATCTGCAGATGGGGTTTTAGGATACTGTTTCCTGAGTTTTTGCATCTGCTGATCTCTTTGCTCTTCAAGAATGCGTAAATGTCTTGGGAAGCTAGGATAGTAGGGAATGAGGTTTGGAAATGTAGACCCAGGGCCACCCTGACAGTTGTTCTAAAGATACTGCTTTCCTACCCTGCTCTTCTAGTGAGGGAGAATCCTAAGGAAATGAGGATAAGCTAGTTTTGGGGAGACCCAGGTCTGGGACCAGCTACATAATTTGCAGGGCCCTGTGCAAAATGAAAATTAAAATGTAGCCTCTCCACGAGAATGGCATGAACCCGGGAGGCGGAGCTTGCAGTGAGCCGAGATCGCGCCCTGCACTCCAGTCTGGGCAACAGAGCCAGACACCGTCTCAACAACAACAACAACAACAACAACAAAAGTAGCGTCTCTCTTTTTTCCATCAGATGCCTGCTGTCCTGGAAAATCTTCTGGATCTATACAGTTATGCCCTCTGCAGCATCCGCATTAGGACCCCAAGATCATCAAATCCTGACCCCTGCCCTTTAGCCCTTTCCTGTTCTTACAGCCACACAGAAACTGAAAAGCAAAGGGAAGGTTGGCACTTTTTGAGGCCTCAGGTAGACTCTGGGCTATAGGCAGCACTCTGTCTGCTCATGGATAGCCATGGCTATCCTGGCTCTCTCATTCTGCCTGTGTGCCAAGATGAGCATAAGCAAGACTGCCTACCCCCGGAGTTATAGGGGGGGCTAACAGGACCCAGGGCCTCTTCCTCTTAGAGGAAACTTTAATATAATTAGTGCCCTCTTACTGGGCAGGACAAATTTCTTCTACTTTAGCATCTCCAACTTTCATCATGTCTTTAAACCCTACCGTCTCAGGCTCACCCTGACCTGCTGTTAAAGAATATCACTTCTCTCTAAACATCTCCCTCTTCTCTCTCTCCTGCTTAAAGTTTCTTTGGCTGTTTGTTTTGGTTTGTGTTTTGTTTGTTTTATGTCTTGGGATGGGGTATGAAATTAGTTCAGCCTCATTGCATCTGTTGTCAAATCTTTTCTGTCTTGTACCTGGATCAGACATGCTGAACTTGAAGCTAAGAACTCTAAGAATTTGTATCATTGATCCATTGGTGTGTTAGAGCCAGCTCATATTAGTTCATGAGGGACAATTGTTAGCATCGCTTCCTAACTCCACATTCACTGGTGCCTCATTGGTAGCTTGAAGAGGCATTTACCCTGCAGAAACCAGCAAAGACCACAAACCAGGGCTCTTTTCCTGGACATTCATTTGTCAAACATTTACCAATCTACCATCACTTTGATTCCAGGATATGAACTGATACGTTTCTCCTGGGGTCAATGGCAGACTCATCTCATGGTCATAAAGGATATAGTATTGAGAGAAGTGAGGAAGAAGAAAAAAGCACAGGACGAGTTCATATTTCAAGTTATTATTATTCAAAGCGCACCCCACACAGGTGCAATTGTACTATGTTCCCTGACTCTGCTCTACTCCAGTCCCTCACCTCCCTGTAATTGCAATCTAAGGCACATTTTCCTTTTTAAGAGAAAATTTAATACCAAAAATATCATTAAAGAGTCTAGCACCTGAGAATTCTTGTTTGAGGCAATGTGAATTTTTTTCTTTTTAAAATCAGGAATACTGATGAGTTTCCTTATTGGAGTATCACAGGGGATTCTGATTCTGTTGGAATCCTGGCCAAGAGCTTCATGTGCAGAGGGTGGTTAATTGATGGAGCAGACACTGTAGGAAAGTTAAATAGATAAGTTGCAGGACTACCCAGTGCAATTAGGATATAAATCATTTAGTGATGTACAAATTAAACAAATAATGTACACAATGTTTTAAAAATTGATCTTGATTATATTCTATTACAACAAATAGCATACAATTAGTTCTTTCCCTAAAGAAGTTTTGAGCCCTAGATTACAACTCATTATTTGAACAATATTTGATACCAAAAAATCCAGTCAAGCAGAATAATTGCGATGGTCCTTTTACCACAATATCAGGCTCCATTCTGAAATTTCCACTTGTTCATTCAACAAACACTTACTGAGCATCTCCAGGAACCAGGCATGGTTCTCCATGATGGAGATACAGAGGTGAATAACACAGGCACAATATTTGCTGTCATGGGGCTTACATCCTGGCTACGGTGAAATGACACACACATCTAAACATGTGTAATGCAGACAATTAAAATGGGCAGATATAGTAGAGCATGACAGGCTGGATCCAAGTTAGAATGTGTAATTTACATTTAGGCTGAGTTCTGAATCACAAGAAACAGGCAGCTATTACAAGATCCAGGCAAGAGCTTTGTGGCCAGAATAGCCAGCCAGACAGCTGGTGCAGAGGCCCCAAGGCAAGAATGAGTTAGGCATTTTCAAGGACCAAAAAGTTGGCTACCATGGCCAAAACATAGCAGGCAGAATGGAGGTTGTTTGAAATGAGGTCAAAGAAATAATCAGGAGCCAGACCATGGGGACTTCACAGCTAGAGTAAGGAATCTGGAATTCATTCCAAATATGATTGGAAGTCATTGGATGGTTTCAATAAGGGAAGTGATGTAACCTAATTTACATGTTTACACGATCCTTCTGGCTGCTTTTCTGAGAATGGAGTCAGGTGGGAGGAAGGGATGTTGGAGAAGAAGCCAGAACACCTGTGAGGAGGCTAAGTCAGACATTCAGAAAAGAGGTAAGAGTGTGGCAACAGGAGCTGGCATAGGCTTCTTGCACATCACTTCGTGTTTTTTAACAGATGTAAATCTGGTGATTTGGACTAAGGTGGTGATAGTGGAGAAAACAAGGAGATGGCTTTAGGATATGAGTTAGACACATAATCAAAAGGGCTTTCTACTGGATTGATTACAGAAGGTGAGAATCAAGAAATCAAGGCTGACACCTAGATTTTAGCTTAGGCACATGCCTGGATGGTGATGTTGATGGCATAATTTAATGAGATGGAAAATTCCTGAGGAGAACATCTTTAAGAAGGAAATAGGAGTTTTGTTTCAGCCACACCAAGTAAAGAATGCCTATTTGACATTGTTATAATGTCTGTAACATTGCTATAATGTCTGTAAAATATTTCTGCATTGAGAGTATAAGAGGTGTGTATGTGCATGTGTGTCTTCTGTTAATTTAGGCAATACCCTAGGGACAGCTAATTGTCCTAATTCAGAATTCAACTTTCAAAGGTGGTTGGATAGCATTATATCAGAAAATCTACCCTCCACATGTCACTACTACAGGTGCTTCAGCTATTATTATTTTTAACCAACCCCAAATCTCTGACTAATTAGCATAATGAATGTTACAAATGGATTTTCATCAGTGAAACTAGTGGAAGTAGATTAAATTGATGAAAATAAAGATATATGTATTGGTTCAAATACTTTAGAGACACTACCCTTTCATGAACAGTATAGAATACTTTAGCATCTATTGTAGCCTATGTTTTGTGACTAGGGCCTGAGTCTTAATCCCTTAATGGTGCAGTGTCCAACCATTGGTTCTGAGCATTCTGGTCAGCAATGCCAGCTATAAGAATAAGGATCCTTTGTCTAGAATATCATTGCATCTGACTGAAATGAGCATTTCATCAAGGTGTGGTTGGGTCACCTGAGGGGACACTGAGCTGGGACTTCATCAAGCATAAAGAATGCCATAGATCCAGAACAAGATAAGAATGTCTGTTCTCACTTTTTTTCAACATTGTACCAAAGGTTCTAGCCAGGGCATTTGGGCAAGTAAATGAAATAAAGGGTAACCAGATTGAAAAGCAAGAAGTAAAAGTATCTCTATTTGCAGATGACATGATCTTATATAGAGAGAAAATCCTAAGGAATCCACTAAAAATACTATTAGAACTATTAAGTGAGTTCATCAAGGTTTCAGAATACAAGATTAACATACAAAAATCAGTTCCATTTTTGTTTACTTGCAATGAAAAATCTAAAAGTAAAATTAAGACAGTAATTTTATTTATAGTAACATCACAAAGAATAAAATATTTAGGAATAAATTCAACAAAAAAAGTACAAAACTTACACTCTGAGAACTCTAAAACACTACTAAAAGGAATGAAGGAAACATAAATAAATGGAAAAACATCACATGTTCACAGAAGATTTAATATTGTTAAAATGGCAATACTCCCCAAACTAATCTACAGATTTAATGTAATCTCTATCAAAATTTCACTATTTGGCATTTGATCCTAAAATTGCTATTGAAATGTAAGGGTCCCAGAAGAGAATGAATATGATTACAGTAGCTGATTAGCAGAGAGGCCACAGGCAAATAGTCATCTTTCTCTTATCTACTAAAATCTACTAAACCTTGTCCCAATGTGTTTTTTTTTGTTTGTTTTTTTGTTTTTTGGTCTATGTGAGGAAAAAAACTATCCATGTCACTCACCAATCAGTCTGTATGCAATGGTGTCACCAAACAGCATTCTTCTCTCTCCCTTGCCTTTCATTCTCTACCTTGTTCCACTCTCAGGTACGATTTCTATGGATGTAATACCTTCTGATCCCCACATACAGCATCTTGCCTAGTGCTGCTATTAGATCTGGTTCTTTGTAACAGAGCATACCCTTTCACTGCCGTATGTCAAATATGAGTCTTGTCCAAGCCTCACTGACCCCTCCAAGAAGCCATCTCAATCTCCGTGTTTAAAACATTGCAAACAAATGGACAGGCCCTAAAATTTAGATAATAAAAGAAAACCAAGAATTCCATTAAATCTGCAGCTGCATTCAAACTCAACCACACCCATGCTTCACTTAGAGTTTGGGAAATTCTCTCACTTATTTCTTTCAACTTTGCTTTGGCTTCTTTGCCTCTTTCTTTCTTTTTTTTTTTTTTTTTTTTCTTTTTTTTTTTTCTTTTTTTTCCTCTTCAGAAGGAGTCTGGCTCTGTCACCCAGGCTGAAGTACAGTGGTGCAATCTAGGCTCACTGCAACCTCCGCCTCTGGGGTTCAAGCTATTCTCCTGCCTCAGCCTCCTGAGTAACTGGGATTACAGGTACACGCCACCACTCCCAGCTGCTAGTTTTTGTATTTGTAGTAGAGACAGGGTTTCACCATGTTGGTCAGCCTGGTCTCGAACTCCTGACCCTGTGATCTGCCTGCCTCGGCTTTCCAAAGTGCTGGGATTACAGGCCTAAGCCACCGCACCCAGCCTTCTTTGTCTTTTCTGATGTTCAGAAGCTTTTAAAAAATACCAGTTCCTTCACTAAGCACTGAATTTGTGATGGGTCAACCTGCATTTTCATATCAGTTTCCTCATCAGTTTAATTATGGTGAGCATTACTGCTCTGTTTACTTCATCAGTTTTTGAGGATCAAAAGAAATAATATGTGAATGTGGGTTTTTTTCATTGTAATGCTCTACATAAACATAAAATCTTATTTCACACTCAAATAAGTAAGGCATACATTTTCATTCATAAGTTTTTTTTAAAAGATGATTTGCAGTACAGCATGTTCACACTTACACATAGGCAGAGTAATATTTATTTAGGGACTTTTACATCAGACTTGTTCAATAAATAACTACAGAATTGCAGCTATTCTTCAATGACCAACATTTTTTAACAGGGTACAGTGTTTAACTAGGGACAAAGCTTAAAATCTAAGTAGCCCCTGAAGATATAAAACATTGAGTTAAATTCATACCAAGGGTTAGGGACCCTTTGCTAAACCATATATTGTTAGGCAAGAACAATTATTAGATTTCAGGCTTGGAGTGATGCAGTGTAGGATGGGAGTGCATCATTCTTACCAAGATGGTAATCTTTCCAAAGCTAACTCTTCTACAGTGACATAATTGAATTGTAAATTCTTCTCAAAAAATAGTTATCAACTTGTATACATCCCAAAACATCATAAGAAAATTTTTTAAGTAAATAAAGTATGAAAAAATATATTCTACACTTCTGAAACACTAAGAGTTTACATCTATAAGGAAAAGACAAATACCCTAACTGAAAAACAAATGTAGAACATGATCAGGCAGTTCTCTCAAGAAATATAAGTGACCAGTAACAATGAACGAAATACTAAATATCTTTGGAAATTATTTCAAAGAAATGCAAATTAAGACATATTGTCACCTATCAGATTAACAACAATTATAACATATTTAATACTGGTAAGAATTTATGGACTGGAAACTGTGGTCAAAAATGTAAAATTGATATATCCTTCCCAAAGGATAGTTGAACAATATGTATGAAATGCCTTGTAAACATTTATTTTTTAATCCAATGACCCCAACTCTAGCACTCCTGAGGAAGTACAGATGGTTCCCACCTTATGGTTCAACTTGTTTCAACTTTATCATGATGTGAAAGCAATATATATTCAGTAGAAACTGTACCTACAGAGTACCCATATAATTATTCTGTTTTTCACTTTCAGCACAGTATTCAATAAAGTTCTTGAGATATCCAACACTTTTGTATAAAATAGGCTTTGCATTAGATGATTTTGCCCAACTGTTAATGTAAGTGTTCTGAGCATGTTTAAGGTAGGCGAGGCTAAGCTAGGATGTTCAGTAGGTTAGGTCTGTTAAATGCATTTTTGACTTACAATATTTTCAACCTGCAATGGGTTTATTGGGATATAAACCCATCATGAGTCAAAGAGGATCTGTATTCAAAAGGTGCATATGGAGTTTTGGTCAAGGAAGATCATTGCAGGATTATTTTGGTCATAAATTGAAAAGCTAAAATAGAAAAACAATAAAGCTAATTATGGAATGAAATGTTTTGTAGCCCTTGAATATCATTTTATTGGAGAATATTAATAAGGGAAAGAGCTCGTGGTACATTGCTAATTTTAAAAAGCATATTACAAAATCGAATATACAATATATTTCCATTTATATAAAAAGTATGAAAGGATATAAACAAAGTTGTGGTAATATCTGGCTAATGGAATTACAGGTAATTTTAAAATCTCCCTTGTGCTCTTTTATAGTTTATTTTCAAATTTTCAATAGTAAACATGCATTGCTTTTGTAAGAAGTAGCAAGAAATTTTCCAGAAAAAAAAACGTATTTTTTTCACATATACACAAAAATGACTAGCCTCAGAGACCTTGGGGTTTTTTTGAGCAGTTTGTTCCGAGTGTTATTTGCTTCCAAACCCAATACTATTTTCAACTGCTTATTAGTTTACAAGTCCTGCAATGGAGGGCTCACCTTTTATTTGCCAAGGACACCAAGTGAGGCCAGATGGCTTGCCTGCTGGGACAATTGTTCTCAACCTGGCTACCTATTGGAATTGCCTTGGTGCTTTAAAAATACGCATGCTCAGGCTTTACCACCTGGAGATCCTTTTTCTGCAACTTTAGAATAAATAGAACTTGATAATCTGGTGTGTGTGTGTGTGTGTGTGATATTTTTCTAAAATTCATTGTCATTTGAGATTTTCCTAAAATTTGTGTTGTGCCATAGGCCTTAGGTTTTAATTTTTAAACAGTTTTATTTTGTTTTATTTGAGTTGCTCTATTTGTACAACTTTAGTTGGCCCAACCAGATTGTAACTCCCACTACAAAGACCAGGTAAAACTGCTTTAAAAAGGCAAACAATGTATTTTACTATCTTAAATTAGGAATGGATTTAGCAGATTACTGACTTCTGTAGGTAATTGTCACCAGAAAATAGGATTGCAGACATATTCATTATTCTAAAATATAATTATTCTTCTTTGAAGATTTTTTTCTTCTGTTTCATAAATAACTATAACAACCCATCTATACATTTAGTTATCTAGCCATACAATGTATTTGGGAGGATAAATACAGAATTAGCATTGCTCATTGGGAACCTTTCATTTTACATGTATACTTAACCAAGAGTTTACAGTGGTTTGGCCAAGGTGAGCATGTTTATAACTGCCTTAGAACATTTTAAACCAAAGCTATTTTTACGCTATTACATGATTGAAACAGTAGTACCTTTACTGTAAATTTATTGGCACCCTGAATAACATCCAGAACTCTTTTCTGCAGAAAAGCTCAGCCTTGCTAAGGAGTCCTTATTTAAGAGAGGAGGTGGGATGACCTTCTACCTAGCCATGTTCTCCTGACAGTAATAGTCCTTAGCTTCAAAAAAAGAATATTAATCCTATCCTTAGGAATGATAACTAAGACATAAGGCTTCATAGACAACCAACTATATAAAGGGACTTCAAAAAGTTCATGGAAAAATGGAATTAAAAGATAAAGATAAAAATATAAATTTTATTTCTCAAAATAAGCTCCATGAAGGTCAAGATACTTTTGTAAGCAATGATACCAGCCAGTTAGTCCACCCTTAGAGAACCGAGGATCCTTGGAATTTAAAGACATCAATGCAGTCTTTTTTATATTATTAGCTGAAACAAAAATGGGTGCCCTTTAAAGATTTTTTAAGATGAGTAAACCAAAAGAAGTAAGAAGGAGCCAAATTAGTACCATAAGGTGGATGCCTATTAATCTCCCATGGAAATGCTCACAAAATTGCCTTGGTTTGATGAGGGGAATGAGTAGGAGCACTGTTGTGGTAAAGAAGCACTCTGGTGAAGCTTTCCTGGGTGTTTTTCTGCTACAGCTTTGGCTTTCTCCAAACACTCTCATAATAAGCAGATGTTATCATTATTTGACCCTCCAGAAAGCAAACTAGAAAATGCCTTTGCTCTTAACCAGTCTGCTTTCCATGACCTTTGCTCTTAACCAGTCTGCTTTTACTTTGGACCATTTTCCTCTCTTGGTAGCCATTGCTTTGATCTTCAAGATCATCCTGGTAAAGCCATGCTTCATCTTCTGTTACAGTCCTTTAAATGAATACTTCCGGATCTTGATTCCACTTGTTAAAAATTTCCATTGAAAGCTCTGCTCTTGTCTTCAGGTTATCTAGGCACAATGGTTTTGACACCTATTAAGTGGAAAGTTTGCTCAGTTTTAATTTTTTAGTCAGAATAGTGGAAACAGAACCAATTGAGATGTCTGTGGTATTGGCTATTGTTTCTGCAGTTATTAGTTGTTTTCAATTAGGGTACAGAAAAGATTAATTTTTTCCTCACAAATTGATATGTTTTGCCACTGCAGACTTCATCTTCAACATTATCTCATCCCTTCTTAAAATGAGTTGTTTGTAAACTACCGATTTCTCTGGGATATTGTCCTATTAACTTTTTGTTAAGCATCAGTGATTTACTATTCTTCCACTGAAGCTTCACCATAAATTTGATGTTTGTTCTCGCTTCAATTTTAGCAGAATTCATGTTGTTCTGATGGGGTTCTTTTCAAACTGATGTCTTATCCTTCTTAATCCTTCAAACTAGATCCTGTTCAGACATGTTATAACAAGTTAGCACACGTTTATTTTGGTGCAAAGAAGTTTGAAATCCACACATAGTTTTTTTTTTTTTTAATAATATGCATTTTCCATGAACTTTTTAAAGATCCCTCCTATATAGACTGAGATGCACTGCAGGGAGCTGTCACGAAATAGAATCTCAAGTTCACTGCAATTCAATATTTTATCCAAAAGTTCAGTTACAGAAACAATATTGGATGAAATGGCTTAAACGTTCACACATCTAGACAGCCAAAAATAGATCCCTGGATCAAGACAGACATCTAGAGACATAAATCTTCTCAGAATTCTTTGTGTTAAATCATGATTTAAGGGAATACCAATAGATTGTTGAGGATTTCTAGAAGGAACAACCTTTGAAAATGTGTTTCTGTGCCTATTATATGGACATTGCTTATCAAATCAGCAAGACAGTTTCCTCAAAATACTTTTAATTGTTTTAATAGCATAATCTAGTAATAAAGACAACACATGCTCATTGAGTAAAATTCAAACAATATAATATAAACTATAAAAATAAAATTAAAACACACCTAAATCACCCCTTCAAAAAAAAAGACTACTAGTACTGCTGCTACAATTACCACTTAGAGATAATTATTGTTAATATTTGGACAAAAATCCTGAGACATAAACGTGACCTTTATTTCACATGTTATTTTCAGTCTAATTTTTTTCACTTAAAATATCTTAATGAATATTTTGTACATTAACCTTCTCAGTGACTATGCATTACTCTATTGTATGAATGTGCCAAAATTTATTTTTAACTTTATTGAGGTATAATTGACAAATAAAAATTGTACATAGGGTACAATATGGTGTTTTGATATATGCATACACTGTCAAATGATGACCACAGTTAAGCTAAGGAATGTATCCATCACCTCATATAGTCAAGAGCTCTACTATGTGCTCTACTATTTGTACCAAAATTTATTAAGCAAATATCCTATCAATGTACTATTAGTTGGTTATAATTTTTCACATTAACATAAATGGTGCTATGTTAAACACATTTGCACGAACATCTTTGTACAATTACATAATTATATCCTTATCACAAATTTCTAAAAGTAGTATTCCTGAACCAAAGAATATATACCTATTGATACATATGGCTAAACTGACTCAAAAACATTATCCCAATGTACGCTGTTCTACTAAAAGTCCTGAGAGTGACCATTCTCTTTACCTACTCCCACCAGTTAGTTTGTCAATTTTTTTCACCTCTTTCATACTAATAAGTGAATAAATTTTCAAATGTAGACTGGCCTTTCACATTTCTTCTTGTATTAATTGCCTTTTCATGTCCTTAGTCTATTTTTCTATAGAGAAATTCATCCTTCTCTTAATTATTTATAAAACATCTACAGAGTAGAGCTGACAACACTTTGAGTGCCACAAAAATTGCAAGGGTTTTTGTTATCCTTGTTGTTGTTGCTGTTGTTTGTTTGTTGTATTTAATAGCTTGTTATTTGCTGATTGGAAAAGAAGATGGAAAGCATAATGTGCCACTCACTCTGTAAATTTCCACCTTCTCTCTCAAGACCCAACTTCAATCCCACAGCTTTTCCTAAAGCCTTACCTCCTCTGCCATCCTAATGTGATTTCTCCCTCTGCCTACCTTTCAACTCATTGTCTGTACAATTTGTTTGGCAATTTATCCCATAGTGCCCGATGACATACCTAAGAATTGTCAATTACATGCAAGTCCCATCTGTCCACACCAGCAACCAACTCCTTAACAGGAGTGTACTTTTAACTTTTGTATTCACTCCATTCCTTCAAATAGGTGTTCGATAAACAATAAATGAAGGCTTATTTTTAAAATGAATAGAAGGGAAGGTAAGTGACAAAGGTCACCTCAGATTTTCCAGCCTGGAAATGTGCTTGGCAGAAGCATTCAGCCAGGCAGGTTCTGGAGTTCCATTTTACTGCTTGCCTCAGCATTCTGATCCTATATAAATCTTATTCCAGTGATGTCAACTCCTGAGACAAGTCTATTTTATTTATCAAAAAGGCATCCATATATTCCAGTTTAATCAAAGCAGGCTCAGTTTAAGCTTGCCATGATCATTACCATAACTGTGTAATTATTAAAAGTGCCCCTTCACTCCCAAAAGTTTCAAATGATAAATTATATTCTCATCCTCTTTATTGCTGGCTCTGGTTCCTTATTTATTTCCTAGGCCTAAAATCTACCATAGAATTTAACAGACTTGGTAGATGAAGATCAAATTTTCTAAGTATGATATGAGTTTGGGGTTGTTAATTATGCATTGTTAATTAAACCTCTTTTCTTGGTTTAATTAATTAAATTTTTATGATAGCCTAACCTCAAAGAATTAAAGGAAACATTCAATGCACAGATAAAGACAGTTGCCATTTATGTGATTTTTTAGAAGTAGGTCATAAAGTTTATTGTTACTGTACACATTTTCCTCAACTAGATTGAGAACTTTTTGCAGTACCATTAGTCTTACTTTTGTATCCCTTCCTCATCTCACTTAAAACAGTACTCTGTACTCAGTGAGCACCCAACAAATTCTGGTGTGAAATCACTGGGGGCATGGAGATTTTAATTTGCTTTTTGATTAAGGGTGTCCTTCCCCTTGACTCCTACCATGTCATCATAGACATGTGAGGGAATAATATTGATTAGAGTGCTAAATGGGAAGTGGTATCATGAAAACCCAGTTGAATTTTAAGATTCACTTTTATGTCTTTGGCTCAATTGTCCATGGATACAGCTCATCTGAATTAGATGTATCTGAAAACTCAATTACCCCAATGGAAACATCTGGATCCTTTTTTCTTCCTTTAATCCTTTGTCCTAGTGACTCTGCCAGACAGTCCATATCCCTTGTTGATTTGGCAGAAAACATATAAGGGCATAGTTAGAAGTGGGAGTTGCTGGTGGAAATGTTACTTTGTCTATTTTTTTCAGTAGATTTGGTCACTTTCCTTCTCTATATATTAGAATCACAGATTTTTATCAAAATATAGACCTTAGAAGAAAAGTTACTGTAACTTTATATTTTATAGAGGGAGTAATTTGGAGCCCAGCAAAATGAAATGAGCTGTTCACAGATACATATGTGATGATAGCAGGGCTGCACTACAACCCTTTTCTCCTGATTCCCAATCTGGAGCACTTTTCAGTATAACAGATTCTAGATACTGTTCGAATATTAGCTATTGCCCCATTTCAATTTGTAATACTGGAGCTCAGCTGATTTAACTATAAAAATCTGTTCCTTTAAAATAAATTTCAATGTTACGAAAAACAAGAAAGTTTTTTTTTGTTAAGTATGATATTTTTAGTAGATACCAAAGGATAAAATTAACTTCCTTTTTGAATAAAATATTCCAGCCAAACTCAGACATGTTTATGTGTGTTTATAAACTAGGAGAGGATCAGAGAAAATAGAATCTGATAGGGGAGATCAGAGTCTAAATCATAAACCATCATGTATATCTCATCTCTGCCCCAGAATCCTTTTCACAGAAAAAGAAAAGTTCTGGGAACAAAGAATAAAGGAGAAATAGACATATATTTGACCTGTGATTTTAGTTTTAACTTAGGAAAAGCAGAGAATGAAATCTTATTATAATTATATCTGTAGGGGACAGAGACAGCCCATTTAGATAAGGCTGAATACCTAGTTTTCTAAACTGAAAAGAAAGGTTTTGATTCTTTGGGCAAGCTGTGACCTCATGCAGTGGAGAGGCTACAAAATACTACTGACCAAGAGGAACAATTTTTATATGAGCTACCACATGTCTGAGAATACTGAAGAGATATTTAAAAGTCTGTTTAATCCTATTTTGGACATAATTCTTCCCTTTTCTTCTCTCAAAAAAAAAATGTTCAAAATGGCCCTTTCTGTTTCTAGAACATTTTAGAAAATTGTATGAAAATACATCTGGTTCATGTACAATATTTTTAAGTCTTTATTGATATAACTACTCTTAGGAGTAAGTTGATCTTCTTCCCATCTGCATCTGCCTTAAGGCTCAGATGTCATCTTGAGATTGTGAAGTAGGAACATATGATATAAAGAACATAAAACTAGAGTGAAAGGTGCATGAAACAAAAGCCCCATCCATCCAGTCAGTGGGAGAGGGCAGGGAGAGTGATTGGCGGCACGGGCAGTTAGGAGGAGAAAGTCAGGAGAGGAAAAAGGAGGTGGGACACATGAGTCCTAGTGTCCTTTCTCCAGCATTTGATCTAGAGGATGTTAAAGAGGGAATATTAGATGAGTGGGCGGGAAGGTTGAAGACAGAGGTGCACCTGCTCTGCTTCCTGTTTGGTTCCCTGGGAGGAATCCACTGAGCAGGGTGCGAATCTGTGACAACATTCGGCAGGCCTAGCCATGTAAAGAGGCCACACAAGTCCGGCCAAAGGAGAGAGCCACCTCTCTAGCTCTCAGGTGGGCAACCCAGAGAAGATTCTACATTCTTCCATGGAGGGAGGGGTGGGGAGGAGGGAAAATGGATGAGCTGAGATCCAGAAAGGCTGCCATAGGGCCTTATCATGGTAAGAGATGAGGGGAACCTGCAAAGAGCTTGCAGGGTAAACTACCAAGGCCCAGGAACTAGACAGAGGATATGGACACTCAGTAAAGTCTTCACAAAGAACCAAAGTGGGGACAAAGCAGCAGAGAACAGCCACTTGGCCCTGCCCAAGCTGGGAAATAAGAAGAAAGGAGCAGGTGTGTGTTTATAAGACACAGATTTCTTAGTGGACACATGAAAGACACTCATGATATTTGCATCTGAGAGCAGAGTAAGTTTAATTTTATAATCACTCAACGTATAGTTATTCAGTATTTGGCAGCATAAAGTTTACCATCTTAAAAAAATGAAGCTAGTCTAAAAGTCCTACCTGTGGAAAAGTCGCAAGGCCATCATCTACTGGTAATTTGCTCAAATTTCAATGAATATGATTCTTAAAGTCTGCTGACAATTTAAGAAGAAAGCATCAAACACAATTCATACACTGTGACAAATACCATTACAACTTCTCAATATTTACTTGAAATTCCTCTTGGTGTTCAGCTGTAAATTGAGAGTTTCTTAGGAAGTATTTAGAAGTAAAACAAAGATTTTACTTCTAATTTTTTTGTGTTGTACAAATTTCTTCATCCTGGAGATCAGTGAGATCAGTGGTTGCAAAAACACATGTATAAGGAAGGTTATACAAATATTTTGAGATTAAAAACTGCAAAGACTTTTTAACATCTAGTAATTTTAAGGAAAAAAAAGGTAAAGAAGTCATATAGTCCAACTGACATATCCAATAGAAATATAATACAAGTTACATATGTAATTTAAAATTTTCTAGTGTCTACATGTAAAAAGTAAAACAGGTGAAATTTATTATAATAATATATTTTAATACCATATATTCAAAATATTTATATTCCAACATGTAATCAGTATAAAAAATGATTTTCTCATACCAAGTCTTCAAAACCCATGTGTGTTTTACATTTATAGTATATCTCAATGTGGATACTAAATTTTCATTGGTCATAGTAAAATGTAATCCTATCAAAACAATAAATTTATCTTAATAGAAAAATGTTACACTATTTCTGTTTCTAAATTTAAAACAATTAGAATTTCAGTTCCTTAGTCACATTAATCACATTTGAAGTCCTCAGTTGCCACATGTGGCCAGTGGCTAGACAGTATAGGTCCCACCTGATACATAGCAAGGTGCCCAATTAATGTTTATTGAAATTAATGATTGCATAATCTGCCCAAATTCCACAGATTACTGGCTGCCACTTTCATACTTTTCTTTAAATAATTACTTGAGAGGAATTGAATATGGGAGGGGAAAATGAAAAGAGGAGCCAAAGGGTTTGGGACCAAGCCATAAGGAGAATTAAGGCACCCTTGATAGAATCAGTGACGCTGAAAAAACAAAAAAACAAAAAAAAACTTTGGTTCAGGAGGGAAGATAATAAACATCAGAGCTCTGAAAGTTCCCTCCCTTGAGAAACAAAGCTCCCTGTGATAATAGCACCTACAGAATTTTCCATCAGAACAGCCTGTATCTTTTGGCCCACACCATTCAATGGCTGCCCATAAACCTGTCCTATCTGTTCAAAAATCAGAGTCAAACCTCAGCTGTGCTGTGGTTCTGTTTGCCTGAGCCGTGAATCTTAAGATGGTGGTCTGAATTTTTACACACACCTGTTCTCTCATAGCTTCTCTGAACCCTAAGTTTTAATTTGTGTGTACTCTACTTTTACTGGTGCCCTCCTGCCACCCTTGACTGTGAGCTCTGTCTCTGCCCCTGCTCCAGTGTATGCCTTGGAGCCTTGTAATATCCAGCCCAGTCCATCTACTTGGACTTCAGATCACACCTGTATCACTACTTCTCCTGGATACCTTAGCATCCGAGGTAGGCAGCCTCTAAGATGGCCCCAAAGAACTGCCTCCTGGGATCCATACCCTGTGTAATCCTTTCCCTTGACTGTCAGCTGGACCTAGTAGCTCACTTCTAACCAACTGAATACAGCAAACATGATAGGACTTAATTTCTGATGTTAGATACTAAGTACTGTGGCTTTTTTCTTGGGCACCTTTTCTCACTCTCTCACTCACTTATTCTGAGGGAGGCTAGCAGTAATGATGCTGTCTACCCTATGGAGATGCTCACATGGCAAAAAACTGAGGGAGGTCTCAGCCCAACAATCCCCAAGGCTCTGAGTTCTGCCAACAACCACATGAGTGAACGTGGAAGCAATCATGGGCTCTCCTCCAGTCAAGCCTTCAGATGAGACTTCAGCTCCGCTCAACACACTGATTGTAGCCTTGTGAGTGAACTCCCTTGAGGAAGAGGCATCTACATAAACTGCCTCCAGATTCCAAACTGACAGGAGCTGAGTGTTTTAAGCTATTAAGTTTGGGGGGTAAATTCTTCAGCTGCAATAAATAAAACTAATACAGCATGAGACATTAATTTTCTTGTAGAAAACTCATGTAAATGATCCTATGAATGCTGAATTGAATTTTGGACATTTAAAAATGATTACAAGATATTCAAAAGAGAATGTCCACCTGATATTTGGTAATAACAGACCTGGAGCCTAGGGAAGAGAGAACAATAAATCCTCAGCATCAAGGTTATAAAGAAAGTCGTGACAATACGTCAACTGTCTTGGAAGACTTTGAATGTAAATAAGAAGCATTTGTCAAGTGGATGAAGGGAATAATTTATTTCTTCCCTCTTAAGTCTCACTTGGTAAAGAGTGGGGAGCTCACACGAAACACTTGACCTGTGGCTTAACCTTCCCCACTTTACCCCACACTGTGATTTGCCTGTGTAATACTTTGCGCTTTTTTCTACTGGGATTTTTTTTCTCTTTTTTTGTTGTTTTTTTGTTTTAATCTTTTTGCTATATTATGGGCATTAACCCCTTTTATAAATATATTTTCCGACTTATCTCTTGACTTTCATCTTTATTTATGGCCTCTTTTTCCATTCATATGTTTTTAATAAGTCATTCCTTTTATATATTCAGGCCTTGGCAACATGCTAAGGAAAATGATCCTTGCTTCAAGATTGTAAAAATGTTCTCTCTTTTCCTCCTGCAATTTACATGATATGTATGTCTAAATCCTTAAACTACTTATAATTTATTTTTTACTATAGTGGTAGTTATCTAACCTATTTTTCCCTAAACTGTTATCCAATTGTAATGGTGATGTTTGTTATTTAAATTTCTCATTAATTTCATTTGCCATCTGTTATAGTATATGGCCCCTATATATGTGTAGTTTCTAGGTCTTTTATTCCACCCATTGATCTATTTGTCTATTTCTAGGCAATACTACAATTTTAATTACAGTATATTTAGGGTATGTGCTTATAATTTTTAACACTATTCTCTTATTATTCTTTTTTCCTCTACAGTTTCTGGGTATTCTTTTACATTTATTTTTCAAGATAAACAATTTGATCAGATTTGCAAGATAAAAAACAACTGGTTGGGAACATTATTAAGATTTTATTAAACTTATGGTTTTACTTGGAGAGAATCTTTGTAATTCTGCATCTTCCTATTCAGGAACATATCATTAGAAAATAAGATGAGATATTGGTGGAAAAGAATTGAATTCTGCCTTGGCAGAATCAACCCTTTTTTCCCAAATAAGGAAAAATAATACTTCATTATTAGCTGACACTTTGGCCCTGCACCATATTCAGACTTCTGGTAAGCTCATCTGGACCAAGTGGGGATATCCTCTTTAAAGCTACATCAGTGTGAATGGCCTAGCATCAAAGAAGAATCTGCTCTGCTCATGCCACGTGTCACCAGTCCTCTTGCTCTTTGTTGCACCACCATTCCCAGCTCCCACCACCAACTGATAATAAACCCCAAATATTAATACCAAACCTTGCTATGCCAGTGGGATGATATGTCACTCCCATCAGCACTACAGAAAGAGGATCTGGAGAGATACATGGAAAGAGAAAACACATTTTCCAGTTGTTGAAAGCAATATCTGAAGTAAAACCAGCTAAGATAGAAGAGAGAGACCCAGTGAAAGAAAGAGAAGTGGCCAAGCTTGCTGGAAAAAAATAAAATTGGGGCCACTTTATGTTCTCACTGCACGTGCAGACAAATAAAAAATTTCCAGTTCTCTCAAAGCTCCACCCTCAGAAAAAGTGCCTTAATCAGTCCACGTGAGTCCCACCAACTGGATCAGCATTCCTCTTCATTAGGTTTGAGGTACAGATGTAATGAAGCGGTTCAGAGAGGGCTCCTATTAGAAGTTGACAAGTATTTTTTTACTTGTCATAAATTACATACATTCAGAACTTTAAACCCTTTAGTGAACCCTTACAGTGTTTTTCATATAAATGTCACACATCCTTTGTCAGGTTTATTCCTGGGAATATTAATGATTTCATTCTTATAAGAAATTAAATTGTTTAAAGATGCTTTCTAAACAGGTTAATTATTAACAAATAAAAGTAATTATATTTTGCATGTTTATTTTTATCCAACCCCATTGAACTCTCAGTCTTTTAATCCTCTGGAATCTTCTTTTTTTTTTTTTTTTTTTTCGAGACGGAGTCTCACTCTGTTGCCCAGGCTGGAGTGCAGTGGCACAGTCTCAGCTCACTGCAAGCTCTGCCTCCCGGGTTCATGCCATTCTCCTGCCTCAGCCTCCCGAGTAGCTGGGACTATGGGCGCCCCCATGCCCAGCTCATTTTTTGTATTTTTAGTGCAGACGGGGTGTCACTGTGTTAGCCAGGATGGTCTCGATCTCCTGACCTTATGATCTGCCCGCCTCAGCCTCCCAAAGTGCTGGGATTACAGGCGTGAGCCACCATGCCCGGCCTGGAATCTTCTAAGAATACAATCACTCTCTAGAAAATAAAATAGTAACTTGATCACTTTCTTTCTTTTCATTTATTCCAAAATACATTATGCCCATACAAAAGCACATTATAACACACCTGTACATTTTAAATAATAATAATTTTAAAATAAAATAAATTCCTATGTACTCCCCAAGCAAATAGCACACCACCAATTCATTTGTAGCTCTTGTGTGTCCCTTCCAGTAGTAACTACTGCCTTGAATTTTGTAGTAATACTAATGCCCTTGCATTTTAGTGCATGTGTGTGTGTGATTTTGTTTTTTCCGATTTTCAGCTTTATGTAAATTGAATCATACTGTATATATTGTATGTCTTGCTTTTTAAAACATTTTTAAATAACAAATAATTGTGTGTTTATAGGGTACAATGTAATGTTTTAATCTATATATTCATTATGGAAAGATTCAATCAGGCTAATTAACATATCCATCACCTCACCAATGTATCACTTTTTGTAATGAGAACATGAAAAATCTATTGTAGCAATTTTGGAATATACATTATTATTAACTGTGGTCACCATGCAGTTCAATAGATCACTAAAACTTATTCCTCCAGTCTAACTGAAACTTTGTACCCTTTAATCAACATCTTCCCCTTCCTTATCCTTTCCCCTCCCCCAGCTTCTGGTAACCACCTTTCTACTCTCTGTTTCTATGAGATTGACTTTAGATTCCACATGTAAGTGAAATAAAGCATTTGGCTTTCTGTGCCTGGCTCATTTCAGTTCACATAATGCCCTCCAGTTCCATCCATGTTGTTGCAAATGACAGATTGTCTTTCTTTTTTAAGGCTGTATCATAATCCATTTTGTGTATATACCACATTTTCTTTATCCATTCATGCATTGACAGGCGTTTAGGTTGTTTCCATATTTTGGCTACCGTGAATTATGCCCAAATAAACATAGGAATGCAGATACCTGTTTGGCAATGAGCAAAAGATATAAACAGATATTTCTCAAAAGAAAATATATCAATGGCCAACAGATATATAAAAAAAGGTCAACATCTCTAATCATCAGGGAAATGCAAATTAAAATTACAACGAGATACCGCCTTGTGCCTGTTAGAATGGTTATTATCAAAAAGACAGATGACAAATATTAGTGAGCACGTGGAGAAAAGGGAACCCTTGCACATTGCTGGTGGGAATGCAAATTAGTGCAGCCATTTTGGAAAACAGTATGGAGGTTACTCAAAAAACTAAAAATAGAACTACTATATGTCAGCAATCCTACTTCTGCGTATATATCCAAAGGAATGGAAATCAGTATGTGACTTGCTTATTTATTCCCATCACTATACTTTTGAGATTTACCCATTTTGTAGGAAGTAGTTGTATTTTGACCATTTTCTCCACTGTACTGTATTCTTTTGTAACAATACATCACAATTTATGTATTCGATATACTCTTTGTAGATATCTAGATTTATTTTCTTTTTGTTTTTGTTTTCCTGTTACAAATAAGACTAGCTTGAACATTCTTGTGTACATATCCAGATAAACATGTTCAGGAGTTCCTCTGGAATACATACACATGAGAGTGGAATTGCTTTAAGTAGGGTATATGCACTTGTTCAGCTTGTCCAGGTAGAATCAAATGTTTTCCAAAGTGATTTTGCTAAAGCACACAACCACCAGAAATGTGTTTATGTTCCCATTGCTGCACATTCTTGCCAAAATGTAATATTGTCCAATGTTTTCCTTTCTTAAATTTTAAAATATTTAATTAACAAATAAAGATTATATACATTGAAGATCTAGAACATGATCATTTAAATATGTATATACATTGTATAATATCACAATCAGATTATTTTTTAATGTTTGCCATCTGATGGTGTAAAATGATGTCTCTAATTGGCATTTTCCTGATTATTAATGATGTTTAGCATATCTTCACAATTATTGGCCTTGTGTGCTTCTTATTCTAAAAAATTGCCTCTTTCTGTCCTTTGCATTTTTCTTTTTTGTTGTCTTTTTATCATTGAAATATTTCTGATTTTTAGAAATTTTTCATATATTCTGAATAGTAATGCTTTTTGATTATGTCTTACAAAAAAATTTCCTCTCAGTTTATAGCTCTCTTTTCATTTTTTTGGAGTATTTTTTGAGAAAAAAGAAATATGTCATTTTAAGGTGGTCAAATTTATATATCTTCTCCTCCAAAAAATAGGTTACATTCTGAGTCTTATTTAGGAAATTCTTCCCTATTCTGAGGTCATGAAATTTTTCCTTGTATTTTAAGTTTTTGCCTTTTCCATTTAAGACCTTGATTCATTTAAAATGTATTTTTGTATAGAAAATGAGGTAGGAGTCCATCTTTACTTTAGTCCATATGAATAACATATTGGCCTGGTACTACAGTTGCCAGACTTAGCAAATAAAAACACAGGACACCCAGTTTCATTTGAATTTCAGATAAAAATGAATACTTTAGTATAAGCATGTCCTTTGCAATATTTTGAACACACTTATGCCAAAAAATTATTTGTTGTTTATCTGCAAATCAAATTTAACTGACATCCTGCATTTTGTCTGGCAACCTGACCAGATACCATTTATTAAATAATCCATTCTTTGCTGATCTGTAATGTGACTTTTGTCATTTTCCAGATTTCCATGTATCTGTGGATGCTTCTGTATTCTCTATTCTGTTCCAATGTCTATATCTTTCTTAATTATAATAGCTTTACATAGGACTTGCCATCGGGCTGCTCAAGTTCCCAACCTGATTTTTCATATTTGTTGATTGATACCTCCAGTCCTATGTTAGATACTAATAGTAAAGCTGGACATTTTCAACTTGTTCATCACTTTATTGGGACTGCTTCTAGTTCTCCTTCATTAGTCATATGGCAGGTTTGTTGGTTGAGATATATAAATATATATCATAATAAGAAAATATCCATCTATCTAGTCCTATTTAAGAGGTTTTTAAAATAAAGAAGGAATATTAAAATTATTACATTCACTTTCAGTATCTTTGGAGAGTATTACAAGAGTATAAAAATTATACTATATTAATAAATTATAATTAGATAATTTTTTAATTTTTATATTTAAATTGATCATAGTATATTAGTCTTTAAATATGCTCCTGGGTTTTGTTTGTTAATTTATTTAGGATTTTTAAAAATGCTATTTATAACAGTTTGGTTTTAATTTTTCCTTTTGAGTGTATATGTATGTGAGTGTGAACTCAAGTGAAAGAGAGGGGAAAGGGGGGAAGAATGGATACAAAAGGATAATTTAGCATCTATAACTTTGAAAAAATTAAGTACTGCATACAAATACAGTAGAGCAGAAATCAGCCTTCTCTCTCTCTCTCATACACACACACACACATACACACACACACACACACACACACGCCATACCCCCTCCCAGAAACCCCTAAGAAAGAGCTTCAGAGCAGATGGAAAACATTTGATTTTATTCCAAATCCTCGTTTTGCAAACAAAGAAGCTGAGTCTTAGAAAGATTAAGTGTTTGTCCAAGTTCACTTACCTGGTCTTTCCGAACAGCATCTAAAAATTGAAAGGGAATAGGTCCTTGAGGGAAAGCTAAAGGAACTTTTAAGTTAGAGAAAAGGGGCTGACTGGACATTTCATTACTGTCTTCAAAATGATGA
Organism: Macaca nemestrina; assembly: GCF_043159975.1. Taxonomy (NCBI): domain Eukaryota; kingdom Metazoa; phylum Chordata; class Mammalia; order Primates; family Cercopithecidae; genus Macaca; species Macaca nemestrina. The sequence continues at coordinate 71,189,686 of NC_092128.1, forward strand.
AGGGGGTTTAAACAAGTAATGACAAGCTGTCCTTTTCAATGCTTGTTCTGGACAAGAGAAGTAAAATGGCTTTAATTAATTCAAGAGGGATTTAGGTCAATACTAAGAACTCCCTGAATGAATGAATTCCAAGACAATAGAAGGGACTGCCAAAGGAAGTTGTGGAAGAGTTTTCCTGAAGCTGGTCAGAAAAGTATCGACCGTTGCTTTTCTGCAATGATTTCAGTACTGTTAGGTTGAACCAGATGAAATTCTTGTTTTTATCCAGTTCAGATAGGTTATCTCTCTCCCTCATTTTTGGGTCAGACCCCATCAGAAGAGTAGTTATACAGAAACTTTTCCCATGGTCAGTGGCTTTGGGCCAGTGTTTATATAAATTATTGCTAAGCTTTGACATCACTATATGAACTTTTCTAGCCCAGGGAACTGCATAGCTCAACTATATGGGGATTTTTCTATGTAACCATCCTCTTATCACTTTCCATTTCCAAGAAATGTTCGATTCCTGAAAACAATGGAAACCATTAAAACAATCAGGCTAGGCACACTAAAGAAATGGGATTTTCTCTCAAACGAAATGGCACAATTAAGTATTTGCCAAGAACATGTGCAAATATAAAAAAAACAAGAATAAATCCGCTGGTTTTGCTTACTCATCTTGATGGGATATAACACATTTGAAAGGGGTTAAACACTATACATCCCTGACAGATAATCCAGAGACTCCATCTTTGCCTTTTGCAATATCCCTGAGGTTCTCAGCATGGTACCATACATCCTATCAGACTTCCCAAATACTGCCATCCACTCTGTTTTTACTCTTTTGGGGGTCTTCACCATCTATTGTTATAACCATATAGCTTAGCATTTAATCCTATTAGGTCGTATGTTTGTGTGTGCATCTTAACCTCTCCCACATGATAAACTCCTTCTAAGTTCAGTGACTTTCACTTCTACAACTTTATGAGTATAGGGACCTTCGTCATAGAGAGTCTAAGTCTCTGTGCACCTCATTGCTTCATCTGTAAAGGAGATTTGAATTCCTATTCACATTGTTGTCGGGAGAACTGAATAAGTAAGGTGTTTGAAAGAGTACCTTGAATAGATTAGATTTTTAATGATTGGTTGCTTTCTTGACCTTTTGTGTCAAGTACAGTTTCTAGCACTGTGCTGGGCACATCAATGCTAAAGCCATCATCCTCCCCTGCCCACCCACACACACTCCTGACCTGTGTTCTCCATACAGGCACTCAAGCTAGAAACCTCACTTCAACCTTGGTTTCTTTTTCTTCCTCGCCTGTCATATATGGCAGTCACTGAAGTCTGCCAATTTTACCTTTTACTTTTACATTTCTTGAGTGTATCTGCTCCAGGCCACCTTTAGTATCATTACGCCAGTTAAAGGTGGGTATATTGCAATATTCTTCAAGATGACTACAATTCGCTCTGTTAATTACAAATTGAACAAGGTCACTCTCCTGCTTAAAACCATGCAATGCCTTCCCACAGCATGCAAGCTCCTGATGTGTCCCACCAAGACCCACTGAGACCTGTCTGTGGCCCACCCTCCAACTCATTTCCCACCACTCCCTGTGTCACAGGTTATAATTCAACAAAACCTCTCTCTCTCTGTCACACACATACACACACACACACACAGAGAGAGAGAGAGAGAGAGAGAGAGAGAGAGAGAGAGAGAGAGAGCCCTTCCCAGGTGTCCCCTCTTCCTGGATCTTTTCAAAGTCATACTTCTAGATCATGTGAGTCCTCTGTAGAAACTTCTTGAATGACTTCCCCATATGGAAGTTATGTGGTCTCCCAGGCCCTCCATGCTCTGGCTCCTCCCACCTCTCCAGTCTCAGCTTCTTACATCTCACCTTCACTCACCAAGCTCCAGCCACACTTACCCTCTTTAGGATTCTCAATTTAGACAAGCTTATTCCCAGGCCAGGACCTTCAAGACAAACAAGCTCTTCCCTCTGCCCAGATTATTGGTTCCTTTACTCTTTGTCTAACACCCATTCATCAGACCTCAGCTGAAATATTTTCTCAGAGAAGCTTTTCTTGTCCCTAATTTCACTTATATCCTCCTAAACTCACTCATAGCACCAGCCATGTTCATTCACAAAAATGATCTGTTCTTAATTATGTTTATTTACAAAATATACACTCTAAACTACATGAAAAGCAGAATCAGGCCAGGGTTTTGTTTGATTTCTAGCCTCTGTATAACTAGTACCTACAATAGGCAACATATAAGTGAATAAATTAATTGCATTTACCATATTATTTTTTAATTATCTGTATTAGTGCCTCTTTCTTCCACTAGTTGGTATTCCTTAATTGCAGCACTGAATGTCACATAAAGATGTTCAATATATTTTATTGAATAAATGCCCAACAAACAGGTGTTGAATAATTAAAAGCTGATTTTTGTGACTCATATTTATTCAAGATATTTTAATATTTAAAAAATAACATTATCATTTTAAGTAACTTCATATTTTTCAAATTTGCCTTTAATAATAGCTTTATTAAGAGTTTTAAGAGGGATGAAGACGTACATATTTCCAGGAAAGTCACCCCAATATATTTGGGAAATTTCTAATTATGTTGCATAAGGATTTGCTATATAGTCAGTTCAACGAAGCTATTAGTCCATTCATCTAAAGCTTCTAAAAGGGCTTTATTAATATTAAGTGAATTGCCATTCTGGTATTCTCAAAGCCTTCTGCCAAAAAATTTTTGTATTAAATAAATTTTTCTACCGGTGGTCTCTTCTGAACTACTAGTGTCATAAGTTTACAAAATTGTTTATTGTACATTTTCAACTTTATAGATAAGATTATTTATAATATCTTCTTGAAGTTCCAAAGTGGTATATTTAGATTTAGATACTATTCCAGGGATTAAAGTTCAAATATTGGGGAAAAGGTATTCTCTCTAGAGCTTTTTATTTTGAAAAAGGAAGAAAAATGATATATGCTCTATCAACAAGAGATTCCTGAAGCAATACACACAATTAAAACCTTTAAATTAAATATGCAAACAAAATAAAAAGTTACCAGGATGAAATGAAGAGTCTTTATCTAGTTAAGTGTATTCCAGCAGCTGGAGGCATAGTTCCCAATGGATACACTTGTCTGGAGCTGTATTGTAACCTGCCTTCCAAGGACGCATCTCATTAATTCCTATTTCCCTTCCAGTTCCACAATTATTCTCCTTGGCCTCCATTTGGGAAAATATCTAACAGTTGTGTGAACCCTTGAACATTTCATTGCCTTTGAAAAATCTGATTCCACCCTAAAAATGCTTCTTTGTTTATCTGAAGTACACACATCTTTAACAAATTTTTTCAATAGAAATTGTCAGTTCCAAAGGCTCAGGAACAAAGGATTTTATGCTTTTTTTCCCCTCTTTCTTTAGACCTCTTGCTTCAACTGCAAATACAATCATTTTGAAAACCAATAATATTTAAGATTTCAGAATTACTGCCTGAGTGGGATTTTCTAATTTCTAATTCTAATTTTCCATTTCTAATTTTCCCTAAATATTCACCTTAGTAAAAGAAATTGGTATTAGCTAAGAAGGGTGATTGTAATAGATAACAGGGGCAGATCTAGAGAAAAACTTTCTAAAACAGTAAAGTTGTGATATCCAAGATTATCAACTACCGTTTTGTTTTAAGTTTAAAAATCAGTGCATTTACTAATAGGGTATATCCTACACATATAAATCAGAAATAATTTTTCATTGAGATAACCAAAGGATTGGATTTATTATAATATAATTGTCATTTTGGTTCAGAATACAAGTATATTTATAATTAAATAAGCACAAATAATAAAAATCTGTTTTGTTATCTGAAAGTGTTTACATCTTTTTTATATAAATTACTAAGGAAAAAACTAGGGCCCACAAGAGATAAATGAATAAAAGGATAAAGTACATGGAATGAACAATTTACAAATAACCAAGAATGGACCCAATTATTACGTGCAAAGATGCTCTCCAGAGTGTTGATTATAAGTTTACATTAACCTACTATATATTTCAAAATAGCTAGAAGAGAACAATTTGAATGTTTCCAGCATAAAGAAAAGACAAAGATCCCAATTACACTAATTTGATCTTTACAAATATATGAATGTATTAAATTATCACATGTACCCCACAAATGTGTACATCTATTATGTCTCAGAAAATAATAAAAATGATAAATGATATAAATAAAAATTATAAATGTGAGAAATGGCTATTTCCATATTTTATAGGTATAGAAATATACATTATATTCTATGGAGTATTATATGGACATTTAAAATCACATATAGGATAAATTATTAATAATTTGGGGAAACAATTTTGTTATGTAAAAAAAGAAGAAAATGTATATAATATGTAATTATATACAATGAGATCAAAACTCTGTCACAAATAGATATAAAACAAATGCATATTTTAAAAGAGAGATTATTAAACCTTTTTCTCTATCGTGTTAGTTTAGCACTAACTAACACAATAGTTCAGCCAATCCAGTTTACTACATCCAGATTAGTTTATGGACAATAGTTTTATATAAAATATTATTTCATTAATAAATGCATATCATACACAAACTGATTCTATGTGAAATAAATGTGAGATGTTATTATAAATGCAGTTTGTAAATCTAAAGAGAGGACTTGAAGGAAATATATCTAAATGTCATCAAAACAGAATGTTGGGATTGCGGATAAGATTATATTTAATTCTTTATGCTTTTCCATATTTTTCTGTTTGTTTGTTTGGTTTTTAAGACAGGGTCTCGCTCTGTTGCCCAGGCTGGAGTGCAGCGGCGAGATCACAGCTCACTGCCACCTCTACCCTCCAGGCTCAAGCAATCATCCCTCAGCCTCCTGGGTAGCTGAGACTACAGGCGCATGCCACCACATCTGGCTAATTTTTGCATTTTTTGGAGAGATGGGGTTTTGCCATGTCTCCCAAGCTGGTCGCAAACTCCTGAGCTCAAGCAATCTGCCCACCTCAGCTTCCCAAAATGCTGGGATTACAGGAGTGAGCCACCGTGCTTAGCCCACTTTTCTGTATTTTCTAATTTTTCTGCAACTAACATGTATTGTTATTTTACCAGTCAGGAAAAAAACATTTTTAAGAATATTATAACAAATGCAGAAATTCTGAGTCATATAACATGACGCCAAATGAGACAGATAAAGAAAAATTAGGTCATTTCCATAACTTGTCTATACAAATTATATCTCACCAGCTGAACATTTGGCATCCTGTTAATAAATCATCAGCTAATTTTTATATGATGTATTAATTTCCTGTGGCTTCTGTAACAAATCATCACAAACTTGGCGGCTTAAAACAACTGAAATGTATTCCCTCACAGTTCTAAAGGCCAGAAGTCTGAAATCAGTATCTCTGGGCCAAAATCAAGGTGCTACACTCCCTTAGCCTGCTCTAAGAGAGAATCCACTCCTTGTCTCTTCCAACTTCTGATGGCTCTGGGCATTTCTTGGTTTCGGTCTGCATCACTGTCACTCTACTCTCTGTCTCCCTGCTGACATTGCCTTCTTTTCTGCTGAAATCTCCTTCTGCCTCCCTCTTCTGAGGATTTGTGTGAACGCATTTAGGCCCCACCCAGATAATCCAGGATAATCTCCCCATCTCAAGACCTACAGAATCCTTCTTTGCCATCATAAGGAAACATTCATAGGTTCTGGGGACTAGGATGTGAATATCTTTTGGAAGCTACTATCAACCAAATGTTTTTGTCCCTCAAAATTCGTATCCACAGATGAATGAACAAACAAAATATAGTATATACATACAACAGTATGATTCAATCTTAAATAGAAAATTCCAACACAGGTCGGGCTTGGTGGCTCATGCCTGTAATCCCAGCACTTTGGGAGGCCGAGGTGGGCAGATCTCGAGGTCAGGAGATTGAGACCATCCTGGCTAACCGGATGAACCCACATCTCTACTAAAAATACATAAAATTAGATGGGTGTGGTGGCGGGCACCTGCAGTCCCAGCTACTCCGGAGGCTGAGGCAGGAGAATGGCGTGAATCTGGGAGGCGGAGCTTGCAGTGAGCTGAGATCGCACCACTGCACTCCAGCCTGGGTGACAGAGCAAGACACTGTCTCAAAAAAACAAAAAAGGAAGAAAGAAAAAAGAAAATTCCAACACAGGCTACAACATGGATGAATCTTACAGACATTACGCTAAGTGAAATAAGCTAGTAACAAAAGGACAAATAGTGTATAATTCCACTTCTATGAGGCACCTAGAGTAGTCAAATTTATAGATACAGAAATTGAGTGGTGGTTGCCAAAGACTGGGGGAAGGGTTAAAATGGTGATTTAGTGTTTGATGGACACAGAGTTTCGGTTTAGGAAGATGAAAAAGTTCTAGGAATGGATAGTGGTAATGGTTACAGAACAATGCGAATGTACTAATGCCACTGAAATGTACATTTAAATTTGTTTACATGGTAAATTGTATTATGAATATTTTACCATAATTTTAAAAGAAGTACTGAGTTGAATTTCCACATACCCTGTGACTATTGGGTTTGGCACAAAAGTAACTGCATTTTTTCCCATCACTTTCAATGGCAAAAATTGCAATTACTTTTGAACCCACCTGATAGCTTATTCTAACATTACCATCTTACATAACCATTGTACAATTATCAAAACTAGAAAAGAACATTAGTACAACACTGTTAACCAGACTACAGACTTTATTTAGGTCTCATCAATACTTCCACTAATGTCTTTTTTTGTCCCCATTCCAGGATTTGGCACTTAAAACATTTTTTTAATAAAAAAATGTAAATCCTTTATAAAAGAATTTGATATATGGTTTCTTTAAAGTGTAACCCTTATTATTATATTTAAAATATCTTCAAACTTACAAAAAAAAGTTCAGGAACTTATCTGTTTTATAAAAAAGTTTTAAACAACAGAATTGCAGTTGATAACAGAATACAGATTATTGGCTCAGGGGACCATATTAGTTCAAATTAGATTCTCACTACAATTAAAAGCCAAAAGAAAACTTAATTAAACAATACAGTTGCTTATTCCTTCCTCAGATGGAATTCAAGAGGTGAGCAGTTCAGAGGCTGGTTATATGGAAGCTCCACGGTATCAAAATGTAAAGCTTCTTCTGTCTTGTTCTGTATGCACAGCTTCCCTACCGAAGAACATGGTCCTTTATAGACCTGGGAGCTCCAGCCACTACATCCACACTCCAGGCAGCCAGGTGGAAGAAAGAAGAGAAGAACGGCTTTCCCCTTTCCATAAAGGAAAGTATCCTATATGCAAAAGTTGCACTTCCACATACACTCCATTGGCCAGAACTGAGTCGTGTAGCCACATCTAACTGTAAGGGAGGCTGGGGAGTATAATATGTATTCCAGGTTAGCATGAGCCCTGGGAAAAAAAATCGGGGGGAGCTGAATTACTAAGGAAGGCAGATGTAAAAAGTAGATATTGGAGGTCGAGTAGTAGTCTCTGCAACAAGAGGCATCCTTGATTCTGGACTAACACAAAAACTAGAGTCTGGAGAAAACAAGGAACAAAAAAATTTTCTCTGTCTTGATCATCAGCAAACACACATTTTCATTACAGAGAAGTTAAAGCAAAATATTATACTGTCCTTAATCCAGTGGGTAGGTGTCTCACTGGTGCCCATAGGAACTGCTGAATTAGAGCCAGTGAGTCTCTATCTTTAGATAATACAGCAGTCAATTTAAAATACACATATTGAGACACCTACAACATTACTGAGCACATACTCAGAGCTAAGCTGGGTACTCTGAGAAGTAGAACAAGAAGTCATTTTTTAATAAAAGGAAACACAGACTCTATGCTCTCTGGAGACTTACAGTTCTATTAAGGAGTTGAGATTTTCAAATAAATGACAAATGATAAATTTACAAAGGTAAACTGAGGCTTGGATTTGCCCAAGTCCCTTCCAATATCCACCACCTTCAAAATCAGGATGCAGTTTTTGTGACTATTTAATAGCAATCCAATACGTTAAAACCTATTGATAAGTTCAAATGCCTTACCCGATCTATCTTTAATAATTTTAATTACCCTCTTGGTTTCTCTCATTAGGGAGAAAGTTCAGCTTGCACCCAGCTTTTGGTTCTTTATTTCAGAAATCTTCCCCCACCTACCCATATCCAACCTGACCTCACCATCTTGGCCCCCCCTCACCACACAGGTCTTTTGAGAAATGAAAAATAGTCCCTCTTCACACACAAAACAAGCTGGGGCAGGTCTGGTTTCAAGAAATCAGATTTTCTAAAATAATTTGAGCTCTTCAAGAAAACAAAATACAAAAGGACTGTAAATGTGTTTTAACTATTAAAAGAGGTAGGCGGATGTTCATTCTCTTTATCTGTATGAAAAATTTCCCTTCCTGACATTGAGTCATGTTCACTTTTCCCAAGAGGGAATAAAATGTTCCCTGTAAAAGCACAACCTTTTCTTTCCCATTGCTCTGGACGCATGCCAACATAACAGAAACAGACAAATAAAGGGCTGTGATAAGCTCCTCAGGTACCAGGGGAATGTTATCAGAGGAAATCATCTTCCTCCCTGTGACAAGACGCATGGATCCTCAGCATACTCACACAAAAAATGGGGCCCCCAAGGAGTAGAAATTCATCAAATACTCAGTGGGGAATTGTGCACAAAACAGCAATGGAAACCAGTGGGAACACAATTTTATTAACTCCAAAAAGTTGTACCAATTGGGTTCTTAGGAACAGTACCCAGATTGATATTCCTGGAGACAAAGGATTTTTAGTGACAAATATGATAAAATGTGTGAGAAAGACTGTTTCTTTGCTTAAGATTCCAGTATTAAATTTGGGGTCTATAAAATACAGTGTTTATATTATCTGCTGGGCCACAGCAGGGAATCACATATAACAAGGATACAAACTTAATACATACTACAACTTAGACGTGCAAAATTTTAGAAATACAACCTCTTTCATTTTGTTTATAACTAACTGGGTCTTTGCCACGTGCTGAATGGCAGAAAAGAAAAATAAACACATATCCAATCTGGTTGATATGGTACTAGTCTCTCTAGGAAGGAACGCTCAGTCTCAGATTTTTCAGTCTTTCAGTTCTTTGCTTTCACTCATGATGGCCAAGGATGGGGAAAAGGGCCTTTGCTGGAGCTGCCAGCCAGAGGCATTCTCAGGTAGCTAGGTGTAGCATATTTTGGTGCCTCTGGTCTCTGGGGCAATGTCTTTTGTCCTCCAACTGTTATGTATGGATACTGTGATTCCAGGTCTGTTTTTTGACTTAAGAACTGCTCCCAGATTTCTGATGGAAGTTTTCACACTATGACCTAGAAATGAATAGATATACATTCTGTCTTGGGTTTCCTAAGCCAGTCTCCTATAAAACAAAAATTTCATCCCAGGAACTCTTCCATCTAAGGGAACATACACGTTTTGGCAATAATTCACTCATATCTTTGCTCCCATAAATACCTTTTGCCCAGGATTTATTCAAGGAAAAAAAAAAAGATGGCTACTTAATGTTTATATTCCAGTGGAGTGAGTGATTTATTCATTGGAGGTCTAAGTGATGATCATAGAAAGAAACATAGAGTACTAGAACTGGAAGGAACTAATCTATTTTATAGGACTGAGGAAACCAAGGCCAGATTAACTGAAATGACTTAACTCAAGGCCACCTAGTTAGTTTTTGGCAGAGCTGGTATTTGAATCTGAGACCCCCGACTCTTAATTATACTACAAAAGTTTAAAAGGTAATTTTAAATGTATCTAAATTGTTACTGATTTGCCACAAACTAAATTGAAGTCTTTATTTTACTTAGCAGTAATTAAAATGTTAATGTGCATATTGTTATTCCCCTCTTTAGGTAGCTAAATTGGGATATGACTGGCCTTCATTAACATTAATTAACAAAAAGTCTTTAGCATTCATACAAATACCTGTTTTAAAATCTAAACAGTTCTGAATCAATGTGAGAGACAGACACTGGCATTTTCTCCTGGGTCTTGGTATTATGTCTTTGGAATGCTTTATGCCAAGCAAGAGTTTTCAATTATACTAAATAAACTATTTTTAAGAGTTCTTTTACTCTTAAAAATTAGAGGAAAGAAAAAAATGCCCAAAGAAAGTATTTGGACCAATTGGTAATTGATTAATTCCAAAGAACATTTACACTTTATTTTATGATTTCATATCAGCCCAAGAACAGAACTACCTGTCTTCAACATTAAAATCCTCTTGAGAAACTCTCCAGCAGAGCTTGTCTCCAAGCCATGTCCATACAATCGGTTCAGTGTATAGTACATTTTACCACTCACAATAGAAGGTATTGTTCTTTATAGCTAGAGAAATTAATTATTTGAGCACCCCAGGATGTACAACATGAAAGAACGGCTTTATAGATATTCAGGGTACTATATAATATGCCATGGTGAATTATTGACTCTAATGAGAACATCTTTAAAAGGCTGAACTCTCAAGGGTGCTGGCTGAAGGATTGGGAGGAGGGGCTCATACATCAAATCAATAATTAGGAAGACAGAAGGAAGAGAGACAGATTGGGCAAGAGATTTCTGAAAATTGAACACTTGTCATCTGTGTAGCTCCCTTGCTGATGATTCATTAAATGAAGATTAACTTCAGTAACTTATTGACCACCGTGCCAATAATTCCTGACCTCTATTGCTTGCAACGCATGAAATAGGCAGGTCTAGATATATTGCCAAAGGAGTTGACTAAGTGTGATATGATTTAGATAAATTCATGAGCATATTTATATAATGTGTTAGTTATGTGTGTTTCTCATTTACATTTACCAGTTGTAACTGAATGTGAACATTTACCACATTGAGCATTGTGTTACACTGATAGGAGATATAAAAGAAGCAAATAACATTCTTAAAGGAGTTTATAGTTTATCTAGAGATGCTAAATATGCAAATATGTTGTTACACAAGATAATTTACTCATGTTTCCAAAAAGACCTCTGTGAACTAATACTGTGATTATTTACAACATGGAGTTATGTCTTTTACTTCATCTCTGGCTCTGACTCATGATCACATCTTACCTAAGTAAACTTTCTTAAAAAACAGATTGTTTCAGCTCTTGCCATACATTCTGGCAAAGGACAAAGAGATAGTATAAGTTTCATGAAACATGACTAAAATAAGGAAAAGCATAATTATGGACTGCAACGACATTGTCAGAAGTACTCCTGGTCTCCTGGGATCACTTACGTATATTATATTAAAGGCTCTTCTGACTGCATGAGCCAAATGTGGTAGAATAATGTTTCAGGACACCTCCCGAAGAGATCCATTCATTTAAGGTCCTGGAACATAGGAACTTATGATATTCAGCTCCTAATACTAGTAGAGAAACCAACCTATATATGTTTTGCACTACTCAGAAAACTTTCAAGGATAACTAGCATTTTCAAATCTCAGGGAAATAAGGAAGAAGATGTTATGAAATCCTTCATTCTTCAGTTTTTACAGCAGTGCTGTGAGGGTTAGGGATGGGTCTCCAAATGTTCAGGACTTGCTGGTTTTCCTCCCACTGCAACCTCCTTTTCATCTGCCCATGAAGGAGCTTGGTTCAGCTCTACTCAGTCTACCCACAGCTCTCACTAAGGACAGGAATCATATAAAGAATCCACTCCCATTAACACTTCCTCAGAGGAGATTAGCATCAGTATCAAGGTCTGTGTTGCTCCTAGGCCTGTGTTGCTTCTATCCTAGAAGTTGCCAAGGTTTCTAGAACCTGAGTTGTGCTTCCTTTGACCCACTTTCTAATACCTTCATGACTGGGCCTTCAAGCCTAATCACTGAATCCCTGTTGCCCAGACTCTTTGTCTCTCACTGCTAATGCCCACCTAGACCACCCATTCACCTATTTTGTAGCTTGAGATGCTATCGCAGATGAAGCCCAAATACACATTTACATACACACACAGATGCATGCGCGCGCACACACACACACACACACACACACACCATGGTTTTCTCATTCTGGGATTTTATGAGAGAACAATGGTAACTGTGGCAACCCTTGTTATTTCCCTGTGGAGTTTTTTGAGAGATCGATGTTTTGTATTGTTTTTTCATCTAAGAAAACATTGGCCTCAAAAGGCAAAAGTCACCAGCAAGAGAAATGTTCCTAGAAGGCCCTAACATACTATCTTTTTTATGACAGTTAGCAAAATATCCTCTGTCACTTCTGGGGCTCTTATTCCCCCTCTGTGCAGCATTCATAGTGTTCAAGTATATTAAGCATTCACATCATTTGTATGTGGCCCAGCCTCTGTTCTAATCCTATGTATTAGTACAGCTAACTGCAGCTCACTTGGTGCTGCTGTTTGCACAGCTGGACATGTCGGATAGAATGAGTTCATCCCTTCAAAGATGAGCTTAAAGCCGCCATCTAGTAGTGTCTTTCTTTTTAACACCTACCACCAGTCCTCATTGTTCTCACAAGCACGGTGAGTTTTAATGAAGTCATGTCTTTTAGTGTAACGCTGCAGGTGCACGAATGCTGATAAACCTCCTTAACTCGCTGTCAGATCAGCATGTTTATCTGCAAGCTGCAGAATGTATTTAATTATAAGATATGAAAAGGTCCTTCAGATTTGTTCTCTAGGCCCAAAAGCTAATGACTCACCGGTGAAGCGCTGTATCTCCCCAAAGGTTATAATGACTAGTTGCTGATGGTCTGAAGAAATTCATGGTAGCATCTGGACTGCAAGGTATAGAAATTTATTTTAAAAACATAAAAAAAAAGTTTCTAAAGGCCCAGGAAATTTTACCATATACCGAGTAAACACAATTAAATGTGTGTGTATGTGTGTGTGCATGCGCTTGTATGTTTGTATGTGTGTGTGTGTGGGGAGACAGAGAGAGAGGGAGAGAGAAATGCCAACATGGTAACATGTAGCCAGCTTTCAGAACATTGCTATAAGGAATTCACTCCTAAAATCTTAATATGCAAATACCCTGAGGATGTTATTAACATCTTAGTGTAAATTAAATTTAATCACATTGCTTTCTTCACAAGACTAAACGTCTGAGGGAATGAGAGTTTGACCTGGAAATTAGAAGAGAAATGTATGAGGAGAAAATGGGTGCTCAAAAGAGGCGAGAGCACGATTTTCAAGTGCATAATCCTCCCCAGTAAGAGAAGGCCCTTTTAAAGAGAGAACACCAAGCACTCAGAGAGCTCCAGGCTCCTAAGGAGGGGTAAAGAGGAAAACTAAGGATGTGGGAGAAAGGCTTAAGCCATAAGTATCAGTCCACAGGGCAAGAACAGGGAGAACTCACGGGAAAGAAGATTCAGTTCCCAAGACAAGCAGGTTTGGTGGAAAGTGCCTTTAACTGATTGACAAATCACTTAACCTCTAAGTATGTTGTCATCTGATACTGCTGCCTACCTGCCTATCTCACCTCATAGCTATTAGTGCAATGTAAGATCATGTCTCATGAGCAACTTACTGGAAACTATTTTAAAACATAAAGCAAAAACAAAAACAAATATATATATAAACCCCCACCGTAATGTGAATTACTCCATAATGATAACTTCTATTAAGCAGTTAGCAGTTATTGAACACTGACCACTTGCACTGAATACAGTAACTTGCACTGAATACAGTAAACACAATTAAGTCCCTTCACTTAAGTTTCTCTGAGTTCAGTGGAGAAGACAGTTGAGTAAATAACCAAAACACAGGATGCCAAATACATACTTAGCATAAAGCACCACAGGGGTAAGGAAGAAAAGAGACTTCCTCTGTTTGGGGAAATGAAGAAAAGGCTTTTCCGAGGCGGAGATGGTTGAGCTGAGTCCTGCCTGCTGAGTGCCAGAGGAGGCAATGGCAAGTCAGGGAGAGTAGCAGAGGCAGAGGCAGCCAGCACGTGCTGCCAGTCTAGGCTGCTCAGCGCTGCTTGGCCCAAAGAATAAAAAGCACAGGAACGCCGAATCTCATCCCTAATTCCCCCGGCCTGATTCCATGCTCACCAAGCCACCTTCTGATGATAATTTGGCTTCCCACTTACATTTGCCTGCAGGGAAAGCACATGCTGGACAAGAAACTGGAGTACCCAGTCCACTCAATGATTACATTTCTCATTGTAAATTAATCAATCAGCCATTCTGGCTGATGCCGTTTTTAAAGTTCAGACATGAAACTATCACTTATAAGGCAGAGGCAAAGGAAATTAGGTGAAAATTCACCAGGAAATCAGCCTTCAGGCTGCCAAGGAGTACAATGACAGAACAGCTGTGCAAACACCACAGGTAACGTCCGGAAATGGGCTCCTGACAAAGCCATATTACACAGCATGGCTCTCCCCACATGAAGTGCTCCCTCTCACATTTTTCTCCATTGTTAAATTCCCCTCAAATAGCCCAGCAAAAAGTCAGCATCAAATGTCAGTCATCAGAAACTCCTGGAAACCCAGGTCTGGAGAGAAGGAAACATCTATTTTACTGAATCCTTTACCCTTCCTGTTATGGACTGAATTGTGTCCCCCCAAATTTGTGTGTGGCAGCCCTAATCTCCACTATCTCAGAATGTGACTGTATTTGGAGACAGTGTCTTTAAAAATGTAATTAATATATCAAAGAGAGATCTGCACTCCCATGTTCATTGCAACACTATTCACAATAGCCAAGGTTTGGAAGCAACTTAAGTGTCCATCAACAGATGAATGGATAAAGAAAATGTGGTACATATATACAAAGGAATACTATTCATCCATAAAAACATGAGATCCTGTCATTTGCAGCAACATGGATGGAACTGGAGGTCATTACGTTAAGTTAAATAAGCCAGGCACAGAAAGACAAACTTCACATATTCTCACTTCTTTATGGGAGCAAAAATCAAAACAATTGAACTCATGGGGATAGAGAGTAGAAGGATGGTTACCACAGGCTGGGAAGGGTAGTCGGGGGTGGGGGGCTGGGGAGGAAAGTGGAGATGCTAAATGGGTACAAAAAAATGGTTAATAGTTAAAATGAATGAGGTCTAGTATTTGATAGCACAACAGAGTGACTACAGTCAACAATAATTTATGGTACATTTAAAAATAACTAAAAGAGTATATAATTGTGCCATTTGCAACACAAAGAAAGGGCGGATGCTTGAGGTGATAGATACCCCATTTTCCCTGATGTTATTATTCCACTTTGCATGAGATATCAAAATATCTCACATACCACATACCCCCAAAATACATACACCTACTATGTACCCACAACAATTAAAATTTAAAAAAAATTAAAGCCCATAAGGTAAACATAGTACTCAATAAATATTTGTTGAATAATAAATATTAAACCTAAAAAAAAACAACAAAAACAATGAGAACAACATAATTAAGGTTACAAGAGGTCATTAGTGTGGGTCCTAGTTGAATATAACTGGTGTCCCCATGAGAACAGGTGATTAGGACACAGACACACACAGAGGAAAGAAATGTGAGGGCACATTGAAGATGGCCATCTACAAGCCAAAGAGAGGGGCCTCAGATGAAATCAACCCTGCCAACGCCTTGATCTCAGACTTCTAGCCTCCAGGTCTGTGAGGAAATAAATTGCTGTTGTTTAAGCGCCCCCAGTCTGTGGTACTTTGTTATGGCAGCCCTAGCCAAAAAATACACTTTCACTGAGATTCTTTCCTCCAAACATTCCAAACAGAAGATGCCTACCTGGCACCTTTAACGACCTGGAAAACTGTCCACTGCCGTCATCAGGAATGCCTTTTAGTCCATCATGCTTATCTCCACTCCAGTTACTCAGGTGGGTGGCTTTGGAGCCCCATATGTGATAAACGTCATCTACTCTTGCTAAAGTAACCACAGCCACAGTGTTTGAGGCATCAGCGCTTGAAAGCGTAATGCCTTTACTACCTGCACAAAGTCTTTGACACAGACAAGATGAAGGACTCACATAATGAAAGCACAAAAACTTATGATTATCCTAATTTTGTCTTGATATTTTACAAAATTTCTGTAAAAATCAATACCCTGTTGGATAGGTGAGCCAAGGAGAGTCAGAGCACTGTCCAGCTAGTTCCTGAAGATATGAACCATGGAACCATAACAATTCATTTGAAAAACTCCTAAACCTCTCTTATTTAACGACTTGTTTCTGAATGGGTGGAGTTTCTCAGTTACAGACTTACAGTTTCAAGATTTGCTTGCACACATGGGTGTTTTTTGGTAAAAAAAACAAAAGTCTCAGTGAAAACCAGTTTGAAAAACTGGAAGCCTTTCAGTTTGCAACTGGAACTGCAGTCAAATAGGTTTTACCACTGCTTCACTTGCTTTTTGCTTGTTTGTTTGTTTTGTTTGTTTTGTTTGTTTTGACCATTTCTTATTTTGTGAGAAGCAACACTAACTGAAATACACCACATTTGAGGAGTAAAATGTTCTTAATCCCCAACACTCAATGTCTGTTGCAATTCAGTCTCCCATTAAAAATGTTCCTGTTCCATCAACAGTTATAAGTCATGTGAATAATATGGATCCTTGATATGACGTGATGGAAATGGCGCTTTACCTATATGGTCTTCTTCAGAAAAACACATAACTCCAGTCTACTAATGAGAAAAGTGTGAGACAAATCCTGTGTCACCATGTGAGAGAAATTTGACTAAATGCCTGACCAATACTTCTCAAAGTTGTGAAGGTCATCAAAAACAAGGAGGGTTTGGGAAACTGTCACAGCCTGGAGGATACTAAAGAGATAAGAGAACTAAATGGAATATGAATCAAATCCTGGAACGGAAAAAGAACATTAGATAAAAATGAAGGAAATTTGAATAACATATGAACTTTAGTTCATAATAATTTGTCAATACTGATTTACTAATTGTAACAAATACACATGGTCTATTAATTGTAACAAATAGTCATTATGATGTTATCAATAAGGGAAATTGGCTGTGGGGTGTATGGGAAGTCTATATACTATCTTCACTATTTTTCTGTAAATCTAAAACTGTTCTAAAATAAAAGGTTTATTTTTAAAGCGTACCCTGTTTTAACTCTCCCCAATGGCCATGGTTGTCTGTAAGTGGCTCTAATATGTAGCCAGTCTTCTCCAAGATTCTAATATGTGACTCCCCTCCTCTTCTGATCCCTCTCCCAGTGCAACTTCTGCACATATTTCATGTAAGCACTTTATCTTTCAGTAATAAGAGCTTCTTTTAACTCTCAACAGTCATTTGAAGGTTGCTGCTCCCTCTTCTCTTTAAAACATACTTTGGTGGAGGCTTCCTATCATCATCTCATCCACTGCACAGCACATGACTCTTGTCTTGATGTTTTCTCCATTGGGATGTCTACAACTTTAATTCCTGGGGCATCTTTCTCACAATATAAGCCCCAAGTTTTCATTAAATAAAGCCCTTTGGGGCCCAAAGTCAGCTGCTAGAAGCAGTAGAGAGATGCCAAGAGGCCCCACACTAAATCAGTGTGAGAGAAATCAATACCAGGAAGAGCTGGGTATAAATGTTTTCAGCCCTTAGCATTAAAGTCCCGCAATGCTAAAAGCATCCAGATGCATGCCACCTGGGATCCACAGTCCCTAAAGAGAGTATTCTTTTCCTGTTGAATCATTTGGGGTTCAGGTTATTTTTTTGTTGCTTTTATTTGGTTGGTTTTTAACTAATCAAAAAGCAGTGTGTGTTTGCAGAAAAAGCCTCTTGGCCTTGATATTCAACTCACAGTCCAGTTGACTTGCTGTATTCAGAGACGAACAGACCTTGATCTTCATTTATTATTCAATAAGAAGAATACAATTAGCCTGGAGTTGGTTTTTAGACCCAAACACAAAGAAAGGCCCACATATCCGAGGAGGAATAATTCCACTCTCCCTATAACTGATGTGATGATAGAGCAAGTAGCAGGCAGCAAATCGATATTCTACCATCCTTCTCAATGCCAGGATTAGAGGGAGTCTTTGCCTCTGTTCGGAAAGCAGGAGAAGATAGACCTGCCTTGCAAATATTTACTGAAGGGAGTCCTTTTTACTTTGCAAATCATTGATTTACAAAGTGTATGAGTGCTAAGAGAAAGAAAGCTTATGAAATTCCAACGATTTATGCTTAGCACAGAAGCAAAGCTAATTCTGGGAACAACTGAGTTTCCAGTCCTGGAAAGAAGAAAGTTTAAGCCTCCAGCAAGCCAGGTAGAATCTATGGAAGCCCTCTAAGAAAAAAAAAAGAAGTAAAATAAGCCAGGCAGAGAAAGACAAAATCTCTGTTCGCACTCATATGTGGGAGCTAAAAAAAGTGCATCTCATGGAGGTTGAGAGTAGAATAATCGATTCCAGAGGCTGGGAAGAGAAGGGGGAGGAATGATGAGGAAAAGCTGATTAATGTATACAAAACAGTTTGATAGAAGGAGTAAGTTCTTATATTTGACAGTACAGTAGGAAAATTATGGTTAACAATAATTTATTGTATGTTTCAAAATAGCTAGAAGAGAAAAATTTGTAATGTTCTCAACACAAAGATCAATGTTTGAGGTGATGGATATCTCAATTACCCTGATTTGATCATGGCACATTGTATACATGCATTGAAATATTATATATATATTCCAAAATATCTACAACTATGATATATCAATTAAAGATACAAAAAAAGAAAAGAAAAAAATCCCATAACAGAATTGTTATGATTCACATTTGTGTGTGTGTATATATATATATATATACACACACACACACACACACACACACATATATACACAAAGACATATATATTCCAGTGACCTTTATGGAAATAACATGCTTCAATTTATATCAAATAATCATTATTATCAATAAAATTCATAGATACATAACTGCATCATATGATCAGATCAGTGCACAATAATTGTATGCCCTGAACAACAGTTTCCATTTGTTGTGCCAGGCAGTATGATAAAGACTTTCACGCATGAGCTCAGTCAAACCTCACAAGAACCCCATGAAGTAGATATCACCATCATTATTTCCATTTTATGGCTGAAGATACTGTTCCCAGTGGGATCAGAAAAAAGTAAATAATTCCCTTAAGGTCTCTCCACTGGTTAGAAAGAGAACTAGGATTTCTTTGTGTTGGGTGTCTCTGGAGCCCAACACAAAGCCACCATGCTAAGGGTTCTCTGTCTCTCTAACCCATACCTGAATTTCCTTTAATATGTAAGCCCTCCCACCATCTCCAGGCAGCTGTTAGGAACACTTCAACTCAAGTGGCCCATGCAGCGGGTGCGGCAACAAATTTTTTTCCCACTGGAAGAAAACTAGCAAGAGTAGGGAATACCTTTGTGGCCCATAAATTGATGCTACTGCCACCTCCAAATATTGTTGGGAATTCTGCAGAAATAATTTGTGTTTTTATAAGGGCAAAAACAAAAAACAAACTCTCAAACTTTGGCATGCTTCAGCATCATCAGGAGGGTTTGTCAAAGCCACAGGCTATTAGACCCCATTCCCTAGAGATTGTTTCCATGCTTTGAAATGCCCCCAAATCTGCATTTCTAATAAGTTTTCCAGGGATGCTTATGCTGCTAGTCCAGGCCCAGGGTTGGAGGATCCCTGCATTAGACTATCTGATTAGCATAAACATTATTTAGTTTGTCATACAGACCAAGCAAAAGCAAGTGTGAATAAATTCTCAAAACACAAAGATAGCAGGCAATGTCCAGAGTCACGGCTCGCTTCATGAGCATGACCACTGCAGTTGCACAGGGCCCTATGCTCAGAAAAGCCCTGCCCTAGGGGTTTAATACCCTGATTTCATCTTTGAATTTGTGTTTTGTAAGTGAAATTCAACAGGACAGTGGCGCATGGTTGGTGGGCTTGAAGCCTTGGTGTGGCCCTGTCTCCTGCTACCTCTCCACCCTTCAAGGATGGTTCTCAGTCCTTACTGTTCCCTGTCTCCTGGTGCCCCAGACAACCGCAAACCTGCCCCACAACCACTTCCACCACATTCCACTGCACCCCCCCCCAATCAAAGGGGCCTGGGCACTGATGCAGGAAGGGTCAGGGTTGGGTGCAAGTCCCAGTGGCTTCTCCCGTGGGGTAAGGTATCTATAATCACCCCTAGTCTGGGCTGACAGTGCCACAGTGCATTCTGCTGGCAACTCAAACTTAGGACTATGCCATTCAGAGACAGAGATGTTGGTGGGAAAGACCTGTCCTTCTTCTAAATTTTAAAATATTCAAGTGGTTGAGTTACAGACTCCTAAAGGAGAAACAATTTGAGTTGAATAACACCTCTAAAATGAAAAGATTCTCCAGACTTTTGCAAATAAGCTTTGAATGAGGTATTTCCGGGACTCTTCCAGCTATTCAAGTGATCACAAAGAAAAGAGGCATTTGAAAGTCTTGAATGAAGCTTTTAACAGGAACTTTATATTCTCTCTGTCTTCTCTCCCACCATAGCCAATTCATCTACAAGTGTGTCTAATTATTTATGTGCATCTTCATGGTTTGAGGACTACTCTAGACTCATGTTTCTCAAACAATTAAAGTACATATAAACCACTTGGAAATGTAGATTCTGATTCAGTAGACCTGGAGTAAAACCCAGGAATCTGCATTT
The DNA here is from genome assembly GCF_043159975.1 of Macaca nemestrina. Taxonomy (NCBI): domain Eukaryota; kingdom Metazoa; phylum Chordata; class Mammalia; order Primates; family Cercopithecidae; genus Macaca; species Macaca nemestrina. Next base: position 71,210,349 of record NC_092128.1, read on the forward strand.
CTAATAAGCTTCCAGGTGACGGTGATGCTGCTCATCTATTCTAGATCCTTGTCCTCCAGATATGGTCTACGGACCAGTAGCATCAGCAATACCTAGGAGTTTGTTAGAAATTTAGAATTTCTGGCCCCAATCCAGACCTACAAAAAAAATCTGCATTTTAATAAGGTATCTGGGAGATTCAAAAGCACACTAAAGCAGAAGCATTACCCTAAGCCTTCTGAATATCTTTCTCCTCCCATTTCTCCTGCTTTCCAAAGCCACAAGATGGGGATCTGTCACTGAGACTACTGGTGACTGTCCCAAATTTATAATCTGGTAGGTTTTAGGAAAGACACATTCAATGTTGTTTTATTCTTTATCCTGACTCTTCCACCACGTCCTGGGATAGGAGAACTTCTGGCAGTGACCTAAGACTCATCTGTAGCTTCAATTTTTATAAAATACTAGCAGGACCAACGTTCTCATTATATAGAGGAGGCTCAATCTGGACAGGAGGTATCTATAGGGAATCATAGAGTGCACTTATCCATTGGACTGTGAATAGTTGCAAGTTATTCATAGGCTGAGAGAATAAGAAAAGTTCAACAGAAGAGGTCTACAGTTTCTGCAACACAGTATTAAGCGGGTATATTTATGCTACTCGCTCTGAGAAGTTTTATGGCAGAGTGGTTAGGAACACACAGAGACTCCAGAGACAGACTGCCTGGATTCAAATAGTACTCATGCCCCTACAAGCTGTGTGACTCTGGACCAATTACTTAAACTCTCTTTGCCTCTATTTCCTCCTTTAAAACAGATGTGATAACAGTACCTACTTCATAAGGTTTTATGAATATCAAAGTCATAAGATCCTTGGAATCATGGCTTGCATAAAGTAGTAAGCTTTGCAAAGATGTCTTAATGCAAACTTGGAAATACAGCTAAATTTTAAACGTTCATTTTCAGGGCTTCAACATTTCTATAACTTTGCTTAATTGAATTTGTTGCATTATAATTGAGGACACATTTTGCATTCCATAAGAGAGAAGAGATCCTATCTCAAGTATCAGGGACATCCTTGTATTTAACGCAGCAATTAACACATCTAACAAGACGCTTGAAAGGAGGACTTGCAGGCTGCAAGGACCCTTGAAAGGGGGACCCTTGGTCCCGAGACCCTGAAGGTGTGGCCCTGAGTCTATCTCTGTATTTCATTGTCATCCACCTGGCAGAGGAGGAAAATTCAAAGTACACCTTCAAGTTCCCACATAAGCAGAAAGGCTCACCAGTTTAAAAACCAATTTATTTTACTTTAATATTCACAGATCGTTATTTTCTGAACAAACATCTATCAAAAGCTGCCAAGGTACTGCAGAAAATGAACTTTAAAATTGGGTGTTGAGCAATTAAATCTCACTCCATAAATTGGCTAGGATCCATGTAATAAATTAGAATATACAAACACTGCTTTTCCACTTAAATAAAAACCTAAGGGGAAACCCCGTGTAACAGAGACCATCAGATTTCAACACCCTTCTCCACCCAAGATATTGAAGATAGGATCAAATATATTGCAAGATGTCTGCCACACTCACAGGCTGTTCAGATGCCTGCCCGACACAGCTGCCAGTTTTTCCTGTGCTCTATCAATTATTTCTTTGTTTTGCCTGGATGGTGCTTGTAAACTCTTCAAGGTGTGCTCCTGGGCAGTTATGCGCATTTGAGAATTTTCCCTTCTGATCCCTACTTGGCTGTCTGTGGACCAAAACTGATTTGCAGGCAAGGGAAGACTGCTGAAAATTTCATGACATTTAGATTTTTATAAAGCATATGCTGGTGGCTCAATAGGTTTGCTTACCTTGGATTAAAACCTATTAACGTTCCAGCGTTTTCCTCTCTGTGAGATTCATTTCTGACTCGCTTGTGGTGACTTGCAGAGCGCTTCATTACAGCTCAGGGGCACAACTGATGCCGCACAAGCCATTAAAAATGAGTTTGCGAGAGTACAAAAAAGAAACCTTTGTAGACGAGGGCCAATTTGTTTCGAAGGCGATGCACTGTAAGAGCATTCACAAAGCGGCAAGCATTATCTCAGATTCAAGCTATGCCGTTTTCTCTCCTATTTTTAAATACCAAATAGAGAACTGGGAGAGTCCTTTCTTTGTGACAGCAGCTTTGGTTCCTGCCCTTATTTTCTGCCATTGTAGCTCCAGTTAAGCTGTGAGAACAGCCCTGTGGGGTTTTTGGGGTTTTTTTTCCATTGGATAAAATCGATGTTTGTTTGGGGTCCTTATGAGAGTCATCTTATTCTCTATGCCTCAGTTTCTTTATATGCAAGATATATCCAATACCAAACTCACAGGTTATTGGGAAGGGCGGGAGATCTAATGAATATAATTTTTATAAGTGAAAATGAGTACTCAATAAAGCACAAATAATAATTTTTGTTGTTATTAAACCAGGCACATTTTACTATTTGCCACCTCAAGATTCTCCCATAGTTTTTCCTAAGTGATTGCAATTTAATTTGTTTTTAATTAGCCCTCATTATTTGCATATTCATCCAGGTTGCAAGCTCCAAGACAAATACCTTTGGATCCGGGTTTCTCAACCTCCGCAATATTGACATCTTGAGCTGGACAATTCTTTCAGGGTAGGGACTGTCCTGAGCATTACAGGACTTTTCATGAAATCCTTGACCTCTACCTGTTAGGTGTCAGCATCCCTCCCCAATCTCCACAGTTGTAACAACCAAAAGTGTGTCCAGCCTTTGCCAAATGTCCCCTGGGGAACAAAATAACCCAGTAGAGTACCACTGCTTCAGAGTTTATCTAGCTGGTGTTGTCTTTGGTTGCATTTACTGTACATGTAGAACAGCAAGATCACTTGAACTGGTGAAAGCTATACAAACCAGTGACACACCCTAAGAACATATTACAATTTGTAAGACAGAGATATTAACCAGGACTGAAGCCTAATAGTGGCCACTAAAGTCAAGAATGAGACTGAGACCATCGACAGCAACTTTTGAGTAAGATTAGGGGAGATAGGAAAGCAGCTCAGAATGAGTCCGTAGAACTGCGTGGATACATCCACCTAATAGTGAAGAATACTTCCCCACTCCAGGGGCCAGAAGAGAAGAAAGAGAGAAAAGTATCCAGGATAGAGCTGACCAAAGGGAAGAGGTGACAGGGAAGGGAGACAGCTTTCATGTCAAGTAGAGGGCAGCTGAAGAGTAAAGAGCACAGGGCAATATAATATACCACAAACAAAACAGCAAGAAAAATGGAGAAAAGATGAGAGAAGGAAGGACAGAAATGAAGCAAAATTCATAGTAAACATAGAGGAAAGAAATGGGGGCAAAGCCTACAGGTGTAAAGATAACACCTGACTTCCGAGTTTATCTGGGTCAAGTGTCAGCCCACGGGAAGCTCCACACTGGCCTCCCCACCCTGTAACTGCCTTCTTTCTACCACTGGTGCGGCCTCAATGAACTGGATCTGCTTTTTCACAGGCTGCTCTGCCCATGGAGTCATGCAGTCAGGGGCCAGCTGGTCAAGAGGGACAGCATCTGTTGCTCTGCCCATGCCTGGACCCAGATTCTATCCTTTCCCCAATCAAATCTAGTAAACTCAATAGCTCCTGGTTCCCAATGATAGCCAGGTAGCAACACCATATTAGGCTCATTTGAAGCATAGAATGGATGTACTGATGGTATCCAGTCCTTAGTCCAACCTTCAAAGGCCTCCAGACTCTGCCTTTGCCTTCTTTCCAAACTTGTCCATTCTCATTCTGATATTTTCCAACTGTACTTTTTAGAAACTTGGAGTGCACATTTCTTTTTTATTACAAGCATGAAAATTTAGATTTTCACAAGTTAGAGAGTGTTTTTTTTTATTATACTTTAAGTTCTGAGATACATGTGCAGAACATGCAGGTTTGTTACATAGGTATACATGTGCCATGGTGGTTTGCTGCACCCATCAACCTGTCATCTACATTAGGTATTTCTCCTAATGCTATCCCTCCCCTAGCCCCCTACCCCCCGACAGGTCCCAGCGTGTGATGTTCTCCTCCCTAGGTCCATGTGTTCTCCTTGTTCAACTCCCACTTATGAGTGAAAACATGCAGTGCTTGGTTTTCTGTTCTTGTGATAATTTGCTGAGAATGATAGTTTCCAGCTTCATCCATGTCCCTGCAAAGGACATGAACTCATCCTTTTCTATGGCTGCATAGTATTCCATGGTGTATATGTGCTGCATTTTCTTTATCCAGTCTATCATTGTTGGGCATTTGGGTTGGTTCCAAGTCTTTGCTATTGTGAACAGTGCTACAATAAACATATGTGTGCATGTGTCTTTATAGTAGAATGATTTATAATCCTTTGGGTATATACCCAGCAATGGGATTGCGGGGTCAAATGGTATTTCTGGTTCTAGATCCTTGAGGAATCACCACACTGTCTTCCACAATGGTTGAACTAATTTACATTCCCACCAACAGTGTAAAAGTGTTCCTATTTCTCCACATCCTCTCCAGCATCTGTTGTTTCCTGACTTTTTAATGATTGCCATTTTAACTGCCATGAGATGGTATCTCATTGTGGTTTTGATTTTCATTTCTCTCATGGCCAGTGATGATGAGTTTTCTTTCATATGTTTGTTGGCCACATAAATGTCTTCTTTTGAGAAGTGTCTGTTCATATCCTTTGCCCCCTTTTTAATGGGGAAAACTAGGTAGCCATATGCACAAAACTGAAACTGCATCCCTTCCTTACACCTTATACAAAAATTAACTCAAGATGGATTAAAGACTTAAATGTAAAATTGAAAACCATAAAAACCCTAGAAGAAAACTTAGGCAATACCATTCAGGACATAGGCATGGGCAAAGACTTCATGACTAACACACCAAAAGCAATGGCAACAAAAGCCAAAATTGACAAATGGGATCTAATTAAACTAAAGAGCTTCTGCACAGCAAAAGAAACTGTCATCAGAATGAACAGGCAACCTACAGAATGGGAGAAAATTTTTGCAATCTATCCAACTGACAAAGGACTAATATCCAGAATCTAGAAAAACTTAAACAAATTTACATAGAATGTATATTTCTAAAAACTTGTTCTCTGCTAATTAATCACCATTATGATCACTCCATCCAGAATCATCTCTCCTTAATGAAGAATCTCTCCTAATACATTTTATAACTCTTATAGCATTTAAGCACATATTCTGTTTTATTATGGAATTTCTGTACATTGCCCTCCCTTCTAGAGTATAAGTTCCTACAGTGAGCACCTAGAATATAGTGTTAACTAAATACCAGATAAAGAACAGAAGGGAAGGAGGTAGCTGAGTCTAATGAGTCCAAGTACTAATAGAGAGGAAATGGAAAGAGAAGGATTAAGAAAAATGAGAGAGGAAGAGGAGTTTAAACAGCATATTTTACTAAGAAAAATATTATTCATCTACATTCTCTGGTGAGCTACATTTCAGAGCATTTAATGTAACTATTTTAGTGCCACTAATCAGTGTTTTTTTAAAACTCCTAAAGAAGTGAAGTGGAAAATGAAGTTGCTGATAGTGTTAAGTAATATTTATCTTTAGAAAACAAAGAAAATGTCTTTAAAATGAAAGCATAAAAACTTGACATATATTCCTAGAAAAATACTGGCAAAAATCATTTCAATAACAGTTCCAGAGACTGTGATAACTCATTTGTTTTATGACATCAACTATCCCCACAAATAGTCAAGAACCAAGCAATACAGAAAGACAAAGAGACACTATAAAGTCAATAGACTAAATTTCATGTAGTTTACAAATGGACAGATATAGTTTGGACATTTATCCCCTCCAAATCCCATGTGGAAATGTAATCCCCAATATTGGAGTTGGGGCCTAGTGGGAGGTGTTTGGGTCGTGGGGGTGGATCCCTCATGGCTTGATGCTGTCCTCATGATAGTGAGTTCGCACAAGAGCTGGTTGTTTAAACATATGTGGCAGCTCCCTCCTCTCTTTCTTGCTCCTGCTTTCACCATGTGACAGGCAAGCTCCCGCTTTACCCTCTGCCATGAGTGAAAGCTCCTTGAGGCCTCCCAAAGCAGAGTAGATGCCAGCACCATGCTTCCTGTACAGCCTGCAGAATCATGGCCAATTAAGCCTCTTTTCTTTATAAATTACCCAGTCTCAGGTATTTCTTTATAGCAATGCGAGAACGGCCTACATCATAGACCAAGGGTTAGAACCTTTCTACCCTCTCTTCACACATTTTTCTAGCAAGAACAGGCAGAAAATATTTTGTTACATATAGGTAATTATGGCAGCATTAGAAAGTGGAAAGAGGGGTTTCTGGAAGAATGCCGGGAGCATCAGGAAATGACTTCTCACACAGGAGACCTGTGATCATGGCCTTGGCTCCACCTTCAGAGGCTGATCTCCAGAAAAACTCCTTTCCATGAAAAAGAAGGTCCCTTAAATCCAGAGGAGCTAGGCACAGCCGGACAGATTATCTGAGTTTCTCAACTTAACAAACTTTATATACCTTTCTGCTGGTCTCAGTGTGTTCTCGTGCTCTTCAAAGACTGTTGCATGTAGACCTCAGCCTCGGTTTCCTCTGATGTTTGGTGGTCTTCTTGAGACCCTTAGAGGGAAAGCCTGTGCCTCCATGCTCGTGTTCAGCTGCCTGAATCCATGTGGCCACACAACCAAAGATCTGGATGGAGACCTGAGACCACAATTCTCAGCTGGCACAACTTGGTGGTTGACACAGCACAACAGAGGAGGAGAAGCTGGAAAAATTCCAAAAAAGTGTATCTAAAAATCTAAAAGGGCAGAGCAGTTAAGAGATATTAGTGCAGAGACAAACAGTCCTATATAGCTCAATATCTCCCAGAGTCACTCCCACAATAATAAAAGCACTGCATAGCAGGCGGAATTCAAATCTTTAGGTTTGGGTCCCCAGCATTTAGTATGTGGTACAGTACTAAATAAAAGCTTATTTAATTAAATTGTACATTAATAACTTATCAATAAAAGGTAATCTTATGTTTGATATACTATGCTTAAGAAAGCAAAAAAAGGGAGTCATTATTTTAAATAATTTCTAATCCATGTAATTAAAATGAAAACCATTTGGGCATCTGAATTATAAGTTTTGGTTACCTGAAAAACTCACTTATATGGAACCACCTATAAAAAAGACATGCCACGACTAGACTCAGATGACAATGGGTTTTATTTGCTATGGACTAGCCTTACTAGAAACAAGACTTTAAGACATACTTATCATTAAATTGGGAAAATATGGCCTTGAATTATTAGACCACACAATTATTGTGTGGGTGGACAATTGGATAGTAAGTCACTTTCTTAGCTTAGCATCAGTGAAGTAGATAGAAAAACTAGGAAGTTATTAATTCTGAGATAATATAGATATTCTTTGGAAAATCACAAATAGTCCTCAGTTTTCACCATTCCTGGAAACCAAGTAATAAAGAAGGCCAGGTTTCCCACTTGAAAAATGAAATAATCAGTGGTTACTTTCCTGCCCAAGTATTCAGTATTAAGGAAACCATAAATATGAATGACAACATATCTTAATCATCAACTATACCTCTTAAATTGTTTAAAACACTGGGCTGATTCTTCAAGCCTGAGGGGAAAAAAATAAGTTGAAATGTATTGTTTGCCCTAAACAAGAAAACTCTGTAGCCCAAAACAACAGTATGGAAGAGCTCAGTGGATCAATAAATATTTGTCGTGTAAGGCATTATGCTTGGTACTGAAAGAAATTCAAAAGATGATTCCTACCCTCAAGGAGTAGTCTGGTCAGGGAGACAGACACTTACATAATTAACTACTATAATACAATGTAGGAATGGTTTAGTACCAGAAGGGAGGATGACAATAACAGCCAGCATTACCGTACTTTCTGTGTGCTTGGTACTGTTCGAATTGCTTTACCCAAGTGAATTTATTTAATAAGTAAGCTTGTGAGGTGGATACTAATACTAACCCCTTTTTACAGGTGACAAAATGGAAAGAGAGGGTAGTTAGGTCACACAACTGGTACATGACAGTGTGCCACTGAGCAAATTACTTTTGACTGCTGCAGGATGCAAGAGGACCTCCTGGGAAAGTTGGCATTTGTGCTGGATCTAGAAGAATAGATAGCTCTTGAATTTGTAGAAGGTTGAGGGAGAACATTCCAAGTAGAGGTAAAAAAACACAAAGTCTGGGAGATGGGGACTTGTGAATCACATGGCAAGTGTATCACCCAAAATCCTTTTACTGATTTTAATTCAGAGAATGGAGTGTATTTTAAAGAAAGCTCTTCAAACCTTAACTTATCATCTTCATCTACCTAGCTCCTAAGGTAGAATTCAGAATATAATCCAACACCCCATCTTCATTCCTAACCCACACCATCACCACTACCCACATACCCAGATTATCACCCTCCTCTCCATTCTCACAACCACTGCCTCAGTTTAACCACTACCTTGTGACATCCCACCTATACCATGTGGTAGCCTCCTACCTTGAGTCAGATCTTTGGTCTCTAAACAATCGAATCTAGTCTCCATATCAACACTGAGTATCTTTCTAAAATGCCATCTGGTCAAAGTGCTCCCCCACCTACAGGATTAATTCAAATTTGTTATTGAGTCATAAAAATCCACTTGTGATCTATCCTCTGCCTACCTTTCCCATCACATCTTCTGACATTTTCCCAAAGGTATCCTTTATTCCAGCCACAGTGAAATACTTGTTCTCTGAAAGTAACATGTTCTCTATAGACAGCTTTCTACCCTGAAAACCTGTTCCCACCTTACCCCCTACCCTTTCAGTCCTTAATTCTACTCTGAAAATTCCTGTTCAGGTGATTCAGCCTGCATTCTTTTTGTGGAAGTCTTTGATGACAACCCAGTGCAAGTTAGGGGATTTTTTTCCCCTAGACTCCCATAGCATATTATTTGAGTCCCTATTTTACGATTTCCCACATTACATTATATTGTTTCTTCATGTCTCATTACTCTCCAGATTATAAACTCTTTACAGGGAGGCGCCTTGAGACTCTCTTTACCCGTATTTCCCACTGCTCACTCCATGTTTGATAAATGCATGAGTCATTGGATTCTAGAATGCTGGGACTATGGACATAGCCAGCTCTAGCCTATCTTACCTACTCTCTCCTTTAAAGGAAACCTCATTACTTTCTCTGCTGGATCTGTTTCTAAATCAAATTAAGATAGCAAGATAATTACATATTATTGTCAATACTACAAATAACATTGTGTTATCATTTTTAAAGCTGCAAAACAGAGAAGCTAGCTTAAAATGTTCAAAATCTGGTTATTCCAGACTGAAGAAGGAGATTTATACATTTAATTTTAATCCAAAATGTGCTGAACCCTCAAGGACTGGCAATGATATCTTCATTTCAAAGGGAAGGTTATAGTTAGACCATAAAATTGTTTGATATTTGGATTCTGTTCATAATCCTGCCATATAAATTTACGGACTGATTTGTTTTTACATATCTCTGTCATCCTAGTTATTTTTATTTTTCCAATGGCATCTGCTTTTTGTTTGTTTCTCCCCATCCCTGACTAACTTAAATCCAATTTACTGACACCGTTGGCTGAACAGTTGCAGGACTCCTTTGCCCTCGCTGCTTTTGTCCTTAGGATTGCTCTTTCTCCTTTGCTGCAATCCCCAGACCTTACTGGGACGACTCCAACCTCCAGCACTCAGGTCCTGCTTCTTATATTTCCCCAAAGCTGATTAATGGTGGTTTCTGCTTCTGGATTGGTAGTGGTGGTTTAGTATGAATGGGACTACTTAATAACAACAGTTGTGGCAGTAGTAATATTTACTGAACATTTGCTATGTGCCAGATACTCTGCTAAACAACTATCCACACAGATTGTCATAGTTCATTTTCATAGCACTGCTATGAGAGCTAGTGAGTGAAAGAGCTCAAATTCAAACCCACACCCATCTGATTACAGAATAAAGCAGCAGCTCTCTAGCAGGGCTTGTGAAGAAAAAAGGTGAGAAATTCCATCTCAGTTCCTCTACCTGATTAGAGGTTCCCCTCCCCATCTTCTCACCTCACCACCTGCCTCCCTGATGGACCACTGATTGAAAGGACTGTTAATGAGATTGTTGCTGTCTCTCCACTTTATCTCTACCTTTTCTCTTTGCCAGGAGGGAGCCAAGCAGGCAGTGGTTCTTCCCTCCATTTTTATGGCTGGACTGCTCAGTACACAGTAGTGTCATAAAACACACGTGTACACACACACACACACAGAGCACAAGTATGCACCACCAAGGTTTTAAAAACAGCTCTGAAGAGATACTTTTCCTGCACAATCAACATGTCACTTCTGCTTAACTCCTGTTGTCTTTTCTGTTGACCCCCCTTGATTCCTGATCCCAGGTACATCTCTGCCAAATAAATGCATTAAAACAACAATAACCTCTCATTGTTATCATTTTGCAAAAGAAACAATATTTTAAACACCAAACTAGACATAGTCTCAGATTAAGCAAAATAAATTTACCTTTATGAAAAAATATAGGCAGACTCATCTCCCAATACTAAAGCCATGTAGCCTACCACGATCTCAATGCTTAGATTGAGAAACAAACCTGGAACAACTCACAGGCTCTCCAGTGCCAACCATTCTGCGAGACTGATGTCTGCACTTCCACCCTCCAGATTTGGGAGAGATTTGAAGTAGTTCCTCTTCACAAAAAGGTAGGCCTCCTTGGCTTACATCACCTCCCTATTCTTTTTACTCATTCGTTGTTCAGAGAGTTAACCGACCCTTTTCTGAGCTACTCCAGGATGTTGTGCAGACTTCTGTTCTTATTGTAGTATTTTTTGGTTACAGTTTGTCTGTCTCCTCCACTGAATTTTGAGCTCCTAAGGGCAAGGGTTTTGTCTATCTCATTTTGGATAGACACAGTACCACACAGTAGGTGCTCAATCTGTTGAACAGAACTGACCCTTCACAGAAGAAAAACAAGCTCACTAAATTAATGGGAGGAACAGAGCTCAATGAAGAGTTTGGCAGAATAATTTTGTTAATGATTTTTAAAATTTTGTCAGTAATTTAAGATGGCAATCATTTTGAAACAGTTATTTAATTATTGAGTCTTATTTTCAGTTAACGTAAGTTATACAAATTCCATTTCTAGATCTTTCCCTTTCCCACTGATGTCCCAAAGCAAAACAATAAAGCTAGAGACCAAAAGATCCTAATAGGGTCATTATTCTCATTTGAGAACAATAACCTTGGAATCTCACCAATCACAATATCAGTTAGAGATCTGTTAGTCATTAATGATAAAGTTCATGCAAAGTTAAAACAATGTCTTAGTCTCTTTGGGAGGCCCCATTGCTTAGTATGTTATCAAATAATATATACTGAGTGAATAGATTAATTATTTTGGCAGAAAAGTTAGTGTCCTAGTTTCTAAAAATAGAACAGTAATCCTCAGTATTTTTGTTTAGGGAAGTTGGGGGCAGGAGAGAGGAAGAGATGAGATAAGAATGAGCTGATAGATATATTTGATCCTCAGTGGTCTCACTTGAAATAAAGACATCACTTCCATGTTGTCTTGTCCTTTGATGCAAGTTTCTGAAAGACATCAGATTGATCAGAGACTGTCTACACTCAGCAGTCCAGACTTGATACTTTCTTAATCCATAGTCAAGAAACATGAAAGATATGCAAATTGTAAATTGTCTGTCTCTTCCATCTTCTCTTCTCCCTGAGTTCTATCTTTCTGCTTATCATGACTTAATATATTGATTCTTCATTCAAGTTATAGAATTAAATATTATGTCTGAAATACCACTGGATGCATTTTGAACTTCCCACCATGTACCAGGCACTATTCTAGGCATTGGGTATATTGTGATGAAGAAAATGAAGGTCATCTCTAATTTCATGGAGTTTTATTCTGATACGAAAGACAGATAGTGACCAAAGAAACAAACATGTACACAGTTTCACAGAATGATAAATCAAGACAGTAAAGTGGAGAAATGGAATAAAGATCACTGAGGAAGTAGGATACAGCCACCTTACAAATATAGTGACCAGGAAAAATATTTTTGAGGAGGTCTCAGTGCTAAAAAGAGCATTAATTCCTCCCTACTCAAGCCAACTTGCTCAATGACATTTGTCAATCAGAGTCATTTTCAGTTATAGCCTCCTTCAAAGAAGGGTTCATGTCAAAGTTCAGTGACATATAAGTGATGTTCTATAAGTGACCATTACCTGATTAATCTTCCTTGCATATTCACTAGAATCCCATTAAATGGAAAAATCACTGGGTTGCTCCAATAAACCTCTGACAGTTACACAAGAAACTTATTCCTCATCAAAGATTTACCCAAACTACCAGAGATCACCTGACAATGTGTTTTACTTTCTTTCACCCTAAATGCTCTTCACCCACTGGGATATTATCTGTTGACATGCAACATCTGTTGTTCATTTTCGAACACTAATCCCTGCGGTGTGTCCTTTGGGTGATCAAGCTTGCTCTAAAGCTTGCTATAAAATATTCAAGAAGATTTGGACTCGCCTATTTTTCCATTGACATTTTTACCCCTCCTTTGATTTCAACTTGATTTTATTTTTCCTTTGCTTTCCTTCCCACTATTTTACTTCTTTCTTTAAGTAGGGCTTTTCTGTACTTCTATGTGTACACACTGCTTTGACCACATGATCTTAAACTTATAAAGCTCACACAATTCAAGCAAGTTATACATTTAGAAAAAATCCCTTACACCAGCATTATTTTATTAGAAAATAAAACTTTTTAAAAGGTCAAATCTATTCTTCTGGGAAATACATGTTTTTCATATTTAGGGTGAATCAAAATTTATACTTCAGAGACCTGTCATAAACTCCTAGGTGTTAGGAACCCCTCCTTCACCACTGACTTTGAAGTTAGGAGTTTAAACCAAAGATAGTAAAAATAATCACACATATTTATACTTGTCCAATATCTTCATTCCAAGACATAATAACAACCTTCAAATAAATTAAACTTTCACTTTTTCACAGATAAATATTATGATGAATAAGTAGCAATATGTTAATCTGCCAGACACACAGTAAAAACTGTGCTAAAACTAAAATAACAGGTTTCCATGAATTATTTCTATTATATTTTCTCCTCCTTCTTCTTCCAAGAGTCCTCCCCTGCCCTATCTTTCTATTTGCTCTTAAGTGGCTAATTTTGATATGAAAGCCTTCTCTCTTCCAATCATTTCAATGACATTGCACTGAGATTGTTAACCAGTATGTCGCTCGATATTAAAACTACAACAGAATGTGTTCATTGGGAAGTATAATTTGTTTGACATTTTCATCTTTCCAGATGTTACAGAAGTTTCCTTTATTCACCAAGCCAAAGAACTGGGATACATAAATAGCTTTGAAATTGACAGTAATTTCAAAATAGTTTACAAAAATCAAATTCTTTCCCTGATTCCTTCTCCATGCCTTCTCTAAAAATTTCAGGAGCAACATTTCCTATGAGCAAAGTGCTCAAAAGTTAACATGTTCTTCACTTCTGGTACATTTTTAAAATTCCATAAAGTATGTCATAAGACTCTTCCTAAATCTTCAAAATTCCTGATCCTATGACCGATAAATTAATCAAAAGCCATATGTCATCTAGTGAGTCTCCCCAGGACATGATAGATATCCATGTGGCCTACAATCTAAATACTGGGCAGCTCAGGAATTCTGTGGAGGGAGAGAGGATGGAAGGAGAAGCAAAGAACTATTCACATCCCAGCTCCATTCATATCCATCCTGGTAACTCTGGGCAAGGCAAGTCTCCTCTACAGGCCTTAGGTTCAGGCAGAGATGGACTGAAATAAAGACTTTTTACTCTAATTTCCTTTCTTGTTTTAAAAGTATAATTTATTCATTTCTTGAAAGTCACCACTGGAAAGCAACAGGCAAAGTAATCGAGAATAAATAAGCCACACTGTGTGCTCTCTAGCCCCATTTTCACTTTAAACTGGCCCACCAGTACTCCTCACACAAATCAAGACAGCTGGGTTAATTCGAACCTTGTGGGGAAAGCATTTATATCACCACAGGAAGGCGAGTCAGAGTATTCAGCCTCTACTAGATTCATTAAAATGGGTACATAGACCAGAGACAACATCAAGTTAAGATTTTTCTAACACAGAGATCCAGCTCTTTCGATCATTAGAGAATGCTTCCGATTGGAGGAAGATTTAGGTGGCATTTCTCACCTAGTAGAGGAGCTGTTCTAGAAGCACTTTGATAGGCCAAGAGAATTAATTCAGGTGACCAGAGCAAGAGGTTTCCACATGTGCAGGTGGTGAAGCCCATTCATGAAACACTTCCCAACAGCCCACCCCATAAGGAAATACTGCCTCCAGATCTGTTTGAGCACGGCTGCTGTCCGGATTCCTCCTTAATGTGGAAAACCTGTGTTTCTGATTATTTTCCCAAAATTGGCATGAACTAGCAGTGAGTAACACATTGCAAAAGAGCTCTGTGCTGGGCAGCCACACAAGCTGCGGCCCTTCAAATCCCGTGTGGCAACACTAGGAAAGGGTCGGGCCTTCTGGCTCCCACCACAGTCCCACTGCAGAACAGCGCCATGGGGCCACCTCACACAGGCCTTCCCACCTGCCCACCCCACACTGGCTTTTCTAAGCTCCCTCTTGCTTTGCAAGGTCTCCCAGCTTCATTCACACTGCAAATTTCATTCCATTAGCATGTCGAAGCTTCCTCCCAGATTATTAATCAAGATGTGAAATGAGATAAAACCTAATCCACAGTCCCTCAGCTACAAATGCTCAAAGTCAGGCTCATTAAACATATCTGTCAACGATGGATTACACCAGCCTTAGGCCCAAAATTGATTGGAAGTCAGGAGGAGGCAGTGGGGTGGGGTTGGGGGGGAAGCATTTGGTTGCACAATATATTCGAAGGAAGGAATTCCTTTTAAGGTGTGGCCAATTAAATCTGTTCAGAGATAAGTATAGGCTATACAGTTTTATAGATTCTTTTCTCCAGTTGTTAATAGCAGCCGAAGTGATGGGAACACAGAACTAGTAATTCATGTACCATGTGTGTGAAAACCTGAAAATCATTATGAATGGAAGTAAAGCAATATGCCATCTTGGAAGCAAACCCAGTGAATTCCTGCATGGATTCAAATGCTATTTCCTTGTGTCAAAAAGAAAAAAATAAGAGAGAAAAAAATACTGAATTCTGTTTAAGTGTTTAAAGTCACATTTCACTAAGGTTCTTATCTATCATCCTGTCATTAGCATCCTCACCACCATCCCCATCCTGAGATACTTTGTATTTATATTGGGCTTTTCAAGTTCAAAGCACAAAGCAGACACACCAGGCAACTAATCACCTTGAGGGATGTGAGTTGGGTGGAATGCCTTCCCAGCAAATGCATTCCTAATGTGTCACTGGAGGATCCACTCAGTGGGAGTGTTCCTGGCCCACAATTTGATGTCATATGTTGGCATTTTGTCAGATTTCAAATATACATTTTCACCTACCAAACTGACAGCCCTATTTACTGAATCAAAGGAAAAGTGATTTTACCAATCTTTTAGCATTAAGAATTACTCTTCTCCATTTGGGTGTTTCTGGGTAGTAGCCACATTTTATACACATCAAAGGGAACAAAAAGCATGGGAGAAGTAAAATTAAATAAATATATTACTTGTTTTACAATGAGAAAGTGAGCAATAGGGAAAAAATCAAATCTGAAGAGATTTATAATGGGAAACAGATGTGGACGTGAAAGTGATTTGAAGTAACCGACAGGCTCCAGACATCTTCCAAGAATATGTTTCATATACATAAACATTTAACAGCACAATAACTGGGCCAAAATTGCCCAATTTCAAAACTTCACCTGCGTTCCTAAGTTTGCTTTTTATTCTTTGAGATTAAATAGGACAAGGAAAGTTTCCCATATTTGAGCTGTTTATTAACAATTATTTATGATGGACAATGAAATGAGGCATATCTGTTTTGCTTTTCTGTCCTGGTAGGTTTTATATTCTGCTTCCAATTCCCATGCCTCCGTGCTGTTCTATTTGAATTTCCAATGCAGCAGAGGAAATGGCTTCTAAAATATTAAAATCCTGTTTTCATTGACTTTCTTTACGCTTTGTGACCACATTTCTATTCAGATCAGGTTGCACAGCTTTTAACTTCTCCAAGTCTAAACTTAAAGTTAGAGCAACTTCATGGTACCCCTTAAGTGGATATCTCTTAATCTCTTATAACAAGGGAGAAAGCAGTCTGGAAACTTCAGAGCATCCAGGCCGATGGGATGACTCTTATTAAAAAAAAAAAAAAAAGATTTTTATTCCAGTTTTCTGGCGTTTTGAAACGGTTTTGAACTACAATTGCATTTTGAAACAGAGGCTCATCTAGAGCAAGACACCAGCCTGGTAAAGTTTCTAGGAGAACAAACTTGCCTGGGTTCACATGGCTGAAAAAGAAAGTCTCAGCCATGTCCCCAGTACTCACCCTGTGATTTTTCTCCTGACCTCCAATTTTGCTTTCTCTAAATCTCAATTTTCTACACAGGAATTCTTTTTATTGTTCTCATATTATCCCTTTTGCATATTGCTTGGCCTCCCTGAAAACCAAGCAACGCAGTCAAGGAAAATGAAGCTGGCCATTCTCTATGAGAGAATCAGGTTCTAAAGCCTCATCTCAGTCTCCAAAGAAAAATTATCTGTGAAATTGAACTTGGAGCCTCCAGACTCCTGGAGGCATCCAGGAATCCTGCTTGCCCTTCCCTAAGTAACAACCCTCACTGTAATATTACAGTTCTAATAATTAATGCCTCTATGCTGTTTTATAGTTCACAAAGCATTTTCATTACTTCACAAGAGCTCTGTGACAGAAGGTGGCAGGTTTTATGTTAGCCATAGTTTACAGATGAGGAAACTTTTATTCAGAGAGGTTCCATGAATTGTCTAAGATCACAAAGGTAATTAGTAGAGAAGCTAGGGCTCTACCTCAGGACTTCTAATTTCCAATCCTATTTTCCTTCCTCCATACTACATGTGTTCCTATCATATCATTTCCTGAAAGCAGAGTCATTCTCAGAAGGTTTTGTTTTCCTGGTGCCTCCCTTTCCTCTCAAGTACAAGTAGTTGACAGAAGATTTGGGAAATACACCCTGTGGGCAGATGTGATCTGTCTAAACTCCATCCCAACTCATTGCACTTGGGTCTAAAGTAAGTCTTGGTAATGTTACGGATGGTTGTTAATTTAACAATTACTTATGAAGCACCTCCTTTTCAGGCACTAAGCTCTGAGGAGACAACAATCGATAAGACTGACCCCTCGCCAACCATTGAAGAGCTCACAGTCTAAATTAAACATATAATTACAGTCAAACAGAACAAATCATACAAAAGAGGGCACTCAGGGCACTGAACATAAGTGATCATGGAAGGCTTCCTGGAAAAGGTGGCATCTAAATTAAGGCCTGAAAGATGAGGTAGCCAAGTGAAGAGATGGGGAAAAATATTTCAGTTAAAATATATGCATATATTTCACAGGAGAGTTGTTTTATGGATATAGAGTTGCAGTTTGGCAAGATGAAAAAGTTCTTGAGATCAGTTGTACAACAATGTGAAGACATTTAACATTACTGAACTATATGTATTTTAACTCAATTAGAAATAAAATGGATATAGAGTTGCAGTTTGGCAAGATGAAAAAGTTCTTGAGATCAGTTGTACAACAATGTGAAGACATTTAACATTACTGAACTATATGTATTTTAACTCAATTAGAAATAAAATGTATGCTTTTTTTCCGGCATGTACAATGAGGCTAAGACCAGTCCCACTTAATGTAAATCCCAGGCCACCATTCCTGAACCTTTTACTGATTTTACATCATTCCTTGGTGAGAAATTTCAGTCCTGTTATTGACTAACTCTGATAAGAGACAATCCTAAGTAAAAGGAGTATTAATTCCGGTTTTTCTGAACTTCAGCCTCCTGGAGAGCTTACCTCCTTTACAGACTTCCAGAGCTCCTCCAGACCTGCCCAGATCAACCATGTTAAAGCACAAGCAAGAGAACTTTTCTTTCAGCTGAGGCCAAGCTGAGGGAAGGGAGACAGAATCCAGGCATGATTATTTAAAATGGTGCCAATCAAACAAACTCATGTAAATAAATTATCTTGTGATAAGAAATCCATGCCTTGTAGGCTCATCTATCCCTATGATTTTGTGGGTTTAAAAACATTGGTTTTAAATAATGTTCCTTCTGAGCATCCCCAGTTTGAATCGGCAAGGGGAATAGGATATTCCATTTGTACTGGTGGCGGCCACTGAATCTCTGGAGGGCTGGGAAACCCTGACAGAGTAGGAGCAGTGAGGAAGCGGGCCCTGGGCCTAGTGTGATTGCTGGTATTTCCCACACAGGGTCAAATAATACTAGTCCGGCACACCAGGCATATTCCCATTTTCTCAGAACACTGGGAAGAACTGCCAGCATTGGGACTTTCAAAGCTGGAAATACTGTGAGGAAAATGTGAGCAACAGGAGGAAAAAGGTTACCCAAGAGCCATCTCACTTCGTTTCTCCCTGTGTCCCTCCTTCCCTACCCTTCCCCATTTATTTACTCCAGAAAATTGTACCCTCCTCATAGGCCAATGAGTGACCGACTTGTCCATTTTCTATTGCTATAACAGAATATCACAGAATGAGTAATTTATAAAGAAAAGGAGTTTATTTAGCTCATGATTCTGTAAGCTGGGAAGTCCAACAGCATGATACTGGCCTCTTGCAAGGGTATTCATGCTGTGTCATAACATAGCAGAAAGTGAAAGGGCAAGCAAGTGAGTGCCAAAGAGAGCACAAGAGAGAGCCAACCTCACTTTTACAACAACTCACTCCTTCAAGAACTAACTCCCATGATAAAAACATTAATCCGTTCATGAGAGCTCCGCCCTCATGACTCAATCCCCTCTTATAGGCCATACCTCTTAATACTGTTATATTAGCAATCATGTTTCCAACACACGAACTTTTGGGGGACACATTCAAACTACAGCAGGAATCGTATGGGTTCTGAGGTACACCAACCCTGAAACTGCAACGTAAGCAATACTAAAAACCTACCTGAGATTCTTTTGTTTTTACCACCCATTACTTCAAATACTTATCATGTATTCTTTCTGTCTACCTGAAACACTGTACCCTCTAACCAACATCTCCTCATTCCCTCCACCCAGTCTCTGGTAAGCACCAATCTGCTCTCTGTTTCTATAAGTTCTATTGTTTTAGATTCAAAATATAAGTGAGAACATGTGGTATTTGTCTTTCTGTATCTGGCTTATTGTACTTAACATAATATCCTCTAAGTTCATTTATGTTGTTGTGAATGACAGAAGTTCCCACTTTTTTTAAAGGCTAAATAGCACTCCCTTGTGTTATATACCACATTTTCTTTATCCATTCATCTGATGATAGACATTTAGGTTGATTTCACAACTTAGCTATTGTGAATAATGTTACAGTGAACACAGGCGTGCAGATACCTCTTTGACATACTGCTTTCAAATCATTTGAATATATATGCAGAAGTGAGATCGCCGAGTAATATGGTAATTCTATTTTTAGTTTTTTGAGAAACCTCCATACAGTTTTCCCATGTCTAACTTACATTCGCATCCACAATGTACAAGGGTTCTCTTTTTTCCATATCCTTGCCAACACTTGTTATATTTCACTTCTTGATAATAGTGACCCTGAAAGGTGTGAGGTGATATCTTATTGTGGTTTTAATTTGCATTTCTCCAATGATTAATGATGTTGAGAATTTTTTCATATATCTGTTGGCCATTTGTATGACATCTTTTAAGAAATGCCTATTCAGCGCTTTTTTTAAAAAAATCAGGTTATTTGTTTTATTGCTATTGAGTTGTTTGAGCTCCTTACATATTTTGGATATTAACCCCTTATCAGATGTATGCTTTGCAAATATTTTCTCCAAATCCACAGGTTGCCTCTTGACTCTACTAATTGTTTCCTTTCCTGTGCAGAAGCTTTTTAGTTTGATGTAATTCTATTTGTCTATTTTTGTTTTTCTTGCCTGAGCTTTTGTGGTCAAACCCAAAAAATCATTGCCTAGACCAATGTTGTATATATTTTCCCTTATGCTTTCTTCTAATACTTTTACAGTTTCAAGTCTGATGTTTAACTCTTTAATATATTTTTAGTTGATTTTTGTATATGGTATGAGATAAGGGTCTTATTTCATTTCTCTGCCTGTAGATATCCATTTTTCCCAGCACCCTTTATTGAAGTGACTGTCCTTTTCTCATAGTTTATTCTTGACACCATTGGCAAAAATAAGTTGACCATAAATGCATGGGTTCATTTTGGGTGCTCTCTTCTGTTACATTGGTCAGCGTGTCTATTTTCACGCCTATATCTTGCTTTTTAAATTACTATACCTTTGTAATATAGTTTGAAGTCAGGTAGTCTAATGCCTCCAGCTTTGTTCTTTTTGCTCAAGATTGCCTTAGATATTTGGGGGCTTTTATAGTTTCATATGAATTTTAGGATTGTTGTTTCTATATCTGTGAAAAGTAGCATTGGAATTTTGATAGTATTTCATTGAATCTGTAGATCACTTTGGCTAGTATGGATATTTTTAATTCTTTTAATCCATGAACACAAAATATCTCTCCTTTTATTTGTGTCATCTTCAATTTTTTCAAAGTTTTGTATTTTTCAGTTTACAGATCTTTCATCTCCTTGGTTGAATTTATTCCTAAGTATCTTTTGCAGCTATTGCTTTCTTGATTTCTTTTTCAGATAGTTTGTTGTTAGTGCATAGAAATGCTACTGATTTTTGCTTTATTTTATATGCTGCAACTTAACTCTATTCATTTATTAGTTCTAAGTTTTTTGTGGAGTTGTTAGGATTTCCTACATATAAGATCATGTCATCAGCAAATTGCAATTATTTCAATTCTTCCTTTCCAATTTGGATGCCTTTTTTTTCTTGCCTAATTGTTCTGGCAAGGACTTCCAATATCATGTTGAATAGATGTGATGAGAATGAGTATTGTCTTGTTCCTGATCTTAGAAGAAAACCTTTAAACTTTTCACCATTAAGTGTGATGTTAGTCGTGTACTTGTCACATATGACCTTTATTATATTGAGATGTATTCCTTCATACCTAATTGTTGAGTTTTTATCATGAAAAAAATGTTGAATTTGTCGAATGTGTTTTCCCATCTAATGAGATGATCATATGATCAAAAACCATATGATCCTTCATTCTATTATTGTGATGTATCACATTTCTAGATGTGTATATGGTGAATCATCCTTGCATCTCTGGGGAAAATCATGGTGAATGATCCTTTTAATATGTGGTTGACTTTGGTTTGCTAGTATTTTGTTGAGGACTATCTGAGATTCTTAAGTTCTATAAAATATTTATCTCAGAAAAAAGTCATAGTCAGCTGTGAACTCCAGCAAACACATCTGAATTTTTCAAAGGGTCCCCAAAGGTTTCAGGATGATGATCCAACCATCCTAGCATGGCACTGTTAAATATGCTGCTATAACAAAGAAGCCAAAATACTGTGATTCCTAGCAGACAGATTTTTTCACCTAACATTCCCAAAGGAGACTGGCAGCCCACATCACTTTTGCTCATATCTCATAAGCCATAACTAATCTTAAAACTAGACTGGAAACTGTAATCTCTAGTTGGATATCCCTATGTTCAGCTAAAACTTGGAAAGTTTAGTTCCAAAATGAAAGAGGGGAAAACAGGTGTTGAGAGAAAATTCAGGGTCTATGTTTTCTCCCACCTCTGTCTGCACATGCTATACTCACAATGCCTCTGGCCTGGATAATTCCCTATATCCTTAGGACATAGTTCCAACATCACCTTCTCTGGGACACAAGCCCCTACTCTAAGCTGTCAAAGCGTCTGTGCTTCTATGTCTACCCCACCACTTATCTCACTCTTATTGTAATTGTCTATCTGTCAGCTTTCCTACCAAATGAGGGATCACAAGAATGGGCACCATATATGTCCTTTATTTTTATATTCACAGAGCCCAGGCTAGCTCATGGTTTCTAATGGGCGTATAATAATGACTGTAGAATGAAGGAAAAAAAATACAAGAGCATAAATGATCTGAAAATTCTAATTAGGTTTCTGTTTCAGATAATCTGAGAATTGCTATATTATTTCTTAAAAGTAAGAATTATAATTTTTTACCAGACTAAATATGACTGGTTTCTAGCCTTATCCATATTTTATATTAATTCTAATGCTTCTGGGAAGGCAGAGATTTTTTCTCAAAAATATTATTAAAATAATGCAGGCAGCAAAGTACGGCCATTAAATTAACGAGGAAGTGGGTTACTTAGAATTTGGAACAGCAGATTCACTATAAAAATATCTTATGCATGGTAGTTGACCACCAAAAAAAACACCATATATTATATATATAATAAAATAAAATCAATCTTTGCTATTCAAATTGGAATCTCCTATTACACTGCAGTGTAGCATTCAATGCAACAGTGGGGAAAACACCAATGTTTGTAGAGCAGATGAAATCCTCTATTTGGGCATTATTGTAACAGGAAGACATGAATGGAGGGAGAGCTCCACCTTGGGTAACTCAAATCCCCAATAGAGCCATGGAGAAAGAACACCTGGTCTGCTTTTTCTCATCCCATCTGTCCTCCACCTGAGTACTCAGCTATTGTTACTTCCGTTTCACCAACAGAAGCAAGGACAACTTGTCCCATCAATAAACAAGCTAACAACTCAATAGGCTTTTTTTTCTAAAATACTGACTTCACTGTAAACTAAACTAAAGAACTACTGAACAAGGAGAGTTGTTAGACTTCAGGAAAACCACTTCCCAGGGGCGAATTTTCATTGAAAGAGTCACATGGCCTGAAAACTGTTGGGAAATTCAATCCTGATCAAACGAAGCTCCTCCCCAAATCTAAACCCAGGAGTGTCTCAACTAGAACAGGAAACTTACAACAGGAGTAATATTAAATACTGAAATTTCCATCACATGGGTGGCAATGCAGGAATTTCACATTAAATGAAACCAAATATCCAAATACACAAACTCTCATTTACAATAGCATCAAAAAGACTAAAATACTTAGGATCACATTTTTTTTGAAACATAAAATTTTTATTGTTTGGAAAAATGATTTGTGGTATTGTTTACAACTACTAAATGAATATAATAGCATGTGACATTATTATTATATTTTAAAGTATTTTGTCTTTCAAGTCTTTCAATCTATAACTGTTAAATGTTCCTTGACACTCAGTGCCAAGTTTCTTTGGATGAGATTTGACTGTAATCTGGAGTTTTGCATTTTCCATTTTTTTATTATTATTATTATACTTTAAGTTCTAGGGTACATGTGCACAACGTGCAGGTTTGTTACATATGCATACATGTGCCATGTTGGTGCACTGCACCCATTAACTCATCATTTACATTAGGTATATCTCCTAATGCTATCCCTCCCCCTCCCCCCACCACACAACAGGCCCTGGTGCGTGATGTTCCCCTTCCTGTGTCCAAGTATTCTCATTGTTCAATTCCCACCTGTAAGTGAGAACATGCAGTGTTTGGTTTTTTGTCCTTGCGATAGTTTGCTGAGAATGATGGTTTCCAGCTTCATCCATGTCCCTACAAAGGACATGAACTCATCCTTTTTTATGGCTGCATACTATTCCATGGTGAATATGTACCACATTTTCTTAGTCCAGTATATCATTGATGGACATTTGGGTTGGTTCCAAGTCTTTGCTATTGTGAATAGTGCCACAATAAACATACGTGTGCCTGTGTCTTTATAGCAGCATGATTTATAATCCTTTGGGTATATACCCAGTAATAGGATGGCTGGGTCAAATGGTATTTCTAGTTCTAGATCCTTGAGGAATCGCAACACTGTCTTCCACAATGGTTGAACTAGTTTACAGTCCCACTAACAGTGTAAAAGTGTTCCTATTTCTCCACATCCTCTCCAGCCCCAGATGTAGAAAAAAAATCCCAAAATTTTCATGGAACCACAAAATACCTCAAATAGAAAAAATGATCTTGAATTTAAAAACAAAGCTGGAGTCATCACATTTCCTGATTTAAATTGTATTACAAAGCTATAGTAATCAAAACAGTATTATACTGGGGTAAAAAGAGATAAATAGACCAGTGTGTCTCTTTTTAATAGAACAGAGAGCCCAAAAATAAATCCATGCATTTATGGTCAACTAATCTTTGACAAGGACACTAAGGATATATAATGGAGAAAGGATAGTGTTTTAAATAGATGGTACTGGGGAAACTGTATATCCAAATGCAAAAAAATGAAACTGGACTCCTGTTTTATACCATACACAAAAATTAAATAGAAATGGATTTTGATTAAAAGACTTAAATGTAAGACCTGAAACCATAAAATTCCTAGAAAAAAACATGGAGAAAAGCTCTTTGATGTTGGTCTGGGCAATGATCTTTGGAATATGACCCAAAAAGCACAGGCAACAAAAGCAAAGAAAACAAGTGAGACTACATCAAACTAAAAAGCTTCTGCACAGAAAAGGGAAAAAAAATCAGCAAAATGAAAAGGCAACCTATGGAATGGGAGAAAATATTTGCAAACCATATATCTAATCAGGAGTTAATATCCAAAATATATAAAGAACTCATACAATTCATTAGCAAAAAATCTAACCCAATTAAAAAGTGGGAAAATAACCTGAAGAGACATTTTTTCCAAAGAAGACACAGAAATGCCCAATAAGTATATGAAAAGGTACTCAACATCACTAACTATCAGGGAAATACAAATCAAAACCACAATGAGATAACCACCAATGAGATATCATTTCATACGTAATAGGATGGTTATTATCAAAGAGACAAAATATAACAAGTGTTGGTGAGGGTTTGGAGGAAAGGGAACTATAGCACACTGCTGGTGGGAACACAAATTGGTATAGCCGTTATGGAAAACAGTACGGAAGTTCCTCAAAAAATTGAAAACTGAGCTACCATATGATCCAGTAATCCCATTTCTGGGAATATATCCAAAGGAAATGAAATCAGTATCTCAGAGAGATCTCTGCATTCCCACGTTCACTACAGCATTATTCACAAAGCTAAGATACTGAAACAAGCTAAGTGTCCGTCCATGGATGAATGGATAAAGAAAATGTGGGGTGTGTGTGTGTGTGTGTGTGTGTGTGTATGTGTATACACAATAGAATATTATTCAGCCATTCAAAAGGAAATCTTGCCATTTTCAACAACATAGATAAACCTGCAGACATTTATTATGTTAAGTAAAATAAACCAGACACAGACAAACACTGTATGATCTGACTTACATGTGGAATCCAAAAAGTTGAACTCATAGAAGCAGAGTAGAATGGTGGTTGCCAGAGAGTAGGGATTGGGGTAGAATGGAGGGATGTTTGTCAAAAGGTACAAATTTTCAGCTGTAAGATGAGTAAGTTCTGGGGATCTAATGTATAGTATGTTGACTATTGTTAATAATATTTATTGTATACTTTAAATTTGTTAAGACAGTAGATCTTAAGTGTTATCACCACCCACCCTCCCACCCCCCCGACACACACACACACACACACACACACACACACTATGTAAGGTGATAGATGTATCAAATAGTTTGGTTATGATAACATTTCCATGATGTATGTGGATGTCAAATCATCATGTACCCCATAAATATATATAATTCTTATCTGTCAATTATACCTCAGTGAAGCATGAGGGAAAAAAAAGAAATATTGCCAAGCAGCTTCTCAAAAAGTCATGCAAATTTGCATTTCTGTTGGCAGTGTGTGACAGTAGCCATCTTACCATTTCTTTCTCAATGCTGCATTTTTAACAAAGCTTCCAGGTACTTCAAAACATTTTTGGAAATGAGCAGGAATATTTCCACATTAATAAAAATCAGCTCTCCTATCTCCCACTTTCAAATTTCTATTTAGTCATACAGCTAGTTGTGTTCATAACCTAAAGCTGATAATGAAGCTATAGAAAATTTTGATGACTAACAAATCTTATATAATAATAGATGTTTTCCCAAATTTCTGTTCTTAATAAAGATCTTTTCCCTTTGGTGATACCACTTATATTTGATGCCTCTAGCATGTTAAATAATTGAATAGAATTTTTAAAATGTGCTGGTAGTTGGAATTGGAATGTTTGGGGGATGATTTTTCTCTAAGATTGAATTTTGGAGGCAAGCTCTAAACAATTATGTAAGCAACTGGAGAGCATTCTCAATGATTTTATAAGCTATCATATTGGTTCAGATATGATAATTTACAAAGCAGCCTGAGGCCATTTTTGTCTTTAGCTGCATAGGAGTTTCTCCAATATCCTGATTCAGCTTTCCTTTGATACTTCAGAATTGTCTATAGCTTCACTCCACCGCCCCAGCAGACCTCCAGGACTCTTTATCAAAACAATAACCTACTTATGGGGGGCAGGGAGAGAAATTATTAATGATATTTTAAGTTGGACTCACGTCAAACAAATTTATAGGCAGAAGAAACAAATACAAGATAATGACTCATCCTACCTCAACCTTTTTTTTTTTTTTTGAGCTTTTACTTATTTATTTTTTATGCAGCATTTCCATTTTTCTGGTAAGAATGAAATATATATGCAAGTACACACTATGAAATATAGTATACTGCACTCTATTAAATTGTTATAGATCAAAGATTCAAGTTAAAAGAAGCCTTACAAATTTCTAGCCCAACCTTCTTATTTTGCGAATAAAATCCATAAAAAGGAGATGATATGCCCCACAGTAACACATGGAAGAGAAAGAATATTAACCAAGGGCTTTTGCTCCACAGTCAGATTTAGTCACCAGGCATCAATTTTGACTTCTCAGCAAGCTCTTAAAATGATAGTCTACCTATAAAGGCAAATAGTAAATAACAGTTGGTATCATTTACTTTATTAATATAAACACTTTCAATGTGCCAGGCTCTTTGCATAGGCTTTCCCACTTTATCTTTACAGCTTCCTCATAGCATGTGGCAACAGAGGACAGCGATCATTAGGTGACTTGCTCAAGGTCACACAGGAAGTAATATACACAAGGACTGGGACCTAGACTGTGCTACTCAAAGTGTGGTCCATAGACTACCTGATTAGAAATGCCAAATTTCAGGCCCCATTCCAGACCTAATGATCACAGTCTTCCCTTTAAAAAGATTCCCCAGTGATTCACAAACACATTCAAATTTGAGCAGCACTGGAAAACCCAAAGCCTGTTTTTTTGTTTTGTTTTGTTTTTTAACCATTTCACAGTACTGCTGTAACTTCTGGAAAAGTCAAAGATACTATTAAATTCTATTAACTAAGAATTAAATACAGCCCACTGCCTTAAGAACTTTTAAAGATCAACATTCAACTCTAGAAGGAAAACTGCAAACAACCAATATCCCAAAACTGCAGAATAGTTTTATGTTTAGTACTACCAAAGGTCACATTTACATCAATTCCAACAAGAGCAAAACTTTAATCCACAAACACATAAAGATTCTGGTATTGTTATTAGTGGGAATCTCACAAATATGTGAAAACCAGGAAAACTAGCAAGTTCTTGTGAGACACTTCCATTCTCAATTCTCTATCTCAATTTCGTCCCTCCAGATTGGAGGAAGGCAAGGAGTCACACATATTTGAAAAAGAATTTTAAAACCATAATGTTACTTCCAAGAAAAATTATTACAAATATAATATATTGAGATAGTGTTCTCATTAGGTAATAAAGACTAAAAATAATAATAATAATAAAACTGACAGTAAGTTGGATACAGAAGTCCCAACCACTGCCCGTGGGAACACACCCCAGTTAGTCTTCTTGCCATTATTTCCCCAAAAAAACAACTTGACATTTTTGAATCCACAAATAACACATGGAATCTGTACAGTACAACATAAATAACAGGCCAAAATTATTTACCAGAACTTACAGTGAAAACGCTACAGAGAGGGAAAGAAAAGGCACTAAACTGTGCAATTAATGTTACAAAGTTACATTAGCACATAAATAATTTCAGTGGCAAGTCATAGGATTCACATGCATATTTTATTACACTGTAAGAAATAATTTTTCAATCTGACCCTGATCCTTCTGTATACTTTGAAGTCTGCAAATCAGCAGTATAGCCTATAAGTTTAAAGAAATTTAGAAAGAATTGTGAAGTTAAAAGCTACTTTTGATGTTTGTTCTTTTTCTCCCATCACAAGGGCATTCAATGCAACTAAAGAAAAGTGGAAAATGTTAATGCCCAAGAAATTTCCATTGCAGGCATATTCATTTAACCCTTTATGACCATGGCCTGTCATAGGTCGAAGGTTAACACAAGTTCTCGGTGTTCTTAGTTTCCAGGCCCTGTCACCCTCCCCCTCTTTTTAATAACTCTCAATACTATCACTGAACCTCCTCCCTGCATACTGTCGCAATCAGCTCCCAACTTCTCTTCCTGTCTTGTCCCCCCTCATTTTACACAGTGTTTCAGGCTGAATCTTCTGAAGCACAGCTCAGATCACAGTACTCCCCTGCTCAAAAACTTTCAGTGGCTCCCCTTAATCTGCGAAAGGAAATTCATGCAACCTACCTCTCAGGGCCTTTTATAATATGGTCCCAACTACCTTTCCAATTTATTTCCCCTGGTTTCTACATGCAAACCTTAATTGCAGGTCAAACTGAATCTTTGCTATTTGCCACCTCACAACTTTTTCCTTTCATGACTTTGCTGACAGTAAGGTTGATATAGAGCACAGACCTGAGAGCTAGACTGGCATGTTTGAATGCCAGATTGACTTCTTGGTAGCTGTGTGGCTTTGGGCAAGTCATTTAAACTCTCTGTGCATCAATTTTCTCATATGCAAAACAGTGACCATACCCATCTCACGGGAGTGTTAGGAGGAACACTTGAGTTAATAAAGCATAGGCTGAGTGTAAACATATGAGGTTTGCTGTCATTGCTGCTATTACTGTTTTCCTCCTAAAATCTCAAATGCTTACCCTCACTCCCGCTTCACTCTCAAATGTGAATGTTTTTCTTCTCCTATCTCTGTGTTCAAATCCACTCTTCAAAATCCAGCTGAAATGAGACCTTTTCCATGAATTCATCTCAATTGCTCTTAAGGAATGCCTGGCATGTTAATAGGCAATGAAAATGATTTGTTAAAGAATATGATTTAGCACTGACCATTTTGTAGGGTAAATGTCAGATTACAGGTCTTTCTCCTCGACTGAACTTTAAGCTCTGTGAGGTCAGACACAGCTGTACCTCCAGCACTGGCCCAATAAGCATCAGTCCCTAGCATCCCTAAATACATGCCCATTAATGAATAAATAAAGTTTAATTCCTCTAGCATCATAATTGCACGTACTTCATGTTCATTTTCTCTTATTATATTAACTAGGGTATATGTGTGTATATATATATATATATATATAGAGAGAGAGAGAGAGAGAGAGAGAGGGAGAAATTATTAACATATTATATTAATCAGGGTAAGATCCATATCTGACTTACCTTTATATTTCTGGTGACCAGCACTAACTCATATATAGTGCTTAATTTAAAAGAAAGGTGGCAAGGCTGGGTGCAGTGGCTCACACCTGTAATCCCAGCACTTTGGGAGGCCGAGGCGGGTGGATCTCGAGGTCAGGAGCTTGAGCCCATCCTGGCTAACACGGTGAAATCCTGCCTCTACTAAACAATACAAAAAATTAGCCGGGCGTGGTGGCGGGCGCCTGTAGTCCCAGCTACTCGGGAGGCTGAGGCAGGAGAATGGCGAAAACCTGGGAGGCGGAGCTTGCAGTGAGCCGAGATCGCGCCACTGCACTCCAGCGAGGGAGACTCTGTCTCAAAAAAAAAAGAAAAAAGAAAAGAAAAAGAAAAAGAAAGGTGGCAGAGAGAAATGAAGGAGAGAAAGGAAGGGAGGAGGGACTATGTCAAACACTATTGCTAATGTATTGCATGAAGAATTTCCCTTTTGCTGATTCCCACTGTTTGCCTCTATCCAGACCAACAGAAAATTCACTATGCCATAAAAATTAACTTTGTTATGCAAGATTTCTCCAGATTTCAAAGCATATGCCAGCCACATTGCCAAGGATTTTTTTTTTTACAAGCCTCTAACCCAACTTAATATCTCCTTATAAAAAGAAACAAGGGATAGGGTGTATGTCTCCACAAAATGGAAAAACCCTCAAAGTTTTGGGGTTTTTTTTCTCTTCCTTTACTTTGTGGGCAATTCTTATGGTGTGTAACTGTCCCCATGATTCAAGGTTAGAGCAGGGATTTCTCTCTTTCTCCCATCTTCACTATGTAATTCAAACATCCTGCATATTCCTTCATCTGGAATGCTTCTGGGAGCCAGCTAAACAAAATTGTTCTGGGATTTCTAAAGCTCAGAGAAAACTATGCCAGGCAGCAAGGTGAAGGATGTGGGAGAGAAGGCTCTTCAATTCTACTCCGTTCAGAATACCTCTCCCCAGCAGGGATGACCCTGAGATGTTACTACCCCTTCTAGACACTATTACAAAGTCAGAAGGCAGAGGCTGAGAATATACCCAAGACCTTCCAACAGAGTTCTCAGATCACAGCCTCCTCAGGGACTCCAAGAACAAACAGTTGGTCCTGCCAAACACAGAACAGCCAAGGGGACTTTCAAGGAAGACAAGAAGAAAACGTGCTGCTTGTTTCAACATTAGCACCTGACATGTAGCCAAAGCATCATAAAGAAAAGTAGTAGAAGATTTCAAGAATACGTCTGCAATGAAAATTGGTAGACAGAGAGTACTATAGTGATAATGAACATAGAATATGGTGCCAGGCCTACCTGGTCACAATCCACTCTACCTCTTACTTACAATATAACTGTGGCATTTACCTAAACTCTGTGAGCCTCTGTGAGTTATTATCATTTCATAAAATAATGTTTATAGTATGCTATGCATATAGCAAACACCTAATAAATGATAGCTACCAATAAGAAGATCAATATAAAACAATGATTGTTAGAAGACACCTGTCTTGTCCACAAGCCATACAATGTTATCCTTGCCAAATGAAGATTTGTTATCATTTATTCTGCCCAATCTGCCAAAATAGGATATTTTGATTCACTGATCAAGCATTTATTCAAGAAAATTAGTCAAACAAAAAAATTTTAAGTAATAAAATTATATAGAGATTCAAAATAAAACCTGATGCTTAAATGAGTATTCTAAAGACTATGCAGGTGAATCTTATAAAAAGTTAAGTTTTTCATAAAGTTATCTCTAAAATTATTTTCTTGCTAATTTACCATTGTTTTTATCATAAATGTCAGGGGATAGGAGAAACAATATGCCAGTCTGGGATAGGCATGGTGGCTCACGCTTGTAATCCCAGCACTTTGGGAGGCTGAGGCAGGAGAACTGCTTGAGGCCAGGAGTTGAAGACCAGCCTGGGCAACAGAGTAAGAACCATCTCTACAAAAAATTTAAAGATTAGCTGGGTGTGGTAGTGCATGCCTGTAGTCCTAAGCTACTTGGGCAGCTGGGGCTGGAGGATCTAAGAGTTTAAGGCTACAGTGAGTTATGATTGTGCCACTCTATGCCAGCCTAGGTGACAGAGCAAGACCTTGTTTCTAAAGAATGAACGAATGAATATTTTTAAATGCTAGTCTGTACATTTTTTATCTAAGTCAATTAAAATACCAGTCATTGAAATCAAACAATTGAACACTAACTGATGATACAGCATCTCTTAACAGTTCACATTTTCCGTGTAGCAGCAACCAAGCAACTTTTCTCTGCTATTGGTTACCCTAGTTTTCTTCTATCCTTCCTGAGCCATGGAATTTTTCCCATAGTCCCCAACTTTACACCCACTGCTTCTATCTTTGTGGCTTTGTCCCCCTTTCATTGCCTAATAAGGCTGGATAGCACTTTGATTCCTCACAGTCTAACACATGGCACTTTAATTTTGAGGATAGAGAATAGCTAACATAAAGTATTCCTATAATTTATTAGGCTTACAGTATTGTATGCTGTGGTCACTTAAAAAGAGGACTACACATACTATATATAACACTCAAAAATGTTGTATAAAGACCCTTTTTGAATTCATAAATCTTTTCTTATACAGTCAGATCATCATAAAATGTATTTGTGATGTGCAAATGAAAGAGCATTTCCTATGTCTAGTGAGTGGTATTCCCAATCTCTGCCAGCCCTTTAAAAAAGTCTGCACTAAAAACAATCAACCAAAATAAATGTTCCTCATTAGCAAATAATTCTTTGTTTTTCAGCAAGCGATGCTACTAAAACGACAAGTTAAGATCCTTGAATTTTTCAGTCCTTACATTTTAGTAAATGCATCAAATAGGTGGTTTAACTTAGAGGGCTATTCCAGCAATTAGCCTGAGTTCCCCAAAATAATAATAAACTATGAAAATTCAATTATTTTTATATACTTGCTAAAATAGAGGGAAAGGGCCATGCTCACCCTAAAACTAAATTCTCCCTTTTAAGGGGAGGATGATAACATTAGTCACCAGCTTATAAAACTTATTAGAAGATTTGAAATGATCTAAAGAGGTCCTCCAAGAACATTCAGAAAAGGGACACTATTTATTTGAACAATTACTCAGTCACATTTTACTTTAAAAGTTACATCATAGGCTCTATATATTGGCCTGCACAGGATTCCCTTATACGCCCAATGAAACAAAAACAACCCAGCTTCTGCTGCTGCTATTATAATTGGCTCTTTAGTCTTTCCGCCCAGTTAACACATCTTCCCATGAAAGATACTGAACCTACTTGAAGTTGTCTAAACTCCTTTAGAAAAATACAGGTTTTGGTGGAAGCAACCTGCCAATAATATTGAGCAAGCCAAATAAAGAAAAAGGGCTAAACAAGGCTGGCCCATTTCCAAGCACTGAACGCACTGTCGATGTGGCAAGGCATCATCAGTTCAAAAGATCATCTCCTCAGTCGCAGAAAAGCTAAGTTCAAAGTGAATGTTCCAAGGAAGCTAATTTCATGTTTGCATTTAATCTCCATATTAAAGAAACATCAGACAAGTAGTATTTAGAGTAACTCTACAGCTAAATCCAAGTTCTGGGACTCAAACTATGTTTACCTTGTGGGAGAATAGCCATTTGGGAGAATGAACAATAAATACAGAAATATTTTTACAAAGGATATTATATTTCTCTACACTTTGTACTCCCAGAAGAAGAAAATAAGAGCATTCTGTTTCCTGACATACCATACTAGCCAAATTCATCAATCATTGGAGATTATTCTATTCAATATATATTTCTTTAGGGACTGCCTGGCTCTTTCCCTTCTGGAATTCCAAATGTGCCAGGCTGCAGCATCTTCTTCTCATCAAAGTATAAAACATTCCTGGAGAGGTAAAATAGTCTCTGTCACATGCCTTTTACCTTAGATATTTGTATTTCCTATGTAATTTTAATGTATCTATAAATCAAAAGCATCTACTAGAAGCAAAAAGTGGACCTGGGGTTTGCTGATATTTTGTGGTGCTGGATTTGGGGACCATTATTGCATGTCTAAAAATTTTACATCTTCAAGGTGGCTTGTACGTCATCTGAATCTTACTAAACTGCCAATGGCCACCATAGGACTAGATTTTTATGCAGAAAATTCTGACACTAACAATGAAATGACTTTTATTGAAACAGGCATTCACATAGAAAAATGGGGATAGCACCAGGAAAAATTATTGAGCAAAGCTTTCTAATACATACAGTTACTTGAGTCAATTAAGCCCCCCCACCAATATCCTGCTTTTTAGTCTCTAGGTTTATCCCCCTACCAGGTCCAGCCAACTTCAAAAGCCTAGTCCGATGGCCATTCCCAGGATGTAAGCCAAGACTAGGCCTTGCTGGGTATGACTCAGTAGGAAGCCATTACTATAGCAGCATATAATATTTTCACATAAAAGCAGAAGAAAAGAGAACAGATTTTGTTTAATAATTTTCCCCAAGTTTTTAGGAAGAGGGCAAAAAGTAAATATAGTTTTTATTCAGCCATACAGGAAAGGGAAACATTTACCCTAAAACCAAAGAAAGAAAAACAGAAGGTGGAATGTAGCCTTTATCCCTTATCCTTTTCCACAAAGAATTGAGACATTTTACAGATAAGAGTAGAGAAAACTGTAGAGGAAATTTTTAATGAAGTGACAAGTTGTACCAGGAATAAAGAATATAATTCAACCCACATAGCCACTGTGACTAAGTACCATGCTTCTTCCCAACTGAATTAAAAGAGGTGTAAGATAGTTAAGTAATTCTCAATATCAGTGATAGGAAATATACTTGTACTTCAGTGGAAGCAAATATTTCCCTGCTACTAATCTTTAAGAAAATTGTATGTGAGACTTCTTGTGAGTACTCTGAGGTGATAGAGAAGGTTTCTGATGACATCCTCAAGGCAAATGTGACGATAGATAGATTTTATAGGTATATCAATCATGGTTCTCCAGAGAAATAAATCCAACGGGAGATATGCTTCAAGGAATTGGTTCATGCCATTGTGGAGTCAAAATTTGCAAGGCAGTACTGCAGACTGGAAATTCGAGTAAGAGTTGATGATGTAGCTGTAATTGTAAGGCAGACCAGAAGGCTGGAAACTCAGGCAGAATTTCTGTGTTATAGTCTTGGGGAAGATTTCCTTTTTCTCCAGGAAATCTCAGTTTGTTACTTTTAAGGCCTTCAACTGATTGAAAGAGGCCCACACACATTATCCAGAGTAATCTCCTGTACTTACATTCAACTGATTGTCAATGTTAATCACATCTACAAAATACCTTCACAGAAACAGCTACACTAGTATTTGACCAAACAACTGGGCACCAGAGGCTAGACAAGTTGACACAAAAAATTAACTATCACAATAGGCCTATATAGCTTCTAACAGCATCTCATAAAATTTGAGGGCACACCAGCAGAAAGCAGTTGCATGAGAAGTCAAGGTAATTTGAGCTGCCACCATAAAGGATTGCTTAAATAAATTAAAATATATCTATGCAATGAAATACTATGCAATCTGTAATGGCATAATCTCAAGTCATGTTTAATAACATAAGAGAACATTTCTGATTTAGTAATAAGTAAAAGAAACAGAATTTCTAAGTATATATAACATGAGCATAATCTCTACCATTATCAAATAAATAAGTTACTAATACATAGAATTAAGAAAGAGGATCTCTGAATCCTAGAACTGAGTGTTTTTTCTTTTATGTTTTAAATAATTGGTGCAAATTACTTTTATAATTTAAAAAATTCTTTTTAAAGAATCACCAGTTTGAGATTATAAAATTTAAGATCCTAATACTGACTTGTGCTGAAGAGCACATTTAACTCAGCCATTCAGAGCCTAGGTTTTCTACAAGTGTTCTTAGATCTAAACTAGACATGAATAAATAGTAGCCTTAAACAATAGCCTTAATGTTCTTTACCTTATATGATCTCCAAAATTATTTAGTTTTAGTTGTTTTCAAAGCCGGAGTTACCCACGACAGTAAAATAAATTGCCAATATTGTTCTGAGGAAATGTCTGATCTTGAGTAGGCCTCCAAGAAGCACTTTGATCCTTCAGCTACTGACTGGGATTCAGCAAGGCCACTTGGCCAAGTTGCAGCATATCCAGGGCTAGGGTAAATGACTACTCTTTCCTATACTCTACAAGGTCTTTCTGGGGAGCGGGGTGAGTGGATGGCCTTCTCCCTTTCCACAGATCTGCTATCCCCCTTCCCATGTGGTACTTTATGGTGTGAGTTTTAGGCCTAGGTTCCTCCTGTATGGAAGGCCAGCCTCCCAGGAAGGAATGGCACCCACGGATCAGGGTTTACATGTACTCCCTGTCATCCATACCCTGGCATAGATGGAGGTAGGCAATCCCCACTGGAGCTAAGGCCTTTTGCTGATTTTTTCTGATTCACAGGACTCTATGGACTCCACAACAGAGAGACTCCCAGAAGTAACTTTGGCAAGTGATGGCACACTATAAATTATAATTACCCATCCATTTGTATTGATTTGAGCCTTTCCACAAAGCACACTCACCCTCAAAAGGTCTTCCCCACTGATCTGCCCCATTAGCTGAAATTCTCATCAGGATTCACTTGTCTGGGTGAAGATACTATCTCTAGGACAACCATGTTAAAATGCAAACATATGACTCACAAGGGGCAACATGTTAGTGTATCAGAATCTTCTGTACTTTGGAGAGCTAAAAGTAGGAAGTGGAGTGATCTCCAAAAATAAACAAGACTTTAGAACTCCATTTATGTGCATCCCTAGCAGATCCATTTTAAAAAGTCCCATGCCAATGATAGATTTCCTATTGGTTCTCCTGTGATAGAGAGTGACTTTGAAAGGATAAATATTATTTTCCTCCCCCAAAAGCTCCAGCAACTCTGGAAAGATATCACCAGGGTTCACAATTTTATCCTTGCAGGAAGTAAGTTTCACCTAGATCTGACACTTTGGAAATCCTCCACCTGGTCTGTTTTTTCAGACAGTCAACTAGTGTTGGGTCTTTTTCAAGGAGTAAGATGCAAGCCTCCTGCCATTTTACAATGTTCTCCTGTACTGGATTCCAGGAATCCCAGAGAGCACAGGAAGGGCACCATCGAGCAGTGCAGCCTCAGTGTCTCCAAAGACTCACAAAGAAGCAACTCAGTGAGTTTTCTGGACTCAGTGACTGCCCACTGCATTTCAAAATGTTCTGGGTCAAGGCAGGTTCTACCACATGCCCTTCAAGTTTGACTGTTTTTACACTGTGGAACAGACCTAAATTTGTCATGATAGAAACAATCTTCAGAAAATGTCAAGTGAACTGGGCTTCTTAACATGAGATCATGCCAGGAATGGAAGCAGTTATTTCCTGTCTGAAAGGAGCCCAAAGCCTTCAAGACTCCAAGGGCACCATCTCAATTTTCTTAAAAACTGAGCTGCTTGAGGCCAAAGGAAAACCAAAGTACATTTCCAGTGGTACAAGATGATCATGATACCTACAAGGATAACTATAGGTAAAGAAGGACATCCTAGCCATGCCTTTTATCAAATGGGGTAGTATATGCATATAAAGTACTTAAGAAATGACTGCTGTAAGTGTCTAAGAGCCTCTTAGCCTTAGTCAAAAGTCACACTGTCTGAACATTAGATATGGCTAATGTGAGGGAAGAATTTTGCTGCCATTATCTTTAAGAGAATTACTTTGAGACAATCCTTGGGTTTTCTCCCCAGCTCCTTTTTTTGCAGGGGGTGGGTAATGAAGTGTGCTATAGTTTGGGTGTTAGTCTCCTCCAAATCTCATGCTGAAATCTGATACCCAGTGTTGGAGGAGGGGCTTCATGGGAGGGGTTCCTGTCACAGGGGCAGATCCCTCATGAATAGCTCAGTGTCCTCCTCAGAGTAATGAGTGAGTTCTTGCTTTATTAGTTCCCAAAAGAGTCAATTTTTAAAAAGAGCCCAACACCTCCTTCCTGTCTATCTTGCTTCCTCTCTCTTGCCATGTGATCGCTGCACATACAGGTTCACGCACCCCTTCCACCATTAATGGAAGCAGCCTGAGGCTCTCACCAGAAGCAGATGTTGCCATGTTTCTAGTGTAGCCTGCAGAACTGTAAGCCAAATAAACCTCTTCTTTAGAAATTATCCAGCCTTAGGTATTCCTTTATAGCAACATGTGTTAGTCCATTTTGCATGGCTATAAAGCAATACCTGAGACTAGGTAATTTATTTTAAAAAGAGGTTTACTTGGCTTATGGTTCTGCAGGCTGTACAAGCATAGCACTGGCATCTGCTCAGCTTCTGGTGATGTCTCAGGAAGCTTTTACTCATGGCAGAAGTTGAAGGGGAGCCAGTGTGTCACATAGTGAGAGAGGAAGCAAGGGAGATGTCAGGCTCTTTTAAACAACAGGCACCAAACTATTCATGAGGGATCTGCCCCATGACCCAAATACCTCCCCCAGGCCCCACCTCCAACATTGAGGATGACATTTCAACATGAGATTCAGAGGGGACAAAAATCCAAATCATATCACAACACAAAACAGACTAAGACAAAGCACTACTACTCAATTGTGTCATCATTGGAGATACTCAAAATATGGAAAAGGGTAAATAGAGAGGATTCAAGCAAAAGGCTTGTATTAGTCCATTCTCACACTGCTATGACAAAATACCTGAGACTGGGTAATTTATAAAGGAAAGAGGTTTAATTGACTCACAGTGCTGCATGGCTCAGTAGGCCTCAGGAAACCTACAATCGCGGTGGAAAGCAAAGGGGAAGTCGGCACCTTCTTCACAGGGTGGAAGGATGGAGTGAGTATAAGCAGGAATAAATGCCAGACACTTATAAAACTATCAGATCTCATGAGACTCACTCATTGTCATGAGAACAACATGGGGGAAACTGCCCCTATGATCCAATTACCTCTACCTGGTCCCATCCTTGACATGTGGGGATTATGGGGATTACAATTCAAGGTGAGATTGGGTGGAGACACAGCCAAACCATATCATCCTGCCCCTGGTCCCTCCAAGATCTTATGTCCTCACATTTCAGAACACAATCATGCCCTACCCAATAGTCCCCCAAAGTCTTAACTCATTTCAGTATTAACTCAGAAGTCCACAGTCCAAAGTCCCATCTGAGACAAGGCAAGTCCCTTCTGCCCATGAGCCTGTAAAATCAAAAACAAGTTATTTACTTCCAAGATACAATGACAGTACAGGCATTGGATAAATGTTCCCTTTCCAAATCAGAGAATTTGGCCAAAACAAAGGGGCTACAGGCCCCATGCAAGTCTGCAACCAGGCGGGGCAGTCATTAAATCTTAAAAGCTCCAAATGATCTCCTTTGACTCTATGTCTCACATGCAGGTCACACTGATGCAAGAGGTGGTTTCCCATGGTCTTGGACATCTCTGCCTCTGTTGCTTTGCAGGGTACAGCCCCACTC
Source organism: Macaca nemestrina (assembly GCF_043159975.1). Lineage (NCBI taxonomy): Eukaryota > Metazoa > Chordata > Mammalia > Primates > Cercopithecidae > Macaca > Macaca nemestrina. The sequence goes on from NC_092128.1 coordinate 71,249,492, forward strand.
CAGGCTGCTTTCACAGGGTGTTATTGAGTGTCTGCAGCTTTTCCAGGTGCACGGTGCAAGCTGTTGGTGGATCTACCATTCTGACATCTGGGGGACTATGGCCCTCTTCTCACAGCTCCATTAGGCAGTGTCCCACTGGGGACTCCACGTGGAGGCTCCAACCCCACATTTCCCTTCTGCAGTGCCCTATCAGAGGTTCTCCATGAGTGCTCCACCCCTGAAGCAAACTTCTACCTGGACATCCAGGCATGTCCATACATCCTCTGAAATCTAGACAGAGGTTCTCAAACCTCAATTCTTGACTTCTTTGTACCTGCAGGCACAACACCATGTGTAAGCTGTCAAGGCTTGGGGCTTGTACCCTCTGAAGCAACGGCCTGAGTTGTACGTTGGCCACTTGTAGCCATGGCTGGGATGCAGGGCATCAAGTCCTGAGACTACACAAAGCAGCAAGGCCCTGGGCCTGGTCCACAAAACCATTTTTTTCTTCCTAGGCCTCCAGGCCTGTGATGGGAGGGGCTGCAATGAAGACCTCTGATATGCCCTAGAGATATTTTCCCCATCATCTTAGTGATTAACATTTGACTCCTCATTATGCAAATTTCTGCAGCTGACTTGACTTTCTTCTCAGAAAATTGATTTTCCTTTTCTATTCCATTGTCAACCTGCAAATTTTCTAAACTTTTATGTTCTGCATCCCTTTTAAACATAGGTTCCAATTCTAAACCATCTCTTTTTGAATGCATAAAACTGAATGCTCTTAAGAGCACCCATGCCACTTCTTGAATGCTTTGCTGCTTAGATTTCTTCCACCAGATACCCTAAATCATTTCTCTCAAGTTCACCACAGATATCTAGGACAGAGGCAAAATGCTACCAGTCTCTTTGCTAAAACACAGCAAGAATCACCTTTACTCCAGTTCCCAACAAGTTCCTCATCTCCATCTGAGACCACCTCAGGTTGGACTTCATTATCCATATCACTATCAGCATTTTGGTCAAAGCCATTCAGCAAGTCTCTAGGAAGTTCCAAACTTTCCCACATTTTCCTGCCTTCTTCTGAGCCCTCCAAACTGTATCAACCTCTGCCTGTTACCCAGTTGCAAAGTTGCTTCCACATTTTTTGGTGTCTGTAGAGCAGCACTCCACTTCTGGTACCAATTTACTGTATTAGTCCATTCTCACATTGCTATGAAGAAATGCCAGAGACTGGGTAATTTATAAAGGAAAGAGGTTCAATTGAGTCACAGTTCTGCATGACTAGGGAGGACTCAGGAACCTTAGAATCATGGTGGAAAGCAAAAGAAAAGCAGGCACCTTCTTCACAGGCAGCAGGATGGAGTGAGTGCAAGCAGGGGAAATGCCAGACACGTATGAAATCATCAGCTCTCATGAGACTCACTCATTATCATAAGTACAGTATGGAGAAACTGCCCCCATGATCCAATTACCTCCACCTGGTCTCTCCCTTGATATATGGCAATTATGGGGATTACAATTCAAGGTGGGATTTGGGTGGGGACACAGAGCCCAACTATATTAAGGCTCAACAAGATGATATCCTTTCAGAACACAAAGTTTTATGATTCCAGCCAAAAAGAAGTGTGCAGCTGGAATGTGGTAAAGACGAGAAACATCACCTTCTTAATCAGTAAGCTGAAGAAGTCCTGGATTATAGTCTGTGAAATTGTGGTGTATATATATATCTATATGTGTGTGTGTGTGTGTGTGTATAGATATATCTATCTATCTATCTATCTATCTATCTATCTATCTATATATATATATATATATATAAATCTTCTTCCAGTTTCTTGGCACATAGTTCCTAAAACCCTTGGAATCTCTTATGTCAAAAGTATCGTTTGGTATGCTAATGAGAAGACTAGTGGTTGGGACTTTGGGATAGCCTCAGGATGGGAGCTGGTTACCAGAGGAACCAACCTTGTGATTAGAGAATTGGAATTTTCAGTTCTGCCTCAGGGTCTGCAAGATAAATTTATCACTAATGGCCAATGATTTAATCATTGGCCTACATAATGAAGCCTCCATAAAAAAAAGGGAGAGTTTGCAGCTGGCTGAACACATGGAGAGTGGCAAGCCTGGGGAGGGCATGGAAGCTTTGTGCCTCTTCCTCCATATGTTGCTCTATGCATCTCTCCCATCGGGCTGTTCCTGAATTGTAGCCTTTTATAATAAATTAGAGATAGTAAGTAAAACACTTTCCTGAGTTCTGTGAGCCACTCTAGCAAATGATTGAACCCAAGGAGGGAGTTGTGAGACTTTCAATAGAAGCACAGGTTAACAACCTAGACTTTCAGTTGACGTCTGAAGTGGGGGGCAGTCTTGTGAGACTGAGCCCTTAATCTGTGAGATGTGTGCTAACTTCAGTTAGTGATAGAATTAAATTGAACTGTAGGACAACCAGCTGCTGTTGGAAAATTGCTTGGTGTGGGAAAAAGCCACACATCTGGGGTCAAAAGTGAAGTATTGAGAATAGTGAGAAAAGAGAAAGTAGAAGAAAACAGTTTCTTTCTTCCTATTTTAGCATATTCTAAGAATGTGATTTTGAGAAATTATGCAAACACTCCATGTACCAGCTTTCTCACTTCTAAACAGAAGTGTTGCTTTCCTAATCAATTTGACTTTTGTAAAGACTAATCTTAATTCTTAATAAACTCTTAAGGTTGCTTAGAAATAAGCACTATATAAATAAAAGACATCACACACCTGACATTTTAAAGTATACCTAGGACTCTGAGTATTTCACCACATCGATTCAAGACATTCTATGAATTTGTGCCCATTGTGAACTTGTTTTCAGCTTGTTACCTCCTCTACACAGACACTTCCATCAAGTTTTCTTTTTGTCCTATTAATCGTCCTTTGTCTCATCTTTCCTAAAATTGCCTGTGCAGCCTCCTTCCAGAGGCATATTCCATCAAGGTTTTTCTGTAGCCATGCTGAACACTCAGTTATTTTAAATAATTTAGATACATAATTTTAAATATATTATAGTTTTGCACCAGAATAAATGAGATTTAAATCTCTTTCTTTGTTCCCCAAATAAGAGTTCAAAATCTAGATGGTCTTTTTGAGGCTCACCAACACATAATGGTACTTCTTTCTGTCTCACAAAATAAAACTTTGGCATCAGTCTTCTGGACATGCCACACAAAGTCACATTTGGTGGATAACCCCTGCATGACAGATAGTGAAAGGGCATGTTCCTCCCCGCCCAAGGGAGCACAGGATTATCCTGCCTAATTGGCTACAATGTGTGGATCTCATTAGAAGAACTTGCCAGTGCTATACATAGTAAAGAATGTATTTCTGATAATATTTCAGTTAAGTTTGGACCAAGGCCAGGAATCTCTCTGGCAGACTAAAACCACTTTACCAACACTTCACTTTTAGCAAGAAGACTCATGATAAGGAAACATAAACAATACATCTGGGTCACATCGCCCTACTTCCTCTCCCACTCTTCTGCTTCTTTTCAAGGGTGAAGAAATGTTTCCCAACAATTAGTCATGCCTTTTCTTCTACCTCAGTCTCTCTCCTGATACTTTACACTAAGAAAGTTTAAGGGCTTTAGAAATTCAGGGTCAATTTTTAGAATTTTTTTTTTTAATTTGAATACCAGCAAAACTTCATCTGGTTTAACCCTACAAAACCTCCCCTAACATAAAACAGTGTCTTTTTAAAAGAAAATTTTACTTAGAAAATACTTTATTAACGAAATTAAAGCCTGCATAATATAAATAATAGCAATGCTTGATTTAAAATAGTTTCCAGAAAAATTAATAAAAATCAAGTTTCCTATGTATTATTTTGTTTTGTTCCTTAACATGCTCAAGATTTTGGATTTGCCAAAGCTACCAAGAGACAAAGGCACCAAATTTTGAGCCTGGTTTGTAATTCTACTTTAGCCAGTATTAAGTGGAGAGCCATGACTCATATGAATAATAGACTCATAAAGAATTAGAACTAGACATTACATAAGAAGACATCTTAACAACCCTCTTGCTTTAGGGATGGAGATGTAAAGCATCTTAGAAGCAATCCTGCAAGGGAGAAGCAGGCTCTGGTGCCAGATGCTGCTCCTTTGGGTATACTAGACATATACTAGACATATATGACCATGAGCAAAATGCAGAACCTCTGTAAGCCTCGGCCTCCTCATCAGCAGGATGGGCCGATCATCATGCCCATCTCACATGGGTCATAAGGAATGAACAAGCTAACAAACATAAAACACTAAGCCTGGTACAGAATAGAAGCCAAATAAATATTAGATTCCACTATTACTATAAGAGGCAGGGTTGAAGGAAGAACCAGAATAAGGGGAAAAATCAGTAGGTTCTTTTCTGATTATCTTCCTCCAAGAATTGGCTATGAGTGGAGTAATGAGAACATTATTCAAAACATACAATCTAGAAAAATATGTAGTATAATATTAAAATTTTGATATAAAATTGAGCTTCACCACATATTAGAGAGATAATAGGCCTAGTGGTCAAAAGCAAGGACTCTTGAGTTAGAAAGCGTGGATTCAAATTCCATCTCTCCCAGTTTCTGGCAATGTAACTTTAAGCAAGTTGCCTAACATCTCCATTCCTCATTTATCTCCTCTGTAAAAGGGGATAATCATAATACCTATTTCATGAGGTGGTTGTGAAAATGAATCAAGTTAATATTTGGAAAGCATCTAGCACAGTGTCTGTACCAGTGTTGTAAATTATTAGCTATTATCATTATATTACAGGGCCATCTTGCACACCATCCAAGATACTTTTGTACTGGAAGCACCCAAAGAAACTTATGCTACTAATTTTACTTCTAATGCTACCCAGAATCATTGACTCTAATGATGGGATAATACTGAGGTAAAAGCATCAGATCCATTGCTCAAATTCTATCCTTAAAAATAATTAGAAGTAGATATTTTTGTACACTGGAATTTTTAAAAATGCCTAATTCTGACAAGCACTAGATTACTCAAATATAACAGCATGGAAATAGAATTTGATTCACCCATATCTTTGAAGTCAGTGCTAGTCAACTTCTCTCCTGGCTCTGAGACAATGTTGATAGACTGTAGAGCAGAGAGGACTTTCTATTTACTGGAACATGCTCACCCTTTTTGGTTTTGTTACTGCAAAATCATATCATTTTTACAGCTTGAAGGGAGTGATAACCTAACCCAATCATTTCGTAGACGAGGAAACCCAGTTTAGAAAGGTAAAGTAGCTGGTCAACAAGCAGCTGGTGAATAATGAAGACCGTGGAGAGTAGTATTTTAAGAACATTTGTCTTCCATCTCTAGTCATCAGAGAGAGTTCCAACTTCACACTATCAATTTGATTAACAGGATTCATATTTTATAAATAAGTAGGTTAAATAGTAGCAATATTTCACCCAGTTGAACTTCAAATTACTTCAGATCAAAGTAATATATCTTTTTGCATATCAGACTCTTGCTTAAAAATTTATGTACTTTAAAATTTCTGTTACGGAGAACATAAACAGTACATTGAATTTGATCAGCCGGTGAAAAGTTAATCTCAAGGGGTAAATGTTTTATCTTTCAGGGCATTGGAGAACTAAATAACAAGCAATTTACTAAATTCCATCCTGGTCCTGAAATCTGTCTATGTCATGAGGATTAGTAGCTTACTGTCACTCCTGAAGGGTCACCCTTATAAGGTAGAGGCTCTCCTGAAGATAGTCATCGCAATACAACACCTATGCATTCACCATGATTCAGATATACAAACCATTGCTTTCTCTTTTCTTTAACCTAAGGTTCAGAGGTGAGTGGATTATATCTCTTAGCTCATGGTACATTATCATCCAATTTCATAAGATATACCATGTTTTATTATTTTATTGCTTTCCCCTCTTCTCATCCTAACTCCCACTGCCCACTCACATCTCCCCTCCCCCTGCTCACATCTCCCCTCCCCTTAACCGCTACCAGGCATCCACTCTAATGTTTATAAACATAAGTGTATTTAGGTATAGTGATTGTTCATTTTAGGTGTCAGCTTGACTGGATTAAGGGATATTCAGACAGGTAGTAAAGCATTATTTCTAGATATGTCTGTGAGGGTTTTCCATAAGTGATTGAGATTTGAATCAGTGGACTAAGGAAGATCTATCCATGTCACTTTAGGCACATCTAGATAATTAATTCTGAATGGTATAAAGATTTTATATATATTTATATCTATTATATATATACTATGTAGATATATAGAAATCTATGTACCATTCATAGATTTCTTTCATTTCAAATGCCTGCAAGATGAAACATTTATTTTATATATATGTATATATACTTATGTACCATTCTGAATTAATTATCTAGATGTACATAAAGCAACATAGCTAGATTTTGGAGATATATATTGTTCGATCGACAGGTAGAGAGAGAGGAGAGAGATAGATACAGAGACAGTATGTGTGTGTGTGTGTGTGTGTCCCACAATTAACTAATCCTTTCCACCAGTGATGGACACTTAATTTCTTCCAACTTTCTGCCTTCCCAAATAGAGCACCAATAAATAAACTAATACATGTTTCTTATAGTCTTGTGTCAGAGTGGCTCTAGGGTGTACCCCCAGCAGTGGGAATATGGGGTGTCCATGTATATGACCTGATTTCTCTAAGGACTGCCAGATTACTCCCCACAATTGCTGTTCTAGCTCAGACTTCCACTAACAGTGCAAGAGAGCTTCCCAACATCCTCACCAACAGTTGGTATTATCTGACTTTCTGATGTTCATCTAATGGGTGTTAGAGTGTTATTGGTCCTATTCTAGTTCACCAGTTCTCTGAAATGTTTGAAACTCCTCCCTTTTGTTCAGAAAGATTTCTAGATTCCATGCATGCCTTGCACAGGCCCTGGGCAACTAGAAATGTTATCTTAGAACCATCTACAAAGATTCTTCCCTCAAAAACTGCTCTAGTGTTTCCATTTAGTGTAGAGTCATGTGGTCTTATAGGCTTTCATTGTCCATTTCAGAAGAGAGGGGAATTCCAAGTTCTCCTAAAATCTTTCTGGATGTTTCTACTTACCCTATGGGAAGTTTCATCACAATGCATGGAGTCAATACACTAGTCCTGAATTCTTGCCCTTCTCCCTCCCTCTCTCTCTTCTTTCCTTCCTCCCTTTTTCTCCTTCCCCTTTGCCACCTAAAATTTGAAGGTTTTTCAACTTCTCCCTTTTGATTGACAAGACCTATCTCCCTTCTTTATCCTTCCCCTCTGGTAGGTAGCATTCTTCCTGTTTTTCCCTAGGGCAATAACAAAAGAAAGGTGGGAGGTTAGGGGCAGACTGAATTATAAGGGGAAAGTATACTGGAAAATACTGTCTGCATGTACTTAACATTCAATATTGTATTAGTTTGTTCTCACACTGCTATAAAGAAATATCTGAGACTAGGTAATTTATAAAGAAAAGAGGTGTAATTGGCTCACAGTTCTGCAGGCTATAAAGGAAGCATAGCACCTTTTGCTTCTGAGGAGACCTCAGGAAAATACAATCATTGTGGAAAGTGAAGAGGAAGCAGGCACATTTTACATGGCCCAAGCAAGAGCAAGAGAGACAGCCAAAGGGGAGGTGCTGCACACTTTTAAACAACAAGATCTCATGAGAACTCAATCACTATCATGAGGACAGCACCAGGAGATGGTGCTAAACCATTCATGAAGGACCACCCCATGACCAATCACCTCCCACATGCCCCATCTGCAACAATGGGGATTATGTGTCAACATGAGATTTGGTGGGGACATAGATTGAAATCATATCATACATAAATAACACTTTAACCTTTCCGAAGCACGTTATGTACCATTTGACTCTTTCAAAAACCTATATAAAGGTGTTACCATTTGTAGACAAAAACAGAAGCCAAGACTAAGAAAAATGACTTTTGTGCAATATTAAGATAGCCCACAGACAACCTATTTTAGAAGAATTTATATGTCTTTTACAACTTTCCTCACAAGGATATCAGGAAGTCTTTTTAGAACAACAAAATCTCCCCATTTTCTCCTTTGTAGATTTGGTCATCTGAGCTGAAAGGAGATTCTGGCAAAAAAAATGAAGACTATTTTGTCTGTGCTTTGAAGCAGTAACTTGAGGTTGCTCTTAAGCATTTGCAAAAACCTGAGTTCTTATTCCATCACTGGCAATACACTTTAAACTTTAATTATTACACTAACATTAGCAACCAAACAGTTAGCTATTCATTTTTCAGTCACATTGTGCTTATTAAATTATACCTTACTTTGACACAGATTGTGGATTTGATTAGTTATGTGGGGCAATCATTTTAAATGTTTAATTCTCTGGCTGTAGACTTATATACACAGTTTAATCAAGTAATTGTGCCTATTTCTCAGTAATTTAAACTTCAAATTCTTGCTTTTTTAAAATCGGAAATGTAGCATACTTTTTCTACCTGTTTCTATAACCAAAAAACAGTTAAATTCACTTAGAAAACACTTTTCTCTTTCCCAAGTGAGCATTTTCTGCTAGATGGTCAACAAAGACCATCTCTGCTTGAAGGGAGGTGATTTGGGTTAGTGAAAAGAGACAGACCTTGTTGCGAACCCTGTCTCTCTGCAGCCTACCAGCTGCGTGGCCTTTAGGCAAGCTATTTAATATGGTTTGGTTGTGCCCCCACCCAAATCTCGTCTTGAATTGTAGCCCCCATAATTCCCACATGTTGTGGGAGGGACCAGGTGGGAGGTAACCTCATGGGGGCAGGTTTTTCCTGTGCTGTTCTCATGAGGGTGAGTAAGTCTCATGAGATCTGATGGTTTTATAAACGGGAGTTACCCTACACAAGCTCTCTTGCCTACCACCATGTAAGATGTGGCTTTGTTCCTCCTTTACCTTCCATCATGATTGTGAGGCCTCCCCAGCCATGTGAAACTGAGTCCATTAAACCTCTTTTTCTTTTTAAATTACCCAGTCTTGGGTGTGTCTTTATTAGCAGCATGAGAATGAACTAATACACTATTTTATTCCCAACCTCAGTTTTCACTCTATAATATGGGAATAATACCTATGCTCAAGGCCCAATGTGAGGAATAAATAAAGTTATGTATATTCAATGCCTGGCATCCATAAAGGACTAAAAATGCTAGTTTTCTTTTTTATTTTTCGCTTAAAAAAATAAACATAGATTTATGATGGGCATTACTAGTTATACACCAGAAAATCTACAGTAAAACAAACTGCAGAGATAGAAGTACTTCACCTTTGGACTGAATGACAGAATCAGGCATTTGCATGCCTTGTTGCCTAAGCATGTGGCTTAGTTTTGCCCTTTTCACACAATAGGAATCTCGCACGCTGGATAACAATGCATCACTAAAGAAATATACACTCTACATAAGTCCAAAGCATAAGTGATTAATACACAGCAAGTGTAGTTCAGATGAATTGTTTCAATCAAATAAAAATATATCTGTAGCAAAGTCTCATTCTTCTTTATGCTCTGGGTGTTTCTTGCCTACACAAAATACCTTTTGAAGTCAAAGAGGGTGCCTCATATGGATGTCTTATAGGATAGGATACCTAAGAAGTGAAGAACTATGAGATTAAATATTAGACCTGTGTGTGTTTTGTTTTGTTTTAAAGAATTAGCAGGCATTTCATGCATACATGGTTTCTTACAGGGCTGAGAACTGGGTTTTATAGTTACCCCAAAGAACAAAACCCAAAGACTTCACATAAGTATTATGCAATGCCCCTTTATCTGCAGGTGGTCTTCCTCAACGTGGCCTTACTTTACTCAAGCATATTAAACTGTTTTAGAATTGCTTTTGTCCATAACTTATATAATATATCCTCTCAGAAAAAAAAAATCCTACAGTGAGTAGACAAAAAATAGCATCTCACTTTCATTCCAAGAAAATAGGAGTAGACGAATCCAGATTAGTAATTAACAAAAACAAAAGCTTCCCTCAACAGCTGTTCACACCCCTGCCCTGTTCTAGAGAGCACAGGCAGAACAGGCCCAAGAGGAAAAAACAGCTTAAGTCGGATTTAAAATAGTGTGCAGCAACATTTAAGGCTTTTTCTCTCTCCAGCCAGAAACCAGTTGGCAGGAAAGGGAAACAAATCCAACATACATAGTCAAGCACAAACGTATTTATTGAAGGTCCTCAGAACATTCCACTACGCCCCTGGAAAGCCCTATTAAAGCATGATGAGCCATAAAGCCTATGCTCAGAACACTACTAGTTTTCCCCACTGGGCTCTATCTTTTCAGCTTCTCAGCTCTGGGCAGGTGGGTGAGCAGCTTACTACAAATCTGCCTTGAATTGCCTATACATTTGTAACCAAATCCAGGATGTGTTATACCATAGCTATATGACAACATATTAGGTTACACCTAATGAACAGGGATTCCCTTTTATATACGACCCAAGTGTTTCTCGATTTAGGTCCAGGAGATTGCTGAGTGTATAACAAAATGTAGTGAGTGCCCACTACAATGGTCAGAATCCAAAATGAATATTAGGACAGGGTGGCTGAGGTGACTGGAAGATATACATCAGTAGAATAAAGCAGTGATATGGATGAGAAAGAAGAGATCAAAGGATATCATCATAGTGATTATACCTGAAAGAAAATCTTCTTTTAAATAAGAGTTTTCAAGCGTTACTTTCAAGGCCAAAAGGAAGAAAAATTATCCCAATAGCTATCATTTATCACTGCCATGTGCCAGGTGCTTTTCTAAGATGCATTACATATATTAAAGTACTTTGTCCCCACAACAACCCTATGAAAGAAAAATCGTTATGATCATACCCCTTCTACAGATGAGGAAACTGAGGCACAGAGAAGTGAAGGTCACACAGTTAGTAAATAGCGGAACCAGCTAAAGACTCAGTTAGTTGTGCTCAGAGCCCACTTTCTTGATGACTTCACACACTGCCTTTCAATAAGCAAAGCTAGGGACCTACAATTCTTGGCTTAGCCCATGTATTAATAACACATGCCTGTGTCTGGGTTTCTTAGTTACCCAAGGAAGCAAGGACCCCAGGGTAGCATGGTGGTCCTCCCTAACCTCTCAGCTTCTGAACATCATCCCATCGCCACACACAGGAGGAAACAAGCTCTCTTTCAGGCCATGGTGGGTATAAGGTACGGTCTATGAAAAGGTCCCATTTGGTCCTTTCTGTTTGACCCACTATTAAGCCTCCATAAAGCTTACTAGTAAAAGAAAAGCTTCCTTAATGAGAAATTCCCCATGATGGCAAACCTGTCATTCTCTCAGGCCAGATTGTCATGGAAACTTTTATGAAGAGGAGCCCAACCCTCTGGTCTTCGGGCAGCAAAAGAATCCACGCAGTTGTTCCATTGTAAAATTATACCAATTTATTCATTGCAACAAGTGAGGCAATGGCACGAGTTTCTTTTACTGATGAACAGAATTAAAACATAATGAGAGGAACACAGTCAGAGTTTAATTTGTCCAACCTCATGCCACTCAGCTAGCCCACATCCTGCAGTCTTCCAACAGCCCAAACAATGCATTTGAAAAATAGGAATCATTGGACCAGAATTATAAAATAATTTTGAGTTGGAAAAAAAATGCATTGCTCTTTAAAATAATACTCAGGCATCTTAGTAAAAATAATAATCGCCTTATATTCTAAAACAGAGTCAGAAAACTATAACTTGCACCAAATCTGGCTTGCAACTCAAAGCTAAACATGATTTTTGCATTTTTACATGGTTTCAAAAAAACAATCAAAGGAAGAATGAGATATTAAGACATGTTAAAATTCTATGAAATGTAATACATAATGCATGTAATACATAATGTTTTATTGGAACATAGACACACTCATTCATTTACTTATTGTCTCTGGCTGCTTGCACGCTACAAAGGCTCACAGTCTAAAATATTTACTATCTGGCTCTTTATAGAAAAAGTTGTAGACCCCTTTCTAAAGTGATAAATGATAAATATATTGCCCTAACAAGTTTCTCACTGATGAATTGTGGAACTGTAGTTTTTAATTGTTAGAAAACAGTGAAGCATTTTGTGACTTACCTCAGTAATTAATTTCTAAAAACCAATTCTAAATAGACTTTGGAGCTTATTACTCATTCTAATGATAAGTTGCAAGTTCTTAATTGTTCCAAGGGGTGTTTTTTCTTACACTAAAATGATGTATGACTGATACAAACCAGGAAATTTCTTCAAACGCCTGAGTGAAACAAAGAAAACATCCCATGCACATGCATATTTACTTGGCAGGAACATTTTGCTGCTTAGCTTGAAACCAAAACAACTAAAGCCAGTAAAGACAGAGCACGTGGACTTTGTTCCTGCCTCTTGCTTATTCCAGAATCCTTAATCCACAGAAATTTTTTGGTGCAGCTTTACATGAAGCATTTCAAAAGGAAAACAGGGGAATGGACTTCTTTTGAAAATGTATGGTTTGTTGTTGTTTGTGACTACCCTTTGACAGTGGCTAAGTCGTGTATTTATATTTCTCTTTTAAAAAAGGAATATGTCACAGGATTTGACTGTCTTTCTGACCTTTTATATTTCTTGTGCTCAATATATACTTGTAATGTCCTGCAGTCTGCAGATTCACTCTGATTCTCATCCATGCTGCTCCCAAAACACATGCCTCTAAAATTCTTTCAAATCTGGCATCGTCATTTACTTTGAAAGTCAATCCCTAAGCAAAGGCTGGAAAAACACAAAACAGACTCACCAATTATTATTATTCAGGCAACTCCTAGGACTTTACAAATGTGCTGTAATAAATTAACTTTGTTATCTCCCTGAGTTACACAGAAGTTTTAGTTGTATTCAAATGCTAAACTAAGCAACAGATTCTTCATGGGGGGTACTGGCAAGAAAGAAGTCCTCGACTGAGGGCCTGGGAATATGTGGTGCAGTCTCAGGTCTTCTGTGTACGCATTCTATAAACTATGGGAAAGTATGGAAACTTTGCCATAGTTTGAACATGTATGAACAAAATATGAATTAGGACCTTGGAGAAAATGTTCTACTCTTATGTCAAATTCACATTGTTCAAATATGCTTTAGAGTTTTGCAGAATTCTATGGAGACATCTTTCTTGTGATCTTAATCAGAAAATTATTTATGACTCATAGATCCCAAAGACTCCTTTAAACAAGTTTGGGAAGCTGCTGAAGCTCAATCAACATCTTTAAAAGCAGTTCTAAAACATAGTTACGAGGAAATGCAGTATATTTTCCCAAACAAAATAAAAAGTTTTTGTCTCTCCCATTCAACCACTTCAAGAGATATTTACTTTAGTCCAGAAATATATTAGTTAATTTTTATAAGCAGTTTTTAAAAGAAATAGGCCTGAAGAAAATTTATTTAGCCAACAAAAATTTTCCCCGTTCTACTTGAGGTACTTACTAATGCCACTGTTTGCCTTTGCTAGTCGTTACCAGCTCTATCTGAGTCAAAGAAGAGAAATATCTCTCTGCCACAAATCCCAAAAGGAATAAAAAGTGGGGAGAGGCAGAACATATTTAATTAGGCCTAGGCCTGTTGCCTGATTTTCATTAGGCCCCTGCCTGACTCTGATTTGGCCCACTATAAGTCCTTTTAGGCCACTGGGCATGAAGGCCAGTGCTTATTTTCATGGCTGTTTCAATTCATCAAGAAAATCCTTTGAAAGATGAAAGACACTCCACATTTTTTCACCTGTTGTTCTTTCTTATGTGCTTGTCACTTCACTCGCCAAACTCACTTCAAGCCAAACCAAATGCTTTCCAAACCTCTACAGTATGCCTTTGAAGATCTTAAGTTAAGTATTTTCTTATGCTGACCAGTATAGCTTCCAAATAAGGAATAAAAAAATAACGTAGTTCTTAAGTTTTTTTTTTAATACCAGAAATGTAAAAACACATTCCAGTATGTGGATAAAAGCAAAATTCCACTTCCCCAAGTTTAGAAGTCTTGAGCCAAATACACCTGATGTTCATTACCACACCCACAGCACATTGCTAATATATGACAAAGTTCCAGCAAAGACCATATGCTGTTTTTATTATTGCCACTTCACAAGTTTTCCCAGGCTCACTAGAAAAAGTATTCTACAAGACCAGTCCACTGAGTGGGCTCATCTTACTACACTGATGAAATTTAGTCTGTTATTTACCTGATTAGCAATAAACATCTCTCTTTATTTCCAACAACACAGCAATTAGGGCCCTAATCTGTCACCACTACCTTCAAGTTTTGGCTTTCATCAAAAGAAAAGGAATTTGCCAAGAAGGAAAAACACAGCTCTACTTTCAAGCTAAAAATAGTTCTGTCTTCTAGACAATATACACTTTCACACGGCTCCAGCAAACATTGCTTCAAGCAGCCTACAAAGGATATATCAGGAGAAGTACACAATAGGCCCAAGTTTTAAGTACTGGTTTAGCCAAAAGATGCAAACATGCAAAAGCTGATACAGAAAAGCCAACCCAGGTGATATAAGAGAAAATGAAATCTCTAATCTGTTGATACTTTTTGAGGGGATCAAAAATAGATAAAACAAAACCACTGGACATAGTCGATATATCTAAATTTCCAGAAACTTTTTATAAGCCTCTCTACCAAAGGCTTAATTAAAAAGTTGTTATGAAGGTTACATTACATATTTATTCTTAGGCAGAAAACCAACTAAAAAACAAAGAACAAAGTAGAGGCAGTTCCCTAGGTGGATCTTATTTAGCATCGCCATAGATTATCTAATAGATGACAACGATGATTGTCGTTACCATTATAATTACTTATTATAATTATTTCATGTCCTATATGCTATACCAAGCACTTTATGTATATAATTATTAGGTAGGTAATGTTATCTCAATTTTACAGAAGAATCTGAGGTTCTGAGATGTTAGGTAACTTGTCCAAAGACACACTGTTAGCAAGTGATGCCAAACTGAGAGTAATCAATTAAACTAATCCACCAGTGAATTCATTTTTCTGAAGTTTTCACAATGATGAAGTCATTTATTTACTTACCTATGAGACAGGGTCTCACTCTGTCATCCAGGCTGGAGTGTATTGGCACAATCACGGCTCATTGCAGCCTCGAACTCCCACACAAGCAATCCTCCCACCTCAGCATCCCTAGTAGCTGGGACAACAGGTGCACACCACCGTACCTGGCAAATATTTTATTTTTTTTTTGTAAAAATGATGTCTCCCTGTATTGCCCAAGCTGGTCACAAACTCCTGAACTCAAGCAATCCTCTCTCCTCAGCCTCCCAAAGTGCTTGGATTGCAGGAGTAAGCGACCATACCTGGCTGACACAGTCACTTAGATATCTGTTAATGTTTTTTAAAAACAAAAACAAAAAACACATGACTTTATTTCTGTAAGGCATAGCAAATAAGAAAGAAGTAATGGTTCCCTTACCTCAAGGGG
Source organism: Macaca nemestrina (assembly GCF_043159975.1). Taxonomy (NCBI): domain Eukaryota; kingdom Metazoa; phylum Chordata; class Mammalia; order Primates; family Cercopithecidae; genus Macaca; species Macaca nemestrina. The sequence continues at coordinate 71,264,948 of NC_092128.1, forward strand.
ACTAGAAATTTTTCAGGGATCAGTTCAATTCTTGCTCACTCCTGATGTGTATCAAATATGAGAAAAGTTAATTCATTCAATGGATATCTAGTATAAGTACCTACTATGGACCAGGCAGTATATGTCTATCCTAAACTTGATTGTGGAAAAGAAATGAAAGGATTTGTCCATATCTATCAGAATGTTCCATCTGCAGCTTGAGTTTGCCCAGTTCTCATCAGCCTATGGGAACAAATAAGGTTGCATTAATCAGCTAACCCAGATTTCATGGCTTTCCCTGGGATGCAGCCATCAATCAAGCACTGCCCAAGTAGTTCTGGTAAATCCCTGGGTACATCTCACCTGTGATAATGAACAAGCCTTGTCAGATACCATGTGGCTTCCAATTCCTCTTGCCCTTTTCTGGCCCTCTCCAAGGACATTGTTGAAACTGGAAGATAAGCCCTTTCTCTTTAGATTGTACTACATTCTGTTAGAGAGATCTCAAGTAATCTTACTGGTACTTCCAGTATCCAACAGTTTTAGCAAAACAACTCATTTAGTATTCATTTATAACTTTACCCTCAACTCTCTAAAAGACTGAGACATGCTCTAAAGGGAGGCCAGAAATGGAGACAAATCTGAGTCATAGACACCACACCATTCTCAGAATAGCCCCCCTCCTCTGATGACTAAGACTTATTACTGGATCAAGCTGTCACCCCTAACTTCCTCACCCCTTATAATAATTATCTCCCAGGATGATCTTAAATCCTTGTACAAACAGACTTCTGACAGGCTGTGCCCACCAGTAATTATAACATGTTCAGAACATGGCTGAACATCAGTGGGAGCCACTGTGTAGGTTTATTGCTGTGTTCAAACACCCACTCCCCAACACATATACCCCTTACTAAGAAACAAACACTTTGAGGGTGAAAGGGGGTGCTAAAGATGAAATTAAATTATCCTTGCATTCTGATACGGCTTATTTGGGAGCTCTGGTGGGCAGTCAGGATACAGCATACTTTCTAGTTAGGTAGACCACCAAGAGACAATGATTAGGGTCAATACAAGAACAGCCTGTGTAGAATTACAGGGATAAATTAAGTTCAGGCAGATTGGCTCTAAATGGAGATTTGGTGGATGAACAGGAATTATCCACAAAAAGCACAATGCATTACCGATCTATTTTTATGGCCACTAACAGAGTATAAGTTTAGGGAGTGTAAGTCTAACTTCCTCATATCTGAAAACAACAGTCTTCTGACACAGACAGTTGGTGCCTCACCCATATTCCCTGACCCACTCCTGTAGCATTGGTTGCCTACTGCTTTGGCAGACAGTTCACTTCACAAACCAATGAGTTCCTACCTCAAGCATTTGTGTCTCTTTGACTCTGGACTTCCTCTGCCTGAAGAGCATGTGCTGCCCATATCCAGGTAGGCCAGAAATAGTGGGGAGTTAATTTCTCCAGACATAAACTTCAACCTGTAAAAGATGGAAAATGGTAAATAAATGTCCCAGCTTCCTTACCCCTTGTAGCAACTACAGTTTCTTAGAGGGTCTCCAGCAGGATTGAGTCCCAGGTACCCACAGTGGTAACCACTCCTGAATGTACTCTCTTTTGACTTTTCACAGGTCTCCATCCCATAATCCTACTCCTTCATGGTGCTTCCAGGGACCCCTTCAAAAATAAACTACTTGCCCCCAAATCCTTGTTTCAGGATCTGATTCAGAGAGAATCCAAACTAAGACATCTTTTTTCTGTAAGAATTATCTCAAATATGAATTAACCCACTGTGCTTCTCCACAATAAAACAAAGAGTTTTAAAGAAAGGAAAACTAATTTCAGAAGCTTGAGAACCTTACCTGTACCTAACTTCATCATTTTAAAAGTGACTGAAGTTCAGGACTAAGGAAACACAAAAGCTTCCACGCAGGTTCCCATTGCAGAGAAGAAAGCTTGAGTTTGTCAGGGCAGGTAAAGGGAGAGAAAGAGAAACCTCTTCTTCTCAATTTTATCCTCACTTTCAATGCAATGCAAACAAAAGACACAAAATAAAGGTCACCTCTGAGAAGAGCATTACAAACAAATCTGAGAATATAATTTGATTTTTCAAAATCAAACTATAGGGCAGGGCCAAGATGGCCAACTAGAAGCAGTGGTGATCCAAGGCTCCCATCAAAAAGAACCAAAACAGCATGTGAATCCTGCACAGCAACTGAGGTATCTAGGTTCTGTCATCAGAACTGACTAGGCAGCTGGCGTGACCCACGGAGAGGAAGGAAGGGCAGTGTGGTGCAGTAGCCCACCTTAGAGCCACACAGGGCAGGGGAGCCCCCATCCCCAGCCAAAGGAAGCAGTGAGTGAGCATGTTACCCAGCCTAGGAAACCATGCTTTTTCCATGGAACTGTGCAACCCACATACTGGAAGATCCCACTCGTAAGCCTGTCACCAGGGCCTTGGATCCCAGTCATGGAGTCATACAGATTCTCAGCACCCACTTGGCTGGAATCTGGCTAAGCCTGGCGAGTTCCTGGAGGGAGGTGCAGCCATCACCACAGCTGCGGCTGCCTGTTGTCTAAGCCACCTGAGCTCCTTGGGGGAAGCATGGCAGCCATCACTGCAGCTGCTAGCCACCTAACACACTAAGCTCCAGAAGGGGTAAGGGCAGTACCCATCACTATAGCTCCAGGCTGTGTTTTCCCCTGCTGGAGCCAGGGAGGCTGGATAGCTTGGTCCCAAGAGGTATTCCTCCAAGCCCAGCACACCAGCTGTGGCAGACAGACTGCCTCTTCAGTACGGACCCTGACCCATCCCTCCTGACTAGGTGGGGCCTCCCTGCAGGAACTCCAGCCAGGGGCTCAGGGGTAGAACTCTGATCTCCCTGGGCCTGAGCCCCTATGGGGAGGGTGGCCATAGTATCCATGGACCAACAGACTTAGTCTTTCCTCCTCCTAGCTCTGGAGAATCTTGGCATTCAGATGAGTGGGTTTCCCCCCAGAGCAGCACACCCCCTCCACCAAAGGACAGCCAAAGTACTTCCTTAAATGGGTCCTGCTTCCCATGCCAACTGGGTGAGACCTCCCCCTACAAAACAGGGTGGTCAGACACCCTATACAGGAGCATTCCTACTGGCATCAGGTTGGTGCCCCTCAAGGTCAGAGATACCAGAGGAAAGAGCAGACATCCATCCTTGCTGTTCTCCAACCTCCTCAAGTGACAATTCTAGGCATGGGAGCAGATTAATAGGGCCTGAAGTGAACCCCCAGCAAACCACAGTAGCCCTACAGAAGAGGGGCCTAACTATAGAAAGAAAAACAAAAAAGCAGAGAGCAACACAACAGCATCAACAAAAAAGTCCCCACAAAAACCTCATCCAAGGGTCGGCAGCCTCAAAGATTGAAACTAGAAAAACTCATGAAGATGAGAAAGAATAAAAAAAAAACCACCACTGAAAAACTCAAAGGCCAGAGTGACTCTTCTCCTCCAAATGATTGTGACACCTTTCCAGTAAGGACACAGAACTGGACAGAGGATGAGATGGACAAATTGACAGAAGTATGCTACAGAAGGTGGGAAATAACAAAATTCACTGAGCTAAAGGAGCATGTTCTAACCCAATGCAAAGAAGCTAAGAACCATGATAAAATGTTACAGGAGCTGCTAACTAGAAAAAAACCAGTTTAGAAAGGCACATAAATGACTTAATGGAACTAAAAAACACAGCATGAGAACTTCATGAAGCACACACAAAATAGCTGAATCAATCAAGCAGAAGAAAGAATATCAGAGATTGAAGATTATCTTGCTAAAATAAGGCAGGCAAACAAGATTAGAGAAAAAAGAATGAAAAGGAATGAACAAAACTTCTGAGAACTATGGGGCTATGTAAAAAGACTGAACCTATGACTGATTGGAGTACCTGAAAGAGATGCGGAGAATGGAAGCAAGTTGGAAAACACACTTAAGAATATTATCCAGGAGAACTTCAACCTAGCAAGACAGGCCAACATTCAAATTCAGGAAATACAGAGAACCCTACTAAGATACTCTATGAGAAGATCAACCCCAAGACACATAATCATCAGATTATCCAAGTGGAGGTGAAGGCGAAAATGTTAAGAGCAGCTAGAGAAAAAGGCCAGGTCACCTACAAAGGGAAACCCATCAGACTAACCGCAGACCTCTCAGTAGAAACTCTATAAGCCAGAGGAGATTGGGGGCCAATATACAAGATTCTTAAAGAAAATAATTTTTAACTCAGAATATCATATCCAGCCAAACTAAACTTCATAAGTGAAGGAGAAATAAAATCCTTTTCAGACAAACAAATGCTGAGGGAATTCATCACCACTAGGCCTGCCTTGTAGAGCTCCTGAAGGAAGCACTAAATATGAAAAGGAAAAACCTGTACCAACCACTGCAAAAACACCAAAATATAAAGGCCAATGACACTATGAAGAAACTGCATCAACTAGTGTGCAAAAATAACCAGCTAGCATTATGATGACAGGATCAAATTCACAAGTAACAATATTAACTTTAAATGATGAATGGGCTAAATGCCCCAATTAAAAGACACAGAATGGCAAATTGGATAAAGAGTCAAGACCCATCAGTGTACTGTATTCAAGAGACCCATAACCCATACAAAGACACAAATAGGCTCAAAATAAAGGGATGGAGGAAAATTTACTAAGGAAATGGAAAGTAGAAAAAAGAAGGGGTTGCAATCCTAGTTTCGGACAAAACAGACTTTAAACCAACAAAGACCAAAAAAGACAAAAGCATTACATAATAGTAAAGGGATCAATTCAACAAGAGGAGCTAACTATCCTTAGTATATATGCACCCAATACAGGAGCATCCAGATTAATAAAACAAGTTCATAGATACCTACAAAGAGACTTAGACTCCCACACAATAATAGTGGGAGACTTTAACACCCCACTGTCAATATTAGACAAATCAATGAGGCAGAAAATTAACAAGGATATTCAGAAATTGAACTCAGCTCAGGATCAAGTAGACCTAACAAATATCTACAGAACTCTCCACCCCAAAACAAAAGACTATACATTCTTCTCAGTGCCACATGGCACTTACTCTAAAATTGACCGCATAATTGGAAGTAAAACACTCCTCAGCAAATGAAAAGAGAATGGAAATCATAACAGTCTCTCAGGCCACAGTGCAATCCAATTAGAACTCAAAATTAAGAAACTCACTCAAAACCACACAACTACATGGAAATTGAACAACCTGCTCCTGAATGACTCCCGGGTAAATAATGAAATTAAGGCAGAAATCAAGAATTTCTTCAAAATCAACAAGAACAAAGAGACAACATACCAGAATCTCTGGGATACAGCTAAAGCAGTGTTAAGAGGGGAATTTAGGCCAGGTGCAGTGGCTCACACCTATAATCCCAGCACTTTGGGAGGCTGAGGTGGGTGGATCAGGAGGTCAGGAGTTCAAGACCAGCCTGGCCAAGATAGTGAAACCCTGTCTGTACTAAAAATACAAAAATTAGCTAGGCATGGTGGCACGTGCCTGTAATCCCAGCTACTCGGGAGGCTGAGGCAAGAGAATCCCGTGAACCTGGGAGGCAGAGGTGCAGTGAGTTGAGATTGTGCTACTGCACTCCAGCCTGGATGACAAAGCAAGACTCTGTCTCAAAAAAAAAAAAAAAAAAAAAAAAAAAAGAAGAAAATTTATAGCACTAAATGCCCATATCAGAAAGCTAGAAAGATCACAAACTGAGACCCTGACATCACAATTAAAAGAACTAGAGAAGCAAAAGCAAACAAATCCAAAAGGTAGTAGAAGACAAGAGATAACTAAGATCAGAGCAGAACTGAAGGAGATAGAGACATGAAAAATGCTTCAAAAAATCAATAAATCCAGGAGCTTGTTTCTTGAAAAAATTAATAAAATAGGCCACTCGCTAGACTAATAGAGAAGAGAAGAATCAAATAGACACAATAAAATATGATAAATGGGATATCACCATTGACCCCAGAGAAATACAAACTACCATCAGAGAATACTGTAAACACCTCTATGCAAATAAACTAGAAAATCTAGAAGAAATGGATAAATTCCTGGACACATACACCCTCCCAAGACTAAACCAGGAAGAAGTCAAAGCCCTGAGTAGACCAATAACAAGTTCTGAAGTTGAGGCACTAATAAACAACCTACCAACCAGAAAAAGCCCATGACCAGATGGATTCACAGCTGAATTCTACCAGAGATACAAAGAAGAGCTAGTACCATTTCTTCTGAAACTATTCCAAACAATTGAAAAGGAGCGACTCTTTTATGAGTCACTCATTTTATGAGGACAGCATCATCCTGATACCAAAACCTGGCAGAGACACAACAACAAAAAAGAAAACTTCAGGCCAATATCCCTGATAAGCATCATGCTAAAATCCCCAATAAAATACTGGCAAACTGAATCCAGCAGTGCATCAAAAAGCTTATCTACCAAGATCAATTGAGCTTCATCCCTGGGATGCAAGGCTGGTTCAACATATGTAAATCAATAAAAGTAATCCATCACATAAACAGAACCAATGACAAAAGCCACATGATTATCTCAATAGAAGCAGAAAAGGCCTTCAATAAAATTTAACATCTCTTCAGGTTAAAAACTCTCCATAAACTAGGTATTAATGGGACATATCTCAAAATAATATGAACTATTTATGACAAACCCACAGCCAATATCATGTAGAATGGGAAAAAGCTGGAAGCATTCCCTTTGAAAACCAGCACAAGACAAGGATGCCCTCTCTCACCACTCCTATTCAACATAGTATTGAAAGTTCTGGCCAGGGCAATCAGGCAAGAGAAAGAAATAAAGCATATTCAAATCAGAAGAGAGGACGTCAGACTGTCTCTGTTTGCAAACAAGATGATCCTATGTTTGGAAAACCCCATCGTCTCAACTCAAAAGCTCCTTAAGTTGATAAGCAGCATCAGCAAAGTCTCAGGATACAAAATCAATGTGCAAAAGTCACAATCATTTCTACACACCAACAATATACAAGCAGAGAGCCAAATCATGAATGAACTCCCATTCACAATTGCTACAAAGAATAAAATACCTAGGAATTCAGCTAACAAGGAACATGAAGGACCTCTTCAAGAACTACAAACCATTGCTCAAAGAAATAAGAGAGGATACAAACAAATGGAAAAGCAATCCATGCTCTTGGATAGGAAGAATCAGTATCATGAAAATGGCCCTACTGCCCAAGGTAATTTATAGATTCAATGCTACTCCCATCAAACTACCATTGACATTCGTCAGAGAATTAGAAAAAATTACTTAAAAATTCATATGAAACCAAAAAAGAGCCTGTATAGCCCAGAAAATCCTAAGTAAAAAGAACAAAGCTGGAGGCATCACACTACCTGACTTCAGACTATACTACAAGGCTCCAGTAACCAAAACAGCATGGGACTGATACCAAAACAGACACATAGATCAATGGAACAGAATAGAGTCCTCAGAAATAAGACCACACACCTACAATTATCTTGTCTTTGACAAACCTGACCAAAACAAGCAATGGGGAAAGGATTCCCTATTTAATAAATGGTGCTAGGAAAACTAGCTAGCTATATGCAGAAAACTGAAGCTGGACCCCTTCCTTACACTTTATACAAAAATTAACTCAAGATGAATTAAAGACTTAAATATAAAACCTAAAACCATAAAAACTCTACAAGAAAACTAGGCAATACCATTCATGACATAGGTATGGGCAAAGACTTCATGACGAAAACGCCAAAAACAATTGCAACGAAGGCAAAAACTGACAACTAGGATCTAACTAAACTAAAGAGCTTCTGCACAGCAAAATAAACTATCATCAGAGTGAAGAGACAACCTACAGAATGGGAGAAAATTTTTGCAATCTACTCGTCTGACAAAGGGCTAATATCCAGAATTTACAAGGAACTTAAACAAGTTTACAAGAAATAAACAACCTCATCAAAAAGTGGGCAAATGACACGAACAGACACTTCTCAGAAAAAGACATTAATGTGGCCAACAAACATATGAAAAAAAGCTCAACATCACTGATCATTAGAAAAATGCAAATCAAAACTACAATGAGATACCATCTCATGCCAGTCAGAATGGCAATTACTAAAAAGTCAAGAAACAACAGATGCTGTTGAGGCTGTGGAGAAATAGGAATGCTTTTACCCTGTTGGTGGGAATGTAAATTAGTTCAACCATTGTGGAAGACAGTGTGGTGATTCCTTGAGGATCTAGACCTGGAAATACCATTTGACCCAGCAATCCCATTACTAGGTATATACCCAAAGGAATATAAATCATTATCTTATGAAGATACACACACACATATGTTTATTGTGGCACTATTCACAATAGCAAAGACATGGAAGCAACCCAAATGCCTATCAATGATAGACTAAATAAAGAAAATGTGGTACATATACACAATGGAATATTGTGCAGCCATAAAAAGGAATGTGATCATGTCCTTTGCAGAGACATGGGTGAAGCTGAAAGCCATCATCCTCAGCAAACTAACACGGAAACAGAAAACCAAACACCACATATTCTCACTCATAGTGGGAGTTGAACAATGAGAACATATGGACACAGGGAGGGTAACAGCACACACCAAGACCTTTCAGCCTGGGGCAAGGGGAGGGAGACCATCAGGACAAATAGCTAATGCACGCAGGGCTCAAAACCTAGGTGACAGGTTGTTAGATGCAGCAAACCACCATGGCACATGTATACCTATGTAACAAACCTGCATGTTCTGCACATGTACTCTGGAACTTAAAGTAAAAATTTTTTTAAAAATCAAATTATAGCAATGTTGCATTCATTGAATGTAGTAACTACATCTCTAAAAAAAGTCATTTTCGCAGACCCTGCTACCTGTCAGCCCATCATATGACCTGCTCCTTGCTCCAGCCACTACCAATCTGAGGTTCCCACCATGGACACTCCCATTCCCAGGGAGAGATGCCAGATCCCTAGCCAGCTTCTGAAGGAGGCAAGGACCCAGTTGTCCAGCTGATCCAGGAAGAGGACAGGAGTGAGCAGGCAGCCTGGGCAGCCCCTTATCTCAGAGGAGTTTGGGGGAATGAGGCACAGGGCTGGGAGTGGTACTCAGGTTTTTGGCCTATCCAAGGAAGATCTAAGTTTTATAGTGCCTGAAGTTTGTACAATTTGGTAGACTTTGAGAAAAATAATAGCTCTGTAGATAGAAGTCCTATATGGATCTCACCGGGCTAAAATCAAGAGGCCACAAGATGGCTAACTATAGACATCAGACACCTGCCCTCTTCAGAAAAAATAAAAATTGTGAATAGATAATCACATCTCAAAGAGGACATCTAAGAGAGAACACTAGAATCCAACATAGAGCTCAAGGAAAATACCTGAGGCACAGAAGGGGAAGGAAGCAAGCAGTTGGCTCAACCAAGATCAAACAATAGCAAGGGGATTGGTATTGTGGAGAAAAGGTAAGTGAGAAAGCTTCAGTTGTCCACATCCCTGCCACAGACTGTTGTTATCTGAATCACAGGAGAGTTTCTCTACCCACATGAACCCGGACACTAGCATGAGCAGTGATCTGGAGACCCTGCAAGAGCATTGCACCCAACAGAGAACTCGCCCTGTGTCATTCAAACCCTGCTGAGACATGATCAGCTGTGGCAGGGACCCATTTGGGGAGTAGCTATCATGGAATGGCATCTTGCTCTGGGAAGACAGCCCCTGTATCTCCACATCCTGGGAGCTCCCACCGACATTCCCCAGGATCCACTCAGAAGGCTATAGCAGCACAGCACTGGCTGGACCCAAAGGTACTGCAGGGTCTCTAGTACTCTAGCTCACAAGGAGTAGTGCTTCCCAGGGAAAAAGACGGTGTCATGTAGCAAAAGGCAGCCCCTGGGACAAAGGAAACCAAAGAATGTACTTTCCAGAGCCTGAAAACTCCCTACCTTGGGCTGCGTGAAGAGACCCTGCCCCTAGCAGTGGCCCAAACTGCTAGCTGTGACATCTAGCAGTCACATCTCCAAAAAGTGACATCCTCTTTACCAGTGGAGTAGCCTCTGGGCTCAGGCTCTTGCACAGAGAACAGGAATGCTCCTCTCCCTCCACACACCCACTCCTACTGCTGCTGGAGGCTTGTCCAAGGGAGAGCTGGAAGGTTACCTGTCTAGGATGGTGAGTGGTGACTCTCACCCCAACCCCCCATGGCAACTTGGCTCTCATGCCTGGGCTTGTGCATGAGGCAGTGCCCCTCCCTCCCTCTGTGTGGCACTATACAACTGCTGCAGCAAAGAGAAGAGCTTGAGAGTGGCATGTCTGGGAATGTTGGGAGCAGCCCTGCACTGCAGCCAGCACCAACATCAGCTTGCACTGCTCAGGACACAGAGGGTCAGCCCACCACTGCCACCATGATAGCGCATGACACCCTGGTTTCCCAGGCACCAAAGAATCTGTTAACCCCCCATCCCGCCACTGCCACTACTGGAATCCATGCAAGCCACCTGAAGGCCCACCATAGGCCTACTGGGAACTGCCAACACAGATGCCAGCATACACCACCCTGGGCAAAAAGACAGGCATGTTCAGCCTACTACTACTATTACTGAAGCCTAAAGCCTGGCCCACATGGCTTACCAGTCTCCAGCACAACTTCATCAAAGCCTCCACTAATAAATGCACCCTAACCCTCCATGTAAATGCAAGAAAGCACTAACACTGTTTATAGTCAAAGAAATCATACAGAGAATACAGTATTGCACATACCCAGAATCAAAGCCAATGCGCCTTGCCTAACCAACACCACAGATTCATCTTCAGGAAAAAGTCTTCCACTATGAAAGCAAATAGAAAAACAGAAAGAAGTGACTGTTACAGCAGATGTGCAAATATCAATGTAAGGATACAGGAAACATGAAAAAGCAAGGAAACATGATACCTGAAAAGGAACATAATAATTGTCCAGAAATTGATCTTAATTAAAAATAAAACTTCAAAATTCTAGATAAAGAATTCAAAATATTAATTTTCAAGAAGTCAGTGAAATGAAAGAGAATTTGGAAAAACAATACAAACAAATCAGGAAAACAATTCAGGATTGTTATCTCTCACTGTATACAAAAAATTATCAAAAAGATAGGTATTGACAGTTTTTAAACAGAACCTAATAGAAATTCAAGAAGAAATATAAAATACATTTGAAAGCTTAAACAACAGACTAGATTAGGCAGAAGAAAGAATCTTAGAACTTGAGCACAGGTTTTTTTTTAAATAACCCAGTTAGACAAAAATAAAGAAACAAACATTGAAAAACTGAGCAAGGCCTTTATGACATTTGGTACAACATAAAGTGACCAAATATATGAATTATTAGTATCCCAAGAATAAATAGGCACAATGAAAGGATTAGAAAATACATTTACCAAAAGAATAGATGAAAACTTTCCAAGTCTAGCAAGAAATTTAGACATTCAGATAAAGGAGGCTAAACGATCCCAAGGAAGATACAATGCAAAAAGGCCTTCTCCAATGCATTTTATAATCAGACTGTCAAAATAAAGAGCAAATCTTAAAACAGGAAGAGAAAACACCTAGACAGTTATAAGGGAATCCCTATGAGACTAACAGCAAATTTCTCAGCAGAAACCTTACAGACCAGAAGAGAATGGGATAGTATATTCAAAGTGCTGAAAGAGAAGAAAAACTGGCAGCCAAGAATACCATATCCACCAAGTAATCCTTCATAAGTGAAGGAGAAATAAAATATTTATCAGACAAGCAAATGCTGAGGGAATTCATTATCACTAAACTGGTTCTATGAGAAATGCTCAAGGGAATCCTAAACCTGGAAGTGAAAGGATGACATTTACCATCATGAAAACACACAAAATTATAAAACTCACTAGTAAAGCAATCACACAAAGAAGGGAAAGAGAAAGGACTCAAATGGTATCACTATAGAAATTCACCAAACCACGATGACAAACAATAAGAGAAAAACAAAAGAGCAAAGAATACAAAAAACAACCAGAAAACATCTAACAATATGACAGGAACAAAGCCGCACATATCCTTGAACATAAGCAGATTAAAGTATCCACATAAAAGACATAGAATAGACTTTTTTAAACGATGCAACCATATTCTGCTTAGCAGCATATACACCTATCAGCATACAGACTAAAAAAGCCCACCTTACCAGTAAAGACACATATAGACTGAGAAAGTAAAGGAATGGGAAAAGATGTTCCACGCAAACAAAAACCAAAAGCAAGCAGGGATATCTGTACTTATATCAAGCAAATCTGACTTTAAGTCAAGAACAGGAGAAAACAAAAAAGAAGGGAATTATATGAAGATAAAAGAATCAATGCAGCAAGAATATATAACAATTCTAAATATATGTGTGCTCAACACTGGAGAACTAGATTCATAAAACAAATATTACTAGATCTATATACAGAGATAGACTGCAATATAATAGTGAGGGACTTCAACACCCCATTTTCAGCATTAGACAGATCATCTAGACAGAAAATCAATTTTAAAAAAATTGAATTTAAACTAGACTTTAGAACAAGTGAACCTAACAGACATTTTCAGAGCATTCTATCCAACAACTACAGAATACACATTCTTCTCATCAGCACATGGAACTTTACCAAAATAGACGATATGTTAGGCCACAAAACAAGTCTCAACATATTTTTAAAAATCATATCAAGTATCTTCCCAGGTCACAATAGAGTAAAACTAGAAATTAACCCCAAGATGAACTTTGGAAACTATATGAATACATGGAAATTAAACAACATGCTTCTGAATAACCACTGGGTCAAAGAATAAATTAAGATGCAAATTTTAAGAAATTCTTGAAACAAATGAAAATACAAATACAACATACTGAAACCTGAAGAATATAGCAAAAGCAGTGCTAAAAGGAAAGTTTATAGTAATAAATGCCTACATCAAAAAAGTAGAAAGATGACAAATTAACAATCTAACAAGACACCTCAAGAAACTGGAAAAGTAAAACCAAACCAAACTCAAAATAATTAAGACCAGAGAAGAACTAAATGAAATAGAGACTTAAAAATAAAGGATCAATGAAATGAAAAATTGATTCTTCAAAAAGATAAAAACAATAGATAAACCACTAGCTAGATTAATCAAGAAAAGTGAAAGAAGACCCAAATAAACAAAATAAGACATGAAAAAAGGGGCAGTACAATTGATATGACAGAAATTTTAAAAAATCATCACCAACTATGAAAAACAACTATACACTGACAAACTGAAAAACCTAGAAAAAAAATGAATAAATTCCTGGAAACATACAATTTACCAAGATTGAATCAGGAAGACATGTAAAATCTAAACAGACCAATAATCAGTATTATTATTGAATCAGTAACAAAAGGCTCCCAATAGAAAAAATCCCAAGACAGGATGGATCCACAGTCAAATTCACCCAAATGTGCAAAGAAGAACTAATACCAATCCCCCTGAATCTATTCCGAAAAGCCAAAGAGGAGGGAATTCTCCCTAATTTATTCTATGAGGCTAGCATCACACTAATACCTAAAATGGACAAGGAGAAAAAAGCAACAAAAGGAAAAAAGAAAATAAAAGAGAGAGAGAGAAGAAGGAAGGAAGGAAGGAAGGAAGGAAGGAAGGAAGGAAGGAAGGAAGGAAGGAAGGAAGGAAGGAAGGAAGGAAGGAAGGAAGGAAGGAAGGAAGGAAGGAAGGAAGGAAGGGAAAAAAGAAAGAAAGAAAGAAAGAAAGAAAGAAAGAAAGAAAGAAAGAAAGAAAGAAAGAAAGAAAGAAAGAAAGAAAGAAAGAAAGAAAGAAAGAAAGAAAGAAAGAAAAGAAAGAAAGAAAGAAGGAGAAAGAGAAGAAAGAAAGACAGGCGAGAGAGAGAGAGAGAGAAAGGAACAAGACAAGGATGTCCACTTTCATTATTCTTATTCGCGATATTATTGGAAGCCATAGCCAGAGCAATCAGGCAAGATAAGTGAATAAAAGGCATCCAAATTAGAAAATAGGAAATCAAATTATCCCTCTGTGCTGATGATATTATCTTATACCTAGAAAAACCTTAAAACTCCACAAAAAAACTCAGATTTGGTAAATGAATTCATTAAGTTGCAGTATACAAGATTAATGTACAAAAATCAGTAGCATTTCTATACAGCAATAATGATCTAGCTGAGAAGAAAATCAAGAAGGCAATTCCATTTACAATAGCTACCAAAAAAAAAAACCTAGTAATAAATTTAACCAAGGCAGTGAGTGATCTCTACAAGGAAAACTACAAAACAATGATGAAAGAAATTGAAGACGAGGCACAGTGGCTCATGCCTGTAATCCCAGCACTTTGAGAGGCCGAGGAAGGAGGATCATTTGAGCCCAGGAGTTCAAGACTGGCCTGGGCAACATAGTAAGACCCTGCCTCTACAAAAAAAATTCTTAATCAGCTGAGCATGGTGGCATACAAGCTACTTGGGAGGCTTGGGCAGAAAGATTGCCTAAACCCAGGAAGTCAAAGCTGCAGTGAGCTGTGATTGTGCCACTGCACTCCAGCCTGGGTGACAAAGCAGGAGTTTAAAAAAAAAGAAAAAGGAGAAAAAAAAAGAAATCAAAGAGGACACCAAAAAACAAACAAAAAAAATCCCATGTTCATGAATTGAAAGAATTAATATTATTTAAAATAACCATATTGCCCAAAGCAATCTACAGATTCAGTGCAATCCCTATCAAAATACCAATGCCATTCTTCACAGAATTAGAATGTGACTAGACTCCTAAGATTCATGTGGAACCAAAGGAAAAAAAAAAAAAGCCTGAATAGCCAAAGCAATCCTAAGCAAAAAGAATAAATCTGAAGGCATCACATTACCTGACTTCAAAATATATTATAAGACTATGGTAACTAAAACAGCCTGGTATTGGTATAAAATTAGACATACGAACCAATGGAGCAGAATAAAGAACTTAGAAATAAAGTCACATATTTACAAACAACTGATCTTTGACAAAGCTGACAAGAAATTACACTGGGGAAAAGAAATCTTGTTCAATAAACGGTGTTGAGAAAGTTTGATAGCCACATGCAGAAGAATAAAACTGAACCACTATATCTCTCACTACATACAAAAAAAAAAAAAAACTCAAAATGGATTGTTTAAGCCTTTAGGCTTAAATATAAGACCCCAAACTATAAAACTGCTAGCAGAAAAACCTAGGGGAAAACTCTCCTGGACATTGATCTAGGCAAAAAATTTATGACTAAGACATTAAAGCACAGGCAACAAAAACAAAAATGACAAATGGGACTTAATTAAACTAAAATGCTTCTGCACAGCAAAAGAAATAATCAACAGAGTGAACAGACAACCTGTCGAATGAGAGAAAATATTTGCAAACTATCAGACAGGAGACTAATACCCAAAATATACAAGGAACTCAAACAACAGGAAAAAACAAACAATCCCATTAAACAGTGGGCAAAGGATATGAATAGACATCTCTCAAAAGAAGACATACCACATGGCCAATAGGTATATGAAAAAATGCTCAACATCAGTAATCATTAGGGAAATGTAAGTCAACACCAAAAGGAGATATCATCCTACCCCAGTCAGAATAGCTATTACTAAAAAGACAAAAAATAACAGATGTTGGTGAGGATGCAGAGAAAAGGGAACTCTTATACACAGTTGGTAGGAATGTGAACTAGTCCAGCCACTATGAAGAACAATATTGAGAGTTCTCAAAATACCGAAAATAGAATTACCACTACATCCAACAATCCCACTACTAGGTATCTACACAAAGGAAAAGGGTATCAAAGCGTACTTGCACTCACATGTTTATTATAGCACTATTCATAATAGAAAGGCCTGGAATCAATTTAAATGTCCCTCAGTGCGTGAATGAATAAAGAAAATGTGGTACACCATGGAGTACTATTCAGTCATTAAAAAAATGAAATCATGTCATTTGCAGTAACAAGAATGGAACTGATGGTAATTATCTTAAATGAAATAGATAAATATCACATATATTTGTACACATAAATACTTATCCAAAAAGATAAATATCACACGTTCTCACTTATATGTGGGATCTAAAAAATTTGATCACATGGGGATAGAGAATGGAAAAATAGATAACAGATGCTAGGAAGAGTGATTGGGGGTAAAGGGGAAGGATGAAGAGAAGTGGGTTAAAGGGTACAGGGTAAACATAGAGTAAGATTGTAGGAATAAAAGCAATGTTTGATAGCTGAGTAGGGTGATTCTACTTAATAAAAATGTTTTGTTCTTGGGTGATGAACACCCTAAATACCCTGACTTGATCAGTATGTATTATATACATGCAACAAAATTTCACATATACCCCATAAAGTTGTACAAATAAAAATAATAAAATTTTAAAACTCATAATTATTCAACAAAGAATGTTTGTAAGACTAGGATTCCCAAGCCGGGGATGTGGGAAAATGGGGGAAAAGAAAGGAAATGTACTACAAAAGTCAAAGATGAATACTTTACAATCCTGGCTTCAAATAAGTCAGAGGCTGTAGAAGAAAAAGTAATAATAACAAATAACTAAAATTAATGAAGTGTTGTTACTAAGTGCTAGTGCCATGGAGAAGGAAGCAACACCAACTTTCAGCAAATATTTATTGAATGAATGAACTAACTCTATCAATGGAAGGTATCTTTGTGGTGAATTTTTTAAAGATTAGCAGGTCTTTGCCTGAAGAAAGGATGAAGGAACATTTCAGGTAAAAGGAATAATATACAACTAGAAAAGATCCAGAGTATATGATCAGTCTAGAAAATCAACGATTCTCAAATTGGGTGATACGTTGGAATTACCTTGGAAACTTAAAAAAAAAGTGTGGCCTGGATCACACCCCCCAAAATTTTGACTTCCTTGGTATGGGGAGAGGCCTGAGTACTTGTGTATTTTATACTTCCCCAGGTGCTTCTAATATGCAGCAAAGTTTAAGAACCACTAGTGGATGATCCTGCAAATTTCCTTAATTCTGGTTTGTTGACTTTCCTCCCATAACAATACACATTAAATCTTTAACTAAGTCACAAAGTTAGAGCATGACAAGTTCCAACAAATTCACTGAGGCCTTTTTGTCCTGTGTTGTCTATTCTCTCCTCTACAGAAATTAAATGACTCTAAATTAGCCCCATGACGATGATGGGCAGCCATAAAATCTGAACAAAGGGGGTGATTGGGTCTTCTCAGTCCACTCCCATAGCCTGTCATGTGCCCACACTCAACTAGAGGATCTTACAGTGGCACAAAGATATGGATTCTACCCTTCTCTCATTCCAGTCCATCCCCTCAGCTCCCATATTTCTGAGGCTTTCACTGTAACAAGGTATTATACATTGTATGGAGAGATATCCTTCCCATTTGCCATAGAGTGTATTAAACAATTCCCCTGGAGACCAAAGTTAAAAACAAAACAAAACAAAACAAAAACAGAATAGAAAGAACTAGGTTGTTGTCAAATAGTACAGAAATTATTAGTTGCACTGTCCACATGGAGATCAGAATACTTCTCTCAACACCACTTCTCCTTTGTGCCTTTATGGACAGATTAAAGAGGGATGATGGTTTACACCAGGTGGATTTATGTCTGGTGGCAGGAAAGACTCAAAGAAAAAGATTTCTTCCTAAGGGAGACTTAAACAGGGTTCTTTCTGTTTTTAACTCTTACCATTCATTTAACTTAAGGATATAGTCTTCCTTTTTATGTCACTATGACATTCCAACACGGGACAAAGGGGAAGGAGCATTATTCCATGTGACATTTGAAAACCTAACCTTTATCAGCTGCTTCTGAAGGCCATTTCTCCCACATCTGGGAGTTAACTGTACAAGGTCAGGAGCCCTGGCACACTGCTGGAACATGTAGCAAAATCAGGGGCTGGGACTGCCTTTCTGGCATCCTCATTATGTTTTTTTTTTTTTTTTTTTTTGTCTTTCATTCATTCATCTCATTTCTGAGTACCTACAGCAATGTTTCCATATCTGCCTGATGATAAAAACTCCAAAGATCTTGTTTAAAAAAAAAAATACAGGTTTCCAGTTCCCACCACAGTCTTCCATGTTGAAAGACAAATTGAGGCCAGGAGCTCACACCTATAATCCCACTTTGGGAGGCTAAAGCAAGAGGATCGCTGGAGCCCAGAAGTTCAAGACCAGCCTGAGCAACATAGGGAGATCCCATCTCTACAAATAAATTTTTTTAATAGCCAGGTATGTGGCCCGTGCCTGTGGTCTGTTACTTGGGAGACTGAGGTAGGAGGATCACCTGAGCCTGGGAGGTTGAGGCTGCAGCGAGCCGTGATTGCATCACTGCACTCCAGCCTGGATGACAGAGTGAGATCCTGTCTCAAAAAAAAAAAAAAGATAAACTGAGGCACATTAAAATATTACAATTTATTTGAGCATTCAGTGATTCCTGAATTGGGCAGCTCCAGACCACAAGCAGTTAAAGGGCTCCACCAAAGGGGCAGGAGGAGAAAGCTTTTTAGGGTGAATGCATGAAACAAGGCAAATAAAATATTTTATTGGTTAAAGTGGATCAGTATCCTTATTTGAATGATTCCAGTAGAAAACCCCACTAGAGGTAAGTTGGCAGTTTCTGATTGGTTGTTTTCCTGTTAACACTGAGTTGGGTTTCAGTCTGTTTAGTAGAAACCCAGAGCAATGGAGCCACCCCAGTGTAATGGCCTCTGCATGAAGTATTTTAACACCCTGAATCAGCATCTCCAGAGGGAAGGCCATAGGAATCTGCATTTTTAACAAGCACCTACATGATTCTTACTATATACATAGTTTGAAATGGTTGGTCACTGGCCTTTGTGAACTCTATGACTCACTGTTCTGTGAATCTAGTTCACATAGGTCCTTTCTAGTTGTAGTCCCAGATGAAATGATGTTTTCTCCATCACTATTTTTCAGATCTCCATGTTCATGTTCCCTGTTATGTCAAGGCCACCCACAATTCCTTAAAAAGTCAGTTAGCAATAATGCATATTTATCCATTTAAATCATCACCTTTCTTTCTTGTGTTGTCTCCTTTTTTCCATAACCAAATGTTTCATTGCTGACAGACAGTCCAACCATCCCATTAAATGTGAGTACCAGCATAGGTTTTTCCAGTGTAACATTATTTTCTAACAAAATAAAACTTTCAACACCAGTTATGTGGGTGAGGTTAGCTGGAGTCCTGTGGAGTGAGATGGAATTCTGACAAAGGTCCTGAAATTCTTGCAATTTTGAAAACCTCTTTCTCTACATTAACTGGCCATAACTTCCAGGAAATCCAGGTGAAGCTCCTGTTTCGCAGACCCACAGTCCTTCTAGTCATGCTTGATGTATCTACTCCTAGGCATGGAAATTTAGAATGCAAATGATTTGTGTCAATTATGTTGGGTGGCAACAAATTATGACTTTACTCAGCAAGGAGACATTTCACCATATCTGTCTCTTAAAGGCTGCCAGCTGTGGGTAACAATTAAGGGCTAGCATCACACAGGCAGGAAGGTGACCCAGGGAATGGGCTAGGAGAGAATAGAATGCATCTTCAGCGTCTGCTTTCCTCTCATAAACTGTGGTTTCGGCAAGTCTTTTTTTTCTCCCAAAGGCCGTTTTGTCTTATCTGATGCTGAAATGCTTCCACATAGCTGTGAACACGGAAACATAAAAAAAAGAGAAATCACTTCGAAATTTGTTCGTGCCTCTGCTATGCTTGACATTTCCACGCTGATAAGGTACAGCTAAATATTGACTTTTTGGTTAAGTTCAGATTAGGTGTCTGGTCCATGAGCATTGATTGCGAACCATTATCTTTCTTCTTCTTTAGGGCACTAAGTTGTCTTAAAAAAATAGAAAGGACAAAAGAAGAAAAAAGTGTTAGCTGAAATATTGTCATTTATTACCTTAAGGTCTTTCCTGAGCTGTGATAAAAATTGTCATTGGCTTTTGAGATATGGGGGTATTTTGTTGAAGATAGTGTTGTTAAACATTAGAACATATTAAAAATTGGATTTTATATTTGTAGATTATTTACATATATATTTGAATTCATCTAACAAAGAAAATGCCACCCTATTATCAATATAAGTGCACAAACTAGGTAACTGGCAGACTTTTATTATTTACCAGTTAAACATTATCAGTGCCATACTAAAATCAATAGATGAAGATTGTTACACTCAATTTAGCCAGAGAACATCCAATATGGCAGATTAAGCTTCTTCTTACCATTCTGCTAGAAATAGAACAATTAAGAGAACCTACAATACGGATTATTTCACCTCACTAAACCCCTCATGAATTTCTGCACTGTCTCCCAATGGAGACTGTAAATTCCTGAAAGCAGGATGATCTCTGATTGATTTCCCAAGATGCATCATTTTTTGTGTTCTGTCATTCCTTATCACTCCACTGACTTAGGTAATTAAATCCTATTTGGGATGCTTTTCAAGTCAAATGCTCAGTCAAATCAACAGATCCTGCAGGGCTGTGGAGAAATAAGGTATGGTCTCTGTTCCCAAGAAGTTTATAATTTATTTAAAAACAAGGTAATACAGAGTTACTAAAATAATGGTAGCAAAGGAAAAATCACTAAGTTCAGTGGGAAAAATCTCACACTGTGAACTAGAATGGTGATGTCAGCCTTCATGGATAGATATGCCCTGACCTTGAAAGAATTAACTAGAGGAAGGACAAAAGCATTCTAAGTTTTCTGTGAGACAGGACATTCTTATTACAGTATTTTGTCCACCATTCCCCAAGATTAAAATATTATATATATATATTTGGCCCTCTGTATCCATGGGTTCTGTATCCATGGGTACTGCATTCATGGATTCAACAAACTATGAATTTTTAAAATTCAGGGAAAAAATGATGGTTATGTCTGCATTGAACACATAAAGACTTTTTTCTTCTCATTATTCCCTAAACAATATAACAACTATTTACATAGCATTTACATTGCACTAGGTATTATAAGTAATATAAAGATGATTTAAAGTATACAGTGGGATGTGCATAGCTTATATGAAAATACACCATTTAATATAAGGGACTTGAGCATCCATGGATTCTGATATCCATAGGTGATCCTGGAAACAAATCTCTCACTGATACTGAGGGACAACTGTAAAGAAAATTTTGTTTTAGGACCCAAGTGACTCATTTGATTGTTCCTCTTTTTAAGAAAAAAGAAAACTAGACATCTTTGCTATTGCTTTCATAAGGCAGCTAAAATCTGAAATATATAAAAAATACATATATGAAACATATGATATTGCTGACATTTGTCTATTTTTGAACTAAAGAAGCTGTAATTTCACATGATTCAACCATATACATATATATTTGCATGAGCATACATACACAAATACACAAATATGAATACATATTTAATATAAAATTTCTTACCTTTATTTGAGCCAAATTTGCTACCTGTGCTAATTTTCAGTTGCATTAACATCTAACACGCAAGTAATAAATTCTCAATAAAGCCATTTCTATCAGCACAATTAGTATGTATTAACTATGAAGTCTGTTTTCAACATCTATAGAACATCCCTGACTTGCCAAAAATACTATTTGATGACTCAAGTTGTGAATCATGAAACAGAATTTGATTCATAGTCGGATAGGCAGTTACATTAAATCTTCATCCCTAGGAACCTACACCCAAGTCTACCAGAAATCAATGAAAGAAATTGGAGATCTTGAGTCATCTCCACCCTGAATATGTGATCTAGGTGATAAAAGCACAAATGAACAAATGAGTGTTTCAGCAAATATACCAAAAATGAAATAAAATTTAAAATACCACTGTGTATCCTACCTACCACAGCAAGCATCTGTGCACCCCATTGGGGGCCTTAGGACAGACCCTCCCTACTTCCAGCCACCACCACAGGTACCTGCATATGTCATCCAGAGGCCTGGGGATCAACTCATCCTCCTTGCCACTGCTGGCACCCACACACACTGTCTGAGGGGCCTGAGGGCAAACTCACCCTGCCCACCACCACTGCCACTGCTTTCGGAGCCCCAGCACATTACCCAAGAGTTGAGAGATCAACTCCTGCCATCCTCCACCACTGGCACCCATGTACACTTTACAGTAGCCTGAGGATAGGCCCACCACACCACTACAGCTGCCCATGTACTCTGTCCAGTGGCCGAAGATAGACCCATCCCTCTATTGCTGGTGACTATGCCTGCCTCCCAAAAACCGAAGTACTGGACCATTCAACCTGCTGCTGCCACTATTGCTGGCACACACCTGAATGCACCACCTATGGTCCTGGAAACTGGCCCACCTAGCCCTCTCATGCCACTACTGGCACCTGTGCATGATATTCAAGGGCCTCAGTATTAGCCTACCACTGCCACTACCACCACTGACCCAACACACACTGCCAACGGGCCTGAGGACCCACCTACCTGCCTGGCCCACTGCTAGCACCCAAGCAAGCTGCCTGGAGCCCCAAGGACCAGCCCACCTAGACACGCCACCACTGGCACCTGGCACACCAGCTGGGGGCCACGGATCTGCACACCCAACCTGCTACTTCCACCACTGGTACCCAAGACTGAACTATTTGGAATCCCCATCCCCAGCAAAGCTTTGCCACAGCCTCTACTAACAATCACAGCCTAGCCCACCGAAGAACTGACAAACACCACTAACACTGATTACAAATGAAGAAATCATATAGAAACTATAATGCTGTGCCAACTCACAATCAAAGCCAAATCACCCTACCCAACCAATAATATAGATACATCTACAGGAAAAAGTCTTTACCTAAGAAAACCAATCCATAAAATTGCTAGAGACAACTGTTATACCAGATATGCAGATATCAGCATCTTGAATCCTTATATAAGAAACATGAAAAAGCAAGGAAATCTTGTATCCTTATATAAGAAACATGAAAAATGAAAAAGCAAGGAAACAAGACACCTCCAAAGGAACACAATAATTACCCAGTAACAGATACCAAAATTGGACATTTATGAAATGCCTGAAAAAGAATTAAAAATAATGATGCTAAAGAAGCTCAGGGGCATACAAGAGAACATAGATAAATAATACAAAGAAATCAGGAGAAAACAATTCCCGATCTGAACAAAACATTCAACAAAGAGAAAGATATGCTGAAAAAGAACTAATGAGAAATACTGGAACTGAAGAACTCAATGAATAAAATTTAAAAAATACAATTGAGAATTTCAACAATATACTAGATCAAGCAGAAGAAGGAATATCTAAACTTGAAGACAGTTCTTTGAAATAACAAAGTCAGACACTGCCCCCCAAAAAAAGAAAAGAGTAAAGAATAAAAAAGAATGAAGAAAAGCACATATAAACAGCATAAAGTGACCAAATATTCAAATTGGGGGAGCTCCAAAAGAAGAGATGGGCAAAGGCATAGAAAAGCTATTTAACAAAATATAGAAACTTACCAGGTCTTGAAGAGATATAGATATCCAAATACAAGAATCTCAAATATCCTCAAATAGATTCAACCCCAAAAGGTCTTCTGCAAAGTACTTCATAGTCAAACTGTCAAAACCTAAGGACAAAGACAGAATTATAAAAACAGCAAGAGAAAAGCATCAGGTAACATGTAAGGGAATCCATATCACACTAACGTGGATTTCTCAGCTGACACTTCACAGGCCAAGAAAGAATGGGATGATATATTCAATGAACTGAAAGAAAAAAGTCAGACAAGAATACTACAACCAGCAAAGCTATCCTTCAAAAATGAAGAAGAAATTAAGTATCCCAGACAAGCAAAAACAGGAAATTTATCACAACTAGACTAGCCCTACAAGAAATGCTTCAGGGAGTCCTGTATCTGGAAGCAAAAAATAATATCTACCATTATGAAACACAATTCTAAACATATATGCACACAACACTTTAACACCAAATATATAAAGCAAATATTATTAGATCTATAAATAGAGATAGACCCCAATATGATAATAGTTGGGGACTTCAACATCCCACTCTCAGCATTAGACAAATCATCTAGACAGAAGATCAACAAAGAAACATTGGATTTAAACTTCACTTTAGACCAAACGGACCTTACAGAACATTTCACCCCATAACTGCAGAATATATATACAGGAGAATATAATTCTCCTCAGCAGCACATGGAGCATCCTCCAGAATAGACCATATGTTAGACCACAAAACAAATCTCAACAAATTTTAAAAACTGAACTCATATCAAGCATTTTTTCAGACCACAATGGAATAAAACTAGAAATCAATAGCAAGAGGAACCTTGAATGCTGTATATATACATGAAAACTACACAACTTGCTCCTGAATGACTAATGCTCCAATGAAGAAATTAAGAAGGAGTCAAAAAATTTATTGAAATGAATGAAAGTGGAAACACAGCATACCAAAACCTATGGTATTGGTACAACAAAAGCAGTGCTGAGATGGAATTTTACAGAAATAAATGCCTACATTAAAAAAAAGCAGATTTGAAACAAACAACCTAGAGGTGCACCTCAAAGAACTAGAAAAATTAGGAGAATTCAAACCCAAAATTAGTAGAAGAAAAGAAATAATAAAGATTCAAGCAAAACTAAACAAAATGGAGACTAAAAAAATATGAAGGATCAATGAAACCGAAAGTAATTTTTTTAAAAAATAAAACTGACAAAACTTTTATTAGACTAAGAAAAAAGGAAGACCCAAATTAATAAAACCAGAATAGAAAAAGGAGACATTACAAGTGATACCACAGAGATACAACTAAAGTACACTAACAAATGGGAAATCCTAGGGGAAATGGGAAGTTCCTGGACACATACAACCTACCAAGATTGAATCATGGAAAAACATAAAACCTGAACAGACTAATAATGAGTAACAAGATCAAATCAGCAATACAGAGCCTCCCAATAAAGAAAAGCTGAGGATTGAATTGCTTTACTGCTGAATTCTACCAAACTATAAAGAAAAATACACACCATTTATTCTCTTACTATTTCAAAAAATAGAAGAGGATGGATTGCTTCCTAAGTCATTACAAGGCTAACATTACCCTGATCCTGAAATCAGACAAGGACACAACGACAACAATAACAAAAACTACAGGCCAATATCTCTACTACTGAACATAGATGCAAAAATCCTCAACAAAATGCTAGCAAACTGAATCCAACAGCACATCAAAAAGATACTACACCATGATCAAGTGGGATTTATCCCAGGGATACAAGGATGTTCAAGACACACATATCAATAAATATGAAATATCACATCAACAGAATGAAGGACAAAAATCATATGATCACCTCTATAGATGCAAAAATACCTTTGATAAAATACAGCAGCCCATCATGATAATAACTAACAACAAATTAGGCATAGAACGAATATACCTTAACATAATAAAGTCCACATATGACAATCCCAAAACTAACATCATTCTGAATGGGGAAAAACTGAAAACCTTTTTTCTAAGAACTGGAACAAGACAAAGGTGCCAATTTTCATCACTCCTACTCAACATAGTACTGGAAATCCTAGCCAGAGCAATCAGGTAAGAGAAATAAATAAAAGGCATCCAAATTAGATAATAGGAATATGTTCTTATACCTAGAAAAAACTAAAGGTTCCACCAAAAAAAAACTCTCAGATTTAGTAAATGAATTCAATAAAGTTGCAGGAAGCAAAATCAACGTACAAAAAATTAGTAGCATTTCTACGTACCAATAACAACCTAGCTGAGAAGGAAATCAAGAAGGCAATCCCATTTACAACAGCTACAAAAAAAAGTATGTAGTAACAAATTTAGCCAAGGAGGTGAAAGATATTTACAAGGAAAACTACAAAACACTGATGAAAGAAATTGAAAAGGACATCAAAAAATGGGAAAACATCCCATCCTCATGGATCAGAATTAACATCATTAAAATGACAATATTGCCCAAAGCAATCTACAGATTCAGTGCAATCCCTATCAAAATACCAATGTCATTCTTCATAGAATTAGAAAGACTGATCCTAAAATTCTTATGGAACCACAAAAGAACCCAAATGCCAAAGCAATCCCAAGGAAACAAACAAAGCTGGAGGCATCACACTATCTGACTTCAAAATATACTACAAAGCTAGAGTAACCAAAACAACATGGTATTGGCAGAAAAACGGACACACTGACTAATGAAACAGAATAGAAAACCCAGAAATAAAGCCACATATTTACAACCAAATGATTTTTGACAAAGATGCCAAGAACACATATTTAGAAAAGGACAGCCTCTTCATACGTGAGAAAATTGGATACCCATATGCAGAAAAATGAAGTGGGACTCATATGTCTCACCATATACAAAAATTGACTCAAAACGTACTAAAGACTTACAAGTAAGATCCAAAACTATAAAAGACATGGGGAAATGCTTCAGGACATTGGTCCAAGTAAAGATTTTATGGCTAAGAATTTAACAGCACAGGCAGCAAAAACAAAAATAGACAAATGGGGCTATATAAAACTACAAAGTTTCTGCACAGCAAAGAAAATGATCAACAGATTAAAGAGACAACATCCTGAATGGGAGAAAATATTTGCAAACTATACATGTGACAAAGGATTAATATTCAGAAAATACAAGGAACTCAAACAACTCTATGGCAAAAACAAAAACAAAAACAGAAACAAATAATCCCATTAAGAAGCAGGCAAAGGATTTAAATAGACATTTCTCAAAAGATGACATAAAAATGGCCAACAGATATATATATATATATATATTTTTTAAATGCTCAATATCACTAACCATCAGGGAAATGCAAAGTGAAACCTCAGTGAAATATCATCTCATCTCACACAGAATGGCTTTTATCAAAAAGACAAAAAATAACAGACGCTAGTGAGGATGCAGAGAAAAGAGGACTCTTATACACTGTTGTGAGAATGTAAATTAAACCAATCATTATGGAAAACAGCATGGAGGTTTCTCCAAAAAAGAAAAAATAAATAAAACTAAAAAACTACCATACAATCTAGCAATCTCACTACTCAATATTTTTCCAAAGAAAAGGAAATCAGTATATAAAAGGAATACCTGCACCCCATGCTTACTGCAGCATTATTTATAATATCCAAGATATGGAATCAATCTAAGTGTCCATAACCAGATAAATGGATAAAGAAAATGTGGAGCTGAACTTGGTGGTTTATGCCTTGTAATCCCAGCACCTTATGAAGCTTAGATGGGAGGATCGCTTCAGCCCATGAGTGTAAGACCAGCCAGAGCAATATAGCGAGATTTGTCTCTACGAAAGAAAAATTTTTTAAATTATCCAAGCATGATGGCACATGCCTGTAGTTCCAGCCACTTGGGAGGCTGGGGTGGGAGGGTGGCTTGAGACCGGGAGGTCAGGGCTGCAGTGAGCCATGATCATGCCACTGCACTCCAGCTTGGGTGACAGAATGAGACCCTTCCTCAAAAAAAAAGCATGTGTGTGTGTGTATATATATGTGTGTGTGTGTGTGTGTGTATACACACACACATACATACATTCATACATACACACACATATGATATGCATACACAAGGGAATACTATTCTGCCATAAAAAATAAAATCTTGTTCCTTGCAGCAACAAAGATAGAGCTGAAGGTTACTATATTAAGTGAAATAAGCCAGGCTCAGAAAGGCAGATATCACATGTTCTCATTCACATGTGAGAGCTAAAAAAGCTAATCTCCTGAAGGTAGAGAGTAGAATGAGGCCTGGCACAGTGGTTCATGCCTGTAATCCCAGGACTTTGGGAGGTTGAGTCGGGTGAATCACTTGAGGTCAGGAAAGACCAGCCTGACCAACATGGTGAAATGCCATCTTCACTAAAAATACAAAAATTTGCCTGGCATGGTGGGTGCCTGTAATCTCAGCTACTTGGGAGGCTGAGGCACTAGAATCACTTGAACCCATGAGGCAGAAGTTGCAGTGAGCTGAGATCATGCCACCGCACTGCAGCCTGAGCAACAAGGTGAGACCCCATCTCAAAAAAAAAAAGAAGAGTAGAATGATGGTTACCAAAGGCTGGGAAGGGTTTGAGGATAGGGTAGTAATGAAAAGAGGTTCGTTAATGGGTATACAAATGAAGTTAGAGAGAAGGAATGAATTCTAGTGTTCAAAAGCACAATAGGGTGACTATAGTTAACAATAATTTATTGTATATTTCAGAACAGCTAGAAGGGTTGAAATGTCCTCAACATAAAGAAATGATAAATGTCTGAAGTGATGGATATAATAAATACCCTGATTTGATCATTACATACTGTATGCATGTATCAAATTATTACATATGCCCCATAAATACATACAATTATTATGTAATAAGTAAGAAAAGAAGACTACTTGCATATCTGGACCTGAGAGGGAAGGCAAGCACAAGGAAGTCTGGTAATAAGGTGAGAGCACCATAGAACAAAGGACAGCACAGCAAATTTTACCTGGTCTTCTCTATGATTAAGAGGAATCCATCTTGAGCTTCACACAGGGTACGGTTTCAAACTAGGCAAACCAAGGATAAAGACTCCAAATAACTCTTTAAAATGTAGCTCGGCCAACTGGGTTACAATGAGCCCTAAAAAAGTCAGTCTATTCCAGAAACCATGTTAGATTTCGTGATCCTCCTTGAGCTTATAGAACCTATAGATTTAGATCAGAATTTCTCAAACTCATGTTTGTTAACCCATTTGGAGGTATTTGCATGTTCTCTATTGAAATATATCATTGAGAATTTATTAATTCAGGGTTGCTGATAATCTAAAGTAAGCATATTCTGGGTAATCTGGGTGGCTACCTGGTAACAAAATGCCACCTCGCAAGTCCAGTTTGCCTTTGTGTTTGCAGTCAGATTGTTGCCAAGGAGTCCCACTTTAATTGACTCCAGCTATTTAGCAATTAACAGAGGGAGAGTCAGAGGTAAATAAGACTTTCGCTTGAAATGATTTCACAGTGCTCTGAAGGAATGCAAGTGTTTCATTATTTCGAACAGAAAAGAGTAGTGAGAAAATTACATCTTTTCATAGCACCCAGTGGGAAAGGCGGACCAAACCCAAGAGAACCTGAGCCATAGCCACTAACACTTGTTTCATATTGAAGTACTTATGTTAATTTATAGTTTGTTAATTTTGCAGAGGAGATAGTTGGATGTAATTTGTACATTTGTTTTGAAAAGAGCTACAAGCTATTAGAGCAGAAAGCATAAGTTTGTGATTACTTTTAGTTTGTACATATTTAAGGAGTATTTGAATTTAAAGGATTATATCAACAATAGAATAGTAAAAGAATTTTTAAGGATTTCAATACATATGAACAGTTTTAATCACATGAAAGATGTTCCTCATGACTCATAAGACATGAAAATTAAAATCACAATGAGATTTTCTTTAATACCTTATAAAACATGGCAGGCCTCTTCACATATACACTTCCTATCATCTGCCCTGTTTTTATTTCTCCAGAGCACTTGTCATTAACATAATTGTATTTTGCTTACTTATCACATTTATTGCCTACCTTTTCTTCCACTGTACTTTCCCCCAGAATTTTTTTTTTTTTTTTTTGAGACAGAGTCTTGCTTTGTTGGCGAGGCTGTAGTGCAGTGGCGTGATCTCAGCTCACTGCAACCTCCGTCTCCTGGCCTCTAGCAGTTCTCCTGCCTCAGCCTCCTGAGTAGCTGGGATTACAGGTTTGTGCCATCACGCCCAGCTAATTTTTGTATTTTTGGTAGAGATGGGATTTCACCATGTTGACTAGGCTGGTCTCGAACTCCTGACCTCAGGTAATCTGCCCACCTCAGCCTCCCAAAGTGCTGGAATTACAGGTGTGAGCCACTGCTCCTGACCACCTTCCCCCAGAATTTAAGCTTCATAAAAATCGAATTCTTACCACCTTATCCACTGTAGCATCCTCAATTGCCTATAATGATGTCCAGCACATAAGAAGCACTGTATTATTTGCAGAAGGAAGGAAGGAGGGAGGGAGAGAGGGGAGGGGAGGGGAGGGGAGGGGAGGGGAGGGGAGGGGAGGGGACGGGAAGCAGGTCTATGACCCAGCAATTCCCCTTTGAGGCACAGACCCTGCCGAAACTCTGTCATGGAGACATGCACGAAGCTGTACCATTTGCAGCAGAAGAAAATTGGAAAAACTCTAAATGTCCTCAATAAAGGAATGAATAATTGTATCATGTGTTTATACAAGGGAACTTAGCAATTAACATGAATTAAATTGATTGACATGCCTAAAAATCAAAAACTTTGCTGGGAGAAAAAGGTAAATTACAAAATACATGTGCAGTAATGTATAAATGCCCAGATAGACAAGTTCTCCTCCGAGTACGGACAAGTGAAGAGAGGGAGGAGATCAAGGGAATGGTAAGGACAAATGGAGAACTTTGATTCTATCTGTCATTTTTATTGCTCTAGAATTTTTCACCTGAAGAAAATATGGCAAAAAGTAATATTTGTTAAATCTGAGTAGTGGGTACATCGGTGCATTTTCTATGTTTCTGTGTATTTTTCTGTTTAAAAAATGTTTCTTAATTTTTAAAGCACTCAATAGAAGTAAAAATGGCTGAGTTTCTTTTCCTGCATTAATAAGTAGCCCTCCTCTATCATAATGATAATGATAGTGATGATGATGATGATGATGATGATGGTTTTCTCTCTTCCTATCTTCTTTTTCTAAGTCCTATTATTAACATCTACTATTTTATTTCTCTTTATATCAGGCTTCTTTCCCCCCAAAAAATTGATATGGCTTACAACAATAGATATGAGTTACAATCTAACAGGTTTCTTTTAAAGTAAAATGTACGTAAGATAGCTATTAAACAGTAATGCTATAATTGAGCATTACATTTTTCTCCAAGCTTCTTGAAGCTGGGATGACAAACACACACAACAAAGCAATTATGTAGCTCTCATTATTTAAAAGGATACCTTGAGAAAGACAAAATTGTTCCTGGAATTAAATTCTCAAAGAAATCTCTTCCGTATGATTTCATTTCCAGGACACTAACATGGACAATGTCCTCCAGAGCATTTTTACTAAAATCTAAAGTTGACTTCACATGCTTTTTCTTGCAACCACTTTTTTAAAAAGCTGAAGACATAGCATCTTAGTACAGTTCTAGGAAAGGCATTCATTCTTTAGAAGCTAAAGGAACATATGCCTTTAGTCATCTAACTAAATCCAAAGATAAAATATGAAAATAGATACGCAGGAAGCATGTCTCTTAGATAATTGACCCTTAATATAATTTCCTTTAGACAAGCTATTGATAGATAGAAACCAAACATTCATTAATTAAAGATTATAGTCACATACCAGGACCTGCCGCTAAGTTACTGAGCAAGGGTGGGTAGCTTTATTAAGTATCATTTGCCTCCTTTAGAAATAACTAGAAAAAGAAAACTATAAAATAAATACCCGATTCATCATAAGCTCTAACTGGCAAGATTCTTCGTTTTCTTATAGATTTGTCTATTCTTTAAGTCTAAAAGAAAAGCTATACAGAGTCCTAAGTCCAGATTTTGTGGGCCAGGGATTATGCCTGCCAGAGGATGCTGTAGCTTACCAGCAGCATTTTTGTACAATTTTTTTTTTTTTTTTTTTTTTTTTTGAGACAGAGTCTCACTCTGTCGCCCAGGCTGGAGTGCAGTGGCGCGGTCTTGGTTCACTGCAAGCTCCGCCTCCTGGGTTCACGCCATTCTCCTGCCTCAGCCTCCCGAGTAGCCAGGACCACAGGCGCCCGCCACCACGCCTGGCTAATTTTTTGTATATTTACTAGAGAAGGGGTTTCACTGTGTTAGCCAGGATGGTCTTGATATCCTGACCTCATGATCCGCCTGCCTCGGCCTCCAAAGTACATATTTTTAAATGCCTGTAGTGTAAGTATACATTGCTGGGACTCAGGTTTGGGTTAGTCCCAATGAAAGGTTGTAATTGAAAGCCCACTTATCCATTGACTATTTGTTACTACCAATAAAATAAGGGAATGACAACTAATATCCAACAACACTGAACATAAGGTAGAAAATCAAGTAAGGCTAGAAAGAGCTTGTGAGAATAATTATCACTTCCATTTATATCACCCTTTCACCCTTTTATGCATGGTCTCATCTAATCCTCACAAGAACCCTGAGAGATGGTTAATTGTAACAAAATTTAACAGTAATCATAACAAGATTTTAACAGTGGTACTGAAGCTTAGGGCAACTTGGTGACTTGACCCAAATCACAAAGCTGATCTATAGTATAGTCAGGACCTGAGCCCAAGAGTTGTGGCTGCAAACCCAGCTACCTTGTTGTAGTTCTGGGATAACCATGCACTCTGTAGTTAGAGAGCCAAGGTACTCTATTGCTACCCCTTCTCTTTGAAGGACAAGGCTTTGTGATCTTCATTCCATCTTCACATGGCATGGATGTCTCTCTGTAGATCTTCACTACACCAACCCTGTCTGATAGAATAATAAAGCTTTCTTCAGAATCACATCATCTCTTACATGTGGTAACCAACTACACAGAGGGAATGAATGCTGTTTGGGAAGATTTTTTTTCTTTTCAAGGTTCTTTAATAAATTGAAGTTGCAATTAATAAAATCAGAAACACAAGCAGACATACATTTAAAAGCTGACAGGCCATCATATCCTGAGTGATAGGTGAAAGAGACAGTCTTCCTAGGTTGAGGTTCATAATTTTTAATAGGTTCACAAGCAGATTCACAAGGATTCTATTCAAACAAAAGTTATGTTTCTTTACTTTTGAGTTTGTTTCTCCTACATTTGTAGCTTAGTGCTATGGGATAAAATCAATTTCTTCAAATATGGAATTTAGTTTAATGCTTATTTAGTAATTAAGGGTAATCTAAAAATCATAGGGCTTTTCAGACCGGAGTTTGTTGTATTTTTCAACCTCCCTTGTCTAAAGCTACTCTCAGTGGAGGAAGGAACCAGAGGAATGGCAGCCCTCACTAAATCTATGTGGGAAGGTCTGGGAACACACTGTACAATGTAACAGAACATTCTTTTCCACAAGCGTCAGAATCACTTATCTTCAAATACTAGATCAACGCAGCTAGAGAACTGGGGGAACTTGGAGCCCAAAAATATAATACGTAGCTTGCCTAATTTTAAACTAATATTTTCCTCCACTTACCCAAATGCATAAGGCATACTATTTTCTGCCCCAAAAAATTCATTTTGTTTTCCTTCACTCTCTCAAACTGACAAACAGGCATTATACCTGATACAGACTATATTTCAATAGTGTCTAACCTCTCCTGAGTAAGTGTCTGTTTCAAATCAGTCATGATATATGTGACTCCTGGACGTAATGTTGCTCTAAAAAGGAATGCCCTGGTATCAGCAAAATACATAACCCCATAGATATTAAAACAACCACCCAACTGCAATCACTTATAGGGAGTCTTCACTTCTTTTTAAAAAAGGATATTTAATCACTGAAATAAGACCCAGGTACCACATTACACACTTAGTTGGGACTTAAAGTGCCTGAGTTTTATGAGAATGGCATAGCTAGTGTGAAAAACTACAGCACAACAGAAGGGAGAAATCTCTCTGCTGGAAGGGGACATTTCTCTGTCCACATCTCATAGCTTGAGTTTAATATCAGGATGACTCATTTTAAAAACTCCATCTTTCTCAGTGATAATTTATGTTTTAATTTTTAATTTTTGTGAGCACATAGGTGTGTATATTTATGAGTTACATGAGATATTTGGATATAGGCATGCAATGTGTAATCACACCAGGATAAATTGGGTATCCATCATCTCAAGTGTTTATCTTTTATATTACAAACAATCTAATCCAATATATACAAAAGGGTATAATCCAATTATAGTCTTTTGGTTATTTTTAAATGTGCAGTTCAATTATTTTTACTATAGCCACCCTGTTGTGCTAACAAATACTAAGTCTTATTCATTCTTTCTAAATATTTTTGTACCCATTAACCATCTCTACTTTCTCCACCCTCACCCCCTGCAATACCCTTCCCAGCCTCTGGTAATCATCCTTCTACTCTCTATCTCCATGAGTTTAATTAATTTTTAACTCCCACGAATGCGTGAGAATATGTGACATTCGTCTATCTGTGTCTGGCTTATTTTACTTAAGATAATTACCTTTAGTTCCATCCACGTTGTTGCAAATCACAGGATCTCATTCTTTTTTATGACTGAATAGTACTCCGTTGTGTATATGTGCCACATTTTCTTTATCCATTCACCTATTGGTGGAATTTAGGTTGTTTTGAAATCTTGGTTATTATGAATAGTGCTGTAATAAACATGAGAGTGCAGATATCTCTTTGATATCCTCATTTCCTTTCTTTGGGGTGTACCCTTGCAGTGGGATTGCTGGATCTTATGGTAGCTCTATTTTTAGTTTTTTGGGGAACCTCGAAATTATTCTCCATAGTGATTGTACTAATTTACATTCCAACCAACAGTGTACAAGGGTTCCCTTTTCTCCACATCCTTGGCAGCATTTGTTATTGCCTGTCTTTGGGATATAAGCTATTTTAACTGGGGTGAGATAGCTCATTGTAGTTTTGATTTGCATTTCTCTGATGATCAATGATGTGGTATACCTTTTCATATACCTGTCTGCAATTTTTATTTCTTCTTTTGAGAAATGTCTATTCAGATCTTTTGTCTATTTTTAAATTGGATTATTAGATTTTTTCCTATCGAGTTGTTTGGGATCCTTATATATTCTGGTTATTAATCACTTGTCAGTTGGGTAGTTTGTAAATATCTTCTCCTATTCTGTGAATTGTCTCTGCACTTCGATGACTGTTTCCTTTGCTGTGCAGAAGCTTTTTAACTTGATGTGATCCCATTTGTACATCTTTGCTTTGGTTGCCTGTGCTTGTGGAGTATTATTCAAGATATCTTTGCCCAATTTAGTGTCCTGGAGAGTTTCCCCGATGTTTTCTTTTAGTAGTTTCATAGTTTGAAGTCTTAAATTTTAGTCTTTAATCTATTTTGACTCGATTTTTGTATATGGTGAGAGACAGGGGTCTTGTTTCATCCTTCTGCATGTGGATATCCAGTTTTCCCAGCATCATTTATTGAAGAGACTGTCCTTTCCCCAATGTATGCCTTTAGCACTTTTCTCAAAAATGAGTTCACTGTAGATGTGAGAATTTATCTATGATTTCTCTATTCTGTTCCACTGATCTACATGTCTGATTTTATGCCAGTACCATGTTGTTTGGGTTACTATAGCTCTGTAGTGTAATTTAAACTGAGGTAATGCAATTCCTTCAGTTTTGTTCTTTTTGCTTAGGACACCTGTGGTCATTCTGGGTCTTTTGTGATAGCATGTAAGTTTTAGGATTGTTTTTACTATTTCTGTGAATAATGTCATTGGCATTTTGATAGGGATTGCATTAAATCTATAGATTGCCTTGGGTAGTATGGACATTTTGACAATATTGATTCTTCTAATCCATGAACATGGAATATTTGCCCATTTTTTGTGTGTCCTCTTCAATTTCTTGCTTCAATGTTTTACAGTTTTCATTGTAAAGATCTTTCATTTCTCTGGTTAATTCCTAGGTATTTTATTTTATTTGTAGCTATTGTAAATAGGATTGGTTTCTTAATTTCTTTTTCAGATTGTTTGTGGTTGGCATATAGAAATGATACTGGTTTTTTATGTTGATTTTGTATCCTACAATTGTACTGAATCTGTTTATCAGTTCTACTCATTTTTAGTGGAGCCTAGGTTTTTCCAAGTATAAGATCATATCATCTGCAAATAAGGATAATTTTGCTTCTTCCATTCCAATTTTGGATGCCCTTTATTTCTTTCTCTAGTCTGATTGCTCTAGCTAGGACTTCTAGTGCTATGTTGAATAACAGTGGTGAAAATGGTCATCCTTATTGGGTTGATCTGAAGTGAAGGCTTTCAGTTTTTCCCCATTCAGTATGATACTAGCTGGAGTCTGTCATATGTGGCTTTTATTATGTTGAGGTGTGCCTTCTATACCTAGTTGTTTGAGGGGTTTTGTCATGAAGGGATGTTGAATTTTATCAAATGTTTTTTCAGCATCAACTGAAATGATCATATGGTTTTTGTCCTTCATTCTTTTGATACAATGTATCACATTACTTGATTTGCACATGTGGAATCATCCTTGCATCCTTGGGATAAATCCCACTTGCTTGTGATGAATGATCTTTTCAATGTATTGTTTAATTTGGTTTGCTAGTATTTTGTTGAGGATTTTCCCATCAGTGTTCATCAGGAATATTTGCCTGTAGTATTGTAGTATTGTGTGTGTGTGTGTGTTTGTCTGGTTCATGTATCAGGGTAATACTGGCCTTGTAGAATGAGTTTGGAAGTATTCCCTCCTCCTCAATTTTTGTCAGAATAGTTTGAGTAGGATTGGCAGTAGTTCTTCTTTAAATGTTTGGAAGAATATAGTAGTGAAGTGATGAGGTCCCAGGTTTTTCTTTTCTGGGAGACATTTTCTTATGGCTTTCATCTTCTTACTTGTTATTGATCTGTTAAGGTTTTGGATTTCTTCACAATTCGATCTTGGTTGTTTGTAAGTGTGTAGGAATTTATCCATTTCTCCTAGATTTTCCAATTTGTTGGCATATAATTGCTCATGGTAGCCACTAATGGGCCTTTGAATTTCTGCAGTATCGGTTGTAATATCTCTTTTTTCATTTCTGATTGTTTTATTTGGGTCTTCTATATCTTTTTCTTGGTTAATCTGGCTAAAGATTTGTAAATTTTGTTTAGCTTTTCAGAAAACCAACTTTTGTTTCATTGATCTTTCGTATTATTTTCTTCATTTCAAATTCATTCATTTCTGCTCTGATCTTTATTATTTCTTTTCTTCTATTAATTTTGGGTTTGGTTTGCTCTTGCTTTTCTAGTTCTTTAAGATGCAGTGTCAGATTGTTTATTTGAAGTTTATCCTCTTTTTGATGGAAAGAGTTTTTCTCTTCCTCTTTGATAAGGCACTTATAGCTATAAACTTCTCTCTTAGTACTCCTTTTGTTGTGTCCCATGGGTTTGGTTATATTGTGTTTCCATTATCGTTTATTTCTAGAA
The DNA here is from genome assembly GCF_043159975.1 of Macaca nemestrina. NCBI lineage: Eukaryota > Metazoa > Chordata > Mammalia > Primates > Cercopithecidae > Macaca > Macaca nemestrina. The sequence continues at coordinate 71,302,217 of NC_092128.1, forward strand.
ATTTTTCCATTTTCTTCTTAATTTCTTCATTGGCTCACTGGTTATTCGGGAGCATATTGTTTAATTTCCATGTGTTTGCAGTAACCAAAGTTCCTCTTGTTATTGATTTCTGGTTTTATTTCATTATGGTCAGAGAAAATTCTTGATATTATTTCAATTTTTGAATGTTTTAAGACTTGTTTTGTGACCTAACATAATGGTCTATCCTTGAAAATGATCCATATGCTGAGGAAAAGAATGTGTACTCTTTTTTCATTTGGATGAAATGTTCTGTAAATATTTATTAGGTCCATCTGTGCAAACTAAATCCATTGTTTCCTTGTTGATTTTCTGTCTGGAATATTTGTCCAATGCTGCAAGTAGGGTATTGAAGTCTCCAGCTATTATTGTATTGGGGCCTATCTGTCTCTTTCTAGCTTTAGAAATATTTGCTTTATCTCTCTGGGTGCCAGTGTTGGGTGCAAATATATTTTAAATTGTTATATACTCTTGCTGAATGGACCCTTTTATCATTTTACACTTACTTTGTCCCTTCTTATAATTTTCATCGTGAAATCTATTTTGTCTGATATAAATATAGTGACTTCTCATCCTTTTTGGTTTCCATTGGCATGGAATAACTTTTTCCATCACTTTATTTTCAGTCTATTTGTATCTTTATAGACAAAGTGCATTTCTTGTAGGCAATAGATCATTGGGTCTTGGTTTTTTATCCATTCAGCCACTCTATGTCTTTTGATTGGCAAGTTTAGTCCATTTACATTCAGTGCTGTTATAAATAAGTAAAGACTTACTCCTGCCATTTTGTTATTTGTTTTTTGTGTATTTTGTGAGCTTCTCATCTTTCTTTCCTTCCTGCCTGCCTTTCTTCTCACGAAGTTAATTTTCTCTGGTGGTATGATTTAATTTCTTGCTTTTTATTTTTTGTGTATTTATAATATGTCTTCATTTGAGGTTACCATGAGGCTTGCAATTACTATCTTATAACCCATTATTTTAAGCTAATAACAACTTAACACTATTTGCATACACAAACAAGCAAAAAGAAAACTAATAAAAAGTCTACCCCTCAACTTTATCCCCCTGCTTCTTAACTTTTTGTTGTTTTTATTTATATCTTATTGAAGTATCTACATCTCGAAAAGTTGTTGTGGTTATTACTTTCGATTGGCTCATCTTTTAGTATTTCTACTCAAGAGTAGTTTACACACCACAATTACAGTGTGTAACTGTGTGAACTACTCTTATCTTACCCACCAGTCTATGGTGTGTAAACACAGACTTTATAATAGTCTGTGGGGTTTTTTCTATACTTACTATTATCAGTGACTTTTGTACCTTCAGATGATTTTTTATTGTTCATTAATGTCCTTTTCTTTCTGACTGAAGTACTCCCTTTAGCATTTCTTGAAGGACAGGTCTGGTGTTCATGAAATCCCTCAGCTTTTTTTTGTCTAGGAAAGTCTTTATTTTCTCCTTCGTGTTTGGAGGATATTTTCACCAGATATGGTATTTTAGGGTAAAAGGTCTTTTCCTTCAGCACTTTAAATATGTCATGCCACTCTCTCTTGACCTGTAAGACTTCCACTGAAAAGTCTGGTGCCAGATGTATTGGAATCCCATTGTAAGCTATTTGCCTCTGTTCTCTTCCTGCTTTTAGGATCCTTTCTTTATCCTTGACCTTAGGGAGTTTGTCTGTTAAATGCCTTGAGGTAGTCTTCTTTAGGTAAATCTGCTTGGTGTTCTATAAAATTCTTGTACTTGGATATTGATATCTTTCTCTAGGTTTGGGAAGTGGTCTGTTATTATCCCTTTGAATAAACTTTCCCTATCTCTTTCTCTACTTCTTCTTTAAGGACAATAACTATTAGATTTGCCCTTTTGAGAGCATTTTCTAGATCCTGTAGGTGTACATCATTGTTTTTACTGTTTTTTCTTTTGTTTCCTTTGACTTTTATTGTTTTTTCCTTTTGTCTTCTCTCAGTCAGCTTGTGATGAATGCTGCCAGGTCTGGGACTCACCCTTCAGAGTGGTAAATTCCCCTCTGGCCCACGTTAGGTCCAGAAATACCATCCAAGAGCCAAGCCTTATCTCCTTGACTGTGTGTTTTCAAATAGCCTGTCTTCAAGCTCATTAATTCTTTCTTCTGCTTGATCAATTCTGCTATTAAAAGACTCTGATGCATTCTTCAGTAAGTCAATTGCACTTTTCACCTCTAGAATTTCTGCTTGATTCTTTTTAATTATTTCAATTTCTTTGTTAAGTTTATTTGATAGAATTCTTAATTCCTTGTCTGTGTTAATTTTAACTTCTTTGAGTTTCCTCAAAATAGCTCTTTTGAATTCTCCGCCTGAACTGTCCCATTCTGTTTTTCTAGGATTGGTCTCTAGTGCCTTATTTAGTTAATTTGGTGAGGTCATGTTTTCCTAGATGGTCTTCATGTGTGTGGATGTTCGTCTGTGTCTGGCCGTTGAAGAGTTATTGATTGTAGTCTTCACAGTCTGGGCTTGTTTGTATTTGTCCTTCTTGGAAAGGCTTTCCAGGTATTTGAAAGGACTTGCATATTGTGATCTAAGTTATATCTGCCTTAGGGGGCACTCCAAGGCCAGTTACACTGTGGTTCTTACAGACTTGTATGGCTACTGCCTTGATAGTCTTGGATAAAATCCAGAAGAAATATCTGTATTACCAAGCAGAGACTCTTGTTCTCTTTTCTTACTTTCTCCCAAACAGAGTGTTTCTCTGTTCTGAGCCACCTGGAGCTGGGGGGTGGTATGACACAAGCATCTCTGTGGCCATCACCACTATGACTGCACTGGGTCTCACCCAAGACCCACTATAACCACTACCTGGCTACCACCTATTTTCACTCAAGGTCTTAGGGCTCTACAATCAGCAGGTGGCAAAGCTAGCCAGGTTTGTGTCCTTCCCTTCAAGACGGCAAGTTCCCTTAGGCCCCAGATGGATCCAGTGGTGCCATCTGGGAGTCAGAGACTGGAATCAAAAACCTTAGAAGTCTACCTGGTGTTCTATTCTACCATGGCTGAGCCAGCATGCAAACCATGAGATACAGTTCTTCCCACCCTTCCCTCTCCTTTCCACAGGCAGAGAAGCGTCAATCACCCCAGGGCCACCACCATGACAGTCCCATGGAGAGTACTGCCAAGCTACCACCAATGTTCCCTTAAGGTCCACGAACTCTTCAGTCAGCTTGTGGTGAATGCTGCCAAGCCTGGGACTCACCCTTCAGAGTGTTGGGCTCCCATCTGGCCCAGGACAGGTCCAGAAATGCTATCCAGGAGCCAAGGCCTGGAATCAGGGATCCCAAGAGCCCACTTGGTGCTCTACCCCTCTGTAGTCAAACTAGTATGTAAGATATGAGAAAAGTCCCCTTTGCTTTTCCCTCTACTTTTCCAAAGCAGGAATCTTTCACCATAGCCACCATAGCTGGGAACTTGCTGGGTCTCACCTGAAGTCAGCAAAACCATGAGTCCCACCCAAGGCCCATGGCCTACTACCTGGGTATCATTGCTGGGTATTCAGGGCCCAGTGGTTCTTTGGTCAGCAGGTGATGTGTCCTGCTAGTACTGTGTCCTTCCCTTCAAGGAAGAACAAGTTCCCTTTTGGCCCAGAGTATGTCTAGAAATGTTTTCTAGAAACTGGGGTCTGGAATGGGGGCCTCAAAACTCTGCCTGGTGCCCTATATACTGCAGCTGAGCTGGTATCCAAGATGCAAGACAATGACCTCTTTGCTCTTCCCTCTTCTTTCCTCAGGTGGAAGAAAGGGGTGTCTTTTGGAGCCATGAGCTGTAAAGCCTAGGTTTTGGGGAGGGGTTGCACAAGCACTCCTCTTAGCCACCCTGGCTGGTATCTCAGTAAGTCACATGCCCCCAAGCCACTGGGTCTGAGCCCAGTTTGGCATTAGGACTCACCTAGGAGTTGCAGTGCTTGTGGCTTAGACTGCCTTTCAAGTTTATTTAGAGTCCCAGAGCACTTTAGCTTATGGTGGCGAGGCTTACAGGAACTCAAGTTCCAATGGCTGGAATGAGTGATTCCCCTCTGACTAGAGCTGGTTTAAATACTCCCGCCATGGATGGGCATCAGCTGAGTTCAGCCCAGCACTGAGTTCAATGCAATGTTTCACAATTGCTGTACTCTCCCTCTCCCAAGCACACAGATTCTCGTTGCCAGGCAGCTTCAGTCACAGGATGGGAAAGGAGTGGTGTCAGCAATTCAACACTGTCTTTCCTACCCTCTTTAGTGTCTCTTTCAGCAACACAAAGTTAAAACGAGCTACTGTGAGTGTTCAACTGATTTTAGGTTATTATGAAGGTGCTTTTTGTGTAGATAATTGTTAAATGTGGTGTTCCTGCAGGGGGGATAATAAGTTGAGCTTTCTATTTGGCCATCCTGCTCTGCCTCCATAATTTATATTTTCTAGAGCAAGAGAAAGAGTGCTAAGAGTGCTAAGATCAATGAAACACCTTGCCTGAACAACCATAAAACATCTAATTTAGTGCTAACACTGTTGCTTAGTGACAACCAGAAGCCTGCTATTTGTCAAATTTAAATTTTAAGGTATCATTTTAATTAATGCATTGTGTTTATCTTGGGCTTGCTAAAAGTTCTTTGGTGTAGCATGAGGTAGAGTAAAATCAGGGACTTGGGGAGAGGGGTCAATTCCTACACAGCAAAGAATCACATCAGTGTTTAAAGAAGATGATTCCATGTTATCACAACTCCACTAAGAAGAAGATCCATGTGGAAGAATGTGCCTAATTCTTACTGGAATTTACCATTTTTCTCCCTAGGACAAACTACTTAGAGTAGTTATAGTATAGATTCAGGTTTTAGAGTAGAAATAAGACATCAGAGGTCACTTAGTGTAACCTCCCACCCAAGACCTTAACCCTACCGATCAAATTCAGTCATTTATTCAACAAATATTTTCAGTACCTCCTAGGAACCAGCCACTACAACAGACACTTTTAATGCATTCTAAACATGAGAGGCAAGTATCCTAAACTCATAAATATAACAACATAATCAATGAGACAAAGTACATGTGTTTACTAACACATGAATAATTACAGATTTTGATACAGTCTTTGAAGGAAATGAACCAATGCTTGGATAGAGAACAACATAGGGCAGAGGGAATCCAATCACAGACAGGATGGTCAGGTAAGTCTTCTCTGGAAAGGTGACATTTGAGCTGACTTCTGAAAAAAAAGAAACATGCCATGCAAGGAGCTGAAGAAACAGCATTCCAGCTAAATGAAACAGACAGTGCAAAGACTCTGTAAGAATAAATGCTTATAGCAAAGTGAGAAAAGGGAAAGAGGTGAAGTTAAAGAACTGAGCAGGGGTTAGACAATGCATCCCTGTTGACCATGAGAGAAAGTTTGGACTATACATTAAATACACTAGGAAAACTTTAAACAGGGTAATGGCAGGATGTGATTTATACCAAAAAGAGAGCTCCACTATATATCATCCCTTCTAGCATAGGAATGCCCATATGTAACCTGGCAAACTAGGTACCAGTTGCTTTAGAATATCCAGACTCCTCATAGCCCAGGTGATTACCATATTTGTTAAAGTAAGAATATGTGCATATAGTTCATCCTGTAATAACAGTATTAATAGTCGTAGTGGTGGTGATGATGGTGGTGTTAGTAGTAGCAGCAGCAACAGCAGCTAATAGCTTTTGAGTGGTTACTATATGATCGGCACCATTTTAAATATTTTTACGTATTAGCTCATCTAATCCTCACTAGAATGCAAGGAAGCAGGCTCAGTTATTATCCCTCTTTTACAAATGAGCAAACTGAAACTACATGCCCATTAAGTAAATATTTTCTTTTTCAATCATTTCTGTTCTTATTTTGTTACTATAATTCAGCTCAACATGTTTTCTAGTATTTGTTGTGATTTCTTCTTTGACCCAAAATTTATTTAGAAGTGTACTGCTTAATGTATAAACTTTTGAGGATTTCTAGTTCTTTTTCTAATACTGAATTCTAGTTGAATTCCACTTCAGTGAAAGAACATTGTATAGTATTTCAATTCTTTGAAATTTGTTGAGATTTGTTTTATGTCCCAGTATAGTCTACTTTTACAAACACTCCATGGTTGCCTGAAAAGAATGAGCATTCTGCAGTTGTGTATAGCGTTCTATAAACGTCAATTAGGTCAAGCTGTTTAATGGTTTTGCTCAAATCTTCAGTATTTTTTGTAGCTTTTTGTGAGTGTGTTTATCAGTTACTGGGAGAGAGTATTAAAATCTATTCGTCTATTTAATCTTGTCAATCTTTGCTTTATGTATTTTAAAGTTATCTTCAGTATCATTGGTTTTGCCTTCTTATTGAATTAAATCTTTCAACATTAATAAATGTTCCTCTGTATTTTCATTAATATTTTTTGCCTTAAAGTCTACTTTGATATTTTAGACTCACTGACGAGCTTTTGGTGAGTATTTACGTGCCATATCTCTTCCATAATTCTACTTTCAATCTATTTGTGACCTTTTATTTAGCAAATTGCTCCTATAAACAGGACATAGTTGGGCCAATCTAACACTTGCCTCTTAAGAGTGTTTAGTTTATTTGTATTTAATATAATTGCTGATATACTGGGTTTAAGCTTTCTTTTGTTTTTTTTCTATTTATCTCATATGCTTTTTGTCCTTTGATCCTGTCTTTTCTATCTTCCTCTGGATTAACTGAGTATTTTTTAATATTCCATTTTTAGCTCCTCTACTAGCTTTATGTATTTTTTGGTAGTTGTCCTAGAGATTGCAATATGCATTATTGAATTATTTCTAATAATTTTAAATGCATACTTTTCCTATTTCCTTATTGCATCAATCTTAGAATAGTTTAACTTCTTTCCTTCCTCCTGCCCTTTATGCTGCTGTTGTCATATATTTTACTTCTACATGTTATAAAACCTAAGAGACATTTTTATTATTTTTACTTTAAATAGTCAGTATTCTTTTTATTTACTCTTTCTGGCGAGGTTCATTCCTTCCTTTAATTTTGTGCTTGTAAGATGGTTTATATTCTTTCTTGTATTTCTTTTAATACAGATACAAATTATAAAATCTGAGTTAATTTTTTTTCATTTTTTGAAAAATCTTTGCATCACATTCTTTTTATTTTTTTCACTACTATTTCTGAAGAATATTTTTACTGAGCATAGAATTCTAAGGTGAAAGGGGTTTTTTTTTCCCCTGTTAGCACTTTAAAGATGTCATTCCACTGTTTTCTGGCTTTCAGGGTTTCTGTTGAAAGTCAGCCATCGGTGATACTGTTGTTCTTTTGAAGACAATATAACCTTTTTTCTCTGGTTTCTTTTAAGATTTTTTTCTTTATCGTGATTTTAAGTGGCTTTACTGAGGCTGATGTGCATTGGTGGTTTTCTTTATGCCTTTTCTATGTGGGGTTGACAGAGCATCATGGATCTGTAAACATTTTTCATCAGTTTTGGGAAATTCTCGGTCATTATCTTTTTTCAAATATTGCTTCTATCCATTCTCTATTTCCTTCTTCAGGAACTCCACTACGTACATGTTAATCAACTTGACTGGGTCTCATATAGCTCTTTGCCCCTGTTCTGTTCTTTCTATTCCATTTTCTCTCTATGCTTCAGTTTGAATGATTTATTTAAATATTTTTTAGGGTGCTTGATGTCATTGATTCTATCTTTAACTGTATAGAATCTGGTGTTAAACTTATCCAATGACTTCTAAATTTCAGATACTGCATTTTTATTTTTCTGCTCTACAATGGCCATTTTATTTTGTGTATGTGATAATTCTCTGTTTAAATCTTACTCTGTTAAATCCATTTGGGGCTACAAATCAAAATGGCTGACTAGAGGTGCCCAGCACCCACCTCCTCCACAAAGAAGGACCAAAACAATAAATACATCACTGTACTTTGAGTAGAGAATCTAAAGGAGAACATTGGAATTCAACAAGGAAGTGAAAAAGACCTTCTGAGGCACAGAAACTAAGGATGGCAGCATAGAGAAAGAAGCAAAGTCCATGTCTAGGATCAGCTCAGAGCCATGAGAGATTCCTACTATGGAGAAAGGGTAGTGGGAAATCTTTAGCAGTGCCCATTATCACCATGGACACCTGCAATCCCAGCTATATAAGAGTCCCACAGTCCTTACAGACCCTAAGCCCAATATAGCGAGCTGCTTGGAGTCCATATAGCTGCATTGCTCCAGAGAGGAAACTCATGGTGGATCTCCCCAAATCCCCAGGACCCAAGCTGCTACAGCCTGGCACCACTTTGCAAACAGAGCCACTGCTAAAGCACATCCTGCCCTGGAACTCAATAGCCCCTGCATCTTCACATCCCTGGATCCCCTTTTTGCCCCACCATGTCCAAACAAAGGGCTGCAGTGTCATGGCTCCAGATAGACCCAGTATTACAGTCATGATCTCAACACCCAAGATTACTCAGCTCCCTACACCCCATGGAACCAGGCAGTCAGTGCAGTGGGGGACCACACCCAGGACTGGGAAAACCAACGCACACACTCTCCAGGGCCTGAAAGTCAGTCACCTAGAATCTGCAGCCACCAGCAACCTCACACCCTCAACCAGTGGGGCCACTGTGTGCCACACATGCATGCCCCAGGGCTCAAAGACAGGCCTATCTGGCACCCACTACCGTCAGCAACCCCACACCCTTAACTGGTGGACCTACCATGCACAACACATGTGCCCTCCCACAGGGCCAAAGGATAGGCCAATGTGATGCCTGCCACTGCCAGTTGCCCTTGCCCCTCAACCAAAAAAGCTGTAGAATCCCACACACACATCACCCAGGGCCCAAGGATAGGTCTGGCTGGTATCAGCTAGCAATCCAGACCCCTTAACTGGCAGAGCTACCACACACTGTGCACATGCCCCTCAGAGACCAAGGACTGGCCTGCCCAAGGCAAACCACCATCAGAAACTCTATCCTCAGCAAAGCTGCTCCAATGCCTCCACAAACCCTGCAATTTAGGCCACTGAGGCATCTGGAGAAATCACTGACATTAATTACAGCCAAAGAAATCACATAGAGACTTTACTACTGCACGCACCCAGAACCAATACCAAAGCACCCTACCCAACCAACACTATAGGTCACAACTATAGAAAAAATCTTTTTCTAAGAAAGCCACTCCATAAAATTGAAAGAGGTGAGTATTCTACCAGATTCACAGATATCAATGTAGGAACACAAAAGCATGAAAAAGCAAGAAAATATGACATCCCCAAAGGAACACAATAATATTCCTGTATACACTTCAAAGAAAATAAAATATATAAAAGGCTTGAAAAGGAATTTGAAATAGTGATCTTAAGGAAACTTACTGGAATACAAGATAATGATGATAAATAATATTAATAAATCAGTAAAAATAATACATGATGTGAATGAGAAATTCAACAAAGAGATAGATATTATCTAAAAAGAAAGAAACAGAAATCTTGAAGCAGAAGATTTAAATGAAAAACAAATTAAGAATATAACCAAGACCTTGAACAAGGTCAAGCAGAAGAAAGAATTTCCAAACTTATAGACAGGTCTTTTGAAATAAGTCAGATCAAAGAAAAAAAATAATAAAAGGTGAAATAAGCCTACAGGACCTATGGGACACCATTAAGAGGACAAATTTTTTGTATTATGATCAGAGATGGGGAAAGAAATAGAAAACCTATTTAATGAAATAAAAGCTGAAAACTTACCAAGTCTTGGGAAAAATATGGACATCCAGATCCAGGAAGCTCAAAAGTTCCCAAACAGATTCAAGCCAAATAGGTCCTCTCCAAGGGACGTTATAGTAAAACTGCCACAAGTTAAAAGCACAGAGAGAATTCTTAATATAGCAAAAGAAAAGCATCATGTCACATATAAGAAAATCCCAAACAGAAAAAAAAAAAACAAATAGATTTCCCCAAGTCACATATAAAAGAATACACATATAAGGTTTCAGCAGAAATCTTAAAGGCCAGAAGAGAATGGGATGATCTGCTCAAAGTACTGAAAGAACAAAACTGCCAGCTAAGAGTACTGTATTCAGCTAAGCTATTCTTCAAAAATGAAGGAGAAATAGCCCTTTCCAGACAAGCAAGAACTGAGGGAATGTGTGATAACTTGATGGGCCTTATGAGAAATCCTTAAAGGAGTTCTATATCCAGAAATAAAAACACACTAACTACAATTTTGAAAAACACCAAACCACAATGATAAAAAAATGAGGAAAAAAAAACAAACAACATCAAAACAGCCAGAAAATAATTAACAAAAGGATAAGTCTTCACCTATCAATAATGATCTTGAATGTAAATGGATTAAATTCCATAATTAAAAGCTATAGACTAGCTAAATGAATAATAAAACAAGACCCAAGTTTGAGACCAGTCTAGGCAACATGGTGAAGCCTGTCTCTACAAAAAAACAAAAATTAGCCAAGTGTGGTGGCGCACGCCTGTGGTCCCAGCTACTCAGGAGGCTGCGGCTAGAGAATTGCTTGGACCAGGGGTGTGAAGGTTACAATGAGCTGAGATCATGCTACTGCTCTCCAGCCTGGGCAACAGAGTGAGACCCTGTCCCAAAAAGAAAAAAAAACTAAACCCTTCTATAAAGATACACATAGACTGAAACTGAAGGGTGGAAAAAGATATTCCATACAAACAGAAACCAAAAATGAGTAAAAGTAGCTCTACTTACATAAGGTAAAATACACTTCAAGTCAAAAACTGTAAAAAGAGACAAGGTTATTATATAATGATAAGGGAATTAATTCACCAAGAGGATATAACAATTCTAAATATATATACATTCAACACTTCAGCACCCAGATGTATCAAGCACATATTATTAGATGTAAAAGGAGAGATAGATCCCAATACAATAATAGATGGGGACTTGACTTGAACACCTCACTGTGAGTATTAAATAGATTATCTAGAAAGAAAATCCACAAATAAACACTAGATTTAAACGCACTACAGACCAAATGGACCTAACAGACTGTAGAACATTTTGTCCAACAGATGCAGAATACATATTCTTCTTGGCAGCACATAAAACATTCTCCAGGATAGACCATATGTTAAGCCACAAAACAAGTCTCAAAGAATTTTTTTAAATTGAACTCATATCAAGTATCTTCAGACCATAACAAAATAAAACTAGAAATCAATAAAAAGAAGAACTTTGAAAACTGTATAAATACATATAAATTATACAACTTGTTCCTGAACAACCAATGGTCCAATAAAGAAATTCGGAAGAAAGTCAAACATTTCTTGAAACAAATGTAAATGAAAACACAGCATACCACACTTATGGTTTATAGTAAAAGCAGTGCTAAGAGGGAATTTTATAACGATAAATACCTACATCAAAAAAATATAAAGATTTCAAGTAAACAATGTAACAATGCAACTCAAGAAAGTGGAAAGGCAAGAACAAACTAAACCCAAAATTAGCAAAAGAAAAGAAATAATAAAGATTAGTGCAAAACCAAACAAAATAGAGATGAAAAAGTACAAAGGTTCAACAAAATAAAAAGTTGTTTTCTTGAAAATTGACAAAACTTTAGCTACACTAAGAAAAAGAGAAAGAAAACCCAAATAAATAAAATCAGAATGGAAAAAAGAAACATTACAACTGACATTGCTGCAATACAAAGGATAATTAGAAACTATCATGAACAACTGCATATCAACAAATTGAAAAACCTAGAGAAAATGAATAAACTCTTGGAAACATACAACCTTGGTTCAACCAGGATTGAACCAAAAAAAAAAAAAAAAAAAAAAAAAACACAGACGAACAGTGAAAAACAAGATAGATTCAGTAATTTAAAAGCCTCCCAACAAAAAGAAAAGCCCAGAACCAGACGCCTTCACTGCTGAATTCTACCCAATTTTTAAAGAATAACAAACACCAATTTATCTAAAACTATTCCAAAAATTTGATTGAAAGAAAAAAATTCCAAATTCATTCTATAACACCAGATATCTAAAACCAAAACCAAATAAGAACACAACAAAAAAAGCAAACTATAGGCCAATATCCTGATGAACGTAGATACAAAACCCTCAACAAAATACCAGCAAACCAAATCCAACAGCATATCAAAAATATACTCCAAAACCAAGTGAGATTTATCCCAGGGATGGAATGATGGTTCAACATACACAAATCAATAAACACTATAAATCACATCAACAAAATAGACAAAAACTATATGATCATCTCAATAGATGCAAAAAGCATTTGATAAAGTTCAGTATCCCATCATGGTTAAAAAAATAACTGTCAACAAATTAGGCATACAAGGAACATACCTCAACACGATAAAGATTTTATGACAAACCCACAGTTCACTTCTATTGAAGGGGGAAAGTTGAAAGCTTTTCCTCTAAGAACTGGAACAAGGTAAGAATGCCGACTTTCACCACTCTTATTCAACATAGTGCTAGAAGTCCTAGCCAGAGCAATCAGCCATGAGAAAGAAAGAAAGGGCATTCAAATTTGAAAGGAGGAAGCCAAATTATCTCCATTTGCAAATAACATGATCTTATAGAATAGAAAAACTAAAGGATTCACCAAAAAAACTCTAAGAAACAATAAACTAGCAAAATCAACAAAAAAAATCAGTAGTATTTCTATACATTAATAATGAACTAGCTGATAGAGAAATCAATAAAGCAATCCCATCTACAACACCTACTGAAAGATAAAATACCTAGGAATAAATTGAATCAAGGAGGTGAAAGATCTCTACAATGAAAGCTGTGAAACACTGATGAAACTGAAGAGGACACACACAAAAATGGAAAGACATATATCTCATGGTCATGGATTGGAATATATAATATTATTTAAAATGATCATAATATCCAAGGCAATTTACAGATTCAATGCAATCTCTGTCAAATTACCAATGTCATTCCTCACAGAAATAGAAAAAATTGGAAGGAGCCAAGATGACTAACTAAAAACAGCTGCAGTTGGAGGCTCCCACTGAGAAGAATCAAAACAGTGAGTGAATCCTGTACCAGCAACTGAGGTATCCAGGTTCTCTCATTGGGACTAGGTGGAGAGGGAGGAAAATCAGAGTGGTGCAACAGCCTACCTAAGACCCACATTGGGCAAGGCGAGCTCCAACCCCCAGTCAAAGGAGGCAGTGAGAAGTCACACTTTTTCCAAGGATCTGTGCAACCCACAGATCAGGGAATCCCACTCATGAGCCCACGCCACCAGGGCCTTGAGTCCCAAGCACAGAGTTGTGCAGATTCTCAGCAGTCACTCAGCTGGAGAGTGCCTAAGATTACTGAGTTCCTTGAGGGAAGGGAAGCCATTATCACTGTGACTGCCTGGTGCCTAAGATGACTGAATTTCAGGAAGGATGGGCAGCAACCTTCACTGCAGCTCCAGCCTGCCATTTTTCCCCTGCTGGGGCTTGGGAGACAGAACGGTTTGCACCCAGGAGGAATTCCCCACAGCACAGCATGATGGCTGTGGCAGATCATGGCCAGGCTGCCTTTTTAGGCTGGACTCTGACCCATTCCCTTCTCTCTGGGCTGGACCTCCCTGCAGGAATTTCAGCAACTCCAGTCAGGGGTTTAGGGTCAGAACTCTGATCTCCCGGGGACTGAGCCCCTGGAAAGAGGGGGAGCCATGGTCTCTGTGGAGCAACAGACTTAGTCTTTCCTTCTGCTGGCTCTGAGAAATGCAGGCAGACCAGACGAGTGGGATTCCCCACAGTTCAATACAGCCCCTCTGCCAAGGAGCAGCCAGAGTGCTTCGTTAAGTAGGTCCCGGAACCCATGCCCCCTAACTGGCTGTGACACCCCCAACAGGGGTTGCCAGACACCTTATACAGGAGCATTCCTGCTGGCATCAGGTCAGTGCCTCTTGGGGACAGAGATCCCAGGGGAAGGAGGAGGAAGCCATCTATGCTGTTCTGCAGCCTCCTCAGGTGACACCTCCAGGTGTGGGAGGGACAGAGGAAAATAGGGTTTGGAGTGAACCCCCAGCAAATGGCAACAGCCCTACAGAAGAGGGACCTGACTGTTAAAATAAAAACAAACAGAAAGCAACAACAACAACAGCATCAATGAAAAAGTCTCCACAAAAACCCCATCCAAAGGTCAGCAGCCCCAAAGATTGAAACTAGACAACTTATGAAGATGAGAAAGAATCAACAACAACAAAAAAAAAATGATGAAAACTCAGAAAGCCAGAGTGCCTCCTCTTCACAAGATTTCACCTCTCCAACAAGGGCACAGAACTGAGCAAAGGCTGAGATGTACAAATTGACAGAAGTAGGCCTCATAAGGGAGTTAATAACGAATTTTGCTGAGCTAAAGGAGCATGTTCTAACCCAAGGCAAAGAAGCTAAGAGCCATGATACAATATTACAGGAGATGTTAATGAGAATAACCAGTTTAGAGAGGAACATAAATTACCTGACAAAGCTGAAAAACACAACACAAGAACTTCACAATGCAACCACAAGTATCAATAACCAAATAGACTAAACAGAAAAAAGAATTTCAGAGCTTGAAGACTATGTTGCTGAAATAAGACAGGAAGAAAAGATTAAAGAAAAAAGAAGGAAAAGGAACAAACAAAACCTCTGAGAATTATAGGACTATGTAAAAATATGGGACCTATGATGGATTGGTACCTGAAAGAGGCAGGGAGAACAAAACCAAGATGGAAAACATACTTCAGGATATCATCTGGAAGAACTTTCCCAACCTAACAAGACGGGCCAACATTCAAATTCAGGAAATACAGAGAACCCCAGTAAGATACTCCACAAGAAGACAAACCCCAAGACACATAATCATCAAATTCTCCAAGGTTAAAATGAAGGGAAAAGTGTTAAAGGGAGCAAGAGAGAAAGGCAAGATCACCAACAAAGGGAAGCCCATCAGACTAACAGCAGATTTCTCTGCAGAAACCCTACAAGCCAGAAGAGATTGGGGACCAATATTCAACACTCTTAAAGAAAAGAATTTTCAGCCCAGAATTTCATATCTGGCCAAATTAAGCTTCATAAGCAAAGGAGAAATAAAATCCTTTTCAGACAAGCAAATGCTGAGGGAATTCGTCACCACCAGTCCAGCCTTGCAAGAGCCCCTGAAGGAAGCATTAAATATGGAAAGGAAAAACTGGTACCAGGCACTGCAAAACACACTGAAGTACAAAGTCCAATGACACAATGAAGCAGCTACATAAACAAGTCTGCAAAATAACCAGCTTGCATCATGATGACAGGATCAAATTCACACATAACAATATTAACCTTAAATGTAAATGGGCTAAATGCCCCAATTAAAAGGCACACAATGGCAAACTGGATAAAGAGTGAAGACCCATTGGTGTACTGTATTCAGGAGACCCATCTCACATGCAAAGACACAAATAGGCTCAAAATAAAGGGATGAAGGAAAATTTACCGAGCAAATGGAAAGCAGAAGAAAGCAGGAGTTGCAATCCTAGTTTCTGATAAAACAGACTTTAAACAAACAAAAATCAAAAAGGACAAAAAAGGCATTACATAATGGTAAAGGGATAAATTCAGTAAGAAGAGCTAATTATCACAAATATATATGCACCCAATACAGGAGCACCCACATTCATAAAACAAGTTCTTAGAGACCTTCAAAGAGACTTAGACTCCCACACAATAATAGTGAGAGACTTTAGCATCCCACTGTCAATATTAGATCCCTGAAACAGAAAATTAACAAAGATATTCAGGAACTGAACTCAGCCCTGGATCAAGTAGACCTGATAGATATCTATAGAACTCTCCACCCCAAAACAACAGAATATACATTCTTCTCAGTGCCACATGGCACTTACTCTAATGAATCACATAATTGGAAGTAAAATACTCTTCAGCAAATGCAGAATAAGTGAAATCATAATAGTCTCTGAAACCACAGTGCAATAAAATTGGAACTCAAGATTAAGAAATTCACTCAAAACCACACAACCACATGGAAACTGAACAACCTGCTCCTGGATGACTCCCCGGTAAATGATGAAATTCAGGCAGAAATCAAGAAGTTCTTTGAAACTAATGAGAACAAAGAGACAATATACCCAAGTCTCTAGGATGCAGCTAAAACAGTGTTAAGAGGGAAATTTATAGCACTAAATGGCCACACCAAAAAGCTTGAAAGATCTCAAATCAATACCCTAGCATCACAACTAAAAGAACTAAAGAACCAGGAGCAAACAAATCCCAAAGCTAGCAGAAGACAAGAAATAACCAAGATCAGAGTGGAACTGAAGGAGATAGAGACACAATAAACCCTTCAAAACATCAATGAATCCAGGAGCTGTTTTTTTTTTTTTTTTTTGGAAAAAATTAATAGACTACTACCTAGACTAATAGAGAAGAAAAGAGAGAAGAATCAAATTGACACAATAAAAAATGACAAAGGGGCTATCACCACTGACCACACAGAAATACAAACAACAGGCCGGGCGCGGTGGCTCATGCCTGTAATCCCAGCACTTTGGGAGGCCGAGGCGGGCAGATCACAAGGTCAGGAGATCGAGACCACGGTGAAACCCCGTCTCTACTAAAAATATAAAAAATTAGCCAGGCGCGGTGGCGGGCGCCTGTAGTCCCAGCTACTCAGGAGGCTGAGGCAGGAGAATGGCGTAAACCCAGACAGAGCGAGATTCCGTCTCAAAAAACAAAAAAAAAAAAAAAAAAAAAGAAATACAAACAACCATCAGAGAATATTATAAACAATTCCATTCAAATAAACTAGAAAATCTAGAAGAAACACATCAATTCCTAGACACCCATACCCTTTCAAGACTGAATGAGAAGGAAGTCAAATCCCTGAATAGACCAATAACAAGTTCTGAAATTAAGGCAGTAATAAATGGCCTACCAACCAACAGAAGCCCAGAACCGGACAAATTTACAGCTGAATTCTACCAGAGGTACAAAGAGGAGCTGGTACCATTTCTTCTGAAACTATTCCAATCAATTGAAAAGGAGGGACTTCTCCCTAATTCATTTTATGAGGCCAGCATCATCCTGATACCAAAACCCGGGAGATACATACACACACATACACACACACACACAAACGCACACACATACACACACACACACACACAAAATCCCCTGATGATCATCGATGCAAAAATCCTTGATAAAATACTGGCAAACCGAATCCAGCAGCACATGAAAAGGCTTATCTGCCATGACAAAGTCAGATTCATCCCTGGGATGCAAGGCTGGTTCAGCATATGCAGATCAACAAATGTAATTCATCACATAAACAGACTAAAGAAAAAAACCGCATGATTATCTCAATAGACACAGAAAAGGTCTTCAATAAAATTCAACATCCCTTTATGTTAAAAACTTTCAGTAAACTAGGTATTGATAGAATATATCTCAAAATAGCTGAGCACTTGTAATCCCAGCACTTGGGGAGGCTGAGGTGGAATATATCACCTGTGTTCAGGAGTTCAATACCAGCCTGGCCAACATGACAAAACCCTGTTTCTACTAAAAATACAAAAATTAGTCAGACATGGTGGTACATGCCTGTAGTCCCAGCTACTCAGGAGGCTAGGGTGGGAGAATTGCTTGAACCCTGGAGGCAGAGGTTGCAGTGAGCCGAGATAGCATGACTGGACTCCAGCCTGGGCAACAGAGCGAAACTCTATCTAAAATATATACATATTTATTATATATATAATATATATTATATATTACACATATATGTATAAAATATATATATACATATTTGAGATGGAGATATATATATATAAAATAAGAGCCATTTATGACAAACCCACAGCCAATATCATACTGAATGGGCAAAACCTGGAAGCATTCCCTTTGACAACCAGGACAAGACAAGGATGCCCTCTCTCACCACCCCTATTCAACACAGTATTGCAAATTCTGGCCAGGGCAATCAGGCAAGAGGAAGAAATCAAGGGTATTCAAATAGGAAGTGAGAAAGTCAAATTGTCTCTGTTTGCAAATGATATGATCCTACGTCTAGAAAATTCCATCATCTCAGTCCAAAAGCTCCTTAAGCTGATAAACAACTTCAGCAAAGTTTCAGGATACAAAATCAATATGCAAAAATCACAAGCATTACTATACACCAACAATAGATAAAGAGAGAGCCAAATCATTAATGAAATCCCAGTCACAACTGCTACAAAGAGAATAAAATATCTAGGAATACAGCTAACAAGGGACATGAAGGACTTTTTAAGGAGAACTACAAACAACTGCTCAAGGAAATAAGAGAAGACACAAACAAATGGAAAAACATTCCATGCTCATGGATAGGAAGAACCAATATCATGAAAATGGCCATACTGCCCAAAGTAATTTATAGATTCAATGCTATTCCCATTAAGATACCATTGATATTCTTCACAGATTTAGAAAAAACTACTTTGAAATTCATATGGAACCAAAAAAGAGCCCATACAGCCAAGACAATCCTAAGCAAAAAGAACAAGGCTGGAGGCAACATGCTACCTGACTTCAAACTACACTACAAGGCTCCAGTAACCAAAACAGCATGGTACTGGTACCAAAACAGACACATAGACCAATGGAACAGAATACAGATATCAGAAATAAAATTACACATCTACAACCATGGGATCTTCAACAAACCTGACAAAAGCAAGCAATGGGGAAATGATTCCCAATGTAACAAACGGTGCTGGGAAAACTGGCTAGCCATATGCAGAAAATTGAAACTGGATCCCTTCCTTACACCTTACACAAAAATTAACTCAAGATGGTTAAAGACTTAAATGTAAACCCCAAAACTATAAAAACCCTAGAAGAAAATGTAGGCAATACCATTCAGGACATAGGCACAGGCAAAGGTTTCATGACAAAAACATCAAATTTCAACAAAAGCAAAAACTGACAAATTGGATCAATTAAACTAAAGAGCTTCTGCACTGCAAAATAAACTATCATCAGAATGAATAGACAACCTACAAACGCCAATTAAAAAGTGGGCAAAGAAAATAAACAAACACTTCTCAAAAGAAAACATGTATGTGGCCAAGAAACATGAAAAAAAGCTCAACATCACTGATCATTAGAGAAATGCAAATCAAAACCACATTGATATACCATCTCACACCAGTCAGAATGGTGATTATTAAAAAGTCAAGAAACAACAGATGCTGGCAAGGCTGTGGAGAAATCGGAACACTTTTATACTGTTGGTGGAAATGTAAATTAGTTCAACCATCATGGAGGAGGGTATGGTGATTCTTCAAAGACTTAGAATCAGAAATAAAATTTGACCCAGTAATCCCATTACTGGGTGTATACTGGGTGTAATGGGATTACTGGGTGTATACCCAAAGGAATATAAATCATTCTCTTATAAAGAGAACATACATGCACATGCATGTTTATTGCAGCACTGTTTACAATAGCAAAGACTTGGAATCAACCCAAATGCCCATCAATGACAGACTGGATAAAGAAAATGTGGTGATTGCTAGCAAGATGGCCGAATATGAACAGCACTGGTCTGCAGCTCCCAGTGAGATCAATGCAGAAGGTGGGTGATTTCTGGATTTCCAACTGAGGTATCTGGTTCATCTCATTGGGACTGGTTGAACAGTGGGTGCAGTCCATGGAGGGTGGGCCAAAGCAGGGTGGGGCGTCACCTCACCCAGGAAGCACAAGGGGTTGGGGAATTTTCACCCCTACCCAAGGGAAGCCGTGAGGGACTGAGCTGGAGGAACCATCACACTCTGGCCCAGATACTGTGCTTGAACCACTGTCTTCACAATCTGCAGACCAGGAGATTCCCTCTGGTGCCAACCCCACCAGGGCCCTAGGTTTCAAGCACAAAACTGGGCAGCCATTTGGGCAGACATCGAACTAGCTTCAGGAGGGTTTTTTTTTCCCCCCATACTCCAGTGGTACCTGGAATGCCAGCAAGACAGAACCATTTACTCCCCTGGAAAGGCGGCTGAAGCCAAGAAACCAAGTGGTCTGACTTGGCAGGTCCCACATCCATGGAGCCCAGCAAACTAAGATCAATTGGCTTGAAATTCTTGCTGCCAGCACAGCAGCAGTCAGATCGACCTGGGACGCTCAAGCTTGGTGGGGGAAGGGGCGTCCACCATTGCTGAGGCTTGAGTAGGTGGTTTTACACTCACAGTGTAAGCAAAGCAGCCAGGAAGTTTGAACTGGGTGGAGCCCACTGTAGCTCAGCAAGGCTACTGTGGCCAGACTGCCAGATTTCCCTTCTCTGGGCAGGGCATCTCTGAAAAAAAAGGCAGCAGCCTCAGTCAGGGATTTATAGATAAAACCCCCATCTGTCTGGGACAAAGCACCTGGGGGAAGGAGTGGCTGTGGGCACAGCTTTGGCAGATGTAAACATCCCTGCCTGATGGCTCCGAAGAGAGCAGCAGACCTCCCAGCACAGTGTTCAAGCTCTGCTAAGGGTCAGACTGCCTCCTCAAATGGGTCCCTGATCCTGGTGTATCCTGACTGGGAGACACCTCCAAGTAGGGGCCGAGAGACACCTCATACAGGAGAGCTCTGGCTGGCATCTGGTGGGTGCCCCTCTGGGATGAACCTTCCACAGGAAAGAACAGGCAGCAATCTTTGCTGTTCTGCAGCCTCTGCTGGTGATACCCAGGCAAACAGGATGAGTAATGGATCTCCAACAAACTCCAGCAGACCTGCAGCAGAGGGGCCAGACTGTTAGAAGGAAAACTAACAAACAGAAAGGAATAG
Source organism: Macaca nemestrina (assembly GCF_043159975.1). NCBI lineage: Eukaryota > Metazoa > Chordata > Mammalia > Primates > Cercopithecidae > Macaca > Macaca nemestrina. The sequence continues at coordinate 71,323,037 of NC_092128.1, forward strand.
CATGTTCACTCAAAGACCCCATCCAAAGGTCACTAAAATCAAAGACCAAACATAGATAAATCCACAAAGATGGGGAGAAAGCAGCACAAAAAGGCTGAAAATTCCAAAAACCAGAATGCCTATTCTCCAAAGGATCACAGCTCCTCACCAGTAAGGGAACAACACTGGAAGGAGAATGAGTTTGATGAATTGACAGAAGTAGGCTTTAGAAGGTGGGTAATAACAAACTCCTCTGAGCTAAAGGAGCATGTTCTAACCCAATGCAAGGAAGCTAAGAACCTTGAAAAAAGGTTAGAGGAATTGCTAACAACTAGAATAACCAGCTTGCAGAAGAACATAAATGACCTGATGGAGCTGAAAAACACAGCACGAGAACTTTGTGAGGCATACCCAAGTATCAATACCCAAATCAATCAAGCAGAAGAAATGATATCAGTGATTGAAGATCAAATTAATAAAATAAAGCATGAAGACAAGATTAGAGGAAAAAAGAATAAAAAGGAATGAAAAATGCTTCCAAGAAAAGTGGGACTATGAGAAAAGACCAAACCTACATTTGATTGGTATGTCTGAAAGTGACGGGGAGAATAGAACCAACTTGGAAAACACTCTTCAGGATATTATCCAGGAGACCTTCCCCAACCTAGTAAGACAGGCCAACATTCAAACTCAGGAAATACAGAGAACAGCACAAAGATACTCCTTGAGAAGAGCAACTCCAAGACTCATAATCATCAGATTCACCAAGGTTGAAATGAAGGAAAAATATTAAGGGCAGCCAGAGAGAAAGGTCAGGTTACCCACAAAGGGAAGCCCATCAGACTAACAGCAGATATCTCTGCAGAAACCCTACAAGCCAGAAGAGAGTGGGGGCCAATATTCAACACTCTTAAAAAAAGAATTTTCAACCCAGAATTTCATATCCAGCTAAACTAAGCTTCATAAGTGAAGGAGAAATGAAATCCTTTACAGACAAGCAAATGCTGATTTTGTCACCACTAGGCCTGCCTTAGAAGAGCTCCTGAAGGAAGCACTAAACATGGAAAGGAACAACCAGTACCAGCCACTGCAAAATCATACCAAATTGTAAAGAATATCAACACTATGAAGAAACTGCATGAAGTAACAAGCAAAACAACCAGCTAGCATCATAATGACAGGATCAAATTCACACATAGCAATATTAACCTTAAACATAAATGGGCTAAATGCCCCAATTAAAAGACACAGACTGGCAAACTGGATAAAGAGTCAAGACCCGGCCGGGCGCGGTGGCTCAAGCCTGTAATCCCAGCACTTTGGGAGGCCGAGACAGGTGGATCACGAGGTCAGGAGATCGAGACCATCCTGGCTAACATGGTGAAACCCCGTCTCTACTAAAAAATACAAAAAACTAGCCGGGCGAGGTGGTGGGCACCTGTAGTCCCAGCTACTCGGGAGGCTGAGGCAGGAGAATGGTCTAAACCCGGGAGGCGGAGCTTGCAGTGAGCTGAGATCCGGCCACTGCACCCCAGCCTGGGCGACAGAGCAAGACTCTGTCTCAAAAAAAAAAAAAAAAAAAAAAAGAGTCAAGACCCATCAGTGTGCTGTATTCAAGAGACCCATCTTACATGCAAAGAAACAAATAGGTACAAAGTAAAGAGATGGAGGCACGTTTACCAAGCAAATGGAAAGCAAAACTAAAAGCAGGAATTGCAATCCTAATTTCTGGTAAAACAGACTTTAAACCAACAAAGATCAAAAGAGACAAAGAAGGCCATTACATAATGGTAAAGCGACCAATGCAGCAAGAAGATCTAAGTATCCTAAATATATATGAACCTAATACAGGAACACCCAGATTCATGAAGCAAGTTCTTAGAGACCTACAAAGAGACTTAGACTCCCACACAATAATAGTGGAAGACTTTAACACTCCACTGTCAATATTAGACAGACCAAAAAGACAGAAAATTAACAAGGATATTCAAGACTTGAACTCAGTACTAGACTAAGCAGACCTAATAGACATCTACAGAACTCTCCACCCCAAATCGAGAGAATATACATTCTTCTCAGCACCACATCATGCTTATTCTAAAATTGACCACATGATTGGAACTAAAACACTCCCCAGCAAATGCAACAGAATGGAAATCAAAACAGAGTCTCTCAGACCACAGTGCCATCAAATAAGAACTCTGGAATAAGAAACTCACTCAAAACCACACAACTACATGGAAACTGAACAACCTGCTCCTGAATGACTACTGAGTAAATAACAACATGAAGGCAGAAATAAAGACGTTCTTTGAAACCAATGAGAACAAAGACCAGAATCTCTGGGACACATTTAAGGCAGTGTGTAGAGGGAAATGTATAGCACTAAATGCCCACAAGAGAAAGCAGGAAAGATGTAAAATTGACACCCTAACATCACAACTAAAAGAACTAGAGAAGTAAGAGCAAACAAATTCAAAAGCTAGCAGAAGACAAGAAATAACTAGATCAGAACAGAAATGAAGGAGATAGAGACATGAAAAACCCTTCAAAAAGTCAATGAATCCAAGAGGCGGTTTTCTGAAAAGATCAACAAAATAGCCAGATTAATACAGAAGAAAAAACAGAAGAATGAAACAGATGCAATAAAAAATAATATAGGGGATATCACAACTGATCCAACAGAAATATAAAGTGCCATCAAAGAATACTATAAATACCTCTATGCAAATAAACCAAAAAAAATAGAAAAAATGAATAAATTCCTGGACACATACACCCTCCTGAGTCTAAACCAGGAAGAAGTTGAGTCCCTGAATAGACAAATAACAAGTTCTGAAATTGAGACAGTAATTAATAGCCTGACAACCAAAAAAAGTCCAGAACCAAATGGATTCACAGTGGAATTCTATCAGAGGTACAAAGAGGAGCTGGTACCATTCCTTCTGAAACTATTCCAATCAATAGAAAAACAGGGAATCCTCCATAACTCATTTTATGAGGCCAGCATCATCCTCATACCAAAACCTGGCAGAGATACAACAAAAAAGGACAATTTCAGGCCAATATCCCTGATGAACATCGATGCAAAAATCCTCAATAAAATATTGGTAAACTGTATCCAGCAGCACATCAAAAAGCTTATCCACCACAATCAAGTCAGCTTCATGCCTAGGATGCAAGGCTGATTCAACATATGCAAATCAATACACGTAATCCATCAGATGAACAGAACCAATGACAAAAACTTCATGATTACCTCAATAGATGCAGAAAAGTCCTTCGAAAAATTCAACACCCCTTCATGCTAAAAACTCTCTCAATAAACTAGCTATTGATGGAACATTTCTCAAAATAATAAGAGCTATTTATTACAAACCACAGCCAATATCATACTGAATGGGCAAAAACTGGAAGCATTCCCTTTGAAAACTGGCATAAGACAGGGATGCCCTCTCTCACCACTCCTATTCAACACAGTATTGGTAGTTCTGGCCAGGGCAATCAGGCAAGAGAAAGAAATAAATGGTACTCAAATAGGAAGAGAGGAAGTCAAATTGTCTCTGTTTGCAGAGGACATGGTTGCATATTTAGAAAACCCCATGATCTCAGCCCAAAATCTCCTTAGGCTGATAAGCAACTTCAGCAAAGTCTCAAGATACAAAATCAATGTGCAAAATCACAAGTGTTCCTATACACCAATAACAGAAAAACAGAGAGCCAAATCATGAGTGAACTCCCATTCACAATTGCTACTAAGAGAACAAAATACCTAGGAATACAACTTACAAGGTATGTGAAGGACTTCTTCAAGGAGAACTACAAACCACTGCTCAAGGAAATAAGAGAGGACACAAACAAATGGAAGAACATACCATGCTCATGGATAGGAAGAATCAATATCATGAAAATGGCCATACGGCCCAAAGTAATTTATAGATTCAATGCTATCCCCATCAAGCTACCACTGACTTTCTTCATGGAATTGGAAAAAACTACTTTAAACTTCATATGGAACCAAAACAGAGCCCTCAATGCCAAGACAATCTTAAGCAAAAAGAACAAATTTGGAGGCATCATGCTACCTGACTTCAAACTATACTACAAGGCTACAGTAACCCAAACAGCATGGTACTGGTACCAAAACAGATATATAGACCAATGGAACAGAACAGAGGCCTCAGAAATAACACCACACATCTACAACCATCTGGTCTTTGACAAGCCCGACACAAACAAGCAATGGGGAAAAGATTCCCTATTTAATAAAAGTTGTTAGGAAAACTGGCCAGCCATATGCAGAAAACTGAAACTGAACCCCTTCCTCACACCTTATACCAAAAAAATCAACTCAGGATGGATTAAAGACTTAAACATAAGACCTAAAACCATAAAAATCCTAGAAGAAAACCTGGACAATACCTTTCAAGACACAGGCGTGGCAAAGACCTCATCAACAAAAGCAATGGCAACAAAAAAGAAAATTGACAAATGGGTTCTAATTAAACTAAAGAGCTTCTGCACAGCAAAAGAAACTATCATCAGAGTGAACAAGCCACCTACAAAATGGGAGAAAATTTTTGCAATCTATCCATCTGACAAAGGATTAATATCCAGAATCTACAAAGAACTTGAAGAAATTTACAAGCAAAAAACAAACAACCCCACCAAAAAGTGGGCAAAGTGTTTGAACAGACACTTCCCAAAAGAAGACATTTATGCAGCCAATAAACATATGAAAAAAGCTCATCATCACCGGTCATCAGAGAAATGCAAATCAAAACCACAACGAGATACCATCTCACACCAGTGAGAATGGCGATCATTAAAAAGTCAGGAAACACATGCTGGAGAGGATGTGGAGAAATAGGAATGCTTTTACACTGTTGATGGGAGTGTAAATTAGTTCAACCATTGTGGAACACAGTGTGGCAATTCCTCAAAGATCTAGAAATACCATTTAACCCAGCCATCCCATTACTGGGTACATACCCAAAGGATTATAAATTATTCTACTATAAAGACACATGCACACATATGTTTACTGTGACATTATTCACAATAGCAAAGACTGGGAACCAACCCAAATGCCCATCAATGATAGACTGGATAAAGAAAATGCAGCACTTATACACCATGAAATACTATGCAGCCATAAAAAAGGATGAGTTCATGTCCTTTGCAGGGACATAGATGAAGCTTGAAACCATCATTTTTAGCAAACTATCACAAGAAGAGAAAACCAAACACCAAATGTTCTCACTCATAAGTGGGAGTTGAACAAGGAGAACACATGGACCCAGGGAGAGGAACATCACACACCAGGGTCTACTGGGGAGTGGGGGCCTAGGGAAAGGATAGCATTAGGAGAAATACATAATGTAGGTAATGGGTTAATGAGTGCAGCAAACCACCATGGCACATGTATACCTATGTAACAAAACTGCAATTTCTGCACATGTAGCCCAGAACTTAAAGTATAACAATAATTAAAAAAAGAAAATGTGGTATATATACACCATGGAATACTACGCAGCCATATAAAGGAATGAGACCAATCTTGGAGCAAGATGGCCAAATAGGAGCAGCTCCAGCCTCCAGCTTACAGTGTGAGCGGCACAGAGGACGGGTGATTTCTGCATTTTCAACTGAGGTACCAGGTTCATCTCACAGGGGACTGCCAGACAATCAGTATGGGTCAGCTGGTGCAGCCCGACCAGCGAGAGCTGAAGCAGGGCAAGCCATCACCACACCTGGGAAGTGCAAGGGGGAAGGGAATCCCTTTTCCTAGACAAGGGAAACTGAGACACACAACACCTGGAAAATCGGGTAACTCCCACCATAATACTGCACTTTACCTAGGGTCTTAGCAAATGGCACACCAGGAGATTATGTGCCACACCTGGATGGGAGGGTCCCACGCCCACAGAGCCTCCCTCGTTGCTAGCATAGCAGTCTGAGATCTAACTGCAAGGTGGCAGTGAGGCTGGGGGAGGGGTGCCTGCCATTGCTGAGGCTTAAGTAGGTAAACAAACCCGCCAGGAAGCTCCAATTGGGTGGAGCCCACCTCAGCTCCAGGGGGCCTGCCTGTCTCTGTAGACTCCATCTCTGGGGACAGGGCATAGCTAAACAAAAAGTAGCAGAAACCTCAGCAGAGGTAAATGACCCTGTCTGACAGCTTTGAAGAGAGCAGTGGATCTCCCAGCATGGAGGTTGAGATCTGAGAACAGACTGCCTGCCTGCTCAAGTGCATCCCTGACCCCTGAGTAGCCTAACTGGGAGACATCCTCCACTAGGTGCAGACCCACACATAACACCTCACACGGCGGGGTACACCCCTGAGACGAAGCTTCCAGAGCAAGAATCAGACAGCAACACTCACTGTTCAGCAATATTCTATCTTCTGCAGCCTCCGCTGCTGATACCCAGGCAAACAGGGTCTGGAGTGGACCTCAAGCAATCTCCAACTGACCTACAGCTGAGGGTCCTGACTGTTAGAAGGAAAACTAACAAACAGAAAGGACACCCACACCAAAATCCCATCAGTTCATCACCATCATCAAAGGCCAAAGGCAGATAAAACCACAAAGATGGGAAAAAAGCAGGGCAGAAAAACTGGAAATTCAAAAAATCAGAATGCATCTCCCCCTCCAAAGGAACGCAGCTCATCGCCACCAACAGATCAAAGCTGGATGGAGAATGACTTTGACGAGCTGAGAGAAGAAGGCTTCAGTCGATCAAACTTCTCAGAGCTAAAGGAGGAACTACGTAACCAATGCAAAGAAACTAAAAATCTTGAAAAAAGAATGGAAGAATGGATAACTAGAACAATCAATGCAGAGAAGGCCATAAACAAACTGACAGAGATAAAAACCATGACACGAGAAATAAGTGACAAATGCACAACCTTCAGTAACTGACTTGATCAACTGGAAGAAAGAGTATCAATGATTGAACATCAAATGAATGAAACGAAGCAAGAAGAGAAGTCTAGGCGAAAAAGAGGAAAAAGAAATGAAGAAAGCCTCCAAGAAATATGGGATTATGTGTGAAGACCAAATCTACATCTGATTGGTGTGCCTGAAAGTGAAGGGGAAAATGGAACCAAGTTGGAAAACACCCTTCAGGATATCATCCAGGAGAACTTCCCCAACCTAGTAAGGCAGGCCAACATTCAAATTCAGGAAATACAGAGAACGCCACAAAGATACTCCTTGAGAAGAGCAACTCCAAGACACATAATAGGCAGATTCACCAAAGTTGAAATGAAGGGAAAAATGTTAAGGGCAGCCAGAGAGAAAGTCTGGTTACCCACAAAGGGAAGTCCATCAGACTAATAGCAGATCTCTCGGCAGAAACTCTCTAAGCCAGAAGAAACTGGGGGCCAATATTCAACATTCTTAAAGAAAAGAGTTTTCAACCCAGAATTTCATATCCAGCCAAACTAAGTTTCATAAGTGAAGGAGAAATAAAATCCTTTACAGAAGAGTAAATGCTGAGAGATTTTGTCACCACCAGGCCTGCCCTACAAGAGACCCTGAAGGAAGCACTAAACATGGAAAGGTACAACCAGTACCAGCCATTGCAAAAACATGCCAAAATGTAAAACCATTGATGCTAGGAAAAAGCTGCATCAACTAGTGAGCAAAATAACCAGCTAATATCACAATGACAGGATCAAGTTCACACATAACAATATTAACCTTAAATGTAAATGGACTAAACGGTCCAATTAAAAGACACAAACTGGCAAACTGGATAAAGAGTCAAGACCCATCAGTTTGCTGTATTCAGGAGACCATCTCACATGCAGAGACACATATAGGCTCAAAATAAAGGGATGGAGGAAGATCTACCAAGCAAATGGAGAACAAAAAAAAGCAGGGGTTGCAATCCTAGTCTCTGATAAAACAGACTTTAAACCAACAAAGATCAAAAGAGATAAAGAAGGCCATTACATAATGGTAAAGGGATCAATTCAACAGGAAGAGCTAACTATCCTAAATATATATGCACCCAATACAGGAGCACCCAGATTCATAAAGCAAGTCCTTAGAGACTTACAAAGACTTAGACTCCCACACAATAATAATGGGGGACTTCAACACCCCATTGTCAACATTAGACAGATCAACGAGACAGAAAGTTAACAAGGATATCCAGGAATTGAACTCAACTCTGCACCAAGCGGACCTAATAGACATCTACAGAACTCTCCACCCCAAATCAACAAAATATACATTCTTCTCAGCACTACATTGCACTTATTCCAAAATTGACCACATAGTTGGAAGTAAAGCACTCCTCAGCAAATGTAAAAGAACAGAAATTATAACAAACTGTCTCTCAGACCACAGTGCAATCAAACTAGAACTCAGGACTAAGAAACTCAATCAAAACCGCTCAACTACATGGAAACTGAACAACTTGCTCCTGAAGGACTACTGGGTACATCACTAAATGAAGGCAGAAATAAAGATGTTCTTTGAAACCAATGAGAACAAAGATACAACATACCAGAATCTCTGGGACACATTTAAAGCAGTGTGTAGAGGGAAATTTATAGCACTAAATGCCCACAAGAGAAAGCTGGAAAGATCTAAAATTGACACTCTAACATCACAATTAAAAGAATTAGAGAAGCAAGAGCAAGCACATTTAAAAGCTAGCAGAAGGCAAGCAATAACTAAGATCAGAGCAGAAGTGAAGGAAATAGAGACACTAAAATCCCTCCAAAAAATCAATGAATCCAGGAGCAGGATTTTTGAAAAGATCAACAAAATTGATAGACTGCTAGCAAGACTAACAAAGAAAAAAAGAGAGAAGAATCAAAGAGACACAATAAAAAATGATAAAGGGGATATCACCACTGATGCCACAGAAATACAAACTACCATCAGAGAATACTATAAACACCTCTACACAAATCTACACAAATAAACTAGAAAACCTAAAAGAAATGGATAATTTCCTGGACACTTACACTCTCCCAAGACTAAGCCAGGAAGAGGTTGAAGCCCTGAATAGACCAATAGCAGGCTCTGAAATTGAGGCAATAATTAATAGCCTACCAACCAAACAAGTCCAGGACCAGACGAATTCACAGCCAGATTCTACCAGAGGTACAAGGAGGAGCTGGTACCATTCCTTCTGAAACTATTCCAATCAATAGAAAAAGAGGGAATCCTCCCTAACTCATTTTATGAGGCCAATATCATCCTGATACCAAAACCTGGCAGAGACACAACAAAAAAAGAGAATTTTAGACCAATATCCCTGATGAACATCGATGCAAAAGTCCTCAATAAAATACTGGCAACCCTAATCCAGCAGCACATCAAAAAGCTTATCCACCATGATCAAGTGGGCTTCATCCCTGGGATGCAAGGCTGGTTCAACATACGCAAATCAATAAACGTAATCCAGCATATAAACAGAACCAATGACAAAAACCACATGATTATCTCAATAGATGCAGAAAAGGCCTTTGACAAAATTCAACAGCCCTTCATGCTAAAAACTCTCAATAAATTCGGTATTGATGGAACATATCTCAAAATAATAAGAGCTATTTATGACAAACCCACAGTCAATGTCATACTGAATAGGCAAAAATTGGAAAAATTCCCTTTGAAAACTGGCACAAGACAGGGATGCCCTCTCTCACCACTCCTATTCAACATAGTGTTGGAAGTTCTGGCTAGGGCAATCAGGCAAGAGAAAGAAATCAAGGGTATTCAGTTAGGAAAAGAAGAAGTCAAATTGTCCCTCTTTGCAGATGACATGATTGTATATTTAGAAAACCCCATCATCTCAGCCCAAAATCTCCTTAAGCTGATAAGCAACTTCAGCAAAGTCTCAGGATACAAAATTAATGTGAAAAATCACAAGCATTCTTATACACCAGTAACAGACAAACAGAGAGCCAAATCATGAATGAACTTCCATTCACAATTGCTTCAAAGAGAATGAAATACCTAGGAATCCAACTTACTAGGGATGTAAAGGACCTCTTCAAGAAGAACTACAAACCACTGCTCAGTGAAATAAAAGAGGACACAAACAAATGGAAGAACATTCCATGCTCATGGATAGGAAGAATCAATATCGAGAAAATGGCCATACTGCCCAAGGTAATTTATAGATTCAATGCCATTTCCATCAAGCTACCAATGACTTTCTTCACAGAATTGGAAAAAACTGCTTTAAAGTTCATATGGAACCAAAAAAGAGCCCACATTGCCAAGACGATCCTAAGTCAAAAGAACAAAGCTGGAGGCATCATGTTACCTGACTTCAAAGTATACTACAAGGCTACAGTAACCAAAACTGCATGGTACTGGTACCAAAACAGAGATATAGACCAATGGAACAGAACAGAGCCCTCAGAAATAATACCACACATCTACAGCTGTCTTATCTTTGACAAACCTGAGAAAAACAAGAAATGGGGAAAGGATTCCCTATTTAATAAATGGTGCTGGGAAAATTGGCTAGCCACAAGTAGAAAGCTGAAACTGGATCCTTTCCTTACTCCTTATATTAAAATTAATTCAAGATGGATTAGAGACTTAAATGTTAGACCTAATACCATAAAAACCCTAGAAGAAAACCTATGTAATACCATTCAGGACATAGGCATGGGCAAGGACTTCATGTCTAAAACACCAAAAGCAACGGCAACAAAAGCCAAAATTGACAAATGGGATCTAATTAAACTAAAGAGCTTCTACACAGCAAAAAAACTATCATCAGTGTGAACAGGCAACCTACAGAATGGGAGAAAATTTTTGCAATCTACTCATCTGACAAAGGGCTAATATCCAGAACCTACAAAGAACTCAAACAAATTTACAAGAAAAAAACAAACAACCCCATCAAAAACTGGGCAAGGGATATGAACAGACATTTCTCAAAAGAAGACATTCATACAGCCAACAGGCACAGGAAAAAATGCTCATCATCACTGGCCATCAGAGAAATGCAAATCAAAACCACAATGAGATACCATCTCACACCAGTTAGAATGGCAATCATTAAAAAGTCAGGAAACAACAGGTGCTGGAGAGGATGTGGAGAAATAGGAACACTTTTACACTGTTGGTGGGATTGTAAACTAGTTCAACCACTGTGGAAAACAGTATGGTGATTCCTCAAGGATCCAGACCTAGAAATACCATATGACCCAGCCATTGCATTACTGGGTATATACCCAAAGGATTGTAAATCATGCTGCTATAAAGACACATGCATACGTATGTTTATTGTGGCACTATTCACAATAGCAAAGACTTGGAATCAACCCAAATGTCCATCAGTGACAGACTGGATTAAGAAAATGTGGCACATATACACCATGGAATACTATGCAGCCATAAAAAAGGATGAGTTCATGTCCTTTGTAGGGACATGGGTGCAGCTGGAAACCATCATTTTCAGCAAACTATCACAAGAACAGAAAACCAAACACTGCATGTTCTCACTCATAGGTGGGAACTGAACAATGAGATCACTTGGACATGGGAAGGGGAACATCACACACTGGGGCCTATTATGAGGAGGGGGTAAGGGGGAAGGATGGCATTGGGAGTTATAACTGATGTAAATGATGAATTGATGGGTGCTGACGAGTTGATGGGTGCAGCACACCAACATGGCACATGTATACATATGTAACAAACTGCACGTTGTGCACATGTACCCTAGAACTTAAAGTATAATAAAAAAAATAAAATAAAATAAAAAATAAAGGAATGACACCATGTCGTTTGCAGGGACATGGATGGAGCTGGAAGCCAGTATCCTCAGCAAACTAGCAAAGGAACAGAAAACCGATGATTGCATGGTTGTCACTTATAAGTGGGAGCTGAACAATGAGAACACATGGACACAGGGAGGGGAACAACATATATTGGGGCCTGTCAGGGAATGAGAGGAGGGAGAACAACAGGATAAATAGTTAATGCATGCTGGGATTAATACCTAGGTGATGGGTTGATGGGTGCAGCCAACCACCATGGCACACATTTACTGATGTAACAAACCTGCATCTCCTGCACATGTATCCCAGAACTTAAAATAAAATAAAATAAAACAATCTTATAATGAATGTAGAGCCACAACAGACCCTGGATACACAATGAAATCCTGAGCCAAAAGAACAAAGCTGGAGGCATCACCCTACCTGACTTCAAAATATACTACAAAGCTATAGTAACCAAAGCAGCATAGTATTCGTATTAAAACAGACACATACACTAAAGAAACAGAATAGAGAACCCAGAAATAAATCCACCTGTTTATAACCAACTGATTTTTGACAAAGGCAGCAAGAACATACGTTGGGAAAAGGACATAATCTTCAACAAATGGTGCTGAAAAAACTATATATCCATATTAGGAAAATAAACTAGACCCCCCCCAACCCCATCTCGCACCAAATACAAAAATCGACTCAAAGTGAAATACTTCAATGTACGATCACAAACTATGAAATTACTAGAAGGAAACATAGAGAAAACACTTCAGAAAATTGGTCTGACCAAGATTTTACAGAAAAGACCTCAAAATCAGTCAACAAAAGCAAAAATATACATACAGTATTATATCAAATTAAAAAGCTTCTGCACAGCAAAAGAAATAACTGACAGAGTGAAGTGACAACCTGCAGAATAGAAGAAAATATCTGCAAACTATTCATTCAAGGGAATGATATCCAGAATATGCAAGGAACTCAAACAACTCAACAGAAAAAATAAGAGTCCAACTCTAAAATAAGCAATTGATCTGAACAGACAATTCTTAAAAGAAGACATAAAAATGGCAAGAATTATATTAAAAATGCTCAACATCACTTGTCATTAGGTAAATGCAAATCAAAACCACAATGAGGTATCATCTCCCCCGCAGAATGGCTATCATCAAAAAGACAAAAAAATAATAAATTCTGGTGAGGATGCAAAGAGACAGAAACTCTCATATGCTGTTTGGGGAGTGTAATTAGTAAAGCGATTATGGAAAACAGTATGGAGGTTCCTCAAAAAGCTAAAAACAGGACTCCCATGATCTTGCAATTCAACTACTGGGCATATATCCAAAGGAAAGGAAATCATTATATGGAAGAGATATCTGCACTCCCATGATTACAGCAGCACTATTCACAATAGCTAAGACTGTGATTAACCTAAGTGTCCATCAACAGACGAATGAAGAAAATGTGGTACATACACACAATGGAATACAATTCAGCCATACAAAATGAATACAATCCTGTCATTGGCAGTAATATAGATCAGCCCGGAGGACATTATGTTAATTTAAACAAGCCAGGCACAGAAAGACAAAACAGCATGTTCTCACTCATGTGAAGAAGCTAAAAAAGTTGATATCAGAGAAGTAGAAAGTAAAATTGCTGAGAAGGGTAGGGAGGAGGAAGTAGAGGGAAAAGTCAGCAAGTTTAAAAATTCAGCTGGGAAGGAGGAATACTTTCTAGTGGTCTATAGTACTGTCGGGTGAATATAGTTACAATAATTTGTTGTATTTTTCAAACAGCTAGAAGAGAGAATTTTAATGTGCCCAGTACAAAGAAATAATAAATGTTTGAGGTGGTAACTATGCTCATTACCTGGATTTGATCATTTAGATTTTATACATATGTGTGTGTGCATGTGTGTGTGTGTGTGTATATATGTATGTGTATATACATATATAAATATCACTCTTTACCCCATAAATATGTACAGTGATGATGCCAATTAAGAATAATTTTAAAAATTCATTTTGTCCTTGTTCATCTTTTCTATAATAGTTATTTTAAAGTCTATGTTTTATACAGACAAACTCCACAGTCCCCAGTGCTCAGTAAATGTCTCATGTGGACAGCAGTTTTGTGTTTTTGGCTCCTTTGGATTCAAATCCATCATGTCAGCACTTGTCACCAAAAGCTCCATGGAATTCTCTTTCTTCCACTACAGGCCCTGTGCCTAGGCTAAACTGATGCTCAGCCTATAATCTCTAATATAAGACTGAGAAAACACTCTCATGGAAGAAAACTGCCAGCGATCTCAGCTACCCTCAGAAGGACTCTTCCCTACATGGAGTTTTAGTTCATCTAGCCCTCTTTGCTTTCACAGATCTCTGATGTTTTCAAAAATATGATTGTTTTGTAATTTATCCACTATTTTGTAGCTGTTGCAGCAGGAGCAACCCACTATATTCTATCTAGAAATGAAAGTTTTATACTCATATTCCCACAAGTTATTATAATAGGGGCAAATAATATTGCAGGACTTCTCCTTAGATCAGCTAAAGACTGGGTTTTTGTCCATTCCATAGCCACAAAAATTTAGGCTCGCAGACGATATAAAAAGTGAGTAGAGCAGGGGTTTTTTGGGTGAAAAGGGAAAAATAAAGGGAAACAGGAATCCTCCGCAAGGCCAGAGTCCCCTGCTAGAGCGCTTCCCGCCAGCAGTTGGAACCCCAGGTTCCACACAGGAAGAGGAGGGGGAGGTTCCTCCCTGCTGCAAACATCCTGAGCATCCCAAGGCTCCACCTCAACACACAGGCTGGTTGGAGTTTTTCCAGGGACCCCCTCCCACCTGGCTGTCTCAATAGCACATGCTAGAAAAGCCTCTTTGGAGGAGTTTCTGAACATATCATAGAGCAAGTCAAGGTCTCAAATTCATCTTATAAAACTCAACATACAGTAAATTGCAAACTGATGTCTCAAACTATAATCTGTACAATAGCTAAATGTAGAAAATTCATTCAGAAGATATTTATTCAAGGCCTATTATGTACAAAACACCATACTAACAACTAGAAGAAGGAACAAAAAATATCATAATATAGTCTCTAATCTCTTAAGATTCTCACTAGAAAATATAAAACAAGAATGCCAATAACAAATACAATAAGTAATGGATGCTACATTCACTTGGATGAATTTCATTTAACTTATTTATGTGTTTGGAATGGAGAGCTAAATAGACTTGTGGATGTGGGATTAGGTAGACTTCATGGGGGAGGTGTTATTTAAATTAGAACCAGAAGAAACAGCAGGATTTTGATGGGAAAGACATTCCAGGTCTTTCAGGAAAAATATTTACAAAGGCTCAAAGACTAAAAAGGAAAAAGTATTTCAGGCAGAGTTAGGATTTCATGAGTTATCCTGGTTTCACTTTAAAAACATCAGGACCATCTGGAAAGCTTGAAAACATACCAATACATGCCCCTCCACCCCCTCATCATGACCAGTTAGAATCTCTGGAAATGGGGCCCATGTATTTTTATTGCTCTAATCTCCCCCCAAAATTATGATGCACAGTAAGAGTTGAAAACTACTAGTCTCCAGTATCAGAAGAATAGAAAAATTACACTGATATTATAGGGTCTTTGTCAAAAAGTAGACAATCTTGAGTGCTAGGTTGAAGTGTAAGTACTTTATTGAATTAGTAAAGGAAAGTCACTAAATTAAGCCATACAATAAACCTAGTGGCAGAGTGCTAGACCATTGGCAGGTGGGGGGACTAGAAGTAGGGAGACCAATTAGCTATTAAAAGACATCGTAAGGACTTAAACTTTGGGGGAGGGAGTGGCTTACAGTAGGAATACAAAAAAGGGAACAAATTAAATAGATAAGAACTTGATAAGGAAGAATAGGTAGGATTAAGAATTAATTGAATGTTAAGCAAAGCAAGAGAAAATAGCCAGTGAACGGAGAGCCTCCAGATTTCAATGCCAGTTACTAATTTACCTGTGCTACTATGAACACAGCTGGGAAGTTGAGAGGAAAACCTAGGGTTACCATGCAGAGGAAATATGGCATATTATGTTTTAGGAACTTGGAGATTTGGGTGGAAATGTCCAGAAGACATCTAGAAATTTCAAAGAAATTGAAGATAAAAATCAAGTATGAGAGATACTTACTACAGGTATTCATTGAAAATATGGTTAAAATTGGATATAGGAATGGAAGGGAATGGAAAAGCAAGTCCAGAGAGGTTATGCTCCTCTCTTCTCATTCTACTTGCTTCTCTACCCCATCAATTCTTCTTCCACACTCTGCTGTAGTGTACTAGCTAATAGTCCCTATCTGCCCTTCCAACCAGGAGCAGGCTTGGGAAGCAGTAACTATAAAGGCAGCAATCAAGTCTGTAACTTCAAGAAAAAAGTGAAGAACGAAGATAAGGGATAGAAGGGCATACCAAGTAACAAGAGATGAAAGAATATGTTTTATGCCCCCAGAGTCATCCAACTGAGGTGGTCATATCTAAGTTAAAATGTATATATAATGAAACATTCATAATTTGAGCTAGATGAGAGATTGTCCACATATTTCAAATAATTTTGTCTAAGAGAAGTCTAGTATCTTAGAAGTGAGACATGAGGCCGGGCGCGGTGGCTCAAGCCTGTAATCCCTGCACTTTGGGAGGCCGAGACGGGCGGATCACGAGGTCAGGAGATCGAGACCATCCTGGCTAACACGGTGAAACCCCGTCTCTACTAAAAAATACAAAAAACTAGCCGGGCGAGGTGGCGGGCACCTGTAGTCCCAGCTACTCAGGAGGTTGAGGCAGGAGAATGGCGTGAACCCTGGAGGCGGAGCTTGCAGTGAGCTGAGATCCGGCCACTGCACTCCAGCCTGGGCGGCAGAGCGAGACTCCGTCTCAAAAAAAAAAAAAAAAAAAAAGAAGTGAGACATGAGTCTTAGAAGTGAGTGTTTTCTTATTTTTACTTTTTTATCTAAGTTTTATATAATCAATATACTTTTTTGAGACAGGGCCTTGCTCTGTCACATAGGCTGGCATGCAATGGCACAATCATAGCCCACTGCAGCCTCAAACTCTGGGCTCAAGCAATCCTCCCACCCCAGTCTCCCAAGTAGCTAGGACTACAGGTAAGTGCCACCACAACCAATCTAATTTTTTTTAATTTCATGTACAGTTAGGGTCTTGCTATGTTACCCAGGCTGTTCTCAAACTCCGGGTCTCAGGCAGTCCTCCCACCTCAGCCTCCCAAAGCACCGGGCTTACAGGTGTGAGCCACCACACCTGACTCTTTTTTTTTTTTTTTTTTTTTTAGCTAGAAATATCTACACCATTTTGCACTCACTTCCCTTCCCATTCTGAACCACCCTTCCAAAAAACATTTTTACAGTATTAGATAGAATGCTCTGCTGTATGTCGCTGCCTAAAATCAGTGTACAGGCAGGGAATTCAGCAATGAGAATAACAATTCTGCTTAACAGAATCCAGACGGACACATGATCAGGAAAATGGATAAAACATTTCAGGGCTGGGGAGAACCTAAGTGTTATTGAGTAATAAAATAATATTTCTAGCTAATTACCTTAGCTTTTCTTATCTCTGAAGAATAGCTTCATGTATAACGGTAACATTTAACACAAGAAAGAATCTCCAAAGATCACCTACTTTTAAGCAATTAAACATCTAAGCCATCCAGGACAAAGAGTAGTCTGAGCTCTACAACTTCCCTTGACAACCCATCCATTGTTCTGGAGTTACGATAGTGATAAATTTCATACTATATATTTGATTGCAAAATTGATACTACAGGGACAAGGAAAGGGGAGATATTTCAAGCTAAGTCAAATCTATGTCTCAGTCACTATCTTGCTGAGAAGACAAAATCATATCCAAACCATATCATGTACTCCTAAATTCTGAGAAAGCTTGATTTAGAAGCATGGTATGAAAAAATTTTTTACTACAAGATCATAGCTGGAAGACACCTAGAGGTATCCAAATTCTCAAAAGAAGTAAGATGTAAAGTTGAACAGTCCTTTGGGGTATCCAATTATTGCCAATTACCCAGTATTGCCAATTGGAGAGGAGGCCATTTGCTTTTTACATCTAAACTGACCTTACTCTCCTATGAATAGACCTACCCTCAAAAGGCAAACACACATCATCAAATGAAATACACAAGCTGCTTATCCATTTCTTTCTCTTGTGGAACAAAATTATAAATTGTAAGGATACCCTTGATTATCAAATTCCCATTCTTGTGGAGTAAAGCCAAATCTTTACTATGAGCATGGGCAGATCAGACATTGCTTGAAAACGCAGTCAAATTTTGCAAAAGGCTGCATTCAAAGTGACACTACATAATGGATATGTTTGCTCTTCCTTGGAAATTCAAAGTTGAGCTCTGTTGCTGGCAAAGAGTAACAGAGACCAAGCATTAAATAATAAAGCTACATATCAACATCATTCATAATTTAGGGCTAGAAAATTTACCTCATTTGTAAGTTGCAATTAACTGGCTATATCTTAATGGCTGAATAAGAGCAAAGCCACATAACTATTACCCTTTCATTACTAATTAGGGATTAAGGTTACTTATGACACATCATTCTGTGTTCCCCAACAGTTCTGATGAAATCACCATTGCTTTAATGCAAGATATTAAATAGATGACTGGTCTTTGGAAAACTTTCTAAGTTTGGTTTGTAACTGACATGTGGTTCTTTGGGAGATTTGCCCTCTAAAAGTCCAGTAATGAATCATGTCCTCACAAGCATTTGCTTTTTTAATAAGCATTAATTAAATGCTTATCAATGCTAATAATTAATCATTTTTTTCTCCTTTCATAATATTGCCATTGATTGCAGACCAGGAATGTCACAGATGCCATAATGGTTTACAGAGTGTGCATAAACACATCAAATTAAAGCAGTTATGATTTCATTATTTAGGTATCCTTGTGGGAAAAGCCAAAATATCTCAGTTATTAAAAGTGCTGATGTAGTTCACATTTGTATTTTCCTAACAAACATCTAGTTCCTTCATATTTCTTACACTAGCAACTTGGAGGATACAGAGGTGCCCTTCAGAGTGTCTCCACATATCATTATCATTTCTCACGATATTCAAAGGACCAGTTCTAAGGCTTTCTCTCCAAAGTGTTGAGAGATTGGCTTATTTTCAATCCAAGAATGCATAATGATAGGAGTTACATGGAACTGCCTTATCTAACATTCCTAATAATATACCACAAACTATTTAGCTAAGATTTGTTGACTTGTCTTCTTGACAAGTCAACACAGCTCAAAGTTGAAGTCACCAAAACAGTACCAGCCATTCAATTCAGAGCAGTATTCAACACTCCCAGGTGTAATGTATGACCAGATCATTCTACCATATTTAATACAGTATGATTACCTTCATTTGTGCCTGCCAATCTGGAAGAGGCAGGCAGGAGCCTGTGACGGATCTTAAGTGAACTCTCAGCCACACTCCCCATAAGTCTGCTCATATTTAGATAGCTGTGAAGATGGACATATCATAAACTGTGCTCATGATCTGAAAATGTGCCAAAAGGAACAAGCAAGTCCTAACTTCAGTTTCAAGACAAAGGTAGGAATGTGGATATGATCCAGGGCAATGCAGTGCTGAGCAGACAGAGTGGAGAGACATTTAATGATTCATCTAACCAGTTGGCTTTCAGGAGGGTTGTAAAGGCACCAGCCCCTGGCACACTTTAATAGTTGTTTCCCACCCCGCCAGCACTGCAGGCATTGAGACAAAAAAGCATGAAGCAGAGAGTGGGCAAGTAAGACAAGAGGATAATTGTGATGTTATTTGGCCTCTACCTTATTCTGTTCCCCTGAGGTTAGAGAAATTGTTTCATTGAACTACATAAGCTCATCTCCTTAAATTATATCAAGAATATGATATTGCATTTTTTGGAGTCAAGTGAAACACTTTTCAACAAATTTTCATGCCAGAATTTTCTAAAGTTCCATCCCAGTGCTTCATCCTAAAAATTGATAAAAGGCTCTTTGTACAAAAATACTTTTTTAATGAATTACCACTCAGTAAAAATATTTGCTGTTTTTTTCTGAGCACTTTATCAGCAGTGTAAGCACCAAGGAGTGACTTGAGAACTTCCCACATATACACACATGGTCCAGTAGCCCCTTCCAGTCCACCCCAAATAATGCTAAGTAAAATCACTGAACTGGTTACTGAAATATGGCTACAAGAAATACCCTGTTCCCTCTTCCTGTCTGACTATCCATCCCAGTTATGTCCTACATGGAAATCCTGGAATCCAGAAAAAATAATGCCTTCTTTTTCTTCTTTCTCTCTTCTTACCAACTCCATCTTTCTTAAAAGTTTCTCATTCCAAATAGAAAACCCTGGCCGGATGCAGTGGCTCACACCTGTAATCCCAGCACTTTGGGAGGCCGAAGTGGGCAGATCATGAGGTCAGGAGTTCGAGACCAGCCTGACCAATACGGTGAAACCCCATCTCTACTAAAAAATTTTTTAAAATTAGCCAGGCACGGTGGTGCATGCCTGTAGTTCCAGCTACTCAGGAGGCTGAGGCAGGAGAATCTCCTGAATCCAGGAGGCAGAGGTTGCAGTGAGCCGAGATTACACCACTGCACTCCAGCCTGGGTGACAGAGTGAGACTCCTCTCAAAAAAAAAGAAAGAAAGAAAAAGAAAACCCTACTTAATGTCTCTCCAAGTCTCTGCTGTAAAGAGGTAGACATTAGTATAGAAAGAAAAAAATAGTTTAATTTTTTAGTGGCCATATCCCTAAACCTCAATTAACATCTTCTTCCTTCCTTTTTCTTAGTGTCTGTCCTTGAAGAGCAAGATGCAATACAAAATTTCCGTTGCTGTTACTAATGCGCCACATAGTGACTCTAAGGTTGTCATTAGTTGATAGAGAATAAAAATATACTTACCAGGATGGGTCACCATGATCGTACTAATGCCCAATATTTCAAAACTGAGACCGTAGTTGTAAGTATTTTTCAGATGTTGTCTCCTGTGTGTAGCCTTACCTGGTCCCAGTCCCCTGGCAGAATGAATCACCTCTGTGTCCTGATAGCACATTATTTGTACCATTAATATATCATTTTATACATTCTATTGGAGTTCATTATCAATATGTTATGGCTTTTCCTAGATCATGACCTACTTGAAAGCAAAATCCATCGCATATTTATCTTTTTATGTTCACCTTGTCACACAAAGTTTATCAACACAGAAGTTGGCAAAAATATGTTGTGTGAATGAATAAAATAAATGAAAACAATAGCTTATAGAAGGAACCTCTATACTAAATTTGACAATCTTGGCAACTAGTTGTCTTTTGAAAGGAGGGTAGGTAGGGTAGAGATTTAATTTAACTAAAAAGCTGAGATAATTAAAATCAAAAATGAAGAAAATGGAGAAAATAAATACCAAGATTTTTTCAAAATCTCTGTGCAACATCAGCATTATGCATGAATTGAATTCATGCGTGGAGACACATTGTCTATTTAAAGGTATTCATCATGACTGTGGTAACTCTGAAAGTCTGGGTCTGGGAGCAAGTGACCTAAGGCTTGAGTCTGGAAAAGTGAACTAACTTGAGCCAACAGGTACAATGAACTAGAATAATCCATAATAGTCCATCTGCCATGCTGGTTTCATATGTCAATGAGCCTCTTGGACATGCTGAGGACCCACTGAGAAGAAATGAGAACCTAGTGGACTTCTCAAGGTAAGTCAGTCTCCTAAAGAAGTACCTATTCCCATTTTGGGTTCTTCCTCCAGTCTCCAGCATTTGAATCCAAATGACCATTCACAAAGCCAAGAGTGATTTTCTTGCAGGGAAGAAAGAAGGTGGCCCTACCATGGGAGCCACAAAGCATGAGAATCACCTCAATTAGGTAAGTGTGGGAAACGGACCTGACCTGGACAAAGGGGTATTCTGAAAAGCCACCTGAATCCAAGAAATGGCACTAACTAAAACAACCAGATCTAGATTTCAAAACATGTATTGTGCAGATAACTCATATCCTTCTTTTTATTTATAAACTTTGTTTGCTCTTGCTTTGTTATTTGAAGATTGATTTGTGTGTGATTAAAGCATTTTCTATACTTTGTCATCACAAAAGAAGAGCTTCAGGAAAATCTCTGTTGGTCAAAATTGGTCCTTCAGGATCTGAAAACTAGTTCCTTGGAAGAGAAGACCTAAGGCCTACTCTTGAAGCCAAGGGTGTAGAACATATCTCTTGGTTTGCTTGGCTCCATCCCAGTTACTTTAATGAGCTGATGCTCTCATGTTAGTCCCTTTTGCTATCCTCCAATATTTGAACTCAAATGAAGGATCAGCTCGGCATGGTAGCTCATGCCTGTAATCTCAGCACTTTGGGAGACCAAGGCAGGAGGGTTTCCTGAGCCCAGGAGTTTGAGATCAGCCTAGGCAACATAGCAAGACTTTGTATTCACAAATAATTTTTTAATTATTTGTGTGCCTGGTGTGGTGGCACACACCTGTGGTCCCAGCTACTTAGGAGGTTGAGGTGAGAGAATTGCTTGGTCCTGAGAGGTCAAGACTGTAGTGAGCTGTGATTGCACCACTGCACTCCAGCCTGGGTGACACAGCCTGTCTCAAAAACCAAATAAACAACAACAAAAAAAAATACTACAGACTCATAGGCAATTTACCCACTCTGGACACAGTGTCTTATCAAACACAAGTCTCAACTCTCCAGAACATGGCAGGACATATATAGATCTCAAAGTCTTCAATATTTTGCTCCCACATGTGCAATGAATTCTCAAGAGGAACTAATCCAATGAGTATAGTTTCAAGTCACCAGCTAAATATATAACCCTGGTAGAGAAGTCAAGGATAACAGCCATGTTTCAGGCAGAACAAAACTTTAAGCTTCTAAGACAGTATTAACAAATAAGAAATACTTTTCTAAGAAACTCTAGAAGAAAAGATGCAAAGTATATGCAAGCTGGAACATGTTTTCCTTTAGCCCCTTCCAGAAATAAGTTTATTTTCACAATAACTTTCATGTGTTTTTTGAGAGTCAGCAATAACTAAACTCTCCCCATGAGAATCATCCTTAGTGGTAACATCACTGTAGGGATTTAGGAATCAAACAAGTTTGTTCTGCAGCTTTTAATGCCAGCAAACTAAACACAAATACTAAATGTGAAAGAAAACTCTTAAGCTGATTTCAAATCACAGGCATATGTTTGGCTGGAAAAACATACTGAGAAACAAACACTTCAAAGGAAAATCCTTTAGAAATGGAATCACTGGCACCAAACCCACTGCCTCTTAAATTCTTTGACCAAAAAGACTGCTTCAAGACTCCTCAGCTCTTTACCCCTATAACCAAAGCAGGGATATTTGGAAGCAGTCCTGAAACCATAACTTCACTTGTGACACAATCCCTTTTCCGTAACTCTGGCCAAACAGTCTAACTCTCTAAGGAACCAAGAGTCAAGCAACCTCTTCCTCTTCATGTAAACATAACTTCCCAAAGGTGATTAATTCTGATACAAACACAAAACTACATCACAGATGCAACATTGTTTTTGATCAACATAATTCTATCACTTTTATTATTTTCTTATAGGCTCATTTCCACTTTATTTTTAGGATTAATGTATATATTTGTGCATGTGTGTATGTACATGTACTCACATACATATACCAAAAAAGCTTAAACTGAGGACTTAAAATCAATGGTAATTTTTAAACCACATGGCACAGGTTTGGGAGAACTTTCATCTTTGATTCCCTTTCCATAAGTCAAGTATATTTAATTCTGTGTGTTCATGAAATAAGCTTGGATGGAAAAAGACAAACAGTAGAAGATGAAATAAATTCTCTTTCAAAATTTTTAAAGATTTTTCACACATGTAAAATCACAAATAAACCATTCAGACAAAAACATTCTCAGTTGGAATATAAATTATACACACAAACATGAATTATACATAGAAAAGCTGTTATACACATACATGCACATTTCTGGGTATCTATATTCCTAATAAGAAGACCATAAGAGGATACAATTCCCATATCTCTAGGTGCCAGCAGCATTGAAATCATTTAGTAACAGATAATTTTTAGAAGTTTTTCAGAACTAATCTTTTGGTATATATTTTATGTGCATTAAGTTCGCCTTTATTCAGTGTTATAAATTAGAAAACTTGTACTCACAGACTAAGAAAAGTTCTCTATGTGCTAAATGGTCTCACTATTATTTTCTGCACAAGAGCACATGGCATTCTGTTTAACTCTTGACCAGTCTGAGAGAGGCAGCTTTCTTCTTACATTTTTCTCTCACATGTGTATTCATTCATCTAGACAGCTCCGTTTTTTGCCCTGGTCTCTGGCAAGTCTCAGGTCTGAAGAATTTCAAAGGCATGAAAAAACTTAGCAAAGAACCTCTAGAAGCCAAATAGCCAACTGTAGTGTTCGAGAGCTACAAATGCCTTGGGTATCAAAAGCTGCAGGGAAAAGGGAATCCAAGCAGCAGCTGCATTACATGCTAAAATAGAAGAGTCACTTTGACAAAAGACAAATACTTTCACGAAGCACAGGACGAATCCCCTACTACCACCACTACCTTCCACAACTGTCTCTTGATATTTGCTTATTGCTTAAAAATGCAATCACTGTCCTGGAATTCATCATCCTTTTCCCTACTTAGATAACTCCTAAAGGGACATCATGACAGGAGTTCTTTGTGAATCCAGTCAGAAAATGTGGAGTGTTGGTTCTACTTTTGCCAAGTGAAATGAAAAGTGAAGAAGGAAAGTGCATGATGTAAGACATTTCCAATCCAGGCTTGCTCTGATTCTCCATCTCAAGACTGAACAACAGGACAGTGCAAAGTGATAAAAACTTAACCCATTCTTGTTACGCTTGTAGGTTACCACCTCTAGGACACCATTAGTTCTCATGTCTCAGCAATTAGTTATAAAAATGGAAACCTCTCTGACCTTTGGTTTTCAGAATTTTTGAAACTAAAAAGAAACAGTCTTGAAATAATCCAGACAAAGACCAAATGGCAAAAGAAATGAGTTGCTTGGCAGACATTTTCGTCAGATTAACATTCATGTTTTTGTCTTTGTTTGGTAAACCCCAGAGAAAATCTTACATGCACCTCTCCTCCCTGCCCTGTCCCTTTCCATCACCTTAACCTCACCCGCAAGTTGGAATGAAAGTCGTTCTTCCTACGTCCCCATAACATTTTGTTCAAATACTTATCACATCCTGCTATAACTGCACTATAATTACTTAGATGTCTCATCTGCCCCACTGGACAGCAAATTGGTCAAGATCATAGAATAGATTGCATTCCACATTTTTCTCTCCAATGTAACTGGCAATAAATACTTGTTGAATTAAATCAAATTGAAGTAACTAAAGGCACTAGAAATAGTTGAATTCCTACTGCATATATAGGATAGTCTTTGAAGCTGAAAAATACCCGTATGTAAAGTATGTAGCAAAAACTGTGAGAGAGTGGGAAATGAACCTAGGGTATGACAGATTAGGAATTGCTTCTTTTAGAGAAGAACAAAGGATTATATTCAGAAGCCACGATAAGCCTCTTGTTTATCTATGTGACTGAAAGTCTATTAAAAGCAAGATTGTGTTGGGGCCTTTCTGAAGTAAATAGGCACAATTAAAGGGAAGGAGTTTAGAGTAGTCTTTAAGAATGTGAGCTCTAAACTAAAAGAGTCTCCTAATGGCCAAATTTGGGTATATAAGTATTTGAGCTACAGAGTAATTATATTAATGGACCATAACCCAGAGAATAAAGTAAGAATCCACGCAGTTTCTGCTGATAAAAATAAAATGACTCTTCCTTACAGTAAAACTGCAACTAATAAATGTAGAAGGAATGATGGAAACAAAAAAAATCACAAAATGGCAACTACCACCACTGTAGCTGTTTCAGGCAAGTATCATCAATAAATGTTAAAAGCTGGAGCAAATGTATGATGAGAAACAGGAAATTTATTTTGGCTCAAAATGTTATTTGACGGCAAATGAATGTAACTTCTTTAAAAATAAAACTAGATTCAGTGAGTGCTCCTGAAATATTGAATAAAGAAACTGTATATACTTACTCTTGTTCAATGTATTTTTTAAACTAAATTTTCTTTTTTTTTTTTTTTTTTTTTTTTTTTTTGAGACGGAGTCTCGCTCTGTCACCCAGGCTGGAGTGCAGTGGCCTGATCTCAGCTCACTGCAAGCTCCGCCTCCCGGGTTTATGCCATTCTCCTGCCTCAGCCTCCCGAGTAGCTGGGACTACAGGCACCCGCCACCTCGCCCGGCTAGTTTTTTTTGTATTTTTTTAGTAGAGACGGGGTTTCACCGTGTTAGCCAGGATGGTCTCGATCTCCTGACCTCGTGATCCACCCGTCTCGGCCTCCCAAAGTGCTGGGATTACAGGCTTGAGCCACCGCGCCCGGCCTAAACTAAATTTTCAAATGACAAAAGTAAAATAGTATATTTGCAGTGGAGAAAGCTGACAGCCCCCAGCTTAACTTCCTAGATTGGATGGAACTAAGGAGACATGACAACTGAATGCAGCATGTGATATCCTGGATTTGATCTTGGTCCAGAAAATTCCTAGTGGGGTAACTGTCAAAATTTGAATAAGGTCTATAGTTTACATAACACTATTGCAGCCATGTTAATTTCCTGATTTTGATCATTTATATATTGTGTTTATATAAGTTATTAACATTTGGAGTAACCAAGTGAAGAGTTTATGCACATTCTTTGAACTCTTTTTTTTTTTTTAAAAAAAAAAAAAAAAAAAAAAAAGAAGAAGAAAAGGTGTGGATTCTAGTATCATGCTATCCAATATGGTGGCCGCTAGTCACATGTGGCTGTAAATTGAAATGCAGCTCGTCCAATCTGAGATGTGCTATAAGCATAAAATACACACCAATTTTAAAGAGTTAAGTTTTAAGGAGTTCAGTACATTTTTTGAACTTATTTTTCAGTTTTGCCCTCAGGGCAACCATACAAGTAAATACTTGCCATTGTTTTATAATATGTGAAGTTTTGTTGTTGTTTGCTTTGGTTTGTTTTTTATTTTTATATTTTTAATTGTAAATTCACAAATTATAGTTGTATACATTTATGGGGTACAAAGTGATGTTATGATTTATGAATACAATGTGGTTTGTGTCATGTTTTTTCTAAAAGTCAATAGTACTCACATTGACCATACTTGGTTCTTAATGGCTTAGAATTTTTCAAGAGCTTCAGCCTCTCCCAACTAAAAGATATTCAAAGGAACATGCCACAGACTCAGAGGGGAAAAAAATATGTTTTCATGATGGTCCAAAAATACTTTGATTAATAAATGCATTGTTGAAATAAGTAATAGCTTCCCCCAAAAAAAAATTTTGAGAGACCATGTTTTAGATATATAGATTCTGAATTAAGTTTCTTTATAATCAGATTACATTTTAGACACATTTTTGTCTTTGTTGTAACCTGCAAAGCTTATGAACCAGATGAATAGCGGTTTCTGCCTTTTTGTGTTTGCAACATACAATTGCTGCTCTTTTTTTATTTAAAGACACATGCATAAAACCTACTCCTAAACATTTTGAAAGCAAATATTTCATTTTAGGTTTAAATACATATAAATTGGGTTTTTGGTCTCTAAAGCATAAAGAGTACCTCTTGGGTTCACTGAGACGACTCTGGGATTTCACAAAACCTGAGCTGGAAATTACAGTCCTGAACTAAGACTCAAGCAACACAGGATTATGGAAAGTCCTGGTATTATTTCAAGTCAGGATTTTCTTCCATATCCAATTTCACCCAAAGTCGAGCATTAGTCAGCCTGAACCTTTCATATAGCAGAAAGGAGATTTGATTAATGTGATTTCTTTGTAGAAAAATCTAAGAAGATTAAGGCACAATGATATAGGAAAAGCTTGCCCTTTATCGACATGACATTCTTCAACACTATATAGAGGTCTGAAGATCTTTCTCATCATTAGATTGTTCACACTAGCTGCATCTGAAAAAGGGAAAAAAATCTATCATCAGGAAAAACTTTCAACTTTTCACATTTTAGTTTCCATCTCACGAACAGGTCAACACATCTAGAGGTTGGTATCGATTTCACTCAATACGCAGGAAAGAGCATTTTTCAAGGAAACATTTGCAGATTACTTCTCCCACTCCCCCACCCCTCTTCTAGGGACTGAGTTTTGTGATGGTCCTTGGGGAAAAAAATTAGAACCTTCTAGATGACTTCTGTACTCAGTGAAGCACAATGCAAAATAAATTCAGTTGGTGTGATTTCCATTAACTATTCTCCATCTGCGCATTCTGAAAATCTAATACTAACCAGGAGGTATGCTTCTCTGATATGAGAAAATGAATTCAAAGCTGGTTTAAAACATATATATATATATTTGTATTTATATATATGTGTGTGTATTTTTTATATATATGCACACACACATATATATCAAATGTCATCTGCCTTTTCCACTTTTATATACATTTGTGTGAAAAAATATATGTTGAGAGAAAAAGAATAAAATTAAAATACCTTTCCCTAGATGCTCTCAACTTTCAGAATATGGATATTATACTCCCACTGCTTTGCTCAAATGTAGACCATTTGAGAATGCAATAGATGAGGAAGTAAATTACTTTCAATAGACCATTTCCAAGGTTGTTTTCTCCTTGGACTATCACATGTCAGTTTGATGGATGTGAATCTGAAGATCCTGTTACAATAGAAAGGGCTGCAGGGTCAGAATTTACTGAGAAGCCTTCTTTGTACATCTCAGCTGCCCAGCTAAGACATCTCAGTGCTCACAACTTAAAGAACCCCTACTGTAGCAGTCAGGGGCCTCTTGATCCTGCACTTTTCTTTAGAAATCTGACAGCCCACACAAGGGTACCTAAATGGATACAAAAACTACCTTAGCTCTGGGGGAGAGGGGTAAAAATTGATAAACCTGGTATTTAATATCCATATCCTCAAATATAATTTTTTATATTGTTACATGGGTCTTGCTATGTTGCCCAGGCTGGAGTTCAGCAGCTATTCATAGGCACAATCATAGCACACTGTGGCCTCTAACTCTTGGCCTCAACCAATCAATACCCCTGCCTCAGGCTGCTGAGTAATGGGGACTACAGGCATGTACCACCACACCCAGCTACAATACAAATTTTTGACAGTCACTGTTATCACAATCTTCACAACCAAGTATAATAAGACATAGTACTAGTATGTTAGTCAGTTACATCAAAAACTACTCTCGTTTTGATAAATTAATCCTAGTATAGGTAAAATAGAAAAAAAACTACAACATAACTCATCATAGAGAAAGTAATATAATTATGTGAATAGACAGGAATAACTAAAACTCAGTATCTGTTCTCAAGTAAAACCATAAGTTTTTATTCTTAACATCACAAAGAAAAGATATATAAAACCAAAAGTTATCATACTTAACAGAAACAATAACTAGAATAGTCAAGGATTTCTTTACAGTCCATTTCCAGTAGGTTGTGCCATATGTAATTGTCATTTTTGAAGGCCAAAAGTGGTTGAACACTAGGTATTTCATATGTTTCAATCTAATTATTAATACTTTACTATAATTCAAATTAGATCTAGAATCCATTCACTTCTCCCCATTTCCACCACCACCATCTTCCACGTGGAAAATTTCAATAGCCTCCTAACTGGTCCCCCTGCTTCCACTCTCCTCTACAATTTACTCTCTCTTCTGTAACCAGAGTAATCCTTTTTTAACCTTTTATTTAAGCTTAACACACATTAAAAGTGCACAAATCATGAATGTACAACTTGATGAATTTTCACAGACTCAACACATCCATGTGACCAGTGACCAGATCAAAGAATAGAATATTCACAAAAATGGACTCATGCACTGTGTCCTTTTTCGCATTTGGCTTTTTTCACTCAATATTATATTTAAGTTGACACATTGTTTCATGCTATTAGGTACCATACAGCAACAAATTAGTCATTTTCCTTGCTGTATTACATCCTGTAGTATGAATAGATCACAATTTATCTATCCATTCCACTGTTGATGAACCAGAGTAAGCTTTTTAAAATGTAAATAAGATCAGGTAATTTCCCAACTTAAAACTCTTCACTTGCTTCACCTTGCAGTGGCACTAGCCCACCTGTCCTATTTACCCTGCCACACCCGCAGCCCCTTTTCCCCACCCCCATGCTCCATCCACACTGCCCTCCTTTCTATTCCCTCTCTCTGTTACATGCTAAGCTCTTTTCCATTCCTGAGATGTTCTCCCTAGTCACTATCAGTCCGTCTTCTACCCACCTAATTCAAAACCAAATTTATAGGGCTGGCTCTGCCTCATCCTTCAACCTCAACAGGGATCATCTTCTTAGGGATGGCTTCCTTAACCTTCTTCCTTAGAATACTCTCTTATTCTATTTCACACCAATCTGCTTGTCTCACCTTGACTTTTCACTTTATTTCACCTTGACTTTCCTCTGAGAAGAAAATGTTAAGGATAAAATGCCTACATTATCAATAGCAGAGAGAAATATAATTCAGTTATTTTTAAAGCAGAGCTCCATCCAAGGGGAAAAAAGATTTACTATCTAGGGTATAGCCAAGCCTCAATTCATGAAATTAATTAAATTTAATAGAAACATCAGTCTAGCTGGTTTTCCAACATAGTGTCATTAAGGTTTTTTTAATGATTGACAATTTTTCATTTTTCAATATGTTACTTTGGTATCATAGCCAGTCAGAATGAGAATTTAAGTGCTCCAAGAGGTTCAAGATCAAAGAAATATTGAGACCAAAGTCCTATTATTCCATTTCCGAATTCCAAACTAGACTCCTAAGATGCTCTGCAGTATGCCTTGTGGGGTTGTTTCCTGCAGGCAAAGTGGCACTGACTTCCCACAAGACTATAGAGTTCCAATAACAAAATCCTTTCATCTGAAATAAAGGCTGATTTTATAAGGAAATTGTTTACAATATTTTCTAAAATGTACAAATGTTTGTACAAAAAAAATGAAGCAAAGTTTTAACTCATCTTTTCAAAACTAAACCAGAGTTTAAAATCAAGCTACTAGAGGAAGTAAACTGGTGCATTTATGCAATTCATGAGTCCTAGACATTTCTAATTAAGCAAAGAAAAGTAGTGTGTAAGAAAACAGTAATGTATTTTTAAATGGTAGTAGGGAAATTAAATGCATTCAGTTGAGTTTAACTTCTTCATGAAATAAGCTTCTTATGCTGGTAAGAAATGGGTCACAGCAATAAAAGTATGCTGTAAATTCAACTTGACAAATGAGAAAATGAATTCCTAAGGGTAAGGCCTATTAAAAGAATATATTATTTTAATAATGCAATGAATATTTCTGAGCAGCTTGTATATATGCAAGAAACTTCCTTACATATTTTAATGAGGAAAAACATAGTATTAGTTAATATAGCAATAATTTGTTCTATTACTAACTTCTCAGTCATAATATAGAAAGATCAAATATAAAGAAAAAAATGTTAAGCCTCTAGATAGAGATGCTAGCTTCTAATACTCGCTTATAAACTTCAAAATTCAATAATGTGTCACACCCACAACTTAAAGACATGTGCAGAGCATTAGTCATTTCAGTGAACAGAAAAGCAACCTGCTTCTTCTGCATAAAATGTGATATGATGCCACCTTATGGCTGAAAATTAAACCTTATGTTTTAGGATGATAAACAATCATTTTCAGATGTACTTTCTTAGATGCCTGGAGGAAAAGATGTCGAGTACCACTAAACCTGTAAAATTTACAAATCAAAGTGCACAGAATCAACTTACCCCCATGAAGAAAATATAAAACAGTTATGATGCAAGTGTGCAATGTCTGGCACATAGGAAGAGTGCCTATCTGGGTTGCATTTAGGTGGCTGCTCATCTGTCTGCTCACTCTAGTTATTTTCATAACAAATCCCAGTTGGCTTTTTCTAGCTCAAATCACTGTTCTTTACTTCCAAGTTCATAAAAACAAAAAAAAAGTATAAAATGAAACTAAGCAAACTTTTTCAAATTCACCACATAGTTTACTGTTAGGATGAATCATATAAATGTTCCATTTTTGTGAATCAAAAATTGTCAAACGTGGGAAATTCCATAAGATTCCTTCTATAGTTACCTTAAGCATAAACGGGAATTTAATAATCTCAGATAATAAATAACCATAGTATTAGTCCATTATCAAGTGTCAGTCCCTCTTTACTACACTACTGGTGAAACTCTTATACAGGAGGAACCTGGCTTGGTCCTTTCCCAAGTACCCTTCATCAGTGGCACTGCTCTATGACACACCAATCCTCTGCTTGGCTCCACTGTACCTTCATATCCTCCACTGATCCACCATTCAATTCTGTTCCAACTTTAAAGTGGAGCACTGTTATCAACCAAATTTTTGTAATCTTGGTTAATTCTATTTTTATTTACTATCGAACAAATCCAGAAATTTTGGGAAATACAGATCTTCTTTAATGCATATCCTACAAAATGCTGCTTCCAAAATTATTTGTCATCTCAGTATTGCTATAAAACCTCAACTGTTACTGACAGGATAAACTAACTTCCAGCCTGAGAGCAACCTAAAAAGTTCTCTCTTATTCTAAAGTTTTTTCTTTTGTCACAATACTAAATATTATTCTTCCTTCCCCATTCTCCAGTAATGATAACTGCAGTTAAAACTGCAGTTAAAAAGTCACTACTTGGGAAGTGACTTTTTAGCCAAAATGTTTAGTGCTCAACTGTTGAACCCTTATCATATATGTAGGTTATTCTATCTTAGCAGTAAACTTGAGGGGAATGTTATAGGAAGGTTACAGAAACAAGTTCACTTATAAACATGAATATAAAATTATTGCAAAACTCAGGAAATCAAATGTAAAATGTTAATATCAGAAGAAACTGGGTCAGGGGGTATATGGGAACTCTGCATTATATTTGCAACTTTTTCTATGTATCTAAAATTATTTCAAAGCAAAAGCTTACTTTAAAAAAAAAAAGTTCAGAGAATCAGAACCAGAGTCACAGGTATTAGTCTTCTCGCCAACAGCTTTGGCAGATTGAGGTTTCGTTTCCTCTTTTGCACATTTATTTATGTCTTCTATACATTTGGGCCCCCTTACATTGGTAAGGAATTGGAGCTGTCATCTTACTCCATAGGAGAAAGCCAGCCTGGTGGCTCCTGGTTTGAAGTTCCGTGCTCAAATGCCAATGTAGGCAGGGGCATGATTGCTCTGTGAGCTTAGCCGGGTCGCTTCCCTCTCTGCGCTTTGTTTTCATCTGATGCCTAAAGGGACAGATAATACTTACCTCCCACCTCTACCTGAAAAGGAAGGAAGGCTAAAAAGTTAATCTGAACATATTTTTACAAAGGAAAACCATTTTTAAGTTCCAGTTTTGTACATAATACAGAATATTAATATCTACTGGTTTTGTCAGCCTTAGATAGTAGGCTCATCGAGGCAGATCCTGCTCTTTGATTCACAATAGATACTCTTGAGTCCCTTCACAAATAGATGTCAATACTTAACTCTTCAGTTTTCATCCTGAAATTTCAGATTCATTTAGGGTAGCTTTTGCAGCCACCCATGAGTACATTGGTATTAACGATGCACCTGTTTTCCTTTCCTCGATGTTTGTTTTACTTCTAATAGAGCACAAGAGCCTAAAAATCTACCTTCATTTACATCCTGAGAAAGGACTTGTGCCCAGAATCACATGATAACACATAGACCTTGACTCAAGGGCCAGCTCGTACTCTCCCATTTGGTTGCCATTTCACTCCTGCCGCTCTCTCTGTTTAACCTTTTGGCCCCTCAAGACAAGTAGCAGAAGCCACAGCATGAGGAATGGGAGTTCTTAGAAGTCACTGAGATCAAAGGGGTCCACCCTGCAGGAACAGTATTTCTCTCTTCCTAGGCAGTTTTAGCTACTCCTATCTGGTGGTAAGAAGAGGAGAGAAGTTTTTATTATTATTATTATTAATCCCAAACTGTCAACTTCAAAGGAGGAATTTAGAAGTTTCACAACTAGAAAAAAATACATAACGTAATGGTTGCTGGTGATGTACACAGCCTATGTTAAGGAGAGAGACAGAGCCTAAAGATTCTTACCCCAGTGGAGCACCACTCAGACTTATGCATGAGGAAATCTATTTAACATATGTTAGCTTCCTGCTCTCCTCTTTCTTCTAAGGAAAAACTTGCTTTTCTTAGGAAATGATGGACCTTTTCTTTCCTACAGGCCTAGATAATATATTATTTAGTCTTGAGAACTGAGAAATCCCCCACTGCGTCACCTTCTAGAGCCCCTGTCAACCCTTTGCAACTCCAAGAGACAAGTCACTCCTACTTTCCAGAAAACATTCAGGAACAAGCACCAACCCTTCCCCAGAGGTCAAGCAGCAGAAATGGCCTTCTACTGCAGGTGTAACAGAAAATCTGAGCTCTCTCCTTTATCGCCTTGCTTAGGGCTGGCTGTACAATCTCCTCATCAAAAAACATAGTGAGAACAATCAGTGTATGGAAGGACCCAAATACAATCAGGATATGAGGATCTGACAAAGTTCAAATATATTACAATTTAGAGCTGCTATGTCTAATACGTTAACCACCAGCCACATGCCACTACTTAAATTTAAATAAATTAGAAGCTTAGTTCCCCAGTCACACTAGCCAATAGTAGCTATTGTATTGCACAGCCCAGATATAGAGCATTTCCATCATTGCAGAAAGCTGTACTGAAAAGACTGATGTAGCTAATATAGGAAAATACATTTGAATTCTTCAAATCCTGCTATGTCGTCTTTTATTCCTTTTAGTAAATATTTGTTGAACATCTACTTCCTGCAAGTCACTGGACAAGGTGCAGTAGAGCATAGAAAGATGAATATGACTGTCAGTGGCCCTCAGGACCTTTGAGATTTAGAAATCTAATGTATGTAAGTATCTATAAGATAGAAATACATACTGTAGAGAAAAAACAAGCAAATTGTTGTGCTTAAACAAGTAGAAATGTATGCAACCATTTCACACTGAGCTTCAGCAGTCCCAGAATTCCAAGATAACAAGCACTGTCCTGATCGAGAAGCTGTATATTTCCATGCTGTCAGTTCCATGGAAACAGGATTTGGATGTGTTCCATCAAAATTGCTTTGAAAAATGGTCCAAAGCAGAATTTACTTTTGTGAGAAAAAAATACAAAAAACATAAGAGGCACCACATGCTAATAGAAGTAGCATAAGATTTGGAGTCAGAAGACCTGTTTGAGAGCCAGCCTTATCCTTACTAGCTGTGTGATGCTGGGTAAGCCATTTAACTTCTCTGGGTCTCAGGATTCTTATTTTCAAAGTGAGAAAAATAATCCCTGCCCCATATGCCCCATAAGGGAATACTGTAAAAATAAGATACTGAAAGCACCTCAGAAACAGTAGGATGCTATATAATTATTACCACAGAAAGTGACATGAAACTTTGGAGAACATGTAAATCCATAATTGCAAGCAAGTAAATTTTAAAGGCATGTGGAAGCTTCAAGTTCTACACAATGAACACAATCAAATTCTCAATCTGTGGATTGTTCTTAGATTTAAGAGCACAAACATATACTCCTAAGCACCTTTATCTCTTCCACAGGGACCACAGCCAGCCCAAGTTCACCCCATCTTCATCCCAGACGATAATTTGCCTCATGCCAGCATGAAGGAGGCCACAGCATCTAGGATGAACTTACTTTGAATGACAAATAATTAAAACTTCCTGGCTAGAACAAGTCAACCACTGAATGGGAAAATTGTACATTTTTCTTGTTGTTGTTTGTTTGTTTTGTTTTGTTTGGATACAGAGAATAAAACGGATCAGTGGGATCATTGCTATCCTGTACAAATGGGAGGAAAGAAGGTCTTGGAACAATTGCTAGATATGTGTTCTGTTGATTTAATGAATAATTTTAATAAGAATTTCAGACTTTGTAACCACAAGCTTTTGAGTCTGTCCGTGAAAATGCTAAATGCTTCTGTAAACGTAAAATGATACCACTTTTACTTTCCTGCAACTCCCAGCAATAACAAGGGATGATTTCTGTTTCAGCAGAGAGTGTGACCAAAATTGGGGTTTTTTCCAGATGTGCAGAGAATGGTTTCAATTACCTAGTGCCATGCCTTAATTTTTGAGCATCCCCTTGAACCTACTGGGTTTGGCAGTTCCAGCAAAAGCATGGAACTGTGGAAGGGGCTGTCCAGCCATTCAAGCTATGGTTTCACCATACTCACCATGTACTGGCAAGAACTAGCATGTAATAGAATAGAAATGCTTATGTTGGGATGCAAGGCACCGAATAGCATAAATTTTAAACAAGGAGGTCTAAGGTTAAAATAATAAACTTTAAATGATGTATGCCACCTGTGACATATTGGTTCCAGACATAACAAACCCAAACCAAAGTCTTTTGCTAGACAATTCTAAAACAATATTACTCTCCTAGGTTCCTGATTCTGATTTTGCCCAGTTGCTCACAGATTACATTCTGGCAAACTTGGACACAACACAATACTGTTTAAAATGCACATGCTGGGAAGCCTGCATGATGATCTGCACTAAATCATCCCTGGATTCTTTGTTACTGTGGTCACCTAACCATTTCCACAAATGTGGCATGGACTTTTTCTTCTGGAGAAAAATTTTAAATGATCACTATAAGTAAGTAGTACAGTGAACTCTCTCGGTCCTTGAATAAAACAATAGACATTTGTTCTAATATAATTGGCCATTTATCCCAGATCTCAGCAATTTATAGCTCAACTGTCTAAAATTGAAATTACAACATTTTAATAGCAAATTACAGACTTACCAGTCACAGAAGAGTCCGGAAGTGGGTTCCAAAAAGTCCAAACTTTGGTATGCATTTCATAATCCAGTTGAAAGATTCAACAGTCTTTTCTTCACTATTTCAAAATTCTATTTTTAAATTATTTTGAAAACTTTGAAGTACATATTTTATCTTGAAATGCTTCAACATTTATGTCCTTAAGCTCTGGAGTATAAAACAATCATGGGAATAACTATTATTTAGTTTGGCATTCTATCACCATGTCTTTGTGAGGAAGGTAAGTTATTGATAACCTTACCTCATTGTATTATAATAAGGCTAATATGGTAGCCAGGAATGGTGGTATGCACCAGTAGCCCCAGCAACTCAGGAGGCTGAGGTGGGAGGATCACGTGACCCCAGGAGTTCCAGATCAGGGTAGGCAACATAGAGAGACCCTGTCTCAAAAAAAAAAAAAAAAAGAAAGAAAGAAAGAAAGAAAGAAAAAGGAAAAAAAAAAGCAAAGAAAAGAAAAGAAAAAGAAAGGCCAGTATGAGACCCAAGATCACACATGGGATTGGCAATGAAATCAAACAATGGTGAGTATCTTGGGACCTGAAGTCCACCTTATTTGAAAATATAGTGATGGCTAATTACTTTAGTTAAACTACATAATAGGTAAATTTCTTATAAAAGTACTACATGAGATTGCCATTCCAAGATGGCTCAATAGGAACAGCTCTGGTCTGCAGTTCCCAGCATGATCGATGTAGAAGATGGGTGATTTCTGCACTTCCAACTGAGGTACCTGGTTCATCTCATTGGGACTGGCTGGACAGTGGGTGCAGCCCACGGAGGATGAGCCGAAGCAGGGCGGGGCATTGTCTAACCCAGGAAGAGCAAGGGGTTGGGGGATTTCCCTTTCCTAACCAAGGGAAGCCATGACAGATTGTAACTGAAAAAAGAGGAATCTCCCACCTAAATATTGTGCTTTTCCAATGGTCTTAGCAAACGGCACACCAGGAGATTATATCCCACATGTGGCTCAATGGGTCCCACACCCACAGAGCCTTGCTCACTGCTAGTGCAGCAGTCTGAGATCAACCTGCGAGGCAGCAGCCTGGCAGGGAGAGGGATGTCCACCATTGCTGAGGCTTGAGTAGGTAAACAAAGCAGCCAGGGAAGCTCGAATTGGGCAGAGCCCACTGCAGCTCAGCAAGGCCCACTGCCTCTGTTGACTTCACATCTGGGGGCAAGGCATAGCTGAACAAAAGGCAGCAGAAACTTCTGCAGACTTAAATGTCCCTGTCTGACAGCTCTGAGGAGAGCAGGGGTTCTCCCAGCATGGCGTTTGAGCTCTGAGAACTCAAACGTTTTGAGTTCAGGCATTTGAGACAGACTGCCTACTCAAGTGGGTCCCTGACCCCCATGTAGCCTAACTGGGAGACACCTCCCAGTAGGGGCCGACTGACAACTTGTACAGGTGGGACGCCCCTCTGGGATGAAGCTTCCAGAGAAAGGATCAGGCAGCAATATTTGCTGTTCTGCAATGTTTCCTATTCTGCAGCCTCCGCTGGTGATACCCAGGCAAATAGGGTCTGAAGGGGATCTCCAGCAAACTCCAACAGACCTGCAGCTGAGGGACTCTTAGAAGGAAAACTAACAAACAGAAAGGATCATCATCATCAACATCAATAAAAAGGACATCCACACCAAAACCCCACCTGTAGGTCACCAACATCAAACACCAAAGGTAGATAAAACCACAAAGATGGGGAGAAACCAGAGCAGAAAAGCTGAAAATTCTAAAATCCAGAGCTCCTCTTCTCCTCCAAATGATCGCAGCTCCTCGCCAGCAATGGAACAAAGCTGGATGCAGAATGACTTTGATGAGTTGACAGAAGTAGGCTTCAGAAGGCCAGTAACCACAAACTTCCCCGAGCTAAAGGAGGATGTTCAAACCCATCACAAGGAAGCTAAAAACCTTGAAAAAAAGATTAGACAAATGACTAACTAGAATAAACAGTGTAGAGAAGACCTTAAATGACCTGATGGAGCTGAAAACCATGGCACGAGAGCTACATGATGCATGCACAAGCTTCAGTAACCAATTCAATCAAGTGGAAGAAAGGGTATCAGTGAGTGAAGATCACATTAATGAAACAAAGCGAGAAGAGAAGTTTAGAGAGAAAAAGATCAAAAAGAAACTAATAAAGCCTCCAAAAAATATGGGACAAAAAGACCAAATCTACGTTTGATTGTATACCTGAAAGTGACAGGGAGAATGGAACCAAGCTGGAAAACACTCTTCAGGATATTATCCAGGAGAACTTCCCCAAACTAGCAATGCAGGCCAACATTCAAATTCAGGAAATACAAAGAACACCACAAAGATACTCCTTGAGAAGAGCAACCCAAAGACACATAATTGTCAGATTCACCAAGGTTGAAATGAAGGAAAAAATGGAAAGGGCAACCAGAGGGAAAGGTCGGATTACCCACAAAGCCCATCAGACTAACAGTGAAGCTCTTGGCAGAAACTCTACAAGCCAGAAGAGAGTGGGGCCAATATTCAGCATTCTTAAAGAAAGAATTTTCACCGCAGAATTTCATATCCAGCCAAATTAAGCTTCATAAGTGAAGGAGAAATAAATCCTTTACAGACAAGCAAATGCTGAGAGATTTTGTCATCACCGGGCCTGCCTCACAAGAGCTCCTGAAGGAAGCACTAAACATGGAAAGGAACAACTGGTACCAGCCACTGCAAAAACATGCCAAATAGTAAAGACCATCGATGCTAGGAAGAAACTGCATCAAATAATGGGCAAAATAACCAGCTAACATCATAATGACAGGATCAAATTCACACTTATCAACATTAACCTTAAATGTAAATGGGCTAAATACCCCAATTAAAAGACACAGACTAGCAAATTGGATAAACAGTTAAGATCCATCAGTGTGCTATATTCAAGAGACCCATCTCATGTGCAGAGACACAAATAAGCTCAAAATAAAGGGATGGAGGAAGACCTACCAAGCAAATGGAAAGCAAAAATAGCAGGGGTTGCCTAGTCTCTGATAAAACAGACATTAAACCAACAAAGATCAAAAGAGACAAAGAAAGCTATTACATAATGCTAAAGGGATCAATTTAACAAGAAGAGCTAACTATTCTAAATATATATACACCCAATACAAGAGTACCCAGATTCATAAAGCAAGTCCTTAGAGATCTACAAAGAGACTTAGACTACCACACAGTAATAATGGGAGACTTTGACACTCCACTGTCAATATTAGACAGATCAACTAGACAGAAGGTTAACAAGGATATTCAGGACTTGAACCCAGCTCTGCACCAAGCAGACCTAATATACAACTACAGAACTCTCCATCCCAAATCAACAGAATATACATTCTTCTCAGCACCACATCACACTTACTCCAAAATCGACGACATACTTGGAAGTAAAGTACTCCTCAGCAAATGTCAAAGAGCAGAAATCACAACAAACTGTCTCTCAGACCACAGTGCAATCAAATTAGAACTCAGGATTGAGAAATTCACTCAAAACTGTACAACTTCATGGAAATGAACAGCCTGCTCCTGAATGACTACTGGGTAAATAACAAAATGAAGGCAAAAATAAAGATGTTTTTTGAAACCAATGAGAACAAAGACACAACATACCAGAATCTCTGGGACACATTTAAAGCAGTGTGTAGAGAGAAATTTATAGCACTAAATGCCCACAAGAGAAGGCAGAAAAGATCTAAAATCGACAGCCTAACATCACAATTTAAAAAACTAGAGAAGCAAGAGTAAACACATTCAAACGCTAGCAGAAGGCAAGAAATAACTAAGATCAGAGCAGAACTGAAGGAGACAGAGACATAACCCTTCAAAAAATCAATGAATCCAGGAGCTGGTGTTTTGAAAAGATCAAAAAAATTGATAGACCACTAGCAAGAAAAATAAGGAAGAAAAGAGAGAAGAATCAAATAGAAGCAATAAAAAATGATAAAGGTGATATTACCACCAATCCCACAGAAATACAAACAACCATCAGAGAATACTATAAACACCTCTATGCAAATAAAATAGAAAATCTATAAGAAATGGATAAATTCCTGGACACATACACCCTCCCAAGACTAAACCAGGAAGAAGTTGAATCTCTGAATAGACCAATAACAGGCACTGAAGTTGAGGCAATAATCAATAACATACCAACCAAAAAAAGTCCAGGACCAGATGGATTCACAGCCAAATTCTATCAGAGGTACAAAGAGGAGCTGGTACCATTCTTCTGAAACTATTCTAATCAATAGAAAAAGAAGGAATCCTCCCTAACTCATTTTATGAGGCCAACATCATCCTGATACCAAAGCCTGGCAGAGACACATCAAAAAAAGGGAATTTCAGACTAATTACCCTGATGAACATTGATGTGAACATCCTCAACAAAATACGGGCAAACCAAATCCAGCAGCACATTAAAAAGCTTATCCACCATGATCAAGTGGGCTTCATCCCTGGGATGCAAGGCTAGTTCAACATATGCAAATCAACAAACGCAATCCATCACATAATCAGAACCAACGACAAAAACCACATGATTATCTCAATAGATGCAGAAAAGGCCTTCAACAAAATTAAACAGCCTTTCATGCTAAAAACTCTCAATAAACTAGGTATTGATGGAATGTATCTCAAAATAATAAGAGCTATTTATTACAAACCACAGCCAATATCATATTGGCTGGGCAAAAACTGGAAGCATTCCCGTTGAAAACTGGCATAAGACAGGGATACCCTCTCTCACTACTCCTATTCAACATAGTGTTGGAATTTCTGGCCAGGGCAATCAGGCAGGAGAAAGAAATAAAGGGTATTCAATTAGGAAAAGAGGAAGTCAAATTGTCCCTGCTTGCAGATGACATGATTGTATATTTAGAAAACCCCATCATCTCAGTCAAACTGAGCTGATAAGCAACTTCAGCAAAATCTCAGGATACAAAATCAATGTGCAAAAATCACAAGCATTCCTATACACCAATAACAGACAGACAGAGAGCCAAATCATGAGTGAACTCCCATTCACAACTGCTACTAAGAGAACAAAATACCTAGGAATACAACTTACAAGGGATGTAAAGGACCTCTTCAAGGAGAACTACAAACCATTGCTCAATGAAATAAAAGAAGACACAAACAAATGGAAGAACATTCCATGCTCATGGATAGGAAGAATCAAATATTGTGAAAATGGCCTTACTGTCCAAGGTAATTTATAGATTCAATGCCATCCCCATCAAGCTGCCAATGACTTTCTTCACAGATTGGAAAAAACTGCTTTAAAGTTCATATGGAACCAAAAAAGAGCCCGCATTGCCAAGACAATCCTAAGCAAAAAGAACAAAGCTGGAGGCATCATGCTACCTGACTTCACACTATACTACAAGGCTACAGTAGCCAAAACAGCATGGTCCTGGTACCAAAACAGAGATATAGACTAATGAAACTGAACAGAGGCTTCAGAAATAACACCACACATCTACAAGCATCTGATCTTTCACAAACCTAACAAAAACAAGAAATGGTGGAGAAAGGATTTCCTATTTAATAAATGGTGCTAGGAAAACTGGCTAGGCATATGTAGAAAGCTGAAACTGGATCCTTCCCTTACACTTTATACAAAAATTAATTCAAGATGGATTAAAGACTTAAATGTTAGACCTAAAACCATAAAAACCCTAGAAAAAAACCTAGGCAATACCATTCAGGACATAGGCAAGGGCAAGGACTTCATGACTAAAACACCAAAAGCAATGGCAGCAAAAGCCGAAATAGATAAGTGAGATCTAATTAAACTAAAGAGCTTCTGCACAGCAAAAGAGACTACCATCAGAGTGAACAGGCAACCTACAAAATGGGAGAAAATTTTTGCAATCTACCCATCTGACAAGGGGCTAATATCCAGAATCTACAAAGAACTTTAAGAAATTTACAAGAAAAAACAACCCCATCAAAAAGTGGGCAAACTATATGAACAGACACTTCTCAAAAGAAGACATTTATGCAGCTAAAAGACACGTGAAAAAATGCTCATCATCACTGGTCATCAGAGAAATGCAGATCAAAATCACAATGAGATACCATCTCATGCCAGTTAGAATGGCAATCATTAAAAAGTCAGGAAACAACAGGTGCTGGAGAGGATGTGGAGAAATAGGAATGCTTTTACACTGTTGGTGGGACTGTAAACTAGTTCAACCATTGTGGAAAACAGTGTGGTGATTCCTCAAGGATCTAGAACTAGAAATACCATTTGACCCAGCCATCTCATTACTGGATATATACCCAAAGGATTATAAATCATTCCACTATAAAGACACATACACACAGATGTTTATTGCGGCATTATTCACAATAGCAAACACTTGGGACCAACCCAAATGTCCATCAGTGACAGACTAGATAAAGAAAATGTGGCACATATATACCATGGAATACTATGCAGCCATAAAAAAAGATGAGTTCATGTCCTTCGAAGGGATATGGATGAAGCTAGAAACCATAATTCTGAGCAAACTGCCATAAGGACAGAAAACCAAACACCACATGTTCTCATTCATAGGTGTGAAATGAACAATGAGAACACTTGGACACAGGGT
This sequence comes from Macaca nemestrina, assembly GCF_043159975.1. NCBI lineage: Eukaryota > Metazoa > Chordata > Mammalia > Primates > Cercopithecidae > Macaca > Macaca nemestrina. The sequence continues at coordinate 71,366,369 of NC_092128.1, forward strand.
GAGGAACATCACACACTGGGGCCTGTCGTGGGGTGGAGGGCTGGTGGAGGGATAGCATTAGGAGAAATACCAAACATAAATGATGAGTTAATGGGTGCAGCAAACCAATTTGGCACATGTATACCTATGTAACAAACCTGCATGTTGCGCACACGTACCCTAGAACTTAAAGTATAAAAAAATAAATAAATAAATAAATAAATAAAAATAAATACAAGTACTATATAACACAATAATAAAATATTAAAATACCAATGAGAAAGTCAGCAAGACTGTTCCTAAATCACGGGGTTATTACATGCTAGGTGGGTAAATGCCTTTTTACTTCTTCAGTAAAACTACTTAAATGCAAAATAATATACCATTAAGGCACAGGCAGAGGTGGAGAAATAAAAATCAGATGCAATCCAGGTATATCCAGATAAAAGCTAAAGAAAGCAATGCACTGTGAGAGAAAAGCCAAAGGGAGTCAAATGACCACAGAATTTCAGAGCTGAAAGGATCTGAGAGCTCACCTATTCTACCCCAACATTTTACTTAATACAAATAAGAAAAATGAGGCCCATGTAAGGAACTGGCTTAAACTGAGAACAGAGTTGGAACTACAATCAACTTCCCTCCTCCTCTTTAAACAATGCTTTTTCTACCTGACCCAAGTCTTCGGTTCCAGTTCTGGCCATAACACTGAATTGTCTATGGAAAACACTAGGCAAATCACAGAATCCTTCCATACCTCTGATTTCTCCTCTGTAAAAGCAGAATAATATCAACCACTTATTGTCTTCATAAGACAATTGTGCAATATTGTGTTGACAGTTAGCATAATAAAGTTATACACTCGAAAGAAAAAAAGAAAACATCAAAGCAATTTGTTTTTTAAGATTATTTGAAGTTACACGTGGATATGAAAATCTCAAAGTTCAGGGCCTTAAATAAGGCTGGAGTCAGTAAATCCACAATCCAGTCATAAAACAAAGATGCATTATCCTCCTGCAAATGCTTTTCCAAAGTTATCCAAGTCAAAATAATCATGGAGAAGAAAAGAAAATCATGGCACCTAAATTAATAGGCAGTAGACATTTGAAACAAGGAACTGAAATAAGTGTGCAAATTTAAATTGTGGAATTTTCCTTTGCGTTCTTCTCATAGTTATTCATGATATAGGCAATATCATTTGCAAGCAAAGATAAACATTCTTTACTGATGGCAGGAAACATTCTTTGCAGCAAAAACTTACTAATGAACATCTTCTCACCAGTGGGCTCCTATCTCCTACCAAGAAGAAAAACTAATTATTTTTCTTAAATTTGTTTCAATTTTTAGATTATATTTTCTACATTAAGCAAAAAAAAAAAAAGACTGAAAGTCTATGAGCCCTTTAAATCATATTTTATCACAATTTTCTTCACGTAGTCATATTATAGGAGGAGAGAGACCATTCTTGATACGTCTTTAGGAAAGATGCCAATATGTTATCACTTTTCACTTCAAATTATATTGAAGATATTGGCATACAAATAGATCATTAGCTTATTCTATTATAATTAATGTGTTTATGATGACTAAAGACAATAAGGGTTCTGTGTGATCCTGTGATTTCAGTTATAACCAATATATACAACCAGTAAGTTGTTTAAAATCAAGGTTGATCAGAAATGCGCCCATCACGTAGGCCATTACAGTATTGGCGGGGGGTTCCTTTTTATCTTAGATTTATCTTTTATTTTATTTTTAATTTTTATGGATACATAATAGTTGTATGGGTGGAGGTAGAGTTTTTTGTTGTTTTGTTTTGTGTTTTGAGACGGAGTCTCGCTGTCACCAGCCTGGAGTGCAGTGGCGCAATCTCGGCTCACTGCAAGCTCCGCCTCTCGGGTTCAAGCAATTCTCCTGCCTCACCCTCCGGAGTAGCTGGGACTACAGGCGCCCACCACCACGGCCAGCTAATTTTTGTATGTTTAGTACACACGGGGTTTCACCATGTTGGCCAGGATGGTCTGGATCTCTTGACCTCGTGATCTGTCCGCCTCGGCCTCCCGAAGTGCTGGGATTACAGGCGTGAGCCACCGCGCCCGACCAGGTGGACTCTTGAAGGTAGAGATCCTATGGTAAAGTAATGGAGACTAAAGGTGGGAAAGGACTTCTGCTTCTGGCCACAACAGAGAAATTTTTCCTCTTAAACAACCATAGAACTTGACAAGACATATGAAATAACTGTTTTCAGATGTCAGACAACGGGCAAAATCTGATTCCTGAGAGAAGGAAAACAAACAAAGTGAGCCTAGAAGCACTTTACAAACCTCTGTATCGAGTGCTGATGAAACAGAGATCAGAATTCAGGGCTACTGATACAGCTGGAATGCAGAGGACGTGGTACAGGAGAGAAAAGGGTTGTGTAATCTGTTTGTACAAATACATAATTCCAAGTTGAGAAAAGTGATATAAATAAATGGGTAAGAGGTCCAGGAATCTGCAAAGGAGACCCCTTGAGTCTTTGGCTGAATATTATGCAACAGACGTGTTAAACAAGACTCCACAAAGCCAAGGAAAGGACTACAGGGGAGCTGTGGGCTGAACTATCAGAGGTCCCCCAGCACTTGGAAATGTTCAAAGTTCAACGTGTCTAAGTGGCAGCCTCAGTAAACACTCTCTTGAGCATTCAACAGACCCTAGAAAGACCATGCCTTAGAAGGAAGACCACTATAGCCCTAGTAAAGGTACTCTACAATACCTGCCCTAACAAAGCTTGAAAGACAAGCCTCAAAACAATCCACACTAATGGCTGTTTGCCAAGCACACCATGTAAACCCCTAAGTAATACAAGGTGTTGACTACACTATTTGTCATTAAGTGATGGCCAGTGTATATTTACACTACACTAGGTCAAACTATCTTATTCCAGATCTGCTAAGTGACCAAGAACTGAACTGGATAAAAATACATGTAGACTCTGTGTTTTCTCTTACAAGGTATTTTTCAAAACCAAGTCAGAAGTCCTGGTTTGCAAATTCTGCACAGTCTTATGAGGAAATCTGAAATTAATGGACTTCATTAAGCAACTTGAAACCTATCTCAGTAATTTCTCAAATCCCTGAAACACTCATTGGCACACCTAAACTCCTTTCTCCTAATAATACTCTCTTTTATAGTGTGCATTGGTGCAAGGTAATGTGCTGAGTTCTTTACATGCATCATCTCATCTCAACAACTCTATGAGGTGGGATTAATATTACTCATATTTACAGATAAGAAAACAGAGGCTTGAGGTAGTTTGGTATAATGTGCTAAATGTCATACCAGATGGAGGAGTATTTCTAACCCACAGAAGCAGGATTCCAAAGCCAAGCACTAATTCACATTCAACCAATACTGAGGTTGAACATATGAAATCTACTCTCACACACTCAGAATCCGTTCCCACACAAAAATTCCCACAAAACAGCAATCAGGTAAGTAAATAAACGCCAGACTTACTTTTATGCTTCATGCCTGGTTCCTTCCTATTCCAGACAGCTGGAGCAAACTAAATTGTATAAATTTTTGTTTCGATCTGGACATGAGTGAGGGGGTATGGTAGCATTTTTAAATTATGGGGTCTGAACAACTTTGTTGTGGTATTTTTATCAGAAGTGTCAATTTCCAAAGGAGGCTAAATTATTTGATACACTCTGCTCTAACCTCTCATCTATAATTTTACTCTAAACATAACTTGCCCTGTTAGTTTGGCTAATCATTCAAAGATGCTACAGACATTCCTAAATGTTTAGACCTTCATGAAATACCTGACTCCTACAAAGGCTGACAATGTAATTTTAAACAAGTCAGTGATTCTTCCTGGGCCTCAGTTTCTTTGACTATAAAATAAGAACTTTGAACTACATTGGCATTCCCTGAATTCCATACCACAAAATACCAGTGCTAAGAGATACTCCTCTCAAAAAAAAGGGGTTCCAGGTCAAATAAGAGAAAAGCTATAAACAATAACCCCATTTAAAGATTCATAATCCATTAACAAGAGATAACCTGTTAGCATATTAAAACCCCAGAAAAGTCCTACAGTAAAGAAACCTTAACTTCATTTAATCTCAAAATTTCCAAATTTATTGGATCTGAAACCATTTCCCTAGGGGAAAAAAGTCTATAAGCGTCTCATTGGAAGTAACCATGTATTGATTACCTACCATGTGCCAGGCACTGCACTGGGTATTGCCGTGTCTCTAATATCATATTACATCAGGATATCACAGTATCTTAAGTGATACTAATATAACTTATGAGATACTCATATAATTAGTATCACTTAAGATGATATTTGAAGAATGAGAGGAGGTCTGCTATAAAGGGCAGGAGAAGGTATTCCAGGCAAAATACCAGCATCTGTGAAAACCTCAGGGTATGAAACTGCTTAACAAGTTAAGAGAATTGAAAGGCCAGTGAGGCAGACGAGGAGGTGACTCCAGGAGGGACTGGAGAAATTGGCAGGGGTCAGACATGCAGGGGTTCTGGGCCATATAAAAGAGCTTGGTTTTACTCTAAGTACAATGGAAAGGTTAAACTGAGAAGTCACCTGATAGAATGTTTTTCTGTTTTTTTAACCAATTTTATTGTGTATATATTAAGTTTACAATATAGTGTTACAGAACACACACAGATAGGAAATGGTTACTATAATGAAGCAAATTAACATATCTATCATCTTATGTGTTTACTTTTTGTGACAAAAGCAGCAAAAATCTACCTAACAAAAATCCCTAATGCTGTCACAGGATTCTTGGGGTGTCACTTCACCAGCCAGAAACATCCATGGCCAGTGACACCTTTGCCCAAGTTTTGCTCAGGCCTGCTAGGCTCATTCCACCCACTCGACCTGGCAGACTGCACTCAGCTCATGCTTCTGGCCTGGATCCCAGACCTGCAAAGGGCAAACCAGGCACAGAGCAGTGAGGGGTGTGTGAGTGAGCATGGGGTCCAGCCACTGCACACAACTAGGCACACTGGCTACAGCAGGACGTGCAGCTCCAGGCACTGGCACAGGCGCTGGCTCCCTGCAAGGCTGCAGCTGGACCAGGTGTACTGCAAGCAGCTTCCACAGCTGGCACTGGGAAACATGGTGGCACCCGGAAGCTTGGAGACACCAGAAACTGCAGAGCCCTAAAGAGGGTGTCACAGTCATGGTGCAGATAGCTCCTAAGTCTGGGCTCCCTGAAGGGCTGCAGCTCTTCATTCTTCTTTCCTTCTTGTTACCCACAACATAGCAAGCAAGGGGTGTATTTCAGCCCTATTTGTGTTACAGCTCTTTTAGCCCCACCATTCAGTGAGTCCCAAGTTCTTGTCCTGCATCTAGGAAGAATGAGGTACAGACAAGTGGAGGGTGAGCAAGGTGAAGAGGAGTTTTATTGGATGACAGAACAGCTCAGAAGAGACCCACAGAGGGTAGCTCTTCTCCACAGCCAGGGTGTCCCAATGAGTGTTCAGCTCTGAGCAGAGAGGAGACCCTGGAGTCGGGAGCTCCTCTCTGCACACAGTTTGTCTCGTCATCTCCTCAGCTCTCAGCAAAGGGTAGACCCTTGAGCAGGTAGCTTCTCTCTGCAGCTGGCTGTCCCATTGTCTCCTCAAGTCTGGCTGAGTCCAGTGCACACTGATTGGTCCATGGACAGCCATGGGCAGGCCCAGAAAAAGCACCACAAGTTCCCACTTCAGTACATGGGACTGGCAGCCCAGCCCCTAGGCTTCAGATCCCCCCCAGCCTAAAGAGGGGGCTTGACTGGGGACCCACCCCCTTCCACCCAAAAGCCTGTCTGCCTCCTGCCACTGTTCATGGTGCCCAGGCTGCTCGTGCTAAGGGACAACTGCAGGCCAGCACCAAACTGCCCTCAGCCCCTCCTTGGCCTCCCTCCCATGCTCATCAGTGCCCAAAGTCCAGAGAGAGTGAGGCGGCAGGGGGCTGGTGTATCAGTGCCGCCCCAAGCGTGCACATACCCAGCTGGGCTGTGACAGTACCAAGGCTCGGCCCCAACCTTGCTCTGAAATCAGAGCAGGGACCAGGAGCAGTGAGAGGACAGACATTGGAAGCAGACACCCTGAGCCTGCATGGGCATGGGGGCCTTCCCAGGCCCCCGAGAGTGCAGAGATGCCCAGGTCTGCAGCCGCAACTTGGGTGGCTGCAGCTGTGCCCAGAAGAGTGGGGCTCCTGCCTGCTTCCAGCCCTTGCTGGCTCCATGGAGCATGCAGCCCAGCAGCCCCTCCCCCACTGCAACCAGCATCATGGCAGCAGCCACTCCAGACGGGCCACTGCTGCCATCAATACAGTACAATTTTATTAACCTTAGTACTCGTATTGTACCTTAGATCTCTAAACTTGTTCATCCCAAATAACTGCTATTTTATAGCCTTTAACCTACATCTCCCCATTTTCCTGCCTCTTCCCCTCCACTCATGGTAACCATTGTTTCATTCTCTAATTCTGTGTATTTGAGCCTATATATATATTATATATATGTATATACATATATACATATTGTGTGTATATACATATGTACATATTTTATATGTGGAATACATATTATATATTATATGTAATATATACGTATATATTATATATATTATATATATATTATAGATATAAAATATATATATTATATATATATTATATCTATAATATATACGTATATATTACATATAATATATATGTATATATGTATATATTACATATAATATATATTCCACATATAAAGGTGAAATCATGCAATATTTCTCTCTCTGCATCTGGCTTATTTCACTTAGCATAATGTCCTCCACATCCATCCATGTTGTGGCAAATAGCAGGATTTCATTCTTTTTAAGTCTGAATAATATTCCATCGAATAGGCCGAGTGTGCTGGCTCAACGCCTGTAATCCCAGCACTTTGGGAGCCTAAAGCGGGTAGATCACAAGGTCAGTAGTTCGAGACCAGTCTGACCAACATGGTGAAACCCCGTCTCTACTAAAAATACAAAAATTAGCTGGGTGTGGTGGCACGGACCTATAATACCAGCTACTCAGGAAGCTGAGGCAGGAAACTCGCTTGAACCCAGGAGGTGGAGGTTGCAGTGAGCCAAGATCACACCATTGCACTCCAGCCTGGGTGACAGAGTGAGACTCTGCCTCAGGAAAAAAAAAAAAAAAAAAAAAACCATTGACATACATATATATACCACATTTTCTTTATCCATTTGTCTGTAAATGGACATTTAGGTTGTTCCATATCTTGGCTATTTTGAATAATGCTTCAGTGACGTGGGAGTACAGATATCTTTACAAAGTGATCATGTAGTCCCATTTATTTATTTCTGTTTTTGTTGCCTGAGCTTTTGATGGAATTTGTTTTTTAAAAGGTCACCCTTGCTATCCTGTGACGAACAGCTTGAAGGGGCAGAATACTTAGGAAAAACAAAAAGCTGTATTCATTTTGATTGCTACTGTAATAAATGGCCAAAAATTTAGTGGCTTCGACAATAGCAATTTATTAATATACAGTTCTGTAGGTGTGATGTCTAACATGGGTCTCACTGGGCTAAAATCAAGGTATTGGCAGAGCTGCATTCCTTTCTGGGGGCTGTAGAGGTGAATCAATTTCTTGCTTATTCAGATTGTTGCAGAATTCAGTTCCTTGCGGTTTTAGAACTGAGGTCCCTGTTTTCTTGCTGGCTATAAATTGAGGGCCATTCTCAGCTTCTATAGGTCACTGATATTCCTTGGCTTGTGGTTGCCTTCCTCTGTCTTCAAAGTCAATAACAGTGTGTTGACTCTTTCTCATGCTTCCAATGTCTCCTTCTTCCATTTCATTAGTCTGATTCAGCCAAGAAATGTTTTTTGCTTTTAAGGATGCATGTGATTAAATCAGACCCCCAAGATAATTCCATATAATCTCATTATCTGAAGGTCTGTATCCTTAAATCACATTGACAAATCCCTTTTGCCATGTAAGATAACATATTCTCAGATTCTGAGACTTAAGGTGTGGACATCTTTGAGGGGATAGGGGAAACAGCATTATTCTGCCTACCACAAAAGCTGTGTTAGCAGTTCTGAGAGATGACGCCAATTCGACTAGTGTGGTGACAATGAGAAAAGGTAGACAGATTTCAGGTATGTTTTGAAGACAGAACCAATTGGCTGGCTGGTGATCCTATAGGTGGACGAGTGGGTACAAGAGGAGGGAATCAAGGCTAGCTCCTAAATTCTAGCCTTTCAGGCTCATCAGCTGAGTGCCAGGGAATGCCTTTCAAAAAATAAAGAAGTCTAGGAGTGAAACCAATTTTGGAGAAAAATTCCTGAGTTCTGTTTTCTGTGGAACACACCTAGAGAAACATTAACCAGATTATCTCTGGGATCTCTTACCACTTTAACATTCTAAGAAGTCACTAAAATATTTTCTCCATTCAGAAGTCATTGTGCCACAATTTTTATAATTAATATCTACTTCTATTATCTTAGGCAATATAATATATATCCAAGAATAACTTATTACTGACTCAACACACCCTTTGAAGTGGAAGGAAGCTCGGTATGTTATCTATTACTGTGTAAAAAATTATCCCAGGCCAGGCACAGTGGCTCATGCCTATAATCCCAGCACTTTGGGAGGCTGAGGCACGTGGATCACCTAAGGTCAGGAGTTCGAGACCAGCCTGACCAATATGGTGAAACCTCATCTCTACTAAAATTACAAAAATTAGCCAGGAGTGGTGGTGTGCACCTGTAGTCCCAGCTACTTGGGAGGCTGAGGCAGGAGAATCACTTGAACCTGGGAGGTGGAGGCTGTAGTAAGCCGAGATCACACCAATGCACTCCAGCCTGGGTGACAGGGTGAGGCTCCATCTCAAAAAAAAAAAAAAATCCCAAAATTTAACAGCTTAAAACAACAGTTTCTGTGGGTCAGGAATCTGAACATGATCCTCTGCTTCATGGTCTCTCATGAGGCTGTAATCAAACTATTAGCAAGTGCTGAGGTCTCAACTGAAAGTTCAACTGAGGAAGAATCCAATCTCAAATTCAATCAAGGAGTTTTTGGCAGGATTCAGTTGCTTGAGTGTTGTACTCAGGGCCTCAATTACTTTCAGACTGCTAACCAGAGTCCACCCTCAGCTTCTTGCCATGTGGACCTCTACACCGTGGCAGTTTATTTCATCAAAGCTGGCAAGAAAGAGAAAGTCTACAAGGAAGTCACTATATTTTATAACCTAATTATGGAAATGAAATGTCCCCAACATTGTCATATTCTATGAGTTAGAAGCAGGTTACATAGAGGGAGGGAATTACATAAGACTATGAATACCAGGAGACAGGAATCATTGGGAGCCATCGTAGAGGCTGTGGACCACACTTGAGGTTTGAAGAACTCAAAGAAGAGATAAAGGAAAATGAGAGTGGAAAGGGAAAGTGAGAAAGGTAACCTTCATCTTCTCAATTTTTTTGGGCTGCAATCTTAAAACAGTATCCTCAGCCAGTAGAGTGCTCCCTGGAGAGGTGATTAGGAAACTAGTCAAGAGGTAGAAAAGGATAGCCTGAGAAAGACTGCAAGTCAGTTTGGCAGTAACTTCGAAAGATTACAGCTGGAAAAAAAAGATGAGGACAAGTTATTTTTAAATATTTTCAATTCAAAACTAATTTACTAAAAAAGAAGACTTTTAGCAGAATTGGAACAAAAGTACAAGATGTAAAAAAAAAAGAGTAATATTTTGGAAAACACACTAATCAGTTCCCAACAACAATAATAAATACATAGTAAGTAATTGCTAATGGAAATCTCTTAAAAATAGAATGCTTCATTCCATTATTGGGTATATACCCAAAGAAAAATAAATCATTCTATGAAAAAGACATATGCACTCATATGTTTATCACAGCTTTATTTACAATAGCAAAGACATGGAATCAACCTAGGTGCCCATCTACAGTGGATTGGATAAAGAAAATATGGTATATACATGCCATGGAAAACTACCCAGCCACAAAAAAAGAATGAAATCATATCCTTGGCAGCAACATGGTACATCTGGAGGCCATTATCCTAAGCAAATTAATACAGAAACAGAAAACTAAATACCTCATGCTCTTTCTCACTTACAGGCTGGAGCTAAGCATTGGGTAGGCATGGACATAAAAATGGGAACAATACATGCTGGGGAGTACTAGAGGGGAGTGAGGACTGAAAAACTATCTGTGGGGTACTATGCTCAGTACCTGGGGGACAGGATCATTCATATCTCAAACCTCAGCATCACACAATATACCCATGTAACAAACCTCCACGTGTTCCCCCAAATCTAAAAGTTAAAACTATTTTTCTAAAAAATAGAATGCTTCGAAATCCTTCCATTTTGTACATTATCTTACACATTACCTTTTTTAAAAAAGTAGAAATAAGGGCAAGAACCACTTCCCTGATCTTCTTAAGAAGCATCTGTACCTATTACCATGGTCTTCCTTTTTCCCTTTCTCTTTTCATTTCTTTGACTTTAAGATTATTTGAGTATTACCTTATTGGACTAATAGTCTTATAATTTCAATTGTAAAAAATCAATAAGAGTAGACAAATATAATAATAATATAACAATATAGGTTTCATTAGTTATAACCAATGTACCATATTAATATGTTAATAATAGGGTAAACTGGGTGCAGGATACATGGGAATTTTCTGTACTGTCTTTGTATTTTTTGTAAATCTAAACTGTTTTTAAAATAATGTTTATATTTTTATGAAAATTCCAAAATAAATACTATTCATAGAAGTGGAGAAAAAATAGATAACTCAAGTTTTCTAATTCCCTTTCCATATATTGGCAACAACTCTTCATTGCATTGGAATAGATGCCCAGGCTACAGCTTGATATTATGAGGACTATTCTGGGACCTTGCCTGCAACAGGACCCTCAGTGGACAGAATACAGACTAAGGTCCAGAGATCTGAAAGCACATCCCATGTTTAAAAAACCCGTTTAACTCCACATTCCCTAAGCTAGCAGTCTGAAATAATATCCTAGGGAAGCCATTCTAGAAAAATATCTAAGAGATGACAAAAGCTCTATGCACAGATCTGCTGCATTACTTACAACATTGGAAAAATTAGAAGTAACGAAGTATTCAATAACTAAATATTCAATAATAGAAGTATAGTCAATTGCCTTATGGACAGTCTACTAACTGAGATGTTATATAGCCATTAAATGATCATGAAGACAGTGTCACATGAGAGAAAAAGGTAATTACATACTTATGATATAAGATGGGTGTTTTTAAATCCAAACACAAAATGCACACAGTATGTAAATATAACTTTTTTCTATGACCATCCAAAGATCCAGATTATTAATCTTATAAATAACTCCCTTCCTTTAGGGTGTCAAATACATAATTACATACCAGGCAGTGTTCTTTTTCTACATGTACCATATCTTGAAGGTGGATTCTTGACACAGTTATAGTAAGTACTTTAAATAACAGGTAATATAATCTGACACAGAGTTATAGTTAGTACTTTAAATAACAGGTAATACAACCTGACTTACATCGGATTGGAGAGTCACCTGGATGGGCAAACTCACTGGTAAGGTAAGCAGGCCCCCTTACCAAATAGCAGCATGTACTTATTTTCCCTAAGTTATGCTTTAGTACTAAGAGAAAAATTATTATTCAATCATCCATTCAGCAAACATTTTTCAAGCATCTACTAGATACTCTGTGAAATGCTGGTAATTCAATGGTTAGCAAAATTTATATGGTTCTTGACCTCATAGAATTTATAGTCTAGTGGGAGATATAAATAACCCCACCCAAGAGTTGTGTTCCTACTATGAAAGGAAATACAGAGTGCTATGAAAGAATATTATCAAAGGACATGGTTTAGATGGAGAAGCATTTTTGCTCAAAGATGTAGCACACATCAAGCACTGCCTTTGTGGGCTACAATGGTGAGGACAAGGCAAGTCTTAAATGTCTATTCACCTCATTTACAAAGATTTACAATAAAGTCCTGCTGCAGGTCTTCCAAGCAAAGATCCATAAACCCCCTAACTTCCCAACTTTCCCATAGCTTCACTAAATGCTCCAGCTTCTTAGAAACATTCTCATCTCATGTTTCCTAGAGTTGGCCTCACATTTAAACTTGGAAAAGATTTTTCAGACCTTGTGCTCATAATAGTGAGATACGGAATCTTGCTCTATTTCATTGGTTTTAACCCTAGCAGGATTAGCTCTAGGAACTGCTGACAGCCATCTTGTAATTACAAAAAGAGGGCCTGCCTGAGAATAGATTGAACACACAAAAAGCTATGCTGAGAGATGGAAAAAGAAGAAATAGACCCTGATAACAGTTTGAGCTCCAGACTCCAGGCCAGTTTTTCCTTTCATGTCCTACATCTAGTCCATGGAAAATATTCTTGGTATTTGCCCAACAAACACTGGAAAAAGAGGCCAACCAACACAGACACATCTCCTTCACTCCTCGTGTCAGAACAGCTAACAGACTGGTCTCCATCTCTTAGATTTTCCTTGTAATCATCAGACACTAGTCCACTATGTTCCTTTAACCACAGAGGACACATATCAAGTTCTCCATGCTACCTATTAAATCTCCTTTTGTCTTGACTTGAGATGAAAAAATAAACACCCTCCCAGCTCACCTCCTTGGAGATGATAGGACTTAGCACAACTCTTTCCAAAAAAAAAAAAAATCCCTACAAATTTTGAGATCATCTCTACTCTCTTAACCCTTTCATGACCTTTTTGTGGGTGAGGGATTCAAGAATCATGTAACCAGTTCTTAGTTTACTCATTTGGAAATTCTACATACAGACTACCTCCTGCTTTAGAATGCCACATTAACTGTATCCTTGGATCTTGGTAGAAACTTCCATTTAAACATTCTGTTACACGTGTGAACATCACCTATCACATATTTCATAAGGGAAAAAAATTGAAAACTGCTTCGATGTTTTCACATTTCCTACAGATTCCAAAATGAGAAGCTTGACCCTGAAATAATTGTAGGTGAGAACCAAGTTCATATTTTCAGTATGTGGGGAATTTTGAACAGTTTAGAGGAAAGCAACTAAGATGATTAAGGATATGAAAATTAAGGATAAAGGAGTTATATAGTCTCTTAAAATCAAATGTTTAACTATAGTCCTCCTATATAAGAATTAGTACACCTCAGTGTAGGTTACCAAGCTAGTTCATCTAAACTCATAACAAGTTTGACTTGACTATAAGAGAAATTGCCTAAATCCTGGCAGAAAGAATTATTAACTATTTTAATGAGTTACCAATGAAGGTCATGCATCTTCCTTTGGAGTTTCTCTTTTTTCTTTTTTTAAAGAAGAGCCTGTCTTGAGGGTAGTTTAGCAGAATTATTAAAAAGTCAAAAAATAACAGGTGCTAGCAAAGTTGCAGAGAAAAAGGAAGGCTTATACACTGTTGGTGAAAGTGTAAATTAGTTCAACCATTGTGGAAAACAGTGCGGTGATTCCTCAAATACCTAAAAACAGAACTACCATTTGACCCAGTAATCCCCTTGCTGGGTATATATACCCAAAGGAATATAAACCATTCTATCATAAAGACACATGCATGTGTTATGTTCACTGCAGCACTATTCACAATAGCAAAGACATTTCATTGGTTTTAAACCTAGCAGGATTAGCTCTAGGAACTGCTGACAGCCATCTTGTAATTACAAAAAGAGGGCCTGCCTGAGAATAGACTGAACACACAAAAAGCTATGCTGAGAGATGGAAAAAGAAGAAATAGACCCTGATAACAGTTTGAGCTCCAGACTCCAGGCCAGTTTTTCCTTTCATGTCCTACATCTAGTCCATGGAAAATATTCTTGGTATTTGCCCAACAAACACTGGAAAAAGAGGCCAACCAACACAGACACATCTCCTTCACTCCTCGTGTCAGAACAGCTAACAGACTGGTCTCCATCTCTTAGATTTTCCTTGTAATCATCAGACACTAGTCCACTATGTTCCTTTAACCACAGAGGACACATATCAAGTTCTCCATGCTACCTATTAAATCTCCTTTTGTCTTGACTTGAGATGAAAAAATAAACACCCTCCCAGCTCACCTCCTTGGAGATGATAGGATTTAGCAGAACTCTTTCCAAAAAAAAAAAAAATCCCTACAAATTTTGAGATCATCTCAAATAAAATCAACCTAAATGTCCATCAATGGTAGATTGGATGAAGAGAACGTAGGACATGTAAAACTCTGGAATACTATGCAGCCATTTAAAAAAATGAGATCAAATGCAATAACATGGATGCAGCTGGCAGCCATTATCCTTAGCAAACTAATGCAGGAACAGAAAACCAAATACCACATGTTCTCACTTATAAGTGGGAGCTAACAGTTGAGAACAAATAGACACATAGAGGGGAACAACAGACACGGGTGCCTATTGGAGAGTGGAGGGTGGAAAGAGGATCAGGGAAAATAATTAATGAGTACTAGGCTTAGTACCTGGGTGACAAAACAATCTGTACAATAAACCCCTATGATACAAGTTTACCTATATAACAAATCTGCACAGGCACCCCTGAACTTAAAAGTTAAAAAATAATAAAAATAAAGTAGTTTAGCAGAGATCTTGCTCTAAAACAGGGTGTGATCTCTTTAATACATCGTGAACCTTCTGAATGTATGGCCATCGTTGTTTCTCCCACTCAAGTTTCTTCTGGTCTCTTATTGGTGTCCTTTGCTCTGATCTCCTTTTGTTTATCTTGTGTACCTCCTGTTTCTCAACATCGTGTACAAGTTATTTCTGGGAGGCAGTATTCCTGGGAGTGAGCTTCTGACAACTGTTTAGAACAGTTTAGAACAAGAAGTGAAGACAAATTCTCCATCCATGACTGAAACACAACACTATGCTTTGATTTATGGTTTTGACAAGCTTTGAGATGTTTGCTCATTTGTGCCACCCACGGAATTTCCTTCTAAAGTCTGAGCTTGGTTTTCATATCCTATAGAATTCTGCAGTTGGAGAGAAAGCCTTCAAAAGTTGTAAGAGTCTGCCAATTTCTGGAAGGCTTTTACTGGCTGCAAGTTATGATTGAAATTATCTACGTGCTGTTCAGTTTAGTATGCTAAGAGATATTTTTAAAATGAGCTGCCTCTGGTTTTGCAGTGCTATCTAGAATAATAATGTAAAAACTGTACAACAGTGTGGGAGACAAAAGATAAGGTCAGAGGAAAATAGGTCAAGTAACCTAAAAAAAAAGTGAATAAAGCCTTCTATGCTTTCGTCACACATATTCTCCCCCTACTCTTCAACTATGGTATGCATTATCCCTGCATATTGGCTTTCCAAGTATGGTTAAGGAGTTCTGATGTGTGTGTGTGTGAGAGAGAGAGACAGAGAGAGAGAGAGAGAAAGAAAGAGACAGAGAGAGAGAGAAAGAGAGAGAGAGAGATCTCACATATATGAATTGCTGGCATGTGAGACATATCTCCAAACCTCAATGAAGGAAAAAAGAATATTTTGGAGAAAACTGATATTTGCATATACAGCTACATACCTATACATCAAACTCTCAGCTTACTATTTCTTTCATCATCCTGAGTCCCTGCACAAGGGTATGCCCAACACCACAGACCATTTTTTTCTCTATCTCAGGAACTCTGGTTTATTCCACATGTGGAAAGTGAACCATATCATGAGTTTGCAATGTAAAAACTTCATGTGTGAGGAAATGCAGTGTTCATCATTGTCTTCAGCGTAACCAAACAGGTCACATGGGAGAGTACATTTAAGAAAACTTAAATGATAATGTATTGACTGAGAAGATTAAATAATCCAACCTGATATTTCTGCAAGACCTAATTTAAAGGGCCAAGGTGTTGTTCCAGAAAATCAAGTTAAAAAGAAAAGAGGCTTCTTTTTATAATCCATCTTTCCTCAGTGAGGTTGATGTTTATAGCCACAGCCTTCACAGCCAGCTGGTCTGTCTAATGATGACCGTGGGGAGACAACAACATGGGTCTACATTTCTCCATCTCTATTTGCAAAATGCAGCCAAATTAGTTCTAGAAGTTGTCTGGGAAGGGGACTCTTCCCAAAGAGGCTGATACTCACATCTCTGGTCAGCAACATCCTCCAGAAAGGGGCAGACAGCCTACAACCCAATACCTCCCGAGGAGCAAAAATTGTGCCATGAAATTCCCCTCAGTTTAGGAAGAAGGAAAACAAATCCACCACCCTATTAAATAGCTCAGATGTTTTTTCATTAATACCCAGAAGTCCCAGGGTTTCTTTCTGAACCTCAGTTGCCTCATCTATAAATAGAAAGGTTTGCTCAATTTGTCCCTTCCTGTTCCAACATGCTGCGATTCTGCTCCCTGACCTAACAATTTCTGTTCCACCTTACACACTTTTATGATCCCTTCCCCTGCATTTCTCTTTTCTGCTGCCAGCCACAGAGCCAGGCTCTCACACCCAGTAGGACACCTCTCTGATTTATTAAGCCAAAAGCCATATAATCTCTCTGCCTTTCTAATATACTGTTTTAGCTTTAGCCTGAATTGAAAACCAAACACAAAATTCACCAAAAATGTATCTCACATCAAAAGCAAAGCAATAAGTCTTTGTTGATCCTTCTGATCTTCCAAGCTTCTATTCAATTTTTCTCCTTTTTGCCAAATTTAATTATATGGTCTACATGACATCACCTCTCTTACTGTCACTAAACTGTCACCAAATCCCTTCATAAACACCTGATAAGACTTCCTCTGCCAACACTCCACTGAAATATTTCTCTTGAAGGTCACTGTTACTAAATCTAAATCCAAAAGTAATTAACTTTTCTCAGTCCTCATTATTCTCCATCCTTTTCCAACATTTGGCACAATGATCTATTTTTGAAAAATTATTTCCTTCCTTAGATTCTGTGACACCGTATTGTCCAGGTGTTCCCTTCTGTGGCTGCTACTTCTCCGTCTCCTTCATTGGTTCAACTTTCATCTGCTAGATTTTTCCATTTTTTACTCTATACCTAATTCCTCTAAAAAAATGCATCTACTTCCATGTCTTCAATTATCATCTCTACATTGATAATTTACAAATAGACATCTGTGATTTTCAGGTCTGTAGCTCTGAGCTCTCATTGCTCCATAGGTTTGATGACTGAGATTTCTTCCTTAAATATTCTGTCCTAATTTTCAAATCAGCATACCCAAAGGTGAAGGCTTTACCTTCCCAGCCTTCAAACCAGTTACTCTCTACAACTTCTCTATTTGGTCAGTGCAAACACCATTCTAGAGACCTGGAAACATTCACTTTACACTTTATTTAGTAAATACAAACTGATTACCTCTTTTATTCCAGGCATAATACTAAGTACTAGGAACACAAAGATAAGACAAAGTCCTTGTCCTTAAAGGGTTTCCTCCTGTGCTTGCTGTACTGCATATTATTCCATGATCCCTTTTATGTGGGCTCATATTTTTCCCCCAAACCATTACTCCTTTGAATTGCACTCTTTCTGCCCATTGTACCTCTCTTGGCCTCCTTACTTATACTCAAAATTCAAAGCAATACTTCATTTCTTCTTCCTGCTTCATATACTATTGGTCTCTAGGTTCTATTAAATTCTCTTCATAATATTATCCTTATTCAATAATAAACATTTACTGAGTGTCTGCCAAATCTGATCACTGTGCTCAGCAAGGAGAATACAGTGATAAACAAGACACAAAGTCTTTTGCTTTCAATGACTTCAGAGTCTTGTATAAGAAAGATAAACCAGCTGGTCCTGGTGGCTCATGCCTGTAATACCAGCATTTTGGGAGGCTGAGGCAGGTGGATCACCTGAGGTCAGGAGTTTGAGACCAGGTTGGCCAACATGGTGAGACCCTGTCTCTACTGAAAATACAAAAAATTATTCAGGAAAAAAATAGCAAGGAAAGGAAAGGAACCAATCATTACAATGCGGCAGGGTAAGTATTATGATGTCCCTAAGAAGGAAGCCCCTAACCTGACTTGGCACACTCAGAGCAGGCTTCTCAAAGAAAATGATACTTGAGCTGAGCTGTAAGTATCATGTGGTAATGAGCCTATCAGACCGGGGTCTTCTTGACAGGACAACAGCAGCTGATTCAGTAGAGGTGAAGCATGAGCACATGGAGTGAGAAGTGAGAGATGAGACTAGGAAAGTAGAAATGAGTCACCTCAACATAAAGGTCATTGTGTGTTATGGGTTGAATTGTGTTCCCCAAAAGATATGCTAAAGTCCTAATCCCCAATACCTGTGAATGTGACCTTATTTGGAAAAGTTAAGATGAAGTCATTAGGTGGAACCCTAATCTGACTGTTGTTTTTATAAGAAGAGGAAAATGTCATGTGAAGACAGAGACACAGAGACAACCCCACATGACAACAGAATCAAAGGCAGAAGTACTGAAGCTGCAAGCCAAGGAACACCTGGGTTACCAGAAGCTAGAAGGGGCCAGAAAGGATACTCTGTTAGCAGCTTCAGAGGAAGCATGGCCCTGTCAAGAACTTGATTTTGTACTTCTGGCCTCCAGATCTGAGAGAGAATAGGTATCGGTCATTTTAAGACACCAAGTTTTTGATACTTGGTTATAGAAAGCTAATACAGTGTGCAATACCAAGAAATGTACATTCATATTCATGTTTATGCCCCATTCTAGCACTTGGCAAAAAAATTCACCTCACATATTGATCAATAATTATCTGGTCAGTAAAAAATTACTTAATTTCCACCTCCATATCCTATCTAAATTGCTCTATTTTGACTATTCTAGGTTAAAAAACAGATTTTAATATCTCTAAAATAGATATATACCTTACAGTCTATAGCATCTTATCCTCAGTGATGTCCTACAATTGCTGCTGGTCTAGAATGAAACGCAGTTCAAGTTCTTCCAAATCTTCCAGAGAGGATTTGCCATTGTATCTGTCAGTTCCGATAGCACTACCACCCTGAAACTTGTTTAAATCAAATTATCTGCTTGAGGCTTGTGTTGTTCTTGGTGGTGGTGGCCCTGTGTTGGTGCTAGTTTGTGTCTCGTGTGTGTGTGTGTGTGTGTGTGTGTGTGTATTTCATTCCAGTCTGGTAGAATAGATTCAGATGGCAAATCTGAGTAAGAACTGATTCATGGTTCAAATTCTCAGAGTATTTTATTCTCTTCACATAATACCAAGGTTATAATTATAATTATATAAATAATTATATAGAATTAAGTTGTTTATATAACAATTAAGCATAACATTTTGTTGCTGCCCCTCTATGCATGTTAAGTTTGTTTCTCATTTTCTCTTAAATGGAAATCTAAGCCCTCTGGTGTCTCAGGTCTCGGACTAGAAATCTTATCTTGGGCACGTTTTCTTACTTAACAATACATAAAATAATATCATCTTCCAAATGATGGTGTCTTCTGTTTGCTAAAATATGGTACCATGAGTACACTATGTCCTTTCCAATCTGCTCTGAGTTCTCTGTTGGACTAATGTTCCTAAACCAGGGCTGCCATATCATTACCCTTATCAAATTCCTATAATAGTTACTTATTCTCCTGAAACAAGTCTAAATTCTCAAGAATCAACAATGTGGAGGAGTAAAGTTATATAAACCTGAACAAATAATTTTGCTTTTAAAGCCTGTTTCCTGTCTGTAAGGTGGACATAAGAATGCCGAGATGACAGAACGTTAGTTATCTGTTGCTTTGTTTTACTAACCACTCTAAACTTAGAGGCTGAAAACAACAATCATTTATTTTGCTCAGAAATCTGCAATTTGGACAGAGGCTCAGTGGGAAAAGCTTGTCTCCACACCATGTGGCATCTGTTGGGAAGACTCAAAGGCTAGGGGCTAGAATCATCTGAAAGCTCGCCCACTCACATGTCTTACAGGTGATGCTGGCTGTTGGCTTGGCCTCAGCTGGAGTCTCCCAGTGGGACTGCTTGGCTTACTCACAGCATGGTGGCTGAGTTCCAAGACCAAGTGTCCCCAGGTAGAGGCTGTATCACCTTTTATGACTTAGCCTTGGAAGTCACACTATATCACCTCTACCATATTCTATTGGTCAATTCATGGCTAAGATTAGAATAGATTCAAGGGGGAGACATAACTCCATCTCTCAATGAGAAGAGTGTCAAAGAAGTTGTAGATACGTTTTAAAAGATATAAGGTTTTACAAATACCACATGTTCTCACTTATAAGTGAGAGCTAAACATTGAGTACACATGGATGTAAAGAAGAAAACAATAAACACTGGGGCATATTTGAGGGTGGAGGGTAGGAAGAGAGTGATGGTTGAAAAACTACCTATCGGGCCAGGCACGGTAGCTCACGCCTGTAATCCCAGCAATTTGGGAGGCCAAGGCAGGTGGATCACTTGAGATCAGGAGTTTGAGACCAGCCTGGCAAGCATTAGTGAAACTCCATCTCTACTAAAAAATACAAAAATTAGCTGGGCATAGTGGCGGGCACCTGTAATCCCAGACACTCAGGAAGCTGAAGCAGGAGAATCGCTTGAACCCAGGAGGCGGAGGTTGCAGTGAGCCGAGATCTTGCCACTGCACTCCAGCCTGGGTGACACAGCGAGACTCCATCTCCACAAAAAAAAAAAAAAGTGTTGGGTATTATGCTCATTACCTGGATGACAAACTATCTGTACACCAAAGCCCTGTGACATGCAATTTACTCATGCAACAAATCTGCACATGTACCCCTTGAACCTAAAAGTTGGAAAGAAAAACAATAACAATTTTTAAATATGTAAGATTTTAATAACATTAAATAAGGTCATTGGGAAAACTAGGCAAGAAAACATACATGAAGTTCCTAGCATTTTACAACGTCCACCCTGACTCCCCACCCATTCTTCATAAAATGGCCAAGTTTACACTGTAGACTCAAAATGCATGGTGAATCTTGGGTCCCCCATTCACTGGGTTGTTGATCTCAGACAAGTTATTTAATCTCTCCATTCCTCACTCAATCTGAAAAATGCAGATCATAATATTACTTTCCTTGTGGAGCTATGAGGGTTAAATGAGATAATTAATATAAAGCACTTAGCACAGTATCTGTCACTATTGTTATAGTTTTTTGTTGTTGTTGTGTTGTTGTTACTGCTACTGTTATTGACGCTGCTGTCATCTATCAAAACATTGTACAAAAAGACCCAAGGGCAGGGCAAGTAGATGAGGAAGCCGAGTAATTAAGAGAAGGGTCAGGTAGCTACCAGTTGGTCTATGAGACAGGTATCAGGACTACCAAGCAGGGTTTGGGGCAAGTAGGGCAGAACAACAGCACAGGTGAGAAAGCTGCATTAAATCAGGATGTCAGGGCAGGGAGGGGCTGGCAATGACATTGGAATGACATTGGATGATCTATTCTAAAGTGGCTAGTCATGGGACCAAAGTCTGAATCGAAGAAAGAGAAGGTAAGCAAGGTACCATTTATTGGTGTCGGAGACAACAAACAGCGAGAACAATTGTCCAAGGAGTTATGTGGAAGAGACCCCCTTCCTTCCTGTCCCCTTTTAAAGCAGTTACCGACTTTCATTGTGGACTCAGCCAGTTATAGGGAGGGGAAGGTGAATGTCAAATCCCACAGGGCTGGATTCTGTCTTCTTCAAACTGTGAGTTCTTCCATTCTATTTCTGAAAGGAGTAGAGATGTTTCTGGGAAATATGATTCCTATAATATCCATTCTGTGACCCAGTGTGTCCTCTTAAGTGTCATCCCACACACCATGACATTGCCCATGTCGGTTCTCTCACTTGAAATGCCTTCCTTTCTAGAATTACAGAATGAGAAATACCTTTAGAGGGCATTTGCTTCAACCTCTCAGTCAAAACTAACTTCTCTCCTATGATGTTCCTAAACATCTGTTATCAGCCTAGCCTTTTAGGGGAAGGAGAGCGGTGATATGCGGTCTTACTTTTTTGGCCAGGGTGGTCATAAACTCCTGGGCTCAAGCAATTCTCCCACCTTAGCCTCCCAAGTGCCTGGGAATACAGACGCATGCCACACCCAGTTTCCAAGCTCTATTTAACTACAACTCATGAAATAACTCAAACCTCAATTAAGCAGACTGTTCCATTAATAGCTCTAACTGCAGTGTGATGAGGAGGGAGCATGAGCCTTGTACTTAGGTTTAAATTCTCCCTTCACCATTGATGACATTTGTAAGTTATCCTTTCTGAATTTTAGGCTTCTCTTCTATAAAATAAAGAGGACAATTCTATCTCCTTAATTCCACAAATGGCAAGAACTTTGTTTTTTTCACTGTTATATTACTAGACTTAGAATGGTAATTGCACCATAATCAGCCTTTCATAAATAGTTCCTAAATATAATGACAGCTATGATAATGAAACGAAATTAGGTATAGAAAGCTGCCAGCATGGTGCTAGCTCATGGTAGGCACTCAATAAACAGTTATCTTCTCATCTCACTGTGAATCAAAATGTGCTTTCTAATTACTTCTACCACTTAAACTCAGTTCTAACCCCTTGATGCAACATTCAAGAAATGTAATTCCATTTCTACTAAGAACCCATCAAATATTTGAAGACAATTACAAATCCCTATGAAATTTTGTCTTTTCTAAAGTTTTGTTTTGTCATGGGCAGAAATTTAGATAGAAACACAAATGTGTGTGTGTGTGTTTTATGCATATTTATGACAAAACAAAACTTTTTTATAATTTAAATAGTCTTTTGGGGGAAAGGTGGTGTTTGATTACATGAAAGAGTCCTTTATTGATAATTTCTGAGATTCTGGTGCACCTATCACCCAAGAAATGTACACTGTACCTAATGTATAATCTTTTCTCCCTCACCTCCCTCCCACCTTTTCTCCTGGAGTCCCCAGAGTCCACTGTATTATTCTTATGCCTTTGTGTTCTCATAGCTTAGCCCCCACATATGAGTGAAAATATACAATGTTTGCTTTTCCATTCCTGAGTTACTTCACTTAGAATAATTGTCTCCAATTCAAACCAGGTTGCTGGGAATGCCATTAATTTGTTCCCTTTTATGGCTGAATAGTATTCCATGGTGTATATATAGATATATAGATATCACATTTTCTTTATCTACTCGGGCTACTTCCATATTTTTGCAATTGAGAATTGTGCTGCTATAAACATGCGTGTGCAAGTATCTTTTTCATATAATGCCTTCTTTGCCTCTCGGGAAGATACCCAGTAGTGGAATTGCTGGATCAAATGGCAGATCTACTGTTAGTTCTTTAAGAAATCTCCATACTGTTTTCCATAGTGGTTGTACCAGTTTACATTCCCATCAGCAGTGTAAAAGTGTTCCCTTTGCACCATACCCACACCAACATCTATTATTTTTAGATTTTATGATTATGCCATTCTTGCAAGAGGAAAGCGGTATCACATTGCTGTTTTGATTTGCATTTCCCTGATCATTAGTGATGTTGAGCAATTTCCCATATGTTTGTTGTCCATTTTTATATCTTCTTTTGAGAATTGTTTATTCATGTCCTTAGTCCATTTTTTGATGGGAAATTTTGGGCTTTTTCTTGCTGATTTGAGTTTCTTATAGATTCTGGATATTAGTCTTTTGTCAGATGTATAGATGATGAAGATTTTCTCCCACTCTGTGGGTTGTCTGTTTACTCTGCTGATTGTTTCTTTTGCTGTGCAAAAGCTTTTTAGTTTAATTAAGTCTCATCTATTTATCTTTGGTGTTGTTGCATTTGCTTTTGGATTATTGGTCAAGAAGTCTTTGCCTAAGCCAATGTCTAGAAAAGCTTCTCCGATGTTATCTTTTAGAAGTTTTATTATTTCAGGTCTTAAATTTAAGTCTTTGATCCATCTTGAGTTTATTTTTGTGTAAGTTGAGAGATGAGGATCCAGTTTCATTCTTCTACATGTGGCTTGAGTTATCCCAGTACCATTTGTTGAATAGGCTGTCCTTTCCCCACTTTATGTTTTTGTTTGGCTTGTCTAAGATCAGTTGGCTGTAAGTAGTTGGGTTTATTTCTGGATTCTCTATTCTGTCCCATTGGTCTATGTGCCTATTTTTATACCAGTACCGTGCTGTTTTGGTGACTATAGCCTTATAGTATAGTTTGAAGTTGGGTAGGGTAATGCCTCTATATTTGTTCTTTCTACTTAGTCTTGCTTTGGCTATGAGAGCTCCCTTTTGGTTTCATATGAATTTTAGGATTGTTTTTTTCTAGTTCTATGAAGAATGATGGTGGTACTTTTATGGGAATTGCATTGAATTTGTAGATTGCTTTTGGAAGTATGCTCATTTTCACAATATTGATTCTACCCATCCATGAGCATGGGATGTGTTTCCATTTGCTTATGTTGTCTGTTATTTCTTTCAGCAGTGTTTCATACTTTTCCTTGCAGAGGTCTTTCACCTCCTGGTTAGGTATATTCCTAAGTATTTTATTTATTTATTTATTTATTTATTTATTTATTTATTTATGCAGCTATTGTGAAAGGGGTTAAGTTCTGGATTTGATTCTCAGGATGGTCACTGTTGGTGTACATTAATTTTATATCCTGAAACTTTGCTGAATTCATTTACCAGTTCTAGACACTTTTTGGAGGAGTCTTTAGGGTTTTCTAGGTATAAAATCATTTCCCCATTCAGTATAATGTTGGCTGTGGGTTTATCATAGATGGCTTTTATTACATTAAGGTATGTCCCATCTATGCCAATTTTCTGAGAGTTTTAATCATGAAGTGATGCTGGATTTTGTCAAATGCTTTTTCTGCATCTATTGAGATGACCATGTGATTTTTGTTTTCAATTCTGTTTATGTGGTATATCACATTTATTGAAACCCACTTGATCACAGTGGATTATCTTTTTGACATGCTGTTGAATTAAGTTAGCTAGTATTTTGTTGAGGAGTTTTGCATCTATATTCATCAGGGATACTGGTCAGTACTTTTCTTTATTAGTTATTTCTTTTCCTGGTTTTGGTATTGGGTGATATTGGCTTCATAGAATGATTTAGGAAGGATTTCCTCTTTCTCTACCTTGTGGAATAGTGTCAACAGGATTAGTACCAATTCTTCTTTTAATGATAGAATTCAGCTGTGAATCCATCTGGTCATGGGCTTTTTTTGTGAGGAAATTTTTTAATTATCATTTCAATGTCACTGCTTGTTACTGGTCTGTTCAGAGTTTAAATATACAGCTCTCCTGGTTTAACCTAGGAGAGCTGTATATTTCCAAGAATATATCCATCTCCTCTATGTTTTCCAGTTTATGTGTGTAAAGGTGTTCATAGCAGCCATGAATGATCTGTATTTCTGTGGTATTGGTTGTAATACTTCCCATTTCATTTCTAATTGAGCTTATTTTGATCTTCTCTCTTTCTTGGTTAATCTTGTTATGGCCTATCAATTTTATTTATCTTTTCAAAGAACAAGTTTTTTGTTTCATTTACCTTTTGTAGTTTTTTTGTTTCAATTTCATTTAGTTTTGCTCTGATCTTTGTTATTCTTTTTTTCTGTTGGGTTTGAGTTTGTTTATCTTTCTCTAGTTTCATGAGGTGTGACCTTACATTGTCTATTTGTGCTCTTTTAGACTTTTCCATGTAGGCATTTAAGTGTATGAACTGTCTTCTTAACACTGCCTTTGCTGTATCCCAGAGGTTTCCATAGGTTGTGCCACTATTATTGTTCAGCTCAGAAAAAATTTAATTTCCATCTTGATGTCATTGCTAAGCCAACAATCATTCAGGAGCAGATTATTTAATTTTCATGTATTTGCATGGTTTTAGGGTTCCTTTTAGAGCTGATTTCCAATTTTCTTCCACTGTGGTCTGAGAGAGTACTTGATATAATTTCAATTTTCTTAAATTTATTGAGACTTGTTTTGTGGCCTATCATATGGTCTATCTCAGAGACTGTTTCATGTGCTGATGAATAGAATATATGTTTTGCAGTTGTTGGTTAAAATGTACTGCAAATATCTGTTAAGCCCATCTGTTTTAGAGTTTAAGTCCATTGTTTCTTTGTTGACTTTCTGTCTTTATGACCTGTCTAGTGCTGTCAGTGAAGTACTGAAGTTCCCCACTATTATTGTGCTGTTGTCTATCTCATTCCTTAGGCCTAGTAGTAATTGTTTTATATATTTGGCAGCTCCAGGTTAGGTGCATACATATTTAGGATTGTGATATTTTCCTGTTGGACAAGCCCATTTATCATTATATAATGTTCCACTTTGTCTTTTTTAACTGCTGTTGCTTTAAAGTTTGTTTTGTCTGATATAATAACAACTACTCCTGCTCACTTCTTTTTCCACCCCTTTACCTTAGGTTTATGTAAGTCCTTATGTGTTAGGTGAGTCTCTTGAAGACAGCAAACACTTGGTTAGTGAATTCTTATCCATTCAGCTATTCTGTATCTTCTAAATGGAGCATTTAGGTCATTTACACTCAACAGTAGTATTGAGATGTGAGGTACTATTCTATTCATCATGCTATCTGTTGTCTGAATACCTTGGGGTGTGTGTGTGTGTGTGTGTGTGCGTGTGTGTGTGTGAATGTTTTACAGGTCCTGCAAGATTTATGCTTTAAGGAGGTTCTATATTGAGGGTTTGTTTCAAGATTTAGAGCTGTTTTTAGCAGTTCTTGTAGTGCTGGCTTGGTAGTGCAAATTCTCTCAGCATTTACTTGTCTGGAAAAGACGACTGTATATTTACTTCATTTATGAAGCTTAGTTTCACTGGATACAAAATTCTTGGCTGATAATTGTTTTGTTTAGGAGGCTAAAGATAGGACCCCAATCTCTTCTAACTTGTAGAAATAGGACCCCAATCCCGTCTAGTTTGAGAAATCTGCTGTTAATCTGATAAGTTTTCCTTTATAGGTTAATGATGCTTTTGCCTCACAGCTCCTCAGATTCTTTCCTTAGTCTTGACTTTTGATAACCTGATGATTATAGGCCTAGGTGATTATCTTTTTGCAATGAATTTCCCAGGTGTTCTTTCAGCTTCCTGTATTTGAATGTCTAGATTTTTAGCAAGGCAGAGGAAGTTTTCCTCAATTATTCCCTCAAATATGTTTTCTAAACTTTTAGATTTCTCTTCTTGCTCAGGATTACCAATTATTCTTAGATTTTTGTTATTTAACATAATCCGAAACTTCTTGGAGGCTTTGTTCATTTTTTAAATTTTTTTTCTTTGTCTTTGATGGATTGGGTTAATTCAAAGGCCTTGTTTTTGAGCTCTGATGTTGTTTCTTCTACTTTTTCTATTCTGTTGCTGAGAATTTTCAGTGATTTTGCATTTCTCTAAGTGTGTCCTTCATTTCCAGAAGTTGTGATTGGTTTTTATTTATGCTATCTATTTCTCTGGAAATTTTTCCATTCATATCCCATAACATTTTTTAAATTTCTTTGAGTTGGTATTTACCTTTCTCCAAGGCCTCCTTGAGTAGCTTAATAATTGACCTTCTGAATTCTTTTTCTGGCAATTCAGAGATTTCTTCTTGATTTGGATCCATTGCTGATGAGCTAGTGTGATCTTTTGGGGGTGTTAAAGAACCTTGTTTTGCCATACTACCAAAATTGTTTTTCTGATTCCTTCTCATTTGGGCAGACTACATCAGAGATCCAGGGCTCAAGGGCTATTGTTCAGATTCTTTTGTCCCATAGGGTACTCCCTGGATGTCAGTGCTCAGGGATGGGGCTTCATGAGAGCCAAACTGCAGAGGTTGTTACTTCTCTTCTGGATCTAGCTGCCCAGAAGAGCTACCAGGCTCCAGGCTGCTACTGGGGAGTGTCTGCAAAGAGTCCTGTGATGTGATCCATCTTCAATTGTCTCAGCCCTGGATACCAGCACCTTCTGTGGTAGGGACAGCAGGTGAGTAAAGAAGACTCTGTGAGGGTCCTTGGTTGCAGTTTTGTTTACTATGCTAGTTTTGGGTTTGTCAGCCTCCAGCCAAGAGGTGGCACTTTCAAAAGAACATCAGCTGTGGTAGTATAAAGAGGATACAAGCTTGCCTTAGGGCCACCTGGAAAAGTTTCTCAGGTAGTCGGTGTGGCCATACAGCTCCCAAGAGATTATGTCCTTTGTCTTCAGCTACCAGGGTCAGTAGAGAAAGACCATAAGTTTGGGGCAGGGTAAGGCGTGTCTGAGCTCAGACTCTCCTCAGGCAGGGCTTGCTGAGGCTGCTGTGTGGAATGGGAGTCTCATTTTCAGGCCAATAGAGTTATATTCCCAGGGGGATTATGGCTGCCTCTGCTGCATCATGCAGGTTGCCAGGGAAGTAGAGGAAAGCCAGCAGTTTCAGACCCCACCTAGCTCTCACCCAGCTCCCACACAGTCCAAAAGGCCGGTCTCACTTTCACCATGCCAACCCCCTAACAGCACCAAGTTTATTTCCTGGCAGTGAGAAAGCAGGGCTGAGGATTTGCCCCAGGCTCCAGGCCTTCCTGCTGGGAAAGCAAGTAGGGCTTTCGGGTTTCACACCTCCCTGCCTGCCACAACTTCTGTGCTGTTTCTGCACTCCCAGTTCACCCTCTCACCCAGATTCTGTCCAGGAAACTTCATGTTTTGTTGAAATTGTTACAAAGTTCAGCTGAAGGCTTCCTTCTCCCTGTGATCTTTCCCCAATTCCACTGGTATCCCTTCCCAAGGACCCCTGTGAGACAAAGTCAGAAATGGCTTCCCTGGGAACAAAGAGTACCCACATACTCTTCCCACTGCTTCCTGTACCCCTGTATTTCACTCAGCTCTCTGTGTTTATCTCAGCTCCTGGTAAGGTCAAATCCTTCTCCCATGATCTGGACCTTCAGGGGGTGCGCTGAGGGGCCGACTGAGGATGTGCGCTCAGGGGCCGACAATCCCCCTTTCACACTTTCACACTTTGGGCACTCACAGTTTTTCTGATGTCTCCCAGAGCCTGCAGCAGCAATCCACTACCTTGAAAGGGTCTGTGGATTCTCTTAACTTTCCTGGTGTATTCCTGCACTAGTTCTTGGAGCAAAAGTTCACAGTGTGAGTCTCCACACACTGCTCTGTCCATCCAAGTGGGAGCTGTAAGTTAGTCCTGCCACCTATCCATCATTTTCCTCACAAAACTTTTGAAAAACTGTCTGAACTTTGGAAACTATAGAACAATAAAATCTATATTTGTTGTGGGCTTGCCCTAATAAAAGTTTGTAAGTCACTTTTAATTCCTTTCTTAAAAATAATTGCAGAGTAATAATCCTTGATATTTAACCACCTGCAGAACTTGAATTGTCAATATTTTTATAGTAGCTATACCTAGACAGGCTTATGGAAAACAATAACAAAACAGTTGTTTTCAAGTCCTCATTTGAACTTAATTTTAGGAATCCTTACACATTCTGATGTAATTTTTACTCAAGCAGCCTAATTACCACATGTATTTTATGAAACTCCAAATGTTGGCATTTTATCCTGTATTTGAGAGAAAGCATTAAATAATTTATTTTACACTGCTTTCAAGTTTTACCTGCCTACAGTCTAACAGTCTTTTTTTAAAGGCAACAGAGAAACATCATGATTTTTTAAATGAGATAAATGTTCCAATGGCAAATACAGTATAACCATTATTCTGCTGCTATTCATAACTGTTTTCCCTACTACACAGCCAGTGTCTGGTACAATAGGAAACTGTAAATGTGATTTTCATTTGTTCCTTGAATATTTCCAGCTGAATGTGGGAGATTTTTTCCTTAATCTTTGTACTATTTAGCTTGGGGGGTTTTGTTTATGTCTTCGATTTTTAGTTGTGGTGGGTTTTTTTTTTAGCTAAGATATAGCAAATAATGTTGAAAGATGGATTTGATGGGTATAATTTTTTCTTAATGAAATCTACAAACCAAGTAACTGAATTTTTAAATCAGCCACTGTGGATATCTTCTGCTAGTGTCTTAAAGTCTCAAATATTTAGGTGGAAAAGTCTAGAAAGAATAACATTATATAAAACGATTCAATTATATTCCACATTTTTCTTTTTCATTTTCATACTTCATTTGAAAAAGAAAGCTTCCTCACCATCATCTAAAGGAAACTAGTGTTTGGACCATGATCTCAATTTCAAAATCATTCTCTGACCACCTTACTCCATCACATACCCAGTAATCCTACAGCATGACTCCTTCAATGCGTTGGTCCCACCACTTTTTCACTGACCCTCATCCCCCATAAACTAACTTCTTCCCTTGCCCAGCCTAAATTCCACAGTCAATCACTAAAGCATTGTCCTGCATGACCCTCAATTCCCCTGCTCCACTCTCTCTTCTCTTAGTCACTTGGCAAAACTTCAACCCTCATTAAATTCTACTCTGCCTGCTCTACGTGGCTGATTGGTCTCACTTTAAATTCATGACCACTAAACCCCAGTGGGCCCACTATGCTACTTTGTAATCATAGTATATTTTCTATTCAAGTAATTGTCCCATTCTCCTAGGCAACTGCCTCATAATCTCTCCTCAATCTTCTAGCACCTTCTCCTTTATTCTCACTCTTAGCTGATACCCTTGGTTCCTATTTCAATTAAAGAGCCAAAGAGATTATTTTAAAACATCAATCAGATGCTTACAACCTTCCAGTGGCTCCTTCCCTCTCATAGTAAATGCCAAAGTCTTTACAATGACCTGCATGACCTGACACCATTACATCTCTGATCTCATCTTTTGTACTTACCCCTCTGTTATTGCTCCTTCCTTACTGACCCCTTTGTTGTTCAGTTAATACATTAAGTCCTCTCCTACCTCTGGGCCTTTGCACCTGCCATTTCCTCTGCCTAGAACGCTCTTCCCCTGGATACATTTTTATGGTTCACTCCTTTGCTTCCTTTGTCTTTGTTCAAATATCACCTTCTCAATGAGGTCTCCTCTGAACCTTTTATTTAAATTTGAACCCCTTCACTCACCCTGGAACTCCCTCTACCCTTCTCCTGCTTTATTTTTTGCCACAGCCCTTATCACCATCTGCATACTGTATGCTTTACTCATTTGTTTTGTTTTTTGCCTATATCCATCTACTAGAACATAAGTTTTGGCTATGGGCCAGGATTATAGCCTATTTTGTCCACTGTTGAAACCCTAGCACTTGAAACTACTTTATACATACTGGGTGCTTAAGAAATATTTGTTGAATGAATGAATAAATAAAATACCTTTATTAAAGGAGGTGTGTCTAAACTTCACCTATTGGTTTGCTAGTTTATGTCAGGTTGTTCTCTCTATAATCATTAACAACAAGCACTTAAATCCACATTTGTATTTGGTCAGTAAAATTACAAAAATAATCTTACTTTTAAGATTAAGCTGTGATCAATGCTGTGTCCAGCAGAGACATCTGTGAGCAGTTTCCTTTGCCCAGAAAGAGAGAGCTGCTGTTGTCCACTCTCAGTGGTATCTCAGAAATAATGGCTTGTAGCTCAAAGATGCTTTCTCTCTTTTTACAAAACCATAAGACTCACAAAAATGACATTAGAGCCATGATTTGCTTAAGTCCCACTCACCATTGACTTTTATTATTAACTATTATTACTCACCTCCCTACAAGAGTACAAAAGTAACCAAAGGTTCCCTTCATGTTAGTCAAAGTTTTTTGTTTTTTGCTTTTTGGTTTTTTCAGATAGGATCTCTGTCATCCAGGCTGGAGTGCAGTGGTACGATCACAGCTCACCACAGCCTTGACCTCCGAGGCTCAAGCAATACTCTCACCTCAGCCTCCCAAGTAGCTGGGATTACAGGGGCCTTTGCGTTAGTCTAAGGATTTTTTGTTTTTCAAGACAGGGTCTCTGTCACCTGGGTGGAGAGCAGTGGCGTGATCTTGGCTCACAGTAGCCTCAACCTCCTGGGCTCAAGCAATTCTCCCAACTCAGCCTCCCAAATACCTAGGACTACAGGCACACACCACTGCACCCAGCTTTTTGTATTTTTTGTGGAGATGGGGTTTCACCATGTTGGCCAGGCTGGTCTCAAACTCCTGGCCTCAAGCTATCCACCCATCTCGGCCTCCCAAAGGGCTGGGATTACAGGCATGAGCCACGGTGCCTGGCCCATGTTAGTCAAAATGACATCGCTAGGTAATGTGTGTGTGTGTGTGTGTGTGTGTGTGTGTGTGTGTGTGTGTGTATAATCTTATCTCCGAAATATATTATACCATAAATCACTCAAAGTGTTTTCTTACATCTATTTTTAAAGATAGCATTATATCGTATAGATCTATATTATTAATAGGTACAATCCGGGGTGTTGCATTAGAGATTTTAATTCAATAGTGATTTAGGGAATTTTGTGAAGGAAAAAAAAGTAAGACCAATTTCCCCCTTGCAGACTTTAGTAGGTAATACTCATGTCACATATCTTACTTGCTTTATAAATCATGTTTTAAGTTCCCTATTACATCTCAGTATTTAGAACAACAATCCACCAAAGCACTGGGGGAAAAAACCCTCAAATTCAAATCATTAAAATGAAATCTGTCTCTGAATGTTTGAAAGGATTTACAGTAAAAATATCAGTTTGATATTAAGTCAACAAAATTTATCATTCATGACCCTGAAGGAGGAAAATGGCACATGTGGAGAGGGGGATACGCAGAGTTGGAAAACTTTACAAAATTTAAAGCTGCTATAAGGGCAAGGGACTTGGGAGATTATTAATTTGCTATAGCTAAATTCAAATACAAGCTTTTCTTTGCTATTCAACTTCTGGTGACATTTTTTTTTAATCATCAAAGTTAACCGAGTAATAGCCACTAGGATTTTTTATTTAAATTTATTAGCTGTATAAGCCAGCTAAAAATACAAAAGTTTTAAGACAAATTAGTTGATTTGAATGTCAACTACAATGACAGGGCCTGCTTGTTTTTCATTAAGCTGCCATGTTGCATTTGATCACCATGAATATGAAAAGTAGCTAATTTATTGTGCCTTCTACACAAAACATTGTCTGTTGATTCCAGAATATGCAGAGCTATGTGGGGAAGGCAGTGTGTTGAGTTGAGAGAGGCAGCTTCTGCCTTCTTGTAGCACTTACAGATGGAGCCATCCGATTCAGCCACCATCTTCCATTACTCATAGTTTTATGAGCACATGTCTTATCTCTCCAGGACTGTACCTAGAGCAGTTCTGGGAGTTTCCTATTTCTTCTAATAGGCTATAACTTCCTTAAGATTAGGACCATGACTTAATCACCTTTATAAATCTCACAAAACCAGTTACATCAAAGGCATGGATGCCTAAGTTCCCAATTAAAGAAATTAAACAATAAGCCCTTAAAAGGACAGAATATCTAGTCTGATTAATCTTAAGTACAGTGTCTTAAAGCTAGTTGGCAATAAATAAATATTGACTCTATTTTGAATAAATTGCTGAAGAATGAATGAATGAATGAATCAAAAATACTCTGCAACCTCTTGATAAGTGATAGCAAGGAATACTTTCTGTAGAGCAAAGCAACTTTGTAGTTCAAGCCCTCCAACATTCATGTCTTAGAGCTAGTGCCTCAAGCTGGTAAGATGGAAAAAATCAAATTCTCTAGCATTTTAATGATTTTTTTTTTTTTAGACGTAATTTTGCACTTATTGCCCAGGCTAGAGCACAATGGCGGCATCTTGGCTCACTACAAACTCTGCCTCCCGTGTTCAAGCGATTCTCCTGCCTCAGCCTCCCGAGTAGCTGGGATTAAAGGCGCCATCACCACACTCAGCTAATTTTTTGTATTTTTGGTAGAGACGGGGGTTCATCATGTTGGCCAGGTTGGTCTTGAACTCCTAACCTCAGGTGATCTGCACGCCTCGGCCTCCCAACGTGCTAGGATTACAGAGGTGAGCAACCGTGCTCAGCCAGGCATTTTAACGACTTTTTCAGCAAAAACCCTATTGGCCACTAGATGGCACTTGTATTAGCCATAGCTCTAATTTGAGTAGAGACTCTAAAAGTCCTTTGGTAAATATGTAGCTTGAAACGTTGAAAGCATTCATTTAAAAATAAATAAAAATAAAAGACCCTTTCCAGCAAACTTATAAAGGCTAATTAAGTTTATAGTATGTATATAGTATTGTAGTTCTCTAATATGATGTAATCTTACACAATACTAAACTACACTAGATTAAAATGTACTATACTATACCATGCTATACTTTGTTGCAGTATTTTTCAAACTGTGGTTCTGGAAGCCTATAAAAAATAAATGTGGGATTCAGGGCTTCATCCTAGACCTACAAAATCCAAACCTTTACATGAAGTCCAGAAAACTGCATTTTAGTAAGCTCCCAAGGGATTTCTTGCAGAATCTTTTCTGTAGAATATAACGCCACTTAAGACCACTTTCCTATGAGAAAGTCATTTACAATTTCTACTAAATATTTACTAACATTTACTACTAATAATTTCTACCAAATATTTAAAGAATACATCCCCCCACCAAAGCACCTTCTTATTACATAAGAGATTCCCTATGCTTACCAATACTCCACGTTCCCAGTAATGGTTTGTCACAGCCTCCAACAGAGCTCAGGTGAAAATAAGACAAGTAGAGGAAGAGGAGTGAGATTTCCAGAGGTATGGATACGAAGATAATAGGCATTGGTATGCCAGAACCTCCTGCCACTGTAAGACTACAGGGACACTCCTTGTGTATACCCACTTCCCTGACTTCCTTCTCTTTCTCAGGCCAGTACCACTCCACTCCCGGCTACCTATTTCTCTGCTACCTCCCAGTGACTTGAGTACAATTTCTCTCCTCTCCCCACCTAACTACAAAATAGGCCTCAACTCACAGCCTCTCCTTTCTGTCCCTGAAGCTAATATATAAAGCTAGTCTGATTTCTTTTATCAGCAGCCAAGAGAAATAAATAGCAGCTAAAAAAAAAAAAAAAAAAAAAATTCTCCCCTGCATTGCCTCATTCACTGTAGGTATGAT
Source organism: Macaca nemestrina (assembly GCF_043159975.1). Taxonomy (NCBI): domain Eukaryota; kingdom Metazoa; phylum Chordata; class Mammalia; order Primates; family Cercopithecidae; genus Macaca; species Macaca nemestrina. The sequence continues at coordinate 71,401,299 of NC_092128.1, forward strand.
TTTGGGACATCCAGTTAAAGTTGAATTTCAACAAATAATTTTTTTAGTGTAAGTATGGTCCAAATAATTGCATCAGACATAGTTATAACAAAAAAAAATTATACATTTTTGCCTTAAATTCAAATTTAGCTGGATATCTTTTTATTTGCAAAATCTGATAACCCTAGCTGTAGGAGAGAAGGAAAGAACACAGAGGTGGTTAGGTGATAATGGCAAGGTTTGGGGTACTTAAAGGACTGCAATGAGAATCATCTACATGTCAGGAAATCCAGATTCAAACTCTTCTGAGCATCTCACCTCAAAAGCAGAGGCTCTGCTCAAGATGGAATGGAGCCTCCCAAAACTACAGATGATATCAGTGTTGAGACAGGCAATACTATCATATATAACAATATAGAAAACTGGAGAAAATACTGAAATGGTAGAGTTCCCTCACAGGACGTGCAACAAGGGTGTGGCTCATCTGTTCAGCGCTCAAACGCCTTACAGGAGGCGGAGTGTGCAGACAGCAGGTGCAGGAGCACAGGCTCCTGCTCCTAGGCTCTGGCCCCACAACAGCATCCAGGGTGGGAGCCTGAGATTCCTGAAGCCCATGTGGGTGTGTGCTATAGTGTGCTCTTTTAGCCTTGTCATCCACAGACGGCTTCAGTGTTGAACAGCTCAGTGCCCTCTTGGTACCCAGGTCCTTGTCCAGCGTCCAGGAAGAATCAGGTCGTACATCGACTTGAGGATGGCGAATGCAGGGGTTTGAGCAGGGGAGGTGGCTGTCAGTGGGATGGATGGAGAGCTGAAGGCAATGCAATGAAAAGATGATCTTCTCCTGGAGTTTGGCCCCATCCAGGGGCCAATCTCCTCTCTGCCGGTCCCCAGCCAATCTCTCGAAGTTCAAAACACTCCTTCTCAGGCATACCATTCTGTGATTCTTCTGCTCTTCTGTTTGTCTCCTCATCCGCTTGTCTGCTCATGGAGCCTGGGGTTTGGATTTATATGGGTACAAGATAGGTGGGCATGGCGGGCCAAAAAGCAACTTTTGGGCGCAAAAACAAAACTGCCTGTTCTTATTTAGGGCCGTGGGTTTCCAGGCTTCAGGGTGGAGCCTTTGGCAGGGAACTGCCCTCTTCTACCCAGTATTTCCCTTTCTTCTGTCCATATCAATACCAAGGTACACCACATATAGTAAGAGTAATTATTGTTTCCTCAACAGGTATGAAATTTTTGTATTTGTGTGTATGAATGGTATTGAGTCACTGTGTAAAATACATTTCTTTTGGGAGTACAGTCCAAAAAGTTTTATAAAGACTGCCCTGAGCCTCTTAGCAAAGGCAGCTATCCTCAGTGACTGCCTGACTGTAAGAACATACATAAATTGAGAAACATCTATAGTATGTTAGCTTATTTTTTTAGCAGTTCCTACTGCCTAGCACATATCTTTTATCTGAGCAATCCTGAAGAATAGTCTACTGTGACAGAGACCGGCTCTGTTCTTTCTTTAAAAAGTATCACAGCTCCCAGATGCCTTGCAATTTGGTGGGATCGTGTGACTGGCTGTCACCAGCAGTGTGGAGGAGGGGGTGATGTGTGTCACCTCCAGGTGGTTAAGAGCCTGTGTAACTTCTCCCCATCGTGTCTGAAGGCTAGATGCAGGCTAAATTTCAAGGCTTTAGAAGATAGCAGAATGATTCATTGGATTTGGGAGGTGGAGGTGGGCAGATCACCTGAGGTCGGGAGTTTGAGACCAGCCTGACCAACATGGAGAAACTCTATCTCTACTAAAAATAAAAAATTAGCCGGGTGTGGTGGCATTTGCCTTTAGTCCCAGCTACTTGGGAGGCTGAGGCAGGAGAATCACTTGAACCTGGGAGGCAGAGGTTGCAGTGAGCTGAGATCAAGCCATTGCCCTCCAGCCTGGGCAACAAGAGTGAAACTCTGTCTCACAAAAAAAAAAAAAAAAAAAAAAAGATTCATTGGAAAAGGCTGGATCCCTACACAGAGTAAAGCTCCAACCTGCCCCTGACAACATGCATCAGGAATGTTTTCTGTTTCATTAGCACAATTACGGCATTTATAGTTACTCACAGCTTTGTAATTGTGCATGTATACTAATAATATTACCAATTTGTTCTTGAGTTTCTTTTTCCATACTTCAATTTTTATATGGATCATACTAGGAAATAATGGTTGTTTATATGAGTTATCATGCACATGCAAAACAAACTGGAACTGCTGAGGCCAGGATAGTGAAGAATAAATTGTACACATCTGATACCCTTCAAAATAATCTTAAATAAGAATGCAATCTTAAGTGCATTTAGTTTAACCTATCTTTCTTGATAGTGGGATTAACTCTCTCTGAATAAGTAATTTATAAAAGTAACTCAAAAGCCAGGCTCAGTGATATTCACCTGTAATTCCAACTACTTGGGAGGCGGAGGTGGTACTTGGGAGGCTGAGGTCAAAGGATCACTTGAGCCCAGGAATTCAAGCCTATAGTGCACAATTGTTGAGCTTGTGAACAGTCATTGCACTCTAGCCTGGGCAATGGAGCGAGACCCTGTCTCTAAAAAATTGTTAAGTAAAAAGCAAATGTAACTCAAAGTGAATCCAGTTAATTTACATTACTTCCTATCTTAAATCCTCATTACTTCCTATCTTAAATCCTCACTACCTCCAGAGAAAGATCCGAACACCTCAGCATATCATGCTTATCTCCCTTGCCTCTGTCTCTATTTCCCCAATCTCTCACAGTGAAGCAATTCTGAATTACTTGCGGTTTGTACAGGTAACCTAAAAACCTTATTTAAAATGCAGATGTCCAGGGTCTGGTGTTAAGAGTCTTGTTCAGTAGAGTTGGGGTGGGAAACCAGCCTCTACATTTTAATAAATATCTCAGGTGACTCTGATGCAGGTGAATTACAGATCACCTTTTGAGAAATGCTGTTTACAACAAATGATAAAAATAACGCTAGGAGATGTTTTATATGACAATTTTAACAAGAAAAAAGCTAAAATTTGCATTTATTTTGATTATTTTTAAATACCTAGACTAGTTACTCATTTTATATATGCAAAAAGTTATAAAAGTAAGTAGGTACTTCATTTCTGAAATATTTACTTAATTTATTCCTAAAATAATGAGTAAAATAATTTTCAACTTTGATTAAGAAAAGTACTAATTATCGTAACTTCCACTACTGTGCTTTTAAAAATTATGAATATGTATATTCAAAAGTAAAATATTGACTGGATGTGGTGGCTCATGCCTATAATCCCAGTACTTTGGGAGGCTGAGCTGGGAGGTTCACTTGAGGCCAGGAGTTTGACATTAGCCTGGGCAACATAGCAAGATCCCCTCTCTAAAACAAACAACAAACAAACAAAGATAAATTTCTATATTTATTTGGCTGATTTGAAAAAAATAATGACAGTAATAGAAATAGATAATATTACCATTTGAATCATCAGGACTAAACAATTGCAGGTTATATTTTATAGGGAAAAAAACAGTCTCTAGCTGCCACACCTCACAGGTAGATTCAAAGAAAAATTCATTTTTCAAAATTAATTTTAATCAGGAGGATAGTCCCATATATGTGAGTTATAATGCCCCATTGTAACTTCCTGACCATTGGTTTAATCCCCAGAGCTAGACTCATTTTAGTGAAATTTGGAACCACAGACCTAAACTTTCATATCTTACTTTACTTCAATCCACAGTGAGGCTTTTTGCAAATCACTCCCCTTCTCTTTTTACACTCCTCATCTATGAAACAGGACAAACATATGCCGATAACTTTAAGGCTGAAAAAATATATATACTGGAATCCGGAGAAAGATGGCTGAATAGGAGCAGCTCCAGCCTCCAGCTCCCAGTGCGAGCAACATAGAGGACGGGTGATTTCTGCATTTTCAACCGAGGTACCAGGTTCATCTCACTGGGGAGTGCCAGACAATTGGTGCTGGTCAGCTGGTGCAGCCCGACCAGCGAGAGCTGAAGCAGGGCGAGCCATCGTCTCACCTGGGAAGCTCAAGGGGGAAGGGAATCCCTTTTCCTAGACAAGGGAAACTGAGACACACAACACCTGGAAATTCGGGCAACTCCCACCCTAATACTGCGCTTTATCAAGGGTCTTAGCAAATGGCACACCAGGAGATTATTTCCCATACCTGGCCCAGAGGGTCCCACGCCCACAGAGCCTCCCTCGTTGATAGTACAGCAGTCTGAGATCTAACTGCAAGGCAACAGCAATGCTGGGGGAGGGGCGCCCACCATTGCTGAGGCTTAAGTAGGTAAACAAACCCGCTAGGAAGCTTGAATTGGGTGGAGCCCACTGCAGCTCAAGGGGGCCTGCCTGTCTCTGTAGACTCCATCTCTGGGGACAGGGCATAGCTAAACAAAAAGCAGCAGAAACCTCGGCAGAGGTAAATGACCCTGTCTGACAGCTTTGAAGAGAGCAGTGGATCTCCCACCATGGAGGTTGAGATCTGAGAACAGACAGACTGCCTGCTCAAGTGGCTCCCTGACCCCTGAGTAGCCTAACTGGGAGACATCCTTCACTAGGTGCAGACCCACACATCACACCTCACACGGCTGGGTACACCACTGAGATGAAGCTTCCAGAGCAAGAATCAGACAGCAACACTTGCTGTTCAGCAATATTCTATCTTCTGCAGCCTCCGCTGCTGATACCCAGGCAAACAGGGTCTGGAGTGGACCTCAAGCAATCTCCAACAGACCTACAGCAGAGGGTCCTGACTGTTAGAAGGAAAACTAACAAACAGAAAGGACACCCACACCAAAACCCCATCAGTTCATCACCATCACCAAAGACCAAAGGCAGACAAAACCACAAAGATGGGAAAAAAGCAGGGCAGAAAAGCTAGAAATTCAAAAAATCAGAGCGCATCTCCCCCTCCAAAGGAACGCGGCTCATCGCCAGCAATGGATCAAAGCTGGACGGAGAATGACTTTGACGAGCTGAGAGAAGAAGGCTTCAGTCGATCAAACTCCTCAGAGCTAAAGGAAGAACTACATAACCAGCGCAAAGAAACTAAAAATCTTGAAAAAAGAATGGAAGAATGTGTAACTAGAATAATCAATGCAGAGAAGGCCATAAACGAACTGACAGAGATAAAAACCATGACACAAGAAACACGTGACAAATGTACAAACTTCAGTAACTGACTTGATCAACTGGAAGAAAGAGTATCAATGATTGAACAACTGAACATCAAATGAATGAAACGAAGCAAGAAGAGAAGTCTAGACGAAAAAGAGGAAAAAGAAATGAAGAAAGCCTCCAAGAAATATGGGATTATGTGAAAAGACCAAATCTACATCTGATTGGTGTGCCTGAAAGTGAGGGGGAAAATGGAATCAAGTTGGAAAACACTCTTCAGGGTATCATCCAGGAGAACTTCCCCAACCTAGTAAGGCAGGCCAACATTCAAATTCAGGAAATACAGAGAATGCCACAAAGATACTCCTCGAGAAGAGCAACTCCAAGACACATAATTGTCAGATTCACCAAACTTGAAATGAAGGGGAAAATGTTAAGGACAGCCAGAGAGAAAGGTCAGGTTAACCACAAAGGGAAGCCCATCAGACTAACAGCAGATCTCTCGGCAGAAATTCTCCAAGCCAGAAGAGAGTGGGGGCCAATAATCAACATTCTTAAAGAAAAGAATTTTCAACCCAGAATTTCATATCCAGCCAAACTAAGTTTCATAAGTGAAGGAGAAATAAAATCCTTTACAGACAACCAAATGCTTAGAGATTTTGTCACCACCAGGCCTGCCCTACAAGAGACCCTGAAGGAAGCACTAAACATGGAAAAGAACAACTGGTACCAGCCATTGCAAAAACATGACAAAATGTAAAGACCATCGAGGCTAGGAAAAAACTGCATCGACTAACGAGCAAAATAACCAGCTAATAACACAATGACAGGATCAAGTTCACACATAACAATATTAACCTTAAATGTAAATGGACTAAACGGTCCAATTAAAAGACAAAGACAGGCAAATCGGATAAAGAGTCAAGACCCATCAGTTTGTTGTATTCAGGAGACCCATCTCACGTGCACAGACACACATAGGCTCAAAATAAAGGGATGAAGGAAGATCTACCAAGCAAATGGAGAACAAAAAAAAAGCAGGGGTTGCAATCCTAGTCTCTGATAAAACAGACTTTAAACCATCGAACATCAAAAGAGACAAAGAAGGCCATCACATAATGGTAAAGGGAACAATTCACCAGGAAGAGCTAACTATCCTAAATACATATGCACCCAATACAGGAGCAACCAGATTCATAAAGTAAGTCCTTAGAGACTTACAAAGAGACTTAGACTCCCATACAATAATAATGGGAGACTTCAACGCCCCACTGTCAACATTAGACAGATCAATAAGAAACTACCATCAGAGTGAACAGGCAACCTACAGAATGGGAGAAAATTTTTGCAATCTACTCATCTGACAAAGGGCTAATATCCAGAACCTACGAAGAACTTAATCAAATTTACTAGAAAAAAACAAACAACCCCATCAAAAAGTGGGCAAAGGATATGAACAGACATTTCTCAAAAGAAGGCATTCATACAGCCAACAGGCACAGGAAAAAATGCTCATCATCACTGGCCATCAGAGAAATGCAAATCAAAACCACAATGAGATACCATCTCACACCAGTTAGAATGGCGATCATTAAAAAGTCAGGAAACAACAGGTGCTGGAGAAGATGTGGAGAAATAGGAACACTTTTACACTGTTGGTGGGACTGTAAACTAGTTCAACCACTGTGGAAAACAGTATGGTGATTCCTAGAACTAGAAATACCATATGACCCAGCCATTGCATTACTGGGTATATACCCAAAGGATTATAAATCATGCTGCTATAAAGACACATGCACATGTATGTTTATTGCAGCACTATTCACAGTAGTAAAGACTTGGAATCAACCCAAACGTCCATCAGTGACAGACTGGATTAAGAAAATGTGGCACATATACACCATGGAATACTACACAGCCATAAAAAAGGATGAGTTTATGTCCTTTGTAGGCACATGGGTGCAGCTGGAAACCATCATTCTCAGCAAACTATCACAAGAACAGAAAACCAAACACCGCATGTTCTCACTCATAGGTGGGAACTGAACAGTGAGATCACTTGGACATGGGAAGGGGAACATCACACACCGGGGCCTATTATGGGGAGGGGGGAGGGGGGAAGGATTGCATTGGGAGTTATAACTGATGTAAATGACGAGTTGATGGGTGCTGACGAATTGATGGGTGCAGCACACCAACATGGCACAAGTATACGTATGTAACAAACCTGCACGTTGTGCACATGCAACCTAGAACTTAAAGTATAATAAAAAAATATATATATATATACAGTATAATCATATCTCTAACAAAATTTGAGATCTAAGGAATAAATCACCGGATATAAATGCAAAATGTAATTATCCTGAAAGTTTTCCCTATTGCAGTATTGGTAGAGTACATATTTCAAACACAAATATTTAAAAAGGTTATTCTCATCATTAACATTAATAAATATTTACTGAGGTACCTATCGGGTATTTGGCAATGCACTAGTGAGCAATCTTACATCAAATTTGAAATAGATTCACATTGCAGAGAAATATATAACCTAAATTAGAGTCTCAGAAATTGGAGATTGGCCAGGTTCTCTCTTCTAGGAAAAAAGGAATTCAAACACATGAAGAGCTGACTGAGCACTGGACACAAATAGCAGCAGCTGAGCTGAACCACTTCCTTGGCTACTAGTCCTACAAGCATCACTCTCAGATTTCTTCTATAAAGAGATACAACCATAATCCCCAAGGAACTGAAAGAACACCTCCTCTGAAGTCTGGGACTTCCTTCTCTGAAGTTTCTGAACCACATTACCTCTTTACCATAGCCCTCTAAGTCTGGTGGCCCAAAGAAATCTGTTCCAATAAAACCTCAAACCTCCCCACTGAGTATCCTCCATTTAGAATTCTAGAGTTGGTTTCTTAGATTAAGAACTCTTTTAACCCATTTGTAAAAATTTAGTCAAGACAGGATATAACATGTTGCAGAGTAATTATACCAAGAACTCTGTGTCAAAGGCTCAAAATCTCGTTTTACTTTTTATATATCCTAGGACCTGCAAAAGTGACTTCACTTCTCTGGAACTCTTTTCTCTCATCTAGAAAATGTAAAGATGAATACTAACCTGCTTTGATCAAAAGCTTGTTACATGGGGGAAAAATACATTTGTATAGGTCTTTGGAAAATACAAAGAGCTATAGAAATGTTAGATAATAAAGGTTTTGTCCAAGCAAGACTGGAATGGCTACTTCTCCTCATTTGTACCTTCTGTTGAACTCATCTTCCTCTTCAGGCTACAAAAGAAGGAACCCTATATTCCCTCTCTAAGGAAGTTTTTAAAATACATTTTAAAATGTCTTTTATATTCATGTTTCAAGTTCTGCTGGAACTGGCTTTTTCCCCCCACATTATATATACAAGATAATGTGGAATTCAGAAGAACCACCTGCTGATGAAAACATTCACAAGTTGGCCTGATGCCCAGCAAGGATGAGTCCAATCCGTAAGCAACTGGAGAACCCTGCCTCCTTTAACACAAGCAGTCAGGTCCCTCATCTTGCATCACAGACTTTAGGCTTTCAGCTCTTAAACAAATTCTCACAGAATGAGAATACCTCTCCCAAGAAATCTGAGTTTGGAATTGGTTGAATTCCTCACCAGCTTGGGAGCTTTTCCTTCTCTGGTTTGTTTTCTGAAAATAATTCATTTATTTCTATTACAAAGCACTTTTGCATATTTTAGTTCACGTACAACCAATACTGATGGAGAGGAGTACTACTTTAATGAATTCACACATATGTATGAAATTATTTGTCTACTAAAGTAGACAGATGCCCTCAAGACAAGATGATCAAAGACAAATGCTCTTCCTTATTCCCAAATTTTACAGTCATTCTGTTTTGTTTATGATGGCAATGAAGAGAAACTGTCCGGCCAAAAGACTTTCAACATATTATTTCACCCCATCCTGAAACAAAGTAAAAGCATAAAATATAAAAATAAAATACAATTCTGAGTTCTAAAGAAAGGTATTGCCTTAATCCCTTTTACCAGTCCAGAAGTGCTAGATGAATGCTTGACAATACTTGTCATTGTTTTGTGTGAATACTTTGGAAAAAAAAGTGAAAAACACTATACAAATCCTATGGCAATACATTACACCAACATAAATTTAAAATTCATAGAGAGTTTTCACATACACTATTCAACCTCACAACACCCCCATGAGGTAGGCAGAGCAGCTATTAGTATCCCCATTTTTCAGATGAGTAAACTGCAACACAGAGGGGCCTAAAGACATGCCCTTTTCTGCCCAGTAATAAGTGGTAGAGCTACAAGACAAACCCAGGACTGGACTTTCTGTATTCACAGTGCTGCTTGCCTTAGTTACTTTAAGAAGAGTAGAAAATAAGATTGGAAAGGCAGGTAGGGGTCAGATCACGGAGGGTCTTGAATTCCAGGCAATGCAGAATCATTCAAGAAGTATTTTTCTTTGTTGTTGTTGTTTCGGTGGGTTTTTGTGTGTTTTTTTTTTAAATTGGTGTTTTAAATCAGAGTTCATCAGACTAAGTAGGGCAAAGGTATGTATAATAGATTAAGGAAACAATAGTGTATCAGTTTAGGTACAGTCGTGATACAGAAGCCACCACAGTAATTTCAGTAGGAAACATTTAGTATAAAAAAATATTTAAGTAGGCCGGGCGAGGTGGCTCAAGCCTGTAATCCCAGCACTTTGGGAGGCCGAGACGGGCAGATCACGAGGTCAGGAGATCAAGAGCATCCTGGCGGCCGGGCGCGGTGGCTCACGCCTGTAATCCCAGCACTTTGGGAGGCCGAGGCGGGCGGATCACAAGGTCAGGAGATCGAGACCACGGTGAAACCCCGTCTCTACTAAAAATACAAAAAATTAGCCGGGCGCGGTTGTGGGCGCCTGTAGTCCCAGCTACTCGGGAGGCTGAGGCAGGAGAATGGCGTGAACCCGGGAGGCGGAGCTTGCAGTGAGCCGAGATCGCGCCACTGCACTCCAGCCTGGGCGACAGAGCGAGACTCCGTCTCAAAAAAAAAAAAAAAAAAAAAAAAAAAAAAGCATCCTGGCTAACACCTCTACTAAACCCCGCCTCTACTAACAAATACAAAAAACTAGTCGGGCGAGGTGGCGGGCGCCTGTAGTCCCAGCTACTTGGGAGGTTGAGGCAGGAGAATGGCGTAAACCCGGGAGGCGGAGCTTGCAGTGAGCTGAGATCCGGCCACTGCACCCCAGCCTGGGCGACAGAGAGAGACTCCGTCTCAAAAAAAAAAAAAATTATTTAAGTATAATGGGAAGTAACTATAAAGATGTAAGAAAACTCAAAAAAGAACACCGTGTTTGATGGAAAATACAAAAAGAAAAAGAGAATACAAAAAGAAGAGCAAACTTAGAAGGAGGGCTGCCTCCCCAAGGCTTGAGTAAAGACCTCATTGGAGAACGTATGTTTGCAGCCCACTCAATAGTGAAGATGTTTGCTGGGTTGCCCAGGTCAGCTTTGGTCTTTAGTCACCAAGCAGGAGACAACCCTCTAGGGAGCAGGCAAGCTGAGGATGGTGGGTGGGCACACAGAAAGAATCAGGGTTGCTGGTATGCGAGGTGTGAAGCACTTGGTATCCATGGTGGGACAGTTACGAAAACAACCTTCTGAAGAGCAAGTAAGCCAAAGAAGGTGGGCAGACACACAGAAAAATCAGGATGCCACTGCTAGCACAAGGCCTGGAACACACCAGTGCCCACATTGGGAGAGTCACAGCATGGCAGTCACTGGGTCCAGGTCAGGCCTTTGAGGTCACCAAGAGGCTGCAAGTTCTGGGGCACATCTGGAGCAGACTGCCAGTAAATGACTGCCACACACACACACCGCTAATAGACACTGCCACAACATCAAGGAAAAGCAAAATGTAGCACACAGGAACCAGGAAGAGAAGACTGTCTTCCTGTAATATCCCTCCATCAACCTCTGCTGACACAGCTCAACATCATTCTCACTGTGACAGAGAAATGTCTAAAGAGTCCAATCCTTTATCCCAGAGCAGATATTGACAGGTAAATTTGGAGCTGAGAGACTACTGGTAACTGGCACAGATAGCATCAAGTTCCTTCTTCTCCCTCACCTGAACCACAGTATTGACAACATAAATTTCCATTGATTGGAACCACAATTTGGTAAAGGTCCTGCAGCCATTTCCCAGGCTATTCTGAGTTCATGTAACCATGATCTTCAATGAGCCCCTTAAAAATATTCTCCTATTGCATGTTTAATGATAATTCCAATGTAAAATTCTAATTCTTCAAAAGTTTTCTGTATCTTCCTTTTTTCAGGGGAAGGCAATTAGGAAAAGGAAATAGTAAAAAGGAAAGGGAAAGATGGCATCTGGAAAAGTGAAGACATTTGTTCCAGCATACTGTCACAGACTGCTAAAGCTGACCTTGGTAGTAAGATCACTTTGAAAACAACTGGGACTTCAGTCAGTTAAAAACAACTTTCCTACCCATCAGTGACTGATCCTCTTACCTGGTTGACAAACACTTCTTGCTTAAAGTATGGGGATCAAAAACCTTTTCAACTATCTCTTTAAGCTTTGTCACACACATTTAGGGAATGAAAGAGACCAAAGAGAAAAGGGGAATTAAGATGAATAATACTTATGAAGCAAGCATTGCAAAAAGTATGTTCCTGATCATAGGTGTGTAAGCTTCTCCACACAGAATGTATATGAATGGATTTTTAAACGCTTTTTTAATGTTTACTACTTTAAAAGTTTCTAATGGAGGAGGAAAGTCCAAAGGAAGAACAAAACAAAACAATAGAAAACTGTGAGATTTACCATCTATGTAGGAAATGCACTGCCTTTTCCACAAGCCATCAAATCAATTTCTTTTCCTTTTAAAACGATTCATCTTTTACTGTAAAATCATCTCCCAAAATTCCACAATACATATTAATCAAGAACCTTAAAAATTATCATATTCTTCAGTAAAGCAATTCCATTTGATATTATTGACCACTCACTCATTCTAGTGGATTCCATTACACAATGCTCTCCTAATTTTCCCCCTACCTTACCCTTAAACATTGGCATTTCTGAGTTCTGTTGTAGGCCTTTTCTCTCATCATGCTACTCATACATCTCCTCAGTCACCAACTGCATGGTTTCAATTTCTACCTACATGCCAATGACATAAATCTGTTTCTACAGCCTATACTTGCCTTCTAAGCAACAGACCTATATATCCAACCAACTCTAAACATATTACAAATGTCTCTCAGGCACCTCAGAACCAACATGTACAAAACTAAAGTTATCACCTTGACCACAAACCTTCTCTTGCTCTTTTTTTCTTTATCTCAGTGAATGGCACCATGATATTCTCAATTACCCAGGTTGGAAACTTAGAAGCCATTCTTGTTTCCTTCTTTCCCTTCAACTTCTGCAGGAAATTCTACTTCCTAAATATTTTTGAAATCCACCCACCTCCTTCCATCCCCAGCAACTCCCCTAAATTTTGGCACTATTATCTAATGCCCTCTCAGGGAATGTCTTTCCACACAATCTGTTCTCCACCAGAGAGTCATTCTTAGAAATGTTTCATTCTAAGAAATCCTTAGAAATCAGAATTCTGTCATTCATTATGTCATTATTCATGAAGTCATTACTCATTTAATGACTTTAATGTCATTAAAGTCATTCTTAGAAATCAGAATCAAATTACTGCATAATGAGAACAGGTTAAAACCCTTCTAGTTACTATTAGGATACAGTTCAATCTTAACATAATAAGTCCCTTATTTTGCCCAGCCTACATCACTGTGTTAATTTTCCTCCTCTTCCTTTGTCAACCTTCTCTCTTGCCTCCAAGCCTCAGTATATGCTGCTAACTCTGTAGAACCCTCTTCCTTTCCACCTAGCCCTGTGCACTTAGTCTATTGCTACTCATGTCAAGATTAAGATTTTCATTCCATGAAAAACTTCCTCAGATCCCTTGGTTTGAGACGACTGTATACTGTGGTCCCAGGGTACCATGTACTTCTCCCAATATAAGCATGTGTCACCTTTATTTTTTTAAATCAGCTTTAAGGTATAATTTATGTACAATAAAATTCACCAATTTAAGGGTATAATTTAATACAATTTGATAGATGTGTCAGTTGTGTAACAACCACCACAATCAAAATATAGAACATTTCTATCAGATCAAAAAGTTCTGTTGCACTTTCTTCCAATCAATCCTCTCTCCACACTTCTGGCTTCAGCATTAACCACTGATATGCTCTCTTTCACTATAGTTTTGATAGGAACAGGAGGCAGAGAAATCCTAGGCAGAAAAGGGTGGCATCTCTGGCAAAGCCCCACCCTCAAGCCTAGAACCATGGCCCAAAGTGAGAACATCCCCATTTTTCTGCTCGAATGTTACCTTTTTCCAAAACCTTCCTGACCCGCCCTGCCCCCCATTCTGTACCCATAAAAGCCCCAGGTTCCACTGGCAGAGGAACGGCAGAAAAGAAGAGAGGGAGCAGCAAGATGTCAGAGAAGCAGCTTGACTTCAGAGGGACGGCTTGACAGTGGGGCTTCAGAGAAGAGCCTGGCCGGGGACAGCCAGACTCCAGGGGAAAACCACTTTCCCACTCCATCCCCTTTCCAGCTCCCCTTCCTACTGAAAGTCACTTTCATCGACAATAAAATCCTCTGTATTCACCACCCTCCAATTCATTTGTGCATCCTGATTCTTCCTGGACACTGAACAGAGCTCAGTAGCCACAGGGGCAGATGCTTGAGCTGATTAACACTTAAGCTGTCTGAGGATGGCAAAGCTAAAAGAGCACTGTAACACATGCCCTCTGGGGCTCCAGGGGTCGTGGGTACACCCCTAGATGTTGCCATGGGGCCGCACAGAGTTCTGCTCCTGCCTGCGCCCAGAAGCACCAGTCCTGCCTCCTGCACCACTCACCTGTGTGCTCCCCCTCTCACAAGGGGTTAAGAGCTTTGGGATAAGTGAGGCACCCCTGTCACAAGGCCCATGAAGGGGTCAGGGAAAATGTCCTTTCAGTTTTAGCTTTTCCAGAATATTACGTAAATATAATCATACAATACATAGGTCAGTCGTTTGTTCCTGGCTTCTTTCTATGTTATTGCACATACTATAATTCATTCCTTACTTTTTAATTGCTGGGCAGTATTCCACTGTATGGATGTACCTGTTTGTTTATCCATTCACTTGCTGTTTCCAAACTGCCTGCTTCCAGTTTGGGGCTATTAGGAACAAAATTGCTATGAATATTTGCTTACAAGTCTTTGTGTGGACATAATTTTCATTTTTCTTGGGTTAAGACCTCCAAGTACGATTGCTGGACCATACAGTAAGTGTATAACTTTATTTTTTAAACTGCCAAATTGCTTTCCGAAGTGGCTGTTTCATTTTGCATTCCCACCAATATATATGCAAGCTCTAGTTGCTCTATCTTCTTGACAACCCTTAGTATGGTCATTTTAATTGTAGTCATTCAGGTGAATGTACAGTAATATCACATAATAACTTTGATTTGCATTTCCCTAATGACTAATGGTGCTGCATGTCTTTTCATACACTTATTTGCCATTTATATATCCTGATTTGAAGTATCTGTTCAAATCTTTTTCCCACTTTTATATAGGATTATTTGACTTTTTACTATTGAGTTACAAGTTTATATAATCAGGTACAAGTCCTTTATTAAATATATATTTTAGAAATATTTTATCCCAGTTCAAGGCTTACTTTTTCGTTTTCTTAGAAGTAACTTTTAAAGAGCAAAATATTTTATTTTTATTGGGGCTCAATTTATCCATTTTTTAACATCATACTTTAATATTTTATTTTGATGACTTTAGTAACTGGCTATCTTTCCCACTACAGAATAAGTTCAATGAGGAAAGACTACATGTTTCCCTTGCTTACTACTTTATTTCCTGTGCCTGACATGTAAGGCACCCTAAACCTGGCCCATAAGATACTCAACAATATTTAATCAATTGATTGTAATTGGTAAAAACAGGGAGATACAATTAAGTTTTCTGTACTTGACAAACCAATCATATTACCTGACACACTCACAGCCTGCTAAGCTGCCATATTTTGTGTCATATGGTTCTATTCTTTCTACTTCCTTCCTTTGTGGCTACATATCATTGGGCTAGAGAGAAGCAAAGGCACCTAATACCCAGACTGACCATCTAACTACACCCAGTCCTGATGTGGGAAAATTCTACTCAAACAGAGGCAAGCTAGACCAATCAGAGTCTTTTTATTAAAGATTCGAGTTGCAAAATACTATAGAGAATAGACAAATAATAGATATGAAACTGAAACAAAGGACATGAAGCAGAAGAGAGGGTATGAAAATGTTTGTTTTCTTATATTTTTAGAGACAAGGTATCACTCTGTTGCCCAGGCAGGAGTATAATAGCATAGTCATAGCTCACTGAGCCTGGAACTACTGGGCTCAGTAATCCTAAGCTTCCCAAGTAGCTAGGACTACAGGTATGCACCACCATGCTCAGCTCTTTTGCTACAGACAGGGTCTTACTACGTTACCAGGCTGGTCTCAAACTGCTGATCTCAAGTGATCCTCTGACCTCTGCCTCCCAAAGCACTAGGATTGCAGGTGTGACCCACTGTACCCAGCCAAGATAATACTCAGAAGATGAATCTGTGAGGTAGCTAAAAGAAAAGAAGTATACTATGGTGGTCATCAACTTGATCACACATCTGAATAACTTGAAAAGCTTCTTAAAAATTCATTCACCAGGTCTCATAGAATTTAATTCAACAAATATTCATTGAGTCCCTAATTTATGCCAGGCACTGTGATAGTCACTAGGATAACAGCTTTCCTATACTCATGGAGCTCACAGTTTAGAGAAACAAAAAGAAAAGAAAAGTAAACAAAATAATTATCAATCGTAATAACATATTTTTCAAAAGAACTGAAAATAGAAAAAAGAAAATAAAAACAGAAAAAACAACTCTAAATGAGATGTTTAGGGATGGCATTACTGAAGAGATAACAGTTAGCCAGTTCTCCTGTCAGTGGGAATAGAGAATGGGAAGACTACAGAGGCTTTCAAGACTGGAGTGCCAAAACCTTGTGACTTTACCTACTTTTTATCGGCTAAAACAAGTTATCAGACAAGCCCAGATTCAAGGAGTGGGAAAATAGACTCCACTACAAATGGAAAAAGCTGCAAAGTCTGAAATGGCTGTGAGTACAGAGAGGCTGTTAATTGTGCCATCAACACACTCAACTCACCTCAGCTACCACCTGTGTGTGTAGACTCCTGACTTGCTCTGCTTCCTCACTGGAAGCTGCCACTCTAGAGTTAGTCTCCAGCTGGATCCTTCCTCTCAAGATCTGTCCTGCCTTCTATACCACCTCTTAAATTCCATCTACTTCCTTCAACTCCACTTCCTATTGCCTTGAATGAACCACTGGGGCTCCCACTACCGTTCCGATGAGTTCCAAGAGGGTTATAACTTCTAAGCACTGTCTCTGCCATGACAACAAATCTAAGCTGTCTTTCTGAGGATGAAATACCAACCTACAGCCAGCAGATACTCAAACATGTGAACAAGTCCAGCCAAGATCAGCAGGGCAAACTTCCAGACCCATAGCTAACCACAGATGCATAAGTGAGCCCAGTTAAGACCAGAATAACTATCCGATTGATCTATAAATTCCAGAATAACTACACCATAGTCCATGGACTTCCACTGATCCTGATCCAATTATAACAGCAACCATAGCAGAAACACAGTCTTGTAGACTAGACCATGATGGTGGGAGGTGGGGGAAAGCAGAACTACAACTTAGTGCTAACATGAGAAGTCAGTAGTGGTAATCCTAAGAGTGGAACTGGCAAGGAGATTTAGGGGAGTAATTCAGATCATAATTTAGGATCCTGAATATGATTAGGGAAAAACCATGATTTTGATTTTGGACGATTTTGATGGAGATGGTAGAGATGTTTGACAACAGTTGGCAATGTGGACCCAGGGTTTGGAAAACAGTTGGCGGTAGATGAGCTAGCAATGAGATTAGAGGAGAGAAAAGGCTGATGCTTTAGCCTTGGTTAAGGCTAAATTAGAGAAAACAAACGGGAAGAAGAGTCTATTAAAAAAAAAAAGGACAAAGTAAACAGAAAGAAATCCAGGACATTGCAGTGTCTTAAAAGGCATGAGAGCAGATAATTTCAAGAAGTGGGGCATTAAACACTGTCAAGAGCTGTAACAACATGAAGGCAAATAAGAACTCAAAGTTCCTATTATCAGGGGATTGGTGAATGAAAATGAACAAATATTTTAAGACAGTGAGAATTATAGTAAAATAAGGACTTTGATTTATAATTTTGAAGTATTTAACAAGTTTTTGTAAATGTCATGCAGGCCTAGTATCAACAGAACAAAGGATATGGGGAAAAAAGTGACCAGGAGGATAGCCAGTGTGGGAGTCTCTAGAAGAAAGGTATTTATCAGGAAAATATAACTACTATTTTTATAAAATTACTGTCATTGCTTATAAAAACCACAATACTCCTTGAAGTCTGAAAACACTTTGAATATGCTTCACTTTGCAGATTTAGAAAAGTTCCCTGGTGAGGGTTCAGTTTTGAACGAAGAGGAGCCAACAACAACAACAAAAAATCAGATTATATAAGAAGCCAAGTATAATCTCTCTTTGATGGCACTCACTGGGTATCCTATGAATTTCTAATCAAGAGCTTCTAATTGATAAAGCTTTGATAGCACAAAAGGTCACCATGGATTACTTGGTCCTGCTTTGCAACATACTGTGCTCTTCACAAACATTAGCAATTAACTGCAATAAATAATGGCATGAGTCACCCCTTCAAACATAGGGCAGCATCCTGAAGACCCTTACCTGCAGTAAACAGCAGTCGGAACTGGCCTTTGTTGCAAACACTTTTCAGTTGCTTTCCATACCACTGTTAAATTCTCCTCTGAAGTTTATGATTTTTTTTCCATTGAACATACACATTTATATGGGGTATAATTCTATTCTCTCACATAAGACAACCATATTTTCAAACAAAGTTTCCATATCATAAGTGATACATGTATGAACTTGTCATTTTTGTAAATCTATTTAATTAAATTATTCTTTTTTTTAACCAAGAACCTTTTACTGTCCTAATGATTTATTATTTTAATTCAGGCCAACTGGCAAGAAGGAATTAGGTGCCATTCTGTTGTAACATGTCTCATTTCCATTCCAATTTTGTTCACAATAAATGTGTTACAGTTCTTCCATTGGCAGTCAAGGAAACCTCATACAAAAGCAGCTTTTACTTGCAGTTATAACAGAGCCAAGCAATACATATGCTATTTGACAGTTTGGAATATCTGTTTTCCAGCATTCATCTGGAGCTGTTATTGGAACCATTAAAATTATTTTCTTTACAGTTTTTAAAGGCCCACGACGTATTAATTTATCCTGATGGATGGTATAACGTGTTCATGTAAAAGAAAAACAAGTGTTACATAAAACATGACTAAGCTGTCAATCACCTCCTCTGTACCTTTCTTTTGACTCTATATGTTTAATTTATTCTCCATTGAAAATGGCAACCAATAAAAAACAAAACCCCCATTTTGATTTACTTTTTACTTTTTACACCCCTTATCACACTGAGCAATTTTTTGATCCAAAATAACACTGAAACTTTTGCTTTCACACAAAAGTAAACACAGATGGTCTGATAATAGTAGCGAACTTTACACAAGCTGCCTCATTTGAAGCAGGCCTCTTTAATGCCACATTTCATTAAATATGACCTGTCTTAAATCAGACAGGCTCTCCTGCAAGGAGCCAATCTTTATTTAAACTCAGTGTGGCCTGTCACTATAAAAGCTTTGCCTTCTTTGAACAGGGGTAGTAGACATTAAAGCTAAAGAACAGGGTGGGCCTCCTTACCCCAGCCAGGCCAATCCAATTTACAAACAGATTGTATTCAAAGGCTCTTTTGTCAGTCCATTGCAGGATTTTAAAAGCATTTTACCACAGAAACAATGTTATACCCACTGGTTAGGTTCTTAAGAAAGGCTATTTAAAAGATTAAGAGCCTATTTAACCCAACATATAGTTGTGCTAATAGTTTAAAAGGAATAAAATGCACCTGTGTTAAGTAATCCTATGGAATGATGTACAATAATATCTCTGAGAAAATTCATTAAGGATTCTGACCATTTATGCCTGTGACACAACTTCTGGTAACATCATCCTCACTTCCCTCTTGCAGACCTCCCCTGCTACTGGGCAACAGGAGTTCGACTTCCTTGCCCTAAATATAAGCCACTAGTATTGGCCACTATCATCTGGAGCCAGGGCTCTGGCACAGTGGAAGATATAAGGGCTGATGAAGGCGGAAACTGGGTCTGAGGGGTGAAAGTGTGGGATGGGTCCAGGAAGTTAGGAATCGGCAAAAGTCTCCTGCCAGGGTACACCTGATGCCTCACTACTTGGTCTAGCCTGTGCACCATCATTCTTTTCTTCCAACAGCCCTGGGATTGTTCTGATTCCCCTCCAATTGCAACCACCTGTTGTTTCCACCAAGGTTTCACTCTTCCTCCTGGTCTACTGCATCACAGAACAGCAGTCTTGGCTTTTCCCCTTTGTTCCCATGTATCCTTTTGAAGTTTCCTAAAGATTGTCACAGCTGCTAACAAAGGAGGTCAAGAGATAAAAGTGCTTTTCCAAATTTACCTTCCACATCTTTTCTTTATTAATTTAGACTAAGTTGAGAAAAAAGCACACTTGGATGATAACAATCTGTTTGGTGCGGGTAGGGGACAAAAAAGGTATAAATTTGTTTTACAACATTTAAGAGTAAGACAGCTCACATTAAATGGGTATGTTCTACTCAGAAAAAAGAAAAAAGAAAAAAAAAAACATCTGGCTCTGCCCTCACCAGCTAGAAGTATCAAGATATTCCGATTTACTTTTGGGTGACTGCCTTCTCCTCTTCAATGCCCCCCACCAGCATGGGGAAGCAGGATGGTGCCCTGAAAACAAAGTAAATCTCTCATGATTCTTAGGCCATTATGATCACCCATGAGACATTAATTGCCTAAGTCCAGCAGTCCATTCAAAGAAGGACCACACCATTCTTCTGTGCCAGGGATCTTTTAAGCCAGCTTCCCTGACAGTTACAAATGTTTACTGTTCACAGTATCAACATGAACCACCTCAACTCCCCATCCAAAGACTTATTAAAAGGCAATGGGACAGGTTCCAACCATTCATAAAGCTATCACCTATATTAGTACTCCCCCCAAATCTCTGAAAGCTATTTCCACTCCTGCCAGTTCTGTTTCCTCTGCCCTCCCCAGAAAACCCCTCACTTTCATGCTCCCATTGCCTCCCTCCCCCAACATCTCTAATCCCAAAACGATAACATGGGTGATAGGGTTTTATTCCAGAGACCAAGAAACTTCCACTTTCATCCATGTTATTTTTCAGGCCTGCCATATAAAGGCAGTTTATAATACCTTGAAGCTAGGAATCCCAGAATCAGAACATAACAGCTTCTGGGGACAATGGAAACAACAACAACAACAACAAAATGTTCGTAAATTACCCTGACAAATACATTTGAGAGAAACACTCGGGCTCAAGTTTATCCAGTTATTTCATGATAGGTCTGCTGTGAAGACCATGTCAGGACCTTAGATACGGGTACTGAGTAAATGGCATGGAGAATGAAGATGCTACAAAACAGACCTGTACACTGGGCCTGAGAGAACACCCCACCAGTAGCAGGGGATGTTTACTCTCCCCTTCTCTTTTCAGTATTCTTTTTTCTCTGCTTTATGATCTTGTCATTCATTCATTTGTAATATATAATCTCTAAAGCCAACATTTATAACAGGTTTACCATATATCAGGTGGTATGACAAATAAATGATTAGTGTGATTATTTTAATTAATTCTCACAATTCAGTAAAATGGGTTATTATTACAACTTACAGATAAGGAAACTGACAATCCTCAAAAAACTATTATATGCATTTATAGCTACAAAGAACTTGTAGCTAAAAAGAGAATATAAGACTTCCTAATTATCAGAACAAAAGGACAAAACACAACAAAAATCAAAGAAAATACACCATATGGTGAAATTTTTAAAAATCAATAAACACAGAAACTATAACCTAAAATACGATGTTAATATAGAGGCAAAAAATATCTGTCATATAACTAAATGTATATGGGATAAACTCTATATAAATAAAAGAGTTCCAGTTTTAATAAAGGTGGTCTAGGATTTGGTGGCCTCACTCAGAAAGTTGAGCTTTGCTTATTTTGAGGGTGCTCATCCCCATGGAGCATTTAATCATTCTGAAAGGGGCAGTTGAGAGGCTAAACAAGGCTTTCGATAGCACTAGGTGAGGGACAGACTAAACTATAGATCCTGAAGGAAAAGGAGGACTCATAAATACTCTTCATTTTGACTTCAGACCAAGGAGATGTCCTAGAAGGAAAGGTAAAGCAGAAGTAGACAGACCTATACAGTTTTAAATTGTTTCAGTCCCTGATATTGGAATGAGGTGAGTCACAGATTGCTAAGGCCCACAGGTATTTGGCAGAAAACATAAATCTTCTAAGGAAGAAGTTAATATCATTCCATGTCTCAAATGTTTTCTAAACCTTGGCAAATACGATGTCAGGTACACAATAAAAAATAACCAGGCACATGAGGAAACAAGACAGTTTGAATGAAAGCCAAAACAACAGGAAATACAAATTTAAGAAAGTCTCCAGATATTGAATTTATCATGTAAGAACTTTAAAATAACTATTTTTGATAGATGTATAGATACATGGGAAGACATGTAGGAGGTATAATAAAATGTAAGGGGTGGAATATAGATGACAGGCAGATGTTAACTGTAAAATTCTTTCAACTTTTATATGTTTAAAATTTTTCAGAATAAAATTTTGGAAAAATAATATATTGAAAGGCTTAGCTTCCTGGTAGCTACAGGAGGGAAATAACAGAAGCACAACCACCTACATGTGGTCAGGATGACTGTGATTCTACAAGAGAGAAAATGGCCCACCTGCTCAGAAGTAAGCCTTTCCTGTCTTAGTGGTCTAAGGACAATTTAACCATGGATTCTCATAAAAGGAGCATCAGGTTTTTGTTGCTTTTTTTTTTTCCAAGATGGCTAACTAGGGATGTCGGATGCCAGTTCTCCTCAGAAAGATCAAAGTTATAGGTGAATGGTCAAAATCTGAATGAAAAAATGAGGGAAGAGAACCAGATCTGTCAGAGAGTCCAGAGAATGAAGCTGTAGTGCAGAAAAGGAAAGCAGCAGGAGTGCAGCAGAGATCAACCCCTAAGAAACCCACAGCCCTACGGAAAGGGTAGGGCTTCTCTGCTCCTCTTACCCCTGTAACAATTTGCTTACCACCAAATTTTTGAGGAGTCCCTGTGCTCTCATGACCCCAGGAAATGCTGTTGGTGGCAATCTAGGAACCTCCTGGGGATAGAGAACCAGGTACCAACTCACACAGAAGTACCTGCATACCCCTTAGGCCCGAACTGAGACAGCAGTTGCCGTATTGGTTGTTCACCGATTGTGGCTGACTGCCCTCCCCAGGGAACCTCAGCCTTTGAGTTGCCACATCACCAGACCCCCTACAAATGTACCCCACAACCTGCTTTGACCTTCACAACCACAGAGGGCCAGCAGGTCTCTAGGGAACTGCAGATCTCTGGAGATCCAGCACTCAGTTTGGGCTGCCCCAAGGGAAGGGAAGAATTCAGCCCACCAAAGCCCCACTTAGGACAAAGAAAGCATGGGCAAGGCACCAACTGCTAAAGGGGAAGATACCAGTGGCCAGAAATGGACATGGACAAGGGGTCATCTCCCACTCCCCCATCTACTCTTGCAGACACAGGAGAGGCTCTCCCAGCTGGGAGCTGATGTGTGCGTACTTGCTGACTGCCACTCTCATTAAGGTTGCTTTCCAGTGCTTTTCATGGTAGCTGCATCCCTGATGAAAGTGATCCCCCACAGCAGGGGCTACCACAAAGGATAGGGCCCATCTCTGCACAGAATGGCAGCATCCCAGCAACACAAGGCACATAAGTACAAAATTATCTGCTTTGGACTGGGATAAGAGGCTCTGCACTGAACCCATTTTGGTGGTAGCTGCCGAAGGGGCATTCTCGCAGTCTATAGCCACACTGTAGCAGGGAGTCAAAGGGCAATGTCTATAAGAACTGAAGGTCATGAGCAATGTAACTAGGGTGTGATAGGGAAGTGGATTACATTCTTGCCGGCCCAGATTGAGAAGCTAGTGGAACTTCCCCCTCACCACTCCTTCCCCAAGAGACCTCAGTGCAGTCAAAAAGGATCTCCCCAGTCAGGAAAGTTGCCTCTATTCATTATCACTCTATTCATATCACTCCAGGGTGAGTTCGTTCTTATTCTTAAGTGCCACCTACTGGACTGGCAACCAAATAGCACCACCAAATAAAAAAACCTGCTGTCAGAAGGGCATAGCACTAGTGTACAAGATAAGCTTCCTGAGACCTCAGTATTCTCAGCCCTGAAGGAGACAATGTGTTGACTCATACATCCAATACACTGTTACAACAAGCAGCATTTCAGAAAGCCACCACACAAAAGCTATCCACAACCAAGGAACCCATACAGAGCCTTGGCCCCCTGAAAACACCTGGAAATGAAGCCAAATGATCATATGCAACATACACCACAGCCATACCTTCAAGGGAAAAAACACAAAAAAATCAAAAAATCCCATCCAAATGATGGAAAATTAAAAAATAAGCAGCAGCCTGCGGAGCAAGATGGCCGAATAGGAACAGCTCCAGTCTCCAACTCCCAGCGCGAGCGACACAGAAGACCGGTGATTTCTGCATTTTCAACTGAGGTACTGGGTTCATCTCACTGGGGAGTGCCGGACGATCGGTGCTGGTCAGCTGCTGCAGCCCGACCAGCGAGAGCTGAAGCAGGGCGAGGCATTGCCCTCACCTGGGAAGCGCAAGGGGGAAGGGAATCCCTTTTCCTAGCCAGGGGAACTGAGACATACAACACCTGGAAAATCGAGTAACTCCCACCCCAATACTGCGCTTTAAGCAAACAGGCACACCAGGAGATCATATCCCACACCTGGCCGGGAGGGTCCCACACCCACGGAGCCTCCCTCATTGCTAGCACAGCAGTCTGTGATCTACCGGCAAGGCAGCAGCGAGGCTGGGGGAGGGGCGCCCGCCATTGCTGAGGCTTAAGTAGGTAAACAAAGCTGCTGGGAAGCTCGAACTGGGTGGAGCTCACAGCAGCTCAAGGAAACCTGCCTGTCTCTGTAGACTCCACCTCTGGGGACAGGGCAATAACAAACACAGCCGAAACCTCTGCAGACGCAAACGACTCTGTCTGACAGCTTTGAAGAGAGCAGTGGATCTCCCAAAACGGAGGTTGAGATCTGAGAAGGGACAGACTCCCTGCTCAAGTGGGTCCCTGACCCCTGAGTAGCCTAACTGGGAGACATCCCCCACTAGGGGCAGTCTGACACCCCACACCTCACAGGGTGGAGTACACCCCTGAGAAGAAGCTTCCAAAGCAAGAATCAGACAGGTACACTCGCTGTTCAGAAATATTCTATCTTCTGCAGCCTCTGCTGCTGATACCCAGGCAAACAGGGTCTGGAGTGGACCTCAAGCAATCTCCAACAGACCTACAGCTAAGGGTCCTGACTGTTAGAAGGAAAACTATCAAACAGGAAGGACACCTACACCAAAACCCCATCAGTACATCACCATCATCAAGACCAGAGGCAGATAAAACCACAAAGATGGGGAAAAAGCAGGGCAGAAAAGCTGGAAATTCAAAAAATAAGAGCGCATCTCCCCCGGCAAAGGAGCGCAGCTCATCGCCAGCAACGGATCAAAGCTGGACGGAGAATGACTTTGACGAGATGAGAGAAGAAGGCTTCAGTCCATCAAATTTCTCAGAGCTAAAGGAGGAATTACGTACCCAGCACAAAGAAACTAAAAATCTTGAAAAAAAAGTGGAAGAATTGATGGCTAGAGTAATTAATGCAGAGAAGGTCATAAACGAAATGAAAGAGATGAAAACCATGACACGAGAAATACGTGACAAATGCACAAGCTTCAGTAACCGACTCGATCAACTGGAAGAAAGTATCTGCGATTGAGGATCAAATGAATGAAATGAAGCGAGAAGAGAAACCAAAAGAACAAAGAAGAAAAAGAAATGAACAAAGCCTGCAAGAAGTATGGGATTATGTAAAAAGACCAAATCTACGTCTGATTGGGGTGCCTGAAAGTGAGGGGGAAAATGGAACCAAGTTGGAAAACACTCTTCAGGATATCATCCAGGAGAACTTCCCCAACCTAGTAGGGCAGGCCAACATTCAAATCCAGGAAATACAGAGAACGCCACAAAGATACTCCTCGAGAAGAGCAACTCCAAGACACATAATTGCCAGATTCACCAAAGTTGAAATGAAGGAAAAAATCTTAAGGGCAGCCAGAGAGAAAGGTCGGGTTACCCACAAAGGGAAGCCCATCAGACTAACAGCAGATCTCTCGGCAGAAACTCTACAAGCCAGAAGAGAGTGGGGGCCAATATTCAACATTCTTAAAGAAAAGAATTTTCACCCCAGAATTTCATATCCAGCCAAACTAAACTTCATAAGTGAAGAAGAAATAAAATCCTTTACAGATAAGCAAATGCTTAGAGATTTTATCACCACTGGGCCTGCCTTACAAGAGACCCTGAAGGAAGCACTAAACATGGAAAGGAACAACCGGTACCAGCCATTGCAAAAACATGCCAAAATGTAAAGACCATCGAGGCTAGGAAGAAACTGCATCAACTAACGAGCAAAATAACCAGTTAATATCATAATGGCAGGATCAAGTTCACACATAACAATCTTAACCTTAAATGTAAATGGACTAAATGCTCCAATTAAAAGACACAGACTGGCAAACTGGATCAAGAGTCAAGACCCATCAGTCTGCTGTATTCAGGAGACCCATCTTACACGCAGAGACATACATAGGCTCAAAATAAAGGGATGGAGGAAGATTTACCAAGCAAATGGAGAACAAAAAAAAGCGGGGGTTGCAATACTAGTCTCTGATAAAACAGACTTTAAACCATCAAAGATCAAAAGAGACAAAGAAGGCCATTACATAATGGTAAAGGGATCAATTCAACAGGAAGAGCTAACTATCCTAAATATATATGCACCCAATACAGGAGCACCCAGATTCATCAAGCAAGTCCTTAGAGACTTACAAAGAGACTTAGACTCCCATACAATAATAATGGGAGACTTCAACAATCCACTGTCAACATTAGACAGATCAACGAGACAGAAAGTTAACAAGGATATCCAGGAATTGAACTCATCTCTGCAGCAAGCAGACCTAATAGACATCTATAGAACTCTCCACCCCAAATCAACAGAATATACATTCTTTACAGCACCACATCGTACTTACTCCAAAATCGACCACGTAATTGGAAGTAAAGCACTCCTCAGCAAATGTACAAGAACAGAAATTATAACAAACTGTCTCTCAGACCACAGTGCAATCAAACTAGAACTCAGGACTAAGAAACTCAATCAAAACCACTCAACTACATGGAAACTGAACAACCTGCTCCTGAATGACTACTGGGTACATAATGAAATGAAGGCAGAAATAAAGATGTTCTTTGAAACCAATGAGAACAAAGATACAACATACCAGAATCTCTGGGACACATTTAAAGCAGTGTGTAGAGGGAAATTTATAGCACTAAATGCCCACAAGAGAAAGCAGGAAAGATCTAAAATTGACACTCTAACATCGCAATTAAAAGAACTAGAGAAGCAAGAGCAAACACATTCGAAAGCTAGCAGAAGGCAAGAAATAACTAAGATCAGAGCAGAACTGAAGGAGATAGAGACACAAAAAACTCTCCAAAAAATCAATGAATCCAGGAGTTGGTTTTTTGAAAAGATCAACAAAATTGACAGACCACTAGGAAGACTAATAAAGAAGAAAAGAGAGAAGAATCAAATCAACGCAATTAAAAATGATAAAGGGGATATCACCACCGACCCCACAGAAATACAAACTACCATCAGAGAATACTATAAACACCTATATGCAAATAAACTGGAAAATCTAGAAGAAATGGATAATTTCCTGGACACTTACACTCTTCCAAGACTAAACCAGGAAGAAGTTGAATCCCTGAATAGACCAATAGTAGGCTCTGAAATTGAGGCAATAATTAATAGCCTACCAACCAAAAAAAGTCCAGGACCAGATGGATTCACAGCTGAATTCTACCAGAGGTACAAGGAGGAGCTGGTACCATTCCTTCTGAAACTATTCCAATCAATAGAAAAAGAGGGAATCCTCCCTAACTCATTTTATGAGGCCAACATCATCCTGATACCAAAGCCTGGCAGAGACACAACAAAAAAAGAGAATTTTAGACCAATATCCCTGATGAACATCGATGCAAAAGTCCTCAATAAAATACTGGCAACCGGAATCCAGCAACACATCAAAAAGCTTATCCACCATGATCAAGTGGGCTTCATCCCTGGGATGCAAGGCTGGTTCAACATTCGCAAATCAATAAACATAATCCAGCATATAAACAGTACCAAAGACAAGAACCACATGATTATCTCAATAGATGCAGAAAAGGCTTTTGAGAAAATTCAACAGCCCTTCATGCTAAAAACGCTCAATAAATTCGGTATTGATGGAACGTACCTCAAAATCATAAGAGCTATTTATGACAAACCCACAGCCAATATCATACTGAATGGGCAAAAACTGGAAAAATTCCCTTTGAAAACTGGCACAAGACAGGGATGCCCTCTCTCACCACTCCTATTCAACATAGTGCTGGAAGTTCTGGCTAGGGCAATTAGGCAAGAGAAAGAAATCAAGGGTATTCAGTTAGGAAAAGAAGAAGTCAAACTGTCCCTGTTTGCAGATGACATGACTGTATATTTAGAAAACCCCATTGTCTCAGCCCAAAATCTCCTTAAGCTGATAAGCAACTTCAGCAAAGTCTCAGGATACAAAATTAATGTGCAAAAATCACAAGCATTCTTATACATCAGTAACAGACAAACAGAGAGCCAAATCAGGAATGAACTTCCATTCACAATTGCTTCAAAGAGAATAAAATACCTAGGAATCCAACTTACAAGGGATGTAAAGGACCTCTTCAAGGAGAACTACAAACCACTGCTCAGTGAAATAAAAGAGGACACAAACAAATGGAAGAACATTCCATGCTCATGGATAGGAAGAATCAATATCGTGAAAATGGCCATACTGCCCAAGGTAATTTATAGATTCAATGCCATCCCCATCAAGCTACCAATGAGTTTCTTCACAGAATTGGAAAAAACTGCTTTAAAGTTCATATGGAACCACAAAAGAGCCCGCATCTCCAAGACAATCCTAAGTCAAAAGAACAAAGCTGGAGGCATCACACTACCTGACTTCAAACTATACTACAAGGCTACAGTAACCAAAACAGCATGGTACTGGTACCAAAACAGAGATATAGACCAATGGAACAGAACAGAGTCCTCAGAAATAATACCACACATCTACAGCCATCTGATCTTTGACAAACCTGAGAGAAACAAGAAATGGGGAAAGGATTCCCTATTTAATAAATGGTGCTGGGAAAATTGGCTAGCCATAAGTAGAAAGCTGAAACTGGATCCTTTCCTTACTCCTTATACGAAAATTAATTCAAGATGGATTAGAGACTTAAATGTTAGACCTAATACCATAAAAATCCTAGAAGAAAACCTAGGTAGTACCATTCAGGACATAGGCATGGGCAAAGACTTCATGTCTAAAACACCAAAAGCAACGGCAGCAAAAGCCAAAATTGACAAATGGGATCTCATTAAACTAAAAAGCTTCTGCACAGCAAAAGAAACTACCATCAGAGTGAACAGGCAACCTACAGAATGGGAGAAAATTTTTGCAATCTACTCATCTGACAAAGGGCTAATATCCAGAACCTACAAAGAACTCAAACAAATTTACAAGAAAAAAACAAACAACCCCATCAAAAAGTGGGCAAAGGATATGAACAGACATTTCTCAAAAGAAGACATTCATACAGCCAACAGACACATGAAAAAATGCTCATCATCACTGGCCATCAGAGAAATGCAAATCAAAACCACAATGAGATACCATCTCACACCAGTTAGAATGGCAATCATTAAAAAGTCAGGAAACAACAGGTGCTGGAGAGGATGTGGAGAAATAGGAACACTTTTACACTGTTGGTGGGATTGTAAACTAGTTCAACCATTATGGAAAACAGTATGGTGATTCCTCAAGGATCTAGAACTAGATGTACCATACGACCCAGCCATCCCATTACTGGGTATATACCCAAAGGATTATAAATTATGCTGCTATAAAGACACATGCACACGTATGTTTATTGCAGCACTATTCACAATAGCAAAGACTTGGAATCAACCCAAATGTCCATCAGTGACAGATTGGATTAAGAAAATGTGGCACATATACACCATGGAATACTATGCAGCCATCAAAAAGGATGAGTTTGTGTCCTTTGTAGGGACATGGATGCAGCTGGAAACCATCATTCTTAGCAAACTATCACAAGAACAGAAAACCAAACACCGCATGTTCTCACTTATAGGTGGGAACTGAATAATGAGATCACTTGGACTCAGGAAGGGGAACATCACACACAGGGGCCTATCATGGGGAGGGGGGAGGGGGGAGGGATTGCATTAGGAGTTATACCTGATGTAAATGACGAGTTGATGGGTGCAGCACACTAACATGGCACAAGTATACATATGTAACAAACCTGCACGTTATGCACATGTACCCTACAACTTAAAGTATAATAATAATAAATAAATTTAAAAAAATAAAAATAAAAAAATAAAATAAAAAATAAACTTGTAAAAATAAAAAAAATTAAAAAAATAAGCAGCAACACCTCCTTCAGATGAGAAAGAATCAGTGCAAGAACTCCAGCAATACAAAAAGACAGTGTATTAACTTCTCCACAGGATCACACCAGCTCCCTAGCAATAGATTCTAACCAAGATGAAAATTCCAAAATGACAAAAAAAGAACTCAAAATACGGGCCAGGCGCGGTGGCTCACGCCTGTAATCCCAGCACTTTGGGAGGCCGAGGCGGGCGGTTCACAAGGTCAGGAGATCGAGACCACGGTGAAACCCCGTCTCTACTAAAAATACAAAAAATTAGCCGGGCGCGGTTGTGGGCCCCTGTAGTCCCAGCTACTCAGGAGGCTGAGGCAGGAGAATGGCGTGAACCCGGGAGGCGGAGCTTGCAGTGAGCCGAGATCGCGCCACTGCACTCCAGCCTGGGCGACAGAGCGAGACTCCATCTCAAAAAAAAAAAAAAAAGAACTCAAAATACGAATTTCAAGGATGCTCAACGACATCTAAGAGAAAGTTGAAAACCAACAAAAAGAAACCAGAAAATCAATTCAAGATATGAAACATGAGATCACTATATTAAAAAACAACAACAACAAATAGAACTTGAATTTGAAAATTCATTAATGGAATTTCAAAATGCAGTTGAAAGCTTTGAAAATTGACTACAGCAAGCAGAAGAAAGAATTTTAGAGGTTGAAGACTGGTCTTTCTAATTAACTTAGACAAAAAATAAAGAAGAAAGAATTTTTTAAGAAATATGGGATTATGTAAATCAACCAAGCCTATGACTTATAGGCATTCCTGAGAGAAGAAGAAAAAGTAAGCAACTTAAAAAACATGTCTGAGGGAATAATTCAGGAAAACTTCCCTAATCTTGCCAGAGAGGTGGACATCCAGATACAAGAAATTCAGAGGACAGCTACAAGACACTATACAAGATGAATATCACCAAGGGATATAGTCATCAGACTATCTAAGATCAATGTTAAGAAAAAAATGTTAAAGACAGCTAGAGAAAAGGGTCAAATCATGTGTAAAGGAAATCCCATCAGATTAACAGCAGACTTTTCAACAGAAACCTTACAAGCCATAAGAGATTGGTGGTATATTTTTACCCTTTCTAAAGAAAAAAAAAAAATCTAGCCAAGAATGTTACATCCTGCCAAACTTAGCTTCATAAACAAATGAGAAATAAAGTCTTTTTTCCCAAACAAGCAGACAATAAGGGAATTTGACACCACTAGGCCGACCCTATAAGAAGTGCTCAAAGGAGTTCTAAACATGGAAACAGAAGGACAATAGTTGCTACCATAAAGGCACACATAAGTATAAAGTTCAAAGATCATATAAAGCAATCACACAATTGGGAATACAAAGGAACCAGCTAACAACACTATGATAGGAACAAAACCTCACATATAAATGTTAACCTTGAAGATAAATGGTCTAAACGTTCCACTTAAAAGAGATGGATTTGCATATAGGATAAAAAAAAATAAGACTCAACAATCTGCTGCCTTCAAGAGACTTACCTAATGTGCAATGACACAAGCTCAAAGTAAAGGGGTAAAAAAAGATATGCAAATGGAAAAAAAAAAGAGCAGGGACTGCTATTCTAATATCAGATAAAAAAGACTTCAATTACAGTGAAAAAAAAGACAAAGAAGGACATTATATAATGATAAAGGGCTCAATTCAACAGAAAGATTTAATAATGTGTTAAATATATACACATTCAACACCAGAGTACACAGATTTATAAAACACATACTACTAGACCTAAGTAAAGAGATAGTCATACAATAACAGTGGGAGACAGTGGGAGACTTCAACACCCCACTGACAGTACTAGACAGATTATCAAGGTAGAAAATTAACAAAGAAACTCTGGTTTGTTTGGGGTATTTTTTTTTTTTTTTTTTTTGAGACAGGGTCTCACTCTGTTGCCCAGGTTGGAATGCAGTTGCATGATCCTGGCTCATTGCAACCTCTGCCTCCTTGACTCAAGCAATCCTCCTACCTCAGTCTCCAGGGTAGCTGGGACTACAGGTGCACACCACTACTCTCAGTTAATTTTTGTAGAGTCAGGGTTTCACCATGTTGCCCAGGCTGGTCTCAAACTTGTAGACTCAAGCGACCTGCCTGCCTTGACCTCCAAAAGTGCTGGGATTACAGGCATGAGCCACCCCACCTGGCCAGAAAATTAACAAAGAAACTCTGGACTTAAATTGGAATATTCTGGACCTAATAGAAATCTAAAGAACACTTCACCTAACAATCACAGAATACACATTTTTCTCATCTTCACAGGGTCATCCTCTAAAACTGACCATATGCTTGGTCATAAAGCAAGTCTCAATACATTCAAAAAAACTGAAATCATATTAAGCATATTCTCAGCCACAGTGGAATACAACTAGAAATCAATACCAAGAGGAACTCTTGAAATCACACAAGCAAATGAAAACTAAACAATTTGCTTCTGGATGACTTTTGGGTAAACAATTAAATTAAGGCAGAAATCAACAAAATTTTTGAAACAAATGAAAATAGAAACAAAACATACCAGAACCTCTGGGATACAGCAAAAGCAGTATTAAAAGGAAAGTTTACAGCCTAAATGCCTACATCAAAAAAAAAAAGAATAGAAAGGCTAGGCACAGTGGCTCATGCCTGTAATCCCAACATTTTGGGAGGCCAAGGCAGGAGGGCACTTGGGGTCAGGAGTTTGTGACCATCCTGGAGAACAACGCAAGACCCCATCTCTAAAAAAAAAAAAAAAGAAAAAAGAAAAAAAGAAAAGAAAAGACTTCTAACTAACAACGTAGTACCACACCTTAAGGATCTACAAAAACAAGAACAAACCAAACCCAAAGCTATCAAAAGAAAAGAAATAACAAAGATCAGAGCAGAACTAAATGAAATTGAGACCAAAAAAAAAAACAAAAAAACAAAACAAAAAAAACATACATACAAAAGACCAACAAAACAAAAGCTTGGTTCTTTGAAAGGATAAACAAAATTAATAGGCCAATAGCTAGATTAACCAAGAGAAAAAGAGAGAACATTCAAATAAGCACAATCAGAAATGATAAAGATAACATTACAACTGATACCACAGAAATGCAAAAGATCCTCAGAGATGTCTAGGAACATTTCTATGCACACAAACTAGAAAACCTAAAAGAAATGAATAAATTTCTAGAAACACATAACCTCCCAAGATTAAGCCAGAAAGAAAATGAAATCCTGAACAGACAAGTTTTAAGTTATGAGATCAAATCAGTAATAAAAAATCTACCTACCAAACAAAAAAAGCCCAGAACCAGACAGATTCATGGCCAAATTCTACCAGACATACAAAGAAGAGCTTACTGAAACTATTCCAAAAAATCAAGGAGGAAGAATTCCTCCCTAACTTGTTCTACTAAATCAGTATCATCCTGATACCAAAACCTGACAAGGACACAACAATAACAACAAACTGTATAGGCTGATAGTCCTGATGAACATAGATGTAAAAATCCTCAACAAAATACTAGCAAACCAAATTCAGCAGCACATCAAAAAGATCATTCATCATGATCACAAGTGGCTTTTATTCCAGAGAAGAAAGGATGGTTCATCATACACAAATCAATCAACGTATTTCAACACATAAACAGAATTAAAAACAAAAACCATATGATCATCTCAATAGACACAGAAAAAGCATTTGATAAAATCCAACATTTCTTCATGATAAAAACCCTCAACAAACTAGGCATTGAAGGAACATACCTCAAAATAATAAGATATATGAAAAACCCACAGCCAACATTATACTGAATGAGGAAAAACTGAAAGCATTTCCCCTAAGAACTGGAACAGAACAAGGATATCCATTCTATCACTCTTACTAAACAGAGTACTAGAACTCCTGGCCACAGCAATCAAGCAAGAGAAAGAAATAAAAGATATCCAAATTGGGAAAGAGGCAGTTGAACTATTTTTGTTGGCTGATGACATGATCTTATACCTAGAAAATCCTAAAGATTTCTTCAAAAGACTCCTAGACCTGATAAACAACTTCAGTAAAGTTTCAGGATGTAAGATTAATGCATAAAAATCCGTTGCATTTCTACACACTATAACTCTCAAGCTTAGACCCAAATCAGGAACTCGATCCCATTTCTAATAGTACCAAAAAAAAATAGATAAATAAAACCCTAGGAATATATTTACCAAAGGAGGTGAAACACCTCTACAATGAGAACTATAAAACACTGATGAAAGAAATCACAGATGACACAAACAAATGGAAAAACGTCCCAGTTCTTATGGATTGGAATAATCAGTATTGATAAAATGACTTCCCAAAGTAATCTACAGATTCAATGCAATTCCTATCAAATTACCAACATCCTTTTTGATAGAGTTAGAAAAAATAATTCTAAAATTCATGTGGCCCCAAAAGAGATCCCAAGTCAAAGCAATCTTAAGCAAAAAGAACAAAGCTGTAGGCATTACATTACCTGACTTCAAACTATACTACAAGCTATAGTAACCAAAACAGCATGGTACTGGTACAAAAACAGACACAGACCAAAGGAATAGACTAGAGAACATAAAAATAAACCTACAACCAAGTGATCTTCAAAAAAGCCAACAAAACTAAACAATGAGGAAAGGACACATTATTCAAAAAATGGTGCTGGGAAAACTGGCTTGTCACAGGCAGAAGAATAAAACTGAACCCCCATCTCTCACCATACACAAAAATTAACTCAAGATATATTAAAGACTTAAATGTAAGATGTGAAACTATAAAAATCTAGAAGAAAATCTAGGAAAAACTCTTCTAAACATTGGCCTAGGCAAAGAATCTATGACTAAGGTCACAAACCCAAATGCAACAAAAACAAAAATAGACAAATGAGACCTAATTGAACTAAAGAGATTTTGCACAGCAAAAGAAACTATCAACAGAGAAGACAAGTAACCTACAGAATGGGAGAAAATATTCACAAACTATGCATCTGACAAAGGACAAATACCCATAATCTATAAGGAGCAAATCAACAAGAAAAAAACAACCCCATTAAAGGGGGGTTAAAATGACAAGAACAGACACTTCTCAAAACAGGATATATAAGTAACCAATAAATATATGAAAAAAATGCTCACCATCACTAATCATCAGAGAAACACAAATTAAAACCACAATTAGATACCATCTCACACCTGTCAGAATGGCAATTATTAAAAAATCAAAAAAAAGCAGATGTTAGCAAGGACACACAGAAAAG
Organism: Macaca nemestrina; assembly: GCF_043159975.1. Classification (NCBI taxonomy): domain Eukaryota; kingdom Metazoa; phylum Chordata; class Mammalia; order Primates; family Cercopithecidae; genus Macaca; species Macaca nemestrina. The sequence continues at coordinate 71,436,782 of NC_092128.1, forward strand.
GGAACGCATATACACCATTGGTGGGAATGTCAATTAGTTCAACTCCTATGAAAACAGTATGGAGATTTCTCAAAGAACTAAAAACAGAACTACCATACTGGAGCTGGAAGCCATCACCCTAAGTGAAATAACTCTGTGGTCTCTCAATTTTGCTTATCCAACACAAAGAACCAAGTTTTTGTTTTCTCAATCCTTTGTATGTTTTCTTTTTTTGTTGTTCTCAATTTCATTTATACACATTTCTGTTAAAGTTAGGAAAAGAATGTATATTAATAGTAAATTACATTGTTAATGCTATTGCTATAGAAGTATCAGCTGACATAATAATTAGATTAGAAAAAGGAATGGGTAAAAATCTTTAACATAAAATGAACAGCCTTCCTGTATACAAACAGCCAGTTACAAAATACAATGGGATAGAATACCTTATTTACAATACCAATAATAAGATAAAAATACCTAGTAATAAATTTAGCAAGAAATATGTCAGAACTATGTAAAGAAAACCTTTAAATGTTACTACTGCAGGTCACACTCACACACACATACACTCAAATAAATTCAAACAATGTGGTACCACAGATAGAGTCCAGAAATAAAACAAATAGGCCGGGCGTGGTGGCTCACACCTGTAATCCCAGCACTTTGGGAGACCAAGGCGGGTGGATCACGAGGTCAAGAGTTCGAGACCAGCCTGGCCAAAATGGTGAAACCCCCCTCTACTAAAAATACAAAAATTAGCCAGGCGTAGTGGCAGGTGCCTGTAATCCCAGCTACTCAGGAGGCTGAGACACAAGAATCACTTGAACCCAGGAGGTGGAGGTTGCAGGGAGCCAAGATCGTGCCACTGCACTCTAGCCTGGGTGACAGAGCAAGGCTTTGTCTCAAAAAAAAAAAAGAAAAGAAATAAAACAAATATTTCTCAGTAGACAGAAAAAGATTATTGAATGTTGAGATATATCGCATTTGAACTTTTTCATCATAAAACTACTAGAAGAAAATATGGGTAAATTATTTTATAACATTAGAATGGGAAAGTCCTTCTAAATCAGGAAAGAAAAGATAAATAAGTCCAATCATATGCAAATTAAAATATTCTGCATGACCAAAAAATGCCATTAAAAAAGTTAAAAGTTAAAATTTATGTGAAAAAGTTACAGCATTATTACAGTCAATGGGCTAATTTCCTCAAGATATAAAGAGCTCCTGCAAAAAGACAAATAGCTCAGTTAGGGGTAAAATGAGCAACAGGCATAAAAAGACAATTTAGAGATAAAAAAAATACATGAGGCTTTAAACATATTTTTTAAATACTCAACCTCATTCACAGTAAATTAAATGCAAATTGAAGTTAGGAGATACTAACTTTACCTATCAGGTTGACAAGTATCGAAAAATTTAAAATCTGCCATTAGTGAAGGAAAAACAAGCATCTTCATACATTATTAGTAGATGTGTAATTGGTACAGTATCAATGGAAGATAGTTTAGCAGTATATATCAAAACTTAAATGTACATATCTTTTGATCTAACAATTATATTTCTAAGACTATGTCCTACAGATACTTTGTACATGTGAAAAATGATATGAAAATAAATATATTCTTGCAGGGATTATTTTAATAGCAATTTTATAATGTGTTATTTAACAATATATAATAGTAATTTTATAATAGATTAAATGCTCATCAATTAGGACTAGTTAAATAAATTGTGGTACACTCATACAAGAGTACTAAGCAGCCATTAAAAAGAATGAAGCAGCTCCTTGTGTACTGACAAAGAATGATCCCTAAACTATAAAAAAGCAAGTTAAAACAACAGTATATATTTTATGCTACAATGTGGGTTTAACAATACAGGAACATATATGTACATATGTCTTATATAAACATAGACTGTCTCTGAGAGGAAAACATATTAATTTATTGTGGGGCCTCTTAGAGATAGTCTATGGAAAGATAAATTAGGTGAGTACAGGAGTGTGGGAGATTTACTTTGCATTCTAAATTTGTTTGTATCTTCAGAACTATATTCCATGGGCAGTAATTGCCTATTTCAACAGTATCAAATGCAGCAGAAAGTACCTCAAAAAAGACTGAAATTTGCCCAGTGGAAAGAAAAAATTTATCAAGGTTGGTTTCTGTTTGAGCCACATGGCCTTGGAGGACCAGAATACTTCTAAGGAAAAGACTGCCCCTTATTTGTGGAGACACTTTACTGAGCATTTTTGGCTATTTTGGGCTATTGTGGAGATCCTCTAGGCATAATTTAGATCGGAAGTTGTTTAGGCAATGATGATTTTAGATGTTCAAGATCAAATAACAAATAACAGGAATTTTGGCATTGTCCTCTGGTGCTTTGAAGAGTGGTGAAAGACAGAAGAAAAGAAATGAAATCAGAGTCTAAGAGTCGACATGGGCCACATGACAGCAAGCTAAAACCTATGAAGAGGCAGAGACAGTGAAAAATTCCCTGTAACAGGGAAATAACTAGGCAACAGCTCACTTAGGTGATTGTAATGATCTGACTGATCAGATTTTAGAACCACTGTTTCAAATAGTTCCTGAGCAGACTTTCAGATGTAAAGGACATACGTAAACTGAACACAAAAATTTCAGGACCACTTTATTTATAGAATATAGAAATCTGGGGGCTACCAAAGACCTAAAAACAAAACAAAACAAAACAAAGGCTGTCATCTGCAGGTAGTTATCAAGCATCAACATGGTCCTATTGTGCCCAAACTCAAGGAATAGAAAAGTTATATTAACAGATCATGTTGTCTAAAGCTGTGCTTTCCAATACAGTAGTCACTAGCCACATGTGGTTATTTAAATTTTAATTCTAACTAATTTAGTTTTTTTTTTTTCCATTAAAATTCAGTTCCTCATTAGCCACATTTCAACTACTCAATAACCACATGAGGCTAATGGCTATCTACTGGATAGAACAGAGAGAAATTTTCAGCACTGCAGAAAGTTCTGTTGGGCAGCACTAGTCTAAAACATAGCATCACCACTAAACTGTTACTCTCATTTTGCCAACCTTTATTATTAATTTATTGTTAATTATTATTGATAAACCCCTTTAGAATTTAGACTAATAATTAGGATCCAGCAGTGAATAAATGCATTATGCTAAACACTTAGTACATGTAGCATAGATATAAGCGTTATATTCGAAATTCTTATTCTTGGACATCAAAAGCATGATCAACATAGGTATTCAAATAAGTACAGCAGATGGGTGGTATGCAGCAAACCAAAGAATGGTTATTCCATATACACTATATGAAACAATTTGAGGGAAGGTTTGAAGATAAAAAAAACACACACACAAAAGCACTATATTAGAATTGGAGATGGGGAAAAGCACAAGAAAATAGCTCAAGTCAGGGGTGGAAGCAAGAAAAATGGGTTTCGGTTTAGGAAAACAGAAACAAAAATCAAAAAAAAAGTTTAAGGAAGGTGGTAGATGAGAGGCAGCTGGTGGAGGGCTTGCATTTCATCACAAGGGAACAGTGAAACTTCCATAGAACTCCTATTCATCTTTTCACCACAGTATCACCACAGTTGACCACTGCCTCCTTCTTGAAATACTATCCTCTCCTAGCTTCCACAACTCCATTCATTCCTACCTTTTTTTCCCATTCAACCTCCAAATGTTGGAGAACTTAAGGCTGGGTCCTAGACTCTCTTGTCTGTTCCTCCTCTAAAGCATTCTCAAAATTTTAAGTATCATTTGTATGCCATTAATCCCAGAAGTTATATTTCTACCTCAAAATTCTCCTCTAAACTCTACTCATATATCTAAATGGCTTCTTTGACATGTCTACTTAAATGTCCCACCTGCATCTTGTCCAGAAAAGGGATTCTGACAGATACCAGCAAGCATTACTGAGAACACAATAAAGCTAACTCACAGACAGAAGGTCTGCAGGTTGCATGGGTCTCTTGTCCTCTAGCCATCCTGTGGAGAGGCATGGTTGGGCCGGCATGCAACCGGACACACCACTGGTATACGCTCAAACAGAATGACCCTTCCTTCTATTGCTGTTGGTCTTTACAGAGCTTTGTGAGCAAAGAGAAACTATATTTGGGTCACCTCTTTCTCATAAAAGGTGCCAGCCAGTGCTGGGAACAGTGCTGATGATACCTGAAAATCTTTTTGAGAAGGGTAATGAAGTGCAGGCCCTCACACCAGGGGGAAAAGGGCCATCAGTGATATCTCATTGCCAGACAATCCACAGGTGTCAGAGTCATCCATCATCCTTCTTATCTCTTCATACATCCCAAGTTTAACACGTCCAAAGCTATGTTTTATTACCTGTATCCTAAACCCTTTTCCCTCTAATTTATTACATCTCCAAAGGTACTGCCACATACTTCTTGCTTAAGCTAAAAACCAAGGAGTTATCCTTAATTCCTCCCTCTCCCAAATTCCTCACATCTAATCCATCACCATATTCTACAAGGATGAACTGTCCAATATGGCTGTCATTAGCCACATATGACAACTGAGCACTTAAAGGTGGCTGGCCCAAACTGAGGTGTGCTTTAAGCAAAAATATGCATCAGATTTGAAGATGTAGTACAAAAACAGAATGTCAAATAGCTCAATAAATTTTATATTGATTATGTGTTTGTGAAAACATTTGTATATACTGGGTTAAATTATTAAGTTAATTTCACCTATTTCCTTTTTACTTTTTTAATGTGGTTACAAGAAAACTTAAAATATACATATGGCTTGTATTCCTGACTCAAAATAAAATGTATTGGGCGCTGCTGTTGTCAGGTGTATCTACCAACTTCTTCCCAAATCTAGTGTCACCACCCGAATCCAACTCACCATCATTTCTGGCCTGAACTACTACAATGGCTTCCTTATTGATCTACATGTTTCCTCACTTGTCCCATTCCAAATGATTCTTCTCACAAGTTACTGGACTCCATTTTAAATGTAAATTCCATTATATTTTCCTATTTGCTTAACAGGTCTCAATGATTTTCTCATCGTCCTTAAAATCTAATCTTCCTTTTATGGACTTTCATGCCCTGCATGTAATATAATATGATTCCAGCCCCCCGACATCCCCACTCATCTTTATGACTTCATCTGAAGCCACTTTGCCCCACCACTTACTATTCTCCAGAAGCACTGGGCATTCTTCCATTTCTAAGACATACCACACTTATACCCAGCAGGGCCTTCACACCAACCATTTCCTATGTCTGTAATGCTCTATCTCACTGGCTATCTCCTTCTTATCCTTCAAGTCTCAGCTTACATTTTAGCTCCCTAAGAGGCCATTCATGATTGGGCAGTCTGTTTCTGCCTTTCATTCTCCAACCCAGAACTGTTTCCTTAGAACACTTTCCTCAATTTATACTTACTTATTTATTTGTATATTTAGCTGATAATTGCTCTATCATCCTCTGCTAGACTGTAAGCTCCATGACAGGAGGGACCAGGTCTGCTCAGCCTAGCAATATAGACCCAGTGTTGGTCAGGAAATTATGTTAGGGCCACTGAATAGAATATTTAGGAGTAGGGGCTAGGTGCAGTGGTTCACGTCTGTAATCCCAAAACTTTGGGAGGCCAAGGTGGGTGGATCGCCTGAGGTCAGGAGTTTGAGACCAGCCTGGCCAACATGGTGAAACCCCATCTCTACTAAAAATACAAAGATTAGCTGGGTGTGGTGGCAAGCACCTGTAGTCCCAGCTACTTGGGAGGCTGAAGCAGGAGAATCACCTGAACCTGGGAGGCAGAAGTTGCACTGAGCCAGTATCACGCCACTGCACTCCAGCCTGGGCAATAAAGCAAGACTCCACCTCAAAAAAAAAAAAAAAAAAAAAAAGAATATTTAGGATACTCCACCTCAAAAAAAAAAAAAAAGGAGTATTTAGGAGTAGGAATTAGAAGTGAAAAGGTAAAAGGCAAAAGAAAAGAATCCAAGAAGAGCAATTAAAGTCCATTCTGATGGATGGATAGCAATCCCACTACTGGGTATGTTTCCAAAGGAAATGAAATCAGTAAATCAACAAGAAGATATCAGTATGTCGTCACTCTTGTGCTCATGCAGCATTATTCACAACAGTCAAGATATGGAATCAATCTAAGTGTCCATCAACAGCTGAACAAATAAAGAAAATGTGGTATATATACACAAGCAACTACTCTTCAGCCTTAAAAAGAAGGATATTATGTCATTTGCAACCACATGGATGAACCTGGAGGACACTATATTAAGTGAAATAAGCCAGGCACTGAAAGACAAATATATTATCTTACTTATATGCGGAACATAAAAAATACAAACTCACAGAAGCAGAGAGTAGAATCAGGGGAGGACTGGGCAAATGTTGGCCAAAGGATACAAAATTTCAATTAGACAGGAGGAATAAATCCAAGAGATCCACTGTACACCATGGTGACTATAGTTAATAATAAAGTGTTATATACTTGGAAATTGCTGATCAGGCATAGTGGCTCATGCCTGTAATCCCAGCACCTTGGGAGGCCAAAGCAGGCAGATCACTGAAGCCCAGGAGTTCGAGACCAGCCCGGGCAACATGGCGAAACCCTGTCTTTACAAAAAACTCCAAAGAATTAGCTGAGCATGGTGGTACATACCTGTAGTCCCAGCTACTCAGGAGGCTGAGGTGGGAGGATCATCTGAGACAGGAAGGTCAAGCCTGCAGTGAGTTGTGATCACACCACTGCACTCCAGCTAGGCAACAGAGTAAGACCCTGTCTTTAAAAAAAAAAAGAAAAAAAAAATGAAAGAAAAGAAAATTGCTAAGAAGGTAGATTTTAAGTGCTATCACTACAAAAAAAGATAAGTATGTGAGATAAGGCATATGTTAATAAGCTTGATTTCACCATTCCACAATGTATACATATATCAAAACATGTTGTACACCATAAAAAAACACAATTTTTACTTTTGTCACTTCAAATACAGTTATACCATGGAATACTATGCAGCCATAAAAAGGAACCAAGATCATGTCTTTTGCAGGGACATGGATGGAGCTGGAGGCCATTTTCCTCAGCAAACTAACACAGGAACAGAAAACCAAACACATGTTCTCACTTATAAGTGGGAGCTGAACAATGAGAACACATGGACACAGGGAGTGGAACAACACACACTGGAGCACACTGCAGCAAGGGTTGGGGGAGGAAGAGCATCAGGATCAATAGCTAATGCATGTGGGGCTTAATACCTAGGTGATGGGTTGATAGATGCGGCAGACCACCATGGCACACAGTTGTCTATGTAACAAACCTGCACATCCTATCAGTCTTTGATAACCTTCCCAGGAAGTTCCATTATGCTACATGGAAAGAAAATGGGATTCTCTGTATAAGCTCTGAGCTCTATTAATTCTATATGGTGACCTCCTGAGCCCACAAGAGGCCACCTGGAATGCCAGTCTTTTCCCTATAGGTCTCAAATGGCACATCCCTTAACCACAGTGGACCAGGCTTGCCAAGTCTCCAATTTAACTAAAGACCAGTCATAAATGATATGTGATGTGGAAGAATGCTGATCATATATTTATAAAAACAGGTTTAAAATAGTTATTACATAAGAATCCAGTGTAAAGCACAATAGTGTACAGTTAGTGCTCAACAAATACGCGTTCAATAATTTAACTAATTTTAGCCAGAAAATGGGTATTTATTTACTACACAAAATATATATGCATGGGGGAAAAAAATTAGCAAGTTATATTAAATAATGTTAACAAGTACTATCTCAGGGGTATTGGAATTATAAGTACTTTTTATGTGTGCACTCTTTTGTGTTTTCCAATGTTGGGTAATTATATGACTATTTTGCAATCAGGAAAAAAATTTTATTTTTATAAACAAACCAACAAACTATCAAAGCTACTACTGAGCTCTTCCATGCTCCCAACAGCATCAATGTTGGCAGTAACTCAGAATGTGGTCTTTATATAAACAGCAGTTTGATTAGGAAAGGAGGAGAGGGTGTACTTAGGTTCTCTGAAGGTCCTAGTTGACCAAGCCATTGCCAAGGTGTCACCCTTGCTCACTGACTCTAGGGAAGAAAATAAAGGAGCACAAGGCAAAACTTACCTAAAGAAGTACTAACTTCACCCTGGGGGACAGGGGTGGGAGAGGAAGAGAATTTCTCTATCTGATGACAAATCTGTTCCAGAGTCTGTTGTCAAATCTTCAGATGTCAGGTAGAATTTGAACCAGAATTCAATTTGATTAGGGCATGATACAGACAATAAAGACATAACATCATTTAACTGCAGAGATTTCAACCTCTTTTGTAGCTACCATAACATCTAGGGCATGCTTTATACATATGGTGCTTTATACCGGATTTATTTTACTTTTTTCGAATTCTACCATTTTCCCTCACATATCAATCCTCAGATCTAGAACTGTTTACCAAATCATAGTTAAGTGGGCAAGGTCATTAAAGCAGCTATTAGATGCCATGGGAGACTCAAGAGCACATGCATTTGTTTGCAACTTTTTCTAAATGATGGAGGAATCAAGGATAGTTTATAATGTGCATATAATATTTAGTCTCACAATAAAATCTGATTCCTTCACTTCAGATGTCACAATTAGGATCTCTATTACAAAAAAAAACTCCTAAACCCCCTAAAAGATGAAAATTTAAGATCAATTGCAATCATATGGCGAACATACCACTTTATGTTGGGTTTTATGTACAAACACACAACAAATACCACCACAGAAGTTGAAAGGTGAAAATTAAATAAGAACGGAAGATTTGGCAGTAGTAACTGAATAAGTATAAAGACATTGCTATATATTTTTATGCATTAACATCGTGTAACAAACAAGAAGAGTGTTAAACCTAAATTAAAATGAAAAAAGCACCCTAAGTATGCAATTTCAGAACTAAGACAATGAAAAATGAAAAAGTGGTACTTGAAAAAGAAAGAGAGAGAGAGAGCGAGAGAGAGAGAGAGAAAGAAAGAAAGAAAGAAAGAAAGGAAGAACCATTAAAAGAAAACAGTTTCAGACATTAAACTAACAGGGAAATATATATATGCAAAAGTATTTGTTTATTTTCTTACAGCTTAAGGCTGACAGAACCTACAGAAAAAAACGGCACACTGCCAACCTCTTTTGGCATTTAAAGGATGCTTTATTTAGTTTGGATTATCACCCAGATTTAGAGCTAATTGGCTTTAGAAAACTGTACAGCAAAACCTCCATCTACAGTTCCCCCTACAGTTCATGAAGTTCTACATACAAGTAAACACAGATTAAGACCTATTTAATCTTTCTAATCAGTTATATATAATTTATATATTTAATTATGTTTTTATCACACAGTTAAACTTTAATTCTGTGAATAACTTATCACATTAAGCTAAAACAGTAAGCTATAGCCAGTTATATTGTACTTACATGAATTGCAGACATAAAGCTTCATTCAAGAGAAAGGCTTCTGAAGTAGCTGTGCAGGTCAGAGAGAGAAATTCAAACATACAGAGTGGGATAATGCTGACCTAACTGCACTAATTTTGTCATAGACACTTTAGTTGATATTTAGGGTATAATATGACAATCAGTTCTCCCTAACTGCAGGAAAGCAAAAAAGAACAACAACAACAAAAAAAAATGCCTGACTCGTGTGGTTGCAGCCTACTTTCCTTAGAAAAGGACACTATATGTAGCTGTGTGAAAGCATAAATCCAATCTGTTAACTAATTAAATAAACCAGTGCTCAACAAAGCATGGGACTTCATAAGAGCCTTTGTTTTCTTGTGACAAAAAGGTCAAAATCTACCTTTTTTTTTTTTTCTTTAAGAGATGGTGGCTTCCTATGTTGCCCAGGCTGGACTCAAACTCCTGCGCTCAAGGAATCCACTCATCTGAGCCTCCCGAGTAGTTAGGAATACAGACACAAGCCACCATGCCTAGCTGGAAGTGAGACTTTATCTGCACTGCTGGAATAGTAAAAGCAAAGCAGGGGTCAGCTGCTTTCGGTAAATTCTAGCCCATAGGTCCCAGTCAAGTTCCAGGAAGCCCCCTAGAATGAAAAGATTTTGATATTAGTACCAGTGTTTAATTCATGTCATGGCCTGACTTAAGTATAGGTCGTTAAGTGTAAGGCCAAGGCAGGGGCTTGAGTGGTTTGGAGTTCATGACTGTTCCACTTGGAATTTATCCTGGTGTATAAGTATGAATCTATCAATATTTTTTTCAGGTGGCTTCCCAGGTCTCCCAACACTTTTACTGAAAAGACACTGTTTAATTCTTTATATCAATATAGAAACATAAAGTCAAATATATTTGTTTAGTAGAGTTGAAGAGAGCCTAGAAACACATTCAGCGACATGGAAATTTAGTATCAGATGAAGATGGCATTTCAAATCAGAGTTGAATGGATTTTTCAAATTTGCTGAGGTATAACTGAAGTGTACTAAACTGCACATATTTAAAACATATAATTTGATACATTTTGATTCACAAAACCATCACCACTATCAACATGATGAATATATACATCACTCCCAAAAGTTTCCCTGTAGTCTTTTGTAGTCCTTTCTTTCTTCGTGGCCTTCTTCATCCACCCACCCCATCTCAGTAACCAATGATCTGCTTTCTGTCACCACAAATTAGTGAGCATTGTCTAGAAGTTTATATAAATTGAATAATAAAGATTTTACTCTTTAGCTTCTTTCATTCAGCATATTTTAAGATTTGCTCATGTAGCTGCATGTATCAATATTTCATATTGCTGAGTAATATTCCACTGCCTGAATATATCACAATGTACTTTTCCATTCCATGTTGTTCCAATGTCCATTGGATTACTTCCAGTTTTTGGTTACTCCAAGTAAAGCTGTTTGAACATGTACAATTATTTGAATAGACATAAAGCATGGCAATGTTAATTTCAATGAAGAATTCAAACCAAAATGTATTAACTACAATAAGAGAGAGCTTTATATTGCTGTCTACCAAAAAGATACAGGTCAAAAACCTTTATATAAGTCTTTACAACAACTTTCCATTGTTTTAAAAGATCTATCCTGAACAAAACCCCAGGCCCAGATAATTTCAAAGTTCTGCCAGACTTTAAAGAAATGATCATGTCCACAGCTTTCAAACAGTTCCAAAACATAGAGAAAAAATAGTAAGCTTCTAAATTAACTTTGTGAGGCTAGCACAGCCCTGATGCAAAAACCTGACAAAGTGGCAACCTCTCTCCCCCATTAAAAAAAAAAAAAATCTATGCACCAAAACTTGCATAATAAAAGGTAGGAAGGATCTGTAGACCAATCTCCCTCATGAATACTAATGAAAAATCTAAGTAAAATATTAGTAAATTGAATAGGGCATAGGTTTTATTTCAGTAAAAACAAAAAGTGATATGCAGAAATCCACTGATGTCATTCATTAAAGGGTTAAGAGATTATTTTTAAAAGATTTTTTCCAAAACCATCTTTCATCCCTGATTTAAATAAATAAACCTCTTTGTGAACTAAGAATAAAAGGATATCTCTTCAACCTCATGATAAACAGGTTAGCTGAGACTTTGTTTCTTTGTATTGTTCAAAGACTTTTACAATGATTATTACCACAGAATAAATTCATTTCCACGGTAAACTTTAAAAGAAAGAAAATTATGGTGGGCAGAATTTGAAGGTACATTGACAGCTGGTGAAGGTGGCACTGGGATATTCAAAATGGAAATGAAAGAACTAGCATATCATCATACTAAAATTGTTCGTAATTAACATAAAGCAATTCATGTATAAAAGTTCATCAATCTTCACATGATATTTCTATTAAGGACAAATAAATTCCAAGTACTGATCAGAAAAATAGTGAAACTGAGACACAAAATGAAATTCCATCAGTGTATCTTCTATTTCTTCCCAAAATCTAATAATACAGTCCTGCTATTCTACCTCACTTGTGCCAAACTTTTCCTGAACTGTATAACAATGGACTATTACCAAAGTTTGTGGCTAGGGTTCTGCCATCAACAGTTCTCTACTGGATCTCCACTAGATGGTAGGAAGTAAGGGGGCATTACAGACTAACAAGGAAGGAGCCAGTAGTCAGGGTTTTGTTTTGCTTTTTTACAGGAAAGCTATATTGTTGGATCTTTAGCCATAGACCATGTACTACCCAGCCTTAGAAATTATTTAAGGGGAGAAATTACTAGTTTAATAACCCAATAAACCCATCTATAAATATTCACTTTTTAAATTCCTTCCTACTAAGTTCATCTGGAAGAAACTCACTTTTTTTTCTTTTTAATCTGTGATATTATCCAAATTCTTGCAGTTATTTGAAAGTGCTCAAATTTATGGCAATAATTTAGAATGGTTTCCATTAAAAAATGAAGTTTTACAGATCCATCTGACATTTGGAGAATGGCAAATGCAGGACACTTAATATTTATATTTTCTAGACCAAAATTTTAAGTTATAAAGTAAACCAACGATTAAAAAATGGTAGTATGCATTAACACTATGGAATAATGAAATAATCTAGGTAGGATTTTCAAAAAATTACTAATGTACTAAAATTTACTCACGCTGATCAATGCTGACAAATTATGGTTTATCCAAAGAACAGAATTTCATGCAGCCATTAAAAAATCATGTTATAGGTGAACACTTGATTCTGTAATTAGTTACTAAAGAATACTTAGTATGTTCGGGATCTATTACGTTAAAAAAATTATAAAATAGTTAGGTTTCAAATATATATACCACTCATCTATTCATATTACATGCATGTATGGATATTTCTATCAACAAAAACAATAGCAAGAATCACCAAAATGTTAACAATCTCTGAGAGATAAGATTATAGCTATTTTCTTTTGGAGAATTTATTTTCTATCTTTTCCCATCATAAACATGGATTTTTTTCACTCATGACAAAATATTACTGAAGATTTCTATAATTTCTTTTTTGAGACAGGGTCTCTCACCTTTGCCCATGCTAGAGTTCAGTGGCACAGTTGTAGCTCACTGCAATCTCAAACTTCTAAGCTCAAGTGATCCTCCCACCTCAGCCTCTCAATAGCTAGGAGTACAGGTGTGCACCACTATGGCTGGCCTTTTTTTGTTTTGTCTTGTTTTTCATTACCCAGGCTGGTCTTGAACTCCTGGGCTCAAGCAATCCCCCCACCTCGGCCTCCAAATTGCTGGAATTACAGGCGTGAGCTGGGATTATGTGCCTGGCCAATATTTCTATAATTCTATTTTTTAAAAAAAGAATTGACTCTCCCTTGATCAGACTCGAACCTTAAAGTGTGACATGTTAATTTTGCCTGACAGGTATTATCTGTTTGTTTCTCCAAAGTTTTCCTTCCCCCATCACCTGCTGCCCAATGATCAAGTGCTGTACTGTACTTCAGTGCAACCCACATTCTCTCTGGTCACTTGCAACTATCGTTGCAATACCAATTCTCATCAGCCCAGCTACAATCCTATGATCTGCTGATGTCAATAAACTATTATCTCTTCTACCCACCTCCTTCAAGTTCCTTATGAGCTTGTTAGATTCCAAAGCAATACCTCAGAAAATACTCGCATACAATTCAGAAGCCCTAAGAAAGCAATACTTGGCTTTAAGCCATAACAGTAAAATATATTTCCAATAATACTACTGTACCCATACAATAGACTATTACTTGCCAATAAAAAAGAAATACTAATATGTGCTACATGGATGAACCTTGAAAATATGCTAAGTAAAAGAAGCCAGTGAGGAGGTTCCAAGATGGCCGAATAGGAACACCTCCGGTCTACAGTTCCCAGCGTGAGCGACACAGAAGACGGGTGATTTCTGCATTTCCAACTGAGGTACCAGGTTCCTCTCACTCGGGATTGTTGGACAGCGGGTGCAGGACAGTGGGTGCAGCCCATGGACCATGAGCTGAAGCAGGGTGAGACATCGTCTCACCCAGGAAGTGCAAAGGTTTGGGGAATTCCCTTTCCTAGCCAAGGGAAGCCATGGCAGATGGCAACTGGAAAATTGGGTCACTCCCACCCTAATATGGTGCTTTTCCAACAGTCTTAGCAAACGGCACACCAGGAGATTACATCCTGCACCTGGCTCAGAGGGTCCCACGCCTACGGAGCCTTGTTCACTGCTAGCACAGCACTCTGAGATCAAACTGCAAGGTGGCAGCGAGGCTGGGGGAGGGGCAACTGCCACTGCTGGGGCTTAAGTAAGTAAACAAAGCGGCCCAGAAGCTCAAACTGAGTGGAGCCCACCACAGCTTAAAGAGGCCTGCCTGCCTCTGTAGACTCCACCTCCGGGGGCAAGGCATAGCTGAACAAAAGGCAGCAGAAACTTCTGCAGACTTAAATGTCCCTGTCTGACAGCTTTGAAGACAGTAGTGGTTCTCCCAGCACAGAGTTTGAGATCTGAGAATGGACAGACTGCCTCCTCAAATGGGTCCCTGATCCCAGAGTAGCCTAACTGGGAGGCACCTCCCAGTAGAGGCTGATTAACACCTCATACAGCTGGGTGCCCCTCTGAGATGAACCTTCCAGAGGAACAATCAGGCAGCAATATTTGCCATTCTGCAATACATGAGGTTCTGGAGCCTCTGCTGGTGATACCCAGGCAAACAGGGTCTGGAGTAGACCTCCAGCAAACTCCAAAAGAACTGCAGCTGAGGGTTCTGACTGTTAAAAGAAAAACTAACAAACAGAAAGGACATCCACACCAAAACCCCATCTGTACGTCACCATCATCAAAGACCAAAGGTAGATAAAACCACAAAGATGGTGAGAAACCAGAGGAGAAAAGCTGAAAATTCTGAAAATCAGAGCGCCTTCTTCTTTGCCAAATGATTACAGCTCCTCGCCAGCAACAGAACAAAGTTGGACAGAGAATGACTTTGACGAGTTGAGAGAAGAAGGCTTCAGACATTCGGTAATAACAAACTTCTCCGAGTTAAAGGAGGATGTTCGAACCCATCGCAAAGAAGCTAAAAACCTTGGAAAGAGATTGGACAAATGGCTAACGAGAATAAACAGTGTAGAGAAGAGCTTAAATGACCTGATGGAGCTGAAAACTATGGCACGAGAGCTACATGATGCACGCACAAGCTTCAGTAGCCAATTCAAGCAACTGGAAGAAAGGGTATCAGGTATTGAAGATCAAATGAATGAAATGAAGCAAGAAGAGAAATTTAGAGAAAAAAGTAAAAAGAAATGAACAAAGCCTCCAAGAAATATAGGACTACGTGAAAAGACCAAATCTACATCTGACTGGCGTACTTGAAAGTGATGAGGAGAATGGAACCAAGTTGGAAAACACTCTGCAGGATATTATCCATGAGAACTTCTCCAACCTAGCAAGGCAGGCAGACATTCAAATTCAGGAAACACAGAGAAAGCCACAAAGATAATCCTCGAGAAGAGCAACTCCAAGACATATAATTGTCAGATTCACTGAAGTTCAAATGAAGGAAAAAATGTTAATGGCAGCCAGAGAGAAAAGTCGAGTTACCCACAAAGGGAAGCCCATCAGACGAACAGCGGATCTCTCAGCAGAAACTCTACAAGCCAGAAAAGAGTGGGGGCCAATATTCAACATTCTTAAAGAAAAGAATTTTCACCCCAGAATTTCATATCCAGCCAAACTAAACTTCATAAGTGAAGGAGAAATAAAATCCTTTGCAGACAAGCCAATGCTGAGAGATTCTGTCACCACTAGGCCTGCCTTACAAGAGCTCCTGAAGGAAGCACTAAACATGGAAAAGAACAACCAGTACTAGCCACTGCAAAAACATGCCAAATTGTAAAGACCATCAATGCTAGGAAGAAACTACATCAACTAACGAGCAAAATACCCAGCTAACCTCATAATGACAGGATCAAATTCACATATAACAATATTAACCTTAAATGTAAATGGGCTAAATGCTCCAATTAAAAGACAGACTGGCAAACTGGATAAAGAGTCAAGACCCATCAGTGTGCTGTATTCAGGAGACCCATCTCACGTGCAGAGACATACATACGCTCAAAATAAAGGGATGGAGGAAGATCTACCAAGCAAATAGAAAACAAAAAAAAGCAAGAGTTGCAATCCTAGTCTATGATAAAACAGACTTTAAACCAACAAAGATGAGAAGAGATAAAGAAGGCCATTATATAATGGTAAAGGGATCAATTCAACAAGGATAGTTAGATAGAGCTAGCTACACTAAATATATATGCACCCAATATAGGCGCACCCAGATTCATAAAGCAAGTCCTTCGAGACCTACAAAGAGACTTAGACTCCCATACAATAATAATAGGAGACTTTAACAGCCCACTGTCAACAGGAGACAGATCAATGAGACAGAAAGTTAACAAGGATATCCAGGAATTGAACTCAGCTCTGCACCAAGCAGACCTAATAGACATTTACACAACTCTCCACCCCAAATCAACAGAATATACATTCTTCTCAGCACCACATCACACTTATTCCAAAACTGACCATAGTTGGAAGTAAAGGACTCCTCAGCAAATGTAAAAGAATAGAAATTATAACAAACGGTCTCTCAGACCACAGTGCAATCAAACTGGAACTCAGGATTAAGAAACTCATGCAAAACTGCTCAACTACATGGAAACTGAACAACCTGCTCCTGAATGACTACTGGGTACAAAACGAAATGAAGGCAGAAATAAAGATGCTCTTTGAAACCAATGAGAACAAAGACACAACATACCAGAATCTCTGGGACACATTTAAAGTAGTGTGTAGAGGGAAATTTATAGCACTAAATGCCCACAAGAGAAAGCAGGAAAGATCTAAAATTGACACCCTAACATCACAATTAAAAGAACTAGAGAAGCAAGAGCAAACACATCCAAAAGCTAGCAGAAGGCAAGAAATAAGATCAGAGCAGAACTGAAGGAGATAGAGATATAACCCTTCAAAAAATCAATGAATCCAGGAGCTGTTTTTTTGAAAAGATCAACAAAATTGATAGACTGCTAGCAAGACTAATAAAGAGAGAAGAATCAAATAGACACAATAAAAAATCATAAAGGGGATATCACCACTGATCCCACAGAGATACAAACTACCATCAGAGAATATTATAAACACCTCTACACAAATAAACTAGATAATCTAGAAGAAATGGAAAAATCCCTGGACACATACAACCTCCCAAGATTAAACCAGGAAGAAGGTGAATTCCTGAATAGACAAATAACAGGCTCTGAAATTGAGGCAATAATAAAGAGCCTACCAACCAAAAAAAAATCCAGGACCAGACGGATTCACAGCCGAATTCTACCAGAGGTACAAAGAGAAGCTGACACCATTCCTTCTGAAACTATTCCAATCAACAGAAAAAGAGGCAATCCACCCTAACTCATTTTATGAGGCCAGCATTATCCCGATACCAAAGCCTGGCAGAGACACAACAAAAAAAGAGAATTTTAGACCAATATTCCTGATGAACATCAATGCAAAAATCCTCAATAAAATACTGGCAAATCAAATCCAGCAGCACATTAAAAAGCTTATCCACCATGATCAAGTGGGCTTCATCCCTGGGATGCAAGGCTGGTACAACATATGCAAATCAATAAACGTAATCCATCATATAAACAGAACCAAAGACAAAAACAACATGATTATTTCAACAGATGCAGAAAAGGCCTTTGATAAAAGTCAACAGCCCTTCATGCTAAAAACACTCAATAAATTAGGTATTGATGTGACGTATCTCAAAATAATAAGAGCTATTTATGACAAACCCACAGCCAATATCATACTGAATGGGCAAAAACTGGAAGAATTCCCTTTGAAAACTGGCACAAGACAGGGATGCCCTCTCTCACCACTCCTATTCAACATAGTGTTGGAAGTTCTGGCAAGGGCAATCAGGCAGAAGAAAGAAATAAAGGGTATTCAATTAGGAAAAGAGGAAGTCAAATTGTCCCTGTTTGCAGATGACATGATTGTATATTTAGAAAACCCCATCGTCTCAGCCCAAAATCTCCTTAGGCTGATAAGCAACTTCAGCGAAGTCTCAGGATACAAAATCAAGGTGCAAAAATCACAAGCATTCCTATACACCAATAACAGGCAAACAGAGAGCCAAATCATGAGTGAACTGCCATTCACAATTGCTTCAAATGGAATAAAATACCTAGGAATCCAACTTACAAGGGATGTGAAGGACCTCTTCAAGGAGAACTACAAACCACTGCTCAACGAGATAAAAGAGGACACAAAAGGAAAAACATTCCATGCTCATGGATAGGAAGAATTAATATCATGAAAATGGCCATACTGCCCAAGGTAATTTATAGATTCCATGCCATCCCCATCAAGCTACCAATGACTTTCTTCACAGAATTGGAAAAAACTACTTTAAACTTCATATGGAACCAACAAAGAGCCCACATTGCCAAGACAATCCTAAACAAAAAGAACAAAGCTGCAGGCATCATGCTACCTTACTTCAAACTATACTACAAGGCTATAGTAACCAAAACAGCATGGTACTGGTACCAAAACAGAGATGTAGACCAATGGAACAGAACAGAGCCCTCAGAAATAATACCACGCATCTACAAACATCTGATCTTTGACAAACCTGACAAAAAAAAGAAATGAGGAAAGGATTCCCTATTTAATAAATGGTGCTGGGAAAACTGGCTAGCCATATGTAGAAAGCTGAATCTGTATCCCTTCTTTACACCTTATACAAAAATTAATTCAAGATGGATTAAAGACTTCCCTAGAAGAAAATCTAGGCAATACCATTCAGGACATAGGCATGGGCAAGGACTTCATGTCTAAAACACCAAAAGCAATGGCAACAAAAGCCAAAATTGACAAATGGGATCTAATTAAAGAGTTTCTGCACAGCAAAAGAAACTATCATCAGAGTCAACAGGCAACCTACAGAATGGGAGAAAATTTTTGCAATCTACTCATCTGACAAAGGGCTAATATCCAAAATCTACAAAGAACTTAAACAAATTTACAAGAAAAAAAAAACCCCATCAAAAAGTGGGCAAACTATATGAAGAGACACTTCTCAAAAGACATTTATGCAGCCAACAGATACATGAAAAAATGCTCATCATCACTGGCCATCAGAGAAATGCAAATCAAAACCACAATGAGATACTATCTCACAACAGTTAGAATGGCGATCATTGAAAAGTCAGGAAACAGCAGGTGCTGGAGAGGATGTGGAGAAATAGGAACACTTTTACACTGTTGGTGGGACTGTAAACTAGTTCAACTATTGTGGAAGACAGTGTGGTGATTCTTCAAGGATCTAGAACTAGAAATACCATTGACCCAGCCATCCCATTACTGGGTATATACCAAAAGGATTATAAATCATGCTGCTATAAAGACACATGCACACATAAGTTTATTGAGGTACTATTCCCAGTAGCAAAAACCTGGAACCAACCCAAATGTCCATTGATAGACTGGATTAAGAAAATGTGGCACAGATATACCATGGAATACTACACAGCCATAAAAAAGGATGAGTTCATGTCCTTTGAAGGGACATGGATGAAGCTGGAAACCATCATTCTGAGCAAACTATCGCAAGGACAGAAAACCAAACACTGCATGTTCTCACTCATAGGTGGGAATTGAACAATGAGAACACTTGGACACAGGGTAGGGAACATCACACACCGGGGCCTGTCGTGGGGTGGGAGGAGGGGGGAGGGATAGCATTCAGAGAAATACCTAATGTAAATGACGAGTTAACGAGTGCAGCACACCAACATGACACATATATACATATGTAACAAACCGGCACATTGTGCACATGTATCCTAGAACTTAAAGTATAATAATAGAAAAAAAAGAAAATGGGATAATAAAAAAAAAGAAGCCAGTCACAAAAGACCATACTGTATGATTCCAATTATATGAAATGTTCAGAATAAACAAATTTATAGAGACAGAAAACAGATTCGTTTTTGCTTAGAGCTGGGGGAACAAATGGAGGGAAACAATGGGGACTCACTAACAGGTACAAGGTTTCTGTTAGGATTGCAAACATATTCTAAAATTAGATTGTGGTGATGGTTGTTGCTATGGTTTGACTATCTGTCCCCTCCAAAACTCATGTTGAAATTTAATCCCCAATGTGACAGTATTGAGAGGTGGGGCCTTTAAGAGGTGATTGGATCATAAGGGCTATGTCATCAGAAATTGATTAATCTATTCATTAATTAATGTATCAATGAATTAATGGCTTATCACGGGAGTGGACTGGTGGCTTTATAAGAAGAGAAAAAGAGACCTAAGCACATTAGCACTCGCCATGTGATAAGCTGTGCCGCCTCAGGACTCTTCAGAGTCCCCACCAGCAAGAAGGCTCTCACCAGATATGGCCCCTCAACCTAGGATTTCTCAGTTTCCATAACTTTAAGAAATTCATTTTCTTTATAGATTTTCCAACAAATTATAAATGTATTATAAGCAATGGAAAATAAAGTTGCAAAACTCTCTCTATATAAATTGAACTGTGTCAGACTTTAAGTAGGTAAATTGAGTATGTGATTTACATATAAATAAAGCTGCTTTTTAAAATACTATCTTTTTATTATAGGGATCACTGATTGCATCATTACTATGTGCAAGAATATGCACTTAGAGGTGCATTTTCATTTGATTCCTACCAACTCTGGAAGGTCAATTTCTAGTGTTACAGATGAGAAAAACAGGTTCAGTAAATTTAAAACATTAACACAAGTTATTCAGGAATGGTGCCCAGATACATCACTCTAAAGCTCTTGCTTTCTAAACTGTGCCATGCTTGCCATCAAATAAACAAAGATAATTATAATAAGAGTATTGTTGAATATATAAATGGCCTTAGAAAAGCAGACATATTGTTTTTATCAATAGTAGGAATAAGGTTTTTTAAGGCATCACTGATAGCAAGTGAGGTTTAAAAGGTTGAGCGCCATTATGTTAATTCAAAAACGACATCTAGAAAACAAATGCCTCTGGAAAATAATTAAAAGTCATATAATTAAAAGTCACATAATTTGTCCCATATCTTTCAGTTTATGTCAGAGCTAGATTGTATCTTGAAAATACCAACATTATCTGATTTGTCATTTTTTAAGTCAACGCCTCTGAAAATTACTCAATATTAGCTGAAATGCCAACAAAATGCACAGAAATGATTACCATTTCCTTAAACTATATTAGGCAAAAATATTCCTTTATTTAGATTATTCACATTTAGTTTTTTATGCACATTTAAGACTTCACAAACACTAATATTAGCAATTCCAGAAGGGTAGGTAGATTTTTTAAATATAATTACTCTTATAAAAGGAAGAAACACAGACTTAACACTAAAGGACTGTATTTTGTGACTTCACCTATAATGCAACTAATCATCTACTTAGTTGCTATGTTAATCTATTCGCTTCTGCAGCAAATTATCACTGACTCAGTGGTTTAAAAGAACACAAATTTACCATATTATGGTTCTGTGGGTCAGAAGTTTGACATTGATCCCACTGAGCTAAAAAGGTGCCAGCAAGGCTGCATTCTTTCTGGGGACTCTAAGGGAGAATCTGTTTCCTTGCCTCTTCCATTTTTTTTTTTTTTTTTTTACAGGCCCCCTTCATTCCTTGGCTCAAGGTGTCTTCCTCTTTCAAAGCCCCCTTTTACCTTCCTTCAAAAGTAGTCGTCTTTCTTATATACGATCACTCTGACCTCCTCTTTTGCCTCCCTCTTCAACTTTTAAAGACCCCTATGATTATATTGGGCCCTCCCAAGTAATTCAGGATAATCTCCCCATCTTAAGGCCCTTAATAACATTTTAACTTAATCACTTCTGCAAAATTCTTTTGCAATGTGGCATAACATATTTACATTTCCTGAGAATTAAAAACACTGGCATCCTTAGGCCAATCTGCTTAACTTTTTCAATTTAGCTTCGTATCTTTTTTTACTCCAAGATAGAAGACTGATGTTTAAAGTACTCAAGTTACAGCCAGCATTTACCAATTCTCTGATTCGACTTTTTAAAGTACTTATGCTTGAATCCAGAACCCGAGGATTTTCAATTATTTGTGAAATACTAACGTTTTCTTCTAAGAGGCAGTCTATTTTATCATTAAACTTCTTCTCTGCCAAGAAGATCACATCTGGATAGCTTAAGACAAACTTCTGTACCTCTTCTTCAGTACATTCAAGAGAAAACAGCTTCTTTTTGATATTTGTGTAGCTTCTTCTGGCATAGTCATTGGAAAGATCTAGGATTTCAGCTCCTGGACCACATATCAGAACCAGCAGTTCCTCACTGTTCAAGTTGAAAGTTGACTGTAAGAATTCAATGTTAGCTTTTACCCGCTTGGTGCTCTGAATTAAGATAAAAGGGTTTTTAAAAATTATCTTCCTGACAAAATCTGTGGGATCATTGTGACCCAATGACAAACAGGTTGCCTGCAAAAAATCAACCATCTGTTTATTCAGATCAAGACTATTGGAGAAGGTACGAGGGGCATTGGTCAACAATCGACAAAGGCATTTACGGGTCAATCCAACTGAGTAGAGGAACTTTATATTATTCTCTAAGTTTAAGTTGTTATTGGACCGAAAAAAGGATTCAGGAGAACGTTCCAAAATATTTACAATTTCAAGGTCTGATGTCACAATATTTCTCCACAGATCCCACCGTTTTGAAAGATTCTCAGGAGTACGTGTTATTGCTCGTGGGTATCTTGATATGATGCTAGCAATCACTTCTTTGCTAGCTCCTTTGGAAAGAAGGAACGTCTTCAGGTCCTGCTCATTGGTAATCATCCTATGAAAAACTCCAGGCTGTCGTTTCCTTGCCATGTCAACATCTACTCCCATAGTAAGTAAGTTGTTCAGTAGGTCCTCATTTTCCGAAGGCTCACTGTCTGCATTATGACACTTCACACCAAAAAGTCTACATGAAACTGATTTGAAGATGATTTCTGCTGAAAATCGGGTCATCCAACATCTTGAACCAAAGAGAAAGTTACTTCTCATATGCCAGAGGTTTCTTGGTGCCATAATGGTTAGGTAGTTCAAACCTTTTGAAGTGCTGTGTAAAACAACACATAAAATATTATACAAATGCATGTGTTAAACAACTAAATGGCCATATTATGATCCTATGAGCATCATGGTCATTTCTATGAGAATATTACCTTCAGTTCCAGCTCTACAGAACTGTGTTAATAATTCAGCCACTGCACTGTCTCTCCCTAGCTCACTGCTTCTGTTATTTGTAGGCATGGGGCTGCTTCCATTGTTAACATAAAGAAAAACAGGATGGGGCACCATTAGTGACCCAGAATTGTTCTTCCTTTTTTCATGCTCTTTTTGTTTACCCTTGCCTGCCTTGGCTACCTAAAATCAGTTGACCCTCTCCATCTCTGCTTTGTCCTCCGGATTTCCAAACTTTTTTTTTTTTTTTTTTTTGAGACAGGGTCTCACTCTGTCATCCAGACTGGAGCGCAGCAGCACAATCATGGCTCGCTGCAACCTCATCTCCCTAGGCTCAGGTGATGCTCCCACCTCAGCCTCCCAAGTAGTTGGGACCACAGGAACGCCCCCACACACCCAGCTAATTTTTTATTTTTATTTTTTGTAGACACAGCGTTTCACTATGTCACTCAGGCTGGTCTCAAACTCCTGGGCTCAAGTGATCTGCCTGCCTTGGCTTCCTAAAGTGCTGGGATTACAGGTGTGAGCCACCATGCCAGGTCTGGCTTATTGCCTTATATTTCAATTTTCCAGGTCTTTGACCTTGCCCTGCCCATAGATACTAGATTTCTTTGCCTCTGGACTCCTGGTTTTCAAACTCTAAATCTAGCCCTGAAAACCAACACCTCAGATTAATTTCCTAGAAACAGTAATTCATAATATTGATTGTTAATGAACATATGAGGAAACAGAGGAAATTCTCAACATCTTGAACATCTTTTTCTAGATTCATGCTACCCTTTATATCCATGTTACCATTAAAGCCTTAATTTTTCTTAGCTTATATAGAGCTCTAGTCAACAGCTCTTGATCACAATCATTTGGTTTACCCTACCATTCCCTACATTGTAATCCAATAATTCCAAACCAATTTTCATCTTCAAAATGATCTAGTTGCGATATTAAATCCACATAGCCCATCACATGTGAAACTGTGCTGAAAGATGGCATGTAAACATTAAAACATTACTTTCACCATTCTCCCCTTCTCCATCACCATATTAACAAGACTAGTTTTGGGCTGTTTGCATGTGTTGCACAACACTTTCAACTTGCAGCTTCTAGCATGTGACTAAAACCTCAATAACTCATTTTTCCTGATCATTTAGAAATGGGGCTCAAAACATACAAGCTTATTTATAATCATAATCATAGATCCCTACTAAAATGAGCATCTCTATTTATAAGAAATATTTTATGAGAAAAGCAACAGAAAAAGTGTTCTGTTATTCAACCTATCTGATTTGTTTCTAAGCTACTTGTGCCTGAGTCATATAACGTACATACATATTTTTTTAAACTGTACTTTTGCCTTTTTAGAATATATAGCTGTAACAAGTTCATGCTTGATTTCTAATTACTTACAACGGGCTCTTACTTAGAAAAGGTATTCTTTTTTCTCCTTTTCCTAATTAAGCATAAAATAGAAAATAGAGATAGATGATTCCAACCCACTACTAAACTCTTTGGGCTAAAGACACTGCTTTCAAGATCAATTTCAAAGAAAGCCTCTTTGTGTCTGTCCTTTCAATTACTCCAATTTTAACTAGAACTTGATTATGCCTACAGGCAGGGAACATTCCTGTGGCTCACATAATCTACAGATTCTCACAGAATTGGGAAAAGACCCCAAAACTATAGAATCAAGTAATGTGTAAAGCCAAATGCAAGGCACTCACAACATAAACATCAAACAACAAAAGCACATTTTAGATTGATCCATACTCTGCTGAACTCACTATTCTTCACTTCTCCATAATACCACATACTACTCTGTAACTACATACTCTTCCAAAAATGCATGAATTTCGAAACTAAAATACAATTATCCTTCTAACTGAAGAATGAAGGCTCTTCCTTGCATAGCTCAACAGCCTGTTCTCTCTTCCAGATGCTCGAGTGACCTCTACTGGAATAATGGGGCAGAATGCATCAGCTGGAAATCAGACCAGTACTTTCTAGAGAGGTCCAAGATGATACAATGGGATGGAGGAAGAAAATAGTAAAACTACAATTTATATTTGTCTTAGCCTTTGAAAATTCTTTCTACATATGCTTTATAATATAAACAATATGATGGTACTGTAAGACATATAATCAATAAACAAATGTACATATATTGTAGGTATATTTTTATTGACAATGTACACAATCAAGGAAGTGTGGACTACTACTTTAGACAGTGCACTTTCTTAAGACTATTAGCATCATGGTAAACAGGCTGAACAAGCCACAGAATGTTCAACAGAAATTATATTAATAGCAAACTAAAAATAAGTGAAAATGTATGCCAAAATTCCTAACAAAAAGTAACAAATCTATAAATGTTTCTTCTAAATCTGTCACAAGTAAATTTGATGTCTTGTGTATAACTCATCCTTCATGGAAGTATCTTCCACACAAACTAACATGCCCCAAACTTGAGTATCTTTCCCAGTCCCCAAAGTTGCCCTCTTCTGACTAAAGATATCATTATCACAATCACTATCCTAAGAGTCATTTGTGATAAAAATCCAAAAGTGAGCTTTGCTTTCTTCCTCTTCCTCAACTCCAGTCATCAAATCAAGTAGATTCAACTTCTTTGGCATCTCTCTGAAATCCACCCTCGCTAATCTTTGTAATTCTCATTCTGTTACAAGTCTTCATTCTCTTTCACCCAGCCTGTAACAGCCACCTGATGCGCTTCTCTGACATCAATCACTCAAAACTGCCACCATACTGATATTTGTAAAATGATGTGATTATGTCCCTCATTCTCTGATTAAAGACCTTCTGTAGCTCTCCCCGAAAAAACAAAATCTTCAAAGTGATCTTTTTCTAGCTACCTTTTCAGTTAGTTCTAACAACCTTACCATCTACTTCTAACTACCTTTCCAGCTATCTCTTCTATTCTACCACCTCAATACCTAGCACTACTGCCTCTCAAACCTCTGATCCCAAACATCTTTGCCCATTCCTGTCTCCCCGCCTTTGCTTAAGTTGCTCTTTCTTTTAGAAAGGCCCATCCTCCTGATGCCTATCCATAGGACAAGGTCCCATTCAAATATAATGTTCCCTCAAATCCTTAAAATACTTACAATTGAAGTCAATCATTTGTTTTATGATAACTTATTACTAAGGAATCTAAAACTAAGCTTTCTATTTATAGAAAACAAGAGCTGAAATGGACTTACAACAGGCATCTGAAATTTGGTCTTGATTACAATACTAAAATGCAATAAATTTACTCTAAAAATGACATGTGTGGTCTCAACTAAACCTAGAGACAGTAATTAATATCGATTGTTAATGAACATATGAGGAAACAGAGGAAATTCTCAAATATTGTTAATGGGCCAGAACCAGAATTTGGCACCAGCTGCCACAATTTTAAATGTTCATAGCCTTTAACGCAGCATTTCCACTCCCTGGAGATTATCCAAATGGAATAAAAAGGGCCAGGGGCAGCAGCTCACATCTGTAATCTCAGTATTTTGGAAAGCCAAGGTGGAAGGATTGCTTAAACCCAGGAGTTTGAGACCAGCCTGGGCAACAAAGTGAGACCCTTATTCTACAAAAAATCAAACTATTAGCCAACTGTAACAGTGCACACCTATAGTCGCAGTTGCTCAGGAGGCTGAGGCAGGAAGACTGCCTGAGCCCAGGAGGTCAAGGCTACAGTGAGCCATAATCTAGCCACGGCATCCCAGGCTGGATGACGGAATGAGCCCATCTCAAAAAGAAAAAAAAACAAGAATACGTGTTTGTTATGAAAAATAATGACCAGGCCAAGCACAGTGGTTTCATGCCTATAATCTCACCACTTTGGGAGGCCAGGAGTTTGAGATCAGCCTGGCCAACATAACGAAACCCCATCTCTACTAAAAATACTAAAATTAGCCAGGCATGGTGATACATGCCTCTAATCCCAGCTACTCAAGTGGCTAAGGCTCAAGAACTGCTTAAACCTGGGAGGTGGAAGTTGTAGTGAGCTGAGATTGCACCACTGCACTCCAGCCTGGGTGACAGAGCAAGACTCTGTCTCATAAAAAAAGAAAAAGAAAGAAAAAAGAAGACCACCATAACATTATTAGCTACGGCATAGAAGAAGAAACTCAAATGGCCACTAATAGAATGATTAATAAATTGTGGTACATCTAGGCTGTATACTATAAAGGTGCCAAAAATAAAGACTGATCTACTGCAATAAAAAGATGTCAAAGATACTCTACATGACAAACTGCCTAACGGTATGGATAATGCCATGTATGTTAAAGGCAGTGGGGGGACATTAATATATACAGAGGTGGAATGACAGTTATTTCTGAAAGATTATTGGAGGCTATGTACTACTTCTGAAATACTGGGACTTTAATGAATATGTGCTACTTTGCAGTCGGACAAAAAAGTTTTAAACAAGTAAAAATGGCCTTAGGTGTGAAAAACAATGGGAAATACGTATTATCTTTATCGATTTTTCGGTTTCTAGCACCAAAAAAGTCACACTTCAAAATTCTCCATGATGCTTTACTCTTAGCAACGGATCTCCATTCAAAATATTCATAATATCTAGTAGGGTAAATGAACACCTAAATAGCCTAATACAAGAAAGTCACCAACTTTCCTCATGTACAAATTTCAGAAATGGCACCTATTCCAAAATTGACTTCAATCTATTTCTCAAATTGACTTTTTAAGTTAACCAAAACCATTATCCCAAGGGCTAATGTTCAAACTTAACAAACACACTGAAAATCTCTATGCTTGTAGTATGATCGGTCTAAAAAAAAGATTTACGTTCCCCTCTGCCCCACAACTGGCCTATTAAACAGGCTGTTAATGGAAATAATCACTGGCCCTAAGATGCCACATTCCAGCTGGTCTTCTTTGGATACAGCAAGCTAAGTTTGGAGATCTTTACATGCATTTCTCACCTTGTTTGTCTTAAGGAAAGGCTCTGCATCCCTCTAGAAAGGCTGGAGAACAGCTGTCCCTAGAAATGACACACATACACAAAAAAGGCAAAATATTTCAGGCCTTCCTAATACAAAACAAGAGTTCGATCCCAGCTAACGTTCGCACTGCATTATGTTCTCGTGAGACGCATTACCTCTTGCAAACAACATCTCTCAGACATACAGAAAAGAAAACGGCAAGTACATGCCTACATATGATGGGAAAAGGTAGCGGAATCACGAATGTTTTGTAAAACCAAAGCTAAGTGCTTCATACACATTGTCTCGCTTTACTCCCCACAACAATTTAGAAGGTAGGCATAAGCCTTAAAATTACAAAATCTGAAACAGCGCCGAGCTCCCATACTAGCCTGCCTTCGCTAGCTGAAGCATTAGGATTCGAACCCAGGTGGATCTTTCTTAACTCAAAACCAAGGTAATTCCACACCGAAGGCTCTTTCCATCCCTCTTCCTCCCCCAAGGGCAACTCTGCAAGGGGTTGCACTGTACAGCAGTCACCCACACCCACTTCTTAACAAAAAGAAAGGAAAGCACGGCCTCACCAACTTGCCAATCTCACCCTAAAGTGCATCCACCCGCTGTAAACGGCTTTTACTTCCGCCTCTGGGGTCCGGAGCTGCGAGGAGAAGCGGAAGTGGAAAAGACTAACTTCCGGCCTCGGGTCGCGCGCAGAGGTGACGCCATTGGTCCTGCGCCCCCTCGTGGCGGTACTTCAGCCCTTCGTAGCCCGAAGCTAGGGGCCTGGCAGGGGGCAGCAAGAGACCGCCTTGAGCGCCGGGTATTGAACGCCCAAGACGGGTTTTGGAGGGCGCGGTGGGGCCTGGGACTCCGAGTCGCCTGGGCAGATGGCCGTGGGGGAACTGTAGGGCATTCTATAGGGATCCTATGGTGGCATCCACTGCCTGCCGACGACACGTGGTGGGAAGGTCGCTATTATTTGCATGCCATGTCGCAGTTTTTGATAATGCGATTGCTGCTCCTAATGTGACTAACGCGATGCCGATCAACATCTCGGCGTGTTTTGGTGCAGGAAAAGCGGGTGTGGACTCTCTGTTTAGTCCCAGATTCTCTTTCTTTCATGAACTACCGTGGAAATCCTAGAGTGTCACTCCTGGTCTGAATTCAGCATCCGCCTTCAGGCTGGGAATCAATTCTAGTATATACTTCGATTTACTTGCTTGCAGCTCGAATTCAAATATGGTTCTTTTGACATTGTGACGGGTTTGCGCTATTTAAAGAATGAAGGCAACCGAAACCTCATCTCCACAGTGGATGCGTTTTTGCTCCCTCCTGAAGCGTTGCCTTAAACCACGCAGTCCTCAGCCTCACCTGCCTAGTGATGGTGACAATGGAGGAGATAAAGCTTCAATTCAAGGCACTTCTACTGTGGCCATCAAAAGAAAGATAATATTTACGTTAATGAATTAATCGTGTCTGTTGAGTTATCCTCAAGAGACAACAGTGATTTGGTCCTTTAAAAAACACAGGATCAACAGGGTTGACCCTGAATTTTACAAGGAGGAAAAATTTCAGGCATTACTAACTCCTCCATGTAAGAGCCTAATGATATAATTTTCTGGCTGGGAGCGATGGCTCAGGCCTGTAATCCCAGCACTTTGGGAGGCCGAGGCAGGAGGATGGCTTAAGGCTAGGAGTTCGAGACCAGCCTGGCCAACATGGTGAAACCCCTGTCTCTACAAAAAATACAATTAGCCAGGCGTGGTCAAAGGTGCCTGTAGTCCCAGCTGCTCGGGAGGCTAAGGTGGGAGAATCACCTGAGCCTGGGAGGTTGAGGCTGCAGTGAGCCGTGATTGTGCCACTACACTCTATCCTGGGTGACACAGTGAGACCGTGTCTCAAAAAAGAAAAAGAATTTTCTTTATGCCATTTCTTTTTTCCTTTTTTTTTTTTTTTGTTTTTAAGACGGAGTCTCACTCTGTTGCCAGGCTGGAGTACAATGTGCGATCTCGGCTCACTACAACCTTTGCCTCCCGGGTTCAAGCAATTCCCCTGCCTCAGCCTCCGGAGTAGCTGGAACTACAGGCGCCTGCCACCATGCCCCGCAATTTTTTTTGTTTGTTTTTGTTTTTGTTTTTGTTTTTTTTGTATTTTAGTAGAGATGGGGTTTCACCATGTTGGCCAAGATGGTCTCCATCTCCTGACCTCGTGATCCACCCACCTCAGCCTCCCAAAGTGTTGGGATTACAGGCGTGAGCCAACGTGCCCAGCCTCTTCATCCCATTTCTATGCCAATGAACCAATTATGTTTTACCGTCAATCTTCCCCTTTGACTACTCCTAGCTGGGTGGTTGTTGTCACTTTGTTTTTAATTAACTCTGTTTTGTTGGTTTAGAAGGATAAAGATTTATCTTTGGGAATTTAAAATACTAATAATCAGTCTATCTATTAAGTGAAACTACTTACTGCAATTCATCCAGGTAAAAATTAGTCCTGAAAAATTGGAAATGGCTGTTAAAATGTGAATTTCTAAACTCTATATTCCTTCTTCATGGAAGGAGCTCCTATGTCTGAATTAATATTATTATATATTATGTATATACATACACACAAACTGCTTTACAATCGGCATGTAAAAAAATAAAATTTAGGGATTAAATTAAATAAAATAACCTTTGAGATTATTGAGGCCCAGGCCTCTCATTTTACAAATGAGAACACTGAAACCCCTAGAGTAGGAACTACCAAGAGAATGCACGTCTTATACTTCCTTTACCAGTAAGTCTAAGATTTATACCACATACTTTGTTGTATTGACTTAGCTATCAAGAATTATTTCAGACTTACTTAAGTAACGTCACCCATGTTGGTTTTTAGTGATATTTTGTCGGTAAAGGTAGATTGGTTCTTTTGAAAATAAGTTATATTTCCCCTCAGAAATTTTCCGATTACAAATCTATTTTAAATGTGTATTATAAAATACTGAAAGTATAACAATAGAAGTGTAATAATGGTTGTGTTAGGATGTTGTATAATTAATTAGGTTTCTTTCTTATTGTATTTCTTCAATGATTTTTGAAATGTCATTACCTCCAGTAAGAGAAATGACTATTGCCTCATCATCCTTTATGATGTTTTACAATAGGACCTGTATATACTTTGCCTGTATTTCATTTGTTTATTCAATGAACATTTATTGAGCACCTGCATATTCCAGGCCCTGTTTTCAGGTTAGGGGATATAGTGGGAACCAAGACAAAGCCCCTGCCTTCCTGGACCTTATTTCTAGTGATGGATCTTACTCTCAGCCTGAATGTCTTCTCCTCTACATGCCTCTTCCATCTCCTTCCCCAAGACCATAGCGACCCATGTCCCTACCAAGTTGATGTAATTAAGAAAAATAAAGTGGCTGAGTGTAGTGATTCACACCTGTAATCCCAACACATAGGACTTAGATACTCAGAAGCTGGGCTGAAAGTCAAGTCTGCACACAGAATCTGTGCTCTATTCAGAAGTGCCTCTGCCTTTTACAATTAAGAATGTTTTGACTGTGCCAAATGTGCCTGTTCCTCTGCCCTAGAAGTGTCCTTCTTGCTTCATGCAAATAGATTTCTGGCAAACCACAGCCCCTCAGTTGACCATTCGTTCATGTTTGAATCTCAGCAAGCCCAATTAAGGTCAAAAAGAAAGTTGCCCTTCATTCCTCCCACCCTTACCTTCAGTCGATAAACACCCACAGATTCCTGGATTCAGTAGACAAATGCCTGCCCCACCCCCACATCAACTTCACAGACAGACCTGCTAGCTTCCTATGTGACTTACTTGAGGGCCCTCAGAGAAACATCAGGTCTCTACCCAGGACTCCCTTATTCCATTCTCTTGCCTGCAGCTGTTTTGTTTGCATAAAGCATAAAATGTCTCCCAGTTGTTCAAGGCTAATTAAAGAAGTAGATAAAATTACCCAGAGTATCTCAGGTTAACACTTTGTTGGCAAAAAATGAAAAAGATTGCTTAATTTCCCCCCCTTTCACAATTGCTTTTTAACAATTTAAGATTTCTAAAGATTTTACTTCAGGCAACTTTATTTCTCTTAAGTGTGCCTAAAGACTTCCTGAGTCAGCTTTCATGTTCCCACATTCATTACCACAAGGGTCTGTGGCAAAGAACTGGATATTTAGCCTAGCAAATTTGCTGATTCCAGACCTGATATGATCGCAATTCCCATGGTAGTTGGATCAGCCCGACAGAGTTGGCCAAAGAAACCCAATAATCATTTGAGATCCCATTTAGCCTCATGAGTTTAAGTACCTTTTGGATTGTTTGATTCTGCTGTACCAAACCTTCAATTAATTACCACGAAGTGATTCTTAATCATTGGTAGAAAAATTAATCTCAACAGAGAGGAGGGGAGCAAACATTCACAAGATGAAATACTATTTTCAGTGTCTGAAACTATTTTCCTTTTCTGTTTAAGATGTTTCTTGAAATTCCTCCTTTAGAGATTTATTCCTTGGTATAAACTGTGCTGATTTAAAATTGCAAATGTATTTGAAAGGGAAAGCATATTAAGCCAAAAGTCAGCAACCTTTTCCTATAAAGGACCAAATAGTATTTGAGGCTTTGTGGGTCACATACTGTCTCTGTTGCAAATTCTTTTTTTTCTTTCCATCTTTCACAACGCATTAAAAGTATAAAAACCATTCTTAGCTTGGGGGCTGCTGGGCCACTGGCCATAGTCTGCTAAGACCTGCATTAAAAACTATAGTGAACTACTCACATATAACTGTAACTTCATTTGTTGATTGCTATATTAAAGACATCCAAAAACTAGGACTTTTAAGAGAAAGTACGTGGAGAGAAAAATAATATTTGAAAACATTTATGTAATGCTATCTGCCATGCACAATTCTAATCATTTCACCTATATTAACTCATTTTGTTGTATAATGGAAGTAATATTATCTCCATTTTACAAATGGGGAAACTGAGATGGAGACTATGTGACTTCCCCAAGCTCACGCAGGTAGTAAGTAAGGGAGCCAGTATTGCAACCTAAGAAGTCAGGCTCCAGAGTCTATGACTGTATTCACAATGCTATGCTGACACTCAGGGAGACATAATACTTTAATTTACGTTAGAAAATACAAATAAGAAAGGGGCAAAAAAATAGTAATAATTTCACTTGTAATTCCATCACCTAGAAATAACCACTATTTATATTTTATTTATATTATTTTGGTTAATATCCTTCCAGAACATATGAAAGAATATAAACCAGAAGAATATAAATAAAATATGTACACTAAGTATTTTAGGCATTGTGGGTGACATATTGTGTAACTGTAACTGAAGCTAAATTACAGTTATATGTGAGTAGCTCATTATACTTTAATGCAGGTCTTATTAGACTGGCCTATATACATATACCCATAGAGTATATTGAATATCTTTATTCAACCCTATGAGGCAGGTATCATAGTTTTGCAGATGAAACTTAGGCTCAGATGAATTAAGTGACTGTGTGTCTTAGTACATTTTTGTGTTGCTATAAAGGATTACCTGAAGCTGAGTAATTTATTAAAAAAAGAGGTTTAATTGGCTCACAGTTCTGCTGGCTGTATTGGAAGCATGGCACTGACATCTTCTCAGCTTCTGGTGAGGGCCTCAGGAAGTTTACAATCATGCTGGAAGGCAAAGGGGGAGCAAGCGTCTCATGTGGCAAGAGGGAACAAGCGGGGGACAGGAGGTGCCACACACTTTTAAACAACAGGGTCTCACAAGAACTTACTCTCTCTTACAAGGACAGCACCAAGAATATGAGGAATCTGCCCCCATGACCCAAACACTTCCCACCAGGCCCTACCTCCAAGACTGGGGATTACATCTCAACATTGGATTTGGAGGGGACAGCCAAACTATATCAAGGCTGTACAAGAAGATTGGTGCCAGCATTTGCTTCTAGAGAGAGCCTCAGGCTGCTTCTACTCACAGTAAAAGGCAAAAGGGCATGCAAAGATCATGTGGCAAGAGAGGAAGTGAGGGGTGGGGGATGCCATGCTCTTTTTAACAACCAGCTCTCATGGGAAGTAAGAGTGACAACTCACTCATTACAACATCAAGCCTGTATCTCTCCCATTATGCCCTACCTCCAACATTGAGGATCATATTTCAACATGAGGTTTGGAGGGTCAAACATCCAAGCAATAGCATTATGTCAGGATCATAAAGCTAATGTTTGTGAAACCAGGATCTGAACCCAAGCTACTGCTTCTAGAACCTGTACTCTTAATCCCTTGCTTATACTGCATTTGAGATTATACTTCGTTGTATAAAAAGTCCTTTTCACCTCAAGCTTATAGAGAAGTCACTTTGTTCTTTAAAAGTCCTTTTCACTTCAAGTTCATAAAGCCCAGGCACATATATTTTCTTCCAGTACTTTCATTATTATTTTTCTTGTTTTTCCTTTAAATCTTTGAATCATCTGGATTTTATTCTGGAATGAGAAATGAAGTATAAATTTATTTTTGTTTCTTTTCAAAATTGCTAGTCAATTGTCCTAACATCATTTAATGAATAGTACTTTATTTCCCCTTTGCTTTGAAATACTACTGTATCATATACAAAATTATAAAGTAATATTTTATTACAATTTTTGGATGACTGCATTCCAGTTGTGGAAATATTACTCAAAGTCTGTTGTGATTGTCTAACTTAAGTGTTGATATGAAGCAAGGAAAGTAGGTTTTAGGCTGATTTAAGAATTTTCCTTTATAGATTATTTTTCTTTTTTAAAAAATTAAAAGGATTCAGTTAAGCATATTTTGGCTCAAACTTTCCAGTTGTTATAGGAGTGTGAAAAATGGAAACTGAGCCTGAAGGAATACTGAATATCTTGTCCAACCTGCCTTATTTATAGATAAGGAAACTGAGGTCCAAAATGGTAAAAACTATTATTTAACAAATAATGTTGCTAATTAGTGACTATTACACAGGATTCTTTCAATTGCAGGTGACAGAAATGCAACTCAAGCTAACTCAACCCAAAAGGGGAAAGAGCACAATTATTTTCTCCTATGGGAAAAAGAGAGAGGCAGAGGTGTCCTCAGGCACGACTTAATCCAGGAATTAAATTAGACCCACCGCTCTCTTTGCATCTCGTCTCAGCTTCTTTCTATACGTAGTCCTAATTTTCTCAGGCTCTCCCATGCAACAAGGTGTATGGCTACCAGTATCTCTAAGGTTGCAACCTTTTTACTGGAAATGTAAAGGAAAGAGAGAAATTATATTAGTCTTTGAACATCAAATCAAAAATAAATATTCAGATTAGCTTCTTTGAGTCATATGACCATCCCATTATTTTGGAGGTGGCAGGATATAATGTAATTGGCAGTTCCAGAAAAACTATCTGGAGTTGGAGAAAGGAAGTTAAGGGAAATAGGTGCTCACTATTACTAGCATGAAGAAAAGGAGGTTGGACAGACAAAAGCATCTACTGTCCACCAGGACAGCTAGAGACCCTGAATTGGAGTTGGGGGTCTTTGATCTTTCCTTCAATCATCTTTCCATTTCTCTATTTATTCATTCAACACATAGTTACTGAGCAGTCTATGAGAATTGTTATTTAGCTGCAAGCAACAGAATCTCCAGTCAATGATGGCTTACATAGCAAAAAATCTAGAGATAGCAGTTA
Source organism: Macaca nemestrina (assembly GCF_043159975.1). Lineage (NCBI taxonomy): Eukaryota > Metazoa > Chordata > Mammalia > Primates > Cercopithecidae > Macaca > Macaca nemestrina. The sequence goes on from NC_092128.1 coordinate 71,472,656, forward strand.
GTTGTTCATGTTGTTTTCTAACACTATGTAGTCTCACCATTTCTCAAGCACACCCTTGCGCTTCCTTGCCTCTGGTCCTTTGTTTGCTCCTCTTCTCTCCATCTCTACTTGTTAGTCACTTAACCCACAGAGCAATACCATCTCTCCCTGAAGCCTTCCCAAATCCACTTCTTTCCCACTTCTGTATAAATCAGAATAAATCTTTCCCACTTCTATATGTATGCAGCACTTTATTCAATCATTATAACACTGAATTCATTCTACCATGTGTTGAAATTAATTTGTTGCATACGTATCGATTTTCTCCACTTTTAGAAAATCCTTGAGGACACAGACTTTTATCCATTTTTGTGGAATACAGGTGTCAACATCCCCCATCCTCTGTCTCTGCCAGCTATACATGCTCCCTGCTGGAGCTAGAATCTAGGACCACTCTGAGTTCTGCTAAAGTAAACCACATCACATATAAATATTAGTGAGCAATATAGACCTCACTGCTGGTTTGTCAAGGGGTTACATACCATACCAAATAGAAAAACAACATTGAGATCTCCTGTTAAACTCACTGGCCCACAATTTCTTCTTACTGACCAATTGGTCCTCAAGCCTCCAGACTTCTCTCCCCATTATTTTGTCCCAATTTAGCTGTGCCCTGGCCCCATCTTCACACTGGCACCCCCAAACCCAGCATCAGGCTCAGCAAAATAAAGTTTCATCTACGTAACAGCCTTGCAGGTTTTATTATCCCCATTTTACAGTTCAGAAAAGGGAGTCACAAAGAGGTTAAATAAATAGCCCCATATCACACAGCTAGGAAGTAGGAACCAGAAATTGAACCCAGGCTATCTAAATCCAGAGCTTGGGCCCTAAAAACTGTACTCTCTAACCTTTATAGAACATAATGCAGTGCCTTCCCTAGCAAGGTATCAATATGTTAGTTGGATTAAATTTACTTGCATAAGAGCATCAGAAACACTCTAGCCTCTTATATTTCTAATTAACTTATGTCATTATGTCATTTTATGTCATTCATGAATATCTAAAGCTTTCTGTTTTTACTAGTATTACATGAATGAACGAATGAATGAACCTACTAATTTATTGACTCTGGAACTCAGATTCCTCATCTGAAAATTATTTTATTGGTCATATAACATCCACCATTATATCGTTGGTTATATAATATCCACCATGTGGGTGCCAGAGAAACCATGAAGTATAAGAAATACTTCCTGCTTTTGACAAGTCTAGTGGAGATATTTACAGTCTGAAAGAAAAGGATGAACCTAGTGATATCAAAGGCCCCTTCCAGCTCTAAAATTCTAAGATTCTATTTAGTGGGAGATTTGCTCACGTTGTACCTAAGTGGTAGACTTTTTATTACAAGGAGACGGCTCATACTTCCTCCCCTCCTAAGTGCACAAATCAGTGCAAAAAGAGTAAATTCTGATACATTTTAAATGACTACTGCCCTTGCTAGGCACTCGAAGAGGAGACAAGTACTGCTTGTCATATAACCACTGAGGAGTGAATAATGTAGGGCTGCCTCAAAGCAAAATAACAAAGAATAAGAGGACTTACTGCACTGCCCCCTGCCAGCCTTCCTCACTGCACTCCTAACTCCACTATGTACTAACCAGTGCCCTCCAGATCCTTTGTATATACTTTACACTAGCCACGCCAGCCAAACATGAAGTGTCCCCTACTCCAGAACTGCCTGTAGAGCTTCCTTCTTCACTTTTACCCATGAGGTGGATGCTTGACTCTTTCACCTCTGTATACTTCATATCCTGTGGTTCTCAAACCTAGCTTCTATTAACATCACCTAGGGAGCTTGTAAACATACAGAAGCCCAGCTCTTCACTGCCAGGGATTCTGATTTCATTGGTTTGACCTGAGGCCCAGATACTGGTCAGATTTTCATTGTTTTTCTTTTTAATTTCCAGCAGATTATTCTAATATGTAGCCAGAATTGAGAACTACTGAACCTTTGAAACCAGAGTTGCTTAATTTTTACCTGCTGGTTAAGCCCTTACTCTGGATTCTGGGGTCAATTCTGATCTCATCCAGGGAGTATTCAAGGATTCTTAGGCCAGCAGCTCAGCAGCTCAACCCTCAGAGCTTAATCCCACTGTGGCCTGGACTCCCAATTGCAGTAATTACAGGCTGTTGTTGTTCATTGTGACTAAGCCTCTGCCCCAAAAGGAACGTGAGTGATAAAAGGAGGAAGAGTTGCTAGGCAGACAAAACGGCAGTTGTTTAATGCCCTCCCACTTCTTTCTGCCCCCCATCCCCTATTCTCAACATTTTAACAAAGTTGTACTGAGTAAATAGTGTCACTTAGTGACAAGCATGCATAGGAAATCGTCTGACCAAACATCTCTTCAGCCATGCTTTATGTCAAGCTGCCAGATAGTTCTCTTTATTTCACTGCATACCTCTTTAGTGATACCTTAATAATCTCTTTCCCACAGATGACTCATCTTTAATCCCCTTCCCTTTCTTTTCCCTCTTTTAACTTGTACCTAGTTAATTCCAGAATCTTCTGCTTTCCTTTGATTCATGTTTACAACCTCTCCCCCAACGCTGACTGTATCATGCCTAAGCATAAGTGGTAAAAATGGTATATTTTTCTTTTCTTTTTTTTTTTTTTTTGAACCCCATATACACTGGAATATCAGTGGTTTATTTAAACCAAAGAAAAAGAAAACTAAATTTTTTTAAAAGTGGAATTTTGATATGAAAATAAAGAACATCTAGTGTCCATAAAAGTACTACTATTTGACACTTGTTTGGCAATCGTTTTTTTTTTTTTTACTACTTTTTTCCCCTTTTTTTTTAACAACACTTCATTGGCGTAGGTTATTCTCAGAACATTAGCACTATCTATAACATTGTTTACATTGGAAATTCTACTCTAAGTACCAAAGTTTTGGAAGCCAGCTCATCTGTAAATTGAGGACTGCATGACTATGCCTAACAGTGTGCTGGGCACCACATTAACTAAGAAATCCACTTTGCCAGTGTCAGAGGGAATTGTCTTTAAGGTTTGCCAAAGGAGAGGAATGCATATGAAGGCAGACTTTAATAGCATATGTTTCTATGGATAAGACTGATGACTGGCCGGGCGCAGTGGCTCGTGCCTGTAATCCAAGCACTTTCGGAGGCTGAGGCAGGTGGATCATTTGAGGTCAGGAGTTCAAGACCAGCCTAGCCAATATGGTGAAACCCCATCTCTACTAAAAATGCAAAAATTAGCTGGGCAGTAGTGGCACACGCCTGTAATCCCAGCTACTCAGAGGGCTGAGGCAGGAGAATAACTTGAATCTGGGAGGGGGAGGTTGTGGTAAGCCAAGATCATACCACTGCACTCCAGTCTGGGCAACAGAATGAGACTCTGTCTCAAAAAAACAAAGAAACAAACAAACAAACAAAATGACCGATGACTTCCCAGCCATCAATGAGGTGTAGGGAGTTATTCTCTTCTTTGCCCTAGCAGAATCTGCCGTATATGATGTTCTTAGTGCCAAGCACTAAGACATAGCACCAGTGAACCCATTAATTACTAAAAGAATCTGTTGAAGCAGTTCCTATTATCATGCCTGGAACTATTCTCAGAAAGGTGCTTTTAAATTTTAAATATTTGTCTAACTAAAGATAAGTACTCCAAAGTATGTTCATTTTTCCTGACATTAAATATAAACCTAACCTTGATTCTGTTCTCTATTTTAACCAGGCAGTGTGATCCTCTGTGAACATTAGCAGAAGACCAAAAAAAAAAAAATAAAATTTTTGAAAGCACATAAACGATTAATTTTTTCTATTATGCAGTGAAGTATATGTTCTGTATTGCCGTTGAAAATAATGCAATCATGATTTGTGATCTGTATGTGTTTTTAGTACATATTCAAATTAGCCATTGTGAATCAAGTATACTAAAATCGTTTAATTAATTGCCTGCATTATTTAAACCCCTACTTAAATTTCTACCCTAGACATATTATTCCTACAGACTAAATTATTCATCTCACCAAACTTTCTAGACTGACAAAGCCACTTGCTTTCTAGCTAAAATGATATTGTGAAAGCGAGTATCTGCTCAATAAATACTTTTTCTTTTATTAAAAGATAAGGGTAAAGAGCCATCATGTCTAAAAATAGATACTTGGAGCTTAAAATCTGTCAGACCATATGTTGTAGGACTCCAAGATCCAGGAAACAAAGACCTTCTCCTGGGGGTATGTATTATTACTATCATTCTAGAAGATTAAGTGCCAGTTCATTTGTATAACTATCCAGTCATGTAAACATCCTCAGAAGAGAAACAGATATGAATTCCTGGGGATGGAGAAGGAAAAACATTAGTGAATTGGCACTGAACTGACCTGCATGCATTTGTGCCTGTGTTGTGAGAATCCATATGAGCATGTGATTTTTTTTCCTAGTATCCTTAAGATTTATTTTCAGGAAAAAAGTTTTACTTTTCTTGTTTCTCATTGAGTCTCAATGAGTGGCAACAAAATATAGGATTTGAGATAGTCTTTGCCTATAAGCAAGATAGCATTTTACAAAGCATTATAGTGTCTTTGTTATTCTTTTTTCCATGTTGAAATTTTAACATTTTTTTCTGTTTTACTTCATTTTTTTATTTGTTTTTGTTTTTTGAGAGAGAATCTTGCTCTGTCACCCAGGCTGGAGTGCAGTGACATGATCATATCTCATTGTAACTAAATTCCTGAGCTCAAGGGATCCTCCTCCCTCAGTCCCCTGAGTAGCTGGGACTACAGATGTACTCCATCATGCCTGGCTAATTTTTTAAATTTTTTGTAGAGACAGGGTCTCACTTTGTTGCCCAGGCTGGTCTCAAACTCCTGGGCTCAAGCAATCCTCCTGCCTCAGCCTACCAAAATGCTAGGATTACAGATGTGAGCCCCTGCCCCGGCCCACTTGTAAAGTTTAAAAACTTATTTTAAAGCTTTGACATAAGTTCTCAAACCTGTTGCCATTAATCTCTAAATATGTCTTACATATATAGTGCACATTTTATAATGTTTTACATATTTTATATGGTGCGCACTTAATCATCTTCAGAAATTTAATTACAATTTGCTATTAGATAATCATTCTGAGACTGTGTACATCGTACATTGAAGCGATGTGGCAGGTACTCAGTTTGGACCACAAACAATTGCAACCTCCAAATGGGATTTGTTTCTACATTAGTAACTATCAAATCTCCACTTCTCTTTAGATCAGAGAGACCCAATTACATTGGCATATTTACAAAGCCAAACACTTTTTAAATGTTGAGGTTGAGAGGTCCAAGTCTTCTCTAATTACTTGGCAATGATTGTGCAGACTAGTTGTAAAGGTAGAAATCTCTATTCTTTTTCAACGAATAAAATAACTCAAGTCTTTTTCAAGTAATGGAGATGGTAGGAAGAGATGAATTTCATTTCAGTGTGTTACTTCTAGGTCATGAGGCCATATTTCTTTTAGTTTTTAAAATTATATGTGTGCGTATATATATTTACATACACATGATACCAAAATATAAAAGCATATACGATAAAAGCTAAATCTCTCTACCTTTCCTCTACTTTTTCCTCTTTTCCCAAAGAGGGAAAAAGTTACTCATTTTCCCTCTTTGGAAGCAAACACTATACCCAGTTTCTTGAAGATTCTTCCAGTGACAACCTATTCATTTGCCAACATACCTGCATAAATTTTCCCTCTTTGTCTCTTTTTCTCTCCCTCTCCCTCACCCCTGACTCTGTCCTTTCACGCACAAGATAGTGTATCATATATTTTGCTCTGTTCCTTGATTTTTCACTCTTGGCCTTTGTTCCAAATCAGTATATATAAAAGTCATTATTCAAGTTAGTGGCTGCATAGCGATCCATTGTATGAATATATCATAATTCATCTAAACAGTCTGTATGATGAGTGTTTAGACATTTTTTCATCTTTTACTATTGCAAATACTCTGCAACAAATATTTTATTTGCATGTACTTTGGGTTGCACATATGCAAGATTATCTATACAATAAATACCTGAGAGTTGATATTATTAGGTCAAAGAGGATAAGCATTTTTAATTTTGACAAATAGAACAAAATTGCCCTCCAGAAAAGTTGTACCAATTTTCATTTCCAACAGTAATGTATGAGAAGGAAGTCATATTTTTGACTCATTTTATATTTGTGTTCAAAAGGAATAAAAGAACAAAATATTCTTTCTACACGTTATAAATGTTAGCAAAATGCAACATTTGAAAGACAGAAAATATAAAGTAAGAGATAGCAACTTGGCTGCACTGTATATAGCAAACATTTCAGTTGGTTGGCAAGCAAGAAAATAATCATGTCATAATATGAGAAACGGTTTTGAATTACAATTTTCAAAACCATGAAAATTACTATATCTATTTCTATTAATATTATTAAAAGTAATAGTTATTACCATAATAATGATAATAATAGAGAAAATATTGTATGGGATACACAAAACTTTGACACATAAAACAAGTATGTCATTAGACTGTGACTTGTTAAAAATCTGTGCTAAAATAATAGACATCATAATATTACAAGACTCTAAATTAGGCCTCAAGTTGATAAATAGATATTCTGGAAGTACGTCTTAAAATTTTTTTAGAAAAAAAAAAAGCACTTAAAGATTGGAAAACTTCAACAGAGTATAAAACTTTTGACCAGGAGGCCAAATACTGTGCTACTTCATAAAATGAAAGAAGTTTTACAAACTTATAGAAATCGTAAAGAAAAATCTAAGCACATAGTTTTGGAGGTAAGAGACTTAAGGAATATTAATGTCCAAAAAAAAAAGGATTCCTCCCTTAATAAAGTTTCTAAGAGCACCAGGTGACTTTTTCACTAAGGAAAATTAAAGTATGCCTTAGCATAATCTAATATTGTCACTTCTGGATATTTGGGATGTTAACAGATAAAAATGTGTTTTTTTATGAAGAATTGACAAAGTAAGATAATAGTGACCTGTTCTATAAAATTTCTGAATAATATGAATTATAATTACAAAATTAAAAACAGAAATCATCTCCTTTATTAAGAAAAGAATTCTCAACCGTCTTTTTGTCATTCACAATTCATTTTGTCAGTCAAAATTAAGGCCTAACTAAAAGTTGATACCACTGTGTGAATTTTTCTTATTACCTTACAGTAATTGGACTAGATATTCAGTGGAAAACCTCATTACTGAAACTCTGTTATTAAAAGTGGGTGAATGAATCATTTTTATTTATCCACAATATTTCTGCATATTTATGGGATATGTATGATATTTTGCTACATGAACAGAATGTGTAATGATCAAGTCAGGATATCATTTTTATGTGTTGGGAACATTGTAAGTCTCTTCTTCTAGCTATTTGAAATGTGCACTGTGTTCTTGTTAACTATAGTTACCCTCTCTGCTATCAAATATTAAAACTTATTCCTTCTATCTAACTCAATGTTTGTACCGATAAAAGAAAAACTTCAGCCAAATTAAATTTAAAGGAGTTTAATTGAGCAATGAACGATTCACAAATTGAGCACCCTGCCATGCCAGAGTAGAGTCAGAGACTCCAGCGTAGTCACATGGTGGGAGAAGATTTATGGACAGAAAAAGGAAAGTAACATACAGAAAACTGAAATGACGTAAAGAAACAGTCGGATTGGTTACAGGTTGGCACTTACCTTATTTGAACATGGTTCCAACAGTTGGCTACATTTGATTGGCCGAAACTCAGTAATTGGCACAAGTAGGCTTCGGTCTGTTTACAGCTCCACTAGTTATAGCTCATGATGTACATATAAACCTTTAAGCTGAACTTAAACATGTACGGAGGCAGCTTTAGGCTAATCTTGATTTAACAGTGCCCATTAACCAACCTCTCACATTCCCTCTTTCTGCCAGAACAAATAGTTTAAAGACAGTCCCACACAGCTAGTTATTAAATTTATTATAAATTGTGTCTACAAGATAACAAAGGAAACAATTTGGTCAAGTAACTACTGGTCAAGTCAGTTAAACATAGTTAACATAGCTTTGGGCATAGCCTAAGCCTCCTATGCTTGAAGATTAAATGCGAAGTGGTGCATAAAGTACTCAGCATGGTGACCAGGGCATATTGAGCACTCAATAAAATCCTTACTATAAAAACAAAAACATGCCGGGTGCGGTGGCTCATGCCTGTAATCCCAGCACTTTGGGAGGCCGAGGTGGGTGGATCGCGAGGTCAGGAGATCGAGACCATCCTGGCTAACATGGTGAAACCTCGTCTCTACTAAAAAAAAAAAAAAAAAAAAAAATACAAAAAATTAGCTGGGCATGGTTGGGGGCGCCTGTAGTCCCAGCTACTCAGGAGGCTGAGGCAGGAGAATAACGTGAACCCGGGAGGCAGAACTTGCAGTGAGCAGAGACTGTGAGCCACTGCACTCCAGCCTGGGCAAGAGAGCGAGACTCCGTCTCAAAAAAAAAAAGAAAAGAAAATAAACAAAAAACATAAAACAAAAACATGAAACCAGTCAAACCAGTCTTTTGACATCATAAAGATAAACTGTCATTTGACTGAATTTTTCATATTTCACACAAATATTTTTCATGCTATAATCTCAGCCCTAATCTCAAATGACAGAGAAAAAGGTAGCAAAAACACTACTTTATAGTAGTTCTTTAAAATTAATTATGTAACTCTGTGGCATGTTTCACCACAACAGATGAGTCAAAAAACATGACTCCTATAAAGTAGCATTAATCTCACATGAAAATTAAATAGTACTGTTCTTTAAGAATGAACAAGAAATGCACTGAAATGATTGAACACTTGTGTTTAATACTAATATTAAGTATTCTATCCTTATTGACTCACAATAGCATGGTCATTATCATCATCATCATTATCATCATCATTTCTAGCATCAGCATCATATGTGATACCAAAGCATTAAGTAATTTTTAAGCTTAAATGATCAATTCTCCATCCTATTGTCTTTTCAACACTGATTTTATTGCTGCAGCTACTTGATGTTGGGCATCTTTAGGTTCTGGAACTTTACACACTCGTATCTTCTCTCTGAAGAGTTAACATCACATACAATTCAGGAGTACAAAGAGAACTGATTATGTATTTCTTCAGATAAACAAGTCTTCTTGTACAAATGTAGAAGTCAACCCCTGGATTTCTGAAATAATACATCTTGAATGTTCCCCAGATGCTGCTACCATGGCGACAGACTAACTGGTAACATTCTGGAGTGCTTTACTGTAATGGCTGGTTCTGTTATTTCTTAAAGCAGAGAAATGGTTTTAAAAAGTAAAAGACTAAAATGAAATATTTCCCAAGTTGTTGCCCCTTTTTTCTGTTTATCTACAATGCTGTCTCAGCAAAACACAAAATCTACACCAAATTAATATCCCACAAAAATTTCTCATGTGTAATTTCTATGGTTTTCTTCCTTCTTATATTAGTCTTTAAAAAGTCATTGAATTCATTAATGAACAGGATATTTAGCTACCCTGACAACCAATATCTTTACAATCAATTAAAAATCATCCATGCTGGTGTCTAAATTCAGTTGTTAATATATCCATTAAAAAAACAGGGTGAAGTGTTTGTTTTCCAAATTAAGTTTTGTTTTTTGGGGGTTTTTTTGTTGTTGTTTTTTTTTGAGACGGACTCTCGCTCTGTCGCCCAGGCTGGAGTGCAGTGGCCAGATCTCAGCTCACTGCACGCTCTGCCTCCCGGGTTTATGCCATTCTCCTGCATCAGCCTCCGAGTAGCTGGGATTACAGGCGCCTGCCACCTTGCCCAGCTAGTTTTTGTTTTTGTTTTTTTTTTTGTATTTTTAGTAGAGACGGGATTTCACCATGTTAGCCAGGATGGTCTCGATCTCCTGACCTTGTGATCCACCCATCTCGGCCTCCCAAAATGCTGGGATTACAGGCTTGAGCCACCGCGCCCGGCCATGTTTTGTTTTGTTTTGTTTTTGAGACAGAGTCTCGCTCTGTCACCCCGGCTGGAGTGTGGTGACACAATCTCAGCTCACTGCAACCTCCGCCTCCCGGGTTCAAGGGATTCTCCTGCCTCAACCTCCCCAGTAGTTGGGATTAGAGGCACCCACCACCATACTCGACTAATTTTTGTATTTTTAGTAGAGACAGTGTTTCACCATGTTGGCCAAACTGGTCCTAACCTCAAGTGATCACTCCTGAAAAGTGATCTGCCCGCCTCAGCCTCACAAAGTGCTGGCATTATAGATGTGAGTCACTGTGCTCAGCCATGTTTATTTTTTATTTATTTATTCATTTATTTTTGAGACAGAGTTTTGCTCTTGTTGCCCAGGCTGGAGTGCAATGGCAGGATCTCGGCTCGCTGCAACCTCCGCCTCCCAGGTTCAAGCAATTCTCCAGCCTCAGCCTCCCCAGTAGCTGGAATTACAGGCACTCACCATCGCCCGCTACTTTTTTTTTTTTTTTCTGAGACAGAGTCTTGCACTGTCGCCCAGGCTGGAGTGCAGAGGCCCGATCTCGGCTCACTGCAACCTCCATCTCCCAGGTTCAAGCAATTCTCATGCCTCAGCCTCCCAAAGTGCTGGGATTACAGGCGTGTGCCACAGCATCCGGCCTAATTATCTTTGAAGCAAACATTATCAAAGAAAGAAATTAGCCAGACATCTAATTAAATTTCCTTTACACTTTGCAAAAAGATTCTCACATAAGATTACAATGATTAACTTTCTATAAAAATAACTGCAGGTAATGAGTGCTTTATATACATTAACTCATTTAAGTCTTATGATAACCCTAAAAATTAGAAATTATTATCTTTTCTTTACAAATGAGGAAATTGCAGGTCAGAAGAATTAAATAACTTGTCTACTACAGTTATACAGTTAGTAGTAAGATTGAGGCAGAGCTGGACTTGCAACTAGATCTACTCCAAATACTATGATCACTTATATGTGAGTGAAAGCAAAGATATTGTGTAGATATTCATCTCCAGAGAAAAGAAAAAAGCCAGAAGAAATTAATTTGAGGCTGGGTGCTGTGGCTCAAGCCTGTAATCCCAGCACTTTGGGAGGCCAAGGTGGATGGATCACCTGAGGTCGGGAGTTCAAGATCAACCTGACCAACATGGAGAAACCCCATCTATACTAAAAATACAAAATTAGCTAGGCGTGGTGGTGCATGCCTGTAGTCCCAGCTACTCAGGAGACTGAGGCAGAAGAATCGATAGAACCTGGAGGCAGAGGTTGTGGTGAGCCGAGATAGCGCTATTGCACTTCAGCCTGGGCAACAAGAGTGAAACTCCGTCTCAAAAAAACAAACAAACAAAAAGAAGTTGATTTGAATTATGATAGGGAGCATTGAAGCTAGCTTATAGAGAGTGCTATGTTATCAATGAGGATGAGATGTGGAAAGGAAGCACTCAGGGAGTTACAAAGGTACTGGTAGTGCTCCCGTTATTAAATTGGGTGGTGGTTTCACTGGTGCTCATTATGTCACCATACTTTATCCCTTATGTATGGGTTACAATATCAGTGCATATTAAAATATTATGTAACAAAAATATTTTTAAAAATTTATCAGAGAAGTGAGTTATTGAGTAATATTGTGAAGTCTTTGTCTACGTATCTTAAAAAATAAAAACCAATATTCTTTTCCTCTGAGTACCACATAATCCATGACAGGGTTGAATGCTACCATGGCACACACAGAAGTCCTGACTGTACACTTAACTGCCATTACTGTTTCTTTGCTATTTCTGTGTTAGAACTCAAATGACTCCACTGGGTATTAGAGAAAATCTGCCCTTACAATAGGATTAGAACAAAAATCTCAAGAGGATCAGTTCTTCCAGGAAGGTCATTTTGATTCAAGTGGACAACTTGAATTTGGATTATAGCCTTTGAGTAATTCCTATTACGCCAACAGCTGCCTTTCCTTGATATTAATGTACTAGACTGAATTTTTAGAATGGCAAACCATTGCGACATCATGTTAAAGCACACATATGTCCATGTTCTCAAAACTAGTAGTTTGTCTCTGTTAGCTGATGTGTTCTCTCAAAGTGACCCCAATAAAAACTGATTAATTCATGATTATTTTTTCAGTTCTATCCTGTTCTCACAGATATCTGATAGGCCAATTGATCTTATTCATTTATTTTTATTGTAAAAGCAGTCATGCCTATGGTCAGAAAAATTTCACCCCGAATGCCACTTTTCAGAGGTAACCATTGTCTCTTACCATCCATGTTTAGTTCCTTTATTATTTCCATAACTTTAAGTGACATTTCTCTAATATTATTATTATTGTTATTATTATATTGACACAGTCTTGCTCTGTCACCCAGTCTGGAGTGCAGAGGCATGATCTCAGCTCACTGCAAACTCCACTTCCTAGGTTCAAGCGATTCTCCTGCCTCAGCCTCCTGAGTAGCTGGGATGACAGGCATGCACCACCATAGCCAGCTAATTTTTGTGTTTTTAGTAGAGATGGGGTTTCACCATGTTGACCAGGCTGGTTTCGAACACCTGGCCTCAAGTGATCCCCCGCCTTGGCCTCCCAAAGTGCTGGGATTACAGGTATGAGCCACCACACCAAGCCTATTTATTGATTTTAGATTAACTTTTTACATCTTAAGTTTTATGTTTATCAAAATTCATTTATATAACTTAAGAAATCAAATAGTACTATTAAATTGATAATGGACAGGAGCCTGCGAGGGTCCTATTCCTCTCAATCTCTCATGCCCAGCCTCCAGATTTAACTTCTTTCAGCTCTTTTATCTCTTACTTTAGCTATTTACACTTATATTTCTAGCTAACATGCATATAGTGCTCTTTTAATTCCATGTTAGGTATTTATTTATCAATTTCTTATGATGAAAAATTTCGATTGGCTCCTGTACATCATTTCATCACATTCTTATCTAACCCAACCTTACATTTTTGGTCAACTCAGTATTCATTTTACATATGCACATATTGTTCATAACTAAGCCACAAAGTGTTATTTATTTATTTATTTATTTTAGCGACAGGGTCTTGCTCTGTCTGTTGCCCAACCTAGAGTGCAGTGATATGATCATAGTTCACTGCAGCCTCAAACCCATGGGATCAAGGGATCCTCCCACTTAGCCTCCTGCACAGTTAACAGTACAGGTGCACAACACCAAGCCCTGCTAATTTTTTTTTTTTTTCCGATAAAGACAGGATCTCACTCTGTTGCCCAGGCTGGCCTCAAACTCCTGGCCTCAAAAAATCTTCCTGCCTTGTTCTCTCAGAGTGTTGGGATTACAGGTGTTAGCTACCGTGCCAGACCCGTCTATTACCATCTTTTCCACAAAATCTCCAATAGGACTGTAGAAGTTCTCTCATTAAGAACAAATATATCAGGGGAGCTCTCAGTTCTGGTTTTGTTTTTTTGGAGACATCTTTTTTGGAGTCCAGGTCCTCCTGCTCCTGTCAACTGGTTGCTCTCTAGACCTTCTGCATGGCAACAGCCTAAAGTTTTCCCTAATTATCATCTTGGGTTTTCCCTTTGCCTTTCCTCTATGTTGAAATCCTTGTTTCCTGGAAACTATGTCTTCCTATTTCTTGATTTTCTTCCTCATTTTAGTGGACATATATCATCTGATAGCTTCCTAAGTTCATGAGAACAAAGTTTTTGAAATCTTGCAAATCTGAAAGTGTCTTCAATTGACCTCCATGCCCTATTATGTTTGACTGGATATATAATCCAGGGATGCTGCAAATCATTTTTCCTTAAATTTTTAAGGTCTTGATCTTTTGTCTTTCACCGTCCAATGTTGAGAAGCATGGTGCCATTCTGATCCCTGAATCTGTTGTTGTTGTTTTTTCTCTATAGGACCTTTTATAAAACATTCATTTATTTACAAATATTTATTGAACAGCCATTACTGTACTAGGGTCTGTTTTAGATGCCGGGGATTACAGCATTGAAAAAAAGAAAGGCACACATTCCTGCCTTTGTGGAGCTTACATTCTAGTGGGGGAGACACATAATAAATAAGATAAATAAGTAGAACATATAGTATATTAGGTAGTGATAAATACTCAAGAAGAAAAGGAGAATATGTAGTGTCAGGGGTAGAAATTTGGATAAGGGCCTTACTTAAAAGAAAACTTTAAGTAAAGACTTGAAGGTAGTAAAGTACCAAGCCATGCTAATATCCAGGGAACTTCCTTTCTGGGCAGAAAGAACATTCAGTGCACAGGCTGTGAGACAGAAGTGTGACTGGTTTGTTTGAGGAACAAGAAGCACTTGTTAGGGAAGCCAGTGTGGTTGGAGCAAAGTGAATAAGGTGAAAGAAGGCAATGAGGTCAGAGCAATAAGATGGGCCAGATCATGTGAGGAAATCAGTTTATACTCTACAAGAGATGAGAGGCTATTAGAGAATTTTTAGCAGAAGTGGGACTAATCTGACTTTGGCATCAAGCAAAAGAATCGCCTGACAGAAGAGGTAGGGGTGAGCACTTAGAAAGCTATTGCAGTAATCCAGGTGAGTGGCAATGGTGGCTTGCACCAGAGTGAGGTAGTGGAGGTGTGAGAAATGGTCAAATTCTGGACATATTCCAAAGGTAGAGCTAACAGTATTTGTTGACTTAATGCATGTAGAAAGTGAGAGAAAGGAGTCAAGCATGAAAAGGTTTTGGCCTGCAAAAAGAAAGAAAGGAGTTGCCCTTAGCTAAGGATGGAGAAGTCTATGAGAAGAACAGGTTGGAAGATGTATCTGTAGCTCAATTCTGTTCATATGAAATCTGAGATGTCAACTGGAGATATCACATAGACAGTCTGGGAGAAGTCCAAGCTAAGATATAAATCTAAGACTTCTGAAAGTATCAATGGTATTTAAAGTCTTGTGATTGGATAAGACCACCCAGAGAGTGTGAGTAGGTACAAAAGTCCAAGGCACTCCAACATTTAGAGGTTGAAAAGATGAAAAGGAATCAGGAAAAAAAAAAAGACAGAGAAGGAGCAGCCAGAAAATTAAGACAAAAACTAAGTGTAATGTGCCCTGGAAGTCAAGTGAAGAAGAGTCTCAAGGAGGGGAGAGTGATTATCTGTGTCAAAAGCTGTTGATAAATCAAGGAAGATGAGGCCTGAGAGACAGCCATAGATTTAACATCATGGAGGTCATCAGAGACTTTAGGTAGAGCAGTTTTGATGACATGATAGCGATTATGATTACATGAAAACATGATTACAGTGGGTTTAAGAAAGAATGGGTGGATGGGTGGAGAGAAATTGGTAATGGCTAGAGTGTTGCTGAAAAGGGAAACAAAAATGGAGCAGAAACTGGAGACGTGGGTTTAAGAAAAGGCTGGCTTTATATACACACACACAGAGAGAGAGAGAGAGAGAAGAGAAGAAGAGAATTGCTGGAGCAACCTCCTTGAGTAGGCAAGAGGGGATGAAATCTAATGTACAAGTGGAGAAATTGGCCTTTGCTAGGCGAGTTCACCCAAAGTAACAGGAGAAAGCAGAACATGGGCCCCCGTGATGCAGGTAGAAGGATACTGTGGTGGTGGAAGTTTGTATAAGATCTCTTTTAGTTGTTTCAAAACCTTTCTTAGCAAAAGACATTGTTAGCTTAAAGGGAGGAAGCTGGCAGAGTTGGAGTTTGATGAGAGCGGAGATGGTATGAGGTGGTCACTAGGAGCAAGAATGAACCTTGGAAATACGGCATGAGTAAAACAGCATTAGACCAGAATGTCTCATTCTAATTCTTGGGATTAGTGTCATTAAAATTATGCTAGTCAGTGTGGTTTTTCCGCAGTTTTATTCAACTGTGGCAGGGAGTACAGACAAAGAGTGAGCTTTGAGTTGGACTTAATCCAAGTTGTGGTTTTCTCAAACAAGGACAAAGAAGGAAAAAAGGCAAGGGAGATGAAGGCACAAGATCTCTTTATACCCAGAGTTCTGTAATTTTTCCGTGATTTCCTTAGTATAGGACATCTCTCATTCATTGTGCTAGACAATCTGTGGGCTCTTTCAAAGTGGAATTTCATTCTATTTAGTTCTGGAAAATTCTCTTGCATTATTTCTTTCATAATTTATCCCCTCCACCTTCTCTGTTATCACTTTCTAAAACCTCTACTAGCTAGGCCTCTAATTTTCTTATTATTTCTCATCTCTGCCTTGTTTTGTTTACTTCCTGGGTAATTTCCTAAAGGTTATCTTCCAGCTCTTCTATTGAGTTTTGTTTTTTTTTTTTTTTTCCACTACTCTGTTTTGTTTTCCAAGAGCTTGTTCTTGGTCGTTGAATATTACTTTTTTATAGCCTATTGTTTTTGCTTCAAGTGTGCAATCAATATCCTCTCTTTATCTCTGAAGACATACCATTTATGTACTTAAAAATGTTTTTCTTCACGCTGCACTGTCTCTGTTTTCTCTAAGTTTTGGTTTCAGTTTATTTTGGCATCTGTTTTTTATATTAAAAGTTTCCTTCAAATGTCTGGTGCTTCTTTTTTTAAAATCTCTCTCTCTCTCTCTCTCTCTCTCTCCCCCCGCCCCCCGTCTCTGTGTGTGTATGTGTGTGTGCGCAAGTGTGCGTGTGTGTGTGTGTGTCTCACAGTGTCTTGCTCTGTCACCTGGGCTACAGTGCAATTCCATAATCATATCTTACTGCAACTACCTCTGCCTCCTGAGCTCAAACAAGCCTGCCACCTCAGCCTGCCAAGTAGCTGGGACCATAGGTGCACACCACCACACCCAGCTAATTTTGTAGAGTTGAGATTTCACCATGTTTCCCAGGCTGGTCTCAAACTACTGGGCTCAAGCTATCTTCCTGCCTAGGCCTCCCAAAGTGCTGAGATTACAGGCATGAGTCATCACGGCTAGCCTATCTGGTGGTTCTTGATTATCTGTTTGCTTGTGTGTACATTGGCGGTGTTTATTGATAAGTGGGTTCCTCTAAGAGTGATGTGCCAGGACTATTGAGTCAGAAGGCCTCCAAAAAGGACCTTCTCATCTTGTCTCAGGCTGATCCATTTCCTCAGAGAGGATTTCTGGCAACATTGTATCTGGGAGTATATGTCTAGCCTAAAGAGTTCTGGAAGCCAAGAAGGAAAACAGAGGCAGGGAGGTTTACTGACTCTTCTATCAGTTTGACACCCTACCCCTAATCTCAGCTGTACCTGATGTCTCCAAGACCAGAGCCTCTCTAATTCAAAATTTCTAGATGCACTCCCAGAAGACTTCTGTCTTTTCCCGAAATGACTTTGCTCTTCTGCAGACAATGGGGATTTCAGATTTATTTTTATCTACTAAATCTTTTACTCAGATCAACTTTCTATCTTCTAAAATCTTTATGATATCTCTGGCTTGATGTCATCTCCTGTCACATTCCTTTTATCCTTTAAGGTTTATATCTTCTTAAAGGCCAAAGCTTCTATTTATGCCTTTTGGTGAAGCTTATTCCATGCTCTTCCCTGACTCCACAGTGGAGAAGACTTAATATTGGAGATAATAAAAGTTAGAAGTCCCAAGAAAATGGCCATCTATATTAATCATAGACTGGCACTATAGATTTAATTCTGTCCCCCCAAAAGATGTCAGAGTCCCAATACCTAACCTGTGAATGTGACCTAACTTAGAAATATGGACTTTACAGACAATCAAGTTCAAATGAGGTCGTTAGGGTAAGCCCTAATCCATTATGACTGTGTCCTTATAAAATGAGAAATTTGGACACAGATACAGAGACAGACACGAATGGAAGACGGATTATGTGAAGTCACTCAGGGAGAATGCCATGTGTCAATAATAGCAGAGACTGAAGTATTACATCTATAAGGCAAGGAATGCCAAAGACTTCCAGCAAATAGTGAGAAGCTAGGAGAGAGGCATGGAACAAATTCTCACAGCCCTGAGATGGGACCGACCCTGCTGACACCTTGATCTCACACTTCTACCCTTCATAACTGTGAGACAATACATTTCTATTGACTAGGCCACTCGGTTTGTGGTTCTTTGTTATAGCTGCCCTAGCTGACTAATTTACCGGATGTTGGGAATGCATGAGCTCAACTCTTCCTACTTTTCTCCTTTGCCTTATTTTTCCAGCAGAGAGGATAGAAAATGAATGGCAAACAATCTGGGTGAACTACCAAGGCAAGATGGAGCTAGACTGAACAGAGGAGACTGAGGTTAGATAATTATAAGGAAACTGAGATTTGTAGTCTCTGACATTCATTCTGATACCTTTGAACACTGGCTGGCACCAGAGTCCTGGTAAAAATATTAGTCTCATTAGCTGGAGTGTGGAGACACATGCCTGTGGTCCCAGTTACTCAGGAGGCTGAGGCGGGAGAATCGCTTGAACCTGGAAGGCAGAGGTTGCAGTGAGCTGAGACCGCACCACTGCACAGCCTGGATGACAGAGCAAGACTCTGTCTCAAAAAAAAAAAAAAAAAAAAAAAAAAAAAAAAAAAAAAAAGATTAGTCTGTTGTTCTCCTGTTCTTTCTGAATTTTTTTCCTAACCACGTCTCTTTTCTGACCTTTGGCCTTCATTCAGTCGATGTCCAAAATTTTTCCTTTCAACCACAGACCTCTCCTCTCATGCTCAAAATTTCTATCTTTTTTCCATCAAATAACTCATCCCCTACTTCTTCAATAACACTACTACTTCCTTGGAGATAGCTGCTTTTTATGGGTGGTGATCTGATTTAAAGTGAATGACTGATGGAATTTAAAAGAGAGATAGGTTTGGGCTTCAGGACCCTTCAGTGTTCTTTGCTGATTACCTTTCTTGTTTTTTTCTGAAGTAGCTGTAGTAAAGTGCTGTAGTGACTCAGAGCTTGGTTTGAATTCCGGCTCTGTCAGTTATTATCCACGTGATAAAACAGAAAACATTTCAATGCTCTCAGTTTCCATTTCTTTATTTGTGAGAATTATTGGCCAATAAAGTTTTTCTCACAGGGTTTTAGTGAGGATTAAATGAATAATATAAATAAAACCCCTAGGCAGTGCCCTGTGCTGTACAAGCATAAAATGAAAGCTAACTTTCATACCTAAGCATTTATCTTATGCAGTTTAACCCAGAAGAAGGAGCATGAAATCAGTCCTGCCCTAACAAACTATACCCCTCCATTCATCACTACTTTCCATGTCTTTGTAAGAAAAATTCCACAGGGAGTCTGTAAAACTAAAGAAAATTACTGAGGCTCATCTCAAACAATTTAAAGGTTTATTTTGTCAATGTTGAGGATATGCCTGGGAAAAAGAGACACGATTCATAATAGGATGTGTGGCCTATATGTTTTCCAAAGAGGATTTGAAGCCTTCAATATTTAAAGGGGGAAAAATGGGCAAGAGGGGAAAGGGGAAAGAAAATAAAAGAGGGAGGATGTGGTCAAATGCTTGTGAGGCTTTAGTTAGAACTCACTGAATCCACATGTTGCATGTGAAAAAAGGAAAGTAGATGGAAGAGTCAATTATGAATTCCTCTAGTGCTCAGTGAATCTGCATTTTTACATGAGATAATCATAAAGTAGGAGAAGCAGTCAAATATGCTTTTGTCTTAGATGAACAGAGGGATAACTTCTAGCCCTGTCTTTGTCTCCTACTTGCGAATATAAGTTGTTATTTACATTGTCAGGGTGAAATTCAACAGAACTCAGTTTTAGGGAATTATGAGGGAAGCCTTCTGGGGAGATATGTGGCCTTCTAGTCAATGTCTTTGCAGCTATCAATTTAGGAGCAAAAAGACAGCCTAACTTTTCTTCTTGCCATAGTGAGTTTGAGGTCCTGAGATTTAATTTTCCTTTCATGTGTCATAACTTAAAGATCATGGTGGGTCCAGGGCATTGTGGATATTCCTAAACTCCAGTTGGAATCTTTGTGAGTGGACAGCATCCTGCTGGAGCAATTTTCCTATCTTGATGAATGTAGATCTTAATTACAATCACTTAATGTCCTGTGTTATAGACATAGATAATATGAGACCCTTTGGGTTATTCTGTATCTCCCCAAGATGTGTCTCAGAACTGAATCTCATGAATAAATGTGGGATATCAGCTTCATGTCTTTTTCCCTACCTACGTCTCATAAGGAAGAGAATTTGCATTTAGCTATATGACTTGCTGAGCAACAAGCACATTAAGATTTTAAAATAAAATGAAGTTTGCTCCCAAGCCATTTTCTTTTCAATAACTCCTTTAATGTATTTAATCCCCCCCCTTTTTTTTACATTTTAGAACTATTCAAAAGATTCAAATGCTTCAGTATCTGTGGTCACACCTTCCTTGTTATTTTAACCCACTATCTAGCTTAGTTGCTCATGGAGAAGAATCATTAGTATCTTTTACACTTTGGGAATCATTGAAGAAATAATAGTTTTTCAGTAATCAAGCAACTTACTACATTTTATGCTTTTTGTTGATCATTACTGTCTAGTTTTGCTGCATTCTTAAATGTTTATATGATCTAAATAATTGAGGCATGGCCACTAAACATATATCTATGTAAGACTTATGTAAGAAATTAAGAAGAATTCAATAGAGCAACAATTCTTTACTCCTATCTCTTCCCATTCCCTGACCTGCAGAAAAGGAATGGCAAACTGTAAATGCTATTTCTATTTTTTGAGAATGAAGGAAGGAACTTAGAATAATAGTGAAACTTCATGACCTGATCAAGAACTATATTCAGTTAAAATATTTTTTGGGAGTTTTCCTGAAACTTCTTTAGGCAACTGGGTGAGGAGGAGGACAAGGCTAGTCTCTATTTCTGTGGCTCTACTAAATGTTTTCTCCAAAAGCCTCCGAATTTTTTCTTATTTGGAAGAAAGGTTATTTAATCTTTTGAAACCACTTTCTCATGGAATAGTTTTAATCAATGTTTTGGCAATTATGCTATCACTGTCTTTCAAAGAGTAAAAGAATAAAATTGCAAAACTGAAAATATTCTAGTTATCTTTAGAAAGTTTCACTGTAGATATTATACATCATCTTCTGAATTATCTGAGACTCTGTAATTATCTTATTAACAAATTATAACTGATCATTATTCTCAGATCTTTTTTTCCAGATTTATTGAGGTATAATAGACAAATATTATTCTAATATCTTATACAAGGTTTTACCACCATTTAAATACTAAGATGAGGACAGATTATGGAATGTGTTAAGCTACAGAATTGCAGTGTAGTCCACGCAAACTGTGATTATTAGCCACAATATCTTCCTTCAGTTCAAAGTAAGATTGTCTTTTAATTTTTATGAGGAACTCTAGTTACAGTTTATGAGAACACCCCACGAGGTCAGAAATTGTCAAGATTCTTTTCATATATTTGTTAGGGGAAAAAAATCCCTACTTTAAACCCAGTAAAATTATCAAGCATTGTCCTGTGGTGACAGGGGGAAAGGAAACATGGCCATGGTTAAGGGCACTAATCTTAGCTGTCTGACAGACCCAGGACCAAAGTCTGCCTCTACAAAAGTTGCTCAACCTCTCTGAAACTGAGTCTCCTCATACCAAAATGGAAATAATACATTCCTCATAGAGTTGTTAGGATTATGTATAAAAAGTTTAGTACGTGACTGATAGATACTTGGAAGGCACTCAACGAGTATTAGTTCTCACAATTATTTTTATGGTATGCAATTTGAACTTTTTCAGCATGCATAATTTCCTCTTATTTTAGCAAATATTATTTTATTTTATTTTAGAGACCAGATTTCCAGAAGCTATGTAACATCTTGTTCTTTACTCATATTTGTCCTCTTGTTTACCTTTAAAACCAACACAACTTTTATAAGTGTACATTCTAGTTTATCAGTACTAATATTTAATCAATAACAAGGTACAGTTCCTTAATATGCCTTTTCCCTCATGTCAATGCTTCCGTGACAAACTATTTTGGGTCATTGTAGAATCCCATTGGGTGAGATGTAGAATGTAACAAATCACATAATATGAAATTGTTATATCACTAGTGTCATTCAAAACTCCAAGTAAAATGTATTTTTCATTTTCTTGACTAACCCAACTAGGGTAGCTAAAACAAATAGTTTATTTTTCCTACATAATGAGAAATCGAGGTGGACAATTACTGTAGTGGTTCAACGACTTAGCACCGTTATAGTATGTCTGCATTTCTCTTGGTCTTTCTGCACAGACACAAATGAAAGTGGCAACTCCAGGAATACTGTCTAGGAAGAAAGGGGAATGGCTGAAGGGTATGTTAGCTACCTCTCTTCCTTTTTTAAAAATTGTGATATAATTTATATGGAATAAAATTAATATATCTTAAATATACCAATCAACGAATGTTGACAAAGGTATATACACTAATGTGGTCATTACATAAATAAACATGTAGAACATTTTCATCACTACTGAAATTCCCTTGTGCTCCTTTACAGACAGTCCCCTTACCTGTTCCAGAAGCAACTATAGTTCTAATTTCTATAAGTAAAGGTTTGTTTTATCTATTTTTAAATTTCATAACAATTAAATCATACAGTATGTATACTTGTCTGGATTTTTTCACTCAACATAATACTTTTGAGATTTTCATATGTGTATCAATAGTATATTAGTCTGTTTTCACACTGCTATAAAGAAATACCTGAGACTAGGTAATTTATTTTAAAAAGAGGTTTAATTGATTCACAATTATGTATGGCTAGGGAGGCCTCAGGAAACTTACAATCATGGCCAAAGGCAAAGAATAAGCAAGTACCTTCTTTACTAGGTGGTAGGAGAGAGAGTGCATGAAGGGGGAACCACCAAACACTTGCAAAACCATCAGATCCCAGCACTTTGGGAGGTTGAAGTAGGCGGATTGCTTACAGCCAGGAGTTCGAGACCAGCCTGGCCAACATGGTGAAACCCCTCTCTACTAAAAATACAAAAATTAGCCAGGTGTGGTGGCATGCACTTGTAATCCCAGCTACTTAGGAGGCTGAGACAGGAGAATCACTTGAAACCTGGAGGTGGAGGTTGCAGTGAGCTGAGATTGCACCACTGTACTCCAGCCAGGACAACAGAGTAAGACTCCCATCTCAAAAAAAAAAAAAAAAAGAAAAAAGAAAAAGAAAGAAAAGAAAAGAACCCCTCAGATCTCATGAGAACTCACTCATTATCATGAGAATAGCATGGGGAAACCATCCCCATGATCCAGTCACCTCCCACCAGGTCCCTCCCTCAACATGTGGGGAATATGGGGATTACAATTTGAGATGAGATTTGGGTGGGGACACAGAGTCAAACCATATCAAACAGATTGTGCCTTTTTATTGTGAGTATATTCCACTGTCTATTCCTTTCTTATCAGGATACCAAAAGCTTTTCTAGAAACTTTCCTAGTAAATGTATACTTGGATCTCTTGGGTCATATCTGGTCACACAGTCACTGCTTGCTGCAAAGGAGGCTAGGAAAGCATTTGTGTTTCTAGCTCCTATCATAGGGGACTACAAAGGAGAATCAGACTGAGAATGACTTTTGAGTAGCCAAACAACATCCACCAAAATGAATTTCACAGTTTTCAATTATATGATGAAACTTAGATTTTATTCTTTCTATTAAAAAGTACTGATTATCTTATTTATATACTACTATTATTATTTGATATATGCATATGTGGTGAGGCGTGGTGGCTCACGTCTGTAATCCCAGCACTTTGGGAGGCCGAGGAAGACAGATCACCTGAGGTCAGAAGTTCAAGACCACCCTGGCCAACGTGGTGAAACCCTATCTTTACTAAAAATACAAAATTAGCCTGGCATGGTGGTACATGCCTGTAGTTCCAGCTACTCAGGAGGCTGAGGCAGGAGAATCACTTGAACTCGGGAAGCAAAGGTTGCAGTGAGCTGAGATTGCGCCATTGCACTCACACTTGGTCCATAAGAACAAAACTCCGTCTAAAAAAAAAAAAGAAAGAAAGAAATATGCAGATGTATATTTCAAGGTAAATGTAAGTTTAACTTGGAAGAAACCTACTAAAGAGTGGGTTAGAGAGAAAAAACAAGGAAAATTTAAAAATGGGAATTATGAAGCTATTTGCTCCACAATTTAAGAAAACAATGATAAATACAATAAAGAAATCTAAAATAGAAGTATAGCATTATGAAATGTGGTTGGGCGTGGTTGCTCATGCCTGTAATCCCGACACTTTGAGAGGCCGAAGGGGGCAGATCACGAGATCAGGAGATCGAGACCATCCTAGCTAACACAGTAAAACCCCGTCTCTACTAAAAATACAAAAAATTATCCCAGCATGGTGGCGGGCGCCTGTAGTCCCAGCTACTTGGGAGGCTGAGGCAGGAAAATCACAGGAACCCGGGAGGTGGAGGTTGCAGCAAGTCAAGATCGCACCACTGTACTCCAACCTGGGTGAAAGAGTGAGACTCCATCTCAAAAAATAAATAATATATAAAAATTATGAAAAGTTTTGGCCAGGCACAGTGGCTCACACCTGTAATTCCAGCACTTTGGGAGGCCAAGGTGGGTGGATCACGAGGTCAGGAGATCAAGACCATCCTGGCCAACATGGTGAAACCCTGTCTCTACTAAAAATACAAAAATTAGCTGGCTGTGGTGGCGCATGCCTGTAATCCCAGTGACTTGGGAGGCTGAGACAGGAGAATTGCCTGAACCCTGGAGGTGGAGATTGCGGTGAGCGGAGATTGTACCACTGCACTCCAGCCTGGCAACAGAGCAAGACTTCATCTCAAAATAAATAAATTAATTAATTAAAATAAAATGAAATTATGAAATGTGTAATTGGAATTCTAAGCCATCACATTCTCTAAAACTACACTGTCCAGTATGGTAGCCATTAGCCACATGTGGCTTTTTAAGTTAAAATTAGATGAAATTGCTGGGTGGAGTGGCTCAAGCCTATAATCCCAGCACTTTGGGAGGTCAAGGAAGGAGGATTGCTTGAGGCCAGGAGTTTGGGACCAGCCTGGGCAACATAGCAAGACTCTGTCTCTACAAAAAAAACATGTTTTTTAAAAAATTAGCCGGGCATGGTGTGCACACTTGTAGTCCTAGCTACTCAAAAGGCTGAGGTGGGAGGATTGCTTAAACTCAGCAGGTTGAGGCTGCGGAGAGCTATGATTGTGCCACTGCACTCCAGCCTGGGTGACAGAGTGAGACCTTGTATCTAAAAAAAAACAAAAAACAAACAAACAAAAAACCCAAAAAAAACTAGGCCGGGTGTAGTGGCTCATGCCTGTAATCCTAGCACTTTGGGAAGCCAAAGTGGGAGGATGGCTTGAGCTTAGGAATTCAAGACCCACCTGGGCAACAGAGTGAGGCCTCATCTCTACCAAAAAATTTAAAATTAGCCAGGCTCAGGAGTTTGAGACCAGCTGGGAACACATAGTGAGATTTTGTTTCTGCAAAAAGATTTAAAAATTAGCCAAGTGTGGTGGTGCACACCTGTAGTCTTATCTTCAAGTGGCTGAGGTGGGATGATTGTTTAAGCCCAGCAAGTCAAGGCTACACTGAGCTATGATCATGCCACTGTACCCCAGCCTGGGTGACAGAATGAAACTCTGTCTCAGACAAAAAAAGGAAAGTTAAATGAATTTAAAATTTAGTTCCTTCATTTGTGCTAGCCAAATTTGAAATGTTCAATAGCTACATGTGACTAGTGACTACCATATTAGTGAGTGCAGATATAGATTTCTTTAATCATTGTGGAAAGCTGTATATAACAGCACTTGGCCAATAAAGAGAAAGAAAAGAACAAATAAAGATCATTCCCAATCATTAGAATACCATCTTAATTGATTTGGGGAACTATCAAAGAATGCTGTGTAGTTTTACTACAAAAATATTTAGTATATATTTAAGTAACTATCAAAAAGCAAAAGAGGGGGAGAGAGAGAACTAAAAGACCGTTCATTCTTTCAGTAAATATTTACTGAGCACAGACCATGTGCCAAACTGGGATACAGCAATGAACAAAATAAAAAGTCACTGTTTTGGTGGAACTTCTGGTATGAGTTGACAGAGAAACATAAAATAAACAAATGATGTGATAAAAGAAAATCTTAAGCCAAATTAAATTTAAAGGAGATTAATTGAACGATGAATGATCCACGAATCGGGCAGCCCCCAGAATCACAGCAGATTCACAGAGACTACAGCGCAGCCACATGGTGAAAGAAGATTTATAAACACAAAAAAGGGAAATAATGTACAGAAATCAGAAGTGAGGTACAGAATGACTGGATTCGTTACAAGTTGCCATTTGCCTTATTTGAACACAGTTTGAACACTTAGCAGTGTGTGAGTGGTTAAAGTACAGCTGCTGGGACTTGCCAAGACTCAGCTATTGTTACAGGCATATACTCCTAAATTAGGTTTTTAACCTTGTCTGCCTATTAAGCTAGGTTGCAGTTTGTCCACAAGGACTCAAATATAGAAGTATGGAGTCCTTCTCAGGCTATATTTAGTTAGCTTTAACAGATGTCAGGTAACTTTTTTGTGGCAAGTGCCACACACAAAAAATAATAATAATAGAGCTGGAGCTGGGTGCACTTGGAATCCCAGCTACTCTGAAAGTTCAGGAGGGAGGATCACTTGAGCTTGGGAGTTCAAGGCCAACCTGGGCAACATAGTGAGACTCCATCTCTAAATAAATAAATAAACAAATAACACTGGACAAGGAATGGGGGAGAACATGTTTATAGGGTGTGTAGGAAAGACGTCCTCTGATAAGATGATAATTACACAGAGGCCAGAAGGGGATAAGGAAATGAGCCATTTGGCTATATGGAGAAAGAACATTCCAGGCAGTAGGAATAGCCAAGTGCAAAGAACCTGAAGTAGATAATATGCTTGGCTTTTTGGAGAAAAATTAAGAAAGTCAGTGTGACTGGATCAGAGTAGGTCTAAAGGATACAGTAAGAGTAAAAATACAAAATATTAGCCAGGTGTGATGGCATGTGCCTGTAGTCTCAGCTACAGATGAGGTCAGACACCAAATCCAGAAGGCCTTATAAGGATTTTAGGGTTTACTCTGAATGATATGGAATGCCATTAAAAGATGTTTTGTTTTGTTTTGTTTTTGAGACAAAGTCTCACTCTGTCACCCAGGCTGAACTGCAGCAGCATGATCTCAGCTCTCTGCAACTTCTGCCTCCTGGGTTGAAGCGATTCTCCTGCCTCAACCTCCTGAGTAGCTGAGACTGCAGGTGCCCACCATCACACCTGGCTAATTTTTGTATTTTTAGTAGAGATGGGTTTTCACCATGTTGGCCAGGCTAATCTCGAACTCCTGACCTCAGATGCTCCGCCCACCTCAACCTCCTAAAGTGCTGGGATTACAGGTTCAAGCCACCGCACCTGGCCCATTAAAGGGTTTTGAGTGGAGGAATGACATGATGTGACTTAGATTTTACAAGGATTAGTCTGGTTACAGTATGAATAATATATTACAAGGAAGCAAGGGTAGAAACAAAGATATCAGTTAGGACCTTGGCAAAATTCAAGGTGAGAGATGATGGTGGCTTGGACCAGGGTAGCACTTGCAGAAGTGAGAACAAGTAACAGGGTTATGGATCTATTTGAACACAATTGGCTATTAGACTGACTATGGGTTATAGGAGAAATAGAAGAGACAAGGATGACTCCAAGAAACTCCTTGGTAGGATGACTCCTACCAAAGAAACTCCTAAAGTAGGACTACCATTTACTGTGATAAGAAGGACAACTGGAAGAGCAGGTTTTGGAGGGAAAACCAAAGGTTGGTTTTAAACATATGTAAATGTGTGTTACTTGTTCAAGTAGAGTTGATAAGTAAGTTGATAAATAATCAGATAAACAAATTTTGAGTTCAAGGGAAAGGTCCAAGCTAGAAATATAAGTAGACAGCCTATCAGTGGAATTTTAAGCAATGGCACTAGATGAGATCACTCACTATCAAAGTAGTGAAAATCTGAGGACTTATCTTGGTCACTGCAACATTTAGAGGTCAGGAAAATGAGAAATAGCCAACTGTGAGCACTGAATTTGACAACATGTCGGCCATAGGTTACTCTGACAACAGTAGTTTGGGTAGAGTGGTGAAGATGAAAGCTGGCTTCAAGTGGGTTCAAGAAACAATAAAGAAACTTGAGACAGTGAACCCAGACAACTCTTTTGGGGTGTTTTACTGCAAAAGGAATCACAGAAATGGTGTGGTGGCCAGACCGCCCTGCCACATGGGGTTGAGAGTTTTTGTTTCTTTTCAGATAGGAGGTTGTCATTTTTATATGCTGATGCAATGATTGATCTATTAAAGAGGAAACTGTAGGTGGAAGAGGGGACAATTACTGAAACAGTGCCCTAGAGCAAGAGGGAAAGGGAGGCAATGGAAGGGTTGGCTTTAAATAGGAGTGATAGAATCATTTATTGTTACAGGCAGGAAGGAACTTGCAGAGTAAGCAAAATGTGGGTACATGTGCAGATATGTCAACTGATATGGTGGTGAGAGAATGTGAACATTTTCTTTCCTAAGTAATTAAGAATCAAGCCGGGCTCGGTGGCTCACGCCTGTAATCCCAGCACTTTGGGAGGCTGAGCCGGGTGGATCACCTGAGGTCGGGAGTTTGAGACCAGCCTGACCAATATGGTGAAACCCTATCGCTACTAAGAATACAAAAATTAGCCCAGCTGTGGTGGCATGTGCCTATAATCCCAGCTACTTGGGAGGCTGAGGTGGGAGAATCGCTTGAACCCAAGAGACGGAGGTTGCAGTAAGCTGAGATAGTGCCACTGCACTCCAGCCTGGGAGACAGAGGGAGGCTCTCTCTCAAAAAAAAAAAAAAAAAAAAAAAAAAGAATCAAGATCATTACCCAAAAGCCAGAAACTGTGTAGAAGGTATTGAAAGTTTATGGAGGAAAAAGATATTAATTCAGTCAACAAGATAAATGAATAAAAGAATTGACTATGAAAATGTAGTAAATTTAAAGTAAGACTGGTTAACATAATTGAGTGCTATGTTTTTAGCCAAGTTCAGCAGCTGGAGTGAATTTTATTCAAGTTTAGGGAGGGAGAGAGTCAAAATCAAAAGAGATAGGGTATATGCAAGGAGTGAATGTAGTAACGGTCCATAAACCTAAGCTGTATAAGGCAAGAAGTAAGGATTTCAGTGGGTACAAGAAGATATTAAGGTCAACAGATTAAACATCATTACATAAAGAATTATTGGAAGTTAGGGTCCCCAAGGAAATCAGCTGAAAAATAAGAGGGGATATTTTAGAATGGGATATTTTAAATTGAAATTATTAAGGGGTACAGACATTAGTAATGACAAAGTCTACAATGTAACAGTAGGTAAGGATGGCTTAGGTAGGATGGAGGACAAAATCATCAGAAGATAGAAAGTCAAGTAACTGAAGCCAGGTATGGTGGCACATACCTGTAATCCCAGCACTTTGGGACGCAGAGGCAGGCAGATTACTTGAGGCCAGGAGTTCAAGACAAGTCTGGCCAACATGGAGAAACTCTGTCTGTAATAAAAATATAAAAAATTAGCTGGGCATGGTGGCATGTGCCTGTAATCCCATAGTCCCAGCTGCTCGGGAGGCTGAGGCATGAGCATTGCTTGAACACGGGAGGCAGAGGTTGCAGTGAGCCCAGAATGTACTGCTGCACTGGGTGACAGAGTGAGATTGTCTCAAAAAGAAGAAAGAAAAAAAAGGGGCAAGTAACTAAGGGATCAGGGTACTGGAAGGATCATCTACATGAATATTGAAATCACCAAGAATTATGACAGAAATTATAGTAAAAAGAGTCAATGAGGGCAGGTCTAAAATTCAAGGAATGAGGAGTTGAGATCTGCAACAGAACGGTTGATAGGTGGTACCATCTGATACCATGAACTTCAGAAGGGTTCACAGTCTGTTGACACAGTAAAGGGTAAGACTCTTACCCCACTTCTAAGCCCATTAACACTAGGGCTTTGGGAGAGAAACAGCTCCCACATGAGAAGACTGCAGGGAAAGCAGTATGCTAGGGGAGAGCTGAGTTTCAGATAAGAAGTGAAGGGAGAAAGATCAGAGAAAATGTTTTGAGATATCTGGGATTTTGCTAACTAAAATACACTTGTGAGTTCTAAAGGGCAGATTGGAAAGGTTTGATTTGGGAGATGAAAGAGATTGGGGAGGAAGCAAAAGACAGGGGTTGTATTACAGAATGTGTGAAAAGTTCTCTTGAACCTTTTGTTTTTTTAAAAAAAAGGACAGGAGAGGATTGAAGCCATTAGCTAGACGATTCAGTTGTTTGTTCTGCTCAAGTATTCTGATTATTATATTAATCTACTGTTTAGCTTGTCTTGTGCAGATATAACTTTCGTAAATTATCAAAGATGAAACAAAGGAGATTAAAAAGATCAAAACTGTACACAGGCTCTGTGAATTCATTGTTTCCACTACTTTCTCATCTCTAGTTCCTAGGGACTGCAGTGGTTGTTATAGCAATTTGGATGAAAATATATAGAACAGAAATTGTCATAAGACGTTTATTGAAAATCAATTTATGTTTTTCATTATCTGAACAGGTAATGGAAAAAAGAGTAATCATGAAAAGTACAGCAACACTGATACTAGAGTGAGGTATCTCTTTCTAATTTTATGTCTTTACACCTAAGCTGTTTTTTTTTTTTTTTTAATGAATCCATTGGTCAGTCTATGCAGAATTGAATTTCATTGATATACAAATCTATATTCCCTACTGTATAAGAATGTAAAAGTAATCAAATCATAAACAAGGGCAAATTTTGTGAAATCACTATTTATACCAATATAGTATAACACGTTAAAAATACATGTACACAAATAAGTTGTATATTTTATATTATAAGTTTTGGAGAGCTATTTGGTCATGAGTACATTTGCAAATAAAATGAAAATCAAATACTGGTTGGCAAAATGCTCAACCTAAGACTTTACAACCAATGAATATCATACTAAAAAATACAATATTTATATAGTATAAGGATTGGGAACTGGAAATGCTTGATGGTGACCTCTTGTAATGGTCAAAATGAATGACTTTTGAGTTATAAAATGTATTCTATGAACATCACCTTTATTAGTTTTTTGCTGATAAGGACACTTGCGTTTTACATATCCACCTCACCTTATATGACAAACGTAATTCCTTACATCATCTAATACCCAGTCCATTGCATTGTCTCAAAAATGTATTTTTTCAGTTGTTTGTTAGAAACAGAGTTCAGAAGATGCCTACAAACTTTATTTGATTATGCATCTATGTCTTGTTATTCTAGGACTGTCTGCTTTTCCCCCTCCATTAGAGAAAACAGTCATACAAGGTCTAGTCATGTAGAATGTCTCACATTCTAGATCTGGATAACTGTTTTCTCATGGTGTCCTTTAACTCATCCTTTCACCACTTGGATTCCATATGAACTGGTGTTTGGCTACAGAGGCTTAATTTGATTCTGGTTCTTTTTCAAGGCAAGAACATTACATAGGTGGTACTACTGCACTTCCTGTTGCATCACATTATGAGGCATGTAATGTCTGGTTGTTCCACTCTGAGTGATGGTGAGTCTGATCAGTAGGTTTAGATGGTATATCCTGATCCTTTCATTAGAAAATTTTTAATCGGTCTTACAACTAATGACTTTAACACCCATTGATAAATGTTGCCCAGATCCATTATTTCTTTGGGGTTTGCAAAATAGTTATTTTTGAATTCTATCATTTATTTTGCATTTTATCTTTCCTCAGTGTTTTTATGCTACTACATTGGTGTACAATAGTGTTAGTATTTTTTAAGGGATCCTTTTTTGTTTCCATTTTGATTTAATTTTGTTTTTTCATTATGTAAAACATTGCATTTATGTACATTCAGAGAAGTCTACCTTTACATCCTTTCTCATCTATCCTCTTCTCTCCCTCCCATTATAGATAACTGTTTTTTAAAGTGTTTGGTGGCAGGGTGCGGTAGCTCATACCTGTAAATCCCAGCACTTTGAGAGGCTGAGAAGGGCTGATTGCTTAAACCTAAGAGTTTGAGACCAGCCTAGGCAACATGGCAAAAACCCGTCTCTACAAAAAATTAAAAAATTAGCCGGGCATGGTGATGCATGCCTGTAGTCCCAGCTACATCGGAGGCTGAGGTGGGAGGAACATCTGAGGTCTGGAGGTCAAGACTGCAGTAAGCTGTGATTGCACCACTGCACTCCAGCCTGGGCAACAACTGTCTCATAAAAGAAAAAAAGTGTTTGGTTTAGGCTTCTGTTGTTTCAAATACATACGCACATGCATATAACCTCTTTTGTTTACATGAAACCGTCACATTATAAACACAGTTCTATACCTTGCTTATGTCATCTAATAATATTCTAGAGATTGTGTCATATCAGCATACAGAGATTGAGTCTATTTCACAGTTGTTAAGTACTCCATGTGTGGATCTACCAAACATTATTCAATCAGTTCGCTACTGAAAATTTGGTTTGTTTGCAGTCTTTTGTCGTTATACACAATGCTGCAATGAATAGACCTGTATATACATAATTGTACATTTTTGCCAGTAAATCTGTGGGTTGGATTTCTAGAAATGGGATTACAGGATTAAAGAGTGAATACATATAATCTTGCTAGTTTCTGTAAAATCCTCCTTGACAGGAATTATGTCATTTTGCATTCTTACCAACAATATGTAAGAATGGCTGTTTCCCCAAAACCATGCCAACATAGTATGTTTCAAACTTTTGGATTTTTGCCGACCTAATTAATGTATGTATAAAATGGTATCTTAGTTTGTGTTTGTCTCATTATTGGGCAAGGTCCAGCAATTTTTCATGTTAAAGTACTATTTACATTTCTTTTTCTGTGAATTGTTAATATATTTTGCCTACTTTTCAAACCTAGATTATTTAAAGATGTGCTTCCTCTATTAGGAATTATAACATTTATAATTCTCCCCAAATTTGAATTCTGTAACAAAGACTATAATTAATATCATAAAAAAGAAACAATAATTTCACATGTGTGTTGATACATATTTGGCAAATCATTACTTACAGAACAGAAGGCTTGCCTTCAGACCACCTGCATCACTGGCACTGTCACATAGGCTACTTACTAAACATGACCTAAGAAATTTATGTTTCTAATAAACACTCCATGTAATCCACAAGCACATTAAAGTTTAGGAACCACTGTAGTAGAAGATACAAAATCAATGAATCAACCCATGTAACTCATATGTTAACATAATGTCTAAGGTTTGTTTTTTTATTTTTTTTTTTGAGACAGAGTCTCACTCTGTCGCCCAGGCTGGAGTGCAGTATCGGGATCTCGGCTCACTGCAAGCTCCGCCTCCCGGGTTCACCCCATTCTCCTGCCTCAGCCTCCCGAGTAGCTGGGACTACAGGCGCCCGCCACCATGCCCAGCTAATTTTTTGTATTTTTAGTAGAGACAGGGTTTCACTCTGTTAGCCTGGATGGTCTGGATCTCCTGACCTAGTGATTTGCCCGCCTAGGCCTCCCAAAGTGCTGGGATTACAGGCGTGAGCCACCGCACCTGGCCATGTTTGAGTTTTTTTTTAACTTCTATAGAATGTATAAAGATTAAAGTTAAAATCTATCTCATAAAGGAAAATCAGCAAACTTAACAACTCTAAATAATAATTATACCTGTAGACTTAAAAATTTTGTATTTTAAATGATTAAAAAACAGTGCTATTTCAGAACCGGAAATACCATTTGACCCAGCAATCTCTTTACTGGGTATATACCCAAAGGATTATAAATAATTCTGCTATAAAGACACATGCACACGTATGTTTACTGCAGCTGCCCCGAATGAGGCAGCCATATTGCTTGGATTTTTCTGGAATTTTTGAAATACGAGATAAAGGACTAGTCTACCATGGTGGCAATGGAAAAGGAAAATTTGCAAAGGAGTCAGATACTGGGGGGGGGAAAAAAAAGCTCACAGGGCATAGTATCTAATATGATGGATGATGTAGAAAGGAATAAAATATATAACTTGGCTGGGGATGGTGGTTCACGCCTGTAATCCCAGCTCTTTGGGAGGCCAAGGCACATGGATCACTTGAGGGCAGAAGTTCAAGACCAGCCTGGTGAACATGATGAAAACCAATCTGTACCAAAAAATGCAAAAATTAGCCAGGCATGGTGGTGTGCACCTGTAGTCCTAGCTACTTGGGAGGCTGAGGTGGGAGAATTGCTTGAACCCAGGAGGAGTAGGTTGCAGTGAGCTGAGATGGCACCACTGCACTCCAGCCTGAGTGACAGAGTGAGACCCTGTCTCAAAATGAAAAAACAGAGATAACTCCAAGATATCAAGTTGAGGAGAGTGGAAGAAGGTCATTAACTGAAATACTTTGGAAGTGTTGCCACTGGAGGGAAAACCTTGTGCATAGTTTGGGGCGATTTGCATGGCAAGTGAAGGTTGGAAGTGTTTGGTGGAAATACTAACGGACAATGTCTTCTAAAAAGAAGTAAAGTCATGAAGATAGACATAATGATTAAACAACTGAGTAGGTCATTACCTAGTTTAGAAAAAAAAATCATAGATGCAAGTTTCCTCTGAATGATTTTGGTCCTGTTTATAATCAAATAATAGCTTTATTACCATAGGATAATTTATCTAGATCTTTGTTATATTAATCTAGACTTCAAAAATTGAAGGAAGTAATTAGTAAAATCCTAGGGGATGAAGACAGATTGATTAATGAGCACAAATAAACAGTTTGGAGAAATAAGACCATATTTTGACCATATCAAAATAGTGTTTGATATGTCAGTAGGGTGACTATCTATAGTTTACAATAATCTATTATATATTTCAAATAGCTGCAAGAGAATAATTCGAATGTTTCTAGCATAAAGAAAAGACAAATATTTATGGGGATGGATATATTTAAATATTTAAGGTGATGGATATCTCTGATTTGATTTTTACAAATTGTACGAATATTAAATTATCACATGTACCCTGAAAATATATACATCTATTAAATATTAATTTTTAAAATTTTAAAATAAATGCTTCTGAGGAATGAGAAAGATGAATATGTTTGTCAAGAGTCATTGATGAGATGTTTGAGGGAATCTGACTCAGTACAAGATAACATTTTTAAAAAGGTGTGTATAACAAGATATAGCATTCACTAGTAGGCGAAGAGCCTTCAAGAACTGGGTTAAATTTTAAAAGCCCATGTACATTTTAGAGATTCATGGACGATGATATGGTTGAATTACATATTGATAATTTACTCATGTGAAAACTCCAGAAGACCACATGCTAAAAAGAAGGCAAAACCAGCATTGTAAGGGAAAAATGTGATCTGCATTTAAATGAAAATGAAGTTAATAACTCAATCATGGTATATTGCTATTAAAATATGTGTGACACAAATGGGAATTAAGCATATAGGAAACACAAGATAAGTATGCTATGGAGAGACATATAATTCAAATATTTAATGACAATCATTTGGTTACTTAAATTAGTTATTTGAGAATTTGGCAAAGATTCAGAGAATGGCAACAAAAATGATCAAATATATTTTAAACAGACCTAATAAGAAATGGCTAAAGGAATATTATTTAATCCACAAGAAAATAGGCTAAAGACAAACTGTAATGTCCTGCCTCCTGATTTAGGAGGTAGGTTTTGTCCCCTTCAAAATAGGAGAGTTTATTATTATTATTATTAACATAATCTAAGGAATTGCTTTAACTGCTGCTGCAGCTTTTGTGAGGTCAAGGTTTAAGTGATATGTATTGGTGACTAAAATGAAATGACTGATAGGTTGTACCTGACTAATTTGTGAAAGATCAAATAACATGGAAGTGACAACATATCCTGGGAGTAGGGTAGCAGGGTGGTGGAAGAAAGCTCAAAATATTTAACTACAGTATTAGAACAATCTTGTTTGCTGATTCACATAGGTATTCTACATACACTAGTTTGCTATCTTACCAATGAAGAACTAGTACCATTCAAGTGGAAAATATAAAAAGTACCTTTAGAAATCTTGAATTTAGGCCTGGCATGGTGGCTCGTACCTGTAATCTCAGCACTTTGGGAGGCTGAGAAAGGTATATCGCTTGAGCTCAGGAGTTCAAGACCAGGCTGGGCAACATAGGGTGATCCCTTCTCTACACAAAAATTTTAAAAATTAGCCAGGTATGGTGGCATGCACCTGTAGTCCCAGCTACTCAGGAGCCTGAGGTGGGAGGATCAATTGAGCCTGGACGGTCAAAGCTGCAGTGAACTGTGATCGTGCTACTGCACTCCAGCCTGGGCGACAGAGTGAGAACCTGTCTCAAAAAAAAAAAAAAAAAAAAAAAAAAAAAAAAAAAAATCTTGTATTTAATCTCTCAGGGGAAATGAGTGTTGTGCAGTATTCTTACTATTGGAAGGCACATCAACACTAAAAGAAATGTAGCTTAATTAAATTATGAATTTTACAGATGTTATAAACAGAATCACTAGAATGTAACCCCAATAGAGGATACCAATTAGATTTTATTTCCCTTTTCAATTCTGGTCCATTGGACATGACTGCCAGAGGCTCTTTGTTGAGAAGGATACTGAGGCAGTGCTTGCACTCAGTTGGAAATAATTAATGATTGATTTACAGTGCCTTCTATGGAAGCCTCCAGAGACCTTCACCTGGCTATATCCAATGTTTATTTCTCAGTCCTCATTTTACGTGACCTATTTTTTTTTTTTTTTTTTTTTTTTTTTTGAGACGGAGTGTCGCTCTGCCGCCCAGGCTGGAGTGCAGTGGCTGGATCTCAGCTCATTGCAAGCTCCGCCTCCCGGGTTCACGCCATTCTCCTGCCTCAGCCTCCCGAGTAGCTGGGACTACAGGCGCCCGCCACCTCGCCCGGCTAGTTTTTTGTATTTTTTAGTAGAGACGGGGTTTCACCGTGTTAGCCAGGATGGTCTCGATCTCCTGACCTCGTGATCCGCCCGTCTCGGCCTCCCAAAGTGCTGGGATTACAGGCTTGAGCCACCGCGCCCGGCCACGTGACCTATTAACAGCAGTTGTCTTGGTTCATCACTCCTTCCTCCTTCACTTTCTTCGCTTGGCGACTGGTTCCTTTCACATAGCTAGCCACTGTTCTCAGTCTCATTTGCAGATTCTGCTCACCTTTCCTCCCTCTTAGAGTTGAAGTATTCCAAAACTCAGTCATTGTAACACCTTTCTATCTAAACTTGCTCCTTAGAGCAGCATGGTCCAATAGAAAAATAATGCGAGCCACAAATGCAAGCCACATATGTAATGTGAAACTTTGTAGTAACTTCGTTTAAAAAAAGAAACTGATAAAATTAATATATATCTTATTAAACCCAATATGTCCTAAATATAATCATTTTAATAATATAAAAATAGTGCAATATTTTAAGTTATTTTATTTTAATATTAAGTCTTCCCAATCCAAAGTGTTACACTTGCAGCACATCTCAATTCAGACTAGCTAATGTTGTATTGAATAGCATGACCCTAGATTATCTCATCCAATTCCTTAACTTAAAATACCATCTACATC
This sequence comes from Macaca nemestrina, assembly GCF_043159975.1. Lineage (NCBI taxonomy): Eukaryota > Metazoa > Chordata > Mammalia > Primates > Cercopithecidae > Macaca > Macaca nemestrina. The sequence continues at coordinate 71,510,222 of NC_092128.1, forward strand.
CTGAATACTGACTACTGTCACATTTTTATTTCTAGCTTGGACCTGTCTCCTGAATTCCAGACTAACTGATATCTAAGGGTGACATCAGTTCTCGGATTCCGAATGTGTATGTCTAACTTACCATGTCCAAAACTGAACACTTGGTCCCCAGATTTGCTTTTCTCCATTGTAGTTACTGGCAACTTCATAACTTCAGTTGCTCAAGCCAAAAATGTTGGAATCAACCTTGACTTTTCTTTTTGTCTCAAACCTCATATCCAATTTACAACTCCTATGATACTATTGGTTCTATGTTCAAAAGATATCCAGAATCTAATTCCATATCATTTCCTCCACTACAGTACTATGGCCCAAATTCCCATTATCTAGGATTACTGAAATAACATCCAAACTGATCCCCCTTTCTCCTCATAGCAGCCAAATGTCTGTGAATAACATAAGCCAAATCATGTCATTCATCTGGTCAAAATTCTCCAATAGCTCCTAATCTTACCCAGAGTACAAGCTGAAGTCCTTACAATGACCTTTAGAACTCTACAGGATCTGAGGCCAAGCATGGTGGTTCACCTCTAACCCCAGCACTTTGGAAGGCTGAGGCGGGTGGATTGCTTGAGCTCGGGAGTTTCAGACCAGCCTGGGCAACATGGTAAAACCCTGTCTCTACAACAAATACAAAAATAAGCTGGTTGTGGCTGAGTGCACCTGTGGCCCCAGCTACTCAGGAGGCTGAGGTGGGAGGATTGCTTGAGCCCAGGAGGTTGCAGTGAGCCAAGATCAGGCCACTACACTCAACCTGGGTGACACAGTGAGGTTCCGTTTAAAAAAGAAAGAAAGAAAATAACTCTACAGGATCTGGCCCCCTGTTACTTTTCTGACTTCATCTCCCACTATTTCCCTTGCTTATTCCATTCTAGCCACCCCCTCTTCCTTGAGAAGGTCCATCATGGTCTTTCTTGAGGGCCTTTCTTTGGATTTGCTGTACCCTCAACTATCTCCATGGCTCTCTACCCCACCTACCACCCCCTTGTTTTTTTGAGACAGTGTCACCTGTTGTCTAGGCTAGAGTGCAGTGGTACAATCTGGGCTCACTGCTTTGGCCTCCTGGGCTCAAGTGATCCTCCCCCCTCAGACTCTGGAGTAGCTAGCTCCCGCCACCACACCCAGCTAATTGTTTTTGTTTGTTTGTTTGTTTGTTTTTGTAGAGACAAGGTTTCGTCATGTTGCCCAGGCTGGTTTCGAACTCCTGAGCTTAAGCGATCTGCCCCCCTCAGCCTCCCAAAGTGCTGGGATTACAGGTGTACACCACCCCACCCAGCCTTCTCATCTTTTTCAAGTCTTTGCTGAAATATCTTCTGAAAGAATCACTTGAATAAGTGAATGACATGACATGAATGAATGATTGGTATGACGAGATATGACAGAATAGGTGCCATAAGGAAGAGTCAGAGCACTAGTGCCCAATGCTTGCCCTTCTAATAGAAGTTAACACAAATCTAACTTTCAATATTGATTGAGCACCCATTATGTAAAATAGACATGTATATGATTGGCTGCTATCAGTGAAGGGAAACATTGAAATAATCTTGTTGCTTTGGAAGGTATTCTTGAACATTTTCAGCACATACAAATAGCTGACTTCCTTAGTCACTGAGAAGGCAGTATCCCTTAACAAACAGGAATAGCTTCAGATACCCCAGGGCTTCCCCCTCCTAGGCAATCAGCATCTACACACATAATCCCTCAATCCAGGCAGTATTTAAATCACTGCACAATTAGAACACTTACTTCTAGTCATTACTCTTAATTTGATGGGTAACTAAATCACTTACTGCCTCAATTCTTTTATCCCTATGATAAAATGTCTAATTTCACCTGGTTCCCAATTCAGGTTGAGATAACAGGACAACATGCACTTGGCTGTTAGAAGTTGGCAGAATGTATGCATTACAGAACTTAAGAAAAAATCTTTTTTAAAGCTAAGATTTCTAAACGAGGGCTATTTAAAACTCATCTTCAGTTTGTAGTAGACTTTAGGTCTTTAGTCTCTCCTTTTATATACATATTCTTTTAGAGATAATTGTCAGCAATCATGCTTGGACAAAAAATTGTATTACAGGTAACTGTTTTTCCTCTCTTCCTTTCTTTTCTCTTCTCCGCACATAAATATGAAACCTGAGTAATCAACCAGAGACATTGAAATGTGTAGTTCACTCCAGGAATGGATTTGAGCGTTGGAGGGTAGGGAGAAGAATACAAAGGATCGAGGGAGCACATGTAGGGGAAACAAGGAAAGATAGTAATGCTAAATTTATAAACACTGCTCAATTCAATCCAAAAAGCGTTTATTGAGTGCAGAGCTCTGTGCTGGTCATTTTAGTAAAACCAAGATGAGCAAGACTCATGATGATTCTCTGTCATCAAGGACCTGGGAGTATGAGCTGAACTAAGACGCACACAAATTATTAAAATATGGTGCAGGGTACCCTATTTTAATAGGGTACATAAAGGAAGTCCAAGGAGAAATAAAGCTGACATTAAGAACGTTTTAATATGCCAGGGCAGTTACATATATTAACAACCCTTCCAAAAATTCCAGGTAGGCTCAGGGAGGATAGGAAACTTGTCATTAAAGCTAGAAAGTTGGTGTAGTCTGGCATTGTCCCTAACCTAGGTTCTGAAGCTCAAGCTCCTTTCAGAACGCTACTGTTAAAGGGAAGCCCGAAGGAGTCGGGGGAGGGGAGTACGTTTTGACTGGATGTGTCTCGGTTGCCGTGGAGCGAACAGGAGGTCAGAAAAGCCATTTGGAGGCAGCGTGTGCGATAGGACTAGAAGGATGAACCGGAGATTGAGTGGGAACCAGTGGAGGGAAGAGGGAGGGACTTTTCAGGCTAAGGAAGTAACAAGAGCAATTAGCTCCTCTCATAATTCCTTGAGTCGAGGAGTTAACGTAGGTAGAAAAACTGGCGTCCGCCCCCCCACCACCCTCCACCCCTGGAACTTTTCCATTGGAGCTTTTAGGTGTTCGCCAATTTCACCATTAGGTGTGTTATTTTTGTAACTTGAAGGAAAAAACAAAAAACTCATGTTTTAATAGCACTGGATTCCTCGGACGGAGGGTGGGGGTCCGGCCAGGAGCCTCTGGCACATTCCGTCCCTTCTACCCCTCAGCTCGGCCGCCACCTGCGAGCCATTGATGTGCGGGAAGGGCGCTCCCTACGGCGGGATCCTCGCGGGTCGGAGGCCGGTCCCAGGCCTAGCGGGGGTTGACCCCGAAGGGCTGGGCCGGGGCGGGACCCCAGACGCACCTGCCCACGAGGCGGCTGCGCGGACAGACGTTCCAGCCCCTCCCGCCTCGCCGTGTGTTTACGTGGAGACGAAGATGGCGGCGGCGGCGGCGGTGACGGCGCTTCCCGTGCGGCTGAGGGCGATCCGCCAGTGAGCGCCGAGACTGTTTCCACTTCGGGCGGGGGAGCGCCGGCCTGGCTCGGCTCTCTGGGCAGCGGAGCTTGCTGTCCCACCTCCGTCGAAACCGACCTTTCCCCGACCACCCCTCAACCCCTGTTTTCCCCTGCCTTCCTTGCAGAGGCCATGGAGGACGAGGAGAGACAGAAGAAGCTGGAAGCCGGCAAAGCCAAGGTAGGAGAGCCCGAGGCAACTGGGCCTGCAGTGGGAGGCGATGGCTAGCAATGGGTGGGAGGGGGTCTGGGAAGCTGAGTTCGCTGCAGCCTCAGTGCACTGCCGGAGAGGGAGGTGCTGCAGGGTCTGCATCTCTCCTCGCCCTCCTCCTTTCCCCTTTTTCCAGTTGGGGGACAAAGCCTTGTGCTGCTAGCTAGCTGATAATACTTCCGTGAGGATTGAATGTTGTGCCTTCTTTCTCGTGAATGTCCAAATAAAACTCCCCTTTTACTGTATTGCTGTAAACTAGTGTTTAGTTGCTTCTAAACCTCCGACCTTTCATTTTTTAAGGAGTTTTCTGGGTGGTGCAGGCATTGTGTTTTCCAGGGTGGGGATTTAGGGCTTTTCTTTATTGGGTTGGGGATTTGTGCGCTGATCATCGGCTTGTCTTCCTTAGGTGGCACGCTGGCACTCTTGGGTGTGTGTGATTGGCCTGTGACAGCTGTCTCAGCAGTGGCTTGTGTGTGCCACAAGTGCCAGCTGTGAACTTGGCTTTAGGGGCGTTTTTAGAAGCGTGTCTTTGTATGTTTGTACTTGAAGGTCTTTGTCATGGCATGCGCTTTTGTGTCGTATGGAATGTTATTGCAGTCTGTGAATGGAACTTCTGGGGACCGAAAGGTTCCATATGCCTAGTAACACCTATAGAATTCCTGCTTTAAGTAATTTAGTTGTTATATATCTCTCTGGCGAATCCTGATTATGCGTGTGCGTGTGTGTGTATATGTGTGTGTACGTGTATGGAAAAGCCTGTAAAGCAAACAATACAATACACAATTATACAGAGGCATCGTTCATTGGGCTTCATGAGAAATTTAACATATACAAAATATAAGCTGCGTAGCATATTTCTTTTAAAAATTACATATTTGAGCGTATATTTTGTCTGGGCTCAAAAGCCCCCTTCCTCCCTTCAATGAAGTCTTCTTTTATAGATTATATTCTTTTTAGAGATAATTGTTAGCAGTCATACTTGGACAAAAAATTGTATTACAGGTAACTGTTTTTCCTATCTTCCTTTCTTTTCTCTTCTCCGCACATAAACAAAGGAACCCAGGTTGGTGATTTATTAGCAATGAAGGGCCATACCGCAGAGATGCAGTGATAGAAGCTCAACACAAGTTTGTTAAATGAATATAAATGTAAAAACTAGCTTCATATTTCTAAAATATAGTTGACTTTCCTATAGGATCCCTCTATTTAAGGTCAAGATTTAAATGCTTGTATATAGCCAGGTAAATTTTTACTTTCGAATCTATAAATGGTGGGAAAGGGTAATCAGGGTACCTTTAGAAGCCCAAACGCTTACACTTGTGCAGTCTGAGGGGCTGAGCAAGCTCTGTGCATCTAAGGAAGTAGTGGAGATGAAGTGTGTGCCCCCTCCAAAAGCACTGAAGATCTAATTAGATATCTTATTTGTCTGTTACCTCAGAATTTTTATTGCCTGCCCCCAGAAATATCTTTCCTAAATATATGTGAAGCAGTCCTACAAAACATGGTTTACTTTGGACATACACATTTCATAATAGAGGATTTATTTAAATTGCTTGCAGTTGTAGTTGATTTGGCAAAATACAATTCTAGTTTCTTTGTGTGTTTCTTTGTCTTTCAAAATTCTGCGTATGGGGTAAAAACCAACATGTTTAAGATGAATTTTTGTTGTAAAAGATTACCTTCTTTTAGAATTTAGTCCTTTTTCCAGTAAGATAGAAATCTATGAGACTTGTAAGGCACGGTATGTTTGCTGCAACATTAACTATACAATGTAAAAATGCTGACATTGGGAGCCTGGGGCGAGAGGATCGCTTGACCCCAGGAGTTCAAGACCAACCTGGGCAACATAGACTCCACAAAAAATTTAAAAAAAAAAATAGCTGGGCATGGTGGTGTGCGCCTGTATGTATTCCCAGCTACTCGGGAGTCTAAGGTGGGAGGATCACTTGAGCCCAGGAGTTCGAGGCTGCAGGGAGCCATCATCATGCCGCTGCACTTCAGCCTGGGCAACAGAATGAGATCCTGTTTCAAAAAACAAACAAACAAACAAACAAAAAAACCCTGGAAATAACTTTTAAAGACAACATGAAGAGAATCATTTTCTAAGTTATATAAACATGATGGAATATTTTAAAGCCATTAAGATTATGAAGATTGCTAGGAATATGAAAAATAGTGTGGAAAGGGCGTTATCAAAAATAACGTATACATTATTTCATTTGTATAAACGTGTGCTTTCAGATTAGAACTGAAAAACTCTGGATTATAATGTCATTCAGCAAACCTATATTGAACCCCCATTTTATACCTAGAGGTGGTGACAGTGTCTGCTCTCAAGTTGCTCACTGTTTAGTGGGAGAGACAGACTCTGGGTGATAAGTACAAAGAGGGATGAGCTGCAGTGGGATTTGGGGGATATTTTTCCAGATTTTGTTAAAGTGTTTTAAATGCTACGATCTCATTTTATAGAATTACTAATAAGGCTCTTACTATTGATATTAATGCACCATAATATAATGCCTTTCAAATAGTAGTTATATGTATTTGCTTAATGAATGAGCAGAATGATTACTGAGTCATTAATAAGTGTTACTTTACTAGCATGGTTGTAATTTAATAACAGTAATCTAGAATTCTCTTAATGTGAATTCCATATTCCTGGTATCAGAAACAACTTTAAATGATCATTTTCCAAAGTTTATCTGAGACTTCATTCTCCAAATGTCTCATTTGTTCACTGGACTTAAGTATTGTATTCGATAATCTAGTTTCACAAACCACAACTTATAAGTCTTTTGGGGGGTAATTTATTGGTAAACGGTTCCACTGAAAAATTCCCTTTCTGTGTCTAAACCTTATAAATGATGACTTCTTAAATAGCTTGTCATGTATGTGGTATAATATATAGTATACTTTATAAAATATTTTATACTACCCCAAATCTGTAATAATGGGTTAATAAATTGTGGTATTTAAAATAATTCTACAAAGACTTTTTGAGTTCAGAAAATGCCCACAAATAATGCCAGGTTAAAAAGAAAAAAGTTACCAGAAAAAGGTATATGTACATGTTTAAATATCAAGACACCTGAAGCACCAAGATATAAATTGTGGTTATCTCTGGGTTGTGGGTTATAGGCAATTTTAATTTTCTTTACACTTTTAGTAATTTCCAAATTATTGATACAATATATCTCTTTTATGCCCGGAAAAGAAGGATCAAGTGCCCTTTTTTTTTTTTTTTTTTTTTTTGAGACAGGCTGTCTCCCAGGCTAGAGTGCAGTGGCACGATCTTAGCTCACTGCAGCCTCCACCTCCTAGGTTCAAGTGATTCTCCTGCCACAGCCTCCCGAGTAGCTGGGATTACAGGCATGTACCACCACGCCTGGCTAATTTTTGTATTTTTAGTAGAGATTGGGTTTCACCATGTTGGACAGGCTGGTCTCAAACTCCTGCCCTCAAGTGATCTGCCTGCCTCGATGTCCCAAAGTGCTGGGATTACAGGCATGAGCCACTGCACTCAGCCTCAAATGCCATTTTTAAAAAACCATGAAGGCTTATTAAATATATTATATTAAACACATGTTTTAGTGTATGACCATTATCCAGAACAGGAAAATGAGGCATAGAATAACTTATGTTTCCTATTTTAGTGTAGGCCTGGAATTGTAATTGTTATTTCAGTGCAGTGTATTATATAGTTGGGATTATACTGTTAGACATTTTATAGAACTCCTGTTTTTGTTGTTCTTCTTTCCTTGCTGTTAGTTCTTATTGCTATGGGAATGCTCTTACTCTTCAGCTGCCTCTTTTCCTAATTTGCTGTTTTAGGTTTGCTACAAGTAAACCCAGAACTGAGCTTGATAGAATACTATGTAAAAAGAAAACAACAACAAAAAAACAAAGACCTTAGGCGGGGTGTGATGGCTTACACCTGTAATCCCAACACTTTGGGAGGCTGAGGTGGGAGGATCGCTTGAGCCCAGAGGTTCTAGACCAGCCTGGACTATGAGACCCCATCTCTAAAAAGAAAAAAGTAAAAAAACAAAACAGGCAGGGTGCAGTGGCTCACGCCTGTAATCCAAGCACTTTAGGAGGCCGAGGTGGGTGGATCACCTGAGGTCAGGAGTTCGAGACCAGCCTGGCCAACATGGCAAAACGTCGTCTCTACTAAAAAATATAAAAAATTAGTCGGGCGTGGTGGCGGGCACTAATCCCAGCTACTGAGGAGGTGGAGGCAGGAGAATCACTTGAACCCAGGAGGTGGAATTTGCAGTGAACTGAGGTTGTGCCACTGCACTCCAGCCTGGATGACAGAGCAAGACTCTATCTCAAAAAAAACAAACCAAAACAAAAACGGAGACCAGTGGAGCTTGCCCAATGGGCTTTAGGGCAATTTAGTTTTTCTGCTGCTTGTTGGTTATTTTGGTTTACTATTGGGTCTCAGCTATTTCCTCAGTATTGATGTTGCAAGAAGCATGACCCTGGGAGATGTAAGACTTTACTGCATTATGTATTAAGTAAATATTTTCAGAGCTAGGCTAACTCCCTCTACAGTGTTTTGACAGGGATGGCACTACATAGGTTGTCCTTGTGTTGAACCAAACTATTTTAACTCTGCTTTAAATGACTTCATTTTTTCCCAAGTATAATTATTCATGTCCCGTAAAGAAAGTATTGTAATTTAAGTGAACAGAATTAGAGGACAGTTGTATATTTAATATAAAATTATTACTCTTGTAAATTTGCATTAGGTATACTTTTTTTAAGTTATTCAGTATTTTATATAATGTGCATTATTTGCTGAAGAATAAAAAATTATTGCCTATTATATTCAGTAATTTGTAATTACATGACTTTTGTTTAACAAGCATTTTCAGTGTGAAGAGTAGTTCCAATTGTGTACCAAAAAAAGGATGGTGCTTCATGCAAGCTGTGTATGGATTATTGATAGCAGGACTTTTCAATTACTGTTTCCACTGTGATAGACAAAGCTGGTTATGGTGTAAAACTGTTCTTTGCATGTTTCAGATAATGTGTTCCACAGCTAAGAAAGTGTTTTCCCTTCCTGTTTTAAGCATTCTAGTTTTTTATACTTACATGTGACAGAGCTTACTTAGCATTCGGAGTAGATGCAGCAGTTTGATAACCTTCATCAACATTTATTGTGGCAATGGTACATTGCCTATGACTTAAAACTAATTCATGACCTTCAGGCTTTTTTTTTTGTTTTTTTGTTTGAGACAAGGTCTCGCTCTGTTGTCCAGGATGGAGTGGCAGCCTGCCTCGACCTCCTGAGCTCAAGTGATCCTTCTGCCTCAACCTCCTGAGCACCTGGGACTACAGCTGTGCACCACCACACCTGGCTAATTTTTTAAAATTTTTCGTAGAGATTGGATTTCACCATGTTGCCCAGGCTGGTGTTGAACTCCTGGGCTCAAGCGATCCTCCTGCCTTAGCCTCCCAAAGTGCCAGGATTATAGGTGTGACGCACTGCACCCAGCTCAGGCTTTGTCAGAATGAAGCAAAACATGGTGTTTAGAGAGAGAATGTGGAGGAAGGAATGTGATGCCCTGTCAGTGAAACTGAAAGTTGAATGATAGCTTATGGAAAGAGGAAGTGAAAAAGATAGGATACATCCAAGTGATTGAAATATGACAAGAACAGAACAAAAATTTTTTTCAAACAAAAACATCTCTCATTTTATAAATAAAAAGATTCATAGTAAAAACTATGACTACAAAATGTCTATTATAGGCTACTGAATATTGAAATGTAAGTGAATTTCTTCTAATATAGCTAGAAAAGGTTATGGTAAATTGTTAAAACAATAAGGGACATTGTTTATATTTATTTCTTAGTAAGGTTCCACTAAAATTAAGATTAGTCACTTTATATAATTGGTTAACATTCATTTAAAAACTTTAATTTGAAAAAGCTGCGGAATTTTTCAAAACTTATTTATAAAAGCGGTTTGGCATCTGGGGTGTGTGTGTGTGTGTGTGTGTGTGTGTGCTGGAGAGAGGGAGAAAGAGAATTTATAATATTGCTCTCTGGCCTGGTAGAAATGGCACTAGGACTTTGGAGACATTTGTTTGCTCGTTTGTTCAACCAACGTTTTTGAACGCCTACGACTGCAGCTATGAACTTTTACTTAGCAAGCTTTTTTTCCCGCCCCTTCCACCCCCACCCTTGCCCCCCGCCAAGATGGAGTCTCGCTTTGTCGCCCAGGCTGGAGTGCAGTGGCACGATCTTGGCTCACTGCAATCTCTGCTTCCCAGGTTCCAGCTATTCTCCTGCCTCAGCCTCCCGAGTAGCTGGCACTATGGCGCCTGCCACCACACCTGGCTAGTTTTTGTATTTTTAGTAGAGACAGGGTTTCACCATATTGGCTAGGCTGGTCTCGAACTCCTGACCTTGTGATCCGTCCGCCTTGGCCTCCCAAAGTGCTGGGATTACAGGCGTGAGCAACCACGCCTGGCCGCAAGCATTTATTTAAATGATCACAAATTCTGTGCCTTATTTTCTATTGGAATAATCTTATGATGTGTATCTCAACAGGTGTTTTGAAGGATAAATGAAATAATGGGAGCTTTTTGAGTTCTCTAGGTGCTAGATATAAAGAACCTATAATTATTTTTTTAATTGAGGTGAAACGCGTAAGAAAAATTAACCATCTTAAAGTGAACAGTTCAGTGGCTTAACACAATGTTATGCAACTACCACTTCTATCTACTTCCCAAACATTTTTTCATCTCTATAACCCTGTGCCCATCAAGCAGATATTCTTCATTGCTTCTTCCCTCTAGCCACTAACAATCACCAACACACTCTCTGAATTTACCAGTTCTAGATATTTCATATAAATGGAATCATGTAATATGTAACCCTTTGTGTCTGACTTCTTTCACTTAGTATGTTTTCAAGGTTCATCCATTTTGTTGCATATATCAGTACTTCTTTCCTTTTTATGGCTGAATAATATTCCATTGTATGTATATACCATAATTTGTTTATCCATTTCTAGACATTTGGGTTGTTTCTACCTTTTGGCTATTGTGAATAGTGCTGTTATGAACATTTGTATGGATGTATTTGAGTACCTGTTTTCATTTCTCTTGGGATATACTTAGTAGTAGAACTGAGCAAGGTAATATGGTAGTTATATTTCAACTTTTTGAGGAACTGTCAGACTGTTTCCATAGTGACCGTACCATTTTACATTCCCATCAGCAATGTGTGAGACATTCCAGTTTTCCCATAGCCTCACTAACACTTGTGTTTTCTGGTTTTTGTTTGTTTGTTTGTTTTTAATACTCATCCTTGTGGGTATTAAGTGGTTTCTAATTGTGGCTTTGGTTTGTATTTTCCTAGTAAATAATGATGTTAAGTATCATCTTTTAATGTGCTTTTTGGCCATTTGTAGGTGTTTTGTTTTGTTTTTTGTTTTTTTTTTTGAGATGGAGTTTTGCTGTTGTCACCCAGGCTGGAGTGCAATGGTGCAACCTCAGCTCACTGCAGCCTCTGCCTCCTGGGTTCAAGCAATTCTCCTGCTTCAGCCTCCTGAGTAGCTGGGATTACAGCCACCCACCACCACGCCCGGCTAATTTTTTTGTGTTTTTAGCAGAGATGGGGTTTCACCATGTTGGCCAGGCTGGTCTTGAACTCCTGACCTCAGGTGATCTGCCCACCTTGGCCTCCCAAAGTGCTGGGATTACAGGCCTGAGCCACTGTGCCCAGCCCATTTGTAGATCTTCTTTAGAGAAATGTCTGTTAATATCCCTTGCCCATTTTTTAATTGGGTTGTTACCAACTTCTTTTATCTAATATTAATTATATCTATATCTATATCTATATCTATCTATATATATATATCCTTTCTATATTTGTGGAGAGAGAGAGAGCGTGTGCACTCAAGTGCCAGAGAGGAATGGGTAGAAATACATATCCCCAGTGGGATTATCTTCCTTTTTTTTTTTTTAGGCTTTTTGGGCTTTGCCAAAATTTAAATTGTTGCTTCCTTTGAATAATAGATTCTTGGTGAGTTGATAAGAGCATGATGCTGAAGTTTGATTTCTTTGTTGGCCAGTGAGTCATTCCATTCCATGACCAGCTGTTTTACAAGTGCATGCAGTTGGTCAAAGGGGCACCTGTTGGATTTTTGGCTTGATCATTGCCAATCCATTTACACTGTGAGAAAAAAGTAACTTAGTGTTCAAAAATAAAAAGACCTGTCATTTTAGTATGTGAACATGGCGGATCTATAGCTACTTCACCAGTATGAGATGTCTTTGTTATCATATTGATACCCCTTTTACTTTTTATCTTAGTCATCACCAAAATGTAACTTACAACACTTAGTGCCCTTCTAGGTGCACTGCATAAAGCTTTGGTTGATTTGTGCATGGGTTTAACAGTATTCAAAAGTGTTCAATATTTAGAGTATTCAAAAATTTAATATTATTTCAGGAGTAGTTTTGCTTAGGTTCTTGTTTAAATTTATAGAGTCTTTTGTACTATGTAAAATTCCTTTTTCCTCCTTGTTCATGAACAATGTAGTGTTTGTTTTCAGTTACCATCAGAGTAATGATTCTTATTGTGGTTTACTGTTCTCTGAGATTTTTGTGTGGTCTGAAAGTTTCTCTGTAAGTCGAAGGGTTTTTCCCCCTTTTAAGAAATCATTTCTTAAAGCCCCCAAGATTATTGTTTTGATGATTCAGAACTATACTCAACTTTACCATAGAAAGTTCTAATCCATAAAGATTGTTTTCATAGGTTCACTGATTTACAGATCTCTGAAAAACTAATAGGATATAAAATCTAGGCTCCCCTATTAGTACTGAACACACTACATAATTTGTTGTTTAATAGGATTGCTCATTGTGGGCTCTGTGATTAGGCTGTATTTATTCCTCCAGGATCCCACTTTTTTTTTTTTTTTTTTTGAGACGGAGTCTTGCTCTGTCACCCAGGCTGAAGTGCAGTGGCGTGATCTCAGCTCACTGCAAGCTCTGCCTGCCGGGTTCACACCATTCTCCTGCCTCAGCCTCCCCAGCAGCTGGGACTACAGGTGCACGTCACCACACCTGGCTAATTTTTTTGTATTTTTAGTAGAGACGGGATTTTACCATGTTGGCCAGGCTGGTCTTGACCGCCTGACCTCGTGATCCACCCACCTTGGCCTCCCAAAGTGCTGGGATTACAGGCGTGAGCCACCGCGCCCGGCCCAGGGTCTCACTTTTATTCAAGTTAGTATTGCCTTATTAGTTGTTTCCCCAGAGAAGATAGTGACAGGGATCAATTATAACTAGAATAGTAGTTCTCTGTATGTATCATGAATCAAATTTTGTGTGTGAAGGAGACCTTGTGGGGATTGCAGTGGGCATGAGGCAGAGATCTCAGTTAATTCTTATGCCATTTATATTCTCTTGACTATATATATATTGGTTTCTTGAGAGCCAAGTAAATTAGTAGATCTTCTTCTAAATGGCAAGTTATTAGAAAAGAAACTATGTTAAAACTGCATTAGCAAATATCTACTGGGAGTTTATGTATGAAGTAATGAGTTTTGGCTGAAAGTTACAGAAACTCTCTTATCTATTCATATACAACTTAAAAATATTGGAAATACTTTTGGTGTGAATTTTTTTATACTTGCCAAAATAATATTTAATTTTAATTTGTATAAATTCCTTTCACAATGAAAATTCATATCTGAGCATTTCTAATGCCTCGTATAACAAGAGAACTCTCACTTTTCCACTTTAAACAACCATTCATAATTTTTATAATAAAGTTTGAGAAAAAGAAAATTAGAGTTCTTTTTTAGTTGAAAAGAATATGTAGTTTTTTAATAAATTCAAAGGGTGAGATAAGGTAGGTAATTTTAATAGGCCTCAGGATTTTAATTGTATGGCAGGAAAGTCTGTCTACTTTTTCTCTAGGATTTGTACTTAAATTTTTTTATTGTTCTTTGCTTTCTCTTCTTTCTTTCTCTATCTCACTCTCTTTCTCTCTATTTTCTTTTTCGCCCTTTTTTTTCTTTTCTTTCATTTTTGAGACAGGATCTCAATCTGTTGCCCCGGCTAGAGAGTAGTGGCATGATCATGGCTCTTTGCAGCCTCGACCTCCTGAACTCAGTTGATCCTCTCACTTCAGGCTCCTGAGTAGCTGGGGCTACAGGGGCTCACCACAATGCCTGGCTAATTTTTAAAATTTTTGTAGAGACAGGGTTTTGCCATGTTGCCCAGGCTGGTCTTGAGCTCCTGGGCTCAAGCGGTTCTCCCACCTTGGCCGGCCAGTATGCTGGGATTATAGGTGTGAGTCACCACTCCCAGCCAATGTTCTCTTTTCTGTCTCATGCACCATGATATTTTCTAGGCTCAGTAGTTTAGTTTATACTTACTAATATATTCAGAAAGCATCTTGGTTAAAAAATCCTTTGAATTATTCTGTGATTATGTCCCTTTATTCTATACACTCATAACCAAATCCTACTTTTTAAATTAAAAATTTGTTTCACACACTTGGCGGTGAGCCGAGATCGCGCCGCTGCACTCCATCCTGGGCAACAGAGTGAGACTCTGTCTCAAAAAATAAAAAATAAAATAAAAAATAAATAAAAAATTAAAAAGTTGTCTCACACTTAACCTTTTTCTTTCAATTCTAATATTGCAGTCGAATAGAATCAGGCCCACATTCCCTCATCTATTTGGTTTCCTTGCCTCTACTTCATCTTCTCTGGTTCATCCTATATATTGTCACTGGGTTAATCTTAAAACACCCTTTTCATTTTGTTAATCCTCTACTCCATTCTTTTCAGTCTTTCAGATCAAATCCTAGATAACTTAATATTTACTCAAGCCTCTACTTTATGCAAGTCAGTGGGAATTCAGAGATAAAGTCACAAGCCTGCCTCTGATACTTTCACATTCGAGTAGAGTAGAAAGTCAATCACAATATAGTAAGTTAAGTATTCAGAGTGAAGTACAGGGAGTTATTTACTCACTCAGTAAATATGATTGAGCACTTACTACTTGCTAGACACTTTGCTAACACTATAGGATGTTAGAGACATGGACTCTGCTAAGCATAAGCTTTATTTAGTCAGTAGGCAGAGACGTAAAGAGATAATTATAAATACACGATGGGTAATATAATTCTGGGTCCATGAAAAACACAGAGGAGGGATATCTGATTCCATTTTAGCAGTTAGGAAAGGCTTTCTGGATGGATAAACACTGAATGAAGCCTTAAAGGATGGGGAGGAACTGCCCAGGTGAGAAGGGAGTGGAAGGTGAGTAGAAGCTTTCAGAAGAATGAGACAAAATGGAAAAAGCACAGAGATGTGGAATCATTTGACTTGTTTTGGAGAAGGCATTGTATTACCTACCTTGTTTGGTATTATTGGAGTATAAAGCTATTAGCAAGATGTGGCAAGAAATGAGACTATAGGCTAGGGCTCCATCTTGAAGATCCTTGAATCTATGTTAAGGAGATTGAATTTTATCCCGTATTTTGTGGGAATCTATTAATGAGGGGTGTTTTTGTGTTTTATGTATTTTTTTAGAGGCAGGGTCTCACTCTTTCACCCAGGCTTGAGTGCAGTGGCGTGATCATAGATCATTGCAGCCTTGAACTCCCAGGCTGAAGCAATCCTCCTGCCTCAACCTCCCGAGTAGCTGGAACTACAGGCATAAGCCACCCCACCTGGCTTATTGATGAGTGTTTAAGCTGGGGAATAATATGGTTAGCTAGATTTGCATTTTAGATAGACGTATTCGACAACTGTGTGGAGGATAGGTTGAGGAGGATAAAACCATTTACGAGGCTGTTGAAAGTACAAATGACAGACAGTGAGGCAGGAACAGAGGGGATACATCAGTAAATATATAGAAGGTAAAATCAGCAGAACTTGGTGACTGGCTGGATCTGAAAGGTAAAGGATAGTGAGCATGGAGAACAAATATTTACTACTAAGAAAAATGTGGTCAAGGTTTCAGTTGTTGACTTAGGCAAGATTGTGAAATCAGTTTTGTACATTTTATAAGTTCCTTATTATACATCTAAATGGAATTTTTCAAAGATTTTGAATTGATAATTGTAGTGGTTATGAGGTTGGACTGGACCAGACCATCTAGGCTCAAGTCCTGACTCTGCCGTTTACTAGTTTTTTGACATCAGGAATTTACTTAACCTCTCTCTTCCTCTGTTCCTCCTCTAGAAAATGAGAACAATAATAGTACCTGCCTTGGCACTTGGGGTTGTTGTGAGGATTCACTGATAAGTATAAAACATTTAGAACATCAGTTTGTAAGAAGTGTTCAAGAAGTGTCAGGCAGGCCGGGCGCGGTGGCTCAAGCCTGTAATCCCAGCACTTTGGGAGGCCGAGACGGGCGGATCACGAGGTCAGGAGATCGAGACCATCCTGGCTAACACGGTGAAACCCCATCTCTACTAAAAAATACAAAAAACTAGCCGGGCGAGGTGGCGGGCGCCTGTAGTCCCAGCTACTCGGGAGACTGAGGCAGGAGAATGGCGTGAACCCGGGAGGCGGAGCTTGCAGTGAGCTGAGATCCGGCCACTGCACTCCAGCCTGGGCGACAGAGCGAGACTCCGTCTCAAAAAAAAAAAAAAAAAAAAAAAAAAAAAAGTGTCAGGCATTATCATCATTATTGTCATTCTGGAGTATAGAGGATTAAGCTATATAACAGAAAATGGGATTGGAGAACTAGGGATCAGATAATGAGGAGCCACATATGACATTTAAAATGTTGTGGATGTTATCCTAAAAGTAGTGGAATACTGTTAAAGAATGTGTGTTTGTCATGGTTAACCTCTAATGTTATTTCTTTACCCCCCGCCCCAACACACACACAAAATCTCACCTTAAGATAGGTATGCTGCCACCAGGTGGCAGTTGTATGTTATTGCTGTACAAATGAAGTAATAAAAACCACTATGTTCCTTTTTTAACATAAAATATTTACTTGATTAAAATAGCCAAGTGTAAGCAATCTAATTCTAGTAGGGCTCTTTTGTTCCAAAACAAACAAACAAACAAAACCCAGTTAAGTAAAGGAGAGAAAAGAGAGGGTAATTGTAAAGATGTGGAGGTTTCAGAGGAAGTTCAGAGTATAGCTGGGCCTCATGGAAACTGAAAAGCCATTGGAAACTGGTGCCATTCTCTCCATCATTTTTTTTCTCTCACTTTCACAATATGTTATGCTCCTCTCTTTGTAGATCAGCTTCCTTGCCTACATATCAGTTTGCACATGACCAAAATTATGGGATGAGTCTCCAAATCTGTTCTAGCCAATGGAATTGTTTCCTACTAAATATACCTTTATTTATTTATTTTGAGACAGGGTCTCACTCTGTCACTTAAGCTGGAGTGCAGTGGCATGATCATGACTCACTGCAGCCTCAACCTCCTGGATTCTAGTAATCCTTCCACCTCAGCCTCCCAAGTAACTACTACAGGTACGTGCCACCATGCCCAATTATTTTTTATAGAGGCAGGGTCTCACTGTGTTGCCTAGGTTGGTCCTGGGCTTGAGTGATCCTCCCACCTCAGCCTCCTGAAGTCCTGGGGTTATGGGCATGAGCCACTGCCCAGCTCTACTAAATATACTTTAAAAAGAACAAAGAAGGGGAATATAAAAATTATATAAATATAGAAACACATCTACTTACAGAGTAATCATCGAGCCTAGAGGCTCCCAAATTTTGCTGCATATGGGAAACACCAGGGAAGCTTTACAAATTTTTTGATGCATACATTACATCCCATAGCAAAATCAGAAAATCTGGGGTGTCAGCCCTCACTATTTTTTGTAAAGATCCCCAGTGAGCAGTAAACTTTAGGACCCACTAACACAGCCACTTTACTTGATTCTACAACACTGTGATTATGTCTCACGACCTCTTCTAAGCCACCTACTTTACTTGGTGTGGAACTGAAGGAATAGGGATGATTCAATGCCAGAAGGAAAATTGACTGTGTTGGATACAAACAGAAGCGTTTTATAGTCTGTAACATGTTTAGTAGGTTGATTATGTAAACTGTACTTTATAGATGATTTTAGGAGTATCTGTAGATTGATATGATTATTTCATGATGCACTCCTTTTAGAATCCTTTATATAAGATGAATCTCCTCATGTTATCTTTCTGGACAACTTTATTACCTCCTTGTTCCCTAATTCTAAGAGAAGAATCTAACCGATTGACCTTTCTTTCCTTATCAAACTTAGGGTGGGAGGAGAGGCAGGGGTGTCATGGATGGGAGAAGCTATGAGCACTGGTTAGTTCCCTCAGAAGGAAGTTCTACATACTTTATACTTAAATGTTTCTTCTACAAAAGAATATATGTGAAATGTATGTATAAAATAAAGACTGATGATAAAAAGAACACCTCTATACCTGTCACCCTGCTGAAGAAGCATACACATATGAATATATTTGAAACCTTTCCTCATATCATCCCAACCCTTCACTTGAGGTACCTATAGTTCTGAATTTGTTTATTTCCTTGCTTTTCTATACCACATCTATGTACACATACAACATATTCGTTTTCCTGTGCTTGAACTTAATGGTATATGAAGTCATCAGTGATTTGCCTTTTGTTCAGTATCATGTAGAGCATGTTTACTTCCGCATAGTATTCCATTATAGGAATTTACATCAGTATCCATTGTGAGGTCAGTAAGTATTTGGGTTGTTTCCAGTTTTTACTGTTATAAATACTGCCACTGTGCTATTTTTTTTCTGTTATGATGTACAGCACATGCTAAGGGTTTAGAGATACGCAGAGATCATGATCCCAAGGTCCTTCAGTCCTTGGGGGTAGTGACTATGTTCAGGAATAGAGTAAGAAGAGGGAGTGAAGTCAAAAGCAAACTGATATTCATGTGTTTATTACATGCCTGGTTTCATCACATAAATATCTCACAGATGTCCATGGGAGTTGATGATGGATGCTGGATACCCGATGTCCATCAACATGGACCACTATGCTGACCAGATGCAGCAGTTCTTTCATTTTTTAGCAAATATTTCCTGCAAAAATATATCCATATAAAAGGGAATAATGTATAATATAGGTTTATAAATGAGTTAACCTCAGATGGTAAACTGGCATGCATTTTATGCTGTTAGAGAGTGTCTGTTTGTTACAAATATACCTTGCTTTGGGCATTCTTCTTTACATAAACTGTGCGGTGTTAATTTGTTGTTTATTTTTAATGGGATTAAACTTAATAATATGCTTAGGGTAGATAAGGTTGGGGCAAAATGCCATTCTTCTCGCTGTTCATTGTTAGCAGTAACCGAGATGACTATAAAATGAAGCAGAGATAGGTGGCATCTAAACAGCACTTTCTTTCTCTTTAGGGATAAGATTTCTAGTAGGTATGTAGTTGTATATATCCTTTAAAAAAATAGTGATATTAGCATATGGGCCCATGACAATTTTATTAGTGAGTATTCTTTAGAGTTGTGTGAGGGAGTCAGGCAGTAAAGATCATTCAAAGAGAAAAACAATTACCTGTTGTGTTATAACCTACAAGTAATGATTTTGAATAGTTTGTTATTGTCTATTCTTTGTTTCTATGCATAAGTAAAATGTTACTTAAATCTTTATATATGCAGTTTTGTTCTTTTTTACCCAAGTTTATGTTGAGAGCATTTTCCCTCATTAAGATTTTTTTTGAAAACATCATCATCATCATTATTATTATTATTTATTATTATTATTATTATTATTTGAGACAGGGTCTCTGTCAGCCAGGCCGGAATGTAGTAGCTCACTCCATTCTCCACCGCTCAGGCTCAAGTGTCCCTTCCACCTCAGCCTGCCAAGTGGCTAGGACCACAGGCCTGCGCCACCATGCCTGGCTAATTTTTGTATTTTTTGTAGAGATGAGGTTTCACTATGTTGCCCAGGTTTGTCTTGAATTCCTGGGCTTAAGCAATATGCCCACCTCAGCCTCTCAAAGTGCTAGGATTACAGGCATGAGCCACCACGTTGACTTGAAAACATTATTTTTGACAGCTGCATGTTGTTACATTGCATGGTTGTGCAATAGTGTAACCATGGACCTGATATATCACCTTGGTTTTTAAAATAATTTTAATTTTATTATTATTACTATTTTTGAGATAGGGTCTCACTCTGTTGCCCAGCCTGGAGTGGAGTGCAGTGATGTGATCCTAGCTCAGTGCAGCCTCACTCCTGGGCTCAAGCAGTCCTTCCACCTCAGCCTTTCAAGTAGCTGGGACCAAAGGTGTGGGCCACCACTCCTGGCTAATTTTTTTTAAAAAATTTACTTTTTTAAGAGATGGATCTTCTTATGCTGTTCTGGCTGGCCTCAAACTCCTGGCCTCAAGTGATCTTCCACTTTAGCTTCCCAAAGCACATACTCTTTTTGAAACATTATTTTCATTCAACAAATAAACATTTGTGTTTATGTGGCAGGCAATGAAATTGTGTTAAAATATGCAACATTTAGATGGTTTCTTAAGCTGCAGAATTTGTTTTCTTTTTAGATATGATGGTGGTCCAAAACCTTTATTAAAAAAAAATTATATCATTATATTAAATGAGATTATAGGCTATAAGTAGGACTGAACTGGTCACTCAATAGTATAAAATCCTGTGGTCTTTTCCATTCCTGATTCCCTCAGGCCTATTTGGCACTGTTATTTTCCAACAGTTTGTATCTTTGTGGTATTTAATAATACTTTAGAGCATACTTAAAATGTTGCTTTTATCTTCTTTGCTTTCAGTTGCCTTACTTCAACTTCATTTACAAATGGTCTTTGGGACAACTGTTACAATCTTTTTATTTCCCTAGTTAGGCTACTGGAGTTTTGTTGTAGTCGTTTGTATAGCATTCTTGTTTATCATTCGTTAAGGAATATTAAAAACGTTTAAAGGCAGCATTGACAAATATATATAGTCATCATAATTAGAATTAATTAGTATTTTTTAACTTTTCTACAGCAAAAACAAAAAACAGCTCTATTTACCGCTATTTTTGAATACTGGAGAAACTAGGTAACACATTTAAGTAATATTTTGTACCATTCTCTCTAGAGTATATTTGTGTCATTGTGTTTGTTTTTATTTTCTCTCCAGTCTTATCAAAAAAGCACTTGTCTGTTTGGTGATATCACTTGCTCATGTTCTTTAAGTTAGTGTTCTAGGATTGTACTGTAATGACAGATGAATGAAAAGCGAGATGAGAATGCATGGAAAGCAAATGGTATAATTGAAAGTTGGATTTTGAGTCAGATATTGTTGTTCCATTTTATTTTGCTGCTTACTGCTTATGATCTTGGACAGATAACCCATATTCATCTTTAAATCTCAGTTTCCACATTCTTTCAACATTTCCTGACTTCTCCCCACATGACCCCATCTAAATTAAATCTTTTCTGTCTGAGGCTCTCCTAGTACCTTTTTCTTCAAAGCACTTTTTATCACTTGAGATGATACATTTCTGTGTTTATCTATATTTAATTTGTTTTTCCCACCTGTATTACAATTCATGAGAGTAGGGTTTATATCTCTTTTATTCCTCACTACATGTCTTACCTTAGCACAAAGTTGCATACATGGTGGGCAGTCAATAAATATCTGTTGAATAAATACACTACTTACTACCTGACATATGCCAAGTTATTTTCTTCACAGGTAAAACTCTACAACCACATCTCTTTTGGAAAGCCTTCTATGAAGAAATCAGGACAAGAGAGGTTCCCATACCACCTCCTTAAATATATATAGGACTGTTGAGTTTATGAAATTGTGTATTAGCTTTTTTCTCATTTATTTCTCATAACTTGATGAAATGAGGGACTGTTATTAAATAATAGTAGACTAAAGGGTCCTACTGTTAAGATCATATATTTTGACACATGTCTAGCACAGTGCCTGGCACATAATGAACAATGAACACTCAAGAAACTGAAGAGATTCCAAATAGTTGAATTTTTGAAGTGACATTATAAAAACTTGGCTTTTTTTTTTTTTTTTTTTTTTTTGAGACAGTCTCACTCTTTTGCCCAGGCTGGAGTGCAGTGGTGCCATCTCGGCTCGCTGCAACCCCCGCCTCCCAGGTTTAAGTGATTCTCCTGCCTCAGCCTCCAGAGTAGCTGGGATTACGGTGCCTACCACCACACCCAGCTAATTTTTGTGTTGTTAGTAGAGACGAGGTTTCACCACGTTGGTCAGGCTGGTCTACATCTCCTGACCTCAGACGATCCGCCCACAGCCTCCCCAACTGCAGGGATTATAGGTGTGAGCCACCGCACCCAGCCAAAACGTGGCATATTTTATACAGCATTTTGAAAATTCATTGTTTTATTCAGAATGATCATTTATTAAGTTAAAAATCTTGAGTTTAAGCAATCAGTTATTATTTGTATTAAGTCATTTATTCATGTTCTGATCAGAGTAAGACATTTGCTTGAGATTCAAACCAGTTTTGAAAGACAATTGTATATGGACATAATATCTTTCCAGTAAATCTTGCAACTATTTCTGTGACTACATATGTTAACATTTTTATAATTGGCTTCCAAATAACAAACACAGATGGCTGTAGTCTGAATTTTCATCATGTTTTAGAATAAATGTTTTCTCAGAAATTTAAAGTGCATCATTTCAGTATAAGATGATTACCTAATTGAGTAGAATTTTTTCCTTATCTGCTAGCTTGCCATTTTTCAGATTGAAAGTAAATAGCTTAAATATCTATTAATGTAAGAAATTGGATATATATAATCTTGTTCCCTCTCTCACATTTTTACCAAACAGAACTCTTGCTAAAAAGTTATTGTAGGTATTATTTTTCTGAGAATTTAAATTTTGTTTTGCTTTTTTTCTTTTGGTGGAGGAGAGAGATTATAATTTTTTGTGTTTTAATTCATTTAATAAGTAACTAGAAATTTGTTAATTTTGAAACCATGAGGTTTTAAGATAGTAGAATTAAATATGCCTGTTAGACTGTTTTGGTTCTCAAGTCCTATGAAGTGGTGCTTAAAATTATTGCTTAACGGTGACTTTTCTGTAAAAGATAAATTATTTTTTCTTAACATGTATTTATTGAATATTATTTTAGGCTTTGTATGTATAGCAGTGAACAAAAGAAAAGCCCTTACCCTCATTGAACTTACCTTCTGGTTAATCTGAAAAATAATATGACTTCATATAATCAGTAACATAGGCCTAAAACAATGCCATGGTAATTTAATGTCCTTAAAAGTGATGCATTCTAAGCACTATAATAGAAAAATTCCTCTTTTTATTCCATATCTATCCATTGTCTTTTTAATTTGGGTTCATTTAATAATGAATATTATTGTCTCAGATTTTTAATTGAACTTTTTATAATGCAAAGTTTTTTTTCTCATATATTATGTGTTTGCAAATCTGAATAAATATTAAATATAAATTATGTATACCCTAATTACAGTTGGAATCTCAAACAAAATTTTCATCTTTGCCCTGATATATTTTGCTGTCTCAATGTATTTTCTAATGCAGACAATGTAGAATTTTAAGTTTCTGAAATTGAGCATAAATATTAATAATACTATTAATTTCTTTTGGTTTTGCATTCTCTCTTAGGAATCTTTTCTTTTTAAACAATGCGCCTAGAATTCTGATTCCATTTACAGATAATATATTTAGCAGTATTCCAGTTGGTTTATTTTTAAGAATGAATTTGCTGTCCTCCAAAGTAGTTTAAGTGCATTCCAGTTGCTTAATGTACAGATAGAGGCAACTGGTCTTGCACCTGTTCCTCAAGGAGACATGAGGTGAAATAACTGTGTAGTTGCTGAATAACTGGGAAAAAATTTAAATATAATCTATTTTTATATTCTACTGGGCTAGTGATTAGCTATTTCTGATTTACAAATTAGATGTCTTCATTAAGTAAACAATACGTATACTTTCCTTCATCCACAGCAGACAAAATAAGTATAAAATATGTTGTGTGTTATTCTGTAGATAACATATTTGTCACATATTTTGATAGTAATATGGGCATCATTAAAAATTGCTTTATTTTTATGATAAATTTTCTGGCCATTGTTGTAATTGGTCTAATTAATACTAGTAATCTATTAATACTAGTAGTGTATTTCTTTTTTTTAAGGCACAAAGAAACTTACACTTTTTCTTATTCTTTTGTTTCTCTCCTCTCAGAATGACCAAACAGCTCAAATTCAATTTAAGAATAGGTGGCTAATAGTTGCTTCTTAGAAAAATTAGAAAATCTATTGCATAAAAAAGGAAATTTCACATGAGCAAAAGGAAAAATACCTGCAATCTCAAGTCCAGAGATACACCAAAGTTATTAGTTATATTCTTCCAGAGTTTCTCTATGCCTACAAGTACGATGTTATTAAAATTCCAGCTAGATATAATTGTTGAAGGATGTGAGTTTGAGTCCTGCCTTCTCTGTTAAAAGGGGTGTACAGGCCGGGCGCAGTGGCTCACGCCTGTAATCCCAGCACTTTGGGAGACCAAGACCGGTGGATCGTGAGGTCAGGAGATCGAGACCATCCTGGCTAACACTGTGAAACCCCGTCTCTACTAAAAATACGAAAAACTAGCAGGGCGAGGTGGCAGGCGCCTGTAGTCCCAGCTACTCGGGAGGCTGAGGCAGGAGAATGGCGTAAACCCGGGAGGCAGAGCTTGCAGTGAGCTGAGATCCGGCCACTGCACTCCAGCCTGGGCGACAGAGCGAGACTCCGTCTCAAAAAAAACAAAAACAAAAACAAAAAAACAGAAAAACCCAAAAAATATTAGCCTGGTGTGGCTGCGTGCGCCTGTAGTCCCAGCTACTTGGGAGGCTGAGGCAGGAGGACGGCATGAACCTGCAGCGAGCGGAGATTGCGCCACTGCACTCCAGCCCGGGCGACAGCGAGACTCTGTCTCAAAAAAAAAAATAATACTGTGCAGAAGCTCTTTAATGAGATCCCATTTGTCAATTTTGGCTTTTGCTGCCATTGCTTTTGGTGTTTTAGACATGAAGTCTTTGCCCATGCCTATGTCCTGAATGGTACTACCTAGGTTTTCCTCTAGGGTTTTTATGGTATTAGGTCTAACATTTAAGTCTCTAATCCATCTTGAATTAATTTTCGTATAGGGAGTAAGGAAAGGATCCAGTTTCAGCTTTCTACTTATGGCTAGCCAATTTTCCCAGCACCATTTATTAAATAGGGAATCCTTTCCCCATTTCTTGTTTCTCTCAGGTTTGTCAAAGATCAGATGGCTGTAGATGTGTCGTATTATTTCTGAGGGCTCTGTTCTGTTCCGTTGGTCTATATCTCTGTTTTGGTACCAGTACCATGCTGTTTTGGTTACTGTAGCCTTGTAGTATAGTTTGAAGTCAGGTAGCGTGATGCCTCCAGCTTTGTTCTTTTGACTTAGGATTGTCTTGGAGATGCGGGCTCTTTTTTGGTTCCATAGAGCTTCTGCACAGCAAAAGAAACTACCATCAGAGTGAACAGGCAACCTACAGAATGGGAGAACATTTTTGCAATCTACTCATCTGACAAAGGGCTAATATCCAGAACCTACAAAGAACTCAAACAAATTTACAAGAAAAAAACAAACAACCCCATCAAAAAGTGGGCAAAGGATATGAACAGACATTTCTCAAAAGAAGACATTCATACAGCCAACAGACACATGAAAAAATGCTCATCATCACTGGCCATCAGAGAAATGCAAATCAAAACCACAATGAGATACCATCTCACACCAGTTAGAATGGCGATCATTAAAAAGTCAGGAAACAACAGGTGCTGGAGAGGATGTGGAGAAATAGGAACACTTTTTCACTGTTGGTGGGATTGTAAACTAGTTCAACCATTATGGAAAACAGTATGGCGATTCCTAAAGGATCTAGAAGTAGATGTACTATATGACCCAGCCGTCCCATTAGTGGGTGTATACCCAAAGGATTATAAATCATGCTGCTATAAAGACACATGCACACGTATGTTTATTGCGGCACTATTCACAATAGCAAAGACTTGGAATCAACCCAAATGTCCATCAGTGACAGACTGGATTAAGAAAATGTGGCACATATACACCATGGAATACTATGCAGCTATAAAAAAGGATGAGTTTGTGTCCTTTGTAGGGACATGGATGCAGCTGGAAACCATCATTCTTAGCAAACTATCACAAGAACAGAAAACCAAACACCGCATGTTCTCACTCATAGGTGGGAACTGAACAATGAGATCACTTGGACTCGGGAAGGGGAACATCACACACCGGGGCCTATCATGGGGAGGGGGGAGGGGGGAAGGATTGCATTGGGAGTTATACCTGATGTAAATAACGAGTTGATGGGTGCTGACGAGTTGATGGGTGCAGCACAACAACATGGCACAAGTATACATATGTAACAAACCTGCACGTTATGTACATGTACCCTAGAACTTAAAGTATAATAATAATAATAATAAATAATAATAATAATAAAATAAATAAATATAAAGAGGTGTACATATTTTTTCATAAAAATCGATCATACAGCAGTAATATACCTACTACTGTGTCATGAACATTTTTGTTAGCAATAATGGTTTACATTAATATTTTAATATGGAGTCATAATAGTTAACCTAGTGTTGCCTAAAGCATGTGATACATCTGATGTTAGGTGGTGATATTTTAGGTCTATCCTGATCCAGTATTAAAAACATTGGTAAATGGGTACAATGTACACTATTTGGGTAATGCCTACCCTAAAAGCCCAGACTTCACCACTATGTAATAAAACTGGATTTGTACCCTCTAAATCTATAACAATAAAAAAATAGAAAAATAGAGAAAAACATTAGATAGTATTGTAAGAAAGTTATTATGAGGTTTGCCAGTTTTCTTTTAGTTCATCTGCTTATGATAGCCAAGAGTCTGTTTGATACTCATATATCTTTAACATCCTTTTAACACTTGCCCATTTCTCTCATACCCTTCAACAAAATCTAACTAAAATTTTAATAATTTTTTCATTGTATTTGTTTTTGTTTACTTTTCTAAAAAAGAAATGACAGTGATACATTTAATTTGTGCCAGGGATAGAAAGTCTCCTTTTAAAATAAATTTACTTTAAAATTTTTATTGATGTGTAATGTATATATTTTGGGAATACATGTGATAATTTAATGCACTCATATAGTTTGTAAAGATCAAATCAGTGTAATTGGGATGTCCGTTACCTTTAATTGGATATTCAAATATTTTTTAGAAATATTCAAATTATTTTCTTCTAGCTATTTTGAAATATTCAGTAGATTTTTGTAAACTATAGTCACCCTACCAATCTATCAAATACTAGGTTTTATTTCTTCTGTTAAACTCTTCTTTGTACCCATTGTCAGCCCCTCTTCATCTTCTCCACCCTCCTACCCTTCCCAGTCTCTGGTAACCACCAATCTACTCACTATTTTCGTCTACTTTTTCACCTCCCATATATGAGTGAGAACATGTGATATTTGTCTTTCTGTGCTTATTTCACTTAACATAATGTCCTCCAGTTGTGTCCGTGGTGCTGCAAATGACAATTTGTTTTTTTTGTGACTGAATAATATTCCATTGTATACATACCACGTTTTCTTTATCGGTTTATCAATTGATTTGCACTTAGGCTAATTTCATATTTTAGCTATTGTGAATACTATTACAAAAAAAAAAATGGGAATGCAGATATCTCCTTTATATGTTGATTTCCTTTCTTTTGAATATATACCCAGTAGGGGAATTGCTGGATCCTATGATAGTTCTATTTTTAGTTTTTTAGAAATCCTCCATACAGTTTTCCATAGTGGCTGTGCTGATTTACATTTCTATTAACAGTGTACAAGGGTTCTTCTCTTTCCACATCCTCCCCTGCATCTGTTATTCCCTGTCTTTTTGATAAAAGTCAGTTTAACTGCAGTGAGATAATATATCATGGTGGTTGTGATTTGCAATTCTCTGATGATTAGTAACATTGAGCATTGTTTCATATACTTGTTGGCCACTTGTATTCTTTTGAGAAATGTCTATTCAGATCTTTTGCCCATGTTTTAGTCAGATTATTTGCTCTTTTGCTGTCCAGCTGTTTGAACTTCTTATATATTCTGGTTGTTGTTAACTCCCTGTCAGATGAGTAGTTTGTAGCTATTTTCTCCCATTCTGTGGGTTGTCTCTTCACTTTGTTTTGATTGTTTCCTTTGCTGTACAGAAACTTTTTAGCTTTTTAGCTTTGGAAGCATTTTTTTAATTATTTATTTTTTATAGTGATAGATCTATGTCTCACTATGTTATCCAGGCCAGTCTCAAACTCTCAGGCTCACGTGATTCTCCTGCCTTGGCCGCCCATTGTGCTGGGCTTACAGGTATGAGCCACCACGCTTCTGAAACTTTTTAGCCTGGTTCCATTTGTTTTTGCTTTGGTTGTCTGTGCTCTTGAGATCTTAGACAAAAAAAAACTTTCCCCAGACCAATGTTCTAGAGTATTTCTCTACTGTCTTCTTTTAGTAGTTTTAGGTTTTAGATTTTTTAGTCCATTTTGATAGGATATTTTTGTATATGGTAAGAGATACATATGTAGTTTCATTCTTCTACATATGGTTATCCAATTTTCCCAGCATCATTTATTGAAGAGATTGTCCTTTTCTCAGACTATATGGTCTGTTCTGGAGAATGTTCCATGTGCTGAGTAAAAGAATGTGTATTCTTCAGCAGTTGGGTGAAATGTTTTGTAAATATCAGTTTAGCCTATTTAGTCTAGTGTGTAGTTTAACTCTGATGTCTATTTTCTGGACGTTGTATATTCTTGGCACCTTTGTAGAAAATGAGTTGACTGTAAATGTGTGAATTTATATCTGGGTTCTCTGTTTTGTTCCATTTGTCTGTGTGTCTGTTTTTATGCCAAGACCATGCTGATTTGTTAGTATGGCTTTGTAGTATATTTTGAAGTCAGGTAGTGTGATGCTTCCAGCTTTGCTTTAGCTTTTTGCTTTGGCTGTCTGTGATCTTTTGTGGTTTCTATCAACATTTTCAGATTGTTTTTTCTATTTTTGTGAGTAATGGCATTGGTATTTCAATAGGGATCGTATTGAATCTGTAAGTTGCTTTGGGTAGTGTATCATTTTTACAATATTCTTCTAATCCACAAACATGGATTTCTCTCCATTTTTTAATGTCCTGTTCCATTTCTTTCATCACTGTTTTATAGTTTTCCTTGTATAGATTTTTTACTTCTTTAATTAAATTGATTTCTGGGTATTTTATATTCTTTGTAGCTATAGTAAATGGGATTACTTTCTTGATTTCTTTTTCAGATTGTTTGCTGTTGGTATACATAACTGCTACTGATTTTTGTATGTTGATTGTGTATCCTGCTATTTTACTGAATTTGTTTATCAGTTCTAACAGCTTTTGGTGGAGTCTTTAGGTTTTTCTAAGTATAAGATCATATTGTATGCAAATAAGGCTAAATTGACCTTTTCCTTTCCAATTTGGTTGTCCTTTATTTTTTTCTCTTGCTTAGTTGCTGTGGCCAGGACTTCCAATATTATGTTGCGTGAAAGTGGACCTCCTGGTCTTGTTCCAGATTTAGAGGAAAGGCTTTTAATTTTTCCCCATTCAGTGTGATATGAGCTGTGGGTTTGCCATATATGGCCTTTATTATTTTGAGGTATTCTTCTGTATCCAGTTTGTTGAGGGATGTTGAATTGTATTAAATGCTTTTTCAGCATTAATTGAAATGGTCATAGGGTGGTGTTCTTGATTCTTTCAATGTGATGTATCACATTTGTTGAGTTGCACATGTTTAACTATCCTTGTATCTTTGGGATGAATCCCACTTGATCATGGTGAATGATCTTTTTAATGTGTTGTTGAATTCAGTTTGCTAGTATTTTGTTGAGGATTTTTGCATCTATGTTCATCAGTGATATTGGCCTGTAGTTTTCTTTTTCTGTTGTGTTCTTGTCTGGTTTTGGTATCAGGGTAATGTTGGTTTCATAGAATGAGTTTGGAAGTACTCCCTTCTCTTCAGTTTTTTGAAGAGTTTGTGGAGAATTGTTATTCTTTCTTCAAATGTTTGGTAGAATTCAGAAGTGAAGCCATCAAGTCCTGGGCTTTTCTTTGATGGGAGACTCTGTGTGTGTGTGTGTGTGTGTGTGTGTGTGTGTGTGTGTGTGTGTGTGTGAGATTGGGTCTCATTCTGTTGTGAGGCTGGGGTGCAGTGGTGTGTTCACAGGTTACTGCAACCTCTGCCTCCTGGGCTCAAGCCGTCTTGCCATGTCAGCCTCCCAAGTAGCTGGGACCACAGGCATGTGCCACCATGCCTGGTTAATTTTTTTGTATTTTGGTAGAGACGAGAATTTGCCATGTTGCCCAGGCTGGTCTCAAACTCCTGAGTTCATGCTCAAGCAATCTGCTTACTTCGGCCTCTGAAAGTGCTGAGATTACAGGTGTGAGCCACCACTCCCAGCTTGATGAGAGACTTTTTATTGAGGCTTTGATTTCATTATTGGTTTGTTGAGGTTTTCTATTTCTTCATGGTTCAATTTTGGTGGGTTCTATGTGTCCAGAAATTTACTTATCTTTTTATTCTAAGTTTTTGAATTTGTTAGCATATAGTTGTTTATAATAGTCTGTAATGATTTTTGTATTTCCATGGTCTCAGTTTTTATATCTTCTTTTTCATTTCTGATTTTATTTGACCTTTCTCCTTTTGTGACAATTAGTATAACTAAAGTTTTGTTGATTTTGTTTATGTTTTCAGAAAAGCAACTTTTTGTTTCATTGACTTCTGTATTGACTGTTTTGGCCTCAATTTCATTTGTCTCTGCTCTGATTTTTGTTATTTCTTTTCTTCTACTAATTTTGGGTTTGGTTTGTTCTTGGTTTTCTAGTTCCTTGCAGTGCATTGTTTGGTTGGTTGTTTGAAGTCTTTCTCGTATTGTTTTATTGGTATAAATTTCCCTCTGAGTACTGCTTTTGCTTTATCACCTAGATTTTGGTATGTTGTATTTCCACTTTCGTTTCTTTCAGGAAATTTAAAAATTGCCCTTTTAATTTTGTCATGAACCCATTTGCCCTGCAGGAATATGTTGGTTTTTTGTTTGTTTGTTTGTTTTGTTTTTTGAGACAGGGCCTTTCTCTGTTGCCCAGGCTGGAGTGCAGTGGACCTCCTGGGCTCAAGCAATCCTCCTGTCTGAGCCTCTCAAGTAGCTGGGACCACAGGCGTGGGACACCATGCCTAGCTAATGTTTTGAATTTTTGTAGGTTTGAGACCAACCTGGGCAACAAAGTGAAATCTTGTTGTCCAGGTTTGTTTTGAACTCCTGGGCTCAAGCAGTCATCCCACCTCAGCCACTCAAAGTGCTGGGATTACAGACATGAGCCACCATGCCCAGCAGGAACATGCTTAATTATTATTTGTTTGTGTTTTCTGAGGTTCTTCTTGTGACTGATTTTTAGTTTTATTCCATTATGGTCAGAAACGATACTTGATATGATTTCTACCTTTTGAATTTGTTGAGACTTGTTTTATGACCTAATATATGGTCTATTCCGGAGAATGTTCCATGATGAAAAGAATACTCTTCAGGAGTTGGGTGAAATGTTCTGTAAATATCAGTCTGGCCTATTTGGCATAGTGTGTATTTTAATTCTGATGTTTTCTTTAATTTTCTCTTGGGATGATCTGTCCAATACCGGGATTGGGGTATTTAAGTTCCCTACTATTATTGTATTGCAGTCTGTCTCTCCCTTTAGATCTATTAATACTTGCATTTTATGCTTGGGAGCTGTGGTGCTGGGTGCATAGATATTTATAATAGTTATATACTCTTGCTGAATTGACCCTTTATCATTATATAATGACCTTCTTTGTCTCTTTTTATAGTCTTGACTGGTAGCCTGTTTTATCTGATATAAGTATAGCTACTCCCGTTCTTTTTTGGTGTCCAGTTGCATGGAATATCCTTTTCCACCCCTTCACTTTCAGTCTGTGCATGTTCTTAATAGGCGAAGTGGGTTTTTTGTGGGCAGCTTATGGTTAGGTCTTACTTCTGTATTGATTCAGCCACTTTCGCCATTTTAACTGAAGAATTGAGTGTATTTACATTCAGTATTATTATTAATAAGTGAGGTCTTACTAGTGCTATTTTGTTGCTTGTTTTCTGATTGTTTTGTAATTCCTCTCTTCCTTTCTTACTCTCTTTCTTTGAAGTTAAGTGATTTTTTTTTTCTGGTAGTATGTTTTAATTTGTTGATTTTTATTTGTAGTGAATATAGTACAGTTTTTGGCATTGTGGTTACCATGAGACTTAAAAAGACATAGGTTCAAGAAGTTATTTTAACGAGATGACAGCTTACCTTGGATCACAAAGAAAAGAATAGAAACAAAAGAAAAAAAGAAAAAAAAACCCCTCTATAACTCCATTCCCTCCACATTTTGACTTTATTTTGTCTCAATTTACATGTTTTTATATTGCCCATTTCTTAATAAGATGCTGTAGCTATTAATGTTTTTGGCAGGTTTGTCTTTTGGACTTCATCCTAGAGTTACGAGTGGGCGCTACACCACAATTACAGTATTAGAGTATTGTGGGTTTGTCCATGTACTTAATTTTACTTGTGGGTTGTATACCTTTACATGTTTTGTTTCTTCACATTAGTGTTTTTTCTTTCAGGTTGAAGAACTCTCTTTAGCTTTTCTTGTCAGACAGGTCTGTGTTAGTGAATTCTCTCAGCTTTTGTTTGTGTGTGAAAGACTTTATTCCTCTTCTTTGTATTTGAAGGATAACTTTGCTGAATACAGTATCTTTGGGTGGCTATTTTTTTCCTTCAGCACTTTGAACATGTCCCACATCCTCCTATATGGTTTCTTCCTCCTGTATGACCTCTGTGGTATCTGTTTAGAAGTCTGTTGCCAGACAAATTGTAGCTCTTTTGTACAGCTCTTTAATGCCTTGTTTGCTTCTTTTCTTTTGCCACTTTTAGGATCCTGTGTTTGTCCTTGACCATTGAAAGTTTGATTATTACATGCTTTGGAGTAATCTTTTTTGGGTCAAATCTGCCTTGTTCTCTAATGTTCCTATACCTGGATATTTTATCTCTTTCTCCGGTTTTCCAAAGTTTTTATTATTTCTTGAATAAGATTTCTCTCCCCTTGCATTATAGTTAGGCATTATATTATGTAGTGCTGAAGAACAGGCAGTGACATAGTACAAACAAAAAGATACAAAAACAATACATAAATTACAAAGACTCTGAGTGATCACATTCAGTAAAAAACAAAACAAGCCAGACAGTGAAGACTAGAACTCCCTTTGAACACTGATAATTCTTAGATTTGATCTTTCGAGGTAATTTTCTGTATCTTGTAGGTGATCTTTGTTCCTTTTCATTCTTTATTTTTTCTCCTCTGTGTATTTTTAAGTAGCCTGTCTTTGAGCTCACTGATTCTTTTTTCTGTTTGATCCATTCTCCTGTTGAAAGCCTCTAATGATTCTTTCTGTTCAGCAAATCTATTTCTTAATTCCAGAATTTCTGTTTGATTGATTAAAAAATTTTAATCTTTGTTAAATTTTTGTAGTAAATTTCTGAATTGCTTGTCTGTGTTATGGAGATCACTAAGTTTCCTTTAAACTGCTATTTTGAATTCTTGTTCACAGACTTCACATATTTCTCTCTTGTTAGGGTCATTCACTAGTTCTTTGCTTTGTCCATTTGACTAAGTCAAGGTTTCCCATTTGTTGTTGTTTCTTGTGGATATATGTCTATGTTTTTAAAGTGAAGATTTTGTTATTTATTCTAGTCTTCTCTGTCTGGCTTGTTTTAGCTTTTACTGGGTGTGTTTGCTTAGAGAATCTTTCATGTTTTGCTGTCTTTTATTTTTGCAGTATGTCACTGCCTCCGTTTCAGTACTCCATAATATAATGCATATGATGCCTTTAGCCCCAGTTTGCCTCAGTTCTAGTAAACAATCAGTGTTATCCATCCTTGATGGTAAGGTCCCAAAGGCCCCTAGGCTGGCTAGGGGCTCGTGCCCAGAGGACCTGTGGCATGAACCTCTTACAGTGTGATGCTGCTGAACAGCCAGTCTGATTTGGTGTCTCCTTTGGCCAAGTTACAAAGCAGGGTTTTTCAGGGCTAGGAATGGTAGTCTTGCATTCCCACTTTGCCTCTGGCTGTTAGGCATATTTCTCCCTTCAGATATTCCCAGTACTTCCCATGAGTCGAGCCAGGGACAGATCTCCTGTCAAGGAGCCCAAGTTGATGGGGAAGCTGGTTGTCCACCTTGATCTTACTTTTTCCAGTGTGGAAACCGTGAGTCAGGGGAATATTTTCCATGTTTGGTGCTGGGCAGATTAGGAGAATGGGAATCAGGAAAATCAAAGTCTAATTCTTTTAACTTCTGCTCAGAGTTTTTTCACTTCTCTGTGGTCTTGAATACTATTTTTTTCCTCATATTTGAGTTCTGGGATATTGCCAGTAATAATCTAGGTGCTGTATATTTGTTTTTGGTTTTCTGTGAGGGGGAGTGAAGGCAGCTTGCTTCTATGCCGCCATTTTGGGGCTATTAGGTCAGTGCAAAAGCAATTGCAGTTTTTGTACTGACCTAATAGAAGCCTCTGTTCTTAAAATAAATTTAAATAAGAAAACTACATTGGTTAAAACATGTTAAGTAAATGATACATAAAGGTGGCTCTAGGATAGGACAAAAATCCTGATGATGATATGTAAACGATTAAGGGCCAGAAAGCACTGCTGTTTGATATTTAAGTTATTTCCAGTTTTTTTCCCATTATAAATAAGGCTGCAGTGACCACTTTATATAGCTAAATCTTTTTGCATGAACTAAATGTTTTTAGTGTACAGTAATAGAAGACCCAGAAATTCCAGAAAGCAAATTCATTTAGTGCTCTGTGTGTGCGTGTGTGTATGTGTGTGTGTTTTCATATAATCTAAAATCCAGAAATTGGCTAGCACAGTGGCTCACGTCTATAATCCCAGCATTTTGGGGAGGCTGAGGCAGATGGATTGCTTGAGTCTGGGAATTGAAGCCCAGCCTGGGCAACATGGCAGAAACCTGTCTGTACAAAAAATACAAGAATTAAATTAGCCAGGTGTGATGACATGTTCCTGTGGTTCCAGCTACTTGGGGGCTGAGGTGGGAGGATCCGTTGAGCCCAGAAGGTTGAGGTGAGCTGTGATGGTGCTGCTGTACTCTAGCCTGGGTGACAGAGTAAGACCCTGTCTCAAAAAGTAAAAATAAAATAAAATCTTGGTGAGATTATATTCTCACCAAGCCGTGAATGACAGTGCCTGATTTCCCTTATTCTGCCTAATTCTGGGCGAATTTTCTTTTATTTAGACATGACGTTTTCAGTTCTTACCCCTCAATATTTCAGTAGGTTTATTCAGAAATGTTTCTTTGCATTCCAGTAGTTACATTAAAGACTGTAATAATTGTTCTTTATTTTGTCATCATTTTTTTTTAGTGATAGTTTGGTCTTTAAAAGAGAGACTCCCAAAGCTGCTTTTTTCTTGGTGGCAATAAAGAAAAATTATCTTTGACAATAATGGTAATTTTTTTTCTTAGCTTGCCCAGTTTCGACAAAGAAAAGCTCAATCAGATGGGCAGAATCCTTCTAAGAAGCAGAAAAAAAAGAGAAAAACGACAAGCAGTAAACATGATGTGTCAGCACACCATAATTTGAATGTTGATCAATCACAGTGTGATGAAATGTACATAAATAGTTCTCAGAGAGTAGAATCAACTGTGACTCCTGAATCTACAATAATGAGAACTCTACCTGGTGGAGAAATAACCAGTCATGAGCAGGTCTTCTCTGTGGAAGTAAGTATTCTCCCAGATTTTTAATCATTTATGGTTCTCAGTGTAAAGTAGTCATAATAACAACAGTCATTAGCAACTATGCACAATTTGATCATGATTTTTATATCATCTTGAACGTTTTAGTAGTAGGGTAACTAAACAGTCGTACCTAAAATATTTTATCACCTCAAAGAGGGAGTTTTGTGAGTTTAATTTAATATTGTTGAACAACTGCATTACACCAAAGATTGAGCACCAGTGTTACAAAGATGGATATGATTGTCACTGCCCTTTAGGAAAATTATTCTAGTGGAGAAGGCAGATTTAAAGATATGCAGTGTGCTATGATTAGGCCTTTGCTAGTATGGGAGATAGGTGTCCAACTTCATTTTTGTTTGTTTGTGACTATCCAGTTGTACCAACACCATTTGTTGAAAAGATTATTCTTTTCCCAATGAACTGACAGTGAATATAAAGGTGAGGGTTTATATTTATTCCCTCAGTTATATTCTGTAGATCTGTATGTTTAGCCGTTGCTACTATGCCCCCAAATCTTGATTAATGTAGCTTTATAACAAATTTTGAAATCAGTAAGTGTGAGTCTTCCAACTTGCTTCTTTTTTGGATTGTTTTGGTCATTGCCTTGCATTTCTGTATCAATTTTAGGGTCAAGTTTTTCTGTTTCTGCATTAAAAACACCAAGGATTTTGACAGGGATTGCATTGAATCTGTTTTGTCATCTTAACAATATTAAATTTTCAACCTATGAATGCAGGATTTTTTATTTATTTAGGTTTTTAGTTTTTTTTAATGTTATCTTGTAGTTTTCAGTGTAAATGTCTTACATTTGTTTTGTTAAATATACTCTCAAGCATTTTTAAAACATTTTTATTTATTTACTTTTTGAGATGGCGTCTCACTCTGTCACCCAGGTTGGAGTGCAGTGGCACCATCTCGGCTCACTGCAACCTCTGACACCCAGGTCCAAGCCATCCTCCCACCTCAGCCTCCTGAGTAGCGGGGACCACAGGTGCATGCTACCACACCTGGCTAAAGTTTTGTATTTTTGGTAGAGATGGGATTTCACCATGTTGCCCAGGCTGGTCTCAAACTCCTGAGCTCAGGAGATCCACCCACCTTGGCCTCCCAAAGTCCTGGGATTACAGGCATGAGCCACCGTACTTGGCCTTGTTTTGGTTATTTTATTTTTATTTTTTTTGTGGAAACGTGGCCTCACTTTGTGCCTGGGCTGGTCTCGAATTCCGAGATTCAAGCGATCCTCCTGCTCTGGCTCCCAAAGTGCTTATGCCTGTGAAGTATTATTTATAGGCATGAGCCACTATGCCTGGCCACCAAGCATTTTATTGCTGTTTTATTTCTAAGCATTTTACTGCTTTTTACTGTGATTCTAAATATAATTGTATTCTTAACTTTATTTTCTGATTGTTCATTATCCATGTATAGAAATACAACTACATTTGTATATTGATCTTGTATCCTGTACCCTTGCAGAACTAACTCATCTGTAAGTTCTAATAGGTTTGTGTGTGTGTGTGTGTGTGTGTGTGTGTGTGAATTCCTTGGATTTTCCCTGTGTACAAGATCATATTATCTGCAACTAAACTAGAAATGTTTAACTTCTTCCTTTCCAATGTTGATGCTTTTTTTTCTTTTTTCTAATTGCCATAGCTGGAAGATATAGGACAATGTTGAAAAGAAGTGGTGAAAGCAGATGTCCTTGTATTGTTTCTCATAATAAGGGGAAAGCATTCAGGTTTTTTTTTAACCATTGAGTTTTATATTAGCTTTTTTTTTTTTTTTTTGGTAACTATCCTTTATCGGATTGAGGAGGTTCCCTTTTATTCCTGGTTGATTAAGTGTTTTCATTATGAAGAAATGTTGAGGGTTTTTTTGTTTGGGTTTTATTTTTTATTTTTATTTATTTATTTTTTTTGAGACAAAGTCTCACTTTGTCACCCAAGCTGGAGTGCAATGGGGTGATCTCAGCTCACTGCAGCCTCCACCTCCCAGGTTCAAGCAATTCTCCTGCCTCAGCCTCCTGAGTAGTTGGGATTGTGAGCCATCACACCCAACTGATTTTTGTATTTTTAGTAGACATGGGGTTTCACCATGTTGGCCAAGGTGGTCTTGAACTCCTGACCCCAAGTGATAACGTCCACCTCAGCCTCCCAAAGTGCCGGGACTACAGGCGTTAGCCACCGTGCCCAGCCATTTATTTTATTGTTTTTTGAGACAGGATCTCACTCTATTGTCCAGGCTGGCATGCAGTGGCTCACTCATGGCTCACTGCAGCCTCAACCTCCTAGGCTCCAGCGATCCTCCCACCTCAGCCCCACAAGTAGCTGGAAGTACAGGCCCATGCCACCCCACCCAGCTAATTTGCGTATTTTTTTGTAGAGACAGTTTTGCCATGTTGCCCGGGCTGGTCTTGAACTCCTGGATTCAAGTGATTGCCTGCTTCAGCCTCCCAAAGTGCTAGGATTATAGGCATGAGGCAGTGCTCCCAAACTGAGTGTTGAGTTTTGTTAAATGCTTTTTTTGTGTCTATTTGCAATGACTTTAATATGAAAACCGTTACCGGGGACAAAAGATGTTATAGCACACATTTTATATTATATAAATTCAGTCTTTTAAAATATTTTGAGTATTTAAATGGTCTAACATATAGTCATCTTTCTATTTTTCAGAGTGGATAATTGCAATTGATCTATCTTGAAG
This sequence comes from Macaca nemestrina, assembly GCF_043159975.1. Classification (NCBI taxonomy): domain Eukaryota; kingdom Metazoa; phylum Chordata; class Mammalia; order Primates; family Cercopithecidae; genus Macaca; species Macaca nemestrina. Next base: position 71,548,513 of record NC_092128.1, read on the forward strand.
TTTGCTGATTCTCTGTCCCTCCTACTTAGATCTACTACTGAGTCCTTCCAGTGGCTTTTTCATTTATTTTCCTTTTCAACTCCAGAATTTTTATTTGATTCTTATATAATTTCTTTGTTTTATTGATATTCTTCATTTGGTGAGGTGTTGTTCTTACAATTTAAATTTTTTTTTGGTCTCATTTTTAGATTTTATTTCCTTTAGCTACTTGACTGTATTTAAAATGGCCAAGTTAAAATCTTTGTTGGCCAGGCGTGGTGGCTTATACCTGTAATCCCAGCACTTTGGGAGGCGGAGGCAAGGGGATTACTTGAGCCCAAGAGTTGGAGACCAGCCTGGGCAACAAAGGGAGATCCTGTCTTTACAAAAAGTAAAAAAAATTAGCCGGGCATGGTTGTACACACCTGTGGTCCCAGCTACTCCAGAGGCTAAGGTGGGAGAATCGCTTGAGCCCAAGAGGTGGAGGCTGCAGCAAGCTGTGATCATACCACTGCATTCCAGCCTGGGTGACAGAGTGAGATCCTGTCTCAAAAAACAAGACAAAACTGAAAATAACTTTGTCTATTAAGTACAATAACTGTGTTCCTCAGGGACAGTTTCTATTGGCCATTGTTTTTCTTGTGCATAGGCTATCGTTTCCTTTTTTTTTTTTTTTTTTTTTTTGTATGTCTTGTAATTTTTGTTTTATTAAAGCTGGAATTTTAAAAATAATGCAGCGTGGCAACTCTACTGCTTGATTTGGCCCAAAGGTGTATTATCTTTTTTTAATATAACAAACCAATGTTTTTGGGTTATCTATTCTATAGTTTTAGCATTTTGAATGCAACAACTGTCTTATTCATCATTTAATTCTCAGTACTACCGTTTCTAGTACACAATATGCACTTAATGAATATGAGGGTTGTATCATGAAAGTGTTTCAGATTTAAAAAATAATCTCGGCTGAGTGCGGTAGCTTATGCCTGTAATCCCAATGTTTGGGGAGGCTGAGGCGGGCAGATCACTAGAGGTTAGGAGTTCAAGACCAGTCTGGCCAACATGGTGAAACCTTGTCTCTACTAAAAATACAAAAATTAGCTGGGCATGGTGGTGTGTGCCTGTAATCCTAGCTACTCGGGAGGCCGAGGCAGGAGATTTGCTTGAACCTGGAAGGTGGAGGTTGCAGTGAGCCAAGATCATGCCACTGCACTCCAGCCTGGACGACAGAGCAAGACTCTGTCTGAAAAGAAAAAAAAGAGACTCTTGTGAGTTAGGAACCACTGTTAATAGCATTTTAGATTACAGGCAAGCTTATTTTTGTTCTTGACCTTGGTTACTACTTCATGGAGAAGGTAGTTTTAGAACTTGGACTTGAATGTTGAATAGAATTTCCACAGGTGTAGATGAGAAAGGAGACAGTGACAGTTAATATTTGTTGAATGAAGGGGTGAAACTCTCTGGGTCTCACCTTTCTAACCATTAAAATGAGATTCTTAGGTTAGATGAGAAGGTCAATAGTGAAAATAGTACTTTTGGAGTCAGAAAATTTGGATTTGTTCTTGACTCTTTCCACTACTTCTTTTAGGGAAGCTTGAAAAAGCTGCTCACTTCATACCCAAATCCAGGGATGTGATAGTGAAACAAGAATGACTTTAAAAGTGCTTTTGTAAACTATAAAGGTGTTACAACAACAAAGGTGGTTATTTTTTCTTTAGTTATTACTTTTTTTAGCATCAAGATGTTATAATTTTTCTTTCAGATAAATGGACCTTTTCTTTTTTATTGATTCATTTTAATTATTATTATTATTTTTTAAGGCAGTGTCTCACTCTGTCACCCAGACCAGAGTGCAATGGCATGATCTTGGTTTACCACAAGCTCTCCCTCCCAGGCTCAAGCAATTCTCCTGCCTCAGCCTCCCAGGTAGCTGGGATTACAGGCGTGCACCACTACCGCCCAGCTAGTTTTTGTATTTTTTTTTTTTTTAAGCAGAGACGAGGTTTCACCATTTTGGCCAGGCTGGTCTCGAACTCCTGACCTTAAATGATCCACCCACCTCAGCCTCCCAAAGTGCTGGGATTATAGGCGTGAGCCACCACTCCTGGCCGAACTTTTCTAACAGTAGCATTTTAGGATTTTGTTTCATTTTAAAGAGGTACAGTAGTTCCTCCTCATTTGTGGATAGTTGTATTATTCCATTTTCATGCTGCTGATAAAGACATACCAGAGACTAGGTCATTTATAAAGAAAAAGAGGTTTAATGGACTCACAGTTCCACATGGCTGTGGAGGCCTCACAATCATGGTGGAAGGCAAAAGGCATGTCTTACATGGTAGCAGACATGAGAGAAATGAGAGCCAAGGGAAAAGGGAAACCCCTTATAAAACCATCAGATCTCATGAGACTTACTCGTTACCACAAGAACAGTATGGGGGAAACTGCTCTCATGATTCAGTTATGTCCCAGCAGGTCCCTCCTAAAACACATGGGAATTATGGGAGCTACAATTCAAAATGACATTTGGATGGGGAACTCAGCCAAACCATATTGAGAGTATAGTCCAGCACCCACAGTGGAGACCTGAAACCACAGATAGTACTGAACTCTATATATACTGTGTTTTTTTCTATACTCATATACTTATGATAAAGTTTAATTGATAAATTAGGCATAGTACTCTTGTGCTTTGGGGCCATTACTTGAACACAAGCACTGCAATACTGCATACTGCCATACTGTATGGCAGTGCATCTGATAATGGAGGTGGTTACCAAGTAACTATTGGGCAGGTAGCATATACTGTGTGGATATGGTGTACAAAGGGACGATTCATGTCCTGGATGGGACAGAGTAAGATTTCATCATGCCACTTAGAACAGTACACAATTTAAAACTTATGAATTGTTTATTTTTGGAATTTTCCATTTTAATATTTTCTAACCACAGTTAACCATGGGTAAATGAAATTATAGGAAGCCATACTATACAGAGGGGGCTACTGTATGAGGATTGAAGAATTTTGTCTTACTTGGTACTTTTGGCTTACAAATGATATGTATATGAGACCCTGTATGAAAGTACCTCTTGATACTTTTATATTTAGAAAAATGCCTATGGGTACATTTTAGTTGCATTATTTTGCCATTGTTATTTATAATTAAATGAAAATTTTAAAGATTTGAATAATTTTTACTAGTTTTTCAGTGGCATTTTATATGACTTTTCTATCATATGTTACCAATAGCAATGACTTAGTAAAGTATGATATTTAGCACAAAAAGTCATAATTATATTTGGTTTTTATTTTTGTTTTAGCTGGAAAGTGAAATTTCAACCACAGCAGATGACTACAGTTCAGAGGTAAGACTAAATTATATTGATTTCTAATATCATAAATAAACATATTTTACATTATTATTGAAATTATTGATTGTTGCTACTTGATTTCTTGTCACTCATACTTCTCTTGTATTTTTATAAAGGTAATGTTAAGTGACTAGCACCTGAGGATTATGTATTACTGACTTTTTTTTTTCGGATTGTTAGCTAAGGTCTTAAGTCTGGTTGAATAGCTTGGTGTCTGTTTTAGTTTCTGGAAAGTATTTGATACTGGGTTTCTTAGACATGTGACTATTACAAGGCATCCATATTTAGCACAGTAAAAATATCAAAATTTTTTTGAGACTTTGGATAGGATATTTCATTTTGAGTAATGCTTTTTTATAAATGCTTGAATTCTAGTTAGTCATATGAACTTGTTTATTGAAATTAATGTTTCAGTAGTAGTTTTTACTTTAGGTGATCAAGGTATTTTTCCACTTTAGGAAATACCTTCTTTATGTGTTGGCAAAAGTATATGTCATTTTGTTATCTTTTTCTTACTCTTTTAGATGTGATTGTCATTTCTTTACTCCAGAATTTGAGGAGACTATAAACTATTCTGTTCTATGAATGGTTTAGCAACTCTGTGTATTCAGTAAGTCTCAATTTATTGTAGGTTTCTAATAGGAAAAAAAAACCCTCCATGTTCTTAAATGAACATATTACTGTTTTAGATTGCTTATAGCAATAAAAACTGCTACTTTAGAAGTTAATGTGTTTAAAAGTTGGAATATACTTACTAGTAATCTGGCCAGGAAAATAATTAGCCAACATTAAATAAATACATTGGTGCCTGATTTAGGCTTAAGTTGCCTTATGGGAAGTATCTTGATTTAAAATCACTGCTTACAATTCAGAGTCTGCTTTTGTGACTTTAAATTTGGGGCACATATAGTTGGCCCATATCCCTGGGTTCTGCATTTGAGGATATGACCAACCACAGATAGAAAATATTCAGAAAAAAAATTAAAAAATAGCAGTACAACCATAAAAAATATATAACATTTAAAAATACAGTATAACAACTAAGTACATAGTAATCTTAGAGGTGATTTAAAGTATATGGGCAGATGTCCACAGGTTGTATGCAAATACTATGCCATTAAGGGTCTTGGGCATCCATGATTTTAGTATCCTTAGGGGAGTTCCTAGAACTAATTCCCTTGAAGACACCAAGGGATTATTGCATTTGAAAACCTTTTTTCCTCCATAATGCTGTAATTTTTAATAGCTTGTATTTCTTTTTTTTTTTCCGAGAGGGAGTCTTGCTCTGTCGCCCAGGCTAGAGTGCAGTGGCGTGATGTTGGCTCACTGAAACTTCTGCCTTCTGGGTTCAAGCAATTCTCTGCCTCAGCCTCCCAAGCTGGGACTACAGGCAGGCGCCACCACACCCGGCTAATTTTTGTATTTTTAGTAGAGACGGGGTTTCACCATCTTCGCCAGGCTGGTCTTGAACTCCTGACCTCGTGAGCTAACTGCCTCCGCGTCCCAAAGTGCTGGGATTACAGGTGTAAGCCACAGCGCCTGGCTATAGCTTGTATTTCTTGATTGAAAGTCTTAGATGCTTTGGTGCTTAAACTGCCTGTATCTTTGGTGGCACCCCAGAGTTCCACAAAGTGCATTTTTATCTTTACACTAAAGTGAATGTTTTTTTATACGCTAGTGACTGTAGGTCAGACCATCCCATATATGCCCATGAAATTTGGTTAAAATTTGTGTAGCTGTTTTCTCACATTGAGATAATAGAGCAAATTTTAATTTAATTTTTTTGTCATTCTAAGTATTATTTTATGTATGTATATGTATGTATTTATTATACTTTAGGTTCTAGGGTACCTGTGCCCAACGTGCAGGTTTGTTACATAGGTATACATGTGTCATGCTGATTTGCTACACCCATCAACTTGTCATTTACATTGGGTATTTCTCCTAATGCTATCTCTCCATCCCGACAGGCCCCCATGTGTGATGTTCCATGCTCTGTGTCCAAGTGTTCTCATTGTTCAATTTCCACCTATGAGTGAGAACATGTGGTGTTTGGTTTTCTGTCATTGTGATAGTTTGCTCAGAATGATAGTTTCCAGCTTTATCCATGTCTCTGCAAAGGACATGAACTCATCCTTTTTTATGGCTGCATACTATTCCATGGTGTATATGTGCCACATTTTCTTTATCCAGTTTATCATTGATGAGCTTTTGGGTTGGTTCCAAGTCTTTGCTATTGTGAATAGTGCTGCAGTAAATACATGTGTGCATATGTCTTTATAGTAGCATGATTTATAATCCTTTGGGCATATACCCAGTAATGGGATCACTGGGTCAAATGGTATCTCTAGTTCTAGATCCTTGAGGAATCGCCACACTGTCTTCCACAGTGATTGAACTAATTTACACTCCCACCAACGGTGTAAAAGCATTCCTGTTTCTCCACATCCTCTCCAGCACCTGTTGTTTCCTGATTTTTTAATGATCGCCATTCTAACTGGTGTGAGATGGTATCTCATTGTGGTTTTGATTTGCATTTCTCTGATGACCAGTGATGATCATTTTTTCATGGTTTTTTTTTTTTTGCATAAATATCTTCTTTTGAGAAGTGTCTGTTCATATCCTTTGCCCACTTTTTGATGGAGTTGTTTGCTTTTTTTTCTATTGTTATTATTATTATTATACTTTAACTTCTAGGGTACATGTGCACAACATGCAGGTTTGTTACATAGGTATACATGTGCCATATTGGTTTGCTGCACCCATTAACTCGTCATTTACATTTGGTGTTTCTCCTAATGCTATTCCTCCCCCTCCCTGCCACCCATGACAGGCCCTCGTGTGTGATGTTCCCCGCCCTGTGTCCAAGTGTTCTCATTGTTCAATTCCCTCCTATGAGTGAGAATATGTGGTGTTTGGTTTTCTGTCCTTGTGATAGTTTGCTCAGAATGATGGTTTCCAGCTTCATCCATGTCCCTACAAAGGACATGAACTCATCCTTTTTTATGACTGCTTAGTATTCCATGGTGTATATGTGCCACATTTTCTTAATCCAGTCTATCATTGATGGACATTTGGGTTGGTTCTAAGTTTTTGCTATTGTGAATAGTGCCACAATAAACATATGTGTGCATGTGTCTTTATAGTAGCATGATTTATAATCCTTTGAGTATACACCCAGTAATGGGATCACTGGGTCACATGGTATCTCTAGTTCTAGATCCTTGAGGAATCGCCCCCCTGTCTTCCACAATAATTGAACTAGTTTACACTCCCACCAATGGTGTAAAAGCATTCCTATTTCTCCATATCCTCTCCAGCACCTGTTGTTTCCTGACTTTTTAATGATCGCCATTCTAACTGGTGTGAGATGGTATCTCATTGTGGTTTTGATTTGCATTTCTCTGATGACCAGTGATGATGAGCCCATTTTTTCATGTGTCTTTTGGCTGCATAACTGTCTTCTTTTGTGAAGTGTCTGTTCATATAATTTGCCCAATTTTTGATTGTTTTTTTCTTGTAAATTTGTTTAAGTTCTTTATAGATTCTGGATATTAGCCCTTTGTCAGATGGGTAGATTGCAAAAATTTGCTCCCATTCTGTAGGTTGCCTCTTCACTCTGATGGTGGTTTCTTTTGCCGTGCAGAAGCTCTTTAGTTTCATTAGATCCCATTTGTCTATTTTGGCTTTTGTTGCCATTGCTTTTGGTGTCATTTTGTGCCATTGCTTTCATGAAGTCCTTGCCCATGCCTATGTACTGAGTGGTACAGGCTAGGTTTTCTTCTAGGGTTTTTATGGTTTTAGGTCTAACATTTAAGTTTTTAATCCATCTTGAATTAATTTTTGTATAAGGTGTGAGGAAGGGATCAAGTTTCAGCTTCCTACATATGGCTAGCCAGTTTTCCCAGCGCCATTTATTAAATAGGAAATCCTTTTGCCATTGCTTGTTTTTGTTAGGTTTGTGAAAGATCAAATGGTTGTCGATGTGTGGTGTTATTTCTGAGGCCTCTGTTCTGTTCCATTGGTCTATATCTCTGTTTTGGTACCAGTACCATGCTGTTTTGGTTACTGTAGCCTTGTAGTATAGTTTGAAGTCAGGTAGCATGATATCCCCAGCTTTGTTCCTTTTGCTTAGGATTGTCTTGGCAATGCGGGCTCTTTTTTGGTTCCATATGAAGTTTAAAGTAGTTTTTTCCAATTCTGTGAAGAAAATCATTGGTACCTTGATGGGGATGGCATGGAATCTATACATTACCTTGGGCAATATGGCCATTTTCACGATATTAATTCTTCCTATCCATGAGCATGGAATGTTTTTCCATTTGTTTGTGTCCTCTTTTATTTCATTGAGCAGTGGTTTGTAGTTCTCCTTGAAGAGATCTTTCACATCTCTTGTAAGTTGGATTCCTAGGTATTTTATTCTCTTTGAAGCAGTTGTGAATGGGAGTTTACTCATGATTTGGCTCTCTGTCTGTTATTGGTGTATAAGAATGCTTGGGATTTTTGCATATTGATTTTGTATCCTGAGACTTGGCTGAAGTTGCTTATCAGCTTACAGAGACTTTGGACTGAGACAGTGGGGTTTTCTAAATATACAATCATGTCATCTGCAAACAGGGACAATTTGACTTCCTCTTTTCCTAATTGAATACCTTTATTTCTTCCTCTTGCCTGATTGCCCTAGCCAGAACTTCCAACACTATGTTGAATAGGAGTGGTGAGAGAGGGCATTGGTGTCTTGTGCCAGTTTTCAAGGGGAATGCTTCCAGTTTTTGCCCATTGAATATGATATTGGCTGTGGGTTTGTCATAAATAGCTCTCATTATTTTGAGATACGTTCATCAATACCTAGTTTATTGAGATTTTTTAGCATGAAAGGCTGTTGAATTTTGTTGAAGGCCTTTTCTGCATCTATTGAGATAATCAAGTGGTTTTTGTCATTGGTTCTGTTTATGTGATAGATTACATTTATTGATTTGTATATGTTGAACCAGCCATGCATCCCAGTGATGAAGCCCACTTGATCATGGTGGATAAGGTTTTTGGTGTGCTGCTGAATTCGGTTTGCCAGTATTTTATTGAGGATTTTCGCATCGATGTTCATCAGGGATACTGGTCTAAAATTCTTTTTTGTTGTGTCTCTGCCAGGCTTTGGTATCAGGATGATGCTGGCCTCATAAAATGAATTAGGGAGGATTCCCTCCCCCCCGGCTTTTTTTTTGTGGCAGAGTCTCACTCTGTTGCCCAGGCTGGAGTGCAGTGGCGCGATCTCAGCTCGCTGCAATCTTAGCCTGCAAGGTTCGAGCAATTCTCCTGCCTCAGTCTGCTGAGTACCTGGGACTACAGGTGTGCACCACCATGCCTGGCTAATTTTTTGTATTTTTATTGGAGATGGGGTTTCACTATGCTGGTCAAGCTGGTCTCGAACTCCTGACCTCATGATCTCTCCACCTCGGCCTCCCAAAGTGCTGGATTTACAGGCATAAGCCACCTCGCCCGGCTGATTGCCCCTTTTACTGTTGATTGGAATAGTTTCGGGAGGAGTGGTACCAGCTCCTCTTTGTACCTCTGGTAGAATTTGACTTTGAATCCGTCTGGTCCTGGACTTTTTTTGATTGGTAGGCTATGAATTATTGCCTCAATTTCAGAGCCTGTTATTGGTCTAATCACAGATTCAACTTCTTCCTGGTTTAGTCTTGGGAGGGTGTACATATCCAGGAATTCATCCATTTCTTCTAGATGGAAAAAATGGGACCTGCTGAGCCAGGCACGGGAGAGAATCTCTTGGTCTGCCAGTTTCTAAGACCATTGGAAAAGCGCAGTACTGGGCAAGAGTGTCCTGTTTTTCCAGGTACAGTCTGTCGTGGCTTCCCTTGGCTAGGAAAGGGAAATTCTCTGACCCTTTACACTTCCGGGGTGAGGCAACGTCCCACCCTGCTTCAGCTCGCCCTCCATGGGCTGCACCCACTGTCCAACCAGTCCCAGTGAGATAAACCAGATACCTCAGTTGGAAATGCAGAAATCTCCCGTCTTCTGTGTCGATCACGCTGGGAGCTGCAGACCGGAGCTGTTCCTATTTGGCCTTCTTGGAACGGATCCTTACAAATTTTAATTTTAAATATTGATTTGAAAAGCTAAAGAGATCAAAAGATGGTGATTTTCAGGTTTTCTTTAGAAAAATGTGAATTAATAATATGAGAAATTCTTGTTATAATAAGACAGTCTTCAGCTAAATTTTTTAAATTAAAAAACTGGTGAAGATTATCAGGTTCTGAAAAATGTACTGAAACTATTTATCTGTGATACCTAGTAAATACAATGTGTTTTAAGGTAAGGTACAAATAGTATTTAAATATAAGCACGACCAATAAAACTTAGAACAGTATTTATCATTCTTGTTGACCATAGCTCGTGGTGAGAAATATATTTTACATACATGTTTGTAATTTCATATATATATAGTTACATATGTTTATAGTTGTATACGTGAATAATTATATATGAATAAATATGTACATGTGCATACTTTTTTTCAAACAAGTTCTTGGAAAGATACTTATTCTTACACAGTATGACATAGCTTGTGATAATACTGTTTCTTGTTAATGTTGGTCAAAAAAACTAAATTGATGAGCTGTCTTACCGTGTGGAATAAACAGTAACTTAGAAGATTACATTGAAAAAAGATAATTATGGGCCTGGCATGGTGGCTCATTCATGCCTGTAATCCCAGCACTTTGGGAGGCCAAAGTCGGAGTTTGAGACCAGTTTGACCAACATGGTGCAAACCCATGTCTACTAAAAATAACAAAAATTAGCTGAACATAATGGTGCATGCCCGTAGTCCCAGCTACTCAGGAGGCTGAGGCAGGAAAATTGTTTGAATCCAGGAAGTGGAGGTTACAGTGAGCCGAGATAGCGCCATTGGACTCCAGCCTGGGCAAGGATGAAATTCCATTTCAAAAAAAAAAAAAGAAAAAAGATAATTATGAAATAATTTTTGACAGATTTGACCTGGTTTGAATCATAACCCTAGTAATATTATATGTGTTATGTATAGATTCACAATGGATTATACTTCGAGAAATTTATAGATTCACTATGTCTAGAGAAAACATAGAAGTAAAGTTGATCGTTGGTGAAATGTTTGATATGTGTCGTCAAAATTGCTAAGATGGATGCTAGTTGGATCTATGATGCTGTAGGCTAGTTTTGAGGCTTGAATTCCTCCATTTAATAATATTAGACTGGCTTGACTGAACTAGAATTACAGGAAACTTCTAAGCCATATCCACATATTCAGGAGGCGGAAGAATCATCAGTGGACCAAATTTATAACCTGAGAAATAAATCTCATACTGTAATAGTTTTTATATTGGAACTTTTGTGGAATTATCTCTCAATAGCACACCTAAAAAATGAGATTTATTGGCTGGGCATAGTAGCTCACACCTGTAATCTCTGCACTTTGGGAGGCCAAGGTGGGAAGATCACTGGAGCCCAGGAGTTCGAGACCAGCCTTGGCAACATAGGGAGATGTCATCTCTACAAATTAAAATAATAAAATAAAATTAGCCAGGCATAGTGGCGAGCACATGTAGTCCCAGCTACTTGGGAGGCTGAGGTGGCACCACTGGCACTCCAGCCTCGGTGACAGAGCAAGACCCCATCTGAAAAAAAAAAAAAAAAAATTAGGCGATAGTGTGTGTCTGTACTCCCAGCTGCTCAAGAGAATGAAGTAGGAAGATCCCTTGCACCCAGGAGTTTGAGGCTGCAATGACCTAATGATCACACCACTGTACTCCAGCCTGGGTGACACAGTGAGACTTTGTCTCAAAAAGAGAAAGAGAGAGAGAAAGATTTCTGGGCAGCATGTAACATCATAACTTCACTGCAATGACATATTTGCAAAGTTTAATAATCTTGGGAGATCTAGATTGTATTTGAGTATTCTAAAATTTTGAAAGCAAGTAGTTTTAATCATAGACCACATAATTGTCTTGTATTTTGCCTAAATATGACTGTCGTTTTTCTGGTAAATAGGGCAATAAAATGTAAGAAAAGAGCAGGGGGACTTTGGAGCCAGAAAGTCCTGTTTACATACTTCATCACCTTTGAGCTCTATGAACCTGGGCACATCACTTAAACTCTGAAATACAGTTTGTTTTATTATTATTATTATTATTGTACTTTCAGTTCTAGGGTACATGTACACAATGTTCAGGTTTGTTACATAGGTATACATATGCTATGTTGGTTTGTTGCACCCATCAACTAGTCATTTACATTAGGTGAAATACCATTTTTTGAACTGTAAAATGGGGGACGATAATAATATCTACCTGACAGGATAGTTGCGTACCTCACAAACTAGTTCACAAAATAACCTTGAGAATGTTTAATACATGATTGGTATACATTAGACATTCAGCAAAGCGTGGTTTTTAAAATTGCTCATCACTTGAAGTATACTTTTCTTTACACTATGTTTTTATGAAATGAGTGATGAGGATTCCCTTAATAAATTGTTCTCAGAGGGATTTCAGGTTCTGATAATATTTGATTAGAACTTAGTTTGTAAATTGTATTTATTTAGGTATGTTGTGGGTTTAATGTTCTTGACTGCTGTGACTAGTACACTCATTGGGTTGGAAAACTGGTTCCATCTTAGAATTAGTCAAATAATTCTATTCCAAGATATCTTTTGTAGAAATATGTATCCTATTATGTACACTGGAGAAATCAGACTAAATGAAAGATACTCTTCTTACAAATTACATTATATGCAATCATCTTCAATTAATGAAGGAACATTTCATGTCCAGAATGCCATATTTACATGAATTGTTTTTGATACCCTTTGAGCAGGGTTATTTGGAGGAAGTTGGGAATACAGGCAATATAGAGTCAAGACAAGTAAATAAATATACTTGTCTTGTATAGGAAGATGAAATGATAGTAATTGGGTATTCACTTTATTATAGATTTCATCTGATTATTGAATACTTTTTAACGAAGTGCTTGTATGGTTTATGACATTTGTTTTAATCTCATTAATTACCTGATTCCAACTCCATGAGTCATTTAGGCACCATTGAACTCTTATAATTTTCATGAACTTTTATGAGCCATCAGATTTTTATTTTTTGTGAAAATATTCAGTAGTAATCTTTTTAACGTATATATTTCCAAATTAAGTATAAGAATAAGGCATTAATCATAAGTAAGGATGAGTTGTTCTTTTTTGTTTCATCAGCCTAGTGTTCACCACAAGGATGAGTTTTTGTGTGAAGGCCATTTTATAGTCACACAATGAAAGTTACCTTTCCTCTGATTCTTTCTGAATAACAATCTTGTTATGATGTGATACCTCTATAAAACATTTTAGAATTTGAAATGTACCTCACTTGTACTTTCCCAGATCTTTGAGTCGTCTGTGCAAATAGAGTAAATTTTTCTGTGAATGCAGAAGGAATATATTAACATAGTCTGTAGGTTAAATAACTTCGACAAATGCCACAGTAAAAAAGGACATTGAGAGAAGTTGAGCTTTTTTCTGCTGAAGGAGTCTGTTAATCTAATCTTCATGTGTCAAATCATTTATTTACTTTCACATGAAGTATGTATAGTGTTAGAAGTAAGTACAGTGTTAGAAGCCTAATTTTAGCAGAAGAGAAAAATACCCTTTAGATATCAATAAAATAATTATCTAAATTAAAAATAGAATAATTTATTGTTAACTATTAATGATCCTGATATTCTGTTAAGTGTTCCTATTCTAACTTTGGAATATAGTGTGTTTTAGTTTAGTTCTGGTGAATAATCTTTTATAACCAATTTATATGATGTTAAACTTTTCAAATTTATTAATATTGATAAGTTTTACATTTATTATAGCATAGATATGTTTTGAAAAACAGTCGTGTATTAATAGTATTTTAAGAATTCAATATATATGAGTTCAAGTATAACATTTGCTTGTCTGAATTAGAGAAAAATGAAACAGCAGTGGCTAAATAAAGTATTAGATGAAATTTTATAAACATAATTATTACAAACTGATAACTGATTCATGTAATACTGACATCATCACTCCTTAAAGGAATATTCATTGCTTTATATCATATTTGAAGAAGCAGTAGTCCCCTTATCCCTGTTTTTACTTTCTGTAGTCAACCATTACCTGAAAATATTAAATGGAAAATTCCAGAATAAACAATTCGTAAGTTTTAAATTGTGCCTTGTTCTGGGTAGCATGGGGAAGTCTTGCCACATCCCATTCATCCCACCCAAGATGTGGATCATCCCTTTGAACATACAGTAGATCCACACCATATACTCTGTCCATCTCGTATTCACTTAGTCTGTCTACCTTATCAGATCAAAAAAACATAGTGTACATGGAGTTCAATACTATTTATGATTTCAGGCATCCACTGGGGTTCTTGGAACATATCCCCTGTGGATTAAGGAAGATTACTGTATTCATAAACATCCATTTCGTTACACCAGTAGGCTACAGTAAAATATTTTAGAGGACACATCAGAATGCTTCATTTCAGGATCAAGGAAAGCTAATTGCAATTTAGAAGTATTTAATTTGAAAGTTATTGCAAATGGCTTGATACTAATAATCTTTTCTTCCAATTAAAAATAAATTTTTTTAGAGACGTTCTCAGTATGTTGCCCACAGTGGAGTGTGGTGGCAATTAATGGGTGTGCCAGTAGTGCCCTATATCCTCAAACTCCTGGGCTCAAGCAATCCTCCTGCCTTAGCCTCCCTTGCAGCTGGGACTACAGGCATGCACAACTGCACCTGTCTTATTGATATTAATAATCTTAATAGAGTTAGTACCCCTGCCTTCTAATAGTTTTCACCAATTGCAATATTGTTTTACCATAGAATTTTTTTTTTTTTTTTAATTTTAGCTTTGCTTTTCGGAAATTGTCCTTAGCTGGGTGCAGTGGCTCATGCCTGTAATACCAGCACTTTGGGAGGCCAAGGCAGGTGGATCACCTGAGGTCAGGAGTTTGAGACCAACTTGGGCATGGTGATGTTCACCTATAGTCCCAGCTACTTGGGAGGCTGATTCTCCTCAGGCAGGAGAATCACTTGAGCCTGGGAAGTGGAGGTTGCAGTGAGCCGAGATCACACCACTGTACTCCAGCCGGGGCAACAGAACAAGACTTTTTCTCAAAAACAAACAAACAAACAGAAAACATCATCCTTATGATAAAGGCAAAATAATCAAACTCTGATAAAGAACACTTGGTTAGGATTTTTACTTTTCAAAGTGTTGTGGCCCATGTGGATCTAAACCTGTTTCTGGGCCTGTCTATCCTATGCTTTTCAACAGCAATAAATCCATTATCTTGGATTCCTTTAACATAGAAGTGTGAATAATTAAGATTTGGGAGATACATAGTTGGTTTTGGCACTGTTAAGGGGGAAAGAGGATTACTAAGTGGATTAGTTGATCTTTAATTTCTCACTAGGTCAACCCTGAAGACATATTCTGTTATTTTCCTTCCTCCTACCAAAAAATATCTGTGCTAGAGATTACTGCTGGAGATGGGCAGTCATATGTTATAGAAAATCTCCATGGCCGGGCGCGGTGGCTCAAGCCTGTAATCCCAGCACTTTGGGAGGCCGAGACGGGCGGATCACGAGGTCAGGAGATCAAGATCATCCTGGCTAACCCGGTGAAACCCCGTCTCTACTAAAAAATACCAAAAACTAGCCGGGCGAGGTGGCGGGTGCCTGTAGTCCCAGCTACTCAGGAGGCTGAGGCAGGAGAATGGCGTGAACCCAGGAGGTGGAGCTTGCAGTGAGCTGAGATCCGAGATCCAGCCACTGCACTCCAGCCTGGGCGACAGAGCGAGACTCCGTCTCAAAAAAAAAAAGAAAAGAAAAGAAAATCTCCACATGGGTCAGTGTTGGCATAGCTGTCATAGTACTAGCCCCAGAGGAACGTTCTTGAGGGAGTGTTCTTACCTGTTTATCTCCTCCTGCCACTTACCTTGCTCATCCACTTCAAGACATTTCTACCAGTAAATTGTTTTACTTGAAAATGAATAGGGCTTAATAAAAAAAATTATTTAAACTATTTTAAGGAAGGCTTTCATAGAAGAGGATTTACTGAGGTTTATACTTCTGAAGAGCAACAGAAACTGCACTTAGAACTTTAATTCTCTTAAGTGAAAATGTATATATGTAGTTCAGTGTCTTCTGCATTGTAAGCACTCAGATGTGTGAGGAATGATTGACATTTGAAATGGTCATTATGTCTCTTAGATATTTTAAATTAATCTCTGTATCTATTTTTGCCAATGATGCATTTTCCCTAGGAATAAAAGACATACACATGAATACAGTTAACAGAAATATTGTTAGCTAAATAAAATTATGTCTAAGATCATAATATATCAGGAAATTGTTTTTATACAGGTAAATGGTTGCAGTTTTGTGATGAAAACAGGAAAACCTACAAATTTATTAAGGGTACGGTATTTAAAACTACTCGTGATACTAATGTTGTATACTATTTAAAATCATCTGGCTTACTAACAAAACTTTTTCCTGCATGTACTTCTTTCTGTGTGTGATTTCAAATTAATTTTAATGTTTACTAAAACAAAGTTATCTACCATTTATTATAAAACTCAATTGTAGACCAGGCATGGTGGCTCACATCTTTAATCCCAGCACTTTGGGAGGCTGAAGCAGGTGGATCACTGAGATCAGGAGTTCGAGACCAGCCTGACCAACAAAGTGAAACCCCATCTCTACTATAAGTACAAAAATTAGCCAGACGTGGTGGCAGCCACCTGTAGTCCCAAGCTACTTGGGAGGGTGAGACGAGAGAATTGCTTGAACCTGGGAAGCAGAAGTTGCAGTGAGCTGAGATTGCGCCACTGCACTCCAACCTGGGTGACGGAGCAAGACCCTGTCAAAAAAAGAAAACTCAATTGTAACAGAATTTGCGGATAGCCTGTTTATATTCTTGAGGTAAATGCCATGTTAACAAAGTAGGTTGCCATACTGTAATCTTTCAGGTGGTGAGTGATGTTTTAAAGTGGACCTTGCTGTGGATTTCAGTATTTTAATCTCTCTCCCTAAGGAATATTGCTAGTACTGAATTCTTTAAAATCTTGGATTAATTTAGGAAGAAGAATTTGGTGTTGATGATTCTTATTCTGAACAAGGAGCACAGTACAGTCTGACTCACCTAGAGATGATGGAAAGTGAGTTGGCTGGGAAGCAGCATGAGATTGAAGAGCTAAACAGAGAGCTGGAAGAAATGAGGGTTACCTATGGGACTGAAGGACTGCAGCAGGTATGTTTATTTTCTATGGCTTTTGATTTGCTACTCACAAAAACAGAAACAGGAACTGTGAATAATAGTGGTCTTTAAAGATGTTTTTTTCTTTATTTTTTTTTTAACTTTTTGCTTTTTTTTTTTTTCATACAGGGTCTTGCTGTCTCCCAGGCTGGAGTGTAGTGGTGCAGTCTCGGCCCACTGCATCCTCTGCCTTCTGGGCTCAAGTGATCTTCCCACCTCAGCCTTCTGAGTAACTGGGACTATAGGCATGCATTAACACACCCAGCTAATTTTTTGTAGAGACAGGGTGTCACCTCAAATTCCTGGACTCCCCTTGGCCTCCCAAAGTGCTAGGATTACAGGCGTGAGCTACCGTGCCTGGCCTAAAGAAGGGGGTTTTCAAATGGTAACTTAGTGGGACACAGTGGCATACCCCTGTAGTTCTAGTTACTCAGGAGGCTGAGGTGGGAGGATCGCTTGACCCATGAGTTCAGGTCCAACCTGGGCAACATTGAGAGTCCCTGTCTCTTAAAAAATCAAACAGAAAACTAAATGGTAACGATATCACTTACAATTTTTGTTCTTATACACAGCATAAATAACCCTGCTTAAAAGTAGGATTTCATTAACAGGGTTGATATAACACAGACTCTTTTTTAACTTTATGATAAATCACTTTAGTAAGACAGATTTTTTTGTAATCAGCCTGAGAGAAAATTATGGTGCAAACCACATCAAAATATAACTTAAGTCCGTTAAGAATGTCAGCAAGTTGGGCATGGTGGCTCATGCCTGTAATCCTAGTACTTCATGAGGCTGAGGCAAGAGGATAACTTGAGTCTAGTAGTTTGAGACTGGCCTGGTGAAAATAGCAAGACCCCGCTTCTACAAAAAATTTAAAAATTAGCCAGGCATAGTGGTGTACGCCTGTAGTCCTAGTTACTTGGGAGGCTGAAATGGGAAGATCACTTCAGCCCAGGAGATTGAGGCAGTAGTGAGCCAAAATCACACCACTGCACTCTAACCTGTGCAACAGAGCGAGACCCTGTCTCAAAAAAGAACAGAAAAACAATGTCAGTGGGTCCTTGTAAGTAACCTCTTGTGGTTAGACTAACATCTGTGGTTAGACTGCCGTAACTATCTATGGCAGTCAGTTATGAAAACAAGGTGAAATAGGATGTTGATGAGGATGACAAAATACATTTCAGTCTCATCCTCTTCAGAAACAAGTTGGAATTAAACATGTCTAGGGTGATGTTGCCTGGGAACAGATTAGGGGCACCCCTAAATATAAAGGCACTTGTCCTTCTATAAGTAAATATATGGATTAGTCAGATCAAATATAATTTTTTCCTTAGTTCAGATAAATTTTTTGAAGTTGATTTGGAAGCACCAATTTCTATAAGTTAATAGTTTTCAAATGTGGAAAAGACTGCTTACAAAATGTAAGAATTCTGCCAATGTGTTTTGAATTCTTATTTTGAAAAAGTTGCCTGTAATAATAGTCAATTTAAAAGAAAAATAAATCTAGCACTTACTATTTTCTTTTAGTTACAAGAATTTGAAGCTGCCATTAAACAAAGAGATGGCATTATAACCCAGCTCACTGCTAATTTACAACAAGCAAGAAGAGAAAAGGATGAGACAATGAGAGAATTTTTAGAGTTGACAGAACAGAGTCAAAAATTACAGATTCAGTTTCAGCAAGTAAGTGTTACTAATGCAACAAAATTCATTAGTTTTTTAGTAATGAATTTTAAAAATTCAAGAACAAATCTAAATTTGTTGAAAAGCCATTTCTTATATCATGTATGAAAAATTAGTGAATATGTGTTGCTATGTTAACCAGGAATTTAATTCATATTTCTTAAATGGTTTTCTACTAATATTTCCTTTGTATTTCCTCCCTGTCTCTATTTTGAAATCTTACAAATCTTATAAGGTTGATTGAGGGTATTTCTGCAGAAATTAACCTGTAGTCACATCCTACCTTTGCCAATTCTGGTATGGTTTATTTTAGTTAGGTTCTAAATGATAATAAGACTAAATATATTCCATTTTCTTTTAATTAGAGCCACAAGAATCTAATTGCATTAATCAGAATTTCTGATGGCAAGTAGCAAAACAATTTGAAATAGCTGAAGCAAAAGGGAGGTATTTAGTGTAAGGATTCAGGCTGTTTCCAGAATCCAAGGGCAGAAATACAACCAGGCCTCTGAAAGGGATTGGAACTACAAACTGGAAAGCCACGGAGAATTTGGGAAGTACTGTCTTTGAGGCCTCACTTTTCTTCCCATATCTACCTCAGTCTCAGGAGACCTAGCTTCTCTGCTGTATCATGGAAAAGATAATTTTATTGGCTCAGCTTGGGTATACCTATCTAGTTAGCCAAGGTAGCATGTTTGCTAGGGTCTCAAGCCTGCAAAGTTCCCAGAGAGCTATTGCAGGCACACCCCAAAGGTGTATATTCCCTAATACAGTCACTTCAGAATTTAACATTTTGAGGTTTCTATTTTCAGTTGCAGGCTAGTGAAACTCTGAGAAACAGCACTCATAGTAGCACAGCTGCAGACTTACTACAAGCCAAACAGCAGATCCGCACTCATCAACAGCAGCTTGAAGAACAAGACCACTTACTAGAAGATTATCAGAAAAAGAAAGAAGACTTCACAATGCAAATTAGTTTCTTGCAAGAAAAAATTAAAGTATATGAAATGGTATGTTTATTTTAAGGAAGTCAGCTAACTGGTAGAAGCTTTACAGTTTAAAGTTTTTTATGCAAGTGGCTTTTTTTGTTAGGCACATGAATCACAAAATTTCATAATTAAGCTCTTTGTGTAATTTATTTCAAAAGCAAATGGGAATCTCAGTAATAGAGTTTTTAAGATAATAGTCATTACTGAGTTCCCTAAAAGTGATCAACATATGTTAAACTGAATTAGCAGGAAAATCTGAATTTATAACTATAGTTTTTTTTGTCATTTATAATTATTTCCACTTATTTTAGCCATGGTTGTGAAATTCAGAAAATATTTTCACAACCGAAAGAAATTTTATGGATTTTAATGAGAAAAAAAATCGAATATAGTCAGTTCTCTTTATTTACATAAGTTATGTTCCATAGACTTAAGTTTCTGGGAACACTTATTTAGCAAATAAGTTCTCTGGTGGGGGGTTGGTGGAGGAAGTATGTGTCTGTGTATGGGTGTGTATATTTTACATATATGTATACCACATTTATTATAATCTTAAATCATAAAAACTACTCATCCTGGAAGATTGTTTCTTTATTTTTTAAAAGAGAAATCAAGGTTCAGAAGTGACTTGCTTGAGGCTGCCCCACTAACAGGTGTCAGGCTGGGATTCAGATCCTGTCAGTTGCCCCAGAGCTGGAGCTTCCTATACTATACTGCACTGCCTCGGGTCCTCTCCATCCCTCTGGTCCTCTCTATAAGGGATGAACAAGGCAGTGTGGTCACCTTGTTTGACCTCAGCTAAAAGTGTATGTCCAGTAACTCAAATTTTTTGTCACTCTGTGCATACCTACAAATGACTGAAAGCACCATGAGCATTGATTTGGGTGTTACAAATAAATTTTTGCAAGAACTGACAAATATGGAATCTGCAAAGAATGAGGATGGATTGTACATGCTATATAATACTTTTTATAAACTTTGGAGGTTCTTCTGCAAGATGTTGAGAAATTACCAAGACAAGAATATTGTTTGGATAATAATAATAGTAGTAATTAGCATTTATTAAGTGCTTACTGTGTAATACACAGTATTCAAAGCATCTTACACATATTAACTCATTGAATCATCACCGTAGGCCTGTGCAATAGAAGTACCATTATCACTCCTATTTTCTAAATGAGGACACCAAGACAAAGCAAGATGAGGTAAATTGCTCTGGTATACACAGGTAATAAGTTGATAGAGCCAGATTTCAAATCTAGGTTGTCTGACTCCAGAGACTGCTTTTAAATAATAGGGAGTGTACAAATTGGTGACAATGATATTATGAAAAATACGTGCTTTACAACTATAAGGTAATTTAAAAGTAATTAGGTAAGTGTTTACAGAACACCTATTTTTGTAGCAGGCCCTTGAAAGAAATACAGTGAGGCTTAAAGTGTGCCCTTTTCTTCACTGGAACTCATAGATTAGTAGGAGAGCTATGGCATGTACAAAGGACACCACAAAACCAGGATAAATGTGGGCCAAAAGTGCTTTGAAAGTTCTGAATAGGTCTGGCTTCATGAGGGAAGAGATTCAGGGTAGGCTTTAGTGGAGGAGTTTCTATTTCAGTTAAGTTTGTAAGTTGGAACACCCCCTTTTTAATTGTATTTTGTTTCCCCAGCAGTTGGTCTAATGCATAGAACATAGTAGCTACTCAATACTTACTTCGTAAGCAAGTGGATAAATTAAGGATCTCAACTGATAGAAATGGGGAGAACATTTTAGACAGAGTGTGGAGTAGGCATAAAGACTTAGGATGAAACGTTAAAAATCAGTAAGGATCAAAAAATGGTGTAATTTATCTAGAAACAGTAGTCTTTGAAGGTTAATCTTTCCAGGAGGTAAGAGTAGAAGGATAATCTAGGGCTCGGTGAGAAGAGCCTGGAGATTGGATTGTATTATATTTACTCTGTGGGCCATATAAATTGAGATTATCTAAAATTCAAGTAATTCATTTTTGTAGGGGGAATAACCTTTGTTTATTTGAATGTAACAAGAATACTTTTATCAATCTGTTTTTCACTATATACATATTTTTAAAATTTTTATTCTTAAGAAAATGAATCCCCCCAAGTAATAGTTCTATTGGCAGCTGAGGCATTAGGGTCAGCTAAGGCATTAGGGTCAGAAATGAAATGGTCTTTGTTCCCTAGACCAGTGGTCCCCAACCTTTTTGGCACCAAGGACCAGTTTCATGGAAGACACTTTCTCCACAGACTTGGGGGAGGAATGGTTTGGGGATGACATCAGGCATTAGTTAGATTCGTATAAGGAGCTTGCAACCTAGATCCTTCACATGGACAGTTCACAATAAGGTTTGAGCTCCTATGAGAATCTAATGCTGCAGCTGATCTGACAGAGGCGAGCTTACTGCTCGCTTACCTCCTGCTGTGGAGCCCAGTCCTTAACAGGCCCCAACCGGTACTGGGTCCGCAGCCTGGAGGTTGGGGACCCCTTCCTTACACAACTGTGTCGATGATCAAAAGCTCATTCTCATTGTCCTAATCCTGCAAACTTCCTATCGTGCCATAGCATATTATTCCCCACCATCTCAGGTGTATTTCCAAAAGATAGTGTATTCAACCACAAGGCTTTTTTTTTAAGACCACAAAATATAAGTGGTTTAAAACCGTGTACTTTGAAATGAGTGACACTAAGAAAAATAAACCACAAGTTTGTGTTGTTTAATGGTTGAATGAAGAATTATTGTTGGTTGTTATTATATCAGGTGTTGGACAATTTTGAATTAAATGATACTGTTTTATGAAGACCCCCCTCCCTTACCGAAATCAGGAAACAGAAAAGTTAGATTTTATAACATTAACATTTTTCAAACTTAGTTACTTATTTAACAGTTTAACTGGAATTGACCACCATGAACCGATTTTACTTTCTCATAGGCTCCAAATGTGTTATAGATTTCTTTCTAGTATGTAAATATATTATACTTGTATATATTAATAGTGCAGTAAGAATAAAATGCCTTAATAGATGATATTTTATTTTAGCATATTCTGTGAGATAGAGGAAATAATATTATCTTTGTTGTACGGATGAAACACTGGGATTCAAGGAGATTAAACTGATTTACTAATATCCTGTTGTAGTGCAGAGTTTGAAGTAAGAAGGCTCAGGACTTGGTAATAACATGGTAATATTGGATGGGATATGTGATACTAAGACAAAAGCTGATAGAATTTTGCCCAAGAGGCTGCACAGGATAACATTCATTGCCTTGGTTAATTTGTATAGTACAGAATCTGGCCTTCAACTTGTAGGTTCAGAAGTCTGATTTTTTTTTTTCCCCTGTCAACTGAGACGAGCTACCTCAGAAGTGAACTCAGATTTTCCAAGTTCACGAGACTAATTTTTTTTGTTTGTTTTGAGACAGAGTCTCGCTCTGTCTCACAGGCTGGAGTCCAATGGTGAGATCTCAGCTCACTGCAACCTCTGTCCTCCAGGTTCATGTGATTCTCCTGCGTTAGCCTCCTGAGTAGCTGGGATCACAGTTGCCCACCCTCACACCTGGCTAATTTTTGTATTTTTAGTAGAGACGGGGTTTCACCATGAGGCTAATGTTTAAAGCTTGAATAAGATTATTAATTTACAATGAGAAATCATTATCACAGGGACCTAAATATTTCAAGTTCATTGGATTTTTATATTATTTCCATGGGCAGATGAATTTTAAAAGTCAAATAATAATTATGAAGTTAGTTAGTGACCATGAGATCAAAAGGTTTTAGAGGAATCACATGTTCAGGGGCATTAGGCTGAGATAACCTGATCTATCTCTCTCACAGTAGGAATGATCATGCCTATAGATGGGAATTCTTAAATGCTGTTTGCTACAAGCCCTGATGTTCCTTTCTACGTTAGGTAATGTTTTTTCTAGAGCGACCAGAATTCTCAAAGGCTGTATTTGAATGGGCACTGCCAACATTTCCCTCTGAGGCTTTTCTTTTTCTCAGCCTTGACGTTTCTTCTTTAGATAAGTTAATACATTCATTCAAGGCACCTTTGAGTCCTGTTTGCCTGGGACTCCTGTCTCCTTAAAATAATTTTACTTACCTACTTATGTTCTGATCCATTCTGTAGATTTCATGTATTTATTTGTCTTTGAGACTATAGCCCTCTGTTACTTACAGAAGCAACTAAGTTACCGAAGCAAAACTTTGACCGAGGGCCTCTGCTTGACTTTGTCATGCTGAAGTAATCACGATAACAAATATGCCTTGGCCTGTGTCTGCGCTTAGCCTTGTCTCCGTTCCAGAATAGAATCCCAAATAAGAACTGGGGGAGAGTATCTGCTTTGCTTTCAAAATTCTGTTTAAACCAAAAGTTTAGGACCAAGTTGATATGCCATAAATGGTATAGTTGTCTTAGATGTCACTTGAGGTTCAACCTTTTAAGCATTGCATATCTCTAAATTTCTGACTGACAAGAGCCCAGGACTGAAGTTAAGACAGACCATTAGGAATCTGTTTTTGTTGTTTTTCTTTTCCATAGCCCTTGCCCATGACACACATTGAAGTCACCAGAATACATGTGAGGAACTTTGATTTGTTTTTATCTTTCTGAATGTGTTTAGAGTATATGCAGTACTTTAGCTATAGAGAATACTAAATATTTAGAATGTTGATCAGTTATTAAGAAAAATGAGAATATAACAGTTTGGAGACATCTAAAATCAGACTGGGTTTTTAAACTAAAACTTTTAATCACAGAAATGTTAAGAGAAATTTCTTCTAAGAAGGCCATAACTACTGTAGTGTTTGTTCACAAGTAGTGTTGGGTACACGAGTTCTAGGTCTCATTATTGTGGAAAAAATTGAGGGGCAGGACCAACATTTACTTTTTGTAGAATTTTTTAAAAAGGAAACTTCTATCAATCTTTTGGTAATGAGATGAAGCGGTATAATTTGCCAGAAGCTAAAAATGCCATCTTACATTTTCATTTTTTTCCCTAAAGGAACAAGATAAAAAAGTAGAAAACTCAAATAAAGAAGAAATACAGGAAAAGGAGACAATCATTGAAGAATTAAACACAAAAATAATAGAAGAAGAAAAG
The DNA here is from genome assembly GCF_043159975.1 of Macaca nemestrina. Taxonomy (NCBI): domain Eukaryota; kingdom Metazoa; phylum Chordata; class Mammalia; order Primates; family Cercopithecidae; genus Macaca; species Macaca nemestrina. The sequence goes on from NC_092128.1 coordinate 71,572,992, forward strand.
AAAACTCTTGAGCTAAAGGATAAATTAACAGCTGCTGATAAATTACTAGGAGAATTACAAGAACAGGTTGTGCAAAAGAACCAAGAAATAAAAAATATGAAATTAGAGCTGACTAATTCTAAGCAAAAAGAAAGACAATCTTCTGAAGAAATAAAACAGTTAATGGGGACAGTCGAAGAACTTCAGAAGAGAAATCATAAAGACAGCCAGTTCGAAACTGATATAGTACAACGAATGGAACAAGAAACACAAAGAAAGTTAGAACAACTCCGAGCAGAGCTGGATGAGATGTATGGGCAGCAGATAGTGCAAATGAAACAAGAATTAATAAGACAACACGTGTCACAGATGGAGGAACTTAAAACACGGCATAAGGGAGAAATGGAGAATGCTTTAAGGTCATATCCAAATATTACAGTTAATGAAGATCAGATAAAGTTAATGAATGTGGCAATAAATGAACTGAATATAAAATTGCAAGATACTAACTCTCAAAAGGAAAAACTCAAGGAAGAACTAGGAGTAATTTTAGAAGAAAAGTGTGCTCTGCAGAGACAGCTTGAAGACCTTTTTGAAGAATTGAGCTTTTCAAGGGAACAAATTCAGAGAGCTAGACAGACAATAGCTGAACAAGAAAGTAAACTGAATGAAGCACAAAAGTCCCTTAGTACAGTGGAAGATTTGAAAGCTGAGATTGTTTCTGCATCTGAATCCCGAAAGGAACTAGAATTAAAACATGAAGCAGAAGTTACAAATTATAAGATAAAACTTGAAATGTTAGAAAAAGAAAAGAATGCTGTGTTAGACAGAATGGCTGAATCACAAGAAGCTGAATTAGAGAGGCTGAGAACACAGCTTCTATTTAGTCATGAAGAAGAACTTTCCAAACTGAAGGAAGATTTAGAAATTGAACATCAAATAAATATTGAAAAACTTAAAGATAATTTAGGCATTCACTATAAACAGCAGATAGATGGTTTACAGAATGAAATGAGTCAAAAGATAGAAACCATGCAGTTTGAAAAAGACAATTTAATAACTAAGCAGAATCAATTAATTTTGGAAATTTCGAAGCTAAAAGATTTACAGCAGTCTCTTGTAAATTCAAAGTCAGAAGAAATGACTCTTCAAATCAATGAACTTCAAAAAGAAATTGAAATACTCAGACAAGAAGAAAAGGAAAAGGGTACACTTGAACAAGAAGTTCAAGAATTACAACTTAAAACAGAACTATTAGAAAAACAGATGAAGGAAAAAGAGAATGATCTTCAAGAAAAATTCACACAACTTGAAGCAGAGAATAGCATTCTTAAAGATGAAAAGAAAGCTCTTGAAGACATGTTGAAAATACATACTCCGGATAACCAAGAAGAAAGATTGATTTTCATAGACTCCGTTAAGTCCAAATCCAAAGACTCTGTCTGGGAAAAAGAAATAGAAATACTTACAGAGGAAAATGAGGACCTCAAACAGCAATGTATTCAGCTAAATGAAGAGATTGAAAAACAAAGGAACACTTTTTCATTTGCGGAAAAAAACTTTGAAGTTAACTATCAAGAGTTACAAGAGGAATATGCTTGCCTTCTCAAAGTAAAAGATGATTTAGAAGACAGTAAAAATAAACAGGAATTAGAGTATAAAAGTAAGCTTAAAGCACTTAATGAAGAGCTTCATTTGCAAAGAATAAATCCAACTACAGTGAAAATGAAAAGTTCTGTCTTTGATGAAGACAAAACTTTTGTAGCAGAAACATTGGAAATGGGTGAGGTTGTTGAGAAGGATACAACAGAACTCATGGAAAAACTTGAGGTAACCAAGCGAGAGAAATTAGAGCTGTCACAGAGACTAGCTGATCTTTCTGAACAATTGAAACAGAAACATGGTGAGATTAGTTTTCTAAATGAAGAAGTTAAATCTTTAAAGCAAGAGAAAGAACAAGTTTTATTGAGATGTAGAGAGCTAGAAATCATTATTAACCACAACAGGGCAGAAAATGTACAGTCATGTGATACTCAAGTAAGCTCCTTATCAGATGGAGTTGTGACTATGACAAGCAGGGATGCTGAAGGATCAGTTTCTAAAGTAAATAAAAGTTTTGGTGAAGAATCAAAAATAATGGTGGAAGATAAAGTTTCTTTTGAAAATATGACTACTGGAAAAGAAAGTAAGCAAGAACAGTTGATTTTGGATCACTTACCATCTGTAACAAAGGAATCATCACTTAGAGCAGCTCAACCAAGTGAAAATGATAAACTTCAGAAAGAACTCAATGTACTTAAATCAGAACAGGTATGTTTACTTATTTACATTTGGTAAAGCACAATGAAAATGTACGTTTCGGCCAGGCGCAGTGGCTCACGCCTGTAATCGTAGCACTTTGGGAGGCCAAGGCTGGCAGATCACAAGGTCAGGAGATCAAGACCATCCTGGCTAACATGGTGAAACCCTGTCTCTACTAAAAACACAAAAAATTAGCTGGGCATGGTGGCGGGTGCCTGTAGTCCCAGCTGCTGGGGAGACTGAGGCAGGAAAATGGCGTGAACCCAGGAGGCAGAGCTTGCAGTGAGCCAAGATCGTGCCACTGTGCTCTAGCCTGGACAAGAGAGTGAGACTCTGTCTCAAAAAAAAAAAAAAGAAAAAAAGAAAATGTACATTTCACACTAAGGCTTCACCTTCATAAAACATAAATTCATATCCTTAGAAGAGAATGAAAATGAACCCTCTAATGTAATTTTAACTTGAGCCTATCATTTATTTATCATTTAAGTATTTTTTTTAAACCATTGTTGACTTTCTTTCAATCTATGTTGCATATTCTGCTTAGGAAATAAAACACACTAATGGATTCAGATTTTCTTTGGAAAGACAAGAGTTTGTATAACTTTGTGGAGAATCTCAGCATTAGAAAAGTTACTAATTTCATTTTATAATTTTTGTTATAATCTCAAAGATTTGTTTCAGTTTTTATTTCATAGTGATGTTTTCAAGTCTCCACAACTGAAAATGAACTCCTAAGCTTTTTAGTAGTCTTTATAGTTGTTAGGTGGTTATGAAATTATATTTTCCTGGAAGAAAGAAAACCCCTTGATTTAAGTCCTAGAGTTTTTTCAGAATCTTTGTTATACCTGAAGGGAAAAAAACAGTATTAACTCTAAATATAGTTAAAGAATTATATGTATATAATAACAGATCACTCCTGATAATTTATATTTGCCAGATACTGATATTAAAATAACAGGAAAATTCTGCTATCTACAGTGTAATGATGCTAACTAAAGTTTTATGTGTTTCTTCATTTATCTAACAAATGTTTATTGACTCTCTTGGCAAGTACGAATATAGTGGCCAACAAGAGAGAGGTTTCTGGTCTCAAAGAACATGTATTTTAGTCAGGGAGGCAGGTGATAAATGAAACAAGTAGGATAGTTAGAAATAGTGATAACGTCTATGAAGAAATAGGATAATGTGATAGAGAATGATGGAGAGAGGGTAATAACAACATTAAATATGGTGGTCAGGAAAGGTCTCTAGGAGGAATTGACATTTGAACTGAGATCTGAATGACATTGAAGCTCTAAGTAGAGCAATTGTAAAGACATGGGTAAGTTTAAAGAACAAAATGAAGGCCTGTGTAGTTGAGTTTGAGAGAGCAAGAGAGTGGAAGAAGAGTTTGAAGGAGAAAGAGACCAGACCTTGGAGAATCTTACAGACTTTGGAAGTCATTGGAAAATTTTCTCTTTTTATTCCTAAATATATCATATTTGTGATCTTATATCAAATGTCGAGATATTTTATATTTATGATTTATATCAAATGTAGAGATATTTTATATATTTAATTGCCTAAATAGCGTCAAGAAATTCAAATTGCTTAACAGTTTTGTTTTTTTTTTTTTTTTTGAGACCGAGTCTCACTCTGCCACCCAGGCTGGAATGCAGTGGTGTGATCTCAGCTCACTGCAACCTCTGCCTCCCAGGTGCAATCAATTCTCCTGCCTCAGCCTCCTGAGTAGCTGGGATTACAGGCATGCGCCATCACGCCTGGGTAATTTTTGTACTTTTAGTAGAGACAAGGTTTCACCATGTTGGCCAGATTGGTCTCAAACTTCTGACCTTAGGTGATCCAACAGCCTCGGCCTCCCAAAGTGCTGGGATTACAGGTGCGAGCCACTGCGCCTGGCCAAATTGCTTAACTGTTAGTGTTCTGTTAAATGTCTGGAATTGTTTTCAAAACCATAATGTGTGGCAGTTACTTGTGAAAATGTCACACATCTTTTAATTTTTTTTAGAAAGCATTTTTGGAAGAAGACCTGCATTTGACCCTGAGCTGTCAAAATGGTCAAATTTTCTTAGTAAGAATTCTAATTTTCTTTTTTTTTTTTTTTTTTTTTTTTTTTGAGACAGGCTCTCACTGCTCTCCAGACTAGAATCTCATGGTGCAATCACAGCATCCTGCAGCCTTGACCTCCTGGACTCAGGTGATCCTCTCACTTCAGCCTCCTGAGTAGCTGGGATTACAGGCATGCACCACACACCCAGCTAGTTTTTTGTATTTTTTGTAGAGGCAGGGATTTGCCATGTTGCCCAGGCTGGTCGCAAACTCCTGGGCTTAAATTAAACGATCTTCTTGACTTGGCCTCCTAAAGTGCTGGGATTATAGGCATGAGTCTTTGTCCCCAGCCAGAATTCTGTTTTCTCTAATAAAGAGATACTAAAAAAATACTTTTGATGGCATTCAGATACCCTCTATGTGACATTGACTACATAAAGTAAAGGGGAGCAAGCCTGTAAACTTCCTGCCCATTCATCATTACCAAGACAGACCTCTTTATTGATGGAAAGGGAAGTTCACAGAAGAAATCGAGCAGTGACTTACACAATGGTAACACCTAAGAGCAGCCTAAATATGCTTGAAATAATGTGGATGCCACAAAAATATCTCTAATATACTTAGGAAGTTTGGGCAGAAGGAGAAAAATAAAAACATCATAGAAGTCTTTTCAGGGTTGGGATGCAAGGAAGAAGGAAGAGTGACAGGAATTTTATAGATACTGATTAATTATTGATGCAGGGAGAAGTCATAGATTGAAGTGTATGTGTTTAAACTCGAAGATAATTATTAGAATCAAAAGAGATACCGGAGCTTAGAAACTACAGCAGGAACCACTAGAATATCAGCTCCTTGAGAGCAGGGACCCAGTCTCCTGTATCTCTAGTGCCTAGAATAATGTCTAACACATGATAGGCAGTAAATAATTTTTTTAAATGAATGAATGAATGCATGAATAAAAGGGGGGGAATAAATAAAGCCCACTTATCAAGAACCAACAGTGAAATAGCACAGGCCTTCACGTTGGAGTCAGGAAGATCAGAATAGCTTTTGTCACTTGCTGTTCTGTTATGTAGGTCCTAACCATTGCAAAGACAAAAAGATACATGGTATGATTGGAGAGAAAGATACTTGTCATAATTCACATGTATAATTAAATTAAAAAATTAAACATGAGAAATGAAAGTCTTTTTTTTTTTTTTTTTTTAGACGGAGTCTCACTCTGTCGCCCAGGCTAGAGTGGATCTCAGCTCACTACAAATTCAGCCTATCGAGTAGCTGGGATTACAGGTGGCCACCACCACGCCTGGCTAATTTTTGTATTTTTAGTACAGATGGGGTTTCACCATGTTGGCCAGCCTGGTCTTGAACTACTGACCTCAAGTGATTTACATCTTTAATGTAAAATAAATATGAATAAGCCAATGTAAATAAAATTGTAACACTTTAATGAAGGATAAGAGACTTGAATAAATGAAAAGTCTCATTTCTGAGTGGGAAGATTTGAATATTGTAAAAATCCAGGTTATCTCTAGATTAATCTGTAATCCTTATGTAGTTCCATTCCAACTCACAATGAAAAGTTACTGAAATTCAGCTTAGTAATTGGTGTATAGTTTATCTGGAAGAAGAAATGCACAAGAGTCAAGAATATTTTTGAAAAACACAGAATAGTAATTGCTGTATAGTTGATGTGGAAGAAGAAATACACAAGAAGAGTCAAGAATATTTTTGAAAAATGCAGAATGCATTTAATATGATATGTTGAATAACTTTAGCCTTAAATGTACTGATTTTATAAATGTTGAAAATGAGTTAAGCTATTAGTTCTAGAAGCTAGAATATCAGAGCATGTAGACTTAAGAAAAGTAGAAAGAAGGAAATAATAAAGTTAAGAACAAAATAAGCAAAGTTAGAATAACCAAAACAGGAAGAAGAGTTTTCAAGGATTTTGAAAGTTTATTATTTGTAAACACTAGTGGCTGGGCATGGTGGCTCACACCTGTAATCCCAGCACTTTGGGAGGCTGAGGTGGACAGATCACGAGGTCAGGAGTTCGAGACTGGCCTGACCAACATGGTGAAACCCCGTCTCTAATAAAAATAGAAAAATTAGCCGGGCGTGGGAGCGCGTGCCTGTAATCCCAGCTATTCAGAAGGCTGAGGCAGGAGAATTTCTTGAACCCAGGAGACAGAGGTTGTAGTGAGCTGAGATTGCGCCACTGCACTCCAGCGTAGGTGACAGAGCAAGAAAGACTGTCTCAAAAATAAATAAATAAATAAAATAAAATAAACACTAGTAAAGTGTTGGACTTCCAAGAATATGGGCCAGTGGGTGCGGTGGCTCACACCTGTAATCCCAGCACTTTGGTAGGCCAAGGTGGGTGGATCCCAAGGTGAGACCAGGAGATCGAGACCATCCTGACTAACATGGTGAAACCCCATCTCTACTAAAAATACAAAAAATTAGCTGGGCCTGGTGGCATGTGCCTGTAATCCCAGCTACTCAGGGGACTGAGGCAGGTGAATTGCTTGAACCCAGGAGGTGGAGGTTGCAGTGAGCCAAGGTCGCGCCACTGCACTCCAGCCTGGGTGACAAAGGGAGACTCCATCTCAAAAAAAAAAAAAAAGAATATGGGCCAGGCATGGTGGCTCACGCCTGTAATCCCAGCACTTTGGGAGGCTGAGGCAGGTGGATCACGAGGTCAGGAGATCAAGACCATCCTGGCCAACATGGTGAAACCCTGTCTCTACTAAAAATACAAAAAATTAGCTGGGCGTGGTGGTGCGCACCTGTAGTCTCAGCTACTTGGGAAGTTGAGGCAGGAGAATTGCTTGAAACCCAGAGACGGAGATTGCAGTGAGCTGAGATCGCGCCACTGCACTCCAGCCTAGCAACACAGCGAGACTCTGTCAAAAAAAAAAAAAAAAAGAGTATGATCAGGGAAAAAAAGACAAACCAAATGAGGCTTGGTGCAGTTGCTCGCACCTATAATCCCAGTGCTTTGGATGGCTGAGACAGGAGGATTGCTTGAGCCCAGGAGTTCAAGACCAACCTGGACAACATAGCAAGGTGCCTGTCTCCACAAAAAATTTAAAAATCAGCCAGGTATGATGGCATGTGCCTGTAGTCTCAGCTATTTGAGAGGCTGAGGTAGGAGAATTGCTTCACCCCAGGAGTTAGAGGCTGCAGTGAGCTATGATTGCACCATTGTACTTCAGCCTGGGCGACAGAGTGAGACCCTATCTCTCAAACAAACAAAATCAAATGAATGAAAATAAAAACATAAGTATAGATACCATAGAGATTCATAAAAGAATACTATAAATAAATGTCCATCAATAATTTTGAAAATAGAGATGAACTGGATGATTTTCTGGAAGAATATAAACTACCTCAATCAACTCAAATAGAAATACAAAACCTGAATAAACCAATAACCATTAAATAATTTGAAATCATAGAGGTTTTCCCTCTCTCCTCTCCTCCAACCAAAAATATTAGACTGAGACCATTTTACAAGTGGGTCTTACCACCTCAACCAGTATGTAATTGCTTAATAAAATAGAATTAAAGAACTAGAGGGAAGAAAAGAAGGAAAGAAGAAAGGTAAGATAGACAAAAGAAAAACCCAGTTATCTTATGAGACTGATAAGAAGACCTGATAAGAACAGTACAAACAAATAAAATCATAGATGAATCTTACTTATGAGTGGTTGTAGAAATCCTAAATAAAATATTAGCAAATTATTCTTTTTTTTTTTTTTTGAAATGGAGTCTCGCTCTGTCGCCCAGGCTGGAGTGCAGTGGCCGGATCTCAGCTCACTGCAAGCTCCGCCTCCCTGGTTCACGCCATTCTCCTGCCTCAGCCTCCTGAGTAGCTGGGACTACAGGCGCCCGCCACCTCGCCCGGCTATTTTTTTGGATTTTTTATTAGAGACAGGGTTTCACCGTGTTAGCCAGGATGGTCTCGATCTCCTGACCTCGTGATCCACCCGTCTCAGCCTCCCAAAGTGCTGGGATTACAGGCTTGAGCCACCGCGCCCGGCTGCAAATTATAGGAATGGAAGAATAATTCAATATCTGAAAAATCTATTAATGTTAACTTCACATTCATAGATAGCAGGAAAAAAATCCATATGATCAATTTTATTTTTTATTTTGTTTTGTTTTTGAGATGGGATCTTGCTCTGTCACCCAGGCTGGAGTGCAGTGGGACAGTCACATTTCACTGTGGCTACAACCTCCCAGGCTCATGTGATCCTCCCGATTCAGCCTCCCAACTAGCTGGGACCACAGGCACATAGCACCATGCCCAGCTAAGATTTTTTAAAACATTTTTGTACAGACAGGAGGATCTCGCTGTGTTGCCCAGGCAGGTCTAAAATGTAGGGGATCAGTCAGGGTGGTGGGAGATAAAGTTATAGGAAATAGACACAAACCTTCTTGGAAGGCTGGGAGGTTTGCGTAACTTCAGTGAAAGATTTGATTGAAGGCAGCTGAATTCTATTAAAAGCTTAGGACGTAGGTACATAGTAATGTAAGGGAGTTTACCTACAGAGCTTGTTTACTCATGTGGTCCTAAGACAGACCTTTGATCATTTGCAGGACTGCTCTCTCTGGGGAGGATGACCAGATTACCCACAAGTGTGTTGACTCAAAGCCTTTGTCATTAAATCTATGCTGAATAAATGCCCACAGGACCAGCTAGTCAGGGCATGCGGCTGCTGCAATTCTTTCAGTGAGCAGCCTGGCCCCCTAACCACTCTTTTACTGAATACTGGTGTCTGAGTACGTTATTCATCCATTGTGCAGCCTGAGTCTGCGGGTCAGACCTTGGCACTTTAACTCCTGGGCTCAAGCAGTTATTCCACATTGACCTCCCAAAGTGCTGGGATTACAGGAGTGAGCCATCATGCCTGGCCTTATTTTATTTTTTTAGAGACAAGTTCTTGCTCTTGCCAGGCTGGAGTGCAGTGGCATAATTATAGCTCACTGCAACCTTGAACTCCTGGACTCAGGCAGTCTTCCCATCTCAGCCTCCTAAGTAGCTGGGACTACAGGCACATATTACCACTCCTGGCTAATTTATTATTTTTTTTTAGAGATGGGGTCTTTTTATGTTGCCCAGGCTGGTTTTGAATTCCTGGACTCAAGCGATGCTCCCACCTGAGCCTCCTGAGTAGCTGGGATTATAAGTACAAGTTACTGTGTCCAACCCTTATAATCATTTTAATATATATTGGAAAAGAATCCATAAAAAACCTAATAACTCATAATTTTTTTTCAATGGAGAAAATCCGGAATAGAAGGGAAATTTCTTAACCGCAGTAATTGTTTTCATTAAAACATTTAGCAGATAACATTTCTAATAGTGAAATTTAGAAGCATTCTCCTTAATATCAAGTAAGTATAGAATAAAATATGATAGAAGCATTCCCATTAAAATTGAATATAGAATCAAGTGTAGGATACCTACTTTCAACATTACTATTTCAACATTGGTTTGTAGTTCCTAGCCAATGCAATTTGACAAGAATAAGAAATGAGATAAAGAATATGAAAACTTCTTTATGAATAACAAAATAAACCCTACACAAGATGTTTTGAACTTTTGTCAAGAAAATTATAAAACACTGAAGCATGTAAATATCTCACTATATGGCAATATGTACCATATTCATAGTGGAAAGATGTAAAGAAAAATGTCAGTTCTCTCCAAATTAATCTCCGTATTCAGTGTATTTCCAGTTATAATTACAAGGAAATTTTTCATGGATCTTGAAAAACTGATTGTAAAATTGATACAGACAAGTAAATACTCAAGAATAATCAGTAGAGTCCTAGAAAAATGTATTGCATCTGATAACAAGATTTACTACAAAATCATGATAGACAGTATGGTTTGATGCTAGAATGGACAAATAGATCAGTGGAGCATAATGGAAAGCCCGAAACTCATTGAGATCCTTGTGAAATTTTAGTATATAGGAAAGAGACCCTACAAGTCAACTTTTATTTAATAATACTTAGTGAGCCTCTGCTGCATTCTACACAGTTTTATTCCCTGGTGATATAACAGTGAATAAAAACAAGTAGTGGGGGGGTGCAGTAGCTCATGCCTGTAATCTCAGCACTTTGGAAGGATGGCTTGAGCCCAGGAGTTTCAGGCCAGCCTGGGCAACAGAGTGAGACCCCATCTTTACCTAAAAATAGAAAGTTAGCTGGACATGGTGGCATGCACCAGTAGTCCTAACTACTTGGGAGGCTGAGGTGGGAGGAGCGCTTGAACCCAGGAGGTCAAGGCTGCAGTGAGCCATGACTGCACCACTGTACTCTAGCCTGGGTGACAGAATAAGACCCTGTCTCCAAAAAAAAAAAAAAAAAAAAAAGCATTTATTAATTTGGGGTGTGAGTACATAAATGTTGGTTACTTCATTATTTCCATTTCTGTACATTTAAAATATTTTAGAACAAAAAATTAAAGATGAGTCATGCCAGCTATACCAAAAATATCACAATTTAGTATAAAACAGAGGCAATGAAAACATTGTGCTACTTTCCTTGAAATAGAAAAGTAGATCAATGCAACAGAATGAAGACAGAAAAAAAATTAGACTTCAGTTGTCTTATGAATTTTTAAACTCTTGTAGTCAGTATATGCAAAAAATAGGAGTTGAATTATTTGATTTGTCATTTAAAAATATTATAATGTTTACATATGTTTACTTTAAGAATGATTTAAGGCTACAGATGGAAGCCCAACGCATTTGCCTCTCTCTGGTTTATTCAACTCATGTGGATCAGGTCCGTGAATATATGGAAAATGAAAAAGATAAAGCTCTTTGCAGTCTTAAAGAGGAGCTTATTTCTGCTCAAGAGGAAAAGATCAAGGAACTTCAGAAAATACACCAGTTAGAGCTACAGAATACGAAAACTCAAGAAACAGGTAAAATGGTTTCTGACTTATAAGTACCATGATCCAAATAAGTATTGGATAGAGCCCGCCATTCTATAATTTTTTCCTTGTCATAGAACCCACAGAGGAAGGTGATTTCCAGTTGTTGATATAATCACTAGGCATTCATTTAAGTGCTTGAGAAAGCTGAAATCATTCTCCAATAGGAAGTCACAATCCACTGAGAAAGTATATATAAAATAAACAATTTATCCAGCAGAAGAACGAATAGAAAGAATGGGAGGAGAAAGGAGAAATATCTAGTGCTTCCTGGCAGGATGAGTAGGGTGAGGTGGGAGACAGAGTAGTGGGGTTGGAATTTTAAGGGAGGTTCTGGAGTCCTTAGAATTGAGGTGTAAAGGTACACCCATTTTGAAAAATTGAGAGTTCAAGGTGTGTGAGAAAGTAGTTGGGGTTATAGCTGGAGAGATTGGCAAGAGCTTGATTAGAAAAAGTTTTGTTCTGAAAGAAGCATGTATAAGCCTTATGCTGTTGGTGATAAGACCTACTACAGGGTTTTAAATAGAGTAACACAATATGGTTTTTATTTTATGATGACACCACTGGGGTGAGTTGGAGGAGGTGAGATTAGTGATTAGAACACCAGGTAAGCAACTAAGGCTATCGTTTCCATAAACAGTAAGTATTAACTAAATGTTAATGAGGATGGAAAAGAAGTTTGCATTCAAAAGTAGAAATTTGAGAATGGCTTAAATAAGAGTACAAACTTTTAAAATTCAGGAGTGCTTTGGGTTTTAATTTAATAAGATTTTAAGCATGTAATATTTTTATTGATGTCCTCTTCAAACAGGTTAGTGTTTTTCAAACTAGAGGCTAATTAATAGGTCCATTAATGGGTGGTGAAGTCAGTTTAGTGAGTAATGATCAACATTTAAAAAAAAAACAAAGTAGAGTAGAACAGAAAACATTGGAGTACATGGCACTATAGTAGAAGAATAAATATTGATTTCTGAGATTTTTATTTCAGTTTTACATAGATGTATGTAATAGGTTATGATATATGATGCGTTTTTTTATGTTGGGTTTTAGTAAAAAGAAGTCACTGCTTTGTACCATTTTGTGGATAGAAGTGGAAAATCTCACAAATTTTCTGAGACAATGTTGAGCAATGGAAAATAACTCAAAGAAATAAAGAATTTAAAATGATTCTTATTGCAGGGGAGTTTCCAGTTGAAACATAAGTTAAATATTATCATAGTTCTTAAGTATGTAAATTGAATCTCTTAATCCATTATCTGTTCTATTAGGTGATGAAGGAAAGCCTTTACATCTGCTCATTGGAAAACTTCGAAAGGCAGTGTCTGAAGAATGTTCTTATTTTTTACAGGTAAGATGTTTAAAAGTACTTTTATGGCCAGGTGTGGTGGCTGACACTTGTAATCCCAGCACTTTGGGAGGCTGAGGTGGGCGGATCACTTGAGTTCGAGACCAGCCCTGCCAACATGGTGAAACCTGGTCTCTACCAAAAAATACAAAAATGAGTCCGGCGTGGTGATGTGTGCCTATAGTCCCAGTTACTGGGGAGACTGAGGCATTGGAATCGCTTGGGCTTGAAAGGCAGAGGTTGCATTGATGAGTGGAGATCATGCTACTGCACTCCAGCCTGGGTGACAGAGTGGGACTCTGTCTCAAAAAAAAGAAAATAATAATAGATTTTTAAAAATAAATAAAAAGTACTTTTACACAAGGAGTGCTAAATTATAAGTTGCTACTAATTTGATGATCACCCAGCCTAGTTTTCTCCACTACCTTACTTCAGAACTGTACTTAGAAAGTATTCCTGAGTTTTTAAGTTAAAATGAGCATTAAAAATTTTCCTGATAATCTGTTTGAAACAAAAGAAATTCTGGTAAATTATCTCACCTGTAGAACAGACAGTAATTGTTGGTGTTGCCATAGATGAGTTACAAGGACAAGATGGAGACATCCTGGGAGACTGTGTAGAGTGAGCCAAAACACTAAGATGGCACCTATCTTTCTGGGTCCCAGTTTCTTTGTCTGTAAATTGGGTGATTGTTTACGGTTTCTAAAATCAACTCTAATGTGAAAAAACTGCATCTTAGGGGCTATGCTGAAAATTTAATAAACTTAATTATTAATTGACAGTATAGTTTAAGCAAATCTCAAGAAATCTGAAGAAATAGCAGTGAACAATTTGATTTTTAAGTCTAGAAGTTGGTGGTGGTAATTTTTTAGTTATATGAGGAACAAAGGTAAAAGTTATTTGAAAGCTTATCAAATGATTATGGGGCATGTATTGTTTTAAATGATGATAGAATTGTCTGTTGCCCAGGAGAAGAACCAAAACAATGGGTCACATATTTTCAATTTTTGTGTGTGTATATAAATTACATAAAACTATTCTCGTGTGTTAGGAATCTTTTTTGTTTTTCTTTTTTTATTTGAGACAGAGAGTCTTGCTCTGTCGCCCAGGCTGGAGTGCAGTGGCACAGTCTCCGTTCACTGCGACCTCTGCCTCCCAGGTTCAAGCTATTCTTGTGCCTCATCTACCGAGTAGCTGGGATGACAGATGCAGGCCACCACGCCCGGCTAGTTTTTGTATTTTTAGTAGAGATGAGGTTTTGCCATGTTGGCCAGGCTGGTCTCAAACTCCTGACCTCAGGTGATCCACCTGCCTCGACCTCCCAAAGTGCTGGGATTACAGGCGTGAGCCACTACGCCTGGCCTCATGTGTTATGAATATTATCTTAAGTATATGAATGTAATTCTCTTGCTTGATATAATTTCTTTAGAATTTATAGATTTCTTTCTGATCAGCATTTCTGAACTTCCTTCCTTGTCCTGTGGTGTTTTTTCAAAGGTATTTGAGATTACAGAGATAACATCAGAAATAGGATCCAAGCTAGGACATAGTTGATTAAAGTATAAGATAAATTCTATTATTATAAGGAAGCAAAAAAAATTATGGTTTTTTGCAATGAAGATTATTATCTTCCTGATATAAGAAGATTTCATGCCAGAGAGACAGAGAAATTTAGACTTGTTTCTTTTGCAGATTGATAAGGGTATGGAGAGAAGGTTTTCTTAATTATTTTTATGTGCCATTTTGACTGCCTTACATCAAGGAGAATAATGTTTAATGATCTTTAGAAGTAGAAATCAAAATTTAAATTCCTTAAAATACCCAATTTTGTTGTTGACAGACTTTATGCAGTGTCCTTGGTGAATATTATACTCCTGCTTTAAAATGTGAAGTAAATGCAGAAGATAGGGAGAATTCTGGTGATTACACTTCTGAAAATGAAGATTCAGAATTACAAGATTATAGATATGAAGTTCAAGGTAATAAAAGCTTACCATACTATTAAACAGTATTTAATCCTCTTAATTGATGACAGATCTTTACTTTTTATTATGATTTAATCACCCAGCCAAGTTGTTTATCATCTTAACATCTTATCCTCCTTTCACGTTCATGAAATCTTATATTTAATATACATTTAAAATTTTTGTAGTGCGATAATGGTGATATGAAGATAATTGGAGCTGTCCACTATTGTCTATCCTCTCTCTCTCTACTCCTTTTTCCTTATCCTAATTCTTTCTTTTAACTTTTTATACCATAGATCCAAATTTTTAAACGTTATTGTATTTATTGAATAAGTTCATGTCAATGGTTTTTGCTTTAAAATGAGTAAGATTAACATTAAGAAATAAGAAATATATTAGTATCTTTCTTAATATAGATCTGCTATTAGTTTGTTTTAGCAAATAGTAACCTCACACTTTTTTGATGTTCTTTCACAGATAAAATGTTTCCTAGCCCTGTCCATTTGTATAGATAATGAACAAAATGTGTATAAATTAATGACTACCAAAAGAAATTAACATATTTTAATATGAAATTTTCAGGTTATCTTCATAGCAGGCATTTCACATGAATGAAATTTCAATTTTTAGTTACTAAATATCTGAGGTTTACTTCTAGCAGGCAATTTTTTTAAGTTATAAATAGGTGAATAATATTTATTGGAAGATGCAGACTTTTACTGTGAAGTGAAATTATTATAATTGTTTACCATCCAGACTTTCAAGAAAATATGCACACTCTTCTCAACAAAGTAACAGAAGAATACAACAAACTCTTGGTACTTCAAACACGACTAAGCAAGGTCTGTGAAATGGAAAATGTATTGTAATATTTGCATTTATTGTATTACCTGCTTTTTTATAAGCTGCTTTTATCAACCAAGAATTTCTAAAATAAGAGAATGTGAAAAAGGAGATTGGGAAAAGCGATATATATTTGTAGTAGATAATTTATATTGGTAAGCTAAAAGAATTTCTGCAAGTCAAATAATAACCCCTTTAGAGAGTTTTTAAAGTTATGATAATTTAAAATATATATAATGTATCAACTGGTAAACTATGTGAAACAATTGCATTTAATTTTACTTATAACATAAAGCAGTGGGCCTTCTGTTTTAGAGAAAATTGGTAATGAGTTTAGTTGCTTAGTACATAGCTAATTAGTTTCACACAGCATTATATATGTCAATTTTATGTTCAAGCAATTTTTAAAAACGTCTATAGAAAACTAGGTAAGATAGTTTTCTATCATGGCACAGTGTAATTTATTAACTCTATCAGTAGAACAACGTAAGGCATATATTGGCAAGGATAAATGTAATTCTCATGTAGAAAGAAATCCAGAAAGATGTCTATGTGTATTTTTGGGGGGTGCTTTTTGATGTTCAGTTAATTATTAAAATGTTTAGGCAGATTTGAAAGATTTAATTGATAGTGAAAGTTATAATGTTGATGAGTTACGTTTTGGCTGAAATTCTTCCTCTCCATCTCTCTGCCCTTCTTTCTTTCCCTCCTGTTTCTTCTTCCCCACTCTGTTTCTGTGCAATTAAGTACAACCTTATCTAGCCTTTCCAAAAATCTATAAACCTACTCCAGTAGATTTATATGAGTAGAATCTATTTTGGTTTCATCTCTTATTTTATTGTTCATTATGGATTTATGCCTTTTAAATATTCTTTACTATCATTTTAATTGCGTAATCAAAAGGGAAGAGGTTTGCGTCACTAATCACAAATGTAAATGCCTACATTAATTTAGTTAATAAAATAAATGAAGAAGGCCAAGGCCAAGTGAAACCTGGAGAAAACATGCCTCATCCAAAAGGGGTGCAGCTGCCCAGCTTATGCATCTTGTTGCCATTAAGTAGGAATCAGGGCCCAGTGTTGCTAGTACTTTTAATCTATTAATTTTATATGGTTTTTTTTCTTTTAAAAATATTAGGAAATATAAACCGGGCATGGTGGCACATACCTGTCCTCCCTGCTACTTGAGAAGCTGAGGTGGGAGGATCACTTGAACCTAGGAGTTTGCGGCTGCATGAGCTATGATTGTGCCACTGCACTCCTGCCTGGGCAACAGAGCTTAAGACCTCATCTCTGAAAATATAACACACACACACACACACACACAGAAATATTCAAAAATAAACGGATTCTATTTTAAGGTTGGGAAACAGAAAGCAGCCAGACAACAACAAAAACTGTTTTGTCCCCAAAAGAGCACTATAAAAGTATAGACTGGATTTAAAGTTCAAGCCTTCACTTTGTAACCTCAGATATAAACACATGCTCAGTGTACTATCTTGAACTAGTTTTCTTTTTACTTTAATCTATTATTTTTCGACTGTAGTATTTGCTGCTTTCTGATAATGTTTTCTTCCCTTAGCTTCTGTAGCTTTTCAAGCCTCCATTTTGGACTTTAGCTACCCTGTCTATTTTACCAGGGATCTTTATTTGATCCTCTTAATCTGAATGCTTTTTTCATCTCCTTTCATTGCTTCTAGATCTCTATGTTTAGGTCAGTCCTTCTGAGCTGCAGAGTCATATATCTCATCAGTTATCTCTACTCAAAACTCTTGTAGGTATGTTTTAATCAGCATATTGAAATATGAATTTATTAACTTCTGCTGCTTAAACCAGCTTCTCTCGTCTCAGTTTCAAGGAACAACATTCAACCAGAAACTTGGGGATTTGTCTTACATAATCTTCTCTTTTCACTCCTGGTCTTCTACCATACTGATATATACACTGAAGGGAGTATAAAGAATATGAAAGAAAAACTTATACTTTGTTCTCATTCAGTTATCCAGTCAATTTTTATTTTTATTTTTATTTTACTGTACTTTTTTTTTTTTTTTTTTCTCTGAGACAGAGTCTTGCTCTGTCTCGCAGGCTGGAGTACAGTGGCACGATCTCGGCTCACTGCAACCTCCGCCTCCCAGGTTCAAGCGATTCTCCTGCCTCAGCCTCCTGAGTAGCTGGAATTACAGGCAAGCTGCACCACACCCAGCTAATTTTTGTATTCTTAGTAGAGACGGGCTTTCACCATGTTGGCCAGGCTGGTTTCGAACTCTTAACCTCATGATCTGCCTGCCTTGGCCTCCCAAAGTGCTAAGATTACAGACGTGAGCCACCGCACCCAGCCTACTTACTTATGTATTTATTTATTTATTCCTTAGATCTGAGGACAGACTGGACAGCCAATATTTATTATTTGCTAATTAAATGCCAGGTTGTTCTATGTACTGGGAATAAAGTAATGAAGTCACCAGACTGAAGAAATGTATAAATTAATGGGATTTATGAACTAGTTTAAGGAATGTCATATACATATATACTATTTTACACATATATATACACACACACACACACACATACATAAAATAGTTTTCCATGGCAACATTCTAGTAGGTGTTTAGAAGAGAAATGTAAGGCCGAGCATGGTGGCTCATACCTGCAATCCCAGCACTTTAGGAGGCCAAGGTGGGCCAATCACCTGAGGTCAGGAGTTGGAGACCAGCCTGGCCAACATGGTGAAACCCCATCTCTACTAAAAAAGACACAAAAATAATTAGCTGGGTGTGGTGACATGTGCCTATAATCCCAGCTACTTGGGAGGCTGACACAGGAGAATCGCTTGAAACCAGAAGGTGGAGGTTGCAGTGAGCCAAGACTGCGCTGCTGCACTCCAGCCTGGGCAACAGAGTGAGACTCCATCTCAAAAAAAAAAGAGAAAAGAAAAGAAATGTAAGTAAATACGTTTGCTTAACAGGTAGATGAATATAGCAAACAGGTAGATGTCTTTTCTGCACAAGGGGTAATAAGAAGATATCATATTTGAATTCTGTAAATTAGCTGCAATTAGAGAGGCATTTCAGAGTTACTTTGGGATCAGGATCAGCACTGCAATACATCACTGCCTAACTTTTTGGCTTCATCTTCTAATCTTCCTCCTCATTTCAGCCATACTGAAATACTTAGTTTCCCAAATGCACCCTGGGCTTTTTTGCATGCTGCCCTTTCTGCATAATACTGCCCATCCCCTCCCAGCCTTTTTGGTTTGTTCCCGCTTGTTCCAGTTGGTTCAAATGTTTACTGCCTCTGTGTCATCTGCTTTACCTATCTTCCTAGGCTTAGGCATTTATTCCTCTGTTTCCTTAGCAACAGTACAGGCCTTGCTTATCATGCTTCTCTTTTTTCGTTACTTTATTTTTTTTTATTTTTTATTTTTTTGAGATGGAGTCTCCCTCTGTCGCCCAGGCCAGAGTGCAGTGGCGCGATCTAGGCTCACTGCAAGCTCCGCCTCCCAGGTTCACGCCATTCTCCTGCCTCAGCCTCCCCAGTAGCTGGGACTACAGGCGCCCACCACCATGCCCAGCTAATTTTTTTGTATTTTTAGTATAGACGGGGTTTCACCATGTTAGCCAGGATGGTCTTGATCTCCTGACCTCGTGATCCACCCGCCTTGGCCTCCCAAAGTGCTGGGATTACAGGCATGAGCCACCGCGCCTGGCCTTTTTTTGTTACTTTAAATACTTGATTACCCTTCTGTCCTTCCTCCATGTTCCTATAGCTTCTTATACGCATTTGCATTTGTATCACATTACTTTTCATATTATATAATTGTTTGTTTACCATTCTGCCTCTTTCACTATTATTCTAAACCCTTTGGAATCAGGGAATCTTCTGTTTATTTTTGTTTCCTCCTCTTATCACAGTGTTAGCATACAGTAAAGGCTTAATAAATGTTTGCTGAATGAGTTAGAAAGGTTGGACTAGAAACTTAATAATTTACCCGATGATCTTTATTTTCCCTGGGAACTAAGAGGTAAGATCTCTGTTGAAACGTACTCATGGGGTAGGAGTTGGTTAGAGGATTTATAAGAGTAGTGGACAGTTAAAACAGCCTTCTTGGCAAATAGCTTTTTTTTCTTTTGCTCACCTGCTTCTACAGTATCCTTTGTTCATCTGGTCTTGCAAGTCCAAACTCTTTCCCCTTGCTTTTAAAGTCTTACGTAATTTGGATCTATCTTATTTAACTAGCTTTATTTCCTCCTCCGTATCCAAATTAAACTCTTCTCAAGAAGATCATTGTCAATTATGGCATATGTCATTCTTTCATAAATTTTCTTACTCTTTCTTCCTTAGAGCCTTCCCAAATCATTGCCAAAAATATATGAGCCTAAATCAAAATTGACTTCCATAATTATTCAGATCCACATCAGTCTTCTTTATCATTGTAGTTATAGTCAAATTTTATAGTTTAGCCGTTCTCTAATTGTTTATTTTCCCATCTGATTGATGAATTCCATGCAGGCAGATATATTGTTATTTTTTAAACGGATTTTATATTTTTACTATCTCTTGTCACAGTGCTGGTCACATTGATTATTAAGTATTTGATGAATGAATAAATTAGTACACACAGGTATCTGACATATTGCTGCTTAATTTTATTTGTTTATTTACTTATTTTTTTGAGGCAGAGTCTTGCTCTGTCTCCCATGCTAGAGTTCAATGACTCAATCTTGGCTCACTGCAACCTCCCCTTCCCAGGTTCAAGAAATTCACCTTCCTTAGCCTCCCAAGTAGCTGGGATTACAGGTTTGCGCCACCACACCTGGCTAATTTTTCAATTTTTAGTAAAGATGAAGTTTCACTATGTTGACCAGGCTGGTCCTGAACTCCTGACCTCAGGTGATCCACCCACCTCGCTTTCCCAAAGTGCTTGGATTACAGGCTTGCTGCTTTTTAATAGTTAAGGAAATGAGCTGAGATTTATCTATTTTCATTCTTTTCTTTTCTTTTGTTTACTGTACAGAGCAGCATACCATTTGTCAGTTACCTGGTTGTACATAGGACATATCTAGAGATACATAAGCTGTATTAATCAAGTATTGGTAATATAAAATTTATTATGTACAAATTGAAATTTCAGAGACCAGGTTATACTATAAATATTGTTATCAGCTTTCTACCAAAATTCTCAGAAGCACTTGTTTTTGTAGTAAAATGAACTTCCTTTTAGATATCAAAGAACATTACTAACATAATTTCAGTGCTGTGAAAGGTATGGAATATGAATTACTGTTACAGAAGAGAACAGGGAATAACTTAGAAGGGAAAACACTTGTATTAGAGTGCCACAATTTTGGGTGGTTTTAAAAAAGCATCTTAATGCAGAGTTGCTTTAATACAGCTTTCTAATTGCTGGATTACGTATTTATGTTACTGCTTTTATTCTGTGGTTTTCAATAGATTTGGGGACAGCAAACAGATGGTATGAAATTTGAATTTGGAGAAGAAAACCTTCCAAAAGAGGAAACAAAGTTTTTATCAATCCATTCTCAGATGACCAGTTTGGAAGACAGTGGTAAATTTTGATCATATACCACAATGTGGTGTTTTTATACCAAATATTGAGTAATTTGCTTTTTTACTTTAAAATTTGAGCTAACATAGTGACGTTGGGCATTTCACTGTAGCCTCTCTGATCTCAATGTTTTCATCCTTAAAATGAAAGATTTGGGTTACTTATCTATTTGGTCCTTTTTCACTTCTTATGTTCTGTAATAGTAAATTGTTTTAAATTTTAAAGATATAAAATGTTGGATTTAGGAGTACTGCAGCATGAGGATCAAAAAGATTATCTTGAATTGTACTATTTATATTTTCTTGTTTTCATCAGAATGAGTTTAAATTGAAACCAGAGTTATTACCACTTAAAACATACTCTTTCAAAAAAGAATATTTTCTGTACACAGTGATTGTGCTATTTCACTAAGAAACTTCTGTTGAAATGTGCATTTTTTGTCTCTTTATATAACATAGATGTCAATCATAAAAGCAAGTTATCTTCTCTACAACATCTTGAAAAAACTGAACAACTTGAAGAACAAGTTCAAGAATTAGAAAGCCTCATATCCTCTTTGCAGCAACAATTGAAAGAAACTGAACAAAGCTATGAGGCAGAGATCCACTATTTACGGAAGAGGCTTCAAGCTGTTAGTGAGTCCACAGTTCCGCCAAGGTATTCATCTGCTTATAGCTTCATTCAACAGTATTTGTAGCTTTGTAACAATTATAGTATCATCTAGAATGGCTATTTACAAAAAGTAACTTAAGCAAAGTTGCTGAAAAGAGATAGGATGCAGCATTTTTAAGAAAGAAGAGCAGGAGATCATTCTATATCTTTGAAATGCCTGAAATAAATGTTGATGTAAATCAAAGAGATTATAGGAATTCTACTTAAATTTTTACATTATAAAGATGTTGGTTGTTGTTAATCTGCTTAATTAAATCGGCAGTGTGCATGTATTTGCAGTTTATTCTGTACCTAGTGTTTGGTACTTTGATATGGTGAATACTTAAGGAATATAAGATAGGATCATTCCAGTCATGGCAGGATTTCACTTTGTCTCATGTTCAAATTAACCACGTCCAAAGTAGAACTCTGGATCTTCTCAAAATTTGCTCCTTCTGCAGTTATATCCATCTGTCGTTACTCCTCTTTCTCTTATACCTCTTTTCTAGTCTATCAAGACATCCTGTTTTCTCTGCCTTCAAAAATATATCCAAACTGTACCACTCCTTAAAACCTTGCTGGTCTCTGCCATCCTTTTGTCTCACCTGGATTACCCTAACTCCTCCCTAAAGTCTGTTCTCAACACAGTTAGAGCAGGTGCCAGAATCTTGCTTTTAAAATTTAAAATAGATTATGTCATTCCAAAGCTCTTCTGTCCTACATGATGAGTACCCATTACTTTTCTGACTTTTAATCTCCTACTGACTTGTCTGTCACTGTCTTCTGACCCCAAGATGCTGTCACCAGTAACAAGCATTATCAGTATGCTTCTGCTTTAGGGACTTCTCATTGGCTGTTCCTTCTACCTAGAATGGTCTTCCTCCAGATATGTGCCTGGCCAACACCCTCACCTCCTTTGGATCATTACTCAAGTGTCATGTTCTCATGAGGCTCTTCTTAATCACTCTGTGTAAATTAAAATTGTCTCCTAGAACGCTGATTCCTATTTCCCTACTTTACTTTTTCTATATTACTTAATATTGTCCATTTATATATATGTATACATTATACACATTTTATATAGTATATATTACTTATATAACTAGGCTGGTTGTGGTGGCTCATGCCTGTAATCCCAGCATTTTGAGAGGCGGAGGCAGGCAGATTACCTGAGGTTAGGAGTTCGAGACTGGCCTGGCCAATATGGCAAAACTCCATCTCTACTAATAATACAAAAATTAGCCAAGCATGGTGGCATGCACCTGTAATCCCAGCTACTCAGGAGACTAAGGCATAAGAATCACTTGAACCTAGGAAGCGGAGGTTGCGGTGAGCTGAATTCGCACCACTATACTCCAGCCTGGGTGACAGAGCAAGACTCTGCCTGAAAAAAAAAAAAAAAAAAAAAAAAAAAAAAAATATATATATATATATATATATATATATATATATATATATAAAAACACCAAATACCTGTAAATTTGGAGGGGGTGGATTCATTTTTATTTTGTTTATTGTTCGTCTCTGGTCAAAGACTTTAAACTTTATAAGGGTGGGGCTCTTTTTCCATTTAGGTCAGTGATATGTCCCAAACACCTAAGATAATTCTCTGCGCATAATAGGTACTCAATAAGTTATTTTTTTAATGAATAAACAGTTTATAATTTAGTTGGGAAGTATGATATAATATATAACTAGCTCTATAAAACCCTCAGAGATTTATTCTAACTTTGGCTGGCTCTGCTATTCTAGCACTGTCTTCATAGGCACTTGCTAGTAAAACCTCAACAGTTTTTTTGGATAGTGAATGAAAATTGAATGTCTACTTGTTTGGAACTAGTCGTTACTCTTCTGTATTTGGAACCTACATAGGGCTTTGGAATTGTTTGCTTGGTATTGGCTTAGCCTTATAAAGCTCCCATTTTCTTTGAGATTGGTGGTTTCTAAACATGACCGTACATCAGAAATAGTGGAAGTTTTTGAACTTTAATATGATTTTTTTAATACTTATAATGAAAGATCACTGAATTATAATTTGGAGAGTCATACTCAATAACTTTGAGATAGAATATGGAAATTTGTGTTTTTAACAATATAATTCAGAGGCATGGAACCCATAGATTGACATTTGGAAACCACTGCTTTCTGATATGAAACAAAATAGGTGATTAGGAAGAACTTTCTAATAACCAGTCAGCATTTCAAGTAATCTTCCTTTAATTAATGATGCTTTCTCTCCAAAGCATGAAGAAAAGAGAGGCTTCTGGAAACGTAGGCTTACATTGTTATTCCTGCATTTGGGCTTCTGCCAGCTCACCACCCTCTCTCAGAGTTTCTGTAATACTCCGTGGAAATGTGTTGACAATGCCTTTGAACCAAAACCATTCATTTGCTCCCTGCACCCCTACCAAAAAGAGTCTTACTCACCACCATCCTCATTCTTACTAATAGTAATGAGTCAAAATTATTTTTTTGTAAATAGCATCACATATTTTGGACACAACTGTAACACATTTTGAATAGAGTATACTGTTCCCTGTGGGTAGACTTGAAATGGTTAAGAAAAATAATTGAGTCATTCTTTTAACAAATATTGGGTGTTTCATACTAGAAACCTCTAAGAGAAACACTCTGATGTTGGAAAGATCATGGGTTTTAGTCAGACAGATCTGCATTTAACCCTGATTTGACCTTTTACTGACTATATGATCTTGGACAGATTATTTAAACATCTCTAAATAATAATAGGGATAATAATAATTACCCTTAAGATTGTGAGGATTAAATGAAACAGTAACCAAAAAGAGCCTTAGCTAGATATCCTGGAGGTAGAATTAGATGTTTATGTAATGTGGCTATTTCCTTCCAGGGACTTCAGTGTAATCACTGAAATAATAATTACTTGCAATAATTTTTGAAGGTAATGGTTGGGGAATATAACATAGTGATATAACTAAAACGCTGGAATTTAAACCCATCTCTTTGTGGCATTTTTTACTGCACATCTGTAATACTGCCTATTAGAGTAATAACAGCAAAATGGAAATGAAGGATGAGTATTAAGACATTGCAATGGAAGGAATGTTGGAAACAAAGCAGAGGGGAAAAAACAAAGATAACTCTGTGTTGCTTGAGCCTAGGGAATATGGAAAATGAAAGTACATCACATAAATAGGAAATTCAACAGGGGTTGCAGATAGTAGGAGCTTAATTGCAAGAGGGGAGCAGTGAATTAAGTTTATGCCGGACTATTTTTGCAGTTTGGAGTAAACACTTTCAAATACTGTAAAGCTTAAAGAATGAAGTCATTGTGGACTAAGTAGTACTTTTTGGAGTTTAGATCATAGTGGCTGGATAGATAATCAGGAGGATTTTCTAGGCTGTGAAAATAAGATCCAAGACATAAAGCCAAGAATCAGAGGAGTATATACAAGGGACAGTGAGGAAAACAGAGACAAAATAGTAATAAAGAAGAAGCAGGAAAGGGCAGAGAAGAAAGACAAGAAGAACAAGTTTTTAGAAGCATGGGATGGTCATAGAACATGAGAAGGTAGTTCACAGCAGGAAAAACCTAAATGGCCAATAATGTTTGAAAGAAAATGTCGTCTCAAAAATAAAGACATACATGTTCTAGCAAAGTTTTACAATTGTTATGACCCCCGATTGCTGAAGTTTTGAGAAAATACTTAAATGATACAATTATGATAATAAAATTAATAAAACTTTTTGGAATATAGCCCTGAATTAAAACATGAACTATTAAGCTTAACAATTACTTACAAGATTTTATCATATAGAAACATCCATGGAAGTGTGCCAAGATACATTTGTGAAGATCTGTATTATAGCATTGTTTGTAATGGTGAACAATTGGAAGCAATCAAATGGCCATCATTAGGGGTTTAGTTGTATAAGTTATGAAATGGGATGATGACAACTTTTATCTGCCCAGTTTTGGACGGAATTTAGGATAGAAAAGAATACGAGAAAGAAAGGTATGTGGACAAGAGGAGGGTCGAACTAAGAAAGCAACATAGTTGTACATGAAAATGGGTGTGGAAAATTGTATTTGCCAGAAATGAAAATTATAATTTCCTCCTTTTATTTTTTTCCCATGGTTCCTAAATACTGATCTTAGTTTTTATGACCTAAGTTAAGCATTTTAAGAAAAAAAATTTTTTTAAATAATGAATGCATGTAAAAACTACACAATACAGATGTGAATACCAAAAAATTAAACAAAAAAGTCCAAAAGTGAGTATTTGTAAATTAAGATTCTTCTCTGTACCACCACTGCTCCTGAGTTCCACTAGAGGTAAACGTTGTTACTTTTGATGTGGACACATAGGAAAAAAATCAAACTTTGTGTATCCAAATATACATATGTATGTTAAAAGAAGTTTCTCATAAAAGTGAGATTTTACAAACTTTTTAAAAGTCACTAATATATCTTAGATAACTTTTTAAAAAAAGTTAATACTGGCCAAGCATAGTGGCTCATGCCTCTAATCCCAGCACATTTGGAGGCTGAGGTGGGAGGATCACTTGAGGCCAGGAGTTTGAGATCAACCTGTGTAATATAGTGAGTCCCCATCTCTCCAAAAAAAAGTCAGTATGTATAGTTCCATATCATACATTTGTAGTGTAAGATGACATAAAATTCAGTTGATCATCTGTTAAAATACTGTTACTCAATTGTGTTCTTTTAAGTGGAAATATTAGTCAAAAATATGATTTAAGTTACAGTACCTACAACCCTTGACTCATTTTTGTCTCCCATACCCCGGTACACATTTTATGTGTGTTATAGATTTTGGATGAACACTAAAGCACATATACAACTCTAATTCTTTAACCTTTTTTATTTATATTCAGCTTCCCTGTTGATTCGGTGGTAATTACAGAATCTGATGCACAGAGAACAATGTACCCTGGAAGTTGTGTGAAAAAGAATATTGATGGTACAATAGAGGTATTATATTTTTAATTTTTATCTTTTAACTGTTATATACACTGATTTTTCTACTATCATTTTTATGTCTGGTTTACTATAGTTGCTGAGAAGTAAGCATAATAAATATGAGGATAATACCTTATATAGAAAACTCAGAATACATATGTAAAGAAATTTAGCCGGGCGCGGTGGCTCAAGCCTGTAATCCCAGCACTTTGGGAGGCCGAGACGGGTGGATCACGAGGTCAGGAGATCGAGACCATCCTGGCTAACACCGTGAAACCCCGTCTCTACTAAAAAATACAAAAATACTAGCCGGGCGCGGTGGCGGGTGCCTGTAGTCCCAGCTACTTGGGAGGCTGAGGCAGGAGAATGGCGTGAACCAGGGAGGCGGAGCTTGCAGTGAGCTGAGATCCGGCCACTGCACTCCAGCCTGGGCGACAGAGCGAGACTCCGTCTCAAAAAAAAAAAAAAAAAAAAAAAAAGAAATTTAATCTATTTTTATAGCATAGGAAAAACACAGAGGAAGTTTGAGGGGTTATATTTCCTTAAATATGTTACAGTTTAAGATTTATCTTGTTTTTTGTAACATGTGGGCTATGTACAAATTAGTTTCAGTGCCCTGGTCAACATAGCTTTGTCTTTCCAGCATGGGAATTTGGACCAGGCCATCTCTAGAAAAGTGCTTAGGGGCCAGGCGCGATGACTCACGCCTGTAATCCCAGCACTTTGGGAGGCCAAGGCATGTGGATCACAAGGTCAAGAGATCAAGACCAGCCTGGCTAACACAGTGAAACCCCATCTCTACCAAAAATACAAAAAATTAGCTGGGCGTGGTAGCACTTGCCTGTAGTCCCAGTCGCTCAGGAGGCTGAGACAGGAGAATCGCTTGAACCCAGGAGGTGGAGGTTGCAGTGAGCTGAGATTGCGCCCCTGCACTCCACCCTGGGTGACAGAACGAGACTCCCCCATCACAAAAACAAAAAAAGAAAAAAGTGTTTAGGAATCCCCAGAATCCAAGACAGTAGGGCTGGGATAATAGATTAGGCCTACTCCAGTAAGGTCCATTCGGTATATAAAAGTTCCACATCTTTTACAGCACATGCCATCTAACTAAACCACCCCCTGCCTCTGCTCAGCATTGTATTATTCTCAATTTCTCACACCTGCAACTTTCTCAAACCTGCAACTGCTGAACCCTGGTCTTCACTCAGATTTTTAGCTCTTAAGTCACAGAAAAAATTAAGATCATCGTTCTTCCTGGCTCAGTATACAGAGGAAAGATGTTAGACATTTCCTTGATTCTGCTATACTCATCCCATATCATGATAATTGCTAAATAAATACTTTCATACTGAGAACATGTTTATATTTTTTTAAAGTTTATAGTTTTTTCTATTGATAACTGTAACTTTGTATTTGTAGAAAATTAGATAGTATTAATAAGTACCAAGAAGAAAAGAAAATTTGCTTGTAATTTTATGAGCAAACAATGCCACTGTTTAACATTTTACTTAAAAGGAAATATATACACACATATATATTGTATTAGTTATATGTAAGTATCCTTTTCCCACTCTAGAACTGTATGTTGGCATTTATAAATATGTAAACATATTCCTCTTTGCACCTTTGATTGTTAAGTTCACAGTAGTAAGTATAATTATTTACTAGAATTATTTACTAAAATTGTTTTTAATTGAGAGAATTAAAATTGATTTTTTGCTGAAAGTGTGTAGAACTTTTCTAAAAATACTGATACTTTGGGGAGATTTTGAGGTAGAAGTTTAAAAATAAGTGGTGTATAATTAATGTAAATAAATGTCATGTTTTGCTTTTAAATATAGTTTTCTGGTGAATTTGGAGTGAAAGAGGAAACAAATATCGTTAAGTTGCTTGAAAAACAATACCAAGAACAATTAGAAGAAGAAGTAGCTAAGGTAAGCTTATAGCTTATCTGGAAGATTATCTTAGTTTATATTCCCTTTGAGCCTTCAAAAATAGCATGGATTTTATTGATGGTATGTACTTTATTTTTATAAGTTTCATATATAGTTCATCTTTAAGTGTTTGGATAATGATATCAATTATAGTTGCCTTTAAACAAAATATCTTGTGAACTTTTATTTGAGAAGAGCATTCTTTGATGTAGACTAGTAATTAGAAGCTTTTCAGAATGCCAAAACAAGTCTATATATTTGTTGCCTTGTGAAGGAGTTTGGTCTTCCTTAAAAGTTGGGAAGAAGATAGGAAAAGAAAGAGAAAGTGGTTGGTCCACTGTGTATATTATCTGTATCTATTTCCAATCAGAAAAGCTTTGTTAGGTAATGCCTACAGATACTAAGGGAGGATTATCAGTGAGTATTAATTAGCTCCTGGCTAAGTGAAGGAGTTTATCAATGTGAGTTTTGCTCATCTCTGTATGCTTATCTGCTGTGTCCAGAGTCGTTCTTTAATATTAGCCATATAACCTAGTGTAACGTTATGGTTCTATTTGTTTTGTCTTTATATTCCTTTTCAAAATGTGTATACCTGGTTGGCTTTTAATATTGGAACTGGCCGGGTGCAGTGGCTCATGCCTGTAATCCCACCACTTTGGGAGGCCAAGGTGGGCAGATCACCTGAGGTCGGGAGTTTGAGACCAGCCTGACCAAAATGGAGAAACCCCAGCTCTACTAAAAATACAAAATTAGCCAGGTGTGGTGGCTCATGTCTGTAATCCCAGCCATTCAGGAGGCTGAGGCAGGAGAATCACTTGAACCTGGAAGGCAGAGGTTGTGGTGAGCTGAGGTCATGCCATTGCACTCCAGCCTGGCCAACAAGAGCGAAATTCCATCTAAAAAAAAAAAAATATATATATACACACACACACACACACACACACACACACACACACATACAGGAACTATTGAATTATGAGTTTGCTTTTTTTTTAATAATATTTCAACTGTCTTAATATAACAATCCCAGTGGAATATGTGGATTTTAAAGGGGTGGGATTGATTGGTAGGATATAAAGGAAATATATAAGGAATTAGGAAAAACATAAATTAGATGAGGAAGTCAAGACCCAAGGAAATATCTGGGCCATAAGGACTTGTTCACTTATGACTAAAGCGAAAAGTGAA
This sequence comes from Macaca nemestrina, assembly GCF_043159975.1. Lineage (NCBI taxonomy): Eukaryota > Metazoa > Chordata > Mammalia > Primates > Cercopithecidae > Macaca > Macaca nemestrina. Next base: position 71,602,735 of record NC_092128.1, read on the forward strand.
ACACTATCTTTTTTTTTATAGCTTTCAATGTCTAGTTCTTGAAGGAATGCAAGTTTTCTCTTGCATGTAGCTCTTATACAAATTTATCAAATGGAATGGTGTATCAGGGTATAGTAATTAATGTGAGGTTTGGTATTGGATATACCATATTTTAAATTCTTGTTCTTTTGGTTTACTAGATTTGTGACCTTAGGAAAGTTACTTGTGAATCTCAGCGTTTTATATGTTGAAAGAGGAAACTGATAGAGTAGTAATTTTTATAAGGATTCAATGAGCTAATGCCTACAGAGCAGTTAGCAAATGAGTTGATACATAGTAAAGACTCATAAATACTATCTTAAAAGTAGTCTTATTACTGTGATAATGGTGGTAATATGAAGATGTTTTATAAAGCGTTACTCACTCAAGCTGATAGCAAAGCACTAAAGTACCGGTCAGTGAAGACTCTTCTAAATGCAGCCAAGATACTGTGATCCAAGAGACTACATTTGATGGCCCAGCTTGGTCCTAGAATAATACAGATTGTCGACATTAGTCACCAGTACCGATGGGATTATGCTGTACTCTGTACCCCTCAGATATGGTAGAAGAAGATTGAAGACCATTTTTCTTTTTTCTTTTCTTTTTTTTTTTTTTTTGAGACAGGGTCTGGCTCTGTCGCCCAGGCTGGAGTGCAGTGGCGCAATCTCTGCTCACTGCAATCTCCAACTCCTGGGCTCAAGCCATCCTCCCACCTAAGCCTCCCAAGTAGCTGGTACTACAGGTGTGCACCACCACCCCAACTAATTTTTTTGTATTTTTTTTGTGGAGATAGGGTTTTGCCATGTTAGCCAAGCTGGTCTTGAACTCCTGATCTCAAGCAGTCTACTCGTCTTGGCCTACCAAAGTGCTGGAATGGCAGGCGTGAGCCACCATGCCTGGCTGAGAATCATTTTTCTAAAAGCACAAGGCTATATAGAAGAAGCCCAGTAAGAGTAGTGATTCCCAGTATATATCACATTAGAGTCCTCCTGTGATTTGAGCACATACTACTGAAATTAGACATTCATTTACATTTCACTGTTAGGCAGTGTTCTGGGGGCTGAGGTATGACAGAGAATAAAAGAGGATGAAATCTTTACTTCCATAGACCTTACATTCTAGTTGGTACAGATAGACAACATACAGATGATGGTAAGTACTATAAAGAAAAAAAAAAAAAAAAAAACGGGACTAGGAAAATCCATGGGGAGTGAGATGGTGTTATTTTATATAGGGTTGTCATGGAAGGCCTGACTTTATGAAGTGACATTAGAGGAAAATCCTAAAGGAAGTGAGGGAGTGAATCAGGAAGATATCAGGTTGAGGACCTTTTAAAGAAATATGAAAGGGAAAGTCAAGAGAGACAAGACAAAAAGAAAGGTCAAAAATTACTCTAACAGGTGTCTTTAAGATGTGGTCAGGAGACTTGACTAGAGTTTGTGAAGGTTGCTTGCCCAGCTGCTACCTCTGCTGAGTTGGAGGACAATTCAGTTTAATCCTGCAACTCCCACATTCATGGTGAAATACTGTGAAATCTTGGCACAGATTTGTCTTTTCTGCAGATGTACAGGAGGAGAATTTTCCTTTTCCTGGATACGGGAGGAAGAAATACAGGGAAAGAGGGCAAGGGCTCACACTTAAGGGGAATATATTACTCTAGGTTATTTGACCTGAGCAACTTGAAGAATGGAGTTGGTATTTGCTTAGAGTTCTTTAGTAGGATGGAAAAGACTGCAAAGGAGTAGTTTTGAAGAGGAATGAGGAGACTCAGAATTCAGCTTTTGACTCATTAAATGCAAAAATATTTACTAAATGTCCAAATATAAATGTTGAGGAACAGCCAAGGAAATGTTGAGTAAAGTCAGTGTTTGGGATATATAAATCTAGATTTTAGGAAATAAGATAAGAAATATAAATTTGGGAGTTAGCATATAGTGCAAGGTTTTTTTTTTTTTGAGACGAAGTCTCGCTATGCCGCCCAGGCTGGAGTGCCGTGGCCGGATCTCAGCTCACTGCAAGCTCCACCTCCCGGGTTTACGCCATTCTCCTGCCTCAGCCTCCCGAGTAGCTGGGACTACAGGCGCCCGCCACCTCGCCCGGCTAGTTTTTTTTGTATTTTTTAGTAGAGACGGGGTTTCACCGTGTTAGCCAGGATGGTCTCGATCTCCTGACCTCATGATCCGCCCGTCTCGGCCTCCCAAAGTGCTGGGATTACAGGCTTGAGCCACCGCGCCCGGCCTAGTGCAATGTTTTTTAAACTGTGAGTTGTAACTCATTTTTAAGGCATGAAATCCATTTAGGGGGTTGGGAGTAGGATTTTAATGTTAATGGAAAGTTTTAATTATATAGACACATATGTACCTGTGTATGCTTTGGGTCATAATATAACATGTGGTTTTGTTGTTTTATGTTGTTTTATGTGTGTGTATGTTTGCCATGGATTGCAGTGAAAAAAATTGAAAAACTAATATAGGGAATAAGTGTAGATAGAGAAGATATCTGGGAACGGACCTGAAGCATGTCAGTGTTTAGAGACCAGATAAATAAGGAAAAACAAAGGAGATGGAGAAGGAGCAGTAAGTTAGATATAGGAAGAACAAAAGAATGGGCATGGCAGAAACCAAGTAAAACTATTATCAAGCAGAGAATGTATTAAACTGTATCAGATGTTCCTAATAGGTCAAGAAAGATTATTACTGCAAATTAATCATTTGATTTTACAAGATGAAATCATTGGTGACTTTCACGAGAACACATTTGATGGCATGGTGTAGACAAACTGATTAGACTGGGTTTGAGAGAGAATGAAGGAGAAGAATGAGGAGATGAACTATATTGAGGAGTTTTACTTAAAAGGGGAGCAGAGAAATAGAGTGGTAAAGAGTGATGTAGGGGGTCAAGTGGTGAGTTTTTCTTGTTGCTGTTTTGTTTTTATTTAAGATAATAGGTATTACATCTACTTTTGTGCTCATGGAAATGATTGAAGAGAGAGGGAGGGAAATAGCTAATTTAGGATACAGAGGAGCAGTTGCTGGAGTAGTGTTCTTGATTAGAAGATCGTACCCTGGATGGTTGCCATTAGATAGGAGCATGGCAGTTTATAATAACAGGAAGGAAGGCAAAGAATATTTGGTTTGTTATTCGGATATCTTTTGAGATGTAGTATTCAGAGCCTATGAAAGTTCTCTTCTAGTAATTGCTTACATTTTCTCACTAAAACAAGAAGCAAGGTCAACACCTGAGAGAGACAAAGAAAGAGAAGATGTTGGAAGTTTAAGAGGAGGGAAAAGTTCTGTCTAGGGGAAGGAATCAGAAATGGAGTAAACTAGGGAAGTTGAGTTAAATTGCCTGATTCTACCAAGGGCCCATTTTAAAGGTAGTGGTTATGAATTTAAAATGAGACCAATCAGGTTGGTTGGATTTTTTAGACAGTATAGCGAAGGGAAAGGAAAGAGTAACAGGGTAGTTAAGTCTGTTTTTTTTAAGTTTCCAAACCAGAATCCTGTTGTTGTTTTTTTTTTTGAGACAGAGTCTCACACTGTCACCCAGGCTGTAGTGCAATGGCGTGATCTCTGCTCACTGCAACCTCTCCCTCCCAGGTTTATGTGATTCTCTTTCCTCAGCCTCCCAAGTAGCTGGGATTATAGGCACACACCACCACACCTGGCTAAGTTTTGTATTTTCAGTAGAGATGGGGTTTCACTATGTTGGCCAGACTGGTCTTGAACTCCTGACCTCAAGATCCACCTGCCTTGGCCTCCCAAAGTGCTTGGATTACAGGTGTGAGCCACTGCACCCGGCCCCAAACCAGAATTCTTTTATCTGTCATTTCTTTCTAATCTGAATGCATATACAAAAGAAAGTGATCTTTATGATACCAATTTTTCAAAATTTCAACAGCTTCCTTTGTGTTTTTTGTTGTTTGTAATCATCTCTGCTGAGGTATAATTTACATAATATGAAATTCACCAATTATAACTGCAAAATCTGGTGAGTTTTAGCAAGTGTTAAAAGTTGGGAAACTGACCGGGCGCGGTGGCTCAAGCCTGTAATCCCAGCACTTTGGGAGGCCGAGACAGGCGGATCACGAGGTCAGGAGATCGAGACCATCCTGGCTAACCCGGTGAAACCCCGTCTCTACTAAAAAAATACAAAAAACTAGCCAGGTGAAGTGGCGGGTGCCTGTAGTCCCAGCTACTCGGGAGGCTGAGGCAGGAGAATGGTGTAAACCCGGGAGGCGGAGCTTGCAGTGAGCTGAGATCCGGCCACGGCACTCCAGCCTGGGCGACAGAGCGAGACTCCGTCTCAAAAAAAAAAAAAAGTAAAAAAAAAAAAAAAAAAAGTTGGGAAACTAATACCACAATCAAGGTATAAAACATTTCAGTCATCCCTAGAAGTTTTCTCATGCCCTCTGGGAGACAACCCCCTCCCTTTATACATTACTAGATTCTGTTTGCTAATATTGTGGCAAAGATACTTATGTCTGTGTTCATGAGAAATATTATTTCAAGTTTGGTTTTCTTGTAATGTCTTGGTTTTCATATCAGAGTAATGCTGGCCTCCACACAATGTTGAAATATATTGCCTCTTTTATTTTCTGGAGTAATTTACATAGAATTGGTATTATTTCATCCTTAAATATATTTTAGATATGCTGGTGAATGCTACTGGGCCTGGAGTTTTCTTTGTTGAAATATGTGTTTAAGCTATGAATCCAGTTTATCTAATAGATTTAGTTTTCTGTTAGTTATCTATTTATTTTTGAATGAGTGTTGGTAGTTTGTATCACTCAAAGAATTGGTCCATTTCCTTTAAGCTGTTGAATTTATATAGGTAAAGTTGTATTGTAGTATTCTTTTTTTTTTTTTTTTGAGATGGAGTTTCGCTCTTGTCGCCCAGGCTGGAGTGCAGTAGCACAATTTCGGCTCACTACAACCTCTGCCTCTGGATTCAAGTGATTCTCCTGCCTCAGCCTCTCAAGTAGCTGGGATTACAGGCATGCACCACCACACCCAGCTAATTTTTGTGGGTTGTTTTTTTTTCTTCAGTAGAGACGAGGTTACACCATGTTGGCTCTAACTCCTGACCTCAAGTGATCCACCTACCTCGGCCTCCCAAAGTACTGGGATCATGGGTGTTAGCCACCATGCCCCACCTGTAGTATTCTTTTATTATTTAATGTCTGTGGAATCTGTAGTGTTATCCCTATTTCTCACCTTTTTGTCAGATTGGTTAGAGGTTTATTGATTGTATTAGTATATTAAGGATTCAGCTTTTTGTTTCCTTGTTGTTTTTATTGGTTTTGTTTTTATTTTCAAATGCTACCCATATCTTTTTGATACCCTTTTTCTGCTTGCTTTGGATTTAATTTGCTCTTCTTCTGCTTTTCTAAAGGGAATTTCTTCTTTTCTAATGTGTGCATTTAATGCTATACTCGAAAGCATAGCGTTATACCTTTAAACATTATAGCTTGTAAGTATAGCAATGTTTCCTTATAAGCAACGTTTAAAGCTGCATTCTGCAAATTTTCATTCAATCCAAATATATTATTTCCCCTGTGTCTTCCTCTTTGATTCATGGGTTATTTAGAAATGCACTGATTTTCACATTTTTGTGATTTTCAGATAGCTTCCCATGGTTGATTGATTAATTTTTAAGTTTCTTTGTGGTCTGGCAAAATGCCTCATATAATTTCAGTTCTTTTAAATTTGATGCCTAAAATGTGGACTTTTCTGGGTGAATGCTCCATGTGTACTTGAGAAGAGTATGTGTTCTGCTGTTATTTAAATTTCAGATTTCCCTCTGGTGCCATTTTTCTTTAGCCTGAAAACCTTCCCTTAGCATTTATTTTAGAGCAGGTGTGCTGACAATGAGTTCAACATACAACGAATTTTATGTTGCCTAATTTTGAATTGTACATTAAATGTTTTATATTTTATGTTTTATGTGCTCTGGATGTCATTATAATTCTTTGAAGAATGTGATTTTTTTTTAAAATAGGCAGTCCACCTAGTTAGGTTCAGACTAAAACTCCTGTTTCATCTTTCCCATACAAATCACCTAAGTGTTGACTTCCCTCTGCAGTCTCCTAGCCACTTTTTACTCTTCAGAATTCTTCAGCTGTTTTGTATTTTGCTGAGAGTTTTTAGGTAATCAGTGGGAGAAGCAGGCCGTAGTGGGCTTATTTTATGTTGCCCGGAAGCAAGGTCTTTGTGTTTTCTTATTCCATAATTCAGATGCAATTATTGCCTTGTAGCATCAGTATTTCAATTTATCCACATTTTTTTTTTTTTTTTTTTTTTTTTGGAGACAGAGTCTTGCTCTGTCACCCAGGCTGGAGTGCAATGGCCAGATCTCAGCTCACTGCAAGCTCGGCCTCCCGGGTTTACGCCATTCTCCTGCCTCAGTCTCCTGAGTAGCTGGGACTACAGGCGCCCGCCACCTCGCCCAGCTAGTTTTTTGTATTTTTTTTTTTTTTAGTAGAGACGGGGTTTCACCATGTTAGCCAGGATGGTGTTGATCTCCTGACCTCATGATCCGCCTGTCTCGGCCTCCCAAAGTGCTGGGATTACAGGTTTGAGCCACCGCGCCCGGCCACCGACATATTTTTTTAAGAAGATTGTTTATGCTCTAATCCTTTTTGCATCTTAGGCCATCGTTTTAGAATCTTACTTCTTTTTGAAGAAAATGTTTTAGAAGTTTTTTTTTTTTTACTGATTATCTGTTAGGAGTAAGCTATGTTTTTTAGTTGTCTTTATTTTATTTCTTTATTTTGTTTTTATCCATAAAAGTTTGTTTTGTTGACTATTTGCACCTGGTTAACAGTTATTTTTATGCCAGAACTTTGAAAGTAACTTCCAGTGTTTTCTGATTTCTTGTTTCTGCCGACAAGGTCCTTGTTACTTTCTTGTTCCCATGTGGTTAATACATCTTTTTTTCTTTGGAAACATTTAAGATCTTTTTGATTTTGGTGTTCTCTTTTTTCCTTTTTCTTTTTTTTAAGAGATGGGTTCTGTCAGCAAGGCTGGAGTGCAGTGGTGTGATCATAGCTCACTATAGCCTTGCACTCCTGAGCTCACGCAATCCTCTCACCTTAGTCCCTGGAGTAGCTTACCACACCCAGCTATAGATGTTTTTGTAGACATGAGGTATTTGTTTTTATTATAATTCATTGATCATCTTGAATCTTGGCAGTGGTGTCTTCTGTAAATATTCTCAGCCATTGTCTCGTGAAATAGTCCATTTCCATTGTTCTCTATTATATCTACCTGGAACTCTAATTAGATGTTGATTGACCATTCTCTATCCTTCATATCTCTGTTCTCTTTCATATTTTTAATCTTTTTTTTCCATGTTACATTTTCAATATATTCAGTATGAAGAGACAGAGGCAAATCAGGTTCAAGACAGGAAATTAAAACAAAACGCAGTCATAAGGTTTTGATCACTAGTTACAGAAGGCTAAAGATATGTTTTGTTAAGTTGTATGATCTAGTTAATTATTTTTAATTATCTTTGTCTTTTGACATTTTGCTGTAATGGTATGTGTTCCAGATGACATTGTTGTTACCAAACCCTGGTTCTTTCTGAGCTAGCATAGGCACCACCCAGAGGTCCCATTTGGTAGGTGAGATATAGTAGCAGGATTATCTGGGAAGAAGCAGGATGATATGTAGTGTTTAAGGTGCTTGAGCTCTGTATAGACACATTTTGATTCAAATTTCTGCCCTAACATTTATTAAATATGTGATGTCATTTCTAATGTTGCAGCACTTGCATTTTCTCTGCATTGGCTACTGGTATTATAATTATTCCTCTTAAGTCAGTTGTGCATTATACTTCTAGACAGACTCATTTAGATGTGGAATAGTATAATGTTACCTTTTGGAAAGTTAGCTTAGGCAAGACTATAGGATTTTGAACCCCAGCTTTAATGATTTATTTGCTTTGTGTTTTTGAGTCAAATTACTCCAAAGGAGGCTAGCACAGGAACCAGGTGGGAATCAGGACCCCACATAGGTGAATAAGATTCAAGACAGGAAATTAAAACAAAAGTTCAGTTATATTTCCTGGACCAGCAAGGAAAACAAAGAAGGCTGCAGGTCTGTAAGTACAAATATTTCCAATCCCAGGCATACTTTATTCTGGGTTTATTACAACCAGCCTTCCTTCATTACAAATTATCTGTGGAAAAAGGACATAAAGTTATTGATACAGTTGGTTCTCAAAGGTGTAGGGACTTGTCAGAGCCAAAACTGCTAGTCAGAATTCCTAAGTACCTGTCATGGGGTGGGATGGGAGGCTAGAATAAGCAGGGATTCAGGATCATAGTGGTAGTGAAAAGTCAAGTTGGATTATAATGAAATGTCTACTCATATTTACTAGTCATACAAACTAAGTGTTCCGCTTCTGGGAATTTGTTTTGAGGAAATAAAATATATGCACAATTATATAATTACAAATATTTCATCACATTGGTGTTTAAAATAGTAAAGGAGTGGAATCACTCTAAATGTCCAACATAGAGAATTGATTTAATAAACTTATACTACATGTATGTAATACGAAACTTTGAACCCATCAGAAATTATATAGAAATGTATTTCTATTTCTTAACTTGAAGATATATTTACTATAGTTAAGCTATAAAAACTGGTTACAGTATTAGAATATGATCACATTTTTATAGGAAAATGATATCTGTATCTATTCATATCTATCTCTGTAAAGAAGAATAAGAAGATTTGGGAAAGTATTTACTAAAATGTTTACAGTGATTTTTCTTGGAAGAGAGAAATATAAGGGCTTTTATTTTCTAATTTTTACTGAAAATTTATGGCTGTTATAGTAAGAAAACATTTTACTTTTTATTTAAAATGGCAGGTAGTAAAATAAATACTTTGACATTAGATTTATTGTAAAATAGAGAATCTATCTCGGTATTACTTTATTATAGGATTTCTTTTTGTTTAGAACCGTGAGGCCATGCTTTTTTCTGTTCATACAATTTTGAGTAGTAACTTGCTTTTTAAATTCCTGCTGATATTTCTAAATCCTTTATTGTTTGCTTTTATTTCTTTAGGTTATTGTGTCAATGAGTATAGCATTTGCTCAACAAACTGAACTGTCTAGAATATCTGGGGGAAAAGAAAATACTACATCATCAAAGCAAGCACATGCTGTGTGTCACCAAGAAAAACAGCATTATTTTAATGAAATGAAATTATCACAGGATCAAACTGGTTTTCAGACTTTTGAGACAGTGGATGTGAAATTTAAAGAAGAATTTAAACCACTTAGTAAAGAGTTAGGAGAACATGGAAAGGAAATTTTATTATCAAATAATGATCCCGATGATATACGAGAATCAAAGGACTGTGTACTGACTATTTCAGAAGAAATGTTCTCCAAAGATAAGACATTTATAGTCAGACAGTCTGTAAGTATGCCTCCTTGAACATAAAAAACTTATTTAAAAATTGTGAATTCCTTCACTATGAAAATATTAGCAATCATGCTGCATAATATTTGGAGGAGGAAAATACCAAACTCAGTCTTATGACTCACATTGTTGTTTTGTTTTCGAGGCGGAGTCTCACTCTGTCACCAGGGTGGAGTGCAGTAGCACCATCTCGGCTCACTGCAACCTCCGCCTCCCAGGTTCAAGGGATTCTTCTGCCTCAGCCTCCTGAGTAATTGGGACTACAGGCGCGTGCCACCACATCCAGCTAATTTTTGTATTTTTAGTAGAGACAGGATTTACCACGTTGGCCAGGATGGTCTCAATCTCTTGACCTTGTGATCCACCCTCCTCGGCCTCCCAAAGTGCTGGGATTACAGGCATGAGCCACCGTGCCCGGCCGATTCACACTGTTAATGTGTTTTATTAATTGTAAGATATATGGATAAGTGACTTAATATTAGTATCAAATAAAACAAGTCTGGTTCATAATATTCTTGTTTATCTTAAAGACGTTGTACCTGGTAAAATCCCATTGTAAGTTGTATGCACATTAATTCTCTTTCAACCAATTCGAGATTAATTATACTACAATTTGGTAATATCTGTGAATAAAAGATTTGCTTAATTAAATATAACAACATTACAAGGAAATAGCTACCTATTTAGGATGACTAAAAGATTTTATTATCTATATCCTAACTATTGGTTTCTTTACTTATTTATTAATAGAAGATCTGTTCTGTGTCTATACCTCAACTGTTAAACAGAAAGTAATAAATCCTACTTCTTTTAACATCTGAATTAAATTTTTTAATTAATATTCAGGATAGGTTATGTTTTGTTCAGACTAATATTCAAGTAAATTGCCAACTCCAGGCCAAGTGTGGTGGCTCATGCCTGTAATCCGAGCACTTTGGGAGGCTGAGGCAGGTGGATCACTTGAGGTCAGGAGTTCGAGACCAGCCTAGCCAACATGGTAAAACCCCATTTCTACTAAAAATGCAAAAAATTAGCTGGGCATGGCAGTGCTTGCCTGTAATCCCTGCTATTTGGGAGGCTGAGGCAGAGAAATCACTTGAACTGGGGAGGTGTAGATTGTAGTAGCCAAGATGGTGCCACTGCACTGCAGCCTGGGTGACACCAAGACTCCGTCTCAAAAATAAATAAATAAAATAAAATTACCATCTCTTTGTGGAATGTGAAACTTGTTAGGTGTTCTTGAAGACCTCTTTAATTTACCATCAACTGTTCAAAGCAAAATGATTTAAGTAACATCTCTCCAGGAAATGATGTACTCATAGAATGTATTAAGGAATTGACTTCTTATGAGCGTGAGACTCTGGAATGTAAAGCTTTTATTTTCAAATAAAATGTATTGAAAATTATTTTTTATCAGTAGTTCTCTGTAGTACTGTGATAACCACTGTGTAAATTAAATGGATAGTTTCTCATGTTTCATACATTTAATTTTAAAATATAAATATTCCATTGATATTATTTACCCGTCATAAAATGTCAAGAGGAATAATGGCATTATAGCTTCATTAAGGGTAGAAGGAATCTTAAGTATCTTAGTTCTTTTTGTTTTCTATTAGAATTAGATTAAGTCTAAACTAATTGATAAATAATTGTTTTGCTTTTGGAAAATAATATATATAATGATAATAAAGTAGCTTTATGTTGTTTTGGAATTGTAATGAAGAAAAACACCATTTTTTAAAGTATGTTTTTGTTTAATAATAAAATCACACGCTTTATGGCATAAGTAATAGAATTGCTTTCATATTTGTTTAAAATATTAATGCTGACAGATTTTTACAAAATGTGTTATGGCTGAATTTTTTTTTTTTCTTTACTCTTGAAGATTCATGATGAGATTTCGGTGTCAAGCATGGATGCTTCTAGACAACTAATGTTGAATGAAGAACAATTGGAAGATATGAGGCAGGAACTTGTACGACAATACCAAGAACATCAACAGGCAACAGAATTGTTAAGGCAGGCACATATGCGACAAATGGAGAGACAGCGAGAAGACCAGGAACAGCTACAAGAAGAGATTAAGAGACTTAATAAACAATTAGCCCAGGTAAGGGTCTTGTAGTCCCTATTCTCTCCCCAATTTTTTTTTTCCAAACACCAACTTGAACCAGATCCCCAGTAAAAACAACAGTATTTTTTATGTAGCCATAATTTTTTTTTGCCAAAATCTGAATAAACTACATATATTTAGCATCAGGAACACACTCTATACTAACACAGCAGCTTTAGATCTTGTTAGGGACACCTCTGTCAACCTTGGAGTGGGCATTGTCTTTCTGTCATTTTATTTAACTCCTTTTTCAAGCACTGGAAAAGTGGCTACACGGTTGTTGGGTTTTTTTTTTTTTAAATCTATTAACCATATATAGCAAACGCAGTTTGACATTTTGGAAATAACATTGTGCTGAGGTGCTCCATTATGCAGTTACTATCGTTCAGTTTTACTATATTCATTTATAGTTTTGTGAGTCCACCAATTAGCATCTCAAAGTTTTACCTTTATCTGTCTTTAATCCATCTTTTTAATCATGAATGGAAATCGGAAGTAGTATGCTTCTGGAACTCTTTCCAGGGAAACATCTCTTCTTGATTTGAGAAATGCAAATTTATTTAACATTCTTATCCCTTTCTTGACTAAATTTAAATACTTCTTGGTATTTGGGAGCTGGATTCTTGTCAACTGCTATATAAAATATACTCACAAAATCATTGCAGAAAAGCAAGAAATATTTATGTAGAAGTTCTTATGAAAACGGATTTATTGAATTTAATTTTGAAAACTGAAGCTAAAAAGGAGATAAGAAATAACTAGAGATAACTATTAACATGTATTCTTTCAAATAGAAAATAATAGGAAAATTGGGAGCTGAGCATAAAACATAATTTGGAAAATTAACTTTGCTTTTCTTCATTGCATTTTGTGAATTCAGACTTCTTAATTTTCAATGCAAAATTGATGAAAACTAAGTGAACTGCACAAATTCCTGAATATTTAGGCTTAATTGGCTTTTTAAAAATATTTTAAATTTTGCATTGATCTTTGTATATACTTTTAACCCCTTATGATGGAATACGAATCATAAGTAGAACCAGGACCTGTTGGTCCCGGGGGTTAAAAGAAATCTGCTTAATATTTCTACCCTTTTTCTCTGTCGCAAACAATATTCTCTCATGACCTTTTTTCTTATTTAGAGATCCTCCATAGATAATGAAAACCTGGTTTCAGAGAGAGAGAGGGTGCTTTTAGAGGAGCTGGAAGCACTAAAGCAGCTGTCTTTAGCTGGAAGAGAGAAGCTGTGTTGTGAGCTGCGCAACAGCAGTACGCAAACACAGGTAGTATGGACTTTGGCCCACCTAGGAGCAATGGATCAACAATTCAGTAGGATTTGTTTATCTTTGTTGTTGGTATGAGGTGTACTCTTTTATAGGTACTGAGCTTAACATATTTGTGACTGCATACATGTAAGGTAGGTGGAGTCAAAATGCCTTATATTTCATTTAAGGTAATTTGAATCTGACATTGCTGTTAACAAGAGAACCTAACAAACTTTATTGTTGCACTATAGCATGCATAATTTGAACCCATTAAACTTTTTTATTTATGTACGAGAATGTTTTATGCTCTTTTGATGACACTAGTCTCAAATATAGTTAAATATTATACCAAACAGTATCAATTTTGTGCACAGAGATTTCTATTTTATCTCATACCCATATAGAAGAATGACATGCTATTTCCAAGATGACAGGTTTTCTTTCTGTCTTCTCCTCTCTTCCTTTACTCAAATTTAAACAGAATGGAAATGAAAACCAAGGAGAAGCTGAAGAACAGACATTTAAAGAAAAGGAATTGGACAGAAAACCTGAACATGTGCCTCCTGAGATTTTGTCTAATGAAAGGTATACAAAATGTGTACTTTTTCAGTGCAAAGTAGATTAAAATGGTTGTTTCAATGTAATAGACTTTGTCCTTATTTTTATCTTGTACATTGATACTTTGTCTTAAATATCATCATACTATCTGTGTATGAAACATGTCCATATATGTGTAGTATGTAAAGGATTTTCAGTTTTTTATCATTAGATACAATTTTTAAAAAATCATTTCTATATAAATTTTGATTGGATATTAATCACATACTTAACTGTTAATATTAAGGTATTTGGATATTGAAACTTTCTTGATTAATTTTATACTTACATGCCATTTTGTATCCTAAAAACACAGTTCTACTTGTGAACTGTATTCTTTCACTGTATGGACATGTATTCAGTGTAAGCCATCCCCTGCCTTGTTTAGTCTGAGAAAAAAATTACCGTTAGTGTAAATATTCTAAACTTCTTTCATGCATTTGCTACGTAACAGATGACAACTTTTAATCCATATCCCAGTCCTATAGAGGGATAAATTAATCACCTGATGTTAGCAAAACTTTTCCTTACTTTGATTTTGTAGAGGTTAATATAAAAATGTAAAATATTAGGTAAGAATAGTTATCCTACATTAGTATTAAAGACTTTAAGCACAATATTTTAAACTTTGTTCAAATGAAAATAATTTCTTTAATTTTAAATTAAAACGAATATTTACTAACTTAATTTCCTCCTTTTCCAATTTCTGTGACTGTCAACCCTCTTGTGTCCTCCTAACCTCCTTCCTCAGCTTGCATGGAGGAATTTGGCCCCTAAGATTTTGGCTTCCCCATTGGATCATCAGTATGGAACGCAGTCAGTATGGAACTCAAACAAGAAAGACAGTGTATGAAAATTAGAGTTACCATGGCAATATAAAATAAACACTTTGTTTATTTTATATTTTTTATCTCTAATTGGTAAATTTTGAAAACTATGCAGTATTTAATTTTTAGGAATTTTTACAGTAGGTGCCAATAAAATGAGTATTTTTTTTTTAACCATCATATTAATCATTTAAGTAGAAATATTTTCACATTATTCTAGTCCTGGGGTTCGGCGCTTAAACAAAACCTCAGAACAAGTTAAGGAAATAAAACCCTTGGCTTCCTACTAAATTATTTTAGTTTTATTTTTAGTATTCTTGATTATATAAGCAGAGAACTTGATCTAGGTGCAAAAATAGAACTGTCTCTTTCACTTGACAAATACTAATGGAAAACTTCTCCATTTATTATCTTGTCTTAAAATAGATATGTCATGTGCCTGTGAAAACAGGTATCCTTTAGCCTGATTGTTGGCAATCTCCTACAATGTGAAGCTAAAAGATAAAACTATCTTAAGGCAGAAGACCTTTACTGTGAAAATCTTTTATTTAGTCTGCATGTATAAAGTGTGCCTTTGTTGAACTGAGTTGCTAGGACAAGAGAGTTGTTTAGTTTTTAAGAAAATTAATCAGGCAACCTTCTGAATCACCACTTATGGAAATACCTTGCTTCACATGGTAGAATGTTCATGTTAAGCAAAAAAGAGAGTGTACAAAAACACTTTGTTCAGGATGATCTCATTTTTGTTTTTAAAATATGTATATATTTATAAGAGGCAGGAGGAAAAGTCTAGAAATATAGGTATTAAAATTGTCATAGTTATTGCTGAGGTTTTTGGTGGGTGGTTTGCAGTATTTTCCAGATTTTTTAAAATAAGGATTACTTTTTAAAAAGACACCAACTTCATTCTATTTAGTTGAAAACAGGGTTCTTCTACTGACTGAAATGAGTGGTGAGTGTAACTTGAGAAATTTCTGTCTCTGGAGCAGATGTAATAAAAACAGCCTGTGATACTCCCTCTGGTGTTGACAGATAGTGATATTTCATTACAGACCTTTTTAAAAACAGATCTCTGCCTAAGTATTACTTTTTGTAATTTAAATATTCAGCTCATTACCATTAACTTGTACAAATACTGCCACATAATTTTTTCTGGTGTGATTTTGAAATTATGTTTTAAAATATGTTTTTATGTTTAACATATAGAAAGATTAAATGTACAAAATACATATGTATAACCATGAGCAGCAAGCTCAATAACTTGCATATGCTTTGGCACTGCCATACTTTTTAAAACTTAAATTTTGTCTCCCAAAATTTTCTCTTAACCTAGTTACTAGCTTAAGACTTTAGTTATTTTTTTCAAGTCAATTAGATATTGTACATTTTGAAAAATGGCATGATTAAGCTGATTGGCCAAAATTTTTCAGACAAAACAAATCATTTTATAATATAGTCACAAATAAAAAACAAGACGCACTTTATTGTAGATGCTATTGGGTATTATTTTAACAAAGAGGATCGTCTGTTATTTTTCAAATCAAATATTTTGCAGTGTACTTTTTAGTGGACATAAGCAAAGTGTTTGCTTCAAAAATATTAAACATTTTAATCAATGCTTCTTTATCTATACAGGTATGCACTCCAGAAAGCTAATAACAGACTTTTGAAGATCCTTTTAGAAGTTGTAAAGACAACAGCAGCTGTTGAAGAAACAATTGGTCGCCATGTCCTTGGGATTCTAGATAGATCTAGTAAAAGCCAGTCATCTGCCAGCCTAATTTGGAGGTCAGAAGCAGAGGCATCTGTAAAGTCATGTGTCCATGAGGAACATACAAGAGGTACTAGTTTTCTATGTTGTTGAAACAATCATTTCAACAAATCTTGCTGAGTTCAAGGCATTTTGCCATGTGTGAAAAATATAGAAGAGAAAATAAGTATTTTCCAGCAAATGGACCTTCAAACAGAAATACATTAGAGTGACTCTTCTCAAATACCATTATTGTATAGCATTTGCAAGTGGGTATCATAGAGTTATCATTATATTTATCCAGGGTTGCCACGGTGCCTACATAAACCAGAATGCTGTTACATTTCTCCACCAATAAAAAAATTTCTGCATCAGCACTCAGGACTCTTACCAGTATCTGTGAGGTATGGATGACATCCTGAAACCATCCTATAAATTAAGGAAAGATTAGAAATAAAGACTTTTTAGGAACCTAGCACCAGTTTCACATACCTGTTGAAATGGTTGGAAGAAAGCCTTGATAAGAAACCCAAGGTTTGGTCTTATCTTTGGACTGTTCTCTGCTAGATTCTTTCTTCCTTTTGAAAAAGTGGATTGAAATATTATGCAATGTATATGGATCCAGAGATTAGGTCCTGATATGCCAGAGCTGTCTTTGTAACTCTGTCTTCCTTCAGCTGTGTGGATTCGGCTCTTCTTTCCGTTGCCTTTTTTTTTTAAAGACAGTGTCTCGCTCTGTCGCCCAGGCTGGAGTGCAGTGGCGCATGCTAGGCTCACTGCAACCTCTGCCTCCTGGGTTCAAGCATTCTCCTGCCTCAGCCTGTCAAGTAGCTGGGACTACAGGTGCATGCCACCACACCCAGCTAATTTTTGTATTTTTAGTAGAGATGGGATTTTACCATGTTAGCCAGGCTGGTCTTGAATTCCTGACCTAAGGTGATCTGCCTGGCTTGGCCTCCCAAAGTGCTGGGATTACAGGCGTGAGCCACCATGCCTGGCCTCTTCTTTGCATTTCTTCCCATCACATTGCTGAACTCCATTGTCTCTTGTTTTTTCAATTTCTTTTTCCTTGCAGGAGAGGGAAATGAGGAAATCAGAAGTGGGGAAAAGTTTTGTGAGATGGAGAAACATAGGATCTGGACTCCTGGCTCAGATCAAGCTCACGGTTCACTATCTTTCCACACTCAAGCATCTCTCCCAGTTAGAGGCAGACCTAAGATGCCAGTTTTTGTAACTTTTGAAGAGCATTCTGTTTGTTAAATTTCATGTGGAGAAATGAGAAGAAATTATCCCATTTATGGAAGGTTTGCCTAATTATAAGTTAGCCAGTAGTGTGTTTCTAAGTACAGAGAAAAACTTGATTTGGAATTGCAAATAAAACTGATTTTTAAACACCTCAGTTGAGTTCAAAGATAGTTTTAAAAATTGCTTTTGGTAAATTAAAAGCTGAAATAATACTGAATTTTAAACCTTGCTTTCAAATTCACTCTTTTCAAACTTGGTTCGAATTAACTTCACTCTTGGTTAAGCTCTCAATCACGGCTATTTTATTTCTGCATATGGATCTTTATAGAGAAGAATTAGGTAACATTTTCTTAGTCTGGTAAAAGTGTTTATCAAATTATGCTTTTTAAAAAACAATTATTTCACAAGCTTATTTCACTTAACCATTTAGGGAGGGATTTTGCAGTTCTACTGGTAAGACCTAGAGACCAGGTTGACTGCCATATTCAAAAGATACTCTGAGAATGTTCTGTGCATTACAGATGTATTTTGTGCTTTTGTTGTTAGTAGTTCTCTTAGATACTTCTCAACATGGCTGCCAAAGTATTCAGCAGACAACATGCCTTGAAAGACAGTGAACTTACTTCCAGAGCACTGTCTCCATAAAAAGGAATAAACTGATAATTTAACTTAAGCACAGAGGATTATATTTATGTTCATTTTCCATGAGAAAGCAGACCTAAAAAGACTTCTGATCAACTAGCCTATTTTCTTGCATAAGTGTATCTCAATCTTCCAACACAGGTGAAATATGTATATCCTATTTTAAGATACAGTAATGGTTTTCTTTCTTTTTTTCTTTTTTCTTTTGAGTCTCTCTCTGTCGCCTAGGCTGGAGAGCAGTGGCTCAATCTCTGCTAACTGCAACCTCCACCTCCGGGTTCGAGTGATTCTCCTGCCGCAGCCTCCCAAGTAGCTGGGATTACAGGTGCCTGCTGCCATGCTTGGCTAATATTTTTGTATTTTTAGTAGAGACAGGGTTTTACTGTGTTGGCCAGGCTGGTTTCGAACTCCTGACCTCAAGTGATCCACCAGCCTCAACCTCCCAGAGTGCTAGAATTACAGGCGTGAGCCACTGCAACTGACCATAGTTTTCAATTATAAGCAATTTTATGAGTTTAATTCTACAGACATTTGCTGAACTATTTCTCTACGCTTTTAGCTTTACAGTAATTCATAGTCTAATGAAGAAGTCATTGCTATTCTGATTCAAAGCAAAATAGTCATAATACTTAATATTTTGCCTAAAACCACTACATATATTTGTATTAACTACACCCTTTAAAATTTTAGTTAACTGTTGGCCAATTCTGAAAGAATAATATTGAGATAAGAGGAAAAACTAAATCCAGAGTTAAGAAATATAGTGTGTAGAATATTGTAGCAGAGATAATTTTGCTAGGATTAGTATCATTGGTTATATTTACTTTCCATTTAGTTAACTCCATCTTACTGTTTTTATGTTTAGCAGCAGTGTCTTACTAATAAAATTAGAATAACCACTGATATCACTGGGGGACACTTAATGGATCCATCTTGCATCTTTGAGGATATATTGAGTTATTAGAATTTATAATTTAAAACTTTTTTTATAAACTTGAAAGAAAATACTGGCTTTAAAATATTATCACTGTGCTCCATATGTAAGAATTTTTTCTGATATTCCTTCATAAATATAATGGAAGCATTATTTTTTAAAATGAAATACACTTTTGAAAGATTTATGTTTTTTACTATAACAAAAATTTAAATCAATCTAATTGCAAAGCAACTTTTGCTTTTCAGTTTTCATATATGACTTTTTGTTGTAACACTTGTGATGTATTTTCAGCCTTCAAGTCTGAACATGTTTTGATTTTAAACATGTATGGACTTGTTAACACTCAAAAAATTAAGGAATAAAGTTGCTAATATTTGCTTCCTCTTAAGAGTAACCTACTTTATGAAATTAAAGGGAAATTTTGAGCTAACATAAAATCACTTAAACCTGAATGAATATTAGATCAGTTCATAAAAATGAATTCCCCAGGTTGTGTTGAAAAAAAATTTCCTTCAGGTGTTCGCTGTGATGATTCAGTAGTTTTATGCTCACCTCTCCCATAGGAGGCCAGGGATGGAATCTTATCTGCTGCTGCCTCCTTTTGGAGAAATGAGTTCTTACAGAAAGAATGCTAGGGGCTGAGAGTCATGGCTCACGCCTGTAATCCCAACACTTTGGGAGGCCAAGGCAGGCAGATGACCTGAAGTCAGGAGTTCAAGACCAGCCTGGCCAACAGGGTGAAACCCCATCTCTGCTTAAAATATGAAAATTAGCCAGGTGTGGCGGCACACGCCTGTAATCCCAACTACTCATGAGGCTGAAGCAGGATAATGCTTGAACCCAGGGGTGGAGGTTGCAGTGAGCCGAGATCGCACCACTGCACTAATCAGAAGGCCTTGTTTCTTTTCTAGCCCACTGTGATACTGGGCAAACCTGTTAAGTCTCCCAGGGCTTCAGTACAGTTTTCTCAACTGTCAGATACCAGGGTCAGACTAGAGCCTAGTGGTTTCCATTGGAGCCATAGAAGAGAGCCTTTGGGGCAGAGAAGGCTTTATTAAATTGCCTATCCTGCTTTAACCTGAGGAATTTATTGTTGTCTGTCAGGGAATGAATATGATATAATTCATAAAGTTAATAACTAAAGGACTTTAATAACCATCATTTACTATGTTTAAGACATAAATCCAAGAGGTTCACCACTTTGAAATGATTCTATTTACCAAAGTGGACATTCTAAGATTGTTATTGGCATCTTGTGACATTCCGCTGCTAATCTATATTATCCTCTGAATTTTTCCCTCCAAGACTAGTTGTTAAAGTCTTTCTCATTTTTCTATTTTATAGGATTTTTTTTTTAAATTCACTTTTTTCTTGGAACATATTCAGATTATTTCAGATGGTTTATACCTTCAAAATGTTATTAAGAAAATACCTTAAGCTAGTTGACATCTTCACCTTTTCTAGGTACTTTAATGTCTATTTTTAAAAATTAGCCATTTCAAGAAGCTAACATTCAAAGACCTTTTATAAGTTGCTCTCATGCACCCTCTATATTTTGTGGTTGAGATTTGCTCCCATCTAATACACAATACCTTCAGTCTTTTCCTCATGTTGATTCCTTCTCTATAGCCCAAAACATTAGACTATCTTCATACTGCCTTAAAACTGTAAGAAGTGTTGGATTTTTCTCACCTTTTTTCCCTGCTCAAGGTAAATTTAAGCAAACTTTTCTTTCTTTTTTTTTTTTTTTTTTTTTTGAGACGGAGTTTTGCTCTGTTGCCCAGGCGGGAGTGCAGTGGTGCAATCTTGGCTTACTGCAACCTCCACCTCCCGTGCCACCATGCACAGCTAATTTTTGTATTTTTTAGTAGAGATGGAGTTTGGTCATATTGGTCAGGCTGGTGTTGAACTCCTGACCTCGTTATCCGCCTGCCTCAGCCTCCCAAAGTGCTGGGATTATAGGCGTGAGCCACCGCACCCAGATGATTTGACAACTGGGAGGTCAGTGTTGTCCTTTGAGAGAGCAGCTTTGGTACTGCAGGAATAGAAATCAAGGCTGGTGAACACAGGAGTCTCCATAGCATTTTCTCAGTCCTTGTCCTGTTTATCTTTCTAGACAAATAATGTTACTAAAGTGTCTTGAAGCTGTCCTTTTTTGTCTGCTGGAACATCTCTTTCCTGCCTCTCTCTGATATTTTTTAACACAGGTTCTTTTGTTAGATTATGATATACAGAGGCTTCAACTTTGCCTTCCTTCTCTCACTAAATATTACTCCTAAGACAGATGTATCTACTTCCAAGGTTTCAACTCTCACCTTTCTACAAATGACTCCTAAGTCATTGCAGACCCAAAATTCCAATAGTTGACTCATCTCCACAAATCCCATTAACGCTTCAGACTAATCATTTTTCATCCCTACTCTGTATACTTTCTCCTGATTTCTTAGTATTTTTCTTAATGATTTCTCTGTCACCTAAGAATCATCTAAGCTGGAAGCCCAGAGTCATCTTATACATAATCTTCTTTCCTTGTCTTCTTCTACATTGTCTTCTCCAACCTGTGCTCTTTCTCAACACCACCCCCCACCACCCATCATCTTAGTTCATGTCTTTATCCCTTCTCATCTAGACAATTGAAATAACCTGTAACCAATTTTTTCTCCTTAACTTACCTCTGCATTGCTACAGTTTGCTTCCTGATTCACATATTTGATATTATCTTCTTGTTCAAAATATGATTTACTCTTTCCATTTGTTTATAGCAAAACCCCTAAGGTTCCTATAAAATTTAAGACCATTTACAACTTGAATCCAGCTTACTTTCCAGCTCCCTTCTTTTAGCTCTCTCACCTACCTCACCACCACTTCACCATGTCCCTTTGCCCTAAAAAGCCTAGAGTTCCCATCATATCGCACTGTTCCCTTTGCCTCACATTTCTGTACCCATGAGAAAGAAAATGTTACTAGAATGTATTTAATTTTTCACATAAAGGTGCTATAAATTCCAAGATTATCTTGCACTTCTAAATATTTTCAAGGCATTCAATTTTGAGCACATGGAGTACTATAAATAAGTAACAGTGTAGCTGATGTGTTTTTTACTTTGGGGAATAAAAACACAAAGTGAAAGTTGTATTTACTGTTACCTAAAAAATTAGATAAACCTATATATAATGGCAGACATTTAAAATCATGCCCTAAAATGCAATTTTGGGCTCTACAGCCAGTGACTTACAAAGAGGACGTGCTTAGTGAATATTGAATCGTGCTGAATTCAGATCTTGCATCTGAAGCTGTATCTGATGTCATTACTACATAGATTAAGAAAACTCAATATGGCACTAGCTACTTTAGCAAGACAAGTTCTAGTAAGTAGAACAGGTCAAAAGTACTTAATAGTGGTTAAGAAACAAAAATATTAACAGTTGTTTTCATATATGAAAGTACAAATCACAAAAATTAAATACTAATATACCTGAAATAAGCAAAAAACAAAACAAAACAAAAGCAGGATCATGTAGGAATTCAGCATAGAATCATTTCTACTATACAACTTGCATACAACCAAAGGGATAATTAAGATGCATATGCATTCAAGCTTTGAAAATGCCAAACAGCAACCCATGAAAATATCGAAATTAGCTCAGTCGAGAGAGTGGGATAGCACATTGTACTTCAAACTCAGTACATATTAGCAATATAAGGAGGTTACCTGACTGCTAGTTTCACTTATGGCTTCTAGTAGTTTTTCAACTGCTGCTTGTAGTTGAGAGCTAATGTGTCAAACTGAGTGCTTATTCCAAGCACTTGGTACCTGAAGATTTCCTCTGCTTTAATTTGTTAACTTTGTACACTTACTGATAACAAATATGTACTACATGCAATAAAAGAATAGGTAATGCCTCTTCAGGAAACTTCACTGTTGGGTTGTAACATCTGCCACACATGAGTATTTAATGTCAGTGGTGAATAGCCTGTGCTTTTATTATAGATTAGAGAAAACACTTGGAAAGCTTATCTTCTACCCATGCAAACTCATTTTTTTTACATAAGAAATAAGAATAGTGTGGGTAATGTAGATAACAATGTCCATAATTAAATTAGAACTGCTTGTCAGCCTAATCTTATCCCAGTATTCCTCTTTAAAAAGTAGCAAGCAACAAAATGGTCTTAGTTCCTTTTACTGTGTAGCCAGAGCAGATTATATTGCCCAGTGTTGGCTCAAAAAGTTAGTCATCACCAGACAAATTCAAGCACTTATTTCTATCCTGTAATCCCAATGTAGGCTCAAAAGTCAGTCTGCTCCCGACAAATTCAAGCACTTATTTCTATCCCTCTGTACACTTGGAACGGCCTACTGCACAATGCTTCTCTTTTCTTGTGATTGTTTATGTGTTTCCTCATTACATTGTAAAGTCGTCAAGAGTTGGAGCCAGATCTTGTCACCTATATGTCCCTATTACTTAGCAAACTCTGCACGGTGGGCATGTAGTAAATTTCTGTTGATAGGTATCTCAGAAATTTTTATCAAAGAAAAAAATACTGAATTACCCAAATAATTTCTGCAAATTCCTGTTAGCATAACATTTCTCATTCTTTTGCTTGGTTATTGAATAATATTATATCCTATATTTGCATATTTTATTTGTTTGGTTGCAATGTTATTTTAAAAGACCTTACAATTTCCATGATTTCCAGTGTTACTTTGATTTTGTTTTATAACTTTAAAAAAGTATGATTATTATAATTAATTTATGCCTTTAAAATACTGTTATTCTAGTTACAGATGAATCCATTCCCTCTTATTCTGGAAGTGATATGCCAAGAAATGACATTAATATGTGGTCAAAAGTAACTGAGGAAGGAACAGAGCTGTCACAACGACTCGTGAGGAGTGGTTTTGCTGGAACTGAAATAGACCCTGAAAATGAAGAACTTGTGCTGAACATTAGCTCTCGACTACAAGCAGCAGTTGAAAAACTCCTAGAAGCCATAAGTGAAACTAGCAGTCAGGTAACCTCCTTATATTGCTAATATGTACTGAGTTTGAAGTACAATGTGCTATCCCACTCTCTCGACTGAGCTAATTTCAATATTTTCATGGGTTGCTGTTTGGCATTTTCAAAGCTTGAATGCATATGCATCTTAATTATCCCTTTGGTTGTACAAAAGTTGTATAGTAGAAATGATTCTACACTGAATTCCTACATGGTCCTGCTTTTGTTTTGTTTTGTTTTTTGCTTATTTCGGGTATATTAGTATTTAATTTTTGTGATTTGTACTTTCATATATGAAAACAACTGTTAATACTTTTTGTTTCTTAACCACTATTAAGTATTTTTGACCTGGATCTTGGCCAGTATTAATGCTGTTGCTGCTACTTGATACCATTGTAAATTATGAGCAGTTTAGTTAATGCAACATAGTATTTGTCTTTTGAGGAGCAACGTGAAAAATGTTAAATAAATCAAAAATGGTCAGTGGTTCCAATAGGCTACTTGTTTTTAACAGGCTATTAGAGAGAAACTTCTCCAAAATTTGTTAATGCTGCCAATAGTCAAGCGTGTGGGCTCCGCCTGAAACATTCACTTCCCCAGGCCAAGACCACAGCTCATAGCAGCTGTCTGCTTATGTGACCAGGTAGTGAAGTACAGTAGGAGTCTGACCATGGCATTTTCCAGATTTTTCCCAATTTGTTAAATACTAAATCCACACTGTGTTATTTAGCTTCTACTGTATTGTTGTAATTTAAATATCACTGAATGGATCACAAAAGCTTTGTGTAGAGCAGTAACCCTACGGCAGAGACTTTTCAAAGTGCAGCCCTTAACCAGCAATATCAACATCACCTGGTGATATGTTCAATATATAAATTCTTAGGCCCCACCCCAGACCTACTGAAATTGGGAGCCCAGCAACCTGTGTTTTTAATAAGTCCTTTATATGATTCTGATTCACACTAAAGTTTGAGAACCACTAATCTGTGGATTATTAGTATAATGTTCACATTGTTCTCTGGCTTAATTTTGAAGTACTGTACTAACATCTTTTATATAAAATGTTAAGCTAATTGTTGACATTAGGTATAATAAGTTATAAAAATCAGATATTTCTTAAGTAAATAATATTTTTCAGCATTTCGAATAGGAGTTTTAAAAACTTTCTTTTAAACTAATTTCAGTTCGGTTTTTAATCTTCCATGGATAGATGCTTAAAGCCATTGATTTCTTCAGAATAGTCTCATTAATTAAAATTATCTTGAACCTGATGAATATTTTTAACGGATTGACACAGAATAATGTGTAATATCTTTGTGAAATAACTTATATTCCACTTTCCTCTTCAACATGTCATTATTTGGTTCTACTTTATAATAGTATACTTCCCTTTAACTTTCTTTTTTTTTTTTCACTTATTATAACAAAATGTAAAACAGCTGGGAGGCATGCTGTGATATCTTTGTGTTTTCAGTGAAAGAGAAATTCGGAAAATAGCTTTGTACAGAATACTCTGAGACCAGAGAAGAGAGCAGCATCTGACATATTAGAGTATACTGGGGACCAAGTAAAGTTTACTGTGGGACTTGATGCTTAAGATGAGTCATTCAGTGGCAAAATTTTTGAATATTAGGGCACTGGACAAGAATCTGCCTTATAGGCTGATTGGCTGATTTCATAATGTGTATTATAGGAGTTATTTACTTTAGATATTTTATTTGAGGGGTAACTTGCCCAGTGGTATGTCCAAGTCCATATTATAATACATTTCTTGCAATGGTTTTACCTCTCTTTTGCTTGGACAGGCTACCATACAATCAGGCTTATATTTACTTTATTGTTAGGTTCCTACTGGTTGGGATAGCTTTCATGATAGTATTAAAAAGAATGCTTAAGAGACTGCCGTAAGGCCCTTAGAGAGGTAATCTCTTTAACACAATCCTTATTCAGTAGTCTCTTTGTGGTTCTGCAGAAATGTTATCTTTGAGAGTATGGTTTCACAGATTCTAGACTCCTGGATCAGGTAGAAATCAAAACCATTCTCTTCTTTGGGAATAGTTTTTCAGCAATTAAAGTTTTCCAGAATCCAGAAGTATTATTTAGAGCCATAGGAGGTTATTTACCAAGAGATTCCCCTAGGCCTTGGAAGAAATTAATGGATATGTAATTTATTCCCATGGTGTGATTTTCACTATAAGAAATTTTCATGGGCTTCCTAATACTTGTTTTTAAGAATTACAACATCAAAGCTACATGCTTCTATATTTTCTCAAGAAAAGGAATCTGAGGATGAAACAGTAGTATAACTTAAGATTTTGTTTTGTCATTGTTGTGTTTGAAACATAACTGTAATCAAAATACTGAAACACATTTTGCCTTCAAGTATTGTCCCCAGTATGCTCAGCATTGGTCCAGGCTCCGTCAGGGTAATGTTTACAGGTTATAGGCCCTCTGTGAAATAACTTAGAAAAATAGGGAACAAATCAAAGTCCAAAAGAGAGCAACAAAAGTGTTTTACAGTTTGAAGAAAATAATTTATGAAGAAAGGTGGTTAAATGGTTTGACATTATTTGATTTAAGTAAAGCTATTTTGTTTAGGAAACAACTCTCTATGCTGCAAATTAATAGCCTTCAAATATACATTAAAATCTCAATTATCTGAAACCCAGGGATAATAAGCTAGTCTGGATAATTAAAAGTGTGTTCTTCTAAGTCATATTATAACTATCTTTGATTGCAAGAAGTTTTATATGCTTTCTAAAACAGAGGGGAAGCAAGATAGAATATAATTTGAATTATTCTAATTCAGTCACCTTTCTGAACATCAATTAATATATCATCAGTTAATATTACTGTTGTTACAAGGGCTGTATGCCACTATCCTGAATCACCTTTCTTTAATACTGCTTTTTTGAGTCTTTTTTGCCCTAATTTTACTCTATTTTCTTTGTGTAAGCTTCTTACCTTGACCTGTGTTCCTAATATAACTACTTACTTACAGGTTTTTGTTTTACATGGATGGAAGCAAGTTTTACATGCTTCCAAAAATGGGTGAAACAATAGACTATAATTTCAATTATTTTAGTTCCAGGTCATCTTTATGAACATGAATTAATATAATATTCCATCAATTAATATACTGTTATGAGGACTCTTTGCCCTATACTGTGATCATCTTAATCTGTTACTTTTTTTGGTCCATTTTTCTCAGTAATTTCTCTCTCGTATCTTTGTAGTTAGTTCTTATCCTGACCTAAATGTTACTGTTTATAAAGGGCTGTTTCTTACTTACAGATTTTGTTTTTGCTTCAAATAAGAGAATTTGGATATCAGATTATCAAAACAAACTGTAGTTTGCAGAGGGAGCAGGGAAAGAGTATTTTAAGAGGTATTTGATAGGCTAAGCGTGGGTCCCCACAGTTCATAAAGCTGAGCAGCTGGGATATTGACAACTTCTATCTGCCAAAGCCCCACTAAAGTCACATTTAGCTGCAGCAGTGATAAGATTAGTCCTCTATCTTGTATAGGTGTTTATTAGGGTTTCTTATGCGACCCTCCAGTTAGCCTGTGAACGTGCTTTGTTAAGACACCTTCACAGACTAACTGGAGGGTCACATAAGAAAGCCTAATAAAAAAATTTTATTGCCTAGTCCAGACTTGTAAGAGGCAACTGCCCCTCCACAGGAAATCAATCCATTTCCCTGTAAATTCTGGCTTTCTGTAGAAAATGTAATTTTCTCTGCCCCTAATTATTAGCCTACCTACCGTGAAATGGTTTGAGTACTGGCTTACACAACTTTATAGTGTGAGTCACTGTAGAATGGATTTGTGTTGGTATTACCTGCCTTCTTTAGCATGCATTTTTCCATTTAAATAAAGGCTTTGTGGATTTAGGATATTTAGTTACTGGATAGAAAAACACCAAAATGAGGGCTTTTTCCTTTCTTTAAAACAACTTTCATTATTGAAAATCTTTTAATATTAAAAAGTAAGTTGTTGATCTAAAATTCTGAGTGGCTTACTTATTCACCATTGCCCAGGTTTCTGGAGCTACCCAGAGGCTATTATATATAACTTGGGCTTTTAAAGTTTAGTCAGGGTTCATAGGATACCTTAAGTGGTATAGTTTTCAACTATTATATACAGTGCAGCTTTAAAAAATTTTTTCCTTAACATGTACTCCATAAACAATATGAAAATAGGTTATAACTGAAATGTCTATATTTAGTTTTAGTGGCTGCTTGAAAGATGAGTAATATTTCTAAGGAAATAGCAAAAGTAAGTTTTTAATTTTCCAGAAATAATTATGGTTATTTTATATACTTGAATAACTTATTACTACTAATGTGGACTCCAACATAATTAATTTCACATTTTTAAATTAAAGCAATTTTTTAATGGAATGGAAAAACACCAGCTTATCTTACAGACATTATAAACTTGTCTAAATGCCCTTTCAAAGTCGTGACGTGGAACTTGGATCCTGTCTGGCAGGCTTTTTTGTGGGCGTATTAATTCACATTCCACCTGTCAGTGTACCTATAGGTAAAGACATTAAACCACACCCTCTGTTCTGACCTTTTCCTCAGGGGACACTGACTAGAATCCTTTGGCTCAGCATGAGAGGCTACTTGAATAGCTCAGTTCAAAAGAGCTTTTCCTTTTGAATAGAATGAAGCAGCAAGAGCAAGGGAAATAATGTTGCAACTGGATTTCTCAAGACTGCTACTATGGAGATTTCAAACTTGACCTTCCCTGCCAGGTTCTGCTTTGAAGGCTTACTTATTACTACAGACATCGTCGATACTAAAAGCACTTTTATTGCTCATCTAATTAGATGTTTATATTTTTATTTTTCTCTTCAAGGACTTAGTTATGCTAGTTGAAAAGGTGTTTTTGTTTGCTTGCTTTTTGTTTTTTGTTTTTTTTGGTTTTTGTTTTAGTTTGGGTTTTTTTGAGGGGGGATGAAGATTGATAAGAGACCTAAGTTTTTTTAGATTTTTAGTTTTTTTCCTGGACTTTCCCTTCCTTTTATTGTGCAGTTGTATGAATTAATTTTATAATGTTTATTTGGTAGTGCTAAAAAAGGAAATTTTTATACTGCTATGATAGATCTTGATAAACTAAAAAGAACTTTTTAATGTACTAGAAAACTGATAAAGCAAATTAGGAAGCTTGGCAGCTATATCTTCTGAGATGGATTCTTATAGCACCTATTTGGCAACTGTCAAACTCAGTGGCTCATGGTTAGAAGAGCAAGATGAAGACATTTATGAGGTTGAGTCTCGCGTGCCTTTACCACATCCTTTTCCTCTATGTGAACATTTGGATGAAAATAACTCAGTAATTGTTAATACTTCTATTTTCCATATTATTCATAAAAGAAACGGACATATATTAAAGCTTATTTCTAAAATTTCACTGCCTACCCCTCCTTATTCAGTAAGTATAAAAAATATTCATTTAAACACTATAATGAGAAATTAAATTTTCAGTGTCTATATTAATGCTAAATGGGATAGAACCTTGTTTGATGTGTTACTATTCATTCATCCTAGATGTATTTAAGGGCTAAATTTGGTCTGAGTTCCAACTTGGCTATGTTTTTAATTACAGAAAGCAGAATGAGATAATATTACATTTCTCCAATGCCAGGCAGGTTGTTTAAAAAGATCTTGCTTTTCCTTAAGATTCTTGCTTTTGTATGTTTGTGATGCCCATCCTGAATAAGAATGGAATAATTATTATATTTGAGAGACTGGGTATTGTGATACTTATAAAACAGCTAAGTGAATTGTCATTGAGCAATTAGGAAATATTTACAATCATGATATATTGGATGTTCCAGACAAGGAAAAAAGGAAGCTTGGGTTCTAATTTTAATATTCTTAACAACCTAAG
This sequence comes from Macaca nemestrina, assembly GCF_043159975.1. Classification (NCBI taxonomy): domain Eukaryota; kingdom Metazoa; phylum Chordata; class Mammalia; order Primates; family Cercopithecidae; genus Macaca; species Macaca nemestrina. The sequence continues at coordinate 71,632,472 of NC_092128.1, forward strand.
GAACTTATTTTTTGTTTTTAATATGCCTCCTAATCTTGTGGAACAAGACCCCTTTCTGCTTTTTATATGAAATGTATTTTATAAACATTGTTAAGGATAAGTGTTTAGCATAAAGAGGCTTGAATATTTAGTATTTCAGGTTCACTGCAAGTTATTCAGTATAACTAAAAGTTATTCAGCACTTTTTATGACTTTCATAGCTTTATCCTGTACTAGTTAATATTTAACAAGCCAAATGGTTTTCAGAATAGTTTTGCTACCTCTTTTGCAACTTTTATATTAAAGTGACAGAATATTAACTGATACTTTACATGTACTTTTAATGTAATTATAAGTTTCTTAAATATTTTGGAAATATTGAATATTAAATTTTATATACTTCATATTGTTATAGATATTAGAAATAAACATACTCTAAATGGAAGAAGATTCTTTATTAAGTATTTGGATGAACATTTGAAGGGTGTCTCTTATCTCCCGATAAAGTATGAATCTCATCTGCTGTAATAAATGAAATTTTTTTGCTAAATTTACTATATTTGATTGTTCCAACTTTTTTGTTTTATTTTATAAAACTGAAGTTTTTTCTTGTGGTTTTATGATAAATATTTAAATGGATTATAAGCCTGGTTAAATCTTGTCAAGAAGTAGAACATGGAAACAAAGACTTATTTAATTTACTTACCTAAAGCAAGCATTTATTTTGTTGTAAATCCTTTGTTGTATCCCTATAGTAAATTTGAAAAAGGAAAAAAAATGCATATCCTTTTTAGTCATGTGTATTTACTAGATAGTCATTATGTAATGAACAGAAAAAAATGACATACGTGTATATAAAAGCAATTGATATGTTTTTAAAATATGGATTGTGACTGTAAATTCAGGAAGTAGTTGTATATAAATTAGTTCATACTTTATTATGTGTCTTTATAATAAAAATTAATGATATTAGTTAACCACACTTGAAGGAAAAACTCTTGCCAACTAAAAGTAAAAATACTCCTTTTGAGATAACATATTACGGGTATTTTAGGAAATAATTTATAATTTAGAATGTAGGATTAATTTTCTATTATGAGTCTTAAATGTGTATTCATATTAATTTTAAACACGTTATAAGTGATATTTGAAATATCCTATTAAAACAAGAATAATCGTATACTGGATATTTTGGAAATTGATTTAGAGTGGCCATCAAAAACTATAGTTACTCTAAAATCCATTTGCTATGACAAATGCTGCTCGGATGTGAAAAGCAGAAGTCTTTAACAATAAAGTATTATTTAATATTATCATGATTTTGTAATACATTTTCGATATGTGTCTATAAATTAGAAACCACTACATTTGATCATATTTTAAGCTTAAAATGTAGTAATATCTTTTTAATGCACAAAGTACTTTATATATAAATTTACAAATTCTTATGACTTTACTGTGAGCCTGTTATTAATATATGTGATGGTTTTTTGTTAAAATTTTTGGACTAAATACTAGAAACATTTGAGTTCAATTTTTTCCCATGTAATTGTTTCAGTAATAACAGATAAGCAGGTACTAATATTCAAAAGCTCAGAAAACTAAGGCAGAGACAGTAGTTTTCTGCAATTTCACAGAGCTCATTTAGTAGCAGTGATCAAGAGAGCTTTGGCCTTAAGCCTCCTATCATCTTAAAAAATTGTTTAAGAATATAGTCAGTATGTGCTATTGGTAGTATTTTAAGGAATCTGTGTTTATGGTTAATGTCTGTGTATTGTAAGGTTTTGAAAATAAGCTGAATATTCATAGGAGCTTTAGATGTTTCACAAATGGACAGAAATACAAAGCTTTTAGTTAAGTACATGGATTATAAATATAATTTCATTTTGTTGTGCCACTATGGTTTTGTTAATTGATGCCACTGTATTAATCATGTATTATTAGTCCCCCACAGTATACAACAGATACTGTAGGAGTCACAATCCATAAATACTAAATGTAAAAAAGTTTATCATAGACCATATAGCTACATAAAATTCTTTGGCAAATACAGTATTTGGCAAATGCCTGTGCTTTGTTAATTTTATATCTTCTTTTATATGATAAACTACACAGCCATTGATTTAAAGTGGCTTATATCCAAAAGAAGCATATTCTTTTGTTCAGTAAAGCTAGAATATGTCACTTTACAGAAAGTTGTGCACAGCCAATATACATGTCTCCTCTGATTTATCCTGCCTGCTAATCTTAGCATGCACTGGTAATATCTATATGACTACAATTCAGTAGTATCTCTTTATTTTAAAATCCCCCTTTTTTCCAGCTTTAATGGGGAATGAAACTAATACTTCCACACTTTATTTTCTTTTATGTATTGTTTCCCTCTTTGTTTAGCTTGAACATGCGAAAGTTACACAGACAGAGTTGATGCGTGAGTCGTTTAGACAGAAACAAGAAGCAACAGAGTCCCTTAAGTGCCAAGAGGACCTTCGAGAGCGCCTTCATGAGGAGTCCAGGGCCAGAGAACAGCTAGCTGTGGAGCTCAGTAAGGCTGAGGGTGAGCAATTTGCCATTGACAACTAAGGGTACAGAAATTTCAGTCTTAAAATAGAGACTTTTGATGCACAGCCAGGTTTGGAAGCCGTCAATCCAATTTAGAGTGACCATTAAAAAGTACTTGTGGTTTATCTTCAAAGTTCCTCCAAGCAATTTTTAAAACTATATATATATATTTAATTATAAAAAGAATTTATAGAGTTACAGAAAATATTAATAATTTCAGAAAATGCCAAAAAGGATGGTGGTGACTTGTTACCATAATCACACCATCTTAAGACAACCTTTGTAATTTAAAGATGAGGAAACTGAAGCTTAAAGATGTTATTAAATTGTTAAAGGGTACCATTACCATTAAATGGTGATTCCAGGCTTTGAATCTCTAAAGCCCTATGCTCTTTTTAATTCTTCTCTGCTGTTACGAGTGTTGGCCTTCTAAAATTACTTAAAATACCAACTTTCTAATTTTCAAAATGTGATTCATTTCACAAGCATCTAATTTGTATTAAGCTTTTCAGAAACTTATTGTTTATATCTGTTTAATAAAGTGAGTTACACCTACGTGATGTGATACTTTAGTATAGCAAAGTATTAGAAAATTCAGAGAAATTTCATGTTTATGCACAATGGTAAACAGCGAAATGTCTGCATTGACCATACCCTATTAAAGGTTGATAGTTGTTGTGATGAGCAGCAAATTCATTCAAGACTTTTAATAGGTTGGAATGATGGAAAGTTTTGCTAACAGTACACCTTTTGTTGTTTATATTAAAACTTAGTGGTTGAATCTGAAATGAATAATAGTTCTATTTTCTGTTAATTTTATTTTATAGGTGTCATTGATGGCTATGCAGATGAAAAAACTCTTTTTGAAAGGCAAATTCAGGAAAAAACTGATATAATAGATCGTCTTGAGCAGGAGTTGTTATGTGCAAGTAACAGATTGCAAGAATTGGAGGCAGAGCAACAGCAGATCCAAGAAGAAAGAGAATTACTGTCCAGACAAAAGGAAGCTATGAAAGCAGAGGCAGGCCCAGTTGAACAACGTATGTATTTTCTGAATTTGTATGAAACATTCCACTGATTTTATTTATATTCTTCAAAGGCTTAAAGTGGCTTTTTTCCTCTTTCAGTGCCATTATTCATATATTTTATAGAGATTTGAAAAATTATAAGAAATCTACCTTATAGATAAATGTCTCATTAGCCAATCATGTGGAATTAGGTTTGTTTTTTTGTTTCTTTGTCTTTTTCTTTTTCCTTAGGCAGATGTTAACAGGAAAAGATAGTTCTTCATTTATCCTCAGACTTCTGCTTCAAGAGAAAGCTGCAAATAATGAGGCAGGATATTTTTAAAATTGTATAAGGTTTAGTTCTAATAGCAGAGAAGCAGCAAAAATGTATACTTGGATTAAATATCTAAAAGCACTGATCTGGCACTAGTAATGAGCAGGTGGAGGGGATTTTTGACTTGCAAGCAGAGTAGATTTAAAAAGGTCAGTGGCTGGTAGGCTGACATCTAGTTTAATCTAAGTAGGAATTCAAATAATACTTAAATGTATAAGTAACCTTTCATTTTTCATTAAATAAGAAATTAAGTAATATCTTGAAGTGAAAGTTTGTTTAGCAGTAAATGTCAGTCTTTGTAACGATGGAACTTTAAATCCTGTTTACCATGTCCTCTTTGATGTTACACATGCAGTTGGATTTTTAAATGTTTTAATTTTTCACTTATTTCATTTTATCAGTTTAGAAATACAGCATACATTTTTGTAATATAGTTAAGTTTCTTCCGGCTGCTCAAATTAATTAAACAGGTTTAGTTTGGAATTTTTAATGTGGAAAGTATATGTCATGCAAAATATTCAAGAAATACTGGAACTTCTCAAAATATTACCAGTGATAATCAGTGTCTTCAACTCTTGCTTTTGATACGTGTGTGTGCATGTGCATTATCCCATTTTAGGAAGTGGGAGACATATAAATTATACTTTTGTTGTGTCTTTTTTTGTTGTTTTTCTCTATTCTCCTAGGACTAGTAGATGCTGCAGTCGATGCAGCAGCGGGAGCAGGTGTGTGTATACAATTGCATGGCCAGTGTTTGGGTGGTAGACTTGAAACTCCAAAATGTGGGTGACCTCTGGATTTTCAACCAACTAACATCTCTAGTTTTGCAGTGTTGCTGTTGTTTCATACTTACAGTTTTTAACAACAACAAAAAAACTTTTCTTATGCTAAAAGTACAAATTTTCATTGAAATTAACATCTGAGATTCATACTGACCATCATCTTATGATGTCTGTTTTTGCATAGAGCTTAAAACCATTTTGATTTTGTTTGTTTGTTTGTTTGTTTGTTTGTTTTTGAGATGGAGTCTTGCTCAGTCGCCCAGGCTAGAGTGCAGTGGTGTGATCTCAGCTCACTTCCACCTCAGCCTCCTGAGTAACTGAGACTACAGGCGGGAGCCACTACACCTGGCTAATTTTTTGTACTTTTAGTAGAGATGGGGTTTCACCATGTTGGCCAGGCTGGTCTCGATCTCCTGGCCTCAGGTGATCCACCCACCTCGGCCTCCCAAAGTGCTGGGATTACAGGCGTGAGCCACCGTACCCAGCCAGTTTGATTTTTTTAAGAAAACATTTAATAAATATATTAAACTCTTTCAATCTATGAGTTTTTTTTTTTTTTTTTTTTTTGAGACGGAGTCTTGCTCTGTAGCCCGGGCTGGAGTGCAGTGGCCGGATCTCAGCTCACTGCAAGCTCCGCCTCCCGGGTTTACGCCATTCTCCTGCCTCAGCCTCCGGAGTAGCTGGGACTACAGGCGCCCGCCACCTCGCCCGGCTAGTTTTTTGTATTTTTAGTAGAGACGGGGTTTCACGGTGTTAGCCAGGATGGTCTCGATCTCCTGACCTCGTGATCCGCCCGTCTCGGCCTCCCAAAGTGCTGGGATTACAGGCTTGAGCCACCGCGCCCGGCCTTCAATCTATGAGTTTTTAAAATGTTCCTTCTAGGCCGGGCGCGGTGGCTCAAGCCTGTAATCCCAGCACTTTGGGAGGCCGAGACGGGCGGATCACGAGGTCAGGAGATCGAGACCATCCTGGCTAACACCGTGAAACCCCGTCTCTACTAAAAATACAAAAAACTAGCCGGGCGAGGTGGCGGGCGCCTGTAGTCCCAGCTACTCCGGAGGCTGAGGCAGGAGAATGGCGTAAACCCGGGAGGCGGAGCTTGCAGTGAGCTGAGATCCGGCCACTGCACTCCAGCCTGGGTGACAGAGCGAGACTCCTCTCAAAAAAAAAAAAAAAAAAAAGTTCCTTCTAAATCAGGAAGTATGTAAGATGATGGTAGCAAAAGATCAATAAAATTTAATAGAGACTTTTTGGTTGATTTATTTTTGTATTAACATCTAATATTAGTATTGTTTTAAAAGGAAAGCTGTTTTCTAGAGATTCCTAGTCCTGAGTACAATGTTGGCATACCAGTTAATTTAAAGACCCTAGGGATATGTTCTTTCCATTTTCTTCATTAGAAGATTGTTTTATTTTTACTATATACACTGTTATATTAATAATAATAGCTAACACATAGTGCTTACCATACCTCAGACACTCTTCTTTACATATATTCACTCATTTAATGCCAAAATAACTCTTAAGAAATCAGTAATAATATTATTCTCAGTTTACATATAAGGAAACTAAAGGACGTCATCATAATTGTCACATGGGAGGTAAGTTGCTGAGCTAGGTTGAGCCTACAGTCTGTTCTTAAGCACTACACCATACTGCCTCTCATAAATGTCAGTTTTCCCTTGATCCACATACGTGTGACCATGCAAAAGCAACTCAGGAATATGGATCTAATAAGGAGTAAGACTAACAGGAAATTTCAATTATAGCTGTATTTGTATTTCTGTAACTCTTAGACTTGCCTTGGTTAAAGATTTACAGTGTTTGATCTTCATGTTTTTTGTGTATGCAAATAAAATTGACTTTATGGGTTTGGAATGAATTGCTTTTTGCCTGAGGTGAAGAGAGTGGTGAGTTTTTTCTGTGCTTGAATTTAATTGGACTTTGTTCTTTGCCCAATAGTAAAAATAGATTTTTTTTGGTCATTTGCTATGTTGTTTTCACAAAAAATATTATTTTTAGTGACAGGACATATTTTTGTTAATTCTGCGTAATTTTATTAATAGCTTGTTTGTTTATATAGAAGTATTTTAATATAATTTTGATATTTTCATAAGAGAATATTTACTTTCATGTGTATTTAAAATTATTCTCAGCCTTTTATTTCATGAAGGTAAAATTTGGACATAGTTATCAGGGATTTCATTATCATAACATCATTAATTATGATTTAATTCAGTATACTTTGTATTAATGTACAGAATTACTACAGGAGACAGAAAAATTAATGAAGGAAAAACTAGAAGTACAATGTCAAGCTGAAAAAGTACGTGATGACCTTCAAAAACAAGTGAAAGCTCTAGAAATAGATGTGGAAGAACAAGTCAGTAGGTTTATAGAGCTGGAACAAGAAAAAAATGCTGAACTAATGGATTTAAGACAGCAAAACCAAGCATTGGAAAAGCAGTTAGAAAAAATGAGAAAATTTTTAGATGTAAGTATTCTCAAGTTGAATATTGATTTTTCTCAGTAGAATGTTCTTTGCTAGTATACTAGGCTATGAATTTTAAATCATGAAAAGACTGTTGAATTAGTTTTTCAATGTTTTATTAGGTGTCGATTCTGCTAATTGATCAAAAAGTACTATTCCAATCATTAATTTTTATTATACAGCACTCAGAATTAAAATCAGTACATTTTATTATGTATTGAATTATACATAATAAAAATTATGAATAAGCCCCACTAGTTTACGTTTCCAAATTCAGATCAGAAGCTTATTCTAGTTTTTTATTTAACCACAGGGTAAGATAGGCAAAGAGATAATGGGCCACCACTGTTTCACCTGTAAAAGATACATACAGGTAACAGTGTGGCCTTGGAAATGGGCCTGGAACAGTGGTCATGCTGCCATTACTCTCTTCCAAAAATATGTTAAATCTCTAATTTCACATTTTTTTTTCCTTTGAGATTTCACTTAAACCTGATATTCTCTTCATAGATCAGAGAATCAGATTCTTACTCATTTTATAACTTTAGGCATAAAACCTAGATTAGGATTCAAGAAACTGATTTTCCAAACAATTTGTTTTATTTATTTTGTTTAATGGCTAAACTAACAGTGGAATTCCTCCTTTGTTCCAAAAAAGGAAATTCATTTTAAGGTGAATATTTTTTCATCCTGTATTTAATATTACTTGAATAAAAAAAGAAATGTACTTCAAATAATATTTAGATACTAATACTTGAAGTTTTGTTGAGGAGCCCAAATAGGTTATATGGCATATAAAAAATAAAATGTTGGCTGGGTGCGGTGGCTCACATCTGTAATCCCAGCACTTTGGGAGGCCGAGGCAGGCGGATCATGAGGTCAGGAGATTGAGACCATCCTGTCTAACACGGTGAAACCCCGTCTCTACTAAAAAATACAAAAAAAAATTAGCCGGGCGTGATGGCGGGTGCCATCAGGAGGCTGAGGCAGGAGAATGGCGTGAACCCGGGAGGCGGAGCTTTCAGTGAGCCAAGTTTGCACCACTGCACTCCAGCCTGGGCGGCAGAGCGAGACTCCATCTCGAAAAATAAATGAATTAATTAAAATTAAAATTAAATGTTATCTTTTAAAATTTTTGTGGTTTGGGATATTCATGGTCATCAGTCCTTTGTCTTCAAACAAAACTAACATGTATCTAAAGGGGAAGTAAGAAATAATAGCTTCACTAAATACTGTTTCTTCAGCTACTGTCATTATTATTATTATTAAACTTTTAGGAGCAAGCCATTGATAGAGAACATGAGAGAGACGTATTCCAACAGGAAATACAGAAACTAGAACAGCAACTTAAGGTTGTTCCTCGATTCCAGCCTATCAGTGAACATCAAACTAGAGAGGTAAGAACTTTACTGACATTGCCCACTTTACAGTAATTTGTATCAAGTGTAAAATAAGATGCATATCATTAAAAACTTAAAAGTGGATTCTTTCTGTTGTATGTAAATCTTCAAAATCAGAAAACTTAATATTACTTAAGCAAGAGAAGGTAATTAACCCTAAAAATTGTTGGTATTGAAATTTGGAATAATTTCCACCTGCTTATGTCTTTCCCAATTAAATAAACTCTGTTTTACAATTTCTTTATTCCCATTCCTAACAAAAGTGACCAAAAGAGTTACCTCTGTTCACTCTTTACTTTCCCATTTCCTATTCTGTTATTAGTCCACTCCAGTGAAGTATCCAACCCTTGTTTCTCAGTAGGGTTATACTTTCTACTCCATTTAAATTGTTCTTGTGAAGGTGACCCAGAGCCTGACGGCTATAGCTAATATCCAACTCTGTCTCCATCCTACTCAACCATTCGGAGGCATTTATTGCAGCCTTCTGCCATAAATACTTCCTTCTCTTGGTTTCTGTGACACACCTACTCTGCTGGTCTCTATCCTCTAGTCTTTGTTTCTCCTTTTCCTACCCAACATAAATGATGGAGTGCCCCAAAACTTACACTTGGGCCTCTTCTTATTTCCTATTTGTAGCCTCTTCCCAGGCAGTCATATATAAATGACTCCACGTCTGTATTTTCATCTGTGACATCTCTGTTAAGCTCCAGAATTGGATATCCAGTGCCTACTCTGTCTCTGCTTAGATGTCTCAAAATTAACATGTCCAAAAGAGAGTCTTGATTCCTGATTAGCCACAACCAGAGAAAGACAAGCATAAAACATTTTCCTTCTTCATCTCAGTAAATTCTGTTCCTTCTAACCTGCCCCATTGCTGAGAACTAGAATCAGCCTTGATTCCCCTCTTTTTCTCAACCCCTACTTCCAACACATTGATGGGTCAGATTGCACTACATCTTTCTGTTCTTTGCACTTTTGTTCATCCTCCTAAATCCCAGTTGTCATTTGTTTGCCTGGATCCCTGTGGTAGCCTCTTAACCAGTCTCCTGCTTCTCCTTTTTCACCCCAACTACCTATTTTCCTCATAGAAACATAGTCAAAACTCCACATTTACCAAATGAATGCTACATAAATGAGAGAGGATTCATTGTATGAATACCTAAAGATGGCTTGTCATGGTGATAAAGACATTGTGTTTAGCGTAAGGCAATCCCAGTTTGTATCACGGCTCTGCCATTTACTAGGTAATGACAATAACTACGTCAGTTAACCTCTGAAATCTCTGTTAATTCATTTCTAAAATAGACATCATAATAGCACCCACATCATAGGAGTGTTGAGCTGGCACATAGTGAACACTTTAGTATTATTTCTGAAAACAATTTTTATTTTGAATGTAATTTCTGAACAGTTTAGTGGATTTCATTTCTCTTAAAACCAAAGAAGTACAGAGTGCCTATAAACTCCTTGTAATAAAATGTTATCTACTAGAGTAGTACAAAAGTTATCAGTCTCCACAGTTTCTAGTTATTGCCCCATTTCTGACAAACATATTTTCGGCTTTTAAAAAATAGTCATTTAGGGACCGGGCGCGGTGGCTCAAGCCTGTAATCCCAACACTTTGGAAGGCCGAGGCGGGTGGATCACAAGGTCAGGAGATCGAGACCATCCTGGCTAACACAGTGAAACCCCGTCTCTAATAAAAAAATACAAAAAATAAGCCGGGCACGGTGGCGGGCGCCTGTAGTCCTAGCTACTCGGGAGGCTGAGGCCGGAGAATGGCGTGAACCCGGGAGGCGGAGCTTGCAGTGAGCCGAGATCGAGCCACCGCACTCCAGCCTGGGCGACAGAGCGAGACTGCGTCTCAAAAAAAAAAAAAAGTAGTCATTTATTGTAGTTCAAAGAATATTTAACCTGTCATTGCCTATTACGTCGTTTTCTTTTACTTGAAAGGTTGGCCTGCTTCACTCATGAAACTTTTAAGAAACTAACAAAGATGTGCATGTTTGATTTTTTTTTTTCTGTTGCACCATTTTATTGTACCTACATTGTTGCCTTTTTTTTTTTTTTTTACCTTACTCCAAATCTTAATCAACTTATTAAAGTTTCTCCTCAGCAACTTTTTTTTTTCCTTTTTTTTCTTTTTCTCTTTAAAACCAACTGCATGTATCAGTGGCTTTATTGCTATCATCCTTGAACCTGAAATTATAGTTAAGCTTACATTCTTTTAGTGTTCTGAGAAATAACTGTCGTTTTTTAGATAATTTCCTCGGAATATTTCACTGAAAAGAAAAAGTAGAATTTTACTTTATTTCTTACCATCACATGTTGCTTTTTTTAAAGTAAGCTTTCCTTCCTCACTTTCCTTACAGTACTACTAATCCTTCCTGTATTCTTCTGTCACAGAACCATTCACTTGAAGGGATCTCCATATTATTCTTAGGGAATAGGTCTTGGCACACATCATTATTTTGGTTAAAGGAGAAACGAAGACTAGAGACACTTAGGGAAACCCTCAAGGTGCTCAGATCCCTCTCACTCCCCTTCATCCTTGTCTCTTTCCTGGGCTGATGGAATGTATAGATTGAAAAAGCTTTCCCAATGACTGTTTTCAAAATATAGTCCATAAAAGATTTATTTAGATCATTTTATCTCATACAAGAGTAAATCAGTACTCTGCAAATTTCTCATCTTTATTAGGATTTAGTGTGGTTGTGCCATTAGATAATTCAGCCTTATGAAAAATGCATTTTTCCCCTCTTCCTAGGTGGAGAAAGTCTTAGTCTTAAGAGAAAGAACTTTTTTTAAAGGATTACTTGAAAGCAATATTATTTGTGATCTACTAGCGTTGCTTAATTTTTTCAACTTGTAAAATGTCACCTTTGTTGAAGACAATAGTTGCTATCTTTATACAAAGTGAAATTAGCATAACATTTAAAAATGCTTTTTGGAAAAAAAATTTTTGAAGTGAAGATATGTTTTATATGCATTGAGTATTCTTTAAAATGCTTGAGAGAAGTGTTTCAGATTTCAGATATTTTGAATTTTGTAATATTTGCATTATACTTACCTATCCAGCAGCCTAATTTGAAATGTGAAATGCTCCAATGAGCATTTCCTTTGAGCATGATATCAGTGCTCAAAATGTTTCAAATTTTGACCTAGGCTTGTTGGTGTGCATCTGTAGTCCCAGCTACTCAGGAGGCTGATGCAAGATCGCTTGAGCCCAGGAGTTTGAGGCTGTAGTGCATGATGATCGTGCCTGTAAATAGCCACTGCATTCCAGCCTGGGCAACATAATAAGACTCCATTTGTTAAACAGACAAACAAAAAAGTTTCAGATTTTGTAGCATTTTGGATTGTAGATATCCAAAATGAGAGGTAACTCAATGTATACTAACTAGCTTGCTGAAATTTTTTTTAATTAAATTTTTTGCCTCTTATATTTCAGGTTGAACAGTTAACAAATCATCTGAAGGAAAAAACAGACAAATGCAGTGAGCTTTTGCTCTCTAAAGAGCAGCTTCAAAGGGATATACAGGAAAGGAATGAAGAAATAGAGAAACTGGAGTTCAGAGTAAGAGAACTGGAGCAGGCGCTACTTGTGAGTGCAGATACTTTTCAAAAGGTGTGGCATTTTATTTGGGCTAACTTTATTAAGTGTTTTAATGAAGAATGCTCTTAAATTAATTTGTCAACTTCTTATAGGTATTATTACATAATATGTTTATGTCTCTGTTGACATCATAACCATTTCTGTTTGTTCTTATTTCCAAATGTTGCTTGCATGTCAGTCCTGAGAAGGGAAGAGTTTTTTGTTGTTGTTGTTGTTTTGTTTTTTTTGAGACCTAGTTTCGCTCTTGTTGCCCAGTGTGGAGTGCAATGGTGCAACCTCAGCTCACCACTACCTCCGCCTCCTCAGTTCAAGTGATTGTTCTGCCTCAGCCTCCCAAGTTGCTGGGATTACAGGCATGAGCCACCACACCCAGCTGATTTTGTATTTTTAGTAGAGATGGGGTTTCTCCATTTTGGTCAGGCTGGCCTCAAACTCCCAACCTCAGGTGATCCACCTGCCTCAGCTTCCCAAGTGCCAGGATTACAGGCTTGAGCCACTGTGCCTGACCAACTTTTTAATTATTCGCTAATTAGAAGTACACTTTCTACTTCTAATTGGAGAAACAGGATTGCTGCTTCTCAAAAAAAAAAAAACAAAACAAAAAAACAAAAACAAAAAAACTAGATAATCAGGATTTAGTTTATGAAATTTTGAGAAAATTTTTACATATTTAAAGGTAGAGGACCGAAAACAGTTTGGAGCTGTAGAAGCTAAACCAGAATTGTCCCTAGAAGTACAACTGCAGGCTGAGCGAGATGCCATAGACAGAAAGGAAAAAGAGGTAAGGAGTTTATTTTTAAATGACACAGTGTGGTTTGAATTATTTTAAATCAGTTACCTTGAAAATATTATTTGAACTGAATGGAGTTTATGATCTAAAACCACAGTCGAGGCTGTTTGTCAGCTCAGTGCCAAAACTGACCTTGAACAAGGCAGTAAACATGTGAGTAAGCTGATGGGAAAGAAGAGTGCTCCAGATGGAATAGCCAGTGTAAAGGCCTCGAAGCAGGACGAAGTTCGGAGGAACAGGAAGAAGGCCAACTTAGCAGGCATGTAGAGGGTGGAGAGACATAGTAGTGTTAGGACAAAAGGCAATATCCGTTTTCTCATAACCATAGAATAGATACTGAATTATTGCTGCTTTGCTGTGTGGTTTTTTTTATTATTATTATATTGCCCCGGGAGATTATAGTGCTGTTTTACAATATACAGAATATGTTCTTAAAACAAAAGAGTAATAGTAAATTTCTTTAATAGTAAAACAATTATATAAAGTTCTCCTTTGTTTCTCTGCCCCTTCTTCCAAAAAACTAAAACTTTACTTTCAGAACAGTGGTCACTTCAGCTTCCTAATGTATAACTTACTTAAGCCTTTGTCTACAAATAGTTTTTTAAAAACATGTCCTACTCTACATTGTCTAGCTATATCTCATCATTTAAAATGTTTAAAATTTTTTAAATTACATTTTTGTCTCTAATATTCTCAGGACACTTACTATATTTTAACAAATAGTTATGAACTTAAGCTGCTTTGAAAAATATAAGAATGATTTCGATATCAGCTAAAACTGTAGCTCAGAAAACTTGTAGATTAGAGGAGAAAAAAGGCATCTATGTAAGTGACTATAGTTGAAATCATTTCCATAAGAAGGACTATTTTCTCACTATCACATAATGCTGAGTAATGTTTATCTGAGAGGCTCTTATTTATTTTGATTTTTGATTTTTTTGTGGGAGGTGGGGAGCACTTTTGTTTATATGTAACTATTTCTGTGTTTCATAGAGTTAACATTTAAAGATTTCCCTTAAACTGAGTAAAGTAATTATATGTTACCTAAAAAGACAGACCTTCTAAACTGTACCCAAAGCAATGATAGTTGACTGTGGATAGTTGATTAACCTTACTGATTTTATATTTTTATTATCTTTTGAATATAATATAGCACTGCTATCTTGAATTAAGTATCTAATAACTGTCTACCTTTTACTCAGAATCAGAGTTGTTCAAAACTATGAGAAACTTTAGAGGGCATCTGTCAACTGACTAATGTTTTTTACAGATAAGGAGAGAAGCAGTCAATGAGTAAGTGGTTAAACTGACAGCTGACCCTAATAACAGTAACAAGTACTTTATCAAAACCCATTCACCTGCCGGTAACTGGAGACTGAGAGACAGGAATATAGAGTTAAAATGTCTTTTATTGAAAATAACCTCTTAAGCATTTTTTCCCCAGAAACTAGGCAAATGCTTTTAGATATCTGATGGAGTATAAAAATAAGATGTCCCTATGTATCATGGTATTTGAGATACTTTACTCTGAGAGCCTAAATTTGTATAAAACACTTTTTAAGTTTATTAGAAATTTAGAAATGCAGGATGAATAAAAAGAGAAGAAAACTGCAAAAGAAAGGAGTTTTAGAATTATAGGAGGAGGTAGTAAATGGGGAAAGGATTAGAAGGATTTTAGAAAAAGATACATTCAATAGGTTTTAGCTCTCTGTAGAGCTAATGAGATCTAGCTTACAGTTCACAATAATAAATAATAATAGTTAATTTTGTTGGCCTCTGTAATTAGACAGTACTAAGTATTTTAAATGCCCTTTTACCATTAATACTTACACTCTTCCCCAGGACAGGCTCTGTTTTCTCCATTTTACAGATGTGTAAACTGAGCCTTAAGAGAGGTTAAATAACTTGATCATGGTCACACCTTAAGTGGTTGAAAAGGAGTTCCACTCAGATTTCTGTGAGTCTGAAGCCCTTGTGATACTATACTGCCAAAGCATTGGGGCCTGTTTTGTCTTGTTGGTGAGAAGTATTAAAGACTGCCATTCAACATTTAGTGAGCTCTTAATGTACGTGTAGCACCAGTATCCAATTGTAAAACCAGCACTGGACATCAAGGAATCTACTATGTAATTAAGGAGACATATGTACATTTGAAAGAGATAAAAATACTTTTTAAAAAAGAAAACAGGCCAGGCGCGGTGGCTCACGTCTGTAATCCCAGCACTTTGCGAGGCTGAGGCGGGCGGATCACTAGGTCAGGAGATCGAGACCATCCTGGCTAACACAGTGAAAGCCCATCTCTACTAAAAATACAAACGAACAAACAAACAAAGCCAGGCGTGGTGGTGGGCGCCTATAGTCCCAGCTACTTGGGAGGCCAAAGCAGGAGAATGGTGTGAACCCGGGAGGTGGAGCTTGCAGTGAGCCAAGATCCTGTCACTGCACTCCAGCCTCGGTGACAGAGCGAGACTCCGTCTCAAAAAAAAAAAAGAAAACAAAAATAGATGCAAATTAATCCAAATATTAATTTCAATTATTAGATAAATTAAACAAGATTAAAACAAATATTTACCAGCCTCTGTTTTTAAATCTTAATGTTCTTCTGGTTGTGGGTGGTTGTAGGCTCAATAATAAGAGAGCCTCCTGGTGCTAAACTAGAGGCTGACTGAACAAGAGGAAAGAATGTCCCATAGTGTCATTTGGGGGACTTGAAGTCTCTGATATGATGCCTGAACTTCAGCTACTTAGAATAGGAAAGTTAGTGCTTTAGACCAGTGCATTTCAAACTTCAATGCACATGCAAATCACCCAGGGATCTTGTTAAAACACAAGTCTTATACAAAAATTAACTCCAGACAGAGTAAAGACTAAGACCTAAAACCATAAAAACCCTAGAAGAAAACCTAGACAATACCATTCAGGACATAGGCATGGGCAAAGACTTCATGACTTAAAAACCAAAGCAATGACAACAAAAGCCAAAATTGACAAATGGGATCCAATTAAATGAAAGAGCTTCTGCACAGCAAAAGAAACTATCATCAGAATGAACAGGCAACCTACTGAATGGGAGAGAATTTTTGCAGTCTATCCGTCTGACAAAGGGCTAATATCCAGAATCTATGAAGAACTTAAACAAATTTACAAGAAAAAAACAACCCCATCAAAAAGTGGACAAAGGATATGAACAGATACTTCTCAAAAGAAGACGTTTGTGTGACCAACAAACATATGAAGAAAAGCTCATCATCACTGGTCATTAGAGAAATGCATATCAAAACCACAATGAGATACCATCTCATGCCAGTTAGAATGGTGATCATTAAAGAGGAAACAACAGATGCTGGAGAGGATGTGGAGAAATAGGAACGCCTTTACACTGTTGGTGGGAGTGTAAATTAGTTCAACCATTGTAGAAGACAGTGTGGCGATTCCTCAAGGATCTAGAACCAGAAATACCTTTTGACCCAGCAATGCCATTACTGGGTATATACCCAAAGGATTATAAATCATTCTACTATAAAGACACATGCACACACATGTTTATTGCAGCACTGTTCACGATAGCAAAGACTTGGAACCAACTCAAATGCCCATCAATGATAGACTGGATAAAGAAAGTGTGGCACATATACACCATGGAATACTATGCAGCCATAAAAAAGGATGGGTTCATGTCCTTTGCAGGGACATGGATGAAGCTGGAAACCATCATTCTCAGCAAACTAACATGGGAACAGAAAACCAAACACCACATGTTCTCACTCATAAGTGGGAGCTGAACAATGAGAACACATGGACAGAGAGAGAGGAACATCAGACACTGGGGCCTTTCAGGTGGTGAGGGGCTAAGGAGGGGATAGCATTAGGAGAAATACCTAATGTAGATGACAGATTGATGGGTGCAGGAAACCACGATGGCACATGTATACCTATGTAATAAACCTGTGCATCCTGCACATGTATCCCAGAACTTAAAGTATAATTTTTTAAAAAAGATTAAAAAGGAATATATAATAGAGTTCATTTCCTATCTGATTACTGTAAAACAATAAAATGAGTCAAAAGTTAAAAAAATAAAATAAAACACAAGTCTGGGGTGTGACATGGCATTTTGCACACCCAACATGCTCCCACATGATGCCAACTCTACTGCTCTTAAGACCACACTTTGAATAGCAAGGCTTCATGTCACAAAGTTAACAGTTTGGTCATAAACTGTTGTATAAAAAAAGGAAATTTCATATGAGGTAGGGCAGCAATTTGAACTTAAATAACTATTTATGTGTTGATTTTAAAATAATACCTTGTCATCAGAGTAGTTATAGAAATGTAGGAATAGTTGTAAGTACTATGTGAGATCACTTTGAAGAAGATATAATCATTACAGTTTCCAACAACCTGATAATTATTTATGTTCAGTCATTAAATGTATTTCAGTGTCTACTGAGTTTAATAACCAGTGTTACAGAAAAATTTTTAAGTGTAAGTCTTAGACATTAGTTATTAGAAGCAGGATAAGTGATAGTTTAGAGTGGAAGATTCAGAGATAAATTCCCAGGTTCAAAAGCTGGCTTCTCCACATACTTACCATGTGGCCTCAAAGCAAATTACTCCTCTCTGTGACGTCCATCCTCATCTCTAAAATGGGGATACTCAGAACAGATCTCATAAGGTTGTTACAGGGTTTTAAGAAATAATACATATAAAGCACTTTGTACAGTGCTTAGCAGTAAACAGAGATGCTCCTGCATCTTAGTTTGCTTTTTGATCAGCAGTTTTGATCATGAGGTAAATACACATTTGGAAATCATTCATTCACTTTGTATTAAGTAGCAACAAACCAGTGAGCTAAATGAATATTACTGTCATCAACCAAAACCAATTTTTAAACATAAAAATAACTGAAGGGGGCCAGCCCCTCCACACCTGTGGGTATTTCTCATCAGGTGGGACGAGAGACTGAGAAAAGAAAGAAGACACAGAGACAAAGTATAGAGAAACAACAATGGGCCCAGGGGACCAGTGCTCAGCATACAGAGGACCCACGCCGGCACTGGTCTCTGAGTTCCCTTAGTATTTATTGATCGCTATCTCTACTATCTCAATGAGGGGATGTGGCAGGACTATAGGGTAATGGTGGGGAGAGGGTCAGCAGGAAAACGTGTGAGCAAAGGTCTCTGTGTCATAAATAAGTTTAAGGAAAGGTGCTGTGCCTTGATGTGCATGTAGTCCAGATTTATGTTTGACTTTACACAAGCGCCTCAGTGCAGTAAAGAGCAGTATTGCCGCCAGCATGTCTCACGTCCAGCCATAAGGCGGTTTTCTCCTATCTCAGTAAATAGAATGTATGATCGGATTTTATACCAAGACATTCCATTCCCAGGGACAAGCAGGAGACAGATGCCTTCCTCTTATCTCAACTGCAAAGAGGCCTTCCTCTTTCACTAATCCTCTTCAGCACAGACCCTACATGGGTGTCGGGCTGGGGAATCATCAGGTCTTTCCCTTCCCACAAGGCTGTATCTCAGGCTGTCTCAGTGGGGAGAAACCTTGGACAATACCCAGGCTTTCTTGGGCAGAGGTCCCTGCAGCTTTCCGCAGTGCATTGTGTCCCTGGGTACTCGAGACTGGAGAATGGTGATGAGTTTTACCAAGCATACTGCCTGCAAACACATTTTTAACAAAGCACATCCTGCACAGCCCTAAATCCATTAAACCTTGAGTCAACACAGCACATGCTTCTGCAAGCACAGGGTTGGGGCTAGCGTTACAGATTAACAGCATCTCAAGGCAGAAGAATTTTTCTTAGTACAGAACAAAATGGAGTTTCTTTTGTCTTCTTCTTTCTACATAGACACAGTAACAGTCTGATCTCTCTCTTTCCCCTACAAATAACTAATTCTTAATATTCATCATTCATTTCAGTCTCTAACCATCAAAAAGCAGTTGCTTTACCATTATTGATAATCCATCCTCAAAATGATTAAATAAATTTCTGTTGTCCTACCTATAGGAGCTATCTAATTTTCTCCTGAATTGTGTAATTCATTTTCTCTAAGGTTTTTGTAAATCAGACCTAAGGATCTCTTGGTCTTAGTTTCTATCTTGGCTTCCTTCTGCTTAACAAGCCACATGGCAGCCAGGCCTTTTAGTGGGTTAATTAGATATTTTTGGACTACATTCAGTCTTATACGGTGGCTAACAAAACAATTCTACAGCTTTTCTAGGCCTTTTGATAGCAAATAAATGTAACATAAACTAAGATTTAATATGTGGATTCTTTCCCTTCCTCCTATGACTCCTTTCTGCTTCAGGAGAAGATACTTACATAGGAAATGGCTCCTTTTATCCTTTCTCAGAAGGTTTCCTCTCTGCTTTACATAGGATAGTTTAAGGGTGGCCAGTTTGAGCATGTCTAGGAACCACACAGGTAACACAAGTTATACCTGGCTTAGAAAAACCACATTCTTTTATTCTTATGACTCATGTTTTAAGCATGCATACTTTGTAAAGCAAATATAACACTCTTCATTTTATCTTGATAAATAAACATTTGTATAAACATCTTTTCTCTTTTGATAATTTTGATATTAAAGATTACAAACTTAGAAGAGCAATTAGAACAGTTTAGAGAAGAACTGGAAAATAAGAATGAAGAAGTTCAACAATTACATATGCAATTAGAAATACAGAAAAAGGAATCTACTACCCGCCTACAAGAACTTGAACAAGAAAACAAATTATTTAAGGTAATTAGTTTAGAAAAACTTTTATCTGTAAATAAGTCATAGTTTCAGTCCTATATTGCTTTATTATTATTATTATTATTATTATTATTTTTTTTTTTTTTTTTTTTTTTTTTTTTTTTTGAGACTGAGTCTCACTCTGTTACCCAGGCTGGAGTGCAATGATGTGATCTCGGCTCATTGCAAGCTCTGCCTCCCAGGTTCAAGCGATTCTCCTGCCTCAGCCTCCCGAGTAACTGGGACTACAGGCGTGTGCCACCATGCCCAGCTAATTTTTGTATTTTCAGTAGAGATGGGGTTTCTCCGTGTTAGCCAGGACACTCTTGATCTCCTGACCTCATGATCTGCCTGCCTTGGCCTCCCAAAGTGCTGGGATTACAGGCGTGAGCCACCACACCTGGTCCCTATATTGCTTTATTAAGCATTTGGTAAATCCAGCTGTTAAATAATACTCAACAGATGGACATTAACAGGTAGACACATTTGCATAGAACTTATTTTCAGCCCAACCTGAACATTTGAATTCATCATAAGTGAAAATTTTGGGATCATTTATCAAAATAGTTTAAGAATTATTGATTTACAATAACCATATGGTATCTCTGATTGTATTCATTTGTACGTTATAGGCTCTGTTTTCTTTTGTAATTATGTTCTGAAAATGATGTGTAATGATTATTCCAACTGTGATAATTATTTTTGTTCCTAGGATGACATGGAGAAACTGGGACTTGCCATAAAGGAATCTGATGCTGTGTCTACTCAAGACCAACATGTACTATTTGGGAAATTTGCCCAAATAATACAGGAAAAAGAGGTAGAAATTGACCAATTAAATGAACAAATTATGAAACTCCAGCAGCAACTTAAAATTACGACAGATAACAAGGTATACTCATTTAAAATTGATTATGAAATTAATATGAGCCAGAGTTTTAAAGGGCTAAATGGTTATAATGTTGCTCTCCATTGAATTTAAAAAACAAACCAATTTTATTTTATTCTATTTCATTTATTTTGAGACGGCGTCTCACTCTGTCGCCCAGGCTGAAGTCCAGTGGCACAACCTCGACTCACTACAACCTCCGCCTCCTAGGTTCAAGCGATTCTCCTGCCTCAGCCTCCCGAGTAGCTGGGATTACAGGCACCCACCACCCCACCTGGCTAATTTTTGTATTTTTAATAGAGATGGGGTTTCACCATGTTGACCAGGCTGATCTCTAACTCCTGATGTCAGGTGATCCACCCACCTCAGCCTCCCAAAGTGCTGGGATTACAGGCATGAGCCACCACACCTGGCCCACTTCTCTTTTAATTCATTAATTTTAATTTATTAAGATACATTGGTGGCCAGGCACAGTGGCTCACACCTGTAATCTTTATACTTTAGGAAGCCTAGGTGGGCGGATTGCTTGGGCCCAGGAGTTCAAGACCAGCCTGGGCAACATGGTGAAACTTTGTCTCTACAAAAAATATGAAAATTAACTGGACATGGTGGCATACCACCTGTAGTCCCAGCTGCCGTGAGCCATGATCATGCCACTGCACTCCAGCCTGAGTGACAGAGTGAGACCCTGTCTCAAAAAGAAAAAAAAAAAAGCAAAGACACATTGGCTTAATAATTTATATGTATTTTTCTCCCCTCCTAATATTGTCATAGGATTTTAATGTTTTTCAGAAAGGCTCTGTGACTTAGATTCTATCATATTATTCTAACCAAATCTATTATAAATTCTAATATTTAATATGAATTAAGTAAGGTAATTACCTTTGGTCCCATCGGTTGTAGCCTTTATTTCCTTACTTCATCCTTTTCCATTAAGAAGTATTGATATTGACTATTTTCCTAATAGGGAATCAGCAACTAAAAGCTTATATTACTTTATACTTAACAGAACTTTCTGGGCCTTGTTTGATATGATGGGGCAGATATTGGTCTATAATGAAATTAAGGTAGTATGTCTGAGAAGTAGTATATTATTTTTGTGTGTGATCATCTCTTTGAGGTACTGCCCTAAAATAAAGTAAAATTTTCAAAATATAAATACATATATATTATGTATGTTACCTTTTTCATTAATAGGTTATTGAAGAAAAAAATGAACTGATAAGGGATCTTGAAACCCAGATAGAATGTTTGATGAGTGATCAAGAATGTGTGAAGAGAAATAGAGAAGAAGAAATAGAGCAGCTCAATGAAGTGATTGAAAAACTTCAACAGGAATTGGCAAATATTGGACAGAAGACACTAGTGGATGCTCATTCCCTCCCAGAAGAAGCAGACAGTTTAAAACATCAGTTGGATATGGTTATAGCTGAAAAGCTGGCTTTGGAACAGCAAGTAGAAACCACTAATGAAGAAATGACCTTCACGAAAAATATACTTAAAGAAACCAATTTTAAAATGAATCAGCTAACACAGGAATTATTCAGCTTAAAGAGAGAACGTGAAAGTATGGAAAAGATTCAAAGTATACCAGGGAAAAGTGTTAACATGGCCATAGATGATCTGAGCAAAGACAAACCTGAACTGGAAGTAGTCCTTACAGAGGATGCTCTTAAATCCTTAGAAAATCAGACATACCTCAAATCTTTTGAAGAAAATGGCAAAGGTTCCATAATTAATTTGGAAACAAGGTTGCTACAACTTGAGAGCACTGTTAGTGCAAAGGACTTAGAACTTACCCAGTGTTATAAACAAATAAAAGACATGCAAGAACAAGGCCAGTCTGAAATAGAAGTGCTTCAAAAGAAGATTCTAAATCTACAGAAAATACTTGAAGAAAAAGTGGCTGCTGCTCTTGTGAGTCAAATCCAACTTGAGGCAGTTCAGGAATATGCAAAGTTCTGTCAAGATAATCAAACAATTTCATCAGAACCTGAAAGAACAAATATTCAGAATTTAAATCAACTAAGAGAAGATGAGTCAGGGTCAAATATATCAGCATTAACCTTGAGAATATCAGAATTAGAAAGCCAGCTTGTTGAAATGCATAGTAGTTTGATTTTAGGAAAAGAACAAGTAGAAATTGCAGAAAAAAATGTTTTAGAAAAAGAAAAGAAGCTGCTAGAACTACAGAAGCTATTGGAGGGCAATGAGAAAAAACAGGGAGGGAAAGAAAGGAAAAGAAGCCCTCAAGATTTTGAAGTTCTCAAGGTTGGTTTTGTATTTGATTATTTTCACTTAAGTACTCCTAAGTTAATTGCTAATTTACTGAATATGGTGTTCTGTTTACATCTAGCAATTTATACAAAAGGATTTTTGTAAAAATATACCACTTATAAAAAATACGCTGTTGTTAAAAGAAAAACTAGGCTGGGTGCGGTGGCTCACGCCTGTAATCCCAGCACTTTGGGAGGCAGAGGTGGGTGGATCACCAGGTCAGGAGGTCGAGACCATCCTGGCTAACACGGTGAAACCCCATCTCTACTAAAAATACAAAAAATTAGCCGGGCATGGTGATGGGCATCTGTAGTCACAGTTACTCAGGAGACTGAGGCAGGAGAATGGCGTGAACCCAGGAGGCAGAGCTTGCATGAGCCAAGATCGCGCCACTGCACTCCAGCCTGAGCAACAGAGCAAAACTCCATCTCAAAAAAAAAAAAAAAGAAAAGAAAAACTAGACAAACTAAATTTACGAGAGTTTATTTGAACAAAAAAGGATTCATAAATTGGGTAGCACTCAGAACCAGAGGAGTTTCACGAATCTCTTTTGTGCAACAGTGGCCGGTGAATATTTATAGACAGAACTACCAAATAAAGTACAGTTACAGCTAGGTGTTTGCCTTATTTGGACCCGGTCTGCTCAGTTGACTGCTTGTCATTCGCTAAGAGTAGCTGTTTATTATACTCCTAAGATAATGTTTTCCATTTACATACTCCTAAGTTAGGTTTACGTACTCCTAAGTTAGGTTGCAATTCCTTACATAGGAACTCAAGATACAGAGAGAGCCTCAGGCCAAATTTAACTTAACATTGTGTAGTCATATTATTATCACTAAAATAATGGATACAGACTGTATTTTGTAATCTTCAAATGTGATGTTTATTTCATGAACATCATCATTAAATGGAGCAGTCAGAAGAAACTAAGAAACATTAACTTTAGCAAATGTCCTCTAGGACTTGTGGGGATTTTTTTCTTAATTTCCTTCTAATATGCATGTTATGTTATCATTCCTTTTAAGTAATAATAAGTATGAAAATATATTAGGATTGACAAAGAATGCAGACTTTACAGAAAAAATCTATTATTTAATAACATCTACTGAATTAATGTGTGGGTGACATATTTTACAAATTTTTTTTTTTTTCTTGAGACAGAGTCTTGCTCTGTTGCCCAGGCTGGAGTGCAGTGGTGTGATGTCAGCTCACTGCAGCCTCCACCTCCTGGGTTTCCAGCGATTCTCCTGCCTCAGCCTCCCAGGTGGCTGGGATTACAGACATGCCACACCACACCAGGCTAAATTTTTTTTGTATTTTTTTTTTTTTTTTTTTTAGTAGAGACGAAGTTTCTGCATGTTAGCCAGGCTGGTCTCAAATTCCTGGCCTCAACTGATCCGCCTGCCTCAGCCTCCCAAAGTGCTAGGATTACAGGTGTTAGCCACCACGCCCGGCCAACTTTTACAAATTTTATACCTGATAATAGATTTCATCTGTTTTAAGTAAAAATGCATAGTTGACCTCTGTAAGTTTACTTATGTGAAGATCTGAAATCATAGTTCTCTATTATAGATAGGATAAGAGCTTTTTTTCCCTCCAAATTCTCACCTTATAAATTTATAACTTTGAGTAGCAGAACTTCAGTCTTCTCTAAACACCAGGAGATTAACTGATAAATCACAATTATTTAATTATATAATGTATTTTGCAAAGAATAATAATTACCTGGCTTTTTCCTCCTTCATTGGAACTAAATTACTCTAAGTTATAAATAATTAAAATAGTAATATAACTTTCTTTTTTTTTTTGGAGACAGAGTCTTACTCTGTTGCCCAGGCTGAAGTGTAGTGGCACGGTTTGACTCACTGCAACCTCTCCCTCCTGAGCAGCTGGGACTACAGGCATGCACTACCACACCTGGCTAATTTTTGTATTTTTTGTAGAGACAGTTTTGCCATGTTGAGGCCAGTAGACTGGCCTCGAACTCCTGACCTCAAGTGATCTACCTGTCTCAGCCTCTCAAAGTGCTGGGATTACAGGCATGAGTCATCATGCCTGGCCTAAAATAGTAATACTTTCCATGTATGAGTTCTAAGAAATATCTTAGTTACACTTGGTTTCTTTTGACGAAAGTGCTATAAATATGAAGAACTTTTTGAATGGTAATAAAGAATATTTTCACTAATAATTTATAAATTTTTCGGATGTATATGAATGACATTATTTGCCTTTTATTCCCAGAAAATCATTCTTTTTTTGTTTGTTTGTTTTGTTTTGTTTTACATTCTCTTTTTTTTTTTTTCTTTTTTTTTTTTATATTATTATACTTTAAGTTCTAGGGTACATGTGCATAACGTGCAGGTTTGTTACATATGTATACTTGTGCCATGTTGCTGTGCTGCACCCATCAACAAGAAGAAAATCATTATCTCAAGAATATAAGATGATGGATCTGAAAAAGCTTCTGTGTTTTTGGAAAAAGCATTGATTTGTTGCAACTCCTTTTATCTGTAGGCAGTCATTCTTTGGGTAGTTTTATTAGAATGTATAAGTGCCTTGAATTTAGCTGTATTTTTTTAAAAGTATGTGTTTCTTATGTTTTCCGCTGTCATTCAGACAACTACTGAGCTATTTCATAGCAATGAGGAAAGTGGATTTTTAAATGAACTCGAGGCTCTTAGAGCTGAATCGGTGGCTACTAAAGCAGAACTTACCGGTTATAAAGAAAAGACTGAAAAACTTCAAGGAGAGCTTTTGGTAAGATAAGTAACATACCTCCTAATTCACTCATTTCTACCTATCTTAATTGCATTTCAAAGTATATACTCATCTGTAGCAAATCAAGCTCCATAACTTAAAAACTAGATAAAAAGTATTTTGTGGATTTGATGAAAACTTTCATTGTTGTAAATTTCTTTACCAACATCTTCTTGCTTGGTTTTCCTGGGGATCTTTGTTAGGAGGATACTTTTCATTTCCATTCTGTTAATGAAGGAGTAGAAAGTTGTTAAAGAGGACTGTGTATCCCATGAGAACCAAAAGTAGAAGCTGATAAAATTATTTCACTTTTATAGTAATCTATGACCATACATACATACAAATATATATATGTAAACTATGAGTGTTTCTAAAATGTTTTTCCTACTACTCTGAGGAAAATGAACATATAATCATGAATTACATTCCTCCCACCCCCTTTAAATTCTGCATTTAATATGGAAAGATTTGAACTGAATGCCCTACTGTTCTATTCATTATGTTTTAGATAAAAGAAACAAATATGGCATCTCTTCAAAAAGACTTAAGCCAAGTTAGGGATCACCTCGCAGAGGCAAAAGAGAAATTGTCCATTTTAGAAAAAGAAGATAAGACTGCGGTACAAGAAAACAAAAAGGCCTGCATGTTCGAGCCACTTCCTGTAAAACTGAGTAAAAGCATTGCATCCCAGACAGATGGGACTCTGAAGGTCAATAGCAGCAATCAGACTCCACAAATTCTTGTTAAGAATGCAGGAATACAAATTGATTTACAGAGTGAATGTTCCTCAGAAGAAGTTACTGAAATAATCAGTCAGTTTACTGAAAAAATTGAGAAGATGCAAGAACTACATGCTGCTGAAATTTTGGACATGGAATCCAGACATATTTCAGAAACTGAAACCTTAAAGAGGGAACACTATGTTGCTGTTCAGTTACTGAAAGAGGAATGTGGTACCTTGAAGGCAGTGATACAGCGTCTGAGAAGTAAAGAGGTATTTGGTTTCTATAATATTGTTCTTCAACATTGTGTGCTTTTTAAAAAAAAAAAAAAATCATTTAAATTAATTCATTTTGTAGATGACAAACCAAAATGCAACTCATTAAGGCACTTGATCTTTCTAAGTAGGTGTATTATCAAGGCAAGTTTTTAACTCCTTGTACAGTATTCCTTTTTTAAAATTTTTATTTATTTATTTTTCTTTTATTATACTTTAAGTTCTGAGATACACGTGCAGGATGTGCAGGTTTGTTACATAGGTATACACGTGCCATGGTGGTTTGCTGCACCCATCAACCCGTCGTCTACATTAAGTATTTCTCCTAATGCTATCCCTCCCCTAGCCCCCATGCCCCGACAGGCCCTGGTGTGTGATGTTCCCCTCCCTGTGTCCATGTGTTCTCATTGTTTAACTCCCACTTATGAGTGAGAACATGAGGTATTTGGTTTTCTGTTCTTGTGTTAGTCTGCTGAGAATGATGGTTTCCAGCTTCATCCATGTCCCTGCAAATGATATGAACTCATCCTTTTTTATGGCTGCATAGTATTCCATGGTGTATATGTGCTACATTTTCTTTATCTAGTTTATCACTGATGGGCATTTGGGTTGGTTCCAACATTGTGTGCTTTTAAAAGAAAATGAGAAAACTTAGGGCAGTCTCTTCCTTACGATACTATCACAATTTTAATAGTTTTGAACTTTTTTAAATTTAAAGAGGTTTTAGTTTTAAAATTTTTTAAATCTTTCCATTGTGTAGAGTTAAATAATATATGATGTTCCTTTATGGATTTGGAACATGTTATCATTCCTTAATTCACGAATATCTCTTCTTATGGTAATATTCATGAAGAAACAGACTTGTTTTAAAAAACCATGAATAGTTTCATTTATTATGAAAGGTGTGACAGATTTGATTACAGCATGAGAAACCAGCAAAATAATTCAGCATATTCTATTTTTATTAAAGCAAAAAATATATGTATTTTTTTTTGTTTTCTCTAATTAGGGATCCGCAATTCCTGAGTTAACACATTCTGATGCTTACCAGACTAGAGAAATATGCTCCAGTGGTAAGTTTTATAAATATCTGTAATGTTTGTAGTATTTGTTTAAGAAATATTGGTTTTTTGGGGACACGGGGGTTGATTTTTTTTTTTTTTTTTTAAACAGCAAATGATTTTCTTTATTTTAGATTCTGGATCAGACTGGGGTCAGGGAATTTATCTTACACACAGTCAAGGATTTGACACAGCATCAGAAGGCCAAGGAGAAGAAAGTGAAAGTGCAACAGATTCCTTTCCAAAGAAAATAAAGGTACTAAAAGATAGATACCTTTTATTAACTCAGCCAGTGTTGTTTCTATGTTGAACATAGCACTTCATTAGAAGTTATGTGGTGGGATCGTTTCTGAAGAGAGAATTGCATAGCTAGAAGGAACCTGAGAGATCTATTTTATTTCCATATTTCACAGATAATAAAGTAAGAGATTTAATGATGATATGTATGAAGACTTTTTTCTTAATAATTCTTATTCCTGATGTTTTCGTTTGCCAGAATTTTTAAAGTAGTCTTAAAGAGTAGAAGTTATATCCCATGTATTTATTTTGGTCAAATCAGTGGCTTATCAGTAAACCTAGGAAGAGTACATTAGCCAAACAGAAGGAACTTAGAGATGAGAGCTATGGAAGGTCATAGGCCATCTGCTGGAGTTGGCTTACCTCTCCACAGGAAGAAGGCGTTCAGTAATGTTGACCTGGAGTTTTCTCTCTGCAAGCTATCTTGCTTAAAATTTATTTCTCTTTGTATGTCTAATTTTTCAGTCTGTGAAGAAGTTGTCATAATTCTGGCTTTTGGGTTTTGGTTTCTAGGGATTACTGAGAGCTGTCCATAATGAAGGCATGCAGGTGCTTTCTCTCACTGAGTCTCCCTATAATGATGGAGAGGACCATTCTATTCAGCAGATTTCAGAATCTTGGCTAGAAGAGAGAAAAGCTTACCTCAGTACAATCTCATCTCTAAAGGATTTAATTACCAAAATGCAACTGCAAAGAGAAGCTGAGGTACCCAAAGAATACTACACATCTAAATCGTTTTATGTATTATTTTAACAATAATAATACATTATAAATTATCTTTTATACATATTTTTGCATGAATAACTATATATATTTTCACACTTGAAACTCTGCCAGGAACAGTGCCTCACGCCTGTAATCCCAGCACTTTGGGAGGCCGAGGTGGGCGGATCACTTGAGGTCAGGAGTTCAAGACCAGCCTGGCTAACGTGTTGAAACCCATCTCTATTGAAAATATAAAAATTAGCCAGGCGTGGTGGTGGGTGCCTGTAATCCCAGCTACTCGGGAGACTGAGGCAGGAGAATCACTTAAATCTGGGAGGTGGAGGTTGCAGTGAGCCGAGATCGTGCCACTGTACTCCAGCCTGAGCAACAGAGTGAGACTGTCTCAAAAAGAAAAAAAAAAGAGAAGTAGTACACATGCTCCTAGACTTTTAATTATTTTTCTTTGTAGATTAATATTTTTAGAATGTTTTGAAAATATGCTTATTTGAAAACTAACTTTGGTTATATGTACTTTGCTAGGTTTATGATAGTTCTCAATCTCATGAGAGCTTCTCAGACTGGCGAGGTGAACTACTGCTTGCCCTTCAACAAGTTTTCTTAGAAGAGCGTAGTGTTTTACTAGCGGCATTTCGGACGGAGCTGACAGCTCTAGGTACTACAGATGCAGTTGGCTTACTAAACTGTTTGGAACAGAGAATTCAAGAACAGGTATAATGAAATTTCATTTTAATAGAAATAAGGAAATGACTATTAATTTTAGAGTCTTAATTTAAGTATGAAGGTTAAGATTTTAATAGGATCCACTATGAATTTTTTTTTTTAATTATTGTAACTGTTTTAACATGTTAGAAAGTAAGAAAGACTGAAAGTTAAAGAGCTGGTTTTCTAACCTAGGAAATTAGAAAAAGAGCAACAAAATAATCCCAAACTAATTTGAGAGAGTAAATTCTCATTATTTGCACTGGTTATGTTCTATAAAGTTGCTCTGAACATTGAACAGTCATTGCTTCTAAGGGAAATACAAGGTTAGGTTCCTGTAAGCCTTTGGTCACAACATTTTCATCAATCAGTACATAACTTTGTCTATATGTGATTCTATTTTAAGACATCTTATTTACTGTATATTATTGATTGATTAACCTTAAACACCACCAACAGCACTATAACTCATGCCTGAAAAAAACTTGTCTGACACATATATTTTCTCCTTAAGGCACATCGCAGCCTTCTCATACTTAGGAACACCATAAAGCACTTCAGCACTACTTTTGGGGGCCATTCTAAACAGTGAAATCACAAATAAAAAGCACAAAAATTTGAAACATCACTAAATACTCTGTAAAAAGGGCATTTGACTTTAGCTGGGGACATCCACATTGGACCATTTAAATTTTCTGCTGCTCTATGCATTTCTGTGAAAGACCATGAAAGCAACACAACAATGAATTTGGGAGTTACAAATAAATTTTAGTGAGAAGGCAAATCTGCAAATATGGAATCAGAATAATGAGGATTCCCGTTAATGAAGAAAAAGGCATCAATAGATACATTGTTACAATAAGATAAAATGTTAAAAGTTGGACATTTGAACTTTTCTGAAGAATTGGTTAAGCAAAATGATAAAGCACACATTTTTAAAGTTAGGAATGAACTGAAGATATAGTTGAGATATAAAAATGATAGAATATTATGAATAATTTCATGAGAATAAACAAACACCTGGGTGAAATGGACAGATTTCCTTAAAAAAAAAAATCACTTATGAAAACTCTTTCATTAAGAAACAGAAAACCTCCAAAGACCTATTACTAGTAACAGAATCAAATCAATAGTTAAAAATCTACTATAATACTTAACACCCAGATCTTGTTTTTTAATATATTCTCCACTGAAAAGAACTAGGACTTCCTGCAGAACTGGTGATTTTAGGGATGGATCAGGGAAAGTACAAGGTGAGCCTGGAAC
Source organism: Macaca nemestrina (assembly GCF_043159975.1). NCBI lineage: Eukaryota > Metazoa > Chordata > Mammalia > Primates > Cercopithecidae > Macaca > Macaca nemestrina. The sequence continues at coordinate 71,663,148 of NC_092128.1, forward strand.
ATCTTGTTTTGCTGACAAGTAAGGAATTGTTCAAAGAATAAAGGGAACATGTCGAAAGGTCACAGAAGCCAGCTTAAAGGAGCTCCAACTGGCCAAATTCTAGAAAAATTTAAACATTATACTAAATGATAGTAACAAATTATAAGCCAAAGAGTGAAATAAGAATTCATGAGACCATACTGATATAAATAAATAAATATATAAATATATAAATAAATAAATAGTATTACCATGGAATGACAGCTAGTAAATGTAGAAGGAACAATGAAAGGAAATTACCCTTTATTAAACACTATATTATTAAATCACTCTTTATTAAACACTATTCAAGTAATAGTTTGCAATGGGTGCTAAAATTATTGTGAAAAGGTTTGATAAGAAACTGTATTTACATAATCTCAAAGTAAATCCCCAGAAAATATTCTTTAATTACCAGGGAAAACCAGTAACTTTGCAGTGGAGAAACCTTGCAGATACCACCTTAACCAAGTGATCAGAATGACTATTACCAGTAATGGTATAGACATCATACAGTTCCTAATATGAAGGGCACAGTGCCACTTTCACAGTATTTTTGTCAAATAAATATTCATAGTCCACTCTTGGGGAAATGTCAGACCAAAACAAATTGAGAACACTACATCTATCAAAATAAAAAATAGTGACACCAAGTACTGGTGAGGAAGAAAAGAAACTGTCTCATACATTGCTGGTAGGATTGTAAAATGGGAGGGCAATAGCCAAAAACTGGAAACATCCTAAATGTCCTTTGACAGAAGAATGGATGGACAAACTGTGGTACATCCATACAATGAAATATTACTCAGCAATTAAAAAGAAACAAACTGTTTATGCCTGCAACCATTTGTATGCTATATAATGCTCTTAAAATGACAAAATTATAGTAATAAAGATCAGTGGTTGACAGGGGTTAGGGTTAGGGAGAGAGTATGACTATAGAGGGGTTTCTTTGTGGTGATAAAACAGTTGGTATTCTGATGGTAGTGGTGGTTACACGAACCTGTCTGTACCTATGATCAAATTTTGTAGAATTACACACCAGGAAAATTAATGACTGCATGTGAACACTAATGAAATCTGAATAATTCCTATAGTTTAGTATTGTACTAATACCATTTTCCTGGTTTTGATAATATACTATGGTAATGCAAGATGGTATCACTGGGAAAAGCTGGCTAACAGATACATGGGAACTTTAGCTTAAATTAATCAAAATAAAAAGTGTTTTAAAATTGAGGAACATACAACAAAATAGCCTGTAGTCTTCAAAAATTCAAAGTCATGAAAGACAAAGAAAGACTTAGGAATATCACTTTTTTTCTTTTTGCTGTGAAGCACATTTCACAAAATTTGAATGGGCTCTGTACATCACATAATAGTATTGTAGTAATGTTAATTCTACTTTCGCTAATTGTAGTTATGTATGTAAAGAATGTTCTTGTTTTAAGGAAATACAGTCTCGTATTTAGAGGTAAAGGAGCATTTGTCTGCAGCATATCCTCATACATTTTGGAAAGGAAAAATAAGAAAAATTTTTTAAAAAGAAAATTTTAGTATGTGTGTTCCATTCATTCTTCTTCAGATTTCTTGGTTGTTAATTGTATTGCCTTTACATCTCTCGTCACTTGATGTTTACCTTCCTTTGTTACAGGGTGTTGAATATCAAGCAGCTATGGAATACCTGCAGAAAGCAGATAGAAGGAGTTTGTTATCTGAAATTCAGGCACTGCATGCACAAATGAATGGCAGGAAAATTACTCTGAAAAGAGAACAAGAGAATGAGAAATCAAGCCAAGGTATGTTGTATGACAAGCTCGTATGGTTACATAAATAGGTGAAAAGATTTCACTTTGTTTTCTTTCTTATTATTATTAAGTTAAAACATATTTTCTGTCACATTTCCTTCTCATTCTCATAATGTTAAGGATACAATCTATATTAATTACTCTAGGATCTAATTGGTTGTAGACAGCTATGTTGACTTTAAAATAAACTGCTATTCCCCTAATCAGGTTAAGCCCATTGGGTTCATTCTTTTTCTTTATTTTAGAGCTGTCTGTTAAGAAAACAGTCTTTCCAGTCATAAAACAGAAAATACTCTTTCGAGGAAAATCCACCGTGCATATAACTAATTCCTTTTTAATCCTTTTTTAAAAATTGTGAGCCATAACATACAGAAAATTACAAATTGCAAATATGCCTTATGACACATTATTAAATGAGTATCTATGGAAACATCACCCATGTGAATATAGCCAGTATCCCGAAAGCCCCTTCTCCCAAGCATATGCTCCTCTGAGTAACTTAGAGGTAATCATAGTTCTGATTTTTCTTTAGTTTTACTACCTATTTATATATTCCTAAAACATGTAAGTTTCAAGTTTTTCCTGTTCTTGAACTTTATCAATCTGTATGTGTTTTTTATCTTGTTTCTTTCACCTCTCTGTAACATTCTTCCAACATTCCTCCAAGTTACTGCATTTTTCAAGTTACTGCATTCTTCCAAATTAGTAGTAGAACATTCTTCCAAGTTACTGCATTTATCTCTAGTTCATTCATCCTTGTTACTCCATAACTCTGTAACCCTGTGTAGGGCCAGGCGCAGTGGCTCACACCTGTAATCCCAGCACTTTGGGAGGCTGACATGGGTGGATCACGAGGTCAGGAGTTCAAGACCTGCCTGGCCAAGGTGGTGAAACCCTGTCTCTATTAAAAATACAAAAAGTAGCCAGGCATGGTGGCAGGCGCCTGTAATACCAGTCACTCAGGAGGCAGAGGCAGAGAATTGCTTGAACCCAGAAAGTGGAGGTTGCAGTGAGCTACAATCGCTCCACTGCACTCCAGCCTGGATGACAGAGCAAGACTCCGTCTCAAAAAAAAAAAAAAGAATTCCCTGTATAGATATTCCAAAATTTATATATCCATTCTATTAATATGAGCATTTGGATTGTTTCTACTTTTTAGCTGTTTAACTATCAATGCTATTATAAACATTGTTGTATAGTGTTTCTGCTACATATGTGCATTCTTCTTCTCAGTATGTAACTAAGAGTAGAATTGCTGGGTCATGGAATGCCTATCTTAGATAACTTCAAACGATTTTCCTTCATGGTCATATTAGTTTATACACTTACTAGCAGTATATGAGAGTTACGTTGCTTCACATCTTTGCCAACAGCTGGTATAGTCAGACTACTGTTGCCAATCTGCTGGGTGTGCAGTGGATTTTTATTGTGGTTTTAATTGGCTGTTCTCTAATTTCTGAAGTGTTTAGTCCTTTTTCATATGGTAATTGGCTAGTTTGCTTTTTATTTTTGTGATATGCTCGTTTAGGTACTTTTTGATAAGAGTGTCTGATCTTTTAAATTGAGCTACAGATGGAAATCATTAGAAAGTAAAGTGAAATCTAATTTTCATCATCTCCACTGAGGACACATGGCTGTGTGTTCAGCAATTTTGTTTCATGTACTGGTAGAAACATGTATCCTTTTGGAAATTTTGAAGGTCACAGCATGGTCTCACATTGGTCATTAAAAAGCTGAAGCAGGCTGGGCACAGTGGTTCACGCCTGTAATCCCAGCACTTTGGGAAGCCAAGGCGGAAGGATCACCAGGTCAGGAGTTCGAGACCAGCCTGTCCAACATGGTGAAACCCTGTCTCTACTGAAAATACAAAAATTAGCTGGGCATGGTGGTGGGTGCCTGTAATCCCAGCTACTGGGGAGGTTGAGGCAGGAGAATCGTTTGAACCCGGGAGGTGGAGGTTGCAGTGAGTCGGGATTGCGCCATTGCACTCCAGCCTGGGCTACAGGGCAAGAGTGTCTCAAAAAAATAAAAGCTAAAGCATTCTTATCACTGAGTTTAAGAAGGAAAAAAAAACGAAAGCAAGTTAAAATTACTTCAGAAAAAAGAGTCATAATGAGATAAACATATCACTTTAAATGTAGGCTTAATTGAAGATGCCTTTTAGAGATTAATATTGTTTTACTTAGGTTAAATAGAACACCATTGAAAGCTTAATTAATGTCACAGATTCACATTTATGTAAATCCTTAACCTCTAAAGTTTTTAGAAGCCTTAATTAAACATGATTGATTATCATCTAAAGCTAATGTTATTTCTGTCTCCTAACATCACTAATATGAATTGTAATGTGAATTGTTGAACTTTGATAGTATTTTTTAAGTTAAAAATCCTTTTCTTATTAGAGTAGTATAGTATTACATATTTATGGTGGAATACAGAAAAGAATAGAGTGAAAATCATTCCTTGAATCACCTAAATCCTATAATGACTACCTAACAGCTGGGTAAATATGTCTCCAGACCTTTTCAATGTGCCTGTGTACATAAGTTTATATTTTTCATAAAAAAGGAATCCTGATACATATTTTATAACATGCCTTTTTTTTTTTTTCATTTAACATGCTGAGGGATTTAAATTTTTCAGTTTGTTTTTATTGTAGCAAACATGTAGCAAGAGTTTGGTTGGCCTTTAATGGATAAAAGGACAGTATCCAAAGTGGGGTTTGGATTTCCCACTTCTGGGAACAGAGTCATATTAAAGTTCCGAGGGACTCTCTGCAAAGGGGTGCTGAACAAAAGAAATAAGCAGTGCTCATCATTGTAGTCAGTTACTTGGGAAATTCCTGCAAGTACTTTGTGTGGCAAGTACTTTGTGTGGGTATCAAAAAATCTTTGGAATTTTTTAAAGTACGTTGTTGAAATTCTGAATGTACAAATATGAGTTCCATTTAAAGTTTTTTTTTAATTTTAAATCTTGCATCCATTAATGTATTGTGTTAAACTTTTATCCTTATGTATTTATAGTTCTGAAATCTTGGCCAATAGCACTGTGAGGAAAACATGCCTGAAATTTATTTTTATATATTACCAACTCTTTTTGTTTGTTTTTTTGAGACAGGGTCTCACTCTGTCACCGAGGCTGGAGTACAGTGGCATGGTCTCAGCTCCTTGCAACCTCCACCTCCTGAGCTCAAGCAGTCCTCCCACCTCAGCCTTCTGAGTAGATGGGACTACAGGCACATGCCAGCACACCCAGCTGATTTTTGTATTTTTAGTAGAGACAGAATTTCACCATGTTGCCCAGGCTGGTTTTGAACTCCTGGCCTTAAGCAGTCCTCCCTCCCACCTCAGCCTCACAAAGTGCTGGGATTACAGGTATGAGCCACCATGCCTGTACTGCATTACCAACTCTTGGGATTATAATTTTTCATGTTTCCTTTGAAGTAATCTCCTAAACTACAAATCAGTTCTTATCAACAAATATTTATAAACCAAATATGAGTTGCTTGATTATGTTTTAAATATTAATCATGTTCTGTGTAGAACTCTTGGAATATAATATACAGCAGAAGCAGTCTCAAATGCTGGAGATGCAAGTGGAGCTCAGCAGTATGAAAGACAGAGCAACGGAACTGCAGGAGCAGCTGAGTTCTGAGAAAATGGTGGTGGCTGAACTGAGGAGTGAGCTTGCACAAACTAAACTGGAACTAGAAACAACACTCAAGGCACAGCATAAACACCTAAAGGAATTGGAGGCTTTCAGGTGTGCCAGGCTTCCTTATTATAAACATGTTACAAGGAATGGGAGTAATTTGTCATAAACACTGTGCAAATATATAACACACATGATATTTAAATACCATGCAATATAACATGCATGATGTTTAAATAGCATGCAACTGTTTTTTTCAAGGAAAAACTATAATAGAAAAAAAACTAAATTTTCCCAAATGATGAACTTATAACATATTCTCTACTGTGACTTCAGTTCTGTGTGAGACTTGTATGAGATATATTTTGACTTTGACCTTTATTTTACCATCAGCCAATTTGAAGTGATATTTATGAATGCAGTAGAATTCATGATTGAGTGAGCTGAAATATGCAAAATATTTGAAGAGACAGTGCTTGTTAAAAGAATATATTTGTTGATACAAATACTGCGATAATCTGTTGCCAAAGACACATTATAACTAGTCGTTTTTATATTGAACATTAGCTTCACACACAAATAGACATGGTGATTACCATGTTCAGTAAAAGACAAAAAATTTATTTACTTTTTATTTATTTATTCTATTTTTTATTTATTTAATTGTCTTGAGACGGAGTCTCACTCTGTCGCCCAGACTGGAGTGCAGTGGTGTGATTCCAGCTCACTGCAAGTTCCACCACCTGGGTTCAAGCGATTCTCCTGCCTCAGCCTCCTGAGTGGCTGGGATTATAGGCACCCACCAGTATGCCCAGCTAATTTTTGTATTTTCAATAGAAATTGAGTTTCACCATGTTGGCCAAGCTGGTCTCGAACTCCTGACCTCAGGTAACCCACCCACCTCAGCCTCCCAAAGTGCAGGGATTACAGGTGTGAGCTGCCATGCCCAGCCAAAATTTTTATTAATACTATTTTGTAACAATAAATTGCATAGTTGTTTGCATTGATAATTAATAACTAATAATTGTAGTACTAGAAACAGTTAATTTGAAGCCAGGTGTGGTGACTAATGCCTGTAATCCCAGCACTTTGGGAGGCCGAGGCGGGTGGATCACCTGAGGTCAGGAATTTGAGACCAGCCTGGCCAACATAGTGAAACCCCGTCTCTACTAAAAATACAAAAAATTAACCGGGTATGCTGTCGTACATCTGTAATCCCAGCTACTTGGGAGGGTGAGGAAGGAGGACCACTTGAACCCAGGAGGCGGAGGTTGCAGTGAGTCAAGATTGCGCCATTGCACGCCATCCTGGGTGACAAGAGGGAAACTCTGTCTCAAAAAAAAAAAAAACAGGACCAGGCGCGGTGGCTCACGCCTGTAAATCCAGCACTTTGAGAGGCCCAGGCAGGCAGATCATGAGGTCAAGAGATTGAGACCATCCTGGCCAACATGATGAAACTCCATCTCTACTGAAAATACAAAAATTGGCCGGGCGCGGTGGCTCAAGCCTGTAATCCCAGCACTTTGGGAGGTCAAGACGGGCGGATCACGAGGTCAGGAGATCGAGACCATCCTGGCTAACACAGTGAAACCCCGTCTCTACTAAAAATACAAAAAAAACTAGCCGGGCGTGGTGGCGGGTGCCTGTAGTCCCAGCTACTCGGGAGGCTGAGGCCGGAGAATGGCGTAAACCCGGGAGGCGGAGCTTGCAGTGAGCTGAGATCCGGCCACTGCACTCCAGCCTGGGCGGCAGAGCGAGACTCCGTCTCAAAAAAAAAAAAAGAAAATACAAAAATTAGTTGGGCATGGTGGTGTGCGCCTGTAGTCCCAGCTACTTGGGAGGCTGAGGGAGGAAAATTGGTTTAACCCGGGAGGTGGAGGTTGCAGTGAGCCAAGATGACACTACTGCACTCCATCCTGGCGACGGAGCAAGACTCAGTCTCAAAACAAAAAAAAGAGAAAGAGTTAATTTGAAATGAACCCCAGTCAAGAATCTTTAATAGTTTCTATTTTCCTCTTAGCTAGCATATTATATGCCTCAGCTTATCAGTGGAAGCTGTTTTTCTCTCTCTCATTATATGCTTCATCAACATAGCTTTATGGAAGTTCATTTGTCTTTCTGACTTAGGTTGGAAGTTAAAGATAAGACAGATGAAGTACATTTGCTTAATGACACATTAGCAAGTGAACAGAAAAAATCAAGAGAGCTCCAATGGGCTTTGGAGAAAGAGAAAGCGAAGTTGGGACACAGTGAAGAACGGGATAAAGAAGAACTTGAGGTACTGTTATCTTTGTCTTTAAATGTCTCTGGAAAATCCAGAATGATAGAAGAGAGTCTTGAGACTTTCCTCCATCTAAAATGTCAACCTTAGACTTCTTAATAAGATGCGGTAAGTTGTTCACTTAGGCATTCAATACTATATAATGTTATCTAAACAATATTATGAGGAAATGCTAATGGAATGGTGATTGGTTTGTTTGTTAGTTTGTTTTGCTACATCCAAAGATGCATATAGACTGCTCTTCTGCAACATGTTTTGGTCATGTGAATTGGTACACAGAGATAAACATGGCAATCCTGTCAGTTTAATACAGAAGTAGTTTTGGTTCCTGTTTTCTCCTAGGGAAGAGGAACAGGGATACTTTTCTGGATCCCTCACTGCTTAAGAACATTTAAAGTGAACATTGGCCCCTTTCAGAGAGACACACCCCTGCTTTGCAAGGCTCTCAGCTCAAGGCAGGTTGTACTACTACATGCAGTATCTACTTTTAATAGAGATGGAGTTGTCTCATTGGCTCAGAGCTCTTCTAGCCACTTAAATGTATGCTGCTTCATTACTTAGTGAGGTTAAGATTTTTTGAGAAAAGTATTTTACCCTTCTTTTGTTTATATTTCATGATTTTGCACTAACTACTGAACATTTAAGTTAATAAACTAAATCAGTTCTATTTTCTAATACAGATACTATCAGCATAGTATTAACAAAGGCATGGTTGTATACTTATAAAGGTTTTTTTTGTTTTGTTTTGTTTTTTTGAGTCAAAGTCTCGCTCTGTTGCCCACCCTGGAGGGCAGTGTGGCGTAATCTAGGCTCACTGCAACTTCCACCTCCCAGGTTCAAGCGATTCTCCTGCCTCAGCCTCCCAAGTAGCTGGGACTACAGGCATGTGCCACTGCACCCAGTTAATTTTTTGTATTTTTAGTAGAGACGTAGAGACAGGGTTTCACCATGTTGGCCAGGCTGGTCTTGAACTCTTGACCTCAGGTGATCTGCCCTCCTCGGCCTCCCAAAGTGCTGGGATTACAGGCGTGAGCCACCATGCCTGGCCAAGTATTTGTAATAATACTAACAAGTTCTTAAATTTGACTTTCTCATACCAGGATCTGAAGTTTTCACTTGAGAGTCAGAAACAAAGGAATCTTCAGCTAAATCTACTTTTGGAACAACAGAAACAACTACTGGACGAATCCCAGCAAAAAATAGAATCACAGAGAATGCTATATGATGCCCAGTTGTCAGAAGAACACGGTCGAAACTTAGAGCTTCAAGTACTTCTTGAATCTGAGAAAGTTCGAATTCGGGAAATGAGTAGTACCCTAGATAGGGAGCGGGAATTGCACGCACAGCTGCAGAGCAATGATGGTACTGGGCAGTCTCGGCCATCCTTGCCCTCAGAGGACCTACTGAAAGAGCTGCAGAAACAGCTAGAGGAAAAACACAGTCGCATAGTAGAACTGTTAAATGAGACTGAAAAATATAAACTGGATTCTTTGCAAACACGACAGCAAATGGAAAAAGATAGGCAGGTTCATAGGAAAACACTGCAGACAGAACAAGAGGCCAACACTGAGGGACAGAAAAAAATGCATGAGCTCCAGTCCAAAGTGGAAGATCTTCAGCGCCAGCTGGAAGAGAAAAGACAACAAGTTTATAAGTTAGACCTTGAAGGACAGAGACTACAAGGAATCATGCAGGAATTCCAGAAGCAAGAACTAGAACGAGAAGAAAAACGAGAAAGTAGAAGAATTCTGTATCAGAACCTTAATGAGGTAAACTGACAGTTTCTTTTTAGATATTTTTAAGGTAAGTACTGCAGCCCTTTGATCATTAAATTTTGATATTGGATTAAATTACTTAAATAACTGTTTGTAAATCACCTAAAAATGAAATATATAGACGTTTGTTGGATATAAACAATAATTGTGTTCCCTTAAGATAGACTGTGATATGCTCTTCACTTATAATTATTGTTTTCTTATTCTGTCCAAAATTGCCAGCCAGCCACGTGGAACTTAACCAGTGATCGAACTAGAAATTGGGTTCTTCAACAGAAAATAGAAGGAGAAACAAAGGAATCAAACTACGCTAAATTGATTGAAATGAATGGAGGAGGAACCGGCTGTAATCATGAATTAGAAATGAGCAGACAAAAGCTTCAATGTGTAGCTTCAAAACTACAGGTTCTAGCCCAGAAAGCCTCTAAGAGGTTAGACTTTTCTGCCTGATCTTTGGGAAAGCAGCATTCTTAGGCTGGGTAGACCCCATGCCTCTTTGACAGCTAGCCAAGGGTGGGGAATTGAAATTTTAAAGGTAATGCATGTTTGCATTAGGAGGTGATATTCTTTAACAGAACTCAAATGTCTGAAAATAACTATCTAACACTTTGACCCAGGGAAGAGAGCACAGTATATAAGGGAGAAGTGATAGGTGAAGTAGAACGTCGCCTGCTCTGTAATGTTTGTGGTAGTAAACACCCCCAATTGAGAAGGTATGTTTTGACTTTTTGTCTTTTTCTTAAAGACTACAGTTTGAAATAGCAGATGATGAAGATTTCATTTGGGTTCAGGAAAATATTGATGAAATTATTTTACAACTACAGAAATTAATTGGCCAACAAGGTGAAGAGGTAATACTTTTTAAAAGTTATTTCGGAAGCATTGAGAGCAAAGATTTAATAGAAACTGAATCATTTGAAATTTGCAGCATATTGTTTATACTCTTTATAGAGTTTTATTTGTATCTTTTCATTTATTTTAAATATGAGTAATAATGCTTGCTTTCCCCCAAGAGAAGATAATGAAGGCTTGTGGGGGAAGTTAGCTTTCATTATTGTTACTGAATAATTATGTTGACCTTTTGCCGTATGGAGACAAGCTTCCTGAAAGAGTGATCTAGCTTCTATCCTCTCTACTCCGTGAAACACCCTTAGACGCCTACCAGTGTCTAAACAATTGACTAATCTGGTGAATCTTTTCAGTCTTTTTCTTGACTTCTTTGTAGCATTTGATACTTTTGATCTCTTTTATTTTCTTAAGACCTTCTCTTTCCTTGCGTGTCATGTCAGTATTCTAACATTTCTTCTGCTTCTTTCATCAGTTACCTTTATGGTTCCTCTTCCTACCCTCTTCCTTCTTTTCTGTAACCTATAACTATGAAAGCTCACACAGTCCAACACCCTGAGCTCTCACTAGACTTATTATTAAACAAATACTTATATTGAACACTTACTGTGTGCCAGATAAGTGCCAGATAGGTTCTGGAGATACAGTGAACAAATCTGACTAAAACCTCACCCTTATGGAGCTTATCTTTAGTGGACTGTGGTTCTAGTCTAAACCTCTGTCCTGTGTTCCAGGCTTATATTTTCTTTTTTGTTTTGTTTTTTGAGATGGAGTCTTACTCTGTCACCCAGGCTGGAGTGCAGTGGCGCAATCTCAACTCACTGCAACCTCTGCTTCCTGGGTTCACTCCATTCTCCTGCCTCAGCCTCCCGAATAGCTGGGACTATAGGCACTCGCCAGTAGGCCCGGCTAATTTTTTGTATTCTTTAGTAGAGATGGGGTTTCACTGTGTTAGCCAGGATGGTCTCAATCTCCTGACCTCATAATCCGCCCGCCTCGGCCTCCTAAAGTGCTGGGATTACAGCCGTGAGCCACCGCGCCCGGCCCAGGCTTATATTTTCAGTTAGTTACTAGACATTTTTCCTTAGGGAAATGTACCCCATAGTGACCCTATAGGAACCTCACAGGCACATTCCAAACTGAACACCGTCTTCCCTTTCTCCTTCCTGCTCCAGACCCTCATTTCTAGTCATGATACCGCCCAGTTTAGAAAGCTGGAAGTCACCATAGACCACTTTCCTTCACCCTTCCCTGCACGTCTAGATAGTCACTAAGTCCTGTCCCTCTTATCTTCTAAATACCTCTCCCACACACCCTTTACTTTCTGTCCCTTAGGCATTGCCTCCATTCAGGCTTTCAGCATTTCTTACCTGGCTGTTGAAACAACTTGCTGATAGGTCTACCTGACACGAAGATATCTTCCCTAATTTCCCCTGCTTTGTACATTACTACCAAAGGAATTTTTCCAACACATAAATTTTGTGTCGTATTTTTGCATCAAGCCTTTCATGACTCTCCATTGCCTACATTTAGGTCTGTTATTCATAAAGTAAAGCAATCTAGACTTAACAGGCAACCTACAACACCCCGAAAGGAATACACACTCGCTCAAGCCTGTGCGCCTTTTGCTTAATGTGCCCTTATCTTTTCTGCCTGGTAAATATCTACCTATTACTGAAGACTCAACTCAAGCACCAATTCATGAACTTTGTTGCTCTCGGTGCCTATTCACCCTTTATATGCATTATTCACATCCATTTGTGCTTAAGTGACCTTACACCATTTTATTTTTCCAGCCCAGCTTGGTGTCCCCAAGTACTTCTTGTGGCTCCTTGACTGAAAGATTACTGAGACAAAATGCTGAGCTGACAGGGCATATCAGTCAACTGACTGAAGAGAAGAATGACTTAAGGAACATGGTTATGAAGCTGGAAGAGCAGATCAGGTGGTATCGACAGACAGGAGCTGGTAGAGATAATGTATGTCCATTTTTAGCATCTCCATATATGAGAATTCGTGCATGCTTATCATTTCTGCTATCTAGTTCAAGTTTTAATCCTGTTAATGTAAAACTATCACATACCTGATTCTTAGTAGGATCTGTAGAAAATTTTATAGGGATGACAATAATAATATTACTATTACTACTAAGTTACTAATAATTACTGTTATTTATTGGAAACCATCTCTGTACTCGACTCTGGGTTGTATACATAAAGAATGTCTAATCGGCATCCACCTTATACCTGAGAAAACTGAACTGAAGTCGTAGTCAAACCAAGATACATGTATCTCCAAAGCCAGATACTTTGCTACCTAGGCAACAACAACAGATACACAAAATGTTCAAATGTGAATCCTGACTGTTCTCTTCGGTTACTTATCAGTCATTGTGTTCATGACTCAAATAGAAGGTGCTGTTAAATTATGTCTTTCAGTCTGATAAATTACGCTGAGAATTTACTTAAAATTTTTCCATTTAAAAACAGGTATAAAATTAATTGCTAGTTTCCATAATCACCCAATATAAAGATAGAAAAGACCTGTAAGACAACTGTATGGTTAAATACATGATAACACATTTATGTGCCTTTTATAGAAATCCACTTATTATGTACATACTGGCTTGTTTTTTTCCCACTTCTCCAATACACTATTTCAGGCACAGGCTCAAAATTTGGACCCAAATGGTCTGTTAGGTCTCTTGATGTTTTTAGTTCAAAGCTCTGCTAATCTGCTAAACCTTCCCTGTGGCCAGGCTTTCTCAAGGACTTTTAGTTGTAAAACTAATGTATTTAGCAAAGGACCATGTACTTAGAGTTAGTGTATATGCATAATGTCAATTGAGATTGGCTTTGAACTTTGTCTAGGTGGGGTCAGAAAGTTGAGACGGCACCATCATTGAGCTATCTTTAATATGTTTAGCTCAGACTTTTCTTCAGAGACTTGTTCTTAAAAATCATGTAAGTAGTCTGTGGTCTTTGCAGTCTTCCAGGTTTTCATTGAATGGTGGTGCCAACATTGAAGCCATCATTGCCTCTGAAAAAGAGGTATGGAACAGAGAAAAATTGACTCTCCAGAAATCTTTGAAAAGGGCAGAGGCTGAAGTATACAAACTGAAAGCTGAACTAAGAAATGACTCTTTACTTCAAACTCTAAGCCCTGATTCTGAACATGTCACTTTAAAGGTAGGAGACATCTCCCATCTAAACATCACAGTTTGTTCTATGTTTTTGCCTTCTTTCATCTCTCACTGACCTTAAATAAATAGACTAAAGAAATTTAGGGCCGGGCACAGTGGCTCACGCCTGTAATCCCAGCACTTTGGGAGGCCAAGATGCGCGGATCACGAGGTCAGGAGATTAAAACTATCCTGGCTAACATGGTGAAACCCCGTCTCTACCAAAAATACAAAAACAAAAAAAATTAGCCGGGTGTGGTGGTGGGCACCTGTAGTCCCAGCTACTCAGGAGGCTGAGGCAGGAGAATGACATGAACCTGGGAGGCAGAGCTTGCAGTGAGCCGAGATTGCGCCACTGCACTCCAGCCTGGGTGACAGAGTGAGACTCCGTCTCAAAAAAAAAAAAAAAAAATAGATGGTATTCAGGTTTTGTCTCTAGGTCTCTTTATTCAGTCTTTGTCATGAATGCAGGTCACAGAGGTTTGTGGAAAGGCATGCCCAGGACTGGGACCAGATTAACCTCTATTAATGGTCACAGTGACAGCATCCTGGGCTCGTGGTTCCACTTTCCCTGGTTTCATCCCTAATAGACCAAAAGAATGTTATATGTAAGAGCATCATACTCTGTAAAATGGTAAGCCCTCTGAAAGCCTCCCTAGTGACTAATAATGAATGTTGTTAAAACTACCTTAATCAGTCAACATAAAATTCAAAACATAAAGAAAAACTTTTGGAACATTTATTCCAGTTTATGACTCTGAAGGGATAGAAAACATTAACATTTAAAAAGTTAGATTAGGCCAGGCACGGTGGCTCACACCTGTAATCCCAGCACTTTGGGAGGCCGAGGTGGGTGGATTACTGAGGTCAGGAGTTTGAGATCAGCCTGGCCAACATGGTGAAATCCCATCTGTACTAGAAATACAAAAACTAGCCAGGCATGGTGGTGGGTGCCTGTAATCCCACCTACTTAGGAGGCTGAGGTAGGAGAATTGCTTGAACCCGGGAGACGGAGGTTGCAGTGAGCCGAGATCACGCCACTGCACTCTAGCCTGGGTGAGAGAGTGAGACTCCATCTCATAAATAAATAAATAAATAAATACATTAGTGACCCTAATGAAAATAGCTCTGTACAATTAAAAAAAGAAAAAAAAAAAAAAGATGAAATTGGGATGACAAAAATATTTGCAATTAATATTATTAATGAGGGCTAAATCCTAAAAGAAGAAGTCTAACTATTACTATTCAGACTCCATTGACTAAAAGAGGCAAAAGTGTAAAGCTTAGTTAATTTATCTTAAATTTCACCTTTGCTGATAAAGTAGAAAACAGTGATAGGATACCTGCCATTTTATTACTACTACTATTACTACTACTACTACTACTACTGCTACTTGTTAAAATCTAGGTTATTTTCCCCTGGAGAGCAGGTTGAATGTTTTCTTAATGTCTTTATGTTCTTCTCTTCCTTAAATATAGAGAATTTATGGCAAATACTTGAGGGCAGAAAGTTTTCGAAAGGCTCTCATTTACCAGAAGAAATATCTGCTGCTGTTACTGGGTGGGTTCCAGGAATGTGAAGATGCCACTTTGGCCCTGCTTGCCCGGATGGGGGGGCAGCCAGCTTTCACGGATCTAGAGGTGATCACCAATCGCCCAAAGGGCTTCACCAGGTTTCGGTCAGCCGTCAGAGTATCCATTGCAATTTCCAGGTGAAGAACTTGAAGGAAAATGCATTTTACTAATAGACTCTCTCAAAGGATTAGTTCTTTTTAATTCTCCCTCTATTCTTTTCTGGTTATACTCTATATTTGTATAGTAGGCGGTATGGTGCCATCACTGAAGCATGTCTGCTTTGTTTTTCTAGGTTTTCATTCAGCAGGAATAGTGGCAGGGTATGTGTAGACTATGAAAAGGGCCTTCCTAGGTCCAGGAAGCTGGTGACTCAGAGCTGGCCTATCCAGTCAGGGTTGCCTTTTAGAAAACAATCTGGACCAGGCACAGTGCCTCATGCCTGTAATCCCAGCACTTTGGGAAGCCAAGGCGGAAAAATCACAAGGTCAGAAGATCAAGACCAGCCTGGCCAACATGGTAAAACCCTGTCTCTACTAAAAAAACAAAAAATTAGCTGGGCATAGTGGCAGGTGCCTATAGTCCCAGCTACTCAGAGTGAGACTCTGTCAAAAAAAAGAAAAAGAAAAAGGCCGGGTGTGGTGGCTCACATCTGTAATTCCAGCACTTTGGGAGGCCAAGGCAGGCGGATCCACAAGGTCAGGAGATCGAGACCATTGTGGCTATGCTGAAACCTCATCTCTACTAAAAATACAAAAAAAATTAGCCAGGCATGGTGGCAGGCGCCTGTAGTCCCAGCTACTTGGGAGGCTGAGGCAGGACAATGGCGTGAACCCAGGAGGCGGAGCTTGCAGTGAGCCAAGATTGCACCACTGTACTCCAACCTGGGCGACAGAAGGAGACTCCATCTCAAAAAAAAAAAAAATCTGAATAAGCCCCTGAACAAGCTCACACATGTAAAAAAAAGATTATAACATTTAAAAATGTGCTTGACAAATTACTTCTTAGGCCGGCATACATTCATTTTCTTCATTGCTAAGATAACCCAGTTTTGGTGCCCAGCTATGGAAGGTCCTTTCCTAACTGCATTCAAGTCAGAGGTTAGCCTTTAGGGCGTTGGATTTTTGCTAGTGCTTTTGTTGTTCTTTCTCTAGTAATCCCAAGCAAAGAACTCTGGTATTCATTCTGTCTGTGATTGACATGCAGCCAAGACTCAAACTACTTTGAGGACCTGGCCCACTACATTCTTCTGACCTGGTTATATGCATACAAACACCAAGGCTTCTCCATGCATCCCCCTCCCTTTTAGGAGGCAGACAGATCTTAAAGGAATTTTGCTTTTTAAAGTTCTTTCTGTCAGGTCACATCTGATGCTTCTTTAAGGAGTTTTACCCTTTTTTTCTTATTTATTTTTCTCTAAAAATATGGCACAATTTTTTAATTGGAAGCTGTCTGAGATCACCTGGTCTAGAATCTCATTCCACACTTGAGGAAACTGAGGCAGGGAGAGGTTACAAAGCCAGTAGTGATAGAGCTGGGACAACCAGCTCAGTCTCCCCAGTCTCATTCATGCTGGCTCTGGAAACAGGAACACAGGTTTTATCTTAGTGTGGGCCTCAGACCCTCCTTGCTTCTGATATTCCATATTGTAGTCTCCTGGTTTCATTTACTCTTTCTCACCTTTCATTTCCTTCATCACCTTGTATAGAGTTAAACCAGGGTAAGTGCTGGTAGATGCATTGATGAAAAAATAGTAATTCCTGCCTAAATACCTAAAGGCAGCTCACTTTCTAGTGGGGAAGACTAATATGCACAGAACTTAGAATATAATAAATAAATGGGAAGTCACAGGAGTTAGCTAGTAATTTTGATTAGAGGGATCTAGAGAGGCTTCATGAAAGCAATGTAGAAGTTGTTATTGACAAACTTCACTCTGCCCTGCTTTTTCTTATCCAAGATTATGTTTATCATATTTTGACCCTCCTAAGACGGAGCCTTGGAACTGATTCAAAATAAATCAAAACTGGTGCTCCAAAAGCTCCTTGGGCCATAATGGGGCAGGTGGTAACTTGCTGCACCTGGTTCATGAAGCTAACACTCCCATTCCTTTTGAAACCAACATTTTTTGTCCCTAATCAAAGGGACAAGAGCCTCACCCACCTTGCAGCATTCCCAGCACATTCTTATTGCCAATTTAAGGGTCTTTTTGTTCTCTTCTTATTTCATCTGCCCTTTATTCTCTATTCTCTTTTCATTACTTCTCACCCTTTCTTTGCCTACTTTTCCCATCTACTTTTGCCTTCCATCTCCTTGTACCCCATTTATCCCTCAAGCCAGAACCTGATGCTGATAGTATAAGAGACCTGTAATGCCTCTTGGGAAGGGGATAAGGGGATCTTGAATCCCTATTCCTCTGTTCCAGTTGATTTTGTCACAATGGGCATTGACATAGTTTAATTGGGCAATCGTGAAATTTGACATATGTTCTATGTTCATATTTAAATGTATGATGTGATTTTTGTAGGAAGTATACATACTGTTTACATTATAGATGTGCTGTGAAATTTTATCTTGGAATCTTTTTTAGAATGAAATTTTTGGTTCGACGGTGGCATCGAGTCACAGGTTCTGGTTCCATCAATATTAACAGAGATGGCTTTGGACTGAATCAAGGTAAAGTCAAAATAGCATATTTTCTTATGTTTATGACTCTCTAAATCAGAGGTCCCCCACCCCCAGGCTATGGACCCATACTTGTCTGTGGCCTGTTAGGAACCAGGCCGCACAGCAGCAGGTGAGTGGCGGGGACTACTGCCCGAGCTCCACCTCCTGGCAGATCAGCCGTGGCATTAGATTCTCATAGGAGCACAGACCTTATTGTGAACTGCACATGTGAGGAATCTAGGTTGTGTGCTCCTTATGAGAATCTAACTAATGCCTGATGATCTGGGGTGGAACAGTTTCATCCAGAAACCATTCCGGCCCCTCTGGGTCCATGGAAAAATTGTCTTCCATGAAATGCGTCCCTGGTGCCAAAAAGGTTAGGGACTGCTGCTCTGAATTACTGCATGTGTAATACTTACCAAATAATGAATTCTGGAAACAATGTTTTCCAAAGACAAAGCCCTTATAACTGCCAAAACTAGGTAACTTCACTGTTTTTTAAAGAGGATAATAATAGCTGATTTTCATGGAGAACTTAGTCTGCACTGGGCCGTGCTCTTTTCATGTATTCTCCCAATCCTGTGATAGAAATACAGTTGTTACTATTCTCACTTTTAGATGAAAAACCGAGGCATGGAAAACACATGTCATTTGCCCCAGAATGGCCAGTAGGGAAGTGATGGAATCAGGACCAAACACTGGCAGTCTGGCTCCAGAGCCCATACTCTTCATAACTGCATTTAAGGCACTGGTTCAAGACAGGATTGCTGTTAGTCATATGGAATAATTATGAAGTTTTCATAATTTAACAATATTCAAACAGGTTTCTGAGTTTACCAAGAGGTTGTATAATAATGGTAACAGCTAAAATTCCTTCTCTCTACACCTAGAAGTGGAAACAAACTAGGGCTTGAACATTTCTGGCAATAAAGATGAGGTCCAAATCTGGGGAGCACACAGAGGTACAGAGGACACAGCATCCCTGTGCTGTGTATTCATAGTAAACCACCTTCACATACTCTACCAGGAGCTGAGCATCCGAGAGAGGGGAAATAGCTTTGGTACCCTACACAAAGTATTTTGAAATATCATTACACTGAAACAGCTGAAATTTGTACCATAATAAGTTGTGTTTTATTAAAAGTTAGCAAATCTTGATTTTAAGTCAATAGAATGGAATGTTTACATAGTCTAATATTTTTTATCCACATCATTTCCCACAAACCACACATACTCAGACACCCCTCACCTCTCATCTACTTAGAGCTAAGGTCTTTAAAAAAGAAAGTATGCCAATTAAATAATTTTCTTTGAGACATAATTCCAGGTATCAGAAATACTCATATTCAAAAGTAAACAAAATAACATTTGAAAGCCAAATTTTTGTTTGCACTGTTTCTCCTTTAGCAAGAATAGTAAGAAATGACTATAAATAGGAGATGGTATAATATAGTATAATAGTCTTTTGAGCAGTTATCTATTTTGTAGAAATTTTTTAAGGGCTTGGGATTTTATTTTTCTTTACAAGGAATATTTTGGGTTACTTTAGGTGCAGAAAAGACTGACTCATTTTTTCATTCTTCTGGTGGGCTGGAGCTATATGGAGAACCAAGACACACAACGTATCGCTCAAGATCAGATCTGGACTATATTAGGTCCCCTTTACCATTTCAGAATAGGTAAGAATTTGAGAAAACCTGCCTGGAATTGTTAAATGTATTCATATTTAACAGAGAAAAATGGACATTTTTAGGGCTTTGACTTCTTTGCATTGAGACAGACATCTTTGTTATATGTAATTTACATAATCTGACCAGGCATGGTGGCTCACACCTATAATCCCAGCACTTTGGGAGGCTGAGGTGGGCAGATCATGAGGTCAGGAGTTCAAGACCAGCTGGTTCGAGACCAGCCTGGCCAACATGGTGAAACCCTGTCTCTACTTAAAATACAAAAAAATTAGCCGGGCATGGTGGTGGGTGCTTGTTATCCCAGCTACTGGGGAGGCTGAGGCAGGAGAATCGCTTGAACTCAAGAGGCAAAGGTTGCAGTGAGCCGAGATTGCACCACTGCACTCTAGCCTGGGCAAAAAGCAAGACTTGGTTTCCAAAAAAATAATAATAATAATGCACATAATCTAAGGCTCAATGTAAAAATGTAAACACCAGTGTTTAAATTTGTAACTGATTTCCAAGGGTATAGCAAACAAAGCTGACCAAGTGTTATTTAGTATATGCTGTGATTAGATATTGGGAAAAGTATTGATTAAAATTGATAGTCTCTGACCATTATGAAAAGCTTAACAATCTTCATGACAAGATGCATTTATACATACCCAATTTATTGAGACCTCTGCCACAAGCATTGTATTGGACATTCTTATGTTGACTTAGTAGCATCTTTGAATTTATTGAAGAGTCGTCTCTTTCTCATCCCAAACTCCAAAGCTGAAGCTTAGGGGATATACATTATGTGTGTACAAGTGACCCACCTTTTTGGGGAAGGGAGTAGAGGCAGGTTGGTAACTTGTATGCATATTTCTGGATAACTTGATTCATGTACATATTTTTAATCCTTTAGGTACCCAGGCACTCCAGCTGATTTCATTCCTGGTTCTTTAGCATGTTCTCAGCTTCAGAATTACGATCCTGACAGAGCCCTAACAGATTATATCACTCGGCTGGAGGCACTGCAAAGACGACTTGGAACTATACAGTCAGGTGCTCTAAGTTTAACCACATCTTGGCAGCACCACAGTGCTAGACCCACAGCTCCCCTTTTTTTGAAATTCTTTCACACTCATCATTAGGATAATCAAAGCTTCCAGTTTAGTGCATGAGCTATTAAGTTAGCCAAAGCTTAAACTCTTGTAACCAGCAGAGAAACTGACTTTAAATAATTTAAGTGGGCCGGGCGCGGTGGCTCACGCCTGTAATCCCAGCACTTTGGTAGGCCGAGGCGGGCGGATCACAAGGTCAGGAGATCGAGACCACGGTGAAACCCCGTCTCTACTAAAAATACAAAAAAAAATTAGCCGGGCGCGGTTGTGGGCGCCTGTAGTCCCAGCTACTCGGGAGGCTGAGGCAGGAGAATGGCGTGAACCCGGGAGGCAGAGCTTGCAGTGAGCCGAGATCGCGCCACTGCACTCCAGCCTGGGCTGGGCGACAGCGAGACTCCGTCTCAAAAAAAAAAAAAAAAAAATAATAATAATAATAATAATTTAAGTGAAAATATGATTTATCACCCCAGATCTCACTCCTCCCAAAAATGATTTCCTACTATCTTCATTCAGCGGACTGATGACACAAATGCACAATGAGCACCAATGTGCAAGGTACTCTGAGTCTACAGAGCCTTACTGGAGACGTATTCCTAAGTAGTGCGTGGCAGAAAGTGGTAAGGCCGTGCCACAGCACTCCAGCGTGGGCAGCAAAGTGAGACCCTGTCTCAAAGAAAAAAAAAAGTGGTAAGGCATACAAATCGGGTAGAGTTAAGGAGGAAGCACTTGCTTTAAGCACTTAATGTAACCATTTTCCCTGCTACTATATTGTGCCTTTATGTATCATCCAAAAAAATTATCCCATTTTAAAATACTTCGTAAGGATTCTTTTATTTTTCTTTGTTCAAAAACAAAAAGCAATTCATACTTTAAAATAAAGGTGGATTCCCTGTTCATGGAAGGAAAACCTCTTTTCCCTTTCTCACTTCAGTTCACTCCTGATTCAAAGACTTTGAATCACTTAGTAGTTTCTCTCTTCCTTCAAGAAAGCATTTGTTTAAACCCAAGCATCTTGTAGTAATAGGAAACTTTTATTATCATAGCTGAGTGTGCTTGTTGGTTTGCCTTGGCTTGTTTTGTTTTGAGCATCCAAATTTCACAAAACCCAGATTTTGAAGACCAAAAGAGTTTTCAAAAATGTATGAGGTATAGAACATTCAACTTTTGAGAGCACTTTAAAAAAAACTCTATACATTAGTCTCACCTACTTTGCTATAGAGTCAGTCATGGTGATTTTTAAATATATATTCAAAATCTCTTAAAAATCAGCTTAAGTATATGGGCTGGGCACGGTGGCTCATGCCTGTAATCCCAGCACTTTGGGAGGCCGAGGCGGGCGGATCACGAGGTCAGGAGTTCAAGACCAGCCAGTTCGAGACTAGCCTGGCCAACATGGTGAAACCCCATCTCTACTAAAAATACAAAAATAGCTGGGCATGGTGGCACGTACGTATAGTCCCAGCTACTCGGGAGGCTGAGGCAGGAGAATCGCTTGAACCCAGGAGGCGGGGGTTGCAGTGCACCAAGATCACACCACTGCATTCCAGCCTGGGCAACAGAGTAAGACTCCATGTCGGCGGAGGGTGGGGGCGGGGGGGAAGGGGGGACCAGTTTATCAGTTTAAATATGAAGACATTTTAAGGAAAAAAGGGCTTTTCAAAAAATGGAGAATAATAATTTCCTTTGTGTGAACTCTAGTGGGTCTGATACAGGTAGCAATGCAATTTGAAATCAGTTGAATTTCCTGTTTTTCTCTCATAGGTTCAACTACTCAATTTCATGCTGGCATGAGAAGATAATCCTTTGAAACATCATTAGTTGAAGTGATTTTAAACAGATTTCATTTTGTAAATCATTGGTTCTTTTGTGCTTTTGTATTGTGAATATTCGATGGGACCAATATGAACACAGCTTATGATTGTATACAAATCCCTTGCCAGCACATGAAAACAAACTGGAATTTGTATATATAAGCATTGTGTATGTATTCATGCACAATAATCATTGAATTACCTGTATATTTGTGGAATGCTAATTTAAAACATTAAATTATGAACCTTGTGTATTTATCAAATGGGTGAAAAGATTAAACTTTTACGCATTACAATACTGCTGAATGTAGCTCGAGGTGTCCTGCACTTTCCTTATAAGGCTACTGAAGTTACATGTTTTGCCTAATATATTCTACTGGTGATGAAAACAGATATCACTTGTAGAGACCTATTTTTGTATAATGGTAGAAGTTTCGAATTTTATGGGGTATTTTGTCAAGTACTGAAATAAAAATGACTTCACCATTTTCACCACACTGTATTTGAACCTTCTTCATTTTTAACTGAGCTATAGTTCTTGGTACATAGCATCTCATTACTTATGTCAAATATGTAGGAGTGAGAGATTCAGAGAAAGTTGTCCTAATCTTAAGAGTTAATACTGTTGAAAAGTTTTCCATGTGTCTTTGTATCAACTTTACATCTACATAATGTTTTTTAAAAGCTATATTGGTATTTCATGATTGATCAATATTTACTGCATTACAGTTAGTGTTACTTGATTCCAAAGAAGTGTTCTCACAAATCCATGGCCCACTAAAAAGATGAAGAAATCATTAACTCAAAAGATCTTAATCACATTGCAGCAGAATTAAACAGTATCCCTGTTGTCCAAGCCAAATTCAGACTGGGAGGCTGTCACAGAGATAATACAAATCGCAATGTTATTTCTCATCTGGAGTCCTCCCCAATAACATGGCAACTCACTAAAAACAGCAAGAGGACTAGTATTTGATGCTTACATCCGGAGGATTTTGTCTTCTTATTTGATGTTCCATGATTTATACCAACACAAACAGGCATGGGAGAAAGTTGTACAGTCTTGAACATTTCCAATTTCAGTCATCCCTCAGCATGTGTGGGGGATTCGTTCCAGGATCCCCCTTGGATACTACAGTCCGCGAATGCTTAAGTCTCTTATAAAACAATGTGCTATTTGCAAATAATCTACAATATCCTCCTGTGTACTTCACATCATCTCCAGATTATTTGATACCTAATACAATGTGAACATTATGTAAATAGTTGCTACTTATTTTTTTATTGTTGTGGGGTTTTATTTTTAATATTTTAAACCTGCAGTTGGTTGAATCAGAGTATGCAGAACCCACAAATTCAAGGGGCCAACTATACTTAAATTTTCCACATTAGAAGCTGGGTTCCAATAAGAGGAATTCTAGAAATAGCAAACATACTCTAAAGCAGTTAGTTGAAGGGCCAGGTTGTGGGTAAAAACCTTTTTCAGCTAAGCATGGCTTGCCATTCAAGGCCATTCTGCTCTAGGAGACAGTGGAGAAAAAAAACATGGACAAATGATCTGATCAAGCTGAGTTTACTGCCATTGTTTGACCACCAAGCCTCCTTATGATATTAGGCCTCTGCAGTCACACTTGTTTATGCACCTCAATAATTAGTCTGTGATTAAAAATGAAATCTGTTAAGTCTAAAACTATTCACTAAACATTAGACTAGCCTTATCTCAGGTTCGTAACTAGATACTTCAAGAAATCTGTAACATCTGTAATATGAAAATATCTGAGATTTCTATTGACAAAATCATGGATACTGCTAATGTTGCCCAAATTCATAAATGAAATAAATACTAAATTGCAGTTAGAAATTAGTGCAAATAAAGATGTAATTTTTCCCTCACTCAAGTTCCTGGATTCCCTAACTCTGCTCACTGAAGCACATACTTTACAATTCATGAATACAGGCTATATTTTTTCAAAGAGAATTTTAATGTGAAAAATTAGCAGAGATTCTGCCTTCACAATTAGAGTTTAACATGAGTCTTCCAGCCTTTTAAAAAGAACTGTTATATACAGAAAGCAAAATATTTTGGCATCATCTAGTGAAAACAGATGATGTGGTATTTTTTCAGCCATCTCATATAGTTAGGCCCGGAGTTATAATTTAAGATAAGTTGATTCCTAAACAGAATGTGCTTTACAGAATGTGACCAATTACATTACTCCCAAGGACCTTGTTTCAGATTATCTTAAAGTCAGAGTTCACTGATCTTACATTTTTAAAAGAAAAAAGTTAGTTTAACTGTTTTAATCAACACAAGTAGTAACAAACATCCCTAACTGGATTCTAGAGAGGAAGCAGGGAAGGCCAGGCACGGTGGCTCATGCCTGTAACCCCAGCACTTTGGGAGGCTGAGGCGGGTGGATCACGAGGTCAGGAGTTCAAGACTAGCCTGGCCAACATAGTGAAACCTCCATCTCTACTAAAAATACAAAAAATTAGCCAGGCACCGTGGTAGGCGCCTGTAATCCCAACTACTTGGGAGGCTGAGGCAGAGATTTGCTTGAACCCGGGAGGCGGAGGATCCAATGAGCCGAGATCGTGCCACTGCACTCCAGCCTCGGCAACAGAGCTAGACTCCATCTCAAAAAAAAAAAAAAAAGAGGAAGCAGGGAACATGTGAGCCAAAACAAAATTATCCCCTAAGGACTTGACTTTGGACTTCCACATAAATGTGACCTTGTAGAACTAGATACATACTTATCAGGTAAACATGTAATTATTTAGTAATTAGATCAAGATACACGAGCAGTCTTTAGCATTAATAATTACATTATTTTTAAGAAATCTAATCAAATATGGTCCTAGATCTCTTAATTTCCTATATGCAGTGATTTTAGTTAAAATTCCAAAGGATTTATTTTTCTATAACATCTCCATTTCTGAATACCATCATACTAAAACAGTTAGTATTCTCTTATTCAAGGCTTTAGATGTTCGATTATTCCCTCTTCCATCCTCACACACACAATAATTGCCCAGATAAATAATAACCTGTGGTTTCCAAGTATCTCACTGGGATTTTTATTCTTTATACCTTGCAGGACTAGTCCAAGGTTTGAATACCCTGAACTTATTTGGCAAGAGCTATGAGTACTCTTAAAATTACTACATGGAAATTATATTATTTAGAATCTGCCAATTACCTAGATTCCCCCCGAACAGTTGTTTTACTAATGAACTTCCTGAAAGCACATGTATAAGTAACATAACTATTAGAAAATGTTTCAAATGCTATTATATTTGATAGAACCATTCAGTTAACAAAATACTAAATCATAAGTTAAACTGGCTTTTAGAATTACACACTCAAAAAAACAGTACACTACAAGAGTTGTTTTGTACACTTCATTCTCTTCGAACGCCTTTGTGGCTTACAGTGACGATCACATATATTAGCTCCTGGCAGTCTTTTCATTTTGATCTTCGTTTGTAACGAATAACTGGGTTTTCAGGGGTGTGAATCATAGTTGTATAATTCACGGTGGGAAAGTATCCATCAATGAGATCAAATTCATATAAACGAAGCATAGTGGACCAAATTGTCTTAATTTGAACATAGGCAAAATTTTCCCCAATACAACGATGACGCCCTAAAAAAAAGAAAAAGTTACAAGAATTGGTTTAAATTCTTTCTCATCCTTTTTACTCTGAGGTGATATTTTTATTTACATTTTAGATGAATAGCAAATGTACAGATAGTATAATAAAAAGATGACATTCTTTTCACATAAAACTGTGAATTATTAAAAATTCCAGGAGATTTTCAATATCACATTTTAGGAAAACAGTACTTGACTAATCACATAACTTTTCCAATTACTTTTACTGAAAACATATATCTGGGTTAAATATATGGGAAAGTTTGAATCATAAGATGGTAATCTAGTTTGGGAATATAGTAGAATATTCTGTTTCTGTCCCAAGAAAGCCCTAGTTAAAAGTCAATATGAAAACCTTCCAGTCAAAACCTCAAATGTCATTATAAATGATTATGGAAGAAAATGAGATTTAATGAACCCAAAATAATACATATACTAAAAAGTCACATCCATGTAGAAACTGACAAGCTAATTCTAAAATGTATATGCAAATACAAAGGACCTAGGATATCCAAAGCAATCTTGGAAAAAGAACTGAGTTGGAAGACATAAAACTGATTTCAAATCTGACTTCAAGACTAAAGGTAAAACACAAGAGTGGTACTAGGTAAGGATCAACAAATAGATAAATGGAACACAGCACAGAGCCCAGAACAGAGTATTTTTATGGTTATTTGATTCTCAATAAAGACACCAAGCCAATGAGGAAAAGAAAAGTCTTTTCAACATAAGGTCCAGGAATAACTAGATATTACATGGGGGAAAAATGAAATTTTTCATACCATAATCAAATATTAATTCAAGAAGGGTCACAAACCATGATGCTAACAGCATAAAGTTTAGTAGAGAAGAACAGGAGAATATCTTCTTGACATGGGCTAAGCAAAAATTTCAAGACAGGGCCAGAAAGCAATAACCATTTAAAAAACTGATAAATTAGACTTAACTAAAGATTATTCATTTGTCAAAACTCAATGAATGTTGACTTAAGATTTGGGCATTTCATTGCAAGATTTTTCATCAAAAGAAAAAACATAAACTGATACTGAGTGCTTAGCACAGTGCTTGCTTGGCCCATAACTGTACTTATTTCTAGGAGTGACATTTAAGATGAGCATTTACAAGTTGGTCCATATTTCAAATATAACAACTAAAGAGAAGCTTGGGCTTACAGGAAGAATAGTCAAAGGATTTAATCACAACAAGCAAGAAGTATCCTAAAACTGAATCAACAAAAGAGTAGATAAATTCTGATGATTCACAAAATGTAATATTATGAAAATGAATGAACTATATGCACCAACATAAATAAACAGCACAATTACAAAGTAAAAGAATGAGTAAAGAAATTAGAGACATGTAATGTGATTAATGTGAGATCATATATCCCCCCACAAATTCAAGTCCATCCAGAACTTTAGAATGTGATCTTAACTGGAAAATAGGATCTTTATATATGTAATTATTTAAGATGAGATCACCCTGACTTAGGGTAGGCCTTAGATCCAATGACTGATGTCCTTATAAGAATGCCATGTGAAGATACAGAGACATGAACAAGAAGAAAGCCTGTTGAAGATGGGTAGTAATTGGAATGATGTAGTTACAAGCCAAGGATTGCCAAGAGCCACTAGAAGCTAGGAGGATGCAAGGAAGGATTCTCCTGTAGAACCTTGAGGAGGAGCATGGTCCTGCCAATACCTTGATTTCACACTTTCAGCCTCCAAAACTGTGAGAGAATAAATTTCTATTGTTTTAAGCCACCCATATTGTGGTAATTAGTTACAGAAGCCCTAGGAAACTAACACAAAGATTGAAAAAAAGATTGAGGAGACATTGTATCTGTACTCAAATCTCCCATAAAATATAAGTTCAGAGACTATGGTTAGGACCAACTATAAATGGGATGTTAAAAGGAAACAGATTTCAGCTTTAATATAAGGCTCTAAAAATGACAGCTGTCCAAAAATGGAATGAGCTATCATGTAAGGTAACTGAATAACCCACAACCCATTTCTAGTAAAGTTCAAGTGGAAACCAGATAATTACTAGTTTTGAAATGATTCATCTTTGGGGCAGAAATTGGGCTACAGAACTAACGCTCTTCCCATCTGTATAACAATCTGATTCTTTGGCCAGGTGGCGTGGCTCACGCCTGTAATCCCAGCACTTTGGGAGGCCGGGGTGGGCAGATCGCTTCAGGCCAGGAATTCGAGACCAGCCTGGCCAACATGGCGAAACCCAGTCTCTACTAAAAGTACAAAAATTAGCTGAGCATGGTGGTTACACAACTGTAATCCCAACTACTCAGGAGGCTAAGGCACGAGAATTACTTGAACCCAGAGGTGGAGGTTGTAGTGAGCTGAGAGATTGCACCACTGCACTCTAGCCTGGGTGACAAAGCAAGACTCTCTCAAACAAACAAACAAAAAAACTATGATTCTTTTATATATTGTGTTATATACCACAGTATTGAATTTATTACATAAAGTTAAGATATGAAGTTCCCAAAGGACTTTATACTTTCCTTTATACATGGAAAAAGTATGACCAATGACAAGTCATCTGTCATTTAAATGATCCCTTTGGAAAGACTCAAGTCATAGAACATAGTTTAATCAGTACAGAGAACCAATGGATAAAGAAATTACTGGAGAAACAAGGGTATACCTAAATTATTTTAGGATCTTATTGAAAATGAAATTTGCAAGCCTACACACAACCTGCCCAGATTCAAAGACCATTTTCTCATAAGGCTATTCACAGAGAGCAAATCCAGAAAAGCTTTAATTTTAAAAGACTGTCTTTGCTTTTTTGTGAAATACTAGTAATCTCTTATATTTAACTTAAATTAATTCCCTGAATGGTGTGCTGACTCCAATGGTTCTTTAAAAGAGAAATCCACAAATAGCTTTAAATACTATTGTAAGGGAAAACAAGGGTGGACTATAAAAATTAGACCTAATAAAACCAGACAGGTTAGGAAGTAATGAAGCATTATATAAGGATTCACTGAACAATTCCATTTAGTACAAAGGAAATATTTTTCTCCAACTTATAAAGATTCGTCTCCTATAAAAGTTTGCAAAAATGTCCCTAATGAGGAAAGGGAGAGATAATTTGTAAACACAATTCATATAGAATATTATGACAGAGACAAGTATGTTATCAGAACAAACATTTCCAATATAAAATATAATCATCTTACCAGCTCCAAATGGCACATAGGCAAACTTTTCCCCTGATGCTGGGTTATCCTGTAAGTAGCGATCAGGATTAAAGTCCAGGCGTTCTACCCATGAGTCTTTAAGTCTTTGATTGACAGTGGGAGAAACACACACCTGATGTCCTGGAGGAATGGTATACCCTGCCACGGTCTATAAACAAAAGCCACACATTTCATTAGAGAATTTTAAAATGTGCTGCCAAATAATCAGATAATTGTGTAATAAAGCATGAACATACATGGATACTCAGCTGCTCCTTGACTTATGATAGGTTTACATCCTGATAAATCCATCATAAAGTCAAAAAATTGTAAGTTGAATCACCATAAATCAAGAACCATCTGTACATATATTTAAAAACTGGCTAGATAATAGGCAAACTAAAAATTATTTTAACTCAAGATGATTTCCAGTGAGCCAGCGTTAGGTTGGAAGTACACAGTACACAAATCAAACCCATAATGCCTTGGAGGTAGGGTTTGAATTTCAGAGAGACTTTCACTATCCAATTTGTACACTTCATACTAACAATTTTTTACAACAAAATGTTATTTTTAAAACCAAGAAAAATATGTACTTTCATTTTTAAAACCCCAATTGTTAAAGAAAAATGCAGAGCATGATTAGATTAGCATTAAAGATTAGCATGTAGGCCGGGCGCGGTGGCTCACGCCTGTAATCCCAGCACTTTGGGAGGCCAAGGCGGGTAGATCACCTGAGGTCAGGAGTTTGAGACCAGCCTGACCAACATGGAGAAATCCTGTCTCTACTGAAAATACAAAAAATTAGCCAGGTGTGGTGGCATGTCCCTGTAATCTCAGCTACTCGGGAGGCGAGGCAGGAGAATCGCTTGAACCCAGGAGGCAGAGGTTGTGGTGAGCCGAGATTGCGCCATCGCACTCCAGCCTCGGCAACGAGAGAAATCCCATCTTTAAAAAAAAAAAAAAAAAGATTAGCATGTATACTATCTACAATTATGTTAAAAATATGTTTTTAGAATATATGAAACTGAAGTCAGGTAAAAATGATTATTCTACTTTTTTAATTAAAAAAAAAAAATCTATTTTATGCTACTCTACTTCCTCTTTTCCTTTTTTTTTGAGACAAGGTCTTGCTCTGTTGCCCAGGCAGCAGTGCAGTGGTGTGATCATGGATCACTGCAGTTTCAGCCTCCCAGGCTCAAGCAATCTACCAACATCAGTCTCCTGAGTAGCTGGGACCACAAGCGTGTGCAATTCTGGCCAGCTAATTTTTAGAAAAAAATTTGTAGAGATGAAGTCGGTCTCACTATGTTGGTCTCAAACCAGGCTGGTCTCAAATTCTGGCCTCAAGTGATCCTCCCATCTCAGCCTCCCAACGTATTGAGATTACAGGTGTGAACCACCACACCCAGCTATTTCCTCTTTTTGATAAATAAAAACTGGGGGTATAGAGGGGAAGATGTAGCCAAGATACTCACCTGAGGAGTTCTGGCCATTCTCATCATGATCATTATAGGAGGTCTAAGTCTTAATGTTTCTTTTATACAGCGATCAAGTAAATTTAGATCCTTGAGCTAAAATGAGAAAGCATTTCCTGATTGTTATAAATAACATACTTCAACAGTATAAAAAATTAGTTTAACGTCTTGGTTAGTACAAGACAGCTTGCATTCCAGCTAAAAGTAGAGGTAACTGCTTCAAGGTGGCTGGGATTATCATACTCTACCACTGTCCAAGGTGAAAAAGGAGGGCAAGGTAACAGAAACAAAGGTGATCCACCCTGAAGAATGAAGTAAGAACCTACAAAATTCACTCCTCCAAAAAATGAAAACGGTAGCAAAAATCTCAATGTCAACTTTTTCAAAATTCTGGAAGATTAATCAAAGGCTTGCAACAATGTAAGGAGAGTTAATTCAAGAAAAATAAATCTGAATCTTGGTAAGAAGAGTAAGCTTTGTGGTAGTGGAAGTTGTATTTCTCTCATCCTCCTCTCCCCAAATCCATGGTAGCCCCGGAAACCAATAGCATGGCAACTATAGCAGCTGTGAAAGCCAGAAGCCTAACAAGTATTAGAGGAGCCAGAGCAAATTTTCCAAAAATAATTAGCAAAAATTGTTTAACACTGAAGGCACCAGAGATGGTGATATCAATTGGTGCTAAGAGACAGAACAAGAAGTTTAAAAGGGAAAACTGGAGAATAAGATGTCCACAGGAGACTTTGAAAAGTTCCAACATAAGAGGATCTGGAAGGCCACACATATATATAAGACCATGCACATGCCCAGGTAAGATCTAAGAGGCTGTAATCTTTTACCTCTGGCTGACCTGTATACACAGGTAGTGAAGGCAGACTTGTAACTGCCTGTTGGAGTGTTAATAACATCCCCTAACACACACACACACAGAGCCTTTCAGCAAAAGCTAGGAGACTGGCTGTTCAAAGCACCTCAGTAAATCTCTGTCCAAATATCAGATGCCCACTAAAGTAAGTAAGCAGAGATTTCAAAGACTTCACTAAACAAAGAATGACATAATTAATCCAAGAAAGGCAGTAAACAAACAGCAGCAGCAGTAACAATAACAAAAAGCCAGCAACAATAAACCCAGGGAGGAGGGCATCTGATTTCCACAGTTACCACATTATTTTAAATGTACAGTTTTCAACAAAAGCTTACAAAAAACACACCAAAACAGGAAAGTATGGCCAGTGCATAGAAAAAGAAAGCAGTTTAATAGAAACTATCAATGAAGAAGCCCAGACATTGGACTTACTAGATAATGATTTAAATCAGCTATTATAAATAGGTTCAAAGAATTATAGCAAAATATGCCTAGTTATCGCTAGTAAAATAGAGAATATCAACAAATTTTTTTTTAGAAAACCAAATAGAAATTCAAGAACTGAGAAGTATGAGAACTGAAATGAAAAATTCACCCGAGGGAATCAACAGCAGATTTGAACTGGCAGAAGAAAGAATAACATCAAAATAATAATAATAATAAAATATTTAAGAATACATTTAATAAGAGAAGTTTAAACATTGTACACCAAAAACTGCAAAACACTGTTGAAAGAAATTAAAGAACTAAAATAATAGAAAGACATCCCATGTCCATAGATGTAAAGACTGAAATTGTTAAGATAGCAATGCTCCCAAATTAATATAGCAATACAATGCAAACATTGTCAAAAATCTCAGTTAGCTTCTTTGCAGAAATTGACACACTGACCCCAAAATTCATATGGAAATTAAAGGGACTAGGAGTAGATAAACAGCCTTGAAAAGGACAAAGTCAGAGGACTCACACTCCCGAATTCAAAACTTATTACAAAACTACTGTAATGGCACCAGATTAAACATATCAATGGGATATAACTGAGTCCAGAAATAAAGCCTTAAATTTATGGTCAAGAGGCTTTTTAAAACATTTTTTTTTTTTTTTTTTACAGACAGGGTCTCACTATGTTGCCCAGGCTGGACCCCAAGTCCTGGGCTCAAGCGACCTTCCCATCTCAGCTTCTCAGTAGCTGAGAATACAGGCATGTGCCACTGCGCCTGGCTATAATAGATTTTTTTACAAAGACAATTCAACGCAGAAAAAATAATCTTTTCAACAAACAGTGTGGGACAACTGGATAACCACACGCAAAAGAATGATAACCTCACACCATATACATAAATTAATTCAAAACAGATCAAAGACCTAAATGTAAGATATGAAACTACAAAACACTAAGAAGAATACACAGAAATAAATCTTCATACACTTTGATTAGGTAATGGTTTCTCCGACACCAAAAGCACATTAAAAAAAAAATACATGAACTCTTACAACTCAATAATAAAAAGACAACTCATTTTAAAAATGGGAACAGGATGTGAGCAGACATTTCTCCCAAAGAAGATATACCAAAGCCAAAGAGCACATCATAAGACATTCAACATCACTAGTCACCAGGAAAATGAAAAATCAAAACAAAATACCAACTGGGCACAGTGGTTCACGCCTGTAATCCCAGCACTTTGGGAGGCCAAGGCAGGCGCATGACTTGAGGTCAGGAGTTCGAGACCAGCCTGGCCAATATGGTGAAACCTCATCTCTACTAAAAATACAAAAATTAGCCAGGTGTGGTGGTGTGCACCCAGCTACTTGGGAGGCTGAGGCAGGAGAATAGCTTGAACCCGGGAAGCTGAAGTTGCAGTGAGCCAAGATAGCGCCATTGCACTGAAGCCTGGGCATCTCACCAAGACTGTCTCAAAAAAAAAAAAAAGTACCACTTCACACCTACTATAACAAAAAAATCAAGTTAACAAGTTTGGTGAGGGGGTGAAGTCAGGACCAACATACACTGTTTATTGAGATTTGAAAGTGGTGCAGCCACTTTTAAAAACAGTGTGGCAGTTCTTCAAAGTTATCTTATGACCCAGCAATTCTACTCCTAGGTATGACCCCCACAAAATTGAAAACACATGTCCACATAAAATCAGTATACAAATACAAATATACAGTATACAAAAAATGTTTAGAGCAGCATTATTCATAATAATTTAAAAGGTGGAAACAACCCAAATGTCCATCAACTGATGAATAAACAAAATGTGGTATATCCATATAATGGAGTATTATTGGTAATAACAAAGACTGAAGTAATGATACATGCTACAACATGGATGAACCCTGGTAACATGCTAAGTGAAACAAGCTAGTCACAAAAGACTACATATTGTATGATCCCATTTATATGAAATATCCAGAATAGGCAAACTCATAGAGGCAAAAAGAGATTAATGGTTGCCAAGGGCAGGAGTCAGGGAGAATGAAGCATGACTGCTAATGGGTACTGGCTGTCTTTTGGGAGTGATGTAAATGTTCTAAAATTAAATTATGATGATGGTTTCCCAACTCTGAATATGCTAAAAACCACAAAGTGTAGATTTTAAATGGATGGATTTATGGTATGTAAATATATCAATTAAGCTGTTATTTTAAAAGTTACTAAAAACAAGAATGAGTATTGAGATATCAATACCGAGCTTACAGAAATAAAAGGGATTATGAGAATACTATGAACAATTGTATGCCAACAAATTAGGTAACCTAGATGAAATGGACAGATTCCTAGAGATATAAACTACTGAAACTGACATAAGAAGAAATGGAATATCTGAATAAACCTGTAACAAATAAATTGAATTAGTAAGTAAAGTCTTCCCAGAAAGAAAAGCACAGATCTAGATGATTTCACTGTTGAATTTTAGCAAATATGTAAAAAAAAAAAAAAAAGGATTAACACCAATCATCCACAAACTCTTCCAAAAATTAGAAGAAAAAAAGAATACTTCCAAATTCATTCTATGAGACCAGTATGATCCTGATATCAAAACTAGCCAAAGACATCACAGTGAAACTAGAGATCAATATCCCTTATGAATATGGATGCAAAAATCCTCAACAAAACACCAGCAAATTGAATGCAGTAACATATAAAAAGAACTATGCACCATGACAAAGTAGGATTTATCCCAGGAATACAATTAACACCTGAAAATCAGTGTAATACACTATATTAATATACGACCAAAAACACAAAAGATAACAGGAAGATGATATCAACAAGGTTTGCTTCCAAGATGGAATGTCAGGTTGTGCAGTGAGTTGTCCTCTCTTCCTTTCCACCCCAGCAAGCTGCACAAAGTGTTTGTAAATATCTAGTCCTCATTACTACTACTACTACTACTACTTTTAGAAGTCTCTGCTCATGTTATGGCAAGAAGCAATAACATTAAGATATTTTAGGTAAGGTTATGGGGAATTTGCTAAAAATAGAGACGCTGATCAGTTTAAGCTATAATACATAGAAAATCTCAAATTGTCCCTTTTAAAAATTAGCCACAGATACTCAAAGTCATAAGGCAGCAATGAAACTGAAAAATCCAACAAACCTGGTCATAAGTTAAAGGAGGCAGATTCTCTCCACAGACTGTTTTCTGTTCTAAATAACATTTTTCTTGAAGTGTTTTGTCTTTGGCCAAAAAGAAGCCCATCCAAGCACTAGTAGTTGAGGATGTATGCTGCCCTGCCAAGAGTAGTCCAATAAGCATCCCTGCTACTTCATCGTCAGTCAAAGGACGCCCATCCCTAAGGAATGAACCAAACACACAAATTTAACATTTTGGCACATACATTTCATGCCTCAACCTTTAAATAAAGTGACATAATGAATACATTTTTCAGGTATAATAGTCTCTTATATTTGACTATCACAAGTCAGAGTTTTTTTTCTCTTAGGGAAGAGACAGACCAGCACAAAACGATTTTGATTACAAAAGACTCCATTACAGTTCATTAGCAAACTTTTACCATACCCAGTTACTGGGATTACAGTAAGATACAGATGCCGATAGTTTATGTCTCAACAATTTAAAAAGTCCAAGGATCATAGTTACCAACTTATTTTGCCAGCAACACTGTTTTTTAACTGGAAATATTACTTAATTGTGTTTTAATGTGTAATTTCCTGCTTCAGCTTAATATGTTATCTGAATAGCACTTACTTGTATGTAGCATCTAGTAAAGTTTGCAGAATGTCATCAATTTTTTCTTGAGACTGTCTGCGTTTCTGGATTGCCTTATAGAAAATATTCTTGATTTCCCGATGAGCTCTGTCCCTGCGTCTGTAATTAAAAGAACAAGATGATTTTTTTAATAAAGAAATAACCTTCTAGGATCAAATTCATTTTGAAAACCAGGATCTAGCATAAAGCACCTTATTTAACCAACTTTAATGACTCTAAAATAATTGACAAAAAAATCAGAACCAGGAACATATTGGAAGTCATGAAAATCTTACATTGTTAAAAATGTCCATAGTCCCTAAGGGCAAGAACTGTGCTTTATTTAACATATATATCTCAGATTCTTAACATATTACCTATGTTCAAACTAAAGGCCTAAAACAAGGAAGAAATTCCTTTAGGAGTATTTTCCAGTTCAACAGAAAGTAGAATACTCTTAAATTAACATAAAATTCCAATTTTAATACCAAATCAAGTCTTAAAGTAGGAGAGTCACTCTGGTTCTTCTATGGAATCTGATTCTACTTTTCACTTTCTAATACAACAGTTTTTTGTAGGGGGTGAAAATACTAGCAGATTCAGAAAACAAACTTCAACTCCTAAATTTTACCTTTAAATAATATGTTCATTATGTAGCAGGTACCATGTTAAGTATTTTACATGAATTACTCACTTTTATCTTCCTGTGAGGTACATACATTAACCTCAAGTTATAGCTAGCTGCATAAGATCACACAGAAAGCAAACATTGGAGCTTGAATTTAAAACTAGGCAATCTGACTCCCAAGCCCCCTCTTAAATCAAGCCTTCTAATAAAAACTCCTACACTGTTTCATTTACAAGATTGCTATTCTGTTATTGAGAATCGACTGAGACCATGTGTACAGAAGAGAAGATGTTAGAGCTTAACTGTATGAATACAGTCAAACCAGGAAAACATAGGCCTGTTTAAGAAGGTGAATGGAATAACTTGGTTAAATTAGTCAGTATGAGTAAAAGAAAGAAAGACTGGGCCAGAATGTAAAGGGCTTAACATAACAAGTTCTGACTTCATCCAAGAGACACAGCAGGTAGAAACAGGCAGGTAGAAATGCACATTTATGGGCCAGGCACTGTGGCTCATGCCTGTAATCCCAGCACTTTGGGAGACCGAGGCAGGCGGATCACGAGGTCAGGAGATCGAGACCATCCTGGCCAACACAGTGAAACCCCATCTCTATTAATAATACAAAAAAATTAGCCGAGTGTGGTGGCAGGCGCCTGTAGTCCCAGCTACTCGGGAAGCTGAGCCAGGAGAATGGCGTGAACCCAGGAGGCGGAGCTTGCAGTGAGCCAAGATGGCACCACTTCACTCCAGCCTGGACGACAGAGTGAGACTCCATCTCAAAAAAAAAAAAAAAAAGAAATGCACATTTATGGAGAACCCACTATGGGCCCAGGGCTGTGCTGGGTGTTCTAATATAATATATATTAAAACATTTTGAAACTGCAAAGCTACTTGCAAATATAAGGTATGATGAGTTCCAGAGAACTTTAGAGAATTTCTCCTGGCTCTTCCTTTTACTCCCACCCCTCTTCTAATCTATAACTAGATAGAGGGGACAGAAATAGAAGGAAAAGGGACTAGCAATCTATCTCCTCCCATCTGTCACCTAAACACCTAAACACAAATGAATCAACAAAAGTATAGAAAGCCTACTAATACGCAAAACACTAAGCACTAAACTGTAGATCACATCCTAAAAGCAATATTTCTTTATATCAGAGGCAGTCCCTGTCCTTAAGAAACAGAAAATTAAATAAAGGCACAAATATTCAAAACAAAGAAACTTCACAATAAAATAAAAAGCCACCCAAGATGTCAAACAAGTGCTTAGAGAAGGGCTGTATCACTTTTAAGTATAGTTCAGAGACTTTCCTGAGGATAAGGAATATGTGAGGTAAGCAGGTTTTAAACTAGGCTGGGCTCAGAGGCTCATGCCTGTAATCCCAACACTTCGGGAGGCTGAGGCAGATGGATCACCTGAGGTCAGGAGTTCGAAACCAGCCTAGCCAACATGATGAAACCCTGTCTCTACTAAAAATACAAAAATCAGTTGGGCATGGTGGCACATGCCTGTAGTCCCAGCTCCTCAGGAGGATGAGGCAGGAGAATTGCTTGAACACAGGAGGCAGAGACTGCAGTGAGCCGAGATCACACCACTGCACTACAGCCAGGGCAACAGAGCAAGACCCCATCTCAAAAACAAAAACATAAATAAAATATTAGACTAGACAGACAGTAAGTCACCTTTGTAATAAACTGAAACTTACTTTACATGAGCTCACTATATAAAGAAAACTTGTCTTGAATTCTTATAGAAGAAAGGGGGTTCATAATCTTACCCATTTTGTATGTTTTTCTTGTTTAATTTTTATCTTTGTTAAGGCAAAGCATACCAACACTACAATAATTATACAAAGTTAAATAACCAAGTGTAGTATCTTCCTTATCCATACCTGAAACTAGGCAAAGGCAGCCAACCTGGTAACAGCCAGGCTGCATGGCTGAAACCTCCATCCAAATCTGCATACAGCTGTGCCACCTTTTCATTGAGTTGACTTCTGATTTCCTTTCCATGCAAACAATGGCTAGCTGTTAAAATTATGAGCTCAGAAAGAGCTTCAAACACATCTAGGGGGAAAAAAAGATTATTGTCATTACTATTTCCAAAAAGTGAAAGAAAATTGAGAATAAAAACAGAGCTCAATAACAAACAAGATCCTATTGATATCATCAAAAAAAGTCTGTAGACAGACATGTGACTATGTACAACAATAAAGAGGGGCAATAAACCAAACAATAGGAAGTACCCTGTCCCTCTGAACAGGCAAAACAGATCCCAGAAACACATCTCAAAACCTCACTCATGAGCACTTCATCATAAAAAGAATAAATGTGGTTATTTGATTTTCAGGTCACAATAACAAAAGCAGAAAAATGTTATTTATAGTGCATATGACAATAATAAGGTACTTCCCAAGGAACAGCAGCCAAAGATCAGATTATTTCCCAGGTTAAAAGTAGGAAGATCAGAACTAAAATGGAATTACTAGCCATATACAAAAGAAAACTATAATCACCAATTAGTATATCCCAACACTGGAGACAAACGCACCAAGCAAGCATAATTTGATGACACTCAACTCACAAAAATTATCCAATTAATTTCCTGTTAATTCCACATTCACTAAATGAACTTCCAATGATCATTTGGCTTTCCAATTATATTTGTCAATAAAGAGAATATCAGTAAATATTCTGGATTTCTTGGTGCTGTAATTATAAGTCTCACATGCATTATTACATTGGCATTCTAATTTATACATCAGTTTCTTATATGATTAGAAAATATATCATATCAACTTAAGTACACCAAAAACAAAGATTCTGGACCTCTTATAGAGGCCGAAGGCCAGACCCAGAATGTAGTGACCTGCTGCCCTGGGTCCTGCCGCCCTGTGGGCAGATGTTGCTTCCTACTATGGGCACAGCAATTGCCTCTGAAGGCAATACTTAACTGCAGCCCAGTATAAAAGCTGGATTCTCAGTTACAACTTCATGGTAATCATTACATATCCCTCCCATAAATCCAAGGTAGTTTTACATACACTGTAATTTGCTTTTTATATACTACACACATATATACTCTACTTTTCTATTCACAGAGAAGTAGAAATGTGAAGATAAACAAAAAACATTTTGCTTACTTTTTTCTCCACTTTCTCCCCAACTCTGAAAGTATTCCTTTGTTTCTTTTTCAATTATAGAAACATGCTGTTTAAAGTGGGCAATGTTAAGGCCACTTTTTAACATTTTCTTCTGCTCCAAGAAAACCTTCAAAAAAAATTCAAAAAGGGGATACAGCACTAAAACACATTTTTGTTTTATCATGAAATCCATTTAGATTATTATACCTATGTAACACTAACACAACTAGTGGTTTTAACCCTTTGGGCATTTACATTTTAAGAGTCTAAAAGAATAAATATATATGACTCTAAATGAATGGAGTCTAAATGAATATCTGAGCAGAGGGATTTTGCAGGGCCCTCTTTTTTGGCCTTAAGGAGAACCATTCATTCCCTCATTCCCCATCACTACAAACAAGATTTAATGTTAACTCTTAACTGCTATAGTAGGATACTGGCTAATGTGTGTTACATTCACAGCCAGAGCCCATACCAAGCTTTGGGGCCAATTGTCTGATTTGTGTTCTATTATCAACTTAAAACAATTTCATATTTGGCTTTTGAGGGTAACACATACACATCAATGTACCCCACACCTGAAGTAGTTGCATTAAAAGAGGACTTCTAAAGTCAGCAATCTCTAAACAGTTCTTATGTTAGAATTTCAGGCAGGAATGGGTAGGTAGGAAGTCCTTTCGATGAAATAACAGGATTGTCTTATAACCCTTTCATATTAAATCCCAATATGCTAAGTTATCACTGATTCCATTATTTATACAGGAAGCCCTTTAATATTGTTTAGCCATGACAGCAACTATAAAACAAAATACCCATTACTTATCAGTTATCCATGGCCCTTCTTCTCACGATTCTTCAGACTTTTGAACCAAGTGAATAAACCGGTTCTACATTGTATTATATTTTTGTTTGGTTGGTTTCTTTGTGGGTGGATGGGTGTGTGTGTGTGTGGGGGGGGGTGGGTGGGTGGGTAGGTGTGGTTTTTTGTTTTTGAGATAGAGTCTCACTCTGTTGCCAAGGCTAAAGTGCAGTGGTGTGATCTCAGCTCACTGCAACCTCCACCTCCCGAGTTCAAGCGATTCTCATGCCTCAGCCTCCCAAGTAGCTGGGATTACTGGTGTGCACCACCAGCTCCAGCTAATTTTTATATTTTTAGTAGAGACGGGGTTTCGCCATGTTGACCAGGCTGGTCTCGAACTCCTGACCTCAAGTGATCCACCCACCTCGGCCTCCCAAAGTGCTGGGATTACAGGCATAAGCCACCATGCCTGGCTGTTTCTACATTTTAAATGTATAATGTCTCACTATTAGCTATAACTACTGAAGTATAGATATGCCTTTGTTCATGGTATAACAGTGTCACCTACTGGATTAGGCACATCGTATGCAACTCCCTTCCCAAACACAGGTGTTG
This sequence comes from Macaca nemestrina, assembly GCF_043159975.1. NCBI lineage: Eukaryota > Metazoa > Chordata > Mammalia > Primates > Cercopithecidae > Macaca > Macaca nemestrina. The sequence goes on from NC_092128.1 coordinate 71,704,140, forward strand.
TCAGGCGACTGTAGACATCTTCTGCATTCAGGTCTTCATTTTTACTATTAAAAAGCAGTGCAGCAGCATCACTCCCCAGAAGGTAAGTAAATGTCTTGCCTACCATGGTAAAACTAAACACAGGTCCATACTAAAAAGAGAAAAGTACACATGGTGATGTTACAAAAAACATGCAACACTAAGACAATAACTTTAAAATCACAAAAGAATGCATTATTGAAAAAATAAAACCATATATAAACCTTAAAGCAATTCTTTTCATCTTGCCATACTCCTCCTTCCTTTGTCCAAATTTATAATTATGTTCATTTAGTTGCAAATGTAGTACAAATATAACTGTTAATTATGCTTTTTTCAGTTTATATTGACAATATTTTCTATTGTCTATATAAATATCACAATGTTAATTTACTGACTACTCTTTAATTATAGGACATCAGGGTTTTCTTTAGTTATTACAGCTAATTCTGTGATGAACACCTCTGAAAATATAGACTTTTCTTCCCCCTTTGTTTAAAAACAAATTTTACAAGACTAATCAAAGATTTTGACCTTTTCTATAGTACCTGCTATGTGAAGAACTAAAAGTTTATTTATCTATTTTAGCACTATCTCACCTATATTAAATGACTTCATTTTTTATTTTATATTAATTTGGTTAGATGTTAAAAGCTTCCCCTTGCAGTTTTCTGATTATTATTGAAGACTAGACTCTGGGGGTATAACCATGAACAAAAATACTGTCCCCAACTCACCAAGCTTAGTCTATTGGAAAAAATACAAATTAATCAATGTAAAACTGCAAATGTGACAAGTATTCAGAAAGGAAAGCAACTCTGTGATGAGAGAATATAAAAAAGGGAGACCTAACAGAGGAAAAGACAACTGGGTTCAGACCAGAAGAATGAGGAGTTAGTTTGGTAGCTAAACATACACAAAGGCCCTAAAGGTAAGGGAAAGAGAAAGGAGAAGATGAGAGTTGAGCACGAGGCAGCGTTAGACCTTACAGAGCCTCACAAGCCACTTTAAGGAAGTTTTTAAATGGGTGACAAGAATTTTTCAGAGAAAAAGGAAAGATGCCGTTGAAAGAGAATTCAACAATACACTGAGAAAACAAATAAAAGTAAAAAGTTCCTGAGACAAAAGAGGGATGGAGAGTTCAGCCTCCAACAAGAGGCAAAATATAGTTGTAATAAAATCAAAGTGGTAGAACACAGTGAACCAGACTGTCTGTGTTCAAATCCCAGCTCCTCCACCTATTTGCTGTATGACTTTGGTCCTATAGTCAGATAACTTACTATCTCTGTGTTTAGTTTCTCTCACCTATACAATGGTAATAATAATAATAGCAGTTCTTCACAGAGCTGCTGCCAAATTTTATATACTTGTATATATTTGTATATAAAATTATATACAAATTTTATATACAGGGCAGAGAAGAGTACCTTGGCTTACTTAGCACCTTAATGACTTGTTTTCCATTATTGTTATCGTTAATAAAAGTATAGGCTCAGAAATCAGAACATGTGTAAATCCTGGCTGGCCACTGTTTAGCAGTGAATCCAAGAAGAAATTATATATCCTCTCTGCTTCTCAGTTTTGTCATCTATAAAACAAATATACCTGAAAGGGTTTCTGTGCAGCTTCAGTGAGATGATCTTTGTAAAGCACTAAGTACTGGCATAAAGTAAGTGTTTTATAATTATTACTGTGATAGGAAGAAAAGAGAATAGGATTACTATATAAATACAAATAGATTTGCATATCTGAAACTGAGAAAATGAGGAAGTTTCCTTTAAATGGTTTTTAATCATTGTCTCCTAAATCAATGTTTTTAATCATTGTCTCCTAAACAGGAGAAAAAATCATCTGCTTTGATGGAGAGGTAGAAAGATTCAGAAGTTTAGAAAAGTGAAGGTTTGAATTAGTCATTGTAATGAGCAGAAAAGTAGGCCCAATCACAAGAACATAATAGGACTGTGGAGCAGTGTTCAAATATCATTAAGGTAAGCAATCATAAAATCAAGAAGAAACTGAGCTGGTGCTGAGGGAGACAATAACTGGCTGCCTCCGAGGGTGACTTCCGCCAGCTGAACACAATGAAAAGATGCAGGGTTTAGGAAATGTAAAGTACAGTATTGGCAAGAGTGTAATGGAAACGACATGCCATGGACCCAAAGTGGAAAAAGGAAAGTGAAGAATGAAGGCTGATGGATCAGGAGAAAGTAAATGGAATGCAAGATTCAACGAGGTCAAAGAATAGTTATAATTTAAGGAGTTGCACAAGCAAACCAGGAGAAGGTATGGTCTAAGAATAGGATATCTACATTAATACTGTGAAGGTGAAAGAGTTAAGAGTGAGAAGTCCAAAGTGAAACTGTGAAGTAAATGGCTTAACTGGCACAGGAAAGCTCATTAGAGAGAAGACGGGCAAAGAATTGAGTAGCTATGCTGTCATGTGAGTCATCCAAGTGGACAGTGAAATCACAGAAGATGTATAGAGCAGGTTAGAAAATCCCACAGATGCATGGTAAAGAAAAATGAGGGTTAATTAATATCAATTTTAACAACAATAAGTGAATAGAAAACTCAGAACAGTGGCTTTTAAACCATAGTTGCCAGAACTACAGGGTTCCTCAGTGGTGTCTCAAAGATGACCCCAGGACATGGGAAAAGCTAAAAGGATAGGTATCTGTAAGATACCATCTCTTAAACCAGAGCAGTTTCCATTTTGTTTCCCATACTGAAGATACATATACAATTACAATATTTTTAAATGTTCTGCCACTTTTTAAAAAAAAAGTTTAAAAAGCACTTCTCTCGTTTTTTGTTTTTTGTTTTTTTCCCCCTCTAATTATTTGGAAGACTTACCTTCTCATATGCATTTTCTAGAAATTCAACTGGACTTTTCCCAAAGGCTATGGCATGCCCAAGGAATGGAATCGGGGAGAAAATGTATGGAGGACTTTTCTACAAGAGAAAAACATAATAAATTCAGTTCTCGCTTCATTTCAAGAGAGAAATCCAGTTTCATTTCATGACCAAACTATTAAACAAAATAGCTATTAAGACTTAAAAAAAAGTTACCAAAAAAAAAAAAAGGAAGCATCAGAAGTAACTTGAGAACAGCCAAATCACAAATACCTTAAGAGAGTAGCTATTGTAGAAAAGAACAGAAACTCAAAACAAGGTGTAAAATAAACAACTAGATAAACACTAAGGCACTGTAACTTTAAATGATGGACACTGTCCAGAAAGTGGCCATTTATTATTGGTGTCTCCAGGCAACTTTTCTAACCATTAATAGCAAAAAACCAAAAAGGTCAAACTACAGTTGTCCTTTGCCATTTGTGGGGAACTGGTTCCAGGACCCCCTCATAGATTTGTATCCAGGGATCCTCAAGTCCCTTATATAAAATGGCAAGGTATTTGCGTATAACCTATGCACATCCTCTCATATACCTTAAACCATTTCTATATTATTTACAATACCCAATACAATGTAATGGCTATGTAAATAGTTGTTAAACTGTGTTTTTTTTATTTGTATTATTTTTTATTGTTGTGTTATTTTGTATTGGGGTTTTCCCCCAAGTATTTTAGATCTACATTTGGTTGAATTCCCAAATGTGGAATTCGTGTCCCCGGAGGGCCCACTATATTGTTTCTTCACTACTTACTTCTTCTACTACTCACAATTTTAGTCCGAGACACTCGCTTAAAGAAGGTATCAAAAAAACAAACAGTAACTTGTGGTATAGAAAGAAGGGAAATGTTTAAGAAGCTACATTTATTTCTCAGTAAACAATCCATCTCATGCTTCTCTCACTGCAAGTGAACTAGAGCCACTGATTTTAGAGAGTAGATCAGCTCTAGCAAGAACTCTAGCATTCTTCATAAAAGGTTCTTTAGATGCCACAAAATGAGACCTGCAGATTACAACATTAAGCATCCTGAAAATCAAACTTACAATAATGAAAAAGGGTAATACTCCTCAATTCTCTGGTGGTCTCAAATAGAAAGGAGCCCCACAACCTCACAGCACTCCTCAGCTAATAGAACTATCTTTGAACAGTAAAAGTAACTTTGTCTTCCCAGAGACAAATATCACTTCCTTAAAAATCCCATGTGTAGGAAATAAATAAATAAATAAATAAATAACTCTGTCTTATACCTGGTATGGTTCAAACAAAAATTATTTTAAAAGCTACTTGGTCAAAAGTTTGTACATTGCATTGTCAGTAAAAGGATAGTTTTCAAAAGCTACTACTTATTGCTGACTGTAAAGGGTGCATCCATCAAATAACATTTAGGAGGTTGAAAGCTAGGTTAATAAAGCTGTTAAATTGGAGAAAATGATTTTTTTTTTTTTTTCTGAGATGGAGTCACGCTATCGCCAATGCTGGAGTCCAGTGGCGCGATCTCGGCTTACTGCAACCTCCGCCTCCTGGGTTCAGGCGATTCTCGGGCCTCAGCTTCCCAAGTAGCTGGGACCACAGGAGTGCGCCACCACATCCAGCTAATTTTTGTTTTTTTTTTTGTATTTTAGTAGAGATAGGGTTTCACCATATTGGCCAGGCTCGTCTGGAACTCCTGACCTCAGGTGATCCACCCGCCTCAGCCTCCCAAAGTGCTGGGATTACAGGCATGAGCCACCGCGTCCGGCCGAGAAACTTGTATTATTAGCATTGGAGGAAGGCCCTTACCATACTCCAGTCATTCCCACTATCACACTCTACACATCCTCCTTAATATGGGTATAAACCGCCATTAGGGGCACTACTACAGCCCACAAAACCCTGAACCACACAGGGCAGCCTCCAGGATGACGGGCCAGCTGCCAACAGCATCGCCATCAGGACCCCCACCAAGGGCCCCAACGACCAGAGGGTCGTTCAAACCCACAGCCGCCAATCCAGCCACCGCCACTAGGAGCACCACTGCCGTGGTCAGTACAGCCACCGCTACAACCACAAATGCCGCAACCACGACCCCGTCCAGGATCAGATACACAGCCGGGGAGGCCAGCAACGCCTCCCATCACAAGGTAACGGCGGGCGCTACAGCCAGCGCCACCAGCGGCAGTGCCGCCGCCGCAGCCACTACTCCAGCCCCCAGCGCGCCTGCCACCACAGCCACGCCAAGCATGGCTGCAGTCGCCCCCAGTTGCCTTCCAGCCAGAGCACTGAGCCGGTCGGGGCCACTGAGCCGGTCGGGGCCACGGAGCCGCCCACGCCAGCCCTTCGGCCGCCTCAGCTGCGGCACGCGCCCCACTCGGACCCTAAAGAATGTACGTACCGCCCCTGCGGGCAGCTGGACCAGGTGGCCGGCGGCGAGACGGAACAGGTAGACTAAACTGAGGGTGAAGGCGCAGGCGATCAGCAGCATGGACAGGAGGTTGCCGCCTGTCACCTTCTCCATCGCCTGGCCCAGCACCGACCCACCCGCCTGCAGCAAGCCCAGCAACATCATCCCGGCCGCCGCCGCCATTTCACTCTGCCGAAGACACTGAAGGCCGAGGTCGCCACCGCTCCTCCTAGTCGACGGAGCGAGAGAAGCTGGCAGATGGTCGTCCACAGGCGGCCCCGGCCCCCAGGTTTCCTACTAAACCCAGCCCCACCCCTCGGGTCCCACGCGCGCCACCTTGTGCGTCACAGAATGGGGCGGGATGTTCCGCTGGCCACGCCCCTTAAATAACACTCTGCGAAGCCGTGGTCTTCTTGCGCGGGATAGGGGACCTGAGGAAGCGGGCTGCGCCTGTGGCACAGTGGTACGGGAACGGAAGAGAACTTAGCTGAAGAGGCGATCAATCCCTGAGAATCGCGGGCGACCCACTTTTGTATGCCCGGGTGCGGGGTACCAGGGCACGTTGTTGAAGGCACTTAGCGGAGGGATCTCAGGGCGAGTTCGACCGGATACGGCGCGCTCTGTGATTGCACCGCGAGCGCCTGAGGTGATCTCGGCCTACATCGCGTCAGCGGGGCCTGGGGCGTGAGCACCGCCCCCTGTCCGGGCGCCGGGAACTGTGACACCTTTAACGGTGGCACCTCACCCTGCTCCGGGGCCACGTCCTGGGGACTCCGACAGCTCCAAATAAGCCCTCAGGGACTGGGGTTGTGAAAAGCGAGATCGTGAAGACGCTGGCCTTATACCGAAGGGTGGGACGGTGAGGTCAGCCCCGTCCCACTCCTACTAAAATCAACCTGACAGGTATTAATATGCCACCATAAAGTTAACAAAAGTTGGTGATTAAGTATGCTGAGTTTTACGGAAACAGATTTTCCAAAATAAATGTAGATGTTGTAGGACCTCGCGAGCCATTTGAGGCAGCATTCCCCAAGGACGGCACTTTGAAGGTTTAGCGGCCAGAAAGATTCTGAAGCTGAGTTCTGTCTTGCCGTCACAACCTTCGCTCCTATGGCTTCACAGAAGCGTCTCCCATGACTACCAAATTTAACTCCTTCCAGATCACCCATGGGAGCACCTGACCAGATTTATTTAATCAATGTTAAGAACTAGGTTTTGTGCTCAGCTACGGTATAGAGCAGCGAATGAGACAAAACTGCAAGGCCCTGGGGGAATGATTAGGAATAGCCAGTGAAAGGGAAATTAATGAAGTGTGTAAGTATATTAATCAAGAAGTATATCCTTTCCCTTGAGGTAGAATGTAATATATCACCCTCCGCCCCCCCCGAAGCCTGGGTTAAGAGAGAACATTAACTGCTTATTTCTCCTCTATGCACGGAGAGTCTTATCTGTGTTCCACGGTTTCACATTCCTTGAGGCACAGCGAGTTCTTGCTTCCCTCCCTAGCGCTGCTGTAAAGTCACAAAACTGGTAAGTGTTACAAAAGCAGGTATTCCCAAGGATGTAAGGTGTAACAAATGTAAAACAGTAACTGCCTTTGTTCTTGCTTCTGCAAGTACGCTTCCTGCAGCACGTAACTCCCGCCACAAACTGCTTAAAAGGTGATTGATCCCTTTATTCGGGGCTCAGACTTTCTGGACCCTAGTCCGACTGAGCCGGTGATCACCTTAATAATAAAGGCTCTCCTGAACTCTGCTCGGTCTCTCCCGTCTATGATTTATCCCGCAACACTAGTTGCCTGCGGAACACCTCTACCTAGAGCGCTAACACTCATCTCCGGTCAGTAAATGCAAAACTAAACCCGTTGTCTCCTCCTACCAACTTGTCCCTCCTATAATGCCTGTGATTAAAAGGCATCACTATGGCTGGGCGCGGTGGCTCACGCCTGTAATCCCAGCACTTTGGGAGGCCGAGGCGGGTGGATCACGAGGTCAGGAGATCGAGACTACAGTGAAATCCCGTCTCTACTAAAAATACAAAAAAAATTAGCCGGGCGCGGTGGCGGGCGCCTGTAGTAGTCCCAGCTACTCGGGAGGCTGAGGCAGGAGAATGGCGTGAACCCGGAGGCGGAGCTTGCAGTGAGCCGAGATTGCGCCACTGCACTCCAGCCTGGGCGACAGAGCAAGATTCCGTCGAAAAAAAAAAAAAGAAAAAAAAAAAGGCATCACTGTGCACACTGTTGCCCTCCTCCATGCTTCATCTAATTAGTCATAAGATCATATAATTCTACCGTCTTAAAAGTTGCACCCTTCCGGGCGGGCCCGGTGATTCACGCCTGTCCCAGCACTTTGGGAGGCCGAGGCGGGCGGATCACGAGGTCAGGAGATCGAGACCACGGTGAAACCCCGTCTCTACTAAAAATACAAAAAATCAGCGGGGTGCGGTGGCGGGCGCCTGTAGTAGTCCCAGTTACTCAGGAGGTTGAGGCAGGAGAATGGCGTGAACCCGGGAGGCGGAGCTTGCAGTGAGCCAAGATTGTGCCACTGCACTCCAGCCTGGGCGACAGAGCAAGACTCTGTCTCAAAAAAAAAAAAAAGAAAAAAAAAAGGCATCACTGTGCACACTGTTGCCCTCCTCCATGCTTCATCTAATCAATCATCAGATCATATAATTCTACCGTCTTAAAAGTTGCACCCTTATGGGCAGGCGCGGTGATTCACGCCTGTAATCCCTGCACTTTGGGGGGCTGAGGCGGGTGGATCACCCGAGGTCAGGAGTTCGAGACCAGCCTGGCCAACATGATGAAACCTCGTCTCTACTAAAAATACAAAATATTAGCCGGGCATGGTGGTGGGCGCCGTTCATCCCAGCTACTCAGGAGGCTGAGGCAGGAGAATCGCTTGAACCCGGGAGGCAAAGGTTGCAGTGAGCTGAGATCACGTCACTGTACTCCAGCCTGGGCAACAAGAGCAAAACTCTGTATCAAAAAAAAAAAAAAAGAAAAGAAACTGTGATATATATATATATATAGAATGGAATGCTACACAGTCACAAAAAGGAATGAATTATTGGCATTTTCAGCAACCTGGATGGGATTGAAGACTATTATCCTAAGTGAAGTAACTCAGGAATGGAAAACAAAACATCATATGTTCTCACTCATAAGTGGGAGCTAAGCTATGAGGACGCAAATGACCCAATGGACTATGGGGACTCAGGGAAAGGGTGGAAGGGGGTGAGGGATAAAAAGACTACAAATTGGGTTCAGTGTATACTACTTGGTGATGGTTGCGCCAAAATCTCACAAATCACCACTAAAGAACTTACCCATGTAACCAAATACCATGTTTCCTAAAACCCTATGGAAATAAAAAATTAAATTAAAAAAAAACTCAACAGTTTTCTATTAAGCCAGGTGTAAAAGGGATTTACAACAATCTAAAACAATGCCATTCTTCTCACTAATCTTTTGGTTTTGAAAATACAGCTATAGGCCAGGTGCGGTGGCTGACTTCTGTAATCCCACTACTTTGGGAGGCCCAGGTGGGCAGATCACAAGGTTAGGAGTTTGAGACCAGCCTGACTAACATGGTGAAACCCCATCTCTACTAAAAATACAAAAATTAGATAGGCGTGGTGGCACGTGCCTGTGATGCCAGCTACTCAGGAGGCTGAGGCAGGAGAATTGCTTGAACTCAAGAGGTGGAGGTTGCAGTGAGCTGAGATTGCACCACTGCACTCCAGCCTGAGCGACAGAGCAAGACTGTCTCAAAAAAAAGAAAAGAAAATATAGCTGTATTCGTGAAATGACATTATTTATGTAAACATAGATTATTTTCAATAAATTTATATTTTTATTGATTTTAGTTTGTAATACTGTATTGATAGACATAATCCATTTTAAAAAATGGCTCTCTAGGGTTCTTAATAATTTATTATTTTAAGTCCTAATGTAACCACCCAAGGGGTTCACCTTGCCCGCTGCCTAGAGAGAGCCGATTCATCAAGGCAGGGAAATTGCAATAGAGAAAGTAATTCACGCAGAGCCAGCTGTGTGGGAGACTGGAGTTTTTTTATTACTCAAATCAGTCTCCCTGAGCATTCAGAGAGCAGAGTTTTTAAGTATAACTTGCTGGGCAGGGATAGGGGGTAGCCAGTGACACACGTGTGGTGATTGGTCAGGGATGAAATCATAGGGAGTTGAAGCTGTCTTCTTGCCCTCAGTTCCTGAGAGGAGGCCACGAGATCAGATAAGCCAGTTTATTAGTCTGGGTGGTGCCAGGTGATCCATCAAGTGCAGAGTCTGCAAAATATCTCAAACACTGATCTTAGGAGCAGTTTAGGGAGGGTCAGAATCTTACAGCCTCCAGAGGCAGGAGAATGGCCTGAACCCAGGAGGAGGAGTTGGCAGTGAGCCAAGATCTTGCCACTGCACTCCAGCCTGGGCGACAGAGCTAGACTCCATCTCAAAAAAAGAAAAAAGAAGAAGAAGAAAAAAAATCTTACAGCCTCCAGCTGCATGACTCCTAAATCATAATTTTTAATCCTGTGGCTAATGTTAGTATAGTTCCCAGGCAAGAAGGAGCTCTGTTTCGAGAAAGGGCTCTTACCATCTTTGTTTAAACTATAAACTGCAAACTTAAGTTAGTTTCTCCCAAAGTTCATTCAGCCTACACCCAGGAATGAACAAAGACAGCTTGGAGGTTAGAACAAGATGGAGTCGGAGTCTGGCTGGGCATGGTGATTCACACCTGTAATTTCAGCACTTTGGGAGGCCAAGGTGGGTGGATCACCTAAGGTCAGGAGTTTGAAACCAGTCTGGTCAACATGGGGAAACCCCATCTCTTCTAAAAATACAAAAATTAGCCGAGCGTGGTCGTGGGCACCTGTAATCCCAGCTACTGAAGAGGCTGAGGCAGAAAAATCGCTTGAATCTGGGAGGCGGAGGTTGCAGTGAGCTGAGATAGCGCCACTGCACTCCAGCCTGGGTGACAGAGTGAGACTGTGCCTCAAAAAAAAATAAAAATAAAAAAAGAAGCAAGATGGAGTTGGTTAAGTTAAATCTCTTTCACTGTCTCCGTCATAATTCTGCAAAGGCGGTTTCAGGTTCCCTTCATAGACACAGAGCAGTTGTCCTGTCTGAAGTTAACCTCTGTGCTGCTCCTCAGTGAATGGGCTTTCTTTAATCCCTCCCACTTAAAAAAAAAAAAAAAAAAAAACAGTCCCATTCCCCTTTAGGAAAATTGTAATGCCTACCCACAGGGATTGGTCTCCCTCTGGCATCCACAGCTCACCCCACAACCCTCCAATCCCCAACTCTATCTTTCACCAGCAGAGCAATTCATAAGACACAATTATGCAAAACATAATAAATCTGATATTTTTTCCGTAGGAAAAAATCAGGTTCAGGTAAAGTGTCCCATTTGGCACCTCAAGTCTAGGTCCCTCAAGTCTCTACAACAGTATGCAAAGAAAATTTTCATCTTAATTATTTTTATAGTTTTCTGGTAACTTACTGAACCAAGCACACACACACTTTCCAAGGACAAACATTTCTCAGTGCTGGGACAATGCAAATTCAGGTAAGGGAAGACAAACATTTTCCTAAGCACAGATAAATCTACACAGATTTTCCTACTCTTAACAGAATGGGCCAGGCATGGTAGCTCACGCCTTTAATCCCAGCACTTCGGGAGGCCAAGGTGGGTGGATGACAAGGTCAGGAGTTCGAGACCAGCCTGGCCAGAATGGTGAAACCCCGTCTCCACTAAAACTACAAAAAAAAAATTAACCAGGCATGGTGGCGTGTGCTTGTAGTACCAGCTACTTGGGAAGGTGAGGCAGGAGAATTACTTGAAGCCAGGAGGTGGAGGTTGCAGTGAGCCGAGATTGTGCTACTGTACTCCAGCCTGGGCAACAGAGTGAGACTCTGTCTCAAAAAACAAACAAACAAAAAACAATGGGACTGTACAGGATTATGCTGAGAGAATCAGTTTTCCTATTATTCATTCTCTGGATTTCAGACTATGCCAGCTAGAGCATTTGAAACAACACGATCAATGGGACTGTCTACTGCTGGTGGATACTTTTCAGTGACACAAAAGATCTGGCAGTAGCTTTGAAATTATTGCTTTTCTTTACAATAGGTCAGAGTAAATTATCACTATTTTTAAATTAATTGCTTGTAATTTGTGTCATATCTAAGAACCACTGCCTAACCCAAAATTTATACCTATGTTTTCTTCTAAAAGTTTTATGACTTTAGCTTTTCTATTTTGGACTTTAATCCATTTTGAGTTTTGTATGTGGTGTGAGGTAGGGGTCCAAATTTATTATTTTGCTGATGGATCTAGTTGTTCCAGCACCATTTGTTGAAAATACTGTTTTTCCCCTAATGAATCATCTGACACCTTGTTAAAAATTGATTAACTGGGCCAGGTGTGGTATCTCACACCTGTTATCCCAGCACTTTGGGAGGCTGAGGCAGGCAGATCACAAGATCAGGAGATTGAGACCACCCTGGCTAACATGGTGATACCCCATCTCTACTAAAAATACAAAAAAAAAAAAAATGCCAGGCATGGTGGTGGGCGCCTGGAGTCCCAACTACTCGGGAGGCTGAGTCAGGAGAATGGCGTGAACCTGGGAGGTGAAGCTTGCAGTGAGCTGAGATCACATGACTGCACTCCAGCCTGGGTGACAGAGCAAGACTCCATCTAAAAAAAAAAAAAAAAGAAATTGATGAACTGTATATGATATAGGGTTTATTTTTGGCCTCTCAATTCTATTCTGTTGATCTATATGTCTATCCTTATGCCAGAACTACACTGTCTTGATTACTGCAGATTTGTATTAAGTTTGAAAGTGAGATCCCAGCACTTTGGGAGGCCAATGCAGGCAGATCACATGAGCCCAGGAGTTCGAGACCAGCTTGGGCAACACAGTGAAACCCCATCTCTAAAAAAATACCAAAACATTAGCCAGGCACGGTGGTGTGGGCATGTAGTCCCAGCTACTTGGGAGGCTGAGGTGGGAAGATTGCCTGAGCCCCAGAGGTTGAGGCTGCAGTGAGCTGTGATTGTGCCACTGCACTCCCGCTTGGGCAGCAGAGTGAGGCCCTGTCTCATTTAAAAAAAAAAAAAAAAAAAAGACAGAAGGAAAGTGAGAAGTATGAGTTCTCCAACTTTGTTAATCATTTTCAAGATTGTTTTGACTACTTTGGGTCCCTTTAGGTTTATTTCATTTTAGGATCAGTTTGTCAATTTCTGCAATGAAGTCAGCTGGACACTTTTTTCTTCCTGTTTTTTTTCTTTTTGTTTTATTTTGTTTGTTTTTCAGACGGAGATCTCACTCTGTCGCCCAGGCCGGAGTGCAGTGGCACAATCTTGGCTCACTGCAACTTCCACCTCCTGGGCTCAAGAGATCCTCCTGCCTCAGCTTCCCAAGTAGCTAGGACTACAGGCATGCGCCACCATGCCTGGCTAATTTTTGTATTTTTAGTAGAGACGGGATCTCACCATGTTGGCCAGGCTGGTCTCAAACTCCTGACCTCAGATGATCCACCCACCTTAGCCTCCCAAAGTGCTGGGATTACAGGAGTAAGCTACCGCACCTGGCCTATTTTCCAATATTTTTAAAAAGATTTTTGGGCTGGGCGCGGTGGCTCATGCCTATAATCCCAGCACTTTGGGAAGCCAAGGGGTGGATCGCCTGAGGTCAGTCTGGCCAACATAGTGAAACTCCAACTCTACTAAAAATACAAAAAATTAGCTGGGCATGGTGGCAGTTGCCTGTAATCCCAGTTACTCTGGAGGCTGAGGCAGGAGAATCGCTTGAACCCGGGAGGCGGAGGTTGCAGTGAGCCGAGATCACGCCATTGCACTCCAGTCTGGGCAATAAGAGCAAAGCCCATCTCGAAAAAAAAAAAAAATTGGATCAGAGGGTGATACGGTTAGATCAATGTTTTTAGAAGGTAAGTCTCGTAGCAATGTACAGTGTGGTCTGGGTGAGACTATAGGCTAGGATATTTGTTAAAAGGTGTAGAATTGTAGCAATTTAGCAAGACTTGATAAGAACTGACACTTTGATGGTTCTGATGTTACCCAGCTTTCTTCTTTTCTCTCTCTCTCTCTCTCTTACTTCATATCAAAGCTTCACCCAGAACATTTTCTAGTCTTTATAACTTCATTTTTGAAGGAATAGTAGAGAAACCAGTTCATGTCACTTAAATTTTTTTAGGTCTTAAGTTTGCTCATTTGTGAAATGAGAAGATAGACTTCACTAGACAATTTCCAAGGTCCTTCACACTTTAATGTTCTATGGAAGTACCTTGCCTCCAGTGGAAAACATTAACAACAACCATCATTAAGCCAACATAAACCCACAGGTACTCTTATCCCTACTGCAAGAAGTTTTAAAATAGGAAGGATTAGAGACACAGGCTGTATAGTTGTTAAACCAATATGTTATGTTGCACTTCCAAAATGGCAACAAAATATACACTTTAAATTTTAACCTGCAAAATAAATTTCTTTCTTTAACATGGTCTCACATAGAAAATTATTTTTTAAGGTAACAAAAACTGCACTATGTCCACAATATTCTTTTCTTTTTTTTTTTTTTTTGAGACAGAGTCTTGCTCTGTTGCCCAGGCTGGAGTGCAGTGGTGCCATCTCGGCTCACTGCAAGCTCCACCTCCTGGGTTCATGCCATTCTCCTGCCTCAGCCTCCCGAGTAGCTGGGACTACAAGCACCCACCACCACACCTGGCTATTTTTTTGTATTTTTAGTAGAGACGGGGTTTCACCGTGTTAGCCAGGATGGTCGATCTCCTGACCTCATGATCCACCCATCTCGGCCTCCCAAAGTGCTGGGATTGCAGGCATGAGCCACCATGCCTGGCCTCCACAATATTCTTAACCACTTGTATTAGGTCTCTTTCCATTCAAAGTTATGGAAACCCAGGTCACACTCCTTAAGTGGGTGAAAAGTAAAAAGTGCAGAAGTAAAATAAGCTTCAGATATGGGGATTGAGGATCAGACAATATAAACAAGGTTCTGTCTCTCTCACGCCATCCAGCTCTCGGCAGACTACTACACACTGTGCATGATATATCAAGACTCCAAGACTCATAACCTACCCTCAAGAAGAGTGCATCTTCCCTGGTAGCTCTGCAAAAAGATCCAAGGGAAACTGTTAATGGCCTGGCTTGAGTCAAATGACTTTCCCTGAGTCAAAATCAATCATTGTGGTTACATGAGTAGAAGACATTGATGTTAGTGCTGGAGTCGGGGAAGAGATTTACACGACAAGGTCAGCTCCACATTGAAATAAGTGCAATGCATTCCCCCTATGAAAGAGGTTTTCTGATAGCGGAAGAAGGGGAGAGGCTCACGTGACAGACAAGACAACAGATGGCCACTCTGTCAATCCTGTCTGGACACTCAACTAAAGGATTACTGCCCCTGGCCCTAGTTTGTGTTTAACAAAGCTATCCCCTTCCTAATGAAGAAAAAGTAGGAATGGTATATTTATTTCTGTTTTTAAGCCAGCATCTAAAAAGAAACTGTTCTGCTTTCTAACTCCAGTGAAAATCACTAGTAATGTTGCTACCTATAAATCGTGGGTTGTATAAAAGCACTATATAACAGAAAAATTTTAACATAATTATTTTCAGGCTGGGCATGGTGGCTCACGCCTGTAATCTCAGCACTTTGGGAGGCCCAGGCAGGCAGATCACAAGGTCAGGAGATGGAGACCATCCTGCCCAACATGGTGAAATCCCGTCTCTACTAAAAATACAAAAATTAGCCCAGCGTAGTGGTGGGCTCCTGTAGTCCCAGCTACTCGGGAGGCTGAGGCAGGAGAATCACTTGAACACAGGAGGCAGAGGTTGCAGTGAGCCGAGATCACACCACTGCACTCCAGCCTGGGCAACAAGAGCAAAAACTCCATCTCAAAAATAAAAGGAATAATTTTCAAATTCACTCCACTGCACTCCAGCCTGGCCAACAAGAGCAAAACTTCATCTCAGGGAAAAAAAAAAAAAGCAATTATTTTCAAATTCAACATCACTGTAGTAAGACAACAGAGCAAACACACAACACAGTGTCTGTAATATTTTATTATGATAACATTAGAGTGGTAGTTATAAGTTGTCATCATCTCTTAAGAATGCAAGAAAAGAGATGTAATTCTCTTGTATGATAAAGTGAAGTGAAATGGTTCAAAAACACAGTTTCAATTATAAGTGCATCAAAAGTTTTCAGTTTTTATTATTGATCCACTGGTTAGAATTTAATTGCACGTGTAAAAAGATTTAAAGCTGTTATTTTGTCCATAATTTCATATGCTCCTATCATAGTTAGTGCTCGAATTAGTTGATCTCTTAAAGCAGCAGCAGTTAGTGATAATTTGTTACTCTGTGTTTTCCATATAACAAGTGCTTGGTGGGCTCTCTCACTTAATGAAACAGTGCTGAAAAACATTATTAATAATATAATAGTTAAATATGTATTAATGTTTAATATATTAAAATTACTAATAATTATTTGAAATGTCAATTAAGAACATTGCTTTAAACTCCTGTAATATTGTATATCTAGGTTTTCAAACCAATTTTACCAAAGTGAAGATGAAATTAATTGGTGAAGAGAATCTCTATAAAAATTTAGCATGGGCCGGGCACCGTGGCTCACGCCTGTAATCCCAGCACTTTGGGAGGCCGAGACGGGCGGATCACGAGGTCAGGAGATCGAGACCATCCTGGCTAACACGGTGAAACCCCATCTCTACTAAAAATACAAAACAAAATTAGCCGGGCATGGTGACAGGCGCCTGTAGTCCCAGCTACATGGGAGGCTGAGGCAGAAGCATGGCGTGAACCTGGGGGGTGGAGCTTGCAGTGATCAGATATCGTGCCACTGCACTCCAGCCTGGGCGACAGAGCGAGATTCCGTCTCAAAAAAAAAAAAAAAAAAAATAGCATGGAGCTGGGGACATAGAAAGTGAATGTTAGCTCCAGCGCATCCCTTGTTCCCTTATAGAAAATCAACAATTCAATTTACATTCAGTTCTCAAGACCTCAAAATCATAATTGTGGGTTATTTCTAATAAACCAGTATATTACTGCTACTATACTCTATGCCTTTTTTTTTTTTTTTTTTTTTTTTTTGAGATGGAGTCTCACTGTCTCCCAGGCTGGAGTGCAGTGGCGCCTCCCGGGTTCATGCCATTCTTCTGCCTCAGCCTCCCAAGTAGCTGGGACTACAGGCGCTCACCACCCCTAGCTAATTTTTTGTATTTTTAGGAGAGACGGGTTTTCACCGTGTTAGCCAGGATGGTCTCGATCTCCTGACCTCATGACCCGCCCGCCTCAGCCTCCCAAAGTGCTGGCATTACAGGCGTGAGCCACCACGCCCGGTTACTATATGCTTTATAGCTTGATCTCACTTGATTCTCATGACAATTCTCTTACATGTGTATATCCATTTTACCAGTGAAGAAACCAAGTCATCAAGAAGTTAAGGGACTTGCCCAAGGTCACAAAACCAGTTGTGAGTAAAAGTCAAACAGTCTGTCCTCATAGCCCTTGTTCTTCATTATGTTATATAGCCTTCCAACATGGATCACAAACATGTAATACTAAAATCAGCTTTCTATAGCAAAGTAAAGATTGTGTTAATATGAATGTTTCAAAACAATTCAATATCAACATGATATACATCAGAATGAGAATAAATTTGTACTAAAAGCTGTCATTTATACATACCTCTTTGTAGGCATATCAGTTTCTGAGTTTGCCAGGTTTAGTTTTTGACATAAAAATTCAAAATTGGTTTCAGTGATGTTGTTGGCAACTATCTTGAATATCTTCTCTAAGATTTTCTCTATGTTTGAAGATAAAAGAAAACGTATATCTTTTGAAAAAGATAATCTATTTTGAGTTCATATCTAGTTTTCTTATTTCTGTGCTTCTGTGAAATGTATTTGTTAAGTAAAACTGAAAATGACAATGCTGGCCGGGCACAGTGGCTCACGCCTGTAATCCCAGCACTTTGGGAAGCCGAGGCAGGTGGATCACCTGAGGTCAAGAGTTCAAGACCAGCCTGGCCAACATGGCAAAACCCCATCTCTAATAAAAATATAAAAATTAGCCGGGCGTGGTGGTGTGTGCCTATAGTCCCAGCTACTCAGGAGGCTGAGGCAGGAGACTCACTTGAACCGGGAAGGCAGAGGTTGCAGTGAGCTGAGACCTCACCACTGTACTCCAGCCTGGGCAACAAAGCAAGACTCTGTCTCAAAAAAAAAAAAAAAAAAAAGGAAGACAATGGCGGCCAGGCTTGGTGGCTCATGCCTGTAATCCCAGCACTTTGGGAGGCCAAGGCGGGTGGATCACCTGAGGTCACGAGTTCAAGATCAGCCTGACCAACATGGAGAAACCCCGTCTCTACTAAAAACACAAAAAATTAGCCGGGTGTGGTGGCGCATGCCTGTAATCCCAGCTACTCAGGAGGCTCAGGCAGGAGAATAGCTTGAACCCAGGAGGCAGAGGTTGCCGTGAGCCAAGATTGCGCCACTGCACTCCAGCCTGGGCAACAAGAGCAAAACTCCGTCTCATGGAAAAAAAAAAAATGACAATGACAATGCGGATCTAAAATATAAACTGAAATTTGAAACATTTGTTCCATTTTTTTCTAAAATCCAAAAAATCCAACATTTAAAATGGCCATTGAAAAGATTATTTATAAGCAACTTTTTATCTTTTTTTTGAGACAGAGTTTCACTCTTGTTGCCCAGGCTGGAGTGCAATGGTGTGATCTCAGCTCACCACAACCTCTGCCTCCAGGGTTCAAGTCATTCTCCTGCCTCAGCCTCTCGAGTAGCTGGGATGCGCCACCACACCCGGCTAATTTTTTGTATTTTTAATAGAGATGGGGTTTCTCATGTTTGTCACGCTGGTCTCAAACTCCTGACCTCAGGTGATCTGCCCGCCTCAGCCTCCCAAAGTGCTGGGATTACAGGCATGAGTCACCGCACCCGGCCTATTTATAAGCAACTTTAAAGTGATTTCCAAGCCATTTATTTCTCCACGATTTGAAATGCATTTGACTCCTTCCTTCAATTCTGGCTTTTTAATGTGTGTGGGAATGTTTTGTTTTGTTTTGTTTTGTTTGGTAGAGAATATGGACAACAATTGTATGTGCTTCATCATGTACCAACTTGAGAAACTAAGTTCACATCTACTATAAATATGGTGTATATGTGCATATTTTATATTCAAGTCAATTATTTAATAAGTTGGCTGAACAATTAGTGATTTTAGTGTTTTTAATTAAAACTTCCAGCTAATTTGAACAAGACCCATTTTTTCTGGTCAAAGGTACTGTGAGTTTTTTCTTTTCTTTTTTTTAGACAGGGTCTCACTCTGTTACTCAGACTGGAGTGCAGTGGCATAATCACAGGTCACCACAACCTCGACCTCCCGGGCTCAAATGACTCTCCCACTTCACCCCCACAAGTAGCTGGGACCACGGGTTGTGCCACCATGCCTGGCTAATTTATTATTTTTAATTTTTATTTATTTACTTATTTTGAGACAAAGTCTGGCTCTGTCACCCAGGCTGGAGTACAGTGGCGGGATCTCGTCTCACTGCAACCTCTGCCTCCTGATTAGCTGGAACTACAGGCGCCTCCAGATTAGCAATTCTCCTGCCTCAGCCTCCTGAGTAGTTGGAACTACAGGCACGTACCACCATGTCCGACTAATTTTTGTATTTTTAGTAGAGATGGGATTTTGGCATGTTGGCCAGGCCAGTCTCAAACTCCTGGCCTCAAGTTCTCTGCTCACCTCAGTTTTCAAATTTTTTTGTAGCAACAGGGTCTCACTATACTTCATCTTAGCCAAAAGGCTGAGAAGCAATAGGGTCTCATTATATTGCCCAAGCTAGTCTCAAACTCCTGGGCTCAAGCAATCCTCCTGCCTTGGCCTCCCAAAGTCCTGGAACTACAGGTGTGAGCCACTACCCCCAGCCTGTGAGAATTTTTGGAACTCGAGATGTACCATCCACCATGATCAAATATGTTCTATTTTAAAAGTTTTATATATACTCTCTCAGGCTATATTTCATGCTATGATATATATAAAATTCCAATCTTCTATGTAAAAGTTTAAGAAAAAGGTTCGGCCGGGCGCGGTGGCTCAGGCCTGTAATCCCAGCACTTTGGGAGGCCGAGGTGGGCGGATCACGAGGTCAGAAGATCGAGACCATCCTGGCCAACATAGTGAAACCCCATCTCTATTAAAAATACAAAAAATTAGCCGGGCGTGGTGGCGGGCGCCTGTAGTCCCAGCTACCCCGGAGGCTAAGGCAGGAGAATGGCGTGAACCCGGGAGGCGGAGCTTGCAGTGAGCAGAGATGGGGTCACTGCACTCCAGCCTGGGCCACAGAGCAAGACTCCATCTCGAAAAGAAAAAAAAAGAAAAAAAAAAAAGAAAAATACTCCATTTGTTAATTGCAGAATAAATACATCTCCCAAGCTGATTTCTCTTTGCCCTCATTGGATGCCAAGCCTGCAATATGAAGGCTCCTTGGGCGTAGGGAAAGGAGATAAATGGCTGAGATTCTAAACCTTTCTCTAAAGTAATGTACCTAACAGAAATACTTTATGGATCCTAGAAAACTCCTAAAATCTTTATTTTATGGAAATATAATTACCATAAAAGATCCTTTCTTTTTTTTAGACGGAGTCTCGCACTGTCGCCCCGGCTGGAGTGCAGTGGTTCGATCTCGGCTCACTGCAACCTCTGCCTCCCGGGTTCAAGCGATTCTCCTGCTTCAGCCTCCCGAGTAACTGGGATTGCAGGTGCCCACCACCATGCCCAGCTAATTTTTTGCATTTCTAGTAGAGATGGGATTTCACCATGTTGGCCAGGCTGCTCTCGAACTACTGACCTCGTGATTCACCCATCTTGGCCTCCCAAAGTGCTGGGATTACAGGCATGAGCCACCGCACCTGGCCAAAAGTACTATAAAAAAAGTTTTTATAGTAACAAGTAGGATAATCAACTTGCACAGTAAGTTAAAGAAGGCAGCTACTGTGGCTTTTAATTTTATATTTTAGGTTCCTTTATCGATAAAGCCCAAGTCTTAGAAAAGCCTCTAAATGATAGCCGTGTATATGGATGTATATTGTGACTTTAAGGACTAAGCAATTTTTTGTGACTATCTCACTATGAAATTACATTAGTACAAGCTCCCGATTATGTAGACAAGATACATGATAGAATGATCTGAGGGGACAGTTTTGGATATTCCATTTCCCCAAATCTGGATCATAACTGATTGTTCTCTTGCTTTAAATTAGAGGACCAAAATCTGAATTCTTTCTAACTAGTGATGAAAAGTGGCAAATCAGAGTCCTATAGGGAAAAGCCTAACTGTTGGGAACCCAGCCCCAGGGAAAGAATTGGACAGTGAAGGTTCCCTCCGAGACACTTGAAACCAATCTTCATCTAGTCCCTTTTAAAGAAAATGGGCCTGTTCTCAGAAATAATCAGACACACAACAGAGAGCTCAAGGACAGATGGGATAAAGACTGTCAAAATATTTCAGACAATAGTCATAGTGGGCCAAAGACTGAGTGCCATCTGTGGAATGGCTCCGTGGACTTCCCTCAAGGCCAAATGTATTTTATTTATTTATTTATTTATTTATTTATTTATTTATGTATTTATTTATTTATTTATTTATTTATTTATTTATCTATCTATCTATCTATCTTAAAAATAGAGACAAGGTCACACTATGTGGCCCAGGCTGGTCTCGAACTTCTGAGCTCAAGTGATTCTCCTGCCTTGGCCTCCCAAAGTGTTCGGATTACAGGCGTGAGCCACCACACCCAACTCCAAATGTCTTTTAGAACAACTCCATTTGTTAGAACAGATTGAAACTGACAGATTTCTGTGTGGATTTTGAGTCTGGCCACAATCTCAATGAAACACCTATTGAAGGGCATTAAGGTCAATAGGGTAGGAAATGGCCCACCCCTCCTCCACTTGGATTTGCCTATTTTCAGTGCCTCAATTTGTATGGACCTGGATTAAATAATCTGAATTATCAAAACAAACTCCTAACCTTCAGAAAAGAAAGATGATCAATTTTTTCATATCTCTGCCAGATTGAAAGCCTCCAATTAAAGCAAACCGTCTTTTAATTCATATGAGATAGTGTCTTGTGGCTGGGTGTGGTGGCTTACACCTGTAATCCCAACACTGGGAGGCCAAGACAGGAGGATTGCTTGAGCTCAGGAGTTCAAGACTAGCCTGGGCAACATAGTGAGACCCGTCTCTACTAGAAGATTAAAAAATCAGCCAGGTGCAGTGATGCACACCTTCAGTCCCTGCTACTCAGGAGGCTGAGGTGGGAGGATCACTAGAGCCCAGGAGTCCGAGGCTGCAGGGAATCGTGATCATGCCACTATAGTCTAGCCTGGGTGTCAGAGTGAGACCCTGTCTCCAAAAAAATTAAATTAAAATAAAATAAAAGAGAAATGACTTCTTAGATAGTCAATCACTCACCACCTACCATCTCTTTCATCTGCCCTCTGTAGATAGCGTGCAATAGTGTACAACTGTTTTCCTTTACAGATTTCCATTGGAGGTCTCAGCAAAGGGTTGTCATCAAAATTTATCTCCTTCAGTGAAAAAAGATTGTAGATAGCACTAGGTAGAGCTGTCAGATTATTTCCTAGTAGAAAAAAATTAGAGTTGAATTACATCTTTCTATAAAAGATAACTATGGAGACAAATAACATCTATTATGTCTTGCTGACAAAGTACCAGAGGACCCTCACAATGCAGCAGGTCATAAATTATTTCGGATGTCCACATGCTAAGAGCAAAAAAGAGTGTTTATAGAAAGACAGCTGTGGTTGCTTTCTCTCCTAGGGGTGGCAAAATGAGACAGAGACTATGCTCTTTTAATACAGCAAAGAACTTTATAGAGTGGATGTGATGGTAATTTTTAAACTAAACTGTTTATTTAGCATAATTTTAGATTCATAGAAATGTTGCAGAGATTGTAGCAAGTTCTTCCGCATTCGTCATCTAGCTTTAGTTTCTCCTAATGTTATCTCACATTATCATATTACATTAGTTTAATCTAAGAAACCAGTATTGGTACATTACTACTAAATACACTTCAGACTTCTTTGGATTCATTAGTTTTTCCATCAGTGTCCTTTTTCTGTCTCAGGAAATCTCATTGCATACAGTTATATCTCATTAGTCGCCTCTGGTTTGTGAGAGTTTCTCAATCTTCCCTTGTTTTTCATGACCTTGATAGTTTTAAGAAGTACTGGTTATGAATTTTGTAGAATGTACCATAACTTGAATTTGTCTGATATGTTCTCATTATTAGACTGGGGTTATGGGTTTTTGAAAAGAATACCACAGAGGTGAAGTGCACTTATCACATTATATCAGAGATACCTCATATCCACATGACATCACTAATGATGTTAAATTTTATCTCTTGGATAACACAGTCTCTGCCAGCGTTCTCCAGGATAATGTTATAATTTTTTCCTTTCCATACTCTATTCTTTGGGAGTAAGTCACTAAATCTAGGCTACCCTCAAGGGGGAGTGGGAATTAAACTCTCCTTCCTAAATGTAATTTTTTCAGTACCATCGTAATCCAATATAAACCTAACATAAAATGTAAAACTGGGGTGGGCACAGTGGTTCATGCCTGTAATCCCAGCACTTCAGGAGGCCAAGGTGGGTGGATCATCTGAGGTCAGGAGTTCGAGATCAGCCTGGCCAACATGGCAAAACCCCATCTCTACTAAAGATACAAAAATTAGCCAAGCATGGTGGTGGGCACCTGTAATCCCAGCTACTGGTTGCAGGGAGCCGAGATAGTGCCATTGCACTCCAGCCTGGGAGACAAGAGCGGAACTCCATCTCAAAAAAAAAAAAAAAGACGTAAAACTGTCGCAAAAATGAATTTGTAATCATTTAGAGAGGCCTAAAATTTGCCTTTATATTATTTATATATTTTATAGTTATGTTATTTATAAACATAGATAAAGGAACCTGGTTCCTTTTAGTGAATAATCATATTTAGAAACCAAGATCTGGATACAGTGTTTCTGGGAGTGTATGTATGTAAAATATATTTATTATAAACCTAGAATTTTATATATGTATATATGCACACACATACATGTATAACATATATGTTATAAATCACAGCACATAGTCTTTAGGGTCTGGCTTCTTTCACTTAGCATTACAACAACATCAGTGTTGTTGTGTGTATCAATAGTTTTTTTTTTTCTTTTTAGTAATGAGAAGTATTCCATTATATAGATGTAAATAATTTATCCATTTAATACATAAAAGACATTTGAAGAGCTTCCAGTTTTGGCAATTACAAAGGAAGCTTCTCTATAAATTTGCACTCAGTTTTTTGTTGAATACATTTTAATTTCATGTAAAAGAGGAGTCAAAGTGAGATTGATGGTTTGTATGGTTAAGTATATGTATAACTATATAAGAAACTACCAAACTTTTCTAAAGGGTTGTACCATTTTGTATTTCTTTCATCAGTGTATCAGAGTTTCAGTTACTTGTATTTTGATAGCTTTTTGGTATTACCAGATTTTAATTTTAACTATCCCTTTTTTTTTTTTTTTTGGGTGGAGTCTCACTCTGTCGCCCAAGCTGGAATGCAGTGGGATGATCTCGGCTCACTGCAACCTCCACCTCCCTGGTTCAAGCAATTCTTCTGCCTCAGTCTCCTGAGTAGCTGGGACTATAAGCGCGTGCCACCACACGGGCTAATTTTTGTAGTTTTAATAGAGACGGGGTTTCACCATATTGGCCAGGCTGGTCTCAAACTCCTGACCCCGTGATTTGCCCACCTGGGCCTCCCAAAGTGCTGGGATTACAGGCGTGAGCCACCACGCCCAGCCTAATTTTAACTATTCTAATAGCAATATTTCATTGTATAGTTAATTTGCATTTCTCTAATATGACTAATAAGCATAATATTTTGGTATGCTTCTTTTCTTCCTTTCTTTCTTTCTTTTTTATTTTGAGACAGAGTCTAGCTCTGTCACCCAGTCTGGAGTGTAGTGGTGTGATTTCAGCTCATTGCAGCTTCCGCCTCCAGGGTTCACACTATTCTTGTGCCTCAGCCTCCCAAGTAGCAGGGACCATAGGCGCAAGCCCCATGCCCAGCTAATTTTTGTATTTTTAGTAGCGATGGAGTTTCACTATGTTGGCCAGGCTGGTCTTGAACTACTGACCTCAAGTGATCCACCTGCCTCAGCCTCCCAAAGTGCTGGGATTATAGGCATGAGCCACCACGCCCAGCCTCTTATGCTTATTTTTAATTCATATAGCTTCTTAGTAAATTATCTGTTCAAAATTTATACCAATTTTTATTAAGTGGTTTGACTTCTTAATTTTGTTTTTAGGTTTTTTTTTTTTTTTTTTTGTATTAAGCAAATATTTTCTTCCAATCCATGACTTTGCTTTTCATTCTTTTAAAAAAAGTCTGAGCTGGGCACAGTGGCTCATGCCTATAATCTCAGCACTTTGGGAGGCCGAGGCAGGTGGATAACTTGAGGTCAGGAATTCGAGACAAGTCTGGGCAACCTAGTGAAACTCCATCTCTACTAAAAGTATACAAAAATTAGCCAGGCATGGTAGCAGGTGCCTGTAATCCCAGCTACTCAGGAGGCTAAGGCAGGAAACCCCAGAGGCAGAAGCTGCAGTGAGCCTACATTGCATCACTGCACTCCAGGCTGCGTGACACAGCAAGACTCTTGTAAAAAAAAAAAAAAAAAATTAAAAAATTAAAAAATTTAAAGAAGCCTTTAGTCTTGCTCTTGTCACCCAAGCTGGAATGCAGTGGCACCATCTTGGCTCACTGTAACCTCCGCTTCCTGGGTTCAAGTGATTCTCCTGCTTCAGCCTCCCAAGTAGTTGGGATTACAGGCACCCGCCACCATGCCTGGCTAATTTTTTTGTACTTTTAGTAGACAGAGGGTTTCCCCATGTTGGCCAGGCTGGTGTTGAACTCCTGACGTCAGGAGATCCGCCCGCCTCAGCTTTCCAAAGTGCTGGGATTACAGGCATGAGCTATCGTGCCCAGCTGAGAAGTTTCCAATTTTGATGAAAACCAACTTACCAATTATTTTCATTTGTGGATTGCAGTTTCAGTGTTGTATATAAGAAATCCTTGCCAAGGTTTTGATTTTTTTTCACCTTGTTTTTTTGAGACAGGGTCTGGCTTTGTCACCCAGGCTGGAGTGCAGTGGCACGATCTTGGCTCACTGCAGCCTCAGCCTCATGGGTTCAAGTGATCCTCCCACCTCAGCCTCTCAAGTAGCTGGGACTACAGGAGTGCACCACCATACCCAGCTAATCTTTTCGTATTTTGTTTGTAGAGATGGGGTTTCCCCGTGTTGCCCAGGATGGTCCTAAACTCCTGAGTCTCAAGCAATCCTCACATCTCAGCCTCCCAAAGTTATGGGACTATAGGCATGAGCCATGACACCCAGCCTTTTAATGTTTTTTCACCTTTTTTTTTTTTTGCAAAATAATATTTTTCTATGTTCTTATCTAGAAGTTTTGTAGTTTCAGCTTTTACATTTAGGTCTGTGATTCATTGTGAGGTAATATTTTTACTTGGCGTGTAGGATCAAAATTATATTGCGGTTGTTTGTTTGTTTTTGCTTTATTTTGTTTTGTTTTGGCTTTTGGACATCCAGTTGATCCAGCAATATTTGTTGAAAACAATGTTCTTTCTCTGTTGGATTACAGTAGTTCCTCCTTATCCATGGGAGATACCTTCCAAGACCCCCCAGCTGATGCCTACAAACCTAATACAGTATCAAACATGATTGCTGTCAATCAGAACACATCTGTTCATGTCTTTCACCCACAAATTTAATGCCTTTTCCTTCTTAACTAAGCACTTATCATGCACTGTGGCTGTAATTTGTGTAGTTTGAGGTGCAACAGCAAAATTGGCACAAATTTCTTTTTCCATCTTCACAATTTCATTGATAGAATATTTGTCCTTAGCGTACATCTTAGCGACTTCATCATATGATTCTTTTCCTTCCAAGTTGAGAACTTTCACCTTTTCACTTAAGAGAAGCACTTTAAGGCTTCTCTTTGGTGTATCCGAATTGCCAGCATCACTACTCTTGTGCTTTAGGGCCATTAATAAGTAAAATAAGGGTTACATAAACACAAGCACTGTGATACTGTGACAGTGGATCTGATAACTGAGACTGCTACTAAGTGACTGACAGGCAGGGAGCACATCCACTGAATGGATTCACATCCCAGGTAGGACAGTGTGAGATTTCATCACGCTACTCAGAAAAGTGCACCATTTTAAACTTATGAATTGTTTATTTCTGGAATTTCCCAGTTAATATTTTCAGACCACTGTTGACCATGAGTAAAACTATGGAAACTGAAACTGTGGATAAGGGGGAACTACCATGGCAAAAAATCAGTTGACCACATAGTGGGTATATCAGTCAGGGTTCTCTAGAGGGACAGGACTAATTATAAAAGGGAGTTTATTAAGGAGTATTGACTCACACAACCACGAGGTGAAGTCTGCCATCTGCAAGCTGAGGCACAAAGAAGCAAGTCCAAGTCCTGAAACCTCAAAAGTAGGGAAGCCGGTAGTGCAGCCTTCAGTCTGTGGCCAAAGGCCCTAGAGCCCCTGGCAAACCAGGGGTGTAAGTCCAAGAGTGCAAAAGCTGAAGAACTTGGAGTCCAGTGTTTGAGGGCAGGAAGCATCCAGCATGGGAGAAAGATGGAGGCCAGAAGACATAGCCAGTCTAGTCCTTCCACGTTCTTCTGCCTGCTTCATTCTAGCAGAGCTGGCAGCTGATTGTGCCCACCCAGATTGAGGGTGGGTCTGCCTCGCCCAGTCCACTGACTCAGATGTTAATCTCCTTTGGGAACACCCTCACAGACACACCCAGGAACAATACTTTGCATCCTGCAATCCAATCAAGTTGACACTCAATGTTAACCATCATAGTGGATCTATTTCTAGACTCTCTATTCTGTCCCATTGATCCTTATGTCTGTTGTTTTGCCAATACTATCACTGTCTTCATGACTATAGTTTTACATAAGTCTTGAAATCAGGTTTGTGAATCATCCAACTTTGTTTTTCTTCTTCAAAATTGTTTCAGCTATTCTAGTTCCTTTGACTTTTTATATACATTTTATAATTACCTCATTGTTTTCTGAAACAAAAAACTTTGCTAGGATTTTTACTGGAATTGAGTTGAATTTAAAGATAAGTTTTGGGAAACTGACATATTAACAATATTGTCTTCCAATTTATGAACACTATTTATCTCTCTACTTATTTACGTCTTATTTAGTTTTATCTATGTTACAGTTTTCACCATATAGATCTTATATGTAATTTGTTAGATTTATTTATGGTTTTGGTACAATTTTAAATTATACTTTTAAAGAAATCAATTTCCAATCATTTATTGCTAGTCTGTAGAAATATGATTGATTTTTGTTTATTAACTCTGTATATGGCAATCTTGCCAAACTTACTTGTTCTGTAGATCCTTTGGGATTTTTGACCTAGACAATGTGTCTCTATTATCAGAAATAGTTTTTTCTTCTTCCTTCCCAATCTGTTTACTTTTTATTTCTTTTTCTTGTGTTTTTGTGCTAGTTGGGACTTCCAGTTATAACATCAAAAAGAAGTGGTGAGAAAGGAGAACTTTACTTTGATCTTGATCATAGTGGAAAAGAAATTGTTTACCATGGCGTGTGATATTAGCTATAGGAGTTTTGCAGATGCACTTTTTCAGGTTGAGGAAATTCTCTTCTATTTCTAGCTTAGTGAGATTTTTTTGTTGTTGTTGTTTGTTTTTGAAAATCTTGAAAGGAAATTTTATTTTTTCATATGATATTTGCTTTTTTTTTTTTTTTGAGATGAGGTCTTGTTCTGTTGCCCAAGCTGGAACGCAGTGGCACAATCATAACTCACTGCAGCCTCAAACTCCCAGGCTCAAGCAATCCTCCTGCCTAAGTCTTCCAAATAGCTGGGATTATAGGCATGAACCACCACATCTGCTTGCTTTGCTTTTTATACTTACAGTGAGAAGTTCATATGGCTTTTCATAAGCCTGTTCAGATGGTGAATTACATGGATTAGTTTTTGAATATTGACTCAACCTTGTATTCCCAGGGTAAATCGCTCTTGGTCACAATATGATACCATTTTTTATATTGATGGATTTGATTTGCTTTAATTCATTAAGGAATTTTGCATCAATGTTCAAGCAGGATATTATTCTGTAAGTTTCCAAGTAATGTATTTGTTTTATTATAGTATTAGGATAATGCTGGCCTCGTAGAATGAACTGAGACAGGTTTTAGCCTCAATTTTATGACAGAATTTTTAAAATTGTCATTATTTCCTCTTTCTCTCTTTCTCTCTCTCTCTCTCTCTCTCTCTCTCTCTCTCCCTCCTTCATTCTTTCAGACAGAGTCTCACTCTGTCACCCAGCCTAGAGTGCAGTGGCACAATCTCAGCTCACTGCAACCTCCACCTCCTGGGTCTAAGCGATTCTCCTGCCTCAGCCTCCTGAGTAGTTTTGATTTTGATTACAGGTGTGCCCCACCATACCCGACTAATTTTTTTTTTTTTAAGTAGAGACGGGGTTTCACCACATTGGCCAGGCTGGCATCAAACTCCTGACCTCAAGCGATCTGCCCGCCTCAGCCTCCCAAAGTGCTGGAATTACAGGCATGAGCCACCGTGCCCACCCTAACTTAGTGATTTCTTCTTGAAAATACTTGAAAGAATTCACCAGTGCACCTTTTTGAAATTTGCATTGTTTCTTCTATAAAATACTTGATAGAATTCACCAGTGAAGTTATCTGAGCTAGAAATTTTCTTTGTATGAGAGCTTCTAACCACAAATTCGATTACTCAAATAGATTTAGGACTATCTGTTAGCCCACAATGATATCTACCTCCTGTTACTCACCCCCTTGTATAGTCCCTTCCGACATTATACCAAGGTTGGTCTGTGTGATCAATAGAACAGAGCAGAAGTGGTGTTATGTCACTTCCAAGATTAGGCTTTTAAAGACACTGCTGACTGGGCATGGTGGCTCACGCCTGTAATCCCAGCACTTTGGGAGGCTGAGGCTGGTGGATCACCTGAGCCTAGAGAGGTCAAGGCTGCAGTGAGCCATGATCCTGCTACTGTGCTCCAGCTTGGGCAACAGAGTGAGACCTTGTCTCAAAATAAATATATATATATATTTATACTTCAGAATATTTGCTTCAATGAATGTCAAATAATGAACCCGCCTACCTGTTTTGATCTGACTCCTACTTCATAGGCCTGGCTCCCAAGTCTTGCCATAGACATAGGTTCCATGCTCCTTATCCAAACAACAGAGATAGTTTTTTCTTCTTCCTTCCCAACAGAGAAGGAAATGCAGAAAAAATGCTGACCTGAGGTTGTGTAGGTGTGTGTAGAGGAAGAGGTGAGGTTGGGTTCAGAAAGGGAAGAAATACTAAATGACTGGGTATAGGCAGAGAAGAGAGAAAAGAAATGAAAATATGTTCAGGCTCCTCTACTCTTTCAAGGCAGGAACTGGACCTTATACTTTGCTTTCATTTTCTGTACCTAGGACAGTCATTTCCTTCTAATGGTGACTTAATACATTATGTTGACTCTTTGCCATTCTGTATCTTGTCAACAAAATTTGCAACTCAGACATTAATACTCTACTTATTGATTATGCTTACTGATTATGCTTGACACTCACCACTCAGGTTTAGTTGCTGGAGATCATTTAAAGATAGCAAAGATGGTGGAATATAACTTATTTGATTATTGTATGCATGCAAACTAACCAAATTTCTCAATTCTCCTATATTTCTTGGAATCTCTCTGATTGCATTATTTGAGATATCAAGTTCTTTAAGTTGAGTCATATTAGATAGCTCTCCTGGAAGTCTTGTTAACTGTAACAAAGATTAAAAAATTATACTTTTATAAATACATCTTTGCATGACTAAAACTTTTTCTAAAATCAAATGAAAGAGTTTTGTCTGTTTTTGTTTTTGTCTTAAAAAGGACATATTTTATTATGTCACAAATTCTTTGTAACTGACTCTCCCTTCTGGCTAAAACCCACAAGATATTGTGTGACATCCAAGTACCTCCCCAATCTGACCAATGCTTCTAATTCAACCCTGTGGCTTGCTACCCACTTTGCTCACATTCCCATCACTCAGCGTTCATTGTCTCCTTATCCCTTTCCCCGCTCCCTAAATCTAACCGTGTTTTGACTTCTTTCCTGTCTTTTCCAACTACTCCATTCCACATTTGATCTCCTTATTCCTAGTCCTATCAACATTGCTTTTTTTTTGTTTTTTTTTTGAGATGGAGATCTCCATCTGTCACCAGGCTGGAGGGCAATGGCGTGATCTCAGCTCACTGCAACCTCCACCTCCCGGGTTCAAGCGATTCTCCTGCCTCAGTCTCTAGAGTACCTGGGATCACAGGTGCCCAGCACCACACCCGGCTAATTTTTGTATTTTTAGTAGAACGGAGTTTTGCCATGTTGGCCAGGCTGATTTTGAACTCCTGACCTCAGGTGATCCTCCCACCTCGGCCTCCCAAAGTGCTGGGATTAAGGGCGTGAGCCACCTCGCCAGGCCCCATTGCTTTTTATTCATCTTTTGTGTGCTTTTTTTAGATTTTTAAAATGACATGATACACGTTTTATACTTTTTGTATGTGTTCCCAAGCACGAAATGCATTTTGACCAAATGTTTTTTGTTTTTTGTTTTTTTTTTTTTTTTTTTTTTGAGACGGAGTCTCGCTCTGCCGCCCAGGCTGGAGTGCAGTGGCCGGATCTCAGCTCACTGCAAGCTCCGCCTCCCGGGTTCACGCCATTCTCCTGCCTCAGCCTCCCGAGTAGCTGGGACTACAGGCGCCCGCCACCGCGCCCGGCTAGTTTTTTGTATTTTTTAGTAGAGACGGGGTTTCACCGTGTTAGCCAGGATGGTCTCGATCTCCTGACCTCGTGATCCGCCCGTCTCGGCCTCCCAAAGTGCTGGGATTACAGGCTTGAGCCACCGCGCCCGGCGACCAAATGTTTAATAATAGTTTGGCAATGTGACCTTAAATAAAAGTTTGGCAATGTGACCTTAAATAAAAATTCCTACTACAAAAAGTGTTGCAAAATTGCAGGAATTAAAATATTCTGTTAAGATGAAGAATAACGCATATTTAGAGAAAATAGGGCCTTTATGAGTGGCTTTTGAAATAAAGGATGTTCTATGAACAAAACAATTTTGAATGTGTAGGCACCTCTGAAATAACTAAACAACAAGGTGCATTCTGGATGTTGTGCTATATGTTCTTCCAGGTATAAAGGAAGCATAAGAAATAGTTTCCAACTTCACAGAGATTAAAATTTATTTTAGGGAACAGAATATATCCATATGAAAAAATCAGAAAATGGAATGAAGCAATAGGTAATCCAATGCCAAAATAATACAATTAATAACTGATGAATAAAAGTTTAGAAAAGGTTCATTACTACAAATCAGATAACTAAAGTAAAGCTTCATGTAAAAAGTAGAACTTGAATAGCCTCTTAAGAATGAATAGGGGGCTGGGCTTGATGGCTCACACCTGTAATCCCAGCACTTTGGGAGGCCAAGGCGGGTGGATCACAGGAATTCGAGACCAGCCTGGCCAACATGGTGAAACTCCGTCTCTACTAAAAATAGAAAAATTAGCTGGACGTGGAGGTGAGTGCCTGTAATCCCAGCTACTCAGGAGCCTGAGGCAGGAGAATCACTTGAACCCAGGAGGCAGAGGTTGCAGTAAGCTGAGATCACACCACTGTCCTCCAGCCTGAGTGACAGAATATCATGCATAGTCATGGCTAGTGAGAAGCTGACCAGTAAAGAAAGGTGATGCAAAGCAGAGGGAGATTTGTTTGGATAAGGAGCATGGAACCAGGCTATGGCAAGACTGGAGAGACGGGCCTGTGAAGTAGGAGTCAGATCCAAACAGGTAGGTGGGTTCATTATTTGACATTCAATGAAGGAAATATTCTTTAATTACCTTCTCAACATTTACTAGAGGTGGTGTCTGAGAGTTGTATGATGATAGGGTTCATATAGAAGGAAGATTCCTGTTGGGCATCCTTCCTTTAGTAAAATAAAAGCCCTGTGATTAATCTGACTCTTCTTCAGTAAGTCACCATCTGCTATTACATAAGTTAATTATTTGGGCATTTCATTTCCACCCCAAGGGGGTTATCAATGATATTTTCAACTACATGGGATATTCTTTTTGACAGGAGTTCTTGTAAATAATTTTTTCCATTTGATGACCTTTGCAATGATGTTGCAAATATGTGGACTGTTGCCTTGGGCAGCCACTCACTTTGAGTAGGCAACAGATATGCAATTTGGATTCCTGACAAGCAAGTATAATACATGGAGAACAGTCCTCTGCAATGAAGTCTGACAGCTTTGATAAGGCTTGCTAAAAGGAAGAAACTCCTGGCATAAATCTATGCATGAAGTGAGTGATAACCAAGGACCAGGTTGTAGACAGTGACACTGGAAAATGAGGGAGACAATCCGACAGCTTTTTTAGAGAAAAAATGATACAATTTTGGTGTAAGATGAGGTATAACTGATGATGGAAAAGGAACAAGAATGATTTCATGAGTTTTAGCCTGGCAGGTTTAAAACAAAAACTGGCATCACAAACAGAAATGGAGAAGTTTTGAAAGGAGATGGAAGAAAAATGAGCTGACTTTGAAGTGATATTGAGTGTGTGACAACAAAAGAATAGAACATGTATAATTTCCAGGAAAAAAATGGGAACTATGGGACTACAGCACTGGTGTGAGATCAGCTTTAGTCATGTAGACTTTGGGATAATGTGCATGTAAGTGACAGCAGGTGTGGTGAGAAAGGAGTTAATAAAAAAGAGAGAGTTAGGGACATCATTGGAGATACCAACAGTTATCTTACAAGAGGAGAAAATGAGTGAGATGATTATGAATCAGTCAATGAATTAACTGATTATTATATTGCAGAACTAAAAATCGTCTGTTAGTACAAAATCAACTTTTTAAATGCAAGGTGTATCATTATTCATTCCATCTGCTTAAGCAAGTATTCCCTGGAGTAGCTTTTCTGGAAATGTATTATATGATAGCTGTTATGTTAAAAATGGTCAAACAAGTTTGGGAAATATGGGAATATTTTGGGAAAATTAGTGCAAGACTCTTCAAAGCTTTTAATAGATCAGTATTCATTGTTATTCTTTAAGAGAAGAACCCAGTGCTTCTTAAAGCTATTTGGGCCGGGCGCGGTGGCTCAAGCCTGTAGTCCCAGCACTTTGGGAGGCTGAGACGGGCGGATCACGAGGTCAGGAGATCGAAACCATCCTGGCTAACATGGTGAAACCCCGTCTCTACTAAAAAATACAAAAAAAATAGCCAGGCGAGGTGGCGGGCGCCTGTAGTCCCAGCTACTCCGGAGGCTGAGGCAGGAGAATGGCATAAACCCGGGAGGCGGAGCTTGCAGTGAGCTGAGATCCGGCCACTGCACTCCAGCCTGGGTGACAGAGCGAGACTCCGTCTCAAAAAAAAAAAAAAAAAAAAAAAAAAAAAAAAAAAAAAGCTATTTGATCACAGACGCTGCTCCCCTCCTCCCCTTTTTTTTTTTTTTTTTTGAGCAGACTCTCATGGAACTAGGGCTTTTAGGAGTAGACTTTGGGAAGTCCTGACTTAGATAACAGCTGTGTTCTTTTCATTTGTTTACTAAGATCTTCATATAAATCAGTAATGTTTTAGTTTTTAAAAAATTATTTCCATAAAACTTACTCCTAGAGTTTCAGTAAGATAAAATGCTAAACTCTAAAAATGTTAATTCTTATTGATCTAGTAATTCTTCAGGGAAAATTTCCTAAGGAAATAGTCTAAAATATGAAAAAGGCTATATTTATGGAAAAATCATCACAGGATTATTATGAAGAAAAGTTATAACATCCATAAATGCATAACAAGAGGATTAGATCTATAAATCATGTACTGGTTATAACAATTTATTGGGAAGATGATTATATCAAAGAGAAATGCTTATTGGTTAAAAAAAGAAGAATTTAAAACTGAGTGTGTAGTCTTCTATAATTTCTTATAAAACCATATGCATAACGGGAAAAAAGACTAAAAGTTGTGTCAGCGTATGCTAGTAGTTGTAATACATGACATGCTTGTGGAATGATTTTTGTTTTAATTTTATCACTTTCCAAACTTTCAGTAATGTGTTTATATGACATTTACAACTTTAAAACTCCTTTTACAATTACACCAAAACAAAAAGGAATCTATAGAATTGTCAGCTTTCATTGCTTCATATTTCATTTTAATGAAATATTTTCCTGTACAGCTTTTGTGTTGTGAAGTGTATTTATAAGCCATATTTGGTGGGGAGGGGGAAGCCTTTCATTTAAAAAATAAACAATTCCAGCTCAATTTAAAACACACATATGGTACACACAGATACACCACAGCTTAAATTCTGATCCTCTCCAGTCTCTCCTTCCCCACAAAGCCCACAGTCTCTTACCTTTCTCCCTTTTATCTGACTTATATTCAGCTGTTCCAGTGATTGAAGTTGGCACAGTTCAATAGGAAAATGTATAAATTGATTGCTTGAGAAGTTTAATTTCTGGATTCCTTTTAAATTACAGATGTCTGAAGAGATTTTCTGTAATTGGTTTTCTGAAAGATCAAGTACTCGCAAATTTTCTAAAGTACACAATTCTCTAGGGAAAGTTTCAAATTTATTACAGCATAAAATAAGTACATGGAGTGATATCATATTAGAAATAGATGCTGGAATTTTCTTTATTTGGTTTTTACCAAGATCCAGGTATTTAAGATTAATAAGAGAACAAAAGTGCTCAGAAAATATGAGGAGTTTGTTTTCACTCAATTCTAAATGAAGCAGTTGTTTACTGAAAGATATATCCGCAGGTATTTCTGAAATATAATTTCCATTAACACTCAAATAATAAAGAGAATCTAAAGCACACAGTCCCAACGGAAAATACATTATTTTGTTATAATTCAATTCAATTTTAATTATTTTTTGGCAGTTTTTTATTTCAATGGGAACGCCTGCGATTATGTTTCCTGAAAATTCTAGACTGCATATATTATTAAGATGTGAGATACTGTCAGTTATTTTTACCATATTATTTCTGTTTACATGAAGTTTTCTTAAATTGTTAAGCTTATGGATGTTCTTAGGAAGTTCTGTTAATTTATTATCACTAAGAGTAAGGCATTCCAACATTGCACAGCAACATATTTTCTCTGGTATATTTTTCAATAAATTTTTATCAAGTATAAGAATCCTAAGTTCCCTAAAATTCTCAATTTTGTGTGAAATAACTTCCAATTTATTGTCGGCCAGTTGGAGTTCTTTTATTTTGAGTAACTGAAAAATTTCTACAGCCAGAAAGGTAAGCTTATTATGATCCAGTAAAAGTGTTTCTAAATTTTTAAGCTCCCTAATTTCCTTTGGCAAACTGCTGATCAGGTTTCCAGTAAGGTCTAGTGAAATTAACTTTGGAAGGAAGCACAGAGCTTTAGGAAATATTGTTAATTGATTATATTCCAAATTGAGAACCCGCAAGTATTTTAAACTAGGCAGAGTATCTGGTATATGCCTTAACTTATTTTTACCCAAACTTAAAATTTCCAAGTTTCCAAGACATTCTAAGTCAGAAGGAAAATTTTCAATGTAATTGTTATAAAAAAAGAGTTGTCTGATATTCCCAAGCTGAGATATTTCTTTAGGTATATGTGATATGTGGTTGTGACTGACGTTTAATATCCTTAAATTATGAAGTAACTGAATTTCAGATGGAAGTGATGATAATCCATTTTCTTGCAGGGATAGAATTTCAAGTCCTAGCAGATCACCTGAGTCTGCCCCTTGAAAAGTTTTGATTTGATTCTTGTCTAAATATAGATGTTTTACATATTTGATTTTTAAAATGTCCTTAGGAAATTCCTGTAAACCCTTGGCCTCAAGGTTAACTGTAAAGTTATCTTTACAAGTTGTTTCTAAGCCAAGATGTTTCTGATTTTCTTCAGAGACTTGTGGACTAACTTCTCCTACTGTTTCATGAGATAGGAAGTTAACCAAAGCCTGATATTCTGCAATCCTCCCAGTTAGTGATGATAAACTCTGTGAAGTTTCTGTTCTAGTGCTTGTTTCAGAAAATTGAAGATTTTTCTTTTGTTCTTCATTTCTTTTAGACTTGCTTCCAGAGGAAGATGTTGACTCTAATGTAATCTGTCTAGGATGTGTTTCATAAATCTGGTTAGAAGATTTCCCTTCCAGGTAATCAGAAGCTTCGTTTATCAAATTTGATGTTTCTTTAATAAAGCCAGGCTCCTTCACTGACTGTGATCTAGATTCTTTCCTAAATTGACTAATAGTATCCTCTAGCTCCTCTGACATACCCTCCTTTTCAGACATCTTATTTGCTGATATGTTTTATGCCAATACAAAATTGTAACTTGATTTTAATTTTCATGTTTTTTCCTTTGAATCTACAAAACAAACGTTGAAATTAAAAGATGTAATAGAGATGTCAAAATTACAAATAAATCTTAATACAACTATTTTATTTTATAAGAAATAATTTAATACAAATACAAATAATACATTTATAACAAACTAATTTTATATATAATTCCTGGTTAAGGATGGTTTATTGATTGCATGTACTTATCACATGTTACTCTTGAAATCACTTTAAAATTACAGAAAGAAACAAAAAAGATCAAAGAAAATGAGAAAAAAGCCACAAGGGAATGAGAGGATTCAGTAAATTTCATGGAAAACATAAAAGGGGGCCGGGCGTGGTGGCTCACACCTGTAATCCCAGCACTTTGGGAGGCCGAAGTGGGCGGATCACTTCAGGTCAGGAGTTGGAGACCAGCCTGGCCTACATGGCGAAACCCTGTCTCTTCTAAAAATACAAAAATTAGCTGGGCGTGGTAGTGGGTGTCTGTAATCCCAGCTACTGGGGAGGTTGAGGCAGGAGAATTGCTGGAACCTGGGAGGCAGAGGTTGCAGCGAGCCGAGATTGCACCATTGCACTCCAGCCTGGACAACAAGAGCAAAACTCTATCTCAAAATAAATAAATAAATAACATAACATAACATAAAAGGGAGAGCCAGTGGCCTACCATGCCACAGGTAAAGAGTACCATTCTCATTGTGAACACTGGATGTTTACATATGGTACTAGTGTCTTGCTGTAACAAATTCAGTGCATTATGACAATTTTCTTAGGGGTAGAAGTGAAACGTCTTAAGAAAGGATACGCTTTCTGTAAGAGTAAACTAGACATTAAACAGTCCTTGCATGGATTGCAACCTACCTGAGACTTCTGAGTGACTCCCGTGGTACCAGCACCAGCTGGGTAGCACCACTCCTCAGAAGTCTGGGTCCCAGCTCTGTAAGTCCCTCCTCCAAGCTTGCAGTTTCTAAAGACCCAGTATATTCCCTTTGTCCCTTCAGCCTTAGGGATGGTAACTACTTCCTATGTTTACTATCTCTGTGTTGCTGCAGTTCCATCTTCACCTTTTTAGTTCTCCAGTACTTGTCTAAGCAATTTCTTACATTAAATCCTGTCAAACTGGCATGGTTTGGGTATTCAGTATTTCTACTCTCCCAGAGAGTAGAAAAAGAGGGAACATTTTCCAACTTGTTTGATGAGGCTAGCACTAACCTCAATATCAACATCTAACAAGGACAATATGAAAAAGAAAATTACAGGCCAAATTTACTCAAGAACAAAAATGTAAAAATTCTAAACATTAGGAAATTATTCTAAATATTATAAAGCCATCAATGTATAAAAAGCATACTACTTCATGAGTCAGTTGCATTTGTCCTAGGAATGCACGTTTGGATTTAACAATAGAAAACTAATGTAGTTTGCCACATTAAGAGATTAAAGAAGAAAAACTCATGTAAACATTGCAATAGATGTAGAAGTACTTGATAAGTTGTAACATTTTTCATAATTTACAGAGTAGGAATAGATGGGAATTTATTTAATCTGCTAAAGGGTATCCATAAAAATCTGCAGTAAACATCATATCTAGTGGTGAAACACTGAAAACTTTTGAGACTGGAAGCTAGAAAAGGTTATGCTCATCATTACTTCTATTTAACATTGTACTGAGATAGTAATTAGCCAGTGGCATAAGGCAAAAAGAAAAGGTATACGGATTAAAAAGGAAGAAATAAAATGGTCATTAGTCACAGATAATATAATTATATATGTAGAAAATCCAAGCTCATCTACAAGTAAACTATTAGAATAAATAAGAATATTAGGTAATATTGCTAAATACAAAGTCAACATACACAAGTCAATTTTCTTTTTTTATTTTTATTTTTTGTGGGGACAGACAGTCTCACTCTGTCACCAGGCTACAGTGCACTGGTGCTATCTTGGCTCACTGCAACCTCTGACTCCCTGGTTCAAGTGATTCTCCTGCCTCAGCCGCCCGAGTAGCTGGGACTACAGGTGCGTGCCACCACGCCCAGCTAATTTTTGCATTTTTAGTAGAGATGAGGTTTCACCATGTTGGCCAGGATGGTCTCGATCTCCTGACCTCGTGATCCACCCACCTCAGCCTCCCAAAGTGCTGGGATTACAGGCGTGAGCCTGTAAACTTTTTAGTTTTGGTAATTGCACTATGATTATGAAAAATGTTGATATTAGGGGAAGATAGATGAAGGGTAGAAAGGAACTTTCTTTACTATTATTGCAATTTTTCTGTAAGTCTAAAATTATTCAAAATAGAAAAATTTTTAAAGTGATCTGAGCTAAAATGTTCTAAAGTGTTTTTCATCTGGGGTAGTTAAGAAGTTA
This sequence comes from Macaca nemestrina, assembly GCF_043159975.1. Taxonomy (NCBI): domain Eukaryota; kingdom Metazoa; phylum Chordata; class Mammalia; order Primates; family Cercopithecidae; genus Macaca; species Macaca nemestrina. Next base: position 71,743,497 of record NC_092128.1, read on the forward strand.
TTCTGCTTGGCTGGGTGCGGTGGCTCACTCCTGTAATCCCAGCACTTTGGGAGGCCGAGGCGGGTGGATCACGCGGTCAGAAGATCCAGACCATCCTGGCTAACAGGGTGAAACCACGTCTCTACTAAAAATACAAAAAATTAACCGGGAGTGGTGGCAGGTGCCTGTAGTCCCAGCTACTCGGGAGGCTGAGGCAGGAGAATCGCTTCAACCCGGGCGTCGGAGGTTGCGGTGAGCCGAGATCACGCCATTGCACTCTAGCCTGGGCAGTAAGAGCAAAACTCTGTCTCAAAACAAAACAAAACAAAAAAACTATATGAAAAAGTCTTTCTCTCATTGTTTTCACAAGCACTAAGGGTCTCATTTTAAAACATGGCTGGGCGCGGTGAATCACGCCTGTAATCCCAGCACTTTGGGAAGACGAGGCGGGCAGATCACTTGAGGTCAGGAGTTCGAGACCAGCCTGGCCAACAGGGTGAAACCCCGTCTCTACTAAAAATACAAGAATTAGCCGGTCGTGGTGGCGCGCGCCTGTAATCCCAGCGACTCGGGAGGCTGAGGCAGGAGAATCACTTGAACCCAAGAAGCAGAGATTGCCGTGAGCTGAGATTGCACCACTGCATTCCAGCCTGGGCAACAAGCGCAAAACTCCGTTGCAAAAATACATATATACCTACATACATACATACAAATATTGCCAATTTGGTAGGCAAAAATATATGCAAATTCTGTTTTAACAAATATTAATAAAGTTGAACAATGACCCAATGTAATTTGTTACCTATCTGAAAGACAAGTACATTCAGGGAGTTACAGCACTTTTTCATGTCGTGCAGCATCAATAAATTGTTTTCTAAATGTAGAAAAAGAGACAGTACAGGCTAACGCAACGTGGGACAGCATGCAAAGCCATGAGAAGTGGGAAAATGGCAGAGACTCTGGGCGTGGCTTACAGGGCCACTGAAGTAAGACAAACCCTTCGCTTCACCTGTGGCCTCCCGCGGCGGCTGCGGCTCCTTTGCGGGACCGGTAGAGGGCGCGCGCGGTTGAGTCCAGCAATTGCGAGGACTTCCGCGGCCCGGCACTGATGCCTCTCCGGACCGTGGCTCCTCTTTCCCAGGCCGAAAGCCCTCCGCTCCGCTGCTCCCCGGCTCGGCCGCACCCACTGCGCGTTTGTGAGCTGGCCATCGGTCACATTGGGATACTCGAGGAGGCGGCGCGGGGCCTCCATTCAATTCCCTAAGAGGGACCCGCGCTGGCCGCGGCAGGCGGGTGGAGAACGCGCGTGTGAGTCTTTGGCTTTCGTACCGGAATCTCCCTGGGAGATTTTACAAGCCCCTCCAATGTTCTGATTGAATTGGTCTGGGGGTCGGTCCGGGCATCTAACGAGCAGCCGGGATGGAGAATTACGTCTGGATTCTGGTCCTCAGAACTTCACTCACGTTAATCAACCCGCGTCCATTTTCGTGGGATTGTCTTGCTCCGAGGCCCTTCCACTGAGCTTTATTTTCCTGCCTGATTTAGGGGTCTGCTAACAGGATAAACAGCGGACCATACAGGCACGGTGAAAATGGCATTTGGTGACGTGGAGGACCCAGTTTGCCACCATTGAGGCAGCTCTCCTCAGGTTCTTTTGTCTTGGTTATCCCCGAGCTATCTTCAGGAACCGACAGGCTACCCCACCCCACGCCCAGAATGAAGGCCAGTAACTGGAGGCCAGGAATAATCAAGCACGCTCTCATTGCAAGGAGGTGACGATTGTGCCCGTTTAAAAGGGATGCCTGAGACCATGAGGATTTGGAGTTTTGGAGGCGGATCTGCCTTTGGGGAGTGAGCGTAGGGCCCTAAGAGGTGGTTGTGCTTTGAGACAGTTCCCGGGGCGATGTGTCCCATCATCCAAACATTGCAGCAGAAGTCAAAGTTACAGACTCTAGTTTACTTCCAGCTTTAACATTACCAAAATATGGTATTTGTCAAAAAACATGTAGTATCTGTATAATTTGAGAATGTAATTGAAGAACCCGATATAGAGCTTTTAGAAAGGGGAAACAGAAAACTTAAAAAGAATCTTGCTTGGTTTATTAATACCAACATCTAAAATATAACAAAATTGAATAAACCAATGAGTTTTATACTATGATTGAAATAAAATGCCACTATGTTCTTAAGAGTGCTAGTTTAACAGGAAATCTCCAAAGCATTATTATCCAGACTCATCTCAAAGGTTCACTTTTCATTTGCATGAGCCCTTGCTATTTGGAGGGTAGGAGGGTGCACCTCGTTCTGGTGGCTGCCACCTTGATGAGGAGACACTCCTTGTTAACAGGATGGTTAGCCCACGGCTTTTCTCAGCCCCATTTTCCACACCCAGTAAATTGTTTTAGTTTGTGGACCTCAGCTGCAGTTGCAATCATCATCAAATTCCAATTTTGAATTTAAAGGTGAATAATGAATGCAATGAACTTTCTAGAATTTATGAAGGGCAGTGATGTTCCTTTTATCTAATACTTCTACATGTGTAGCCTTTCAGCATGCTATTTTGTGGACTGAATTTACAAATTGTCATTTGTTTAATGAACTGTAAATATAACATGATGACTAATTGAGAACACATACAATTTGCTGGTATTCCAGAAGTCTATGGATTTTGTTGTTTTGTTTATATAAAAGGCATTAAAAGCAGCTGCTTAGTATACTTACCTTCTTTACTCCGCATAGGGTAGAGGTGAAAAAACCTTCTTAAGCTTAATTTGGCAATTTATGTAACCTTTTGTTTTTGGAATACAGACAGTTTTCTTCCCCTTTACATTCCTGTTCTTTAGAGAGCTTAAATCCTAAGTTTCCGACTTGTGATTTAAACTCCACATGAGATAACAGGTTGGAATTTTATCTTTAATAATTTTATTTACAACTCAAAAGTTTTAAGTTTCAAAACATTTAGTCATAGTAACTCCTATAATAGTGTTTATTTAATCCATCTTGGAGATTTTCTATTTCTGTATCATTGATATATTTAACTATCCATTTGACTGTTAATGACTAAAAAAGGGGGAAACATTAACTTTACTGCAATCAGGAAAACTCTTTCAAACTGTTATACAAAAGAAAATATATGGTGTATGAACACCCATGTATTTTTAAATAGTAAATAACAGGTAAACCAAAGCTCAGATAAAATACAACTTTTAAATATATATATATAATTAATTGTTAGTGAACTGGCTAAAATAAAGATACAGGTTGGCTTTTCTTCCTCCTAATGGTTATTTGTACAAAACTAAATTTAGTATTAATTTAAAGCAAAAAACTCAGAAAGGGAAAATGGCACACATTTGATTTAGGTGAAAATTATTCGCTCATTTTTCTATCTGCAGGTGATATATCATTTTTGGTTCTTTCCTTTCCACTGTCCAACTGGTATATAATCAGTAAATACAAACAAAAATACCAACATCTGTAAAATATAACTAGGAAGGCATCCTACAAAAGCATAACATAGCATATTCCAAAAGTCAACAAATGATTTGCTGGTTACTGGACTGAAATTATACTTACCTTATTTGCTCATAAAATTGAGTTCATGGCATAATTACATAATTCTGTGGCAAAGCATTTGGTATGCTCTAGGGGAGACATGTTTTAAAAACAATTGCCTTGGATTTTTTAAATTTTAAAAATAATTTCAAATTTTATTTTTAATTCAGGGACATGTGCACATTTGTTACATGGGCATATTGCATGATGCTGCAGTTTGGGGTATGATTGATCCCATCATCCAGGTACTGAGCATAGTGCCCAATAGTTTTTCAACCCTTACCCCCATCCTTCCCTCCCACCTCCAGTAGTCCCCAGCGTCTATTGTTGCCATCTTTATGTACATAAGTACCCAGTGTTTAGCTCCCACTTGTGAGGGCATGCGGTATTTGGTTTTCTGTTCCTGAACGAATTCACTCAGGATAATGGCCTCCAGTTGCATGCATGTTGTTGCAAAGGGCATCGTTTCATTCTTTTTTGTGGCTGTGTAGTATTCTATAGTGTGTATGTACCACATTTCCTTTATCAAATCCACCGCTGATGGGCACCTACGTTGATTTCATGTCTTTGCTATTGTGAATAGTACTGTGATGAACATACAGTAGTATGTGTCTTTTGGGGAGAATAATTTATTTTCTTTTGGATATATACCAAGTGATGGGATTAACGATCAAAGGGTAGTTCTAAGTTCTTTGAGAAGTCTCCAAACTGCTTTCTACAGTGGCTGAACTAATTTACAGTCCCACTCATAGTGTATAAGCATTTCCTTTTCTCCAAAGCTTTGCCAGCATCTGTTTTTTGACATTTTAGTAATAGTCATTCTGACTGGTGTGAGGCGGTATCTCACTGTGTTTTTGATTTGCGTTTGTCTATTATTGATGTTGAACATTTTTCCATGTTTGTTGGCCGCTTGTGTGTTTTCTTTTGATAAGATCTGTTCATGTCTTTTGCTCATTTAATAGGGTTTTTTTTTTTTTTGCTTGTTCAATTAAGTTCTGCATAGATTCTTTAGAATTTTAGATTTTTGTCAGATGCATAGTTTGCAAATATTTTCTCCCATTCTGTAAGCTGTTTACTCTGTTGATGGTTTCTTTTGCTGTGTAGAAGCTTTTTAGTTTAACTAGGTTCCACTTGTCAATTTTTAGTTCTGTTTCAATTGCTTTTGAGGACCTAGTCAAAATTATTTCCAAAGGCTGATGTCCAGAATTGTGTTTCCTAGGTTTTCTTCTAGGACTCTTATAGTTTGAGGTCTTATATTTAAATCTTTAATCCATGTTGGATTAATTTTTGTATACGGTGATAGTAAGGATCAAGTATCATTCTTCCACAGCACCATTTATTGAGTAGGGAGTTCTTGCCCCAATGCTTATTTTTGTCAACTTTGTTGAAGATCTGATAGCTGTAGGTGTGTGGATTTATTTCTGGGTTCTCTATTCAATTCCATCCGTCTATGTGTCTGCTTTTGTACCAGTACCATGCTCTTTTGGTTACTGTAGCCTTATAATTTGAATTCAGGTAGTGTGATCCTCTAGCTCTGTTCTTTTTGATTAAGATTGCTTTAGCTATTCAGGCTCTTTTTTGGTTGCATATATATTTTAGAATGTTTTTTTTTTCTAGCCCTGTGAAAAACCACATTAGTAGCTTGATAGAAAGTGTTCAATCTGGGCCAGGCAAGGTGGGTCACACCTATAATCCCACCACTTTGGGAGGCCAAGGTGGGTGGCTCACTTGAGGTCAGGAGTTTGAGATCAGCCTGGCCCACATGGTGAAACCCCGTCTCTATTAAAAATACAAAAATTAGCTGAGTGTGGTGGCGTGGGCCTGTAATCACAGCTACAAGGGAGGCTGAGGCAGGGGAATCACTTGAACCCAGGAGACGGAGGTTGCAATGGGCTGAGATCGTGCCACTGCACTCTGGCCTGGGTGACAGAGCAAAACTCCATCTCAAAAAAAAAAAAAGTGTTCAACCTGTTGAGTGCTTTGGGCGGTGTGGCCATTTTAACAATATTGATTCTTCCAATCCATGAGCATGGAATGTTTTCCCATTTCTTTACATCATCTATGATTTCCTTCAGCAGTGTTTTGTAGTTCTCCTTGTAGTGATCTTTTGCCTCTTTGATTAGATACATTCCTAGGTATTTTATTTTTGTTTATGGCTATTGTAAATGAGATTATGTTCTTGATTTGGTTCTCAGCTTTAACATTTTTGGTGTACAGAAATGCTACTGATTTTTGTACACTGATTTTTGTATCCTGAAAAATTACTGAAGTTATCAGTTCCAGAAGCCTTTTGGTGGAGTTTTCAGGGTTTTCTAGGTATAGAATCGTATCTTCAGCAAAGAAAGTTTGACTTCTTTTTATATTTGGATGCTTTTTCTTTCTTTCTTACCTGATTACTCTGGCTAGGACTTCTAGTTCTATGCTGAATAGGAGTGGTGAGAGTGGGCATCAGTTTTCAGTTCTCAATGGGAATGCTTCCAGATTTTGCCCACTCAGTATGATGTTGGCTGTGGGTTTGTCATAGATGGCTCTTATTTTGAGGTATGTTCCTTCAAAGCCTAGTTTCTGGAGGGTTTTTATCATAAAGAGATGTTGGATTTTATCAAAAGCTTTTTCTGCATCTATTGATATGATCATACAGTTTTTGTTTTTAATTATGTTTATTATGTTTATGTGGTGAATCCCATTTACTGATTTCTGTATGTTGAACCAACCTTGCATCCCAGGAATGAAACCTGTGGTTATGGTGAATTAATTTTTGAATGGGATGCTGGATGCAATTTGCTATTTTTGCTGAGGATTTTTGTGTCTATGTTCATCAGGGATATTGGCCTGCAGTTTCTCTCATTATGTCTTTGTCAGGTTTTGATACCAACATAATGCTGGCTTTGCAGAATGAGTTAGGGAGGAATCTCTCTTCCTCGTTTTTTTTTTTTTTTTTAAAGAATAGTTTCAGTAGAATTGGTACCAGCTCTTCTTTGTTTATGTCTGGTAGAATTCAGCTGTGAATTGGGGTTGGTTTGGGGCTTTTTAAAGATTTCCATCTGGTTTGGGACTTTTTAAAGATTTTTTTTTTTAAATTACTGATTCAATTTTGGAACGCAATACTGGTCTGTTCAGAGTTTCAATTTCTTCCTGATTCAATCTTAGGAAATTGTGTTTCCTGGAACTTAACCATTTCCTCTAGATTTCCTAAATTGTGTGCATACAGATTTAATAATAGTCCCTGAGGACCTTTTGTATTTCTGTGGGAATGGTTGTAATGTCATCCTTGTCATTTCTGTGTTTATTTAGATCTTCTTTTTCTTTGTTAATATAGCTAACAGTCTACCAATCTTGCTTATCCTTTCAAAAAAAGTTTTTTAAAAAAGATAAAAAAATTGTTTTGTTTTTCACTGATCCTTTGCATAGATTTTTGGGTCTCAATTTCATTCTATTTGGCTCTGATTTTAGTTATTTCTTCTCTTCCGCTAGCTTTGGGGTTCATTTGTTGTTTTTCTTGTTCCTCTAGGTGTAATGTTAGATGGTTAATATGAGATATTTCTAACTTTTGGAGGTAGGTGTTTGGTGCTATAAAATTTCCTCTTAAACTGTTTTGGCTGCATCCCAGAGATTTTGGCATGTTCTTTGTTTTCATTTATTTCAAAGAATTTTAAAATTTATCATTTACCCAAAATCATTCAAGAGCAAGTTGTTTTATTTCCATGTTGTCATATGGTATTGAGAGATCTTCTTGGTAGTGATTTCTATTTTTATTCCCATGAGAGTATGGTTTAGTACGGTTTTGACTTTTTGAATTTATTGAGACTTGCTTTATAGTTGAGCATGTGGTTGACCTTGGAGTATGTTCCATGTCCACATGAGAAAAATACATATTCTGTGGTTGATGGGTGAATTACTCTGTAGATATCCAGTAGGTCTAATTGGTCAAGTGTTAACTTTAAGTCCAGAATTTCTTTGTTTTCTGCCTTGATGATCTGTCCAGCGCTCTCAATGGGGTGAAGTCCCCCACTATTATTGTGTGACTCACTCTTTGTAGGTCTAGAAGTACTTGTTTTATGAACCTGGGTGCTCAAATATTGGGTGTGTATATATTTACAATAGTTCAGTCTTCTTGTTGAACTGAATCCTTTGCTATTATGTAGTGCCCTTCTTCATCCTTTTTTACTATAGTTGGTTTAAAGTCTTTTATCTGATATAAAAATAGCGACCTCTGTTTTTTGTTTTCTGTTTGTGTGACAGATCTTTCTCCAACCTTTTACTTTGAGCCTATGGGTGTTTTCATGTTTGAGAAAGGTCTCTTGAAGAGAGCAGATGGATGGGTCTTCTTTTTTTTAATCCAACTTGCCACTCTGTAACTTTTTTTTTTTTTTTTTCCTGAGATGGAGTTTTGCTCTGTTGCTCAGGCTGGAGTGCAGTAGTACGATCTTGGCTCACCACAACCTCTGCCTCCCGGGTTCAAGAGATTCTCCTCCCTCAGCCTCCCGAGTAGCTGAGATTATAGGTGCAGGCCACCACACCCAGCTAATTTTTGTATTTTTAGTAGAGACGGGGTTTCACCATATTGGCCAGGCTGGTATCAAACTCCTGACCTCAGGTGATCTGCCCACCTCCCAAAGTGCTGGGATTACAAGGCATAAGTCACTGTGCCCGGCCTCACTCTGTGGACTTTTAAGTGGGGGTGTTTAGACCATTTACATTCCAGGTTAATATTGTTATGTGTGGTTTTGATCCTATTGCAAAGCTGTTAGCAGGTTGCTCTGTAGCTTCTATTGGGTGGTTGCTTAATAGGTCTATGCGCTATGTACTTAAATGTGTTTTTTGGTAGCACGTATTGTTCTTTCACTTCCATGTTTAGAACTCCCTCAAGGATCTCTTGTAAAGCTGGTATAGTGGTAAAGAATTCCCTTCATGCTTGCTTATCTGGAAAAGATTTTATCTATCCTTCGCTTATGAAGCTTAGTTTGGCAGGATATATCATTACTATTATTGAGACAGAGTCTCATTCTGTCACTCAGGCTGGAGTGCAGTGGCATGATCTTGGTTCACTGCAACCTCTGCCTCCCAGGTTCACGTGATTCTCATGCCTCAGCCTCATGAGTAGCTGGGATTACTGATGTGCACCATTACGCCTGGCTAATTTTTATATTTTTAATAGAAATGGGGTTTCACCATGTTAGCTAGGATGGTCTCGAACTCCTGGTCTCATGTGATCTGCCAGTGTCAGCCTCCCAAAGTGCTGGTATAACGCGTATGAGCCCCTGCATCCAGCTATATTATTTTAAACTACATAATTTTGTTTCATTTTTTAGGGTACTTTTAGAAAACTATAATTTTTTCCTTGTTGAATTGTAATGCATACAATTTACTCCCCAGGCAAGTAGGGAAAAATACCAGTAAAGCACAGCAAATAAGAAAATGGGGGCAGCAAGCTCATTCTTAGGTGGTCCTCGATGTGGGAGCATCAAAAGGGTGGCAGTAAACCTTTTTGAGGCTGGGCGCAGTGGTTCACGCTTGTAATCCCAGCACTTTGGGAGGCTGAGGTGGGCAGATCACTTGAGGCAAGGAGTTTGAGACCAGTCTGGCCAACATTGTGAAACCCTGCCTCTACTAAAAATACAAAAATTAGCCAGCTGTGGTGGTGCACGCTTGTAATTCCAGCTGCTAGGGAGATGGGAGAATCACTGGAACCCAGGAGGTGAAAGTTGCAGTGAGCTGAGATAGTGCCACGGCACCCCAGCCTGGGTGACGGAGTGAGACTCTCTCAAAAACAGAAACATTTTTGAGACTGCTTTTCAGGGCCGGCCAAAATATATTCCCCTATGTTGTCTCAGTCTTGTGCTATCATTGAATTTTATTAATGCAATCAGTTTTTATTATTCCACATAATTTTAACTAATAAGCTTCTGTTTTCCATATTTGTTAGGAAAATTTGTATTTCCCCATTTCTAAAATTCATTTGCATTTCCAAGCATACAACTTCTCTGTTAATCTTCTTTGACCACTCACTAAATGGATTTTGGGTACAGACATATTTCCAGTTAAATCTTTATATATTTTTGGCTGGGCACGGTAGCTCATGCCTGTAATTCCAGCACTTTGGGAGGCCGAGGTGGGTGGATCACCTGAAGTGAGCAGTTCGAGACCAGGCTGACCAATGTGGTGAAATCCTGTCTCTACTAAAAATACAAAAATTAGCTGGGCATGGTGGCCCATACCTGTAATCCCAGCTACTCTGGAGGCTGAGGCAGGCAAATCACTTAAACCCAGAAGGCAGAGGTTGCAGTGAGCCGAGATTGTGCCAATGCACTCCAGCCTGGGCAACAAGAGTGAAACTCTGTCTCAAAAAAAAACACAAAAAACAAAAAACAAAAACCAACTTTATATTTTTGAATTTTCAGAACTTGGTTAGCAAGTGCTGATTCTTTAAGTGTATTTTGAAATTTGTCCAGTAAAATTTCCTTTGATAATCAGTTCTGTGAATTTTGACAAATATACTGAGTATGTCAATCACAATCAGAACATCCTCTCCCCTACCACCAAATTTCTCCATGCTGCCCCTTTATATTTCCACATTCCCCCCACACCTATCCTTAACCTTTGGTAACCACTATCTGCTTTCTGATCCTATAGTTTTGCCTTTTCCAGAATGTCATCCAAATGGAGTGTTACGGTATACAGTATAACCTTTTGAGTCTGGCTTCTTTCAGTTAGCATAATGCATTTGAGCTTTATCCATGTTGTTCATCAATAGTTTCTTTTCATTGTTGAGTATGGTATGCCATTATATGGATGTACCTAAGTTTATTCATTCATTCAGTGAAGGACATTTGGGTTGTTTCCAGTTTAATTATGAAAAAATTAATGTATTCTACAAACATCTGCATATGAATTGTGTGAATATAAGTTTTAGCTGCTTGGATAAATAACTGGGAGCAGAATTCTGGGTCCTATAGTATATTTAACTTACAAGAAACTAAACTATTTTCCAAAATCTTTGTTCCATTTTGCATTCCTACTAGCCATCTATGAGTTCCAGTTGCTCCAGATCCTCATTCTTTTGTTTTGCTTTTGATGTTTGTTCATGTACATTTAAAAAGCATTTTATTCACCTATCCCTCATACTCATTTAAGAAATATACATAAGCGAATGTGCTCGGACACTAAAATATGCTGGTCTGCTTTTCCCTAGCAATATTAAATGTTCTTTTAATATTTAATTTTTGCCCATATAAAATTTATTGGACACACAGTATGGAGAATAGTGCCAAGCTATTTCTTTTCTATACTGATATTCACTTAACAGGATGCTTTGTAGATTGTCCTAAGTTTGTCCATTTCTCAAGTGTTTTCATTCTTTTGCTTGCTTCTCACTGTGCTCTCTTCCTGGGTGGCTTCAAATCTATTCGTGGAGTTTCAATTGTCATCTCCTGAGAGCCTTTTGAACCTGGGAACCCTATTGTCTACTGACCATCTCCATCTATGTGTCCCTTGGGAGTCAGGAACTTAACACATTTCTTCAAAACTGCCTCCTCTATTCCCTATTTTAGGCAGTATATGGTACCATTTTCCCAGATGTCCAGGACAGAAAGAGGATAATTACTCATTACTCCTACCTCTTCCTTATTTCCCATATCTAAAAGGTCACTGGGCTTTGTCAAAATATTCTTTTCTCCCATTGCCATTATCTCAGCTTAAGGCCAGATTGCATTATACCTTCTTGCTCAGAACTACCTCTTTGAGCCCTTCTGTACATTGATCCAGGGTGATCTTTCGACACACACATCTGAGCTAATCAAGTCCTAAGGGCTCCAATGGCTCCTTATTAACAGGAAACACAACACCCTTCAAAACTTGATCCTTTTTTTTTTAACCACTCCACCTATCTCTCTTTTATCTGACGAATGTCTGAATCCAGAAGCCAGACTGCCAGATGTTGAATTCTGACACTCCAACTTACTAGTTTTTGACCTTACACAAATAACATAGCCTCTCTCTTTACAGCTGTGTTCAAAGTTATACAATATACAAAAATGAAAACATTTACATCACTTTGTTAGAAACTATGGCTCCTAAGATTTTAAAGTATTATTTTATGTTTTTATTATAACCATACATCATGTATCTAATTGACTTATGCTCTGGAGTTTGGCTGCCTAGGTATGAATCTGAGCTCCACCACTCATTAGCTTTAGAAAGTAATTTAACCCAACTTCAATTTTCTTATCTGTAAAATGAGAATAATAGTATCTGCCTCATAGTGATTGTTGTCAGGAATAAATGAATTAGTATCCCAAAAGTGCTTCAAATAATGCCAATAGTGTAGTAAGCATCATTTAAAGTAGTAGCTATTATTATAATTTAAATAATTGGGACATAAGTTCCTAATTTCCCACCCACGTGGGTACCCTTCTAATGAATCCTGAACAACCTGGTGCTTCCTTTTATCACAGAAATTAGCACAATGTACTGAAACTGTTTTTCTCATCTATACCCTAAGATGTCTGAAAGATATTTCTTTGTCTTAAATACTCTGGCCTCTAAGATCCCCAAAAGCTTGATGCCTCTGCTTTAGGGATTTTACAGTCTGCCTATGCCTCCCTCTCCAAATACCATAAATAACACTAGAGGCTTTCTGACATGCTTATGAATACAAACATTAAATGAGAATCATACCATCATAAATGGATTTTTGGTGAGAAAATATTTTCTTGCATGCACTCAAGCCTATCTCTCTCTCTCTCTCTCTCTCTCTCTCTCTCTCTGTCTCTATCCATCTATCCTCACACGCACTCAAGCCTATCTTGTCTATCATCTAATCCTTGCATGCACACAAGTCTATCTAATCTATTATCTACCTACCTACTTACCTACCTACCTACCTACCTACCTACCTACCTACCTAGAGTCAGGGGCTTGCTCAGTCACGTAGCCTGGAGTACAACGGTGAAATTATAGCTCACTGCAACCACAAACCCCTGTGCCCAAGAAATCCTCCCACCTCAGCCTCCTGAGTAGCTGGGACTACAGGTGTACACCACGACTCCTGGCTATTTTTTATTTTTGTAGAGATGGAGATCTTGCTATGTTGCCCAGGCTGGTGCGGTCTTGAACTCTTGGTCTCAAGTCATTCTACCACTTTGGCCTTCCAAAGCGCTGGGATTATAGCGTGAGTAACCATGCCCAGCCTCAAGCCAATTAAGTGCCTTACCAGTTTTCTATACATTGCAGCAAAAAAAAATTGTGCTTCGACAGAAATTATTTTCACTGAGAATACCATTTTCTATGTTAATGATAAGGCAACATATTGCGTCCCCAATCCGTTTTTTGCATATATAAATTATTTTGGAAGGCCAGACACAGTGGCTCATGCCTGTATCCTAGCACTCTGGGAGGCCGAGGAGGGTGTATCACCTGAGGTTAGGAGTTTGAGGCCAGTCTGGCCAACACGGTGAAACCCTGTCTCTACTAAAAATACAAAAATTAGCTGGGCATGGTGGTGTACGTCTGCAATCCCAGCTACTCAGGAGGCTGATGAGGCAGGAGAATTGGTTGAACCTGGTGGGTTGGAGGTTGCAGTGAGCTGAGATCATGCCACTGCACTCCGGTCTGGGCAACAGAACGAGACTCCGTCTCAATCAATCAATCTTCTTTTAGAGTTTTTGCCATTGATTTCTCAGGATCAAATAAAAAATCTAAATTTTATTAATGCAATTCTTCTATTAAATTTGGTCAATAACTGGGATGTTTTACTTTGTTGAGTATTTCCATCAAGTCTAATTTTTCTAGGGTCAATTTTGACAACTTTTTTATTTGTTTTTTCTTTTTTTGCCCATCATTGGCTAAATTTTGGCAATTTTTAATCTTGTGGTTCTTCGGTAAGTTTTCTCTAATACATTTATCATGTGCAGTATTAACTATTCTGGTTTTATTTGTATAATAAAAATTAATTTGTTGTAATTTGGATAAACAATTACTTGAATTTGGATCACAACTGAAAATGAGTAATTGTAAACCCCCTTATCAGTTCTCCAGGTCTGTCTTTTGGGGTCAAAACATCTCATCTCATTTCCCTTCCAGCTGTACTGTGTTCACATAACTAATTCCAGTTCACATGTCAGATGCCAACTCAAGCATCTCCTGCTCAGGAAAGCCTCTCCTGATCCCTACTAGATCAACGGTTCCTGTTACGCTGAGATTTTTTTCTTTCATCACAATAATTAGAGTTATAATTATATATTTCCATGATAATTTACTGTCTCCCTCAGACTTTGTTCTCTGAAAGCAGGGATTTTGTTTTCCTTACCACTGGGTCCCTGGCATATAAAAGGCACTCAAATTTACTGAAAGAATGATGAAAAGAAAATGGTATCTTATCTTGATCCCTAGAGCACATATAATGCCTGATCAATACTAGGCATTCATTAAAAGCTGTTTAGATTTCTCTATTTTTATTTCTGGATTGTTATGGTCTGAAAGATAATGATCAATTTTTTTTTCTCAATACTAATTTTTAAAATTGAATTTCAATGCTATATATTTTTAGGCCTTTAATAGCTATGCTACTCTAATAGTCTCCTATTCCTTTCTTATTAGGGCTGTTATACTGTACATCCCCAGGATGGTAAACTGTATTCCACAGAGCAGGAGGTTGTTTGATGTGGTATCATTGCATCCTCACCTCTCTCTGTGAAAGGAAACTCATTAGGCTATCTCCTAAAGTTGCTTATAATTACAGTTCTAATCCCTAGCTGTACATCATAAGTATATAGAATACTTTTAGAACAGAAATGCTTGGGCCTCACCCTAAAATTATTGAATCAGAAAGTACTGAATTCCCCCACACGACTGAGGAGTTAGGAAACAATGGGAGCGTACGATGAGTATGGGAGAAGTGGTCAGACAATAATCTTGATAGGCAGCTTAGCAACAGTGTACTAAGGGCCTTGGTTTCAATACTAAATAATTCGGAATTTAATTCTACATATAGTGGTAACCACTAATGATTTTCACAGTGTAATGAAATAATCAGACTGACGAGAAAGCTTAACTTGGCATCAGTGTGGCAGATAGGCAGGAAGCGTATAGAGCCTGAGTCAGGGGTAGGAAGCTACTACAAGCTAAGGAATGGATGGTGAGGACTTGAACTAGACTGGCTGCAGTGCAAGCAGGGAGGAAGGAAATGAGAAAGGACTCCCAAAACATCAGACAGGACTTTGATCCACAAAATATGTAAGTTGGGGAAAGGCTGAACACCATAACAGTATTTCCAGGCTAAGCAACTGAATGCAGTTTGATGATGTCATTAACCAAATAGGGAATAGAGTGGAAGGATAGAATGGAGCAAACAGAGGAAATAAATTCTATTTCCAGTTACGATTCAACTGAAGTTCTTTGTAGACCATTTAGATGGACCTAGAACAAGAATAACTTGGAAATTAAGATTTGGAGTTCAGAAAAGAAATTGAAGCTAAAATCTTAGGTTTGGGAGTCAACAGGGTATTTGGTAACAGTCGAGGACATTAGAATGAAGGGAACTGAACAGGGTATTGTTCATGTAGAATCAAAAGTATCTAGCACAGAATTAAAGATAAATCAGGTTTTCCTGTTAACTTTACTTAACCATACAATCGTAATTTTAATAAGGCCTACACATAGTACCATTAAAAATAAACAGAAGTTAATGTGAAGAGTAGTAATATAAAAATTATCTGCAAACTGTAGGACAACTTTAAATATAACTGTATCTCTGAACTTATTTAGAATTCTTCAGTCTATCAGTTTGGAAATACTGTAGTTTCTAGCTTATGAATAGCACATTTATCAAGTTGCCTCCTCATCTATATCACTACTTCCCTAAATGAAACAGATACTTGGTGATTTACTTCCTACAAAGTAAAGTCAATATACATAAACTATTAAGTCAACTCACAAAAAATACAGCACGTATTTAACAAATGCAACTTCTGATATCAAGAGATGATCACTTAAAATATGTCTGTGTATGTGTGTGTGTGCTTGTGTGCCAGGCAGTTTTGTGAAATTTCTCAGCTTTAGTAATCGAAATTCCTTATTGGGTCTGGACTTATTTTAACAGCAAAAAAGCAAAAACAAAACCAAAGTTAAGTTCACAAGGCCATGCTACTTCCAGAGTGAATGCTCTTGTTTGGAGTGGGTCTCTGAAATCTTCATTTTTAAAAGGCACATAGGTAATTATGATGCAAGTTCATGTACTATACTTTGAGAAACATTACCATATATCAGATTTACATTTTAAGACTTTTAAAAAAATGTTGAGAAATGTTTACAGACTGCAGAAAACTGTTTTAAATAAGTGTCATATGGTTCAAGTAGAAAATACATTTTCTTTATTCAAATCATGTTGACGTTCAGTATATTTTGAAATACACATGAAGTTATACCAAAGCTACATTTTAATCTCATCACATTCCACTCCAAATTCTTTACCATTTACCAAAAATAACTTTTTATAAAGCTTACTATTTTGTCTATTATACAGACTATCAATCTATAACTTTTTGTGTTTCTCTCAAAAATTAGAATAGCTTATGAGGATATTATATAAAACTAATTGGTATATTACACACCAAACATAAGTACAGATTCTGTACAATGTAATAGTGTACATATATATTACAAGAAACTAAATGCCTTGTTGAAAGTAATTTTTTTTTTTTTTTTTGAGATGGAGTCTTGCTCTGTCACCCAGGCTGGAGTGCAGCGGCGCAATTTTGGCTCACTACAACCTCCACCTCCTGGGTTTAAGCGATTCTCCCACCTCAGCCTCCCTAGTAGCTAGGATTATAGGCGCCCGCCACCACGCCCAGCTAATTTTTGTATTTTTGTAGAGACAGGGTTTCACCGTGTTGGCTAGGCTGGTCTTGAACTCCTGACTTCAGGTGATCTGCCTGCCCCAGCCTCCCGAAGTGCTGAGATTACAGGGGTGAGCTACCATGCTTGGCCAAAGTAATCTTTTAAGAAGTCTTTCACGGAAAAAAATTCTGCATTACAAAATGTGGTGGCTTGAGTAACAGTTACTTTTCTTTTATGAATTTCTTTCAGTGGGCATTAACTGTCCATTTAGCTTCATTAACAGTTTTACCACGAGACCAGCCTACAAAGTAAAACATGTCAATAATAAATATAAAACATGTAAGAATGTTTAAAGGACATTCATGACACTGGGCAGTTCCCTATCTATTTGAAAGGGAACTTTCTTATCATGAGACAGCTTGTTAAGAAAGAGTATAGAGGGGATATTTACTCAGGCTTTTTGAAGGGACTTAAGACGCAATCTGCTGGATACAGCTAGGGGGCACAGGTAGGTCAAGGAGATGGAAGACTACCTAATAACTTGATAAAAGAGACAGGTAATACTGACCAGAATGAAAAGACATGGCAAAAGAGTTTGTTATAAAACTGAAACAAACTATTCAGATAAGTTTCTGATTCTTCCTTGCTCAGAAGGCCTGGCTTTTTTCCTTGGTCTTAAATATTTTAATTTCATGGAATATTACAGGTTTTCCTTGAAGTTACATGGATGCCACTTTAAAAAAAAGAAGTAACTTTACTAACACAATAGTTCATTATTACAAGTCCAAAATAAATGATACTTACCTGTTTTGTATGTACTATAAAGCTCATTTTATTTTCCATGCTATGGATCTGAAAACAAGTATCAGCATCTCCCAATTGCCACATAAAACAACCATAGTTAAGACTGATGAGTAAAGCCTACAACATAATTGGAAATAATTATATTAAAATATATATTAAAAACATCACCTATTTTTTCTTACTATCTACACTGATGTAGTCTGGTCTAAATATAATGATTCAGAATGCTTTTTTAAAAAAATTATTATACTTTTAAGTTCTGGGGTACATGTGCAGAATGTACAGTTTTGTTACATAGATATACACACGTGCCATGGTGGTTTGCTGCACCCATCAACCCGTCACCTACATTAGGTATTTCTCCTAATGTTATCCCTCCCCTAGCCCCCAACCCCCTGACAGACCCCAGAATGTGACATTCCCCTCCCTGTGTCCACATATTCCTCATTGTTCAACTCCCACCTATGAGTGAGAACATGCGGTGTTTGATTTTCTGTTCTTGTGATAGTTTGCAGAGAATGATGGTTTCCCAGAATGTTTTAATGAAGCCTTTTCAAAGCACCCTGCACTAACCTCACACAGCCTGCAGCACAGAATCATATAGATTGGTAGACTCTCAGGAGACTGCCGTGAGCAATATTTGTTGTATAAGATTGACAAAAATTTTTAAAGATGTCAATTCTATCCATGGCTTTCAGGATAATGAAAGGTACCACCTTTGTTTTCTTTCTGCAGGTTAAAAACTATCTCTTTATTCAGTATCTTTCTTTTGGATATTTACATAGTATTTTCAGATCTGTAGTTTATGCAACTGGGTTAACATGTTGACTTAGACAATCTTATCCCACTGAAAATAAGTACACTGATATATTTATTGTAAAAGTAAGCATAATTTAAAAAATTACTAACATACCTTTCATAAATTCAACAGAGCTTTTCTTTTTTAAGGACAGTCAAGTGAAGCAATGGGAGTGGGGAAGAACTGTGATTGGTTGTGATCAAATAGTTGTACACACTACTGCACAAGGACCAGCCAACAACAGAACTATTTATAAAGCAATATTAATGATTCCTATACTTTCCTATTATAATATTGTATATAAGCATTCAATATATCCTTGTTAATAACAATTCTCTCCTAGCAGTAACTTCCATTTTCTTGCCCTAAACGTATATTCTTTGTGTACATATAAACAAAGAAGTGGTCCATGGCATTTTTAAGATACCTATGTTTAGAAACATTTTCTATAAATAGCAATTCTTATAATATTGACCACAAATACTAAACTAAGAATATGCCAGAAAGATAATGGGTTAGGAGATTTTTAAAGTAAGGTTCTGTCTGGGAGGTGGAGGTTGCAGTGAGCCGAGATTGCCCTACTGCACTCCTGCCTGGGCAGCAGTCAGACTCCGTCTAAATAAATAAATAAATAAAATAAAGTGAGGTTCTGTGAATGAAACACAGATAATTTATGCGAGTATACATTAAGTATAAGGAAAAACTAATAGTATCTTTTAAAAATGGCTATCTACATTTATATTGTAAAATATAACCTTATACATAGAATACACTAAAATAGCTACTTATCAAGGTACAGACTGAAAGAGTCAAGATATCATACTACCTTAAACTGCCTTTTCTTTTAAATCAATCAACTGAAACTTCTTTATTCAAAAGCCACAAAATAGTCCATCAATATGGCTTCAAAACAGCTCAATATACAGAAAAAAATACAACTGTAGTATAGTTACTTCTCAATTATGGAAGTCAAATTTCCAACAAAAGTACTGAGCCTGTAGTTATAGAAGGTAGAAATACTTGATATAAAAAACACAACTGTGTCCCATGGCTTTTCCTGAGAATCTCTGATGCTAATGTATCCCATGTAGTGTTTTAAATGCAAATGAAGGTATTTTTGCAGATGAAGGTGTTTGCTCTATTTTTGCAAAGCTTGTGGAATGCAATCCTAATAGATCTTGGTGAATCTAAGACAACTGAGGACGAGCTGGTTGTTCCCACATTTGATGGCTGAAATATGTAATTATCTTAAACCTTTCAAAGGTGCCATAAATTTATCAGTGGTTTACAGAGAACAAGGTAATGACTAGATGGATAGAAAATATCTTTACTCCTTGGTTCAATCACCTTTTTAGATACCCAAGAATAGCATTCCTATTTATAGTTCAAGAAACTGAATCTCTTATCTAAGAAAAAAGCAGACTGTTAATTAAGAATATTACTGTCATCCTTCTGTCTGTTACTGCTATCTCATTTATTTGACTCCTGGCTCAGAGTATTATATATAATATGAAATGGTATATTTAAGTGTTAAATAATATTGCTAAACCTTCATTTGAATACTATATAAAACTTTGTATTACTGCCAAAAATTGGAAAGCTAACAAACATAAAATATAGTTTAGAGAAATGGCACAGCATCACCATCCAGTTCTACGAAGAACGATTTGCAGATGTTGGTATAAAATGCTCTTAAACAGCAGAGGAAAAATTTCTTGAAATGGTGGGGGGCATTTCTTCTTCATTTCCTTTAATGAACTTAGTACAAGAGATATAGAAAAGTGGTTACAAGCTAATAAACAGTAGCCTATTTTGTGTGGGCAAAATAGTTTTAACAGAAAATGATGGTGTGGTGGTTCACACCTGTAATCCCAGCACTTTGTGAGGCCAAGGTGGGAGAATCACCCTGTAGAGATAGGGTCTCAATTTGTTGCCCAGACCAGGAGTTTGAGACCAGCCTGGGCAACAAAGTGAGACCCTATCTCTACAAATAATAAATTAGTAGGGTGTGGTGGCACATGCCTATAGTCCCAACTACTTGGGAGGCTGAGGCAGGAGGATTGCCTAAGCCTAGAAGTTTGCAGCTGCAGTGAGCTATGATGGTGCCACTGCACTCCAGCCTGGGCAACAGAGTGAGACTGTGTCCTAAGGAAAAAAAAAAAAAAGGAAAGAAAAAGAAAATGGTAAGCAAATGACCTAAAAGCAAGGTGACTGGAAGAGAGCCGTCCCCAACCTTTTTGGTGCCAGGGATCGGTTTCGTGGAAGACAATTTTTCCACAGACACGGGTGTGGGGGATGGTTTTGGGATGATTCAAGCGCATTTCATTTATAGTGTGCTTTATTTCTATTACTATTATATTGTAATATGTAATGAAATATACAACTCACCATAACGTAACATCACTGGGAGCCCTGAGCTCGTTTTCCTGCAACTAGATGGTCCCATCTGGGAGTGATGGAAGACAGTGACAGATCATCAGGCATTACACTCTCCTAACAGGCATGCAACCTAGATCCCTTGCATGCGCAATTCACAAGAGGGTTCATGTTCCTATGAGAATGTAATGCCACCATTGATCTGACAGGAGACAAAGCTCAGATGGTAATGCAAGTGATAGGGAGTGGCTGTAAATATAGATGAAGCTTCGCTTGCTGCTCATCTCCTGCTGTGTGGCACGGTTCCTTACAGGCCATGGACCAGTACCAGTCCATGGTCTGGGGGTTGGGGACCCCTGCTAGAAGAGACTTCAAGCAATTAAGCTCCAGGTCAATTACTAAACTCAGACCCTATTCCACCCTATGTTCCCAGATAGTTTATCTCCATTCACACGTATATCTATCAAAGTAACTGTTGCCCTTAAAGATGACCCTGAAAATTAATATAAAATGACTAAACTATGACTGGGATATTTCAGGAAGTTATGTGATTATAAAGACCTATTAAGACATATAAAGGGGTG
The DNA here is from genome assembly GCF_043159975.1 of Macaca nemestrina. NCBI lineage: Eukaryota > Metazoa > Chordata > Mammalia > Primates > Cercopithecidae > Macaca > Macaca nemestrina. Next base: position 71,764,428 of record NC_092128.1, read on the forward strand.
AGCACGGTGGCTCATGCCTGTAATCCCAGCACTTTGGGAGGCCGAGATGGTCAGATACCCTGAGGTCAGGAGTTCAAGACCAGCCTGACCAACATGGAGAAACCCCCCTCTCTACTAAAAATACAAAATCAGCCAGGCATGGTGGCACATGCCTGTAATCCCATCTAGTTGGGAGGCTGAGGCAGGAGAATCGCTGGAACCCCAGAGGCAGAGGTTGCAGTGAGCCAAGATCGCACCATTGCATTCCAGCCTGAGCAACAAGAGCGAAACTCATCTCAAAAAAAAAAAAAAAAAAAAAAAAAGGACACATAAAAATGAGGAAAATAAAAACTACGATGAAATTTCCTAATCTAAATGCCTTTAAAAAATGCATAAGCTTATTACTTTAACCGATTTGGTCTATTCTTAACAAATCTTAATTAACAAATTACGAGGAAGGTGGATCACTTGGGGTCAGAAGTTTGAGACCAGCCTGGTAAACGTGGTGAAACCCTGTCTCTACTAAAAACACAAAAATTAGGTGGGCATGGTAGTTCATGCTTGTAAGCCCAGCTACTTGAGAGGCTAAGGTGGGAGGATTGCTTGAACCTAGGAGGCAGAGGTTGTAGTGAGCCAATATCACACCACTGCAGTCCAGCCTGGGTGACAGAGCAAGACTCTGTCTCAAAAAACAAAACAAATTAGATTTGATTTTTATTAGCTTCCTATTATAAACTAAAAAGCTGTTCATCCCATTTAAATGTGTTAAATATGCTAAAAAATAATTGATAAACCTGTATTTTATAATGACTTATGGTTAGAAAAAGGAGCACCATACACTAACTTCTAACTGAAGAGCTCTAAAGTGGGATTGAAAAGGGTCTGACCCACCTACCGCTGCTGTCACCTGTGCACATAGTGCCAGGAGGTCAACCCACCTGCCTGCTACCAGCACCTGCAAACACCAGAGGTGGGCTTGGAGACAAGCCTGCCATGCCCACCACTGCCACCAGCACACATTGTCTAGGGTCCTGAGGACAAGCCCTGCCCACTGCCACTGTCAACTGTGCCTAAGCATCTAAGGGCCTGAGGACTGACTCAACTAGCATGCTGCTGCCATTGTCTGCACACACCATCAGAGGGCCTGATGACACGCCTGTTCCGCCTGCTATTGGTGTCTGTACATGTCATCTGGGGGCTTAAGGATTGTTATGCTCTGCCTATGCCTGCTGGTGCCCACATGCACTATCTAGGGGCCTGAGGAAAGGCATCCCCTGCCGACTGGCACAACTACTAGTGCCTGAGCACTGGCCTGCCTGGAGTCACAGTCCCCAGAAAAGCCTACTACAGCCTTCATTAACAACCACAGTCTAAGCCACTGAGGGACTCACAGACACAACTAATGCTCATTAAAGCTGAAGAAATCATACGGAGACTATACTACTGCACTCACCCAGAATCAAAGCCAAAGCACCGTATCTAACCAACACTATAGCTACATCTATAGGAAAAAGTCTTTCCTTACAAAAGCCAAGGCATAAAATAGGAAGAAGTAACATCAGATGTACAGATATAAACATAAGAATACAAAAAACATTGAAAAGCAAGAAAACATGACACCTTCAAAGGAAAACAATAATTCTTCAGTAACAGATCCTCCCCCCAAATTTTGAAAAGCCTAATAAAAAAATCAAAATAATGATATTAAAGAAACTCAGTGTGATCTAAGATATATAAGATAACAAAAGTATATAATCCTAGAATGGAAGAACTCAATAAATGAAATAAAAAGCACAACTGAGAGCTTCAACAATACACTAGATCAAGCAGAATAAAGAATCTGTATACCTGAAGGTATCTTAACCCAGGCAGACAAGAAAGAAAAGAAAAGAAAAGAAATTAAAAAAATGAAGAAAGCCAATGTGACATGTGAGGGCACCATAAAGTGACCAAACATTTGAATTCTGAGATTTTAGAAGGAGAAGAAATGGAGAAAGACAATAGCTGAAAACCCCCTAAGTCTTATAAGAGATGTAGACATCAAATATACCCAAGCAGATCTGACCTAAAAAGGTCTTTCCCAAGGCATGTTACAGTCAAACTGTCAAAACTCAAAGACGAGAGAATTCTAAAAACCATAAGAGAAATGCATCAGGTCACATATAAGGACATTGCCATCAAACAAACAACAGATTTCTCAGAAGAAACTACAGGCCAGAAGAGCCTAGCATGATGTATTTAAAATGCTAAAAGTTAAAAAAAAAAAGGCTTTATATTAGGTTGGTGCAAAAGTAACTGCGATTTTTGCCATTGTTATTAGATCTAAAGGGAAAGACAGACTCCAATACAATAATAGTTGGGGAATTCAACACCCCACTCTGAACACTGAATAGATCAAAAGAAATTAACAAAGAAACACTGGATTTAAACTGCACTTTAGACTAAATGGATCTAACAGCCAGGTGCAGTGACTCACGCCTGTAATCCCAGCACTTTGGGAGGCCAAAGTGGATGGATCACCTGAGGCCAGGAGTTTGAGACCAGCCTGGGCAACAACCCCATCTCTACTAAAAATACAAAAATTAGCCAGGTGTAGTGGCACACGCCTGTAATCCCAGCTACTCAAGAGGCTAAGGCAGGGGAATTGCTTGAACCCAGGAGACATAGGTTTTACAGTGAGCTGAGATTGCTCACTGTACTCCAGCCTAGGTGACAGAGCAGGACTCTGTCTCTAAAAAAATACAAACAAACAAACAAATAAATGAATGGATCTAACAGACATTTACAAAACATTTCATCCATCAGCTGCAGAATACACATTCTCCAGGATAGACCATCTGTTAGGCCAAAAAAACAAGTCCCAATAAATTTTGTAAAAGTATCTTAGATCACAATGAAATAAAACTATAAATCAACAACAAAAGAAATTTTGGGAACTGTACAAATAAATGGAAATTAAACAACACGCTACTGAATGACCATTGGGTCAATTAAAAAATTAAGAAGGAAATAAATTTCTCAAATGCAATGAAAATGAAAACACCATATACCAAAACCTAAGGGATATAGCAAAAGCAGTGTAAGACGGAAGTTTACTGCAATAAACATCTATGGCAAAAAAGTAGGAAGATCTCAAACACTTAACGATGCACCTCAAGGAACTAGAAAAGCAAGAAAAAAACCAACCCTGAAATTAGCAGAAGGAAAGAAATAAGATCAGACCAGAACTAAAAGGAAGAAAGACTAAAAAAGAAAAAAGAAAAAAAAATTACAAAGGATCAACAAAATGAAAAGTTGGTTCTTCAAAAAGACAAAATGAGTAAACTGTTAGGTAGACTAACCAAGAGGAAAAGAAAATCCAAATACACAAAATCATAAATGATAAAAGAGACATTATAACTGAGACCACAGAAATAATAAAGAATCGTTATAGACTATTAGGACCAATGAATGATAGGCTAACAAATTGGAAAACCTAGAGGAAAAAGACAAATTCCTCGACACAGACAACCTACCGATATTGAACCAGTAAGGAAAAGAAAACCTCAACAGATAAATTCTTGGTAATGAGGTTGAATTGGAAACAAAAAGTCTCTCAACAAACAGAAACCAGGTAACTTCACCGCTAAATTCTACCAAACCTATAATGAAGAACTAATACCAATTTTCTCAAAATGGCCCAAAAAACTGAAGAGGATTCTTCCTAACTCATTCAATGAGGCCAGCATCATTTCAATAACAAAACCAGACAAGACACAACAAAAAAAAAGAAAACAAGAGTCCAGCAGTCATGATAAACACAGATGCAAAAATCATCCACAAAATACTACCAAACTGAGTCCAACAACACATGAAAAAGATAACACACCATGATCAAATGGGATTTATGCCTGGGAGGCAAGGATGATTCAACATATGCAAATTAATCAAAAACCATACAATAGTTTCAATAAGTGCGAAAAAAGAACTTCATGAAGTTCAAGATCCTTTCATGATGAAAAAAAAAACAACTCTCAGCGAATTCACATAGAAGGAACATACTTCAATCAATAAAGGCCATATATGACAAACCCACAGCTAATATCATACTGAAAGGGGAAAAGCTGAAAGCCTTTCTTATAAGAACTAGAATAAGACAAGGATACCCCACTTTCAACTACTCAGAGCCTTGCTCTGTCGCCCAGGCTGGAGTGCAGTGGCACAATCCCGGCTCACTGCAAGCTCTGCCTCCCAGGTTCACACCATTCTCCTGCCTCAGCCTCCCGAGTAGCTGGGACAGGCGCCCGCCACCACGCCCGGCTAATTTTTTTGTATTTTTAGTAGAGACGGGGTTTCACCGTGTTAGCCAGGATGGTCTCGATCTCCTGACCTCGTGATCCACCCGCCTCGGCCTCCCAAAGTGCTGGGATTACAGGCATGAGCCACTGCACCCAGCCTCAACTACTCTTAATCAACGCAGTACTGGAAGTACTGGAAGTCCTAGACAGACCATCAGGCAAGAGAAAGAAATAAAAGCCATATAAATTGGTAAACAGGAAGTCAAACTGTCCCTCTCTGCAGATGACATGATCTTATATACAGAAAGACCTAGACTCTACCAAAAAACTAATAGAACTGATAAAACAAATTCAATAAAGTTGCAGGACACAAAATTCACATACAGAAATGACTAGCATTTCTATACACCAATAATGAACCAGCTGAAAAAGAAATCAAGAAAGCACTCTCATTTACTATAGCTACTAAAAAAAATTAAATACCTGAGAATAAATCTAACTAAAAAAGTGGAAGACCTCTGTAACTAAAACTACAAAACACTGATGAAAGAAATTCAAGAGGACACCAAAAATTGGAAAGATATCCATGCTCATGGATTGGAAGAGTTAATATTGTTAAAATAGCAATATAGACCAGTTGCAGTGGCTCATGCCTGTGATCCCACCACTCTGGGAGGCCGAGGTGGGTGGATCACCTGAGGTCAGAAATTCAAGACCAGCTTGGCCAACATGGTGAAACCCTGTCTCTACTAAAAATACCAAAAAAAAAAACCCAAAACAAACAAACAAACAAAAAACTTAGCTGGGCATGGTGGTGCAAGCCTGTAATCCTAGCTACTTGGGAGGCTTAGGCAGGAAAATTGCTTGAACCCAGGAGATGGAGGTTCCAGTGAGCCGAGATCATGCCACTGCACTCCAGCCTGGGCGATGAAGCAAGACTCTGTCTCAAAATAAATAAATAAAAAATAAAACAGCAGTATTACCCAAAGCAATCAAGTAATTCAATGCAATCTTTATTGAAATACCAATGACATGCTTTACAGAAATAAAACAAAATTCTAAAATTCATTTGGAATAACAAAATATTCCAAATAGCCAAACCAATAGTGAGAAAAAGAGAACAAAGCTGGAGGCATCACACTACCTAATTTCAAAAAATAAACTACACAAACCTACAGTAACCAAACAGCATGATATTATTGTAAATACAGATCCCAATGGAACAGAGAACCCAGAAATAAATCCATGTATTTACAGCCAACTCATTTTCAACAAAGGTACCAGGAACAAACATTGGGGGAAAAACACCCCATTCAATAAATGGTGCTGGAAAAATTGGATACCCACATGCACAAGAATAAAACTAGACTCCATCTCTCACCATATACAGAAATCAAGTCAATATGGATAAAAAACCTAAATGTAAGACCTGAACGTATAAAACTAGTAGAAGAAAACATAAGGCAAATGCTTTCGGACATTGGTCTAGGCAAAGACTTCAAAAGCATAGGCAACAAAAACAAAAACAGACAAATAGGGCTATTTAAACTATTAAGCTTCTGCACAGTTAATGTTAACAATCAACAGAGTGAGAGACAATGTGGTGAATGGAAGAAAATATTTTCAAAGTGTTCATTAGACTAGGGACTAATATCCAAAATTTACAAGGAAATCAAACAATTCAACAGCAAAAGAACATATCCCATTATAAAGTGGGCAATGATTAGAATAAACATTTCTCAAAAGAAGACATACAAATGGCCAAGAAGTATATTTAAAAATGCTCACCATGAGTACTCATCAGGGAAGTTCAAGTCAAAACCATAATGACATTTCATCCCACCCCAGTTAGAATGACTATTATCAAAATGACAAAAACATAACAAATGCTGGTGAGGATGCAGAGAGAAGGGAACTTTTATATGGAGTTAGTGGGAATATAAACTAGTATAGAGCCATTATGGAAAACAGTGTAGAGGTTTCTCAAAAACTAAAATAAAACTACCATATGAACCAGCAATCTCACTACTGAGTATTCTTCCAAAGGAAAGGAAATCAGTGGGATCCTGCAACCCCATGTTGACCGCAGCATTATTCACAATAGCAAATATATGGAATCAACCTAAGTGTCTACCAGCAGATGAATGAATAAAGAAAATGTGGTATGTGTGCACAATGAAATATTATTCAGCCATAAAAAAGAATGAAATCCTGTCATTTGCAACAACATGAATGGAACTGGGGGTCATTTTGTTAAGTGAAATAAGCCAGGCACAGAAAGTCAAATATCCTATGTTCTCATATATGTGAGACGTTGATGTCACGGAGGTAGAGAGTAGAATGACGATTACCAGAGCTGGGAAGGGTAGCATAGGAAGGAATAGGGAGAGGGTCAGTTAATGGGTACAAACATACAGTTGGATAGAATGAATAAGCTGCGGTGTTTCATAGTACAGTAGTGTGACTATAGTTAATAATCTATTGTATATTTCAAAATAGCTACAAGAGATGAGTTGAAATGTTCCCAATACAAAGAAATGATAAATATTTGAGGTGAATTTCCTAATTACCCTGATTTGATCATTATTTATTGTATGCATGTATCAAAATATGAAATGTACCTCATAAATATGTACAACTACTATGTATCAATTTAAAAAATGAGTGGGGCCCAGTGGTTCATGCTTGTAATCCCAGCACTTTGGGAAGCTGAGGCAAGAGGATCACTTGAGGCCAGGAGTTTGAGACCAAACTGGGCAACATAACAAGATCCCGTCTCTGGGGGAAAAAAAAAAAGCCAGGCATGGTGTTATGTGCCTGTAGTCCCAGCTACTCAGGAGGCTGAGGTAGGAGGACTGCTTGAGTCCATGAGTTCAAAGCTGCAGCGAGCTATGACTGCACCACTGAACCCCAGCCTGGGGAAGAGAGTGAGACCCTGTCTCAAAAAATAAATACATAAATCAAAAAATTTTAAAATGTAAAAAACAATAAAGAAGCTCTGAAGTATTCCAGTGGATATTCAGTCCCTTCCATACTTCATCCTGCTCCCCAAAAGGTTCTTGTACTAATTATAATTTTTCAAAGTGAAGCCCTTGTGTCACATATAATATTTTTTTCATGTCTTTTTCAATTAACCTAACAAATGTTTTAAACAGGCAACATAATCACAGAGTTAAAACTTTTGGCCGGGCGCGGTGGCTCAAGCCTGTAATCCCAGCACTTTGGGAGGCCGAGACGGGCGGATCACGAGGTCAGGAGATCAAGACCACCCTGGCTAACACGGTGAAACCCCGTCTCTACTAAAAAATACAAAAAACTAGCCGGGCGAGGTGGTGGGCGCCTGTAGTCCCAGCTACTCGGGAGGCTGAGGCAGGAGAATGGCGTAAAGCTGGGAGGCGGAGCTTGCAGTGAGCTGAGATCCGGCCACTGCACTCCAGCTTGGGCGACAGAGCGAGACTCCGTCTCAAAAAAAAAAAAAAAAACAAAAAAAAAAACTTTTAAGTTGCAAAATGGCCTTGTTATGGACTGAATGTTTGTGCCCTGCCTCCCAAAATTGGTATGTTGAAATCCCAAACCCCTAGTGTGATGGTATTGGGAGGTAGAGCCTTTGAGAAGTAATTATGTCATAATTTATGAGAGCAGGGCCCTCATGAATGGGATTCACGCCTTTATAAAAGGGACCCCAAGACAACTCCCTCATTCTTTCTGCCATATGAGGCTACAAGGAGATGTCAGCAGTCTCCAACCCAGAAAAACCCTCTCACTAGAATCCAACCCCACTAGCGCACTGATCTCAGACTTCCAGTTTCCAGAACTGTGAAAATAAACTTCCGTTGTTCATAAGCCAATCAGTCTATCGGGCTTTGTTATAGTGGCCTGAACTAGATAGGTATGTAATGAAAAGTTTCCATCCTTACTTTTATTCCTAGTTATCTGGTTCCCTTCTCTAAAGGCTTCAAGAAATATTTTATGCATACACAAGCAATATGTATTTATGTAAAGATCAGCCTCATTTCCTCCCATTTTAATACCAAGAGTAGGCAGCATATTACATATTGTTCAGCACCTTGTTTTTTCACTAAATATATCTATTGCAGATTATTCTACACAAAAATACTCTTTATTCCTTTTTATGGCTGAAGGGTATTCCAAAGCAGAAATGTAATATAATATTAACCCCTTACTGACAGTGATTTAGTGTCCCCCTTCATCTTATGTAATGAATGAGTTGCAATGAACAGTCTTGTAAATATGCCATTTCTAAATTCTTCATGTAGGTTAGTACTGTTGTTTCAGGTATTATATAACATGATTTGTGAAAAAAAAAGCTGAAAATCTACCTTAGTTTCCATGTTGAGGAGATGAAGTCCTTTTATATTCACTCCTACGTACACAGGGATGACTTTATGATTGCTGGGGCTTGCCTTTGTAAATATCTGTCCTGTGAAAAATGCTGCTCCATAAGTAGGAATTTCCCAGCAATTCTGTAAGAACATGCGCTGAAGGTGATGCATTTCTTTACTGACACCTTCACTTGTACTGAGATTCTAAAAACAAAGTAAATTAAAAATAAGAGATATGAAAGGAAAATGTACCATTGATAATCCAAATAGATCAACTAAGCAGTTTCTAAAATCAAGACTGCCCCAAAGAATAAAATTATGGCACATTACATCAGGAATACTTTTTCGCTTGCGATGTTAATATTAAAAAAAAATCGAGGTCTAAAAATATTGTCTACGCTATTGGGTTTTAATTGCTTCACGGGCATGGATAGTGTATTATTTCAAATTTTTATGTTTAGTCCTTACCACCGTATTCGGCATGCAGAAGGTATTCAGTAAAAGATTATATATTACTAAAAATAAAAATACCTTGCTACTTTCAATTTCAAGCATTGTGAACTAGAAGATACATTTTTAATTTCAGAACTATAAATTTAATCTACCTATGTTTAAAATATTAATAACACTAACAAAGTTTCAACTAGCCTATAAAGCATCTTCATTTCTATTAAACAGCTTACCTTGTATTCATGAAGTATGCGATTTGTCCAGTGAGGTGCCTTACTTTTCAGTTTGGTAACAGGTACGATGGATTTTAGATTTTCTTCACTGTAAGCACACATACCAACATCCTTTAAATAAATCATCTTTAGTAGCTAAAGTATAGTAATCATTCTATTACAAATGGCTTTCAGTAACATAATTTTTAAGCTGAAAAATACTTTGCTGTAAAATATCAGAGAACTCTAAAAATGTTAAGCAAAAAGCCACAAATCTCATATTATCAATTTAGATAAATGTTTCTTCTTTCAATAACCAGAAACTATTTTTGAAAATTGAAAACCACAATAACCAAATTCAGATATGCTTAAAACCTCAGTATTTTCTCTCAAAGACTGAACATCAAACCAGTTTTTATGGTGGGATTCTTAAGTACATCTGTCTTATAAAAGTTTTTACTACTTATTCAAGTCAGGTTTTAGTGAACTTATTTAAGCATAAAAAAAGATAAAATATAAAGTGTATCAAACTATAGTCAAATATAAGAAAAGTACATTTGGAGAATGTAACTTTAAGAATGCTTTACTATAATGTTTTCTTTTCTCATTCTACATCTTATCTTATTTAATTCCAAACCAATGTAACGTATAAATATTTTCTAATAACATTTTTAAACTTTCTTGGTTAAACAGAATCTTGACCATAGCACAAGACCATGCATAATATTAAATACTTACTTTAGGAAACCTTGCTTGTGTTTTTTACTCTCATAATTTCCATAGACTATTTGCAAAAGCAGACTTGCCAATGTTATCAACTTAGCATCAGGAGCTGTATAAAAGCCCTTCAATAAATTATATCTAGCTTCATCAAAGAGAATAAGAATAGCTAGCGGGTCTTCAATCTTAAGAGAAAAAAGTATAATTTGGTTATAGGCTACAATTTCTTTTTACAAATGAACAATTTAATATGGCAAAAGCAAAAACTACACATTTGTATATAAATGAGCTGTTAAGCAAAGGTTGGCAAACATTTTTTTGTTAAGGCCCAGAGAGTAGTATTTTAAGCTTTGGAAGCTATATAATTGCTGTTGCAACTAATCAACTCTGGCACTGTAGCACAAAGAAAGCCACAGGTGATACATCAACAAATGAGTATAGCAGTGTTCTAATAAAACTTTATGTAGGAACACTGAAATACGAATTTCAAACAATTTCGCATGATAGGAAATACTGTTCTTTTGATTTTTTTAACAATCAAAAAACAAAAAAAATTAGCTTGTGAGGTATACAAAAACTGACAAAATATGGCTATAAGCTATAGTTTGCTAACTTGGTTGTCTAAGAATATCATCAGTTTATAAATATGGATAATTTTTAGCAAAATTTTACCTAAATTTTTGTATTACTGAAACATTTTTCTATTAACTGTGCTTCAAACAATACAGCAGTGGACTTCAAAGAAGATAAAAGGAAGTATCTTAATTTCCAAAGGACAAATGCATTTTTAAAAAGTCTGTTGTAAGACATTTTAAATTTTGACTAAAAAGACTATGTACTTTCAAATATTAATAATATTCAAGAAGAGTAAATGTTTGTTTTGTTTTTTGAGATAGGGTCTTGCTCTGCCAGCCACGCTGGAGTGCAGTGGCGTGAACATGGCCTACTGCAGCCTCGACCTCCTGGGCTCAAGCTATCTACCTGCCTCAGCCTCCCGAGTAGCTGGGACAAGAGGTGTGCACCACCACACCTGGCTAATTTTTAAATTTTTTGAAGACAGAAGGTCTTGCCATGTTGCCTAGGCTGGGCTCAAGCAGTGCTCTCACCCTAGCCTCCCAAAGTGTTGGGATTACAGGTGTTAGCCACTGTGCCTAGCCTAGATCTTTTTTTTTTTTTTTTTTTAATTTTAAAAACTTTAAAGTTTATCCAATAAGATTAATAAAGATTGAGAACTCCTGGCCTACAGAATGCATTCCTACTTGTACACAGTCACCAGTTATAAAGTTTCTGAATAAATACTTAAAGTATTTCCAAATACAATTCACAATGATCCCAAGCCTGAATAAAAATGATTTTTGCGGCCAGGCGCAGTGGCTCATGCCTGCAATCCTAGCACTTCGGGAGGCTGAGGTGGGCGGATCATGAGGCCAGGAGATTGAGACCATCCTGGCTAACACGGTGAAACCCCGTCTCTACTAAAAATACAAAAAATTAGCCAGGCGTGGTGGTGGGCACCTGTAGTCCCAGCTTCTGGGGAGGCTGAGGCAGGAGAATGGTGTGAACCTGGGAGGCAGTGCTTGCAGTGAGCCGAAATTGCGCCACTGCACTCCAGCCTGGGTGACAGAGAGAGACTCTGTCTAAAAAAAAAAAAAAAAAAAAAAAATTATTTTTACAACATTACCTGAAATAATACTATTTTTCTATCTCAAAACACTGTATGCAATAGTAAAAAAACATTTCATGGGAAAAAAATGAAGGGGATTGTTTTAGATTAAAAGAGACTAAAGAGACATCCAAATATAAAGCATGAGCCTTGACTAGATCCTGGGGCGGGGAGGTATAAAAGTATTTTGGAACAACTGGGAAAAATCTGAATTTGAATCAGGTATTATGTAATTATGGAATTATTAATTTTATTAGGTTGGAAATGTTATTGTGATAGGTAGAGATGTCCTTATTCTTAGAAGATGCATGCCAAAATATGTAGGAATGACACCTGCAACTCACTTTAAAATTATTCACAAAGAAAGTAAATACAGTAAAGCAAATTGTTAACAACTAGTGATCTAATGAATGGTAAATGGTGTAAACTGTATTACTTTTTAATATGCCTATGGCTTTTCAAATTTCTCAAAATAAAATGGAAAAAGACTGAATGAAAGCATGTTTTCTAATAAAAACTGACATCGTATATTTGAAGAATATGAGTAGATAATAACAGTTACAATTCCCAATACCATGTTCAAGGAGTTTTAGTCTCCATTTTTTTCATTTCTAATGAAATCAGGATGTTTTCATCCTAAAAGGATGATGCTAAACAATATGTGTAATTCTGTTTTTCAGATGGTACAAACAGGAATTTCTTAATTATATAATAAGTGAAAGAACACAACTGCTTTACCAGATTATCATGACATTCTGGTTTACCATAAGAACTTACTAAACCTTGCTTCCTTTTTACTTGAGTCTCCTTTATTTTAAAATTATGCAATTTATTTATCATCCAAGTATTATCATTAGTGCTCCTTTTCTCTACCAGTGAACTATTAAAATATTACTTGGGATGAGAAGGCAGACTGGGTATACTTAGATTATGTGCAGATTTTATAGATATCATACATTTTTTTAAGTTATACGGTAAAACAGATATAACATTTGTCATTTGAACCATTTTTAAGTGTGAGATTCAGTGGCATTAATTATGTTCACAACATTGTGCTACCATCACTACTATCTAGTTCCATGTAGTTTATATCACCCCAAAGAGAAAGTCTGTTAACTGGTAAGAACTTCCCTCCCCTCCCCCAGCCCAGCACCTCTGATAACCTCCAATCTATTTTTCCCCTTTATGCCTTTGCCTATTCTAGATTACTAAAGTAGAATTAAATATTTGTTCTTTTGTGTCTGGCTTATTTAGTATGTTTTCAAGGTTCACTCATGTTGTCACATATATCACAACATCATTCCTTAATTACTCCATTTGTACGTATAGACCACATTTTGTTTGTCCACTCATCTGTTAATGGACACTTAGGGTGCCTCTACCTTTTTGGTTATTATGAATAATGCTGCAGTGACATAAAAATATGTTTGAATTCTTGTTTTCAATTATTTCAGGCATATATCTAGGAGTGGAATTGCTGGATCATATGGTAATTCCAGTTTTAGATTTTTGAAGAACCACTGTTTTCCACAGTGGCTGCACAATTTTACATTCCCACCTACAATGTACCAGGGTTCCAATATCTCTACATTTTTACCAACTCATTATTTTCTGTTTTGTTTTTTATAGTCATCCTAGTGGGTGTGGTTTCTCATTGAGGTTTTAATTTGCTTTTCCCTAATAACTAATGATGTTGAACATCTTTTCATGTGCTTGTTCGCTATTTATATATTCAAGTCCTTCGACCTATTTTATTTACAGACAGGGTCTTGCTCTTTCATCCAGCCTAGAGTGCAGTGGATGATCATAACTAACTGTAACCCTGAACTCCTGGGTTCAAGTGATCCTCCCGTCTCACTCTCGAGTAGCTAGGACTACAGGTGTGTGCCACCATGCCAGGCTATTTAAAACAAACAAAAAAAGAAACTTTTTTGTAGAGACAGGGTCTCACTATGCAGCCAGGCTGGTCTCAAATTCCTGGCCTCAAGTGAGCCTCCCACCTCATCCTTCCAAAGCACTGGGATTACGGAAGTGAATCAGCACACCTGGCCTACTTTTTTTTTTTTTTGAGACAGTCTTGCTCTATTACCCAGGCTAGTGTGCAGTCATGCGACATTGGCCCATTGTAACCTCTCCCTCCCAGACTCAAGCGACCCTCCCACCTCTGTCTCCTGAGTAGCTGGTACTACAGGTGTGTGCCATCATGCCTGGCTAATTTTTTAAGTTTTTTATAGAGATGAAGTCTCACTATGTTGCCCAGGCAGGTCTCAAATTCCTGGGCTCCCATGATCCTCCCATCTCAGCCTCCCAAAGTGCTAGGATTACAGGAGTGAGCTACTGCACCGAACCCTGACCATTTTTAATCGGGTTGTTGGCCTTTTTATTGTTGAGTTGTAGGAGTTCTTTGTATATTCTGGATAGTAAACCCTTATCTATGATTTCCTAATATTTTCTCCCATTCTGTTGCTTTTCACTTTCTTAATAATGTCCTTTAATGCACAAAAGTTTCTGATTTTGATGAAGTTTAACTTACCCAATATTTCTTTTGTTGTTCATGCTTTTGTTGTCATATCTGACTCCACTGCCTAATCCCAAGGTCATGAAGATTTATCCCTATGTTTTCTTCTATGAGTTTAATGGTTTTAGCACTTTATTTAGGTCACTGATGCATTTTATTATTATCGTATTTGAGACGGAGTCTCACTTTGTCACCCAGGCTGGAGTACAGTGGCACGATCTTGGCTCACTGCAACCTCCGCCTCCCGGGTTCATGCAATTCTCGTGCCTCAACCTCCTGAGTAGCTGCAACTACAAAGGTGTACCACCACGGCTGGCTAATTTTTTGTATTTTTAGTAGAGATGGGGTTTTGCCATGTTGGCCAGGCTGGTCTAGAACTCCTGTCCTCAAGTGATCCACCCGCCTCGGCCTCCCAAAGTGCTGGGATTACAGTTGTGAGCTACCACGCCCAGCCATTTTAACTTTTTATATGGCATGAGGTTGGGGTCCAATTTCCTGCTTTTGCAATGTGAACTTACAGTTATACTAGCACCATCTGTTGAAGAGACTATTCTTTCTCCATTAGATGAACCTGGCAGCCTTGTCAAAAATCTACTGGCTGTACATGTATGGGTTTATTTCTGAAAACTCAATTCTGTTCCATTGGTCTGTATGTTTATCCTTATGCTAGAATACCACAATGCTTTTGATTACTTAGCTTTGTGCTGTGCTTTGAAATTGAGTAATGTCAGTCTCTCAACTTGATTCTGCTTTATTCAAGATTGCTTTGGCTATTGAGGCCGCTTGCAATTAATGTGGATTTGAGGACTGTCTGTTCCACTTTAACAAAAAAGGCTATTGGAATATTGTTAGGGATTGCATTAAATCTGTAGATCACTTTGCTAGTAGTGACATCTTAATGACACTAACTATTCCTATCATTGAACACAGAGATGTCTTTCCAGTTATTAGGTCTTATTTTTCAGCAATGTTTTAGTTTTAGTGTACAAGTCTTGAACTTCTTCTGTTAAATTTATTCCTGGGTATTATATTTTTAGATGCTACTTTAATGGACTTCTTAATCTCTTTCTTGTATTATTCTTTGCTGGTGTATAGACAACAGATTTTGTGTGTTGAGCTTATACCTTGAAACTTCGTTGAATTAATTTATTAGCTCTAGTGTTCTTGTGGATTCTTTGGGAATTCCTATGTATACGTCATTTGCCAAAAACTAAGGTCCTGATTATTGGTGAAAGTGGGTATCTTAATTTTGTACCTTATCTTAGGAGGACAGTTTTCAGTCTTTTACCGTTGAATATGATGTTAGTTGTGGGTTTTTTGTGAACACCCTTTATCATGCTGAGAAGTTCGCTTGAATTCCTAGTTTTCTGAGAGTTTTTTAAATCATGAAAGGGTGTTGGATTTTGTCATATGCCTTTCTGGATCTCGTGTTTTCTTCCTTCCCTTTCATTCTATTAATATGATTCTAACACATTTTTAACAAATGAAGCCCTTAGTTTTTGGTAAATTTCATAGCAATTTTTACGTGACTCCTAGTGTATCTGGCTGAAAGGATCAATTCTATCTTTGGCTTGATAATATAAAAGCAGCAATATACATAGTTATGTATAAAATGTTAAACAAGTTTGGACATGGCTGTTGAAATTTTCTTGTGCTAAAATTTGTTTAACTGTGTTTGTTTAATATTCCCTGAGAATAAAGAATTGAGAAATGTATTCTATTTTTTTCTTCACTAACACTGTAAGACCATGAAACAATTTCACCATATTTAGATTATCATGCCTAATTTAAGCTGTTATAATCAATCTCTCCCTTGTCCATTCATCTTTCCTTTTTTTTTTTTTTTTCTGAGATGAAGTCTCGTTCTGTCATCCAGGCTGGAGTGCGGTAGCACGATCTCGGCTCACTGCAACCTCCGCCTCCCAGGTTCAAGCAATTCTCTGCCTCGGCCTCCCAAGTAGCTAAGATTACAGGTGGCCGCCACCATGCCTGGCTAATTTTTGTATTTTTAGTAGAGACGGGGTTTCACCATCTTGGCCAGGCAAGTCTTAAATTCCTGACCTCGTGATCCACCCGCCTTGGCTTCCCAAAGTGCTGGGATTACTGGCATGAGTCACTGAGCCTGGCCCATTCATCCTTCTTATGGCATTATGTCACTTCTTCCTCTCTAAAATCCACAGTAGTTCAAATAGAAATATACATGTCTGGACAGACTTCTTTTTATCAAATGTAAATACTATTCTCATTTTTTACTATGTACAGAGTTCCCTGTTTGAGTTAAGATGAGCTACTTAGGCTAGGCACAGTGGCTCATGCTTGTAATTCCAGCACTTTGGGAGGCCAAGGTTGGCAGATCACTTGAAGCCAAGGGTTCAAGACCAGCCTGGCCAACATGGCAAAACCCTGTCTCTGCTAAAAAAACAAAAAAAGTTAGCTGGGTGTGGGGGCACACGTCTATAATCCTAACTACTTGGGGGAGGTTGAGGCACGAGAACTGCTTAAACCTGGGAGGTGGAGATTGTAGAGAGCTGAGATTGTGCCACTCCAGCCTGGGAGACAGAGCAAGACTCAGTCTCAAAAAAAAAAAAAAAAAAAGAAAAAAAAAAAATGAGCCACTTATGGACTGTTGACTTTCGCATTGTTCCCTTTGCAAGTATACCAGGATGTTTTTTCTGTTCTCTCCCACACCAGTGTTTCTCTTTCTTCCTTCAAAATGTATACAACTGATTAGCCCTTTATTAAGTTTATCCTTGACAGTGTACTTCCTAACTAGTCTAAACAATTTTTTTCCAGTATAATTTGGCTCCACATCTGATTGCTAATTTTCTTTAGGATAGCCTCCCTATTTCTTTTGTATTCTTAAGACAATGGGAGTGGAAATGAAAAATCCCAACCAAGGGCTTTGTAAGTAGATCAACCGAAATTCCACCAATTATTACAGGGACGTAAGGATCGATATAAGGATGTAAGGATCGATATAAGGATGTAAGCACAATTTCTGCCTCTAGTACTTACAATAGAAACTCAATAGATTTTGTGCATTTAAATAACTGTACATAAGATTTCAAGCAAACCTGTTTTTCAACCTCCAAAGGAAGTCTCACATCTCTTCTTAGAAAAAGCTGAGATGTTTCCCTTTGAGGATCCAGATTAGTCAATTCAGCAAGTATTTCTGGCCAGTCACGAACATGTTGCAAGGGTTTATGATATGGTTTGAGTTGAAGGCCTGAAAAACATCTTTCCTTTTATAAATGATAATGTAAAAAACTCAATTATATCAATGCACAGAAACTCTGTATTAAACTATCTGCACTTCTGTACTGAATACTCACAAATTAAATTTAAATCTAAAATTAACATTTTAATCAATATTACTACCCAATTTGTGGTTAACTGCTTATTATCAAGAACATAAGAATTATTAAAAATAATTCTTACATAAAATTTATCAAACGTATATGAAATCCTTAATTCCATTATAGCCTATTTAATTATGACATAAGTAGAATTCCTAGTTAAAAAGATACAACTAAGCCATTAAATATCCAATCATATCCATCAATTAAATTTTGTATGTATGTATAATACTTTGAAGAACAAATATATAGTGTCATTAGGTTGATTTTAAATAAAAAGGTTGATTTTAAATAGAAAACTCATGTAAGACAAAAGAACATTTGTATTATTTCAAAACGAGCACAAAGAATAAAGGCAAGTTGCATGAGCACAACATTTAATGGCATTCAAATCAAATGCTATTGCCATAGAAGAAAAGTTTTCTTTTTTAATTATTAAAAAATGCTTTGAATGAAGCAGGGAAGGGGGTGGGCAGGGACTTACCTCTATATTTATATAAAAGAGAAGAACATTGTATTTATTCAAAATTTAAGAGTCAAGAATAAAAAGAAGTTATATTTTTTACCAACCCACTCCCAAAAAGGAATAATGAGGTTTACTAAAACATAACAAAAACTTTCTTACTGAGGTTTTCTGAACAAATCCATATAGTGAAATATTGCTGAGTTTCTTGAGAGAGACGCATTCCTTCCATTATCTGCTGCACTGTGGTATTATTTCCATGCTTCAATTCAACAGAACGATATGACCCATCCATTCTGTATATTCGAACTTTTTCATACTACAAGAAATGATAACTTACATAAGCAGCTTAAAAAATTATACATCACAATCTAACAAGATACTTTCCTTCAACTTCATGTGCTTTATTATAGATTTCTAACATGAAAAATATCAGAAACACTGTTACAAGTGAGAATCTGTTGGTGATATTTTAAAAACATTTTACTGGCCAGGCACGGTGGCTCACGCCTGTAATCCCAGCACTTTGGGAGGCCGAGGCGGGTGGATCATGAGGTCAGGAGATAGAGACCATCTTGGCTAATACAGTGAAATCCCGTCTCTACTAAAAACACACACACACACACACACAAAATCAGCTGTGCATGGTGGTGGGTGCCTGTAGTCCCAGCTACTCAGAAGGCTGAGGCGGGAGAATGGCGTGAACCCCAAGAGGCGGAGCTTGCAGTGAGCTGAGATCGTGCCACTGCACTCCAGCCTGGGCAACAGAGCGAGACTCCATCTCAAAAAACAAAAAACAAAACATTTTACTTCCATTAGTTGTATTTTCTAAAATATTTTCTTATGGATGCTCCAGAAATAAGTTTGGGAAACTAAGGAGAATGACTTAAAAAAATACTCAAAGTCAAATTCTTTTGACAGGATGTTTTAGCACCTTTAATGTACAATATAAATATCATACAAGAGACACAAACTTGGTTACTGAATTTAGTGTTAGCTGAGTACTTCATGAGTCTAGTGGGTCACAAATAATACAAAAGAAATGTATACCACCAATAACTTGTCCTAAGAGGAATTTGTGATGGAACACTTTGCAGGTAAAAGTTATCAATGAACTTTGAGCCAGTTTCCTTTCCCCAGTTTAGAAAACTGCACAGAGTAGTAGCTTTCTCAATGGATTTTTATTGTTATAGGAAGTAACTGATGTCCCCAAATAACTTTCAGGTCAGTGCACTTTGGATAAAAGAACTTCAACTCTCCTACCTTATTCATTCACAATATAAAGACTATATCAGGGATAAAAATGAGTTAAAACTACATAGTTAGAAAATAAATTGCAATGAAGTATAACATAAGGGTACCTGTACTGCTTGTCTATTTCCTTGACTCTGTCTTATGCTCTTGGAGTAAGTGTTTTGACAAAATGCGTAAGTGTGCGGTATGCGTGTAACATTAAAGGCAGAGACCATATATTCCTTATAATTTTCAGCATTTTGTCATGTTAAATCCACAGAGATACTCAACAAATACTTATTGTATAGTTGTTGGTTAATGCCTGGAGAGGCTTAGGTAAATGGGTTATATCTGTTAGTATAAACCCTTTATCCTTTGTTGGTATAAATCTTTTTATTTCAAACAGTTTTTAAACTAATGATAGCCAGGAGTGGTGGCACATGTCTGCAGTCCCAGCTACTCAAGAGGCCAAGATGGGAGGACTGCCCAAGCCTAGAAGGTTGAGGCTGCAGTGCATTATGATTGTCTGTGAATAGCCACTGTACTCCAGCCTGGGCAACATAGTGAGACCCTGTCTCATAAAAATAAAAATAATTAAATTAATGATTTTTATAATCATTATAACTCTTAGGCATAATTGAGTTTCTTCTCATTGTTAACCTTCTGTATTTTAATGTCACTACAATTACAAATTAAGCTTTATGCCTCTAAATACAATTATTATTTTAATAGCTATGTGTGCCAGCATTCGATTTATGAGTTTATTTCCAGTTGTAATTAGATGGAAAGGCCAAGTTGAGTTAGCAGAATAAAAAAGCTTGGAAACACCTATTTTACTTTTATGAGGAGGAAAATGAGTCTGTTATATATAAACTAACTTGCTGAGACTAAATGAATGAATGATGTGCAACACTTTTATTTAAAAATACAAAATGTTGCTTAAAAGGCCTAAGTAGAGGGATATACGTCAATGAATAGATTAAAATTATGTGTAATCAGGCCAGGCGTGGTGGCTCACATCTGTAATCCCAGCACTTTGGGAGGCCGAGGCAGGCAGATCACGAGATCAGGTGATCGAGACCATCCTGGCTAACATAGTGAAACCCCATCTCTACTAAAATTACAAAAAATTAGCCAGGCGTAGTGGCAGGCGCCTGTAGTCCCAGCTACTTGGGAGGCTGAGGAGAACTGCTTGAACCCAGGAAGTAAAGGTTGCAGGGAGCCAAAATCACGCCATTGCATTCCAGTCTGGGTGACTCCATCTCAAAAAAAAAAAAAAAAAAAAAAGCGTAATCAACACATCAAGTGATGAAATTATATGAAAAATTTAAGAGTTCTGAAAGTTTTATTTACTTATTTTTGCAAGTCTTATTTTGTTATGCAAGAATAAACATCCAAATGTTAGGGATAATAACAAATGTGATACCTATCCAGTCTACAATGAACTTTTTTTGTTTGTTTGTTTGAGACGGAGTCTTGCTCTGTTGCCCAGGCTGGAGTGCAGTGGCACAATCTTGGCTCACTGCAACCTCTGCCTCCTGGGTTCAAGCAATTCTCCTGTCTCAGCCTTCTGAGTAGCTGGGACTACAGGCGCATGCCACCATGCCCAGCTGATTTTTGTATTTTTCATAGAGATGGGGTTTTACCACGTTGGCCAGGATGGTCTTAATCTCTTGACCTTGTGATCCACCTGCCTCAGCCTCCCAAAGTGCTGGGATTACAGGCGTGAGCCACCATGCCCGCACCACAATGAGGTTTTATAGCAGTAAAGACGCCATCTAATCGTTTGTCTTTCCACTCTTGCCACAGATCCTCAAATTTAAATCTTATTAATTTAAATACTATGCTTGGTTCTAACTATGAAGATAATTCTTACTGGCTTGTTAATGGCTTCCTTCAACAATTTTGCAGCTTCTTCCCAGTTATTTTGTTTGTTTTCTTCACAAATATTTAATGGAGATCTTCCTTGCTGGTCTGTTATATGCTAGAAATGTGGATGGGGAGGGGACAAAAAGGCATTACATATTATGGTATTCTAAAGGAAAATGTCATCCAATTAATCAAAGTTTCATAAAAAAGAGACTCTTGTCAAGTACTAAGTAAATATTAACCACACTTAGTATGTATTATGTTTAGAATAAACAAGAGTTGCCAAGATAAAAGACTCAAAGCACTAATCAATGTGATTACTGTTTTTTAAAAGTTCTGATAAAGACATAACAAAGGTTTTGTTAATACTATTTTCCTCTTTATGATATACTTTTTATGAATTTCTTTTATGAAATTCTGGAAAATCTTTTTCCTTTTTCAAGATGTTTTTGGAGAAATACAATACAAAATGAAAAGAGGTTAAATTCTACATACATTCTGAAGACAGACTGTGGTGATGGTTGTACAATAATGTAAATGTACTTAATGCCTAAAAATGGTTAATGTAAAATTTAGGCATAAATTTTAGATTTAAAAAATCTAAAAAAATCTAAAAAAAAAGTACGTTCAAAAGCACAACTCATATATTCCATTACTTATTCTACAAAGCACAACTCATATATTCTGTTACTTATTCTATAAAGTAATGGAACTTATTTTTATTTTTCAGATGAACTCTCAAGCATACAATTGAACATTTTAGTGTCATTACTTGTTATTCACTGCTTGAATATTACTTTTAAAAACCTGGAAAACAACTTACTCTATCAATTTCTGGATGGTTTAGGAGAATCTGTACTATTTCAGCATGTCCTCCTCCAGCAGCAAAATGAAGAGGAGAACTAAGTTGTCCATTTAAAAGGTTCGGATTGCACTTTCCTTTCTCTAACAATATGCGAGTGGCCTCAACCTTTCCATACCTGTATGAAAAAAGAAACAAAAAACAACAACAAAAAAAACTTACCTAAAAAAGTCATCTGAAATGTTTTTAAAAATCCAAATTTTAGATGATATCTCAAAAAAATCTAAGAATTTTCTAGGACAGAGAGCAAAGGATTATTAAGATACTGACATAATGTTTTCAATGATTAGGGGTTTCTTATTAATTATTCTGGTTTAATTAAACTGTTTCTATTTCTGATAAACTGGAAGAAAATATAACCTCAAATACAAGATAGAGCAGATGACAGAGAAACATCCCATGTGAAGTACAAAAGTTAGATAAATTTTTTAGCCAAATATAGTTTCAGAAACAGAAAGTAACTTAGTAAGAATGCTTTTCACTTAGGCCTGGCTGTCTACAAAATAGGCCCAAAGACGTAATTCTATATATAGTTGCTATATTAGACAATGTGAGAGAGACAAAGATATATAAGCTATGTGGTCTCTACCCTGAATGGTTTACAGTGTAATTTGAGGCAAAACATAAACATGGATAAGTTACATAATGCTGTAAAATTTAAGTATGGTATTGTTTGTCAATGCTTTAAAAAATATCAGAGGCTGGGCGCAGTGGCTCACACCTGTAATCCCAGCACTTTGGGAGGCAGAGGCAGGCGGATCACAAGGTCAGGAGTTTGAGACCAGCCTGACCAACATGGTGAAACCCCGTCTCTACCAAAAATACAAAAATTAGGCAGGCATTGTGGCGCGTGCCTGTAATCCCAGCTCCAGAGATATAAACCCAGAAAACGAGATATGATTCAGTCTAGATGGTCCTGTGAAGTGCTCTGATAGAAGAACAAATTGAACTGAATCTTACTATTTTTGAGGCTGAGTCTCACTCTATGCCCAGGATGGACTGCAGTGGTGCAATCTCAGCTCACTGTAATGTCTGCCACCTGGGTTCAAGAGGTTCTTGTGTCTCAGCCTCCCAAGTAGCTGGGATTACAGGCACACGCCACCATGCCCAGCTAATTTTTGTGTTTTTAGTAAAGATGGGGTTTTGGCCAGATGTGGTGGCTCACGCCTGTGATCTCAACATTTTGGGAGGCTGAGGTGGGCGGATCACAAGGCTAGGAGTTCGAGACCAGCCTGGCCAACATGGTGAAACCGTCTCTAATAAAAATACAAAAATTAGCCAGGTGTGGTAGCAGATGCCTGTAATCCCAGCTACTTGGGAGGCTGAGGCAGGAGAATCACTTGAACTCAGGAGGTGGAGGTTGCAGTGAGCCGAGATTGCGCCACTGCACTCCAGCCTGGGTGATAGAGCAAGACTCCATCTTGGTGGGTGGGGTGGGAAGACAGGGTTTCGCCATGTTGCCCAGCCTGGCCTCTAACTCCTGGGCTCAAACAATCCACCTGCCTCAGCCTCCCAAAGTGCTGGGATTACAGGCATGGGCCACCACGCCCGGCCTAAACTGGATTTTTAAATAGGAAAGAACTGAAGAGATGTTGAAGAGAGGTAAAATATTTTAGGTAGACAGTAAAGGAGTAAGCAAAGGTCTCAGAAGAGTACAAAGCATACGCACACAGTGAGTAAGTCAACCTCTTGGTTATAGCCAAAGACTTACGTAAGGCTGCAATCTGAAGCAAGGGTAGAAACTAATTTATCGTGTGGAAATAAGAGGGTGAGGTGGGAGGAGGAAAGGAAACTTGGTTTTGGTTTTAGATATGGAACATCTGAGGGGAAAACAGCCCATCTTTAGAACTGATTTTCCATCTATTTTTCCTTTCTTCCCCTTCACAAATACTATGCCTTTTCTATATTCCAAATAAGATACTTTCATCCTACACCTTATTCAGGTGATTTGTTTTGCTCAGGTTTTGCTATTCTTTTTTTTTTTTTTTTTTTTTTTTTTTAAATTTTAGACTCTGGGGTACATGTGCAGGTTTGTTATACAGGTAAACTCGTGTCACGGGGGTGTGTCATACAGATTATTCCACCACCCAGGTACTAAGCCTAGTACCCAATAGTTATTTTTTCAGCTCCTCTCCCTCCTCCTGGCTTCCACCCTCAAGGAGGTCCCAGTGTCTGCTGTTCCCTTCTTTATGCTCATGAGTTCTCATCATTTAGCTCCGACGTATAAGTAGGAACACGCGGTATTTTCTGTTCCTATGTCAGTTTGCTAAAAATAATGGCCTCCAGCTCCATCCATGGTCTTGCAAAGACATGATCTTGTTCTTTTTTCTGGCTGCATAGTATTCTATTTTATATATGTGTGTGTGTGTGTGTGTGTGTGTGTGTGTGTGTGTGTGTGTGTGTGTGTGTATGTACCACATTTTCTTTAACCACTCTGTTATCAAGGGCATTTAGGCTGATTGTATGTCTTTGCTATTGTGAATAGTGCTGGAATGAATATTGCATGTGTGTGCATGTGTCTTTATGGCAAAATGATTTATATTCTTCTAGGTATATACACAGTAATGGGATTGCTAAGTCAAATGAAAATTCTGTTTTTAGCTCTCTGAGGAATTGCCATACTGCTTTCCACAATAGTTGAACGAATTTACACTCCCACCAACAGTGCTCCCTTTCTCGGCAACCTTGCCAGTATCTGTTATTTTTAAGACTTTTTAATCATAGCCATTCTGACTGGTGTGAGATGGTACTTAAACTAAAGAGCTGCTCTGCACAGCAAAAGAAACTATCAACAGAGTTAACAGACAACCTACAGAATGGGAGACAATATTTGCAAACTATGCATCTGACAGAAGTCTAATATCTAGTATCTATAAGAAACTTAACAAATTCATAAGAAAAAAACCACGCCATTAAAAAGTGGGTAATACATGGATACTTTTCTAAAGAAGACATACATGCAGCCAAGACACATATGAAAAAAAGCTCAATATCACTGATCATTAGAGAAACGCAAATCAAAGCCACAATGTTCTTTGCTATTCTTAAGACATCCTTTCCCCCTTCCTGATTTTGTTCCGGTTAAATTCCATTATGCCTCTGAAACAGTTTAAAGTCTATCCTCTCTATATTCCCACTACGTTTTAGCATTTTATTTTTGCTTTTTTTTTGCGACTTATTTTACCTAATTTCATCCTTGTTTATCCACACCTCTTCTCTATTAGGTTGGAAGCTCCTTGAGGGTAGGGACAGTGTCTTTATATTCTCCAAAGTGCCTTATATACAAAAGATAAGTGACTGAAATGTTTAGTAGGCAACTTGAAACTACCTAGGTGGAAGGCAAAAGGTTAGACTATCTATCTGAGAATATGTAAAATCATCTCACTGGAAAAATTAAATGGTCTGAAACAATGGATGAAATCTTTCTGAGAACAAATAATATGATCACCTTAGAACAATGAAATACATCTAAAAGGGAAGACAGGAAAAGATAGTGAGGGAGCAATTCGAGAAGTAATAATAAAAATAATACAAACATACATTTTGTATGACGCCTTAAAATTTCCCAGCTACCTTCTTGTATAATTATTTAATATAATCATAGAAATTTATAAAGTAGGTGGAGGTACTTTTTTATTGCACAGATGAGAAAAATGGAGCTTGATGCAGTTAAATAACTTGCCCAAAGTCTCACGGTGACTAGCCAGAGTTAGAAGCCAGTTTTCTGAATCTTAGTAGTACTACTACTAAGACACAGGTTTGCATCACAGAATGGAGGCCAGTGAGTGTTTCAATAGCAATGATAAGATAGCAATAATACCTTGCATTTGTACTGACCTTCATTATAGCTTCATTATGCCCTTTCAACTCCAATTTGTTCTTAGAATGAAGAGTGGGCAAGAATTAAATGCTGCAGAGCAAGGAAAGAGATCAAAAACTCAGAAAAAGGGCCGGGCGTGGTGGCTCAAGCCTGTAATCCCAGCACTTTGGGAGGCCGAGACAGGCGGATCACGAGGTCAGGAAATTGAGACCATCCTGGCTAACATGGTGAAACCCCGTCTCTACTAAAAAATACAAAAAACTAGCCGGGCGAGGTGGCAGGCACCTGTAGTCCTAGCTACTAGGGAGGCTGAGGCAGGAGAATGGCGTGAACCCGAGAGGCGGAGCTTGCAGTGAGCTGAGATCCGGCCACTGCACTCCAGCCTGGGCGACAGAGCAAGACTCTGTCTCAAAAAAAAAAAAAAACTCAGAAAAAGTTAAGGTTTATGAAGAGTGAAAAAGAGAAAGCAGAGTGTGTCGCCCACTCACCTTTGAAATCTGGCTGTGAAAGGAAGGAAAGAAACAGGATGGTAGCTAAAAGAAGTAGGTTCAGGTGAAGGTAACTTTCAAGAAGGAAGAGAATCATGCATGTTTGAGGGCAAGAAGAAAGTAGGTGTGGAAAAAGAAAAGTGAATTTAAGGGGAATAAGAAGAATTTTTACATGTATACCCTACGATACAGAAGAGAGATGGGGACAAAAAGTGATTATCAGGGATGGAGAAGAACATTTCTGAAGCATTAAATTTTCTTTGAAAATAGGGGGCAAAAAAGAGTATAGGGATTATGAAAGTAGAAACAGAAAGCAGTGAAAGTTTAAGTATTTAGGAGTAGAAATATTTAGAATAGCTTGGAAGGGGAGGACTAAAAGGCTGAATGAAACAAAGAGTACAGATAGCTAATATACAGGGAAGCTCCAAAAGAAATTGGATGAAATAATTTGTAGGAAGCCAAATCATCATAGTTTGGAAAGCACTAACAATGATCTGAAGTCTGAAAGTACTATCAGAGAAAGAAGACACTGATTTGATTCAAAATAGAGGGTCTGGCATAGGGGTACAGGAAGAATAAAGAAGTGAGAGAATAGAAATGTCATTGAGACATTTACTGAGTGGCTGTTAAGTTCTCCACATGGGGTAAAAGCCATTTTAAATATTTCGGGAAAACGATGATTCTAGAAAGTAAGGAATGGTTTTTATGTGTCTGGCTACCAATCTTGAATTTTAAACTCTTGTTTTTTTCATTAAATTGTGTTATGTTAACATATATAGGTATTATTTTTAACACACACGAAATATTTTTCAGTTTCTATTTCTAATATCTTAACACTGGCTTTAATCCACATAAACAAAAACTCTTCGGAATCCTGTAACTGTTAAGAGTGAAAAAGTATCCTGAGACCCAAAAGTTTGAGAACCACTAATCTAATTAAAATCCTCACTTTAAAGATGAGAAAAGAGACCAAGTGAGGTAAAATATCTTATCTAACCTTACAAAAATAGGACTAAACCCTAGCCTCTTCACTGTATCACAGTCAAGAGCCCAGTGTCCCCTCCTCAGTCTTTGTACCAATTAGTGAACAAGAGTATATTTCCAAGATAAATTTAAATTCCTTACTGAATAGTTAAATCATTCTTTATTTGAATTCACGTCAATTAAATGAGGCATCTGACTAACAGTATTGCAAGGTGACCCATACTACTCCTGTTACATGAAAGTTGATTATCCAGCTGACGCAAAATTAATTTATGCAAGTATAAAACTCTTTTCCTTGGCATACTCAAGTAACAAAAATTTGCAAATGAAAATATTACAGATTAATAAATTTTAGATTTAGACATCAAAATCTTTACATTTTTACAGTATTTATTCCTTTTTTTTTTTTTTCCCAAGATGTAGTCTTGCTCTGTCGCCCAGGCTGGAGTGTGGTGGCAGGATCTCAGCACACCGCAATCTCTACCTCCTGGGCTCAAGCGATTCTCCCGCCTTAGCCTCCCAAGTAGCTGGGATTACAGGTGCCTGCCACCACGCCAAGCTAATTTTTGTATTTTTAGTAAGACAGAGTTTCACCATGTTGGGAAGGCTGGTCTCAAACTCCTGACCTCAAGTCATCTGCCCTTCTTGGCCTCCCAAAGTGCTGGGATTACAGGTGTGGGCCACTATGTCCAGCCAAAACTTACTCTTAAAAGCCAAGATTTATTGAGTGCTCATTATGTGCTCTCAAAGCACATTACTTGTAATTTTTCTTTAAATATTAGGGAAGGTACCATTTTTAAGCCCATCTTGTATAGATAAAGAAACAGACCCTTAGAGACATAAAGTAACACCAAAGATCATATTTTAGGAACTAAAAATGGTACTGAAACATAGGTACATTCCAAAGCATAGTAAGTACAATGCCCGTGCTTCTGTTTTTATGTAATAGTTGAAAATATTACCATTCTTTCATTAGAGAGAAAAAAAAAACACCCCTGCCACAAAAAGGGGCAACCATACAGTCAAATATAATCTTGGGATTCCTCAACTAAAATTCATTGCCTTTGCCTTTTCCAAATCTACAGTACACTTTGTTGGAATCTGAACTATATTCTCTACCTCTTTTTATTTAGCTCCTGGTAAAGCATGTGATTTCTTTCCTTTTTTTTTTTTTTTTTGAGACGGAGTCTCGCTATGTCGCCCAGGCTGGAGTGCAGTGGCGTGATCTCAGCTGACTGCAAGCTCCGCCTCCCGGTTTCACACCATTCTCTTGCCTCAGCGTCCCGAGTAGCTGGGACTACGGGTGCCCGCCACCACACCTGGCTAATTTTTTGTATATTTACTAGAGATGGGGTTTCACGGTGTTAGCCAGGATGGTCTTGACCTCCTGACCTCGTGATCTGCCCGCCTTGGCCTCCCAAAGTGCTGGGATTACAGGTATGAGCCACCATGCCCGGCTGCATGTCATTTCTTTTAGTATTGTTTTTGCTGCCAGTATTTTCTGTAATCTGAAGAAACAACTATTAACTCAGTTAAAGATGATTAGGGTAACTCTTAATATAAAAACTCCATGTAATAGGAAACATAAGAGCATATTTTTAAGGAAACAGAAAAAAGATCTTTATATATACACACACATAAAGCAACTATAGTTAACTGCTTGATTACAAATATTAATATCAGATAAAAGAATTTTCAGTTGGAAGAAACTCTAGAAATGATCTAATTATTACACTTTATATATGGATAAATAAACTGGATGCAGAGAGGTAAAGTGAATTACCTTGCTCAATATAATACAACTAAGACACTGTGGACATTTAACAAGGCAATAAATAATGTGGTACTTCTTTTTTTTTTTTTTTTTTTTTGAGATGGAATCTCACTCTGTCACCAGGCTGGAGTGCAGTGGCACAATCTCGGCTCACTGCAATCTCTGCCTCCCAGGTTCAAGCGATTCTCCTGCCTCAGTCTCCCGAGTAGCCGGGATTACAGGCATGCACCACCACGCCCAGCTAATTTTTGTATTTTTAGTGGAGATGGGGTTTCACCATGTTGGCCAGGTTGATCTCGATCTCCTGACCTTGTGATCCACCCGCCTCGGCCTCCCAAAGTGCTGGGATTACAGGCGTGAGCCACTGCACCTGGCTGGTACCTCTTAAATTAGCCAAGGAAACTTAAACAATAGGTGAAGAGCAACTTTCCCACAGAAATAATGTAAAAAACTTTATTATATCTTTTCTAGAAGATGACTTAAAGTAAACAGTTAACTACTACTCTAAACACTAACAACTCAGCCCAACTGAGGGGAAAAATAATTATGTGAGAGGAGAAGGAGACCAAGAGCTACACTGGGAAACTAGTGGAAAGAGCTAACCTCAATCCTGTCCCAACACTAGTATCTAACATAATGTAAAGCTGTGGTTCTAATGAAGGCTTTTGAGGGCTTCTTGATAACCAAAGTTTCTCAAAGCACTAAAAGGATACTTTTATAACAAGATGCAAGGTCAAACTGTAAGTAGTTAACATATGCAAACTTCACAGAAAGGATAAGCATAACATAATCCAAATACAAAACAAGAGAAACTGCAAGGTGAATACATGACCGTGTACTCTACGATGACATTTACTAGTCTTTAAGTATCCTACTATATCATCTGGCAATGCCTAAGAACACTAACAGTACATTCCCCATGGGGCAGACCTTACAATTCTGAACACTAGCACATATACAATTATCTAAGATCAAAACAGAAAACTCCTAAGGCAAACGGGTAGAGAAAAAGTATCTGGAATGAGAACAGTTTTGAAAAGAAGTACTAACATTTATAATTAAAAATGTATTCTTTCTAAATAGAAAAGAATAAATATTCCATTTACCAGCAGGCATAATGAATGGGTGCCCAGTGGTCACTGTCTAATTGGTTGACTGAAAATCTTTCACTGAGAAGACGGCTTAGTAATTCTGAATCTCCTTCACAGGCGCTTCGGTGGAGAGGAAAATCATCTACCCACTGTCGTTCCCTAATCATTAAAAAGAAATTTTGAAAAATACAAACAGGACTGTTAAAATTGTTTCAAAAGAAATGTGACACATCTATGAAAGCTCTATATCACCGAGCAGCTGTAAACTCAGTAGTGACTACAATGCATACAAACTGCATATATAATTTTAAACAATAGTTTAAATTAGAATGTAAGTTTTTATAAAAGCAATGTGGAGTAAAACTGAAACAGTACTTGTCTTCTGTGACACTGCTCATGCTTCTCTGCCATTTTTCCTGTTTAGGTATTTGGATTTTTGAGTAGTCTGGAGCTCCTAGACCAAAGTATGGATTTATTACCACTTTATCTACCTAGAAAGGGAAAACAATAACAAAAACCCATTAAGAGCTTTGTCCTCTTAATGTTTACATGTTTATATTTTAAATTTATTTATTTATTTATTTATTTATTTATTTATTTATTTACTGAGAATGAGTCTTGCTCTGTTGCCCAGGCTGGAGTTCAGTGCTGCGATCTCAGCTCACTCTGCCTCCCAGGGTCAAGCAATTTTCCTGCCTCAGCCTCTGGAGTAACTAAGACTACAGGGGTACACCACCACATCTAGCTAATTTTTGTATTTTTAGTAGAGATGAGATTTCACCATATTGGCCAGGCTGGTCCCAAACTCCTGACCTCAGGCAATCCGCCTATCTTGGCCTCCCAAAGTGCTGGGATTATAGGTGTGAGCCACTGCACCAGGCCTTCATGTTTATAATTAGTAATGTATGTATATATCTCAGGAAAAAAAATTACACTTGAGATAAAACGTCTTTTAAATCAGAGCTAAAATTCATTCAACTCTTACCCGATTTGTATATTGAAGATCTGATCCAAACAAAGGGTTGTAAATACAGGTATCTGCTTTCTCTAGGGCTAACATTTTACTCTTTATTTCTAGTGCACTATAGCCCATATGTAGTGAGTTTTCTGTCTGACCTGATTCAGTAGCATATGCAGGATTTATGACATTAGTTTTTATCCGCTCAAGAGGAGAAGGTCGGAATAAAGCTGGAATAAAGTGAGACTGTGCATGACGTTCATCTAACCACCTGGCAAAATAAAAATAGAGGTAGAAGTAGCCATTCGAAAGTAAAGATCAAAAAGGTAGATTACTATCCAACTCTGATATATGACACTTGTAGATATTACTTTCAGATTTTTATAATTTTAATTCAGTGTTAGTTAAGTACTTTATTATTTTTAAAATTTATTTATATTGCAAATTGATTTTAACAATTAAGAAAACATGCATAATACTGTACATACTTTCGGGGCACATGTGATAATACGTTCATATGATCTGTAAAGATCAAGTCAGTATACAAATACTTCATTTATTATTAATAAAAGTTTTCTTAATGGATACAGCAAATAAATTTTTTAAATGTATATGCCATTATAGTAATAAAAACTCCTTTCAAAAAACATAAAAGTACTGTTAAAATTCAAACTACTGAGATGTAGGTGACATTAGCCCTCTTCTTACAGAAAGACAAAGGCATAAGAGGTTGAATGACTTATTCACTGATAAAAGTAACTCAATATTAAATGTATAGTTTCATAACAGGGGAATCTCAATTCTTAAGCCACGGCAGTGTTTGCCATTTCTGAAAAATAAAATTAACATGCTGTACCCAGGCCAGGACAACCTTATCTTGGGGTTTTTCATTTTTATATTAGAATTGAAAAACTTACCATTTTTTAAATACATATATTATTTTCATTATTTTCTTCTCAAAGTGTCTGTATCTATCAGAACTAACTTCTACTATAAACATGTATTTGATTAATTAAAAAATACTTCTAATGGCATTTCTTACTTATCCAAGGCTATTAACATCCTTGCTGTAAGTGTAGCAAAGTGAGTACTGGATTCACTACAGACTCGCATGATATCTTGAAAGCAGTAAAAAATTGGGCATCCTGGGGTATATGTATATTTAGTATTATCTGAAAAAGAAAAATGAAGAATTATGTTACCATATAAAAGGTTTACATCTGCATGTTTTCATCTAAAAATATATGTTACAAAATTAACACTTGTTAAGCATAAAATAAATTGTTCTAGATTTGGGATTAGAAGGCCTGGATTCAAGTGATGACTAACTCTGTGACCTTGTCCACTCAGGTAAATGCAACATTTAGAATTTTGGAGGACTGCAGAAACTGTTTCCTCTTTATCTTCCTCAACAATGTTGTAAAACTCATTAATAAGATTTCCAACGCTACTTAAGATACTGAACTTTTTAACCTAAGTATGCCTGGAAAAATATTTCTGGAATGCTGCAGCTGCCTAATAAAATACATGTGAGCACTGTGTAGCAGCAGGCTGATGGGATATCCACAGTAGGTGATTAATACAGTATATCATCAGTATTACTACTATCTTACATGATGCTAGTGCTCTGTAGTTTCCAAGGTTATTTCGTATCTAATACCTCATTGAATTTTCCAGCACCATGAAACAAGTGGAAGCAGGTAGCAATATTGTCCCTATTTTACAAATAAAGAGCTAAAGAGGAGATTTGCCCAAGGTCACAAAATTATAGGGCTGCAAGGTCTGTACTGAAACTCAATGTGTTTATTATGCCAGGGTGTCAAAGGAATAAAATACTACATTTTCACATTAGGTTTCCTTTTTAAAAATATTACTGATACTATTAGGCAGATTATATTAGAACTATTATTGATTCTTGTCCCAAATACAAGATAGGTTCTGATCATAATCTGTTAATTTTCCAGAATACTTCAGGATCAATTTTTATTTTATCTATGGCATATCTTTAGAAAAATCCTTTATTGTAACCTGAGCACTTTAAATTTCAGTGATGCCTTCCCTCCTCATTTCTTCATCCTTTTAAAAACTAAAACAAAAACATTACTGTTGAGCCAAGAAGCCTGTATATTATTTTGAAATTAAAATGTCTTTAACATATTTCCCTTCTTCTATTAATTTTAAAATATGTATTTTATAATATTATAGTAGTAACTATGAATGCAAATTCCTAAGTTCCTCAGTAGACCTTTACTTAGCATCTATATATGAAGATTTGTAAGATATATTTAGACTTTACCTTTGACAACTGATGGAACAATAAATAATGATGCTTCTCTGCCCATCTTCTCTCCATCCAGAGGAAATTTTTTCATTAGTACAACTCGTTTTCCTAATCATTTTTAAAAAGTTAGCAAAACAAAAATAATACACTTTTAAATCTTATAAATTACCTTGAGAATTAGAAAATAGATACTTCAAAAGGCAGCATTAAGAGGAACTGAAATATACTAAGTCAACTTTATTATATGTACTAAAAAAAACTGATAAATGCAAAATCATTCTGTGGACAATCCTTGTAGATTTAGGGTCCTAGTCTTGACCCCCTAGAAGAGAAGCTTCCTAAGCAAAGCTAGGAAAACTGTTCTGCTAAGAGCTGAGAAGGCAGAACAACCATGTATTCTGCAGGGTCAATAGGCATATACCACCTCACTCAACTAGGATAGAGACAGTAAGAATTTTATTATATTCTGGCATATGTAAGTTTCGAAGTCTTAATGTTTAGTGGCTCTTCATTTAATATTTAACCTCCATCCTCAATTTCAGGTTTTATTAAAATCTGATTGGGCTACAAACTATTGTTCTGAATTGTAACTACCATTCTTAATGTTTTTCCTGAATTGGCAGTAAGTTATTAATGAATAATAACCTACAAGTCTTGTATTCTAAAACCCCTCATCCTCTAGACCTTTGTCATACTTTCAATGCTTCCAATTTCCTCACCCTAAGAAACAGAACCTCGTTCCTGACCAAGGTAGAAATGCCTAGTAGGCAGGTGGGATGCCTTCTGTGGGCAGGTAAATGATGCAAGACTTCAAATAGATTCATTTATTCACAAAATATCAGAGTCAATATTTGTGATTATTAAGACCTTCTATATTATAGCCCCCAATTATTTCACGAAATGAACACTTGTACAAAATATAAGTGTTAGATACAGAACATTCTAATATACTTCAGAGGCACTATTTCTTTTGCCTGGCTTGAAGTCTTGTCTCTACTTAATCTTTCCTGCCTTGCTGTTTCCCCAGATCCAGTTACGATCTATTATTTAAATGCCTATTTTGCAAATTATATATGTAACTATGAGATCTGTCAGTGGGGCAGGGAAGCACTGACAAGTTAGGAGATGAAAGTTCTAGTCCTAATTCCTCTACCAATGGAAATGCTTATAGGAGGAGACAGCCTATGCCTGCATTCCCATTTTACAGATGTGAAAATCACTACCTATCAACGGGATCAATTTAAGAATTTCATGTATAAGTGTAGTAGTGCTTTGTAAATGACATACAACACAGTACAAAAATATTAAGCCTAACCACTGCTAATAGTCATTTGTGATTTTCATGTGATGTTTACATAAGGAATCATATTACTTCAAAAATATTTTATAGACTTAGAAAAACAAATAGGATACTCAGGATAGAGTATGGCTCATTAATATATTATGCTTTTCTACTTTAGTTTCTTGATAAAAGCTCCCTGAAAATATATTAGTACATTTTATGTCTGAGTATACAGGGCAAAATGGTGCTAGATATGTTTCTCGGTGACTGTCCACTCATAACTCCTCCTAAGGGAAACTACCCAGCCCTCTGGATCAGGGCAAGTTTTTGTTAACAGTGAGATCTCTTCCATATCCCTCTGGGTAAAAGGACCTAGTGGCAGAGCTTAGTTAATGCATAACAAATTATGACTTGTCTATAATTTATGTCTATAATGATTTGTCAGCTCAAATATGTGATTTAGATAATCAGATTTCTGTCTCGGGGATTTGGTGTCAGGATAGATGCTGATAACTATAATGACCTGGCAATAGTAGAATAAGTTCAGATAAAAATTTATCAGAGAAGTCCAAGACTGAGGTAGATGAGACTGACCAATCTGTGGCATCCAAAGACAGTCTTCACATGCCTTGATTCCCAAAAAAGGATAGCTCCCTCCACCTTTTTAATAAGCTAAGATTGCTTTCTTGATCTTCTTATTATACAGTGAATCTGGTAATTAGAGAAAAGGAATTCTCTTTGTGAGACTCAGAGTATTTATCAGAGATCATATGCAGGAACTGTTTTTTATTTTTTTGAGATGGAGTCTTACTCTGTTGCCCAGGCTAGAGTGCAGTGGCACAATCTTGGCTCACTGTAACCTCCATCTCCCGTATTGAAGCAATTCTTCTGCCTCAGCCTCCTGAGTAGCTGGGACTACAAGGCGTGCACTACCACACTGGGCTAATTTTTCTATTTTTGGTACAGATGGGGTTTAACCACATTGGCCAGGCTGGTCTCGAACTCCTGACCTCGTGAAACACCCACCTCAGCCTCCCAAAGTGCTGGGATTACAGATGTGAGCCACTGCGCCTGGCCACAGGAACTACTTATAATCCTGAGTTAAAATCCTTACAGTCCCAACCCACAAAAACTCTTCAGGCTCTATTAGGGGAAGTAACCTATCAGGGAGCTAAAATACAGTGAATGGTACCTCCAAAAGTTAAGAAACACAGGCTTATAGCTCAGTTATGTATCTCTAGAAAACAAATATCCAAAATAACTAATAAGTCAAACCACAGGATTTGGCTGTATCTCTGCAACAAAAATAATCTCTTTACTGAAACAGATGAATCAGACAACTAATCCCTATAAAAATGTACACTGAATAAGCTTTGAAAAACCAAAAAAGTAGGCATAGAGAGGTATGCTTTACTTCACTAACAACTGTTTTCTACTGCTGCTTGACTGAATTGGCTTTACTTTTTAAATTGTAGTAACTGAATCCTGGATGTAGTTTGTAGTTTCTGTAACATTTGACTGCTATCTGTTTCTATAGTCTGAGAAAATGGATCATTACTTTCTAATCACGTTCAAAGGCTATTATGTAATATTTTAAAGGGGGCCTCAATCTTTCAGGGTTAATACTTCCACAATTCAGTCTGACTTTCTGAAAAGGGTCTTCTTTCTATGACCAAACAGGAAGAAAACCTCTGCTACCTGGTAATTTAGAGGACTTTCCCTAATCCACGAATATTAACTTTTACTTAGTTTTGGAGAGATGAGTATAGTTTCCTCTGTCATTAAGTAGAGAAATAGGAATAGTAGTTAAAAGATACTTACCTAGGGAACTATACTTCACACCAACATTGTGAATTCTTTAAATACTTTTCAACTTTTAAAAAATTTGTCAAGTTACATCTTGAAGGGGCTGGGGTGTACCTTAAAAAACACTTAAGTTTTTTTTGCAAGTTTGTTAAATGTAAAGGAATATAAAAAGAAATTGGTTTAATATGTGTATATTTTTAAAAGAATCTATCTCCACAAGTATTTTAAACAATGTATTTTTTAAAAAAGAAGTTTCCTACCTCTGATACCCTGGTTTGCAGGAGAAATTGGTTTAGTGGTTTCTACTACATAATCCAAAATGCCTTGTGTTATTTCACTGTTGCCTTGAAGTTTCGTTTCCAATAAAACTTTCTTTCTCTTTTTTTTCTGTCCTTCAATGGGGACCTCATGCAACAAAATCTTAGATGAGAAAAACAACATTAAGAGAAAGCTTAAAATAAAGTCTACTTGCCCTAGAAAACTACAATAAGCTAGTAGTCTTTCTCAACTCTAGCTGCATATTAGAATAATTTGGGAAGCTTTAAAACAATAGCAATGCCCAGCCCCATCCCACACGGATGGGAATGTCTGGGGTCTGGTTCTTACAGTTTTAAAAGTTCCCCAGGTGATTCTACAGTGCAGCCAGGAGTGAGAAATGGTAAGCTACAGCACTGCTGAAGCAGTAGCCTACTGAGAAACCCCACAGTACCCTTTAACAGGTTTCAGACAACCTTAAAAAAATCAGTTTAAAGGAAATGCTAGATAAATTAGGTTAAATTATAAGTATTTCATATTGCTTGAAATCTGTTGCATAAAAAAGGTAACAATTCAGTTATATACATGTATATGTATGTACATATAGTCTTAATTACATGTTTACTACTAATAACCTACGTGTCAATAAATAGCAAATGGTCAAAAGGCACGCAGCAGAAAAAAGACAAAATAATGGGCAGAGACCTAAAATAATTGGCTTGTTAATACGAATTTACAAGATATAATAAGGCTTTATATGTGAATGATAATACAGAATGACATTCAATGGTAGAAATAAATTATTATTAAATGTTCTTACTTCATATGACTTAGCTCTGTATTCCCGAGAATTGAGACTGGCAGTATTCTTTGGACGAATAACAGCAACATATGCATCTTCTATGTTTTCCGGATTTCCCATTGCTTTATAAAACAAATAAAAAATCCCTTGAAAGATTAAATGACACATTTGATGGCAACATAAAAAAAAAAAGTAACACATCTTAAATTGAAAAATTTTATTTCCACATAATCATGTTGAAAAAATTTTTTAAAAAATAAAATGTTCTCTATCCTAGAATATATAGTGCCTAAAAGGCAAGCCAGGAATGACTTTGACTGCATCTTTACTGTTCAACTACTCAAAACCTTAGCTGATAATTTAAGATTTCCTTTGTATTTTTTTCCTTTTAAAATAGGGTTATACATTTTCATAGGTGTTAACTGCATAGTAATAATCTGCCTTTGGGGCCAAAAAGAAGTGATTATGATTATAAAATATCTTGTAAATAATGACTTGAAATAGTGATTCAGAATAATATACACTTTTTCCATAAATTACAAAAGTGAATGTTAGTTATACTGTTAACAGTTTGGAAGTTGGAAATGGTAGATGTTTTACATCCATTGACATTTATTCCAGAACTTTTAGCAAGGAGAACTTTGATATTAGACATTTAGATGAGCTAAAGCATAGTATATAATTTTCTTTCGAGTTGCTTATCACAGAACCAAAACTATTTGGTCAGTTAATAAAAGCCTTATGACGGTGATTTAAGAATCTTCCATTTCCCTTATCGAATTCCTTGATAATCCAATTTTTTTTTTTTTTTTTAAACAAAGTCTTGCTCTTTCGCTGAGGCCAGAGTGCAGTGCACAATCTTGCCTCACTGCAACCCTCGCCTCTTAGGTTCAGGTGATTTTCCTGGCTCAGCCTCCTGAGTAGCCGGAATTAACAGGCGTGTGCCAGCATGTTCGGTTAACTTTTGTATTTTTTAGTAGAGATGGAGTTTCACCATGTTGGCCAGGCTGGTCTCAAACTCCTGACCTCAGGTGATCCGCCTGCCTCAGCCTCCCACAGTGCTGGGATTACAGGCGTGAGCCACCACACCTGTCAATAATCCAAATTTTTTATTCCAAATATATTCACTGTGTGTGTATGTATATGTGTCCGGGTGTATGTGTGTGTACATGCATATACTTTGTCCCCCTAAATCTTAAGACTCCATTGCGCAATTTTCAACAAGTGACTGAATTTCAACTACAATCTTGGTTGTATAATAGTTATCTTCATTGAGTAAATTTCTTTAATGGCTACACTAAAGGGCATCTTTCTGTACTGATTATTTTCTTTCTCTTTTTTTTTTTTTTTTTTTTTTTGAGACAGAGTCTGGCTCTGTCACCCAGGCTGGAGTGCAGTGGCGCGATCTCGGCTCACTGCAAGCTCCGCCTCCCGGGTTTACACCATTCTCCTGCCTCAGCCTCCCGAGTAGCTGGGACTACAGGCGCCCGCCACCTCGCCCGGCTAGTTTTTTGTATTTTTTAGTAGAGACGGGGTTTCACCGTGTTAGCCAGGATGGTCTCGATCTCCTGACCTCGTGATCCGCCCGTCTCGGCCTCCCAAAGTGCTGGGATTACAGGCTTAAGCCACCGCGCCCGGCCT
Source organism: Macaca nemestrina (assembly GCF_043159975.1). NCBI lineage: Eukaryota > Metazoa > Chordata > Mammalia > Primates > Cercopithecidae > Macaca > Macaca nemestrina. Next base: position 71,803,555 of record NC_092128.1, read on the forward strand.
CTTTTTTTTTTTTTTAAAAAGCTTCTGGTCATTTATTTGTCAGCAAATATCTAAAAGAACATTAAAGAAAGAGCTTCTTTCCCGGCTATGTTGAGATGAACTTCTTCAGTTTTTAAAAAACCACTAGGCATTAAAATTATCTGTTCATATTTAATGAGTTCCCTACTGCTGCAACTCTCAACATAGACCATTTTGAAGAAAGGGTTTTGAATGTTATTTGAGAGGAGATAGAGTAATTATCCTGTTTTGTCCACTGCAGCTGAAAATACCACTCTGTAACTTTTAATTCACTTCCCTAAATAACAATTAAAAAGTGCCTTATGATTGTAAAATTACCTTAAGAAGTTCTGTTAAAATACAGTAGCTTTTGGCATTTTACACAAACTTTAGCCTAAGATTAAAACAACCATTAAAATTATTGTACGAAAATTTTACATAAAATAATTTAAGTAATTTTCAAATTTATCTTAGATTCTAAAACTTTCCATTGATTTAGATCCAAAAAAACCCTATGGATCTTTCACTAGAAAAAATACAGTAAAACATTAGGATAGAGACATTTCATTGTGTGAAAAGTTTTGAGGACATTTCATTCTTTATCATTATATACTTCATGAAATTTTTTTCAATCCAATTTTTTTCATAAGATCATTCTTAAAACCCACCTCATGCACCAGACCTTCCTACATCATGTGAAAAGGATGAGGCCTTTTTCTTCTCAGAATTTCTATTTAGCAATTACTTTTCACCACAGATTAACAATGACTTGGAGATAATAAACCTTTACAAATTATGAGACAGACGCATTGAAGACTGCAAGCCCCAAAAAGAAAGACATTGTATTGTGATACAGGGCACAATTACAGAAACCATTTTTTCTATTAAGGACCTAAAAGAGAAATCAAGTAATTCTTAGTTTTCTAAACACAATTTAAAGCAAATCAATTCCTATCTTGGTCAACTCATGTTAAGAAAACATTTACTAGAAAAGTACTTTGCCAATACTCATCACTTCTCTAGAATATTTAATTAATACTGCACAGAACCCTGAACTTTTAAAAGGTAAACAAATGTGATTTTAAAAAGACGTAACTATGAAAGTAACAGTATCTGGTTTTCTTAAACCAAACACTTTTTTTTTTTTACCATATCCCCAAAATATTCTTAAAATTCATTTTCAAGAACTATTCGTACTTGACTACTAAAAATCTACATTCTTCCAGTGACATGAAAGAAGGAAACAAAGGCTTAAGTCAGGAAAATAACAAAAGTAACTAACATAGGAAGGTAAAACTGCTAAGGGAGAAACACATACAAATTGATAGAGAGGGAGTTTCTAGAAAATGAGTAGCTTCAACTAAAGTACGAGAAAGGTATAACTAGAGTTTGCAATATGTTTAGACTGAGTCTGAGAAGAGGGTTCAAGTGAATAAGTAGAGGAAACGTGGCATTTTGTTATATGGCTCACTCTATTCTGGAAAATGTTAGGCACAAATGATAATATGCTGCCTAAGTAATAAGACCGTATAAACTAGTGGAAGTGGTCCTTAATTGGGGAGTGGCACCTACCTGGGATCACTGGAAAATATGGAGGGCATTTCTGGTTGTCACTATGACTGATGAGGGGAGATGTACAACTGCCATTTAGTGTCCATGGAACAGGTTTGTTAATATCCTCTTAGTATGCTAGACAGCGTTTGCAAACAGAAACTGTAAAGGCACATAAGCACTCCAGAAGAGTAAGAAAATAATGAGGCTGAGATCTTGGGTTAGACCAGCGAAATGAAATACTTCTGGTGAGGCTAAAAACAACATGTAGAAAAAGCGATGAAAGCAAAAAACCTTAAAAGGCGGAGAAAGGTGTAGAGGCGAGAAATGAGTTAGAGGGGGAGAAGTGAGTTAGAATGACAAGCTGTGAATCCCTGTCCCTGCAATGACAAAAATACGTAATCACTCTGCCTGGGAGGTTTCTTCCTGCGCCACCACCCATCAACGTCCACTACCGGGGAAAAATGTAAGCCTCTTTGTTCAAAGAGTTTCCATCCAAAAAGTGGCTTTGGTTTCTCGGTAACTACGTGTGAAAAATAAACTCCTTGCCTGGGGCAACTAGATGTGGAGATAGTTCAGTCTCCCACCTCTGTTTTCCCTCGCTGGAGTCGAACTTGATCCTCCTGTTTCCCGAAGGACACCGAGAGGTCCCACCCGTATGGCCTGCCGCGAGTGCCTCTCCGGCCGCTACATTCAACTAAATGGGTGGGACAGTCACCTGGCGAGGAGGCACAGGGACCATCACCGCTTTCTCATTCCTCCTTCCCTCCTCCCAGGCACAGCAGCCCGGCCCAGCTTCCTGTGACAGAAAAACCCTCAGTCGCCAAAAGAAAGCCGTCCTGAGGATTCCCGCGCGCTCCCCACCCGGCACCCCAAAAGCTGAGGTCTCTGGAATCGGAGACCCTCTTGCCCACCTGCTCTTTACTGTCCTTCCCTCTCCTCGCACCTCAGCACCATTCACCCTTCACCCTCTCCCAAAACTATGGGGTCCCAGGTCTTCAAAGGCCTTAGGTTTCCACCCAGCCGCTACCGTAGCTACGAAATCGCTTCCGGGTTCACACCCTTTGCAGCCTCGCGGTTGGCGGTGGAAGAGCTTCCGGGTCGGCCGCCGGGCTGCTGCCGTTCCTGCTGCTTTTCTCTGGACCTGCAGTCTCTCAGGGGCTGGTGGCAGGCGACTAGGAGACTAGGGTGGTAGCGGCGGGGGTGCCAGCGGCTGAGTAGGAGCCGGAGGCGGGGGAGGGGAAGAGGGCGGCCGGGGCTGCGCGCGCGCAAGGCTGGAACATGAGCCGGACTTGACCGCGAGGCGGAGGCAAGAGCCACCGCCCCCTCTTCCCCTCCCCTGAGTGAGGCGGCGCAGCGGCCGGAGAGGGATGGGGGGCGCCCGCCCAGTCTGAGCCTCGCCGCCGGCGCCTTCGGCTCACGCAGCGCTTCCCGCGGGCCGCCACTGCGCACCCTGGGCCACATCAGCCTCCTCCTGACGGGTGCACCCGGGCCGGCGAGGAAGGGGCACCCGTCCGAGTGGGTGGGGCGGGCAGGGTACCTAAGGTCACCAGCTCGGCTGTAGAGGCAGGGGCGGCCGAGGCGGAACTGCGGAGTTGCTGGGTCCACCGACCCTTACCCTCAGCGGGAGAAGTAACCGTAAGTCTCAGCTTCGCGGTACGAATCTGTTTGAGGCTGCCTCTACCCATTTGTGGCTCCGAGTTCAGAGATATCTAGTTCACACCCTCCTGGATTTACTAGGAGTGTGCCTGTCTCCTGTTTTGGAGCATTGTCCCTCTGTCTGTCCCCATCCCTGAACAGGCAGCATTCTCCGCCCACAGGGCTTTTCTCCCAGCGAATTTGCAAGCCTCGGGTTTTCGTGACGCGTCCCATCTTCCCCATCTGGATGCATCTCCTTGTCCCTCTGTCCTCAAAGGATCTGTGTCCTTCCTCGCAGCCTCCCTCCCACCCCCCCATCCCCCCATCCCCCCCATCCTTTGAGACGTGGAAAGCCACGGGTTCTGCCGACCTCGGGGGTTAGAGACAGTCTTGAGAAGCGGATGGGTAAAAGTGCTCTGCAGGGCTGTGATGGGTGGGGATAGGTGCAGATGGCTCCAGTGAACCTTTATTTTTGCAGCTTCTGCCACCAAAACAAAAGAATGGAGCGCTCCCCTGTATTCTGATTGTTCTGCCTATGTATGAGCTGTTTTCTGTACGTAGCTGTTTGAGTCGCAGGAAATTGAAACTAGAGCCGTAATAAAGCATCTCCTGAGGAGATTTTGAGAATTAGTCTCCGAAGCTCGATTCACGCGGAATGGCATATCGAACAATCTTGTATTGAAATGACCATCCATTTCAGAAGAGCTTTACTGGTAGAGCTGATAGATAAATGTAAAGATAAGAGTCTGCTGTTTCAAGTAGTGTATTTTAGATACCTTTAAATTTTATTGTTTTAATTTTCATCTATTTCTTAATTTGTGAAGTATGTGGGTATGTGTAAGGTGTAAAAATCTTTGTATTGGAAGCTTTTGCTTTGTTACAAGCTTTTGCTTTGTTGCTTTTGAGACAAGAGACTTTTAAAGATCATATTAGATTGTATTTGATAATTATTTTGAATTCTTAATTCCAGAGAAATCTTTTTTTGTATCAGCCACTCACAGATGTTACTCACATTGGTTCCTGTGACCTTCCTGCTTCTTAAACTGTGAATGTCTTCAGTGTATTTTCAGAGTTTGGAACTAGACGTTTTTTCTCATTAGAATTTGATTTGCTTTTTAAACTGCTACTGCAGAACTTTCCAGAAATTAGATTTAAAAATAATTTTAATGCTGTCAGTGATTGGACAATAGCTCTTATATGACTTTATGCATTTGCTACTTTTTAGAGCACTATAGGAAGCAAACGATGATTTAAGAATAATTTTACTGTGTACTGCAGGTTGTTATTCTGCAAACTACTGTGTAGTGTAGGCTGGTAGCTTTGGTGTTTTGTATTGCTGAAAAACATTGTTATTTCATTAAGAAAGATGGATGTATTTAATGATTTTTCCCCCCAACCTCCTTTCAGCAGTTAATTTTGGGCTATTATCTGATTTGTAACTTCTCACTGTTCACAGATTTTAATTTGAAGTAGGCTCAGGAGATGTAGTTCCAACTCTCTCTCTCTGGAAATGTACTTAGCACAGAAGCCAAGCACTGTACAGAGTTGAGTGTATTATTAAGGGTGTGGCTTTTGCTTTCTGTAAATTGTTCAGTTTCTGAATAAGAGTAGGGTGCTCTAGTGAGGTGATGGGCGCTATCTTGGAGAAGTCTTAGAAAAAATGTTGTTGATTCTCTCTTTTACTTGGGGTAGGATGGGGAAGATAGGACCATATTTTCCTATTTCACTGTTCCCTTGACCACTACACCGAGAATTTTGAGTTTTCAATATGTAAGGAGTCTGAAACTGTGCAGACTGTGCTGTAAACAAGGGCTCTAACAGGTAGGTGACTCCTGAAACATGGGAGGGAAGTTTTGTTAGCCACTCTTTTGTACTCCTATGGCACTGCCCACTTCTCAAAGAGTGAGTTTTCTTTCCTCTTTCTTTTCTGGGGTATGCACTCAAACTTCTGAAAGTGAAATATGTGTCTTTACAGCTTGCTTGTAGATAAAAGTGCAAGCTCATTTTCACATATAAGTAAATGGAAGAACTATGAATTAAGTTAATCTGAACGTCCTTGAAATGAAGTTGGAAAAGATTCCTCAATGCTTTAGGTAATTTTTCCCCCTTTGAGGATGCATATAACATTTATTTAGATTAAGTTTTAAAATATTTCCTTCAAATATTTGACACATTTGCCAAAAAGGATTTGGGAGTGGACTAAGTCACTATTAAAGAGACCAGTCTGAGGGGACTTTTTATACATTGATCTAAAAATGCTTAGGTTTTTAATTTACTTTTCAAAGTGGCTTCCTTGGGGGAATGGTAATTTTTGGATTCTCAGTTTATTTTTCAGATAACCTCAGACTTCCTCTTTCTTTTCCAGATTCTCTCTCTCTTTCCTTTCCTTTCCGTTCCTTTCCGTTCCGTTCCGTTCCGTTCCTTTCCTTTCTTTCAAGATGCAGTCTCACTCTGTCGCTAAGGCTGGAGTGCAGTGGTGTGATCTTAGCTCAGTGCAACCTCCGCCTCCCAGGGTCAAGTGATTCTCCTGCCTCAGCCTCCCGAGTAGCTGGGACTGCAGGCGCCTGCCACCACACCCAGCGAATTTTTGTATTTTTAGTAGAGACGAGGTTTCACCATGTTGGCCAGACTGGTCTCAAACTCTTGAACTCAGGTGATCCCCCTGCCTTGGCCTCCCAGAGTGTTGGGATTACAGGCGTCAGCCACTGCACCTGGTCTTCCAGATACTTTCATGTCTATTTCATTTCCATAAACCTTTATTGAGCATCTGCTGTGTGTGCCAAGCACTTCATTAGGTTCTGAAACTACAAGGGTAAATTATTCAAGGTTCCTTTCCTCATTGAGGTTACCAGTCTAGATATTTGACTGTGATTTCTATTCACTTGCCTTTATTGGCTTCTCTTACAGGTTTTTAAGCCACTTGACCCTGTTTCTAGATTGTTTCATATTCTCTGTGTAAGAATATGCAGCCGGGCACTGTGGCGCACGCCTGTAATCCCAGCACTTTGGGAGGCCGAGGTGGGCAGATCATGAGGTCAAGAGATCGAGACCAGCCTGGCCAACATGGTGAAACCCTGTCTCTACTAAAGATACAAAAAACTAGCTGGGCTTGGTGGCACGCCCCTGTAATCCCAGCTACTTGGGAGGCGGAGGCAGGAGAATCACTTGAACCTGGGAGGCGGAGGTTGCTGTGAACTGAGATCTCGCCATTACACTCCAGCCTGGGTGACAGGGTGAGACTCCGTCTCAAAAAGTAAATAAATAAATAAATAAGAATAAGCACGATAGATGCCATTTACTGAGTGCCTAATTTGTGCCAGTCACCGTGCTAAGTGCTTTACATACATTATCTCATTTAATCCTTAGAACAGTCCCAAAATATATTTTATCTCCATTTAAAGACCCCCCCACACACACACAAATAAACTAAACTAATAATAATAAAAAAAAGCGATACAGAATCTGGTGTATAGTATTACTGGATTTTTTTTTCCCTTGTAATATTCTCGAAAAGATTTGACTTACAGTCCTTACAGGGGAGAAGCTGTCATATAGTCATTAACAGATTTTAATTCTCTAATATTGCTTTGAATAGAAAAATCCTAATTTCATAAGGTGCTAGTGTATTTTGCGTTCTAAAGCAGATAATTTGGCTGAGCTCGGTGACTCATGCCTGTAATCCCATAACTTTGGGAGGCTGAGGCAGGCAGATCACCCGAGATCAGGAGTTCAGTACCAGCCTGACCAACATAGAGAATCCCCATATCTACCAAAAATGCAAAATTGGCCGAGCTTGGTGGCACATGCCTGTAATCCCAGCTACTCGGAAGGCTGAGGCAGGAGAATTGCTTGAACCTGGGAGGCGGAGGTTGCAGTGAGCCGAGATCAGGCCACTGCACTCCAGCCTGGGCAACAAGAGCAAAACTCTGCCTAAAAATAAATAAATAAGGCAGATAATTATATACTATCAAAATTAATTTTCAGTCGTTGTTTAAACTTTTGAAAAGACATAATTCTAAAGTTCATTATGGTTAACTGTAACAGATCTTCAGGCATGTTTACCTTTTTTTCCTTCTAGTTCAGCAATGGGCCCACAAGCTTTTAAGATGTGCTAGAAATGTGTGTATTCTCCAGGAAGGGTAGAGTATTGAGCCATGTGAAATCTATTCAGCTTTAAAAATTTTTGAGTTTACTTTTGGCAACTAAGGGCCTTGGAGAGTTTTAGTTTCTGCAATGAAAGTGTATTCTTTCAGATTTGAAAATTATCATACTCATTATTGGTAGGATATATGCTTTATCAGCAATTTGATATGGTTCAGTCTAATAATTTTTCGGACACTCAGCATTTTTTAAAACATGGTTTTCCACTGTCAACTCTTTTCTCCAAAAGTCTTATTTTTATCCTAAACATTTGATTCTATCATTACTTTTTAACCAAAAACTGTTAGCAGTTTGCTATTCTTAGGAAAATGATTTTTACTACTGGTTATGCACTCTTCTGTTTTTAGGACTTTAGAGCAGATATTTAATACTTGAGTTCCTAAGAAAGTTAATCCTTGATATTTTTCTGTCTTCAGTCTGACATACAATTTTACCTTATCATAGACAGTCCTTCCCTTTCAGTGTAGCAAAGTCCTTGCTACTCAAGTCACTATATTTTTCTCATTGAAACAGTACTGGAGGTAGAATTCCTGTTCAAGGACATTAACAATGACTAAGTTATAAATGGGCTAGGTGCTGGGACTACAAAGATGAGTAAGTCAAGATTCCTTTCCTCACTGAGCTGTAAAATACTCATTTAAAATCCATGAAGAGAAGGGAGAGTTCATTGAGATGCTCTTAGTTCTCCAAATAGGCATAAAAACATTGCCCTTCTTGTTAATGTGTCCCTTCAGAGTATGGTAAAGGAAAGTATGTAAATCAACATAATTCAGTCAGGGTTTTCTTTCTGTTTCTTGGCCTTAGGCAATAGGTGATTCACATTTGCTCTATCACTAGATGTTCTGTATCACATCTTTATTTTCAGATGAAAAACTCATTTTGAAACTATTTCAAATTTAAAGAAAAAATGCCAGAACAGTACAAAGAACTCTTTTTTTTTTTTTTTTTTGAGACGGAGCCTATATCTGTCGCCCAGGCTGGAGTGCAGTGGTGCGATCTCGACTCACTGCAACCTCCGCCTCCTGGGTTCACTCCATTCTCCTGCTGAGTAGCTGGGACTACAGGTGCCCGCCACAACGCCTGGCTAATTTTTTGTGTTTTTGGTAGAGATGGGGTTTCACCGGGTTAGCCAGGATGGTCTCGATCTCCTGATCTCATGATCTGCCCGCCTCGGCCTCCCAAAGTGCTGGGATTACAGGCGTGAGCCACTGCGCCCGGCCACAAAGAACTCTTATATCCCCTTCACCCAGATTTCTCCTATTGTTAATGTTTTGCTTACTTCCATTGCCTGCCCTCTCTCTCTGTGTCTCCATACATACATACATACTCATTACAGTCTTTTTCTGAACCTTTTGGAGCAAATTGCCAACATGGTATCACATCACCCCTAAACACTACAGCGTCTGTTTCTTAAAAATAAGCGCTCTCTTATACAGCCAACATACTACCGTCCAAAGAAGAAAATCAACATGGATACAACACTGCTATCTAGTTCAAAGAATCTATACAAATTTCATCTACTATTCCAACAGTCTGTCTCTCTTTTCTGGCACAGGATCCTATCCAGGAATACGTGTTACAGTTAGTTATTATGTCTGTTCATAGTTCTTTAGCCTCAGTTTTCCATCTTTCATGTCCTTGATAGTTTTAATAAGTATATGCCCTGTATTCTGTGTGGTGACCCTCATCCTAGATCTATATGATATTTCCTCATGACTCCAATCAGGTCATGCATTCCTGGCAGTAATACCACAGAAATGCTGCTGTGCCCTTCTCAGTGTGTTGCATCTTGAGGCATACTATGTAAAACCATGCCACTAATAGTGATATTGGCAAGATTATATTTGTGCCCTTTGTGATTTATTAGTGTTTGTGGAGATACATTCCAAAATTATGCTAGTATCGCGTTTCTCATCAACGCTCCACTCATTAGCTTTTGAATTAACCACTTTTATGATGATTGCCAAATAATTTTTTTTTATTTCTGTTATTTCTTCTATACATATTAGTTGGTATTATGTCATAAGGTACTACTTTTTTTTTTTTTTTTGAGACAGAGTCTTGCTCTGCTGCCCAGGCTGGAGTGCAGTGGTCTGATCTTGGCTCACTGCAGCCTCCACCTCCCAGGTTCAAGCAATTCTCCTGCCTCAGCCTCCCGGGTAGCTGAGATTACGGGCACCCGTCACCACTCCCGGCTAATTTTTGTATTTTTAGTAGATACGGGGTTTCACCTCTTTCTCTCTCACTTATTAAACTTAAAGCAGTAAAGACTCATGGATTTCGATTTTGTTAAATGTGTTCTGATTTGTTGCTATTATTATTTATTTTGCTTTTTAAGGTAGTCCTGATTTAGCCAGTGGTAGCCTCTTCAAGCTGGCTCCTCTGCCCGTATATCATGCCCCTATCTCATTCATTGTGCATTTTCTTGGGACTTTCTGGCAGAACAAGCTGTTCCTGGTTCATCTTGTGCTTTGTCTACTAGAGTAGAGAAAGTAGATTCCAGAGCCCTGGAATCAGCCATTTCTCCAAGGAGCTCTGTTTTTGTTTTTTTGTGGGTTGGTTGTTTGGGTTTTTTTTTTTTTTTTTTTTTTCTTGAAAGATGGTATTTAAAACAAAGATTTGGGGGCTTAGTTTGCTCATTGCTACTGGAATGTCATTGCTTCCAAGCCGTCATAGAAGACAGAATTAGGACACTTGTATATGGTTTATATACACACATATACAAAACACACACTCATATACATATGTAATTAGTTCTGTACCTGTGTGTACATATTACAGAATCATAAAGTTGTTCCTGTAGTTCCAATTCCAGTCCAACACCCCAGGGTTTTTCCTAGCTTTCTCCCTTTAAGTGTTGATGAATGCCTTCTGCGGCAATAAGAAACTAGGCTTCGCATTAGCCTCAATATATTTATCATTTCCCCAGTTGTTTTACTTATTTGCCCAGTAGGCTACCATTCTCCCTGCCACGTAGACCATCTCCCACCTTCATCTACCCCTACTAATATGCATCATTAACTGCTAGGCCTGCTGGCTTTTGCGTCTGTGGATCCACAACCCTTCACTGAGCCTATGACTCTGTGCAGCTCTCTGTTTCCACACAACACCCATTGTCCTCGCCTCTAGGCTAATTGGCCTGCACTTTTGGTAGTCTTCCCAACATGACCTCACTGCCGTGCATCTTCAGCTAGCTTGTGGACACCTTTACATGTTCTAATAGTTAATTTTTAAATCTATTTCAAGAATTTACAATTATACATATATGTGATAGAATATATACACATAGTTTCCCCACACACAAATGGTAACATACTATATTAAATATTCTACACCTTTTTTTTTTTTACTTATCTTGAATACCTTTCCATTCTTTTTAACAACTTACGTAGTATTTCATTGTGCATGTGAGTTTGTATATACATCCAGAAACACGCATACACACACCTACACCTGCCTACCAGTGGTAGAATGTTTAACAGTCATAAATTTCTCCTGTTTTGGTAGTCATTCTTCTTTGCAGTGTGCCTTTGCTTTTTCTGTCTAGAGGTAGAATCTCTTTCAGTGAGCCGAGATCGCACCACTGCACTCCAGCCTGGGCGACAGAGCAAGACTCCATCTCAAAAAAAAAAAAAAAAGGAATCTATTTCTCCATCTCTTTCTTGAGTCTTGGCTAGCCTCATGACTTACTTTGATGAACGAATATGATAGAAGTGATCTATGAGTTCTGGAACCAACTCCTAACGAGGCTTCAAGGAATACTTTCTTGCTGCTGAGAGTGAGGAAGCTGGTTTAGTGTATGGAAGCAGTAGATGTGTCTTGCCGGAGAACCGAGATACCCCAGCTAACAGCAAGCACCAACCAGCAGGTGTGAAAGTGGGTTATCTAGCACCTAGTAGCCCAGCTGACCCTTTAGCTGAACACACAGGAACCAGAGATGAAAACAGCAGAGAAACTGCTAGCCAACCCACAGAGTTGTGAAAAATAACATACTGTTTTGAGATACTAAGTTTGGGATGGTTTGTTCTGTAACAGTAGATACCTGAAACCTTAACTGTGTTCATTTTGGACATACGGATTGTCTCTAGTATTCTATTATGAATAATATGTAATTAATATCTTTGTGCATAGTATATACCAATTTAATTTTAATACTTAATGCTAAATTATTTTTCAGAAATATTGACACAATTTGTATTGTCACCATTAATGTCTGAGAGTAATTATTTCCTCTATCAACTGACTGTCACTGAATGCTTTTCTTTTATAATAAAATGAGTTTTTAAAAAAAGTTTCCTGTGGTGCATTTCCCTAACTACTCATGAGGCTAGCCATCTTTCAATGTATTTGTTGGGCATTTTGATTTTCAGTTCTGTGAATTGCTTATTCATATCTTTACTCATTTTTTCCTGTTGGATTTTTTTCCCTTACTAATATGTTGGTGTTCTTCGATATCCTTATTATGGATATCATCCTTTAACTTAATTTACAAATAAGTTTTGTTAGTTTGCTTTTGTTTTAGTTTATGGTATCACTTACTGTAAATTTTTCTTTTGTCATTTCACGTAATCATTGATATGGTTTGGCTATGTCCCCACCCAAATCTCATCTTAAATTCCCACATGTTGTAGGAGGGACCCAGTGGGAGGTAATTGAATCATAGCATGGGGGCAGGTCTTTCCTGTGCTGTTCTCGTGATAGTGAATAAGTTGCACAAGATCTGATGGTTTTAGAAAGGGGAGTTTTCCTTCACAAGCTCTCTTCTCTTTGCCTGCTGCCATCCATGTAAGATGTGACTTGCTCCTCTTGCCTTCTGCCATGATTGTGAGGCCCCAGCCATGTGGAACTGTAGGTCAATTAAATCTCCTTTTCTTCCCTGTCTTGGGTATGTCTTTATCACCAGCGTGAAAACGGACTAATACAATCATCTATATCCGTCTTTTTAAGACTTTTTGATGTTCCTGTCTTGAGAATCTCTCTCTCCTCTCTAGGTTAAACGAACTTTTTCCTAAACTTTCTTCTAACTTTCTCATCAAATAGGAATCATGTTCAGCAGCCACAGAAATCCAAAAAAGGGTCGTATAAATAAACAAGGGGGATTATTTTCCTCAAGTAATGAGAAATTAGAGGTAGACTGTCCAGAGCTGGTATAGTGGTTCCACAGTGCTATCAGGAATGCAGGTTCATTTGTCTTTCTGTTTAGTCATCCAGGCTTGTCACCTCGTGGTCTTCAGATGGCATTCCAGACTGAGCAGTAGTTTCTTTATATTCTTTTGCTATCCGTGGCTCTGCTTGTTTTAACTGAGAATCATATCCAGTTTGGTGACTGTAACTTCTGGGGATGGGGCCAAGATAAAGCAGCTCCCTTCCCTCCCCCAGAATAACAAGTTCTTATGAAATATTTTTTTTCTGTTCTTTGAAAAAAATAGTGCTGATTTTGCTTTCTGTGCCATAATAAATGTGTCTTCAGGATAAAGCCCCAGAATTTTTTTTCTTTAACCTATTGGGCTGTCATGTTTTAAAGTTATTTATAAGCAAACAGGGAAATAAACGTGATTACATTCTCAAATTGGAAATGTTGGGAACATGGGACTTCAGCATTATGTTCAATAAGTAATATTTATTCAGGGTGTTCTGTGTGTCAGTAACTATGTTAAACAATGGGTATAAAAACTGAATATGGTATGATCCTCATCCTCAAAGACTTTACCAGATAACTCAGGAAGCAGATAAACATTTAATTATAGTTTTAGATGGTGAGTTGAGTGTAGTATCAAGTTATGGAGGAAGGACTTTGAAGTTAGTTGAGGGATGGGGAGCTATTATCATGGAACTTGATAGCGAAAACAACTTTTAAGCTGATACTTGAAGGACTAATAGGAGTTACCCTTTTCAGGAGGAGCTAGTAGGGAGGAGGAAGCAAATTCCACGTGCTTTAGTAGTTTAGTGGGTGAAACTGAGTTATAAGTCATAGGCTGTGAAGAGATGAATGCTGGTCTTAGCAGGGACTTTTCATTACAGCTGGGAACCTTAAGAAGGTTTTAAAATGGAATTGGACAAGATCAGATTTGCCTTTTTTTTTTAAATTTTTTAAAATTATTATACTTTAAGTTCTAGGGTACATGTGCACAACGTGCAGGTTTGTTACATATGTATACATGTGCCATGTTGGTGTGCTGCACCCATAAACTCGTCATTTACATTAGGTATATCTCCTAATGCTATCCCTCCCCCCGTCCCCTCCCCACAATAGGCCCCGGTGTGTGATGTTCCTCTTCCTGTGTCCAAGTGACCTCATTGTTCCAATTCCCATCTATGAGTGAGAACATGCAGTGTTTGGTTTTCTGTTCTTGCGATAGTTTACTGAGAATGATGGTTTCCAGCTGCATCCATGTTCCTACAAAGGACACAAATTCATCCTTTTTTATGACTGCATAATATTCCATGGTGTATATGTGCCACATTTTCTTAATCCAGTCTGTCACTGATGGACATTTGGGTTGATTCCAAGTCTTTGCTATTGTGAACAGTGCTGCAATAAACATACGTGTACATGTGTTTTTATAGCAGCATGATTTACAATCCTTTGGGTATATCCCCAGTAATGGGATGGCTGGGTCAAATGGTATTTCTAGTTCTAGATCCTTGAGGAATTGCCACACTGTTTTCCACAATGGTTGAACTAATTTACAGTCCCACCAACAGTGTAAAAGTGTTCCTATTTCTCCACATCCTCTCCAGCACCTGTTGTTTCCTGATTTTTTAATGATTGCCATTCTAACTGGTGTGAGATGGTATCTCATTGTGGTTTTGATTTGCTTTTCTCTGATGGCCAGTGATGATGAGCAGTTTTTCATGTGTCTATTGGCTGTATGAATGTCTTCTTTTGAGAACTGTCTGTTCATATCCTTTGCCCACTTTTTGATGGGGTTTTTTGTTTTTTTCTTGTAAATTTGTTTGAGTTCTCTGTAGGTTCTGGATATTAGCCCTTTGTCAGATGAGTAGATTGCAAAAATTTTCTCCCATTCTGTAGGTTGCCTATTCACTCTGATGGTATTTTCTTTTGCTGTGCAGAAGCTCTTTAGTTTAATTAGATCCCATTTGTCAGTTTTGGCTTTTGTTGCCGTTGCTTTTGGTGTTTTAGATGTGAAGTCCTTGCCCATGCCTATGTCCTGAATGGTATTACCTAGGTTTTCTTCTAGGGTTTTTATGGTTTTAGGTGTAACATTTAAGTCACTAATCCATCTTGAATTAATTTTCGTATAAGGAGTAAGGAAAGGATCCAGTTTCAGCTTTCTACTTATGGCTAGCTAGTTTTCCCAGCACCATTTATTAAATAGGGAATCCTTTCCCCATTTTTTGTTTTTGTCAGGTTTGTCAAAGATCAGATGGCTGTAGATGTGTGGTATTATTTCTGAGGGCTCTGTTCTGTTCATTGGTCTCTATCTCTGTTTTGGTACCATATGCTGTTTTGGTTACTGTAGCCTTGTAGTATAGTTTGAAGTCAGGTAGCGTGATGCCTCCAGCTTTGTTCTTTGGCTTAGAATTGTCTTGGCAATGCAGGGTCTTTTTTGGTTCCATATGAACTTGAAAGCAGTTTTTTCCAATTCTGTGAAGAAAGTCATTGGTAGCTTAATGGGAGCACTGAATCTATAAATAACCTTGGGCAGTATGGCCATTTTCACGATACTGATTCTTCCTGTCCATGAGCATGGTATGTTCTTCCATTTTTTTGTGTCCTCTTTTATTTCACTGAGCAGTGGTTTGTAGTTTTCCTTGAAGAGGTCCTTTACAGCCCTTGTAAGTTGGATTCCCAGGTATTTTATTCTCTTTGAAGCTATTGTGAATGGGAGCTCATTCATGATTTGGCTCTCTGTTTGTCTGTTACCGGTGTATAAGAATGTTTGTGATTTTTGCCCATTAATTTTGTATCCTGAGACTTTGCTGACGTTGCTTATCAGCTTAAGGAGATTTTGGGCTGAGACAATGGGGTTTTCTAAATATACAATCATGTCATCTGCAAAGAGGGACAATTTGACTTCTTCTTTTCCTAACTGAATACCCTTGATTTCTTTCTCTTGCCTGATTGCCCTAGCCAGAACTTCCAACACTATGTTGAATAGGAGTGGTGAGAGAGGGCATCCCTGTCTTGTGCCAGTTTTCAAAGGGATTGCTTCCAGTTTTTGCCCATTCAGTATGATATTGGCTGTGGGTCTGTCATAAATAGCTCTTATGATTTTGAGATACATTCCATCAATACCGAATTTATTGAGAGTTTTTAGCATGAAGGGCTGTTGAATTTTGTCAAAGGCCTTTTCTGCATCTATTGAGATAATCATGTGGTTTTTGTCTTTGGTTCTGTTTATATGCTGGATTACATTTATTGATTTGCGCATGTTGAACCAGCCTTGCCTCCCAGGGATGAAGCCAACTTGATCATGGTGGATAAGCTTTTTGATGTGCTGCTGGTTTCGGTTTGCCAGTATTTTATTGAGGATTTTTGCATCGATGTTCATCAGGGATGTTGGTCTAAAATTCTCTTTTTTTTGTTGTGTCTCTGCCAGGTTTTGGTATCAGGATGATGTTGGCCTCCTAAAATGAGCTAGGGAGGATTCCCTTTTTTTCTATTGATTGGAATATTTTCAGAAGGAATGGTACCAGCTCCTGCTTGTACCTCTGGTAGAATTCGGCTGTGAATCCGTCTGGTCCTGGATCTTTTTTGGTTGGTAGGCTATTAATTATTGCCTCAATTTCAGAGCCTGCTATCTATTCAGGGATTCAACTTCTTCCTGGTTTAGTCTTGGGAGAGTGTAAGTGTCCAGGAAATTATCCATTTCTTCTAGATTTTCTAGTTTATTTGCGTATAGGTGTTTATAGTATTCTCTGATGGTAGTTTATATTTCTGTGGTGTCGGTGGTGATACCCCCTTTATCATTTTTTATTGCGTCTGTTTGATTCTTCTCTCTTTTCTTCTTTATTAGTCTTGCTAGCGGTCTATCAATTTTGTTGATCTTTTCAAAAAACCAGCTTCTGGATTCATTGATTTTTTTGGAGGGTTTTTTGTGTCTCTATCTCCTTCAGTTCTGCTCTGATCTTAGTTATTTCTTGCCTTCTGCTACCTTTTGAATGTATTTGTTCTTGCTTCTCTAGTTCTTTTAATTGTGATATTAGGGTGTCAATTTTAGATCTTTCCTGCTTTCTCTTGTGGGCATTTAGTGCTATAAATTTCCCTCTACACACTGCTTTAAATGTGTCCCAGAGATTCTGGTATGTTGTATCTTTGTTCTCATTGGTTTCAAAGAACATCTTTATTTCTGCCTTCATTTCGTTATGTACCCAGTCATTCAGGAGCAGGTTATTCAGTTTCCATGTAGTTGAGCAGTTTTGATTGAGTTTCTTAGTTCTGAGTTCTCGTTTGATTGCACTGTGGTCTGAGAGACAGTTTGGTATAATTTCTGTTCTTTTACATTTGCTAAGAAGTGCTTTACTTCCAACTATGTGGTCAATTTTGGAATAAGTGTGATGTGGTGCTGAGAAGAATGTATATTCTGTTGATTTGGGGTGGAGAGTTCTATATATGTCTATTAGGTCCGCTTGGTGCAGAGATGAGTTCAATTCCTGGATATCCTTGTTAACTTTCTGTCTCGTTGATCTGTCTGATGTTGACAGTGGGGTGTTGAAGTCTCCCATTATTATTGTATGGGAGTCTAAGTCTCTTTGTAAGTCTCTAAGGACTTACTTTATGAATCTGGGTGCTCCTGTATTGAGTGCATATATATTTAGGATAGTTAGCTCTTCCTGATGAATTGATCCCTTTACCATTATGTAATGGCCTTCTTTGTCTCTTTTGATCTTTGATGGTTTCAAGTCTGTTTATCAGAGACTAGGATTGCAACCCCTGCTTTTTTTTTGTTTTTCATTTTCTTGGTAGATCTTCCTCCATCCCTTTATTTTGAGCCTATGTGTGTCTCTGCATGTGAGATGGGTCTCCTGAATACAACAAACTGATGGGTCTTGACTCTTTATCCAATTTGCCAGTCTGTGTCTTTTAATTGGACCGTTTAGTCCATTTATATTTAAGGTTAATATTGTTACGTGTGAACTTGATCCTGTCATTATGATGTTAGCTGGTTATTTTGCTCGTTAGTTGATGTAGTTTCTTCCTAGCATCGATGGACTTTACATTTTGGCATGTTTTTGCAATGGCTAGTACCGGTTATTCCTTTCCACGTTTATTGCTTCCTTCAGGATCTCTTGTAGGGCAGGCCTGGTGGTGACCAAATCTCTCAGCATTTGCTTGTCTGTAAAGGATTTTATTTCTCCTTCACTTGTGAAACTTAGTTTGGCTGGATATGAAATTCTGGGTTGAAAATTCTTTTCTTTAAGAATGTTGAATATTGGCCCCCACTCTCTTCTGGCTTGTAGAGTTTCTGCCAAGAGATCTGCTGTTAGTCTGATGGGCTTCCCTTTGTGTGTAACGCGACCTTTCTCTCTGGCTGCCCTTAACATTTTTTCCTTGATTTCAACTTTGGTGAATCTGACAATTATGTGTCTTGGAGTTGCTCTTCTCGAGGAGTATTTTTGTGGCGTTCTCTGGATTTCCTGAATTTGAATGTTGGCCTACCTTACTAGGTTGGGGAAGTTCTCCTGGATGATATCCTGCAGGGTGTTTTCCAACTTGGTTCCATTTTCCCCGTCACTTTCAGGCACACCAATCAGACGTAGATTTGGTCTTTTCACATAATCCCATATTTCTTGGAGGCTTTGTTCATTTCTTTTTACTCTTTTTTCTCTACAGTTCTCGCTTCATTTCGTTCATTTGATCTTAAATTGCTGATAATCTTTCTTCCAGTTGATCGAGTCGGTTACTGAAGCTTGTGCATTTGTCAGGTAGTTCCCGTGTCATGGTTTTCATCTCTATCAGTTCTTTTAAGGTCTTCTCTGCATTGAATTATTCTAGTTATCCATTCATCCATTCTTTTTTCAAGGTTTTTAGTTTCTTTGTGCTGGTTACGTAGTTCCTCCTTTAGCTCTGAGAAGTTTGATCAACTGAAGCCTTCTTCTTTCACTTTGTCCAAGTCTTTCTCCGTCCAGCTTTGTTCCATTGCTGGCGATGAGCTGCATTCCTTTCTAGGGGGAGATGCGCTCTGATTTTTTGAATTTCCAGCTTTCTGCACTGCTTTTTCCCCATCTTTGTGGTTTTATCTGTCTTTGGTCTTTGATGATGGTGACATACTGATGGGGTTTTGGTGTGGGTGTCCTTTCTGTTTGTTAGTTTTCCTTCCAACAGTCAGGACCCTCAGCTGCAGGTCTGTTGGAGTTTGCTTGAGGTCCACTCCAGACCCTGTTTGCCTGGGTATCAGCAGCAGAGGCTGCAGAAGATAGAATATTGCTGAACAGCGAGTGTTGCTGTCTGATTCTTGCTCTGGAAGCTTCGTCTCAGGGTGTACCCAGCCGTGTGAGGTGTGATGTGTCGGTCTTCACCTAGTGGAGGATATCTCCCAGTTAGGCTACTCAGGGGTCAGGGAGCCACTTGAGCAGTCAGTCTGTCTGTTCTCAGATCTCAACTTCCATGCTAGGAGAGCCACTGCTCTCTTCAAAGTTGTCAGACAGGGACTTTTACATCTGCAGAGGTTTCTGCTGCTTTTTGTTTAGCTATGCCCTGTCCCCAGAGGGGGAATCTATAGAGGCAGGCAGGCCTCCTTGAGCTGCAGTGGGCTCTACCCAATTCAAGCTTCCTGGCGGCTTTGTTTATCTACTTAAGCCTCAGCAATGGCGGGCGCCCCTCCCCCAGCCTTGCTGCCGCCTTGCAGTTAGATCTCTGACTGCTCTGCTAGCAATGAAGGAGGCTCCGTGGGCTTGGGACCCTCCGGGCCAGGTGTGGGATATAGTCTCCTGGTGTGCAGTTTGCTAAGACCCTTGGTAAAGCACAGTATTAGGGTGGGAGTTACCCGATTTTCCAGGTGTTGTGTGTCTCAATTTCCCTTGGCTAGGAAAAGGAATTCCCTTCCCCCTTGCGCTTCCCAGGTGAGGCGATGCCTCACCCTGCTTCAACTCTCGCTGGTCAGGCTGCACCCACGGACCAGCATCGACTGTCCAACACACCCCAGTGAGATGAACCCGGTACCTCAGTTGAAAATGCAGAAATCACCCATCTTCTGTGTCGCTCACACTGGGAGCTGGAGGCTCAAGCTGTTCCTATTCGGCCATCTTGGGTGCCACTTCCAGATTTGCCTTTTAATAAAGTTAATTTGGTTATAGTAGGGAAAATTCAGTTGGGGGTGGGATCTGGAAGCAAGGGCTGCCTATTAAGGAGTTTATCTAATATGTTAAAATCTATTCCAGTAGTAGTCAAATATCTGTTGAGCACCTGTGTAAATATAAGGTGGGGGAATACAGAGGTATGTAAAACATATAATTCCTATTTTCAAGGAGTTTGTACTTTAAAATAACCGAGAACTTGGTAACAACAATATGAGGCAGTATACTAATGTTATGGCTTCTATCTTATAAAATGAGAGCAGATAAAGCTAAAATTAAGACTTGAAGCCAAAAGATCTTCACGGCTACAAAGCCCATATTCTTTCCAGGTATGCTACACTGCTTCCCATGTCGCTTATTACCACTTGATTTATTACCTGTATGTTACCTCAGAACGCTTGTGACATAAGATTAGAGTACAATTAAAATGATTTTCAACTTGGAATACCAAGTATCATATGATCTCCACTCTGGCTTTCTCCAGGTGGTTTCTGTTGGATGGAATATAACCAGAAAAATAAATGTTGGTTAGAAAAATTGTCACAAGTGGCTGGCCAGGCTCTGTGGCTCACACCTGTAATCCCAGCACTTTGGGAGGCCGAGGCGTGTGGATCACCTGAGGTCAAGAATTCGAGACCAGCCTGGCCAACATAGTGAACCCCTGTCTCTACTAAAAATACAAAAATTAGCCGGACATGGTGGTGCGTGCCTGTAATTCTAGCTACTCAGGAGTCTGAGACAGGAGAATTGCTTGAACCTGAGAGGTGGAGGTTGCAGTGAGTCGAGAAGATAGCCCCACTGCAGTCCAGCCTGGGAGACAGAGTGAGACTCTGTCTCAAAAAAAAAGAAAAAAGAAAAGAAAAATTGTTACAATGAAGAAGTTGTTATGAACAATCTTGAGATTAGTTTCTGTGAAACTTAGTATTGAACTGATAGGACAGTGGGGGACAAGATGTGTTATGTCATTAGATAACTAGATAGCATACTTATTAATGTTAAGGTTCTTCTTTCTATAAGTAGAGCAAGGAATGAAAAAAGGGCATGCACTTTTGCCAGTAAATAAAGAATTGGTGGTTTTTGATTATGTATTTGCTTTTATTTCCAGAAAGCAATTGTACAAATAAAGATTATTCTAGCCAGATGCTGTGGCTCACACCTGTAATCCCAACACTTTGGGAAGCTGAGGTGGGTGGATCACCTGAGATTGGGAGTTCAAGACCAGCCCGACCAATATGGAGAAATCCCGTCTCCAGTAAAAATACAAAAATAGTTGGACGTGGTGGCACATGCCTGTAATCCTGGCTACTCAGGAGGCTGAGGCAGGATAATCACTTGAACCTGGGAGGTGGAGGTTGCCGTGAGTAGAGATCGTGCCATTGTGCTCCAGCCTGGGCAACAAGAGTAAAACTCCGTCAGAATACATAGGATAGGATAGGATAGGACAGGACAGGACAGGACAGGACATCTGTCTTTCAACCATTGTAACTCTTAAATCTGTTAAACCAACTATTGAGACTCAGGCCTTACAAAGATGGCTAATTTATTCTTTAATCTCTTTCTATTTCTGTAAGACGTGTGTTTGCCTTGTGGTGACATTTTCTTACCTGTATGTTGATGTATTTGAGTAATCTTCTGAGAGTCTTTCTTGCTCTGAAATGTGACTTGACATGATATCTACAGAATTACTTAAAAATTAGGATGTGATATTCTGATTGGAAAAACATTACTTATAAAATAGGAAGAGGTAGAAAGGAAGGATAAAGGTTGGGCTGATAAT
Source organism: Macaca nemestrina (assembly GCF_043159975.1). Taxonomy (NCBI): domain Eukaryota; kingdom Metazoa; phylum Chordata; class Mammalia; order Primates; family Cercopithecidae; genus Macaca; species Macaca nemestrina. The sequence goes on from NC_092128.1 coordinate 71,824,940, forward strand.
TTGGTATTACAGGATGAGGAGAAACAGGAAAACTCAGAGGGGATACTTATCTTTTAACTACTCAAAAACTCTGAATGTGGATTAAACGTCAGATGCATAAGGCAAGAGAAAATGAAAAATAATAAGGTTCCAATTCAGGGGTTTTATAGTCTAGTAGTCTTTTCTACTGATAATCCTTGAGAGAATTGAGTGTTAATGTGCTAAGCCAGAGGTTCTCAAAGTTAATGTGTATCACACACACTTGGAATGCTTGTTAAAATGCACATTGCTGGGCCTCACCCCCCAAGTTGCTAATTCAGTAAGTCTGAATGAGGTCTGAGAGTTCATTTCGGACAAGTTCCCAAGTGCTGTTGCTAATTGCTGTTGTCTGTTGTATGAAATTATTTTGTTTCTCTTCTATGCCTTAAAATGGTACTGGTTATATGCAATCATTGGAAAAATTTTAGAAATCATTCCTCAAATCATTTTTCTGTATTCTGTGCTTTAGATGAGAAACACTGACAGAGAAACTTAGATAATTTTTTTTAATTGATGAAATTAATTATAATTCCAAACCTCAGCTCATAAGAGAAGGTAAAAACAAAATTGAATAGACATAGAAAAATTAATCTGGCAGCCATTTGCAGGATGGACTGGAATGGGAAAAGACAGAGTGTAGGTTCTCTCATCCATCTACTATCTAGATTATGATTTAAATAATCATAAAAGAGATCTCTCCATCTGGAATTTTTGGCCCTTAGATGGAAGTAGCATCAACCACACATCAAAGGCCAGGTTTTTTGTTTGTTTTTTGGAGTTTTCATTTTTTGAGACAGAGTCTTGTTTTATTACCCAGGTTGGAGTACAGTGGTACGATCTTGCCTCACTGCAACTTCTGGCTCCCGGGCTCCTCTGATCCTCCGGTCTCAGCCTCCTGAGTAGCTGGGACCACAGATGCTTGCCACCACATCTGGCTAATTTTTGTGTATTTTTGGTGGAGATGAGTTTTGCCATGTTGCCCAGGCTGGTCTTGGACTCCTGAGCTCAAGCGAGCCACCTGCCTCAGCCTTCCAAAGTGCTGGGATTACAGGCGTGAGCCGCTGCACCTGGCCAAGGACCAGTTTTAAATATAGCACATGCCATAATGTCCATGTGCTAGGTCGTAACCTAAAAGTTGTGTAGTATTTGCCTTTCTCCATGGTTCTTACCACCTTCCTTATCAATACTCCTTACTTCTTGTTGTAGTTTCTGTATACTTCTGTCTCCCTAATTGGATTTCTGGCTTTTTTTTGTATTCGATTTGATATCTGTATATTAAATAATTTATGATTTCGAAGTCTAGATGGGCAGGATGAAAATCTCTGCATTTTAAATCTGGAAAAATATATAAGGAAATTATCAGGGGATTTATATCTTTGTAAATTTTTTATACAGCAATTTAATACCATGTATACATTGTCAACTTCCAAGTCGTATCTCTAACCCAGATCTCACATTTCAGCTTCAGACTAGTATATCCTTTTGCCTACCTAGTATCTAATAAGCTTCTCAACTGTAACTTGTTCAAATATAAGCATATTGTACCCCAAATGCTCAAACCTCACCTCCCGCAGTCTTCCTCTCTCAGTAGTGGTAACCCCTTGCTTCCAGGTGCTCATGCCAGGACCTTGGAGTCATTCTTATTTTTGCCTTCTCTCTCACTTTCTGCTTCCAATCTGTCAGTAGATTTTTTGGTTCTTACCTTCAGAGTACATCAAGAATCCAACTTAAGAATTCACCACCATCACTGCTACCTCCTGCCTTTAAGCTACCATCACCTTGTACTTGGATTGGTGCAGCTGCTTCCTAAATGATCTGCTTCTAGCCTTTCTTCTCACCCCCATTAGTCTTCTTAACAGACAGCTAGGCTGGTCCTGTTAAATGTAAGTCTGGTCATTTCACTTCTCTGCTAAAAACCTTCCAGTGACTTCCCCTTTTACCGGGAATGAAAGGGTAGTGATTTACAGTGACCTTCAAGACCTTACCTAAACAGTTGCCTGCCCCTATTACTTCTCTAGAGTTCATATCCTACTAGTTTCTTCCTTACTCTCTATGCTACAGTAACACTGGCCTCCTTTTTGTTCCTTGAACACTTAGGGTATGGTCCTGTGTATGCACTGGCTATTTCCTCTATCTGGAATATTCTTTCCCCTAGATACCACATGGCTCACTACATCACCTTCTTTAGCTCGTTGATGAAACATCGCTTTGGGCTTGGTCGGTGGCTCACCTGTAATCGCAACACTTTGGGAGGCTGAAGCAGGAGAATTCACTTGAGTCCAGGAATTCAAGACTAGCCTGGGCAACGTGGTGAGACCTCCCCTCTACAAAAGGTAAACAAAATTAGCTGGGCATGGTGGTACATGGCGGTAGTCCCAGCTACTCAGGAGGAGGCTGAAGTAGGAGAATCACTTGAGCCCGGGAGGCTGAGGGTGCCGAGTCATGATTGTGCCACTTTACTCCATAATGAGTCACAGAGTGAGACCCTGTCTCAAAAGGAAAAGAAAATTCATTTTGGTAAGGGCTTTGCTGACTACCCTTTTAGACATTACAGTACCACAAAACTCTCCTTGCTGGCTTTATTTGAGAAAAAAATAAAAAGCAGTGAGTTTAGTTTATTTTGTTCCTGCTGCATTCCCCTTCACCTGCAATAATGCCTAGCACATGATAGGTGGTTGATAAATAGTTGTTGCAGTTTATTATTTTAGCTGTCAAGAAGAGTATTCCTTTCCTCTGAGAAGTACACTGGAAAAAAATCCTGTAACTCTAACGTAGGGTACCAGTTATTGACTTCCAACATTTACTCTGCTTTCTTTTTTCTAAAATTGATAAAAGTCCTACACCTTTCTTGTTTGGATTTGAGATTACTCTGTTTGTTTTGTTTTGTTTTGTTTTGTTTGGCAACATCCTACCCCTGGCATAAATCCTTTCATTCTCTCTAAGGTATATGAATTATTAGTTGCTATCATTGACTGTGATGATTGCTAACACTGGTAGAGATATTTTGGTATGCATTTTGCTTTTAGATGACTTTATGTCATGATTTATAACTTTAAAGCCATAGGTTTTTTTCAGATTCTCCAAGAAATGTTAATACCTATTTCTTCCTTTAAGCCTAGATTGAGAGTATTGTTCCTGTTTTGATTTTTGAGGGTTTTGTTCATTTTAGTATTTTTGTGTAGCTAGTGCTTAATAACTGCCTGAATTGGAGGAGTTAGGTTCTGTGGAAGCACCTTGCTCTCTTACTCAAACTTGGATTTTATGTACTTGCTATGAAAGTCATCATATGCTTCAGATTTTTCATTTCAGGTATTTTGCACTATTGTCAGATCATGTTTTGAATTGTGTTCTAACTTTACTATTTGAAAGAGTCATTGTAGCACTTAACGTTCATCCTGCTGCCATTTCTTCAGGATGTAGGGAAGCACAGTGACTCTAGTCTCACTTCTTCATATCTTAAAAGAGGTGTTACAGGCTGTTATACTTTGTCCTTCATTACTTCATTAAGATATGCAGAAAATAAGTGAATTCAAAGACATTAAGTCAAATACATAGGATTCCGGTTCTTATTTCTGATGTTGGAGAGGTTCTAGTCTCAGACTGGATCTATGACCTTGGCAACAGACAGTAGACATGGGAGCTCTTAACTCCCTCTTAAATGTAACTGTTATATTTTGTTGTTATGGCAATAGAATGTGCTTAATGCTAAGATTCCATATCTATAGCTGAAGATGTATACAGTATAAATTAATTCTTTTTCTCATATCCAAGCCAGGACTTGAATGTCAACATGCATAGTAATAGGGGCTTTGCTGAGAAAACAGATACTACGACATGACTTAAGACACTCTGTAGGAAAAAAAGCCTAGGTTCAAAGATAAATACAACTTTACCCAAAATAGTGATAAATTAGAACCAACTTAAATGTAAAGCAAAAACTGAATTATCTGTATAGCAGAATTTGATTATTATTAAAATGTGTTCAAGGAGTAGTTAACCAAATGGAGAAATGTTCATGAGAAAGTAAGTACAAAAGAAAAGATTCCAAGTATATAGCATGATCTGGTTCTGCAATTAAAAGAAGGCTATATACATACAGGAAAGAAGAAAATATACCAATATGTTGACACTGATTAATTCAGGATTTGCAGATTATAATGATCTTTTTATTTACTTCTTTATACTTTTCCATATATTTTCCAGTTTAGATAACTAACTATAATTTTATTATTTTTAAAAGAAAAAAAATTTTAGAAACAGATACAGCTGTGTGATTCTAGGCAAGTTAATTAATTAGTGATGACAGTGATAATGGCTACATTATACTGAGTACCTACTATTTAACTTACATTGTGTGTATTTTGCACATTTTATCACCCTTACTTCGTAATGGCCAAGCAAGGGAGGCCTAATTGTCTGCCTTTACATACTGGAAGAAAGACTCAAAAACTTTAAGTAGCTTGTAAGCTAGTAAATTGTAGAGCCAGGATTCAAACCAAGATTTGTGTTCATAATTTTCTTAGTATACTATAAGGTCTTTCCAAAATGATTGAACTTCCAAAACCTGTGATTTCTTATTGTAAAATGCAGGCCAGGTTGTATGGGAATGAAATGACAGGAGGTACATAAACCACAGGATTAGGTTTTTACACATGTATTCTTCAAGCTTTATTATTAAATATGTTCATTTAACAACATTATCTAAGATTTAATTCTGTAATATTAAACTTGTAAGTTGCATTTCTTCAAAGAAGAGCAATGTTAGTCCATTGGTTAACATTTTGTCCTGTTTTTGTGTTTACACAGTACAGTTTTACAGTCATTTTTTGAAAGCTTGGATTACATAAAGATAAATGATACTGTGTTAAAAGAGGTAAAGTTTATATTTCTCACTTTCCTTGAAACATGTCTTAACAAACCTCATATTTTGCTGGGATTTGAAGGGACCTCTGTTCCTTACTTGATTTCTGAACCATGTGAATAGCCAAAACAGTAAGCATATCCAGTTTTTTCTTCCCAGATTTGTTAATATCCCTGGGGTAGCTAAAGGTCAGGAATATTATTGCAAATGGAAAAGAAGTATTACTGTCAATACCTCTCTCAAGTTTCATACTTTTGTTTAGAAGTTAGTGTAAAAAAGTTGCTGAAACACCAAAGTATGATAGATTGGGTTCTGGCTGATAGTTACCATTATAGTCACCAAAATACATACATACATGTATAGATGTAGATTACTTACTCTTATGTTCATTGTTATGCTGTTGCTTATGGGTATAATGAACATACTTTCCAGAATATCCAGGACAAGTATGATTTCAAGTATTATTTAATATAGTTGGTCTCTCTATTAATTATGTGTCTTAATTTGGGATTTGGAAAATATGGACAGTATTATCTGTGGGAAATATAAAGAAGTATAAAACCATTGCCCACAAGTTTACAATTTGACTGGACAAATAAAATATTCCTTAAGACAGTGAACATGTAAAAATTTTTTTCATGTGTTATATCTATTGAACAGTGTTCCATTGTATGATTAACCATCACTTATTTTATCTATCCTAGTGATGAACACCTAGATTATTCTGCATTTTAAGAAACAAACTTCAGGATAGTGTTTTTTTTTTCCCCTGGAAGTGAAAAGGAGGGAAAGGGATTGTAGCAGAGGAAAAAGCTAAGTTACATGTTTAAAAAAATAAGAAATTTTACAGTTATGGGGGAAGAGGCAATGGCATCATGGACATGAAATAAATTAATGTTAATCATAGTAACAATTCAGAGGAGGAGGACAATATTTTCAGGAATCTTTCATTTGTCTTTTTTTTTTTTTTTTTTAATTTTGAGACAGTGTCTTGCCCTATCACCCAGGCTGGAGTGCAGTGGCGTGTTCTTGGCTCTTCTCTCTTGGCTTACCTCTCGAGTTCAAGCAATTCTTGTGTCTCAGCCTCCTGAGTAGCTGGGACTATAGGTGCATGCCACCACGCCTGGCTAATTTTTTTTTTTGTATTTTTAGTACAGGCAGGGTTTTTCCACTTGACCAGACTGGTCTCGAACTCCTGGCCTCAAGTGAACTGCCTACCTTGGCCTCCCAAAGTGCTGGGATTACAGGCATAAGCCACTGTGCCCGGCCTCATTTGTCAATAAATATTTATTAAATTTTTTAATGTGCCAAAATGCTAGGTGCTGTTGTTACACCTGTGAATAAAACAATTATGGTCTCTGCCCTTAGCAAACTTATAACCTAGTAGGATAGACAAACACTAAACATATAAATAAATCAAATTTATAGCAAATGATTTGAAGGGATACATAGACCAATGATAGAGTGATAACAGGATTAAAGACCAATTTATAGGGTGTTCAAAGAAAGTATCTCTGAGAACATGATATTTTTTATTTTATTTTGGAGATGGTCTTGTTCTGCTGCCCAGGAGAGAGTGCAGTGGTGCTATCATATCTCACTATAACTTCAAAATCCTGGGCTGAATCTATCTTCCTGCCTTCCTCCTTCCCAAGTTGCTAGGACTGCATGTGTGCATGCACTACCATACCTGGCTCATTTTTTTCACATTTTGTAGAGATGGAGTCTTGCTGTGTTACCCAGGCTGGTCTTGAACTCGTGGCCTCAAGCGATCTTACCATCACAAAGCACTGGAATTACAGGTATAAGCCACTACTCCCAGTGAAGGACATGATATTTAAGACAAAGTTGGAAGGATTAGAAGATGTTAAAGCCTAAGAATTGAGGAGGGAGTAATGATAAGAATATTTCAGGCAGAAGGAAGTGCGTATGAAAAGCCCTAAGGGTTAAAAGTAAAAAAAAAAAAAAAAAAGGAAAAAGAGTTGATATATTCGTGGAGCAAAAAAGGGGCCAGTGTAGCTGGAGCATACTAAGCACCTAAGCACGATGTGGGAGGAATTTGAATACTATTCTAATGCAGCTTCAAGCCATTTAATTATGCTGTAAAGCAAAACATAACTATTCTCTGACTGCTGTGTGGAAAATAGATTGTAGTGATGAGAGGGCAAAAGTAGAAATGGACAAATGAATGAGGCTGTTGAAGTTGTTAAGGTAAGAGGTGAAGGTGACCTGAGCTGGGATTATCCAAGAGATGGGAAGGTTTGGTCATATTCATAATATATTTTCAGACTAAGAAAGGACTCAAGGATGAGTTTTCTGTTATTGGCCTGAGGGAGCAGGTGACAATGTCATTTATGAGATGCGTAAGATTGGAGGAAGAATAGCTTGGTGGAAAGGATCAAAAGAATTGAGGTAACCAGTTACACCTCTAGTACAAGATGTCAAGTAGGCACTGTTACAGGAGTCTGGATTTCAGAACAGAGGTCAATAGTTCAGAAGTTAGGAATCATCTGTATATGTAAGTATATGTGGTATTTAAACTCCTAAAACAGAATGAGATGAACCAGGGGAAAATATAGTTGAAGAAGTAGGTGTGAGGCTTAGGAGCAAGCTCAGAGGACCTCCAACATTTAGATAAATTCCATCAGGAATCTGAGAACCAGGTGTCCAGTGAGGTTGGAGGAAAGACAGGAGTTCCTGGTATCTTGGTAGCTGAAACAGGGAAGCATTTCAGAAAGGAGGAGAGAACATTTGTTCAGAGGGCTGCTAAGAGTTCAGATAGGATGAGAGTAGGAGAAAATATACTGGATTCTGTGATACGATCAGCATCTAGTTAAGTGACAGAAACCACAAAGTAATTTGAAAAGGGAAAGTTTAATATAAAGAATTATTTACTATAACAGGAGATTACCTACTGAGGGGAAAAGAGAACTTTAAAGAATATGTATATATATGTAGCAGATATAGGGAGCAACCGTTACTACTAGGCCTGAGGCAGTGCACCCAAGGAAGGAACGAATCTGAAAGAAGCCTCCCTCCAGCACCCCTGGACTGAGATTCAGAACTCATTGGAAAGGGCATAACTATGGCCCTTGGGATGGCAGAGAAGTTCTCTAGGGTGCTGCACTCAACTCACCTGTAGAAAATCTTCCTCTGAGGGGCCAGGGAAAATAGCTCATGGGAAGTGCTCCACCAGCGAAACTCACTGGGGGCGCTGTGTGCTGCTGGAAAGCTACCTTGTATGGTGCTGGGGGAAAAAACTGTAGACCTCTCTGGGAGTCCACTCATGGGGGTGATAAGTGCTTAGAAGCCATCCTCCAGGATCCCAGGAGAAGTTGCCGACAGGAAAGTACCATTCACTATTAGCATCCATACACTGCAGAAGCCTACTGAGAGGAACAGAGCAAAACCAGGAAAAGAATCCTTTCTCCTGTAATGTCCCTCCCATATCCTCTACTGACAAAGTTTAACAGCATGACAGCCAGCAAAGGAAAGTAGTTTCCAATGCCCACCTTCATTATAGCGCAGCAGGTAATGGAGGATGAATTTTGAGTTGAGAGGCAATACGTTGACAGTTGGCACACATGGGATATTGCTGTTGATCTTGATAAACAGTCAGGGAGTGGTGAGACTAGAAGCCAGATTGCAGTGAGTTGAAGAGCAAATGGGAAATGATGAATGGAACAGATATGTAAACAGCTCTTTCAAGAAGAAGATTTACTGTTAGGTAGAGCAGAGTTAAGGTGTAGTAGCTACTGTGTGGGATATTTGCAGAGTATTTGTTTCATTTAATTTTTTAGAATGTAAGAAACTTTTTGAATATACATACATACATAAAAACATACAAATCAAGAATACCGCTCAATAAATATTCACTAAGGTTTCATTAGCATCCATATCTAGATATAGAATATAACTAGTACTCCAGAAGCCTTCCCTCATCCATCCAGTGAAAATTATGCCTCCCAAGAGTAACTATTATCATGACTTCAACAACACAGTTTTACCGTTGTGGTTCTTCATATAAATGGAATCATGTAGTATATGCTAATCTATGTGTTTTCATTCATTCTACTCCTAAATGATGTATATACTCCTAAAAATCTCCATAGAGATTTTTGTCTTGTATGTCTTTGTTTACACTGTGGTCATGAAGATGTTCCTTCATGTTTTCTTCTGAAAGCGTTATTGTTTTACTTTTCACATATACATCTGCAGTTTATCTGGAATTTGACTTTGGTGTGGGGTTTTGGGTAGAGTTCAAGATTATTTTTTCCGTGTGGATATGCAGTTGACCATGCATCTATTGAGAAGACCATCGTTTAAGCCAGAAGATTTTTTAATGATAGAAAATAACAAAACATGTTTACATGTTGATAGGTGATCTAGGCCTTTATCATTCTCTAGATTCTAGGGAAATGGTGGTATAGGAATGGGTTAAGATAAATGAGATAACATAATTTTTGGAAAGGAAGGAAAGGTTTTTGAAAAGGAAGGGAATCTGTTGCATAAATAGAACATATGCCTTTGCTTCTTTTTTTTTTTTTTTTTTTTTGAGGCGGAGTTTCGCTCTGTCTCCCAGGCTGGAGTGGTGCAGTGGCCGGATCTCAGCTCACTGCAAGCTCCGCCTCCCGGGTTTACGCCATTCTCCTGCCTCAGCCTCCCGAGTAGCTGGGACTACAGGCGCCCGCCACCTCGCCCGGCTAGTTTTTTTTGTATTTTTTAGTAGAGACGGGGTTTCACCATGTTAGCCAGGATGGTCTCGATCTCCTGACCTCGTGATCCGCCCGTCTCGGCCTCCCAAAGTGCTGGGATTACAGGCTTGAGCCACCGCGCCCGGCCAGCCTTTGCTTCTAAAGATGTGCGCTTTCGTTGTGACAGGTAGAAGAGAAAAATGAGTTCAAGTACAGATTGGTTTGTAAATTTGACTATGAGGAGAGGAAAAAATTCTTTCTGTATACTTTTGTTTTGTTTATGAGATAAAGATGGGTCCTGAGAAGATACGTCAAGAAGGAAAGGTTTCTTAGCACATGGGTATTTACTTGTTTCAGTACCATTTGTTGAAAAACCTATTATTTCTCCATTGAGTTACTTTGTACCTGGAGTAGAACCAGCCCTACTAAACTATGCCTTGACTGTGGTGAAAAATTGGATTGTTCTTAATAGAGAAGTGATGGAACTGCTGTCAGGTAAATATATTTGGAATATAACGGAAGAAAGTATTTGTAGCCCCTTGATGTTTAAAGGCATATGATTGTATTTTTGCAAAATCAGCGAATTAAAAACTAAAGCGATCATATTATAAAAGGCATTATCTTCTTTTAGAATTTGTCTTTACTCCTTTTGGTGGAGGAGAGTACAGGGCCTCACTCTGTCGCCCAGACTGGAGTGCAGTGGTGCAATCTTGGCTCACTGCAACCTCCGCCTTCTGAGTTCAAGTGATCCTCCCACCTCAGGCTCCCTGTAGCTGGGATTAGAGGCGTGCACCAGCACACCTGACTAATTTTTGTATTTTTACTAGAGACTGGGTTTCACCATGTTGCCCAGGCTTGTCTCTAACTCCTGGACCCAAGCGATCCTCCTACCTGGACCTCTCCCAAGTGCTGGGAATACAGCTGTGAGCCACTACACTGGGCCTGTCTTAATTGGTGTCCTTTGACTTAATAGTAACACTACCGCAATGGACTAGCTGTTTCCTTTTGGCTTGCATCTCATCTAGCTGTACCTTACATTAAGTTTTTGTTTAGTAAGTTTAAGGGATTTAAGGGAGAAATACCCTTCATTTTTAGAACAGCTTGTGGTAGAGTGTTTGGGGAAAGCATTACTCTAAAGTATAAATTATTCATCACAAGAAGATACTTTTGCAAATGTGGCAGTAGGCCACAGTGTTTTCCAGACTCTTCTTGATGTTTGACTTTAAACAGGAAGAGCGTTAGAAGTATCTTTCATTTTATAATACAACTGAAAGTATTATGCAGTACCTATAGCATGGGTTCACTTTCTCCTGAAATCTCTTTTGTAATAGCATGTCTTACCCTGTTTCTTCAATTGAATCAGTGGGATAACATTGAGGGACAGGAAAATAATAAAATATTCCCTGATTCTAAACCAGTTTCCTTAGGTGAGGGCTATAGTTGTTCAGCAATATGAGTTTGGCTATTATCAGGTAAGCCTACGATTCAGAAATAATCTTTCACTTAAATTTTAAAAAGCAAGTAGAATCCAACAGAAAAGTAAATGTCTTTGTATTATCTTGTGATTTGTTCTTTTGGTAAGAGAAGGTACGTAGACCCACTAGAAAAGTGTCTTTGTGTTATCTAGTGCTTTCATTCACATACTGATTACTCAGTAATAGCATCTGAATTTGTGAAGAATATGTAAGTTTGTGATTTTTTGAGAAAGCTCTGTAAGGAAAACCCATTTACTGTTAACAAACATTTTATAGGACCCTGTTGCCCTAGTATAGACTAGAATTATTCTGACTTTATTCTGTATAAGCTTGTAGTAACTTGATTCATTGATACCTTCCAAGGGGTTAGCAGGCATCACCTAAAATATATTGGCTACCTTGGTGTTGTGTCTTCTTTCTTTCCTGTAACTGAAAGTATTCAACTATCTCTTCTATAACTATCTATAATACAGTTTCTGGTCTTTTTTTTTTTTTTTAATTTAAGTTCTAGGGTACATGAGTACAGCATGCAGGTTTGATACATAGGTATACATGTGCCATGTTGGTTTGCTGCACCCATCAACTCATCATTTACATTAGGTATTTCTCCTAATGCTGTCCCTCCCCAAGCCCCCCGCACCCCCGACAGGCCCCAGTGTGTGATGTTCCCTGCCCTGTGTCCAAGTGATCTCATTGTTCAATTCCCATCTATGAATGAGAACAGTTTCTGGTCTTTTAAAAAAATTTTTTTTTGGAGATAGGGTCTCACCCTTGTCACCCAAGCTGGAGTGCAGTGGTGTCATCACGGCGTACTACAGCCTCGACTTCCTGGGCTCAAATGATCCTCCCACCTCAGCCACCCGAGTAGCTGGGACTGTAGGCGCATGCCACCATGCCTGGCTAATTTTTTAATTTTTTGTAGAGACAAGGTCTCGCTATGCTGCCTAGGCTGGTCTCTAACTCCTGGACTCAAGCGATCCTCCTGCCTCAGCCTCCCAAAGTGCTGGGATTATAAGCATGAGCCACCACACCTGGTGGTGTCATTTTGAAGTACTCTTAACTGAATAATGAGCCAAAAAGACACTTGAGTAACTTCTGTACCATGACATAGAGAGGCTGAAACAAATAAGTTGGGGTAGGGGAGACCTGGATGATTTTCAGTAATTCAGGTAGTAGAAGAAAACTTTTTCTTTTTAAATTCTCATACAGTAAAATGGACATATTTGGATATACAGTTCTATGAATTTTAACACATGTGTAGATTAGTATAACCACCATCATGATCAGGATTCAGACAGTTCTGTCACCCCAAGAAAACTCCCTTGTCCCATCCCTGTATAGTCATACCCTCTCCCACTCGCCAGCCTTTAGCAACCACTGGTCTGTTTTCCATTGCTATATATATATATATATTTTTGAGAATGTCATATCAATAGAATCATATAGTATATAGCCCTTTGAGACTTGGTTTCTTGCATTCAGCATAATACCTTTGAGATTCATCTAGGTTGTAGCATTTTCTTTGCTGGATGTGTGATTTGCAAATATTTTCTCCCAGTCTGTGGTTTTTCTTTTCATTCTCTTAATAACAGTCTCTTTTGCAGAGTACAGGTTTATAATTTTGATCAAGTCCAATTTGTCAATTTTTTTCTTTTATAGATAATGCTTTTGTTGTTATGTTAAGAATTCTCCCTAATCCCGGGTCATGAAGATTTTCTCCTGTGTTTTTTCTTCTAAAAGTTTTATAGTTTTAAGTCTTACTTTTCTTTTTTTTTTTTTTTTTAATTTATTTATTATTATTATACTTTAAGTTGTAGGGTACATGTGCATAACGTGCAGGTTTGTTACATATGTATACTTGTGCCATGTTGGTGTGCTGCACCCATCAACTCGTCATTTACATCAGGTATAACTCCCAATGCAATCCCTCCCCCCTCCCCTCTCCCCATGATAGGCCCCGGTGTGTGATGTTCCCCTTCCTGAGTCCAAGTGATCTCATTGTTCAGTTCCCACCTATGAGTGAGAACATGCGGTGTTTGGTTTTCTGTTCTTGTGATAGTTTGCTAAGAATGATGGTTTCCAGCTGCATCCATGTCCCTACAAAGGACACAAACTCATCCTTTGTTATGGCTGCATAGTATTCCATGGTGTATATGTGCCACATTTTCTTAATCCAATCTGTCACTGATGGACATTTGGGTTGATTCCAAGTCTTTGCTATTGTGAATAGTGCTGCAATAAACATACGTGTGCATGTGTCTTTATAGCAGCATAATTTATAATCCTTTGGGTATATACCCAGTAATGGGATGGCTGGGTCATATGGTACATCTAGTTCTAGATCCTTGAGGAATCGCCATACTGTTTTCCATAATGGTTGAACTAGTTTACAATCCCACCAACAGTGTAAAAGCGTTCCTATTTCTCCACATCCTCTCCAGCACCTGTTGTTTCCTGACTTTTTAATGATCGCCATTCTAACTGGTGTGAGATGGTATCTCATTGTGGTTTTGATTTGCATTTCTCTGATGGCCAGTGATGATGAGCATTTTTTCATGTGTCTGTAAGTCTTACTTTTCAATCTATGATCCATTTTTAGTTAATTTTTGTATAAGTTGTCCTTGTATCTAGGGTGATGGCACTTTTTTTTTCTCCATGTGGTTGTGTAATAGTTCCAACAGCGTTTGTTGAAAAAACTACCCTTTCTCCATCGAGTTCTTTTGCTCCATTGTCAAAAATAAGTTGACCATATTTGTATACACCTATTTCTGAATTCTTTTCTGTTGCATGAATCTGTGTCTATCCCTCTGCCAATATGACCCTGTCTTAATTGTTATGCTTTAGAGTAAGATTTAAGATCAGTTAGTGTGTTTCCTTGAACCTTATTCTTCTTTTTAAAAATTTTTTAGTTATTCTAGTTCCTTTGCCTTTCCATACAAATTTTGGAATCAGCTGTATCTATAAAAATTCTTGCCAAGAGTTTGATTGTAATTGCATCAAGTCTATAGACCAGTTTGGGGAGAATTGACACCTCTAACTATGTTGAGCCTGGAAAACTTTTTTAAAAGAATATTTAATGCCTTTGTATAGCTGAGACGTTAAGTCCGTGCTGCAAATATAGGATATTATAGGAAAAGGAGTAACAAGATGACAAGAAAGAGCTATGGAAATTAAAATATGATAGCAGGAATCTAGATTGAGTAGAATAGTTGGAAAATAAAGTTAGGGAGATTTCCCTTAAAGTAGAACAAAAGGTAAAGAGATTAAAGATGAGACAAAGATTGGAAAAGTAAAGGCTCTAGCTAGGAGGTCCATCATCCAAATATTGGAGTTCCAAAAAGGTAGAGCAGGGAAATGAAATGGACAGGCAGAATTGATCAAATAATTTATCCAAGATCTGAATGAAGGAGCTGGATCTCCGTATTAGAAAAGTGAATTTTAAAAAGAACCACATGATTTCATGGAGATAGAAAAGAGAATGGTAGTTACTAGGGGAAGGGGAAATGAAGAGCTAGTGCTTAGTGGGTATGGACTTTCAGTTTTAGAAAATGAAAAAATTTTGGACTTGAGTGGTGGTGATGGTTGCACAACAATGTGCATATACTTAATGCCACTGAATTGTATGCCTAAAAATGATTAAAATGGTAAATTTTATATTACGTATATTGTACCACAATTAAAAAAACAGAACCGCACCAAGGCATATCAGCGAAATTTTATATCTATGGAGATCCATGGGGAGATAAAGAGAAGATCCTGAAAATTCCACAGAGAACAAAACGAGTGACATTTAAATGTACTGAGAATTAAGATACCTAGCAGTAATATTGTATGCTAGATGATGATAAAGTAATTACGTCAAAATTGTCAGCAACCTTGTAGAAGGAGAGAGTAGAAGAAAAGGACAAAAACTTTACCTTTAATTGTTTTCTTTCTCAGTAGGCTACTAGAGCATGTGCTCTAGCAAAATGAAGGCATAGTTCAAGAGGGAGGAAGATTTAGCCTGAGACTGTACAGCGGAACCAGATCCAGAATGAAAAGCCCTAGGATGACAGTTGTGCAGCAGGCCCATAGAGTATCTGGCCCAGATTGGTGTAGGAGGGGATCTCGGAGTAGGGAGTGCAATAGGGATTATGATAGATTATTTTGCATATGGAGAATAATATGGATAGATAATGAGGAATCTGATGGAACATTTTGGAAAAAATAAGAATATAGTCGTGTGTCACTTAAAATGGGGATACATTTTGAGAAATACATCATTAGATGATTTTGTCATGTGAACATCATAGAGTATACTTACACCAACCTAGATGGTATAGCCTACTATACACCCAGGTTATATGTAAAAGCCTGTTTCTCCTAGGCTGTAAACCTCTACAGCATGTTACTGTACTGAATGCTGTAGGCAGTTGTATTGTAACCAAATGGTAAGTATTTGTCTATTGAAACATATCAAAACATAGAAAAAGTATAGTGAAAATACAGTATTATTGGATTTATATAGTACTCTATATAAGTACAGTATTTGCCATATAACATTTTGGTCAACAATGGACTGTATATATTATGGTGGCCCCCGTAAGTGCAAAAAAGGTAACAGTTATCAATTCCAGGAAAGTCAAGAAAGAAAATTCATGTATGAGTTAGAATGCCTTCAAATTCAAGAAATAGAAAACTTATTTGAGCATGAACAATGGTAAATTTATTTTGTCACACAAAATGGCATAAACAGAATGATTTATCATCTTATTCAGCGGAACTCAGATAGGATGGATCAAGGACTGGTTAATTCAGTGATTGAATGACATTGTAAAGAATTAGGATTCTTTGCATATTCTGGTCTTCCACTTTCAGCTTTGTCCTTTCTGTCTCTAGACAACATCCATAAACAGAAAAAATGATTTATTACTATGGGGTTCATTTTGTGATCCAGAAACCTCTCCTAGATCACCCAGTAGAGTTCCTCTGTGCCTCACAATCAAGATTGCGTTGCCTACATAGTGAGAATCATTGTTACAGAAATAACTACTAGAATCATTGATGAAGATGAAGTAAATGTAGGGAAAATAAGTGGATGCTTATAGAAGGGAAAACAGATGGAAGATGGGTGATTATAGTCTGCTAGGCAGGAGAGGATGGCAGGCAAGAACTAATACAGAGGGAGTGAGGTTTGTAGCACTTGGGAAATGACTGCAATAAAGATTCACTACTTAATATTGGTTAATGTTTCAGACAACTTTTTTTTTTTTTTTTTTTTTTTGAGATAGAAAATCACTCTGTCACCAAGGCTGGAGTGCAGTGACATGATCAAAGCTCACTGCAGCCTTGACCTCCTGGGCTCAAGCGATCCTCCCACCTCAGCCTCCTGAGTAGCAGGTACTACAAGTGTGTGCCACCATGGCTGGCTAATTTTTCTATTTTTTGTAGAGATGAAGTCCCACTATATTGCCCAGGCTGGTCTTGAACTTTTGGGCTCAAGCTTTCGTCCCACCTCGACTTCCTGAATATATTGGGATTACAGGTGTGAGCCACCACCTGTGGTCTCAGACAGCTTTTTAATAGTTAAACTTTTCTGTTTCCAATCAAGAATTTGTTTTACCTCCCTCCCCTGAACTACTGGTATTATTATTTATTCCTAAAATTCGAGTACCTACAAACAATTTTTAAAGTTTGTATTGATAATATACAAAACACTACTGGGCACTGCAGATTTGAAAAAACAAAAACAAGAGTGTAGATGTAGTCCCTAACTTTAAGGAACCTAAACTCACCTTAGAGCAGTAGGAAATTTGCACAAAATATCAGTAATAAAAGATAATTTATGCTTAGGTCAAAATTAGTTTGTAATAAAGAACCTAAGATTGTAAATTCCACTGTAATAAGTTATATGAGTGTGCCTTTAAAAAAATTTACAGTAACTACTATATTGAAGGATTTTAAGTATGGAAATTGCATTTTAGATGCATAAGGATGTTTGCCATGTACATTTATCATACATACTTTTGTAAATCTAGTAATTTTCTTTGTGGTCCTTAAAAAAAAAAAATCAGTGTTTCAGAACAGGAGCACTAGCTCAGCTGCATTAGCTGGAACAGAGAATCTGGTCATTCTTAACTCCTTATAAGATTTTTTTGCCAAGTGTGGTGCCACATGCCTGTAATCCCAGCACTTCAGGAGGCCAAGGAGGGAAGATCACTTGACGCCAGGAGTTTGAGACCAGTCTGGGCAACATACCCAGCCTGCAAAACACTGTCACTAAAAAAAAAAATACAAAAAATTATCTACATGGGAGGCTGAGGCAGAAGGATGTCCGAGCCCAGGAGGTGAAGATACAGTGAGCTGTGATAGCGCACTGCACTCCAGCCTGGGCAACAGAATGAGACCCTGTCTCAAAAAATATATATATTTTTTCAGTCTCTGCAGTTTTTAGCCACATCCCATACTTCAAAGCTACCTATACCTCCAATTTCTGAGACTTTTTGGTGTTCTTGGTGTTCTTTAACAAAAAGTAGGCAGCCTTTTTTTCTTTCTTGGTTATAGAATTAGGTTTGACCTTTGCTTTCTCAATTTAGGTTTGCTAAACTAGTTGCCTTTTGTGTATTTGTTTTCCAGCTTTCAAAATTCCAGCTTCCTTGAAATTAAAAAAACAAAAAAAATTCCAGCTTTTTTGAAAGTTTTCATCTGCTGTTGTTTCCTCGCATTTCGACCTTGTAGATTTATCCTTTTTTCTTAATTTATTCTCATTTAATGGGATTTAAGGAGCATATTGACTAAGTTTTCATTTTTACTTGATTACTGGGGAGTATGACATAGACATCTCTGTACTTAGATATTACTGATGTAAGTCTGCTTTGAATCAAATGAGCAGATGTTTAAAAAGTATTGTTCCCAGTTGTTTTAATGATTTCTTCCTGTGAGTTGGGGTGGTGCTGCCTATCATCAACTCAGGAGGGTATTTGAAAATACCTGGAAAAAATTGTAACAGTGTCTGGAAAACACTACAGATATTTAATTGGCAGAGGTCAGGGGTGATTAACATTGCAAAATGTGAGGGATAGTCCTACACAATGAAAAATTAATTCAATCCCAAATGGCAGGAAGAAGACAGGAGGTATATTAACCTGGAAAAAGTGTGCCAGAAGGACAGGGACATAGAGCGGGGGGTGATGCACCATTTTGGAATTGGGATTAAGTAAAAGTGTACAAACTAAATGGCGAGACCTCCCCCAGCTTCTTTCCTCCACTTAGCCTAAAGGAATAGACCTAAAGATTTTGACAGTTGGGATACATAATAAAACCACCAAGTCAGTTTCATCCTACAGTAGCCCTTGCTGGTTGCCTAACCCCTGCTATTATAAATAATGCCAAAATAAGCATCATTGTACATGTCTCTCTGTGTACCTGTTACAGGAATTATCCTAGGATAATATCCATTACTTTTTCAAAATTATAACCCACAATAAGTAATTTTATATCACAACCTTATGTACACATACACATGCCGTATGTCTTTGTGTGTGATATATCTACATCTACATATAAAAAGTTTTACAAAACTATACTTAGTACATAGATGTACACTGATATTTTTAGCTTGTTAAAAGTTGGTCTCATTACATCTCATTTAGATACAGAAAATACATATATTAGATAATATATAGAGGTGAATATATGTAAAGTCAGGATTCTAGGTCCAAGGCATATTTGTCTTCAACATGAACAAATACTGTAAAATTATTCTACAGAACAATTGTTGCAAATTGTACCTCCACCAGCAATGAGTAATGGCTTCAATTTGTGTTTCTAAACTCATTTACCAATTTAATAGGTAGAAATGGCATCTGTGACAGACACAGACACTATACTTATACTGACGCCATCTTTATTTCTAAAACTTTAAAAATTCCTGTCTCCACTATGGAAACCTTAAAAGGTCAAAAGCCTGATATGCTAACTTTTTTCTGCACGGTCCACTGCCTTGGCATTTAGCCAAGGTACCTTGACAGCTAAGCTCTTTAGAGGTCCAGAATTCAGCCAGTTAAAACAAATTTCATTGATTATAAAGGTCTATCATAGAAAGCCAGGTGGCTTCCGCCTTCAGTTTCTGCATTTTAGTTTCGTTTTTATCTGGCCTGAAGCATCAGTTTGGACAGCACGTATCTGGTTAAGTTGAATCATGTAAGTTCTTCAGGCTTTTCAGCAGTGTCCTGATAATCAGGGTAGACATGAAAGGAGTGCATTTCCAGAGGACAGTCATAGTACCTGATATGGTTTGGATCTGGGAGGTGGAGGTTGCAGTGAGCAGAGATCATGCCACTGCATTCCAGCCTGAGCAGCAAGAGTGAAACTCTGTGTCAAAAAAAAAAAAAAAAAAAAAAAAAAAAAAAAAAAAAAAAATTACCCAGGCATGATGATGCGTGTCTGTGGTCCTAGCTACTCAGGATGCTAAGGTGGGAAGATTGCTTGAGCCCAGGAGTTCAAGGTTTCAGTGAGCTATGATCATACCACTGTACTCCAGCCTGGGCTACAGAATGAGACCCTATCTCAAAATAAATAAATAATAAAATAAAGAATTTTTTTAAAAAGGAAAAAGAAAGTGCAGAAGGTGGGCCGGCCTTTGCTGTCTCGTAGTCAGGGCTGTTAGGTGTAATCATAGGCTCAGCAGTCAGTTTGAGTTCAAAGTGCTGAAGACACTTAGGAAGGCAGCATGGGCAGTTTTCCTTCAGGAAAAGAGGAACACTTCCAAAAACAGTTCTGAAAAACAAATCATTTCCTATGCCTCCGTAGGTGCCAGGTTTTTGTTTTATGTCTTGTTACAAAATGTGTCCCATTTAACAATCTTAACTTCATAATTTTTCAGCTATCTCTTGTTCTCATCCAGAGTTTTTATCCCAAAAGGTTGAGTGCAAGAGGGACAAAAGCATTTTCTTAGAACAATGTATTTATGTAATTTGACCAGAAAGACACATTATATTCAGGAATTGGTCAGGATGAACTCTGAATTTTCAAAAATTTTCATAATGAATTTACATAACTTCCCTACTCTTTTTTTCCTAACCAATTACCTGGTGAGCAGCCTAGGAAAAAATCCCTTTTTGGAGAAAGCTTCCTTTAATAATCAAACTGTCTCACTAAGATGTGTGTGCGAGGAGAAAGGTAAGGGAAGTAGACTCAGGTTTATCAGTCTATTGTTGTAAGTTGCAACGAATCAAGAAACCCGAGCACAAGGCAAAGGCGGTGAGACATCCCCTAGAGCAGTGGTCCCCAAACTTTTTGGTACTAGGGACCGATTATGTGAAGACAGTTTTTCCACGTACAGCAGAGTGGGGATGGTGTCGGGATGAAACTCTTCTACCTCGGATCATCAGGCATAATGAGCACACAGCCTAGATCCCTTGTGTGTGCAGTTCACAATAGAGTTTGCGCTCCTATGAGAATCTAATGCTGCACTGATCTAACAGGAGGTAGAACTCAGGGTAATGCTCACTTGCCCGCTGCTCACCTCCTGCTGTGTTGCCTGGTTCCTAACAGGCCATGGACAGGTACCAGGCTACAGCCCGGGGATTGGGGACCCCTGCCCTAAAGGGAGTACAGAGTCCAGTCTGTCAGGAATAGGTGTGGAGGGGTCATACTCCTTGTGATGTGCCCCAACTTGTAGGTTTTGGCAGGAATCACTAATTAAGAATGCAATTAGCCACTTCATCGAAATATAGAGTCGATCAGCAGCTCAATTTTAGATTGTCCCATCAGAGAATAAGTCGTTTCCTGTGGGCATTTGGATGTGACCCAGACAATTCAGCTGGCGTCTATTGATATTTTTCATAGTTTAGGGCCCACAGAGGGGTGTCCTAAATTTGCAGCAGTCCCAGAGTCAGAGTTCTGTTCATTGAGCCTGTTCCTGCTTTTCGTTCAGCAGAGCTCATGCTGAAAGGCTGAAACAACCCATATCAGACAGTTTTAGCTAATAGGCCCAGGTAATTAGGACCTGCGAATTTAACATTCCCAAAAAGCTTGCAGTTAGTCTTTGCAGCAAGAAAGCTGAGACTCTGCAAAACCAGACAGCTGTGTTCCATGTCCAAGTGACAAGCAAGGCTTTTTCTTAAGCCTTTTTTATCATGACCACCTTAGAGTCCAAATTGACCCACTCAAAAAAAAAAAAAAAAAAAAAACACACACACACAAACACATACACACACATACACATCAGGATGAAAAATTGTCAGCCTCTAAGGGTCAGAATCTGATTTTATAAGAGCTCATTAGTAAATAAAAACTGGTTTTTAAAACTAAATGTGTATCTGCATCTAGAAATTGCTTCCCGTTAACTGCAGACATTCTAGCAGGCAAAAATCATCAGCTATGGTGACTTACTCTGTTTCTGATACTCAAAAAGTATTCTGCTCACCAGCAGCAGAAACCAAGGGAGTTTTGTCCCATTAACGGTTCTTCTTTTCAGCTTTCCTGATTGGGATGATCCCTCTAGCATTTATGAAATTACAAACATATAACATTTTACATCACTTTCATCATACATCCGGATGCAGTGCCCACAAAATACAAAATGATTTTGTGAAAATTTCCTTTTTCCTATTTAATTACACGTTTATTTAAACTCGTAGCAGTAAATTTCTCATTTATAGGTTCATATTACAGTGGTGGGGGTGGGAGGATTTGTGTAGATCTTGGATGGAACGCAAGGGTGATGGGGTTGGTGCAGCAGCAGCTAGGCTTAAGAAACGTTTAGAGGGCACCCCCTCCCTCTTTTTTTCCTCTGAGTTTATCTAAAGCTTTACTCCAGCCTTGGGAGTTGATTTAACCTCTGTCCCTGGCACTTGGAGGAGAAAACAGTGTAAACTTTTAAATTTTTTGCCCACTCAGTGCTCACTTTTAGTAATATTTGGACTCTTTCTCCTCCTATCTCAGGAAAGAACAGAAACAAAAGACATCACCTTGGATGTATCCCCCAACCCCCAACTTTAGCCAAAATTGCCAAAGCAGCCAGGGGATCAGCAGGTGAACTCTCCCAGCATTGGATCTGTCATTCTCAAATCTCGCTGTCAACTTTTATCTCTCATAACAAAAAGCAGCTTACCTACTGTTTCATATTATGAATAATTCCATAGCTGCCCAGGCATCAAAGGTTTGTGATATTCATCCTTTCTTTTCCCAAACAATGCATTTGCCGTATTTTAGTGAGATGGTCTGGTAAATCCCACTTCTGACACCACCTTTTTCAGGGGTCCTCAAGACCACCGCCAGGTTCAGTGATTCTCTTAGAGAGCTCACAGGACTCAGCATATAGTTCAAAGCTAAACTTAACGGGAAAAGGATTTGAAGCAAAATCAGCAAAGGGAAAAGGTTCATGGAGTGAAGCCCAGAGGAAACCAGGCGCAAGCTTCCAAGAGTCTTCTTCCCATGGAATCATACAATATGTATGTAATTTACATAATTTCTCCAGCATTGAATTATGACAATGTGTATGAAATGTAATCTGCCAAAGAAGTTCTTTAGAGACTCAGTGTCCAAGATTTTGCTTGACAGCTGGTCACATAAATACCTTCTGACTAGCATGTACCGACATTCCAGACTTTCCGAAGAAAAGCAGTGATTAGCATGTACCACATTATTTATACAAACAATTTTGGCACTTTGAAGGATTCCTATCAGTTAGAGTGGTGGGAACCCTCCTGAAATCCAAGTTCCCAGACACCAGCCATGGATCAACCTTGCAAGAGGCTTTTCTTTTCTTTTTTTTTTTTTTTTTTTACTTAGCCTCAGACTATTTTATTTTATTTTTTTATTATACTTTAAGTTCTAGGGTACATGTGCATAACGTGCAGGTTTGTTACATATGTATACTTGTGCCATGTTGGTGTGCTGCACCCATCAACTCGTCAGCACCCATCAATTCGTCATTTACATCAGGTATAACTCCCAGTGCAGTCCCTCCCCCCTCCCACCTCCCCGTGATAGGCCCCGGTGTGTGATGTTCCCCTTCCTGAGTCCAAGTGATCTCATTGTTCATTTCCCACCTATGAGTGAGAAGATGCGGTGTTTGGTTTTCTGTTCTTGTGATAGTTTGCTGAGAATGATGGTTTCCAACTGCATCCATGTCCCTACAAAGGACACAAACTCATCCTTTTTTATGGCTGCATAGTATTCCATGGTGTATATGTGCCACATTTTCTTAATCCAGTCTGTCACTGATGGACATTTGGGTTGATTCCAAGTCTTTGCTATTGTGAATAGTGCTGCAATAAACATACGTGTGCATGTGTCTTTATAGCAGCATGATTTATAATCCTTTGGGTATATCCCCAGTAATGGGATGGCTGGGTCATATGGTACATCTAGTTCTAGATCCTTGAGGAATCGCCATACTGTTTTCCATAATGGTTGAACTAGTTTACATTCCTACCAACAGTGTAAAAGTGTTCCTATTTCTCCACATCCTCTCCAGCACCTGTTGTTTCCTGACTTTTTAATGATCGCCATTCTAACTGGTGTGAGATGGTATCTCATTGTGGTTTTGATTTGCATTTCTCTGATGGCCAGTGATGATGAGCATTTTTTCATGTGTCTGTTGGCTGTATGAATGTCCTCTTTTGAGAAATGTCTGTTCATATCCTTTGCCCACTTTTTGATGGGGTTGTTTGTTTTTTCTTGTAAATTTGAGTTCTTTGTAGGTTCTGGATATTAGCCCTTTGTTGATGAGTAGATTGCAAAAATGTTCTCCCATTCTGTAGGTTGCCTGTTCACTCTGATGGTAGTTTCTTTTGCTGTGCAGAAGCTCTTTAGTTTAATTAGATCCCATTTGTCAATTTTGGCTTTTGTTGCCGTTGCTTTTGGTGTTTTAGACATGAAGTCCTTGCCCATGCCTATGTCCTGAATGGTATTACCTAGGTTTTCTTCTAGGGTTTTTATGGTATTAGGTGTAACATTTAAGTCTCTAATCCATCTTGAATTAATTTTCGTATAAGGGGTAAGGAAAGGATCCAGTTTCAGCTTTCTACTTATGGCTAGCCAATTATCCCAGCACCATTTATTAAATAGGGAATCCTTTCCCCATTTCTTGTTTCTCTCAGGTTTGTCAAAGATCAGATGGCTGTAGATGTGTGGTATTATTTCTGAGGACTCTGTTCTGTTCCATTGGTCTATATCTCTGTTTTGGTACCAGTATCATGCTGTTTTGGTTACTGTAGCCTTGTAGTATAGTTTGAAGTCAGGTAGCGTGATGCCTCCAGCTCTGTTCTTTTGACTTAGGATTGTCTTGGAGATGCAGGCTCTTTTTTGGCTCCATATGAACTTTAAAGCAGTTTTTTCCAATTCTGTGAAGAAAGTCATTGGTAGCTTGATGGGGATGGCATTGAATCTATAAATTACCTTGGGCAGTATGGCCATTTTCACGATGTTGATTCTTCCTATCCATGAGCATGGTATGTTCTTCCATTTGTTTGTGTCCTCTTTTATTTCACTGAGCAGTGGTTTGTAGTTCTCCTTGAAGAGGTTCTTTACATCCCTTGTAAGTTGGATTCCTAGGTATTTTATTCTCTTTGAAGCAATTGTGAATGGAAGTTCATTCATGATTTGGCTCTCTGTCTGTTACCGGTGTATAAGAATGTTTGTGATTTTTGCCCATTAATTTTGTATCCTGAGACTTTGCTGAAGTTTCTTATCAGCTTAAGGAGATTTTGGGCTGAGACAATGGGGTTTTCTAAATATACAATCATGTCATCTGCAAAGAGGGACAATTTGACTTCTTCTTTTCCTAACTGAATACCCTTGATTTCTTTCTCTTGCCTGATTGCCCTAGCCAGAACTTCCAACACTATGTTGAATAGGAGTGGAGAGAGACGGCATCTCTGTCTTGTGCCAGTTTTCAAAGGGAATTTTTCCAGTTTTTGCCCATTCAGTATGATATTGGCTGTGGGTCTGTCATAAATAGCTCTTATGATTTTGAGATATGTTCCATCAATACCAAATTTATTGAGAGTTTTTAGCATGAAGGGCTGTTGAATTTTGTCAAAGGCCTTTTCTGCATCTATTGAAATAATCATGTGGTTTTTGTCTTTGGTTCTGTTTATATGCTGGATTACATTTATTGATTTGCGTATGTTGAACCAGCCTTGCCTCCCAGGGATGAAGCCAACTTGATCATGGTGGATAAGCTTCTTGATGTGCTGCTGGATCCGGTTTGCCAGTATTTTATTGAGGATTTTTGCATCGATGTTCATCAGGGATGTTGGTCTAAAATTCTCTTTTTTTGTTGTGTCTCTGCCAGGTTTTGGTATCAGGATGATGTTGGCCTCCTAAAATGAGTTAGGGAGGATTCCCTCTTTTTCTATTGATTGGAATAGTTTCAGAAGGAATGGTACCAGCTCCTCCTTGTACTTCTGGTAGAATTCAGCTGTGAATCCATCTGGTCCTGGACTTTTTTTGGTTGGTAGGCTATTAATTATTGCCTCAATTTCAGAGCCTGCTATTGGTCTATTCAGGGATTCAGCTTCTTCCTGGTTTAGTCTTGGGAGAGTGTAAGTGTCCAGGAAATTATCCATTTCTTCTAGATTTTCTGGTTTATTTGCGTAGAGGTGTTTATAGTATTCTCTGATGGTAGTTTGTATTTCTGTGGTGTCGGTGGTGATATCCCCTTTATCATTTTTTATTGCCTCTATTTGATTCTTCTCTCTTTTCTTCTTTATTAGTCTTGCTAGTGGTCTATCAATTTTGTTGATCTTTTCAAAAAACCAACTCCTGGATTCATTGATTTTTTGGAGGGTTTTTTGTGTCTCTATCTCCTTCAGTTCTGCTCTGATCTTAGTTATTTCTTGCCTTCTGCTCGCTTTTGAATGTGTTTGCTCTTGCTTCTCTAGTTCTTTTAATTGTGATGTTAGAGTGTCAATTTTAGATCTTTCCTGCTTTCTCTTGTGGGCATTTAGTGCTATAAATTTCCCTCTACACACTGCTTTAAATGTGTCCCAGAGATTCTGGTGTGTTGTATCTTTGTTCTCATTGGTTTCAAAGAACATCTTTATTTCTGCCTTCATTTCGTTGTGTACCCAGTAGTCATTCAGGAGCAGGTTATTCAGTTTCCATGTAGTTGAGCAGTTTTGATTGAGTTTCTTAGTCCTGAGTTCTCGTTTGATTGCACTGTGGTCTGAGAGACAGTTTGGTATAATTTCTGTTCTTGTACATTTGCTGAGGAGTGCTTTACTTCCAATTATGTGGTCAATTTTGGAATAAGTGTGATGTGGTGCTGAGAAGAATGTATATTCTGTTGATTTGGGGTGGAGAGTTCTGTAGATGTCTATTAGGTCTGGCAAGAGGCTTTTCAAAGGATAGCCTTCTGAAGCCTGCTATGCTAACTCTTTTCCAAATAATAAAGTAGAACGTCCTCAGACAAATGGGGCTGAAATTGTAATGTTGAATAAATTTAATTTAACTTAATAAATTCATTTAGGTTCAGCAGGACAATGAAGAATTAAAAAGGAGAGCTCCTAGGAGTGAAATAGTTTTATACTCTGACACAATATAATACCTCTAGATTTTCCCCTGTAGTGGTAATAATGGGTAATAAACAGTACCTAATGGTGGAGGACACAGCAAAATTAGGAAGACGTAATGACTTTGCAACAGTGGGTGGTGGAACAAGTTCTTTTCCAGTGAATATAATCTAAACAGTTTTGTACTGTAGCAATTTGTAGTTGTTTTTTGTAGTTAGTTTGAGAAAGGGAATTGTTGTCTTTTAATATTTTGTGAACTTGTACTAACTTTATAAGTACATAATTATTAAAGGTATATTAGAGAGAAATCAGTTCCCCAAAGTGTAAACATAGAATTCACTTTTTAAAAAAATTTCAAGCATTTAACACTGCTTAAAAGCAATAAAAATTACTTCAAAAGATATTTGACTATAGATTTCTAAACTTCCATAATTGTGTGTAATTTTTATCTTTTTTCTTTGATAGAAAATATGATTGATTTAGGTTTATGGGGCCTCAGTTGAGGCTAAAAGTTCACCTTTTGGGGCATAAGTATTTTTTTTCTTTCTCTCTTTTTTGAGACAGGGTCTCTGTCACCTGGGCTGGAGTTCAGTGGCGCCATCTCGGTGCACCACACCCTCTGCTCCCCAGGCTCAAGTGATCCTCTCACCTCAACCTCCCAAGTAGCTGGCATTACAGACACATGCCACCATGTTTGGCTATTTTTTTGTATATTTAGTAGAGACAGGGTTTTGCCCTGTTGCCCAGGCTGGTCTTGCCAAGCAATCCACCTACCTCTGCCTCCCAAAGTGCTGAAATTACAGGCACGAGCCACCATACCCGGCCAACATAAGTAATTTTTGTGTCTGTCTTAGATGCATCAGCTTTGAGACCTTGGCTTCCTAATTCCAAGATAAACCATTCCAGTTTAACATTTTCACTTGTATTTTTGCATTAAGGACAATAAATTATTCAAAAATTATGAAAGCCAACACTGAATAGAGATGCTGAAGTTGCTAAAATTAAACTCTTTGCCGACAGCACCATAGTGTAAGAGTTTGAAATATTTATTTTTCAGTCAGTGTATAAAATCCTAAATTCAAAGTTTGAAAAATAGTTGTGAAGGGAAAATTAAAGTATAACACAACATTTTGAGTAGTGGGAAAGTCAAATGTATAAAAGCTGAATACTGCCTATGAAAATTTTCAGCTATCTGAAAATTTACTTATTTAGAGAGCCGTGATCATTATAGGTAATTGTGTTTTCATGGGAAATAAAAAAGAGTGATGTTTCATACAGTAGTTGTATTCCAAGTTTCAACAGTTTTCTGCTTGTAGACCTCATGGTAGCTATTTTCAGTGTTCATTTGCCAGTTTGGCAAAAAGATGCAGGCTTTTGAATATAGCTTTTGCAGCTATTTTCTTCTCTAACTACAGTATCCTTTTTTACACTGTGAAAGCTATGTAGATCTAAAAGATATCTAAGAGGAGCCAGAATATGTTGTATTATCTCCTTGCTTACTGAGAAACCTCAGACAGCCAAACTGCCATAGATATTTTTATTACTCTCATAATACTTTTGTGTTTATGTAGCCATTTTATTTGGAATGCTGCCATGTTAAGATACTGGAATAACAGAAAAGTGAATTTTAATTCTGTAATTTATATTATAGGGAAGTTGCTTTCTCGGTTAAAGATTTTTCTCAGCTCAGGTAATTTTCAGTACCCTCTAATACTTGGAAGTTTTCCTGCAAACGGGGTATTCATGAACTTCTTCCAGAGTAAAGCCACATTGGACTTCAACTTAATATGCAGTTTGTTAAGCTAAGCCCCAAATCTCCTAAATCAGACTTCATTTTTAGCAGCATTTCAGACTAAGACCTCTTTGCTCCCTGCCAAAGGTGTGTATGTTTTGCACGTACTCCCAGTAAAAGGTCTGTCTCCTGCTCCTGGTTTTGTACTTAGGAATTCTGTGTCCCCTTCAGTTAGTACAGTCATGTGCCTCATAACAATATTTTGATCTACCACAATGGTTCCGTAAGATTATAAATGGAACTGAAAAAATTCCTAATGACCTCGTAACATCACTGTATAATTATTTTATTTTTTAAATAAATTTAATGTGGCCTAAGTGTAGAGTGTTTATATTTTATTTTTATTTTATTTTATTTTGAGACTGGGTATCACTCTGTTTCCCAGGCTGGAGTGCAGTGGCGCAGTCTCGGCTCCCTGCAACCTCCGTCTCCCTGGCTCAGGTGACCCTCCTGCCTCCGCTTCCTGAGTAGCTGAGACTATAGGCATGTGCCACCAGGCCCAGCTAATTTTTATATTTTTAGTAGAGACGGGTTTCATCATGTTGGCCAGGCTGGTCTCCATCTCCTGACCTCGTGATCCCCCCGCCTCAGCCTCCCAAAGTGCTGGGATTACAGGCATGAGCCACTGTGTCCGGCCACTTCCTTATTCTTTACTTTAGATGAATACAAGTTAACTTTTCAATATAATATTTGTGACATTTAAACTACACCTTAAGTTATGTTCATTAATGTTTACACTCAGCACAGTTTTTTTTGTTTATAACAATGCATAGAATACCTTAGATTTTAACAATCTATTTTAGTAATAGGACGAAGATAAAGAGGCATATATTGGGGAGTCAGGACGCATAAGGAACAGAGGCTATAGTGTGTTACCTATGGGGAACATAAAATTTCTCAGTTGACTCTGCCCTGATTGCCGTTACATTTCTAAAGGCCTTATTTATTTTCAGTTGGTCAATCAGATTCAGCCTTTTTATTGCAAGTCATTTTCTGAGTGAACTACACCAGTTTCATCTTACTGTAATACTTTCTAATGCTTTTATTGTTATTGTTTGTTTCCTAAATCTTTATGGACTTAAAAACTAGTTT
Organism: Macaca nemestrina; assembly: GCF_043159975.1. Taxonomy (NCBI): domain Eukaryota; kingdom Metazoa; phylum Chordata; class Mammalia; order Primates; family Cercopithecidae; genus Macaca; species Macaca nemestrina. Next base: position 71,854,375 of record NC_092128.1, read on the forward strand.
GCCAATATTTGACATCTCAGTTGTTAAAAGAATAAATGGGGGAAATTAGCATTAAGTCATTTTAATTTTTAAAAATTCATATTTTCTTAGCATTTTCTTTTCTTTTTTCATTTGTTCCTTCTTTTACCTTTCTTCATTCATTCATTTGTTCCTTCTTTCTTTCTTTTTTTTTCACATAGAGAAGTACATAATGTATTGTCCTAAATGGAACTTGTTATTTACTCATGGTCCAGCTTAAGAATTTGTAAGTGATTGCATATAGATTAGATATTTGGTACCCAAAATAGTAGTGAATAGCATTGATTTTTCTTGGAGTGGCCTTTCTACTTATTTTCCAGTGAACAACTGGTCCTTCAAGGGTTTGTGAATTTAGGACATTGTTTTTATTTTATTCAGTGACATTCTGTAGCCAAATTTAGGATAAGCTTTTTAGGTATCTAGCGTAGAAGGTAATTATTAACTTAGAACAAGCCGTGAATGTTTGGAGGTTTTATGAGTGGAGCTTTCATGGTTAAATCTTGGAGTAGAGGCTGGGTAGAATTTTTTTTTTTTTTTTTTTTTTTTTTTTTGAGACAGAGCCTCTCTCTGTTGCCCAAACTGGAGTGCAGTGGCACTATCTCGGCTCACTGCAACCTCTGCCTCCCGGGTTCAAGCGATTTCCCGCAAACTTTTGTATTTTTAGTAGATGGCTTTCACCATGTTGGCCAGGCTGATCTCAAACTCCTGACCTCAAGTGATCCACCCACATCGGCCTCCCAAAGTGTTAGGATTACAGGCGTGAGCCACTGCATCCGGCCTAGGCTGAGTGGATTTAAATGTAGTTCTTTCTAGTCCTATAATTTTTTAAATTCATACAAATTTTATACTATAAACTTTTTCATATAGAAAAGTATAAGGCGTGTTTTTATATTGGTGGACTTCGTAGTCTTAAATGGAAGATAAGGTATGTTAGATAATTTATTATGAATTGTGAAGCTCTGTGTGTATTATCAAATTTAATCTTTACAATAGCCTTCTAAAATGAATATTATTTTCTAGATGAGAAACCCTCAGTTGTTATTAAAATACTTGCCAAGTTCTAGTCTAGCTCTATCTTAAATGCTTTTTCAACTCACTAAACTATATTGCATTAATTATTCTGGCATAGGAAACAAGATCTATACATAACACTGAATTACACTGGCCAAGTTCAGAGTAGACAAAATAATAAATGAGCTATCATTTCAGAAATAGGAAATACCACTAAAAACTATGATGACCTAAAATTAACTTGAGAATGTTAAAGCTGAAGCCAAACTCTTAGGGTAGGAATCAAAGGGCTCAGCCCTACCTAGCTATACAGCTTTACCTCTGCTTATTCCCTGTGCAAATCCCCAGCTTCAGGCAAACTCATTATGCTTAAAAACACTTTGGTGATGTAGCCTTAGTTATGCAATTCCTAAGTTTGCCTTTATCCTGTCACCTATAGGAAACCATTGGAGATTTTATAGAAAGGTAATTTAATGACTACTGCTACCCCTTCACCTATAAGTTAAATATGGTCAAATCTTGAACCCTGGTGTCCCTGAAGCTGACTGTAATACCCCATGCCCTAACAGAAAGAGGCCATTTGCCTTATTTCTCTCCAAATGAGATATTTTAATGTTGGACCTGATTACCAGCATGTGTACCTTTTAGTAGAAGGTGTGCATATTGTACCTAGATTCCAGCAGCTGTTTTAAACCTTTCCTCCGCTTCCTTTGTCTCTTTTCACCATCAGGGAAATCTAGTGTAGAGGGACCAGTGGACCTTGTGATTTACATGTGGCCCAGCTTAATAATTTGAGTTAAGAGATTGCATAGAGGTTCGATGTTTGGTGCCAAAAATCATAGTAAATAACATTGATTTTTCTTGGAGTGGCCTTTCTATTTATTTTCTAGAGGACAGCTGGTCTTTCAAGGGTTTGTGAATTTAGGATATTATCCTTATTTTATTCCATTTGTTGCTTTATTTTTTTGGGTGACTAATAACCCATACCGCTGTGTGTACATCTTTAAGGGTTTCTTTGAGAAAACACTATTTAAAATATATCCAGAATCCAAACAACTTCTCAACACCTGTGTTGCTACAGTCCTGGTACAAGAACCTATCAGCTGTTGCCTGGTTTACCCTAGTAACCTGCAAATTGGCCTTCCTGTTTCTATTCATGCTTTCCTACAGTCTCTTCCCAAAACACAGGACCTAGAATTGTTTTCACCTTTTTATTTTTAAGTACTTTTAGACTTATGGAAAGGTTGCAAAAATAGTACAGAGAGTTTCTGTATGCCCTTCACCCTCATGTTAACACCTTGCATTAACCGTAGTTATCAAAAGTAAGGAATTAACATTGGTACAGTACTACTAACTAAACTATTTACTGTGTTTAGATTTCACCAGTTTCCCATTAATGTCATTTTATCCATTTCAGAATCCAGTCTGGGGCCCTATATGGCATTTAGTTTTCTTTCTCCTTAGCCTCCTTTAAACTGTGAACAGTTGTGCTGTCTTGTTTTGATGTCCTTGACGCTTTTGAAGAGTACTAGCCAGTTATTTGTAGAACATCTCTCAACTTGAGTTTCTGTGATATTTTCTCATATTGGGTGGATGTTACAAATTTTTTCACAAGAGTACTACGGAACTTATGTGCCTTTTTTAGTGCATCAGGTTGGGGTACAGGATGTCAATAGGTTACAGGTGGTGTTTTCTGGTCAGAGTATTATCTCCTGTGCTTCTCCACTGTGAATTGCTGTTTTTTACATTCTAATTTTGAAATATCTTGGGGGAGATGCTTTGAGTCCATGCAAATATCATGTTTCTTCTCAAACTTCTGTCCACGAATTTTTAAATTCATCTAGTGCAGTAAGGCAAGAAAAATAAACTGAAGACATGCAGATATAAAAGGAAAAAAAAAAGGCCAGGCGCAGTGGCTCACACCTGTAATCCCAGCACTTTGGGAGGCCAAGGTGGGCAGATCATGAGGTTAGGAGACCGAGACCATCCTGGCTAACACGGTGAAACCCCGTCTCTATGAAAAATACAAAAAAATTAGCCAGGCATGGCTGCATGCACCTTTAGTCCCAGCTACTCGGGAGGCTGAAGCAGGAGAATGGCCTGAACCTGGGAGATGGAGCTTGCAGTGAGCCGAGATTGCACTACTGCACTCCAGACTGGGCGACAGAGCAAGACTCCGTCTCAAAAAAAAAAAAAAGGGAGGGGGGGAAACTGCCACCATTCATGGATAATACAAATCTACTTTAGACAATCCCAAAAAATCCATGAAAAAGAAAAAACCTAGAACTAATAAGTGAATTTATTACATTTTCAGAATATGGGGTCAATATACAAATTCAATTGTATTTCTGTGTTCTAGATATGAACTCTTGGCATTTGACATTTTCTAAAGCACCATTCATGATAGCACCCCCAAAAAAGAAATACTTAGGTATAAATCTAACAAATATGTGTACCATTTGTATGATACAAACTACAGAACTGTCATTGAAAATCAATTACAGAAGACATAAATAGAAATACCTTGTTCATGGATTAGGAGACTTAGTATTGTTAAAATGTTTGTTCTCCCAGTAATCAAGACAATATAGTATTGCTAAAAAGAGAGACACACAGAAAAATAGAACACAGTCAATTGGCTTTTTACGAAGCTACAAAGGCAACTCAATGGAGAAGGGAAAATCTTTTCAACAAATGGTGCTGGAACTATTGGATGTCTATATGCAAAACACCTTACATACAAATTTGCTCAAAGTGAAATATTTGCAAATTACATTTCTAACAAAGGACTTTTTATAGCATCTATTTGGATCTCAAATTCAATAATATTTCATCTTAAAAATGGGCAAAAGATTATTTAAACAGACACTACAAATCAAGATGTATGCATGGCAGATAAGCATGAAACCATGTTCAACATCATTCATCATTAGGGAAATGAAAATGAAAACCACTGTACAATACTGCTACACATCCATTGTAATGGCTACCAAAAAAGAAAAAAAAATCCCACTAACTAGAAACTGACAATTCTAAATACTGACCAGGGTTCAGAATAACTCTGAATGCTCTGAATCCTGGTACATTTGCTCTGAAAACCAATTTGGTGGTTTCTTATAAAGTTAAACATGTGACTTAGTACATATCCCAGCAGTTCCACTCTTGGATATTTACTCAAGAAAATTAAAATTTATGTTCATTTAAAGCCTATATATGAATGTTATGGCAGCCTTAATAATTGCCCCAGCTGGAAACAACCAAGTTATCCTTCAATAAGTGAATGATTAAACCACTAGTGGTATACCCATACAGTGGAATACTATTCAGTAATAATAAGGGTTGAACTATTGATTTATGTATCAACATGGATAAATCTTAAATGCCTTTTGCTGAAAATATTAAGCAAGAGCCAAGAAAGATCAAGCTCAAAAACCTGCACACAGAATAAATCAAAGCCTTACAGTGTTCATATGTGTATCCCCACTGAAATATAAACTTCATGAATGTAGTGATTTTTATCCGTTTTTTCATTTGTATTTGTTGACTGAAGAAAGTAGATATTAATACTGCTGGTTTACATTTGAGGAAACATCTCAAAGAGGTTAAGTTACTTGGTAAACTAGATAACAAGCTGACTCCTACCACACTGCTTCTCACCGTCACATTTCTGGCTGCTACTTTTGGCTTAGCATAGTTTCAAAATTAGTCCATGGTTCTAAACTCTGACATGCATTATAATCAACTGAGAAGCTTTTACATTTCCCACTCTGGCCTCGTGCCCCTTAAGACCAGTTGAAATCATCTCCTCAGGTGATTCTGATGCACAGTGACAAAATTACCATTGGTCAATAAATGCATGTTGACTGGGTGAATGAACAGGTTGAGAGCTTAGTATTTTATCTGCCCACATGCTTTTTGTCCACTGACTTTTCTTTTTTCTGCTGTCTTGTTTTCTTTCTTTACCTTACCCTTTGAAAGTTAAGTCTGGCTCTATCACCCAGGCTGGAGTACAGTAGCACTATCTCGGCTCACTGCAACTTCCGCCTCTTGGGCTCAAGCCATTCTTCCACCTCAGCCTCTCAAGTAGCTGGGACTACAGGGGCACACCACCACACCTGGCTAATTTTTGTATTTTTTGTAGAAACAGAGTTTTGCCATGTTTGCCAGGCTGTCTTGAACTCCTGGGCTCAAGCAATCCTCCTGCCTCAGCCTCCCGAAGTTCTGGAATTACAGGCGTAAGCCACTGTGCCCAGCCCATCCTCTCCTTTTCTTGAAGTATTATTACAGTAACCATTAGAGCATTTCTTTGGAATTTGAGCTTCCTGGAATCTTAGAAACTCATCTGTTTGATTTCAGCCTGCAGTGGGATGGGGTTGTGTGGGGACCTGCTGCCTGAACTTCTACCTGTTTCTCTACTGGCTAAAGAGTTTAGTTATAGATTTAAGGTTGTTGTTATCAGTAGTGCAGATAATTGCAGAAGACTAAATTGTGTATGTGTATGAAAGTGTGTGTGTGTGTGTGTGTGTGTGTGTGTGTGTGTGTGTGTATTGGGACCTGCTGCCTGAATGAACTTTCTGCTTGTTTCTCTACTGGCTAAAGAGTTTAGTTGTAGATTTAAGGTTGTTATTATCAATAGTGCAGATAACTGCAGAAGACTAAATTGAGTATGAGTGTGTGTGTGACCCATATCCAGTTAAAATGAAAAATGGAAGTCAGTTATATACTTCTATATAGTTACTATTTTTACTAAAAATATTTTTATGGGAACAGTTGAATTAGGATTTGGTTATTTATTTCTGAAGAACTTCATCTTCTGTAAAAGATTTCTAGAAGTAGTTTGTTAATTTAAGTACCGTTGAGTTTTTGTTACAGATTATTAACCTATCAATGGTGCATTTGGGAGACAGAGATTTGAAGCTAGAATATACACTTATTTGTGGGAGTTGAAAGTCAAAATAATTGAAGCCATGGAGATAGAAAGTAGAAGAATGGTTACCGGAGGCTAGGAAGGGTTGTTGTGCGGTGAAGGGGAACTGGGGATGGTTGATGGGTACAAAAAAAAATAGAGTGACTAAGATCTTGCTATCACAGTAGAGTGATTATAGAATTTATTGTACATTTAAAAATAACTATAAGAATATAATTGGGCTAGGTGCAGTGGCTCACACCTGTAATCTCAGCATTTTGGGAGGCCGAGGTGATAGATCACCTCAAGTCAGGAGTTCAAGACCAGCCTGGCCAAAATGGCGAAACCCTGTCTCCACTAAAAATACAAAAATTAGTCGGTTGTGGTGGTGTATGCCTGTAGTTCCAGCTACTCGGGAGTCTGAGGCATGAGAATCGCTTGAACTTGGAAGGCGGAGGTTGCAGTGAGCTGGGATTGCACTGCTCCACTTCAATTTGGGCAACAGAGCAAGATCCCGTCTCAAAAAAAAAAAAAAAAAAGAGTATAATTGGTTTGTTTTGTTTGTAACATAAAGGACAAATGCTTGAGGTGGTAGATACCCCATTTACCCTGGTGTGATTATTATGCATTGCATGCCTGTTTCAAAATATCTCATGTACTCCTTAAATATATACACCTACTATGTATCCACAAAAGTAAAAATTTTTAAAAAGAAAGCTAGAGTTATAAAGGCATTCACAATTAAAAGTTAATCAGAAATTAAGTAAAACTTTCTGGAGTCCATCCACAGGCTACGTTTTTTTCTTTTTTTTTTTTTTTTGAGACTGAGTCTCACACTGTGGCCCGGGCTGGAGTGCAGTGGCATGATCTCAGCTCACTGCAAGCTCCACCTCCCAAGTTCAACTGATTCTCCTGCCGCAGCTTCCTGAGTAGCGGGTATTACAGGCACCCACCACCACACCCGGCTAATTTTTTGTATTTTTAGTAGAGACAGGGTTTTACTGTGTTGGCCAGGCTGGTCTGGAATGCCTTGACCTCATGGTCCACTTGCCTCAGGCTCCCAAAGTGCTGGGATTATAGGCGTGAGCCACCGCGCCCAACCCAGGCTACATTTTTCTTCTTCTCATTAAATACTTATCAAGTGCTGTGCTTTACTACTCAAAGATGATGAAACTTTGCCCCAGTTTTCCTGTAAAGAATTAGAAGCCCAAAATAAGGAATTCTTTTCGCCTCTTTGGTACTCCAATGCTTGCCTCATGAAGCTCTATACATAGACATATTTTGGAGTTCCAGAAATATTACTTGAGATTTTGATTCAAACAAAGAGAGAACAATCACCTCAGGCAATAATAGCTGTGGCTAGGGAAAAGGATACATGTGGCAAATTTCTAGGCAAGGTTTGTGAAGATAAATCTGAGGGAAATTGAGCTGTGACCATTTAAATGATTTATTTCTTAGTGACTTTCAGGCTCATCGATCAAAATTTTAAAATAACTGAAAGCCACAAAATGACTTCTCAATGCCATTATCCTTTTCAACTAACAGTAATATTTAATGCACATTTAGAGTATTATTGATTTTTTTTAAAACTTGTTACTTTAAATGAGTACCCCATAACATTACTTTCTTAGATATTTATTTTTTTACTTCTTAAATACAAATTATTTTTCTTATAGAATATTTCACTAAAGTGCTAGTGTAAATCTCAGAAAATGTGCTATTTATTAATCTAATCCAGAACTCTGAAAATGTTTATAATTTGAGTTGTATTCTATCAAGGACCAAAACAACTGAAAGTTTCCAAATAGTAGCTGTATTATATTGTATATAGTGTAAGAGAGAACGATTTGCTCCTCTTATTCAAGATGAAACAATAAAAGTGTAATATTTTAGGCTAAAGGTTTAGCAACCCTCTGAAAAATTAAATAAAAACTTAATTATGTCCTATGATCCAATTAATGTATACACGTTTATGTTGTGTATATGCATACGTATTTTATGCACACAAACACACACATACACATTTAAATAGCGTGGTTGTGTATCAGAATGCTACCAGTGGTTTTCTTGCAGTAAACCATGAGCTTTTAAATTCTTTGTTCATATATTCAAAAAGTTCACTGTATGTATGTATTTGCATATTTAAAACTAAAAAATCAATAGTAAAGAACCCTTAAAAAACCCAAATGGTGATCTCATTACATGTAGTAGTGGGCCAGCAACTGTGCTGCTATAGTAAGTAGGTAGTTAATGCCTACCTCCAGAATAGGCTTGACAGACATCTTGCCCTGATATTTAGCTTCAGGGCTCCAGAAGCCTTTTATAGAGTGGTGTCTGCATGTTGAAAATCATATGAAGAGCTTAAATACCTGTGTCTGGGTGCTTTCCCTAGAGACTCTGATTTTTGTTATGAGATGTAGTTTGGTCAGTAGGACTCTGAAGTTCCCCAGGTTATTATAAGATACAACCAAGGTTGAGAACTACCCTATACAAAGCCTATGTTGAACGCTGTGCATGTTATTTTCACCTGTGTTTGTTGTTGTTATTGTTGTTGTTTGTTTTGAGATGAGATCTGCTATGTTCCCCAAACTGGTTTCGAACTCCTGGGTTCAGGTGATACTCCTGCCTCATCCTCTTGAGTAACTGAGATTATAGGCATGTGCCACCACACCCTTCACCTGTTTTTTAAAGCTATGTTTTAGTGTCCAGCGTCCCACTGAATTAATAGAGTAACATGAAAGACTGTTGTATTCTCTGCCTCTAAGTTTTCCTCCCTCTATTCTTTCTTCTACATTGTCACAATAATTTTCTAAAGCATGAAATAATTGTGTCATTGCCCTGCATGAAAGCCTTTAATTATCTGTTCTTTTCAGGTTAAAGTGTAAGTTCCTTATCTGGTCCCAACCTATTTTTTGTTTTATCTCTTGTTAGTCTAATGCTAGAGATGCAGAACTCTGTTCATACTTAACTGTTCCTTCTGTAGGCCTTTTTTTTCATACCTGCCTTTGCATATGCTGTTTTCTTTGTCACTCGTTTTCATCATAGCTCAAGAATAGATCCAGAAACAACATTTATTGGAATAGAATGAAACTAGCATTTATTGGACTCATTAACTAAGGACTGTACTAGGTACTTTAAGTAACTCTTATAATCCTCATAGCCATACCTAAGAAATGGTCATTTTCCATGCTGTACAGATGGGAATCTGAGGCTTTTAGGGGATGAATAACTTGCTTAAAATTACACAACTAGTTGTAGGCAAATATGGTATTTTGAACTTCATGTCCAGTGTTTGTTTCTATGGCCTTCCCCCACCCACTTCACATTGCTTCAGTAGTAAATAAATTAGCAATCACATTGCCCATGTGATGATTATCATAACCTCTTTCCAAAAATGGTATGCATAAACATTTGATATTTTCATACTTGTTTTGAATTCTGTACAGCAGAAAGAAATAAATTTAATAGTCTTAAATGGTAGAATAATCACAGTGTTGTTCTGTGTATAATCAGTTTTAGTACTTTTTTGTGATGATCTGAGTATCATTGAATTGTGTATTCCTGTATGTTTACATTTTAAGTCTTTTCTGTGATGTCCTCATAAAATACTGAGCACTTTCACTTTTCCTTTACTGCATTTTAACGCCTCTTCTGCAGTTCTTGTTTGGGCAAAATTTCCTACATTTTTCACTATCCCACAAATTGGCTGAGTAAGATTTATACATAATTTATACAGAAATTAAAGTGTTTTCAACCATAAAATTCAGTCAAGCTCATTTTCTGCCCATGTGAAGAGGAAAATTGAAAAGTTACATATGTAGATAATTTTTGTAATCCAAAGGACAGCCTGTGAAACCTTAACAGTCTCTGTGTGGGAAAGTGTTACAGTTTAACAAGAAGTTAATTTGGACAGTGTTAAAACTTTGAGATTTTTTTGGCTGTTAAGATAAATTTGGTAAAATGTAATATAGTTGGTTCCCTTATTAATGATTCCCAGATTTTTTTTAGTGTTCCTAATTGTGTTATTCTTTTGTGATTATTGTTTTACATCTAATTTGAATAACTTTTCCTTCATTAGAATGTGAAAGATGTTGCAGAAGTGTTCCAGAAGTGGCTGAAGATAGAAGGAAAGAAGTGCCACTGCCTATCAGAAAAAACAAAACAAAACAAAACAAAACATGGGAAATACAACCACCAAATTCCGTAAAGCACTCATCAATGGTGATGAAAACCTGGCCTGCCAAATATATGAAAACAATCCTCAGCTAAAAGAATCTCTTGATCCAAATACATCTTATGGGGAGCCCTACCAGCACAATACTCCATTACATTATGCTGCTAGACATGGAATGAATAAAATTTTAGGGTAAGTATTACTATAAACTAATTGGTATTAGGGTATTACCGTAAATTAATTGGTAACAAAGTGGTGAAAGAAAAAAGAACTATGATTTTTGAAAATACAGACATACACAGACACAATATATATACAAACACGTGCATGTAATATGGTCTTGTAGTGAATTAAACTTTCTAAAACCAAATATACCTAAATATTTGATATGATTTTCTTTATTATGATTTAGTAAAATTTTCTTTATTATATCTGAATTAGTCCAAAGCTTTTAATAGTGAGGTAGGTTCATGTGTTCTTGTTAGTATAAATATACTTTGATCCTCAATGTTTCATAGTATGAATTCTTGGTAATAATGTATTTAATTTATAACATTTCAATTCTAGAACAGTACTTGTCAGCTGTCAAAGAAATGCAGAGAATGGTGCCAAAGGCAAAGTTCTAAACTCTGATTAGCTATTTTTAGTTAAAAAAATGGGTGCATTTGCCTTTTCTAGTCATGATCAGTTTGAATTTCCTTTCTTTTAATGGGATTCAGTTATTTGAAAAGACGTTTCTAAAATCCAAACATTTTCTTAAAACTGAAAATACTAAGAAACTTTAAAAAATATCTATTCAACAAGAAAGCTTTAGTGACATAGCAAATCTATTTATATGAAGATTCTTACCTGATCACATGGGAATTACATTTGATATTTACTAGCTTATAAAATAAAAGGAACAAAGAATAGAACAGTAATTACAAAGCAAGGTTAATTTTTTTAGAAGTAGATTATGCAGGTATAGAAGTCTGATGCTAGAAGGGAACGGAAAAAAATGCTTATTTTCTTATGGAGTGAAATATAATTCTAGAACTAGTATTCAAAGCTTTTTTGAACTTGATAAAAAAAAACTTAATATTCAGCCTTTTTCGTATTTCTTCCATGTACAAATTCTTGTTCCAATTAAGCTGCTTTTTTTGCTATCTCCAAAACATGCCATGAGGTTTCTGTCTGCCATGTTCATACTGCTCTCTTGGCCAGGAGTATCCCCCTCTTTCTCACTCCTCTCACTTTTTCCTTTCTTACCTATTTTTTTTTTTTAATAGAAACAGGGTCTTGCTCTATATATCACTCAGGCTGGAGTGTAGTGGTGTGATCATAATTTGCTGTAACCTCAAACTTTTAGACTCAAGCTATCCTTCTACCTCAGCTTCCCAAGTAGCTAGGACTACAGGCATGGGCCACCATAGCCAGCTAATATTTTGTGTATTTTTTGTAGATCTGGGATCTTGCTGTGTTGCCCAGTCTAGTCTTGTACTCCTAGCCTCAAGCCGTCCTCTCACTTGGCCTCCCAAAGGGTCTTTTTTATCTAAATTTTGCTCTTCAAGATCTTATGTGTGCCTCATCTATCTACTTAGGTTGTCATAACCCATAGGAACCTCTGTCTTTTTTAAAAAACTTTTATGGCTCTTTATCATTTGTTTGTCTGCCTCACATATTTGCTGTACATTACCTATTATGTTTTACAATTTTGTATAGCTTCTCTCTGCCTACCTATATTAACAACTTCTTTTAAGATACTTCTTTGTACTTCTAGCATCTAGCATAGTATTTTACACAGAGTAAGTAGAAGTTCTATAAAATCATTACACAAAGAAATATTTTTATTAGGATTTATGAATGAGAAAAATTTCATAAATAATTTAGATCATCCAGGCCTATGACTTTATTAGGTTTATCTTGATTTTTATAGGTATTTCTTTTCTCGTTTTTTTGCTTTTATCTTTCATTTTTATTTCTCTAAAAATAGATACTTAGAAGCCACCTCCAGCTTAGCTTGTTTAAAATTTTATATTTTCCCTCCCAAAACTGGGCCTTCCCCCGTTAATGACACCAGCATATTATGCTGATGTAATAATGGCAAATGTTTATTGAGGGCTTACTGTTTAATGGAGCTATTAACAGTGCTGTACATGCATTATCTGAATCCTCATTACAATTTTATGAGGTAGTTTATTGTCTGTACTTTGTAGGTGAGAAAACTGAAGCACAGTAAGGTCTCACAACTTGTAACTGGCAAAGCTTGTTGCCCAGGTAGACGACTGTAAGCTTTGGGCTCTTAACCACTGTACTGACAGCCTCTTATTTCTATAGTCATATCAGCTATGTGTCAGGGCTGCCCGTCACTCATTAGCAAAGCAAATTACTTAGTCACTCTGGACTGCAGTTTTCTTATCCGTATAATGGATACTTACCTCACAGAACTTGCAGGACAATTAAGCAGTTAGTGTGTTAGATGTCTATTATGCTGCCTAACATACAATATACACTTGCTAATGTTTATTACTTCTCACCGCTATAATCCTTACTATCTTTAAATCATCCTTGATTTACTCTTCTCCTTTACTACCATGCTACTAAGTTCACTAAGTCTCACTCTTGGATTTACTTCTTTCCATTCCTTTTACCCTAAACTTAGTTCACTCTTAATCATGCCCTGCTCCTAATACTTAAAAGTATCTGGCCTCTAAATGGTATTTTTTACAAGTCTTTTCCTCTTATAGTCTAATGTCCAGATTAATTTTACTAAAGTGTATGCTTTCAGTGTTCTTTTTGTCTTGAGAAAGTTATAATACCTTGTTTTCTACATTATATTCTATTTGGCTTTCAAAATTCTCTTTACTTCTGCTTTCATTCTACTCAGTAAGCCTGTTCTCTTGTTACTTTCTAACATGATCTTGCCATTCAAACTGGTTGATTGACTTCCCCCTTGCTTTTCCCCTTTTTAAGAATGCTACCCACTTAGCTTCATTCCAGTTGTTTCTGGATTCTCAAATGGCTTCTCTCTTCTCTAATTACCTGTCCTTTAAGTCCTCACTCAGTTTCTGCCGTATTTGTGAATTCATCCCCAACTACTCTGACCTGCAGTATTTCTGTTCTCTGAAATTCCTACAATTTACATTTAAAATCATATTATTATTATTATTACTAAACTCATCTCTGCTAGAATGTAAATGTTATAAATACAGTGCTAGATACCTAGTTTGTTCTCAATAGATTGTGGATTACTAATCTATTAAGGCTTTTTAACATGACCTTTTTGTATTGTTTTATTTAAGTTGAACATTTTAAGTGAAATTATAAAACTTGATATATTACAAAACTCCTAATATTGGATACTTCAGTAATATTTAATATCAAATATTATATATGATTGATTAAAACATTTATAATACCAATATAAAATGTATTTAAATATTGTTATTACTAAGATAATGTGTGTATTTTAACATAAACCAAATAGTAAAATACTTTTTAACCCTTTATAGTAGAGTTTACAAATATACTTTATGTAAGTGGAAAACATTATATAAGAAAGTCATTTAGTACAGTGATTCTTAAAATATGTTCTGAGGACTCCTGGATCCTGAGATTCTTTCAAAGAGTACATGAAGTCAAAACTATTTTTATAATTATACCAAGATACTATTTGCCTTTTTAAGTGTGTTGGCATTTGTAGTGGTAGTGCAAAGAATAGAGTATAAAAATGCTGGCACCTTTAAGGTGAATGAAGGTAGTTGCACCAAACTGTATTAGTAATCATTGTATTCATCACTGTTAGGCACTTGCAGTTTAAAAAAAAAAAAAGGCAGTTTCCCCTAAAAAAATCTTCAATTAAAACAGTCAAATTAATTTTAATTAATCTCCATCCTTAAGTAACACATCTTTTTAATATTCTGTGACAACTTCAAAGTATACATAAAACACTTCTGCTACATAGCAAAATACGACAATGACTCTGAGGAAACGCACCTGTGCTGTTGTTTGAATTGTGAGTTAACTGCGTACTTTTTTAATGGAACACCATTTTACAACTAGCAACAACAAGAAAACAATGGTTGTTCAGACTTGGGTACTTAGCTAACATTTTCTTGAAGATGAATTGAGTCTGTCAATTCAGGGACAACTACTGCCCGTTATTTGTTGCTAATGATAAAATTTGAGCTTTCAAGTGATTATTAAAATCCAGGAAAACTTGTATTCACTACCTTCAGCTCAACAACTTCTCAACACAGACTTTTCTGATAAAATTGACGATTATAGCTTTTTATATTATTTAATGAAATGTGACATCTGGAAGATCTGCATAACCCAGTGAATCAATATTTTTGAGAAGATCAGTGTATGATTTTTTAAAATTATGTATGGTTGAAAAATACATTCAAAATGTAAGATAGACCAATGGACTTTAATGTAACAGTACAAAAAAGACATTGATATCATTTCAGATACTACATTGCAACTAATCTTTGAGAAATTACTGATGTTGAATTTTTGATACAGTATCAAATATGAATATTCACTATTATCTGAGACAGATATTTAAAAACATTTCTCCCTTTCCTAACTATATAAAGGCTGGATTTTCTTTATATAGTTAAACCAAAACAATACATTACAACAGATGGAATCCTGTGGTAATCCAGCTGTCTTCCATTAGACTAGACATTAAAAGAGATTTGTAAATATGTAAAACAATGCCACTCTTTTCACTTAATTTTTAAAAATATAGTTATTTTTATTTTAAAATGTTGTGTTAATGTATAATGGGTTTATTTTTTAAATTAATGTATAACCCATACAAACAAAAACTCTTAGGAACCTACAGTAATTTTTTTTTTTTTTTTCTGAGACAGGGTCTTGCTCTGTTGCCCAGGCTGGAGTGCAGTGACACAATCACAGCTCACTGCAGCCCTGACCTCAGGCTCAAGCAATTTTCCTGCCTCAGCCTCCCAAGTAGCTGGGACTACAGGCGTGTGCCACTATGTCTGGCCAATTTTTTTTTTTTTTTTTTTTTTTTTTTGTAGAGATGGAATTTTGCCATGTTGGCAGGCAGATCTTGAACTCCTGAGCTCGAGTAGTCCGCCCTTCCTCGGCTTCCCAAAGTGCTGGGACTACAGGCATGAGCCACCACGCCTGGCCAGTAATTTTTAAAATTGTATAAGGGTCTTGTAACCTAAAATATTTTAAGAACTGCTGATCTGGTTCCTCCAAGCAGAAATATATCTGTCTATCCCTGTCATAAGGTTATCATTTTATTGAATGAGTATTTAAAGACCTACAGGAAATACGATTGTATATTCTCTTTTACTTACCAGTTTGGGTTACTTTTATGATACTTAACTTTATACTTATGTTTTTACAACTTCTACCAAAAGTTTTCGGATATTTTCTTTTTTTTTTTCTGGTTTGAAGAACAATGGCTCATAATTTTTTAATTAAAGCTTTTAACATATTAAGCTAGAAACAGAAATTACCTTATTGTTCTCATTTCCCAAGAATAAACAACCCTAATTCTTTAATCATATATTCTTTGTCTTTGGAAATTCATTTAGATAGTACAGAGAGAATCACAAATCAATTTTTTTCCAGGTTTATTTAGGTATAATTGATACATTTAAGGTATACAATATGATGTTTTGAATATATATGTATACATTGTGAACTGATTACCACAGTCAAGCTACTTAACATATTTATCTCCTCAAATAGTTTTTCTGTGTGGTGAAAATACTTAAATTATACTTTTGTAGCAAATTTCAAGTATATAATATATAATTATTAACTATAGTTACCATGCTGTTTATTAGGTCTCCAGAACTTAATTCATCTTCTAACTGAAAATGTGTACGCTTTGACAAACATCTCCCCATTTTCTTTACCCCTGACCCTGGTTAACCACCATTCTAGCCTCTGTTCCTGAGTTCAACTTTTTAAAATTCTGCATAGAAGTGAGATCTTGCACTCATTTGTGTTTCTGTGTATAATGCATTTCACTTAGCAAAATGTCCTCCAGGTTCATCTATGTCGAAAATGGCAGGATTTCCTTCTTTTTTAAGACTGAATAATATATCATTGTGTATATGCCACATACTCTTTATCCATTCACCCATTTATGGATATTTAGGTTGTTTCTGTATCTTATCTATTATAAATAATGCTGTAGTGAACATGGGAGTACTGATACCTCTTCCAAGTTTGTGATTTTATTTCCTTGAATATATACCCAGAAGTAAGATTCCTGGATCATATGGTAGTTCTGTTTTTAATATTTTGCTCAACTTCCATACTGTTTTCCATATGGTTGTACCAATTTACATTTTCATGAGCAGTGTACCAGGTTTCCCTTCTTTGCACATTTTGCCATCACTTACCTTTTGCCTTTTTGATAATTGCCATGCGAACAGGTATGAGGTGATATTTCACTGTGATTTTGATTTGCATTTCCGTGATTATTAGTGATGTTGAACATTTTTTATATGACTGTTGGTCATTTGTATATCTTGTTTGGAAAATTATTTAGGTCCTTTGCCCATTTTTTAATTGAGTTATTTGTTTTGTGTTATTGCATTTTATGAGTTCTTTACAGTTTTTATTCATTTTTCAGGTGTATGGTTTGCAAATATATTCTCCAGTTCTACAGGTTGCCTTTTCATTTTGCCAGATTATTATTTTAAATAATTAATTGATTTTGTTATAAGAAATTAACTCTTTTATACTTTTACATCATGTCAAATAAGGATAAATAGCATTTACTTATCAGCATTAAGTAAAATAACTTTTATTTAATTATTTTTGTTTTAGATAGGTTAAAATGTTGTGCTATATTTAATCCTACTTTACTATCTCACAAGTTGATGACTATTACTTTCTCATGCTGCCTCATATAATCTGGGATGCCTTTCTGAGACTTCAGTGTAGACTCTAGCTGAGCTTGGCTAGATTCCTTTTTTGTTTTGTTTTGAGACGGAGTCTCACTCTGTCACTCAGGCTGGAGTGCAGTGGCATGATCTTGACTCACTGCAACTTCTGCGTCCTGGGTTCAAGCAGTTCTCCTGACCCAGCCTCCCAAGTAGCTGGGATTACAGGCGCCTGCCACCACACCTGGCTAATTTTTGTATTTTTAATAGAGATGGAGTTTCACTATGTTGGCCAGGCTGGTCTGGAACTCCTGACCTCAAGTGATCCACTCACCTCAGCCTCCCAAAGTGTTGGGATTACAGGCATGAGCCACTGCATCCAGCCTAGATTCCTAATATATGACGTATATATGTAAGCAAAGGTAGATATTCCTAGTCACGGACCTTTTAGCTATAAAGCAAAGCACCCATTTGGAATAAGACCTTGATTTTATTCCTATTTCCTTTAGCTATATGGTATCTGCAATAGCAGGCATCACTTTCTTCCTTTCTTAGGTAGAATAATATGGTAATAGATGCCCCTTTGTATCTCTCTCTCTGAACCCACATGCTGTGTGTTTATATTATATTATATCACAATTACACTGCCTCTTTTGTGGGAAACTAAATCCATACTCGTAGCTACTGCTTAACATATAAAAAAGCCATGGACTTGGAGTTAGTGTGTTCTAATTTGGATATATAATTCATGAGTTGTATCTTCTACAAAACAGCCTCTTTTGCTTATTTGGAAATAAAAGGGGCTTGTCTTTTGGTATAAATAAAATAGAAAATATTTATTAGAGCCTGTCTTTATTAGAGCACATGTTAATATCAAAGTCTGTAGCTTTGAGGATTAGTTAACATAGAGTTTCCAGTTATTGATTTCTACTTTTTGACTGTTTTATATTTTAGGAGCTAAGTTATTTTCAGTAAGTTGAAATACAGGTCTCCTCTCCCCAACTCCCCTTATCTTGCATGCAAACCCCATAAGAGCAGAGACTTTATCTGTTTTCTTTACAATATCCCTAACTTCTAGAATAGTACCTAGCCAATAATGAGTGCTCAGTCAATGTTGCATGAAAGAGGATATTTCAGAGGAACTGAAGGTTTAAGTATATATGTCTGGTGGAATAAAAAGAGTTATTGCAAGAAATTGAGGTTCTGGGAGAATAGACAGTTACTTCAGAGAGAGTTCAGTTGAGTATGAGTGCAAGAGAAAGAGGCCTATAAGATGTGAGAATATGGTATGGGGTCAGATGAGAAGTCATATAGGATGATAGAGCATTAAGAATTATCACAGAAGTAACACAAATCGAGCATTTCTTATTCAAAATGAGTGGGACTAGATTGTTTCAGATTTCAGATTTCTTTGGATTTTGAATATTTGCATTACACTTACCTAGTTGAGCATCCCACATGCAAAAATTTGAAATCTAAACGCTCAAATGAGCATTTTCTTTGAGAGTCACATTGGCACTCAAAACATTTCAGATTTTGAAGCGTTTCAGATTTCTGGATTAGGGATACTCAATCTATAGTAGAAACCCTTTGAGGGAAATCTGTGATTCTGCCACTACTGCCTGTCATTTGGGTTCTGGTCATACTTCCCAATTTACAAAGTGTATTCACATAAACCATTGAAAGAGAAATGGCTTTCAGAGTGGATGGACTCTCTGAAAGAAGAGAATGTGTGTGGAGAAGAACATGGGGGTTAAGAACTGAAACTTACTTCCAGTAATGGGGTAGGAATTAGAGCCATCATCATGGGTAAAAGAGAAGTTGTACTGAAAAAAATTAAGAGGATTATTGAAAAAGTGTGATTATGGAAGCCAAGGTAATAGAAAGGTCAAGAGGTGAATGAAGCAATTGACAATTTAAAGTGTAGAACAAAAATTAAGGACAATGATGAATAATTTAGCTCTTAGGAAATTGCTGGTTACATGAGAGAGTGAAACTTCCATGTAGTGATAAGAATAGGGTCATATTGAAGTGGAGAATGAATGTAGGAGAAATAGAGGTAACAGCTATAAACTGGCTGCTTGAGAATTAACAGTGAAAGAATCTAGAAAAAACACGTGGCTCCTGGATGGGTTATTAGGGTCACATGAAAGGGATGGATTTTTTTCCCCAGGTTAATGTTTTCCCTACCCCACCTTCCTGTTAATTATCTCCTATCCCTGTTCCAGAATTAACTTCATATGCTAGTAGTTAAAAAAAAAAAAATCCTTAACTACTACCATAGTTACAGAACGGGGTCTAAAACATACATATCAATTTTGTACTCATTATTCTATTTATACATTTATGTAAATTTAAGAAGAGTCTCCTATGAATTTAAACAGATGAGAGGAATCAATAAAATTATTCAATTTATTAAATAGTTCTAGCATGGAATATTTATGCAGATATCCTACTGTGTCTAATAATTTGAGACTCTTTCTTGAGTAAATATGTATAAAGAAGTTATTTTAATACTTTTACTTCAGAATAATACACTCTGTGTGTTTGGTTTGATTAATGAGCCTGGCAGATTGGCAAGAGAGTGTCTCATTCTCTTCTCTATATGGGGAGGATCTAGAGACATTTAATACTAGAGAGAGTGAGATTGGTCCTTCCATATCAACTGACATCCTCTGAATTTACCTTAAATTTCTTTGTGATAAGAACCTGAACTCTCCTGAGCTAAATAAGAGAATAATTGATATATTGGAAATGGGGTAAGAAAGGCTAGATAAATGTGATTATGTACAGGGTATTTACAGAATCGGAATTAACTTTAATAATTTCTTTCTTAATTAAATTTTTAAGAAAGTGAAATCTTTTTTTGTCAATCATACCTCGTAGAAGAGGTATTAATCTTGAATACGTTTTAGAGTATGGTTTTAATTTTGGCTATCCACTGTAATTCAATCATAAATACAAGGAAATATGATTGGGAATTTTATTATCAGCAGTTGACATAGGGAAAATATATATTTTAACTATTAAGCAACATTATGGCTGTATAAAAAAATTACCCATATTCTTGCCTCCCCTAAACAAATGTTAGAATTATTCCATCTTCCCTTCTAGTTTTTATCCATATATATTCAGAAGATTGAGAAGGGAAAGGGAATTCTATTCTTATATTTCCACTTAGCTATAACACTCGTGGATAGACTTTAAATAACCATAATTTTCTATTGTATATCAGATTTATGTTTCCCATTTCTATTATTAAACGCTTAAGTGATTTCCAAATTTTTCTGTTGAAAGTAACACTGTATTGATTTTCTTTGTTTCTATAAATTTTTATTTATTTCCCTTAAGGTAAACTCTCAGGAGCAGTTTTACTCAGTCAAAGGATGTGAAATCATATATTAGTTGTTATGAGCTATTATGTAACTTGCCCAAGGTGACACAGCTAGAAAATGACAGAACTAGGATTAGAACCTAGCAGTCGGGGACCACGTTCTTAACCAATGTGCTGCACTACTGGCTCAAGAGATCCCCAATCCCATGTCACTGATCTGGATCATGAAAGTTTAATATGCATCCAATTCATTTATCAAAATTATGGCATGAATTTGCTGTGTATGAGACACTGTTGGGGATTCAAGAAAGAACAGAATTTATAAGCCCTGCCTTAAAAGCCTATAAACTATTTGGGAGAAGGGAACAGAAAGGTAAGAAAGTATGATAAAATGTAATGAGTTATAGAATTAGGATGCTGTATGAAGACAAAAGAGTGACAGACTGAACGAGGGGAGCCTAGTATAAAGAGGCTTCTAAGTAGTGTTGGGTTTGCTTAAGTGGCCTGAATCAGTTCCTGGGAAACCAAATTGAGCAAGTATTGGAGTGTACTGCCGGCATCAGAAGACCATAAAGGCTATGTGGAGCTGTAGAGAAAATAAGCATGTAGAGAAAACCTGAGCAAAGTTTACTAAAACTTGGAACCTGGACTAAAAAATTAGCTCTGGAAATTAAATTATGGCTGAATAGACGTTGAGGACTCCAGAGAGACTTACTGCCTATGAGATATGTATTTACATTTGAAGGGAGTGAGGAGTGGATGATCCTCTAGACCACGGAAGTATTCCCTAAGTTGTAAAACTCAGAGACACTAGTCTTATCTTTTCCCTAGGAAAATTTGCTTTTACTCAGGGATAGATTCTTCCTCCCAACCACCACCCTGCCCCAGCCCACCCCACCTTCTGGTGTCCAGAGAGGAAGAGGTCTGTTAATACAAGGCTTACTATATAACATCCCAGATTGATATTTTCAGGGTTCCTTGCTGAGTTAATTTCCTATTGCTGCTGTCTCAAAGTGCCACAAATTAGTGGCTTAAAACAATACAATTCTTACAGTTCTGGGGTTCAGAAGACTATAATCGTTCTACTGGACTACTCTAGGTGTTGGCAAGGCTGCATTATTTTTGGAGGCTCCAGGGTTGAATCCCTTCCCTTGCCTTTTCTAACTCAACTGTTAATCCTGTGACTCATTTTAGGAGCTAGGCACAACTCTTAGATCTGGGTTTGGCAATAGTAAAGGCAACTCACCTAGACCTGTCTTTGAGATAAACACTCACCGTGGAATTAGATCTTAGTCTTCTAGATCTAACCACAGCTCCCCTCAGAAGGTATTATACTGTGTGCTGTGGTCTGAATGGGGCATTGGAGGGTAATTAGATCATGAGGTTGGAGCCCTAAGGAATGGGAGTAGTGCACAGTGACATGGTGGGAGTAGTTGCCCCTCCCACCATGTGAGAGAACACAATGAGAAGGCCTCTGAGGAACGAGCCCTTACCAGACACTGAATCGCCTGGCACGTTAATATTGGACTTACCAGTGTGCAGAACTGTACTGTGAGAAATAAGTGTTTCTTGTTTATAAGCCATTCAGTTTATGGTATTTTTGTAATAACTCAAGCAGATTAAGACACTGTAAATATAATCCTTATTATTTTAAAGGTTAGCTGATGACCTTGGTGGAGAAAATTTTCTCTAGATTTAGTCTCAGGTTTACGTATTACTTTCTGTCCTTAAATTAGTTGCCACTGATATAGTAGTTGTCACTATTAAATAACTATGTATGCAACAAATAGATCAGAGCAATAAAGGAAGAATTAAAAATTAGTGTGCAATGCTTAATACACCCTTAGGCATCTATATAATTGACATTAATCTGTAAATTATCAGTGTTTTCTTTTCCTGTCCATTCCTCACCCCTTACATTTCTTATCTTCCTTTTTTCTTCCTTTTCCCTTCCTTTCCCTCCCCTTTAATTAGCAAGTAGTATAAAGATATTTACGTTTATTTTTCTTAGTATTGTTGTTCTAGAATAGAGTTTTTTAAAACTAAGAATTAATCATTCAAGCTGTTGTAAACAGGCCTTCAGTATAAATTGGATTATTAGCTTAGAAGTAGAGTTTATCTTTTAAATGTGTTATCTTCAATGTATTTCAAGGTAGAAAATAAGTGATTTTCATCCTTTATTTTTCCCTTCCTCTCCATTTTAGGACTTTTCTTGGTAGAGATGGAAATCCAAATAAACGGAATGTGCACAATGAAACATCTATGCATTTGTTGTGTATGGGACCTCAAATTATGATATCTGAAGGAGCCCTTCATCCTCGCTTGGCACGCCCCACAGAAGATGATTTCAGAAGAGCAGATTGTCTGCAGATGATCTTAAAATGGAAAGGAGCAAAACTTGACCAGGGTGAATATGAGAGAGCAGCTATTGATGCTGTTGATAACAAAAAAAACACACCCTTGCACTATGCTGCTGCCTCAGGGATGAAAGCCTGTGTAGAGGTAAACCTTTTCTTTTCTTTTTTTTTTAAATATTCTGCATTGTAAAATGTGTATCCAGGTAATATGTAATTGTCAGTATTTTTTTTTTTTTATTATCTTAGTAATTTGGCCTTTTTTTTTCTCTTTTGTCTTCTAAAAGACTCTTAAATAAAGGGCCTCTTTTTTTTTTTTTTTTTTGAGTTGGAGTCTTGCTGTTTTGCCAGGCTGGAGTGCAGTGGAGTGATCTTGGCTCACTGTAACCTCTGCCTCCCGGTTCAAGAGCTTCTCCTGCCTCAGCCTCCCCAGTAGCTGGGACTACAGGCACGCACCACCACACCCAGCTAATTTTTGGATTTTTGCTAGAGACGGGGTTTCATCATGTTGGCCAGGATGGTCTCAATCTCTTGACCTTGTGATCCGCCCACCTCAGCCTCCCAAAGTGCTGAGTTTACAGGTGGGAGTTACTGCGCCCGGCCAAGGGCCTCTTTTAAATAAAGTTATTTCGTTGTTTTAGTGAGGGAGAAAGCCCCACAGGTGAACAATCACCTTTGTAATGAAGTGGAGTCAAGAGCAATTAAAAATTTGTTAATATCTCTTAAGATATTGGTCATCAATTAAGCACTATCATATTGAGAGTCATAGTTATAGTAGAAATATATTCTGCTTTTTTGCTGATTTTTTTGGTCACCAATTTATAAAATTTATACATGTTGAGTATAGCAAATTTTTGGCAAGTGAGACCTATAGTTTATGTAGAATTGAAGAGCTCACTAAGCAACGGATAAATATTAACGAATACATTTATTGGAGTCTTTTTAAAATCACTTGGAATTTTAAAACATGTATTTTTCTGTTTAATTTGCGTTAAAGTGCTCCTGAATACATACTATATTATGTTGTAATTTTTCCATATATATTTCATTTATAAATATATAACATTATATATACAAAATATTTAACAACAAATTAGATAAAATCGCGCATATGAGATCTTAACTAAGTTAAGAAATCATTATATAGTATCGTCACTACCATACATAAAACAGAATAGGTTTTTCTCAGCTACCAACATTCATATCCATCCTTACATATCTCATAGAAGTTCTTTTGCATAGATGTGTGTAAGTATGTGTGAGAAGCGTATTAGACTGGATTACAGAGTATCTTTATTACTAAAAGTATATACCTTTATTGGAAAAGCAATTATCATAATCAGATTAAAATATACCTGAAAATTTCTTGTTTCCTTAATGTTGTTCATGTATACTTTAGACTTCTAAGTAGATCAGTATGCCAAAAATATGAATATTCATTTTCTTATATTAGAAGATTACCATCACATATTATTTTTCAGGATATCTGAAGTGTCAGTTCTTGCATTTCTAATATGCTTGTGATCTTATCTTTTGTTTATTGCTAATGTTTGTGATACTTGTTAATCTTTTAGAGTCTTAGTCATTTCATTGAGTTTGTATAACCTTTACCCATTAGTTAGTGATGGTCATTAACTTGAAACTATTTTTCAAGCAATGCTTTTTGTTTGTTTGTTTTAAGAGACAGGGTCTCTCTATGTTGTCCAGGCTGGTCTCAAACTCCTGGGGTTCAGCGATCTCCCTGCCTCATCTTTTGAAGTAGCTAGAACTACAGGCACCCACATGCCACCAAACCTGGCCATGATGTTTTCTAACATTGATTCACTGTGGTGGAGGAATCTCCTAGGATTTGGAGGGTAGGGGACTAATAGCAGAATTCCTAAGGCTTTTTACACAAGCTTCTCTGTACATTGTCCTATGTTTACCTGTTGTGGAAGAATTCCTGCTATAATGACTCACCATTATTGATGGGACTGCATCATATTTCTCAAATGGACTGGAGTAGAAAGTAGATTTTTCTGGATAGTAGCAATAATGCTCTTAAATATTTTAAATAGGCCAGGTGTGGTGGCTCACGCCTGTAATCCCAACACTTTGGGAGGCCAAGTCTGGCAGATCACAAGGTCAGGATTTCAAGACCAGCCTGGCCAATACAGTGAAACCCCATCTCTACTAAATATACAAAAATTAGCTAGGCGTAGTGGCAGGCGCCTGTAGTCTCAGCTGCTTGGGAGGCTGAGGCAGGAGAATTGCCTGAACATGGGAGGCAGAGGTTGCAGTGAGTCAAGATGGCACCACTGCACTCCAGCCTGGGCAACAGAGCGAGACTCCATCTTTTAAAAAAAAAGAAAAAAAAAATATATATATATATATATATATAAAATATATATTATATTAAATGCTTTAATATCTTCCAACTTTGTAAGCATTGCTTTAGTAGTTGTTGATTTTAAAGTATGTTGACAATGACATACTTATTAAATTGTTCAAAAAATTGAGAGTGGTGTTTTTACCAGCGTTATTTTTTGCTCAGTGAAAGAAATTAGTGCCTGGTTTATACTGTACTATCTGGCAGGCCTGACAATTTGCTTATGTATGCGTGAGCATGTGAATGTGTGTGTGTGCTTTAACTTTTTTACCTATCAGCATATCACATCACATATACCACAATATTTGATGACTGTTTTCATTTTCTGTATTTAGAAGAGCTCTTTGACTTAATATTAAATATAAAACATTCTAAAAGGAGCCCTATAAATACCTTATATTTATTCTGGTTTTTATAACATTTCAGCATATTTTATTCAGATAAAGCTTATCTTTAATCTCTTATATATAGTTGATTATATATACTCTTGTCCAGCCTTAGGCCCTTAATTATTTTTTATTATGCATACTGCTAATTAAACCAGAAGAGTTTCTCAGGGAAGCATATATAAACTATCTCCAGAAGCCTTATTTTTTTTTCCTGTACAAGTGCATACAATAAATACAGTTGTCACTTGGTATCCAAGGGAGATTTGTTCCAGGACTCTCTGCAGATACGAAAATCCACAGATGCTCAAATCCCTTATAGAAAATGGCACAGTATTTGCATATAACCTACACACATCCTCCTTATACTTTAAATTGTCTCTAGATTACGTATAATACCTAGTACAATATAAGTGTCATTAGGGAATAATGACAAGAAAAAAACGTGGATGTTCAGTATAGACACAACCATCCCTATTTGTTTTCCAAATATTTTTTACCTGCTTTTGGTTGAATCCAGGGATGTGGAATCTAAGGATGTGGAAACCACAGATAGAGAGGACTGACTATACATTAAAATATGTGACCAGATAGAGAGGACTGACTATACATTAAAATATGTGACCTGTTTAACTGTACAACTTAATTCTTAGTATGAGTCTCTAGTTATTTTCAGGTGGTATCATACTACTATGATGAACAGGAAAGGCTTAGATGTCTCTTACAAAGTTTACTATCATGGTTAATTTAAAATTTTTTTTTCTAAACTTATCTCTTTATATCATTACTTTTAGTCATTGGCTGTAAGAATAATAGTTATAATAACTAACATTTGTATAATGCTTTCTAATGTTTATAGAGCTCATTGGTACTAAGCATGATATAAAGGTTTGGGTTGAATGAAAGAGTGTCATCAGATATTTATTAATGTTTCATGAGACTAAGAGATTATATGGTGGAGGGAGCATTGATTTGTAGTCTTGGTCCTCAGAGTAACAGTCTGTGGAACCTTGCATGTGTCACTCAGCTACTGTAATAGTTTCCTCTTGGGTGGTTGGAATAGATGATCTTAGATTTATTTGGAAGATTCCTTTTAACACAAATTCTCTATTAGCCTGTTATTGCAGTAAAATATATCCCATTTTTAGTGTCTAGCCTTTAAGATCAAAGAGATTATCTTTTTTCCCATTGTTAGGGCCAACCTGTTTCTTAACTACATCTGTGGAAGTATATCTTCTCTAGTTGTTGAAAATGTTTTTCTCCCTGGTATATTTATTTAAGGATAGAGATGATGAAGTCATCGTTGGCATTTAATAATTTAAACAGTTTCTTATAGCTCATTATTTTGTACCATAGAAATAAAATATTTATTTTAAAACTTCCCCATCTCCCTGTAATAATTATGTTCTGTAATAAGTGCCCCCACACACATACACAGAGAGAACATAAAATTAAAACCCCTTAATTATAGAGTTCTTCAGGGAACCTCCAGGTGTGAAGGTATCACACGGTATGTAGAGAGTTGCATTGGTTATCTGTGTCACTGATGCTTAGACCTGACTTCTCTGAACTTCTTCATGCTGTATTGTTGCCTGGTTGACTTCCTCATATGGATATCCAACAATCTGTCAAATTCAGCATTTTAAAAAGTGTACTATCTTCTTTTCTACCCAGTAGAGACTTCACTAGTGCTTGATTCTTGACTCTAGATTCTATTAATGATGCTGCCATTATCTGCTTATCCAGTATTGATACCTGCACTTACCTTGGGTCTCCCTCTTTTTTTTTTAATTACATCAAACTCATACTACCCATGGCAGAGTAGACCTCTGTCTTTTTGGACCAGTTCCTCTGTTTACTTCTGTGGCCACTTTCTAACATCAAGTGCTTTGTGTTGAATCCTCACTTTGGCATATTTTTCAGAACTCCCTTACACAGAAAATCCTGGAGTTTCACAAATTAATTATTCTAAATTATTTGTGAGATAAAAATAACACAGAGGAATAGTCTACAATTGTTTGGAAATTGGAAATGCTTATATGATAAACATTTATTAAGGACAGACTATAAATAAAGCACCTAAAATTCTAATTTTATTTAATATTCTAAAAATTATTTACAGGTCAGCAAACTTTTTTCTGTGAAAGCCCAGAAAGTAAATATTTTAGGCAACTCTGACATTGTACCCTGAAAGCAGCCACAGACAATACAGAAACAAAAGAGAATGGCAGTGTTCTAATAAATCTTTATTTATGGACATCACCATTTGAATTGCTTATAATTTTCATATGTCATGAAATAATTCTATTTGTTCTTTTCAACCATTTGAAAATGTAAAAACTGTTTTTAGTTTGTGGGCTATACAGAAACAAGCAGCAGGCTTGATTTGGCCTAAGATGACTCCATACTTGAAGCTTATTTTAAATACATAAAATGACATTATCAATATGTAACAGGTCCTATAAGCTTCAGTTATACGAAGGACTTAAAAAGTACCATGTAATGGATACTCAGTACACAAAAATAAAGCTCCATTAAAACATAAGTCTGACAAAAATTTAATAAATAATATACTGTTCTTAGTTGCTGAGAGTTTTTGTTTTCTACTTGGAAACAGGAATGGACTTGAGAGGGGTGGTGGGTTAGGTCTATTAGCATGGCTTAGTAAAACATCCAGTGATATTTCTTCCTTTGGTAGACTTCCATAGAGCAACCCTAGTCATTAGGCCTCATAATGTTTCCATTAGTGCTTAACCTGTAGTAGTGATTCAGTAAATGGTGAATGCGACAGGGGTTGTTTTTGATGGTGCTTTACTCTTTGTGAAAAGAATTTTTTTTAAATGAGTGTTATCTTAGATATTTCCTACTCACCTGTGCCCTACTTGCTTATTCAGAGTTTTAAGTGTAGCTGCTTCATGTCAGATCAAATAGAGGTCACTATGAAACCAAAGATGGTAAGTCACACATTTTCCTTTACAGCTACAGGGCCTGTTTGACACTTTGGCAGCTATCAGAGCATTTCACATTTCATTGAAAAGTCATAAAAACCATTCACAGGTCAGACTGAAGAATATTACCTAATTATATTGTGTTTTTAGCACCTAGAGTTTTAAAACTGTATAAAGAATACAGGAATTATATTCCCGGTTCAGCAGCTGAGTAACTTTGCCTGTCTGGGCCTCTGTTTTCTAATTTTTAATCAAGATAGTTGTGATCTCATTATTGTCCCTCAAATGTTACGATGCTAAGGCCTATATTAACTAGGCAGTGACTGTTACAGGTATTGAAGGGAAGGAGAGATAATTTTAGTTTTACATATCCTGGAAGGTTTCATGGGTAGTAGTAAGATTGGAGTGGGTAATATTTCAGTTTAAGTGTTTGGAGGAGGCTATTCAAAATGTGGCTGTCAGACCTGCAGCATCAGTTCTGACAACTTGTTATAATTAACAAATTATTGGCCCAACCAGACCTTCACATTCTGAACTTGTATCTCTGGGAATAGATTGCAGAAATGTTTAGCCAGTTCTCCTGGTGATTATTTGCATGGCAGAGTTTGAGAAGCACTGTTGTAGGTCTCAGACATATGCAGATTGAGCCGTGCTCATGCTACTGTACTCCAGCCTGGGTGACAGAACGAGATCCTGTCTCCAAAAAAAAAAAAAAAAGAAAAAAAGAATTTTTAATCGGAGAGTGATATTATGAAAGCATATATGATGAGATTAGCCTGATGGTTGTAATGTACAATAGATTTGAATGGCGTACTTCCAAAGCAGTATTTCTTAAAGCCTTGCTACTCAAAAGAATCGTCCTCAGACTGGCATTGGCATCAATCACCTGGGAACTTGTTGGAAATGCAAAATCTCAGCTCCATCCAAGACCAACCGAATTTGAATCTAGTTTAACAAAATCCCAAAGGGATTCTTATTTAAAGCTTGAGAACCCTGGCTTGGGGCATAATTTGTGGGCTGCCTATATTGGAATCACCTGTAAAAAGTATACATACATCTTACAGTCCCTTCTCCAGATCCACCTAATGTGACTATCGGGCTACCCAGATAATTCTTACACAGTTTGAAAACATTTGTGCTGGAACAGTAGTTCTAAGCGTGACTACACAGAAATCTCAGACTAATAAAATTTAAATTTGTGAGAGGGGACCCCAGACATTGGTAAGTTGAGAACCAATGTATTAGAAGGAGTGATAGGAGTTAGAAGATTAATGCGCTAATTCTGGTGTGAACTGACAAAGCATCTGGGTTTGTGTGGTGGTACTGGAGATGGAAAGAATGAGGCAGATGCCAGGGACATTGTGAAGAACTGTTAGCCTTTGGTGACTCAGTCAGTTGATAATAAGAAAGCAAGGGAAAGAAAGGTTAAAAAAAAAAAGGATGGAGGCTCTATAATGTTTAATATTGACAATAGTGAGCTCTCTTTAGATGATATAATTCTCTTTTTTATTTGTGTACATTCTCTATACCTGCTGTCACATCTATAATTAGAGTAAAATTAATTAACTTTATTTTTAAATAACATGGACATGGTTTTGAGTCCGAGCGACTTCAAAGCCTGCTAACAGTGAACAGACATTGGAAAGTGAGGTGAAATGTAGGAATTGGTTGAAAGGAAGGGAGAATATATTGAGTTTTCATTTAGAAGGCTGGATATTGACATCCTAGCTTATCTACATGAAATGATAGGCAGGCTGTTGACAATTATGATGAAAGTGTTAGGGAATAAAGAATATAGACACTCATTTAGAATTTAGAATTGAGTTTACCTACATAAAGTTAACAATTAAAAGCAGGATAATGTATAGAGGAGAGAAGCAAGGGAAAGACTTTAGGTTATAGATAAAATAACAGAGTTAAAGTCGCAGCATCAATTTGAAGAATGCCAGTGTTCAAAGAGATGAGAACGAGAAGTAGTGCCTATGAGGGAAACACAAAAAAATAGAGAAATAAAAGAACCAAGATGATACAATGTCAAAGATGCAAGAGAAGAATTTCAAGGAGAGGAGCTGGTCAATCTTGTGATGTGCTGCAGAAAAGTAAAGGAATTGGGGGACTGAGAAACGCTGATGGATTTGAGAGTTAAGAGGTATTAATGACTTTCTGGAATATTGTTTCAGTAACATAGTCCAGGCAGAAGTCAGATTCCTGCGCATAATTGAGTCATTTGCTGAGGAAATTGAGAGACAGTTGGTATCAATAACTAATTTGAGAAATGTGAAGGCCAAGAAAGATAGAAAATTTTTAGGAAAGTAACTAGAAGGAGATCGCAGGATTAAGTTATGATCCTGAGTAAGTCAATCCAGAGTCACCACCCATTTAGAGGGTGATCAAAGGGATGGGGTAGGATTTGTCTTGAATAGTAGGGGTTACCTCTCTTAAAGCCCCCTCTCCCTCTTCCTCTGGAACTGTGAATGGAAAGAAAGGCAGAATAGAAGAACAGATATATTGTGATCATGATAATTTGGTTTCTTTTAAGGTAGAACATTTTATGTGCACCAAGATAGGCTTACAACCATATTTAAGTAAAACATTCAGTCCTCCTATTAAGTCCTCCTTAGCTAATTTGAGACTGGGAAAGCAGATACTTAGTTGGATGCTTTGGTTGAAGCATTTAAAAAGTATTCTTCAGAACCAGACGTAACTTTCTATTTTGTCAAATTAAGACACCTAAGTTTATTCTACAACACTTCGGCAGCTATCTCCCCTTAATGCATCTTTTTACTTACTGGTGTTCCTGACTTTATGCCCTAAAAGTCAGCAAGCTGAAGTACTTTTTAACACATTCTCCTCAATGTCGGACATTATTGCTGTCAGCTATCTTCCATGCCAAGGTAACCTACAGGTGGATTTTCATAGCCAAGTCTAATGCTACAAACATGGATCCTCCCATTTCATAATTGATTATGAGTTTCTCTACAGGTACCAAATTGCAGCAATGAGATACAGGTCTTTATGGTTCCCTCACCCCAACTGCAGTCAAACTCATTAGGGAATACCTTGCAAAGATAGTTTACCAGTCATTCTCACTCAAGTTCTAAGAATGGTCAGCAGTTACCTTCAACAATGACTTCTCACACATCCCCTCTTCAAACACATTTTTTAACCCCCCAATGAGTGAAGTCCACATTCTGGCATATCCTTTTAATAAGGTTCCCCTTACCAAGATCCTCTTAGGGTACAACTTCTTTAATTTTGTTGTCTTTGCTTTTGTTAAGGAAGACTAGGGCATTAAGTTAAAGATGATTTGTCTTGTTTTCTAAAATTTATTATTTTTTTGTGCAGTGATAGTGATATCTGTTGCAAAGTAAACCAAATCCTGATTTTGAAAGTTATGCCAGCATGCATTTTAGAAATAATTTTCTATGACTCTAAATAGAGAACTCAAGAATAAAGTCAGCTCTTTAGTTCTGTAGCAGTCAGGAACAGATAGTATATTTTGTATTTAGGTGTTGGTAACCTGTGAAACAGAGAGGGTAAAAACAGTAATAGATCCTGCTATGGATATGATAAGTCTCTGGATTTACTACAAGTTCCCAGTATTGAATAAATTAGGTAATATAAATTTATCAGTTTCCACGGCAACTTTGGTTGTACTTTAGGCTCATTGCTTCTCAAACATTTATGTGCAAAAAGAATCTCTTGGAGATCAGAATGACATTTTGATTCAGAGGCCTGGGCTTGGAGGGGTTTGGGGGATGAGGCTGAGATTCTTCATTTCTAACAAATTCCCAGGAGATACTACTGGTCCCCAGACCACACTTGCACTAAAAAGGGTCTAGGTGGTAAGTAGCAGCTGATAAGACCTTGCTCTTGGAATCTAGAAGGTGGCTGCCAGAATGACAATTTAGAGCCATTCTTAGCAAACATTTTTCTGTAAAGGACCAGATCATAAATATTTTAAGCTTTGTGGCCGCAGGTCTATATTTCATAGTCTCGGGTGGTTTGCTTATTTTTACAACTTAGAAACCACCTTAGCTCTAAGGCATACCTCTGGCTAGAGCAAGAAGCTAAAGTCAAATCCAGGGGGCTTGTCAAGTTAGCCCATGGCTTCCAGATCTGGCATTGATATAAGCCCCTTGTTTTGTGAGGATTCTTAGGACTGTAGGAGAACCGTGAGGGTTCCAGTTCCGAAGAACTTTATAGGAAGGTTGTGTATTTGTTGAGGAGGGAAAGAAGATAAAATTATTTGGAAGAAAATAAAAAGAAACTACCATTTTGATTAACTCATGCAAAATGAAAATCTCTAAAAAGTGTTAATATTTAGATCATAAGTAAGAGTCTGGGCAGAACTTCAAGATGGACCCAGAATGCATTTAACTTCGATTTATATGATTAGCCTACCTACTTACGAGTCAGTATAGTTTCCAGTCATGGTTAAAAACTTGATCAAACTCATGTCCAGATCCCAGTTCTACTGCTTACTGGCTGGGTAACTTTAGTTAGTCAAGCTACTTAACTATTCTGAGATACAATAATACCCCTGTTATATGGGGTTGTTAATATTAAATGAGAGTGTGTGCTTTAAAGTGTTTAGAAAACAATAAATAGTGACCTACTATATTATTATGAGTATGACTGAATCCTATAAAAGAATCCTATGGCCAGGCACAGTGGCCCAAGCCTGTAATCCTAGTATTTTGAGAGGCCAAGGTGGGTGGATCACCTGAGGTCAAGAGTTCAAGACTAGCCTAAGCAACATGGTGAAACCCAGTCTCTACTAAAAATACAAAAATTAGCTGGGCGTGGTGGCGGGCATCTGTAATCCCTGCTACTCGGGAGGCTGAGGCGGGAGAATCACTTGAACCCAGGTTGCAGTGAATCGCGATCATGCCATTGCACTCCAGTCTGGGTGACAGATCGAAACTCTGTCTCAAAAACAAAAACAAAAATAATCCTGTGACTGTCAGGCTGTCCATTAGAGTTGTCTTAGATATGGCTCTCCTGGCATTCATGCCCTTCTTAATGTCTTTGCAGACATAATGGGAAACTTGTACCTATAGCCCTTAATAACAACATACTTAATTTCTGCAAAGCTAGCAGAAACCTCATTACTAAACAAGTCAAATCACTATTCCATGTGTTTTTAAAGGTGGGATTTCTTTGGGTCAAAGAGAGATGGATAGACTTAGCTTCCCAATGTGGCTATCAGTAGCTAGTCCCTTTGAAGAATATTGAAAACAGCTTTACCTCAGTGACTTGCTCGTCCTAATTTCATTTCAGTGTTTCACTGGATAATGAATGAAACTTTTGTCTGCCATGCCAGGACATCCAGACGTTAGTAGTTAAATTAACAGTATCAGCAGTGTCCTTGTTTAAGAAAGATTTATAGAAATTAGAAATTAACAAATTTAAAGTACTGAATAACTATAAACTTTTTCAAATTTTATTTTTGGACTAAGCAAAATGCTTAAGAATTTCTGAAGTTTAAAAAATTGGGTTTGGGTTTTTTAAATTTTTTTTTTAACGAGAGGAACTCATTACTGAAAAACAAGAATTACTAATCTTAAAATCAGAAGCCACTGGTATCTAAATACCTTTTTTTTTGTCATTTCAAATGCATACTGTACATACTGTTGCATTTTTGTTGTGTTAATTTTATTATATTTTTAATGTTTTAAAAATAGCGTGAAATAACTTATTTAAACCTGTGGTTGCAAGTTTTTGAAAAAAACTTTTTTAGCTTTTAGTAAAACATGGAGGAGACTTGTTTGCTGAGAATGAAAATAAAGATACTCCTTGTGATTGTGCTGAAAAGCAACACCACAAAGATTTGGCCCTCAATCTGGAATCTCAAATGGTATTCTCACGGGATCCTGAGGCTGAAGAAATAGAAGCTGAATATGCTGCATTAGACAAACGAGAGGTCAGTTTATTTTTTTTTTTCTCAGTAAAAAAATTACATGTAATTTTAGATTGTATGTTGTTTTATATTTTTTTTCTTCTTTAAAACTCAGTTTGTGTGTTCTTCTTTACAGGATTCTAAATATCCTGTCATCTTCATAGCCATAAAGTATAAAAATACATCTAGGGCAACCACGGTGGCTCATGCCTGTAGTTCTAGTGCTTTGGGAGGACAAGGCACTGGAGTTCTGAGACTAGCCTGGGCTATAGCAAGACTTTATCTCTACAAAAAATCTTAAAAATTTGCCAGGAATGGTGGCCAACACTCATTGTCCTAACTACTCAGGAGGCTGAGGCAAGAGGATCGCTTGAGCCCAAGAGTTCAAGGCTGCCATGAGCTATGATCATGCCAGGGTACTCCAGCCTGGTGACAAAGTGAGACCCTGTCTCGAACTTTAAAAATAAATAATAACATCTAGGAAACCTGGAGCTATGGGTCTTTTGTCTGTCATATATGAGTGTGTTTACTTATAAATAAGGTGCTGATGTGAGGTATGAATCCGATTCACTCCTCGTACTACCAGACTCCAGTCCTCCTGTTCATCAGTCTCACCTTCTCCTTTGGATTGATCATATCAACAGACTTGCTTTGGTAGATCCCATCTTAAAAACCAAACAAAAAACATAAAAGCAGCCATTGACTCAACCCTTCCCTAGCCCTGTCTCTCTTCCCCTTGAGTTGTAGCCCCATATCTCTTATCTTCTTAGGAGAGAACCGCTTCCTCACCTTCCATTCACTCTTTAGCCCACTGCAGTATGACTTTCTTCCCTTCTACTCTGATGGAACTGCCCCCGTCATGGAGTGACATGTTGCCAAATGTAGTAGTTTTACTTTTCTGCCTTCATCTTACTTGAATTCCTCAGTGGCACTTGACGCAATTGACCAATCCTTTCTTAATGAAACACTTTTCTCTAGGCTTTGAGGACAACATTCTCTTCTGATTTTCCTTTATGTCTTCCCGGTCTCAATAAATATTACCTCTGTCCACTGAGTTGCTCAAGCGTAAATGGGGGAAGCATTCTTGATTCCTCACATTTTCTTAATCATCACATCCAAACAGTTGGGGAATCCTGTCAATTTTACCTCCAAAAATGCAACGTAAATTAATTTGTTCTTCCCAACCTGTACTCCTACCTCTCTAGGCGCTCACCACCTTCACTTCTTATCTGAGCTACTGTAATAGTTTCCTTACTGGTCTTCTTCTTTCTATTCTTGTATCTTTAGAATCCATATCGTACACAGGATTTAGAATGACATTTTAAATGTTATACATATCATTTAAATCATTTAATGATTTTTCATTGTACTTAGCATAAAATCCAAACTGTTTGCTCGGATGTAAGCCCTTATGTGATCTGACCACTATACCTTTCCAGCATTACCTCAGACCTAATTTTTCCCCAGAACACCTTGCTCTCATTGTAATGCCTAGACTACACTAAGGCATTTGCAGTTGCTCTTTCCTGTGTCTGAAATCTCCCAGCTATTTTCTGCCATTCTTTCTAAAATAGGTCTCCTCTCTTCCCAATATTCTTTACTATATGCCCTTTTTATTTTAAGTTTTTAATTCTTTTTTATTAGTAGTATTTTTGATTGAAAAATAATAATTGTA
Organism: Macaca nemestrina; assembly: GCF_043159975.1. NCBI lineage: Eukaryota > Metazoa > Chordata > Mammalia > Primates > Cercopithecidae > Macaca > Macaca nemestrina. The sequence continues at coordinate 71,890,314 of NC_092128.1, forward strand.
TACATTTGGGAGTACAGTGTTGTGTTTTAGTACGTATATACAATGTGGAATGATTAAATCAAGCTAATTAACATATCTGTCCCTAACTCACCTATCATTTTTTAAGATGAGACATTTGAAATGTACTCTTATTTTGAAATATACAATACATTGTTATTGACTATAGTCACCATTGTGTAATAGATCTCAAAACCTAATCTTGCTGTCTTATCTGAAACTTTATACCCCCTGTTTATTTTTCATAGGACCTATCACATGCTATGATTATTTTATGTATTTGTTTACTTGTTTATTGCCTTTCTCTCCTATTAGACTGTCAACTCCGTGAAGGGTAGAGCCATATCTGCCTATTCAGCAGACTATTTTCAGTGTTTGAAACACTGCTTGCACAAAATAGGCATCCATAGATATTTCTTAAAGAAATTATAACCCAGTAAATTTTTTCCTCCCAAAAGGATTCTGATTCCTCAGTGTTTAGTGCTAACTTGATTCTAAAAGGTATTATGTAACTATTGGTTTGTACATGTTTAGAAAAATAATCATATGATCGTGTTGTTTATTTTCTCTATGGATTCCCAACAATTTCAGAGCTTTATACTCTCCATATGGCCAAAAGAACTGAGTTTGTTGGGATTAAAATTTACTTTTTAAAAAATCTTTTGTTTCTGTACTTAGGTTATTTTATAGACAAGCTTATTCATATTAAGTACATATAGAAAGAGAGAGGGCCTGTGCCCTAAGCATTTTGCTGACCCTTCACGTGGTTATTTAATCCACATGGGAACCTTGAATGACAGTTGTCCTCTCCTCCCCACCTTTTTTTAATGAGGAAGAAAAACTGGAAAATAACTGAGTAACTTGCCAGAATCAAAGTGAGCTGAACTTGATTCTTCTGACTTCAGGTCCAAGCAACTTCCACTTACCATATTGCCTTCTTTTTGACAATCCATTATCTTGAGTCAAACAGAAATTTTTACTGTAATAATTAGTATAGTAATTTAGTCAGAAGACTAAATTATTATAGTAATTTCCAGAAATAATATTGATGTAATTAAATTGTAAGACATTTAGTTTTTTCCCCAAAATACCGTCTTATTTTAATTTATAATTGAATCAGGGAATAACAGTAGGCATTATCAGTAGATTTAAGATCTAAATGGACTTAATATAACTATTATTATGTTAAGAAAAAAGTTACAGAATAGTTTGATACTAATTCTATGGGAAAAAATGACTATGTACAAGAAGAATATTGAAGTATACCAAAACGATCATTTTGATTATAGGTAATCTCCTTTACAATTATTATTTTGTCTATTTTCATGCATTTCCTGACATTTATAATGAGTATTTATTGCTAAAAATGTAAAATAATTTCTTCATCCTGACTGTATCCCAAGTGGTAACAGTTTCTTATGTGTACTACCAGAGTTAAGCAAACATATATGTATATTGAATTTTTAATGCAAAAGTAAGATCATGTCATATATTGTATTCTATATTTTTTCAACTTAACAATATATCATGAACATCTCTCCTAAGTCAGAACATATAATGTACATATTTTAAACATTTACCTATTGCCAAACGTCTAAGTAATTTATGTATTTTTACCTTTAAAAACAAGGCTACAGTGAATATTTGCCTGATATATATCTTCTTTATCCAATTGTGCCATTAGTGTAGTTAAAAATACGGATTCTAGAGCCAGACTGTCTGAGTTCATATCTTTGCCCAATGACTAACTTACTATGTGACCTTGAGCAGATTACTTAAACTCTCTGTCTCAGTCTCCTCTTAAAATGAAGTTAACAGTCCCTACCTCATAGGGTTATAGTGATCCTTAATGAGTTAATATATGTATATGCTTCGACCAGTGCCTGACTCATTTTCAACATTAGCTAATTGTCTGCTACTGTAATCATGATTATTACTTCATAGTCATCATTATTGCATTGTATACACATTTTAAAAGTGTAGTTCCTATGTGTCTTTAGAAATTGGTTTGATGGGTCATAAGATTTTAAACTTTGTCAGATGCTCTTAAACTGTCCAGAAAGATTACATTGATTTACTTTTATTTCATTAGTATATTAGAGAATCTTTTTCTCCACATTCTTGCTAGCATTGAATATTATCATTGTTATTATATTTACCCAATTTGGACAAATAAATGGTACCTTGTTTATTTCTCTGATTATTGTGTAAATTGACTGTTCAGTTGTGCATTTTCTATGAAGTATGTTTTCTTAATGCTTTCTAAGAGAACTTTGTGTATTTTTCCATATCCTAAGTTTTTTACTTACATGGTATTCAGAGGTATAAATTTTTTTCCTTTTTGTCTTCTGAATTTGTGACTTGCTAATACTATGATCACATGTCCCTGTATTTTTCTAGTTTGGTAGATTTTTTCAACGCATATTGGATTTGTTTTGTCTACTATTTTCACAATGTAAAGAGTAATACTTTCATACTCAAATAAATGCCTATATTACCTGGATGTTTACAGCAGTACTATTTATAATAGCCAAAAGGTGAAAACAACTCAAATGTTTATCACCTAATGAATGGGTAAACAAAATGTGAGATATACACGCAATAGAATATAGCTCAGCCATAAAAAGGAATGAACTACTAATACATGCTGTATATAATATAGATCAACCTCAAAAACAGTATGCTAAGTGTAAGAAGCCAGACACAAAAGGTCACATTTGGATGATTCCATTTATATGAAAGATCCAAACAGATAAAAGCCGTAGAAACAGAACTCATATGCTGGACATTGCCTTAGCTGGCTACCTGGTTAGCAGGTTTAACCTACTCTGTTCTGCAGGAGCTGCTGGCGTCCTGTGATGCTCAGGCAAGAACAGCTGAATAAGGAGAGAGAAAACTAAAATGCCAAGAACTGGGCATTTCAGAGCTTTATGGAGTGACTGCTATAAGGAGTGACTGCTTAATGTTTATAGGACGTTCTTTTGGAATGATGGAAATGTTTTGAAACTAGATAAAGGTGATTGTACAACACTGAAAGTGTTCTAGATGTTGCTGAATTGTACACCTTAAAATGGTTAATTTTATGTTATGAGTTTTACCTGAATTTTTTTAAAATTATTTTTTGTTTGAGAAAGAGTCTCACTCTGTTACCTAGGCTGTAGTACAGTAGTGCGATCTCAGCTCACTGCAACCTCCGCCTCCCGGGTTCAAGTGATTCTCCTGCCTTAGCCTCCCAGGTAGCTGGGATTACAGGCACCCACTGCCGCACCTGGCTAATTTTTGTATTTTTAGTAGAGACGGGGTTTTACCGTGTTGACCATGCTGGTCTTGAACTCCTGACCTCAAATGATCCACCCACCTCAGCCTCCCAAAGTGCTGGGATTACAGGTGTGAGCCACCACACCAAGCCCCCTTGAATTTTTAAAAACGTCAGTGCTTTCTTTAAAACTTATATTTGTACCTTCTACTTTGACCTTGGTTGACTTCTGGATTATTTTGCTTATGCTAGTGATTTTACATGGCCTGCTGTGTGATTGTATTAAGTCATATATTTAGGTACTTTTAAAAATTTATGTTCTGAAGGTGAAATGTATATTTCAGCTGAGTTTTAATTTAGTTAATGATCTGGACAGTGTATAATATATTTCTATAACTTCTTAATTTAGTCTTTTCCTCCAAATAATTAAATTATAAATTGGTAAAATCCACTTCTTATTCCCATCATTCAACAAAACTGAGTGACTGCTAGACGCTGTTTTAGATGCTTGGAGGAACAAAGATAAGTGACTACATTCTAGGTGTTTACGTTCCAACAGGGAGAGAGAAACACACAAATAAGTTTAAAAGTAAGTGGAACATGTAATTTTGGAGAGTGGGAACTGCTATTAAGAGATTCTTAAATGAGATATTTAAGTGATGGCTAGGAAAAGTGTGTTCAATTTATTTAAACACCAAAGGGAGAACAGAAAAATTAGCAAGTATTAGACGTAGGTTGGGGTCAGATTCTGTAGGAGTAGGACTGTACGGCTACATCCGAGTGTATGAAGGGAAAAGTGGGCAATATGCTGCTATGAAAGCCCATCTAAAGAATCATCCTTCCCTTCCCCTCTCTTAGTCTATATAACTTTAAAAGGCTCAACGTTCTTTTTCTGGCAAGAAACTCATGCTGGACATTGCTGACTATATTAGTTAGCAGGTTTAACCTACTCTGCTCTGCAGAAGCTGCTGGCTTCCTGTCATTTCAGAGTACGGTTCAGGGTAGCCTAGATCTTCATGCACAAGCAAGAACTGCTGAATAAGGGGAGAGGAAGCGGAAATGAAGGGAAGGGTCAAAGAATCCTAAAAACTTTCCTGGCTATTTTTTCCTCCCTCCCTCCCAAGCTAAGCTCATGGATCAGCTAATGAGAGATTGCTATTAAGGGGAATTAGAAATATCCTTTCTCCCTGAGCATCTAAACATCTTTTAAATTTTTAACAGTTACAGATACTTTTGGGTAAATAAGTGCCTATTCTTTTTTTTCTTTTAACAATAAACATGTTTTACCGATAGGAAGGGGAGGCTGTTTTCCTTGTGAAAAAAATAAGAACAAATACTTTAATAACTCCTTTACGTGACAACCTTTCTGAAATAATTTTTGAAGAGAACTATTATAATAATATGAAGGTAGTGCAGTTTGTATAATAGGCTGTTTCACAATTTTTCAGTGGTCTTTGGTAGCAGTAGTATGCACTGATGGAAAAGAGGTAATTTTATTCATGTTTCTTTTAAATTTAGTTTTTCTTTTTCTTTATGTCAGTACTGACTGCTTTGAAGGTTATTGCTGGTTTGTTTAGTCTGAAAATAGAAGCAGTTTATCTTTGCAACAGGAAAGAGAAAGGCACCTTCATTTTAATCTGTCTTGTGGAAGAGAGAAGTAGTGCCCACTTGGGACTAAGCAATGTATTGAAATGCTTCACATGACCTAATTACAGTTCTGTTGTGAAGATTCAGAGTGCATATGTTACATGTTCATGAAGGCAGTGTGTCTTTATCCTTTAAGAATTATTTTTCTTCCACTGTTACCTATTGAAGTTTAAAACTACAGGCATTTTAAAAAACTGGATCTAGGCAGATTGTTTCATATTATCCCTTCTTTCTTAATTTACCTAAAATTAAATCTTCAGATACATTATGTCAGAACTGCAAGCAAAGCTAATTTTCTCCTATACATTACTTGCACTGTCATTCTCTAGATAACACTGATCTGGAGAATCATGATTAAATTCACCATTTTCTCTCTCCCTATTTGGTTCAACGTAAATGAAGTCGAATGATGGCTAACCTGAAAAAGAACATTTACAATATAAGACCAGGAAGTATGCAATTGCCACCACTGGGAATATCAGGAAGTATTCACTGTCATTGCTGAGGCTAGGAGAGGTACCTAGAATCCCAAGTCTGGATTTGGAATACATTTTCTAGAAGCAATGTATGACTTCTGTACTGGAATGGGTAGTACTAATTTAACCATTAAAGAATTTACTAAGTTTTTGTAGGGGAATTCATGTTTCATAAATTAGCTTAGAAGCAAATTGTATGTGATAGTTTGGGGCTTTTTAAAGGATAATTTGGATGAAATTACAGTGCTTCTTTCTCTCTTACTTAATAGTATTCCTATATAGAAAAGTTTTGGTTAACTTTCCTTTAAAAAAAAAAAAAGGTCTTACTATGTTGCCCAGGCTAGACTGCAGTGGCTATTCACCGGCATGCTTGTAGCACACTACAGCATCAAACTCCTGGGCTCAAGTGATCCTCCCACTTCTCAGCCTCCCTAGTAGCTGAGACTGTGGGCATTCACCAAGTTCTGCTCCATTTCTTTTATGTTGATAGGATACCCAAAACTGTGCCTAAATGAACATATATATTCATACTCAGTTGATTTGCAGAAAGAACAGACTGGACAATAATACCCAAGAACTTGAATAATTATTGCTCAATGGTGGAATTGTAGGGTTTTATTTCTCATACTTTTTGTATAATCCAAAATTTTAAAACTGTAAGATAAGATGGTCTTGCCCTTATACTATGATATTTTATTTTTAGAATAAGGTACATGAGTCCCAGCATCTGTTTTATAGCATAAAAGAGACTTGTGAAAGGGCAGTTTGAAGTCCATGATAGTAGAGCATTAAAAAAGCCTTTTGAAGTTTAATAAACAAATTTAAATAGAAAGATTTTAAATGATAATCATGTATAGTCATCCCTCAGTATCTGTGGGGATTGGTTTCAGGACCCTCATGGATACCAAAACCCACAGATACTCAAGTCCCTTATATAAAATGGGTAGTATTTGCATGTAATGTATGCCCATCCTCCCATATACTTTAAATCATCTCTAGGTTAGTTATAATAACTAATACAATGCAAATAATATGTAATTAGTTGTTATACTGTGTTATTTAAGGAATAATGACAAAAAAAGTCTGTGCATGTTTAGTATAGACACAACCATTTATTTTTTTTTTCCCCAAACATTTTCAATCCACAGTTGATCCAATCCATGGAATGCAGAACTGTGGATACATAGTACTGACTATATATTGTTTATAGGCATTTTGATACTTCCTATGAGTATAATACCCATTTAACTTTATTTTTTTTTCTTTTCAAAGCCATATGAAGGATTAAGGCCTCAGGATCTTCGTAGACTAAAAGATATGCTTATTGTGGAAACTGCAGACATGCTTCAGGCTCCTCTCTTTACTGCTGAAGCTTTACTTCGAGCTCATGGTAATGAAAGAAATGTCTTATGCTTCTGATAACATAAGTAACTTTTGAAACTTCTGAGTTTTTAAAAGGGCTATTTTTGTATATGAATACAGAACAAAATGGTTGGTTAAAAAAGTCTAAGTTGTGTTTTATGCAGTTGTTACTTCTATACTCAGTTCTTCATAACATCTTGTATGTTGAAGTATAAACTGGCATATATCTAAGAGGAGAAATTGGAAAATTCCTTTTAGAAATTGAGCTACTAAAGCAAATTATAGATTGTCTAATTTTAGAAATATGTGTAATTTGAGTGAGATTGAGCATTGAAATCCATAGTCCTAGCCCTGGTTTTGATATTAATTTTTGCTGAAGTCATTCAAGTATAAAATTATGGTAGTTCAATTAAATACCTAAGAATTGTGCTATTTGTATTGTCAGTTGTATTTATTTTATGTAGTAGCTGTTTCTCCCATGAAGTCACAAAGTGAAGTTAAAGGGTCACCTTGAAAATATATTGTCCCTTTTAAGGGTGGTTTTCTTGTTTTTTGTTTTATTTTGCTTTGTTTTGTTTTTTTTAGACATAACTAACTTTGTATAACAAAATTTTCCTAAGTACTTAGTTTTAAGTTCTCTGTAATCTTTATGACAGGCATTCTGGGCGCGCTCACATGCTGGGTTGGCTCCTTTCATTGCCCACATGATATTTGACATTTTGGCTGGTTTCAAAGAAAAATATTTTCTGGTTTAAAAATATTCTTAAAAAGATAAAAGTAAATGCAGAATTTAAAAAATAAAAACTAAAAATACATTTAAAAAGAAAAGTAAATGGCTATTCTATTCCAGTCATTTTGAGGCCCTAGATAAATTTCTATTCTAGTCATTTGAGGCCCTGATAAAGATTTATAGTTATAAAGATTTATAACTTTAGTTATAGTTATAACTAAATAGTTATAACTTATAAAGATTTATAACTATAAATAGTTTTTATAACTATAACTATAAATAAAAATTTATAACTATAAATTTATAACTATAAATAAAAAGATATATAACTATAAATCTTTATAACTATAAATCTTTATCATCTATACTAAAATAGAATGCCACCTTCCAAAATTTTTATATAATCTTTTGATCGGAAGAAAATTTTAAACTCCCTATTTTATCATTCATTGATCACCACTGTTAATGATGTGGTATATAACTCTCCAGAATCACTACCAAAAAAAATATATGGAATATATGTATTATATATTTTATATATAATATGTATATATAGATACACACACACAAACACACTTTTTTTTTTTTGAGACAGAGTCTTGCTCTGTTGCCCAGGCTGGAGTGCAGTGGTGTGATCTTGGCTCACTGCAACCTCTGCCATCCAGGTTCAAGCAATTCTCATGCCTCAGCCTCCTGAGTAGCTGGGATTACAGGTGCACACCACCATGCCCGGCTAATTTTTGTATTTTTAGTAGAGACAAGGTTCCATCATGTTGGCCAGGCTGGTCTCGAACGCCCAATCCAGGTGATCTACCTGCCTCGCCCTCCCGAAGTGCTGGGATTACAGGCGTGAGACACCACACCCAGCCTACCTTCAATATTGATGTTTCCCACAGTTCTACAATTGCCATTCTTTTCCCACCTTACATACCTGTAGCTCTTAAATTTTAATGTAAATAAGAATTGCCTGGGAAAATAAACGTAGATTCCTAGGAATAACCCCAGAGAATCTAAGTCATAAGGTCTAGTGTAAGGCCTAAAAATACGTGTTGTGAACAAGCCTACCAAGTGGACTGTTCTCTGAGAAACATTGCTGTGCACGTTTATCTCATAAAATCTGTGGCTTCAAAAACCACCTAAACAATAAAGATTATGTCTACAATCTGACTTTAATCAAGTATTCTACTGTATTTCTAAAAGCCTATTTATTATTTCTCGCAATCTACGGATGATCACAGCTGGACTCATCATTTCTCCCATTGTGTTGATTAGTGGGCAGCAATATTCACCTAATTTTCCTAGCCAGAAACTTGAAAGTCATATTTTAGTCCTCTGTCTCTATCATATTTGGCCACAGTCCCATTATTTCTCTTTCTAAATATCTTTCAGCCTTCTCTCACCCTCCCTAGCTCTTTCAATTCCCACTGCCACTGACTTAAGGCTTTCATTACTTTTCATCTAAATTCAGGTGCCCAGAGTCCTAGTCTCCAGTTTTACCATTCTCCTTTCACCCAACTAATTTCTCATACCGCCACTATTGCGTTCTTTTAAAATGGAAACCTGAGCATGTCATTCCCCTGCTGAAAACCCTTCACTGGCTCGCTACAGACTTAAACTCATCCAAAATTTTTAGTAGACTTTATGACACATAAAGTTCTTTACCTGGACTCTCAGTCTTCCCATTTCTTTGCCTTTCCCACTCCAACTTGTCCTTAGAAATCATTTCTTCTAGGAAACCTTTCCTAAGTGTGTCTTCCAAAGTCTCAACTGGGACCCATATAATGGGTCTATTCCCATTTTATCCCATGCATGTATATGTCATACACTTAGAATGAAATATTGTAATCTATTTGCTTCTTTTATATTATCCTTGAAGCTCCTTGAAATGGCAGCTTTTAATTTTTTTTTTTGTTTCCATAATACCTAATATATATTAATCACTCAGAAAATAGTTTTGGAATGAATAGATAATATGCCAAAAATGTTATTTTTATATTTTTTGAAAATCATTGTTTTTGTTATAAAATTATGTTTTTATTGCCATGTTTATAAACTTCAAAGTAAATTCTATAGAAAAAATTTTAGACCTGAGTAAAAAAATTAAATTTAGAAATTCTGAATAGTTTTTAAAAACAAAATATTTTCGTTTCAGCCCATAATAATGCTTAATAGTCATAATGTAAAAAACTTGTACAGAAACACAAAATACCTATGTTAGGGTTCATAGCACCAGAAGGTATACTCTGTCCTTTGCTTGAGATTTTTAAAATGCAAGGTATGCATTTAAATATAATGCAGAGCTGGCAGAAAAGTAGAAGCTGTACATCAGCGGGGAGCCACCGCATCATAGTTACTGGTTAGGGTAGGCTGCTGCTGAAACAAAAATGTAGGATTAAATACAGTAAAAGTTTCTTAATCATGTAATAGTCCAAAGCATTTTCATTTAGATTAGGTAGGATGTAGACTCTGGTCAGGGACTCTGACTGACTGGAACGTTGTCATCTTAAACAATATCACTTCAATTTTTTTTTTTTTTTTTTTTTTTTTTTTGAGACAGTCTAACTCTGTCAACCCAGTCTGGAGTGCAGTGGTGCGATCTTGGCTTACTGCAACCTCCGCCTCCTGGGTTCAAGCGATTCTCTTGCCTCAGCCTCCCGAGTAGCTGGGACTACAGGTGCACACCACAATGCCTGGCTAATTTTTATATTTTTAGTAGAGATGGGGTTTCACTAGATGGGGTTTGGCCAGGCTGGTCTGGAACTCCTGACCTCAAGTGATCTGCCCGCCTCAGCCTCCCAAAGTGTTGGGATTACAGGCATGAGCTACTGTGCCTGGCCAACAACATCACTTCTGAGGTTGTCCTGGGGGTTATCGAGGCCTACTAGTTACAGCCAGCTAGTCAGAAAGAGAAAAGAGCATGAAGGAACAATTGTGGGAAGTTTTATGAGCCACTCCTGGAAGTGACATATGTCACTCCTGCACATGTTTCATTCACTGAGCAGAATTCGGTCATGTGGCCACACCTCACTGTCACGTGACCATACCTAACTGCAAACAAAAAAAATGTTTCTACACTATAGCATTTTTGTGTACAGATAGCCATCTTTGCCAAAGGTCTCTACATTCAGCCAAATCATATACTGTGTCGTAACTCTTAAGCTATAGTATCATATAGAATCTAACTTTACCTGTAATTTCACCAAAATTAAAAGAAACATTTTATCCCTATTTTTTAACACATTGTATCATTAAATATTATGAAATGATCAACTCCATTTTTACTCTATTGATATTTCTCTAAATTAATTGTTTTACAATAAGATGAAACCCAACTAAATTTTCGTACTTGGCATTGATAACTTACTAAAGCATTGTTCTATATTTCATTCCTCTATTAGGGCATAAAATAGAGGCTAATTTAGGTTTTCAAGTGAGCATCTCTTCTCTGTTGTTTAGGTAGTATCAGTGACATTTGATAAGCAAATAAGATTTACCAAGGTAAGTGATGCTTGTGAGTTAGACAGTGCATATTAACTATAGTTTACTGTAATTGCTCTTAAAGCCAGGACAGGCTGTGTTTTAGAGCTATTAAACTGAACCATTAGGAAGATTTATAGATTGTATCCTTGGTAACATTCATTCATTTTTATACAGGAAAATAGTTTTGAGTATTATACTATCTTGTCAAATATAATCCCAAGGTAATGAAGTTGATGTAGATTAAGCCGACGACATAAATATTTAGCAGTATTTATTAAATGGAGTTGCATTTTAAGAAGGAGTATATTAGGAATACAAAGGTCATTCTCTGAGTATTTCCCCAGTAATAAAAGTAACTTATGTAATTGAATATTACCTAATGAGAAAATGAATATAATTTACAAAATACGTGATGGAGGCTAATTTGCTTGTGCTTAGAATAAATTTATATTGAAGCTTTATTTTTAACTCCTTTGGAGGTTCATCATCTTCCAAGCAATTAAACATTTGTGTTCCCATATCCTCTCTTCTCATTCTGTTATTTTCCTGGGAAATGTTACCTTTTCCCAAGACTTTTTGGAAGTAATACATTTCTCCACCCTGGACGAGGCCTCTCTTCTGAGCTCCATATTTCATACTGTATATAATTGCTTATGTGAAAGCCCCTCCAATCTATCTCAAAGCTACCTTAAACTCATCGTGTTTAAAACTAAGATCATGTTCTTGCAACTGAACCTGGTTCTCTAGTGTTCCCTAACTCCATAGATGGCAGCATCAGCCAACCAACTGGGTATTCTAGGCAGAAACCTGGAACACCAATTTTGACATTTCTTCTCCCATCCTGTCATCACTTAATTGTCAGTTTCACCTCCCCAATTTTAAACTTCGCCCTTTTTCTTCATTTCCACTGCCATCATCTCTCAACTACATTACAGAAAAAAGAAAGTCAAAATAATCTTATCAAATCTAATCATGACAGCCTATTCTTCCTATCTCTAGTCCTGAGTTTTCATTGACTGCCTATCACTCCTAAACTGAAAATGGAAGTGGTTATTTTTTTTAAATCCGGCATGACTGAGCCCCTGCCCTGTTTCTCTAGCCTTATCTCTTACAGTGCTTCTTCTCTAGTCCCATGCTCTAGCTACATTGACCTTTTTAATTTCACAAGGGTGTTACCCTCCCTCCTGCCACAGGCCTTTGAACATGCTGTATTCTATCTTTCTAGAATGTCTTTCCCTCCCCCTTTCATCTGGTTAACTCCCGCTCATCTTTAGATGTTTACTCCATGCCATTTCCCTAGGGATGCCCTCTCTGACCTCCCTGACTCTGGTTTTCTACCTCTCTTTCTGGTGTTTCTGACAGTGGTGATTTTTTGGTGGTGTTTATGTGTTTATTTTACTCATGTCTTTCTCCTTACTAGACTGTTAAGTTCCATGGAGACAGGAAAGGAATTATGTCTGGTTTTTCTATCATTGTATCCCCACTACCTGACATAGTGGATGGGACATAAAAGGTATTCAAGAAATATTTGCTAAGGAGTCTGATATGATAGAATCAAACAAATTTTGTTGAAAAGTATTTGTGGTAGGAAAGACTAAAATGTAGCATATTTAATGTCTCTCTGTATTAGTTATATTAGTTGTTTTTACTTTTATTAAAAAGTAACATAATGGAAATTTTTAAAAAATAGTAATACTATCCTAAGAAAGTTATTTTTACTTTGTATGCCTCACATTTTTTATATGTGACACATTTTAACACAGTAACCAATATTATTCTTATTAAAAGTCTTCACATAACATCCTAAACATTTTTCAACAGTTATTATAATGACCACTTTTAATGACTGTATATAAGAAAATTGTTTGGATGTGCTAAGCTAAAGCAAATTTGGGAGATGGCACTCATTCTTGCATTTATTTGTGATTACTTTATTCCAAGGATAAATTTTTAAGAGGTAATAGTCCTTAATGCTGTTATTATTGAATTCCTTATGTGTTGTAATGCATTACAGAGACTTAAAACAGTTAGAATCAAAGTGGGTATAATTATCCTGTATTTTGCTCAGTTAAATAAGTAACATCTGGAATTTGAACTCAGGACTTCCTGGTTCCAAAGGATAATCTTTGTACTATGCCCCATTGCTAACATTTTGAATGGCAGCAATGAGAAAATCTGAGGAACTATATGGGGCATGTGTTCCAGATGTAGTATACTATCAGACAGATTCTAGAAAATTATCTTACAAAGAATTGTTTCCTGATTTAGGTATGAAGAAATATTTTTTGAAAATAATTTTGAAATAGTAAAATAAGAGAAGAACAAAGTAAAATAAATAAAAATGAACTTTTCTGTAGTTGTTATTTTCAAAACAAAAATGGCTCTCATGATTTTTATATGACTCTAAAAGTAATAAATATATCACCTATGTGAATGAAAATCCAGTAGGGCACAGAGAAAACGTTTATAACACTAGTATGCTTAATCTACATATATTTTATAATATGCTTTTTAAAATAAATGCATGATATAAAGCTTTTCATATATGACTACATAATCTCATTATATAAACATACCATACTCTATTGCTATTTGCACCATTTTTTTCTTTTTGCTATTGTAAACAGTGCTGTGATTAGCATCCTTCAAATATGCCCTTGTGTGCCTATCCATTAATTTACTTAGGATGAATTTTTAGCAATAAAATTACAGGTTCAAACAATAAGCTCTTAATTAAAACTGTACATTTCTCATTTAAAGTCCAGTGTATTTTCATGGTTCCTGTACATTTGTGTTTCTTTTGTGATTTGTCATTCATATCTTTTTTACTTTTTTTTCCTGTTGAGGCCAAAAATTTATATGTTGTATTTTCTTTATCATTCATTTTTAAATATTTCAAAATTTCCCTTTCTGCATTGCCCCATCAGTTATTTAGAATATTATAGTCTAAAATATTTGAGATTTTTCTGGATGTCTTATTGTTTTCACTTCAGTTTTACTGGTTAAGACTTTCAATCTTTTGGCCGGGCACGGTGACTCACGCCTGTAATCCCAGCACTTGGGGAGGCCGAGGGGGGCGGGTCACGAGGTCAGGAGATCGAGACCATCCTGGCTAACACAGTGAAACCCTGTCTCTACTAAAAAATACAAAAAAAAAAAAAAAATAGCCAGGTGTGGTGGCGGGTGCCTGTAGTCCCAGCTACTCAGGAGGCAGAGGCAAGAGAAAGGCGTGAACCCAGGAGGCGGAGTTTGCAGTGAGCGGAGATGGCGCCACTGCACTCCAGCCTCGGCGACAGAGCGAGACTCTGTCTCAAAAAAAAAAAAAAGATTTCAGTCTTTTGACATTTGTTGAGACTGGTTTAAGCATGTCGTCTGTCTTGATGACTCTATACCATGTGCATTTGACAAGGATGTAATTGTGAAGTTGTTCATCATAGTGTTATATAAATGTTAATTAAGGTCAGTGGTGTTCTCTAAATTCTCATTGTTTTTACTAACAAAAATTAAAGTTCCATCAGTTGAGAGGGGGATGTTAAAATTTCTATTTATGAATGTGGATTTGCATATAGCTCCTCCTTAATGGTATCAGTTTGCTTAATCTATTTTGAAACTCTGATATTAGGCTCATATACATTTATAATTATGTCTTTCTGACTCTTCTCACCATGAAATGTCCCTTATCTTTTTTTACTATTTTTTCTTTATCTTATATTAATATAGCACATCAACTTTTTTATGCTATTTGCATGTCTTATAAATAGCATATGGTTGAGTTATTTCTTTATCCATCCTAATAGACTGTTTAGTCCATTTACATTTAATGTTATATTGCTGTGGTTGGATTTAGGTCTTCCATTTCACTGTTTGTTTTCTGTTTGTCTCTTATTTTTTGTTCTCTGTTTCTTCTCTGCTGTCTTTTAAATTAGTTGAATAATCTTGGCATTTGATTGTAATTATCTGTTGGATTTTTAGCTAATTCTTCTTTGCATTTTATTCTTTAACATGCTGCTTTCTGGGCTGTTGTATACATTCTTATCATTTTATAGTCTATTTAGAATTAGTGTAGTACCACTTCCCATAAAATGTAAGAATCTTTTTTTTTTTTTTTTTTTTGAGACGGAATTTCGCTTTGTTGCCCAGGCTGGAGTAATGGAGCGATCTCAGCTCACTGCAACCTCCGCCTCCCGGAATTCAGGCAATTCTCCTGCCTCAGCCTTCCTGAGTAGCTGGGATTACAGGCATGCGCCACCATGCCGGCTAATTTTGTATTTTTAGTAGAGATGGGGTTTCTCCATCTTGGTCAGGCTGGTCTCGAACTTTAGACCTCAGACGATCCGCCCGCCTTGGCCTCCCAAAGTGCTGGGATTACAGGCATGAGCCACTGCGCCCTGCCCAAAATGTAAGAATCTTGCAACTATATATGGGTACATTGACCCATCCCTTACGCTATTATTATTATAGTACATAATCACAAATATCACAATGTAGTGTTATAATTTTTGCTTTAAACAGCCATATGTGTTTTAAATAAACTAATCTGTTTTTTTTCTCTGTTCTTCAGATTGGATCATTTCTGTCTCCAAGTTCACCAAATTTTCCCTCTGATCTCTTTTTTATCTCCTCTAAACTGCTGTTAAGCCAACACAGTAAAAATTTTTTTTAGAGTTGTTTTTCAGTTCTAGAATTTACACTTGGTTCTTTTTTATGGCTTTCATTTATTTACTTAGTTTTCCTGGCCTTTTGTACTTTACAAACTATTTTTCTTTATGTTCTTGATCATAAAGTTATTTAAATCCATGGTGATTACTAATTCCAACATATGGATTACCTCAAGGTTGGTTTCCACTGTTGCATTTTCTGACATTTTCCAGTTTTTCCACATGTCTAGTAATTTGGAATTGTATCTTAGACATTTAGAGTATATCGCTGTAGGCATTATATATGTAGGCTTCAGTTTGAGATTTGGAGAGTCTATATCCAGAATCTGTGCTTCCTGTGCCTCTCTCCTTTCTAGGATATCCTCCCTCATGTCCGAAGTGTTCTCTTCACCCTGAATCTAATCTCAGGTTCTTAAGCTAGTAAAATTTCAAATTTCTGTCCTCATGCCAAATGTTGTCTGCCCACAGAGAAAAACTTGTAGAAATAGAAACTCATATAGTGCTTTTTCATTTTGTCAGACATTAATTCCCCTCCAATTTCTGCCTGCTTTTGGTTGCTCTCTAGTGTCCTCAGATAGTTGTAGTTTATATTTTGTCCACTATTTATAGCTATTACCTGTAGGAGACTTGGTCTGATAGTAGCTACTTTAACATTACCAGAAGTAGAACTCTGTCTATTGTATTCAGAGTATCCCTTATAGTTTTCTTAAGACTACCAGGAAGGCTATCCTATCGTTTGTGAATAATGATAATTGTGCCTGCAGCTTTCCCTTATCTTTTATCTGGTGTAATTACATTGGCTAACACTCCTATGTAACATTGTAAGTGATGCTTATTATTTTCTTGGCTTAAGTGGAAATTCATTCAGTCACCAGTTTGTCCTTTACTGTGTACTAAGCAGTAAACTTGGAGAATTCCAAATGGAGAAGTTGTCTAGAGCTCAGAATCATTAAAGCAGGAAATAGATTCTTGTAATGCATCAGTGAATAGATAATTGAAATTCTGAGAATGGCTTTTGTTTTAAATTAAGAATTAGGCTATTGGTTTGAAAGAGATTCTGCTTATCATGTTAAAATAGTATCTTTTTCTTACTATTTAAGAGCTCTCTTTTTAAAAATTCAGGAGTAATTTTTCAGATTGTCTTACTTTTTCCAGATCTTTTTTAAAAATGATAATACTGATTTTCTTCTTTGATACATTGGTATCATAAATTTCTTTCCTAATGTTCAGTTGTTCTTATATTCCAGGAATAAGGCATACTTGGGCTTGGGGTATATGTTATACATATTTAGTTTCCTATTGATAATATTTTATGTAGATTTTGACATTATAATACAGTAAATGCTTTCTTAGCCCACATCAACTTAACTTTCAGGATTCCCTTTGTCAAATAGACTGAATGCTTCTGTGTAGGGGGCTCCTTTTCAGAATTGCCATGCACCTGGCTTGAATTGCATGCCAGTAACAAACTTAATTATCTCAGTTATATACCTTGTTGTAGTAATTACATGATATAATGGAATGATACTGATAAAACATGAGTAAATATTTATTTGTTGAAATCTAAGTTGGAGGCTTTGGAAAGCCTTGATAAAGGCAAGTTCATTTTAAAATTTCTCTAAATTATGCGTTAGTAAAATAACTGAAAAAAAGGGGAGAGGTCATAAAAATCTAGGCCTTTACATTCATATTTCTATCTGAATGTGTTTTAAATCTTAATCTAAGAAAATAACAATAAGAAATGGACAATCTTTTGTGGGTATAGTTTAGGCAAGAAATAGGAAATAGAAGGAGAGTGATAAGTCAAAGAAAGGGGCTTGGCCCTCCATAAAAAAGATTATAGGTGTAGTGGCTCACGTCTGTAATTTTAGCACTTGGGGAGCAAAGGCGGGAAAATCACCTGAGCTCAGGAGTTCAAGACATACTTGGGCAACACAGTGTGAGACCTTGTCTCTACAAAAGTTAAAAAAAAAAAAAAAAAAAAAGGCCGGGCGCGGTGACTCAAGACTGTAATCCCAGCAGTTTGGGAGGCCAAGACGGGCGGATCACGAGGTCAGGAGATCGAGACCATCCTGGCTAACACGGTGAAACCCTGTCTCTACTAAAAAAATACAAAAAACTAGCCGTGCGAGGTAGCGGGCGCCTGTAGTCCCAGCTACTTGGGAGGCTGAGGCAGGAGAATGGCGTAAACCCAGGAGGCGGAACTTGCAGTGAGCTGAGATCCGGCCACTGCACTCCAGCCTGGGTGACAGAGCAAGACTCCGTCTCAAAAAAAAAAAAAAAAAAAAAAAAAATCTGGGCTTGGTGGCACATGCCTGTAAGTCTCAGCTACTCAGGAGTCTGAGGTAGGAGGATCACTTGAACCCAGGAAGCCAAGGCTGCAGTGAGCCATGATTGCACCCCTGCACTCTAGGCTGGGTGACAGAGCTAGACCTTGCCTCAAACAAAATAAAAATAAAAAAATTAGTAAGTTAATATATATGTTTTATTAAATGTTTGAGTTATGTGTATATAATTGTTTTTAATAATTCTACATTTTATAATTCTGCATTTTACATGTCCAGTTATCTGTGCTGATAATGTCAAGATTTGTTTTATAAATAAGGTTTGGTTTTGGCATTTCAGGTTTTTATAATAGCTTTTTAAAAATATCTGTGTGACTTGGCCAGGCGTGGTGGCTCACGCCTATAATCCCAGCACTTGGGAGGCCAAGGCGGGCGGATCACCTGAGGTCAGGAGTTCAAGACCAGCCTGGCCAACATGGTGAAACCCCATCCTACTAAAAGTACAAAACTTGGCTGGGCGTGGTGGTGGGTGCTTATATAATCCCAGCTACTTGGGAGGCTGAGGCAGGAGAATTGCTTGAACCTGGGAGGCAGAGGTTGCAGTGAGCTGAGATCGCACCACTGCACTCAAGCCTGGGCGACAGAGTGAGACTCCATCTCAAAAAAAAGAAAATATATGTGTGTGTGTGTATACATATATATATATATATATATGAATATTTCCTTTTTCTTTATGCTTGTGCAAGGACACAAGAATTAATTTCTACTTGAATTTTTTTTTTTTTCAAACTGAGTCTTGCTCTGTCGCCCAGGCTAGAGTGCAGTGGCACGATCTTGGCTCCTGCAAGCTCCACCTCCTGGGTTCACGCCATTCTCCTGCCTCAGCCTCCCGAGTAGCTGGGACTGCAGGTGCCCACCACCACACTTGGCTAATTTTTTTTGTATTTTTAGTAGCAATGGGGTTTCACCATGTTAGCCAGGATGGTCTTGATCTGACCTCGTGATCCGCCCACCTCGGCCTCGCAAAGTGCTGGGATTACAGGCGTGAGCCACTGTGACCTGCCAAAAATTTTTTAAAATTTGCTTATGAAACCATGTGAACCCTATACTTTTTAAATAAATAATTACTGTATTTTTCAGTTTCTCCCAATGTTATTAGTCTGCTTAGAATTACTACCTTTTCTTGAGTTCTTCAGCTGTAATCATTTACAACTTCTTGGAATGTTATCTTCTTCAGTTAGATTTTAATAATAGGGGCATGTGGTTTTATATTAATTTGTTCATTCAACAGATTTCTATTGAATATACACTTTGAACTAGGCTCTAGGCTGAATAATGGAGAAAAAATCGATTGTAATATAGGTACAAGCTCTGCCCTTAAATAAGTTTACAGTTTGAAAGACATTGCATTTTGTCACAGTTCTTTTAATTTTCTCTCTACATATAGCTGTATCTTATTTTCAGTTTTAATGTGTATATGCTGAGTTTTCCCGATTGCCTTAGTTTTTATTTTTAGTTCTTAGATATTTGTCTTTTTTTTCCTGCAGTTTATAGGTTGTCTATCATTTTTTCTATCAATAGTTTCTAACGTATGATTTCTACTTTGCCTTTATCACCTTCTTCCACTTTTCTTGGGTTTGATTGCTTGTAGGGTTTTTTTGTTTGTTTTTTTAATGATGAGGGCTCAATTACATGTATTATCTTAATCAGAAAATTCTAGTTTTTTTGGTAAGTGTTTTCTTTACTTTTCCTCTGAAGTGTTTCTTCTCCCTTGGCCTTAAAGAACATTAATTTGTGTCTCAAATGGGACCATTCTCTTTATTTGGCCACTGAATTTTTTGTTTTAATGATGGCTTTTTTTGTCCCAGGAAATCTTTTGTGCTAATCCTGATTCTCTGTAATGCAGCTGTCTCTCTGCAACTGTTTCTCTGAACTCTGAGCCCAACCGTGGGTCTAAATAAGAAGCCTCCACCTACCTGTTCAGCTCTTCCTCGGTTTCCTCAGGGTCACAGAGATCAGGTGTGCTCATTCGGTCCCAGTGAAAGGAATTAGCCTTACCAGAAAAGGGAACACACTATAAACTGTAATTCAGTCAGTATGGCACTTGTTCAACTCTAGACAAATAGACCATTGAAACAGAATAGTAAATCCAATTTACAGTATTTGGGAATATAATTTATGTAAAGATGACATTATAGATCAGTGGGGAAAGGATATATAATTCATTAAATGGCCCTAATATGACTGGCCATTGGAATACCAAGAAAAAAAAAGGATGGGGGGTATAAAGTCAGTTCATCAATTTGTCTAGGAGACTTACATGTAAATCTAAGGACAGAGGAAAACTTCTGAGTTGCTAAGACAAGAAAACAAGCTAAAGAAGAGATAGACATATTAAAATATATTGGATCTTTAAATTTTTGTTGTAAGTATACCATAAACAAAGTCAAGAAACATAATTTTGATTTGGAAACAATATTAGCTAATGTTTATTGTATATAAAAACCTTCTTTAAATTGACAAGAAATTGGTAAATACCCCAGTGCCAAAATGGCAAAAAGATATGGATAGGTAATTCACAGAAGAGCACATCCAGATGGCCAACAAACACATCAAAAGATATTTTAATATATCCGTTGTCAAGAAAATGCAAATTAAAATAACAGTGAACTGTCAGTTTATAAATGTTTAAAAGAACTGTTAACACCCATTGCTGTAGAAGAAACTGGTAAGGTTCCTCATTGCTGACAGAAGTAAAAACTGTTATAACCTCCTTGGCATGGTGGCTCATGCCCGTAATCCCAGCACTTTGTGAGGCCGAGGTGGGCGGATCACTTGAGGTCAGGAGTTTGAGACCAGCCTGGGCAACACAGTGAAACCCTGTCTCTACTAAAAATATATGTAAAACTTAGCCTGGAGTGGTGGCACTTGCCTGTAGTCCCAGCTACTTGAGAGGCTAAGGCACGAGAATCTCTTGAACCCGGGAGGCAGAGGCTGCAGTGAGCCAAGATTGTGCTGTTGCACTCCAGCCAGGGTCACAGAGCAAGACTCTGTCTCAAAAAAAAAAAAAAAAAAAATTGTTATAACCTTTTTGGAAAGCCATCTAGCATTTTCTTTTAAAAACACGATGGGCCTTAGACTCATTAGTCTCATTCCAGGGAATTTATACCAATGAAATACCAATATAAACATGAATATATACTTTTAACTGCACTGATGTAGATTGCAGCCTCATTGTTGTGGCAAAAAAATAACTGTAAACAAAGTAGGGGGATATTTGACTAAATTATGATACACAAATTGTTTCACACAGTGAGACACAGTGGATTAATATGTAGTCATTAAAAAGAAGGAAATAATGTTAAACTAGTTTACTTGGAGAGATTTTCAGGTTGATTAAATGGGAAAAGGAGATAAAGTTTATATGATATTCTATTTATGTAAAATAATCACCAGAAAATCTCTGTATATAGAGATAGTCCCTGACTTAAGATGGTTTGACTTATGATTTTTTGATTTATAATAGTGCTAACTCAATATACATTCAGTAGAAACCATACTACTCTTGAGATGCTGGGCCACTGTAGTGAGCTGTAGCTTCTAGTCAACCACACATTTTCAACTTATATTTTCAGTTTACAGTGGGTTTATCAGGACTTAACCCCATCGTGTCAAGGAGCATCTGTATTTATATATGTACTTGTTTATTTTCCTTAGCTGGAAATACACCCCTGTTTTCATTACATGTCAAAGTCATATTTATCCTGTTAAACTGCCAAATCCATTGGCTTAATATGGTTAAAAAAAAAATGTAGAAAATTTCCAGTTATTTGTGTTTAAGCTATAAAATTTTGTGGAATGTGCCTACAGTGAATAATTTACCCTTTAGTCTTCTCAGAAATAGTGTGTGATCACGGGACGAACACAGGCTTTGGAATCACAGAAATTGGTTTCAAATCTCTTTGTGAGCTTGGACAAGTTATGTAACTTCCTTCAGTCTTGATTTCTTCACCTAAATAATAATTGAAAAGTTTGCTGGGAGGAATAAATGAAATTATGTAAAACACCTAGCAAAGTAATCAAATGTATTAGTTTGTTGTTTTTAAAGGGTTAGGTTTTTATGGCTCTAGACATTATAATATGTTTTACTTGGCAATTTTTAAAATGTTCACAGTAGGAAGATAATATTTTTTAGTTAAGCCAGGTTCAAGATCACTTAATATAGAATTTATACCTAATTCACTAAAACTTTTTTTATAACTCTGATGTCTTTAGAAGTTTCTTCTGCTTTCATGCTGTTTATTAAATGGTTTTTAGGACCTGCTATTGGCATTTTGATATATCTATAGTGAACTATGTAATCATTTTATAACCTGATGCCAGTGAGGACAGTTAAAAAATTATATAATCACATATATATATTTGGAAGAGTAAAGAAGCTAAATTAAACCTATGCCAGCAAAAATGTAGTGAATTCCAAGAGTGATATGTGAGTGACCTGTTTTGATTGTTAGTAGAAAGTACTGGAAATTTTGACCATACTGCTAGATCTTGACATAGTTGTAAGCCATGATCAATTATGAAAGCTTAAATTTTGTGTAAAAATGCTAATAACATGAACATACCTAGACATTCATTTGCAGTTACTACGTTTATATAAATACTTTTTTCTTTAGATGACCAAAATTTGTAATTCATTCCGATTTTTTGTTATTATATAGCTTTTAAAACATTACCATATTTTCTTTTTTGAGAGCTATCCATTCCATTTTTCTTTAAGACTGGGACAGGGAGAAATTACTTGAAGCTTGGATGTCCAACCCGGAGAACTGCTGCCAACGATCAGGTGTTCAAATGCCAACTCCACCACCAAGTGGGTATAATGCCTGGGACACGCTCCCATCTCCAAGAACTCCAAGGACTACACGCTCTTCTGTCACCTCCCCAGATGAAATCAGCTTATCTCCTGGGGACTTAGACACTAGTTTGGTATGGTTTGGTATTCACTGTACTTCTCATAGCTTTGTTTTTAGTCTTTTAATATTCAAATGATTTAATATTGTTCCGTGGAGTGTCTGGTTGTGTTCTTATAATTGAATCCTGTCCCTTTCTTGAAAGGTTCAGTTATTTCCATGCTTCAGTAAATATTTGTTATTACAGACTATTTTTGTGATCTCTGAATTATAGATTGAAAAAAAAAAAAAAAAAAAGGTTTTCTTTCCTCATTTCCAAACAGAGAACTTAAAACAGTTTAAGGAAACCATCTATTTTATTTTCCCTTAAAACTTCAATTGCTTGAAGATTTAAATACAGGCCAGGCCTGGTGGCTCATGCCTGTAATCCTAGCACTTTGGAAGGCCGAGGTGGGTGGATTGCCTGAGCTCAGGAGTTCGAGACCAGCCCGGGCAACATAGCAAGACCACATCTCAAAATACGCACACACATGTATACAATATATTGAAATATAAAAAGTTAAGTTTGTGATAGACACTGTAAACCAAAAATACAAAAACATTTTTTATAATTTCTTGAAAGCTAATTTTTAAGCATTTACAATATATTGATAGTTATGTATTTGTTTCAGTAAAGCTTCTGTAGTTTGTTATCTAGATGCATTTCCAAAATAAGTGTTTCATTATTTTACAAAACAGTACTGCCATTGTCAGCATTTTTAATTGGCATATCATTGGTGTGCTGTTATAGGAGATTTTAATATTTCTTGAATGACTCAGCCACTCGAAATATGTGATAAATATGAAAGTGCTTCTCATTTTATCTGTGCCTTTTTGAAAAACAGAATCCTGTAATTTGCGTATGTAACATGATAAATTTTGCTTCTAGAGAGCTATTGTTTAGAAGGTATTAGGTAGGTGAAAAAGTGATTGCAGCTTTGGCTGTTAAAATGGCATAGTTGTAATACATAGGTGGAGTTTTGTTGTTTTTTGGGGTTTTTTTGAGATGAAGTTTTACTCTTATTGCCCAGGCTGGGGTGTAATGGCACGATCTCGGCTCCCTGCAACCTCTGCCTCTCGGGTTCAAGTGATTCTCCTGCCTCAGCCTCCTGAGTAGCTGGGATTACAGGCACGTGCCACCACACCCAGCTAATTTTTGTATTTTTAATAGAGACAGGGTTTCACCATGTTGGTCAGGCTGTCCCGACCTCAAGTGATCTGCCCAGCTCTGCCTCCCAAAGTGCTGGGATTACAGGTGTGAGTCACCATGCCCGGCCTAATACTTAGTTTTATAACAGGGTTCTCTCCCTGGAAAGTCTGGATATCTTGAGTTGCTGCATTAAAAATACAAAGTTACTCTGTTTTTATAGATTTTGAAGGGTAAGTGTAATGTGAAGGGCATGATACTGAAGTGGTTTTTTGCAACATGCAACTTGATGTTGACCCGAATGATTTATTTCTTGTACTTCCTTTTCCAAATGCACAGTTGCTGATTAATACATAAATTTGGAATTTAAGGGTTTGATTTCTGCATTAAAACATTTAAATCCCACTGTTGTTTATAGTGAGGTAGTCATAGTATTTGTTACTGAAGGGCACACTAACTGTCCTTAAAACTTTGAAAAAGGTAACTTCCAAAAACTTTTATTTACTGTACTAGTATTTTTGCCTTTTAAAAAAGTGAACAAAATGAATGTATTGTTCTCTTTCAAAAGTATAGTTCTGTTTAAATCATTGTTCTTCTTCATCTCCAGTGTGACATTTGTATGTGCAGTATCTCTGTATTTGAAGACCCCGTGGATATGCCCTGTGGACATGACTTTTGTAGAGGATGTTGGGAGTCGTGAGTATATGAGCACCTTAGCATTTCTTACTGCATGATAGCACTCTGATTTGTTAATAAAATTGTTTACTTTCAGTATTTAATTATACAAATTGTTTATATTGACTTCTGAGTTACACAGAAATGAATTTAGACTTTACTAGGAAGGAAAAATATTTTTGTTTTTATTTTTACATCTTCCCCAGCTATTTTAATTAATGCTGTTTAGCTTAATGTAAGGTACCTTTAGAAACAAAGCAGTTATACAAATAATTTTTCTTAGTATTTTAATTTATATTACATCTAATGTAAATTTCAGGCAAGAATCAGTTTGTCTTATATCCCAGGAATCTTAAGCATTTGTTTTTGTGCTGTCTCAATTTTTTGTGACAATCAAATTGCCTTGAAAATCTGTAAGAATATGGATGTTTAAGATTCCTTTTTAGTGAATGCAAAGTTAAATGTTTCAGCTAGACATAGTTGGGTATATTTTACCAGTAGAAAATTTGTTTTGCTTCTTGTGTTTATCTCTGTTTACGCTTCCCATTACCTTTCAAGATTTGTACTTTTTCACCATCCATTGACTTGGCTCTCATGTTGCACTTTTCGAGAGAAGTTTCTAAACAAAGATTGCTATAATGAGCACTGTAATATCATGTTATCTCTGGAGACAAAGTGTTGTTCGATGACCTAAGTGAGGTATATCGTTGGTATTTAAAAAAATCTTAGAAATCAGAAGTTTTTAACTTTTTTTGTGTGTGTGTGGAATATTAGTTAGCAAATATAGGGAACTAGGGAGTACTATGTGGGTGAGAGACAAGAACCTGAGCAGATTTTCTGAGTTCTTCTTTTTAAACAGCTTTGTTGAGGTACAGCTGACATACATAAAGCCACACATTTAAAATAAATAATTTGATAAGCTTTGATATTTCTATACAACCTTGAAACCATCACTACAACCCCTAGAATCTATCATTCCCAATTCCTCATTTCCCCTTGAATCCCTGCTACTTTTCTCTTTCTGCCTTCCTTTTATCACCCCCATTTGTAGGCAACCACTGAGCTGTCATTCTGATTTTTTTTTTTTCTTTTCTGAGACAGGGTCTCACTCTGTCACCCAGGCTGAAGTGCAGTGGCATGATCTCGGCTCACTGCAGCATCTTCCTTCCCATGTTCAAATGATTCTCACGCCTCTGCCTTCCCAGGGAGCTGGGACTATAGGTGCCTACCACCACACCCTGCTAATATTTGTATTTTTAGTAGAGATGGGGTTTTGCCATGTTGGTCAAGTTGGTCTCGAACTCCTGACCTCAAGTGATCCACTCACCTCAGTCCCCCAACGTGTCTGGTTTGATTTTGAGTACATTTCTTTATCTGTTTTCCAAATTGGAGTCAGAGGTAAGATTTCATTTGGAGGGAAAAACTACTGCTTTTTGAGTCAGAATATCTGGTTGTTCCATTTAAGACATAGACTAGATTCTACTCAGAGTCTACTTAAATAGGATCAGATCAGTACACCTGTTACAGGTAAACTAATTGACAAAGGTCAGAGCTCACCATCCAAAGCTATCCTTAACCCAGTTGTGGAGGCAGAAAATACTTCCCAGGTAAAATTTTATTTATCTTAGTTGTTAACTGTACTGAATTAGGAAGTATTACCTGAGCTCTACCAAGTTAGCTATTGGTCTTGGTATGTATATGAAAATTGAGTCCCCCAGGGATTTTCTTGAATTTTTTTTTTTTTTTTTTTTTTTTTTTTTTTGAGCTTCATTGACCTTCCTCACCTGATTTGTATCACAGAAACTATCTCCCAAACTCATCACAAACTAGCCATAAGAAATGTATGGTAAGATTTAAATTTCAAAGATCTAATTATTGATTTCATTAGTACCTTCTAGCCTACCTAGGATTCGCCTTTCCATCCCTTCCAAGTTTGTCAAATCAAGCACCAATAAAAGAAGGTCCATGTTGGGTGATTCATATGTTGATGAAATCATTTTTAAATTATCACAGCTTTTTTAAATAGGCATATAGGAAAAGAAACTCCTATCTAAAACCAAGGAAGCGTTTTTATAGGTCCTCAGATAGTTTGAAAGTCCCTCAATCTATCTTACTCTTCCCAACCTTTTTATGAGTACAGCTAGATGCTTTAGTGCAGGCTTGTCCAACTGTGGCCCACAGGCTGCATGTGGCCCAGGACAGCTTTGAATGTGGCCCAACACAAATTCATAAACTTCCTTAAAACATTATGAGGTTTTTTTGTGTTTTTTGTTGGTTTGTTTGTTTGTTTTGCTGTTTGTTTTGCTGTTTTTGTTTTAAGCTCATCAGCTGTCATTATTGTTAGTATATTTTTTGTGTAGCCCAAGACAGTTCTTCTTCCAGTATGGCCCAGAAAAGCCAAAACATTGGACACCCCTGCTTTAAAGTATTGATGCCAAGGGCTGAAATAAAAGGGAATAGCCAGGCATAGTGGTGCGTGTCTGTAGTCCTAGCTACTTGGGCAGCTGAGGCAGAAGGATCACTTGAGCCCAGGAGTTCAAGACTACAGTGAGCTGTGACCACACGACTGCACTCCAGCCTGGGTAACAGAAGAAGATCCTATCAATTGATTGATCGATCAATCAACAGATTAGATAGAAATTATTATTTTCTAGCCAGAACAGAATTTCTTTGCTAATATTGAGAATATAAGAGCTCAGGTTCTAGATACAATAGGCCACTGGGTTGTGAATTCCAACTCTGCTATTTATTAGTTATTGATTTAGGTAAGTGGTAGCCTGCCTGTTCCTCAGTTTCCTAATCTATAAAGTGGTGATGATAGTATGTACTTCATAGGATTATCGTCAGTTTTTTAAATTTCTTAATATATGTATAGTGCTTAAAACAGGATCTTGCATGTAGTAATCGCTCAATAAGTATTATTATCATATTCCTAAGCATTGTAATAAGCAGAGAGAGCCTACCTATGATATCATCTGTGAATCTTACCTGCAAGATAAAAATATAGGTAAAGTTTGCCCCACATTTATCTCTTTTACTGACACTTATCAACTCCATGTTCTGCTTATACATTTTTATTGAATTGTGTCTTGATGAGAAATAATAACATGGCCAACAGAACTGATCCTGTCTTTAATGAGGTCTTCTCAGTTCTGTAATTTAATTCCCCAGAGATGATGAAATCTTCTCTGATATATTTAAAATATGTAAAATTCAAAACATCATCATGTAGTAACTATGTCTAAGCAAACTGTGAACTTTGACAAGAGACTATCCAACTTCCCAGGGAATCTATTCATAGCTAAAAAGAAGAGAATCTTGTTATGTGAAAAAAGAACTCTACAGTTAACAGTTCTCCACTTTTAGTCTTAAGACTTCTTTTTTTTTTGTTTTGAAATGGAGTCTCGCTCTGTCACCCAGGCAGGAGTGCAGTGGCACCATCTCAGCTCACTGCAACCTCTGCCTCCCGGGTTCAAGTGGGTCTCCTGCCTCAGCCTCCTGAGTAGCTGGGATTACAGACGCTTGGCACCACGCCCAGCTAATTTTTGTATTTTTAGAAGAGACAGGGTTTCACCATGTTGGTCAGGGTGGTCTCGAACCCCTGACCTTGTGATCTGCCTACCTTGGCCTCCCAAAGTGCTGGGATTACAGGCGTGAGCCACCGTGTCAGGCCACAATATACCTTATATATCACTCCTTAGCACAGGATTGAAAACACTACTTGTGAAAAAATGGATAAGGATCTACCAGAGGTAGGAAGAATGCCAAGGGAAAAAAAAAAAATCCTGGAAGCCAAAGAGAATTTGAAAGAAGGAAATGTTCGCAGTGTCTCATGCTCTAGAGAAATCAAGGAAGATAAAAACTGTGAATTCTTTAATAAATTAGGCTAATGGGTAGTCATTGTGGCCCGGTGAAGAGGTGATAGCAGCCAGATGCTGCGGATTGAGAAGTGAATGACATGGGCTTCAGGAAGGAATAACAGATCATCATAAACTATTTTGTCAAGAAACTTTGATGTGAAAGAAAAAGAAAATGAAACACAAGAGAGTCATGTGGTCAGTAAGGGTTTTTAAAATGGGAAAAACTTGAGCATGTTTATTGTGCCCAAGGTAAGAGACATTAGAAAGTAAAAGACAGGGCCGGGCGTGGTGGCTCAAGCCTGTAATCCCAGCACTTTGGGAGGCCGAGACGGGCGGATCACGAGGTCAGGAGATCGAGACCATCCTGGCTAACATGGTGAAACCCCGTCTCTACTAAAAAATACAAAAAACTAGCCGGGCAAGGTGGCGGGCACCTGTAGTCCCAGCTACTCGGGAGGCTGAGACAGGAGAATGGCGTGAACCCGGGAGGCGGAGCTTGCAGTGAGCTGAGATCTGGCCACTGCACTCCAGCCTGGGCTACAGAGTGAGACTCCGTTTCAAAAAAAAAAAAAAGAAAGTAAAAGACAGAAAGGATAGGTTATTGGATAGTGCAAGTCCCAGAGCTGGCCAGAGGATTTGAGGATTAGCCTGGGAGTAAAAGAGAAAGCTCTCTCACAGAAGTGGGATGAAAAGGAAAGAACGCTAAAGATACTGCTAGGTTTGAGGTGTGGTAGAGAGCACTTGGAGTGAGAGAACTGCCTGTTGGGGACTCTCTTTTCTATGAATTGCCCAGACGAGGATATGAAAGAGAAGATGGAGCAAAGGGAATGGGCCTGCCAAGGTCTCAATAAGGTTTTTGTTGTTGTTGTTGTTGTTGTTGTTGTTAAGTGCAGTGGAATTAAGAGAATGAGAGAACTAAAGAAAAAAGATACTGTATAGTTAGTGAAATAAAATGTTGATGGTGAGGACTAAGCAGTTGTGATTTAATTTCCTGGTTTTCCATTTATTTTCTCTAGATTTAAGTGTTAAATTCAATATGCAATAATCTGTACTTCAAAAGTTTGTTTCTTGCTTTTCTAAGGGCAGTATTAAATGATAATAACAATAATAATCCCTTTGGGAGGCCGAGGCGGGCAGATCACCTAAGGTTGGGAGTTCAAGACCACCCTGACCAACATGGAGAAACCCCGTCTCTACTAAAAATACAAAATTAGCTGGGTGTGGTGGCACATGCCTACAATCCCAGCTGCTTGGGAGGCTGAGGCAGGAGAATTGCTTGAATCCAGGAGGCGGAGGTTGTGGTGAGCCGGAGATTGCACCACTGCACTCCAGCCTGGGCAACAAGAGTGAAACTCCGTCTAAAAAAAAACAAAACAAATAATAATCCTTACTAAAATTTATGAATTCTTACTCTATGTCATGCACCATGTAGATTTTTCACATATATAATCTGTATAACAACCCTGGGAAGTTCACATTATTATCTCCACTTTATGTATGGTGAAACAGAGGCTTAGAGCAGTTAAATAAATTGCTTAAGATCATATGCCTTGTTGGTGACAGACCTGGAATTTTCTAACTCAAAACACTGCTTTTAGCTGGACATGGTAGTACATGCGTGTAATCCCAGCTACTCACTCAGGAGGCTGAGGTGTGAGGATCACTTAAGCCCAGGAGTTTGAGACCAACCTGGGCAAAGAGAGAGACCCCACCTTTAAAAAAAAAGAAAGAAAGAAAGTAAAGGAAAGAGAAAAAGAACCCTGCTTTTAATCTAACCTTGGGCTGGATTCCTGCTTCTTTGTTTACAGGGCATTTTTTTCCTCACTACTCAAGTATACCTAAGTAGGACATAAAACTTATTTTAATATTCGTCTAAATGAAATATAAAGAGAAAACTTATAAACCTATTCTTAAAAATCTATGCTATATTTTAATGCCACCCCAAAATATTCTTGAATTACCTATGGCTCATTTCTATACCATTGCCTCCTTTTCTTTAAAGCTATAGCATATTGAGAATTGAATATGACCTTTCTGAGCCACTCATTTCTGAATTTTTAATTTTAAATAAAAGTATTTTTTCAGATTGTTTCAGATTTTTAGAGGGAATAAAGCAAAATAGAAACATAAAACATACGAGTGTATGTTTATGTGTATGTGTATATATTGATATATAAAATGAATGGCTTAACAGATAATATGCATTACAGTTGCTGTTTCACACTTGTTGGTATTATTTTAATTATACTCTGACAAAAAATTCAGCATAAAGAAAAATTGGCCAGGCACAGTGGTTCATGCGTATAATCCCAGAGCTTTAGGAGGCTAAGGCAGGAGAATCGCTTGAGACCAGGGGTTCGAGACCAGTCTGGACAACATAGCAAGACCCATCGCTACCAAAAATTTAAAAATTAGCCCAGCATAGCAGCATGCACCTGGAGGCCTAGTTACTCAGAAGACTGAGGTGGGAGGATTGCTTCAGCCCAAGAGTATGAGGGTACAGTGATCTGTGATCATGCCACTGCATTCCAACCTGGGTTGATGGAATGAGACCCTGTCTCTAAAAAAAAAAAAAAAAAAGGAAGAAAAAGGAAAATTCTTAGAATGTACGTGCAGTGTAATATCCTTGCTCCTTTGCTGTCCATTGATCATTTTAATAGGTTTTTGAATCTGAAAATTCAAGAAGGTGAAGCTCACAACATTTTTTGCCCTGCATATGATTGCTTCCAACTTGTGCCTGTGGATATCATAGAAAGTGTAGTTTCAAAGGAGATGGACAAACGATACCTTCAGTTTGATATTAAGGTAAGGTATGCTACCAATTATCTGTCCAATTTCTGTAATTTTGATTTTATTAAACCTTTATAACATTATTTTTTCTTTTTGTTTTATTTTTGAAAACAAAATAATGGGTCTTTTGTTAGAAATACTTTATCAGAAAAGTTGCATAAAGGAATGGTGACAAAGTTTGAAGCTAAAGCATTATTTCATAATAATAAAAGGAAAGGGGAAAGGCTAAAGTACTAGTAATTTACAAAATTTAAAATAAAACTATTTATCAGAACTTTTTATTAATTTGCCTGTTGCACTTTAGTAACTGATTGATCATAATGTTCAAATTAGATTTTACCTACTTTAAGTTTTTTAAAAGACATTATCTTTCATGCTCCTAAAATATTTGGAAATAAAGATTCTCAACTTGGAAGTTTATTATTTTTATTCCAAGTAATAGGTTTATTTAATGAATTATAATGTTTATTTCATCTTTTTTTGTCTTTTTTTTTTCAGAAGTTATATAAGTGTAGGTTACTTATAAGTGAGTTACTTTCTTTTGTGTGTGTGAGAAGTTATAAGTGAGTTACTTTCTTTTGTGTGTGTGAGATTTAAAAGTTACATTTTAACTGCTTTATGCAGATTTTACTGAGTCTAATATGTGAACTTTTAAAAGACAAGTCCTACTTTTTTTTTTCTTGGAGACAGAGTCTCACTCTGTCTCCCAGGCTGGAGTGCAGTGGTGTGGTCTCAGCTCACTGCAACCTCTGCCTCCAAGGTTCAAGCGATTCTCATGCCTCAGCCTTGCGAGTAGCTGGGATTACAGATGCCTACCACTATTCCCGGGTAATTTTTGTATTTTTGGTAGAGATGGGGTTTCTCCATGTTGGCCAAGCTGTTCTCCAACTCCCGACCTTAGGTGATCTGCCTGCCTCGGCCTCCCAAAGTGCTGGGATTATAGGCGTGAGCCATTGTGCCCAGCCCCCTCTTCTTTAACATAGAAAGTATCATAGTATTGATTATTATGTATTATTTGGGTACCATTTAGAAATTTACTCTTCTAATACAGCTACATGCATGTTTCTACTTAATAATTATATTCATCAGGAAAGTGACACATTGTATGAGAAAACATTTTAAAATTACATATTTTCTCTGCGAACAATTACATTTTTACCTTATCATCATTTACATAGTTTTTAGACTAAAGAAAACATAAATTTTAAAAATAATTTTGTTACTAAGTTAATTGCCACTTTCCCTTTAATAATTTTTTCAGTACTTTCCAGTACTGTTTAAATTTCTTGAGACTGACAACTCCATGCATTTTATTTCACTCTTTTTCTTTCTTTGCTTTATAGTAAATGACCATAGAGGTACACTCTGTATTAGAATTTAGCATTAAAATATTTTCTTTTGTGTTTTGTTATTGCTGTTTAAACAGGCCTTTGTTGAAAATAATCCTGCCATTAAATGGTGTCCTACTCCAGGCTGTGACAGAGCAGTAAGACTAACAAAACAAGGGTCAAATACATCTGGATCTGATACACTCAGCTTCCCATTGCTGAGAGCGCCTGCTGTTGATTGTGGAAAAGGACACCTCTTCTGCTGGTTAGTATAAGATAAGTTGGAATCAGTCTAATTACCTTTCTTTCCAATAGTTATTAAAGAGACTTTGCACCTTGAGTCAGGCCGTTAAATTGTAATATACTTGATAGTATTCTTAATTTAAGAAATGTGTAATAAGTAGTAATAGTTCATATTTGTTGTGTGCTTAGTGTGTGCCAAGCGCTATACCAGCTATTTTTTACATACTGAATTTTCCCAACAATGCTGAGTTGAGTTGATGTTGTTATGCCCATTTTACAGATAAGGAAACTCAGGCACAGAGAAGTTCCCCAGGGTTATACAGCTAGGAATTGGCAGAAATGGGATTAGAACCCAGCTGTTTGATTTTAAAGCCCATGTGCCTAAACTATAATATCAAATTGCTGACCATAGATTAGAAAATGTTTAGAGTTTAACCTTTCATTAAAAATATAAACCTCTAGCAATGATTCTTCACCAGGAGCTCCCAAAATTACTAAAGTCCCTTTTACAAAATTTTATCCTGGGCCCTAACAAGTAAGATTTTGATTTAGTAGGTTTTTGAGTGGGGCTCTAAAAAAAGAAAATTAAAAATCTCCCAGGTGATTCTAATGCACAGTTCTAGTCAGGAATCAATGACTGCAGTCTGGTTGTTTCTTGTGTTTTGTTTAGTTTCTAGTGCCTGGTAGTACTCAATAAGTACAAACTGATGATAAATCAGTATTGGAAAGGGTATGTAACTGAATACTCTTTTGACTATATATGTGTCAGCCATCAGCACTCTACTTATTCATAGAAGGTTCAGTTAACTGTTCTAATTAAATGATTAAAAAAAAAAAAGCAACAGTATTTATTCTCCTTTTTGCTTATTTCCAGAATCACCGCAAATGCATGGATATACTTTAGGTGGATATAAAACTCTAGTCTTTACTTTTATACTTATCAGAAACCACAAACTAATTGTATCACTGCTATATAGTAGGAAGGTATAGTTATGGAACTGTCCCTACCCTGGTCTACTTCTTACCTTTGCCATCATCATTAGTTAAAAGTATTTATTGAACTGCTAACCCCTGACTCTTAAGTCAGGGGTCAGCAAACTATTGTCTACACTTAGTATTAAACATAACATTTTGCCATACCATTTCATGTCACTTTATATATTGTCTGTGCCTGCTTTTGGGCTATGACAGCAGAATTGAGTAGCTGAGACAGAGACTGCATGGCCCACAAAACTCAAAATATTTACTGTCTGGCCCTTTACAGAAAAATTTTCCTGACCCCTATACTAGGTGCTTGGCTATGGTGATTAATGAAAGGAAAACCCTGTATACTGCTTTCATGGCTAAATCAAACTAAGCAAGCAAAATAGCAACAAAATACTAGACAGTGGGTTATATCTATATGCCTTCAAGTGATTTTTCAAAACACTTAAAAGGCAAATTTCTATTAAAGTTTTACATTTTTATTATTCAATAGTTTGGTTCCTAACTCACCTCATTAACCCACCATGAGAGATAAGGCTTGAAATGAGAAGGAAAGTTAATGTACATGAGCTGAATTGGTAGCAGATTAATGGTATGTAGATGAATATGAACCTATTTTACTGTAAAACAAGTATATAAAAGTAATAAAGGAGCTTTCTTTTCTGAGCCAGTGTGGTTTCCAGAGATAATTAAACTCTGGTGTCCTGAAGCAGCACCCATTGTATACATCCTATGCATCTAAAATGTACTAATTATATACCATCCTTGGGAAGAATTGAGAAAAATTGTCGTACACTGTAAATCATTTTCTGAGTTCTGTGGTTCACATGAGGAATCGTGGTTGAAAAAGGATGATTTAGAGGATTAGTTGGAGAAGCTGTGAAGAAAGAAAACATGAATTAAGAAAATGTCTAAAAGATAAAAAGATTAGCTTTTGCTGAGATAAGAGAAAAGTTAAGTTTTGAAGGGAAAAGAAGAAACTTTGATTGGCAGTGTCTTCTTAAGCACTGTGGTTTCTGTGATCTAGCTTTTACCAGTTTTCAGTGTAGTTTAGTTTTTAATTTCTTGTGTTCGTCCCCATTCTCTTTGTATGCTGCAAGTAATAATAAGTTTGGTTCGACTGAAGATAAGAAAGCTAATGGAAAAACCTGCCAATATAGGCCAGGCTCTATAAACTATGTATATATGTCTATAAACATAGACGATGCTATAAACTGTAAATTTCTAGAATAACATTTGAAGAAATACATCAGCTGACTTTTTCTCATGCCCCAAAATATCAGGCTGGTTATACTCAAGACGCATTGGAGACTATATACCAAGATCACGGGCCCTACTTTGAGTTTTATCCCAGTTCAAGGGATCTGTGAATGGCCACATGGACTAAGGTCACACTTGGTAATTATTTACTCTTTCTCCTGTTCATTAGGGTAGTAGAGAACCTAACAGAATCATCACTTTTTGGACATAGCACCAGAGAGGAAGAGAAGAAGGGGACTTAAATGAAATAAAAATAAGTTTTAGTGAAGGACAAACTCAGATTTAGGTTCTTCAACTTAATCTTTTGCCTTTCAGTTTTGGTATTTATTAAGTTATAGGATGGATTTTTTTGCATTGCCTACTTCATGTCTCTAGGCGTTAATTTACAGTTCCTGTTTTGTTTTTTTTTTTTTTTTGCATTCTTAGCTTTATACCCTTATTCATATAGTATAAGAGCTTTGTCTATAATTTTAAAATCTAAGTAGAAATTGTCATATGCTTTCTGTTGCCTTTGTCTCTTATTTCAATGAGAAGCAAAATCTGTTCATGTAAAAAGACGCTTTGCAAGAGAGATCTTCACAAATTAAAGGCAAATGATTCTGGTTTTGCTTCTTTCCTTCTTGAAAAGCTCAGAAATAATTTTCTAAAGATGACTACAAAAACCACAACAAAAGACAATAATAATTTCTTCTTTTCAGGAACTGTATATGACAGAAACAGTTGAGCCATACCCAAGAGATACCTGCATGGATATAACTAAATATATTCATTGATGGGAGACAAGTAGTATTAATAGGCATTCCCCTTCCCACCACAGGATACCCTTCTCTAGCTGTGCACCAAATTCCATGCCCTTAGTAACTGAAGCTAGCGTGGTTTCTCCCGCTAGCCTTTATAATTACAATTTGTGTGATCTGGGCAAAATTATCTCAAGACAATATTCAAAACTTAGATGGGTTCTGACTTGAACCAATGACTTTTCCTCTTTTTTTTTTTCTTTTTAATTAAGTAAAATATGCTACTGTGTAACTTCTGTGCCTTCTGAACTGACACAAAGTGTCTCTCTTCTCTGAGACAACTCTTCACAGATTTGTTGTCAGAAATGCTTCCTGGCCACCAAACTTAAGATGGTATGGTGGCCATTTCTTTCCTGTCTTTTTACTCTGGTCCCTTTTAATCACCAGTGTGCATTGAAAACTGAAAACCTTACTTGGAATTTTGTCTTCTAAACACATAGACAGTCAAACCTATTTTATTCACTGAAATTGATTGGCAGGAAATATTCTAAATAATAATATGGTGCTGGGCATGGTGGCTTACGCCTGTAATCCCAGCACTTTGGGAGGCCGAGGCAGGGGGATCACGAGATCAGGAGGTCGAGACCATCCTGGGTAACACAGTGAAGCCCTGTCTCTACTAAAAATACAAAAAATTAACTGGGCATGGTGGCACGCTCCTGTAGTCCCAGCTACTCGGGAGGCTGAGGCAGGAGAATTGCTTGAACCCAGGAGGCGGAAGTTGCAGTGAACCGAGATCAAGCCACTGCACTCCAGCCCAGGCAACAGAGCGAGACTCCATCTCAAAAAAAGAGAAAAATAATAATAAAGTTTATATTACCTAGCGGTTGAGCACTTATTTACTGAAACTGTGTAAAGAAGTCTTTAAAAGGAACAAATTTTTGAATCATAGTGATGTACAACTTGAGAAACCACAGTATCAGGTTTCTAGTCCACTTAAGTTTCCAGTGGATCAGAGAGTACAATATATAGACCTGTCAAGTTTGCAGAAAAGTTTGAAAGTGGGTATCTTTTTTCTCCAACATTCACAATAAGGATTTTGATCAATACCTACTCCTTTATTCAGAGCAATAGTTGCATGCATCATCTCCCCCTCCACAGACCTCACAGGCTCTCCAGGAGTCCTGTGGACAAAATAGATGAAGCAGTCTGTATTTGTAGACCTAATAATTGTGTCTCATCTTTTCTTACAAAATCAGTTTTAAGCCCTTAGATTAACAGCTCTAGTTACAGAAGAAAAGATCTTTCTAGATTGGCAGTATCTAGCTATTTAAGTATCAGACTCCTGCCAACTAGCAGAACATTTTCCAGCTCTTCACAGTCCCAGAAATAAAAACATGATACTACTTATTTGGTAGTTCAATCAAAAGACCTTGTTTAAATATCATGTATACTCTCTGCAGAGTAACACATCTCCATAAATACCGCTTGATGGTTCAATTTATCAAATTTCAACAGAGTGATAATAATCTGGGAGATGGACAGAACCTGCCTGTGAGACAGCTCTGCCACTAACTAGCTCTGTGGCTTGGTGATAAATATCCTCTCCTAAAATAATGTGATAAATAAAGCCTTCCTATCTAATGCAGTCAACATAGAGTGCAAGTTTCCAGAACCAAACTATTTAGCTTCAGATTTTAGCTTATCCACTCTTTACTTGTGTGGCCTTTGGTAGGTTACTGAACCTCTCTGTGCATTTAAAATGAGGATAAATAGTACCAGTTACAAAGAATTGTTAAGAGAATTAAATGAGTCCGTTCACGTGGAGTATTTAGAACATTACCTGGTGTACTAAAAAATGTTAGCTACAGGGGAGAAGCATAGAAATTAGGATTTCTACTTAATTCAGTCAGAATTGCTTATTAATAAAACGTTCTAAAATGGCATTTAATTGAAATTGCCAACTTCTGGATAGGAATTTCTTCCATCAGGTAATAAATTTTAAAACATTAGTGGAAGGTTTTTTCCTTTTCCGGAGCCCATTAGAACCACTGTATAGTCATGCAACCAGTTGTGCATACTGGCACATTTTCAAGAAGAGAGCCATTCCTTGATCACTTGATGTTAGGTTAACCAATCATATTTGAACTAGGTGGAGGAGTTTAGATTAGGCAACTATTTTTTTCTTTATAATCTTTTACCAGGATTTTTTTTTACCTGAATAAACCTACCCTATAGGTGTCTCTGGCTGAGATTCAGCAGGCTATGTCCTGAGATTCCCCTCCCCATACTCTTGTTTTACTGACATTTTGAGATGCAGTTTCAGCAACAGATACCAGGGACTTTAGAATACTTGTCAACAGTCATTGGTTAAAATTTTGTTCAGGGATGTAGGCCGGTCTCAGGGACTTACAGCTGTAATCCCAGCATTTTGTGGGGCTGAGATTGGCGGATCCCTTGAGCCCGGGAGTTTGAGACCACTTGGGCAACGTAGTGAAACCCTGTCTCTACAAAAAATACAAAAATTAGCTGGGCGTGGTGGTGCATACCTCTTGTCCTGACTACTTGGGAGGCTGGCAGTAGGATGGCTTGAGCTCAGGAGGTGGAAGCTGCAGCGAGCCAAGATCA
Organism: Macaca nemestrina; assembly: GCF_043159975.1. Classification (NCBI taxonomy): domain Eukaryota; kingdom Metazoa; phylum Chordata; class Mammalia; order Primates; family Cercopithecidae; genus Macaca; species Macaca nemestrina. The sequence continues at coordinate 71,928,809 of NC_092128.1, forward strand.
TGCCGCTGCACTCCAGCCTGGGTGCCAGAGCAAGACTCTCAAAAAGAAAAAGAAAAAAATAAACTTTCTTCAGGAAGTTGGCATTCTAGCATCTTCACTACTTTTCTCAGAATAACCTTTCTTCCCTATGTTGATCATCTAGAATGTCAATTACCTACTATGTTTAGTGACTTTGTTATTACTATACTTTGGAGAATTCTGAGTTTATTTTTCCAGATGCGTTAGTTTTTAAATATATTTTATAGTATTAAGTGGCAACCTCGGCCAGGCGCAGTGGCTCACGCCTGTAATCCCAGCACTTTGGGAGGCCGAGGCAGGCATATCACGAGGTCAGGAATTCAAGTTCAGCCTGGCCAACATGGTGAAACCCCGTCTCTACTGAAAATACAAAAAATTAGCTGGGCATGGTGGTGTGCACCTGTAATCGCAGCTACTTAGGAGGCAAGAGAATCACTTGAACCCAGGAGGCAGAGGTTGTGGTGAGTGGCGATCATGCTATTGCACTCCAGCCTGGGCCACAGAGCAAGACTCCATCTTAAAAAAAAAAAAAAAAAAAAATAGCAACCTCAACCTCTTTAATTCACAGTCCATGCTGTAGCTTCTTTTTTTATTAGTAAGCTGCTGTTTTCTGTTTTGTTTTGTTTTTTTTTAAATCCTTTTTTAGTATTGCACTGGAAACTAGCAGAAACTGTGCCAACCAGTTAAAACACCCTGAAGTGGTCCTACTGATTGGGCTCACAACCAAGGAAGCGGCAAATCTTTGTCCTCCTGTGAGGTTCTAGAAAAGAAAACCTTCTTTTGCTGTCTAGGACAACACAGTCTTGGAGAGCCAAGCACATTGATAAGCAATTATGGCCTTTTGAAGAAGTGGCTTTTTTTTTTTCAGACTTTATTTGAAAACACTGGGCTTTGTTCCCCCATGATTTCTTTCTTTTTTTTTTTTTTTCCAGAACGTTTTCAGAAAATGTTCTGACAGCAAAACCAGTATTTACTAGCGTTGATTCTGCCAGGAAATGGATATTGAATATGCTGTTTAATCTCCAGGGGGAAAAAGTCTCCAGGGAAAAAAATCTTAATAGAAATAATTTATTTCATTGATTGCATTTGTTTGTTTTAGTTACTGCAGATATATAAGGGCTTTTTGTACTTCAGGGCTCTTTTTTTAAATTTTTCTAGCTTTATTGAAATGCAAATGACAAACAAGCTTTCTTAAATGAGTCATGAGAAATGTTGATTCTGCATTCCCACCTGTGTTTGTAGGCACCATATGGAAACACTGTTCCTGATCTGTGGCGTATTTCCTACTTCAATGTCTGCTAGCATGTGTGCCAAATTAAAATTAGCAGTTATCACAGGTATCCGTTACATTTCTGGAAAGCAGAGTTGATGTTAGTATGCACTAAAGTGAATCTAATGTATCCACTTTTTTTTTCATACCTTTAAGTTCTGGGATACATGTGCAGAATGTACAGTTTTGTTACATAGGCATACACATGCCATGGTGATTTGCTGCACCTGTCAACCCATCACCTACATTAGGTGTTTCTCCTAATGCTATCCCTCCCCTAGCCCCCCATCCCCCGACAGGCCCCAGTGTGTGTTGTTCCCCACCCTGTGTCCATGTGTTCTCCTTGTTAAACTCCCACTTATGAGTGAGAACATGCAGTGTTTGGTTTTCTGTTCTTGTGATAGTGTGCTCAGAATGATGGTTTCCAGCTTCATCCACGTCCCTGCAAAGGCCATGAACTCATCCTTTTTAATGGCTGCATAGTATTCCATGTTCTATATGTGCCACATTTTCTTAATCCAGTCTATCATTGGTGGACATTTGGGTTGGTTCCAAGTCTTGCTATTGTGAATAGTGCCACAATAAACACATGTGTGCATGTGTCTTTATAGTAGCATGATTTATAATCCTTTGGGTATATACCCAGTAATGGGATGGCTGGATCAAATGGTATTTGTAGTTCTAGCTCCTTGAGGAATCACCACACTGTCTTCCACAATGGTTGAACTAATTTACACTCCCACCAGCAGTGTAAAAGCATTCCAGTTTTTCCACATCCTCTACTGCATCTGTTGTTTCCTGACTTTATATATCCACTTTTTTAAAGAAATTAGGTCGTGTTGTGTTGCCCAGGCTAGAGTGCTGTGGCTATTCACAGAGTGGTAATAGCACACTACAGCCTGAAACTCCTGGGCTCCATTGATTCTTCTGCCTCAGCCTGCCGAGTAGCCATTGTGCCCAGCTCACTTCCATATTTTAATCAACTCAGTATTTTTTGAATGTCTGTTAAGCTACCACTAAGTTGCTAGGAGCTCCCAAGTGTCAGATTAGGTGACAAGTCAGGAGTGTAAGGAAACTAAATTACCCTTTCAAGGCAATTGGTGAATTTTTTTTTTTTAACCATTTAACCATTTTTAAGTATGCAATTCAGTGATATTAATTGCATTCTGAGTGCAACTATAACGTCTCATAGCCACTTTTCCTTTTCAGAAATTTTTCATGATCCCAAACAGAAACTCTATGACCATTAAGCAGTTACTCGCCATCCTCTCCTCCCCCAGGCTGGTAACAACCACTCTACTTTCTTTCTCTATGAATTTGCCTATTCTAGATATTTAATATAAGTGGAATTCTAGAATATCTGTACTTTTGTGTCTGGCTTATTTCACTTAACAAAATGTTTTTAAAGCTCATTCATAGTGTAGCATGTATGCAGATATTATTCCTTTTTATGGCTGAATATTGTATTGTGTGAGCATGTGTGTGTGTTTGTGTGTGTGTATACTCCACAATTTGTTTATCCATTCATCTGCTGATAGATGCTTGGGTTGTTCCCCCTTTTAGCTGTTGTGAATAATACCATGAATGTTGGTGTACAAGTTCGAATTCTTGCTTTCAGTTCTTTCATACCTTAGAATGAAATTGCTGAATCCTATGGTAATTCTAAGTTTAACTTTGCATCAGCATTTACATTTCTATCAGCAGTGCACAAGAGTTCCGGTCTTTGTACATCCACACCAAAACCTTCTTTTTTTTTTAATAATCACCATTTTAACAAATATGAAGTATAATCAATACATTCTTAATTACCTCTTAGTTTGTAAGACTACATGAGTCAGTTGGTGTATCTTCTTAATACACTTAACCTTTTTTTATTCTTTTTCCTCGAAATGGGGTCTTGCTCTGTCGCCTAGGCTGGACTGCAGTGGCATGATCTCAGCTCACTGCAGCCCCTGCCTCCCAGACTCAAGTGATCCTCCTACCTCAGCCTCCCAAGTAGCTGGGACTACAGGCGTGAGCCACCCCTCCCTGCCCAAGCTTAACCTTTGTAAATGAAATCTTTTTAAAATAGCACTGATGGTGACGATATCACTTCCAGATTGGGTTGTTCCCTCCTCCGAATAATATTTTATCATTGACTGGAATAATTACCTTTGTTCTATACAATATAGCATCATCTTGAATTAAAATGGCAGTTTATCAAGGCTTTAGGCTCGTTTTAGTGTTTGACTTCTTAAATAGCTATGGAAAGAATATAAAATAGAGTTACAAATGATAAATTGATGTTTTTAATTATTTAAATCAAAATTTCCCAAATTCCAATAAAAGTAAATTGAGTTACCCTAGCTGTTACCTGGAGATGCAGAGGTAAAAGTAACTACAATAATTTGACTTAAAACAGTGTTTTTCAAACTTTAAAATGAAGAAGGTTCATTTGGTAATTTTGATAAAATATAGATTCTGATCTGTAAATCTCATGGGGCCTGTTCTTCTGCATGTCTAAAAAGCTGCTCAGTAATGGCCAGGAATACACCTTTGAATAACAAGAATTTAAATTATTAATGAGGATAAAACGTAATTTAATCAAATGTTTTAAAGCTCTGAAGGCTTGCAAATCTAAGTTATAAATATTAATCTGTTTAGAACTTTTGAAATACGTAAATGAATGTACTGATTTTTTTTAAAAACCTGGTCTAATGGTATCAAGCTTTGGAATCTCATTTTCAATGCCTCCATTGAAATGCTCCATCTCTCATTAATCACCATGTCTTAGTTTTTTCAACTTTAAAATTGGAAGAATACTTTCTACTTTTTTTTTTTTTTTGAGACAGTTTCGTTCTTGTTGCCCAGGCTGGAGTGCAAGGGTGCGATCTCAGCTCACTGCAACCTCCACCTCCCAGGTTCAAGCGATTCTCCTGCGTCAGCCTCTTGAGTAGTTGGGATTACAGGCATGTGCCACCATGCCTACTAATTTTTTGTATTTTTAATAGAGATGGGGTTTCACCATATTGGCCAGGCTGGTCTCGGACTCCTGACCTCAGGTGATCCACCCACCTTGGCCTCCCAAAGTACTGGGATTACAGGCATGAGCCACCACGCCCAGCCTCTACACACTTCCTTTTTTTTGCCTTGATGTTGATGAAGAATATTTTAAAATTGTCTTTTCTATGTTTATTTTCTTTAGGGAGTGCCTTGGTGAAGCACATGAGCCTTGTGACTGCCAAACATGGAAGAATTGGCTGCAAAAAATAACCGAAATGAAACCAGAAGAACGTAAGGAATTTTAGATTGCTTTGCTACATATTTCCTTATAGCATTCAAAAGATAATGTGGTCATATCTTTTTTAGTCTTTATTTAAGAGGTTTTCACATTTGTTAATGCTAGCGCTCTCCTGTTTAACATCACGGTCCCTTTGACTAACTTCCTTTTGGAAATAATAGAGTTTTGGCAAGGAGGAATCAGGGACAAGTTCCATGTTTCTAACAGACTTACTTTCCAGCTGAAGATAAACAGGGTAAATGGGGGTCACATTTAATCCTCCTCCCATAGCCCTTTTCTTTTATCCTAGGGTGAGCCAACCAGTTGTTCTGTACTTTGTGGGAAGTAGTATATGATCTGTAGTGAGAGTGAGCTTCTCATATCCCTGAAAGCTTCCAATGAAGGATACAGCAAGTTAATTTCTTGTTGTTGTGTGGTTCTATAGATTTACTGATGTTAAATACCATATAGATAAGTATTGTCACTGAGACTTCTATAAATACATTATCCCTGTTAATCATCACAGAAATGATACAAGGGTGATGTTAGTAATCCTGTTTTACAGAGGAAAACTAATGCTTAGATTGGGTTGAATGAGACAGGGCATGTGCCTTGTGAACAGAATGGGTTTGAATCTCTGAGGGGACTCCTTTTTAAAGCCTTCCTAATAGCAGTTCCCACATTTAACAGATAAATCTGCTTTGCAATAATTTCCCATCTTCTAAAGTGTTTTATGACAACTGTTTTCTCTCAAAAAATGTAAGTGAAAATTAATTAGTTCTGGTCTTTAAAAAAAAAAAAAAAAGACTGAGATAATGATGTTAGCTTGAGATGTCGCAAGTCAGGATCAAGAATTCACCCAATAAATCTACACACTTATAGGGGCCAGGTGCAGGGGCTCACGCCTGTAATCCCAGCACTTTGGGAGGCCAAGGCAGGCGGATTACAAGGTCAAGAGATGGAGACCATCCTGGCCAACATGGTGAAACCCCATCTCTACTAAAAAAAAATTAGCTGGGCGTGGTGGCGTGCGCCTGTAGTCCCAGCTACTTGGGAGGCTGAGGCAGGAGAATTGCTTGAACCTGGGAGGTGGAGGTTGCAGTGAGCCAAGATTGCGCCACTGCACTCCAGCCTGGTGACAGAGTGAGACTGACTCCGTCTCAAAACAAGAAAAAGAAAATCTACACTTATATGAGCAAAGCACATAATAAAGATAATGCCAGACTTCAGGGCATGCAGAGGCTAGAGGGAAGCAGTCAGACATTACGGTATCATATGATAACTGATATAGTTGAGTAAAGATGAGAGTCCAGAAACAATAATGATAAACTGAGGTTGGGGGAAGAAAGGGTGTCAAAGAATCTTCTTGAAGGCAGTGAGCTGTGAATTGGATTTTAGCATCTCTGCCTAGTAGTAGGTAATTACTGTCAGCAACTGAAGTGGTATTGAGAGAGACTGCCCGACAGCCATCATACTTTACAGGCTTGTATTATATCAGGGAATTTACCACTGCCTGAGGGCTGATCCTCAGCATTTTAGATCTACAAGGTTCATTTTGTCCACTGACTCAGGGTTATTCTGACCCATGGAGAAGAGACTACAGTATAAACCAAAATGCCACTTATTAGTTGATAATGAGGGAGATCCCTTTCACTTGTTGAGAAGGCTTCATGTCCATTATCAGGAGCAAAGAGAAGTGGATGATCTTTGGATATTTTATAGTGAAGCCTGATTAAACGTTCTTGTCCTGTTCATGCATCGTTTAGTCAACAGATTTTTTTAAGCCAGGCGCAATGGCTCACATCTGTAATCCTAGCATTTTGGGAGGCCGAGGCAGGTGGATCACTTGAGGTCAGGAGTTCAAGACCATCCTGGCCAACATGATGAAACTGCATCTCTACTAAAAACACAAAAATTAGTCCAGCATGGTGGTGTGCGCCTGTAATACCAGCTACTCAGGAGGCTGAGGCAGGAGAATCGCTTGAACCCGGGAGGTGGAGGTTTCATTGAGCCAAATCGCCCCACGGCACTCCAGCCTGGGTGCCAGAGCAAGACTCCATTTAAAAAAAAAAAAAAAAAATGCCTTTATAGATTGTGTTTGTTCCCCAGATTCATTGTACTAGCCATTGCTCTTCATAGCCACCCATTTCCCCTATTCTCCTGATATGTATGGGTGTGTATATGCGTTTGTCTTCCATAAATAGATTCATACCATTACCCTGCAACACCTTTAGATGTGACAAAACAATTGGAATTTGCTTTATTTTCTTGCTTCTGGCAGCTAGAAGTATTTATATTTCTGTTATGAATGGCTTGCTATTGGCCATCTACCTACATTTTTTTATACATTTCTTTAAGAACTTAAGGTTAAGGTCCATAGGAGAAACTCGCAAAGAGATGAGGCTAGAAAGGTAGGTGTTGCCAGATTGTGAGTGTTATTGCCAAATTGTTTGAATTTATCCTCCTAATAGAATAAGCCATAAAGTGTGTAGAGTAGAGAAGTGGCAGTATCAGAAAAGTTATTTTTGTCAAGATAACTGATGAGTATGAAGGGTGAATTGAAGAAAAGATAGACTAAAGGTAGGAAGATGAATTTTAGTTTGGGTCAGAGGGTAAATTAGGCCATTAGTGAAACAGGAAACTCAGATAAACAAGTAACTTTCCAGGGAAAATAATGAGTTTTGGTGTGGACATTCTGAACTTGAAGTACTTACGGAACATATGTGTGGAGATATCCTGTGGAATTTTATAAGTGTTCGTCTGAAACTCAGAAAAGATGCTAAGAAACTTAGGAATAAATTGTTGATTTTAAATGTTATCTTCGCTATTTAATTAACGTTTATTGAGTGCTGTTTTATGTTAGAATACAAAAATAAGATGCCCTCTATGCTCTTGAAGTTTATATATTAGAGAGGCAACTGTATACAAAACTAAGGAAAAATGTGTTTTGAATGTGAGAGAACATTGTTCATGTATGTGATAACTTTTAGGGGAGGGGAAGGACAAAGAAGGAGGAGGCCAGTTATCTATGGGAGAGGGTTAGGAAACACTTTCTAAAGAATTGATGCTTAAGCTGCATGTTGAAAGCTGATAGATGCTCTTCACATAAACCAGAATAGGAAAGACATTCCAGGCATAGGGTGAAGTGGCATTGTGAAGTAGCGTGGCATATTCAAGGACTGCAAATAATTCTTACAGTCAGTTTAGTGGTGCACTAAGAGATGAGACTGTGCAGACAGGAATCCAAATCAAGCATTGGGCACAAAGAGGTGGTTATGCACAATGCTAGGAAATCTGACCTTATCCTGAGACACTGAAAAGGAGTTTTAAGTAGGAGAGTGGTGAATGAAGATGCTTACTTACAAAGATCACTCAGGCAGAAGTATGGATGATGAAATGGAGACTATTGAGAAACTAGGTAAGAATGTTAGTTCTGAGACAACTTCAGAATGGCCAGGTGAGAGGATATGAAGGCTTAAGATGGGTAATTCAGGTGGGAGGGGGCATACGCAGGAGAGTTATAAGATATATTAAATAGCCTTAAGTAGTAAACCTTGTGTGCCTGCTAGTTGCCTGAAAGGTTTAATGCACCATAAGAAGTAATTAGTCTAGCATATTATTCAATTCTTGAGTAGAAAATGCCCAGCAATGTTTGAAATATAAAGCAAGTATTTTTCTTTTATTTTCCCCCAAATCTCCCACCCCAGCCTCCGAGGTGAGTTAGCATCTCCACAGCTGTCTAGATCCTGGGTCCTGGGAACTCGAGGTGAATACTAATCTCCTTGTGGGCACTAAGCGACACACTGACCCTCTCAAAGTGCTACTATCCTGTGGCATCAAATGGCTTTGTACATCACTTTCCCAGTATTTTATCCCCAAGTCTGATCTATTACCCTGAAAGACCTGTTCGTCTTTAAAGGTTCCAACTATAAGAACAGATCACTTACTAGGTGACTGCTGATCATTCACTCAAGCAGTCTCAAACTATGGGTATAATCTTTTAGGTTTATGTAGTCCTTTCTGGTAGAACAAATCTCAGGTGTCTTCAGTCTTTTGTATCCTATCATGTTTTCAAATATTCTTCCCTCTTTCCAAATCAAAACCCACTTTGGGGTTTCTTCCCACAATTCTTCAAGTTCATTATAATCTTCTGTTTTGCCTGTGATCTAATTAGAGTAATACATCTCCCTACTTGCCTTTAATTCACAAATTACCCCAATTTTACAGAGGGAGATACCAAGGCCAAGAGAAACAAAAATGCCCTGCCACACAGCAAATCCATCTCACATCTGGTATCAGAACACAGAAAAACTCTTTAAAGCAAGTATTTTTAAATTGATGGCTATTTTTAGTTATCTCTTACCATATTAAAATTGGATGAATCATTCCATACCCACAGATAAGTTTTTGCTAGGGAACAGGGGAAGGAGAATGGACTGGCTAGTGAGAACAGATTATGGGTGGGACTGTGAAAAAATGACCTTCCACATGATAATGATCCTGATACTAAGAGGAGGAAAGAAACAGAAAAGCTAGAAAATGGTATACATGGTATATACATGGTTACTTCTGATGGCCAGAGATAGGGAGATCCCAAAGGGGGTTTTGATTTGGAAAGATGAAAGAATGTTTGAAAACATGATAGGAGACAAAAGACTGAAGACACCTGAGGTTTGTTCTACCAGAGAGGAAACCAAGCCAAGGCTGCAGAGAAAGTCCCAGTTGTTGTTAAGAAAAGGCTAGGAATTTTCTCCTCTACTGATTTGTGTCTTCCACACTGAAAGATGGTGACCAGTAACGGCCACTTATGTTTATGAAATTTGGGGCAAGGATTAAAGTGAACAATAATTGGCCAACTATAATACTAAAGTAGAACCCCATCATTAAATATACAAAAATGATATTTCAAAAAGGAAAAATATGATTAGGTGCTATGTTAAGTTTATGTATTACTTTGTATCATAGCATTTTTACTTTGGATTTTATGCAAAAAAAAAAAAAAAATGGCATAAGCATGTTTAACCAAATAGTTTTCTTCTTTATGCCCAGTTTTCCAAAGTCTTTGAATTATGAGACTCAGGATGAGAAAATCTAATTAATGAGAAAAAATATGCTGAAATCAATTCAAGGAATTAATTTCATATAAAGATTTAAATAGTGTTTGTTAAGCACTGATATTGCCTCTGTTGTGTCTAATTAGAGCAAGAAGCAGGAATGGTTATATTTTTTATGAAATTGTTAATTTATAAATTTTTCAGACCAGTATTTTTCATGGGACATACTCAATAAACTGAATTCAAATTGTATTATTTAAAAATTCAGTCTTTGACTAGGTGCAGTGGTTTATGCCTGTAATCCCAGCACTTTGGGAGGCCGAGGCAAGAGGATCACTTGAGGCTCAGAGTTCAAGACAAGCCTGGGCAACACAGTGAGATCCTGTCTCTCTAAAAAATTAAAAACTTAGCCAGGCATAGTGGCATATGCCTGTAGTCCTAGCTACTTGGGAAGCTGAGGTAGGAGGATCTCTTGAGCCCAGAAGTTGAAGGCTACAGTGAGCTATGATTGCACCACTGCATTCCAGTCTGGATAATAGAGTGAATCTCTATTTCTAAAAAAAATTAAAAATAAAAATTCAATTTTTAAAAGCAACTGTTTTCACATGCATACATGTTGTTTCTATTAATAGATCTTAGATTTTGTGATATTTTAATACTTTATTATGAAGTTAATACATTTTAGAAAGAGACCTAAGCACACTAGATTTTGAAGAAAGAACATCAGTATATAATAAGAGCTGTAACTGAAGTGAAGAGTTTGAAAGTCAGTAGAGGTGAAAAAATCTCACCCGATAGATTGAAGGTAGATACAGTGTTGTTGATGTTAAGAACAGTATGTATAAGCTGGATGCAGTGGCTTATGCCTGTAATCCCACTACTTTGAGAGGCCAACACAGGCAGATCACTTCAGGTCAGGAGTTTGAGACCAGCCTGGTCAACATGGTGAAACCCCGTCTCTACTAAAAATTAAAAAAAAAAAAAAATTAGCCAGGTGTGGTGGTGGGCACCTTTAGTCCCAACTCCTTGGGAGGTTGAGGCACGAGAATCACTTGAGCCCAGGAGGCAGAGGTTGCAGTGAGCTGAGATCGTGCCATTGCACTCCAGCCTGGGCAACAGTACAAGAGTCCATCTCAAAAAAAAAGTATGTATAAGGGATAGATGTGTAGAATAAGCATGTTCAGAGAATTGGAAATAAAGATCTTTTTTCCAGCACGAGTTTTTATCATAGTAATAGTTGGTTATTCCCTGAACATGATTTACTTCATGCAGTTCACTAAAATGCAGTTAGGAGATCACATTCTCTCCGAGGGTGGAAGAAAAAACTATTATGTTGCAGGCCACACTGCTGCTTTGTTTTAATGGCTTTGTGCTTTCTTTATTATAACAATGGACAATAAGAGTCATAAGAATATGTTAGTGCCTCTGAGCTAACAATAATGTTGATGCTAAAGGAAGAAAAAAGGCCACTGCTTTTAACAAAAATTAGATGTTTAAATGTGAAGTGTACTTAAATGATTAGGTATTATAGCAATACCCTTTGTAAGTGGAATTGCCTCCACAGCTCGACCTTGTTAGCCCTAAATATACTAAGTTCCTACTGAAACTCCTGTCACCCACCAAATTATCTGATAATTCTTTCCACCAACAGCTTAATCAAACCATCTTCTACCAAGTGTGTTCAGAACTGGAGTAAAGTCTGACCAGTTCATTACCACTGTTTCTCTTTGCTGTGTGGAGTTAAAAACCAATGCTTTTATAGTCCAACAGTAGCTGCTGTTCTGTTGTTAATATAAACTTAAGTAGACAAGCTCTTGGGGTTCCTTGCAGCAAGACAGCTCCACTTCTGTATTGCTAGGCTCCATCAGAGGACTGCTTCTGGTGCTCAGCCCTTCCAATCCATACACAGAGCCACTTCCCAGGGGTCAGTGAGCCCAAACCTTTGTCCCCCTTCCCTCCCCAGGGGCTTATATCTAGGGGTTGGGTAACTCTTCTTTTTGAATTTCAAAATGCAAAGGGTCTGATTTCTCCCCTGCTTTGACAGTAGAGCCAACCATTTACCCCTCCACCCTTCTGAAAGTGTCGGCACATAAACAAAGCTTTGATTAGATGGGCCACTTTCAGTGATTCTAAAATGATTTTCTGGCATCTCTTTGAGTAAAGTAAATGTAGGGCTTCTCAATGCACTTAGAGTTAGAAAAGAAAACAAAACCAACTTGATTGCTGACATTCTTGCAGGAAAAAAATTTTTAATTATGCATCTGGAACTCTGTAGCCCCTAACTCTCCATGGAGGGGAGAGGGAAGTTTATAAAATGTAAAATTTAGAATCTTTAAAAACCGTGACATTCCTTAAGATTGTGGATCTCAAATTACAGTAAAATAACTTGAGTTTAAGAAAATGAAGAGTATAAGTTTGATTAGGGATGGAGGGTGAGAGGAGCTTGCCAGATGGGCCATATCATAATGGGCTTTATATTCTTTGCAAAAGCAGCTGGATTTTATCTTATAGTCAGTGGGGAGCAAATTAAAAGATTTTAAGCAATGTGTATTCCAAAAAGATCACTGTGGGATGGGTGGCTGGCAGGGGATTGGAGGATGAAGAAAAGTTTGTTAATGGGGACAAACATAGAGTTAGATAGAAGACAGTATTTCTTATATTTCAAAATAACTAGAAGGGAGGACTTGAAATGATACCAACACATAGAAATGATAATTACTCAAGGTGATGGGTACTTCAGATGTCCTGACTTATGACACATTCTATGCATGTTACAGTCACATCTACCTCATAAATATGTAAAATATTTTGTGTCAATAAAAGAAAAACACATGGAGAGATTTTTTAAAAAATCACTGTGCAAGCAGTGTAGTTGGAGGTGGGCCCTTGAAGGAACTGGGGAGATAAGTTAATTTTCTATGCTTTAGTTGTCTAGGCAAGAGGTATGAAGGACCCTACCTTAAAGCATAAGAACTGGGAATAGAGAGGAACCAGATATGATAGAGAAAGAGGGTGTAATAAATGAGATGCTTAGTTTTAGACGTGTCACATTGAATTAATTTTAAGTTTATCCAGAATACTCATGGATAAAAAAGATGTTGATATTTTTTGCTTTTTACTATGGTAAAGAGTTTCTGATAATTATATTTGCGTCTGGCCTGTTCTGTAAATTATCGTCTAAAGTAACTGTTCTTTCTGTAATTTTCTTTGATACAATTGTTATTTTAAATGGAGTAATATGTTGCATTAAAAAAAAAAAAAAAAAACCTTTTTTGTGTATGTTGTTTTTGGTCCCAGTTTATTTGGGCACAAGTTTATGTAGAAATTGCCCTTAAACCAGGTTTCATGAATAGGTCTTTTGGAATAGAGTTCCTTATCTTGTAATTAGGCTACTCAAAATGAAGAAGTTTAAAAATGTTGCCACAGACACTGATCGGAAAATAAATATTTTATTAAAATTGAGAGCCTGCAAAGAAAAGTCTGGAGGGTTTTTTTCCCCCAGAAGTTGTACAATAAATCATTTATTTTTGTGTTTGTGCTTAATATCCCAAAGTTGTGGGAGTTAGTGAAGCCTACGAGGATGCGGCCAATTGTCTCTGGTTATTAACTAACTCCAAGCCTTGTGCCAACTGTAAGTCTCCAATACAGAAGAATGAAGGCTGCAATCACATGCAGTGTGCTAAGGTAAGAAGTTAAAGAGGATTTTTCATGCTTTGCATTTGGAATCTTAATTTAGTTTGATTGTCAATCCAAAGGATAAATTATTTGAGGGGGCCTGGTACAGTGGCTCTTGCCTATAATCCCAGTACTTCAAGAGGTTGAGGCAGGAGGATCACTTGAGGCCAGGGGTTCAAGACCAGCCTGAGCAAAGTAACAAAACCCCAAAAACGCCATCTCTTTAGAAACAAAAACAAAAACAAAAGGTAAGGGTAAAAATCTGTGGTATTCAACCAGAAGATCAGAAATTCATGAATCCTTCCTTGCTAGTCACCTTCCCCAGTGAGAGTCTTGAGAGAGTTTGTGTGTGTGTGTGTGTGTGTGTATATATATGTGTGTGTGTTTGTGTGTGTGTTATCCAATGATTAACAAAGTGCTGCCTTATATAGATCTCTTGTGAAGCTGGTTTTGGAGTATACGGCTTAGACTCAAGGCCCAAACTAGGCCCAAATCCAGTCCATATACTGTCTCCATACAATCGGCCCTCTGTATCGATGAGTTTCATATTGTTGGGTTCTGCATTCATGGATTCAGTCTACCATGGATCAAAAATACTTAGGGAAAAAAATTGCATCTGTATCGAACATGTACAGATTTTTTTTCTTGTAATTATTCCCTAAACAATGCAATATAACAACTATTTACATAGCATATACATTGTAAGATATTATAAGTAATCTAGAGATTATTGAAAGTATACTAGAGGATGTGCATAGGTTAGTATGCAAATAATACATCATTTTATATTGGGAACTTGATTATTCTCAGATTTTGGTGTTTGCAGGAGGTCCTGGAACCAATCCTCTGTGGATACCAGGGAACACCTGTATATAGATGTCTGTATAATACAAGAACCCAAAGCAATGGCCAGACTTTAGGACTGCTAAAAAAACAAGCAATAAAATAAGTAACTCTTTATTATATTGAAAATGAAAATGCCAACAAAGATTCACTTGGCTGAAAAATACTTAATATAAATGATTAATGTTAGAGGTCAAAAGGCTGGATAGAATAACTACCCTCTTTAATTACTTGTACAGGAAGAAACAGCAGTGTGTTTAAAACAACTCTGCTGGTATATTATTAATAACATTTTATTATTAATAACCTACCTACATTTATGAACATTTTTTTGGTTTAAAATTACAATGATATTCTGATTTATTTTGCTTTACCATTGGAAATGTCATCTATGTATAAAATGATTATTTAAAGTTATTGAGAGGAAAATGTATTTTTTTTTCCTAATTTAGGACATGAAGGAAATTTAAATGGTTAAGATTCCAGTAAAATATAATAATATCTTCTAGGTATTACTTGATTTTTAACTTTGAAGCTTAATGATTGTTACTATACTTGGAAAAGAATGGCAGGTACAAAATAATTTTTGTAAGTCTGTGTTACTGTAAAATTAACATAAATGAACTGGCTTAGTGAGGCAGTAATAATGATTCTCTAAGAGGCAGGAAGAAAAACCTAGGGCAGTGTTGTGAGCAGAATATTCAAAAGTGTTATTTATTGTTCAGCTGAGGATCCAGCCAAAATTATTTCATCTATTTGCGATCTTATCTCCAAAGAGAATGTTAGACCAATATCCCTGATGAACATCAGTGCAAAAATCCTCAATAAAATACTGGCAAACCAAATCCAGCAGCACATCAAAAAACTTATGCAGCAAGATCAAGTTGGCTTCATCCCTGGGATGCAAGGCTGGTTCAACATACGCAAATCAATAAACGTAAACCATCACATAAACAGAACCAAAGACAAAAACCACATGATTATCTCAATAGATGCAGAAAAGGACTTTGACAAAATTCAACAGCCCTTCATGCTAAAAACTCAATAAACTAGGTATTGATGGAATGTATCTCAAAATCATAAGAGCTGTTTATGACAAACCCATAGCCAGTATCATACTGAGTAGGCAAAAACTGGAAGCATTCCCTTTGAAAACTGGCACAAGACAGGGATGCCCTCTCTCACCACTCCTATTCAACATAGTGTTGGAAGTTCTGGCCAGAGCAATCAGGCAAGAGAAAGAAAGAAAGGGGATTCAATTAGGAAAAGAGGAAGTCACATTGTCCCTGTTTGCAGATGACATGATTGTATATTTAGAAAACCCCATCTTTTCAGCCCAATATCTCCTTAAGCTGATAAGCAACTGCAGCAAAGTCTCAGGATACAAAATCAATGTGCAAAAATCACAGGCATTCCTATACACCAATAACAGACAGAGAGCCAAATCATTAGTGAACCCCCATTCACAATTGCTTCAAAGAGAGTAAAATACCTAGGAATCCAACTTACAAGGGATGGGAAGGACCTCTTCAAGGAGAACTACAAACCGCTGCTCAACCACATAAAAGAGTACACAAACAAATGGAAGAACATTCCATGCTCATGGATAGGAAGAATGAATATTGTGAAAATGTCCATACTGCCCAGGGTAATTTATAAATTCAGTGCCATTCCCATCAGGCTACCACTGACTTTCTTCACAGAACTGGAAAAAACTACTTTAAAGTTCATATGGAACCAAAAAAGAGCCCACATTGCCAAGAAATCCTGAGCAAAAAGAACAAAGCTGGAGGCATCACACTACCTGACTTCAAACTATACTACAAGGCTACAGTAACCAAAACAGCATGGTACTGGTACCAAAACAGAGATATAGACCAATGGAACAGAACAGAGGCCTCAGAAATAACAGCACACATCTACAACCATCTGATCTTTGACAAAACTGACAAAAATAAGAAATGGGGAAAGGACTCCTTGTTTAATAAATGGTGCAGGGAAAGCTGGCTAGCGGTATGTAGAAAGCTGAAACTGTATCCCTTCCTTACACCTTATACAAAAATTAATTCAAGATGGATTAAAGACTTAAATGTTAGACCTAAAACCATAAAACCCTGAAAGAAAACCTAGGCAGTACCATTCAGGACATAGGCATGGGCCCAAGGACTTCATGACTAAAACACCAAAAGCAATGGCAACAAAAGCCAAAATAGTCAAATGGGATCAAATTAAACTAAAGAGCTTCTGCACAGCAAAAGAAACTACCATCAGAGTGAACAGGCAACCCTCAGAATGGGAGAAAATTTTTGCAGTCTACCCATCTGACAAGGGACTAATATCTAGAATCTACAAAGAACTTAAACAAATTTACAAGAAAAAAGCAACCCCATAAAAAGTGGGCAGAGGATATGAACAGACACTTCTCAAAAGACATTTATGCAGCCAACAGACACATGAAAAAAATGCTCATCATCACTGGTCATCAGAGAAATGCAAATCAAAACCACAATGAGATACCATCTCACACCAGTTAGAATGGCGATCATTAAAAAGTCAGGAAACAACAGGTGCTGGAGACAATGCGGAAAAATAGAAACACTTTTACACTGTTGGTGGGAGCGTAAACTAGTTCAACCATTGTGGAAGAGACAGTGTGGCAATTCTCAAGGATCTAGAACTAGAAATACCATTTGACCCAGTGATCCCATTACTGGGTATATAGCCAAAGGATTATAATTCATACTATTATAAAGACACATGCACTTGTATGTTGATTGCGGCACTATTCACAATAGCAAATACTTGGAGCCAACCCAAATGCCCATCAATGATAGACTGGATTAAGAAAATGTGACAGATATACACCATGGAATACTATGCAGCCATAAAAAAGGATGAGTCCATGTCCTCTGTAGCCACATGGATGAAGCTGGAAACCATCATTCTGAGCAAACTATCACAAGGACAGAAAACCAAACACTGCGTGTTCTCACTCATAGGTGGGAACTGAACAATGAGAACACTTGGACATAGGGTGGGGAACATCACATACCGGGTCCTGTTGTGGGGTAGAAGGATGGGGGAAGGATAGCATTAGGAGAAATACCTAATGTAAATGACGAGTTAATGGGTGCAGCAAACCAACACAGCACATGTATACACATGTGACAAACCTACACGTTGTGCACATGTACCCTAGAACTTAATGTATAATAAAATAAAATAAAAAATAAATAAACCATAAAGAGTACCTGAAGACAACAGAATGGGAAGATCTTTTTAACTGACTCAAAATCCATAAGCATAAAAAAGGATGTGTTTTCATACTGAATGCTCATATTTTTGGCACTGTCTGATAATTACAGTAATTCAGTGAAATTTACATTAAAATGGGAAACCGTTTTTATATCAGCTGTTCCACTTAGAGGTCTTTTAAGCGTAGTTCTGGTTTCAAAACCAATTTGTCAGTATTGCCAGAAGTTTTTCAAATAGACTGGTGGAGCTTTATATACCAGTGTCAGATTAGAATGCACTTAAAAATGAAACACTTGCATCTGATATTATTTGGAAAGAATCTTATTGATATTTTTAATGATTCCTTGTGATTACTTCATAATATTATGCTTTACATTTTAATATATTCCTATAAACAATAATTTTAAACTACCCCACATCTTTCCATAATGCAGATAATGTCTCTAGAGGAAACAGGAGAAAGAGGGCATGTCTTTGAGAAGATTTGTTCCTGGTCACACAAGCACAGTTATTTAATCTTTACAGATTGGTTGGCTATAAAGCAGAAAATAATTTGCATATTAATGTGGGGAGATGTTTTCATCTGTGTTTTCTTTTGAAGTGCAAGTATGACTTTTGCTGGATTTGCCTTGAAGAGTGGAAAAAACATAGTTCCTCCACTGGAGGTTATTACAGATGTACTCGCTATGAAGTCATTCAGCATGTGGAGGAGCAATCCAAGGAAATGACTGTTGAGGTAAAGAGAACCAATTAAGCCAAGACATCTCTCTAAACCGCTCATTGCTACTGGAGTTATTTTGCATTTCTTTGTCCATTTTCATCTTAATAAGGTATTAAATTGAATATACTTTATAGTAGCCTTTAATTTCAACAAAATAGCTCTGTAAACTTAAGAGCTTTTTCCCTTTTACATTTTCCTTCTTTTAATTTTGGTGAAGATACGTATGAAAAGTGATATATCCCAGCCTACCTCTGTAAATACTTAAAAACAATTTTAACATTAATATCAACAATACAATATTACATTATACTGTAGAGCAAGTGTCTTAGTCTGCTCAGCTGCCATAGAAAATACTACAGACTGGGTGGCTTAACAGAAATTTATTTCTCACGGTTCTAGAGGTTGTGAAGTCCAAGGTCAAGGTGCTGGCCAATTTGGTTCTTGATGAGGGTGCTCTTCTTGGTTTGCAGATAGCCACCCTCTCACTATTTCCTCAGGTGGCCAGAAAAGACAGAGAGACCTCTGGTGCCCCTTCCTCTTCTTATAAGGGTACCAGCCCTATCAGAATAGGGCCCACCCTGATGACCTTATTTAACCTTTATCACCTTCTTACAGGTCCTATCTTCAAATACAGTCACATTGGGGGTAGGGCTTCAAAATATGAATTTTAAAGGGAATACCATTAGTCCATAGCAAAAAGCCATATAATAAAACACTGAAGGCCGAGCACAGTGTTTCATGCTTTTCATCCCAGCACTTTTGGGAGGCCGAGGTGGGCAGATCATTTGAGGTCAGGAGTTCAAGACCAGCCTGGCCAACATGGTAAAACCCCATCTGTACTAAAAATACAAAAATTACCCAGGCATGGTGGTGGGCTCCTGTAATCCCAGCTACTCAGGAGGCTGAGACGGGAAAATCACTTGAACCCAGGAGGCAAGGTTTGTGTGAGCTCAGATTGCACCACTGCACTCCAGCCTGGGTGACACAGCGAGACTCCATCTCAAAAAAAAAAAAAAAAAGAAAATATTGTTTTCTGTCAAGAAAATAATTCACAAATCTGAATGCACTATACCTATCACTAATAAAAGTTTTAAATGATTCCCCCAAAAAACTATTTTAGTAGCTACTAGTTTTTATAAAAGTCATTTGTGGACTTTTGTTTTCTAGGCTGAGAAAAAACACAAACGATTTCAGGAACTTGACAGATTTATGCACTATTATACAAGATTTAAAAACCACGAGCATAGTTATCAGGTATGTCCCAAATAATTTCAAATGAGCTGACCTATACTGTTGTGAATAAATAAAGAGAATGGTTTACATGCTTTATTTCTATTCTTTTAGCTAGAACAACGCCTTCTTAAAACAGCCAAAGAAAAGATGGAACAATTGAGCAGAGCTCTCAAAGAAAGTAAGTTATAAGTTGTATGTGTGATAATTAATATAAAATATCTTTCCATGCTTGTTGCTTCACTATTAGGTTAGGCCCTGAAAGGAATACATTATGTCCATTAGCTCTGAAAGGAATACATTATGTCCATTAGCTCGTTCTGGTACTGTTTTGAGTTCTTTGAAGCCCTGAATGCAGCTTAGCAGATGAGGTCTCTGTGATTGGATTTTCTACCCAGCACCTAGCCGCTTCCTCTTGATGCAGCCTGTGCTGTTATGAGATAAAAACACTTCATGATTTTGCTTACTCTGTGTCACTGCTGATGCTCTACAATGTTGGGAAAAGTGGATGGGTCCTAAAGGACATCACTGACTTAGAGGAGCAAGATACACGTGCTACCCAATTGTCAAGTAACTGAATACCCAAAAATTATTGAGAAAATTTAGCAGAGTGCCTAAGGATGTGGAAGTCAGTAACAGTTTGCAGAGAAATCATTTCAGTGGTAAATAATGAACATTGGGGTCAAAAAGCAAAGCCATGAGGTGGAGCTAACGTGTGGGTCCTAAATTATAAGTTTTATAAGAATATTCCAAAATATGAATTGAGTATTGATAGCATCATTAGAATATAATAACCCACAATGACTACACAGGGTGCAGGTTCTGTTATTTTTGTTTTAAAAAGTCACCTTTTAAAAATAATAGCTTACATATGAAAAGTACATTTTAAGGTGAAAAATGTGATGTTATACTTGGGTTGCTCCAGTTTATCAAAATAATGAATATTAAAATCCTTTCCATTAGGATAATTCCCTAGTCAAGACAATACCATAAGTTAAATGGAGTGGGGAAGAATATGTCAATAGCAGTATAGCCTGCTTGTTAATTATTAGTTCTTAGACTTCATTAAAGATATAACTGTATTAGGCAGTATCAAACTCTTGAAGTATTGTCCACAGTATAAATTGAGAGGAAAAAAATCCTCACAAGTCATACAGCTCTTCAGCAGGGATTTTTGTCTGGTCACTAATGCATCCCTAGTGCTTCCAGCTGTGCCTGACACTTAACAACATTCAATATTTGTAGATGTGAATTATTGCTTCTATTCAGCATTCTGGAAGTTCCAGGCAGCATAACAAATTAGGGGAAAAAAACAAGAAGGTACAGCAATTGAAAGGGAAGAAGCAAAACTTCACTCATTTCTCACATACGTCAGAAATCTCAGGGTAGTCTGTATGTCAGTTTGTGTACACACACTGAATTTCTTTCTACAGGCATCCAAAATAATATGATTTTCTAAAGTATTTGCAAACTTAGATTCTCGTACTTAATTTCTGGTTTTTATTTTTTGTTTTTTTTTTCAGTTAAGTGAAAACCTGGACTGTTATAATGATATTCTTAGAACAAAAAGTCTCAGATGTTAAGGCAATTTCGTCTTCCATCTTCCTCATTCTTCCTCCCCTTCTTTCTTTCTCTGGATTTTTTTATTAACTAGGATTAGTTGTCTAGTTGTTTGCCAGAATGTTGTATCTTTTTCCTTACAGTATTGATTTTACATAATTAGGCTTTTTTTATAAGCAACTTAGAAAAGGCATTTGTTCTCATTGTTACGCAGGGAAATTCTGCCAGGGATAATCTAAAAAAGTAAAGCCTAGAACCTTTTGGTTGACCTAAAGCTAGATTTGCTTACCAATGGAGTGAGACCAGAATCCAAGATGAGTATGTGCATTCCTTTATGAATACCATCAGTGCTCCTGGGCTGCTGGGGCATATACTTCTTTTATAAACACATACATGTCACACATGAGTATTTTATGTGGTTTTTTAGTTTGGTTCAAATAAGTATTTTCAGACAGTTACTTAAAAGTTTTTGTCCTAATGATCCTTCTTTTTTCTTTTTTCAGAAAAATGATTGTTTAATTAATATTACAAATGGCATATTTGCAAAAACAAATTCACTGTGCCTCAATTACTTTTTAGCTGAAGGAGGCTGTCCAGATACCACTTTCATTGAAGATGCAGTTCATGTGCTCTTAAAAACTCGGCGCATTCTCAAGTGTTCTTATCCATATGGATTTTTCTTGGAACCTAAAAGCACAAAGAAAGAAATTTTCGAACTAATGCAAGTAAGATATTTTTTAATTACATTTAAATAGCAGCAGTTATTACGAAATACAGAGTTTTTTCTTTTTCAAACCACTTACTTTATTTCATGTGGACATGATCAGTAAAATAATTTTCTTTTCATTTTTTAAATAGTTTTTAAATAAAGGAAAAGTTACCACTAATAAATTAAAATTTTCTTTGTTTAAATTTGTCACTCTGCAGGTCTGAATGAGTTATGAGTGATGCAAACATTTCCTATAGCATTTTTGTCTTTGTTTTAAACTGGTTGATGTTTGAAATCAGGCATATTTCTGATTATGTAATTAAGAATTTTATCATCAAAGATGAAACAACCCATATTACCTACAAGATGAGAAAGTTGCTATTTACCAGTTTATTTTTTAAATACAACTGAAAAAGTTACAGTATTTAAAAAACAAAAACACCTAAGCCAGTTAGCATCACTATAGCTAAATAACTTCATTGTACATTTCTTTTCTTTTGAAGCCACTATACTTTCTCCTGTTACAGTTTTCATGTCACCCTTTGAACTGTCCTTTGCTAATTTATATCCTACATTTCCATCAAGGATCAGTACTCATTTTCTCCATACAGCCTTCCAGACTTGACCCCGATCACTGTCGTCTTGCCTTAATTCAAATTCCTTCAGCACTTTTATATAGTCTGCACTATGGCATCATGCATTTGCTTGTATGGTGCATTGAAATGTATTAGTTTTTTTCACATAGACAGATTATAAATTCCTTGTAAACAGCTGCTATACTCACTGCTTCTTTGTAGTCTATACCAATTTCATTTCTATAAATGCCTATCAAATAAGTGCTTTTTTAAAATTTCACATGATTTTATATCTCTTTCATAATCTAGAAAACATGTACAAAATAGAAAATACATTACATAGGAAGTTATTTCAAAATTTGAACTAATTTCTTACTTCAAAAGAGTTAGATTTAACTGAGAAACCACATAGACTCTGGATTTGCTATTGATTAACCTATGAAGCCTATGATCTTTTTTTTTTCTCTGCTTACTATAGACAGACCTAGAAATGGTCACTGAAGACCTTGCCCAGAAAGTCAATAGGCCTTACCTTCGCACACCCCGCCACAAGATCATCAAAGCAGCATGCCTTGTACAGCAGAAGAGGCAAGAATTCCTGGCATCTGTGGCTCGGGGAGTAGCTCCTGCAGACTCACCAGAAGCTCCAAGGCGCAGGTAAGAAGGATGTACACTGGAAATCATCCTGGCTCCAGCCACAAATGCCAGCAGTTTTATGTTTTATCCAACTAGGGTTCATATTCTTGGAAATTATTTACACCTAAAATATGGATAGCTCATAAAAGTATGTTAACTTTTTTTGGTGATTTTTTTTTTTTTTCCTCCATGCTATTTCTGTTTTTCTTGTTATTTTTTGTTTATCATTGTGTAGCTCCTTAGACTAAATTAACCTAGGTTAATTTCACATTTCAGGTGAACTCATAATTAAAAGTATTCTAATGTATCATTTCAAATATGTAATATATGTAGTGATTTGATAGTTATAAACATCTCATGATGTAGAATTTGGAAACTTTGCCAGCTTGTTATGGTCATATTTGTATTTTTGTATTAAGAAGTTGTGAAGGAAAGAGAAATTTGATATTTGTAGTTATTCAAGTGATAAACTCATCCACTAAAGATCACTTGAGTTGTGGTTGTTTTATTTTACATACTCATACTACTTCTGTAAATTGAAGCATACTTTCCTATTTACAATAATTATAAGCATTAAACATTCCTTTGGCACTATTTTACATAAATTCCTTTGATCCTATTTTTATGTAATATTTATGAGTAAATATTTACTTGTAAAATAAAAATAGAAGCGGTTATAAAATACTTTGTTATAACATGGTAATTTTTATTTTTTGATCATTTTTACAGAAACATAAAAACTTAGAATTTGAAAGAAATAAATTATCATTTTAATTCTGTTTTAATAGTTGATCTACTTTGGTTAAGCAAGTTCCAACAGAGGAATTTAAAGTAATGTTCAAAGGGCAAGGATCTGATTGTATATACTTTGTAGTACTGATATTAAATCAAATGGTATGTCTAATTTCTTTGTAGCTTTGCTGGTGGAACATGGGATTGGGAATATTTAGGATTTGCATCACCAGAGGTAATTGTTTTATGGGGTTTTTGTTTTTGTATTTTTTCTTACTGCAATTGTGCTTGCATTTGCATCCTTATCTATTCTAAATCCTACTGAGATTATCAGCAGTGCTCTCTTTCTTTTGTAACAAAAATCCTTGACAGAGCCTACATTTAGCTATTTATGTGGTATTGGTATATCATCACATTGTTAAATGCATTACTCTTTTATTGTTTTCAATTACTGAGTAGTCAGAATTAAGGCAAATTTACAATATACATTTTTGGTAAATATCTTCTAATTTGTTAATAGAGAGTTTATTAGAAATGCATTTCTAGTCATAATATTGTTTTAGTCTGAAACTATTAAAAATATAAAAGAACGATCCATTTTTAAGGTTAATGCAACAACCTGAGGGAATTGATTTATAATCAGTTGCTAAAGTGGAAAACTTGACAGTAATAATGTGTATGCATAAAGAAATGCTTTGCTTAGTTGCTTTCTGCTTATCTTCAAGACTTTCACACTCTTCTTATTTTTTTGTTGTCATTATTAATATACCGTTTTAAAATACAGAAGGTCTAAATTACACTACAGATAACAGTTGTGGCAAATAAAAATAAGACAGAGTGAAACTCTTAATCACATAACTGTTTTCTGAGATTTAAATTGCCACTGTCACTGTTGAGTCTGATTTTAAAATGGTTTTAGCAATTCTCTCTACTTCTCTCTTTCCATCTTTGCTCTTTATTAACCAGTATTTGACGCCTATAATATGATAACCCTTCAACTTAATTTTTGGAAGGGTACAGAACAAATGAGGAGAACTTGGTTTGTAATGTATAACCCATTTGTTACCTGCAATTGAAAGACAATGAAATTGATTATTATCCAGGCATGACTGTGGCTTGTTTAAATCAGATACTTGCTCTTTTCAGCTGCTGAAGATACTTGCCATCACCTGTGGTTTTTGTATTGGTAGATACATCCAAGAAAATATTGACTTGAAAAAAATTGTGCTTAGAGCCCTGATCTGGACATTTTAAATTCACTTAAATTATTTTAAAAATTGTGATATATTAATGAAATTTTCATTTTAAAACTAATTATGAACCTTTATCTGATCCTGCATTTATTATTTCTATGTTTTAATACATTTACAGCTTCGGGGATATTGTGGAAAACTTCCACATAAAAGGAAGAATAAGCAAACTGAAATTATAAAAGAAAAAAAATACTAATGATTTCCGTGTTTTAAGGTAGAAACACTATTTAGCAAAAATAAATAAAACCTTCATCAGTGTATTCACAAGCATGTATGTGTATCATCTTGCAGCTTCTGGCTCTGACAGAAACTTAAGGAATCATGAAATATTTGTCCTTGAATATTGAGGGCCTACTAATATGACTGTTACTTTATTTTTTATGAATTGATAATTTTTTAGAAATTATTTACTTTTAGTTTTCTTTAGTCTTTGACACATTGAAACACTAGGCTTTTACATAAACCTTATTGCAGATATAAAGAATTACTACACATTGTTAGACTTTCAAATTCTGCATATGTATGACTATCGAGTAACTGCCAGAGTTATATTTTTGAAAAATAGCTCTCTGCCTTAATAGTGAGGGAAAAAACAAGGTTACCAACTTCAGTAGACTTAGATTGAATTTATATTTTTTTCAGTGAAGTTAATTTCATTGTACTCTTTTCAATTTAACTTGAGTCTGGCAAGCATAAAGGTTTGTTTTATGCTACTTTAAAGGCAGTGGAGCTCAGTGGAAACAGCATAAAGTCTGAGGAACACCTGAATTCAAGTTCTAAGTGTAACTTATTAGATCCTAGGCTATGTTCTTTCTTAATTTCTCATCTTTACAATGTGGATGGTGATACCCCATGGAAGTTCTAGGATTAAAGCATCTCATTAAGCCACTGACAAAATTGTTGCAATTATTACTTAAAACAGCTCCTTACAGCCTCTCCCTCTGTAAATCTTAGAACATTTTAGTCTTCTCTGTATCCTTAACATTCTCAAACCATTTGGAGTATACTGACTAAACCCTTTTAATATACATTCTTGAAGATCTTAGGAATCCTTGGAAATTTTCAGATAAATTTTATGAGAACAATATATTTAAGCCTGTTGCATCATGAGAGAATGCCATCTGAGAGTTTTCTGTCAGACGATTAGATATACAAGTTTCTTTTGCAGTTGCTTTTAAACGGTTTCATTTTCTTAAATTGGAAATATGTATAGTCTATGGTCAGTAATAGTTTAATGCATAACTTTGTACCATTATCAAGTTTACAAAGTCAGCAAATTATCCCTAATATAAACCTTGAATTGAGATAAAATTTTCATACCATCTTTGTCTAAGAAATGTAGCTGCCGTTCCTCACGGTCTGTTGAGCCTTGATGACACTTAATAAGTCATCAGTTTGAGATCATGGGCCTGTAGGAAAAGAGGAAATGATGCCCCACCTCAGCAAGGCATTTTAAAGAACCTGTATAAACCTTCAGGGCACTTGGAGTATCTTTCATTTATTAGTTTCTAACCTAACAGGATGCCTCCCACTTCTTAGGAGTCCAACTACTTATATAAATGAAGAAGTTTAAATAAAGTCACCAGAGTAGTATGATGTGAAAGTTTTATTTGTGATACAAAATTTGTCTTCACCTACTCCTAGTACTTTCACAATATAAGCATATTGAATATTCTAGGGTAACCAGGATAATCATAAAGTTGAGTATCTTAGTGTTTATCATGGAAAAACACCATAATGATTGTCTAAATTAGCCTTTTTATGTTGGTATCATGTACCCTGGCCTCCTCTCTTCTCTTCCTTTCTCTTTTATTCTCTTCCCTTCTGTCACATTTATACCCAGGTAATAGCAGATGGTCCCAGGTTGTACCCTCTGGTGATAACAAACTCACTTTAAACATTGTCACAAATGTAAAATAGACTGAGGACATCTGCCTAAGTCTGTGTTCATCCCATATGCTAAATAGAAAACGTTTCCCCTACCTGTGTTGTAAATAGCACCACATATTGACTTATATAGAAAAGAAGCTAAATAAGCATCTTATTTTAAAGCTAACCTAACATTTGTCTTTTAATCTAGTTATTCGATTTGTGAATATGGTATGTAGCAGTCCCAAAGAATAGAAAATCCAACAATCTGGCAACTACTTAATAGTGTGTGTTCTTTTTTACTGTTGTTCCTTTTTTTCTTTTTCTGTTACATGTATCCCAGTCACTTTTTTGTTTTGTTTTGTTTTTGTTTTTGTTTGTTTGTGATGGAGTCCTGCTCCTGTTGCCCAGGCTGGAGTGCAGTGGCACAATCTTGGCTCACTGCAATCTCCACCTCCTGGGTTCAAGTGATACTCCTGCCTCAGCCTCCCGAGTAGCTGGGATTACAGGTGCCCACCCCCATGCCCGGCTAATTTTTTGTATTTTTAGTAGAGATGGGGTTTCACCATGTTGGCCAGGCTGGTCTCAAACTCCTGACATCAGGTGATCTGCCTGCTTTGGCCTCCCACAGCACTAGGATTATAGGCGTGAGCCACCGCACCTGCCCCCAGTCACTTTTTTAAAACCACTTTCGTGTCCAGGTGCAATGGCTCACACCTGTAATCCCAGCTACCTAGGAGGCCGAGTAGTAGGGATTGCTTGAGGCCAGGACTTCAAGACCAGCCTAAGCAACATAGCAAGCTCCTGACTCTAAAAATAAAAAAATAAAAAACCTCCCTTCAAGGAAAGCCTTACTTAAATGAGTAATATGATTGTAGTGTTAATTAGATAACAAGATTCTTGAAATCATCAGGCATATGAAATAGGGGTGTTCTAATGTAGCATTGGGGCTTGCAAGTATTCCTAATTTAGGCAATTGTAATGACTGTTGAAAACTTTCTTTTTCCATTTTACCTTTTGTGTTTCCTTGGCATGGCAAAACCTGATGTTTCAGCCAAGTGATTTTATAAGATGTGTATAAAATCACAAACTTTTTCCCCTGGAAAAAAGTGTGTAGTTTATTTTATTTGCATTTTAAAAATTGCATACTCTCTTGTATTTTATAACCTTTGGTTTATGCAGGAATATGCTGAATTTCAGTATCGGAGGAGGCACAGACAGCGTCGTCGAGGAGACGTTCACAGTCTACTCAGTAATCCTCCAGACCCTGATGAGCCAAGTGAAAGCACTTTAGGTAAGTCCTTGGGTTGAGTATGGTTTAATCCCATAGTTCTCTTGAATTTATCTTTCAAACTGGCTGATATAAATGTTTGTGAACGAGTTTGTCATTTAGATATGCAATAAATATGCAGATGCTTCTGTTGTGACAAGACACAGAAAATCAGAGGAGTTAGGAGCATGGTCTGTGGAGTCAGGCAAACTTGGCTTCATGACCCCATCTCTGCTGCATATTAGCTGTGTAACTTAAGTCACAGCCTCTCTAAGGTTGTTTCCACATTCTAAAGACACAATAATAATAGTGCCACCTTATAGGCTCATTGTGAGTATTAAATTAGATAATGCTTCTAAAACATTTAAGCACCTAGTGAAGCACTCAGTTAATTGTCGTATTGATTGATACTGTTTTTGTGTTCATGGAATATTTGTCTCCTAGCCTTAGTTGTCCTGTAGACATTATTTAAGAGAGAATTTCTGGCATTAGAGATAAATTATTTTAATTATTCAACTTTTAAATGTTAAATTAATAAGTGAAAATCTTCTGACTATAATGTCAGGATCAATGGGACTAAAGATTTGCTGTTCAGACTATTGTAAATCCCGAATTATTTAATTTTAAGAAATCTAAAAATGAAAAACCTTTACTAGTTATTGCTTAACAAAAAAAGAGAAATGGATAGTAGCACTTGCATTTATGAAAAGAACCATATAGACTGCAAGCAAAAATGTAAAAGTCAGCCAGGCACGGTGGCTCATGCCCGTCATCCCAGCACTTTGGGAGGCCAAGGTGTGCACATCACAAGGTCAGGAGATGGAGACCATCCTGACCAACATGATGAAACCCCATCTCTACTAAAAATACAAAAATTAGCCAGGCATGGTGGCGCACGTCTGTAGTCCCAACCACTCAGGAGGCTAAGGCAGGAGAATCGCTTGAACCCAGGAGGCAGAGGTTGCAGTGAGCCAAGATTGCGCCACTGCACTCCAGCTAGGTCGTCGACAAAGCAAGACTCCATCTCAAAAAGAAAAAAAAGGTAAAAAATCATGGATTTGAAGTGATAGTATCATATATATTATTGCTCATTAAGACAAATATGGAAGAGAAATCCCAGAAAGATTAAGTGAACATGTCAACACAAGTTTTCCCCAGCACTGAAAGAGAAATTGCCAATCTAAACAACCAGGTGTATGAAAAAAATAAATGAGTCTTACTTGTCACTAAATTGTCTTTGGTACCAATTGCTTTGAAACAGATATTCCAGAAGGCGGCAGCAGCAGCCGCAGGC
Source organism: Macaca nemestrina (assembly GCF_043159975.1). NCBI lineage: Eukaryota > Metazoa > Chordata > Mammalia > Primates > Cercopithecidae > Macaca > Macaca nemestrina. The sequence goes on from NC_092128.1 coordinate 71,958,032, forward strand.
CTGGCACATCCGTGGTAAGTTCTGCATCTATGAGTGTGCTGCACAGCTCTTCCCTGCGTGACTACACCCCTGCCAGTCGCTCTGAAAACCAGGACTCTCTTCAGGTAGCCTTTCTGAGCAGCCTCATTGCCTATGCTTTTACTGTTTGTCTGTTGAGTGTGGTTTCCTGTTGTTACTTTCATCACTTTCCTGTTTCTTCTTTCCATTCTAAAATCTTTATTTTAAAGATGTGCTGCAGGAAAAGATTTTCCTATATTTTAGATTCATTTTAAGGTATTTTTTTTTCCTTTAGCATGGGCATGGAGAAAAATATAAGATTTTAGTAGATAAAATAATTTTTCTGTATAAATAAAATTAATAATCCATTGGTAAAGGAAGAGTGGTAAACCTAATTGAGTTAAATTAGTTTTTCTTTAGTCAAATTTTAAAGTAGTTTTGCTTTCTGTTGCTTCAGGCTCTGAGTTCCTTGGATGAAGATGATCCCAATATACTTCTTGCAATACAGTTATCACTGCAAGAGTCTGGACTGACCCTCGATGAAGAAACTAGAGACTTCCTCAGTAATGAAGCATCCTTAGGTGCAATAGGCACTTCTTTACCTTCCAGGCTGGACTCTGTCCCCAGAAATACAGATAGCCCTCGGGCTGCATTGAGCAGCTCTGAGCTTTTGGAACTTGGTGACAGCCTCACGAGACTAGGAGCAGAGAGTGACCCATTTTCAACTGACACCCTGAGTTCACACCCTCTCAGTGAGGCAAGAAGTGATTTCTGTCCCTCAGCTAGTGACCCTGACTCAGCTGGCCAGGACCCCAACATCAATGACAATCTTCTTGGCAACATCATGGCTTGGTTTCATGACATGAACCCTCAGAGTATTGCCCTGATTCCTCCAGCAACTACAGAAATCAGTGCAGATTCCCAGCTCCCCTGTATCAAAGATGGGTCAGAAGGTGTGAAGGATGTGGAACTGGTGCTGCCAGAAGATTCAGTGTTTGAAGATGCCAGTGTCAGTGAAGATAGAGGAACCCAGATAGAAGAAAATCCTTCGGAAGAAAATATTCTGGCTGAGGAAGCAGTGTCTCAAGCTGGTGACAGTGGTAATGAGGCGGCCAACAGAGGAGATGGTTCAGATGTTTCAAGTCAAACACCTCAAACCTCAAGTGACTGGCTTGAACAAGTACATTTACTGTGAACTGCACACATCTGGGCTCTAAGTGAATTACAGTTACAGATGGTATGCTAGGTGGAGTATGCTTGATAGAGACTTTGATTCACTTAATTCCAACTCAGTGATAAACCACTGACATTAGGGTTGAATCCAAAGGAGTTCCCTTGAATGGTAGCTTCATTTTTTATTTTAACCTTACAGGGAATTTCCTTTGTATTTAATTGAATAGCTTTTCCCCTTTTTGCTGACAAAAAGAAGAGCAAGAGAAAGAGAAACAAAAATGAAATAAGTTGTATTCCACACTCTTCAAGAAAATGCAGTCCTCTATTTAGCCTAGACTTGACAATACTTTATTGAACATTTAAACTAAAGGCTTACTGCCTAATCTTTGGGTGGCTTTCCTTTAAAAAAAAAAAAAAAGTTTTCTTCATTCTAGAAATTTATTTTGGATAGATCCGATAACATATATGTCTTCAATCTCTTTGTGCTCTTCCGTAACTTACTTCCTTTTTGTCTGAGCAATGTGAATTGAAGTCTCTTTAGTACCACATCTACCACAAGTGTGATTAGTTTTAATTTCACATGAATCAAAGATTTCCTTTCATGTCTATTTACAGTCCAACTGTGCCAAACTCTGACTTGTGCGCTGACTAACAAGGCATTTAGGTGTGCAGCATCCTAGAGTGCTCCAGGGCAGTGTCAGCGTTCTCGGGAGTAAAAGGTGCCACTTGGTAGCAATGATATTCCAGAATTAAATGGGTTTTTGTTGCCATGGAGACTGCATTTATATAAATGTAGCCTGTAGCTTAAGTTAACTAAACCTAATGCTGCTGTTAAAAACAGTTTATTTTAATATTAAAATACAGTTGATTAGCAACAGCGGTGCTGTATTTTAAGAGACACTTTATTGGAAGTGCAATCATAGTTATTTGTTTTCACAATTTTACAGTGCATTCTAATTACTGATGGGTGCAATTACTTTTAATGGTGTTTTATAAAATAGAAAAAAAGTGGAGTTTTCATGAGTTATAGTAAATCCCACGATTATTAAGAAATTCAATAAAACATCCTGCGCAACATGTTACCGTGCCTTTGCCTAACCTAAATGGATAGTTGCCAGTTAAATAAGTGAGTAATTCAAATTTCAATGTCTCTTCTGAAGTAACTATGCTATGAATTGCAAAGACCTCCATAAAACCACCCATGGCCTTGCTTTTACACTAAATATAACAACTAAATGTTCCATCAGTTTGTTTGCCTAATTAGCAAATGCTGACATGTGTTTGTTCTATTGCGCAATACTCATTTGCTGTGTGATTACTGTTTAGTGTTGAAAAAAATCAACTTCCTAGTTATCGGTGTCTTACTGTGAAGAAAATACTGGTCTTAGTTGTAATTAAGATACAATGGTACAGTGTGTAATTAAAACTAGAGTAAACTGTTGGAATGGCTGTTTTACTTAAATATTATCAAAACTAGCATAACATAAGCAAAATAGATAAGTACAACCCTCCAATTTAGTGTTTTGCCAGATTGTTACCAGAAATCTACAGATACCAAACTTTCAGTTCTGAGTTTGTACAGGCAAATCCTGGGCTGGGTAAAAAGTTATATTAGTATTGTTATCCACAAGAGATGTGATTATGGTTTTTGATTACTTTTTTTTCTAAACTCTGATTTTGAAATATCCTTGTACTTAAAATTCATATTGCTAGGACACTATATTAGAATATTTAATATTCCCCAGATCCTCTTAGGATAAACTAGTGGAAATCCTCTTATGCCATGGATATCAAAGGTCCACATTAGTTTTTATTTCTCCAGTGATCAGAAACATTGATATCAATCCCTCTTAAAGTTAGTGGGGGGAAATATTAACTTTATCTACAGTGTATTACTGTATATTAAACTGAAATAGTCCATTAAAGGATTTTTTTACAAATTTATTTTGGATTAAAAATATCAACACCAATAAGTTTTTAGACCAAGTTGTAATTTTTCCAATATAGAGTCTTTGCATCACATTGAGGCATCTTGCACAACTGCAGTTAAGGTGAGAAAGAATGCTCTGTGTGAAGATAGTGTACACAATGGGTTCTGGTTTCCTTGCTCCTTGTGCAGTATCCTTTATTTCTGTGCTGTTCTCTCCTGAGCATGAAAAATGATCATTATCCAATTTGTATTTCCTTGGTACATATTTTAAAAACAACACAGTCATTGACTTTACAATTCAGTAATGAAGTTTGGCAAAGCCTATTTTGTAAACAAGTTAATTTTATAATGTAAAAAAAAAAAAGTTAATCTAACCTTGACTTGTTATTTGCACTTTCATAGTCTATACTTGATACATTCCCACTTTATATACAGTAGGATTCTACAGACGTGTAGATGTTTGGCCAAATGAATGCTGTTAATAATATGTAAAATTCTTTGATTAAACATTTATTACTTAAACTACTTCCATCTTGTCTCATTACATTGTAGACTTTGTTTTAACCAAGTCAGAAAGCTGATTTTCTTCAGATTAAATCCCTCCAATGTGATGGGATCAATTTGGTTCTTACATGTAATTGATTAGTGCCTAATATTTTTACACTAGCCACTTACTGAGCATTTTGTATCCCAGTTATAAATACAAAAACACTGCATGACAATGTGTTAAAACATTATGACTTCAGTGCTCATTTTATTGACATCACTATAGCTTTCAGGAGAAAAATGTTATTTTTTCTTGAACTCTAATAGAAATACATAGAAAAATAACTTTAAGATATGTTTTGTGAAATTGCTTAGGAAAGAAAAACGTTTTATGCCATATGAATAAAAATGCCTGCTTCTCTTTCTGTGTCCCTTATGAGTTACCAAAACAACCCATGACATTTGACCTTGCCCCAGCTGGTGCTTCATGGAGTCTGCCGGTGATAATCGTTTAAAGTGGTGTCATTTTGTTTATGCCTTTCATTGTGTAGATCTGAAGCTTAACTACTAATGTTCATAGGCTGAATTATTCCTTAATTGTTGTTCATCACAGCTACTAATCTCATTTTTTTATCTCCTTTGAGTCCTCAAATATTTATCATTTACATGTTATTAATTAAAATCTGGAATTTATTAAAGTTTGATCATAATTTAAAAGCAGTGATAGTATATCTCTGAAGAGTAAAACCTTGGAAGCTAACTATTAAGTGATAATACAAACTTCGGGGGTGTTTTAAGTCTGAAATAACTCCAAAGGAAAAAATTTTTCATGCACTAGCTCTTGGACTGAGTAGTAGTTTTGTTTTGTTTATTGTTTTTTTTCTCTTTCCTTTTTTTTAATTTTCTTCTGAGACAGATTCTTACTCTGTCGCCCAGGCTGGAGTGCAGTGTTGTGATCATAGCTCACTGCAGCCTCAACCTCCCAGGCTCAGGTGATTTTCCTACCTCAGGTGAGTTCCTACGGGACTACAGGCACATGCCACCACGCCCGGCTAATTTTTGTATTTTTTGTAGAGACGGGGCTTTGCCATCTTGCCCAGGCTAGTCTTGAACTCCTGGGCTTCAGAAATCCGCCTGCCTGGGCCTCCGAAAGTGCTGGGATTACAGGTGAGAGCCACTGTGCCTGGCCCAGAAGTTGTTTCATCTCAACATTGTGCTACAGGCATAATTACTGGGTCTTCTCCTTGGCAACATTATATTGTCTTGTCAGTTGTTACAACCTTCTCACCAGAATGAAAGATTTCTTTCTAGAAAGAAGTGGCTCTTTCTAGACTATATTATGTGATAGTCCTTACATTAGGAACTGGCAGTAGACTTAGTTCTTAAAGACGAATCAGAAAAGTTTCCTTTGGACCTCAGTTCCACTTAGGTAGCCGACAGACTGAGTGGTGGCCAAACTTTTGAAGGAATTATTCTTCTGCACTCTTTGAAACTGCAATTTGACAATATTCTTGATCAAACTATCTTCATCTCTTAGCCAGCTGTCTCATTAAGTATTTATTGCATAAGTGCCTAGCCTGTGTGAGCCATCAGTGTACAACAGGTTGAGAGACAAATACATGAGAGTGAACAAAGCCAAAGCACAAAAAGGATAATTGTTTGAGGATACAGTCAGGCCTCTTATCTTACTAGGTGTGCCAAGACTGCAAGGCCCTGTTGACAATTTTGCCTGAGCCATCTCAGGACTTACGTAACTAGTAACTTGTGGTCAAGGAGCAGGCTTAACTGCTTAAGAAGTGGATTCCTCACACTCAGTGTTAGCTGAACTGCAACATGAACCCCACCGTGTGCTTGCTATCCATCCAGGCCCATTGCATTGCCCCTGTGAAACTGGAGACAAGGGGAACTGATGCAAATATGCTGAGGTTCGTTCTGAGGGCTGTGCCATGAGTGATAAAGTCCTTTGCCTCTAACCCAAGAGTCTCACGTCTTCTGTCAGCATTCTTGAGATTGTAACAGGCTAACTTACTCGTTTGTCAGTAGGGTAAAGTGAAATCCTGGAACTGAGAGTTTTGGCAACAAGGATGGGATGCTGACAAAGACATGATACTCTGAAAAAGGAACCATGGGCCAGGTTCTGGAATGCAAGACTCCCTGAGATCTGGTAGTGAATGCTCTAACCCTAATGATGGATATAGGGTGAGGGTTGGTGGAGATTAAGAGTTCCCACTGTCCTATCTATTCATGAACAGGAGGCCGTGTTTAGAGGCTTAGCAACATGAGGTAGGATAGAAACAAACAGTGCGAATGGTGCTTTGTTACTCCTGCAGGCAGGCAGAGGAAGGGATGTTTTCAAGATAAGGAGTCAACAACTCCTGTGGCTGAGTCAAGTCCCAAAACGTAAAATAAATGGTGTTATCAATAAGAACCTTGCTGTTCGATTGAGAGCCTTGGGTAGACTGAAAACAGAAGGTTATTTGGTTGAGCTGCAGGCAGTTGCAACACTGCTCAAATGCCGAAGTGAATGAAATGCCATGCCTAAAAGTGCAGAGCAGACCACAGCCGATTCAGCCGTAATGAGAGCAAGATGCTGGGTGCAGGAGTGACAGAAGGTGCCGAAGACTTCAGGGTAAAATGTGGTGGTATGCATGGGAGAAAATAGAAGCCCAGGGCCCCAGTTCTTTCTGGATGTTGCAGGGGCTCACCACTGCCACAGGAGAGGTAGTTGTCGGTGTTTCGGCACTGATCCTGGAGCAAGAGGCTAAAGGAGAAAAAAGGCTGAAAATTAAGTTTGTTGCCCACAGACAGCCTCTTCTGCAACCCTCCTGGCTGGGGGATAATGTGACCTGGCACTCGTTTGCCACATGTAGCCCCTGACTTGCACACATTTTCAACTTGTTGGTCTGTGGTCTGTGTTCCTGTGATGGAAAAGGCTTTTTAACATGTTCTGTGGTAAGGAAGGGAAGCTTTGTGGGTGAGGCCTTTTGGGTGATTCAATGTAAAGTGGTTTCTAAATCTAAATGTACAATGGAATTGATGTGTTGTATGCCCACACTTACCTGTCTGATGATTGTCAGTGGGATTCTCCCTTTTGAGGGCTCCCACATGTACAGAGGTAATAATGGTCTGTGTAAATTGCTCCCTAACATGTCTCTGACCCCTCCTAGGTGGTCCTCCCGACACAATACAGAATCCCAGGAGGAGAAAGGGAAATTGCTGACTGACTTAATGGCAGTCAGAGCACTCAGGCCTTTTCCAACCCAGTGTGGCCACCTACCTGACCCAACCACCAAACAGCATCCACTTTGAAAAACAGGCAGCTATTAATGTGCAGCTCTCAAAACTGAATACCTAACCCATGGAAACCTTGGGACTTCCTGGTGTGACATCTAGACTTTAGGGTGGGTCAACATTTAATTGGAGGATTAACCAGATGGAAAGGCTCCAACAGGCCTTGCTAGTCACATAGAAATCATATATTTGAGAGGGCAGTAGCCTGGCCCTAGCAGTATCTCAATTTTACTTGAAAAATTATAGCTGTGCCTTTGGGGGAAATTTTGTGCCCAACTTAACTGCCATGGCACAGCCACTAGCTGATACCAGAATGGCTGGACTTAGTTCAATTGCTGGGCAGCAATTTGTGCCAAATCCCAGTGATATTTTTTGTAGCTATGGCTAATTCTAAAATGTATATGGAAAGGCAGAAGAACTAGAGTAGCTAAAACAATTTTGAAAAATAAAACTAAAATGAGAGGAACCATGCTACCCTCTTTCAAGACAGTGCAATACTGGTGGATGGATAAACACATAGATCAACAGAATAGAACAGAGAACAAGAAATAGCCTCACACTAATATTGTCAACTGGTTTTAGCAAAGGTGCAAAAGGAGAAAGTATTTTCAATAAATGGCACCAGAACAATTGGTATGATATAAGGCAGGCAAAACTTAAGAACCTCTACTTAAAACTCATACTTTATATATAAAACTTAAAATTGATCATAGATTTCAATGTAAAATACGAAACTTTTAGAAAGAACATAAAGTCGGCCAGGCGCAGTGGCTCGTACCTGTAATCCCAGCACTTTGGGAGGCCAAGGCGGGCGGATCACGAGGTCAGGAGATCAAGACCATCCTGGCTAAAACGGTGAAACCCCATCTCTACTAAAAATACAAAAAATTAGCCGGGCGTGGTGGCGGGCGCCTGTAGTCCCAGCTACTCGGGAGGCTGAGGCAGGAGAATGGCGTGAACCTGGGTGGTGGAGCTTGCAGTGAGCCGAGATCGCGCCACTGCACTCCAGCCTGGGAGACAGAGCAAGACTCCATCTCAAAAAAAAAAGAAAAGAACATAAAGTCTTCTAAGATGTAGGCTAAGCAAAGAATGTTTAGACTTTACACCAAAAGCATGATCCATAAAAGAAAAAAACGATAAACTGGACTTCATCAAAATGTAAAACTTTTGCTCTACAAAAGATCTGATAAAGAAGATGAAGAGACAAGCCTGGGAGAAAATATTTGCAAACCACGTATCTGACAACTTATAGAATGCATAAGGAAGTCTCAAAACTAAACAGCAAAAAGATAATCCAATACAAAATGGACAACAGAGATGAAAAAATATTTCACCAAAGAAGATAAATAACTAACACATGGAATTTGCTCAGCATCACTGACCATCTGGGAATTGCAAATTAAGATCACAGTAAGACACTACACACCTATCAGAATGGCTAAAATAAAATAGTGTCAACACCAAATGCTGGTAAGGATGTGGAGAAATGAATACTCATACATTGCTGATGGGAATATAAAATGGTACAACCATCCTGGAAAATAATTTGGTAGTTTCTTCAAAAACTTAAGCATATACTTATCATATGACCCAATACTTGCACTCCTGGGCATTTGTCGCAGAGAAATGAAAACTTATATCCACACAAAAACCTGTACACATTTGTTCATAGCAACTATCTGTAATAGCCAAACCTGAAATCCACCAAAATGTCCTCTCATAGATGGTTAACAATGGTACATCTATGCAGTGGAATACTACTCAGCAATAAAAAGGAACAAACTATTGATTCAACCACTTGGATGGATCTCAAGGGCCTTATGCTGAATAAAAAGAAAGGCAGTCTGAAAAATATCACATGCTATATTATTGCACTTATATAACATTATTGAAATGACAAAACAATAAGAGTTGGAAGGAAATTAGTGTTGGCCAGGGGTTAGGGATGGTGGGGGCAGGGAGGTGTGTGTGTGACTATGAAGGAGTGACACAAGGGACATCTTTGTGATGATGTCATAGTCGTATTGGTGGTGGCTACGTGAATCTACGTGTGATAAAATCATATAGAAATATACATAGACATTTACCAATGTCAGCTTCCTGGTTTTGATATTGCACATTATGTGAAAGGTACTCATTGGAGGAAACTGGCTAACGCATACACAGGGCCTCTCTATAATAGCAACTTCCTATGAATCTGTTTGAATTATTGAATTATTTCTATTCAATTACTGAATTATTTTAAAATTTAAAAAAAAAAAAAACACAGATGGCAGACCAAAGTTGTCAAATAGGTTATGGTTTGCTGACCCCTGCTTTAGAGTAACAATTCAATAAATCAAATGTTATCTTAGTGCATTATGAGCTGTCAATATTACTACAACTTGGGAGCCATTGAAGATATCTTTAACAGCTAATACATTTGTTTCAGAAATTTGGATGAAGCAAATGTACTTAATCCAAGTATCTTTGGATTAAAGTACTACCAATGTTGGTAAGAAACTACTAACATTCATTCTTGATGGTAATGTCAAATATATTCCACAACATTTTAGCCACTGATGTTATCTGAGCCTATGAATGCCAAGTGGTATACTGATTTTTAAAAGAACATGGCTAACTTTAACATGAGTAGTTTCACCAAGGTCCACTTGTGTACACATAGATGTGCTCATCCAACTATGCCTAGAGCTAGATAAGGGAATACTCATTTGGAATAATACAAAGAATAACAATTAAAAGTAAATTCTAGGTAGTCCCTACATTTGTGTGCATTATAGAAAGCGTAGCCAGAAGCTTGAAGAATGGATTCTTCTCTCTCTTTTCGTGGCCAGTAATCTTTCATTACCCTTTTATGTTCATTTTGAGTTGACTTATAAATGTGCTACCCATTGTTGGATTTTGGACCACTCCTGACAGATTTTCAAACTGTTGGCTCTCTTTTCAAAACTTCTAATATTGAGAACAAATCAGTCTACTCATTGGATAGACTGACCCTAAGATGTGTATTTTGCTCAGAGCCTTTACTAAGTGCAGAAGTCAAAATGTCATCATAGAAGTGTAAGGACTTTTAATCAAGTCATCACTGCTATGTAATGGCATGTACAATAAACTCACACAATAGGCTGCATGTGGTTAGGAACATTGCTGAGAAAACAAAAATGCCTAATGCCTACTGGGAAAGGGAAAACTTCAGAAAACAATGGGGCTGTCACATGTTCCTATTACGGTATGTGCATGAAGGTTTTGATGCCAAGGAGAATATGCAAAACCTTAAGCTTCCCAGCTGAATTTACTTTTTTGTATGGAATTAATTCACTGTGTCTTCACTTTGGCAGGTGTATACACAGTAATGTTTGTTAAAATATCCAGACCCAGGAGCTTTAGGGGGCCCTCCTGGAGTTTTTGCTGAGTGACTTTAAAGACCATTTTTCTTCTGCGTGCTCACATTGCAGAGGTTAAGCCCATCTTCCAGGACTTTGCTAGTAGTAGTAAGAGATTATAAACACAATATGAAACTCTGCTGAAATAAAGTCCCCTTCTGAGAGCTACCATAACCACAAAGTAATGGAGATACGGCAAATTTGTAACAACAGGCAATCAAAAAGTCAGATGTCTAGGACTGCGTATAGTGTCTGTACTTACATTCAAATGTCTTCCTTGAGATCTGTAAATTCCACCAAATTGCCGTGTCCAATACTTTTGATAACAGAGGAAGGAGTTATCACAGTCTTCTCTGGCTGACTCCCTCATGCACAGCCCAGAGCATTAAACCTCCTCCAGTGTTATCTAAGCCCTAATTACCCCAGCACGGGCTCTGCAGAACCCTTTTCCCTGCTTCCTCTATTCCGTCTTCTCACCTCCATCTCAAAAGAGACTGCCACAGGTGACAAGGCCAGTCCTGTCCTTCAGTTTTGGAAGAAAAAGGCCCTTGGCCTGACTAAGGCCATCCTCACTCCTGTCCCTACTCGCTGGTTTTTATACCTTCACTTCCTTCTGCCTCCAAATATGCCCAAATGTCCTCCTGTCCTGGAAAGTGAAAAAACAGAAAGGAAAAGCACAACCTTTGCCAGCCCCTGCTGTTTCTCCTCTTCCTTTAGGTCAACCTGGCAGACCTCTTGCAGGGGCTGTCCTTTGCTTCCACAATAATCATTCCTGCCTCATTGAAGTGTAGGTTCACTCCTCCCTGCCCCTAAGAGTCGGTGATCTGGTCCTTGTCAAATCTACTGGACTTGTTCCTAGTTTTATTGTGCCTTGACCTTTTTTAGTAGGTTAAGTGAAACAACCTCATGTATTCTCAAGGACCTGGGACACCGTAGCCCTACATCAGTTGTAGCTGAGCTTCACTAACATAGTTCTGAAAGTCTCTGATAGCCTCCATAACATCACGCTTTCATCATTCTCATATGTTGGCGACCAATGCCCTTCTTCTTTCATCTCCTAGTTATGGGCATACCCAGAGTTTGACTCTTGGGCTCTCCTTCCTTTTCTCTCATTTCTGGCAGTTTCATCTGTTCTCACAACCTCAGTTCTCACCAAATTTTGATGGTCCCCAATTCTTTCTAGCTCTGAGCTCCAGCGCCCAAAACTCTGCCAAATTAGTATTTGCTCTGCTTCCACATACAGAAAATATCTAAGCCTACATCATCACCTTGTCTCACAGCTCCCCAAGCCATTTCCTTTCTTTTTTTTTTTTTTTTTTTTTCTTTTTGAGACAGAGTCTCACGCTGTTGCCCAGGCTGGAGTGCAGTGGCGCGATCTCGGCTCACTGCAAGCTCCGCCTCCAGGGTTCCCGCCATTCTCCTGCCTCAGCCTCCTGAGTAGCTGGGACTACAGGCGCCCGCCACCGCGCCCGGCTAGTTTTTTATATTTTTAGTAGAGACGGGGTTTCACTGTGGTCTCGATCTCCTGACCTTGTGATCCGCCCGCCTCGGCCTCCCAAAGTGCTGGGATTACAGGCTTGAGCCACCGCGCCCGGCCTCCTCCTTTCTTAAGATGGCCTTTCTTTTTTTTTTTCTTTTTCCTTTTGAGATGGAGTTTCAGTCTTGTTGCCCAGGCTCGAGTGCAATGGCACGACCTTGGCTCACTGCAACCTCTGCTTCCTAGATTCAAGCAATCCTCATGCCTTATCCTGAGTAGCTGGGATTACAGATGCTCACCACCACACCCGGCTAATTTTTGTATTTTAAAGTAGAGACAGGGTTTTGCCATGTTGGCCAGGCTGGTCTCGAACTCCTGACCTCAGGGGATCCGCCCACCTTGGCCTCCCAAAGTGCTGGGATTACAGGCATGAGCCACTGCGCCCGGTCAAGATGGCCTTATTTTATAAGTGACATTACCCACAGTAAACCCTGGGACATCCCCAACTTCCCCATGCTATACAGAACCATCCAATTAGATCTCAACTCCCACCAACCCTTTTGTCCATTCATTATCTTGATCATATATGATTGGTTCATTCCACCCCATTTATCACCCGAGTTCTGTCCTTTAGTGCCTTAAGCCTAGGTTATTGCATTAACCCTTGCACGGACCCTTTCTCCAATATCTCTCTTCTCCACCCTAAACCACCCGCCATGGACCAGACCAATTACCCTAAAGCAGTGCCTTCATCATGATACTGCAATCAAAATTTGACACTTACAAGATAAAGACTGAAACCCTGTACCTGATATTTTAGGTCCTCCATCATCTGGCACAACTATTCCTCTACATAAATCTTTCTAACTCTCTCCCCAGACCACCTTAAGCATACCAGGAACATGCCGTCTTAGCATCTTTGTTCATACTGCAGTTGTGACATATTCTTCCTGCTGGGGCAAGCACCAAAGACTAGCTGGCCTAGGACTTGGAATTAGAAATACGTGAGGTGGCAATGAGATACCATCGCACACCAGTTAAGAATGGCGATCATTAAAAAGTCAGGAAACAACAGGTGCTGGAGACAATGTGGAGAAACAGGAATGCTTTTACACTGTTGGTGGGAGTGTAAACTAGTTCAACCATTGTGGAAGACAGTGTGGCAATTCTCAAGGATCTAGAACTAGAAATACCATTTGACCCAGCGATCCTGTTACTACGTATATACCCAAAGGATTATAAATCATGCTGCTATAAAGATAGATGCACATGTATGTTTATTGCAGCACTATAGCAAAGACTTGGAACGAACCCAAATGCCCATCAATGATAGACTGGATTAAGAAAATGTGGCAGATATACACCATGGAATACTATGCAGCCATAAAAAAGGATGAGTTCATGTCCTTTGTAGCAACATGGATGAAGCTGGAAACCATCATTCTGAGCAAACTATCACAAGGACAAAAAACCAAACACTGCATGTTCTCACTCATAGGTGGGAATTGAACAATGAGAACACTTGGACACAGGGTGGGGAACATCACACACCGGGACCTGTCATGCAGTGGGGGAATGGGAGAGGGATAGCATTAGGAGAAATGCCTAATGTAAATGACGAGTTAATGGGTGCAGCAAACGAACATGGCACATGTATACATATGTAACAAAGCTGCACATTATGCACATGTACCCTAGAACTTGAAGTATTAAAAAAAAATAGGTGAGGGAGGAATGTAGACACCGGTTTCTTTGGATAGATCTGAAAGTGTGAGCTTTTACACATCTGAGTAAATTTTTTTCTCATAAAACATCTTACACTCTCAAGGTGTGAAACTCCAGGAGGGATACAAAAATCTATTCAACCTGTAACCTTCAGGAATATAATCAAATATTATATAAGTAATTTAATTCAAAATGTTATGGAACTTTTTGTTGTTTAATAGATATAGAGCTTCAGTTTTGCAAGATGAAAAAGTTCTGGGCTGGGAGTGGTGGCTCATTCCTGTAATCTCAGCACTTTGGGAGGCCGAGGCAGGAGGATTGCTTGAGTTCAGGAGTTTAAGACCAGCCTGGGTGCCGGGCGCGGTGGCTCAAGCCTGTAATCCCAGCACTTTGGGAGGCCGAGACGGGCGGATCACGAGGTCAGGAGGTCGAGACCATTCTGGCTAACCTGGTAAAACCCCGTCTCTACTAAAAAAATACAAAAAACTAGCCGGGCGAGGTGGCGGGCACCTGTAGTCCCAGCTACTCGGGAGGCTGAGGCAGGAGAATGGCGTAAACCCGGGAGGCGGAGCTTGCAGTGAGCTGAGATCGCGCCACTGTGCTTCAGCCTGGGCAACAGAGCGAGACTCCGTCTCAAAAAAAAAAAAAAAAGACCAGCCTGGGCAACATAGTTGTTAGCAGCTGCAAGTATCCAAGTCACACAGGTCTGCAAAGTATGTTACCAGCAGAACATATCAGTATCCATACAGGTCTACAGCAACCTCAATTCTTACCTCCTCAGAAGAAAGAATTCGACTGAGAAGCATAAGGTAGAAGGAGAGATGGAGGCAAGTTTTAGAGCACAAGTGAAGGTTGATGAAAAAGCTTTAGAGCAGGAAGGAAAGAAAGTATACTTGGAAGAGGGCCAAGCAGACGGCTGGAAAGGCAAGTGCACAATTTGACCTTTTAACTTGGGGTTTTATGCACTGGCATACTTACAGTCTCTTGCATCCCTTCTCCCACCTCCTAAGATCTTGTTAGGAAGCAGCTGATCACCAGTTTCAGGTGTTTTCTATCTATTAGAAGATGGCCGTTCCCTGGTGCCAGCTGTGACCAATTATTACTTTAGCGAGACAGTTAACAACCGCCTGACCATCATCTGATGGCCACCCAACACTCCTGGTGTGTGTGAGACGGGGGGCCCTCCCCCAACCTGCTCATACAACACTAGCTACCCACTGTAACATAGTGAGACCCTGTCTCTCACACACACACATACACACACACATACACACACACACATACACACATACATACACATACACACACACACACACACACACAAAGCCTGGCACGGTGGTGTGTGCCTATAGTCCCAGCTACTTGGGAGGCTGAGGCAAGAGGATCACTTGAGCCCAGGAGATTGAGGCAGTGAGTTATGATTGTGCCACTGCACTCTGGCCTAGATGACAGAGTGAGAACCTGTCTCAAAAAAAAAAAAAAAAAAAAAAAAACAACAGTTCTGGATATTGGTTGCGCTTAACACATTTGAACAGTACACTTAAAAATAATTAAGATGGGCCAGACACGGTGGCTCATGCCTGTAATCCCAGCACTTTGGGAGGCCAAGGTGGGCGATCACTCGAGGTCGGGAGTTCGAGAACCAAGATTGTGCCATTGCACTCCAGTCTGAGCGACAGAGTGAGACTCCATCTCAAGGCAAAAAAAAAAAAAAAAAAAAAAAAGGCTAAGATGACAAATTTTATGCTATGTGTACTTTATCACAATTAAAAATAAAAATTAAATTAAAAATACCTTGGGACTCCAAAGAAGGCTAATTTTTCCAACAGTCAGAGGAAGTGGTCTCTGAGGTAAGCCCAGAAGCATGGGTGGGTGGTGACAATAGCAGCTAACGCTCTGTCCTGAGCCTTTCATGTACATGAACTTGATTAAAGCTCTCTATACTCCACCAGATGGATGCTATTACTCTCTCCAGCCTGACTCTAGAATCCAAGAGAAAGGCAGAATTCTTCGATTTATCTTTTGGTTTATCGCTTTAAAAATATCAGATGCCAGAATATTCCCACAGAATGTCCAAATCAAGAGAAGAGAAAGAAGTAAATGTAGGTTTCTGTAGTCAATTGTATTCATGTGGAGATATGTTGTTTACAGCTTTAAATAGTGTTCAGAAAACTCCAACAAAGGAATGGGCATCTTACAAATGTTTGTAAGTATGTAATTATGATACTTATCTTTTGAATCTATACAAATTAGAAATGTCCCCAGAAAGTTTTGCTACGTGACAATGGAACTGAAAATATAACAGCTACAGCTATCATCTACTCAATGCTAGGTTTCATTGGACAAAAAAAAAAAAGTATTCTTAAATATTTTTAAAATAAAAGAGCTTCTGAAATGGTGACTTCTGCATGCCCGAGCCTGGCAACACTTCACAGCATCCCTCCTTCCTCTTCTCCGCATGAGCCAGCCTTGGTTGTGTGACTACCGTCCCAGTCCAATCAGACGCAGAATAAAAATGAAAAGGTTGATGATGTCCAAGTAGATGTTCAGGGCAGCAAAAACATATTCTTCAGGGTCCAGGGAATAATGGTGGTGCCCTCCCAGCATGAGCTGCACATCCATCACCAAGTACTTGAAGAAAAGGAAGAATTAGCTACTTAAATTGTACATTTCTATGAAATAAGTGTCCCAAATGATCTGAAAAAAAATATTTTAGCATCAGGAGAAACATTGTCAAAAGTCTGTTTTGGGCTGAATATGTTATTCTTACAGCCCCAGTTGGTCACTGGGTCCCCAAGTTTGCACTCTATAAAAACAGGTGCCTCACCTCAGCTGTGAATCCCTTCTCCCCCGTTTCTCCCTATGTCTCATTCCAGCACCTTTGGAAGGAAAGCTAAGGTGGCAAATTATTCCAATTTGCCCAAGACTCTGATATTCTGGGAAAGTCCTCAGTCCCAGGCAAACTGGGATAAATTCATCATCTTTATAAAAAAAGGGGGGGGGGGAACCCAGTGGCAGAGGATGCAGCTTTGCTCTTAGCCTCCATCTATCACCCTGGAGTCCCAGTTTCTCTGCAGAAGTGGTTTTCTTTCCATTCCGTCCCCAAATCTCTGACTTTAATTTATTGCTTCTTATAAGAGGGGATATAATGACTGTCAATCATTTCACAGACATGCATGGGATGGTTAGGACTGCAGCTTCTCGGGAGAGGTTATGTGCTTGACAGGAACATGGGATGAGCTCGATCCAGTGGTGCCCCGCCCATCCAGGAGGAACAGGGCTCAGGATACCACCCAGGACACAACCAACCCACAGGGAAGCCCCAGCCAGGATTCAGACTCCTGTAAGCATTTGGGAATGAGGCACCCTGCCTCACCCGCATGCCCCCCAACTCTGAGAGTTAAGCATCCCCCAAAATTCAATTTTCTTTTCCAGCAATTTGTTTGGCATAGGGAAGACCTGTTTTGAGTCTACAATCGTTTTTACTCTGCCTGCAAACGGGAAACAGAAACACCAACATACTTTTGCATGGAAATATTGTTTGCAAGCATCAATACAGCAAGCATCAACACAAAAGGTCCGAGAGTGTAGGAATAAAGGAAAATGAATGCAAATAATTTCCCTTTAAATAGGAAAAGAAATGAGAAAACTGAAATGTATATGCTTAACCTTGTCTCCACCCATACCACCCTAAACACACCCGATCTCATCTGAAATATATATGCTTAACCTTAACCTCCTGGTGTGAATTTTTCTAACATTTGAAGGATATAACACAATTCCAACAAAATAAAAATGAAGCAAAATGTGGATAATGTTTAAGCCTAATGATAATATGTGGGGTTTATTACACCATTCTTGATCCTTCTGAATATGTATCAATACATTCTCGATATGTTTGGAAATTTTGAAAATAAATAATATTAAAAAATAAAATCTCAGCTGGGCACAGTGGCTCATGCCTATAATTTCGGCACTTTGGGAGGTGCCAAGGCAGATAGGATTACTTGAGCTCAGGAGTTTGAGATTAGCCTGGGCAACGTAGCAGGACCTTGTCTTTACTAAAAATAAAAATGCAACCAGCCAGATGTGGTGGCATGTGCCTGTAGGCCCAGCTACTGGGGAGGCTGAGCTAGGAGGATTGCTTGAACCCAGGAGATGGGGCTGTTGTGAGCCATGATCATGCCACTGCACACCAGCCTGGGTGACAGAGCAAGACCCTGTCGCAAACAAACAAAAACAACAAAACCCTGAAAGATGTGATATGATAAAAGCATGAAATGGAATTCCATGCAGCCCTTGAAAAAAAATTAGTTGGACCCAGGTCTGCTAATATGTGGAGGCCATTATTTTTAAGTGAAAAAGCAAAGGCAGAACATTATACATAGTATAGCTAAGTTTGTGTAAGAAATGGTGCCTATGTGTAAAGAAATTCTAAAAGGATTCCAAGAAACTGCTAACAGTTGTTCCTTCTAGAGATAGGGGATAAGAGAGGGACTTTAATTTTCATTTTATAATCTTCTATGTTGTTTGAATTTTAAAATGTGTGCATGTATTACTTTTTAAATAAAACATTCCTTAAAATAGTTTTAAAGATACGACAGCAAGAGATGGGACTAAATGGAAGGAAAGACATTCTCAGATACATTATCAGTGACCTCCACCAGTTCTCTAGGAGAAGTTTCTATTGTGAAAGAATAGAAACTGGTCTGGAGGGACAAACAAAAAAGAAACCACACCCCTGCTACACTAAGTTTCAAAGCTTATAAATAATTCTTTATTCTTTTCTGAAATATTCACTCTTTCAACAAAAGTGATGTTTTCATGGATTGGGAAGACCATCTGGCTCTCCAGAGGGTAATGGTTTCAAATATGATCCTTTAAAAAGGAGCTGAAGAGTTTCCAGTGAATTCCTAACCCCATGTGACTCCAGGCCTAGCACAAGGGCTTGTCATTGCACATATCACATTCTTTACCAAAGAGATGGAGCAATGGACTTACGAATGAGAAGAGCACAGTTCCGAGTCCAGCATACAATAGATGCAGCCACTGCAAAGAGAAAGGATACGGTTGTATATGAAGAAAAAGATTTGGAATAATGAAAGAGGTCACTTAGGTCACCGCTGCCAGATAAGGAACCGATATCAAGAAAGCTGAATCTGTGGGGGAATTCATCTTTTCTGTTTTTAAAAGTAAATTTTATTTTATTTCAATAGCTTTTGGGGAAGAGGCGCTTTTTGGTTACATGGGTAAGTTCCTCAGTGGTGATTACTGAGATTTTGGGGCACTCGTCACCTGAGCAGTATATACTGTATCCAATATGTAGCCTTTTTACCCTCACACTCCTCCCAACCTTCCCCTAAGTCCCTAAAGTCCATGATAGCATTCTTTAGTCAACAGCACCCACTCAATTCCAATGAGCAAGCAAATAAAAACTAAGCTTGCACATGCCAAATAATATTCACCAAGTACATGCTAAATGTCTCATGCATGGTAGGGCAAGTAGAATGTATTAGACGTATTTCACTTTGTGCCCCATCCACATACATAGTCCTTCTAGAGAATCTGCCCTCTCCCCTCAGTTCAAGGAACAGGAAGCTTTGGGGTCATAGTGACCTTCACACATCCTAGCTAGAGCTGATTGACAAGCAGTGGAAGACCCCAGCTCCAAAAACAGTGAGTCTGATGACTGATCAGGGACTTCTGATATGTCAGTGGGCTTAGACAGATGCACTAAGCCAGCTGGAAATCAATTCTCAGGATAGAGGGAACCAAGTAGCAGAGGCTGTTGTATCTTTAGCGCGTGCTGGCACTATTACTGCTATAAGCAGAGGTGGCTAGTCAACTCAGCCACAGAGAGGAAGGCAGGGTTTTCATTCCTCGGAATCCCAGTTCTTCTTCCCACCTAGGAGGTCTATGAGTTTCTCTGGCTCTTTGCCTTAAGCTAGTCCGAGTGGTATCTGTTCCTTGCAACACAAACAGCCCCAGTCAGAAATGGAACTAGTCTAAATGCCAAATGACTTGGTTCTATTGGAGAAGAGGATTAAAAAATGGAGTACAAAATCTGAAAAAAGGCTACATATTGGATACAGTATATACTGCTCAGGTGATGAGTGCACCAGCATCCTGAAGAGTTCTTCAGGATGAGAGAGCTGGTTCTGAGAGGGGTGGGCAAAGCACTGCCAGCTTTCACCAAGGATAGTTTCTTGGTGAAGACAATCAGAAGCCAGTGATACAGTCTGGGAGACACAGTATTTCCAGACTGAGCTAATAGCAAGAAAACACCTGATCACTGGAATCCAAAGGTTTCAAAATTGCCAAAGTCCAACAAGCATGTAGACGTAGGGAATGGCTCCAACAAAGCCTTCCATTTAAACACATATGCAAGACTGTAGATGTTTGTGACAGAAAATTTAGAATGGGAACTAAGATCTATCTATCTTGTGGGAAAGAGTTTTTTAACTGCACCTAAGTTATACTGTAAAGACTTATGGAACCCACCTAATATTTGCATTATTACTACCAATATCTCTGCTGCCATTAATAAGTGGAGAACTGGGGCCTTTTAAGGCCCATCTTTGTGATGCCTTTGAGTTTATCTCTAAAGTGCAGGTGCCACCTTCCTAGCTCGAAGCCTATGGGGTCATTCATAACACCAAGAACTGTTGATTCTGTGTATGTCTAAAGATCGTGTAACTAGTTCACTTGTCGCCCAAGAAACTCCTTGGTTCAGCATTGGGACCAAGTTGGCCTTAAGGTTTTAGTCAAAAGGGTCCCAGGCCCCAGACCAGCTCTCAGTGGATTTGGCCTCCACACAGGAGCCACTGACTGATTGCCAGCACCAGGCCACATCACACCTCTCGGTCTCTACAGCCCTTCAGAGTCAGTCCATGGACTGTGCAATGAGGTGGGAAGAGCATGGTCACTCGAGTCGCCCTGACCTGGCCTCAGTGCCACCCTGGCCACTCACTCCCTGTGGGATATAGATGAATTATTAAATTTCTCTGAGTCTGTTTTCTCATCTATAAAATAGATGAGCTATGTACTTTTCAGGAATGTTGTCAGAATTTAATGTGATGTTTTGTGAAAAACACATAGGCCTATGTCCAATATCTAGTAAGAATTCAATGAATACATTAAAGGAAAAAAAAGCTAGAATTGGAAAATAAGGAGCCTCCTCTAGGCTGCTATCAGGAAGGCCCAAACAAGTCTTTCTTTCCACTCCTGGTACTTCAAACGAGCAGCACCCAAATATAGGAGAAGGAATCTGGCCTGCCCTCATGAGTAGGCTCACCTCAAGACCCTCTTGGAGAAGAACAACTGTCTAGGGTTGTGGCTCAATGTTCACATGCCAGAGTTTCTGCCCATGGTACTTCCTAACAACCACTGTGGGGGCCACTAGGATCTGTCTCACAAACCTTCATTTAGCAGGAGGAGAATGGAACTGACCACAAGCACAGCTGCTGTGCTGTGCAACCTATTGCAGTTTGCACTTAGGCCATGCTTCCCCCTTCTCAGTCCTTGCTGGGAGCAGCAGGGCCCTCCCTGGAAGACACGTCACCACCCTGATGATTGACTAGCTCTGGGACTTCCTGATGGCCTTGCTGAGCCGCCCTCAGACCACGCTGTGTGCTCCCACTCAGCCTCCCCTCCCTCTCCTTCACTCGAGGCCTGATATGCCTTCATGGTCTGACAGCTCCCCCAGCTGTTGGCTCCCTGCCCCTTTTCTTTCGTAGGCATTTCTCCTACTAAAATCTTTGCGCGCTTATCCCCAACTCCACGTCTGCTTCTCAGAGGACCCAGACTAACATAACCAGCACTTCATCTATATGTTTAACAATTCTCTGAGGTTTCCCAGTAAGATCTCACTCACATATGATCGCACGAAGATTAAGATAATTCCATAGATTAAAAGCACGAAGCAGAAAACGAACAGCACTCCATTTAGCAAGGTAAAATCCCACTGAGGAAATATAAACAGCATAAATAACTCAGTTATCATCTATAAGACATTTTAGGATGTTTAAAGATGCATCTTATACCCCATAGAAGAAACTGGCCCGTTGCTAATAATTTACCCTGATCAATTCCAAGAACCATGAAAATACATTAGCTCCAACCACTAAAAAATGCTACATAAAAAGTGTTATATTGACTGGGAGAAAAAGGTAGAAGTATGCGTGAAATGCCAGTAGCCATGAGTTGATATTTGGAAACTGGGTAATGGGTACTTAGGGGTTCATTATATTTTTCTATTTTTGTACTTATATGAAATTTCCCATAATAAAAATACATTGAATGAGTAGGATGCATATTTGAAGGTATAGGATGATCATATAATCATTTATATGTTCAAAAGCATGCACATAGAAAACATTAATGGAGTGAAACATACCAAGGTGTTAACTGGCTATCTTTTTCACATTTATATGCATATATTTTAACAAAAGTATATACTAAACTTTCAGAAGTTACTGCTAATGATTCTTTTGTAATTTGGAAATGCATTTATGTGGTTTTTGTTTTTGTCTTTATAAATCAGTGACCCAAATCAGCCTGAGGAGATTAAGGTTTTCTTAAGAAAGAGGATATTTATCTTCTGGCCTTAAAAAAATTAGATTATGCAGACAAACAAGAGCCTGTAATTCAGTATATTTTCTTGCAAGAGTATTTTCCTAATTCTTTCATTTCCCCCATCATTAAGGCAGGATAACTGGGGTGAGGTAAATTCAGGTGGGGAGCCCTGTCAGCTCTGACCAAGCCCAAGAGATAACAGGTTCCAAGTCACGCCTGTGGTGGGCTGTCAGCTTCAGAGGCCCACAGAGCATGCAGTCACTCTGGGATCCAGGTGACGTCATCCAGGAACAATGGTGGGCCATAGCGTCCACACCCCAACCTCACCCCGTTCCCTTCCTGGCCAGTGCCAAGAGCCCACACAAACCACAGCCACATCCCAAATTCCCAAGCCCCACTTTAGAGAGAAAGGCAGGCAGACAGGGAGGCTGAACAGCTGAGCATTTTGTATCCACATGACACTATCACCCAGCCCAAAGGAACTGCTTCAACTGTGAGATCCAATTACAGTTAAACCAAATGGACGTTTAGTTAATTTTCTCCCGGCTAAGTCGACAGTTGGGGTTCATGAAAAAACTCAGACTCATTGTGTTCCTACATTTCCTCTGCATCCCTTGGGTTGTGGTTGGACTGAATTTTGCCATCCCCAACACATAACTTAACAAAGGGAAAAAATGTGGTTGACCATGGGTTCAGCTGCCTTTCAAAGTCACCAACGTCAATGCCATCTTTAAAATACTTTCTGGCCGGGCACAGTGGCTCATGCCTGTAATCCTAGCACTTTTGGAGGTGAGGCAGGAGCATCGCTTGAGCCTAGGAGTTCAAGACCAGCCTGGGCGACATAGGGAGGCCCCTACTCTATAAAATATTTAAAAATTAGCCGGGGGTGGTGGCAAATGCTTGTAGTCCCAGCTACTTGGGAGGCTGAGATGGGAGGATCACTTGAGCCCTGGAGGTAGAGGTTGCAATGAGCCATGTCTGTACCACTGCACTCCAGCCTGGGTGACAGAGCAAGACCCTGTCTCAAAAATAAATAAACAAACAATTAAAAAAAAAACTTTGCAATGTAATATTCACTCCCCTGAATCCAGGTCATAGGTTACCCGTGACTTAAAATACTAATGGGCTTTTAAAAAAGTATTCTGGCAGTTTAGAGGATTTTTTGAGATAGAGTCTCGCTTTGTCACCAGGCTGGAGTGCAATGGCACGATCTCGGCTCACTGCAACCTCCGCCTCCTGCGTTCAAGTGATTCTCCTGCCTCAGACTCCTGAGTAGCTGGGAGTACAGGCGTGTGCCACCACACCCAGCTAATTTTTTTATTTTTAGTACAGATGGGGTTTCACCATGTTGGCCAGGATGGTCTCGATCTCTTGACCTTGTGATCTGCCTGCCTCAGCCTCCCAAAGTGCTGGGATTACAGCACCCAGCCATCTTAGAGTATTTTAAATGGCTTAAGAAATCTGTGCATTCAACAGTGGCCCACCTTACTCATTGCAAGGAAGCCTATCTGTGTACAAATCGGCTGGTATCTACAAATGACCAGCTTTAAGATGGCAAATACTGATCTCATCATCAATTAAAGTTGAATCTCTAACTTTTGATACAGTTTGACTAAATATCTAGTAGATCCTTCTGTCTCTCTGACACTTCTGTTTCCACCAGGAAAAGGCTAAAATTCAGCATGTGTATAAGACCTTCCTTATGATGTTTGCCAAACAGCTTGGGAAATGCACTCCCTTCTGTGTAAGTTATTTACCTGACTAAGGCCAGCCCATTCTTTACAAAAGGAAACTGACCAGGACTGAAAGGAGGGGCCACAGGAAATGCTGCATCAGATCTCAAGAACACCCTATGGTTGGACAGAGGCTGAGCCATCTCACAGTTCAACTGAAATAATCTCGAATTATGAGATGTCCTCTGGGACATCTTGGCATTTTGGAGCCTGGTAAACTGTACAACTTTTAAATTTTTAAATTCCCTGTATCAGTCAGCGCCCTAGCAAGGAACAGATGACACACTCAAATAGAATGATCTGAGGAGGGTTTGTTTGTAAAGGAACTATCCACAGAAGTGTCTGCAGGCAACCAGAACGGGTAGTGCAGTAAGCTAGGCTGGCAGCCAGCCAAAGAGCTGTTACCAGTCCCAGGCCCAAAAGGGGAAAGGAGAGGGGGCAGTTACAGGAGCCCAGAAGGTGTGTTGAGTTAGCCATCTTGTGATAGGCAGTGAATCTTGCTAAGGTACACCGCTAGCCGAACAAGAACTTGTCACTGGGAGGAAGCCATGGGAATCAGTACCTCTCCCTTCCTGCCTCTGTCTCCAGCTGGGACTCCCCATTGGCCAAAGTCCATGGAAAGCCCAAAGGCAAGAGGGCCCTGAAGGTGAGACCTCCAGGACTGAGAGAGCAGGGGGAGGCATAGGGAAATGTTTCGGGGACAAAGGGACATACCTGGCACACTCCCTTCAATAATACCTACTTTTGTTTGTAGAGCAAACAAAGTGAGTGCTAGTGTCACCAGAGTGGTTGCAGCTGTTGCCCATAACACTTCCTCGGCCTTGTAGAAACTAAAACCAGAGACTGTGATTATTGTTCACATACATTCCAAGAAAAGCACACACAAATCAAAGGAAATGTGTATCAAAGACTCACACTGATATGGCTCCTAGCAGCAGACCTTCAAGAGCTGTCTAAAAACAAAATTCACAATAAATCAGAAGCCTGCTTCCCGAGGCATGGGGGCAAGGCCCAGAATTCAGAAGAGGTGATTTGAGGGGTGTGCTTCCGAGCAGGGTCTAGGGAGCAAGGGGGAATATGCACAGCCTGGCACACACAGCCACAGGGTGACTATGGGGAATAAAGAGAATTCAATATTTCCGTAACATCCTCCCTAGGATGGACAAGAGAAAAGTATTAGTAAACATTTCTTTGAACACTGTAGTAACTTTAACATACTCAGTGAATTAAATATGTATTAATTATGAATGTAGAAACCAAGGTAAAAAGGTTCATTTGTAGACCATATTGTCATTCATCAAAGGGGGCCACCCACACAGTATCAATGTTTCATCAGGACAGGATATGTGATATCTAAGCTTCATAACACTCTGGGTACAGACACTTTCCACGGCACCTGAGGGACAGCCTTCCAACCTCAGACATGGGATGAGAACCAAGGTCTTCCCAGTGCCGGAGATGGGGCTGGAGGGCAGATACTGGCAGAGCAGAGTGTGGAGCTGCACCTGCAGGTGCCAGCCCCGGGCTTAGGAGGACTGTCATCACGCAGATAGAGCCAGGGGTGCGGGGAAAGGTGGGTAAGGGTAGGGGCTGAGAGCCAGTGGGCAGTCAGGCTGGAGGATGAGACCAAGAAAGGCACTGAGGTTGTGCCCAGGCCCACAGACCTGCCAAGGCGTGAGGACGACAGAGCAGTGGCCACAGGGCTAAAGGCATGCCCAGCCCCAAGGCTGCTCTGCCAGAGGCAAATCCAGAGACTGGGCTGACCCATTGGTCCACAGGCAGAGCCAGGAAAGACTCCTCCAGTCTCCAGGGGTAAAAATGAAGGCACATCCTAGTACGAGGCCTGCGAGAGAGGGCTTTGAACTCCCGCTGGCCAAGGATGGCTGGGAGCAGAGGCTGGGAAAGAAGTGGAGTCCCCAAAGTCCTGGGTCACCTGTCTGGCATTTCCAAACCCAGTGGGTAATCGCCTGATTCTCTACCTTGTACAACTTAATGAAGTAGGTTGTCTCTATTTCCATTATAGGGAAAACAGTGTATCTAGTCTCCATACAAATGATATTTAATAATGTGCTCGCTTCCAAACTTCCTCTCCAGATGACTTTTTTCCTCTTACACTGGATCAGTTGCTTCCTATTTCTCCAGCTCCAGCAGCACATAAAGGAGGTATGCATGTGTGTGGTGTGGGTGGTGTATGTGTGAGTTTGTGAGTGAGGTGTGTATGGTGTGTGTGCCTCTGTGTCTGTGTAATATGTGTAAGTGTGTGAGCGTGCATGTGTGTGTGGTGTATGTGGTATGAGTAGTGTGTGTAAATGTGTGGTGTGTGTGTGTATGTGCTGAGTGGTGTGTGTAAATGTGTGGTGTGTGTGACTGTGTGTATGTGCTATGAGTGGTGTGTGTAAATGTGTGGTGTGTGTGTGACTGTGTGTATGTGCTGAGTGGTGTGTGTAAATGTGTGGTGTGTGTGACTGTGTGTATGTGCTATGAGTGGTGTGTGTAAATGTGTGGTGTGTGTGTGACTGTGTGTATGTGCTGAGTGGTGTGTGTAAATGTGTGGTGTGTGTGACTGCATATGTGCTATGAGTGGTGTGTGTAAATGTGTGGTGTGTGTGTGAGTGTGTATGTGGTGTGAGGAGGGTGTGGTGTGAATGGTGTGAGGCGGTGTGGAGTGTGTGTGACTGTTGTGTGTGTAAATGTGTGGTGTGTGTGTGACTGTGTGTATGTGCTATGAGTAGTATGTGTAAATGTGTGGTGTGTGTGACTGTGTGTGTATGTGTTGAGTGGTGTGTGTAAATGTGTGGTGTGTGTGACTGTGTGTATGTGCTATGAGTGGTGTGTGTAAATGTGTGGTGTGTGTGACTGTGTGTGTATGTGTTGAGTGGTGTGTGTAAATGTGTGGTGTGTGTGACTGTGTGTATGTGCTATGAGTGGTGTGTGTAAATGTGTGGTGTGTGTGTGACTGTGTGTATGTGCTATGAGTGGTGTGTGTAAATGTGTGTGTGTGACTGTGTGTGTATGTGCTGAGTGGTGTGTGTAAATGGTGTGTGTGACTGTATGTGCTATGAGTGGTGTGTGTAAATGTGTGGTGTGTGTGTGAGTGTGTATGTGGTGTGAGGAGGGTGTGTGGTGTGAATGGTGTGAGGCGGTGTGGGGTGTGTGTGACTGTTGTGTGTGTAAATGTGTGACTGTGTGTTGTGTATGTAGATGTGTGACTGTATGTGTAATTGGGAGCAACTGAGAGGAGACAGGGAGAGAGAAGAGGAAATGGTTTCAAGCTGGAAAACGGATTTCGGTTTTGGAAAGAGCGGAAGGGAGAGTAGGAAGAGGCCGTGGAAGTCACAACTGTCTGAAGACTTCAAGAGCTCAGAACATGGGCTCAAGGGGCCAAAATTCTATGGGACAAAAGCTGTTGTCAGTGAATGTGTTTTCCTTTTTTCCCTCAACTCCTTTTCTGAAATGGGCTTTTTCCTATATATCTTCTAACCCTTGGACATGACGTTAAGTCTGGAAGACATAACAAATGCTTTACCCCTGTATAATATCTCTTAAGCCGTTACTTGCTTTGAGATAAACAGCAAAACCTCAGAGATGAGAGCTTCCTTGGAGACCAATAACTTTTGTCTCTTGTAATAAATGTTAAGGCCCTTTAAAATGTTTAAATAAAAAACTCAAACATTTCTGGGAAACCAGCACGCCCTCCTGTCGCCCTTCCCCACCGTCTTGGCTCCCAGATTCCCGCCTCCGTCTGGCTTCCAGCCCCGCCCCGTTCTGAGTGTGATCTCTGCTGTCAGCGCAGGAACTGGGACACCCCACTGCTGGCCTGGGCAGTGAGCAGGGTACCCATACCAGCTAACGAAGGCTCCTCCATGCTCTGGCAGGTGAGGAAATGTCCAAACCTGAACAGCGGGCAGCTAGTCTTCTCCAGCCTCAGGAGCCGGCTATTCCTCCCAGTATGTAAATCCCCAGGGTCGCTACACAGTACTGGTGCTGAGTCTCACCGACGGTCACGTGCTCCCGCTCGCTTTGACCACCAGGGGGCGCAGAACCAAACCTAGGCTCCAGACACGAGCATAGGACTTGACGCATTTTGTCCACGAATCTAACCATTAACTTTTTCTACCCTATTTTTCCTTTCATCAGATTTTTCCATTAATTGATCTTATCTTTATATTATTGATATTTTTGTAAGCCACCTCAAGTCTGATTTGGAATCAGATGGGGAATAAATCAATTGGCAAATAAATCTTCCCATGAAAGAAAGATCAACACTGCTTGGGTAGAAATGCCAACCTTCCCAAAAAAAGAATCGTTTGCTGGCCAGGCGCAGTGGCTCACATCTGTAATCCCAGCACTTTGGGAGGCCAAGGCGGGCGGATCACCTGAGGTCAGGAGTTCGTAGACCAGCCTAGCCAACATGGTGAAATCCCGTCTCTACTAAAAATACAAAAATTAGCCGGGCGAGGTGGCGTGCACCTATAATCTCAGCTACTCGGGAGGCTGAGGCAGCAGAATCGCCTGAACCCGGGAGGCGGAGGTTGCAGTGAGCCGAGATCGTGCCATTGCACTGCAGCCTGGGCGACAAGGGTGAGAGAATTCTCCAAAAAGAACTGTTTGCTGACACCCTCCTGAATCATACTGAGACGGTTCTGGGTTTTCGTAAGAGGACCCAAACACTCTCGGAGTTACTATCTGTGAGCTTCAGAGAGGCCACACCCCCGGGAGGCAAGAGGTTTGGCCTGACTGTTCCGCCTGACTCCTGAAGGATGCCAGGTCACTGGGGAGGAGCCCTGTGACCTCTGGGCAGCTAAGCCCTGAGTTGGAATGCGGGGAAACTGGTGGAAATTCGAGTTCTATTCAGGTTTAGAAAAATCTAGGAGCTTCAGGTACCTGCTGAGAGCTGGCACGATCCTGGGGTTCCTGTGGGCAGCACAGAAAGGAATTGGCTACAAGAAAGGGAGCCACCCAGTGTTCTGTGGTCCAGGGTGGCACCAACGACAGAAAATGGGCAGGTGTGGCGAGGCCTTGTGAGTGGAAGCCACCACAATGAGGCGCTGGGGAACCCGGAACCCGGGACCGGGAACCAGGCCGCGGATCAGGAGAGCCCTCTCAGCCCCTGACTCTGCGGTGCTGCAAAAGCCCTCGTGAGCTGAGATGCAAGCTGTGGAAATGAGGGAGAACCTCGCTCAGAGATGGGTTCTGCTCCCAGTGGGATTTGAAGAAGAAATAAAATACATTTTACAAGAATAAAGAAATATAAACTTCTTGCACATGACTTTGTGAACTAGACGTGGAAACCACTCTCCATAACAAAATGTACTTGCGCCTGAGAGGGGTCCGGCAATAGCCAGGTTAACTGTTCCTGAAGTGTAACCCAGGCTCGGGAGTGCGCGCCCCCAGGTGGCCTCATCAGAGGCAAATGTGCCGGCACGAAGTCGCCCAGATCCCCAGATCCCCTAATCTGCTCAAAGGGTGTGATACCATCTCATAAGTTTACTACTTCATTACAAACTAAATTCCGCCAAGAGAACGCTTCACACATAATTTCTATCTGTATTATTCCACAGGAAGAGTTTCCATAATAAAATGAAAGAATTTAATAACGCGACAAAAATATATTTCAGAGGTGAACTAGAACAGGTGCTGACAAGGTTTACTTACAAAGAATCCCAGGAGAATGTAATTTGCAGGCACCTGACGGCGGAGATTCCCACAGCAAGCAAGTATAATCAGTACCACAAAAAATGCTGGGCTGGAGGATAATTTAAAACCACGTGTTATTTGTTTTCAGTGACTATATCATAGCATATTATATTATACAGAGATAAATAGATGTAGATATAGATCATAGCATTACTATGATCTTACTTATCTCATAGTATTATAAACAAAAATGTTAATTATTATTTTTGCGTTTTCTTAACTTGTTTTTTTTGTTTGTTTTTTTTTTTTTTTTTTTGGAGACGAAGTCTCGCTCTTGTCCCTGAGGCTGGAGTGCAATGGCGCGATCTCGGCTCACTGCACCTCCACCTCCCAGGTTCAAGCGATTCTCCTGCCTCAGCCTCCCAAGTAGCTGGGATTACAGGCACCTGCCACCAAGCCCGGCTAATGTTTGTATTTTTAGTAGAGACGGGGTTTCACCATGTTGGCCAGGCTGGTCTACAAACTCCAGACCTCAGGTGATCCGCTCACCTTGGCCTCCCAAAGTGCTGTGATTACAGGTGTGAGCCACTGCACTCGGCCTTCTTAGCTTTTAAAGTTAACTTTTCTCATTTCCATCCACAGATAACTTATGGGCATTAAAATATTTTTATTTTAAAATGATTATAGATTCACAGGAATTTGCAAAGAGATAAAGAGGTCCAATGAAATCTTCACTTAGTTTCCCCCAGTGGTTACATCTTATGTATTTATAATACAGTACCAAAACCAGTAATTTGACATTGATACAGTATATATATATATATAATTCTGTATCATCGAATTATGACACAAATCTATGTGCACTATCACAATCAAGATTCAGAACTATCCCTTCAAGAAAACATGCACAAAGACCTCTCTTATACTACCCCAGCCCTGTAGAGTGTGAAAGTCACCGATGCCAAGATGGAGTCACTTAGGTCACACCCAGAATGGAGCCAGAGGCCATGAAGGAGGGGATCTGTATATCTGAGATAAGAACTAGCCCAAAGGCCTTTTAAAAACCCACAAGAAATTTCTATATGCCCCACATGTCCCTACATGTCCTGCCTACATGTCTATAACAGGGTATATCATAAAAAATTCCTCAAGATCGCAGCATTCCAGCCAAGCTGCTCGACAAAAACACTTGCCTGGTAATGGCTATCTCCACCAATGAGTTAGCACCAGCTCCCGTGACAAGCCCCTGTGGCCAATGATCTCTGTTTCAAAATAATTTACATAGACTTCTCTTTGCCTTTTAAAGACTTCCTCTTATTCCAACCTCCCCATCATCCATCATGGCCTGTGTATCCCACCTTGCAATGCCCCTGCCACTTCCAAATACACTCTGCAGGAAGCCTCTCTGTCTGTCATTAATTTAGGCTGACAATAGTAACACCCACACCCACACACTCAACCCTGCCTCCTGACAGTCATTACTTTGTTTATTTTTTATCCCTATAATTTTATCATTTCAAGAATGCTATACCTTGTACCTCATTTTGAACAGTAAAAGAACCTCAGGCAATAGACAGTAGAAAAAACAAATTGTATTAAGTCCAATGATACTTACAAGGTTGCATAGATGAACCAGGGGTTTTTGAGCACCCAAACTTTTAAAGCCTCCCTGGTTAAAAAAAAATTTAACACAGTTTTACACAATAAATATTTCACTAACTAATATGTATTTAAGTAGAAGTAAAACGATATCATAAGAAGAAAGGAAGAAACCCTAACTGATGAATAATGATGGATGGGGATGAAACAGTGAAACATTCTTTTTCTTAAAATAGATATATTCATAATAAGTTATAAGTAAAATTTGGATGAATGCAAATGTCCTAATAAAGGTTTTTATTTTTAAAATGCTGAGATTGATATGTGTGCAAAGCAAAAGAAATCAACTTCTCATCTGTTTGTTTCATAAATATAGATTTTCATAGGATATGTCTAAGCAGTGACAGATCATAGTCCCTCAAATAAGTTATTTCTTTTGTTTTTAGAGACAGGGTCTTGCTCTGTTGCCCAGGCTGGAGTGCAGTGGCATGATCGTGGCTCACTGCAGCCTTGAACTCATGGTCAAGTGTTCCTCTTGTCTCAGCCTCCTGAATAGCTGGGACTACAGGCATGTGCCACCACATCTGGCTAATTTTTATTTTTATTTTTGTAGAGATGGGGTTCTCACTATGTTGCCCAGGTTGGTCTTAAACTCCTAGCCTCAAGCAATCCTCCCACCTCAGCCTCCCAAAGTGCTGGGATTACAGGTGTGAATCACCTCACCCAGCCCCCTCAAATAATTTCTGGATTTAACACTGTTCCAGCCTCCAAGGTCTCCATAATCTCACCTTTCTTTTTCCTTGAGAGAGAGTCTCACGCTGTTGCCCAGGCTGGAGTGCAGTGGCTCAATCTTAGCTCATTACAGCCTCCACCTCCTAAGTTCAAGCTATTCTCCTGACTCAGCCTCCTGAGTAGCTGGGGTTACAGGCACCCACCACCATGCCTGGCTAATTTTTGTATTTTTAGTAAAGACAGGGTTTTGCCATTTTGGCCAGTCTGGTCTTGAACTTCTGACCTCAAGTGATCCACCAAACTCAGACTCCCAAATTGCTGGGATTACAGACATGAACCCCCACGTCC
This sequence comes from Macaca nemestrina, assembly GCF_043159975.1. Taxonomy (NCBI): domain Eukaryota; kingdom Metazoa; phylum Chordata; class Mammalia; order Primates; family Cercopithecidae; genus Macaca; species Macaca nemestrina. The sequence goes on from NC_092128.1 coordinate 71,990,117, forward strand.
GGCTCACCTTTTCTTCTCTATCCAGTATTAACTGTGGAAACAGCTCAGGAGAAAATAAAAAAGAAAGCAGTGTCCAAAATAAGAGTTTAAAAAAAGCTTTTTTGCTTCGGTTAGGAAGTGAAAGTAAAATTCTAGAAATCTACTACCACCTTGGTCTAGGAGTTGCCTCAGAAAAACAAAAAGAGACAAACTGTTTTTAAATGATCAAAATTAAATTAAGCTGATTCAATAAGAATTAATGTGAACAACCTAACACTTAATTCTACATCAGTCATAAAGACTTACCAGAAAATAAACACACTGGTAATTACCGCAGTGAGCAACAGCTGAGCTGACAGGAGGAGGAACACTTTGATAATGAAAGCTGAGGAGACAGAAACATTATTTTTATGACAAAATAGTCAAAAGTAACTACATAAATGTAATGACTTATTTTTGACATTTAATGAAAGGATTATTATTATTTTCTTTTTTTTTTTTGTTTTGCTTTTTTTTTTTAGGATGAGAAAGGCAGTGCTAGTTTACAGTCAGCAAATGGAATAACAACAAAAATGCAGCTCTATAGAACTTTTAGAGCACACTCAATCCAGATGGTTGGCTAGAGGTGTTTTATTGGAGATCTGATTGTTTTATCCATGGGAGCTCCAGAATTTTCTCTTTTTTCTTTCTTTCTTTCTTTTTTATTTGGAACAGAGTTTCACTGTGTTGCCCAGGCCAGAGTGGAGTGGCACGATTTCAGCTCACTGCAACCTCCACCTCCCGGGTTCAAGCGATTCTCTTGCCTCAGCCTCCTGAATAGCTAAGATCACCACCACTCCCAGCTAATTTTTTTTTTTTTTTTTTTTGTATTTTCTAGGTAGAGATGGGGTTTCGCCATGTTGCCCAGGCTGGTCTCAAACTCCTGATCTCAGGTGATCTACCTGCCTCAACCTCCCAAAATGCTGGGATTACAGGCATGAGACATCACGCCCGGCCAAAGTTCAGATTTTTCAAGACGAACTCAGGAATTTAATTCCTTGTCATGCACACCCCATCCTCCTTAGGATCAAACATGATTTGAAAGCCTCACCGTGTCACAGGCCCATCATTAGGGATCCAGAGAAACTACCTCCCTGCACCAGAGAGCAGCAGCGCTTCAGGACTGTGGGGAGAGGGGATGTCTCCTTGGAGATGGATTTGGGCTGCAGAGAGTTTGTGGAGCTTTTCTGCCACTTTCCTCTCCAGCCTACCTGCCTGTAGTAACTCTCTTCTCTTCTGCTTCCTGATGCATAAATAGATAACTTGGTGAACTGTACATGAGGCCAAAGAGTTCCAAAGGAATGACAGGCCAACATACAAGGCACAGCACATGGGCACCTCTTTCTGCTTACATCCTGGGCCCTCTGAATATAGCACTGGCAATGGCAATTTGCCTTTTGTGTGGCTTTATCCCAGTTTCAAAGGAAAAAAAAGAAGTAATGCTGCTTAAAATTAACTTATAGGATTGTCAACTATCCTTTTGCTGGGCAGTTTCTATGCATAGGAAGTATGACAACAAAGCAGTGGATCTAAGCTATCTTAATAAAAATAGCAGAGCATATATTCCCAAGTGCATGCTGCCTACATGAAAATATTCATTTAGCTCACATTAATTTGTCATCTGCTATGTAGCAGGGACTGTGGGGGAATATATTAAATGTGGCCCAGGCTCACAAGAATAGACATAGAGATCAATGGAATTGAGGTGACAGTTCAGAAACAAACCTTTCTATTTATGGTCAATTGATTTTTAACAAATATGCCAGGAAAATTCAATGAAGAAAGAATAATTATTTTGACAAATGGTGCTGGGAAGCTGGATATACACCTACAAAAGGATGAATTTGGATCCCCAACTAACACCAACCACAAGCCATAACGTGGAGTCATAATGGCCATAGCAGCTCACCTACCATCTCACTATAAATGAATGAGAGCTCCCAATTCAAGACCAATATAAGAGTTGACCAACTGAGTCAACCCACAGAATTATGAGAGATAATAAAATGGTTGTTGCTTTCTTTAAGTGGACAAAGGATTTGAATAGACATTCCTCCAAAGAAGATATATGAACGACCAATAAGTATAAGAGAAAATTTGCTAATGAAATGTAAGTCAAAAGTACAATGAGATAACACTTCACCGTCGCTAGAATGGCTATAACCAAAAAGACAGACAATAACAAGTGTTGACAAGGATGCAGAGAAACAGGAGCCCTCATACATTGCTGCTTGGAATGTAAAATGGTGCAGCCACTTTGGAAAAGTTTGGCAGTTCATCAAAATGTGAAACAGAGTTATCCTATGGTTCAGCAATTCCTGGGTATCCACCCAAGAGAAATGAAAACCTATGTCTACACAAAAACTTGAATATGAATGTTGACTGCAGCATTATTCAAAATAACCCAAAGGTGGAAACAATCTAATTGTCTGTCAACTGATAAATGTATAAACAAAGGTTTTCTATTCAGGCAATGGAATTGTATATGGCCCATTCATAAAAGGAATGAAATACTGACACATGCTACAACATGGGAGAACCTCGAAAACATTAAGTGAAAGGAAATCACAAAAGACCACATGTTGTATGATTCCATTTACATGAAATGTTCAAAATGGATTCATAGAGAGGTCTGAAAGTAGATTAGTAGTGGCAGGGGTTTGAGAGAGGGAGGATGGGAGTAACTGCCAATGGGTATGGGTTTCTTTCCTTTTTTTTTTTTCCTTTGGTAAAGATGGTGTTTCACCATGCTTCCCAGGTTGGTTTTGAACTCCTGATCTCAAGTGATCTACCTGCCTCGGCCTCCCAAAGTTCTGGGATTACAGGCATGAGCCACTGCGCCTAGTCTGGGTATGGGTTTCTGTTTGAGGTGATGAAAATGTTCTAAAATTGATCATGTTGATGATTATCAACTCCAAATATACAAAACACCAGTGAATTGTACACTGAAAAGGGATTTTTATGATTTGCAAATTAGATCTCCATAATGCTGCTTTAAAAAATGACAAACCCCATAACTCAATCCATTACCCTGCTATACTTTTCCTTTTCTCCACAGCACTTACATCTTTTCATATACTATATAATTTTTTTTAGCTGGACAAAGGCCAGCCTCTACCCTCCAGGAGAGGCAGATATAAATAACTGACTCTTACACTGGCAAGGAGGCTCTACATATTTTTCAATTAGACCTGAAAGACTAATTCAATTGGACTCCTTAAGCCTCATTTTCTCACCTGTAAAATGGCAATACAACTTCTGTGTTTGTAGGGTTGTTGTAAGGACAAAATGCAATAACATTGCCCTTGCACAACACCCTGTGTCGGCCTGGTATTGATCACAGAGACAGCCAGTGGGCTCAGCTGAACAACTCCAGATAGAGGTGGCCATGTGATACAGGTGGGTCAATGATGTGGCATTCAAAACTCTGGGTGTGGTTTCTAGAAATTCCTCTGAAAAGAAGACTGGCTTGGTCAACTCTCAGGATACCTGCAGCCCTCTCTTGGCTCTACTTTGCCTTTGGCTGTTTGCCTTTTCCTTCTCCTACCTCAAAGGCTAGAGCTCCAAAAGGCAGCTTTCCAGCCACAGGAAAGGAGTGGTGAGGGCCACAGGGAGACCAACAGGATTCAAAGTTCGCAGTCCACCTGCAAGTTGTCCAGGCCCTCAGAAGGCCTAAGGGTGGCAGAGCGGAAGCTTTAAAACTTAAGCCAATATTATGGTATCACCTTGTATACAAGTAAAAACATTTTATGATCCATGACTAATTCATATTTCCTTAAAAAAAAAAGTTATTCACCATATGTTTCTTATGAGTTTCTGAATGCCCTGGACAACTTGGAAGCAGTCAATTATAGCAGTCCTACATCATGTTTTACGAGAAAGCAGGACTCAGAAAAACTAAAAACAAAATTATATCTGGCAATCTACACTGTGGAAACATTTTAAGAGAACATGTGCTCTTCTCTTCTAAAAAGGTAATTTCTTTATTCTCACCTCTGCGGACAGATGCATCTGAGAAAGGATTGCCTAAAGTTGCATTGCTATCACCTGGAGTGATGTCATCTGAAATTTCTACCACATAGGTATTCAACTGCTCGGTGCCCTTTGGCCGTGGCTTCTCCCGAGTTTCTTGTGGCCCAGCTGAAGATGAAGGTGTGTAGCGCTCACCAGATTCGGACTGGATGCTTTTATCTGCTGCTTTCCGAATCAGATGTTGATGATCTCCAGAACCAAAGTCTATTGGTTCGCTGACCTCCAAGTCCAATTTCCTAAAGGGGGAGAATTGTTTTTCAAGTCCTTATGATCACACCTCTACAACCTTAGCATCCTCATAGTCGTTAGGCGATTTCTTCTTAATTTTAACTGCCTTAGCTCAATACTTACCAAGTTGGTGCTCAGTAAATATTTGTTAAATGAATGATAACATTTAAGATGAAACCCACAGAGTAAAATAATTTGATTGTATTATGAAATTAATTTTTAAATAAAATTTATTCAGCAAAAACTTAATGAGTGCCAAGCATAAAGATGCCCTTGCTGTCTCTGCCCTCCAAGAGCTTACATTTTGGAAGACAATATAATCAAACAATCATATAAAAGGCGATACAGGCCAGGTATGGTGGCTCACGCCTGTAATCCCAAAACTTTGGGAGGACGAGGCAGGCGGATCGCTTGAGGTTGGGAGTTCAGACCAGCCTGGTCAACATGGTGAAACCTGTCTCTAATAAAAATACAAAAATTAGCCGGGCGCGGTGGCGGGCGCCTGTAGTCCCAGCTACCCCGGAGGCTAAGGCAGGAGAATGGCGTGAACCCGGGAGGCGGAGCTTGCAGTGAACCGAGATCGCGCCACTGCACTCCAGCCTGGGTGACAAAGTGAGACTCTGTCTCAAAAAAAAAGAAAAGAGGGCAATATGAGCAGACCAGGAACATTGGAGGAAGTCTTGAGAGCCCTGAAGGAAATCTGGAGGAACTTGCAGGGAGTAGAAGAGGTTGTCAAAAGGTTCTAGAGAAACTGAAGGTTAAGCCATGGCTGGAAGTGAGTAGGGATTAGTCAAGTGAAGAGGTGGGGAGAGGTTTTCCAGGCAAGGAACCAGCCTGGACCAGGACTAGAGAAAGCAGGGATGGCAAGTTCCAGAAATGTACCTGGAGCAGGGAGTTTGAAGGGGAGAGTGGAATGAGGTTACATGGAGAAGTAGTGGGCATGCCTCTGAGAGGCTGGCAAGCCGAGTTAGGGAGTCTGGACTTCATCCTGAAAGCCATGGGTATGATTTTTCAGAATAGGAGTCCCCCAGTGATATCCACGTCCTAATTTTTGGAACCCTTGTCTATGTTACCTTGCATGTCAAAAGGAACGTTGCAGATGTGATTAAGGACTTTGGGATGGGGAGATGATCCTAGATTATCTGGGTTGGTCCAATCAAATCACAAGGATTTTTATGATCATAGGTATAACAAGGCAGCAGGAGGAGCAGAGTCAGAGAAGGAGATGTGACAACAGAAGCAGAGGTCAGAGCGATACAATTGTTATCTTTGAAGATGGAAGAAGGGGGCCATGAGCCAAGGAACGCAGGTGGCCTCTAGAAGCTGGAAAAGGCAAAGAAATGGCTTTTCCCCTACAGCCTCCAGGAAGGAACCAGCCCTGCCAGAACCTGGATTTTAGCCTAGTGAGATTGGTTTTAGGCTTATGACCTCCAGAACTGTAAGATCATAAATGTGTGTTGTTTTAAGTCATTCGGTTTGTGGCAATCTGTAACAGCAGCAACAGGAAACTAATACAATGGGGAATCAAGGAAGGTTTCTCAGCAGGGACCCATGGAGATCTCCTAGAAAGAAAGGTTACTCTAGGTAGTGTGGAGAATGGGCCACACTAAGCCAAAGTGAGGCAGAGACCAGAAATCCAGATATGAGATGGCAGTGGGCTTTGCCACAGTGCCTTCCAGCCTGAACACAGTTCTTAAGAAACTACTACTAGGCCGGGCACGGTGGCTCACAACTGTAATTCCAACATTCTGAGAGGCCAAGTGGGTGAATCATGAGGTCAGGAGTTCGAGACCAGCCTGGCCAACACAGTGAAACCCCATCTCTACTAAAAATACAAAAATTAGCTAGGCGTGATGGTGCACACCTGTAGTCCCAGCTACTCCGGGGGCTGAGGCAGAAGAATCACTTGAACCCGGAAGGCGGAGGTTGCAGTGAGCTGAGATCGCACCACTGCACTCCAGCCTGGGTGACACAGTGAAAGTCCGTCTCAAAAAAAAAAGAAAGTCGCTACTAAATGGACAAAAAACTGCAAAGCAAAAGGCCCCTATTAACCTTCTGGGTAACATGAAGTCTCAGGCAAGCCCCTGCTGCTGCGTTCTGTTGCACAGAGTCACGAAGGGGCTTGAGAAGGACACTGCTGAGACAGCAAAGCCTCGGGCAAGCTGAAGGCCAAGCGGGAAAGGCATAAATAGAAGGTCTGAACAAAATGCCAGGTCTTGGAGAAGCAGATGCAGTGTGGGAAAGATGTCCTTTCTCCTCAAATTAATCTCCAAATTTTACAAAATTCATTGGGATTTTTTTTTTCAGTACTTGCAAATGTAAGTCCAAAGTTTATCAGAAAGAGTAAAGGTGTGAGAATAATCAAGAAAAAAATTAGAAGGAGGAGGTTTATGGTGGAAGGGATGATTTACTTTTATCAGGAATCAAAAGATTATAGAGCTTTTTAATGAAAACTGTGGTAATAGTGTGCCAATAGATAAACAGATCAATGAGTTGGAAGAGATTCAAGAAACAGACTGATGTACAAAGGATAATTTAATATTTGATAAAGGTGAAATTTCAAATTATTGTCCCATGGTGTGGGAAAAATTAGCTATGTACTTGGAAAACAAAATGGAGTTTAATAGCTATTTCACATCTTATACAAACATGTATGCCAGATGAACTAAAGATATTATCATGAGTAGTAATAGCCATAGATATTCTACAAGAAAATACAGGAATATTTGTGTAAATCTTTGCAAGAATGACACCATATAAGAACTGCTTTGGCCAGGGCCGGTGGCTCATGCTTGTAAATCCCAGTACTTTGGGAGGCCAAGGCAGGCAGATCACCTGAAGTCAGGAGTGGGAGACCAGCCTGGCCAACATGGCAAAACCCCATCTCTACTAAAAATACAAAAATTAGCCGGGGCATGGTTATGGGTGCCTGTAATCCCAGCTACTCGGGAGGCTGAGGCAGGAGAATCGTTTGAACCCGGGAGGCGGAGGTTGCAGTGAGCCGAGATTGCATCATTGCACTCCAGCCTGGGCAACAAGAGCAAAACTCTGTCTCAAAAAAAAATGCTTGGCAGATTTGGGGTACAGGAGCACTTTAGATACCACTACAAATATTAAACGCAATTTTTTTTTTTTGAGACAGAGTCTCACTCTGTCGCCCAGGCTGGAGTGCAGTGATGCGATCTCAGTTCACTGCAAGCTCCGCCTCCCAGGTTCACGCCATTCTCCTGCCTCAGCCTCCTGAGTAGCTGGGACTACAGGCGCCTGCCACCATGCCCAGCTAATTTTTTTTTTCGTATTTTTAGAAGAGACGGGATTTCACCGTGTTAGCCAAGATGGTCTCGATCTCCTGACCTCGTGATCCTCCCAACTTGGCCTCCCAAAGCGCTGGGATTACAGGCGTGAGCCACTGCGCCTGGCCAAAATGCTAAAGTTTAAGTATAATATTTGTGATATTTACTATACTGTAAGAAGAACTTTAACAAAGAAAAATGGGCAACCCAGTAAGAAGATGAGAAAAGCCCAGGCACAATGACTTACAACTGTAATCTCAATGTTTTTGGAGACCAAGGTGGAAGGATTGATTGCTTGAGTCCAGGAGTTTGAGACCAGCCTGGGCAACATAGTGAGATCCCATTTCTAAAAAAAAAAAAAAAAAAAAATTAGCCAGGCATGGTGACATGTGCTTGTCGTCCCAGCTACTCAGATGGCTGAAATGGGAGGATTTCTGTAGCCCAAAAGTTCAAGGCTGCAGTGAGCTAGATTGTGCCACTACACTCCAGCCTGGCCAACAGAGCAAGATCTTGTCTCTAAAACAAAGAGAGAGACAGAAAAGAACATCAATAGGCAATTCATATGGTCAATAAACTTAGGAGATGATACCTCACAAATAACCAAAGAACTGCAAGTAAAAACCAAAAAGACTGGCAAAGATGAAAAAGGTAAGTCTGAGAATTGCAAGGCTGTGAAGAGATAGGTAATAGAGAATCCAGGGCCACAGAATGACCTGCATGGACCCTACACATGTTTGTGTTCATGGGCCCCTTCCTCCAAAAAATACTAAAAATTGTATGTTATGAGTGCATTGGTACAAAGATGAGTATAATCCTTTCCGGAGTCATTATCTATTACATATTCATTATTACATTCACTTTTTTCTCCTGCTTTAAAAAATTAAAATGTGTTTATGGCCCCTAAAACTATCGTGAGTCCTAAGCACTGTGCCTACTTGCCTAGTATCAGTCCTGGGACACCCTCACGGGGGCATAAACTTTTGCCGGGTTGGTGGCAATTTAGCAGCGTCTATCAGAATTCAAAATGTGTCTTACTTTAGCCCCAACAGTTACATTTTTAGAAATGTATCCCACAAACCTATCCATACAAATAGGCAAAGATACATGCATAAGGAAGTTCATTACACCGTTCATTGTTTGTAACTACAAAAAAATTTTAAACAGTTTAAATATCCATCAGCAGGGGAATGGTTAAATTAACTTTGGCACAGGAAAAGGCAGATATATATGGATTGATGTGGAGAGTTCACTTTTACACACTTTTAAATTTAAAAACTAACATTAGAAAATAACATTGAGCAAGATCACATTAATGTTGTACCTACATCCACACACACACACACACACACACACACACACTTCCCGAGACTGGAAAGATACACTATAAACTGTTCATATGATCATCTCTGACCCAGCAGAGTTGGGAAACACACTCTGAATAGTATGAATTTTTACAATGAGCATCTATTACTTATATAATAACAGAAAAAGATATTTACATTGTGAAGAGAAAAGGAAATATTTCTCTTTTTGATAAAGTTTGGACTCCTCTGAGGAAAGCAGTCTTCACGCAGAGCTGAGAGGCACTAGAGGATGCTCAGATAACCAAGCTGATTTCCTCTCCAGTGTCTTGCAAATCAGAAGCGGGAGAGGCAGCAAGATTTTCAAAGCACTCAAAAACAAAAACAAAGCCACAGGCAACTGAGTTTTCCTCATGAAACTATATTTGGCTGGTGCCTGAATCACAAAATGAGGCTTTCACTTGGCCCTCAAGTAGCTCTCCCAGCTCCTGAGCTAGTGGTAGGTCATCCAAAGCCTGGGCAGGCGCTGGGACTGAGAGGTAATGTTCTGAGCGACAGTTAGGAGAGTGGCAGTTGGAGCATGGGTGGACCTAGGTGGAGGGGCCCTAAGTCAAGCGCTATCTGCCAAGCCTCATTCTGGTCAAAGAGCCACGCCAACGCACTCCTTATTGTTTTAGGCAGAACTGCACCCAAATCTCCAAATGGATTCCACTTCAGAGAACAAGAGGCTCCTGGATGCTGTGGTTTGTCTCAACCACGTTATCACTTTCTCCTAAGCAGGAGGAAGATGTTTATGAAACTCCACCAGAGGAGCCCACAAGAGATCCTGCACAGTTATTATGTTGGCACAAAAGTAATTGTGGTTTTGGCCATTAAAAGTAATGGCGAGGCCAGGCACCGTGGCTCACGCCTGTAATCCCAGCACTTTGGGAGGCCGAGGCGGGTGGATCACCTGAGGTCAGGAGCTGAAGACCAGCCTGGCCAAGATGGTGAAACCCCATCTCTACTAAAAATACAAAAATTAGCCGGGCGTGGTGGAGGGTGCCTGTAATCCTAGCTACTCGGGAAGCTGAGGCAGAGAATTGCTTGAAACCGGGAGGCAGAGGTTGTAGTGAGCCGAGATTGTGCCACTGCACTCCAGCCTGGGTGACAGAGCGAGACTCCGTCTCAAAAAAGAAAAAAAAGTTAATGACAAGAGCTGCAATTACTTTTGCATTAACCTGATATTTCAAATAAGTAAGACTTGTGTGTGATAAAGTGTGCATTGTTTTTTCTGGTGAATGATGATGATGTTGGTACAGGGAGATGGCTACCCATGGGCTGCAGGACAGTGAGGAGTCATGGAGAGGCCCAATTCAGGCAGTGTGGTGGGAGAAGTCAGATGACCAGGCAGGGACAGCTGGGATGAGCTCCTCTCCCTGGGATTTCTAGGCAGGGAGGGGAGTGGTAGCAGAAACTTGTGCTGAATAGAGGCTGCTGCTGAGAAAAGGCTAACTGAATACATTAACCACTCATTAAACTGCTGATTAGTGCATGTCTACTGTGCGCAAGAAGCAGAGAAGTGGAAGAAACAAGAAAAGGACATGTGCTTCCTGTCTTCAAGATGCTTATAGTCAGTTGAAGGAGATACAAAAGTGAATGCCTAAGGGAGACAGAAGAGGAATAGAAAGGAACAGCTACATAATGGCATAATGGATTCTGGGCTTCATACCTAGGTGGTGGGTTCATCTGTGCAGCAAACCACCATGGCATACATTTACCTATATAACAAACCTGCACATCCTGCACATGTACCCTGGAACTTAAAAGTTGAAGAAAAAATAAAAATGAGAGAAATAAAAGAAATAAACAGCTATGTAAAGTCAGGGAGTTGGGAAAGGAGATGTAACTTCCGTCATGGGTCTGAGCCGATTCTTGAGAGATGGTTAGGGTTGGGTGTGAAGAGTTGGAAGGAGGCACACCCTGAGCCAAGGCACAAGGGTGAGAACTGTGGGGGCACACACTCCACACAGCACGTAGTGCCATTAGGTTATAACACAGAAGGTGTGCCTGCAGTAGAAGATACAAGTGTCATGTGCACCTCCTGAAACTAAAAAATCAAAAGGTTTCTAGGAATATCTGCTCTGGTTCTCCTCCCTCAAACCTTCTAGCAGTTTCACAAGTCCCTCTCATTTTCTCCCTGTCCAGTCCTCAGTATCTCTGTCTAGTTTGCTGATGTAAATAGGGGATTTGAGTTAATTTTTTCCAAAATGTAATTAACATGATTTACATGATTACATGTGAGGGGTACAACTAATGACTTGACCAAGATCCAGTCAAAAGAAATGCTTCCTCCTTCTCCTTCTTTCTTATCAGCCTCATAGTTGACATTAACAAGGCACTTACTAGATGTAAAAGTTGTTGATAACTTCACATGAACTACTTTATGTAATCCTCACATCAACCCTATGGGGTATGTTCTCTTGCTCTCCTCATTTAACAGTTACATAAATAGAGGCTCAGTGGCAGTGTTCCCCCAACCCCAGAGATATCCAGGAGAAGGGTGCACAGTCAAGGAATTCCACATCTGCCCATACTCATCAAGACACAAAATGTGGTGGATGTGATCTCTTTGGAAACACAGAAACATAGAAAATATGCATGCATATTTTATGTGTCTGCTTTTTTTTTTTTATTCTTAAGAGTTTTAATTAATGAACCATGTAACATTTAAATCATGCAAAATAGACTGCATGCTGGCACTGACAATCCCCTGGGGAATTCAGCATTCTTTTTCCCTTACTGTGAAATTTAAGGCCACAGGAGGTATTTATTTCTGTGTCCACAGCTTATACCCACACCACCATGACCACCACCAGAATTTTCTCAGCCATTCCATAGGTACCAAATTGTCTCCAAGAGCTCTGGGTCCAGGCTAGTATCTCTCATTGCATCCTATGGTCTAACTGTGTCCCCCAAATTTTCATGTGTTGAAACTAAATTACCAATGTGATAGTATTAAGAGGTAGAGCCTTTGGGAGTGGAACCCCCATGAACAGGATTAACAACCTTATAAAAAGGCTGGAGGAACTAGCAATTGTCCCTTTTTGCATTTCTGCCCTTCTACCATGTGAAGACACCTAGACGGCGCCATCTATGAAGAATGGGCTCTCTCTAGACACTAGACCTGCTAACATCTTGATCTTGGACTTCCCATCCTCCAGGACTGTAAGAAATAAATTTCTGCCTGCGGACAGTGGCTCACACCTGTAATCCCAATACTTTGAGAGGTTGATGTGGGTGGATCACCTGAGGTCAGGAGTTTGAGACCAGCCTGGCCAACATGGTGAAACCCCATCTCTACTAAAAATACAAAAATTAGCCAGGTGTGGTGGCAGGTGCCTGTAATCCCAGCTACTCGGGAGGCTGAGGCAGGAGAATCCCTTGCATCCAGGAGGCAGAGGTTGCAGTGAGCCAAGATCATGCCACTGTACTCCAGCATGGGCAACAAGAGTGAAACTCAGAAAGAAAGAAAGAAAAGAAAGGAAGGGAAGGAAAGGAAGGGAAGGGATGGGGAGGGGATGGGAGGGGAAGGGAAGGGAAGGGAAGGGAGAGGAAGGGAAGGGAAGCGAGGGGAAGGGAAGGGAAGGAAAGGGAAGGGGAGGGAAGGGGAGGGAAGGGGAGGGAAGGGGAGGGAAGGGAAAGGAAGGGAAAGAAAGGAAGGAATTTCTGTTCTTTATAAATTACCCATTCTCAAGTATTTTGTTACAGCAACACAAATGGACTAAGATATTGTGTCAGTCTGTGAACTCTCTCCTGGCCAGGCCTACTGTGGCTCCTGTTCTTCCTGAGGTACCAGCTGAGGGGGCAGGGGGTTGAGTTACAGCCTTCACTACAGTACCTTCTTAAGTTCTTTTCTCCTACCCATTTCCCTCCCTTCCCCATTTGATACCCCAGTCACCTTCTTCTCTACTTAGTAGTCCTCATTTGTCCTCACATACACTACTGTTATGCTATGTTCTAATACATACGCACAATAATTTTGTCATACTGTAGCTACAGCTGCTTGGAGAATCCCCATTACTTGAATCAGAACTATGGCCCAAGCACAGTAACTGATGAAATCTTCACACAGCCCTAAGGTGGACAATATCATCCTCACTTTCCAGATGAACTGAGCTTCAGAGACAAGGTCCAGTGGCCAGCCCTCAAACCAGGTACTGTCAACTATGCACTACTGTCTCTGGCTGGGAGAGAGTTTTAGGGTCAACAAACTGCCCTTATTTTCTTCTTTTCCATTTGATACTTTCTCTTCTTGTTTATGTTTTTAAATAAAAGTAATGCATACACATGGTGAAAAAATGTCAAACAACACAAAATCAAAACTCCCTTATCACCCCTGTTAACATCAATTGTCAATAATTCTTAGTTTTAGTTCTAACAACTTAAAAAATGCAACACACATACACACACACACGTTTCTAATTTACACAAAGTGATCTTATTCTGTGCTGTTTTCTAAATTGCTTTCTTTCCCTCTTAATATCTGAGATTTTTTTTCTTATCAGCACTATATGAAAACCTCAAATAGTTTCCTGTCACACTGAAAATAAAATCCAAACTTCTCACTTTGGCTATCACAGTCTGATGCTAAAACTCAACAAAGATATTACAAGAAAGAAAAATTGTAAGTCTGTGTCACTTATGAACATAGATGTAAAAATCTTAAACAAAATAGTAGTAAACCAAACCTAGCAATATGTAAAAGGGATAAAATACATCACAACCAAGTTGGGTTTATTCCAGGAATTGCAATGTTAATTTAACATTCAGAAATCTGTCTATGTAATCCACACATTAATAAAGGGAAAAAAAAACATGATCATCTTGTAGAGAAAGCCATTGATAAAATTAAACACATTCATGATAAAAACAGGAATAGAAAAGAAGTTCCCTAACTCATAAAGGGAATCTACAAAATCTACGGTGTTAGAAGTCAGGACAGCGGTTGATTCTCCATAAAGGACAAGAGGGGGACTTCTGGTGGTAATGGCTATTTCTTGATTTGGTTGCCTGGGTGTCATTGCTTTGTGATAATTAAACTATACACATATGAGTTGTACACTTTAGAGTATGTGTATCATACTTAATTTTAAAAGGTTGTAAAAAAAATGGGGCAGCTGCTGTGGCTGCTTCTGCAAAGTCTAAGCACTGGTCTGTATGCCGCAGCCATGTCCTATGCCAGCAGGAAGGGAAGGATGGAATCATACTTGTGACCAAAGATGACCATAAAACTCCAAGCAATGTAGAGCTGGTGGCTGATGACCCCAATGATCCATACTCAGTACGGATTGATGCTGCCAAATGAAGACATTAACTGGAACTGCCCATGCCTTGGGGGCATGGCCAGTGGTCCCTGTGGGGAACAGTTCAAGTTGGCCTTTTTCTGCTTCCACTATAGTGCAGGGGATCTCAAGGGGAAAGACTGTGTAGAACAATTCTGGGTCATGCAGGAATGCATGTAGAAATACCTGCACCTGTATCCCCAAGAGGATGAGGAGGAGGAAGAGGAGAAGTCAGCAGAACACATAGAAGAAACTGCTCCCACTGAGGCCACTGCAACCAAAGAAGAGGTGGGGACAAGTTAATGAAGGCCACAAGGCACTGGGCTCCAGTCCTTCCACTACAGAGTGATATAGGCCTTTTGCACAGTGCCTTTCAGTCACCTCCTATTGGGAAAACCCACCCCCAATATTTGAACATAGGTTCTTTCTATTTTCCATAAGTGTTGGCTGGCTGAGAAATAAAGAGTACAAAGAGAGGAATTTCACAGCTGTGCCACCAGGGGTGACATCACATATACATAGGACCATGATGCCCTCCTGAGCCTCAAATCAGCAAGTTTTTATTAAGGGTTTTAAAAAGGGGAGGGGGTGTAAGAACAGGGAGTAAGTACAAAGATCACATGCTTCAAAGGGCAAAAAGCAGAACTACTAATAAGGGTTTAACAGAGATCACAAGGCAAAGGGCAAAAGCAGAACTACTGATAAGGGTCTATGTTCAGTGGGGCACGTATTATCTTGATAAACATCTTAAATAACAGAAAACAGGATTCGAGAGCAGAGGACCAGTCTGACCATAAATTTACCAGGGCAGAGTTTCCTGAAGGTACCACAGAAGACCAGGGCGTATCTCAGTCCTCATCTCAACTGTATAAGACAGCCACTCCCAGAGCAGCCATTTACAGACCTCCCCCCAGGAATGCATTCCTTTCCCAGGGTATTAATATTAATATTTCTTGCTAGGAAAAGGATTTAGCGATATCTCTCCTACTTGCACATCTGTTTATAGGCTCTCTGCAAGAAGAAAAATGTGGCTCTTTTTGCCCGACCTCGCAGGCACCTTATCATTGTTTTCCCTTGTTCCCTAAAAATCACTTATTGTGTTCTTTTTTAAGGTGCACTGACTTCATATTGTACAAACACACATGTTTTACAATCAATTTGTACAGTTAACACAATTATCACAGTGGTCGTGAGGTGACATACATCCTCAGTTTACAAAGATAATAAGATTAAGAGATTAAAGACAGGTATAAGAAATTATAAAAGTATTATTTAGGAACTGATAAATATCCATGAAATCTTCACAATTTTTTTCTTTTTTTGAGATGGAGTCTCTCTCTTGTTGCCCAGGTTGGAGTGCAGTGCTGCAATCTTGGCTCACTGCAACCTCTGCCTCCAGGGTTCAAGCAATTCTCTTGCCTCAGCCTCCCTAGTAGCTGGGATTACAGGCATGCACCACCACGCCTGGCTAATTTTTTGTATTTTTAGTAGAGATGGGGTTTCTCCATGTTGGTCAGGCTGGTCTTGAACTCCCAACCTCAGGTGATCCACCTGCCTCAGCCTCCCAAAGTGCTGACATTACAGGTGTGAGCCACTGCGCCTGGCCGAAATCTTCACAATTTATGTTCCTCTGCCACAGCTCCAGCTGGTCCCTCTGTTCGGGGTCCCTGACTTCCTGCAACACCCTCCAAGAAAGTGTCATTCCCTCTGTTGTCCTGTGTACTGTAATGCACAAAATAACTTATTTTGATGATCAGGGATCTTGGGCTCTTGACATACACACTGAAAAAAATGGGAGTTGTGTTATGTGTGTCCTACATAAACATGTCAGCAAATGTGGCCACCACTTTTTAATTCTCTTTTCTCAGATTGCCCTGAATTTTGCCACTTTGAAGTAATGTGCTGAATAATCTCAGCAACCAAAAATGATTATCCAGGAATGATTCTTTTGAGTGAGCTGATTTACTCTGAGTTATTGTATCTCTTTTAGTAGATTTTATACCCCTTTCGGAAATGTAAGAAGAATGAAAATATCTTCTTTTAAAAATGCTGGTATGGGGCCATGCCTACTAGAAGAGGCCAGATGGTCAAATAAGTATTTCCCCAAACCCATTTTGACCTTGAGTATGTGAGGGGGTACTGTACTTCATTCCTGATACATTTTGTTTTCCATGTTGGCACTGAACTCTTGGTTTTCTGTTTGGACAGTGGAGATGGGGGCCCTCCTATTCATACTTCCTTTCTAAGTGAAGGGAAAGGCTGGTTTTTGCTGTTCCTTGTTATTCCAAAAACCCTGGTTTGGGGCCGATGTTGAGGCTGGCTCTCACGCTGGCTCTCAGCTGGTCAGATGCAATGTTCTTGAGAGGTGGGGACCTGATTGTTACCATAGTAGCATCCAAGAGAGGAAACAGTGTGAATTAAGTATTCAAAAGGAAGCACAATTTCCAAAAAAAAAAAAAAAGACTTGCAAGGAAAAAAATGTAAATCTTCCTAATCATCTAAGAAGATTAGAGGATACAGCAGCCAGGGACTGGGGAGCTGACAAGGATAAAGGATGAAGATGAGTGGGATGGGGAGGAATTGAGAAGCCTGCTGTTGGGTGATTATTCAGTTGGCCCTCCACAGCCATGGGTTCCACATCCACAAACTCAACCAACCACAGACCAAAAATATTCTCAAAAATAGATAAATATAAATATGAACAATATGACAATAAAAATAAAGCAATACAATATAGGAACTATTTACATAGCATTTATTTCATATTTGGTATAAGTAATCTAGAGATGATTTAAAGCACACAGGAGGGTGCGCATAGGTTATATGCAAATTCTATGCCATTTTATATAAGGGACTTAAGCATCTGTGGATTGTGGATTTTGGTATCATCAGGAGTCCTGGAATCAATCCTCCATGGATACTGAGGGACAATTGTACATGTGGATATTGACCTGAACCATGGCAGTGTACTGTATTGGAGAGGAAGCTGGTGAGCTATGGGCCAAAGTTTTCAGTGAATGAGAGGGAGTCTCTTGCAGATGAGCTGCAAGGAGAGGTATATGTTCCCAAATGGAGAGACATTCAGGAGCATGGAAATCAAGAGCTTAGATTTCCTCACACTGTAGGTGAGGAAAAACTTTCCCACCATATATTTTTTATTTTTTTTTTGGCAGAGTCCCTCACTCTGTTGCCCAGGTGCCTCCCGGGTTCAAGTGATTATCCCACCTCAGCCTCCCAAGTAGCTGGGATTACAGGTGCCTGTCACCACACAGTTTTTTTTTTGTTTTTTTTTTGTTTGTTTGTTTTTTTGAGACGGAGTCTCGCTCTGTCACCCAGGCTGGAGTGCAGTGGCGCGATCTCAGCTCACTGCAAGCTCCGCCTCCCGGGTTCACGCCATTCTCCTGCCTCAGCCTCCCGAGTAGCTGGGACTACAGGCGCTGCCACCACCCCCGGCTAGTTTTTTGTATTTTTAGTAGAGATGGGGTTTCACCGTGTTAGCCAGGATGGTCTCGATCTCCTGACCTCGTGATCCGCCCACCTCGGCCTCCCAAAGTGCTGGGATTACAGGCGTGAGCCACCGCGCCCGGCCCACACACAGTTAATTTTTTGTATTTTTAGTAGAGATGGGGTTTCGCTATGTTGGCCAGACTGGTCTTGAACCCCTGACCTCAGGCGATCCACCTGCCTCAGCCTCCCAAAGTGCTGGGATTACAGGCATGAGCCACTATGCCTGGCCTCTTCTCACCTCTGGTTCTGTGGCTGGGCATGGGAATTAAACTAACATAAGACAGATTTACCGGAAAAGACATAAAAGTTTTAATGTTTTTATACATGCACAGGAGACTTTGTAAGAAAAATAAAGACCCGTAGAAGTTACTAGGCCCAAAAGCTTATATGTCCTTTTAAACAAAGAACAATAAATTGCAGGGATGTGACACGACAAAGGGGCTTGGGCTAAGGCTGGCAAATTGTGGGAAAGTGACTAAGAACTGTATGTGGAAAGTTAATGGAAAATATAGGTTACAAATTTTTGTAAGGTTTTGTTTGTAGATTCATCTCAGTGGCAACTCTGCCTCTAGCAATAATACTCTCCTCTTCCTGGTACAGAAAGGGCACCTTTCATAAGGGAACTTTTATGTTCCGCCTCAAACAGAAAGAGGGTGGTCAGAGAGCCTTCCCTGCATCTGTTTTTGCTCCATTGCCCCTGGCTCAGAAGAATCAATATGCCAAAGTGGCATATTTTGGGATGGCAGGCTCTAAACACTTCACCTAGTCTCCTCAACCACTTTTACAGTTGGCCCTAATCCCCATAAGAGTCCTGGAAACTTATTTTTACTGTTACGGAAACAGATTTAGAGGGGGGATGACTGAGCCACAACCCACACCCCAGAGGGCTGCTCCAAAGTCCTCCTCGAAATTGGTGCCAACGGCAGCAGCTATAATGACAGCCAGTTCACATAGAAGTGCCTCTGTTGATCACCAATTAACAGTAAAATCTGATAATATCTCATTCCAAGGTTGTCATAAGCACTAAATGTGGTTTTGTGACATAATAGGCATTTGTTTCTCCCCATTGCTTCCCACCACAATATATTCATCAAGACTTTTCCAAGGATACTAAGTCTAGGAAACCCAGGATCATGAAGAGAGGACATGCTCTTCCAAATGAGGCTGAGGAGAGACTTGTCTGGCGAGGCCTGTACTGACTAGTGACATTAAAAGAGGCGATCTGACTTCTCATACTGCACTTGTCCCAGGCCCGCTGTTTGTCAACTGCTGGGTCCTCAGAGCCAAAACTGTTTTCCAACAGTTTTGAATTGAATAACAGCCAGTTATTCAATTTTCTCCACATTCTCTAATCGGTATACTCTTCAGAGTCCAAGGGACTTGCAACGATATTACCCAATGGCTGAAGAATGTGCGCTTGACATCTTAGGCTGTAAAATGTCTCAATTTCAATTTCTAAAACATAAATGTCAGTGGATGGCATTTTCTGAATCCCTTGTCGATGTCCGTAAATGGCATGCTCTGAATTCAACTAAACAAAAGTATGGGTTGGGGGGAGATGTAGGGGCATGTCCAAATTATAATTTTTAAGAGTGTAAAGGGGTCCTGAGAAAGATTGCCAGATTTTTTTTTTTTCTTGAGTCAGAGTCTCACTCTATCCCCCAGGCTGAAGTGCAATGGCATGATCTTGGCTCACTGCAGGCTCTACCTCCCGCACTCAAGAGATTCTTCTGCCGCAGCCTCCAGAGTAGCTGGGATTACCCCGGAGCCCGCCACTACTGAGCCTGGCTAACTTTTGTATTTTTAGTAGAGAAGGGGTTTCACCATGTTGGCCAGGCTGATTTCGAACTCCTGAGCTCAAGTAATCCGCCAGCCTTGGTCTCCCAAAGTGCTGGGATTGCAAGCGTGAGCCACCACGCCAGACCTGGATTGCCAGATTTAGCACATAAAAATACAGGACTCCCAGTTAAACTCCTCTCAGATAAACCATTATTGCATGAAATACACTCACGCTAAAAACAATTGTTCGTCGTTTACCTGAAAGTCACATTTCATTGGGCGTCCTGCATTTTACCCCGCAAATTCTAGGCCTGACACCAAAAAGTTTGAGAACCGCGCCCCTAGGCGACAGCAAGCGGAACTACCGCAAGCTCCCAGTAATTCCGGGTGCTGCACTTCCGGTCAGGCGGTCGGGCTGCGCGGCCCTGGGGCCAGCTCACCGCCGGAAGCCTCCGCGTCCCCGCCGGCCATATCCCGTTCCCGGTCCTGCTTCCCAGTGCCTCGGGCCTCCCGGGGCTGGTGCTGGGCGCCGAGCCGGCGGAACCGGCGGAACCCGCTTCCCGCCTCCACGCGGCAGCGCTAGCGGCCTAGTCCCTTCACGGGCAGCTCAGTGCTGTCGCCCTCACCGCTCTTCCTATCGCCGAGAGTGGTGGGCCGACCAGGGGGCGGCCGGGCTAGCGTCCGCCATTCCCGTGTCTCTGCGCCCGCGGGGGCCGCCCGAGCCGGCCACCATGCCGCTGGGCCTGAAGCCCACCTGCAGCGTATGCAAGACCACGTCGTCCTCCATGTGGAAGAAGGGCACGCAGGGGGAGATCCTCTGCCATCATTGCACTGGCCGGGGCGGCGCGGGCAGCGGGGGCGCAGGCTCGGGGGCGGCTGGAGGGACTGGGGGCAGCAGCGGCGGTGGCGGCGGCGGCTTCGGCGCGGCGACCTTCGCCAGCACCTCCGCCACTCCTCCGCAGAGCAACGGGGGCGGGGGCGGCAAGCAGGTGAGCTCCTCCGGCCCCTCCCGCCGGCGGAGGCCGACCGGGCGCTAGGCGGCAGGGGCCGGGCGGGTTGGGAGCGGGCGGGCCCGGGCTTCCCGGCTCGCCGTGGTCCTGCCGGCTGGAACGCCCCTCCCCACCTCCTACTGAGATCTTTGGTTTGACCCATTCCAAAGCACCTGTTATAAGAAATTCAAAGCAATAAGAACCAAAATGTAAAGCCCTTAAGAAAATCTCAATATGCACACGTCTACACAGTCGTAAACAGGGTCATGCCACAAGTGCAGGTGCTGGACCTCATTGCTTGTTAAAGGTTTTGTCATATCAGGTTATGAAGTAAGATTATTATGTCATTATTGTAAATGGCAGCTTAAGTATTCAGTTGTAGGAGGCGCCATAACCTAATACGTTATCTGGCCTTAGGGAGTAAAGTTGTTAAGTGTTTTTCTCTATTGTAGACACAACAAATGAATAGTGTTTGTCTTGGCCCAGACTGACTCTTACTTCCGCCTCCTGACCTATTACAAGCAGCTCACACCTTTTGGAGGCTCTGGAGACGCCTGTCCAGCAAGCTCCGAGATTCCGGTGCTGAACTTCCGGTTTTACTTAGCCCAGTTGCTGAAATTACCTCTGTTGAAAAGCAAAGGCGCACTCTTAATTGTTAAATACTCCTATAAAGTACATACTCTGGGATCCTTGTAAGATGATTGTATTGCAACCTTTATACACTTTTTACTTCTTTCTCTGTTCTTTAATTTGTTTGTGTAACAGAGTAAGCAGGAAATTCACAGGAGGTCTGCTCGGCTCAGAAACACTAAATACAAATCTGCTCCGGCTGCTGAGAAGAAAGTTTCCACCAAAGGAAAAGGGAGAAGACATATATTTAAATTGAAAAATGTAAGATATTTGTGGACAGTGCCTTTTACTGTAATGATGTTGTGTGTATCCTGCCACTGCCTTCATTTCCCGCCATTGAACTTGGACTCTGCCCTTGGTAGCCCTTCCTTAGTATTCTGGGGAGTGGTCCAGACTCCCCAAAAGGGAATGAGCTCTGTTGCAGGAGGCTCACTATTTTTAAAGGTAATAATACTCTTTCCTTTTTTTTTTTTTTTTTTTTTTAGCTTTTATTTTTTTCCCCTGGAAAATATAAAATATGAGTTTAAAAGAAACATCAGCCTTGAGCCCATTTTTTGGGGTTCTCTATGGAAAGGAAGAGGAGAGATTATGGTTCTTGATATGGCCAGGTACACTAAGAAAACTTTTTTTTCATTCTTTAAAAATTAAGTAAATATTAACACTAGAACTCATCATTTGCATATTTATTTATTATTAAAGCCCCAGAAAATGTATCTTATTGACTTATGATGATGATGTATTTGATGAATATGAGTCAAAAATTCTGCTAAGCCTTATCTCTTCTACTCTAAGAAAAGACATTGTTGAAAGACCTGTGCTGGAAATAATTGAAAGCATATTTTTATTGCAATTAAATTATCAGTTTTTATAAACAAGGGATAATGTTCAAACACAATGGACAGTGCATTATGGACTATTTTTTTAAGTCTCAGTATGGTATTCTTTTCTTTCAGAACAGGAATGTTTCACTTACCCGTAAAGACATTTTTGAAGTCGAGCATATTTATTTCTAAAACACAAAGGGACCCTGCAGTAGACTTATGCAGATGGCAGACTATTTTCTTTTTTTTTTTAATGTAATTTAATTTAATTAATTTTTTAAAATTTTACTTTAAATTCTGGGATACATGTGCAGAACGTGCAGGTTTGTTACATAGGTATACATGTGCCATGGTGGTTTGCTGCACCTGTCAACCCATCATCTAGGTTTTAAGGCCCATGTGCATTAGATATTTGTCCTAATGCTCTCCCTCCCCTTGCCCCCCATCTCCAATGGGCCCCAGTGTGTGATGTTCCCTTCCCCAAAGTATTTTCTTTTTCAGAGTAGTTGCTTCTAATTTATTTAAGATTTTTATAATTTAGTTAAGCAAGGCATTTGTTGATTATGCAAAATATCTTATTGGTATTTGTATCACATATGCACATTTTTTTTTCCTTTTAAGTATAGTATACCATGTTCTCAGCAATTAATTCATTATCGTTTGTCTGCAACCCTTTCTTCAATGTTACTAAGCAAGACACATCTGGGGAGGCCTACTTTCTATGTTGTGGCATAAAAGTATGTATTGAAGCTTTAGTAGGGATTTCAAAAATGGTTGGATGGTAGCAAATTACTAAGAACTGTCAAAGTTTCTAAAGCCTTAGTTCCAGCTTGCTAGAAAACCGACGTTGAGTATTATGGCTAAATAGTTGAGTTGGAAAATGTCTTCAAGGAGACACTTTTTCACTTTGTATTCATCTGTACATTTTTTATTACTTGCATTCTGTCATGCTCAGGCTATTAGAGCAGGTACATTTTTATAACTGGAATGTTTATGTGTAGTGAAGCTCTGAGAGGACTTTGCATTAGATTTCAGCAGCATAATCGAAGCTTGTTCTTTGTCTCAGCAATTTTTAAGCTATTAGTAGCAGAAACTGCTGTGGAAATAGACTGCTTTGCCACAACATTCAGAAAATCATTTATCTTTTTATTGCAGTTCTTGTCACCAAACAGTACATTTTAGTATTTCTCAAATTACAGAACTCTCATAGGGCTGGGAAAATACCTGTACACACATACATACTATGAATGTGCTAACGTGTTTTGTATTTTCATAGCCCATTAAAGCTCCTGAGTCGGTTTCCACTATAATCACTGCAGAATCAATCTTCTACAAGGTAAGCTTTTGTAGAGTTACTGAAGGGAGAGTTGGGCCTAGTGGGTAATGTGCCACTAAAATGTTGGATTAGTCTAAAGGTCTCTCCTCTTTATTTGTTTAAGGTGTGATTATACTTTTTGTTCCCTTCTTAACTATTTTCCCCCATGAGTGACTGTTACTCAAACATCTCATCTAGAGCAGAAGTGGGAGGAGAAGGTGCCTACTGACATATGATATGAGGATCTTAAGTATTGTTTTTTAGTGTAGATTATAGGAAGTGTTCTTAGAGTGCTGATTGTATAGTGTGGAGCCATGGAAGAGTGAGCCATTAGTGTGATGGCATTGAAGAACAAGAAGGACAGAGACAGGATTTGGACTAGTACAGGTTGTAGACTGTGGTGTCAGATGGGTAGAGTAGGCCCAGAGATTCTAAAATGCCTTTAAGTGGAGTTGAGCTGAGTAAGGGCAGTAGTGAGGATTAACACCTACTAGAAATCCATGGTGAGAGGAATTCCAAGATGTTTTGATAAAAGAATGAGGAGGTCAGGTTTCCTAGGGCCAAAGTCCATGGACATCTGATACCTCAGTGAGAGAAGTGACAGATTGTTGTGTTTAAACCAGAAGTCTTAGGAAAGGAATTAGAACATAGACCCCCCCCAAGGCTCGGCAGGCCTGGCACGGCACAGGCAGCAACCAATGAAGGCTATTTGGTGCTTTGGGATCTGAACTATCATTTAGGGGACAGTGGTGTGAGTTAGTGCTTTATACTTGACCCAGGTGGACTGAGAAACTGAAGTGATTATGCCCTTAAGTATACTTTTTTTAAAGCTCACAATCTATATAGTTGAAACTGTTCCTCCCCACAGGGTTACACTGGCATTCCTCAGCAGGGCTGGGAAAAACCAACAACAAAAGAAGTCTGTATACAGGCAAACATGTCTCTTGTTTTTCCAACATTTAATACATTGTTAATAAAATATCTAAAGTTTAGCAAACAGTTGCTATGTATCAGTGACTGAACATTTTGCATGCTTTATTTCATTCAGTTCACCCTATGAGGTGGATACTACTATCCCCATTTTCTGGATGAGAAGATTGAGGCATAGCGAGGTTAATTAACTTGTCCAAGATCACATAGCCAACAAGTCATGGAGTGAGGCAGTCTCATACCAGAGCTTAAGCCTAGAGCATAGTTCCTGGCTCTATAGCTTTAGCAAGTGACTAGCTATGTGACGAGGACCAACCTCTCTGATGTCTCATCTCTAAAATAGGAATTGTAAATAGTTTCTACCTCAGTGGGTCAAGTGAAATCATATGTGTTAAGCACTTAGCAGAGTAAGCACTCAATGAATGTAGGAGTTATCGTATTTTCATATTTGTGCATTACCTTCACAATTTACAGATTAAGGCTAGAAGCAACTTGTTGAGCTACGGGTTTAGTGTGCTAATGATTTCCATGTGTGTCTCCATGGAAAGGCGTGTGGGACCTATTATTGTGACTGACTGTACTTTCGTATTGTCTGCCACCCATGTTCGTTAAATGGTAAGGACAATAATCCTACAAAGTAGTCAAGCAATGTTGCAAATGCCCAGTATTGTGGGGGCTGTCACAGCAGTGCCACTGGCATGCAGCACCATGGTGGCAAGTTCAAGAGGTCACTGCCAGCCACTGAGCTAGAGCCCAGATCAGGCATGCAAGAGGAGCCTGAGTGGGAGCCACTGGGGTCAGCGGTCAAGAGTGTGACAACCCAAGACCCAGAACGGCTGAGTGGCCTCCCTGGAGCATGGCGGTGGCAGAACAACTCCATGAACGCAGGTCTGGTGATGCCTAAGCTAGTGCTGTTCTCTTGTGGATCCCTTTTCTCCACCAGAAACCTTGAATCCTCTCAGCAAATGAGGAGACCACTCAGATCAGTGACTTAGTCCTGTTTGGTGTTATATATATGTACACAACACAGCACATATTAATAAATACCTACTATGTGCCAGGCACTGCCTACCATTGGAATCTTTCACTAAGACATTGTCTTTGCATTTCTGCCTTCACACTATGAAAGCAGATGTTTTGGATTCATATTCATTCAGCATACATTTGAGTATGCTGTGATATGCATGATAAGCCTATGATAAGCAAATATTCTCATTTAGAATTTGGGAATATTGATTATACATGTGGACAAAGCAAACCATAAATGCAAACGATATGATAAATAACTTTGGACTAATGACTGGGAGGAAGGACCAGCTGTTGATGGGTAGGAACTAGCAAGTAACAGACTGGCCTGCATAGACCAGACCCATCCATAGTGACCAGATGAAACAGCCACCGTCAGACACTTGGATAAAGGGTCCACCAGGAAAAAACTCCTGGCCTATCAGGTGCTATGTTAGAGTTCCGTTACTGGAAGTATTTCATCAGAAGTGTTTTTATGGTTGAGGTACACATTCCTGCAGGTTTACCTGCTGCCAAGTCCCTGTTTGAAGGGAAGCAGCAATTAATTACACTGTTTCCATAGTCAAGGACAGTATATCCCGCCGAGAAAACTACTCCCACTTAAGGAGGTGCTGGATGTCATAAAGATTTGGATCAACCATTATGGGTGTTTAGAGGAGAGATTATTTCCAGCTCAAGACCCAGGAAAGAGGACATAGGATGGATGCTAGAGTCATAGGGAAGATTTAACACAGGACATGTACACATTAGTTAGTTGGGTATAAAGTGGAATAGAAATGAATGAGACACAAAGCCTTGAATTCCAGAAGTACTAGTAGTTCTGTTGTGGAAGGATATAAAACTCAACTGGGAGTGGAAGAGAAAGGCAGCAGTGAGTCTAGGAGATGTACAATAGGTTGAGGTAAACATATCCTGAAGACTATAATCCAAAGATTATTTTTGGTTTGAATTTGTTTTGGTTTGAATTCATGGTATCTATTTTCTTTGAATGGATGGTTGGGGAGGGTGGCATGTAGAATGCATTCTTATTAAATCAGCATTGATTTTCAACACAGTACAGAGAAAGACTACTGAGCTGATGTAGGAGCTTCGGCTGCAGTCTCTATGACTTTCAGCAAGCCGTTTAACCTTACTACCACTTCATGACTGTGGCTAACAAAGTAGGGACAGTACGGAGCACAGAGGATTTTTAGGGTAGTGAAACTATTAATACTGTCTTTGTATGATACTGTAATGGTGGGTACATGTCATTATTCATTTGCCCAACCCCATAGAATACACAGCACCAAGAGTGAACCCTAATGTGAACTCTGGTCTTTGATGGTGCTGTGTCAGTGTAGGTTCATCTGTGTAACAAGTGTACCACTCCAGTGGTGGGTGGGGTTATTGATAATAGGGGAGGATGTGCATGTGTGGGGGCAGGGAGTCTATGGGAAATCTCTCTACTTCTGCTCAATTTTACTGTAAACTTAAAACCTCTTAAAAAATAAAATCTATTTTTTAAAAAGTAGGGATAGTATTATAGCAATATAAAATCAAAGTACTTTATGAATAAATGTTTTCTCCAGATGTCAGCTGTCATATATGCACCCTCAAATGTGTATGTATAATTTTCATTCAAAAGTGAAACAACTTTACAATTGGCACCAAACATATAAACATTGATTGATACATTAGACTATCTTGAACACCTTTTATTGACCACTTTGAAAACTTGCTTACCTATTAAGGTTCATTCATAGCTGTGGTGTTCTATTTTTATTTTCAATGTGGGATTATCTTCTCTTTCACCCAGGGAGTATATTACCAAATTGGTGATGTTGTTTCTGTGATTGATGAACAAGATGGAAAGCCCTACTACGCTCAAATCAGAGGTTTTATCCAGGACCAGTATTGCGAGAAGAGTGCAGCACTGACGTGGCTCATTCCTACCCTCTCTAGCCCCAGAGACCAATTTGATCCCGCCTCCTATATCATAGGCAAGTTTGACAAATGGCACAGGTTCTTTAACTTAGTTAACTCTCCAATATTATGTAAAAAAGTGTGTTAGTCAGCTTGGGCTGTCAGGACAAAATATCACAGACTGAGTGGCTTAAACACCAGAAAGTCACTTTCTCACAGTTTTGGAGGCTGAAGTCCAACATCAAAGTTCTGGTAACATGGATTTCTGGGGAGGCTTTTCTTCCTGTCTTGTAAATAGCCACCTTCTTGCTGTGTCCTCACATGGCCTTTAATGGAGAGAGAGCTCTTTGGTGTCTCTTCTTATAAGGACACCATTTCTGTCAGATGAGGGCCCCACCCTTATGGTTTCATTTAACCTTAATTGCCTCCCTAAAGGTCTGATCTCCAAGTACCATCACATGGGGATTAGGGCTTCAACATACGAATTTAGAGGATGGGGGGGATGCAGTTCAGTCCATAAGAAAAAAAGCATGAGTATAATTAAGTACAAAAAAATTAGAGCTTTATAGAAAATATGAGGCATTTTATGTAGCTGGAGTTTGAGTGCTATCAGTTATTTTGAGTTAGAGCAATGTGCATCTACTAAGAAGTGATACGGATAAGGTTTTTTTTAGAGTGACCCAGGGTTAAACTGTACTACAAGAATTTATTGCTCAGGAACTTGGTTATTTAGGTTACTTATTTATACAAACCTGTTCAAAAATAATTTAGAAAAGACATGTCATCTTAGGCCTTTATAATATAAAGGCTGGTAGTTGAAATGGCAGCTGCTGTACTTTTGTTAATTTCAAAGCTGCCAAAACAGTTTTGACATAGACTCACAAGAATTTACTGATTAATACAATTTTAAAAGTTTTCAGATTTTTAAAGTTACTTCAGACTTTATAATCTTTCTGCAATGAGCATGCATCATTACTTTTGCATCCTGAGGACAAGCATAAATTTTTTTTGAAGAGAACTCCAGGGACAAATAATATACCACTGTTATTCTCACCTACATGTCAAGTTTGATACATTACCAAACTGTTCTAGCCTTCTGCTTATAAGTACATAGAACTTTTATTTACCGTATCTATGGGTCAGGATCCCAGCAGAGGCAGTTATGTATCAGAATCACCTTCGGGATTCCTCTACTGCCTCCTCTTTCTAATCCCCAGATTCTGATATGCATCCTTGTCCTACAGCGAGGCAGCATGGCGTGAGGTCAGAACACCAGTTCTGGAGCCAGAGTGTCTGGGTTCATAGCCCGCCATTTACCAGCCATGTGACTTTGGCAAATTTCTTAGTTTCTCTTGCCTCACTTTCCTCATATGTAAAATGGGAATAATAATAATGCCTACCTTAGAAGGTTGCTGTGAGGAATGAAGGTATTGATATGTGTAAACTTACAACAGTGTGGGTATAAAATAAACATGATGCAAGTGTTCAATCACTGTTTTTGGGAGAATTCCGTATTCTTTAAGCCATTAAAGAAGAAAAAATGATTAAGAATAATTTCAAAGTACTGCATGTTTCAAGGGCTAATGCCAGGTTGCTCCCAGAGTGGTCTCTCCCAGTGTCTAGAAATTTTAACATCTTATGAAAATGATGTATATGGTCAAAAATGTATTTAACCTTTCCCTTGGCTGCCTTCCAGGGCCAGAGGAAGATCTTCCAAGGAAGATGGAATACTTGGAATTTGTTTGTCATGCACCTTCTGAGTATTTCAAGTCACGGTCATCACCATTTCCCACAGTTCCCACCAGACCAGAGAAGGGCTACATATGGACTCATGTTGGGCCTACTCCTGCAATAACAATTAAGGAAACAGTTGCCAACCATTTGTAGTTCACAAATTAAAACTGGATTTCCAGGCCTGGTGTGGTGGCTCACGCCTGTAGTCCCAGCTATTGCACCACTGCTCTCCAGGCTGGGCAATGGAGTGAGATTCTGTCTCTTAAAAATATCACAAAAAAACTGGATTTCCAGTTCTCTGATCTTCTTAGTACCACAGGATATGTCATAGGTATCTTTAAATGAAATTCTTAGCTGGAAAAATGACTCAAAAGTTTTTTTCTACTACCTAGTAATCATTAGATTATTTATTACTGGTTACTTAGAAAATTAAAAGGGTTAGGGCCAGGCACAGTGGCTTATGCCTGTAATCCCAGCACTTTGGGATGCTGAGGCAGGCAGATCACCTGAGGTCGGGAAGTGGATTGCCTGAGGTCAGGAGTTCGAGACCAGCCTGGCCAACATGGCGAAACCCCGTCTCTACTAAAAATACAAAAATTAGCCAGGTATGGTGACATTTGCCTGTAATCCCAGATCTTTGGGAGGCTGAGGCAGGAGAATCACCTAAACCCAGGAGGCGGAGGTTGCAATGAGCCAAGATTGTGCTGCTGTGCTCCAGCCTGGGCAACAGAGTGAGACTCTGTCTTGGAAAAAAATAAAATGGCTGGGCACAGTGGCTCACGCCTTTAATCCCAGCACTTTGGGAGGCTGAGGCAGACGGATCGCCTGAGGTTGGGAGTTCAAGACCAACCTGGCCAGCATGGTGAAACCCTGTCTCTACTAAAAATATAAAAATTAGCCAGGCATGGTGGTGCACACCTGTAGTCCCAGCTACTCAGGAGGCTGAGGCAGGAGACTTGGTTGAACCCAGGAGGTGGAGGTTGCAATGAGCTGAGATTGTGCCACTGCACTCCAGCCTGGGTGACAGAGCAAGACTCCATCTCAAAAAAACAAAAAATTAAAAGGGATAGAATGTAATGAAATATGTTTTGAACTTAAATGATATTCTATATGTGTATCTTCCTAGGCAAAAGCTGTAATTTCCAGAGAGACCATTAGGAACAGGTAGTATCTATTTTTCTCCATTATTTATTTCTAGAAACTCATAAAATGGACATTTTATATTTTTCTATAAGAACAAAATATTAATTAAGGTATAGATGACTGACCAAGGGCTTAATCAAATAAAATGACTAACAGTATCTATCATAAAGCCACACAAGCCTTATGTTCTCATCTCAAAAATGCTGTGACAGCTTTTTGCCTGCTTTAACCATAAGAAAAGTGATTGGTGGATGATTTTACTAGCCCAGGCTTTTAAAAACTTTCATCTAGGCCAGGCGCAGTGGCTCACACCTGTAATCCCAGCACTTTGGGAGGCCTGAGTGGATGGATCACTTGAGGTCAGGAGTTCAGGACCAACCCGGCCAACATGATGAAACCCTGTGTCTACTAAAAATAGAAAAATTAGTTGAGTGTTATGGTGCAGGCCTGTAATCCCATCTACTCGGGAGGCTGAGGCAGGAGAATTGCTTGAACTCGGGAGGTGGAGGTTGCGGTAAGCCAAGATTGCGCCACTGCACTCCAGCCTGTGTGATAGCGCAAGACTCTGTCTCCAAAAAAAAAAAAAGAAAAACTTTCATTTAATCCTTCTGTAGCAAACAGGCAGTCAGAACCATTCCATTGATCTTAATAAAGCTGCTCTTTACTGTTTCTAGTCAAAAACCAGACTTCCAATCAAACCATAAGATTTTATACTGCAGATAGTCAGCTTCACCAAAGCCACAGAGGAAACATGTTGAGATCAGGCATCCCGCTTGATAGTTTCTTGACTACCATTAAAATGAAGATTGGGAAGTCATGAAAGTCACTGGTAGGCCATTAGCATTGATATCTTTAAAACGTCTACCCTAAACCATCTGCTGTGGACCCGTAATAAGAAGCCTGTTGTATATGAAATTGTCTAGAATTCAGGTGCAGGTCTTTGCCAGTTAAGTAAGGGAGCAACATGTAAAATGGAGGAGTAGGTGCACTTACTTGCCTCCACTTCTGTCCTGATTTAACCAGCATTTTTCAACCCTGGGAAAATTTGCAGAATCTAAGTTGATTGTAATGATTTTGAACTGCAGTGGCTTTAACTCTTACCCTTTTCCCACATAGCTATGGTTTGTGAGTTGGAAAGAAACAACTGTAGGTAGCTACACATACATAATGATCTCTTTATTCACAAAGGTTATAGTAAAATTGATTGTAAATGACTTTCTAAGTGCTAATATTCAAAAATTTTGGATTAAAATGTATTTTTCACAATGTATTTACTTTGGATGTATTTATTTCATTTAAACAATTTAAATGGGGCTATTTAACCAAAAATGGTATTTAAAACCAAAACAGTATAGTACTTAGAATTTGGAGTAGAGACCAGGTGCAGTGGCTCACGCTTGTAATCCCAGCACTTTGGAAGGCCGAGGCAGGAGGATCGCCTGAGGTCAGGAGCTTGAGACCAGCCTGGTCAACATGGTGAAACCCCGTCTCTACTAAGAATACAAAAATTAGCCAGGCATGGTGGCGTGCACCTATAATCCCAGCTAGTCTACTCGGGAGACTGAGGCAGGAGAATCACTGGAACTCGGGAGGCAGAGGCTGCAGTGAGCTGAGATCGTGCCACTGCACTCCAGCCTGGGTGACAGGGCATGAATCCATCTAAAAAAAAAAAAAGAATTTGGAGTAGATAGATTCATCATTAATAAGTAATAGATTTTGGGAAAATCCAGAAATGGCTAATAAAATGAACACAATGTAAAATATTAAAATGTAGACTTTTAAAAATCTATAAATTGACCATCTGTTTATAAATTGGTAGATGGTTGTGTACCATCTTTTAAAATAAAGATGGAATTTCACCCAGTGCGATGGTTCCCATTGCTTACATTTCTCTGCTGAGGCCAAACCTGATATGGCCCTGGTCTGTGTTCCCAGCCCTGTCTCCTCATTACCACTAAAATGTTTCCCTCGTATACCCGCCTAATTTTTCTGGCTCTGAGCCCTTGTTCGTACTGTTCTGTCCAATTCTACCTTCCAAAGACCTTTCTTAATGCCTTCAGATTCTTTCTTTGAGACCTTGTCAGATTCCCATGGCTTTTTGAAATCAATCTCTATCCTATTGTCATCACATTTAAGTTTCTACTTCCATCATCATTCCTATCCCTTTGTTCCTTGTAGGGCAGGGATGCTGTGTTTTATTTACTCATCTCTAACTTCCACATAACCTAACCCAGGTTCTTGCTTATGGGAGATACTGAGTGTGGGGTCTGAATTAGATACTGTTAACTAAAATGCTTGTTGGTATTTTAGTTATTAATTCATATTAACTTTGGCTGAAACTTTTAAATTGTGAATAGTCAAGTAAAACTTAGATTGTTATATTCTGGGTTAGTATTAGATTGTTTTTAAGATGAGTTTTAAATAGTTCTCTTAAGACAAATAAAGCTTAACATGAGCATTTGAAAGAAATTATCCCAAACCATTCCAGTTCCCGGCTGTGAAAGACTTTTCCAGGCCTAGTAAGTTTTCCATTTCAGTCATAAGTAGGTGAAATCAAATGAACAATAGAGGGAAATGTATTTATTTGCTTTATACACATGCATGTGTGTTGTGTCTACATATAAACAATGCACAAGCTTAGAATGAAGTTTCTGTCATGCCCAGAAAAGGGAGAGGCATTTTTGTGGATTTTGTCTGGCTGCCCTGGACATGTTTGAAGAACTGTGCTGTTTACTTCATACCAAGTGTGTGAGCCATACCTTTGGTAGGAGGGTGTACCTCCTACACCCAAGAAACATAAGCCAGGAGAAGGTCTGTGCCAAGGAGAAGGAACCCAAATGACCCACAAGAGGTGGGCCATTAATTATTGGGTCAGATGCACAAATGCATGGTAATTTATTTAAACACATCTTAATGGTGACCCACGAGGAAGATTGCTAGTAATAACAGAAAGGTTCACAATAAATAAGAGAAAAAAAGACAGAATGTAGAACTGTATGACAGCAATTCTGCAAACAAGAAGCATCTTTTATAAAAGATGGAAGGAGCCCAGGCACAGTAGCTCATGCCTGTAATCCCAGCACTTTAGGAGACTGAGGTGGAGGATCACTTGAGCTGCAGTGACCCATGATCATGCCACCACTCCAGCTTGGGTGATAGAAGTGAGACCTTGTCTCAAAACAAAACAAAGACAGAAATGCCTCCAGAATTTTAACATGTCAACAGAGGTTTTCTGCAGCTACTCTTTTCAGCTTTATACTTTGCAGTATTTTCCAAATTTTCTCTAACATGCAGTATTTTCCAAATTTTTTACAATAAGCACACACACACACACACACGTTTGTTTGCATACTGCCCAACTGGTGGTAAACAACCACTGGCTTTTAGTCTATACATATCTGGAATATTTTATAAATAGTAGTTTTTAAACCCTTGAAAGGGAGATGAATGGCCAGCTGAG
Source organism: Macaca nemestrina (assembly GCF_043159975.1). Taxonomy (NCBI): domain Eukaryota; kingdom Metazoa; phylum Chordata; class Mammalia; order Primates; family Cercopithecidae; genus Macaca; species Macaca nemestrina. The sequence goes on from NC_092128.1 coordinate 72,023,549, forward strand.
GAAATAAAGTCAGTGATTTCGTTATTTTCCTATATTCACATCATGATTCTAGGAAAGAACTCGGGAGTGACTTCCTTCAGCTTCAGCCACTCCTGGACCAGGCGCATGCTTAGCTGTGTGGTAAAGGTCACCAGCGTCTTCTGCCTAGTGCCTGTGTCATCTGAATTGGAGGTTTGGCGAGGGTAAGAGACTAATGTAGCTTCAAGTTTTTCTTTCCTGTCCTCCACTTGAAATCTGTCTTCCCTTCCAGACTGCCTGCCCTGCTGACTTAAGGCCCCGACACCAAACACAGAAGCAACAGCTTTGCACAGAACGTTCAGCAAGCTCCCACAATTGTATAAGGTAAAGTTGCCTTTACAGATTCCTTATTCTGTATCGCTCCTAAGTGGTTCTGTTTCTCTAATCAAATTCTGGCTGATAACAGTTGCTGAGACTCTGAAAGAAAAGGCAAGGAACTACTGTTTCTCATTATAAACTATTTATAATTATTTGGCTATCTTCTTTTTGCTATGAATATGTAGTATTTTGATACATTGTTTAAAAAGTAATGAAAGAGATCACATAGAGAAAGATAGATTGCATTATTTTAAAGTTTATATACTAAATTGAAAAGCAAAGAGTAAAACGGGAGAAACAGCTCCCACATGTGGCTGTTGGCAGGAAGCTTCCATTCCTCTCTATGGGCCTCCACAGGTTTGCTCACAGCAAATGATTCGTGACAGAAAGATGCAAGTGCAGTTGTACCCAAGATGGAAGCCACCATCTTTTCTATAACCTAATCTGAAAGAAGGGACATACCAGCACTTCTGCCATATGCTGTTGGGTCACACAGACCAACCCTGGTACGGTGTGAGCACAGGACCACACAAGGGTGTGAACTCCAAGGGCAGAGACCACTAGAGACCATCTCAGAGGCACAGAGGGACACCCTATCCAGCTGGTGACCCATGTAAATTAACATAGCTTTTTAGAATAGCAATATGTATCAATACTCTTAAAAGTATTTATACTTCTTGATCTAGTAATTTCATTTCTAAGAATCCATGCTAAGAGGATTTAAAATGTGGACCAAAAAATGAGTATAAAAAGAGGTTGTTTCCAGTATTTAAAGTTGTGAGAAACCAGAAACAATCTAAAGGTCCAAAAATAGGAAAATGAATTTTGATATTTTTCTAATAGAATTTTGTGCAGTCATCAGAAATACCATTTACAAATAATTTTTAATAATGCAAAAAAAGTTTATAAAATGGTTAGTGTAAAACCTGGACACAACTACATAATGATTCTGATTTTGTAAAAAAAAAAACACACACTCACATATACACATGCATATATATGCATATAAAGAAAACTGGAACAAACAAAATCAACAACAAGCATAGTTGCAATTATAGTCATTTTAATATTCTTTATGCTTTTAAAAATTTTGAAGTTTGTATTACTAGCATCCGTTACTTATATAATCAGAAAAAAATACAACTTTAAAATATTTATTTAGGTCCAAAGATGGTAATCTAAATGGTGTTACAGGCTGAATGTGTGCCTGATCATTATGCCCCAAGTTCATATGTTAAATCCCTGGCCCCCAAGGCAATGGTATTAGGGGAGTAGGGCGTTTGGGAGGTAATCAGATTTCGATGAAGTCATGAGGGTGGAGCCCCCATAGTGGAATTAGTGTCCTGTTAGGAAGAGGAAAACAGACCAAAGCCTTCCTTTCTCTCCTCACTATGTAAGAAGATAGCCAGAAGGTGGCCACAGCTAGGAAGAGAGCCCTCACCAGAACTCAAATCTGCCAGCACCTTGGTTTTGGGTTCTCAGCATCTAGAACTGTGAGAAATGAATGTGTGTTGTTTAAACCACTCAGGCTACGGTATTTTCTCACAGCAGCCCGAGCTGACAGAGATGGATAGAAACAACACAAGGACCCATCAGCAGACGAGTGGATGATCAAAACGTGGTGAGGTCATGCAGTGGGATATTATTCAGCCATAGAAGGAATGAAATTCTGATACATTCTATAAGGGTGAACCTTGAAAACATGCTAAGGGAAATAAGCCAAACTTAAAAAGACAAATATTATATAATTCCACTTATATGAGTTAGTTACCTAGAATAGGCAAATTATGTCATAGCGACAGATCATTAGAGGTTACCAGGGTTGGGGGAAGAGGGGTGTTGTGGGTACAAAGTTTCTGTTTGGAGTGATTTTGAAAAAATCCTGGAAATGGGTAGTGAGAGTAGTCAACATGATGAATGTACTTAATGACACTAAATTGTACACTTAAAAATGGTTAATGCTGGCCTGACGCAGTGGCTCACGCCTGTAATCCCAGAACTTTGGGAGGTCAAGGCGGGCGGATCATGAGGTCAGGAGATTGAGACCATTCTGGCTAACACAGTGAAACCCTGTCTCTACTAAAAAATACAAAAAAAAAAAAAAAAGAAATAGCTGGGTGTGGTGGCGGGTGCCTGTAGTCCCAGCTACTCGGGAGGCTGAGGCAGGAGAATGGTATGAACCCGGGAGGCAGAGCTTGCAGTGAGCTGAGATCGCGCCACTGCGCTCCAGCCTGGGCAACAGAATGAGAATCCGTCTCAAAAACAAAACAAAAAAAAGGTTAATGCCTGGGTGTGGTGGCTCACGCCTGTAATCCCAGCTCTTTGGGAGGCCAAGGCAAGTGGATCAGTTGAGGTCAGGAGTTAAAAAGACCAGCCTGGCCAACATGGCAAAACCCCATCTCTAGTAAAAATACAAAAATTAGTTGAGTGTGGTGGTGGGTGACTGTAGTCCCAGCTGCCAGGAGGATGAGGCCTGGGAATTGCTTGAACCCAGGAGGCAGAGGTTGCAGTGAGTTGAGATTGCGCCACTGTACTCCAGCCTGGGTGGCAGAGTGAGACTTTGTCTCAAAAAAAAGGTTAAAATTGTAAGTTTTGTTATGCATATTTTATCATAATCTTAAAAAAATAGATATATAGGAGATAAAGTCAACAGAATTTAATAACCAGTTGTAAATAGAGACTGAGAGAGAAGGATGAATTAAGGAAGACGTGAGTACAACTTTGTGGTAGGTGAAAACATCTTACAAAATACATGAGCAAAGATCCTACTTGATTCTTAAGATTTAAAAATCTCCCAGTGAGTAAACAAGGCCAGGTTGAGATTTGCAGGTGATGTGAGGTGTTTGTTCTGTTTTGTAATGTGAGGACTGTGAGGCATCTCCTGGACTTGAGTATCCATTAGATAATTGAGAATATGGATTTGAGAACTCAGAAGATGTGCAATGCAGTAACAAAACTTTGCACCATTGGTTTCTGTCTCCTAATTTAATGCTTTTATGGGACAAACTGTGTGAGGCAGGTGGGCAAGACGGGCAGCCATGTTGTTTGTGGGTCTCTGGCCTGTGGGCCAGCCTCAGTGCTCACTCTGAGGTCATGTCCAAAATTAGAACACATTCAGGCCTACCACAGTCAAGGCTCCCTTTCTCAACTCTGGTCCTCTGCACAGATATCCGAAGCCTAGAAATAATAATTGTCTGTCCTTGTGTCTTGCATTATGAAAGTCCAGGAAAGGGCCTTGGGAATGAAAAAGAATAGAAAAACTGCTCTAATTGCTGCATGCTTCAGCTTGCAGGGGAATCACTGAAATGGGGACGGGCTATAAAAGGACAACCAGAAGAGTGGCTACAGCAAAGGCATTGTTTTTCAGAGCAAGCTAGAGAATCCTGCCAGCGTCCTCAGGCAGGGCCCCTGGGCACAGGGGTTAGGCAAGGAAGTGTCCCAGCATGTTGATGCTCTAAGCATCAGAATAATGCAATAGAGGAGCTTCCAAAGAGTTCATGTCAGATATTGTAAGCTGAACATTTCTAGGCAAATGAAATTTGATTTCGTGAATAAAGCTAGTTTCTTCAACTCCAGTGCAGATTCTCATAGATTGATAGTGGCTTGTGATCCAGATGAAGAAAACAATTTTTCAAAGATTCATATTCTTTGTAGACATATGGATTTAGAGACCATCTAATCTAACTATCTCATTCTACAGATAGGAAATATGAGGCCTAAAGAAGTTAAGAAAATACCATGGAAATGTCACTGCTGAACTGCCATACGTAAGATCCAAAAGAAATTGGGTAAATGCTACTGTGAGAAATACAGTACCAGGTCCAAAGAATCTAATACAAATTAAAAACCTAAATGTTATTTCTAAAGCATCCCTGTACATAGCTGAACTTACATAGTTTCATTTTATTTCTTTTCTGTTGAAGAAGAGGCTGGGTACAGTGGCTCACGCCTGTAATCCCAGCACTTTGGGACGCTGAGGCAGGTGGATCACCTGAGGTCAGGAGTTCAAGACCAGCCTGACCAACATGGTGAAACCCCGTCCCTGCTAAAAATACAAAAATTAGCTGAGTGTGGTGGCAGGCCCCTGTAATCCCAGCTACTCCGGAGACTGAGGCAGGAGAATCACTTGAACTTGGGAGGTGGAGGCTGCAGTAAGCCAAGATCACACCATTGCACTCTAACCTATGTGACAAGAGGGAAACTCCATCTCAAAAAAAAAAAAAAAAGCCAATCACTAACCTGTGTTATTTATTAAACATGACAGACTGGCATGAAGTAATTACCCAATTATAAACAAAAAAAGCTACAATCTACCAGGCATAGTGGCTCACGCCTGTCATCCCAGCACTTTGGGAGGCAGAGGCGGGCAGATCACCTGAGGACTGAAGTTCAGGACCAGCCTGGTCAACGTGGTGAAACCTCGTCTCTACTCAAAATACAGAAATTAGCCTGGCATGGTGGCACGTCCCTGTAATCGCAGCTACTCAGGAGACTGAGGCAGGAGAATCGCTTGAACCTGGACAGCAGAGGTTGCAGTGAGCCAAGATCGCGCCATTATACTCAAGCCTGGGCGACAGAGTGAGACTCGGTCTCAAAAAAAAAAAAAAAGAAGAGCTACAATCTTAACCTCAACTTCTCATAACATCATCTCTACTTCTAATTACTCTTAACTTCGATGTGCCACCTGGTTAGCAGAAGCTAAGTGGAAGTGGGGAGGTTTATTACAAAAAGACTGTTATACCTTACACACTTCTCCCCATGAATAGTGAAGGTGTGAGTGAAAAAGACAGCAATTTTATTATTTTTTTAAACAGATTCTTGCACTGTCACCTAGGCTGGAGTGCAGTGGTGTGATCACTGCTCACTGCAACCTTAGCTGCCCAGGTTCAAGCGATTCTCCTGCCTCAGCCTCCTGAGTAGCTGGGACCACAGTTGTGCACTACCATGCCCAGCTTTTTTTTTTTTTTTTTTAAGAGACGGGGTCTCACTATATTGCTTAGGCTAGTTCTCAAACTCCTGGCCTCAAACAGTCCTCCCACCTTGGCCTCCCAAAGGGTTGTGATTACAGGCGTGAGCCACCACACCCAGCCAGCCATTTTAGAATAAAGGGTGAAGGTGCTACTGGGGAAATGTACTTTAAAAAACAAAGTCTTCTCTCAACCCAGAAATCCTCTCCATGAAGGCAGTAGAGAAAGAAAAGCTTTATTAATGAATAAACATTAAATGAGAATGTGATGCACATCACAGGCACTTTGCTAAGAGATCATAAAGACAGAAGGAAATTTCACCCTTTTATACAGCCAAGCAGGTACAGCCCATTCATTACATGTATGTTTTCAAGATAAATAGTCTTCAACTAAGAGAATTTGACAGCACCATTGGTCACACAGTTCATCCTAACTTTACCTGACAATTGATGTGACCACTTGTGTTATCTAAGATAATCAACTTTTTGGGGCTGGGGGAGTGTGGAAACAGGAGTTACTTTTACAGCTTGGTGCAAGTCACTCGTTAAGATTAGGTTGTTACCCTCCCACAGAAACTGGAAGATAGGTATGCTATCTGGTGATGTTTACATTTCCCAGGTCCTTGAGAAAGACATTCCTTGGTCATAAAGCTGACAAAAGGCTGATTCAGTATATATATATTTCAGGCTGGGCATAGTGGCTCACACCTGTAATCCCAGCACTTTGGGAGGCCGAGGCGGGTGGATCACCTGAGGTCAGGAGTTGGAAACCATCCTGGCCAACATGGTGAAACCCATCTCTACTAAAAATACAAAAAATTAGCCAGGCATGGTGACACGCATCTGTAATCCTAGCTACTGGGGTGTCTGAGGCAGGAGAATCACTTGAATCTGGAGGCGGAGGTTGCAGTGAGCCGAGATTGCACCACTGCATTCCAGCCTGGGAAACAAGAGCAAAACTCCGTCTCAAAAAAAAAAAAAAAAAAATGTGTGTGTGTATATACATATATATATATATGTATATATATATATATGTATATACATATACATATATATATGTATACATATATATATATGTATCTCAAAGAGACTGAGAAAGTACATACAAGTTTTCTCAAGTAATAACCTGACATAAAGGGAGGGGAGAAAAATTTCTTGCCTTATTTTCAACAGGTGGAATTAAACTTATTCTTTTGAATTCATATTTATCCTTATAGTGCCCATCCTAAATTTGGAAGAGGAAGGATGTGGGCCAACTTTTGGCTTAGGCCCTCATGTCAGGGCTTCTCTTAGTATATATGGTACCTTCCTGAGATTTTCAAACTGGCAGCCACTTTGGACTGATCAATTCGCAAATCCAAATTAATTGCTTACTATTGTAAGGGAGAGGGATGGGAGTCAGCGGGTCTGCGATGGCAGCAAACAGCAGTGGTGGACAGCGAGGGAAAGCTCAGCTTGAGCTGTAACAAACACGGACCAGAAGAGTGTAGTTGCAAGATTTAATAGAGTGAAATAGAGTGAAAACAGAGCTCCCATACAAAGGGAGGGGACCCAAAGGGGGTTGCTGTTGCCAGCTGGAATGCCTGGGTTTATATCCCGATCCTTGTCCCTCCCGCTGTGCTCTCAGGCAATAGATGATTGGCTATTTCTTTACCTTCTGTTTTTGCCTAATCAGCATTTTAGTGAGCTCTCTGATTGGTCAGGTGTGAGCTAAGTTGCAAGCCCCCTGTTTAAAGGTGGATGCGGTCACCTTCCCAGCTAGCCTTAGGGATTCTTAGTTGTCCTAGGAAATCCAGCTAGTCCTGTCTCTTAGTGCCCCCTCTCAACAGGAAAACCTAAGTGCTATTGGGGAGGTTGGTCGATGACTGCTCTAACTGCTTCCTGCTGAATTGGGGCGTAGTAGGGGTTGTGCAGTTGAGATTTCCTCAGGAGGGGTGCCTTTGATGTCATTAACATCGGATCATGGGCTAGCAGGCCGGTCCAGGGGTCTGCGGTAGAACTTAAGTCATGGACTGCATCTGGGGCTCCATTTGTAGTTTTATAGCTTTGATTCTAGAAGAGACAAACTTAACAAGGAGGTTAAAGATACAGGGTCCAAAGAGGAGTAGCAATATTATAGCTGCTAGAAGTCCTAAGAAGGGGAGAATCCGGGGTATCCATTGATTGAGGAGGCCCCAGGGTCCAGTGTTTTGAAGCTCCTTTGCTCTACGTTGTATTCGATCTTTAATTTCTTTAACTTTCTCACTGATGATTCCAGATTGATTAACATAATAACAGCATTCTTCCCCTAAAAATAAACAGGTTCCCCCTCTTTCGGCAGTTAGCAAGTCTAAAGCTCTTTGATTTTGAAGGACTACTGCTGCTAGGGAGTTAAGTTGATCTTGCAAGGTGACCAGCGAGTCGGCAACCCGTTCCATGTCACCATTTAGTTCTTGAGATAGTTTGTAGTAGAACTGAGTAGAGGTTGTGATACCGCCAATGCCAGTACCTAGTCCACCTAGCACTCTTGCTCCTATAACAAAAGGAAGAATGGGTACTCTCTTGTTGCGGGGCTTATGTATGACATAATTGTATAAATCTTGTTCAGTGTAGATGGTCATAGGTGGCACTAAGAATGAGAGGAAGCACATAGATTCTGAAGAGCCATTCAAACAATGATAGGCTGAGGTACCACAGACAAAAAATATTCCTGAGGGTAGGCAGACTATTCGTGTGGGAGGAGTTACCCACCTGATGCATTGGGAGTTGGTTGTGTCTATAGTACTGCTAAAATTTACACAGGTGAGGTTTGAGGTACGGGTTATTTCCAGGTTGGAAACAAGAGGTCCTACTAAAACAGAAGTGGTGTTTATTTCTGTGCTGAAGTTGTTCCATTGTTCAGGTACAGGGATTGAAATGTATGGCCTGAAGTGCAGGGGGAGGCACATCCAACAGTTAGTAGGGTTTTGGGCCGAGACCTCATGGAGCCCAAGGAGGGTGGTATTAAATAGGCTTACCAGGCGAGTATGGATACGGAGGGTTTCATGTAGTTTTGAGAGATCTAGTCCTCTGTAGGGGCTAGAGGTGCTATGTACCCGGGTCAGTTGGGAGATTACTTCTTCTATGTGTTTCTCTCTTGCCTGATCTTGAACTCCACTCCCATCAGACATACTGGTATGGGTGAAGTAAGTCCAACAGACAGTGGCTCCAAGTCCTCCAGGACAACTAGGATTAATCATTTTTCCTGTCCAATAGTGAGTATTTGATTGCATGCAAAGAGTGGCAGCATTATAACAGTTGCGGGGCGTATGGGTGTGGGCAGTGAAGGTGGGGGTTCCCTTAGATAAACTCCTATACGATGGGGCATCAATATTTCCAGGACGCTGCATTCTCCATAGAAACTCTTGGTAAGGGGAGCTACTGGTCGTACAGCGGCATGGAGGGGGTGCAGTGAGAGTGAAAGGGGGTAAGAGAACAGTAAAGAGAAAAATATGATAAGGGAGGGCCATGGGGATTTACGATTTTAGTTACTTTCCTCCTGGTTGTCGTTTGAAGAGCAGGCGCAAATCCTCTAGAGGTTCACAGGAATAGCTAGCGTTGTCTCCTGGATTTTCAGGTTCCTTTGGCTGTATCCAGGGTTTGACTCGAGTGTGATGTATCCATGACTCAACTCCAGCCACTTTAACCGCAGTTGGGGTAGATAAAATGACTGGGTAGGATCCTTCCCAGGATGTATCTAGGGATGGGGAATTAGAGAGAAGGGACTTGACTAATACCATACCACCAGGGTGGAATAGTTCCTTTCCCTCTTCTCGGGGACAGGCTCCTTGTAATGTTTTAAGAACTTGTTGATATTTGGCTAAGGAAGTGATGTCTGCAACTAAGTTGGCCGTTTCTCGGTCAAGCACAAGGTCATTGGTTAGGAAGGGCCGTCCATACAGCATGTCGTATGGGCTAAGTCCTGCTTTTTGGGGAGAGTTTCGGATTCTTAGTAAGACTATAGGCAACAAAGAAGGCCATGTGAGGTGAGTTTCCTGGGTTAGCTTTTTTAGATGTCGTTTGAGTGTTTTGTTCATTTTCTCGACCTTCCCTGAGGACTGTGGCCTCCAGGCACAGTGTAAGTGATATTGTATACCTAATGCCTAGGATACTCCCTGGGTTGCTGTAGCCTTGAAACCAGGGCTATTGTCACTCTGTAAGCCACGGGGAAGTCCGAATCTGGGAATCATTTCATGAACTAGTGCCTTTATTATCTCTTGGGCCTTTTCTGTCCTACAGGGGAAGGCCTGTTCCCAACCAAAGTATCTACCCAGACTAGTAGATACTGAAATCCCTGAGATTTGGGCATGTGGGTAAAATCTAGTTGCCAGTCTTCTCCTGGGTAATGGCCTGTTCTTTGTTCTCCTGAAGGAGCTTGGCAATAAGGCAGGGGATTATTTCTTTGGCACACTTCACAGGCCCTGACTATCTGCTTGATAGTTTTGAAAAGGCCTGGTCCAGTAAAAAATGATTTGGCCATCTGATGGGTGCTATCAATGCCTAAGTAAAAGGTTTGTTGAAGGGTTTTAAGTAATTTCCATTGGTTAGCTGCAGGCAAAAGTATTTTCCCTTCTTCGGTGGCTAGCCATCCTGAGGGGAGAAAACTATGTCCTCGTGAGGTTCCCCATTCTCTTTCTCCTGGTGAGTACTGGGGCTTGGTTTCCCGGAGGGGATTACCCTATACTAGGGGTCCTTCTATAAGCATTTCTATTAGAGGATCCTGCCTTGCGGCTCTTTTGGCTTTAATACCTGCTTGGCGCTTCTCTTCTATTTCCCTTTCCTTTCCTTTCTGATGACCCTGGCAGTGTAAGACTGCCACCTCTTTAGGTTTTCATACAGCCAACAGTAATTTCCTAATGGCTTCCTGATGTTTGATAGGTGTTCCCTCGGAAGTTAGGATTTCCCTTTCTCTCCGTATTGCTGCATGGGCATGGAGGACTAGATAAGCGTATTTAGAGTCTGTATATATATTTACCCTTCTTCCTTCTCCTAATTCTAGTGCCTGAGTGAGGGCTATTAGTTCTGCCAGCTGAGCACTAGTTCCTGGAGTGAGGGGATTACTTTCAAGTATTCCATTATAACTGACCAGTGCATACCCTACTTTTTGAAGTCCTTTTTCTACAAAGGAACTTCCATCAGTATAGAAGTTGAGGTTGGGATCAGTCAAGGGAACCTCTAAAAGGTCCCCTCGAGCAGCATAGGTTTGAGCAATTACTTGTTGGCAGTTATGTTCTATCTTTTCTTCATTGTCTGGAGGAAATGTGACTGGGTTCAGAGTTGCACAAGTGCGTAGTCGCAGCACTGGCCCTTCAAGTAATAGAGCCTAATATTTAAGTAAACAGTTGTCTAACAGCCACAAGTCTCCTTTAGCAGTGAGTATGCCATTCACATCATGAGATGTCCACACAGTAAGATCTCTTCCCTGTATTATTTTAACCGCTATAGATACTAAGACGGCTATTGCTGCCACTACCCGTAAACAATGAGGCTGACCCTTTGCCACTACATCAATTTCCTTACTCAGGGATGCCACGGGTTGCAAGCTGGTCCCTCGGACCTGTGTAAGGACTCCTAGAGCTAGTGCTGTTTTTTCTGTGACATATAAAGAAAAGTCTTGCCCCGTTGGCAAGCTTAACACGGGGGCTTGGGTTAGGGCCTGGAAAGCCGCTTCTGCTTCAGGTGTCCATCTTACTAAAAGGATATTGGCTCTCTGAGTTTCCTTAATTAGTGTATATAATGGTCTGGCTATTTCGCCGTACCCGTGAATCCATGTTCGGCAGAAACCTGTTATGACAAGGAACCCTCTTAGTTGCTTTAGGGTTTTGGGTTGAGGATAAGCCAGTATAGTCGGATACATTCCTCACTGAGGGCTCTGGTGCCTTTGGATAATTTTAGCCCTAAGTATTTAACCTGCTGTGAGCAGAACTGAGCCTTTGGTTTGGAAACCTTGTCACCACAGGTAGTGAGGAAATTTAAATTTAAGAGTGCTTGGGTGGCTTGATGGCACAAGGTTTCTGAATGGGCAGCTAAAAGTAAATCATCCACGTACCGAAGGACAAGAGTGTCCAGGTATGAGAACTGGCTCAAGTCTTGGGCTAATGCCTGGCCAAATAGATGGGGGCTATCCCTGAACCCTTGGGGTAAAGTAGTCCAGGTGAGCTGAGATGTTGTGTTTGAAGGATCTTCAAAAGCAAACAAGAATTGAGAGACAGGATGTACAGGGATGCAGAGAAAGGCATCCGTAAGGTCCAGAACTGTAAACCACTCTGCTTCCTCTGGGATTTGGGAAAGCAGATTATAAGGGTTAGGTACAGCTGGGTATAGAAGGACAGCGGCCTCATTGATAATCCTGAGATCTTGCACTAACCTCCACTGTCCATTGGGTTTCTGTACTCCTAAAATTGGAGTATTGCAGGGGCTGTTGCATGGTTTTACTAGGCCTTGGGCTTTTGGGTCCTTAACAATCTTCTGGAGTCCTTGTTGGGCCTTGGGTCTGAGGGGGTACTGCCTTTGGTAGGGAAAGGAGGCAGAATCCTTTAGTTTAACTGGAACAGGATGGGCATTTTTTGCTCATCCATATTGTCCTTCTGTTGCGCAGACTTCAGGATTAATTCCTTCCTCAAGCAGGGGACAGCAAACAGGTGCTCCTTCTCCTATATTCAGGTGTATAATGGCCCCTGCTTTTGCTAGAATGTCTGTCCCTAACAAGGGAGTGGGGCTTTCAGGCATAATTAGAAAAGCATGTGAAAAGAGTAAAGCTCCCCAGTCACAACTTAGTGGCTGGGAGAAATATCTAGTGACTGGCTGTCCTAGGACCCCTCAGATAATGACAGATCTGGAGGACAGTTGACCGGGACAGGAGAGTAAGACTGAGATGGCCATGCCAGTGTCCAGGAGACAGTTAACCTTCTGGCCCTCAATGGTCAAGCATACCCAGGGCTCTGTGAGGGTGATGGCATGGGCTGGCGCTTGCCCCGGTCACTCTCAGTCCTGCTGCTGGATCATCTGGTTAGTGGCTTCTGACTCAGAGGACCTTCATCCCCTGGGGGCAGTGGGCCTTCCAGTGATTCCCTTGACATAAGGGGCATGGACAAGGGGGCAGCTTATTTCTACTTGGACAATCTTTTTTCAAGTGTCCTTGTAGACCGCACTCCCAAAAGGAGTTGCTGTTTTTATAGAAGGGGTTGGGGTTTGAGAGATCAGCTGGACACAGTCGGCAGGGAGAGCACGTGTGTTTTCATGAAGAATTATGCCGAGATAGGTAACGGATGGAGAAGAAATTTGAGCTTTGGAGGGGGATACCCAATATCCTTTGGAGAATAAATGTTGAAGGAGCAGGAGGGTGTCTTGTTGAGAAGATTTAAAGGAGGGGCTACAAAGTAGGTCATCAATATATTGAATAAGGTGAGAAGCAGAGGGGTGGAAAGAAAGTAAATCATGAGAGAAAGCTTGGCTGAAGTAATGAGGGCTGTCCCTGAAGCCTTGTGGCAGTACAGCCCAGGTAAGCTGCTGGGACTCATGGGTGTCAGGGATAGTCCAGGTAAAAGCAAAGAGAGGCTGGGATGAAGGGTGCAGGGGAATAGTGAAAAAAGCACCTTTAAGATCAAGGACGGAATAGTGAGTTGTGGAGGAAGGCATCGAGGACAAAAGAGTGTATGAGTTGGGCACCACAGGGTGGATAGGCAAAACAATTTGTTGATAAGGTACAGATCCTGAACTAACCTGTAAGACTTGTCTGGTTTTTGGACAGGTAAAATGGGGGAATTGTATGGAGAGTTTATAGGTTTTAGAAGCCCATGCTGTAGCAGGCAAGTGATAACAGGCTTCAATCCCTTTAAAGTCTGTTGTGGGATGGGATACTGGCATTGAGCAGGGTAAGGGTGATTAGGTTTTAATGGGATAGTAATGGGAATGTGATCGGTTGCCAGGGAGGGAGTGGAGGTGTCCCATACTTGTGGGTTAAGGTGGGGGATACGAGAGGAAGTATGAAGGAGGCTTTGGGTTGGGAAGAAGGGCAGCAATGAGATGTGGCTGTAGCCCAGGAATAGTCAGGGAAGCAGATAATTTGATTAAAATGTCTCGGCCTAATAAGGGAACTGGGCAGGTGGGGATAACTAAAAAAGAGTGCATAAAAGAATGTTGTCCAAGTTGGCACCAGAGTGGGGGAGTTTTAAGGGGTTTTGAAGCTTGGCCATCAATACCCACAATAGTTATGGGGACAAGAGAAACAGGCCCTTGAAAAGAAGGTCATGTGGAGTGGGTAGCCCCTGTTTTGATTAAACAGGGGATAGACTTACCCACCACTGTGAGAGTTACCTGAAGTTCGGTGTCCGTGATTGTCCGGGGGGCTTCTGAGGCAATCGGGCAGCATCAGTCTTCAGTCGAGAAGATCTGGGAAGGAGTCAGAGAGCCTTGGACCAGAGTTCCAGGGACTCTGGGAGTGGCTGCTGGGTGAGTTGTACAATCTGATTTCCAGCGGGGTCCTGCACAGATGGGACATGGCTTAGGAGGAATCCCAGGCTGCAGGCATTCCTTGTCCCAATGGCCAGGTTTCCAGCACTTGAAGCAAGATCCTGGGGGAGGTGGTCCTGGAGGAATGCCTGGCCACTGCGGTTCAGGCATTTTTAAGTTCTTGTGTGCTGGAGACGTGGCTGGGGTTTCTCTCACAGTGGAGGCAAGGAATTGCATCTCAAATACGTTGCTACTTGGCTGCCTTTAGTCTATTATTGTACACCTTGAAGGTGAGGTTAATTAAGTCCTGTTGTGGGGTTTGAGGGCCGGAATTTAATTTTTGGAGCTTTATTTAATGTTGGGAGCAGACTGGGTAATAAAATGCATATTGAGAATAAGACGGCCTTCTGACCCTTCAGGGTCTACAGCTGTAAAGCATCTAAGGGTTGTTGCCAAAAGGGCCATGAACTGGGCTGGGTTTTTATATTTGATGAAAAAGAGCCTAAATGCTGATTTGGGAGAGGTCGGATAAAGAAAAAGGAGCATTAACCTTGACTATGCCTTCAGCTCCAGCCACCTCTTTAAGAGGAAATTGTTGGGCAGGTGGGGGAGGGCTAATCACGGAACGAAACTGTAAGCCGGACTGGGTGTGAGGAAGGGAGGTGATAAAAGGATTATAGGGTCGGGGAGCAAAGGCTGAGGAAGAATTGGGATGTGGCTCAGCCTGGCTCGGAGCAGCCTGGGGAGGAGGTCAGATGGGTCTGTAGAAAAGGAGGATTCAGAGGACTCAGAGCTTGGGGTGGAGACTGAAGGAACAGACAGGAGAGAAAGAAGAAAGATTTGGGATGAGTCGCATTGGGAGCAGAGACTAGGGAGGGACCAACGTGGAAAAGAATGCCTGGACATCAGGCATCTCAGACCATTTGCCCATTTTTTGATAAAAATTATCCAGATCTTGTAGGATGGAGAAATTGAAAGTACCATTTTCTGGCCATTTAGAGCCATTATCAAGTTTGTATTGGGGCTAAGTGGTGTTGCAGAAGAAAATAAGCATTTAGGTTTTAGGTCAGGTGTGAGTTGAAGAGGTTTTAGGTTTTTAAGAACACAGGTTAAGGGTGAAGAAGGGGGAATGGAGGGTGGAAGGTTGCCCATAGTGAAGGAGGTAAGTTTAGAGAAAGGTAGAGACACAGAGAAGGGGGTAGGTGGGGAGCCAAAGCAGGCATCCCTGCAGTTGATTTGCCACCAAGGGAATGTGGGTGAGTGACCAAGGCAGGCGTCCCCATGGTGATCAGACACCAGTGGAGCGTGGGTGAATAATCAGGCAGGCATCCCCACAGTGATTAAATACCAAGGGAAGACTGTCTTCCCGAGTCTGTGATCGGCGCTGGAGTTTTGGGTCCATGGCTAAAATGTGTCTCCTTTGTCTCTACTAGAGAGGAAAAAGAAGTGGAATTGGAAGGACAGGGAGATGAAGGGTAGCAAGAGAGGCTGGAGAAGAGAGTGAAAAGACTGCTTACCTGATTTGAAACTGGTGAGATGTTCCTTGGGCTGGTTGGTCTGAGGACCCAAGGTCATAGGTGGATGTCCTCACAGAGTGAGGGCAAGGACAGGGGACTGGTCTCCCAAAGGAGTTCTCCTGTCCCGGGTTTCGGCACCAAATGTCACACGCGTCCATGTGAAGAGAGTCCACCAAACAGGCTTCGTGTGAGCAACAAAGCTGTTTATTTCACCTGGGTGCAGGTGGGCTGAGTCTGAAAAAGGAGTCAGTGAAGGGAGATAGGTGTGGGGCCATTTTATAGGATTTGGGTGGGTAGTGGAAAATTACAATCAAAGGGGGTTTTCTCTTACCGGCAGGGGCGCGGGTGACAAGGTGCTCAGTGGGGGAGGTTTTGAGCCAGGAGAAGGAATTTCACAAGGTTAATTGCTCAGTTAAGGTTGGGCAGGAACAAATCACAATGGCAGAATGTCATCAGTTAAGGCAGGAACAGGCCATTTTCCCTTCTTTTGTTACTTCAGTTACTTCAGGCCATCTGGATGTATACGTGCAGGTCACAGGGGATGCACTAACACTAATTCCTGAAGACCCAGAATTCCACTGTGACTTACCCATCAGAATGAAAGCATTACTGCTACATTGAGGGAGTAGCCCTTACAAATAGTGGAGATAGGAAATCTTCCAAGGGAACAGTATTGTTAAGTAACATATCTCCTCCATTCTGTCAGGAGGTAGAAATGTCTGATATAAAAATCTAGGCTGATTCACAGATAGTGGCTGATAACGTAACCAGATGACCAGAAATTTGGAAAGAACACAACTGGGTATGAGGTCTGGAGGAAAAGTATGCCCAGAGTTCTTGGAATGGGCCCAAAGAATCAGAATATTTGTGTCCTGTGTGAATGCTCAGTTAAAAGCCTTCAGTGCTTACACTAATCAAGTGGTCAAAAGATGACCTCTGTATGGATGTCAATCAGCCATCTTTTCCAGCCACCCCAGTGCTTAAGATTCATGGTCAAATTGGCCAAGATTGCGGGGATGTGGCCTCCACAATGTGGACCTCCCCCTCACCACAGCTGACATGACAACCCAGCTATACTGACAGCCTACTTGTCAGCAGCAGTGACCAACCAGACAAGCCCACACCCAGAAGAGACCAGCCCAAGTCTGATGGCAGGCTGATTACATCTGATCCTCTTCTATCACAGAGCAGGTAGCAATTCGTCCTTCCTGGAAGGGACACACCTTGGAATTGTATTTGTTTTGTATGTTCTCCAAACTTTTACCACCACCACCTTTCATGAACTTACTAAATGGTTTTTACATTGTTATGCTATCCCATAGACATTGCTTCTGATCATGAAACTCACTTTATGGTGAAAAGAAGGCAGGTATGTCAGCTCAGTGATGTCATCAAAGAACTGAGAAACAAAGTGCATTAGGGGGTGGTGCTTCTCAGTTTTATCCTAGTGATCCACAAAGTCTTTGTTTCTATCCCCTGGGATTCTGAGCTTTGCTGGTTTAGAACCAGAACCTCCTGGGATCGAGTGATCCTCCTGCCTCAGCCTCCCAAGTCTCTGGGACTAGAAGCACACCATCATGCATGGCTAATTTTTTTTTTTAAGAGATGGGGTCTCACTGTGTTGCCCAGGCTTATCTGTATATTTTGATTAATGTTCTCTTTTTTGCTGTTCCCTTACCGCATTACTATATAGTTAGATATTAGATACACAGATTGTATTGATGGCGGCTAACTTTATAATTTAGTTCATATATGAGAGAATATCAAGATAAAATTATAACGGGAACTAGGAGAGGAATGGATGTCATTTAAATATCTTGGGCTTGGAGCTGGATGTAGTATATTAGGGGGATATGATTTCATTTCTGGTTGAGCAGATAATTAAATGTATTTGAATTATGTGTAAATTTCACAATTTTTGATCTACAAAGAACAGATAATTGTATCAGTAGGTAATAGAATATTTTATTTCAAAACAGTGAAGAAGCTGCTAAGCATAAAATTTGTCAAATGCTACAAAGATGATGAATATACAACTGGGAATTCCAAGAAATTTAAATTTAATTACATTCTTTATTATGTTTTCCTCAAAAGAAATAAATTAGTTCCAGCATTTGGCTAATATTATTTATAGGAAATAAAATATGGAATCTGTTATAAATGTCCTAATTTATACTACAGTATTAATCTCAGTCCTGATCATTACCTAATTATAGCATTTATCAATCTGTGATTTTATAAATTAACCACATTTGTTAAATTAAGAAGAAATTTACAGACACCATTTTTTTCCTGTTACAACATATGGACAAGCCATCAAAAAACAAAACAAAACAAAACCAAAAAGAAGTATATTTTATGCTAAAGTTACTTTCTGTCCAGGTCGAAACATTGTTCCACTTTGATTTTTTCTCCTCTTTGGATTTTGAAAGCTTTCATATCTGAAAAAAGAAAGAGATAATTTAATATGTGTAAATACTACCATCATAAAACAAAAGATAATGGATTGTTGGCAAACACAAAAGAAATGAACGGGAAATAACAAACTAGAAAAAAAAATGCCAGTCGCAGAAATTAAAAAGAATTCTTACAAATAAAGTTGCATTCCAATAGAAAACAGAGCAAAGGGGAAGAAGAGACAAGTTAGAAAGATAAAATACAAATGACAATGAATAATATGAAAAATTGTAACTTCTATACTTTTAATCAAATAAATGTAAATTATTAAGATATCATTTTTCTAAAATCAAAAGGGCCAAGTTTAGAAAAATACTGCAACACACAATGTTTGTGATGGTGCAGTATATCTGGCACTCTCACATAATGCTGTTGAAATATATATTGTACAGTATTTCTGGAAGGCAATTGGGCAATACATTTCGAAAGCCTTAAAAATTGTGAACTCCCTGTTACGCAACAATTCCACCTCTATCCCAGTGAAACAATTAGATATGTGCATATATTCAGCTGCAAGAATGTTCATTACCACATTGCCTGGGAGCAATTTAAATGTCTAAAAATTGGATATTGTGGCATAGCTACACTATAAAATGACATTTAAAAGCAATAAAGTAATTAACATTTAAAATGTAAAACAATTTTCAGGATGTATGTGGATAAAGGGGGACTGCTATATAGCAATATGTACAGACTGTTCTTTTCAGAATAGGAAAAAATATATAAGCATATAAACAGATATGCTTTGGGAGGTGGTGAGGTTAAGGGAAATTTGTTTCCTTGTTTTTCCTTACCTCTGTTTTCTGATTCTTCTTTAATAAATACATAGCACTAACTTATGTACACATACATACATACTCCAAAGTACTGCAAAATTAGATAGCAAAGGACAGCAGCTTCTAAAGACCAGGAATAAACATCTCTTAAATTCAATTACACTGAATCATTGACCTAGAATGCTTCCCAGTCCATGGGTCTCAGATTCATAGGTGGTCATAAACTCAATTGCAAGGATCCTTTAAATCCAATGTGTAACAAATGTGGTCCACAAATGAATAAATCTGAATGTATTTATTTGTTCTTGAGATCAATAAAATATTAATATAAATTATTTTGAAGGCAAAACAGGTGTTTTTATAACAAAATTTTATAAACTAGACATTAGAATCACTTTGAACTTTTAATTTTCCTTATTTCTTCAAAGTTACTAAATTGTTTTTTTTAGCAAGACAGTCTTGCTCTGTCACCCAGGCTGGAGTGCAGTGGTGCGATCTCGGCTCTCTGCAACCTCCACCTCCTGGGTTCAAGCAATTCTCCTGTCTCAGCCTCCCGAGTAGCTGGGACTATAGGTGCATGCCACCACACCCGGCTAATTTTTTTATTTTTAGTAGAAATGGGATTTCCCCATGTTGGTCAGGTTGGCCTCGAACTCCTGACCTCAGGTGATCCACCTGCCTTGGCCTCCCAAAGTGCTGGGATTACAGGCATGAGCCACTGCGCTCAGCCCAAAGTTACTAAAATTAAATTAGTCTATTATGAATAATTCAAATATAATCAAATGAACTGGTTAATGAAAACTCAATTTTGACTTCTGTACTTCTGAAATTTTGGTATTTTTAAATGCAAATACGACACATATTTTTGAATTGGCTTTTACATATTCAAAATTTTTTTTTATTTTAAACACGAACTTTAAAGGTTTAAGTGTAATACTATGTCACTTACAATAGTAGCTGTACTTCCAAAACAGAATCTGTTACTTACAGCTCAGCAAAATTCTTCCAGTCGTCTTCACTAATGGATGGTCTTGTGTGACCAAGTGCAGTCATTAAATGTGACTGACCGATAGCCAGTCTGGTTTTAATTGGTCCTGGTTGGTTAATGGATTCATCCTCCTTAAGTAAAAAAAGAAATTGACAAAGAGTTAAATTAGGGATGTGAAAAAAAATATGGTAGTCCAATTGTTATTTCTTTTTGTCAGTTTTTTCAAGAGACCATACATTCTCTTCCTTATAAGATAATGAAACACTGAAAGCAAGGAAGCACATAACCATGACTGAGTTAATGTGTTCTGGTCCCTTGTTTATAAATATAGCTCATTTATAAGTCAAAGAAATACATATCAAAAGGGTGAAACAATTTTTAAGAAGTTTTAACAATTATAATGAGGGGGAAAAAGTCATACTCCACTTTGGCTCTGGTATCTGCCTTTGATAATACTGATATCTGCCCTCAGTTGATCTCTTTGTTCTTGTGTAAGTTCTTGGCAACCCTCTTGTGAAGCTGTCCTTAACACTGGAGGCTGTGAAAACAACTGGTCTTTCCCAGGAACTCCAGGCAAATCCTGAGTCACGGAGCTTGGTGCAGAGAGACACTGTGAGCTCTGCGTGGTAAATTGTAGTAATGAAAGATGAAAGGAAGAGGGGGAGAGAAGAAACTATGTGTTTACCAAAGATAAAAATTAAACATTTTAAGCAATAAGACATTAACATAGATAAGTATACATGTTAATTAACTGAAATTAAGCAGTTGAAAAGTTGTTCCTCTTCTATAAAGGTTCACTGATACCTGTGTTATAGAACCACCATCGAGCGAAAATTGCCATAACACAGGGTAGGTTTTTTTAACTTCGTTGCTTAAATCCAACACACTAATGCCCAAGGACAGGTTTCTTTGTTTTCAGAAAGTAAATTTATACTAAGTCTCTGGGACATTTCTAGATAGAATAAATAAAAAACAGAATTAAAGACTAAAATTAAACCACCACTTTACTACTCTTGGGAATACAAATGAATTGCTTTTATATTTTTAAAGTCTGAGTTAGGCTAGGTTTAGTGGCTCACACCTGTAATCCTAGCACTTTGGGAAGTCAAGGCAGGCAGATCGCTTGAGCCCAGGAGTTTGAGACCAGCCTGGGCAACATGGTGAAACCTCGTCTCTACAAAAAGTACAAAAATTAGCTGGGCATGGTGGCATACTCAGCTACTCAGGAGGCTGAGGTGGGAGAATCACCTAAGCCCAGGAGGTCAAGGCTGCAGTGAGCCATAATTGTGCCACTGCACTCTAGTCTGGGTGATAGAGTGAGACTGTCTCAAAAAAAAAAAAAAAAAAAAGAAGCCTAAATTAATAAAGTAAGTGTACAAAAAACCAGGAAACATATAAATAACCAAATACATGTACAAATGTTACATGTACCAATAAAATTACAGTGAACCACTATTAATTTTGAGAAGAGATGTTGAATGCTAGTAGAACAGTGATACTGCCTACATTTAATCAAAACACTTTCCTGTTGAAACATTATTAGCACCCTTCACTGTGCTTACACTTTGCAGCAAAAGTATCACAGATAATATTTTGTTTTCAGGAATTTCTTACATTATTGTATCAAATTATTCATTATCCTCAACTGTTCATGATAATAGAATTTAAGTTTACTATAAAATGGAACTGCTCCTAAAGATATTTTAAAACCACTACGTAAGAGAGAGAAACCTCAAAGAAACCAAAGGTAACCACAACCACGCACGACTTTGGTTCCTTGCTCCCAGCCCTGTCTTAAAAATCTTAACAAGGAATGCAAATTACCAGTTAGTGTAAGCAAGAAACAAAACTATTTTACTGAAGAACCAACCAACCAGGAAGAATATGTGGGGCTGGTTAGGAGAGAAATCACTCCAACTTTACACCAACATGTAGCTTTATATTTCAGAACTGCATAATGACGACTGCACAAGATACCAAATCAGAAGAGGTTCCATTTCCAAGTTCTGATTCATAAGAGCTTCCAAAGTAGAGCCGGTACATATTGAATTTTGATTCATCTGGAAGGATCTCGGACATCTCTAAGGAAACAAGGGACTGATCTAAGCCACATTCTCCATCTCCAGCTGAATCGTCAGAGCCACTGCTATGGTTAAGAAAGACCATTGAAGACAGACTTAGGTCACTATCAGAGCTGGAACTTCCATCCTAAAATACACAAAAGGACAACCAGTTTAAAGATGTAAACAATTTTAGTCTCAGAAATAAATAATAACATAGTATTCTATCAGAGCAATACAAGAAACTTAGAAGCATTTTTCAAAAAACTCATTAATTCTCTAATGGTTTTGAGGCACATGGTAAAAATTTAACTATTAAAATATAAAGATAACATAGAATGTGTAGATAATTTACCAACCATCCCCCAAGAAAGTCTGTAATGAAGCTAAGACTCAGACCTCTGGGCTTTATTTTTATGTCTCTGACATTCCATTCATACTTTTCTACTCCAAAATGATGAATCAACATGTTATAGAGTGCTTTCTCATTATAGAGAGCTCTACAAATACACACCTTTCTGGTAGTAAAGGGAGAGGGGAGAACTTCAATGGCTTGCCAAAATAGCAAAAACTTAGGGAGTATCTGATTTAGAAACTGTAGGCTCTGTAGACATTCCAACCAAATGTGGTAAAGAAGAGTAACAGAATAATCCTTCCTAGAAAATATATGGTAAAGTCTATAATGTAACAGTTCAAATATCTACTGTAAATATTAAAATCATAATACTATCTTTAGAGAAAAGGCTGATGCTAAGGTTGGGATACAGAAAGCACAAGATAAACCAAGAATATTTTTCTTTTTGGGGGGCAGGGTCTCACTCTGTCATCCATGCTGGAGTGCAGTGGCACAATCATGGCTCACTGCATCCTGGACTTCCTCAAGTGATCCTCCTGCCTCAGCCTCTCCCGAGTAGCTAGGACTACAGGTGTGCACCACCATGGCCAGCTGATTTTTAAATTTTTCGTAGAGACAAGTCCCAGTCTGTTGTCCATAATGGGTATAGTTTGTGTAACCATAGTTTGGTCTCAAACTAGGCTCAAATGATCCTCCTGCCTTGGCCTGCCAAAGTGCTGGGATTACAGACATGAGCCACTGCACCTGGCCAAGAATAACTTACTGTATCTGGAAGTGAGGAAGTGATTCAAGAATGATGAGGACATGTCATAAAGATATAGGAGCCATACAAAAGGGGCTCCTATTGGCCAGATTGGGACAATTTGAGCTTCAAAACAACAGCTTTAACTAATTATTTTTTAGAAGTTAAAGTACAAAAAAACTAAAAACTCTAATTATTTTTCTGTTTGTAGTATTTAATTCATGGTATCCTAATTTAAATAATATCCTTGCAAACACCAACATGTTTTTGCCAATATTAAGGTAATGTTAAAGAAACAGACACCAAACTCTTCATAATTATAAATTCTCTGCAAAACCCATATTCCAACTATGGAACATTCAACTAAAGGTAAACTTATACTTCTATACAGTTTTACCAAAGTTGTTTAAAAAATAGCATTTTTTTAAGGTTGAAATTTTGACATTGTACTTCTCTTATCACTCATAAAATGTCATAACAACTTCCTCATATAACTTGCCTGGAGTCCACTTGAGAGCAGCATTCCATGTAAGGCCTCCAATTGGGCATTGTAAAGTAAAGCTTTCAGATCAGCTCCAGTAAAGGAGTCGGTTACAGATGCTACATGCTGAAGGTCAACATCATCTGCCAGAGGTAGAGAGTCACTGAGGACATTTAAAATTTCGAGACGTGACACCTGAAGGGAGAAAAATTTATTTAACAAATAAAAAATATTAAAAATATTATCTTAAATTGTGTGTCTTATGATTTTCTTCATAAATTAACCTTATATATCTAAAAAAGCTTTATAAATAAATTGCAAAATGTACCAACAGCCTACTATTTATCTTCCTTGGAACTTTTTCCCCAACAGAAATAATATATGTAGGAAAATGAATGAAAATCACCACTCTTAAGGCTGGGCATGGTGGCACACCTGTAATCCCAATACTTTGGGAGGTTGAGATGGGAGGATCACTTGAGCCCTGGAGTTCAAGAACAGCCTGGGCAACACAGGGAGACCCCATCTCTACACAAAAATTAAAAATAAAATTATCTGGGCGTGGTAGCGTGCGCCTGTGGTCCCAGCTACTCGGGAAGCTGAGGTAGGAAGATTGCTTGAGCCTGGGACACAGAGGCTGCAGTGAGTTGTGATCGTACCACTGCACTCCAGCCTGGGTGACAAAGTGAGACCTTGTCTGAAAAAGAAAAAAGCAAAAACCTACAAAATATTCAGTGTAAGTAATTTCTTATTCACACAGTGGTTATTTTCTACATTTAGGCAAGTGTGCCAAGAAGGGATTTCAAAAGGAAAATCTAAATAATTTAAATAATAGCTACATGTAACATATATTTAGATACTTTATACCTTTGACTATTCATTTGTCTATCTGTTCTTTCATTCATTTATTTGCTTGCTTCTAAATTGGAGAATAGCAGTTGGAACAACACAGGACTAGGAAGAGTTGAAAAATTATCTCTATGAAACCGCTTACATGCTTATGATTCACATGCTTGATTCTGTATCAGAGTTTTTTTTTGACAGGATAATGGATGTAATCGTTGAACAGAAGAGAATGTGAAAATA
This sequence comes from Macaca nemestrina, assembly GCF_043159975.1. NCBI lineage: Eukaryota > Metazoa > Chordata > Mammalia > Primates > Cercopithecidae > Macaca > Macaca nemestrina. The sequence goes on from NC_092128.1 coordinate 72,047,782, forward strand.
TAATACTTTAGGTTTCTTGCATTTTTTTCCCCCAATCAGCTAACACAGAAGGATTACAAAGTTTTCAGACTTGCACTGGGCCAAAGAAAGGCTTTGCATCTAATTCAGAATCTTTTTATGCTTTGAGCAAACAGTGGCTAAAGCTTTTCCCTAAGAAAGCTGATCTTCTAAGGACAATTGCCATTACCTGGCAGAAGTAAAGCTCACAAGGAAAGAGTGTAGCATTTGTTGGGTTTTGGACTCTAAATATGAAATTGTCACCTGATCAGGAGGAGGACAGTATACACATTTATCTAGTCGACCAGGCCTAAGCAGGGCAGGGTCAATCAAGTCAGGGCGACTGGTCGCAGCCAATACATAAACACCTAGAGGAAAAAAGAACATTTTTTTACTAAAATCTGATGACATGATGACATTTTGTTATAACATTCTATTTCTGTATTTATAATTATTACCCTGTAAGCCTTCTACTCCATCCAACTGAGTCAGCAACTGGTTAACTACTCGGTCTGTAACTCCTGTATTATCATGACCCCGCCGAGGAGCAATGGATTCAAATTCATCAAAGAAAAGAATGCAGGGCTTTGCAGCCTGTGCTCTGGGAAAAACAAACAACATTTCATATTTGAATCAGGCTTCAGAGTTTGCAAAGTGATTTCATATATATATATGAATGTATTTATGCATTTATATATATTTATGTACTTTTAATTTTTACAACAAACCCTTAAAGAAGGCAAGTTGTATGTATTTACATATAAACACATAAATGTATTTATATATATTTATGTACTTATTTTAATCTTTACAACAAACCCTTAAAGAAGGCAAGGTATATGAAATTGCCCTCGTATTCAGTAAACTGCTGAGGTCAAGGTGTTTATTAAGACCCGTGCCTTCTGGATAGACTAACGGGGACGAAAACAAAAATCTGACTCTTGGTCAATAAGTCAAACACTTGTTTGCTTTCTATTACAAGTAACCATTTTTATATTAATATATACTTATTGGCCACCCTTACTTCTTTTGTGAAATGCCTATTCATTTCTTTTGCCCATTCAAAATTTGGAAAGCTCATTATGCTGGTACTGTTTTGTAAGGGCTATTAAAAAAATTTTTTCTTATTTATTTATTTATTTATTTTTTGAGACGGAGTCTCTCTGTCGCCCAGGCTGGAGTGCAGTGGCGCAATCTCCACTCACTGCAAGCTCCGCCTCCCGGGTTCACGCCATTCTCCTGCCTCAGCCTCCCGTGTAGCTGGAACTACAGGTGCCCGCCACCGCGCCTGGGTAATTTTTTGTGTGTTTTTAGTAGAGACGGGGTTTCACCATGTTAGCCAGGATGGTCTCGATCTCCTGACCTCGTGATCCGCCCGTCTCGGCCTCCCAAAAAATATATTTTCTTTTACTTTTCTAATAATTTGAACTTTGACTTTTAGTTTTATTAAATTTATTAACAAATTTTAATTCTAAAGAAGTGAATATTAATTCCATCTCTGGCAACAGGTGGACTAGATGTCTGGAGAATAACACCTAATATAAAACACCTGTCATGGTGATTGAAAAAAACCAACAGCTATCTCATTAAATGCATGGCAAGTAAAATATATCTTCTGGGGCCAAAAATAGACCAGAATTATCTGCTACTTGCATGTTTGGCAGAACTCTCCTAGAAAACTGAGTCTGATGTTTGATTTGTGTAAAGATTTTTTTAACTTTTCTAACTCAGTTTTTTCACTAAGTTATAGGACTACTCAGATTTTATTTCTTTTTGGTTCAATTTTGGTCAATTTTATTTTTGTCTGTGTCACCTAAGTTTTCAAATGTATTGTCATAAATATTTTCATAATATTCCCTTATTATCTTTTACATTTCTGGGATATCTTTAGTTATGGTTCCCTTTTTATCCCTAAAATTGTTTATTCATGCTTTTTTTTTTTCTTAATCAAACTTGCTAGAGATTGTCAATTGTACTCAGTGTTCAAAAAATAAATTTTGGCTTTGTGAGCTTCTCTGTTTTGTGTTTCATTAAACTTCATTCTTATCTTTATTATTTCCCTTTTAACCTATTTTTTAGTGTACATCTATAATTTTCCTAATTTCATGAGATAGATACATAAGTGGTTAACTTTCAACCTTTTTTCTTTTCTAAACATTTAAGGCTATAAATTTTCCTTGAAATCAGTTTTGCAACATCTAACAATTTTAATGGATAGTATTTTCATTATCATTTGCTCCCAAATATTTTCCACTATAACCTCTCTTTAACCCAGGAATTACGTAGAAGAGGTTTATTTTGTTTATGCTTTTTCCTGGTAAACTGGGTGGTGAATACATGAAGTATTCATTTTATTATTCTTCCTTAAGATGCATAAGTATTTTATATATATTCTCTTAACTGTACATTTTATAATAAAATTTTTGGAAGAGTAAAACAGTAACTTTTATTTTAAAACTCCCCATAATGCTATCACATTTGAATAATTATTTTCATCCTTACATACCATCTTCTATATTCATATGCAGTTTTTTAATATATGCAAAATAGTTACACTCACGGAAATTAAATTGGCCAGATGGACTCTTGATTTATAAGAGATAAATTAGAGACTGGGGGAAAAAAGAATTTAGAACTTAGAAAATTTAGAGATAAATTAGGGGCAATTATTTGCTTCATATAAGAATCTACTCTGAGATTTCTTTGAATAACCACTTCGATTCCACTTTGAGGAGTATTTCTATTGTAAATACAAAACCAAATAATTTCCAAAATTTAATATCTAAAATATTTTGTAGTATTTGGTGAAATAGAGAATCCATGTCCTCTAGCTTATTAATAATTCACATAAACCACAGGTTTCAAATATCAGTTCTTCAAAAAACAAGAACAAAAAAAGCACTGATTGATAAATAATAACAGAGTCAGTTACTTTAAAAACATTAATAGGGAACCAACCTAATAAAAATATCCCGAACAGCTTGTTCACTTGCTCCAATATATTTGCTGAGTAACTCTGGCCCCTATGGGTAAAATAAAATTAGAGTTGAGATAAAATTATTTAAAAAGAAAATATAAATTTGGTTTCTGACTAAATGAATCATGGAAATCTTTCATATGATTAAATGGATGTCTTTTATACATTTTTAAAATTAATGTGTGCTAGAATAAATAACATACCACAAGTTCTATGCTTGGTGTTTCTTCTGCCCAGAACATTTTCCCCCAGATATTCTCATGGCTTGTTGCTTCATTTTATTTAGATCTCTGCTCAAATACCACCTCTTCAGAAACCCTTTTCTGACACGTCCATCTATGACTCACTCCAGTTTACTCTAAGCTTCCTTACCCTGCTTTTCTTCCTACATAGGACTTACCATCACCATCTGACAGTGGATTATATACTGAATGTGTCTATCTGCTTATTGTCACTCTCCACTAGTAGAATGTAAACTCCAAAAAGGCAGTTTTGTTCACTGCTGAATCCCTTGTGCCAGAAACAGTGTCTGCCACGTAAGTATTAGATAAATAATTTTTTTTCAAGTGAATAAGTGAATGGTTTAAGAAGGGACAAAGTTCCATCTAAAATTTTAAAAATGTGTAGAGATATGACTTTAATCAGCACCTTCAATTACTGAAACAATGTATTTGCACAGGATTTAAAGAATATATCATTTTTAGAACGTGGGAAAAGGCCAAAAAAAAAAAAAAAGAATATATAATCTTCCCTAAAAGCCAACTGAAAAACCTTTCGAAATAAACTTCCCTGCATATAGCAAAATCAATGAGAATAGTCTTTCCTTAAATTGGAATCTTTAAAAAAAAACTGAATAGGTCCTAAAGAAATCTGTAGTGAAAAATCACTATCTCCAAAAGACCAACTACTGATCAAGATATGTGACCAAAATAAGGAATTTCTAATATTCAACCACATAGATATCTATTAATGTAATAATATTTAATTACATTTCCTCAGTACAGTCAGAGAACTATAGGACTAGAGGAGGCTAAAAGAAATAACTAAAGCAAGGCTGGGATTGTGGCTCTCACCTGTAATCCCAGCACTTTGGGAGGCCGAGGCGGGTGGATCACGAGGTCAGGAGGTCAAGACTAGCCTGGCCAACATGGTAAAATCCCGTCTCTACTAAAAATACAAAAAAAATTCACCAGGTGCGGTGGCAGGAGCCTGTAATCCCAGCTAGTCGGGAGGCTGAGGCAGGAATCACTTGAACCCAGGAGGCGGAGGTTGCAGTGAGCCGAGATCACGCCACTCCACTCCAGCCTGGTAACACAGCAAGACTCAGTCTCAGAAAAAAAAAGAAAAAAGAACTAAGGCAAATAACAGGAACAAGGCAACAGCCTGGCATTTTAGTGTTTCTCCATCATTGCCAGTTCACAAAAAAACATGATAAAAGAGTAATTTACGACTGGGTAAAACCCAGTTATACATTACAAAACTGAGCTGGGCGCTGTGACTCACACCTGTAATCCCAGCACTTTGGGAGGCCAAGGCGGGCAGATCACTTGAGGTGAGGAGTTCAAAACCAGCCTAGCCAACATGGTGAAATCCCGTCTCTACTAAAAATACAAAAATTAGCCTGTAACCCCAGCTACTCGGGAGGCTGAGGCAGGAGAATAGCTTGAACCCAGGAGGCGGAGGTTGCAGTAAGCCAAGATTGTGTCAGTACACTCCAGCCTGGTCAATAGAGTGAGACTCCATCTCAAAAAAATGAAAATAAATATAGAAAAAATAAATAAATTACTAACTGATTTATAAATCAAGTTTGAGTAAGGCTAGAATAATACATGATTCCTTTGTCTTGGAATCTAATTTTCCTTTGTTAAACTAATATTGCTGATGTACTGAAACTATACAGCTAAGATACTGGATCTTCGACCACAATGACACACCAGTGGTGAGCTGTGAAGCATTACCCAAAATGATCTGCTAGCATGCCTCTTAATTACCACACTCACCTTATACCTGAAAAAAACTTAGACCTAGTCTCACTTTGACACAAGCAAGGGTGAGATATAGTCAAAAGTAACAGAACCATGAAAACCCCAGCTTCCTGCCTCAGTATGGTCTCCAGCCTCTAGTTGTCTACTCCCTTTAAGAATGGTTTGCCCTTTTATCTGAGTATTTATGTATAATTCTGTTCACAATGCATGAAGATTTGCCTTAAGCAAGACCATAATAAGCCCTACGAGAGAGGTGGCTCATTACTCAATGTCATACAACTTTTTTTTTTTTTTTTGAGACGGAGTCACGCCCTGTTGCCCAGGCTGGAGTACAGAGGCGCGATCTTGGCTTACTGCAAGCTCCGCCTCCCGGGTTCAAGCGCTATTCTCCTGCCTCAGCCTCCCGAGTAGCTGGGACTACAGGCACCCGCCACCACGCCTGGCTAAGTTTTTGTATTTTTAGTAGAGACGGGGTTTCACCGTGTTAGCCAAGATGGTCTCGATCTCCTGACCTTGTGATCCGCCCACCTCGGCCTCCCAAAGTGCTGGGATTACAGGTGTGAGCCACCGCACCCAGCCGCACACAACTTTTAATAGATGGATCGCTGTTCCTACTAGCTTTCCAAATGTGAGACTAGCCCACAATCGACAAACATAATGGTGTTGGTAAAGATGTGGAGAATCAGGAACCCTCCACATTGCCAGTGGGAATGGTGCAGTTGGTGTGAAAGACAGTTTGGTGGTTCTTTGAAAAGTTAGAGAATTACCCTAAGACCCAACAATTCTACTCCTCAGTTTATGCCCAAGAGAAATAAAAACATGTCCATGGAGAAATCTGTACATGAATATTTACAGCAACATTATTCATAATAGTCACAAAAGGTAGAAACAATTCAAATGTTCACCACTGATAAGTGGATAAAGAAAGTATGGTAACATTATTCAGTCATGCAAAGGAATGAAGTACTGATACATGCTACTACCTGGATGAACCATGAAAACTTTACATAAGTGAAAGAAGCCAGACACAAAAGGTGACATACTGCATGATTCCTTTTATATGAAATATACAGAAAAGGCAAATCCATAGAGACAAAAAGCAGATTAATGGTTGCCAGGGGATGAGCGGAAGAAGGAATGGAATGAAAAAGTTTTGAAATTAGAAAGAGGTGGTGGTTGCATAGCATTGTGAATGCACTAAATGTCAGTGAATTGTACACTTTAAAATGGCTAACTGCATTTATGTAAATTTTGCCTCAATGAAAAAAGAAGTGGACAACATACCTTGACACTTATAAAATTCATTCTACTCTCTCGTGCAATTACCCCAGCTAGTAAAGTTTTTCCTGTTCCAGGCGGACCATACAACAGTATTCCTGTTCTTTGTCGTATGGGCAAGTTTGCAAATAATTCTGGATACTGAGAAACAACAACAAAAAAAAAATATGAAAAAGAGCTCAAGTCTAAACAGAAATGACTAAGTAGCAGCTAAAGATCAATGTATAGAAAAAAATATTCAGATAGTAATCACCACCACCTTTCTTCAGTAACAGCAAGTACAACAGTAGAAAATAAAATTCCTACTAAAAACTATAAATGAACTCAAAGGAACTACTACAAATTTTTTCCAATTAAGAACACATTCTATATAAAATGCATATAACTGCATCAGAACTTCTTTCTATTTTTCCTGTTTTATTAAAAGTACTACATTTTAAAAGTACAAACCAATCTTTTAACAAGTATAGTGCCTTTCACGGATATGCTTCATGGGGCAAGTTATGAGGGCTGTGTACATTCAAATCTCTTCAATCAAAGATAGTAAAATATCCCAAGAGTCTCCAGGCTGAACAAATAATCGACTGCTTCTCAAATTACCTTTTAAAGCACCACTGCTCGAGAACAAGAGGACTTTTTGAACAGGTGAGCCAAACATGAGGCTACTGTCAGCAATATCCTGGTCTCCTTTATTAGGTATGCCTATTTAGTTCCCTCTATTGAGAATATTCCCACTCACCTCTACTTCTGCTCTAATCTGAAAGAAGCCCAGACTATATATGTAACTACACATATAGTCTCCATGTACTGTATCTGGATGTACTGAATCTCCATGTACTAATGCTCGATGCCCACCCAATCCCAGCATTGGGATCATGATCCTGCTAGCTAGTACTTCCATGCCCATGTTCTCTCACACTGGTTTTAATAGTCCTGGGCTGCAATCAGCATGTCCCAGGCTCCAGTGGCCACTGTTCCCAGGAGTTGCCATGCAGTTACATGAAACCCAGGGTCCTTACCCATATTTTTTTTCTCACTCCTTTGCACGGGTCCCTGATCTTATGCAATGATCTGTGCCTCTCAGATTTCTGATTAAAACACACTACCTCCTAGACTCTACCATCTGATCTTCTGAAGAACAATCTACATTTGTCTCCTTTATCCTGCCATCTGCCTCGTCTATACCTGCCAACTCTGCTTTTCATCCCAGGTCTGGAAATCTAGCTTCACCCATCAGTCCTGTTAACCTTGATAACTCTTCTACCTCCTAGTTTATTCCTATCCATTTCTGCTCAAATCGCAGCAGACAGTTCATCTTGTTTTACTACAATTTGAATGATTAAAGCAAACAGAATTATACATCAAAATGTATTTACTGTAACTATCACCTCAGCTTTCTATAAGTTTCTTATGGTCAAAGACTGCATCATACACATTAAAATCTGTCAGCCTGGGCAACATAGCAAGACTCTGTCTCTACAAAAATTAAAGAGTTAGCCGGGCATGTTGGTTCATGCCTGCAGTTCTAGCTACTGGGGAGGCTGAGGCAGGAGGATTGCTTGAGCCCAGGAGTTCACGGTTGCAGTGAGCTGTGAGTGTGCCCCTGCACTCCAGCCTAGATGACAGTGAGGTCTCAACTCTAATAAAAAATTAATTAATAAAATAAAAATTTGTTAAAGTACCTAAAATAGTGTCAGATATTTATTTAGATACCTAAAATAGTGTCAGTAAACACTTGTTGACCCACATGGAGATTGGGCAAGCTAACACATAAAGCCAAAGCCAATAATACAGTGGTTCTTCTGGGAGTAAGTATTCACTTTTTCTTTTTTTTTTTTTTAAACATACCTTGGCAGGTAACTGGATAGTATCCATGAGTATCTGCCTAACTTCATGTAACCCACCAATCTTGTCCCAACCCAGGTCTCTAGGTTTATGCAGGTTGACACTTCGCAAAGACGCAGGAATAAATCCATGGAGAGCCTTTTGGAAGTCCAATGTTGTTAAAACTAATTCTGTTTAAAAATAAACAAAATTTCTTTTAGTAGTTATATTTCACTATATGAATCTTCAAAATATGCCATCATTTTAGCTGGAAACACTAATTTTCTACTCAAATAACTGCTTATTCAAATACTACAATAGAATATATTTAATTCTTGTCTTACTACAATTACATTTCTCCACAATAGAAAGAAGATTCCAAGTTCAGGTTTTAATAGTAAAACATACTTTCTCTGGTGGATATACTCTGACGAGAGAGTCGAGAATGTATGGCTCGATCCACAAGTACCGTAAAATCTCTAGCCACAAACCCTCCAGTTTCTTTAGCTACATGCTGCAGGTCAAGATCGGTGAACTTGTTTATATCACAGTCCAGTTTATTTTTTATTACATTACACAGAATTTCACATCTTTGTTCCTAAAGAAAAGCACAAAATTCAAATTTCCAATTTTATTCAACTGTATATTTTAGAACGTATATTTGGAGAAAATCAAGTTGACAAATCTATAGTGACAGAAAGCACATTGGTAGTTGTCTGGGGATGGAGTGGGGGAGGGATGGGTAGTAAAAAGGCTAGGAGGCTTCTGGAGTGATGAAAATGTTTGTTTCCTTAATTGTGGTGATGGTTTCATGGCATCTACATATGTTAAAACTGATCAAATTATACACTTTATGTGAATTTGTTGTACTTAAATTATATCTCAATAAGGTTGTAAAAAAATCACATTAATAAATGATTGTCATTTCTTTCTCCAATAAGAAGCATTTTTAGTAATACATGGTTCCTTTAATAATTTTTTTTGGTTCCTATAAAACTTATTTCTAAAAACATATTCAGTGACCAATATCTCAAATACCATTCTATTATCCTTAATAATAGATATAATACCTTTGTTCTTCAATAGCAGTTAACTAGCACAGGGTCTGAATATTTAGGGTAGATGCTAGGTGAAATTTTTTAAGAATTTAAAATATGTTTGCCAGTCCTGGAACATACTTCTTTCAGCTCAGTGCCACTAAAACCCTCATGAGTTCCCAAAGGGGACTAAGTGCCATTATGTGATGGTGGAAAAAAAAATTTAATTAATGAAGTGTTTAAAAGCCTATTTCTGTTTCTATCTATTTCTGTTTTTTCTCATTCAAAGAAATACCATTTTCAAAAAAGGCATTTTCTTGGAAAGTGCATACTAACATTTCAGGTGGCTATAAATTATAATTTATGCGTCTAGCACAACATGCATCAAATGTTGACTTACATATCCTTAAGATCATTAATAGAAGCATAAGTTTAAAGCCACAAATTACTAATAAAATTGAAAAATAATTTCTAGAAAAGGGACATAATTCAATAATCCTTACAAGTAGTGTATTACCTGATTAGGAGGCTGAATGTGTTGGATGCACTGAAATATGTGAACTCCTTGAGCAGAAACAAGTAAAGGATGTAGAGATTGTTGAGACTGACTTGTGGCAATCAGTGCAACCAAACTTCCCATGGAGATAAACTCTTTTATCATATCATTCAAAGCTGAAATTAAGCAATATAGTGTAAAAGCTTAGGAAAAATAAACATGAAATTTAAAAATTATACATTCATTAAAAATAATGATACTCTAGGTTGACCTTTAAGGTGGAGTATGTATGGTATCACTCTTTCATGTCTTTAAAAAATGAATCCATCTAGTTATTCCCTGATTTATCTATCAAGGACCTAATAAATCTAATGGAAGCACAAGAGGTACTGCAAACTCAGACCATATACTCAGAGCAATGTCTAATGAGGTTCCCTACTCGTGGATCTTATGAAAGAAATGAACAAATGATAAAAATTTGTCTCTGAAATAAATATTCTAGAAGGGTGATAAATTTCCATACTGTACTGTTTGTTAAAATACAGCTCATATTCCTACGACTTCCAGAACAATCTCTTCCTACCCCAGGTCTTGTAAGGTTTCATACGAGAAGGTCAGAACTGAAATCGGCATTAATAATGTACATCTGAGTCCTGTCCTGACCTAGAAATTTGCAGCACTCCCTTAAACTCTGGACTAATAGATCTAGTATAAGAACAGTAACAGATCGAGTGTAAGATTAGTAACACCAGTCCTATAGATGCTATAGATTTCAAAATTTGAGATTAACACACTAGGTAATATAATCCAAGCCACTCTTGGTTGCATTTTATATCTATTTCAGTTCTTAAGAACCCTGAAGCAAGTCAGTGCTGCCAAACCCTCCAACCTCACCTCCCTAGCACTCCTCTCCTTGCACTCTAAGCTCCAGTCAACAGGGTATTCCCCAAAGTATCATTACTTCCTACACCTCTGTGCTTTTGCCTGTAGACCACGCTTCCTTTGCTTCTTTATTAGCATGAAATTGGTTCACGCTAATTTCTACTCTTCCATCAAAACTCAGCTCAGTTATCAACTCCTCTAAAAAGCTTTCCCTGATAACTCCTTATCCCACCTCAACCCCAGTATAGGTTATATGCTCCTACACTACTCTGTGTATACTTCTCGCATAGTGTATTCTGTCACCTCCTTGTTGGTCATCTTGGTCAAATTAATCTCTCTGAATTTCCATTTATTGACCTGTAAAGCCCAGGGAATATCTTCATGCAGAATACAAAGCAATCCAAGAAAGCCAAGAAAGGGATGGCTACTCATACACAGTAGCCATCATTATTAGTATTGTTCTGTACTAACACTGTTCACCCTTCTTTTTCTCCTAGACTTTGAGAATACAGACTGTGCACAAGCGTTTGTCAAATATTTGTCAAATGAACAAAAGAGTAAATCTGTAAATTAAACAGTAAGTAAAAGAGAATGAAAAACCCTAAAGGACTAAGCATGAAGTTGCAGAATTTTCACACTGTTTTTACTCTACCAATTTACTAATACATAGTCTATAGGACAACTGTAGAATGCTATCAGGGGCCTCAAACACAACACTTAACATAACACATATATTATTCTCTGAAGAGAGTAGATTTGTTGTTAAGACTAAAAATGCTGACTGACAAAAGAACAAGACCTTAACCGAGTGGTGGATGCATTTACCATGAGCAAGCCGCTGGCTCTGCGCCGCATCAGGACTGTGCTCATGTTCCGGGACAGCAGGCGGTCCAGCAATGTGGTCAAGGTCATCCAGCAGAACAACAGATGGCTGCATCCACACTGCCTCTGAGAAAGCCACCTCTAGGGTTTTTTGTATGTTTTCAAGCCTTTTTCCTTAATACAGAAGATATGAAATGGTTTCAATATTTCAGTGCTGGGAAAGTTCAGGTTGTCCTTTTGAAAGCACTAGAAAAGTTCAATACTGATTTAACTATAAAAATTTGATCTATATTTTATTAATATACCAATCACAAAAACTTGTTCATCATTAACATGGTTCAATTAATACAGTCTCAAAGGGTACAATAAAGTATCAAATTTTATAAAACTCAGAAAAGGAGGCCAGGTGCAGTGGCTTATGCTGGAATCCCAGCACTTTGGGAGGCCAAGGCGGACAGATCACTTTGAGCTCAGGAGTTTGAGACCAGCCTGGCCAACATAGTGAAACCCCATCTCTACTGAAAATACAAAAATTAGCCAGGTGTGGTGGCATGTACCTGTAGCCCCAATTACTCAGGAGGTTGAGGCATGAGAATTGCTTGAACCTGGGAGATGGAGGCTATAGTGAGCCAAGATCACACCACTGCACTCCAGCCTGGGCGACAGAGCAAGACTGTCTCAAAAAAGAAAAAAAAAAAAAAAAAGAAAAAAAGAAAAAAAGAAAAGGAATATGCTACTATAATTTCTGTATGCATGTATTCATTTATACCCAGTTTCACTCCATTGAAAATTTTAGATGGCCTACAACAAAATAAAAAAAGTAGGATGTGGGAAAACATAAGTGAGAGTAAGGGATCAAGATTCGTGTAAAATCAAATGCAAATGCATCTGCCTAGAGATCCTGGAGTTGCTATATTTGAATCACAAATTTGGCTTCAAGCTTCCTGGTGAGTTACAAAGTTTAAATTTACAAAGAACAGGAAACACACAAGTTCATGATTAGTTGGAACTATATGATAGAGGTACCCAAGGGGGAAAAACTGACTGTTCAAAGTAAAAAAAAAAAAAAAAAAAAAAAAAAAAAAAAAAAAAAATTTTAATTGAATAGATAATGTAAATGTTAAGGACTTTAAAAGTACAAAAGTGTTCTATGGTAAACTGTAATTCTCCTCATTGCTGTCCACAGCCTCCTACTTTCTCTCTCCTGAAGCAACCATTCTCTCAGTTTCCCATAGCAATTCAGAGATCATTTATACCAATTAGAGTATATTCTAAGTACTAATTTTTCAGAGTGGTGTCAGTGAGCACTTCCAGGAATGTAGTCTACAAAGAGTTCTGGCTAGAAAAAAAAATAGGCTTCCATCAAATATGGAGAGTTTTAGAAATTTTATCAAAAACATTAGAAAGCCAAAGACTTAAAATTTCTAAGAAATTTCAATGACTAAATGATAAACAGAAAAGTTAAAGACTAGATGATATGTGTATTTTTTAGATTGATAGCATTAATTATAACATTCCTGTCTTTCTAATGAAAAAGGGATTTATGTAGAGTGTTACCATACTCATACCTCGTAAAGCTTTACAGTCAACTCTCTCCACATGAGCATCCAGTTTGTCAAATGCTTCTTTACAGATTGCTTTGGCTAAAGTTGATTTTCCACTTCCCTAGAAAATAATTGCTTTGTAAGAATTCCCAATATATTCAGTCACAGAAATAGTTTCTGTCATTATGGCAACCACCAAGATTCAGCCTCAATTTTATACAGTCTCTTCCAAAAAAATAAAAGAAGAAGAGGGAATACTTCCCAACTCATTTTATGAGGCCAGATTTACACTGATAGCAAAACCAGACAAAGACAATACAAAAACAGAAAACTGCAAACTAATCACTTTCAAACTTAAATGGACAAAAGCTCAGCAGAACATTAGCAGATAAAACTCAGCAATGTAGAAAGAATGATACACCACAACTACATGGTATTTATCACAGGTATGCAAGGCTGGTTCAACATTTGTAAGTTACTCAACCCTATCAGCACTTCATAGCCTAAAAAAGAAAAACCATATAATTGTATCAACTGACACAGAAAAAGGGCATGGAGAACATCACTCTTATTCGTCATTACTCCCCCAACACCTAAAAGCAGACACACAGAAATATTAGTGAATAAATGAATGCTTTCCATATGTCATATAAACCCTATATAATACCTGGTCAAAACCCAAAGAAAGGTAAATGAAAAGTTATTAAGTGTTACAGAAAAATGAGCACACCTTAACCACTTACCTTTCCTCCTGTGAGTAAAAGAGCTCCATTCCTAAGTCCTGCAACAAGAGACATCAGCTGCCGAGACAAAGGGCGTCCCAGGAGGCTATAAGTGATGTGCTCCAAGGAGGATACGCCTAAGGAATTTACTCCTCTGTAAAAGATATACATGGTTACATGATAAAAGACTGAAGCAGGATAAAATTTAGCTACAAAAAATGCTGACTTTTGCCTTCCCAGTATAGTTAATTAATTTATTTTATATCTTTTTTTTTTTTTTTTGAGAAAGGGGCTTGCTGGGTCATCCAGGCTGGAGTGCAGTGGCGTGAACCCAGCTCCCTGCAGCCTCAAACTCCCTGGCAAAGGTGATTCTCCCGCCTCAGTCTCCCAAGGAGTCGGGACTTCAGGCGTGTAACACCACACCCAGCTGATTGGTTTTTGTGTGTGTTCATTTGTTGTAGAGACGGGGTTTTGCCATGTTGCCCAGGCTAGTCTCCAACTCCTGGGCTCAAGGGATCCATCTGCCTCTGCCCCACAAAGTGCTGGGATTATAGACATGAGCCACCATGCTCAGACTAGTTAATAAATTTTAAAAGACTAAAATCTTAGAAATTGTCCCCTACTTGAGAGAAAGTATACTGATTAATGTCAAAACTGAATCCAGGCCTTTTTTTTTTTTTTGAGACGGAGTCTTGCTCTGTCGCCCAGGCTGGAGTACAGTGGCATGATCTCAGCTCACTGCAACCTCCTTCTCCCAGGTTCAACCGATTCTCCTGCCTCAGCCTCCCAAGTAACTGGGATTACAGCTGCCCTCCACCACACCTGGCTAATTTCTGTACTTTTAGTAGAGATAGGGTTTCACCATGTTGGCCAGGCTGGTCTCAAACTCCTGACCTCAGGTGATCCACCTGCCTCAGCCTCCCAAAGTGCTGGGATTACAGGTGTGAGCCCAGCCTCCAAGCCTTTAAAATTAGTTTTATTACTTTAAAAATGTGCAGTTACTAAAAGTTGTGCCCTAATAGAACTCCTTAAGGAATCTTAACACACACATAAAAACACCTCTAACCTTCAAATGATTTAATTTAGTAATCAACATAATCATAAATGGGTGCTTTTGAAGTACTGAGGATAACTAAAAACTTATTTCCTCTTAAACATTACCTATGAAATCCAGTATCAATCTGTAGATTACATTATACAAACATGAACTTTAAACTACTTCTGGACTGTGACTGCCTGCCACTTTATATGATCACATAAGAGTCTGAAGAGATTTTACTTTATGCAGGACGCAGTGGTTCACGCCTGTAGTCCCAGCACATTGAGAGGCTGAGGCAGGCGGATCACTTGAGACCAGCCTGGCCAACATGGTGAAACCTCATCTCTACTAAAAATACAAAAAATTAGGCAGGTGTGGTGGTGCATGCTTGTAATCCCAGCTACTAAGGAGGCTGATGAGGAAGCATTGCTTGAACCCAAGAGGCGGGAGGTTGCAATGAGCTGAGATTGCAACACTGCACTCCAGCCTGGGTGACCAAGTAAGAGTCCATCTCAAAAAAAAAAAAAAAAAGAGAGATTTTATTTTATATTAATAAACACTGTGCTATATTTAAACATTTTGACTTTATGGTTTAATCCTTTTACTAAAACATTTACAGATTATACCATTCTAGGAAATCAAAGCGCTACTACTACATCTACCAAAGCTTCTGTGAAGACTTCTAAGAGGTAATGCTTATAAGAGATTCTCATATTATATAAGAAATATGGAAAATAAGAGGAGTTAAAATATTTTTTATATTTTAATCTAGCCCTACTGAATCAAAAGAGGAATTTTTTAAATATTTGTTTTAAAAGTTGAGAAAAACACAAATAATCCAAATTATTACAGTAATACAAGACAGTGAAGGAATAACTTAATTTGAAATATTTTTAAACATTTAACTAATGTTTTTGGCTTTAACTTTTAAAATGTATTTATTTGTTCTAAGAATTATTGTTTTATTCAAGCATATATGATCCAGGTGATATCTAGTTGCTTTCTTCTCATCGATCAATTCTCAAAGTAAAATTTCTAACAAGCTTCAGACTTCTAGTTATTGAAGAAGACAAGGTTATCCCCTACCACCAGGGATGGATAAAAACATAAAAATAAAGAAAAAAAAAAAAAGAAGACAAGGCAAATTTAAGCTAGGCGTGAAGATAGAGACAATCCTTGAAAAAATATCTACTAATGCATTAGTAATATCACTTATTGATATTAACATCTATTTTAATATTTACATTGAAAACTCTGCCAGATATAATACGAAAACACGTCTCTAAACATGCTAGTTTGGCCATAACTTCTTACCCCAAAGAGCTCAGCTTTAAAAAAGGAAGAATAAAGTCAATTTCCTCACTGTTTTCTTCTTTTACCATAGGATCTAGAAGGACCTATAGTTGCAAGGAAAAATCAGTTTTACATTTCAAAGTATGTCTTTTGCATGTTTTTCTCGGGTCCCAGAAAACTAAATTGCTGATTCTGTTATACCAGAGAGAATAGATAAATTACGCATGCAAGATCATTATTTAAACACCCTTGACAATAACAATGTACCCATCCAGAGAACATAAATATTTATGGTCAACAAGCAGAAAGAATGTTATTGCCTTAATACATTTTACAGATATATTTTTATTTATAATTTTGATTTGTGTCACAATTATCCTTTCACAATTCTTACATTTGTATCTTCTCCAAATGGTATTCCTTCAATAATATTTCAAAAATACAGAAACAACGGCCGGGCGCGGTGGCTCAAGCCTGTAATCCCAGCACTTTGGGAGGCCGAGACGGGCGGATCATGAGGTCAGGAGATCGAGACCATCCTGGCTGACACGGTGAAACCCCGTCTCTACTAAAAAATACAAAAAACTAGCCAGGCGAGGTGGCGGGCGCCTGTAGTCCCAGATACTCGGGAGGCTGAGGCAGGAGAATGGCGTGAACCCGGGATGTGGAGCTTGCAGTGAGCCGAGATCTGGCCACTGCACTCCAGCCTGGGCGGCAGAGCGAGACTCCGTCTCAAAAAAAAAAAAAAAACAAAAAACAAAAAACAAAAATACAGAAACAATGTCTAGTTCCAAAACACTGAAATTCTAAATAACTAGAGTATCTTCAGTTTTATAATGACAAGAATGAATGTCCTAATCAAAAAATAATATTGTAAAAAGACCACTCTTGGCTGGGCGTGGTGGCTCACACTTTTGGAGGCCAAGGAGGGCAGATCACTTGAGGTCAGGAGTTCAAGACCAGCCTGGCCAACATGGTGAAACCTCGTCTCTACTAAAAATACAAAAAATAGCAGGGCGTGGTGGCATTTGCCTATAATCCTAGCTACTAGGGAAGCTGAGGCAGGAGAATCACTTGAACCCGGGCGGTGGAGGTTGCAGTGAGCCGAGATGGTGCCACTGCCCTCCAGCCTGGGTGACAGAGCGAGACTCCGTCTCAAAAAAAAAGACCACTCTTAAAATACTTCTAGAAGAGCTGGGTGCAGTGGCTCACACTTGTAATCCCACCACTTTGGGTGGGCAAGGCAGAACAATTGCTTGAACCCAGCAGTTCAAGACAAGTCTGGGCAACATGGTGAAACCCTATCTCTACAAAACATACAAAAATCAGCCAGGCATTATGGCATGTGCCTGTGATCCCAGCTACCTGGGATGCTGAGGTGGGAGGATCACCTGAGCCTGGGAGGTCAAGGCCGCAGTGAGCCATGATCGTGCCACTGCATTCCAGCCTGGGCGACAAAGCGAGACACTGTCTTTAAAAAAAAAAAACAAAAAAAAACTTATGGAAGCAAAGAAAAGTGATCTGATAATATTTCTGAAGAGTTGCAAATTTAAGAACTGTCAAAATATGATGGCTTGTACAGTAAAATTGCATGTAAAAATAGGAATTTAAAAAATCAAACCCTTAAAACTACGTTTTCATTTGTTTCAATCCTAGAAGAATTTTAAATCATGACCCATTTACCAGTTAACACGATCAACTCTATTCTTGGAACTTAACTGTGCTAAGGCATTCATTTTTAAATTTAGGATAAGTCAATAATTTGTACAGATACTTTAAAGAGATTACAGAATAAAATAAAATATTTTAAATCAAGTTATTCCTTACTCCTACCTGGTTTTTAATACACTTCACAATGCAAGATGTTACAAGGAAATTCATACTTTATTATCGATCATATGTAACAAATAGTATTTTATTAAATATTCAATAATATGCTATTACTTGTATTGTAGTCTTCTGCAGCAAATTGGGACTCAACAGAAAAATATTTTTATCTTTTTCTTTTTCCCAAGAATGAACTATGCTCAGAGAAAATTCCTTCAGCCCTATTAAAAAGAAAGTAATAAATACAGAGTTAGTATTGAAACAGAGATGAAATAATTTAAGATTTTAAATGTCAAATTTATTTAAGTTAAAGGCTTTTTTTTTTTTTTTGCAACAGGGTCTCGCTCTGTTGCCCAGGCTGGAGTGCAGTGGCATGAACACGGACCTCCTGGGCTCAAGTGATCCTTCCGCCTCAGCCTCCCAAGTAGCTGGGACTACAGGCATACACCACCACGCCTGGCTAATTTTTGTATTTTTTTGTATAGATGGGGTTGCACCATGTTGGCAGGCTGCTCTCGAATGCCTGGCCTCAAGTGATCCGCCTGCCTCGGCCTCCCAAAGTGCTGGGATTACAGGCGTGAGCCATTGCACTCAGCCAAATATATTTTTCAATACATAAAATCTACTGTTTAATTATCATAATTACATTTCACTATTCACATACTGTTCACATGTATGACAGGTTGCAAGAACAATTAAAAATGTACAACTATTTAAATAGAAAAAAAAGTCAAAATAACAAATGTACTCACCATCTTTAGTTTCCAGCTTAATAAATTCTTCCTCTGATATTACCAAAGGAAGCATGGTGGTAGTAGACTGCTGTAGCCATGAATAAAATACAATTTTTATGTCTTCTTCACTTACGTCTTTAGGCTGCCAAAAAAGGAATAGTAATGAATTATCCTCATAACTGAACTTAACTTTAACACCCTTATTTTAACATCTTATCTTCCTAATAAAGTGTAAGCCTTACCAAACAAATCCAATGAAGGATGTTCATATTCTATAGGCACAGGTTTGGGATTTGACATTACAGTTAGCACAATGAGTGCAGTGTAGCCTGAAGAAACATCTGTTAGGTGGAAAAGTTTTAAATGCTCATTTTCTCTATGCCCAGTGATACACCTACCATAATTTGGCTCACTCAGTAACCATTCCAACCCCATTCTCCCTTTCCTCCCTCTACTATAAAGACAGGAAAACAAATTCCTTTTTCTTTGAGACAGAATCTCACTGTATCACCCAGACTGGAGGGCAGTGGCGCAGTCTCCACTCATTGCAACCTCTGCCTCCCAGGTTCAAGCGATTCTCTTGCCTCAGGCTCCCAAGTAGCTGGGATTACAGGCATTGCCAGCTAATTTTTGTATTTTTAGTAGACATGGGGTTTCACCATGTTGGCCAGGCTGTTCTCAAACTCCTGGTCTCAGGTGATCTGCCTGCCTTGGCCTCCCAAAGTGCTGGAATTACTGGCATGAGCTGCCACGTCTGGCCTAATAATCTATTTAAAAAAATGTGTTTTGAGATATTGCGTAGGCTGGAGTACAGTGGCACAATCATAGCTTACTGCAGTGTTGAACTCCTGGGCTCAAGATATCCTCCCACCTCAGTCAGCCTCCTGAGTACCTAGGACTACAGGCATGTGCCACCACATGTGTCTAATTTTTATTTTTACTTTTTTTGAGATAGAGTCTTGTTCTGTCGCCCAGGCTGGAGTGCAGTGGTGAGATCTAGGCTCACTGTAACTTCCACCTCCTCAGTTCAAGTGATTCTCCTGCCTCAGCCTCCTGAGTAGCTGAGATTACAGGATTAGCACCACACCTGGCTAATTCTTATCTTTTTAGTAGAGATGGGGTTTCACCATGTTGGCCAGGCTGCTCTCCAACTCCCGACCTCAAGTAATCCACCCATCTCAGCCTCCCAAAGTGCTGGGATTACAGGTGTGAGCTACCACGCCTGGTTTAATTTTTTTTTTACCTTTTTTTGTAGAGATGGGGTCTTGCTATGTTGCCCAGGCTGTTCTCAAACTCTTGGCCTCAAGCAATCCTCCCACCTCAGCTTCCCAAAGTGCTAGGATTACAGGTGTGAGCCACTGGACCCCACCTACAAAGATCTTTAAGTTCAATATCTCATTTCCTGACTCTACCAGTATCTGAAGAATTAACTGGGCAGAAAAGTAAAACAGTCTAGCACCCTTTTAGGCTACAATATTAATACTGAAACAACATGGGACAATTTTTTAAAATTACGACCGTGTGGCAAAATTATCAACCTCTTAAGAAAGCAAAAAATATTCATATTTGCATTGGCAAATATACATATTTGTGTTATCATTTATTAAAGATTTCTCAGCTTTTCAAAAAGTTAAACATAATTCCTAGGTATATCCCAAAGGAGCTGAAAAGAGGAACTCAAACAGATATTTGTACACCAGTGTTCACTGTAGCATTATTCACAGCAGCCAAAAATGTGGAAACAACCCAAGTGTCCATCAACAGATGAATGGATAAACAAATGTGGTATATGCATTCAATGGAATAGTATTCAGCCATGAAAAGGAATAACGTTCTGATACATACAACACAGATGAGTCTTGAAAATATTATGTTAAATGAAATAAGTCAGATACATAAGACAAATGCATACTTCCACTTATATATGAAATATCTAGAATAAGTAAATTCATAGAGACACAATATACATTAGAGATTACCAGGGACTGGGGAAAGGAGTGGATGGGGAATTATTGTTTAATGGGTACCAAGTTTCTGTTTGGGGTGATGGAAAAGTTCTGGATATAGATAGTGATGATGTTGTACAATATTATGAATGTAATTAATGTCTCTGAATTATACACGTAAAAATGGCTAACATGGCATATTTTATGTTATATATAGTTTAACATAATAAAAAAAGACTTGTATCAAAAAGGAATACAACATTCTTATTACTTAGCTAAAGCAACTAGAAATCTTACAAAACATGTAAAAGAATTTTGATGTAACATATATATTTGAACTCACTAAATTCTCTCTAGGTTGTAACTTTAGAGATCTTGGAATTTTAGGGGTAACTTCCACTGGAGTTATCCTGACTACGGCATGCATTTCTATATTTAGTCTCTTCCTCAGGTCATCTGGAATCTGAAATTTAAAAATAAACAAAAATATAAATATATTCAAAGCTTGGTTAAGAAATATTTCATAGCATAAATATTGATATATTAGCTTCTATGAATTTAGGTGATATAACAGAAGCTATCATAATAACTCATAGTTGTCTCAGTCCATGCAGGCTGCTATATCAAAATATCCTCAACTGGGTGGTTAATAAATGACAGAAACTTATTTCTCACAGTTCTCTTTTATAACAGCACTAATCCCATTCATGAAGGCTTCACCTTCATGACCTAATCACTTCCCAAAGACCACACCTCCTAATACCATCACCTTGGGAGTTGGGATTTAAACATACGAATTTGAGTACACAAACATTCAGATATCAACAGTGTAACCAGATGGATGTTCAGATATTGTCACACCATGAACATTTCAATCTTCTCCCTACATTTCTTTCCTTTTCTTTACATAATCTTCAGAATTAGAGCTTTAAATGAATGTATTTGACTGTAACCACCAAACCCATCTTTTAAACTATGGTACATTTACATTCAAATTAAATGATATTTCTAATCTTGGAGAAGCCTTTATTTGTGAAAGCTGACAACCAGTGAAGAAGCTGGAATGGCCAAAACTAATCACAGACGATCTGCCTGATTGTCTGATTAAATTATTAAATCCAGACATAAACTTAATCTAAAAAGCAAAGAGTAAAATTTCTCCCACCCCCTAACGAAAATGTTCTAAACTTAGATTGTGGTGATGGTTGTACAACTAGCATAAATATACTAAAAATGACTGAATTGTACACTTTAAATTTTATCTCAGCTGGGCGCGGTGGCTCATGCCTGTAATTCCAGCACTTTGGGAGGCTGAGGTGGGCGGATCACAAGGTCAGGAGTTTGAGACCAGCATGGCCAACATGGTGAAACCTCGTCTCTACTAAAACTATAAAAATTAGCCGGGCGTCGTGGTGGGAGCCTGTATCCCAGCTACTCTGAGGCAGGAGAATCACTTGAACCTGGAAGGTGGGGCTTGCAGTGAGTGGAGATCACGCCACCACACTCCAGCCTGGGTGACAGAGCGAGACTCCATCTCAAAAACAAAAAACAAAACAAAACAAAAAAAACCCATATATATATATCTCAATAATGATGTTAAAAATTTCTCTCAACTTCTCAAATATATGTAAGCACTGAAAGACATAAAGACAACTTTATTAACTTCTTTTTTTTTTTTTTTTTTGAGACGGAGTCTCGCTCTGCTGCCCAGGCTGGAGTGCAATGGCCGGATCTCAGCTCACTGCAAGCTCCGCCTCCTGGGTTCACGCCATTCTCCTGCCTCAGCCTCCCGAGTAGTTGGGACTACAGGCGGCCGCCACCTCGCCCGGCTAGTTTTTGTATTTTTTAGTAGAGACGGGGTTTCACGGTGTTAGCCAGGATGGTCTCGATCTCCTGACCTCGTGATCCGCCCGTCTCGGCCTCCCAAAGTGCTGGGATTACAGGCTTGAGCCACCGTGCCCGGCCAACTTTATTAACTTCTAAAGAGCATGTGCAGACATATTAATGGTAGACAAAAGCATAAATAAAAACTCTAAGGTACATATTCTGACTTAAAAAGAATTTAACAATCAAGTTTCCTGTTTTTGTTTTTTTAAATCACTATGCTTCACAGGGTAATAAAGGTTCAAGTTAACATGAATTTGTTAGTTGTATCACCAAGTGATCAATTTTGATCTCTCAAGCCAAGTCCATTTTAGTATCTGATTTCACCTACTGTGACTTCTCATTGTCCATGGCTCTTCAACCTTCAGTGAACTGGGAAGGGCTGAGTCCTTACTGCTATCTTAATCACAGGACTTTACCATCAGCACTTCTCCCTCTTCTCACCATATAATTTCAAGGAAATAAAAGGATATTCCCATCTAATGACAGAACCAGCTAAATCATAAGCTCAGTGTTAGACATTTTGAATTTGAGAATGCAGTGGGATCTCCTGAACGGACAGTTTAAAGCTAACAGAAAAAATGATCTGAGGCCAGGCACAGTGGCTCACGCCTATAATCCCAGCACTTTGGGAGACTGAGGCAGGTGGACCACTTGAGACCAGGAGTTCAAGACCAGCCTGGCCAACACGGTGAAACCTCATCCCTACTAAAAATACAAAAATTAGCCAGGAGTGGTGGCGCACACTTGTAGTCCCAGCTACTCCGGAGGCTGAGGCAGGAGAATCACTTGAACCTGGGAGGTGGAGGTTGCAGTGAGTGGAGACGATGCCACTGTACTCCAGCCAGGGCAACAAAGCAAGCCTCTGACTAGAAAAGAAAAAAATGGTCTGGAGCTTTAGAAAATGATGTAGGCTTGAGCAGTGGCTCAAGCCTGTAATCCCAGCACTTTGGGAGGCTGAGGCAGGCAGATCACCTGAGGTCAGGAGTTCGAGACCAGCCTGGCTAACATGGTGAAACCCTGTTTCTACTAAAAATACAAAAGATTAGCCAGGCATGGTGGTGCATGCCTGTAGTCCCAGCTACTCAGGAGGCTGAGGCAGGAGAACCACTTGAACCCGGGAGGCGGAGGCTGCAGTGAGCCAGATCACGCCACTGCACTCCAGCTTGGGCAACAAGAATGAAACTCCATCTAAGGAAAAAAAAAAAAAAAAGAAAAGAAAAGAAAAGAAAATGATGTAGGCCAAAGAGATTAATGCTTTGTCAGTT
Source organism: Macaca nemestrina (assembly GCF_043159975.1). Lineage (NCBI taxonomy): Eukaryota > Metazoa > Chordata > Mammalia > Primates > Cercopithecidae > Macaca > Macaca nemestrina. The sequence continues at coordinate 72,071,337 of NC_092128.1, forward strand.
ATTTGCATAAAGGTCACAGGTAAAACTGTTGGAGAAAAAAAAAAAATCTACAAAAGGAGACAACCTTCCCTTTCTATTTTATTCCCTTTCCTAACAGGTTCCTCTCTTTATCACTATGAAGTCTTACTTTACAGTGGTTCAAATTTAGGTTCAAATAAATGGACTAGTGACTTACGTCATATAAAGGTAGCTTTAATATTTGTGGCCAGGATGAGGGGCTGGAACACTAGTTGCCATGTCTACTTCCTCTGTGTTATACACAAATTAAAGAGCAGACACCAGCAGGGTAAGCAGCTTCTGGATGCATTCCAATCCAGGTGCCACCACATGCAGCAGGAAGGTTACCTCATGCCATGGATTTCTCCCTATACTGGCCCTTTTCCCTAAGTATTAACAAGTTGCTTTTGGTAACTGGGGAACAAATCTGCAAGCATTAAAGGTGGGAGGCTTTGTAGGGCACTCCATGCTGATGAACCCCCAAGTCAATCTGCCTAGGTTTGAATCGACACTTACTAACTATGCAATCTCAGGCAAGTAATTTTGACCTCTCTGGGCCTGAACCTACCTAAGCTTGTACCTATTCAAGCTTACTTGGCCAGAAAATACACAATCTTTATCCATACAAGGACTTTACTGCAAAGTGTAAATGTGTCCCCCGAAGCTTTAGGCACTGTGTTTCTTTTTAATTGATTTTCAATTTATATATGAAATACTATTCTAATTCATAATTTGGGGATGTTTAAGCCACATAAAATTTCTCCCAAGTTATAAAATGTATACTAACCCAGACTTTCCCAAGATGGAGAACTTCTACGTTTTTGGTGTATTTGATGGCATTCTTCAATTCTTCAAGTCCATTCCAGACTACTTGTAGCACACAGGCCTTCTCATCTTCTTCACTACGATCTGACCTCGTTTTTTTTTGATCTAGTGGCTCTGACATCTGCTTCTCTTTTTCAGGTGATAAGACATTTTGTTTTGTTTTACTTTGCTGTTGCTTTGGAGAAAGTAGCTTAACTAGCTTTCCATATGTCACAGTAAAGCTGGGCTCTACATCAAAATATTCCTGGTCCCAAGGAAATACATGAATGGCACAGTGTTTATGAAAAACAGAGGTTGCTGACGCATTATATATACTAGGAGGTTGAGATTTGCATACTCTGAAAATATTGTCTAGAGGAACAACCTTTGACTGCATATTTTTGAACGCATTGATTTCAGTTAAACCCCAGGATGTCTCTTGTTTCTTCTCAGATCGAAAGGAAAAAATGTTTCCTATCATAGTCCATAAACTTGCTACTGATGATGAGTCAACTGGAATCTCTGACTCGTTTTCGTTAGATTCAGTGATTCCCACAGCATTTGACTGAGGTTGCTTGGTTTGAAGTTCTTTCATCATGCCTTTCTGGTCTCTTCCATAACTAGGAAGTGTTTTATATTCAGCATCAGCTTTTGAAAATGTATTCTCTTTGGTTTGGCGTGTCTTTGGCTGAATAAGGAGTTTGGTGTCAGTTTCCAGCCTTCCATAAGAGGCAGTTGGTATTAGCGCAACTGTGTTGAAAATAAAGCTTATTAGTGCACATTCATTTCTACTTTGGACTCAATGCTATAGTGTAGAATATGACAGCAAATATTACAATAGCACCTACCGATTTGGATAAATATGTACGTTTGTTGATCAACCCAAACAGGAAAAATGGCTTTTGGAAAAACTATTCGAATTTGATCTAGAAGATGCTGTTCAAGGGAAACAGCATGCAGCTCCTAGAACCAATAAACAAAAAGATCAACTCACTTTACATTTTGTCCATTCCATGTCTAGTAGGAAAAATCTCAATTCATTTTTAAAAAACAAATTTTAATGTGCATATTTAATATATACAACATGATGTTATGAGCTACATATAGATAGTAAAATGGTTACTATAGTGAAGTAAATTAACATATACATCACCTCACAGTTACCCACTTTTTTGTTTTTGTGGTAAGAGTAGTTAAAATCTACTCATTTAACAATTTTATTACCTATAGTCATCAGGTTGTACATTAGATCTCTATCAATTTATTCTTTTTTTTTATTTGAGACAAGGTCTCACTCTGTTGTCCAAATTGGAGTACAATGGCATGATCTTGACTCACTGCAGCCTTGACTTTCTGGGCTCAAGCAATCCTCCTGCCTCAGCCTCCCAAGCAGCTGGGACTAAAGGCATGCACTACCATGCCCAGCTAATTTTTGTATTTTTAGTAGAGATGGGGTTTCACCATGTTGCCCAGCCTGGTCTTGAACTCCTGGTCTCAAGCAATCCACCTGCCTTGGCCTCCCAAAGTCCTGGGATTATAGGCATGAGCTACTGTGCCTGGCCCCAATTCATTCTTATAATTCAAAACCAACTCAGAATATATAATAAAGCTTAGAGAAGAGAAATCTAAAGACATTGATATTGTGAAGTAATTTAACCTTAAATGAGAGAGTTCTTATTTGGTTTTCTTTACCAGTATCTCCCAATCATCTGCCGAGAGGGGTTCCACCTCAACTTGTTGACAAGATACCACGTGGGAACATGGCTTGAGAAATACCTAGAAAAAATTAAAAATTTAAAACTACTTTAAAAAAACTTTTCTGTGTCATATACTAGAAAATAAAAAGCTATCTTCTTACCATTTTAGGTAAGTAGATGTGTGTGTGTGTTTTGGAGGGGGGTGTATATGTAGTCTATGTAGTCTTTCTGTTTTGAGAGATGGGGACTGGCTCTGTCACCCATGTTGGAGTGCAGTGGTACAATCAGAGCTTACTGCAGCCTGGAAACCCTGGGCTCAAGCAATCCTCCCGCCTCAGCCTCCTGAGTAGCTGGGAAAACAGGTGCAAGCCACTATGCCTGGCTATATGTGTAGTCTTTCATGTGACAAATATTTATTGAGTACTTATTCTTATCCAGGACTTGATATACTCAGCATTTTAGGAAAAACTGTTTCATAACTAATTACAGAATGAAGAAAAATACATCTCAGCACGACACATTTTTCAAAAATGAAAGTAATCACTAAAATGTAAAAATGTAAGTAAAAAATATAAGAAGAAATGACTATATCATCAAGTTATGGCTTGATCTAATATGTAAATATTCTCATTATTTCTAGAAGTTTTGCAACAGCCATGCTGCTTCAAGAAAAGTGAAAAACACACTGAAATAGACATTGGAGACAAATATTTAGAAGTATAATCCTTCACAGCTAAAAGTTAAGTAAAACAAATAATACCCTCTCATTATAGTTTAAATATATAAAACACAAGTATGTCTATAAGCTGGAGCCACCATCTTACTTCCTTTCCCCTTCTATAGGCATTTCCAAGGATTAAAGGAGTAAAATCCAAAGCCTCTGCATGTTAAATACTCTAGATAACCAACTCTTCCTCTCTGCTTTTGTGGACTGGAGCAGAATTTCCCTGAGTGCCTCACCCCCACACTCCTCAGTAAATTTCTCTACAATATCTCCCTTACTGAAAAGGATGATTCTGAGCAAGCACAAAGCAGCTCCTGCCCACCAAGAAGCTAGAGACTCAGTTTCTTAGTGACATTGCTGCAATAAGGAATCTAAAAAAAATCAGGTAAAGTCACTTCAAAGCAAATGGGAGTTAAAAACAAGTAGGATTCTTCAGAGACTAATTAAGACTTGAAAATCAGGAAGTTGATGCCCATAGGGAAGTGCCGGGTATTCAGAGGGCAGAACTGTAACTTGCTAAGCAATCCTGGGTGAAATATTCCATCTCCTTGTATTGTAGAACAAAGCACCAAAGTTAATGATTTCTAAGGTCCATCTGGTGCTAAAATTTTAAGATTCTAGCAACAATTTAGAGTATGCAAGGGACTAGTGCTAGGTTTATAGATTTCTCATGAGTAGTCTCTTCTCATCAAAAACACGCATAAACAAAATTAGTCTGTGCTTAAAACAAGTTAAAAAGACTTGGCACTCTCGTGTATTGTCATGGGAAATTGGTAATAGAGAGCAGTGTAGCCCCATCTATATACGTTTTAAATGTATAGCACCCTTAGCTATTCTGTTTTTAAACGTTTCAGTCCACATATATATCTGATTCTGAGAAAGCACAAAGCAGGTCCTGCCCCCTAAGAAGCTAAGGACTCCTGGGCTAGTCAGTCCACTTTCTGTTCCTATCAGTGATTCTTCAGGAGATAGTGTCTTAGTGGCAGGGCTACAGCAGAGGATCATAAAGACACAGAGAGTGAGAGACAAAGAGAGACATGTTAAATGCACATTGCTTGTAATACATGGAAAGGTATCTGAAATATTTTGTGGGATAATAATTGCAGAAAATATGAACGATCTCATTCTTCCAATCCTAAAGGTCTACTGAGATCCCCCAAAACAGTAGACATTCATTCTGAGGATGGGACTGGAGAAAGGTAAAAACTTATTTTTTACTTTCAATGGTAAAATAGTTATAATGAATACATATTATTACTACATCTTCTTCTTTTAAGAGACAGGGTCTTGCTGTTGCCCCCGGCTGGAGTGCATAATCATAGGTCACTCAAATTCATGGGCTCAAGCATTCCTCCTACCTCAGTCTGCTGAGTAGCTGGGACTACAAGCATGCGCTACCATGCCCAGCTAATTTTTTTATTTTTTTGTAGAGAGAGGGTCTTGCTATGTTGCCTAGCCAGGCTAATCTTGAACTCGTGGCCTCAAGTGGTCCTCCCACCTTGGCCTTCCAAAGCACTGGGATTACAGGTATAAGCCACTGAGCCCAGCCTCATATTATTCCTACAGTTTAGAAAATGTTTAAAGGAATAACTTGATAAACATAAGAAAACAAAAAATAGACATGTTTTAAGCTTTCAGGTTTATAATCTAAGCATATTAAACTCATAAGGGAAGACAAAAATGGAAAAATAATAACCCTCTGTTGTAGAACTTTTTATTTTTTATTTTTTTCAAGACATTGTTTCACTCTTGTTACCCAGCTGAAGTGCAGCAGTGCAATCTCAGTTCACTGCAACCTACGCCTCCCAGGTTCAAGCAATTCTCCTGCCTCAGCCTCCCAAGTAGCTGGGATTACAGGTGCCTGCTACCATGCCCAGCTAATTTTTGAATTTTTAGTAGAGATGGGGGGCTTCACCATGTTGGCCAGGCTGGTCTCCAACTCCTGACCTCAAGTTATCCGCCCACCTTGGCCTCCCAAAGTGCTGGAATTATAGGTGTGCGCCACCGCACCCAGCTGAATTTTTTAATCAAGTGAGACCATGGAAGTTTATAAAATATATCAGAAACGAAGTTCAATAATAGTAAGCAGAACCTAGTAATTCAAAAGGAAAAATAATTTCACGAAACCAAAATTAGGGAATGTGGAAAATGAGTTAAATAGTAGAATAAGAAGCAAGTAGAGAGTATGGTAAAATACAAGATAATGACCTAAAAACAGTATAGTCAGCTTCAATAGCCTAGACTAGTTACATAATAGCATACAAATTAGGTGTCATCTCACCTCCTTTAACAAAAAATGTAAACTTTTAATTTTATTTCTATTGCTATATTATGTGACATTAGAAGAAAGTTATTGCCATCACATGTGCTTACCTGTCCCCCATTTGAGAGTCCAAGTTTTTGACCAACTTGTCTGTTAATTTCAGCCACATTTTCACCTTGATCACTAAAATGCCTGCCTTCCACCCAGCTCAAGAATGCAGGCTGCTGACTCCAGACCACTTCTATAGCTTGATTCTATTCATATAAGAAATGAGAGGAAAAAAGGTTTTCATATACATTTTTCTGGATTCACATGAAAATAAACTATTATTTCAATTCACACATACAAAAAGAGTTCTATAGATAGTTCTCTGTTATCTACATTTGTTGTAGCATTTAAAAATCTATAATCATTTCCAACATCCAATGCTGGTGATGCTAATGAAGCCAATACCCTTATATTCTTATGGCAGTGTTATAAATTTAATCAACCCTTTCAGAATTCAAAATGGCAGCAGTCAGTCAATACACTTACATAGCAGTTGAGCCACATATAATTATTTGAGCATTTATTCCCAATTAATTATTCAAAGAAAAAAGAAACTACAGCAAAAGCTATGTGTGCAGTATTTTCTATAATAGTAAACACTTGAGACTGTCTTAAATGTCTATCAATAGGGAAACTATTAAATAAGCTATAAATTTACTAGTTTAACATAAGTTAATAAGTAGAAACATATATCATCTTTAAAAATGTAGCAATATAGTTTTAGAATTATGAAACACCAACCAGATGGAGTATGCAATCCATATTTACTTATTTATTGGAATAACAATAAATGCATGTGGCAAAAGCACAAGATGTACAAAAGGGTAAAATGTAAGGGTAAAATGTGAAGCCATGTCCCTGTTCTCAGAGGTAATTACTGCTGTTTCTTCTGTACCCTTCCAGAAACATTATATTATGCAGCCTCTTAATAATTTTAAGGGCTCATATAACTATGGGAATATAGGTTTTAAACAAAGCAAAATATAACATTTATTCTCATTAAAAGAGCAATTACATAAAACCTGTGTTTGTGGCCAAGGACCAAAAAAGGGTTTTCTATGATTAAACAATTACAAACTCATTATAGAGACCTTGGAAAATATATAAACTTGGAAGGAAACAAATGAACTACTGATATTCTCTCCACAAAAAAGACAACCATGTGAACAATTTGGTCTATTTCTTGTTAATCCTTTTTTCTATATGCAAGTTTTTCATATAGTTGTGTTCATATAGGCACAATTTAATATCCTTTTCCCCTACTTATATTGCATCATAAGCATTTTCAAACTTTTTTTTTTTTTTTTTTTGAGACAGGATTTTGCTCTGTTGCCCAGGCTGGAGTGCAGTGGCACAATCATAGGTCACTGTAACTTGAAACTCCTGGGCTCTAGCAATCCTCTCACCTCAGGCTCCTGAGTAGCTAGGAATATAGGCATACACCACCACACCTAGCTAATTTTTTTTTTTCTATAGAGATGGGATCTCACTATGTTGCTTAGGCTGGTCTTAAGCTCCTGGCCTCAAGTGATCCTCCCACCTCGGCCTCCCAAACTGTCGGGGGCTTGAGCCACCATGCCCAGCCACATATATCATTTATAAAATAAAAAGAATTTTATTAATATGTATCAATAATAAATTTGAAAAACCAGCCAGGTGTGGTGGCATACACCTGTGGTCCCATCTACTTGGGAAGCCAAGGTGGGAGGATCACTTGAGTCAGGAAGGTTGAGGCTACAGTGAGTCATGATAGTGCCATTACACTCCAGCGTGGGCAACAGAGTAAGAACCCATCACACACACAAAAAGACTTATTATATCAGGAAGCTTCAGTGTTATTAATTTATTTATATCAAAATAAATTCATTAAGTTAAAAATATTAGGCCAGGCGCAGTGGCTCACATGTGTAATCTTTATACTTTGGGAGGCTAAGACAGGAGGACTGTTTGAGCCCAGAAGTCCAAAGCCAGCCTGGGCAACATGGCAAGATCTACATCTCTACAGAACATTTTTCATTAATTTAAAATATCAAATTCTTTCATTTACATGGAATTTTTTTTCCTGAGACAGGATCTCACTGTGTTGCCCAGGCTCGAGTGCAGTGGCACAATCACAGCTCACTGCAGCCTCAACCTCCTGGGCTCAAGTGATCTTCCCACCTCAGTCCTCAATCTCTCAAAGTGCTGGGATTACAGGCATGAGCCAACACGCCCAGTCTTTATGTTTCTTGCGTTTTCTTTTTTTTTTTTTTTTTTTGAGACGGAGTCTCGCTGTGTCACCCAGGCTGGAAGGCAGTGGTGCAATCTCGGCTCACTGCAACCTCCGCCTTCCAGATTTGAGCAATTCTCCTGCCTCAGCCTCCCAAGTAGCTGGGACTACAGGCCCCCACCACCATGCCCAACTAATTTTTGTATTTTTAGTAGAGACGGGCTTTCACCATGTTGGCCAGGCTGGTCTCAAACTCCTGACCTCAGGTGAAATGCCCACCTCTGCCTCCTACAGTACTGGGATTACAGGTATGAGCCACCGCAGCCAGTTTATGTTTCTTTATATGAGACAAATTTCAAACAATGTTGGAGTCACTTCTGGGACAATATCACGTACTGGAAATTAAACACATTATTACACTTTTATATTTAAGAAAGCCATCATCATGTATCACTTAGTTGTGTAATTTTTCTCACAATTCTCACAAAACAGTCCAACTGTTCTGGCTGACAAATTCTTTCAACTGAGTGTATTTTGCCTAGCTTTGGAATCAAAAGTCTTCAGTTACTATGTCAGCTGTAACTGTGTGAGCTATTACAAGAATGAAGGTGATCAAGTCCCAGATACTTTCTGTGGGTTTTCATCAGAGTCAGCAATACATAATCCAGATCAATTCTACTTCATATGAAGAAACTTAAGAGATGGAAATACGAGAGATGCCCTGAAATATATCAAAAAAAAGGAAACTCTACCAGCTCACTGAAAAAAAGGAGAAATGAACATTATTGAGGAGGAAAAATACTTCTAATTATTTATTTGGTCAAAAAGGAGTAACCAGCTCCATAAAGTCATAATATGTCCTCAGTTAGATTTAGCAAACTTTGCACACCAATGTTCTAATTTTTATGTCAAAATACTTCACTTGAACCACAGAGCCCTGGCTATTCAGGCAAAGAGAAGAAAGAGACAGCTAGAAAGGAGCCTCTTTCCCAGGAGTCAAATCAAATCAATTAATTGACCTTCTTTGACCCAAACTGAGGTATCAGTATTACCAGGAAATCTGCAGGTAAAACCATCCGTCAGAATGCCTTAGGAATGTCCAGGTCCAAAGCCTGGGGTATCTCTTGCTAACACAAGGGAAATGAAAATTGTGTGGCCATATCCGAACGGTGATTTAGGTTCGTTTGCATTCACTGTGTATATGAATCCTCTCTCTCTGTTGCAATCACATCAAGTTCTGAGTACAGAGAAGGTAACTTAGCTGAAGCAGTGGTCTCAACCAGAGGTGATTTTGTCCTTCAGTAGGCATCTGACAATGTCTGAAGACCTTTCTGGTTGTCACAAATAGGGGGAGGCAGTACAGGCATCTACTGGATAGAGACCAAGGGTGCTGTTAAACATTTAAAATGTACAGGAGAGCCCCCAAAACAAAAAATTATCCAGCTCAAAATGTCAACAGTGCCAAGGTTGAGAAATCCTGACTTCAAGCATCTACTGGGGAGTCAGTCCTGAAATAATGACTTGAGTAAACAAGAGAATACAATACTTGAAACACAGAACAAAGTATATCAAATGTGATGTGTCACGTAACACAATAGAGAAGTATTGAAAGGGAGACAAACGTGGGCAACAGAGAACTGGAAAGCTATGTGGAGGAGGTAGGATTATGCTCTTTTCAAAGACATGGAATTTGTATGGAAGGAAGAAAAACGACTGAGGGAAGAATGGCATGAGTAAGAGAACAGAAGTGGGAAGGAGATTGGTTATAGAAGAAACGGTGAGAAGGGTAGGTTGGGTGACGCAGAGTGAGCTATAGACAAGAGGGCAAATTAGCTGCATGGCAATGGTACTGGCCTAGGAATGCCATTTTCCTTACGTGTAAACGTACAGAAACAACTTAGATGCTTAAGGTCTCTATGGTCATTAACATTCTATGATTCTAGGACAGTAGGTCTCAACTCTTTTGTGCATCCAAGTAGCCTGAATAAATTTTTTAAAATTAGAGATGCCTAAAGTCTATTCCCTAAGATTTTGATTTAATAGGTCAGAGGGTTGATCACAACATCTGTATTCTTTTTTTTTTTTTTTTTGAGACGGAGTCTCACTCTGTCGCCCAGGCTGGAGTGCAGTGGCGCGATCTCGGCTCACTGCAAGCTCCGCCCCCTGGGTTCACGCCATTCTCCTGCCTCAGCCTCCCGTGTAGCTGGGACTAGAGGCGCTCGCCACCACGCCCAGCTAATTTTTTTTTTTGTAGTTTTAGTAGAGACGGGGTTTCACCGTGTTAGCCAGGATGGTCTCGATCTCCTGACCTCGTGATCCGCACGTCTTGGCCTCCCAACAGAACATCTGTATTCTTAAAAGCTTCAAGGTAAGTCTGACATAAGCCAGAAAACCATTGTTCCAACCCCTCTTCCCATTACTGCATGATCTGTATTATGTACTCAATGTTTCACCCCAAATAAAATAATTCAAGTATTAACTCCCAATTTGTGAACCTTTCGGCTTTCATAATTATCTATGGCCTCTAACCCAAGAATTCTGGGAATCTATCCTAGACAACAAGAAATAAAAATGATGTTTTCTAAACAAAGATGTGTTATTTTCAACGTTTGATTAAAATATAGTTTATCACTTCTAATGCCTAAAAATTAAGTACAATCTAAATAGTCAATCATAGTGAACAGTTAAATAAATTATGGCAAATTTGTGCTAGAATACTAATTAACAACTTAAAATGATGACCTTTTAACAAAATAAAACACTCATAATAACATTAAGTAAAAACACTAGGACACAAAACTGTATGTGTATATATAGGACTTCATTTCTGTTAAAAATGAAGATTAGAAACAAAACTGGAAGATTTGATCCAAACTGTCAACATTAGTCACCTCTAAGTTCTGGGATTACGGGTAATTTATTTTCCTGTTAACAATTTTCCATGCTTTCTAAATTTTCTACAAAACATAAATTATATAAATTTATATAATTCATCAAGAAATAAATGTATAGATTTATAGAATCTATAAAGTCATAAACTTATTACATTGATAATTAGAAAGCAAAGTTGACCTATTCTGCTAATATGGGCTGAACAGAAACAGCAATTTGTTCCAGGGCTAAAGACATTTACATTTCAAAAAGATATGCATGAATTAGTTCCTATAAGTACTTCTTGAAGGCTCAAAATTTAAAACAAGATCAAGACCACTAAATTATTAAATAGTGACGAATGTAAGGTAACATGAATTAATTCTTATAAATACTTCTCGAAGGCTCAAAATTTAAAACAAAGATCAAGACCACTAAATTCTTAAACAGTGATGAATGTAAGGTAACAACTACATCTTAGGATCAAATTAGAGTTACTGTAAGAAAGCATTCCTACTATCATGAGTGGATTTGAAAACATGTTGAAAAATCCCATCGAAGCTGACAGAGCACTGAACCAACTTCTACCTGGAACTTGGTGACAGTGACTGATTTGTCTCTAACCATAAAGCCCATCAAAAACCAAGATTGTCTACTTAGTAGTAAAAAATAATAACGACGATGATAGGAGGATTCTGCTGAACTCATGTTTTCAATGGACCAAAAAAATCTTCCCCTAGGTATGGAGAAGTAACTCAAGTGGAAAGAAGGGATGCTTGAAATTATTGCAAACTCTTTATTCATTACATAGATTAGCCACTGGTGGGTACCATGCATCCAGGATTTATGAAGATTTCAAATACGCCGTCCTTTTGCCCCCATAACCACACTCAAACTCGTGAGACCATGTGCCTCTATTTTTAATTACGAAAATAAGGACGCTGTATCTCCACCGGTGGTTAGAACTGCGAAACATCCCAACCACAACGTCCAGAAGGGCGACTGATCGCAGAGCTTCAAGTGATCTTAACTACGTTATGTGTTCCTGACACACTACAGCTGTGTTCCGAGGGTCTGGGACGCAGGGCAGAACCATTACTGTATTAAGCTTTCCCGCTCATGGGACGCGGTGCTCAGTCCCCGGGGACCGACAGGGGCTCCACCAACAACTCTGCGCCTCCCTCTCGCGGCCCGGACGGCAGCAGCGCAGGTAACTGGAAATGACTGGCAAGAAAAGCACCTTTTAAAATAACAAAAACAAACCACTTATCAGGAACTTTTCCAGCCTGGAATGAGGAATATTTATAAAAACAGTGGTAGAATATTAGGACATTTCTAGGCCCAGTTTCACCAAGTGAAAAGACCTGGGATAAGACGAGCCCAGGGCTGCACTGGACTTGCGGGATGCAGAGACTAACCAGAAGGGCCCTGCCGTCGAGGGACCCTAATCTCTGTACGCTTCGGGGGCGCCCGGGTGGCAGCCGGTGTCCCGCCGCGTCCCTGAGAGGCTTCGGCCTTGTCCGACCCCAGGCTGAAGATCAGGTGGCCCGGGGCCAGCACGTTACCTGCAGCAGGTGCAGCTGGGCCACGAGACCCCGCGGCAGGTGGAGGAAGCAGTCGCGAGCGTTGGTGAAGGCCACAGTCACTGCCGCCCCGCCTCCCCCAGCACCCGCCAGGCGATCGCTGCCCCACATCGTCCCGAAGCGTCGCTCTGGGTTTGCCCACCCTAGCGCCGCAAAGGACACGGGACCTGGCAGGCCGAGGACGTCGGAACCGGAGGAGATCGATCGGCCCCGCCCCCTGAGGCCCCGCCCCCTCTCCCCGCTGCGCGTCTCGCCGTAAGCCTGTAGTGGGGTGGGACAAGAAAGCTTCTTTCACCCACCGCGCGTCTCCGCCAAGCCGCTCGGGGGCGGCACCTCGTTCATCAAATCCTCGCACGCAGGAAACGATGGCCGACGCTGTCGATTCTTCAGCCAATCCTGACGCTCCTTAACTCATCCCGCTCTCTTATTGGATAAAAGGGAGGTCAGCAGGGCGGATGTTGTCCTCCCTGCGAGGATCAAAGTAGGCAAGATGGCGTCCAGCGGTGGGGAGTTAGGGAGTTTATTTGACCACCACGTCCAGAGGGCGGTGTGCGACACGCGGGCCAAATATCGGGAGGGACGACGGCCTCGTGCTGTCAAGGTAAAGTGATTTTTGGTTTCATTCGCTCTCCTCGGTAGCTTTTTGTGAGCGCTAGCGCCATATGGCTAACCTACGGAAATAAAGGCACGACAAGGCTTCCGTCAGATCTGTCGCTCATTAGAGCTGGCGTGAAGAACCCTGGGCCAGGTACCAAAGATTCTCACTACCCTTTTGGTCAACTATTAGAACATCAACTCCACGAGAATAGGGCTTGGTTTTAGTCATTGGATCTTCAGTGTTTACAGTACTACTTGGCACAGGTAAGCGCTCAGTGAATATTCGTTGAGTGATTGTTCCCAGTGACTTCTGCCGACTCAATTTCTGGAAAAAAATGTCGACTGAAGGTAGTCTGTTATATGCCTTAGGTAGCCTCTCACATGGACTGTTACTCTTTATGCAGAGGGAATGGCAGAAATTTTATTTTGTGTTTTTTGCTGACTGGGTTGAACAGATTATTTCTTGTTTTCAAAGTTCTGTTTAAAAAAAAAAATAGAGGCAGATTCGTCCTAGGCTTATTTGCGAAATACGTTTAATAACTATGCATTTCTTTCAGGTATATACAATCAATTTGGAATCTCAGTACTTATTAATACAAGGAGTTCCTGCTGTGGGAGTCATGAAGGAATTAGTTGAGCGATTCGCTTTATATGGTGCAATTGAACAGTACAATGCGCTAGATGAATACCCAGCAGAAGACTTTACTGAAGTTTATCTTATTAAATTTATGAACTTACAAAGTGCAAGGTAAGGTGCAAGTTAAGCAATGACTCGTTTCATTTCCTCCATTCATATTTCTGTCATTTTGGCCCCAAGTTTCCCTCATTCATATCTGAATTACCCCAAAATGTAATCTAGCATATCTTCCTACAGCCTTTTTACAGGTTAACTTTACTGAAACACTGTATCCATCACATCCCATGCTTAACAATTTAATGTCCTGTAGCGTGGTAGAGTAAAAGTTGGGTTTGGCCAGGCACGGTGGCTTACGCCTGCAATCACAGCACTCTGGGAGGCCGAGGCAGGCGGATCACGAGGTGAGGAGTTTGAGACCAGCCTGGCCAACATGGTGAAACCCCGTCTCTACTAAAAATACAAAATTAGCCGGGTCTAGTGGCGCATACCTGTAATCCCAGCTACTCAGGAAGCTGAGGCAGGAGAATTGCTTGAACCCAGGAGGCAGAGGTTGCAGTGAGCCGAGATTGCGCCATTGCACTCCAGCCAGGGCAACAAGAGGGGATCTCCGCCTCAAAGAAAAAAAAAATGGGTTTGAGGGCTGGGCTCCAATAACTCACGCCTCACGCCTGTAATCAGAGTACTTTGGGAGACCGAGGCAGGCAGATCACTTGAGGTCAGGGGTTCAAGACCAGCCTGGCCAACATGATGGAAACCCCGGCTCTACTAAAAATACAAAAATTAGCCGGGTGTGGTGGTGCAGACCCGTAGTCCCAGCTACTCAGGTGGCTGAGGCATGGGAATTGCTTGAACCCGGGAGGTGGAGATTGCAGTGAGCAGAAATCACACCACTGCACTCCAGCCTGGATGACAGAGCGAGGCTCCGTCTCAAAAAAAAAAAAAAAAAAAAAAAAATTTGGGTTTGGCGCCAGGCATGTGGCTCACACCTGTAATCCCAGCAGTTTGGGAGGTGGAGGTAGGCGGATCACCTGAGGTCAGGAGTTCAAGACCAGTCTGGCCAACATGGTGAAACCCTGACTCTACTAAATACAAAAATTAGCTGTGTTGGTGCAAGCCTTTAATCCCAGCTCCTGGGGAGGCTGAGGCACAAGGATCACTTGAACCCAGAAAGTAGAGGTTGCAGTGAGCCAAGATCATGCCATTGCACTCCAGCCTGGAAAGAGTGAGACTGTCCCAGAAAAAAAGAAAAGAAAAGAAAAAAAAGTTGAATTTGATCCCAGCACTATGGAAGGCCAAGGTGGGCAGACAGCTTGAGCCCAGGAGTTCGAGACCTGACTGGCCAACATGGCAAAACCTCACCTCTGCTAAAAATACAAAAATCAAGGTGGGCGTGGTAGTGCATTCCTGTAGTCCCAGCTACTTGGGAGGCTGAGGTGGGAGAATCAGTTGAGCCCAGGAGGTGGAGGTTGCAGTGAGTCATTTATGGACCACTGCACTCCATCCTGGGTGATGGAGTGAGACTATGTCTCAAAAGAAAAAAAAATGTTGGATTTGGAGTAAGTTTTCCATTTCCACTGCTTACTAGCTTTGTGATCTTGGACAAGTTATTTAACCTGTTTAAGTTTTTCCTGTTCCGTAAAATCTATATGGTAAAGGGACCTATCTACTTCTTGAGGTTGTATGAGGATGAAATGAGATAATCCATATAAAGGGTTTAGCAGAGTGCCTCCTGGTCAGAATACAGTAAGCATTAGCTATTGTGGTTTCTACTGTTACTCCTTTCTGCAAATTGACTCAGTGTTTTCCGGCCTTCTATGTGACATAAACCCTCTGCTCCAAAAAGGCTGAAGTATGCAATGCCTTATCTATTTTTATGTTTGTTGATCTCTGTTCTCCTCACTAATCTGCTCTGAGACCCATCCTTCTCTGGCTATTACAATTCATATTTTCTTTCATGTGCTATCAATAGAAGTCATAATCTACCACAAAAGCACTTGATTTTACTGGGTCATGTGTGGTTTTCTCAGGCTGCTGTTATATGTAATCTCACTTGCTTAACCAATCTGCCAGCTCTCATGGTTAGAGAAATATTTTCTCGAGCTTTTCTGTTTTCCAAAGTACCTAGTCTAGTAGGCTCTGAAGTAAGACATCTGGATTTGAATCCTTGCTCCTCAAACCAGAGTATGAGCATGGCTAAGTTATGTAATGTCCCAGCGCTTCCGTTTCATTACAGGGTTGTTGTTAGGTGTTAATTCAAGTGAAGCACTTACAACATTGCCTGGCATATGGTAAAATCTGAGCAAGTATTTATCATTATCCCTGGATACAGAAGTAGTTAAATTTATTGTAGTACCTGGCCAATCATAGATGTTTAGTAAGTATTTATTGACTGAATAACATTCTTCTCATTTTCTCATTGTTATATGTTTAATAGTTCCTCAGTTATTGAACGTTTTATGATTATAGTATTTTTCATCTGATTTTTAAGGCAAGAATCCCATTACAGAAATACATTGTGCTGAAAAAGCTTAATTGGGTATGAAGTAACTCTTCAGGGCCATAGAGAAAAGCTCTATTTTATGACCACAGTTTATATACTTCAGGCCAACCAGCTGGGTCCTTAGTTGTTTAAAGACTAGGGAACAAAGAGGCTCGAAGGGAAGAAAAGGGGAGGCTCTAAGTACATACTCGAACAATGGGATGAATACTGTCCACAAGCAGAGCATCTTAATTCCCAATCCACAGGATATATATACACATAGCAAAAGTTGGACTTTGCTCTTTAGATCCAGATATTGTATACTAGTTAAGCTTTCATCCCAAGTAAATCTAGATTAAAAAACCATGCTATCTTGTATTTCCATTCAGGACAGCCAAGAGAAAAATGGATGAACAGAGTTTCTTCGGTGGATTGCTTCATGTGTGCTATGCGCCAGAATTTGAAACAGTTGAAGAAACTAGAAAAAAACTACAAGTGCGGAAGGCATATGTAGTAAAAACTACTGAAAATAAAGGTATGGAAAGCATATTGCTAAATGCCTCCTGTATGTCAGGTACTCTGCCAGGTGTATCATCATGCAATTCCTAGTCTAGTGGGAGGAGAGGCAAGTAAAGCATCACAGTATTCAGTAACTGTAAGGGTTCTCTACAGCACACTACATAATCTGGGTTGCGAAGGGAGAAATGTTGGTTCATAGAAGACTTCCTACAGTATGTGAGAAGTGGCTGAAATTTGAAGGATAAGTAGACATTAACTAAAAGGGAGAGGAAAAGATGGAAAGGCAAGCCAGGCAGGATGTTTAAGTGTTTAGAGGAATAAATGAGCATCATGCATTTAAGGAAATTTAGTTAATACAGTATAACCAAAGCTCAAAGGTTTCAGTGAGAGATAAGTTTAGAAAAGTGGATAAGAAGTGAATCATGAAGGGCCTTGTGTCCCATGCTAAGGAATTAAGGCTTTGACCAGAATGCAGTGAGAAGCAGTTATGATTTGCAGACTAGTTGTCACTGCTAATCATGGAGAAGTTCTACTTTTGACCAGCAATTGACTAAATGCCCCCATATGCCCCTTCTACCAGATAGTGGTAGAGAGAAATAAAGTGGGAAAACTCTTGGAAAACTTACTCAGAAATCTGGCAAGAGAGCTGTTGAGAATCCCCAGTCATCTGTATCCATTGAAGTCTAACTTGTAAGATAAGTAAATAAATAGCACCAGGAAAACTTAATGTGTTTGTATGACAAAGGACATTATAAAACATTAATGTGGAGAAAGACCTTTGACATTATCTGACCTGTGTCCTAATTTTTCTTGGTGAGGAAACTAAGTCTCAGAAAGTTTGTGACCGGCCTATATTATTAGAGATGAATTAAGGACAAAAATAAGGATTAAAACCCAAGCTTTGGACTCTTTCTCCAGAGCTTACTTTTTAACTGCTTTAATTATCTCAGTGTTGGTGTGACAGCCTAGGGTTATCTTCATTATTTGCTCCCCTTCCTCTTAAGATCTTTTTGCCGTGCTGCTGATCTCAGAATTAAACCTGACTTGCTTGGCCTTGGACACTTCAGTTAAGCTGTCTTTCATCAGCATTTCAGCATCTGTGCGATGCATTTGTATACTTGGTCTTACTTTTCAAAAACTCTTATTATGGAAGTTACTGTTATTATTATTATTATTATTTTGAAACGGAGTCTAGCTCTGTCCCCCAGGCTGGAGGGCAGTGGCGTGATCTCTGCTCACTGCAAGCTCCGCCTCCTAGGTTCACGCCATTCTCCTACCTCAGCCTCCCGAGTAGCTGGGACTACAGGCGCCTGCCACCACGCCCGGCTAATTTCTTGTATATTTAGTAAAGACGGGGTTTTGCCGTGTTAGCCAGGATGGTCTTGATCTTCTGACCTCGTGATCCACCTGCCTCAGCCTCCCAAAGTGCTGGGATTACAGGCGTGAGGCACTGTGCCCGGCCTGGAAATTTCAAAACACAAAGGCAGAAAGACTAAGTTAACACATCTCCCATGTATTAATATTAATATTAACATCAACAATCATCAACACATAGCCAATTTCATCTTTACCACATCTTCCACACTCCATGTTGTAGACTGCTTTTGGGAGAGTAAACCAGGGAAGAGGACCTTGCCAGCCCTAGAAGTGGGACAAGCATAGTGCTTTCTTTAGTAACTGACAAACACAAGCTAAGGAGCATGATACATCCAGATAGTGGAATACTCTGAAATTGTTAAAAAAAAAAAAAAAAAAACTTTCTGTATAGTGATGGAAAACCTATATAAGATCTACAGTGAAATGGAAAATGCAGAGGTGCAGAGAAATGGATATTACATTTACCTTTTTTAGTGGGGAGAAAAAGAATGGGAGAAAGGTGGCAAAGTAAAACTTACTGAACAGATAAATAAAAAACAATAGTGATTACTTATGGGGATGAAACCAGACCCATGGAGTGCAAGGAAAGGGTGACACTTGATGCTGTATATCTTTTTATCCGTTTTAGGTTTTAAACCATGTGAATATATTCCCTTCTCAAGAAACAGTTTTTTTGGAGTATAATTTGTTAACATTTTTAAGTGATTTTTTAAAATTACATGATTCTCAATGATGAAAACAATAAATTAACCACTTATGTTTCTCTTTCCCTCAACTTTTAAATTGTAATATAAAGACCATAACGTGACAAAGAAGAAATTGGTTACAGAGCATAAAGACAGAGAGGATTTTAGACAAGACTTCCACTCAGAGATGTCTGGCTTTTGTAAAGCTGCTTTGAACACTTCTGCAGGGAACTCAAATCCTTATCTTCCGTATTCCTGTGCATTGCCTTTATGTTATTTCTCCTCAAAATGTATGTGTTCATCCGGGGGACATGTGGACAGAGCATCAAACTCCTCTAAGGATGGTAGAAATCATCATAAAACAATGGGGCATTATAACCACAATGACTCTTTGCAGAAAACACAGATAAACACTTTTAAGAACTCAGTGGCCTACCCTGGTGCGCAAAAGGCTATTACGTCTTCAGAGGCAGTTGACAGATTTATGCCTAGGACAACACAACTGCAGGAGCGCAAAAGAAGAAGAGAAGATGATCGTAAACTTGGAACTTTTCTTGAAACAAACTCAGGTAGTAATGAGGTTATGATTGGACCTCTGTTACCAGACATGTCTAAAGTGGATATGCACGATGACTCATTGAATACAACTGCGAATTTAATTCGGAATAAACTTAAAGAGGTAAGGTTATTTTTAAAAACTGTTCTAAGAGACGATTTGGTTATAGGACTAAATGGGGAATTATTTGTGGGAACAATAGTATTGTAATTTTTTTCACTTTTTAGTTTTTTGATGTGTTTTTCTATAGTTCTCTGTTGAAATAACTGAATTTGGCTAACATTTTATTTGCTTTGAACTGTTAATACTTGCTTTAAACAATGAACAGACATTTTATATCACTGTAGATACAAAATATTAAAGCAGTGGTTTCAGCTAATTAAATCAATCTGTGAGAGTGGTGCCCAGGCCTGCCATTTTTGTTAAAAGCTCCCCAAGTAGTTCTAATATGAGCCAAAGTTGAGAAGGAAAATTCCATTTCTCTCAGATTTAGAGTTATTACAGTTTATATCAAAGTAAAATGCTTAATTTGCTTTTGTGATAAAGAGCAATAGAAGGTGAGATTTCTAAAAATTGGGCCTCTAGGTATGCATTTCAAATATAGACTTTATTTTATTTTATTTTATTTATTTATTTATTTATTTATTTATTTATTTATTTATTGGAGACAGAGTCTCACTCTGTCGCTCAGGATCTACGGTCACTGCAAGCTCTGCCTCCTGGGTTCACACCATTCTCCTGCCTCAGCCTCCCAAGTAGCTGGGACTACAGGTGCCCGCCGCCATGCCAGGGCAAGTGTTTTGTATTTTTTAGTAGAGACGAGGTTTCACCATATTATCCAGGATGGTCTCGATCTCCTGATCTCGTGATCCACCCGCTTCAGCCTCCCAAAGTGCTGGGATTACAGGGATTACAGGCATAAGCCACCGCGCCCGGCCTCAAATGTAGACTTCTTAAATGATCAGGATCAGATTGTGCTGCCTAGGTAGTCTTTTTTTTTTATGTCATTTATATAATCATCTTCCATTTCCTAAGCACAAATAAAGTTAACATCTGAGTTAGCTTTCGAAAGACACCTTTTTGTGGGATGGGGTAGGGGCTACTGTTACAAATCATAAACTGAGGGTTATGACATTCTCTTATACTTACTCCAAGATGCAGAAAGTGCTTTTCACATGGTTTTACTCGTATTTTACAATGTGATTAAGGGAGGCTCAGGTAGCTTAATTTCTTATATGTACATTTTTTACCTGAAAACATCTGATTAAAGAGGCATTATTTATTAATAATTAAAATCCATGGGCACAGTTTTGAAGCCGCCTTTAGTTTTTCAGTTTAGGCTGGGGACAGTGGCTCACACCAATAATCTCAGCACTTTGGGAGGCTGAGGTGGGAGGCTGAGGTGAGCAGACTGCTTGAGCCCAGGAGTCTGAGAGCAGCCTGACCAATGTGATGAAACCCCATCTTTACCATAAATATACAAAAATTAGCCAGGCGTGGTGGTGCACTCTTGTAACTACTTGGGAAGCTAAGGTGGAAGGATCACTTGAATCTGGGAGGCGGAGGTTGCAGTGAGCCAGGATCATGCCACTGCACTCCAGCCTGGGTGACAGTGTGAGACCCTGTCTCAAAAAAAAAAAAAAAAAAAAAAAAGGTTTTCAGTTTGTGCTTCCACCCTTCCTTCCTTCCTTCAGTTGCAGCTGAACTGAGGCATAGACATAGATACGCAGCTGTCTCAGCCAGAGCTGATTACATTTTAAAGAAAAACATGTGAAGTCCAAATTCTAGGTCCAGAAATAGTAGAACAAAAAAAAAAAAATGAAGACACTTTCTTTGCTTTGGCTTATTGTACACTCTCTCTGATAGTGTGTTTGCCTTTCCTTTTTCTCCTAGGAAATTGAGGATTATACTGCTTCCTGCTCATTTCTCCAAATGTTTTCATCCCCCCAAATCTATCAAACATTATCAGTGTTTCAAGAATGCAAAACCAGGATATCTATCTGAATCTGTAATATAACAAGTGACTTTAGATCTATAAAGGAATGTTAAAGTGGAGCATATGTTCACTTTTCTTCCTCCAAATTTTTTTTCTTTTTAAGTAGCTTTAGAAATTTTACTCTCGGCCGGGCGCGGTGGCTCAAGCCTGTAATCCCAGCACTTTGGGAGGCCGAGACGGGCGGATCACGAGGTCAGGAGATCGAGACCATCCTGGCTAACCCGGTGAAACCCCGTCTCTAGTAAAAAATACAAAAAAATAGCTGGGCGAGGTGGCGGGCGCCTGTAGTCCCAGCTACTCGGGAGGCTGAGGCAGGAGAATGGCGTAAACCCGGGAGGCGGAGCTTGCAGTGAGCCGAGATCCGGCCACTGCACTCCAGTCTCGGCGACAGAGCAAGACTCCGTCTCAAAAAAAGAAAAAAAAAAAAAAAAAAGAAATTTTACTCTTATCAGTGTTTGAACAGAAAACTTCACTCTGTGCCTAGGTCATAGGCTGGACCTTGAACTTAAACCAACTCTGCCTCAAAAGCCACATCAAGGATTGAACTATTGGATGTAGTCTTACCTCTTCTAATAGCTTTACTCCTGTGCTATAGAAACTAAATTTTAATGGTTCTTTTTTTTTAATTAGGTAATTTCATCTGTGCCAAAGCGTCCAGAGGACAAGCCGGAAGATGTACATACAAGTCATCCATTAAAACAAAGAAGAAGAATATAGAGTGCCAGCAGCAAATTAGTACTTCCTGAAAAGAACATTTATTATTTATTTTTAGCCTGTCATTTTAATTCTTCTAGAGATTTTACTGCTGGTATTTTTTAATGCACTCCTCTTTGTAATTTCATTCAAGCTATTTATCTAAAGTCATTTCTTTCTTTCTTTTTTTTTTGGGAGATGGAGTCTTGCTCTTTTGCCCAGGCTGGAATGCAATGGCATGATCTCAGCTCGCCGCAACCTCCACCTCCCGGGTCCAAGCAATTCTCCTGCCTCAGCCTCCTGAGTAGCTGGGATTACAGGCGTACACCACCATTCCTGGCCAAGTTTTGTGCTTTTTTAGTAGAAATGGGGTTTCACCATATTGGTCAGGCTGGTCTCGAACTCCTGACCTCGTGATCCTCCCACCTCGGCCTCCCAAAGTGCTGGGATTACAGGCATGAGCCACCATGCCTGGCCCTTTTCTTTTTTTTTCGACCCATACTTAATGTTGCAGAAACTATTCTTGTCATAACATTACCTCTCATGTACAGTAATTATATGTAAATTAATTGAAGCAAATATGGAAACTACAATAACGATAGGCAACCAGCATCTGTTTCTGATTATAATAAAAGTATTGAATGAGCCATTGAAACACTAGAAGTCAGGGTGTTTCCGAATGCCAGGATTTCAAAATCAAGACAATTCTGTGAGGTAAAAAGTAGATTAACTATTAGAACAAAGCTGAAATTAGAATCTTATATGCTTTAATTAACTTTTAAGAAGAATTTGCTTGACCTGTGGCAATCCAAAAATAAATCAGTATTTATAAATTCTAGACTTCTGTTACTGCTTCTGGCATATCCACACTTTTTTCTGTCAGTGGGTCACATAATTGGAAATTTCAGTACATCTAGGCTGTCTCCATTTTCTTTTTCTTTTTAGTAGAGACAGGGTCTCATTGTGTTGCCCAGGCAGGTATTGAACTCCTGGGCTCAAGTGATCCACTCACCTTGGCCTCCCAAAGTACTAGGATTACAGGTGTGACCCACTACACCTGGCCATTTTCTTTACCGGTAAAAATAACTTGAGAAGGTCCATACCATGGCATGTTGTTTTCATTTCTCCCTATCTTTAATGGCCTCTTGCCTAGTAGATTGAATTTGAACATACCAGTTAATAAGGTTCCGTTTCAGCTATGATTTACTTGTAGCAGGACAAGCGCAGACAAAACCCCTTAGACACCGGGTTATAGAAGGAAGAGGCTTTATTTGGCCGGGAGTGTTGGCAGACTTGCGTCTCAAGAGCCGAGCTGCCTGAAGAAAAAGTTCTGGCCCTTTTAAGGGCTTACAACTCTAAGGGGGTCCACGTGAAAGGATCATGATAGATTGAGCAAGTGATCTATAGGTAACACATGTGGTTAGAATTGGGGGATTAATCTTTAACCTCAGGCCTGGTCAGTGGCGTAGGTTGGTTTTGCTACTGACTTCATTCGTGTTGTTTTTCAGCTTTTACTTCCTCCTTTTCTTCAGAGACAGGAGACTGTAAGAGAAATGGCCTCTCCTCATTCCCCTCTTTGAGAACCTCACTCACTAGTGGGAGTTCTCACTCTCCTCTTCACTACCCAGGTCCTCCTGTGAGACAGATCGATAGTGATCCATGTAATACACTTGTGCTGAAGTTTTCTGATGAATCAAGGTAGTAACAACTTCTTAGTAGTTAGAGAAATATGACTAACAATCAAGGGAGCAATAGGCAGGTTCCTATCACTACTGCTATACCTATTATAAGAGTTTTAAATCTCCTAGAGCTGGAAACCACTTTCCAAACAGGGATCCAGGATCAAACCCATGCCAAACCTGCACAGGCACATGTGCCAGCTTTGTCATGTCTCTAACTATATCTTCAACTACTTGTCCTTGATCATCTATTTGCAGATAGCAATTGGTCAATGAATTTTCCACAGACGACTCCTTCAGCTGCCAGCAAATAGTCTAAGGCCAATCTACTCTGATAGATGGCATTTCTCATTTGGGTTTCCTGCCAGGCTAAGAGTCAAAGCTCTGCCAGTTCCATTAGTGATTATTTCTAAGACGGCATGTAACCGTAAGGTCCAGTTGAGCGGCCGGGCGTGGTGGCTCAAGCCTGTAATCCCAGCACTTTGGGAGGCCGAGACGGGCGGATCGCGAGGTCAGGAGATCGAGACCATCCTGGCTAACACGGTGAAACCCCGACTCTACTAAAAAAAAAACAAAAAACTAGCCGGGCGAGGTGGCGGGCGCCTGTAGTCCCAGCTACTCGTGAGGCTGAGGCAGGAGAATGGCATAAACCCAGGAGGCAGAGCTTGCAGTGAGCTGAGATCCAGCCACTGCACTCCAGCCTGGGCGACAGAGCAAGACTCCGTCTCAAGAAAAAAAAAAAAAGATCCAGTTGAGCATGTAGATGGGCGTTTGGTATCCCCACGAGGTGTCTTGCACCCACGTGGCAGGCCTGTAGTACTATGTGAGCCACTCATCTTTCCAATTTCCTATAGCTGTGCTCCTTTTTTTCAGGAGGCATAGACAGGGAAACCTAGGAGCTCACCTGTTTTTACGGGCAGTAGGAGAAAGGATGGCTTAATGGTGCCAATGACACAACTCCCTGTCCATTGGTCAGGTTATTTGGTGTAGGCTCTATGCCCACATATCCAATACAGTCCAGTGGGAGCCATCCAGTCCCGATGAAATTCTGGATGGGCCCGAACAGCAACTTAGGAAACTTACTGAATGGGTTATTTTCAGTATGGTTAGCCCCCAACAGGTGACTGTCCCTGTTGTGCTGTTACACAGCTTCTGTCCTAGACAATTGAGCCTTCTTACAGGGATGGTGAAGTCTTTCCCTTCTCTAGCTATACAGTATTGTCCAATAATCAAGGTTTTCAAGACCCAGAAGTTGCTAGTTTGGGCCTCCTGGACTAGGACTATGTCAGGAACTGGATCAGTAGGCACCAATTCTCAGGCTTCCCAAGGCCATCGGTTTCACAAGTGGTTCCCCCACATATAGCTATGAAGTAACATTGAGGGAATGAGCTACATTTTCTACTAACTGGAGAAACAAGTTATTTGACTTTTTTTGTGGAGGCTCTGGTGCTGGCAGATTCAGCTCATCAGAAAAGGTCTGAAACACTGGTTTGGGAGGGCACCTGTGGACTTCCCCTTGGACTAAAATATTTACTCGGGGATCCAGTCCAGTTCCATTGATTCCTAGAGTTACATACTCTCCTGTTTTCCACGGGGGATCAAGGGGATTGGTAATTAGCAGTTTATCTTTTTTTTTTTTTTTTGAGATAGAGTCTCACTCTGTTGCCCAGGCTGGAGTGCAGTGGCGCAATCTTGGCTCACTGCAAGCTCTGCCTCTTGGGTTCACGCCATTCTCCTGCCTCAGCCTCCCAAGTAGCTGGGACTACAGGCTCCTGCCAACATGCCCGGCTAATTTTTTGTATTTTTAGTAGAGACAGGGTTTCACCATGTTAGCCAGGATGGTCTTGATCTCCCAACCTCGTGATCCGCCTGTCTCGGCCTCCCAAAGTGCTGGGATTACAGGCATGAGCCACCGCGCCCGGCCGGTAATTAGTAGTTCTAATGGGTTACAGTGACCTCTAGTGCAGGAAGTTATTCTTTCCTTTTTGAAGGCGGACAGGGTCCTCATCTTTTTTACAGGTGGCCTAAATGACACAGGACCAGTAACTACATTCATCACTACACAGTCCTAATTCATGACAAACAAACTTATTTTCTACTATATAGCCCCTTTCCCAATCTAGAGAGCCACATCTTTTTCCATTTCCATACAGGTCACTGTTGATTGCTGTACAGGCGTCAAGTTCTAAGATAATTTGTTTGGGGACTCCTTTTTCTTCTGTTCTAGTTATTACTTTACTTGTATCAGCTTTTCCCCAGCTGCCAGTCTTCAATCTTATTTCAAAAACGGTAGTCATAGGGGGCTCAGATGGGTTATAGCACACATCAGGCTGGTCACTTCCTGGGCTACATACCTTGTATAGAGTAGCATTATACAAACAATTTCCTTTTAGAGTCCCGATACACTCATAATAACTATAAAATAATAGGACTGCAGCAACCTTTTGTCCTACCTCAGTGACTTGATGTATACACCGGGAACAATCCTCAGTCTGAGGAAGGTCAGTTGAAGTCCTTACTGTACAAGTCCAAAATTTAAGGAAAATGAGTCCCATGATGAATTTCCTCATGCTTCAGCTGTGTGTGGACCAGTCAGCTTCTGGTTTTGACTGGATTAGGGCTTGTTGTCCTCTTCAGAGTCACTTTGCAGGGGTTGTCTGGGCTTAGTCTCGCCTCCCATGTCTCAGGTGCTGCAAGTTTTACACGGCTGTGGTGGATCCAGGCGGGGATTCCCTCTACCTTTATGACTGTGGGAGTGGTCAAGATGATGGTCTGGGGTCCTTTCCACTGTGGTCGCAAGGGGGCTACATTCCAATCCTTGATCCACACCATATCACCTGGGGAGAAATGGTGAACTGGGGAGAATAAGCTGACAGGGCACCTCTCATTTACCCAGGCTGAAATTATGTAATTTTCCCTTTAGGGAAAACAGGCTTTAGCCTGTTGCTGTCGTTGTAACTCAATTTCACCTAGCTCTGGAGGAGGGCCTGGGAATTTCCGCAGTATGGGAGGAGGCCTATGATATAATGTCTCATAAGGGGAATACCTTGTTTTTTTTTTTAGAAGGGGTACATCTAATCTTAAACAATACCATAGGGAGAGCTTGTACTCACTTTAATCCTGTTTCTTTACACACTTTCCCTAAACTATTTTTGATAGTCCGATTTATCCGCTCCACCTTTCCGGAACTCTGTGGTCGGTAAGCAGCATGTAGTTTCCATATGATCCCCAATACTTTTGCTGTCTTCTGTACCAAATCAGCCACAAACGCCGGCCCATTGTCCGAGCTGTCCAAACCTAGGGATGAGATCTCGGAGAAGCACACGGGTTACTTCACGAGATTTCTCAGTCCATGTTGGATAGGCCTCCACCCACCCAGAGTATGTGCACACTAGAACTAGCAAATACTTGTTACTTCCACATTTGGGCATCTCGGTGAAGTGTACTTGGAGATCTTCGAAGGGGGCTGCTCCGTAAGCTTGTATGCCGGGCGGGACGGTTGGACCTTGCCTAGCATTGTGCTGTCGGCAGGTGGCACACTGCTGCATCACTGTTTTGGCAGGGGCTGACAGATGCCAGAGATGTAGAAGTACCGGTTTAACAACTTTTCAAGTGACTCTTGGCCTAGGTGGGTAGTCTTGTGTACAGCCAGTACGACTGCGGCTCCTAGCAACTGCGGCACGGCTATTCTTCTGTCCCATAACCAGATCCATCCCTCTTCTATCGCCTGCCCTCCGTCTGCCTGGAGAAAGTCCTTCTCTTTAGAATGAGTAGATACAAGGTCAGGTGCCTAAGGGAGAAGAGGGGCTGTGACTGCTGCCTGGTAGGGGGTGGATGCTGCTTTTAGAGCCTCTGAGTCAGCTCAGGAGTTCCCCAAGGCAATCAAGGTGGAAGCTCACTGGTGTCCTCTGCAGTGCATGACTGCCACCTTTTGGGGCTTCCACACTGCCTCTAATAATTGCAGGATCTCTTGCTGATACTTTATGTCTTTTTGCCCAGAGTTCAACAGGCCTTTTCCTTGTACAATGCCCCATGCACTTGGAGAGTTAAAAAGGCATACCGAGAGTCAGTGTAATGTTTATAGTCTTACCTTCACTTAGCTCTAAGGCCTGAATTAAAGCAATGAGTTTGGCCTTCTGGGCTGAAGTGCCCTGGGGCAATGATTTGACGTCAATGACAGCGTCCAGGGTTACCACTGTATATCCCACACACACCTCTCCTTGTGGGTTGACGAAGCTGCTCCTGCCACATACAGCTCCCAGTCTACTGATGCCCAAGCATGATCTCGGAGGCCAAGCCTGCTAAAATAACCTGAGTCCAACACCTACCTCTACACAGTTATGTTCAGCTGGGCTCTCTGATACTGGGAGCAAGGTGGTGGGGTTCAGGGTGTTGCAAACTTCAATGGTGGGGATTCTCACAGAGCAAGCTTTGGTACCTAGTTAGCCTAGCATTCATTAGCCAATTATGTCCTTTGGTATTCATTAAAATCACCACAGCACGGGGGGCCTTTATGTTCAGGTTTTGCCCAAGAGTTAGTTTATCCACTTCTTGTGCTAGCAGGGCAGTTGCTGTCAAGGCCCTCAAACGAGGGGCCAACCCTTAGAAACCCCGTCTAGTTGTTTAGAGAGGTAGGCCACCAACCTTGGCCAGGGCCTCACAGTCTGGGTCAAAACTCCAACTGCTATTTTTTCTCTCTCTGACACATACAGTGTAAAAGGCTTTGTCAGGTCAGGCAGCCCCAGGGCTGGGGCCAACATGAGTTTCTCTTTTAACTCATGAAAAGCTCGTTGCTGTTGGGACCCCCATTCAAAAGGTTCCTTATTTCCTGCTTTGTGACTCCATACAGGGGCTTAGCCAATACTGCAAAGTTTGGGATCCACAACCTCCAGAACCCCACAGCTCCTAAGAATTCTCTCACCTGCCTTCTGGTCTCAGGCGCCAGTAGGTTGCAGATGACTTGCTGTCTTTCTGATCCCAGGCTGCGGTCTCCCTGTCGGATAGTAAATTCCAGGTAATGTACCTGCTGTTGGCAGATCTGAGCTCTTTTCTTGGACACCTTATACCCACAGTCCTTCAAGTGCCGGAGCAGGGTATCCGTTCCCTTGGCGCACCCGACTGCCATGGGGTGTCCCAGCAGGAGGTTGTTGACACACTGGAGCAACTCACAGCCTAGGTCTCTGGCGGGAAACTTCTGGAGGTCTCGAGCCAATGCCTCCCCGAAGATGGTGGGGGAGTTCTTGAACCCTTGGGGAAGCCGGGTCTAAGTGTACTGAGTGGTGACACCTGGCCCGAGATCCTCCCACAGAAAGGCAAACAGTTTTCGGCTCTCAGGGGCTAGCCTGATGCTAAAGAAAGGGTCTTTTAGGGCCAAGCAGGTGAACCAGCTGTCCTCAGCTGGCAGCAACCCAAACAATGTGTACGGGTTAGGTACCGTTGGGTGCAAAGTCACCGTAGCTTGGTTGATCAAGGCAAGTCCTGTACCGGCCTGTAGTCCTTGGTCCCTAGCTTGGGAATAGGCAGGAGGGGAGTGTTCCATGGAGATAAAGGACTATTAATTTTAAGAAGAGTCTCTATTCCTCTTCCCGAGGAACTATAAGGGCCATGATGACTCTCATTCCAGGTAACTTTAGCTGTAAAGAGCCGTGCTTTGTGAAAGAGATAGTGGCTCTCAACTTGCTAAGTACATCCCTTCCTAGTAAAGGCAAGGGTCAGTCAGGCAGATACAGGAACATGGTGAATACCTCCCACTGTGCAGGTCCAGGGCAAATGGAAAGCTTGCTTTGCTGAAACCCCTGTGGCTCCAATTATATCAATAGGCATTTTGGATAAGGGGGCGACCTGGGTGGTTACTGCTGAATGTTCAGCACCAGTGTCGATAAGAAAATCAATATTCTTGCCCCCGATTGTCATCTTTGACCATGGGCTCTTTGGGGGCACATGAGCCCAGTCCCCCTCAGTCCAGAAACCCTTCTGCCAGATTAAACAAGGCCCCTTCGTCCTTGTCTGATGCCTCCGGCTCACAGCCACTTTGTTTCCGGCCGAGACCAGCTGGGTCATAGACACGCTAACCCAGCGGAGTTATGTGTCCCTTTTCTAACTGTTCATTAATGAAGTCCTCTAAAGCCTCCAGTTTCTCTTTACTTAGCTCATCGTTCTATCCAAATTGGCTTATCTGTTAACCATTTTTAAGATATAGCTTCTGGAGGCTTAACACTGGGCACCATTAAAAATGATATCCTAAGCCTTGGGGGGAACTTTGTCTTTCCGCTTGAAGAGGCTCCTTCAAACCTTGCAAATTTTTTCCTAGTCTGATACCAGGGACATACCCATTTCATGCATCATATGTTGACATTGAGGACTATATAATTGTTCTGGAATTAGAACTTGTGTTCCCCATTGTTGTAATAAATCTCTTCCCCATAAATTTATACGTACAGAAGTTATAATTGGTTGAATAGTCCCAGGTTGTCCATCGGACCTTTCACAATGCAAAATACTACTTTGTTATACTTCAGGGACTTTACCAACTCCAACTATGTTAAATTGAGCAGGTTGAATTGGCCACACAGACGGCCAGTGCTATACAGAAATGATTGAAGTGTCCGCTTCTGCATCTACCAAACCTTTAAATTTCTTTCCCTGAATAGTTATTTCACAGGTAGGACATTTATCAGTAATATGATTCACCCAATAAGCTGCTTTGCCTTGTTTATCCGTGTACGGTTCTTTTGGTCCCTGCTTTACACACTAAAGGAAGGGTATTGCTCTCCTCGAAGTGATTTTTTTTGCAAGCTCTAATGCACTCTCCTCTAAGCTGCTCTATGGCATCACCCTGCAAAACCACTTGTGCATCTAAACCAGCCCAGCCGCCAACCCCCAAAAGTTGGTCTGCAGTTATAACAAATCCTCCTGTTTGTTTAATTTCACTTTTCCCCATTTTCACATACCACACAATCAGGAGCTGTGCTATACACTCTCCTGGCTCTGCTTTCCAGGGAACAGAAGTAGATATAACAATTTGAATTTCCTCATTGTAATCTGAATCAATGACTCCTGTATGTTATTTGTACTCCTTTTAAACTTAAACTAGACCTTCCTAGAAGAAATCCTGTCGTCCCTGCTGGCAAGGGTCCACAGACTTCTATTGGGACCTTTTGCGGGGGTTCCCCAGGCAGAAGGCTCACAGCTTTTGTGCAGCATAAACCTACTGCGGCACTACTGGCTGTGGCGGGGGACACATATTGTACAGGGGTGAGGGAATGGCCTGAGCCGGAAATGCCCCAGTTTGGAATGGGGCCCAGGGTGGGCCCCACATTCCATTTCCCGAAATAGGGTTCCCGTCTTTATCAAACTTAGAGTGACACTGATTGGCCCAATGTTTTCCTTTTTTACATTTTGGACATATTTCAGGCTCAGCAGTTTTCTTTTTTCCACTATCTGGTGGCCTGACTCACTGATTTTTTCTACATTCTTTTTTAGTATGACCATGCTTCCCATAGTTAAATCAAGCTCCAGGAAATGGAGTTTCCTTTATCTGCTCTCAGTCCTGCCATTGCCTATGCCAACAAAGTAACTTTCTGCAGATTACCTCCGATACTGTCACAGGCCTTGATATTATCAACTAAATGTGCTTTCCCTCTAATAGGTTGCAGAGCAGCCTGGCAATCAGGATTAGCATTGTCAAAAGCTAATAAATGCAACACTATATCCTGAGCAGCCAAATCTGCAATCACCTTTTTAAAAGACTCCTGTAACTGAGCTATAAAATCCGTGTACAGTTCTTTTGGTCCCTGCTTTACAGCACTAAAGGAAGGGTATTGTTCTCTGCCTGAAGTGATTTTTTTCCCATGCTCTAATGCACATTCCTCTAAGCTGCTCTATGGCATCATCCTGCATAACCATTTGTGCATCTAAACCAGCCCAGCTGCCAACCCCCAAAAGTTGGTCTGCAGTTATATTAATTTGAGGTTGGGCCTGGGTGTAAGAGTACCCTGAATGGAAGCTTCATCTGCCCACTAAGTTTTAAATTATAAGAACTGAGCAGGAGTCAGACAAGCTCAAGTAAGAGCGTCCCAGTCAGTAGGAATCATCCGACTGGAAACAGCAACATTCTTTAACCGTCCCATTACAAAAGGAGAAGCTGGTCCATACTGATTAATAGCTTATTTAAATTTTTTGAGTAATTTTAAAGGAAAAGGCTCAAATGTAGCTATGATATTTCCCTGTTGATCTGGGGGGTGTATTCTAACAGGGAACTGCCAAGCCTCTAAATTACCCTCTCTTCTAGCTTGCTGGAATCCTGCCTGAATAGAACTGAGAGCAGTGCTGCTTGAACAGTCACTGGGGCGACTACTGTTCGCCCAGTGTCCTCTGGAAAAGACAGATCTGGAGAGTCAGGCCATTCTTTTTCTTCAAAATAAAGGGGGTGCAGAAGGGTAGGGATGAACCTCTTCCTCTTTTGCTGCTTTAGCTTTAGCTGGCAAACAAACCTGCTCTGTTACTTCTTTTGTTACGTCGTTATACTCTCCTCCCTCCTCATCATTAGTGTGAAAACGTTCCAAGGTGGAACGAACCAGAGCCCACACTTGTCCCACTGTTACCCTGATGCTTCCAAGCTCCCTTCTTACTCACCACGTGGATTGCTTTAAGAGTACTTGGGTGTCCTCCGGCTTAGTTCCATGTTTTCCAACTGTCGCTCTGGCGACCCTTTGACCTGGGTTCGAGCCCCACATATGGGCACCACTTGCCGAGACCAGCTCAGTTGTGGAGACCCTAACCCAGCAGTGATAGAGGAATTAAAGACACACACACAGAAATATAGAGTGAGGAGTGGGAAATCAGGGGTCTCACAGCCTTCAGAGCTGAGAGCTTTGAGCAGAGATTTACCCACATACTTATTGACAGCAAGCCAGTGATAAGCATTATTTCTATAGATTATAGATTTACTAAAAGTATTCTTTACAGGAAACAAAGGGATGGGCCGAAATAAAGGGATGGGTTCTGACTAGTTATCTGCAGCATTAACATGTCCTTAAGGCACAGATTGCTCATGCTATTGTTTGTGGTTTAAGAATGCCTTGAGCAGTTTTCCACCCTGGGTGGGCCAGGTGTTCCTTGCCCTCATTCTGGGAAACCGACAACCTTCCAGCGTGGGCATCAAGGCCATCATGAGCATGTCACAGTGCTGCAGAAATTTTGTTCATGGCCAGTTTTGGGGCCAGTTTATGGCCAGATTTGGGGGGCCTGTTCCCAACAGTTTCCCTTTCAACTGGGGGCACTTGTCCTTCCAATGTTCTCTTTCCTTACAGTAAGCACACTGGTTATGTTGCAGGCATGGATGGCCAGACGGGGTCTTTTTCTCGAGGCCCCCTCTCTCTGGCCCCTTTGGGGGGATCCCTCTAATAGCTGCAGCTAGCAGGGCAGCATTTCACTGGGTTTGGCGTTTGCTATCTCTGCGGTCATCTCTATTCACAAACACCTGGTTGGCTATCTCCAGTAACTGTGAAGTGTATTCACACCTGCAAACCCAGCCTGTTTCTGTAGTTTTCTTCTAAAGTCTTCTGCACTTTGACTAACTAAAGCCATGTTAATCATGTGCTGATTTTCAGGGCTATCAGGATCAAAGGGAGTATACATATGATAGACCTCACATAGTGTCTCATAGAATTGTGCCGGGCTCTCATCCTTTCCTTGAATGTTCTCAGAGACTTTGTTAACATTTGTGGCCTTCGAGCTCCCTTCTTTAACCCTTCCAGAAGGGCTTCCCTGTACCAGTTTAGCCTTTGCATACCCTGTCTTTCATTTGGGTCCCACTGGGGGTCTGTTCCTGCTAATTGGATCCTCACATATTCTCGGGGGTTTTGGTAATCAGCTGGAACATGTTCTTCCAGCCACTTAGTTGCTGCTTGGAGCACTCTCCTCCTTTCATCTGTGTTAAAGAGGAACATGAGCAACTGGTGGCAATCAGCCCAGGTGGGGTTGTGGGTCTGGATAATAGTTTGGAGCAAATCAATTACATCTTGTGGCTTTTCGGTATAGGATGGGGTGTTGTTCTTCCAGTTGAGGAGATTGGCAGAGGTGAAGGGCTGGTACACAAAAACATTTCTCTCTACCATCTGCCCATTCTCATCTACCCCAGTATACACTGCTCTCTCAGGGGCATTTGTATCCCGGTTTTAGGTTGCAAATGAGCTGCCAAGGGAGGGGTCTTTCCCGAAACTTCACATCCTTTCTTTTTGCCTCTGGGTGGCCTAGGGGTACGTAGGCCTGTGGAAGCTTGGGCGCGGTGGACTCAGGAGTGGGAGGCCTTCCTTATTGGTGAAAGCAGGGGGAGGGGCACTGGTGCCGTTTCTTGCCATGAATCCTCTGATGTTGGGTCGGACAGGGTTTTAGGAGCAGATTTCCCTCTGCAGGTTTAGCGGGATTCTTCCTTGACTGTCCCTTTGCCACTAGTATGGCCAATGCCTGTCCTAGCAGCACTAGGACTGCTGCTGCCTGTCCTCTTAACCACTGTGGGGGGGGTCTAAAATCAGCTGTAACCAAGTGTCTATGTAAGGAAACTGGTCTGGGTGTCCTGGCTTACCAGTTATCTTGTGCCATACCTTTGAAACAAGGGACCTGTCTAGGCTTCCTTCTGATGGCCAACCCACTTCTAATGCTGGCCAATCTATCTGGCACAAGGTTCTAAGTTTTCCTGGGGTCATAGTAACCCCATAATCTCCATTAAATCCTTTTTTGAAATTCTTTAACATAGTTCCTGATGGAGTGGGCTTACTTTATCTCTCACCCAACTCCCCACCCTCCCCCAGACAAAAACAATGCTCATGCCACAAGAAGGGAAAGGGTAAAGGGGTTACTCACTTGCCTTGCCTGTCACTGGCTGCTTCCCTTGCGGGAATCTTAGATCCTCTTAGCTTAGGCAGGCTGGTACCAGATGCCAGCATGAACTGCCACTTAGCCATTTGAGGTATCCTACTGAACTGCAGTTTGGGGCTCAACACTCACTTTGGACGGTGACCGCTGTCCATCCAGTGCCTGTCTGAAACACAAGCATTCACTCATTGTCACTCCCCCCTTTTTTTTTTTCCAAACAAGCCAAGCCAAATCAAAATCAAAACAGACCAAAGTGCCGATAAGGGCACACTGTGGGTGATCAGGCCACTCTTCCACTCAAATGGAGTGGGCAAGTTCCCAGGACCAGTCCTACTGTATTCCAGATGTCCAGACTCCAAGCGCCAGTTCCTTCCCGTTGTTCAGCCGCTGCATTGATCCTCCGCGGGGTCTTGGCATGCACCACTCTGACTGGGCGTTCCACCGGAGCAAATGCCTACCCGGGAGCGCTCTCAGGATTCGCGTTGCCTAAGCTAGCCAGAGTCCCCACAGGGATGCTCTGCCGGGCAGGCCTAAGCCGCCTAAGGGGCTGCCTCGACCATCCGTTAATCACCTTGATTCCTGGTCAGGGAACCAAGAAATGTAGCAGGACTAGCCGCAGACAAAACACCTCAGACACCGGGTTATAGAAGGAAGAGACTTTATTTGGCCAGAAGCCTCAGCAGACTTGCATCTCAAGAACCGAGCTCCCTGAAGAAAAAGTTCCTGGCCCTTTTAAGGGCTTACAACTCTAAGGGGGTCCACGTGGAAGGGTCGTGATAGATTGAGCAAGTGATCCATAGGTAACACGTGTGGTTAGAGTGGGGGCATTAATCTTTAACCTCAGGCCTGGTCAGTGGCGTCCGTTGGTCTTGCCACTGACTTCATTCCTGTTGTTTTTCAGCTTTAATTCCTCCTTCTCTTCAGAGACAGGAGACTGTAAAAGAAATGGCTTCTTTCCTCATACTGATCCAAATTAACTAGGATGGCTCCAAGTGGTAGATGGTACTAACAGCAAGCTGCAGATAAGGAGGGTAGGCCCTGCTTCCATGTGAGGTAATTAGATAGTTTTTGCTGAAATCTCAGGTAAAGGACATATCAGAGACCTAAGCACAGAATTGGAAGGAGCAAATTGCTGTCTGGTTCAGGCTTCTCAGACTATAAATAAGTTGCTAAGACCTCTACCTCAGGATCTTGTTAAAATGCAGATTCTGGTAGTGGTGGCCCGGGGCTGTGGGGAGGGAAAATGAGGAGTTAACTATTTAATGGGTACAGAATTTCAGTTTTGGAAGATGAAAGGGGTTCTAGAGATTTGTTGCATGACAAAAGTGACCTGACAGTTAAAGAGAGGAGCTGCTAAATGGGTCATCTGTTTCTGAATGGGTTCCTGATAGTCCTGTGACCATGTTAAAATGTGGGGTAGTGGGAATAAACTACAGGGGTCCAAATTAAAGAGATGAGTTGAGGTGGATAAGGATAGCTTAATAACATGCAAGCTAATTTACAAAATTTCCATATAGGTTATTATTTTGGGCACAGGGTCTCACGCCTGTAATCTCAACACTTTGGGAGGGCAAGGTGGGAGGTGAGGAGTTGGAGACCAGCCTGGCCAACATGACAAAACTCCATCTCTACAAAAAATACAAAAAGGGCCGGGCGCGGTGGCTCACGCCTGTAATCCAACATGACAAAACTCCATCTCTACAAAAAATACAAAAAGGGCCGGGCACGGTGGCTCACGCCTGTAATCCCAGCACTTTGGGAGGCCGAGGCGGGCGGATCACAAGGTCAGGAGATCGAGACCACGGTGAAACCCCGTCTCTACTAAAAATACAAAAAATTAGCCGGGCGCGGTTGTGGGCGCCTGTAGTCCCAGCTACTCGGGAGGCTGAGGCAGGAGAATGGCGTGAACCCGGGAGGCGGAGCTTGCAGTGAGCCGAGATCGCGCCACTGCACTCCAGCCTGGGCAACAGAGCGAGACTCCGTCTCAAAAAAAAACAAAAACAAAAACAAAAACAAAAACAAACCAAAAAGTAGCCAGGCGTGGTGGCAAATGCCTGTAATCCCAGCTACTCGGGAGGCTGAGGCATGAGAATTGCTTGAACCCGGGAGGCAGAGGTCGCAGTGAGTTGAGATCATGCCACTGCACTTCAGTCTGGGCAACAGAGGGAGACTTTGTCTCAAAAAAAAAAAGTGTTTTTGTATACCATGTTTGAAATGCATAGTTGATAAAGGAAGAATATGTAAGGCAATTTTATGAGCCAAATCAATTATTAGACAGATACTTCCAGCTCAGAAAACTTTTGTCAGATGCATACATGAAAAACCTTCATAAGCACAAAGTACTCTATGTCTCCAAAATTTTAAAAACATTGACAGCAATTGGGTTGAAAGAGATCAAATGTTCTAGCGTTTGTGGTGTACTTGCTGAAACTCTATTCAGTGTTCAGTGTTCTATCCCCTAAGCAAGCCAATATACCCCAGATTTGGTTTGGGAAATACACCATACTTACAGGAAACAGGAATTGTGTATTGCTAACGGGGTTAAAAGCTCAATGAAAGTCTTGAGGCCGGGCGCGGTGGCTCAAGCCTGTAATCCCAGCACTTTGGGAGGCCGAGACGGGCGGATCACGAGGTCAGGAGATCAAGACCATCCTGGGTAACACAGTGAAACCCTGTCTCTACTAAAAATACAAAAACTTAGCCGGGCGAGGTGGCAGGCGCCTGTAGTCCCAGCTAAGTAAAAAAAGAAAGTCTTGAATATAGTTACTGAAATAATCATGAATGTCTTCTTGGGGCCCAAATGCCAGGATGGGGCTGAACTCTCAACGATTGCCTTAACTACAGCAGTGGGCTGCAGCCCAACAGAGCAGAGTGTCTAGCAAGTATTACTCTCTGACCCTTTTTTTTTTTTTTTTTTTTTTTTGGAGACAGAGTCTCGCTCTGTCGCCCAGGCTGGAGTGCAGTGGCCGGATTTCAGCTCACTGCAAGCTCCGCCTCCCGGGTTCACGCCATTCTCCTGCCTCAGCCTCCCAAGTAGCTAGGAATACAGGCGCCCACCACCTCGCCCAGCTAGTTTTTTGTATTTTTTTTTTTTTTTTTGTTTTATTCACTGTTTTATTCTCAGAATATAGTGCTTGGTATGTAGAAATGTTTTTTTTTTTTTTTTTAAATTTATTTATTATTATTATACTTTAAGTTGTAGGGTACATGTGCATAACGTGCAGGTAGAGACGGGGTTTCACCGTTTTAGCCAGGATGGTCTTGATCTCCTGACCTCGTGATCCGCCCATCTCGGCCTCCCAAAGTGCTGGGATTACAGGCTTGAGCCACCGCGCCCAGCCACTTTCTGACCCTTTAACATTTTTCCTGAATCTATTTGGGCTGTTGGCATTAGTAAGTATACATTTGCTTCTGGTAAACATGGTCCAAACACCTCCAACAGAAGTCTGTCTTCTCTTACTGCTTTTTCAAAGTCTGCAAGTGATATCTTGCCATCATTGTTATAACCTTAGAGATGAAGATGTTTCTTGATAAATACTAGTTTTCAATTTTGCATGGAAAATAGCTCTCTAGACTAAAAAAAATTTACCAAATAAAAGTTCACACTTCTGTAGACACCCTACATACCTCAAAAATTGTTTATTTACAGAGGCCACTTATTTTATTTGTATTATTCTAATAGGCATACCTGAGTTACCTTAGATATACAAAATATAGCCCTGTCCCTAAAACACTTATACTCTAATTGGAGAAATAAGATAAAAATTAGAGGAAGTCCATTATTATATGGCTACTTTCTGATAAAGTAAGTACAATAGGGCAATGATTTTCAAATTAATTTTTTTGTAGAATTTGTTCCACAAAGGATCTCTTACTTGGCAGCCCATCAGATAAAAAGGGTAACAGTGAAGTTGCTCTGCTAAGGAGCAAGACACTGGAAGTTATGGAAGCAACAGTTCTGATGAAGACTTGCAGACCACTGCTGAACCTTTAAGGATGGTTGGGATAGTAGAGAGGTGTGAGGAGGAAGTGCAGAAGAGTGGCCCACCCGAATTAAGACAGCAAATGGGTATAAATTAAGACAGACCTGCCTGGAGTGAAGCATTCATGACAGGGATTATGAGAGACTAAGTATGTTGTGCAGGAGTAGGGG
Organism: Macaca nemestrina; assembly: GCF_043159975.1. Lineage (NCBI taxonomy): Eukaryota > Metazoa > Chordata > Mammalia > Primates > Cercopithecidae > Macaca > Macaca nemestrina. The sequence goes on from NC_092128.1 coordinate 72,109,780, forward strand.
GTGAGAGTAGCATGTGTAGAGATTATGAATGCCTTTAACTGCTTAATTGGATTGGTTTCAGCAGGTCCTTGTTTTTCACATCTGGGCCTAATTACATCAGGGTTCCTGAGAGTTTAATCTAGAGAAAACTTGAGTAATAGTCCGAACAAATTTACTCCGTAACATTTTATTTCAAAGGAGAGGTCCCAGTTAGACAAGAGAGAAATAAAGGGGATCTAAATCGGAAAGGAAGAAATCAAATTATTCTTGTTTGTAAATGATATAATCTTACATTTGGAAGAACCTAAAGATTACCCCAAAAAAACTATTAGAACTGACAAATTCAGCAACATTGCGGGATGCAAAATCAACATACATTTCAACATAGCAAAAATCAGTAGCATTTCTATAAGCCAACAATCTGAAAAAGAAGAAACGTAATCCCATTTACAATAACCATACATAAAATTAAATACCTAGGAATTAACCTAAGAAATGAAAGGGCTCTACAATGAAAACTATAAGGTACTAATGAAAGAAATTGAAGAAGACACCCCCAAAATGGAAACAGATTCCATGTTCATGAATTGGAAGAATCAATATTGTTAAAATGTCCATACTACCCAAAGCAATCTACAGATTTAATGCAATCTCTATCAAAATACCAATGACATTCTTCACAGAAATAGAAAAAACAATCCTAAAATTTATATGGAATCACAAAAGACCCAGAATAACCAAAGCTATCCCGAGCAAAAAGAACAAAACTGGTGGAATCACGTTACCTAACTTCAAATTACACTACAGTGCTATAGTAACCAAAACAGCATGGTACTGGCATAAAAACAGACACACAGAGCAATGGAACATAATAGAGAACTCAGAAACAAATCCATACATCTACAGTGAACTCATTTTTGGCAAAGGTGCCAAGAACATACGTTAGGGAAAAGACAGTCTCTTCAGTAAAGGGTGATGGGAAAACTGGATATCCATATGCAGAAGAATGAAACTAGACCCCTACTTCTCACCATATACAAAAATCAAGTCAAAATGGATTAAAGACATAAATGTAAAACCTCAAACTATGAAACTACTACAAGATAACAACAGAGAAACTCTGCAGGATATTGGTCTGGGCAAAGATTTCTCACAAGCACAGGCAACCAAAGCAACAGTGAACAAATTGGATCATGAAAGTTTAAAAACTTCTGCACAGCAAAAGAAACAATCAAAGTGAAGAGAAAACCCGTAGAATGGGAGATAATATTAATATTTGCAGACTATCCATCTGACAAGGAATTAATAACCAGAATATATAAGGAGTTCAAACAACTGTAAAGGAAAAAAATCTAACAATATGATTTAAAAATGGGCAGAAGTTCTGACATTTCTCAAAAGAAAATGTAGAAATGTCAAACAGGTATATGAAAAGGTACTCAACATCATTGATCATCAGAGAAATGGAAATCAAAACTACAATGAGATATCATCTCACCCCATTTAAAATGGCTTATATCGGCCGGGTGTGGGGGCTCACACCTGCAATCCTAGCACTTTGGGAGGCCAAGCACCTTGGAACACCTGAGGTCAGGAGTTCAAGACCAGCCTGACCAACATGGAAAAAACCGTCTCTACTAAAAACCCAAAATTAGCTGGGTGTGGTGGCAGGCACCTGTAATCTCAGCTACTTGTGAGGCTGAGGCAGGAGAATCACTTGAACCCGGGAGGCGGAGGTTGCGGTGAGCCGAGATCGTGCCATTGCATTCCAGTCTGGGCAACGAGAGTGAAATTCTGTCTCAAAAAAAAAGAAAAAGAAAAAAGGCTTATATCCCAAAGTCAGGCAATAACAAATGCTGCCAGGGATGTGATGAAAAGGGAACCTTCGTACACTGTAGGCAGGAATGTAAATTAGTACAACCACCATGGAGAACAGTTTGGAGGTTCCTCAAAACTGGACGTGGTGGCTCACATCTGTAGTTCCAGCAATTTAGGAGGCAGAGGCAGGAGGATTGCTTGAATCTAGGAGTTCAAGACCAGCCTGGACAACATAGTGAGACTCTGTCTCTAAAAAAATAAGTTAAAAAAAAGTAGCTGGTTATGGTGGCACACGCCTGTAGTCCCAGCTGCTCTTAAGTCTGGGGCAGGAGGATTGCTTGAGCACAGGAGGTCAAGACTGCAGTGAGCTGTGATCATGCCACTGCACTCCAACCTAGGTGACAGAGTGAGACCTTGTCTCAAAAAACTAAAAATAGAACTACCATATGATCCAGCAATCCCACTGCTTGGTATATATCTAAAAGAAAAGAAATCAGGATATTGAAAAGATAGCTGCACTCCCATGCTTATTGCAGCACCACCCATAATAGCCAAGCCACTTAGGAAGCAACCTAAGTGTCTATCAACAGGTGAATGGATAAAAAAAATGTGGCGGGGCGCAGTGGCTCACGCCTGTAATCCCAGCACTTTGGGAGGTCAAGGTGGGCAGATCACCTGAGGTCAGGAGTTTGAGACCAGTCTGGCTAACATGGCGAAACCCCGTCTCTACTAAAAATACAAAACTTAGCCGGGCATGGTGGCATGTACCTGTAATCCCAGCTACTCTCAAGGCTGAGGCAGGAGAATTGCTTGAACCCAGGAGGCGGAGGTTGCAGTGAGCCGAGATCATGCCATTGTACTCCAGCCTGGGCAACAAGAACAAAACTCCATCTCAGAAAAAAAAATGTGGTACATATACACAATGGAGTGCTATTCAGCCATAAAAAGGGATGAGATCCTGTCATTTGCAACAACATGGATGGAACTGTAGGTCATTTTGTTAAGTTAAATAAGCCAGACACAGAAAGACAAACTTCACATGTTCTCACTTATATATGGGAGTTAAAATTAAAACAATTGAACTCATGGAAATAGAGAGTAGAATGGTTACCAGAGGCTGGAAAGGGTAATAGAGGGGTGGGGGTGAGGGGGGGATGGTTAATAGGTACAAAAATGGGAAGAACGAATAGGACTAGTATTTGATAGCACAACAGGGTGACTATAGTCAACAATTATTTCATTGTACATTTAAAAATAACTGAAAGAGACAGGTGCAGTGGTTCACGCCTGTAACCCCAACAGTTTGGGAGGCCGAGACGGGCGGATCACTTGAGGTCAGAAGTTCGAGACCAGCCTGGCCACAACGGTGAAACGCCATCTCTACTAAAAATACAAAAATTAAGCTGGACACCTAATTTTTGGCACCTGTGATCCCAGCTACTAGGGAGGCTGAGGCAGGAGAATTGCTTGAACCCAGGAGGCAGAGGTTGCAGTGAGCTGAGATGGTGCCACTGCACTCCAGCCTGGGCGATGGAGTGAGACTTTTTCTCAAAAAAACCCCCCAAAACCCAAAATATTAATAATAACTAAAAGACTGTAATTGGATTATTTGTAACACAAAGGATAAATGCTTGAGGGAATGGATACCCCGTTTACCATGATGTGATTATTATGCATTACATGCCTATATTAAAGTATCTCATGCACCCCATAAATATATATATCTACTATGTACCCGCAAGAATTAAAAATTTAAAAAATATATTCATACAAAGAAAGAAGGGTATGTGTGGTACTGGGAAACATACTGTCTCTCAAGAAGAAATCTACCCTCAGCCCTAACAGGCCTAGTGAGTATATTTCCAAAAGAAGAGGATACTTTGGAGACTGCATTATCTGCATCTGAGACTCCAAAACCTCCCACCATCTGTTTCTTTCCTGAACTCCAAAGTAATACAGGTGAACCGGGCCTGGGCAGCCTTAGATTCACAAAACCTCACTGGTATCCAGCTTAGGATCAAAGAAAGAAAAGGTAGAAAACACCATGTTCACAGTAAAATAACTACCTTAGGCTTTTTTTTTTTTTTTTTTTTTTTTTTGAGACACAGTCTCGCTCTGTTGCCCAGGCTGGAGTGCAATGGCATGATCTCAGCTCACTGCAACCTCCATTTCCTGGGTTCAAGTGATTCTCCTGTCTCAGCCTCCCGAGTAGCTGGGATGACAGATGTGCACCACCACGCCTGGCTAATTTTTCTCTTTTGGATAGAGACGAGGTTTCACCATGTTGGCCAGGCCGGTCTTGAACTCCTGACCTCAAGAGATCTTCCCATCTCGGCCTCCCAAAGTGCTGGGGTGACAGGTGTGAGCCATTGCACTTGGCCAAGAATTACCTTAGGTTTTATTGAGAGATGAATTGTGCACCCCATTTTCTAGTGACCTTGGGTAAACCTTTCTGTATTTCAGTTTTCTCCTTTGCAAAATGGAGATAATAGTTTCTACTTCATAGCGATGGCAACAGTGGCCCATCTGGAGCGGCCACTACAAAGGTGTCAGCTGCAGCAGGGAGGTGTGACTGGGGCTGTGTGCTCTAGGTAGCAGGCAGGATCCCCACCCTCCTGAGCACAACTGCAGCTGCCCAAGCCACAGCTGCGGACCCAGGCATCTCTGCACTCTTGGGGGCCGGGAAGGCCCCCCTTCCCCCTCCAGGCTTGGAGGTGCCTGCTGCCACTCTCTGACCTCTCCCTTCTCCCAGCGCCTACTCCACAGGCTTGGAAGCACCTGCTGCCACTTCCTGGCCTCTCCCTGCTCCGGAACCCACTCCAATCTTAGAGCAAAGTTGAGGCTGAGCCAGGGCACTATTGCAACCTGGCCAGGTGTGCGCACACTCAGGGCAGTGCTGACACATCAGTCCCCTGCTGACTTAGCCCCCTCCGGACTTTGGGCACTGGCTAGCATTGGAGGGAGGCCAAGGGGGTGCTGAAAGCAGCTCAGCGCTGGCCTGCAGGCACTCCTTGGCCCAAACAACCTGGGTGCCATGAACAATGGCAGGAGGCAGACAGGCTCTGGGGTGGAAAGGGGTGGGTTCTCAGTTAAGAAGAGAGAAGGAGAGAAGAGCTGCGGCCCTTCAGAGAGCCCAGACCTAGGAGCTCCGCAAGCCAGGGATGCGACACCCTGCTTGGGAATCTGTAGTTCCTGGCTTCTCCAAGCTTCTGGGCACCACCACATTCGCTGGTGCCAGCCGTGGAAGCTGCTTGCGGTACACCTGGTCCAGCTGCAGCCCCACAGGGAGTTAGCGCTTGTGCTGGCACCTGGAGCTGGCCACCCCACCGCAGCCAGTGTGCCTGAGTGTGCGCAGTGGCTGGACCCCGTGATCATTCACTCACACACCACACCCTTTGCTGCTCTGTGCCTGACTCACCCTTGGCAGGCATGGGATCTAGGGTCAGTAGCACAAGCCAAGCGCAAGCCTGCCAGGCCGAGTGGATGGAATGAGTCCAGCGGGACTGAGCAAAATTTGGACAAAGGTGCCACTAGCCACAGAGGTTTCTGGCTGGCAAAGTGACACCCCAAGAATCCCATGACAGTGAGGTTGTTTTGAGAATAAAATGAGGTCACGGTCAGGCGCGGTGGCTCGCACCTGTAATCCCAACACTTTGGGAGGCCGAGGTGGGAGGATCATGAGGTCAGGAGTTCGAGACCAGCCTGGACAACATGGTGAAACCTCATCTCTACTAAAAATACAAAAATTAGCTGGGTGTGGTGGCGCATGTAATCCAAGCTACTCGGGAGACTGAGGCAGGAGAATCGCTTGAACTCAGGAAGCGGAGGCTGCAGTGAGCTGAGATTTCACCATTGCACTCCAGCCTGGGTGACAGAGCGAGACTCTGTCTCAAAAAAAATAAAAAATAAAAATAAAATAAAATGAGTTCACACATTAAAGCTCCCTGAAGGGCCCTGCATTTAGAAAGCACTTTAGAGGGGTCAACTATTTTTATTATTATGTTATTGTATTATAATGAATATGTAGATGGATTGGAGGAGTTAGGTCATAAAGGCAAAATAGAGTAGCATCCAGTTGTACATGCATTGCATCTGGTCTCCCCCTAAACTAATGAGGTTTTACTGAGTAAAATTTTAAAAATAGTAAAATAAGCATTCATTTTGTATAGTGATTCATTTAGTTGCCCAGCTATTCTATAAATATTTGTTGAGCACCGCTATCAGTCAGGCATTGTTCTAGGCAATAGTTAGGTCAGAGAACAAACAAAAACCCCTGCACTCATAAAGGCTACATTCATTATGGAAGAAAAGAAATCATTTCCTTAGCTCTATCTAACTATAATGAACTGCAGTTTTTCATTCTTACCATTTTCTTCCGTGTTATATCTACCAATTCTTTAATTCCTTCATAGTCTCTTCTTCAGATGACTGTTGGTGTAGACTGTTCTTCAACATGTCAAGTATTTGCTTTCGAGAAACGTAACCATCTCCATTTAAATAATAAACTTGGCCGGGCGCGGTGGCTCACGCCTGTAATCCCAGCACTTTGGGAGGCCGAGACGGGCGGATCACGAGGTCAGGAGATCGAGACCATCCTGGCTAACACGGTGAAACCCCGTCTCTACTAAAAAATACAAAAAACTAGCCGGGGGAGGTGGCGGGCGCCTATAGTCCCAGCTACTCGGGAGGCTGAGGCAGGAGAATGGCGTGAACCTGGGAGGCGGAGCTTGCAGTGAGCTGAGATCCGGCCACCGCACTCCAGCCTGGGTGACAGAGCGAGACTCCGTCTCAAAAAAAAAAAAAAAATAAATAAATAAATAAATAAATAATAAACTTACAGACTTTTTAAAGCATAAGAAGTTTAAAGATTTGAATAACAGCAGTTCAAGTGTCATTAGTCTTCTCTTTAGTTATTTCAATTTATGATACTAAAAGAAAAAACAATGGATATTCCACACAATGACGAGTTTAATCTATTATACGGTAGAGAGATTTTAGAATAAAGCACTCTTTATATTTTTTCTATCAGATTAAATATTCCTTGGGATGTGAAAAGAAAAATGTAATTTCTGGATTTTTATATTGCAAGTTTAAAAATGATATGAAGCTGTAATCAAGGAGCTTTGAGATGAAGTTTTTAAACCTTTGATCATGCAATACATATATATACATACATGTATATGCATGTGTGTATCTATGTCAATATTATGATTCTCTTCTTACATAGAGTGCAAAAACGACGTACACACTTCACTATATTGCTGACAAAGAACGTTTTTGGATGTATTCGGATGGTGAATCAGTAATGTCCTTGGGGTCTGTTCATCTGCACTATCCAAAATTATCAAATAACCTCTCCCTGGAGAATGCTTTCCATGACTTATAATCATGGAACTTAAGGTCATGCTTTCCATGATCTTTATAAGCACAAAGTTCACTCACTTATCCCACAAATGATCTTACTCAGGTCATTTGTGAATAAGGGAGTCCCACAGTGAAGGAGCTTTTGTGGGGTTTATAATCTAATTGAATGTTTTAGTAAAAGTAAGAATAAAACTCCAGATTATCAGATTAGTTGGGTCTTTCTGTTGAATTTCTTCAATCTATAGCATACATATGAATTTGCAATACAACCTGACTAGAAAGTAGTATTTTCTCAAAATTAACATATCTTTAAGTGTATATGAAACAGTTTTAGGAAGTGAGATTAGAGACGGAAAATTTTTTTCATAATGGGAGGCTGTTCAACCGTGTACAGCTGCATTCAGTGTCAAGACCATTTTCACCAAATATTAGCATTACCACAAGAATTTACATCCTGAAAACAACTGTTCACTCCTCAGTGAGACTTTTGTATAAAACACTGCAGTGGAAACTATATTTATTTATTTATTTATTATTTTTTGAGACAGAGTCTCACTCTGTCGCCCAGGCTGGAGTACAGTGAAGTGATCCCAGCTCACTCCAACCTCTGCCTCCTGGGTTCAAGCAATTCTCCTGCCTCAGCCTCCCCAGGAGCTGGGATTACAGGGAAGCTCAACCACGCCCAGCTACTTTTTGTATTTTCAGTAGAGAGGGGGTTTCACCATGGTGGCAGGCTGGTCTGGAATTGCTGACCTCAAGTAACCCACCCACCTTGGCCTCTCCCAAAGTGCTAGGATTACAGAAGTGAGCCACCACGACCAGCTGGAAACTATATTGAAAAGTTATCTCATCTCATGCAAAGTTAGAGTGGGAGAAAAAAAGTACAACACAGAGAAACTAAAAAATTCATAAATGTCAAAGAAAAGTCAAAGAATTTCCCCTCCATAACCCATGCACTGCCATGTGCAAAGCCTGTTTCCTGCCTCGGAGGCAGCCTTGGAAATGCAGTCTTGCCAGCTGATCAGAGTTGGCACAAGCCCTGACTCTTAGCTGTTGTTCTTAATGTGGGCCATAAGCCAAAGACCCATCCTGGTGGTGACATTTGGGCATTCCAGAACCAGTAAAGGAAATGTTTGGGGCTGGGGACTCTTCCATGACCTTACAGTTGTGCCACCCATTTCATTTGCTTTTTTTTTTAAGCTGTCATGAACTATTTTTGCAAGGTTGCTATAAAGAACACTGATTTTATATTTTTAAACATTTAAGCATTCACTAAGTACAAAATTGTCTATATATTACCAAGCCAGTAATTACATACAGAAATCTTACACTTCAGCTTTTCTTCAAAAGTTCCTTGAAGAAACACTGATAATCCTTTAACCTACTATTTTACTTTTTTGTAGTTATCATTGTCTTTGTCAAATGCAAAAAACACTGAAATAAAAAGAATGTGTAATTGTATTGTAATTTAGTGCTATTTTGTAATTCAACAGTATGTAAGTATGAATAGATAGAAAAATGTTTCTCCCAAATTGAGGGGGAAAATTTTTGGCACAGTCTCTTGAAATAATCAAAATTACAGGAAATGTGTTTTACGCTGTATTCTTGAAGAAAGAAAAGAGACATTCTCCTCCATGAGCACTGATGAGTTTCATTTGTGATGTTTTATACAGTTACTATGCGCCAAGAAGACACACAGCGGAGTTAATGGGATTATGTTTACTCTAAAAAAAAAAAAAAAGTGGCAAAAAATATGTTCTAAAGAGTTTGCACAATATCTAAAGGTAATTTACTAAAATAATACATTATTTTTAAAATTGGAAAATTTAGTATTATCCTATAAAAATAAGTTAAGATATTTACTCTTTTTGAGATGATGACTATGTTAATTATTTTGATTGTGGTGATGGTTTCATAGGTGTATACATGTGTTAAAACTTATCAAATTGTATATCTTAAAAATCTATTACTGGCTGGGTGCGGTGGTTCAGGCCTATAATCCCAGCACTTTGGGAGGCCGAGGAGGGCGGATCACCTGAGGTCAGGAGTTCAAGACCAGCCTGGCCAACATGGTGAAACCCTGTCTCTACTAAAAGTACAAAAAATTAGCTGGGCGTGGTGGCAGGCGCCTGTAATCCCAGCTACTCTGGAGGCTGAGGCAGGAGAATCACTGGAACCCGAGAGGCGGAGGTTGCGTGAGCTGAGATCGTGCCACTGCACTCCAGCCTGGTCAACAGAGACTCCATCTCAATTAAAAAAAAAAAAAAAAAAAAAAAAAAAAATCTGTTACTAAAACTAACTGGATCACATTAAGTAATTTTTTTATTTTAAAGATATGATCTTTGAGTTTTTCAATATGAGTCATTACCATTTTTTATACTAACTGATACATGTTCTTTATTTTTATGAGGAAAATGAAGCCATTTAGTAATTTACATGTCTACAGCATGCGAATCTAAAGACATCATGATTAAAAGCCACAAACTGCGTATCTTTTAAAAAAATGTTACTGATCAGGCTGGATGGGGTGGCTCACACCTGTAATTCCAGCACTTTGGGAGGCCAAGGCAGGTGTATCACTTGAGGTCAGGAGTTCAAGACCAGCCTGACCAACATGGCAAAATCCCATCTCTATTAAAAACACAAAAATTAGCTGGACATGGCCGGGCGTGGTGGCTCAAGCCTGTAATCCCAGCACTTTGGGAGGCCGAGATGGGCGGATCACGAGGTCAGGAGATTGAGACCATCCTGGCTAACACGGTGAAACCCCGTCTCTACTAAAAATACAAAAAATAGCCGGGCGAGGTGGCAGCGCCTGTAGTCCCAGCTACTCGGGAGGCTGAGGCCGGAGAATGGCGTGAACCCGGGAGACGGAGCTTGCAGTGAGCTGAGATCCGGCCACTGCACTCCAGCCTGGGCTACAGAGCGAGACTCTGTCTCAACAAAAAAAAAAAAAAAAAAAAAAAAAAATTCAGCCTGGCCATGGTGGCTTACGCCTGTAATCCCAGTACTTTGGGAGGCAGAGGTGGGCAGATCACAAGGTCAGGAGTTTGAGACCAGCCTGGCCAACATAGTGAAACCCCGTCTCTACTAAAAATACAAAAGTTAGCTGGGCGTGGTGGTGCATGCCTGTAGTCCCAGCTACTCGGGATCTGAGTAGTTTGCTATTTCAGATTGGCTCTTTTTAGTGTCTTATGACTTCTTACCCCTATTCGCCAACATGTCATCAGTCATTCCTAATACGTTGTGCAGGACCCCTCGAAATGTGTTACGATCTAGCCCAGTGTTATTAAATCTTCCATCAGCTCTTCCCACCAAGCTGTGGAAAAGTCTTCTGAGACGCTCTAGCTCACTTTTTTTGGCTGTAAAATGAAAAGGCAAATAAATACAACTTAGATTTAATCAATGAGTTATTCAGTCCAATTAAGTATATCTTACTAAGCAGCTATTTTGTTCCTATGATGCTAGGTGTTCTGATAGAAAAAAATATATACGATATGGACTAGTTACTAAAGAGCTTACACAATTAATGTGGGCCTCACTTAGAAATTTCCTGAGACGGTAGGCAGCTGCTAAATCATGTAAGATAACATTCACCACTATAGGCATGTGAAGAAAGAAAAATCAGTATGGGAAAGGAGTTGGGCCATTTTCCTGGGACAACTAGACTGTGAGCTGAGCCTTGAAGGATGCATAGTATCTATGTAGGAAGAAATGTGTTGAGGGTGTTAAAGAGGAGGAAAATTATAGGAAAAGAGGACAACATGAGTAAAAGGAAAGAGGTAGAATTTTAGGATTGAAATAGAACATGCCTTACTGGGAGCATAACGAGCATAGCAAGGAGTTGGTAAGAAGAGAATGGCAAGGTTGAAGAGGATAAGCTGATGGTGGAGGGCCTTCAATGCCTGGTCAGAGGTGTCAGAATCGGTGTCATTTTGTACCATCTGTATGAGAATTAACCCCTTCTCCACTGCCCCATGCTTGCAGTTTCCCAGAACTTGCCCCAAATCTGCTAAACCAGAATTGTTAACAGCAGGCCCAGGAATTAGCTTTTGAACAAGAGCACAACTTCTATGCCCTAGGAGTTGAGAATCTTTGGGTTAAGCCACTGAACATTTTGGAACAGGAGAGGGGCATAACAGTAAAAGTGGTTTAGGAAAATCCATTGAAGTAGGAAAGCTAGAAGCATGGAAGCCAGGCTTGGAGATAGAAAGGTGGAAATAAAGACAGAAAGCTGGGGAGGGAGCCTGAGATGCTGCAGAAACTCAGGCTTTGTGACTGATCAGATCTGCAGTGTTCAAATGGAAATTTTAAAATATGCCATACCTGGTTCTCACTCCAGACTTAGTAAAATCCTGTTTTGAACAAGTGCACAAGTGTCTGACACACTGTCAGGACTGAGAACCAACAGGTGAGACTTCGAGGGCTGGGGATACAAGACTTAGTAAGCCGCTAGGTTCCACTTCCATTTCTCATGCTAGATGCTGAGAGACTTACACAAGCCATACAGCTTCCTTACGCCTCTCTGCCCTCACCTATAGCACTTAGGTTTTGTCCTGGATGATCTCTGAGATTCCTTCAGTCTCTAAAAGCATAAAGTGTCACTGGGCACGGTGGCTCATGCCTGTAATCCCAGCACTTTGGGAGACTGAGGTGGGCAGATTACCTGAGGTCAGGAGTTTGAGACCAGCCTGACCAACATGGACAAACTCCATCTCTACTAAAAATACAAAATTAGCCACGCGTGGTGGCGCATGCCTGTAATCTCAGCTACTCAGGAGGGTGAGGCAGGAGAATTGCTTGAACTGGGGAGGCAGAGGTTGTGGTGAGCCAAGATTGCATTATTGCACTCCAGCCTGGGCAATAAGAGTGAGAGTCTGTCTGAAAAAAAAAAAAAAGATTACACTTTATGCTTTTTTTTTTTTTTTTTTTTTAAGACACAGGATCTTTCTCTGTCACCCAGGCTGGAGTGCAGTGATGCGATAATCGTTCACTGCAGTCCTGAACTCCTGGGCTCAAGAGAGCCTCCTGCCTCAGCCTCTTGAGTAGCTGGGACTATAGGTGCACACCACCATGTCTGGCTAATTTTAATTTTATAAAGTTTATTTCGATAGTTTTTGGGGTACCTGTGGTTTTTGGATACATGAATAAGTTCTTCAGTGGTGATTTCTGATATTTTGGTGCATTCATCACCTGAGCAGTGTCCATGGTACCCAGTATGTAGTCTTTTATCCCTCACCCACCTCCCACCCTTCCCACAGAGTCCCTAAAGTCCATCGTATCATTCTTATGCCTTTGCATCCTCATAGCTTAGCTCCCACTTATGAGAACATGCAATATTTGGTTTTCCATTCCTGAGTTACTTCATTTAGAATAATGGCCTCCTGCTCCACCCAAGTTGCTCCATCTAAAGGCCATTAACTTTTAAATTTTTAGTAGAGATGAAGTCTCACTATTTTGGCCAGGCTGGTCTCCAACTCCTGGGCTCATGCAGTCCTCCTGCCTTGGCCTCCGAAAGTGCTGGGATTATAGGTATGAGCCACTGTGCCAGGCCTAGCAGTAGATTCTTTCTTTCTTTTTTTTCCCTTTGAGATGGAGTCTCGCTCTGTCACCCAGGTTGGAGGGCAGTGGCACGATCTCGGCTCACTGCAACATCTGCCTCCTGCGTTCAAGCGATTCTACTACCTCAGCCTCCCGAGTAGCTGGGATTATAGGCGCCCACCACCATGCCTGGCTAATTTTTATATTTTTAGTAGAGATAGAACTTCACCATGTTGGCCTGACTGGTCTCGAACTCCTGGCCTCGTGTGATCCGCCTGCCTTAGCCTCCCAAAGGGCTAGGAGTACAGGCATGAGCTGCTGTGCCTCACCACCTGGTAGTAGATTCTTGAAACTACCTTATTAATGTTGAATCCTGATGAGGCAGTTTGTATTTTCCTAAAGATGATTATATCAATGTATCCCATTGAATATGCTCTTCTTACAATGTGACTTTGATACTCCTCTCTTAGAGAAATGGTGTCTATGTCTTCTTCTCTTAAACTAGGGGGCTTTTTGTGACTGTTTTAACCAATAGAATATAGTGAAAATGAGGCTCTGTGATTTACAAGGCTAGGTCATAAAATGGATGCAGCTGCTTTGAGCATAAAAACTTGGAAAGTCTTTTCTTGTTTGGAATGTGAAGAAAAAGGAAGCTCAGGTGTAGATGTATTATATAGAATATAGTGTATTAATGCTTGCCTGAAAGAGACCCTGCTCCACTCTGGTAGAAAGTTATTATCTGAGTGGAAATGTTAGCACCAACAGTGGTGTGGAAATATTAGCACCGATAGTGGTGTGTACATGGAAGCCCGAGAAAAGAGAGATTGGAAGAATAAGAGTCAGGAGCTTCTCTGAGAGTCAAATGTTGACAAGTCATCCAACAAAGCAATCAAAGATTTTAGATACAATCTTCAGCAAGTAGTAAGCTAACTTTTCCTGAATTTTCCCAGTGTATCTCATGTTTCATTACATCTAAAGGCCTTTCACATGTGGTCAAGAAACCATTGTAAGGCCAGGCATGGTGGTTCACGCCTGTAATCCCAGCACTCCTAGAGGCAGAGTTGCGCAGATTGCTTGAGCTAAGGAATTTGAGACCAGCCTGGGCAATATAATGAAACCCCATCTCTACAAAAAATACAAAAATTAGTTGAGTATGGTGGCGCATACCTGTAGGCCCAAGCTACTTGGGAGGCTGAGGTGAAATGATGGCTTGAGTTAGGGAGGTTGAGGCTGCAGTGTGCTGTGTTTGTACTACTACTACAGTCCAGCCTGGATGACAAAGTGAGACTCTGTCTCAAAAAGAAAAGGAGAAAAGAAACCATTGTAAATGATATTTGAGAAACCATGGGTCAGTAATGAGGATGGTGTTGAGATAATAGAAATTGACCCATTTTAGTTTGGAATAATTTTAGATTTACATAAGAGATGCAAAGGTATTACAAAGAGTTCCTATATACTCTTCATCCAGTTTCTCCCTAATGCTAATGTCTTACATAACCATGGTACATTTGTCAAAGCTAATGTATTAACATTGGTACATTACTATTAACTATAGACTTTAATTGGATTTCCACAGTTTTTACACTAACATTCTTTTTTTGATCTCAGAATTCAATCCAGGATACCATATTCGGTTGTCATGCCTTCTCCAACCTGTGATAGTTTTCAGTCTTTCCTTGCCTTTCATAAACCTGACAGTTTTGGATTTATTTTGTAGAATGGAATGGTCATCATTTTGTTTTTTTAAATATTTTTATATTTTTCTTTTTTATTTTAAAGAGATGGAGTCTTGCTGTGTGTCCCAGGCGGGAGAGCAGTGCCGTGAACTCATTGCAGCCTCAAACTCCTGGGCTCAAAATATGCTCCTGCCTCAAGGCCTCCCCAGTAGTTAGGACTACAGGTGCATGCCATCACATCTGGGTGTTTGCCTGTTTTTCTCAAGATTAGATTGTGATCATGTGTTTTGGGGAATAAAACCACAGATGCAAAGTGCTGCTCTAATCACATGTAAAGGGAACCATGATCTCAACATGACGTATCACCATGGTTGTTAAACTTGATCATTTGGTTAAGCTAGAGTCTGCCAGCTCTCTCCATGGTAGTTACTATTTTTCTCTTTCCACGATCTATTCTTTTGAAGCCGGTCACCCAAGAAGGGAATTAAGCTCCACTCCCTGGGAAGTGGTATCTATACTATTATTTAGAAATCTTCCATAAGGAAGATTTTTCTTTTCCATTTATTATTATTAATTAGTATTGTCACATGTATTTATTTTATACCACTGGTTATACACTGCTATGGTCTGTTGAGGCCCCTCCCTGGCCTCCACCAAATTCAGGTTTAAATTTTAACCCCCAAGCTAATGGTATGAGGAGGTGTAGCCTTTGGGAGGTAGCGGCAGTTAGGTCTAGTGTTCTTATAGAGACCCCAGAGGGTTAGCTAGTCTCTTCCACTGTGGTGAGGACACAGCAAGGGAGTGCCATCCATGAGCCAGAAAGCAGGCCCTTCCTTACCAGACAGCGAATCAGCCTCGACCTTGGATTTCCCAGCCTCCAGAACTGTGAGAACTACATTTCTGTTGCTTATAAACAATCCAGTCTATGGTATTTTGTTACAGAAGCCCAAATAGACTAAGATGCCTATGAACACTATGTTACTTTGTTGCTCAAGTTGTTCCGGCCTTGGCCATTGGCAGTTTTCAGGTTGGCTCCTGTATCTTTTTAAATATATCCTCATCTTTTTGCTTTTTAAACATTTCTGTGAATCAAGATGTTCAGGAAGCATTGGAAGTCTGGTCAGTACTTACAGCTCTTGACAGTTTCACTGATGGATTCTACCAGTTTCTTCAGAGCCGTCTGGTCCATGTCCAGTGTGGCTTTAGCACACTCCAGAATTTCCAGATAGCCTAGCTTCAAGCCTGGGCATCCTGAGCTATCACTGTTTCCACAGTTCACTACTCCAATCCCAACATGGAATGTGACCATGGCAACATCCCAGCAACCAAACACAGAAGGTTCTCAAGTAACTGGAAAAGTATGCAATAATGGTTGCTACCACTTCGAATATGGTAATTTCATTAAGGTTTCTGTGATCTAAAATTTTATTATTTTCTTTTTGAGACAGGGTCTTGCTCTACCACGTTGCCTAGGATGCAGTGCAGTGGCGCCATCTCAGCTCAATGCAACTTCCACCTCCTGGGGCTCAAGCAATCCTCCCACCTCAGCCTCGTGAATATGTGGGATTGCAGGCATGCACCACCACACCTGGTTTATCTTTTGCATTTTTTGTAGAGATGGGGTTTTGCCATGTTGCCCAGGCTGGTCTTGAATTCCTGGGCTCAAGCGATCCACCCACCTCCACCTCCCTAATTACTGGGATTACAGGCCTGAGGCACCATGACTGGCCTATTTTTTTTAGACAGGGTCTTGCTGTGTCACATTGCCCAAGCTAAAGTGTAGTGGCACAATCATAGCTCACTGCAACCTCGGCTTCCCAGGCTCAATCCATCCTCCACTTCAGCCACCCAAGTATGGGCTGCGGGCACAAGTCACCACACCCAGCTAATGTGATTTAAAAATTTATAGCAATTCCAACATTTTTCTTCAGGGCTAAACACCACTTAAGTGGTATTTGGTATCATTTATACTCCTTCAGCACCAACAGAACAGTTGAAAACATATTTGAACACGTAACAACTAAGTAAAATCACAAATACCTTATTCTTTAAGCTGAAGTAATTTCCCAGGCTATCAGCAGCTCCTTCAAAGGTTACAACCTTCTCCAAACTCTAACCAAGCACCCTTTTATGATATCCAAACAAACGCTTCTATCTGGGAGCTTCTAGAAAAATGTAAAAACTCACTTTTACCCCTCCAACTTTGATTGGGTTGACTGGTAGGATAACATGGTGTGATTATGCCAAAGTTGACTAAAATGTCAACTTTTCTAACTTGATTGTAAAATCCTGGTAGAGAGAACAAACACGTAATCTATGTCTGCTGGCCTTCACTGTGGTAAGGCGAGAAAATGTATTAAAGTGATTTTTACAATTTAGGGCACTAGATTTACTTTCAAATAAAATATAAAACCCAAATTTAAAATACGGCAAAGGCTGGGCGTGGTGGCCTATGCCTGTAATCGCAGCACTTTGGGAAAACGAGGTGGGAGGAATGCTTGAGCCCAGGAGTTTGAGACCAGCCTGTGCAACACAGGGAGATCCTGTCTCTACAAAAAAAAAATTAGCTAGGTGTGGCGGGGCATGCCTGTCACAGATTCCAGTCACTGGGAAGGCTGAAGTGGGAGGCTGGCTTGAGCCTGGGAAGTCAAGGATGCAGTGACCTATGATTAAATACAGTTTTGGGGAAAAAAGTTTCTCAAAACTTTTCTTAAGCAAATAGATGAGTATTCATAGACTTTAAGTTAAAAAGTGGCAATTTTAAAAAAAGTATGAACCCTGTCACTTAAGTCTGAAGAATAGCTGTTCTCACTTGGTTTCCATGAGTCCTGTCTATGGGTCTCCAAGAAATGTCAGAAAATTAAGCAATAGGTTTTTAATACATCTTGATTGAAGGAATGTCAATCTGTATTCTAGTTAAAATAAATTCAGGACACTCTAATGGTATTTAAAACATCTAACTATACTAACGACAGCTAAAGGAATCCAAACAATTACAAAGAGGTAGTACGAGTATAAAGCCAATTTTTCTATCTGGAACATCCACTGATTTACAGCAGCTATTCCAGTACCGTTATCCTAGTAACATGCCTTCTATTTGTAAAAAATTGGTGTAAAGTTTGTCAAGAAAAAGGGTAGTTTGGAAGGGAGGAAGAGATGTAATTTGCACAGGGGTAATAACTTTGGAATAAACCTAACTGATAATATTACTCTGTCAGCTAGGCGCAGTGGCTCATGCCTGTAATCCTAGTACTTTGGGAGGCGGAGGTGGGTGGGTCACTTGAGCCCAGGAGTTTGGGACCAGCCTGGGCAACATGGTGAAACCCCGTCTCTACAAAAAATAAAAAAAATTAGCCAGGCATGGTGGTGTGCGCCTGAAGTCCCAGCTACTCGGAGATTGAGGTGGGAGGATCACTTAAGCCTGGGAGTCAAGGCTACAGTGAGCTGAAATCACACCACTGCACTCCAGTCCAGGAAACAGAGACCCTGTCACACACACACACAAAATAAATAAATAAATAAAAATAAAATTACTCTGTCAAATTTTCTTTTCTTTCCATACTTTGTTAGGAGGCTGTTAAGGCTACCAACACAGGACTAGAAAAAAGTGTTGTCCAGACAGTTAACACATTCTGGAAAGAATACCGTTCTTCACCAAATCACCTTCTCCCCCAGTCTAATAAAATGAACAGTTGCTTCTAGCGGAATATAATCTTTATATAACGGACTAGTCTGTAAATCTGCAGTTCTGTGTCATAACAAAAGTGATGACCATGTGATCTGATCAACTTATCTTCTGGCATTTTCACGAACAACAATTCTAGGAAACTTTCTTTTGGATGCACAATGTCCCTTAAATTTTCTGTGTATTCAAAAGCATACAGATACCTTTTATTAGGAAATAGTATGCACCTTTGAGTATGAAATTTAAAGAAACCAAGATGTGTGTTTTTTTAATAGCTAAAAATTTAGGGATGTCTTATTTATTTCAGGCTTAACATCTAGGAGTGTTTCTTATCTGTGTAAGTTTACTTGCAGTCCAAAGGGAGCTGATAAGAACACAGCTATTTTTAAGTAAAATAGCTATTTATTCAGCCTGTTGTCATGCCAACATGTTCTGAGCATATACCACTATAATTAGCACATCCTTTGTAACAGGCAAAATTGTACATCAAGTTGTATTTCATGTTACCTGATTATATAAAAATGTAAAATGAAAATGAATTATCAGTTCCTTTTAACATTCCTAGTAAACAAGTCAGCAGTAGATATGAGGCACAAAATCTTAGTAAAATATGACACAGGGAGAGCAATAATGTAACTCTTATTTAAACTTAACTTGTCATAATTTGCTATTAATATACAAAGACAACAAACTTTTAAAACATTACATTTACTAAGATTCTGGCAATAAGACACAGCATACCAGGCTTGCCACTCAACTTGTTATTGTAAGTCTCAGCTTCAATATGAAGCCTTTTTTTTTTTTTTAAATCAAAATCCTGCTTTTTACATGCTAAATATCTTGGCAAGTAGGCCATTAAACATAGTAATGAACAGCAAGAGTGAGGAGTTAACAAAAGCTAAACATTGCAGCCTAAACAAAATTCATACAAAAAATAAACTATCACTGGTTACATAAAATTTTCCTGACTGGTTAAAACTTAGTATAAAACATGCATTTTAGAATCTTTAGCTATCAAGTTCAAAAAGTACCAGTGTCTATTTAAAATAATTCCTCTCCCAAGCCAAAGTGTAATCAAAATTAATTCAAATGACATAACACATTCTAATGCTAAAAAATTTTCATTATTACTGAAGTGGAGGTAAATCTCAGAGCTTTTGGGGCTTTCTCATGCTGCAAATGGCTGTTTCTCTGGTTCACTGAAAGCAGCATATGACAGCATCCAAGGATGACACTAAGCTCAGTAAAGGGCAAGACTGCTGGTAGCCAGCTCTGACCTCCCTGTGAAGCATGGCTACTGTGTCCAGAATATAGGATGTGTGAGGATCAAAGGCACACTATTCTGCTAGCTAAAGAGATAGCAAACCACCCCCCCAACCCTAAAAGCTCCTTCCCCAGGTAAATAAAAGTATACAAGGGGAAAAAATTAAAATACACTTATCTACAGAGTAAGGGTTTTAAAATATTTTTTTTTTTTTTTTTTTTTTGAGACGGAGTCTTGCTGTGCCCCAGGCTGGAGTGCAGTGGCGCGATCTCGGCTCACTGCAAGCTCCGCCCCGCCGGTTTCACGCCATTCTCCTGCCTCAGCCTCCCAAGTAGCTGGGACTACAGGCGCCCGCCACCTCACCCGGCTAATTTTCTTGTATTTTTAGTAGAGACGGGGTTTCACCGGGTTAGCCAGGATGGTCTCGATCTCCTGACCTCGTGATCCGCCCATCTCGGCCTCCCAAAGTGCTGGGATTACAGGCTTGAGCCACCGCGCCCGGCCGGGTTTTAAAATATTAATGTAATCCCTCCTTCAAAAATTTTAACTAGAGTCATCTGGTCATTTCTGATTACATCTTAAAGATACATCCAGATTCAATTTCTGTTGGTTTATCCTTAGACACTTCTAGTCAAAAGTATTAATTTTATTCCCAAATATCTTAACCACTAGTATGACTGCAGTGTCTTATCTCCCAGAGTTATCAAGCACTGGAAGAAAAAAAAAAAAAAGATGTTCAAGCAGCAGGCAACATTTATGGCCCTTTCACACAGTGGCATCTGAGTGGCTACTGAATAGTCCAGGAATAATTCTAAAAACAAGAAAATTCATGCATTTTAGTAAATATGTTGTAGTTTTCACAGTTGAAATTTCCTCAGACATTGCACTTTCTTTAGAAGGGAATCCTGATTTTTCTTAATGTTATGGTGAGTCAGGACTTGAACTAGCAGCCTTCTTTTTCTTCTTCTTACTGTGTTTCTTATGCTTCTTTTTCTTTTTCGTTTTTTCCTGTAAAGATAATTCCATGTTATACATTACTATATAAAAATATGCAAATTAAAAGCATCTTTACCATGCTTCTCCTAAGCTACTATATAATTCCAAACAATCCAGACAACCAAGTAAACTACTCAAAACATTTCTTGAAAAGTGTCAACAACCAGCATCATATGAGGACTAAAAGAGTTCTTGTTGATTTTCAAAAAGATAGGGAGAAACTCTTAAGTCATTAGCACATTAACGTAACTTCTAACAAAATTTCCTATAGGAAATAAATTCAATTGAATCACGCTACCAATCATTATATTTTATGCTATATAACTTCTAAAGGTAAAGTAATTGCAGTTACTGAAAAGCAGTAACCACAGAAAAACATAATTGTTTTTATAAGACAGTTTTCAGACAGAACAGAAATATTAAATTTGCTAGTTTTAAGTAAATAGGAACACAGGTATTGTGTACTGCTCAGACTGGCAGCACTAATTGAAGTTGTTGTAATTATTAAATTAAATTATTAAATTAAGATCAACTAATTAGTACAAAGTATCAATATATAGTTAAAAAGTTTATTTTGTTAAGCAAAACAGATGTCTGATTTTTAGAAGAAAATGCCACTAAAGCCTGGTAAAAGTAGTTTAACTGAGTGAACTGAAGGGAGCTGGAGTTTTGTTGAAGTCTGACTCTCCTATTTCTGTTACAGAAGGCAGAACTTTTAGAAACATAGATACTTTGGAAAGGTGGTACCAACTGCTGCTAGTGTACTGATATTCAAGAGAAGAAAATGAAAAGCAAGAAAGGAGAAGAGACCTATAAGGATGGTAACAGCAGAGCTTCCTATCCATTTCCTATCTATCAGCACTACCTACTCTCCCCTCTCTCAAAGGCCTCTACCACTCTGTGGCACTAAGCTAATTTTCATCATTCTTTTTTCACTACATGTTTGAAGTACATAGGGAACTTTCCAAAATCTTGTAATTTGGGCTTTTAAAACTAAGTTTTGGGTACAGATTGCTTTTTTTTTCCCCACAAAAGGACAGCTGAGCACTCTCTTCTAAAAATCATTTTCTTCTTAGCTTCCATGACACCTCTCTGCTGGTTTTCTTCTATCACTAAGACCTCTTCATTTCCTTTGCCTGCTCTTCTTCCTCTACTCGGCTTTTCTGGGGCTTCCTTCCGTTGTTTTCCACATACTCTTCCAGTCACATGCTTTACTTTCCACTTAAACACCAATGAAGCCCCAATCTTTATATGCAGTCCTACACTTTGACCTCAGGACTGTAAGTGCCTCATTAACAGCTCTACCTGGGATGTCTGGTAGGCATATCTGAAATTACCACAACAAAATGCTTCATTTTTCTCTCCAAATCCTCAGCCATCTTAGTAACTGGCACTACTTATCTGTCATTTTGCTTAAGTCAAAGAATCTAAGCTATCTTTGATTCTGCTCTTTGCTTTAACTCCAATGTCCACATTCAAAGCACCAAGGAAGTCTTACCATCTAAGTCCAAAATATATCTCAAATCCATCCTTGCCAGTCCAACTCCATTACTATCACTGCTGTACAAACGTCATTCCTCACTTGTGCCCACTTATCTCCTGTACCAAAGCATTTACAAAATGTAAAATATTTAAGTCACCTTTGTTTAAAATCCTCAGAACAGCTTCTTGTAACATTCTGATGAAAACACACTCTGCTGTGTAATGTAAGTAAGCCTCTGCTTACTTGCTACCCTCACGGTATGGCATTGTATGGCATTAAGCCACTTACCTTCTCTTAGTCCCTCAAATATAACAAGCTTATTCTCACTATAAGTCCTTAAGAGCTCTTCCCTCTGCCTAGCATATTCTTTCCTTTGATCTTCATGTGGTTGGCTCTTTCTTATAAATCAGATTTCAGCTTCATTTCACTTCCTCAGTGAGGATTTCATGAGCCCCTCCCCACAGTATCTCTCTCACGTATCATACTCTTCTATCTTGTACTCCATTATACTCTTAAGACTAAGTGCCTGCATAGAAATGCTTCATACATACACAACTAGCTGAAAGCATAGAAACGTGAAAGTATGCAAATACTAATGTGGTTATGTCTTAATTAATCTGAACCACAGACCAAAGCTATCTTCACCCAAACTACTTTCACATTCAGAAAAAACAAACAAAAAAAACCTTATTTGTCATCGTAGGCTTGGAGCATATAAAATGTTATTTCTGAATCATTACTAGGTGAGCCTTCCTATCAGAGAAGGTACCTCATTTGAAGAGTCAGGGAAATTCTGGGAAGGGGTTACTCAAACCTACCAATGATGATGTTTTCGTTTTTCTTTCGCCTTTCCCTAAGAAAATGCCTTCAAAGGTCATCGCTCACATTTATACTGAGGCCCCCTAAATTACTTTGCTGATATTGTTTGCATTACTCTTTGAAAATAATCTGTTAACCATTTTCTCTTGGTTGATCTCCTTCTTATTTGGATACTACTTCTATTTTCCTTAATTTGCCTCTTCTTTCTCTTTTCTTCTCAATTTGCATTAATAGCAGAGTTTGGCTTTAAAAACTATCAAAATAATCTTTATTAATGAGTAATTTATGTTGTCATATTCTTATTTTTTCATTGCAGCTAGTGCTTGGAGAGGCTTTTTCTGTTATTACCAGATTTGGCTGATTTGAAAGTAACTATTATCAAAGATAACGGAAATCACCATACCTTTGGTTTCTCATATTTCATATTGTAGCTTAAGAAAGTCAAACAGAAATTTGAGCTTATATTTCTTCTTTTTTATTTTTTTTGAGACGGAGTCTTGCTCTGTTGCCAAGGCTGGAGTGCAGTGGAGCGATCTCAGCTCACTGCAACCTCTGCCACCCAGGTTCAAGCGATTCTCCTGCCTCAGCCTCCTGAGTAGCTGGATTACAGGTATCCACCACCACGCCCAGTGAATTTTTGTATTATTATTATTTTTTTAAGTAGAGACGAGGTTTCACCATATTGGCCAGGCTGATTTTGAACTCCTGACCTCGTGATCCACCGGTCTCGGCCTCCCAAAGTGCTGGGATTACAGGTGTGAGCCACCGTGCCCCACTCTGTCGCCCAGGCTGGAGTGCAGTGGCGTGATCTAGGCTCACTGCAAGCTCCGCCTCCCGGGTTCATCCATTCTCCTGCCTCAGTCTCCCGAGTAGCTGGGACTACAGGCACCCGTGACCACGCCGGGCTAATTTTTTTGTGTTTTTAGTAGAGACAGGGTTTCACCGTGTTAGCCAGGATGGTCTTGATCTCCTGACCTCGTGACCCACCACGCCCGGCCCTGAGTTTATATTTCTAACAGTAAAATACTGAAATGGAAACAGGACATGCTTGCTACCAGGGCATTTTTTATTTTTCATGAACCATTTTGACTTTCTCCTACCCATTAAGTGAAGCTGCTGAACACACCACACCTTTCCCAACAAATACTTATTTGGTCCCAGTAAATCCAATCAAGCTTTACCATGACTCATTTTATATTAAACCAAAACACCTATGCTATTATCTGTAAAAATGTTAAGAGATACTTGCTGTTGCTTTTTCTCGTTCTTCACTGCTTTTCTTCTTTTTTGCTCGCACCTAGAAAGTTTTAATTTTTGTGGAGAACAGAAGACAAACATGTAATTTGCACTCAAAGCATTTTTCTTTCATTCTCTATCTTGCATCTTCAAAATTTAAATGTAAAAAACGTTTTGACAATCACAGGACATTTAAAATAACTCCTGTTACATCTCAACGAGGTTTCAATAAAAAACATATAATCTCAGCACTTTGGGAGGCCAAGGCAGGAGGCTTGCTTGAACCCAGGAGTTCAAGGCTAGCCTGAGCAACATAGTGAGAGTACCTCATCTCTACCAAGGGGAAAAAAAAAAATAGCTCGGCACAGTGGCATGTGCCTGTAGTCCCAGCTACTTGGAAGGGTGAGGTGGGAGGATCACTTGAGCCCAGGAGGTTGAGGCTGCAGTGAGCCCTGTTTGCGCCACTGCACTCCAGCCTGGGCGACAGAGCGAGACTCCGTCTCAAAAAAAAAAAAAAAAAAAAAAAATAAATTAGTGGGGTATGGTGGCATGTGACTGTAGTCCTAGCTACTTGGGAGGGTGAGGTGGAAAATCACTTGAGCCCAGGAGTTCCAGGCTGCAGTGATCTATGACTGTACTGTTGCACTCCAGCCTGGGCGACAGAGCAAGAACCTACCTCTAAAAAAATAAAAATAAATAAACTGAAAGTTGTCAAAGCTTTCATAAGCTTTCATATTACATGTTAAGCCCAAATGTAAGATATTTCATATTAAACTTGCTACCATGTAGCAGACAAACATAATACAATACTAATACATTACATATAAAACAATATTTATAAATTTGCCTAATGTTGAATTGTATGGTTTCGCTGCTGAGTGACTACAATATTAAATACATCACAAATACATTAAAATGCAATCAACAATAAAAGAAAGCATAAGGACTAAAAAAAATACAACACATAAGCATTAGAGATCACAAGCTCACAACAGAGATCACTAACTCACTAGCTCTTTTTACCGAGCACCTAGGAAACAATATTTTTATTGTTATTCTTGTTATTACAATGACTAAGGGTGACAGATGTACTGCATCTATATTTAGCCAGGCAGAGATGAGGGATGCTGTCACGCCATGTCCTGAACAGCCCTGTACATCCTCCACAGCTTTTGAATAGCCTGCTAAACATTCACATGATGAACCTGTTTACAACACAGAAACTAATTTTTTTTTTTTGGACAAAGTCTCGCTCTGTTGCCCAGGATGGAGTGCAGTGGTGCGATCTCGGCTCACTGCAGCCTCCGCCTTCCTGGTTCAAGCGATTCTCCTGCCTCAGTCTCCTGAGTAGCTGGGATTACGGGCCTGTGCCACCGTGTCTGGCTAATTTTTGTATTTTTAGTAGAGACAGGGTTTTGCCATGTTGGCCAGGCTGCTCTTTAACTCCTGACCTCAGGTGATCCAACTGCCTTTACCTCCCGAAGTGCTGGGATACAGGCGTGAGCCACCACACCCGGCCCAGAAACTAAATTTAAAAAAAAAAAAAAAATTTTTTTTAAAGAGACAGGGTCTCGTTATGTTGCCCAAGCTGGTCGTGAACTCCTGGTCTGAACTGATTCTCCTGCCACAGCCTCCCAAATTGCTGAGATTACAGGTGCCACAAGAGGCTGAGCCACTGCACCCAGGATTTTAAGATACATTTTAAGATAATGCCACCATATGGTTTTTGAAGGGCATATGTAATACACCTGCTAGAGCCTGCATTTTGTTTTTTTCTTAAGATTCTATGTCTTCTGGTGTTATTGCATTGATCGATTGATTAAGATGGAGTTTCACTCTTGTTGCCCAGGCTGGAGTGTGATAGTGTGATCTTGGCTCACTGCAACCTCCGCCTCCCAGGTTCAAGTGATTCTCCCACCTCAGCCTCCTGAGTAGCTGGGATTACAGGCACCACACCTGGTTAATTTTTTTTTTTTTTTTTTTTTTTTTTTTTTTTTTAGCAGAGATGGTGTTTCACCATGCTGGCCAAGCTGGTCTGGAACTCCTGATCTCAGGTGATCCACCCACCTCAGCCTCCCAAAGTGCTGGGATTATAAGCACGAGCCACTGTGCCTGGCCTGGTGTTATGGCATTCTAGCATTTACACTGAAATACAATTTCATAAAATTACACATTATTATCATTATTTTTTTTTTAGAGATGGGGTCTTGCTATGTCGCCTGGGCTAGAGTGCAGTGGCTATTCACAGGTGGGATCAGAGTGTACTGCAGCCTCAAACTCCAGGGCTCAATCAACCTTCTTGCCTCAGCGTTAGCTTTCATTTCAGGAGCAATTACAAGACACTGTTATAAAATGGGGGCAACAGATCTTACAGGACCAAGCGCCACTGTTGCAGACCAAGAACAATGAAATCAGAAAGGAGAGAGGCACAAACAAACAAGAATGCAAGACTTAGGGAATGGGGAGATGAGGAATACAGTAGACAGACAGAGCTGGGCAGGACTGATACAGGAGGAGGCTAATACGGAAACAACTAAGGAATCACAAAAACCAGCTCTTGTTGCAATCTGCTACCACCCCTTGTAAGCAAGGGTAAGATCCTCAACTCTTTTAGATTATACCATTGGCGGATTAAACATGTTGATCGCCAAAGAAAGCTACAGTTTTAAAGATAAGTGATTCTAGGGCAAACTTGGCTTAGATTTTAGTGTAACACCAAGAATTATGCAACCTTTAGCCACCATTTACTCTGTCTCAGGTATGATGCAATGCCTTTCGTAATTTATCATCTCATTTAGTTCTCACAACTAAGTAATATATGTTTCCTGCCAACATTTCTTCTCCACTTAATCACCTTTCTATGCCCCGAAAAGTAGCTCAAAACACAACTAAATAGTATCAACTAAACTGAGATAGTATATGTAATATTCTATTTTAACAATGTAAGAGAATGTTGGGTTTCAACATGTTGTATGTTACACAGTTTCTTTCATGTAATAAGAATGGTAGCACAATAAAAAGAAAATATTAGAAGACTAAAAATATCTGAGATCAGAAAGGTATGTGGAAATATGGTTAATTACAAAAAATAATAGATAATTATCTTCTGGAAAAAAGCAAAACTCATTCTGAAATGAAATAACTTTCTTTTTTTCATACTAGAAAGGTGAATAAATTAAATATGAAGTATTTCTTTTTACTAAGTCATATTAAATCAATTACTAAACATTTTGAAATAGAGAAAATGGATTTGATCATATACTTACCTCCTCAATATACTCTGATTCTGACAAGGACTCAGATGATAAAGGTTTATCTTCAGAATACATCTTTCTCTTTTTACTGAGTCCTTTAATATCCTATGAAAAATAAATACATTTATCTTGACTCAAAAAGATACACTTTGTCACATACATTTTATGTTTCTAAGTTCTATTTAATTCTTCTAATTATTACAATTACCCATTTTTATTTTAGAATGTCTAAAAATTGTAACATTTATGAGGATTTGTCTTTAATTCCACTAAAGCAATATTAAATAAATTGAAAAGAAGTAACTACATGTCCATTTAGATGTAATATCCACCTTATTTTCTTAAATTATACAGAATAGACTTTTAAACAGTCATATGAAACCATGCAGATGATGTAAGATTTGGTTCCTTTGCATTTTAATTCTTTTGTTTCTATGCAGGATTGGATTAGACAGGCCTAGTACTGCAGAAAGGAAAATAAATGGGTAATTATTTGCAATGATCTAAAAGAATCTCTACATAGTAATTCCTTTAGTGCATTTAAAGTGTTAAATGTAAATATGTGTTTAAAAAAAATTTTTTTTTTTTTTTTTTTTTTTTTGAGACAGAGTCCTGCTCTGTCACCCAGGCTGGAGTGCAGTGGTGTGATCTCGGCTCACTGCAAGCTCCGCCTCCCAGGTTCACGCCATTCTCCTGCCTCAGCCTCCCAAGTAGCTGGGACCACAGGGGCCTGCCACCACGCCCGGCTAATGTTTTTTGTATTTTTAGTAGAGACGGGGTTTCACCGTGTTAGCCAGGATGGTCTCGATCTCCTGATCTCGTGATCCACCTACCTTGGCCTCCCAAAGTGCTGGGATTACAGACATGAGCCACTGCACTCGGCCAAAAAAATCTTAAACTCTTAGTATTTTTAATGTTGAAAAAGTGAGTAACTCTGGAGAAAGAGAGGGCACTGAGATTGGGAGTAGTACTTAGGGGCTTAAATATGTATTTGAAGAAATAAAAAATTATGACAACACCCAAAGCAAGTATAACAAAATGTTAAGATTTATTAGTTGCATAGTGGATATGCTGGTTATCATTTTATTTTTCATAGCACTGTTCTGTATATCTGAAGTAGTTCATAACAAAAACAAAACTACACAATGGAAAAAGTGTTCACCACCTAATCTTACATAAAAAAATTCAGGATATAAAATTTTTTATATAGCATGAGTCTAATTTTGAAGACAAAAATGCAGAAATAAACTAACAGTGATGATCTCTCTATGGCCTAGATTATAGGAGACTTCCTTTCATTTCTGCAAACAGCATTGTTATTTTGGCTGAAATGTTAAATGTTAATTGTAAGAAAATGGACTCAAATCCCACTACCAGAGATTAAACACTATTAAGATTTTTGGAAACATCTTTCTACGTGTATGTTTACAATATTACATGAATACTTGCTGTTTGGAACATGCTCTTCTCACCCAATAATATCTTTCCATGCCAACTACAACATCATTTATGGCTGCATTTAACATTCACGAAAATGCCAAATTTACTTAACCCATCTCCTTCTGGAGGGCAGGAATATGGACTCTTTGCTATTAAAAACAAAGTTGAAATAGAATGAAGTGTACATGAGTGCAAACTCTTTAATAATGACGACTAAATCAAAGACCAACATAGCCTTCACACAAACGATAATCTTTTTCTCCCACCGTGTCCAAAATTTGTCTGTCACCCATTTATGAATCACACTTTACCAAGAAGCCTCCCTCTCAGGCTCTTTATCAATCGTATCAGAGAATACAGTTTGTGTTTTCTTTGTCTGTGTATGTGTGGTATTCTTTTTTCCTTATTAAAGAGCATTAATTTTTTGTGTTATATATTCTTAGAAGTTTTTCTTAGTCTGTTCATGGTATTTAAACTTTGTTCACAGTTTAATTTTTGCAATCAGTTTTTGCCATTCAGAATTTGAAATATATGGTCAAAACCTTCTGAGTTTTGAGGCATAAGCCTTCCTCACTCCAGTATTGTAATATTCACCCTTTCTCTAGTTGCGTTTTCATACATTTAAATCTCTGGGCTGTCTGGGATTTGGCTTTATGTAGTGGCCAGCTTTATATTTTCCAAATGATTAGTCATTTTGTTCCAAGAAATGCCATCTTTATCATATTACCACATTCCACAAATTCTCGAATTTTGAGCTGGACTCTACACTGTCCCACTGTTTTGTCTATTCCTGTACTAGTACTGTACTATGTTATTTAAAACATTCTTATAATGTGTTAATATCCAGTATGGCAAGTTATACCCAGGAACATGTTATGACTCTCCATTTATTCAATCTTCATATATGTCTCTGAATAGACTTGTATAGTTTTCTTCAAATAAGTACTGCTTACTTCTTTAAAATTTTCCTATAGTTTTTTGGTTACTACTATAAATGGGATATTTTCTTCCACTGTATTTTCTAATTGAGTATTTTATTATCAGCACTTTCAGAACAATTTTAAATAATAAAGGGGCTAAAACAATGATTATGTGACTTAAAGACTTCATATAATTATAATAGACACAAAAACCACGTAAAGAGATGCCATGAACCAGAAAATGTTCTTTCCAACAGAAAAATGGGCAAAGACTATGAAAAGCAATGCAAAGAAAATGAAATATGAATGGCTAATAAACAAGTTAAGAAGCTCCACCATTTGTATACATTAAATTTGCAATAACGACATCTCCCTGGGTTGACAAGTATGTGAAACAAGGGTATTTTTACACACTAGCAAGAATGCAAAGTAACAAGCACTTGGGCAAGCAAAATGTTCACAAGTTAAATGTATATCCTAGAACTTAGAAATTACAGTCCAAAGTATCCTTTAGAAAATTAACAGTAACTGGCTGGGCGCAGTGGCTCACACCTGTAATCCCAGCACTTTGGGAGGCTGAGGTGGGCGGATCACGAGATCAAGAGTTCGAGATCAGCCTGACTAACATGGTAAAACCCCATCTCTACTGAAAATACAAAAAAGTAGCCCGGTGTGGTGGCACATGCCTGTAATCCCAGCTATTCAGGAGGCTGAGGCAGGAGAATCGCTTGAACCCGGGAAGCAGAGGTTGCAGTGAGCTGAGATTGCACCACTGTACTCCAGCCTAGGTGACAGAGCGAAACTCTGTCTCGAAAAAAAAAAAAAAAAAAAAAAAAAAAAACAGTAAAAGAAGAAATGGGTAAGAAATATCCACAGCAGCAGTGTTTGCATTACTGAAAAATTAAAACAATGTAGATGTCCCTAAAAAGGAGAATGAAGAAATACTTTGTGGTGGATTAATCAGTAGAATACCATAAGCAAAAAAAACCACAAAAAACACAAAACTTGAAAGTATCAATAAGGATAGATGTCAACAGTAACGCTGAATGAAAAGAAACAAGTTTCAGAAGGAAACACAATGATACCATTTTGATAATACACAATATTCTTCCCATTCCATAGGTATAACTAAAAAAACAAAAAAACACACACATACAATATTCTGTTATTTATGAACACATACTAATGTAATAAAAGTATATAAATGTGGATGGGAAAGACATGCACTAGTTTCAGGATCAGCTACCTCAAAGGAAGAAATGATAGTTTGGGGACTTTTTTTTTTTTTTTTTAAAAGAGATAGGAGTCTTACTCTGTCATCCAAGCAGGAGTGTAGTGGCATGATCACAACTTATTGTAACCTCCAATTTCTCAGCTTAAGTGATCCTCCCACTTCAGTCTCAGGAGAAACTAAGTGATCCTCCTGCCTCAGCCTCCCAAAGTGTTTGGATTACAAGCATGAGTCATTGTGCCCAGTCTTTTTTCTTCTTCTTTTTTTTTTTTTTTTACATAAAACAAGACCTGAAGCCAATATAAATCATTTACTAATTCCAGCTGGTAAATATATTAATATTTGTTGATTATATGTGTGTATATCACTCTGTATCTAATATTTTCAGTACTTAAAAATTGCAGTTCAGTTTTAATATTTCATGTTTCTACGTTACCAGATTTAATTTCACACACACTTTTTTGTTTTTTTTTTTTTAAACAGGGTAACCACTTATTTTATAATTGTTCTGAAAATCAGGAATTAATGCTGAATTACATCACGTCCTTCCGGCAACTCCTGAAATAATCTTATGGTTTCTTTCCTTGATCAGTTAATATGGCAAATCATATTAATAAATTATCCTTGAATTCTTGGAATTGGTCATTATAGTTTCTTTTCTAAGTGTGTTTTTAAATTAAATTTTATTTTTTTAAAATTTAGATGCAGGGTCTCACTCTCTCTCCCAGGATAAAGTGTAGTGGTATGACCTTGTGGGCTCAGTCTCCCAAGTAGCTAGGACTACATCACGCCTGGTTAATTTTTAAAATTAATTAAAAAACATTTAAAATTAATTTTTATTTGCAAATTGTTATGTAAACCACTCCTAGGCATATACCCAAGAGAAATGAAAACATGCATCCATACAAAAACTTGTGTTTATAAATGTCCATAGCATCATTATAATAGCCAAAAGGTAGAAACAAAACCAAATGTCCATCAACAAATGAATGGACAGAGAAATCAGCTCCCCCCGCGCCGCCACACACACACAAATGGAATATTATTTAGCCATACAAAAAACCAAAGTACTGATACATGATACAACTTGGATGAAATTTGAAAATACTATGCTAGCTGAAAGACACAAACGGTTGCATATTGTATGACTGCTTTTATATGATAAATCCAGAATAGGCAAATCCATAGTCAGAATGCCCATTAGAGGTTACCAGAGAATAAGGGAGTGGTGGTGATTATTTAATGGATATGGAGTGTTTTTATGGAGTGATGAAAGTTTTGAAATGTGAGATGGTGGTTGCACAACACTGTAAATATGTTAACTAATAATGAATTTTAGCTTTAAAATGTCAACGTTATATTATGTGAACTGCACATAATATACCATTGTATATGGTATATACCATTGTGTACCATGGTATATTAAATAAAACTCAAACTGAATTTCAGTTTCATTTTCTATCATTAAAACAATATAAATTCTGAGTAAAAAAATAGTGACACTGGTCTATAGTTTTATTATTGCCCTCTTTAGGTTTTTCTTTATTTTTAATAACCAGAATAACAATTTAAAATGTAAACCAGAAATTAAGATGGGCATAAATTCTGCTTTAACTATACAGATAAGTTATAAATGAGGGTAAAACATCTATTTATAATAGTAAGAAGATTTTTCAATATTTATCTATAGTATATTCAATTTGAAAGAGAAATTAATGTTCTTTAATTGGAAGGGCCTTCTTCAAAATGATTTAAGAAATCAAAGGAAATGGGCCGAGCGCAGAGACGCTGAGGCAGGCGCATCACCTGAGGTCAGGGTTTTGAGAGCAGCCTGGCCAACATGGCAAAACCGTCTCTACTAAAAATACAAAAATTAGCTGGGCGTGGTGACACACACCTGTAGTCCCAACTACAGGGAGGCTGAGGCAGGGGAATCACTTGAACCCAGGAGGTAGAGGTTGCAGTGAGCTGAGATGGCACCACTGTACTCCAGCCTGGGTGACAAAGCAAGACTACATCTCAAAAGAAAAAGAAAAAAAGAAATCAAAAGAAATGTTTAATCTGCTCATCTGCATTATTTTGTATTTTTAATCTGAGATAATCCATTAATCTATACAAATTCAAATTCTCGGCCTAGAATACTCTTTTGATCCTTTAGCTTCAATAATGAATCCAAATTAAAAATTGCTTTAAATTGAAATAAAATATTACAAAAATGAAATAAATACATGTCTTAAATTAAAAAGAGGTACACATTATTGTTATTTCTTTAAGTCAATTAAGTATTATATGACAGACTATCTTAAGGCAATGTAAGAGTATAGTTACCTTTTCTTTCTCAGTTCCATCTTTTGACTTCTTTTTCTTTTTTAAACTATCCTAAACAAAGAAATGTAGTTATCAATTTTAAATGCTAAGGACACAGCATTATAGAACAAGGACAAAAATACCCAAAAAGTGATTTGCTCTATGACTGAAAAAAGGCTACTCCAATCCCAGAATATTATTCTGAAAATTTAAGAGAAATGTACGTTATGTATGCATTTGCTTGTAAGCAAACAGGCTTCTTTATTTATCTGGCTGTATACCAAATTTACTCTTAAAGTATTGTCTGTAATACCCACACAGCTTACTTTAAAATAGAACTTCGTGCCATAGACTGTGTGCTTATGGTGGTCACATGCACTGGAGTTGTACTCTAACTTGAGAAGGCAACAATTTCTTCTTTTGAATCCTTTGAGTTCTAGCTATTAATCTTCCTGAGCCTGGTTTCCTTATCCACTTTGTCCATAGATTACCAAATTACTTTCTAAAGTTGTTGAGATTAAATGAGTTAATAAATTAAGTGCTTAGAATTGTGCCTAACACATAGTAGGCACTCAATAAATGTTAGCCATCATTATCATGAGACTGACTCTTCTGCTTTAAAAGACAAAGAGAAAACCAACATTTACTGAGTACTTTCTAGATGCCAGGTATTTTGCCAGAAGATCTCTCACAGGGGCAAGCAGCTCTCTGTTATAAATGCAGACAGCTGCTTTGGTTTCCTGAGACTCTAGTATAGTGTTTGTCAAACTGTGGTCCATACACACCCCGGTATCAGAATCACACAAGCCATCTGTTACAGATGTAGGTTTCCAACTGTAATCAGATACTGTATCAGACTCCGGAGACAGGGCTCAGGAATCAACACTTTTTTTTGAGAACTTTTTAACTTTTTTCTGACCCTTTATGTTTGAAAGCCAACTGTGTGTCTGATAATTCTGGTTAGTACAGAATAAATTTAGGTATAGTATAGTAGAAAGGACACTGGACCAGATTTTAGAAGATAAAGATTCAACTTTTAATTCTAATTCAGCTGTATCATTTAAAGCCAATGCTTTTTATCTGAACTCTAACTTGGCTTTATGAAAACAAGGACAATAATGTCAGTGGCCATGGAAATGTGGAGACATGGAGATATATATATGAAAGCATTTGAAAAATTATTAAATGTCACATGCAAGATATTATCAAGTACATCAATTAAGCGGCATAGAACATCAAAGTACAAATATCAGACTATCTTATTTTTAAATTGAGAGCAACTTAAGGTAGGAAGAAAAAATTAAATGTCTTTGTATCCAATATATTAATAATTTGAATAATTTACCTTACTGTCTGATTCAGTTTCTGACATGGAGCTTTCAGAAGATTTATGTGAACGGTTCTTCTTTTTCTTTCTCCGTTTTCCTTGTTTCTTATCCTACATGAAATATTTTTAGAAACATTTGCTTTCTGTCTCAAAAATCTAATTTACACATTTATTAATATAAAACTTTTATCAGTGAACAAAATTTAATGAAAGGATCAGTTTCTATACTTTTTTCTTAATACATCACTTTCCTGTTATAAAGATCAAGTGATTTGAATCACATGTAATGCCTAGCATCTAGTCAAATAGCACTTGATTTTTTAAATTTTTTTCTACTGATAGTTTTAAGTCAACAAAACAAATTTTAAAATCTAAAAAATATATTATATACCAATAGTTAAGTTTCTAGTTACCGCTCATTCATGTTAGTCCTCTAAGTTATGGATAATTAAATCAAAACCTGGAAGTCAACATTTCTAACAGATATTTCACAATGGGTTTCCACTTGACATTAAAGAAATTAAGAGATATTATTTCATGAACCATTATAAGCAAACCTTACCTCATCTTCGGAATCAGAAGAACTGCTGGAAGAATCAGAGCTTGATGAAGAAGAAGATGAATACTTGACCAAGCACAAAACAATTAAAGCTTGTGAGACGCGAGAATTTTTTTCTTTTACAAAGTCTCTCAAATACTTAGTGAAATCAATCTAGTGTCTGAGAAACAGATGCCATATTCATGTCATAAATATGAAAATATAAAATGTCACACTTGTTCCCTGTACAAAAGCTCAACAACTTAACATATGTGGCCATGGTCACCAATCTTTCTCTTTAAAGAGCAACAGAAAATTTACTAGGTTATAAGGTGGTTGGCACGTTTTTTTGTATCAGTGACAGAGCAAAACCACTCTTCACAATCAAAGAACCTCTAAGTTCCTTGACTCATCTAGAGTTTAAGTTACCTTTAGCATACAAGTTAAACAAATCATTCTTACTTGTTTTGTTGGCTCTTAATTGTAACATTTAGAAAAATGGAAAACTTTTGCTCACCCTACCAGATTTCTTCTTTTCTTTTTTCTTTCTCTAAATGGAAACAAAAGTACAAGTCTAAATAAGCTGATGTGAGTTTCCAAATGCATCTATTAACAGTAGTATACAGCATTATTATGAAAATCCAACTATGAGATTAAGAATAGCGATAAACTAAAAGTGGTGTTACCTGTCTTTTTTTGGATGAGCTCTCACTTCCACTTAATAATTTCTCCCTGTGTTTTTCCAGTTCTTTCTTCCAGTTCTGCAAAAAGGTTATAAACACGATCAGAGGCTATCTATCGTTTCTAATACACCTAATATACAGAGACAGCCACTGCTTCCTTCCCTCCATCCTCTAATACCTCTCCCCATCTCAGCTTCTAATTACAGTAAAAGAAACACAGGTGCCAATCCTTGACCCTATCACCAAAGGACCTTCTACCAGCTCTTTTCAAAGAGCATATTAAGGGATAGGGGTTCTGTATTATTGAGGAGCAGGTATTATTACTGAAGCTGAGGTCTCTTTTCAACAAAGATGGCTAGATTCTCCGTCTAGTCTGTAAAAGTTGAATTAATCACTACTGTGATGGATACGTTATATATACATGTTTGTAATCAAAACAAGCGAACAGACTGGGTATAATGGCTCACACCTGTAATCATAGTACTTTGGGAGGCTAAGGCGGGAAGATCGCTTGAGCTCAGAAGTTGGAGACCAGCCTGGGCAACATAGTGAGACCCTGTCTCTATTAAAAATAAAAAAAATTAGCTGGGCATAGTGGCCTGCAACTGTGGTCCCGGCTACTCGGGAGGCTGAAGTGGGAGGACTGGCCAACCCTAACTTGGAATCCAAGTTATCCAAGTCTTAGATGACTTATGTTACAAGATGATTATTCTCTATTTTTTAAAGCATCCACATAAATATAAACTTGTATTCACTATAACAGTAACACTTCTAAAATACAGAACCTCTTTAACTTAGAGAGCTACACCCAAATACTTAGGGTATTTTTTTTTTTTTTTTTTTTTAATGGAGAAAAGGCGGTGAGGTGGGGGCGGTCTTACTTTGTTGCCCAGGTTCGTCTTGAACTCCTGGCCTCCCGTTTTGGCCTCCCAAAGTGCTGGAATTATAGGTGTGAGCCACCCTAACTGGCCAAATTAGTCTTTTTTTTAACAGGTACTTTTTACAAACCTCATTCATTTTTTCTTCAAATTCAGCCAAAGCCTTGGAGCCTTTCTTTTTCTTTTCTAGTTGCTCTTTTACTTCTTCCCTTAAAAAACAGAACGAAAAAATAAAATTTCAAGCAATTCAAATTAGATAAATGCTTACAAATAAGACAAAAAAATTTCATAAACTCTTTTAAATATTCTAATAGACCGCTATTCAATGTTGGTATTTCTTTGTTCGCATCTATAAAAATAAGTTACCATAATAAAGCCTATCAGATAACACTAATCACTCCTTTTCTAAATATGGATTATAAGAGAGAATACACCAAACATCTAAGCATTTACAACAGGCACTATTTAAAATACATTTTCATTTAATCCTCACAACAACCCTGTGGGAAAAGGTATGGATCCTCATTTTACAGATAAAGAAACCGAAGCTTGGAGAAGGTAAGAAATCCACCTAAAGTCATAAACCTGGTAGTTTTCAGTGTTAGGATGCCCTAAAATCTATCTGACTGAACTACTGTATTCTATATATGACCCATTTAATAAGGTAGCTAACATGCTGTGCAGAGAAGAGTTAATACAGCTCGCCTGATTGGAAAGATGTACTTAAAAGACTGGCCCTAGAGGCGCATCTGGGAACCTGAATTTGGAGGATTCATGCTATTCTCTGGTTAGAGCAGATCATTGTTCCTAAACCATTTGTACAAACAATGTAGTTCAAGCTAAATACCTGTTTTCCTTCCGGGAATCTGGACTTTTTTTTTTTTTTTTTTTTTTTAAAGAGACAAGGCCTTGCTCTGTCGCCCAGGCTAGAATGCAGTGGTGTGATCATAGTTCACTGTAATCTTCAACTCCTGGCCTCAAGCAATCCTTCTGCCTCAATATCCCAAGTAACTAAGACTACAGGCATGTACTACCACATCCAGCCAATTAAAAAAAAAAAATACATGTGTGTATATATATATATATATATATGGTGTGTATATATATATATATGGTGTATATATATATATTTTGTACAGACAGCATCTTGCTATGTTGCCCAGGCTAATCTCAAACTCCTGGCCTCAAGCGATCCTCCTGCCTCGCCTTCCCAAAGTGCTGAAACTATAGGCATGAGCAACCATGCCCAGCCCTGGAATCTGGAATTTTGGTACATGACAGGCAGAGACCGATCAGCCTCAATAAAAACCCTGGGCACTGAGTCTCTAATAAGCTTCAATTGGTTGCCAATATCTCATATGTATTATCACAACTCCTTACTACGGGAATTAAGTGCCTCTCATGTGATCCCACTAGGAGAGGACCCTTCAAAGCCTGCTCCAGGACTTAGACAAACTTTGTTCCAAGTGCCTTTTCCTTTTGCTGATTGTGCTTGGTAGCCTTTCACAGTAATACATCTTACCATGAGTACGACTATCTGCTGAAACTCCAGTGAGTCCCTACGAGTTACTCGACCTGAGGGCTGTCTTGATGATCTGTGATACACATGTAATATATTTACTTGGACATTTCCCCTTGAAAAATTCATTCCCTCTCCCCATTAAAACATACTTTGTTTTGGGATAATGCATTTTCTGGTATGCTGCAGTGGTTAACAATGGCACTCACACCCACTGGTAAACAATCCTTACTTCCTATTTAACTCAAAGGAAGGATTCCCTATTATACATAAGCATACTTTTCAACCAGTTGCCCAGTTTTTAGGCGCACTTGGGATTCTGAAGTTAACAGCTCTAAAGCCTGTGTCACATGTTGTCTCAGGAGTATGGTATTAATAAGGAAGACATACTAAAGAATAATACAGCCCATACTCCTGATGCTTTATTTAAAAAAATCAGTAAGTTTTTCTAATTCATTGAAAAGTTAGCAGATAAAACTAGAAACAAAGCTGAATATTATTCTTCCTGATACCTGGTTACACCTCAGTAAAGGACAAGACTACTTAAACTCACTAAATAGCTTTGACCACTGCAAGGTTAAGATCTTTTATGGGACAGTGAAGAGACTGGTATGAAAAAGCTACCTGGCAGTGCTTTGGCCATACTAGGTAGTGGGTTCTCAAATGTTTGCTTTGTAATTGTACATGCATGTGTTTCACACATTCAAAAGAAAGCATATATCAAATGCTACTTAAAAAAAATTATTCATCTGGTAATTGCTTGGCAATCAATAAAATCAATTAAAGTCTTAAGAATAAACTTTAAAAAGTTGATAAAAAGCTTATAAATAGGTAAAGTGTTTCACAAATACCAGGTAGGCCTTGGTCGATTCAGATAATCTTGTATTGTTGGCCCTGAAGACTGGACTGGACCCCTTGATCTCGCCATTGCTATTGGGTTCATATAGGCCTTGGGGAAAGAACAACAATTAATTCCATTAAAGCAACCATTAAACATGCAAAAGTTCACTTACTCATCAAATAATCTTTACTATAAATACGTACTATATCCAGCTAAGTATATGCAATCCGACTAACCAACTTTTCATTCTAAAGAAATTAATTTAACCCTCTTTTAAGCCTTAAAAGTTTGAGAGATAATATTAAAGTTTGGGAGAAAATGTGTGTGCGTGTGTTTTACAAGAGATTTGATGAAATAATAGATACCTCTGACCTACTGATGGCTTTACAGCTCTTTCTCCTAAAGCCCAGTAATCCTGTGAGGGTGATACCAATATGTTCACTAGAAAATTAAGAAACTCAATTCCGGACTGGGTGCAATGGCTCATGCCTGTAATCCCAGCACTTTGGGAGGCTGAGGCAGGTGGAACACCTGAGGTCAGGAGTTCAAGACCAGCCTGGCTGACATGGTGACACCCTGTCTCTACTAAAAATACAAAAATTAGGTGTGGTGGCTCACGCCTGTAATCCTAGCTACTCAGGAGGCTGAGACAGGAGAATCACTTGAACCCAGGAGGTGGAGGTTGCAGTGAGCTGAGATTGTGCCACTGCACTCCAGCCTGGGCGACACAGCGAGACTCCCTCTCAAAATAAAAAATAAA
Organism: Macaca nemestrina; assembly: GCF_043159975.1. Taxonomy (NCBI): domain Eukaryota; kingdom Metazoa; phylum Chordata; class Mammalia; order Primates; family Cercopithecidae; genus Macaca; species Macaca nemestrina. The sequence goes on from NC_092128.1 coordinate 72,149,339, forward strand.
AATAAAATAAAATAAAATAAATTCAATTCAATTCAATTCAATTCAATTCCAAAGAAGTTAAATAAGATCGAACTCTAAATTCATTGTTTATTCAACTACATTTTGTCTCCCAGGAACTACTATGTCATGCTGATGACAATTTTATTCACAAATAGTTAACATCAAAAATTATATACAGGCAACAAAAAAATAAACAGAACATCAAAATGTAAAAGTTTGTGCATCAAAGGACACTGGTAAGAGTGAAAAGACAATTCACAGAATGAGAGAAAATATTTGTAAATCATAAATCTAGTAAGAGATTAATATCCAGAATGTAAAACAAGCTCCTACAACTTAACAACAACAAAAAAAACCCAGAGTAATTAAAAAATGGGCAGAAGACTTGAATAGGTATTTCTCTAAAGAAGGTATACAGTAAATGGCCAATAAACACATAAAAAATGTTCAGTATCACTAGTCATTAGGGAAATGTAAATTGAAACCACAAAGAGATGCCATTCTATACCCATTAGGATGGCTACTATCAAACAGAAAATTGCAAGGGTTAGCAAGGATGCAGAGAAACTGGAACCCTTTCACATTGCTGGTGGGAATGTAAAACGGTGTGGCCACTGTGGAAGACAGTTTAGTGGTTCCTCAAAAAGTTAAACATAGAACTACCACATGATCCTATATAACACTTCTAGGTATACACCCAAAAGAATTCAAAGAAGGGACTAAACAGATACTTGTACACAAATGCTCACAACGGCAGGATTCACAAAACCTGAAATGTGGAAACGATGCAAATGTCCATCCATGGACAAATGGATAAACAAAACTGTGGTATATACATACAATGGAATATTATTCAGCCTTAAAAAAGAATGCAATTCTGACACATACTATAAACAACCTGGATCAGCCTTGAAAATATGCTAAATGAAATAAAACAAGAAAAACACAAAGGAACAAATACATGATTCCATTTATATTTGATACCTAGAAAAGAAAGTAGAATGGAGGTTAACCAGGGTCTGGGGAGAAGAGGAATTTGGGAGTTTACTGTTTAATGGATACAGAGATTCTTGTTTGGGATGATGAAAATGGATAGTGATGATGGTTGCACAACAGTATGAATGTACTGAATGTCACTAAACTATACACTTAGAAACAGTTAAAATGGTAAATTTTGTTATACACATTTTAGCTCAATTAAAACATCTGCAAAAATTTAAATCATGCTGTCTACTACACTTACTACAGCAGAAAAATATTTTAGAGATTTTTTTCAAAATATTGAGGCAAAACAAAGCAAAAGGTTTCTTTGTTATTGACAGTGTCTAGCAAAGCGATGTTTTGTTAAAACTACTGATATACAGTCTGGTCTTTAATTCATTCTCTACCTCTTATATTTAGTTTTTCCAAATTTAATTCAATAAAAATTTTATTTATTACTATTATCATTTTTTTTAAAAGACAGGGTCGGCCAGGCACGGTGGCTCACACCTGTAATCCTAGCACTTTGGGAGGCCGGGGCGGGTGTATCACCTGAAGTCAGGAGTTTGAGACCAGCCTGGCCAACGTGGCGAAACCCTATCTCTACTAAAAACACAAAAATTAGCCAAGTGTGGTGGCAGCTGCCTATAATCTTGGCTACTCAGGAGGCTGAGGCAGGAAAATCACTGGAACCCAGGAGGTAGAGATTGCACTGAGTTGAGACTGTGCCACTTCACTCTAGCCTGGACGAAAGAGCGAAACTCTCTCTCAAAAAAAAAAAAAAAAAGAAAGAAAGAAAGAAAGAAAGAAAGAAAGAAAGAAAGACAGGGTCTTGTTCTTTTGCCCAGGCTGGAGTACAGTGGTGAGTGGTGTGATCATAGCTCACTGCAGCTTCGAAAAATCCCCCTACCTCGGCCTCCTGAGTATCTAGGACAACAGGTGTGAGCCACCATGCCCAGTCAACAGACATTTATGAAACTCACCTACTTTTTAAATAAAAAGATTTTTGATTGAAAATGACTATCCTAAAGGTTGGCTGAAGGTATTGTACCTTGTAATAATCCAAAATAAGTGAAAGGAAACAATATATTTGTTGCATTTAACAAAATCTATGAAAATGACCATCATTTCTTTCCCACCTTTGTAACAGATAAAAGTTATATACTTCCAGATTTCTCTGTCAGAGTAAACAATATAAAACCAGCATAAACAACACATACTGAGAACCCTTACCATTCAACTGACACAGCCTAATTACTTGGAATGAAAAAGACAAATCTTTGACATACTTTTCTATAAGCAGGAACAAATGCTAGAGCCCCTAATGTCATGAATGTTTACAGAATCAGGGCAAGATGTGGATATCAAATGCAATGTTAAAGACAGAGGCATATTGTTATTATTTTTTTTGTATAAAATGTTATACCCTCAAAGATTTCATTCAACTGCTTTTGCTAAGCATTTCGATTAGTTGGTGTGGAAGTATGACAACCTATGAAGGCAGAAATGAAGACAATGAAGGCAAGTACCATGTGCAGCTTAGTTCACTGTTTGTAAAACAGGAGTATTATTTGTACTGTTCAACACAGTTAAGTTCGGCTCAAAGTGTCCTCCTACTTGGGTAATAAAATGTGGCCCAAAAGGCCAGGTGCACTGGCTCACACCTGTAATCTAGCACTTTGGGAGGGTGAGGTGGGAGGAGCTTGAGCTCAGGAGAGACCAACCTTGTCTCTACTGAAAAAACAAAACAAAGCAAAAACCCTCTGTATATGGTGAAGTGCAACCTGGCGTGATGTACAAATAAGTTCTAGCCTAATCTAAGAGTATGCCCTCTTAACCAATCAACTGAGTCTCAGCCAATCACAGGAGCCCAACCCTCAACCAATCCCAAATAGAAGGTTGCCAAATTATGCCCAAATAAGGCAAACTCAGAACTGCACCAATCAGGGAATCTCTGTATGTCATTTCCTGTTGCAAATATAGGTCACCAGGATGTAGAACATCTTCCTCCAGTTCTAGAATCTTTTTCTTGCTCAAATGACCTTTGTTAAATTTAACTGGTTTCAGGTTTTTGTTTTTAACAATATTGATCACATTCTAATTTCCTTGGTATCATGTCATAATTTTGGCAGTACCTAATGGCAAAATATTTTAGGTTAGAATTGTAAAAACTGTTCATTTCTAAAGAGTGCAAATATATACATATCAAGGATATTCAGGTCTAAATTACTAAAACAGCAAACACTGAAAACACCCAAATAGCTATCAAACTGGGATTCGCTAAATATATTAAAGTATGCTCCCTATGAAATATTATGTAGCCGTTAAAATGAATGAAGTAGATCCATAGTTCCTGATAAGATATTTAAGATTTCTCAAGTGAAAAGCAAAGGCAAGTTGCCAAAATAAAAGAATTATTTTAATAAATAACTAAAAATTTAAAAATTAGGCTGCACGTGCACCAAAATATAAAGGAAAACATCCATATTCATTCATACTGGAGAAAAAAATTTTAAATAATGATTACCTTTATAAAACAAAAAAGGTAACTGCATAAACATTATTATGGTAATAATAAAGGTAAACAAAATGACAAAAATCCAACCACAATACTGCCATTCCGACTCAGAGAACTGAACTGTACTTATATAAAAATTCACAGATAATGCACTGGCAATTTTTCATTCTAATGAAAAAAAATCATAACATTTACCATGTTTTACAGTCTTCAAGTTATCTAGCACGTATCTTTAAAGTACATTAATATTTTTACTGTCTTACTGTGTACTATCAAACTGCTTTTATAAAGTACATACCAACCTATTCCTACTTTTCAGAGGAAAATAATAGTAAAGTAATATATTCACATGCTAGGACTACGGGTACACTTACATGAACTACTGCTGAATAAGGCTTACTTTTAAGCTTTTGACCAAACACTATCTCAGTCTGCTTAAATACACTCCAAATATCTCCATTATTTATTTCAATTATAATAGCAATATTTTTTAAAGTGCATCTTATGTACTAGGCTCCATGCAAAACACTTGATAGTCTGCTCTTATTCATTAAACAACAATACTTTTCTTTAAAACTATGCACAACAGAAAGCTTTTAAAACAAGAAAAGTAACTATTTTTACAAAGGTACAAGAGTTTTCATTTTTGTATCAGTGTGAAAAATAATGCTCCTAACATTAAGTGGGTGACATGGTAAAGCATTCACTAAAATACAGAGATTGTGCAATTTCTTGAAACATTTCACTATCACTTAATCATAAATACTGTGACCTTGTAAATCAAACATTCACATCCATATGTAACTAGAATTGTCTGTGGCTTCAAACTGCTGCATGAGTTTAGATAACAGAAATGATTTGTTTCTGAAACTCAGGATGGCAAATTGGTCTCAAGGGGATATGTATGTGGGCAGGTACAAAAAGAGCAACGCAGCAAAACTGGCTAAAGACACAATGTGCAGAATTTCATTTGTCAATTTGATCACCTATTTTTATCTAGAGGATACATCTATTTTAGAGGGCTCAAAGTAGCAGAAAAGAACATGAAGAACACTTTGGAAAACAACAGGCACAAAAGGTGGCCATCAGGAACTTAAGAGCCCATTACAAGTCCTGAATTAAAACATTCAGTGATAAAAACTGTTCAAGAATGTACACCAAGAGTGAATCCTAATGTAAACTACTGTCTCGGGGTGATGATGATGCGTCAATGTAGGTTCATCAAATGTAACAAATGTACCCCCCTGCTGGTGCTGGTGAATGTTGATAATGGTGGAGCTGCACAAGTGTGGAGGTATATGGGAACCCTCTGTACTTTCTGTTCAATTTTGCTATGAACCTAAAACTGCTCTAAAAATAAAAATGTAAAAAACTGTTCAACCTGAAATTCACTGGGGTTTTTTTTTGGAAAGCAATCCTATCATCTTTAAAACTATGATTGTATCATCAATGCAAAAAAGAACAGGAACTGTTTTTGAGACAATCTCAAAAAATGCCAGTATTTTCAGAGGCAAATATTCATTTTGTTGCTCCAAATCAAGTGTTATGGCAAAACTATGGAGTCAGTAAAAAGATCAGTGGTTATCACATTTGGGGGCAGGGGTGATAGAGGAATGGCTAGGCAGAACAGAGGATTTTTACTCTTTATGATACTATATTGGCGAACGCATGTCATTATAAATTTGTTGGCCACGTGTGGTGGCACTCCTGTAATCCGAGCACTTTTGGAGGCCGAGATGGGAGGATTGCTTGAGGCCAGGAATTCGAGACCAGCCTGGGCAGCCTGGTGAAACCCCATCTCTACAAAAAAATGACAAAAAATTAGCCAGGTGTGGTGGCATGCCCCTGTGGTCCTAGCTACTCGGGAGGCTGACGTAAGAGTATCTCTTGAGCCTGGGAAGTTGAAGCTGCAATGACCCATGATGGCGACACTGCACTCCAGCTTGGGCAACAGAGTGAGACCCTGTCTCAAAATAAATAAATAAATAAATAAATAAATAAATAAATAAATTCGTCCAAGCCCATAGAGAATGAATACTGAGTCAGCACTAATATAAACTACTGACTGGATGATAGTAACATGTCAACATAAGTTCATCAATTGTAACAAATGTACACTCCGGTGAAGGATTCATAATGGGGAGGCTATGCATGAGTGGGGCCAGGAGGTAAACGGGTTATCTTTGTACCTTCCTCTCAATATTGCTGTAAAACTAAAACTGCTTAAAAAAACAAAACAAAAACAAAGTCTTAGAAAAGAGTTAAGACGTACAGAACTGAGTGTCAGATGACTGAAGTTTTGGTCCCAGTTTAAACAGTCTTACCCCTCCTCTATGCAATGAGGAGACTGAATTAGACAATCTATGTCTTCTACCTCTTAATTTCTTGTTCTTAATCCCAATCTTTGAAGTGCATACAAAATGTTACCAGAATACTCTGTGCCATGGCTGCATACCAACAGTAAGTAGAGCCCAGAGCTATCAAAATGTTCTAGTAAATGAAGCTAATTTGGTAAGTTTTTCAAATGCTTTAAAGGGATGTTTAAACCAAAACGTTTCTTCAGTAATATGAAACATTTTAGGTCTGTATATGAAACTGCATCCAAGGTCAGGTGATCTCTAAACATTCAAGGCCCAAGGGTATTAAAAGAGCCTAAATATTCAAACACCTAAGGATGCTCCTATGCTGAAATGGTGTTATGCTACATCACTTCAACGCCATAACAATCAAGATACCACAACCAAGTCTCACCTGCAGCCAGGAGAAAGAACATCCCGCTATCTTGTAATCAAGATTCACTACCACAGTGGTTCCTAGACGTTTTCCATTATAAAGACTATACAGAACTACAAAGCTTTTAAGATGGTGAAACGGTTTGGATCTGTGTCCCCGCCCAAATCTCATGTCGAATTGTAATCCCCAATGCTGGAGGTGGGGCCTAGTGGGAGGTCACAGGATCAGGGGGGCGGAGGTCTCATGAATGGTTTAGCATCCCCCTCTCCCCTGCACTGTACAGAGATAAGAGTTTTCAAGAGATGCGGTTGTTTAAAACTGTAGCACCTCTCCCCGTCCGTCCCTCTCTTGGTCCTGCTCCTGCCATGTAAGACGCCTGTCCCTGCTTTGCCTTCCACCATGAGTAACAGCTCCCTGAGGCCTCCCCAGAAGCAGATGCCCTTAAGCTTTCTGTACAGCCCATAGAACTGTGTGAGCCAATTAAACCCTTTTCTTTATAAATTACCCAGTCTCAGGTTTTTCTTTATAAAAGCCATGCAAGAACTGGCAAATACTGATGGCAAGTGTCATCATTTCATAAATGTAATGATTTGGCGCGAGACACACACAGTTTGCAAATAATTGTTGAATAAAAAAGCGAGTTCAAGAAACGTAGCACATTCGTTTTACGTGCATTTTCCTCATTTTGCTACTCTGGCTAAAACTCTGCCACAGGCAAGCCCAGTAACTGTCAGGCTGCAACCTAAGCTTATTGCTATTTCATTATGTTTACCACCCATTCAATCTGATTCATAACCTGAGTTTTTCAGCTCCCCCGCCCCAGCGATCTAGAATGCTTTCCTCCCATCTCCGCTTCTCAAAAGCACCTTTTCTTCTGAATGCCTTTAGAATTTCTAATATCTGTCAAGGACCACTTCCTACTCTTTCTGCTATAAGTTATTTATGTATCTCTTTTATCTCATTTACTAGAGTAATAATTTTCATGCTCAGTACTCGCTCACACATCTTGCCTTTTGTGGTTTCAATTATTCTGTAAGGTTGTAGATAATAATGATCCCCTTTAATAAACTAAGGCACAGAGAAGTAACTTGTTCTAGGTCACCCAACTTCCGACGGAACAAAACTGACATTCCAGTTTTGTGTTGGATTCGAAAGCCAACTATTTTCACGCCATTCATTCCTTCACAGTGTCTATGGGTGCCAGGTCCTATAGGGCGCTGGAAACACGAAGGCCAATGCTGCCATCCCATTTTCAAACGGGAGCCTGCTTGTCGCTAAAACCAGGCGCGCTGCTGGCCCTCCGGGACCAGTCGAGGCCTCTGTGCCTCCCTCCCACTTGGGTGCGCAGTTGGAGAGGGGTGCGCAGTTGCAGAGGGGTGCGCAGTTGCAGAGGGGTGCGGACCTGGGGTGGCCGATACCGAGGAGCGGGTGAGTCGGGCGCCTCCCAGGGCCTAAGACTTCGGAGTTACATGGCGGGGCGGGAGAGGGGGATTTCCCCGAGCCCTCGCGGTTCTAAGTGGGCACTGGGGGCCCGCGTACAGGAGGCAAGGGTGCAAAGGAGCAGCGCCAGAAAGAGAGGCGAGGCGAAGGAAAAGGGGCGGGCAAGAGAGAGCTGGGGACCCTAAAGCGCCAACTGCGTGCGCGGCGCACGCGCATCTGGGATCGGCGGAGGGTGCTGGGTCTCCGGGCCCCACATCCGAGGGCTGCCGCTTGCCCTCCGGCCCGGCCGGGACAGCGAGGGGTCTCGCTGTCCTGCCGCCCGGCCCTGCATCGCCCTATTGTTTTCCCCGCTGAGTACTCACCACCCGATTGTCCCGCTTCCCCATGGTGCTGGATTGAGCGCACAGTCGCACGCCAAGGGAAACCGGGCCGCAGAGACTGCCGAAGCAGGACCGCCACAGGTCCTCCTACCGCCTCCCCACTCCGCCCAGAGAGCGGCACCACGCGGACTCGACAGCCGCACTTGACTACAGCGCCCCTTATCGCTGTGGAGGACAACCGGCTCCAGCGATCGCTGCAGTTGGCTGAGCGCCTGCGGGAGTCCGGTTGTTTATTAGGCACCCAAGAGCGGGCGACCCTGCACTTATGCACCGGAGTCCCACCAAGGCAGCTCGCTTCAGTTTGGCCTTGGATTGTTTTGCTTTCTTCCATTCTTTTTTTTTTTTTTTTTTTTTGAGACGGAGTCTCGCTCAGTCGACCAGGCTGGAGTGCAGTGGCACGATCTCGGCACACTGCAGCCTCCACCTCCCGGGTTCAAGCGATTTTCCTGCCTCAGCATCCCGAGTAGCTGAGATTACAGGCGGCCGTCAACACGCTGGGCTAAATTTTTTGTGTTGTTAGTAGAGACAGGGTTTTACCATGTTGACCAGGCTGGTCTATAACTCCTGACCTCAAGTGATCCGCCCTCCTTGACCCAAAGTGCTGGGATTACAAGCGTGAGCCCCTGTGCTTGGCCTTTCTTCCATTCTTGATGCGCTGAAATATGCGAGGGTACACAAAGATTCTCCCGATGCTTATTTTGTGCTTGACAGAGTGCAAGTGCTGGGGACAAAGTGAGGACCAAGGAGCCTTGGTCCCTCACGGAGCCCATCGGCTGGTGGGGGGAAAGGCAGTGCTGTCATAGACGCCGCTAATGAAATCACCCTCTAATTTCAATCCCATTCATTCATCACCTATGCATTCATTTCACACTAATTTTTGAACATGTCGTTTGTACAGTTTTCACTAGCGGGGTGGCTGGAAGCTGGAGCTGGGTAGGGCACAAAGATGATTAAGAAAAATCCCTATTGTCAAGGGGCCTGTTTATAAACTCGTAAGGGCGATAAACACACACAGGGTCAAATTTACTGCATAGCATATCATAACATTGGCACTTCCGTACCGCAACTTTAAGGAAGATGATCTGGGCTCCAGAGAAGATAATCACATTTAGTAAAGCGACCCCTCTGGGTTCATCTTAGCAAGTGTCATTAGGAAGTAGTTGAAAATCAATTAGGATCTTCTCCGGACTCTTGGAAATGGCAAAAATGGGAATTACACTCATTACATACAAGAACATGCTTTAAAGTCATCTTTCCCAATCTCTGCCTCCCTTCCTGCATTTTTCATGCTACACTATATGGCAGATGTTCCCGACTGCCATTTTCTGTCTCAAAACTTTTCCAAACTCTCACATGCAGTCCTTGGTGGTTCTGCTCCCTACTAAGTATTGTTTATTTCTCAGTAACCCACTTTCCAAAGTGAGGCCTCCAATCTCTCATTTTTCCTCCTCCTCCGTTACTCCTGACTTAAGCTGGGGACTCTGACTAAAGACAGGCTTCTTTTTATACACAAGACGAAGAGGAGAACCTGTTAATGTTAAGTTATTCTTTCTTTCCTGGCTTATTTTTCATGTGTTAAATATTCTAGGCATTTGACAGATATTATTTTTAATACTCCAACATGATAAGCATGAGAATACCTGTGAGACAATATAGTTTTTTTTTCTTTTTCAGCTCCTTGGTTGGCCGATTGTACAGAACACAGAAATTTTTTAAAATATGGTATAAGTCAACAGAAAGGTTGTATTTCCTTTAGAAGTCTCTCTCTCTCTCTCTGCCGGTGTACACAACCCCTCCTGGATGAAACATGAATCCCTGGGGGGAGAGAGAAACAAGAAAATGACCAGGGGCCTGTGGAGATAATGAAGATGGCAAGAGCTATCGGGAGCTCATCTGAGTGGACTCCATAAAGACCAAATCAGTCCAAGACTTCTCAGGATATAATTCAGTGACAGTAAAAATCTTTACACATTCTCTGCACATGGGTGATCTGCTAATAAATACACTTCCCTGATAACAATGGGCCTACATGCCCTTCCAAATGTTCTAGGCATAACCAAGAGATTACATTCCATTTTGTGGATGACAAAAACTGAGGCTAAGGGAAGCTGAGTAATTTGTGCTGGCTTCCACAGCAAGAAAGCAGAGAAGCTGGGGATTCAAACACAGGTGTGTCAAACATGAAAGCATTTACAAGATGCAGTCTCTATTAAATACACACGCAGAAATATAGACATGCATAGACACACACACACACCATGAAAGCATACGCTTTCCTTACAAAATCACACTGCCTTTGAGAGGGGAGAGAAGAGAAGGAGGTTTGAGAAGTGGCATTTCAGGTGGATTGTGACCCTGGGCCAGCTTCCCTCAGAGGAACTGAGAGGGAAGGACATTACAGAGGGAATAGCCTGCATGAAAGAATGGTGATGTGGTCAGGTTGGGCAGCATAGAATACATATGATAGAGGGGAACAAGGCTGGAAAGGTACACTGGGGCTGGAGGCAAAGGAACTTGAATGCCAAAGGAAGAAGTTATATTTTATTCTGCAGGCAGAGCCTTTTTTTTTTTTTTCTTTCTGAGACAGAGTTTTGCTCTGTTGCCCAGACTGGAGTACAGTGGTGAGATCTCAACTCACTGCAACCTCTGCCTCCTGAGTTCAGGCGATTCTCCCGCCTCAGCCTCCCAAATAGCTGGGATTACAGGAATGAGCCACCACACCCGGCTAATTTTTGTACTTTTAGTAGAGACGGGGTTTCACTGTGTTAGCCAGGCTGGTCTCGAACTCCTGACCTCAGATGATCCGCCCACCTCAGCCTCCCAAAGTGCTGGGATTACAGGCGTGAGCCACCACACCCAGCTGTAGAGCCTTTTTAAAATTAATGTTATTTTAATTGACAAATCACTGTATACATTTATGGAGTACAATGTGATATTTTGTTATATGTATACAATGTGGAGCGATTAAACAAATTAACATATCCATCACCTTGCTTACCAATCTTTTTTATTGTGAGATATTTGAAATTTGCTCTTGGTTATTTTGAAATATATGATACATTATTATTGACTGTAGTCACCCTGCTGTGCAATAAATCTCAAAACTTATTTTTCTTGTTTATTTAAATCTTTGTACTCTTTGATCCACAACTCCCACTTCCCTCCCTTCCCACTCCTCCAGCCCCTGATAACCAAATTTTGCTCTCTACTTCTATGAGTTCAACCTTTCCAGATTCCATGTATGGTGAGATCATGCAGTGTTTGTCTTTCTGTGCCTGACTTATTTCACTTAGTATAATGTCCTCCAGATCTACCCATGTTCTTGCAAATGAGGTAAAGCTTTTTAAGCAGGGTAGTAACATAAGCATTGATAAAAGGCAAAGCTGTAAATAGTAACAGTCTAATAATAATGATAATGATCTGAGGCAGGATTTTTTAGCTTGAATAACAAAGATTATAACTCAGATGGCATCTTTAGCGATGAACTTGGGTCTATATCCAAATTAAACAATATAGTTGATTTTCCTATGTATTTTTCTTTTTCTTCTTCTTCTTTTTTTTTTTTTCTTGAGACAGAGTCTCGCTCTGTCACTCAGGCTGGAGTGCAGTGGTGAGATTTCAGCTCACTGCAACCTCCGCCTGCTGTGTTCAAGTGATTCTCCTGCTCCAGCCTCCCAAGTAGCTGGGATTACAGGCACACATCACCACCATGCCTGGCTAATTTTTGTATTTTTAGTAGAGATGGGTTTTCACCATGTTGGCCAGGCTGGTCTTGAATTCCTGACCTCAAGTGATCCGCCCACCTCAGCCTCCCAAATTGCTGGGATTACAGGCATGAGTCACCGCGCCCAACCTGATTTTCCTTAAATTGTTGTGTGGGTATTTGAGATTTTAAACAATGGTGAGAGATACAGAAACTCAACCCACAAACCCAAGTGTGTTGTTTTGGCACGCATGTCACTAGACTGGAAATGAAAGCATGGAGCTTTTATGTTTGAAGACAACAGCTATTGTGTTTATCCAACTATATTAAAGGACAGAGCAAAAGACAGGAAACAAGTTAAATATCCATCACAAGAGTTAAAGTATGGTATGTCCATGTAATGGCAAATTATGCAGTTATTTAGAAAGTGATGTAGAGTTGTGTTGATAGGGAAAAATGGCCACTATACATTATTATTAAGTGAAAAAGAGAATTATAAAGAGTATGAGTAGATTGGGCGTAGTAGCTCACACCTGCAATCTCAGCACTTTGGGAGGCCAAGGTGGGCAGATTGCTTGAGCTCAGGAGTTGAAGACCAGTCTGGGCAACAGGGCAAAACCTCATCTCTACAAAAAATTAGCTGGAGTTGGTGGTGCACAATAGACCCAGCTACTTGGGAGGGTGAGGCAGGAGGATCACCTGAGCCCAGGGAGGCTGAGGCCGCAGTGAGCTGTGTTCATGCTACTGCACTCCAGTCTGGGTGACAAAGTGAGACTCTGTCTCAAGAAAAAAAAAAAAAAAAAAAAGAATGTGAATGTGAGTGTATAAAGTATGGCTGGCAGTACGTGCAGCAAGAGGATGTATTGGTTGAGCCTTATGAAATTGCTGATATGTGGTAATTTCTAACCTATAAGAATGGCAATTTCATATGGTTCAACTTTTTACATATGTATGCTTGAAATCTTCACTGCTGGCGACTTCATAATGCTATTAGTGAGTTTAGAGGGCGGGTATAGGAATTTTTATTTTCCACCATATTCCCTTCTTTCTGATTTATTTTATTTTATAGGACTGCTCAGCTAATCAACTGCCCTTGCTCCGATTCCACACTCACCATTTAACTCTGGATGTAATTTTGCTACATGCAGAGAAAACTATCCCCAGCAAACGTGATCATCTTGTGCTCCTGACAACTATATTTCTCGCTGTAAAAAATACAAACAAGGATGTTTTTAAAAAAGGATTTGGATCATGAAAACCAAATAGACATTCATTTTAATTAATTTTCTTCTTGTAAACCCCTTTATTGGATAAAGGCAGTGGAAGCTACCAAGTAAAGGGAGTCAGAAAGGAAAGTTTCTGGTGCTCATGAGGGCGCCACCTGAATCAGTGGGTTATAATTTCACTGTAATTTTCCTCTTGTTCCACCCTTGTTGAGGTGACTCACAAGCTATAAACGTTCTTGGACAATTATTTCAGGATGGCTTTGTTAGCATTGAAAGAAAACATCTTTACTTTTTCTTTTAAAAACCAGCTTTATTGGCTGGGCGCGGTGGCTCAAGCCTGTAATCCCAGCACTTTGGGAGGCCGAGACGGGCGGATCATGAGGTCAGGAGATCGAGACCATCCTGGCTGACACGGTGAAACCCCGTCTCTACTAAAAAATACAAAAAACTAGCCGGGCGAGGTGGCGGGCGCCTGTAGTCCCAGCTACTCGGGAGGCTGAGGCAGGAGAATGGCATGAACCCGGGAGGCGGAGCTTGCAGTGAGCTGAGATCTGGCCACTGCACTCCAGCCTGGGGGACAGAGCGAGACTCCGTCTCAAAAAAAAAAAAAAAAAAAAAACCGGCTTTATTGAGGTATATTCCACATCTAGTAAAATCCACCAGTTTAAAATGTTCAGTTTGATGAGTTTTGACAAATGTATATGATCGTGTAACCGTGACTACCATCAGGATATCATTTTCTATCTCTCTAGAAAGTTTCCTTGTGCTCTTTTGCAGTTAAACCTATAATCTTGCTAAATTTACTTGTTCTAGTAGCTTTTTTTTTTTTTTTTTGGTAGAGCCTTTGGAGTTTCTACATAGACACTCACGCTGTCTTTGAATAAAGAGAGACTTGCCAGGTGTGGTGGCTCACGCCTGCAATCCCAGCACTTTGGGAGGCTGAGGTGGGCGGATCACTTGAGGTCAGGCGGATCACTTGGGCAGATCACTTTGAGACCAGCCTGGCCAACATGGTGAAACCTTGTCTCTACTAAAAATACAAAAATTAGCCGGGCATGGTGGCACATGCTTGTAATCCCAGCTACTTGCAGTGCTGAGGTAGGAGGATTGCTTGAACCCGGGAGGTAGAAGTTGCAGTGAGCCAAGATCTTGCTACTGCCTCCAGCCTGGGTGACAGCAAGACCCCATCTCAAAAAAAAAAAAAAAAAAAAGAGAGAGAGAGAGAGAGACCTTCCTTCTAATCTGTATGTTTTTTGTTTTCTTGCTTATTGCATTAGCTAGCACCTCCAGTACAGTGTTGAACAGAAGTGGTGAAAGCTGACATTCTTGCTTTGTTCTTGATCTTAGGAGGAAAGCATGCTGAGCTTATCAAAGTGTAGGGTCAATATTGTACCAGGTCACACTTCACACCTCACATCTTTTACTTTACACTTAGTACCTTTCATTTCACAGTTAGTATTTTTCACATCCCACTTACTGACCAATTCTTTCTTGAATCCAATCTTATCAGGCTTCTACCTCTACTACCTAATCAAGATTTCTTTTCAAGGTTGCTTATCTTCTCCATGTTGCTTAATCAGTTGCCCCTCATTTTCCTTGACTTATCAGCAGCATTTGTCACAACAATGACTCTCTCCTCCTCAAAATATTTTTTTTTACTTGGATTTCCAGACATTACGCTCACCTACTGCTTCTCGTAAAGTCCACTTAGTCTTTGTTGCATATTTTCCTTCGTCTCCTGGTCTCCTGGGATATAAACACTGGGGCGCTGTAGAGCTTGGTTCTGGATCTCTTCTTTTTTTTTTTTTTTTTTTTGAGATGGAGTTTTGCTCTTGTTGCCCAGGCTGGAGTGCAATGGCATGATCCCGGCTTACTACAACCTCCGCCTCCCGAGTTCAAGCAATTCTCCTGCCTCAGCCTCCCTAGTAGCTGGGATTACAGGCATGCGCCACCATGCTCGGCTAATTTTGTATTTTTAATAGAGGTGGGATTTCTCCATGTTGGTCAGGCTGGTCTTGAACTCCTGACCTCAGGTGATCCGCCTGCCTTGGCCTCCCAAAGTGCTGGGATTTCACGCGTGAGCCACCGTACCTGGCTGGGATCTCTTCTTTTTATAGACACTTTCTTTCTTGTTGATCTTATCCAATCTCTAGCTTTATGTACCATCCATACACTGACAACTTCGAAACTTTTATTTACAGTCTAGACCACTTCCTTGGAATCCAGACTCATGCCTCTAACTGCCTAGTCAACACCCCTACTTCAGTGTCTCATATGATCTCAAGCTTAGCATGTGCGATGTCCAACTCCCAATGTTCTCCCTAAAACCAGGTCCTCCTACGTTCTTCCCATCTCAGTAAATGACAACTTGATCTTTCCACCTGCTCAAGCCAAAAACTTCAGAGACATCCTCCCTTTTTTTTTCGTACAAAGTCTCAGTCTGTCGTCGAGGCTGGAGTACAGTGCTGTAATCCTCACTCACTGCAACCTCTGCCTCCAGGGTTCAAGTGATTCTCATGTCTCAGCCTCCTGAGTAGCTAGAATTACAGGTGACTGCCACCACACCTGGCTAATTTTTGTATTTTTTTAATTAGTACAGACGGGCTTTCACATGTTGACCAGGCTGATTTCAAACTCCTGACCTCAGGTGATCCACTTGTCTCGGCCTCCCAAAGTGCTGGGATTATAGGCGTGAGCCACCACACCCAGCCCATCCTCACTTCTTCTCTTTCAATGCCATGTCTAATTTATAAGCACCTACTATAAGCTTTATCTTCAAAACATCTCACATCTCATTGTCTCCATTGTTTTCACTTTGATCAAAGCTACCATTATCTCTCATCTGGATTATTACAACAGCCTCCTAACCCAGGCTCCCCGCTTACATCTTTGCCACCCTAAAGTCTTTTCTCAATAGAGCAGCCACAGTGGTACTTTACAAATACAGTCAGATCATATGTCACGACTGTGCTTCTTGCCTTCCAGCAGTTTCCCATCTTATTCAGAGTAAATACCAAAGTCTTTGCATTGGCCAACAAGCCCCTCCAAGATACGCCTCTCCTGCCACTAACTTCTCTGGAATATCTCCTTTCCTTCTGCTGCAGTGAATTGCTGCTACACTGGCCGCCTTGCTGTTCTTTGAACAAGGCAGTCATGCTTCTGCCTTAAGGCATTAGCACCTGTTGTTTTCTTCATCACTAATACACCTAGATTCCTGTTCTTTGTAAGGCCTTTGATCTAGTGCCACCTTCTCTATGAGGCCTTCACTGACCTCCTCGTTTAAAATTGCGCCCCCACAACACTTTCTATTCCTTTCCTCATTTCTTCCCACACCATGTACCTAACATCCTAGTTTATTATAGTTATTTGTTTGTTGCCCCTCACTAGAAAATACGCTCCATTAAAAAAAAAAGACATTTTGTGTAGTTTGTTTACTGCCACATCCCCAGTGCCTAGGGACAGTGCCTGGTACATCGTGGTGCTCAATAAATATTTACTAAATGAATCAATGACTAGTTTCACTGCCATATCGACTGGCCTGTTTGTACCTGTACCCACTGTCTTTGCCTGCCCTCCCATTAATCCTTTTCTCTCTCAAGTCCAGCTCTTCCTCTTATTCTCCTGGGCCCTTCCTCTCCCCCTTCTCATCACCTTTGCTTCTGCTGTTATTCCTTCTTTTTCAACCTCAATCTCTCTGTTTTCACAATGAACTGTCTTCCATCTCAGAAAACAAGAATTTCCTTTGATACCACATCCTCCCTGAGCTCTACCTCCACTTCTCTGTTCTGCTTCATGATTCAGCTTCTCAAACAGGCTGTCTACATTCTCTACCGCTCTAACCTCATCTCTGACCACTCCCCCCCCTACTAACTATGCTCTAGGTGCATTGATGTCCTTTCTACATACCAAGCCTTCCCACTTTGAGGTTTTCAGTTGCTTTCCCCTCAGCACCCCACCTAGCTGCCTTAGTCTCATTCTGTGTGCCTCAACTCAGAGCTTTTGACAGGGGCTTTTCTGACACCAGTTTTCCATCTTCCAGCAGTTTCCCATGTTATTCAGAGTAAATACCAAAGTCTTTGCATTGGCCAATGCAAGTACTTTCTACCTTACAGCATTTATAGCACTTATTGCAATGTAATTATCCTATGCAAATATTTATGTTAGCTCCATGAGAGCAAGCACCTTGTTTTGTTCACTAGTGTATTTCTAGGGTTTGCTGGTGCCTGGAACAGAAGTTCATTAAGTGTATGAATGAATGAATGAGTGTTTGAGTTTCCAGTGATGAGATGACTGAAAGCTAGCTGCTGACATATGCAAATAAATGCATGCACAGTACTGCCTTTAGAAGCACTGTTTCTCTTTTCTTCTTCTTCTTTTTTTTTTTTTTTTGAGACTGGGTCTCACTCTGTCACCCAGGCTGAAGTGCAGTGGCACAATCATGGCTTACTACTTGGACCTTCCTGGCTCAAGCCATTCTCCCACCTCAGTCACAGGTCTATGTCACTGTGCCTGGCTATTATTTTGTAGAGACAGGGTTTCACCTTGTTGCCCAGGCCGGTCTTAAACCCCTGGGCTTGGCCTCCCAAAGTGCTGGGATTATAGGCATGGGCCACTGCACCCTCCTTAGAAGCACTGTTTCTAACAGTAAAAAATTGGAGATATGGTGGAGAGAAATACCTATCAATCGGGGATTGGGTAAGTAAATTATAGTACATTTACACGATGGTACACTATTCAGCTATAAGAGATGTTAATGTAGATTTATATGTATTGCAATGACGAATTGTCCAAGATCTTCTGTAAAGCAACATATAACACTCAAAACACAATTTATTGAATGGGGTGTACAGCCAGACCATCGTGATAGTGTAAAATTTCATTCCTGTATGTTACATGTATCTGCATAAAGCTAGGTATCTAGAAATTATTTATCAAAATATCAGCAGTGATTTTCTCTAGGTTGTGGAGTTTCAGGTAATATTAATTTTTTTATTAGTAGTTTTTGTATTCTTTAAATATTTTATGGTAAGTATGTGATCATTTTATTTCAGCAGTTACATTTCAGTCACTTGGCCACTGGAAATTCATCACTAATTCATTGAAAACTATTGAACCTCTACTCTGTTTAGGCACCACTAGACCGTAGAGCATGCGTTGGTATTTCTTTCCTATGTGTTTATATACAATTTTATTTCAGAACTTTTTGGGGCTAACCACACCATCTACTTATTCTCACTTTGGAGGTAAGAATGACTTGATGAAATAAGATAGTTTGTACGGCATGTACCAGAATTGGCACTTGGGGAGTTCACTGGATGTCAATTGCTTCCCTTCTCCTCCAGGGTGCTATTTTTGCTGCACCCACAGTTAAATAACACTGTATCACGATGCAATCCAAGGAGCAGGAGGGAGGGTCTATTATTACAAACCATCACTGTTGAACCAATGAACTACTGGGTGCCTTTTGATACTTCTGCCTCCTTGTATCGGATGCTCTTTGATAGCCGAGATCAGTTGTAGACATCCAGTGAATATGAGTAAACTTGACTTTCTTTATCATAGAATAGATGTCATTTTCAAATGAAGAACCGTGGAGACCAGAGGAGGTACAACATTTAGAACAATAGGCCCCATTCCAAACAAGTGCTAATGTGTTCTCTTGGCTGCTGTGGTGCTTCTCAAAATTTTCCACAGGAGAGGGAATTGTATTAAGGGGCATCTAGTGGTATCCTTCAATGCAGTTATTAAAGTCAAATACTATCTTTGAAGTTATCTGTAGTTTTTCATTTTTATAAAAATGGGTTTATTTAAAAATAAATCTATAAAAGTAGAAATACATTGCCTTAAGAATCTGAATTTTGAATTGTATTCCACAGAGTCTTGCTCTGTCACCCAGGCTGGAGTACAGTGGTGTGATCTCAGCTCACTGTAGCCTCTGCCTCCCAGGTTGAAGTGATCCTCTTGCCTCAATCTCCCGAGCAGCTGAGATTACAAACATATGCTTCCATGCCTGGCTAATTTTTGTATTTTTAGTAGAGACTGGGTTTTGCCACATTGCAGAACAAACATGGCCTCCTGGGACCTGTCCCTACCATTAAGAGTGTTTCCTTAGAGAACAGGAGGTGCAAATTGGGCTGAAATTCCAAAGGGCAAAATCAATGGCAAACAGCTACTAGGTTCTTGATGTAATGTATAGTAGGTTCTGAGTGAGTAACACAGAGATAACTGAAGGAGCTGTTCATACACAGCTTCCAAAAAAAAAAAAAAAAAAGAAAAAGGTCCATTATGCCGGGCGCGGTGGCGCACGCCTGTAATCCCAGCGCTTTGGGAGGCCGAGGCAGGTGGATGGGGTTAGGAGTTTGCAACCAGCCTGACTGACATGGTGAAACCCAGTCTCTACTAAATACACAAAAAATTAGCCGGGTGTGGTGGAGCATGCCTGTAATCTGAGCTACTTGGGAGGCTGAGACAGGAGAATTACTTGTACCTGGGAGGTGGAGGTTGCAGTGAGCCGAGATCATGCCACTGCACTCCAGCCTAAGCAACAAGAGTGAAATACTGTCTCATAAATAAATAAATAAGTAAATAAAATAAAAAATAAAGAAAATGGTCCGGTCAAACCTGGTCGTAGATGCCTATGGTTTGTGGAAACATGTATCATTATGACTGACCCCTTAATAAACCACAAGTTTTCAATATCTTAATAAAGATCAGATTCTTGACCCTTTATATTCCCTCTCATGAATATTTTTTAAAGAGTTTTAAAATTTAAAATTTAAAGTTTAAAAGTTTAAATGGTTATGATCCAGATATTTGAGGGCCACTGTCCCAGTCACAGTCTCACCAGCCTCCTGGGCATGGTGGCTCATGCCAGCACTTTGGGAGACCAAGGCAGGAGGATCACTTGAGCCCAAGAGTTTGAGACCAGCCTAGACAACATAGTGAGACCCTGTCTCTACAAATAATAATAATAATAATTAGCCAGGAGTGGTGGTGCCTGCCTGTAGTCGCAGATACTTAGGGGGCAAGATCGTGCCATTGCACTTTAGCCTACGCGACAGAGTAAGACCTTGCCTCAAAAATAAATAAATAAATAAAATTTAAATGCAATTTAGGACCTATAAAAAAATAAAGGCAAGTCCTAATGGGGGCTTCTAGGGAATTCTGGAAGTTCAATTTAAATACAGTATACTTGATATTATATACGAAGAGAGGAATATATGTATCAGTGATGATGATCCCCCTTTTGGTTTATTGTGTAGTATCTCAGGAGCGGCTTGATCTATTCCTCCCTCTGCCTCCAGTACATACATAGTTGAACAAAAGTTAACAGAAATAATCTCCTTCTTTAAAGTTCGGTGGTTTCAAGCTCCTTTACATGGCATATATGACCTTACCTCCTGACTCTCCTTCACCTACCCGCCTCCTTTATCAATAATTTTCAAACTGTAAGTCATGGCCTATTTGTGCGATTGTGAAATCAGCTTTAGTCACCAGTTATTTTCAGAGCAGTAGATAATAAAATAGAAAAGAGAATGTGTGGACCACATAGCATCATTTTGTAAGATGTAAGTTTGAACAAATGTGGCCTTCTGGGAGCCATCCGCATAAGGAGTTCTTCCCTAGACAACAGCAAATGGAATTTGGGATGACACTCCAGAGGGTAAAATCAATGGCAAAAGGCTACTAGACTTTTTTTAATGCAATGTGGTCCTAAGTGAGTACCAAATACCAGAGATAACCAAAGGAGCTGTTTGTACACAGCTTCAAAGAAAATGATCCACCGTGTGTGCGTGTGTGTGTGTGTGTGTGTGTGTGTATGCATGTGTGTACCAGCTCATGCTGGCAGATTCTATTTCTTTCTCTAGGTTATGATCCAGATATTTGAAGGCCACTGTCCCAGGCACAGTCTCACCCGCCTCCTCACCTTCCCTGCCTGCTGTTTCATAAAACCACAGGCCTCTGCATGGGCAAAGTATTTCTCCTCATGAAACTGGAAATCATTGCTCTTTGTTTCTGAGTCCCCTCAAGCATGATTTCCAATGTGAAACCTTTGCTCATCTCCAGGTGATTAGCAATTATTTACACAAACCTTTTTCACAGCCCCTTCTCTTTCCTGTAAGCTTCTGAAAGGACTGCCCATTGCCTTACTCGTTTTTGTAACTTCAGTGCTTAGCATAGTAAACGAATGAGGGTTCAATAAATACAGTCATGCACTGCATAATGATGAACTGCATATATAATGGTGGTCTGGTGAGATTATAATGGAGCTGAAAAATTCCTATTGCCTAGTGATGTCACAGTGTAACACATTACTCATGTTTGTGATAATGATAAATGGCTGTAACTGATTTATGTATTTACTATACTATACTTTTAATCATTGCTACAGTGTACTCCTACTTATTTTATCTATTTATTTATTTTTATTATACTTTAAGTTCTAGGGTACATGTGCACAACGTGCAGGTTTGTTACATATGTACACACATGCCATGTTGGTGTGCTGCACCCATCAATTCGTCATCTACATTAGGTATATCTCCCAATGGTATCCCTCCCCTTCCCCTCCACCCCACAACAGGCCCCGGTGTGTGATGTTCCCCTTCCTCTGTCCAGGTGTTCTCAGTGTTCAGTTCCCACCTATGCGTGAGGACATGCAGTGTTTGTTTTTTTTGTCCTTGTGATAGTTTGCTCAGAATGATGGTTTCCAGCTTCATCCATGTCCCTACAAAGGACATGAACACATCCTTTTTTATGGCTGCATATATTCCATGGTGTATATGTGCCACATTTTCTTAATCCAGTCTATCATTGATGGACGTTTGGATTGGTCCCAAGTCTTTGCTATTGTGTGAATAGTGCCACAGTAAACATACGTGTGCATGTGTCTTTATAGCAACATGATTTATAATCCTTTGGGTATATGCCCAGTAATGGGATGGCTGGGTCAAATGGTATTTCTAGTTCTAGATCCTTGAGGAATCGCCATACTGTTTTCCATAATGGTTGAACTATTTTACAGTCCCACCAACAGTGTAAAAGTGTTCCTATTTCTCCACATCCTCTCCAGCACCTGTTGTTTCCTGACATTTTAATGATCACCATTCTAACTGGTGTGAGACGGTATCTCATTGTGGTTTTGATTTGCATTTCTCTGATGGCCAGTGATGATGAGCATTTTTTCATGTGTCTGTTGGTTGCATAAATGTCTTCTTTTGAGAAGTGTCTGTTCATGTCCTTTGCCCACTTTTTGATGGCGTTGTTTGATTTTTTCTTGTAAATTTGTTTAAGCTCTTTGTAGATTCTGGATATTAGCTCTTTGTCAGATGGGTAGATTGTAAAAATTTTCTCCCATTCTGTAGGTTGCCTGTTGACTCTGATGGTAGTTTCTTTTGCTGTGCAGAAGCTCTTTAGTTTAATTAGATCCTGTTTGTCTATTTTGGCTTTTGTTGCCATTGCTTTTGGTGTTTTAGTCATGAAGTCCTTGTCCATGCCTATGTCCTGTATGGTATAGGCTAGGTTTTCTTCTAGGGTTTTTATGGTTTTAGGTCTAACATTTAAGTCTTTAATCCATCTTGAATTAATTTTTATATAAGGTGTAAGGAAGGGATCCAGTTTCAACTTTCTACATATGGCTAGCCAGTTTTCCCAGTGTCATTTATTAAATAGGGAATCCTTTCCCCATTTTTTGTTTTTGTCAGTTTTGTCAAAGATCAGATGGTTGTAGATGTGTGGTATTATTTCTGCGGGCTTTGTTCTGTTCCATTGGTGTATATCTCTGTTTTGGTACCAGTACCATGCTGTTTTGGTTACTGTAGCCTTGTAGTATAGTTTGAAGTCAGGTAGCGTGATGCTTCCAGCTTTGTTCTTTTGGCTTAGGATTGTCTTGGCAATGCGGGCTCTTTTTTGGTTCTATATGAAGTTTAAAGTAGTTTTTTCCAATTCTGTGAAGAAAGTCAATAGCAGCTTGATGGGGATGGCATTGAATCTATAAATTACCTTGGGCAGTATGGCCATTTTCACGATATTGATTCTTCCTATCCATGAGCATGGAATTTTCTTCCATTTGTTTGTGTCCTCTTTTATTTAGTTGAGCAGTGGTTTGTAGTTCTCCTTGAAGAGGTCCTTCACATCCTTTGTAAGTTGGATTCCTAGGTATTTTATTCTCTTTGAAGCAATTGGGAATGGGAGAGTGTACTCCTACTTATAAAAAAAAGTTAATTGTAAAATAGCCCGAGGCAGGTCCTTCAGAAAGTATTTCAGAAGGCACTATCACGGGAGATGACAGCTCCATGTGTGTTATTGCCCCTGAAGTCCTTCCTGTGAGACAAGATACAGAGGTCGAAGACAATGATATTGATAACCCTGACCCTGCGTAGGCCTAGGCTAATGTGTGTGTTTGCATCTTAGTTTTTAATGAAACAGTTTAAAGAGTAAAAAAAATAAAAAAAATAAAAAGTAGAAAATATCTTACAGAATAAAGAAAATATTTTTGTATAGCTGTGCAATGTGTTTGTGTTTAAAAATAAAGTGTTATTATGAAAGAGTCAATCATGCCCCTGAAATCCCAGCTACTTGGGGGTGAGAGACTGAAGTGGGAGGATAGGTTAAGCCTGGGAGGTGGAGGCTGCAGTGAGCCATGATGGTGCCACTGAACTCCAGCCTGAGTGACAGAGTGAGACCCTGTCTCAAAAAAAAAAAAAAAAAAAAGTCAAAAAGTTAAAAAAATTCAAGTTTATAGACTAAAAAATTTACAGTAAGCCAAGGTTAATTTATTATTGAAGAAAAAATTTAAAATAAATTTAGTGTGACCTAAGTATACAGTGTTTATAAATACACTGGTATAATGTCCTAGGCCTTCACATTCGCTCACTACTCACTGACTTATCCTGAGAAACTTCCAGTCCTGAAAGCTCCATTCATGGTAAGTGTCCTTTGCAGGTGTACAATTTTTTATCTTTTATACCATATTTTGACTGTACCTTTTCTATGTTTAGATACACAAATACTTACCAATGTGTTACAATTGCCTACAGTATTCAATACTATACAGGTTTGTAGCCTAGGAGGCTTAGGCTACACCATCTAGTCTAGGTGTGTAGTAGGCTATGCCATCTAGGTTTGTGTAAGTACACTCTATGATGTTCTCACAATGATGACATCCCCTAACAATGCATCTCTCAGACTGTATCCCAGTCATCAAGCAACGCATGATTGTTGAATGAGTTCTTTTTTTTTTTGAGACAGAGTCTTGCTCTGTTGCTTAGGCAGGAGTGCAGTGGTGCGATCTCAGCTCACTGCAACCTCCGCCTTCCAGATTCAAGCGATTCTCCTGCCTCAGCCTCCTGAGTAGCTGGGATTACAGGCGTATGCCACCATGGCCGGCTAGTTTTCATGTATTTTTTAGCAGAGACAGGGTTTCACCATGTTGGCCAGTCTGGTCTTGAACACCTGACCTCTGGTGATCCGCCTGCTTTGGCCTCCCAAAGTGCTGGGATTAAAGGCATGAGCCACCGCGCCCAGCCAATTGTTGAATGAGTTCTATGCTCACTTAACTGCTATTTACTTTTTAAACACTGGAAGACTGAAAAGGAATCTCTTAAAGTAAAAGTTTAAAACACATTCTTTCTACCACATCTATGGCCAGGTTGCAAATAAGAAGCACCAAAAAAAAAAAAAAAAAAAAAAAAAACCACACAAAAAACAAAAAAAAACAAACAAAACACACACACACACACATTCTGCTAAAACTTGGAATTTAATGAACTTTTACTCACTACAGTTATACTCATTTTACATTAAAGTAAAAAAGAAAATAGCCAGGAGAATAATTCATCTCCAGAAAGCAGTTTAAAATTATTGTTTTTATTATTTTTATTTGCTACCAATATTTTTATTGTAAGAAATACAAAAGGTATGACAAATATACAAACTATTTTCTCTTTTTGCTTCATTCAATTTAGCTTTCACATAAGTGAACACACTGGACAGTGATATTTCAACACCAATTTTGAAAAAAACAATGAATTTCATCATCTGACAATAAATACCTAAATTTGCATTCTAGCACCCAGTAAGACATCCAGTTTCCAAAGGATTATTGGTATGCAACCCTCTGAATTTTCTGACATGTTACCTTTGCCACTGCAACAGAAACACCACTGCAGTTCTCCCTTTCCCAGTAAGTCAGAATAAGGGGCAGGCAAGAATGGCTATCTGACTTCAGAAACCCTGGGTCACAAAGCATCCCTTGCTTGAGCTACTTTTAAAAACAGATTTTTAATGATAGGGTACTTCATGAAAGTTTTGGTGGTCCTTGAATGACATATTTTACATTACATATTTACCTATTTTTCTATCCTCCTCTTCAGATGGGAAGGGTCTAGATAAACTGGGCTGTATTTTCATCTGCCTCTTGGGAAGGGAGCAAGAGCATTTAGCTCAGAGCATTCTGAAGACAGTAGCCTTAGAGATAAACTTTCTTTCTTTCTTCTTCTTTTGCTTCCAGAGGGCTTTCTGTGTGGAATGGAGGGATGGTTGCTAGAGTGAGACAGCCCTTCCCCTCTTGCTATGTCTATACCATACCTGAGGCCCTTTTTCTTAGAGGGCAAAAATGTTAGAATAGGTAGGAAAGTTCTTGCTTTCAGAGAGCTGTGCTGCACCCACAGGGTGGACCTGACAGGCCAGTGTGGTAACTCTCAATCTTGTATACAGAGAAAAGAGAAGAAGCAACATCTGATACCAAGTCACCTGCCAACATTCTTATAAGACTGTGTTCCAGGCAGTGAATTTCCACACTGCTTCTTGGGTCTGCAGAACTCAAAGCACCAAAACAGAGCATTCTGTAGCAATATAAGCAAACGGAATGAGAATAATTATGCACCTTTAAGGAACATGCACCCTTATAAGTCTGTACCCTGATATGAAAATAGCAGAATGAGTTTCAAGTATGAAGAAATACAGTAAAAGTGTGGCCTGTAGATGGAGAGAAAACAGCAGCCTGGAATGTGGTTTATATTCTTCATTAGTTTTTCTCTTGGTACCACAGCCAAAACTGAATGCTCTGTACAATGTCTTGGTTTAAAAATCAAGATGCATAAAGATGCTAGAGGCATTTCTAATGGGTGCCATGAGCACAGTCTGTGCCCAGCATTAGGAACCATCTCTAGATGTATGTGGCTAGGTCAAGTTGGGAGTGGTGGCCAGGCCTAGAAAGGCACACCTGTGGTCCGTAATGTGGAGGAGGATGGAGAGCACCATGTGGACAGGCCAGGATGGTAGCAGGGAACACTTTAGTGGTAGAGAGGAAGAGATGCAGGAGACAGAGATGTAGAGGTGTGGGGATGTTGGTCATCTTGGGCTGGTTCACACAGCCTAGATTAGTATCTGATATACACAATTTTTACATTTCTAGGACCGTGATTTCAAACACAGAAACAAGTCAAATTTCCAAATTAGATTTTTTTTTTTTTACTTTCAAAACATTTTCTATTATAAATCAGAAGGAAAAAAGCTTACTGTGTGTGACAGTCTTCCTGAAACGTAAGATAAAGTTTTAACCAGGCCCTATGGCAATGCAGAAACACTAATACATTTTTACAGTGAAAACCTACTTTAACACATCTCAAAATGATAATCCTATAAAACTCTCTAGTTCTAATTTGCACTCTACGGGAACCAATATTGTTCTTTTCTTAACACATACTGCTCTTCGATACCAAACACTTGCCCTTTAACCTTCAGATAAAAACCTCAAATACCAAAAAATGCAACAAGCTTCTGAGGTGTTGGGAGTAGTTGGTTGTTAAAATCCCTTTTATTTTATAATAAATTATACAGGCAATCCTTGCTTTTTATTACCACGCTGGATTGCTTCTATACACAGCCAAGTTGCCTGAAGCATGGAAACTTGGACTTCTCCATCTGACACGTTCTTGAAGCCTCAAGGTACAAGCTAATAGTTCTGCTTCTACAGAAAAACTCTCACACTGCTCTCCTCTCAACAGTACTGCCTGTTCCCATTACTGCACATGACACCTACGAGGGCACTACATCACGTGAGGGAAGCTTCTTCATGAGGGCAGACAAGAGGAGGCACCACCAGGCACTGGTCTCTGCCTGAAATCTATTCCGAGGGCCACCTGGCACAGTTCCTAAATTAAGACATATCTAAAATGCTTTTCTACCTTTAGTTTTTATTTTTGCTGTATTTTCACACTCTACTATATGCATATTTAATAAAAACTACAAAGTCTTTTACTTTAATTCCTTTACATAATGATAAAACACCTAGATACCCAAAATACTACATCTATATATTCAAATCTACTAGTTATGTTAAAAATGCATGCAGCTTATTTGGGGGCTTAGTCTAATTTTTATTTTCTTAGGTTCATCAATACCATGATAAGGAACGTTAGATGCAAAGTCCTAACACTTTCTGCCTTCAGTTGTACTTTCACAGGACTAGTGTGATTCAGAAATAAATAATATACATGAATAATAATAGAAATAATTTATGCAAAGGTAGAACAACTTGAAAAAAATTCCCCGCCTGTCAGGTGCTGTTCCTGGGGATAGCTGATGCTATAAATTCCATGTACTAACTAATATATTTACTACAGGTAATAGGAAAACAAATGAATAAAAAGTGAGGAACTATGATATACATGTGTATATTTTTGCAAACACAGGATCAGAATGAAAAGATATATAATGCACTGGGAGGTTCAAGAAATGTATTACCGCTGGAATCTGTTTTATCATTCAGACTTTAAGGTCAAACTGAGAGTTGTTGGTGATCACAGGAATATTGCTAGCTGATACATATTATTGCATTTCATAAAACTTAAGATTAGAAACTTTCAAGTAAGAGTACAACGGGTATCTTCAGAACTTTAACCTAAGCACATCAATGGAATTTTGCTAGGAACCACAGAGAGTTAGAAATTAAATAATTGTGTGGCTCTTTGCTGATTAGTGCTACAGTCATAGTTCTTGGCAGTCAATATGTACAGTTATATGTCCCCTTTGAGAAAAACCTACGTTTGACGATCCAAACTCCTAAAATTGAGAAAGGGTTATTTGTGTGACCAAACAACTCACACAGAAGATTCCTCTCAACATGAAAATCCCCTGCTACACGAGATAATTTGTTTACATACCTTTAATTGCCTAACAAAGAAAAAGAGAGAAAAGGAAGGGAACCTAAAGAATTGGGAGCTTTTGCCAACTGAAGACAAAGCAGAAAATAACTTTTCAAAACAAAACTTTTCCAGGCATATCTTTCACCATCACATATGTAGAATGATGGAAAATAAAAAAATAAAAAATATTTCCTGCAATTATACATCTTTTCTTAAAAAAAAAACAAAAACAAAAACAAAAACTGAGCTTAGCGCCTGAGAGATGCAGGGTAGACAGCTTCACAAAGAGCAGCTGCTACCACATCTCTTTTTACCCGAACTTTCGGAGAATTGTGTTGTACTTATTTATGCACAGAAGACACCCGTTTGCTTCTAGGGACATATTTCTTCCTAAGATTTGCAGAACAGATGCCTCTGAGACAGCAGCAGGGCACTCTGACCTCGGAAAGCAGCCCGCCGGGCCGCACATAATTTCAGGCACCGGCAGGTGAGCGGGAGGCGGGGTCCCAGCCCGGCCTCGCCCACTGCCACTCTCCTGCCAAAGGGGCGGGGCAACGAGGCAGCGCGCCCGGAAGGCTTTCAAGTGGGAGTCAAGTTTTGAACGCGAGCAAATAGGGTTCAGACTGGCCACTGTGATAACAAACCCGGGGGTGGAATTCGGCCTTTCACATAGGGGCTTTAACTGGACTCTAGTTCCTGGGAGTAGAGGGGCGAATGAGGCGGGGGATTTCTCAGTTTCTGACTGCCCCTAGTGTATGTGGTATTTTGGTTCAGTATGAATTACTGAGACTCATCTGCTTGCCACTCTGGAGCAAAGTTGGGCAGGCACCGTCGCGTGTCTGCCACTCATAAGGAATAAGCTGCTTTCTGTGGTGCTGTGCTAAGGAAACTCTGAAAAATACTGCAATAACCTTCCCTACTAAATTTCAAGTGACACTGTTGTGAGGAAGGTGACTTC
Source organism: Macaca nemestrina (assembly GCF_043159975.1). Lineage (NCBI taxonomy): Eukaryota > Metazoa > Chordata > Mammalia > Primates > Cercopithecidae > Macaca > Macaca nemestrina. The sequence continues at coordinate 72,178,427 of NC_092128.1, forward strand.
TAAAATTAACTTAATCATCTGGGGGATAAGAAGTCTTTAAGTAGACTTGTGAATTTAAAAAATATAGTTGCCAAAAAACTTCAAAAGTGAACAAAGTATATAGACACACTCCTAAGTTGTTATGCTCATATACTTAGACCTATTTTTTTTTTTAAAAATTAGAGCTTCTTAGGAATTTACATTTGTGATTCCACAAATGTTAAAATTACCTGGTCTTTTGGTATTTAAGGGCTCTGTTTCAATATAGCAATTCTTCAGACAAAAGTTTTGTCTACCGAATTACTGATGCTACTCATTTTGCTCACCTGATCTTTAAATTAGCATTTTAAAATTTAATCAGTGTTGGAAGGCCACCATGCTAGGGAATATGAAAGCAGCAGAGAGAGTATGAGTGTTTTAACTGGAGCCACTAAAGGAGTTTTATACTTCTAACGAAACTATCCTGTTCACAGATGAGGGCTGCCTTTTTAGTAAGTAAGCCTGTTTTAATCTAGAAAAGTAAGGTAATTGGGTACTTAAAAATTTTTTTTCCTAAGTGAATGACTAGGCTTTCTTTACTTAAATGATCAAAATGGATATATTATCCATCCTTAAGCACAATTTATTTGCAGACAATTGTTCAGAACCTAGGTAACAAGTAAAATATTGAAGTTACAGAACATTATAAAGACTATTAATCATCCCAAAAAAGAAGTGCTAGGAAAGAGTTAAATATGCACAGAAAAATAAAGTTAGAATGAAATCTCTTTTAGAAGTACCTCTTTAGTCTTCATCGGATTTGTTTTTCTCTAAAAGTGCCACCTTGTGGAATATACTGGAATAAAACAAGAAAGCTCATCTCTTAGGACAGTGTTAATGTTTAGAAAGACTTTTGCAAGAAAAGCCACCTTCCTTTCCTACCATATTAACTTCAAATTGCTGTAATAGTATTTCAGCAGATTCTCGAAAAGAGCCTATATTTTCAGATGGCTCTTGTTTTCTTCCTAAGGATAGACAAGGTAACAATATGTTGAAGGAAGTCCACTTCTACTCATTTATCTAAATGTTATAACTTCCTGGGAATGCTAAGAAATAGAAAATATTTTGAAAAGCTGTTTGGTACTTCATTAAGAAAATAAACAAAAATTCCCAGAAAGACTAGTTGAGAAAAAACATGTAAAAATTGGACCCCTTCTGTTTCTACATTTCTCTTACTTAACAAAGATCAGAAGATAGAGAGGCCAAAGGATTATTTTTGGTTTATTTTCTGAAAAAGTACAAGATAGAAATGCTTGAGATATAGGTATATATTAAAACTGGGTTGTGAATTGCATTGATATAGAAAGGGAGTCAATAAGAAATGAAAATGTTAGTTTCTCATGCTTTTGAGGAAAACACCATTTTTAATTACTCTGAGGACTTACATTTCTTGCCAGGCTTTGGTAGCCTCAATAAGTTTTTCCACTGTGGAGAAGGAACATGCAAATATCTTCCTAATTATGTGCCCAAATGTACTTAATGGACATGATAAATGGTTTTGGGTAAGGTTCACAATTTTTAAAAAGTATTGGTGGCATAGGAAACACATGCCTTTTAAAAATTTATTTTTATTTTTTCAATGAACATTCTTAGGCATGTGTAAGAAGTATTGCTTCATGTGGCTGCCTCTTCCCTTGAAATGAGAAAAAAAGTACAGATAATTTAGTTTGCTTGGAACAGCTTCTCCATAACATTTGTTTTTGACCATTAATCCTACAGTTGCCAGATGACCTTAGTATAAATTCTTACAATATATTTGTTCATAAAGAATATATCCTTCAAAATATATATAGCTTTGAAACTACCTTTTAAATACCTTCATTTTCTCCAGAATTTCCTTTATCTATTGCCCACTGTTTTATGAATAATTTTTAAAGCCTTAGAAATCATATAACATCTTTATCTGTCACAATGTGAAACATGCATTCTTTTGAATTATATAAATATCCAAGAGTTTATGATAATATTCCAATATTTTCTTTCCAAGGTAAATATTCTGTAGTTTCTATACTAACATAATTAAGTAATTATGGTGGCATATTAACTTTTAATATTATTTTTTCCTAGACCCAACTATGCAATTAAAGCCTGCTTTTGGAAAATGTAAGACACTCTCATGTGCTTATCATAAGAATAGTGAAATTGTCACTTAAGAGAAAAGCAGTATTTTAGACAGAAGAATTTTAATATGTTTATGATATTAGGAAGCTTACATAATTTAATTTCCACAATGGAACAATAATTGCCATTACTGACTTTAATAGGCACTACTTTTAAAAGAAGCAGCTACAGTTTCTTAAACACTCACTTTAAATACATAATTTAAAGTTCAAAATGTTTGGTACTATTTAAGAGTTTTCTCATCAAGATGCATAGTACCACATTCTGGAGAGTCAAACTATAAATTTCTCTATAGAAAAGAAACATGCTTTATTTAAGATAGGAACATCTTGTGCCCTCTAAAGCTTTCATTTTTATTTAACACAATGCTGAGATTCTATTCTTAGGTGAATAATTTTTAGCTATTTTTAGTAAGTTACCTGGGGCTAAATGAAAAGTCTGCCATTCACAGTGTGTGCTTCCTGAGAGAAAAATCGTGAGAATACAGGGGGCTGAAATGGCCCCGAGCTTTCTTCCAAAATAGGTTCTTTGCAACTTGAGTTCCCATCCACTTCAAAGGAGGGAGAAAGTGGGAGGCTCCAACCCATTGGGCTCTTACAAGCGCTTGCAAATTGTGTTTTTAAGATTAGGTCCTTTTTATTACCCTTTGCCATGGGATTTCTTATAAAAGCTAAATGGACAAGTTTCTCTTTTTCTCTTTTTATATGTAGGTTGTTTTGCCTCCACCCTGTGCAACAGTTCCCAAATGCCTGGGCCACCAGAACCAAACATCAAACAGAAACTAGCAGGAACATTCTTGTACTGGTCCTACTATGAAATTCAAACATGATTTCAAATCTGTCACAATATTTTTACTTGCTATGAGCTGCTTCAGTGTAACCTTGGGGCAAAACGCCCTTTTCAGTTCACCACTGCCTAGCTTTTGGCAAAGATGTTTGAAACCATATGTTACAGAAGAATAAGCTGTAGTCACTAAGTTCTTACTCTACTATCTGCTTCAAAATGCCCTAATGGCAAGACTGCTTGTGTTGGATCTGGATTTCAGAAATGGCGAATCTGGACATAAAATACATAAATCAAGAGAGTATTCACTCAAATGCAACAACTACACCGATGGAAGAACTGGGGACAGATTTTTACAAAGTTCAGAGAGGCTGAGATGTCCTTTCATTCTGTGTCATCAGAAGATAATTTGCCAACGATTGAATGCCAGAATGTTTGTGCTTCAATTTTTCTTTACAAGCACTGCCTAGAAATGAGTCAAAAGCACATGCTAGAAATAAAAGTTGAGCTCTCTACTCATTTAAAATTCTAAAGAATGCTGAAAAATTCCAGTTCAGAAAAGCTGCATTTTTCTTGAGTGAACTTATGAAAACAGTTTTACAACAGCAAAAACTAAAGTTATGTTCACTCTAGCCATGAATACTAACCAAAAAGCTCATGATGAATCAGTGCATGAGTTTTTAAACTCAATTTCTAGGCCCCAGCAAAAATGTCTTTGTATTTTGACCCTTGATCAAAGGAAAGGCAGAACTCACTTTTCTATGTGAGACTTTGAGTAGACCTGACCTTGAATGCTATGGATTCATTATATCTCAAGCATTTATAGTACTGACAACACGTAATCAATGTTGTCACAAGGAAAGTAGAAAACATTCGTATGGCCCATCTTCTTTATTATCTTGCTCTAGAAAACAACGTTCCTGTTCCTCAAGCTACTGAATTAGAACAATGTTTAGTACAGCAATTAAAAAAGAATAGTTCCCAACCCCAAAAGCTCTTCAGGAGAAACATCTCCTAGTTTCTTCTCTTGTTCAAGATAGTCATATATCATAATAAGCTGCAAAGAATTCAGTACAACTTGATAATGCATAAACATCATCTGAATTATTTTCTGAGTGCAGCAACCTCCATTCTTTGAAAATCCTAACTCTAAACATGATCTAACTGTTGCATGATCTAACTGTTGCATGCACTATGAGTCAGAAAGCACAGGTGGCTAAACTTTCCAAAAGATACTTTCTGTGTCCTCTGGTTACTACAGCCAACTGAGCACTAAACCACTTATAAGGCAGAGATGGTATGAAATATAAAGGACTGTAGAGAAAACAGTAAGAGAAAAAGGAAAAGCTGTTTACAATGCCCAGGCCAGGCTGGCTCTGTAGAGAGCAGGAGTGAGCACAAGGCACTAGAAACAAGCACAGCCTGGGGGATGGAGAAAAGATCATTTGATAGAGTAAATGTATAGCCCTAAAACATAGCTAAAGACATACCCTCAGATAAAGACACTGACAATATCTTCTATAAAAATGTAAAACACAAAGTAATAGTTTATAGCAATCTGTGTGCTGGTGATAAAACAAAACAAGATCCTACTCATTATTTAGGTAACAAAAGTGAACACCAGGTAGAAGGACTGCATTAGAGTGAGAACATATGGGACCCTGTTAGGTTTGCAGAATTGAGGCCATAAACCATAATCTGAGACTGCGAATTTATGAAAGGTTCATTGAAAGCAAGCAAACAGGTGGTGCATGGGAAAAGCTTAAGCAATCTGTTATTAGTTATACAATGGTAGCAATATATTTCAGAAGTGCTGGGAGATAGACAAGATGGATACTTTGCCAACAAGGCAGTGTGTGGCAGAAAATACAGTGTAATAGATGAGGAAAATTTCAAGGCCACTCCTGTCTCTAGTTAGAGAGAGAACTACTCTCCAAACCAAAACAGGAAAGAGTTTCTGACAAATTCCTAAAAACAAAAACGAAGTAACAACAAACAACAACAACAACAACAACAAAAAAGGGAATAAAGGAATTTCAAACCAGGAAATAAAGGCTTTCTATTTTTTTTTTAAAAATCTATCTGAGATACACTCCCTAAATCTATGGCAAGTAATAAAAAGCTTACAGGGTATTTTCCAAAAGAAATGATAAAGCATGATATCATACAGGTTAAAATAGACTCACAACAAGTAAATTCAGCGTTTTGAAGACTAAATAGAATGCATGCACATCTCTTAAAATATACTAGAATTTTTTTCTCCTTTTTGCTGTGTGTATAAAACTTCACCTTTTACTGCTAGCAAATTTACTGCTTTTGGCCAGAAAAGAAATGCTGAGGACATGGGGTTAACTTTCTAGGGTTAACTGTGTAATTTGAGAAGACCATTTTGGTGGATCACCTTCAGTGAACAAATGCCTGTTATTTATCGATCACCTTGAGTCTTTAAAACTGAATCGTTCTTGCCGTTTCCAAAAAGTAACACTTTAAGAGATCACAGAATCTCTCTCTCACACACACACACACACACACACACACACACACACACACACACACACGCACACATACTCAAAAGTACCAAATCAGGCCCGGCAGCTGCAGAGAGATTACATCATAACTCAGCTGTGCCTGGATTACCCACTCCACACTGGCAGCATTCAAGGTTAGAAAAATGAAATGGCAGCACAATTGGTCAGCAGCTTCTCTTCTTCTGGAATTTTTCCAGGTTCTTGAAACAAACAGACAAACAAACAAACAAACGAACATAAAGCTGCAATCACTCTTGCATTGATTTCAAAACAGTAAACTGGCGGTTTCCTTGGAGAAGCAGAGCCTGTCCAGAAGACGGCAGCTGGAAGGCCTCCAGACAGGCAATCCTCCACAGCTCTGCAGGGCTTGCTAAGGGGGACCCTTGAGCCACCAAGGGTGTTCTCCGCAGGATCAGCTTAAGGCAGCTGCTGAGGCCTCAGGCTGTATTCAGCTCCGAGGTGTTCTGGCTGGGCGGCAGGTGGGAATCCAGGTTTTCTTTGCACCTCTCCAGGTCCTGGAAGTATGGGTGAGACAGGGCACTGTAGGCTGATATTCTTTTGGCTGGGTTAAATGTCAAACACTTCTGTAATAAAGAAAAAAATAACTGGTTGATATACAACACATCAATGTAGATAATGTACTTACGGAGTTATCCCTTTATTCACTGTCATGTTAAGCACATCTAGAATGGGAATGAGTATTTATTTAAAGGGACACTAAATAATATGGAGACAGTACTCACATATATCCCTAATGTATCAAATGCCCCTCAGGAGAAGACCCTTTTGGGTGCCTATGGGCTGTTTCCCGCCCAGGATTTCTCTGTAAGCCATTAAAGTATGCATATAACTTTATTTAGTAATTCTTCCAGTGCTAGCAAACTTAGTGCTACAGTTGGAGTCTTCACCGCAACTTCTTACCCTGCCCCAAGGTTACACCACTCAGAGGCAGGGATATCTTCCTTCTAATTAATAACAAGGTGCCACAAGGCTAGCAGTAGCTCTCTCAGGGGACCATTAGATTCAGTCTGAGTCACCTAAACTCTGTTCCAGGCTGACAGCTCAAGTGTAGGGCTACCAAGGTGAATGAGCTGATGCTTGCACTTGAGAAGCTCCTGGTCCTAGTCAAGTGGTTTGGGCAGTTTGGCTGGGCTACTGAGGTAGAAGGTGAAAGGAGGGAAAGGGAAATATTTGCAGTAGCAGCAGTCTCTGTTCCCAAACTGTCCATACCTAAATTAGAATGTGTCCCTAATTTCAGTCTCATTTCCACCCCTACTTCAGGTAATCTTGTTACTCAAATCCTCCACCTCTCCTTCCACCAACGCCTCCTGCTGGGTGCCTAGCAGGTGGCAAGCACTAAATAGTGATGAGTAAGACCTCCTCATTGCCCCAGGAGTTCACAAGTAGCAGGAAAGCCACATCGGCTTCTCCATCCTAAAGTGAACTGAGTATATGAAATGTCTGTGCATTCCAGTCTTCTATGTAATTTACAGACTTTACATTATCATGGTTAATGGAAGAACTCTTCCACTTAAGAGGTCTGCATAACCATGATATTAATAGGACTCCTGCCAACAGTCCTAGTCAGGTTCCAACTGGATTAGGGACCTCTCTAATATTGCATCGAAAGCTTAAAAACAAATACAAACAGAAAGTTCTATGTGTATTTCAGGCAAATTCTTGGGTCCTCTGAAATCTGATTTATCCTGAGCTCCCCTTCAGTCCATGGTTGCTAGCCTCCCTATAGGATCTTCTGAACATCAAGAGCTAAAGGGCAAGTGGAAGAAAGAGCTTGTTTGTAGAAAGGTTCCAAGTGTCTGTTACAGCAATAAATATCTCTAGAAAAGCTTTGCAAGGGCTGAATTCCCAAAGGACTGGAGAGCAGGGGCAAAATTCCTGATCCTGAGTTCTCTTTTCCCAGAGTCCAAGAAGGAGAAAATTAGGTAATGGCATTAGGAAAGGAAGCAGCTAATTTAATCTCCAGGACATAGGAAAGAAGAGAAAAGAGCTGTGGGAATACGTTCACGATACAGAGACGTGTCTCTAGAGGATTATGTGAGAGGAAGCCCTTTCCTCACAGCTACATTGATGGCTTAAAGCTGGGAAGAGGGTGGAGAGAAGGAGAACGATTTAGCCAAATGTGAGGGTGCAGGAGAATCTCAAGTTGGAAGTCTTAATACACTTTGTCCTATAGAAATACGGTTAAAAACAGGTGTTTAAGTTCTATTATTGCTCTACTTTAGGAACAAGGTTGCCGGGTTGAGAATTAATTAAAAAACCTTGTGTTAATAATATTGTTTCTGCAAGAAAATTTAGTTTAATTGCCAACTAGTTTACTCATAAAATGAGCTTCTGGAATCACAACTTAGTCAAGAGTTAGATACTATGGTAGATCGGATAACTTTTAGTACATTCCCTCTTTTCTCTCCCCTCTCACCATAGGGGGAGCATTCTTTCCTCCATTCAAGTTGGCCTTAGGTATGGAACTTGCTTTGGCCAATGGAACATGGGCAGAGTGGCGGGTACTTCTTCCAAGTATGGACCTTCAGGGGTGTTGTATATTTCTGCTTGCCCTTTTGGAACATCCACCTTCTATCATGAGAAAAACATGCCCCAGGGAGCTGCTGCCTCTCTGGCATGGGCCCCAGAATGAGACACATGGAGAAGACCTGTGCTTCACCCATGGGCAGAAGCAGATATCAAAGGCTGTTGATTCAGGAGGTAAAGGATACACTCATTACTCATTGGGTTTCAGACATCAAGAACAGCCCAACAGGTACACTTTTCCACCTATTGTTCCGGCCTCTAGGTATAGAAAATTAAGTATATGGTCGAGTATTATGAGTCTCAAACAGAGCACAGAAGTCCTTATTTTCAGTGAGGTATTTTATATGTGCCTGGCACACTAAATACTTATTAAATAAATTAGCAACTAGAAGAAGTATTGCTATATAGTTCTTTTGGAAAAACATCTCCCCAAAGTTGTGGATATTTAACAAAAGGCACATTAAAATGACAAATTACTTAAAGTAGCATGAAACTGTAAGCAAGGAAACATAATATTTACTTCTAAATAAACATATGTCAAAGTGAATTGAGAGGCTTCTAAAGCTGCATTGAAATAAACATTCAAAGATGGCAGATTTAAAAAAATGTGGATCAGAAAGACATTCCAGAATCAAAAGCCACCAGCTGCTACAAGTGTGAAAATGAAACCTCTGGAGGGACTGTCGCCTCCTGCCCCACGTGGCTGTGGCACGTGATGCCGATAGCAGCTACTGAACTGATATTTGTGACTACCACCCAGTCTGGGTAGGGCAGGTGTCTCACTGGCACAGTGCAGACCAGTTTGACATCACAAAAACTTACCAGAAGTAGGTCTTTGCCTAGTTCATCGATATCTGTTACAAACTTCTCAATTGGTTGGGCAGATTTTGAATGAAAAGCCTGCCTGGGAAGGGCAACATCTCTAGGCCAGTCTTCTTCTCCTGGGAGTCCAATTACGCTACAAAAGAACCACACACAGACATGAACATTAGCTGCTATGCAGAAGCTGTTTTCTTATCAATTTCCAGAGAAAGGCAAAATCTAAGGGGGAGGCATGGGGGAGACAGTCCCAGGAGACCTTCACTTTATGACTGGCAGGGTCTCTGTTTATCTCTGTCCTACCGCAATATGGTGTCATGGGGTAGAGGGTAATCTCACAGAAGAATTGTAAAATTCACTGGGAGGAGATAAGAGATTGCTCTGGTAGCAGACACTAAATGTAAGGGGTGATGTAGAAATAGAAAATATATTGCCAGGCAGTAAGCCCTGACTTAGTGACAAAGCAGGACTTATTGTATTCAGAGGAGACCCATACTAGTATATACATTTCTTAATGTCCAAGAATGCTTTCTGTGTTTTGATCGAACGTCCCAGTATTGGCATGATTTTTATGATGCTCATCCAACATGGTTTATTAACATATCAATTTGGTTGCATTTTTGGTTAAAGAGTAATTCCCTAAATATTAAATATATACATTAGAATCAGAAGGAAAAATGACGCTAAAACGTTTGTTAGTCCTGCATTATTCAAACACGATTTTATAAAAGGAGGTCTGTGGTATTCCAAAGTGAGCAAACAGTAAATTAAAAGACTATTATTTATATTTCCCCTGAAAACCATTCTGGGATCAGAAATGTGGAAAGAACAGTAAGTGATAAAAAGCACAGGCTTTGGAAATAGGCAGGCTTGGGTTCAAATCCTGCACCTGCCACTTACTGGCAGGTAAGGACAAATTACTTAACATCTATGACCCTTAGTGTCTTTATGTATACAATGATAATAACTTACAGTTGTAATGAGGATCAGTTATACTTTATTTAAATTTATAGTAATATATAAATTTATAATTTAAAGTATATAGCACAGCACCTGATACACATTACACACAGTCAATATCAATCAATACATTGTCAATTATTATTATAGTTAGAAAATGTTGTTATTCATCCAAGATGCATAGGAAATACATCACTATCACACTTAAAATATGAACTGCTTATATCCTATTTATGTATAACTTAATATTCTTTAAAAATATTAATAGGTCAATGGACTTACATAACTTATATATTGTATAGACATTATTTATAGTTCACATATAGGTCATAAGTAGGTTTGAACAGAGAAAATCAGAGGATGCAGGGACTTCTTTCCCATACAGACTGTATCACTCTGAACTAAAAATAAAATCATAGTTTAGTGGACGGGTTATATAGCTATTCAAATACTGGACCAAATAATGTTTTTTTTTTTTTTTTTTTGAGATGGAGTCTCGCTCTGCCGCCCAGGCTGGAGTGCAGTGGCACAATCTCGGCTCACTGCAAGCTCCACTTCCCGTGTTCACGCCATTCTCCTGCCTCAGCCTCCTGAGTAGCCGGGACTACAGGCGCCCACCACCACACCTGACTAATTTTTTGTGTTTTTAGTAGAGACGGGGTTTTACCGTGTTAGCCAGGATGGTCTCAATCTCCTGACCTCATGATCCGCCCACCTCGGCCTCCCAAAGTGCTGGGATTACAGGTGTGAGCTACTGTGCCTGGCCTGGACCAAATAATTTTAACTACAGTTAGAAATTAGGGTCTTCTGCTTGGCCTATACTTGCTGGGACTGAAGCCCACGAAGAGGTGTTCTTATGAATATACTTCCAGATTTCAGGAAGATGTGGTACACGTCCCAAGATCTGTAGCACTTTATGTCCCCTTCCCTCACCTACACAGAGCCCAGGCCACAGACTTCAGCTGGGAAGATACCCCTGTCATCACGGCTTCTCTGCCTGGGTGTCTGGGGAAAGACACTGTAATTCTGCCTCTATCAGGCATACTGAGAGAGCTACATTATTGAGGCAAAGGAAGATTAATGGACATATTTACTAGAACCAATAAACAGAAATAACAATGAACAATATATAGATTTGTTCAATAGTAAAGCCTACAATAGAAGTTAAAAAAAAAAACCAAAAATACCACTATTAATTATGAAAAGAAATGCATGTGTAAGTAAGTGTCTGGATACAATGGGACAGGGCAGAGGAGGGAATGAAGAATGTTTGTTAGAGATCTTTTAAAATTTCCTTTCATTCTTTTTTAGTTTTCAGGTCTATGTATATCAATATTTTTGTGTATGTTCACCAGTCACCTAGAAATTGATTACATTAATAACTCCTAGAAATATTTAAAATGTTTTTATTTGTGGCTTTGAATATATCTACATTGAGTTAAATCTTGCAAGTATATGATCAGCTGAATGCCAAAAGCCTTCAGAGAAACAGCACGTCTCTGTATGTTTGCATGTACATGTACACATAACTTTATATAATTTTATATAAAATTTTAAACAAACACATAACAATTTATATATATATAACTTTAAGTCTATCACCTCCTCTGATTCCTGTAACAATCTCCTAAGACATATAAGTCAGGTGTTATTAGTCTCATCTTATAGATGGGGAAACTGAAAATGAGACATAAAATGAACTGCCAAAGTCACAGATAGCGTGCTCATTCACAGAGCCCAGAGTGAGTTCTCTTCTCTCTATTCCAGTATTTTATTTTCATTTAGCTATGACATTGTTTTTTAAAATGCTCTAAGATGTCACAGGCTAAAACTATTGTTTCACTTTTAATACTTGCTATTACTTGAAAGCTTAAATCTTCCTAAACACAGAAATGTTCTTCCCTTTAACAGTATGTGAACATGGGCCAGGTGGGGTGGCTGTAATCCCAGCATTTTGGAAGGCTCAGACAAGTGGACCACTTGAGCCCAGGAGTTCAAGACCAGCCCGGGCAACATGGTGAGACCCCGTCTCTATAAAAAATATAAACATTAGCTGGGCGTGGTGTCCTGTGCCTGTAGTCCCAGCTACTTGGGAGGCTTAGACAGGAGAATTACTTGAGCTCGGGAGGCCAAGATCGTGAGCCAAGATCATGTCACTGCACTCCAGCCGGGACAACAGGGCAAGAGCTTGTCTCCAAAGAAAAAAAAAAGAGGATGTGAATATGGCTTTCCTTAAAAAAAAATTCAGTTTCATGTTCAATATGAACTTTTATGGCCCATATACACGTGTTGTGAAATTCTGATAGGACCATTAAAAAATGCTTGCATTTAATTCCACTATTTGGACAGCTGAATATAAGCCTTAAAAGTTGACATTTATACTGGCAAGCCTGACAGGGCACAAAATCTATAAATGGCAGTGATGGTGGAGACAGAAACATTTTTTCAAGTACTTCGGCAGTGACACTAGGGTGCAGCATTGTCCCTCTTCTCCGGCAAGGTAATCCATTCAGAGGAAACAGAACATAATTTTGATGAAACAATGCCAGAAACCACAGAGTAAAATCTAAAGGCACAAACCATAGAACTCTACAGCTTCTTTTCTGTTGGCAACCTACGATTGTCAGGACTTTGCCAAAAGTAGAACTGGCTTTTCCTTGGAAGCAGGTCAAATATGCTGGTCAAATGTTCCTTCTGGTCCATTTCACTGGCTTCATGTACTAAGGGAGTACTAAGAATGTTAACAAGATTGCAGACATCAGTGCTGGAGGTAGACACAACTGTCAGGTAGTATAAATAAGGGAAAGAAGGTGATGACCTTCAAGGCCTGGCAAGCTGACTTCAGTCAAGATTCTCTTTCCTTTTAACAGAAGGTCATTAGTATGTCTGATTTCCCCAGTTTCCTCTTTAAGATCACATGCACACAAAATATATTCAACAGTCATGGGGAAAATAGATGGGAGTTCATCACTGACTGATTTAAGGACTTGCCATTCAGAAGCAGGGGTAACATGAAGGCTTTGTGTTGAATTTATCTAGTATATGGAGTGGTCAGTAGTAGGAGCAGTATCATCAGCTGCCCTGGACCCAGGAAGCCCACAGGCATAAAAAACTAGCAAATGTTATTCAGGCCTTAAGCTACTATGTTCTGACTCAGCAGTGGCACTGGCACTAACAGAGGTCTAGCTGCTTCCAGTCACTAAAAGCACAACATCAGGTTCCAGTTTTATTAACTGTTTTAAGTAGTCATGCTTGAGTAGACAGTGCTGGTATGAAAATCTATTCTTTAGGGGTGCTTTTTTTTGCAGTCTTACAGACTTCGAATTTCATAAAAATCACTGGGATTCCTATAAAATGTCACAGACCAAAGATCAGGGCTATTTTTGGTCTAGAACTCCCACTTTCTTCCTACTCCACTCCAATTCGGACGGGCCTTGCAAACCCAAAAACTCAAAAAACGATGCCACACTGCATGCTTTGTGAGAAGAAGCGCCCCAGTTACATTCTAGAAACATGAATACATACATGCCCTCACATGCATGAACATGCAGACATGAATGAAACTATGTAAATCATCAAGGAGCTATGTAACTGAAACCCAAGAATTTGAGCACAAGAAAGGATCTTATAGAGAATTTAAGTCAGAATTTCATTTCTCAGATGAAGTTAAGGAACCAAAAGGTTAAATAATTAATGATGAATTCTTTTTTTTTTTTGAGACAGAGTCTCGCTCTGTCCCCCAGGCTGGAGTGCAGTGGCGCGATCTTGGCTCACTGCAAGCTCTGCCTCCCGGGTTTACGTCATTCTCCTGCCTCAGCCTCCCGAGTAGCTGGGACTACAGGCGCCTGCCACCAATGATGAATTCTAATAACAACAGTAATAGATAACTTTTAAAGCACTTACTATGTGCCAGGCACTGTGTAAGCCCTTCATGGGGTATGTTACATGACTTTCTCAAAGTTGCAGAGTTATTTTGCCAAAGACTCAGGGTTCTCATTTTCTGTTTTGGTGCTCTGAAGAAAAATGAGATGTGTAGCATACCATCCTTTGCCCAGGAAAACAAAACAAAACAATGCAGAACCAACCTGGGTGACCAAGGATACTCAATGGGGACACGAAGCTCACTGGACAAGGATGGGTACTTTGCCACCAGGCATCCCATCTCTGATGGTGGGTGCATTTGAAATGACCACAAGCAGAGAATGTATTTGAACTAAAGAACTGGAGCTCAGCCACATGAAGAAAGAGGAGCAGCAAAAAGATCCACACAAGCAACATACAAGCTTCCAGAGCAGAGCAGTTAGGGCTCTGCATAAAACGGCACTTCTACCATGTCTCCACTCACCACACAAATAGTAACACTGTCTGCAGCAGCTGCTTGAAGTAAGAAAGACAAGAGATAAACACTTGATATGCATGTCAAAGGAAAGTCACTGTAAATGTTTTAATGCTATAGACACTGATGTAACATTACAGTTATTACTTACTCCAAGATTTTTCCTAGTTGATCGACATCTGAACTTCCACGAAAAAGAGGCCTAAAAGAATAAACACACATTTTAAACAAGAAATGTTCTCAGATTACATTTCAATCATATTTGCCATTATCATTGTTTAACAGGAAACAAAATATTCTTTATGGGTTGGGAAGAAGTGAAATAATGGAGACATTTTTCCTTTGGTAAGTGAAGGTTTTCCCTGCATTTCACTTATGGGTAAGGATCTCTCATGAATACCTGGTGGTAGATGAATTCCATGTTTTACAATCACGGGCATTCTATTTGCAGTCATTGTAACAACAGTGCTACCATCAAATTCAGTTCCAGGTTTCAAAGATCTGCTTAACTTCGTGACAAGGTGGAACATATTACCATCCTAGTCTCGAACTATAAATAGGTAGGATTCTTTGAAATTTCTCAGAGCACTCTTTCCATACTACTCTGCTCTCAGAGTATTTCCTCATGGGTCTCTCTCCTTTCATTTGTCCTCAATGCTGCAGTGAACCACCTCTGGGTCTATATTTCTAATTATACCACTTTTCTTCCTTCCAATATTATGGCAACTAACTATTACACGTTCTAAATCTTAACTCTGGGCTTTAGAAGCAATTGTGTCTGCTTCGAACACACAGCCTTCCTTGACTACACTGAGCATTTAACTGGCAATTTAAAAAGGTCATTTTGTGACATTTCTGGCATTTCCCTAAGAAGAGCAAGTAGCCCCTTGAGGGAGGAGACTTCTCTAGGTTTCCCTATAAATCCCTGCCATACAGCTTTACTCTGACAGATGCAGTTACTAAACATTTGATTTGATTTTGCATACACCTATGGTACAAGTAAACGTTCCTAATTCCTTCCTCAACAAATGCCATAAACAGGTAATTTTCAACACTAATGTATTAAAAATATTTGTAGTCTATTATCAGGTGTGATATTTCTTTTTATATTATATATCAAATTATAGAGCCTTAATCTTGAATTCTTAAATATTTTCTGTGCACAATAAATGAACTCACTATATATGGCCATATATGGAGAATCCTGCAGTCATAGCATTTCAGTGGTTAGAATACACCTTAGTGTTTCTCAACCATACTTTCTATTCATGTTACTATTCCTGAAAATAATTATTTCCAAATGCAGTGGAAAAGAATTTACTTATGGCAAGGTGATGGGCTGAATTTTTTTTCCCCCAAATTCATGTTGAAGCCCAACTCCCAAGATCTCTGAATTTAACTGTATTTGGATATAGAACCTTTAAACAAGTAAGTAAAATAAGACAGGGTGGGCCCTAATCCGATCTGTTTTCCTTGAGAAGAAGCCATTTGGACACAAAGAGATATTGGGGTGCACATGCACACAGAGAAATAAACATGTGAGAACCATGAGAAGGTAAGCCTAAAAGAGAGCCCTCAGAAGAAACTAAACCTGCTGACACCTTCATCTTGGACTTCCAGCCTCCAGAACTATGAGAAAATAAGCTTTTGTTGTTTAAGCAATCCAGTCTGTTGTGGCAGTCCTATAAAACTAATATAAGCCACCCGCACATCACTAATGCAGCCAAATTCATAAAGAATCATGCAGTTGGGTTCTAAAACACATCTTGACAGGTCTTAAAAGATGACAAGGTGAGAAGTCCAAATTTTTTCTAAAACTTCCAAAAAAAGGCAAAAAATGGAATCTTAACAACTATAATTTATTGAGCATGAATGTTGTATCTGGCCTAGTGCCAAGTGCCCCAAACATAATCTCACTTAATTCTCACAAAAATTCCAGGAGAAATGTAGTAGTATAATCATCCCTATTTTCAGATGAGGAAACTGACTATTGGAGATGTTACATGATTTAATTAAGGGCACGATATTCCCCTCTCCTTTTATTTCTTTTTAGTTAACATGTTGATTTTTCAAGAAATTTTTTTGATTGGGGAAAGGGCCTATTTGGTGATGGACTGTCCTGGGAGTGAATCTCTATTTAGCTGTTTCTTCCTATATGATCTTAGGAAAGTCTCTTAATTTCTTTGACTTAGTTGCTTCATTTGTAAAATGGAGATAATGACACTTACCTCATAGGATCAACTAAGTGAGATTATGAATATATCTCAGCTACTAGAATGCCCAGCTTATAGCAGAGTTACAATTAAGTGGTAACTAAACACACACACACACACACACACACACACACACACACACACACAGAGAGAGAGAGAGAGAGAGAGAGACAGAGAGACAGAGAGACATCTCTCTTCTTCCTGGCCAATATCATACCCAGATAGTCACGTAAAGTATTTCAAATGGTGAACTAGAAAGGAAGGAACCATTTGCCACTATGTGGTGAGGTCCAAGTCACATTTAAGTCTAACAGTCTTTCCTCTGGGGTCACTATATATTGCTTACATGTTACAGCTCTTACAACTTTATCAAGACAAGAATTTTCTAAAGGATGAATGCCACATTTTTCAATAAAGATTAATTCTGAATTGGCAATATCACTTCCTGTATGCAGTTTTGCCAAAAAAAAAACAAAAACAAAACACACACACACACACACACACACACACACACACACACACAAACCCTCACTAAGTATTCAAGCCTATCAGTGAGATAAATTTTCTCAGGTCAAATTACCAAGGGGACTAAGTTTCAGATTATATGCCTTTTTAAACAAACAAGTAAAAAAATGCATAGTATCATTTGTAATCTCAGTAACAGTGGCAAACAACATTTAGAAGTTGGGTGTGTTTTTTTAACAGATGAGAAGCGGATACTGGTATGTCTGTTATAGAAAGGAAATGATTCATGCATAATGGGGGATGAAAGATTTCATTTAGTTACAATACTTTCATTGTACTCAAAAGACAAGGAAGTCATGGGTTAACCTATAGAACACCTTTGTAACCTGTATTTGACCTGCAGCTATGCCTTGACGGCTATTTTTCTTGATTAGTGGAGGAATTTTCCATGTTCATAAAGTGATCTTTCAAAAATATTACTGGATAATATCTATCATTTTATACTCATTCCCATATTCCATTCTAGAGTTGTTATCAGTTAAGTTAAAATTGTTAACTTATCACCTTGCAATTACCACCTATTCAAATAACTGGATTAAGCAGAAAATCAATTAACTGATCTACTTAGTACACACTAATTGACTGATCACCCACTAAGTACATATGGCTGTAATCGGTGCTGGGAGATACTAAGAAATACATATATATAAAATATAAATTATATTTTAAAGTATATAATTATAATGTATGTAATATATATAATATAATAGTCATATGATATACATATAATATGTATTTATACATTAATAATAGGAGACAAGGAGACAAGATATACAGATGCAGAATCACTGAGTAGAAGTTTACCTCATTTAACCAGTGGGAGACAGAAGTCGCGGTCATCATTTCATCTTAATAGAATGTTAGGAGGTGGTTTGATTAACTTTCTTTTACAGAGGAGAAGTAAAGTAACATCTAAGGAAACACAGATGAGTATGTGGCTAAGCTGATCTGTCTGACTTCAATGAACAGCAATACAGAAGAAGTGTTTTAGAAAGACTAATTTGGCCGGGCGCGGTGGCTCAAGCCTGTAATCCCAGCACTTTGGGAGGCCGAGACGGGCGGATCATGAGGTCAGGAGATCGAGACCATCTTGGCTAACCCGGTGAAACTCCGTCTCTACTAAAAAATACAAAAAACTAGCCGGGCGAGGTGGCGGGCGCCTGTAGTCCCAGCTACTCGGGAGGCTGAGGCAGGAGAATGGCGTGAACCCGGGAGGCGGAGCTTGCAGTGAGCTGAGATCCGGCCACTGCACTCCAGCCTGGGCGACAGAGCGAGACTCCGTCTCAAAAAAAAAAAAAAAAAAAAAAAAAAAAGACTAATTTCGCAGGGGTTTACTGAGTCAGTAAGAGGGGATGGAAACCAAGCCAAGGAGGTCAACGGGGAAGTCACTGTACAAGTAAGACGACAAGGGCCTCAACTAGGTGGGACAAGGAAATGGCTAGAGATGCAAAGACATTTAGAAGAAGATGATCAGAACTTGATGGAAGTCTGAACATGATTTGAAAGGAGAAGCATGATTTTAAGTTTGTATTATATTATTAGTAAAGACTGGCAGAATGAGATAGATGGAGGTGGTGGGGAGAGGAGATTAGAAGGTAATTGACTTAGTTTTAAATATTTTCCTTTTATAATAAAATTATATAAAACATTTCACTGAAATTTGGGAATGAATAATCTGCAAAAAAGGTAGTTAGGCATACCTAACTGTATATACCCAAGAGCATTAACATGCAGGTTCACATAAAAACTTGTACATGAATGTTCATAGCAGCATTATTCATAATAGCCAAAAAGTGGCAACAATCCAAATGTCCATCAACTGATAAATGGATAAACAGAATGTGGTATGGACTTATAAAGGAATATCAGTGAGTCATAAAAAGAATGAAGTACTGAGACAACATGGGGGACCCTTGAAACCATTATGCTCAGTAAAAGCAGCCAGTCACAAACGACCACACATAATATGATTCCATTTATATAGACAATGTAAATTTATAGGATCAGAAAGTAGACTGGTTGTTGCCTGGGACTAGGGGATTTGAGGGAACTGACTGTAAGCAGACTGAAGGTCTATTCCCCTGAAAATTTCCTGTGTTGAAATCTTAATCCCTAAGGTGATGGCATTAGGAACTGGGGGCCTTTGGGAGGTAATTATGTCAAGAGAGGGATTAGTGCCCTTATAACAGAGACCCTGGAAGGCTCCCTTGTCCCTTTTGTCATATGAAGACACAGCAAGATGATGATCATCAATGAATGAGGAAATGAACCCTCTCCAGATACTGGCTCTGATCTTGGACTTCCCAGCCTCCAGAACTATGAGGAATAACTTTTTGTTGTTTATAAGCCAATCCAGTTCATGGTATTTTGTTAGCAACCCAAGCTGACCAAGACAGATTGCTAATGGGTATGGTGTTTCTTTCTGGGGAGATAAAAATGTTCTAAAATTGATTGTGGTGATAGTGGCACAACTCTGTGAATACGCTAAACTGAAAAAAAAACACTGAATTGTACTATTTATATTGGTGAATTGTGTGGTTTTATCAATTATATTTTGATAGATCTGTTAAAAAAGGTGGTTAAGAAATTATATTTCCAAGCAAACATTACAGATTCAGGAGGAGGGTAAAAAAACTGCTAAGAATTTGGAACCCATCCACACACACACAAAAATAAATAAAAAAAAAACTGCTAGGAAAACTGTTAGGTCTACATATATGAAAGGCTTAAGCACATGGCATTAAAGTACAGTGACAAACATTTTACCATATATTCAATCAAGTACTTGTCTGGAGACATGTGCTCCACAAGTTTTGATAATCTATTGTTATGATCTGAATCTTTCCAAACACCTGATTTATCAGATTGGGGTTAAATAATAAACCAAAAATGTCTATGCATGCATGCCAAAAAAAAAAAAAACAGGCACTGGTATGAAACTATTATCTTATGCTTCACTTTGGATGGTGAGATGATGAATGATTTATTTTCTGCATTTTTCTACTTTTCTTTTTTTTATTTTTGTGAGATGGAGTCTCGCTCTGTCGCCCGGGTTGGAGTGCAGTGGCCGGATCTCAGCTCACTGCAAGCTCCGTCTCCCGGGTTTACGCCATTCTCCTGCCTCAGCCTCCCGAGTAGCTGGGACTACAGGCACCTGCCACCTCGCCCGGCTAGTTTTTTGTATTTTTTTAGTAGAGACGGGGTTTCACCGTATTAGCCAGGATGGTCTTGATCTCCTGACCTCGTGATCCGCCCGTCTCGGCCTCCCAGAGTGCTGGGATTACAGGCTTGAGCCACCGCGCCCGGCCTCTACTTTTCTATACTGCATTTTATGAGTGTTAATTAGTTTTAAAATCAGAAGGAAAAAACCCGACAACATTGCCTCTTGCCACATACTGAATGTATATGATCTGTTCATCTCACCTCTTCATTCCCTACTTTAATACTAATGCACTCTATTATACTTGTTTACCTGTTGGTCTCTACACACAAACTGGAAGTTCTCTGAGGACAGGGCCAACCCTTACTTGATTCTGTATTCAGAGTACTTAATTTACTGCCCAGTTTGGCTATAATTGGAACTCAATTAATACATGCTGAGTGGTTATTGCTCCTCTCTGCAAGAAGGATTTCTGTCCCTTCTTTCCTTCAACTTCAGCTCCTCCTGTCTCAAAATTCACTTCCTTGGTTCATCTCTGGGTAACTCAAGTGCAAGCAGGTGTATCTGCAGAGATACGTATATATGATTAGATGTATACACACCAAGAGCCAACTCCAAATCCAATTTATATTGTTGTATCTGTTTATGCTTTAATCTGTCTGTGGCACCAGACAATATCTGCCTGCAAATAATGTGTATTTAAAAACTGGGGCTGGCTGACAATTATTCTCCTATATCCAAAACCTTGCGAAAACCTTCACAGAAGCAGCAAGAGGCAAGCAGGATAGGAACTTTGCCCTCCAGTGCTTGCTTCAGCCAGGTATGCAGGCTAGGGATGGTCTCCTTGGAAGACAAAGAAAGAGAAGTGTTGAAAAAAAGTGTAGCAAAGGCAAAACAGTATAGGATTAAGGAGGGTGGGGAGGGGAAAGACGCACTTGAAGAAGTAAAACTGGTCCAGAAAGAGAGAAGAGCTGGTAGGAAACAGCACAGAAAAAAACAATTTAAAGCCCAAGTAATGAGAAGGAAAGACTGTGGCAGAAAGAAGAATCTGAGACGAAGTTCCATCACAGAGACTGAGACTGATAGGAAAAAACCTCTGCCAGGCAAGGGAGGTGCCACTTAGAGGAAAGACTTGTGTCTCTAACACAAGTTAGAGTGTGTGCTGGCATCACTGTCCATAGGAGGGACTATGAGTCTGGTAATTTCCTTAAAAATAAATAGCTGAATTAATTTTTCCTTGTTACCAGATGTGAATAATTTATTTATCCACAGAGGGCTCATATTTACTAGACTATGAGTAACTTCCTCTAGAGAGAGAGGGAGAGAAAGAAAGAGAGGGAGAGCAGAGAGACAAACCCTACCATTTTTCAACTCAAAATTGAGGATCAAAATTAAACTAGAACTCACCAAACTACTTCAGATTTCTGAAACATTACAAAACTCATAAATTAATATATTTACTGAGTCAATTTTACATATGACTAAAATAAGACTAAGTGGTCATTGAGATGAAAAAGTCATCTCTAATCACTGACAAAAATTGAATGAGTATCTCCCATTTGCAAGAAATAATTATTTCTCTTAAATATTCAAAATTTCATTTCTATTTTCCCCATGTCATCTCTTCCTGCCTTAGTCTGCTCAGGCTGCAATAACAGAGTACTGCAATCTGGGTGGCTTAAACAACAGCAATTAATTTTCTTGTGGGTCTGGACGATGGAAAGCCTGAGATCAGGGTGCCAGCATGGTAACTCAACAATTTAGGCTTCTGGTAAGATCCCTTTTCCTGGCTTGTACCTGCTTTCTTGCTATGTACTCATGTGGCTAGAGAGAGGGCATGCTCTTCGGTGTCTCTTCTTATAATGGCACTAATCCAATCATGGGAGTCCCATCCTCATGACCTCATTTAACCCTAATAATCTCCCAGAAGCCCCATCTCCAAATAGCATCACAATGGGGGTTAGGGCTTCAACGTAAGAATTTTGGAAGGGACACAAACATTCAGTCAGTAACACATCCTTCCTCCTATTACTGAATACAATATACCTTCCATAATTTTACAATTAAAAAGCTGGGCTGGCACATCCTTGCCCACTATAGCAGCAATGAATGTGGTTTGTCTTTCTGTGACTAGGATCCAACTCTTCATTTTATATACTTTTGGATATTTTTTCTTGCCAAATTACATGATTTATTTATTTATTTATTTCCCTTCCAAAGCCTCCCTTATCTCTTGCTCTCCAATCACACTGTTCAGGGGGATTGTTAAGGCTGGGAAAGAAACGATGATATATTTAGCACTTTCTAAGGGCTGGGTTCCTAAAACATTATTGCATTTTAATTCTCAATCTAACTGTGAAGTTAGGCGACTAGCAAGTACTGAATAACTTTGCAACTGAAAGAAAGTTTTAGGAAGAGGAAAATAAATCTGAGTCAAACTTAGGAAGCTACAATTTGCAAGGATAAAGACTTTATATTAGTGTTATTAACAAATTGGAGGCAAGTCAAGGATATGGTGCCCCCATGGAATCACCCCTGTCCCCCTGGGCTTCTTTAATAGTCAGATATCGCAGGCTCAACACTCCGGGGAATACTGTCTTCTGTCTCTTCATATAACCACAGAGCTTGGATAACCCTCCTGCTCCCTTGTGGAAATTCTAGCTATAATACTCACTATACTTTAAATTGGGCTTAGCATTGAAAAACTTTAATGACAACATGCTGGGAGGTCATTTGGAGCAAAGGTGATGGTGTGGTGTGGAGACAGAATAGAAGATTAGAGATGATCAGGGACACCTGGCAACATTAGTGCCATTGATTAATTAGTGAGACTTTGATTATTAACTGGGCTCAGGGCTTATCAATTGCCTTCATTCTGCAGCAGAACTCTGAACTACAGATATCACTCAACCAAATTAGAACCTCACCATACCCCGTAATAAACTTATTCTGTCTCACAACTCCTAGTCTTGCTTTATACTGTGCCTTCCTGGGAAAGAAGGCAAAGCTTTACCAGGGAATTCGTTCATGAGTGGGAACCTTAGCACTGTTGTTCTTCAATACCTGGTCATTTGGGTAGGAGAGGGCCCAGGAATAGGGTAACCAACGAGCCCAGTTTGCCCAAGATTGTCCCAGTTTCAGTACTGAAAATGCTGTGTCCTGGGAAACCTCTCTGTCCTAGGCAAACCGGGATGGTTGGTCACCCAATCCAGGAGACTCAGAACAAAAGGCTGTAGAAGACAGAATTTAAAAAAAAAATTAAGTTCTTTGTTATTTCAGTGGGGCAGGCTGTTTAAAAAAATCAAATAAGCATACCTCAAAACAATCAGAATGAAAGTGGTCCAGACAGACAGGTTTTATTCTATTTTTTCCTAACAACTCGCTGCTACTGTGTAATAAGGGACTAGACCGGGGGCAGTCCCCTCTTCATACCACAATTCAAGATGTTATTTCTCTCTCTCAGTAAATGACCTTGTAAAACTGTACGCATCTTGCCTCTTTGGCAGGGAAAGAGCATTGCCTATGGTTAGGTCCACAGTGTTAAATTAATAGTCTGCAGGAAGTGCTGGATCTAAGGAGGCAACCACAACTAGGGGGTCACTGGCGGGGAGCTACCTACACATATAGGATGACAAGGAGATTTCATCCAGTTTGGTTGGTAGTGATAGGCTGTAAGCTGGGTTGAGAATGATTCTCAAGTGCTATGTAGGTGTAACAAGAGAGAGTGCTACATTAATCAGTAACACACACCTCTGAAAATGAACTAGCTAAGTGAATCAAGTTTTCTCTCATGATAGGCTGACTTCAAAACAATATTGACACAAGGAATAAAAATTAGAAAATACAAAAGTAAGTCTGTCTAATAGAGACATTTCAACAGCACATACTACATACATTATGGTAACCAAAATGTGGCTCTCAAAACCACTTCTTACTTTTAACCTCTGAATCCACTGGTTTTGTCTTCAACACAACATTTTTTTGCCAAAGGCAGTCTTATGGGCTCTGTTGTGGGTGCATCTTTGAGTATATAATTATCGTCACCTCTATGCTCACACACCTTTCTCTTGCAAAAACTCTAATATTGACATCAGCCGGATGTCAACAAAATGACATTTTTCTGAGGCTGAAGGTTTTCACGTTGCCTTTGGGGGAAAATAATCACTAGACATTTTTCTGAAATGGAAGTGTCTGTTGGCTGAAGTGGCTTCTTTAAAAAAAAGGTTTGCTCAAAATGGAACCAAAAGTATCAGTCATAGAGCATTACAAATGATCTAAAAATATTCTCAAATTGGATTCAATCATTGGTTAAAAATAGTCCAAACACTGAAAGACTGATTTTCTCATTTTTTCCTTAAAAAATTATAATGTGCTCAACATATAAATAAGGGCTCTGGCCCTTGAATGTCAGTGATGTTGTCTACCAGTGTCTAGTATTGAGAGTTTAGTGTGATGATTAATCAACAAAAGCTAGCATTTATTTTATCAGAATAAAATTTTACTGGCCCAACAGCAAGTTTAACTTTTTCAAAAAGCTTATTTACTGAATTTATATGCTGAATGATACATCATGGGTACTGTCAAAAATAGCAAATGATTGCATGCCTGCATTAAAACATCTCATATACACCATATATATCTACTATGTAGCCACAAAAATTCAAAATAAAAAATTTAAAAAGTAACAGATTATTTTGATTATAAAATACATATACATTGTAGAAAATTTGGAAAATAGAGTAAATAGATGAAAATAAAATACACAGCATCGCTTCCATTCTTTTCTCTTTTTATATACAAATGGATATGATGGTATCTCTAAAGATTTTTTTTTTCCAAACAAGCTAAGATGGCACCATATCCCAGGGCAGGATCTGAGTCTTGACTATAGTCCTTAGTTTTGAACAAGTATAGGGTGACAAGAAAGTGCGTAACAAAGCTATGACTGAATAAAACTCAAACCTTGGTGAAGACAAGAATCAAGGACACATTAAAAAAACTATGGGTACACACACATTTTTCACCTACCTCTTAGTTTATATCTTATGACAGGGAGCAGGAGTAATCTTTTCTTTTTCCTTTATGAATGGTAAAGACAAGTGGTATCCTGTCTGAATATAATATGCCTATCCAGCACACTTTGGGTAGAATCCAATGATGTGTGATAACTCAACAATTTGGTACAGGAAACAGAGCCCACAACATTCCTCAGAAATTTCACAGGCAATCTAGACAGAACAGACCTATTTGAATAGGGATTTTTTGTTCAGTAATATTTGAAGGATGCAATTTTTCACGGTGGATACATTGGTTTTGTGACAGATGCAAATTCAGATATGAATAAAACACAATTAAATGATTCAGACTCTGGAGCTGTGCTTCCACAGACCTGATTTCTGCATGGGCCAAACAAAGGAAAGTTGGTGTTTGACAACTGTGGATGACTCATCAGAGGAAGTTCTTACCATGTGGATGTGCTTGTTGAAATAAAACTGGTTAACAAAGCTAGCCTTTTTTTTTCTCCCTCTGTGGGCCAGCGAGGGTTTCATTTTAGGAAATGGAAGTGTCAATGTGGACAAACTGTTCTGAAGTATTTATAGCATCATGTAATGTGTTAGTTTCCTTAAACTGCCTTTGGACAAAGAATATGTGAATGGAAAATAAGATCTGAATTTCTAATACTGTCTGTGTCATCTGAACTATATTATGAGTATAAAATGATTTAGCACTGTGATATGTACAGACTGTGATAGGAATGTAGTGTAGCTACAGTGGGGTGTGCTAGTGGCTTCCCAATTAATTTTAAGAGCTCTTTTATTCATTAAGGATATTACACCTTTGTCATATTCATTCATTTTCTCCAAGACTATCATGTGCTTTTTAACTTGGCAGTGTTTTTATTTTCTGATGAACAAAAGTTTTCAGTTTTTATATAATCAAATATATTAGTATTTTTGTTTGTGACTTTTTAATGCTTTGAAAATATATCTCCATTCCAGGGTCACAAATACTTCTCACAGTTTCTTTATTCTTTTATGGTTTCACTTTTAATATTTAACTCTTTAAGCCATCTGTCATTTGTTCTGTGGTAAGGAATAGTGATAATCTAATCAGGTTACCATTTTTCCCCCATGAAATTGACGAATTACCCTATTCTCATTTGTTGCATATGCCGTTCTGTCCTCCCGGATTTGTGATTTATGATAAGTTGCATCACTTCCTAAATTAGGGTTTCAAGTCTCATTCTCTATTCTGTTCCATTAATGTCTGTCACTTCTGCTGGTACCACATTATTTTTATTATTGTAATTGTATAATGTATTTTAGTGCTTGGTAGCAGGAGTTTCTCTTCATAACTTTTTTTTTTTTGTAACAAAAAATTCTTGGCTATTTTCACCAGTTTAACTTTTCCAAATGCATTTCAGGAAATTCCACTGGAATTCTGACTGGAGTTGCATAAACCTATGAATTAATTTGGAAAGATTTTATATCCTTACAACCATTCAATCCTCTTGTTCAGGAAAATGGAATATTTAGTATCTTTCTAATAATCAAATATTCTCTATATCTAGGTAAGTCATTTTTATGTCTATCAATCAAGTTTTATAGTTTTCTTGATACAAGTTCCACACATTGATTTACATCCATCTACATTTTTGGTTTTTATACTGGGAATGAGATGGAGCTGCTGCTAACTCTGGAGAAACTTACTGCTGATCTTTTACCTTTGGACATGATCCTGACTATTCTCCTGAGTGAGGGATTATCTTAGATTTGAAAAGTGCAGGAAGCAAAGGACAAGAGGGACATGTGGGGGGATGTAGTAGAGTCTGTTTTATATTCATAGTGAGAAGACTCTGAACCTCCCAGGAGGGCTCTAAAGGTTAAAAAACATGCAACCAAAAGCACCGAAGATTAGTAAAAAGAAATAATGTGCAGTAAGTGCTCAGAGGGATGACTCATTGCATTGGATCATCCTTGGGAAACCACCTACTAAGCAGAATTTAGCAGCTGAAGCGTTATTTTTGGTGCACAGTTTATTGCTACTTCCTCTTGGGAAAAAAAGATTAATCCTAGCTCCCTAAAACACTTAAGAATGGTCATCCTGGCAAACCAGCGTGTCAGGTAACAATGCTGTTTCTAGATCAGGGCAGTGTTGGGTCCCCTGTAGAGATTTCTTTAGAACAAGAGAGAAGCACTTTACCACATGTTATGGAAAGGAGTATAGACCAGGAGACAGAAGATCCAGCTCTTAATGCTGGCTCTGTAACTGATTAACAAATAAATCCCAGAGTGCAGGCAGGCCACTTAATCTCTGCTCATCTGTAAAAAAAACAGATATCACAGCTTCTGTCGTACTTCATATCACGGATGAAAATAACACAAAACAATAAACCATGTGAATAAAGCAGTTAGAACTGCTGAAAAATAAAATTAACCTGCTCAGTAAAAGTAAGGCTACCAATCAAGAACAAATAGAACAAATTCTTACTCGTTCCAAAGTTATTTATTTTCGCTTAATACTGTATTACCTTCTCCTTTTTCTCTGCCCTGTGGTTTCTTTTCCTTGTTTCATTATGACTAAATATGCAAGGAAAATTCAGTGCTGTTATTTTGGTCCTATCTTCGGACCAAATCTCTAGATTTAATTTACCCATGATACCCTTCTGTGCTATTTACAAAGATCACCAAGAAAACTTTAAATATGATGAAGTTAGGAAAATGACAAATAAGGGGAAAAATGCGTTTCCTTATTTAGGTGAGGACTATGGCTGAGGAGATTCTGTAACTTAGACATAGTCAGGGACATGATAAGAGCAGGAGCTGTAATCAGTTTTGCTAATGATGATTTCTAAACAATACTATTTTATCAAGTATTTAAATGCAATCTATCACAGCACATTTAAAAAAGTCGGAGCAAATATTTTTCGATTTGTTACTATTTTTTGAGACACGGTCTCATTCTGTTGCCCAGGCTGGGGTGCAGTGAAGTGATCTCAGCTTGCTGAAGCCTCCACCTTCCAGGCTCCATCATTCACCCACCTCAGCCTCCTGAGTAGCTGGGACCACAGGGGTGTGCCACCACACCTGGCTAATGTTTGTTTTGTAGAGATAGGGTTTTGCCATGTTGCCCAGGCTGGTTTCGAACTCCTGAGCTCAAGTGATCCACTGCCTTAGCCTCGCAAAGTGCTGGGATTACAGGTGTTCACCACTGCGCCCAGTTAACACAAATATTAAGGTCAACTTCCGGTTTCAGGACAAACTATTTAGCTTATTTATGAAGCAAATGAACTTACAAGAATGAGAAGGCTGAGGGGATATGATTATATATAAGATCCATTTGCATTATACATTCTCTAGAGAGGTACAACTGTCATATTTTTGATTTTACAACTATAAGAGAAAAATATCACTGGCAAAAGTTTTATGTCACTCATAAGAAATGAAACAGCATTTGATAAAAAACAGCATGTACGGGAAGAAATAATTACATTTTGGTAAACATATATGTTAAAAAAGATAAAATATCTATGAAATGTGCTTTTTTGCCCCCTGAGATGGAATGCCCAGGCTGGAGTGCAGCGGCACAATCTTGGCTCACTGCAACTTCTGCCTCCCGGGTTCAAGCGATTCTCCTGCCTCAGTCTCCCAAGCAGCTGGGATTACAGGTATGTGCCACCATGCCGACTAATTTTTGTATTTTTAGTAGAGACAGGGTTTTGCCATGTTAGCCAGGCTGGTCTCGAACTCCTGATCGCAGGTGATCTGCCCACCTCGGTCTCAAAGTGCTGGGATTACAGGTGTGT
Source organism: Macaca nemestrina (assembly GCF_043159975.1). Lineage (NCBI taxonomy): Eukaryota > Metazoa > Chordata > Mammalia > Primates > Cercopithecidae > Macaca > Macaca nemestrina. The sequence goes on from NC_092128.1 coordinate 72,207,243, forward strand.
GAGCCACTGAGCCTAGCCCGATTGCTTGTGTTTTCCTAAATGAAAACTTCAAAAATTTTGCTAGTGTATTACTCTTTAATATGAAAGCACAATAAAAGTTGTTAAAAATACAGCCATATGTTGCTACACTTATGGTTTTAGAAAGAGATGCATATGTAGACATAAAAAAATAAAGCTTCAGGAGGTATTTCTTCTATAATGTACTTAAGACTATGTGGCCACAGAGGGCTGTCAGGTTTTATAGACCTACGAGTTAAATAGCAACTGACTGTTTTACTCAAAAACTCCTTCTGAATTTAGAAAACAATTTAGTCATGTCTACTTCCAATATAAAGGATAATTACTGACCATTTAGACTTCATGATCATCACTGGTAGTCTTGGCATTATAACTGAGGGACACAATTTCCTTGAAAATGAAATTTAGGTTCTTTTAAACTATAAAATAACTTCTGACCACTTTTGGCTAGATTAAAATCCTGAAGGAATTTTAAGGAAATATGTAAGAGACTTTCACCTGAAGATCATTATTTTTAAGAAATTAAGTAGATAAAAACCAGTGTGACCTAAAAATGTTGAGTAAATAACTTTTCTTCAACATCAACAGCTAATAATAATAATAAAGGCAATTTACTGAACACTTATTATGGGAAAGGGGCTGCTTTGCTTTGTTTTACATATGTTGTCTCATTTACTCCTAATAACACTCTGCTAGGTAAATATCATTATCCTCATTTCAAAGGGAGAAACTGAGATTTAGGTTAAGTAAAGATCAAATATCAAATTAAAAAACTCTAACATCTACTATGCAATAACAGCCAACGACAAGGCCAATGGTATACATACAAGGTGATTACCATGTTTTGGGGAAGCAGAAAAAAGAGAATGTTGAGATAAATTTCAAAATTTGATCACTTGCTGAAGGCATTAAAAAAAATGAAAGTTTGTACTGTGTTCATTTATCTCATCTAATTAAGTACAGCCCTTTAAAGCTTATAAAGCATTATGAGTAAAAGTATTTAACATATTACAAATAACATGTTGGTATATTTTGTTAATAGATGTTGTCTGCATTGCTCATAAAATGCACCTTCAGATGGTATAATTTTAGCTCATAACTAATATATACTTTGGATTACTGTAGTTTTGCGTGCTAAAAAGTTTAAAAGACATTTTCATTTTCTTTATATGGAAATTCATAAATTTGCCAAAAGATATAAAAAACAAACTTTTAGTCTATCTTTGGCATTATTTTTACGAACATCAGTATATTTTTAAAATAAATGATGTATTTCAAAAGATGAACCTTGGAAGTAGGAAGGCGTCGATACCAGGGAGGAGGCTGCAGGCTGAGCATGGAGCAGAGTGACTCTGCCACACCAATCCCACGTTCCACAACTGAACAATGTTTTACTGTCTCATGTCTTACTGACCCACTCATTTGAGGCTGAACTTTTTTGGTACCTTTACCCGCTCGTTTGGGAATTCTGCCAATGCCCAGATAGAAGGATGCTTCAGAGCAAATTGGGGTCTGCCTCATTGAGTCTTGCTTTGTGCCTGCTCTGACAGGCAGCAGGACAACACACCCTATGTTGACCCTCCAGACTGGGCAGGAACCTCAGTCCAGCTCTGCCATTGACCGGCTGTGACCCTCGTGGGCAACACTAACTCTGAGACTCAGAGTCTCTTTAGTTTATTCCAGAGTGGGTTCCTTGAATGCCTTGAAGGAACATCACTTACTTACTAAATATAATAAAAAAGTCCACAAATAAAATATGTCTTCTTCATTAGTGCTTGAAGATGTCTTTTGACCCCCCAGAGTTAAACAAACATTGGATGCCAATGATATGCTGAAAATTACTAACTTTTGCTTTTCAAGGAGAACCACCATATCTCATCAAATCTAATATGTCACCAATTGACTGCAATTCACATTTTGATTTTAGAAATAAATGCGAAAAAAATGTAGATCTCAGAAACACTGCAATGTGGTAGAATAGTTGGCAAAATAGCAATTTTCTTGTTGAGGGGTGATGAAATGCTTCAGCTACACTGTATTGAGATTCTCCTGATGTTACCCTGGGACTTACACTGCCTGCTTCTTTATGAACCCACTTAATATTTCATTCAATGAATACAGATTTACTGAAAATACTTTCTCAAAATATTAAAGAAAAATCTTGGAGTTTTGGTGAACACATGTAGAAAGCCGCTTCCTTAAAGTTCTTGAAATAAAAAAAGTACACATGAGATAGATTCTTTGCTAAGCACTTCTCAGTTACAATAAGTTATTTCCTGATAACCAATGAACAATAGCGACATTATTAAACATTTGTTCTGCAAAAGGCAGTAAAAAGGACTATGGGGTAAACTCTTTGGATGTAACTTGGTGACCAGATCCTTAGGTTCTTTTGCATATTAGTGGTCTGAGGAGCATGTTAGGAGACTGACAAAAATAGTCTCAATTAAACGCTATTCTCTTCCTTCAAGAAAAGCTTTCTTGCTCAGCAGTATTACTGGACAGCATGGCTTTGGTGCTTAAAGCCTTCCTGTTCTCACTGGAAAATTGGAGTCAGTGTCTTAGGCACCACCATGCTGAGGCACCCTCACGCCTAATGATCACATCAGACTGTGCAGGCTTCAACCACTTTAAACAATTTCCTTTGTCTCCCCTTCCTTTCCTGTAAATTTTTTTGTTGTTTGGTTGTTATGAGTAGTGACAGTTTCTGGTTTCTTTCGTTTACCAACGGTTTCCTTTACCACAGCCTCTATTCTTCCTGCTGGAAGCCTGGCACCATTGGAAGCTGGAAGAAAAACCACAACTGAATAGCCTGGCACTTACTTTAACAGTCATTTCCAACCACAGATTAATACTGTTACTGGATTTGACTAACGGCTCTCAATCAGCCCAACTGTCATCACTTGAGAACATGCTAGTCAGTGAAAGTTAAAAAGGAAACTATAAGCAAATCCAAATTATGGTATAATTTTTCTGACTGCTTATCTTTTGAATCCAAAGGTATCTATCTCTCTAAATCTTCTTCTGGGTTCTCCTTAATAATATGTTTAATGTATAGATCAGGAGATAATACACCACCTGGCTGCAACTAGGGGGAGGTTGAAGTCAGGAGGTAAGGGTTGCCACAGGTCCTGGCTAGCCCATGGAACGTATATTTTCCTGCACCTTGCTCTGCCCACCTTTGGAAACAGCACTGGAAACAGCTGGTGTTAAGTGTGCTAAGCAGCCAGCATCAAAGTGCAAATGGAAGGGGGCCCTCATGGAGGTTCTGTGTTGATAACAGTGATGTTCAATGCTAGCCTATCACAAACAGGAACCAGGTTTTTCTCTTTATCATTTACTTTGACATAGTAGACTTCAGGTCCAGCGCAGTTGATAGGATTTTTCAATAGGTACAAAAGAAGGATTGTATAGCACATGATATGGTATATGACTAGCTTAATGAAAATAAGAGTCTATCCCAACTTGGAGCTTCCCGTATCAACAAAAACTCCATTTTCTATGACTGAAGGCTTTGAAAACTTACTAATCCCAGCTTTTGGTCCTGACAGAATCTAACCTACAGATACAGAGAAGAGAATGTGGATGACTACTACTTCCTGACTGACGACTTCTGGGTCTTACTCTGGGTATTTCACACACATTTAATCCCAATCTTCCGCCTTAAAAATGTATTGAATGACATTCATTTAATACACCCCTGGAGGGAAAATAAAATAGAAAAGTATTTCTGGAGGGCAATTTTGCTCCATGTATCAAAGGGCTCAGGGTTTTGAATATGCTTTGTATCACTATTCCACTTCTGGGAATTAGTCCTAAAGGAGTAATAATGAGAATGAAGAAAACTTTACTTATACGAATGTGCATCACAGCTTTCCTTAAAGTCACGCAAATTTCATTCACTCAACCAATATTTACTACACGCCTACTATATGCCCAGGGAATATTTAAATACAAATAAATAAGATCCAGATATATTTTTATATAAGAAAAGCAGATTACAAAAAAGGGTGATCTAATTTTATAAGAAAATTAAAATGTTATAATGCATAGGAAAAACAGTTGAAAGATAATTATGAAACCATTAGTAACGGTCATCTCTTGATCACTGGTTTATGGTTTATTTTTCTTTCCTCTTAGTTTTATTTTAAAGTAAGTATCTTGTAAAGAGCCACCTGACACTATGTAAATCTCCTGATCAAATTTCCACTCAGTAGTTTTAGCATCATCCACTGATGATTTTCTAACTCCATCATTCACTCTGTTATTATTGGTTGTCAGTCTACTGTAAGACAAAGCTCCCCTTTATCTCACTTTATTTATATCAGCATGGACTCATGGATTTTAATTTTATTCAAGAGATTATAATCCTTTACTATAATTATGTGTTTTGATACCCAAATTGTCTCATATTTGTCCGGTGGCTCCTTCAAGCTAAATTCTGTGCCTTTTTGGTGTGTTCCCATATATATATATTTTTTGAGATGGAGTCTCGCTCTGCCGCCCAGGCTGGAGTGCAGTGGCACGATCTCAGCTCACTGCAAGCTCCACCTCCTGGGTCCATGCCATTCTCCTGCCTCAGCCTCCCGAGCAGCTGGGACTACAGGCGCCCGCCACCTCGCCCGGCTAATTTTTTGTATTTTTAGTAGAGACGGGGTTTCACCGTGTTAGCCAGGATGGTCTTGATCTCCTGATCTCGTGATCCACCGGCCTCGGCCTCCCAAAGTGCTGGGATTACAGGCTTGAGCCACCGCGCCCGGCCCCTGTTCCCATATTTTTTGAGCATCTTCTTACTTTCTGGTATAGCAAGATACTATAGACTTATACTCTTTAGTCGTATTTTAAAAGCTCTACAACAACCACGTATACTTTTGTTAAACGAAAGAACATAATACATACTATTTTAAAAATAATCTTACATAAGATGCATACATTATACAGATTTTTATAAGATTTTTTTTTTAAAGTCCAGATTGCTGATCCTACATGGTTCAGGAATATTAAAACAAATGGGCCTTTTGAGTTCCACCTGAGATGGGAGAGGATAGCACCTGTCTTACAAACCAGTATGAAAGGAAATTATGTCTAGTGAGATCATTAAATGCATAAGTCATTGCTCTTTACTTGATTAAAACCAGAAAGCCAGCCCCACAGCCTTAGATAAGAAAGGCAACAGTTAAAGTACATTCTGTTCGATTAATTAATGTCTCACAGTCAAATGTCTCTGTCTCGCCCCTTAGCAAACTGCATAGAAGAATGGTGAGACACCATTATTTTCATCTGAGTGATTGAGTTTCTTCCTGCTGACTGTTTGGAGTTCCCCTATGAGCTGGCGTAAGGTACTTCTTCCTGTGGCTCAGAGTAAGACTCTGAGAGCCTTGGGGACTGCCCTCTGGATTACGTGAGGAACTATGGAAAACAAGGGAAGACCAAGTAGGAGCCCCCAACTCCTCCTTGTGGAGCAGTCAGCTGACCCCATGCCTTGACCCCAGAGCCCTGCCTAGTTTCTTTAATCTTACTAGATGGGTTTCCTTAAACTCACTTGCATGCTCAGCCTTTTGCCAGACTCTAGGACCAGCTCTGGCCTTTGTGGTGACTGTGGTGGGATACAGGGGGAGAGACATAAGGAGCACTACAATGATTAGTCGTTACTTCACTATTGAGTCATTCGGCCATGCCGCCCAGCCTGCTGTGACCTCAGTTCATGCTGTGTACCCCAGGCTCGAGGCTCTGTCTAGAATTCCAGTACTCCAGGTCCTTGGCCTTTTTTGACTCTGAATTATTCTAATATCTTCTGTTCCCTCCGACAAGAAGCCATCCTTTATCCTGTTCTGGAAAAATGATACACCAAGGTAATTTAACATCATGAACAGGAAGTTCAGTGGCTAAGTTTCACTGAACATGTACAATGCAAAAGACAAAAGTGCTTTATACATACTGTTTAACCTCAGATCAATGCTATGTGGGGGATATATATTAATATCCTCATTTTACAATTGAGGAAACTGAGATTGAGGGATGGTTAATAATAACTCATCACCACTGAGCTAAGAAGAGATAGAGACAACTAGATGCTCCAAAGTTGGCTCTCATGTCCACTTCACTACATTGCATCATTTGGCTATGACTATGGAACTGCTAGTGGACTTGAGACTCAGGCTGAAAAAAGCAGTGTTTTTTTTTGTTTTTGTTTTTGAGACAGGGTCTACCTCTGTCACCCAAGCTGGAATGCAATTGTGTGATCACAGCTCAATGCAGCCTTGACCTCCTGGGCTCAGGTGATCCTCTCACTTCAGCCTCCAAGGTAGCTGGGACTATAGGTACGCACCAACACACCTGACTAATTTTTTGTAGAGACAGGGTTTGGTCATGTTGCCCAGGCCAGTCTCGAACTCCAGGACTCAAGTGGTCTGCTTGCCTTGGCCTCCCAAAGTGTTGGGATTACAGGCTTAAGCCACCACGCCCGGCCAAATCCCAGGTTTTTAAAAATACAAATGAACAAATAGGAATAACACTGGTAAGCCTGATGTTGAGACCAAGTAGTATTCTTCAGTTGGTTCTAAGAAAAGAAAGAGGTGATCCCAAGGAGCCTGTAAGTCCGTGAAGAACTTGGAACAGGTTTGCCATTATAGCACGCTTCAGCAGCTCATTCACTCATTCAGCACATTTGGAGTCTGTGATGTGCTTATCACTATGCTGAGTGTAGGGAACACAAAAATAAGACTGACAGGGTCCCTGCCCTTGTGAGGCTTACAGTTTAGGGAGAAAGAAAATCATTAAGTGTTAAGTGTTATGAAGAAAATAAGATACGCTGGTGGAGAAGAATAGAAAAAGCCTCTTTAAGGAGGTGACATTTAACCTAAAGGATGAAACAGAGGAGGCAGGGCTGCTGAAGTCTATTCACTTTCTTTTCATCTTTGGTTGTAGCTAGACTTTTTGAGTACTCTTCAAGGGAGCTTTATGACTTGGGTTCTGTTAAACAAGTCAACCACGATGTTATAATCCATGTGGCTTTATCACGAATGGTTTCCTTCACCCTGTTCAAAACATCACAAATGTGATATAAATGGGACACTTACTATTCAATCTAAAACTGTTCTCATTTATTTATTTATTAAATACAGAAAAATCCCTTTAAAATCAGGGATAAGAGGAAAGGTCTTTGTGTTTCGCAGAGTTCATCCAAGTGTACTATTTGTTTCTTCCCCATGGAATTGCCATATCAGCTTTAGGAAAGATGATGAAAGAAAAGAAATGGGCCCAGAGGGACCTAAGGAAACCAGGCCAAGCTTGCTGTTCATGTGGACCCTTAGTGGGAGAATGGAAGGCAAAAGCAGAGAGCTGGGTCCAATTTTCTTTCTCAGTGCTATCTGTGCAGTGGTCAGATGTGGCACTCACAATCAAAAGGCTTTTGAAACAGCACTGGTGAGTCCTGACCTCCCTTCTTCAAATTTCTGAAAATGATACATTTTATTATCTCATGAGTAGAGATACTAGAGATTCCTCTTAAGGCAGGAGGGGGAGACCTAGGGTCCCTTTCTTTGCTATAATCTAACTGCATTTTCTCTGGGAGAACAGAAGCTCCCCACGGATATGTGGGGTTGGGACAAGTGGCTATTTACAGTTAAGAAGGGAATATTTTTGAGGTTTAGAGAATTCAAATCACGATTACTATCTCATGTTCAAAGACTGAAATAAAAATGGCTGCGTACTCTTTTCATGGAGCAATTTGACATTCTGAAGCCCTCTACTCCCTGGCTTCCAGAAATCTATTTTTCCCTCCATCACAATATTTCCTTTAACTACTGAATAATTAACTCTAGTCACTAACCTAGTCTCATAGGAAGAAGGCTTGTGAAATCTGCTCCTGATGCATGTAATAAGTGTAGAAGGACACATTAAGTAATGTGTACAGTCGGGGAAGGCCAAAATTCCTTTCCCAAGGCCTGGTCCACCCTGAAACAGAGGAAGGAAAGCTCATACTTTAATTATTGAACAGGCATTCCAGTGGTTCACACATTACCCGGACCTTAGAAGTTTCTTCTATCATACAGAAAGACCCTGGATCAGCAGGCTCGCGTGCTCTTCTTTGTCTGCCAGTGGAACTCCACACCAACTGACCAAAGCTGTCACCACCCCAGGCTGCCAATGTGGGCCTCCAGATTGTGAGGCCACAGGGTCAGATATGGGGCCTGGCACTGCACTGCCACAGTGCTGCATGTCCAAAGAGGCAAGCAGCCAGGCAGAGCCCTCTCTGTCACAGCTTGGCCACCCGTCTGAGAGGGAAGACAAATCCCATTTCATCGGGTTTGGCATGGAAAGCAAATTGCCCAACCCCACATGCAAAAGCACTTGAGTGGCAGAAGGAAAAGTACACACCCCAGGTGCGAATACAAAAGTGGGTCTCTTTGGGATGAACCTTCTGGTTAATTTGATTTGGAGTCTAAAGTGTTTTCACTCAGCTCTCATCGGTTTTTAAGCCATATTACAGCTCCCGGGCTTCTAGGATAATTCTCTTAATGAAGTAATGAAATGCCAAAGAAATGGCATCACAGGGCTTTGCCCTTTCCTGCTTTTTAAAGGCCATCAAAACCATCATTCCTTAACATACCCATACAGGAAAAAAGATGAGGCTTATCTTGTTTTTAAGCTATTGTGTTGCCAGCATTTCCATCGTACAAGAAAGATAAGTAAATACTTGCAAAATAAAGTCTGACCCAAGCTTCACCTGATATGCAGTTTCTATCTTGCTGAGTGCACATGATAATAAGATTTCAAATCAGCATTAGAAACCATGGTTCAATCCAGAAGTGTGCTCCTGCAACCCTGGGGGTGCTCCTGATGACTTCACAGTGAAGCCACCATCACAAACAGGATTTCCTAAAGAGGTCTCAGGGTGAGGAAGCTTCATTCTAACTTTGGCTCTGCCATCTGGGCAGCACTGCTGCTCCTCCCCTCCTGTAAACAGGCAGTTAGAGGGGGCAGGGGCACTCCTTCCTATTGTTCCTCATGGCTCTCACTTCCCTTTCATCTTTGGTAATAGCTGGAATTTATGAGTATGTTGGATGACCTTCCAAGTCTTTTCTTCAGAGTTTATTTACTTCGTGGATACTCCTCAGCAAGGCTCCATCTTTTGACGGCTCTCACCCCAGCTGTATTTGTCCAAAGGTGTGGCTTTATCTCTGTATGGCACTGAATTCAATGGAAAAGGACTCATAAAGACTGTATGTGATTCATATAGTCCAACGGTGATTGTCGCATACACGACACTATTTCCCAACTTATACCTTCCAGTACAGCCAGATCTTGCTTTTGAATGAATGCACTGCTATTTTGTGGCTTGCCTCGTGAAGTTCTTGTTAAATATCCAATGAAATATCTCCAAAATCCAGCTCAGGACTAACTTCAGGAAGCCCCTATTATTCTAGTTCAGGGTAATATCTAAGTTTTCTAAGCTCTTACCAGTTTTACAAATCTGTACCATGTGGCTCAGCACTTACACATGCATTGTCTAATACTGCTTGCTAATTATTACTTGCTGACACATCATGCACATTTTTATTTGCTCATGTAGTTTATAACCTCCTTGAGGCTCGGTCTTCAGGTTTTTGCTATCTTCCACAGTGCCCAGAAAGACCGTAAGCACCTGGTAGGGTTTTTTTTTTTTTTTTTTTTTTTCCCCTTGAGATGGAGTCTTGCTGTGTTGCCCAGACCGGAGTGCAGTGGCGTGATCTCAGCTTACTGCAACTTCTGCCTCCCAGGTTCAAGCGATTCTCCTGCCTCAGCCTCCTGAGTAGCTGGGATTGCAGGTGCCTGCCATCACATCCGGCAGATTTTCGTGTTTTTAGTAGAGACAGGGTTTCACCATGTTGGCCAGGCTGGTCTTAAACTCCCAATCTCAGGTAATCTGCCCACCTTGGCCTCCCAAAGTGCTAGGATTACAGGCGTGAGCCACCATGCCTGGCCAGCACTTGCTAGGTTTTCAAAGAATATTTGCTCATTCATTAATTGAGAGAAGAATCCCATGGGATTCTTCTGTAAGTTTTGTTTCCTTATTATGCAACTTAAATATATAAGTGTAAACATTAGAATTACCAAAGGAATAATGCTAGGACCAGTATTGACTTAATATGTTTATACTGTTTTGATTAGTAAAATGACATAAAACCTCTGAATTTAAAATTAAGTGCTTTCTGGGAATATAAAATAAAAAAAATGACTAAATTCTACTGAAGAAAAATCTTGAGACCATGTGACTGAAGAGAAACATGGGAAAGCTGTTTTGAAAAAGGCAAGGAGCAAACAATGCATTTGGCCCATTTTATGCCAAAGCTACTTACAGAGTGATGGGCTCTGACCTACAGGCTGCAGTATGTTCATTCATTTATTCATTACTCATTTACTTGGTAGTCACTTTATGGCATGCTCTGTTAGGTACTAGCTATACAGTGGTGAGTAAATTAGAGAGGGTCTGGTTTATAGTTTCATGAGTGATAGGGCAAACAGGTTTTACGCCAGAAAACACTAAAATAAATATAAGTGCAAACTGTGCTAAGTGCTATGAAGGAAAAAAGCCGAGGTGTTGTGAGAGTGAATACCTGCAGGTACTGATTTTATTCTGGGTCAGGAAAGGTCTCTTTGAGGAAATAACATTTAAGATGAGATTGGAAGAATGAGATGGAGCAGCCAGGACGTGAGTTGAGGGGGTGAGTGGACAATGTTCCAGGCAGATGACTCCAGGAATCTCTGCAGGCAGTTTCTTGAAGGCACTGATATAACTGCTGCTTCTGCACAGCAAAGCCAATAAACTTATGGATCCAAATAAGAAGAATACAGGAAATTCACACACTCATTCAATGAATCTTTATTGAATGCCAACTATGTGCTGGATTTAGTTCTCTGCCTCTGGGATATCCAAGTAAACAAAGATCCTTGCCCTGTGGAGTTTAAGTTCTATAGTAAGAAATAAATGCAACAACATATTCTCATCTAAATATTGCAGGTTTGGCTACAGACCTTGATGTGTATATAATGAAACTTGAAATGTCTCAGAGGAAGGAACAGTCGTGTAGTGGACGTAGGGGACAACTGTTCCCTGTTGGGAGACAATTCTGCATGGGTCCTTTGTATTTCTGCACACCTTGCAAGTAGAGACACTAACTGCATTTGTGCTGGACTAGATTTTCAAGTAAACTGCTTTGGAAGATGATAGTGTCTCCCTCTATAGCATGAGCAGGTTTGTTTGCTCTTAAACATAATAATAGCTTCTGTTGGGGCAAAGGTAAGGCCGACTTACTATTATAAAAGATTCATGTTGGGGATTCGTTTTTGTAACACAACCTCTGTGTGTGTGTGTGTGTGTGTGTGTGTGTGTGTGTTCACGCATGCATGCACGTGTCATCTGGCCCTCTTCTTATTTTCCTATGGAAATTGGGAATCTGGTGCAAATGCTGATACTGTATCTACTGCTATTGCTGTGAGTAATAAACTGGCCTTTGTCTCTAACCCAAGAGTCTTGTGTCTTTTGCCAGCGTTCATGAAACTGTGGTAGACTAATCTGTTAACTTGCAAATAGGGGAAAAATCTCACATCCTTCACAGGTCTTGACATGAGTCAAGTGACAACCCCAAAAATGGGGACTTTTTAGTTGAGAAAGACAAAGACCAAATGGGCAGAGGGTAAGGCTGAAGTCTATAAAATCAATAAAACTAAACTTGGTTGTATTCACCAGTCTTGAATATCAAGTGAAGGGATGAATCCCTGACGTTTGAGAGAGGTAAGTTTAGGTCAATAGAAAGGAATTTCTTCACATAGAGGATACTAACCTTATAGAACTTACTATCTCAATAAATAGTCCTGGCTGAAACTATAAATTATTTTATAAAAGACTTCACTAAAGTGATGGATGACAGACCTAGAATGCCCAGTTCAATACATATTGGATGACTGAGTGTTTGCCAAGTGACCATCTACAAGATGATCTCATTATCCATGTCAGAGAATAACTACTGGGAAAAGTCATTAATTTGACCTAACAAGGGCCATTTTTAATCTACAAAATGAGAAATAGACTCTTCACTGCTTTATCTTATTTTGGTTTTTACTATGGATACACATATATAAACATATACATTTGGGATATGTAAGTATAAAAATCTCCTTTACAACAAGCTACAATTCATAATAATCTTAATTCATAAATGTTAAATAATAATGGTAAAATATGCTCCTATTTTAGGGCAGTTGTTTCCCAAGCTGGATGTGAAGAACACTTCCAGGAAATTTTAAGAGGCATATCTTGAAAAAAAAAAGTCTCATGGTCAAATATGTTTGAGGAGCTATGACCTATATGTATATATCTTTGGAAATTCAAAATTTACATTAATAACGAGGGCTCTGATAAGTCCTGAGTCACAGAAACCTTTGTTTAACCCAGTGTTTCCCAAATTATTTAGTATTGACTGATCATTTCACAGTATGCCCATTATTATCTCATGAAACATTATTCCATGAAACAGCAGATTGAGAAATGCGTTTGTCAATTGTTAAAAAAATGAAGATTTTTATGGCAAGGACTGTGATAACGCCAACACTATCTATAAAGCCTCACTAATTTGAAGTTAAAAACACCAGTGAAGGGGGGACAGAAGGGCCTGATAGGTGACTGGATGTCCTGGTTTGTTTCTCTCATACAGGTGGTCAGGCCATCTTCACTTAGGGGGATCCTTGGGATTAATTGTTTCTTGAGTCCAAGGAGCCCGAATGCCCCAATTTCATGAATATTTTCATGTTTAAGGAAAGGATAACAATCATAGTTACAGTTAACATTTATTGCTTCCAATGAACGTGCTACAGTACCATTTTGAGCACTTTATATTATAAAATTCTCACAATAAACCATGAGACAGGCAGTTTTATTATCCATTTTCACAAAAAAGGAAACTGAGGCACAGGTGATTCCATCACTTGGCCAAGGCTATACAGCTAGTAAGTGGAAGAGCTAGGATTTAAACCCAGACAGTCTGGCTCCAACATCAACTCCTGTGCTCAACTACCTTTGGAATTACAGCATATGTTAGCAAACTTCCACATTACCAGTGTAATTCACACCACAAAGCAATTCACTGTACCTTCTAGTCGGGTTGAGCCTAGGTAAGTAGACTTCAGAGCTTAGGAACCATAAATAATACCCAGACCTTGTGCTAACACATCTTGAAAAGCTTCTCTAAGCTTTACAATTGTACCAGAAGTAAAATACAAATAGGACAGCATGTACCATTGCCAAAACAATCTCCCCTTTGTATAGTTTCTTCTTCTCACCAATTTGTTACTATATGCAATACTGACTTTAAGTAAACCAACAAGAAGCTACAAACAATACACCCACCCTCTTTTAATTACAGCACTATAACAAGGCCACTTTGTTAAAATGGTTCATCTCTCAAATATTTTTCTTACCAAAAATGATACACAAATACATACATACTCATGTTTCCCCCTAAAACTCTAATCCTTTTTGTATGTTGTGAGTGGAGTGCAGAGAATAAAGCTCCCACCGAGTGCTTTTGGCCTTCAGATTTGGTGCTCATTACTGTGTAGACATTCTCAGCCAGGGCGCGACAACAGCCATTCAGAACTGTGTTTTCTGCAATGTTTAGTGTTTATTCCACAACGTTTTTTTTTTTTTGGTTACTGTTATTTTACATGTTGGTATATTAATTTTCCATTGCTGTTGTGACAAATTATCACCAATGAAGTGGCTTAAAACAACACTCATGTATCATCTCACGGTTCCGCAGGTCAAAAGTCCACAGCTCAGCTGGTTCTCCGTTTAGAGTTGTACAAAGCTGACATCAAGGTGTCGGCAGAACTGTGTTCCATTCTGGAAGTTCTGGAGCTAAATCTGCTTCCAATCTCATACATGATTGTTGGCTGAATTCAGTCTGATGTGGCTGTAAGACTGAGGTCCCTGTCTCCTTGCCAGCTCACAGCTGGGGGCTGCCCACGGTTCCTAGAGGTTTCTCTCTGGTTCCTAATGTGGCCGCTACGTGTCAGAGCCAGCAAAGCATGTTTGATCCTTCTCATGCTTGGAGTCTCTCTTTCTCTCACATCTCTTTTGCTTCTAGCCTGAGAAAGTTCTCTCTTTTTTTCTTTTTCTTTTTTGGATGGAGTCTCACTCTGTCACCAGGCTGGAGTGCAATGTTGCAATCTTGGCTCACTGCAACCTCCATCTCCCAGGTTCAAGCGATTCTCCTGCCTCAGCCTCTGGAGTAACTGGGACTACAGGCACGCGCCACCACGCCCAGCTAATTTTTGTATTTGTAGTAGAGATGGGGTTTTACCATGTTGGCCAGGCTGGTCTCGAACTCCTGACTTCAGGTGATCCGCCTGCTTAGGCCTCCCAAAGTGCTGGGATTACAGGCGTGAGCCACGGTGCCAGGCCAGTTCTCTGTTTTTAAAGGGCTCATGTGATTAGGTTGGGCCCCCTCAGATAATCCAGAATAATCTCCCTATTGTAAGGTTCATAACCTTAATTTCATCTGCCAAATCCCTTCCGCTATGTAATGTAACAAATTCATAGTGTTTAGGGTGCAGATATATTAGGGGACCATTCTGGGTACCACTTCAGGTGAATATTTCTGTGCCAAGATGGCTAACAGTGGTGAATGATAATGCTAAATCTGCCCCAAAACAACAAACAACAACAACAACAACAACAACAACAAAAACCAAAAGAAGAATTTCACAGTTAGACATTACATTTTAAATTTTACCCATTTCCAGAAGTCTTTAAGGTCCAAGAAACAGGATGAAGATCAGAAGTGAGTTAGGGACTAGTAGCAGAAGGTCTCTGATACTATAAGGAGCATAATGAATTGCTCTCGACCAGCATTTGTGCAAGTGGTAGCTGGAAGAAACCACTGTCAGAAACAGGGTGACTTCAGGGGGCTTAAAGAGAATACAGGAATAACAGCAAATGTCTACTCCCAGGAATGCATTTCTATAACCTGAAATAATACTAAAAAAAATCTTTTTTTTTTTTTGACATGGAAGAACACTAGTGTCAGCTGTTAACTCTCTAGTGGTGGGATCTTAGGGAGGCCCTGGGATCTTGGAGAGAGGCAGGGGCATCCAGGGAGCTGGGGCACTCCAAGGAGGGGCTCTTTATCAACGGGTCTGGAAGCACATCAATATCTTAACAATGGGTAAGGGATGCAGTAACATTTACAACACTAAATATTGGAATTGTAATCCAATAACATGAATGAGAGTCAACACGCTCACTTATAGGGAGGAACACAATAGCAAAAATACTTTTGAATTTCAACATTTCATAATGTACTGATAGACTGTTATTTATTAAGCAATTCCACAAATACTGAACATTTTGATTCATTTCACTTTTTGTATGAATATAGGTCATCTTCAAGTAGAGAAATGCAGTATTAAGAAAATTGGGAAAAATGCCAGAAGTGATATCAGAACGAACACATCACCTACCTGAGAGTTTAACCCAATTTGCCTTTGTATCACTTTCTTAATTCTCCTAAAGTGTCACTTTTGTTCTTTGCTGCCTGCCTTAAGGGGACTGTAATTTAGCTACTTCATTTTATGTCTTTATAATTCTTTCTTATCTCATTCATCTCCCTTTCCATTTCATCTTTGGTTTTTCACTTTGAATAGCCTTTCATATATTTATTTTTTAGGTCTTTAGAGACCATTTCTTTCTAGTCAAAGGTAGGGTAAAATGAAGCATAATTTTAGTCATACTTAATTAGACTTTTAAATCTGATGGTACACTCTGCCTGAAGCTTTTCAGGGGGAATTTCTGAGGTCCAATTACAGGGCTAGTCTCATAATAAGAACTAATAATTCATAATGAAATTATTTGCTTTTAAACCTCATCCAGATGCTGTTGTAAAAAATATACTAACCCAACCGCATTCCTATAGGGTCATTAACATGGCCAGTACAAACAGGTGAGGTCTGCTGAAGTCATAGTTCTCAGAGCTTCTGTAAAGAGTTGGATGTTGGTTCTGTGACAGTATCACTACAGGGCAACCCTTTCATACCAGTCCTTTCATAGTATGGCATCCTGTTCTTGATGTATGGATTTTGATATCCTTTTCAGTTAGCTCAAGTAAATGCCCAATGTGTATTTACCAAGTATACAAATAGAAACTGAATCCTTGCATCACTAAACTTTGTGTTCCCTTCACTTATTAAGACAACTTAGCAGAAAATAAAGTTCTTGGGTTATAGACTCTGCCCCTAACAAAGCTGTAGAATTTTCTCTATTCTCCTCTGGCTTCGGTTCAACAAGAGAGAAGTCTGAGGCCAGCTTGATTTTCTTTCCTTTTTGTATAGCTTTAAAACAAATGTATTTGATCCTTGTAGGCTCTTTTCTTTCTCCCTGAAATGCAAACATTTTTCCAAAGGTACTCCATGTCAAATCTTTGGAGTGAATTCCATGGGTTGTCTCCCCTTTCGCCTTGTAGCACAACACTGATATTCTTCAATCTACCATCTATCTGATAAGCAAATTCCTTTGTTCTGGTCTCAGTCACTGGTTCCACTGTAGGCCCACATCACAAGCAGTCCTAAGAATGCATCTCAGGGCTCCTGTTTGAAATCCTGACACAGAAGAACGTGCTCTTTATCTGAGGATCCTGCAGGGCAGACGTGAAACCTGGAACTACTGTAACCTCTTTGCCATGAGTGAAAACAGTCTTTGAAGATGCCAAGACATAGAAAAGGGAATCTTAGAGAAACGGAGCTGCAGGTTCTGGATTAAGCCAACTCTGATGCTCACCTATCTCTGGAATCACCATTTATGTGAGTCAACAAGTTTTTTATTCTTTAGTGGATCCAGAATGAGTTTTCTGTATTCATTGAGAAACCTGAGCATCTCATCTACTAATGTCTCTTTTTAACAATTTTCCCCCAAATATTGCAAGATCTTTTAATCTGTGTACTTAAGTTTTTCCTCAGTTTAGGAACATGTTTCTTTAATTATGGCTTTTATTACTGCATTTTAAGACCATCAATTTCCTTTCTCTTTTCTTTTTTAGAGACAGGGTCTCACCATGTTGTCCAGGGTGGTTTCAAACTCCTGGGTTTAAGCAATCCCCCTGCCTTGACCTCCCAAAATGCTGGGATCACAGGTATGAGCCACCACAGCTGGCCTCAAGATCATCAATTTCTTAGGCCAGATTTCTATTCTTTATCCTTCATGTTTGTCACTTTCTCACCATTTTATGAACCTTTTGCTCTTTTTTCTCAGTATTTTGTGACAACTTTCAATATCATCCTTTATGTCAATTGGTTCCATTTCCTACAGCATTAATTCTATGTTTTACTGCTTCCTATGAGATTTTAACTGTGCTATATACTCAGTTTCCTTACAATTCCACTTATCATTCGTCTCTCTTTCCATCTCAGATTGCTTTTTTCACATTTTAGAGTGTTCAATTCTTGTGGCTTTTTTTTTTTTTCTGTTTTAGAGAGTATGTTTTCTAGCATTCTTCTGAGTCTACTGACTTTTAGAAATTTTCTTCTGATTTAGCTAATCATTTTCAGAATTTTTACTTTGGTTTTTTGAGTCTTTTGGATAATGTTACTTTACCCTATCTAGTGGTATTTTTTCAAAAGTTACAATAATTTTTTTCTTTTAGATAGTTGTTTTTTTCATTTTCTAAGGGGAGCAATCTAACCAGAAAATTTGTAGTCAATGCAATGTAGACATTACTTTGAACTTATTCTGTAAATATTTAATGGTCTCTTAGTAGCTTAGATGTTAATATCTAGCATGTTTCATCTAATATTATTCTTATGTCTCTGTCCCCACTTACTAAATATCCCATTCTTCTCACCTCCAAACCCCTAGTTCCTTTTTGCATGTATTGCTTTCTGGTATTTGAAGCCTCCTACCCGACACAGCAGAAGATGTAATACTGTGGAGTAGGTAAGACAACAGCACTCTGGAGTTCTCAACAGGAAGGGTAGTGGGAAGAGCTGGCCATTTTCTGAACTGAAGTCAACCTTGTGTTTCTGAAACAAGGGGAGTTGAGGGAGGGGAATAAAGATCTACCTATTTCCAGGTGCACATAACAAACCTGTATCACCAAATGTGTGTGTGTGTGTGTGTGTGTGTGTGTGTTATATATATCCATATATATATATATATATGTGGTGACAAACCTGTGTCACCAAATGTGTGTGTGTGTGTGTGTGTGTGTGTGTATATATATATATAATTTTTCTTTTTTTCTGAGACAGAAAAAAGTCTGTCAGAAAAAATCCCAGGCTGGATTGCAATGGCGCAATCATGGCTCACTGCAGCCTCAATCTCCCAGGTTCAAGCAATTCTCCCACCTCAGCCTCCTACAGGCATGTGCCACCATGCCTGGATCTTTTTTTATCTTTTTTTTTTTGTAGAGACAGGGGCTCCCTATGTTGCCTAGTCTGGTCTCAAACTCCTGGACTCAAGCAATCTGTCCACCTTGGTCTCCCAAAGTGCTGGGATTATAGGTGTGAGCCATTGCACCTGGCCACCAAATGGATTTTTCAATCCAGTTCTGGCTGAATAAAAATTCTTCCTATAATTTTGATAATTATTTCACTGCCAGTCTTAGTTTTTTAAATGCTGGATGTTTTGGGGGGCCAGTAGGTATCATTTTAAACTAAAAGCTCCTAATATTTTAAATAAATTTTTATTGAGGGTTTACAGAGGTAAATGCAAAAATAAGCTGTTAATATGCAATCTGTAAAAAAGGTATTAGGTTAGAGAAAAAAATGAAACATGTCTAAGTACTAAGTTCAGTGCTGTTTTTAATCAGGGCTGTATGCCACCTAACAGAGTGCCTTTGAAAAAAGTTTACTGCATGCTGATGCCTAGAGAATTCAATATGGCTCTGATAAGCAAAACAGATAAAGCAATTGGCTTCCAAATTACTTCTGAATATTGAAATATTAGCATGTCAAATTATTACAAATTAAATGGTTGGGCAACACAGTGCAAACACATTTGGCAGGCTCTTGTTGCCCGACTTTAAAAGTATTGGATCTCCTCCCAAGTTTTAGACTGGGAATGTCCAGCAAACTCTGTGCCAGTGATAAGAGAAGAGTTGGTAGTATCCAGCTCAGTTCATGGTAAAATCTAATCTCCGCTAGAAATCTGCCATCTTGAATTGTCCCTTGCAATGTTTCAATTAGCAAGTAAGTACAATCCATATGTCTACAGTTGTCTCTGTCACACCTTTCTTTCTCCTGTTATAAAAGTGCATGTATGTGCATGTGCACATATGCACATGCTCCTAAGCAGCCAACAACTCTTAAACAATCCTATCTATGAATAAATTCTAATACCTGTAAATTTAATTTGGCAAGCAAAACTGGAGCAATAAATTGCAAACCCAATACTATCATGTATTTCCAGAGAAGGTTAATGAGAAAGACCATGCTGAATGCTCTATATTTCCTATGGTTAAAGTGGGAGGCAGAGAAGGACAAAGGGAGAGAGGGAAAGAGAAGGAAGAGAAGGAGAAGAAGAGGAGTGTGGAGGGAGGGAAGAAGAGAAAGAAGATAAATGGAAGGAATAAAAGAAGCTAGGTAATATCTTTTATTTCTATAGGAATATACCCAAACCAAGTGTTAAACCAAGTGCTGGGTCTTATCAGACACCAACTCCTTCAGCCACCACAGGAACACCAGATGGGAGGTAGACCCTCAGTACAAAACAATAGAGCAAGGGTATCAGACAGCCACAGACCACTCCACAGCAAGGGCCCATATGGAGTTACCTGGATTGTCACTACCACCTATCATTTCAGTACAAGATCTAGTAGAATCTTTTGATACATCTTACTATTTTTTGTAATTTAGCACCTCGGTGGTGTTTGGTGAGCAATTATGTAGGCATACAATAAAATCCCAGCAATCTACATTTACCTGAAATTATTTACTATATTTATTGTCTAGTAAATTTGCATAAACACTATAAAACAAATGTAAATGTTACACCACGCTTTAAAGGAGTTACCAAGGCCAGACTCAACCCAGATTGGAGGTCCAAGCCCCAGCTAGAATAATTTTGTGCAGATGTGGTTCTTTTTATTTTGTAGGATTATGAAGTACCTCCTGCTCATGAGAAAAATGAGATGGTAAGTTTGCCACTGACTAAAGATTAGACTGGTAAGAGCTGACTTTCCATCCAGGACACAAAAGGATTCTCTAACTTTCCTTTAGAGTTGGTCATAAAACTTTCATTCCAGAGGTGCCCATCCTACACCTGAAGGAAAGGAGCATTCTTATCTCTGAAGACCCGGGGACACAGAATGCTTCTGAACAAGCAGGCCTTGCCAGGTTTCCTCCAGTTTATAACCATTAGATCATGCCCTTGGTCTTCTGGTCATACTTCTGCATGACTGTCCATAAAAATGCACAGTTGTCTCTGTTTCTTTGGGTCTTCATTTCTGAAGGCCCCCATGTCACATCAAACATATTAAATAAATTTGTGTGTTTTTCTCTTAAAAAAAAAAAGAACTGGCTTTCAACGTATAAAATAGCGACTGTCTCTGTGTTTTATAATCAAGAGTGGATGGCTTCTTGCCTCAAGCTGATATTTTCATCTGACTCAGTGGTTGAAAGATGTGACCAGGTAGACCTGAGACTTTATGACCAGGTAGACTTGAAACTACTAGTTTGATTATTTTCCTATTGTAAGTGGCTGATGGAAAAGCTTCTAGAGTTATTCCAAGGAGGAGACCTAGAAGGTATCCAAAGTAATGATGCATGAGCGCTGGTGACTAAGAAAGAAAAATGACATGAAGGACCCAAATTCTGCCTGCAAGGAATATCAGAACTCAACATACAATAATATACTTCAAGCCTAGGCACTTATGAAATTCTGTAGAATAATCTTTGAACTGCCCATGCACTGGAAAAAAACTGGTCTGAAAAACTGCTTGGGACGTGATCAGAGATAATTTTTTTTTTAAACTGACAAAATGAGGTTGATTCTTTCCCTATCGCTACCCAACTGATAAAAAGGAAACCCACAGTGAATTTTACAGTTGAAAGATGTCTCTTATGCATCAAATCAAGCTTAACAAAAATTTTATAAAATTACCATATTCACTTATGTTTTCCACTTATTTTTGGCACAGTCTCACTCTGTTGCCCAGCCTGGAGTGTAGTCGTGCAATCATAGCTCACTGCAGCCTTCATCTCCCAGGCTCAAGTGATCCTCCTGCCTCAGCCTCTGAGTAGTTGGGAGTACAGAAGCACATCACTATGCCCAGCTGATCTTTCTTTTAAAAATTTTTCATAGAGACAGGGTCTCACCATGTTGCCCAGACTGGTCTCGAACTCCTGAGCTCAAGTGATTCTCCTGTTTTGGAGAATCCAAAGTGCTGGGATTACAGATGTAAGGTACCATGTCCAACCTCCACTTGATATTATTTTAATGTAGTGGTAGAAGAGGTAGCAAGGCTTACATAAGAGTTCTTGTCTTGCTTTACTCTTGACAACCTTTCTTCATCTTTGAGAATCTCAATCCTACCTCCCACCTCAAGCTAAAAACAGAGTTTAGTTGAAACTTTTTGAAGGGTAATTTGGTTTAGCTAGCAGAATTTAAAAAATTTGCATGTCATTTGACCCTGTAATTTCACTTCTGGAATTTACTGTACAGAAATACCTGGATGAATGCTCCATAAAATAAGCACAAAGATTTTACTGCAACACTGTTTGCAGTAAATATTGTTTGTATTTTTTTGACAAAAAAATACCCTAAATGTCTATCAAGAGGAAATTAAAGTATGAAATAAATGAACTGACAGTTATTAATCTGTTCAAAAATGAGTTAAATCTCTAGGTACTGACACATTACAATAAAATAAAGCGAATAAGTAATGTACAGAAGAGTATCGGGTAAGTTCATTTCTGTGAGAGAAATTTACAGATGTACATGTGTACCTATGTATTTTATGCATTTATAAATGCTCTCTCTCTTGAATTTGTAACAAGGAAGATCTGGAAGTATATCGAGGGGAATATCTTTGGGAGTTTTGGAAGGGAGTGCAGGAAAGACAATGTTCACCTTTTATACTTCTGTATTAACATTAGGTGGTGTTTTTACAACCAGACTATGTCATTTTCCTTTTTCATTTAATTTTTTTTTCAATTAAATAAAACTAACAGGCATGGAAATCTCCTACTTTGATCCTTTCCACAGCAATTTTTGTTTCTTTAAGTGGCATGTGGAGTGAAAGATCACAGAGATAATGAGGCTCCCCAGGTGCAAGCATTTTTTAAAGTAAGGACATATTAGGGATGATCCACCAGTGTCGATAAACACTTTATACTTGCAAGTTGGAGCTCAAGCCCCATTAAGTCAGGGGAAGGCCAGGCAGCTGCATTAGTCTCAGCTTGGCTGGTTTGACATGCAAGGGCTCCAACATCTATAGCCCCTACACAAACCAGAAAAGAAGACAATGTGGGACACAGAAGAATGAGACTTCAATGAGAAGGGCACTGACTTATTTTCTCCCCTCTTCCCAGTAAATGGCAAGTCGTCTCTGTTTCTTCTTTAATTTATCCTTTTTTTTGATGACTTAGACCTGCATCATCCAGTCAGTACATGTGGCTACTGAGCACTTGAACTGTACTGAAAAAAAAAAAAAAAGTCTGAACTGAGATGTGCTATAAGTGTAAAACACACATTGGAGTTTGAACAGTTTAGTAAAAAGAAAGAATGTAAAAATATCTCATTCATCCATATATTTATAATCATTACATGTTGAAATGATAATATTTTGGATGTACCGTGGTAAATAAAATATATTATTAAAAGTAATTCGACTTGTTTCTTTTTACCTGTTAAAATGTGGCTACCAGAAAACTCAAAAATACATTTGTGGCTCATATTACATTTCTCCCAGATGAGCTGGTTTACACTTTTATAGATATTCCACATGGCAATGCAAATGTTCAGAAAAAGGAACAGCAGGGTAGAGAAGTAGGCATGACACACACACACACAGACACAGATACAGACACACACACACACACACACACACACACACACACACACACTTCTGAATTCATAATAAGGAAGAAGTGGAAGTATATCCAGGGGGATATCTTTGGGAGTTTGGAGGGGAGTACAGGAAAGACAATATTCACGTTTTATACTTCCATATTAACATTAGCCATATTAGACATAGTAAGAGTTTCAGAAATGACCAAGATATGGTTTTCTCTGGAAGCAAAGAATACCAGAGTTGCCGTGAATCTTGGGCATCATGCATTCCAGTGTTTTACAGCCCTTTTAAATCTCGGAAGCCCAACAGAGAAAAAAGATGAAAGCAAGATACTCTGATTAAAGCTGAGTGTGCGAACAAGAAGGGCTGAGAACTCTCTGGACTATGCATAGGAGGGGGATCTAAGAACTCTGAAGCACAGTTTGAATTCCATGGATGTGGTATTCCAGCCTCTCCATTTTACAGGTAAAGACACTAAGCTCCAGAGGTTGATGGTTTGCCTTCAGTGGCAAAGCTGGTAGGAGCAGGGCTGGAACCCATTCTCAGATGTCTGATTCCTAAGAAACACCGTGCTCTGCATTACATCATTGCTGCAGCTACAGTGGACAACCTGTGTGCATGGAAAGGCAGTGGCTCAGGAAAGTGCTCTGACACAGGTACAGACACAACGCTATGGGGCTACTGGGGTGGGACACAGTGCTTCAGGCCTCTTCGTTAAAGAAGCAGCTTCTAGATTTACCTTTGAAAGATGACAGAGGCAGCTGAGCACCCAGGACAAGAGAAGAGCAAGGGTTCTAAGGAGAAAAACCTTGAGGCATGTTTTAGGGCCAAAAGGTCGGTTTCTTTCACTAATAGTTACATCTTGGAGAATAATATATGCTATGGCCAGAATAGAGTTGAAGACTTCTTTCAAAAGGTCTTGAGAGCCAAGGATCCTACACCAGTCTTAGCAAGGTTTTGAAAAGGGTGATAATAAGAATATTAATTTATCACAAATACACAAAGAGGCAGGAAACATGGAGACATACTGACAGGTTACTGGGTGACTGTTAAAGGCAGCCTCAATTAGTGAGATGCAGGTCATGATGGAAATGGGCCAGATTGGAGGGGCCCCATGGAAACAGAATCCACAGGACTTGGATACAGAAGGATGAAGATGATTCCAGGGTGACTCTGAGAACCCAGCTGGGGGGCTGTGGGATGAGGGTTACATTAACAGAAAAAGGGAAGGTAAGAGAAGCTGGTTTGATGGGTTCAGTGAAGAAAGGGTATCTGTGAGGTGGTTGGTGGAAGAGTCAGTCCATTAAGAAACTGCGATTTGGCCCTGGAGCCCATCTGAGGGTCATCTGCATCTTATCTAGATAGAACTCTTCATAAACACCTAGGTTTGGGAGAAGGGAGATGAAGAGCCAGGAAAGGGGATATGGGCAGAGGCACCCAGAAGTGTTCTTTTCACGAACACTGAGGACAGGGAGGCTTTCATGGAGTGAGTGGCCACAAGATTCAAATGCTGCAGACATCATGTGAGATGAGAATGGAGAGGAGGCCCCTGGATGCAATGATGAGGAGGTCACCATCAACCTCTAATATAGCAAGTGTCGGGAGGACTCTGAAGTCAAATAACCCTGGTTCAAAGTCTCTTCTTGGGTCTCAGTTTTCTTACCTGTAAAATGGGGATGACAACAGTACTCCTTATAAAGTTATTCTGAGATTAAAATGAAATGGTGTATTTTAAAGCACCAAATATAGCTGACCCTCGAACAACATGGGGGTTAAGGGTGCTGATGCCCTGTGCAGTCAAAAGTCCATGTATAACTTTTGACTCCCCTAAGACTTAACTACTAATAGTCTACTATTGACTGGAAATCTTACCAATAGCGAACAGCAGATTAACACATATTTGGTATGTTATATGTATTATACCCTGTATTCTTATAATAAAGTAAGCCAGAGAAAAGAAATGCCATTAAGAAAATCATGAGAATGAGAAAATATATTTACTATTCATTAAGTGGAAGTGGACCATCATAAGGTCTTCATCTTCCTCATCTTCACATTGAATAGGCTGAGGGTAAAGGGGAAGAAGAGGGGTTGGTCTTGTTGTCTTGCTGGTGGCAGAGGTAGAAGAGGTGGAGGTGGTGGAAAGGGAGATAAGAGAGGCAAGCACACTTGGTGTAACTTTTACTGAAAATAATCGGTATATAAGCGGACCTGTGCAGTTCAAACCTATGTTTTTCAAGGGTCAACTGTACAGAGCTTGGCTCACAGTAAGTGTGCAATAAATGTTATCTATTACTTTTATGATTCGAAGGGATGAAGAAATGAGCAAGTGAAGAAGTGGAGGCTACATGTAAAGACACCAGTCTTTAAAGCAGTTTGGGCATGAAGGGAAGGAGAAAGACTGGGGGAATACAAAGGGGAATGAGAATCTTTTCCAGAATGGAGAGACAAGGGCATGATTTGACCCTTACGAGGCAAGTCAGAAAGGGATGATGGATGAAGTGAGAACCTAAAAGCAGGGTAGGAACAAGAGCAAGGGTTGAGGAAGATCTGCCTTGCAAGCAGGGAGAATGCATCCTTCCAGAAACCAGAGGGAAGGAAGGAGAAGTTGAAGATAAAGAGAGATTTTTGAACTGGAAGAGAAAAGGAGCTCACTTTGAGGGCTTCACTCATCTTAATTAGCTGGAGATGGGGCTGAATGTTGGGTTGGGAGTGTGGAAGTCGGTTGGGGCTTAAGGATTGTGGGGGTGGGAAGAGAAGGGAATCCTAGCATGGAAGTGGGTCTCAGACCAAAGGAGGGGAGCTGGAGGGGAGGAAACATGCCCATCAAAAGCCTAGATGCAAGTGCTAAATGAGCATGTGTGCTCTAGTTGCTCTTATTTCTGTCTCTAAGTAGAGTTTACTTTTCAGTGGTGGAACATTTAGATGATGAAGTCCCTAATGTACAGTGTTGTGAGAAGGGAGAAGAAAACACTAATTCTCACAGGGGTCACTAAATGCTTGCGTATAGGCTGGGGGACAGGGAGAGTGCAAGCTGAGTGATGCAGCTGCTGAGTCAATCAAGATCTTCAAACTGCTCTGTCTCCATGTATGTGCAAAACACTTTCATTAGTAACATTTACTCTAACTCTGTAGTTACTCTTTGCTTAAAAATCATGGGTCCTGAAAATCCCCAGGTCATGCCATTAGGACTGGGGAGACAGGAGTGTAAGAGGATTGCAAAGAGAAGTTGAGAAGCTTTGGCAGAATTGTGCCCCCAAGAAGTAGAGAGCTAAAAACACTGCAATTCCCTTCTTGAAGGGATAGAGCACCTACATAAAAAGGCCTGGTTTTAGTTACCTCAAAGAAGATTGTGAGTAAAAATTTGGGGAAGAGAGGAACTTCTGCCTATGCGACAAGGATTCCGAAAGTCAGATTTGAAAAGAGTAACAGAAGTAGACAGTCAGAGAGGGGAGGTATTGGCTGCTAAGAACAGGGATGGGAACACGGGAGGAAGTAATAAACCAGTAGTTGTTAGTAAGAGCAAAGCAATGGCTTGGGAAGTAAGAGGGAAGAATGGTAGAGTGGCAAACGATATGTGATAGAATGGTTAGAAGAAGACTAAGCCAATAAAATCTGGTTTGTGGTAAAGACCACAGAACAGGCCGACCTAGGATGTGAGAATGGAGGGGCCCTGGAGTGGGAAGGTGGAGGACCAAGAGATGCCCCCACAGGAAAAGGCCAGGTCTGGTGGTGGCTTCTCAATATATGTCATGAAAACAATTATATTTTTCAAATTCATGTTAAAATACACATTACGAATTAAAAAAATCAGGCCAGGCACGGTGGCTCATGCCTGTAATCCTAGTACTTTTGGGAGGCCAAGGCGGGCGGACTGCCTGAGCTCAGGAGCTCGAGACCAGCCTGGGAAACAACAGTGAAACCCTGTCTCTACTAAAATACAAAGAATTAGCCAGGCGTGGTGGCATGTGCCTGTATTCCCAGCTACTCAGGAGGCTGAGGCAGGAGAATTGCTTGAACCCAGGAGGCGGAGGTTGCAGTGAGCTGAGATTGTGCCACTGCACTCCAGCCTGGGCAAGAGAGAGCGAGACTCTGTCTCCAAAACAAACAAACAAACAAACAAACAAACAAACAAACAGAATTTAAAAAATCAATATTAATAGCATTACAAAAGTATGAATTTGCTCTTACTTAGAACTACCTTGTTTGCATTACTCAACCAAAATTGGACCTTTTCCTGGGTACCATCTTGGATATTTCCTCACTCATAAAAATGCTTTTTAAAGAGATCTTCCCATTTGGCTGGTTCTTTAAAGGAAGGAAAAAAAAAAAAAAAAAGAGAGAGAGAGAGAGAGATTCTAGGAAAATATCCAACAAGAGGTAAGAAATCTGAAAGTCTAGAGGGCCCTGGTTTCCATGCACATGTTTTGACCTAACCTGAAATGATGGGTTTCTTCTCACAGGCTAGGGCGTGCCTTCTGGCGCCTTGGTGTTCAGTTCAGCTTGTGAAGGACCTCATTTCCTGGATGTCACTGGAGGGGTGCTCAACTATGGGGAGGCACCAACACAGTAACCAATGGGAAAATTGGCAAGGCAGTCAGTGACATTTTAAAGACATTTGCTCACTGACCACTGACCCACAAAGGACAGTTTCACTGTCAGTTTCTCAGCTACTGGTGTTTAATTCACAGAAATCAATGACGACAACTCTAGAGAGGCCACCAGACAAGAGGCAATATATGACCAATCATGAAGCCTTGTTTGTCTCCTTCTAACAGTGACTCTATTTGTCATATTCTTCCTGGTGGCATTTGGCATTTCTTAGCTAGGGATTGGCAGAGCTGGCAACTCAGAACTTCTAAGAATTACTATCTGCTTGCCACAATCTTTTATTCAAAGAATCATGTTTTATTTTCTTTTTTCTTTCTTTCTTTTTTTTTTTTTTTTTGAGACTGAGTCTCACTCTTTTGCCCAGGCTGGAGTGCAGTGGCACGATCTCAGCTCACTGCAACCTCCACCTCCCCGGTTCAAGTGATTCTCCTCCCTCAACCTCCCAAGTAGGTGGGACGATAGGCGCATGCCACCACGCTCAGCTAATTTTTTTGTATTTTTAATAGAGATGGGATTTCACCATGTTAGCTAGGATGGTCTCGATCTCCTGACCTCGTGATTCACCCGCCTCGGCCTCCCAAAGTGCTGGGATTACAGGTGTGAGCCACCAAGCCTGGCTGCAGGTTTTATTTTCTAAATGTGCATTTTATGTGACTTTGCTGTAACCTGGAAAACCCCATAACTTTCAAACTACAGACAATAGTTCTAACTAGGATCACAAGGCAATCAATAGACACCTGGGGAGTGAACACTGTGAATTTATTTTGCTGTAGAGTTAAAAATAAATCTATCACAATCATCTGATCATCCATCCATCCATCCATCCATCCATCCATCCATCCATCCAATCTCATCCTTTAAGCTGACTAGTTGGCCACTAACCGAATTTATAACAATTTTTTTTAAGTATTAAAATACAGTTCAATGTGGAGTAAGGATGGGTTACTATAGATGAAAAATTAAAGGAGAAAGATAAAAAATGTAGCTCTTACCCATTTTGTAGAATGCTTCTGTGGGCCAGTGTGGGCAGTTACTAAACCCAGGTGACAGTGACAGATGATATTTAAACTCTCTGGCTCTTTGTCAACCATTTGCCCTATGACTCTCTTTACTGAGTTTATATTTCCTAGGTATTTCATTTTTGAATAAAAGACATGCACCTCTTAATAATATGACAGAGAATTGGCCAACCTTTCTAATACAGGAGAGATTCTAAATCAAAGCTATTAAATAAATGTGTGATTTGCTTCTTGACCACTCTAAAATATCATTGCTGCTATATCATAGTAATACACAAAACATTCCAGAAAAAAATATGGCCTCGTAGGTCAAACAACCGCAATGGCAGAAACCCAGCAGAGTAGAAAAATCAAAGGCGATGGAGTCAGGCAGACACGAGGTTTTGGCTCTGTCGTTTAATTGTTGTATGCCCACGGGCAAGTTATTCACCCTCCTTGTGGAAGGCTTATAGTTCATTATCTGTAAGCTCTGGAGAAAAGTCTTCAGAATAGGGGTTTAAGCAGATAATGCACATGAAGGTGCCCCCAACCCCCAACTGCCAAGGCATGGGCCTGTCACATGACAAATGGTAACTCCCTTTGCTTGTTTTCTTCTCCCTAGGTTATGGAGGATGGTGAGCCTGGCTGACGCATACATGATTATTCCTCAAAGATTTTAAATAAACAACTAGGATGTGACCTCTAAAGAAGGTTAATCCTGACTTCTGGCCTTCCACTGAGAAATCTTTCCTCTTCAAAAACAGACTTGTCATTATACCCACCCACAGTACTCTACACTTCTTCACAACATTTATCCCAGCTCTGGTTAATTAACTAATGGTGCAGGTAGTGAATCTTTTCTCTATTAGGATTTAAGTCACCCCTCTAGGAGTGGGCCTGGCATACAGTAGTCACTCCATAAGTTATCTGTAGACTGAATGGAACACTTGTTATAGGATTTCCAACATGTGACATATTACTGTTGGTGACATGTGAGATGATTTAGGGGATAAACATGCATGAATTTCCTTAATAATTATAATGGTTATATATTTATTCTAATGTGTATTGGACAAATAAATAACTGGTCAAATCTCTGATTTTTCTATACAGCCATGACCCTCATAATAACGTTTTGATCAACAATGAATGAACCACATAAGTGAGGGTGGTCCTAAAAGATTATAATGAAGCTGAATGATTCCTATTTCCTAGTGACATCATAGCCATCTTAACGTTATCGTAGTGCAGCGCATTACTCACCTCACATGTTTGTGGTGATGCTGGTATAAACAAACCTATTGCGCTGCCAGTCATATTAAAGTATAGCACATATACTTATAAACAGTACATAATATTTGCTAGTACAAGACTATGTTACTGGTTTATGTATTTACTATATTATACTTTTATCATTATTTTAGAGTGTACTACTACTTATAAAAAGAGAGTTAACTGTACAACAGTCTCAGCCAGGCCCTTCACGAGGTATCCTAGAAGAAGGCATTGTTATCATAGGGGATGACAGTTCCATGCATGTTATTGCCCCTGAAGACCTCCCAGTGGGACAAGAAGTGGAGGGGCAAGATAGTGATACTGATCATCCTGATTCTGTGTAGGTCTGGGCTAATCCGTGTGTTTCTCAGTTTTTAACAAAAAAGTTTAAAAAGTAAAAAATAAAAAATTTAAAAATAAAAAAGCTCATAGAATGATATAAAGAAAATATTTTGTATAGATGTATAATGTGTTTGTGTTTCTTTATTTTTTGTTTATTTATTTTTTTAGACACAGGGTTACCTAGGCTAGGGTGTAGTGGCATGATCCTAGCTCACTGTAATCTTGAACTCCTGGGCTCCAGTGGTCCTCCCACCTCAGCCTCCTGAGTAGCTAGTACTACAGATGTATGCTACCATGCTCAGCTAATTATTTATTTATTTTGTAGAGATGGGGGTCTCACTATGCTGCCCTGGTTGGTCTTGAACTTCTAAACTCAAGTGATCCTCCTGCCTTGGTTTCCCAAAGGGTTGGGTTACAGTGAGCCATTGCATCTGGCTTGCTTGTGTTTTAAGATGTGTGTTATTACAAAAGAATCAAAAAGTTAAAAAATTTAATTTTTTTTTTTTTTTTGAGACAGGGTCTCCTTCTGTTGCCCAGGCTGGAGTGCAGTGGTGTGATTTTGGCTCACTGCAACCTCTGCTTCTTTCGGGCTTAAGCGATCCTCCCAACTCAGTCTTCCAAGTAACTGGAACTACAGGCACGCACCACCATGTCCAGTTAATTTTTGTCTTTTTTGTAAAGACAGGGTTTCGCCATGTTACCCAGGCTGGTCTCGAACTTCTGAGCTCACGCAATCCATCTGCTTCAGCCTCCCAAAGTGCTGGGATTACAGGTGTGAGCTACTGCAGCCGGCCAAAAAATTTAAAAAGTTTATAAAGTAAAAATGTTACAGTAAGCCAAGGTTAAGTTATTATTGAAGAAAGAAAAATATTTTTAGATAAATGTAGTGTAGCCTAAGTGTACAGTGTTTATAAAGTCTACAGTAGTGTACAGTAACGTCCTAGGCCTTCAACTCACTCACCACTCACCCAGAGCAACTTCCAGTCCTGCAAGCCTTATTCATGATAAGCATTCTATATAGGTATATCATTTTTTATCTTTTATACCATATTTCTGCTGTATCTTTTCTATGTTTAGATACACAAATACTTACCATTGTGTTACAATGGCCTACGGCAGTCCGTACAATAATATGTCATACAGATTGGCAGCCTAAGATCAATAAGCTATACCATATAACCTAGGTGTGTAGTAGGCTGTATCATCTAGGTTTGTGTAAGTACACCCTACAATGTTCGCAAAATGACAAAACTGCCTAACAATCAATTTCTCAGCACATCACCCTGTCGTTAAGCAACACATGACTGTACTTTTGTTTCGGATGAGGCTAAATAAAAAGGTAAACTGATAAGAGAGTAGTAAAAAAAAAACCTAAGTAAATAATAGTACCAGTCTCATAAGAATATGGCAAAAACAAGGTGATAAAGAAAGGACAAAATTTGGTAATTACTGCCTTAGCATCAAGTGGGTACCCAGAGTTTAGAAGCTCAAGACCAACCAAGGCAGCATAGTGAGACTCCTATCTCTACAAAAAATTAAAAATGCTAGGATTCCCTGATTTAGGATTAGCCTAAAGCAATGAATGAGTCTGCTTTAAGAGCCCATGGCTTGGGAAGTCTCAACTGGGTCAATACTAAATCAGGAGTCAAGTCAGAACCAGGTCAAGCTGGTGATGGACCCCAGAACTCATCTGGCATAAGTAAGAAGCATGACACATGGATATCTGGGGGGTATCATAGGAAATACCAAGGACACAGGGTACCCACCCTAGGAGGGATGGTGTGATTGGCCTGGATTCACTCTCCTTTCAGCCTTAAAGGCATAAGGACCTGGTTTCTGATACTGCTTCCTCCTTCAAGCAATTATTTCTCAACTTACTATTTTTGTGCAAGGCTTCTGGAGAAAGGGTACTTTCTTATGTGCACATCTGAAGTGCCAAAGGATCTCTACGCAATGTCTCACTTTTCCAGCAAACTGAAGCAGACTGTGGCCACTATCATTAAAGGCGCCCTCTCCTGAGCCTCCAATATTTGAGTCCCACTTCTCCGTCCCAATGCTGAGACGGAGAGATAAGTTATCCCTCTAGTCTTGGATTGGAACATAGAATGAATTTTCCCATAGAAGAAAAAATTTTGATGAATTAGCACAATGGGTGTTTTGTGTATGTTCCAGGTCGTAGAGGATTCTGCAAATTAGGCTTGGAATCCAATGACCACTTATCACTTCAGTGGAAAATGCTTTTAACACTTTAAAATAAAATTTGTTCCACAAATGGAGATTGCCTATACTTAAACATACAGCAAATTCCTTAGTAGTGAATACTTAATTCTACATATCTCAAGTTTTATCTTTCTTTTAACGTCTTAAAAAATTGACTTTTATCATCAATCATGACTAGTATCCAAGTCTGTAATTGTTGAAGGACTCTGTCTTTACGGTTGAGACTATACTAGACACATAAAGATAATTTCAATAAGCATTTCTCTAATCAACTCTTGGCAGTACCGAGTTATTCCTGGGATGAACGAGAATGACTGTCTAAACCCCTACCTCTGCTCTATTGACAGTAAATTATTCTTGGTTCTAACCATAAGCCTTTAACCCGATGTCTTCCACACTTGTTGGATGAAAATAATTGCTGAAGGTACTTTTAAAAATAAGAATTCCTGGCCCCAGCCCAGTAATGAATCAGAATCTCAAGGGAGAGGCCTGGGAGCCAGACTTTTAAAGACTGCCCATCCCTGGTGATACTGTCATCCAACCCAGGGGTTCTTATCCTGGAGGTTGTATTAGGATCGGAGAACTTGTTAAAATGCAGGTTGCTGGATCCCAGCCCAAGAACTACTGAATCAATAGGTCTGGGGTGGGGCCTGAGGATTTGCATTTCCAGCAAGGTGCCTGGTGATACTGAGGTTCCCGGTGCAGGGACCACACTTTCAAAATCACTAATTGAGCCTGTTTGGCAAACACTTCAGCTGAATTCAATATTACTTTTTCCCTCCTCTCCTTCGGAAAAAAGCAACGCTGGAACAGAACTTGCAAGACTTCCTTTGGACTCATATCCTTGCTACTTCTTAGCTGCCTAATGTTAGACAAATAAATGTACCACTCCATCTCAGTTTGCTCTTATTGGTAGGACTAAGAAAGGTAGCATAAAGGAAGAGGTTTGACGCTATACTTGGCACATGGTACGGCTGCATTAAACATCTGTTTACTCTGATCTCCTTGCCATGATCTCCCATCTTATGAGCCACAGATGAATTTGCTGAGTACTAGCAATAGTTCCAAAAATCTGTTACATGCACAAAACTTTGTTTGGTTAAAACCAACCAAACAACAAGCAAACAATGGTTGACCAGTTCTTTTCCTTGTGAACTACCATGGAGCTACATTTTAAAGATACAATGGGAATATACTGTTTCCTAACTCACCTAACTCACTTTTCCCCATGGAAATAAAAATAGAAAAGAAAAAGAGATTAGCTTATGATTAGGTTCTCTGTTTAATTTAGACTAGGCTGAACTTAGTTCCCAGGTATGGATTATTTTCCTGGCAGATATGTATTATATTGTTTGGCTATTTCTTGTGACCTGAAAATCAAACAATCGAATCACATACTCTCTCAGAGGGAACTTGGAGGGCATGTAGCCTATGCACCAACTGTATAAATGCTGCTGAAACATCACCAATGTGTGGAGGTCCAGCCTCTTCTTAGACACACAATGAGAACTCACTATTTTCACAAACCCCAATCCACTCTTCAGATAACTGTCTAATCATTAGATTTTTACCCCTTTTAACAAAAATCTTTCTGTTTGTAATTTCTGTATCCTTAGTCTTGTTTCTGTCCTCTATAGTGCCTGAATATGTCTAATCTCTCCTGTACATGGCAGCATTTAAAGTGCCCTGAAGTTGCACTGACATCCCCATTGCTTATTCTTTTTCAGCCTAAATATTGTTTTTTTCAACTATTCTCACCATCAAAATTTCATTAAAAAAGTTTTCATATATTTAACAGTCTTGGTTCTCCTCCTATGGATAAAGTCCACTTTGAGGATATTTCTTCACTAAAAAAATGCCAAAATATGTGTTATTTTCACCATGTCCTATCATCACCAATAAAACAATGTAAATTATAAGAACAGTGGGGTGTTCCCTCCCAGGCAGAGTTTCCAGAAGCTGCAAGCTACAGTCATATAAAACAACACTGTAAGCACTGAGAAGACAAACTTTCAGGACAGGCTTGCAAGTGGTAGCCTGCGGCAGATGGATCTGGCCATCACGACCCCTAATGACAGAAATGCCATGCTGCCATTTAAATTCACAAAGATCCACAGTCTCTTTTCAAGGAAAGCAGAGTGAAACAAAATGTATTTCTTACTTTCTACGAAACATTTCTGCAAATATGCAGCCAACACTCCACAGATCCACGGGGGTGGCGTAGCTGGACTGGAGCAAGACTTCGGGAGCTCTGTACCACAGCGTGACGACCTGCAATGGCAAGCGGATCCGAGTGTTACTGACGAAGGTGGTTGTGGGCTTAGACTCCTCAATAAACCTGGTGGTTTAATGACAAGATGTAGTTCAGAAAGACTACATATAAGGACGCTGTGATAGAAGCAATAAGTAAATAGGACTCATCACTGACGGGCCAGGAAATGATACCATCCTCACCAACTGGGTTCCCAACCTCCGACTCTATGTCTAACTAGGATGGCATAATAACATGAGTTTCAGAAAGCAAAGATCAAAAAATTTTTTTTTAAACTTAGGAACTGTTTTTTTTTTTTTTTCCCCTTAAGGGGCCTTTACAAAATAATGCATGGAAAAAAGGTGATGGCAACAATTACAGCTCAATCCCCAGGTCAGCATTATTGGCAAATTGGAAGATGATGGCATACAGAGTGGTGTAATGGATTTTGGACTTCGGAGACTCAGAAACGGGGAGGGTAGAGAAAGGGGTGAAGGAGAAGAAACTACATACTGGGTAAAATGTATACTACTTGGGTGATGGGGGCACTAAAATCTCAGACTTCATCACTATACAATTCAGCCATGTAACTCAAAACCACTTGTACCCCACAAGCTGTATACACACACACACACACACACGAAGATGGTGGTGCCAGGGCTGCTGGATGGTGACCTTGAAGTCTACAGAACACCCAGGACATGTCAAAACTGCTCTTACCATGACAGCTTGGGGAATCAAAGTAAAACCCCTCTCCATGCTGCTCTTTTTCAGAAAACAAGTAAAAAACGGGGAAGACCTTAAGAGAGAATGTGTAACCCAATTGTTCATATCATGTGTGAAAAAACCAGGCAGAGGAAGAGATTCCAAAAAGACAAGAAATTTAAAACAGAGCAGCATATAGTAATAGATGAAACAAACACAACTGTAACTTTTCTTGCCAGGCTGAGGGCTGAAGAAAGCATATCATGTTAAAGCTGCAGATTTGAGTATATAGAGGGGGTTCAAGTGATTCCTTTTGTGGGGCAAGGGGCAGATAGTCTATGGACCTGGAAGGTGTATTCTTAATTGTCAGATAAAAAATTCAGAATATAAATCTATTACATCAGAATTTTATATTATTCAGATCCCTTTTATCTTTATTGTTTTGTCTAGTTGTATTATTATGGATGTCTATCTAAATTCTCTGAAATTCTGCTTTATATATTTTGATGCTATATTACTTGGTATGCTAAGACTGCAGTAGCAAGTCTCAATAAATGGTGGCTGCCATCAATTTCCTTCTTTTCTTATTTGCACACACTGCTCCTTGTATAAAGGGATGGAGTTTATATATCTTCCATTGAATCTGAGTTGGCCTTAGTGACTTACTTGACCTACAGAATATAGTGGAAGTAATGTCTGAGACTACCAACATTAGGTCATAAGAAGCCTGAGCCTAGGCCTTTTCTCTTGAGACGCTACCTCTTGGAACCCAGCTGTCATGCTGTGAGAAGCCCATGGAGATGCCCTGGTTGACAGTCCCAGTTGAGCTCTCAGCTGACCTGTGACTGAGCCATCTTGGACATTCAAGCCAACTGACCTATATAACTGCAGTCCCAGACAATGTCACACAGAGCAGAACTGTCAGCTGAGTCCGGTCAACTGACAAGATTATGAGTGATAATAAAACGACCCCTCTAAATCTTTAGGTGATTATATGGCAACATCAAATTGGAAAAATATTCTTGAGAGGTTCCCCCTCTATATCTCATCTAACATATTTTGCTTTGAATTCACATATGGGTCAAGTTTTGTTTAAGTAATACTGGTTGATATCTAATGGAGGGATGGCTGTGATATAATAGAAATAAAAAACAAAACACAAAACTGACAATACCGAAACAACGTTACTCAAGTTATCATTTGGCCCCAACATATCTTTCTATCAATGCCACCTCCCACAGTACATCAATGCATCACCTCCCACAGAACTTCCATAGCCTTTATATCCTAGTCACATCTATACTGCACCACTGGTTCTTAACCCTGCCTGTTCATCAAAATCCCCATGGGGTTTTAGAAAAACTTAGGTGTATAGGTCTTATCTTGTGCCACTGAATTAGACTTTCTGTGGGCTGAACTTTTGGGTTGGAGTTTTCCTCTTTCCTTCCTTCCTTCTTCATCTTCTTTTTATTTTTTCTTTTTGAGATGGAGTCTTGCTCTGTTGCCCAGGCTGGAGTGCAGTGGCACGATCTTGGTTCATTGCAACCTCCGCCTCCTAGGTTCAAGCAATTCTCCTGCCTCAGCCTTCTGAGTAGCTGGGACTACAGGCGCACGCCGCTACACCCAGCTAATTTTTTTTTTGTATTTTAGTCGAGATGGGGTTTTACCATGTTGCCCAGGCTGGTCTTGAACTCCTGAGCTCAGGCAATCCGCCTGCCTCAGCCTCCCAAAGTGCTAAAATTACAGGCATTAGCCACCGTGCCTAGTCCTTTCTTATATATTTTTTAAGTTCTTCAAGTAACCCTCACCTTTGGCTATGTTTGAACACCACTAGATTACGCAAGCATATTCGACCGCTCTTGTCTCCATGCTTTTGTTTATATCATTTTCCTAGCCTGGGCAACTCTTTTTTCTCCTCTCCACATGTGTAAATTTCACCTATCCTACAAGGCCTAGCTTAGATGCCAGCACCACCCTGAACTTGCTGCTATCTGAAAATCATACCTTGTAACATAGCTCATAATATGGTTTGTTCCTGAGGACATGGCCCTGCCTTAATCTATGTTTATATCTGTAAATGCCTATCACAGTACTGTAAACACAACAATAAGGGTTTAACACCTATTAAATTAATCCTTTTAAGGCAGTCATTGCTAGAAAGATAACTGGGCAAAATTCAAAGACCAGTCATTCCCAAAAGAGAAGGTATTGTTTTCGCTAAGAAACGAGTGTCCAATACTGGGGTCTAGTTTTAGTTATACGACTTGTTTCTGCATTATTAATATTTCTAGCTGGAGGAACACTTCTTTGCTTCCCTGACACACTGTAAACAAAACTGCAGGTGCAAACTGTCCATAAGGTTCCACTTGAGTGTTTGACAGAAATACACAGATATCATGAGGGCACACACTTATCTTTCTATCTCAGTTCAAAATAAAGTTGAATCTTTATTTTGGAAGAAATACATAGGAAGAAAAGTTGAATCTGAATACAGCCTTATTTTAAGCTGTTCTAAGGAAAATATTCTTTCTTTCATTTTTCTTTTCAGACAGGGTCTTGCTCTGCTGCCGAGATGGGAATGCAATGGTGCGATCTTGGCTCACTGCAACCTCCGCCTCCCAGGCTTAAGTCTCATGTCTCAGCCTCCCAGGTAGCTAGGACTACAGGCACATGCCACCACACTTGGCTAATATTTTTGTATTTTTTGTAGAGATAGGGTTTCACCATGTTGGCCAGGCTGGTCACAAACTCCTGACCTCAGGTGATCTGCCCACCTCGGCCTCCCAGAATGCTGGGATTATAGGTGTGAGCCAATGTGCTCAGCAAGAAACTGGTTTCTGATTGATTATCCATCCTAAAAAACTTTAGTAAGGCTGTCTTCATTTTCAATACTTTAGTCAGTTATACCTATTGTGATAAATAAATGTATAGACAGTCAAAATCATACTAACAATATTGATATGTTGGGGAAATTCCCTCTATTCCTTTTAAAATTTAGTTACCACTCAAAATGTAGAATGAATTTTTATCAAATGCTTTTTAAAATGTCTATTAATAATGACCATATGATCATTTGCCTTTATTTTATTAAAGACATATTAGTTACATTAACAGAATTCCCAATATAGTAGCATCCTTGACTTCTCGGAATAAATCATTTCTGATTATGTATTATTCTTTTAAGACACTCTGAAATTCTATTTGCTAATATCTACTTAGCATATTGACTTATATTCATAAATGAGGCTGATCTGTAGTTTTTTTGTGTGTTAATTTTTCATGTTTTGTTACCAGGGATATTCAAGCTTCCAATTTTTACTATATTCTGGAATAGTACAAATAACAGAATAATAACCAGTTCTTCGAGGGTCAATCTCGCTCATAGAGCTGTCTGGATCTTTGTTAGCAGTGTGTCTTAATGGTCTTTTGAATTTCTTCTTGGTAATTAGTCTGCTCAGCTTTCAACCTCTTTAGAAGCCAATTTTGGTAATGAAAAAGGATTTTCCTACGAACATCCTTAATCTAGATTTAAAAATGTATTGACTTAAATTTGAACATAGTATTTCTTATAATTATTTTAATTTCATCTGTTTCCTTGGTTTACTGATTTTCTCTTTCTTAAAGTTGTAAATTTTTGTTTTCTCTTTATATCTGTCAGGTTTATCAGAAGTTTAGCCATATTATTTATTTTAAAAAACTGATACAATTTTATTTCCATTTTGGAAGGATCATTGTTTTATTTTATAATTTGTTGATTTATATTTTTATCTTTTAAAATTTTCTCCTCCTAATTTCTTGTTGTTTTTGGGCTTTTTTTTTGAGTTAAAATTTAGCTCTTTTCAATTTTAATTAATAATAAAATGCTAACTATATATTCATAGATAAACTTTTCTCATTTTTGCTCATCTTTAAATACCATGTAATTTATCTTTAATTTAGAAGTGTTTTAAAATGTCCATATGGTCAGGTTATTTATGGCAATCTTTTAATGGCTGAATTTCTACTTTTATTGAATTACAATGAGAGACTATAATCTGTACAATTTCTACTTGTTAGGATTTATTATTGTTTTCTTTACAATGATGTATATACTTGGTTTTTGTTCTGGGAGTGAAATGCAAGTACTCTCTTTTAAGTGTAAAGTTCTTTATTGATAAGAGTTTGTCTTATATAAATCCTTACTTAATTTATGGTAACAAAAATATTATTAAAATACCAAAAATTGAGATTATGGTAGATATGACATAAAATAAATACATAATTCATAGTAATTCAGTCACAAAATAAGATGGAAAAAGAAGTCCATTCATACTAGTAACAAAAAAATGTAACACACTGAGGAATTAAAAGAAATTTACAAGATCCCTATTAAGAAAATGATATACTATTGTTGAAGAACATAAAGTAAAAATAAATAAATGGTGATACAGACATGGCTAAGATGGGAAAAGGCCACATTATAAAGATAAGAGCCATCCCTGCATTAACATAAAAATTTAGGACAGTCCAATGATTTTGGGGAGAAATTTAACTTTGACAATAAAGAGCCTTTGTTAGGACAATGCTTAAGAAGAGCCAAAAATAGTTTGAGAAATAGGAATAAGGGGCATTTTCTCTTTGATACCAAAATATACTCTAAGGCATGTTAAGTAGCAAGTAAAATCGTAGGTGCTAAAAGATCAAGAAAACAAAATGTCCAGAAAGAGACCGATATATTTACGGGGTTTAAAATCCTTATAGGTGGCCAAATTTCAGTTTAGTGGGGAAAAAAAATACTTCGACAATTGAAAGCAAGTCAGGTGAGGTGGCCAGTGCCTTTAGACCCATCTACTCAGGAGGCTGTGATGAGATCCCTTGAGCCTAGGAGTTTGAGTCCATCCTGGGCAACATAGGGACACCCCTGTCTCTAAAAAGAAAAAAATTTTGTTTGAAATTGGAAGCAAGACAAGTGGCCATTAATATGGAAGACAATAAGTTTGACCTCTGCTTTATGTAGATAAAATTTCTTTTAAAATTTCATATGGATAAAATATAAAAAAAAAAATTCATGGAACATCTAAATGTATGAAGTAGAACTAAAAAAATGTACTAAAAGAAAACAGCAGAGGACCTTGGGATGTGAAGGACTTTTTCACCATGATGGGAAATCTAGAAACCTGAGATGAAGAGTCACAGATCCAGCTATTTAAAACTGAAACCCTCTTCAGCAAAAAACACTATATATAAAGGCTGGGAGAAAACACATATAAAGTCAAAGAATAACTATTCATATTCCATAAAGCACTTGCACAAATCAGTAACATACAACAGAAAAACAGATGAAAGATATAAAAAGGCAATTCACAAAGAAAAAACTATCAAAGATAACCTCGTTAAAGAAAGGTAGAAAGAAGGCTGGGTGTGGTGGTACACGCCTGTAATTATAGCACTTTGGGAGGCCAACGCGGGTGGATCACGAGGTCTGGAGATTGAGACCATCCTGGCTAATACTGTGAAACCCCGTCTCTACTAAAAATACAAAAATTAGCTGGGCCTGGTGGCGGGCGTCTGCAGTCCCAGCTACACGGGAGGGTGAGGCAGAAGAATGGTGTGAACCTGGGAGGCGGAACTTGTAGTGAGTCGAGATCACACCACTGCATTCCAGCCTGGGCGACAGAGTGAGACTCTGTCTCAAAAGAAAAAAAAAAAAAAAAAAAAAAGGGAGGAAAGAAAAGGAAGAAAGGAAAGAAACAGAAAGAAACCCACTATAATAAAGAGGTATCATTTTTTGCCTGATTTGTGGGAATGAACAGAATGACACTCTTCAGGGTTGGCCATCATATCGAAAAACTGTTTTAAATTGCAATTTGGGCTGGTCTTGGTGGCTCATGCCTGTAATCCCAGCGCCTTGGGAGGCCAAGGCGAGAGAACTGCTTGAGTCGAGGAGTTGGAGATCAGCCTGGGCAACATAGTAAAACCTTGTCTCTACAAAAAAAAAATTAAAAAACTAGCCAAGTGCGGTGGTGCATGCCTGAAGTTCCAGCTACTCAATACTGACATGGGAGGATTGCTTGAGCCTGGGAGGTCGAGGCTGCAGTGAGCCATGATCATGCCACTATACTCCAGCTGGGGTAACAGAGCGAGACTCTGTCTCAAGTAAGTTAACAAACTAACAAACAAAAACACAAACAACAAACCCTAAACCCCTGCAAATTGACACAGCCTTTTTAGAAGACAAAATGACAGTATCTATAAAATTAATAGTGTACACACCCCCACCCAGAGTTATACTTATGGAAATTTATCTTATAATTATTCAGTCGTCAAAAAGAATAAGATAGTTCCCATCTTGTTCATTCCTGTTCACACAGAAAAGATGTCCATGATACAGTAAGTTAATAAATAAGTTTCGGAACTGTGTGAAATACATTCCAATTTCTGTTAAAAGGTTTTGTGTGGGTAGATTATATGTCTACAAAAAATGAAAATAGAAAAATGCCTGTAAGGACACACAGACATCAAACTTTAAATGGGTAAATGCCACAAAAACATGGCAGCATGGAGGGTAGAAGGTGGAAAGGAAAAGAGACGCTGGATGGTTATTTCAGGGGCATGAGTTAGTCAGTTGCTGTCAGTAAGCACATGTTACAGCTGGGAAAATTGAATTTCAGAGAGGCTGAGTAATCTGGGCAGAGTCATTAGCTGAAATTTGGAAGAACTGGGATTCTTACCAGGACTGTCTGATTTCAACTCTGTGCCCCTTCTGCAATTTGTAACATAGCATCTTCAACTCAGCACTCCAAACATCCACAAAATAAGGAGCAAAGATACAGGTTGTAATTAAAAAACAGGAAACAATTTTAAATCTACTTTGAAATATCTTAATGTAAAAATTTATAACAGCTTACAAATCTCAAAAGCTCAGTTGTTCTTTAGGGTTAAATGATTTCCCGGCCGGGCGCGGTGGCTCAAGCCTGTAATCCCAGCACTTTGGGAGGCCGAGACGGGCGGATCACGAGGTCAGGAGATCGAGACCATCCTGGCTAACACAGTGAAACCCCGTCTCTACTAAAAATACAAAAACTTAGCCGGGCGAGGTGGCAGGCGCCTGTAGTCCCAGCTACTCGGGAGGCTGAGGCAGGAGGATGGCGTAAACCCAGGAGGCGGAGCTTGCAGTGAGCTGAGATCCAGCCACTGCACTCCAGCCTGGGTGACAGAGCGAGACTCCATCTCAAAAAAAAAAAAAAAAAAAAAAAAAAAAAAAAAAGATTTCCCTAAAAATTGTTTAAGAAAAGGGTTTCTGGCCGGGCGCGGTGGCTCATGCCTGTAATCCCAGCACTTTGGGAGGCCGAGGCGGGCAGACCACAAGGTCAGGCGATTGAGACCATTCTGGCTAACATGGTGAAACCCCGTTTCTACTAAAAATATAAAATAATTAGCTGGGCCTGGTGGCCGGCGCTTGTAGTCCCAGCTACTGGGGAGCCTGAGGCAGGAGAATGGCGTGAACCTGGGAGGTAGAGCTTGCAGTGAGCCGAGATCGTGCCACTGCACTCCAGTCTGGGCGACAGATAGACTCTGTCTCAAAAAAGAAAAAAAAAAAAAAAAAAAGAAAAGTGTTTCTATTACTTTCCAGTGCTCTATACGATATAATATCTACTCATCACTTCACATTTAATAACTTGAATGAAAGCTAAAATTTATATCTCATTTTTATCTGTAAGATTTTGCTCTAGTCTGTGTAAATCATTGTAACAAAGTGAGAGAGAAATTAGACTAAGTTTATGCTGACACTCTATTTTAAACCATCAACATCTGTCTAAAGAGACATCATTTTTGGTTCAATCTTTGAGGAATTCAATTTCAAAAGAAAGTATGAATTGTTCAAGACTAGTTAATTTCTAGTTAATTCTCTAATAAAATAACCCCATCAATGACCCGGGCCTACATTTAAAAATAACAAACTACTGGGCTGGATGTGGTGGCTCATGCCTGTAATCCCAGCACTTTAGGAGGCTGAGGCAGGCGGATCACTTGAGGTCAGGAGTTCAAGACCAGCTTGGGAAGCATGGTGAAACCATCTCTACTAAAAATAAAAAAAAATTAGCCAGGTGTGGTGGAGCACACCTGTAATCCCTGCTAATAGGGAGGCTGAGGCAGAAGAATTGCTTGAACCTTGGAGGTGGGGGTTGCAGTGAGATCGCACCCCTTTA
Organism: Macaca nemestrina; assembly: GCF_043159975.1. Classification (NCBI taxonomy): domain Eukaryota; kingdom Metazoa; phylum Chordata; class Mammalia; order Primates; family Cercopithecidae; genus Macaca; species Macaca nemestrina. The sequence goes on from NC_092128.1 coordinate 72,250,894, forward strand.
GTCTGGGTGAAAAGCAAGACTCTGTCTCAAAAAAAAGGAAAACAAACTACTATATTTTGCAATAGATATAAAAGAATAGCATTTTCTAATAGTCATTTCCTGGTTTATGTAATATTATTCTATATATCAAGAGGGCATCCCCAGTTTTAATTTGTTAATTTACTTGGCTGTTCTATAATCTCTGAACCAGAGTCTTTCAATTCCTACATTAAGTCACTGTAATTTTAATTATCTCAAATTATGACAACTTCTGTAATTTCATAAGATTTAAAATATCTACTGCAACTAAATCTGGATCCAAGTTTTTGAGAACAAATTGCAACAAATTTTCCTGACAGTAAAATATAAATTCCCTTTGCTTAGATATTATTATACTTCTGTGCCTCTAAAAACTTCTGATGGAAGATTGGCGAACTTAAAACCAGTTTAACTCATGCATGAGCAGAAGCTTTTTACTTGAAAGCTTTATAAAGAATGAATAATATCAATATAATTGTTTCAAGGTTTTAGTACATGAAAGTTCTCAAGAATATAATCAATTCTACCAGAAGTTCTCTATGTTTAATAACTCTAAATATCCTTAAAAACAAAATACAATGGTAAATTTAAATTTTAAAACATGTTGAGGAAAACAATGAGTGCAATATATAAAGATCAACATTTAGAAATCCATAACAAAAGTCGCCACTAATGGTAACAATGCAGTTGTCCAGTAAGCAAAGACAATAGGAATTATGGACAGAGTTTGGTGATTGGAGCTAGCTGGAACCAAAGCAAATACGATGTTTATTACAATCACTACACGTATTAACAACCTCTAGAGGTGCTGAATGGATGTGGCAACAGGACAGGGAGCGGAAGGCAGGGGGGAGTTCAAGGATATTTACACAAGTGGATGTATCTGTTTAAACTTCTTTGATCTCTATTCACATTTTTTTGAACCAGTTCAATAATAGTATAAGAAAAAGTACGGCCAAGGCCAACTCTGACTTAAAATACATTTTGGAGTAAACTGCTCTCACTTGATGTTATATTTAACAATCTTTTATCATGTAACCTTTCACCAAGATCTTGAAAAAACTAGGTGTTATCTGATTCATCCTCATTATATGGCCACAATGGCAGAAAAGCATGGTGTGAACACTGTGCTGGATGCCTTCTTTTTGTTGCTCCAGATAGTCTCTGCCCTAGAAGTGGACCTATGTGTGCCATATGCCTCCAGTTTCTTATTGGCTTTGGCCAATGGGAAGACTCAGCAGGAATTCAGAGAGAAGCAGCAGCATGAGGTCAGGATCCTCAACTCTTTGATTTTCCTCCCAGCAAAGCTGTCTAGAGCTTTGTGATTGCCATCACAAAGTCAATGTCCATCTCAGGAAGCCTGCTCTACTTGCTTTCTTCCCCCTGGATTCCAGTAACTGCTCCCCCTCTTCTTCTCGGGCCTGGGAATGGTAACAACCTGACTGCGAGTAAGACTCAGGTCACAGCACCATCCCCTGAGTTCCCCTAAACCCACATCTCTGCAAGTCATGCCTGTATCAAGAAATCCTCCTTGAACTACTTGAGTTTGAGTGTGCCATGTATTTCCTGTTGGGACTCTGGTTGATACATCCTGTTTATAGATGGAGAAACTAGCATGGGTGGCAACTTCTCCAAGCTTCAGTTTTCTTATCTGTTAAAGAAGATGTTTGGACTGGGTAATCTATAAGGTGTCCTCTATTAACATTTTAAGACTCCCTAAATGATATGGCAATAGCAATGAAGATTTAAAAAACATATATACTTTACAGACCCAAGAACGTTATCTTTAAATATCCTTGCTGTCCTTTGGTTTAGTAATTACTTACGGAGTGTTCCAGTGTGGTGACATTCTCTTTCTCAGGCCCACTTCACCAACATGTCTCAAATGTAAACACAGATAATGGTTTATAAGGAATATAAATGTAATCTTTGAAATATCTCCGAATCTTTATTTTGTCAAAGTGAAGGTTTTCTAAACTGTGCTCTAATCTGTTTATTTGCATCAGAGCAATACAAAACTCTCTAATACATATGTTTTTCTCCCTAGAGAAAACTAGTGTGGTTTTGTGAAGTGAAAATGAAAATTAGTGATAATTTTACTGACTTTTCACAGAGTTGCAAAAGTTACCTTTTTTTTTTTTTTTTGAGATGGAGTCTTGCTCTGTAGCCCAGGCTGGAGTGCAGTGGTGCGATCTCGGCTCACTGCAACCTCTGTCTCCCAGGTGATTCTCCTGCCTCAGCTTCCCCAGTAGTTGGGATTACAGGCGTGCACCACCATGCCCAGCTACTTTTTTGTATTTTTAGAGACAGGGTTTTGCCACGTTGCCCGGACTGGTCTCGAACTCCTGACCTCAAGTGATCTGCCTGCCTTGGCCTCCTAAAGTGCTGGGATTACAGCGTGAGCCATCACGCCCGGCCATAATTTAGTTCTTTAAAATTATATATTTAAATTAAGAATATTATAAAGAACTGGAATTCTAATTCTGCCAAGCACAGTCTTCTCATTATAACCCCTTAACTGGTTATGGAAACTATTAAGAATTAAATACTGGTTTGGTGTGGTGGCTCACACCTGTAATCCCAGCACTTTGGGAGGCTGAGGAGGGCGGATCGCCTGAGGTCGGGAGTTTGAGACCAGCCTGACCAACATGGTGAAACCCCATCTCTGCTAAAAATACAAAATTAGTTGGGCATGGCAGTGCATGCCTGTAATCCCAGCTACTCAGGAGGCTGAGGCAGGAAAATTGCTGGAACTCAGTAGGTGGGGGTTGCGGTGAGCCAAGATCACACCATTGCACTCCAGCCTGGGCAACAAGAGCAAAACTCCATCTCAAAACAAAACAAAACATTAAATACCCATAAAATAATAATAGAGTCATCTCAAATTCACCCATTTGCAATCTAAGAGCTAGAAGGAGATGTTTTGACATATGACAAAAAAAATGTCTGAGGTCAATACAAAGATGAGAGTCTCAGAGCATGGAGTCCTGTGCCAATAATTTTGTCCTCACCTCTGCTCTGATGCATCCATTACCAGCAGGAGGGCTGTATTTCCTCACATCTAGAGCTGCCTTGGCTCACATGGGGCCACTGGCTCCCTTTAGATATGTGGATGTCCCATCACTGCTATTGCTGGTGTGGTTCTCTGATTCTGTCTCTGAGATTCTCTTTCTCTGAGTCTCTGCAGGTCCAAATCCTACCCATCTTTACCTGGTTCACATATTGCCTCCTCCACAAAGCCTTTCCTGATCTCCCAGCTGGAAGTAATGGCTCTTCTCTGAGCCTCCACTGCACTTCTATAGTACTTGACCCTTTCTATCTTGCATTGCAACTCTTCCATTTCTTGGCCACAATGCACTTATAGTGTCATGCATGGAAGGTGCTCAGTAATTATCTGATAGCTGGATACATGAATGAACCACAGGAAACTCCCAGTGGCAGTTTGGATAGAGGCAATCCCCTAGACTGGAGAATATGAGGACAATACTGTACCATAATAACTTAATACCTTTGAGTAATCATGTATTTTTAACAAAGGAAATGGTCCTGTGGAGGGAGGAGCTGACCCTGATTAGATTCAGAGAATGTGTAAGAAAACGCACAGGGCAATGAAAGGCACAGGGAAAATGAGCTGAATGGGTGTTCCCTCCAAGTAGAGACGAAAGGCATCTTGGGGGAAGAGAGCCACTCAGTAAACAGTGGGGCTGTGTACTTGTGTCAGGGGAGGGATGAAAATGACTCACTGAAGGGCCAGCAAAGGTAGAATTCAGGGATCCAGGTTTCTGACCTTTTGTGATAGCAGTGGCACTTGCCATTTCTTACTGAGTCATATACCTCTCCCCCATTTTTTCTATGTCTAAGCAGATCTACCTAAAAAAGGCCTGGACAGCAAGTCTTTAGGTCAAAGTAAGCTTCCAGTCAATTCATCATGTGAATGTCTACTCTGTGAGGTACCATGTTAGTCCTGGACAGCGTGGTCACAAATTAGGAAAGCAATGAGTCAAATGACTTGGCTGAAGTACAACTGGGTTGGAAGGAGGGGTGGTGTCTGTGTAGCAATTTAAGTGCAGAATGCTACGGTCCTGTCCTAGTGCCTTTGTGTCTTTTAAATTATTGCTTAATCTAAGGCGACATCCTCAGGCAGTCACTTTTCTTATATGAAGCACAATCCTTGGGGAGCACTCCATGTGCCTGTCCCCACCCCTGCTCCAATCCATGCTGTACTCAGAACTCTGCAGTCTCTGTCCCACAAATCCAACTGTCTCCTGGACATCACCACATAGTGCTGCTACCAGTATCTCCAATTCAAAATGCATGCATTGTCTTTCCTCTAAAACTTGCTTTTCCTATATTCCCTCTCTCTGCAAGCAAAATCACCACCTACCCAGTTTCCCTACTTCTCTTGACTTTCAATGAAGCCACCATCAGATCCTGACAATTCCATCGAGAGAATGTCCTCTCCTGGATGGTCCAAATAGCTTCCTCTGTGATCTTTTCCTGCCAACATGCCCCCTGCCACTCTGTCTTCTCTACTGCATCTGAAGCTGTGCTCACCACTGTCCTGCTTAAAATCCTTCATCCATTCTCCGGAGATTTCAGGGTCAAGCTCAACTCTAGTTTACCTCCAACGCTCTCATAATCTGGTTCCCATCCACTCTCTGGCTTCATTAACTGCTCCCCCTTCAGATGAAAGCTTTCTTTAACTTGCCAGAGACCTTGAGGTTCTTCAAACATGTGTGCTATGTCATGCCTCATGTGGTCTTCCCTTAGGCCCTTCTCTGGAATGCTCTCTTCACAACCCCATTCTTAATTCCTGTGAACTTTGCCCTGCCTAGTCCTCCCCAAGCATAAATGATTTCAGTGCTTACCATACTGCATCTCAATCATTGTATCCTTATGGTCTACTAGGCCCAAAGCCAGTCCTTTGAGGGTAGAGAGTATTTCTAAGTGGACTTTTAATCCCAGTCCCTCGCAGAGCGTTGTATAAAGCAAGCATAAAATAAACATATGTTCCAACAAATGTATGGGTAGCCAGAAGACAGAAGTATGGAGAGTTATAGGGTAAGGAGGGATAACACAGAGCAGGACAGGGGGTTTTTATTATAGTACAAATTTTACAGGACATAGTTGCGTCCCCATGTCCACACCAGGCATTCTGCAAGTCCACCAACATGATCTTTAGTCAACAGATGACTTTTTAATAAAGTGCAAGGACCATTTTATTTTTGTAAAATGAAGTTTTAAAATGCCTGAAGGGCCCATGTTTTCCTTCAGGCTGCACTGTTTAAATTTCCTCCTGAACTCGTGAAACTTAAAATAGTTACCACTTATTAAACGTCTATTATGTTTCAAGTAACAAACTCATTCTCTTTGTAGAAGTACAGTATAGTGTAGTTTTGATTTTAACACTAAACAATCACACATTTGATCTCTCTGCCTTCACCATAGAAACCAAGCAAATATTTGTAGACATTCCTTCAACCTTCACAGATAAGTAGAAATGAAAATTATTCTGAACACAGGATATGGCAGGCTGCAGGACTCATTGTTTCCTCTTAAAAGTTGTTTTAACTCTTAAGGAAATCTATTTGCTTTGAGAGGCCACATAATTACTCAGATTTGTAAAAGAATTTTAAAATTGGGTTTTTTTTCCCCTTGCTATGAGAGGCCACATAATTACTCAGATTTGTAAAAGAATTTAAAAATTGGTTTTTTTTCCCCCTGCTATGGAAACAGTCAAATGCCTCTAAGGTTTAAGGTCCATGCCTTCTTTTTCATTGGTTACTATGCTCCTTTTGACACAGGCTGCAAGCAAACCTACTAAATGAGTACTAGCAGGTTATATGGTTAGTGCAAGTGACGAAGGAAATGGAAGCATAGTTTTAACATCCAAGTTCAGGCACACACATTCTTTAACATTTTAAAATTCCATGAGCACTGCCTTCCTTAAATGGGGAGGATTTGCAGATTGTCAGGTGGAAGCAGTCATGAAGGTATAGCTCATTCCACAGTACGCTCTCCTCCTCAAACACCCCCATCTAAAATGGGTCATCGAGATGCATGCAGGAAAATAAAACCAGCCACAACATTTCCCAGTAATCCAGGCTACCAGAAATGAATTTAAAGTCTACAGAGGACTGTGGGGGGTCCCACTATATTTTGTGCTTTAAACTATTAAAGGAAAGACATAAAGAAAATATGCTTCTGAAGATTAGGGTGTTTCATGCTGTTCATTTAGCAAGATTAAAACTGCGAACAGAGGCCGGGCGCGGTGGCTCACGCCTGTAATCCCAGCACTTTGGGAGGCCGAGGCGGGCGGATCACAAGGTCAGGAGATCGAGACCATGGTGAAACCCCGTCTCTACTAAAAAAATACAAAAAATGAGCCGGGCGTGGTGGCGGGCGCCTGTAGTTCCAGCTACTCGGGAGGCTGAGGCAGGAGAATTGCGTGAACCCAGGAGGCGGAGCTTGCAGTGAGCCAGGATCGCGCCACTGCACTCCAGCTTGGGCGACAGAGCGAGACTCCGTCTCAAAAAACAAAAAACAAAAAACAAAAAACAAACAAACAAAAAAACTGCGAACAGAAAAGGAGGACACACCTGAGAGAAGGACTTAGATTGCAGCATTAGGAATTTGGGTGAGACAGAAGGAAGTATTTTCTGACAATAAGAACTGTTAAATATCAGAATGGATTACTGTGGGGCCTTGTAATGTTTTCTCTTCTCTAAAACTTTTCAATAAAAAGATTTTATTTTGAGTGTAAATAAGTAGGGGGCTACAGAAGGAGAGAAAGGAAACACTTGTAAAGCACAGAAGATGTAAGGTACTGTGCTGAATTAACTTCATCTGTTCTCTTATGTAATCTTCAGTTTAATGGCGTGAGGGGAGTATCAATGACTATTTTTACTGAGACTCACAGAAGTTAAGAGCCAATGGCAGAACCAGGATCTGAAGCAGGTCTTATTGAACTCAGGTTCATTCTCCTCACTGTGGAGTCTAAATGACCTTAGTTCTTTTCTGTTTTGGTCTTAAGCCTAATTACAATAAAAAAGTTTGTATTTCCAGAACAGTCAACATTTCCATAGTAATGCAGTTTACCAGAAAAGCTGACAAAAACAAAAGAAGTTGTTTTTCTAAGACAAAGGTCCCCAAGGGATTTCACCAAGATGGCTGCCAGTTGAGGAGTCAGGGTCATGGATGTGCAAATGACTGGGTCCTGGATGGAGGGTAGGGAAGGTTTGCCTACCCGCAACGTTCTGCACAGGAGCCAGAAGTCGGGCACTGTGGGCACAGGCATGTTTCTGCTGTCCCCTAGAACATCCCTTCCCTGGAGACCAAGTATCACCCTTCCTCCCTAACATTTTCTCCTTTTGTATTCTGTCTCTGCAAATGAGATCACCATCTCACCAGTTCCCCATGTCAGGCTCTTCCTCAAAATCACCCCTCACCCATTTATGCAGATGTAGTAAAAAAGGGCGCCTTCTTGTTTACAAAAGAACAAAATGCACAGAAGACTAGAGCTGTGGAAATAGGAGAGAAGGAAGATACACGATTTGGGGAACCTAAATACTATCACCCACAATTTTCTAATACAGTCACTAAGCAACATTAAAAAAAAATCATCTTACTTGGCATAAGAATTCTTTGGGTTTGAACACAGTGCAATTGTATGGACTCAATGACATCATCTAGATTTTACCATCTGATTTCAAAGTTGCTAAAAAAAGAAAGGTCTAATATGTAATATGTGTCCTAGCCCTTTATTTAATTTCCTCTTTCTTTAATAACACAGTTTTCTGTACTTACTAAATTTTAAATGTCTTCAAAATTTAAAATTCATTTCATATTTTTTCTATGAGCAGAGATGAAAGAAAGGATCACTGAAAGGGAATCTAGTTCTGTAGATGAAATAATTACAGAATATATACATTCATTTGCTCTTAATGGGCCACAATGCTTTTCTTAAAATTGTCTCAGTTTCTAGGAAGAACCACACTAACACCAAGGACTTACAGAGTATTTCTAGGTATATCCGCTGTCAGGAGAGATACATGTGTGAACATAAAAACCAGCGGAAGGCTTCTCACCTAGACTCAGGGACTCATGCTGCACGCGTGTTGGGGGCAGTGTGGTTGCTGCATGCAAACACTACTTGAAAGGAAAAGTAACCCTCTGAGTTTGAGCAAAGCTTGGCTTCTAACTTAGAACTAATTCAAAGAAATACTACTTTTCCATTTATAAATATTTCAAAGAATGTTACTGCTTTCTAGAAACCTGTAGCAGGTAGCTTCTTTTATCCTGGAAACTGTTAGGGTTTTGAAAATGGCTTAAGAAATATTCAACAAAAATTATAGGATACCATTATTTTGCACCAAACTCCTGCATTAGGCCCCAACAGACTGGATTAAAAGTTAAAATGGAGTCACTCATGCTCACCAAACCAAAACTGGGTAAATAAGGAGAGACAGAGAAGTCAAAAGAGAAAGACAGCCTAATTTCCCAAACAGGCCAGTTTCTATCTTAAATCAGCACGATAACGAAGTTCCCTCTGTTTTAATCTTTACAACATAGTAATTTGAAGTAACCTGATGTTAACCAGTTATCTACTGTTCTGTCTCCTTGTCCTTTACATGGAAGTAACTTTGAAATGACTAAGCTGCTTTCTGTTCTTTTGTTTCTGCTTTTTTCTGCCCCTTTTCTGTCTATAAAGCCAGTCTCCTTTGTTTGACTCATTGGAACACTTATTCTATTTTACAGAATGTGGTGTTGTCCACTTCTAGAATTGCAATAAAGCCAACTGAGATCTTTAAACTAAATTTCTTGTAATCACAGTAATCACAGAAGTGATTACAATGATATCTAAGACAAACGTAGTATCTTTTAGTAACCGAAAAGTACTTTTTTCTCATTTATGTATTTATTTATTTTTGTACATGAGTAAGTTCTTTGGTGGTGATTTCTGATTTTGGTGCACCCATCACTTGAGTAGTGTACACTGTACCCAGTGTGTAGTCTTTTATCTCTCACCCCTCTCCCGCACTTTCCCCGAGTCCTCAAAGTCCATTGTATCATTCTTATGTCTTTGCATCTTCATAGCTTAGCTCCCGCTTATGAGTGAGAACATCCTACGTTTGGTTTAACATTCCTGAGTTACTTCACTTAGAATAATGGTCTCCAATTCCATCTAGGTTGCTGCAAATGCCATTATTTTGTTCTTTTTATGGCTTAGTAGTATTTCATGGTGTATATATATATATACCACATTTTCTTTATCCACTTGTTGACTGATGGGCATCTGGGTTGGTTCCATATTTTTGCAATTGTGAATTGTGCTGCTATAACATGCGTGTGCAAGTATCTTTTTCATACAACTTATTTTCCTTTGGGTAGATACCCAGGAGTGGGATTGCTGGATCTGCTGATAGATCTACTTTTAGTTCTTTAAGGAATCTCCACACTGTTTTCTATAGTGGTGTACTAGTTTACATTCCCACCAACAATGTAAAAGTGTTCCCTTTTCACCACATCTGTGCCAACATCTATTATTTTTTGATTATGGCCATTCTTGCAGGAGTAAGGCAGTATTGCATTGTGATTTTGACTTGCATTTCCCTGATAATTGTAATGTTGGACATTTTTTCATTTTTTTTTGGCCATTTGTATATCTTCTTTGGAGAATTGTCTATTCATGTCCTTAGCCCACTTTTTCAAAGGAATGTTTGTGTTTTTTTCTTGCTGATTTTGTTTGAGTTCCTTGTAGATTCTGGATATTAGTCCTTTGTTGGAAGTATAGATTGTGAAAAGTACTCTTAAATCACTACTGTAGATACTTAAAAGAGAACTCTGACATATGGCGAAAATAGAAGCAGGGCCTCGTGATACCCTCTGTGAAAGCCTTCCAGAATATTCTGAGAGAGGAAGCAGATTCCTACCCCACACTCTTGCAGTACACCTCTCTTACAGCCCTTGCTGACTTGTGGTGTGACCAGAAGAATCTGCTTCCATCTCTGGTACCCCCACAAAATTGAATGCTACAATGGCAGGGACTGGGGCTTAGTAGCTAATCTTTGGATCCCCAATGCTTACTGCAATATCTGACACATGGTAAGCATTCAACGACTATTTGTTAAATGTATGACCAAGAAAAGTATCTTTTCTGATAAAGAAGTTCTTCCAAATTTGCCCCCAAACTCCAAAAAACAACAAATCAAAGCAAAAAATCAAAACAAGGAGGAAAAATCCATTTGTGTTTGTGTGATTCTGAAGGTATGAAAAGTGTTCCAGATTAGTAATTATGGCAATAGAATAAAATTTATATATAATAGCTTAAAAAAGATTTATTGTAAAGAATAATTTTGGCCTCTATTGGCATTGCCTCATATATATGTATAATTGCCTAAGGCATTTATTTATCTATTTATACTGAGGTGTACACAAATCTTAACATGTTTGATGTATCTTCACACATGTACACACCTATATAGCCACCACTCAGACCAACATATAGAACACTTACATCACCACAGAAGGTCCTCTTGTATTTTTCCTAGCAATACCATTCCTGTACCCCTATTTACATAACCATAGATTAATGTTGCTGGTTCTTGAATTTCATATAAAAGAATCATGTGTCTTGCTTCTTTTGCTCAAGATAATACGTAAAAACTGTGTATGCCGTTGTAGTTACCAGGACATAGTTTTCTCCCTTTCATTGTTGTGCAGTATTCCATTGCATCATTATGCCAGAGTTTGTTTAGCCATTTTTTTCTGTTGAGTTATTTCTAGTTTTTGGATATAGTAAAATAAGCATTCTGCTCTGAACATTTTTGTACAGTCTCTTATTGGATATAGGCATGCATTTCTCTTGGGTATATATACAGAGAGGCAAACGTTTAGTAGATACTACCAGTTTTCCAAGTGGTTGAACCATTTTACACTCCCACCAGAAATGTATGAGAGTTGCAGTTTCTCCGTATTTTGGCCAACAGGTGATATTCCCAACCAGTCGAATTAGTGTGTAGTGGTACTTTCTATACTTTTGACTAAACAATTTGTATTCTAAAATGATAATATAATCTGGATTTATTAAAGAACTAGACTTTCTTGGTAACGATAGAATAAATAGTGTCTGTCATTCGTGACTAACATTTTAAATTGTTTTAAACTATTGCGTGACTCAGTAGTTTAAGACAATTGTAAAATATTAGGCTTTTTTCTCACTTTTGTCCCTTCTATGTCTGACTTAGCAAACTCCCAACTCTTTAAGCATCTGTTTGTCCTCCTCTTGAGGTGTACAGACTATATATACATTACACACACACTCACACACACACAGTTCTTACACAATTTGGGCATTGAAAAAGAACTGAACTTAATATTCTGAAATGTTTGTTTGAACATTAATAATGTAAACATTTTAGAAGCTGTTGGATAATAGTTTTTACTGGATTTCTTCTATGGACATAATTCTGAAACATCATTATACACTAACCATAGAACCATATTTGTCAGTTTTATAGCCCTGTAGCTTAGTTAAGGGGCAAACCATATTCCCTCTAAAGAGGTCATGCAGTCATATTTCCATTTGTTGTGAGTCTTCCCATTCACCCACGCACAGAATTTTAAAATGGGGAACCACAGCAACTATTTTGGGGGAGGGAGGCTGAAGGACAATAATCAGTGTACACATGGTGCCATTTTCCCCTTGTAGTTTAGAAACTCTGATTTAGGGTAGGAATTATTTTTTTAAGTGAACAAACATTTGCAGAGTGCTACTTGGTGGCCAACATTCAGTGCCAGTGAGCTCTAGGGAATGGTTCTTGCCCTTACAAGGTTCATAGGCTTACAGGTAAACGTGCGTCACAGGGGTTTGTTGCATTGATTATTTCATCACTCAGGTGTTAAGCTTAATATCCATTATTTTTCCTGATCTTCTCATTCTTCCCTCCCTCCACCCTCCAACAGGCTCCAGGGTTCCCTTCTACGTGTCCATGTGTCCTCATCGTTTAGCTCCTACTTGTAAGTGAGAACAGGCAGTATTTTTTTTCTGTTCCTGTGTTAGTTTGCTAAGGGTAATGGACTCCAGATCCAGCCATGTCCCTGCAGAGGACATGATCTCATTTCTTTTATAGCTGCATAGTATTCCATGGTGTATATGTACCACATTTTCTTTATCCAGTCTATCATTGATGGTCATTTGTGTTGATTCAAAATGCCCATAAAGAAATAAATGAATTGATAAAGAAAACAATTCTTTGCTATTGTGAATAGTGCTGCAACGAACATACACAAGCATGTATCTTTATAATCGAATGATTTATATCCTTTGGGTATATACCCAGTAATGGGATTGCCGGGTTGAATGGTATTTCTGTCTTTAGGTCTTTGAGGAATTGCCACACTGTCTTCTACAATGGCTGAACTAATTTACACTCCCACCAGCAATGTATAAGCATTCCTTTTTCTCCACAACGTCGCCATCATCTGTTATTTTTGACTTTTTAATAATAGCAATCTGACTGGTGTGAGATAATATCTCTTGTGGTTTTGATTTGCATTTCTTTAATGATCAGTGATGCAGAGCTTTTTTTCATGATTGTTGGCTGCATGTATGTCTTCTTTTGAAAAGTGTTCATGTCATTTGCCTACTTTTCTATGTTTTTTTTCTTATAAATTTGTATAAGTTTCTTATAGATGCTCCATATTAGACCTTTGTTGGATGCATAGTTTGCAAAAATTTTCTCCTATTCTGTAGGCTGTTTACACAAAAGAAACATGATAGTTTCTTTTGCTGTGCAGAAGCTCTTCAGTTTAGTTAGCTTCCGTTTGTCAATTTTTACTTCTGTTGCAATTGCTTTTGGCGTCTTTGTCATGAAATCTTTGCCTGTGCCTATGTCCTGAAAGGTATTGCCTAGGTTGTCTTCGTGGGTTTTTATAGTTTTGGGTTTTACATTTAAGTCTTTAATCCCATCTTGAGATAATTTTTATATATGATACAAGGAAGGGGTCCAGTTTCAATCTTCTGCATATGGCTAGCCAGTTATCCCAGCACCATTCACTGAACAGGGAATCTTTTCCTCATTGATTGTTTTTGTTAGATTTGTTAAAAATCAGACAGTTGTAGATGTGCAGTTTTATTTCTGGGCTCTCTATTCTGTTCCATTGGTCTATGTGTCTGTTTTTGTACCAGTGCCATGATGTTTTGGTTACAGTAGCCCTGTAGTATAGTTTGAAATTGGGTAGCATGATGCCTCCAGCTTTGTTCAAAAATAAATATTTAATTCAGCATTTACCAAGCTGAATGACTTTTTCCCCCTCATATAACATCTATTAACATTCTACAGAATTAGTGATCCTTGGAAAACGAGTTGAAAAGCCCTACTCTATGACAATGTATGGGGTTGAGCACAAATAATCTAAAATAAAATTTGAAATGTATGAATGCATGTAATTTAGTAAGAAAAATAAGAGCTGGTATATCTTGCTTTAAGCAAGCAAAATATATGAAAACCTGGTTTTGCATTAAAAATGAAAGTAAAAGTTAAGAACCCTTCAGGTCTTTGGTATAACCATTATGGGAGTCAATTATTATAGATGTAGATGGTGAGGACATCTTGCTACATATCTGTATTAACTATACTATTTGTATTAGTTCAGATATGCTCACATTCAGGCAGTGGCTTTTCTGAATAAATACCTTATTTACTTTCAATTACTTCATGATAAAAGTAGAGTGTAGAACAAATTCTAACTACTTATACTTTGTGGCTGTCTATACAGCAAATGAGAAGACATTTATTGTAGTATAATGTTGAAGTTCATCAATAATTACTGGCAATCAACCTACCAAGACAGAAGCTGAGACTATAAAGACAAATAACATATCATGTCTGTCCTGGAAGAGTTCATAGTCAAGCTAGGCAAATGTAAAAAGAAATAACTGTAATACCGTGTGGCTGGAAGTATAATAAAGCATTGAGAAACTGCTACAGAAACACAGATGACTTCATTAAACAGAATGGGTGATTAATTGCTCCTACAATAAAGTACACACAATGTCTATGCACAATAAAAATATGACTGCAATCAAGAAACTAATAAATATTTATTGAGCACCTATTATATATTGTAAACGTATATGCCAGAATTTCTTAATTATCAAATCACTATTAGTCTCATAGAATTTCATATTGTTCTCAAAAGGAATATAAAATATTTCTTAGATTTTTGGGCAATTTTATTATTCAGAATCAGAAGGAGCTAAACAAAAGTTTAATTTTACATTTCAGAAAAAAGTCCAAGGCAAATACCATCATATGCAAGCAATCCCTCGAACTGGTAATCAGAACTATAAAGATTACACGTGCTTTCATTTCACAGTTAGAGCCAGCAGAGGGAGTAAACCTCTTCAAAGAAAAGACTGAAGTATATATGGAGAAATGTAAGACTTAGGATGTAAAGAATGCCTTTGATAAAAAAGAAAATCTGAGTATTGAGACACATATGTCAAACACAGGGAAGTACTTTAACTATACTTTTAACATTCATTAAATGTAAGTGCCAGAGCAAGAGCAACCACTGAGTAAACTGAAGGATGCCATCTTACTGCTTTAATGAGACCTACAGGACTGAAAAGTATTAACTTTCCTATATGAAAGCTGTGGCAATAAGAAAATTCTGCAGGCGCGGTAGCTCATGCTGGTAATCCCAGCACTTTGGGAGGCTGAGGTGGGAGGCCGAGGAAGTTAGGAGTTTGAAATCTGCCTGACCAACATGGGGAAACTCCGTCTCTATTAAAGTACAAAATTAGCCAGGCATGGTGGTGCATGCCTGTAATTGCAGTTACTCGGGAGGCTGAGGCAGGAGAATTGCTTGAACCCAGGAGGCGGAGGTTGTGGTGAGCTGAGATCGCACCATTGCACTCCAGCCTGGACAACAAGAGTGAAACTCCGTCTCAAAAAAAAAAAAAAAAAAAGTCCTGTAAAACGTGTTCTGTAGCAAAATCTGACCGATTGGCATTAACGGGAAGGAATTTCAGTAGTCCATTTGCTAATTATTAGCAAGAGCTACTACTGTCTGTTGAGTACCTGTTTTACTCCAAAGATAAGTCCATATACACCAATCACAGTACATTTCTGCCTGAATTTCTAAGGCTATGAAACTGCTACCTACGAAGAAAATGAAAATTACCTCGGGCTGGGCATGGCGGCTCATGCCTGTAATCCAGCACTTTGGGAGGCTGAGGTGGGCAGACAACTTGAGCCCAGGAGTTTGAGACCAGCCTGGGCAACATGCAAAACCCTGCCTCTACTAAAAATACAAAAAATTAGCTGGGTGTGGTGGTGCGTGCCTGTGGTCCCAGCTACTCCGGAGGCTGAGGTGGGAAAAATCACCTGAGCCTGTGAAGTTGAGGCTGTAATGAGCCGTAATCTTCATGCCACTGCACTCCAGCCTGGGTGACGGAGTAAGACTGTGTCTCAAAAATAAAAAACAAAAAACAAAATAACAACCTTAGGAACACAAATTCCTTGTGAATATTACAATACATTCATTTTTTAACAGAAGTACACAGGACTAAGCCTTTCTTTGATTTTCCTCGTGTGGAAGAAAAAACTGGGAGAGAAAAATTTTATCAACGAAAACCAAGCATTTTTACTCACTTTCATCTCTGGTACATCCACAATATTTTTTCATCTTTGCTCTTCACAGGGTACTTCTCGTACCCTTCTCAGTTGGTATTTTTACCATATTTGGTTCACCTACCAAAGTAACTATAAACATAATCTGCATGGTGGAAAATTGTTAATAGGAATGTCTATTTTGCACGGGCCCAAACTCTCTTTTTTGCAGGATACTATTTTCCCTGTCTTTTGCTTGCCTGTGAACCTATAACACGTATAAATAGGAGGTATTTGTTTTTCTTACCTGGGTTAAGAGAAAGAGAAAGAAATGGGGGTGCCTAGGCTTGAGAATAACTGGATATGGGCTGAGTTCACAGAGAAACCCTGATCAGCACTCCCTCCCAGCCCTATGTAATCCTGTCTCATATGCCACAAGTTCTTTCAAAATCTCTATTACCTAGCGGCAAAGTTGGCTGGCGTGATCTAGACGGTGACTCTCAGGACCAACTGGTAGGTTTATTTTTCCATTTTACTGTTATCTGTTTTCTAAGTTATTCATTTATGCTTTAAACTTTTCCTGCATCCTAATTTATACAGGCATATTCTAATTAATTCATCATAATATACTTTAACAATGTTTTAATTTTTCATAATGAGAAATATATAAATACAATCAATGCTTGTTGAAAAGACTTCTTTTTCTTTTGTGCTACTTGGATTGAGGGCTTTTACATTTACAGTCAATCTTTCTTTTCCAGTCATAAAAGCAGTTAGTGCTATGAATTAGCCTCTGTGAATAGCTTTGGTCATATTGTCAGCTTTGATGTAGAGTTCACTGTTGTCATGTGAAGTCAGCATTACACATTAAATAGGCAAGAGAAAAGGGGGATTTTACAGATTGTGAGAAGTTTATAGTGAAATTGGGGTATGGCAAGTTGATAAGCTGAACGGTTGAAATGTCAGTTACCAGGTACCCTTGGGAATAAGTAAAGATCAAGACCTCATGTTATCGACTGCTTAGTGTACAAAACGTCTGTTCATAATCATTTATGTGGTCATCTACTTGCTGAAGATGATCTAAATATCAGCCATTTATTAGTCTCATCTTTAGTCATCTGTGAACACCATACAGTACAGGGGTATATGACTAGATGGACTAAGGGAAAGAGTCCCTGAGATTTTGAAACCTGAGTTTTTGTTCCACATATACTCTGAATATTAGTTATAAATAAATAATTATATCCAGATATACCTCTGGATATTAGTTATAAATAACCTCTGTATATTTATTATATTACAAGAAAGTAATTTTATATCGTTGGGCCCTAAGTTTCTCAACTATAAAATCAAGAGGTCATATTTGATTATTTCTAAAGTCTTTCCAGATCCAGAATCCTATAATTGAGAATAAATAAATTCTACATGCTCAGTGACACCATCTGAACATTGCACTGTGTACCAATACATCCAGGTCAGTGATGCTGTTCACAGAAACTTGACATTTACAGAAATCAAACTTTAACCAAGAGGAAAACTGAAAGAACATTAATAATTACCCAATATAATTTGTGATTCCATAAAGCAAAATTGGAATTCCAGAAGAGCCTGTGAAGAACCTTTAAGAGTCATTTAGCCTGACTGCAAAAGGCAAAGGCACCTATCACTTATCAATGCAGCTACAGGCTAGAGAACAATCATGTCTGTATGTCATGTAATATGGAGAGGCTGTTGTCTGTCTCACATTCTTTTCAGAATCAAGCATCATTGTTCAAACAGAAATGTGTAGTGATTGTGCTTTCGTTAGGTAAGCATCCAAATTTATTACAAAATATGCTCAGAATGGCCATTTCAGAAGACATGTCTGTTTCTGAAATAGACAATTACATATATATATACATATAAAGACCACAGCAAAAAGGAATGACGTGGGGTATAATTTTTCTGTTCCTACCTATTGAAATATATCTCTGGTTCTTGTCTTTAGAAATTACCGAAGAGAAAAAGATGATCTCGAATGACTGAAATTACTTATAGATAGGATATTAACCTCCTACAACATATTAAAAAGTTTGGGAGGGAGAAATTTAAGCTACCCATGATACCTCTGGAAATTCCATTCTGTTTCATGCAAATGATCAGTGCAAGTTATAATGATACAAAGTTATGTCAATAATAGACTTTTAAAGAACCAAGTATAAATGGCAGCGTAAATACACAAATCATCTTGTTCTTTTAAACATTACCAAACAAATATGATCCTAGGACTAAGGCAGAAATTAGGGGAAAAATGTCTCATAGCTTCTTTGTTGGTGATTAAGGGACTCTGAGGTAAAAAACAAAAAACAAAACAAACAAAAAAAAACAAAACCAACAAAAATGAAGAAGCAATGCTCAAGGTAATAAGTGCTTTCATGTTTCCAGTTCTCATATCTGAGGGCACTGGATCAAGCTAAAGGACAAAGAGATAAGGACAATATTGCAAGTTACGAACAAATGGCAGATAAAAGAGCTCTTCTGGGTTCTGATTAAGTGACAGCATTCTACACATTCTTTTGACTTGAGAAAGTCAGACTAAGAGCAGCGGCTAAGTTCCATGTGAAGCACCGCTAAATAAGCGTATCTGCCTGCTTTCACATTCTGGCAGGACAGGATTCCTCCCCTTTCATTGAACAGAGACATGTTCTCTGGGCTCACAGCAATAATGCGCCTCTGCTTCAACTTCCATAAAAAAGCATAAATGTATATGCTGAAAGCACAGAGAAGTTTTGTGCTTTGGGACGAGGTGGCTGGGAGCCAATGTTTACAATCCCCTGGGTGGGGAAGGCAGGCTGAAAGGCTCAGGACGGCAGGCTTTAAAAGTCTTTGCTGTTGCCGCCAGTGACCTTCGCCTCTGTTTTCAAAGCAGCTCTCACGTTAACCCCTTGGATTCTGTGTGCACTGGAGCTGCACAAAGGAAATACCTTTCTTTGAAGGACACCTCTCTCACGCACATCGGTTTCTGATTTCAGTTGGAGCAGCTCAGAAACACTGGATTAAGAAAGAAGCATGTATTCAATCTGCTGTCAGACCCACGGGCATGTCAGCGGTATTGGATCTGGGTTTCGGAGTGTGCTCTGTTCTACAAAGTGAAAGTTTCCAGCTTTAGGCAATGGACTCAAGGTTACAAACCAGGGGATTGTGAAACATGAGCATATTTGGTCTCCAGGGGAGAAGGAAGCATCCAATTTATGCAGAAATGCTCTTTTCCCAGCTAGCCAATGAGAGGCGAGGCTACAAGAGTGGGCTTCCTATTGGGATCTCCTGACTAGAAGAATGGTGCTTAAAATTAAAGACAGGCTAAATTGCTAACAGGCCAACTTAAAAAGCAGCTGAAGAGAAAACACCAGTTGTAGAAATGAAAAGGGAGTTTTCCCGTTATGAAATCAAAGCTGACCACATTTAGCTTATTATTATATGTTGTTGTTTCACTGGGAAAGAATTAATAATCTTTTATTCTTAATGCTAAGAAGATCCTACAAAATCTTACCATATATGTGTATTTTTTTTTTAACAGTCTTTACTAAGTTACTCAAAGGATGATATTCAAGAGTGGTATTATTTAAGGCCTCAAAATGTTTTCAGGACACAAGATTTACTTTGAAAAAACTGGTTCGATATGTCAGGGACCAGAATAAATGATTTTCTTTGAAAAAACTGGTTCGATATGTTAGGGACTAGAACAAACGCTTTGGTCTATGAGAAATTTTGTGGATTTAAAGATGTTTGCCATCTAAACATTGATCATCACTAACATTGTCACCCCTTTATTGAATGGACAGCATATGGAATCCTGGGGTGATGAATTGTGCAATTCTAATATTCAGAGTCTATGAACTCCTAACACATTTCCTGTCTTCAAGAGGGTTAAGATTTCTGGAGAAGAAAATGAAAAGCAACATACATCAGAAAATTTAACCGATTTGCAAAAAAGTCATTAAGCCTTACTAAAATCATCCAATCAAATATGAGACAGGAATGAGACAGAGAATCTTCTCTTCACATTTGGAGACGAAGCCTGGCCTCTACATTACCAGGCAGCCATCTATAATGTCATAAAGTACATGTATACTGTAGCTGGAAGTCTTCTCAGGAAGAATGATGATATTTGAGACAACTATTTTTCAGAACTAATAACTGGCTCTTAATAATTGTGCTTCTGAAAACAGTTAATAACATTTCAGCTTCTCGAAGAATGCTTAATAGTAATCATAACTATTGGCCTGGCTTTCATTACAGACAAACAACCTGTTCCGTGTTATCTATTGTGGAAGTCAATGGTGATTAAGTAAATATATTCTACTCTAATGCAGAAACTGACTAGAAGGAATGTTTTGAGAAGCTCAAAGAAACCCCAGAGCTGCACAACAGAGAAGACGTAGCCGAAGAAAAACAGCTGAAGTTTATCAAGGGTCTTCCATATGCCTGGCACTTCATTAAGGATTTCACACATTTTATATTATTTAAACATAAAAACTTGTGACATAGGCACAGAATATTTTACCCATATTTTAGGTAAGATACTGATATTCAAACATGTTAATAACTACAGTAGTCCCACAACTAGCCACCTGTCAGAGATAGAATCCAAACCCAGGTCTAACTAAAGAGTCTGCAAGTAACCACTGAGCATGACAACCATGCAGGCAGACGGCCCTCTACCACTGCAGAGAAGCCCCCGGGAAACATATTTCACAGCTCTAACCAATTGGTGTACATTGCAATTACTATTTTATTGGGGACTCCAAGGCATGTCAATCTTTTAAGAAGGAAGTTGTGTTCAGTTGGAGATTTTTCATCGTATTACTGAATTAAGTCACATATGACTTCTATCAGAGGTTGAGAAGCTGCAATACTCGGTTTCTGCAACAGATTTACTAACATTTACATATTAATTTCACATTTTAAATGAAATCTAAAAGCAGCAGATGAAACTATGCTATCACAAATTTTCATGTTTTAGAAGCCAGTTGGAAAATGTTTTATTCACACGTTACAGGATCCACATTCTCTTCATTCCCAGTCTGGGCCCCTCACTCCTACCTGAAGCTTTTAAGATGTTGTTTCTTATTTGTCTCCATAAATGAATCTTGTCTTAAAAAAAAACAAAACAAACTGCTGTGAAATCGAAGAAAATAATTGTTGCCATCTTTTATAGTAATGACATGTCACTTAAAAAGTTTTCAGCTCAGACTCCGGGTTTTTGAAGCAGCTTCTATGTAACTAATAACCTAACAGCTCTCCATGAACTTTAATTATTGCAATAGAATTATTAGGCACCACCAGTTACAACTGAACTCCTCCACACACAGTATAAAGTTAAAACTGTACAAATGAAGCCAAAATATGCACAGCTAAAAGGAATGTTACAGGGGGGCCTCTCTTAGTGAACAAAGCAAGCTCAGTTTGGCTCTTTTTCCCTCGCGCTACCACATCCGCACATCGTTAGTTGGAAAATTCCTGATATATGCTGTAATTTTTTGTGCTTTTTTTTCCCCCCAGTACACTTGAGGCTTTAATGTCCAGATGCCATTTTCCCCCTTATCTGTCCCTGTTTGGGGATCTGCCAACTATGGTCAACAATTAATACAGCCGAAGAAAAAAATACAGTACGCTCCCTGGCAACTGGTACAGCCTCGCAGGAAATACCAAATAAAAACTTGATTATGTATTGTTTAACCATTTTGTTTGCCTGTAGGCCACCCTGTCGTCGGTGTAATTCAGACGAGCATGCTTCATCTGGACGGTCTGTGCACTGCACCATTGTTCCCAGAGTCTGTCACGCACAATCACTGGCTTCAGCCTGTGGCCCTCTAAATGAAAGGAGCAGATTTGTGGCAGCTTTCCAACCTGCATTCCTTTTAATTAGTCAACTTGTGGCCCAATGTTATAATAGATAAGTAACCTCTTAATATTCATGTAATTAATTTATTTTTTTCTCATTCAGTTATAAGCCTTTGCATGGTGGAAAAAAGGCTTTTTCCTATATGGGCTCTGGCTTATGAAATAAGCATGCTACTATTATAAAGAACATCAGAGACCATGTCTCAGTGATTCTCCAGGAGGACAATTCCAGAAACCACAGTATGCCCATACCTATATTTTAAGCATATTATTTTTGCATTTAAAATAGTAACTGACATGTTTCTTTTGCATGAATCTGATGTATGTAAGATGAATCATCTTCTTGCCAACTTCAACCGGGTTGATAAATTTTTAACTGATAAATTAGTTCACTATCAGAGAGACAGAAAGCTTTCACATTTTAGGATCCCTTTTAAAGCAAAGGCTGGCATGAAAAGTGACCAGGAGTTCTCAAAGTACTAGGAAGTCCTCTACTCTAGACCTTGATTAAGTCAATAATTAAACTGTTGATGCTGTTAGCTATTAGCACATGATGAACCTTTAAAAAGATAAGTTGATTTCTATAAATACTAATAATGCCCCTGGTAACAGGAATCAGAATGGCTTTTAAAAGCTCCATATTTAAGTTCTTTCAACTATTTAAATTTTTCTGCTAAACCAAATTCTCCTCAAAGGCAGTAACGTAATTTTTACTTATTTTATATCCTCATGGACAATACACATGGTGGGTGAAATACAGATATACCTGTACTACTCTCACATATTCTTAGTAGCACTTCTCATGAGATTTATGAGACATTTACAACGTCACATCGACAATTCATTCATACATATACAAATGTGCCTACTAGGTGACAAGCACTGGATCTCAGTTGCAAAGATGACACATAGATGACTGAAGACATCGTATCTGTTCTCAAAAGCTCACAGTTGAGCAGAGGAGGCAGACAAGTAACTTACCAATTGCATACGCTCGGTGTGAGGTAGAGGTATATAATTTAAAAGCCTGGGTTCAAATCCTGTCTCCTCTTTCATGAGCTACGTCACCTTGGCTAAATAGCTTAACCTCTCCATGCCTCTGTTTCCTCACCTGCAAGATGGAGAATCATAGTACCTGCTTAACAGGGCAACTGGAGAATTATATGGTTTAAGGTACATAAAGTACTCTGCAGGTGCCTGACTCTATAAACTTTAGCTATCAGCAAATGTTATATACACGTCAACTCCACAGGGGTAAGGCGGGGTGCAGGATAGCGGTATCTAGTGTTAGAGGCTTCAACGAGGAGGGGCAAGGGCATGACTGGCAGAGAGAGCAACATGAGCAAAAGTTGAGGAGTGTGAAACTGTATGGACCAGATAACAGGACCCCAAGTGTTACTTGATGGAGCTAGGACTTTATCCTGAGGAGAAGGGGAGGTACTAAATGGTTTTATGCAGGGTGTGTATGTCAGATTTGCATTATTCTACATTTGCATTCTGGTAACTGCGTAGGATTGAAATTGGGGATGATCCTGAAGGCAGGGATCTCAATGAAAAGGCTGCAATGATCTAGATGCTCTGGGAGGAAGATCTATAAAACCACAGCAGTAGGAGAGGAAAGGCAGGAAGAATAACTTTAAATGAGTCAAATGACGAAGAAAGAAAGATTAATTGAATCTAGGATAAGTCCCAGGTTTCTGGCCTGGGTAGCCAGGTAGATGGTGAGGCCATCAGTCTGAACAGGGACCCAGAAGGGAATGACTTGCTACTTAGGATGATGTTCAGAAAGATATTTGGGTCTGGGACTCAAGGGAGTGGACCGAGTTGGACATAGATGAGTTCCCTGCCTCCAGGATTACCTCCACAGCGGAGGAGACTGTTGAAGGAGACAGCATGTACAGGCTATGTGCCACAGGGCAGAACCTTTGAGGAAGGCAGAGGTGGGCCATCAGCGGAGAGGAGTGAGAGACGTGGAAGGAAAAGCAGGATACCACCATGTTACAGAAGTCAAGGTGGATATTTACAATAAATAACGAATAGAGAAGCCTACATGTACCCGAAGATGCCAAACAAGGTGAGGTATTTAGAATATTCACTACAGTAACATGATGGGAGCAGAAGGCTGCCTGCACAAAATTGAAGTGTTAATGACATCCACAGTGAAGTCCTTAGTTACAGAAGAAAAGAGGCAGACGACAGAGTCAACTGAAGTTGCTCTCTCCACCTACCATGCCTTTTCCACTTGCCTCTAACTCTGCCCCGAACCTCTGGCCCCTTTAAGGCTTCTTTGGAAAACAGCGGGTACAGATTGTGCTTGAAGGCATGGGGGCAGCAGAGACATGATGGAACCAGGATCTGGAGAGGATCAAAGTGGATGGAATCAAGCGCCCAGATAGTGAGATTAGAAGACCACTGACTCCAAGGCTACAGACTCAGAAGTGAAGATGAGCACAGATAAACAGATTGATTTGCAAGTGTATGTTGTAGGGATGCACTGATGGAACTCACATTCAAAGGTTTATTCACTTGATTAAAATACAAACCTAATATTATCATTAACAGGGGCAATCTCTGGTTTGTGAAGCCTAAAGCTTATACACTTTAAAAAAGCCGACAAATATTACAAAATGCAGAAATAAAATCACAATATTTTGATTAATAAACTGACACCTCCACTAGGAAACTCACTTGCCCTGTGTTATTTTTGGGCACATACTCACTGACTGCCTTTCATCTGACAGCAATTTTTGAAATATTTTCTACAGGAAGATAACATGGTTGATCAAAAATTATTTTTATCGACAGCTGTGATGGAGAAAACATGTCACTTCACATGTGCTCACTGTTGGTGGTAATGCTACAGGTTTTAGCCATCATCAGATAGAATATTGATAAAATCTATTTTGGATGATTCTTATAAGGCTGAGTCTTTCCTTATAAAAGAAAAATTGCATGGTTGTTTCTATCATTAAATATGTTGCATTATCGAGTATATTCTTTTTTTATTTTTTTGAGACAGAGTCTCATTCTGTCACCCAGGCTGGAGTGTAGTGGCATGATCTCGGCTCACTTCAACCTCCGCCTCCTGGGTTCAAGTGATTGTTCTGTCTCAGCCTCCCGAGTAGCTGGGATTACAGGCGTGTGCCACCATGCCCGGCTAATTATTGTATTTTTGGTAGAGACGGGATTTCACCATAATGGCCAGGCTGGCCTTGAACTCCTGACCTCAAGTGATCCACCTGCCTCAGCCCCCTAAAGTGCTAGGATTACAGGCATGAGCTACCACGCTCAGCCTCAAATGTATTCTTATTATGAAAAAAATTCCATCTTAACTAGGCATTGATGAGAATAGAAACATTTGCTTTCAAGATACATGTCTGTTGCCTTGAAGAATTCTCCTCAGACTAGCCTTTGGCTCAGTATGTTTCAAACCTTGTTTCTCCTCCACTACCCACAGACTTTGGTGCCAGAGACCATAGGACATGGTCATATTGTGAAATGACCTCTGAATCCCAGCTAAGTCAGCACAGTGCTGGTGGGAGTGGATTCCTGGAGGCCATTTCTACACTGGGGTAGTCAGGCATAACTATGTTAGGGGGTTTCTCAATCTGGGCACTTTTGGCATTTGGAGCCAGGTAATTCTTTACTGAGGGGGCTGTCCTGTGTATTGTAGGATGTTTAATGGTATCCCTAGGCTTCCATCCACTGGATGCCAGTAGCAACATCCCTCTCCCCCATATTGTAACAACCCAAAATGTCTCCAGGCATCAATGAGTGTCCCCTGAGGGATAAAATCATCCCTAATCGAGAACCATTGACATATATGTAACCAGTGAACCCTATATAGAGCTTATAAAACCCAAATGAACTCAACATCCCCTTAGCCAGTTCTCAAAAATGCCCATGGTCACTCCACTGCCACCTGACATGAGAACTGTGATGGGTGAGGTGGAAGGTTAATCAGCTGCATTTAAAATAGCTCACTTCCACAATTAAAAAAAAGAAAGGCCAGATGAACATATTGCTAGAGCCTCTCCCATAACCTTGGCATGTGATAGGGGCTGAAAGTGAGGAACTCCGAAGTGTAAAACTCATTAGACACAGATAAATCCACTTCTGATCATAATTTTAGTCATAAGGAATGACATATTTTTAAAAATTCTCTTTTTACACTGTATAATAACTAATGATATGACATGTTTCATACACATAACTGCAAATCTCAAGATGGGTGAAAATACATTTCAAATGACCTCATTAATCACTACAATATGACCTATGGTTAAGTAATCAAAGCACCAAACAAGTATTCTCAATTCTCTAAATAAACATCACATGTTTTATGACATGAATGTGTCATAAAAAGAATATCTGTATGTTATGTAGGCAAGCAACTAAAATTTTAACATTTCATTTATCTGGTAAGATGAATGAAGACTTAGATGTAACTAGATTTCCCAGATCACTTACATTTCTCTCTGTAAGCTCTGCAAGTGTATTATTTTAATCATTTAAATTTTTTCTTGCTTGTGTCTTATTATCAATTGCCTTTTTCCTGCTGTCATGATCCCTATGTTTATCAGCCTAACTCCTTTCCTAGTTTCTGCTTCTAATATGGACCTATTACACTTCAAAATGAATTCAAGCACATTTACCAGGTCCCCCACAGAGGGGCCTCAGACACCTCCCTGATCTCAGCCCTGACCCCTCTCCTTCCTACTCACTCTGCCTCAGCCGCACTGACCTTCTTGCTTTCCTTGGACAGACCAAACTCCCTCCTACCTTGGGGCCTCTGAATTTACTGCTCCCTGTGACTGGAATGCTCTCCTGAATCTTAGCATGCTCTGTCCTTCATCTCCTGCATAAAAGACCTTCTTTGACCACCTTCCCCCTCTAAAATAGATTCCCAGTGTATCACACTCTATTGCACTGCTGGGCCCCAGAGAATTTAACACTATGTAAATTTATCTAACATATTAATTTATCATCTACCTCTCTGACAAGAATGAGGGGAGATTTTATATATATCATTAATTTCTGCACTCTCAGCTCAGTGCCTGGCCAGCAGAAAAGATAGCAAAACTTGAAGAAATGTTAAATAAGAATATGGATCTAAATAAGAACTCAAGAGGTATATGAAAGGCTTTAATGATGTTATAGCTACTTGGGTGCTCAGAGCCCTCCTCTCTCTTTTGTTCTTCTGTATTTCTAATTCTACTCCCTTGCTTCTTTACTTCTCTTTACCCCCACAGGCAACCACTATCCTAAGTCTCAGGTTTTTCATTCCCTTCCTTAAAAAATGTTAGATTTATCTATAAATATACCTAAATAATATAATACTTAGTTTTGCTTTATACATATTTCATATGCTTTATAACTTTCTTCATTTTGTTTTATTCCCCTCAATATTGTTGCTAATATTCATCCATGTTATTGCCTGTAGCTATAGCTCATTCATTTTTTTATTTTCACTGCTGCATAATTCTATTGTGGGAATATACCACTGTCAATTTAATCATTCTTTTGTATGTGAACATTTGGGTTGTTTGGAGCGTTGGTATTACAAACAATGCTGCAGAGTATTCCTGAATATGACTCTTGGTACACATGTGCAAGAATTTCTCTAAGATATGTAACTTAAGGCATGGAATTGCAGGGTTTCATGGTATAAGCATGTTAAACTGTATAGTTAATGCCAAATTATTTTCTAGAGTATCATTTTATATTCCCTTCAACAGAGGATCAGTTTTAGGTGTTTCTTGAAAAAGCACAGACTTGGTTTTAGAGAAATATTTTAAAAATCCAATCTAACATTCTTTGCCATTGAACTGGTGAGTTTTGTCCATTTACATTTACTGTGATTAACAATCTATTTGGACATTTTTACCAATTTATGTACTCAACATTCTTTCTTGCATCTCGGACATTCCTTTGAGATTATTTTCTTTCTTTTTGAAATACATCATTTAGAAAATTCTTGGTAGTAGTAAACTCTCTTGATTTTTGCTTCTATGAAAATTTCTTTATCTCATGAGTATGCTGTGTACTTAGAATTCCATATATACACAAAATAGTAACAAAATATCCAGAA
Source organism: Macaca nemestrina (assembly GCF_043159975.1). Lineage (NCBI taxonomy): Eukaryota > Metazoa > Chordata > Mammalia > Primates > Cercopithecidae > Macaca > Macaca nemestrina. The sequence goes on from NC_092128.1 coordinate 72,278,503, forward strand.
TATCCAAAGTATTTTTACTATGATGTCCTTCAGGCACCAAAAGAGGAAGCATATATAACAAGTAGTTGTTCACCAAGTAACCAACCTTCTTCTAGGTTTTGGGTCCATGCTAAGGCATGCTTAGCAAACATAAATCATTGTTCCTGGTCTCAAAAAGCTTTGAGCAGCATTTAAAAAAAATTGGAAATCACATGAAACCTAAGTAGAGAGTGAAAGGTTTCATGAAAAGGATGAACTGGGTGGCTTAATAAGTGCTGTGGGCGTTCAGAGCAGGAAGTATCCAAAGAAAGCTGGATCCCAGTCAGGTCATGTTGCAGAAGCTTCTGAATTACATTTCCACACAACACTACTTATGTGGCCAAACCACACCTTTACCTTGAAGCTGAAAAAAGCCAGGGTACGTTTTCTTCGGAGATGGTACTATGGCTTAACTGAATCCTGAATTGGGCACTAGATAGATAAGAGCAATATTAAGACAAATGTTCTTAAAGACTAAATTAGAGAATAAGCAATTGTATAAAATGCTAAATACAAATTTCCAGAACTGCAGGTTGAATGTGCTACTCAGTTATTAGTCTAGGTACCAACTCCTTTTCTGAATGGGGGGCATTCCTGTATGGCTTTGTAAAACAAAACAAGACAGTGCAGGTTACACAAGGGCTGGGCTGAAAGCCTCAGGAATTTCTTTTAACTTTTTTGAAAGGTTAATAGCTGAAAGAGTTCTTATATGACACATCTTAAGTAGACTATGTGAAAGAAGTATATGCTATTTGTGACATTAATTCCTAATCCATAGTACAATGAGTCACTTATTCACTGAAGAAGAATCTAACCTATTTGGGAAATGAATCTTTCTGAATATTAACTACCACCTATTCCCAAGAGAAAGTGATCGGTGGAATACAAAATGGCTCAGTACAGAAATAACATTAAAATGCTCATTTTGGCCAGAGTGGTGGCTCACACCTGTAATCTCAGAACTTTGGGAGGCCAAAAGCGGGAGGATGGCCTTGAGCCCAGGAGGCTGAGACTGCACAGCGAGCTGTGTTTGTACCACTGCATTCCAGCTTGGACAAAACAGTGAGGCTGTGTCGTTTAAAAAAAGCTAATTTGGACTATGGTAGGGAAAGAAATTTACTTCCTAATTTATGAGCTGTTACTTTCCACTCTACAGAGATTAAATACAAAAAATGTCCTTCATGAAAAACAATTTTCTTGTCTTTGTAGAATTTGTCCTGTGGGTGGTAAAGAAGAAAAGCACAACCATGAAGGTCTGTACTCCAGGGCCACAACTCAATTTTTCTGTGCATCCTCAACTACTTGCCTAGTGGTTGAGAGTAAGCAAGGAACAAAGACTGAAGAAACAGCACTGGATTTCTGGGACTCTGAGATCTCACACTGAGAGATGGTGCCTGAAAGCAAAGCAATTAATACTGTCTATACAGTCCATTCACAATAACACACTCATCCATTCTTAGACCCTCAGTAAAAATTCTGCAACTGTCTGGATTTGTGCATTCAATTTCCTGTATTCAAAGAATAGATATGTGTGTAGCCTTGGAAAAAAACAGATTTTATTTTTCCCTAGACTTCAACATTGTTTAAGTAACTGATAATGGAAAGATTTCTTCAATATACTCATTTCAGGAATACCAGAAACATTCTCTCTTTTGAGAAATAATAATGAAAAAAGAGAGAATGGTCTCCCTAAGATGTTAGTAATCTAAACTTTAGTAAAAGTGATTTCTAAGTAACTGATGAACAGTAATGAAATGGTTTCATTGGTTTATATTCATTTCTTTACCTGTCTTCATATTCCGGTACAAAAATGAGTATTACTATTACATAATTTAATTATAGGACTTTATTGAGTACTTTTTCACATATTAACTCATTTAATTCCCACAACAATGCTATTAAGATACGTACTGTCATTTTCTCCATTTTAGCAGAGAAGAAACCCAGGATACAGAGAGGCTAAAGAATTTATTTAAGGCCACACAGCTTGTTAAGTTGCACGATAACTTTGTATAAAAGATCTGGTTCCAGAATATGTCCCTTTAACCATGTACTGTGGTATTATACTGCGTATAATAGCAATGTACTGTGCTGTTATACCGCTTTTTGAAGGAAGCAAGGTTTTTCAAAGAAATTATCTCTTTGCCTATATTTGAAAATGGTAGGAGAGAAAAAGTATTATTCCAGGAACACTTGAATCAATTCAAGACTTCAAAAACAATGTTGCCAAGAAGGAAGTGAGAAACAAGGGAAGAAATTCTAAAACAAGATCAATGGAGTCACTGTTTAAAGAAAAGAAAGGACTTATTCTCTTGGAAGGGTGTGAACTATTTATTCACAAATACCTGATGAGATATAGAAAACGTGCGTGCATGCGCAAACACACACACACACACACACACACACACACACACACACACACACACAGTCTCTCTCTCTCTCACAAGATAAATAAATGTAGTATTAGAAAGAATGCTAGGTATATAATGTTTTAAATTCTGCTGTCTTCCCAGACTCTCCCAACTTAACAACCTCTGGCCTCAAGAACATGACACTATTCTCTTAAGAGAAACGACCATTATCAAGGGTATGATATTATGGGCAGCAGATGACCAGATGGAGGAAGACACACAGTGGTGATGATGAAATTTTTAGGCATATTTAGTTGTTTAAAAAATCCTCAAACTGAACACTCTTACTGGATTATATCCAATATCTAATTTCTAATCTTGTTATTCTTTAGGAATAGTGAGGGAAGAAGGGAGAATGAAGGTAATTAGCTTCAAGGAGAGAAAAATCTAAAAAGTGCTGAAAAAAATATTTGACGCTTTTCTTTACTAATTTACAACTTTCTTTGAAACCCCAGTTTGACTATCTGACTTTTGAAATTGAGAAACTAATCTGTGTTATCATTTTTGAGAAATGAATGGATGAGCTGAACCAAGAATGGAGAATGGAGATAAACCAAGACCACACAAATTTGACTATAATGAGTATATAATACTTTTACAATAGACATAAACAGCTTAAAAGTGCATCATCATTACCAATTGTTGTTTGGTAAGCATAATCTATGTGATGCCCATTTCTTCCCTGAAGGTGCTTGTTGTCTAAGGAAAAGAGTAAATTATGGTATTTTATGGCTGTTTACATTACATAAACCTCATAAGGGTTTAGTCATATAATGACCATAAGTGAGGTATACAATTTGCCAACTTTAGCAAAAGTTAGATTATGTGGAGGAAAAAGGAGAAACAGAAAGATAGGTGGCTAATGAATTAGAACATAACCATGTCACTGGCACTTTAGGCCCAATAAAGTAAAGCATCTATCATTTAAGACCTGATAAAAAGAAATATATTTTTTAAAAGGCTCCATTTATAAATGAAAAGAAAGTCATTTTATGATAGATTCATCTGAATTACAATTGGGATAAACATTAAACCACTAGAATATTTCTGTTATATAACCACTAGTGAGATGCCATATGCAGATTCTTCATTATAGAATTTGCTCCATTTTGAATGAAAATGTTAATCATACCAGGAGAAATTACTATACCTATTCAATACCACTGCCAGTAAAAATAGTAGTGATTACATCAGTAGTGGCTACTATGTTCTGAGCATGTGTCAGGACGCATGCACAACAGTACATTATGAAGGCAGTTATGACCAGAGATACTTATTTGATTTAAATAAATATATTTTTATTTCTTATTTATCTCAAAGTAAATTTCATATCAGATTTTGATATGAACATGTTTTCCCCTGCTTTTCTCTGAATCTACATTTAACAGCCTCCAATTTCTGTCCCATCTCATTCTTGCTCTCATGTAGTCCCTCATCACACATCTTTCTTAAAACAACCTCCACGCTGGTTTCCCTGCCATCAATTTCTTAATTCACACCAAATCCTCTCTACCAATCCGTTCATCACATTGTAGTAGACTGTTTTTTTTTTTTTTTTTTTTTTTTTTTTTTTTTTTTTTTAGGGTAAAAAAGGTTTTAAAGCACCCTGCTCAACAACCCACATACTTCTTGCTGCTTTGCCACTGTGTGTGTGAACATGAGCTGCTATTTCTCAACCCCATACCTAGAACACACCTTTCCCTGTGCTTTGCCAGGTAAACTCCTCCTCACTTGTAAGCCTGCCTCAAAAATTAGCTCCCCTGTGAAGCCTTCCCTGACTCTCCTAGATCTAACAATGATTGTCTACTAGATTCACCAGAGTTTATCTGGCTAGGTAAGAGTTGTAGAGGCAACTTCAGATTTGCATATACATATATGTAACGAAAAGAACATACACATATATACATATATGTATTTTATGTATACATCCAAATACTGAATATTACTTTTAATCATATTAATATATTAATAATGAACATACTATTTAAGTAATATAAATTACATAAATAATATTAATGAAATTCATATCTTTTTAAAAGTTCTTAGTTTAACATAATTTTTCTTACTGCCTCACTGTTTTTAAAAGCAATCCTTAGTTTCCTGAATTTGCAGGGGAAGAATGTTACCTGATGATTGCTGGTAGATGGCTCATACTCAAAAAGTGTTTGCTGATTGCTATTATCAAGGAATCTAAGGAATCATCGTCCTGGTGGGTGTGGTAAGCATTCATGCTTAGTTTAATCAACATTTCCATGAAACTCTAAAGCTTTCTGCTTTCAACATATGTGGAGCGTGTAAGGAAAAAAGCACTGTACTTTATAAAACATTTTATTAGAGATTGGTGAATATATCAGTGCGCCTCTGAAAGAAACCAACAGCACATGTTCCTACCTATACAGTGGCCCTGCTGCCTTGGTGAGGGTGTATCTCTAGATTAATGAAGCGCCTGTACCTTCGTTGTTCACCCAAGAGCCATCCCCCGCTTTCCTGGCTAGCATAACCTGATTTTCTTTTGGGTAGTGATATGCTCATCTACAAACTAATTGGTCAATGGGTAGGTATGGGATTCAATTATAAGTGATGAAACCTAAAGTGGAAGTTTGAAAAGAGCTTTTGGAAAAGATTGTCTTCCCTGATTAAAGAGACAATAAAACCCTTTTTGGCCCCTGCTTCCTTATCTACTGCTTAGAATACTGTTGTACGAGATATAATGCTTTTGAAGTTGTGGCAGCCATCTTGAGGCCCTGAGGGATGACACAATCAACTAACCAAAGAAGGAGGAATGGAATTTTCCCAATATTTGGTTATCAGAACCAAGATGTTACCATCAAGCAATAGCACCAATTGTAGAATTATCTATCTCCAGACTTCTTATATCAGATTTAAAAATTATTATTATTCAAGACACTTTGATTGGATATTCTGTACTTGTAACTAAATACATGATGCTATAAATGGGTCCAGAAAAAAATCTGAAGATTCCAGCTTTGGTGATTACTAGTAATGAAGTTAAACAAAGGAGAGCAAAGCAGAATTGCCTAGGAAAGGAGAAGCTGATGAGCAATCTTTTTGTTATGATCTGTTTCTATTGCCATGGAACGCCAGATAGAGAGGTGGGGAAAAGTAGGGATGAGGGCTGATACTCAGAGGAGACCCCGGGCAGACAGATGACTTGGACACCTCTACACAGAGATGAAAGTTACAGCCATGGACCTGAGTCAGACACAGAAAGGGCTGAAGTCAGAGCATGCTGGATGCTTTATTAGAGGACAGGAGGAGCAGAAAGCACCAGCAAAGGCAATGGCCAGAGGCACTCAGGAGACACAAAGCAGTGAGCTCTCTAGCATTCAGTTAAGGAGTGTGGGAGTGGGAGCTGAAACCCTTTTGGAGAACAATTTGGCATTATCAAATTTTTGAATGTGCATTCTTTGTCCTTTGTCCTGGTAGTGCCATTTCTTAAATCATTATCCTACAAAAATATTAGTATTTCAGCAAAAAAACATAAGCCCAAAGATGTTCACTGCAGCCAAAAAATGAGAAACCACCCAAGTGTTCATCCTGGGAGGCTGGGTAAAAAATATTATGTAAATTTACACAGTGAAAGTAAGAAAAAGGATACCAGGCTAATATATGTTAGATATGGAAAAATGCCTAGGATAAATAAATGGAAACAAGTAAACAAGAAATCCCAAATAAACAGAAAACCTGTGTGTATACTATTATAGGCACACCCACATCCACACTCCGGCACACCCATACTGAGGGTTGTATACAAGTAGAAAAAAGTATAAAAAAGTTCATTTACCAAACTGTTAATGGTGGCTTTTTCTCTGGAAGGAAGAATTGTTGAGGATTTTCCCTTTTCATTTTTTTTACCTATCTGGAATGTTCAAATTGTGCCCCCCCACCTTTTTTTTTTTTTTTTTTTTAAGACAGAGCGTCTATCTGTCACCCAGGCTAGAGTGCAGTGGTGTGATCTCAGCTCACTGCAACCTCCACCTCTTGGGCTCAAGTGATCCTCCCACCTCAGCCTCGCAAGTAGCTGGGACTACAGGCACATGCCACCATGCCTGGCCAATTTTTTTATTTTTTGTAGAGACAAGGTTTTATCACGTTGCCCAGGTTGGTCTCAAACTCCTGGGTGCAAGCAATCTGCCTGCCTCAGCCTTCCAAAGTGGTGGAATTACATGCGTTAGCCACCACACTGGTGGAATGTTCAAATTTTAAAATAATTTTAGCAATGAACAAAGAATGCAGATAAAAAAACTGAAGAAAGAACCGTGAGAGTTAAGGGAGTGGGGACTTGCATATACAAATGCTACAAAGGGAATGTGGAAGAACCTGCAAAAAATGTCACTGGATATGGTGAACTCTATCTTATAAATGGGGCTATTTCTCTCTAAAAAATTGTCTCCTGAGATCAAATTTCTAAAAACAAAATTACCGAGTAAAAACATGTGAATTAAAAATAAAGTAACTGATGAATATCTTATTTTTCTAAAATATTATCAACTATTGAAAAAATTTGCCTTTAAAATTTTTGCCTTTAAAAACAGGAGTACAAAAATTACAAATGACAAAGAAGCTGATGGAAAATACAAATTGTACTGTGCATACAGTAACAGCAACATGACCTTTAAATGCAGTTTTTCAGCCCTACATCCTAAAACCAAGAAGTCCTTACAGAAATAAAGATAGAACAATAAATACAAAGAAAAGATAAAGACAAGATTTTATTTCAACTTGTGAAAAATTGCTAAGGTCGCTCTTGAAAGCTTTTCTTACTTTAAATGGACTATTCAGTCTTGTCAAAATCTTTAATATTGTGCTACATTTTTAACATCTACTTGCCAATAAAAGGCATGACAGTGGACAGTTTGTTTGGGTATAAGAACATGTGAATTTCTTTTTTCTCTAGACATTAATCCTATTTATTTATTTATTTATTTATTTGAGACAGAGTCTCACTCTGTCGCCCAGGCTGGAGTGCAGTGGTGTGATCTTGGCTCACTGCAACCTCTGCCTTCTGAGTTTAAGCATTTCTCCTGCCTCAGCCTACCTGCCCCAGCCTGTAGCTGGGACTAGAGGAACACGCCACCACGCCTGGCTAATTTTTCTATTTTTTTCAGTAGAGACGGGGTTTCACCATATTGGCCAGGCTGCTCTTGAACTCCTGACCTCATGATCTGCCTGCTTCGGCCTCCCAAAGTGCTAGGATTACAGGTGTAAGCCACTGTGCCCAGTTGACATTAACACTTTACAATTCATGATGGGCTATTTGTGGCTTTTCCTAATACAATATTTTTGAATGTATTTCAAGTAAAAACTACAGTGGCCAGATAGTGTAAGTAGTTTTACATAATATACATAATCCTGGAAAGTCTTTTAAAATGCATCTTAATCCAGTAAATCATATTTTAAATGCATAGGCAGCTTTTGAAAAACTTTGCCAAAGCCCATATGCAAATTACTTGATTTTACATATTTGATTTTTTAAAACATTTATGTAGTTTTATTGAAGCTATATTGGTTTTCTGAACCCAAGATTTGGTTTCTATTATAACTCCACTAAAAATGTTTCCTGACTTAAATTAATATTGATAAATTAGTCATTTAACATTAAAAGTGGTTGTGATTAGAACAAGTATCACTAATTAAGCTTCCATTTACTCTTTTTCTCTGTACTGAAAGCTGAAGAAATATACCTTTAAATACCAAATCAATTTAAGTCCTCAAACTTAAAAAAGAAGTAAAAAAAAAAAAAAAGAACCAGTATCACTGAGATCTTGTGCACTCTTGACAATATCCAACCAGCTGACTAGTCATGCATTTGTGTAAAAGCAATAACTTTGATTTTCCAGAATATCATCTAAATATAAACACAAGATTTTAGCAGTGAAAGTGGCTAACAAATAAGTTTAATTCTTGGTGTTTAAATTTCAAGATGGACGCAGACACAAGCCACAATGGCACCTTTCAGGGAAGTCAGTATTTAGAGAACAGCATCCCTTCCCAACCTCAGTCCTCCTCTACCTCCTCTACTCAGAAACCTCTTATTTCACCACCCACATATACTCTATAAACACTCACTGAGCAGCTTCCATGTGCCTGTGTGTTGTTACCTAAAGTGCTGAAATGGCTATTTTGCAATGTTAATCTTTTAAAAATAGAAGACAGAAGTCAAACAAATGGGGATACTACCATATGAGAACTACAGGTAAATCAAAAGTCCATGGGCGGGTAGGTACCTAACTTTATCCTGGGGAGTTGGGCAGACTTCAGAGGTGGCATCTGAGTCTTGAAGAATGAGTAGGAGATTGTTAGGCTGGGAATGGGAAAGGCAATCTAAGCAGAGAGAATGTTTAATGACATGGAAGCATAAAATCTAATGGCATGATTTTTCAAGAAGGAGCAAAAAGGTCTGGATGGCAAGATCATAGGGTGTGTGGAGATGGGTTTGGTGTGGGTGGGAAAGCAAGAATGGTGAGAAAGGTTAGGAACAGTTGATTGCCGCATTCCAGAGTTCAGAGTATACAGACTCGAGTGTGTGGGCAATGGGGAGTCACTGGCAATTTTCACTCCTTCACCTCCCTAAGCCTGCTTGTTTCCCACGGTGGTCCATGTTGTATCACTGCTCCCACAGTTCCCTTCTATATGCCAGTCTTGTCTTTCCAGGAAAAAGAAAATCTGCTTTTCTGACTAACTGTAGTCTTGATCTTTCATCCATTCTGGAAAAATGGGATTTTACAGGCAGGTAAGGACATTCTCATGAATATATGTGAAGACCATCATTTTAGATATTTATTTCACATTCTTGATAGTAACTTTTAAATGCTTTACTTTATAAAAGTTTTGCAGTTTTTTTTTTCTTTTTTCTAATCTGCTTTTTCTAAACTAGTAAAAGCTAGTTTTCTGGAACTAGGTTACAGACAGACTTTGGCCCACTTAACAAGGTCAGACTGTTTATTCTTGACAGAATTCTTTCCCACTGTAAAAAGGTACTTTTAAATGCCACATTCCAAAACCAGTGCCAGTAAGCCACTGAAGCATATTTTCCCACAAGAACTGATACCATGTGCAGTCCCTACCTCACTGAAATCACCCAGCGTTACATAAGGTGCAGATAGTATTTAACATCACCATGAAATCTATCAACTGAAATATGCCAGTCATGTATTTATAAAACACTTCCATACATTTCAAAGCATTGGTAACCTTTAAAAAAGTAATTAATAAATATAGAAATGGGGAAAAGAAAGGGAAGGACAGCGCTAGAAAATTTTTAAAAAGAATTTAAGACAGAAGAGGAAAACAAATCTTGTAACTTTATATCAGTATCCAAACCTGAAGTAGTAGAGCTTTTTCTCCCTCATTTTGGGGTTTTTATGGTTGAGCTGTTAAATTTACAGCCCCATTTTTAGATTCTGCCAGCCTTCAAAATAAATATATGAGCAGCACTAAAGTAAATTTTCCTATGCTTTCCCCTTTTCTCTTTTGGATGTTTCCCTGAGATTTGAAGGTAGATTATTCCTCCACAGCCAACAGTAAAGTTCAACATTCAAATTTATGAGGGATTTAAAAATCATCAGTATCCTTCTAGATAGATGCTGGGTGCAACAATGTCACTCACCGTGGGTTTCAATCTCTAGAAAGGAGGAAAGCAGAAAGCAGAAGCAATAAGAGGAATGGTTCAGCAGCCAAAAGACTATCATTTAGAAATGCATTGGGAAGATTAGCAATATTTAAGTCAATAAATGCAACAGAAAATCCAGCACTACAAGGTAATCATATAAAAGTCTGAGCTCAACTTTTGGAGAGACCTATACAGATAACAAGGACACAAATTTAATCTTCTCAAGGACCCAAATGGACTAGATAAAATGACTAACGGAAACTACAATGCAGACATTTTCAACCCGTTCTTGGGACACTATGGTTTCTCCAAAGATCCCAAGAGATCTTAGTTTTAAAATAAAAGCATAACATACAGAACACCTAAGTGCACAAGTCAGGAGATCTGGCAAGGTTTGTGATCTCGAAAAAAGAGGGATGAAGCACAATAATTATCTGAAGGTTATGAATGACTGCCCAGACAGACAGTCAAAGTGTAAATGTTACTCCCTCAGAGCTCAAGTTATTATCAAGGAGTGACGCAGGCAATTGGGAAGATTAGCTGAAAAGTTGTGTCTAAAACAAATTTTTAAAAATTTTTTAGATGCTTATAATTGATGATACAATGACACAAGCAGTAACATGGAGAATGCAGAGTAGGAAATCCATTCATTGATTTATTTGTAAAAGCAGGATGTTGTGAAAGCAATTAAGTTCAAAGAATAGTGAAAAACTGATAAAGAATATGTGCTTATGTTATGTGCTTACCACTCTGGGCAGAAGTGATGGAAGGACAGAAAGGTAGGTTGGAGCTGAACCGCAAAAAACTTTGTATGCCATGCTGTAGAGCTGCAATTCATTCTCTAGGCACTGGAGAATCATAAGGATTCATTCATTCATTCACCATCTACTCAAGTGCCCACCTCGTGCAAGGAAGGCACTGTGGGAAATGCTAAAATACATAACATATTATTTGGACTGACTGAATAAAAATGGATACGGCCAATGTTACAGAATTTGAGAAACATTATCTTGACTCAGAAACTTACATTATGATATTATCAAAGCCCAAGCAAAATAAAGATATCATCACCTCTCCTTTCCTTACAAGGAAGCAGTGACAGCTCTAAAATACAAGCAGCTCACATGTCCAAAGAATTAAAGAGGACACAAAAATCCAAGTTATTGAAATGTTGCTTTATATTCAATTCCAAGGACCATGTCTCATACTCCTTTGAGTATGAACATAACACTTACGTTGAGTTAAGCAAATTTAGGGGAGATGGAATTATATCATTAAATAGAACTCTTCAGACAAGCCCCTAAACTAGCCCAGAGGCATATTCCCCAAAATGTTAAATATAGGAGGCAAAATGTTGTTTCATCTTCTGGATCCCTATGAAGCCCTTTGCTTGCAAAACCTTTCTGAAGCATATGCTCTCATTAATCTTAAGAAAATGCATGGTCTTTATATCCAATTTGGCCTCAGGCTTTTGAGATTTTGAATGGCATCATATAGGGTGTCTATATGAAAAACAGGCCCAGGCATGGTAGCTCATGTCTGTAATCTCAGCACTTTGGGAGGCTAAGACAGGAGGATTGCTTGAGGTCAGGAGTTTGAGATCAGCCTGGGCAACAAAATGGGACCCCCATCTCTAAAAAAAAAAAGAAGGTAGCTGGACATGGTGGTGTTGGTGTGCACCTGCACACCAACTTGGGAGGCTGAGGCAGGAGGATGGCTTGAGCCCAGGAGTTGGAGGCTGCAGTGAGCTATGACTGTGCCACTGCACTCTAGCCTGGACAACACAGAAAGACCTGGTCAAGGAAAGGAGAGGAGAGGAGAGGAGAGAAAAGGAAAGGAAAGGGGAAAGTAAACGGAAAGGGGAAGGAGAAAGGAAAGGGAAGGAAGGAAGGAAGGGAGGGAGGGAGGGAGGGAAGGAAGGAAGGAAGGAAAGAAAAAAAAGAAAGGAAGGAAAAGGAAAGAAAAAGAAGAAAAGAAAAGGAAAAGAAAAGAAAGAGAAAGACGGACAACCAGACTCTCTCTGTATCATACCCTGGTAGATGCTGGCGGAACAAACGTAGGAAGAAAGCAAGGAACTTCTGGCTCTTTCTCCGAGTAAAACATCCTCCAGGCAGTAGCATTACAGTTGAACTGTTTTTGTCCAGAACTAATTCACAACAGTGACCATTTATGAAGGAGTAGAATTAGGTGAGTCAAATGAATGACTATCTTTTATAAACAAGGAAATAAGTCATTTGATTTACTTCACAAATCCACTTGGTGCAATTAGATACCCACACGCATGCACACGCACCAACAGCAGCTTTCTGTGCAGTATGGAATACATTCTCTTTCTATATGGCAGAAATTCTCACAGTGGTCATCGATATTTGCCTTCACCGCGGAGGCAGAGTTAACCTATCAGATGGTAACTCAAATGTGTTTTATTACCACCGAGAATGCGCAATGGAGAATCTGGATGGGTTTTCATGTTTGTTTTGGCTCTGGCATTTTCCATGTACCCAGCCCTGGGAATCCTAAAGAAAACGTGTCCTGTTCCCAGCTCTGTGTACTGCCCCCATTGTGTTCCACTTCCCTCACTGGTGAAAGTGAAAACGAAACCGGCACAAACACTCCATTGTTAACTATGAAATATGTACTGGCAACTGGATGTTTTAACAAAACAGACCTGGTTGTGTCATGGCAAGATGTTGAGCGGGGAAGGAGTCACAGGAGCCCTTCCTGCTTCAGAGGTGTGTCCTGCACTTTTGCTGAGGTGCCGAGGCGACAGGGCTTTGGGTTTTTTCCATTATACTCATGTAATGTTCTTGGTTTGATTTATTCAGTATGCACTGGCAGCTTTTGGAGGCTTCTGTGGGAGCTACTCGGCTGCCCAGGCCGAGGCACAAACCCTGCCAGGTCTCCATAGTAAATACAACACGCACGAAGAGGAAACAAGCATAAACAATTTATTTTCTCCTGTAAAAGATGACATTGTTCTCCGATCTCTGGTCCTGCTTCACTTTGTCACTTGGTGGTGCCAAACTGGGTGCCGTGAAATGAGTTATTCCAAACACACACATACACACACACACCCCAAGCACAAATTGCATGACGCGCACATTCACAGGGCCCACATCCAGGTGCGTTGAAGAGGAGGCTGCTGGTGACCTTTTTAAGCATCCCACATTTTGACCTGGGTGAGGAGGGAGGGCTTCCCTAGCCCTTAGCCTAGGCAGGTTCTGGAGCCTTATCATATGGCCTCATAAAACCATATCCCTTTCCTTTATTGCATTTACCTCTGTTTCTAACTAGACATTTCTTTGTGTGACTGATTCAGATCTCTCTCTCCATCTTGCTTGTAAGCTCTCTGAGAGCACGGACCTTGTCCATTTCCATTTACCATCATCCCTTAGCTTCACTGAGCGTCTGGCACATAGAAAGCGATCAGTAATTATTTGTTGACTGAAAGCCACAACTCCATTTCATTGATTTTCTCCCCTAGGCTTATTAAGAAGTTTCTGAATCCATGAGGTTCCGTTAGTGTTACTAAATGCTATCAACACTGAGGTCAGAGTAAGGAAGGAGTATCATCAGAGGCAGAAGAAGGGGATGTAAGTAATTTTTTTTTCTTCAAGTTCCAGGGTACATGTGCAGGATGTACAGGTTTGTTACATAGGTAAATGTGTGCCATGGTGGTCGGCTACACAGATCATCCCATCACCTAGATATCAAGTCCAGCAATCATTAGCTATTCTTCCTGATGCTTTCCCTGGCAATTTTTGTAATACTTGTGGTATTTAAATAAGTTAATGATCTCAAATAAAGCAATATTGGGAATCTTATCAATTACAGATTTAAAAATATTTTCCAAAATGAAGTTTTGTACTTTGTACAGCTGTCGAATAAAAGTCTTCTCATGCTTAACATTTACTTGTTGTCTTTTTGTAATTTCTATGGAATAAAGGGTGTTTTCAGAACATGCCTATCTTTTATTAGTGAAGGTAATATGGAAAAAAAGATCCTTGGAGAAAGAGAATATAATTCACTTAGTGAGAATTTTATTAAGTCACTAAAAAGATGGGAACATATTCCCACTCTTCCATTATGTTACAAAGAGGAATTTTTCTCTTAACTATATGGGTGGATTAGGCACAGGCATTTGAAGGAAAAATGTTAACTTCATGAATAGCATTAAATGATTGTATAAAGGCCCCAAAAATACAATGACAGGCCACTCTAAGACTGTTCAGTGCAAAGAAGAAATTGATTGAAGGCAGGTCAATTTTGGACTTCATCTCAGGAGGTGAAGATACTGAGGTACCAAAAAGAATGATCTCATATTAGGGTACACTTCTTTCTACCCATGGATGACTTTATGATGGCTGTCCTGAGGAGTGACTGGCTCTAACTGCCTGGGTGTTGGCAATCACATGTGGTATAAAAACATCAATACTGGCATGGCTTGGGTGGTCCTTAAAGTAGTACCATGTACAGTGAGAGCAGCACAATGAATGTGCTGTTGCAATTATGGACTTGGGTGATTTTAAGAGAGAGGACACAGATAGGACTGAATCAAGAGAATGCTTCATTTTTCCTAAGCAATGATACTTTTATAAGACATTCAGGTGCACAGTGTGGCAAAAGTTTTATTGAGATCTACATAAAAAAAGAAAACCAGGAGGCACCAGTTCATGACCCAGAGTTTCTCACTGTTGTCAAAATGTGGCATGAGCTAGTTGTCTGTTTTTGGTTTTACCATTTTAACAAGACTTAAAATATGTTTTTAAAAAATGGACTCCTGAACATTTGTGGAACCTCTAAATACCCTTTGTAGAATCTGAGAGTTCCACAGAACACAGTTTGATACCCTCTCAGGTACTGAATTTTTGGTACGGAGAAAAGAGGAGTGGGGACAGTGGGCCAGAGCCAGAATATAAACATTAGAATTCTCCAAGCCATTTACAGTCTATTTGGTAAATTCAGACTTAATCTGGTCACACTGCCTGTTTGAATGGCAGTTTTCCCCACTTTCAAAATGAAATGGTTGATAAAGAGTTCCAAGAACACCAAATCCAATGGCAACAATATCACCCTCAAGCTGTATGATTAGGTTTAGAAAAAAAAAAAGATTTTGCATCATAAATGGGAAGACCAAGACTGCTCCCTTCCTGAGCTTGCTGGTCACAGTGCTTCATGACTATCAGAGCCCTCACTAGGGCTGCTGGTGAAGTTCCTGGCTCTGCTCTAAGACATGTCAGACCCGGGTGCATGGTCAGGTAGGACTGAAATTGCTGGCTGAGTGGCTGGTCTCTATTTCCCTTATCTTGACAAAAATGAGTTGCACCATGCACATTTCACATGAGAAGGACTTAGAAATGTTGACTTCAGAATGATTCTAAATATAATTTCAGCTAGTCACAACAGTCATTGTACCGAACATGTGTATATTCTTGAAACACTTTTGCCACAGACATTATATAACTGCATGTGTCATGATTCTGACCTATCAGCTATGTGCAATGGAAAGAACCTCCCTGTAACCTGTTCTCATTGGTTTTCCAATGAGAACAAATGTAATAGTTATATAGAGGTCAGAGAAGTTAATTTTTCATGGTTTCAGAGAAACTTTTCTGATAAAAATAACCCATGCCAGGTGTTAAGTATAACAGGCCCCACTTCTCTTCACATTTCCAACTCCTTCTTTGAACCACAAGGGGCCTCACACACATGCTTATGGACACTCCAGTTTGCAAGCTCGAGCTTTGCCCATATGCTGCAAACAGCTATTCCTAGGCTTAGGAGTGAACACACAAGTGGCAAAATCTCTATTAGGAGGAAGGATGAGCCCACGCCATTCCCATTTAGTCAGGGAATTGCAATGTCCTGTGTGTGGTATGGGGTGGGGATGGAGGTCTCAAGGGACATGCTTCCTTGGCACCCTGGGTTGTGTGCTCCATGAAGGGAGACAAGGCTGGAGTAGGGCCAGTGTAGGCTTCTCTAAAGCATGAGATCCAGGCCAGGGGCCTCTCTTGCCTAGGATTAAGGCAAACACTGCTACCATCCACATCTTAATTCTACAACCTTTAAATAAATAGGTATAATACTCTGTATGGGTACATGTGTATACAAGATACTATATTGAACAGCAAGCACCCAATACCCCATAAAGACACCTGAATGTCATGTTGGAGGCAGCCTGGCAAAGTTAGGCATCCAAAGGACATTTAACTCTTTGATTAGTCCTCAATTTATCAGATGAGAACAAGATAAGTCATTTGGCCCAATGTTACATACCACCTACAGCTACAACTACGGTCCAGGCTACTGTCCCAAATTAATTTCTACCAAAGGCCAACATATGAAGTATATTCTACTTATGAAACTTGTGTTTCTTAACAATAAAATTGTTTTCACTAGAAAAATAAAATAATAAAGATCAGAATATAAAGGATTATACCTTAAGATGCTTGGAAAGCTTACCTGTCCCGAACAACTAATTTCTCAATTAATCCAAAAGATGCCTTGTCTTGAATACTGGCATACAGCATACTGGCTCAGAAATTAAGGAGCAGTAGTAGTTCAGGATCTATCAGGTGATCATGAACTTAAAATGAAAAGAAATACTGCTAACTGCTCCCTCAAAGTTCTATATGTAAGAACATTTTGAAGTTTTCAGAAAGAAGCTAAAATACAAGCTTTTGTAATTGTTCAAACAGAAATATCATTTATTATGTAAATACATATATATTAACATAGATAGCAAAAGTTGTCTAGTAACTCACTCATTTTTTCATTTAGAGGATGTTAATTATTTTAGAAGAATACGACTCCTCTTCTAAAACTTGCTTTAATCCCAAAACATAAGGGGCTAAAGAAAGTCTTCAAATAAGTAGAATTATAATAATGCTACATTCCTCTATCTCTACAGCTTTTTGTTCAGGACAGGAAGTTCAATTCATACACGCAATGTGTTCATGAGGCAGTAGAAAGAATCATGATAAAAACAATATACAAACTGTGAACTTGCATTTGTGTCAACTTTTCACTCCTAACTTGAGATTGAGCTACAGCATGTATTAATAGCTTTCATGATTTTGAACACAGATATGTGCTGCCAATAAATCAATCAGGACTAATGTGCAAAATGGACTCAGCCATTTTAAGGTATATGGAGTAAGTCCTTCAGCTTAGTATTACCAGCTAGTTATGAGGAATACTGACACACATCAAATAAGACCATTAAATGTATAACATAACTCCTTCCCTATTCTTGTTATGACTCAACTGCTTATATCTGCAAGTCAGCATTTGTCAATCGATTCACTGAAAAATATTTCCTGAATGCCTATCAAAATATACAAGGCACTGTGTGTTAGGGCTGAATAAGATGAGCATCTGCCTTTGAGGAACTTACAGCCTGATAAATAAAATTCCCAAATAACTAAAAATAAGACAGAAAACAGTACTATGGGCTGGGCGCGGTGGCTTATGCCCGTAATCCCAGCACTTTGGGAGGCCGAGGTGGACGGATCACTTGAAGTCAGGAGTTCGAAACCAGCCTGGTCAACATGGCAAAACCCTGTCTCTACTAAAAATACAAAAATTAGCCTGGGGTGGCCTGTAATCCCAGCTACTTGGGAGGCTGAGACACGAGAATCACTTGAACCCGGCGGGCAGAGGTTGCAGTGAGCCGAGATAGGGCTACTGCACTCCAGCCTTGGCAACAGAGTGAAACTCTGTCTCAAAAACAAAAACAAACAAACTATATATATATATATAACTCTGGAAACACTGAGAGAGGAAAGAGAAATTAATTTCTGAAAGGGATACTAGAAAAGGTACCCCTGGGGTCAGGCTTTGAAAGATAAGTAAAATACTAGCATTTCTCATAGTTTTAAGATGTCAGTTTCGAATCAGTTAACTTGTAATTCCTTTAACATTCCACAAATCAAGTTGATTCTCAGTTCCTGTATGACATAACCCCCTAAAAAATGTGTATTTCCAGGAAGGGGAGTGTAGTCTTTTTCTCTTCAAGAGACACTAAAAATATATACCACTGCAGTCTAAAAAACTATGATTCCAGGTTTTTATATGTCACCATGTGTATATAAATCGACGCATTACTATATTAAATGGATAGTTCCTTTAAGTAGAAAAATACAAAAGAGTGGGGAAATTTTAAAATGTAGTATCCCGTAGGAACACACCCTTTATTACTGCCATTAAATTCCAACTGTCACTCTTTCAAATAAAGTCTGAATTTGTTTTAGTGTCCTTCTCAGCTGCTAATATATTTCACTTATGTCACTATAGGAAATATAAAGCATGCAGCATAAGCTAGATACTGAAAAATTGTGTATTTATGACTGCCTTACTCCTTTTACTCTATGAAATAATTTGTCTACATTTTCCTGTTTGAACACATCAACTTTCAGCAAGAATGGAATGTTAATTGATGTTACGCACAAGCTGGGCTATTATTCCTCAAATTTAATAAGAAAAAAAAAAAAGAAATCAAACACAAACCAACTGGATTTCCTGTTTTTATTTATGGTTATTAGTGCCCATTTAGGGGGATTAAAATCAAAGTGTCCATCTCAGTTACAGCTCATCCTTCCTTCAATTAATGTACCCAAGGAGACAAGTTCCTTCCATTTACTCCCCTGATGACTCTCTGGATCACAAAGCCTATTCAAGCTTCTCCCCAGGGCCCCAAAACAACATGCGCAACAACTTCCTAGGGAAACTCGAAGCCTACCTCACCCTTCCCACTGGGGAAATACACAGACTCAGCCCTTTCTGGTGTGATTATGTAAGAATACAAGGGCTTGCTTGACCCTGCTCAAAGCTGAGACCTATCTTTGAAACGTCAACTCGTGCCATTTCTCCTCTAAAGCAATAGTATATGCTGGGAAAAGAGGAAACAAGTAGGATTTATCTTATAACAATGGCAACATTTTCCAAGGAATTCTTTGCACCAAAAGTTCGGATGCTCTAGGAAAAGTCTATAATGTTTGGAAAGTAACTAGTCTTACGTGTCTAGGTGGTAGCACCCCCTATTTTGATTGGGGGCAGGGGGTGGGGAACACTTTAATAAATTGGATTTTTTCCTAAGGCAAGTTATCTGGCTCAGAGAATTTCCAACTCCTCTCTTGGATTTCTACTTATCAGCCATAGTATTACTGAAATTTAGGGAACAATTTTTTGCTGTGCAGAATGACCAAAGATGCTGCCAATCATTCCTTAACAACAGGGCCACGGTGTCCCTGATGTGAGAACCACTTTAAGGCTAAAGATGGACAGTATGGATTCTTTTTCTTTTTTCTTTGAATATACAAAGATATTTTTTTTAATTCTTTTTCTTAAGACTTAATTTGCTATATATCATTTATTTAATTTACTGTATGTAAGGCATGAATTTACTGTATGCAAAATAGGTCTTTCAAAGAGAAGGATATTAATACCTATTTCCAGGCTGCTCTTTTTGTATTTGGGGTGCAGAATTTCACAAAAATCCATCTGAGAAATAACGAACTATAAGGAGAAGTAGAAGCTAACCAATGTCAATAGCTCTTATGGTTTTGCATCTGAATGGCAAAAAGAAACAGGATATCATAACTGTTATTTTTTGCCAAAATAGGGCCGTTGGGTTCGCTCTTTCTATTTAGGGTTATATGAACCTTTACCTGGAATGGCCGTGCTATACATTCATGTATTATCCAAATTCACCGTGAATTTGATTTCTTCTTTACAACTGGCACCACAGCTTCAGAGGAGTGCTTTAACACACTTGTGTAGGCACTCTGTTTCTCAAACCAGGATGCCGCAGACAGGTCAATGTTGCTCGTGCTCTTTCTTCCCTGACCTTGAGCTGTGTGTTCCCTAGGCATTGTGCATATAGCTCTGAAAACAGTGGTTATGGCAGAAAGCATTTGGAAACTTGTAACCGATTCCTGTCCAGTGGCTAAGATGCAACAGGCTATTTCTGCAATGGATCCTGTCCACAACTAGCCCAGGCTGGATGTGACTGTAGCTGTAAACAGAATGCCTTCTGCCTACCCACTGCCATATGAAAAAGGGCAAAGACATTCTATCCACCAACTACATGGGCAGTAGTAACATTAGGGACATGGAAGGGGGAGAGACTGTCATTCAAAAGAGGAAAAATAAGTTTAATAAAAGGACAGCACTCTCTCACTCACCACTGAGGTTAGAGCCATCTGGAAACTATAGATGCGGGCAAGGCCGAAGTCAGCGAGTTTTATTTGTCCGCTGCTGGTCACCAGAATGTTCTGTGGTTTTAGATCGCGATGCACTACTCGGTGTGAATGAAGAAAGTCCAGACCTCGGAGAAGCTGAAACATCATATCCTATTAAAATTAAAAAAAGAAAATCAATAAACACTCAAAAAGGAAGTTGAGCATTTGCTATGCTGGCCACCAAATCCTTAGCATTTTGTGGTTGCTTGGCATACAGCACGCATTTGATAGGTATTGGCTGAATGAGTGAATCTGTCTCCCTTCCTGCCTTTCCACTCCCACACTTTCAAGAACACTGCAAAAAATTTCACTCTCAACCTGTATTTTACTAATGAAAATACAATTTTAAAATAGTTTTTGATGGAATGGGAAATGTTCTGGAAGGATATCTGCCAAACTGGTTTCAGTGGCTCTTGCTGGGGAGTGGGAGGAGGAGGTTGTGAAGGGACACTTTTTGCTTCTCTATTGTTTAATGTGTCATTTCAACAATTAAAATCCAGTGAATAATAATGTTATTAATGGTGATTATTATTTTATAGCACTTAGTACTAAACACTCACTACGTATCAAGCACTATTCTAAGCTTTGTTCTCTTAGTAAATAATTTAATTCACACCACAACATTTAGGTAAATAATATCATTACACCATTTTACAGGTCAAGAAACTGATACACAGATGTAGGCTACTAATTAGCCCAAAGTCATACTAGCAAGAGAGTGCTGATTAACTGTTTTTTTTGTTTTGTTTTGTTTTGTTTTGTTTTAGACAGGATCTTGCTCTGTTGCCCAGGCTGGAGTGTAGTTGCAGCCTTGACTTCCTGGGATCAAGATATCCTCCTGCCTTAGCCTCCCAAGTAGCTGGGACCACAGGTGCGCACCACCATGCTACACTAATTTTTTTAGTTTTTGTAGAGATAGGGTCTCACTATGTTGCCCAGGCTGGTCTCAAACTCCTGGGCTCAAGCTATTCTCTTGCCTCAGCTTCCCAAAGTGCTGGGATTACAGGCGTGAGCCACCAGGCCCAGTCTTTATCAACTCTTTTAGAGTATTAACAGAGTCTTGATTTCAACTAGGGTCTGGAAAATCTCGATTCAAAGCTTCAGTGTATTCCTTTATCAAATCAATGAACAAATGAATATGTATAATAAGGCAAGCCATTTAACCTCCTAAGTCTTAGTTTCCCTGTCTGTAAATGGGAAAGTAACAAAACCCACTTTATCACAGGATCATTGTAAAGCACTTAGCACCATAGTTAATATTCAGTAAATGGCAGCTCTTATTACTGTTATTATTAACCAGTATGGAGGGGGGATCATTCAGGATATAAACCAATATCAGATCTTTTTCTAATTTTAGTACCAATACAAACGTATACAAGATTTAATACTCAGGAAGTAAGACATTGGCCATGATGTCATAATCCTCTGAAATTTGTGGTAATTAAGAGTGACCTACTCCCCGGATCCAAATATTATGAGAATGGTGTATACCAGGGAGGATGGAGCTGTTCTGTTGATACAAGGGTTTGAAAAATGACTGGGCACCATCATGGATTTCAGAGCTGCAAGCAGCTGAGGATACACTTATCATTGGCCGGACCACTGAATCCTCTCATGGAGAACGGTATATTTGGTTACTGGTTTATGGTTTTGGTTCTTCCTTTAGAGTTGGGAGTTCTGTCTTTATATTCTAGCTTATTCAAAACCAAAGCCTTAGTTTTTCCTTTTATAAAGTGGAGAAAGTAGCGATTACTTTTCCTACTATGAGGGGGGCTAAATGAAGTAATGTATGCCAAGTGCTTGTGCAGTTTCTGGCATATGGTAAGCATTTGACAAACAGTAATTATTAGGACGATTATTGCCAAGATAAGTGTCCTGATTTCTGGGAGAGACAGATTCTCAAACAACTAAAAGAAAACATGACCACTGCTACAAGGTCAGTGTGAACAAAGCACTTAGAGGAGGTATGCAGTGACCTAGAATCATTTTTGAGATCCCCCTGAGTGAATATTCTGAACTGGCAGGGGTTACCTTCTAAGCTTCCCAAAACCCTGGAGAAGACTGCACTGGGGAGGGAAAACCCTTCAAGACTTGAGAAACACTGCAGGTCCAATAAGTTGCAATGAATAAACGGGAGTGTGAAAATGTAGCACAAAATGTTCAAGGAACATTTTGGCAAATAAGTCTTTATTGGAAACACATGCACACAACTTGTAAGCACTGAATTTTAAAAAGCACGACTAACCTAAAGTAATGTCATGTTGGCTCATCATCTTTAGCCTCTATATAGTTAAGTGTCACTCATTTAAAACAGTATAAAGAATAAATCTGTTTGGTTCATGCTGCAGTGTTCAAACAACTTTAGCAGCCAATTAGCAGTACACAAATTTAAAAACATGTACATTGCTTTTATTTGTGTTACAGCACATACTATATTTTTCTTAATTATAAAATTGCTAAGATGTATAGATGCATGCTTAATGCAGAAACTAATAAAATGTTTTGAAAATCCAGAGAACAAGAAAAATCACTAAAAATTTCCACTACTTGGAGAACAGACAACACTTCACTGTTAGTATCACTTTTTTTGTGTCTTTTTAGTCTGTCTTTTAAAAATTACATATTTTATTATATTTGGATGTATAAGTATATTTAAGTAAAAATGGTTATTATTGTGTACACATTATTTTGTGGCTCTTTTAAAAACATGTAACAATTCATTATCAATATTATGCCACTTTAATAAAATTGTGCAATATAACTTTTTTTTTTTTTTTGAGACAGAGTCTTGCTCTGTTGCCCAGGCTGGAGTGTAGTGGCTGGATCTCAGCTCGCTGCAAGCTCTGCCTCCCGGGTTTACGCCATTCTCCTGCCTCAGCCTCCTGAGTAGCTGGGACTACAGGCACCCGCCACCTCACCTGGCTAGTTTTTTTTGTATTTTTTAGTAGAGACGGGGTTTCACCGTCTTAGCCAGGATGGTCTCGATCCCCTGACCTCGTGATCCGCCTGTCTTGGCCTCCCAAAGTGCTGGGATTACAGGCTTGAGCCATCGTGCCCGGCCATGACTTTTTTGTATACAATGAGATTTTTAATAGCCACATTGTTTTTCTCCCTGGGATATGCCATAATTATTATTAGTTTTAGTTGTGTTACTTTGGCACTTGTACTATAGGTCTAGTTCTCCTTTCTTTAAAGGTAGAGTAGATTAAAAGAGCTTGCTAATGTCATACCAAAGCATGGGTTAGGCAGTATGAATCCACGTGACTGCGCTAACATTGATTCCATGTGCATGATGCCTATAGATGTAAGTTGGTTCTACATAAGAATGACCATTCTTTAGATTTTATTAGGCTACTTAATTTTTTTTTGTTGTTTAGCAAATGGTTTTTCTTTTAAATCTCCAATATCAAGACAGAACTGAAATTCTGAACCAATGAACACTGAATTAATGACTTAAAAAACAAAATCTGCCAAACATCTCATGACCTTCAGTAATTCAGTCATGAGTTAGGTTGTTGGGCATTATGAACCTGTAATAAGCATGACTGGGGAACCCCTCTCAGTCTTTAGCCATCCTTTATTGCAATACCTAATTTCAAAGGCGAAATACATTCAGCTACGTCAGGAACTCTGGTCCCAAATAATCATAAGATATAGTACCAATTCCAGAGGATGATATAAATAAACAAATTACAACATTAAATGAGGTAAGGAAAAACACCTTTCCTACAGAATCACAAGAAGTGTTTTGATCCAAGACATTTCAAAGGATTCTCTACTTAAGCTTATTATCTGTTTTATCTCAATTTATAGTATCGTGAGACATACTCTTAAATGAGCTCCTCAAGATTTTAATCTAAATTATTCTGTCCCATATATGACTCAAATATTTCACAGTAACCCTAGTGATGCAATGCAATGAAACTACAGATACCACCAATTAAGGCTCTTCCAGTTAAACGCAGGTTTAAAAGTTTCCCTTTTTATGTTATACGTCACAGTCTGGTATAAAAGGTTTGAACATTTAGTCATACCTATGATAAACAGTCACTTGGGACCCTCACTCTATCTTTTGAAAACATGGGACTTGCAAGCATGTTTCAACAGGACACCATTGTGGAATGAAGTCTGGCTCTGAGAGATCTTAGGTGGGGCTTTATCTTGGCAATGCCCCTAAAAAGACTCTGGACCTTTCTGAATACAAGACATCCTTGAAGTCTTGTAATTGTTTCTCTCAGGTGTTCTAGAGCTCTAATCCTCTTATTTAAAATCAAGACAAACAAGCAAACTAAAAAACTACTTCAGGCTTTTCTAATGGGAAAGGTTGATCATGGGGCCTTCTTTTCTTTTTCTTTTCTTTTTAGAGATGGGGTCTCACTCTGCCACCCAGGCTGGAGTGCAGTGGTGCCATCATAGCTCACTGAAACCTCGAATTCCTACGTTCAAACAATACTCCCGAGTAGCTGGGACTACAGGTGTGTGTTACCATGCCTGGTCACTTTTTAAACTTTTGTAGAGACAGGGTCTTGCTATGTTGCCCAGCCTGGTCTTGAATTCCTGGCCTTAAGCCATCAATCCTTCCGCCTTGGCCTCCCAAAGTGCTGCAAATACAGCTGTGAGCCACTGCACCTGGCCTGGGCCTTATTTTCTCATCACAAAAAAGCATGGTTAGTTCTAAAATACACTAAAAACACCCAAATCATATCATAAAATAAGTCACAGAATGACAACTTTAAATAGACAATTCTGGATATAGGGATATATCTAGTGATATATTCACATCCTCAAAGTTTTAGCACCAAAAATGTACATCAATAGTTTATTTATTTAAAAATTAAAAACAGGACATATCCAATTTGGTAGGCAAAGGTAATCTATTTTTCTCCTTATACTCTGTAAACCTCAGTCTTTTCAAATTTGTTATTCAAGTTTTCACAGAAATCTCTCCATAGTGGTTTGTCTGTTTCCTATGAAGGGTGTTAGAGGAGGCCACAGCCTAAAATATATCACATATAACAAAGGTTTTTAAACACTAAACCAATAAGAACATGTTGAATTAAGGTGAGCGTTACAACAGAGGGAAAGGTCACCTGAGCCTGCATATAACTTCTTCTTTCACATGTCTCCCCATGTTCCCCTCTCTTCAGTCCCTGACAGCCACCATTCTATTTTCTGTTTCTATGAATCTGACAACTCTATATACCTCATACATGTGGAATCACACTGGATTTGTGTTTTTGTGAGTGTCTCGCCTCGGTTACCATAGTGCCTTCAAGGTTCATTCGTGTTGTGGTGTGTGTCATAATTTCCTTCCTCTTTAAGGCTAAATAATATTCCATTGTATGTATATATGACATTTTGCTTATCTGGTCTTCCATGGATGGGCACCTCAGTAGTTTCCACTTTTTGGCTGCTGTGAATATTGCTGCTATGAACATGGGTATAGAATGATCTCTTTGTGACTCCGCTTTCAATTTTTTTGGATATCTACTCAGAAGTGGAATTGCTGGATCTATTCCCAGCATATTTTAAAACCATAGTTCTCCCATAAAATGTGGTATAATATTGCTGCCTAAGCAATGAAATAGTGACTGACAGCATCGTGTTAAGGTCCTGGAGGGTTAGCCAAGTGGCTTCATTCACTCCTTGGAGGTTCCACACACTTTTGTCTGCATTTCAGGAGAATCCACACTGTAGGTCCCCACATCAAGCTTGCTGTATGTACACAGCTTCTACTCTATTTCAAAACTCCTGTCAAGTTTTCATTGGTCAATTCTCAATGAGCAATGAACAATGAGCTTCAAAGGTTGTTTATAAACAGGTCTCCCCTACTTCTCACTGTGGTCCTCAGGAGGACCCAAAGAATGCTTCATCCAAAATCACAAAGAACAAGACAAATTCTGAGAAAGCAAGAGGAAGGTTCAAGAGAATTCCTTAAAACTTTCAGATCACCTGGAAAGTTGTAATGGGTGAATTCAAAGCAAGCCATTAACTGGCAAGCTAAAAGAGTCACACATGAGCTTTGTTCCACAGCAGAACATAGTCCAGAAGTGCCATAGTGCCCATCTCTTTGCCACTGTGCATGATGAGTTAGGCACACATCACCTCGAGGCCCCTCAGGAGAAACAACGGCATGGGCCCTAAATGGAAACATTGGCTTCTAATTTTTACCACTTCTACGCAGGTGGATAAAAGTGTAATAAAGTGGCATTGCATGTAAATTTTAATAATCAAATATGTATTCTGAAATGAGAACTAACAGAACCCATTTTTTATTCATTCCTGGAAGTGATGATAATGCTGAAAAGGTAAAGAATCAGTCTCAACTAACTGGAAATTAAAAAAAAAAGGTAATAAGTCATTTCCACCAAGCCTGAAAACGTTGGTGTTTGAGGAACAATGTAATGACTTAAATGAACAATATGAAAGAATAAATCATTACCTCATCATAATGGCTATTATTAACCCACTGTGGAAAATCATCAGGAACTGAAACTACAAATATGCAATGCTAAACATAATTTCTTCAGAGCAGGAGATAAAAATCAGCACTGGGTAAAGGAGTAAGAAAACATGAAGCCCAAGTGCCTGGGTTGTTGGGTAATGACCCAAGTGGCTATCATTCTATACACATTGTTTTGTGAGGCTTTAAAAAACATCTTACAATGTGCTGTGAATATTTCCCCATTTCAACACATACTTTTCTATAATGAATTTTAGGCCAGGTGTGGTGACCCACACCTATAATCCTAGCACTTTGGGTGGCTGAGGTGGGAGGATCACTCGAGCCCAGGAGTTTGAGACCAGCCTGGGCAACATAGGGAGATCCTGTCTCTACAAATAACAAAAAATTAGTTGGGCATGGTGGCTCACGCCTGTCGCCCGCCTACTAGGGAGGCCTAGGTGGGAAGATCACTTGAGCCTGGGAGCTCAGGGCTGCAGTGAGCTGTGATTGCACCACTGCACCCCAGCCTGGGCGACAGCTCTCAAAAAAAGATGAAGAAATTTTAATAGCTTTCTAATGGCTGCAGTTGGACAAAATACCTTCTTATCTTTCTACATTCTTCCTCTCAATTCCCTCTTTTGAGAATTTTCCCCTCACTCTGTATTTCCTTCCTCTTCAAATGAGGTAATGCTTAGAGAAGCTGGTTTTCCACAAGAGTAGAACAGATAATTATTTGTGTGATATAGAAGACACGTTGGTTGTCAGCCATGAAGACCTGACCTGGTCCAGGCCAATGAAGGCAATCACATTTCCTTTTGCTAGGAATTGATCCAGGGATAAACATGACACCCAGTCCTCTATGGGCAAATTGGCTAGACAGTGAAAAGTAGAATGCTCTCTGCTGTATTTCCTCATCTCCCATTACTAACCCACGTCTTATGCTGAATGCTACCGCTTTGGAGGGTCAACTTGCAGCTGTAGCAACCATCTTGAAACATCATCTGTACACATAAAAGGCCAGAGTGTAAACAGGGAAAGAGTCTGGGTCTTTGATGACATCAATGAATAGCTGCATCAACTTTAGGGCTGCCTGCCTCCAGCCTTGTAGTTATGGATATAATAATGCCTTTATCTGGATCCGCTTTTCATTGAGTGTTCTGTAATTTGCAGCTGAAAATTATTCTAACAAATCTAACTTAATTAAAACTATATTAATTTAAATATGCTATGAACATTATCTTTCATTTACAGCCACCATGATTCACCCCAGGGTGAGGTACAGACCCAGTGGGGCCTGTACCAACATTCCTTTCTTATTGGCAATTATCTCTTTCAGGTGGTTATCCTTTTCTCTTTGAGGTGTGTACCTCCTTCCATTAATGTTTACAATATCGCCTTCGCCATCACTATTATTTACTGTCAACTCTCTATGTTCCTCAGGGACTATGGCTCATCCTGTCTACCCCACGTTCAACTCTTCCTGCAGGACTCCAACATCCCTAGGATGCCCAGCTAATAGTAGCTTCAGAACTTTGACTTCTTTAACCTCATCCCATTTTTGCCATCTACATTATGCTCATGCAAATGGCTAGTCTCTGTTTTATAAATGGAATGCAAATGCATACAATTTTGTAGCTGTCTTTTTCACATCACACTGTATACTGAACTCATGTGCATGTAGATCTATTGGCAATATAAATCTACAGCTTAAGTTTTAATGGTTCTATATTATTCTATTTTTATTTATATTCTATGATTAGCAAAAGGGTTTAAGCAGTCATTAAATTACCCACCAATTTGAAATGCCACTATTTCTCATGTTCTAAATTACTTGAAGTTATTTTCTGGACCTTTGTTCTTTTGTCTCTGGCTCTGTTTAGAGTACCTCTCTCCTTTAATTATTAAATGCTTAAATTTTAATACCTGCAAGGAAAGTTTTCTCTCTTCACTCATTTTAAAACATTCCTGAATATTTTTTGAAAACAAAAATGTGTATTTATTTATTTTTAGAGGCTGGTCTCACTATGTTACCCAGGTTGGCCTCAAATTCCTGGCCTCAAGTTATTTTCTCACCTCAGCCTGCCAAGTAGCTAGGACTACAGGTGTGCACCATCGTGCCTGGCTTTTCTGGATATTCTTATATGTTATGATTATGGACTGACTTTAGAATCATTTTATTGAGTGCCCACACCTTCCAAAAATCCTTTTAGTATTTTCAATGATTTTTAAAAATTGATAAATTGATTTGGGGATAACAGATACCTTTACAATACTGAGTCTTTCCTTTCTTTCATTTACTCAAGTCTTGTTCTGGGCTCCTCAGTAAAGTCGTGTCTTTTTAAATACAATTCCTACACCTCTGAGGCTCCCACTGTAGCGGGTCTGGTCCATCTTCTCCTTCCTCACATGTACCATCACCTAGCCTTTCCCCACTGATCTCAGTCCTCAAATCCATCTTGTACTCTCTGTCTAGACTGAACCCTTAGAAGCGTAAACCTGATCCTATCAGATCATTCTCCTGCTTCAGCCCCTTCAGCCAAAGCCTCCGGCCCTGCCTGCTGGTACTCTGTGGATTCCTGCCATCTCTACTCATTTACCATCCCATGGCCCCATCTCCCGGGAGGGTCCTGCTTAAATCGCTCTTCCTTAGATTTATTGGCCTCCCACCACATTATATTAATGGGTGTCAATAAATGCTCAATGAGTTTTCATAAAGAAGTGAGGGCCCAAACAAAACTAAAAATGACCATGAAATCTATAAAGGCCATTAGCTTAAAAAGAACTCACTGACTCCCCTTAGGAGGAATGCGATAAAACTCCAGGGGAATCAGAAAGAGCAGGTTTGGATTACAGGATAGGGACAAAAGAGGCATGGCATATAAATCAGTATTCGTACCTATTAGCCATTAAAACATGTTCATATGTGTTGAGACTTTTGGCTCATTATTTTAGAAATATAAGACTCCCATGCCTATAACGAACACTGACGTATGGAACAAAAACAATGAAGGATGTTTCCTATCTTACCATTTCTTTCAGAAGCAACTTGCCCAGGGGTCAAAAGACATGGATTTCAGCACACTGCTCCACAGCTCGGGGTAGGACTAGTTTAAGTACCTTATCCTTTCCCATCCCTAAGAGAAGTATTCCATGGATCAAATCACTTTGCCTGAGTCTTCACTTGGATGCAGAATTGGACTATTGGCCAAATCCCCTAATAATACTTTAATTTCGTATCATATCATCATATCAGAATTTCTCAAAGTATGGTCTCTTACTCCAATGTTACTAAGTTCCATTCAACTCAGTCACTAGTCAATTGATTAAGCAAGTTCCACCTTCCTTCTTTCTTATTTTTTTTTTTGTAATAGTACAGATTTTTTATTTCATTTTTTACTTTTGTCAACTTTTATTTTAGAATTGGAGGTATATGTGCAGGTTTGTTACAAAGGTGTACTACATACCTTTGTATGTCTGAGGGTGTAAATGATTCCATCACCCAGGTAGTGAGCATGGTATCCAATAGGTAGTTTTTTTTAGCTCTTCCCCCCTCCTCTAGTAGTCCCCAGTGTCTATGAAGTTCCAACTTTTTGGAGCCTCAGTTTTTCATTTATAAAAATCAGGATAAATCCTGCCCTGCCTCTGTCATAGAACTGTGGAGAGAACCTAGACATTTGATTATTTTATATTACATATTTGATTTGTTTTTTAAACTGCCAAGTGCTATTCAGCTAGACTGCTAATTCCTTGAGGAACAGGAATGCAATGCATCTTTATATTCTTCACAGAATCCAACAAGGCGTGTTATACACAGAAATCTTTTGGTTTTACTTGATCGGATGAATCACACAATAGTTTAGAGATATGCATTAAGATGAATTATAGTGACCTTTGCTCTTGGCTTTGTGTACAGGAGTTATAGAACATTCTCACTGATTAAACTGATTCCTGAGTCTTCCTTTAGCAAAAAGGCCATAATCCTGCATTGTGGTTTATTGGTTATTCACTAAGAATTTATTGACTGCTTGCCAAGTGGAGGCATAAAAGTACAAAAAAAGTTTCTTTTGGGTATGTATAAACCTAAGTGAGTCACTTATACATGAGATGTAAATTTCCATTTTTGAAGGCAGTGTGATTTAAAAGAAAGAGCACTGGGTTTTGAGCTAAAAGCTTTGGATCCAAATTTGTACTTGCAAGTTAGATAATCTAAGACAAGTCACTTGCAACTTTTGTGGGCCTTGCTTTCCACATCTATTTTTGAGAAAATGATCTCACAAAAAGATTTAAACAAGATATCATATTATAGATTATGTAATATATATTTATATATAATTATGTTATTATGGTTATATATATGACATAGGGTATTATGCTTAAGAACTTTATTTATTATAAAGTTCATACACATAATAAATTGCTACCACTTATTCAAAAGAACTAT
The DNA here is from genome assembly GCF_043159975.1 of Macaca nemestrina. Taxonomy (NCBI): domain Eukaryota; kingdom Metazoa; phylum Chordata; class Mammalia; order Primates; family Cercopithecidae; genus Macaca; species Macaca nemestrina. The sequence goes on from NC_092128.1 coordinate 72,309,692, forward strand.
GAAGCCCCTACTATCTGTAAGGCATTGTGTCAGGTGATGTTACAGAGAAACACCTGAATAGAGTGTCCTAAGGAGCTCTTACTTTAGCAGGGAGAAAAGAATATGTACCTACATACTTCATGTCAGTATGTGCCAACAACCACAAATGGCACAAGAGCGCTAGGCACTGAGTAAGCACCAAGGAGGGAGCAGCATCTAAGCCAATCTGGGAAGAAGGCTGGTATTAGGTTTGGTGTGGGGAAGCATCTGTCATGGAAGATACTAGTAGAGGAGGAAGTGCTTACATGTTTGTACACCAGCTATAGCTCCAGCAGGCAGAGTCCTAAAGAGGGCACACTGCTAAATGGGGCCACACTGCAAAGGGATTTATTGCTGGGTGGACACAGGGAGTCTATATAGTGTTTGATCTTATATTCAGTGGGTAAGTAGTAAAAATGTGTAAAACAACGGCATGTTATTATTGACATTTTAGCATATATAATGGATGGCAGGTGGTGTAAGGAGGCTATGATACTATTCTGAACATACGATAGAGAAGGTTTAAACTAGAATATTGAAACAAAAAGCAAGGGGAAAGGCAATATTTGTTTTCACAGTTCAATTTTAATGGCCCATCTTTGGAGAGCTCCGCTACATTTCCAGGTTGCACACTGTGTGATCTTGGGCCTGTTATTTAATCTTCGCTCCGCTAGCATCTAACCTTGGTTTCTTCATCTGTAAAATAGGGACAACACTTTCTTGTAGGGTGGCTGCAAGAACTAAAAGTAATGTGTAAACCTCCCAGTTTGGGTAATGGGTTCAGCACTGGTGCCACAAAATGAAGATGAGGCTCTGGTAATACTATAAGTTCAGATCCACTGAGTTTTCCCCAGTTAGTATGTGGATAGCTTTCTATCTTCCCTAACACTCTATTAAGATCAACAAACACGACTTATAATACAATCCTTAAAATATCTATTGTTTCAATTAAATCAAATGTTATGTGGTGTGTTCTTAATTTTGAAAGTCTAGGTCCTTAGAAATCATCTGTTATTATTCATTGAATGTATTACATGTTTCTTTTGGTAAATGATCCAACTTGCTAAAATGGTTTTAAGTTGCTTTTTCCCTATACCTGGACAGATTTTTCTGTAAGCCCCTCTGAATACTGAGATTTCCTGAAACTGCCTTGAGTGCTTTTATAGGATAATAACCATATACTATAAGCATGAAATATACCATTTTACTTAATCAACATATATATTCTGAAGCTACTACCAAATAGGGAAAATCATTGCAAACGAACTTTCTTACATAGTTAACTCTAGCTGCTTTCTCAGCTTAACAAATAAGAACTAGAGTTTGTGACATTATTTCCTTATGTTATCCATTAATGCTGAACTGTGTGCATTCCAATACAGAGAGGGGGAGAGGAGCAAACAAGGACTCTGAAAAGAACACTTAGCTTCATTTGGTCAAAAAATGGTCTTTACAAGGGTTTTTATTATGGGTCATAAAACACTGCTTACCACAATGTACCTCCTTGAAAAAGAAAAGAAACCCTTGCAGTGGTGAGAAACTGAAAACAACACACTGAGAATCCTCATGCCTCCTTCCCATAAACACATCTGTGCATATTATCTGTTTTGGGTAGAGCTGCATGCACAGCTGCTTATGGGGACTCCATAGAGGTGGGACTTCAACATTTTCTATTTTGTGTTGTTGCAACGACTGACTTTTTAAACTGAAGTCAGTTATGATAGAGGTAGCCAATGTATCTCCAGTGCGGGGGGACCATGTACTCCTCACTAACAACTTCTTCAATCTGCTGAAGGAAGAGGCTCTGGGTGGTCACAACTAGTTAGGAAAAGCATGGAGGCCCAGAGGAAGGGGGATCTTCAGGCAAAATGGAACTGAAGAGCTACCCACCAAGGCAAAACTGAGAACTGGGTTAACGATCTAATGACTCTTACAAAGAAGAATGTATCCAGCTAATGTTAAAATTGGTATCACAGGCCAGCACAGTGGCTCACGCCTGTAATTCCAGCACTTTGGGAGGCCGTGGCGGGCAGATCATCTGAGGTCAGGAGTTTGAGACTAGCCTGACCAACATGGTAAAAGCCTGTCTCTACTAAAAATACAAAATTAGCTGGGCGTCGTGGTATATACCTGCAATCCCAGCTACTCGGGAGGCTGAGGCAGGAGAATCACTTGAACCCGGGAGGTGGAGGTTGCAGTGAGCCAAGACCGTGCCACTGCACTCCAGCCTGGGCAACAGGGGCAAAACTCCATCTCAAAAAAAAAAAAATTGGTATCACAATAGGAATTGCCCAGGGAAATGTGGGCATCCCTATAGATAGGAAACTCTTAGTCTTCAGCATAATAGAGTACAGGTATCCAAGTACTGGTACATTTATGCATTCAGTGCTATCTGGTTTAGGGATACCCCTGTCTAAAATGCAGGGTTCTGTAACTTCTTGAACTAGTTGTTTTCTTAAACATGCGCCTCTTGCCTTCAAACTTTTCCTGGCCCACCTAAAACCCCCAGTCAGCTTTTGGTATTATTCTTTTTCCAGGCACCAAAAATCGGCTTCCACTTTTTCTTATACTGGTCCTCTAAGGCCTCACCTCAGAACAACTTGCACATCTCTACAATTAAAACTGCTGAGAGAAAATGTTCACAACAAGTCTGAAGTGGTTACATATCATGGTCTCTAACTTTATCTGGGCTTTCGGTACTGCCTTCTCTGGGTCTCTGGTAAGCTCCCTTTGCTGTTGTCTCTAATGGCTACCCAAAACATTCACCATTTGTTCATGTTTCCATAATTACCTTTGCAATTACACTTCTCAAGAGTATCTTAAATTTTAAATTCTGCCTCCACCCCTCACCTCCCATTCATTCGTGGCTTCAACATTTAGGCACATTCTGAGGCATCCCAAGTCATAAGGCAGCTGGGGCTGCTCTCCCAAGCTCCAGATGTGCAAACTTCTGCATGTGCAAATGTACACATGCTTCCTGCTATGTTTTTAGACTCGTGCCTGGTAACTGTAATCTCTATCTGTTCCAAAACAACAATACAGTTTCTTTACTCCCATCAAAACCTATCCTTCCATCTGTATTTCTTATTTGGTATAATGGTACCACCATCCACCCAAATGATCAATTCAGAAATCTGACAGACATTTTAGATTCTTTCTCTCCTCCCAAACACATACCTAACGAGTCACCAAGTCATGGTAATTATAGTTCCTACGTTACCTTTCAAATAAGCCCTTCTCTCCCATCTGCATGGCTCTTGTCAAGTAGTCAGTATCTCCTGCCTGGATTACTACAATGGTGTTCCGACACAAAGAACTCCTGTCTTTAGATTTCTGCATCTTTAATCTTTTCTCCACAGCACTAAGTGGTATTTATTTTGTTTTGGTTTTTGAGACAGGATCTCACTCTGTTGCCCAGGCTGGATGGAGTGCAGTGGTGAAGCTCACTGCAGCTTCAAACTCCTGGGCACAAGCAATGCTCCTTCCTCAGCCTCCTGAGTAGCTGGGACTATAGGCACATGCCACTATGCTCAGCTAATGTTTTATTTTAATTTTTGTGGAGACAGAGTCTTGCTATGTTGCCCAGGCTGGTCTAAACACCTGGGCTCAAGTAACCCTCCTGTCTTGGCCTCCCAAAGCACTGGGATTACAGGTGTGAACCACCATGCGTAGCCCTAAGTGATATTCCTAAAAGGTAAATCCGAGTCATGCAGAAGTCCCCCACTGTTCACTGTAAGTAAAAGGTAAAACTTAGATTGTTACCTAAAGCACTTTAATGTCTGCTTCCTAAAGACCTCTGGATTAATTTCCAGCTGTTCCTACATCCCCGTTACTATGCTCTGAGGGTGACATGCTCTATTATATCTTTGTTCTGTTGCAATGCTATTCCCTTTTCCTGGAATGCTTGCTCCATTGTCCTGTCCCCCGATACACAAACATCTTCCAATATACACATCTTGTCTGTCTGGCTCCTTGCAACCCGTCTTTCAAGGCTTACTTTAAGTAACTTTTGGCCACGTCCTGGGCAATTCTTCTTACAGGCACAGGTTATGTGCCCCCCTCATATAATCCCACAATGCTCTGAGCATAGTTCTGGCACAGAACTTATTCCATTTTACTGTAACTGTAATGTCGCCCTCCCTAGATTACAGCCTCTTGATGCTAAGACAGTAACTGGAAATGGGGGTGAGATGAGAAAAATAAAGGAGCATCCTAGGCATTTCACATACATTATTTGTTTCCCAGTTACTCTGCATATATTATTTCATTTATTTTTCTCAGCAACTCCTTGAATAAATTCACTTTCATTCACTCATTCTACATTTGTATCATGAACCAACTTGTGTGGCAGGCTGGAGAACAAGGATGCCTGGTCTCATGGAGCAAACAGTGAAGGCGGGAAGCTGACTTTGAGAAGCCAGAAAGGTGCCCAGCACACACAAGGTCCATTCCATCAGAAGCCTAAGCTCCTCCTCACCTTGTGCCAGGTACACCTGGCCCCTCGGCAGCTACTCAAGTCTCCGGCCTCAGGCACTAAGTATGAAAGGAATGACCAAATGCTGCTTTAAAAATATGCTACAACCTAGTAATTCCACTTCTAGGAATTCAGTCTATACAACCAACAAGTTTACAATGAGTCAATACAAAGACGTTCAGTGCTATTTTGTTCGAAAGATTAAAAAAAAGAAGCCAGCTAAAATATCCACCAATAGAAGAATAGTTAAATAAACGATGATGTGTCTCTCTGTATAATATCAAGCAGCAATTAGAAAGAACATGGGTAATTCTAACATGTAAACTAGATAAATTGACAGAGAAAGGAGTAAGGCTTAGAGTGATATATACAGCTTGATTCTATTTTGACAAAACAAGAGATATATGTACATGTTTATGTATGTGTGCTACGTTTGCATTAGGCTGGCCAGATAAAACATAGGACACTAAGGTAAATTTGCATTTCTGATAAGCAACAAATACTTTTTTAGTTTAAGTGTGTCCCATGCAATATGTGGGACATATTTAAATAAAAAATCATTTGTTGTTTCTTCGAAATTCAAATTTAACTGAATGTCCTTATTTTATTTGCTAAATCTGGGAACTTTAGTCTGAATATATATAAAAATGTTTGGAAAGGGATATAGCTACAGTTAAAGATTGTTACCTCTGTCAGGTGTTGAAAATGGTAGGATTATGGGTGATTTTTACTTTTTGGATTCTCCTGAATTTACCAGTTAAAATTATACATATATATAAATGTTTCTTTTAATCAACCCTACTTTTTAATTTAGTAGCCAGCAGTCTTTAGAAAATAAAAAATGTAGTAAGTCTCTGGTAAAATTTGTGAAATAAATCCTCTAAGGGCCATTTAAAAAATATTCCACAGAAGCAGACGGCATAGCACTTCAGAGTTTTCTAAGTAATGGCACATAATTTTCTAAATTACAGTTAAACAGTAATGTTTTATGTCCTCAACAGACTATAGCTACTTGAAGATAGTAAGTACAAGTTATTCAGGTTTTTTTGTTTAGTTTTTCTTAACTGCCACTTTCTGACACATTCTAGGGAAGAACAGGTGCTCAATAAGTTTTATGCTTTTAATATTTAAAGCATAAAATTATTGGAAAAGTAAAAGCTAGAAGTGGTGCTGACAGGCAATAAAATGAACCATTTTAGAGACAAACAATGGTACAAATAAGCACTGGGTTGTTTTTAAGATTTACTCAGTTTGTTGGAAATATTTTAGAATGAAAACTAAATCAATAATGTCCTCTCAGAACAACTCGAACTTTTTTTAGGTTGAGAGTGAAAAGCTTAATCAAAAGTTTAAAGGCAAAATAACCAAGGTAAATACCCTAGGTAAGAAGTTTCTTTTGAAACAGAACTTGTACTTTCTTTCCTTGAATATTTGCAATCTCTGCTTCTGTTCTTCCATTATGTTTGTCAGAATTAGCACACAGCACCTTTCAAAAATGTTTTCTGAAGGTTTTTATCTGCTAAGGCTGTAAGCAGGCAACCTTTTAGCACAGATTTTGGGGCATCTCAGAGTGTCAGACATGACACTTGCTGGTTTGCCAAGACGTATCAGGCTCACCAATGCTATCTGGTGTTTCTTTAACACTTGTATTTGAATGTAGTTTGTTTTTATTTTGTACTTTAACTGTATATCTAAGAGGAACACAGTGTTTACACTCATCCCAACATACACATACACACACAACTTCTACACACAGAGTAAGACTCTTCATTCACCAAGTAGCACAATGGTAAGCTAAATGAATTGTTTTTCTTCTTTAAAGTTTGTAAACTCTTTTTTTCTGAATTTGCCAGTTAAAATTTTATATGTATAAAATACATATATATACACACCCACCCACCCACACCCCTTTTGTACTTTTTAGGAAGATAAAATGCATGCTGCAAATTGAAAGTGTTTAACATTTAAAAGCTTAGCTATGAGGCTTCATTATCTATAACATATATTTAGTTTGCAGTTAAAAATATTTTACTGGAGACTTAAAATGTCCAAGTATGGGATGTTTGAGTTCCATATTATGAATTGCCAAAATAGGCTAAAAGGCAGTAGGGAAACATTTTGTCTCTCTATGCTTTTTTAAGTGCTCAGATAGAAAAGAGGTCCAAAGATAAGCCTTAGTTTGCTGCTCTATCTAGGTGAAGAGAGAGGGAAAGGATCCCATTCAAATCCCCACATCCTGGGAGATTTTTGCACTGCATGTATCTGACAAAGGACTTATACTCACAATATATAAAGAACTCCTGCAACTCTGAGTTTGGTTTGAGATCAGCCTGGCCAACATGGTGAAACCCCATCTCTACCAAAAATACAAAAATTAGCTGGGCATGGTGGCAGGTGCCTGTAATCTCAGCCACTCAAGAGGCTGAGGCAGGAGAATTGCTTGAACCAGAGGGGCAGAGGTTGCCATAAGCTGGGATCGCGCCATTGCACTTCAGCCTGGGTGACAAGAGCGAAATTCTGTCTTAAAAACAAAAAAACAAAAAAACAGAACTCCAGCAACTCAATTAGAAAAAAAGACACACAATCCAACATTTAAAAATGGGTTAAAGATGTGAACAGGCACTTCACAAAAGAGGAAACCCAAAGTTCAGTAGCTTGTAAAAAGGTTAACCTCATTAATCATCAGTGAATTGAAAATTAAAAGCACAATATAGATACCATTACAGAGGTTTAAACTGACTATATCAAGAGTTGACAAAGATGTAGAGCAGTCACATACACTGATGGTGAAACACAAATGATCTATCCACTTGGGAAACATTTTGGCAGCGAGAGGAACAAAAATTCATCTCACGGATAAGATGCTCATTAAAAGAAGCTATACACAAAAAGCACATACTTTTTATATGAAATAAGTCAGTGTAGTGATTACATCTGGGGGAGGGAGTTATAGACTGAGGAAGGCATGAGGAAGACTGGAATGTTCTGTATCTTAATCTGGATGGTTACACTAGTAAAACATCATCAAGCTGTATGCTTGAGATCAGTGCACTCACTTTATTCTACATCTCTTATTCTGCAACTAAAAAAAAATCCTTGTCTTTCCAATATTTGTCCAAATCTGGGAAGTTATTTCAGTACAGGTATGCTATTCAGGACCTCCCTGGCAGGCTCATCATTAGAAGTTTCATGGACTGGGACAGAGACTGTATTAGTCTGTTCTCACACTGCTAATAAGGACATACCAGACACTGGGTAACTTACAAAGAATAAGAGGTTTAATGGACTCACAGTTCCACATGGCTGGGGAGGACTCACAATCATGGCGGAAGGCAAAGGAGGGGCAAAGTCACATGTTACACGGCACCAGGGAAGAGAGAATGAGAGCCATGCAAAAGGGGTTTCCCCATATAAAATCATCAAATCTCGTGAGACGTATTCATTACCACTAGAACAGTATGGGGGAAACTGCCTCCATGATTCACTTAACTCCCAACGGGTCTTTCTCACAACACATGGGAATTATAGGAGCTACAATTCAAGAGGAGCTTTGGGTGGGGACACAGCCAAACCATCAGAGACCTCAGTTTTCCTTTGGGATCTGCTGCTGTTTCTTAGCAGTACTTTACCTAATTTCCACCTATATCAGTTTCCTCACTGGTAAATGGGAGGGCACCACGTTTCTCTCATACACTATTAATCAGGTAATACGCATATGTATAACTGCTTTGAAAAGTAAAACTATTATATGAATGTACATCTTATCATTTTACAGCATTTGGAAGAATCTAAATTTCTCCAAGTAATGTTAAATATTTAACATTTTTATCACTGCCAACTCCCTGGACAGTTCTCAATTTCTTGAGACACGAAGAGTGGGAAAGTTTGTAAGTAAGACAAAAAGTGTACGGTCCTCTTCCTTTCACTCTATAGTACACTGCAAGAGACTCAAGGTACAGGCTTTATGGTCCTAACTCTTACCTTTCTTGCCGGGCGACCTTGGGTAATTTTGTGTACTTTATTTTTAATTGACACATAACTATATATATATATTCATGGGGTGCAATGTGATGTTTTGATAAGTGTATAAATTGTGGAATGATTAAATCAAGCTAATTAACATGTCCATTTTACCAAATCTAAATCTTAATGTACTACTAAAAAAGACAAATGACTGCCAAACTATGACATGACACAATTTCTTATCATTTAGAAGTTTTAATTATATCCATTAAAAGGGCTCTCGCAGACTTCTTCATATTTGGATTTTATCGATATCATTCTCGAACATACATTAAAAATTAAATTTGGGCCGGGCGTGGTGGCTCACACCTGTAATCCCAGCACTTTGGGAGGCCGAGGTGGGCGGATCACAAGGTCAGGAGATCGAGACCATGGTGAAACCCCGTCTCTACTAAAAAAAAAAATAGAAAAAATTAGCCGGGCGCAGGGGCGGGCGCCTGTAGTCCCAGCTACTCGGGAGGCTGAGGCAGGAGAATGGCGTGAACCCGGGAGGCAGAGCTTGCAGTGAGCCGAGATTGCGCCACTGCACTCCAGCCTGGGCGACAGAGCGAGATTCCGTCTCAAAAAAAAAAAAAAAAAAAAAATTAAATTTGAAGTGAAATAATTTGATGAAGGTATTCCAAGAATTTCTTCACATTCAGAGTACTGCTCTTTCACATCCTTTTCTACTCAGAGTTGTTAGATGTCTGTGTTTTCCGCACAATTTTGTCTTCTGTCCCATGAAAGGCACTGATGACAGAGCAGCAGAACTCTACTATGACCTCTAGGATTTTCACGCATGCCATTGAGTAACTCTGCAAGTTTCAGGCATGTGTGCAGGCAATCACCACGGGATCCGGACTGATGCTTGTGAACAGTGACTTCCAAATGTGTTCTGTTTTCAAAGGCCCATGTGTGAAAAAAATGGGCACCTTAGAACTGATCAAATGTGGTACTTCACTCTTTGAACCTCTTTAATAAAATAATATTTATCTTCACAGGATATGATAAAGATTAAATTAGATAAGGTTGAGGGTAGAGTATTTGAGTATGAAAATAACTTTCCACGAAAAAATTTTAAATGTAGCCACTATTTCCAGGAACCTGTGTTGCTGATAAGTCTGCTGCTTTTTCACTTTGGGCCCCAAATCTGCTTCATACTATATTTATCCATCCAGCCATCCAATAAACACTGAATATACAGCAAAAGAATGAAAATTTAACTAGGTACTATCTATTTTTATTTGTCAAATCTGGCAAACTTATCACCTACTCTAATCTTAGTCTTTTCCAAAGAGGTAGTCCGTATTACCAGTTTGTTGTATATTCTTCCAGGTTTGGTTCTGTGAATTATATGAGATACATATGTACTTCAGATAAATGGAACCAACCAGACTGTACCTATAGTCTTAAAAATCGCTTTTCCCTCACTCAACACTGTGCCTTAAAGATAATTTCTTATAGATCTATGTTATTCTTTTTAATTGTCACATAGTATTCTATACATAGCAGTCTATTCAGCCATCCCTCTACTAATGAACTTAGATTATTTCCATTATAATTAATGCTACAGCAAATTTTGTTATTCATGCCTCCTTTTGCCCTTGTACCAGGATTTCTCTGAGAAGTGAGAAGGCTCAGTTGCTGAACACATGTATTTTTAATATTGAAAGATAATTCCCAGATTACCTCCAAAATGCTTTAAAGGCAGAGCATCCCTAATCTGAAAATCCAAAATTCAAAATGCTCCAAAATCTAAAACCTCTTGAATGCCAACATGATGTCACAAGTGGAAAATTCCACATATAAGTACTTAACACATAGATTAGTGCAGGCTATAGATATCTTAGTCAGTGTGGGCTGCCATTACAAAAATTCCGCAGTCTGGGTGACTTACAAAATAGAAATATATGTCTAACATTTCTGAAGGCTGGAAAATGCAAGTCAAAGCACTATCAGACTTGGTGTCTAAAAGGGCACTCTTCCTGGATTGTAGACCACTATCTTTGACTTATAACATTACATGGTAGAAAAAGGGAGACACTCAAGATGAATAAATATTATGCGACAGCAATGTCATAATAGAGGTATTTGGAATACTTTGTTATAAGGTACCTGTACTACATATAAATTGGTGTAATGTTATGTAATCAAATTGAAAGAAAAAAGGAATAAATTTACTTTTATAAATGTAAAAAAAAATAAGTACTTAACACAAACTTTGTTTCATGCACAGAATTATAAATATTGTATGAAATTACCTTCAGGCTATGTGCATAAAGCATAAATGAAAAATAATTTTGTGTTTAGACTTGGGACCTATTCCAAAGACGTCTCATTATATATATGCAAATATTCCAAAATCTGAAAAAATACAAAATCCAAAACACAGTTCTGGTCCTAAGCATTTCAGATAAGAGATACTCAATCTGTTTCAATTTATAATCCCAACAGTGGTGTATGAGAGTATCCATTTCTTAACAGTCTCATCAACACCTGACATTATAAAAGTTTTCATTTTTTTTGCTTGCCTCAATTTGATGGGGGAAATATTTCACTATCATTTTACTTTACATTTCTTTTATTATAGTGAGATTTGAGCATCTTTTCATACTTCTTAATCAGTTATTTTTCTATACGCTCACAACTTACTATTTTAACAACCTAAAATCAGTATCAATTTTGCTGGATTATATTTCATAGAATCCATCTTTTCCCTATCTTTAAAAAAACACAGAATATTTCTCACTTCTAGTATTTTGGCACCTCTCCTAGATTCCATGACTCCTCAAAGGTTACGTGGGGCTCAGAAGTTGCAGCCACAAGTTATTGCAGTGCCCTGAGATATAATTTCCTATTCCAGGCCAAATTCAACAAGACTAAACTATATAATCACCTTCCCCAAACTGACAATTAACTTACCTATTTCTGCTTTTCCTTTACTCTGGACAATGAGTAACCAAGTCCTGTCAAGTCTTCTCAATTTCTCATTTCCTTCCAATTAATCATCACTGCCCCACTCCAGGTATAGGCCCTGATTATTTCATTCCCAAACCACAGGACCATTCTCTTTGACTGATCTCCTGTTGTAATTTCTCCTAAACGAGCACACTGCTACCAGATTAATCAGCTGAAAACACAACAATGATAATATCAGCCACCCACCCAAGAGCCGCCTAATTTGAGTTTGAAACACAGTGCCTCCACAATCAAGTCCACTTCTCTCTGGTTAACTGGCTTCTTGTACTCATCTCTCTGGATGTACCCAGCCTAATGGTGTCTTTCCCTAAGTGGAAACCGGCAAATCTCGAGCAAGACTTCAAATCCCTGGCTTCTGCTGGCTTGTGTCACTCATGCCTCAGAGTAACATCTTCAAGATGCTAAAAAAATTGCCACTTTTTTTAGGAAGCCAGTGCTTATTTTTCCCTCCGGTGAATTCCTGTGGCTTTTGTCATTTGTAACATTGTACACTGTATTTGTCATAAACTGCCTTATGTGGTGGCTATTTCTCTATATATCTCATTGTCTCTTTCTAGATTTTAAATTATCTACAAGTTGTGTGTTCACATTAACATTCTGCTGCACAAGGACTTACAGAATAAATAAGACATAAAACTAGGTTGTATTTCTTTGCTAGGTAGGCTTTCTTGTTCCCATATAAAGCAGGCCAATAAAAGCTGATGTATTTTAAATACATCAAATATTAGAACTTTTTTAAAATTAGCATTTCAATTTCATTAGCTGCCATCAGGAAAACATGATGACTAAGAATTGAGGGCAAATGCACATATGGTAATACACTATATTATTCCCAGGGCTTTTACTTTTTCAGTGTTTCAATACACAACGGAAAATTCTTAAAATTAACTCTCTAAACTTATTTTGTGTTCTAATGGCATACTGCATATTCTATACTCAGAACTTCTACAGATAACAGATTATAGAATTTGGCTTTCCAGAGAATCTGAAGATTTTTAATAGTATTTCAAGAAGCAACTATTGTATCATCAGCAAGAAAGAGAAGGAAATGCAAAAAAGGTATTTTATAGTCAACAAAGGCCCAAACCAGAAGGAAGAAAGGCCTTTAGGGACACCAAGTAGATCAAGTGATCTTGGCGGGCCATTAAAGGCTCCATGCAAAATCTAGTTGACATCACTTTGGGCAATTTTGATATGCCAGTATTATTACTGGTCAGACCCTTGGTATAGTTCTGTGACCAGTTGAAAAGTACACGGAGGTAACTAGAAAATACACAAGAGAACAATCTCCATTGTTTATATCATAGAATGCAGAACTGTCTACACAATACTTTCTGCATTTTAACTCATTTGACTTGCATATTTTAATCCTTGTTTTACGGATCAGAAAATTGGGGCTCAGAAAAGTCAAGTGACCTGCTCACGTCACATGGCTAGTAACCAGGTGTCTTGTTGCCAGGGACTCTCTTTTATAACATCGAATAAATAAAATGAGATAAGCAGATGGTGTCTCTTGGTCTTAAGACCTCTCAGTACTACAGTACTTCCTTAAATCTAGTTGAGGTACTGCTTCTTGAGGCTCCATGGAAGGCAAATATATGACTACTCACATCCCACTCCCATTCCCCAACCACACCTATGGAATTAATTAATGTGATTTTGCAACTTAAGATCAAGCAAGCCAGGGGTGGTGGCACATGCCTGAAATCCCAGAACAGCTGGGCGCGGTGGCTCATGCCTGTAATCCCAGCATTTTGGGAGGCCGAAGTGGGCGTATCACAAAGTCAGGAGCTTGCGACCAGCCTGACCAACGTGGTGAAACCCCATCTTTACTAAAAATACAAAACTTAACTGGGCGTGGTGACACATGCCTGTAATCCCAGCCTCTTGGGAGGCTGAGGCAGGAGAATTGCTTGAACCTGGGGGAGATGGAAGTTGCGGTGAGCTGAGATCATGCTACTGCACTCCAGCCTGGGCAACAGAGCGAGACTCTGTCTCTACAAAAAAATTAAAAAATTAACTAGGTGTGGTAGTGTGCACCTGTAGTTTTAGTTTCAGCTACTTAGGAGGCTACAGTGGAAGAACTGCTTCAGCCCAGGAGTTCAAGGCTGCAGTGAGTTATGATTTCACCACTGCATTCTAGCCTGAGTAACGGAAATGTCTCTGTCTCACAAAAACAAAAACAAACCAAAACCCAAAACCAAACAAACAAAAGATCAACTGAGAAAAAACAGATGCCGATATCCAAAACCAAACCTGAAATTCTTCAGGGTATTCATATCAAATACTCATTCCTATAATCACATGTACATTTTTGATCCTTTGAGCCTCTTTTCCACTCGTATCTCTAGGGAACTTCTGATTGCTCTGCAGCACTTGGTGCGTGTGTCCTGTAAGTTTCTTAAGGCACTCTGCTGTACTGATTTGTAGCCTTCTTTAGTCCTGTGAGGGTGTGCAATAAATGTTTACCGCATTGAATAAAAGCCATGTGTTTATTCAACATACACCCTTATTTGACAAATACGCAAGTGATACCAGGGAAATAGGATAATAACTTTGATAGTGCATAGTGAGCAGTACTGAAATGAAATGCGGAGACATAAATGATTACAATTCTTCATGGAGAAAAAATATATACTGTACTTGGAATGAAGTTCTAGTTGAAGAGAACAAAATGTTAAGAATGAAAGTTCTAGGGAAGAGAGCATTACTGATTCTGGGGTAGGTCAGTCAAAATGAAGGCAAAGTTCAAACTAACACTGTTTTTAGAGCAATGTACAAGCAAGTATAGTAACTCATTCAAACCAGTAATAAGATGTTTTAAGTATAGGTATTTATTCTAGGAAATAATTCTACATGAGTGAGAAAAACACCATTATATGGCTTTTGGAAAGTTCACCGAACTGGAATAATAGGAACTTGGTAACAGTCCTAGCACAGTACTAACTGCATGACTTTGGGCAACTCACCACCCTCTTTGGGACCCAATTCCTTAAATATAAAGTGGGGAGAGGCTGGGCTACATAAATTCCAAGGAAGGCTCCAACTCTAAAAATATTATAATTTCATTGATTTGTGTATAAGTTACACCTTCAGGACTCTAAAATGGCCTCCTGAGTAGGTTAAAAATGATTCCTCCAGTTTTGTTTACAATCCTAATTTGTAGATCCCACTTTGATCAACCTTGCTAGCTTCTCAAGATTTCAATTTGGATTGCCACTATGCCATATTTTGAAAATTACAAGAAAGAGTAAAATGGGACTCGGCTGAATTTACATGATCTATGAGTCACAGTGATAAAACCTTATTGTAACAAGCCATTTCTAAACAAAAGTAACACAAATAAATGAATTTATGACACAAAGTGGAAGGCACACCTTTTTCAGCATCCTAGTCATCTTTTGAGACCTGATGGAATGACCTGACGGAACAACTGGAATGCTGATTTTGAAAATGTCTTGTTATATTCATAGTGTGCATTTGAATTGGTTTTTGCAAGCCCTTCTTTGGCTTAATCCAGTTTTTACAATATAAAAATTTACCTGGCATAAAGGAAGTTTTAAAAAAAAGGATTTCATGATACTTAGTGATAGAGTTTTCAACAGCTTATTACATTCATTCCTAGGTTTTGAGGCAGAACAAGGATTACCAGCTACACTACTACAAGATTTATTTCTTGTACAGACGTCATATTTGATCATTACAAGAATTGATAATAAAAATTATGGCTTGGGAGGTCTTCCTATTTTTTTACAAAGGAAATAGACACAGATTCTAATATATACAAAACACTAACTAGACAAATTCCTGGAGTGCTTTCTGAATTGCCGAGAGGAACAATGTCATATAAAAATTCCTTCGAAATGCTAAAATTCCATTTCTAGTGGTCTCTCATAATCTTCCTTTGTTCTCAAATAAAGGTGTAAAATATTTTGTCACACAAGAAAAACTGCTAAGAAGTCTTAAGGTGATTATGAATCTCCTACTTTGGATACTAGATTATTCCGATATTTTAAGGACAAAAGTAATGTTCGAGATACATATTTGTCTTGAACTAAGTTGGGCTCTAATTCACAATTGAGTTAAAGTTCGTGTATCATGTGTTAAAGTTGTACATCATACCCTCATTTTTTTTTAAGCAGGATTTTTTCATTGGAGAGAAGATAATTTAACTGGAGACTATCCTAATTCAATGATAACAACACAGCAACAGTAACCATAAACAGGTAACAATTTACAGAGATCTGTGAGGAAACAGCATAAAAATTGTTATCACATAGGCAGTTTTGTTAACTTTTTGCAAAGAAATTAGGCTGTATCTTTGCAAAGCACACAGTATGTATTCCTCAATGGTTGTAAAGTAAATATGCAGTGATAAGAGTATATTCTCCTTAACTCTAAAAATTTTAGGGATGTTAAGCAAAAAACAATATATTTTATGAATGGCCAAAATCTAATGAAAAACTTTTATTTCTGAATTGTATCATTGATACCATGTGGTTTAATAATAATAAAATTAAATATATGTCTTCATTTCATTTCTGAATTTATTTTATACACTTAAGAGGATTATAATAATTAAAATTATAAAAATAAATTACCTTAATGGCCCAGAGGGCATGGAAATGCTAAAACATTTATGTAAGTAGGAGTTAACTCATTAAAGAGCACTGACAAAGATATAAAAATTATATTTAATTCTACTATGGTGACTTAGATGAAATGAAAACAGTCTAATGGGTTGTGCAAGAGTCACATATCTAGCTCCTGGCTCTGTACTTGTGTGAACTTGGGCAAATCATTAAGTAGTTATTTATGCCATCTGCCTCCATCTGTAAAATAAGGACAGTGCTGCTTCCCAACTGCATGAGAATGTCCTAGGCTCAGCGTTGAGAAGTTACCCTCAGAGTTTAATCTTTAAAAAAAAGCCGAACCCAATCAAGACATAAAGGTATAGGAAATGTTAAGTTTCCTTAAACTTGCAGACTAGACAATGTCTTCCAATGGCATTGCAGAGGCTGAACTATTCCACTGTTCATGAAAATAGTCATGTTATTGATTCACTACTAGGCTTGTGTCTACATGAGGGAGAACTCTGAGGGTAAACAGGGGATAAGTTCTGGTGAAAAGAATGCAGTGAGTCATTAGGACCAGAAGTGAAATGAAATGCTATACCAAATGCTGTTGAAACTTTAGGACCTAAAATGAGAAACTACTTTTTCCCATGAGAACTCGGTAATTATCATTTTAATGCATGTTTGGAAAGATTTTCAAGTTCTTAGATGACATGTTTAAACATGAGTGTTTTCAATGAAATATGCCATTTTATAAAACACAGTCACTATTAATTAATGCCAAAATGAAGAGAATTTTTCTGGAATTACATACAGACACATGACTACCAAAGCAGTTCATCATGATTGATGTTATTATTCTGAATACCACAGGAGTTAGTAATGATTCGGTGCCTTCCCATGAAGTTCAAGCCAATGTTTTTTTGTCTAATTGGCTCATCATTGTTCACTAAATTGGTATTTTCTCTGCTATTCCTATTTCCAATCCTCTGGTATTCCTCTAGAGTCTACACAATCTTCAGGTAACTGCTTCAACTGAAGCCTGACACTACATGACAGATCCTGAAATTAGGCTGAAGAAGCAATTCTGAAATAATAATGCTTTTTAAACATGAAGAAAGCCTAATTTATTTACTTTCTCTATATTTCCATATTTAACCAAAGAAACAACCTACTTTATGGTGATTAAATCTATTTCTGAACATCAAATTGTGATCTTAGTAAGTTATTAAATGCTTTACCTGTGAATAGTAAAGCATATGATTTAATAACTTAATAAATGTCACAATTTGGTATTCAGAAGTGGACTTAATCTCAAATAGAATTCAATTACTGATGATCCCCTAAAATCAGAGATCAGCAACAAGAGTAGATGAAAAATCATTTACAGTCTACCCATCTATAAGACAAGAGATCCCATAATTAGTGATTGAGCTCATACTCATGAGAGCTCGCATTTATGTGTACCTTACTGATTTTCCTTTGTGATCTAACATTTGAAAAATTATAAATACTGATTGAAGCAAATTTCTCAGAATCTACATATTATTTTGAGAAATATTTTTATTTCTCAATTTTTAGATAGATTTAAAATTGCATAAGAAGATTATCTTTTTTTTTGAGACGGAGTCTCGCTCCGTCGCCCAGGCTGGAGTGCAGTGGTGCGATCTTGGCTCACTGCAACCTCTGCCTCCCGGGTTCAAGCGATTCTCCTCCCTTTGCCTCCCAAGTAGCTGGGATTACAGGTGCATGCCACCATTCCCGGCCAGTAAGAAGACTATCTTTTGAAATTGGCATCTCTTGCTCTAAGAGGGCCAACTAAAACTGGTGCCTCAAGTTTCCTGCCTGACATCATGGCAGAAGTATTGAAGAAAGCTGTCTCTATTCCAGATTTGTGGTTCCTTCCTACTCTCTGCTATCAAGGAGGTAGGGGGACCCGTTTGTTGCTGCTAGTATTGGTCATAACTCCTTCTGTGCTGAGTCAGCTCATGAAATGATAGAAACAGTTCACCTGGGAATGGAAACCTTGTGTTCCACCTCTGCTTCACTGTGAAACCATAGACAAGTCCCTAACCTCTGATTTCTCTTTTCTAATATATAAAATGAGGGTCTCAGACTAGATAATGTCATAGGATGGGAAGAGCCCTAACATTCATCAGTGACAATCTCTCCAGGCTCTCCTTGGTGATCCTGTCACTTCTTCTTCCACAGGAAGAGATGAAGTCTCAATAAACACAGTAACAGTGTTACTTCTACTCAATTATCCTAATGGTTGCTTCTATCCCTCACTTAAATATTTTAAATGGTGCCAGCATCTTCCTCTGTAACATTCAGGAAGCATCTCAGTAAAATCAGAAAATAATTATTCCCAGCACTGCGTTGTCTTTGGCGCAATCATTCTGATGAACATCAGCTCATTTTCCCGTACTCATCAGTATTGATCATTTTCAGAACTCCTGTCATTTTTATGCCCCCCAAGCAAAATGGTCTCTTTTTAGAGGAGAAAGTTCCAGATCCACATAAATGAACCCAAAACCTGTTGGAGTTAAAACATGGTAAGAAACCATTTTTTCCCCCGTTCCTTCTGTAAACAGTTTTAATGATTAGTTCAATTCAGTAAGTTGGAACAAACATAATTTCACACAGGACCATCTCAGTCACCCGTCCCTCTGTGCTGGCAATCAGACTTTCACTAGACAGAACCACTCCAAAGCACAGTATGTGCTTACAAAGGTTAGTCAGGACTCTATTTGGATAATAGCAGCTTAATCATTTCAATCTTTAAAAAATAAAACAACAGTTTTTGGAAGCCTGTATTTTAGAATTTCTTTTCTCATCTTGGATTGCCTTTCTCCTCTATAACTGGTTCTCATTTCCCAAAGTCTCCTCTTGTTTGTGCTCCCTAAAAGTCACCATAGCTTGTGGTAAAGAAGGGTTGATAGTCAGCAAGATGGATCTTCCTGGAAATGGAAGCCGTCTGGAGCCCACCAATTTTAACTACTTCAGTTTGAGCTGAAGAGGAGTTTATTGTGGCTCTAGTCCCCTTCCCTGTGGCAGTAAATTACCAACAATTAAAAGAGTCCGTTTCCTTTCACCCTCTTGGCCCTACCACTCTTCTCTGCTCTCAGCAAAAACATAAAAACGATCCCCCAAAGGACAAAACCTGCCACCAAGGCAGCAGCACTGTGGTAATTTCCCAGGGCATTATGATTGATAATGATCAGCAGAGCGTGGGATAATAGCTCCCCTTAATTTACCGGTCCCTTTGAAGGGTTAAAATATGGCAGATGTTGATAGCCGACACTCCTTGCTAACAGGAAAGACACATTGCTGTGGGGCCCACTTCTAGGCTTTCCTTTCCCCGCAGCTGTCTGTGTAGGGCTAATTGTATCCACTTGTTTAACCTCGGGGAACGTCTGGAGGGGACCCAGTGCCACAAGGGTACCTTTTTTTTTTAACGGTCATTTCCTCTCTGGTGTAACTTGCATGACAGTATGTGACAAGCAGAAATTAATGGGGACACTGCTGTGCCAATTCCTCCTGAATTGCTGACACTGGCTACAGGCTGCCTGTTTGCCACCCAGCCAAGACCTCACATGAAACATGGCGAGGGGCCCACAGCTCTATTCACCAACAAGCCAGCTGGTCAGTGATGAGAGGAGCTGAAACAATGTGGTGCGCACAAACCAGGAAGAAAATGCTTTACAAACCGCTTCAAACCAAGGAGGTGGCATTTGCTGGGAGTTAATATGCTAGTTTATTTTCCTGAGTGGCAAATTGCTGCAGGACTCCCATCTCCAAAGAGCATTAGATATAAAAAGTATTCCTCTTCCAAAGCCTCCTAAGGTATAAGTTGGGCTGCGGATACCATTCAGGCAAAAGGGAATCACGTGAGATTTATCTCCAAGGAGTCTTTTCCAACAGTCAGCTTCCAGGAAGGTCTGGGAGCCAACAGGGTATCTCTTGCCTCTAGCTAACTACCACAGAGCTGCCTGGTTTAAAAATTCTATGCATGGTATCTCTTTCACTCTTTCTTGCACATACAAGTGCACATACAAACATACACACAAAAGAATCTCATGTTCAAGCCCATTAATTGCCCACAACGTTTTGCAAGGTTGGAGAATCTGCCCCAACCTTGGCAAAGTCCACTTTCTCCCTTTAATATAATAAGGGATCAAACTCAGCTGGCGGTCACTTAAAATGGTGGCTCTGTTATAGATTATACCCTGCTAATTTCGGCACAGATGAGTGAACAGAGGCATGTAAAATTGCAAAAAAAAAGAGCAAAAAACTCACCTAACTATGATCTTGTGTATAACTCAAAACTCAAGTTTAAGGAGAAAAGGAGGAAAGGTGTAATGGGAAAATTACATTGGTAAGAGTTTTAACAACAAATTTGGGAAGCCCTAAGGCCATTTCAAAAATGCACAACAAACAGGCTCCTCAATTTTGCGGCTGGGCATGGCATGTAGTGAAATTTTGCTGCTCTAAAGTAGTGGAGAAGCTCATAAAAGCAAGAATCTATTTAATTCACTTTTTCTTCAATTCAAATTTTTAATGTGTACCAGTTGATGTGAATCGGCTATACCCAGTTTCTGGGAAAATAAGGAACCCTCACAGAAACCAGGGAATTCAGTGAATGAACAATGTAGGTTTTGATCTAGGTTAGACAGGCCTCTCATTTGTTGGAGAATAAAAGAGAAGAGAATGCAATAACTTAAAGAGTTGTATCAGGTTCACTGTTGGTATTAATAGAAGGAAGATGTGTGCTTTTACTTCCAGGAGAATTCTTCCAAAGCAACGTTAGAGTGGTGGGCTCAGGATGGTCATTCTTTGGCCATCCTGTTAAAGGGACAGGCAATCTATCTTTCCAACAACAAATGGGATTAACAAAATTCTCCATTTCAATTGGGCAAGAAGCACAAGACCACAGGAGGAAGAAATGGAGTATGCATACCAACCTCCAATGGATAAGGGATCTGGGAATAACTTTGGTGGATGGGCTGTTATTTCTCTAAATATAATTTGTGAGAGAGCTACTGAATTTAGGAAAGGTTTAAAATGTTTCTAACCCAGAACTGAAACACAGGCCTGGAAAAAAACACAAAGGAAGAAGTCATGGAATTGGAAATGTTAACCTCTTTATCAAATACATTTCCAAAATATACTATATAATGCAACCTGAGCCTTTTAAAAATGTTCACTACTAATATAGTCTTTAAGGATCTGTGCTTTCTAATAACAAAGTACTGTAATATTGATTTTTAACTTTTATTTTAGGTTTGGGGATACAATGTTAAGATTTTTTATACAGGTAAACTTATGTCTCAGGAGTTTGTTGTACAGATTATTTCATCACCCAGGTATTAAGCCCAGTACTGAACAGTTACCTTTTCTGCTTCTCTCCCTTCTCCTACCTTCCACCCTCAAGTACACCCCAGTGTCTGTTGTTCCCTTCTTTGTGTTCATAAGTTCTCATCATTTAGCTCCCACTTACAAGTGAGGACATAAGGTATTTGGTTTTCTGTTCCCTCATTAGTTTGCTAAGGATAATGGCCTCCAGCTCTATCCATGTTCCTGCAAAAGACATGAACTTGTTCGTTTTTATGGCTGTATAGTATTCCATGGTGTATATGAGCCATATTTTCTTTATCCAGTCTGTCACCGATGGGCATTTAGGTTGATTTCATGTCTTTGTTATGATGAATAGTGCTGCAATGAACATTCATATGCATGTGTCTTTATGGTAGAATGATTCATTATTCCTCTGGGTATATACCCGGTAAAGGGATTGCTGGGTCGAATGGTAGTTCTGCTTTTGCCTCTTTGAGGAACTGCCACACTGATTTCCACAATGGTTGAACTAATTTACACTCCCATCAACAGTGTATAGTGTTCCCTTTTCTCCACAACCTTGCCAGCATCTGCGATTTTTTGACTTTTTAATAATAGCCATTCTGACTGGTGTGAGATGGTATCTCATTATGGGTTTGGTCTGCATTTCTCTAATGATCAGTGATATTAAGCTTTTTAAAAATATGCTTATTGACCGTATGTATGCCATCTTTTGAAAAGTGTCTGTTCATATCCTTTGCCCACTTTTTAAAGCTTTTTTTTATCTTGTAAATTTGTTTAATTTCCTCATAGATGCTGGATATTACACCTTTGTCAGACAGTTTGCAAATATTTTCTCCCACTCTGTAGGTTGTTGTCTGTTTACTCTGTTGATAGTTTCTTTTGCTATGCAGAACTCATAAACTTAATTAGATCTCACTTGTCAATTTTTGCTTTTGGTGTCTTTGTCATGAAATCTTTGCCCATTCCTATGTCTAGGATGGTATTGCCTAGGTTGTCTTCCAGGGTTTTTATAGTTTTGGGTTTTACATGTAAGTCTTTAATCCCTCTTGAGTTGATTTTTGTATATGATGTAAGGAAGGGGTCTAGTTTCAATCTTCTGCATATGGCTAGCCAGTTATTCCAGAACCCTTTACTGAATAGGGAATCCTTTCCCCATTGCTTGTTTTTGTCAGGTTTGTGGAAGGGCAGATGGTCATATGTGTGTGGCCTCATTTCTGGGCTCTCTATTCTGTTGCATTGGCCTATGTGTCTGTTTTTGTACCAGTACCATGCTGCTTTGGTTACTGCAGCCCTATAGTATCATTTGAAGTTGAGTAGCATGATACCTCCAGCTTTGTTCTTTTTGCTTAGGATTGCCTTCGCTATTCAGGCTCTGTTTTGATTCCATATGAATTTTTAAACAGTTTTTTTTCTAGTTCTGTGAAGAACATCTTTGGTAGTTTAATAGGAATAGCACTGATTCTGTAAATTGCTTTGGGCAGTATGTCCATTTTAGTGATATCAATTCTTCCTATCCATGAGCATGGGATGTGTTTCCATTTGTTTGTGTCATCTCTGATTTCTTTGAGCAGTATTTTGTAATTTTCATTGTAGAGATTTTTCACCTCCCTGGTTAGCTGTATTCCTAGGTATTTTATTCTTTTTGTGTCAATTGTGAATAGGATCTGGCCTTCCTGATTTGGCTCTTGGCTTGGCTGTTGGTGGTGTATAGGAATGCTAACGATTTTGGTACACTGATTTTATATCCCAAAACTTTGCTGAAGTTGTGGTTAAAAAACTGCATGACTTGTCAGAGGCTAGCCAAATATCCACATGTTCTATTTGTGAGTAAGGGAACTATGAATTGTATTTTAAAAGGCAATCCAGCAAGCAGCTGGATATAACACATGCCCAGGCTTCTCAGCCCTTCTTCATGCTTCCTTGGGTCTCTTATCAGAACAAGAAGAATAGAGATCTCTGTTATGGCTTTCCTGTGGCAAGTAAAAGACAAGGCGATGATTTTCCAGTCCATTTCCCCTGGCAACATGCTCATCAATCACCAAAGGCTAGGACTTTGTTATTTTGGCTGGAGGAAAAAAAGCTTAGTGGTTTCTGTACTAGTGAAATGGGACTCTCCTTTAACCTGTGTTTCAGATTAGCATCAGGGCTTGCTCCTCCACCTTAAGTGCATCTGCTTTGATGGCATATGGGCTCACAGGATGAGTCTGGAACACAGCAATTTTAGCTACTATAGAAATGATTTGGTCTGGGATAAAAGCTATTTTTTTAAAAAATGTGTTTGGTGGTACCAGTTTTCTAAATCCAACAGGGGCATTACCAACACTAAGGTTATTTATCTTTCTGCAAGTGATGTGTCCTCAGCAGTTTTCCTTTTCTGTCATCCATATTGGTCTATTTTCACCTTCATACTTTCAAAAGGCCACAGTAGAATGGAACAACAGACTTTAAGCCAAAAAAAAAAGCTTAAAAAAAAATAAACATACACACAAATTCCCTTTGTCTGGCATCACTTTCCCGTTTTATCCCATTTAATTTGAAAGAAATGTATTTTGCCCTTGAGTGAACAGTGGAGTTATATACAAACATGTTGCTGTATGGCCATGCACATACAATGAAGATTGCTGTTAACATTTCAAGTCTCAAATTAAACATTTTGTTTCAAGAAAAACTGGAAAGACATCTAACACTGCTTCATTAAACCAATTCTGCATTCATAATATCTTATCTATTCATGGACAATCTCCCTGTACCTGCCAATCCAGGATTTTGAAAGTACTGAAAGCCTAGAGATTGTTAAAGAAATCCCTGTACCAGTGCCTGCCATTGTAGTAAAAATAGGCTTGCAACTCTACTGTCTTCTATACGTAGACATTGATTTAAAAATTTACTACTCATCAGCAATTGCTTCCATTTATAATCAAGTGAAATTTCTCCATAGCCCAATTATACTATTTAATGGTAAAATGTTTGTAAGATTAAAGGAGATAACAATGGTGTCAATAAATCTCATTAGAAAACTTATCATATCATTTTTCCTAGTCCTTCAATGTTTGCTATTTTATCAATATCATCATCATCAGTAAACATGTACTGATGTTTTTAATGTATACACACTGATTATTTTACAAAACCTGTCCCCTTGTGTTGCCTAAGAGCAAAGGAAGTGATACCATGTTGTTAATTCTTATGTTGGGCTATAAAGAAAAGATTCAGATGTGAGAACTTCAACTTTTCTGGAATAGAGGGCATTCCCCATTAAGATGTATGTTAAAACACCCTTTTGTTGGATTATAAAAATATTGAGTTGAATTATATGAAACTGTCATTTTTGTAGGGCAAAACCAGTTAATTATTGGGAATATTAAAGGGTTTAATGTTGTATGGCACTAGCTCATTGTAAACAATAAATTATAAGGAACCCATAATACCTTGACAGAGATATATACTGTTAGTATTTTGGTGTATTTCAGGCTAGTTTCTTAATATATGTATTTGAAATATATTCCCCAAATGGGATCATATTGTATATATAATTTGGATCTTGTATTTCTTTAGGCAATTATTCTTCAAAAATATGAGATTTTTTGAAAAATCATCCTGTGAGATGTATTCATTTTGTTAGATAAATTTTCATAATGTATTTAATCATCCCCTGTGATACATTTTTATTGTTCATTTCTCTAATTATTTGGGAGGTTGAGCATTTCCCATGTCTACCAGCATTCTGTATATATGTACATCTTTGCAAATTTGTTCATGTTCTTATCCATATCTAAATTGGGTAATCTTTTTCTTAGTGGTTTGTAAGAGCTTTTTATATATTAAGGACACTAAACCTTTGCCATACTTTTTCAAATATTTTATCATTTGCTTTTTAGCTTTATTTATATTTTAAGTTTAAAATGTTTATAGTCTAGTGCATGAATCATTTCCTTTGTGACATTTTCTACTGTTTTGCACTTAGAAAACTCTACTCTCAGATCTGATATTTGTTTACATATTATTGTATCATTTAAAAAATTAGTAATAGCTCTCCCCTACACACATACCTTTTGAAACTATAAAGTATTTAGACTGTGTACAAAATATAAAACAGGCCACTCGCGTGGTATCCAAAGCTGAAAGTGTTGTCTTCAGCCTCCTAACCAGCACTAAATGTTACTAAATCAGGCCTGTTTCTAGCAAAATTTACAAGCAAACTCAGCTGTCTTCTTTTCTAAGGAAAATTTCCTGCTGCACAAAGGGTTACCTCTGAACAGTATCTCCATTATTTCACTCATGACTCCATTCCTAATTTTCTGTTTTCTGGCAGCTGCTCTCCAACTTACAAATAATGCGTGTCTTTGTTTAGAGTTCCTTAAAAAAAACTGTATATTCTAAATGTGGAAGAAAGCTCAATTTATTTTACTTTGAAACCTGAGAAATCAATAACATGAACCATATGTTAATTATAGAACTTGGTGATAAATAAAGTAAGAGGTCCAGTGAAACTGTGGAGAAAGTGATGGTGGAGTTGAAACAGAAGAGAAGTCCTTTCTCTTGATGTGTGATGCTCTCATAAATCTCCCCACTTGGGAGGATACCAAAATGCAACTCTTTTTCTTAATTCGCTCTAACGTAATTTGTGTTTTACTTCCTTCCAAGTTCCCAAGTGTTTTTATTAGGATCTTACAGCAAAGATAAGACACATATCATGGGCTGTTAGTATAGTGGCAATATTAAGAAAAGATGATGTCAAAGACAAAACTTAATTGGTATTTATGTCCCTTTGTGGTGTTTATTTTGATTTACATCGTTTTGTATTAAATATATAAAACAACTCATCTTTAGCTTCTGGTTGAAATATTAAAAGACTTCAGGTTTACAAGATCAATTGCTTTGATCAGAGTAATAATCATAATGGGGGGACAAGAATTAGCATGTAATGTTTCAGGCACTTACACTCAGCATAATCACATGCTTTTTAAAAAAGCACTTTTTTTGGGTTTATTTATGGTAAATAAATCTCTCCTTTTCTGTGACCCATTCAACCAATTCTCTTCCTGTGATCACCAACCTATTTCTCGCCTATTCTGAACCCCATCCTCCTGACCTGGAATATATTTTGGTAGAGGAAGGAAGCAAAGGGAAGCAGGGCCCACACTCATATCTTTTATACCATCTTAGTCTCAACAAACATTTCAAGTCTTCAGTTGTGAGTAATGGTGAATTTCTCAGTTCCAGACTTAAATATTAACATATGATATATTAGTGAAATTAAAATTTCAACAAGTGTTCATTCCATACTAACCATATTCATAGAACATCTTAAATTGAGGATAGCCATTTCCAGATTGATCTAAATCTGATTGCTTAATAGTAAACTTACCTTTTAATGTTGCAGTTCCTAAACATAATTTTTATGCCTTGCAGTCCCCAATCTCGGCTACATTTGGTTTAACATTCTAATCTAAAAGTGGTGTGACTATACTACGGTAGAACGATAAATATTTTCTTTGGTTCTGGCCAAGAAAGAAAAAATTAACAAGTATGGTCAGTGACAACAGTGAACAATGGTAATATAAAAATCAGCAAAACTGCTAGCTTAAATTTGCTAAAGGCTTAGAAAGACAATTAGAAGAAAATGAGATTTTCAGTACTCATGGCTTTCAACGTATGAGCCTTAGAGTACTAGGTTTAGCCACATTGGTGTCAGCACTAAAAACCTATGACTATGATCTATTTAAATTTCATTTAGTTTTGGTTCCTTACCAATAAAACAGGAGTAGGAATTCTGATCCATTATACTTGCAAGTCTGGTAATGGTTTACTAATTTAAGACCCTAGAGAACTGTGAAATCATTAGTGTATATGAAACAAAAAGCAACTTTCAAAGGTCAAATCATGAATGAGTGATGAACACTATTTAAAGGGAAGATTTCTGTGTGGCTTAAAAATTTTTAGTTGGAATTCTCCTATTCCTAAGCATCTCTTTAATTTATATCTCCTATTAATCAGTAAGTGTTTTTCAATAGAACATTTTAAGGAATAAAACTTCAGTGCCTTTAAACAAGTTTCGTACATATGAATGACGTTAGTGAAAGCACCACACCTGATTTCACCTGGGCTTAGATTGCCTAAACCTACTGATTGGCTGGGGTTACCAATGCACAGGCAAGCAAATATTCCAGAGGTGTGAGTCATCTCAGAACGTAAGGGAGATGTTTTCCATTTCCCACTTGTGTCATATGACATACTGTGGGGGGAATATGTCTTAAGCCACAGTGTCTGGTGTCACCAGAAGGTACTTATTAGAAACTCCCTCCTGAGACTATGTTTGACAATGAGGAATCAGGGCAGGATTGTCATGTTAAGTGAGCACCCCAGGTGGTGGTGATGCAGGTGATTCACTGACCACACTTGGAGAAACAGAGCACGGTGTTTACAAAGCCTTTATCAACCCTTTAATAGATGGTTACTCATTTTTGCAAAATCTGTTGGGTTAAAAAAAATCTGTTGGGTTTAGTTCATTTTCCAGGCATCCTAATTAATCTAACCATTACATGGTAGTAGTCAAGGTTTATTTGTCTTTTTTTTTTTTTTTTTTTTTTTTTGAGGCAAGGTCTTGTGCTCTGTCACCCAGGCTGCTGTGCAGAGGTGTGATCATGGTTCACTGCACCCTGAATCTCCCAGGCTCAAAAAATCCTCCCACCTCAGTCTCCTGAGCAGCTGGGACTACAGGTACACACGACAACACCTGGCTAATTTTTGTATTTTTTGTCAAGACAGGGTTTCTCCATGTTTTGCCATATTGTCGAACTCCTGGGCTCAAGTGATGCATCCTCCTTGGCCTCCTAGAGTGTTGGGATAACAGGTGTGAGTCACTGTGCCCAGCCCACTTTGTCATTTCTGACATTCAAGGAATTCTCTTTACTTCCTAAAACTCCAAGTGTCACAGTGCCCAGATGCTAAGTCCTTGATTAAATATATGAATCTGTATTCAGGTCAACCTCTCCTCATTTGACTTACTGTAAGAATCAATCTTTCAGGACATCATGCTCTTAGAGGGTGATGATAAGAAAGAAGAAAAACAGAATGACAGTAACTACAACATTATTCAATATGCTGAAGACACCAGATTCTCATAACTGGCACTATGGGGTTTGCAAGGCTTCATTATACAACTTTTTGTGAAAGCACATATTCATTCAACAAATATTTACTAGAACCAGTAATTACTTTCTTAACTGCAATGAAAGGATTGTTTAATTTTTTCCACCTTGCTTAGGAATGAGGAATAAGATACTATCTCAGATAACTGATGGATACCTACTTTGTATGCCTTTCACTAATTTAAAATTTCACAATGATAATATTGCAAATTGTTGGCAATTGCTCTAGTAGAGCGGTCCTTTTTTTCAACTTACAAACTCCACAATACATATGGGCATCTGAAATTTCTGGGTAAGAATAAAATTCAAATGAATAAATATAGTATAGTATTTTAAAGATTTTAAAAGATAACTTATTCCTTTGAAGTTTCTAGTTCTCGTGGTGGGGATGGGGAAGACTGCATACAGTTGGGATATATGGAACGCAATTTTAAAGTGAAAAACATGTGTCACTACAAAATTATTTTTTAGATATACACTCCTGAGATATGAGAACAGGATCTAAGATTCATGACATCAATCAGTCTCTTCACTGAACTTGGTTCTCCATCCTTAGTATAAAATATATTTAAGCATCCCACCTTGGGGAAGAACAATTTCTGGAATTCAGTTAGTATTTTTGGAATTAGTCAGTACTATTTTAAGGAGAAAATACCTTATAGTTTTGGCGGGATCAGTTATTGGTTTTAGACTATGTCTAAACCAAGCCAAATTCTTAGCTACAACATAGATAATCCCAGTGTCCCGGCCCACCACAAAGAACGGAATGCGCAAATGCAAAGTGAATGTGCCGAGATATGGTATACCTTCAGCTTATTTTTCTGTAATATAAATATTTAAAAATTTTATCCTTGGAAAAGTACCATCTCCTCACTTATACAATGGTGGTATTGATGACTACATTTCTGAGTTAATTAACAGGTAAACACCTAGTACAGTCACAAACACGTGTTTGAGGATCCCCTATGTTCCAGGCAGTATGCTGACCATGGAGCTAGAGCAATGGACTAGAGTCTTGACTAAAGTCTCACCTCGTTGGGAAAGATTAAAAAACAAACATAAAAAATAAATGAGATAATTTCAGCTAAGTGCTATGAAGAAGATAAAATAGGATAATGTGGTGTAATGTGATAAATTACTACTAGATGTGGAGTTGTAGCTGAGAGGGTCACAGAAGGAATGATGAAGACATGACATGAACTAGAGGGTGTAGAGCATTCCAAACAGATGAAAAATCAGCACGGACACATGCTGAGCAAAAGCACGCTGGAGGAACAGAAAGAAGGCCACTGTGGCTGGAGAACCGTGGGCCCAAGGAAGGGTGGAGGCAGATCGGAAAGGCAGGGGGTGGGGATGGGGGGTGGGGAGCACTAGATCATGTAGGACTTCTGATGTTATTCTATAGGTCATGAGAAACCACTGGAGCTAAGTTTTCAGTAGGGGAGTTAGAGAATTTTATTTCTGCTTTAATAAGGTCCCTCTGGTTGTTAAACAGAGGATGGTCCATAAAGGGGCAGGAACAGCAGTGGCATGTTGAGTTAGGAAGCTGGTTAATGGGTTAAACTAGAGCTATAGCAATGAAGATACTGAGAAGTAGTCAGATTGGGGATATCTTTTGGGGATAACACCAAAAGCACTTACTGATGGATTAGATGAAGACTGTGAAGGAGAGCAAAAAATCAAGAATTATGCCTAAGCTTGGTGCTCAAACAACTGGGCAGATAGGGAAGGCTTGAGTTGGGCAGAGGATTCTCAGTCAATGTTTTACATGGTTAACTGACTATCTGTACCAAGAGCATGTGGGAGAGGAGAATAGGTATTTGAAGATTCTGGACTAAATGACATCACTTGATTAGAAAGCATAGCCAAGGAAAAGAAGAAGGCTGACAGTGAAGCCTTGGATGTTCCAATGTTTAGAGGAAGAAGAGCCAAAAAAAGAGACTGCAACCAAGGAGTTTAACACAGGCTAAATTTAGATGAGAAATATCCTTCCTTCTACGCAGAAGAGCACTCGGCTATCCGTTGCCATGGTGATATAAATGGGTATATACTACCTGCAAGTTTTAATGGACTTTGTAAACAGATTCAATGCCTAGGGTGAGGAAGCACTTTCTAAAGAGATTCCAACTTATCTGTTATTAGCTGAATCTAAGTGTCATTTGCCTATTTAGTGAGTCATTATTTATTTAGTGAGTCAGTCTTACAGTACCTTTAGACAGAAACTAGCTTTTCTTAAACCCATATTTCCTATCTGCTGCCCTTTTACATTAATGTTGCTTTTTATAGGGTTGGAGACTTTTAAAATCCCACTAAATAACTGTTATATTTGCTATTAGAATATCATATACATGCATAATTCTGTCCTCTTTCTCTTCTGATATTTTCAGCTACCATAAGGGTTAGGAATTTGCAAAAGGATTTGTTTCTGAGAGTCTTCAGAATCTGGACTGCATAAAATTGTTCTCCTTTAAGAAGTTGCTTGAGTTAGTGAGTTTTCCCTTGGAATGAAAGATACTTGAAAGCACAATATGTTTCTGATTGGAGCAGGGGGAAACAAATGAAATTATTAGTAAGATTACAGTAAGATTACACTGAAATCTTACTAATTAGAAAGATTACACTGAAGATTTTATTTCTCTCTACACTTTAGATTTGGGCTTCTGAGTTTAGTAGTATAAACTCCCACAGTTGTTAGAGCTCACTCACTCTACCTTTCCCCCTGAATTTGGAATATACTCAGTATTGATTCATTATCCTTCCATCCTTCAAATCATCTCTCCTGTTCCACTCAGCGGTCAGCTGCTGCCACTGCTTTGATTTATCCCCCGTCTACTCTGAGGTTGTCTGCTTAATTTCTGCTTAGCAGCATAGTCTTTAAAAAAAAAAACCCAAATCTCAAAAGTCTCAGTATATGTGGGGGCAGAGGGATGCGGAGTGGGGAGGGGCAGTAAAGTTGTGGTTCTGTGGAGAAAATATTTCTTTGGAGTCAAAAGACTATATTAAAAGCTGGTCTTCCACAGAATATGGGTCACATTCCTGGTAAAAGTTTAGATGCCTGTTTTTTAAAAAACAATGCCTCTACACACCATAGTTAATATACTATAAATGATATACTTTGAATAAGGGATAATAAGGGTCTACAATTGTGCATAAATCAACTAGGTAAAACACTATAATAGCCAATCCTGTAAAAAGCTACATTAATGGAGAAAGGCAGAAGAACTAAAAATGAAAGAATCTTGGGACTCAGGTTGGAGAGAGCTTAAAGCCAGGGGAAGCCGGGGCAGAGTTCTGGAGAGTCGAGGGATGCTAGACGTGGGAGGCTGATAGCGGTGGTGGGAGTTTGTAGGGGGGTAGAGAGTGAAAAGAAAGGATATAGAAAACATAGGGTCTTGAGTGCCAAGAAGAAAATAAACTGGGAAACCACATTGGCAAGTTAAGAGCCTTGAAAGATCCACTATACTGTGAGGAGTGAAATATTTTAAGTTAAATTGCATTAGGTTAAGGCCCATCTTACAGTAAAAGATGGCATCACTGATCTATGACGTCTTTTACACCAGAACTATGTTATTCCAACATTCGACTTTGCTTCTTTAAAGAGATTTTATTGAACAGTCCTCTCAGGTATCTTTCACAAATGTATTTTCCTTTTAAAATTATTTCCTGTTACTATGAAAAGTAGTTTGCATCAAATACCAGGAAAGATGTGTGTGTGTGTGTTTTTAAAAACATGGTCTATTCAATTACTGCAGCTATGATATTAGATTGAAAAAAATTTCCTTCCAAGATCTTTATCATTATGGTAGAGTATTTGTTCTTTGAATTTCTTGCCTTGTTTTTGGGATCACCTTATTATGCAACATCTGCTCTGAATTTCAAATGTGATAAACAGAGTATGAGTGTCGGTGGCAGATGGCTAATGACCAGCAGCGACAGGGCATTCAAGCCTGCCTTGTTTTCTGGGAAGCGATATTTTCATGTTAATTTGCTCTGTGTCCTGCAAAGATGAGACAAATCACCTGCTCGTAATTCAGGCAAAATGGAGACCACCAGGAACTAAGAGGGGCCATGGCTTGATTCCTTTAGGAGTGAGAAGAGAAGAAGATCTGAGAGACTTTCCTCATCTGCAGTACAGGGACCAGTCAGTCACTTTGCATTATGTCAAACTGAGAAAGATGAATCAGCCCTGGGCATCCCATACTGACATCAGAGCCACTGTTTACTGCAAGCAGATATTATTCATGAGAACAGATATTTCCCAGAGGCAGAAAACAGGTGCTATTAACAGTGTGTGTCAGTCTCTGAAGTCTGGGTTTTGTAAAATAAACCTAATAGTGTGTTTTATCTCTTACTGAGAATATTACAACCAATAGAAAACTCTAAAAAACATTCAATTGAAGATAAAATGAAATCTAATTCACCGAGAAAACGACCTACACAGACATGAACGTGGAGCTTTTCTGGCCCTCTCAAGCTCTATAGAATTCATTTATCATAAAGATACATAAATAAAAAAAATTTTATTCCAAGATTGAATCATCAAAAGAGGCCATATGGTCTTGAGCTCAAAGAACCCTGTCCTATTTTTGAGGCTGCTGTTCTTTTGTGTGACCTTTCAGTGCCTCAAACTTGTGAAACTATACTGCCAATTGCATCAAACATTTTTTTTTTAATCAAACATGTTACATGCAGTTTCACGCACAGAATGTCCACAGAATAATTCTAGGTTTTCAAAGAGTTTATAAAATAGTTGAGAAGCCAGGTCATATCCTAGAAAAGATTAATGTATTATACAGACGAGTCTAAATACCAAATGAATGAGTTAGTAAAAGAGGGCATTACATTTGGAAAAGCCTGTACAGGAGAATATTTTACATAAGAGTCTCTCCCCATCTATATTTTGCTGTGTACAGTTCTTTTTCTGGGCGGCTGTTACAAATGACTAAGAAAAATGGTGAGGAAATTTCTTTACAGTTCTTTCTGACCCTGTCTCCTAGAATGGCAGATGAAAGCATGAACGAAAAAAATAAAAATCTAAGAGCGTTTTTTTTCCTCATAAAGCTCCATGAATAAAAAAAAGGTGCTATATAAGCATAGATACTCTGAATTTATCATGTACCCTAAGAGAAAAAATAACACAATCATTAAGGTGTCAATTATTGCCTCATAAATCTCAGCATGGAAACCCAGGAAGGCAATATTAAATCTCAAATGAGCCAATAAAAATTTAATAAAGATGGCACTGAACTCCTCCACAAGTAAACAGACTCAAAGATAATATTCTGAATTAGAAAGAGGAAAGCCGGACACGTCAACAATAAGCTTATGAGGGAAAATTAGAATATCTGTTGACTTCACAGGACAGCAGCCAACAGGCTGCTTTATGCGAATGTCATTGTCAACCAAGAATGGATGCAACTTAAGGATATCAAGAAAAGAGGTTAAATAATGTGATGAAAACCCCAAGATGAAGTATGAAGGTGATTTCTATGTATGCTTATTTTGTTTTTAGAATAAGGTATATTTAATCATGTTGGAAAGAATCACCTATGATTTTATTTTATTCTCAACTTCTCAATGAAAATGTTCAGTTCAGGCCTATACTCTTAACGTATTTTATTAAAGTCCCACATGAGCACCATGCAATAATTAGTTTCCCCGATGAGTTCACTCAACTATCAACCTTTATGAGTACTTATGGCTTTATGGTGTGGTTTGATGTCTTTTTTATTTTTTGAAAACAAATGGCATTTAAATGCCCTTCAAAAATTGGTAGGTGATATAAGTAAGCTGGAAAAATAAGACCATCATGGGCTCTTTTCTAACAAACATGTTGATGAAATGATAAGCAGAATGATGTTACCCATATGATATCTAGTAAGACACCATGGAGCATCCTAGTTTTATTCAAGTACTGCCCAACTAATGCAATTTATGTCCTGAATGTGCATTAGAATATCCTGAATTTCAGTGGCCTGTTAACAGGTAAACAGTGCCACAGAAAACACAGCACTGGGTAGAGGAAAGTGGGTAGAGGAAAATCCCCTGAGCTTCAACGATCTTAGATGAGGTCTTGCTTTGATTTTCTATTTTATATATATTTCATGTTAAAATATCTGGCCGGGCATGGTAGCTCACGCCTGTAATCCCAGCACTTTGGGAGGCCAAGAGGTGGGCAGATCACGGGGTCAGTAGTTTGAGACTAGCCTGACCAACATGGTGAAACCCTGACTCTACTAAAAATACAAAAATTAGCCAGGTGTGGTGGTGCATGCCTGTAATCCTAGCTACTAAGGAGGCTGGGGCAGGAGAACCACTTGAACCCGGGAGGCAGAGGTTGCAGTGAGTTGAGATCACACCACTGCACTCCAACCTGGCGACAGAGCAAGACTCTGTCTCAAATAAATAAATAAAAATAAAATATCTTATGTATAATTATTTAACAACATGATTTGTTCTAATCTATGCAAGACAATGTCAATATTAATATCTATGATTTGGATCCTTTGAAAAGTAATTTAAATTTAAGTATTTAAAGAACAGTTTGGCACAATATAGATCATGCTTACTTATATATTAGTCTGTTCTTTACTTGAAAATACCCCTAAACTACTTAAATAATCATACAGAACATGTACCACATGCTTGTGTTTGCATTTTATCTCTTCTTCTATACTCTAACGGTCCTTCAGGGCAGGTCCTCTCTTTCTCATGCCTAATTCAATTTTGTGTCCCTGAACTGCCTAGCACAGAACCCTCCATGCAGAGTGAATATTCAATACATATCTGTACAAGTATAGTCAGAGAAGCTCTTATTACAACACAGCATTCTATATAAAGAATCAATTTCTGTGTTCCCAATAGGTTGTTCATAATAACAATATTTGCTTGATCTAGTTATTAAGACTTCCCATAAATGAGCCTATATAACAACAAAATATTTCTGTTCTCTGGTTGTGTGCTTTAAAATTTCAATTAACCAGAATTCAGATTCTCCCACTTAGCAGCTGTTTATTCTGCATTCCAATTCTTAAAAGCAAGTTAATCACAGAAAAAAAAGATACAAGTGTTGATTAAAAATAATTTTGTATCAGTTATACATTCAGCCTAAAACTATCTATTTGGTTTTATTATGCTTTTAAATGATTATTCAAGTTTTCAACAATGACCTTAAAGCATCACAAACACTCAAATTATTTTTTAAAAAATCATATATTTAATAAGGAAAGAAAGTAGGTTAGTATAGTTCAGAATTTTTTTTAAAAATTAAGAATGAAGATAAAAGAGTCTTCTAATTAGCTTTTAAGTTAGCAAAAAATGTTCAATTAACCACTAACATATAAGTTAACTGCCTGAAATATTTCATTTGACTATGGTTTATTTTACTATGAAAACATCAATACACCATTAGCCACAAACCTTCAATAACTAGAGGCCCTTGCCCCCAACTCCACCTCTTATCTGCCTATTTGGATCAAGGGGTGTTGATGTTAATGGCTGAAGAAATTTAACAGCCTCCAGGACAATCTCCTGTTTAACACGGAATGAAGTGACATTCCCTTTCCTGGAGACAGACAAAAAGCTCAGAAAAAAACATTTAACTTTTAATGTCACCTTGTTCAAGAGCTTCTGGCAACAATCACCTCCTTCTAGCAAGCCTCCAGCTCCATCTTGGCTCAGCAGCTGCCCCGCCATCTTCTCCTCCCCTTTCCTACTTTGGTGACCACCATTCTGCCTGTACCTTTTTCTATCCTGCTTGCCCCTCCACCCTCACCCTTGAGATCCCCCCCATTCCACTTAATTTCTACTCGCGCCCGATCAAACTTGAGTCTAATGAACCACTCTGGCTTATCAACATTTTAACTGCACAGATGCCTTTGCAAATGACTCCTCCAATATCCTAAGAGAATTTAACGCAATGCTCAAAAGATCTATGCAGGTGGTAATGTAAGATATAAAATACATGGTTGCCTCATCTGTCTGTTTAAAAAAAAAAGACACTCCCCAAATAACTTTGAACTTAGAAATGTATCAGAAAACAACAATTATTATTTTGATAGTCTATGTTTAAAGCCTTTGAAAGTCATTTTAAAAATAATTTTGAAAATACTTATATCTAAATAAAGTATGACAATGTGTCTTATTTACTTAGTACCTATGTGTATAAATCATTGTGTAAGACACTGTCAGGACATGAGGATGATTGAATACATGAGATCTGTACATTAAAAAATCCCAATTAAAGGTAGAAAACAAGATAAAAAGGTAGAGATACATAGAACAAGTGTTATAAGGCACATGAGATTATATCCGGCTGTAAGAGTTGATCAAATGGCATTTGAGACGGCACTTGAAAAATTTAGGTAGATAGCTTGGTGAGAAGGAGCAAAAGAAATGGCATGAGAAGGAAGGCCACCAAGGTGGAAAATCACAGATCATACTAAGAGAATGGTGAGCAGTCCAATTTGGCTAGAAAACTGTGTAAGAAAAAGGACTATGCCCCGCTCTGCATGCCGAACACGGGGTTTCTGACAAACTCATAAGAGAACTAAAGCTTCAGGGGTAGAATAGAATGCCAGAGGAAAGAGGGGTGCAGAGATAGAAGATGGTCAAGAACAGGTAACTATCAGGCATACCTACATTTAGAGGGCATTAATGTCCTTGAAACTGCTCAGGAAAAAATGGGACTATTGTTAAGCACCAGATTCTTTAATGAGAGCCACATGGGAAAAAAACAATATTAATCTAAAACAAAAGGAATAAATTATTCAATATGTCAAATTCTAAATATCAGTATGTGAGAACGTCATTTAGCTATCACTAAAGACATTTCTTATTCTGTTGAGAAGATAAACTATTTTTTGTTATTAACTTCTATCTAGAATGATGGTGAATTCTATAACTCATTTCAAAACAATGAATGATAAGGCAGGAGTCTGTTTAACTAAGCTACCTAATTCACATAGACAAAAAGGTTTTCATGAAGACCCGCACATGAGGTGCATAAATCTAAAAGATCTACCAAGTTCAGTTAAGCAGAATGCAAATAACAACAAAACTATATCAGTAGCATTTTCCATTAGACTTAAAGGTAGGAAGAACTTCTAGTCAATACACTGCATCTAGTTTACTGACCTCTAAGGGTAGAAAGCATGGCTCAATCATCTTCGAATCCCAGAAGTTTGGCATAGTATCTGGTTACTTAGGCTTCCCTATAAACGTTTTATGAATAAGAAAAATGAAGAAAGAAGGAGGACCTAATAAGTAGTATTTCAGATTCACACAGCATTGGTTGTGTTGTCATAAAACACAATGTGCTCATGAATAATGCTCAAATTATGTCCTTCATAGACAATGAACCATCAGAGAAAGACTGAGCTACACTTACTAAACTATGTTTTCTAAGGTCTGACAATGTACAAATAGATATTTTAAAATAATTTTAATATGCATTAGAACTAAAGGTTTTTCTTTCCACTTAATTCTAAAATTAACTAACTAGAATACATATGTCCGTATTTTGAACATCTCACTTAGTTGATGAACTGGAATATATCCCAATCTTTGAAGATTTTCTTTGATTTTTTAAACTATATACTGAATTCTAAAAGTCATAATTCTGGAAATTTTCATAAGGAATGAAAGCCACTGCTTAACATACTGTAATAGTCGACTGCCTGATAAGACATGAAGATGATTCTTGATACCTTTATGGTTTCAGTGGGCACTCCAGGCTCTGGAACTTTATCCAAGTAAGTGGTCAAGTCTTGATCGACATGTTCAAACACTAAAGTTAGTTTGGTTTCTCTGTCTGTTCGTGACACTGTGCACACATCAAACAACCTAGAAGAAAAAACAAAGAGGTTAAGTAGGTGGCAATAAGCAAAGAAGTAACCTGTATGTTTTATACATATTGCTCAATTTGGTCTCATAATAGAAAAAACAAAAGGCCAGTGTTGATCATTTCTTATGATCATATGTAAAAATACCAAATGAGATCTGATACTTTAATAAAAATATGAAGTTCAGGAGAGGGGAACTCAGAGTGTGTGGTTAAGCACGAGAACATCTATAGTAACAACGAGAAAACAACGCCATTGGAGCACAAGAACGCTTGGAGAGTTTTCTTAGTTAGGACCTTAGATAGAACTTGCCAATGGGGATAATTTCAAAAACTTGATGTCTAGGCAAAATATATTTCTTCTTAGCTCACAGTTTGAGAATTATTAGAGATAGATTGAGCATCCTTTGGAGATGCTGAAGGCTGTAATCAAGATTTTCCTGGAATTTAAGGTGTCACAACCACATCTGTGAAAACAAATATGATGGAATATGGAGAAATTTTTAGTTTATTTCTAAGACAGCCCTTATCCTGCTGAGTCAAATCATTCCCTGGAAAGGGCACACATTCTTAGTTTTTAAAATTCCAAAGCTATGTTAATCAACATTGTGAAATTTAAACATTTTCTTTTTCGGGGGTAGGGGGACCTGTATTGGTAAACTATATTGCCCTTAAATAATAAAGCAACAGATTAACAAATATTTTGGATGGGTGAATCCAGTTTCTTCCATAAAAATCTTAAAATAAGTTGAAATTTAAGTTTTAAAAACTAAGCCTTCAGGAGTCAAAAGAATATTCAAGCCAAAGGACAAAATTTCCTTTAGTTTCAACCAAAGTACACTATTTAGCACAACAGATTCTCAACAAATGTTTGAAGAATTAAACTACCCATAAATAAGCTGGCCGGGCGCGGTGGCTCAAGCCTGTAATCCCAGCACTTTGGGAGGCCGAGACGGGCGGATCACGAGGTCAGGAGATCGAGACCATCCTGGCTGACACGGTGAAACCCCGTCTCTACTAAAAAATACAAAAAAACTAGCCGGGCAAGGTGGCAGGCGCCTGTAGTCCCAGCTACTCGGGAGGCTGAGGCAGGAGAATGGCGTGAACCTGGGAGGCGGAGCTTGCAGTGAGCCAAGATCACGCCACTGCACTCTAGCCTGGGTGGCAGAGCGAGACTCTGTCTCAAAAAAAAAAAAAAAAAAAAAAAAATAGTAATAATAAATAAATAAATAAATAAGCTGTAGGTACATTTCTTAACAAGAATGTAATATAAATACTAAGAAAAAGCTAATAAAATACTATTCATATTACTTCCTTTAATTTTTTTTAAAAAATTGAATAAATGCCTTCTTCAAAGAAACTAACTATAAATGTGCATAGAGTCCAATAACTAATGCACAGGGTTGACTATCAATTATGCTGCTTATATATTACCTCCCTTAATTTTTAAAAATTATATTTTAAGTTCTGGGATGCATGTGCAGAATGTGCAGGTTTGTTACACAGGTATACGTGTGCTATGGTGGTTTGCTGCACCCTTCAACCGTCATCTATATTAGGTATTTCTCCTAATGCTATCTCTCCCCTAACCGCACCCCCCCCCCGCCCCCAACAGGCCCTGGTGTGTGATGTTCCCCTCCCTATGTCCATGTGTTCTCATTGTTCAACTCCCACTTATGAGTGAGAACATGTGGTGTTTGGTTTTCTGTTCCTGTGTTAATTTGCTACAATGATGGCTTCCAGCTTCACCCATGTTCCTGCAAAGGGCATGAACTCACATCCTTTTTTATAGCTGCATAGTAGTCCATGATGTATATGTGCCACATTTTCTTTATCCAGTCTATCACTGATGGGCATTTGGGTTGGTTCCAAGTCTTTGCTATTGTGAACAGTGCTGCAATAAACATATGTGTGCATGTGTCTTTATAGTAGAATGATTTAGAATCCTTTGGGTATATACTCAGTAATGGGATTGCTAGATCAAATGGTATTTCTGGTTCTAGATCCTTGAGGAATTGCCACACTGTCTTCCACAATGGTTGAACTAATTTACACTCTCACCAACAGCGTAAAAGCATTCCTGTTTCTCCACATCCTCTCCAGCATCTGTTGTTTCCTGACTTTTTAATGATTGCCATTCAAACTGGCAGGAGATGGTATCTCATTGTGGTTTCGACTTGCATTTCTCTAATGACCAGTGATGATCAGCTCTTTTTACATATGTTTGTTGGCCACATAAATGTCTTCTTTTGAGAAGTGTCTATTCATATCCTTCACCCACTTTTTGATGGGGTTGTTTCTTTCTTGTAAATTTAAGTTCCCTGTAGATTCTGGATATTAGCCCTCTGTCAGATGGACAGATTGCAAAAATGTTCTCCCATTCTGTAGGTTGCCTGTTCACTGATGATAGTTTCTTCTGCTGTGCAGAAGCTCTTTAGTTTAATTAGATCCCATTTGTCAATTTTGGCTTTTGTTGCCATTGTTTTTGTTGTTTTAGTCATGAAGTCTTTGCCCATGCTTCTGTCCTGAATGGTATTGCCTAGGTATTCTAGGGTTTTTATGGTTTTAGGTCTTATGTTTAAGTCTTTAATCCACCTTGAATTAATTTTTGTATAAGGTGTAAGGAAGGGGTCCAATTTCAGTTTTCTGCATATGGCTAGCCAGTTTTCCCAACATCATTTATTAAATAGGGTATCATTTCCCCATTGCTTGTTTTTGTCAGGTTTGTCAAAGATCAGATGGTTGTAGATATGTGGCATTCTTTCTTGTTTTTCTTTATTTTTTGGTGATGGAGTTTCGCTCCTGTTGCCCAGGCTGGAGCGCAATGGCACCATCTTGGCTCACCACAACCTCCGCCTCCCAGGTTCAAGCAATTCTCCTGCCTCACCTGAGTACTACTCACACCCGAGTGGCTGGGATTGCAGGCATGGGCCACCATGCCCAGCTAATTTTGTATTTTTAGTAGAGACAGGGTTATTTCATGTTGGTCAGACTGGTCTCGGAACTCGCGACCTCAGGAGATCTGCCCACCTCAGCCTCCTAAAGTGTTGGGATTACAGGTGTGAGCCACCATGCCCGGCCATGTGGCATTATTTCTGAGGCTTCTGTTTTGTTCCATTGGTCTATATATTTGTTTTGGTACCAGTACCATGCTGTTTTGGTTATTGTAGCCTTGTAGTCTAGTTTGAAGTCAGGTAGCATGATGCCTCCAGCTTTGTTCTTTTTGCTTAGGATTGTCTTGGCTATATGGGCTCTTTTTTGGTTCCCTATGAAATTTAAAGTATTTTTTTCTAATTCTGTGAAGAAAGTCAAT
Source organism: Macaca nemestrina (assembly GCF_043159975.1). Lineage (NCBI taxonomy): Eukaryota > Metazoa > Chordata > Mammalia > Primates > Cercopithecidae > Macaca > Macaca nemestrina. The sequence goes on from NC_092128.1 coordinate 72,351,405, forward strand.
GGCAGCTTGATGGGGATAGCACTGAATGTATAAATTACTTTAGCAGTATGGCCATTTTCACAATACTGAGTCTTTGTGTCCACGAGCATGGAATATTTTTCCATTTGTTTGTGTCCTCTCTTATTTCCTTGAGCACTGGTTTGTAGTTTTCCTTAAAGAGGTCCTTCACATCCCTTGTTGGTTGTAGTCCTAGGACCTCTGCTAAACTTTTAATGCCTTACTGGTTCACCATGTCATCCTACTGCATTTCTGGGCTTTATGGACCCCACATTTGGTATTTCTCTGTGAATCTATACTAAATTTTAAAGGAAACTAAAAACAAATAAACAACAACAAAAAACACCAAAAAAAACCCCCACTACTGTAATTAGGTTACATCTGGCAGGTCAAAAAACAGAACACCAACAACTACACACACTTCATAGCCAGATCCACACTTCTTTTTAATTATGGGCAGTTTGGGGTGAGTCATACAACTCCATTGAAATTAACCAGAATCCACTGAAAATTTTTTCCTCACATTTATCTACTTCCAACATTCTGGTTTTTAAGTTTTAATATCCATTCCTAAACTTAGTATTTTCCCCTAATGTTACTTATTCTGGAAAATTATTCCAATAAAGTAAAAATTCCTAACAGATTTATTAAAGATAGTACCATAAATCATAATAAGTTCCACACTCTAAAAATATGATTGCTATCATGCATGGATTTAATATGTGGAAAGTTTATCAAAACAGTTCTTTTGGCTTGAAAATTCAAGATAACTACAATTATTCACAGGCTTTTTAAAGCCAGTTTATTGATATTAAATCCACATACTTGGACAACTTCACTCTTTTCTTCCTATTGAAGAAGAAAATGGAGTTCCACAATCTCCAACTTTCTTTATATCTGCACCTTGTATTTTTGTAATAAAATAAAAGAGCAGTGAATCAAAAATGGCATGTCCCTAAAGTCAAATACAAACACAGAGCTGTTTCATACTATGACCACTTCAGTTGTGTTTCTGAAACATTACTTTACAAATATTTCACATTATAATTAATACATTTAGTGAAAAAATTACATTGCTTACCACTACCTGGAATTAATAGTAATTTTAGTAACTCCAGTTCTTACTGCATTTATAGTTTATCATATACATAAACGATATTATAGTAATTTCCACAAGAAAAAAAATTCTGATGGGGGCATAACTGGAGAATAAAGTGATCCTAAAACACTGCTGAAACAAAAAGTCATCTGCCCCCTAGACCGTTGTCTTAGAAGTTACCTAACAACCCTGGCAGTATGCCCTGTTGCTTCCTCTCACTGAAACCGTTTTCAAGCACTCTTTGCATGACACAATTTAAAAATAACATCTAACCCACCCAAGTTGCTTTCCTCAGAGTTATACTGCTCTCTTCCAAATATTAAGACTCATTGATGCCACCTGCAGCAACTGGACTCCAGGCCTCAGTTTCAGTGGATGCTCAAGATAGGAAAGGTGAGCTCACTGAAGCCACTATTAATTGTCCTAAATAATAAACCTTAGAGAAAAAGCACTCATTTCAATCGGTAGTTTTTAAAACATGAAATTTTAAAGAGATGTGTAACAGTCCATAGAGCAGAACATTTCATGTAAATTTTAATGTATATACTTGCATACTCTTAAAAAACAGTATTCGGTAGAAGTGACTCCTCCAGGTTCAAGGAAATAATCCTTTTTAATTTCTAACTTCATTTGGGAAATGGAGCATATTAGAGACTCCTCAAGACATTCACAAATGGCATTAAGGGACATCAAAGTCCTAAGGATGCCTGTAAGATACGCTCTTTTTTGGCTCCAGTGCTGGCTAGCCATCATCCACATCCTACAGACCCAGTGCTCCATGGAAGACATCTGGGGAAATATTGCTCTTCACTAAACCATGAAATTTTGTCTGACTTAAATTATGTCTGATTAACGGTTAGCAAACATTATTGTAGTAAAAATTAACAGTTACATTAGTCACAATGTGTAGGAAATGCATTTTGAATCAACGGTTGTAAACATTAATCTTAGAAATGTTAGAATATAATATTTATGATGCTTTTCTGTCTATAATGACTCCCTCTGGAATTGCCCCAAATCAAATAATAGTCACTTTGGTGGGCAATACAGAGAAAACAGAAACTTTACTTTTATTTATTTATTTATTTAGTAAGATGGAGTCTCACTCTGTTGCCCAGGCTGGAGTGCAGTGGTGCAATCTCGGCTCACTGCAACCTCCTGGGTACAAGCGATTCTCCTACCTCAGCCTCCCGAGTAGCTGGGACTACAGGCACATGCCACCATGCCTGGTTAATTTTTATATTTTTAGTAAGGATGGGTTTCACCATGTTGGCCAGGCTGGCCTCGAACTCCTGACCTCAAGTGATCCGCCTGCCTTGGCCTCCCAAAGTGCTGGGATTACAAGCATGAGCCATTGTGCCTGGCCAGAAACTTTAATATAACAAATGAGTTTCATATAAAACAACTGAGCTAAACATGAATTAAAATCCCTGGTATTTGGCTAGAGATAAACAATCTGTAATATATTTATATAAATCAATAAGGAATGTGGCTAGGCTACCTAGAACTCCTATACTTGTAAAACAAAAGAGTCAGACAGATCTGAACATTTGAATGTAAAAACTGGAAAACAGACTGGAGGTGGTGGCTCATGCCTGTAATCCCAGCACTTTGGGAGGCTGAGGCAGGCGGATCATGAGGTCAGGAGATCGAGACCATCCTGGCTAACATGGTGAAACCCCGTCTCTATTAAAAATACAAAAAAATTAGCTGGGCATGGTGGCGGGCACCTGTAGTCCCAGCTACTCAGGAGGCTGAGGCAGGAGAATGGCATGAACCTGGGAGGTGGAGTTTGCAGTGAGCCGAGATTGTGCCACTGCACTCCAGCCTGGGTGACAGAGCGAGACTCCGCCTCAAAAAAAAAACTGGAAAATAACTTCAACTGCATGATTCCTTACATTGACCAACATTTTAAGACTTTCTAAATCCCCTTTTTTTTTTTTTTTGCTAGATGATCTGTAACCTGACAAAAATACCATTTCAAGAATTACATGACAGCAGTTCCATAAGAAAAATGTAATCACAAAGTACTGAATATGAACAAAATATCTCAGATGACTTTTAAAGGAAAGGAAAATTACCATTAAATATTTGTCCATTAGAGCTTAGCATAATGTGATCCAAGTGAATGTTCAAAAAGTAAAAGTGCAAACTGGTTATCAGCATTAACTAAGGCTATGTATGCATTCAGTTTAGCTGTGCAAAATGCAATCCAAAAAAGGCAGATAGGTCGTTATCATTTCACAATTAAGTTGGCCAAGCCCCTAACTCTCCCACAAAGTAAGTTCTCTTGCTGTCTCTATTGTCCTGACCCGCCAGCTGCAGGGCAGAGAACAAGGCTTGCAGTCCAGCACAGCACTCAGCTTTCCAGCTGTCCTAGTGATGTAATTATCTAATAACAAAATATCTCTGTGAATTAACTCTGCATCCTACCCATTGTAATTCTTAATGACTACTTCCTGTTCATGTTCTCAATTTAACTTGCTCTTCTGGAACTATTGCATAGGCAAGTTGCCTTCATCTAATGGATGGGATTACATCCAATAGGTTTGGGATTTCCAAAGATTACAATTTACAAAGGTCTCCCAAACAACATGCTTTTGTAAACACAAGCCCTGCCTTTCTATTGTGGTTACAATAAAAGGGAAATCTGTATTATTTGCTGTGATTAAACTTTGACCCGTTCACAGGAAGTTCTATGAGGATTTTTTTCCTGTCACTTTTTTTCCCCCCATTCCCTTGAATGTTTGGACATCAAATAGTTCAAGAGCTGAGAGATGTCTGGCACAGCTACCTAAGGGCCACAACAAAATTTTATTTGAACTAGAGCCAGTATTTGGAATCGAGAAGAATTATTTTAAATATCTAATCTCCTCCTCTTAAGTGCATGAAGCATATTCTGTGGCTAGGGCTTGTATGCAGCAAATTTATGTTCCCACATCTCACTAGCCCTACACTACTGGATATGGGCCACTGTATTCTCTGTTTTGCTCATTAAATATGGACTCTGTGTGCACTTATTCTCAACCAGCACCGAATGGTATAGCTCCAGGAGTATTTGCCACCAACAATAACGTGCATGCTGCTAGAAGCAAACTGCGATTTCAGCAGCACCCATAAACATTCACCAGCATCTACCATGTGCAGGTGCTATACTCAGTTTTAGAGTTTCCAATAGATATGACAGGTATTGTTTTTAAAAGCTTTACTATCTAGTTGTGGGAAAGAAGACTTAGAAGTAAAAATGCAGGTAATGATATATGGCTATGTATTAGTACCAAATACATTCTATAAACAGTGTATAACTTTATATATCACATCAAAGTAAATTCATTCTACATCCTATTAAGTAAACCACAGATGGTCTCTGCCTTTCCATCCATTTACCTCTCCTGGAAGCCCACCCTTATTTTCTGTTGAGGAACTACTCCTGTCCTAGAATCTGGCAATCTGGTTTTAACAGCAGGGGCCCAGGGATGGCATGTGAATAAGCCTGGATTGAGTGACGATGAACGATTCAGAGGTGGGCAGGAGCATGAGAATCAGTCCCAGAAATTTTGCTAAGACTTCTGGGAGAGTAAAACTCTCTTTTACTGGGATTATCAAACTGGCAAAATCTCAGCCTGCAGCTACTGATGGCTGTCTTTGCCACCATTTTAGTGAACCTACTATGGGATGCAGAAGACGGCCAGAACAAGGGACAGTGGGCAAGAGATTCCGGAAGACATTATTTACACATCTGGGCCCACTGTGTTTGATCTACCCCTGGATTTATTAATTATGTGAGTCACTAAAGTCAGTGTTTTGCTTATCCAGCTTGAGTTAGGTTTTTATTACTTGCAACAAAAAATTGTCCGAAGACATCTATAAATATTTTGAAATGATTAAATGAATTAAAAACATCAACATCTGGCCTCAAATACGTCTTACACAGTAGATACAATGAGGGAAGCTCAAGCACAAAAGAAGTAGCAGTGTCCTCAAAGTGACTGTCCCAGTTCTCTGACTTGGCTGGGAGTCTATTCACCTTAAATGGCTCCTCCATTCGCATGTCCACTGTGCAAAAGTAGCCGACCGCAGAGAACCAGATTAATTCATCCTTCCCAAGGAGCCAGGCAGCTTCCTCTCAGACCCTACTTGAGGTTCCTGGTCTGACCACAGAGACATTGGATGGAGAAAAGCACAGAAGGAAGAAGACAGGCAGACAAGGTTATCATAAACAGGAATATAAAACCTAGAGTAGAAAAGAACTCAATGGTAAGAGGAAGCAAGGAGAAAAAAGAAGAACTTAAAAATAATACAAAGATACAGGGTTCAATTAATTTAAAGGTTGAATCCAGTGTGTAGAGGTGTGTTCTCCTGAAGTCTTCAATTAAACAACCCCTTTCCCACTAGCTGCTGCTGAAAAGTGGAAAAGGACAGGGATGTCAAACCAACTCAAGAGCAGAGAAATCCTTTGTATTTAACTGTTAAGTTTATGGCTGCTATTATCTGACATGGGAAGGCAAAGTCAACATCACTTATTTACTAAATCATTTTATTCCTATAGCCTTTAAGAGAGTATTCGTAAGAAAATTTCATCGTTTATCTTCTTTCCATCTTTAGAGTTGCTATTAATCTAGTTTCACCTTCTATCTATATAGACCTGGCACTGTGGCTCTATGAGTTAATATCTTCTGAATCTGTTAACCAAAAAATGTTTTACATGTGGAAAGGGAATCCCCTAGGCAAGTTTACAAGATGTGACTCTTGCACTACAGTAAATTTTGAAAATAGAGCAAACAGTGAAACTATGTATATGGAAACACATTCCTACCACATGATCAGCAACAGAACTGATGTACTATTGCTGGGCCTGAAACAAGCTATTTAGGATGGCTTAATGGGTATAATGGGATGCCTATGTACAGCTCTCCTCATTCAAGGTAAATTCCTGAACTGGACATTAAATAATAGAATTCTAACTTCTTCCATAGTCCTACAGCAAGCACTACAGGCACGTCTACATCATCAAACACAATTCTTCAAATTGCTAATGCATTTCATCTGAATGAAAGGCAGAGCGAAGAGTAAGGCTGTAGCATCACTCTGTTATGCTAACTACATGTGATTATGGGAAAAAGAAAAATATTGCTTTAGAGCTGCCACAAAGAAGGCATATCATAAAATGCGATTTGTTGTCTTGCAGGGAAGAGAATGGTAGCAGGGGCAAAATGCTTGATAAGTGAACTCCGAGTCACTAACCATGTGGATCATTATCTCCCCAAAGACAAGAGAAAGAAAACAGCTAAACAATAGCTGTTTCCAGTAGGCAACTAAACGATAATCAGTTGATACGTCTGATGAGGCCAGTTCCAATACAAAGCAGTTTTGGAAGTTCAAAGAGAATACAGTCAACTCTACAAAAAGAAGAAACCTGCCAATGGAGAAAATCAGGAACTATTAGGTCTAGATTAGAATAAAGAACAATTCACCAACCTCAGCTATAGGTCAGGAATGGGGCACTGTTTACCTCTTGAGGTCTCCAACTAGATATGATGAACTTCTATTCTTTTCTTAACAGTTACCTACAATCAGCCACTTCATAAAAATAAATATGATGGACAAAATAAGGGCCTAACAAGAGTGAATGGATTGAGAGACCCCAAAACCTGTGGCATTTGGTGAGAGAATGCGGTGAGGGGAACGCAAGTCCCAAGCCCTACTGGCAGGTCAGAGATGACAGATTAGCAAACTGAAGATAGCCTTAAACTGGTGGTCCCTGTTTGTGTTTTGCTTATTCTTTTCTTTCATTTCTCAATGGCACCCACAGCTGTGTCTGATACATAGCAGGTGTCCAGTAAATATTTATTGAATAAATGAAATTTTTCTACATTATAACTTAGGGAAAAGTCAAAGTAAAATAAAGTAAAAGTGAGGATACTTCGAGATGTCATTAGGAAAGTGTGGCATTCTGAGTAAGCCACATTCTGTAACTGCTGTTAAATGAAGACTCAAACACTAAAATATTGTATTTACTAATTAAAAAATCCTAACAACTGTATGAGATGGTACTCATTTTAGAGACGAAGATAGACATAAATGTGCACTGAATGATGACGCTGTGAAGGTAAACAAATATTCACTGCGGCATCATTTATGATAGCCCAAAACTGGAAATAACCCACATGACCATTAACTTATGAATGCATAAACGAAGTGTGGTATATCCATACAATGAAATACTCTTTAGTAACAGAAAGAAATGAAGAACGAATACATGTACGACATGGATAAACCTTAAAGAGATTATGCTAAGAGAAAGGAGCCAGTCACAAAAGGCTACATATTCCATGATTTCATTTACATGAAATATTCAGAACAGGCAGATCTATAGAAATTGAAAGTGGATTCGTGGTTGCCTGGGACAATGGGCGGTGGGAGAATGTGGAGGAATGGGGACTGATAATGTGTACTGGGTTTCTTCTCAGAGTGATGAAAATTTCCTAAATTTAGATCATGGTGATAGTTGTGCAACTCAGTAAGTATACTGACCTGAAGTCTTACACAGGTGCATTTTATGGTATGTAAATTATATCTCAATGAAGCTGTTTAAAAACAAAAAAAGGAAATCAACAGTGGTAGAGAGGTTTAATACTTTGCCTAAAGTATAAAGACAGTAAGTGGTGGAGATGGGCTTTGAAATCAGACTGTCTGGCTCCAGAATCTGATTTTCTAACCACTCTGTTATTCTGCCTGTGAATGCAGCACACCATTTGGAGCTGCTGTAAAGCAGGGGTCAGTGATGGGGAGACTCTGTGACAAATGAGGCACCCTGCTGACAGGCACTGTGGGAATGCCAATGCCAAAATGTTTTTGGTAAATTTAGAGATCCCAATACATACTTTACATGGTGGGCTGAAAAAAAGAAGTTCAGAAAATTCACAGGAAAAATTTTAAAAAGTGAAGGCTGCTGATATCCCAAACCCTCTTACATTCTTCCTTTGATTAGTTAGAAAAATGACACACTTCAATTCACCCGACAGAGCTTGAAAAAGAGATTCTGATCTCAGAAATAAGTGAGTTAAGTATATTTTTAAAAGCAAAGCGAACAGCTCTGGCTTAAGTCAGATAGAGTGTGGAACATTCTGGACAACTTTCAACATTCAGTTCTCTGTCCATTTCTGACCTGTGAAAGCCCTGTTCTCCAGCTTTGGGCCTCTCTTGAGGAAAAATGACTAAGCAGCCAAAACTAGGCAGCCGCCTGTAATGAAGACTGTCTGCTGTGTCTTAGAAGAAAGCCAACCAAGCTTTACCTACACTGTAAGCCAAAAACCTTTCATAATCACATCCTTAATAGGTGAGTAAATTTATCCCAGCACTAATTCACTCAGGTACTTATGATTAGGTACTGATCTAATAAAACAACCACTGAAGTTAGTTCCTTTTAAGGAAACTTTTGATCATAAACATAGGAGAAAATGTTAAACCTTAGTAACTTAAAGAAACACAAATGAAAACCTCAGTGAAACATTAAACCTTTCAAATTGGGTTAAAAAAAACTTGTTTAATGATAAAACTGCACAACACTTGTTTATGAAAATAAGCCTACATCACTGTGGGAATACAAACTGATACACAGCTTTCTGGAGAATAATCTGGTTGTGTGTGTGTGTGTATATATACACACATATATATAAATAATCTGGCTATGTGTATATATATAGTATATATACACATACACACATGTATATATACACACACACGCATTATATATGATATGTATGATATATAATGCGTGTGTGTCTATATATATATAATGTGGCTCTTAAATGATACTGATACATCTTTATTGAAAATGGAAAGACATTCACATTATTTTTTTAAATGCAAGTTTCAAAAGAGTGTGTACAGTATGATTCCACATATGTAAACATAATGGTAGAAAGATAAATCAAGACATGGCTGGGCGCAGTGGCTCACCCCTGTAATCCCAGCACTCTGGGAGGCCGAGGGGGGTGGATCACTTGAGGTCAGGAGTTCAAGACCAGCCTGGCCAGCATGGTGAAACCCTGTCTCCACAAAAAATGCAAAAATTAGGTGGGTGTGGTGGCACATGCCTGTAATCTCAGCTACTCAGGAGGCTGAGGCAGGAGAATCACTTGAACCTGGGAGGCGGAGGTTGCAGTGAGCAGAGGTTGTGCCTCCACACTCCAGCCTGGGCAACAGAGTAAATAAGACCCCATCTCAAAAAAAAAAAGGATGTAGCCAGTGGTTATTTCTGGGTGACAAGATTTTGGGATGTTGTTTTCTGCTATTTGCTCATCTAAACTTTCTACTGTGAGAATCTATTAATTTTTAACAAGAAAAAAATCATTATTTAAAAAATAAAGGCCAGGCGCGGTGGCTCATGCCTGTAATCCCAGCACTTTGGGAGGCTGAGGCAGGCGGATCACGAGGTCAGGAGATCGAGACCATTCTGGTTAACACGGTGAAACCCCGTCTCCACTAAAAATACAAAAATTAGCCCGGCGTGGTGGCGGGCGCCTGTAGTCCCAGCTACTTGGGAGGCTGAGGCAGGCGAATGGTGTGAACCCAGGAGGCGGAGCTTGCAGTGAGCCAAGATTGCGCCACTGCACTCCAGAATGGGTGACAGAGCGAGATTCCGTCTCAAAACAAAAAACAAAAATAAAAAATAAGAATCATAAAAGCTTATTTTTCAATTCAGATTTTTTTCTCCTACCACTCATGTACTTTTCTTCCATCTGTTCCTCTGAATTAATGAGGAAATCCTAATCATCAATCCTGAAATGCAGTTTTAAAAATTAAACATGTAAAAGACATAAATTCTTTTGTATTTAGAATTGTTTATGCTTGTCCTCTTAGAATATAAATTTTTTGGTTATGTTTTGTTCTCTTAGAATCTTGGAATACCTATGAATCTTAAAATATTGTTCTAAGAGAAAAAAATAATATGTATGCATTACTGCCTCATTAAAGTATGTGCTTTTCAATCCCCTCCCAATATGGAGTGACTTTATAAAAAAGAATATGAGAAAAAATTATTTTTCTGATACTTAGTGAAAAAGGTTAAAGTAACAGACTACCACGAAACATGACGGCTCACAAAGTCTTCAGATTACTCTGTTTCTTAAATAAGCCAAAAAAAAAAAAAAAAAAAATTCCTGCATGGTAGAATTCAGTGCCCTTTGTAACATAACAAGCTGCAAGCAACCAAAATAATTAAAGCTTGGCCAAAAATAAAGATCCTTATAAAAATTAAAATATAATATCTTATATTTTTAAATTAGAACTATTCCAGCAAAATATCCGGGAATTACTGTGTTAAGAACTCAGAAAAATTCTAGAAATATATTTTAAGATCACCAATGGCAAACTATATTAAAATATTAGAAAACAGACTGCAGTTGGAGAAGTTGGAAGAACTGGTATTTCTACCAACTTCTAAACTTAGGGATCTAAAATTGGGTTGCTTTGTTCAGGTGGAAACACTTCTAAAAATCAAATTATGATTTGCTGTATTTCTATAAGCCCATTTTATTTTAGAGTTTGATCTTTGTTCTAGAAGTATCTCAGATAATAAGGAAAATGTTTCATGGTGCTAATTAACAGTAATGAAAACTGTGGGAGATAAGAATTTGTAAATGTAACTGCAAGCCATGTCTTGATTTATCTTTCTACCATTATGTTTACGTATGTGGAATCATACTGTACACACACTTTTGAAATTTGCATTTAAAAAAATAATATATTGTGAATGTCTTTCCATTTTCAATAAAGATGTATCAGTACCATCATTTTAAGAGCCACATTATATATATATATACACACACACACGCATTATATATCTATTTCAAGGCAGATATTTTCTTTTGCAAAGAACCACAGGAACACCTCATGTACTAATAACCTATTAGTCATCTGGTTGCACCATGTAAGTGAATATTTTAGATAACTGATTCTTACCCATCTTGATTCCCTAAAGTATTTTTTAAAATTAAAGTTTTAGTGGAATTCTTGGTAACATGCACTGAACATTTTCTTGACTTTTTAAGCACAATATTATGTTTAGCTGGTAGATGATTCATGGTCATTACTGTTACCATTACATTATAATCATTAAATTCTGCACCATTATTATGATCACTTATTTGAGTGTTTACTAGGTAAATGCAGATGAGACCAAAAGATCCACAATGAGGTACACTGTAATTAAACTATGAAAACCAAAGACAAAGAGAGAATCTTGAAAGCAGTAAGAGAGAAGCAACTCATCACACACAAGGGATCTGCAATAAGATTAACAGCTACTTCTCATCAGAAACTATGGAGGGCAGAAGACAGTGGGATGGCAATTTGAAAGTGTTGGGAGCAGCCAGGCATGGTGGCTCATGCCTGTAATCTCAACACTTTGGGAGGCCTAGGCAAGAGGACCACTTGAGTCTAGGAGTTTGAAACCTGCCTGGGTAACACAAAGAACCCCCTCCTCTCTACAAAATATATATTTTTAAAATTAACTGGTCATGGCAGCACATGCTTGTAGTCCTAGATACTCAGGAGGAGGCTGCTAAGACAGAAAGATCATTTGGGCCCAGGAGTTTGAGGCTACAGTGAACTATGACTGCACCACTGCACTCTAGCCTGGATGTAAGAATGACACTGTTTCTAATAAATAAATAAATAAGTGCTGGAAGAAAAAAGAAACCTGTTAACCAAGAATTCTGTATCTGGCAGAACCATCCTCAAAGATGAAGGCAAAATTAAGACATTCTCAGATAAACAAAAGCTGAGGGAGTTTGTTGCTAATAGATCTGTCCTACAGGAAATGCTAAAGGGAGTCCCTCAGGCCGAAATAAAAGGACACTAAACAGTAACATGGAGCCAGCCGTATGAAGAAACAAAGAACACTGGCAAAGGTAACTAACTACATAGGTAAGTGGTTTGTAACTTTTTAAATATGATTTAAAAAACAAATGCATATGACAGTAATTATAAGTCTATGTTAATGGCCACACAATGTATGAACATGTAATTTGTGACAACAACAGCATGAAGGAGAAAGGACAGAACTGTACAGAAAAAAGTTTTATATACTATTAAAGCTGAAACACTATTAATTCAAACTGGATTGTTACCAGTTGAAGATGTTAATTGTAATATCTGGGGTAACCACTAAAAAATTCTTTGTTTTGAAACTGCTCAAATCTTGAGGAACATTTTCTTGAATTTCCTCTTGAATTTACCACTTACAAGCCCCTACAGTGAGCCTGGGACTGTGGCAGGGATTTAATATATGCAAACTTATTGAATCCTTTCAATATCCTTTTCAAGTATATACTATTACTCTTATTTTACAGATGAAGAAGCTAAGATTCATAGAATAATTTGTTCAAGCATGATAGAACAGAGATAAGAGGCAGAACCAGGATTTAAATAGAAAACTTCACAGGTCTCTCTCCTTCTTGATCTGGACCTTCAATATCAAGATCTTCTGGACCTATTCTCTTCAAAGAGTACCGAGAGGTTGGTAAATCTCCAACTTGTCTCTCCAAAATAGTACTTTCTCCAAACTTCATACCCAGTTATCTCTTAGACAACTTCAACCAATACTCTCAACATCTCAATTTCAAAATGTCTAGAACACAGCTCATTCCCCTTGGTGAATCACACCCCCATCCAAATAATTTTCTAAACCCAGAAACCTACAAATAATCGTAGATTGTTTCATTTTCCCACATGTTCAATCAACCACCAATTCCACCACCTAAATATTTTTCCATCCACTGCCACTTCCCTGAGCTCAGGCACTCAACACTCTTGGCTAGTTTTCTACAAAGGGCCTTTATCCTGTTTCCCAAATCCCCCGAGACTCCTTGTACTCATTCCTTACTCTGGTCAGTGAGCCTTCCACAGTAAAAATCTGATCATAGCATTGAACAAATGCATGTAACCAGCAAACGTTTATTAAATATTTGTTATTTTCTAAGCATTAGATTAGGTGGTGCTAGGGATAGAAAAATCAAAGGGTAAAATAAAATTTCTCAAGTTGTTCAGAGTGTAGTGGGAAAAGTAGACAAAGTATCAACTCTTTTGTAAATGCTGAGGTACATATGTGTGTGAGGTATGTAAATGCTAAGGTATGTATGTGTGTGGTATACATAGATACACCTAAGTGTATATACATATACTTATTCAAATTCGCACATACACACACACACACAATCTTTTTGTCTCTCATGTATATACCTATGGTATTTTAAGAAATGATAAAAAGCAGCAGCCAATCCATACGTGGAGGAAAACTTTGCAGAAGAAATGACAACTTAACTGTCAGAGTATCAAGAGTTACCCAAGCAAGTGGCAAAGAAAGGGCACTTGAAAGCAAGAGAAAGTGTGAGCAGGAGCACAGCAAGAAGTCCCACTGGAGAGAAACTTGGTATGCTATAAAGAACTTTGTTCCTCTGGAAAGTGGGTATCTATTTTTTATGGTTTTCAAAGAGCCCAATCTGATGGTATGGGTAAGGGGAAGCATGGTTAAGACCAACTGTAACGAGACCATTGCCGCAGTAGTACAGGGAAAGTAAAGAAGGTCTGTTCTAAGGAATTGGCAGCAAGGATGGAGAGGAGAGTACAGATTCCAGAAATATTTAGGAGGTTGAATTGGCAGGATTTGCTAAGTGTCTAAATGTGGCGGGGGTGGAGGGATGGGTAAGGAGAAGCCAAGGATGACTCACATGCTTTTGACTTTGGGGACTTGGTGCCACCCTCATGAGATACAGCAGTGTTCCCAGATCTTTGGTTTTCAGAGGCCTGGAAACTTTACAACAACTTTACAGCTCTGACAGAACACTGCCAACTAAAGACATTAATATACCCTACCATCTACTATCAATATAATTTCATAAATAAAGCATATTTTAATATCCCAAATGTGAGTAGATTCAGCTTTCTGAAAAATTTGCCACAGGGCCCTATTTTTCTATTTGCATCACAGATGATGGAAAATTGGTACCAGGCCTCAGACCAACACTGTGAAGCCCTGAGATAGAATATAGGAGAAGTCAGTGCAGCAGTAAGATGATGAGTTGAAGTCAGAGGAATAGATAGGCTTGCCCTGGCTAACTCCAGTCCTACAGGAATGTATATATATTAAGAGTTGCAAAAAAGTTCAAGTGGTGTTGGAGGCTCTGAAGAAGAGGCATTCAACACACCTCGAGGGGAAGTGGCTGGGGAGCTGAGTCTCAAAGGACGGTCTGGAATTTGCCAGATAAACAAAGGAAGTTTAGCATGGTCCTGGCAGAAGGAACAGCATGTCCAAAGGTATGTAGGTACACAGTAAAATTCATATTTGGGGAATTGCGGATAGTCTGGCATGATTTGGTGATTATCTTGGAAAATGGCAAGAGAAGAGCTGGAAAAGTACACAGAAGTAAAATTATGAGGGTTTAGTAATCCAGGCTAAGAAGTCTGGAAATTATCTTATGGGCACTGGGAAAAAAGCAAAGGACTTTTACAATGAACAATGCTATGGTAGGATGTGTCACTTGGAAATACTACTCTGGTTGCAGAAGGGAAGTTGGATTACAGGAGAATAAAATTGGAGGAGAGGAAAACAAGTAGGAAGTGTCTACAAAAGCCCAGGTAAAAAATATAGACAGATTGGTTAGAGAAATAGTAGCAGCAGAGAGAGACCAATACAACCAACAAATTTGTGAAAGTGTACCAACCACTTTCACAAATCTATCTCCATTTATAGGTTGCACTAAATTATATTCTATATGTAATTTATTAGACCATTTCCCTGTTCTTGTAACATTGGCTCATTATTATTTTATGATAAATTCCTAGAAGTGGCATTTTAAAAATAAAAAGGTATATACTTTTTCTGAATCAAAATATATACATTTTTTGAAAGTTCTTGATCCAAACCACCTGACAGAAGATTGTAACAATTTATACTCCTAGAGTGATATCTAGGAGGTGGAATTCAGAAGACCTGGTAACCTACCAGAATGTACAAGTTGAAAGAGAAGTTTGAAATGACTTTCAGATTTTGGTTTAGACAAGGTACATGATAGTACTATTTTCAAAGGCCATAAGAAGAGATGAAAATAAGATGAGGGAAGTAATTAATGAGCTCAGTCTAGGAAGAGATTAATTTGAGATGTCTGTGACATTCAGGTGGTAACGTCCAATAAACAACTGTAAACATATACTTCTCAGGGCTCCAGACACAGGCCAAGCAATAGTTTGGGAAGTTAACAGCCTCTAGATGAGATGGAATCTTGGAGGCAAAACATGAAACAAGCAGAATAGCATCCCTAGATGAATCAGAGAGGTAGGCAAGAAAATCGATGAAGAAAATGATATCATAAAACATCAAGGGAATTTTTAAAAATTCATGTACGGCATCATCAAAAACAACAAAATACTTAGGTATAAATTTAACAAGAGTTCACTATACAGTGAAAACTACAAAACAATATTGCAAGAAATAAAAGAGCTAAATATTCATGGATGAGGAAGACTTGATATTGTTAAGAGGCAATACTCCCCAAATTGATCTAGAGCTTCAATGTAATCCATATCAAAATCCCAGCTGGCTTTTTAGTAAAAATTGACAAGCTGATTCTAAACTTCATATGAAAATGCAAGGAACCCAGAATAGCAAAAAACAATCTTGAAGACTCACACTTCTCAATTTCAAAACTGACCATAAACTGTAGTACTTAAGACAGTATAGTACCGGCATAAAGATAAACATACAGATCAATGAAATAGAATTTAAAGTGCAGAAATTAACTTTCATGTTTATTTTAAATTAATTTCCAACGAATATGCCAAGACCATTCACTCAGGAAAGAATCATCTTTTCAACAAATGATGCTGGGATAACTGGATATCTACGCGGAAAAGAATGAAATTGGATCCTAAGCTCACAATATACACAGTAATTAACTTAAAATGGATCACAAACCTAAATGTAAGAGCTAAAACTATAAAACTCTTAGAAAAAAACATAGGAGTAAATCTTTGTGACCCTGGGTTAGGCAATATCTTAACTATAACACCAAAAGCATAAGCAATATTAGAAAGAACAGATCACTATGGATTCATCAAAATTAAAAATGTTCATTCATTTGTAAGAAATGGCCAGAGTAGGCAAATTTACAGAAACAGAAAGTAGATTAGTGGCTGCCTAAGGCCAGGGGTGTGGGGGTGGGGAAAAGTGGGGAGTGGCTGCTAACGGATATGGGGTTTCTTTGAGGGGGAATGAAAAGGTTCTAAAATTAGACTAACAATGGTCGCACAACCCTGTAAATATAGTAAAAACACTGAATCAAACACTTTAAATGGGTGAATTGCTTTGCATATCAAATATGTCTCAAAAACGCTGTTTAAAAAAATCAAAGGAAGAGTCAGTTTCAAGAAGAAAGAAGTGGTCAATGCTGTATATAAGATAAATAAGTGTGTTCTGCTCTTTAAAATCCTTCTGTTATCATTTACCCACTGAATAAAGTAGCAGTAAAAATAGCTAACATTTATTAAGTGCTTACTGTGTGTCAGACACAATGCTAATAATTTTATTTGTTTTATGTATTTAAATCTCTTAACCCTATAATATAGGTACCATCGTCTCTTTCACAGATGAAAATAATTAAGGTATAGAGGTTTAGTAAATTGCCCAGCATCCTAAAGACTGTAAATGAAAGAGCCAGGATTTGTATTCAGATAACCCAGCAAGAGAACCCTCACCCTTAACCACTGCATACCCCCATCCCGTGGCTTATTAGGTCACTCGTGATCTTGCCCCACTCACCACTCCATCTTCATCTTTTACTGGATCCTAAAAATACTTACAATTGTTAGAATGTGTGTGGTTTTTGTGCTGTGCCTCAACACAAGCTGTTACTGCTGCCTAGAAGGCTCTCTTTTTCTCTGTCCATCTGGTGACCTCCCTACTCATCTTCAAAGATTCTGCTCACACATTCTCCATAATCCTTACTGTCTCCCCTTCCACCCTCCCTCTCCCACAGCCAGGACTCCTCTGTGCTACCATAACATATCTGACTCATTGGGGGTGCTCAGCCATGATTGCTGAATGGATATATAATATGAATTAATAAAAATATTCAATTGTCCTATAAGAGAGTATACTGTATTTCTGGAAGAAGCCTGAACCAAGTCTGATAAATTAAGTGGAGGATCAGGCTGAGTAATATTCTTTTGGGTCCAAAAAGAGGTGTGATAATAAAGTAAAGATGTTGATTTTTTGGTTTGGCCTGTGAAACAATTCTGAAGACAATTCCAAAAGAGTCTGAAAATGTTTTGCTCAATTAAAGTAGGGCTAGAAAAACTGGACTATTTCCCATGGGACCAGATTTATTTGGTCATATAAGTTTTTGTATAGTGTTTTCATTTTCTCTTTGTCTCATTATTTTCAAGTCACATGGGATAAGGCAATTATCCTTTTATTAAACATATTCCATTTCCTAAAGAGCAAGACTCTGAAAAGTTATCGTTTTTCCCTTCATGCTTTCTTTCCTCAGTAACCGTCTTGACATGTTCAAGAAATATTTTATTATCTGAAGGGTGATTTTGCTTATTTCCAAAGAGGGAAGCAATTTGCTACTCTTTAATTTAAACCTACCCTTAAATCCAAGGAATGTTTGGCTCATGAAAGGGAAAACAAGGTCCAGAATCTATTAACTTGTGATCCACAGCCTTCAAAGCAATTTACATTCAGTATACATTCGAGTTCATTCAGAGTAAAGTCAAAATCCTCTGGGTACCTTGCCAGTAAAAAAGTATATTCAGACCAAAACTAGGTCACAAAAAAAATGTTTTACAACAACGTGTTTTACTCTTCCAACATTTTGAGAAATTTCCAAGGAATTACAAAAAAGAAAGTTTCCTGAAAGAAATAACTTCATACCTTAAATCACATCCTAGATAAGCCCTGCCCCAATACAGATTAAGGGCACCATTAAAACAACATAAGAGAACTAACCTGTGCCACAGCACACATTCAGTGATGCTATTTCTTTCAAGTCTAAATCCTCCAAGTCTAAAGCAATAAACCTATCTGTGTTTAAATGTCCTTCAAATATTTTAATATCCAGATAGTTTAATTTAACCAGTTTTTCTTGTGTCAGAATTTTACAGATTTTTACATTACGCATTTTGAATCAGTTTATACAAAGGTTTGATGTAAGCATTAGCCTATTAAGTACATCTCTGTTAATGTCATTTACTAGTGTATCTTAGCTGTTACTACGAGGTCATTCTACTAAAGCCAGCCTCTTGTCCTACATTTAAGTGTTATTTGAGTATAAGATCACTCTCTGAAGAATATCCACTGAAACTAAGATGGAAAGTTGTAAACACAGAGCAATGCTATCTAAATGAAGAACAAAGGTAACACTACCAGCAGCTGAAATTAACTTGAAAAAAAAAAAAAAACTCAAAAAAAAAATTCACTTAGCATATATCAGTTTTTTTTTTCCTGTAATGAGCAACAGATTTTTTGAAAAATATAATCCTAGGAGTAAATATATATTTACATAATTTTTAAAAAGTTATAGACATATGGATATTTAATCACTACCCTCTTGGCTTGCATTTCTTTTTTTCAAGTAAAAGCAAAAAGCAAAATTGACAAATTAGCAGATAACAAGTAGCTCTATGAGATCACAGTTTTTACTGACTTGTTTCAAGATACAAAAATGATAACAAACCAGACAGTTTAGACAGACTCAGTCTTTTAAATCATTCGCATAGAATAATTTGAGAGAAAATAATATTTTACAAGTTGCCACATGCATAAATATTGTTTATTTATCCTAAACATTGCTTCTGCAGTCTTGGATATTCCACATCTCTTTTATACATTTTAAAGATATACAGTCTATTTCCCTTTTACAATTGAAAGGGAAAACTGAGTTGGTAGAGTAGGATATTTTCCCCTTAACTGTAAACGTATTATTTTTTATTCAAAAGAAAATGATCTCTGTATCAAAATTTAAAAAAAAACCCTCAAAGTGTACAATTTATATTTTAGTACCTGTTTAATCACAGAGGTAAATAAAATAATAGGGCACTTTAAAATATTCCACTTATACCAGTTAAACATTTTTTTCAAATACCACTATCAAGTCATGTGCCAAAAATTTATCTCCAGGAGGTTAGTTTTTAGTCAGAAAGGTTATATCAATGAACAGACACAAAAGTATCCATAAGCAGGACATGAGACGGGTAACATGGTAGTCCCTGAACCAAACTGATGGACAAACTCTAAGATGGAAATAGGAAAAACCAAAATGTGGGGATGAGGATGAGCTACCAATAGAAAAGGCCCAAGAGACTACGACCACCCCAAATCTAACAGACTAGGCTGTGATGGCAACTAAACGGTACTTTTACAAAAAGTATGTATGTTATCTATAGAAAAGCAAACTCTGGAAAGACACAACTGGCAGCATGGCTCAGCCCTGTGATAGGTGAGAGTTTGGGAATGAAACTTCCTCTCCTACAGCCAAAATGGACGCAACTGGCACCAGAGCTTGAGGCTATCAGACATTAAGATCATCAGCTAATTCCCCTCTCCAGGTTCCATGTTCACAGTGCAACTATCCCACTATAACCTGGATTTCCCACAGATAAGCATGCAAGGGAGACAATGATTTGGTTGGCAGCTGCAAGTATACTTGACACGTACAGCTTTTACTGGAAAACAGTGCATTAACATTTTTGTTCAAACTGCAGTTTTCTTGTGAGGTCGGGATGAGTCTGTCAACCCTGGACTCCCAAACCCTCTAGATACACTAATGAAATTGGGCTTCTAGGCATTTAGTGCCAGGTGGGTACTAGAACACGGCAACCACATCAGAAAATTGGTTCTCTATGTTTGGGCAGCCAGTCATCGTTTTGGTTGCCTCTTAAAAAGGCCCTGGCCCTCAGACATACCATTTTTTCATACTGCAGCATGTTTCTGCATTGTAACTTTAACTCCTACAACTTTTAACCTATAAGAATAAAGATCAGGACTATCCTGGTTTGTTAGAAGAACTTCTAAAGAAATTATCTCTTTGGGCAGCACAGATGAGCACTTTTGAAAAGGCTAATTCTTAGATTCGTTTATACTGAATTGTTTTGGTTATGAATTGCCTCATGGGATGGGAAATCCCCTATAGGGCCCTGTCAAACACCTCCTCACCCTCCACTGAAAATCAGCCAGACAACAATGGGATCTTGGACACCTTCGACGTGCTAACACGGGAGGTGCTCCAGAGAGCAAAACTGTCCCCTCTGGAAGTTACTGGAATCACTATCCTGGGAGCCACTATAACAGATGACTCTACTTCTTTTCTCAAGTGTGCTAGGGTGGAAATTAAATTGAAAATGACTCGTCCTGAATGATGACTTAACTATTCAAGTGAATTTTGTCAACACTGTTAGAGAATTTTGTTCCTGGCTTTGGCCACACAAAGCCCAAATTTGTTCAATTCATCTGATGTAAGACTAAACAAAGGCATTCATGAATAAAAAGCAGAAAAAAACATAGTGCCAAAATCTTTGTATATTTTAGTGCATAATACATTTATCTTCTACTAGGCAAATGGCATGCAACTTGTTTCTAATTCAAAGAAAGATAATGGAAAAAAACTGTTTACAGTAGAACAATGTTTAATAATTCATAGCTTGATGATCTAATGAAATTACTTTAAAATGCCAAATGTCAAAATGCTGTATCAAATCTCCTCTTTTGCATTTCAACTGTAAGTTAACATTTTGATGAAAAAGGAATTCAACAAATATTAACTGTGTTTTAGGGAGGATTTGCCCAACTTTTGCTAAGCCCAGTTAGCACACTAATTTTTATAGATCTGCTACATAAGAGAGTTCTTACTTTTTATAAAATGTCACCCCAACAATTTTTTAATGTCTACATATCAGTGAATAAATCCACTCTTATTGATGAATGAGGGAGAGTCTCTCTGTGGCTAAGGGAACCCAACTGTGCTGACCAGTTTAAAGTCTTCCACAGGCTTGGGTGCCTCTTAGGACAGCCAATCCCTCTGCTTCCTCCTCTTCAACATCTAGCCCTTCCTTCTCCTGCCCTCTCTCCCTAACTCCACACACTTCTTCAGCCTTTACTGAGGGCTCCCAATTCCTCCCTGCTCCACACAAATGTCCTTTTCTTGTAATAGAAGATCAAAGCTATTGTCCTCTTCTATATGGATCTTCTGTCCCTCATGATTCACAGGAAAGTGTCCTCCTCTTCAAGACGGACCCTGTTCCTCCTGAACTGTGCCTCTCCACCATGTGCTAAATCCGCAATTCATCAGCTTTTATTCCCTTCCATTCAATTCCCCTTTAAGTGTTCCTCTCCCGGCTCCTTCTAATACACTTCCCTATTTCCTCATAACAACAAAAATGTTTAACTGTGCCCATCTCTATCAGATTGTCATTCTGCCAGCCACATTCCATGTCCCCCAATTTACTGAAGGACAGTCTACACTTTGTGCTACACTTTCTCACTCCTTAGTTATCTATTACCAGGTTTCCCCTCTTTCTCTTCCAGTGAAATCTGTCTCTCAAATGGATACCAGTATTTCCCCACTACTGGATGCAGTCTTCAGGCTCTTCCACCTCTTGGACACACCTGAGATACCAGAAGGAGATGCCTCCTCCTCCCCGAAACTCTCCCCTCCAATGGCTTCCCTGAGAGTTTTCTTCTGCTTCTCCCTCTACTTCTCTTGTCCCTGCTTTTCTCTCTGTCCCCTTTTTTCTCCTTCAGTCCTAAATGCACAGTCTCAAGTTTCCATATCTAGTCTTTTTTTTTTTTTCACTTAAAATACAGGATTTCTTGCTCATTCATCTATTTAACATACAGGGTACTATTTGCCGGTGACCCTGATATCTACTACAGACAGCAACTGTGTCTGAGGCATTTTTGAATGGCCTGTGCTGTGAAGGTTGGCATGGGTGAACAAGTCACTTAGCTGGTGACTAAGCCTAGTCATGTGCTCAGTATCCACATTGGGACATTCGTGATTTTCTCCTTATTGTGGGACAAATTATATGCAAAAGTGATATTCCAAATGTGGGGCTCAAAAAAGATCGCTATACATCTCCTTTAAGAACGTCACAGGTGGCCGGGCATGGTGGCTCACGCCTGTAATCCCAGCACTTTGGGAGGCCTAGGTAGGCGGATCACGAAGTCAAGAGATAGAGACCATTCTGGCCAACATGGTGAAACCCAGTCTCTACTAAAAATACAAAAATTAGTTGGGCGTTGTGGCACTTGCCTGTAGTCCCAGCTACTCGGGAGGCTGAGGCAGGAGAATTGCTTGAATCCGGGAGGCTGAGGTTGCAGTGAGCCGAGATCGTGCCACTGCACTCCAGCCTGGTGACAGAGCAAGACTCCGTCTCAAAAAAACAAAACAAAACAAAAACAACAACAAAAAACACAAGAATGTCACAGGTTTTCCGGATTCCTCTCTGGATGGAGCTCTCAATTTCCCAAACTTTGACTATAACTCTGCCTTGGCTATTTCCTGAAAGCACATGTAACTCAACATGTTCAAAACTGAACTCATCATTGTCCCTCCAAACCTGCTCCTTCTCCTGCGAATGCTATTTCTAAAAATAACATCATCACCATCCTCTCACTCAAGCGTAAAACCTCTCACTCAAGCGTAAAACCATAACTCTGTTCACCCACACATCTAACTAGCTACCCACATTGGCCAATTGTAGGACTTAACTATCTCTCATATGCAACCCTTCCTCTCATTTCAAGGGCACTACCCTAATTTAGGCCACCATTATTTTTTCTCTCTCCAGGGAATGGTCAATCTCCTAACCAGTTTGCCTGTCTCTAGATTCCATTTCAAGATGGTTTACCTTCTGCTATGATTCTGACCCTATTGATTGGGCATTATCTCCATTCCTCCTCTTCTCCTCACACTGTGGTTAACTCAACACCTTAGGTTCGTCTGCCATACGTCATGTCATTCATCTCCATGTATATGATGTTTGTTTCTTTTCACATCGTTCATCTCTTCTTTGGAGTCTAATTTTCTTGTTCCTGCAAATTAAACTTAATTTTGTCTTCTGACCTGGCCTAGAATTGTGTCTGTACCTCTGAACGGTCCTGATAGCTTTATTCTTTGTATTACAGTCATTGGCACAGGTACACACACTCTCTCCCCCAACTAGGTTATAAACTCACTCAAAGCAAAGACTAAGGAATACACAACCTGATCCACTGTGCAGAGTGCCTATAGTAGGCGCCTCGCATTCGGGGGGGCTCAATTAACCTCTGTTAAAACAAAAGTCATCTAAGGCACTATTTATGAACATGTTCTGTGTCAGGTACTGCTATTCCCTGTAGCAATATTAATTCCGGGAATAAGACCTAATATGCAGCTGGATATCCTTTGCATCTCTGGGCCCATCCCAAAAACATCTTCGATTTAGGCAATCTCATTATCCAAGTTCTAGAAGGGACTCTGAGGAAACGTAAGAGAGACACCATAGAAGCAAGCCTCATTTCTTGGGATGTATCCTCAGCCTGGTGAATATCAAGGCTCTACTTAATTTTCCATCCAGCAAATAACACTTTATCATTTTGTCCAATATCCAGTAACTTCCGAAATGATGGATTAAAAACATTACAAAGCTTTCAAATGTGCTCTACCTTTACAAGCAAGAAATTTCTTAGATGTGGAACCATCTAAGAAATTTTAACATGAATTATGTGAGAACTTTCATAAAGCTTCCAAATGTGTTTTACCTTTATAAGCAAGAAACTTCTTAGATGTGGAACCATCTAAGAAATTCTAACATGAATTGTGTGAGAAAAGTCAGTATTATTAAAACATTTTCTTTATATTTAAATATAAAAAAATAGATAAAAATTTCAAAATTAGCTAATGACACTTTCGAATCAATTGTAAATTTTATTTCACTCTTTTTATTTTGTTCGGGAGCAGAGAACAATTTTTATTTACAACAGGAATTCCTTTCTTTAAACACTGGAATTAAGCTTTTAGAGAAAGGAATATTTCTGAAATTTCTAAGAAACGAACTGGAAAAATTGCCTTCAAAGTTTTTTTCTTAAATAACTTTACATTCTCTCTCTCTCTCTCTCTCTCGCTCTCTCTCTCTCTCTCCCCTCTCTCTCTCTCTTCTATCTGAAATTACAGGGACATAGAATTTTAAAGCTAGAGGTCATCAAGTCTTAGCCCTTCTTTTTGAAAATGAGGAAACAGGCAGGGGATGGTTAAGGTGTCCTGCCCAGGATCTCTCTGAACTGCTCCCTCCACCATACCACTCTTTGCCACATAAGCATCTCCCAAAATGAATTTCAAGAGAGAAAGAATATTCTCTTTCTCTCCTTCCTTCCTTCTTCCCTCCCTTCTCTCTCTTTCTTTCTTTTGAGTGCAGTGGTGTAATATTGGCTCACTGTCACCCCCACCTCCCAGGCTCAAGCAATCCTCCCACCTCAGCCTCCTGAGTAGCTGTGCCCACAGGCATTCACCATCATGCCTGGCTAATTTTTGTATATTTGGTAGAGATGGGGTTTTGCCATGTTGCCCAGGCTGGTCTCAAATTCCTGACCACAAGTGATCCGCCCACCCCGGCCTCCCAAAAGTGCTGAGATTACAGGTGTGAGCCACCGTGCCTCCCTTCCCCTCCTCTCCTCTCCCCTCCCCTCCCCTCCTCTCCCCTCCCCTCCCCTCCTCTCCCCTCCCCTCCTCTCCCCTCCCCTCCTCTCCTCCCCTCCCCTCTCATTCTCTCCCCTTCCCTTCTTCTTTCCTTCCCCCACCCCTTCCTTGCTTCTCTTTCTTTCTTATTTGTATATATTCATGGGGAACAAGTGCAATTTTGCTACACTGATATACTGCATTGTGGTGAAGTCAGGGTCTTCAGTGCATCCATCACTGGTGCAACTTATATTGCACCCATCAAACAACCTCTGGTCATCCACCCCTCCATCCAGACCTCTGCCTGTCTCCACCTCTGAGTCTCCATTGTCCATCATTCTACACTCTGCTTCCATGTGTACACATTATTTACGGAAATAATATTATTCTTATACCTTAAAAACTATCAAGCATTCTTCAAGGAAGCTTCCAAAATATTTGAAAAAATGGAAGGAGGTAGATTTCATTCAATATTCTAATATAACTATCAATCCTTGGAAAGGAATTCCACTTTATTAAAAATTTGACCTGAAATTCCAATACACCCGTCTGGGTTAGCAAATGCCTCTAATTTTCTAAAGTTATGGGCTATGTGCATTCAGTATTAAGAGAATTCTGTCTACTTAACAATCATTCTCTCCTCTCAAGGTCCAGGCCAAAGACATAAAGTGCTCGTTTATGGTACAAGCAGCTATCACATGTCTTTTTAACTATCAGACTGTTCTGCTTTATGTACATAGCTGCAGTTCCCACCGTTTAGGAGTTTACAATGTATGATCATTTCCTCTGTATAAAAATGCACTACCTTTTTGCATGCTCTCATTCCTTTAGTTGGTAAAGTATGTTAATGATGGAGCCCACTCAGTGCTATAAATTGGGGTTCTCAACCATTGAACTATTGATATCTGAGGCTGGATAACGCCGTTATGAGGGTATTGTCTTGTGCATTGTAGAATGTTTAGCAACTTCCCTCGCCTCTACTCACTAAATACTAATCGTATCCCTCCATTTGTGGCAACTACAAGTATCTGGAAATGTTGCCAAATGTCCCCTAGGAGCAAAACTGCCTTCAGTTGAGAACTACTACTATAGAGGGCCAATTCATCACTCTGTGTTCTTACAGTTTTTCAAATATGCCCTTCCCATGTACACGCAATATTAAGATGACTGGCAGTAATTAACCTTTTCAAGTACTTGTATAATAGTTACTGTATTTGTACATATCATTTCAATGAAATTTTTAAATAGGCTATCTTGCACAATCGAGACACATAGTCTATCTTGCACAATCGACCACATAATAAGCACTTATTAAGTACTTGCAGTATGGTTAGCAGTATGTGAACTTTCAATAAGTCATGGGTTCTGCTTACAAGGAGCTTTCAATATAGATGAGGAAAGAAGACATGTACATGTGAATAACTAAGGACACTGTAGGACAAGATATAACACAACGTTATACCTGGTGACATAAACTTCACAAGGGAGGAGTGAACGTTTAACTAAAGTTTTCCAAAATGCTCCCATGGAGCTGATGATGGCCAGGTGCAACCTTTGAAGATGAGTGCATATCACATAGGTAACAAGGAGAAGAGCAAGTAAGCACTGGAGGGCAGCCACATGAACCAGGCTGGCTGGAGAGAGCAAGCAGGCTCCATCCGAGAGCCATGAGGGCAGAGTCCCCATTTAGAGGACGGTGGGGAATGAACATGTAAAACGGATACAGATCACAAAGAGCTTAGGATCACAAATTGAAAAATCTGGGTTTGAGATGGTAGACATTCAAGACCATTTTGGGGCACATATGTGATATGGGAAGAAGGCATCATATGAACTAGAAGATAACCCAAATGAGAGAGAAAAAAAAGTTACTCATAGAGGTTTATATTGATTGACTCCTGGGACAGTATGAAAAGGAAAAAAAAAAAAGGGCACCAGGAAATGTTTTAAAGGGAAAATCTATTAGACTTGGTTAATATCAAACCATGACAAGTAGGAGAAATTAATCTTCAAGGTTCAAGTCTGGATGAGTAGAAAAAGAAGTAAAGCCTCAACCTATATAAGCCATCTACCATATTCACAGATCTCAATATTACCTACCTTAATTAATCTTAAGAGTCACTTCCTCACTGGTTTGTTTCATTTAATCACCTCATATAGTGACATTTTATAAATGGAGGCATGAAAAGAAAAATATAGAACATAGTATACCAACCATATACACTAGGACAACTGAGAGCAGAGATGAGGCAATGTATTCATAATTTAGAAGGAGCTTTGATTTGAGGTCTTGGTTGCCTGGAATTACCTAGACCCTTTCACTTGAGGGTATGTATCCCCTCTTACAAGAACAAGTCACTGAGCCAACCCATTCCTTAGGCCTCATTCTAGCTAACTTCCTTTTCTAAACCCCTGATTCCCTAGCAGGGTCCAAATACAACTAAATTCACAAATTCAGCCAACCAAAACAAATAAAAAATTTCAACAACCTTTTGCTTCTTAACCTTCACCGGTTAATGGATTCCAGTTCTGAGCCACACTGTTAAGGAAATCTCATATTTTTCAGTTGTCTTTAACTCCATCCATTTCAGCCATCTTATCTTGCTCCCAATCAAACAATTATGGGAAATACTCTTGGTTTTCCTCTTCTTGCTCATTGATGGTAATGAAAAATACTAATATTAGGAGTGCTAATTATATGAATGTGAGCTTGTTAATGCTAGATGGGTGGGCTCATGTGTTTTTTCCAATGTATGCCGTAGACCTTTATTATTTTTTGCCTTCTACAAATTGTTGTTAACTAGTGCCTTTTTGTAATGCAGAGTTCTGAATCTCAGGACTATCAGCATTTTGAATTTTGTTTGTTGTGGGGAGCCATCCTGTGCATTGCAGGATATTTAACAACATCAATAACCTCTACCTACTAGATGCTAGTGGTGGTAGTAGCAGCAGTAGTAACATCTATAATCTCTACTTCCCCAGTTATGACAAACAAAATATGTCCAAAGATTGTCAAACGCCCTGGGGGATAAATTCACTCCTGGTTCAAGACCACTGCTGTAATGTGATCTTGGGGGACAAATACTGGTAATGTACTAGTATAATTCTAGATTCAAAGACTGAACAGATGAGTAGAAAAATTAGATAACCTATTAACTCTGAAAGCCTCTAATTTCTTAACCTCTAAACATATTGCCCTCTCTCTTGATTCAAAGAGCTTGAAGTCTCAACAAAAGAAAATTGGTCACACAGCCTATGCCCTCAAAGTAGGCATACTAAGAGAGGCGTGGCTAGACTTGGGATGAGCCGGAGACTGAATCATGTAATCTGCCCACTCCACACCCTTCACCACCATCACGTTGCCACTTCCCTTGGCTTGAGTCATTCAGGATCAAAGAGATGCTGCTTTGGGGGTTAGCTGGTAAAAGCATCAGCTTGTGAGGTAATTATATGTAAGGTGTCTCCTAGCCATCATAAAGCCATACAGCATTTCTTCTCAATGGTTTAAAATAAAAATTCATTTTCTGTCATGCTGTTCCAACGTTTCACTCTGAAAGCATGATTTTCCCACCAAAATGAGTGAGCTCAAGACATCACTATGAACAAGACTGATAATGCTCATCCGTGAAAGCTACTCTTCAAGAACTCCCTAAGTGTAGTGAAGATGTGCTATAGTTAAAATTGGAAATGATGTTATGACCAAAAAAATAAAAAATAAAAAAACAAAACTACCATGAAGTCTTGGCATGCAGTTTTATACCTGTCTAGTAACACCTACATGGCTTCAAAAGGCTTAGTAAAACTTTGAAATGATTTAAGAATTGTCTTAAAGCACTAAATAGAGGCTCCTGGTATCCAGAACCCCTGTTTCAGGAGACCAGAAGTGTAATGATTCTCACGAACTTTGTTCCCCCTTACAATAAAATCCCTCTTTCTTGAGTTAGATTCAGTGGGTCTCTATTATTTCCAATCTGTACCCTAAGGTTACTGGCTATGGGCATAAACTACCAACTGGTTCTCTTCTGATTTTAAAATGTTATTTAAAAATGTATCTTCTTGTAGGGGAAGGGGAGTAAAGAGTCATTTTTTAGTGAGTACAAAATTTCAGTTTGGGATGATGAAAAAGTTCTGGAGATAGCAGTGATGGTTGCACAACAATGTGAATGTACTTAATGTCACTGCATTATACATTTAAAAATGATTAAAACTGTGAATTTTATGTAATGTATATTTTACCACAATAAAATAAGTTTTTAAAAAATCTATCTTCTTGAAAAAAGCATGATTGAAATACACTGTCTACAGAAGCTTCTAATCCTCAACATCAGGTAAACTTAGACAGTTGGGGCTTTTCCCCCTATACTTACGAATATACATAAAAATATGTTCCCAACTCTCCCAAAATTCAGCGAAGTATTTTCAGCCTGTATCCAGGACTATCAAAAATACCCCTGTTAAAACATAAACAATTGTAGACTCTTAAGAGATCTTTTGTCAGTGATTCCCCCCACCATCCCTTTACTTTTATCACTACTTACCACTTTATTAGCATCTTTATAAAACGATGTAATAAAGTACAAAGTGGATATGTACATGTCCACATGCAAAGAGGCAGACCCTGGTGGGAAGGAGTGGAGGATGTCAGGGAGGAATGAAGAACCTAATTTTGTAAATTGATTACCACTTACCTATACATTTAAAGCAGTCAGTTCATGTTATAACATGACAAAAATGTCTGGGTAACCAGATGATGGGCACAGGATATCGTATATATTAACACCAACAATAAAAACCAATAGAAATTTTGCCACATGTGGAACAGACTGACATCTCTTGTTAGCATGTCAAGCATAACAACTCCTTTCTTTACTTTGACATTCAGAGCACTAGACAGAATCACATTGCGTCAACACCCACTGCAAGCCTTTACCTGTGCTTCATTGCATTTCTTCATTTTGATAACAACTGTTTTATCCATATTTTTCTACTGTAAGACCATAAGCTAGATGAATGCAAGAAAAATTTACTTTGTGTTTCCCACAAGAGACATAATATGAAGAGGACAAACAAATACACATTTACTTATGTTTTGGGCAAGAGGTCAAGAACTTAAGATAGGCCATACTGAAGTTGTAGCTTATACCAATTTTGGAACTAAACTAGTTTTAATTCTGTATCACTCCCTTGAACTTTCTGATTTGTTCACCACCTGTCCTCTGTTCCCCTTAACCTCATTTCTTCTTTCTACCTAATCTAGACATCCTCTAGATCCAGAAGTTTTTGCCATATGAATTTTTACCCTTTCATGATATTTTTTAAACTTTAAGAAATCATCAGTTTTCTTAATTTGATCTCTTCTAATTTGGTCATCTTTTATTCTATTTATCTACTTTCTGAAAGGAGATCTATATCCATATAGAGACATATATATCTATCTATATCTAGAGATATCTATATCTAGATAGAGAGATGTGTATCTCTATCTCTAGATATCTGTATCTCTATCTAGATATCTAAAATAAAAACTTATTTTCTTGTGGTATACTATACGTTACATAAAATTTACAGTTTTAATCATTTTTAAATGTATATATCTAAGTCATTTTTAAATGTATATATCTAGATATTTAGATATAGATATAGATATCTAGAGATATCTAGAGATGTATATATCTAGGTATCTAGATCTAGATCTAGATATCTAGAGATGTCTATATAGATATAGATATCTAGAGATAGAGACATCTCTAGATATAGATGTACATCTCTTTATCTAGATATAGATACACATCTACTTATAAATATATCTATATAAATATATTTAGATATAAGTTTATGTCTATCTCAAAATAAAATGTATTTATATCTATATAGAGATACATCAATATATATAATAGGTATAGATATAAATATGTATTTTTCTTCTGATTTCTCATTATTTTATTCTCCATCTAAACTTCCTGCTTGCCCTTCATTAGTACTACCCCAACCTTTCCCTCCATAAATAAACTTAAAAAGTGAAATTTTATACCTAACCAAGCATAATTCAGCAATCGACTTTGCGTTTCCAACGGACATGACACAAGGCCTTCTCTTATCTATCATGATGAATAGCTAAACGGTATAACCAAGTGAAAATTTTATTAACTATAATTCTGTAGTAGCAAGCATAGGCATCATTCATCATAACTACCATTTTATTAGGGTACAAAAAAGGATATATCTTGAAGTATCTTCTCAATGCTCAACAAAGATTACATTATGAGTTTTAGTGTTAAGTATATTTTATCACATTCTAATCCTTTGAAAGTGGGACTCAGAAGAGATGGCAACTTTCTCATAAGCAAGCTTTCTTATTAACTGGAGTGCTCTATTCCTCAATTACACAAGTTAACAGAAGACTCCCCTGTAAATTAAAAAGAAAATTTAAAAAAGTAGAAACCTCATATGGTATTTTTCTTCTTTATGTATAAGAAGTGATCCCCTTTATGTATAAGTTTAGTGATCCCCTGCTATCGCTCAATACACAGAACCCTCACTAAATCAGCAGATGAGTAAAATGCAAAATGAATCAAAATGCCAGTTACTGTGTTGCTGTGGGGCAGCACCAGAAGCTTGCAGTCTCAAGCCTATGCTCCCAATTCTCAGATTTCTATAGCAGCATCTCAGAGACACACAAGAAAAGAGGGAGGTTTCTTTGCTTTTGTCTATATTGGCCAGTATTCTCACATTTAGAATGCTTGATACCATAGGTATGGTTGGCCAAATAGTTTGATAGAAATGTTACAGACAGATCTGAAACAAATGATTCACTTAAAAGTGCCTTCTATAAAGTAAATGTTGCTTAAAATAATTCACTATTAATTGGACAGGTATCCTGCCTAGTAAAAACTGTGTTTGTACATTCTGTTTATCTTCTTGCATTATTTGCTATTTACTTTAATCATCAATGGAGTTAAATCCAATGTTCAATTTTCCAATGTCCTGAGCCCTCCTGAAAATTGTATGCTTTGGACTGAAATTCTTCATGTGACTTCTCAAGTATTTTGAAGTAGGGTGGTTAGATGAACAACCAGAACATAACCTATTTTCAGCTGGAAGGACAGTCAAATAAACAAAAATATGTTTCTGAATGAAAGACATTTAAAGGAATACATATTACTACATATTTTCAGTATGATTATGTAGCAAAACTCCACTTCGAAGCTAAATTTTTGTTTGGATTACATGTGTAAAAAGGTCAAGGCTATGTTTTCTGTAGGAATTTTTACTTTTGCTTATTTTGAAGTAGTTAAAGGGCCAGGAATCCTGGCTATTTAGAGGCCTCTGTAAAGATGAAAACACATAAACACATTTAACAATAAATATTTGTGTTTTAAATACAGGCATATTTTTGCTATACTATAGCTATTTCCTTCACTGCAAACCACTGGTTTAAGATTTCCTTTAATAATAAAGATATATTTCTAAGAAATATATTATATCTGGATAATCTATAAAACAGTTTTTAAATTGTTTCATAAATTGTAAAACAAATTGGTTGTCAACATGGAGAAACTCTCAATAGTCCAGGAATACTCAGGCTTAAAAAGTTTCAAGGGTTCCTGGAACTTTCAATGTTTTCTGAAAATTTTCATCTCCAAATGTGCTCAATGTTAATAATTTTAGAGTCTAAAAATTGTGGCTGGTTCTAAATATAAAACTAATTATTAACAACAATCTGGTTTCACTCATGGTAGACCTATTCTGGACCATTCAGAAAGTGATGAGGGACCCCAGGGGCAGATCCACAATTACCTTCCCTTACTTGGCCTCACCGGTCACTAAGTCTTTCCCAAAACCAAAGCTGCAAACACAGTGCAACTGACGTTTGAACTCCATTTCCTTCCACTCCTGCCCTACTTATTAAGTTGCACAGAAACAATAAAAGACCAAATGAATTATAGCAGGACTGCTCTAACTTGAGAGGTAAGGGTATATTTATTTATAGTCCAGGGTCAAAGCTACTTCCTTAGATTGTGAACATCTTAAGAACAAAAAGTATCTAATACAGTGTGAAATATAATGGTTCATACCTAGTACCATTAACTAATTCAAAACAGAAAGGAATGAATGACTGCAAATTTTTGATGATGAAGAAACCAAAGGTTCCCTGAAACTCTCAGTTTGAACCAAGGTCATTCGACATCATTAGCCAGAGTGTGGCTGCAAAGAGAAACCAGGAAGTGCTGAGTCATCGTGAGCATATGCAACATCCTCGTCAGCACTTCTGGTGCCAGATTCAAAGGTATGCGTACTTCCTTTGACCTGCTAATCTTCCATCCTTTTCTCAGTAACCTAGGATAGGTCATGGAAAGCTAACTGCCACCAAGTTGAGAAGCAGCATGAACACTAACAAATAACACTACTTAACACTGTCAATTCTATATGCTGGTCTCTAGATATGGCCATGAAAATAGGTTGTTTAAAAATATATATGTGTGTGTATGTGTATGTATATATATATATAGCATTTACTATCTGTCAGAATTAAGCCATTATACCTCTAGTTTCCAGTAAGTCAAGATAGTTTCCTCTTCAGATAATCAGCATGCCTTTGTCAGCATGCAGTTTATATGCATTTAATTTGCCAAGCAGGTCTTACTAAAACAGTCAAATCCAAATGATCTTTGCATGACTGAAACACTTGCAGTATTAGGTAGAAAAACTATATAATAGGGGAAGTAACACCCTAGAGTCAAAAGGCTTGTAGTCTAGTCCTGACTCTGCCAGCAGACAGTTGACCTTGAGCAAGTCATTTACATTCTTCATCGTCTGTTTCTTTATCTGCAAGACGGGAATAACAATCCTCCCCCAGTCTCCTTCACTGCTGCTGTGAGCATAATTATATTAACAGCACTTAAGAAGTAGACAACTGTCATGACGAAAAGAAGTGATGAATTCATTACATATTTTTTTAAAAAACAAAACTTCAGTCTCAGGCTAGCTTCTATGCATTTTATTAGAAACATACAATAATTTTACTGGATTTGAATGTTTAAGTTGTCACCCAGGTTGGTAGTGACATAAGAAGATAAACTGTAATAATAAGTAGATGGGCAGAATTCAATAGTAAAGGGCTACATAAAAGTATACTTCAAAAAAGGCAATTATAAGCCGGGTGCAGTGGCTCACGCCTGTAATCCCAGCACTTTGGGAGGCTGAGGTGGGTGGATCATGAGGTCAAGAGATTGAGACCATCCTGGTGAACATGGTGAAACCCCGTCTCTACTAAAAATACAATTAGCTGGGCGTGGTGGTGCGTGCCTGTAGTCCCAGCTACTCAGGAGGCTGAGGCAGGCGAATTGCTTGAACCCAGGAGCCGGAGGCTGCAGTGAGCCATGATCACGCCACTGCACTTCAGCCTGGTGACAGAGCGAGAACCCCCACAGTGCCAAAAAAAAAAAAAAAAAAAGGCAATTATGTAGGATAAATATCACAATAATACATTATTGAGAGAAAGAAAATTTGAAGTAACATAAATAATCAGTACTTTCTCATAGAATCAGCATTTTCTCATAGAATTTCCACAGGTCTCCAGCATTGCTTTCTGCAGTATTTTACTCATTGGACATTCTTCAGCTATATAAATAAGCATTGTGAAGGAGCCTGGGATTAAACTACAGTTACAATGTTGCATCTACTAGAAATCCTGAGTGCTCAAACCCCAAAGGAGCAGGGCACTTTAGGCATTCATTTTTTTAGTCTCTTCACCATCCTTGTACACTGAGACACGTGGCTAAAAATATTTACGCCCTCCCTACTGTGTGTAAAAACAAAACGAGAAGATTCTTTCTTGGACTTTGACTCTCAGAAGGAAAAACAAACTGGGGTGGCTTCAAGTGAACAGTCTTGAGATTAAATGTGGAAATAATTCTAGCACCTGAAGATGGCAGAAAGTGGCATTCAAGACGACAATGTTAGCAAACATTTATTCAACAGTTCCTATGTCCATAGTACCCACGCCTTGCCCTTGCAACTACTACCTGATATAATGTCACACTTACCCAGAGAAAAAGTAGGCAGACTTGAGAGATTCCTAATGGACTTAACCATTTTGTCCAAGAGAATGACAGAGGCACATAATATTAGAATTTGAAGAGGATTTTGTCAAGTTCAGCTACCAATCCTATGAACAAAACTACCCCCCTTCAAAATATTCTGAAGGAGAGGAAGAAGTAAGGCAACTATGTACTTGACAAGTATCAAACACTTAAAAGGGCCAGGCACTACGGCTCATGCCTGTAATCCCAGCACTTTGGGAGGCTAAGGCAGGCGGATCATGAGGTCAGGAGTTCGAGATCAGTCTGACAAACATGGTGAAACCCCGTCTCTACTAAAATATAAAAATTAGCTGGTCATGGTGGCACGTGCCTGTAATCCCAGCTACTCAGGAGGTTGAGGCAAGAGAATCGCTTGAACTCAGGAGGTGGAGATTGCAATGAGCCAAGATTGTGCCATTGCACTGCGGCCTGAGCAACAGAGTGAGACTCCAACTCAAAAAAACAAAACAAAACAAAACAGAACACTTAAAAGGTACCTAACTTCAGAGACATCACTTAATACGTGTCCTAATTTTACAAATGAAGAAATTGAAGCTTAGACGTAGGAAGCATAATGGGGTTAAGACACACAGTCATGTGGTAGAACTGGAATGTGAACCCACATTTGACCTCCTCTCTTAGGTAATCAGTAATATCCAATAATCAATAAGTATAGTGTTTGTTATTTCTGAGACCCCATGTGTAGCCTCAGACTTTTAATTTAAATTTTCTCACTCAATTTTTTTTTTTGAGACAGGGTCTTGCACTGTCTCCCATGTTGGAGTCAAGTGGTGTGATCATGGCTCACTGCAGCCTCAAACTCCTAGGCTCCAGCCTTGATCTTCCCACCTCAGCCTCCAGAGTAGCTGGGAACACAGGTGAGTGCCACCTTACCTGGCTAATTTTCAGGAAATATTTTTTGTAGAAGTGGCGTCTCACTATGTTGCCCAGGCTGGTCTCAAATTCCTGGCCTCAAGCAATCCTCCCATCTTAGCCTCCCAAGGTGCTGGGATTACACACATGAGCCACTGTGCCTGGCCCACACTCAAACTTTTTAAGATGACAGCACAGTACGTTTCACAAGAATATCATATATTGAATTACTGAGCTGTGGTTCATAAATTTGTTCATGGTTTACCCTACAGACATTAACCACTGCTCAATCATTTCTAATAACGTATGTATAAAGTTGATGCCAATTCACAATCACCAGAATTTATTTTTAATTGTCATACTAACTTGGCGATCAGACGCTCTTCTATGTCAGAAACAAAGGGCGTATATGTAAGTTGACTGCAGTCTTCTGACAAGGAGCAATTTTCTTCTAAGTAAGTTATAAAACTAAATTCCCAACCTTGGTCTGTATACCCATGATCTAAAAACTTTTTTGCCTTTCCCAACAGTGGCCAAGAAAACATGCAATTGATAGTAATTCATGACTTGGGATTTTATTTCTATGTAAAATGGGATAATTTTTAAGGACCCCAAAGTCTTTTAAATCACAAATCACTTTAGGGTAGCAATCTATTCCTACCAGAATTCGTTTACTGGAATTACAAAGTAAACAACCGTGAAAAGAAGATGGAGGTGAAAATCAAGGTTGTAGAAAATTTGAGAGGGAAATAGAAAGGGAATCATACTGCTTGCAAAAAAAAAAAAAAAAAAAAAATGCACCAAAGCTTTCTTCATTCAAGCAGTTGGTTTTGTTCCCTAACTGGTCCCCCACATATCTAAGTGCAGTGAGTACATTCCCAACTCCTACTGCCAAGTTAAAATGAAAACGTTCTCAGTCTAGAAATGATTGAGGTGGTTTTCTTTAATCAAATTAGAGCAGCCAAATGTTCCTTTCAAAGGTAACTGTCTACTCTGCAGCTGTATGCAAACTACCACATCAAATGTGAGGGAAAAAATAGCGATAGAATTGTGTCCTTACAGTACAGAGCTAGCTGCAGAGATGGAGAAACAAAAGCATTTGTACAGTTAAGAATTACATTCACAGTGAGCTTCCAGAAATATGCTGACTTCACAAACTGTGAACAATGTATTGAAACTTCCAGCACATAATTAGCTATTTTGGGGAGGGGAGGAACGTGGGGGGAAATGCCCCCTTAAAAACGGCTAAGCAGATACCTTGAGTCATTTACCATCCCAACCAAAGCTTCTCAATGAGAAACATTAAAAGACTGGCTGAGACTTCACAGGAAAAAAACGTCTCATAGACCTTGCTTTTTCACTTCCTGTCTCCATCAAAAACACACCACAGTGAGTAAACTTGAGTATCCTGCAAGCTTCAATTAAGCTTGTAATGATTCATTTGCATGCAGAATTTATTCTTTTAAATAATCAGACATGGGAATTTCCTGCAAAGAATTAATTCATAGTGGGCTTATTTTTTCAGTTTGTTTCCCTGAAGAAAAATCAATTGGCTAACATTCCCAATATGATGTCAAATTAGCTTTTCTATGTTACAATTTATATCAGCTGTTGGTTTCATGGATGGTATATCAATTAACTTTTCTATGTTACAATTTATATCAGCTGTTGGTTTCATGGATGGTATATCAACAGTATGAAAACCTAGAAGATGACAATGGATTTAGATAGCCAGGTGCAATCAGCAACAGAAGAATAAAACAATGTTCTTTCTTCAATTATGGATCCTCTCCAGATGGTTATACTGTCCCCAGACTTAAGGAATGTGGAATAAATAGGGGAAAAGTATATCTCATGTGATCCCAATATTTCTCCAGAGCAGTTGTTCTTAAACTTTTTTGCTTCTGGTGAAATTAGCAGACAATTTGTTTGGTTCACATGCCCTTTGACACTACCCAAATTTAAGAACTCCTGCAAAACAAACACTTCCAGCAGGTAATAAGCAATTCTTGAGCTGCAGCCCTTCTGCTCCCAACCAGGAAAGCAAACTGAATTGCAAAACAAACAAACAAACAAACAAACAAAAAAGACATTTTAATTATTCAAAAATTTATTTTAAGAAATGTATCAGATAGACTTCCAGTTCAAAATAGTGGACCCATCACAAGTATTTGCCTCCATTTTTTCTCAGTAAAAGAAATAAACCCATAATTACAAAAGGGCGTCCCACATACACAAAAAGGAGAACATTTAGTAAATTTGCTGGGTGACTGAAAATAAACAGAAACAAGGTGATGGAAGAAGTCACGAAAGAGACAGTGGTCTCCAAAGTGAAGAACATATAATCAGAAGATGCATTAAGAAGATACCTTCTGTTTTTAGGTATTTAGTAACTCTTCATTTCAAAATCATTATTTTTATTAAATATATAATAATATATCTGTATATGTACATAATTTTTATAATTCAGTGAATATCAGTGACATGCTCAACTATTTTTACTAGAAGGGAGGCCACTGCCCTAGAACAAGCTATGAGGGCACTGTGGAGGAAGCAGAAGCTGGACTACGAGTCAACAGGTGCAATGGAAAAATGGAGGAAGAAGGGCAGTCATTTCTTCCCACATTCAGGGGATTCAACTGAACGTCTGTATATAGGATAACTGCACCAGTTAGCATTCCCATTGCCATCCCTGTACCTAAGATCTTGGAGTAAACCCTTTCTTATCATGACATTTGAGAGTATTTTCACATCCTGACAACCATTTTTGCCAGTCACCCAAAAGTAAAGTCTGTGAAGCATACTCCCATCCCAAGCTTCCTATGCCAAACAACTCTCCCAAAAATTTTACTCAGAAATGAGAGCTAGCAGGGAGGAAAAGATCCTATTTAATAGTCTTACTAGCTAACCAGTCTTTATAAAAACTAATGGACATATAAGGCAGTAAGGGAGCAAGAAGGTCCAGACTTCTTACCTAGAAAGTCCAGACTTCTTACCAGAAACAACTGGAAACTAGATAAACATATGAGACAACTGTTTTCAGATATTGGACTACAGGTAGTACAGGACTGTGATCCCTGAGAGGGGAAACAAATGAAGTGAGCCCTAGATTGCCCTAGCTTTCTGTTTGGAGGCAATTTCCAGACCACAGGCACAGGAAGGAGGAACCTCAAACAGAGTTCTGTAAATTCTGTAGTCTTGTCCAGCTGGGTAGGCAGAGATCAGAGTAGAGAAGACAAGGAGGCCAAAGTGGCTAAAATTTGGAAGACATAATACTGAAGAAGAGCTCTACAAATCTAGATGGGGTCTATCGAGTCCCTGGCTGAGTATTAAGCTACACATGTGGAACTGCATGAAGTCAGGCAAAGGACAGCTTCTGAGAAAAGATCACCAAGGAGTTGTAAGATGAATGATTCCAGAGCTCACAGAGGGCTAAACTAGCCTGGAAGCAAAGCCTACATACACTAGATCCTCTCCCCAACAACAACAAAAGAGACAAACTAAAAATAAGCCATGGAAGTATAAACCTGAACCACAAGTAACTTTACTGCCTGCCAGAACAAAATCCAATTCTCTTTAAAGGAATAGAACAAAATCCAGCAGTTAATGTAATATTCACAATGTTTGGCATCCAGTAACACATTTTTAGACATGCAACCATACAGAATATGACCATAAGCAGGAGGAAAATCAGTCAATAGAAATAGACTCAGAAATGACAGAACTTATGGAATAGCAGACAAAGAAATTAAACTATTATAAACATTACAAAAA
Source organism: Macaca nemestrina (assembly GCF_043159975.1). Lineage (NCBI taxonomy): Eukaryota > Metazoa > Chordata > Mammalia > Primates > Cercopithecidae > Macaca > Macaca nemestrina. Next base: position 72,390,944 of record NC_092128.1, read on the forward strand.
TGCCCAAGGCCTTAAAGGAAAACATGGACACAGTGAGGAGAAAATTGGAAATATATAAATGAAGAAACAAATGGAACAAGTACCAAGATAAGCTATATGCTGGACCAAAGCAAGTCTTACTATCTTTAAAAAGTATTAAAATCATACAGAATTGTTCTCTGATCACAACAGAATTAGACAGAAAGATATCAGAAAAATCCCTTACATGTTTGGAAATTTAAGAATCCATGGATTAAAGAATATATAACTAAAAATGGCTTAAAATAAATTGAATGAAAATTAAGCCACAATATATTCAAATTTGTGGGAAGATGCTTATATTTGAAGATCTAAGCTTCTATTTTAAGAAGCTAAAACTAAGAACAAATTAAACTCAATGTAAGTAGGAAAAGAAGATAAAGACAAAATAAATATCAAGAGACCACAGACAAACAGAAGTGAAAGTTAATGAAACAAAAAACTGGGTTATCATCAATAAAACTGACAAAACTCTATCTGCATTTCAAGATAAAAAGAGGAAAATGCAAATTACAAATATCAGAAATAAAAGAGTGGACATCACTATAGATTCTACAGACATTAAAAAAGATACGGAGATAAAGAATCTATACCAAAAAACTACCCCCCCACACACAAAAAAACCCTAGAATAGACAAATCCCTTGAAAAATACAAATTTATAAAAGATGATCTAACCTATATGGTCTCATATGTATTAAGAAAATATAATTTGTAGTTAATAACCTACTCAAAAATAAATGCTAGGCCCAGATGACTTTATTAGTAAATTCTATTAAATGTTTAAGAAAGAAAGAATGCCAATCCTACGCAAAATCTTTCAGAAAATAGAGGAGGCAGAAACACTTCTCAACTCATTTTATGAAGCCAGCATTACCTCAAAACAAAAATCAGAGTTATTATAAAAAAAGAAAATTATAGACCAATATCATTCATGAATATTCTTAACAAAATTTTAGCAATATATAAAAAGGCCACATCATGACCAAGTAGGGTTTATCCCAGGAATGTGAGCTTGATTTTAACTTTTAAATTCAATCAGTATAATTCACAGCAGAATAACAGAGTTTAAAAAAACATATAATCAATTCAATTCTTCAGAAAAAAACACTGACAAAATTCAGTACCCAATCATGAAAAACTCTCGAAGCAAACTAGGAATATAACGGAACTTCATCAATCTGTTAAAGGACACCTAGGAAAACTCACAGCTAACATCATACTTTAGGGCAACAGTCTGAATCGTTTTCTCCTTATTATTGGGAACAAGGCAAAAACATCTGCTCTCATCACTTTTATTTGACATTGTACTAGAGGTTCTAGCCAGGTCAAATAAAGAAAAGAAAAGAAATAAAAGATATATATATATATGGGAAAGTACAACTGTCTATTCTCAGATGATGTGTCTGTGTATGTAAAAAACCCTAAAATTTACAAAGAAGCTACCAGACAAATAAGGGAGTTTTTTAGATCACAAGACACAAGGTCACTATACAAAAAAGACTATAGCTCTCAATGATAAACATTTAAAAAGAAAAAACAATGCCTTTTACAATAACTTCCAAAAACATTAAATGTAGAGAGATAAATTTAATAAAATACAAGCAAGGGCATTACACTAAAAGCTACAAAACTCTGATGAGAGAAATTAAAGACCTAAATAAATGAAGAGATACACCACGTTCGTGATCAGAAGTCAGTGTCAATTATCTATGCCCTCGCCCTAATTAATAGAGATTAAATACTATCCCAATCAAATATCAGGAGAATTTTTGTGTTAACTAACAAGCTGACTCTAAAATTTATATGAAAATACAAAAGAACAAGGGCAACAACAATTTTGAAAAACAAGAACAAAGTTGGAAAATGTATACTACCTAAGACCTATACATTATAGTAATCAAAGTATGATACTGGCAAAAGGATAGATATATAGATCAATGGAAAAGAACAGAGAGTCTAAAAATAGGCCCAAATGTATATGCTCAACTAATGTTTAGCAAAACTGCCAAGGTAATTCAAAACGAAGAAAGCATAGTATTTTCAATAAATGGTGCGGAAATAGCTGGATATCCATACAGGAAAAATGAACCTGAACTCTTACCTCAAGCCACACACAAAGACTTGACTTGAATGCATCACAGATCTAACTTAGAAGCAAAAACTATAAAATTCTAGAATAAAACATAGGAAAAATCCTATATGCTCTGGAGGTAAACAAATATTTATTAGGTAGGATACAAAAAAGCATAAACTATCAAAGAAAAAAATGATGAATTGAACTTAGGTTAAATTAAAATATTCTGTTTGACATAAAGCATTAAGAAAATGAAAAGGCAAGCCAAAGACCTGAAGAAAATATCTGCAATCCATGTAGCTGACAAAAGACTGCTCCAGAACATATAAAGAACTCTTACAATACAATAAGATAACCCAATTTTTAAAAATGGTCAATTTGAACAGAAACTTCCCAACAGAAGGTATCAGAATGGTCAATAGCCAAATGAAAAGATATTCAACAACATTAGTCATCAAGTAAATGCAAATTAAAACCACAATGTGTTATTAGTTCACACTCACTATAGGATGACTAAAAATAAAAAGATTGACAATATCAAGTGTTCAGGAGGATGCAAATCAAATGGAATCTTTATACACTGGCACTGGAAATGGAACAACCAGTTTGGAGAAGTTTAACAATTTCTTAAAAATTAAATACACAATTGCCATACCAGTCAGCAATCTATCTATAGGTATTTACCATACAAAGGAAGCATATGTCATATCAATACAAAGACCTGTACAGAAATATTCACAACAGCATTATTCATAAGAACCCCAAACTGGAAACAACAGAAATGATCATCAGCAGGTGAACAATAACAAATAACAATAAACAAATTGTGGTAAATCTATATGATGGAAAATGAACTACTCACAACAGTCAACGACATAAATGAATCTCAAAAACACTATCCATGAAAGCCAGATATAATAGAACATAATACTCTTTGACACTGTGTATATGAAACTCTAGAAAGGACAAATCTAACCTATAATGACAGAAAGAAGATTAAGTTGACAGGGGTCCTGGTAGAGGGAGGAGATTTACTGCAAAGGGCCCTATAGGATAATGGGAGTATTTTAGATATTGATTGTGGTGGTGGTTAGTAGGTGAATAAATTTGTGAAAACTCATAAAAAGCACACACTGAAAATGGGTGTATTTTACTGTATAAAAATTACACACCAGGCATTTTAAAAATCCAGCCACAGGAAAAACAAAAAGTTAACCAAAAATCTAAACACTGACAGAAACAGAGATAATGTGGAGGACTTTAAGAAAATTCACAACAATTCAAAGAAATATTACAGAAAACCAGAGGAGGATGTTTTAAAAACCAACAAGTGGAGAACAAAAAATGATGTTTTGAAGTTAAAAATATTAATTACCAGAGTAAATTCAGTAGACATTTGGAAAATAATATAGAAATTTCTTTAGAATACAAAGCAAAAACCAGAGAAAAGAGATTAGAAAGCAGATTAAAAGAAGAGACACAGAGATCCCAACTGCAAGATCAAATATCTGACTAACAGAAGAACCTTGCAAAGAGAATAGAACAAATTATGAAGAAGAAGTCGTTAAAAAAAATAAAACGAAGCAAATCTGCACTTAGAAAGATTCCACAGAATGCCCAGCAAATTAAATGGTCGGGGGGAGCCCATCATAGGCAGACATAAAATATTTCTGGAGAACACAGTTTGTGATAAAGGCAAACGTGGCAAGAAAAAATAAAAAGGCAATTAGAAACTCCAGGAAAAACAAAATGATACAAGAAAGTCATGGCCTGAATACAAAGTACACTAAAATAGGGCATATTTTAAACAAGTGATGCAGAATAAGAAAAGAGAATCTAGATGTCTGTTTTTAAGAAAGAAGGACTCCATTAGCTTTATAGGGTTATAATGTTGAACCTGGAGAGAAGGAAACATATAGGCTGAGTATTTGGCCTAGCACTGAACTCTCTATATATAATTAGAAGAATGTAAGTGCTGTTTACCAGTGTTCGACTTGCAAGGGTCAACTTTTAGAAAAAGCAGGGAAGCCTCTGTTGCAGTGCAGAACAGAATGCAAATAAACAATTTTAGCAAAGTAGCTGATAGAAATTGTGATGTTAAAGGGAGAACACAGGTGGAAGAAAGGTTAGGGGGATAAAATATTCTCCTCTTACTAAATGGAGAATTAAGAGATACTGCCTAAAGTGAAAGAACAAAAAAATTGAAGTTTAGGGATATTATTTGAAATTATTATATGAAATAAAAATATCCCTATCTCACAGAAAGTGAAGGAAATACACAGTAGTATTAACAAGCTAAGTTCTCATTTTTCAGAGTAGGAAGTCAATAGATATTACTGAGGTTTAAATATCAACAACTAGAGCAACAGCATATTATCTAAAGTTATGGATACCATAAACAGAAGCACTAAAAACAGACAGTGAAAAGAAGTTGTATCTGAGTAGTGGGAATAGGGATAGTTGGGGCAGGAGCTTTGCCTTTTTTGTCACAAGCCCTTTCATACTACTTAGTATTGGTATTAATGTCATGATTACAAAAAACCTGGGGGTGGGGGAGTGGAAATTATTTAATATTCCTTCCATTAAGAGGTGGTGTATGTCTCTACCTCTTGAATCCCTGGGGCTTTGAACTCAAATGTAAACAACAAAATGTGGCATAATGAACACTGCTTGTTCTCAGGGACACTAACTTTTAGAGCCATGAGCCAACATGTATGTATGTTCAACTATTCTGAAGCTTTGGTGCTGAATGGAAGTCCAGGCCACCTGGTGTAGGTCAGTATAGATGCTCTGTTCAAAAACCCGAGCTCAGATCCCAGCCTTTGCCAACCAACTTGCATGAGCCACCAGGCTTGAAAGTGAAGACGCCTAGATTAATCAAACTCCCAGTTTTTGAGTCATTTCCAGCTGACATCCCAGACATCTTGGAACAGAGATATGCCATTCTCACTGTGCTCTGTCTGAATTCCCTGCCTGCTAAATTCATGACTATAAGATAATGGTTGTTTTAAGCCCCCTACATGTTGGGGTAATTTACTACATAGCAATATTAACCAGAAACATTGCTTTAATAGAAAAATGTAATTATTTTAAACAAAAAGCTGCAATTAACTCTCCTTACCTGCAAACGTTGGTACTCTATTAACAACTTCCTTGCAACATATCTGACAACTGACCGGGAACACCGCAAGTTTTTTTTCTTTTCTATTCTATTACACCCTCTCTTCCTTCCTTCTTTCCCTTTCTTTTCCTTAATTCTTTTATTACTATATGTTATATAAATTATTTATATATAATTAGTTTATTGCTATGTAATATATTAGTATTATCAGTGATGTCACAACCCATTATGTGATCACAATAAACTATTCTAAGCAGAGGAGGAAGGTGCTTGGAATGGTAGCCCCAAACAGGAGTAATGGGACAAGGTTCATAATGGGACTGACCACTTGGGCTTCACTGCTTGTAAAGGCAGCTATAGCCATTTATATAAGGCTCTTTAGGGGAATGTATGTCAGTATTTTAATATGACATACGTATTACATGGGCATCCCTACTTGTAAGGACAGCTATGGCCATTTATATAAAGCTCTTTAGGGAAAGATACAATATGACTCTTTAGAAGTCATATTTTAATATAACTAATTTTAGAGTAAAACAAAAATGAGCAGTCACAGCCCAGAGAATCTTAAACCATGTTCACAAATTTCCATCAAAACATGTAAATTGATTCTGCAAAAACTGACATGATTTAAAATATCACTAAAATATCACTTAATATTGGCATAAAATTATGTTCATAATTTAATGAAAACAGTAGTGGAAGAATTAGCTTAGAAAGGGTATATCTCAGTGTCCAATCTACTTGCCAATCATTACATTATTAAATAACTCCTAATTCCTAGGTCAGAATCCAATTTACTACCTATTAGAGACTATGTAATTTTGAAGAGTTTTAAATGCAATACTGAGTGAATAGAAAAATAAAATATCTAATAAATTGTAGTGTTAATTTACATTTTTACTGTCAATAAAGTTGCTGTGAAAACAGTAATCTTTAGTCATGGCTTAACTATTTATTCAGTCAGTCGTTTACTCAACTGATATTTACCAGGCAGTGTTCTGGATGCTGGAGATAATGCAGTGAGCAAAATCAAAAATTCTTGCCCTCAGGGAGCTTATATTCTAATGGGAAGCTGACATTCAACATTAATCCACACAAATATTCAACAGGCAATTGAGTGCTAGGCACACTGGGCAATGCAAAAATGATTAAAATAAGGTGCCCAAGAAAAAGCAGACAGCAATGCCATTTTATTTTTGCAGAATTGTAAGAATGATAATCTGAATTTACTCATTCCATAAGCACTGGTTTGAGGGCTTTCTAAATATGGCAGAATTTTCATATACTTTTAGATCACTAGGTTTCAGATTTTGAAGTTTATCAAGAAACAGATCTACTCGCTATCCCAAGTTCTCTTACTGTTTTTTCTATTTTCTCTCTCACTGCTACCTTAACTTAGCTTATCTTCTGCCACCTCCTTCCCTTCTTTTAATGAGCATGTTGTGCTTTCAGATACATAAATACATTAAATACATCTCTAGACCATTTTCTATTTGCCTAATGATCGATTCACCTCTTACTTTTATCAACTAAAGTGAAAAAAGAAAAGAAAAAAAAAACTTATACCATCTTTCCTAAACAAAGATGCTTCTCTTGACTCATCTCAAAAGTCTAGTTTTTTTAGGATTGGATTGGTACCACCAAGTCAGTCATATTCATACAGCTCTCCTTGAAATCAGTTCCATCACTTTGGGTCAGTCAACACTTGAGGAGTAATGAATGTGAAATAGACTTATTCCCTTCACAAAACTTTAGCTGAGAACCCAAGTGGCATCAGTTCTAGTCTAATCAGCTAGAATTTAAACAGCCACTGATTAAGTTCCATGGGCTTAAAATAATTTGTAAGAATAAGCAGAATGTTACAACTCTTCTTTTGTGTCTTAATACGTTAAAAAAAAAAGTGTCATTTCAAAGAAGCTATGTTCTCCCAGTTCCAGGGAACTTACATTATTTAAATGTATTTCATTCATGATCGGCACTGGGAGTCCCTTCTAGCCCAGTCTCCAAATCTGTCTCCTGGTTTCTCATGGTTCAACAAGAAAATATCCCATTTTACCCAAGGTTATTTAATAACTTTTAAAAGTGATTCTACATGGTTGAAATGTATATCAGCTAAAACTCCCAACTTGAAATGACTCAGTCTCTTGGGTTCTTCTAAAAAGTTTTAAAATGTACTGGTCTGAGTAAACTAAACTTTTAAACTAAAGCTTAAAAGTCTACCCTTGAAATGCAAAGATACCTTTTTTTCAGAAAAAGTTCTTGTTATTTGTAGAGACAGGGTCTCCCTATGTTGCCCAGGCTGCTCTCTAACTTCTAGGCTCAAGCGATCTTCCCGCCCTAGCCTCCCAAAGTGCTAGAATTACAGGTGTGAGCCACTGTGCCTGGTCTTTTGTTTTTCTTGTTGTGCTGCTGGAAAGGTGTGAGTGTTAATGTTCCTAACTTTATACTTTGTACTTTCTAAAAATAAAAGTATTTTAGGAAAAATAAATGTTTTTTTCCTAATCATTAGGAAATTCTACCAAAGAAATTATGAGATTACTTTGCCATAAAAGGAAACAAAAGAAAAAAAAGAAAGCAAATTCACTAAGATTAGTGCCCCTAAAGGAGAACTGCTTCATTGCTGTGAATAGAAATCTTAATGATTTAAACCGAGGATACAAAACAAAATTTTAAATGTCATAAGGCAGTCACGCCATAGGAACAGCCTCAGAAAATAAACAAGCAGAAATTCCGATGTGACATAAAAATGAAAAATTCTGTTTGAGATTTTGAAATTAAAAAAAAAAAAAGAAAGAGAAAGAACAAGGAAAGAATCCAACTCCTCTCTGGGTTAATCTGAAATACAGAAGAAATCATCAAGCTCCCATCAGTTTTGACAATGTGTTCTCAGGAGCATTTGGTCCACAGACACTCCCACAATAAACCCATTAATAAACAGGAAAGAGCACTGGGTAAACACAACACCAATATCCAATACCCAAATGAAAGATTATATTTTACTTTAATTATTATAAACTCAATACACATCTTTTCAGAAATACTTAGCTCCATTCATACCTTCACAATGTGAGGTGCAATGGAAAGTGCTACCAATCAGTAATACAGATATCTATGTACATGTCAGTTTCTTCCAGGAAATTAAAAACTACTTGAGAGCAGGAATTCATTTTGTTAATAATACCTTATATTTGTATAATATTGGATCTTTGTATATATAATTTCATTTGATCAGAGTAAACCACTAAGGTCTCAAGAGTAGTAGTAATTCCTATTTCATTGTGGGGATATGGCAGCCAAGAGACATGAGGAATTTACCCTAGGTCACTCAACTATTAAATAATAAGTAGAGGAATCAGGATAAGAATCAGTTTTTTGACTCCTAGTCCACAAGCAGGAATTTAAAAAACTTATTATTATGGAAAATTTCAAACATATATAAATGCAGAGACACTAGTACAATAAAACTCCACAGTTTCAACAGTGATCAACTCATAGTCCACTCTTATTGCATGTCTACCCCATTTTGAAACAAATTCCAGACCTCATACCATTTTTTTGGTAAACATTTCAATATGCACTTTTTGTGACTGCTGCCTTAATCCCATTTAACAAAGCGTTGAATATAGCAGATGCTCAAAAATACTTGCTGAGTGCTAGAGACCTCACCTGTATTTTCAGACATGATTACTCATTTCTAACTAAAAAAAATTAAATTCCGAATTTCTAAATGACACATATTCTGTCATTCACAAATACTTATTCAGGGTTACAAGACGCCAGACATCATGCTAAATGCTTGGGATACTGCAAGGAACAAGACAATACAATCCCTTCTTTCAAGAATCTTGTACTCCACTGTTCTGCATGTACATGTGCGTGCACACACACATACACACACACACACACACCCCAACCATGTGTGTCTTAAGAAACTGGAATGAGTTCAAACTGGAAGAATATTTCTTAACTAAACCTACCAGTTTGTCAAGATGGAATCTAAATTCTCTGTACACAAATTATGAATAGGAGTAGAAGACAAGGCTTAAATGAGATTCAGAATCATCTTTTATAGAAATTATTAGGACGGTTTTACCTAATTCTGCTCTAACAGGTTTTCCACTATTGAAAGCCAAAGAAATTAAAATTAATGGGAAAAATAAAAGAATTCAAGCAATTGATCAAAATGTATTTATAATACCTTACTTTCTTACATTTGAAATGTTCAAATTATTTTCAGCTTTTACTGAATGTATGCTCATTTCCTAATGTTAATGTCTTCTTTGCAGTATATAAATTAAGTCCAAGGTTGCACAGTTAACTATAAGAATGAATTACTTAAACTTTAAAACTCACTTTCATATAAACTGTACAGATTGGAGTAAAACAAAAATGAAACTTCCTTTTTTCAGCATTTCCTAAATTATTTCCCAGGAAATCCAATAAGTGTAATCCAATATACAGATCCATTCTCTCTCCTTGACACTCCGTAGTATTAACATTATTTCACATGATAGAAATAATTCATATGGTGTCCTCCTTTATAACTGGACCCCTTTTCAATGATTTCACTCACTTGTTACATATGCACCTTATATTCACTGGATATAGGTATAAACGGACATGATCACAAGACACTCTCTGCCTTGAAAAGCTTACAAATGGGGTGTGAAAGAGTAGAGAGTCAGAAGAGGTCTGTCAAGGGAGTTAACATTCCATCTTACCTAACAGAAATAATATTAGGTGGTAGATATATGCTAAGTGCCATACAGGAGGTCCAAAGTTACCAGGACTCAAAGGAAGCAGAAATGTTATCCAAATCGAGGTATTAAGGAATACAGAAAAAAGAAAGTGACGTTTGAGGTTGGCCCTGAAGGATAAGCAGAATTTCAAGTGGAGAGTGGTGCAGGAGAGGCACATTCAGAGATCTGTTCAAATTAAAGTTACAGACGTGGATGGCAAGAAATCCATTAGGGCAAATGGAGTAGTTCATTTATCTGTAGGATACACATTAACAAATTCAGAGGAAGAACATGAGAATATCCTGTCAAAGCCGAAGCTAATACAATATTGAAGATAAAAAATGGATAGTAAGGAAAAGTTTAAATATGAGTAAGTATTTGAAGACTCTTACTAAATAGACTTCACGTATGTATGCCTTACAGTTAATATCCACAGATCTCTCAATGTCAACAGTCCAAGATACTTGCTAATGCGGTACACAACTCTAAAAGGATGAAAAGTGCTCATCTAAGGGGTTTAAAATTTAATTTATTCAACTTAATTCAATCAATCAGGAAACATATATGGGTTAACTAATGGTTATGGATACCTTGTTATTTATGGATATAAAATACACAATCCTGGTCCTCAAGTCAGCAAACATAAAGTCACTAAACTGAAAATACTTTTACATCTCAAGGGATTTTTTTTCTGGTATTTGCAATGACCATCAGTCATCCTCTCCTGCTAATGTTTAATATAAACCTCTGTCTGAATCTTAGCCGTCCTCAATCAGTTTATATCTACAATGCATATAATCACAGAATAAAACTGTTCACTAATAATCTGATAATTTTTTGCATTCATAAAACAACTCAAATTTTATTATTATTAAACAGATCAAAGGGACTTGAACTAGGTTAAATCTAAGACTTCTTCCAATTAAAAAAATCCTTATGCTGTGATTCTAATTCTACTGAACTAAATCCTTTAGGAAGGCCAGAGAATAGGAATAATTTAAATGGTTACTTAAATTACAAAGCCAGTAGATGTCCAAATTTCGACAAACTACTATAGACAAAGGAGATGGTCAAAAATGTTTCATAATAATCCTGACTCAAATGGACTTCCAGACTACCAATGTACACTTGCACAGATTCCTGCCTCATGCCTTACGGTCCCCCCCGGTTCACCTCTCAGGCAAGAGCAGCTACATGTACAGCTGGTAAAATGAAAATCAGGTATGGCAGCAAACTGGTGATATTCAAGACAACTACCTAGCAGCTCTTGGAAAAATCTTCTCTCTGACTGCCGGCCTGCCTGCTCCACCAAACCTAGCATCTATGGATCATCACTCAAATGGTGACCTTCATGTAAGAATGCTTGTTATCAACCACTGGTGCGTTTTCAGTGGTGCCTCCTGGATCTTGGACAAAGCCCAACATCATACACACTACCTTCTCCTGTTAGCAATTCACTGACACCCAGATTTCATCTCTGCTGTGTTCTGTTACATCAAGAAGCTCGGAATTAATTTACTTCCTATGAAGACAGAGCAACTCATCTGAACCTCAAGAGAAAGAGCAATAGTGTGATTAGTTCCTCAGGAGGCACGGAAAACACATATTTGCTTATGTGTCTGATGGTTGTTATGCCATCTAATTTTTAAGTATTATGACGTTTATTTCATTAACCAGAATGTTATATAAGGTGCCAGAGTCACATTATGTAATATTCCATTCATCAGACAAGTACTAAGCATTTCAATTTTTCCTATTCCTTTGTCTAAAATGAATTCAATATTAATGAATTACCTATATTATTTACCTGTATTATCATTTAACTATAGCTATTTTAAATTACTATAATTAATTTAAATTATCATAATTATAGCACAACTTCCGTAAAAGAAGAATTTACTAGAATAATACTTTTGTAGGGATAACTTCAGTATGGCATACTGCAGAATTCAGGAATTTCCTGAATTGTTATTCACTTATTGTTATGTCATTTATTCCTGGCAAACTGTCACTTTTGTCTACATACAGTTCGTTTTTTCCAAACTAGAAATGTACTCACCTGATTTAACTGCTTTCATCAAACAAAAATTGCTACTTAGTTTTAAGAACAAGTTAATAACTTTAAAATGGCATGATAGACAAGTAGCTTGACCTCCAGAGTGTCTTCCAACCCTAATATCCATGGTTTTACAATGATGGGCTGTATGTATGGTGTGTTTCCTTCTTAAAAAACTTTCCTAAGAAATCATTAATAGTGAGGCATTTGTTTTTTAAAAAAAGAAATAATTTATTTTTAATAGGAACCTATTTGCATAAATATTCATTTACCCATGTCTTAAACATAGGAAAATATCCCCAAAGATATTCAAGTTTATACAAGTTTTCCTCTTATAGACCTTTTTTGTCCTTGATTCCACAGAGAGATTCTAATAATTCTATGTTGATAATAGTTGTATAAAAGGGATGTAACTGCAATGTCAAAAATTCAGCATTATCAAGTTCTTCTGCAGAAACAAAAAATGAGCAGAATACCACTGTGAAAATGTTTATTTACTAAACAACCTTGATAAATTAGAAACTTTTCAAGGAACTCTCAGAGACAGAAAGAAGAAACATACTTTTAACATACTGATATTTAAAAGGAGAATTAAACTCCTGCTTTTATTGAAAAAAGCCCTAGTAAATGTATTATTCAACCACACAAATAGCAATTTTATTCAGAAGGATTCTCATGAACTAATCCAATTGAAGACCCGGCTTTACAGAGTCAAATATGTAATGTTTCCTTCACCCTGTTAACAATTAGGTTTTCTAGAGAAAATCATATTTTTATTCACCTTTTATGCTATATATTACTAAGAGCTTTAAAAGAGAGAGAAAATTAGAAAACTCTCCTTGAATAATCATTAAGCTTTACAGCCTTTTCTTTGGGTTTTTTGTTTTGTTTTGTTTTTAAAGCAGTGACTAAATATTCTAATTATAATATTTAAACATCACAAGTTTATTCACTGATACGTAATGACTTTTAGTTTCCAGAGGCAATACTTGAATTTGAATTGCTTTCACTGTTACACTAATAAATTTAATCCCTAGAGACAATACAGGTAAGCACTTGCTTGTATCTTTCTTACAGCACATGATCCAGTCATGTATCAGGGTTATGGTGATCATCTTATTCCTTCAAACATGGGAAGAACTGCTTCAGGAGTAACCAGGTGTGATTTACCCAGGTATCTTTCCCAGCACCTAGCCCCATGGTTTCTAAAGCACATGCCCTTCCTAAATCCTTTCTGAATAAATGGAGCTCAAATGTTTACTTATATTAGCTATGTGTCAGTATCTCATATAGATCAATCCCTATGTCCCCAAGGTAAAATTTAATCTTCAAAAGGCACTTGATTCTGATTAGCCTTTTGGTTATGTTGCCTACTCAATCAGGAAATTCCTGGTAACCGGATTATCAGAAATATCTGTTCTATAAAACTGGTTAAGTATAACAAAACAAGGCAATTAAAATAAAGATGAGTAAATTTTTAAAGAGAAGAACGAACTGCTCATCTCATTACAAGGCAAGTTCTACAAGTGCAGAGACTTTTCCAGGCTTGTTCATTGCTATATCCCCAACTTCTAGAAGAGTCTGGCACATAGTAGACCCTCAGTAAATATGTGGTGAATGAACTGACTGCTGACAAAACATGCTATTATGTTATCTCTTGTTTTTAGTTCAGGCTGTTAAAACAGGATCCATTTGTGCAGTGCAGAAACTCCAACACAGGTTCACAGTGAAGTCTTATTCTGGCAAAGGTTCCAGGATTTGGGATTACCAAATGTAAAAAAAGAGTAAATTTACTTCCCACACACTGACTGGCTGATCAAGTGAGGGCCTGGGATACATCAAGTGCAGGTAAGCAAGAATTTCAAGTCATTATCCCTGTGCATGCAGGCAGTACCAGTGCCAGCAATAACAAGTCAGTTTTTCTGGCAAATCCACCAAAATTAAATCTTAAACTTTTGAAAAAACTAATATGTGTATTATGCTCCTGTTAGCTTAGAGGCTTAACTATCTGTGGGGAGGGCCTATAATTATGATCAATTACTTACGACTTGAAGGTACTTATAAAAGCATCTGCCCTTTTAAGAAACCATTAAAGAACCAGGCTTAAGACTGTAAAACTAATCCTAGGGGCAATAATAAATCACAGGTTTGGGGACCCAACTTTGACAACTCTCCCTTGGAAAGAAAAGAATTGCTGTCAACTATCCTTATTTACTGACCCTGTCTGAGCAAATATTAGCAACCTCTAAAATCCAGAATTCTTAGTCTGGCCAAGTAAGTCATGGGGACCAATGGTTGTTCCAAGACAGAGGCAAAAGAGAAGAAATAGGAAGGAAACAAAAAGGGAATGAAGATCTGTAGCTCACGAGGGTGACATCATCAATAATTTCCTCAAGTATCACTGAATTTCATGGCTCGGTGACTGACAGTCTTTTCTGACATCCTATAGGCTAATTATCCTCAAGTAGCTTCTTGGTTCCAGAACCTGTAATGTCTGGGTTTGAATACGATTTGTTCTACAAAAAAGGTCAGGTGAGTTGACTCCTTCCTGCAAAGTTGCTCCATGGCAAGAGACCTACTAATCTGCTGAAATGCAAACAATCCTTTAGATATCTGAAGTACTTTTACATTTACAAAGTGCTTTCACATACACCATGTCATTTTATTCTCACGACTTCAACAGGTAGGTGCCATCATGTAAAAGGTGCCACTTAACATGTAAAATAACTTCAGAAAACAATGCCTTTGTCTTCAGTTCATAAGTATATCCTCCTGAAATTCACAGTACAGAATCCAAGTCATGGGTCGTTAGAAACGTCTAGAAACACATCAATCTCAGGAGGATAAATCAAGAGAATAGGATGGATCAGACAAAATCTACAAGCACAATGGCAGAAAGTGTGCCTCTGTTATAAGAATGGCGTGAGCTTTGTAAACAATAGTGTTATACAGGGGTGCCTCTGTAGTACCTCTGTGTTGGAGGGACATTATTCATTCATACACATGATAATGACCCTTAATTGGATACTCCATAGGTAACAGACAAAATAAAACAAGAACTTTTCGTCTTAAAATTGTAGTGGTGGAATTCATCCTTCAGTATGTATTCAGGTGATTCCTCTGGGATGACAACTGAGTTACAGGGGGCTAAATGTACCCTCCCCTTTTCCCTCCAATATCACAAAGAGCCCCCAAAAGGGATTTTGTTGTTTTTAACAAAGAAAATACACACTAAAAAAGTCATCTATAGCTTTTTAATATATAATGTCATCTTCCAAAACACTCATTCTCGCAATCTCAGTATCTTTTGTCCTTCCTTCACTAGCTAAAGCAGAGGTATAATGCGGTTCCAACTTCATAACCATTTACTGCCTTATTTATGTATTTATGATTCTTTGATGCTTTCTAGCTTCAGTCTAAACTGCGTTGAGAACAAAGCACCGCACAAATCACCAGCCTGGGAAAAGAGGAGACAAGTTAAAACCTCCGAGGAAGATTCTGTAGCGACTTGGTCTCTCTGAGTCTGTAGAGAGTTTGGTATTTCAAAGGTCAGTCTTGGGTCTCTCCACTTTGATGACTAATGTTAAATTGTTTGACTTTTTACAAAAATATTTAGCTGTGCTTATTTACATAATTTCATCCTCAGTGCACACAGTAGGCATGTATTTGTTGAACAGAAGCCCTAAATGGATGAGAAAAAAGATCTTTCTGCTACACATTTTCTCAAGATCGAGAAAAGTAAAATCACAATCCAATTTGTAGAAGTTTTTGTACAACCCAATTTGTAGAAGGCATTCCTTTTTAATGTAAAGCTATGCATCTCTGTTTAAAAAGGAAAAGGATGACACAACCAAACAATGTCAACCACACAATGGGGAAATTCCAGGATCACTAAGAAAACACCATTATCCTAAGTCACACATTTTCATTTAATACTGGTTACCACGCAGGAGAGAGTAAGAACTGCTGTCTCCCCACTCACTCGCACACCCCATCTGGGAAAAGCATGGGCAGAACATTTATGATCTAACCATCCCACATCTTGGACTCACATTTAACCCTTTGGAGAATTAGTCTAAAGAGTATGTCCGCCCAGAGATATAAAGTAAAACAGACACAGGGATAACAGTTTTGGAAGAAATTTTTATGACGCTGTTTGAAATTGGGCATCAGCACTCAAACTCCTTAGACCACCAGCAGTCATTCTTATTACGCAACTTTAATAAAGAGAAACTGAGAGTATGACTGGCAAAAATATTATGATGTTTCTGCATCTTCTTAACCTGATTTACACTAGGCTCCACCCATAAAGTTCCCACTGATTACCACACAGCATCCTCATTCTCCAGTCTCACCTACTAGGTCTTTCAAAAATTCCCCAACGGCATGGCCAGTAAAAATATGCGGGAGCTAGCGGGGCATGTCTCCGGTTGGCTTATCCTGTCCCTAAAACGCACCCACCTCCCCCGGACCCTCCTTCAGGGAGGGCAGGGAGAAAACGCTTCTAAGTTGCACAGCTGCAGGGAAGCCTGCGCAGGTCATGTTTTTTGACTTGTCTTTCGGCTCGCTGTCTGGCAAGGTCACCGGTTCTGGCTCGCGGCTCTGTCGACAAAACTTAACTCTCACTCTGTAAGATCAACAAGTCGCGCAGGACCTCCCCAGTTGCCCTCTGCCCCACACCTTTCTGGGCCTGAGGATTCCCGGCTCGGCCCTCCCCGCGCGCGCGGCCCCAGACTGCAAGGGCGCAGCTCCCTGGCTCACCTGACCACGTTGGGGTGCTCGAAGGTCTCCAGGTGCCTCAGCACCGCCACCTCGCGGATGGTGGAGAGCGGCATGCCCTCCTCGCCCGTCTGCACCCGCACGCGCTTCAACGCCACGAAACGGCCTCCGTTCTTCAAGTCGCGGGCCTTGAACACCTTCCCATAGGCGCCCTCCCCGATCTCCGCCACGCATTCGTACTGCTGGTCAGCGCGGCACAGGCCGTCCTTCTCCATGCCGCCTGGACGCCGCCCGGCGCGTCGCCGCTGGGGCGGGCGGGGGGTGCGCTCAACTAGCTGGCGGCCGCCGCTAGCCTACTCCGGGGCTCCCCGGAGATTGGTCTAGCTTTCCTTGCTCCCTGCTGGCTCAGGCGCTCGGGCGCTGGGGCTCTCGCGGCTGCGGAGGCTGGATGGAGCGACCTCCCCGCGGGGCTGGCGTAACTCTGGTGCCGCCGCCGCGAAACTCCGCCTGCAGAGTCGCTGCTGCCGCCGCCTGAGAAGCGAGCCGATCCCTCCTCTTCCCTCCCCGAAGCGAAGTCCTCAGCACAGACAGAGACGATTACATAGCCTCTGCCCAAGGGCGTCTCAGTCCAGAATCATTGCACCTAAAGGAGGAGACGGGAGGATAAGAAGAAAGTGCAATCAGACAGCCCAGAAGCCTTCCTCGGGGTTCCTCCAGACTCCCCTCCTCCTCCTTTACGAAGCCTCCATCGCTACCCTCCGCGCGCTCCTGCCCTCTCCCAAGCCGCTTAATCCTTCCTGGTTCCTCCGAGAAAAGCGAAGTTACTTTTCTTTCCCTGCAGGGCTGAAGCCGTCTTCGCGCGGAGAGGTTGCAGGGGCCCCTCGGGGATGAGCGAGCGGCGCGGGACGCAGTGGAACGGGAGGGGGCGTGCCGAGCAGCCCAGAGTGTGCCGGGAGCGCGGGGGAGGGGAGGCGCCGGGCACGTCAATGTCACGGCTTAATATTTATCCCTATATCATTGTGTTGCGTCGCTACCCTCCCCGCCTCCTGAGGCCCGGACGTGCAGGGAGATGGGGTCCAGGGGTGCCGGAGGGCGTTCAAGGGTCGCGCACAAGCTGGAGCGGAAGGACTGTGGGTCCATCCGTGTGGGGCCGCAGAATGTGGGTGGGGGCTCCCAGGACCCTGTAACCCGATGCTGTGAGTCTGCGAGAAGGGGTGGTCAGACATCTGCTCAGAAATTGCTTCCTTTCTTTCTACTTTCAGTTTTTCTACGAGGAGACATTTAAAAACGACTCGCATACACAAATGGTCTCTTTGGGGTAAAGGAGTCTCGGTTGGAAACGGAATTCTCTCTCCGACTGGGAGGACCTCCCTGGTGGAAACCTTGGGAAGACCAGCCATCTGGTCGGGGAGGGTTGGGGCTAATCGGGGGTGGGCGAACGAGAGGTCCTGGGGAAGGGGAGACACTGTCCCCCACGGGATCCCAAGGGTGGGAGAAAGGGGTGTTCGTCACAATTTCGCTTGTCGTCTTCTTAAAGAATAATTTCAGGAAGAGGATAGCTTAATCGCGCCTCGTCCTGAAGTTTTAAATTGATTTCGACCTGAGCAAAACTCAACCTCTCTTTCAAAGGGTGGGGGGTGGGGGGTTAAACCCTGCGCCTCCAGGGGTGAGAAACAAGGTCTCTGCCCTCGGGGCCCGGACTCGCGAACCTTTTCCCACTCCCAGGACCACCCCGCTGTAGGTAGCGGAGGTGGCTGCCCCATTCCCTCTCCGGCTAAAGGCCGGGTCCAGGCTGCAGCCGGACGCCCCCGGAGCCCTCTGCATAACAAAGCGCCGGAGAAGGGTACCCTAACTTTCCCTCCCCATTCAGCAGCTATCTGGGACCTAGGGAGCCTCCCTCCCCCACGGCCGCCGCGGCCTCGGCAGGACTTTCACCACGCTGGCCGCGTGTCCGGAATTCCCGGGGCACCTCGGAATTACCTGCCTCGCAACCGCTGCCCCGCTCGCCTTTTGCCAGGAATTAAACAAACGGCGCGACCCCCACGATGAGCGCGTGGAGCGGACCGCGGCGAAAGCAGAGCTTCTGGCACTCACTCCATTCAGAACTTTCCTTAAAAGCCGAGGAAAGAGCCCCCAAGGACTGCCCGGGCGTCTGAGCCAGGTCGAGGGCCACACAGGTAGCCGGGGAGCCGCCGCCGGCCGCCCAACCCGCCTCTCCTGCGTCCCCCCATCCCCCTCCCGCTCGAGTCTAGCCCCGGGCTCCGCAGCGAAGGAAGCGTCGGGGACGTCCCACCCCCGCAGGGAACTTCGCCTGCTGCCCCCGCCGGGCCCCGCACTACCCTGACTCTCCCCCCACTCGCCCCCCAGACGGTCGGCTTCGGCGGAGAGAAACGGGAGCAGCAATGCCTTTTCCCCCCCTCTCCTCCACTTTTTTTTTGTTGTTGTTGTTGCTTTCCCACGCTGGCTGAATGTGACTTGACCCCATTTCAAAAAAAGTTTGACATAGTGCTTCAACATTTCCGCATTCCTCCGCGACTACAAAGGCTGCAGCCGCCTCCTTCTGCTTTCTGTCTCTGCTCTCTGTCTTCACACTCAATGAAATCCTTCATGCGCCTCTCCCGAAGCCTGCCAAGCACCACAAGGGTCGCCACCAGCACGGCAACAAGAGGCCACACCGGGGACCGCGACTCCCGCGTGTGCGCACACGCAGATGCGCCCATATGCACACGGACGGGCGCCCTGCGGGGACAAGGGCTGCTCACCACGGGGCGTGTGTTTAACTCCAATATTTTAAATGATAAAAGTAAACTTGGAAAGTAAAGCAAACGTGCGTCTTCGTGGGGCTCCAAGCCTGGGCACCGGCCGGCTGCGTGCACTCTTCTGTGCATAACACGCCCGCAGGAAGCCTGCGTTAACATTTATCTCGTGGAGGGGAAGGTGGAGCCCACACCCACACCTCAGCGAGCTGGCGAGGGAGTTTTCGTGGGGGAAATGCAAGCACATTCTCCAGCATGGAGTCCCTAGAGGCAGTGCATTTTGAACCCTAAATGTGAATTATTATGTGAATGTCCGAGTAGAGTTCCAGTTCCGTTTGGAGAAACTGGATGAGGAGTGTTCTGTGTGAGTGTGTGTGCGCACGGGTACGTGGAAGCAGGATCTTGGTGTCGCGGGTGTCCCTAGCGTAGGATCTCCCCCTCTCGTCAGATTAGAATCCTCTAGCTCCCCAAAACTGGCCCCCATAACCAACGCCGTCTCAGTTCGTAAGGGGTTAACCAAAGCCGATTCCAGGGAAACACAGGTCCCCCCCACCCCCCGCCAGCCTCCACTTACCCCACCCACAGTTCTGCCTCGGACCCCGGCCAATCCCCCATATCTCCCCAGGGACCCCCCACCCCGCAGCCCACCCACCCGAGCGCACAGCTCCTCACCTGAGGGGCCCAGTCGCGTCGGGCCTCCTGAGGGGGCTGCGAGTGTCAGTCGGCTCTCCGCACGTGTCCGCGGCCTCGCGGAGCAGGTAATCAGACTCTGGGGAAGGAGTTACCAGCACTCTCTCCGGCGAGGGGGTGGGCACAGCGGCGGAGGGCGGAGGGAAGGCGGAGGGCGCCGCCCGCGCCGCTAGCTGGGGGCGGACGGGGGCCGCGGGGCTCTGGCCGGCGCTGGGGGCCCCAGCCAGGGAGGCAGCGGGGGCGACCGCGCGGGGTGGGGGCAGGGACCCGAGAAGCCAACTCTGCCGGAGACCCACCCAGCGGCGAGGCTGGGGGCTCGTGGCGCAGTGGCAAGAAAGTGTGCAAATTAAAGCCTTCCGGAGAGAAAGGAGGCGGCCAAGCCCCGGCAGTGCTCCGAGCTCCGGGCTCCCTAGCTCCCTTCTACGAGTCGGGGGCTAGAAAGGCGCGGGGCGGGGGGGTTGGGGGGGCAGGGGAGTTAAATGAAAATTTCCGGCTTTCACTGAAACTGTAGTAGGGGGATCCTGCGACTAAAATAAGCGGCGTTAGTGGGAGAGAGTGGGACGTGTCGTCGGGAGTCGGCGGAGTTTCCAAACCCAGGGTCGCCCAGAGTTGGGGTTTTGACAGGGTGAAGCAGGGGGTATCCTCACTGTGTGACGTGGACGGATGGGAAAAACACAAAACAACTAACAATAATTATGAAGGGCCGATGGGGGTGGTAAATACCAATACTTTCCAAGAAACTGAAAAATCAGACCAAAAAATAACTCTTCTCTTAAAAAAATAAAGAAAAAGTTTGGCAGGATGCCTTGCAGAAAAGAAAATACTAATCTGTTCAAGCACTTTTCACTTTCAGCATGAGCTACATTTGTTTTGTTTTCCTTCGCTTCCTTTCTGCCTCACAAAGCCCTATCTTTTCCTTTTAGACAGAGGGTATGGTTTGGAAATTGTCAGGCACTCTTATGGTTAACGATCTACTTGAAGGGGCTGGCGGGTTCACAATTATTAAGTGGTTAGTAACTGCTGAGGGTTCACTAACGTATTTCAGAGGAGCTAAAAAGACTAAAATTTAGTGTAAATAATAGAACTGCAGATAATAGATACATACACAGAAAGAGGAGTGCTCAGTTTAAATGCATTATTGGAAATCTGAAATTTGAAACCTTGTAAGAATGTATACTTTACCTGCTGAGAAACCCTTGAATACAATTATTTCAGGTGAAAATGAGCTTTTGGAGAAAAAAAGTCTTTAAAACCTTCTACAATGGAGTAAAAGAAAACTTGAAATAGCTGTCTTTTTGGAAAGAATTTGGTGTTCTCCCCAAAATCTCTATCTGTAGAATACTTGAAACCCTTTAAAACATATTAAAGAAAAACTCTTCACAAAATTATTTACTTCAGTGCTTTGTAGAAAAATTAAAACCCGGCAAAATTCTGTTTGAATTGGACATACTACTTCTATAAATCTTTTGACTTTAAAACCATGTTACTGATCTCATAGTAAATCAAATTTTTGCCTTTATAAAATTGATTCTATATTATAGTATAAGGTAAGGCTAGGGAAATAAAAAATTGATGCATTTCCAGTAGCACATATTTTGCAATGCATTATAATATTTTTTCTTTAAAAATAAAAGTGAATAATTGTATGTCTTTAAGCTTAAGATAATTCATAAAATACATTTGTGTTAAGAGCATGTCTTCTAAAATAAGATCCAGTTTTCTGAACAAAATTTGTATTTATAAAGCTATCTATAATCTCATATATCTTATAAATTTAATAAGGCAAATCATTAGATTTTATATTTACATAAAATATTAGATCACTACAAATCACTAGACTTTAAGCCAGAGACACAAATGGGAATCCTCCATTTGGATAATTGTTCACACTTACCATTTGCCTTTTAAAACAAGGTTTACTTGATGGTAATTAACACGTTTATATAATCCAGAAATAATTGCCAGTAAATAGGAACCAGCACATCATGGCTAGAATTTATTTGAATAAATCATTTATTTAAAAAAAAATAAGCTACAAATATCTTTTAAATGAACAGAGAAGTGTCTTTTCTACACTGGGTTGAAGTTTTAATTACTGAATTTGACAACAGCCATTGCTAGATCAGAAATTCCATGATTTAGGTTACTAGATCATTTGGACAATGTAAAAAACAATGAAACTTTATTTAATTATATATGTTAATACTGAGTGTTAACTCTCTGTCCTCTTCTTTTCCTGATATTGCTATCTTTTATGTTAATTTATCGTTGTTCACTCTCCCTGGTTATGGTTCACATTAAATCCCAGTTGGTGAAAGCTTCAGACCCAAGGAAGTTTTTACAACTGATTGTATGAAATTAGTAAATACCAGATTATTTTTGTTTATGGATAACTTCTGCTGTGGGTAACAGGTTATCATAAGAAAATTTGTTCAAAGTTTTTAAACTGTGAACCAAATTCCAACTTCTTTGTTTAGGAGTCTTCTGAGAATTAATATATAGAACTCAAGAATAATGACTCCAACCAATACTTTCATACCACATATCAGATATTCTGAAGTTGCAAATCATCTTACAGTTATTTAAAAATTACAATTCATGGACTTATTTCCAAATATGGTGGTGTAACTTACACTGAAAGATTTCTTAGTGTCATATAAGGAATGTATTTAATGAGTGAACATTTATATATCAAATACCTGTACAATTTTGTTTTCACTGAAATAAACATAAAATTTTAAATTCTGGTCTATAATTTTTAACCTTGTTAAGGAAATGAGTAATTTAGTTACAAATAATAATTACATAATGTACACCTAAATCTAATTCATTTCTGATTTATATTAGCTGTTTGAGTTTATAAAATATATTTTCCAGAAACTCAGAAATGAGATTTTGCTGTAATTTACTACACAATTATTTTAAAATACACTTCTAGTTTAACTTTGAAACAAGTTACTCTACTTTTTAACCTGATTTATGTGTTTGTGTACATGTTATCTTTATTGAGTAATAATCATGAGAAACTATAATTTTAACAGAAATAGCATAATATAAATGCAGTGCATTTTAATGCATTCTTCTTTCCCTTCTCAGACATTTCCAAGATGTTTTGTTGGGTTTTCCCCTGAACTATATTGTTGAAAGTTTGCTAAATATCTTAGGAAAAGTCAATTGTATTATCAACTTTTTGCATTGTAAAATTCTGAGCTTTAAATGATTTTTAAATTTCAGTCTTCTAAATAAATTATTTCTGTAAATTTGGAATGACCTGGGTTTTTCTGTTTTTACTGTTGCATGTGATCTATTGCATTGCATTTGAGCAGTGAAACTTGGAATGAGTTTGATATCTGCCATGAGGGAAAAAATAGAAATAAAGTAGTAGCTTATAACATTTAAGGAGGAAAAAAACAAACATTACTATCTTTTGGAACATTCTGCTTCCATTGATTCTACTACTCTATAATTTTCTTTGTGCAACATGTCAGTACTATGTTCATATTTGTATAATTGCCATCATCTTTTAAAATTTTTCCCTTTTGATAGACACCCATATCATTTTTTTCTTTTGTGTGTGTGTGTGTGTGTGTGTGAATACCTGTATGTTCTTGGCATATTGTTATGACATGTTTGAGTTTGAAACATGTTCTTAAGATCCTTTCATCATCTATATTAGAATTCTGAGTAATCAGAAAGATAACTATGGAAATATACTTACAAAAGATGGTGATAATCACATAAAAAAAAACCTATGTTTTCTTTCTATTTACAGTGACCTGTAATTTTCACTTGTTTCTAACATTTCTTTTCTGAGATAATACTTGCATCTCAGCTGCACACATGGCCTAAAAATTGTGTTGCCATAGCTGCTTTTGGTTGAGCTAAAAGGTGTTTACATGCTTTAGATAGACCATTCAGTTGGAGCAGTGAAGGTATAACACAGTGGGAGTGAACGATGATAAAGTGGAATCTCAGAGGTAGGAGGAGGGACAAAGAAGGCACCCAGGGAGAAACTTCTGTGAATGGCCTGGCAGCAGGGACAAGTGAAGGAAGCACATGCTGAGGTCGTGGGGCTGAGAGATGCAGCCTCAGTGCTTATAGGTATGGCGTAGCCAGGCAACCCGATTCTTTCAGGATGAATGGCCTTCTGTGTCTATCCTATTATGCAATTAAATGTCTTATTAAATGAGGTCATATATGTATGACTCCATATTCACATGTAAATCTATTTTATGTTGTCTTATTCTAGATTTTTCCCAAAAATAACATAGAATGGAATTCTTTGCAGAATTCTTTGAATGCCTAGAAGAAAATATATCATAGCATAGTTCTGTGGATCAAACATTTTACCATAAATTGAAGCGAGAGTTTGATTTCTAAACCTTGTTATAAGTTTGTTCAAAATTACTCACATCTTTGCATCCCCAGTACCTAGCACAGTAACTGGCAAGCATTTTATGTCCAATAAATGTTTGTCAACAGAAAAGTTGACTTTGCATCCTTTAGACCGTCTTCTTTGGAACTGCTTAATAAAATTTAAGGACCTATGTGCTGATTTCAGGACCTCAGAAATGTGTTTTCTCTACCTACAGTTCTTTTCCTTCTTAGCCCTCTTCTCTAAGTCATGTCATCCTTGCACGCTCAGCTCTTCCATAAAACCTTTGAAATTCCTTCAGCTGGAAGACATCCCCCTTTGCTCTAACTCCTGAGGCAATTCGCTTTCTACCGTGTTAAGCTACCCTGAGTCCTCCCAAGAGCACCCAGCATACTTAGTTCCCTTTAACAATCCTCCAACTCCTAGTTGTGCCCTCTGGCTCTGGTAAGTGGTCAGTGAATTCAGTAATCATTCTTGTCCCCTTCTAGGAGTGTTACTGAGTCAGGCGGGCACAGAACAGACTGGTACACCGTGACATAACTAGAATAACATTTGAAAGTTGAGGACCAGTGTTCCATGTTGCTTAAACAGGAAAGAGCCAGGTCATCCTGCTACTTGGGGTAAATTTGGTATGTTTTTTCTTGTGTTGCTGATATTAGTCATTTAAAACATTTTTGTCTGAAAGAAAATGTGTTTAGGTACATTTCTAGATTTGTTTAAAGACAAATTCCTAAAATATTGGCTGAAAGAAAATGTGTTTAGATAAATGTCTCTGTTTCCTCAAAATTCCAATTAAATAAATTTTATTTTAAAAGAGCAAATACTAGAGTTTGAGGTAAACTAGATACTATATAGCCCAGAGTTTAGAAAGATTGCTAATTTTATTTGCCAATATCCTTAATATCTATGTGACTATGTCCTAAAAGATAGAATCCTTGATTTCTAAATCAGAAGACTTGTGTTTTCATTCCCAGTTCTTCCTTTCTCAGTACTTACTATTCATTGCATCCTCGGTGACCAGTCATTCAATTCTTCTGACCTTCAGTGTCCATGCCTATTAAATGGGTTTTCTAATGATTCAGAAAGATATTACAAAACAGTCGGAGAGAGACAACAAAATTTTATCTTCACAAGAGAGGATATGGAGATATGGAGGTTGCTGTTCTGGGTATTGAAAGACTTGAAATTTAAACTGGAGTTGGCCACAATCTACCTGTATGACCTTGGGCAACACACTAAACCCCTGGGCTTTAAGGTCCTCATCAATAAATGAGATGATTGGACTGGATGATTTCTACAGCTGCTGCAGCTTGAAAATGCTGTAGTTCTGAGCAGCGTTATATGCTAGGTGCCATCATTATAGATCTGTTTTTATAAACCCCCTAAACAAGAGTAATATCAGAGGATAGGACTCTGATGTCTGCAACCTGGAAAGGTTTCTGGATTTCAAATGTGAATTATATTGAGTTCTCTCTAACCTAACCCTGTAGGTTTTTAAGACTGAGTAGAAATGAAGACTTCTAGAAAAACATTAGGAAAATTCACTAGTGTTTTCATTAGATATGGGGAAGGAGGAGCTAGGCTTTAATTATTCAGCCAAAACTAAAAGTGATAAATTAATCAACCCTCATTAACAAAAATGTGATAAATAGGTTACAATAGTTTACATAGAACCAGGATATCCAAGATTAGAAATCTTGGGTTATCACAGAAACTCTTCGAAGGTGTCATGAAACTTATCTCTAAACTATTAAAAATGTCAGTGCCAGTTGGACTCCAGTGAGAAAGTGGGAAGGTGGGGGTGGGAGAGTCAAAGGCAATATACTGTGAATTTGAGAGGTTCCAGTATATTTCTGGAGCTATTGATTAAAAGCCATTATTAAAACGTGAGTGGAGGAACAGCTGTTCTCTCTGTGTTCTTATTTTCCACCGCATCAGACCATGTGCATTGTTTGAAGGTCCTTCTAGATGTTCAGGGAAGGGAAATATACATAGTTAGGACCAGATAGTCATGGATTGAAGGTCTGGCTTTATTGTGTAACCTTGGGCTAGGTTCTTAAGCTTTTAGATCACCAATTTCCCTTATCAATAAAGTAGGAATACTATAATCTACCACATTAGGCTGGTGTGAGAATTAAATAAGTACTTGCTATATGCATTTTGGAATTAATAGACATTTAATAAATATTTGTGTACAGTCAATATCCCTTTCACAAAATCATATTTTCCATTTTTTTTTCTCTTTCGGGGGATAACTAATCCTTTAATGGAGATGTCTTTCTTTTGAACTGGAATGAAACATTCATTCATTGCAGGAAAATCAACCCAAGAAACAGCATACCCAAGATTATCTTGGGCCTTGACAAAAACCACAGCTGACTCTAGGTATGTGAGGAATGGAGGAGAGGGTGGATTTTCTCATCAGAGACCTCTCCTTCTTGTTCAGATCTTATCCCAGTACTGCTGAATCTCCTTAGTCTATTCCTTGCTGTTTTTCTTACCCTTTTCATTCCATGTAGTTCTGTTCTTCCTTTTCTTAATGCTTTGGTGTGGCCCAAGGGCCACCCCATTATGTCCCTTAAATCTATACCCTATGTATTTGCTGGCATTTGTCTTTAAAACCCCATAATTTGCTGCCTAACTGCAAAAGGTCCCTCACTCGTTACTCTTCCATAGTCACTATGTCCCCTCCCATTTCTGTTGAAGTGCTGAGTGTCCCCCTGTTTGTCACTGATATGGTTTGGCTCTGTGTCCTCACCCAAATCTCATCTTAAACTGTAATCCCCATGTGTCAAGGGAGGGAGGTGATTGGGTCTTGGGGGTGGTTTCCCCCATGCTGTTCTTGTGACAGTGAGTTCTCATGAGACTTGATGGTTTTATAAGGCAATTTTCCCTGCTCTTGCTTGCTCTCTCTCCTGCTGCCTTGTGAAGAAGTTGCCTGTTTTCTTTTCTGCCATGATTGTAAGTTTCCTGAGGCCTCCTCAGCTATGCAGATCTGTGAGTCAATTAAATTCCTTTGTTTATAAATTATCCAGTCTTGGGTAGTATCTTTGTAGTAATGTGAAAATAGACTAATAAAAGTCACCATGTCAATCTCTTCCCTACTACTTGCCTTATCTTCTTGGTTTAGCATGACATTGCATTTCCTACCCCACACTGTCTCCCTAAAAACACTCAAGGGCAGCTACCGCACTTGCTCCTTGCCTTTTTTTTAACCTCTCGTGGATATTTCCACAGTTCCTTGTCTTCTTGGCCTTTGACATGCAAATGTTACCTTGTCAGCCATTTTTCTCAGTTTTCTTTTCCCTATCCATAGGCCATCTGGTACCTTGACCACTTAGTTCCTGTACTTTTCTTCTCCACTGACTCCCACTAAGAGAGGCTATAAAAATGTATATAGGACTATATGCACAGGACTATAAAGGATGATGGACTCAAAGGTGGGAGGGACTGAAGACTTTCTTTATATCTGAGTCCTAGTCCGGCATCGTTAGACAGTAAGTACAGGTTGAATGAAAGATATATCACAAGAAACACAGGTATCACCAGATAATTTTCCACCTCAGAAGTCACCTGGTACACACTTCTAGGCCACATCTTACTTATCTGTTTTCTTATAATGGATTCCATGTTATCTTCTTTGAGGATGAACTCTTAGGCAGGGCTGGTAAAGGTCTTCATTTTTATTGTTACAACACCCTCAGTCTCCGTCTTTGGGTTGCAACACCATGGCTTCCCTCAACAGGAGCATATAGAGTGGTGGATGGGAAGCTCAGGAAGCTAAATTAATCTGACCCGCCTAGGTCCATGCTATGTCAAAAAGAGCCGTGAAATCCAGGTGGGGAAGCTTAAACCTGATTATTGGGCAGACAACACAATTATTTTAAGATCTGCCAGCAGAAAAGGTAGTTCTTGGAGCAGTGATAGGACAAAAGCCACACAAGAAAGATGACTTGGCAGTCACAGGTGCAGGACGTGGGAGTCAGAGAAGCCAATCTTCAGGATCCTACAAGTGGTGAAAAGACCCCGGGGAATAGTCCAGGAAAGAGGGGAAAAAGAGAATGTCTACCAGAGAGAATTCAAAGTAAACATTTGATAGGATTTGATTAATAAGACAAACAGAATAATGAGAAGAGTCCTGCCAGGATAGCTGTAAGCACTTTGTGTAATTTGCCCATTTAAACCCAATTATCTCCATTTTGCAGACAATGAAACTGAAGCATAGGACCAAACTCCTTATTAGGTTTTGGGTTTGAGGCGTTAAAGAAATGGTGCAGCTCACAAGAGATAAAAGAAAGATGGCAAAAGTAGATGACTTGATGAAGGTTTTAAATTTGAGATGACAAATAAAAATATCTAGTGGCACAGGGAGTAGAGAGCTTTCAACCTTTGCCTAGCTCTTAAAATAACACCTAGACCTAGCATCCTTGAGAAACCCACTGCTGTTTCCAGATGGCATTCTGCTTTTCTTCTTTCTTATCCATGGGGCCAGCTTCATGCATCCTTCAGTGTAGCACAGGTCCTAGACTTGGTATAATTTCTGCTTTGCCATCTTAATAATTTTTGAATTAGATGTCCAACATTTTTATTTTGGACTGGACCATGCAGATTATGTAGCCAGTGCTTCCTACACGATGGAAGGTCTGGGGTGGACATTCCAGATGTGGGCATTCGTTTTACACTTCCAGCCTCCTTCACCTTCAAGGGATGTTTGATACTTCAACTCTTTCATGAAATTGTTCTTTCCAACACCGTCACTGATGCACTCAGATACAGGTTTTCTTTGTTGTTAGGCTCTGCAATTCTAACACCGGTTTTCAATCTTTTCTCAAAATTCTCTTCTGTCTTAGCTGTCATGGCACACGACTTCTGCCACTTCTTGATTCAATGTTCTTTTGTCTTGCATTACCAGCTTTTCTTCCTGGTCCTGCCTGACATCTGGAGGTATCTTCTAAGACTTAACAATCAGCAGTTGAATTGTTCCGCTACAAACTCATTTAATCCCATTGAAGTTATCAAGCCTTCCCCTGTGCTGTGCACATAAAAATGGGTTTCCATCAGCCTTCCAGTATTCATTGCCTCAACCCTAACCACAAACCCGACCTCTTTCACTCTGCTTTTCCCTGCCTGCGTACACTGCTCCCACTTGCTGACTGAATAACTTTTCAAACTTATGGCCTCTTCTCACTGTTAGCCTTCACCTTTGGCTTTTCTACTCAACCGCCAGTGCCAGGTATTCTGTGATTCAGTTGTTTTAGGCCACCTTCGAAAATATCTAATGCCGTCCTGTTCTGACCAGGCACTAGAGGCCAATGCTCCGATGGGGTTGGCCTTAACTGTGTTAGGGTCCTCCCCGCAACTTCTTCAAATCTGTCTGACACTGAAGTTGAGCAAGTCTGACATTGAATTTTGCAAATCAGAGCACCCCAACCCACCCACCATCTTTTCTTTTCTTTTCTTTTTCTTTCTTTCTTTTTTTTTTTTTTTTTGAGACAGAGTCTTGCTCTGTCACCCAGGCTGAAGTGCAGTGGGATGATCTC
Source organism: Macaca nemestrina (assembly GCF_043159975.1). Lineage (NCBI taxonomy): Eukaryota > Metazoa > Chordata > Mammalia > Primates > Cercopithecidae > Macaca > Macaca nemestrina. The sequence continues at coordinate 72,421,037 of NC_092128.1, forward strand.
CGCTCACTGCAACCTCTGCCTCCTGGGCTCAAGTGATCTTCTCACCTCAGTCCCCCAAGTAGCTGGGAACGCAGGCATGCCACCACTACATTCGGCTAACTTTTTTTTTTTTTAATTTTTTGTAGAGACAGGGTATCACCATGTTGCCCAAGCTGGTCTGAAATTCCTGAGCTCAAGCTATCCACCCACCTTGGCCTCCCACAGTGCTGGGATTACAGGAGTGAGCTATCGCACCTGGCCTCCAACCCACCCTCTTCTGTGTTTGCTAAAAGAGCAGCTTTCTTTAATAGCACACCACTTGTAGGCAATGCTACTGTATTTCTCTAGTCAATGTTCTATCCTGCTTTCCAGAGATTATTTCATTTCTTCTCCTATCTTCCCAAGTCTCCAGCACCTTCTTCCTGGTCTCATTGTCATGACACCTTTGCTTTTTATTTCATTGAGAAAATAGAAGACTTCAAGGGAAAAGACCCATGCACTTTCCCTGTACACCCTTCTTGAACTGCTGCCTTCACTGTCCCCAGGACTTCACTCTTGTACTGCATCTCCTCCCTCACAGCCTCTCCTATTCACTCCCTTGTTGGTTACATCTTCCTCTTCCCAACCTCTGGATTGCTGTATTCTGGGGCTTAGTGCTCAGACCTCATCTTCCCCTCTTCACTCTCACTCTGGGTGACCTCATCTAGTTCTAAGACTTTATGTATTATTTGCATACCGACATTCCAAAATTCATATCTCCATTCGGATGTCCTCTTTGAATTCCAGGCATGAATATCTGTCTGCCTACTGGATGTTTCTGCATAAATGTCTAACAGACATCTCAAACTTACACATCCAAAACTGACCTCCCCAAATTCCTTCACCCACATTTTTTTCCATCATAGTAAATTAAGAAATGCATTCTTTGGTCACTTAGTCAAAAATTTACCAACCAAGTTTGACTCCTGTCTTTTTTGCGTATGCTATAGGCAATCCATCAGCAAATCCTGCTAGCCTTAAAGTCACAGCTCCACTACTGGTGGAGCCACCTTCATCTTTCACCTGGTCTGTTGATGTGTTGCAATAAGCTCCCAGCTGATCACCCTGTTTCTGTCCTTGGCCCTCTACCTTCCGCACACAACAGTCAAAGTAATCCTTTTAAAACCAAAGCCAGATCATATCAGTCCTCTTCAGTATTCAGACCCTTCAGTGACATATCATTTCTCTCAGAGTAAAATCTGAGTTCCTTCCATGGTTTGTAAGTCCTTGCACAATCTGACCCTACTCCACCAGTACTCTGATTCTTCTCATCACTCTCTCTCTCTTGCTTTCTTTGTGGCATCCAGACTGGCTCCCTTGCCATTCCTGAACTCACCAAGCACATCACACCTCTGAGCCTTTGTACTTTGTTCCCTATGGCTGAAAAACTCTTCACCCACAGGTCTGTCTTCATCACTTCCTTCAGGGCTCACTCAAAAGTCACCAGAGGGGCATTCTCTGACCACCCTACATAAATTGAGTTCACCGCAGTCTTTCCCTTTCTCCATCTTACTTCACTTTATTTTTTGTTCTCAGCAGTTGTCACCATCTGACACATTATAGGGTTCTTCATTTATTTGTTCTGTGTCAGTCTCCACCATACCTACCAGAATGTTTTCTACAGGAGAGCAAGAACTTTGCTATATATGCTCTTGTATCACTAAAACAAGCATTTGTCATATAGTGGGCACTAAATAAATATTTGAATGAATAAATGAACTCCCCTTTTGTACTTGGGCTTGCAACTGGCCTGTCCTTGGCTGGGTTACAGTTTACTAGTTAAGAATAACTGTCTATAATAATACCTTAGTATAATCTTCTTAAATTTAGGTATTTTATATTCAACCAATTTCCTACTAGCAGCCTTCAGCTGGGATTGTTAAAGGTATTACTTAAGGATAATTTGTCTCACACCAAAGATAAAATTAAATCTAAAATTACTAAGACCATAGAGTAAGTATATTCCATTAATTGAAATTATCTCCTACACTGGAATGTGTGTGTAACAAATGTGAGTTTTGTTTAAAACATATGTCTTTCCTCATAGAGAGTGAGAAATAGTTTGAAAGCCAGAGGTGGCCAGATTCAAGTCTCAATCCATCAGCTTATTGCTTCAGCTTCTTGCATGCTTGATGAGAGGCGTAGCATAGTGCATAAGAATGGGGATACTGGGGCCAGACTATGTTGGTTCAAATCCAGGCTCTGTCACTTGTTAGCTTTGTGACCTTGGGTAAGTTGCTTAACTTCCCTAAGTCTCAGTTTCTTTATCTGGGTTGATAAGATAGTTGATAATTGATAAGACTCCCGTGTTGTTTTTTTGTTGTTGTTGTTGTTTTTGACACGGTCTTGTTCTGTCACCTACGCCGTAGCGCAGTGGTACAATCATAGTTCACTGCAGCCTCAAACTTCTGGGCTCAAGCAATTCTACTTTCCTCAGTCTTTGGAGTAGCTATGTACTGAGGATTTATTGAGTTAATTCATGTAAGCATTTACAGGATTGGTGCATAGTAAGTATGTGTTAGCTATGATTATTACTAATATTCCTCCTGAAAAAAACAGCTGTTACTCCTTAGAGTTTTATTGTCCTTGTTCCTGTGCACCCAGCACAGGATTTACTGCATTGCACTGAGTCCAATGGATTATAGTCACCACACCCTTTGAGCCCTTGCTGCTAGTGTTATATGTTCAGTCTTTTCTTTCCTTCTTTTCACCCTTTATTCCCTTTTCTTCTCTTCCTTCTCTTCTTCCCTCCCGCCCATAAGTTCTGCCTTTCCTTACTTTTTTCTTTACATCCTCTCTCATACACTACACTCTGTTTTGCATTAGCTGTCTCTCTTCTCTCTTCCTTCTGCTGTTTCTGCTCTCATTCACAGAGTTAGAATTCTGGAGGGGAAAGACCTGTCATGTCACCAGGAAGAGTCCTCACAAGCAAATCTTTCACAGTTCTCACTTCCTAGATAGAATTTTGCTCTTTCAAGCAGCCCCTACTTTTAGAGATCGGAGACTCTTTATCAAAGACTCCTCGTTGTTCAAGTTGATCAGAAATGCCATCTCAGCACTTTTAACCCATGTGTGGGTTGTACCAGCAATGTCTATTTCTTTAGAAAACACTGACTCGTCTTATCAACAATCACGGGCTAACTGTAAAATCAACCATAACCAATTGTCTTGCTTGCTGCTTCTAAGGGGCATTGATAAAATAATGCGGTTGCTTTGGTGCCTAATAAAGTTCAACTCCAATGATGGTGAGACTGTAGGAAGGAATGAAAGATATGTTCAGTGGAAACCCCGGTTTTTTTTTTTCTTCTTTCTTCTATTAGATTAGGAATTCCTCAAGTGAAGAGACCATGCATGCTCTATTTATTTTAAATATATATGACTAGTGCCCAGCTTAGTGCCTTACAATACATGCTCAGTAAGTAAATGTGCCTTGAATTTTTGCTTAGGCAAACATGGTAAAACATTCTGAGAACTCAAAGCCTAAAACCATGAATAAAGGCAGTGCTTTGTGTGATTTTCATTTGGACAGCCTTGTGAAACACACAATTCTATGCACTGAATTGTCACACTAATGAAATAATTATCACAGATCTCTGTAATCCTATGCATTTTTATAACATCTATTTTGTGACAATTATTATAAGTTGTTGTGAAATGTAAATATATATTAATTCTTTCTATTACTTGAAAAACTCCTTGGAGAATTAACTCATAATTTACTCCACACATTCTATACCTGTTTGCTGAATAAATGAATGAATGATGTTATACTTATATTCACTCAGAATGTTTGGAGAGGTTTACATAATTGAATGGTTTTAATAATTAAAAGTTAGCATCTATGGAATTTATTCTGGTTATTACATTAGGCTATAAAATTAAGTGAATATAAAATTATATTAAACATAGTGTTATTTTTTGTTGTTCAAAAGGTACTTCAAGATCTTTAAGCTACAGAATTAAAAGAAACCAACAGGTCTCCTAAAAATATATCTTCATCTTTTGTTTTGGTCTACCAGTACTTTACTATGCCTTTAAAATAAATCCGCTTTGCTAGTTGCATAGATTCTGAATAAAAAGCAACTTTATATTATCTTGGAAAGTTTTAAGATGGTTAAATTACTTTGAAAAAGACTACAACACCAAACCAAAGTGATGGAAATGTTTGTGTTTTAATTTTTCTTCAATCCATTTGTATCTCAACATATTACATTTCTAGACAAAACTGGTTTGTACATCTCTCTTGCTTGAGCAGGAGGAAATCATTACAATGGAAAGAATTATTGAAAATGGTCCATGTTGTGTAATTCCCAGGATAAATGGGCTGAGTAGCAAATATTTCTGTTGTGAACTGTTTTATACAGAAATGTGCATTATTAAACCCATTTGTTGAACACATTGAAAGATCGAATATTTTCCTAACCCGACACTGGAAGATGTTTATTTGTCATTCTTCTCCTTCCCCTGCTCAGATCTTGGCTTCCTGGAATTCATCCACATTTGAGGGGCAAAAAATCATAAATGAAGAAATCAGAAAAACAGAATTTAAAATGTATAAACACATATTTTAAACAAGATCATAAGAAATTTAAAATAGTATACATAATAGAAACAGCATGTGGGGAAGCATATAGAACAATGTGGTAAGTGACCATTTTTCACATTATCATAAACATCCTATACATTTGAAGAACGCAGAAAGCACAGTAGTCACCAGACTATAAGAATCCGAAGGTAGCAAAAAGAATGCTCATCCGAAGGTAGCAAAAAGAATGCTCATGATCAGAATGGTTTGGGGGTGATTTTATGCACCTTCTACTTTTATAAAGATATAACTTTAGATATACTGTGTATTTAAGTAATATATATTTAACTATTACCCTTTAAAACATTGCATATGCAATCAGGTTGTTTTCATTTCAGCTAGATTAGTCTGATGTATGCCCAATTCCATATTCCAAACAACCCTAAAAAACCTCAGTTAAAAAAAATCACTGGAACGCTTCAATACTAGATTTGAAGATAATAGTAGCAGCTGGAGTAGAAGGAGCAGAAAGCTGCTTTCCACCCCAAAATAAAACATTCTTTCTCTTTGATGATTCTTTTTCTTTCTTTTCCAGTAACTCTACTTTTTTCAAACTGTATTCAAAGTAGCACATTCAGGTATAGATTCATTTATTCATTCATTCGATAAATATCTACTGGGTATCAACCCTGTACCAGCTCTAGACTAAGCACTGGGACATGTTATAAGAAACTTTTAGTGTGGCATTGGACTTCAGGAGAGATCTCAAGGTTAAAAATACAGGATTGGGGGTTAGGTAAATGGTGGTAATAGTGCTTTTAAGGCAGGTGGAAAGGGAGAGAGTTAAGAGACATCTGTATATTGAGGTGAAGAGGAGGTGAGGGTAGATGAGACCAGTTTGTAGTTGATTGCTTCACAGAGTCATTGCATGAATGGTACAGGGAAGATACAAAAGGCTTTGGGTAAGTGAGCAAGAATGATGTTTGTAGAGCCGTTGGGGAGAATGTTCCCAGCAATGAATCAGAGGATTGTTGTTGGCATTTCCAGCACAGTGGAAGCTAGCATAAGTATGTTATAGTGAGCCAGGGCAGTCCCAGGTTTTCTCCAGCAATGCTCATCAGCAAAGACAGGAAAATTAGAGAGTGCGTATGATGTAAGTTTGCCCACTGACGTGGTGGATAATGAGAACTGGAGACTCGGTGTTAGAAAGGATGATAAAGGGTTGAAAAGAAGAAACTAGAAGAACCTTCCATTTTATAGAAAGTTAATGAATGTGTTAAACTGCGAGAGTTTTAGTGTTTATTGAACTTGGTGAGCAGAAAACAAAGAGGGAGGTGGGAAGGTGGAGAGGTGCAGTGGTAGAACCATGGTTGTGTGTGGAGAATGAATACTCTTAGCGCTGGTAATAACTAAATTCAGCGAATGATCTTGCTGGTGCATGACTCAGGTAGGCTGGGGTTGGAGGATTACAGGTGGCAAGATTATGGGATTATATAGTTGAGGTATCTCGTGGGTCCCTAGCATGAAATTTGAAGTTGTCAGAGGTGACGATGAAGAATGAAGATGTGGAGGAAAATCAAAAGCCAGGTGCTGCATTCATTTAGAAAGGTGGAAGTGGGTCTCATTGGAGTTCAGTAAATAACAGCCGTGGTGCCTTTAAGATGGCAGAACAAAGAACCAGTGTAAATTTTAAATGAGAAGAAAGAAATGGACAATTGAGTAGTGAGTAGTTTAAAGGTTTAAAGTGTGGACTTGTGAATTACTGGAAGAAAAATCCCAGGAGGGCCAGAATTTATTTTGAAGGCACCCATATACTCTATTCTAATCAGACAACCATATTTTGTTTACCAGACTCATTTAAATCAATATTAGTTGTTGTTGATTTTGTTATTCATCATTATAGATACTGTCTCTGGTAAGAAAAAGATGTTATTTTGTTCTGCCTTCATTCCTTTCTGGCACTGTTTTGTAGTATTTCTTCATAGTTCCTAGTCTTAAAAAATGTCAATTAGTGGGAGGATATGCTTTTCCAAATATCAGATATTCTAAGTTTTTCATATATATCAAGACTGTGATCCAATTGGCAGAACCACTACACTAGAGAGCATGTTATTTTTCAAATCATCTGTATCTAAAAAGAAAACACTGTATTCTTCCTAACATGTTCTCCCTGAATACCAACATTTATTTAATCTCACTCATATAATCATACTCTTGGACTAGTTTTCCAAACTACTATTATATTAAGTATGTAAACTGTAACAGATGTAATTATTAAATTACCTTTTGCATTAGAATAGAGAACATACCTTTTTATGATTTTCTTGATGTATAAATAATGGCCTGATAACTTTACAGACACACTGGTATATTCACAGATACTCTGGTCATTGCAAAGCCAGTTCCTCACCCTTGTAGCTAAATAATTTCTATACAAAGCATACTGAATGCTATTTAAATCATAAGTCTCTTTCAAGAAATTTCTTCTCTTCCTAGAAAATTATTTAGTAGGGGCAGTATATGGCAGCAGTAAAGGTTGTTCTTGACAAACACCTGTCCTTTACAGTTAAGTGCTAAAAGGCAGGTGTTCTCACATTTATTATACTTCTATTATGCTTTCCATCACTAATGTAACACTTATCTGAAAATTGATAATTTTGAAAGATTTCATAGCTGCAGTACTCTTTGTGCTTTATCACTAAGAGCAAACAAACCCTGTTCATTCAGTGGGGTGAACTTATTACTTTTCAATCCTTATTTAAGTAAACCTAGTTTATGGAATTCCGAAGTAAGATATTACTGCTTTTCTACTTTCCTTCCTGCAGTGTTAATTCTCCTTTGGAAGACAATCATCTTGCCTGCTGTATCCTTCTCTTAGTCTAACTCTTGTTTGATATAAGATCAAAAGGCATTCGTTTTCTGTATCAGTTAGGCAGGCTGTCTTGTCTCAATGAGATTAAGTAGCCTCTGAAGAGAAGTAACACCAGGGAGGAGGTAGATGAGCTGATAGTTAACATACAATATGGCTGTCTTAATTCTTTCAAAATGATAGTTTGGCTAGTCTGATGTCTTTCTTTTATAATTGTGTCCGTGGCTCATTTGTTCAGGGCAACCAAGCAGCACACACCAAATCTGATAATCAATGGTTTGGGTTTCTAATAAAGCTGGAGGGAAACATCAATCTTTCCTAGGCTTAACATTTTTTTTTCATACTAGGGAAAGGCCCTAATATTTTCTTGTTTCTTAGATTTTTTTTAAGGACATTCATGAAGTACCAGAATATTTTATTCCAAATAAATGATAAATTCAATACCCAGTATTAACCCCCAAGTTTCTTAAAGAAAATGTTATCAAAAGCAATTGTTGAGCCCCAGACAAAGCTATGCAAGCGGGGTATCAGTCCTGCTATAGGTAGACTCTATCTAGAAACCTGAGTTTTTATAGCCTGAGTTGTCCGCGGTCATATTTAACTACGTTTCTTGAGATAAGACTATAATTATCTCATTACAGAAAGTGAAGCAGTGTTTTCCCTAAAGGAGCAAACAAAACACTGGTATTTATTAACAACATTTTCTTTCAGCATATTTCCTCTCACTTCACTTTCAGAGATTTTCTAGCCAGTTGCTTCTCTAAGGAAAGATTGTTAGGCACAAACTCCCTAAGTTTAGTTCCCTTGCCATCATCAGACTTCTAGGCTTCAACCTATTTTTAATCTACTTCCTATTATCCCAGAGGCAACATTTCTACCCCTTTCCAAGTCTCAGCCTTCAGTCTGTGCTCATATGTTCTGGTTTCCTCCGCTATCCCCTGCTCTCGTGGTTTTGACCCATCCTTTTTCTTCTGGCTGTACATGTGCTCAAGACATTACAGAAGTTAAAATAAGTGATCCAAAAAACCATTCTTTATTTAGCTCAGCTTCGTTTCTTACTAGGTTAATGCCTTACATTTCTCCATCATCAAATTCTTAAGAAAGATATTTACATGACTTAATTCTAATCATTAGCTCTATTCTCTTTGCAGTCTACCCTGGGCTGGTTTCTGCTTCCACCTGCTGATCTGGCAGAGGTGATAACAGTGATGAAACAAAATCTTCAAACCACAGCACAGTAAGAAGATGCTGAGTTTATATATGGACACTGCTTTTGTGACTGTGACTATTGTTGTGGGTTTCCTTGCTTTCCATCTTGCCAATTCCCTTCTTGACATTGTACAGCTATTTCCTTTGTAATACAGAAACTCTCTCTTACAGAATATTTTTCCACAGCTGGCTTTCATCACTTCTTGATAGGTACCTAAATATTTCAGTTTTTTCCACTTTATTTTCCTTTAACAATAACTGCTGCCCAATTAAATAATTCATCTTTTCCCCTGTATAAGTATTTGAGGTACTGAATGAATGTTTATCAAGCACCATTTGGAATCTCCTATTTTCTCTGGCTTGGCTTCTTCACAGACTCTTGGTCTCAATTACACATGGCAGTTTGAATTAAGTTTATTTAACCATTTTAAAATTAAGAATGAGTTTGGAATTTGTTTTAGAATTTTTTCTACCCCATAGAGATGATTGTGTGTAAATTAAAGACTAACTTCAAAATCCAAGAGTTTCTTTGTTGTATAATAGTTAGATCATGCACATTTATAAATAACATTCAGAAGCGTGACACAGAAAAGCAAACATTATGCTTTGAAATGTTCACAAATGATAATAATAACTAATGTTTATTTTCTGCTTACTATGAGGTAGGCGCATAACTAAGTTCTTTATGGGCATTAATTTATTCAATCTTTTCATCAGCCCTAGAAGTTTGGAATTTTATTATTAGTTCCAGAAAGGTTACAAAACTTGCCCTCGACAGCTCAAAACTGGTGAAGTTGGGATTCTCAAGTCTCACCCCTGCATCATATGCCATTCTGCCTCTTCAAGGATGTCTACCTGTCAGTGAGTTTGATAAAACAAATACTGCCATGGCTTCTTGATTCTAAGATATGATCAAGTGTAAGCTGCACCATCTATTTAATATTATCTTTCCAGGATAAAGTGAATCACTACCAACAGTGTGTGTGTGTTACAGATATATCACACTATATTTAGTCTCTTGGTCTCAAATTATAATTTTTGGTATTGAGAACATGTATGTCTTAATTTTTTCATACATATGGAAATTTTCAAATATTGAAATATAAAAAAATTTAAGTATATACTTACTATATTATATACATAATATGCATTGTGTATATGTCATGTAATATGTAATTATATAATAATTATACTATGTAATAATATATTATATAATTATATGCTTAAGTATATTATATATTATACATAAATACAGAAATTAACAAAATTAATATCCCTTTCCTCTCATTTTACCCTCTATTTTAAGTCTTTATTGTACATAATGGTGAAAAAATTAATCTTGTTGATTTTAAGGGAGCTCAGTTTTTATGATTTTATTTTAAAATCCTCAATCAGGATTTATTTCTGCACACTTTTTCTTAAGTTACATCTGAGTTTCTGGAGGGTTGTGCTAAAATTTCGCAATAACCAGGAAGGGGATATTTGCTCTTCATTTGTCCTTGATCTTCTGCTGGCATCTGCTGAGAGAGAAATTCCATATGGTTTTTGGTTGTCTGCCTCTATCCCTTTGGCCTATGTTAGCAGACCTCAACCTCACATAATTCCTGATTATGAATACTATAAACTACCTTCTCCTTTTTCCAACCATCGGGATTCTGGGGTCTGATGGCCTCCTTTCAGTTACATATACACCTCTCTTTGGGGTGCAGTGGCTGTCAGTTGTTCTCTGGTATCACACTGGGGATGCTCGAGGCTACTGCTAAACTCCACCTCACTTAGCCCCTGGAACTTCATTCTGGTTTGAATCCTGGGGAGAAGTGGAGTAAGGCTCCTTCCTAGCTTTCTTCTTATCTGCCCGTGGTATAGCAACTAAGACCTCTCCTTGTAGGGGCAGAAAAACTCACCCTTTTATTGTTAGAAACTACTCTTATCTCTATGGTATAAACTTCATGGACCAAGTTCTTCAGGGTTTTGGCTTTTTATATTCAGTGCCAAACTTTTAGTGCTCAAAACACTTCTTTTTCAAAAAACTGGGCTATCTCAAATCAAAAGCTCCTTGGCTTTCAAGACTAAGTCCTCTGTTGTAAATTTTTAAAAAACCTATTGCCTTCTTTGTTTTTCCCCATGTTAACTTGTGCCCTGCTTTCTCTGGGACAAATAAATGTTCCCCAGAGGCCGTGAATACTATTTGCTCTGGAGATAGTGATCACCAAGACAACAGCAAAAAGCTTGGATAATATCCCCATATGCAATTCCTCCACATATATTAAAATATAAAAATATATAACATATAAATATACATAATCATACAACATATATTAATATAAATAACTACATTTATGATTTTATATATTATATATAATTTATGTGTAACATGTATATGTATATAATTTTTTCTCCCTTCTTATGTGAAGACAAGTGTCATCAGGAGAACCTGGACCAGGATAATGGCAATAAGAGTAGTGTTTAAAAAAAAAAAAGACATACTAGAGATATTTCAAAGAAAGAGTAGTTGCAACTTAGCAATAATGTGAAGAGATGGCACTGTCTACAATGGTGGGAATGTTTATATTAGAGAGACTAGACAGATTTTGGCAAATCACCTTACTTTTCTTTGCTACTACAGGAATGGCCTTGGAGGATAATGAACCTTAGAAACAGGTTTCAGAATTTTTCTATTCCTTAAAATCTGCTATGCTTTGAATGTTTGTCTCCTCCAAAACTCATGTTGAAATTTAACTGATATTGTCACAGGCAATGATGAGACCATTTAAGAGGTTATTTGGCCAAAAGAGCTCCACCCTCATCAGTGGGATTGATGCCTTTATAAAAGAGAGGGCTTAGCCCCTTTTACTTCTTTGTTCTTGAACTCTTATGCCATGTGAGGAACAGCATTCCTCACCCCTGAAGGATGCTGCGTTCAAGGCACCATCTTGGAAGCAGAGACTGGGCCCTTATACCAAACATGCTGGACCTTGATCTTGAACTGTCCAGCCTCCAGAACTGTGAGAAATAAATTTCTGCTCTTTATAAATTACCCAGTTTCAGGTATTCTGTGGTAGCAGCACAAAACAAAGACATAACCACATTATACTCAACAAATATTTATTGAGCATGTATTACACGCCAATCTTTGAATAAAGTATTCCAAAGAATTCAGATATGATTAAAAAATATGCTTGAGCCGAAAGTCATAGAGTAGGGACTAAGTATATATTGTACTTCGAAGAATATAAAGGATGCTTCATAAAGCCCAAAAGTGGTTTGATCAGAGAAGCATTTTATAAATTACAGAGATGTAGAATGTAGGGATCTTATTAATAATAATATAATTATATTGGACTTGGAAGACATCAGGGAAGATGCTCCCAAATTACAAATAGCTAAAGTTAGAACTAAATCTGCAATCAAATTAGAAAAAAAAAATGAAAAGTTGTGATGTCAAGTATGACATGGTAAAGAGCAGTGATATAGGCAAGCTCACATCCTGCTGCTGGTGGTGTCTTGCCATCATTCAGGAAAATCACTTTTTACTCATGAGTCAAAATCCTTAAACAAGTTTGACCAAAGGAAATCATCTGCTAAATGTGCAGGAATGTATTTACAAAGGCTTTTATCGCAACACAATTAGGAAAAGCCCAGGTTAAATACCTTGCATACTATTACAATGGACATTTACCTACCTCAAATTGGCCAAATAAGTTTTCTTAGAATTGCCCCTTCACCCACCTCTTTCCACTTGTTTGAGTTAGGGCCGTTATGTAACTTTCTAGTAAAGTACAACTGATTGGTCTAATTGATAGCATTGCCCAGGAAATTTAGAAAATAGCAATAGCTTGGGAGGCTGAGGCGGGCGGATCACTAGGTCAGGAGATCAAGACCATCCTGGCCAATATGGTGAAACTCTGTCTCTACTAAAATACAAAAAAATTAGCTGGGCGTGGTGGCGCGCACCTGTAGTCCCAGCTACTTGGGAGGCTGAGGCAGGGGAATTGCTTGAACCCAGGAGGTGGAGGTTGCAGTGAGCTGAGATTGTGCCACTGCACTCCAGCCTGGTGACAGAGCAAGACTCTGTCCAAAAAAAGAAAAAAAGAAAATAGCAAGAGCAAGAATAGGAACCATCCTTTGTACAAGGAGGAGAAAAACACCAGGCACTGTGTGTGTGGCTGTATCAAGAACACACACACACAAACCAGGAGCTGTTGTCAACTTTTTTTTTTTTAAACCACAATATGGATTAGAGAAGTATAGGAAGCCAACTATACAAAGAGAGAAGAATAAAACAGCTACATAGTAGAGACAGTTCTGATGGCTTAATAACCTCTGCTTCTGGTTTGTTCCAGAGGTTCAAGTGGTTTTTTGCCCTTGGTGTCCATGAGAAATAACTGAACATTTTAACAGTTTGAGTTGTAACCTGAAGCATATTCATTTATATAAACATGATATATGTCATCATGTATGCATATATCTGTGTGGGTTTGTAAAATAGAGTATATCCCAGACAAGGAGAGATCAGATATAAAAGAGTGCTCTGTCCGTCTCATACTCATTTGACTGAATATACAAAGGCTCAGGGGAACCTTCTGGGGGAAAAAAATACCATACCAAGTATTTGAGTCAGGAGGCTAACTTGCAAGGATTTCACTTGCATGGACCCATTAAAAGGACTTGATTTGAAAGAAGAAAATCTGAAGATCTGAGGGGTTGAATAAGTAAAACATAAATATGGTTTAAAAAACAGAAAGATATACAATAAAAGTCTCCCTGCCATCCTTGTCCTCCTCTGATCGGTTCTGATGCAGCTCCTTCCATTGGTAAATACTGTACTTAATATCTTATGCAAATGTTCATAGTTTCTTCAAACATATACAAGCAAAAACAAGTACTGATTCTTATTTTTCATTTGTTTACAAAGGTAGTATATTGCACATACTGTGCTGCACCTTACTTTAAATATATGTTTATATATCTGTATCTATATAGATATATTATTATAGATTTATTATATATCTAAATATATATCTATATCTTCTTTTCCTATCAGTATAAAGAAAGATTCCTCATTTTTTTACAGCTTCCCAATGTCCTATGTATAGATACATCATCATTTATTAAACTAGATCCTATTGATAGACATTTAGTTGTTTCCAATCTTTGGCTCTTACAAACAATGCTACAATAAATAACTTTGCACAAAAGTCATTTCTCACCTGTGCATGAATATCTGCACAATACATTTTTCTATAAGTAATTCTGAGTCTTTAGTGGCTTTTGTTTTTTGAAAGAACTCACCTTTCTGATTATCCTTTCTGCGGGGATGTACCCTGGTGGAAGAAAGGATGTGTTTCTATAAAGCTAAAAAGCTATAACATGTTAGGGTTGAAGCCAGTCTGTTACAGGGACTCCTTAAGATAGTCCAACCCAGGAAGAAGAGCCATGTTTTTGTCTGCTTTTGCAGAAAGGATGAGTAGTGGTCCTAAAAGTAGCCAAAGAGATGAAATTGGGGTGGAGATAGTGGTCCGATTGAAACACTGGGCTGTGGCTCAAACTTGAGGCCATGATTGTGTTATGGGCTGCTGAGATTTGAGCAGAACTTTGCAAAGAACTCTAGCAGTGCAAGTGGCAAAGGGTAGCACAAGGGTAACTTGTTTCCATGTTCTTACATTTTCTCACATTTTTTTACTGCTAATGAAAGCCGTAGCACTGTGAAACTTGGTGATATTTGAGTAATATATACTTAGAAAAGGTTGGGAAGACTAGAGCCATATTAATGGTGGTTTTCTCTAGGAGTTCAAGGTAATAAGTGAATGTATCACTTTACCCATTTCTTGACATTAATAAGTGCAACCTCTGTTGAGAATCGATGTATATATCTCTTGATCTTTTCTCATATAAGTGCATGTATTTACCAACATAAGTGATTTTTTCTTTTATTGTCTGGATAGGATATTTCTACATATACATATGATTGTGAAATTATCTGTTTTTACATTATATATATTTTGGAGATCTTTCCAAGTTAGTATTTGCACTCATGTTTGAAAAGGGAGCAGTGCCTTTAAAATTAGGTGACTTTTACACCTTTTATCATGACTACTTTTTGTGGAGTTGAAATGATGTTTTCATTCTGCTTTGGTGTTTCAGTGCTTTGTTCAAAGTTAAGTGTTTTCAGAAAAGTATATTTTGCTTTTTTTTTTTTTACAGCCTAAATTTTGGCTATTGGGAATTTTCTATTTTATAAAACTATTTATAAAAGGTTTTTCTACTGACTCCAGGGTATTCTGAAGATTGAAGCCTGTGTGTAAATTGCTACCAAATGGTAAAAAGCAACAATAAACAGTTTGATTTTTTAAAACTGTGTAAAGTTTGATTCTAATGTTGAAAAAAAAAATGTGTGCATGTATATATAATTTTTATTATGCCCTTAGGAAAAAAAAACTACTAAGAAAACCTTCAAAATGTTAAAGGTGTATATCTTTGGATTGGCTCTAAGTTTACAAATTTTTATATTTATATTTATACTTATTTTATTTTATTTTAAAAGTTTTCTGTAAGAATTGCTTTTATAATTAAAAAAATTCATAAAATGCAATGCAATTTGTACTGCAGTATAGTACCTACAGTCCTGTCTTCCTCGTCCACTCTTCCTATGAAGACAGACATAGGAAGAGTTTGAAGAGGTGGGTTTTAGAGTTTTGGGAGAAGGGATCAATTAAGAAAACCTCTCTACCCCAGGGACTTTGGTGCCAGCTGAGAGAGGGGCAAATGAAGATCAACTGATCACTGTTACTAGGACAAATACTGCATACTATCACTTGTGTGTGGAATCTAAGAGTCCAACTCGTGGAAGTAGAGAGTAGAATGGTGGTTACAAGGTATATTAGTCCATTTTCACCCTGCTGATAAACACATATCTGAGACTGGGATATTTACAAAAGAAAGAGGTTTATTGAACTTACAGTCCCATGTGGCTGGGGAAGTTTCACAATCATGGTAGAAGGTAAAAGGCATGTCTCACATGGCAGCAGACAAGAGAAGAGAACTTGTGCAGGGAAACTCCTTTTTTTGATACCATCAGATCTCATGAGACTCATTCACTATCACAAGAGCAATGCAGGAAACCCACCCCCATAATTCAATCACCTCCCACCAGGTTCCTCTCATGACATGTGGGAATTGTGGGAGTTACAATTCAAGATGCGATTTGGGTGGGGACACAACCAAAGCATATCTTTCTGCCCTTGGCCCCTCCAAATCTCATGTCCTCACATTTCAAAACCAATCATGCCTTCCCAACAGTCCTCCAAAGTCTTAACTCATTTCAGCATTAACTCAAAAGTCCAAGTCCAGCGTCTCATCTGAGACAAGGCAAGTCCCTTCCCCTATGAGCCCTGTAAAATCAAAAGCAAGTTAGTCACTTCCTAGATACAATGGGGGTACTGACATTATGTAAATATAGTTGTTCCAAATGGGAGAAATTGGCCAAAACAAAGGGGTTACAGGCTCCATGCAAGTTTGAAATCCAGAAGGGCAGTCAAATCTTAAAGCTCCAAAATGATCTCCTTTGACTCCATGTCAAGTATTGGGACATGCTGATACAAGAGGTGGGTTCCCACAGTCTTGGGCAGCCTGCTCTTGTGGCTCTGCAGGGTGCAGCCTCCCTCCTGGCTGCTTTCATGGGCTGGTGTTGAGTGTCTGTGGCTTTTCCAGGCACATGGTGCAAGCTATTGGTGGATCTATCATTCTGGGGTCTGGAGGACAGTGGCCCTCTTCTCACAGCTCTAGTAGGTGGTGCCCCAGTAGGGACTCTGTGTGGGTGCTCTGACCCCACATTTCCCTTCCACACTGCCCTAGCAGAGGTTCTGCATGAGAGCCCTGCCCCTGCAGCAAACTTCTGCCTAGGCATCCAGGCATTGCCATACATCTTCTGCAATCTATTGGAGGTTCCCAAACTTCATTTCTTGACTTCTGTGCACTCACGGGCTCAACACCACATGGAAGCTGCCAAGGTTTGGGGCTTGCACCTTCTTAAGCCATGGCCTGAGCTCTGTGTTGGCCCCTTTCAGCCATGGCTGGACTGGCTAGGACGCAGGGCACTGAGTCCCTAGGCTGCACATAGTAGAGGGACCTTGGGCCTGGCCCACACAACCACTTTTTCCTCCTAGGCCTCTGGTCCTGTGATGGGAGGGGCTGCCTTGAAGATCTCTGACATGCCCTGAATACATTTTCCCACTGTCTTGGGGATTAACATTTGGCTCCGTGTTACTTATGCAAATTTTTGCAGCCAGCTTGAATTTCATGTCAGAAAAAGTTATTTTCTTTTCTATCACATTGCCAGGCTGTGAATTTTCCAAACTTTTATGCTGTGTTTCCCTTTCAAAACCGAATGCCTTTAACAGCACCCAAGTCACCTTTTGAATGCTTTGCTGCTTAGAAATTTCTTCCACCAGATACCCTAAATCGTCTCTCTCAGAGAAGTTCAAAGTTCCACAAATCTCTAGGGCAGGGGCAAAATGCTGCCAGTCTCTTTGCTAAAACATAATGAGTCACCTTTGCTCTGGCTCCCAACAAGTTCCTCGTCTCCATCTGAGACCACCTCAGCCTGGATTTCATTGTCCATATCACTCACTATCAGCATTTTTGTGAAAGTCATTAAACAAGTCTCTAGGAAGTTCCAAACTTTCCCACATTTTGCTATCTTCTTCTGAGCCCTCCAAACTCTTCCACCCTCTGCCTGTTACCCAGTTCCAATGTTGCTTCCACATTTTTGGGTATCTTTTTTTTTTTTTTTTTTAGACAGAGTTTTGCTCTTGTTGCTATGCTGGAGTGCAATGGTGCAACCTCTGCTCACTGCAACCTCTGTGTCCCAGGTTCAAGTGATTCTCCTGTCTCAGCCTCCCAAAGTAGCTGGGATTACAGGCACCTGACATGCCCAGCTAAATTTTTTGTATTTTTAGTAGTGACAGGGTTTCACCATGTTGGCCAGGCTGGTCTTGAACTCCTGACCTCAGGAGATCCGCCTGCCTCGGCCTCCCAAAGTGCTGGGATTACAGGCATGAGCCACCGCACCCAGCCCATATTTGGGTATCTTTTCAGCAATACACCCTCTACTGATACCAATTTACTGCATTAGTCCATTTTCACGCTGCTGATAAAGACATACCAGAGACTGGGCAATTGCCAAAAGAAAGAGGTTTATCGGACTTACAGTTTTACCTGGCTGGGAAGGCCTCACAATCATGGTAGAAGGTGAAAGGCATGTCTCACATGGTGAGAGACAAGAGAAGAGAGCTTGTGCAGGGAAACTCCCCTTTTAAAACCTGTGAGACTCATTCACTATCATGAGAACAGCACAGGAAAGACCCACCTCCATAATTCAATCACCTCCCACTGGGTTCCTCCCACAATGTGTGGGAATTGTGGGAGTTACAATTCAAGATGAGATTTGGGTGGAGACACAACCATATCACAAGGGAAGAGGAGAAGAATGAGGAGTTGTTAATCAAAGGATATAAGTTTCAATTAGACAAGAAAAATAAATGTTGAGGTCTATTATAGACAAGGGTAACTATAGACAATAATAATGTATTGTATATTCCCAAACAAATGGGAGAGCAAATTTCAAATGTCTTGCCCCCAAAAATGATAAGTGAGGTGATGAATATCTTAATTAGCTTGACTTAATCAATCCACTTTGTATACATGTATCAAAACATTACAGTGTACTTTATAAATGTATGCAACTATGATTTGTCAATTAAAACTAATAATGTTCTTTTTTTTGAGATGGAGTTTTGCTCTGTTGCCCAGGCTGGAGTGCCGTGGTGTGATCTCGGCTTATTGCAACCTCCAACTCCCAGGTTCAAGCAATTCTCCTGCCTCAGCCTCCTGAGTAGCTGGGACTACAGGCGTGCATCACCATGCCCAGCTAATTTTTGTACTTTTAGCAGAGATGGGGTTTCACCACGTTGGCCAGGGTGGTCTTGAACTCCTGACCTCAAGCAATCCACCCGCCTCGGCCTCCCAAAGTGATAATATTTTTAAAAGTAAAAAAATAAAAATAAAATTCATTACTCTAAAGAATCTTCCTACCCCTAAACCAATCTCTGTTATATATTAATAAAGATTAAAGCATATACCTTTACGTTTGTTAGCTAAGCTGGTTTGCAAACAAAACAAGACAGTTTTATAAAGGTTGTCTCTGATATATTTGCCACAAGTCGCCTTATAGCAAGGAGAGGCAAGGAAGAATGCATCTTCTCTGTAAGGAAGAGGCTGAGAAGCAAAGCTCTGCTCCTTCTCTCAAACTCATTAATCAGAAAATGTATGCTGTCCCTGTGGAGGGCAAAGAAAGTGCTACTTTAGAGATTCTTGTTCCACATGAAAACACATAGCCAGAAAAAAATGAAAGTGCCCCATCCCCAACATTGGGGAATGTTCAGTCAAGTCAAATACCATAGGAAGATAAACCAGGCAAAGTACCAAAATAATTTCTGCAGAATGGTGGAGAATAAATCAGAAGTAAAGAATTCCCTTAAGTAGACAGTAGAGATAATCTCCATAGACTAAGCTTTTAAGATGCGTGCCAGTTAAAAAGTGTGAGAATGGGATGTAGGTTGAGAGAGAGTGTATACAGAAAATAAGGTTCAGTTTTTATTTTAATTTTATGTATTCACTGAAAAAAATTTTAGAATCAGAGAAACTTAAGCCTGTTTATAGCTTGAGGGGAGAGAGTGAAGAGGGAGAATTTAAACAGAAGAGAGAGAATAACTTGGTATTATGGAGGTCTAGAGTTGGTTGGAGGCAAAGTGAAGCATATTTTTTTCTGAAGCAGTAGATTTCATTATCAATTCAGCCAAAGAATGTAGGCATGGAGAATAACTGGGAGCTGACTACAGATAGTCGAACCCTGTTTGGTCAAGTATGAAGTCCCCAACAAATTTGTAATTAAGTCGATCAATACAGTTATTTAATTTAATTTAATTTAACTTAATTATTATAGGAGCTTAGAAGCAAAAGAGATAAATATTTTGTTACATTTGGTTTGGGGAATTGGCAGGGCAGAAATAGCTTATAAAGATTAGGCAAACAACCCAAACAAGTAAAATAAATAAAATTTAACAGATCACGATTTTTTTTTTTCCTGAAAAGAAACCTGTTCTGGAGAATAAAATTGAAAAGGAATTTTGCGAAGCATAAGGTTTAAGTTATAGTAAGCATTAAAAAAAAAAAAGGTTCACTTTGTTGACCAACTCTCTGGATTATGCTTTATCATTATTATCAAGTTCTATTAAAATAAGCGCATTTCATAAAGTAAGCTAATATGTCAATATGTTATTAATAGAAAGTCTTAAGTGATGATGATGATGTTAAGTATCATAAATGATCTACTGAACCGAGAATGCATGCCTATAGCAGTACCTGATTTGAATTACAGATACAGATGTGGACATGTTCAATGAGACAAAGCAGATAAACATACGTAAGCATTGGTTTTATCTAGTTACTATGATCTTTCAATCCTTTGCTCTCATGAACCTTCAAAACTGGCAAAAGAACAAAGTTAGAACTGAACAGTGCTGCTATTTTTAATCAGTCATGTGTTCCAAATACATTAATTGCATACCAGCTCTGTGAAATAAGTGTGCTTGGCTAAGAGACAGGACATTGTGTTTTAGAAATAAAGAATTTCCCCAAATGTCGACATTTTATAAATGTAATTCAGATTTTATTACAGATTAATCATAAATATGGTATTGACTACGATATGAAGTTAGGAAATACAATACTTAATATTTGACCTTCTTCATATTGGATCCCATTTATGCTACAGGCTGTTTTAATTGGAGGGTGCTTTATGTGTGGGGGAGGTACCCATCAAGTAAGAGAGATTTAGGGTCAAGTTACCAATTTGTATAAAAGCATGGAGGGTAGAATGTAGGAAAGATGGAGATCAGAAGCAGGTTGCCATGTTTAAGTCAGGACTTAGAAAACAAGGCAGACTTGTCAAGTCAAGGTCAGAACATGTAGTACTCAGTAAAGTAGGGGAAAGTAGGAGAAACATTGTAATGAAGGATGAACAGATTAGTGAGAAGTTTTAAGCAGCTTAATGATTATTCTATCTCTAACTGACCCCACCTATCAGTTGAACTCCCATTTGGTCAAACCATGTTCCATAATTACACGTTGTAGTGCGTTCCATGAAAATAGGTCATCAATCATAAGTTAACAGGATGTTTCTGAACCATCATGTAAGCGTATGTTTCTGGAATGATTATACCTGTAGTGATGATCAATTCTGAAGAGCCCAAAGTCTCCCTTGGGGTATCACTGTGAGCACCTGCATCCTTTGGTGGAAGAGCTGACTGGAATTAGCTGTTGGTCTGTATTCAAGGTCGTGTTACAGAACAAAACCAGTTAGGGGTCAGAGTGTTGACTTTGGCTTTAGTTGCACCCTTCTCTAGCCAATTGAACTAATGTGCCATTACAGAGTGGGATCAAAGTTATGCATATGCAACTTAAGGAAAGGGTATTTTCTGATTCTTCATCTTTAAAATGCAGCTTTGAAATCTTTTTAGTCAAGTCAATCCAGACTTTTTAGTCAAGGCAATAAATAAATAAAGGCAGGTTAAGGAGTATGAATGAAAATACTCTATATTTGTTTCTGAATACTGGTAATAAGTGACAAGATTTGTTTGATAAAAATCAAGTTTTGCTCATTGTGATTAGACATTTATTCTTATGAATATAAATGTTTTATTTAATATCTTTCAAATTATCACTTCCATTTTCTAAATTAGGGGTCAGTACACTTTCTCTATAAAGGGAGTAAATATTTTAATTTTTGTGGGTCATACTGTCTTTGTGGCAGCCGTTCAACTCTGCAGAGTGAAACTAGCCACAGACAATATGTAAATGGTTGGATGTGCCTATGTTACAGTAAAACTTTATTTACAAAACAGGTGACAGACTGGATTTGGCTCTGCTTGCTATTTATTATATTTAGGAAATTGAAAACATCAGTTTGCTTTTGATAATAATAATATTAGCTTGACAGCATTGCTTGGACATTTACTCTATGCTAGGTACTGTTGTGAAATCTTTATTAATTCATTTAATCTCCCACTAACCCCAATTCTGTGTTCATAGGTTAAGCAACTTGTTTACGATTCTGCAGCCTGCAAGCATTGAAGCAGGGATTTTGACCTTAACAATCTAACTCCAGAGTCTGAACTCTTAACAACGAAAAATAGATATCGCCCAGGAGACACTCTACCCTTTTCCAGCGTCACTTTATTATTTTGCACTTGGGAAAGCCTGACAGGTGAACTTACCCCACAGTACCTGAGTTGTCTAACTGATGGTCATTTCTCCCACTTTGTGACTGGCTGAACCTGATTCACTAGGCTGCAGCTTCCCCATGTGGATGTCCACAGGAAAGAGAATGTGGGCCATGCCACATCCCTAGATACTGCTCTGGCTCTGCATGCCACATGCCACACCACGCATAGGTATAGAGGTGAATCCAAATGATCAGGAACTCTTGGTGTGATTAATGAGATTTCTGACTTAGTGGGGCAACGTTTGAAAGTCTACCCTGCATTAATCTGTTCCCAGGCCCAAAAGAAAAGCGCACACACACACAAGACAAACTTTGTATGGGGGAGGCATTGGTGGACACACCCCTGTTTCTAACCCTTTCTAATTTTGGGGCTTCTCTCCTCTTTAAGGGCTTCTTTCTTTAAAATGGCACAGTATGAATCCTCATACTGTGGGGATTCACCTTTTTGAGAGTTCTGTCCCCCAACCCACAGACTGTGGTCTGGAGCTTGGTTCTAGCTTCCTCCCCACACTCCAGGCAATCTGTGGAATCCAGTAACCTGTAAGGACTCCATCAATTAATTCTCCACCTTCTAACTATTGGTTGGGCTCAGCTGATGGAGAGCCCTGGAAGTGGGTAAGAGGGAAGCAAAGAGGAAGAAGAGTGAGGTCAGGATGTGTATTCCCTGGATCCCTCTTTTCAAGATATCAGAGATGGTTAATTTTTATGTGTCAATATGGCTAGATAGTAGTCCCCAGTTATTCAGTTATACATAAATCTGGGTATTGCTGTGAAAGTATTTAGTAGATGTGATTAAAGTCCATAGCCAATTGACTGTAAGTAAGGGAGAGAGATTATCTGAATCTGGTGGGTCTGACTCAATTGGTTGAAAGGCCTTGAGAGATAACTGAAGCTTCCCAGAAGAAGAACTAACTCTGCCTGTGGACTGTTGCTTCACCTTGTGCGTGAGTGTTCGAGTCTGCCCTTTCTTACAATGGCCTGCCATACAGATTTTGGACTTGCTTTGTCAGCCCCCACAATCACATAAACCAATTCTTTGCAACAAGTCTCACAATATATAGCTCTTACTAGTTCTGTTTCTCTTTTTGAGACTTGACTGATATAGTGGTCTTTAGCTGGCTGTGTCTTTTAACCAAAGGCCAATGTTCCTCTGAAGTGGCTAACTCTACTTGAGTCTTTATCCTTCCTTTTCCTGTAAATATTTCCAGCCTAAGGGTGATAACAGTTTAAGTTACTATCCCATTATTAGTAGTTCTCTTACACCCCACATTTGTATATTATCTCTTTGTCAGTCAACTACCCTTGAATTATCCTATTTTGAGTGTGCTCTTTCCTCTTGGGAGTCAGTAGATACATCCACTAATTAAAAATATTTAAAATCTAAGGCAATCATCATATACATTAATTTATTTATTCAAAATACTGTTGAGTGCCTTTTATGAGCTTGCCAAGTGATAGGCTTAAGGGATATAATGGTTAATTTAAGAATATAGTTCATGTATTCTCGAGCTTACTATTGGGTGGAAGAGGCAGACAATTAAACAATTATTGTTTTGTGGGGAAATTTTATGATGAGGAAAGACAGCATCTGTGAGAAAAAGAGGGCTGAGTGCAGTGGCTCATGCCTCTAATCCCAGCACTTTGGAAGGCTGAGATGGGTGAATCACTTGAGGTCGGGAGTTCAAGACCAGCCTGACCAACATAGAGGAAACCCTGTCTCTACTTAAAAAATACAAAATTAGCCAGGTGGGGTGGCACATGCCTGTAATCCCAGCCACTCGGGAGGCTGAGGCAGGAAATCGCTTGAACCCAGGAGGCAGAGGTTGCGGTGAGCTGAGATCGTGCTGTTGCACTCCAGCCTTGGCAACAAGAGCAAAACTCCATCTCAAAGAAAAAAAAAGAGAGAGAGAGAGAGAAAGAGAGGGAAAGATTTATTCCAAAAAGAGAAAAAGAGAAAGAAAATAGTTATCCCCCCCACTACAAAAAAAAAAAAAAAAAAAAAAAAAAAAAGGAGGCTGATGTGGTGGCTCATGCCTGTAATCCCAGCACTTTGGGAGGGCGAGGTGGGTGGATCACTTGAGCCCAGGAGTTTGAGACCAGTCTGGACAACATGGCAAAACCCTATGTCTACTAAAAATACAAACAAACAAACAAACAAACAAAAACCCAAAAAGGAGGTGCTTCTAACTTGGTATTATTGAGGTTAGGCATCTGGGAAAACCTCCCAAAGGAAGAGATTTCTAAGCTGAGACCTGAAGTAGGAGAAAAAAATGAGCAAGGCAAAAGTGTGTGGGGGATAAATGGTATATGTGTGTGGTGGGGAGAAGTGTTTCAGACAAGGGAGTAACATGCTCTAAGGGAGTGTGGCTTCTTTATGACCCTGAGAGGTGTTGTGTATAGAGGAGTGAGAGCACCATCTGCAGAACCTGGCAGGCACCAGATCGTGGGGGACCTTGCTGTCATGATGAAGAGTTGGGGTAGGGGAAGCCACTGGAGGGTTTTAGGCCTGGGGATGTTGTAATCAGATTTGAGTTTTAGAAAGATCCCTATGCAGAGTGGAGAAAATACCAACGGGGCAAGCCTGGAGTTCTAGTTATGCAGGCAAAAGATGATGGTGTCTTGCACAAGAGCAGAGACTAGCCCAGGAAAAAAGAAAATGGTAGGTTTTTAGAGATGTTTAGAAAGTAAATTTGACTGAGTTCGAGGAAAATTGGGATTTTGGCTCTGGGCAATGTGGAAGGTAAAATAAAAAGAAGGGCTATGGTCCCTTAGGTTTCAGCATTGGGTGGATGGATGATGGCGCATTTCCTGAGACAGAAAACACAGGTTTGGGGAGAAGAAGATGAGTAATGTTATGAACATGTTGAGTTTGAGGAACCTGTGAGATGTGCACGTGGAAGGTGAGTAGTAGGGTAAACAGGTCTGAAGGCCATAAGGGAGTTTTGAGCAAGAGGTAAAAATCTGAGATTTGTCAGTAAATAGATAAGTCTTGGAGTTAAGGACTTATTTATCTATTTGCTGATAAATCTCAGATTTTTGCCTCTTGCTAAAAACTCCGTAAGTCCTGGAGTCAAGATACCAATTAAGATGGCGTGGTGGCTCATACCTGTAATCCCAGCACTTTGGGAGGCCAAGGCTGGGCAGATTCACCTGAGGTCAGGAGTTTGAGACCAGCATGGCCAACAATGTGAAACCCTGTCTGTACTAAAAATACAAAAATTATCTGGGCATGGTGGCGCATGCCTGTAATCCCAGCTACTTGGGAAGCCAAGGAGAATATTCGCTTGAACCCAGAGAGTAGAGGTTGCGGTGAGCTGAGATCATGCCACTGCACTCCAGCCTGGGCGACAGAACAAGAATCTGCCAAAAAAAAAAAAAAAAAAAAAAAAAAAAAAAAAAAAAAAGCCTGTTAAACCAGGAAAAAAATCTTTGCTGGAACACACAGTTAACTCCTGGAATAGTCTTCTGTTAAGACCAGTTTGAGAAGTGTTCAAATAGTTACTCTTGAACCATAACCAAATGTGAACTCTGTAGTGATATGCTGTAGTATTATAGTCAGATACTTAAGGAAATCCAATCAAAGCTGAAGCCTATTCAGGTGCAGTTTTATTTGTTTTTAATTATATCATGCAGAGGGGTTTTGTTTTCTTTTTTCTGTAGAGTCTGGGGGGGTCTCTCTATGTTGCTAGGCTGGTCCTGAACTCCTGGTCTCAAGCAATTTTCCTGCCTCAGCCTCCCAAAGTCCTGGGATTATAGGCATGAGCCACCATGCCTGGCCCTTGCAGGAAGTTTTAGATGCCCCAGTCTGTTGGCTGTACTCAAAAATAATGGTAGCAAATACTTATGTGGCATTGCCAAAGTTTCAGGCAGCATTCTAAGCACTTTACAGGTATTAACACATTCATTCTTCAAAACAACCTGTGAAGTAAGTACTATTATTATCCCCATTTTATGGATGAAAGTACTGAGGCACAGAGAGGTTATGTCATGCCCAGGTTCCTACGATTGGGTCCAGAGCTCTAGCCCTTGGTTACACGGCTGTGCTGCTCTCTGATGGGCTTCTTATAGCCAGCATGATCTGCTGAAGCTCAATTTCACCTCTGTGTAGTGGGATTGGCTACCTGTAAATTTGCCAAAATAATGAAGATAGATGGAAGTGCATTTAAACTACCCAGTAAGGGCCCACCTGACTTGTATTGGCTGTGTTTCTCAGGTTTGATGACATCACAAGACTCTGAACTTTTCACAGGCTTTGGAAATAGTAGCAGCCCCAGGTGAACTCTCTTTGAAAAACAGTTACCAAAGTATGGATTTATCACACTTCTATGGAACCATAAACTTGGGGGAAAGAGTTTACCTCTATCCTCTCTAGAAGGAGTTGGCCAGGATTAACTCATTTCTTGGTCTGGATTTATTTTGGGAAATGCTCTGGGACCCAGGGAAAGGCTCTGGTTTCAAGGCTTTTGGCACAAAGGCTCCCAGGAATTGGTTAGGCTAGAGCTGGCAAATGTTTGAGGCAGTGGGGGCCAGAGGCCTGCTAATCCCTAATATCAGTTATCATGGGCCACCATCCTAAATCTCTGCTCAATTCCTAGGCTTTCATATGTAATTAACCTTTCATGTGAGAAGAAATAAGATTTTGATTTCGTGCCTCTTTGGAAAGTGCTTCCATAAAACCAGTGACTTAGTTTGTTCCAGTAAAATAATTATTTTATGCCACTTTGAGAGTCCAGTGAACTGGTGATAACTAAGCAAGTAGTAGAAGATCTGGAAACTTTCAGTACTAATTTAAGCTCAGTATGGTTCTGCTCCTCTTTTGTGGCCAAATTACACTGGAAAAAGCATCTGCAAGTACGTCTGGATACCTTCAAAGTTCATCCTGCATTTAATGATATGCAGTGTTTTTTGTTTTGTTTTGTTTTGTTTTTAGCATACCAAAGCCAATCCTGTTGGGGAAGAGGAGAGTGGAACACTTAATTTAAAGGAATTAAAGCAAGAATTAAATATCAAGAAACTCGATAGAGATAAATTGAAGTTAAAGTAATACTTCTTGAACAGTGAATACAATTTTAACAAAATCATATAACACTGTTAGTTATACAAAAGCACAGAGAACCCACAAATATAAGCAATAAATCTATTTGGCTAATTTGGCGTGTAAGCAGGTGTAGAAGGTAGGAAAATATGTTTGTCGATTCCTAAAAGACTAGCAATAAAGTCCAAGGATAGAAGGGTAGAAAATTCTTTTCTGTGAATGTCTTGTTTATTCCTGAAATAGAAATTTTATTCCTGTTATTTTGGTTCTGTGCATTTCCCACTAAACTGAGAGAAGAAGTTTCAATTTATCACAGCAGGGTATGGTCAGCCTGGAAATCAAGTAATAAAGTGTCGTTGTAATCACTTGATAAATCATATTGAGGTAAAAGCTCTTTGCTCCTTCAGAGATGGAGTAAAATATGTGGAATCCAAAGCTGGTTCACAAGCCATTTGCTGATAAGCTGCTGTTTCAGAGGAATTCAAGCTTTTAAGAAATCCTACCGTAGTCTTCTGGGTTTCCAGTTTGTTTTTACTAGTAATTGCACATTAAAATACCACTTTGCTTTGCTTAACAGATGACATCTAAGACCATGGATGACAAAAGACAGATTACCAAAGGAAGTTGTGGGAACTCTTTCTAAACCATTTAAAAAAAAGAAAAATTTTAAGCTGGGAGTGATTAAACCCAGCCAGGACTAACATCAACATGCACAAACTATATATTGGGGGCAATTTATATCTCTATAATTAAATAATTTTATAGCTTAGCCCAACCTCTATGAGGAAATGAGTCTGTTGTTTGATAAAGCAACATAAAACAGAAAGATTATAACTATTGCTAGATCAATTAGGGTCAACAACATAATATTTTCTTAATTATCTTTTTTTGTCAAAAATGCAAGATAAAGAATGCCCATAAATTTCTCATACTACGTACTCATGTCTGTTATTTTCTTTCTTTTTTTAAAAATTTATTTATTTATTTATTTATTATTATTATACTTTAAGTTCTAGGGTACATGTGCATAATGTGCAGGTTTGTTACATATGTATACTTGTACCATGTTGGTGTGCTGCACCCATCAAC
Source organism: Macaca nemestrina (assembly GCF_043159975.1). Classification (NCBI taxonomy): domain Eukaryota; kingdom Metazoa; phylum Chordata; class Mammalia; order Primates; family Cercopithecidae; genus Macaca; species Macaca nemestrina. Next base: position 72,449,124 of record NC_092128.1, read on the forward strand.
TCGTCAGCACCCATCAACTCGTCATTTACATCAGGTATAACTCCCAATGCAATCCCTCCCCCCTCCCTCCTCCCCATCATAGGCCCCGGTGTGTGATGTTCCCCTTCCCGAGTCCAAGTGATCTCATTGTTCAGTTCCCACCTATGAGAGAGAACATGTGGTGTTTGGTTTTCTGTTCTTGTGATAGTTTGCTAAGAATGATGGTTTCCAGCGGCATCCATGTCCCTACAAAGGACACAAACTCATCCTTTTTTATGGCTGCATAGTATTCCATGGTGTATATGTGCCACATTTTCTTAATCCAGTCTGTCACTGATGGACATTCGGGTTGATTCCAAGTCTTTGCTATTGTGAATAGTGCCACAATAAACATACGTGTGCATGTGTCTTTATAGCAGCATGATTTATAATCCTCTGGGTATATACCCAGTAATGGGATGGCTGGGTCATATGGTACTTCTAGTTCTAGATCCTTGAGGAATCGCCATACTGTTTTCCATAATGGTTGAACTAGTTTACAATCCCACCAACAGTGTAAAAGGGTTCCTATTTCTCCACATCCTCTCCAGCATCTGTTGTTTCCTGACTTTTTAATGAAAGGAAAGTCACACCAGTTGCCATTCTAACTGGTGTGAGATGGTATCTCATTGTGGTTTTGATTTGCAGTTCTCTGATGGCCAGTGATGATGAGAATTTTTTCATGTGTCTGTTGGCTGTATGAATATCTTCTTTTGAGAAATGTCTGTTCATATCCTTTGCCCACTTTTTGATGGGATTGTTTGTTTTTTTCTTGTAAATTTGTTTGAGTTCTTTGGAGGTTCTGGATATTAGCCCTTTGTCAGATGAGTAGATTGCAAAAATTTTCTCCCATTCTGTAGGTTGCCTGTTCACTCTGATGGTAATTTCTTTTGCTGTGCAGAAGCTCTTTAGTTTAATTAGATCCCATTTGTCAATTTTGGCTTTTGCGGCCGTTGCTTTTGGTGTTTTAGACATGAAGTCTTTGCCCATGCCTATGTCCTGAATGGTACTACCTAGGTTTTCTTCTAGGGTTTTTATGGTATTAGGTCTAATATTTAAGTCTCTAATCCATGTTGAATTAATTTTCGTATAAGGAGTAAGGAAAGGATCCAGTTTCAGCTTTCTATTTATGGCTAGCCAATTTTCCCAGCACCATTTATTAAATAGGGAATCCTTTCCCCATTTCTTGTTTCTCTCAGGTTTGTCAAAGATCAGATGGCTGTAGATGTGTGGTATTATTTCTGAGGACTCTGTTCTGTTCCATTGGTCTATATCTCTGTTTTGGTACCAGTACCATGCTGTTTTGGTTACTGTAGCCTTGTAGTATAGTTTGAAGTCAGGTAGCGTGATACCTCCAGCTTTGTTCTTTTGACTTAGGATCGTCTTGGCAATGCGGGCTCTTTTTTGGTTCCATATGAACTTTAAAGCAGTTTTTTTCAATTATGTGAAGAAACTCATTGGTAGCTTGATGGGGATGGCATTGAATCTATAAATTACCTTGGGCAGTATGGCCATTTTCACGATATTGATTCTTCCTATCCATGAGCATGGTATGTTTTTCCATTTGTTTGTGTCCTCTTTTATTTCACTGAGCAGTGGTTTGTAGTTCTCCTTGAAGAGGTCCTTTACATCCCTTGTAAATTGGATTCCTAGGTATTTTATTCTTTTTGAAGCAATTGTGAATGGAAGTTCATTCATGACTTGGCTCTCTGTCTGTTACTGGTGTATAAGAATGCTTGTGATTTTTGCACATTAATTTTGTATCCTGAGACTTTGCTGAAGTTGCTTATCAGCTTAAGGAGATTTTGGGCTGAGACAATGGGGTTTTCTAAATATACAATCTTGTCATCTGCAAAGAGGGACAATTTGACTTCTTCTTTTCCTAACTGAATACCCTTGATTTCTTTCTCTTGCCTGATTGCCCTAGGCAGAACTTCCAACACTATGTTGAATAGGAGTGGTGAGAGAGGGCATCCCTGTCTTGTGCCAGTTTTCAAAGGGAATTTTTCCAGTTTTTGCCCATTCAGTATGAAATTGGCTGTGGGTTTGTCATAAATAGCTCTTATTATTTTGAGGTACTTTCCATCAATACCGAATTTATTGAGCATTTTTAGCGTGAAGGGCTGTTGAATTTTGTCAAAAGCCTTTTCTGCATCTATTGAGATAATCATGTGGTTCTTGTCTTTGGTTCTGTTTATATGCTGGATTACGTTTATTGATTTGTGAATATTGAACCAGCCTTGCATCCCAGGGATGAAGCCCACTTGATCATGGTGGATAAGCTTTTTGATGTGCTGCTGAATACGGTTTGCTAGTATTTTATTGAGGATTTTTGCATCAATGTTCATCAGGGATATTGGTCTAAAATTCTCTTTTTTTGTTGTGTCTCTGCCAGGCTTTGGTATCAGGATGATGTTGGCCTCATAAAATGAGTTAGGGAGGATTCCCTCTTTTTCTATTGATTGGAATAGTTTCAGAAGGAATGGTACCAGCTCCTCCTTGTACCTCTGGTAGAATTCATGTCTATTATTTTCTAAATAGCTTTATAGGAAATTTAGTGCCTTTTTGGTATTTATTTGATTCCGCTTTGTTTTCAGATACGGGCATATAAAAACACTAGATTAATAGCATAACAAAAATTTTGCATGTGTTGAAAAATTTCTAGAGGGCATTATAGGCATTTTCTGTTCATTCCTCGAGACACAGTTGAAAGGTCATCTTCACAGGAAACTTTCTCAGCTTTACTCATACAGTCAGTTGTTTCCTTCTGTTCCCACAGTACTTAGTCCAGAACACTGTATAGCATTTTTATCTATTACTTTAGTGTGACTATTTGCTTCCCTTTAATCTGGAAATTCTTCAGAAACAGAGATCTTACATTAGTCATTATGTCTTTATCATCTAACACAGTATGTGGCATATAGTAGGCACATAATAATTACTATAGGTCAATAATATTTATGGTAAGTGAACGTAGAAACCATGTTTAGCTTGCAGATATACAGCTGCAATTCAGAAGCTGAAGCCCCCTGAGACTTCATTTTTGCCATTAGCTTGTCTGATGACTCTGTTAAAAAATTCAGCGTAGTCTGGTTCAGTTTTCTAGTCTTCCAAATCTCCCAAAGAATGGTTCAAAGCTTTGGCTATATTAGGTTTGTTATGTTGAATTCAACTTGAGGTTAGGAGGCTATAGGAGAAAAAATTGGAAATCTTTGGGTTTTATATAAAGACTTGGATGGGAGTAATATCAGCAAGATGGCAGAATAGGAGGTCTTAGGCTTCAGTCCTCCACACAGAAAGTCCAACTAGCAATTATTTAGACAAGAACACCTTTGTGAAAACTGCAAAACTTGGAAATGAGATTGAGATACCTACATGAACCACAGAAATGAAAAACTATATTAGAAGGGTAAGAGGAACTGCCTCACTTTAACCATGTCAGCACAGTGCCACACAGAGGAAATTCCCTAGGCCTATGGTTTCTATAGTAGGAAAAGTGAGCCTGGTTGGACATCCAGGTTCCCCAGCATCACAGGACACCTACTCTTATCTTGCCTTATGGGGAATACTACGGGTAATGGTGGGACTAGAGTGTTTGGAGTCAGGTAAAAACAAAAAAAGGGGCAGAGTTCATAGTAACCACTATGCAGATCTTGGCGGTAGCTGTATATTCCTGCCAATGGTGGCACCTAATCAAAGATACCAAGCCAATGTTATAGCCTACTCACAAAGCTGAGCTGATCGCTCCCAGAAATACAGTGGGAAGTTCTACCTGGCTTGAGTTCCTAGCCAGCCACTCCACCCAACCTCAGAACTTACCACAATGGTCCACCCAGGCAGGGAGATATATGCCACCATGTATTTCTGCAGACCATAGGGGCTGGACCTGCCTGACCTGGGAGCCCAAACAGTGACTTGGCCCTACCTCAGAGCCTACCTCAAGATTGTGCTCTAGCAGGGAAATGCCTGCCACTGTTTTTTTTTTTTTTTTTTTTTTTTTTTTTTTTGTACAGCATAGGGGCTGGCCCTGCCCAACCTGGGAGTTGAAACAGTGACTCAGCCCAGTTGCAGAGCCCACGCAAGACTCTGCCCAGGCAAGGAGGCAAGCCTCAACTATGTATTCCTATGGAGCATAGCCTGTAGTCTTGAAAATTCCAAGCAGTGACTCTGTCTAAGCTTAAAGCCCAGTCCACAAGCTTGTCCAACTCCAGAATCCAAATAGTAGTACTGCAGAGCCAGGGAATATAGCCCATGACTCTGCTGGAATAGAGGTAATCACAGTACCTGGCCAATAGGTCAGCCAGACTGCAGAGTCCAGTGAATGGTCTCACTGGACAGCAGCCCCCAACTGTAGTACCACCCAACCTCACAGCAAAGGCAATGGAACCTAAAGAAACAGAGATCTAAAAAATGACAAAGAATTCAGAATAAATCTCTTAAAGAAGTTCAGTGACCTGTTTAAAAAAACAAGGATAGAAAATTAAATAAAATCGGAAGCCAATACATGAAAAAAACAAAAAGTTTCACAAAAATAAAAACAAATAAAAACCAAATAGAAAACACAGAAATGAAAAAGACAATTGCTTAATAGAATAATTCAATAGAAGGCTTCAACAGCAGACTCAATTAAGCAGAAGAAAGAATCAGTGAGCTCAAAGAGAGAACATTTTAAATTTTACAGTAAAAGAACCATAAAGAAATAAATGAGAAAGAATGAAGAAAGTCTACATGAATTGTGGGGTACTATCATGAGAACTGACTTTTGCATAACAAAAGTACCAGAAGGAGAAGGAAAGAAAGGGCCAGGAAGAATATTTTAAGAAACAATAACTGAAAACTTCCCAAATCTGGGGAAGGATGCCAACATCCAGGTACCAGAAGCCCAGAGAACTCCAATAAAATTCAACCCAAAGAGGAATTCACCAAGATACATCCTAATCAGACTATGAAAAATCAAAGACCAAAAAGAAAAAGACAAAAAAAAATTCTGAAAGCAGTGAGAGAAAGGAGACTCATCACACAAAAGGGAGTCCCAATGCAGCTATCAGCAGATTTCTTAGCAGAAACTTTGCAGGCCAGGAAAGAGTGGGATGATATATTAAAAGTGCTGAAGAAAAAAAAAATGCCAGCTAAGAAAATGTTACCTAGCAAAGCTATTCTGCAAAAATGAGAAAGAAATAAAAACTTAAGCTAAGGGAGCTTATCACATGGCCTGCTACAGGGAGTTCTTTAAGCTGAAACAAAGGCTGCTAATTAATAAAATAAAACATATGAAATTATAAAACCCAAAGCTATAAGTAATATGTAGTCATATTCAGAACACTCTAGTATTTTAAAGGTGGTATGTAACGTAATTTTATCTCTAGTATACGGGTTAAAAGGCAAAACTATCAAAAACAGCTATAACTACAATAATTTGTTAAGAGATGTAAGTTACAAAAAAAAAAAAAATGTAAATGTTGACACCAAAATCATGAAATTTAGGGGAGGGGGAGTAAAAATGTATAGTTTTAAAATATAATAAAAGTTGTTACCACTCTGTAAAAGCCCATTATAAATAGAAGAATTGTTAGGTAAGCCTCATTATAACCACAAAGCAAAAACCTGTAGTACCTGCACAAAGCATAAAAAGGATTCAAAGCACACCACTACAGAAAACCATCAAACCACAAGGCAAAACAGCAAGAGAGGAAGAAAGGAACAAGGTATCTACAAGAGAACCATTAACGAATTGCAAAATTGGAGTGGTAAGTCTTTACTTATCAATAATTACTTTGAATGTAAATGAATTAAATTATTCGATGAAAAGATATAGAGTAGCTGAATAGATTAAAAAAGACACAATGATATGCTGCATATAATAGACTTACTTCATTCTTAAGGACACACATACACTGAAAGTAAAGGAATGTAAAAAGATATTCCATGCAAATGGAAACCAAAAGATAGCAGGAGTAGCTATACTTAAATCAGACAAAGTAGAATTTAAGTCAAAAACTGTAAAATAAGACAAAGAAGGTAAATATATAGAGAAAGGAGTTAGTTCATCAAGAGGATATAACAATTATAAATACATATGCACCCAACTTTGGAGAACTGAAATATATAAATCAAAAATTAAATGATCTGAAGGGAGAGATAGTTTGTAATATAATAATAGTAGTGGACTTTTCTAATCCCACTTTCAACAATGGACACATCATTCAGCTTGCATTGCACATTAGAACAAATGGACACAACAGACAAATACACATATTCCATCCAACAGCAGCAGAACACATTCTTCTCAAGTGCACATGAAACATTCTCCAGGGTAGATCATATGTTAGGCCATAAAGCCAGCCTTAACAAATTTAACAGAAATGAAATGATATTAATTATCTTTCTAAACACAAATGTTATAAAACTAGAAAATAAGAGAAATCTTCGAAAATTCACAAAAATGTGGAAATTAACAAGCTCCAGGACAATTTGTGAGCCAAAGAAATTAAAAAAGAAATAAAAATGATCTCAAGACAAATGAAAATGGAAACACAACCTATTAAAACTTCTGAGCTACAACAAAAGCAGTTCTAAGAAGGAAGTTATAGCAATGAATACCGTTATCAAAAAATAAGAAGGATTACAAATAAACAACCTAAAATTATACCTCAAGAAACTAGAAAAAGAAGAAAAACTAAACCCAAAGTTAGCAAAGGGAAGGAAATAACAAACATCAGAGCACAAATAAATGACATATAGACTATAAAAGCAATAGAAAAAATTAATACCACTAGGAGTTGGTTTTTGGAAAGATCAACAAAATCAACAAACTCTTAACTAGACAAAAAAGAGAGAAGATTCAAATAAATAGAACCAGAAATGAAAGAGAAGACATCCCAACTTATACCACAGAAATACAAAGGATCACAGGAAACTACTAGAAACAATAATACGCCAACAAATTGGATAACCTAGAAGAAATGGACAAATTCCTAGAAACATATAACCTATCAAGACTGAATCAGGAAGAAATAGAAAATCTAAACAACTTATAACAAGCAAGGAGAATGAACCAATAATAAAAAGGCTCTTATCAAATAAAAGCCCAGGACCTAATGGCTTTACACCTGAATTCTATCAAACATTTAAAGAACGAATAACAACCCACGCAAAAATTCTTTCACAAAATCGAAGTGGAAGGAATACTTCCAAACTCATTTTATGAAGCCAGTAGTACCCTGATCCCAAAGCTGAACAAGGACACTGTAAGAACTGAAAATTACAGGCCAGTATCCCTGAGAAACATAGATGCAAAATTTTTCAACAACATACAAGCATACCAAATTCAATAGCACATGGGAAAGGATCATTTAGTATGATCAAATGTTATTCATCCTTTGGATTCAAGAATGATTCAACATACAAATCAATAATATGCCATATAAATAGAAGAAAGGACAAAACTTATATGGTCATCTCAATGGATGCAGATAAAGAATTTGACAAAATTCAACACTCTTTCATGACAAAAACGCTCAACAAATTAGATGTAGAAGGAATATACCGCAATAAAGGTCATATATGACAAGTCTGCAGCTAACATCATACCCAATGGTGAAAAGTTAAAAGCTTTTCCTCTAAGATCAGGAGTAAGACAAACATATCCTTTCTCACTACTTCTTTCCAACATATTACTGGAAGTCCTAGTCAGAGCTATTAGGCAAGAAAAAATAAATAAAGGGCATCCTAATAGGAAAAGAAGGATTGCAATTGTTTGCCAATGATGTGATATATAGAAAATCCTAGACTACATTAAAAAACTGTTAGAACTGATAAGTGAATAAAGTTGCAGGACAAAAAAATCAATGTGCGGAAATCAGTAGTGTTCCAATACACTAACAGTAAACTATCCAGAAAAGGAATTAAGAAACCAATCCCATTGCAATAACAACAAAAATTAAAACATTTAGGAATAAATTTAACCATGGAGATGAAAAATCCTTATACTGAAAACAATAAAACATTGATTAAAGAGGAGGGGCTTCAAGATGGATTATTAGATGCATCTGGTATTCACCTCTTCCATGGAGAGGAACCAAAATAGTGAGTAGATAATTACACTTTGAATAGATTATCTAAATGAGACACTGAAAAAGAGAGAGAGTGAGCTCATGCTGGGTCCCACAAACCCCCAAGTCCTAAGCAGTTGCAGCATGGCACATTTTGAGAGCCCGGCTTATATCAGACTGTGTCTTGCCCTGGGGCTCAACAGTTTCTGCATCTCTACATCCTTGGTGCCTCACGGACATTCAACAGAGAAGTGATGGGAGGCACTGAAAGCAAGAAGGGAGAAGGAAGTGAAGCAGCCTGTTCAACTAGGATTGGCTAGGAGTCTGGAGAGGCTACCTAATGTGGGTAAAGGGTAAATGAGTGACCCCTAGTGGTCCACTTTCCTGCCATGGACACCTACAATTCTAACCATGGGAGAGCCCCTTCATATAGGGAGCTTCCTGAGGACTGTGAGGCATCACTCCAGAGAAAGAGCTCATGCTCGGTCCCACAAACCCCCAAGTCCTAAGAAGCTACAGCATGGTGCATTTTGGGAGCCTTTTACCAGACTGTGTCCTTCCCTAGGGCTCAACAGTCTCAGCATCTCTACATCCTTGGAGTCCCACTGACATTCCACTGCCCACAACTGCCATCACTAGGGGTTGCTGCAGGGCAAGGTACAAGTGAAGTATGCGCTCTTGCTCCCCCTGCTACCTGTCTATGGCTGCTCCCACTGAAAGCAACCCCACCCCCTTTATTGCAGAACTGCAATGCAGCCACAGCTGCCCCCACCTGACCATTCTGTCAGTGGCCTGGGATCACCTTGCCACTGCTTGTAACAGTTAGCACCTGCAGGCAACACTGGGGTTCCTGAGGACAGGTCTGCCTGACCCAGCTCTATACTTCCAGTACCCAAGCATGACATCTGGGGGCCTGGGGATTGCCCAACCCAGTTCACCACCATTGGCACCTCAACATTCCTCCCAGGTTATGAGGTTGGGCCCACTCAACCTGCCTCTGCCACCATAGCTGGCACCCAGCTGTATGTGCCACTTGCAGGTCTGAGGTCTGGCCTGCACAGCCCTTCATAACCAACACTAATGTGAACTGCTTGATTCCCAGAGAGTTTTCCCACCACTGGTCCTTCCATTGCCGATGCCATGCCCACCACCCAGGAACTGGGGAACCCACCTATCTGCCCAGCCCACTGCTGCTATTCCAGGCACCCAAGCAGGCCACTTGTAGGCCCATGAGTTGACTGGCCTGTACATGCTAACACCAGTGCCAGCATACATCACTCTGGGGCTCAAGGCAAGCAAACTCAGCCCACTACTGCCACCCCTGGGGCTTGAAGACTAGCCTACCTGGTATCCTTGTCCGAGCAAAACTTCACCACAAGCCTCCACTAACAACCACATCCTAAACCACTGAGGAAATCACAGACACCACTGATGCTGTTTGCAGCCAAAGAAATCATACAGCAACAACACTACTACGTGCATCCAGAATGAAAACCAAAGTGCCTTACCCAACCAACTTCATAGATACATCTTCATGAAAAGTCCTCCCCTGTGAAAGCAAATTAAAACAATTAGAAACAACCATTACATCAGATGAGGAGATATCAATGTAATGACACAGGAAGCATAAAAAAGCAAGAAAATAAAACATCTCCAAAGGAACACAATAATTCTCCAGCAATATATCCCAATCAAAAGGAAATTTATGAAATTAAGGACAATGAATTCAAAATTTTGATATTAAAGAAGCACAATGAGATACAAGCAAATACTGAAAATCAATACAGAATAATCAGAAAAACAAACCAGGATATGAATGAGACATTTACCAAAGAGTTAGAGATCATAAAAAAGAACTAAACAGATATTCAGGAAATGAAGAATGAGTTGAATAAAATATGAAATTCAAAAGCTTCAATAATAGGCTAGATCAAAGAGAAGAAAGATTTCAGAACTTAAAGACAGGTCTTTTGAAATAACCCAGTCAGGCAAAAATAAAAAGAATCAAAAAGACTGAGCAAAGCCTATCTGACATATGGGACAGCATAAAGCAACCAAATATTCGAATTCTTGGTGTCCCAGAAAGTTTGGTGAAAACTGAAGGGTTAGGAAACCTACTTAACAAAATAATAGACGAAAATTTTCCAAGTTTAGCAAAAGATTTAAATGTACAGATACAGGAGGTTCAAAGATCCCCAAATAGATAAGATTCAAAAAGTCTTCTCCATGGCAGATTATAGTCAAACTGTTAAAAGTCAAAGAAAAAGAAAATTCTAAAAATAGCAAGAGAACAGTGTCTAGTATCATAAAAGAACCTGATCAGACTAACAGCAGACATCTCTGCAGAAACTTTACAGGCCAGGAAAGAATGGGATGATATATCCAAGGTGCAGAAGAAAAAAACCTGCTGCCAAGGACATCATACCCACAAAGCTATCCTTCCTAAATGAAGTAGAAATAAAAGTCTTTCCCAGACAAGCAAAAGCTCAGGGAATTCATCCCCACTAGATCAGCTATATGAGAAATACTTAAGGGAATTCTATACCTAGAAGGGAAAGAACAATAACTACCATCATGAAAATACATGACAAGATTTAAAAAAAAACAACACTGGTAGAGCAAATACAGAAAAAGACTCAAATATTACTAATACAGAATACTACCAAACTGCAATGATGAGCAGTAAGACAGAAAGAAAGAAGCAAGGATATGTAAAACAACCATAAATAAACAAATAAAATGACAGGAATAACAGCCCTCACATATCAATAATAAGTTTGAATGTAAATGGATTAAATTCTCCACTTGAAAGATACAGACTGGTTGAATGGATTAGAAACAAAACAAAACAAAACAAAACAAAAAAAGAAAACGTGAACCAACTATATACTGCTTACAAGAAACTCAGTTGTAAAGATACACATGTCTTGAAAGCAAAAGGTGGAAAAAATATTCTATGCAATTAGAAACTCAAAACAAGCAGGAATATGGGAACACTTGATATATTATATAAAGCAAATATTATTAGATCTAAAGGGAGTGATAGACTCCAACACAACAATAGCTGGGGACATTAACACCCCATTCTCAGCATCCGAGAGACATCTAGACAAAAAAATTAACAAAGAAACATTGGATTTAAACTGTACATTAGACTAAATGTACCTAACAGACATTTACAGAACATTTTGTTGAACAGCTGTAGAATACACATCTCTCATCAGCACATGGAATATTTTTCAGGATAGACCAGATGTTTGGACACAAAGTAAGTGTGAACAAATTTTTAAAAATTGAAATCCTGCTTAGTATCTTTTCAGAACAAAATGGACTAAAACTAGAAATCAATAAAAAGAGGAACTTTGTACAAATACATAGAAATTAAACAACATGCTCCCAAATACCACTGAATCAAGGAAGAAATCAAAGAGGAAATAAAAAAATGTGTTGAAATAAATGAGGCTGGGCATAGTGGCTCATGCCTGTAACCCCAGCACTTTGGGGGGCCGAGGCAGGTAGATCACTTGAGGTCAGGAGTTTGAGACCAGCCTGTCCAACGTGGCGAAACCCCGTCACAACCCAAATAACAAAAATTAGCCAGGTGTGGTGTTAGGTGCCTGTAATCTCAGCTACTTGAAAGGCTGAGGCAGGAGAATCACTTGAACTGGGGAGGTGGAGGTTGCAGTGAGCTGAGATCACACCACTGTACTCCAGCCTGGGTGACAGAGTAAGACTCCATCTCAAATAAACAAAACCAAAACCAAACCAAAACAAAATAAACAAATGAAAAGTGACATATAATATACCAAAACCTATGGAATACAGCAAAAGCAGTGCTAACAGTGAAGTTTCTAGCAATAAATGTCTACCTCAAAAATGTAGAAAAGTTTCAAGTGCACACTCTAATAATGAACTTCAAAAAACTAAAAAAGCAAGAACAAACCATGCCCCAAATTGGTAGAAGAAAAGACATAATAAATATCAAGCTGATATAAATGAAATAGAGACTTAAAAAACAATACAAAGGATCAACAAAATGAAAAGTTGGTTCTTTGAGAAGATAAATGAAATTGATAAACCGCTAGCTCTGCTAACCAAGAAAAAAGAGAGAAGACTCTCTTCTGATTTTATACAACCAAATCACAATCGAAAAAGGAGACATTACAACTGATACTATAGAAATACAAAATATCACCAGAGACTGTTATGAACAACTGCACAGTAACAAACTAGAAAACCTAGAAGAAATGGATAAATTCCTGGACTCATACAACGTCCCGAGAATGAGACAGAAATAAATAGAAAGCCTGAACAGAACAATAATGAATAATGAGATTGAATCAGTAATAAAAAGTCTCCCAATAAAGAGAAGTTCAGAACCAGATGGCTTCACTGCTGAATTCTACCAAACTTTCAAAGAAGAACTAATACTAAATTGTCTTCAAACAATTACAAGAAATTGAAGAAGGGGGAATTCCTTTTAACTCATTCTGAGATTAACATTACCCTGATACAAAAACCAGACAAGGACTACAAACTACAGGACAATATCCCTGATGAACACAGATGCAAAGATTCTTAAAAAAATTCTAGCAAAATGAATTCAACAGCACATCTCTCTCTCTCTCACACACACACACACACACACACACACACACACACGATAGTGTGATCAAGTGGGATTTATCTCAAGGGTGCAACAATGGTTTAATGTATACAAATCAATAAATGTGATACATCAAATCAACAAAATGAAGGACAAAAATAGCGGCAATGAACATATGCATGCATGTATGTTTGTAATACAATGATTTGTATTCCTTTGGGTATAGACTCAGTAATGGGATTGCAAGGTCAAATGGTATTTCCGGTTGTAGATCTGTGAGGAATTGTCACACCATCTTCCACAATGGTTGAACTAATTTACTTTCCTGCCAACAGTGTAAAAGTGTTCCTATTTCTCCACAACCTCACCAGCATCTGCTGTTTCTGGAGTTTTTAATGATTCCCATTGTGATTGGGGTGAGATGATATCTCATTGTGGTTTGATTTGCATTTCTCTAATGATCAGTGTTGTTGAGCTCTTTTTCACATGTTTGTTGGCCACATGAATGTCTTCTTTTGAGAAGTGTCTGTTCATGTTCTTTGCCCACTTTTTAATAATTTTTTTTGTAAATTCTAAGTTCCTTGTAGATTCTGGATATTAGACCTTTGTCAGATAGATAGATTGCAAAAATTTTCTCCCACTTTGTAGGTTGCCTGTTCACTCCGATGATAGTTTCTTTTGCTCCGCAGAAACTCTTTAGTTTAATTAGACCCCATTCGTCAATCTTTGCTTTGGTTGCAATTGCTTTTGGCAATTTCATCATGAAATCTTTGCCCATGCCTATGTCCCGAATGGTATTGCCTGGCTTTTCTTTTAGGGTTTTTATAGTTTTGGGCTTTACATTTAAGTCTTTAATCTATCTTGAGTTAATTTTTGTATAAGTTGTAAGGAAGGGGTCCAGTTTCAATTTTCTACATATGGCTAGCTAGTTCTCCAAGCACCATTTATTAAATAGGGAATTCTTTCCCCATTTATCGTTTTTGTCAGGTTTGTCAAAGATCAGATGGTTATAGATGTGGAGTCTTATTTCTGAGTTCTCTATTCTGTTCCATTGGTTTATGTGTCTGTTATTGTACCTGTGTCATGGTGTTTTGGTTATTGTAGCCTATAGTTTGAAGTTTGGTAGTGTGATGCCTTCAGCTTTGTTCTTTTTGCTTAGGATTGTCTTGGCTACATGAGGCCTTTTTTGGTTCCATATTAATTTTAAAATAGTTTCTTCTAATTCAGGGAAGAACGTCAATGGTAGTTTAATAGAATCTATAAATTACTTTGGGCAGTATGGCTATTTTCACAATATTGAGTCTTCCTATCCATGATCATCGAACATTTTTCCATTTGTTTGTGTCCTCTCTGATTTTCTTGAGCAGCGGTTTGTAGTTCTTCTTGAAGAGGCCCTTCACTTCCCTTGTTAGCTATATTCCTAGGTATCTTATCCTTTTTGCAGCAATTGTGATTGGGAGTTTATTCATGATTTGGCTCTCTGCTTGTCTGTTGTTGGTGTATAGGAATGCTTGTGAGTTTTGCACATTGATTTTGTATCCGGAGACGTTGCTGAAGTTGCTTATCAGCTTAAGCTTTTGGGCAGAGACAATAAGGTTTTCTAGATACAGGATCATGTCATCTGCAAACAAAGATAATTTGACTTCCTCCTTCCTATTTGTATACCCTTTGTTTCTTTCTCTTTCCTGATTGCCCTGGATAGAACTTCCAATACTATGTTGAATAGGAGTGGTGAGAGAGGGCATCCTTGTCTTGTGCTGGTTTTCAAGGGGAATGCTTCCAGCTTCTGCCCATTCAGTATGATGTTAGTTGTGGGTTTGTCATAAATGGCTCTTATTATTTTGAGTTATGTTTCTTCAATACCTAGTATTGAGAGTTTTTAACATGAAGGGATGTTAAATTTTACCAAAGTCCTTTTCTGCATCTCTTGAGATAATCATGTGGTTTTTGTCTCTAGATCTGTTTATGTGATGAATTACATTTATTGATTTGCATATGTTGAACCAGCCTTGCATCCCAGGGATGAAGCAAACTTGACTGTGGTGTATACGTTTTTTGATGTGCTGCTGTATTCAGTTTGCCAGTATTTTATTGAAACTTTTTGCATCAATATTCATCAGGGATATTGCCATGAGGTTTTTCTTTTTTGGTTCTATTATCTGCCAGGTTTTGGTATTAGGAAGATTCTGGCCTCAGAATGAGTTAGGGAGGAGGCCCACTTTTTTAATTGTTTGGAATAATTTCAGAAGAAAGGGTATCAGCTCCTCTTTGTATCTCTGGTAGAATTCAGCTGTAAATCCATCTGATCCTGGGCTTTTGTTGGTTGGTAGGCTATTTACTACAGCCTCAATTTCAGACCTTGTTTTTGGTCTATTCAGGGATTCAACATTTTCCTGGTTCAGTCTTGGGAAGGTTTATGTGCATCCAAGAATTTATCCATTTCTTCTAGATTTTCTGGTTTATTTGCATAGTGGTGTTTATAGTATTCTCTGATGGTTGTTTGTATTTCTTTGAGGTCAGTGGTGGTATCTCCTTTATCATTTCTTATTGTGTCTATTTGATTCTTGTCCCTCTTCCTCTTCTTCCTCCTCTTCCTGTTTCTCCTCCTCCTCCTCTTCCTCCCTCCTCTTCCTTTTTTATGGCTGCATAGTATTCTATGGTATATACATGCCACATTTCCTTTATCCAGTGTATCACTGATGGGCATTTGGGTTGGTTCCAAGTCCTTGCTATCGTGAACAGTGTTGCAATAAACATACGTGTGCATGTGTCTTTATAGTAGAATGATTTATAATCCTTTGGGTATATACCCAGTAATGGAATTGCTGGGTCAAATGGTGTTTCTGATTCTAGATCCTTGAGGAATCACCACACTGTCTTCCACATGGCAGAACTAATTTACATTTCCACCAACAGTGTAAAAGCATTCCTATTTCTCCACATCCTCTCCAGCATCTCTTGTTTCCTGACTTTTTAATGATCACCATTCTAACTGGCATGAGATGGTATCTCATTGTAGTTTTGATTTTCATTTCTCTAATGTCCAGTGATGATTAGCTTTTCTTTTGTATGTCTGTTGGCTGCATAAATGTCTTCTTTTGAGAAATGTCTGTTCACATCCTTTGTCCACTTTTTGATGGAATTGTTTGTTTTTTTCTTGTAAATTAGTTTAAGTTCTTTGTAGATTGTGGATATTATCCCTTTGTCAGATGGATAGATTGCAAAAATTTTCTCCCATTCTGTAGGTTGCCTGTTCATTCCGATGATAGTTTCTCTTGCTGCGCAGAAACTCTTTAGTTGGATTAGATCCCATTTGTCAATTTTGGCTTTTGTTGCCATTGCTTTTGGTGTTTTGGTTATGAACTTTTTCCCATGCCTATGTCCTGAAGGGTATTGCCTAGGTTTTCTTCTAGGGTTTTTATTGCTTTAGGTCTTACATTTAAGTCTTTAATCCATCTGGTGTTAATTTTTGTATAAGGTGTAAGGAAGGGGTTCAGGTTCAGTTTTCTGCATATGGCTTAGTTTTCCCAACGCTGTTTATTAAATAGGGAATCCTTTCCCCATTGCTTGTTTCTGTCAGGTTTGTCATAGATCAGATGGTTGTAGATGTGTGGTGTTATTTCTGAGGCCTCTGTTCTGTTCCATTTGTCTATGTATCTGTTTTGGTACCAGTACCATGCTGCTTTGGTTACTGTAGCCTTGTAGTATAGTTTGAAGTCAGGTAGCATGAAGCCTCCAGATTTGTTCCTCTTGCCCAGGATTGTCTTGCCTATATGGGCTCTTTTTTGGTTCCATATGAACTTTAAAGTAGTTTTTTCCAGTTCTATGAAGAAAGTTAATGGTAGCTTGATGGGGATAGGACTGAATCTATAAATTACTTTGGGCAGTATGGCCATTTTCACAATATTGATGCTTTCTATCCATGAGCATGGGATGTTGTTCCATTTGTTTGTGTCCTCTCTTATTTCCTTGAGCAGTGATTTGCAGATCTCCTTGAAGATGTCCTTCACATCCCTTGTAAGTCGTATTCCTAGGTATTTCATTCTCTTTGTAGCAATTGCGAATGGGAGTTCACTCATGATTTGGCTCTGTGTTTGTCTATTATTGGTGTATAGGAATGTTTGTGATTTTTGCACACTGATTTTGTATCCTGAAACTTTGGTGAAGTTACTTATCAGCTTAAGGAGATTTGGGGCTGAAACAATGGGGTTTTCTAAATATACAATCATGTCATCTGCAAACAGAGACAATTTGACTTCCTTTCTTCCTATCTGAATACGCTTTATTTCTTTCTCTTGCCTGATTGCCCTGGTCAGAACTTCCAATACTATGTTGAATAGGAGTGGTGAGAGAGGGCATCCTTGTCTTGTGCTGGTTTTCAAAAGGAATGTTTCCAGCTTTTGCCCATTCAGTATGATATTGGCTGTAAGTTTGTCATAAATGGCTATTATTTTGAGATATGTTCCATCAATATCTAGTTTATTGAGAGTTTTTAGCATGAAGTGCTGTTGAATTTTATTGAAGTCCTTTTCTGCATCCATTTAGATAATCATGTGGTTTTTGTCATTGGTTGTGTTCACGTGATGGATTACATCTATTGATTTGTGTATGTGGAACCAGTCTTGCATCCCAGGGATGAAGCTGACTTGATCATGGTGGATAAGCTTTTTCATGTGCTGCTGGATTTGGTTCGCCAGTATTTTATTGAGAATTTTCACATCGACGTTCATCAGGGTTATTGGCCTGAAAGTTTCTTTTTTTAGTTGTGTCTCTGTCAGGTTTTTGTATCAGGATGATGCTGGCCTCACAAAATGAGTTAGGGAGGAGTCCCTCTTTTTCTATTGGTTGAAATAGTTTCAGAAGGAATGGTACCAGCTACTCTTTGTACCTCTGGTAGAATTCAGCTGTGAATCTGTCTGGTCTTGGGCTTGTTTTTGGTTAGTAGGCTATTAATTGCTGCCTCAATTTCAGAACTTGTTATTGGTCTATTCAGGGATTCGACTTCTGCCTGGTTTAGTCTTGGGAGGGTGTATGTGTCCAGGAATTTATCCATTTCTTCTAGATTTTCTAGTTTATTTGCATATAGGTGTTTATAGTATTCTCTGATGGTAGTTTGTATTTCTGTGGCATCAGTGGTAATCTCCACTTTATTATTTATTACTGTATCTATTTGATTCTTCTCTATTTTCATCTTTATTAGTCTTGTTAGTGGTCTATCTATTTTGTTAATCTTTTCAAAAAACCAGCTCCTGGATTCATTGATTTTTTTGAAGGATTTTTTGTGTTTCTATCTCCTTCAGTTTTGCTCTGATCTTAATTGTTTATTGTCTTCTGCTAGCTTTTGAGTTTGTTTACTGTTGCTTCTCTAGTTCTTTTAATTGTGATGTTAGGGTGTCACTTTTAGATCTTTCCTGCTATCTCCTGTGGGCATTTAGTGCTATAAATTTCCCTGTAAACACTGCTTTTGCTGTGTCCCAGAGATTCTGATACATTGTATCTTTGTTCTCTTTGGTTTCAAATAACTTATTTATTTCTGCCTTAATTTTGTTATTTACCTAGTAGTCATTCCGGAGCAGGTTGTTCAGTTCCCTTGTAGTTGTGCAGTTTTGAGTGATTTTCTAAATCCTGAGTTCCAATTTGATTGCACTGTGGTCTGAGAGACTGTTTGTTATGATTTCCATTCTTTTGCATTTGCTGAGGAGTGCTTTACTTCCAATTATGTGGTCAATTTTAGGTTAAGTGTGATGTGATTCTGAGAAGAATGTGTCTTCTGTTGATTTGGGGTGGAGAGTTCTGTAGATGTCTATTAGGTCCACTTGGTCCAGAGCTGAGTTAAAGTCCTGAATATCCTTGTTGATTTTCTGTATTGGTGATCTGTCTAATATTGACAGTGGGGTGTTAAAGTCTCTCACTATTATTGTGTGGGCGTCTAAGTCTCTTTGTAAGTCTCTAAGAACTTGCTTTATGAATCGGAGTGCTCCTGTATTGGGTGCATATATATTTAGGATAGTTAGCTCTTCTTGCTGCATTGATCCCTTTACCATTATGTAATGCCTTTCTTTGTCTCTTTTGATCTGTGTTAGTTTAAAGTCTGTTTTATTAGAGTCCAGGATTGCAACCCCTGCTTTTTTTTTTTTGCTTACCACTTGTTTTGTAAATATTCCTCCATCCCTTTATTTTGAACCTATGTGTGTCTTTGCATGTGAGATGGGTCTCGTGAATACAGGAAACTGATGGGTCTTGACTCTATCCAGTTTGCCAGTGTGTGTCTTTTAATTGGGGCATTTAGGTCATTTACATTTAAGGTTAATATTGTTATGTGTGAATTTGATCCTATCATTATGATGCTAGCTGGTTATTCTGCCCATTAGTTGGTGCAGTTTCTTCATAGTGTCAATAGTCTTTACAAATTTTGTATGTTTTTGCAGTGGCTGGTCCCAGTTTTTCCTTTCCATATTTAGTGCTTCCATCAGGAGCTCTTGTAAGGCAGGCCTGGTGGTGACCAAATTGCTCAGCATTTGCTTGTATGTAAAGGATTTTATTTTTCCTTCACTTATGAAGCTTAGTTTGACTGGATATAAAATTCTGTGTTGAAAATTCTTTTCTTTAAGGATGTTAAATGTTGACCCCCACTCTCTTTGGGCCTGTAGTGTTTCTGCGGAGATATCTGCTGTTAGTTGGTTGGGCTTCTTTTTGTGGATAACCTGACCTTTCTTTCTGGCTGCCCTTAACATTTTTTCCCTTCCTTTCAACCTTGGTGAATCTGATGATTATGAGTCCTGGGGTTACTCTTCTCGAGGAGTATCTGTGTGGTATTCTCTGTATTTCCTGAATTTGAATGTTGTCCTGTCTTTCTAGGTTGGGGATGTTCTCCTGGATGATATCCTGAAGAGTGTTTTCCAACTTGGTTCCATTCTCCTCATCACTTTCAGGTACACCAATCAAACGTAGACTTGGTGTTTTCACCGAGTCCCATATTTCTTGGAGGCTTTGTTCATTCCTTTTTATTCTTTTTTCTCTAACCTTGCCTTCTCTCTTTATTGCATTAAGTTACTCTTCAATCTCTGATATCCTTTCTTCTGCTTGATCAATTTGGCTATTGAAACTTGTGTATGCTTCATAAAGTTCTTGTGCTAGGTTTTTCAGCTCCATCAGGTCATTTATGTTCTTCTCTAAACTTCTAGTTATTTATGTTCTTCTCTAAACTTCTAGTTAGCAGTTCATCTACCCTTTTTTCAAGGTTCTTAGCTTCCTTGCATTGGGTTAGAACATGCTTCTTTGCTCGGAGGAGTTTGTTGTTACCCACCTTCTGAAGCCTACTTCTGTCAATTCGTCCAACTCATTTTGTTGCCTTGCTGTTGAGGAGTTGTGATCCTTTGGAGGAGAAGAGGCATTCTGGTTTTTAGAATTTCCAGCCTTTTTGTACTTTTTTTCTTATCTTTGTGGATTTATCTACCTTTTGTTTTTGATGCTGGTGACCTTCCAGTGGGGTTTTTGTGTGGACATCTTTGTTGTTGATGTTGATGCTATTCCTTTCTGTTTGTTAGTTTCCTCCTAAGAGTCAGGACCCTCTGCTGCAGGTCTGCTGGAGTTTGCTGGAGGTCCACTCCAGAGCCTGTTTGCCTGGGTATCACCAGCAGAGGCTGCAGACCAGCAAAGATTTCTGCCTGTTCTTTCCTCTGGAAGCTTCATCCCAGAAGGGCCCCTGCCACATGCCAGCCAGAGTTATCCTGTATGAGGTGTTTGTTGATCCCTGCTGGGAGGTGTCTTCCAGTTAGGAGGCATGGAAGTCAGGGGCCCACTTAAGATGGCAACCTATTCCTTAGCAGAGCTCCAGAATGGTGGTGGGAGATCCACTGCTCTCTTCAGAGCTGTCAGGCAGGGATGTTTAAGTCTGCTGAGGGTATGCTCACAGCCCTTCCCCTAGGTGCTCTGTCCCAGGGAGATGGGAGTTTTATCTATAAGGCCCTGACTGGGGCTGCTGCCTTTCTTTCATAGATGTCCTACCCAGAGAGTAGGAATCTAGAGAGGCAGTCTGGCTATAGTGTCTTTGCTGAGCTGCGGTGGGCTCTGCCTAGTTCAAACTCCCTGCAGCTTTGTCTACACTGTGAGGGGAAAACCATCTACTCAAGCCTCAGTAATGGTGGATGCCCCATCCCCCGCCAAGTTTCAGCATCCAGATCGACTTCAGACTGCTATGTTGGCAGTGACAATTTCAAGCCAGTGGATCTTAGCTTGCTGAGCTCCATGTGGGTGGGATCTATTGAGCTAGACCACTTGGCTCCCTGGCTTCATCCCTCTTTCCAGGGGGAGTGAACAGTTCTGTCTCAGTGGTGTTCCAGGCACTACTGGGATATGGAAAACAAAAACAAAAACAAAAACAAAAAAACCTCCTGCAGTTAGCTCGAGGTCTGCCCAAATGGCCACCCAGTTTTGTGCTTGAAACCCAGGGCCCTGGTGGTGTAGGCACCTGAGGAAATCTCCTGGTCTGCGGGTTGTGAAGACTGTCGAAAATGTAGTATCTGGGCCAGAATGCACTATACCTCATGGCACAGTCCTTCATGGCTTCTCTTGGCTAGGTGAGGGAGTTCCCTGACCCCTTGTGCTTCCTGGGTGAGGCAACATCCCATCCCGCTTCAGCTTGCCCTCCATGGGCTGCTCCCAGTGTCTCAGTTGGAAATGCAGAAAGCACCCGCCTTCTGTGTTGATCTCACTGGGAACTGCATACTGGAGCTGTTCCTATTCAGCCATCTTGCCAGCCACCTCTGAATCATAAGATTTCTTTACATATTCGAGGTATAAGTCTCTCATCGGAAATATGATTTGCAAATATTTTCTCCCATTTCATGGGTTGTCTCTTCACTTTATTGATGATAACTTTTGTAGCACAAGAATTTTAAATTTTGATGTAATCCAATTTATCCATCTGTTTCTTTGTTGCTTGTATTTTTAGTGTCATATCTATGAAACTTTTCTCTTACTCAAGGTTATAAAGGTTTAAGCTGATATTTTCTTTTAAGAGTTTTATAGTTTTCATTTTATAAACTAGTTTTATGAAACTATAATTGTAGTTCTTACAGTGAGGTCTTTGATCCATTTTGTGTGAATTTTTCTACATAGTGTAAGGCAAGGGTTCAGCACCATTTACTACAAAGTCTATTCTTTCTCCATTGAATGGTTTGAATAGTTGAGTTGAATCTGTAGATCAGTTTGGGAAATATTGCCCATGATCATGAGTGTATTCATGGTATCTAATCTATGAAAATTATATGTCTTTCCATTTATTTAGGTTGTCTTTAATTTTTTTCCATAATATTTTATACTTTCCAGAACACAAGTTTTTCACTTCCTTTGTTAAATATATTTGTAAATATTTTATTATTTATGATGCTGTAAGAAATGAAATTATTTTCTTTATTTCATTTTGGATTGTTCAGTGCAAGTGTGTGTAGAAATACAATTGATTTTTGTATAATGATTTTGTGTCCTGCAACTTTGCAAAACTTATTAGTTTGACTAGTTTTTGCTAGATTATTTAGGATTTTCTGAATCATGATGACTTAATCATGTCATGTATACGTATATTTTACTTCTTTCTTTCAAATTTTGATGTCTTTCACTTCATTTTCTCCCCTAATTGACTCACCTTGTGTAATGTTAAATGGAAGTAGTGAGAATAATCACTCTTGTCTTGTTTCTGATCTTAGGGGAAAACATTCAGTTCTTCACCCTTATATACAGGTTGTATATACATTATCTGAACTACCTGGGACCAGAAGTGTTCTGGATTGGGTGGGATTTTTTTGGATTTTGGTATATTTGCATTGTACTTACCAGTTGAACATCCCAAATAAAAAAATCAAAAATTTGAAATGATCCAGTGAACATTTCCTTTGAGCATGATGTCAGCACTCAAAACACTTTGGATTTTAGGGCATTTTGGATTTTGGACTTTCAGATTTGGGATGCTCAACATATATTAACTGTGGGTTTTTCATATACGCACTTTATCAAGTTGAGAAAGTTCCCTTCCATTCCTAGATTTTTATAAACAATATTTTAGTCTTGCATTGTGTGAAATGTTTTTCCTTTTCTGTTGAGATGATCATGTGAGTTTTGTTCTTTATTGTATTGATATGATGTATTATATTGATTAATTTTTGGTCTTTAAACATTTGTGGACTATTATCCATTATGGTGTCTGCTCAACAGTTATACCTTGGCAAGTGTGAGATAAGTGCTGAGTCCTGGCCATGTTGCTGTCCCTCATTTTTCAAAAAAAATTTAATATTAAGTATGGTATTTCTAATGGAATCTTGTATTAAATGTCACACTGTAAAATTCAAAATTTGCCATTTCTCAGTTTCCTAAACTTAATAGAGCTGTTAGTAAATTGTCTTTACGAGAAATGTATCTCTTCCTATTTATCTGAAAGTAGGTGAAGATAATTTTGTATTGCTCCAGCCCTTCAGCCACCATTATATCAGAATAGGATGAAATTTTTAAACAACATGAATGTGTATCTATAATACACCTTTCAAAAAGAACACATTCTTACCAAATTACGCTGTTGTTTTTACTGGAGTCTTAGGTTTTATGATTTTAAAAACATCTCTAAGGCTCAAATTCTACCATTCTTGGTTTGAAATCAACCTCTTCTTTTCCTGTATGGTTGGAATGGTTACACAGCTATGGCCCACAAGCCAAATTTTGCCTGTAGACATGTTTTATTTGTCTACAGACTTTTGAAATTTAGGCCAAGCATGTACTCCTAGCTAGACACCATATTCAATCTTCCTATTGTCTTTTATTATGCATTTAAGCATGGCTTTGGAGCTTGTAATGCTTGCAGTAAACATCTTGTTTTTGACATTTTTATTTATCTCAATGGAACCATTATCTCTTGGCTTACCCAAATTTGAAATATTGGAATAATGGAATCATTATTAATAATTTTATAAAGATTTTTAAATATAAAAATCACTTAAATACAAATAGATTCTCATTATGTAAGATTTAGACAATCAAAAGTACAAAATGCTGAAAGTCCCTTTTCACTTCTGTCTACCACTTTTTTCTCATTTACATGTAATCATTGTCATTAAGTTGGGATGTGTTCTTCCAGCTCACTTTGTAGACTTTTACACGCACACGCACAGACAAATACACACACACAGGCTATTTTTTTATATATAAAAAATAGGCTTGACAAATATAGTCCAACTTATTAACAATGGTTACTTCTAGATGGGGAAGAAATAGTAGAGAGGAGGGAAGGGACTTTTCAATCTTTAGCCATTACTACCAATTCTGTATAATCATGACTTACAAACATATTTATATGAAGACTACATCAGCAAGACACAAAACCCAGCAACTATAAATGAGAATATTGATCGATTGACTATGTAAAAATATTATACTCTATCAGTCAGGGTTCCACCAGATAAGCAGAACTAGCAGGGAGAATAATTATAAATATAAATTCAAATTTAAATACATATATATAGGTATAGATAGATAGATATAGATGCAGATAGATATATATAGATAGAGATATGTGTGTGTACACATACAGACACACACACACACACATATGGACTAGCTTGTGTGATTGTTGGGGCTTACTAAGAAAGTCTGAACTCAGTAGAGAAGGTCTTTAAAAAGGGAATATCATAGTGTAAAACTTCATATTCCTTTGGGAGAAGCCTCAGTCCTACTTTTAAGGCTTTTCAACTGATTTAATCAGGTTTACTCAGATTATTTAAGATAATCTCCCTTATTTAAGGTCACCTGAATAAGGACTTTAATTATATCTGCAAACTACCTTCACAAGAAAACTAAGACTAGATGTTTAATTAAATAATTACATATTGTAGCCTAGCCAAGGTAACACCTCACAAAAGTCATCACATATGCAAACTAAAAATTTACATATAGCAAAAGACACTGTGAACAGAGATAAGCAACACGCAAGTAAAATGTCTATACAATATAGGTAATAGACAAAGGATTAATATTCAGAACTTACTGAGTTCCCCCAAATCATCAAGAAAGACAAGAAACAGTTGATAGAAAAATGGGCAAAGGATATGCTAGGCAATTTACACACAAAATTTCATAGTCTGATGAAAAAATACAAGAGAATGCTCAAACTCACTACCAATTAGGGAACTGAAATGTAAAACAATAGCTAATTTTTCCTGATTATTTTAGCAAACATTTAAAATTATGGATAATATCAAAAGCAGGCAAAAATGCAGAGTAATGGGAACTCCTGCTAGGAATCTGTCCTTTCTTACTTTCTTTGTTAATCACTAAGTTCATAAGTTTGATTGTTTATAGTTGAGTCTTCCAACTAAATTCCCTGACTCTTTTCTCCCTGAGTTCAGCTTGCATAGTACTAGTAGATACATCTGAATTCTCTCTTTTTCTCTTACATACACACAGACAATGCCTTAACATTATTTGTAACAGCCTCAGCCTGGAAACCACTAACTGTCTAACAACTATAGCCTGGATACATAACTTGTGATGTATTCATGCAACAGATTATTATAATAAAGAAAGTGACTATAAACTACAAGAATCAGCGTGGATGACTCCTGAAAAATACTGTTGGGTAAAGAAGCAAAACAATGAAGAAAACATCAAGCATGATTGTATCTAAACAAAGATCGAAAATGGCAAAACTAAACTATCTTATTTAGCAATGCATACCTAGGTAGTAAAAACATAAAGAAACACAAAGAAATGGTTATTCCAAATATTTAGGTAGCAATTACCTTATGATTTGGGAATGGTGGATGTGGAGGGAGAAAGTTGTGATTTGGGAGTTAAACTCAGGGGATTTCTGGGGTGCTTTTGATCTTAGACTTCTTGACTTTGATGGCAATGACATGTTAAACAGAACATACATGTTTTATGTTTCACTCTATTTGGTTATAGTTAATAATTTTTTTAATTTAAAAATACCACAAGGGAACTTCCTGAGGTGCTGGTAGTTTTCTATTTCTTGACATGAATGGTGATTGCATAATGTGTGATTAAAAAAAGTAAATTTACTTAAAATTTCCACACTTTTCTCTTTGTTCTATTTGGCTAAAAATTTGTAAAAATAAAGTGGATAAAAAACCTTTATGAATTACTCCCTGCCTACAGAATAAAGATCAGACCCCTAACCTTTCAAAGTCCTCCATATATTGACTACCAGAACCTTTCTAATCCTAACTCCCACTACTGCCTTCTGTGGAAACCAATAATAATAATGATAGCCCAAAACAAATTTAAAAAACCCCCCAAAACCCCAACCTTCAAAACTGCAAACAAAATTAAAAAGTCCACAAAGACACTAATTTTACTAAATTTCCTGTAACAAAAAACTTAACCTTGCTTCTTTTTATTCTTTATTTGAAGGATTTTGAATTGCCTACCACATGTTTTCCTAAGATGAATCAGAGGAGGATGACATGCTTGCTTAGTCTTTGATGATAATGAATATGTGTTTACACGATTGTCAGAAAGAACACATTTCTCCCAAGTTGTTACCTAACTGGTATTGTGTGTTTAGATTAAGAATTTTCTTTCTGATTTAAACCAGCTAAAGTCAGTTTTTTAAAGGACATATATATATAAGATGTTAGATACTGGTTTGTGCCCAACAAAACACAGTGAAAACTAAATAACCCAAATCAAGCCCTGAGTCTTCATGTGCAGACTATCAGCTTCACACTTAGTCATAGTTAACTTCACACTTAAATGCCATTGAAAAGAAGCAGGGCCAAATATTCCTGGAAAATGGGACTCTGAGGTTCACAGACATTTGCTGCAAATACCTGAGCCCCATGCTTTGGGGAGATTTCACTAAGAAGATTGATGTGCAGCTTCCAGGGGAAAGAATGAGGGAGGGGCAGGATGTGGTCTTGGTGAATCAGAAGCGGCCCTCCTTCCCCACCCCTCTTCTGAGTCAGCATGCAGCCACACGGCCCCACATGGTGCAGTTCTGGCTCTCGGATGAGCTGTCACACGGGGTCCTCCCTGCCTGCCTTCACTACAGCACTTGGTGATTTCCAGCACCGTATTTATCATATAAATAGTTTTGTTCTGTCTATAAATTAGTCAAGCAATCCGTTTTTGAATCTTTCTGATAGTGACACAGTGACGTGAGGTGGTGTTGGGTTTGCTTGTTGTTGAATTTGCTTGCCTCATTTGGTCCTTAAAATGGTAAAGTAACATCACCCGTTTGTAGACAGCCTCGCAAAAATTTGAGCCCCTGGTTTTGGAACCAAGTCAGCTGGGTTCAAATTCCCACTTGCCACCTTCCAGACCTGGCATTTTATAAGTGCATGTATTCCTTTTTGCCTTAGGGCATGAAACATGTGCTCAACACTTCATTGCTGCAGTGGGAACTGAGAGCCATTCTTGCTGGTGGTGCTGGTGGCAGAAGTTACGGCAAGCTCCCACAGAGCAGTGGCTGGCTCCAGTGCCCGTGTCTGGGCTCCAGGGCTGGCAGTGTGGCAGAGTGGGCCACACTCACCAGTGCTGGGCAATAAAACAGTGTTTTTTTTTTTTTAATTATTGTTATTATACTTTATGTCCTAGAGTACATGTGCACAAAGTGCAGATTTGTTACATATGTATACATGTGCCATGTTGGTGTGCTGCACCCATAAACTTGTCATTTACATTAGGTATATCTCCTAATGCTATCCCTCCCCCCTCCCCCCACCCCACAATAGGCCCTGGTGTGTGATGTTCTCCTTCCTGTGTCCAAGTGCTCTCATTGTTCAATTCCCACGTATGAGTGAGAACATGCGGTGTTTGGTTTTCTAAAAACAGCATTTTCACATTGGACCAGCTCCATGACTTCATTTGGGGTATTGTTCATGGCTACAGGGTCCTCACATTGGCTATCCTGGCAAATCTGGGAATTCTGCAATGCCCTTTTAAGCACATTCCCTTTTGCTTAAACCAAACTTGGTCTCTTTTAAATGTAGTAAAAGATATTGACTGATAGAGTGACCTTGTGAAAATTTACTTTCTCATCTATAAAATAGCTTAATAATAGCCATCTCTAAGAGTTATTGGGAGATTTCAATATATTAATGCATGCAAGTACTCAGTGTGGTGTCTGGCACTAAAATATTAGTTATTAATTATTAATAATGTGCTGGGCACAGGAAGAGCATTGGACTCTCTGTAATGAGAGTGTATCTTGTTATTGGGAGGGTCTCTCTGTTTCAGGGTTAGGAATGATAGGATTAAAAATAATTTGGGAATTTTTATGACTCATGACTTTATGGTTGGTTGATTTAGGCAACCATATAGCTTTCGTTTTACTTATTTAATTTGAATTTAATTTATGGACTTGTAAGGGCATAAATATTAGTTTTACAGCTTGATTTTGACACAAAGCAAGATACTGAACATTAACAACACCACAGAGGCCTACTTTGTGCTCCTGTCCCTGTTGTTACTTCCTCCAAAGGTAACCACAGCACAGATTCCTATTACTATAAATTAATGTTGCCTGTTTTTGAATTTTATTTGAATGAGATTACATAGTATATACTCTTTTTGTTGCTAAATGTTATAGCTTTGAGATTCATTAATGTTTTTATAGATAGATATAGTTTTCTTCATTGCTAAATTGTATTCCATTATACATATATACCACAATTGATCTATTCTATTGTTAACGGGTAACATGGTTTGGCTCTGTGTCCCTACTAAAATTGCATGTCAAATTGTATCCCCAATGTCAGAGGAGGGGCCTGGTGGGAGGTCATTGAATCATGGGGACGGACTTCCCCCTTGCCACTCTTGTGATGAACTTCTCACAAGATCTGGTTGTTTGAAAGTGTGTAGCACCTCCCACTTCACTCCCTCTCTCTCCTCCTGATCATGTGAAGACTGTGCCTGCTTTCCCTTTGCCTTCTACCATGATTATAAGTTTCCTGAGGTCTCCCCAGGAGCAGAAGCCTATATAGCCTGCAGAACTGCAAGCTGATTAAAACTCTTTTCTTTATAAACTACCCAGTCCCAGGTATGTCTTTGTAACAGTGTGAGAATGGACTAATACATGGGCATTTGGATTGCTTCTAGTTTGGTGCTATGGAGAATAATGTGCTAGGAATATTCTCATTCTCATAACTATTGTTTTGTGCACACAGGTATGCATTTCAGTTAAGTTTATACCTGCAGATTGAATGACTGAATCATACGGTGCACATATGTTCAGCTTTACTGGCAACAAAATTTCCAAAGTAGTTTTTACCAATTTATACCCTCAAAGCATCCTATGAGTTTCTCTTGCTGTATATCCTCATCAATACTTGGTATTGTCAATCTTTTTAATTTTAGCCATTCTGGGGTGTGTGTAGAGATATCCTATTTTGTTTTCAATTTGCATTTTCTGGATAACTAGTAATGTTGAGTACCTATTCATGTTCATTGGCCATTTGGATATCTCTTGTAAAAAGCTGTTCAAGTTTTTTCCCCGTTTAGAAAAATATCGAGCCTGTCTTTTTTATAGATTTACAAGAAGTATTTACATAGTCTGGATATGAGTTATTTGTATGATTTAAATATGTCAAATATCTTCTTCCACTTTGCATCTTGCCTTTTCATTCTCTTAATGGTGTCTTTTGATGAATAGAAGATTTAAATTTTAATAAGTCCAAATGATCAGTAATTTTATTAGGCTAGTACATTTTATTTTAATTAATATACTTTATTTTTAAAGCAATTTTAGTTTTACAGAAAAATTGAGCCAAAGAGCAGAGATTCCCATATACTCCCTGCTCTTCCAGTTTCCCTATTAATTTGTGTCTTGCATTGATGTGATACATTTGTTACAGTTGATGAACTGATATTAATACATTGTTGTTAACATAAAATCCATCTCTTCTTATATATTTATAAATATCCTGTTGGTTCTGTTTGTCTGGAAAGCCCTGATTTATACACCCTGGCAACCACTAATCTTTTTACTGTCTCCATAGTTTTGTCTTTTCCAAAATGACATTTGTTGGAGATATACATATTTAGCCTTTTAGACTGGCATCTTTCACTTGGCAATAAGCATTTAAGGTTCCTCTATATCTGTGTGTGGATCATTTTTTCTTATTGTTCAATAATATTCATATTACATTGTAGGGATGTACCACAGTTTGTTAATCCATTTATCTATTGAAAGACATCTTGGTTGCATTCAATTTTAGGCAATTATTAATAAAGTTCCTGCAAACATTCATGTCAAATTTTTGTGTGAACATAAGTTTTTAACTTATTTGCGCAAATACATAGGAGTATGATTGCTGGATCATAAGGTGAGACAAGGTTTAGCATTGTCATAAAATTCCATTTGTCTTCCAAAGTGGCTGTACCATTTTACAATCCTACCAGCAATGAATAAGAGTTCTGGATGGATATGTGTGTGTGTGTGTGTGTGTGTGTGTGTTTGTGTGTGTGTTCTATATATGTATATATGTATATGTGTGTCTGTGTGTGTATACATGTGTGTATGTAAAACTTGATCCCTACTTCACATCAGATATAAAAATCAATTTCAGATGGATTGAAAGGTAAATCAATAAAGGTTCTAGAATATAACATAAGAGAAGATACTGCTTACAATTTCCTTTAAAGCATTAACTTAAAAGAATAAAAAAACAAGTCACAGACTGAGGGGAAATATTTGTAAAACACGTACATGATAAAGATCTTCTATCCAAAATATACAAAGAACTCTTAAAACTCAACAGTAAGAAAACAAACAACCCAATTACAAAGTGGGCAAAAGACCTGAACACCCACCCACCAAAGAAGATATACAGATGGCAAATGGCATATCAACAGATATCCAACATCATATGCCATTAGAGAATTTCAAATTACAACAAGGTAACACCACCCATCTATTAGAATGGTTAAAATCCAGAACACTTTAATACCAAATGCTGATGAGAATGTGGAACAATAAATCCAGCATAATTTATTTAAAAGGTCATCCTTTTCCCACTCCATCATAGTAACAGTGTTGTTGAAAATCAGGTAACTGTATATAAGGACTATTTCTGGACTCAATTCTGTCCTCTTGGTCTGTTTATTTTTCCTGGTGCCAATATCACTCTTTTGGTTACTGTAGCTTTAAAATAAACTTTGATAGCTCTAAGCTAATCTTCTTCACAATTCTCTTGGCTATTCTTGATCCTTTGCATTTCCATATAAAGCTTAGAAACAATTGGCCAATTTCCATACACACAGAGAGATAAACAAAAAACAGGCTGAGAACTTGATTGTAAATGTTTTGAATCTATAGATCAGTGTTATCAAAACTTTCGGTCTTGCGACCCCTTTACAATCTTAAAAAGTATTGAGAACTCTGAAGAGCTTTTTTTTATGTGAGTTATATCTATTAATTGTTACCACAATGATATGGAAAACTGAGAAAATTTAAACATACTTATTAAATCATTTAAAAATAACAATAAACCCATTACATGTTAAAATAAGTGAAAACATAAATAAAGTGAAAACAGCTATGTTTTCTAAAAGAAAAAAAAATTAAGTGAGAAAAAGAACCTTGCTTTATGTTTCTGCAAATTTTGTTTTTTGTTTTTTTTTTTTTTTAGATGGAGTTTTTCTCTTGTTGCCCAGGCTGCAGTGCAGTGGCACAATCTCGGCTCACTGCAACCTCCACTTCCCAGGTTCAAGCAATTCTCCTGCCTCAGCCTCCCAAGTAGCTGGGATTACAGGCATGTGCCACCATGCCTGGCTTGTTTTTACAAATTGTTTTAAATGCCCAGCTTAATGGAAAACAGTGGGATTCTTTTATTGCTTCTGTCTTTAATCCATTGTGATATGTTGTTTTGATTGCAGTACATAAAGAAAATCTGGGCTCAGGTATATGTAATTAAAAAGGAAAATGTTTTAGTAGTCTTTTTCAGAAAATAGTGAATATTCTTCTTTGATACTACAATGAAACAGAAAAAGTGGTATTTTCTTAAATTTTAAATGTAATGTTTGATACTTTAAAAATGGGTTTTAATTCCCTGGTGATTTTTTTTTTTAATCTTCTCATTAATGTTTTTTCAAAATATCACAGTTATTTTAAAGCCAGTGTCTTATAACTCCAATGTTTGTATCACCTACGGTTCTGTTTTTAATTGTCTATTTTTTCTCTTTATTTTTGTTTGTTTGGCCCCAATTCCTAGTATACTTAGTAATTTTTTACTGATTACAAGAAATTTATTGAGAAAATTATAGAGTCTCTGAATGATGTAAGCTTTTCCAGAGAAGATTTAGTTTTTTCTCCTGGAGGGCAGGTAGAGTACATGCAGAACACTTTAATCTGGTTAAGGCTTTTCTATTTTTGAATTATTCTTACTCCTAGGGTATATCCCTTTCAGGGCCCTAATTGAAAGCCTGAAGTGTTTGCTAGTGCCTCTTTTACTTGGTGGTTCCTGAATTCCAATTTTTGTTTCCTTGGTACCATGAGATTGCCTAAATATCTGCTTAGCTTTTTAGCTTCTTAGCAGCTGCTTTCTGTCTAGTTTCTGCCATCTTGCCCCATATGTGCTCATCTTAGAAATCAGGAAATGCTTCATACGAAAATTTGCATGCAGAATGTTGGGCTTACTTCTCTCTGTAACTCCCTTTTCTCCTGGAGCTGGAATCTTATATTCTGGGCTTTCATTTCTCTTCTATGTGCAGAAAATATATTAAAAGTAAGAATAAAGTTTATTATAGAAATCAAATATGTCTTAATATTAGGAAATGTATGAATATGGTTCATCAAAATGTTTTAAAAATCAACAATCCTTTTTAATTATAAATGTTTTTCTTAGTAAACTGTAGCTTGATGACTGCTTTATCAACAGGACTTTAAAAAATCTAGTTATCTATCCAAGGGATTGACAAATATGGCACATGGGTCAGTCACTTGTTTTTGTAAATAAAGTTTTATTGGAACACTGACATGCCAATTTATTTATGACATCTATGGCTACATCCATGCTACAATGGCAGAGCTGAGTAGTTGTAACAGAGGTTGGGTCATAGTCTAAATCCTAAAATATTTACTCTTTGGCCCTTTAAGCAGATGTTTGCCAATCCTTTATCTATCTTAGGCAGTTTCCTCATCTGTAAACTGGGGATAACGTCACCTTACTTCACCGGGTAATAAAATAATTTTATATCATTATATATATTTGTGTATACAGTTGACTCTTGAGCAACACAAGCTTGAACTGCACAGGTTCACTTGCTATGCAGATTTTTCTCAATATATTTTGGAAAATGCTTTGGAGATTTGCGATAATTTGAGAAAACAGATGAACTGCGTGAATTAAGAAAAAGTTAGATATGTTATGAATGCACATAATATGTGTAGACATTAATCCATTTTACCATTTACTATCAAAATATGCACAACTGTGTCATAAAAATTTAAATTTTATCAAGATTTACATACACACTTATAGACCAAAAATGGTGCCATTTGTGGTGAAGAGAAGTGTAAACAAATGTAAAGATGCAATTTTAAGCAATAACTGCATAAAACTAATTGTAGTACATATTATAGTACCATAATAATTTGTTTGTTTGTTTGTTTGTTTTTTGAGACAGAGTCTCGCTCTGTCGCCCAGGCTGGAGTGCAGTGGCGCGATCACGGCTCGCTGCAAGCTCCGCCTCCCGGGTTTACGCCATTCTCCTGCCTCAGCCTCCCGAGTAGCTGGGATTACAGGCGCCCACCACCATGCCCGGCTAATTTTTTGTATTTTTAGTGGAGACAGGGTTTCGCCGTGTTAGCCAGGATGGTCTGGATCTCCTCACCTCGTGATCCGCCCACCTCCGCCTCCCAAAGTGCTGGGATTACAGGCATGAGCCACCGCGCCCAGCCTAACATAATAATTTTATAGCCACCTCCCATTGCTATTGTAGTGAGCTCAAGCGTTTTATCTGCCTAAAATGCTATGTAATGCTAATCATCTCCGTGTGAGCAGTTTGTCTCTCCAGTAAATTGCGTATAGCAGTAAAAAGTGGTCTCTTGTGATTGTTGCGTATTTTCCATTATGCTTAGTGCCATACTGTAAATCTTGAATAACATTATGGGACCCATACGAAGTGCCACTAGTGATGCTGGAAGTGCTCCCAAGAAGCATAGAATCGTCATGATATTACAAGAAAAAGTTGACTTTCAGACAGATGATTCATCCAATAAACAGACCATGTAAATGTATGATATTGATAAATACAATATAGTATTGTAAATGTATTTTCTCTTCCTTATTATTTTCTTAATAACATTTTCTTTTTTCTAGCTTATTTTATTGTAATAATACAGTATATAATATACATAGCATACAAATATGTGTTAATCTACTGTTAGCCTACTACAGTAGGCTATTAATAGTTAAGTTTTTGGAGAATCAAAACATACATGTGTGAGGGGTTGGCACTCCGACCCCTGCATTGTTCAAGGGCCAACTGTATATCTGGATGGGTGTGTATACAACTGTATATCTGTATATTTTTATGTGTGTGTACACATACACATAATATTTTCACTCAACATTAACCTCGAGAGAGTCAAATAGAGGGGACAAGTGATGGTTCTTAACATTTCATTCTGTTCTATTCAAAAGTTTTACAGGTAGTCTGGGTTGATGAAAGGTATAATTATAGTTAGGAGAAATTAGAAAGTAACCTAATAATCTCATAAACACAAGGACCACAATTGGGCTCCTTTGACAGTAGAAACATACCACAATACACAGAGACATATTTTTCCTTAGCTTGGATCAAGAAAAAAGAAATCTCTAGACCAAAAGAGTTAGAGGAAATGTTGATCAATTACTTGGCTCAGTTTGTTGCTTTAGATGGGTGTGTTTATAAATTACCTAGGCCATAGCTTAACTTTCAAAGATCTTCTGAGACATTTTTTTTCTGTCTTATTCCAACATTTTTTTTTTCTTTTTTGGCATCAATAAATTATTCTTAGTGTCTCATCAAAATATCCTAGAATTACATTTATCTTATTTTGTTCTTCTTTTTCACTCTTTTGAGTACACGGAGAACAAATTATCAGTGACTTCAGTTACTAAAATCCTTCAGTTACTTGATGAAAACCATCAAGCCTCACTTGAGTCAGCTGTAGAATGAGCACTTTTAATATTTTTTTCACAAGACCTGCTCTGTTCTTTCAGCTTTTTAATCAATGACAATGGGGAGGTTATCCATGGAGAGCATTAAATGAAAATCCAAATGTTGCAGCAAATATTTAAATTGATTAGAAGGAGCGTAGGACATGAAGGGAACTAATATATGTTGGGTGTCTATATGAGAAGTTATACTAGCCATTTAACTACATTAAGGCACTAATTCAAGTAATATGCTATCAATTCTATAAACTAGGTGATATCATTGATATTTTATAGTTGAAGCTAGGAGACATTGACTAAGATATATACAATGAGTTGCAAAACTTTCTGAGGAATGTATAAGTAGGTAATTTGTAAGTAGTTGTAAGTAGTTAATGCCACTTGCAAGTTGTAGTTAACTCTTTTGTAATCAATCTGATGGTACAGTCATTTATATTATTTCTCCAAGAATATAACACAGGCAGAGTAGCTGAGAGCTTAAGAGTTTAGGCTTTGATCTGGATTCAAAGTGCTCTACCACTTTTTATCTATATAATGGGAAATGGATTTAATATTCCCAAGCTACAGTTTTCTCTTAAGATAATAATAAGAATACTTTATAGGATTGTTGTGAGGATTATATGAGATAACACATAAAAATCTTAGCATATTTCCATGTAAGGGCACAATACATAGTGGTTTTTATTAATATTATTGCAGGTGAGTGGTAGAGCCAAGATTTTTCGGACTTATTTATCTTAGTATCTTCAGGGCTTAGAGTAGTATATAGTCTTCAGAAGAGAGAGTTGTCACACAGCACAGAGAGAGTGAGTTAACAAAGAATATTTAGGAATAGTTAAGCAAGTAAGGGTCTTCTTAGGCCTAGAGAATGGCAATATTGACAACACATGTACCTAAAAGTATGAAAGGAAAATATCAGAGTTTGATATTTTTGGTGGTTTGCTCCAAAAATACCAACAAATAAATTGCGATGCAGTGAGAGATTATTTTTTAATCTGATGACAGTGCATGACTTCAATTGGGTCAGAGAAAACTAGATGCTCAGATTGGAGGCTGAGCCTTGGATGAGAGGGGATGAAGGCCTGCTCCAGGGTGGCAAAAGGAACAAAAGAAAGGCATAGATTTCAGAGACATCATGAAAGAAGATGCAGGCTCAATAAAGTATCTTGAGTACCTACCATGGGTTAGGTGTCATGCTAGGAGCCTGTGTGGTTTTCTCATTGATTTGGAGGTGACAAACTGAGGCTCTGAGAGACTAAGTGATTTGCTTAGTGTCACAGAACTAATAACAGATTTAACGTGGGGTTCTCATTCCAAGGCCAGCTTTGATTTTTAAATATACGTCAACTACCTCTCTTGGAGTCAATGACAAATTGGACATGGAAGAAAGATGAGGAGGGAAGCAAGATAATTGAGAACATAATAATACCATGAGAAGTCAAGAAGTGAATATGCACTAGCATGCATATATATACATGCGCGCGCGCACACACACACACACACACACACACACACACACACACACACACACTGTCCCATCCTCCCTGTTATGGTCTGAATGTTGGCGTCTCCCTTAAATTCATACGTTGGAACCCAGCACCAGTGTGATAGTATTAAGAAGTGGGAGTCTTTTGTGAATAAAGTTATGAGGGCTCTGTCTTCATGAATGGGATTAGTACCTCTTATAAAAGAGGTTGAAGGGAGCTGCCTTGGCCCTACTGCCATGTGAAGATGAAGCAACAAGGTGTCATCTATAAAGCAAAGATTCCTCACCGGACACTGAATCTGCTGGTGCCTTGATCTTGGACTTCCCAACCTCGGGGACTGTGAGAAATAAATGCCTATTATTTGTAAGTCTTAAGTCAGCGTCCAATATGAGCATCCAGTTTTCTCTGACCCTATTGAAATTTTGCACTGTCATCATATTAAAAAAAATCTCTCACTGCATTGCAATTTATTTATTGATATTTTTGAGCACCCAGTCTAAGGTATTTTTTACAACAGTCTGAATGGACTAAGACGCTCCCAAATATATAACAACACACAAAGATTCTCTAGTTAATATCCATAATCACACAGAATCCACAAA
The DNA here is from genome assembly GCF_043159975.1 of Macaca nemestrina. NCBI lineage: Eukaryota > Metazoa > Chordata > Mammalia > Primates > Cercopithecidae > Macaca > Macaca nemestrina. The sequence goes on from NC_092128.1 coordinate 72,486,054, forward strand.
TCTCTTATCTGACAGCAATGTTTTGAAATAAACTTGCGTAGTATGCCTCCCAAAAAGAACCAAATACAAATAGATATAGTAAAGGTATATGGCCAATTTTTATGGAACAGTGACCAAATCATAGCACTGTGGTTACATGCATTATGTCATTTAATCACAATAACCCTGTGAGAGTCTTATGAGGTAGGTATTCTCATTGAACCCATTTTACAAACAAGGAAACAGATGCACAGAAAGATTGCCCAACATAAACTGTGATATAGAGCTGGCATTGTCTTTTAGCTAGAAATTGGAAATTGGAAGCATAAGTATATTCCATGCTTTGTTTTGCCGAATTCCTATTTTTAGGATATTTAGGTGCTACATGAGGGTATGTAAGCAACTCAGATAAACAAACATCATCTTTCTGCATTGAGGAGCCAGTGACAAAATGACAATGTATTATGACCTTTGTGTATATGTGAATAGCATATCTTAGAACTTTGCCCATAGCAAACATAGTAGAATAAATGCATCAATATCTCTGTAATAAATGGGAGATGTTGCTTCTAGCTAGTGTTCTCTGTTTCTATCTCCTAGGTACAGTATACATTTTTTAGTTGTTCACCTCTTTTTCTCTGTTATTTATTTTATCTTTCTTCCTGCAGACTTACCCTTTTAGAATATGGCCATCAATTTTTACTACCAGTCCCAAAACAGAGCTTCTCTTTTTAGCTCCACCCCAGTCCTGAGCATCTTCCCACTCCACTTGGGAAGCTGAAAACCTCACAGGCCATGCTTTTATGGATGCCTGGATACCCCCCAGTGTGGGCAATAAAGCTCTTTATATAGAGAATGGAATTATGGCTCAGTATCTATTTGAGCTTGCTGTTCCTGGAACCAGAGATAGTTTATTTGTGACCAACAGAAAACTTACTAATCTTCTTTAAGTGACAGAAACCCAGCTGAAACTCAAGCAAAGGAAAAAAATCATTTGGTTGACTGGAACTAAGAAGAATCAAAGAGGAGCTGGAATCAGACACTATCCCAAATCTCTCTCTTTCTCTCTCTCTCTCTTCCCATATCTCCCTCTCACTTAGAGGATTGTCAACAATGAGAAAAACACAACCTATCTCCTACTGGCTTAAGAAATAAGTCCTTCATTTCCTTCAAGTGTTTGTTCAAATCTCACTTCTTCAGTGAAGCCAACCAATTCTCCCTTTATTCAACATCAAAACCTGTCCTTTTGATCCCACATTCCTGATCCTTTTTGCCATGTTCCTCTTATGAATTTTTTTCTGCTTACTATTTCCTAACATATTATAGAATTTTCTTATTTATGTTTTTAGTTTATTATCTCTCTTGGCTAGAATGTGAGTTCCACAAGGGTAGGGATCTTGTGTTTTGTTCACTGAGCTACTTCAGACCCCTAGCATAGGGTATGGGACATGGTAGATGCTCAACGAATATGATTACATGAATGAAAGGGAATTTATTATCTTACACAAGAAGAAATCTCAAGTTGAGTGGACCCAGGATTGTTGGTTCAATGGCTCAATGACATAATTGAAAATCATATTTTTTCCATCTTTCTTGTCTGCCATCCTCAGCACTTCAGCTAGGCCCCTTAAGCTGGCTCTCTCCATGTTTGCAAGACAGCTGCTGCAGTTCCAAGTATCACATGTTGACAAGTATCACATAGTGATAAGACATATGCGGCAACAGCAGAAGGATGGTTGCTAGCTGCTTCTTTTCTGACTCTATTTTTTTTTCTTTAATCAGTGAAAAGTCATATATTATTTTTTAAAAGCCACACTTGCATATATAACAACTAAAGTTAAGATAACTGGTTATAATTGCATTAGTTTCTAAGCTAACCCTTACAAACAAGAATACTTAATATAAGTTATTCAAGTGCAACAATGTGTTAGTTTTGGAAGAAATAAGTCAATGTAAATGTGTGAAATGTTAGGAAGGCATTTCTAGGTATAGTAAGTATAATAATTCAACATTGCTTTTGAAAAGTATAATAGCTAGAAAAACTATTTTTAAAAATCTATAGTAGTTTCTTATTTTGATAAAATTCTTAGAGAGAAATAAAACATGAGATCTGCCATGAAGATGATGAATGGGAAGGTGTTCTTGATTATATTAAAGTAAGGCAATATATCTTTAAAAACTGTGAAAATGTATTTTAAAATACAAATTTTCTATACAGTATGATATAGCCAAAATATATGAGAGACAATTTATTTGTTTTTTGGCTTAATCGATGGAATGCATATTTTATTTAACCTATGTTATAGGTCAAATGAATTAAAAAATTAACTTTTGCTAAGAACATGAGACGGTAGTAAGGGGTCTGTTGAACTCATTTAATATTACTCTTTGAAAAAGTAAAGAGTATATGGTGAAAAATATTAATTGAAAAATGGACTATATTGGTTGTAATCTTGTTCAACATTATCTGTAAGCCTCATGCTTATAAAATCTGAAGCAAAAATAACTACAGATCACCCTGTTAATCCTTTGGGCATTCCTAGTTGAATTAAGTTTGTCCTTGTTAAAGAAATTATCTTCGTTTTTCTTCCCCCTCAGGCATGCATGTAAAACAGTTCCTGTCTCAATGTATGCCTTAGGCAAAAAGTTCAGTGCTCAATTACCTGCTGTCTGAAGTCTCATATTTTGCAGCAAGCAAGTGAAATAGCATTTTAATCAGAAGTCTTGACCTCTGCTCTTCTTTTCCCTTCACAGCACTGTAAGCTATTTGGCATATGAAGGTCTTGACCTAAGAAAACCATCTTGGATAACCACAGCAAGGAAAAGGAAAAATGCAACACCTAGGAGATTTCAGTAAACAGTAGAATCATGCCAACCTAATCTGTGTTAAAATGCTTGGAATGTGGGAGCCGCTGATGATGCCTGTTGTCTGTGTGTCTGACTGAATCCTTTCTTTTCTCAGAGCAGCAAAGCAAAGCCTGGGAACCAGGCCAAATGCCTGCCACTTACCTTAAATTGATCAGCCACTTTGAGATTAAAACCCCTGAAAGCTGCCACACCGTGAAAACAAGGCCTCCTTCACATTAAAGGCAAATTGCGACTTTGGGTTTGCTGTGATCTTTTTTCCATTTTATCCAGTTTTTCACAGTGCACTTTTTTCCCCCCTTTCCATTTATGCTCCAATATAGAAGCCAATAGTTACAGCATCTTGGCCAAGCATTCATTAAGGTTTATAAGAACAAAATTTATGGTTATTTAGGAGTTGGCACAAAGGCAGACTGTTGCTGGAAAAAGAAAAAGAAATACAGGTGGGAAATAGAAGCCTCCACAAAGGCCCACACTATACAGTAGTGTACTAGGCTCTAGTAGTGGGCTGGGAGGAAAATGAAATAGTATTTGAAACCAGCTGCTCTTCTATTCTGAAGCATTCTCATTGATGGCTCTGCAGATTATTGAAACAAGTATACTGGTTATTCCAAGAGATTTTTCTGTCTTGGGTAAATGCTACCATTTACAGGAGCTGACAGTAGAGATAAATAGATGTGTGCTAATCTGAAGATCTGTCAGTTTTGCTAAAGGATAAAGTGCATTTAAAAAAGAAATATATATATCTCTAAAATCCGTATAGATAGATAGAATCATATATATAGGATCAGAATGAGGTCTCTCCCATAACAAGAAGAGTCACATTATCCTCCTCAGCGGAACTTACATAATGCCAAGCCTGTGTTCCCAAAAATCTAGGGTGTGGGTAAAACACACCCTTAATCTTAGAATTCGGATAGTAACATGGAATTCTGATGCAGGCTGGAAGACTTTATTCTCCTTCAGGAAATACTGTTAATGATTCTTCGTCCTTTAAAAAAATGCCCTGGTTTTCTTCACTAGGGGAGTAAGAAAGCTCTTTGCCCTATCTTTTGCAATATTTATTAAGTAAACCTTTTAAAAATATAGTTTAGTTTCTACTCATTGTTGTCTAAGAACTACCTGGAGTACCATCATTTATTGAAAAAATATACAGCTTCAGTGTTTCATGATGTAAACTGTTCCTAAAATATCACTTATTTTAGCTGCACAGGTAACTCACTATATGACTTGGGGCAGGTTAATTTACATGTTCAGCCATCTCCCATTCTCAAATAGGAATACTAATAACATTTATAATAATAATATTTTATAATAATATTTAATACTAGGTATATATAATATATTATATATAATAATAATTTATAATATTATTATAATAATAAACGTACTCTTCCACTGTGATGAGGTACACTGTGATGAAGTATTTGCTTCTACTTCCATAACTTTGCACATGCTAGAATATTTTACCCTTTCCTCCCCATGAAATGAAGTTCATCATTTTTACTGACACTGTTTTGGAAGCCTTCTACCTGATTCTTTTTATTCCTTTTTATCAGCATCACTTCGACATGGATACACATACTGGTATTTTGACCCGCATTTGTTCACAGGTTGCTCTGCAACAGACCTACTTAATTGTGCATGGATATAAATGATTCCTCCTAACTATACATGCTTAAAGCTCCCCAAGGGCAAGGGGAATGACCTTCCTGATATCTCTCCACTATTACAGTCCTCTGTTCTGAAAAGACACTAATTAAATTTGGAAAACTGAAGATGCACAGAATCTTTTGTGTCATTTCATAAAATGTCAACTACAACTCTGGATGCACGAGCACATATGTGATCATCATTTACAAATAATATTGATTATTTCTGAGCCTGGGTTAGTCTGTTTAGCAGTCATAAGTCATTTACCTTGTTTTGTGGAGTGTCAGAAAGCCAGAGCCAAGATAAAAGGAAACACAGAAACAGTTATGGCTCAGTCTGTTGGTCAACTCTGTTTCTGCCCCTTTTTAACCAGTTTGTCTTATAAGTTTGTCATTAAAATTTTCCATCACACCTAATAGACTTTTATCTTGATCATCAATTTTATAACTTCCAAGTCTTCAAAATTCATATTTCCTATCAATTGTGATTGTTCTGTGTTTCTTTTTTTTCCTATTTTTAAAAAATTATCTTTAAGTTCTGGGGTGCATGGGCAGAACGTGCAGTTTTGTTACATAGGTATACACATGCCATAGTGGTTTACTACACCCGTTAATCCATCAACTACATGAGGTATTTCTCTTAGTGCTATCCCTCTCCAACCTCCCCATCCCCCGACAGGCCCTGGTGTGTGATGTTCCCCTCCCTATGTCCATGTATCCTCATTGTTCAACTCCCGCTTATGAGTGAGAACATGGTGGTGTTTGGTTTTCTGTTTTTGTGATAGTTTGCTAAGAATGATGGTTTCCAGCTTCTTATGTGTCCCTGCAAAGGACATGAATTTATCCTTTTTTATGGCTGCATAGTATTCCATGGTGTATATGTGCCACACTTTCTTTATCCAGTCTATCATTGATGGACACTGGGTTGGTTCCAAGTCTTTGCTATTGTGAATGGTGCCATAATAAACATATGTGTGCATGTATCTTTATAGTAGAATGATTTATAATCCTTTGGGTATATACCCAATAATGAGATTGCTGGGTCAAATGGTATTTCTAGTTCTAGAACCTTGAGGAATCACCACACTGTCTCCCACAATGGTTGAACTACTTTACACTCCCACCAACAGTGTAAAAGCATTCCTATTTCTCCACATCCTCTCCAGGATCTGTTGTTTCCTGACTTTTTAATGGTTGCCATTCTAATTGGCATGAGATGGTATCTCGTGGTTTTGATTTGCATTTCCCTAATGACCAGTGATGATGAACTTTCTTTCATGTGTCTGTTGGCTGCATAAATGTCTTCTTTTGAGAAGTGTCTGTTCATATCCTTTGCCCACTTTTTGATGGCGTTGTTTTTTTGTCTTGTAAATTTGTTTAAGTTATTTGTAGATTCTGGATATTAGCCCTTTGTCAGATGGATAGATTGCAAAAATTTTCTCCCATTCTGTAAGTTGCCTGTTCACTCTGATGAGAGCTTCTTTTGTTGTGAAGAAGCTCTTTAGTTTAATTAGATCCCATTTGTCAATTTTGGCTTTTGTTGTGATTGCTTTTGGTGTTTTAGTCATGAAGTCTTTGCCCAATACCTATGTCCTGAATGGTATCACCCAGGATTTCTTCTAGGATTTTTATGGTCCTAGGAGGGAGTCTTTGATTCATCTTGAGTTGATTTTTGTATAAGCTGTAAGGAAGGAGTCCAGTTTCAGTTTTCTGCATATGGCTAGCCAATTTTCCCAACAACATTTATTAAATAGGGAATCTTTTCCCCATTGCTTGTTTGTGTAAGGTTTGTCAAAGATCAGATGGTTGTAGATATGTGATGTTATTTCTGAAGCCTTTGTTCTGTTCCATTGGTGTATATCTCTGTTTTGGTACCAGTACCATGCTGTTTTGGTTACTGTAGCCTTGCAGTATAGTTTGAAGTCAGGTAGCCTGATGCCTCCAGTTTTGTTCTTCTTGCCCAGGATTGTCTTGGCTATGTGGGCTCTTTTGTGGTTCCATATGAAGTTTAAAGTAGTTTTTTACAATTCTGTGAAGAAAGTCATTGGTAGCTTGATGGGTATAGCATTGAATCTATAAATTACTTTGGACAGTATGGCCATTTTCATGATATTGATTCTTCCAATTCATGAGCATAGAATGTTTTTCCATTTGTTTGTGTCCTCTCTTATTTCCTTGAGCAGTGGTTTGTAGTTCTCCTTGAAGAGTTCCTGCACATCCCTTGTAAGTTTTATTCCTAGGTATTTTATTCTCTTAGTAGCAATTGTGAATGGGAGTTCACTGATAATTTGGCTCTCTGTTTGTCTGTTATTGTTGTATAGGAATGCTTGTGATTTTTTCACATTGATTTTGTATCCTGAGACTTTGGCAAAGTTGCTTATCAGCTTATGGAGATTTGGGGCTGAGATGATGGGATTTTCGAAATATCTAATCATGTTGTCTGCAAACAGAGATAATTTGACTTCCTCTCTTCCTATCTGAATACACCTTATTTCTTTCTTTTGCCTGATTGCCCTGGCCAGAATTTCCAATACTATGTTGAATAGGAGTGGTGAGAGAGGGCATCCCTGCCTTATGCCGGTTTTCAAAGGGAATGTTTCCAGTTTTTGCCCATTCAGTATGATATTGGCTGTAAGTTTGTCATAAATAGCTTTTATTATTTTGAGATACGTCCCATCAATATCTAGTTTATTGAGAGTTTTTAGCATGAAGGGCTGCTGAATTTTGTCAAAGGCCTTTTCTGCGTCTATTAAGAGAATCATGTGGTTTTTGTCTTTGGTTCTGTTTATATGATGGATTATGTTTATTGATTTGCATATGTTGAACCAGCCTTGCATCCCAGGGATGAAGCTGATGTGATTGTGGTGGATAAGCTTTTTTGATGTGCTGCTGGATTCGGTTTGCCAGTATTTTACTGAGGATTTTTGAATCAATGTTCATCAGGGATATAGGTCTAAAATTCTCTTTTTTTATTGTATCCCTGCCAGGCTTTGGTATCAGGATGATGCTGGCCTCATAATATGAGTTAGGGAGGATTCCCTCTTTTTCTATTGATTGGAATAGTTTCAGAAGGAATGGAACCAGCTCCTATTTGTACCTCTGGTAGAATTTGACTGTGAATCCATCTGGTCCTGGACTTTTTTTGGTTGGTAGGCTATTAATTATTGCCTCAATTTCAGAGCCTGTTATTGACCCCTTCAGGGATTCAACTTCTTCCTGGTTTGGTCTTGGGAGGGTGTATGTGTCCAGGAATTTTTCCGTTTCTTCTAGATTTTCTAGTTTATTTGCATAGAGGTGTTTACAGTATTCTCTGATGGTAGTTTGTATCTCTGTGGGATTGATGGTGATATCCCCTTTATCATTTTTTATTGTATCTATTTGATTCTTCTCTCTTTTCTTCTTTATTAGTCTTGCTAGTGGTCTATCTATTTTGTTGATCTTTTCAAAAAACCAGCTCCTGGAATCATTGATTTTTTGAAGGGTTTCTGTGTCTCTATCTCCTTCAGTTCTGCTCTGATCTTAGTTATTTCTTGCCTTCTGCTGGCTTTTGAATGTGCTTGCTCTTGCTTCTCTAGTTATTTTAATTGTGATGTTATGGTGTTGATTTTAGATCTTTCCTGCTTTCTCTTGTGGGCATTTAGTGCTATAAATTTCCCTCTATATACTGCTTTAAATGCGTCCCAGAGATTCTGGTATGTTGTGTCTTTGTTCTCATTGGTTTCAAAGAACATCTTTATTTCTGCCTTCATTTTGTTATGTACCCAGTAGTCATTCAGGAGCAGGTTGTTCAGTTTCCATGTAGTTGAGTGGTTTTGAGTGGGTTTCTTAATCCTGAGTTCGAATTTGATTGCATTGTGGTCTGAGTGACAGCTTGTTATGTTTCTGTTCTTTTACATTTGCTGAGGAATGCTTTACTTCCCACTATGTGGTCAATTTTGGAATAAGTGCCATGTGGTGCTGAGATAAATGTATATATTCTGCTGATTTCGGGTGGAAAGTTCTGCAGATGTCTATTAGGTCCACTTGGTGCAGAGCTGAATTCAAGTCCTGGATATCCTTGCTAACTTTCTGTCTTGTTGGTCTGTCTAATGTTGACAGTGGGGTGTTAAGGTCTCCCATTATTAATGTGTGGGAATCTAAGTCTTTTTGTAAGTCTCTAAAGACTTGCTTGATGCATCTGGGTGCTCCTGTATTGGGTGCATATATATTTAGGATAGTTAGCTCTTCTTCTTGAATTGATCCCTTTACCATTATGTAATGGCCTTCTTTGTCTCTTTTGATCTTTGTTGATTTAATGTCTGTTTTATCAGAGACTAGGATTGCAACCCCTGCTTTTTTTTGTTTTCCATTTGCTTAGTAGATCTTCCTCCATCACTTTATTTTGAGCCTATGTGTGTCTCTGCATGTGAGATGGGACTCCTGAATACAGCAAACTGATGGGTCTTTACTCTTTATCCAGTTTGCCAGTCCGTGTCTTTTAATTGGGGCATTTAGCCCATTTACATTTAAGGTTAATACTGTTGTGTGTGAATTTGATCCTGTCATTATGATGTTAGCTGGTTATTTTGCTCGTTAGTTGATGCAGTTTCTTCCTAGCTTTGATGGTCTTTACAATCTGGCATGTTTTTGCAGTGACTGGTACTGGTTTTTCCTTTTCATGTTTAGTGCTTCCTTCAGGAGCTCTTGTAAGGCAGGCCTGGTGGTGACCAAATCTCTCGGCATTTGCTTGTCTGTAAAGGATTTTATTTCTCCTTCACTTATGAATCTTAGTTTGGCTGGATATGAAATTCTGGGTTGAAAATTCTTTTCTTTAAGAATGTTGAATATTGGCCCCCACTCTCTTCTGGCTTGTAGAGTTTCTGCTGAGAGATCCACCGTTAGTCTGATGGGCTTCCCTTTGTGGATAACCTGACCTTTCTCTCTGGCTGCCCTTAACATTTTTTCCTTCATTTCAACCTTGGTGAATCTGACAATTATGTGTCTTGAGGTTGCTCTTCTCGATGAGTATCTTTGTGATGTTCTCTGTATTTCCTGAATATGAATGTTGGCCTGTCTTGCTTACCATATTTCTTGGAGGCTTTGTGCATTTCTTTTTACTCTTTTTTTCTCTAAACTTCTCTTCTTGCTTCATTTCATTCATTTGATCTTCAATCACTGATACTCTTTATTCTACTTGATCTAATTGGCTACTGAAGTTTGTGCATGTGCCACATAGTTCTCATGCCATGTTTTTCAGCTCCATCAGGTCGTTTAAGGTCTTCTCTATGCTGTTTGTTCTAGGGTTAGCCATTCTTCTAATCTTTTTTCAAGATTTTTAGCTTCCTTGTGATGGGTTTGAACATCTTCCTTATCTTGGAGAAGTTTGTTATTAGCCATCCTCTGAAGCCTACTTCTGTCAACTCATCCAAGTCATTCTCTGTCAAGCTTTTTTCTGTTGCTGGCGAGGAGCTGCATTCCTTTGGAGGGGAAGAGGTGCTCTGTTTTTTACAATTTTCAGCATTTCTGCTCTGGTTTCTTCCCATCTTTGTGGTTTTATCTACCTTTGGTCTTTGATGATGGTGACTACAGATGGGATTTTGGTGTGGATGTCCTTTTGTTGATGTTGATGCTGTTTCTTTCTGTTTGTTAGTTTTCCTTCTAACAGTCAGGACCCTCAGTTGCAGGTCTGTTGGAGTTTGCTGGAGGTCCACTCCAGACGCTGTTTGCCTGGGTATCACCAGCAGAGGTTGCAGAACAACAAATATTGCAGAATAGCAAATGTTGCTGCCTCATTCTTCCTCTGGAAGCTTCATCTCAGAGGGGCACCTGGCTATATGAGGTGTCAGTTGGCCCCCTACTGGGAGGTGTCTCCCAGTTAGGCTATTCGGGGGTCAGGGACCCACTTGAGGAGGCAGTCTGTACATTCTCAGATCTCAAACTCCATGCTGGGAGGACCACTGCTCTCTTCAAAGCTGTCAGACAGGGATGTTTAAGTGTGCAGAAGTTTCTGCTGCCTTTTGTTGAGCTATGTCCTGCCGCCAGAGGTGGAGTCTACAGAGGCAGGCAGATCTCCTTGAGCTGCTGTGGGCTCCACCCAGTTCAAGCTTCCCAGCTGTTTTCCTTACCTACTCAAGCCTCAGCAAGGTAGACGCCCCTCCCCCAGCCTTGCTGCCACCTTGCAGTTCGTTCTCAGACTGCTGTGCTAACAGTGAGCAAGGCTCCATGGGCGTGGGACCCGCTGAGCCAGGCATAGGATATAATCTCCTGGTGTGCCATTTGCTAAGACCTTTGGAAAAGCACAGTATTAGGGCAGGAGTGTCCCGATTTTCCCAGTACTGTCTGTGATGGCTTCTGTTGGCTAGGAAAGGGAATTGCCTGACCCTTTTGCTTCCTGGGTGAGGTGATGCCCTGCCTTGCTTTGGCTCACACTCTGTGGGCTGCACCCACTCTCCAACCAGTCCAGTGAGATGAACCCTGTACCTCAGTTGGAAATGCAGAAATCACCCGTCTTTTGCATCTCTCACACTGGGAGCTGTAGACTGGAGCTGTTCCTATTCATCCATCTTGGAACTCCCCATAGTCCCATATTTCTTAGAGGCTTTGTTCATTCCTTTTCATTCTTCTTTCTCTAATCTTGTCTTCTCTCTTTATTTCATTAAGTTGATTTTCAATCACTGATTTCCCTTCTTTCTTCCGCTTGATTGATTTGGCTATTGAAACTTGGGTATGCTTCACGAAGTTCTTGTGCTGTGTATTTTCAGCTCCATCAGGTCATTTATGTTCTTCTCTAAACTGGCTATTCTAGTTAGCAATTCGTCTAACCTTTTTTCATGGTTCTTAGCTTCCTTGCATTGGGTTAGAACACGCTCCTTTAGCTCGGAGGAGTTTGTTATTATCCACCTTCTGAAACCTACTTCTGTCAATTCCTCAAATGCATTCTCCATCCAGTTTTGTTCCCTTGCTGTCAAGGAGTTGTGATCCTTTGGACGAGAAGAGGTGTTCTGGTTTTTGGAATTTTCAACCTTTTTGCATTGGTTTCTCCCCATCTTTGTGGATTTATCTAACTTTGGTCCTTGATGTTGGTGACCTTTGGATGTGGTCTTTGAGTGGACCTGCTATTCCTTTCTGTTAGTTTTCCTCTGACAGTCAGGCCCCTCTGGTCTGCTGGACTTTGCTGGAGGTCCACTCCTGACCCTGTTTGCCCAGGTATCACCAGTGGAGGCTGCAGAACAGCAAAGGTTGCTGCCTGATCTTTCCTTGGGAAGCTTAGTCCCAGAGGGGCCCCTGCCAGATGCCAGCCAAAACTCTCCTGTATGAGGTGTCTGTCGGCTCCTGCTGAGAGTTGTCTTCCAGTCAGGATACATGGTGTTCAGGGACCCACTTGAGGAGGCAGTCTGGACCCTTAGCAGAGCTTGAACTCTGTGCTGGGAGGTCCGCTGCTTTCTTCAGAGCCATGAGGCAGGGATGTTTAAGTCTGCTGAAGCTGCGCTCACAGCCACCCCTTTCCTGAGGTGCTCTGTCCGAGGGAGATGGGGGTTTTATCTATAAGTCCCTGATTTGAGCTGCTGCCTTTTTTTCAGAGATGACGTGCCCAGAGAAGGGAAATCTGGCAGTCTGGCCACAGCAACCTTGCTGAGCTGCAGTGGGCTCCACCCAGTTCCAACTTCCCAGGGGCTTTGTTTACACTGTGAGGGGAAAACCGCCTAGTCAAGCCTCAGCAATGGTGGACGCCCCTCCCTCCATCAGGCTCCAATGCCTCAGGTAGATCTCAGACTGCTGCTGTGCTGGCAGCGAGAATTTCAAGTCAGTGGATCTTAGTTTGCTGGGCTCCCTAGGGGTGGGACCTGCTGAGCCAGACCACTTGATTTCCTGGCTTCAGCACACCTTTCCAGGGGTGCAAACTGTTCTGTCTCGCTGGCGTCCCAGGCGCCACTGGGTTATGGAAGAAAGAACTCCTGCAGCTAGTTATGTGTCTGCCCAAATGGCCGCCCAGTTTTATGCTTGAAACCCAGGGCCCCAGTGGCATAGGCACTGGAGGGAATCTCCTGGTTTGCATGTTGCAAAAACCGTGGGACAAGCGTAGTATCTGTGCTGGAGTTCCTCAGACTCAGTCCCTCAAGGCTTCCCTTAGGTAGGAGAGAAAATTCCCTAACCCCTTGCGCTTCCTGGGTGAGGCGATATCCCACCCTGCTTTCAGCTCACCCTCCGTGGGCTGCAACCACTGTCCAAACAGTCCCAATGAGATGAACCAGGTACCTCCGTTGGAAATGCAGAAATCACCCACCTTTTGCGTCAGTGTTGCTGGGAGCTGCAGACCGGAGCTGTTTCTATTTGGCCATCTTGCCAGTCTTGACAAAATTCAGTCCTGACAAGAGGGTTCAGACTCTTTCTGAGGAGTCATCAACAGATTTCCAAAAGACCTCTGTTGTCTACTGAGTTTCTTCACCACTCAGCTTATATGCTTTTATCTATTAACCTGTTAACATCTTTCCTTAGTAATGTACATCTTTCCTTTTTTTGAGTTCAAGTGATTGTTTTATTGTAAAGGGAAATAAACTGTTACTAAATTAAACTAATACATGTGAGTTACAGGTGTCACTGCATGAATGTATTCACTGAATATCTACTAGGAAATGAAATGTGACATTTCAGCATACTTTTGGAATTACATACATATTTTTGTTTAAAGCACGTTTTAATGGGTCTGTAAAAGTATAACATCTTCCTTAGAGTATATAAATGATTAGTATCAAATTAGACATATAAACACCGTGTGGGTTCACTAATTTTTCATTATTTCTATCTGCTGCAGAACTAGCCCTGTGACCAGGTTCTGGCTGCGTCTTAAATCACATGCACACTACATTAGTCCTTCCCTCATCTTCCGTTCTAGGCTAAGGGAGTCCAGAATGGGCACCATTAGCAATTCCTAATGGAAGCTCTAATAGCTACTTAGAAGCAAACAGTAGGAAATTAAATCAGTTAAATCTAAAAAGATACAGTGGCAATTCTATTTCACAAGGGATGCTGGTTAAACAGTTAACCCAGAGTGAACTCCTGTTCTTTGATTGGGAAGCCTTTCAGAACTTAATTACTGTGTTCTATGAATCTGTGACAGATCTTGGTAATGTACTTTCTTATTTATTTATTTATTTATTTATTTATTTATTTATTTATTTATTCATTTTAGGTGGAGTCTCGCTCTGTCACCTAGGCTGGAGTGCAGTGGCGCGATCGTGGCTCACTGCAAGCTCCACCTCCTGGGTTCATGTAATTCTCCTGCCTCAGCCTCCCGAGTAGCTGGGACCACAGGCACCCGTTACCATGCCCAGCTAATTTTTTGTATTTTTGGTACAGATGGGGTTTCACTATGTTAGCCAGGATGGTCTCGATCTCCTGGTCTTGTGATCCGCCCGCCTCAGCCTCACAAAGTGCTGGGATTACAGGCGTAAGCCACCTGCCCCCGGCCATACCTTCTTATTTGAGAGTTGTTCTGTATTTCTTTAGCTATCAAATTTTTATGGAGGTCCTGGTATATATTTAATGTTAGGCTACGGATAATTCAAAAATCACTATATAAAATGAAGTAGTTGGCAAGAAAATACAAACAAGCAAAGGACTGCCTGTAGCAATTTGCTTTGTATTTTGTTGCAGAGGGTAACGATTTGAGAACAATTCAAGAGAATACATTAAAGACTCATATCTCTCCAGAGTTTCTGCAGAGTCTGATTCTAAATAACTTTTATTTCCCACCTAAAAGAGTTCTTGAGAGTGATGTCAGCAAGAAGCACTATCTGATCATCACCACCCCACATAAGCATCAATTTTAATAACCAAGCAGGGAGGGCAGTACCTTTGAGAGAGTCTGGGAATCCAGTGGACAAGTTCCAGCTCACCATTGAAGAAGAAAATTTGAGAATAGATGCATTGAAGAGGGTAGAAGAGGGTAAGAAAAACAGTTTCATTTACCTATGTCACTCCTCTAAGGTAGCACAGCTCAATACCAAGAGAGATGCCTTTAGCCCATGACTTATCCTATAGGAAAAAGTGAGAGTATAGTAAGTGAGCACCCAGCTTACTCAGCCATGGGGTGCTGCCAAGGAGGCCCACTTGTTTTTAGCCCCACCCAGCACAGCTGAGTGGCTGGGAGAGGCTGGAAGCAGATAAGAGAGATGGAGATTCACAGCAACCAGGGCATGGAATTCAACCAAAGGCCTTGGATGCTAACTACTTTGGAGACTTCATCAGAAAACCTGCCCATGAGCTGCTTGGGAGACCTTGCCTGCAGACCCCTTCAGCTGACTCATGGGCACCCCCAACACTGTGTACCTCACTCCTGCCCCATGACTGTGGCTGGCTCTGTGCATGCCCCTGTGAACAGAAAGTACAAACCTCTACAGATGGCTTGTGAGCTTGCACAGACAACCAGCCTGATTCTGAAAAGTAGGAAGAAGCTATACAAACTTGAGCATTTCAGGGCACTGACCTAGGAACAAGAAATGGTAGCCTTTTTTTTTTTTTTTTTTTTTAAATCTACCATGGCTTGTGTGATTGAGAGAAGACATACAATCTTAAGTGTTCCTCCTCAAGAGGGAACAAGAGATGTGGAGTGGGCAAATCCATAGAGTTCTGAGAAAGCCTCAGAAATCCCTAGCCAGGTTGGCTGTTGATGATATTTCTCTTCTGAAGCTAGTCAGTACAGACTTGAGGAAGTGATTATTTTTTCAGGTGTCTTTACTTTAAGGAACAAGAAAAACCAAGCAAACACGATACTGTAAGTGGAATATAATACTTTTCCAGTAACTGACTCTAAAGAAATGGAGATCTACAAATTGCCCACAAATAATTTAAAATAATTGTTTTAAGGAGACTCAGCTGTGTTCAGCATCTTTTTCAACACAGATAGACAACTCAACATAATCAGGTAAACAAAATGAGAAGTTAACAAAGAGATAGAAATTATAAAAAAGAACCAAACAGAAATTCTGGAATTGAAGAATGGGATGAATGAATTAAAAAATGCAACAAAAAGCATCAAGAGCAGACTTGATCAAGCCAAACAAACAAACAAACAAACAAAAAAACAAACAAAACATGAACTCAAAGACAGGTCTTTTGAAATTATCCAGTAAGTAAAGAAAAAAGAATGAAAAGAAACAAGGCTATGGGATTTATGGGACATCATCAAGAGAATTAATTTATGAATTAAGGGAATTCCCAAAGAAGAAGAGTGAGAGAAAATAGAAGAAAAGCTCATTTAGGGAAATAATAACTGAAAACTTCCCTAATCTAGGGAAACATATGGACACCCAGGGATATGACACATTATAATCAAACTATCAAAAATCAAAGTCAAGGAGAGATTTTTTAAAGCAGCAAAGGAGACTTATAACATACAAGGGAATGCCCATTAAACTATCAGTGGGCTTCTCAGCAGGAATTTTGCAGGCTGGGAAAAAGTAGATAATATATTCAAAGTGCTGAAAGAAAAAAATTGCCAATCAAGACTACTTTACCCAGCAAGTCTGTTTCAGAAATGAAGGAGAGATAAAGACAAACAAAAGCTGAGGGAGTTCATCACCACTAGACCTGATTTATAAGAAATGTTAAGGGAGTTCTTCAAACTGAAATGAAAGAATGCTAATTAGCAATACAAAAATATATGAAAGTATAAAATCCATTGGTAAAAATAAGTACATAGTCAAATTCAGAATACTCAAATACTGTAATGATGGTATGTAAATCAATTTAAACTCTAGTATAAAGGTAAAATACAAAAATATTAAAAATAACTAGAACTAAAATAACTTGTCAGTAGATACATAGTATAAAAAGTAGATTATGATATCATATTTCAATATGCCCCACATAGAAAGACAAATTACAAATACAGCATCATCTTATGTGTATGTGGAATCCAAAAAAGTTGAACCTGTAGAAGCAGCAGAATGGTGGTTATCAGGGCCTGGAAGATAGGGAAAATTTGGAGATTTAATCAGAGTGCAAACTTTTATTTATAATATGAATAATTTCTAGGAACCTAATGTATAGCATGGTCACTCAAGTTAATAATAATATATACTCGAAATTTTTTAAGAGAGTAGATCTTGGCTGGGTGCATTAGCTCACGCCTGTAATCCCAGCATTTTGGGAGGCTGAGGCAGGTGGGTCACCTGATGTCAGGAGTTCAAGACCAGCCTGCCCAACATGGTGAAACCCCGTCTCTTCTAAAAATATAAAAATTAGCCAGGCTTGGTGGTGGTTGCCTGTAATCCCAGCTACTTGTGAGGCTGAGGCAGGAGAATCTCTTGAACCTGAGAGGCAGAGATTGCAGTGAGCCAAGATTGTGCCATTGCACTTCAGCCTGGGCAACAGGGCAAGACTCAGTTAAAAAAAAAAAAAAAGATAATACTGTGATTGATATGTCAATGAGCTTGATTGTGATAATCATTTTGCAATGCATGCTTATATCAAAACCATGTTGTATACCTTAAATATATACAATTTTCATTTGTCAGTCATACTCAATAAAGCTGAGGTGGGGGGAAAGGGTCTCTTTTTCCACACTTTCCCAAATATTTCACTATTTTTTTCCTTCCTGTTGGCCACCTGATCTTTCTAATTACTCATTACCAGCACAACTTTCTTTCTTCCATTCCCTCGTTTCTTTCTTGAGTCTCCTTGTGTTTAGGATTAGGAAAAGTGAAGTGATTTAGGATTAGGAGAAGTGAAAGGATTAGGAAGTCACACTGCTAATGCCAAGTCCTAGAGATGATGTGGAGGAGCAGAAACTCATATAGTGCTGGAGAGAGTGTAAACTGGTACAACCAATTGGAGATCAGTTTGGCAATAGCTATCAAAAAGATGTTCAGCACCTGACCTGTAATTGTCAATTACAACAATTATCATTAGGGCGGACACCTAGCAAGTGAGGTCTTACTATTTGCAAGTGATATGGTTTGGCTGTGCCCCCACCCAAATCTCATTTTGTCTTGTAGTTTCCATAATCCCCACGTGTTGTGGGAGGGACCAGATGGAGATAATTTAATCATGGAAGCAGTTTCTCCCATCCTGTTCTCGTGATAGTAAGTTAGTTCTCACAAGATCTGATGGTTTTATAAAGGGCTTCCCCCTTTGTGGGGCACTCACTCATTTTCCTTCCTACTGCCGTGTGAAGAAGGGTGTGTTTGCTTCCCTTTCTGCCATGATTGTAAGTCTCCTGAGGCCTCCCCAGCCAAACTGAACTGTGAGTCAATTAAACCTCTTTCCGTTATAAATTACCCAGTCTCCTGTATGTCTTTATTAGCAGCATGAGAACAAACTAATATAGGAAGACTGTTTTTGCTGCTTTATTTTCTTCAAGGAGGTTCTATCATTATCCTAACTTGACTAATGAGGAAACCAAGGTGCAGATAAACTAAATAACACACCCAAAGTCGTTCTGTTGTGGTAGAGCTGGGGTTTAGATAGGAGCAGTTAGGCTCTAGAGCACCAAATACTGCCTGTAATAATGCAGGTCCCAGGCGTGATGATTGAGTGTTCTCTGCAACACTACTTAGAACAATAAAAAGTGAATATGAATAGCCTAACTTGCCCCTTCAAAAGGGAATGGGTGGATATACCCAGGGACTATTGTTAGGAGCTAAAATGAATGAACTGGATCTACAAATATTAACATGGAAAATCTCAAAAATAGAATCTTGCAGGAAGAAAATCAAGGTACTGCACATATACACAATAACACCATGGATGGAAATTTTAAAACACACAAAACAAAAATACATAGTTTGCAGATAATTACATATGCAGTAGTTAAAAACCTTAGATGAGAATGACATAGTCCAACTGAAAGATGTCTTGAGAGACGAATGGAGTAAGTGATAAGGAATGGAGATGATTTTCTGTTTTTAATTTAACACAAAAAAGAAAGCTGATGAAAACATGGCAAAGTATTAACGTGTTTAATCCAGGCATTGGGTACATAAGTATCATATTATTTTTTAATTCGTTTCTGTATGTTTAAAACATTGTGTATAAGCATTTTGAAAACACTTAAAAAAGAAATGGAAAATTAGCCAAAATCTGACATGGAGGACATCATAAATGTGGTGGCTTTTCAAGTCAAAACAAGTAATTCTTGAGTACAGATTAAGTTCCCAGTATGGTGAGGGAATAAAAAAATAGGGAAAAGGCACTTTCTGGGAGTCTAGAGTTCATTTAAAAATACAGAGCCAGACCAATACAATGACTAGGAAACAACATATGCATAGGCAGGGATTTGTGTAGCACAACCTACACATACTAGAGAAATTTCACTTGAGAGGTTCTAGCAGCTTATCTATGGTCAGTGTTGCAGAGGAAAGATGACTTTATTGGGCTAGTCTTTGACCTGTGGCTGGCCCTTTGAGTATGATCCCTCATGTGAGTGGTAGCTGGGATTCAGCTCTCAAGGAATGGAGGATAGGAAACACTTAGCTATCCATCCACATTGACAGCCTGTTTCTGATGTAGAGAAGCCAAAAATGTAATTTTATTATTTTTTTTAGCCAGTTCTGTTTATATATCTCGTGTCCATAGATTTGGTGTAATTACAGCTTAGGGATAATACCTAAGGTATTTATTGAACAAGTTCCTTCTGACTGGGTAGTATTTGTTATTTATTTAGCTCTCTAAATGTACACGGTACTTGACAAATATGTAGAAAGACAAGTTTCCTGCCCTGAGGAGTTTATGTTCTAATGCAGACAAACAGAACAGAAGGGGTGGGATCTTGAAGAAGACTTGGCAGGTTGGGAGAAGCTGGCTTGGTAGGAGACAAGGGAACCTGAAGACTCTGGAAAAGTGAGACTGGAAATGTGAAAGGAATGGAGGACTTTTAAAGACACCCTTTAAAAGTAAACACAATGTTCAATCAGCATAATGCTTCCCCCTCCACCGCCCCCCACCCCGAGATGGAGTTTTGGAGATGGAGTTTTTCTGTGCTCAGGCTGGAGTGCAATGGCACGATCTTGGCTCACTACAACTTCTGCCTCCCAGGTTCAAGCAATTCTCCTGCCTCAGCCTTCCAAGTAGCTGAGATTGCAGGTGCACACCACCATGCCCCACTAATTTTGTATTTATGTAGCATAAACAGGGTTTCACCATGTTGGTCAGGCTTGTCTTGAACACCTGACCTCAAGTGAACCACCTGCCTTGGCTTCCCAAAGTGCTGGGATTACAGGCATGAGCCACTGTGCCCAGCCTAGTATAATGTTCTTAAAAAACGTTTCTGAGGGTGGGGGTTAAGGGGAGAGAGAGCATTAAGACAAACACCTAATGGATGTGGGACTTAAAACCTAGATGACGGGTTGATAGGTGTAGCAAACCACCACAGCACGTGTAAACCTATGTAACAAACCTGCACGTTCTGCACGTGTATCCCAGAACTTAAAGTAAAATAAAAATAAAAGATAAAGTTTTCGAGGGTAGGGAAAAAGGTTAAGACAAGTGAATCTGATTGTGACAATAGCAAGGTTAGTAGCGGAAGCGTTATCACGTTAGCAGCAGCTATAGTGTATTGAAGCTACCATATGCCAGGCAATGATGCAATGCATCTGTGCTAGACTCCTTGTATACATTGTTTCACCGGTTCTAAAAGGCTGATTTTAGTGTCATTACTTTGTATTTGTGGAAATTGAGGTACAGAGAGGTTAGATAACTTGCCCAAACTGACATATCTGGGAAGTGGATGAGCATGAATTCAAACTTAGATATGACTCCAAAGTCCATGCTTTTTACTCTATGCTCCCCTCCAGACAAAGAGAACATTAAGGAATGAGGAATAGACAGGAGGGTTAGAACGTAGGCTAATTGTACACCCTCCGCAACATTACATGCAACCACCTCAGCACTTAAGGGGGTAAATTTCCTTATGTAAGAAAAAGTAGAGTCACAGCTAGTAGGTGAAATGACTGAACTGAATTGCACTTATTGCTAGGAAATTTAAAAAAGAAAAATTTGTTGAGACTTATGCTAATGTTCTAGGAGAACAGTTAGGGAGTTACCAAGATATGGTATCATGGAGGAAACCAGCAATGAGGAAAGATGATAGACTAAGCTTCAAAATTCCTTAAGAAGTGGACATTTAAGAGCTCTGGATCTGCAACTAAATATACCTTCCATTCATTTTTTTTTCATTTTTTTTGAGATGGAGTCTCGCTCTGTCTCCCAGGTTGGAGTGCACACTCAGGCTGGAGTGCAGTGGCGCAATCTAAGCTCATTGCAACCTCCGTCTCTTGGGTTCAAGTGATTCTCCTGTATCAGCCTCCTTAGTAGCTGGGATTACAGGCACACGACACCACACCCGGCTAATTTTTAAATTTTTAGTAGAGATGGGGTTTCATCATGTTGGCCAGGCTAGTCTCAAACTCCTGACATCAGGTGATCTGTCTGCCCTTGGCCTCCCAAAGTGCTGGAATTACAGGCATAAGCCACCGTGCCCAGCCTACCTTTCATTCTTGAGTCTGCGATCAGGTTGTTTTGGCTGCCTGTCTCTCCCCCTGCAACCCACTGCACAAGGTTCCACTGGCAGGGAAATCAGTCTGTCTGTGTATTTCTGTTGTCTATTCATATTTATCTGTCTATTTAATAATCTCCCACCTCTTTTCCAAAAGGACCTAAAATGTTTTAATAAAATTATATTGAACAGATATAATTATATCTATAATATATACATGATTATATCTATTCAATTAGATAATATAGATAAAATTATATCTATTCAATAAGGTTAATAAAAGTAAAATGATTATAAATTTACCTGAAATATTCTTTCCCAACCCCTGACTCGCACTCAACCACCTACCCATTACACTTCTATTCATATTTTAAGACCCAACTCAAAATTCCTTTTTGATCCGATGCTTCTATGTTGTCCTACCACTGTTCATGTACATAATTTTATGATAGCACTTATTATATGATCTTATAATTAGCTGTTTTGTGTAATTTTTCTTAATAGACTGTAAGGTCCTTGAAGGTGGGAAACAGATTTTGCTCAAAGTGTCTGGCATGTATTAAGTGCTCAAATAAGTGAATAAGTGAATGACTAGATAAAATGAGAATCAAGGAAAAGAAGAGGAAGCAAGTATGCTAAGTGTATGAATTAACATGGACTTCTGTTGCTGAGCATCAGGTTTGATTCTGGAAGCTAAGGCAAAGGTAAACACAGAAAGTCACATGATTCTCATCATCAAAAGGAAAAGGCAAACACATTCTCAGGGAAGCAGTGTTTATGGCTGTTTATGGCTATTTATGTCTGATTAACCTTTATTTGGGGGCCTTTGTAAAATGTTATAAGTAATATGCAATAAGTAATATGTTCTAAACTGATTTTTTCAAGCATAAGTTTCGTATTAAATAAAGTACATTTCCTTATTTAATAAGGGATGGCCAGGTTGTCAAAGAGCTACAACCAGAATTTCCCAGTGCCATTGACAAAAGATCCCTAAATTTAAGAAATGTGACATTACCGTGAAAATGCTTTTTGCTTCGTTGTTGATGAGTTAGTATGCCACCAAAGAAAATACCATTCTAATCACCAATTCATGTAATTCACAGCAGCATTTAAAAAAATAGTATGTCAAGTGCCTTCTTTTTCAGCATATTTATTTTTTAAATTTCTATTTTAAACGACAAATAATAGTTGTATATATTTATGGGGTACAGTGTGATGCTTTGATGTATATATATATACACATTGAGAAATGATTATATCAAGCAAATTGATATGTCAATCACCTCATATAATTATTTTTTGTGGAGAGAACATTTAAAATTTATTCTTCTGTCAATTTTGAACTGTACAACACATTAGCTATGGTCACCTTGCTGTGCAGTGGATATTGGAAACTTACTTCTCTTGTCTAATGGAAACTTTGTAACCTTTGGTCAACCTCTTTCCATTCCTTTCCCCTTCTTCCACCTCCGGTAATCACCGTTCTAACATTTATTTCTATGAGTTTGACTTTTTTGGATTCCATATATAAGTGAAATCATGTGGTATGTTTTTCTGTGCCTGGTATATTTTAGCATAACGTCCTCCAGATTCATTCAAGTTGTTGCAAATGACAGAATTTGCTTCTTTTCAAAGACTGAATAATAGTTCATCATATATATGTATAAAAACATGTTCATAATCTTTTCTTGCATTGATTGACACAGGTTTGTTCCATATCTTGACTATTGTGAATAACAGCATATTTGTTTTGAGACATGAGGTTCAGTAAATAGAAGATACATCTTGGAAGCAAGCATCCTTAGGCTCAGTTCCTAGCTCTGCCATGTATTTGCTATGCAATCATGGAAAAATTATAGTATCTCTGAGCTTCAGTCCCTTGTCCGTAAAAGTTCTTTAGGCAGTGTATACAGCAGTATATGTCAAACACCTAGCGATTTCATATAGTAGCCACTCAATCAATGATGGGATTAGCAAAGGCAAAAATGCAATTCTTCCCTGGTTCCCTTTCATTAAGGTATTTGAAACCATTCTCTGTGGTTTAAGAGTAGTAAGTGAGGAGTGAACACCTTTCAGGTTGTTTCCCTGGGGCAGGTTGCCTTTGACTGTTGCTTTGCTGATTATGGCCAAAACAATCAGTGTCTTAGTACTCAGCCTGGAGATGAGCCCATATGTTGCCAACAGGGGAACTGAACATTTTATCTATCTGAAGCCCTCTTGCTTTGAGTAGTACCATTTTTTTCTTGACGTCTAATCCTGCTGAAGCAGGTAGTAGAATTTTCTTATATTTATGCTTTCTATTGTATTTTTTTTCTTTTTAGTAGAGACAGGGTTTAATCAGGTTGACCAGGCTGGTTTCGAACTCCTGACTTCAAGTGATCCGCCCACCCCGGCCTCCCAAAGTGCTGGAATTACAGGTGTGAGCCACTGTGCCTGGCCTATGCTTTCTCTTTTTAATCTTCACAGCCTGCATCCTGGTCACTTACCTCAACTCACTTTGTTTCAGTTCATTCTAAAGAAATGACCAGGACGATCTTACTCAAGCTCTGAGTTCAAGATTTAGTTACCACTTTCAAGAATTTAAGATATAAGACATACTAATGTTGTCAGATTGTGGATTCATCCATAAGGATATTTTGCTTCTGCACCAAAGAATATTTTTTGAGGAGTCTCTAAAGGTTTTGAAAATACCTATTACCTTTAGTAACTTCCTAGTAACCTATTAACTACATATCTAGAATTTCTTTCTTTCCTCAGGGTTGGCTCCTTGAGACAGACAGTGACATACTGTAGGGTAGAAAGAGCACCAAATGACAAAAGGATATAGATTTCCATCCCCAGTTTTATCTCAAGCTTTCTGCAGATAATGGGAAGCAGTCACCCAAGGCATATAAGCTAGAGGTGCTTGAAATAGAGGTGATAATTAGGGTCATGTGTTTATTTCAATAAAGAAGAAGTGAAGAGAAAAATGCTCTGATCTGATGACTTCTGATTTCCTCACAAAATAGAGCTTCAGAAAGAAAAAGCAAGGAGATATGTGACACACATAGAAAAGAAATGATAAAAGTCTGCCTACAAGGAAGGCTAGTAGTAACTATAATAATAGGCACGATTCACTTAGAACCTTCTATTCCTGATTTTCATTCCCTTTTAAAATCCTAATTTGTGCTAACCAGAAAAAGACTATTTGGCATCTATTTAGGTGCTGAAATTCTGTAGCTTCTCATTTATTTTCTGTAAATTTAAACTATTCAGTTCTTCATCAGTTACAAATATTTATTAATTGACTAGTGCAAGAAAGGAAATGAGCCAGGTTTTGTAGTACAAATAAAGTAGGATACTTTATTTGTATCCTATACAAATAAGTGGGCGTTTGTAGGAATTTTTTTTTTTTTTTTGGTGCTCAGTATTCAAGCTCCTTTTTATTTGTGGACATGCCCCAATGTGTGGTTCTGGTGAAATGGAAGCAGAATGGGACAGATGTCCCTTTTGTCTTACTCTTCTTGTATCTAGGGTAGGAATGTATGATTTAAGCTGAGGTCATTTCTCCCCTTGGTACTTTTATCCTGAAAACAGTGACCAAAAGACACAAAGGTCATTTAGAAATTATTATATGGTGGCAAAGAGAGTCAAGCAGCAGTGATGTCCCCTGGGACAGGTATGATGTGACCAGCAGCAGTATCTTAGCCAGATTGTTCCTATGGCTTGACTTTGACTATGATTCTTGTTTTGGTGTCATCTTACCTGCTTTCTGAATCTGCTTCTCCAGCTTCCCTTTAATATTTTGCCTCAGTTAGCTAGAGCAGATTTCTATTATTTGTCAGCCAAGAAGTCTCACTGATGAAACACAAACACAGCTCCTTTCTCCATATGTGCCTCTGGGATTCAGTCTATTTCCATCTTGTGACTTCACCATTTCAGCCTGGCTTCCAGGGTTGCTGCAGCAGAGAAAGTGAGAGAGTGAGAACTCATACTCTCAAACAGTTTGGCCCAGAAGCACACAAAGCACTTTTTCTCATGACTGTTACCCAGAATCAGTCACGTGACCTCACCTGACTGCAAGGAGTCAGGAACTAGACCCCTGTGTGTCTAGGAGGAAGAGGATGTTCACATATGGATAGACATTAGTAATCTGTGTCATAGAGAGTATAGATAAAGTGGTAAGAGTTCACTAAAAGCAGAAAGTGATGGAGGTGTTTAGAAGGTCAGAGAAAGTGTATCAGAAACAGCTTGAGTGCTTCCTCAGGTTACTCTGCACCAACATCTCCTGAACCATTAGTCTTAGCCACAGAGTCCAAGTGATTCCAGCACATGCTGCTACCCAATTGCTGGGTGGGCTGGGCTGTGTAGCTTCTTCTGCCACTTTTTGATTTGAGTGAAATGCTGCACAGTGATGTGTAGAATCTAAGTGGATACTAAAGGGGCTGCATGCAACTACCTGGAAGGGCTGGGAAACAAACTGCCTGTGGTTCAAACTTGACTAATGGAAAACAGGAATCAGGATGGAACTAGGCACATACGTTCCCTTTTTCTTCCTTGTCTTTGAGACATAGTTTCTCTGTAAGGTCAGTCAGTAGACCTGTTGTGTCTCTTCATGGCTCATTGTAAATCAGTGGCCAGCATGGAAATAATACTTCCCCTTTTAAGTTTTCCCATCTTTTCCTGTTTTATTTTCTTTCTCCCTCACTCTTGTTGACCTAGGATTGTGTTCCCAAATAAGACATCAACACTTTATACCTGCCTCAGGCTCTCTTTTTTAGGAAACCCAGACTAACAGGAGGCTTCATGCAAAATAAATTGATATTATACACGTTTACTTGAGCTTTAAAAATACTAATTATATGCAAGATTTACATTAAGAAAACTTGAAGAATAGAAGTTTAGTGTATTATAAATTAAGAGATAATGGTGTACTTTCAGAAAGCATTCCTTTCTGTATTTACCAATCTTTCACTGTCAAGTCAGGAGAGGATGAAGAATTTTAGGAACATTGAGATCATAATAAAAGCTTACAATTTTCAAGTTCTCTGAAACTAAACTACATTGTCGCGAAGTTAAATCTAGTCACACGAGGGTAGACGGTAGCACAGAACAGTGTGGCAATCAAAACAACAAATAGAATTTGTAATGCAGAGTATTTAATATTCAGAAATAAAGCAAATAACCTAAGATACAAATAGGTACAGGAAGGCGGGTGGAATAGAATCAAATCAGCCAACTTCAAAACAGTTGAATTGTTTGAGGACAAACTTAAGTTTTACTGAGCTATACATGTTTCATAAACGTTCATATTATTCTATGAGGTTCTGAATGGGATGCACCTAGAAAAAAACTTCTACTGGAAACATTTCAACCTGATTCAGAATCCGGAAAGATATTAAGAGAATATCATACTGTAAGTATTTACTATCTAAAAGCTCTAATCAAGGAGGTTAGAAATTATTATTCTATGCCTGAATTATTCTATGCCTGAATTATTCTATGCCTGAATTATTCTATGCCTGAATCTCTCCCACAATATCCTCACTTCTGGTCCTTCCGCCTTTGCTTGCAGAAGGCTAATCATGGGGAATTTGTTTTCTCAATTGAAAATTGATTCCTGGGGTCATCGGGTGAGTGTGTGCATGTCTTAAAAGTAAACTTTGCCAACCTTTAACTTGAACTGATCCTAGGTCCTTAAACCAAACAAAAATGGTCTAATTGCTCTTCCATATGACAGTACTTAAAATACTTGAAGACAGTTTTCATATTTTCTCCGGGTCTCCTGTGCTCCAGGCTAATTATCTACCACTTCATCAATCACCCCTCCCATGATTTTGTGTTTTTGTTTTGGCATGACCCATGTTGAGTTTCTAAGTGAAGGAGAGTCAGTCACTTTCTCTGATTGAGACATTATATTCTTCAAAAATGTAATGCCCAGAACTGAACACAGAATTTTAGGTATTGTGAGACCGGTGTAGAATAGATAGGATTTTCAGTTCCTTTATTAAAGATTCCATATTCCATTAGTGCAATCTAAAATTACACTACTTTTCTTAGTGGCCACTGTTGACTGCAGTAAAACATAGCCAGCTGCTAAACCATTAATTTATTTCCCTTCTGTTGCTTCCCAGCCATGTGTCTTCCATTTTGTCCTTGTATTAATTTGTTTTGAACCCCAATTTAGTGCTTTATTTGAATTGTTATTAAAGTTCATTTTATTTGATTCAGGCCATCATTAATGCCTGTGGAGATTATTTTTTGATTCAGAATCTGCCCACTAAGGTAGTTACTATCTTCTTAGATTTTGAACACAGGCTTTCAGTGATAAGCAAATTGGCAAGACAGAACCAAAGATGACATTGTGGCATATCAGTAGATAGTGCAGGTTGACCTCAACCTAATATTCAATTAGTACTCATTGGGTACCATCATCAGTCAGTTAAAATGTGTAGCTGTACCAAGCTCAAGAGACTTTATCAGGAGATTTGTGGTACATTTCCACTTGTTCTACCACTTTTCTCTTCTATTGCCTTACTGACACTCAAGAAAGAGAAACCAGCTCTTGGCATCCTGCTTTATTCCAGGCACAGTCAGTGAGGCCTCGGTGTTCCCAGGTGGCCTGGTATTCACAACTAGGTCTTAGTTTTTCTCTTGTTAGATATAAACAATTTCACAGAACATGCCCCAATCAAATAAGACCCACTCTGTGACCATGATGGATCAAGACAATGACTCTATAATTATGTTTGAACACAGACAAAACGTTAATGTTGTCCAAGTCTGATATGGTTTGGCTGTGTCCCCACCCAAATCTCATCTTGAATTGTAGCTCCCATAATTCCCACGTGTTGTGGGAGGGACCCAGTGGGAGATAACTGAAGCATGGGGGCAGTTTCCCTCAGACTGTTCTTGTGGTAGTGAATAATTCTCACGAGATCTGATGGTTTTATACAGGGAAACCCCTTTCACTTGACTCTCATTCTCTCTCCTGTCTGCTGCCATGTAAGATGTGACTTTCACCTTCCATTATGATTGTGAGGCCTCCCCAGCCATGTGGAACTGAGTCAATTAAACCTCTTTCCTTTATGAATTACCCAGTCTCAGGTATGTCTTTATTAGCAGAGTGAGAACAGACTAATACAGAGTCACAAGTGATTAAACCTTTCCCTCTCCTGCCTAATGTAATGGACTGTTACTTCTTTGGCAATTACAGCTTTATCTTTGCTTTACTCTGCTCTTCCTATAGATAAGATTTATTGAGATACCTAATCATAGAATTGTCCCCACTTTCTGACAGAACCCAATCTAAAATGAACTTCCACTTCCCTAGAGCCTCCCCAAAGAACTCAAGCCCAAATTTTATAATAGGTTATTTCTAACACCATCTTACTGGGTGCCTCATGGTTTCCCTATAATGAATGTTATCCCATGCGGCAATGCATAATAAACCTAACTTAATCAACTACAGTTGTGTTTTTGGCAGTCTTTGGCTGGAGGTGTTGACACCCTATCAGAAAAGAAGGAAATGGTGTCCTACACAAATGCATACACACACTCTCTCTCTTAACAGATTTATTATTTTCAGTTTGGCTCTGGGGGTTAGATAGGAGTCCACAGTCACAGAACTCTATTAGTGTTTTCTCCAGTTAGGATCCAGAGTGGCTCCTGGCTTTCCTAAAGGAGGAGTCTCCCTCTGCACAGGCACAGCTCTGTTCATGCTGATTTGAGCACTAATAGTGGAATCCAGGGCGCAGTCTATACTATCCTGGCCCTCTGTCCTCGGCAGAAGTCTTCTGCTTGTGGTGTTGTCACCAAATCCAATGACGCTTTCAGTGGCATAAGGAAACTACTTGGCTTGTGGTGACTGTGGTGTCTGGCTCTGGGAGAGCAATTCTTCTCTTGAGTTATGGGCAAGCCTGGCTCATGGGCTGAGGCCAGGGGTGGGATAGAGATAAAAGCTTTTCTCTTCTCTGCAGTACCCAAGTAGAACCAGAGTCACTGAACCAGATCTAGCATTACAAATATTGTATTCATGTAGCTTGTATTCATTTAGTTTCAGGGAACGTCAATGTTTTCTTGGCACTAGATTCTATTTGCACTTAAAGCCTGTGATTTTTTTTTTTTTTTTTTTTTTGCTACTAGTTTACATACTAACTGTTGCCTCTTACAACAGACTTTCTTTCCTTTTAATTTAATAAATATTTATTCAGCAACTATTATAGAGCTGTGAAAATACAAAGATGAATGAAATATAACTTATCTAAGGAACTGGATAATCTAGAAAAGGGGATCAGACATGTACATGAATAGCTGGGTGTTACTCTTTCAGCCAACAAATATTTATTAAGCAAATACTTGTTCAAAGGAGTTCAAGGGAGAATAATCTATTTATTGAGCATCTTCTATGCATTAAAACTGAAACAAGAACTTTTCCCTGGATAGCTCCCTTAATTCTCAGGACAACGCTTTGAGACTGAGTGTCCTGGTGCTAGTTACGTGTAAAAGCCCGGATTCAAACTCAGACATGGTGACTTTGGATCTGTGGCCTTAAAAAACACTTATCATTTGTGTTTTGTTATTCTTTGGGTTCACAGTTGTTTGGGATATTGTTGATCTCTTAGAACCTCTGCTTTGGGGAAGCTCAGAAAAGTTGTAACACAAGTGGATGTTTTAGAAGGTGGTAGAATGATTTTCCTGTAGTTACTTCACCTAGGAGCACATGTGAACACATAGGCACCAGAGCAGACCCTGGCGTCTGCCGCTATGACTGTACTCTCGTTGTTCTATGTAGTCTGTACAGTCTTGGGAGGTTATTTTTAATGCAACATGCCAGAGTGGCATGTTGAAAGAGCCATAGTAACCAGCTAACAGTAACAGCAGGGCCTGCCAAGTAAAAGTTCTGTAAATCAGTCATAAACGCAGTTACAAAATCGGGGCCAGTGTTGTGTGCATGAGGGAGTGTCTCTGGAGAAGGCACAATTCATGCACAGTTTCATGGGATCTCCATGACATTCCATGGGAGTAGAGAGCTCTGTGGCCACACACACACACACACACACACACACACAAAAAAAAAAAAAAAGTGAAAGAAGCTTTCTAATGGGAAACTTGCTCCATGCCATCAGGTAACTCAGAAAAGCTAAGGAAAAGATGCTCAGAGTAATGAATGCTTTAGATACCAAGTGTCCTCTTGTCTCGTGTTTTTAGTACTTTTGGAATCATTCCTTTTCTACTAACCCCAGCCCACGTTCAGACCTTAATGACTTGGTATACTGCAAAACCTCATTGCTTTGATGTATCCTCCCTCAAATCTACCAAATGCAAAACAGTAATAATCATCCCAAGCAGAATTTTGAATATCTTACTTATCTTTTTTTTTTTTTGAGACAGAGTCTTGCTCTGTTGCCCAGGCTGGAGTGCAATGGTGTGATTTTGGCTCACTGCAACCTCTGCCTCCTGGGTTCAAGCAATTCTCTTGCCTCAGCCTCCTGAGTAGTTGGGACTATAGGCACCCACCATCACACCAGGCTAATTTTTGTATTTTTATTAGAGACGAGGTTTCACCATATTGGACAGGCTGGTCTCGAACTCCTGACCTTGTGATCCACCCACCTCGGCCTCCCAAAGTGCTAGGATTACAGGTGTGAGCCACCACACCTGGCTACTTATCTTTCGAGTGAGAATTTTACAAGGTGCTCCCAAGCACTACCAACCCCCACGAAAAATTCATAATTTGAAACACTAGAGGCTTTCTCCTATGATAGACTTACAGAAAACTCTTTGAGGGAGCAAGATGCTTTACTTGGGATTTGCAAATGTTGAGGCTTTGGGATAAGGACTTTCTTGTCAGGCAATAGGGACATCACCAATGAGTACTAACAAATAATGTGTTGCATTTGAAAAGTTGGAGAAATTACCCTCACTGATTTGGCTCCCTGCTGTTACAGAATATCTGGGCATAGGGAGCAGGTCATTCATGACTGACAGCATATTGTACAAGTATAAAATACACCACAGGCAGGGAATTAGAGCATTGACAAACTTAATGCTCAATAAAAGAGTTAATCTGTGCTTACTGGAGTGGACTGTGTTGCCCCTTCCCTTTGATGCCCCTTCAGACTTTACAAATAGCTGGCTCTCTCCTTGCTTACCTATTTGTTTAGAAATCACTATCCTCTTTGTAGAGGAGTGTTAGGTAGGGGAAGAAAAGGATCAGATAAACCCAAAGGGAAAACTTGGAGCAGTGCCACCACCCAAAGAGCAATTTTCATTTAGATAAAACCCCTCTGCCTATATAACCTCAGTTATGACCTGGGAAGATATGATTTAGCTTACAACTTTACAGAAACATTGGTACTGGTAAAATGAGGTGTGGCTGTGTAACCCAAAGGACTAGAGATAAGTTTAAGTGAAAGCTCTTTCCAATATGCTTGATGAGGACGCCTACCTTTGGCTGGGAATTCCCCACTTCGGGTGTTCTCCCACAATGAGATTCTTATGGAACAAAAGGGAGTTATGAGGCTGATTTTTCTCTGTTGACTATGAATGTTTTTATATTTCAGGAATTTTAATAGTTTACACACCTTTGTTTCTTTTTATTGTAGTGATATGTACATAATGCAAAACTAACCATTTTAGCCATCTTTAAGTGTTGCAACTCAGTGGCATTAAATGTATTCACAGTGTTAAACAACCATCAGCACTAGCCATTTCCAGAACTTTTTCATCATGCCAAATAGAAACTCTGTACCCCTTAAATAATGATTGCCCATTTCTCCTTTCCACAGCCCTTGGTGGCCTCTATTTTACTTTGTCTCTATGAATTTGCCTATTCTAGGTATCCCATATCAGTGGAATCATAGAATATTTGCCCTTTTGTGTCTGGCTTCTTTTGCTCAGCATGTCTTCAAAGTTCATCCTTACTGTAGCTTGTATCAGAATTTCATTTCCTTTTAAGGCTGAATAATATTCCATTGTATGTAATATACCCATAGTTTTTATCCATTACTGGAGTTTTGAGTCATTTCCACCTTTTGACTATCATGTCTAATGCTACTATGAACATTGGTGCACATGTATTGAGTCTCTCCTTTCCTTTCCTTTGGGTATATACCTAGAGGTGGAATTGCTAGGCCATTTGATAATTCTATGTTTAACTTTTTGAGAAACTTTGGAGACTTGTAAAGAGAGTATAAATCAAAAAGGCAGACTCATTTCAGAGTCTGAGCTGAAATCCAAATGAGGAGTATTAATAGGATTTAGTTAAAAAAAAAGTGACTGTTGACCCTGATGTGAATAGTTTGACTGGAGCAGTGGAGACAGAAACCAGGCATATTTAAGGTGGGGGAAATCTTGAGCATGCTGAAGTGTTGTGGGAGATATGAAAGGAAGGGGACAGTCAGCAGAGTGAGGTCTCCAAGAAGGCAGGAGAAGGAGTTGCCTTGGTCTGCTTTGAGAATCGAACTCTTTATGATGAGAGGCAAGGACAGCTTCAGGTGCAACCCAGTGTAATCAATCAAAGGTATTTACTGAGTTTGGCATTGTGCGGTAAGATAAAGTGAAACACTGCTTGGATTTTACCATAAATGGCACAGTGGAAAGACTTGAACCTCGAACCAAAAATAGGGTAGAAAATGCTAACTGTCACAAGGGAAAGGTAAAAAGCAGGGGTTAGATCCTCAGCAGAGGGACAAGGTACTTTCAGCTGTGGAGGAGGACAAATAACGAGGGATGCCTTCACCGCAGTGTAAACTATTCTGGATGGGATTTGAGATTTGGATAGGCATTGACACCTGGTGAAGTGGGGGAACGGTCATGCTACCCAAACTGTATTCTACCACACACTTAGGAATTATATGAAAAATGGGAACAGTGGTCAAATTAATTTAGAAAGTGCTGTATCTAGGAAAACCATATTGTACAACATGAGACATTTTTAAAAGCTAAAAGGGACACTGCTAATTATGCTGGGATGACAGGTATACATTGGGACTGTTCTAGGCTGACTGAGATGAGTGGTTTTCTTGCTTCTATACCATATTTCACCTTTGAAGATTTAAATGAACATTAGAATTGTAAAAGGTTATGAGAAGCACTATAGTAAGGAAACCTATTTTATGCTGGTTAATTCAGCATTTTCCAAATTTATTTGACCACAGAATCCCCACCCTG
Organism: Macaca nemestrina; assembly: GCF_043159975.1. Lineage (NCBI taxonomy): Eukaryota > Metazoa > Chordata > Mammalia > Primates > Cercopithecidae > Macaca > Macaca nemestrina. Next base: position 72,519,177 of record NC_092128.1, read on the forward strand.
CTTTCTCCCCCTGAGGAATACTTATTAGCACCTAATAAATACTCCAAAGGCAGAGAGATGAAAGAGATGTGGGGATCAGGGAGGATTTGGTTTGGCACAAAGAGAGCAATGGAAGATGAGATGAGAAATGTGGGTTGAGCTGTGTCTTAGTGGCTTTTGAGGGCCAGATTTAGAACTTTTACTTGGTGAAAGCCTTTTCTCATAGCACCAAATGGTGCTATGTGCATACAACTCAAAAAGAATTTTGAAGAATCATGATTTTCAGGAGGATAAAATGGCATATTTTTCCTGGTTTTCCTAATGCTGTTCCTTCTTTAATCTCTGAGATTAGTGGAGACAAAACCCTCCAATTTTGGAGTTTTCTTCCATTTTTGAGGTATTAAGGGATGAGTTGTGAAACTCCCATCTGAAGTCATGTCTTCTTCTCTTAATCTGGTTTCATTTGTGAAGTCTAAAGGATAAAGGCATGGGAGAATGCCTAGGCTTTGAAAAGAAAAGTCATCTAGATTTCATTCGCTATTGTGACTGCTATAACTTTAAATATAGCTTTGAATGCAAAGAGTTAGCATGGTTAGAGCAGCCTAGTAATAAGTGAAGATCAATGATGATTATTATGTGATCACAGCTATGCTTTTCTTAATTAGAGGTCACATATCTGGCAACCTGGTTAACTGGACAATAGGTAAGAAACAGAAGTTATTAAAAACAAACTTCTTGAGAAGTTATGGCACACACTTTATATACACTGAAGGTCACACAATTCTCAGAAAAACTCGTTATTTATAAAGCCTCATTTGCACACACATTGCCAGTAAATTGAGCTAGACTTTTTGTACATGATAAATTTAATGGCAAATTAAAAGGGAAGAAAAAATTAACAGTGGTAGGTACATTTAAGTGAAAAGGGAAAGTGTAAACTATAAAAATTCAAAGGACTAACATGGTGTAAGGTTCTGAAGGCATTTTAGAGGGAAAAAGTTCACCAAATCTCAACTGTTCTCTATCAGGATACCATTTAGTTATACCATAGAATCATACTTATTTACAAGGCTTATCTTTGACTCACCAAAGGATATTAAAGCATGTACCATTACTCAGTTTAAGATGGCAAGAAAGGACTGGATGTGGTTCCTCACTTTGGAAGGCTGAGGTGGATGGATCACTTGAGGCCAGGGATTTGAGACCAGCCTGGTCAACATAGCAAGATCCCATCTCTACAAAAAATTTAAAAAGTGGTGGTTTGTGCCTGTAGTTCCAGCTACTAGGGAGGCTGAGGTGGGAGGATTGAGCTCAGGAGGTCAAGGCTATAGTGAGCTGTAATCATGTCACTTCACTCCAGCCTAGGCAACAGAGTGAGACTCTGTCTCAAAAAAAAAGCAGGTCAGGCATGGTGGCTCACGCTTGTAATCCCAGCACTTTGGGAGGTCAGGCGGGCGGATCACAAGGTCAGGAGTTAGAGACCAGCCTGGTCAACATGGTGAAACCCCGTCTCTATTAAAAATACAAAAAAATTAGCTGGGTGTGGTGGCATGCGCCTATAGTCCCAGCTGTAGCTACTTGGGAGGCTGAGGCAGGAGCATTGCTTGAACCTGGGAGGCAGAAGCTGCAGTAAGCTGAGATTGCACTACTGACTCCAATCTGGCCGACAGAGCGAGACTCCGTCTCAAAAAAAAAAAAAAAAAAAAAAAAAAAAAAAAAAAAGGCAAGAAGGCATATATGACATTTTGGAAAGAGTTCAATCCAAAATGCTTGTGATTTTAAGTTTGGTCTCTTGAAACTTCTGTTATCTGGGGCAGTCAATATATAAATCTGATATTCTATCCAGGTGTCTTTTCCTTTAGAAAGAAGTTCATTGTCAACTTTTTCCAACTGTATTTCAACATCAATTATTAATCTTTTAGGTTAAAAGAGGATCAACATGGCAACAAAGTGTTTTGGAAATAGCCTCTTGTGATTTGAAGATTAAATAAATCATTACATGAAATTACTGTATAATCAAATGTTTATGGCTGTTTGAAGTCGGCCACTCTGAAGAGACATCGGCTGAATTATGTCATAAAATATGGCAGCTAAACTCTTATCTTATCACCTTAAAAGCAACTCGTGGTTCTTATATGGTGATGTTGGCTGTTCAGGGTAGTGAGCAACAATCCTGTGTGTCAAGAAGCAGCTGTGGCATTGTATCAGCTGCCTTCCAAGAAGAGAGGGCCAACAGTGCAGTCCACAGAGAGCTATTTTTTCCTTAATATTTGATTTTGGAGTATTTTTGCCCACTTTAAAGGTACTTGGCAATCTTTGCCTCCTCCAAAAGTGGGGAAAAAATCAAACAAAGCTCCCTTTAAGCTAAACACAAATAGAATTTGGAAATTGTAGTGGGGGAGGAAAACTACTCATGCTCAGTTTGCCACTGTTAGGAATAACAAAGCACTGTTCATAACATATGGCCATCATCCTTATTTCTTGGAAAACAATAGCATTTCTACTTCTTATTCCAAATTGAGCTAGGCAGTTGAAGAGTAAATCATAATTAGAAGAGTACATTTCCTCTCTGATAATATGAACATGCTAAGATTTATCAGTCTCTTATTATATAACTTAATGTCGTTTGCTTCTACCCATTTTTTCTTCATCAGAAATATAGGTAGGTTTCTAAAAAAAAAAAAAAAAATCTGTCTCTAATGTATTAGGAAACCCCGAAATTTTTAAACAACTAGCTATAAAAGGCTATGTTGAAAGTATGTAGGACACGCTCCTGAATAGTAGTTTGGAAGAAACAAACAAGCACACAAACCAACCTATTGTATGGCTCAGGGGCATTATGGCTCCCATTCCATGAGAGAGGTTGGGAGGGACACAAAATTCATCCAATCCATACAGTTTGACTTTTATTTATTTTTTTTAAAGTCGTAGACTTTTAGGACTTGAGAGAATCCCAGTGCGTGATCCTGGAACAGCAGCATTGGCATCACCTGGGAGCCTGAATGAACTGCAAATTCATGATCTCACCACCCCAGGACGCCTGAATCAGAATTGCTCAGGGTGGAACACAGGAATCTGTGTCATAGAAACTCTCCCACATGATTCTGGGGTGTACCAAAGTTTGAGATCCATCTGTTCATTGACTTTCCCTTCTGATATCACTGTGTATGGAAAATGTTTATTATCTTCTAAGGCAACCCATTCCATATTTGGATAGCTTTGATTTTTCAGAGATAAATCTGATATTGAGTTGATAACTGTGTCTCTGAATTTCTCTTCTGTTGCCCCAATTCTACACAAACAAGCCCAGTTCCTTTTCCTCTGTAGGGTTGTGAGACAGCCCTGAAGGATGGGTAAGAGCAGACAGGTTCTGGGTTTGAATGCTAGCTCTGTCATTAAAGCCTGTATGATTTTTGTACAAGTTATATGACTTTGTTTCCTCATCCATAAAGGTAGGATACTATCAGTACTTTTCTGTAGTGTTGTGGTGAGGATTAATTGAGATAATGCATGTACTTAGCACGTGGTGATGACTATTATTCTGGAGGATGACTCTCTACACATTTTGACAGTTATCATATTCCCCTCTGAGTTTGTTTCTATCCAAGGTAGATATGTCCCCAGTTCTCTCCACCATCAATATTATGGTATGCTTTTGGATCCTCTCCAAATGCCCTTCAGTTTCTATATTGATGTCCCTACCAAAATGTGGCTGCCAAAATGGAAGGAGTTCCATATTCTAGATTTGCATAGTTGAACTAGTATGGCCTTTTGATTTTAAATAGCTATTCTTCTGTCAATGTAGCCAAACATAGCTATTTTGACTATTATGAGTCCTGTAGACTCACACTAACCCTGCTTTCAACAAAAACACTGAAGTATTTTAAAAGAAGTATTACTTTTTTAGCTTGGTGTGGTGACACACCTGTAGTCCCAGCTACTCAGGAGCCTGAGGTGGGAGACTTGCTTGAGTCCAGGAATTTGAGACCTGCCTGGGCAATATGGTGAGACCATATCTCTAAAATAAATACATATATATACACACACATATATATACATACACACACACATATACACATACACACACCCACCCACACACCCACACACACACATATATATATAGAGAGATGGAGTTGTACCCTATTGCCCAGAGTGGAGTGCAGTGGCATGATCTCTGCTCACTGCAACCTCTGCCTCCCGGGTTCAAGTGATTCTCCTGCCTTAGCCTCCCAAGTAGCTGGGATTACAGGTGCGCACCACCGTGCGTGGCTAATTTTTGTATTTTTGTAGAGACGGGGTTTCACCATGTTGGCCACACTGGTCTTGAACTCCTGTCCTCAAGTGATCCACCCACCTCGGCCTCCCAAAGTGCTGGGATTACAGGTGTGAGTCATGGCTCCCAGCCAATAAATATTATTTTAATTACACAAACGATATGCGTTCAGTAAGTAAAAAGAGAAACAATGCCACCAATAATCACTACACAGAGATAATTGCAGTTAAAAATTTAGAATATACTTTTCCAGACTGTAAAAAAAAGATATTCGGTAGTGATGTTTTGGAAAGCCAACGGCATGGACTTTGGAGCCTAAGAGAACTGTACTCAAATACTGGCTAGTTGTGTAACACTTGAAAAATTGTATAATCTCTCCTAATCTCATTCCTCACTGGTTAAATGGGAATAATTAAATCTATCTTTTTAGCTGATGTGAGACCTAAATGAGGTACTATTTGTGAACCACAAAACAAGATTTCAGTAAGTGGTACTCTTATCATCATCATAATTACATAAATTACATGGATATTTTACCAAAAAAAGAATTATACCTTCTGATTTGGTATCAGCTCTTTTTCCATAAAAAGCTTTCTATTTTAATAAATTTATTCTTTTTATTTCAAAATTATGATAGACTTACAAAAATTTGAAAAATTATTCCAAAGAAGTCCTGTGCACCCTTCAGTTAGCCTTCCCTGCAACGGCAACTTTTTACATAAGTATAGTACATTATCAAAACCAGAAAATTGACATTAGTATGGTACCATTAACTATAGATTTTGTTTGTATAATCCTTTCTTATTGGGGATGTTTTATATGCATATTCATGAGTATGTGTGTATGTTTTTCCATTATTAACAGTGTTATGATTAACCCTCTGGTAGCTAAATATTATATGCATCTTTAGTTAATGAAGAAAATTCCTATAAGTGTAATTATTAGGATGAAAGCTCTGCATGGTTTTTTGATTTCCAATACATGTGGCCAAATTGTTCCTGAAGGGCTCACCAATTCACACTTTCACATGGTGTATGTGAGAAAGTCTATTTCTTCACACCGTTTTCAGCATTGAGAATTACAATTCTTTGTAGCTTATCAATTTGGTAGGTTGAGGGATTACTGTTTTAATTCCTTTGATTAATAATTCATATAGTTTTATTTCTTTCTTCTGTATATGGTTATCAGTTCAAGCTAGTTCAAGCCTGAGTCTTTAACGTACACACACACACACACATGCAGCCCCACACATGGGCACACACTCACACATATTGTTCCATGCCTCTCCCATCCTGTACTTGTACATAGTTTTTTTTAATATGGGCTAGAGTGCAGAAGCTTACATTTTCCTCATTGTAACCATTTTGTTAATTTCAGCCAAATGTTTCAGCTTTTTGGATCCTGATTCTCTCATCCTGTGTTTGCAGTCCTCTCTGGTTTGTTTTTAACTGCAAATCTGATAAATATGCAAAAAATATCTTTTTATTCTCATCTTTCAAAACAGGGTTAGCAAGACAGGGCTCTGTCCAGAGGCTGTGGCACTCCCTCTGAAACTGGCCCTTGTATTGACATTAACCAGTTAATTAGATGGGTTTACAGAATTACTTCCTGGCAGGCAGAGCTATTATCCCCACTGTGGATGTTGTTGGAACCCCAAGTATTCAAATGCTGTCTCAGCCTTAGTGTGTTGATCACTGCAGCTGTGTGTTGAGGTCCTCTGATGCAACAGGACCACAAAGTTTTGATTTCCCTGTTGGCTGTAGACTTCTGAGAGGTTGGTGATATCTCATTTGTCCTTTTATGTCTCTCCTCATCCCTCCCCCAGTTTATTTCCATCACAGTCATTCAATGAAAGTATATAAAATTGAATATAAATTTTCCTGGTTCTTAAGCACTTAGGGACAAATGATTCACCTCTTCTCCTTTCCCCAGTTAGGCCTTTCAATCCTATATCCAAGTAGCAATATATGCACAATAAAACCTCAATTAACTAGATTCCAGTTACTCAGAAATCTAAATTAATTAGATAATATTATGCACTGCATTGTTGAAAATGGAGAGATTGCACAAAAATGCTTATACCTTATAGTTTTAAGAATACTTATTTGTTTTCTGGATTTGTGGAGCTACAGTAAGAACTTATGAAGATGAACTTGAAGCACTGAGAGTTTCTAGGTCATAACAATTAAATTATCTTCTTTAATGAGAAAAGCAGACCAACACACTTAGAAAATATTTTCAAGGAGCAATGAAGCTTAAAAATAAATTTCTGGTTATTCAAAAACACGTAAGTCTCAAACATTCTAGTTAATTGAGATTTATTATGCCCTCTTTTCACTGAAGTCTAGCTGCTTTGTGGTTTTAGACTATGAACATTTTATCATTAGTTATTTGCCCAAGCCTAAAATCTGCATTTCTTGCCTAAACACTCTACAAATCTATCTCACGGAATCCTCACAACAAAAAAATGTACATAACCTTTTCAGAAGAAAATAATTGACATGGGCTTCTAATGCTGAGGTCAATTATTTTAAATACCATGCTTCTATAGTATGTATAGTGATAAAACTGGATTCAGACTCATGATACTTATAGCTCCTATTAAGATAACAAAACAAGGGCAAATTTAGGAATCTAATACAAATGACAAAACAATGTAATCCAGATGAACCACATATGATTGATGTGATGGATAGTTTTGTTTGAGCTTTGGTCTCAATATAAGAAAAAAAGGCTTATGTTGACTTGATTCTTTTGATTTTGAGCACTATGAGCTTTGTTTGAATAATCGTCATGATCAGTATCATTAATTTTTCTCTTAACCAATTATCTAGTTTTTAACATTGGCCCTTTGTTTTGATGGAGCAGTCATTTGAATAATGTACCCCCAAAACAATAATAAAAAGTGGTTAAAAGTTGCTTTATAACAAACGTCACAACAGGTATACTATCACCCATACTGTTAACGAGCTGGGACAATTTGGTCTGTACAAGCTAGGACCTACAATACATTCACTCCCAGGGCTCCCAGTATGTGGTGGTCTGATGACTGTCGTGGGTAATTTGAGTCTAGTTTCCTTTTATTGACTTGAACTCTGTAGTGGCTGGTTTTTCCCATCACTTTTTTCTATGTAAATGACTCTCAACCTCATATGTCTGCAGCTTGCCCCAAGGCCTTTTGGCTTTTCCTGTGGTAAGGAGATTGTAAACACAATAAAGCATGGGCACTAGTGTTATCTGTTGGTGGTCATCAAGATAATCCCAACAAACATCTATACTACTTTTTTCAAGCTTTGTTGAAGTGAAAATTCCAAAATAAAACATGCTAAGGTAACTTCACAGGGGTTGACATTTTGAGAAACACTGTAAACAGCTTTATTAGGATATAGTTCACATACCCTACAATTCACCCATTTAAAGTGTACAGTTCAGGCCGGGCATGGTGGCTCACGCCTGTAATCCCAGCACTTTGGGAGGCTGAGGCGGGCAGATTACAAGGTCAAGAGATCGAGACCATCCTGGCCAACATGGTGAAACTCTGCCTGTACTAAAAGTACACAAATTAGCTGGGCATGGTGGCGTGTGCCTGTAATCCCAGCTACTTGGGAGGCTGAAGCAGGGGAATCGCTTGAACCTGGGAGGTGGAGGTTGCAATGAGCAGAGATTGCACCACTGCACTCCAGCCTGGTGAAAGAGTGAGACTCTGTCTCAAAAAAAAAAAACAAAAAACAAAAAAACAAAAAACTGTACAGTTCAATGGTTTTATTAGGTTGGTGCAAAAGTAATTGCAGTTTTGCTATTACAATTTCAATGGTAATCACTTTTGCACCAACCTAATAGTATATTCAGAGTTGTGCAACCACCACCAGTTGATTTTTAAAACATTTTAATCACTTCAAAAAGAAGCCCTGTTCCTCTTACCTATCACCCCCTCTATTCCTTTATCCTTCATCACCCCCCTTCCCCAGTCTTTTTTTGTTTTCTGTCTCCCAGGCTGAAGTGCAGTGGTGTGATCATAGCTCACTACAGTCTCTAATTCCTGGGTTTAAGGCATCTTCTTGCCTCAGCCTCCCAAGTAACTGGGACTACAAGTGTGTGATACCATGCCTGGCTCCTCTCCCTTAGTATTAAACCATCACTAATTTACTTTCTGCCTCTTTAGAATTCTGTTTTGGCCTTTCATATGAACGGAACCATATAGCATATGGTCTTTTGTGACTAGCTTATTTCACTTAGCACAATGTCTTCAAGATTCATCCATCCTGTAGCATGTATTAGTATTTAATTTCTTTTTATGACTAAATCTTCCATCGTATAGACATACCACCTTTTGTTCATTTGTCAGTTGATGGATGTTGAGATTGTTTCCACCTTTTGACTATGATAAAACATTCATGTAAAAGTTTGTGTTAATGTATGTTTTCATTTCTCTCAAGTATATATCTCGGAGTGAAATTGCTGGATCAAATAATAACTCTATGTTTAATTCTTTGAGGAAGAACAAGACTGTTTTTCAAAGTACTGCACCATTTTACATTACCACCAGCAGTGTATGACAGTTCCAGTTTCTCTACATCCTCGTCAACACTTGTTACTATCTGATTTTTTTTTCAAGTCACCCTAGTGGGTGTGAAGGGGAATTCCATTGCGATTCTAACTCTCCTAACCTGTGCTCAGTGCTAATTTTGTTTGCATGTGTTAGTTTCATCATTTGTTGCTCTTTTTAAAAATGGACATAATTTCTTTGTTTTTTTATTTGAACACTCTAAACTTATTTGAAAATCATCAGACTATTTTTGATAAATTTTCATCTGTAGCAAATATTTGCTTAGTCTGTCTTAGCATTGCAGTTTCTCAAACACTTTGGAATTTCAGTGTATAGGCTGATGTTCAGTTAGATGTATTTTATTAAGACCCTCCCCGTTATGGGTCAATATTCAACATTCTTAAAAGAATTTTCAACCCAGAATTTCATATCCAGTCAAACTAAGTTTCATAAGTGAAGGAGAAATAAAATCCTTTACAGATAAGCAAATGCTGAGAGATTTGGTCACCACCAGGGCCTGCCTTACAAGAGCTCCTGAAGGAAGCACTAAACATGGAAAGGAACAATTGGTACCAGCCACTGCAAAAACATGCCAAATTGTAAAGACCATCGATGCTAAGAAGAAACTGCATCAACTAACGAGCAAAATAACCAGCTAACATCATAATGAAAGGATCAAATTCACATATAACAATATTAACCTTAAGTGTAAATGGGATAAATGCTCCAATTGAAAGACACAGAATGGCAAATTGGATAAAGAGTTAAGACCCATCAGTTTGCTGTTTCTGGGAGACCCATCTCACATGCAGAGACACACATGGGCTCAAAATAAAGGGATGGAGGAAGATCTACCAAGCAAATGGAAAACAAAAAAAGTCAGGGGTTGCAATCCTAGTCTCTGATAAAACAGACTTTAAACCAACAAAGATCAGAAGACACAAAGAAGGCCATTACATGATGGTAAAGGGATCAATTCAAGAAGAAGAGCTAACTATCCTAACTATTTATGCACCCAAGACAGGAGCACCCAGATTCATAAAGCAAGCCCTTAGAGACCTACAAAAAGACTTAGACTCCCATACAATAATAATGGGAGACTTTAACACCCCACTGTCAACATTAGACAGATCAACAAGACAGAAAGTTAACAAGGATATCCAGGACTTGAACTCAGCTCTGCACCAAGTGGACCTAATAGACATCTACAGAACTCTTCACCCCAAATCAACAAAATATACATTTATCTCAGCACCACATTGCACTTATTCCAAAATTGACCACATAGTTGGAAGTAAAGCACTCCTTAGCAAATGTAAAAGAACAGAAATTATAACAAACTGTCTCTCAGACCACAGTGCAATCAAACTAGAACTCAGGATTAAGAAACTCACTCAAAACCGCTCAACTACATGGAAACTGAACAACCCGCTCCTGAATGACTACTGGGTACATTACGAAATGAAGGTAGAAATAAAGATGTTCTTTGAAACCAATGAGAACAAAGATACAACATACTAGAATCTCTAGGACACATTTAAAGAAGTGGTAGGGGGAAATTTGTAGCAATAAATGCCCACAAGAGAAAGCTGGAAAGATCTAAAATTGATGCCCTAACATCACAATTAAAAGAACTAGAGAAGCAAGCGTAAACACACTCAAAAGCTAGCAGAAGGCAAGAAATAACTAAGATCAGAGCAGAACTGAAGGAGATAGAGACACAAATAATCCTTCAAAACATCGATTCCAGGAGCTGTTTTTTTTTGAAAAAATCAACAATAGACCGCTAGCAAGACTAATAAAGAAAGAGAAGAATCAAATAGATGCAATAAAAAATGATAAAGGGGATATCACCACCAATCCCACAGAAATACAAACTACCATCAGAGAATACTGTAAACACCTTTACGCAAATAAACTAGAAAATCTGGAGGAAATGGACAAATTCCTGGACACAGACACCCTCCCAAGACTAAACCAGGAAGAAGTTGAATCCCTGAATGGGCCAATAACAGGCTCTGAAATTGAGGCAATAATTAAGAGCCTACTAACCGAAAAAAGTCCAGGACCAGACGGATTCACAGCCAAATTCTACCAGAAGTACAAATAGGAACTGGTTCCATTCCTTCTGAAACTATTCCAATCAATAGAAAAAGAGGGAATCCTCCCTAACTCATTTTTATGAAGCCAGCATCATCCTGATACCAAAGCCTAGCAGAGATACAATAAAAAAAGAGAATTTTAGACCTATATCCCTGATGAACATTGATGCAAAAATCCTCAGTAAAATACTGGCAAACTGAATCCAGCAGCACATCAAAAAGCTTATCCACCACAATCACGTCGGCTTCATCCCTGGGATGCAAGGCTGGTTCAACATATGCAAATAAATAAACATAATCCATCATATAAACAGAACTAAAGACAAAAACCACAAGATTCTCTCAATAGATGCAGAAAAGGCCTTTGACAAAATTCAACAGCCCTTCATGCTAAAAACTCTCAATAAACTAGGAATAAACTAGGAATTGATGGGATGTATCTCAAAATAATAATAGCTATTTATGACAAACCCACAACCAATATCATACTGAATGGGCAAAAACTGGAAGCATTCCCTTTGAAAACTGGCACAAGACAGGGATGCCCCCTCTCACCACTCCTATTCAACATAGTATTGGAAGTTCTGGTCAGGGCCATCAGACAGGAGAAAGAAAGGGTATTCAAATAAGAAAAGAGGAAGTCAAATTGTCCCTCTTTCCAGATGATATGATTGTATATTTAAAAAACCCCATCATCTCAGCTCAAAATCTCCTTAGCTGATAAGCAACTTCAGCAAAGTCTCAGGATGTTAAATCAATATGCACAATCACAAGCATTCCTATACACCAGTAACAGAGAGGCAAATCATGAGTGAACTCCCATTCACAATTGCTTCAAAGAGAATAAAATACCTAGGAATCCAACGTACAAGGGATGTGAAGGACTTCTTCAAGGAGAACTGCAAACCACTACTCCACAAAATAAAAGGGGACACAAACAAATGGAAGAACATTCCATGCTCATGGATAGGAAAAATCAATATCGTGAAAATGGCCATACTGCCGAAAGTAATTTATAGATTCAATGCCATCCCCATCAAGCTACCAATGACTTTCTTCACAGAATTGGAAAAAAACTATTTTAAACTTCATATGGAACCAAAAAAGAGCCTGCATTGCCAAGACAATCCTAAGTCAAAAGAACAAAGCTGGAGGCATCAGGCTACCTGACTTCAAACTATGCTACAAGTCTACAGTAACCAAAACACCATGGTACTGGTACCAAAACAGAGATATAGACCAATGGAACAGAGCAGAGCCCTCAGAAATAATACCACACATCTACAGCCATCTGATCTTTGACAAAACTGACAAAAACAAGAAATGGGGGAAGGATTCCCCATTTAATAAATGGTGCTGGGAAAACTGGCTAGCCATATGTAGAAAGCTGAAACTGGATCCCTTCCCTACACCTTATACAAAAATTAATTCAAGATGGATTAAAGACTTAAATGTCAGACCTAAAACAATAAAAATCCTAGAATAAAACCTAGGCAATACCATTCAGGACATAGGCATGGGCAAGGACTTCATGACTAAAACACCAAAAGCAATGGCAACAAAAGCCAAAATAGACAAACAGGATCTAATTAAACTAAAGAGCTTCTGCACAGCAAAATAAACTACCATCAGAGTGAACAGACAACCTACAGAATGGGAGAAAATTTTTACAACTACCCATCTGACAAAGGGCTAATATCCAGAATCTACAAATAACTTAAACAAATTTACAAGAAAAAATCAAACAACCTCATCAAAAAGTGGGCAAAGGATATGAACAGACACTTCTCAAAAGAAGACATTTATGCAGCCAACAGACACATGAAAAAATGCTCATCATCACTGACCATCAAAGAAATGCAAATCAAAACCACAATGAGATACCATCTCACACCAGTTAGAATGGCAATCATTAAAAAATCAAAAAAAAAATAGGTGCTGGAGAGGATGTGGAGAAATAGGAACACTTTTACACTGTTGGTGGGACTGTAAACTAGTTCAACCATTGTGGAAGACAGTGTGGTGATTCCTCAAGGATCTAGACTAGAAATACCATTTGACCCAGCCATCCCATTACTGGGTATATACCCAAAGGATTATAGATCATGCTGCTATAAAGACACATGCACATGTATGTTTATTGTGGCACTATTCACAATAGCAAAGACTTGGCACCAACCCAAATGTCCATCAATGATAGACTGGATTAAGAAAATGTGGCATATATATACCATGGAATACTATGCAGCCATAAAAAAGGATGAGTTCATGTCCTTTGTAGGGACATGGGTGAAGCTGGAAACCATCATTCTGAGGAAACTATCACAAGGACAGAAAACCAAACACCGCATGTTCTCATAGGTGAGAATTGAACAATGAGAACACTTGGACACAGGATAGGGAACATCACACACTGGGGCCTGTTGTGGAGTGGGGGTGTGGGGGAGGGATAGCATTAGGAGATATACCTAGTGTAAATAATGAGTTAATGGGTGCAGCACACCAATATGGCACATGTATACATATGTAAGAAACCTGCATGTTGTGCACATGTGCCCTAGAACTTAAAGTATAATTTAAAAAAGACCCTTCTCCTTATCATGTTCATGTCTCCCTACCCAAACGTGTGGTGGTGGCTTCAGCTGGCTCACTACCTCTATCCAGAATATACAACAGCATTTTGCAGACTCATCTTCAAGGCAATAATGGGGATATTGCAGATCCAGTTAGTGAGCCAGTGGGAGACTTCATCAGGTAGCTGTATTCGGTCTGTAGGCTTTCACCTTGCTGAAGACATTGCCCTAGTTGTTGGTCAGTAATAGTTTTCTCCAGCCTTCTTTTACAGGTATGGGGAGAGGGGCTGATCATATACAGGACTGAGAATGGAGTTGGAGGTGGGGAGAGAGGCCAACCTTATGCTTAGCTTTAAGTATTAAAATGGTCATATGTCTATCAATTTCAGCTCTGCTCAGAGTTTTATGCTGCTTTTATTGTTTTTGGTCTACAAAAATATTTCTTGTGATTTTTAATACAGTTTTTTTTTAAGTTGTCTATCCTTTTTGTGTGGTCAAAGCAGAGGGAGTGTGTAAAAGTGTGAACTCCCTGTGTCATATGGACTAGAAGTCTTTCTTTTCTTAAAGAAGCAAAGCAGGATCTGGGGTAATTTGGGAGCAGGAGCTAAATGGCGTTAACAGTTTTGCAGGTAAGGAAGTAGAGTGGAAATTTTGTTTTGACTTCCCAGCATTCTTTCTCATATTAGGCAACCCCAGCTTTCCTCTGGGAACTTCCCCTCCCTTCTGACATCAGTCAGCATGATTTGGGGTTTGGCTCATCCTAACCCCATAGTATCAATATGTGATCCATGGCCTGGCCACTGTAATTGGTTCAGGGATAAGCAAATAATTTGAGTTGTCCAATGAGATCTCTCCCTGTTGTTTTTCTATCAGGAAAGACATACATTTTTCTTTTTTTACGTCTAGCTCCCAGCATAGTCCCCTGTAAAATGGGGTCAGTAGTACTATCTATCTCATAGAGAATCAAAGGCTAGGAGAGCCTGGCACCTGTTGGCTATTGTCATCATTGTTATTATGATTCCATGTGAAATTTAGAGGAGGGAGCAATTGCCTTCGACTGGTCTGGTGTAGGAGGGATTCATACAGTAGGTGAGATTTTAAGTGGATCTTGATGGATACATAGGAGGTTGATGGAGGGGAACAGAGAAAAAGCACTATCAAGAGATAGAAGAGGACAACATGGTGGTGGATAGGAGGGATGGTGAGGAGGAGGGTTGGTTGAAAGCCGATGGTGGATGTGGCAGTGGAGCCCATATTGGGAAGCTTTTTGGGGCCTGAACCAAGGAATTGGGACTTTATTTGGCAAGTATTAGGAAACCAGGGAAGGTTTTGAATTATAAAATATGATTGAAGTGGAATGACTTATAATGAAAATCACCCCACATGTCCCTTCACTGTAACCTCTTGATTATTTAAGCCCTGAACACAAAGCCAAACCACATATAGGAGAAAGTCTAGGAGAATGATGGAAGAAACAAAATAGGAAAATACGATTTGCCTCCTTCCTTGCTGGATTCATAGCCCGTGTTTCAATTTTCTGTGTATTAACCAAGTCAGCTTTCCTTTATTTCTGGGTCATGTAAGCTTAGTGTGTGTGTCATGCGGGTGAACGGGTGGTTGTATGCACTAGTTTTTTGGCAGTGTATACATTTGTACAAAATTGCTTTTTTTATACAAATTTGTGACATGCAAAGTTATTTTAATGAGTTATGAATTGGTTATCGTTGGTTGTCCACATTCCTTTTACTATCTTTTCCTTAAGTAAATAGGTTATTGTAGGGACTCCAGCAAGATGTGGGCAAACCAAACCTAGCTTCCTTTGTGATATTTGAAGACATGACATCAAATAGGTAGACTGGAGCAGTAATAACTCCCTTTTGAGAAGACATGTGTTCTATACTTTGCCACAGCCATCACTACTCCTAGTTTTTCCCTAACCCTGAGCCCCTGTGTCAGTAGCATTTATCATCACACCGGTCTCTTGTTTTACTTATGCTCAGTTCCATACATTAATTTTCATACCTACTTGGCCACTATGGGCATTCATGTATAAAATCAATTTTTATTTTTCACTTCTGAAGTTAAACTTTTATGGGTATTTCTCATAGGTTTACTGAGACAAGCTAAAAAGCAGCATTAATTATCCTAGATACTGAACAGCCAAGTTCAGGCCAGTTCTCAGTTGTAACTCATGTATGCCACCTTTCTTGGCCTGACTAGTTCTGTGCATTCATTGAGAAAGGGAGTCTGCCAGGCGTTGTTTTCTATCTGATGGTAGGCCAACAGATGCTGTGAAATCATGCCAACACGTGCCAAGCTGTCACCTCTGCATCCTTATTTATTAGGGAGTCCATTGTACATGTCTCCTGTCTGCTATTATATCATGTTTACTTGTTCAGATAGATAAAGGTCCATACCCAGATGAACAAATTCTTAGGAAGGTGCTATTTTTACCCAATTCCCTAAACCACATATGAGTGACAAATATTTCCATAGGATTAATGAATAGGTGTTTCAGTCTCCTCCACCCTTATTAAATACTAGCTTTTTCTTTCATGCTTGGAACACTGTTGAATTTGTGGATGAGAGACATTTTCCATATGTAATGAATCCAAGGACTTTTTAACCTATTAGATTTTGTTGCATATATTGGTCACTCTTTTAAATAGTAGTTTCAATCTAACCAAAAATCAAATAACCTGAGAATCTGATATGCCTTCATTTTGAATATTTTCATATTTTACAAGTAATGTACACAGAGCTTATTTTTTTGATAAGATTGAGAATTGACCAAGGGAATCATGTAGCTTTAGCCATCTGTAGATTTATCATTTGCCAAAAAATTTCCTGAGCTTCATAGAAACCACATAGAAACCAAATGACTTGGTTTTATTTCCATTTCTCTAGGCAATAAACCAATTTTTCAGTCTCCATGGACACCCAGTGGAGCAACAGTAGTTAGATCTGTAAAAACCGCTATCTGACTTAGAGTCTGATGGTAGCCTGCCCACCAGCACTTGATAACAACTTAGGCTTGACCCTCTAAGAGACCAAATGTGTGAGAGATTGCACGTGAGCATCTGGAACAGTGCCAAACTACTGTTCCAGGTTCTTAATTTGTGGAGGTTCGCAAATAATTATGGATCTTGTCTTGAAAGCTGGGCAGTTAGAAAGTCAAAAATAAGGCAGTAGAAATAGTAAAAAAAAAAAAAAAAAAAAAAAAAAAAGGTGAAAAAAGGTCTGGTTGAAATAGATTTACTTTCCACTTGGTTAAGCAAGAGCCCTCACATACTGATGGGTATGTTAACTCAGTTAAGAAAGAATACATATTTGGAAATCCTTGTGGAAAGCCCAAAATAATACTTGAAATGAGAGAAGTCATACGCTTATGTGTCAGTACATATGAAAGATAGCTTTGACTCTAAGCAGTAACTGGAAAGTCTGCTCTTTCAGTCTTAGCAGCAATATAAGAAAAGATTGAACTGAATTGCTCTGTCATATATTAGTTCTTTAGGGCCTGTTTCCTCTATCCTAGAATAGTGATTACTTGAAAAGATTAATCTGGTTTAGAGATTTTGAATATGTGGTCCTTTGCTCTTGCTTGCATTGTGTAAAACTCCCTATTTCCCAGTTACTCTAAAATTAACAAATTAAAAACTAGGTCTCACAGATCATTAAACAGCATTGGAAATGTTGAAAAAGAAAGGCATATGAAAATGATACCTTAATTGGCATTAGGGGACACAACACAACTCTGTAATAAATACGCTAGACCATTCCAGGTATGTAGTTTTTTTCTGGGTTTTTGCCTCCTTATCTGTAAATGGCATGGGGTGGTTGCTAATATTTCTTCTAGTACTAATATTCTACTCATTAATGAAAAGTCAGTTTTCATTTCACATACAACAAAGACTATGACATGGTCTTGAGAAATCTAACTTTCTACAGGAAGAAAACATTCAAATTCACAATCTCGGGGAATTGGATGAAAGAATCAGTCTTGTGTTTTTTGAACAAGCTCTAATCATTCCTGTTTCTCCTTATACCATGGAACATTTCCATGAATACCATAGAAAATGAATTACTGGGGAATAAGAATAGGTGCATTTTCTCAGAGACTTTTATTTTTGGTTTGTTTCTAGATATTTGAGACAAAAAATAAGAATAGAATCTAAAAATGTAAATTGTTTTTTAAAAAGAGGAGATAGTAATAGATGATAGTTAACTATCAGAAATAGATATAGTTTTGTAAATGTATAATGAACTGATGATTTGAGGTGATATATTTAAAAATTGCCTTGGGAACAGGAGAAAGACTTAGAAGAAATGTTACAGAAGAAATCTTTAGCTTTACAAACCCAGGGATTGTCATATATATACATGTGTATATATATTTTAAAATTATATATACATAATTAAAAATATATATCATATATTTGTGTATAAATATATAAATATATATATTTATAAACATATAAATATATATATATGTTCCTTGACAGCACCTTCCCTCTGTTCAATGTTTTCCATCTCACTCAAGCCATATGGGCACATAAGGAGGGAAAGGCATTCCAGGTAGAAGTGACACCATGAACCAGAGAGAGGAGGTGTGAGACTGCATGGCATGTAAGGAGTATAAAGTGTAAGGAGTATAAAGTGTAGAAAGAGGCTGGATTACTCAGAGTTCAGGTGCAGATAATAGAAACCACTTGAGCAATTTTGAGCAGAGTTTTAATATAGGCATTTGATGCTTACAAACCTGTGGGAAGGGGTGGAACAGCAGGCTTCCGGTGGGCCCTTCAGAAATTATTCTTAAATCGACACTTCAGGACCTATCTTCCTCTTGGCCTCAGGGACACACACGTTAGCCATGATCTGTGTATAAAATAAGCAAGCCAACTCAGAACCAAGCTGTACCTGTTAGATTCTTTTTAGCAAAATGGAGTCTTAGTGCCTTGCCCTTCTCTCCCTTTAATTCAATAGCAAAATCAAATCTTGGAAGAGTGTATATGATTGGAAGAATCTAAATCACTTCCAGAACTCTAACTGCAAGGAATTTGGGGAAGAAAATTCTTCAGTTTTTTATCTTCTATTGTACAGGAACTAACACTAAGAAGAGATATGGATGCTGAGCCCACCGATCTATCTCATCTGCTGTGGCAGCTATTTCAGAAGTCTAGGAAATTGATGTGGAAGGCCTGAAGTAGGGTAGTCAGGAGGGTGCCGTAGTGATGATGGTACAATTCAGTCAGTCTTTATAAGGTAAAACCATAAGACCATTTGGAAATAGGAGTGAGATAAAGGATGATTTCCAATGTTCTGATTTAACCTAGACTTGATAAAAATTATGTTGGAGGAAGAGCAAATTTTGAGGGCAGGAGTGAAGAATTGAAAATGGGAAATATTGAAGAGTTTAGTTTTATAGAATTTGAAGTGATAGAGAGGATACTAGGTTGACATGTCTAATGAACACTTGGGGTTTTGGTTTGAAGCTCCAGAGAAAGTTCTGAGTAAAATATAAATTGAGGCTGGGCATGGTGGCTCATGCTTGTAATCCCAGTACTTTGGAAGGCCGAAGTGGGAGGATCGCTTGAACCCAGGAGTTTGAGACTAGCTTGGACAACATAGTGAGATCCTGTCTCTATTATTTAAAAAATAAAAATATAGGTTGAGAAGTCACAAGTGGCACTTAAAAGCCATGCATGTGGCCGGGTGTGGTGGCTCATGTTTGTAATCCCAGCAGTTTGGGAGGCCAAGACAGGTGAATCCCCTGAGGCCAGGAGTTCAAGACCAGCCTGGGCAACATGGCAAAATCTGTCTCTACAAAAAAAAAAAAAAAAAAAAAAAAAAAAAATTAGCTGTGTGTGGTGGCTCATGACTGTAGTCCCAGCTACTCGGGAGGCTAAGGTGAGGGGGTAACTTGAGCCCAGGAGGTTGAGACTGCAGTGAGCCGAGATCAAGCCACTGTGTCCCAACCTGGGCAACAGAGTGAGACCTTGTCTCAAAAAAAGAAAAAGCCATGCATGTGGGTGAAATTTCCTGGAGAAAGCAAGTGGAAGGACAAATGAAGATTCATGGCAGAACAACTCTGGCGATGACTAATGTGAAGAGGTGTGAGGCACAATAGGACAATACAAATGAAACTGAGTGGCTACAGTGGTAGAAGAAAAACCAGAGAAGATATGTGGAACAGAAACCAAATAAAGGGACAGTTACTTAAGTTCAAAACAGCTGTGATGTCAAGTAAGATCAGGGCTGAGGAGTGTCCAGTAGTTTTGACCACTAGGAGATCCTCAGCAAAACAGGTCAAGGTGTTTAATGGGACTATACTGTGTTGATTTAGGTATGAATGAAAAGTGAGGAAGAATGGGGTAATTTTGCTTTCTGGAAACGTGGCTTTGCAGGGAAGGGAAGCTTTGGAGAAAGAACACAAAATGGAGGGACAGTTTAATCTTAAGTTCCAAAAGTCTTAAACAGGCTTGGATGCTGAAGAAAAGGAATCAATGGCCAGGTAAAGATTGACGATACAGGAAAGAGTCAGGTACTCGATACTAGCTGCCTACAGATTTGGAAGAGGAGTCCAGAATTTGTACTACTCCTCTTTAGATAGGAGGAGGAATATGTATTTGTCTTACACATGGCAGTGAGGGAAACCATGAATGAAGAAGCAGATAAGTTTGTAAAAGGTAGGAAAGAACAGAATAGAAATCACACCTGTTAGATTATTTTCTGGATGATATAAAATGCAGATAATTTGCTAAGAGAAGGGAGAGTGGGCATGGGGTTAAAAAGAATGGAGTAAGAGGTTTGCAGAAAAAATGGGTTGGGGGAGATGAACGAGAAGTGATTAGAGACCCATGTCAGAATTGCTAATCAGGACTGACCATGAAGAAGTGGGGAGATTTCTGAGGAAAGGCATGAAGTAATAGAATTGTCATGATCATGAGGTCTTTGGTTCTTTAAAAAGTGGTGGGTCCTTACAATGATGGTGTTCTTCTTTAAATATATTTGTTTTAGAGTTGTCCAACTGTTGATTAGGTAAGCCTTTTAAATCACTGCCACGGTTGTCATCATCATTATCATAATCTGTTGTTAATCTATTAATAAGATCAATCTTTTATTTCTATTGCAACTTTCAATGCCTTGGATAGAAATGAGACAAAATGGCAGAAGTGTATCATTAAAGAAAGAATGCCTAAGAATTTACATTTTGAAGGACTCTTCTGTGACTGAAAGCTGTCTGTTTAAGTTAAACCTGGTTGAGGATTTGAGAAATCTTCCCAACAGACTAAGGACATGAAAAGATGCTCAACATTATTAGTCATTGGGGATATGAAAAATGAAACCACAATGAGATATGACCAAGTATTTATTAGAAAGTCTAAAATGAATAAGACTGAAACATAACAGGTATTGGCAAGGATATGGGGCAACTGGAACCCTCATACACTGCTGATGGGGAAGAAAATGGTTCAACCATCTTGGAAAACAGTTTGACAATTTCTTGGAAATACACATACACACACACATGCTGTATAACCCAGTCATTCTATCTTCAGATGCCATCAACATTTGAGTATAAGTCTTTAGATTACTCAAGAGAAAAAGAAATATGAGTATACAAAAACACAATGTTCATAGCACTTTTATTTGTAATAATAAAAAATTGAAACAACAAAGGTATACATCAACAGATGAATGGATAAGCAAATTGTGGTATATCCATATAATGGAATACTAATTAACAATAAAAAGGAATAAACTATTGATTGCACAGCAGCACGATGAATCTCTAATTATGGTGAGTGAAATGAGCCAGACAAAAGAGAATATGTAGTGCATTATTCCATTTGTTAAATTGTCTATAAAATTCAAACTAATCCATAGCAACAGAAAACAGATCAGATGCCTAGAGATGGGGGTGAGGGCAGGCCAGGGCTGAGAGAGGGATTACCAATAAGCACAAGGAAACTCCTAGAGGTGATGTGTGTGTTCATTTTCCTGATTGTGATGATGGTTTCACAGCTACATTCATAGGTCAAAACCTACAAAACTATACACTTTTAATAGGTGTAGTTTATTATACTTTAATAAAACTATCACAAAAAAGAAATAACTTGTATGTTCAAGAACTGGAGCATGATTTTATTATGTTATATAACAGCACACTTTTTGAACTTTGTATATCTTTTGAAAATCATGTTTTGAAGCCTATTTCGTATTATTGGAAAATGCTCATAATATTTAGAGACAAGCTTGGTTCTGATTTATAATAGCTCATACATATTTGTTGAAAGTTAAATCAATGATGTAGTGTCAAAACAAGACATGAAAAATACATATATAATATAATATGATCCCAAATGTAGTAACTCTCTTTTCTCTCTCACTGCTGAAAGAAAATACCCCAAAATGTTAACATTGGTTGTCTGTTAGGTGGAATAACATATGATTTTTATTTTCCTTCTCATGGTTTTGGGGCTTTTCTAAAATTGAGCTTCTGTTACTTTCACAAGCAGGCAAAAACCCAATAAATGCCCTTCTACAAGATTCTTGCCCACACAAGGCAATTCATTTGATGCAAATATTTTTAGAAAACATTAGTATAATTGAGGTACATAGCATCTTTTCTTGCACTTTTTTGATAGCAACATATTAGCAAATACTTTTCAGGGATTTTACATGGAATGGTAGATGTGCTGGAAAGAAAGACTGTTAGACCAGCTTCAGCCTGCCAGCTTGTGATATGCTGTCTAGAAATGCCTACTTATAAGTATGTTTTATGTAGCCTCAGGAGTTCCCTTCCCTTTATCACTCCACCTCTAGCAGTCCTTTAATAAAATGAGGTCAAAGACAAGGACAATAAATTCCCAGGGCCATTCCTAGCACAGTTCTGCAGGAAATGATCATCAAAGATATCCTGATCAGAAAAAGAGAGTCACTGAATGTAGGTTTTTCTGTGAAATGCAGATAATTTCTTACTCTTTTGTCTAATCAGTGGTGACCTTTTTTCTTTTTGCAAAAAAGAAAGCAAGTGCAGGGTGAGGCGTGGGGTAAGAGCAAAGGAGAAAACCCTCCTCTGGGAAGGTGAGAGTCAAAGGTGGTGAAGAGTCGGGAGTGTTCTCCCACATAAATACATGCTGGAAGATGTACCTTTCTTACTGTCCCCAAGCGTATGAGGGGCATTTGTTCTGTGAGGCTTTCATCTTGATTTTCTGCTTGTGTGAAAAAGACAATAACTGGGTGCTATTTGAGTGAGGTGGGATTTGGCAGGAGGGTGGGGCTGGGCCATGAAGGAGAGAGATTGGTGAGACTGACATAGTCCTATGTCCTGCTTTGTCAAGACGCTGGGATTGTATCTTATAGCCTGATCTGTTCTTATCCAGTAACATGAACATAAAAATAATGTAGGAATGGAACCTTCCATGTTTGAAAATCATCCAATGGCTTATAACAGTTTAGCTTTTTCATTTCTTCTTTTATGATTTAAAAAGTTATAAGCAAATCCTTGAAAATGTGTTTGTGTCCCTAGGACCCATTGTAATCCCTCTGCTATGTAAACAATCTTATCCTTGAATGTATCAGTTTATAAATCAGATCTTCAGGTACTTTTCTTAAATATTCTGCATTCCTCTCATCTAGATTTCCCTAGAGGTTTTTTGTTTTTGTTTTTGTTTTGAGATGAGGTCTGGCCATGTTGCCCAGGCTGGAGTGCCAGTGGCTATTCACAGGCACGTTCCCACTACTGATTAGCATGGGAGTTTTGACCTGTTCTGTTTCAGACCTCGGCCTGTTCACCCTTCCTTAGGCAACCTGGTGGTCCCCGCTCTTGGGAGGTCACCATCTTAATGCTGAACTTAATGCAGACATCCAATAGGCATAGTACGCTACAGCTCAGAACGCCCGGGCTCAAGCGATCCTCATGCCTAAGCCGGCCGAGTAGCTGGGACTACACACATGTGCCACCACGCCCTGCTAGATTTCCCTTGAGTTTTGAGAGGGACATCTGGTCACTCCATCATAGTTCTTTAGCTTTCTGGATTTTACCTTCAGCCTCCTTACACCTCCTCAACTGGTCAGGCCATAGACACTACCATCGTTGGGTGGAAACCATGAAAATCCAGTTCCTCTTGCTTACCTAGGGCCAGGGATGCTGAGTGGAACAGGGAATCAGCAGAATTTTCCATCTGGGAACAAAGTTTTAGGCATTACAGGTGAGACTTACAGATGCTTCCCTCACCCCCGCTTAGAAACATTGTTATACATGGAGACTAAATGCTAGAATGCTTTGATGGTGGAGTTTAATGCATTTGTGGCTAAACAAATTTTAGTAGGATTACTTGGGCATTCAAGGTCTTTGAAAGTTGTCATATATGTGTATATGTATGTTACGTATCTATGTTACATATCTATTATATATCTATACAATTTTTTGTTAAGCTAATCATTTAACCCAAACCTTTGAGCAGAACAACACATTTCCCAATCATGTTTGACAATAGGATTGGCCATATTTAATTGTGGAAGAATGAAAGGATATGGAAGAGTTATATGTTCGTGATCCATTTTCTTTTACATAGAAATACTTTTCTATGTTATATTTTCTTTCAACGTAGTAGAAAATCCGGTCACTGATCTGAGTCCTCTCATTTCACAAATTCTCATTTCACATTTAGCTGGACTATAGCTAATCATATTTCACTCTGATTATTGCAGAATCATTTACTTTTGTATAGGCAGTTGTATTTGGCCATTCTTGCACTGCTATAAAGAAATACCTGAGACTGAGTAATTTATAACAAAAGAGTTTTAATTGGCTCATGGTTCTGCAGGCATACAGGAAGCATAGCAGCATCTGCTTCTGGGGAGGCCTCAGGAAGCTTCCAATCATGGCAGAAGGCAAAGGAGTAGCAGGCACATCACATAGCAAAAGCAGGAGCAAGGGGAGACTAGGGGTGTGGGTGGGGGTTAGGGGGTAGGGGAGGGAGGAGCCACACACTTTTAAACGACCAGATCTCACAGGAACTTATATTGCAAAGACAGAATCAAGCTATGAGGGATCCACCCCTGTGATCCAAACACCTCCCACCAGACCCCACCTCCAGCACTGGGGCTTATAATTCAACATAAGATTTTACTGGGGACAAATATACAAACTATATCAGCAGTAGTTATTTCATAAATAATTTAAGTCTTTTCGGTATTTAAAAAAACGTTTTTGTGTCCCAAGTGGATTCCATATATTTGTGAATAAATAGTGAAATTCTAAATATGCTGTTGGTTAAAACATGTTTTTCAGATACTCTTGAGAATTTGAAGAATGACCCTGGTGTACATTAGCATTCAAAAATGAAATATCCATATTTCTTTTTGGTAGGGAAGGAATTTTCTTTTTTCTTTTTCTTTCTTTCTTTCTTTTTTTTTTTTTTTTTTTTTTTTTTTTTTTTTTTTTTTTTTGAGTCAGAGTCTCACTTTGTCACCAGGCTGGAATGTAGTGGTGTGATCTCGGCTCACTGCAACCTCCACCTCCCAGGTTCAAGCGATTCTCCTGCCTCAGCCTCCCGAGTATCTGGGACTACAGGCGCCTGCCACCATGCCCAGCTAATTTTTATATTTTTAGTTGAGATGGGGTTTCACCATGTTGGCCAGTATGGTCTTGATCTCTTGACCTTGTGATCCGCCCGCCTCAGCCTCCCAAAGTGCTGGGATTACAGGCATGAGTCACCGTGCCTGGCCAGTAGGGAAGAAATTTTCTAAAGAAATATACTGCTGAGTGCAGTCTTCAACAAAAGCATTTAGGGACTCTGAAATAAGATCTAGGCAATCCAGGTCTTGGGAATGATATCTGGATACATTAAAAATGCCACTTTCAACATTTAAGCCCTAAAATATATTTCCAACCACAGTTTATTAAGGTACTCTAGTCAATAGATTATTGTTCTTTTTAAACATAGTTGTATCCTAGGTAAGAATTTTTGAGTATGGAGGATTATAGATATGTGACATTTATACATACAGAAAAAAGGTCATTTTGAAACAGAAAACTGCTTCATTCCATAAGCATGCCATTAATACATGATTCAAGATGTCATAGTTTGGATGAGATAATCAAATTCCTCAGATAAATCAGTTGAAAGCAGCTGCTTCATTCAGGAATGATTTAGAGACACATAAATTGAAGACAGTAGATTGAAAAGGAAAAAAAGATAAGTGTAAGGTTATTACTGAAAATGAAAAATGATTAAAAATTGCCATTATGACTACTGGGCCAATTAAAACATTTTATGTTCATTCATCTTTCAAGAAGCCACCTACAAATGAAAGTATGGCACTAGCTCTACTGTTAACAAATAGAGCTTGTTTGATTTTAAGAGATGTAAACGCCATCATTTTGAGACTATGCATTTGCAATCTTTGGTGATCATCATGGAAAGAATGAACTAGCATTCTCTGAAAACCCCAGTCCAGGAAAGTTTGTTCTTGATAATAATAAATTTTCGTGTTTATAAGGTGCCTTTCATTCAACTCTTAAGACTTCACGTATAGATGTGTTTAAATATGCAGTCATATATCACTGTCTTCATATATTATAGCCCAAGTATTTCAGTTCTTTAGACATAAAGCAATTCTGTATTTCATATGAGAAAATACAATCTCTACTCCTGCCACACAAATTCTCCACAAATAACACCTTCTTGTTAATGCTTCTATATTGCTTGTGCTGAAGGATTGTCAATGCAATCTTTTCTTAAAGCAATGTTTTAAAAAATTCTTTAAAAACAAAACACCTGTGTTTTCTGGCAGAACAACAATGTATCAGCCAAAATACTTTTATTTAATGACTAACTGTGGTTAGCTAGCGCCCCATAATTCATTTCATAATTGGAAAAAAATGTAACATTTGCTGACATCATCTGAGTGCTGATCTGGACCCATTGAACAGGGAGTTTTCCAACAAAAACGATTTAATTTTCCACTTCACAATTCAGGAAGAATTTAGGATTAGGGCATTCATGGAGTCTAGAAATGGTTTTCATATTCAGAATTTTAGTTCAAAATTTGGATGGGAAGAAAGACTGAACATAGTTTAATTTCCAAGACAAAAGTTTATCTGTAAAATCCTACTTTTTATGCGTATTAATGCCAGTTTGAGATCAAATATACTAAGCTCTGAAGATAAAAGTATTAGGAATAAAAAATTAAATGAAAAATCTAATGAGTGAGGAAAGGTAGTTACCATTAAGTTTTATTCTGAAAGAGTTTCTTAAATATGTACTCACCTGATTTTTGCCTACCCGGATTTCAAGTTTATCTGAGTTTTCCATGCAAAATGTACATGGAATGCATAAATCATTATTTAAAAGTAATGTTCTATTAGTCATAGTGGCATTATTTGATATTAATGTGGTAATGGGTCCAAAATTGTATATACTCCATTGCAAACATGGCCAAAGAGTATCTAGCCTATCTTTCTTAAGAAACTTTTTCTTTATATCAGAGAAGAGACAGAGAGGAAGTTTATTTTTGGAGTTGTCATTTTCAATGTTTTTGTCTCTTCTCATTTATTTTCTTTTTGCTGAGCTATAATCTGTATCTCTTCTCATTTAAGCATTGTCTTGCATAAATTTTTAATTATCTACTTCTTTTCTTGACTGGACTTCGCTCTAAAGTCATGATCCAGGTTAAACCTATCTGTCTGCTTATCCTATGCCCATGTCTGAGCAGTTAAAATGACTGGAAAAAATACACACACACACACACACACCCCCCTGTGTTGCTTGGTCTCTCTCTAAGTTCTACAGACATAAATCTCAGATGGACACTCAACATCTCCAGAATCTTACTAAACTTTCATCATATTTTCACCACCTTACATATCCTAATGACTATGTCGTGCCTTCTGTGTGAACCTCCTACATTATCCAACCTCTCTGCCATGCTCATGCTCACTATAAGCTTGTGTTATATGCCTCAGGAAAGCAGGAGCATTTAGACAGGAACTCTTTCATATTTCTCTGTGAAAGTCACCACCCTGCCCACATCATTACTCCTCTTTTTAGACTTCCTTCTCATTTCTATGGTTGATGTGCTTGGCCAAGGTCAAAAGACAACCTGGTCAAAGGCCTCTATTGATTATAAATCTTTCCCAGGTACTTTGTTTCTACAGTTATCCCCTCTGTCTCATGTCCACATGTGTTTTGAATTTCTATCCCATTTTTCTGTTCCCCTTCATAATAACTGTCTTCAAAGAGTTATCTGGAATTGCTTGCTGTTATTGATTGAATTGTATTCCTCCAAAATTTATAGGTTGAAGCTCTAACCTCCAATGTGGCTGTATTTGGAGATAGGGCATTTATGGAGACAATTAAGGTGATATGATGGATTTTACCTTATAAGGATGGGGCGCTAAACTGACAGGACCAGTGTCCTTCTGAGAAGCAGAAGAAATACTAGAAGATCTCTCTATCCACACACACACAGAAGAGGTCATGTGAGGATACAATGAGAAGGCCGCCATCTGCAATTTAGGAAGAGAGGCCTCACCAGAAATCAACCCTGATAGCACCTTAATCTGGGACTCATAGCCTCCAGAACTGTGATAACATACATTTTTGTTGTTTAAGCCACTCAGCCTGTGGTATTTTGTTATGACAACCCAAAAAGACTAATACATTGCCCTTATTTTTTCAACTCACATTCCCTTTAACCTACCTCAACTGGATGTCTGTCCCTACAACTTCATTGACTTTGCCCTGGTCAAAATTATTAACAACCTCCCTATTCCTAGCACTAATGGCCATTCCATTATTTTTCTCTTGTTTGCTCTCTCAGCAGCATTTAACAAAGTTGATCACCACTTCCTGCTGAATAGTTACTTTTCTTGGAAACCACGGTACCATACTCTTTTGGTTTCCTTCTGTTTCATTGGCTGCTGCTTCTCATTCTTCATTGTAGGCACTTCTTCTCCTCTGCCTGAATGCTAAAGGTAGGAGCAACCCAGGTGCTGGTCTCCCTTCTTTTCTCTATCTACATAGTTTTTCCAGTGAGCTTCGTTCAGTCCCATGACTTTAAATACTATTTGTATACTGACAGTTTCCAAATCATATGCTTAGCTCTGATCTCTCTTCTGAGCTCTAAATTTTATATTTAGATCTCTTTGACAGCTCCACATGAATATTAAATAGCTATCTCAATTGTATTGTGCTCAAAATAGAAATTTTATTTGCCACCCTTGACTCCAATCCTGCTTGGTCTTTTCCTCAGTATATGGGAACACTATCCACCCATTGCTGAAGCCAAAATTCTAGGAGTCAACCTTGATTCCTCTCCTTTCTTCATTTACTCTCACCTGTAAACCCTTGGTAAGTCTTGCTGACTCTACCTCTAAAAGTGTTTTGAAACCTACCTTTTCCAGTTCCTATCACTGCCCTTTTAGTTCAAGCTGCCGTAGTTTCTACCCTGGACTATTTCTACAACCTTCTAACTACCAGGTTCCCTCCTGTTCCCCACTCCACCCCCTAGTCCAAATGGAATTCCAGTGAAATGGATATGTGGTAGCCATGGTGCTTTTTAAAAACAAATATCAAATCATGACCCTCTAATTCCTCTAATAACTTCTCTAATGACTTATCATGAGAATCAGAAAAAAATCTAGAGTCATGACCCCAAAAACTCTAGGGCTTGAAGCCTTTAAAATATATGCTATGAGAAAATTAAGTCCTGCAAAATTATTTCACTATAAAATATGATGTGGATTTTTCATAGACCCTTTGATTAGGTTGAGGAAATTTTCTACTATTCCTAGTTTGTTGAATTTTATAGTGAAAGTGTGCTGAATTTTGCCAAATACTTTTTTCTGTATCAATTATGATGATCATGTGGTTTTGTCCTTTATTCCACTATTATGGTATATTATTTTGATTGATTTTCATATGTTGAACCATCCTTGCATTTCTTGGATAAATTGCACTTAGTGATGATATATAATTCTTTTTATACGTTGTTAGATTTGGTTGCTGGTATTTTGTTGAGGATTTTTGTTCTCTTGTAATGTCTTTGTTTGGATTCGATAGCAGAATAATATTGGCCTCATAGAATGACCTGAGAAGTCTTCCCTCTGTTTTATTTTTGGAAGATTTCATGAAAGTTTGGTGTTAATTCTTCAAGTTTGATAAAATTCACCAGTGAAAGCAATTGGACTAGACTTTTCTTTATGAGATATTTTTTGCTTACTAGTTCAATCTCTTGTTATAGACCTATTCAAATTTTCTATTTCTTCTCGAGTCAGTTTTGTAGTTTGTGTCCTCCCAGGCATTTGTTCATCTTAACCAGGTTATCTAACCAGTATTTGTTGACATACAATACTTCCTAGTATTCCTTTATAAACCTTCTTATTTCTGTAAGATCAGTAGTAATGCCATTCTTTTCATTCTTCATTTTAGTAATTTGAGCCTTCTGTCTTTTTTCTTGGCTAAAGGTTTGCCAGTTTTAATGATGTCTTCAAAGAATCAACTTCCTTTGATTTTGTCTATTTTTTATTCACTGTTTCATTTATTTTTGCTGTAATAATTATTTCTTTCTTTCTGCTTTCTTTTGGCTTGGTTTTCTCTTTTTCTAGTTTCTTAGGAAAGTTAGGTTATTGGTTTGAGATTTTTCTGCTTTTTAAATATAGGCATTTACTACTATATATTTCTCTCTAAGCATTGCTTTAGCTGCATTTCATAAGTTTTGGCATGTTGTGTTTCATTTTAATTCATCTAAAAGTATTTTGTTTTTATTTTTTTGAGACAGGGTCTTCCTCTGTCACCCAGATTGGACCTCAGTGGTACAATCACAGCTCACTGAAGCCTCAACCTTCTCCCAGGCTCAAGTGATCCTCCTACCTCAGCCTTTTGAATAGCTGGGACTCTAGGCATGCACTACCATGCCCAGCTAATTTTTTTTTTTTTTTTGTAGAGATGGGATCTCCCTATGTGGCCCAGGCTGGTCTCAACCTCTTGGGCTCAAGTGATTCTCCTGCCTCGGCCTCCCAAAGAGCTGGGATTACAGGTATGAGTCATCAGGTCTGGCCCTCAAAGTATTTTCCAATTGTCTTTTTGGTATCTTCTTTGACCCACTCATTATTTAAGAGTATGTTGTTCAATTTTCACGTATTTGTGAAATTCCCAAATATCCTTCTTTTACTGATTTCTAATTTCAATCCATTGTGGTCAGAGATCATATTTTGTATTATTTCAATCCTTTTAAATTAATTTAGAATTTTTTAATGGCCTAGTGTGTGATCTATACTGGAGAATGTTCCATGTACACTTCAGAAGAATGTGTATTCTGTTGTGTGAAATGTTATGTTAGGTCTAGTTAGTTTATGGTATTATTTAAGTGTTCTATTTTCTTGTTCGTCATCTATTTAGTTATTCTATATATCATTGAAGTGGGACAGTGAACTCTCCAATTACTATTACTGAATTGTCCATTTCTCTCTGCAGTTCTGTCTGGTTTTGTTTCACATTTTTTAAAGCCCTGTTATTAGGTGCAATTCATGTACATATATGTTTATCATTGTTATGCCCTCCTGATGGATTAACCAATTTATCATTATAAAATGTCCTTCTTTATTTCTAATAATAAATTTTGGGTTAAAATGTAGTTTGTCTAATATTAGTATAGTCACTGCAGCTCTTTTTTTGGTTACCCTGTATGATATATTCTCCACCATCCTTTTGCTTTCAACTTATTTGTGATTTTTGGATCCAAAGCTCTTGTAGACAATATATAGCTGGAACATGTCTTTTAAAAATCCTGCCTGTCAATCTCTGCTTTTTGATTGGTGTGCTTAATCTATCAAATTTAAAATATTTCTAATGTCAATATTTGTGTCTGCTGTTTACTCTTGCTTTCTATACACTTTTTTTTTTGTTTTCGTATTTCTCTATTAACACCTTATTTTGCATTAAATAGATATTTTCTAGTGTATCATTTTAATTCTCTTGTCCTTTATTTCACTGTCTTTTGGAGTTATTCCTTAGTGGTTGCCCTGGGGATTACAAATAGCATCTTAAATAATTAATCTAGTACATATTAATATCAACTTAATTTCAATAGTATACAAAAACTTGGCTTCTATATAGCTCTGTTCTGTCCTTTTTCTTTTGTGCTGTTATTGTTATGCAAATGACCTCTTTATATATTATATGTCAATTTATGCAGATTTATAATTATCATTTTATACAGTTTTCTTTTGAATCAGAAAATAGTTAAAAATGAAAAAAATACATTTACACTGTCTTCTATATTTATCCACTGTATTATTTGCTAGGCTGTCTTAACAAAATACTCCAGACTAGGTGGCTTAAACAACAGGCATTTATTTTCTCCTATTTCTGGAGGCTAAAAGTCCAAGATCAGAGTGTCAGCTGGTTTGGTTTCTTCTGAGGTCCCTTTGACTTGCAGATGGCTACCTTCTCTCCATGTCCTTATATGGCCTTTTCTCCATGTGGTACATCCCTGCTGTCTCTCTCTTCTTGTAAGGGCACCAGCTATGAGGGTGACCCCTCATCCATACTGGTCGGATCGTTTAACCTTAATGACTTCTTTCAAGGCCCTGTCTTCAAATATAGTTACATTCTGAGGTGTACTGAGTGTTAGGACTTCAACACATAAATTTTGGGGTGCTAAAGTTTAGTCCATAACAATGTTGATATAATTACCTTTATCAATGCTCTTTATTTCTTCACATGGATTTGAGTTACTGTCTAATGTTCTTTAATTTTAACCTGAAGGACTCACAGTATTTCTTGAAAGGCAGGTTTGCTAGTGATGAGTTCTCTCTTTTAGTTTATGGGAGAATATCTTAATTTGTTCTTTACTTATAAAGGATAGTTTTGCTAGATACAGAATTATTTTTTATGTCCTTTTTCTTTTAATAATTTGCATACTTCATCCAACTGCATTCTGGCCTCCATGGTTTCTGATGAGAAATTGGTGGCAAATATTATTGAGGACCTCTTTTATGTATGAGTCACTTCTTATTTGCTGATTTCAACAGTTGGTTGTGTCTAGGTGTGGCTATCTTTGAGTTTATCCTACCTGGAGTTTGTCAGGTTTCTTAGACATGTTGATTAATGTTTTTTTATTAAAGTTGGGAAGTCAAAAAGCTTGGGCTATTATTTCTGCAAATATTTTCTCCGTCTCTCTCTCTCCTCCTTCTTGTGATTACATTATTCATATTATTATATTATTACGTATTATTACATTATTCATGTGCTGGTATTTACTGATATTCTCTATTCCGTGCAGTGTAATTCACATACTTTCCTTTAATTCTTTAGACGTGGTTTCCTCTCATTCTTCGAATGTATTCAAAACACCTGATTTTAAATCTTTAATTAGTCCAACAGCTGTCTCAACATCACGTCCCAACATTCTTTAGAGACAGTTTCTGTTGGCTGCTGCTTTTCCTGTGTATAAACTATAGCTTCTTTTTCCTTTGTATGTCTCCTGGTTTATTTTTTTATTTTTTTATTTGAAAACTAAGCACTTTACATAATACAATTAGACAACTCTGGAAATCAGATTTCCCCTGCCCTAGAGTTTGTTGTTATCATCACAGTTTGTTGTCTAGTGACTTTCCTGAAAAAAATCTTTAACGTGTAGATCCTTTGTTATGTGATCACTGACGTCTCTGCTTAGTTCACTTAGTGATCAAATAATAATTGGATAGATATTTTCTTAATGGATTGGAATCAATTCATTTCCAATCCTTTTTCCAATCGTTTTTCAAGGGTCTCTGTGTGTGTTGGCAGGAAGTTTACAACTCTGCTTTAGCCTCACTTTCAGCTTGTGTAAAACCTCAAGGTGAGCTAGATGTAAGAGCTTCAGGCCTTCTCATTTATTTCCTGGGCATGCACAAAACCCTATGCAGGTGTGTGGCCTTCTGGATTACCAGAAATATGTCAGAGCTTTTCTAAACACCCAATGGCCATCTCCTCCTCCAGTTCTATCTTTTTTTTCTTTCGTATTTTTTCTTTCATTTTTTATTGTAATTAATTGACTACAGTGCTTATGCGCAGTTTCTTTTACCTTCAGTTGTGTAGACTCTGAAGTTACTTAGGCGAGCACCTTTTTGGCATGCTCACTTCAGTGAGGTTATGTCATGCATTTGTAATACAGTTAGATTCTCTATTCACAGTTTGCACTTTTTCCTGGAATTCCCCCAATCTCCTAAATTATTTTTAAAAATAATTTGTATATATTAAGGCTCATTCTTTGTACTGTAAAGTCACTTGGGATTTGACAAATGCATAATGTCATGTATCCACCATTACAGTATTATTCAGAATAGTTTTCCCATCCCATAATTTCTCTGTGTTTAATCTATTCATCCCTTACCAACCCACCCCCAAATCCCTGGAAACCATGATTTTTAAAACTGTCTTTATGTTTGAGTCTTTTCCAGAATGTTGTATAATTGGAATCATACAAACGTAGACATTTCAGACTGGTTTCTTTCACTTAAGAATATCCATGTCTTCTCATAGGTGATAGCTTATTTCTTTT
Source organism: Macaca nemestrina (assembly GCF_043159975.1). Classification (NCBI taxonomy): domain Eukaryota; kingdom Metazoa; phylum Chordata; class Mammalia; order Primates; family Cercopithecidae; genus Macaca; species Macaca nemestrina. The sequence continues at coordinate 72,553,206 of NC_092128.1, forward strand.
TTATTGCTAAATAACATTCTATTGTATGGTCATCAATTCACTTATCTGTTCATCTTGCTTGTTTCCAGTGTTTTGTGATTATAAATAAAGCTGATGTAAACATTCACGGGCAGGTTCTAGTGTAGACATAATTCTTCATATCATTGGGTAAATACTGGGAGTGCTATTATTGCATCACATGGTAAGATATAAGAAACTTACAAACTGTCTTCCAAAGTAGCTGTATCTTTTTGCATTCCCAGAAGCAATGAGTGAGCATTCCTGTTGCTCTGCAACCTCATTAACATTTGATATTATCAGTTTATTGAATTTTAGCTCTTCTTTTTTTTTCTTTTTTTGAGATGGAATCTCGCTGGTCACCCAGGCTGGAGTGCAGTGGTGCGATCTCGGCTCACTACAAGCTCCGCCTCCCAGGTTCACGCCATTCTCCTGCCTCAGCCTCCAGAGTAGCTGGGACTACAGGCGCCCGCCACCACACCCGGCTAATTTTTTGTATTTTTAGTAGAGACGGGGTTTCACCGTGTTAGCCAGGATGGTCTCGATCTCCTGACCTCGTGATCTGCCTGCCTTGGCCTCCCAAAGTGCTGGGATTACAGGCGTGAGTCACCGTGCCTGGCCTGAATTTTAGCTATTCTAATACATAATAAGTAGTGGCATTTTATTGTTTTAATACAGAATTTACCAAGAAAATGATGTTAAGTATCTTTTAAAGTGTTTATTTGCCACATATTTATCTTCCTTCTCAGCTGTCGCCTTTTTTTTTTTTTTTTTTTTTTTTTTGCCGCAACTGTTAGCACTGCCTCAGGCAGCTGCAATGTTAAATAACTGTTGCTGAATTTTTTTGACAAATATGTTGTGGAAAAGAATGCTCACATTAAGTGAGGTTTCAGGTCAAATAACAACAAGACCTCACAATGGAGTTTCCAGGAAACTAACAGACCAACATAGATAATGACAGTTCTCTGAGTATGGTGCTTCTGGGGAGATCAGATTCTATTCTGCTACCACCTATGGCTGCTAGGCTTCTGGTTTTACTATAATTGTGGGCATTTTGGTTTTTAAGGATATTGTGGAATCAGGGAGAGGGGCATGGGATTAAGCAAATTAAAATGCCACAAATATTGCTGAAAGATTCAACCATTTTTCCTTGGATAAGCCCTCATTGGATTATTGCAAGACTTTGATTAATTTCTAGAGTCCTTAAAAGTTGAGTTGGACACTTTTGCCAATGTTTTTATTACTTTTATGGAAGGGCATCTTTTCATAGGTCATTACTGTACCATTCTTGTTGATGCTCCTCTTCATTTATTACTGCTTTATTTATGTTTGTTGGCATCATTTTTCCATTGTCTCCTGATTTCCATAGTTTCTGTGAGAAGTCAGTTATTTTATGTTGTTCCTTTGAAGGTAGTGTGTCCTTTTCCTCTAGCTGCTTTTAATATTTTGTCAGTTTTTATGGTTTTCATCAGTTTTACTACTAGGTATTTAAGTGTGGTTTCTTTGTATTGATCATGCTTGGGATTTACAGTGCTTCTTGAATCTGTGGCTTAATGTTTCAGTCAGTTTTAGAAAATATTTAGCCATTATCTTTTAAAATATTGCTTCTACTTCATACTCTTTCTTTTATGATTTTTCTTTAATTATATATACATTAGCTCTTTTCAGCTTCATACACAATTTTGTGCATTTTCCTTATTTAAATCTCTTGATCTAGACATTTTTTTATTATCTTCCAGTTCACTAATCCTCTCTTCTGCTGCACTAAATTTGCAGCTAAATCTATTGCATCCTTGATTTCAATTTTTGTACCTTTTCAATCTATAATTTCCATGTACTATTTTTTCTACTAGTTCTGGTTCTATGGTGAAGTTCTTCATCTTATCTGTTTTTCTCAATATGTATTACAGTAATTTTAAAGTTCAAGTCTGTTAACTCTAAAAGCTGGGCTAGCTATTTATTCTTATGCTGTGTATCTGAGCACCATAGTTCCCTATGCTGATTTAATAAACTCATAGGAAATAGTCATTAAGGGGTTATATAACTTAAGTCTTTTACATTTCCATCTGAATTTGTGAAACTTGAGTTGTGTTTCCATTTTGTTTATTCGATTGCTGACACCATGAATTGTGTTTTTACTGAAAACAAACAAAAAATCATTTGAATCTAAGACTCCAAACAAAGTCATATAGATTCTCTCCTGCTTTTTCTCTTTCACATTTCTCCATTTGTTTCCCCCTCTGTGTTGTCTTTTTTTTTTTCCCCCAGGTAGACACATTTTTTCGAACCCAGAGGAAAGAGAACTCCTCTTTGTGATGGTTTCAACATCATCTCAGGACTGAGATTTGCTTTTACATCTCAATCAATCGATGTGACCACAGATACAGACTGCTTGATTACAATGACTGGACAGATCTGGCATCAAGACCCCCAATAGATCTTAGTCCATTTGGGCTGCTATAACAAAATACATGAGACTGGGAAACTTATAAGCAACAGAAATTGCTCACAATCCTGGAGGCTGGGAAGATCAAGATCTAGGCACCAATAGACTCAGTGTCTGGTGAGGTCTTACTCTTTGCTTCATAGATGACTCTTTCTTGCTGTGTTCTTGAGCAGAAGAAGGGACAAACATGCTCCCTCAGGCCTCTTTTATAAGGGCACTAATCCTATTCATGAAGGTGGAGCCCTTATGACCTAACCATCTCATGAGGTTCCCAGCTCTTAACACTATTGCACTGGAGATTAGGTAGGCACATATGAATTTGGGAGGACACAAACATTCAGAATCATAGCAGCTCCTCGTGAAGCTGGTGGTAGAATCAGCCAGACCCACTTGCAGGGACTGAGAGTTGGGAAAAAGTGGTTACAAAGGAAAACTGAGGTATTCTTACTAGAAGAGGAAAGAGATGGTGGACAAGCAAAAACAAGATGACCAATGTCTCTGATGTATTAGATCATAAGAATCCTCAGAATGAGTGTTAAAAACAGAGATTTCTGGGCCCTACTTCATTCTTATTGAATCAGAATCATTAGAGGAGTTGTCCAGAGATCAGGGGTTTAAACAAGATTAATTACTGCTCCATTTTAGTCATTGCTTTTGCTAAAATGTAAAGAAGTAATTGGAATCTTTTATTTTTCTGTTCATATTAAGATATACTTCTTAGCTAGGTTCCATATCCAGGCTAAGGAGGGGTAAATAATTATTGATTGCATTTAGATTGTGTAGATAAACACTTGAAATTTGGTATGGGGATGATCTGAAATACATATTAATACTTCTTCTCTTTTTAAATTTTGTTTTTGACAGAGTCTTGCTCTTCCTTCCCGAGTTCAAGTGATTCTCCCACCTCAGCCTCCTGGAATTACAAATATGTGCCACCATACCTGGCTAATTTTTGTATTTTCAGTAGAGATGGGGTTTCACCGTGTTAGCCAGGCTGGTCTTGAGCTCCTGACCTCAAGTGATCCACCTGCCTCGGCCTCCCAAAGTTCTGGAATTACAGGTGTGAGCCACTGTGCCTGGCCCATATTGTTATTTCTTTAAACTACCATTTATCACCTTTTTTACTTCTGTGGTGTAAAGCCAGGAACATGTTTTATTTTAAAAACAAAAGAAAACCAAACAAAACTTTTCTAGTCCAACTCTCTTCTCCCAAAAGGCAAAGATCAATAAATAGCTATACTATGGACTTGTTAAAAGAGACCACCTTTTTCATGTCTCGAATTGTACCATGCTCCTCTGTTATTTATTATTTATTTATTTAGAAACGGAATCTCATTCTGTCTCCAGGCTGGAGTGCAGTAGCATGATCTCAGCTCACTCCAACCTCGGCCAAGTTCCAAGTTCAAGCGATTCCCCTGCTTCAGCCTCCCGAGTAGCTGGGACTACAGGCACGCGCCACCACACCCAGCTAAGTTTTGTACTTCTAGGAGAGATGGGGTTTTACCATGTTGGATGGCCCTGATCTCTTGACCTCATGATCCACCCGCCTTGGTCTCCCAAAGTGCTGGGATTACAGGCATGAGCCACCACACCTGGCCTACTCTGTTATATCTGTTTAGGCTTCATCTCTAGAAGAGAAGATATCCTCAGCAGATGAAAAGTCACAGTGGAGCACCAATTAATTATTTGCTGTTCATATGACTGATTTAAGTGTGTCATGTGTGAAGTGGCTTTGAGATAGGTTTTCTGGCTTTGCTGCATGTTCAGGAAGATGTATTGACTGCTCTTGAATCTACTCACCTGTGGATCTGAGTTTTACAGCCAATATGTACCAGTGCTAAAGGAATCCTAGCTACAACACAGACTTATATAAAATTAGCACCATGGATGTTATTCGATAGCAACAGTAACAATAACAGCAATAATACCAACAACAACAAATTGAAGTAAAAACTGACAATTCATTTTTGCTGTGTGCCTACCATTATGTTAGACATTTTGTATGGTTAATCTCATTAAATCCTTACCTGAACCCTATGAGGTAGTTGCTATAATTATCCCTATTTTATGGTGAGACAATGGCAGCAGCAAGAAAATTTAGTAATCTACTAAAGTCTGCATAGCTATGAAATGGTTGAGACAGGATTTTAGGACAGTCAGTCAGTCTCCATCCATATCCACCTACCCTTTCCTCCTAGTGACTAATGGATTTACAGTGACAGTGGGGATGCATTTGGTGTGGATATATTCACTGAACACACAGGAGGACAAGATTAGTGGATTAGATTAACATGGAATCAATGACCTTGATTTCATTAACTCCGTACTCCACTCAGCTAAATACGCCTAGTAGATCTGAATGTTTTGGAAAACTTGCCTCTGGGTTGAAGGCTCCTGGCCTGGAAAGAACAGACTTTAGAAGGCCTTGCTGTCTGTTGTGGGATAGACAGTTTAGGTTCACAGAATGAGGGCAAATGAACATGCAAGTGATCACCTGTACTCTTTATAAACTCAATGAAAGCAAGAACAGAGCTCATTCATTTCTGGCCGCCACCAGGAAGCTCTCATTTAGCCTGTGTCTCCAGAGAAAATTGTTATTTTCATAAAACATTTATCTCCATATTAATGTGATTTCTTTAAAAATTATGGTGGATTGTTTGAAAACTTTTCTCAGTCTTTTTATTAGCTTCTTGGAAAGTTAGAAGTAGCCCTATGATCTCTAAAATTGGTTTGAATTAGGTGCACAATTAAAAGTCCATCAAGTTGGGAAAGATTTGAACTTTCTAACACTGTTTTGTCATCATTTTTCTAAAACCAGTATTAACAAAAGAAAAAGGGAAAGCCTGCTTCAAGGATCCTATGCAAAGAGCTCTCAGTTTGTTTTTTCTTGTAATTATTGTCAGTCCTTAGGAAATGTACATATCTGTTGCAATAAGCAAGAGTTGTGGCATGCTCTGTGAAGATTGGCCAAACCTCCTGCAGAACTGTGTGAATGGAATTCAGTATACACTGAAGCCTAAAAATATTGTAAGAGCATTCCATTCTTCTCATGTGACTTTTCTTTCTTATTCAGCTGTATTTGGATCTCTGTGGGGAGCAAGTAAAAAGCTGTGGATTCAATGAAATGGAAAAGCAGGAGAGACTTCCAGAGAGCCTCTTTCCATCCTTCAAGGTCTTCATTTGTCTATAACACTTGATAGATCTGTTTAGTCCAGAATTCACTAATACACGAGAGATTGACTTGCCCTATTATGCTAACATAGAAAGCCCCAAATAAAAACCCCTGCCACTGACCCTGGGCCCCAAGCTCTAGGAGCTGTGAGGTTGAGACAAGAAATTGTGAGCGTCAACAATGGCACTGACAACCATATGTTATTGACTCAGACTGATTAAAAATTAAAGCACCAACCCCAGAGGAAAATTTACAAAGAAATCAGGATGTGCTCAGATGCTCTGAATTCTCAAGCTCTTGCTTTTGCCTTGACTGGATCATTATAAGTAAAGACAAGTAGAAAACTACAAAGTGCATTTGGAAGCTCTCCCATTTTAAAAGGTGTCTTTGACTAAGGTCCTATGTGGAAAACCAGGATGGGATTTGGAGGTTTAACATTAAGTGGAGTCTCTGCCCTTCAACTGATGTGACTTTAGGGAATTCATGTCACCTCTTCATGTCTCTATGTTTTAAAATTGTAAAAAGTGAGATAATTATATTTTCTTCCTTCCCAATCCTCCAAGATGATTATCAATCAGGTTGTGGACAACAATGTGTTGAATTCTGAGCAAAGAAGGCTCCCATGAGATTCAAAAGAATACCTTTTCCCTTACTGTTGTATTTTTCTTTCAGTGTAGTTTGCCTCTAACAGACAACAAAGTAGCACAGATATGTCCTGTCTTGTTGCTGGTATCTTCCTTCTCTCCAAAACATTATCAGTGACTCACCAATAGGAAAACAGAGCTTGGGAGACGGGATTTGTCAGTTAACTTGCACTCCCTCTGCTGGTTGGATGCCTTGTATTTATTTTTCCATGACTCCCAAGCTGTAAGGTTTATTTACTTATTTTCAGTAAACTTGGAAATTATGCATACTCTTTGGAGAGTAATCAACTTAGAATGAATTTGCAATATTCTATGTTTCCCGGTACCTGGAAGAGCTGCCATTTTATTTAGTACAAATGTAAAGGCCAGGTTCATAAAACTGTTTTATCAAGGCAATATTATCAGGAATTAGCAACTCTATCCAACTCCAACTTTCTATTGGTACATATGAACAAAGGGGTAAGAAATAAATACTTATCTGACATCGGCTTTCAGTCATTGTCCTTAAAACACTGGAGGAGTAGCTCAGTGCACACAGGAGCAGCCTGATAAAAGCAGCCAGAACCATCAACTATGTTTACAGTAATGAGTTCATAGTAATATGGAAAAATAAACTGATTGGTTGAAAACTGGAAAATAAAAGGAAAGAATCAAGCAATTATCCTATCTTTTCTGTGGGAATTATAGTATGGGGGTAATCTAAAGTAAATGAAAGGAGTATTTCTTTTTAAAAGTATTCTAGGCAGTAAATGTAAAAGAAATGATGGAATATAATTGTTTTTCAATCCCTAATCAATTAATGGATCTAGGCATCAAGCATCAAAGGCTACTGAAATCACATAAAGAGCTACATCTCGTACCTCCCAATAAAAGAACATACTACCACCTATGAACTTGCCAAAGGTATTGTATTTGAGTCTGATCAATTCCCTGGATCCAGTTGCCAATTTGCAAAAAACGGAGGACAGTGGAAATATTGAAATGTAGCATGAGTGTGCATTCAGCAAAATCCAGACTGAGGGAAATTCTACAGATGAAATGCCCTGAGTTCTTCAACACATATATTGCAAAGAAAAGACATGGATAGAGAAGTCTCTAGAATAAACATGACTTAAGAGACATGTCATTTTTTTTTTTAAACGGCAAGTCTTAACCAGAGTGTCTAAGATGACTCCATGGGTGAAAAAACTACGAAGAAATAGAAGGAAGCGATTACCATGCTAGTTAGGTTGTGGTTATTTCTGGGAAGCGGGAGGGCACTGAGATTGGAATGGGGCTAATAGAGGTGCTTCAGGGATGCTGACAAACTTTTATTTCTTGACCTGGGTGGCAGTTATTGGGTGTTCACCTTATAACTAATGAAGGTATGAATTTGTTTGGGTTTTTTGTTTTATTTTACCATGGCAAGTATTTTAAAAAAGGCCTCCAGGATAGCCAGCCGCGGTGGCTCGTGCTTGTAATCCCAGCACTTTGGGAGGCCGAGGCAGGTGGATCAGCTGAGGTCAGGAGTTCAAGACCAGCCTGGCCAACATGGTGAAACCCCATCTCTACCAAAAATACAAAAATTAGCTGAGCATGGTGGCACGCGCCTGTAGCCCCAGCTACTCGGGAGATTGAGGCAGGAGAATCACTTGAATCTGGGAGGCAGAGGTTGCAGGGAGCTGAGATCGTACCACTGCACTCCAGCCTGGGTGACAAGAGTGAAACTCCATCTCCAGAAAAAAAACAAAACGACCTTCAGGATAAGAAAAGTGCCTTTTGGCAGCCTCAGTCAGTCCCCCTCCTCCCTATTTCTTTCTCTTCGCCCCCTCCTCCGCCGCCACCCCATCTCTCTTTCTCAACTTCTCCATCTTTCTAATCACTGTGATTACTCTCCCTGGTTCTCAGCTCTTGGCCACCCCTTGACTGAGCCTTTGGCATTTCCCTCATGTGACTCTTTTAGATCCAGATCGAAGTTCTCTGCATGTTGGTTTTGGTGATTACCTGTGCCTAGTCTCATGTCATGACCAAGTGGAACAGCTGGGAAGAGAAAACAGGGCCCAGGAAATCTGCTTCTACTTTGCTGGTCTTCAAGGTCGGCCTGCCAGATAAACTCAATTTCATCAGATTTAATGCTCTCTTAAATGTGTCTCATTGTATATTTTTGTACATTTATATGATTTTATATTTCTTTTAATCTGGTTTATACTGTCAGTTAATTGTGACTTTAACTTAGGTCCAAATGTTAGACCCAAAAAAGATGTAAATAAATATTTTAGACAAAGGTATTTTAGAAGCACCTAATTTTATTGAGTACCTTCCATATGCCATGCACCAGGCTACTTTTCTTCACAGGAGTAATAAAAAATAGTAGCCACTATTCACTGAGGACCTAGTATTTATTGAGCACCTACTATGTGCTAGGCAGTAGCAAATAAATATGTTTACATATATTATCCCTAATCCTTCAAAGGCATTTTATTTCTACAAGATGGGTATCACTGTCCCCATTTTACAGGGAAGGATGGTGGGGCCGTGAGGGTAAAATAATTTGCTTAAAGTCACTTGAGCAAAATAGATAGTTACTTGTGAAAACAAAATTGAACCCATATCCTTCTGGCTCCAGAATTTGTTCTTTTTCACCACAATTAAATATTGACTTATAGCAGTCTTCATTATATAGTTAAAACATCATTTTCTATTAACCTCATGATGAGGTACAACACTGGACTTGAGTTTCAATATGAGTTACAAGATTTACTGTGGATGTTGATGTTTTGGGTTGGTTGTTCTTCCTGTTATGGGGGTAAAGCACAGCTGTTATGGCAAACAGATACAATCGCATTTGAGTATTAAAATTTAAAGCTAATCTTAGATAAAACTTCCCAAGTGCTTGGCCAACTGTTGCCTTTCCTTTTCTACCTCTGGCACCGCTTCACTTCAATGTGCTTCATGTCACTCATGCTTTGTTTTTCTCTTACTACAGGGTAACTGAGGGCTAATGTGTTCATAGGAACACATTGCTGATTTCTTAGTAAATCAGTGAAAATAACTCCTCCTGGACTATTATTATGGTACCTACAAGGTGATATCACCCCATATTATGTTCAATTCTAGAGCTCTTCTGCATTTGGACAAATAGGAGACAGTAAACAGAATCAGAATAAGACAGAATATATACATTTATTGTAAAATTGTTCATTATGTAATCCAATTCTCACCTGGAAAAAAAGTCACTTAATGTTGAAAGATTTTCTATCTTGGAATTGCACAATCCAGTTTATTTAGTGCACAGGAATAAACATGCACAGACAAGGGGGTAAGAACTTGACTGGGTTTCTTGTTTAGTAGCAGTCTTACAAGAAAAACATTTTTATTTCATTTTAAAAATTGCTTTTTTATTTCTCTCAACTTAGGGTTTTTGCTCTCTTACAGCTTTTCAAGTAGAATTTGAAAAGATTGTGATTTTTTTTTTTTTTTCCTGTGGAGCGGACAGAAGAGAATTGTTTCCCGGTTTGAGTATTAATATATTGGCAGGCTGGTTTTTTTTTAAGCTAATCTGCCACAAATCCCGCAGAAGAAGCATTAACACAGATTCACAGATTATTTTTGTATGAATCTTACATACCATATGTATGTAAGCCTTCATAAGGCTATTTATTCTTTCATGTTTATAAAAGTATGGATATTGCTGATACAATCTTTTATTTTCATTTTTAAAGAATGTAAATCACACACACACACACACACAGACACACACACACACACACACACTGGCCAGACTAGACACTGTGCTATTCTTGACTTTCTCTAAGAGTAAAAAGCCCTGTAATCCTCTAATATCTGAAAAGGAGTCTTTGGCTATTTTTGTTTGTTATACATCGAGGATAGATTTTTAAGGTGCTCAACAGGGCCTTGAGAACTATTTTTACGTTAAGACCTAGACTTACTGAATATTTTCAAAGCAATCAAATTAAATACCTTTCTTTTGAAGAATCCTGGCTACCCTTAGAGAAACTCAGAACACTCCATAGACACAGCAGTGACATGTAGGCCTACAGATCACTTAACAACGACAGTCCCAAGCATCTGACTCCGCTGTACAAAGGGAAGGCTATTTGGCCAAGTGAGATGCTAAAGTCAGTGGACTACAATAAAGAAAATCCCTTAATAATTAAAATACAGAGTCTAAAACCAGACATCCCTCAACAGCCAGCAATTCTTAACCCTCTGTCCATTAGAATTACTGGGAGGGAGTGCGTGTGAATGCTCTCAATGAATACTGATGCTCAGCCCCCTTTCAGGTCTCTAGGTATGGATCGGAGCCATCAGTGTTTTTCAAAGCTCCCCAGGTGATCTTTATATTTCCAAACATATTGCAAAATCTGGGGATACCAGGGAACAACTTATTCCTTGGTCAGAAAGTCTGATTTAAATAGAGAACATCAGCAAGATTTGCTCACTGGCAATTCTTTTATTTCATTTAGAAGGCATTACTCCACATTACTGCATGGAGGGATTGTATGCAGACTCCAAAGATGTTTTGCCAGACATCTGTGGCACCAGAGGGTCTGGAAACTTTCCAGATGATACGTTTCCAGACTAGAGAAGGTTTATGCATTTGGGATGGTATGAAACAAGTGCTTTTTGGGGTCTGTGAGAACTTTTTAAACAAGGGTATTTTAGAGAAAATTAGTTAGGAAAGCTTCCTCCTCGCCCCTTCATTTTTACTTTCTGAAACGTATTCATGATGCCTGGGACTGATCAAGGTGTCATAATCCTCACCTGAATGGCACAGAGTAATGTTTTCCCTAATGAAGGAACCCACAGGTCAAACTTTACATCAAGATTCTGACCTTCCTGCTCTCCAAAGCCCATCCTCTCCCACTGATAATAACTTCGAGTTTCTTGAGATCCAGTGGGCATTTTGCTATGTTAGACGGCATTTTGTTTGCTTAGTTTATCCTAAGATCTGAAACAAGAGTGGTGTGTGGAGCAGATTTGCTTTCTGGACACTGTGGAATTTTAGCAAAAAAAGATCAGCCTGTATGGCTCATTCTAATTTATCAAAAGCTGCCAGGCTTGGCTACAGTGTAGATCTAGCAATCCACTTTAATGTAAACATTTTAATTACTATTTCTAACATTTGGCTTTCATTAAAAGTCAGGGAAAAACTTTAAAGTTTTTTAAATGAAGTTTAAAGTTTATACTTAAAACTCCCTTACAGATTGTAACCCCTTCCTATTTCTCAACACACACACACGGTTTTGAATTAAAAACAAAAAGGAAAATCCATAAATAAAAGGAGAACAAGAAGAAAGGGAGGGGAACGGAGGAAAAGAAGGAAGAAAGGAAAGAAAAAGAAAATACCCCAGTAACCCAATGACCCAAGTGTGAAGTCAAGGTTTAGGTCTTAAAATATGAATAGTAAAGAGGTAGCCTCTGATTGATTCTGAAATTCAGAAATATATTTTTGGCAAAGGACCTTGAAAAATATGATGCATGGTGAAGTGTAAAAATGCTTTGGGGGATATATTTTCCTGCCCAGGTTTTTTTTTTTTTTTTTTTTTTTTTTTTTTTTTTTGAGACGAGTCTCGCTCTGTCACCCAGGCTGGAGTGCAGTGGCGGGATCTCAGCTCATTGCAAGCTCCGCCTCCCGGGTTTACACCATTCTCCTGCCTCAGCCTCCTGAGTAGCTGGGACTACAGGCGCCCGCCACCTCGCCCGGCTAGTTTTTTGTATTTTTTTTTAGTAGAGACGGGGTTTCACCGTGTTAGCCAGGATGGTCTCAATCTCCTGACCTTGTGATCCGCCTGTCTCGGTCTCCCAAAGTGCTGGGATTACAGGCTTAAGCCACAACGCCCGGCCTCCTGCCCAGTTTTAAAAAGATTTATGGTCATTTCTAAGATGGACTATGATGTGAAACCAGTACAATTGGTATTGAAACAGAGCCTGGGCTACCTGATGAAAATGGAGGGAGAGTATGTTATCTGGAATTTGGGATGAGTTGCTTACTTCTGGGATTTTCAGAACCTGCTACATCACACCCTCTGTAGCAGCTACGCAGTACCTCTTTCTCAGAGGACCGAGCATCAACTCACTAGGGAACCTCCTTGGAGCTTCTAGGTCCTGGTAGCTCCAGCTCCTTCCCTTTAATTCCCCGGCGACTGCTTCCTGCAGGTATCATCTCTGGGTTCCTTCTGTGTTCTTTTTTTTACTCTTTTGGTTTTCTAACATGTATGTAACCAGTTCCCAGTATTAAATTTTGTCAGCTAAAAGGCTTAATGTGGTTTCTGTTTTCCTGACTGGACCCTAACTGGTAGATTTGGTCTAGTTATTAAATGCTATGACCCAAATATTTGTGTTCCACTAAAATTAATATGTTGAAATTTTTTTTTTTTTTTGTATACTTTAAGTTCTAGGGTACATGTGCACAACGTGCAGGTTTGTTACATATGTATACTTGTGCCATGTTGGTGTGCTGCACCCATCAGCTCGTCAGCACCCATCAACTCGTCTTACATCAGGTATAACTCCCAGTGCAATCCCTCCCCCCTCCCCCCTCCTAATGATAGGCCCCAGTGTGTGATGTTCCCCTTCCTGAGTCCAAGTGATCTCATTGTTCAGTTCCCACCTATGAGTGAGAACATGCGGTGTTTGGTTTTCTGTTCTTGCGATAGTTTGCTGAGAATGATGGTTTCCAGCGGCATCCATGTCCCTACAAAGGACACAAACTCATCCTTTTTTATGGCTGCATAGTATTCCATGGTGTATATGTGCCACATTTTCTTAATCCAGTCTGTCACTGATAGACATTTGGGTTGATTCCAAGTCTTTGCTATTGTGAATAGTGCCGCAATGAACATACGTGTGCATGTGTCTTTATAGCAGCATGATTTATAATCCTTTGGGTATATACCCAGTAATGGGATGGCTGGGTCATATGGTACTTCTAGTTCTAGATCCTTGAGGAATCGCCATACTGTTTTCCATAATGGTTGAACTGGTTTACAATCCCACCAACAGTGTAAAAGTGTTCCTATTTCTCCACATCCTCTCCAGCACCTATTGTTTCCTGACTTTTTAATGATTGTCATTCTAACTGGTGTGAGATGGTATCTCATTGTGGTTTAGATTTGCATTTCTCTGATGGCCAGTGATGACGAGCATTTTTTCATGTGTCTGTTGGCTGTATGCATGTCTTCTTTTGAGAAATGTCTGTTCGTATCCTTTGCCTACTTTTTGATGGGGTTGTTTGTTTTTTTCTTGTAAATTTGTTTGAGTTCTTTGTAGGGTCTGGATATTAGCCCTTTGTCAGATGAGTAGATTGCAAAAATGTTCTCCCATTCTGTAGGTTGCCTGTTCACTCTGATGGTAGTTTCTTTTGCTGTGCAGGAGCTCTTTAGTTTAATTAGATCCCATTTGTCAATTTTGGCTTTTGTTGCCATTGCTTTTGGTGTTTTAGTCATGAAGCCCTTGCCCATGCCTATGTCCTGAATGGTATTACCTAGGTATTCTTCTAGAGTTTTTATGGTATTAGGTCTAACATTTAAGCCTCTAATCCATCTTGAATTAATTTTCATATAAGGAGTAAGGAAAGGATCCAGTTTCAGCTTTCTTATGGCTAGCCAATTTTCCCAGCACCATTTATTAAATAGGGAATCGTTTCCCCATTTCTTATTTTTCTCAGGTTTGTCAAAGATCAGAGGACTCTGTTCTGTTCCATTGATCTGTATCTCTGTTCTGGTACCAGTACCATGCTGTTTTGGTTACTGTAGCCTTATAGTATAGTTTGAAGTCAGGTAGCGTGATGCCTCCAGCTTTGTTCTTTTGACTTAGGATTGTCTTGGCAATGCAGGCTCTTTTTTGGTTCCATATGAACTTTAAAGCAGTTTTTTCCAATTCTGTGAAGAAACTCATTGGTAGCTTGATGGGGATGGCATTGAATCTATAAATTACCTTGGGCAGTATGGCCATTTTCACAATATTGATTCTTCCTATCCATGAGCATGATATGTTCTTCTATTTGTTTGTGTCCTCTTTTATTTCACTGAGCAGTAGTTTGTAGTTCTCCTTGAAGAGGTGCTTTACATCCCTCGTAAGTTGGATTCCTAGGTATTTTATTCTCTTTGAAGCAATTGTGAATGGAAGTTCATTCATGATTTGGCTCTCTGTTTGTCTGTTACTGGTATATAAGAATGCTTGTGTTTTTTTCTCATTAATTTTGTATCCTGAGACTTTGCTGAAGTTTCTTATCAGCTTAGGGAGATTTTGGGCTGAGACAATGGGGTTTTCTAAATATACAATCATGTCATCTGCAAAGAGGGACAATTTGACTTCTTCTTTTCCTAACTGAATACCCTTGATTTCTTTCTCTTGCCTGATTGCCCTAGGCAGAACTTCCAACACTATGTTGAATAGGAGTGGTGAGAGAGGGCATCCCTGTCTTGTGCCAGTTTTCAAAGGGAATGCTTCCAGTTTTTGCCAATTAAGTATAATATTGGCTGTGGGTTTGTCATAAATAGCTCTTATTATTTTGAGATACGTTCCATCAATACCTAGTTTATTGAGAGTTTTTAGCATGAAGGGCTGTTGAATTTTGTCAAAGGCCTTTTCTGCATCTATTGAGATAATCATGTGGTTTTTGTCTTTGGTTGTGTTTATATGCTGGATTATGTTTATTGATTTGTGTATGTTGAACCAGCCTTGCATCCCAGGGATGAAGCCAACTTGATCATGGTGAATAAGCTTTTTGATGTGCTGCTGGATCTGGTTTGCCAGTATTTTATTGAGGATTTTTGCATCGATGTTCATCAGGGATATTGGTCTAAAATTCTCTTTTTTTGTTGTGTCTCTGCCAGGCTTTGGTATCAGGATGATGTTGGCCTCATAAAATGAGTTAGGGAGGATTCCCTCTTTTTCTATTGATTGGAATAGTTTCAGAAGGAATGGTACCAGCTTCTCCTTGTACCTCTGGTAGAATTCAGCTGTGAATCCATCTGGTCCTGGACTTTTTTGGTTGGTAGGCTATTAATTATTGCCTCAATTTCAGAGCCTGCTATTAGTCTATTCAGGGATTTAGCTTCTTCCTGGTTTAGTCTTGGGAGAGTGTAAGTGTCAAGGAAATTATCCATTTCTTATAGATTTTCTAGTTTATTTGCGTAGAGGTGTTTATAGTATTCTAGGATGGTAGTTTGTATTTCTGTGGGATTGGTGGTGATATCCCCTTTATCATTTTTTATTGCGTCTATTTGATTCTTCTCTCTTTTCTTATTTATTAGTCTTGCTAGTGGTCTATCAATTTTGTTGATCTTTTCAAAAAACCAACTCCTGGATTCATTGATTTTTTGGAGGATTTTTTGTGTCTCTATCTCCTTCAGTTCTACTCTGATCTTAGTTATTTCTTGCCTTCTGCTGGCTTTTGAATGTGTTTACTCTTGCTTCTCTAGTTCTTTTAATTGTGATGTTAGAGTGTCCATTTTAGATCTTTCCAGCTTTCTCTTGTGGGCATTTAGTGCTATAAATTTCCCTCTACATATTGCATTAAATGTGTCCCAGAGATTCTGGTATGTTGTATCTTTGTTCTCACTGGTTTCAAAGAACATCTTTATTTCTGCCTTCATTTCATTATGTACCCAGTAGTCATTCAGGAGCAGGTTGTTCCGTTTCCATGTAGTTGAGCAGTTTTAATTTTCTTAATCCTGAGTTCTACTTGATTGCACTGTGGTCTGAGACAGTTTGTTATAATTTCTGTTCTTGTACATTTGCTGAGGAGTGCTTTACTTCCTATTATGTGGTCAATTTTGGAATAAGTGTGATGTGGTGCTGAGAAGAATGTATATTTTGTTGATTTGGGGTGGAGAGTTCTGTAGATGTCTATTAGGTCTGCTTGGTGCAGAGTTGAGTTCAATTCCTGGATATCTTTGTTAACTTTCTGTCTCGTTGATCTGTCTAATGTTGACAGTGGGGTGTTAAAGTCTCCCATTATTATTGTATGGGAGTCTAAGTCTCTTTGTAAATCTCTAAGGACTTGCTTTATGAATCTGGGTGCTCCTGTATTGGGTGCATATATATTTAGGATAGTTAGCTCTTCCTGTTGAATTGATCCCTTTACCATTATGTAATGGCCTTCTTTGTCTCTTTTGATCTTTGATGGTTTAAACTCTGTTTTATCAGAGACTAGGATTGCAACCCCTGCTTTTTTTTGTTCTCCATTTGCTTTGTAGATCTTCCTCCATCACTCTATTTTGAGCCTATGTATGTCTCTGTATGTGAGATGGGTCTCCTGAATACAGCAAACTGATGGGTCTTGACTCTTTATCCAATTTGCCAGTCTGTGTCTTTTAATTGGAGCATTTAGTCCATTTACATTTAAGGTTAATATTGTTATGTGTGAACTTGATCCTGTCATTATGATATTAGCTGGTTATTTTGCTCGTTAGCTGATGCAGTTTCTTCCTAGCATCAGTGGTGTTTACATTTTGGCATGTTTTTGCAATGGCTGGTACCGGTTGTTCCTTTCCATGTTTAGTGCTTCCTTCAGGATCTCTTGTAGGGCAGTCCTGGTGGTGACCAAATCTCTCAGCATTTGCTTGTCTGTAAAGGATTTTATTTCTCCTTCACTTATGAATCTTAGTTTGGCTGGATATGAAATTCTGGGTTGAAAATTCTTTTCTTTAAGAATGTTGAATATTGGCCCCCACTCTCTTCTGGCTTGTAGAGTTTCTGCCGAGAGATCTGCTGTTAGTCTGATGGGCTTCCCTTTGTGGGTAACCCGACCTTTCTCTCTGGCTGCCTTTAACTGTTTTTCCTTCATTTCAACTTTGGTGAATCTGACAATTATGTGTCTTGGAGTTGCTCTTCTCAAGGAGTATCTTTGTGACATTCTCCGTATTTCCTGAATTTGAATGTTGGCCTGCCTTACTAGGTTGGGGAAGTTCTCCTGGATGATATCCTGAAGAGTGTTTTCCAACTTGGTTCCATTTTCCCCCTCACTTTCAGGCACCCCAATCAGACGTAGATTTGGTTTTTTCACATAATCCCATACTTCTTGAAGGCTTTGTTCATTTCTTTTTCCCCTTTTTTCTTTAGACTTCTCTTCTCGCTTCGTTTCATTCATTTGATCCTCAATCCCTGATACTCTTTTTTCTAGTTGATTGAGTTGGTTACTGAAGCTTGTGCATTTGTCATGTATTTCTTGTGTCATGGTTTTTATCTCTGTCAGTTCATTTATGGCCTTCTCTGCATTGATTATTCTATTATCCATTCTTCCATTCTTTTTTTCAAGATTTTTAGTTTCTTTGTGCTAGGTACGTAATTCCTCCTTTAGCTCTGAGAAGTTTAATGGACTGAAGCCTTCTTCTCTCAACTTGTCAAAGTCATTCTCCATCCAGCTTTGATCCATTGCTGGCGATGAGCTGCGTTCCTTTGGAGGGGGAGATGCGCTCTTATTTTTTAAATTTCCAGCTTTTCTGCCCTGCTTTTTCCCCATCTTTGTGGTTTTATCTGCCTTTGGTCTTTGATGATGTTGAGGTACTGATGGGGTTTTCGTGTGGGTGTCCTTCCTGTTTGTTAGTTTTCCTTCTAACAGTCAGGATCCTCAGCTGTAGGTCTGTTGGAGACTGCTTGAGGTCCACTTCAGACCCTGTTTGCCTGGGTATCAGCAGCAGAGGCTGCAGAAGATAGAATATTGCTGAACAACAAGTGTACCTGTCTGATTCTTGCTTTGGAAGCTTCCTCTCAGGGGTGTACTCCGCCGTGTGAGGTGTGGGGTGTCGGTCTGCACCTAGTGGGGGATGTCTTCCAGTTAGGCTACTCAGGGGTCAGGGACCCACTTGAGCAGGGAGTCTGTCCCTTCTCAGATCTCAACCTCCGTGTTGGGAGATCCACTGCTCTCTTCAAAGCTGTCAGACAGGGTCGTTTGCATCTGCAGAGGTTTCTGCTGCTTTTTGTTTAGCTGTGCCCTGTCCCCAGAGGTGGAGTCTACAGAGACAGGCAGGCCTCCTTCAACTGCTGTGGGCTCCACCCGGTTTGAACTTTCCAGCAGCTTTGTTTACCTACTTAAGCCTCTGCAATGGTGGGCGCCCCTCCCCCAGCCTCACTGCTGCCTTGCAGTTAGATCTCAGACTGCTGTGCTAGCAATGAGGGAGGCTCCGTGGGCATGGGACTCCCCGGCCAGGTGTGGGATATAATCTCCTGGTGTGCCGTTTGCTAAGGCCCTTGGTAAAGTGCAGTATTGGGGTGGGAGTTACCCAATTTTCCAGGTGTTGTGTATCTCAGTTCCCCTGGCTAGGAAAAGGGATTCCCTTCCCCCTTGCACTTCCCAGGTGAGGCGATGCCTTGCCCTGCTTCAGCTCTTGCTGGTTGGGCTGCAGCAGCTGACCAGCACTGATTGTCTGGCACTCCCGAGTGAGATGAACCTGGTACCTCAGTTGAAAATGCAGAAATCACCCGTCTTCTGTGTCACTCATGCTGGGAGCTGGAGATTGGAGCTCTTCCTATTCGGCCATCTTGCTCCACCCTCAATATGTTGAAATTTTAACCTCTATTGTGATGGTTTCAGAAAGTAGTACCACTGGGAAGTGATTAAGTCATGAGGTTGGACCCCTCATGAATGGGATGAGTGCCCTTATAAAGGAGGCCCCAGGGAGACTGATCTTCCCTTTCACTGAGAGGACACTATAAGAAGGGGCCATCTGTGAGAAAGTAGGCCCTCAGCAGACACCAAATCTATTAGCACCTTGAACTTGGACTTCCCACCCTCCAGAACTGGAAGAAATACATTTCTGTTGTTTATAAGCCACCCAGTCTATGGTGGTTTGTTATAGCAACCAGAATATACTAAGACATTATTAAATAATGGAAATTTCTTGGAATCTTGTTCTAGGTTGGGACCCGGGGATCTACATTATTCTAAAGTACTGATGCATAGCCAGTTTAGGGGACCATCAGGTAAGATCATGTATAAGGTCTCTTTGATCACTAAAATTTGATTATTCCTTAGAATGACAGAGTCATAAATTTAAAAATTCAATGACATGAACTTGTTCTAAACTTGTATTTTTAAAAGATGGATGTTGGAGAAGACTTACTTCTATACCAGGGTATTATTAGTCTCTTAGAGTGGCAAGGGACCTTAGATTTTATTTGGCTAAGCCCTCCTAGTGCAAAAATGGATTCTAAATGGCTCTTGCAGAAAGAACATAAAATCAGATCTGAGTTCCATTCAGGGAGCAGCCTGTGTCACTGGCATTCCCATAATGTAAAGTTCTTTCTATGTGATAAGTGACCTTGACTAAGACCAGACTCTACTACTTTTTGTACCTTTGTGTGAAGAAATGAAAAAGTATCCGTTTGTAAACTGCAAACAATTTTCTTTATCTTAAGAGTTGGACACTTAAGTTTTATCTTTTAAGCACAGTGTCACTTTAATCTGGAGAAACCTCTCCCAACTAGTGCAAAGGCCATCTTTAAAATGAAGAAGTTTGACACAATTTGGTTCCAAGGAGATAGAATGAACTAGGTAATGAAACTTTTCTCTATTTAGAAAAGCATTGCATCTCCACAGAAAATGTTTCCTTTAGACTCAAATCCCTTCCCTTCCCTTCTTCCCTTCCCTTCTTCCCTTCCCTTCCCTTCCCTCCTTCCCTTCCCTCCTTCCCTTCCCTTCCCTTCCTTTCCCTCCTTCCCTTCCCTTCCCTTCCCTCCTTCCCTTCCCTCCTTCCCTTCCCTCCTTCCCTTCCTCCCTTCCCTTCCCTCCTTCCCTTCCCTCCTTCCCTTCTCTGCTTCCCTCCTCTCATTCCCTCCCCGCTTCCCTCCCTTCCCCCCTTCCCTTTCCCCCTTCCTTTCCCCCCTTCCTTTCCCCCCTTCACTTCCCTTCCCTTCCCTTCTCCTCTCTCTCTCTCTCTCTCTCTCTTTCTCTCTCTCTCTCTCTTTCTCTTTTCTTTTCTTTTCTCTCTTGCAGGGTCTCACTCTGTCACCCAGGTTGGAGTGCAGTGGCATGATCCCGGCTCACAGCAGCATTGACTTCCCAGACCCAGGTGATCCTTCCACCTCAGCCTCCCAAGTAGCTGGAACTATAGGCATGCATGACCACACCAGGCTAATTTTTGTGATTTTTGTAGAGACTGGGTTTCACCATGTTGCCCAGGCTGGTCTCAAACTCCTGGGCTCAAGTGATCCTCCTGCCTCAGCCTCCCAAAGTGCTAGGATTACAGGTGTGAGCCACAGCACCCAGCCACTTTTTTTTTCTAAGTATAGTCATAAGTCACTTAATGATGAAGATACCTCTGAAAAATATGTCACTAGGCTATTTTATCATCATGCAAACATCATAGGGTATACTTACACAAACCTAGATGGTACAGATTACTACACACCTAAGCTAGATGGTATAGTTTACTGCTCCCACGCTATGAAGCTGTACAGCAGGTAACTGCAGTGAATACTGTAGACAATTATAACAAAATGGTATTTGTGTATTTAAACAGATCTTAATGTAGAAAAGGTACAGTAGAAATACAGTGTAAAAGATAAAAACTACCCCTGTATAGGACACTTACCATGAATGGAGCTCGCAGGACCGAAAGTTCCTCTGGGTGAATCAGTGAGTAGTGAGTGAATGTGAAGGCCTGGGACATTATTGCACACCACTGTAGACTTTATAAACACTGTACACTTAGGTTACACTACGTTTATAAAAATATTTTACTTTCCTTTGTAATAGCACTTTCTTTTGTAGCAACACTTAGCTTAAAATGCAAATACATTGTGTAGCTGTACAAAAACATTTTATTCCTTTATATCCTTAAGCTTAATTTAATTTTTTTTTCGCTTCTTAAACTTTGTTTGGTTGTTAAAAACTAAGACACAGACACATTAACCTCGGCTTTTACAGGCTGAGGATTATGATTATCACTGTCTTCCTCCTCCACACCTTGTTCCACTGGGAAGTCTCAGGGTCAATAACATGCATAGAACTGTCATCTCCTATGATAACAGTGCCTTCGGGAATGCCTCCTGAATGACTTGCCTGAGGTTGTTTTGCATTTAATATTTTTAATAAGTAGAAGGAATATACTGTAAAATAGCAAAAAATATAATATATTAAGGACATAAACCAGTAACAGCTGTTTATTAGCAGGTATTATGTATTGCATCTAGTTGTATGTGCTATACTTTCATACAACTGACAGTGCAGGTTTGTTTACACCAGCATCACCCATCACTGTAAACATGTCAGTGATGTGTGCATTATGATGTTACAATGGCTACAATATCACTGGGCAATAGGAATTTTTTCAGCTCCATTTTAATATTATACAATCTTATACAATACCATCATATATGCAATCTTTTGTTGATTGAAAGCTCTTTACGTGGTGCATGACTGTATAAATTTAGACCAGTACAAACTACACACGGGGCAAATCTGGCCCAGCACCTGTTTTTGCACTGCCTGCAAACTAAGCGTGGTTTATTATATTTTTTAATGGTTGGAAAAAAATCAAAAGAAGAATATGTCATGCCATGTGAAAACTATGTGAAATTCAATTTAGTGTTCATAAATAAAATTGTATTGGAACACAGCCATGCACATTCACTGACATACTATCTGTGGCTGCTTTTGCATAAGGACAGAATTGTAGAGTTTTAATGGAGACATGTGGCTCACAAAGTTAAAAATATTTAGTATCTGACCCTTGGCAGAAAAAGTTTGCTGATCCCTGGTTTAGACCATGCTGTGTTTGAAAACCGTTGTTTGTTCTTGTGGAAGGGTGTGTGTGTGCTTGTGTGTGTGTGTGCATGCACAACCTCAGTTGCTCACTGAAGATTGGGAATTAAAATGCAGGAAATGGTAGATAAAATATGGATTTTCATCTTCAGGGCACAATGGTGGAGAGATCAACAAAGGAGTCAGCTGAGCACTGCTGAAGCTCCACTTGAACTTTTCCATTACATAAACTGTGTACGGCATCTGGTGTTTATTTTAAGCTGATTAACACAGAATCTGGGAAATACAATCATGCTGGATGGCTGTTTTCTGATTTCGTCCTAGAGACAAAGGGCCACTCCACACTCCTGTGATATGGGTGGAGCTTCCCCTTAAAGGAATGGATCTACTCACCCTCAGTTACCCAAGGAAGAGGAAGACTTTCATCTGAGGCAGAGCAATGAGCACTTGGAGGAAACAGGTTTTGCTCTGTGGGTTTCTAGATAGTGGGACTAGACTCAAAGCAGGGCACAGCAATGTCATACCCCAGGACTGACCTTTGTCTGGGACCACCCCTCATCTGAAAGTTTCATCAGCAGTATCCCACCCTCTAACTTGAACTCCCAATTTTCCAACTCCCACACTTTCTCACTCTATTCTATCTCAAGACCTCCATTTCTTTGTGCCTTTCTTCCCTCTCAATCTTATGGCTCCTTTTTGGATTCACTCCCTTTCTCTCTTTCCCCCTTTCTTTCCCTCCTTCCCTACTTCCCTCATTCTCTCCTTCTCTCTCTCTCTTTCTTTCTTGCTTTTTCACAGGGTCTTGCTTTGCCACCCGGGCTTGAGTGCAGTGGTACGGCAATGGCTCATTGTAGCCTTGACCTCCAGAGCTCAGGTGATTCTCCCATCTCAGCCTCCCAAGTAGCTGGGACTACAGGTACCGACACCATGCCCGGCTATTTTTTTTTTTTTTCTTTTGTAGAGAAGTGGTTTTGCCATGTTGCCCAGGCTGTTCTCAAACTCATGGGTTCAAGTGATCTGCCCGCCTTGGCCTCCCAAAGTGCTGGGATTACAAGCACATGGTAAGCCACCATGCCCGCTTCACTTCTTTTCTTAATTAACCTAGATGTCATCATTCAGTTTTTCAGTGACTCCCTCCCTGGTCAATGACTTAATTTCATTTCCAATGTCTTTTGTTTCTCTTGCCGTAATAATACTCAACCCTGGATAAATCCAGCCATTTGCCTTTTCACTCTCTTTCATCTGACTATGGAGTATTTTTGCAAAAAACTCACACAGCAAAAATTCATGATTCAAATTTCAACCTGGCTATAAATCCTTATTCAAAGGGAAAAGAAGCTATTACATGGAATTCTCCACCTACAGACTTATCTGATTCTGCTTGGTCTTTTTCTCCTCTTCAATCTTAAAGCGACTGTCTCCCTGTCCTCCTATGCAGGAGTTTGGCTCCTTTACTGACAACTTGGATCCTGGTCCCTCCCTATTTACATGGACTTGCTCTGTCTTTAATTCCTTCCTGCTTATCTTTGATTCCTTCCTGCTTGTCTTTATCTTCTTTATCTCTGTTACCTCTTTCTCCTGAGCATAGAACTATGCTCAAATCTTGGCTTAGAAACATCTCCCTTTTCCACAATGTATCAATATTGTTTAATATTTTAAATTTGCTTTCCTCATTGATTAGTTCTATCTTGCATTTATTGCATGGAAACTAAGATGTTCACGAAGATGTTCAAGTATATCTAGACACAATAAAACATAAGAAACCTAAATGTCTGCCAATAGAGGTTTGGTTAAATAGATTTTGTTAAATACAAATATATTTGTATGCCTTCATACAAATAGAATGCTATAGGTCCAGTAAAAAACGATAGGATTAATCTCTTTGTCCACTGACACAAAAAGAGAGACACACTTTTAGGCGAAAGGGGCCAGTTGAGGGACATATACAGATTCAATTTTTATAAATTTTAATTAAATACACATACAAATGCTCATGTCTTTTTAGCAGGCAAATCTCACATGCCACAAAGTTATGTGTAAATCAAATGTATTTTTTTCTTTATTTTTCTATAGCTGAACCTAATTTCTTACATGTCCTTTCTGCCTAGTGACATAAACCTATTCTGAGTCAATTCAGGTTAAATTTAACTAATTCAGGGTACTCTCAGTTAATATAAATCTTGTCTCCTTTCCTTTCTCTGCAGAGAAGCATCTAGTGTTTAGGGGAGCTTGTGTAGTTTCCAGGAAAGGTGATATCAATACTCAGTTGCCAGTCTGTTCATTCATTCACATAGTCAATCAACGATTTTTGATTGTGTATCATATGTCAACAATCATTGTTCTAAGTTTCTAGAAATACAGCAATGAACAAAGCAGTAAAATCATAGCAGCAGCAGCAGCAAGAAAATCCTGACTCCATGAAGCTTAATTTCTATTGGGTACAGACATACAATAAAATAATAAATAAGTAAAGTATGTAGTATATCAGGTAAGTGTTTTGGATACAAATTAAGACAAGGGGACAGGGAGGGCTAGGGCAAGGGATGTTGCTGTTTTAACAAGGCTGATCAGGGAAACTCATCCTGATCAGGAGACCTTTGAGCAGAGTAGCAGGAGGTGAGGGCAGCAGCCATAGATGTATGGTGGAAGAGGATTCCAGGCAGAGGAAAGAGCTATATTTACTCTCTTATTCAAGCATGAAGCATGCTTGACCTGCTTGAATAAGAGCGAACAGATCTATTTGGCCCAAGCAGAGTGAACACAGCAGAGAATGAGAGCAAAATAGTTTGGAGATAAAGTGGGGAGTCATGATGGTGGTGGGAACTTCTGTTGCTCCTTATCCCTTTCCTGGATAGCTCAGCTTAGGATGGCTAAGGGTTCTCAATCCCTTCTCAGGACATTTACCTGCCTCTATCACTCTTGCTTCCTCCTGCTTCTGAGCCTTTGCTCCAACTCCAGCTCCAGATACATGTTTATGTAGGAAAAAGTGCACTAAACCACAAACTTCAGATCTAGGGTCTTTTAGAACCTCAACTCCTAAGACTCGGAACTTTTCTCTCAAAGATTTACCTCTGCTCAGGATTCCAAATTTATCCAAATTTCAAGATTTATCTCTGCCCAGGATTTTGAGTTTTTTGAATCTCAAAATTGAGGGTGGACTTTTTCTTTCTCTCAGAATTTTTGCTGTAACTGCCCTACTCTGGAACAATCGATGACGCTTAACTAGTTTAAATAGGGAAAGAGCAGAGGTGGACATAGAATGTAAAACGGAATTCCTAGAAATGAAAAACACATTGATTAATATTTAAAACAATTACATATTACCTTATCTTCCTACTGTTAATGATAGTTATCTCCTGTGTTTTGCATTCTAGGAGACTTTAGTGTAGCTTTCTGAATCTCTTGGACCTTTTCCCAGTTGCCATGTATTAATTTTGTAACCATACAAAGCTATAAAAATAAGCAATAAAATTACGTAAAAATAAGACACTGTCCTTTGGTGCAATTTCACTCTTTATCTCTCTTTCCTCTTTCCTATACACCTGCTCAGTCAACCTTCTTAAAGAAAAACCTGTACTTTCTCTCCCCACCTCCTTAGTGCACTGTTATCTGACATCAGCATCCAACTCACCATGGAGACTGTTTTCTAGTTCAGTCAACTCTAAAATGCCAAGTAAAATGGATGTCCAACCTATTTATACCGTTACCTTGTCTGCTGTGTGTGATACTATTGACCATTTGCCTTTCTTGACACTCTTTCCTTTCCTACCTCTCTGGATAGACACTCTTTCTCAGTCGCCTTCTTGAAGTTTCCTTTCTCCTTGTACCGTGTCAGTGTTGGTGTTCTACTAAATTCTGCACTTGATCTTAGCCAAAAGGCCGAGAAGCTATATGTTCTACTAAATTCTGTCCTCAAACTTCCTCCCTTCCATTACCAACCTTGATAAATTTTTGTGGATACATGCATTTTCATTTATGACTCCAACTTCCCATGTATATAACTATTAATCCTTAATATGTGTCTTCAACCTAGAAAAATATTGTGGATTGAAAATGCTATATTCAGTGGCTGATAAGACATCTCTGGCTGATGCACGGACATCTCAAGTTTGGCTTCTGTATACATGATTTTTTCACTCCCTCAAACTATCTCTTCTTCCTTTATTTTCCATCTCGGGGTTTAATGGCTCCACCATTCAGTTTCTGAAGCCAGAAATGGTGTCATGTTCAGTTATATCTACCTGCCTACTCACCATCTTTATTCCCTATACTTACTCCACATTTAATTGCACTCCCAATTTTTGGAGTTGTGTTTTCTAAATGTTTGTGAAATATTTGTTTTTCTCTCCATCCTTATTGTCATTGCCTTGGTTTTGGCTTTGGTAATTCCTTGCTTGTGCTACTGTAATAGTCTTCTGGCATCCGGTTTCACTTCTAATCTGTTCCAACTGTCACAAGGGTGAGTTTTGAAAGCTGGAATCTTGTTCTGTTCCTTTTTTTTTTTTTTTCATTTTTAATGGCCATTCATTTCTTCAGAATAAAATCCAAATTTGTCAGCATTGCATGCAAGGCATTCCATGATCCAGCCTCTGTCTACTTACCAGACTAACTTCCTACTAAAAATTTCTTTGGCGTTATTTATTGATCCTCTTGGAGTTCCCTTATATGTTCTTGTTCTCTCTTACTTCTAATTCTTTGCATAACTGACTACCTCTGCTAGTAATATCCTTCTTCCCTTTCTCCTCAAGTCCACGAAGACTCCATTTAAACCTCATATTCCATTAAAGTACCTTTTAATTTCTCTGCCGCTCCAATTTTACATTTGTTGCCCTTCCTAAGTATTCCTTCTCTGTGCTACCATACTGTCCCAAGCATTATCACCCTACACTTTCATAATCACATCTTTTATCTGTTCCCACATGAGCATATAAATTCCCTAAATATAGGAACTGCATCTAGTTCTCTCCTCTGCTAGAACACTACTTGACACATGATAACAACTAACAAATATTTGTTGTCTGATTTAACAACCATCAGAGATACTTCAAAATAATTCTCTCCCATAGTGTATGTCTGAAATTGATTTTTTGTTTAGCATAAGAAGCAATCTGCTTTGCTAGAAAATGTACCTATGCTAAGAGCAAGAAATATTGTACCTGAATTTTCATAGCAGCATTATTCATAATGGCCAAAAAGGAGAAACAACTCAAATATTCATCAATTGATATTTGTGGTATAAACATACAATGAATACTATTCAGCCATAAGAAGGAATGAAGAACATTCATTCCTTCATACATAATAGAACCTATTTGTAATATGACACAGATGAACCTCAAAAACATACTAAGTGAGAGCAATTCACAAAAGACCACATATTGTATGATTCAATTTATATGAAAGACCATGATGGGGAAATCTATAGAAACAGAAAGTGAATTGATATTTGCTTGGGCTTTGGGTGGGTAGCAAAGGGAGGATGGAGAAATAGTGAGGTGATAAAATTGATGGTGATAGTTGCATCTTTCTGTAAATATACTAAAAACTGCTGAATTATACACTTTACATAGGTAAATTACATGGTATATGAATTATCTCTCAGAAAACTGAAGCCAGTGGCTGATATTTTACTTCTCTCCATACCAGTCTGGGCATCAGTCATGAACCAATGCAGGACCAAGGTCTTGGTAGTGCTTGGGATGGAAATGGCCCTAAAAAATCTGGCTAAATTAGCCTAAGACTAACCTGGTATATGCTCAAGAGGCCAGATCTATCATAGCAGGTGTGGGAATAGGTGTTAGTAGGCAATGCTTTAGGAGTTCTGGATCAAGTGCACTCAAGAGAACAAGTAAACTGTTCCTATCATTTGCCTGGCCAGCCCAGGAAAGTTCTGAAGAGTTCTTTCTTGTGTCCTTCTGGAATGGAGAAGACTTGGGGTTTGGTTGGTTTTCTTGGGTCACTTTATGATGGGACAGGCACCTTCTGAAAGAAACTAAGAATAAGGATAAAATACTACCTGCTTAGCTTTTTTTTTTTTTTTCTTGCATCAAGTATCTGAGACCTCTGAAACCATTGAAGTCAGAAGGAAGAAGAAACTTAAAGGAAATAGAAATATTGTAACTTCATCACTTGGTTTCTGGTGCATGACATTCCACTTGGAAATGTTTTATTGAACACCTGCTCTGAATTCCAGGCTGTGACTTATTAATTTGTTTTTGTTGTTGTTGTTCTTGTTAAATGAATGAATATAAATTTATTAAAAAGTAGAAAATAATTCTTAATTACTATCACAATCAATAATTGAAAGCATCCAAAATCAACAATAGAACTTTGGTAGAATTTAACTACAGGCAAATTCTTCACAGGGAAGTGGAAGTCTATTCACTGAAACAGGGTATTAAAAGACAGTAAGTCTGAAGAAAAAGTTTTGCTCCATATATGACAAACAAATGATTCTTCTTCTTAGACAAACATCTTATGTATTGATTATTTAAAATTATATAAAAATTAAAAATAGCTAAAGGTTAAGAAGTTATTCAAATAAAAAACTTGGATATCATTAGTAATAAAAATGTGGCAAGTACAAATGACAACAAAATACTACTTTTCCTGTTAACTTTTTATGAATTGGGTTCTGAAGGTGGCATAAGAGTTTTATCTACCCATTTATCTATTGGATGGGTTGAATGTAAATTAACTTAAGGGACAAACGGGTAAGGGTCTGAGAGAAGGGTTCTCTAGAGGCTTGAGGTAGCACATTGTGCTCAGAGATATGTGAAAAGTTCAGCACTGCTGGAGTTTACAATGAAAGAAGAAGGAGAAGAGTGTGGAGTGAAGCAAGGTGTTAAAGTAAACTAAACATGGCCTGAGAAGGACTCCGTACTTCTATATTTGAGTCCTTGTGGACAAACTGTAACCTACCTTAATACACAGACCAGATTGAAAACCTAACTTAGGAGTATGTGCCTGTAACAATAGCTGAGTCTTGGCCGATCCCAGTGACCATACTTCAACCACTCATAGACTGCTAAGTGTTCAATCTGTGTTCATACAAGGCAAACACCAGCCTGTAACCAATCTAGTATGTCACTTCCTTTCTTCGTCTCTAAATGTGTTCTGACCACGAGGCATCCCTGGGGTCTCTGAATCTGCTGTGATTCTGGGGACTGCCAGATTTGCCAATTGTTCATTGCTCAGTTAACTCCTTTGAATGTAATTTGACTGAAGTTTTCCTTTTAACAAAAGTAAACAAGAAGAGTCAAGATTGTGGAGGACGTTGGGCAGGAAATGGTGAAGACCTTTGACTGTATCCTGAGGATGATCAGGAGTGAGTGAAAGGCTTTCTATAGGGGAATCCCAGTCAGAATAGAGTTTTGGCAAGAGTAATCTGACCATGATATGGAAGGTGGACAGCAGGTAGAGTGAGGCTGAAGATAGGATGGCCACTCAAGAACTACAGGGTGGTCTAGTGAGACACAGAACTTGAATCCAGCCAAGAAAGTGGGGTTGGAGAGGAGAGCAAATGTGCAACAAGCAGCGTCTACAGCACCACCCCCTCAGTTTACAGAGTTTACATTGAAAGGAAAACACCATAAAAGACACACTTAGCCTCTTCAGTTTTAACATAGGTTCATCCTCAAGTGAAGTTGTTGTTTTTTTGTTTCTACTGCATAACTGTAGGAAGGAGGCTGTTATTCCAGAGCTGGGTGTAGCATGTGGTCAGTAAAATTCTCTGGGCTGCTTTCTGCATGTCACAGTGGTTAACTGGTCCTCACCCTGGCTGTAGGTGTCTGATAATACAATTTGGACCCAAGTTGTAGGTAGCTCCTATCTTAAGGCTCCTGCTCAGACCCTAGGGGAGTTTCCTGGAAACCCTGAGCTCTGTTGCTATAGAGAATCGGTTCTACTCTAAATGGCAACCAGGGAGAGACTTGAGCTCTGAGGAGAAAAGGGCTTTGTAAATCTCAAGAAAAATTGAGTGATTCTTTAAATTCTCATTTGGAATTTATTTTCACCTTTCTAAGAATACAATACATCTGGTTATTGACCTTTTAATATGTTCTGCATAGAATGAGGCTAATAAATATGGGTTATAGCTTACCCCCCCTATAAACCCACTTTTTTTTTTTTTTTTTTTTTTAAGATGGAGTCTTGCCCTGTTGCCCAGGCTGGAGTGCAATGGTGTGATCTTGGCTCACTGCAACCTCCACCTCCTGGGTTCAAGCGATTCTCCTGCCTCAGCCTCCTGAGTAGCTGCATCCTACTTTTTTATGAATTGGGTTCTGAAGAAAAAAATATTCCAGACAACTTCACAAGTTGGCCAAGAAATGTACAATTTCATTTTTTAATTATAAATTATATTTTCATGGTTTAAGAAAAAATTACATGACTAACAGTTTTAAAATTACATAGACAATAGTTACTGGGTCTAACTCAGGTTAGCGGACCTATATCTGATAATCAGGAATGACTGGTTTCTTTATGTTGGGATTAAGCTGAATTGCTTAGGGCTACTGAGAAAGCATATGAGAGGTCATTTGACAAAAACTAAGAGCAAAATATTGAGAGAAAGTAAAAGCTGTTCTTTGCTAGGTGGTCAGGAATGTATGGGAAGCCCATAGATAGAAGGACAGGTGTTTCAGAGGTGGAGGTGCTCGGAGCACAAAACCAAAGGGGGATGCGTGTTCTCTAGATATTTTGCAGATGAGGAACCTGAAGCCCAGAGAAGTGACCTGTCTTGACAAGGTCAAGCTGGTTAGTGGCAGGGTCTAGATGAAAACTGACCCCTCTTGTTTCAAAGTCCATTGCTTTTTCTAATACCCCACATTATCCTGTGATTAAATACAGAGCTGGTGATTTTGGTGACTATAGAGCCACACAGATAAGGACCAGAGTAGAAAGAGTGGTAAAATTATATGAAAAAATGACAAAACCAGACTTACAAAACTAAAGTAATAGGTCAGATTCATCTTTCTAGATTAAAGGAAACAATAGCTATCTTCTAAGGTTGGGGAGGGACGGGTTAGTGGCAAAAGAGTGCACTGGGCCCTTACTTGGCATTTGGTTCAAGAAATCGTGTAATAATCCAACTTTAAGAAAACCTTCAGGTAATATTTTTCACATACACACAAGGCAAAGGGTGAAAAGGTCTGATTAAGAAGCATACCCAATAGAAGGCTCTAGCACATTGTTCAGTAATTATATTACCCTTCTAATTGCCAGGGAAGTGGGTGGAGATCTGTTAAAACTTTACAATAGACAAGGCACAACAAGGAATCTAGATAACAGCCAACAGAACTAGTTATAAAAAGATTAGAAGCACTTGAAGTTGAGTAGGAGCAGATAACACACATCTGCTAGTTCTAAAGTCTTAAGCAAGGAGACTGGTGAAGCTAGGATGTGCAACCTAGAGAGCATGAAGCGGAAGGCTGAATGAGAATCTGAGGCATTCAGGTGTCAACTGTCTAAGATATTTCAGTAAGCCATTTTCTAAACAAACCTGTTCAGAACAACTGGAACTCAGTTTTCTTATATGTGTGAGAAAGAGCACCCTAGGGACCTATGATTCATAAAACCTCAGTGTAGTGTTCCAAAGAGGCAGAAAATAAAAACACAGATTATCGAGCAGCTCCTATAACCAGGTACTGCATTAGACTCTTCTAATTCTAAGAATCTGCCAGCTTAGTGATATTATCCTTACTGTATAGAGTCTCAGAAAAATTGATTAATTTGTACAAGGCCATTCTACTAATAACTTAGTGATGGAGCAAGAATTACTACCTGGTTATGTCCAGTGTTTATCCATTTCTCATACAGCACAAAGTAGATTGGTGGGAAGAATTATAACTTCTTGCCTACTCTGTCAAGGTTCTAGCAGAAGAAACCTGGAGAAGGCAGGTCAGTTCATCCTGTGTTGGTGGATGTGTTCGTGATCCTTCAGGAAATGATGTTCTACAAAATTTCCCAGGTACTTTTTAGGGGAAACTTGAGAGGAAGTTGACTCTGGGTCTCAAACATTGTGCAGATACCAACAGTTCCATCATAACTATAGGATAAAATTTAGTCTTGAAACTCCACCTTCTGCCATTCAAGGCCCTTGCAAATTTGCCCACACTGTTTTGTTTAAACAGTTTTTATTGTGAACTACAGCAAATACACAGACAAGTATGTAAAGCATGTGTGTACAATTTTAGAAGTGATAATTTATAAGACTCTAGTTATATTCTAGGCACAATGACCGGCACTTTCTTCCCATTGTATTCAATCTTCACAGAAACTTAAGGTTTATGAAGGAAATAAAGACGTATTTTATGAAGGAAAAAGCAGAGTCTGAGGATGGGTGGGTGGTTAGGGGTAGTTTAAGCAACTTGCTGAAAGTCATACAGCCATACAGCTAGAAAAAGGGAGAGGGATTTGAACCGTGGTCTGTTGGATGGTAGAATTGTCTACTTCCTGTTTGGCAAAACATGTCCTCCCAACGCCACTTAGGTACATCATCCACTTTGCTCTGCCCCATCACCATCTCCATCAGGCACAGACTTGGTCACAGAGGCTGTTCATTACAGTTATCCAGATCCCAGGTGAGGGAAAATAGTCATGGGCAGAAACCGCCAGGAAGCCAAGACTCATGCATGGAGGTAGTGACCATTTTGCTACTGCTTATTTGCTTTGGGGCCAAAAAAAAAAAAAAAAAAAAAAAAAAGTCACAACTGAGAACCATATATTTGATTGTTCCCTAACAGAGAACACAGAGAAGTTGCCAGCGTAAGTATGTTCCTAATACTTCATGAAACTAAAAAATTAAGTGTTTTTTATCTGAGGTTCAAATCTAATTGTGCACTTCGTAATTTATGTTCTAAATTAAGCAATCCTAGTCCTTAGAGAGAGAGGTTTCCCATTATCTCCCATTCTTGGAAGGAAAAATAATTGAAAATAGCTAAAATAAACACAGCAAGAAGCCTAGAAGCAAGAGTCCATGATCCCTAAATATGGTTTATTTAGGATAAAATTCTTTGGTCCCTCAGTTCTCCCTCCAGCTCTGCTGCTTGAGACACCACAGTTGAAAGCAGGTGCTTTAGGGAAAGGATTCATGTGAACTGGAAGTTGGACTTCTAACTCTGAGTTTGAGCAACCCCTTAATCTCACTGAACCTAGTTTTCTCATTTGTAAAATTAAAACACTGGACCGGGTAACCTCTGAGGTCTTTCCAATTCTAAAAATATTCTCCCTTGTATAAAAGAAGTGAGGAGAAATCAACATTTGCTGAACATGTATTAAATGGTCAGTATTGTACAAGATACTTTAATACATTATTAAATCCTCAAAATAATTCAGAGAAACAAGTTTTACTATCCTTGTAATTAACACATGGCGATTCTCAAAGGTAACCTTTATTTTTTCTCTTCTCTCATTTCAAGGAAAGATTATGTAGATGCATTATAGAAATGAGTTAAATTCCACAACACGTTAACTAGACATGGATAGTTAGTTCACTGATGATTTGGTGGGGTGACAAAGTACCGATAACCATACTAGATTTTCTGCTCTCAATTATGAATTTCCAATCTGCCACTAGCTGTCATATCTTCTCAATTCTCAAATTCTTTTCTTCCAAACCAGTCTGTTGTCCCTAGACTCCTTCCTCAATGGGAGTTGACTCAGTAATAAAGTCGAATTCAGGGCATTTTCAAAGTGTGGAGTGGCTGTTTGAACTGGCCAATTGTCACTGAGAACTATCTTTCAAGCACTGAACATCTGTTGGTAAAAAGCTTCTGGCTGACTTTCAAGAGAAACTCTTTAACTTCTATTGATAAGTAGTTCAGTTAAGTAGGGGAAAAAAACCCTGTGAGATTAATCAAATAGAAAATACACACAAAAGCGTTGTATTCTACAATATGCCTTAGTGTTATGCTGCAATTATAATTCGGTTAAAATGGCAAAGATGAGGAGCATGAAATCATAGTAGGAAGCCTTTTGAGTCAGGCTGTTTTCTTTTAGCATAATACTTTTGAAATTAACCCACAGTTATGCATATCATTAGTTTGTTACTTTTTGTTACTGGGTAGGATTCTATTGTATGAATGTACCACAGTTTATCTATTCATCCTTCTTGACCATTTAGGTTGTTTCCAGCTTTTGATGACTATGAATAAAACTGTAGATATAAAAGATAAAAATTTCATATAGGTTTTTGTGCAGACATATGTTTTTATTTTTTGTGGGTAAATACCTAGAAATTGAATTGCTACAATTGTATGGTAAATTTTTGTTTAATGTGTAACTAGCTGCTAAACTTTTTCCCAATGTGATAGTACCATTTTACATTTCCACCAGCAATGTATGAGAATTTCAGGTGCTCTGCATCCTAATCAACATTTGCTATTGTCATTCTTTTAAGTTAGCCACTCTGATGGTTGTGTAATAGTATCATATGGTGGTTTCAACTTGCATTTCCCTAATGACTAATGACATTGAGCATCTTTTCATGTGCTTATTTGCCATCTGTATATCTTCTTTTGTAAGTTGTCTATTCAAACCTTTTGCCTATTTTTAAAAAATTGTGTGGTTTGCTTTCTTATGAGTTTTGAGAGTTCTTTTATATATCCTGGATACAAGCCCCTTTATCAGATATGTGATTTGTAAATATTTTTCCCAC
This sequence comes from Macaca nemestrina, assembly GCF_043159975.1. Lineage (NCBI taxonomy): Eukaryota > Metazoa > Chordata > Mammalia > Primates > Cercopithecidae > Macaca > Macaca nemestrina. The sequence continues at coordinate 72,587,832 of NC_092128.1, forward strand.
TACGTGTCTTGCTTAATTTTCTTAACATTTTTGGCCGGGCGTGGTGGCTCATGCCTGTAATCCCAGCTCTCAGGGAGGCAGAGGCGGGAGGATAGCTTGAGCCCAGGAGTTCGAGACCTGCCTGGGTAATATAGTGAGACCCCGTTCTCCACAAAAAGGAAAACAAACAAACAAACAAACAAAAAATTTTCTTAACATTTTCTTTTAGATCTTTTAAAGTGCAGAATCTTTTAATTTAATGAGGTATAATTTACCATTTTTTTTCTTTTTGATTCATGAATTCAGTGTCCTAAGAAATCTTTGCCTAACTCAAGATAACCAAGATTTTCTCCTTTTCTTTTTTCTACATATTTTATCATTTTAGCACTTATGCTTAACTCTGTGAGCCATATGGAGTTAATTTTTAAAATATGGTGGCAAAGGTTCACATTTTTTTGCATATGTATACCCATTTGTCCAGTACCATTTATTGAAACAACTCTTTTTCTCCATTTAATAACCTTGACGTCATTGTTGAAAATCAATCGACTGCGTGGATCTATTTTTGATTCTCTTCTATGTTTATCCTTATGCAAACACCACATTGACTTAATTAGTGTAGCTTTTTACTAAATCTTAAAATCGAATGGTGAAAAACCTCTAACGTTTAGTACATTCTTCTAGAGTGTTCAAATTTGGAAAAACTAAGAGGGGATATTTCTTTTTCCCACAAAAGTACTCTGAACACTTGGACATATTCTGGAAGCATCCTTTGCTTCCTGCAGTAATTTATATCCATTACTACTAAGCTTTAAGTATTGCAGGAGTTCATTATAAGTTCTTGCCTTCATGTTCTCTTGCAAATGAACCCCTTAAAAAGATCACTTCATGTCCATGATGTGTGTAATTCGTCATGGAAGTCTAACTAATCCCAGATCTCCATGGAAGGCAAGTGGTAGCATTATCAAACAGCTCAACTTTTCAGACTGTCAAGTTATCTTGCTCACCCATGGTTTCCTGATACTTGGAACTCTGGCTTCTCACCTCAGAGGCTTTGTAAACAAAACAGGTTGTACAGGTTGCATTTAAAATGCAAAAATCTTACCTTTTGAGTGTTGGGAATTCCAGGGAACATCAAATCACTTTCACCAATTCAGTCTATAAAAATGAGAAATCAAGAGCGCTAGTCATGCAAACTATAAAGTCACAAATCAAGGAGATTTCTGCTGAAGACAGAGCTTTATCTTTGTTTTTTGGATGCAAGGACCCTCCTTTCTATCATCAAAGGAATATTTTGGACAGAAACTGTTCGTTTACTAGGGTATTTTCAAACTGGAAGAAGTGTGCCTTATATCACACTTCCCAGTCTATAATTATTGTCCAATCTATCATTTTCTCTCCCCAAACTAGAAAAGGGCAAAATGTGATAAATATGAGTTTAATGGTGAGTAACAGGTATCTTTGCATAATAGCAGCTCATTTTTATCAATATTATTGAAGGAATAGAACAAAGTATCAGCTTAAAATTTCAACCTTTTTAACAAAATGAATTAACACTTCCTTGTCTTGGTAATGGATAATGCTGAACATAATTTAATCTCACCTAGTAACTCAGGGACTACTGAGGATGTAGTGTTGTTTGCCCCTGCATTAAATAGTCCCTAATTATTGTGCTTTTTACTTCCTGTATTCATTTAATAGCTCCCCTCCCCTGCTGTTGGTATGTCTTTTATTTTGTGATGAGATAATGAGATTATTCAACAGCTCTATTAGATATGAGATAATCGAAGCTTGCTGGAATTGTGAGAAAAGTAAGAGCACATGAGTTTTGTGTGAGGCCCAAAGGCTTCTCCTATGAGTTCATGATTTTTTCTCATTAAACATTCTGACATGGTTTGCCTTCTACATGACTCAGAAGTTCTTGGCTTTGTAGTAGATTGTCAAAGTTGCTGGAAATGGCCAATCGTGTATGCATGTGTGTGTGTCTGGTGTGGCGTCTATGTGCTAAGTATGTGAGAAGTAAATACATGAATATATACACATAATATAAATTTTAAGTTCCACGACAGCATCTCTATATTCCTGTATCTATATAAACTAAGCTTTCAATAAATGCTTGTTGAATTAATTAAAAACTGTATATATTTTGTATTTTATTAAAAACTGTATATAAGTTGCACCATAGCAACTTCAACAATTTTAGAATTCCTGCTGCCATGTGGGAAATGTGTAATGTCCACCCTGGAACAATGCCCCAATTCCTTTTGGAAGACAAAGGTATTCTGATAGCATTGTTATGACTACCATCCACACTTGTTTTGGGGGTTAAAATTCTAGGCAGCCAGCTTTATGCAGAAGGCTGATTCACTGTTTCTGTGTCCATCTAGCTCAAAGCCCCTCTGGGACTGGAACACCTTTAGTCTAATTTAAAAAAAAAAAAGCATATTTGCCACTTTCCACTTAATAAAATGCTACATATAAAATCGATATCAAAAGATAGTTGCAATATCAAGATTTTCATACTTCTGTTAGATTAACAGGGAGTACATTCTTTTGCTGCTAATGCTATTGACAGTCACAAAGATAAAGGGGAATTTAATGGTTTAAGAGCAATTAACTATATTTCCTTCCTGGAATCAATCAGTAAAGCACAGCACATCTGAGAATAGAGAAAGGGATATTGGATCCAAATCCCAAAGATCTCACTTGAGATACGTTTAAAAATTAGAACTAATAACATTGGACTATATCTACCATGAAGTAAGATATTTGCTTTGACAAAGCCTTGCTTCAAAATTTTTTTTCATCCTCTTTAATGGTGTTGGAGGTCTACATCGATGAAGGATCAGTTACTTCTAATGGAATCTATAAATTTATCCTTTTTAATAATTATTAGACTGGTTTTCGCATTCACATTCTCTTAAAAATAATATTAATGTAACTTAATGCTTAAAATGACCAGTTTCATTCTCCAAATTGTTTGAAGTTGATTTTGATTTTGAACCAACTTACGTTACTCATTGACACCAAGTTGTACCAGTAGCAAGTGAATACTTAGATCACACTGTAAATTCCAATATAAAGATTAGAGGTAGGGAGAACACAGAAGAATAACAGAATCTTGTGAAAGCCTCTGTGCAAAACCTCTGACTATGTCTTTGTATGCTCAGAGGATCTGATCTGGCACTTAATAGCACAAATCTACATGCCCTTCTAATCAAGATAATCCTGAGATTATGACATCTGTTGGGGCTCAAACTCAAGATTAAGTGTCCACGCTGCAGGTTGGAAAGACATGATGAAGAATTAACCTTATGATATGGAAATGCTAATGTGACATGAATCTTTGTAAAACTGTAACAAGCCCACTGTAGAGCTATAGCCTTTCTTTTATTCTGAGCATTGCACAACTGACCCAAACTGTGTTCACGCAGCATTCATTTTATAGAAAAAAGTATTATCACCAGTGGTGAATGTATTGGGAAACTAATGAAGCTTAAACCTCAGGGTGCTTCACTTGCACAGGTCCCTTCTAAATAAATCTTCACATCTATACATAATTTTTTTTAAGACATGAGGGTCTTGCTATCTCTGTTGCCCAGGCTGGACTTAGAGTCCTGGACTCAAGTGGTCTTCCCACTTGAGCCCGTGGAGTAGCTGGAACTATAGGCATATGGCATATAGTTTTGTATTTGTATTTTTAAAAAGATTTTCTTAAAAAGGGCCTCAATGTTATATAAGTGTCCAGCCCACAAGACCTGGCTCTGTCCAGTTGTATCCAGTGGGGTTTCTATCTGTGATGAAAATAGCTGGTTCGTGAGCAGCAGTCTTTTCTAAGAGGCATGCATCTAAACATTATCCTTTTGTTTCCAATGGTTATCCAGCTTGGTTTTGTTTCTGACTCTACCGTGTTGACTTACAGTTTGCATGACGCATCTGTCCAGAAACTATTTCCCTACGTCAGAATTTCCCTATGCCAGGCTTGTCTATCCCCCTCTTGAATTTCAGTTTAAGTTTTCAATCCTTCCTTCAATCACGTAGCAGTCAGTCATTCAGTCAGTCAGGTATTCTGTACACATCTGGTGTGGTGCAGATAGGACATGGTCAGCCTTGCTTAGGGTTTTGTGGATGGGCTGTTAAGCATGGGAGACTGGCGTGTATCTGCAAATCTCAAATGTGTCTCATCCCTGGAGTTGTGTGTGCCTGTTTCAAATATTTACACATATTTTTCTTTCTAGTCATCTGTCCCCCCAAATATTATCAACAAATACATTGTTGGAAGTATGTTGTCTATTTGAGTGTCATAGAATCTCTAACACCAGGAGATTTCTGGGGCTACGATGGGAAGAGGCAAAAGTTGGAAAAGTTAGTGCACACTGTTTTGCTTTACAGAAAGTCATATTTAAAAAAATAAAAGTAAACATGTCGTTTCCTAAATTTGCAGACTCAACTTTCTTTAATGACGTAAAAATGCCCAGGGGGCCCCTGATAGTTGTGCAAATGTTTGCAAATTGTATCACTTTGACTGAATTGAGGGAATTTTAATATTATCAGGTTGGGTGGGCACTAGTAAGATCTGTTTGCAATTGTAATTCCCTGATATTGGCCACAACTTAACCACCTACTTTCCTATATACTTGTTGGCCAGTTTCTGAATGGAGGCAAGGCCTTGTTTCTGCAATCTGCACTTCCATAGCTGACGTTTTAATGAACAGTGGAGTAGAACATACTATGGGAAAACCACCCTCCCATGCTGATTTCCAGAGCCATTAGAAATGAACAAGATCCAGAATATGACAGAGGCCTTCCTCCTGCTTAGCAGGCTTGACAACAGCTTCCTTCTTGGCAAGACAATCAGTAAGCCCAATCACTTTGAAACACACTAGTCTGGTTACAAACGGAACCAGGAAGTTTTCTGGAAGTGCTGAATATGCCCCCAAATTAAAGGGTCTGACTCTGGTGTCCCTTCTTAGACATAATGCTTCTTTATTTCCATGGATGGACTGTGTGAGGGAGGACTCTGGGACTTGTTTCTAAAGAAGTTTAACATTTGAAGTTGATAAGGCTGGAAAATATCCACACACACGTTGAATGGCTCCTTTTCAAATTCCTGTAAAAATGAGATGTCTATTATGACTCAAAGATGGTATAGAAAGTAATTGTTAAACTAAGCAATTTTATACTAGATTGCTTTCTCTCCATGCCCATTGATTTAAAACTCTGTCTGAGTCTGCATGGAGTATCCAATGCTTTTCTCTAAGAGAGATTAAGAATTAAGTCCCCTGCCTTTCCCATCTGTTTCTTCTTCTTAAAAATGTTCCCAGGCTTTCTTGCTGCCACTTTTCCTGGGATCATGACAGAGGTACACAGATGAAGGCTGATCTCAAAATAAGCATGTCAGTGCAAAGAAGTGAAGAAAGAAAAAAGAATGGTGGCCTAAAAGAATGCAGAGGTTTACAGAAATGATGTACCTCCTGTAAAAATCTTAACTGCTCAGAGAGTCTCGGTTTTATGGAATGCCTCTTTGGAATGATTTTTTTTTTCCCAGCGGCTGCAATGCATAAAGGCCACTGAAATTTGCTGTTCCCCTCCCCCTGCTTTTTATATCCCCTCAAGTTCGGGTCAGTTTTCACCCATCTAAGCCCGGGTGGCAACTCTGGTTTAAATGCCATTTCATGCCTGATAAAATTTCATTAGGCATTTTAACTTTTAATTTCTTTTATTGACTTATCGTGCAGATGGAGAGAAATGTTTAGAAAGGGAAAAAAATTTAAATGGGGGATTTACTGAAGTCATGTTTCAGTAAGGAAGGAAATACCATTGACTTTATTACAGCTGCCTAATGTTTTCCACAAACTGTAGAAATAATGCGTTGTATCTTGGTGACCTACAATAGCAGCTGACTGCTTGCACATGATGGAAATGCAATCTGGTTTTGCTAAAAATTAACTATTTAATGTCCTGCTGTCCTGTGTCTCACTCTATCTTGTGTCTGATTTCTTTTATATGTTCTTTTCTAGTTGTGGGCAGTCATTTGCTATAGGCCTGAATGCTGTGCAGCTTCCTGAGAAGGGGCTAGGGATAGATGGGGAGAGGCTGCACCAGATACCTGTATGACTGTGTTTGCTGAGCCTACATAGTCCTAAATGCTGATGTGAAGATTTCTTCTTCCTCCTTCCTGTGCCCCCCTTTACCTACCCCGCTATCCTCCACCAACCAACCCCAAAAGGGCTTTCTCTCCCTTCCTCCCTTTTTCCTTTCTTCTCTCCCTCCCTCCCCCTTCCCTTTGCCGGGCCTTATCTGATATGTTCAATGATGTGATAAAACAAAAAGGGAAGTTTTTGATTGCACGAACACACCCTTTGGAGAGATTCCAGCTGAAGAGTCTGTTAAGGAAAGTGAGAGCTGTGTGGGGAGCCTGGGTGCCGGGTGTGAGGAAAATGCTAGCTTAGGAGGGAAAAATAATAACATGCTAGGATGGCAGTGGTGGTTGCAAGAGGTCTGGAGGGTGGGGGGAGTTCAAAAAGGAACTTGCTTAATGAGGCCTCTCTGAAGATTTACTGCTGTGGCTGCTGCTGAGAAGAGGATCCGGAGAAAAGATGTTCTGCCCTGACTAGCTTCACAGGAAGTCAGACAGGGCTTGTGTTCTCTGGCAGGCAGAAGAGAGAGCCGGTTAGGCCCGCAGCATCTAGGGACTTTCAGTCTGATTGTTTTTAAAGAGCCCTCTTCCATGCACTGTTGATGACTTTTATACATATAGTTCTCAAGGCAGAAAACCAAATAGGGTTTTCTGTTCAAAAACCCAAAAACTGTTCTGGATGGAAGCCATTCCCCAGTGTGTCCTGAGGATGTTCACATCGATTCCCAGGGGTACCATTTCCTCCCCTGACTGTACCCCTCATGTAGCTTCAGGGTGCATCCTTCAGACATCAGCTTCTTGGCTGGGAGGACACAATAGACTATCTGCGGAAGTCAGAATGCTGTCTGTCCTTTACCCAGTGGATTGGGGCCTGGCCTTTTCCCATTTTTCTCCTGCGAAACCCAAAGCCTCCCTCTCTTCCAAATACTGCAAGTCAAACTCTGTGGTGCAAATATCACAGCAGCAGGCTGCCTGCACTCAAATGGGAATGCTGTCTTCATGCTAAAGGACTTATAAGGATGTAACTGCTAGGAGAAAATACTACTTTTCAGGTGCAAAAGCTTCATCTCTCTATCGTTAGCGTAGATACCATCACTGTCATTTTACTTATGGGAAAATGGTGGCTTAGTGAACAGGGTGATTTGCTCAAGGACACAGAGATACTTGGCTTTAGAACAGTCCTGCCCATCTGACTACTGGAGCACACATGCACCATGCTCTCAAGGACAGGCTGATGTCATCTTGAGAACTCATTCTGGGTAATAAATCAGAATCCTTCAAGGGGAAGAAAGACAAATGGGGTTCTGGGTGTTTTTCTCACAAAAGACGGGAAAGCAGCCCTCTGGTACACCATGTAAATCATAGTGAGTGAGACAGAATATGGAAAGACATACAGAGTTCAGGATTCCCACCCATGCTACGAGCTGAGGCTGAGCTGAGCTTCAATAAAATGAACTCAGCTTACCAGGAAGGCTCAAGGTAAATCCAAGGAAGGACTGAGTGTAGCCACAGTGAGGAGGAAAAGCAAAGGAATTCTTTGATGATAGAGACAGGTTCTTAGATCATTTTTACCCTAAGGACTCAGAAAAACAGAGCAGTGGGAGGAAGTCCTCCCGTCTTCACTGAGTGGTGTGTGGCAACAGGTAGAATGCCCAAAAAATCCTAAGCAGAAAATTAGTTCATTGATGTCTGTTTCCATTTAAAAAATACAAGATTCCTAGTTGCCTACTGAATATATTTTCTCTTTCTTCTTTAGTAAAAAAGCCTGAGTTTTCAGAGGGTGAGGTGGGGCACATAAGTTGCCTATCTAAAGCTTTTATTTCTCAACCTTCCTTGCTGTTAAGTTCTGGCGAATAGGATGTAAAGTCAAATTTATTTGGTGGAACATCTAGGAGATTTCCTTTTAAGAAAAACAGACAGATGGCAGCTCTCTTGTCTTCATAAGGTACAAAGGTAAGCGCTAAGGATGTCGGAGCAGAAAAGGTAGAAGCCTGTGTCTCTAACGATATCCTCTTGGCCACATAAAGACTCTGAATTGTCTTTTCTCAGGTTTCTTTTATAAGAAAGAATAAATTCCTAATTTGTTTGAACCACTGTGACAGGGTCTCTATTACTAGCAGGAGAAGCCAATTCCCAACTGATACAAAAGGGAAGCTGCTTATTTTTTTCTCAGTACGCAGGTAGTACATACGACGCAAAGAAGTGAATGTTCAAAGTATGAAGGAGGCCAATAAATACAAGGGAGACATTCTAAATCTATTGCATTCACCCCTTCAATGAGAATGTCTTAATATTTAATATCAAAGACCCTTTTGAGAAACTGTAGAAAGTTGTAGAAATCTCCTTAGGGAAATGCATATATATACTTCCGTATGAAGTCTCCACACACAATCTCAAGCATTTTATGGAATCAGTGAGGCCTATCCGCAAAGCCCTTGTTAGAGATTTCTGCACTGGGTTACAGTTACTTTAAAAGACAGAAAAGAAGGGACTAGATCTGGCTGGACTAATAGACTGTGCATTCAGGGTCTTTTACCCAGGAAGTCTCATGACTAGACTGAGTTACCTGGGTAGTCATACATCTTCCTAGGAGCTTTCTGAGAGAGCAACCTAAATCTTTTGGACTTGAAATGAGGTAATAAGACTGTTTTCTTCAGTAGAAATAAGAGGTCTAAGATCTGGTAGGACTCAGGGACAGTCCAGGCCATCACATGAGACTTCAAGAGGCTTCTGAGGCTAGCTGTAGCCCAGTGTTAAAACAAAAAATGTACAAAGAGCAGATTTACTCTGCAAAACTGAGCAAAGGATATTAGGAAGTGCTTCAGGATTGAATGGGGACCATGTTTAAGGAAGTACCTACTTCTGCTTATTGGATTTGAGTAGATTCTGAGTAGTTTTACAGGACTTTATATGTTTGTGTGACACACTGACAAGACATTCTGAATAGTTGGTTCATTAACAAAAATGTAACAAGATATTTTACTTATAGCACAGCTGTTCCAATGTTTGGGCATTCCATTTCAAACTGCTATGAGCTGATCTAGTCCAAAGAGGCTTTACTGAAAAAAAAGTTGTAGTACACAGTGTCCATTGGTGAATTTGCGTAAATAGTGTTTTGTGCATTTTGTCTGATGGCAAGGACATATATTTGGAAGCTGTTTTGGTTTGATTTTCCAACAGAGTAATCCTTCCCTCACAAATGTTAATTGGATGATGCCACAGAATAGGCCTAATCCAGTTGTGAACATGTGTGAGTCCTATCATATTAATCCCCAATTGGGAAAAAGTGTGTAACTCGTTTCTTTAGATCTTTATCATACATGATTTCTTCTTGAATTATTTACATATCTTTCACTCTTTTTCAAAAACAAGATAAAACAAACAAAAAAACAAAACCCCAGAAACAAAAAATAAATGCCTTGATTTGTTCATTTCAACCTCCAAGATTACACAAGGAACATAATAACAGTGTTTGTGGAGCATTTTCTCATATTTTAATAGTAAATTAGAATATTCTGGGGCAGTTCTTGCATTTCAATGTGATAAGAATCACCTGTGGAGTATGTTAAAATGCAAATACCAAGGCCCCTCTGGACTCATTCAGGGGCCCATGCTGCGTTGGTAGCTATTGTGCTTTTTCTTTTTCTTTTTAATTATACTTTAAGTTCTAGGGTACATGTGCACAACGTGCAGGTTTGTTACATATGTACACATGTGCCATGTTGGTTTGCTGCACCCATTAACTCGTCATTTACATTAGGTATATCCCCTAATGCTATCCCTTCCCTCTCCCCCCACCCGAGGACAGGCCCTGGTGTGTGATGTTCCCCACCTTGTGTCGAAGTGTTCTCATTGTTCAGTTCCCACCTATGAGTGAGAACACGTGGTGTTTGGTTTTCTGTCCTTGTGATAGTTTGCTCAGAATGATAGTTTCCAGTTTTATGCATGTCCCTACAAACGACATGAACTCATCCTTTTTTATGGCTGCATAGTATTCCATGGTGTATATGTGCCACATTTTCTTAACCCAGTCTATCATTGATGGACATTTGGATGGGTTCCAAGTCTTTGCTATTGTGAATAGTGCCTCAGTAAACATACGTGTGCATGTGTTTTTATAGCAGCATGATTTATAATCCTTTGGGTATATACCCAGTAATGGGATGGCTGGGTCAAATGGTATTTCTAGTTCTAGATCCTTGAGGAATCACCACACTGTCTTCCACAATGGTTGAACTGGTTTACAGTCCCACCAACAGTGTAAAAGTGTTCCTATTTCTCTACATCCTCTCCAACACCTGTTGTTTCCTGACTTTTTAGTGATTGCCATTCTAACTGGTATGAGATGGTATCTCATTGTGGTTTTGATTTGTATTTCTTTGATGATAAGTGATGATGAGCACTTTTTCATGTGTCTGTTGGTTGCATAAATGTCTTCTTTTGAGAAGTGTCTGTCCATGTCCTTTGCCTACTTTTTGATGGGGTTGTTTGATTTTTTTCTTGTAAATTTGTTTAAGTTCTTTGTAGATTCTGGATGTTAGCCCTTTGTCAGATGGGTAGATTGTAAAAATTTTCTCCCATTCTGTAGGTTGCCTGTTCACACTGATGGTAGTTTCTTTTGCTGTACAGAAGCTCTTTAGTTTAATTAGATCCCATTTGTCAATTTTGGCTTTTGTTGCCATTGCTTTTGGTGTTTTAGTCATGAAGTCCTTGCCCATGCCTATGTCCTGAATGGTATTTCCTAGGTTTTCTTCTAGGGTTTTTATGATTTTAGGTCTAACATTTAAGTCTTTAATCCATCTTGAATTAATTTTTGTATAAGGTGTAAGGAAGGGATCCAGTTTCAGCTTTCTACATATGGCTAGCCAGTTTTCCCAGCACCATTTATTAAATAGGGAATCCTTCCCCATTTCTTGTTTTTGTCAGTTTTGTCAAAGATCAGATGGCTGTAGATGTGTGGTATTATTTCTGAGGGCTCTGTTCTGTTCCATTGGGCTATTGTGCTTTAAAACACACAATCTAAGTTTTATAGAGCTGAAATTTCTTTTGATAAAAGGGCAAGATTATTTGCTTATTTTATTTCTTTCCATTTGAAGACTATACAAATACTTTGAAACAATATTGTATTGAACAGTAATGGGAATAGTGACATCAGGAAGAAAGTAGGAGGGAAAAACCTTGGTTCTCGTAGCCACTGTACCCTGAGTGGGATATAAAGTTACATCTGACAACCCATGAGGTGATGTCCATGCCTGGAACATAACTGACCATCAATCACCGGAGTGAGTTCTAAGGGACCCCATCATTTCTATGGTGCCTCCTAAATGCTGTGTCACCTTAGGATTTGAAAACACCCTTTTCTTCTTAGACTATTCATGTGATTATAGAATTGATGACAATATCAGGAAGAGAAACTTTTAAGCCCTTCTCAGATGCTGTTCTATCTGCTTCATGTCATAAGCCTACAGATGGTCCTCCCTTTAGGAGACATTGAACAGTCTTGTTTTACAATGTTAGGAATTATAATATTTTCAATGTGCTGCTCTAAAAGTGCCATTTATGTTTATAATATACTGTCCTTTAACCTAGAAGTATGTATCATGTAAACCACAGATGTCTATTTTTTATATTTATGCGGAGGGTCTAGTTACTATCTGCTTTCACTAAACCTCCGTGTGCAAGGAAAGCTTTTCCTCTCTCTGACTCCATGTGTTGAGAGGCAGGCAAAGCTGGGTGGAGCAACCAGGCTACTTCTGAGAGGGGGTTATCCTGAGATGGGGTGGGCTAGTCTGGAGTCAACTGGGTTAGAAAGGGAAAGGTCAAAACAGCAGAAGTCCAATACATCAATCTTCAGGGAAAGATGAGGTGTGGATAGTCAGGAAAAAGAGAAGGAGAAAGGCCCACATAAAAGCACTGGGAACTGATAAGAAAGGTGAAAAAGAAGCAATAGAGTCCAGACTATTTTTCATGAATGGGTCCAGGGTTCTTAAATTTCATTTTTGGTAGCATAAAATTTCATTTTCCTGACAAGACAAGCCTCTGTGAGTCACATTTTGGGTAATCATTCAAGGTGCCTGACCCTTTCAACTACCTCCAAACACAGGATCTGTAGTAACACTGGAGTCTCATTTATTTGCAGAGAGTCTTAAGGGCATCTAAAGGGAGCTCACTCCACATCTCATTTCCTCATGTGATTTTGTTACAGCTTCTCTGTTTATTTCAGCCACCTTTGAAGGCACTGAATGGTACCATCATCCCAATGCCATTGCCTACCGTGGGGCACAGATGCCCTTGCCTAGGATGGAGCCCCCTCGAGGCCCTTCAAGCAGCCCGTCCTCAGGGTGCGAGGGCAGAGTGTCTTTCCCCAGAGCCCTCAAAGTGAGAATGCTGCTGTGTCCAACCTGACACGGGGATAGCAGTTCTTCCTCCCAGCTGGCTGTCACACTTTGTCTCTAGGCCCCAAACAGTGTGGCTCCTGTCTCACAGAATTCCTCAGGAAAACACTTTTTTTCTGTCTTTCTCTACAGAGCTCAGAAATGAATCCATGGGGCTGAGATGAGGAACTAGAACCCACGGCACATACCATGGTATTCTATCTAGTCTTCTTCCTCTAAAAGCCCACTCCCATTTTCTGGTTCTTCAGACTCAAACCTTCATGCAAACCAACTCCTGGGATGAGCTCCACTGGTGCATTAATCATGCCTGGTATTATGTCTGGAATGTATTCCTTCCGGTGGGTTCTTGGTCTTGCTGACTTCAAGAATGAAGCTGCGGACCCTTGTGGTGAGTGTTACAGTTCTTAAAAATAGTGTGTCCAGAGTTTGTTCCTTCAGATGCTCAGATGTGTCTGGAGTTTCTTCCTTCTGGTGTTTCTTCCTTCTGGTCTCACTGACCTCAGGAGTGAAGCTGCAGACCTTTGCAGTGAGTGTTACAGCTCTTAAAGGTGGCGTGTCCGCCGGAGTTTTTTGTTCCTCCCAGTGGGTTCGTGGTCTCGCTGACTTCAGGAGTGAGGCTGCAGACCTTAGCAGTGAGTGTTACGGCTCATAAATGTAGCGTGTCCGGAGTTGTTTGTCCCTCCTGGTGGGTTCGTGGTCTCACTGACTTCAGGAATGAAGCCTCAGACCCTTGCGGTGCATGTTACAGCTCATAAAGGTAGTGTGGCCCTGAAGAGTGAGCAGCAGCAAGATTTATTATGAAGAGCCAAAGAACAAAGCTTCCACAGTGTGGAAGGTGACCCAAATGGGTTTCTGTGGCTGGCTTGGGTGGCCAGCTTTTATTCCCTTATTTGTCCCCACCCCCATCCTGCTGATTGGTCTATTTTACAGAGTACCGATTGGTCCATTTTACAGAGTGCTGATGGGTCCGTTTTTACAGAGTGCTGATTGGTGCATTTACAAACCTTTAGCTAGACACAGAGCGCTGATTGGTGCGTTTTTACAGAGTGCTGATTGGTGCATTTACAAACCTTTAACTAGACACAGAGCACTGATTGGTGTGTTTACAATCCTCTATCTAGACAGAAAAGTTCTCCAAGTCCCCACCTGATGCAGAAGCCCAGCTGGCTTCACCTCTCAGTATGTCTGCATCTCACTAGGCAGAAAGGCCTCTCTGCTTCTGGGGTCCGCTTCTTAATGCAGTCATTTGTTGGCCTGGTTTAAAGCCTCAGTACCTATGTGGGCAGTGTAGGACACCTTGTGCGTGCTACCCTATACACAGGTAGCGTTTCAGTATTTGTTGCTTTCTCAGAAGACTAGGAAACCACTGAAGTAAGCAGCGGCATTAACCTCAAAGGTGGGGGGGTCACATGGTTCTCATATTATAGCTAATATGTATTTGCAAAATAGTTCTAAATCTCAGGACCTGTGATATTTTCTGCACAAATTCCACAGTTTAGTTGTGAGCCCCTAAGAGTGAACCTGTTGTCTGACATCCTCAGTAGGTCCCAAATGACTTTTAGTTCGAAATAGTAAAATTGGATAATTAAACTCTGTGACTACTAATTACCTCTCTGCCTGAACAGAGCCTGCTCTAAACAGCATTATGCGGTGGATGAGGTTCTGGTCTCATGGCACCAGCAGTTCACACCCTTCTGTGCTTCTACCCCCACCTCACCTTATCTAGGGAGCCCTCTGTCCCTTGGGGGAAGTAAAGGCCAGAAGCACTGTGGCCAGAGATAAGGATCTGGGGTCAGAAAACCATTTCAAAGTATAGCCTTGCCACCTATTAGCTGTATGACCCTGAGGGTTCCTTAACATCTATAAGCCTCAGTTTCCTTATCTGACAAATGGAAATAACCTCAAAATGCTAGCATGAATGTCAAATGAGATAGTTCTGCCACCTAGTTAAGACTTGGTTAAAGAAAGCTGTTCTTGTTCTTGGTTTTCCCTTGTGTGGTTCTCCCTCCCAAGATGTCCCATGTCCCACACACATCCTCTCCCTCCCTGCATGTGAAACCTGCTATCAGAAAAGCATTAAAAAAAAACCCCAAATTTCATCATAGCTGCTAAGTGCATTAGGGGAAGGAGATAGCACAGTTGTGGTACATGGTGGCATTTAAATACTTTGAGTCAGTTAAGGTACGTGTGAGGGATCTGCAGACTATATTTTTCTGAAAGTGTTTGCGTGATTAAATGAAAGAAGGCTAAAAGCTTTCCCTTCATTCAACAAACCTTCATTGAGCACCAACTGAGTGTGAAGCACTGTGCTAAGCACACCATATATGTACGGTAGCATTAAAAGCTGATACTGTCTCTGCACTCTTGGAACTTTGAATCTTACAAATTAAAAGAAGGCTAATAGTGGAATGTTAAACACTGGCAACTGTGTAGGGTGGGAAAGTAAACTTTAGGCATCTTCATGTTCACAAATTACTACATTCCATTTTATAGTTTGGTGGGAATGAGGGATAAGAGAGTTTTAGGGGAACTAGGAGATTGGGAGTAATGATGGTAAATATGGATTAAAACATAAAAAAATTAAATAGATAATTTAATTTCTAAGTAAAAGAGCATTCTAATAGGTTGAAAATATCACATACAAGCAGCTCTAAGATCAAATGACCTCTTGGTTGAGATTCGAGATTGCAGACTAGTTCCCTAAAGCAGCTGAGGCTCAAGTTCAGTAAAATACCCATTTATGGCTTGACTAAGCACTAGGATCATTCCATAAAAGTAGATATCCTAGAAAAGTGGAAATTGGCTATTTTCTTAATAATTTTATTGAAAAAAGTTATCTTCTTCAACAATCAAAAGAATATACTTCTATTTCCCTCTATTAATAAGTTAGAAAATACAGAAAGCTAATATAATTACAAAAAATCTTACAAAATTATTTAAAGCTTTACTAGGTGCTTTGCATAAGACTACTACATTTCACCTAAAATGAAATCCCAAAAAGAGATTATATAAAAACAAAATTTTCTTATAAATTAAACAAAATATTTGAAACTTTTGAAGGGCTACTAAATCTCATACAATATATAGTTTAAGTATTCTCCAAATCTGTTAATTTTTTAAAGGATTTAGAACACATAAGTACTAACAGCGCCTTCTCCTGTGGTGCTTATGTGGCACTGTGATAGGAGCACTTAAAGAGATTTTTTTCTTTCAGTCCCATTTAATCCTCAACATCACTCTGTGATGTGGCTTTTATGCTCATTTTATTCATAGGAAACTGAGGCTTAGAGAGTTAATGTCATTTACTGGCAGGCAGAAGAACCAGTATTGGAATTTCCAGCCCTGTCCTTTTTCCACTAAACCAAGTGGCGGCACACAAATCTCTATGGGAGACAGTCCTGGCAGCTTAGATTTTGCCTTTTATCTGAAAACGGCTTATGATTTATTTTCTGATTTAGAATCTGAAAAGGATGTAGATTAAGTTATTTTATAAAAACAATTAGCCAACTCTTGAAGCAAATTTGAATCACATTTTTATGACAAAACTACAAAACCTCATAATAATCTGACCCTTAGATTGCAAGAAAAAAAGGAGAGGAAGGGTGGGCAAAGGACAGCAGGGAAAGGGAAGAATAATCAGGCTTTGGTGCAGCTGAGGAGAGTAAGAGATGGATTCCTATGAGAAAGTCTCACATGAATGAGAGCCACTCATGCCTGGGTCTTCAGGACCTGGTTACCTGCCTAATGTAGGCTCCCACAGGGCCCATGGACTTTTATACTAGCAATGCTATTAGGATGGTATCAGTACTGTTTATGCTGGGAAGAGAGTGGGCATTAAAGATCAGGTACCTCCTATAGCAAGAGGCTCACTGAAATATAATACTTTGTATTCAGACTCATACACAGACGAAAACAACTAAACATTGTAAGATTTTTGGATGTTTCCTGGAAGTATATGGCCTTTTCTTTCAAGTATGTGCCGACAATCATCTGTTAGTTTCCACTTCTGTTCAATGCAGAAAACAACGTGAGAGGCCAGTTTCACCTTTGATATAAGTTCTAGACCTTAGATGAGAAACGTGGAGATGTACACTCTATCACAAAAGACTTCTTTGCTGAGTTGAGGTGATCTTTCTGGAGGGTGGGAGGTCAATCCAGGTCATCATGGAAGTGAGAATCCAAGGATGGGACAGTGTGGCTAAATGTACTTTTCATTCCTTCTTTTGGATGTGATTAGGGTCATGGGCCCTAGAGTCCAAAGGTCTGGGTTTGAATCCCAACTTTGCCAATTCCCAGCTGTGTGACCTTGGGCAAGTTACTTAATCACCCTATGCCAGGGTTTGTTAAAAAGTAATGTGCTAAATAGGGATAATAGTAATACACGGGCATGTAGTGGGGGTTATAAATGATGATTTCTATAAGCCATTCAGTACATAGTAAGCTTTTAAGAAATGTTAATTGTTATAGGCTAATTAATTCTTAAATGAATATTGATTAATCTCCTAATACGAAGTATATCTTGTCACTCAGGAGTTTAAGAAAATAAATCATTTATTCTCTGTAATTTAGGTCAGAAAATCTAAGGAAATATATAGGTTGAAAGCCTGCTAACCACAATTCCATAATGAGAGGGCTCATGTCCTTTTCATGCGGCAATTCTAAAGCTGGAATTGGTGGGGGTTGCCTCTTGGAAGAGGTTTCAGGGATTGAGTCTCTAGAAAGGGATCTAGCTCCTGGTAGAAAGATTTAGGAAATTTAGCTGTTAGTTCTATTCATGAGGCTGGAACCAGGCATTACAGAACTGCTTACAAAGCAGAACGGTTTCTGATATTTCTGGGAGTCAGAAGTTGTGCAAGTGTGTGTGTCTATGTGGGTGTGGGTAGGTAAAGGGAGGAGGGATAGATGAGGGAGGTTTAAGAACAAAGTGAGTTGAGGTGAGGCAATTCGTCTACAAGAACCACAAAATTTTATGTGGGGTGGAGAAGATGGGGAGAATCTAACAAATCTAGGCTCACTGGGGTTTTGTTTGTACATTTATCGTGCAATTCCTCCAGCCTTTTGAATTTTCATTTAAGATGTTCCTGGCCCTTTAGGTGCACCAAGGTGGCATATGAAGAAGAGAGTTCAAGCTCTTCCTGAAAGCAGACCCACCAGGAATAGAGAGACTCTGCATATCATTACGAATCTGGAATGAAAGGGCAGACAGCATATGTTTTTATATTGCAAAGAAGCATTATCTCTTTTGCTTTCAATTAGAAATTGTTTCTAATAATCAAGTTTTCTAAATAGTCACTTGTACCTTAACATACCTAGCAAAGCAGTGCCCTAACACAACCAAGGATTTATTATACTCTCATTTTTTGACTGCTTTTATAACACAGAGAATGGCAAAAAGTTTAAAAAGTGTTTCTATTATATAAATATAATTAATAAACTGGCAAAAATTCAAACAATTTAGAAATTAATTAATAATGAATTTAAAATTTATTGCATATGTCTGTGGACTTTTACCACATTTGGTTACACACTAACTCTATGATTGGTTTTGCAAAGGAATTATCTGTCAAACTAATATTAATACTTATTGAGCACCTACTGTGTGCCAGGCACTTTGCTAGAAGCTTACCCTAAAGGAATCAGTAAGATAAAAATAGTTTCTATCCTCAAGGAGTCTATCAGAGAACAGAAATCTTATAATAAGTGAACGTGTAGTAAAAACATATATTAGGTTGGCTGGGCGTGGTGGCTCATGCCTGTAATCCTAGCACTTTGGGAGGTTGAGGCAGGTGGATCACGAGGTCAGAAGTTCAAGACCAGCTTGGCCAACATGGTGAAACCCTGTCTCTACTAAAAATACAAAAATTAGCTGAGCGTGATGGCAGGCGCCTGTATCCCAGCTACTTGGGAGGCTGAGGCAGAGAATTGCTTGAACCCGGGAGGTGGAGTTTGCAGTGAGCCAAGATTGCGCCACTGCACTCCAGCCTGGGTGACAAGAGTGAAACTCCATCTCAAAAAAAATATATATATATATTAAAATAATATATATAATATATAATATATAATATAATTTATATAATGTAACATATAAATATTATATAATATAAATGTATTATATAATTTATATTATATAATATATAATATATATTATAATTTATATAATATAATATATAAATAATAATATATATTTTATTATATAATTTAGGTATATAATTTATATATAATTATATATAAAAATATATAATATATAAATATATATTATATTATATTATTTATATAATATATAATATAAATTATATGATATAATATATAATATATGATATAAATATATTATGTAATATTTATATATTATATATTATATAAAAATATAAAATTTAGTTATAATATATAATATATATTATAAAATATTCTCTCTCTCTCTCTCTCTCTCTCTCTCTCTACATATATATATATATATATATATATATATATATATATATATATATTTGGTCAAAAGAAAGGATCATTCCTGCTCTAAGATGGCTGACTAGATGCAGCCAGGAGGAACATCTCCTACAGAGGGACCAGATCACTGGGAAGAATGGCACACTCCTAGCAGATCTTCAGAGGGACGGCATTGAGATTGTACAGAAAGAAGACACAAATGCTGGGCTGAAGCAAGAGGAAGCTGGAAATGCTGCACGGGGCTACCACGCATTGGCTTTCATTCCTGGCCCCCAGTGATTCCTGCCAAAAGGGTGAGTTGAATAGGCAAGGAGCTACCCGTGCTCTCCACAGGCCTCTGGAATCCTGGCAGGAGACCTATTGATCACCACCAGGGGTGGTGGGGAGAGCTGCTTTGAGAAGTGGTAGGGCCAGAACTCCAGCCAGTGCAGAGCCCAGAGGGTTTGGTGTGGGAGTGTCTATAGCGGTGCACAGCCAGGGATGCCCATGCCCCTCGGTTCTATTGGCTCCCAAAGGAGACTTTAGCCCTTAGGATAACTGTTGGATGTGAACTCTGCAGGGTGGTCTTACCCATGAGATGGGGCTAGTCCAACCTGAGCAACCCTCGGCCTGCTGGCCTCTCTGGGGCCCAGAAGCTTGGCTGTGTCTGCTTGAATTGGAGCCCTCAGACACACTCTGGGGACCCATGTCATAGCTGTTGCACTGGAGGACCACCCAAGACCAGCAGAGTGCTCCAGCAGAGCTGTGCCCACTGGACACACACTAGCTCACCTGTGCCCAGCCCCCCACTGCACTTCCCCATGGTGCTTTGCCTGAACATGTTCACCCACGGCCAGCCACCCCCATTGCTTTGCTGGCACATGCATGCCTGGGTGGACCTTGTCTTCCCTTCTCTGCCAGTACATGTGCATGTGCACCCTGCTGTGTCACTGCTGCTGGTGTGAGTGTGCCCTGTCCCCATTCAACCCATCTGGGATGGTTAATACTGAGTGTCAACTTGATTGGATTGAAGGATACAAAGTGTTGATCCTGGCTGTGTCTGCGAGGGTGTTGCCAAAGGGAATTAACATTTGAGTCAGTGGGCTGGGAAAGGCAGACCCACCCTTAATCTGGGTGAGCACCATCTAATCAGCTACCAGCGTGGCTAGAACATAAGCAGGCAGAAAAATGTGAAAAGAGGGACTGGCCTAGCCTCCCAGCCTACATTTTTCTCCCATGCTGGATGCTTTCTGCCCTTGAACATTGAACTCCAGGCCCTTCAGGTTTGGCACTCTGACTGGCTCTCCTTGCTTCTCAGCCTGCAGATGGCCTATTGTGGGACCTTGTGATCATGTGAGTTAATACTTAATAAACTCCTCTCTCTTTCTCTTTTTATATATATATATATATATATATATATATATATAGGAGAATATATTCTCCATTAGTTCTGTCCCTCTAGAGAACCCTAACACACCACCTTCCTGTCATTGCCATTGGAGCACTGACAGACACGGAGCCTGCCAGCCCCACCAGTGCCCCACCCCTGCACTGACACTGCTCCTGGCATGAAACTAGGTACAAAAACAGCAGACTTGCCCCCAGCCTGAGTATCCACCACCACCAGAATGAATGCACAGAGGGCACACACAGTCCTGTGCTCACCAGCACCCTGCCCCCCTGCTAACACCACGACCAGCTCAAAAGTGTGCACAGTTGCCAGCAGGGGTGCCCTGTCCCCCCAAGCTGTACTGCCACCACTGTTGCTATGAACACCTGCAAAGAGGCTGGCACCCCAGTGCCTACTAGCACCCTGCTCCAGCTGATATATGTGTACCCCACCACACTGCCATTGCCACTGCTGCTGGTATTTATGAATGAGGACAAATCCCACTGCCACTGCCCTACAAAGTGCTTTGGGTGACACCACTCATTGGAGTGTTGTGACCAGTGGTCTGTGAATACCTCAGGCCCTCCAGTACAGCAGGCTTCTAACCTCCAGGAGTCAGAGAACAAAGCCAGGGCTCTATACAAGTCCCCCAGAATTAGAGCACATAGTCCAGGAGTCACCTGCTGAACCATGACCCCCTAAAATCTTCCAGAAATGAAGGCAGTCAACTGAACCCGCAATCAAACCCCCAAGGTCATCAAAGAAAAGAAAAGGAAAAAAAACCCTTCTAAAGGTCAGCAACTTCAAAGATTGAAAAAACATGAGCCCACAAATATGAAAAAGAACCAGCACAAGACTTCTGACAACTCAAAAAGCCAGAGCGCCTTCCTTCAAATGACTGCATTAGTTCTTAATCAAGGGTTCTTAATCAGGCTGAGATGGCTGAAATGACAGAAATAGAATTTAGAATATGGTAAGGAATTAAAATAATTGAGATAAAGGAAAACGTTTAAACCCATTCTAAGGAAGCTAAGAATCTCAATAAAATGATACAGAAACTGACAGACAAAGTAGCCAGTATGAAAAGAATGTAAATGACCTGATGGAGTCAAAAAACACACTGCAGGAATTTCATAATGCAATTACAAGTATTAACAGCAGAACAGATCAAGCTGAGGAAAGAATCTCAGAACTTGAAGAATGGCTTTCTGAAATAAAACAGTCAGACAAGGTAAAATTTAAAAGAATGAAAAGGAATGAACAAAACCGCTGAGAAATGTGGGATTATGTAAAGAAACCAAATCTACGACTCACTGGTGTTCCTGAAAGAGATGAAGAAAATGGAAGTAACCTGAAGAACATATTTTAGGATATCATTTATGAGAACTTCCCCAACCTAGCTTGAGAGGCCAACATTTAAATTCAGGAAATGCAGAGAACCTTTGCAAAATACTTCACAAGAAGCATCCCCAAGACACATAATTATCACGTTCTCCAAGGTCACATGAAAGAAAAAAATGTTAAAGACAGCTAGAGAGAAAGGGCAGGTCACTTATAAAGGGATGCCCATCAGACTAACGATGGACCTCTCAGCAGAAGTCTTACAAGCCAGAAGAAATTGAGGGCCTTTATTCTTTATTCAACATTCTTTTTTTTTGAGATAGAGTCTCGCTCTGTCGCCCAGGCTGGAGTGCAGTGGCACGATCTTGGCTCACTGCAAGCTCCGCCTCCTGGGTTCACGCCATTCTTCTGCCTCAGCCTCCTGAATAGCTGGGACTACAGGGGCCCCTCACCATGCCCGGCTAATTTTTGTATTTTTAGTAGAGACGGGGTTTCACCATGTTAACTAGGATGGTCTTGATCTCCTGACCTCATGATCCACATTCCAACAAAGAATTTCATATCTGGCTAAACTTAGCTTCATAAGCAAAGGAGAAATAAGATCCTATTCAGACTAGCAAATGTTGAGAGAATTTGTTACTACCAGATCTTCCTTACAAGAGCTTCTCACACAGGCACTGTATATGGAAACAAAAGACTATTACCAGGTACTACCAAAACACACTTAACTACACAGACCAGTGGCATTTTAAAGTAACCACACAAACAAGTTGGCATGATAACCACCTAACACCGTGATGACAGGATCTAATTCACACATATCAATATTAACCTTGAATGTAATCAGGCTAAAGGCCAATTAAAAGGCACAGCATGATAAGCTGGATAAAGAAGCAAGATCCAATGGTATGTTGTCTTCAAGAGACCCATCTCATATGCAATGACATCCATAGGCTCAAAATAAAGGTATGAAGAAAAATCTACAAAGCAAATGGAAAACAGAAAAAAGCAGGGGTTGCAATCTTAATTTCAGAAAAAAAAAAAGGATTTAAAACCAAAAAAGGTCACTGTATAATGGTAAAGGGTTAAATTCAACAAGAAGAGCTAACTATCCTAAAGATATCTGCACCCAACACAGGAGCACCCAGATTCATAAAGCAAATTCTTAGAGACCTTCAAAGAGACTTAGATTCCCATACAATAATAGTGGGAGACTTCAATACCCCACTGGCAGTATTAGATTATAGAAGCAGAAAATTACCAAAGGTATTCAGGACCTGAACTCAACACTGAATCAAAAAGACTTGATTGAAATCTACAGAACTCTGTACTCAAAATACAACAGAATGTACATTCTTCTCCTTGCCACATGGCACATACTCTAAAATTGACCACACAATTGGACATAAAACAGTCCTCAGCAAATGCAAAGGAAGTGAAAGTATACCAACTACCCTCTTGGACAATGGCACAATAAAAATAGAAATTAAGAATAAGAAAATTACTCAACACCATACAATTACATGGAAATTTAACAACCGGTTCCTGAATGACTTTTGGATAAATAATGAAATTAAGGCAAAAAAAATCAAGAAGTTTTTTGAAACGAATGAGACTAAAGATACAACATACAAGAATATCCGGGACACAGCTAAGGCAGTGTTAAGAAGAAAAATTAGTACTAAATGCCCACATCAAAAATTAGAAATATCTTAAATTAATAACCTAACATCACAACTAAAAGAACTAGAGAGGCAAGAGCTAACCAACCCCAAGCTAGTAGAAGACAAGAAATAACCAAAATCAGAGCTGAACTGAATGATTGAGACACAAAAAAATGCAAAAGATCAATGAGTCCAGAAGCTGTTTGTTTTAAATTAATAAGATAGATCACTAGCTAGACTAATTAAGAAGAAAAAAGAGAAGATCCAAATAAACATACTTAGAAATAACAAAGGGAATAGTACCACTGACCCCACAGAAATACAAATAATCATCAGAGACTACTATGAACACCTCTATGCACATAAGCTAGAAAATCTAGAAGAAATAGATAAATTCCTGGACACATACACTCTCCCAAGGCTGAACCAGGAAGAAATTGAATCCCTGAACAGACCAATACTGAAATTGAAACAGTAACAAGTAGCCTACTAACAAAAAAGGCCCAGGACCAGGTCCATTCACAGCCAAATTCTACCAGATGCACAAAGAAATGTTGGTACAATTCCTACTGAAACTATTCCAAAAAATTGAGAAGGAGGAACTCCTCCCCAGCCCATTCTATGGGGCATTATTCTGATACCAAAACCTGGTAGAGACACAACAACAAAAGAAACAAAACTTCAGGCCAATATCCTTTATGAACACGGAAGCAAAAATCCTCAAGAAACTACTTGCAAACTGAATCCAGCAGCACATCAAAAAGGTAATCCATCATGATCAAGTAGGCTTTATCCCTGGGATGCAAGGTTGATTCAACATACAGAAATCAGTAAACATGATTCATCACATAAAGAGAAATTAAAAAAAAAAAAAAAAACATGGTCATCTCAATAGATGCAGAAAAGGCTTTCAACAAAAGTAAAGTCTCACATTAAAAACTCTCAATAAACTAGGTATTAAAAGAATATACCTCAAAATAATAAGAGCCGTCTATGACAAACCCTTAGCCAATATCATACTGAATGAGCAAAACCAGGAAGCATTCCCTTTGAAAACTGGCAGAAGACAAGGATGCCCTCTTTCACTACTCCTCTTCAACATAGTATTAGAAGTCTTGGCCCCGGCAATCAGGCAAGAGAAAGAAATAAAGGACATCCAAATAGGAAGAGAGGAAGTCAAACTATTTTTGTTTGCCAATGACAGGATTTTATATCTAGAAAATTCCAGCGTCTTAGCCTAAAACCTCTTTCAGCTGATAAACAACTTCAGCAAGGTCTCAGGATACAGAATCAAGTGCATTAATCACTAGCATTCTTATATACCAACAACAGACAAGACAAAAGCCAAATCAGGAATGCTTTCCCATTCACAATTGCCACAAAAAGAATAAAATACCTAGGAATACAGGTAACCAGGGAGCTGAATGATCTCTACAATGAGAATTATGAAACACTGCTCAAAGAAATCAGAGATGAAACAAACAAATGGAAAAACATTCCATGCTCATGGATAGGAAGAATCAATATCATTAAAATAACCATACTGTCCAAAGCAATTTACAGATTCAATGCTATTCCTGTCAAACTCCCAATGATATTTTTCACAGAACCAGAAAAAACTATTTTAAAATTCATATGGAAAGAGCCCAAATAGTCAAGGAAATTCTAAGAAATCCTAAGCAAAAAGCAGGAGGGATCTTGCTACCCAATTTCAAACTATACTATAGGGCTACAGTGACCAAAAACAACATGGTACTGGTAAAAAACAGACACATAGACCAATGGAACAGAATAGAGAGCCCAGAAATAAGGCCACACACCTACAACCATCTGATCTTTGACAAAGCTGACAAAAACAAACAATGGGGAAAAGATTCCATATTCAAAAAATGGTGCTGGGATAACTGACTAGCCATATACAGAAGACTGAAACTAGAAACTGGACCCCTTCCTTACACCACATACAAAAATCATCTCAAGATGGGCTAAAGACTTAAATGTAAAACCCAAAACTGTATAATCCCTGGAAGACAACATAGGCAACACCATTCTGGACACAGGAATGGGCAAAGATTTCATGACGAAGATGCCAAGAGCAATCGTAACAAAAGCAAAAATTGGTAAGAAGGTTCTAAGAAAGCTAAAGAGCTTCTGCAGAGTAAAAGGATCTATCAACAGAGTAAACAGACAACCTACAGAATGGGAGGAAATTTTTGCAAAGTATTATCTGAGAAAAGTCTAATATCCAGCATCTGTAAAGAACTTAAACAAATTTAAAAGAAAAAAAAAGCATTAAAAAGTGGGCAGAGGACATGAACAGACACTTTTCAAAAGACAACGTACATGCAGCCAACAAGCATATGAAAAAAAGCTCAATATCACTGATCATTAGAGAAATGCAAATCAAAACCACAATGAGATACCATCTCACACTAGTCGGAATGGCTATTATTAAAAAGTCAAAAAATAACAGATGCTGGCTTATACACTTTTGGTGGGAGTGTAAAATAGTTCAACAATTTTGGAAAGCAGTGTGGCAATCCCTCAAATAGCTAAAAAAAGAACTACCATTCAACCCACCAATCCCATTACTGGGTGTATATCCAAAGGAATATAAATTGCTCTATCATAAAGGCACATGCATATGTATGCTCATTGCAGCACTATTTGTGATTGCAAAGTCATGGAATCAACCTAATTGCCCATTAGTGGTAGTCTGGATAATGAAAATGTGGTATATATACACCATGGAATAATATGCAGCCATAAAAAAGGATTAGATCATGTCCTTTACAGGAACATGGATGGAGCTGGAGGCCAGTATCCTTAGCAAACTAATGCAGGATCAGAAAAGCATATACCGCATGTTTGTACTTATAAGTGGGAGTTAAATAATGAGAATGCATGGACACAAAGAGAGGAACAACAGACATTGGGGCCTACTTGAGGGTGGAGGGTGGAGGGTGGAAGGAAGGAGAAGAGCAGAAAAAATAAATATCGGGTATTAGGTTTAGTGCTGGGGTGACAAAATAATCTATACAATAAACCCTCCTGACACTGGTTTATCTATATAACAAATCTGCACATGTACCCCGATCCTAAGAGTTAAAAAAAAATATATATATAAAAGATATATAAATATATGCAATATATATGAAGAAATAGTCAATATAAAAGTAATTATAATATATAAAATTACACATAATATTTAATATTTTCTTAAAATATAATATTACTTAGATAATTTCAAATTAAGATTAATTTGTGATGTCAATCATTTTTAGACAATCAATAAGACCAATTCTGATTATCTGAACTTTCTGATTGTTTGGATTTTGACCAAATGTGGGTTTATCACCCTTAATACTCATGTTTTAGAAGCAAATTTAGTCGATTACAAAAACTATCATAGTCTAGAGATAGCCGTAGGCAAGGCTGAGTGACAGAGGGGCTAAAGGAGGTTCCTGGATCTTTCTTTGGGCTTCAGATGTGACTGTAGAGAGCTCTTCCTGGGGAAAGCTGACGGGACCTGGGCAAGGATCCCAGCCCTCTGCTGGTCTCATAGGCTGAGTGACTGATTTAGAGTGCTTGGGGTCAGTATGAATTAGAGAGATTCAACTCATCTATTTGCTGAGCCAGCTCATCTATTGGCTCCATAGTGATGTGTATATTACTGACTTTTCTCAGTTTTACATGAGGCCCATTGAAGGCCTGTCCTGAAGTTCTGCCTTCAACAGTGCTAGTGTCATAACCACCGTGGAGAAGTTGAAGGTAGCATAGAGGTGAGTCTTCTCTGTATGAATTTTCTTCCCTATCCCCACTTTGAACATCTGGTCGAATTAGTGAAATGTTGGGTGTGAAGCAAGTGCCCCACCTTAACTCCTGGCTTTAATTGCATTATTACCATTAATTTATCCTACTTTATTATAGTAGATAGCTTCAAAATTGTGTTCCTGGCACAATCACTTTATTTGGTAAATCCCTCCTTGATTGACTTTTGTGGGAGTGGCCATTTTGTATAACATGATCCTGCTCCTTGGCTATATTTAATGGGTACATGGATAAGCACTTGACTACATAAGCAGGTACATAATACAAACTCGATCAATCATAGTCCCCCTTTTTTTTTTCTGGTTTTGGCTGTGGCTACAGGTGTTAATATTTGCATCAGAGATTGGTGATTGACTGACTCAAGCTAGGACAGTTACAGCCTTTCCTAGAACAGGCAGATAGAAACCCAGAGAGTTGAGCTGAAGCAATGGGATATAAAAACCCGGTTGCTGTGAATAGCTGTGTTTCCTGCCACGTGGAGAGAATCAGCCTGGGTGAACAAGAATGAAACTGACAAGCAGAGCAAAACAGAGACTGCAGTAAGATGTGAGTGTTACTTAAAGCCCTGGTTACAGTTGTCCTTAAGGTTGACCTGCATCTCTGCCCTTTCCAATGTGTCATGTGATTGCTTCAAATTAAAACACCTATTATTATTATTTTGCTTATGTTGGTTTAAGTTAGGTTTCTGCACAAATCTTTACCAGTTTTTCTTTTTTGTTTTAGTTTGATTTATGTTGCTATATTAAATGTATTTATTGTATGCCCCCTGAAATCTTTATGGAGCAAAGCAAGTTATAAGTCTACCAATCCGGTGGGGAAACACATATACCTTATACTGTGTGAGGACTAAAGAAGAGGTGGTAAGGGTAAAATCAGCAAGGAAAGTGAAAGTTGTGCTCAATTAACAATTTTAGTGAATGAGAAATCTTCTAATGGCCATTTTTAAAGTTAGAGACCTAAAGTTTGGAAAACTGACATTGTTCTCAAGTAGCACATTCTTGGAATACTTTCACTTCGATTTAACCCATTTTGAAAGGTATCTACATAGGCTATCCAGAAACAGTCTCTTTCATATTATAGACAGTCAGTAAATGTTTATTGAATGAACCCATGTAGTGTTTCTAGCTTTGAGGATCAGGATATTTCATTTAATTTACCACAGGTAAGCTATTTAACTTTCACAGCAGTTTCTCTTGTGTGAAATGGTTATTGAACTACAGAGGATTAAATTCAAATGAAATTTCAAAATTATTTCTGAACACCTATTGTTAATATCACTATTTCCATCTTTAGCTAGTGATCATTCTTTAAGAGTCTGAAGTGAAGCACTGGTTCAGCACCTGCCTCATTAGTCAGTTGCCTCACCTTGAATCTGCCTGACCTGGAAAGGAGGCTATGATGTGATCCATACAATACCTCCTACCTTAACCTTCAGAATATCATCAGGACCTGTTGCATCTCATTTTATTTTTGAATTTTTATTTGTAACTATTTGTAAAGATATTTGATGTCTTTTATTCTTCCGAAGAACCCAGGAAATCGTTACTTATTTTTCTTTTTTGAAACAGAGTCTCAATCTGTCTCCCAGGCTGGAGTGCAGTGGGCTGTCTCAGCTCACTGCAACCTCCACCTCTAGGGTTCAAGTGAATCTCCCACTTCATCCCCTCAAGTAGCTGGGACTACAAGTGTGCGCCACCACGCTCGGCTAATTTTTAAAAAATATTTTGTAGAGACAGGGTTTCGCCTGTATAAAGCTTTATACAGGGTCCAATGGAGCTACATGGTAATTACAAGATAGGATGGTAGAAATCTTCATGAGCCTATTTTTCCCATTTTGCTATTTCAACTTGCCAGGAATGGTTTTAGCATTGCTATTTCATTGTTCTCAACTATGCTTTTCTAAAAAGATTAAAATAATAAGAAAATGAAAGAATGAAACCTCCTGGAAGGAAATAAATAAATCATCATGGTGGCATCAAGCTTTAGTTTTCTTTTTGGGTTGTGCAAAGTATTGCATTTTTAAAAAGTAGGGAATAAGAGAAGTATGGAGATATATTTTGCAGTCTTTTTAAAGACTATTAAACACAGTTGAGGATTTAAAAATTTCCATTTTCTTCCCATAATGACAAAGAAAAAGAAGTTGATAGAGGAAAGTATTATTCAACGAAACAGAAAAAGAATGCAAAGAGATAGGTATCAGCTTCCTAGGCCATAATGATGACAGTAAATTGGTCACAGAAGGGAAATCTCAGGTATGAGTCCTCAGATGACAATATTCTGGGTATAATTTTTTCTCCCATACTTAAAAATCAATGAATGAACAATTCATTTCTAAATAAATAAAGAAAATATGGTATTCTCATCCAGTTAGTTATTCAACAGGAAATATTTTGCAGTAAGAACTTAAACCATTCTGTTTTGCTGAAAATATGTTAAGAGTATCTTTTATTGTTTCAAATCGTTTCAAAATTTATTCCATGTGATTTACTAGCAAATGAATTCTGAAGGCAGGTGTGTTTACAAAGGTTACTGGAAGGAAATACAAGATATAGAAATAAAAAATTAATTGAACTGATTATTTTAACTGGTGTTCATAAATCCAGAAATAACATTTTTGGCACTTATGGAGCAAAGAAAATGGCAGTCTTCATGCTGATGGCAGTGGTGGCCTGTCTGGAGCAGCCACTGCCATGATGCCAGCTGCAGTGAGGGAGGTGCAGCTGGGGCTGCGGACTCAGGCATCCCTGTATCCTTGGGGACTGGGAGCAGGCAGGAGCCCCACCCTCCCAGGTGCTGCTGCAGCTGCCCAAGCCATGGCTGCAGATCCTGGCATCTCTGTGCTTTCAGGGTCCCAGGAAGCCCCTCTTCCCCAACAGGCTCCTGCTGCCTAGCCTCTCCCCACTCCCGGCAGCCGGTCTGATCTTGAAGCAAAGTCGGGGCCCAGCCTGGGCACTGTGGCAACCTGGCTGGGTGTGCACAAGCTCAGGGCAGTGCTGACATGCCAGTGCCCTGCTGCCTTGGCCCCCTCCAGACCTTGGGCACCAACAAACACAAGAGGGAGGCCAAAGTGGGTACTGAGGGAAGCTCTGCACTGGCCTGCAGTTTCTCCTCAGCATGAACAGTCTGGGTGCCATGAACAGCAGTAGGAGGCAGACAGGCTCCTGGGCTGAAAGGGGCGGGTCCCCAGTGGAGCTTCACCTTCAAGCCAGAGAAAGCCTGAAGTCTGGGGGCCTGGCTGCCAGTCCCACAGACCAGGGTGGGAGCTGATAGTGCTTTTTCATGGGTCCACACATGGACCAATTAGCACATACTTCCTCTCCTCTGAAGTCCATAAAACCCCCAGATTCAGCCAGACTCAAAAAAGATGACAGGATGACCAGCTGCAGAGAGGAGCTACCCATTCTAGGGTCTCCTCTCTGCTGAAAGCAGAACACTCATCAGGACACCCTGGAGCTATCCACTGTGGGTCTCCTCTGAGCTGTTTTATCACTCAATAAAGCTCCTACTTTGCCTTGCTCAGCCTCCTTTGTCCATGTACCTCATTCTTCCTGGATGCAAGACAAGAACTTGGGACCCACCAAATGACAGGGTTAAAAGAGCTATAACACAGGGCTGAAACATGCCCCTTGCTGGCCACATTGTGGGCAATAAGAAATAAGAGCAGAGAGAAGGAGAGAAGAAATGCAACCCTTTGGGGAGATCAGACCTGGGAGCTCCCCAAGCCAGGGCTGTGGCACCCTCCTTGGGGCTCGGCAATTCCTGCTGTCTCCAAGCTTCTGGGCACCAGCACATTCCACAGTGCCAGTCGTGGAAGCTGCTTGCAGCATGCCTGGTCCAGGTACAGCCTTGCAGGGAGCCGACACCTGTGCTGGCTCCTGGACTTCCCTGCCCCCACAGCAGCCGGCATGCCTGGTTGTGCGCAGTGGCCGGACACCGCACTTACTCACACACCCATCACTGCTCTGCTCACCCTTGGCAGGCATGGGATCCAGGCCAGTAGCACCAGCTGAGTGCAGCCTGCCAGGCCGAGTGGGCCCAGCAGGCCCAAGCAAAACTTAAGCAAAGGCACCACCGGCCACAGAGATTTCTGGCTGGCGAAGCAATACCCTAAGAATCCTGTGACAATGCCAACACAATTCTGGTTTGTTAAAAATTTCAAATGTGTCACATTTTGATAAGGCCAAACAGAGCAGAACCATGAATATGCAAAGAGTTATTTGAAATCAGGAATCAATATTTACACTATGGATATGCTGCAGGCTCCTGTATGATAGGTTTGGTGATTAGTTGAATTTTAAAGACATTGTCCATTTTGGGTATAGATACCTTCAAAAGCAGGAAAAGATGGAAAATTTAAATTTGCTATGCTTAAATTCTTATTAACATTTCTAACTTTTTTTTTTTTTACTATCCCTTATTCTTCTATCAATCATTTGCAAAATGACTTAAAATATTTTTTAAAATATTTTAGAAAATTAAAAGGGGTTTTTGGCCCCAGATGGCAAATGGTGATTTTTTTTCCTGGTATAATGAAGGTAAATGAGCTCTACTTGATGTATTTCAGTAAGTATATCAATGTACATCAATAAGTGAATGGATAAAGGAATGACTAGACCCAATCAGTAAGAATGTGAGGTGACTTTCAAAAAGAATATACAATAAAAGAAAGCAAAATAGAAAGGAGATCAAAGTGAAGGAAAAACACTTTTTTATTTTCAATTTCAGTGCTTGAGAAATAGAGCCAAATATAGCTACTGGTTGTAGCAACTACTGCAGTCTTCTTAGCTACAGAGAAGCCATGACTGCTCCCGTGCTGCTCATCAACATTTCAAAGTTACAAAGTGAACCCAACTCCACGCCCAGTTCAGTTACAAAGTTGGAGACAGAGTTGTGCATACCTACAGGTATGTTATCTGAAAGAAGATATTATGAGAACACAGAGTCTTATGACTTTGAAAAAAATATATTACACATCAAAATGCAATGTTTAATGAGTCTGCTTTCTGTTCCTATAAGCCAACTCCAACCCACTGCTTTGCAACTTGAGCCTTTATTCTTTATGCAACACTTATACTTCATTTCTTGCTGCCTTCCCCTTCTCAGTTGACAGTTCCAGTTTCCACACAGGCAAAAACAAAAACAAAAACAAAAAACAAAAACAACAACAAAAATAGCTGCATTTAAATATATATTTAAAATTTATGATGTATATGGAAGGATGTTTATGGCAGCATTATTGATATTACTGATGAACTTAGGATAACTTTAATGACCGTAAATATGGGAAGGACTAAATAAAACACCGTACACTGATATTCTGGAATATTATAGAGCTACTAAAAATAATATAATACTGGTATTAAAGGCTATTCATGAGTATATTTCTGAGTAAAAAGAAGGAAGTTATAGAATAATATGTTTAATAAGATCCCATTAAAAAGAAGTGATCCTCTCTCTATAGGTATATTAAATGTATATTGCATGTATACAAACATATGCAATACACACATATATTTTATACACACATATATGTTATACAGTATATGTATTTGTATGTTTTAAAAGACTGGAAAGATACTTGTTGGATTTGTAAGTGATCATTCCAGGGGAGTGGGAATGGGGGTAATTTTTACTTTTAATTTTAAACATTTCTGTATTGTTTTTTCTTCTTTAACAAGGAGGTAATACATTAATAATTCAAAACATTTTTTTTAAAGGTAGAGCATATCTGCTATTGAGAGTGTACTTTATAAGTGATGTCCACTTTTTTTTCTCTTTTTCTCTCTCTCTCTCTCTTTTTTTTTTTTGTAGAGATGGGGTCTTGCTATGCTGCCCAGGCTGGTCTAAAATTCCTGTCCTCAAGCAGTCCTCCTGTCTTGGCCTCCCAAAGTGGTAAGATTACAGGCATGATCCACTACACCTGGCTGGATGTCCATTTTTATGTATTCTCTCTAAAAATGCATTATGTGTACAACTGGGTCTTCAGTATCTGACTTTTCATCCCAGGCTCATATGTTTCCTAGACTCTTAAACCTGCCATCGTCACTTCTGAAGCATAGAAAAGGCACAGAGCAATAAAATGATTTTAAAAAAAGGCATCATCCAAGTTCTTGATAGTGGTAAGTCAATAAACTAAATCATAATTAATATTTTGCTTAGCTACCGATGCAGTGATATCAAATTTTATTAAATATGATTAATTAAAATATTGTTGTAAATAAACACAAATCGCTGACCCCCTCAAAGTCTTTGCAGCGACTTTTGAGAAGTGCAGCTCCAAGACTGACTTGGGTTTTTCCACTCCCAGTCTCATCCTCTGACAGCCCAATTACTGGGAAACACAAAGCTGAATTTGAAATTATTTTATGGGGGCGATTTTTCTGTCCCCCTACTCCCACTTTCAACTCAATTAAGAATGCTTTCTTGTTTGGCGATTGCCTGATTGTAGGATATCTTCATGTAAACCCCCCCCCCTGAAATGGAATCATGGATAGATATGTTGTAACAAACTGTACATTCCCTGATGTTTGCTTTTTTCTAAAATGCGTTAGTTCTACCTTCTTTTAAAAAATTCATTAATTCGTTTATTTCTGCAAAGAGAGACTGCCTTTATCTAAGTCAACACACACACACACACACACACACACACACACACACACACACACACACACACACACGAATACCCAGGTATTCAGGCCCATGCAGTCAGTCATTTACTAAACCAATCTAGGCCGGAGAGACTGTCATCCTTCAGCTCTACAAAGGGGCTCAGTGTGTGCATCTTGCGCGGAATTAGTGCAGGCAAACAGTTCCTGGAAGGGTGAACAGCTAGCTCATGTGTAAAATGATCGTACATCAGTTCCCCAGCTGCCGCAGCCCAGCGCCGGAGCCGGAGAGGCCAGGGAAGAGCTTTCCCCCTAGCCAGCCAGGCAGAGACGCGGGAACATAAAACACATTCCAGCGGTTGGCATCTGGGCGCGCAGCTGCCAGGCGCAGCCACTGTGTGGCCGCCGGGGCTGCGGGGCGGGCGGGGGCAGAGCAGGTCCGGCGCCAGGCCTGCAGAAAGCGGCCTGCGGGCCAGTTTGGCTCTGCAGGCTGTGGCCTCATTACTGAGAGCAACAGTTTTATCTAGAAAGTGTGCTGCAGGGGGGTTTGGAATCCCCCTCTGGGGCGAGGGCTTGGGGAGTAGCTTTGGCACTCCCAAGGCTCTGGGGTCGGGGAGCATTCCATGTACCTTGGTGTTCATGACTCAGGCAAAAGGGAAACCCCAGAATTACCACAAAGCCATCCCAATCCTGGCTTGGCATCACCAATCAGCTAAAAGCAATGTTTTCATTTAGCATTTAGGAGTGCACGTTTGTATCTGTGTATGCGTATGCATATTTTTAAGAATGAATTCTACTCCCGATTTTCATCTTTGCAAATAGATTGGGGGTTGGGGGTAGATGGCCGGTAATGCCTATTAGAACTTCAAGGGATTGGTTTTCACATGAGAGAGCTTCAGAAATGAGAAATCGCTGAAATTATCTGGTAGCAGCTTCTGAGGGACATTTACCGTGGATTCACTTTTACATTTCAGTTCATTTGAAAGCCAGTATGGTTAAATTAACCAAAATCTAAATTAAAAAAAAATTCCACGATTCTTCCAGGCCTACTTCACATCATCAAACCAGGCCCTGCTGGAGGCCCCATTAAAATGGCAGCTCCCACTGAGAGAGAGACAAAAGCCCCCTCTCTGAATGGGGATGCTGAAACAGTGATGGACTCTCAGAACTGCTTTTTTTTTTTTTTTTAATCCATTAAAAAAAAGTTACCTCTGCATTGACTGTGAGAGAGTATTTATTTCGCTCTCCACACTGTGGGAAACAGAGGCGATCTCCCTTATAAGGACACCCAGACCTTCTAGGGAGAGGAGAGAAATATGAATCCATAACATGGCTGAACAAATTCCTCCTCGCAACTGAATTCATGGAATGTTTCGGACGTGAACAGCTTAATTTTGGTGTGGTCTGGGACAAATTAATATGACTCAAATCCCACCTCACAGAGGAAGCATCTCCTGATGAAGTGGGTGGAGTGAGTACACTCACTTCCTTCAAAATTCTGTCGAACAATCATCTCTATTAAATTTAAATATGTCTCACCCTCTTCCCCAGCAAGAAAAAAAAAAAAAAAAAAAAAAAAACTAAAAAAGAGAAAAAAATAGGGAAATCAAGAACAAACTGAAAATATATCTAAAAAGCCTAACTGCAAAGTGTTCAGCAAATGATTATGTGAAATTTTAGGCTGTATGAATGATAATGTGTTTGTATACAACAGAATAAAAGCTTCTAGAGGGTAGTCCAGAAACTTTGTATTTTGGGAGTGAATACATTAAACAAGATTACTCTTCTAGGTTCTCACGAAATCCCAATTATTGTTATTCCAACCCGGAAGGCTTAGGGATGAACAAAGACGTATCACTCTCTTCTTCCAGAAGATGAACTGGACTTTTCACCTTAACACTTAATCGGACATCACTCTTCTCCCATGGAGATGCTCAGTCTCTAGCAGGGAAGGACATTTATATATGAAAATGAACTGTGATGTTATCCTCTCCAGGACTAAGTTTATTGACTTTTGCAGAATGGGAATAATTTCTTCACTCTTTCAAAATGGAAAAATGATTTCTAGCACATATGGGAGTAGGTTCTCGAGTGAATGTTACTGTAAATATTAGATAGACAGTGGGATTTAGGAACCCACTTGCATGTGGCTCACACACATTACCTTGTATTTGTAGAAGGCAGTAGTGAGGAAGATTACTTTTCAATGATCAGAAATAGAGATCATGTTTATTTGACTCTGAACTGCATGATATGCTTATTCTTTCTACATATTTAGGCATGTAATTATGTTTGGGTTTGGTTAGTGTTAAAAATTAGATTACATTTCCTGAACCGCTGATAATCAGCAGAAGTTCTTCAAGAAGCAAGATGCGTTGTTAGGCACTTTGAGGTGGAATGCCAGCCAAGATGACATTTTTGAGATGCCCTTGGGCTGCATAAGCACATGAGATCATTAGAGACCATGAAATGCTGACAAACCCAGTGCGATAACACCACTCTGTGTGACAATCTCTGTAGTGGTAAAGGCTGTATATGTACTCTCGAACAGTGCTCCCATTCTAGAGTGGGGTTCTCAGAACGCATGTCCCGTTCCAGATGCATCTGCTATACTTAGTTTTTCTATAAGAACACTATTTTGATCAATAATCAATAGGAGAGACATTTAATTTAATATCAGTGTTAAGAGCCTTTGAAAATGCTTATTAATAAAAGATACAAATTTATGCATTCCCTTTTCATTACAAGAATCATACACCATCAGAGGTAAAAGGAACATCCTTCAGAATTGGTTTTCAAATTTTTTTTTTTGCTTGAAATAGACTCCTTTTAAAAATGGAATAAAAAGAAATAAAAGTCTACATGGCATTCCAATATGTAAAATAATACCAGTATGTCTTACTGAATGGGGGAAATAAATAGAGTTCCAGAAGTTCATTTTGAAAATCACTGTGTTAACATGTTTCCTAAACTTCCTGAAGAAGAATCTGTATGAATCATCTGAGGATGCAAAGGAATAGTAAGAAACACAGAAATCCTAAAATATCGGGGAAATGGTATCATTGTACTAAGATGGCACCTACTCGTATACAGATGAAGAAATGGGAGTCTGATTGTTTGTGACAAATGGCCAAAGGTTGCACAGCTCCTTTAGGACAAATTCAGGACCCAAATTCATTGTTTTTTCCCCAGCTTGCAGTTCACTATCTGATGCCGCCTCTGGAGTCTGGAATGCCTTTGAAATCAGGCTGTATGACACTCTAATCAATTTTAATGATCTAAAGCTTTTATAAATTGGTGAAAAATTTTATAGCACAAAACAACTTTCTACATTGTTCTGTGCTGCCACAAAATCAGTCATGATTCTCAGGGATATTTTTATGTCCATATGTTGATGATAATCATTCCTTATATTTACGTGGCTCAATATGCATGGCTTAAACACCACCACATGCATTCTGGAATTGGACGTAGGACATGACATCCCTGACCAGTAAATCCCTTGAATGAGTGCATTTTCCCCCTCTGTGCATGTCTC
The DNA here is from genome assembly GCF_043159975.1 of Macaca nemestrina. Classification (NCBI taxonomy): domain Eukaryota; kingdom Metazoa; phylum Chordata; class Mammalia; order Primates; family Cercopithecidae; genus Macaca; species Macaca nemestrina. Next base: position 72,625,134 of record NC_092128.1, read on the forward strand.
CTTCTCGTCCATTGTCTGTCTCCTTTTCATGCCTGTCAGGCGGTGGCCATGACTGTGCACTTATAAAGGTCAGTGACCCAGCAGAGAGGGCAGGCCCTGCAGAAGGCGTGTTGATGAAGCATTACAATGCACACTGAATTTGTTAGCTCTCTGGCTTACTCCCAGGGGCAGGCTACAATTGTTTCCTGTGTGGCATGGCACTCACCCGGAACTCTTATGGTATGGGCCATTCCAACCAGGAATCTCTAAACCACATCCTACAAAATAAACACCCATATTTCCCAGCTCACTAGATTCTTATACCTGGCTCTCCTTCCCTCAATTTGTACACTATACCCAATGAAATGAATTAAAACAGAGTTATCTCTTATTTATATAAACAGTCAGCCACAGGGAGGTTTTTAAGGGATTATCTGCAAAACTGGGAGGCCACATAGATAATAATAAACTCACATCTTTCAGGTTGAAAACTTTTAGAAGGCTGAGGTCCTAAGCCTCTTTATATTACAAATACTAAATTAAACAAAAACAGACATGGCATTTCCTTTGAGATTGTCTTAAGGAAGGCAAGCATTTATTTCTCTCTTTGGAGCATTTACCTTTTAGTAAAGCAATGATGATCTAGAAATGGAAACTTGTAATTCAAAAGTAAAAGTTTCACCTAAAATTTCAAACTTGCTGTAATTTTATGCTACATGTGAAAAACTTTTTACTTAAGTGAAATAGAATGAAAAAGTTGCCTGCATATGTTTTGGTTCTGGTTATGCTGCAGTAGTTTGTATCAGACTGCCCTTCCTATAGATAACAATTGTGAACTCTGGACAAAATATTAAAAGACATCAATTTAAACATACTGGGGAGACAACAAAGCAGCCAAAAACTAGAGAGAATTTGATCCTTGAATTAAGGAACCAAATTAGATAAAATCAATGTATTTATTGATGTTTTTATAGGTGCTCTACAGTCCACTTGGTGCAGGACAGCTAGAATTGAAGCAAAAAGTTAGTCTTATTGACCTGAGGAGTCAAAGAATAGTGTTTGGAGCTATCACAACATCTGGAAATTGAGGGGTAAAAATCCCAGAGAGAAAGATCACAGAGCAGATAGGTAGGCCCCAAATCTGCTCATAATCTCCTCTCTAATCTTTGGTGAGCCTCACCTGCACATGTGAAAGGGAAACTCCAAGGTGACCAGTGAAAACCTGTAGCTGAGAGACTGAAAGAACAGAACAGAAATTTTTAAACTCTTGTTCACTGCACCAAGACAGAGTTTAGAGTTTGAGTCCTGCCAAGTTTGAGGAGCTTGGTAGTTTTTCAAGATTACCACTTAGACTCTCGAAAAGTCATGCTTTAGTTATAAAGGCTAGTTATCAGATTCCAGAGATTTGCTTTAGGACTAATAACACAATGGAAACAGACCCCATCAAAGCATAAAATCAAGCCTCTAAAAGTTCATGGTGAGCTGCCAGTAATTTAAATGCCATGGACCACAAGATTCTGTACTGTTGAGAGGAAAAAACAAAAACTAGAGTTTATAATGTATTCTTTACGATGTCCAGTATACACTAAAATAGTACTAGACATACATATGAAGAAATGGGGAAATGTGACCAAACAGTAAATGATCCAAGATGACTTGGATGTTACAAAGACTTAAAATTAGCTATTATATATTTGTTTAAGGAATTAAAGAATAAGATAGTCATAATAAGTGGACAGATGGAGTATTTCAGCAAAAAAAAAATGGAAACTAAAAAAGAATGAAATATAAATTTTTAAGCTAAAAAGCACAGTGTTTGAAATAACATTTACTTGATGAATTTAAGAGCAAAGGGTTAGGGAATTAGAAGACATCCATAGAAACTATCCAGTCTGAAGAATAGAGAGAATAAAAATTATGTGAAAAAGTGTGTGAAGAGAGCTTTAAGGTCCTGTGGGAAAGTATCAAATAATCCAATCTATATAAATTGGCTTCCTGGAAAAAGAAGACAGGGAAAAGGAAAAAATTTTAAAAATAATAGATGTATAATGGAAAATAAATCAAGTTATAAAGCCACGCAGCTCAGCAAACCCCAAGCAAGGCAAGTACAACAAAACAAAACAAAACAAACAAACATCTAGGCACAGTTTTGCCAAAGTTGTCAGAGGAAATAGATCACATACAGGGATCAATTATATAATTAATCACCTTCTTTTCAACAGAAGCAATGAGACAGATACAACGTAACAACATCTTTAAAGTGCTGAATGATCATACCTGTCCATCTGGAATTCTACATCCTGCTAAAATATCCTTCAAAAATGAAAATAAAGGCTGACCTGCTAACGGTATATTAAAGGAACATTTTCAGACCAAAGAAAATAAAACTAAGTACGCACTCAGATCAACAGAAGAAATAACACCAAAAATGTTTTTTTCAAAAGTGGGTAAATATACAATATTTTTTCTTCCTTTTTAAAAAAATGTAGCTCATTGTTTAAAGCAACATTTAATTGTGGCATTATAATATATGTTGATATATAGCATGTGCCTGGGAATTAATGGAATGTTACAGTTTCTGGGCTTTGACATTTTACATAAGGGGGTCAAACATTCACTCTGAGTAGACTGTGGTGAGTCAATAATGTATGTTATAATACCTAGAGTAATTACTTTTAAAATACAAAAATATATAGTTAAATCCATGGGAAAACTAAAACGAATACTATAAAAATGTTATTAAGCAAAAATAATGTAGGAAAGGAGAAACAAAGGAAAATGATGGAGTAAATAGAGACTAAATAACAAAATGGTAAACCTAAATCCAACTATGTCAATATTTAACGCTACACATAAATGGATTAAACACTAACTAAAAGACAAATATTGCCAAATAATATAAAAAAGCAAAATTCCACCGTAAACAGTCTATCAGATGTGCACCTTAAATATAAAGATACAGATAGGTTGGAAATAAAAGTAAAAATATATAGCATGCAAACTGTGAGCAAGAGAAACGTGGTGTAACTATGTTAACCCTAGAGAAATGCAGACTTCAAGTAAAGGCTTATTAGTAGAACTTAAAGGCATTTCATAATGCTAAAGGATCAATTCATCCGAAAGACGTAATAATTATAAATGTATATGCAGTTAATAATAAAACTTCAGCATATAAGGAGCAAAAACTGACAGAACTAAAGAGGGGACTAAAACAATCCACAATTATAAAGACCTAACATCACCCTCCCAGTAATTGAAAGAATAACTACATGAAAAATTAGGCCGGGCATGGTGGGCTCACGCCTGTAATCCCAGCACTTTGGGAGGCTGAGGCGGGCAGATCACGAGGTCAGGAGATTGAGACCATCCTGGCTAACACGGTGAAACCCTCTTCTCTACTGAAAAAAAAAAAAAAAAAAAAAAAAAAACCAGGCGTGATGGCAGGTGCCTGTAGTCCCAGCTACTCAGGAGGCTGAGGCAGGAGAATGGCATGAACCTGGGAGGTGGAGCTTGCAGCGAGCTGAGATCGCACTATTGCACTGCAGCCTGGGCAATAGAGTGGGACTCCATCTCAAATAATAATAATAATGATAATATAGGAGATTTTGATACTAAGAACCATCTTGACCTAACTGACATTCACAGAATGCTGTAACCAGTAACTTCAGAAGATATATTCTTTTTAAGTACGTAAAGAGCATTCATCAAGATAGACCATATGCTGGGCCATAAAATAAGACTCAAATTTCAAAGGATTGGCATTTTACAAAGATGTTTTCTTACCACAGAGGAGTTAAATTAGAAATTAATTACAAAAAGATCTCTTGAAGACTGCTAAATGAACTGTAGGTTAAAGAAGAAATCACAAGAAAAATGAGAAACTTTCAAAATGAATGATAATGAACATATAACCTATCAAAATTTGTGGAATGCAGGTAAATCAGTTCTTAGAAGAAATACACTTTGAAATGTTTATATTTTAGTTGGGCTGGGAACGTGGCTCACACCTGTAATCCCAGCGCTTTGGAGGCCTAGGTGGGCAAATCCTTTGAGGTCAGGAGTTTGAGACCAGCCTGGCCAACATAACGAAACCCTGTCTCTCCTAAAAATACAAATATTTTTATTCTGGGGCATGGTGGCACATGCCTGTAATCCCAGCTGCTCAGGAGGCTGAGGCAGAAGAATTGCTTGAGCCGGGGGAAGTGGAGGTTGCAGTGAGCTGAGATCGCACCTCTGCACTCCAGCTTGGGAGACAGAGCCAGACCCTCTCTCAAAAAAAAAAAAAAAAAAAAAAAAAAGCTGATATTTTAGTTAAAGAAAGGTGTCAAATCAATGATGTAAATTTTCATTTTAAGCTACTACAAAAAGAACAAATTAAACTCAGTTAAACCATATATATGTAAATAATAGAAATAATAAATATGAAAGTAGAAATCAATGCAATAGAAAAGAATAAAATTAACAAAAGACACAAGTTGTGTCTTTGGAAAGAGTAATAAAATTTATAAACTGCTAGCAAACAAATTACTAATATCAGGAATAAAATAAAACTATAGAGCCTATAGACCAGCAGTCCCCAACCTTTTTGGCTCCAGAGACCAGTTTTGTGGAAGACAATTTTTTCATGAAACAATTGGGGAGTGCGTGGTTTCGGGATGAAACTCTTCCACCTCAGATTGTCAGATATTCAATTCTCATAAGAGGCGTACAACCTAGATCTCTTGCATGCACAGTTCACAATAGGGTTAGTGCTCCTATGAGAATTTAATACCACCGCTGATCTGACAGGAGGCAGAGCTCAGGAGGTAATGCTTGCTCGCTCACTGCATGCCTTCTACTGTGTGGCCCAGGTTCTACACAGGCCACAGACCAGTACCTGTCTGTGGCCCGGGGATTGGGGACCCCTGCTATAGACATTAAAAGAATAATAAAATAAGGGTGACTTATGTCTTTTTGACAGTACTGGAAAAATTGGGTAAATGTGTAGTAAAAATGATCCTCAGCTTCTACCTCACATAATACACAGAAATTAATCAGAGGGATTATTACAGATCTGAACCTAAAACCTAAAACTTGACCATTACTAGAAGAAAACAGGACAATATTGGATCCATTAATTAAAAACAGTAAGCCACAGACTGTGAGAAAATATTTATAATACCCATATCCTACAAAGGATTTATATAGAGAATACATAAATAACTCTTACAAGTCAACAATTGGAAAAACAAATAAGAAGTATAATAGATAGACAAAATACTTGGACAGATACTTCCCAAAAGATATGTACAAGAATAAATGCTCAAATATCATTAATTGTCAGGGACATAAAAACTAAAACTATAATAATATATCATTTTATATAAAATGTTGGTGAGCCTGTGGAACCCCTAGAAATTTCATACAGTGCTGATTAATATATAAAATGGTACCGTTTGGTAATTTCTTATGAAGATAAACATAGAACAGCCTTATCACTCAGCATTTCTACTCCTATAAACTTAGCCAAAGGAACAGAAAATATGTCCACAAAAATATGTACAGGAGGGTATTCATGGAAGCTGGGATTTATTGAAGAGAGTATATGGGAACTTTCTGAGGTGATAGAAATATCCTCTATTATATTTAGCAAAACTCATTGACTTGTATGTATACTTAAGATCTGTGACCTTCACTGTATGTTAATTTTAGCTCCAGCCATCACAAAGCCAAGAAACAAACCTCATGAATGCCACTATTTCCCCTTGAGAAAAAGCAACAATGTCACAAAACATTGATAAAAAAGAGTGAAAAGTATTCTTAAATGAAGATCCTGAAACCTTTGTGTACTTTCTAGTCATTGCTCCCATTTGTCTTTTTTGTGAGATTTATGAAAAGGTTTAAAAGAAAGCTAAAATAATAACTGATAGAAGCATAACTTCTGGAACCTTAGGAAGACAATTTAGCAATGTCTGAAGACTCAAATTGCTCTTACCTTTGACCAGCAACCCCTCTTGTTGACACCTATTCCACAGAAATATTCACATTAAATGTATAAAGATAGACGTGGACAAAAATTTCACTGTAGCATATCTTGGAACAGGAGCAAACTAGAGACTGCTAAATGTCTACTGATAGGGGAATAGTTAACAAATTATGGCACATCTATGCTAACAAATACTGTGCAGCTGTTAGAAGAAAATATAAATATTAGATGTCTACAAGACAGTCTTGTGTGAAAGAAGCAGGCTGCAGAACAAAATGCACAATATTATCTGTTTTGAAATAACTTCCTCCATTCTCTCTTCTTTTTCTCTGCTTTTCTCCTTCCTTTTGCTTTGTGAATGCGTAGAAAATGACCCAAAGGATACACATTAAACTTTTATCAGTGGTTACCACCTGGAGAGAGGGTGTGGAGAGATGGTGAGAACTTTCATTTTTTTTTTTTTTTTTTGCTTTCTATATGCCTATAATGTTTGATATACACATAATGGATGTGTGGTTGTTTTGTAATTTAAAAAAGAAAAGCGTGGCTTGCACCTGTAGTCCCAGCTACTTCTTCGAAGGCTGAGATTGGAGGATCACCTGAGCCAAGGAGGTGGAGGCTGCAGACGGGATCTCACCTCCATACTCTAGCCTAGGTGACAGTGAGACCCTGTCTTTAAAAAAAAAAAAAAAAAGAAAGAAAGAAAGAAAAGAAGAAGAAAAAGACAAAAGGAAATGAAGGAAAAGGAAAGTAAAGGAAGGAAGAAGAAAAAACAGAAGGAAGGAAGGAAAGAGAGGGGAGGAGAGAGGAAGGAAAAGAAGAGCCGGGAGAGGAAGGAGAGGAGGGAAACATAGGAAGGGAGACTGCAGGCCTCTGAAATGCAGAAGCAAAGACAATCATATGGTCAATGTTCTGAATTGCTCAGGGCTTGGCAGAATGATCCCTCTAGTCTATGGACCATAGATTTGATCTCTGCACCTTGAGAAGGTAATTAATATTTCTTAATTTTAAAGACAGAGTAGTCGATTCCACAACTTCCCTTGGTAACATTTTTATGTATACTGATCTTTACCTTCAGGTTATTACTTCCTTATATCTGAGGACTTCTGTCACCGGGCTAGAAATGGAATCACTGATCATCACATATCATTACACACAATGTTAACTTTCGGTTAATCTTGTTAATGTTAAAAGAGGAACAATGACTTGGAGGAGGAAACTCCCCCCTCATAAATAAATATATATATATGTGTGTATATATATCCTATCACATTATATATATATCATATATATGATATACATATGCATATGATATATATATATATATATCCTATCACGTTAAAGCCAGAAGAACTTGAAGAACAGTGGTGTACTGTACCTGCATAGCCTTGGAGTCAGGCAAGAATGAAAGCCAGCTCTGTCTCCTACCAGCTGTTTGCTTTGAGCAAACTAATTAACTTTCTTGAGCCTCAGTTTTCTTATTTGGAAAATAGAATCATAATAGTAACAATGATAATAACAACTCCTAACTTGCAGGCCTTTTGTGAGGATTACAAATAATTAATTGGCCAGGACTTTGAGTATTATAAAGAATTAATTGGCCAGGTTCACCCCTGTTATCCCAGCAATTTGGGAGGGTAGGGTGGAAGGATCGGTTGAACCCAGGAGTTCGAGATCAGTCTGGGCAACATAATGTGACCCCATCTATGAAAAACAAACAAACAAACCTGGGTGTGGTGGCGCATGCTTGTGGTCCCAGCTACTCTAGAAACTGAGGCAGGAGGATGGCTTGAGTCCAGGAGGTTGAGGCTGCAGTGAGCCATGATTGTGCAGTGGCACTCCAGCCTGGGTGACAGAGTGAGATCCTGCCTAAGAAAAAAAAAAAAAAAAGAATTAATGAAAGCACCTGTGTTTAATCATGATTATATTTAATGGAACCCCATAAGGTAACCTAAAATGCTACTGGAGATAAGAACCCATCTCTCTCTACTTCACGGTCATAACTCCGTAACTGTTCCAAGGTTGGATCTCTTTACAACAGGCTTTTGTGAGATAGTCTCTTAATGATAACATTGGGGCTATTAGTAATTTACTGACAGTTGCGCATAGCTACCTGCCTTGTTGGGATCCACTTTAGAGTTCATAAGAGCCTAATATGCACCTATTCTGGGCTGTGAAGGGTTATTCTCTAGATGAGGATTGTGGGCAGCAGATGTCCTTCAACCTCAGTGGAAAGGCCCACACTACAGGCAATGGGATTACACTTCATCAGGAGAGATTTAGGTTAGATGGGAAGAGAACTTTCTGACTGATGATTTCCTTCCTTGAAGTCTTTAAAAATAGACTAGTTCCTCGTCTGTCAGTTTTCAAGATGCTGGGGGTTAGAACAGACGGTTTTTCAAGATCCCTTTTAATTCCATGTGTTGCTTACGTCACAGGGCTGTATTTCTAAGAGCCATACGCTTTATTGCAAATGTGTATAGAGACAATTTAGAGACCTTTTATTTTTTTTCCCCAAAGCAATGGGAAATGCTTTCTGTCTTGCCTGCCTCTCGAAGGGCCTATAGAATAACACAAAATTGTTTTAGCAAGTTAAAGAATAATTAATGGAAAATATGCAGAAAGAGATTTAAAATAACAATTGTGTAATAAAAATTTATATTTGTATTGCACATTAAAAATGTTACTGTAAGTATTATTATTTCCTCATTATTAGTTGTTTGAGTCAAACCTAAAACAGCATCGAACTGAGTCTGAAATCTAATTCGTTGAACGCCATTGAGTCTCGACCCCACCAGGCTGAAAAATGAGAATAAATATAAAGTAACACTGCCATCTAATGGATTCTATGTGTTACTGCCATTGTCTGAGGTAGCATTTACACTCAGATCTAACTCTAATGAATCATTGATATATTCTACCACCTTATTTTGTGTTTTTAATTCACCGTTTTTTTCTTTGTATTTTTTTCCTATAATCTGTTGGATTGGTTTTTTAAATTCTTTCTTTTGTCATTTTAGGATATATTGTTATTACTGTTTTCTTTTATATTTTATCTCATACTATTTTTATTATTAAATAGTTCAAATATACAAATGAGTATATGGTGACCTATGTGCCCACACCTTAGCTTTATGGAGTTTTAATAAACCTAACTTCCTGCTATAAGTGCTTCAGATTTTTTAAAAGGAGAAAACATTACAGATTTAGTCGAAGACTGTATATTTCTTTTCAATTCTATTTCCCTCTGTCTCCAGAGTTAATCTTTCTCATGAGTTTGATGGTCATTAATTCCATACATGTTTTAAGGTTTTATTCTGTATTTTCTAATTAAACAATATATTGCAGCAGTTTTAAATTAAAAAGTGTTTATACAAATATATCTGCTGCTGCATTAACGTTATATTTTTGACATTCATTCATGTTGATTCGTGTACCTCTGGCTGATCATTTTAATACCTGTATAGTAATATTTCATTTATATGTGTACATTTTTTCCAACTTAGTCTCCTGTTGATGGACATTGAGTATTTACCCCAAGTTTTCCTTTTTTCAAGCAATGTTAGAATAATGTTCTTTTACATTTCTTCCTGTACACGTGTGTGAGAATTTCTGTAAAGTGACACTTTTGCTTATGCATCCCCTAAAATAATCTTCAAGAACTATGTAATTCCTTAAACAATTTATTTGAGAGACAGGGTCTTGCTATGTTACTGAGGTTGGAGTGCAGTGGTGTGATCACAGCTCACTGCAACCTCAAACTCCTGGGTTCAAGTGATCCTCCCTCCTCAGCCTCCCAAGTAGCTAGGACTACAGCTGTATGCCATCACACCCAGTTAGTTTTTAAAAACATTTTTTGTAGAGATGGGGTCTTTCTATGTTGCTCACGCTTGTCTTGAACTCCTGGCCTCTTGTGAGGCCAAGTGATCCTCCTGCCTCAGCCTCCCAAAGTGCTGAGATTACAGGTGTGAGCCACTGTGCCTGGCTTCCTTGAACATTTTCAAGATAACATGAAAAATTTTTTATTTTACATTTCAATAGTAGTAAATGATATGATTTGGGGTTTATTAAAATATTGATATTTTAAAACAATAGTTCAAATATTGAGGCAGCACCACCATCACTATAAAGAAACATGAAGATGCTCTACTGGAATAGTCAAATTTTACATTGTTCCTTTTTCTCCTTACACTCACATTTCCATTTCACTCCACAGAGTTTTATCCCAATGCATTCCTTTAATGTATGGACATATTTTCTCAATCATCTTCATATTTCTCCATAATACACTATAAATCAAAAATTAACAAAACATTTTTTCTCTGTGATTAAAAGACTGAAAGGTAAAGCATTTTATTCTGTATTGAATTATTAGCACTATTATTAGTATTATAAAATTGGTCAAAGCAAGACAATAATTATTTTGATAAGTAGTTATTAGGCATAAATATTAAAACTGTAAATATTAAAAATATATTTTGATGAAATATATTTGAGCTTCTTTTTCAGTTACGGGCATACCTCAGAGATAGTGCAGATTTAGACAGTAGCATTCTGTCTGAAAACCAATGTATATACTTAAATTAAAATACTTTATTGCTAAACAACGCCAACAACCATCTGAATCTTCAGTGAATTGTAATCATTTTACTGGTGGAGGGTCTTGCCTCGATGTTGATGACTGCTGACTGTTCAGGGTGGTGGCTGTTGAAGGCTGGGGTGGCTGTAGCAATTTGTTAAAATAGGATAATGAAGTTTGCTACATCCATTGACTATTCCTTTTATGAAAAGTTTCTCTGTCATACAATGCTCTTTGATAGCATTTTACCCACAGTAGAACTTCTTTCAAAATTTGGGTCAATCCTTTTAAACCTGTTGCTGTTTTATCAACTAATTTTATGTATAATAATATTCTAAATCCTTTGTTGTTATTTCAACAATGTTCACAAAATCTTCACCAGGAGTAGATTCTATCTCAAGAAACCACTTTTTTTGGCTCATCCATAAGAAGTAACTCCTCACTGTTTCATCATAAGATTGTAGCAATTCAGTCATGTCTTCAGGCTCCATTTCTAAATCTAGTTCTCTTGCTATTTCCACCTCATCTGCGGTTACTTCCTCCACTGAAGTATTGAGCCCCTCAGTCATCTACCAGGGTTGGAATCAACTTCTTCCAAACTCCTGTCAGTGCTGGTATTTCAGCTTCCTCCCATGAATAACATACGTTCTTTCTTAGTGGCATCTAGTGTGGTGAATTCTTTCCAGAAGGTTTCAGTTCGCTTTGCCCAGCTCCATCAGAGGAATTGCTGTCTATGACTGCTATAACCCTACAAAATATATTTCTTAAATAATATGACTTGAAAGTCAAAATTAGTCCTTGATCTGTGGGCTGCAGACTGACTGTTGTGTTAGGCATGGAAACAGCATTAATCTCCTTGCATATCTCCATCAGAGCTCTTGGGTGGCTAGGTGCATTGTCAATAAGCAGTAACATTTTGAAAGAAATTTTGTATTCTGAGCAGTAGGTTTCAACAGTAGGCTTAAAATTATTCAGTAAACCATGCTATAAACAGATGTGCAGCCATTCAGGCTTTGCTGTTCAATTTATAAAGCCCAGACAGAGTAGATATAGTACAATTCTTAAGGGCTCTAGGGTTGTTGGAATGGTAAATGAGCATTGGCGTCAACTTCGAGTCACTAGCTGCATCAAACCCTAACAAAAGAGTCTGCCTGTGTTTTGAAGCTTTGAAGCCAGGGATGGACTTTTTGAAGGCTGTTTGATCTACATTGAAAATCTGTTGTTCAGTGTGGCCACCTTCATCAGTTGTCTTAGGAAGACCTTCCAGTTTACTTGCTGCAGCTTCTACAGCAGCACTTGCTGCTTCACCTTGTACTTTTATGTTATGGAGATAGCTTGTTTCCTTAAACCCCATGAATCACTTCTTTTTCAGCTGCTTCACTTCTCAGCCTTCATAGAATCGAAGAGAGTTAGGCCCTTGCTCTGGATGAGGCTTCGGCTTAAGGGAATGTTGTGGCTGGTTTGATCTTCTATCTAGACCACTCAATTTTTTTCCATATCAGCAACAAGTCTGTTTTCTTATCATTCATGTATGCACTGGTGTAGCACTTGTAGTTTCCTTCAAGAACTTCTCCATTGCGTTTACAAGTTGGCTAACTGGTGCAAGAGGGCTTTTGACATGTCTTCCTCACTAAGCTCAATCATTTCTAGCTTTTTTGAAAGTGAGAGATGGGTGCCTTCTTTTCACTTGAACACTTAGAGGACATTTTAGGGTTATTAGCTGGCCTCATTTTAATGCTGTTGTGTCTCAGGGAATAGGGAAGCCCAAGGGGAGGGAGAGAGGTGGGGGAATAGCCAGTTTGTGAAGCAGTCAGAACACACACAGCGTGTATTGATTAAGTTTGCTGTCACGTGGCACCCCAAAACAATTACAATACTAACGTCAAAGATCACAGATCATCATAAAAGATACAAGAACAATGAAAGAGTTTGAAGTATTGCAAGAATTACCAAAATATGATGCAGAGACGCAGTGCGCATATGCTGCTGGAAAAATGGTGTCAATAGACTCACTTGATGCAAGGTTGCCACAAACCTTCAATTTGTAAAAAATGCAATACCTACAAAGTGCAGTAAAGCAAAGTGTGGTAAAACATGGTATGCTTGTAGGTTGTGTAGTCATGAAAGTTCAAAATAAATTATATTTCTGATTGTTATTGGTATAGCCAAAGCTGCTAAGAAATCTTGTTCACATAAATAAGTGGATGGGGTTGGAATTATTTTGCTAAACTATGTCAATTATTTGAACTCATGATGAGTCATATTGTTAAAAATTAATGTAATTCTCATTAAAATTATGTTAATGATCTGTCAGCTGACAACTCAGTTAGGTCTGCCTTCAATTATATTGATAACAAAGATTTGGAAATGACTTGCAAAATATTTTGTTATACAGACAGTGTAAATACTTTCCCAGTTTCTTAGAAATATACCAAAAAAGGGTTTAGCAGTTTAATGGAAAAAAATGTTAATTATATCTATTGCTCTTTTATTTAATGGCACCTTGTTTAACTGAATATAATCAGAAAGTTTTGGGAAAATAAATATGTTTTTAATTTCAGTACAGCTTTGCTAACAAAGTAATTTTTGATAAAATTGTATAATCTCACGTACAGATATTTTCATCAAAATCTTAGAACTACAGATTCATCTAATTTGATTCATTGAAACTGGCAACTTGAAATTTAATTTGCATAGTTAGTCCTCATTGTCAGGCTTATCAGTCAAATTATACTTTCTGTCAAAAAATGTAATTATTTTTTAATTCAAATAAATGTGTTAATACATATTTCAAGGTACATTATGAAATCCTATGAGAAATAAAAATGTATCTTGTAAAGTAGACTAATAAAAGATGTTAAGATAAAGTTAATGTGATGTAGCTCTAATATAAATCGTTCATTTTATAAAGTCATAAAGTAGGACTGTAATGGTGTTTTCATTACTTAACGTGAAATAACACAATGTATTATGTACCCCAAATTACATTCTTTTTGTGAAACAAGGGGTAAGCAAGGACATGGGATTTCTTTTGGTAAGAAAGTGTGACCCTGAGCGTGTGTGTGTGTTTGAGTGTGTATTGAATTCCAGTTTAACTTTTGGAAGTGATTAAGAATCATGTAAAAATTAGAAATAGCTTCAGTAATTTTAATAGACATTATAATCAAACATTACCTATCCATTTAATTTAAGAAAGGGTATATTTGCTGTAAATATATTGGACCACAATCTAATGGGAAATGAAAAAAATTAAACATGTTATAAGGTGGTATCAGATCATCTTATATAATCATATATATTTGTTATCATATGATTATGTAATTGTTATAACTCATAATTTGATAAATGTGCTTTAAGTATTTCATGGAATATTTTACTAATGTATTTATTATTTAATAAAAGTAGCATTTACTGTGCTCCCAAAACTCTGAGAATATTAACTGATCTATTTCTTATAACAACTCTATGAGGTAGCTACTCTAACATATTTTATAACTGAGGCACAGGGATGTATCTTAAATACCAACATAGGTAGTGAGAGGCACATTCTAAGTTTATACCAAATAGCATACATTGAATCTGAAAGATAGCCATAAAATTTTCATCCTTAAATTTTATCCAGCTATTAAAATATTAAATATATTAGCTATTTCTGAAAATCTTTTTTTCAGCGCAATTCATTTCAATTTCTTTGAAATGAATCAGCATCACTAACTTGTCTTGTTTCAGTTGTTCAAAGACTTTTTTTTTTTTTTTCAGATAAGGGCATGTTTTAGGATTTTGAGACTGGCCAATAAGAGTTTATTACAATTAAATATGTGAAAATGTCCTTTTGGCATTATTTCCTACTAACCTTCTCCTTGCACTGCTCTTATGGGACCCCTCCTCAAGAAGGATTGTTTGATAATAAGAGAGAGATTGAAGAGATAAGGTCACTAAATGAATGTTATCTCTCCTATTTTCCCACAGCACAATATATTTCTATTCACAAGGACCCAACATGGGCCAAAATACTCTGTTCCTAGGACCTTGTGTCTCTATCTTAAAAGAAATATGTACAAGACAGAAAATAACTTTGGGTTATAGTGCATTGGTCAATCACTAAAGGAAAAACCAATATTTCTAATTGCTTCTTTGTTTGGCGGCCCTGAGGTTTTTATACAAGGGGCAACATAGTATAATAAAGTTTAGAATGGCTAGAAGCATGTCTCTGTATCAGTCAGGATAGGTAATTTGTGCTGCAGTAACAAACAACCCCCAAATTTCAGTGACTTAAAGTGGCAAAGCTTAATTATTTTTCATTCAGCATGCCATCTTGCATTAGCTAGGCGCTCTGCTGTACCTTATCCCCACTCTGGAAACAAGACTGATACAGCTACCTCCAACCAGGTTGTTGTCATTTATCTTAGCAAAGAGAAAAGATCTCTGGAATGGTTTGCTCTGGTAGTTCAGTCCTCTGAGAACTGTAAAGTGGAGAGGATATTTGTAAAAGGGGAGGAAGGAAAGGACTAACTATATGAGCCTGAGAGTGAATGGGTCAGGCAGTTTTCCAGGTAGATCATTTTTAGGAAGGAAAAAATATGAAAGCTGAAAGTCTAAAGCTGATTTTTTAAATCCCAGTTTAAAACTCAGCGTCTTCACTTAGATGTCTAATATGAATCTCAGAGCTACTATGGGCAAAAATGGAATTCCTGATTTTCCCCCTACATTGCCTCCATCAACAGTACCCCTGTCTCAGTTATTGGCATCTCCATCCTTCCAATTAAGTTAGGCTGAAACTCTTGGAATCAATATTCACTGTTATTGTTCTCTTTCAATCCATATCCAATCTGCCAGCAAATTCTGATGATTATACTTTTAAAAAAATGCCAGAATCTGACTACTTTTTGCCATCTCTGTTGCTTCCATCCTGGTGAAGGCCACCATCATCTCTAGCCCGGAGAGTCACAATAGCCTATAACTTATCTCCCCATTGCCTTCCTTGACTGCCACCCTCCTCCCTACCAGTCTATTCTCAAAACAAAGGTTTGGGATAAAAAATTGCTAATTTCAGTAAAGCTTTGCTAATATAATACTTTTTTTTGATAAAAGCAACCTAAGAGGTACATTGGTTCCCATCTTATCCAGAGTAAAATCCAGTGTCATCATGGCTTATAAAAAGTTATGAAGTCTAGCCTCTGGCTACTCTCCAACTTCATGGCCTTTCACTTTCCCACTTGCTTATTCTGCTCTTGCCACACTGGCCTTCTTTTTGTTCTTCAAACGTGCTAAGCCAATTCTCACTTCAGGGCCTTTGCACTTACTGTCTTCTCTGCTTGGTGAGTTCCTCGTGGCCTGATCCCTCACCTCCTTCAAATCTTGCTTTGGATCATCTAATTATCTTTTCAGTAAGGCCTTTGCTCAGCATTCTGCTTTAAATTGTAACTGATTTAATGTCTAGAACCAACCCAGAGGTAGAAACTCAATAATCTTGATGAAATTAATGAATCAACCAACAATATTTTATTTTTATACAAATATATGCATATTTTCTTTCATAGCTTCCAGCTTATTGTCTTGTTTGAGTAGATTCTTCCTACACTTAGATTGCACTTTTAGTATTATAGATTTTGTTTCTACCTTTTAATTACTTTGACATTTATTTTGTATATGGTATGAGATAGAAATACAATCTAATTTAATTCCAAATGAATGACCACTTATGCTAGCATCATTTAGTAAACAACTCATTGTTTTCCTACTCAATTGAGCTGATGTATGTGTCTCATATTAAAAATTTCACATATTCTGGAATCTATTTAATGAATCTTTGTTCTCAATTATCTATTTGTTTATTCCCTTACCAATATAATATTGATTTGATTAAAATCACTTAATAGTATATTTTGATATCTATTAAAACAAATCTTCCAACATGATCCTGTTTTAACATTGTTTAGGGGAGGGTTTTGAGGGGATATTTTCTCTTCCATATTAATGTATCAATCAAAATAATTGAAGTTTTAATGGTATTACATCTTTACATCCAAGAATGTGGGTTTTCTTTTTAACATATTTCAGATCTTATATTTTTTCCTGCAATAAATGTTATAGTTTTTAAAAGTGGTGAAATATTTTGTATATGTGAAATATCTTATTGATCTTATCCTTTCTTGTTAAACTTATTCCCTAGTATTTTAAGTTTTTAGTTTTAATCACTTTGCATTCAACAGCATCCAGCAAATATTTGTTGGGTTTTCTGCCAACTGCTGTTAGTTCATAGAACAATACCAGGCAAAAAAAAAAAAAAAAAAAAAAGAAGAAGAAAATCTTCACCCTCATGGAGCCCACATTCTAGTAGGAAAAAGCAAATTAAAAAAGCAAAGTCAACAAAAATATATAATATGTTAGAAGATGATAAAGTTAATGGAGAAAAATCACTGTGTTTGGAGGGGATGACAGTTTTCAGTGGGGAAATTTTTACTGAGAAGATGATGTTCTGGTAAAGATTATAGATAAGGGAGATAGTCATCTAGGTTTCACAGGGAGGGGCGTTTCAGGTAGAAGTCTCTGCAAATGGAAAGGCCCTGCGAAGAGAGCTGGCCAGGTGTGAATGAGGAACAGTGGTCATTGTATGTGGAGCAGAGTGAACTAGATTAGAAGGAGAAGAGGTGAAAGTAATGGGAGTCAGACCCTACAGGGCCCTGGGTGTCTCCATAAGAAGGTTGGATTTATTCTGAGTGAGTTGCAAAGTCATTGGCGGGTTTTGAACAGAAGAGTGGCATGATCTGACTTAGGCTTTCATGGAATCCCTCTGATTATACTGAGAATAGACAAAAAGAGGAGTGAGGTTGGAAGCAAGAAAGCAGCAATCCAGATGAGAGGTAATGGAGACTTGGCCAGGGCTGGGAGCAATGAAGGTTAGGAGATGCGATTAGATTCTGGATACATATAGAAAAAAGAGCCAAAGGAATTTGCATATAAATTAGATGTTGGAGGTGAGAAAAGGAGGGAAGTTAGAGATGAATCTATGGTTTGACAGACTGGAAGAGTAGAATTGTCAGCAATTGATTTGGAGAAAACTATGGAAGGAGCAGGTTTGGAGGAAAGCTGAGGAACCTAGTTTAGATATGTTTGAGATTTGCCATGCCTGTTAGATGTCTAAGAGGAAATACTGGGAAGGAAATAAGAAGAAAGGTCCAGGATGCAGATATAAGTGTGGAAGTCATAGGCATGTAGATTTAGTATTTAAAGCCAAGAGCCAGGATGGCATCATTGAGTAAATGAGTGTGAGGAGGTCCCAAGACTTGAGCTCTGGGACACTCTAACTTTAAAAGGTCTTGGACTTGGGAGCTCTTAGGGTGATGGAAATGTCTATGTTGATAGGTGTGCAGGGCATATGCTTATATATATTTTTCATCATATTGGACACAAGAATTGTGCATTTAACTATATCACTGTCTATAAATTTTACAAAAAAATTATTAAGCATACAAACAAAAGCTCTTAAAGATAAGGAGGGACAACCAAAGCAGTCTAAGGATGAGCAGCCAGTGAGATTGGGAGAAAATCGAGAGAGTGAGTTGTCTTGATAGCCAAGTGGAGAAAATATTTCAGGAAGGAGGAAGGGATCATTTGTGTTAAATGCTGCTGAGAAGCAATCTTATAGCAATATTTCCAATGGAGTAATAGTGGTTATAGATTAAAGTGTGTTCAAAAGAGAATGAAAGGAAGGAAGACAGACAGTGAATTTCTACAAGTTTTTGAAGGAGTTTTTCAATAAAGGGCTGTAAAGGTTAGGAAAGGCATGGATATGCTATTTGGAGAAATAAGTCAAGACAGGACTTCTATTTAAACATTTCTCATAAAATTTCAAAATATATATACCAAAAAGAGTATTACACTTATATATATAGTTTTAAACTAGTTATAAATATAGTACTCATCTCACTACTAGCTGAATCAAGAGTAGAACATTTCGATACCAAGAAAATATGAACGTCCTATTTTTCCCAAACTGTGCTTACCCCCGTAGGAAGATTTACCTTTATAGTAGTCATTTCCCTGCTTTCCATTACTTCCTGCCCATGTAAAGATCCCTAAAACATATGCTTTTGGTTTTTTTCTTATATATAATATATATGGGATCATAATGTATATTCTTTTTTGTAAAAACACAGGATTTTTTTTTCACCCAATGTAATGTTTGTAAGGCCTATATTGTTAATGAATCTAATTTAAAAAAATGTAATTGCTATATAGTAACTAGAGTTTGTATGTTCTACACTATAATAATTTATTTCATTTTTGATTAGCACTTGGATTGTTTTGTGATTTCGGCAATTAGAAATGATGCTTCAGGAGACTGGTTCTCAACTAAGGAGATTTTGCTTCCTAGGGGACAATGGTCAATGTTTCAAGACTTTTTATTGCAACAACTGGCAAGTGCTACTGGCATCTAGTAGGTAGAAGTTGGCATCCTGCTACACAACCTACAATGCACAGGACAGCCACCCATGACAAAGAATTAACACACCCATTAAGTCAATAGTGCTGAGCCTGACAAACCCTGCTCTGGGTTATATTTTTGGGAGAGAAATTGCTGGCTGATAAAGTATATTTATCTTCAAACTTATACAATGCCACCATTCTGTTTTAGATAAGGGAGATAGTCATCTAGGTTTCACAGGGAGGGGCGTTTCAGGTAGAAGTCTCTGCAAATGGAAAGGCCCTGCGAAGAGAGCTGGCCAGGTGTGAATGAGGAACAGTGGTCATTGTATGTGGAGCAGAGTGAACTAGATTAGAAGGAGAAGAGGTGAAAGTATACCAATTTACACTGCCATAATCAGAGTGGGAGGCTTCCCGACACTGTATATCTGCACCAATGCTAAATATCACCAGCTTAAAAATATTTTGCTCCAGGCACGGTGGCTCACACCTATAATCCCAGCACTTTTGGGAGGCTGAGGCGGGTGGATCACAAGGTCAGGAGATGGAGACCAGCCTGACCAACATAGTGAAACCCTAGTCTCTACTAAAAATGCAAAAATTAGCTGGGCGTGGTGGTGCACGCCTGTAATCCCAGCTACTCAGGAGGTTGAGGCGGGAGAATCGCTTGAACCCAGGAGGTGGAGGTTGCAGTGAGCCGAGATCACGCCATTGCACTCCAGCCTGGGTGACACAGCGAGACTTTGTCTCAAAAAAATAAAATAAAATAAAATAAAATAAAGTAAAATAAAATAAAATAAAATACAAAACTATTTTTCCAATCTAAAAGGACATGAACAGACACTTCTCAAAAGAAGACATACAACAAACATAAGAAAATGCTCAACGTCACTAATCATCAGAGAAATGCAAATCAAAACCACAATGAGATCCCATCTTACACTAGTCAGAATGGCTATTACTTAAAAAGTTAAAAAAGAACAGATGCTGGTGAGGCTGTAGCGAAAAGGGAACACTTACACAGTGTTAGTGGGGATATAAATTAGTTCAACTCTATGGAAAATAGTTTGGAGATTTCTCAAAGACCTTAAAGCAGAACTATCGTTTGACTCAGCAATTGCATTACTGGGTATAAACCCAAAGGAAAATAAGTCATTCTACAAAAATGACACATGCACGTATATGTTCATTGCAGCACTATTTGCAATAGCAAAAACATGGAATCAACCTAGGAGCCCAACAGTGGTGGATTGAATAAAGAAAATGTGGTACATATACACCATGGAATACTACATAGCCATAAAACAGTGACATTGTGTACTCTGCAGCAATATGGATGCAGCTGGAGGCCATCATTTTAAGATAATTAACATAAGAACAGAAAACCAAATAGTGCATATTCTCACTTCTAAGTTGGAGCTAAATATTGGGTAAACATGGACATAAAGAAAGGAACAATAGACACTGGGATCCATGGACTGGGGGTAGCAGGGAATGGAACAAGGGCTGAAAAACTACCAATTGGGTGTTATGCTCACTACTTGGATCATTTGTATCCCAAACCTCAGTGTCAGGCAATATACCCATGTAACAAACCTCCACGTGTACCTCCTGATCTAAAATAAAAGTTAAAATTACATGAATTATTTTTGCCAATCTAATTATATTTCATCAGAGTTTTAATTAGTATTTCATTATTAGCTAATGGAATTAATCACTTTTTCAAGTCTTTGTTGGCCAAGTTGATGATTTTAAAACATTGGCTTATCTTCCTCATCCTCATTTATTTGTAGGTATTCTTTATATAATCTGGCTCCTGGACTATTGTTGGTTATACGTTGTTCATATCGTCTCTGTGGCTTGTCTGTGTATTCTTTTTTTTTTTTTTTTTTTGAGACGGAGTCTCACGCTGTTGCCCAGGCTGGAGTGCAGTGGCGCGATCTCTGCTCACTGCAAGCTCCGCCTCCCGGGTTCCCGCCATTCTCCTGCCTCAGCCTCCTGAGTAGCTGGGACTACAGGCGCCCGCCACCGCGCCCGGCTAATTTTTTTTTGTATTTTTAGTAGAGACGGGGTTTCACTGTGGTCTCGATCTCCTGACCTTGTGATCCGCCCGCCTCGGCCTCCCAAAGTGCTGGGATTACAGGCTTGAGCCACCGCGCCCGGCCTGTGTATTCTTATGTGATATTTTTTAATGTATAGAAATTCCTAAGTTTAAATAACAAATATTTCTCTTTAGTGCTTTTTGTGAGGTGCTGAAGAAATCCTTATGTACCCCAGATTTATGATGATTCTTCTAAAATCTTTGGCATTTTACCTTTTTCATTTAGATATTTAAATCACCTGGAAATGATTTTTGTGTAGGGAGTGTGATATAGGGTTCAATTTCACTTTTTCCATACGGATAACACATTTACCTTTCATGACTTATTGGAAAATCTGTGCCGCTCTTCCATCTTTCTCATAAATCAAGAATCCATATATATGAGAGGCTTGGTTTCTGGGCTGCTGAATCTGTCCCATTGGTCTTTTTGCAGGTTCAGCCCTCCAGGAAGCAGACTTTGAGACTCTGATAGAAGGGAGTTTATTAAGGAGGGTGATCAGGATCAACACATGTGGAAGGGAAGGAGCAAAAGCAAGATTGAGCAGAGAGAGAAGCTGGGCTGCAATTCAGTCTCAACAAAGCCTCAGTTGACCATATGGGAAACTGAAGCCAAGGTGGTTACTGAGAGTTGTTCAGAGTCGGGATGAGAAGGGCATGTTTATATTCCATATCAATTATTGGATACAAGCTCTCTTCAGCTGAAATAAATCATTTACTCTGGCAGCACCCCCGGCTTCTGGGAAAATAAGTTCTTTCATCTCAAAGGGATTTCAGCGGTACATCACAACATTCACTACAGCCCACCTCTTGAGATGTTTGGATTTATTTCTTCATTTGTAGGAGCAGATCTTCCAGGATTCTGGAAGACCTCTTTTAGAAACCAATAAGAGGAAAGCGAATGGGACAAACCACAACCTTTGCAATGTAGGCATTCTTAGGACTGAAACTGATACTCATAATCTTCCCTCTCTGCTCTCTATTCTAGATTTTCTCACCCTCATCTAGCATCTCTGCTGGTCTTGGTGGCTAACTTGGTGTTACAAAACCTTAAACCCTGAGGGTTCTGAATCCTTGGTTACCACGCCCTTCTCAGGCCATGACTCCTGCAATTGTTCACCTACTGTCAAAATTGACAAGAGAGTACTGATTCACCCAAAGGTATCACTTACATGTAAAACATTCTTCTCTGCTATCACTGTATAACAGCAGCTTCACCTCTCCTGAAGGCAGGGTCAATAGCTGTTGCTGTAACTCCTCTCTTACCTGCTGACCTTTGACACAGATGTTCAAGTGGCTTGAGCAGCAACCATAGCTTGTGTTTCAGTGGGACTCTTGCTGTGTGTCAAGCACTGTGGAGGGTCTGAAATTTTACACTACTTGCAAACTAACAAGTTAGCTTGCTGTAGTTTCACAGACCATAGTGGAAGACTTAAGACTCCAATTCTTAAAGGGCAACATGAAAAAGACCAGGTGACACTTGCACATGCTGTAGGTTGCATTCTAGGAGAGCAATCCCAAGTGTAGGAAATCTGAATCTTTTATAATAGTTAGCAAGCCTCCTGAGGGAGACACTATTTCCAAAACTGCTCACTGTAAAAATAGTCTTAAAAAAATATTCTGGATCAAAGGAAGTTAGTGCCACTTCTCAGAACAGCTTCAGAAACACGAGATACCCATGGAGAATTTTCTTCTGGCACTATTGTTGTTTTATGTTTTGCTTTTACGTGTTATAAACCCCACAGTATTTTTGTCATTATATTTGCTAGGAAAAGTAATTTTCTTTCAAAAATGTTTTAAAATTCTCTTATATTACCTATTTTAAAAATTATTTTTGGTGCTCCCTGTATCTTTCTGTAAATCAAAATTTGCATTTGGTATTATTTCTCTTTAGACTGAAGAATTCTCTTAGCCTTTTTTTTTTTTTAGTGTTGAGTCTGCTGGCCATGGATTATTTTAGATTTCATTTACCGGAAAATGCATCTCTTTGGATACAATTTTGAGGATT
The DNA here is from genome assembly GCF_043159975.1 of Macaca nemestrina. NCBI lineage: Eukaryota > Metazoa > Chordata > Mammalia > Primates > Cercopithecidae > Macaca > Macaca nemestrina. The sequence continues at coordinate 72,648,190 of NC_092128.1, forward strand.
TTTTTTTACTGGATATAGAATTCTAGATATAGAATTCTGGATATAGATTTTTTCTTTCAGCATAAATTTTTTTAACCTAATAATTTATTTAATTCTTCTCAAGTAGAGATCATTTTTCTCCCTTTCATTTTTAGTTGACATGTAATAATTGTACATATTTGTGGGTTACAGAGTGATATCTCAATACATGTAAACGTAATGATCAAATCAGGGTAATTAGCATATCATCACCTTAGACATTTATCATTTCTTTGTTTTAGAAAGATTCAAAATTCTCTCTTCTAGCTTTTTGAAAATATACAGCAGATTATATTACAGTTAACCGTATTTGCCCACCAGTGCTATAGAACACTAGAACTTATTCCTCCTCTCTAGCTGTAATTTTATATCTGTTAACTCTCTTCCTATCCACCCCTCCACCCTACCCTTTCCATCCTGTAACAACCACAATTCTAGTCCCTATTTCTATTAGCTCAACTTTTTAAAACTACCATATATGACTGAGAACATGTTGTGTTTATCTTTCTGTGCCTGACTTACTTCATTTATCATAATGTCCTCCAGGGTCATCCACGTAGCCATGAATAACAGGATTATATTACTTTTTATGACTGAGTAGTATTCCATTATGTGTATATAACACATTAACTGGATTTGTTTGTCTATTGATAGACATTTAGGTTGATTCCATATTTTGGCTATCGTGGATAGTGTTTCAATAAACATGAGGGTGTAGATATTTCTTCCATATACTGACTTTCTCTCCTTTGGATAAATACACAGTCATGGAATTACTGGATTATATGGTAATACTATTTTTAGCTTTTTGAGAAAACTCCATACTACTTTCCATAATGACTCTACTAATTTACATGACCAGCAACATTGTATAAGGATTCTCTTTTCTCCACATCCTCACCAGCATTCATTATTTTTTTGTATTTTTGATAAGAGCCATTCTAAATGGGGTGAGATACTACCTCATTGTGGTTTTGATTTACATTTACCTGATAATTAGTGATGTTGAGTATTTTTTCATATACTTGTTAGGCATCTGAGTATCTTCTTTTGAAAATTATCTATTTAGATCCTTTGCCCATTTATTAATCAGACTTTTTTGTTATTGAATTTTGTTAGTTCCTTGTATGTTCTGGATATTAGACTCTTGTTGGATAAATAGTTTGCAAATATTTTCTCCCATTTTAGGTTATCTCTTCACTCTATTTGATTATTTGTTTTCTTGTGCAGAAGCCTTCACATTTGATATAGTCCTATTTATTTCTTTTTTTGTTGCCTGTGCTTTTGAAGTCTTACTCATAAAATATTGCCTAGGCCACTGTCCTGAAGGGTTTTCCCTATGTTTTCTTCTAGTAGTTTTATATTTTTGAATATTATATTTAAGTCTTTAATCAATTTTCAGTTGATTTTCATATATGGTGAGAAGTGGTGGTCTAGTTTCATTCTTCTGTATAGGGATACCCAGTTTTCCTAGCATCATTTATTGAAAAGGCTGTCCTTTCCCAAATGTATATGTTCTTGGTGCCTTTGTAAAAAACATGTTGGCTGTAGATAGCATGGATTTATTTATGGGTTTCCTGTTTTGTTTCATTGGTCTATATATCTGTTTTTATACAAAATACCATGTTGTTTTAGTTATTATAGCTTTGTAATATATTTTGAAGTCAGGTGGTGTGATGTCTCTAGCTTTGTTCTTCATACATAGTATTGCTTTGATTATTCTGGGTCTTTTGCAGTTCCATATGAACTTTAGGATTGTATTTTTCTATTTCTGTGAAGAATATAATTAGTATTTTTATAGGGATTGCATTGTATCTGTAGATTGCTTTGGGAATTAAAAGAATTAATATTGTTATAACAACTGTACTACCCAAAATAATCTACAGATACAATGGGATGTCTTTCCATTTGTTTATTTCCCCTTCAATTTATTTCATCAGTGTTTTATAGTTTTCATCATGTAAATCCTTCACTTTCTTAGTTACATTTATTTCTAGGGTATTGTCTTTTTTTTCCTTTTTTTGTACAGGTACTGCAAATGGGATTGATTTCTTGATTTCTTTTTCAGCTAGTTCATTATTGGCATATAGAAATACTATTGATTTTGGTATGCTAATTTTGTGTTCTGCAACTTTACTGACTTTATCAGTTATAAAAGTTTTTTGATGGAGTCTTTAGGTTTTTCTATATATAAGATTATGTCATCTGCAAAAAGGGACCATTTAACTTTCTCTCTTCTAATTTGGATGCCCTTTATTTCTTTCTCTCACCTAATTGCTCTGGCTAGGACTTCCAGCATTAGTTTGAATAAGGAAGGCAAAGTGGGCATCTTTGTCTTGACCCAGTTGTTACAGGAAAGGCATTCAACTTTTTCCCATTCAGTATGATGTTAGTTGTTGGTTTGTCATATGTGACCTTTATTGTGTTATGATATACTTCTTTTGTTCCTAATTTGTTGAAAGTTTTTATCATGAAGGGATGTTGAATTTTTCAAATGCTTTTCCTGCATCTATTGAGATGATCATATGGCTTTTGCCCTTCACTCTGTTTATGTGATGTATTACATTTATTGATTTGTGTATGTTGAACCATCCTTGCATCCCTGGGATAAAGCTCATTTGAGCATTGTATATTATCTTTTTAATGTATTATTGGATTGATTTTGTTGCAAATTTTTGCATCTGTGTTCATCATGAATATTGCCCTGTAGTTTCTTTTTGGTTGCATCCTTGTCTAGTTGTGATGTTAGGGAAAGAAAGAAAGAAAGAGAGAAAGAGAAGAAGGAAGAGAGGAAGGAAGGAAAGAATCAAATAGACACAATAAAAAATGATATAGGGGATATTACCACTGACCCCACAGAAATACAAACTACCATCAGATAACACTATAAACACCTGTATGCAAATGAACTAGAAAATTTAGAAGAATGGATAAATTCCTGGATACATAAACCCTGCCAACCTAAACCAGGAAGAAATTGAATCCTTGAATTGAATCCAATAACAAATCTGACATTGAGGCAGTAATAAATAGTCTACCAACTAAAAAAAGCCCAGGACCAGACAGACTCACAACTGAATTCTATCAGAAGTACAAAGAGGAACTGGTATCATTCCTTCTGAAACCATTCCAAACAACTTAAAAGGAGGGACTCCTCCCTAACTCATTTTATGAGGCCAGCATCATGTTGATACAGAAACAAAGCAGAGACACAACAAAAAGAAAACTTCAGGCCAATATCCTTGATGAACATTGATGCAAAAATCTTCAATAAAATACTGGTGAACCAAATCCAGCTGCACACCAAAAAACTTATACACCACGATCAAGTTGGCTTTATCCCAGGGATGCAAGGCTGGTTCAACAAATGCAAATCAATAAATGTAATCCATCACATAACCAGAATCAATGACAAAAACCACATGATTTTCTCAACAAATTCAACAAAGGCCTTTGATAAAATTCAAAATGGCTTCATGTTAAAAACTCACAATAAACTAGGTATTGATGGAACATATCTCAAAATAATAAGAGCTATTTATGACAAACCCACAGCCAATATCATACTGAATGGGCAAAAGCTGGAAGCATTCCCTTTGAAAACCAGCACAAGACAAGGATGCCCTCTCTCACCACTCCTATTCAACATAGTATTGGAAGTTCTAGCCAGGGCAATCAGAAAGAGAAAGAAAGAAAGAAAGTGTATTCAGATAGAAAGAGAGGAAGTCAAATTGTCTCTGTTTGCAGATGACATAATCCTATATTTAGAAAACCCCATCATCTCAGCCCAAAAGCTCCTTAAGTTGATAAGCAACTTCAGCCAATTTTCAGGATACAAAATCAATGTACAAAAAATCACAAGCATTCCTATACACAACAATAGACAAGCAGAGAGCCAAATCGTGGATGGAATCCCATTGACAATTATTATAAACAGAATAAAAATCCTAGGAATATAGCTAATAAGGGACATGAAGGACCTCTTCAAGGAGAACGACAAACCATTGCTCAAGGAAATAAGAGAGGACACAAGCAAATGGAAAACAATTCCATCCTCATGGATAGGAAGAATTGATATTGTGAAAATGGCCATACTGCCCAAATTAATTTATAAATTTAACACTATTCCCATCAAACTAACATTGACATTCTTCACAGAAATAGAAAAAACTACTTTAAAATTCATACAGCACCAAAAAATAGTCTGTATAGTCAAGACAATCCCAAGCGAAAAGAATAAAGCTGGAGGCATCATGCTACCTGACTTCAAACTATACTACGATGCTACAGTAACCAAAAGAGCATGATACTGGTACTAAAACAGACATATAGACCAATGGAACAGAATAGAGACTTCAGAATAAGACCACACATCTACAACCATCTGATCTTCAACAAACCTGACAAAAACAAGCAATGGGGAAAGGATTCCCTATTTAATAAATAGTGCTGGGAGAACTGGCTATCTATATGCAGAAAACTGAATCTGAATCCCTTCCTTAGACCTTATACAAAAATTAACTGAAGATTGACTAAAGACTTAAATGTAAAACCCAAACCCATAAAAGCCCTAGAAGAAAACCTAGGCAATACCATTGAGGACATATGCATAGGCAAAGATTTCGTGGTGAAATTGCCAAAAGCATTTGCAACAAAAGCTAAAATTGACAAATGAGATCTGATTACACTAAAGGGCTTCTGCACAGCAAAAGAAACTACCATCAGAGTGAACAGGCCACCTACAGAATGGGAGAAAATTTTGCAATCTACCCATCTGACAAAGGGCTAATATCCAGAATTTACAAGGAACCTAAACAAATTTACAAGAAAAAAACCCAAACAACCCCATAAAAAAATGGACAAAGGGCATGAACAGACACTTCTTAAAATAAGACATTTATGTGACCAACAAACATATGAAAAAAAGCTTAACATTACTGGTCATTAGAGAATTGTAAATCAAAACCACAATGAGTTACCATCTCACACAGGTCAAAATGGTGATTATTAAAAAGTGAAGATAAAATAGACACTGGCAAGGCTGTGGAGAAATAGGAATGCTTTTCAACCATTGGGGAAGATGGTATGGTGATTCCTCAAGGATCTAGAACCAGAAATACCATTTGACCCAGCAATCCCATTACTGGTATATACCCAAATGAATAGAAATCATTTTATTATGAAGATACATGCACATGTATGTTTATCATGGCACTATTCACAATAGCAAAGACCCAACCCAAATGCCCATCAGTGATAGACTGGATAAAGAAAATGTGGTACATATACACCACAGAATACCCATAAAAATGAATGAGATCATGTCTTTTGCAGGGACATGGATGAAGCTGGAAGCCCTCCTCCTCAGCAAACTAACACAGGAACAGAAAACCAAACACTGCATGTTCTCACTCATAAATGGGAGCTGAACAATGAGAATATATGGATGCAGGGAGGGGAACAACACACACTGGAGACTGTTGGAGAGGGGTGAGGGGAGGGAGAGCATCAGGACAAATAGTTAATGCACGCGGGGCTTAAAAGGTAGGTGATGGGTTGATAGGTGCAGCAAACCACCATGGCACATGTGTACCTCTGTAACACACTTGTGCGTTCTGCACATGTATCCCAGAACTTAAAGTAAAATAAAAATCAATCACTCAATCAACCAGTAAAATAATCAAAATCATATCAAGTATTTTCTTGGACCATAGTGGAATAAAATTAGAAATCAATACTAAGAGGAACTCCAAAACTACACAAATAATGGAAGCTAAACAATTTGCTCCCGAAATATCCTTGGGAAAACAACAAAATTAAGGCAGGAATCAAGACATTTTTCAAAACAATTGAAATTGGAGACACAACATGTGAAAACCTCTGGGGAAACAGCAAAAGCAGTGTTAAGAGGGAAGTTTATGGTGTAAATGCCCACGTCAACAAGACAGAAAGATCTCTTATTAACAACCTAACATCAAACTTCAAGGAACAAGAAAAACAAGAACAATTTAAACCCAAAGCTAGTAGAAGAAAGGAAATAACCATGATTTGAGCAGAACTAAATAAGTTTGAAAGTAAAAATCCACAGTATAATGGATCAATGAAACAAAAATTTGATTTTTTGAAAGGATAAACAAAATTGACAGGCTACTGACTGGATTAACCAAGAAAAAATAAAAGAAGATTCAAATAAGCACAAGCAGAAATTAGTAAGGGGGCATTACAACTGATACAACAGAAACAAATGGATCATCAGAAGCCCACCTATGAACACCTCTGTGTGTGCAAGCTAGAAAACCTAGAGGAAACTGATAAATTCCTGGAAACATACAACCCCCCAAGATTGAATCAGGAAGAAATAGGAATCTTGAACAGACCAATAATGAGTAATGAAATTGAATCAATAATAAAAAAAATCTTACAACAACAACCCAAAAATCTCAGGACCGGATGGATTTATAACAAATTTTTACCAGATTCACAAAGAAGAACTGGGACCAATCTTACTGAAACTATTCCAAAAAATTGAGGAGAAGGGAGCCCTTCCTAACTCATTCTACAAAACCATATTACCCTGATACTAATATCAGGCAAGGACAATTAAAAAAAGAGAGAGAGAAAGAAACTACAAGCCAGTATCCCTGATGAACACAGATGCAAATTCCTCCACAAAATACTAACGAATTGACTCCAACAGCACATAAAAAAAAATAATAATTCAAGTGGGTTTTATTCCAGGGATGCAAAGATGGTTCCATATCCACAAATCAATAAATGTGATTCATCAAATAAACAGAACTAAAAACTAAAATCTTATGATCATCTTAACAGATGCCAAAAAAGTATTTGATAAAATCCAACATCCCTTAATGATAAAAACCCTCAACAAACTAGGCATCAAAGGAACACATATCAACATAATAAGACACCTATGGGAAACCCACAGCCAACCTAATACTGAATGGAGAAAAGTTTAAAGTATTCTCTGTAAGAACTGGAACAAGACAAGAATGTCCATGGTCACCACTCCTATTCAACATAGTACTGGAAGCTCTGACAAGCGCAATCAGACAAGATAAAGAAACAAAAGGCATCCAAATTAGAAAAGAGGGATTCAAATTATCTCTGTTTACTGATGAAATGATCATATACCCTAAAACCCTATAGACTCCTCCAAAAAAACTTCTAGAATTGATAAACTCAGTAAATCTTCAGGATACAAAATCAAACTACAAAAATCAGTAGCATTTCTATACACCAATAACGTTCAAGCTGAAAATGATATCAATAACTCAATCCCATTTATGAAAGCCACAAGAAAATAAAATACCTAAGAATACATATAACCAAGGAGATGAAATATCTCTACAAGGAGAATTATAGAACACTGATGAAAGAAGTTGAAGATTACACAAATAGAAAACTTCCTGTGCTCATGGATTGGAAGAATCAGTATCATTAAAATGACCGTACTGCCCAAAGCAATGTACAAATTCAATGCGATGTCTATCAAATTACCAATGTCTAATTTTTACAGAGTTAGTAAAAATAATCCCAAAGTTCATATGGAACCATAAAGAACACTAAATAACCAAAGCAATCCTAAGAAAAAAGAATAAAGTCAGAAGCATAATACTGCCTGACTTGGAATTATACTACAGATCTATATTAACAAAAATAACATCGTGCTGGTGTAAAAATATAGATCAATGGAACAGAATAGGGAGACCAGATGTAAAGCCATACACCTACAACCAGCTGATCTTTGACAGAGTTAACCAAAATAATGGGGAAAAGACACCCTATTAAATAAATGGTGCTGGGAAAATTGGCTAGCCATATGCAGAGTAATGAAACTGCACCCCTATCTCTCAACATATACAAAACTTAACTCCAAATGTTCAAAGGCTTAAAGGTAAGACCTGAAACTATAAAAATCCTATAAGAAAACCTAGGAAAAATGTTCTGAAGACTTAAATGTGAGATCTGAAACTATAAAAATCCTGTAAGAAAACCTAAGCCAACTCTATTGGCCTTGGCAAAGAATTTTTTTAAAGACCCCAAGAGCAACTTCAGGAAAAACAAAAACAGACACATAGGACTTAATTAAACTAAAAAGCTTTTGCAAAGAAATAAGCAACAAAGAAATAATTAATAGAGTAAGCAGGCCACCTACAGAATTGGAGAAAATATTAACAAATTATGCCTCTGACAAAGGACTAATATCCAGAATTTACAAGGAACTCACTCAAATGACTCAATAAGAAAAGAAAAAAAAAAAAAAAGCCAAAAACAACCCCATTAAAAGCTAGGCAAAGCATATGAACAGGTATTTCCTAAAAGAAGACATACAAACAGCTAACAAACCCATAATGTTCAGCATCACTAATTATCAGATAAATACAAATTAAAACTGCAATGAGAATATCATCTTACACCAGTCAGAATGGCTATCATTAAAAAATTGAAAAGCAAAAGATGTTGGCATAGATTCAGAGCAAAGGGAACACTTATACATTGTTGGTGGGAATGTAAATTAGTTAAACCTCTATGGAAAATAGTATGGAGATTTATCAAAGAACTAAAAATAGAGCTACCATTTGACCCAGTAAATCCAGTACTGGGTATTACTCAAAGCAAAAGAAATCATTATGTAAAAAAGATACCTGTACTTGTATGTTCATTGCAGCACTATTCACAGCAGCACAGTCATGGAACCAACCTAAGTGTCCATTGACAGTTGAATCAATAAAGAAAATGTGGCATATATACACCATGGAACAATACTCAGCCACAAAAAGAATTAAATTGTGGTTTTTGCAGCAACATGGGTGGAGCTGGAGGCTATTACCTTAAGTAAACTAATTCAGAAACAGAAAGTCAAATACCACATGTTCTCAGTTATAAGTGGCAGATAAACAATGAGTACACATGAACATAAAGATGGAAATAATAGACATTGGGGACTCCAAAAGGGAGAGGGTATGATGTGAGTAAGGGTTGAAAAATTGCCTATCAGGTATAATGTTCGCTATTTGGGTAATGAATACACTAGATGTTCAATCCCAGTGTTCAGTATACCCATGTAACAAGCATATGTACCCCCAAATCTAAAATTTAAAAAAAAATTTTTAAATTCTTTTATATTTGAATTATCTTTTTTAATAAAAAAGATTACCTTAATTATATTTTTATTATTATTCAACAAAGAATATATTTGTGGAATTTCTTATTGAAATTATGAATTATTTTCCCAATTCCTTTGTATGATCTGTGTTCTCTTGTATTTTACAGAGTTTCCTTAAGATCATTACCTTGAATTCTTTTTCAGGTATTTCATAGATTCTCATTTATTTGGGGTCTGTTACTAGAGAATTATTGTGTTCCTTTGTGGAGGTGTCATATTTCCTTGCGTTTTCTTTCCTTTCCTTTTTCTTTTTTTTTTTTTTTTTGTTTTGGTCATGCACATTGATATCTGTGCATCTGGTGTAACAATTGCTCTTCCAATTTTATGGAGTAGCTTTGGCAGGAAAAAACTTTGCCCTATACATGTATCTATAGTGTCAGTTGGGTAGAGTGCTTTGGCTTTGGTTCTGGGGGGCTGCAGTGCAGTCCTTGTATGTTCTCTTGGGCTATAATCAATATCAGTGCTGTCTGTGAGTTTCTCAGTGACTTAAACTGTAGTTATTTGTGAAGGTTCTGATGCAGCTTTGATGGGGACAGGGGCACGAGGCAGGTCAGTCCTTGGGACCATGGGGAACCCCCGAAGGTGTGTGATGACCCCATTTCTGGAAAGGGAGGGTTTGCCAGTGGTGGTGATGACAGACCCTGGATGGGCTGGTCCTCAGGCCCCTGGGTAGCATGTTCAGGTACCAGTGGTTGTGGTGGTTGTGATGGGCCTGGGTAGGCTGGTTTTTGTACCCCTGGGTGGCACATGTGGGTGCTGGCAGTGGTGGCAACAGGTTTTGGGTGAGTTGATCCTTAAGACCCTGGCCAGCATGCATGGTGGCCCTGCTGCTGGAGGGAGTGAAGTCACTGGTGGTAGTGGTGTTATGCCCCAAGTAGTCCAGTGCTTGGGTCCCTGAGTGGTGCTTTTGGCCCTGCTGTTGAAGGGGTCAGGGTCACTGTTGACAGAGGTGGCTCTGGGCAGATGACTCTCACGTTCTTGGGAGTACTTGTTTTGGCTCCCTATATCCTGGGGACAACTTCCCTGATGTGCAGGACGATGTTTCACAGGGCATAAGGTGCTACATGGGATTCGGTACTAGGGATGTGGCCGCACCACTGGGTCCAGGTGGTGGTGTAATGCTGCGTCCTTCTGGGTAGATTAGGGAGATATCTCCATATATTTTCTTTATTTATTCATCTGTTGGTGAACACTTATGTGGATTCCTCATCTTGGTTATTGAGGATAGTGCTTCAATAAGCAATGGGAGTCTAGATATCTCTTTGATACACCAATTTCTTTTGGACATATACCCAATAGTGGTATTTTTGAATCATATGGTAGTTCTATTTTTAGTTTTTTGAGGAACCGCCATGCTACTTACCATAGTGGCCATACTAATTTATCCACCAGCAGTGTGTGAGGCTTCTCCTTTCTCTACATCCTCACCAAAATTGTTGTTTTTTGTCTTTCTTTCTTTTTCTTTTTTTTTGAGTCTTGCTTTGTTGCCCAGGCTGGAGTGCAGTGGCACAATCTTGGTTTACTGCAGCCTCTGCCTCCTGGGTTCAAATGATTCTTGTGCCTCAGCCTCCCGAGTAGCTGGGATTACAGTCTGCAGCACTACACCTGATTAATTTTTTTTTTTTTTGTAGAGATGAGGTTTCACTATGTGGGCCAGGCTAGTCTCGAATGCCTGGTCTCAAGTGATCCACCAGCCTCAGCCTCCCAAAGTGATGGGATTACAGGTGTGAGCCACCATTCCCGGCCTGATAAATGTCCTTTTAACTGGGGTGAAATGATATCATGTTTTGGTTTTGATTTGCATTTATGTGATGCTTAGTAATGTTGAGCATTATTCATATATTTGCTGGCCATTTGCATATCTTCTTTTGAGAAATGTCTGTTTAGATCTTTTGCCCATTTTAAAATCAGATTATTTGTTATTTTGTTATTGAGTTGTTTGAGTTCCTTACATATTCTGGATATTAATCACTGTCAGTTGATTAGTTTGCAAACACTTTTTCCCATTCTGTAGGTTGTTTCTTACTCTGTTGATTATTTCCTTGCTGCATGAAGCTTTTTAGCTTAATGTGATCCAATTTGTCCATTTTGCTTTGGTTGCCTGTTCTTTTGAGGTCTTACTTGAGAAATTTCTGCTCAGATCAATGTTCTGGAGCATCCCCTCAATGTTTTCTTGCAATGATTTCATAGTTTCAAGTCTGACATTTAAGTCTTTATTCCCTTTTGATTTGATTTTTGTATATAGTGAGAAATAGAGATAGAGTTTCATTCTTCTGCATATGGATATCCAATGTTTCCAGCACCATTTATTGGAGAGACTGTCCTTTCCCCAATGTACGTGCTTGGTGTCTTTTAAAAAAATGAGTCAAGTGCAAATGTATGGATTAATTTTTGGATTCTCTATTCTGTCCACTGTGGTATGTGTCTGTTTTTATGCCAGTACCATGCTGTTTTGTTAATACAGCTTTGTAGTATTTTAAGACAGGTAATGTGATGCCTCCAGCATTTCTCTTTTTGCTCAGGATTGCTTTGGCTATTCTGTCTTTTGTGGTTCCACATAAGTTTTGGGATAGATTTTTTTCTATTTCTGTGGAGAATGTCATTGGTATTTTGATAGGGATTGCACTAAATCTGTGGATACCTTTGTATAGCATGGACGTTTTAACAGTATTAATTGTTCCAATTTATAAACATAGAATATCTTTCCTTTTTTCATTTCCTGGATTATTTTTCCTTCCTGTCCTCTTGATTTCTTTTATCAATGTTGTATAGATCTTTGGCTTTTTTGGTTAAATTCATTCCTAGTTATTGTATTTTATTTGTAGCTGTTATAAATAAGGTTGCTTTCTTAGATTCTTTTTCAGATTGTTTGCTTTTGGCATATAGAAATGCTACTGATTTTTGTATGTTGATTTCATATTCTGCAAGTTTACTAAATTTGTTTATCAGCTCTAATAGCTTTTTTTTGGTGGAGTCTTTAGGTTTTTCCAAATAAAAGAGTATATCAGGGCCAGGCGCGGTGGCTCATGCCTGTAATCCCAGCACTTTGGGAGGTCAAGGTGGGTGGATCACGAGGTCAGGAGATCGAGACCATCCTGGCTAACATGGTGAAACCCCGTCTCTACTAAAAATACAAAAAAATTAACCGGGTGTGGTGGCGGGCACCTGTAGTCCCAGTTACTCTGGAGGCTGAGGCAGGAGAATGGCGTAAACCCAGGAGGTGGAGCTTGCAGTGAGCCGAGATGGCGCCACTGCACTCCAGCCTGGACGACAGAGTAAGGCTCCATCTCAAATAATAATAATAATAATAATAATAATAATATATTATATATATTATATCATCTGAAAACAAGGATAATTTAACTTCTTCCTTTCCAATTTGGATGCCATTTCTTTCTTTCTCTTGTCTTATTGCTCTATGACTTCCAGTACTATACTGAATAAAAGTGATGAAAGTGGGCATCCTTGTCTTGTTACAAATTTCAGAGAAAAGGCTTTCAGTTTTTCCACATTCAGTATAATAGCTGTGGGTTTGTCCTATATGGCCTTAATCATGTTGAAGTATGTTCTTTCTATAACCAGTTTGTTGAGAGTTTTTATAATGAAAATATGTTGAATTTTATTGAATGCTTTTTATAGCATCTATTGAAATGACAATATGGTTTTTGTCCTTCATTCTGTTGATGTTGTATATTATGTTTATTGATTTTCATGTCAAAGCATCCTTGCATCCCTAGGATAAATCCCACTTGATCATGGTGAATGACCTTTTTAAAGTGTCATTGAATTTGGTTTGGTACTATTTTTTTTCAGAATTTTTGCATCTATGTTCATCAGATATATTGACCCGTAGTTTTCTTTCTCGGTGTGTGTGTCTTTGTTAGTTTTGGTATCGGGTAATACTGGACTCATAGAATGAGGTCAGATGTATTCCCTTTACCTGTGTCTTTGAATAGTTTATGGAGTATTCATATTAGTTCTTCTTTAAATATTTGGTAGAATTTAGCAGTGAAATCATCAGTTTCTGGGCTCTTCTTTGATGAGAGACTTTTTTTTTTTCAGTTATCATAGCTTCTATCTCATTACTTGTTTTTAGTCTATTCAGGTTTTGTATTTGTTCATGGTTCAATCTTGGTAGGTTTTATGTGTCTAGAAATTTAACCACTTCTGGGTTTTCCAATTTATTGGCATGTAGTTGCTCACAATAGACTTTAATGATCCTTTGAATTACTGTGGTATCAGCTGTAATGTCTCTTTTTCATCTCTGATTTCATTTATTTGAGTCTTCTCTCCTTTTAGTTAGTCTGGCTAAAGGTTTGTTGATTGTTTATTTTTATAAAAACCACCTTTTCATTTCATTGATCTTTTGTATTTTTAGTCTTAATTTTATTTATTTCTGCTAAGATCTTTATTATTTCTTTCCTTCTACTAATTTTGGGTTTGGTTTGCTCTTATATTTCTAGTTCTTTAACATGCATCATTATGTGGTTTATTTGAAGTCTTTGTACTTTTTTGATGTATGCCTTTATTGCTATAAACTTCCCTCTTAGCACTGATTTTGCTGTGTGCTCTAGGTTGTGGTATATTGTGTTTCGATTTTCATTTGTTTCAAGAAATTTTTAATTATTCTGCTTAATTTCTTTATTTGCTGAGCAGTCATTCAGGAACATGTTATTTCATTTCCATGTGTTTGTATAGTTTTTAAATTCCTCTTGTTATCAATTTCCGTTTTCTTCCATTGTCATCAGAAAAAAATACCTGATACAATTTCACATTTTTTGAATTTTTTGAGATGCATTTTGGTACATCCTTGAAAATGTTTTATGTGCTGAGGAGAAAAATGTGTATTCTGCAGCTATTTGATAAAATGTTCTGCAAATGTTTTAGGCTTATTAGGTGTATATTATAGATTATGTCTAATATTTCTTTATTGATTTCTGTCTAGATGATCTGTCCAGTGCTGAAAGCAGGGTGATAAAATCTCCAGCTATTATTGTATTGGGATCTCTCTGTCTCTTTCTCTCTGGCCCTAATATTTGCTTGTTATATCTTCTTGCTGAATTAACCCCTTTGTCATTGTGTAATTACCTGCTTTATTTCTTTCACGGATTTTGTCTCGCAATATATTTTATCTGATATGAGTATAGCTACTCCTTACCTTTTTTCGGGTTTACATTCATAGGGAACATCTTTTTTTTCTATCCCCTCATTTTCTATGCGTGTCTTTATAGGTGAAGTGAATTTGTTGTAGGCATCACATAGTTGGGTTTTATTTTTTAATACATCCATCCACTCCACCTTTTAATTGGATAATTTAGTCAATTTGTACTCAATGTTGTTATTGATAAGTAAGGACTTACTACTGTCATTTTGTTTTCTGGTTGTTTTATTAGTCCTCTCTTCCTTTCTTCCTGTCTTCCTTTGTGTATACGTGGTTTTCTCTGGTAGTATGTTTTAATTTCTTGCTTTTTATGTTTTGTATATTTAAGTAGGTGTTCTCTTTGTGGTTGCTATGAGGCTTGCAAATAACATCTTATAACCAATTATATTTAACTGATGATAACTTTGTTCACAAAAAAGAAAAGAAAAAACAAACAAGCAAAGAGAAAATTAAAGAACTCTACACTTTATCCCCTCTACTTTTTGACGTTTTGTTGTCTCTGTTTATGTCTTTTTATATTGTCTATCTCTTAGCAAATTGTTGTAGTTATTATTATTTTTTATAGATTTGCCTTTTAGTATTCATACTAAAGATATGAGTGGTTTATACACCATAATTATAGTATTACAGTATTCTGTATTTACCTGAGTACTTAATTTTATCAGTGAGTTTTGTACCTTCAGATGATTTATTATTACACATTAGCATCCCTTTTTTTCAGATTGAAGAACTTCCTTTAGCATTTCACATAAGACAGGTCTGGTGATGACTAAATTCTTCTATTTTTGTTTATGTAGAAAAGCCTATTTTTCATTCATGTTCAAAAGATAACTTCACTGGATACAATATTCTAGTTTAAAACTTTTTTCCTTTAGCACTTTGAATATGTCAATCCATTCCCTCTTGATCCGTAAAGTTTCCACTGAGAAGTCTGCTGCCAGATATATCGGAGCTCATTTACATGTTACTTGCTTCTTTCCTCTTGCTGCTTTTAGGATCCTTTCTTTATCCTTACTTTTGAAAACTTAGTTTACTTCTTGAGGTAGTTTTATTTGGTTTAAGTATGTTTTGTGTTCTTTGATCTTCTTGCACCTGGATATTCACTTTTTTTTTCTCATAGGTTTGCAAATTCTTTGCTATTTCTTGGAATAAATTTTCTATCGCAATCTCTTTCGTTACATCCTCTTTAAGGCCAATAACTCTTAGATGTGCCCTTTTGAGGTTATTTTCTAGATATTGTTGGCATACTTCATTCTTTTTTCTTCTCTGGTGGTATATTTTCATATAACCTGCCTTTGAGCTCACTAACACTTTCTTCTGCTTGATCAGTTCTGCTGTTGAGATATTCTGATGCGTTTTTCAGTTTGTCAATAAAATTTTTTAGCTTCAGAATTTCAGTTTCAATTTTAAATTATTTCAATTTTTTAAAATTTCCCTGATTGAAAATTCTGAATTCCTTCTCTGTGTTATCTCGAATCTCATTGTGCTTCCTCAAGGGAGCTATTTTGAATTCCCTGGCTGAGGTCACATATCTCTGTCACTCCAAGGTTGATCACTGGTGACTTATTTAGTCTTTCTGATGAGGTCACGTTTTCCTGGATGTTTCTGATGCTTGTGGATGTTTGTTGATGTCTGGGCATTGAAAAGTTAGGTGTTTATTCCAGTCTTCACAGTTTTGTCTTGTTCATGCCAGTCTTTCTTGAGAGGGTTTTTCATGATTTCAAAGAGTTTTGAGTATTGATACTCAAGCCTATGGTTACTGCAGTCATTTCAACTCTAGGGGGTGCCCTAAGCCCAGGAACACTGAAGCTCTTGTAGACTTCTAGACACACCATCTAGGTGGACTTGGGGAAGATAAAGGAGAATTCCCTGGGTTCCTAGACAAAGTCTCTTACTCTCTTCCCTCTCTTTTGCTTAAGCAAAAGTCTCTCTTTCTGCACTGGGCCTTCTGGAATTGTTGGAAGGGTGACATGGGCACTTCTATCTATGGCCACCCCAGCAGACACTGCTCTGGGTTGTACCTGAAGCCCGTGGTCTCCCAGACCAGCACAGTTTTGGTGCTTGCCCAAGGCCCATGGCCACTACTGCCTGGCGGCCACTGATGTTTATTCAAGGCCCACAGCCACTTTAGTCAGCAGGTGGTGAATCCGTCAAGGACTAGGTTTATCCGTGGTTCTCTACACTAAGAGCCAAACCATATCACCAGGTCACTTTAGTTGGCTGGTGGTGAAGCTGGCCAGGACTCAACTTTCTCCCACTGAGACAGAGAATTTCTCTCTGACTCAGGGCTAGTCTAAATGCAGAATTCTACTTGGTGTTGTGTTCCACCGTGACAGAGTGGCACTGATTTCAAATGCAAAGTTTCTCGCTCACTTTGCTCTTTCTCCTTCAAACACACAGATTATCTCCCCACATTGTGCTGCTGGGGTTTGGGGAGATGTGGTGTAGGCAATGTAAGACTGTCCTTCCTACCTTCTTCAATGCCTCTTCCCTTATCAGTATGCTAAAATCAGGTACTAAGATCACTCATCTGATTTTATGCTCTTATGAAGGTGGATTTTTATATGAACAGTTGTTCAATTTGCTGTTCCTGCAGGGGGATGATTGCTGGAGGGTTCATTCAGCCATCTTGCTCCTCTTCCTCCTCCAAATTACAGAATTTAAACATTCTATAATTAAGTTTGTGAGGCCAGGCATGGTGGCTCACATCTGTAATCCCAGCACTTTAGGAGGCTGAGGCAGTTGGATTGCTTGAGCTCAGGAGTTCGAGACCAGCATGGACAACATGGCAAAACTCTCTCTCTATAAAACATACAAAAATTAGCTGGGCACAGTGGCATGTGCCTGTAGTCCCAGCTACCGGGAGGCTGAGGTGGGAGGATTGCTTGAGTCTGGGAGGCAGAGGTTGCAATGAGCTGAGATCATGACACTATACTCAAGCCTAAGCAACGGAGTCAGACTCTCTCTCTCTCTCTCTCTCTCTGTGTGTGTGTGTGTGTGTGTGTGTGTGCGCGCATCTCAAGTCTGTGATCCTTCTAGAGTTAATTTTTGAAAAAGATGTGAGATTCAGGTCGAGGTTCATTGTTTGGCCTATGGATATTTAATTGCTTCATACCATTTGTTGAAAAGGTTATCCTTTCCCCATTGAATTGGTTTCATATCTTTGTCAAAAATCAACTGAGCATGTTGTGTGGGTTTATTTATGGAGTCTCCATTCTATCCCATTGTGTCTGTCCCTTTGCCAATACCATACAGCCTTGATCACTATAGCTAAATAATAAGTCTTGGAATCTGGTGGACTGGTTTTGTCTACTTTCTTCTTCCGTATGTATGTATGTATGTATGTATGTATGTATGTATGTGTGTATGTATTATTTTAGAGACAGGGTCTAGCTCTGTCACCCAAGCTAGAATGCAGTAGTGCAATCATAGCTCCCTGCAATCTTGAACCTCTTGGCTCAAGTTATCATCCCACCCCAGCCTCCCAAGTAGCTGGGACCACAGGTATTTCCCACCACTCCCAGCTAATTTTGGAAACTTTTGTAGAGAAGGGGTCTCGCTATGTTGTCCATGATGGTCTCAAACTCATGGCCTCAAGCAATCCTACTGCCCCAGCCTCCTCAAACATTGGGATTACAGATGCGAGCCACTGTGCCTAGCTAAGACACACACACACAAACACACACACACACGTCTTATATAGACATATATATATATGATATATATACCATATATATCACGTTATATATATACGTTACACATATATATGATATATCATATATATACACATATATATGAGTCACTCTCACAAACAGATTGTTATATCTCCCAAATACACACACACACACACACACCCCCCCGAGAGAGAGAGAAAGCATGATTGGATTCTGGTAAGACTGAGAGAGCCATCAAACTGGGATGAAAATCTGACCCAAGTGAAGGAGAAGTGAAGCATCCTTGACTTACTAGATCTCCAATTTTTACTCCTAGGCTTTCTTTCTAATAAAATCTTCACACATTTAATCATTTCTTGGTATCTACTTCTTGAAGGACCTGGAGTAACAGATTGAAAAAACACCTGGCGAAAAGGGGAGATAAAGTGTTAACCTTAGAATATTTGTAGCATTCCCAAGGGAATGAGAAACATAATCTACAAACAGAAAACAACAACAACAACAAATAATAGTAATAATAAAAGCATCAGTGCAAGAAAACATAGTTGAGATACAAGGGATAGAACTCTCTCACTGCCCACCTTGGTCAGTTTACATACCATGTTCACACATCTTTGAAAACCTGCCACGTGGTTCAAGGTATGATCGAAAGGATAGCCCCTGTTTTGGAGCTTAAAGTTCTTCTGAAACATACACAAAACTTCCATAAACTGGAAACAGATATGTATTGGGAGTAATAGTTAAGAACAAAGGCAAAATTAAATCAGTTCTCAAGCATGTACCCATTAAATAATTCTCTGTAAGTCCTCTTCAACTGCTTTCTTAAAAAACAGAAAGATTAGGTGAATGGACAAAGACTAAAATCAAGTTAAGATGTCACTGTTATCACCTTGGAATAGTGAAAGAAATTTGCTTTTTAAGGTCATGTGTCAATGTCATTTAAGTTTCAAACTTAAATGGGTACTGGAGATGGTTGTAGGAATTAAAGAGTTTCAGGGATACCATGCTGGATATCTTGTTTGTCCCTCTATATATGCTTTCCTCTTTTCTGTACCTTGCTGATCTGTATGAATTGTATCAGGGGGTTCCCTTGTCCTCCAGTTTCTGGTTGAATTTGAACCAATGGGAAGCACAGGCGGGAGATTAAAGGGAGGAATAAGAGTAAAAGTACATTATTTATTCCCCTGGGCTTTCTCCCTGTGGGGTACTTCAGGCTGGCTGCATCCCTCTACTGAAGGTCGCAATTCCTATTAAGCAATCCTCTCCAGAAAGCACCCTCACCTTACTCCCACCACCATCCTGCTAACAGTTCCCTTCTCTTGCCCTTCAGGAATAAGGATAGTAGGTGCTCCTCATGCTACTAGCTCGTCTCAGGGCACTGCTTTATCCCTTGAGACTTCCCTACTCCCTATCCACACTTTCGAAAATAGTTCTTTTATTAAACTCTCCTCAAAGGACTACTTTTAAATGTGTCATCTGTTTCTTGCTAGGAATTTCACTTGCAGAGCATCAACTTTAGTGAATCGCTAAAACATGGGATTAAATTATATTTACTTCAACTAGGAAGAAATGGTGATAGCTTATCACTAAAGGGTAGATTTCTGGATTTCAAACTGAACAATTCCCTTCTTCCACTAATGAAAGGCAATGCACTTTTTGACTTACCTGAGTGTTCTCAGAGGTGAGGTATGACTTTCAGGCCATAATGGATGCCATAGAATTTAAAACTTAGCTATGATATTATGATGGTGGTGTACATACATATTTAAATTTTAAAAATACATAAAAGAACAAAGAACAATAGTATATACATTTTAATTGGAGATCAGCTTCTTGACAATAGAGAAAGTGAAAAATCTATAATTATTTCAGTGTATATGAGCTCTTTTTTTTTTTTTTTTTTTTTTTAGCACGTTTTAAGTGCAACAGGGAGACCTTTGGAGGAGCAAGGGATATAAAAATAATGAGGAATTAAACTAATTTTATTGTTCTTAGAGAAATAAGTTAAATAATCTTCCCTTTGGTATTACTTTCTGAGAGCTTCTTTCTTTCTTTCTTTCTTTCTTTCTTTCTTTCTTTCTTTCTTTCTTTCTTTCTTTCTTTCTTTTTCTCTTCTTTTCTTTCTTTCTTCTTTCTTTCTTTCTCTCTCTCTCTCTCTCTCTTTCTTTCTTTCTTTCTTTCTTTCTTTCTTTCTTTCTTTCTTTCTTTCTTTCTTTCTTTCTTTCTTTCTTTCTTTCTTTTTTTCTTTCTTATTTTTTGTTTTTTTAACATCCTAAATAGCCAACAGCAAAATTTGGCATGCTATAGTTTCTAAGCTTCTTTTATTGAGGCTACCATTTGTTTTAGGACTGTTGATAAACATTTCTTTTTGAATGCTGAGTTTGGAAATTATTGTGTACTATAATGACCTAATTAGTGGTTTCCAAAGGGACAGTTAAAAAAAAAAATTCTGATGTCTTTCTACCCTAGGTTGTATCTGAACTGGGAAATAGAATGTGCAGCTTGAAAAGACCTTCAGGAGTTCTGTTCAATTGAGAACTGCTGGCCTGTGAAAGAGAAAATCATTAATATTTTAATCTCACCTTCTGTTATGGTCTGAATGTGTCTTCGCAAAATTTATATGTTGAAATGTAATCACGCTTGTGACAGTATTAAGAGGTGGAGCCTTCAGGAGGGGATTAAGTCATAAAAAGTTCAGGGAGCTGCCACAGGGATGGGGCTACACAGAGAGCCCCTACTAGGGCAATTTCTATTGGAGCAGTAGGAGTGGGGCCACTGCAGAAAGGCCCCACTAGGGCAATGCCCAACAGAGTTATGGGGTTGGGGTCACCGCAGAAAGCCCCCACTGTGGCAATGTTTAGTGGAATTGTGGAGGCAGGACGATCTCTGAGATCCCAGACTTGTAAAGCCACCAGTGTGCAATGTGCAGTGCCAGCCTGAGAGAGCTTCAGGCTTCACTTCAACCCCTAAGAGCTGCTGCATGGGCTGCACCCAGCAAAGCCATGAAGGCAGTGGTGTCTGAGGGATTGGGGGCCCAACCTCCACTCCAGTGAGTGCATGAGGCATGGCATGGAGTCAAAAATTATTTGCAAACCTCAAAATTTAATATTGTTTGCTTTGTGTTTTGGACTTACTTGGGACCTGGGATCTTCTTTCCTGTTTCTCCCTTTTGGAACAGGAATGTTTATCCTATGCTTGTCCCACCATTGTAGTTGGAAACACACAACTTGTTTGATTTTACAGGCTCACATTTGGAAAGGAATTTGCCTTATGAAGAGTCGTACCTTAAGTGTCACCCATAACTGATATAGATGGAACTCTGGACTTTAGACATTGGAGTTGGTGCTGGAACAAGTGAGACTTTTGGGGCTACTGGGATGGAATGAATGTATTTTGCATATGAGAAGAATATAAATTTAGGGAGTCAAAATGTGTCTCCCTCAAATTCATAGTTCTAAGGAAATATAAAACTAATAGGTAAAGAGAATTATGATAGATCAAGGTGCCTGTTAAATTGATTCCGCACAATTTAGGAATTTTTAAATTTTCCAAACTAAAACTCACACACATTTATTACACTGGTGTTCTTTGGAAAAGTGGGTCTGAATTATTACAATATTAAAATTGATTTGTTTTCTGTTAAAAAATGTTAAAATTTAACTTTGGCTCTAAAACGATAAAAATTAGATACCAAAAGAAGTGATGAACCAAAATGCATATTTTCAAAGTAGGGTGTTTAAGAACCAATTTGACGATTGACCTATAATAAAGACATAATAGAAGAGTTAACTGCATAGAGCAGGGGTCAACAAACTTCCTGTAAAGAGCCAGATAGTAAATGTTTTAGACTTTGTGGCCCATAGGGTTTCTGTGGCAGCTACACAGCTCTGTTGTTGTAGTCTAAAAGCAGCCACAGACGATACTTCAACAAATGAGCAGAGCTATGTTTCAATAAAACTTTATTTACAAAGACAAGCAGTAGGCTTGATTTGTCCCACAGGCCGTAGGTTGCCCACCGCTGGCACTGAGGAAATGAGGGCTTATCAAGAGGTTCTTTTGGAGAAAGTTCTCTCATACCCCTATGAGAACCTTCTCTCAAGCCTTGAGATAGGGGGCCCTCAAAAGTTTCACTTGAAGCGCTTTACCTGTGTCCCTCTGAATTTACAACACATGTTGTTCCCTGAACTAGAAATTACCTTCACTCTCTACCAATGGCAGAACAAACACCCATAAGTGTTTCCTGTTCCCCCGAGGGAGATCACGGGGGACAGAACATCTGCTTAAACTGGCTTAATTTGAGTTCAAAAGAATCACCCGGGAAGGCAGGACTCCAGAAGAGACAATTCTGTGTAGAGTGCTCTGAAACCTGGGGCAGACTGGGAAGTGGCTTCAGAGAAAAACGTGACTGGACATTCTAATTGAAACTCCGTTTGACCAGAGGATTTCTTTCATGTTTTAAAAATTGAGCTGAAGTGAAATGAGCCAGGCACAGAAAGACAAATACTGCATGATTTCACTTAGATGTAGAATCTAAAAAAGCTAAACTCATAGAAGCAGAAAGTTGAATGGTGGTTTCCAGGTTGCAGTGGGGGAGGTAGTGGGAAATGAGATATTGGTCAAAGGGTACAAAGTTTTAGTTAGGAAGAATACATTTTGGAAATCTATTGCACAACATGATGATTATAGTTAATAAAAATGTGTATTTGAAAATTGTTAAGAGAGTTGATTTTAAATGTTCTCATCACACACACAAGTGGGCTTGAGAGGTGATAGAGATATTAATTACCTTCATTTAGTCATTTCACAGTATACGCCCATATCAAAACAAATACGCCAAACAAAACGCCCAGGCTGAACACCATAAATATATACAATTTTTATTTGTCAATTAAAAAGTAACAATAAAGATTGAGCTCATAAGTTATGGAGTTAAAATTTTATGCAGAAGAAAGGGAAAAACTTCCTCCAGTGAAAAAATTCTAATGAGATTTTGAAGACAGAAACAAATCACATTTTTTTTGTTTTTGTTTTCTAAATGTTCTACAAGAGAAAATTTCAAAAGCACAATCAGTAAGAGAGAGAAAAGTATACATGTATCCAGCATGCAGCCATTGTTAACTCAGGACCAATCTTGTTTTGGTTTACTTCCCTTTCACCACCCCTACACCCCAAACACAAAATTACTAATTCCAGATCATACTATTTATTTACAAATAGTGTAGTATGTATCTCTGAAAGGCATGAACTCTTTAAAAAACATAACCATGGAATCATTATACCATCTAACAAATCAATAATAGAGGACCTTAATATTCTCAAATATCTAGTCTGTGTTCAAATTTTTCTGATTGCCTAACAATTGATTTTAGATTTTGCTCAAATTAGGATCTAAAGTCTATGTGTTGCACTTTAGTCGTTAAGTCCCTTATAATGTATAGATTCCCTAACCTTTTTTTGGTCCTTTGCAATTTCTTTCCTTCTTTTTTGATTGAATAAACCAGGTTTTTGTCCTGTGAATTTCTACTTTCTGGATATTGCTGGTTGCATATTTGTTGTGGTGTTAGTAGGATTTTTTTTTTTAATTTCTTTTGAATTGAAAATAAGATCCAGAGACCTGATCAAATTCAGCTTTAACTACTTGGCAAGACCATCTCATGGGTGATATGTGCACTCCTATAGTACTTACAGACCCATAATGTGTGGCCTTTCTCTGTGATGTTAATATTTATCAGGATTTGGGACAGTTTGAGAAATCCATTAGAAAGTTTTTTTTTTTTTTTTTTTTTTTTTTAAATCAGCTTTCTACTTAATGGTTTTGGCAGCTGTTGATTACTGCCCATACCCATAATTTTATTAGGGGAAAATTACATTTTGATTACATATCTCTGGTTGTTTTTGTTCAAAACATAGGTTATATGTTAATCTCCCAGTACATTGGCATCTTCTGGATGAGAGACTCATTAGTCTTCTCACAAGAGTCCCTTTTGTTCATTATCTTGTGGAATTTGAGTGTGAGGTTTTTTTTTAAATTGTTTGTTTGGAGGGGAGTTGATAAGCTAATTAGCTATAGAGACAAATTTTATTTTTGCTTAACTGACTCTCACTGCATGAAAAGGCAATCTAATTCTCCAGCCTACTTTGGTAAGGTCTGATGACTTCTATGAGCATGACCTTCAGAAGACTGGTTGGTCCTCTGTTTTGGAAGATCCTTGAGTGCCAAGTACATGACACATTGATGATCTGCTTAGTAAGAATAAATGTTGCTACTCAGTTTGAGAGGTTTTTGCTCTCTTTGAGAAATACTTTCCCAGACATTCTAATGTCTAAATGCCATTTGAGTAGACAATCTTCTTCAATCCATGCCTGGTAAGTAGTGGGGTTCTGTGTAGCCAGCTTATTACACTAACTTCTTCTGACTCCAGTCATAGCTCCTTATTATTTTGTCATCAATGGTGTTAACCAAACCAAGGAACATATTTGCTGCTTTTCATATAGTTCACTCCTTCCATTTTCACTATTGTCTTTGTAGGACTCATAACATGTTTAAGAGGAAGTTAAATACTGCATGTACAGGTCTGAAGAGCTAGGGGCTGTATCTATAACCTTGCCAGTTTAAAGTATCGATCTTGAGTCTAAAAAAATTAGGTGGTACTGAGACCAAATTCTTGGAGGAACAATATCAGACCCTTAAACAATTTCAATGTCATAAGCAAGTGGGCCTCCAATGGAAAATCCCAGGTAAAAAGACACCTTTTCTATGCTTCTGCCGCTTCTAAGTTGACCTAAAAAAGTGGGAGTAATGGGTATTGTGATTTTTTCATTGATTCCATACTCTATGTATAAACAATTATTTTCAGCTCGACCTTGTAAACGAAGCAAAAGTTCTTGGACTTTTGCCTCCTTCCACACATCTCCACTCTGCCACAAGGAATTAATATCTGGTGTCTTTTCAAAGCACTGATCAATTTTTCCTTTGTGAACAAGTCTTTTCAGTCTTTTACCTTTTCCAAGAAAGAAATACGCAATTGGTTGCTTTGTACGATGCATATGTTTATATTGCCCCTTGAAAGAATTTTCCAGTGCTTGAGCATACGCCTTCATTTGTTGAGAATGTTGATCTAGTTGTTGATTTTCTGGCCAGAATAAGAGGGAAGCTAGAAAATAAGGTTCTGAAAACCGATGAGTCAGTCCTATTGGTTGCAAGACTTCTCGAAGCTGATCTTTTAGTTTTTCAACTGGCTTTACTAATGTCGAGGTAGGTTTGATACAGGAGAGAATAATGTTGGCCAAGATGAAATTTAACTTTTCTTTTGACTCGATTTTGACAGTGCATTGTTCTAAGAGAAAAGCATATTTGTTCACTATATCTTCCATAGTGCTTATAGCATCCTCTTGACTTTTGATAAGATATTCCAAGAGCCCAGAAAACTTGTCTGCTTTTAAAGCTACTAGGCTTTTCCGGCATCTCTCTATTTGAAGTGGCTCACTGAACTTTGATCCAAGACCTATGTCTTGTGATTCTCCTAAGAGACAAAATATATCTGTATATTTCTTAAAATATACGGCCACCTTTCTCCGAGTTTTGGCCTCTTCATTTTGCTTAATGTTGTTCCTGGGTTTTAGCAGGACAAAGTATTCATCAAAAAAATCAAAGGACTTTTTCAAAGAAAATTTCAATTTAGTTAAATAAGGAATATAGTTTTTGAGGGCTAATTGATATTCATCATTTTGATCCCCTGGAATATCACCACTTCCTGATACAAAATTGACCATATCTCTTTTAGATAGCTCATTTTTATTATCAAAAAAAGGAATGAGCTGGAGAATTTGGATTGTGTAAAGCCCAACTTCTATCTCTCCTTGATAACCAGCGATATTGTAAGTATCGTACCTCCTTTTTGACTTCTGATACAACCTTTCCTTCACTTCATACTCTCTATATTCACTTTGCTGTTGAGATTCTTTGAATGCACTTGAGGCCTGTTCTGCTAAATTCAAAAGAGCAATTAGATCATTAACTGAAATGTTCCTATTTCTTCCATTTTCCTCTATCCACCATCTTATTTTACTTTTGTAGACTTGACCCAGTGTATCTGAGATATAAGAATTGTCAGGTTCTATGATTTTTGCTTGTTTTGCCCAGTTTAGAGCATTGCCAAAGTCCTTCTTTTTAATGTAGAAATGTCTTGCCAACGCTTGGCAAATGAATGCATTTGGGTTGAATCGATGGATACCTTCAAGCAATACAGCTTCAACTGCTTCATTTCCTTCATCTTTATGTAATGCTTCAATAAATGGGGAAAACCAATTTCCTGTTTCACCTTCATGTTCATTGCGGTGTCTTGTGAGTAGGAGTGTGTGCATATCTTGCAAAAATTTGCTTTTTCCCATACCGGTATCGAAGAACAAATTCTCAGTTAGCATATCCAACATAATTTGACTTTTATTCAGGTGATAGCTTTTCTTCAATTCTTCCAGTGAGAACTTTGCAATCAAAGAGTGAATGATGCGTACTCCACAGTAGTTCCCACATTCGATGACCTCTGTTTTTATCAGAATTGTAGAGTAGGTGCCCATCTTGTCTTCAAATTTTTCTGTGCCCCAGAAAGCCTTCTTGTTTCCAATTCCTAAGAATCTTTCACACTGTGATAGTGAAATGGTGGTATCAGGTACATATGAATTAAGAAGAGCCAGAAAAGAAAAGAGCTTTGCTTCCTTGGTAAAAATATTCTGCCCTTTCAGGATATTCCGGACCACATTTTCTATGTATTCTTTATTAAAATTGGTTTTCATGATCATAAAGGAATAAAAATCCTCAAAATTTTTATGCTGTTCTTTGATTTCTTTCAATTTAAGCTCGAAAGCTCTCTGTTCTTTGGGAGAGAGTTGCTGTATTACGGCAATGCTGTCTGGGATCCTTGCACTTTTTTCAGGATTTTGTGATCTCATACAATTTAGGATAATCACCAGAGGTTTTTCATATCGAATGTACTTTTTAGCTATAGCTGTTTGAATAGAGTACTGCAGAAGATAGACATTATCTTGTTCTTCAAAATCGTCAACAAGGAGCAGTACAGGTACATAGTCCTGTCGGTTCATTGCCCCATAGGTGATTAAATTGGTTACCTGTTCTCCAATTTCAGAAAAATCCACTGTCTTGTTTTTTAGCACAGCACATCTGAATTTTTTCCTTAGGTCCCAGAGAATGTGCATAGCCAAGGTAGTTCCCCCACAGCCTGGATGATGATACAGGTGAATAATTTTGGTACATGTTGGTTTAGAAGAATCTGCGCAGTTTTGAATCATTGCTTCAAGTCTTTCATATTTATCCCTTTTGACAAAAGGTGAAGAATAACTTTCAGAAGAGAAGTAGAAGTTCCACCATGACACTTTGCCACCTCGATAGAAGTCTTCCTCTTTTGATGCCTTGAATTCAAGGAATTTATTTTTGTCCTTCTCTAACAGTGTACCCTCACATTCATTTTCACAGATAATTTCCAGAGAAGTCATGATATCTTCTTCTTTTTTCAGAAGGACAGTCGATAAACCAATAGATGGTAAAAGTCTTTTTGAAGATTGAGTCACAGATTTTAGTTTAAGAATAGTGCCATTGATCTCTTCAAGGCTTAAAGCAGAAATGCATTGGCTTGAAATTTCATCTTGGTGTTTTATTAATCTTGCTTCAAGTAGATCTTTCCATCCCTGAAATATGTGTGGTTGTACACAAATACACAGTATATTTTCTATTCCTTTGAGATCCTGGTAGAAAGCACAGAAAGTCTCAATGAGGGGATCTCTTGGGTCATCCACAGAGGATAGTAATAGAAATACCACCAAAAACTTCCCTCTTGGCATTATGTCTTCATGTGTAAGAAAGGAAATCAGTTTCCTGACATCAGAAGCTCTTTCTCTTTGCCAGGAACTTGGATCAAAGGGTTTATATTTTTCACTGTCAAGGTCTGACCTGCCATTGCAGAAAATCCAGCTTGGTTGATGGTAAAGATTCAGAGTAGAAATCTTCTCATTTGGTGTGGTTTTCCCTTCTACATATATACTTGGAAAGTGAAGGTTTGCTACTCGGCTTGCTTTGTAATCTTGGACCACTCCATTGATGTTAGACTCAGGATCGAACTCCAACACAGCAAACCATTTAATTTCCTTCAGGAAATCTAAGTGTTTTGTTTGATCTGGGTGACATTTATTTGTTACAAGAATGTACTGTTCATAGTATGAATTATCTAACAAATCTTGATTTCCTGTCAATAATTTAACCAATTTTGGTCCCTCCCTTTCTTTTTTATTTGTTTTTGCTCTGAATTTTTCTTCTGCTGCTTTTCTGGACTCTGCCAGTGTTTTAAAATCTGCTTTAAATGTTCTGAAATCAGCTTTATTTTTCATAATGTCCTTAGAGCTGGTCCCATCTCGCACAAATACTGAGAATTTTTTACTTTGTTCCCATGTTTTGTTGTTGTAATTTTGAATTTTAATCTGGAAATAATCATATTGGCATTCAGAGAACTGTGGAATAATGTCCACTTCAATAACAAATCTATCAGATAAAGTACTATTTGGCAGTAAAACTTCCACAAATCTTGGCTCTCGAATGCACTTCTTTGCTTGTTGGACCTGATGGTCTTCAAAATACTTGTTTATCATCAGATTGAAATGGTTAATGAGGGCTTCCTTGGTATCACTGGTGACTTTGACGCCAACAATTTTCCCATGGGGTTTGTCTTTGACTCCAAAATGAATAGTGCCATTGGTACGTGAATTCATACAAGCTGAAGCAAATCGGAAAACCTCATTGCTAAATTTCATCTTAACATCCTCTTCTGTGGCTGTTTCTGTATTTGTGAAGGCTTTGAATTCATGTATTGGATCAATGAGATTGCCTGGTCCTGTTTCAGGCTGTAGAATAAAATCCAACTTGTAACGATATGGATTACTGAATTCATCAAATGGGTATGATACACATGTCAGGTCTATGGATGGTTGCCTTTCCTTTGTATAATCTATTTTATCTTCTATGAGCTCAACTTTTAGTGACTCAGAAACTTTAGCAATTGTACTCATTGTAGATGGATTAGCCATATCTGGGTTCTCTTTATCCTTTTGTTTTTGCTTTGAAGTTTCTCTACTTTCCTTTTGAGACACGGTTTGGTCTTTAGGAGCATTTTTACTGGGCTTTCTCATCTTAGATGTCTGAATTGAATCTTCAATGGCTGTTTTCTGCAATTCTTTGAATAGTTCTTCTATTTGAATAGCTGGTCCATGTGTGATGCCCATATCAACAAGATGTTCTTTTTTTAACCACTTCAAGACTGCTCCATTCACATCTTGTCCAGTCAAAATTTCCCTGTGTTTTTGGTCAATCTTGTGACTTTCTAACCACCGATTTACATCCTCTTTGGTCCAATCATCTGTATTTTGTGGAAGGTTCAGTTGCTTTGCCATTCTGATACCTACATGTAGAAAAAGAAAAATTATTTAGTATTATTAAAAGTAAAATTTTGACACAATCAATTTTAGTAGATAATATATACATAATTTTCAAAATTTAGGAAGTTAAATAGGATATGCCAATGAATTATCTCTTGAGAGAACATGACTGTTACCAGTTTCCTCTGCATCCCTCCAGAGAAAGAATACCAAATACAACCACATGATCACCCTTTTCCCACATAAATTGTGGCATACTATACATAATTCCCTGGCTTCATTCACTCAGTAAATTTTGGGTATGCTTCCAGTCAGTATATATAGAGATAGTTTATCCTTATTAATGATTGTTTGCTATAATGTGTGTTTGCTGTATTATTTAAGAACATTCAATTCTGATATAGAAAATAAGAGGAAAAAGAAGGATATTTGAAACTGAGTTAGAATCAAGTTTGTAAGATACATCATGATAGACATAGATAAGGTAAATAGAGCATATGAGTATTAAACATAGTTAGAAAGGGATGTAAGAACCAAATAGTAAATATTCATGAGACACACGTGAAGCACTTGCTGTTTTTGAGGTCTTAATTGGGTTACTTATTTGGTGACACCCATTCTAATAATTTGTGTTCTCCATTGAAGAAATATCAGTAAAATCCATAGTAGCTTACCAGGCTAATGACCTTTATCTGTGGCCAGGCATACTAATCCCTCTGCATTTCTCTGATTAGAGCAAGTGTATGTCATTGACCCATGACTTCTTCCATCTGCCGAGCCCCTTTAAACAGACCTCAACTCTGGTTCTCAAAATTGAACAGTCAGTGGAGAATGCTGAAACATCAGAGAGGAAGAGAGAAGATATATTAACTAGCACAACTGAGATAATGAGATCCTTCTACTCTTCTTGTTCTTTATCCAAGATGTGTTGCCCAACTCTTTGTTGTTGTTGTTGGGTATTTAAAATTTTTTTTTTTGAGGTGAAGTTTTGCTCTTGTTGCCCAGGTGGAGTGCAATGGTGCCATCTTGGCTCATTGCAACCTCTGCCTCCTGGGTTCAAGTGATCCTCCTGCCTCAGCCTCCCAAAGTGCTGGGATTACAGGCGTGAGCCACTGCGCCTGGCCTTGTTGTGTATTTTAATTGATTTTAAAAAATATGTCCTTCAAGCATCTTAATTTTGTCTGTGAGCCGTTCTGTTCCGTGTCATCTGGAATAGCTTGCTGAGTAGTGAACTTGTTGGGTACTGTTGCATTAAAGTAATTTTTCACATGATAATTGATAAGAGCTGATTCCTGAGCAATAACTCATGGCATAATTATTTAGTTTGCAAATTTGCAGACTACTATCCAAAAAATTAATGTCAATCTAGGCTACACAAGTATAGCAATGGTTAGAAAAAATGAAATGCAAATAATAATAGTCAGCTTTAAGTATGATCCAAAACTGTGAGTCATTTTAATGAACTAAACTTTCATTTGTCATGGGAGGCATCAAATTAAATAATGGAGGCAGCCTGGGGAATGATGGCAGATAAATTATTATATAGGCCCATGTTCATGAAATAACACACAGAAATATTGCTTTCTAGTGGCAGAGACAAACTCAGGATTAGGATTTACGTTCCTTTCAAGTGAATATGCCAGAGCCATGGTCCAAGGTTTAAGCTATTATTTTTTTCATTATGTAACTGCGGTATGCACAGAAAGTGAATAAGCAACATAACCTTACAGCTATATCAATACAAAATAGGCAAAGATAGGCAATATCTTGGTTGCGATTTTGTACTATAATTTTATAAGATTTTACAATTGGGGAAGTTAGGTAAAGAGTACACAGAATATCAAATTATTTCTTGCAACTACATATGAATCTACAATAATCTCAAATAAAATGTTACTCAAAAAATAAAAAACTGCTATGGTATCCATTAAAGAGAAAAATATTTAGAACCGAGCAGTAATAAAAATGCTGCATATAAAAAGTTGTAAGGAACAATGTCTACAATACTTGGAGAAATATGTATAGCCTTGTATGTATTTATAAAAATGGAAGAATGGGTGTGCCCTGCCGTGAACCTGTATGGCTAAGACCCCTGCTGCATGTGTGCATGGGTGTGACCCATGCCCGCGGATTTTGTCTGGGGGACTGCAAGTACCTTCAGCCATTCTCCCTTCACACACACATGGACACAGTGTCACCTCCTCAAGCCATAGGGTGCCAAGTCTAAAGCACAGGGCCAGGTTTCAAGATGGCCAAATAGGAACAGCTCCAGTCTATAGCTTCCAGTGTGAGCAATGAAGAAGATGGGTGATTTCTGCATTTTCAACTGAGGTACCAGGTTCATCTCACTGGGGCTTGTCGGACAGTGGGTGTAGTCCATGGAGTGTGAGCTGAAGCAGGGGAGGGCATCATATCACCTAGGAAAGGGCTAGGAAATTCCCTTTCCTAGCCAAGGGAAGCCATGACAGATAGTACTTGGAAAATTTGGACACTCCCATCCTAATACTGCACTTTTCCAATGGTCTTAGCAAATGGCACACCAGAAGATTATATCCCGCACCTGGCTCAGAGGGTCCCACACCCATGGAGCCTCACTCACTGCTAGCACAGCAGTCTCAGATCGAACTGCAAGGCAGCAGCAAGGCTAGGGGAGGGGCGTCTGCCATTGCTGAGGATTGAGTAGGTAAACAAAGTGGCCAGGAACCTTGAACTGGGTAGAACCCACTGCAGCTCAAGGAGGCCTGCCTGCCTCTGTAGACTCCACCTCTGTGGGCAGGGCATAGCTGAACAAAAGGCAGCAGAAACTCCTGCAGACTGGGAGACACCTCCCATTAGGGGCCTACTGACACCTCATACAGCCGGTTGCCCCTCTGAGACGAAGCTTCCAGAGGAAGGATCAGGCAACAACATTTACTATTCTGCAATATTTGCTGTTCTGCAGCCTCTGCTGGTGATACCCAGGCAAACAAGGTCTGGAGTGAACCTCCAGCAAACTCCAACAGACCTGCAGCTGAGGGTCCTGACTGTTAGAAGGAAAACTAACAAACAGAAAGGACATCCACACCAAAACCCCATCTGTATGTCACTATCATCAAAGACCAAAGGTAGATAAAACCACAAAGATGGGGAGAAACCAGAGCAGAAAAGCTGAAAATTCTAGACATCAGAGTGCCTCTTCTCCTCCAAAGGAATGCAGCTCCTCACCAGCAATGGAGCAAAACTGGACAGAGAATGACTTTGACGAGTTGAGAGAAGCAGGCTTCAGATGATCGGTAATAACAAACTTCTCTGAGCTAAAGGAGGATGTTCAAACCCATCACAAAGAAGTTAAAAACATTGAAGAAAGATTAGATGAATGGCTAACTAGAATAAACAGCATAGAGAAGACCTTAAATGACCTGATGGAGCTGAAAACCATGGCACAAGAACTACATGTCACATATACAAGCTTCAGTAGCCAATTTGATCAAGTGGAAGAAAGGGTATCAGTGATTGAAGATCAAATGAATGAAATTAAGTGAGAAGAGAAGTTTAGAGAAAAAAGAGTAAACAGAAACAAACAAAGCCTCCAAGAAATATGGGATTATGTGAAAAGACCAAATCTACATCTGATTGGTGTACCTGAACGTGACGGGGAGAATAGAACCAAGTTGGAAAACACTCTTCAGGATATTATCCAGTAGAACTTCCCCAACCTAGCAAGGCAGGCAGACATTAAAATTCAGGAAATACAGAGAATGCCACAAAGATACTCATTGAGAAGAGCAACTCCAAGACACATAATTGTCAGATTCACCAAAGTTGAAATGAAGGAAAAAATGTTAAGGGCAGCCAGAGAGAAAGGTCGGGTTACCCACAAAGGGAAGCCCATCAGATTAACAGTGGATCTCTTGGCAGAAAATCTACAAGCCAGAAGAGAGTGGGGGCCAATATTCAACATTCTTAAAGAAAAGAATTTTCAACCCAGAATTTCATATCCAGCCAAACTAAGTTTCATAAGTGAAGGAGAAATAAAATCCTTTACAGACAAGCAAATGCTGAGAGATTTTGTCACCACCAGTCCTGCTATACAAGAGCTCCTGAAGGAAGCAGTAAACATGGAAAGGAACAACTGGTACCAGCCACTGCAAAAACATGTCAAATTGTAAAGACCATCAATGCTAGGAAGAAACTGCATCAACTAATGAGCAAAATAACCAGCTAACCTCATAATGACAGGATGAAATTCACACATAACAATATTAACCTAAAGTGTAAATGGGCTAAATCGTCCAGTTAAAAGACACAGACTGGCAAATTGGATAAAGAGTCAAGACCCATCAGTGTGCTGTATTCAGGAGACCCATCTCATGCATAGAGATACACATAGGCTCAAAATGAAGGGATGGAGGAAGATCTACCAAGGAAATGGAAAACACAACAAAACAAAACAAAAAGCAGGGGTTGCAATCCTAGTCTCTGATAAAACAGACTTTAAACCAGCAAAGATCAAAAGAGACAAGGCCATTACATAACTGTAAAGGGATCAATTCAAGAAGAAGAGCTAACTATCCCAAATATATATGCACCCAATACAGGAGCACACAAATTCATAAAGCAAGTCCTTAGAGACCTACAAAGAGACTTAGACTCCCATACAATAATAATGGGAGACTTTAACACCCCACTGTCAACATTAGACAGATCAATGAGACAGAAAGTTAACAAGGATATCCAGGACTTGAACTCAGCTCTGCACCAAGTGGACCTAATAGCCATCTACAGAACTCTCCACCCAAATCAACAGAATATATATTCTTCTCAGCACCACATCACACTTATTCCAAAATTGACCACATAGTTGGAAGTAAAGTACTCCTTAACAAATGTAAAAGAATAGAAATTATAACAAACTGTCTCTCAGACCACAGTGCAATCAAATTAGAACTCAGGATTAAGAAACTCACTCAAAACTGCTCAACTTCATGGAAACTGAACAACCTGCTCCTGAACGACTACTGTGTACCTAACGAAATGAAAGCAGAAATAAAGATGTTCTTTGAAAACAGTGAGAACAAAGACACAACATACCAGAATCTCTGGGACACATTTAAAGCAGTGTGTAGAGGGAAATTTATAGCACTAAATGCCCGCAAGAGAAAGCAGGAAAGATCTAAAATTGACACCCTAACATCACAATTAAAACAACTACAGAAGCAAGAGCAAACACATTCAAAATCTAGCAGAAGGCAAGAAATTACTAAGATCAGAGCAGAATTGAAGGAGGTAGAGACACAAAAAAACACTCCAAAAAAATCAATGAATCCAGGAGTTGGTTTTTTGAAAAGATCAACAAAATTGATAGACCGTTAGCAAGATTAACAAAGAAGAAAAGAGAGAAGAATCAAATAGATGCAATAACAAATGATAAAGGAGATATTACTACCGATCCACAGAAATCCAAACTACCATCAGAGAATACTGTAAAAACCTCTATGCATATAAACTAGAAAATCTAGAAGAAATGGATAAATTCCTGAACACATATACCCTCCCAAGACTAAGCCAGGAAGAAGTTGAATCACTGAATAGACCAATAACAGGTTCTGAAATTGAAGCAACAATTAATAGTCTACCAACCAAAAAAAGTCTAGGACCAGACGGATTCATAGTCAAATTCTACCAGAGGCACAAAGAGGAGCTGGTACCATTCCTTCTGAAACTATTCCAATCAATAGAAAAAGAGGGAGTCCTCCCTAATGCATTTTATGAGGCCAGCATCATCCTGATACCAAAGCCTGGCAGGGATACAACAAAAAAGAAAGAATTAGACTAATATCCCTGATGAACATCGATGCAAAAATCCTCAATAAAATACTGGCAAACCGAATCCAGCAGCACATCAAAAAGCTTATCCACCAAGATCAAATTGGCTTCATCCCTGGGATGCAAGGCTGGTTCAACATATGCAAATCAATAAATGTAATACATCATATAAACAGAACCAAAGATAAAAACCACATGATTCTCTCAATAGATGCAGAAAATGCCTTTGACAATATTCAACAGCACTTCATGCTAAAAACTCTCAATAAACTAGGTATTGATGGGACATATCTCAAAATAATAAGAGCTATTTATGACAAACCCACAGCCAATATGATAATGGCAAAAACTGGAAGCATTCCCTTTGAAAACTGGCACAAGACAGGGGTGTCCTCTCTCACCACTCCTATTCAACATAGTGTTGGAAGTCCTGACTAGGGCAATCAGGCAGGAGAAAGAAATAAAGGGTAATTAGTTAGGAAAGAAGGAAGTCAAATTGTCCCTGTTTGCAGATGACATGATTGTATGTTTAGAAAACCCCATCATCTCAGACCAAAATGTCCTTAAACTGATAAGCATCTTCAGTCAAGTCTCAGGATACAAAATCAATGTGCAAAAATCAAAAGCATTCCTATACACCAAAAACAGACAGAGAGCCAAATCATGAGTGAACTCTCATTCACAATTGCTTTAAAGAGAATAAAATACCTAGAATCCAACTTACAAGGGATGTGAAAGACCTCTTCAAGGAGAACTACAAACCACTGCTCAATGAAATAAAAATAAAATAAAAGAATAAAATAAAATAAGAATTTAAAAAAGAATAAAATAAAATAAAATGTAAGAAAAAATAAAATAAAATAAATGAAATAAAAGAGGACACAAACAAACAAAAGAACATTCCATGCTCGTGGATAGGAAGAATCAATATCATGAAAATGGCCATACAGCCCAAGGTAATTTATAGATTCAATGACATCCCCATTAAGCTACCAATGACTTTCCTCACAGAATTGGAAAAAACTACTTTAAAGTTCATATGGAACCAAAAATAAGAGCCCACAATGCCAAGACAATCCTAAGCCAAAAGAACAAACCTGGAGGCATAACACTACCTGACTTCAAACTATACTACAAGGCTACAGTAACCAAAACAGCATGGTACTGGTACCAAAACAGAGATATACACCAATGGAACAGAACAGAGCCCTCAGAAATAATACCACATATCTACAGCCATCTGATATTTGACAAACCTGACAAAAACAAGAAATGGGGAAAGGATTCCCTATTTAATAAATGGTGCTGGGAAAACTGGCTAGCCATATGTAGAAACTTAAAACTGGATCCCTTCCTTACACCTTATACAAAAATTAATTCAAGATGGATTAAAGACTTAAATGTTAGGCCTAAAACCATAAAAAACCTAGAAGAAAACCTAGGCAATACCATTCAGGACATAGGCATGGGCAAGGACTTCATGACTAAAACACCAAAAGCAATGTCAACAAAAGCCAAAACTGACAAACTAAAGAGCTTCTGCACAGCAAAAGAAACTACCATCAGAGTGAACAGGCAACTTACAGAATGGGAGAAAATTTTTACAATCTACTAATCTCACAAAGGGCTAATATGTGGAATCTACAAAGAACTTAAACAAATTTACAAGAAAATATCAAACAACCCCATCAAAAAGTGGGCAAAGGACAAGAACAGACACTTTTCAAAAGAAGACATTTATGCAGCCAACAGACACATGAAAAAATGCTCATCATCACTGGCCATCAGAGAAATGCAAATCTAAACCACAATGAGATACTATCTCACACCAGTTAGAACGGCGATCATTAAAAAGTCAGGAAACAACAGATGCTGGAGAGGATGTGGAGAAATAGGAACACTTTTACACTATTGGTGGGACTGTAAACTAGTTCAACCATTATGGAAGACAGTGTGGCGATTCCTCAAAGATCTAGACCTAAAAATACCATTTGTCTCAGTCATATACCATTTACTGGGTATATATCCAAAGGATTATAAATCATGTTGCTATAAAGACAAATGCACACGTATGTTTATTGTGGCAGTATTCACAATAGCAAAGACTTGGAACCAACCCAAATGTCCATCAATGATAGACTGGATTAAGTAAATGTGGCACATATACACCATGGACTACTATGCAGCCATAAAAAAGGATGAGTTCATGTCCTTTGTAGGGACATGGATGAAGCTGGAAACTATCATTCTGAGCAAACTATCGCAAAGACAGAAAACCAAACACCATGTGTTCACACTCACAGGTGGGAAGTTAACAATGAGAATAGTAGGACACAGGGTGATGAACATCCCACACTGGGCCTGTTGTGGGGTGGGGGGAGGGGGGAGGGATAGCATTAGGAGATATACCTGATGTAAATGATGAGTTAATGGGTGCAGCACACCAACATGGCACATGTGTACATATGTAACAAACATGCATGTTGTGCATATGTACCCTAGAACTTAAAGTATAATTTAAAAAAAGGAAGAATGACTGAAAAGTATGAACTAAATGCCAATTTAATAAATTCAAAGAAGAACAACAGAATAAACCTGAAATAAGAAGAAAGAAAAAAATAAAGATAAAAGTAGAAATTTATAAAATGGAAAACAAAATGACAAGAGAGACCCAATGAAGTCCAAGAGATAAAAAGTAATAAAATTGACACATCCATGGAATGATTAACCAAAAAATAAGCAATATTAATTAATTAAATTAACAATTTAATCAATTAGTTCAATTAATAATTCAAATAATTATTCAATTAATAAAATAAGCAATATTAGATACAAGTAAACAATATTAGATACTTTAAAAATGAAAGGGTTTGGATGTTATTCCAACCAACTTTAACTGAATAAATTGAAAACTAAGATTAATTAGCAAATTCTTAAAAAATATAGCTTACCAAACTGACTCTAGAAGAAACTGAAGGAGTCTCAGTTTCAGGATGTAGGAGATCACAAAAGGCCACCTACTCACCCACTGCAACAATGAGAACAAAATCCGAAAAACTGCAAAACTCATATTTTTAAGTAATCACAAAGTCATCAATAGACCAGATGACAAGGACAGGATGAACTAAAATTCCAGAGAGGAAAGATTCCTGTCTAGGTAAGCTTTGGGGGCATTTGTTGATTTGGGGTTGGGTTTAAGGATTAGACTTGGCCTACTGGGAGGAGGAGAAACCAGCGGGGATTTTGGTAGTCACAGCGGCGGGTGTAATGAAGTGCAATTAGAAGTGTTCCAAAATCTTTACTATAATGGATATGCAAAGTAAAATTACAACAAGATAATATTACATGCCTACCAGAATGGCTAAAATGAAAGACTGGTAACGCCAAATGTTGGTGAAGATGTGGAGTCAATGGAGCTCTCATACATTGCCTGTTGGAATGTACATTGTTTCAGCCACTTTAAGAAGCTATCAGTTTTTGTGAAGTTAAATATATACCTACCCTTTGGATCTGCAATTCTCATGAAAATGATTAAAGTACTGATATAGGCAACAACATGAAAGAATCTCACATCATACTGTGTGAAATAAGCCAGTTACAACAGAAAACATATTGTAGAATTCTACTTATATAGTTTAAGAATAGGCAAAAGTAATCTGTCATAGAAGTCAGAATGATGTTGGGGGTAGATATTTTCTGGGAAGGAACACAAGGAAAACTTCTGGGGTGATGGAAATATTTTATATCTTGATATGGGTAGTGGTTGCACAGGTAAGTACATATAAAAATGTCATAGAGGCTTACCCTTAAGTTTGTTCATTGTATATAAGTTATGCCGTATTTAAAAAGTCAATAATGCCTCCAAAATACATTAGAAAATAAATAAATGGATGAATAAAATAAAAGAGACATTTGCATAAAAAAGATGATGGTGTGTTATGAACCAAGGATAATTGTGAATTCAATGGTATGTGAGGTCCTAAAGTTTTGCTAGGTGTTTATTATTGCAGCCTCAGATTATGAACTTTTGACTTCTGCATCCGACTCAGTGTTGATTCATACTGGTTTTAGAGTTATCTAAAAGCTGGCTACACCCTCGTCTAGTGACCGTTCTAATCTAAGTCACTTTCTTGTATCCATTTGCTGAGTCACATCTACTCCACCCTATGAAAGTATGCTCCCTTTTGTTACACCCACACTATTTAACATAAAGCAGGGGTCCCTGATTATTCTGCTGCTAGTGTGCCCTGGCTCCTGAGGCCTCATACCCATGACTCTCATCCCCCATCTCGCCCCATCCCACCAGTACCCTTTTCCTGGGGTCTCCCTGACTTCCTTCATCAACTTGAACCTTTCACAGTTTTACAGACACAGTCACAGTCCTTACTCTCTGGGTGATATGTCATAAACTAGATGATGAGAACGAGTGGTGAATTAGATGGATTATTTGATTTATGCAAGAACTGCATACCATTATATGTAAAAACATAAAGTCAGGTTCTCATATAAGAATGTGGGAGATGGAGAACTGGGCCTGAACATTTGGTTGGGAAAGTAAGCAAATAATAAAGAAGTGACCTTTGACTGTTTTCTCTACTAGAGAGATTATGAATATTTCAAATGTCATTGAACAGGTTACACTTTCACGCTTCTTCCCCTAAAGCTTTTGTCAGATTATTGATAGCTGTACCTTTCAATAAATTATTTTTCAAAAATTGTTGATGATGTCACTCTTGGAGAAAATAATATGCCACCATTCATAGGTATTTATGCCACTGTTCATAGATATTTTACATATTTATGATTTCTTTATATCCTCTCTTGTTCCAAAATGTTTTTTAGGTGAAATATTTAGAAAGTAATCCAGGATCACACATATATTAAAACTGTTAGGTAAAGAAATCATGGGGAAGGCTAAATAATGGTAGGGGGAAAAAGGTGAAATCATGGAGTAAAATTAGTGCCTAAAATTACTGGTTTTGATACTGTATACTTTAAAAACTGACCTGAAAATTTGGTTCTGAGAATCTTAGCAGGAAACACTATTTGTTACCGATTGAACCCACATACATTTTTTTAAAAATCTAGGTGGTGTTAAACTGTAGGGTTTTTTAACTTTTCTAAAGGGAGCTGAAGGTCAGGCCTTCATTCAGAAATGTGATCCCCCAACCCTCTTGCATTATCTTAGTGTTTCCTTCGGGGAGAAATTAGACATAAGCCTAGTATTTTTGCCAGGCACATAAAGCTGCCATAATTCCAAAGACTTCCCATAGTAGTCTATCTGTCTGTCTGTCTTCCTATACATGTCATCCAACAACAGCATTTGAGAAACTCTCAGAGAGCTTTGTTTTCTGGAAGCTACTTATTTCTTAGAGTAGATGGTGGAAGGTATATTTGATTAAAGTAAAGTACTTTTAAGTTTTCATTACCTGTTCTTTACCTATTTTTCCTTTTTCTTTTTCTTTTTCTTTTTTTTTTCTTTGAGACACGGTCTCATTCTGTTGCCTATGCTGGAGTGCAGTGGTGCAATTATAGCTCACTGTAACCTTAAATTCTCGGGCTCAAGCAATCCTTCTGCCTCAGCCTCCAAAGCAGCTAGGACTACAGATGCGTGCCACCACATCCAGCTATTTTTTTTTTGGTAGGAATCTTGCTAGGTAGGGTCTTGCTATGTTGCCCAAGCTAATTTTGAATTCCTGGCCTCAAACAATTCTAATGTCCTTGCCTTCCAAAGTGCTCAAATTACAGGCTACCACACCTGGCCTGTTTGTTCTTTCTGAAGATGCTGTTATGCCTTGGGAGATTTCATCAATAAAAGTGTCTGTAGTTTTCAACTGCATCTTTAATGAAACGTATGACTAATTTTTCAACTAATACAAAGCAGGCTCCTGTCAGAGCAACAAATAGTCTCGAATTTCTAGGCTTAGAATACTATTTTTTGTTTTGAGGTATATTTGAATCTTCTAATTAAAAAGTATATTTCTTTCTATTCAATAAAATGCTGCTATTGATAGTAAGAACAATATTAATAATAGATATTGTACTTACCCAGATAGTCTTGCAAATTTCTTTTACATGTATGTGGGGAAAACCATCTCTTTTGGTGCTGAAAATATCTGATGTGTTTGTTTTCTTCCTCCTGCGATGCTAGAGAAAAGTATTTTCCTCATTCTGGTTTTAACGGAAGTCTATGTGTTACCTGCTTCTATCTCATAGCAAGC
This sequence comes from Macaca nemestrina, assembly GCF_043159975.1. Lineage (NCBI taxonomy): Eukaryota > Metazoa > Chordata > Mammalia > Primates > Cercopithecidae > Macaca > Macaca nemestrina. The sequence goes on from NC_092128.1 coordinate 72,689,695, forward strand.
TCTAATTGGCTCAGAAACAACAGGGCATGCTTAACAATTGGGAAGTTGGGGGAAGGAAGAACGTAGGTTTTGTTTCAGTTTCATTTCTCAGATCTGAAATTATAACATGGCCTTTTCTATCTGAAATGCTTTTTTATAAGCTATGGCTCTATACCACCTTCTGGTCTGCTTGGTTAAAATCTGAAGGAATATCCCACAAACTGTGGGATATTCTGGCTTAATTGATCCCTTGGGAATATGAGTTTACATTGCAGTCCCAGCCTTGTGGAGTGCCGGGTTGGAGATACTCTAGGTGAGTATTTCACTGGCCTTTAAGGGTGGAGTTACTGTCCATTTCTGCTTTCCTAAAGTATAAAGAATGTCTTTCAGGGATGGGACTTCTTTGAGCACCCCAATAAATGCTAAATGCCTCTGGCTTAGTTCTGCAGAGCAGACCAGGGCTGCAGCAGACCTGATGGTCACATTGTAGAGATTTATCTTTTCTAAGGTCAGTGTCAGGGCCAGGTAGAAAACTGCCTGGGTGAGAGCAACAAAAATAGCTGATATTTTAAAAACTAACAGGAAGTACCAATATTCATTGTGTGTTCTCAATTAGCTTTTGGTTTCCACATCCCATAATTGATCCATACTGGTTTTAGATGAAAACATTTAAAAACTTTTATTTTAAAATATTTATTGGGCACTTACCATGTACCAGGCATTGTTCTAAGTGTTTCATATTAACTTAATTACTCTTCACAACAATCTTCTGAGGTAGAGATTATTTTTATCTCAATTTTAAAGGTGAATAAACTGAGGCATAGAGATATTAAATAATATCTAAATAATATCTAAAGTTTGCACAACTAATACATGGCAGAGATTTGAACCCAGGTTTCAGGCAAGTGTGCTTAAATCCTGAGGTTTAGGAAGAAAGAAAGTGGCTGTGAAGGACAGCCTAGATATAATCATTACACTCATAACCCTCAGGAGCCCTCCTCGTAAGGGGACCCTGGGCCTGAGCTCTGAAACCTGGGTTCCACTTTGCATGGGGACCAGTGTGATGGTTAATTTAATGTGTCAACTTGACTGGGCCACAGAGTGCCTAGATATTTGGTCAAACATTATTCTCATGTTTCTGTGAGGATGAGGAGGCAGGACTAGCTTGCAGCTCCCACTGGGACAGACAGGACAGTATGTGGAGACTCACATTGTGAGCTTTTGCTTCAAGAATTACTGCAGCAATATACCAGGAAAGCCAAGAGAATCCACAGACCCTTTGAAGAAATTGTATCACCACCGCGGATTCCCTGAGATGCAAAGAAGAAAAAAAAAAAAAAAGCCATAAGTCTGCTTGCTTTCTCAGTGGGGAGGCTGATAGTCAGGGGCAAGTTCTCAGCCCTGGTCACCGGCTGCCTGGAAATAGACTTGGTGTTGTTGGTAGGGGCACAGTGGTAGTGAGACTGGCCTTTAGAACTGTGGGTTGTATGGAAACGAGGTGAGGCCTGTGACTGCTGGCTTTTCCCCACTTCCCTGGTGTCCTGTGTCACTCAGTGGAGACAACCATAATCCCTCTGAGAACATAACTCCATTGGCCTGGGAACCACACCCCCGCCCTCACGCCCTCACGGCAACTGCAGCATGCCACACCCAATAAGAGTCTGAGCTCAAACACACCTGTCTCTGCCCCAACCTGGTGGTCTTTCTTTACCTGCTCTGGTTGCCAAAGACAAAGAACATAATTTCTTGGGAGCTCTATGGCTCTGCCCACTGCCTCAGAAACATGAATATATAACTAGATGACCCTAGGTCAAGTTTGCTTCCTTCCTATAGTACCACAGCTAATGCACTCTTGAAAATGCCACCTTCTGGCTGGAGGCCAACCAACACATAACCAGTGCACTTAACAAAAATACAACCAAGGACCCTTACAGAGTCCACTTCACTCCCCTGCTACCTCCACTGGAGCAGGTGTTGGTATCCACAGCCGAAAGACCTGAAGATGTATTATATCACAGGACTCTTTGCTGACACTTCCCAATACCAGTGTGGAGTCCAGTAGCTCTGCTGGATGACTAGGCCCAGAAGAGAAAAAATCGTCACTGCAGTTTGGCTCTCAGGAAGCCCCATCCCTAGAGGAAGTGGGAGAACACCACATCCCATTTTGCCCCTGTGGGACAAAAGAATCGGAATAGTAGCCCTTGAGTCCCAGATCTTCCCTCTGACACAGTCACCCAAATGAGAAGGAACCAGAAAAACAATTCTGATAATATGACAAAACAAGGTTCTTCAACACCCCCAAAATACCATACCAGCTCACCAACAATAGATCCAGACCAAGACAAAATCTCTGAATTGCCAGGAAAATAATTCAGAAGGTTGATTATTAAGCTAATCAAAAAGGCACTAGAGAAAGGTGAATTCCAACTTAAAGAAACAACAAACATGATACAGGATGTGAAAGGAAAATTCCTCAGTGAAATAGATAGCATACATAAAAAACAATCACAACTTCTGGAAATGAAGGACACAATTAGAGAAATAAAAAATGCACTGGAGGTGGTTGGCAAGATGGCTAAATAGGAACAGCTCCAATCTGCACCTCCCAGTGGGATCAATGCAAAAGGCAGGTGATTTCTGCATTTCCAACTGAGGTACCCAGCTCATCTCATTGGGACTGGTTAGATAGTGGGTGCAGCCCACGGAGGGTGAGGTGAAGCAGGGTGGGGCATCTCCTCACCCAGGAAGTGCAAGAGGTTGGGGAACTCCCTCCTGTAGCCAAGAGAAGTTGTGAGGGACTGTGCCACAAGGAATGGTACGTTCTGGCCCAGATACTACACTTTTCCCATGGTCTTCACAAGCTGCAGACCAGGAGATTCCCTTGGAGGCGTATACCACAAAAGCCCAGGGTTTCAAGCACAAAACTGGGTGGCCATTTGGGCAGACACCGAGCTAGCTGCAGGAGTTTTTTTTTATACCCCAGTGGTGCCTAGAACACCAGCAAGACAGAACCGTTCACTCCCATGAAAAGGAGGCTGAAGCCAGGGAGCCAAGTGGTCTAACTCAGTGGATCCCACCCCCACATGCCAGGTCTGTCCTGCAGACCCTTGCCGAGCAATGGATGAAAGAGGTACTCAGACACAGGTATGCAGTGTAAGAGCAGCTAGGGGTCTGCCTGGCTGTAGTGGCCAAAGTGCAGCAGCCCTGAGAAGCTGGAGCTGCTTGCTTTTATTCAATGCAGGCACAATGCCGAAAACCTGGAGCAAACAACCTGTAGGTGATTAATATTTATTGTTCCCCTTTCAGAAAACGTCATACACATGGATAATAAAAGGTCAGTTCCTGGTCAATATAAGTAAACAAGCCTCTTTAAGATAAATTCCCCTACACTCACTTGTAGCTACTCCTTGCCCTCTGCCTCAGGATTATAGAACAGCTGCCTTCAGCTATTCTCCCCTGGAGCTTTGCAGAGCCTTCTGACCTTTCAGAAGGCCTGCTCCTTTCCCTGTCATTTCTCCCACCACTCTGACGGATCTCCTACACCTGTGGAGTCCAGCAAGCTAAGATCCACTGGCTTAAAATTCTTGCTGCAAGCACAGTAGTCTGAAGTCGATCTGTGATGCTAGCGCGTGGTGGGGAGAGGGGTGTCCACCATTACTGAGGCTTGAGTAAGCTGTTTTCCCCTCACGTTGTAAACAAAGCCGCCAAGAAATTCAAATTGGATGGAGTCCACCGCAGCTCGACAAAGCCACTGTAGCCACACTGCCTCTCTAGATTTCTCCTTTCTGGGCAGGGCATCTCTGAAAGAAAGATAGCAGCCCCAGTCAGGGTCTTATAGATAAAACTCCCATCTCCCTGGGACAGAGCACCTGGGGGAATGAGTGGCTAGGGGCACAGCTTCAGCAGACTTAAGTGTTCCTGCCTGCCGTCTCTGAAGAGAGCAGCGGATCTCTCAGAACAGCACTAGAGCTCTGTTAAGGGACAGATTGCAGACTGCCTCTTCAAGTGGGTCCCTGACTCCTGTGCTTCCTGACTGGGAGACACCTCCCAGCAGTGGCTGACAGATACCTCATACAGGAGAGCTCCAGCTGGCATCTGGCAGGTGCCCCTCTGGGGCAAAGCTTCCAGAGGAAGGAACAGCCAACAGTCTTTGCTGTTCTGTAGCCTCCACTGGTGATATCCAGGCAAACATAGTCTGGAGTGGACCTTCAGCAAACTCCAGCAGACCTACAGCAGAGGGGCCTGACTGTCAGGAGGAAAACTAACAAGCAGATAGGAATAGCATCAACATCAACAAAAAGGACTTCCACACAAAAACCCTATCCAAAAGTCACCAATGTCAAAGATCAAAGGTAGATAAATGCATGAAGATGGGGAGAAACCAGCACAAAAATGCTGAAAATTACAAAAACCAGAGTGCCTCTTCTCTGCCAAAGGATCACAAGTCCTTAATAGCAAGGGAAGAAAATGGGAGGGAGAATGAGTTTGATGAATTGACAGAAGTAGGTTTCAGAAGGTGAATAATAACAAACTCCTCTGAGCTAAAGGAACATGTTCTAATCCAATGCAAGGAAACTAAGAACCTTGAAAAAAGGTTAGAGGAATTGCTAACTAGAATAAGCAGTGTAGAGAAGAACACAAGTGACCTGATGGAGCTGAGAAAGACACCATGAGAGCTTTGTGAAGCACACACAAGTATTAATAGCTGAATCAACCAAGTGGAAGAAAGGATATCAGAGATTGAAGATCAACTTAATGAAATAAAGCATGAAGACAAGATTAGGGAAAAAAGAATGAAAAGGAAGGAACAAAGCCTCCAAGAAATATGGGATTATGTGAAAGCACCAAACCTACATTTTATTGGTGTACCTAAAAGTAACAGGGAGAATGGAACCAAGTTGGAAAACACTCTTCAGGCTATTATCCAAACTTCCCCAAACTAGCAAGACAAGCCAACATTCAAATTCAGGAAATACAGAGAATGCCACAAAGATACTCCTTGAGAAGAGCAACCCCAAGACACATACATCAAATTCACCAGGTTGAAATGAAGGAAAAAATGTTAATGGCAGCCAGAGAGAAAGGTCAGGTTACCCACAAAGGGAAGCCAATCAGATTAAAAGCAGAACTCTCTGCAGAATCCCTACAAGCCAGAAAAGAGTAGGGGCCAATATTCAACATTCTTAAAGAAAAGAATTTTCAACCCAGAATTTCATATCCAGCCAAACTAAGCTTCATAAGCAAAGGAGAAATACAATCCTTTACATACAAGCAAATGCTGAGATATTTTATCAACACCAGTACTGCCTTACAATAGCTCCTGAAGGAAACATTAAATATAGAAAGGAAAAACCGGTACCAGTCACTGCAAAAACATACCAAATTGTAAAGACCATCGACAGCAAGAAGAAACTGTATCAACTAAAAGGCAAAATAACCATCTAGCATCATAATGACAGTATCAAATTCCCACATAATGATATTAGCCTTAAATGTAAATGGACTAAAAGCCCCAATTAGAAGACACAGATGGGCAAATTGGATAAAGAGTCAAGACATATAGGTGTGCTGCATTGAGGAGACCCATCTCACATGCAAAGACACACATGGGCCCAAAATAAAGGATTGGAGGAATATTTACCAAGCAAATAGATAGAAAAAAAAGTGGGGGTTGCAATCCCAGTCTCTGATAAAACAGACTTTAAACTAACAAAGATCAAAAAAGACAAAGAAGGGCATTACATAATGGGAAAGGGATCAATGCAACAAGAAGAGCTAACTATCCTAACTATATATGCACCCAGTGCAGGAGTACCCAGATTCATAAAGCAAGTTCTTAGAGACCTACAAATAGACTAAGACTCCCACACAATAATAACGGGAGACTTTAACACCACTCTCAGTATTAGATAGATAAATGAGACAGAAAATTAATAAGGATATTCAGGGCTTGAACTCAGCTCTGGGCCAAGTAGACCTAATAGACATCTATAGAACTCTCCAACCCAAATCAGCAGCCATTCTTCTCAGCACCACATCACACTTATTCTAAAATTGACCACATAATTGGAAGTAAAACACTCCTCAGCAAATGCAAAAGAACAGAGATCATAACAAACACTCTGTCAGACCAGAGTGTAATTAAATTAGAACTCAAGATTAAGAAACTGACTCAAAACCACACAACTACATGGAAATTAACCAACCTGCTTCTCAATGACTACTGGGTAAACAACAAAATAGAGGCCAAAATAAATAACTTCTCTGAAACCAATGAGAACAAAGACACAACACACCAGAAACTCTGAGACACAGCTAAAGCAGTGTTTAAAAGGAAATTTATAGCACTAAATGTCCACAGGGGAAAGTGGGAAAATCTAAAATTGACACCCAACATCACAATTAAAGAACTAGAGAAGCAAGAGCAACAAATTTAAGAGCTAGCAGAAGACAAGAAATAATTAAGATGAGAGCAGAACTGAAGGAGATAGAGACATAAAAACCCTTTAAAGAATCAATGAATCCAGGAGCTGGTTTTTTGAAAAGTTTAACAAAATAGACCACTAGCCAGACTAAAGAGAATAAAAGAGAGAATAATCAAATAGACACAATAAAAAAGAGATAAAGGGGATACCACCACTATTCCCACAGAAATGCAAACTACCATCAGAGAATACTATAAACACCTCTACGCAAATAAACTAGAAAATCTAGAAGAAATGGATAAATTCCTGGACACATACACCCTCCCAAGACTAAACCAGGAAGAAGTTGAATCCCTGAATAGACCAATAACAATTTCTGAAATTGAGGCAGTGATTAATAGCCTACAAACCAAAAAAAAGCCCAGGACTAGACAGATTCACAGCCAAATTCTATCAGAGGTACAAAGAAGAGCTGGTACCATTCCTTCTGAAACTATTCCAATCAATAGAAAAAGAGGGACTCCTCCCTAACTCATTTTATGAGGTCAGCATCATCCTGATACCAAAACCTGGCAGAGACACAACAAAAAAAGAAAACTTCAGGCCAATATCCCTGATGAACATTGATGGGAAAATCCTCAATAAAATGCAAATCAAATCCAGTAGCACATCAAAAAGCTTATCCACCACGATCGAGTTAGCTTCATCCCTGGGATGCAAGGCTAGTTCAATATATGCAAATAAATAAGTGTAATCCATCACATAAACAGAAGCAATGACAAAAATCACGTGATTATCTCAATAGATACAGAAAAGGCCTTTGATAAAATTCAACACCCCTTCATGCTATAAACTTCCAATAAGCTAGGTATTGATGGAATGTATCTGAAAATAATAAGAGCTATTTGTGACAAACCCACAGCCAATATTATACTGAATAGGCCAAAGCTGGAAGCATTTGCTTTGAAAACTAGCATAAGACAAGGATGCCCTCTCTCACCACTCCTATTCAACGTAGTATTGGAAGTTCTGGTCAGGGCAATCGGGCAAGAGAAAGAAATCAAGGTTATTCAGTTAGGAAAAGAGGAAGTCGAATTGTCTTTGTTTGCAGATGACATGATTGTATATTTAGACAACCCCATCATTTCGGCCCCAAATCTCCTTAAACTGATAAGCAACTTCAGCAAAGTCTCAGTATATAAAATCAATGTGCAAAAATCACAAGCATTCCTATACACCAGTAACAGACAGAGAGCCAAATCATGAGTGAACTCCCATTCACAACTCCTACAAAAAGAATAAAATACCTGGAATACAACTTATAAGGGATGTGAAGGACCTCTTCAAGGAGAACTACAAACCACTGCTCAAGGAAATAAGAGAGGACACAAACAAATGGAAAAAACATTCCATGCTCATGGATAGGATGGATAGGAAGAGTCAGTATTGTGAATATGGCCATACTGCCCAAAGTAATGTATAGATTCAATGATATCCCCATCAAGCTACTGTTGACTTTCTTCACAGAATTACTAAAAACTACATTAAATTTCATATGAAACCAAAAAAGGGCCCATATAGCCAAGAGAATCCTAAGCAAAAAGGACAAACCTGGAGGCATCACACTACCTGACTTCAAACTATACTACAGTATAGGCTATAGTAACCAAAACAGCATGGTACTGGTACCAGAACAGATATATAGATCAACGGAACAGAACAGAGGACTCAGAAATAACACCACACATCTACAACCATCTGATCTTTGACAAACCTGACACAAACAAAAACAAGCAATGAGGAAAGGATTCCCTATGTAATAAATGGTGTTGGGAAAACTTGCCAGCCATATGCAGAAAACTGAAACTGGATCCCTTCCTTACACCTTATACAAAAATTAACTGAAGATGGACTAAAGACTTAAACATAAGACCTAAAATCATAAAAACCCTAGAAGACAACCTAGGGAATACCATTCAGGACATAGGCATGGGCAAAGATTTCATGTCTTAAACAGCAAAAGCAATGGCAACAAAAGCCAAAATTGACAAATGGGATCTAATTAAAGAGTTTCTGCACAGAAAAAGAAACTATCATCAGAGTGAACAGGCAACCTACAGAATGGGAGAAAAGTTTTGCAATCTATCCATCTGACAAAGGGCTAATATCCAGAATCTACAAGGAACTTAAACAAATTTACAAGAAAAAAAAAAAAAAAACCAGCCCAGTCAAAAAGTGGGTGAAATATATGAACAGACATTTCTCAAAAGAAGACATTTATGTGGCCAACGAACATGAATAAAAGCTCATCATCAGTGATCATCAAAGAAATGCAAATCAAAACCACAATGAGATACCATCTCACAGGAGTTAGAATGGCAATCATTAAAAAGACAGGAAACAACAGATGCTGGAGAGGATGTGGATAAATAGGAACACTTTTACACTATTGGTGGAGTGTAAATTAGTTTGACCATTCTGGAAGACAGTGTGGTGATTCCTCAAGGATCTAGAACCAGAAATACAATTTGACCCCGCAACCCTATTACTGGGTATATACCCAAAGGATTATAAATCATTCTACTATAAAGACACATGCACACATACGTTTATTGCAGCACTGTTCACAATTACAAAGACTTGGAATCAACCCAAATGCCCATCAATGATAGACTGGATTAAAAAATGTGGCACATATACACCATGGAATACTATGGAGTCATAAAAAGGATGAGTTCATGTCCTTTGCAGGGACATGGATGAAGCTGGAAACCATCATTCTCAGCAAACTAACACAGGAACAGAAAACCAAATACCGCATATTCTCACTCATAAGTAGGAGCCAAACAATGAGAACTTATGGACACAGGGAAGGGAACACCACACATCAGGGCCTGTTGAGGTGTGGAGTGCTAGGGCAGGTATAGCATAGGAGAAATACCTAATGTAGATGACGGGTTGATGAGTGCAGCAAACCACCATGGCATGTGTATACCTATACAACAAACCTGCACATTCTACACATGTATCCAGATCTTAAAGTATTATAAAGAAAAAAAGAAAAAATTTTAAAGATGTTGCTGATCCTTTGTTTTGTTTTTCAGAGGCAAGAAAACTTTTTCTTTTGAGCTATTGACAGCTTTTTACAAATAAGTATACTCCCATGAACAAAATTTGGAGCCTATTTGTTTCTCTCTAACTTATTTCTCCAGAATTTGGAAACTATTTGTGAGTATTCTTAATTTATGGAAATACAGTTATTTATATAAGTGCAATAAGAATTTGTTTTCATTTGTAACAGGACACAATCGGAGAAACTGGTTATTTTACCAAGGCTTTGACTGGAATGACGTGCTTTCCTTTAAAGAATCAAACTTGCCCTATAGAGCCAGTAAAAGATTTTTGGGAAAACTGGCCTTATACCTTGTCTACACAGTCCCTGTACAGGGTTCCTGAACTGTGGTAAATAAAGAATGTCACTTTATGACAGGCCCAGGGCCCCAAGTTATCTTGGGACTGCAAGGGGAGAAGAATTCACCCAACTCATAGGTATTTGATGGTACAAAACATGGCTGGGTAGCTTGAGGCAGGAGAATCACTTGAATCTAGAAGGCAGAGGTTGCAGTGAGCCGAGACTGCACCATTTGACTCCAGCCTGGGTGACAGAGCGAGACTCTGTCTCAAAAAACACCCAAAAAGCAAAAAACAAAGGCTGATCTGAGATGCCTTCTATGGAATATAATTCCATCAAAGTCAATTTAAAAAGCCTATGTGAAAAATAATTGTTCTTGCTGCACTTTATATAAATAATCTGGCTAAGTACAATAAAGCAAATCAGTTCTACCATGATGTGTCTTTAGTAAAAACGGGAAACTGGAGAGAGAAAAATTATGTTTCAAAAACTATTGTTGGATTCTAGTCTTGCCTAACGTTTTTCAATTTTTATTATTTTCTACAATTTGGACTGCATTCTAATGTTTCTTGGCTAAAAGTCTTCAAAATAATGTTTTCATTTTTTTCCCCTTCTTTTTCTCTCATTTTTCCTCATTTGGAGTCACTGAAAACTAAGCTGTGTTTTTGTAAAGCCCTGTGAACTGATGCTAGATAACTTAAACTTCAGAAGAAAATAACAGCAACCTGTTTACATAAGTAAGTCACTTTCAAACCTGCTTCAGAGTAATGTGGACTATATCGATTTACCAGGATTGTTCGTTTATTTCTTGCTGTTTTTCTCTCTCCCCCTGTTTTCTCTGCATAGGATGTGAGACTTCTCAACTTGCTAAAAATGAGCTTTCCTAATAACTTGGGACCTAACTGTCTAGGAATAAACCATATTAGCCATGAGAGGCCAGATGAAACCTGACACCAGAGACTCATTTTCTTCTAAAATGCTTTCTCCAAAGATTTTAAAAAAGAAAAGGGGGGAAATGTGAAAGGAAAGTAAATCTTGAAAATCTTGGGGCCCCCAAAATCACTAATCTAAAGGGAAAAGTCAAGCTGGGAACTGCTTAGGGCAAACCTGCTTTCCATTCTATTCAAAGTCATCCCTCTGCTCACTGAGGAAAATGCATATCTGATTGCCTTCTTTGGAAAGGTTAATCAGAAACTGAAAAGAATGCAACTGTTTGTCTCTCACCTACCTGTGACCTGGAAGCCCCCTCCCTTCTTGAGTTGTCCCTCCTTTCTGGATGAAACCAATGTACATCTTACATATATTGATTGATGTCTCATGTCTCCCTAAAATATATAAAACCAAGCTGTGCACCTTGGGAAAATGTTATTAGGACCTTCTGAGGCTGTGTAACAGGTGCACATCCTCCACCTTGGCAAAATAAACTTTCTAAATTAACTGAGACCTGTCTCAGATTTTTGAGGTTCATAAACTTCTCTGCAGAGTAATGTAAGACCTTCTCCTCATTGAGGGTAGGGTGACATTCTGCATATTACATTACATTTCTTTTCAGGAAGAATGAATTTTTTTCTGGGGGTGTCAAAGGGTTTGCATCCTACTCTCTGAGTCAAGCATTCACGTTTAGGGATTGTTTCATTCAGGAGAATGAGAAAAGATCACTCTATAGCATGGATGTTGAAATGGGGGCTAAGGAGAAAGAAGCTCTCTAAGATACCTCACCGTGGGGCCAGAATTATTAACTGTAAAGATAGTTATGGTTAGCAGGAATATTTAGTAGTTTTTTCTCCTTTCATTATAACTTTTTTCTCTACATCAAGCCCTTAGTTATGTCTTACTAAATGTTATAGTACAGTAGGGAAGTTTAAAAGAAATAAGGGTCAGGCTTATGTTCACAGGCCGATGAACACCTTGGGGAGTATAGCCACTTGGGAGATCCTGTTACTGTATGGACTGGTGGACTGCAGAAGAAGGAGGCAACTGTTTGGAGCAGGACCAGCAGCAGACACAGCTTTCAGAAAGAGGGACATGTTCTGGACCGTGTGAGCATTGCCCAGATTCATAGAAATATAGGCCAGAAGAACCCTGATGGAGCATAGACTTCTTGATGATAAGAAGAATTGGGTTTGGAGTCCAGAATCTCTAAGTTACATTACAAAGAGATACAAATATGTGGATAAGTAAACATATTTGTTATTTCAATATTCAATTTAATCTATATTAGCCTATGTTTCACTTTATAGGCAATGTACAGCTCTTAAATTCCAAGCTATTGAATGCCGCTTGAGACTCTTCTGGTTGTTGTGCATCTGAGAATGAGTGTCTGGAATGGCATTCCTTGACACTGAAAACTTGAGAACACATATTACCATGAGGAAGCCCTCTAATCAGTCAGGAATGATGGTGGTCTTGGAAGACCTCCTGGTAGACATGACTCTTGAACTCAGTTGTGAATGACAAATCAGAATAGCAGGAGAGAGAATGTTAAATGGAAATAAGGCAATCTCAACAGAGATAACAGCATGTGTATAGCACAGGTTGAGAAGTAAAGCGAGCAAAGAGGGTAATGAATGGAAAAAAGAAGCCAGGAGAGATGGGATCTAAGGAACAGGTGGAGATAAGGCTGTATTCACAGGAGACAAAAATGGTTTAAAGGAAGAGATTCTCCTGTAAATGGGAAGAAGAGAACGGAGAGAGTTCAAGTTTATGATTGCTTTATTTTTTGAACTCTTCTCTCTCCTGAAGCCATGAGCTAGGAGAAGGGCAAGGGGTGCAAGGAGTGTGTGTGTGTGTGTTGGAGAAAGTGTTATATGGAGGATGGGGAGCAACATATTTACCTTCCACATGAGTTTTTATTGATACCAAGATGAGGTAAGTGGAACTCTGGTGTCCATCTGTGGGTTTGAGTCCAATAAGCTTTCTCTTTTACATTCATCTTATTTAAATCTTTGCTGTCACAGTGAAGAAATAATTCAGAAAACGTATAAAGGCAATTGAATTTAACACAGATTTTATTGCCCTATAACCAGTTATGATATGACCAGTGGATACCAATGAAACTTCTTCATTATTTGAGTCTGAAAATGCATATTTAAAACATTAAATGATTGACTGTGTGCCAAGCTCTGTGTGCAGGCATATTTCATATCTTAAAAAGGCTTACAATTCTTTCAGGGAAGCAAAAGCAAAATCTATGATTAGAGGTTAGCCAATAATGTCATGAAAATGCCATGAGAATAGAGAGAGGAAATAAAATCATAAAGATATAAATAAATGTATTTGAACTACAGTTGATGTATTTTCTTAAATTACTTCTATATCATATGCCAGAGGGCCTTCAATGGAAAATCCTAGGTAGAAAGACACTCTTTCTATGTTCCTACCACTTCTGAGTGGACCTGAATAAACAGATATTACTGGTATTTTAATTTTTTCCTCTGTTCCGTATTCTATAGAGATTAGCTTGCCTTCAGCCTGACCAATTAGACGACACAGGAGGTCTTTGACTTCATTTTTTTTCCACACATCCCCACTGTGCCAGAGGGAATTTGTATTTTGTACTTTATCAAAGTACTGCTCTATTTCGGCCTTGTGAACAATACTGTTGAGACCCCTCCTTTTGCCCAGATAGAAAAGTGTGCTTGCCTGCTTGGACCTGCACATGCGCTTGTACTGTCCCCTGAAGGATCTATTTAAGGATGAAACATACTTTTCTATTAGTTTGGAATCTTGATCTAGCTCTTGATTTTCTGGCCAGAACAGGAGGCAGGCCAAGAAATAAGGGTCTGGATATTGATGACTTAGTCCTACAAATTGCAAGACCTCTCGGAGTTGCTTTTTTAGCATGGTAAGTGGTTGAATGAATCTGGAACTGGGCTTTAGACAATTGAGAATAATGTTGGCCAAAATGGAATTTTGTTTCTCATTTGTCATGCGCTTATTTGAGTTTTGCTTCAGCAGGAAGGCATATTCATCCACTATAATTTCCATGGTGGTTGCAGCATTTTTGAAGTTTGGATTAAGATATTCCAAGAGTCCAGCAAACCTATCTGCTCTCAGAGCTTCTAGCTTTTTCCTGCAATTCTCCTCCTGGAATAATTGACTCTCTTTACTTCGCAATAGACATGGATCCAAATGACAGAAAAGTTCTGTGTATTTCCTGAAACAACGACTGACTTTCTTGCTTAACGTGATTTCCACGATTTCTTTTTGGGTATACCTCATTTTCAGAAGAACCATATAATCAATAAAAAAGTCAAAGCACCTTTTCAGATCTGATTGTAAAGTTTTTAGGTGGGATGTGAACTTGCTAAGAGCCAAATAATATTCGTTTCTGGGATCAGGAGGAATGGTCCATTTTCCTGATAAAAATTGCACCATAGTTTTTATGGATAATTCATTTTCTTTGTGGAAAAAGGGAGTGAGCTGAAGAATCTGGATAGTGTAAAGACCAACTTCTATTTCACCCAAGAAACAAGCTGTATTATACATGTCATATCGTCTCTGGGACTTCTGTGGTGACCATTCCTCGGTTTCATAGTTTTTACTATCAGTTTGCCTTTGGGATTCTTTGAAAGCTCTTGAGGCTTTTTCGGCAGCTTCTAGGAGATGTGTTAGGTCATTAACAGTAATGCTCCTACAGTTTTTGTTCCCATCCAACCACCATTTGATTTCACTTTTGTAGACTTGACCAAGGGTATCTGAAATATAGGAATTTTTAGGTGCTTTCATTTTGGCCTGACGTGCCCAGTCCAGAGCCGTGTTAAAGTCCTTCTCTTTAATGTAGAAATGTCTTGCTAAGGCTTGACAAATGAATGCATTTTGTGGGAATCGTCTGCTTCCTGCACTCAAGACCTTTTCAATGTCTTTGTTCTGTAAAGCTTCCATTAATGGGGAAAACAAAGTGTCTGTTTCATCTCCATACTCCTTGCGCTGTCTTGTAAGCAGAAGAGTTTGAACATCATGTTGAAATTTGTCTCTTCCTATTCCAGAATCATAGAATAAATTCTCGTCTAATATATTCAATGCAATTTGACATTTATCCAAGTGATAGCTTCTTTCCAGTTCTTTTAGACAGTACAGGGCAATCAGAGGGTGAATGACACGCACACCTGTGTATCTCCCATATTCTGCAACTTCTGTTTTTATTAGAAGCGTAGAATAAGTTCCCATCTTGTCTTCTAAGCTTTCAGGTTCCCAGGGTGTACTAGTGTATATGATTCCCAAAAATATTTCACACTGTGAAACTGAAATTGTAGAATCAGTGACATAAGAGTTGAGTAAAGCCAGGAAGGAAATGAGTTGTGCTTCCTTGCTGTCAACATCCTGTCCTTTTAGGATATTCCTGACTACATTTTCTATATATGTTTCATCAAAATTGCTTTTCATGATCATGAAGGAATAAAAGTTTTCACAGTTCTTGTGCTGCTTTTCAATTTCCTTCAGTTTGGCCCCAAAAGCTCTTTGTTCCTTGGAAGAAAGTTGGTAATTTAGTGCAATACTGTCTGCCAATTTTGCACTTTCATCTGGATTCCGGGATCTCATGCAGTTTAAGATGATTACCAATGTTTTTTCATATCGCAAATCCTTCTCTGCTAAAACGGAATGGATGGCATTTTGTAGAAAGTAGACATTTTCTTGTTCTTCAAAATCATCCACAAGGAGGAGCACAGGAATGTAATCCTGATGGCTCTTTGCCTTATAGGTGACCAGATTGATCACTTGCTCTCCAATTTCTGCAAAACCAGTTGTTTTGTTTTTTAACACAGCACATCTGAAGTTTTTCTTTAAGTCCCAGAGAACATGCATAGCCAGTGTGGTACCCCCACAGCCTGGATGATGATAAAGATTGATGATTTTTGCAAATATTGGTTTAGGAGACTCTGCCCAGCACTGTATTAAATCTTTAAGCTTTTCATAACTGTCCCTTTTAACAAAATCTGAAGAATAGTTTTCAGAAGAAAAATAGAAGTTCCACCAGGATACTTTGCCACCTCGATAAAAGTGTTCTTCTTTTGATTTCTTAAACTCCAGGAATTTAGATTCGTCTTTCTCGATGTCTGTGTCTCTACACTCATTTTCACAGAGGATTTCTAGTGCAGTCAAGACATCCTCTTTCTTTTTCTCTAGGATAACTGAAGAAGATCCACGGGCGGGCAAAAACCTTCTTGATGACTGAGTCACCGATTTTAGTTTAAGGATAGTGCTGTTTACCAGTTCTATATTTAATGTGGAAATACTGTGGTTTGTTAATTCATCTTCCATCTTCATTCTTGTTTGTAGTAGATCTTTCCATCGTTGATAAATATGTGAATTCACAGAGATACACAACATATTTTCCATTCCTTTGAGAGCTTGATAGAAAGCCCAGAACGTTTCAATGAGTGGATCTCCTGGGCTTTCCACTGAAGAGAGTAATAGAAATACTACCAAAAATTTTCCTCTTGTCATTATATTTTCATCTGTGAGAAATAAAATTAGTTTCCTGACTTCTGAAGCTCTTTCTCTCTGCCATAAATGTGGTTCTAGAGGTTTATATGTCTCGCTTTTCAGGTCTGATCTGCCATTGCAGAAAATCCAGCTGGGCTGTTGGTAAAGATTAAGAGCAGAAATCTTCTCCCTCATGTTAGTTGTCTTGTCTTCATACTGATTTGGAAAGTGAAGGTTTGCCACTCGGCTTTCTTTGTAAGCTTTGACCACTCCATTGATCACAGATTCAGGATCAAACTCCAACACAGCAAACCATTTAATTTCCTTTAAAAAATCTAAGTGCTTTATTTGGTTCGGATGGCATTTATTTGTTACAAGAATGTACCAGTCATAGTATGAATTATCCAGTGAGTCTCGGTTTCCTATGAGAAGTTTAACCAGCTTTAGTCCTTCACTCTCCTTCTTCATTGTCTTCATTCCATACTCTTCTTCAGCCTCTTTTCTAGATGCCACCAGTGACTTTAAATTTTGTAAAAATGCTTTGAAATCTACATCCCGTTGCTTGGAATTGGCCAGGATATCCCTAGAGCTAGCCCCTTCTCTTACAAACAGTGAAGAATTTTGGTTTTGTTTCCATATTTTATCTTTAAAAATTTGCATCTGAATGTAGAAATACTTATCTTTACATATAGAGTATTTTGGAATAATATCGACTTCAATGACAAATCTGTCAGATGGCATATTGTTCTGCAGAAGGACTTCCACAAACCTTGGCTCCCGAATACACTTCTTGGCTTGATTGATCTCACTTTCTTCAAAATACTTTTTGATCATTAGATTGAAGTGGTCAATGAAGGCATCCTTACTGTTGATTTTCACACCAACAATTTCTCCATGGGGTTTGTCCTTGACTCCAAAATGGATGGTGCCATTGGTGCGTGAATTCATACAAGCTGATGCAAATCGGAAGACTTCATTGCTGAATTTCATCTTAATGTCCGCTTCTGTGGCTGTTTCTGTGTTTGTGAGAGCTTTGAACTCATGTATTGGATCAATGAGATTGAGTGCTCCTGTTTCAGGTTGTAGTGTATAATGTTCTATGTAGCGATGGCTGTCATGGAACTGATCAAAAGGATATGGCATACAAGTCAATTGTTCAGGTTTTAGCTCACCCTTTTTCTTGTCTTTAGCATTTGCTACTTCTTCTAACACATTTTCTTTCATAAGAATTGATTCTCGTTCTTTGATATCTCTGACCTCTCTGGGATCATAATCAATATTGGATGACGTTGAATTTTCTTCTTCCTTTTTGGTCTGTTTTGGATCTTTTTGGTGTTCTCTTTTGGACGGTTTTGAATGATCTAATTGTCCAGGATCATGATTGTCACTTTCAGGGGACTTACTATTCAATTTGTTATATGAACGTTTTATCAAAAGTGCTGGACCCCGTGGTAGCCCCATTTCTATAAGGTCCTTCTCGGTTAATTCCTGCAGGACTAATCCTGTCACTTCTTCACTGAGCAGAATTTGTCCATATTGCTCATTAATCTTAAGGTCGTCAGTTACCCATTTTTTCACATGCTCTTTGGTCCAGTCTTTAATAATTTCAGGTAGAGATACTTGTTTACTCATATCAAAGCTTCAACTTCTTCCTGAGAAAAAGCAATATAATAATATTTTAGAATTATACTGTATTATTAAGATCATATAGTCAATTATGTATACATTATCATACAGAAGATATGTATGTATATGTATAATATTGCTCAAGGCTGACTCTTAAAACTGCTTGATACTTACTTTAGCTGTTTTACCACCCTAATTCATACCCTTGTTTCTTCGGTGACTCTAATTGTAATTATGAAATAAGCTGTAGCTGCTAACTAGGTGACACGCCTTTTAGCCTTATAATAATTCTCCCTTTTAGCTTAACTTGGTGAAAGTTGGGTTTTTGTAACCTAAAACCAGAATCTTAAGTAACATAGAAATTGGTTCCCATAGCATATAGGAATATTGCAAATATACTTTAAAATAATGAAACTGGATAGGTAGAGGTGGGTTAAGGAACAGAAACCCACAGCTGACTATCTTTGTTACATAGTAACAGAGCAGTTGGTTAAATAATCATCTGTTTTCTTTTGGAACTCAAGCTGTTAGGCCACAAGGTTAGGGTTTGGAGGAACTTGGTAGCAAAATGTCAGGATAATTGATTTGATTGGCTAATTCTTGTGCTCTCAGGAGGTACCAGAAGAGACTAGCTGTAATTTAAGCTGGGCTCCCTGAAACTAAATACGGAACATAGTATGAGTTTTTAATTTTGTTAGAGCCATTTTCTCCCAAAATATTGATATGAGGCTAATGAAGATCCTATAATTATGTACTTTGATGAATGGCAAGAGCTGCCTATTTTGGACTCCTAGAACAGGGGTTCTCAACCTCAGTTAAACATTAGAATCACTTGGCGTTCCACACCTCAGACTGCATTAGTTGGTTGAGGGAATGAGGGTGGTGTTTTCAGGCATTAATACTTTTAAAAATTTGCCTTGGTGCATCTATTGTGCAGATAAGACCAACAGCAGTGGTTCTCAAGGTGTGGTCTCCAGACCAGCAGCATCAGCATCACTTAGAAGCTGGCTAGAAATGTAAATTCTCAGGCCCCTACTTAGACCTACTGAATCAGAATTTAAAAGGTAAATCAATTAATTAGTTTAAGTAAACAGAAAACCCAGAAAGTGAGACTATTTTAAGGATAGACAAAACAACATTAAAAGATCAAATGAAACAAAAATACTAGACTAAACTATAAAAAGAGAAAATACAAGCATTTTAAACCAGGGGTCCCCAAATCTGGTGACCTGGACCAGTATCAGTCTCTAACCTGTTAGAAACTGGGCTGCACAGCAAGAGGTGACTGGCTGGCTGGTGAGCTGGCAAAGCTTCATCTGTATTTACAGCTTCTCCCCATAGCTTGCATTACTGCCTGAGCTCCACATCCCGTCAGATCAGTGATGGCATTAGTTTCTTATAGGAGTGAAAACCCTGTTGTGAACTGTGCATGTGAGGGATCCAGGCTGCACACTCCTTATGAGAATCTAGTGCCTGATGATCAGTCACTCTCTCCCATCACCCCAGATGGGACCATCTAGTTGCAGGAAAACAAGCTCAGGGCTCCCACTGAGTCTACATTATGGTGAGTTGCATAATAATTTCATTATATGTTACAGTGTAATAATAATAGAAATAAAATGCACACAAAATGTAATGCCCTTGAATCAACTCAAAACCATTCCTCACTACCCCGTGGAAAACTTGTCTCCCATGAAGCCAGTTCCTGGTTCCGAAAAGGTTGGGGACTGCTGTTTTAAACGATTTGTAATTTTTAGGTTCCTTAGCTTTAAGGAACCTAAGTTTTTTAAAAAAATTTAATGTACAGCCAGTGACAAAGTCTAGCCAAACTGCAAATTTGAACCATCTGTACTTGGAGCTTCTTGGAAAAGTTCACCAGAAAGTCCCCTTGAAATTATGCATGGAGAATAAGCTAAACTGGGGCTTCAACTTGCAGCCCTGTGATTGGCCACAGAGGAAACTTGCACTACACATTTGTGGTGTGAATACTGTATTTGCACCAGGATGATTTACCCCAACTATAGGCATGCATCCACTGAGCCTAGCAGCTTCCACTTGCCTTGATAAAACTGTTCCTGGTTGTCTTAGTGCCTTGAATTCTCTTTCTTACTCTGGCTTCAGTCTGCGGATCACAACTAGTCCTGGGCCAATTAGCAGAACCATAAGCAACTGGCACAATGAACACTATAAACATATTTTAGGTAATCAATTCAGTTCATCTGCAGTGTAGACAGAAGTCACTTGTGAGTGTTAGGAGGTCCCACAAAAATTAGCCCATATATTGTAACTAGACATAAGTGTTATTTATCTTAAATAGTGTAATCTGTTCATTCATTCAACACATATTTAATGAGCACCTATTATGTACCAGGCATCATGCTCAGGAAAAACAGTGATAATCAAAACAGATGTGAAGCTCTTTCATGATATTTATTGTCCATCGGAGAAGATAAAAAAATGAAATAAATCACACACATACACATACACACACATGCACACACACTCAAAAGTTTATACTGACAGTGTGGTAGTGCTTTTTGTCAGACACAGGAAGGAGTCTAGGCCTGGGATATGTGAGGAGGAAGAGGGTGGGAACACTGGACAGGTGAAGTTAAGGGAACTGCTGGAGTCATGTGAGAGGCAAGTGAGGGAGAAAGCCTGGAGGACAGAGTTAGGAAATAAGAAATATCTACCTGGTGGACCTGCCAAAGGCTCCTTTAGTGGGTCTAAGGGGTATGACATAGTGCTGTTCCAGCAGTGGGCAGTTCCTACTCCTGTACCCAGAGCCAGAGCACTGGGCCTGCCATAGAGTACTCCTGGGCAGATGGAGCCTGGGAACCTGGTAAGCTCGTCCCTGATCTTCCCATCTGCCCTGCAGAGGCCCTAAGTGTCATCTCTGGTAAGACTGACAGAGGGGCCCTGCCTCACTTGTTTACAAGCATTATATAAAACCAATAGTATAAGCAGTTATTAATAAACATCCTTAATGAAAATTTTTTTGAAGTCATTACATATGAGATAACTACCATAGTATTTTAAACTTTAGTCTTAAGATATTTCATACTTTGAAAATTTGCTGAATACTTACTTTTTATGTATTTTATACATTTTTAGACGTTTTAATACATTTTGTATTAAAATGTAGGAAGCTGAAGGGAAGAGGACCCTTCTGTCAGATACCATTTCTGTCATAATTATTGGTGGCTCAATAGACATGTCATTGATTCTTCCAATACAATGGCCTCTCACCCGATTGACTTTTATCTTGACATCAACTCACCTCTATTCCCATGGTCATATCCTTGACCTTACCATTACTATTATGGATTGAATTATATCATGCCAAAATTCGTGCGCTGAAGTCCTAACCTCCAGCACCTTAGAATGTGACTTTATTTGGAGACAGGATTGTTGTAAATGTAATTAACTGACATGAAGTTATTATAGTGGACCCTAATCCAATATGACTGAGGTTTTTGTAAAAAGGGGAAACTTGGGCACAGAGGCTTGCTTACACACAGGGAGAACAGTATATGAAGACGAAGGCAGAGGTCAGTGTGATGTTTCTACAAGCCAAGAATCATCAAAGATTGCCAGCATGCTACTGTGAGAGGCATGGAAGACATTCTCCCTGGTAGCCCTCAGAAGGAACCCACCCTGCCAATACTTTGATCTTGGACTTCTAGTCGCAAGGATTCTGAGATAATACATCTCTGTTGTTGAAGTGACTCTGTGCTACTTTGTTATGGCAGCTCTAGCCAACAAATACAGTTACTGAGAACTACAAGCCCTCCATCCTCTCTGTTTCAAACACTTCCCTGTCCCTACCGTCTCTCGCCCCTCAGGCCCACTGCCTTTAGTGCTCAAACACTAGTACGTATTTCTTTAACACTAACACCTTCGATCTATGGATTCTACTACCATCTCACTTTTCCTCACTCCGTTCATGTTTCACTTTTCCTCTTTTACTGGCTTAATATTTTTTGAGTATTCATCATCATCACTTATTTTTCTCCTCTCTGGTACACTCTCACAGTTAAACTACGATGCTAGTTACATCCACCACTCAGTCGCCAACAGCTTGTCAGAGCATGGCTGGAGATGGCCCTCCACACCCTGACTGGAACATGGCTGGACAATGGCCCTCCACACCCTGACTGGGACATGGCTGGTCAATGGCCCTCCACACCCTGACTGGAACATGGTTGGACAATGGTCCTCCACACCCTGACTGGAACATGGTTGGACAATGGGCCTCCACACTGACTGTAGCATGTTGAACAGTGGCCCTTCACACTCTGACTTGAGCATGCTGGACAGTGGTCCTTCACAACCTGATTGGAGCATGCTGGAAAATGGCCCTCCACACCCTGACTGGAACATGGCTGGTCAATGGCCCTCCACACCCTGACTGGAACATGGTTGGACAATGGGCCTCCACAATGACTGGAGCATGCTGAACAGTGGCCCTTCACACCCTGACTGGAACATGGCTGGACAATGGCCCTCCACACCCTGACTGGGACATGGCTGGTCAATGGCCCTCCACACCCTGACTGGAACATGACTGGACAATGGTCCTCCATACCCTGACTGGAACATGGTTGGACAATGGGCCTCCACACTGACTGTAGCATGTCGAACAGTGGCCCTTCACACTCTGACTTGAGCATGCTGGACAGTGGTCCTTCACACCCTGACTGGAGCATGCTGGAAAATGGCCCTCCACACCCTGACTGGAATATGGCTGTACAATGGCCCTCCATAACATGACTGGTCTCACCTTAATGCTCTCAGCTACCATGCTTTATTTTTTTCTCTGCTTTAGTCAACCTCTCCACTTGCAGTAGTCACTCTCTTATTCTCCTAAATGATCATTTCATCGTTTCTCCTCTCTCATCAAACCTACAACACCTCCTCACCACGGTCACCTTGCTTCCTGTTTAAACTGGCAGAATTGAAGGAATCCAAAGAGAGCTTCTCCAAACTCCTGAAACCACATCTACCCATCAACCTGCTTCTTCACTTTTCTTCTGTTACTACATCATATGTTAGTTTCTGTTCTCTGCCTAGTGAGAGAACGTATGCCTAGTGAGGTCAAGCTCTCCACTTGCAGTAGCCCTTGTATCCCTCTCACCTATTCAGGAAGTTGCTCCAGAAAGTATCCCCTCTCTATTTGGCTTCTTCAGTCTTTCCTCATCTACTAGATCTCCTTCAGCAACCAAGCATGTTTATGTTTTTCATGTTAAGCAAGACTCTTTGGAAACTACTCTTACCCACATTTCTGCTTTTCGTCACAGTAGATCTGTCTACACTTTCCGTTTCCTGTTTCTCTTCTCCCACTCACTTTAGAAGTCACTCCAATCAGGCTTTGCCCTCACTCCTCCACTGAAATTGCACTTGGCATTGCTACAGACAGTTCTTGACAGAGCAACAGCACTTGAAACAAGTGATTGCTCTCTTTTCCTTGGATCACTCTCCTTGCAGGCTTTTGGGACACCACCTTTCCTGATTTTTCCTCCTCCTTTTCTGGGTAGTCCTTCTCAGTTTCCTCTGCTGGTTCTTCCTTAACTCTCTACCTCTAAATGTTGAAGTGCCTCTCAGACCTAGCCTCTTTTCTATCTAGAGTTCTATCTAGAGTTTCTCCTTATGAATCTCATCTATCTTGCATTTAAATGAAATCTATATGCCTGTGACTTCCAAATTAACATGATCAGGCCTGGCTTCTGCCATGATGTCCATATATCTGCCTTCTCTATGTTCACCTAGATATATGACAGTCCTAAAACTAACATAGCCAAAATCGGTCTCCTGATATCTGCCCCTCCCACTCCAAACTTGCTCCTCCCACAGTCTTATAAGTTAATGGAACTTGTCAGTTGTTCAAGGCAAAAACCTTGGCAGCATTTTTGACTGCTTTTTTTTTTTTTTCACTCATTATATTAGCAAATACTTTCAACCACACCTTCACAGTATATCCAGAATTCCACCCTTTCCCACTATCCCTACTGCTACCACTCTGTTCTAGGCCATAATCTCTTTCCTGGATTGTTTTTGTTACCTGGTCTGACTCTGGCTTTGCCCCACCCCCATGCCATTCACTCTATTTTCTTTTTTTTTTTTTTTTTTTTTGACGCGGAGTCTTGCTCTGTGCCCCAGGCTGGAGTGCAGTGGCGCGATCTCGGCTCACTGCAAGCTCCGCTCCCCCGGGTTCACGCCATTCTCCTGCCTCAGCCTCCCGAGTAGCTGGGACTACAGGCGCCCGCCACCTCGCCCGGCTAATTTTCTTGTATTTTTAGTAGAGACGGGGTTTCACCATGTTAGCCAGGATGGTCTCGATCTCCTGACCTCATGATCCACCCGTCTCGGCCTCCCAAAGTGCTGGGATTACAGGCTTGAGCCACCGCGCCCGGCCATTCACTCTATTTTCAACACAACAGCCAACCTGATCCTGTTAAAACATGCAAGTGTGATCATGTCACTGACTCTTAGTCAGTGTCCTCTGCTCAAAAATTTTATCTGACTTCTCATCTCACATGGAGTAAAAGCCAAAGTCCTTAAATAAAGTCTGACATGATATGTCCACCCCTCTGTCTTTTTGACCTCATTACTTCTGCTCACTTCCCTCCAGCTGCCCAGTTGTCTTGCTGTTCCTCAAACATGCCAGCCATGCAGCTGCAGGAGGCCTTTACACTACCTGTTCCCTCTGCTTGGAATGCTGTTCCTCCAGATGCCAACATAGCTCACACCCTCACCTTTTTAGCTCTTTACTCAAATTCAATAAGGCCTTTCTTGCTCATCTTTCTTAAAATTTCAGTCCTTACTCTAGCACTTTCCATTGCTCTTCCCTGCTTCAAGTTTTCACTTTAGATTTATGTACTATACATTTTACTTAATTATATTTCTCATTCTGTGTCAGCAACTGGAATATAACCTCCATGAGAAGAGGCATTTTTGCCTGTCATTCATGCATGAATCACCAGGGCCTGACATAAAATAAGCACTCAATAAATATTTGTTGAATGAGGAAATTAACGTTTTTAGATTAGTGAAACAATTGAATTGCATTTGGGAAATATCTTCATGTTGTCATCGATGAGACGAAAACCAACTCCAGCATCTGGGTTAGCCAGTCATAATTAGTAAGAAAAGAGTTTACTTTTCAAAAAGAAAAGTCAGTAAGCATTTTATTCTTCATCTAACGGGCAAATTAGAGAGACTTGATGTCCTATTGTAAGCTCCAGTTTCCTAACACTTCTCCTCAGGCTTTGATGTCTCACTTATAGTCCCTGAGTGAGCATTTTTCTCAGATAGGGTTTTCCCCGGAGGAGATCTCTTTCTACCCTCGGTCCTCAGTGAGCTGGAATCCCAGGGCTTCAGGGTCACCCTCCACTGTTTTAACTGCTGTTGCTGCTCTGGGCAACAAACCCTCCTCTGGAGATGCTCTTACCGTGCACCATAGACTGGCTCTGTTTAGGTGTGAGGCAGTATCTTCTCCTAGCCAGTGTCCTCTCTCAGTAATTCAAGCTACCCATCCTTTCTTTGGGTCACCCCAAATACTGTAAGGAAGAACTTTAGATTTTTCTCTTCTGTGACTACAGCAATTCTGATAGACCCTAGCCCTCTACAAGAAGCAGCATTTTAAGAATTTCCTGCTTAGCAACCATTACATGCCCAGAGACACTGTGTGTGCCGGGTGGTGGCATGGGGGATAGCAGAGGGCTTGTCTTTGTGTCTTTGTGTTACCTGATAGCATGACAGCTTCCCCTCACTTTCTTCTTTATTGATTGACTTCTGTCAGGAACTACCAGGGAGATAGAAACACCCTTCTTAAACAGGGTGACTGGCATCTGTGCTTCTTAAGCCTTGAGTCTTTTTGTCTTTACCTTGTCTTAGAGGTTTCCCAATGGTTCAAAGATAAAAACTCCACACCCTGACTGGAACACGGCTGGACAATGGCCCTTCACACCCTGACTGGAGCATGACTGGATAATGGCCTCCATACCATAACTGGTCTCACCTTAATGCTCTCATCTACCATACTCTATTTCTCTGCTTTACTCTCTCTCTTATTCTCCTAAATGATCATTTCATTGTTTCTCCTCTCTCATCAAACCTACAACGCCTCCTCACCATGGTCACCTTGCTTCCTGTTTAAACCAGCAGAATTGAAGGAATCCAAAGAGAGCTTCTCCAAACTCCTGAAACCACATCTACCCATCAACCTGCTTCTTCACTTTTCTTCTGTTACTACATCATATGTTAGTATGATAACATATAACATAAAAATATTTCTTAGCCAGAATTCCACAATTTCCCACCCCTATGTTGGTAGCTGAGAAGATATATAACAACTTGAAGATATTATGTATTCAATATTACTTTCATGTGAATTTTGCCCTCTGTCAATTATAAGCATCTTATATGGTCTATAATCCATATGTAGTCGGAGCTGTTATTTAATTCAGGTGACGATGATTTGGGCAACAGATTTTCATAATGCTTTGACATAACTCTTTGGCTCTTTCTGTGACTTCAACCTTACACCCTAGACTGCAAGCATAGTTTTAAACATGACGGCTTTCATGTTTAGCAAAAAGCTACATAGTATGTAGAAAGGTGGAAGAGTTGTGATCAGAAAAATGATGTCATGATTAAATTATGTCTCCTCTCAGTGAGCCTGTTTTCCCACTTATAATATATGAAAATCAGACCAGAACTAATGTTGTCTTAGTTGTTGCTTGTTTTTGTTCTGCTTCTTCAAAAGAAATGCACCTGAAACCGCTGTATCTAACATGGGTAAAGGTGTAGCTGCTCTGGTTGGAGCTGGGGAGAAGACCTTCACTTTAAATCTATTCTGTTCTGGGATAATTTTGAAACACAGAGTTCTCTTTATTTGTACACTGGGCCCTCCCTATCAGTGGGTACCACATCGTGGATTCAACCAACCACAGATTGAAAATATTTGGAAAAAAAAATTGCATCTGTACTGAAAATGTACAGACTTGTTTTTGTTGTCACTATTCCCTAAACAATACGGTATAACAACCATATAATATGACATTGTACTAGGTATTATAAATAATCTAGAGATGACTCAAAGTACACAGGAGTATGTATAGATTATACGCAAATATCTTGCTATTTTACATTAGGGATTTGAGCATGTATAGGTTTTGGTATCTGCGCAGGTCCTGGAATGGATCCCCTACAGACAATAAATTTCAGGATCTACTGCCTAAGGACTATTATTTTTCTCTCTTTAGAGACTAAGCAGGAAGGATCAAACTGGCCTGCCCTTGGCAAGCTCTGGTGCTCACCCTCATGTTTAGGAGGCTGGGCCTCACTGGGCTCACTCACCTCACTGGACTCACTCACTCACTCACTCACTCACTCACTCACTCACTCACTCACTTTCCTACCTCCAGGAAAGGCTGCTCAGAATCCCAGCTGCAGCCCAGCAGGCCCACCTCTGCTCTGATGCTCTGTATAACTGAAACTGCAAAGTAAAAGTTAGTTTTATTTTCTTGAAGTGCATGTTCAAATTATGTATTTCTTCCCATAGTCTCTATACAAGCTATTGTGCATAAAAGTCTTACATAAAATGAAGGCTAAACCTTGGAAGGTTTTATTCTTTAATTAAATGTAATTTATAGGACAGAGTATGGCATAGCTGCACATGGCTACAATTTTCGACACGGTTTTGTATGCTCGGATTCCTGATCTTCTGGTCTACGTTTTACTCGGGTTTTTTAGCCTCACCCCCAGAGCTTTCCGCCTGTAGAAATATGCTGCACCCTCGCCATGCTTGCTGGAAAGTTTCTTTTTTAAAAATTCTGCAATCAGCACAAGTTACATCTATTGATTCTTATATAAAAGTAGTGATATTTCTCATTCCTTTTATAAGAAATAGCTTATGCTCACTTGCAAATATGTTCATTTTCAAAGTTCTGTTTTACTTTTTAGAATTAGTTTTTAAAGACAGCTTTTAAGGAGAGTTGATTAAACAAACCTTTAATGAGTAGAAACTTAACAGGGCTTTTCTGAAAACTTCTCTCTTTATATTAGAAACATGAAATTAGTCTTCATGAGGCTGTTTGATCCGGATTCCTTAGATTAGTTCCCCTTTCTTGATGATTTGCCAAAGTCACGTTCTGGAAAGCAGCTATGAGGAAGCAGAGCTGTAGGCAGAACAGACTTGGTCCCTGTTCAGTTTGCCGGAGGATATACTTGTTGAGAACGTATTGCATAAAACAATGATATCACAACCAATTAGAATGCAATAGACTGGACTGCTGCTTAGGAAATGTTTGTGAAACAGATTCCCCCCCCGCCCAACTTTCTACTATGAAAATGTTCAAACACACAGAAAATTTGAAAGAATAGTGAAAAGAATACCCTTCTAGGTAGCATCTCTTTGTATACTTAAATACTTCTAAGAAAACAAATAAACCTCAAAAAGTATGTGGCAGGCACACTTTATCTCTCTTCCAGCATTCCACATTCAATGTAGAGCAAACCCTATGGGGTGTATCTTCAAAATATACCCAGAATTTGACTACCTATCACCACTACCACCTGGTCCAAACTCTCCTCTTCTCTCTCTTGGATTATAGGAATAGCTTCCTTGCCATGTTCCCTCTTGCTGTTATTGATCCCTTCAGGGACTTCTCAAAAAAGCAGCCAGAGTGACCTTGTTAAAATGTAAATAACATATCAATGTTGTGTCCAACCCTGTCTGTGGCTTTCCATCTGACAAGGCCTCACACAGCCTGGTACCCTGTTAACCCTTTGATATTAGGTCTTTTATTTTTCCCTCTAAATCTGGCCCAGTCACCTGACCTCATCGTTGCTTCCTGAAGGAAGCACCTGCCCCTGTTTCCAGCCACTACAATTGTTTTCCCTTCCTGGAATGTCCTTGGATACCAGCAGGGTTCACTCTCTCACTTTGTTGCCATCTTTTGTCAAATGTCACCTTGTCAGCAAGGCACAGTTTGGCCAGCCTACTGAAAACTTTATCCCATCTCCCAACATTTCCTATCCCTTTTCTGGCTTCATTTTTTATCTACTTAAGACTTACAAGCAGCAAATATTTTATATATTTTAACCTATTTACTTTGTTTCTTTTCTGTCCCACCCATTATTCTATGCACTCCGTAAGGACAAATTTCTTTATATTTTGTTCATTATCTGGCATTGCCTAGCACATAATAGCTTCTTAACAAAAATCTGTTAAATGAGTAACACATTTTCTTAAAGTAATTAAAAGTAATGAATATTTGAAAGGCCTTGAGCTACCAATGTCTGTGGGTCGAAGGACTTCCTCATTTTCCTAGGGAAATTATTTCCCTTGGCTGGAACTCCAGATAGAAATCTGGGGAAATCACTTTACTGTGCTACCCATTAGGCCAGAACTAACTCCAGCTTCTATCATCTGGTCACAAAGAATGAAAAGGAAGTTTTTTTCAAAAGGAAAGCAAAATGAATGAATATATCTTCTCCTGCAGTTTTTGTAGATACCCTAGTTACAGAATACACCTTACCAACTTTCTGCTGTGTCACTTGCAGTTACCGAATGAGGCCATTTCTCACAACGCGTTTTACCTGGAGGAGGTCCCTTTTGACTCCAGGTCCCCAGTGTCTTAAGACCTCTGCTGTTTTCACCCGCTGCCTTTGCTGGGAAGCTGCTCTTCTGGCAAGGGGCTTACGTTTTCCACAGGCACAATCCGCTCGGGTGAGATGCAATACCTTCTTTTAGCCAGTGTCCTCTTTCAGAAATTTAACCAGTCTCTCTCTCTCTCTGGAAATCCTAAAGATGGAAAAAACAGACTCCAGAATTTTTCTTTTGTTTTAGCCAGGACAATTTTAAGAGCATCTGGATATATGCTGTTGGAACTAAGGAACAATCAAAATTACCATGATTAGTGTGGACAAATTTTGTGGTTGCCTTGATGTAAGTCTTGGCTTTCTAGGGGCCCTCAGTGTCTGTTTTGAAACAATTGTGAGCACAAATCTTATCTTTTGCAATGTTGGTTATTGACAAAGGAGTTGCAGGTTGCCATCCTCAACACTCCAGTTTTCTCTCTTTGATGTTCAGCAAGAAGTACCAAGTCAGCAAATTCTCAGGAACAAGCACAGCTGCCCACCCCATCTTTGAGAGACCCTCATGCCCTGGGGAGGTGTTCTGCTCTGTAGGATTCTTAGAACTGATGTAGGGAAAAACACTTCAGAATCTGGCTGTAGCCCAGGGAGCTACCCACACCCTCCTCGCATAGTCTGGCAGTCAGAAGCCACACAAGCAAGTTAGTTTCATTTTCCCGAAGAACACTTTGCATTTTTTTTTTCTTAGTTTTCAACCAGATTGCTGTATAAGATATATGTGAATGAAGTACTTTAATAGAATAATATTTAGCCTCTGCAGAGTATTACCTTTGATAAAATGTAAAATTTTTAACGTCTTACATTATGAAGACAGAATTTTGTGTAATTACACAAGATCACAGGTTTTCCTTTAGAATCTTAAGTGCTTAAATTCCTGACCCTGTTTGCTTCGTTTCTCTGTCCTCTTTTCCAAAGCCTGCCTGCCACAATCAGAAACCCTTCCACCATCCTAATTACACTTAATGGTACGTTTCTTTTTAGAAGAGCACTTATAAAGTTATTATCAGTTAAATATACTGACATGTATTTAATCCATTGATTTTTCTAATTACTTTAGTATTTTTATAAGTAATGGTTTATGGACGAACATATAGCTATATAAAAAGTACAGCTGAAGTTTTAAAAAATAGCTGTCTCCTCAAAGGCATAACAAATAAAGGTTTAATGATTCAGTTTACTTACCAGGATTTTCTGAAAAAGTCATTGTTTTATATCAGAAACTTGAAACAGGCCATTTGAACTTTTGCTGTCTCATTCCTCATCTGTTGGCTAGGAGATATGAGTGTAAGGATTCTTTTTTAAAAATCAAGGCATTAAATTGTGAGGTCTTCTGTTCTCCCAGTGCTCTTTCTGAGGGTGTGTCAGAGTGCCAGTACAGAAGCAGGAGGAAGTTGAAGTACAGAGAGTTTCAGTTTCGCTTTAGAATGTTCTTTTTTCTTGGGTTTAGAAGGATCTAAAATATTTTTTAATCAATAACATTACCAAAAATATCAATAAATTTGAACCACTGCTTAGAAACTATTTACCAGGCAGGTTTTTAAGTCATAAGAGTTAAGAAATAAGGAAACAACAAACAAACAAACAAACAAACCTAACTATTCAAAAAACTACCTACAGGACAAAGAGAATGGAAATACCAGGGAGAAAATCAATATGTCAATGCAATCTAAGTTCCTGTTACTGGTTGAATTGTGTCCCCCAAACATTCATATGTTAAAGTCCTAATCCTCAGTACCTCTGAATGTTACTGTATTTGGAGATAAGGTCTTTCAGGAAGTAATTAAATTAAAATGAGGTCATTAGAGTGACTGTAATTGTATCTGACTGTGTCCTTATAAGAAGAGGAGATTGGGACACAGACACATATAGAGGGAAGATCATGTGAAGACACAAAGAAAAGATGGCCGTCTACAAGCCAAGGAGAGAGATATCAGAAGAAACCAACCCTGATGGTGTCAGAGATGTTCTAACCAGAGCAACTCCATTTTGAATGAGGGCTACGAAAATGAGGCTGAGACTTGTTGGGCTGCATTCTCAGAAAGGTAGGCATTCCTAGCCTCTAGATGTTTATTATTAAGGGCACAAATTAATAATATTTACTAAACAGACCCTGACTTGGGAGTGTCCAGATATCTGATATCTGGAGAACAAAGGCATTCCTAATTTTGCTTTAAAGAAAATAATATCGATTCTTGCAAAATATATTAATTAAGAAAATTAATTCTTTATCAGAAACCCTTGTAGCAAAACACATCTCTCCATATATATAAGCATTGTATGGGTGGATGTGTTCCTCCTCTTACTTTTGGGAGCGTCCTACTCTGTAGCCAGACAACTAGCTATTATCTCTGGAGAAGCCTTGGGTAACCCTTGACATGGCAGGTAAGAACATTAATTCCTTCTGGATTGCTTATTCTGTTCTGACCCATTATGATGGGTCTCTGTCACCCCAGAACTGTATGGTCATGGGGATAGATGGACAAGCCCATAGATGCCATTTTGCCTATCCTTTAAGCTGCTCTTCAGGGACCTTGATTTTCTCCTGAATGCCCTACCCCTTGTTGGGGAGGGATTTGTTGACTCAGCTTCGAAGAGTAGTATCTTTAGGAAATCACAAGGCAGACTAAAATTGCTCCTTCTTCTTTCCCGTGAATAACTATCAGGCTTTGTTGCTAAATATCCTGATATAACACTTAAAGTACGCCATCTGTTGAATCCAACTACCTATTTGCCTGAACCCACAGGCATCCTACGTTATTCTTTTACCACTGTACTTTCTTAATAAACTTGCTTTTACTTTGCACTGTGGACTCGCCTTGAATTCTTTCTTGGGCGAGATCCAAGAACCCTCTCTAGGGGTCTGAATTGGGGCCCCGGTCCTGTAACATTTCTGGCAACCATGAGGGACCGATACTGAAGAACCTCCCCACCAACCCAAAGGAAATAGACTACAGCACTGATTGGATGACTTTGGGTAAGTGGTGTCGTACCTGGGTAAAGAATGGGATTGGGTTAGAGGCTTAACTTAAGGGAATTAGAGTCTCTCTGAAGACAGGGTGGGTTAGAGGCCCCTCTTAATAGAAAGCAAAGATGCTTGACTGACCTCGGGTTAGAGGACCAACTTAAAAGGATTAGAGTTCCTTCTAAGATTTAGGGGGTTAGAGGCCTCTCTCAGTAAAGTCCCTCTCTGCTAAAAATGGATTTGGCACCGCAGGCTATGCTCTTTGTATTAATCTGCCTTGTCCTCCTTGCTGCATAAATCAATTTCTTGGTTGCTGTCTGTGTTTCACTGTCTTTTTCAGAAGACTTTATCTAAATGGTCTTAGGGATCTTAACTTACTCTTTTCCTAGGTGCTTCTTGATTTCCATGTGTCTGCTCGCGAAACATTGGGAACAAAAAGCATTGAAGGCTCCATCTTTAAAATTGCTGGTTGAGATTTGGCATTCAACAGCTATGAGCAATAAAATTAGGCAGAGGTGGTTGTGTTTTGTTGCTGCTATGCTGACTAGGTGTGATCGAGAAGCACTAGGATGGAAATCAGGGGACTCTTCTCCTTGCTGTTTTGTTTCATTTTGCACACCAAAAACACTTCTTTCCTTTCTTGCATTCAGGCAAACTGGCTTTGCTTGTTCATTCCACACTGTCACTATTGCCCAGGACCTGCTTGCTCTGGTCATTCTCATCTAAATCCTCTTCATTTCCTTTGCCTTATTCAACATTTTTGTCAAAGTCCATGTTGTGGTTTATCTGAGATTCATGACTCAGCTCACTTACGTTATCTGGATAATGTGAATCATGTTTGATGAGAGGAAAAGAGGAAAAAGAGCTAGACATACTAGATGATCCTTTAATGCAAGCAGCCTTGGTTTAGCAGGCAGTTTTGTGTGGAGCAGAACCTCTTTCTGTCAGCTCTGAAGGTTCAGATGTGTCTGTCCTTTCTCCCTCTAATCCCCCTTGAGAACCCTTCATCCCCTCCTCCTTACCCGTCTAGCCCCACTCTATACCCACCACTCCCTGAGGAACTTAGCCTGGTGAGTACTACCCCTAGTGGAGCCTCCTGTCAACCTCTAAAGGGAAACCTTTGTCCACTTAGAGAGGTGGTAAATAGGGAAGGAGGCACTGTGAGAGTACATGTTCCCTTTTTTATGTCTGATTTGGCTCTGTGTAAAGAGAAATTTGGTGATTTCTCTGAAGACCCAGGAAGATTCATAGATGAGTTTGAGAAATTAATTCTGACCTATAGTTAACTTGGCAGGATCTGCATGTTTTGTTGTCTCTGTGTTGTACAGTGGGAGAGAAACAATGCATTTTGGGGACAGCTAGGGCCCATGCAGATGAGGCATTGGCTCACAACCCAAACCATAATACATATCAGGCAGGCGGTAGAGCAGTTCCAGATCAAGATCCAGAGTGGAACTATCAAAGGGGCAGTGACAACTTGGGGAGAAGAGATCATATGGTCATTTATTTGTTGGAAGGGATGAAGAAATGTATGAAAAAGCCTCTTAACTATGAAAAGGTTAAGGAAGTTTCCAG
The DNA here is from genome assembly GCF_043159975.1 of Macaca nemestrina. NCBI lineage: Eukaryota > Metazoa > Chordata > Mammalia > Primates > Cercopithecidae > Macaca > Macaca nemestrina. Next base: position 72,723,761 of record NC_092128.1, read on the forward strand.
AACAAAGACGAGAATCCAGCTTTGTTTCAAGGACATTTAGTTGAGGCACTTAGGAAATATACTAACACTGATCCTGCCTCAAGGGACAGACAAACCCTTTTGGGAGTGCATTTTATAAGCCAGTTTGCCCCTGATATCCATAGGAAACTAGAAAAAGCAGCTATGGGTCCCCAGACTCCCATATGGGACAGCTTTTATATGTGGTATTTTTAGTTTTTAATAACAGGGACAAAGCAGAGGAAGCAGAAAGAGTAGGAAGGACCTCCCACAAGGTGCAGCTCTTGGCTGCAGCCGTAAGCTTACCTCCCACATGGGGTTGCCCTCCTGGTTCTTGGCCTGAACAAGGGAAGCTGAAAGGTGAGAAGTCAGAGTCACTGTGCCTTGGGCATGAATCAGTGTGCACACTGTAAGAAAGCTGGCCTTTGGAAGAGGGATTGCCCAGCACGCTGAAGGGAGCCATTGGCACCCGAACCAGTGATGGCCAAAATAGCCAGGCAAGCCCAAGAGTGACTGGGTCTGAGACCTCCCAGCACAGCTCCCATCAGACAACTAGCTATTATCTCTGGAGAAGCCTTGGGTAGCCCTTGACATGGCAGGTAAGAACATCAATTCCTTCTGGATTGCTTATTCTGTTCTGACCCATTATGATGGGCCTCTGTCACTCCAGAACTGTATGGTCATGGGGATAGATGGACAAGCCCATAGAAGCCATTTTACCTATCCTTTCAGCTGCTCTTCAAGGACCTTGATTTTCTCCTGAATGCCCCACCCTTTGTTGGGGAGGGATTTGTTAACTCAACGGCGAAGAGTAGTATCTTTTGGAAATCACAAGGCAGACTAAAATTGCTCCTTCTTCTTTACTGTGAATAACTATCAGGCTTTGTTGCTAAATATCCTGATATAACACTTAAAGTACGCCATATGTTGAATCCAACTACCTATTTGCCTGAACCCACAGGCATCCTACATTATTCTTATATACAAGTTACGGAGCAAGTTTATTCCAGCTGTCCAGATTTAAAGGATGAGCCTTTAGATAATCTTGAGGTAGAATGGCTTACAGATGGAAGTAGCTTTGTGCACCACGGAAATGGAAAGCTGAGTATGCCGTTGTCAGTCAACAGGAGGTAATTGAATCTCAGGCCTTTCCAGCTTCTACCTCAGCTCAAAAGGCAGAATTAATAGCTCTTATTAGAGCCCTGCAATTGGGAACGGACTTAAGAATTAACATTTACACTGATTCTGAGTATGCCTTTCTGATACTTCATGCTCATGTTGCTAACTGGAAGGAATAGGGACTCCTAACTGCTAAGGGTTCCCCTATAAAACATCACTTAGAAATTCTGGGTCAGGCACGGTGGCTCATGCCTGTAATCCCAGCACTTTGGGAGGCTTAGGAGGGGTGGATCACCTGAGGTCAGGGGTTCAAGACCAGCCTAGCCAACATGGTGAAATCCTGTCTCTACTAAAAAATACAAAAAAATTAGCCGGGCATGGTGGCAGGCGCCTGTAATCCCAGCTCCTCAGGAGGCCGAGGCAGAAGAATTGCTTAAGCTTGGGGGGTGGAGGTTGCAGCGAGCTGCGAAAAGAGGCTCTTCCCTTACTGTGACTAAGAGAAACTCTTTTGCAGATACGGCTGCTAAGGCCGCAGCATTAAAGGAGCCCCCAGCCATGATAATAATAGAACCAAGATATACTAAAGAGGAACAAGAGTGGACTGAAGGTCCATTGAAGGTCAGAGTCTAATTGAAGATCCTTCTGGCTGGCTTATCAATGACAACAAACTGTTGATACCAGGTGCTAATCACTGGAAAATAAGCATTTGCATGACTCTACTCATTTGGGAGGAGATTCCCTGTTTTAATCAATGTTGCAGCTTTTTGTAGGAAAAGACTTACTGAAAACAGCAAAGCAGGTAACTCAGGCCTGTGAACTACGTGCCCAGAATAACCCAAATAACCAATCTTTACATCCTCCTCTAGTAAGGCCTGTTCAGCATACGGGAATATATCTTGGTAAAGATTGGCAAATAGACTGTACTCAGATACTCACATGTAAAGGGTTTAAATATTTATTAATATTCGTTGACACCTTTACTGGTTGGATTGAGGCTTTTTCTACCTGGTCTGAAAAGGCAATTGAGGTTTCTAAGTTCCTACTAAAGGAAATAATTCCTAGATTTGTGCTGCCTGAGAGCTTACAGAGTGATAATGGCCCATCTTTCACAGCAACAATTACCCAAAACATATCTTCAGCTCTATGAATTCCTTAGTACCCCAACTACAGCTAAACTCCTGGGAATAAACAGCTGGGTCTACTTACCTCCAATTAAACCTGTCTCTTACGACGTCCCACAGACCTACGGAACACAAGAGACTGATCCTGTTTCTTCCTGTGAGTGAATCAGTGACCTCTGACTCCTGTTTGGAAGAAATGAAAGGGATGGGTTACATAAAAATATAGATTGACAATCTACTTTTGGGTATAAGTTGGAATCATGCAGAAAGTAACTTATTTACTCAGTGGGCACAGACTTTAGCCTCTACATAATCAGACAAACTGTTGGGTATGTGGAGAATTGCCACTTTCCTCCACTTCTGGGTTGTTCTGACATATTCAATCTGCCAACTTAAGTCTGTGGGGGACTTTATTGTGTTTCAGACTATTACCTAGACTATGAAAGCTTTAGACACTTATATCTCTGCTACTGATGTACTATCAGTCGACCCTATATCGACTTGGTTCCAACAACTTCCCAGTTCTTGGAAAGCCTTTCTGTTTAGTTTGCTTGGAATGATTTTACTTATGTTGCTTTGCTGTTGTGGAATATATTGCAGTTGTACTTTCTGTATAGGAATGCAAGACAAGCTCACTCAGTGCTTTTTTGAATTGAACACTTACTAATCACCATTTAATCTTCTGTGGCTTAAGCTACTCAGTCTGTGGTACATTTTTATGGGAGCCTTGGCAAATTAATACAGTGCCATTAAATTTCTGCTTGCTTATTCACCACTGATTTCATTTTCTTTGGAAAACTAAAACTTTTTTTTTTTTGGAGGTTATAGGTTTTTTTTTTTTTTTGGGGGGGGAGGTTATTATCACCTTTTGTCAGAACTCGGAGTTATGAACGACCTTCACCATACCAACACTCTCTGACTGAGTTTCTCTCTACCCTGAATGTGAGAGACCCTAATAGTCAGGAATATCATTGCCCCATTCAGGCTGAAGAAGTTACAGAAGATGGATTTTCATCCCTCTGCAATCCTTAGGATTAAGGGTCCTCTTGTAAAGAGAGCCGGGAGATATGTCAGAAATGTTTGAACCAAAGCAACTCCATTTTGAGTGAGGGCTAGGAAAATGAGGCTGGGACTTGCTGGGCTGCATCCTCAGAAAGGTAGGCATTCCTAGCCTTTAGATGTTTACAGTTAAGGAAACAAATTAATAATGTTTACTAAGCAGACCCAGACTTGGGAGTGTCCAGATATCCCAATATCTGGAGAACAAAGTCATTCCTAATTTTGCTTTAAAGATAATAATATCAATCCTTGCAAAATAAACTAATTAAGAAAATTAATTCTTTATCAGAAACTTTTGTAGCAAAACACATCTTCCCATATATACAAGCCTTGTACTCATGGTGGATGAGTTTCTCTTATTTTTGAGAACGTCCTACATTTGTCTATGGAGTAGCTGTCCTTTTACCACTGTACTTTCTTAATAAACTTGCTTTTACTTTGCACTGTAGACTCACCCCGAATTCTTTCTTGCCCAAGATCCAAGAACTCTCTCTTGGGGTCTAGATCCGGATCCATGTCCTGTAACAATGACACTTTGATCTTCGATTTCTAGCATCCAGAATTGTGAGAAAACAAATTTCTATGGCTTAAGCTACTCAATCTGTGGTACTTTGTTATGGCAGTCCTGGCAAACTAATACAGTGCCATCGAATTTCTGCTTGCTGATTCACCATTGATTTCATTTTCTTTTGAAAACTGAAACTTTTTTTTTGGAGGTTATAGATATCAGGATGTATATATTAAAGTGTACAATGTTTTTCTGAATCAATTATACCTCGGTAAAGCTAAAAATCATTATTTCTTGAATTGTGACTATAATACAAGTTTATTTTCAAACTTAAAAAATACAGAATATACAAAGAAGGGAGAAAACCTATGTTATCCAAATACAATATCTATTTCCCATTGTTTACTGCCTTTCTTTTCTTCTATATGTATTTTAGAATATATAAATTTAATATCTGAGAAAATTTACCAGGCCCGAAAGCATATAACTTCAAATAGGCAATGTACAATGCCCAGTAATCTAGGTTTTATTTAGCTTTGTCTCTCTCTCTCTCAATAAGCATATTTTGGAGATTCTCAACTGTGCATCCCCTGTCAGTTTTGACCTCCATCACTCTCATGTGATGACATGTCTTCCTATGTAATGCACAAAATTGAAGCCATCAGATGGGTTTTCTCACATGCTCCAGTCTCAAGATCCTCAAACTCATTTTTTCCCACAATAGAGCAGTGATTCTTAAACCACATTGCACATTGACCCCTGGGGAGCTCTCAAAAAAGCAGGTGCTCAGGAACTCTATTGGACAATCAATTATCTCTAGGGATAGGGGCAAGCATCAATAATCTTTAAAAGCTCCTCGAGTAGTTCTAGTGTACAACCAGGGCAAGAATGTCTGGAATAAAATGAATGACTTTTTCTCTTTCTTTTCCAAACTTCTCTTCCATTTTCACACAATTCAGTCCTAAAAGCCAAGAACCAATTCAGAAAACTTATCCTTAAAATTCTATTCCTCTAGAACTGTTCTCAGTACCAAAATATTTATTACTTCAGGTTCTCCAGAGAAACAGAACCAATAGGATGTATCTATATCTGTATCTCTATCTATATCTAGCTATATTGTATATATCTATATATGAAATCTTATATATATATTTTTTCTCTTATCTCTCTATCTATCTATAAGGAGATTTATTATATTGGCTCATGTGATTATGAAGGCTGAGAAATCCCACAGTCTGCTGTCTGTAAGCTGGAGACCCAGGAAAGCTAGTGGTGTAATTCAGTGCAAGTCTGAAGGCCTGAGAACCAGAGACCCACAGTGAGGAAGGAAAAAAGGTGTGAATTCCTCTTTCTGCTCCTTTTAGTTCTATTCATTATCTCAACAGGCTGGATGATATCCAGCCCTTTTGGGGAGGGCAATCAACTTTACTTAGTCCACCAATTCTGGATGCTAAAATACCATCACAGATACATCTAGAAATAAAGTTTAATGTGGACACTGTATGGCCCACTCAAATTGACACAAAAAATTTAAGAATCACACAGTTACATATAGCAGTGCAGCTAAATATTTTATGACTGTATATCATAGGAGAACAGAAACTGGGAGACAATTAGCCATTTCTTCTACAGATGTCTATTTGCAATTCGAAGACTCCTAAAAAGCATAGGTTCTCTTAAGTGAAATTGGAATCTGTGAAAATTAACTTCTTAATGTCTTAAAGTTTTCTGGCTCAATATACTTTTCTGGCATAGTAAAAGCAAGAAGAGAAGGAGGAAAAAGTGACACTGAAGAAATTGATGCTTATACAATGAAACTTCTTAAAATATGGGAAAATGTAGGAAAGTAAATATGCTGATGACTTCTGGGAAAAGGGAAGTTTAGACAGAATATCTTTAAGTCTGATATTATCATGGACCAAACTCGCACCAAATAATACAGTAACACTAGGAAATTGTATTATTTTATTTTATTTTTTGAGGCAGAGTCTTGTTCTCTTGCCCAGGCTGGAGTGCAATGGCACGATCTGGGCTCACTGCAACCTCTGCTTCCTGGGTTCAAGCAATTCTCTTGTCTCAGCCTTCTGAGTAGCTGGGATTACAGGTGCATGCCACCATGCCCTGCTAATTTTTGTATTTTTAGTAGAGACGGAGTTTTACCATGTTGGCCAGGCTGGTATGGTGCTGACCTCAGGTGATCTGCCCACCTCGGCCTCCCAAAGTGCTGGGATTACAGGTGTGAGCCACAGTGCCTGGCCAGAAATTTTAAAAATATGTCATTAGCTAGCTGAGTAAGCAAAAGTATAGATTATCTAGAGCTTCCAATGCAACCGTCCAATTTATTGTCTTGGGACCATGTTGGAAATATGGGTTGTGTGTGGCAGAAATCAGTGATTATAATATAAACCACAGTCAGAAAGATATTGAATATTCAGATGAAGGACCAGGTATGGAAAAACATTTCTCAATATTCACATTATATGTATCAGAGACATTTCATGCCCCACTTTACCTTCGTTTGGTCTATCTTTTATCATAAACATTGCTGTGACATCCAGTTTTGTGCAAATGTGAACTGACAGTACCTTACTTTAGTGGCCGTGTACATCTCACTTTATGTTCCAGGCTTCTCGGGCACCAGGAATGATAGGTGACAACTGCTGGAACCCTGTGGTATTCATGCATGAGCATTTGGGAAATATGAGGAGCATAAAAAGTCACAGGGGTAACCAACAGTTGACTAATAGAGGACAGAAGCTGGTGGAAAATTTTTCTCCTTTTCACAGCTCAGAAAAATTCTTAGTTGCATTCTGTCCACCTCCTGAGTAGGTCCTGGCAAGATTGAGCCCAGAGCAATAACACATTTCTTGTATTGGTTTTCCAACCTTCCCTGTTTCACTTTCCCCAGGGCCCTACTACTTTTCCTTGGGCTCAAATCCAAGGAAATAAACTATCTGCATACAAGCTCTGTTTCCTGGAGTATAGGGAGGGGATGGGGAGGAAACTGAGGCTAATACAGTTGGCACCAAAATGGGCCCAGAAAGCAGATTCACAGCATGGGATTCTGGAACTGGTCAGGAAGTGATAAGGACTCTATTAGTGATGGTAGGTTTGTTGGTGAAAATTCCTGACATGCAATCAGGATGAGGCACAGAAAGAAAGTGAAACATTGGCTTATGCTGTAGTTTCAGCACTTAGATGGTGTTGAGAAAGCAGTGTAAGAATTCTAAATTGGACTGGATTATAGCAGCCTTGAAAAAGCAAATGACAGGTTTATATTAGCTAACTATAAACTCAAGACTGTCTCTGAAATCAGAAGGCCTACATGGTAGTATTAAAAAAAAAAAATCTGAAGCTCCTGGACAAGACTGTACTGAAAATCAGGCACAGAATCTAACTTTAATGGTAGAAGGGCTACATAGTCAACTTTATATGAGTGTACTACCTCTATAAGTATTTGATGTCAATCAGGGCTCTGACAGGAAAACAGTGGAACCCTAGAACCTGGGTGGAGATATATGAGTAGAAAGGTCTGAATCTGGAATACCTGTACTCCCCTGAATCCTATGGACTGGTAGAATAAGCTTCTTCCCATATCAGAAGGTGGTGGCCTCTCCTTGCAAAGAGAACTGGTACAGATTTCACTTGGAACAAGACAATACTTATTTTTTTGTGAGATTTGCCTCAATCTTCTCTCGTTGCCTTCAGACCAATAAGACTGGGGCCAGCTTTCAGTATAGATTCAGCAGGAAAATAGAGTTTGAGAAAACATACCCCACAAAGTGCAAGACCTGTCTTATATTTACCATCAGAAACCAGGGTAAAAAATGTGATATTGGATAGTGATGTGAAAATGGGCAGAATATATGAATAGGGAAATTTATTGCCAAGTGGAGACTTTTTCATGACTCTGGATTTAATATCCTGGCCCTGATATAATATCTTAAAATAAAATAAATGCTTGAACTGCCTTGGAAGAATGTCACAGAGTTCAGGAAAGAGAGTAATTTAGAATAAATTTATTACATGATCCCAGATAACCCACTATTTCCATATTTTTCCCAGAAATAAGACACTCCTTATTTTAAGGATCAGAGGGCACTCCTTTCTTTAAGGCTATATGGAATGTACTGATGCAGAGGGTCCTGGACTCTTTGACAAGCTCAGTGCTGGCTATCTGCTGAAGGCCAAGCTTGAGAGTAGGAAGTATGGCTGGATGCAGTAGCTCATGCCTGTAATCCCAGCATTTTGGGAGGCTGAGGCAGGAGGATTGCTTTAGGCCAAGAGTTTGAGATAAGCCTGGACAACATAGCAAGACCACATCTCTAAAAATGTTAGAAATAATAAAATAAAAAAGAGAGTAGGAGATACACCCAAGAACTGTGCTCCATACAAATGGATATTTGCATTAGGGAATGCATTCTGGAAATGCAATGTCCCAAGGGAAGCATTTAAATAAAGAAGCAAGATGGAAACAATAATAGTGAGCAGCAAGACCAGAATGGTGACCAGGGGTCTGTGGTTATGTTTAAGAGGTCACAGTTTGTTTCTAGGAATACGATGCACAGGCAGCCAAAACAGTATGACAAGTAGAGCCAAACTGGCATAATCAAAAAGACAAAGAGCTGGAGAGCAGACTTCAGCCAACATATTAGAAAATTATGATACTGCAGTCAGTTTGAGGATCTCAGCCAGTTTATAGATCTAGAGTCCATTGGTTGAAGAGAGCTTTCTCTTGAGGAAGGCCTCTGCAATGTCACAGCAAGTAAATATAATAAATAATTTCCCAATCTTTCCCCACAGGGACATGCACTCATTTGCCTCAGTTTGCAAAAGTACAGGATTACCTATACCTTTTGAGGGCTGTTATATATAGGTCACAAGCTGACTCTGATGCCTAAGATCTAAAATACCACTGCAGTCCTCTGGTTAGAGTAGTAGGGTAGTAGGTAGTAGTAGTAGGAGGAGGAAGATAAATAGAATTCTAACACAAGTCTATCTCACAAGTGGGTCCAATGCATTTGCAAACTCACAATGGTTATTTCTGTAGTCCTCGAGTACATAATTATGAAATTCTTATCAGCTTGCCAACTCTCACATTGATTCCACAATGTATAGAATGAGAGCCATTACACTAGAAAGGGCCAAGTAGAAGTTCCTGAATTGCCCCCATATCCTCCTGTCAAGACAGTAAATCAGATGCAATGCTTCATCCTGAGAATTTCAGAAATGAGAATTACTATCAAAAAGTTAAAGAAGGAAAAAGTCCTTGTAATAAATCTCCATTCAAATCATCTGTATTCCCCCAACAAAACTAGATGAATCAAGCATATTGACAGTGGGCTACCATATACTTAACCAAGTGGTAGTCCCAATCATAGATGCTCTGCTAGATTTGGTGTCTTCACTGCAATAGATCAACACAATCACTTAATTATGTAGCTATTGATGTAGTTAATGGACTTATTTTAATCTCTATGAGTAATGACAATCAAAAACAGTTTGCATCTACATTGGAAGGAGAGCAGTCTACATTCATACAAACACTCCATGGCTACATTAAGTCTGTTAATATAGTCTTCAAGGACCTCGATCATGTTGATATTCCACTGAACATCCTATCTGTCCTCTATGTTGATGACATCATGCTAATTAGACTAGAGGACAGGAAGTGGCAAGTACTTGGAATTCTTTAGTAAAATAAACACATGCGAAAGGGTTAGAAGATATACCAAACAAGTCTGGGAATTTATCACAGCAATGAAGTTTTTAGGGATCTTATGGTCTGTGGAGTCCAGAAAAATAAAGAGGTTTGTAGAAGATTCAAATTGTGATGTAAGCTGCTCTGCTATTCAGACCATGTGGCCCAGCAGATCCCATGATGCTCAAAGTATTTATTGTGGATTAAAATGCTGTTCAGAGTCCCTAGGAAGGCCTAATATGAGAAATACATTGCAGATTCTCCAGGATTCTCTGGAGCAATAGCAGGGTTTTTGTGCAGAAAACAAGTTGGTGTTTGAAAAAGAGCTGTAATAGAGACTGAGTGCCTGACCATGAGATAACAAGTGATATGGTTTGGCTGTGTCCCCATCCAAATCTCAGCTTGGATTGTAGTTCTCATAATCCCCATGTGTTGTGCGAGGGACCCAGTGGAAGGTAATTTTATCATGGGGCCAGTTACCCTCATGCTGTTCTTGTGATAGTGAGTGAGTTCTCATGAGAGCTGATGGTTTTATGAGGGGCTTTTTCCCCTTTTGTTCAGCACTTCACCTTCCTGCCACCATGAGAAGAAGGACATGTTTGCTCTCCCTCCCACCATGATTGTAAGTTTTCTGATTGTGAGTTTCTCAGCCATGCTGAACTTTGAGTCAATTCAACCTCTTTCCTTTATAAATTACCCGGTCTCTGGTATGTCTTTATTAGCAGTGTGAGAACAAACTAACACAAATAATTATGTGACTAGAGTTTTCCAACATGAGTTGGATATTATCAGATCTTAGGAGCCATGATGTCAAGCAAATGCAACAGCCATCTGTCAAATGGTGGAATGACACATTCAGATCGTATCTGAGCAGGTCCAGGGGCCACAAGTAATACAAAAAGATGTGACACAGAACTCCACATCACCTATCTCAGTTGTACTATTGCCTCTCCTTCAAATTATATTTATGGTGTAATAGAAATTCCTCATGACTAACTGAGAGAAGTAGAAATTAAAGGCTTGGTTCACAGATAGGTCAGTTTGATATGTTGGTGCTAACAAAAAATGAACAGTTGCCACGTCACAATCACACTCATCAGATACCCTGACAACAAATGGTGAGGGGCAATCCTTCCAGCAGGCAGAGCTACAAGCAGTGTAGCTGGTCATTGATTTTTATGGAAGGGAAAATAATCTGAAGTATGGATATAAATAAAACCTTGAGCAGAGGAGACATGGAGGGAGTAAATGTAATATTGGAAACAAATAAGTCTGGGGAAGAGGCATATGAATGGACCTCTGGAAGTGACTGCACACTTTGTGTATCCTTTTGCCTTATGTTATGTGCATCAGAGAGCATCTACTGAAGAGAAGACACTAGACGACCACAGAGAGAAACTCATCACACAGATGTTAACAGCTTCTCTCTTTAGCTACTGCAGTGTCTGCACAATGAGCCTTGGAATGGATGGCCATGGTAATAGATTTGGAGGTTATTTATGTGACCAATATCAGCGACTCTCTCTCACAAAATTGGCTTATTGGCCCTGCCACTGTCACTGTTAATTGGCCCACCTGCATAGCATAGACCGGAGCTGAGCCTCCACATGACACCATCCTTCAGGGATAATAGCCAGGCACTTAATGGTAGGTTGATTATATCAGACCTCTTCCACCCTGGACTAATTTATCCTTACTAGAACTGACACTCTCTCTGCATATGTGTTTGTCTTCCCTGCCTTGAATACCTCCAGAGCTCATACCATCTGAGTGATTATAGAATGTGTGATTTACTGATATGGCATTCCACACAAAAATGCATCAGATCCATTTCAAGATAAAGAAAGATTTATTATCCTGGAAGTGAAGCAAGATATCTCACTGATTCCTTTGCTGGCAGGAATGAGAGTACACAGGCACTGTTGAGGGCAAACTCCACTCACTAGCTGCTTCACCCCTTGTGGGAGGGGGAGAGCAGGTGAGCAGGTCCTGGAGCCGGGGAGAGCAGGTGAGCAGGTGCTGGATCCAGCAAGAGCAAACTCCATACTGGCCCCAAAGCAGCATCTAGGGCAGGGTGTCCAAAACCCCCGAAGCCACAGAGGAAATGTTACAGTGCCCTATTAGCTTTGCCATTCACAGATGGCTCAAGTGTTAACAGCTCGGTGGAAAGTCAGTGTGACAGCCTTTTGCATACACATTCGAGTCCTTGTCCAGCATCCAAGAGGAATGAGGTGGCACAAATGACTTGAAGATAGTAAATGCAGGGGATTTTATTGCCAATGAAAGTGGCTTTCAGAGGGAAAGGAAGCTGAAAAGTGAACAGAGCGGGAAGGTAATCTTTCCCTGAAGTCTAACCATCCCCAGTCAGAATCCTCTCTGAAGCTATGCCATCAAGCTGTCCTTCTGAAGTCAAGCTGCTTCTCTCTGACATCCCATCATAGTTTCTGATGTCCAACTGCATCTCTTCCTCCTGCTGACTGAGCCTGGGGTTTTTATGGGCACTGGATGGGGGCAGAGCAGGCCATGGGTAGTTTTAGAAAAGGCAACATTTGAGTGGGAAAACAGGAATGCAAGTTCTCACTTTGGGCCACAGTTCCAGGCTTGAGGGTGGGGCCCTTGCTGGGGACTCACCCTCTTCTGCCCAAAATTTCTCTACCTCCTTTCCCAATGAGAAGGACTGGAAAGTCCTGACTCATCAATATAAATCCTAGTCTTGTGATCTTGGCCAAGTCATTTAACTACTCTTTTACTCAGTTTCTCCATCTACTCAGATGAGGATGACAGGGGTCCTATTAAGATCATATAAGAGAAGGCTATGTGTAAAAAAGTCCTTTAAAAACCACCAGGCATAATGTTAGGGATGCATTTGGTATGTAGAGCTGTGGTTTTTAGGCATATCTTGTGAGAGAAGAGGTATTACATGTCACAGGATTTCACATCAGGTAAGGGAGGGGAATACACCTATCACAGCTCCTATAACCCCGAGACCTGTGGTTTACTCTCAGTGTCTGGGAGCAGATTTTAGCTAGAAGAAGCTTTTTGCTTTCATTTATCAGGTAACTAATATATGTAGTAATCATTCCAAGTTGGTGTGCCCCTTTTGTTTTCTCTGAGTATCTGGATTGTGTCCAGTTTTCCATAAAATAACTTTCTTGGAAATGATTTCTCTTTCTGTTATAGATACAAACTTCCTCAGGAAATCAAAGCATTTTGGAACTTGAAGTTGATTGACTAAGTCAGGAGCCTGTAATCCATGTTCATATTGAAGCTCTGCCTCATTCAGGGTACACTGCTCAGTGGGACCCCTGGGAGATCTGACCCATGTGTTCCAAAGAACAGAGTCTGTGAGCACCAGAGGCTCCTGAAGAGCCACACCCTTTAGTTCTTCAGCTCTTTAAGTATTCATACTTTGCCTCATTCTTCCTGAACTATCCTGAACATGTTGAGCAGAAAAGTGCTTGGTTAGCCATATATTAAACTTTTTTTCTCATGTGGGCATCTGTGCATATTTTATTTATATGGGAGAGAACAGATATACAGAAATAAATGACTAGAAAATAAAATGGTCTGTTTTATTTTTCTTCCTTGCATCATCCCAGCCAAATCACGATCTGTGGAGTAAAGGAAACCCATGGTCATCATTTTTCCCGGGCTGTATGTTGGGGATCAGTGTGGTTATCAGGACCCAGCAATAAAAATGTGTAGTTTACTTTAGCTTCAATATTCAAAGAGGCTTAATTTTCCTGTGCCAGACCTTGAAGGATAGTGCAGACCACTGAGAAATTTGCAATGAGATGGGATCAGGTCAAACCACTTAAAAAGTTACTATGCCCTGGGATCAAGGATGCCTAGGAGCTGGGTGGGAGAAGATAGGAAAAGAGTGAGAGGAAAGAGCCTGAGATACTCAGAAGAGTGAGTGAGGGGCAGTGGGAAGCTCTCTCCCATTCTCTGGGTTAATAGAAATGGAACACAGACTTGGGGGCTGATAGCCAGGCAGGGATTGGCCCTGGCCCCCAATGAATAATGATTTTAACAGTCATGGAAGTGAGTTGGCCAAGAGTTCCACCATGCCAGTACCAAGAGGTGACTTTGTAAACAAGAAATGGTACTGGGTGATGGGCTTATACTACCCACTGAGAGCAAGGAAGGCATTGCTGTTACACTTCAGGACCATGCTCATCAGGGAGCTTGGAAGGATTGCAAAGGCAACATAGAGATTTATCCACACAGAGACAACAGGCCACAAGGTAATTGCCGGGCAGCCACAGCACAGTAGGTAGGGATGGCATCAGTCTTTATGTGAAGTTGGGACTCTTCAGGAAGTCGGGAGAACACAGACATCATTCCACAATCAGGAATCAACCAGGAACTGAACCAACACACCAGAGACTCCATCAGTGATGACTTCAGTATCACCACAATAAACATCTTGGATGCCAGGTAGAGGCAACTGCAAATCTACCAAATTGGGACTGGTAAACTGGCCAAGAAAGAAAGAGAGATTGAAAAAAAAAAAAAGAGTTCACAAACAAAATTCAAAAACACACAAAGCAACTAAGATCAAAAAGGACAGACAAAATTAACTATCAATGCATTCCAAATAAAAATAAATTTACATTTTAATAAGCATGTTTAGGATTGTCAAAGAAATATATGTAGGGATATTAATAAAAATAGAATAAGAAATTATTTTAAAAAGTTGAAATTAAATAAAGAGAAGAAAAAGTTAATTGAAAATCTTGGAAATTATATGCATAAATTGTGTATCTACATTACACATGTATTATATATAATATATGCATAATGTTGTATATGTACTTTATGATATACACATTCCTACCTCATATATGTAGTTTATGCATATGTGTGTATATTCAATAGGTTTGATAAATTCCAGTTATAGTAAAAAAAGTAAAATTTGTGTATTGAAAGATGCTTCTGAGGAATTTACCCAAATGAAGCACACAGAAAAAAAGAAATAAAAATATGTGAAAGGACGATTAAAATATATGGTGAAGAGTTTAAGAGACTTCAACAAACGTCTGGTTGTCGTTTCAGAAAAAGTGAAGAAGGAAAATAATGGCAAAGTAACATACGTTACTTCTGATATTTCCCAGAATTGAAGAGAGACATGAACTTTTAGGCTGGAGATTTTAAAAATTAGAAATAAAATAAAAATAAATAGAAAAATCCATAGCTTGACATTGCATAACGCAACTGAAAAACATTTAGTATAAAAATGAAAAATTTTAAACTCTCAAAGGAAAAATTTCCCAAATAATCTATGCAAGACGGACTACAGAACTTTCATCAGAAACAACTGATGAAAAAAGACAATGAAGTAATACATTCAATATTTTGAGAGAAAATATTCATCAGCCTGGAAACCTAAACTCAGGTAAACCACAATCCCAAGGTCAAAATTAAGACATTTCAGACATACACATTTCTTTAGAATTTACCACCAATTGATTTTCAATGGGAACTGATTACTTGATATACTTTAATAGGAAGAGAAGTAGACTTAGAGGGATGACACATGACTTGAAAAATTGGAGTCACACACAACATTAAGAAAAATAGAGGCACACAAATTAATTAAATGGTTGAATGTGTGTGCTTTGATAAAGGGATGTTAAAGCATTATAGTGTTCAAGGAGGACTATAAAGATATGGATTAATTCCAGATTTTAAAATAAAACCATATATGTATTAAGAATATAGGATGCTAACTAAGGGGAGAAAAATATAATCTAGAGTTTCCATGAGAGTAGGAGATAAAAAAATGTAGAAAACTTTATTAATCTACCAGAAGGGAGGAACAGAAATAAAAAAGAAATAGGGAAGAAAGATGGTAAACAGAAAACAAGAAGTACGAAGGAAAAAGAATTTAAATATATAGTTATTGCAGTGAATGTAAATAAGTTAAATTCACTTATTGAAGTACAGTCTATCATGTTGACTATATGTTGCTTATAAAAGGTATGTTGTTTATAAAAGATCCAACTAAAATGAAAACTACACAGAGATTTGAAAGAAAGTATTGAAAAATACACTAGGCAAATAATAACCAGACAAAGGATATATCAACATTAAAATAAAATAAAATGTAAGATTTAAACTTTGATAAGGATAAAAAACTTCTACCAAGAGAATATAATAATAATGAATTTGTGAGTGTGTAACAACATAGCCTTGAAATATATGAAGTGAAAACTGTATTACATGGTGAAATTGACAAAACAGAATTTAGTTGAATTAAAAACCTAAATATGAAATGAAAAAATTTCAGAAGAAAACATTTAAAACATGAGAATTGAAAAATAATTTTGCCACAAGACACAAAAATACAAACCATAAAGGAAAATACCAATACATTTTTATACATTAAAAACACTTTTTGTATCAGAAGATACCATATAAGGGAGAAAAAGTAAGTCACATAATCAACACAGGATTATAAAATCAACAAAGAATTAATAGTTAGCATAGAAAGAATTCCTACAAATCAATACAAAATGACAGCCTGATAGAAAAATGGTCAAAATATGTAAAAAATCAATCTATAGAGAAGAGAAACTGAATGGCCAATAAATATAACAAAATATCTCAGCCTCACTAGTAATCAGGGGGATACTTGTCAAAATTACAAAAAGGTAATATTTCACATTCATTATGTAGGAAAAAGTAGGTAAAACAGAACTCTCAGATTCTTGTTGGAAATACAAGTTGTTAAAGTAGAGTAATTAGTATTTAAAGAAATTGATATTCCTGTCTCTAATCTAGATTTTCGGTTTCTACGTTTATGCCATAAAAAAACTCACACAAGTTCATAAAAAAGAATATTTATTGTTCTAATGAAGAACAAGAAAAAGTTCAAATCCAACAGTTGAAGGAAAGATAAATATGTATGTGTATATATACATATAATATGTACATATGTGTAACATAGATATTTTGAATTTAAAAACTTGCATTAGAAAATTAATGAGAGGCCATTAGGCTGAGAAGGCTTTAGACCTTAGGTCCTACATAAGCAAACTGAAACCCAACTCATTGTAAATAGTGAAATGAAACTTTTAGCTTAACCCATCAGAAACTTCCAACTATATGAGGGAACTGAAACCCAACTCATTGTAAATAACGAAATGAAACTTTTAGCTTAACTGATCAGATACTGCCAATTAATCCTAGGGACTTCCCACTTTAATGAATCAAATATTTTCTTTATCTTGCTTCCAAGAGCACCTTATAAAAGTTTGCCCTGACACCCTCTTTCTAAAGTGCTAAACTGCTTGCAATTCATGAATTGTTAAATGTTCAAAAAACTCATTAAAATTTTAATATGTCTAAGTTTTGGTTACAATTACATAAACATATGGCATAGAAAGAATTTTAGATGCTAAGTTGTGTTTTTAAAAAAATTCTCCTGGTAGTATGGGAGCAGAAAATAAAATAAATAATAAAATAAAAAAATAAATTTGACTTCTGCTTTCAGCTCTGACACATAGAGGGCTTGGAAATAGTCACTCCCATCTTTACAAGAAAAATCTTGAACTATGAAAATCAATTACTTTTCTTGAACCCTTCAGAAAATTGAGGTCAGAAAATAAACTGTCATCCTGAAATCTGGAGACAACGGCAAATACAGAGAATCATAGCTGAGATCAGCTTACCTGGACCAGAAGCCATATGAACAATAAACTGATAATGACACTTAAATGGTAATTTTGACATGCTGACCCAAAGGAAGAAGCTGAGGAACAAAGTGCAATTTTAAAGAGTTTACTTAAGCCAAGATGAGGACAGCTGCTCAGAAAACTCAGACCTCAGTAAATTTGGTTATGAGCTCCCAATTGGCCTTTGTTACAAGCAGGTTTTTAAAGGCAAAAACAGGGAGAGGAATGGGATTATACAAAGTTACTCATCAGAAATTCTCATTGGTTTACAGAAAAAAATATTGATTAGTGGTTGGCTATACATTGTTCTTTGTATCACAAATTCCAGGACCATGAAGACAATGGGTGAAGGTCACATTGTGCAACTTGTGGTAACTTATTTTGAGATATGTTTCATCAGTTTATTGAGAGTTTTTAGCATGAAGTCTACTGAATTTGTTAAAGGCCTTTTCTGCATCTATTGAGATAATCATGTGGTTTTTGTCATTGTTTCTGTTTCTGTGATGGATTTTATTTATTGATTTGCATATGTTTTTTTTTTATTATTATACTTTAAGTTCTAGGGTACATGTGCATAACGTGCAGGTTTGTTGCATATGTATACTTGTGCCATGTTGGTGTGCTGCACCCATCAACTCGTCAGCACCCATCAACTGGTCATTTACATCAGGTATAACTCCCAATGCAATCCCTCCCTCCTGCCCCCTCCCCGTGATAAACCCCAGTGTGTGATGTTCCCCTTCCCGAGTCCAAGTGATCTCATTGTTCAGTTCCCACCTATGAGTGAGAACATGTGGTGTTTGGTTTTCTGTTCTTGCGATAGTTTGCTGAGAATGATGGTTTCCAGCTGCATCCATGTCTCTACAAAGGACACAAACTCATCCTTTTTTATGGCTGCATAGTATTGCATGGTGTATATGTGCCACATTTTCTTAATCCAGTCTGTCACTGATGGACATTTGGGTTGATTCCAAGTCTTTGCTATTGTGAATAGTGCCGCAATAAACATACATGTGCATGTGTCTTTATGGCAGCATGATTTATAATCCTTTGGGTATATACCCAGTAATGGGATGGCTGGGTCATATGGTATTTCTAGTTCTAGATCCTGGAGGAATCGCCATACTGTTTTCCATAATGGTTGAACTAGTTTACAATCCCACCAACAGTATAAAAGTGTTCCTATTTCTCCACATCCTCTCCAGCACCTGTTGTTTCCTGACTTTTTAATGATTGCCATTCTAACTGGTGTGAGATGGTATCTCATTGTGGTTTTGATTTGCATTTCTCTGATGGCCAGTGATGAGGAGCATTTTTTCATGCGTCTGTTGGCTGTATGAATGTCTTCTTTTGAGAAATGTCTGTTGATATCCTTTGCCCACTTTTGGATGGGGTTGTTTTTTTCTTGTAAATTTGTTTGAGTTCTTTGTAGGTTCTGGATATTAGCCCTTTGTCAGATGAGTAGATTGCAAAAATTTTCTCCCATTCTGTAGGTTGCCTGTTCACTCTGATGGCAGTTTCTTTTGCTGTGCAGAAGCTCTTTAGTTTAATTAGATCCCATTTGTCAATTTTGGCTTTTGTTGCCATTACTTTTGGTGTTTTAGACATGAAGTCCTTGCCCATGCCTATGTCCTGAATGGTATTACCTAGGTTTTCTTCTAGGGTTTTTATGGTATTAGGTCTAACATTTAAGTCTCTAATCCATCTTGAATTAATTTTCGTATAAGGAGTAGGAAAGGATCCGTTTCAGCTTTCTACTTATGGCTAGCCAATTTTCCCAGCACCATTTATTAAATAGGGAATCCTTTCCCCATTTCTTGTTTTTCTCAGGTTTATCAAAGATCAGATAGCTGTAGATGTGTGGTATTATTTCTGAGGACTCTGTTCTGTTCCATTGGTGTATATCTCTGTTTTGGTACCAGTACCATGCTGTTTTGGTTACTGTAGCCTTGTAGTATAGTTTGAAGTCAGGTAGCGTGATGCCTCCAGCTTTGTTCTTTTGACTTAGAATTGTCCTGGAGATGCGGGCTCTTTTTTGGTTCCATATGAACTTTAAAGCAGTTTTTTCCAATTCTGTGAGGAAACTCATTGGTAGCTTGATGGGGATGGCATTGAATCTATAAATTACCTTGGGCAGTATGGCCATTTTCACTATATTGATTCTTCCTATCCATGAGCATGGTATGTTCTTCCATTTGTTTATGTCCTCTTTTATTTCACTGAGCAGTGGTTTGTAGTTCTCCTTGAAGAGGTCCTTTACATTCCTTGTAAGTTGGATTCCTAGGTATTTTATTCTCTTTGAAGCAATTGTGAATGGAAGTTCATTCATGATTTGGCTCTCTGTTTGTCTGTTACTGGTGTATAAGAATGCTTGTGATTTTTGCACATTAATTTTGTATCCTGAGACTTTGCTGAAGTTTCTTATCAGCTTAAGGAGATTTTGGGCTGAGACAATGGGGTTTTCTAAATATACAATCATGTCATCTGCAAACAGGGACAATTTGACTTCTTCTTTTCCTAACTGAATACCCTTGATTTCTTTCTCTTGTCTGATTGCCCTAGCCAGAACTTCCAACACTATGTTGAATAGGAGTGGTGAGAGAGGGCATCCCTGTCTTGTGCCAGTTTTCAGAGGGAATGCTTCCAGTTTTTGCCCATTCAGTATGATATTGGCTGTGGGTTTGTCATAAATAGCTCTTATGATTTTGAGATACATTCCATCAATACCAAATTTATTGAGTTTTTAGCATGAAGGGCTGTTGAATTTTGTCAAAGGCCTTTTCTGCATCTATTGAGATAATCATGTGGTTTTTGTCTTTGGTTCTGTTTATATGCTGGATTACATTTATTGATTTGCGTATGTTGAACCAGCCTTGCATCCCAGGGATGAAGCCAACTTGATCATGGTGGATAAGCTTTTTGATGTGCTGCTGGATCCAGTTTGCCAGTATTTTATTGAGGATTTTTGCATCAATGTTCAGGAGGGATATTGGTCTAAAATTCTCTTTTTTTGTTGTGTCTCTGCCAGGCTTTGGTATCAGGATGATGTTGGCCTCATAAAATGAGTTAGGGAGGATTCCCTCTTTTTCTATTGATTGGAATAGTTTCAGAAGGAATGGTACCAGCTCCTCTTTGTACCTCTGGTAGAATTCAGCTGTGAATCCATCTGGTCCTGGACTTTTCTTGGTTGGTAGGCTATTAATTATTGCCTCAATTTCAGAGCCTGTTATTGGTCTATTCAGGGATTTAGCTTCTTCCTGGTTTAGTCTTGGGAGAGCGTAAGTGTCCAGGAAATTATCCATTTCTTCTAGATTTTCTAGTTTATTTGTGTAGAAGTGTTTATAGCATTCTCTGATGGTAGTTTGTATTTCTGTGGGGTCAGTGGTGATATCCCCTTTATCATTTTTTATTGCGTTTATTTGATTCTTCTCTCTTTTCTTCTTTATTAGTCTTGCTAGTGGTCTATCAATTTTGTTGATCTTTTCAAAAAACCAACTCCTGGATTCATTGTTTTTTTGGAGGGTTTTTTTGTCTCTCTATCTCCTTCAGTTCTGCTCTGATCTTAGTTATTTCTTGCCTTCTGCTAGCTTTTGAATGTGTTTGCTCTTGCTTCTCTAGTTCTTTTAATTGTGATGTTTGAGTGTCAATTTTAGATCTTTCCAGCTTTCTCTTGTGGGCATTTAGTGCTATAAATTTCCCTCTACACACTACTTTAAATGTGTCCCAGAGATTCTGGTATGTTGTATCTTTGTTCTCACTGGTTTCAAAGAACATCTTTATTTCTGCCTTCATTTCGTTGTGTACCCAATAGTCATTCAGGAGCAGGTTATTCAGTTTCCATGTAGTTGAGCAGTTTTGACTGAGTTTCTTAGTCCTGAGTTCTAGTTTGATTGCACTGTGGTCTGAGAGACAGTTTGTTATAATTTCTGTTCTTGTACATTTGCTGAGGAGTGCTTTACTTCCAATTACGTGGTCAATTTTGGAATAAGTATGATGTGGTGCTGAGAAGAATGTATATTCTGTTGATTTGGGGTGGAGAGTTCTGTAGATGTCTATTAGGTCTGCTTGCTGCAGAGATGAGTTCAATTCCTGGATATCCTTGTTAACTTTCTGTCTCGTTGATCTGTCTAATGTTGACAGTGGGGTGTTGAAGTCTCCCATTATTATTGTATGGGAGTCTAAGTCTCTTTGTAAGTCTCTAAGGACTTGCTTTATGAATCTGGGTGCTCCTGTATTGGGTGCATATATATTCAGGATAGTTAGCTCTTCCTGTTGAATTGATCTCTTTACCATTATGTAATGGCCTTCTTTGTCTCTTTTGATCTTTGATGGTTTAAAGTCTGTTTTATCAGAGACTAGGATTGCAACCCCTGCTTTTTTTTGTTCTCCATTTGCTTGGTAGATCTTCCTCCATCCCTTTATTTTGAACCTATGTATGTCTCTGCATGTGAGATGGGTCTCCTGAATACAGCAGACTGATGGGTCTTGACTCTTTATCCAGTTTGCCAGTCTGTGTCTTTTAATTGGACCATTTAGTCCATTTACATTTAAGTTTAATATTGTTATGTGTGAACTTGACCCTGCTATTATGATATTAACTGGTTATTTTGCTCGTTAGTTGATGCAATTTCTTCCTAGCCTCGATGGTCTTTACATTTTGACATATTTTTGCAATGGCTGGTACCGGTTTTTCCTTTCCATGTTTAGTGCTTCCTTTAGGGTCTCTTGTAAGGCAGGCCTGGTGGTGACAAAATCTCTAAGCATTTGCTTATCTGTAAAGGATTTTATTTCTCCTTCACTTATGAAACTTAGTTTGGCTGGATATGAAATTCTGGGTTGAAAATTCTTTTAAGAATGTTGAATATTGGCCCCCACTCTCTTCTGGCTTGTAGAGTTTCTGCCGAGAGATCTGCTGTTAGTCTGATGGGCTTCCCTTTGTGGGTAACCCGACCTTTCTCTCTGGCTGCCCTTAAGATTTTTTCCTTCATTTCAACTTTGGTGAATCTGACAATTATGTGTCTTGGAGTTGCTCTTCTCGAGGAGTATCTTTGTGGCATTCTCTGTATTTCCTGAACTTGAATGTTGGCCTGCCCTACTAGGTTGGGGAAGTTCTCCTGGATGATATCCTGAAGAGTGTTTTCCAACTTGGTTCCATTTTCCCCCTCACTTTCAGGCACCCCAATCAGACGTAGATTTGGTCGTTTTACAAAATCCCATACTTCTTGCAGGCTTTGTTCATTTCTTTTTCTTCTTTTTTCTTTAGATTTCTCTTCTCGCTTCATTTCATTCATTTGATCCTCAGTCTCTGATACTCTTTCTTCCAGTTGATCAAGTTGGTTACTGAAGCTTGTGCATTTGTCACGTAGTTCTCATGTCATGGTTTTCATCTCTGTCTGTTCGTTTATGGCCTTCTCTGCATTAATTATTCTGGTTATCAATTCTTCCACTCTTTTTTCAAGATTTTTAGTTTCTTTGAGCTGGGTACGTAATTCCTCCTTTAGCTCTGAGAAGTTTGATGGACTGAAGCCTTCTTCTCTCATCTCGTCAAAATCATTCTCCATCCAGCTTTGATCCGTTGTTGGCGATGAGCTGCATTCCTGTGTTCTGTGTCGCTTGCACTGGGAGCTGGAGACTGGAGCTGTTCCTATTCGGCCATCTTGCTCTGCCCCCCTGATTTGCATACGTTAAACCAGCATTGAATCCCAGGTATGAAGCCGACTTGATAGAGGTGGGTAAGCTTTTTGATGCGCTGCTGGATTCGGTTTGCCAGTATTTTATTGAGGATTTTGGCATGGATGTTCATCAGGGATATTGGCCTGAAATTTTCTTTTTCTGTTGTGTTTTGACATCAGGATGATGCTGGCCTCATAAAATAAGTCAGGGAGGATTCCCTCTTTTTCTAATGTTTGGAATAGTTTCAGAAAGAATGGTACCAGCTCCTCTTTGTACCTCCGGTAGAATTCGGCAGTGAATTCATCTGGTCCTGGACCTTTTTTTGGTTGGTAGGCTACTAATTACTGCCTCAATTCCAGAAATTGTTATTGGTCTATTCAGGGTTTCGACTTCTTCCTGGTTTAGACTTGGGAGGGTTTATGTGTCCAGGAATTTATCCATTTCTTCTTGATTTTTTAGTTTATTTGCGTAGAGGTGTTTATAGTATTCTCTGATGGTAGCTTGTATTTCTGTGTGATCAGTGGTGATATCCCCTTTATCATTTTTTATTGCATCTGTTTGATTCTTCTCTCTTTTCTTATTTATTAGTCTGGCTAGCGGTCTGTCTATTTTGTTGATCTTTTTTAAAAAGCTAGCTACTGGATTCATTGATTTTTTGAAGGGTTTTTTGTGTCTACATCTCCTTCAGTTTTGCTCTGATCTTAGTTATTTCTTGTCTTCTGCTAGCTTTTTGAATTTGTTTGCTATTGCTTCTCTAGTTCTTTTCATTTTGATGTTAGGGTGTCGATTTTAGATCTTCCTTGCTTTCTTTTGTGGGCATTTAGTGCTATAAATTTCCCTCTATACTCTGCTTTAAATGTGTCCCAGAGATTCTGGTACATTGTGTCTTTGTTCTCATTGGTTTCAGAGAACATCTTTATTTCTGCCTTAATTTTGTCATTTACCCAGTAGTCTTTCAGGAGCAGATTGTTTAGTTTCCATGTAGTTGAGTGGTTTTGAGTGAGTTTCTTAATCCTGAGTTCTAATTTGAATGCACTGTGGTCTGAGAGACCGTTTGCTATGATTTTGCATTTTCTGAGGAGTGCTTTACTTCCAATTATGTGGTCAATTTTAGAATAATTGCAATGAGGTGCTGAGAAGAATGTATATTCTGTTGATTTGGGATGGAGAGTTCTGTAGATGTCTATTAGGTCTGCTTGCTGCAGAGCTGAGTTCAAGTCCTGGATATCCTTGTTAACTTTCTGTCTCGTTGATCTGTCTGATGTTGACAGTGGGGTGTTAAAGTCTCCCATTATTACTGTGTGGGAGTCTAAGTCTCTTTGTAAGTCTCTAAGGACTTACTTTATGAATCTGGGGGCGCTCCTGTATTGGGTACATATATTTTTAGAATAGTAGCTCTTCTTGTTGAATTGATCCCTTTACAGTTGTAATGGCCTTCTTTGTCTCTTTTGACCTTTGTTGGTTTATTTTTATTTTGTGTGTGTGTGTGTGAGCAATAAAGCTGTTTAATCACCTGGGTGCAGGTGGGCTGAGTCTGGAAAGAGAGTTAGCGAAGGGAGATACGTGTGGGGCCATTTTATAGGATTTGGGTAGGTAAAGGAAAATTCCAGTCAAAGGGGGGTTGTTCTCTGGTGGCCTGCCTTCTTATATTAATAAGAAAAATAAAACAAAATAGTGTTGAAGTGTTGGGGCAGCGAAAATTTTGGGGGGGCGGTATGGAGAGAGAATGGGCGATGTTTCTCAGGGCTGCTTCAAGCGGGATTGGGGCGGTGTGGGAACCTAGAGTGGGAGAGATTAAGCTGAAGGGAGGTCTTGTGGTAAGAGGCAATATTGTGGGGTTGTTAGAAGGAGCATTTGTCGCATAGAATAATTGGTGATGGCCCGGATGCGGTTTTGTATGAATTGAAAAACTAAATGCTTCGAAGACACAAGGTCTGAATAAGAGAAGGAGAGAAGACAGGTATTAAAGGACTAAGAATTGGGAGGACCTAGGACATCTAATTAGAGAGTGCTTAAGGAGGCTCAGCATAGCCTTGCTAGCAAAGATTATTTATTTACTTTAAGAGGGAATTTAGAGTGGCGGTTTGGGATAGCACTAGGAGATATCAGCTGTGATGGCTTGGAGAAACAGTGTAAACCAGCAGTGTAAACACGAGCAGGGCATTTATGAGTAGTTGAGAACGGTGAATAGGAGTATGACTAGACAGAAGATAGTAGGGATGACAAGTTTTTTGGGGTGCAGTCCAAGTTGTTCTGGTGTCTGGAATGAGACTGGGACTTAATAAAAAGGAGTGTCCACACAGGAGCTCAAATGGGCTGGAACCTATAGCATTCCGAGTACAGGCCTGAATTCTGAGAAGGTAAAGTGGTAAAAGTATTGTCTAGTCCTTTACAAGTTGGTGACTGAGCTTGGTGAGGTGTGTTTTTAAAAGACCATTAGTCCATCTACCTTTCCTGAAGATTGAGGCCGGTAAAGGATATAAAGGTTTCACTGAATACCGAGAGCCTGAGAAACTGCTTGAGTGATTTGACTAATAAAGGCTGGTACGTTATTAGACTGTATGGAGTTAGGAAGGCCAAACGGAGGAATTATGTCTGACAGAAGGGAAGAAATGACCACGGTAGCCTTCTCAGACCCTGTGGGAAAGGCCTCTACTTATCCAGTGAAAGTGTCTACCTAGACCAAGAGGTATTTTAGTTTTCTGACATGTGAGTAGAGTCAATTTGCCCGTCCTGGGCAGGGGCAAATCCCCAAGCTTGATGTGTAGGAAAGGGAGGGGGCCTGCACAATCCCTGAGGGGTAGTAGAATAGTAGATGGAACACTGAGAAGTGATCTCCTTGAGGATAGATTTCTAGGATGGGAAGGAAATGAGAGGTTCTAAGAGATAGGCCAGCAGTTTGTAACCTACATGGAAGAGGTTATGAAATGGCAACAAAATAGAATGGGCCTGTGAAGCTGGAAGGAGATATTTTCCTTGGTCTAAGAACCATTTGCCTTGTGTGGGAAGAGGTTGATAGGTAGAAGTTTCAGCAGGGAGGTGGGAGTGGCCGATGTGAAGGAGGAAAACTGCGGTGAGGGATAGAAGTTCGAACACTAGCTGCTTTTTTAGCTAACTTATCAGCATAAGCATTGTCCCGAGCAACGGAAGAAAATAGATTTTGGAAGTTATGAGAACTGTAGAGAGTTGGGCATAGTTTGTGATTTTTAGGGCCTCTAACAGTATTAAAGCAGTGGCAGCCGCTGCGTGCAGACATGAGGGTTAGGCTAAAACAGTAAGGTCATTTGGGCAGAAAGGCTACAGGATGCAGTCCTGGCTCTTGTCTAAAAATTCTGTCCGCACTAACCATGCCTAGGAAGGAAAGCAGTTGTTGTTTTGTAGAAGGGATTGGGGTTTGGGAGATTAGCCAGACACAGTCAGCAGGGAGAGTAAGTGTATATTTATGAGAATTATGCCGAGATAGGTAACAGATGAGGAAGAAATTTGGGCTTGACTGAAGTAATGGGGGCTGTCCGTGAGGCCTTGCAGCAGTACAGCCTAGGTAATTTGCTGAGCCTGATGGGTGTCAGGGCCAGTCCAAGTGAAAGTGAAGAGAGGCTGGGATGAAGGGTGTAAAGGAATAGTAAAGAAAGTATGTTTGAGATCCAGAACAGAATAATGGGTTGTGGGGGGAGGTATTGAGAATAGGAGAGTATACGGGTTTGGCACTACGGGGTGGATAGGCAAGACAATTTGGTTGATAAGGTGCGGATCTTGAATTAACCTGTAAGCCTTGTCTGGTTTTAGGACAGGTAAAATGGGGGAATTGTAAGGGGAGTTTACAGGCTTTAAAAGGCCATGCTGTAGCAGGCGAGTGATAACAGGCTTTAATCCTTTCAAAGCATGCTGCGGGATGGGATATTGGCATTGAGTGGGGTAAGGGTGATTAGGTTTTAATGAGATGGTAAGGGGTGCATGATGTGGGTTAAGGTGGGGGGATACTAGGGGAGGATGTGAAGGAGGCTTTGAACTGGTGAAAAAGGCAGCAATGAGGTGTGGCTGTAGCCTAGGAATAGTCAGGGAAGCAGATAATTTAGTTAAAATGTCTTGGCCTAATAAGGGAACTGGGCAGGTGGGGATAAATAAAAAGGAATGCATAAATGAGTGTTGTCTAAGTTGGCACCAGAGTTGGGGAGTTTTCAGAGGTTTAGAAGCCTGGCCGTCCATACCCACAGTTACGGAGGCAAGGGAAACAGGCCCTTAAAAAGAAGGTAATGTGGAGTGGGTAGCCTCCGTATTGATTAAGAAGTTACCCTCCACTGTAAGAGTTACCCAAAGCGTCTGTGATGGTCCAGGAGGCTTCTGAGGTGATGGGGCAGTGTCAATCTTCAGCTGCTAAGCCAAGAAGGTGTGGGAAGAAGTCAGTCAGAGAGCCTTGGGCCAGAGCTCCAGGGCTCTGGGAGTGGCTGCCGGGCGAGTTGGACAGTCCAATTTCCAGCGGGGTCCCGCACAGATGGGACACAGCTTAGGAGGAATCCCAGGCTGCAGGCATTCCTTGGCCCATTGGCCAGATTTTCAGCACTTGTAGCAAGCTCCTGGGGGAGGAGGTTTTGGAGGAACCCCTGGCAGCTGTGGCCCAGGCATTTGGAGTTGCGTGCTGGAGATGTGGCTGGGGTTTGTCTCACAGTGGCGGCAAGGAATTGCAATTCAGAAATAAGTTGCTACTTGGCTGCCTCTACTCTATTACTGTACACCTTGAAGGCGAGGTTCATTAAGTCCTGTTGTGGGATTTGAGGGCCGGAATTTAATTTTTGGAGCTTTATTTAATGTCGGGAGCAGATTGGGTAATAAAATAAAATGCATATTAAGAATAAGACGGCCTTCTGACCTTTCAGGGTCCAGGGCTGAAAAGCGTCTCAGGGTTGCTGCTAAACAGGCCATGAACTGGGCTAAGTTTTTTTATATTTGATGAAAAAGAGCCTAAACGCTAACTGATTTAGGAGGGGTCGAATAAAGAAAAAGGAACATTAACCTTGACTATGCTTTTAGCTCTAGCCACTTTTTTAAGAGGAAATTGTTGGGCAGGTTGGGGAGGGCTAGTCATGGAACAAAACTATAAGCCAGACCAGGTGTGTGGAGGGGAGGTGATAAAAGGATTATAGGGTGGGGGAGCAGAGGCTGAGGAAAAATTGGGACCTAGCTTGGCCTGGTGAGGAGGGCAGAGCTCAGATGGGTCTGTAGAAGAGGATGATTAGAAAGACTCAGTGACGCTTGCAGTTGGGACTGAGGGGACAGGCAGGAAGGAAAGAAGGAAGATTTGGGATGAGTTGCATTGGGAACAGAGACTAGGGAGGGACTGATGTGTAAAAGAATGCCTGGACGTCAGACACCTCAGACCGTTTGCCCATTTTACGACAAGAATTATTTAGATCTTGTAGGATGGAAAAATCGAAAGTGTCATTTTATGGCTATTTGGAACTACTGTCGAGTTTGTATTGGGGTTAAGCGGCATTGTAGAAGAAAATAAGCCATTTAGGTTTTAGGTCAGGTGTGAGTTGAAGAGGTTTTAAGTTCTTGAGAACACAGGCTAAGGGAGAAGAAGGAGGAATGGAGGGTTGAATGTTGCCCATAGTGAAGGAGGCAAGCCCAGAGAAAAGAAAGAAATATGGAGAGAAGGAGTTCGGGGGTTCTTGCCCTCCAGAAAAGCTGGAAAGGGGTCGGGACGTGGAAATAAGGGATTGGGGCACAAAAATAAGAGGTTGGGGCACAAAAATAAGAGGTTGGGGTGCAAAAATAAGAGGTTGGGGTGCAAAAAGGTTGGGGCACAAAAAGAAGAGGTTAGGGCACAAAAATAAGAGGTCAGGGTTCTTGCCCCTCCCCCAGAAAAGCAGAGAAAGGGTAGAAACAGGGAGAGAAGGGGTCAGGGTGCTTGCTCTTCCCCCAGAAAAGCGGGGCTTACCTCTAAGGGTGAAGGACCAAGGCAGGAGTCCCTGCAGCATGGTCAGACACCTCTGAAATGTGGGTGAATAATCAGAGAGGCGTCCCTGCAATGATTAAACACCAAAGGAAGGCTGCCTTCCCCAGTCTGTGACCGGTGCTGGCATTTTGGGTCCACAGATAAAATGTATCTCCTTTGTCTCTACCAGAAAATGAAAGGAATTGAAATTAAGAGAAGGGAGAGATTGAAGGGTGGTGTCAAGATTGAAAGGAGAAAGAGGTTGAGAGATAGTGAGAGAGGTTGGAGAAGAGAGTAAAAAGGGGCCACTTACCCGATTTAATATTGGTAAGATGTTTGCAAGATGTTTCTTGGGCTGGTGGGTCTGAGGACCTGAGGTTGTAGGTGGATCTTTCTCACAAAGCAAAGAGCAGGAGGACAGGGGATTGATCTCCCAAGGGAGGTCCCCCGATCCGAGTCACGGCACCAAAATGTCATGCACGTCCATGTGAAGAGACCACCAAACAGGCTTTGTGTGAGCAATAAAGCTTTTTAATCACCTGGGTTCAGGCGAGCTGAGTCCGAAAAGAGAGTCAGCCCCTTTGTTGGTTTAAAGTCTGTTTTATCAGCGACTAGGATTGCAACCCCTGCTTTTTTTATGTTTTCCATTGGCTTGGTAGATCTTCCTCCATCCCTTTATTTGAGCCTATGTGTGTCTCTGCACATGAGATGGGTCTCCTGAATACAGCACACTGATGGGTCTCGACTCTTTATCCAATCTGCCAGTCTGTGTCTTTTAATTGGGACATTTAGCCTGTTTACATTTAAGGTTAATATTGTTATGTGTGAATTGGATCTTGTTATTATGATGCTATCTGGTTATTTTGGCTGTTAGTTGATGCAGTTTCTTCATAGTGTCGATGGTCTTTACAATTTGGTATGTTTTTGCAGTGGCTGGTACAAGTTGTTCCTTTCCATGTTTAGTGCTTACTTCAGGAGTTCTTGTAAGGTAGGCCTAGTGGTGACAATATCTCTCAGCATTTGCTTGTCTGTAAAGGATTTTATTTCCCCTTCAATTATGAATCTTAGTTTGGCTGGATATGAAATTCTGGTTTGAAAATTCTTTCCTTTAAGAACGTTGAATATTGGCCCCCACTCTCTTCTGACTTGTAGGGTTTCTGCAAACTGATTCACTGTTAGTCTGATGGGCTTCCCTTTGTGGGTAACCTGACCTTTCTCTCTGGCTGTCCTTAACATTTTTTCCTTCATTTCAATCTTGGTGAATCTGATGTTAATGTGTCTTGTGGTTGCTCTTCTCAAGGAGTATCTTTGTGGTGTTTTCTGTACTTCCTGCATTTGAATGTTGGCCTGTCTTGCTAGGTTGGGGAAATTCTCCTGGATAACATCCTGAAGAGTGTTTTCCGACTCGGTTCCATCCTCCTCATCACTTTGGTACACCAATCAAATGCAGATTTGGTGTTTTCACATAGTTCCATATTTCTTGGAGGCTTTGCTCATTTCTTTTCTTTCTTTTTTCTCTAATCTTGTCTTCACACCTTATTTCATTAAGTTGATCTTCAATCTCTGATATCCTTTCTTCTGCTTGATTGATTTGGCTATTGATATTTTTGTATGCTTCACGAAGTTCTCGTCGTGTGTTTTTCAGCTACATCAGGTCGTTTATGTTCTTTCATAAACTGGTTATTCTAGTTAGCAAGTCAACTAACCTTTTTCAAGGTTCTTAGCTTCCTTGGATTGGGTTAGAACATGCTACTTTAGCTTGGAGGAGTTTGTTACTATCCACCTTCTGAAGCCTACTTCTGTTAATTCATCAAACTCATTCTCCTTTCAGTTTTCTTCCCTTGCTGTTGAAGAGTTGTGATCCTTTGGAGGAGAAAAGGTGTTCTGGTTTTTGGGATTTCCAACATTTTTGTGCTGGTTTCTCTCCATCTTCATGGATTTATCTACTATTAGTCTTTGATGTTGGTGACCTTCGGATGGTATCTCTGAGTGGACGTGCTATTCCTTTGTATTTGTTAGTTTTCCTTCTAACAGTCAGGCCCCTCTGCTGCAGGTCTGTTGGAGTTTCCTGGAGGTCCACTCCAGACCCTGTTTGCCTGGGTAGCACCAGTGGAGGCTGCAGAACAGCAAAGACTGCTGCCTGTTCTTTCCTCTGAAAGATTCATCACTGTGGGGCACCTGCCAGATGTCACCCAGAGCTCTCCTGTATGAGGTGCGTCGGCCCCTACTGGGAGATGTCTCCCAGTCAGGATACATGGAGGGTCAGGGACCCACTTGAGGAGGCTGTGTGACCCTTAGCAGAGCTTGAACGCTGTGCTGGGAGATCCGCTGCTCTCTTCAGAGCCATCAGACAGGGACATTTAAGTCTGCTGATGCTGCACCCACAGTTGCCCCTTCCCTGAGATGCACTGTCCCCAGGAGATTGGGGTTTTATTTATAAGTCCCTGACTGGGGCTGTTGCCTTTTTTTCAGAGATGCCCTGCCCAGAGAGGAGGAATCTAGAGAGGCAGTCTGTTCACAGCGGCTTTGCTGAGCTGTGGTGGGCTCTGCCCAGTTTGAACTTCCCAGTGACTTTGTGTACCGTGTGAGGGTAAAACTGCCTACTCAAGCCTCAGCAATGGCATATGCCCCTCCCACCATGAAGCCTGAGGGTACCAGGTTGACCTTGGACTGTTGTGCTGGCAGCAAGAATTTCAAGCCAGTGGATTTTAGCTTTCTGGGCTCTGTGGGGGTGGGACCTGCCAAGCCGGACAACTTGGCTCCCTGGCTTCAGCCCTCTTTCTAGGGGAGAGAATGGTTCTGTCTTGCTGGCATTCCAGCTGCCACTGAGGTATGGAAAAAAAAACTGCCGCTGGCTTCATGTCTGCCCAAACAGTTGCTCGGTTTTGTGCTTGAAACCCAGGGCCCTGGTGGTGTAGGCACTGGAGGGAATCTCCTGGTCTGTGGGTTGCGATGACTGTGGGAAAAGTGCTGTATCTCTGCTGGAGTGCACCGTTCCTTAGGCACAGTCCCTCACAACTTCCCTTGGGTAGGGGAGAGAATTCCCCAACCCCTTGCACTTCTTGGGTGAGATGATGCCCCACCCTGCTTCGGCTCACCCTCTGTGGGCTGCACCCACTATCCAACCAGTCCCAGTGAGAGGAACTGGGTACCTCAGTTGGAAATGCAGAAATCACCTGCCTTCTGCGTCCATCTCGCTGGGAGCTGCAGACCGGAGCTGTTCCTATTTGGCCATCTAACAAAATGCTTTAAGCAATTGCCCCTGGGCATGTGTGTGATGGTGGTGGTGGTGTTGTGGATGGTACCTAATAAAATATTTTGGATGGCACCTAACTAAAGCCTCATACCCATGTCTCTCTGGACCTGATAAGTTCTGCATACCTCACATTCCTCAGTCTGCTCTGAGCTATTTTTCTTCCTCAGATGCGTTTTTGGAGGCTGAGTGTGAACTCATGAGACTGAGAAACTTTCAGTCTTAGGAGGGCCTCCATACTTGCATGGGTTTTACCTCCAGGAAACCCATGGTGAATAACCAAAAAAGCTTTACTTCACAATTCTGGCAGCAGGGAGAAAAAAAAAAGTAATCATTTTGAAATACACCCCAAATACTCTCCATAACAAAAAGCCTACTCTCCAGGAGAAAAGTCTTTTTCAGAGCCTTGTCCCACCTATGAGGAAGGGCATTCACCCAAATTTAGCTCACTTTAGGCTTTCTGTCTCACCTAAGGGAGAAAATATAAGACACAATTATGAAGGTCACAACACAGAGATAGAGGCCTGCTAAAAGACTGAGATTTAATCATAGGATTGTAGAATGTTTCCCTTGCCCCATACCTTAACACCACATCAACAGGGTTCCAATATAATCACAGTGAATTATAGCTAAAATAACTTCAAAATCTGGGCTTTATTTAAGAAGACTGCAAAAACAAAAATGCTAGAGGGTTTTAAAGCCACTGAAAACTATAGCTCATGTATTCCCAGAGCCCAGTATATTAGTTAGCTGGATCTGCTATAACCAAGTACTGCACACTGGGTGGCTTAAGAAGTAGAAATTATTGTCTCACACTTCCGAGTGCTAGAAGTCTGAAATGAAGGTGAATGAAGGTTGGTTCCTTGTGTAAAGGAGACTGTTTGGAATCACCTGACAGATTCCTCTTGCCCACTGCACAGATAAAACCAGTTCACGGAGACAGTGGTATTCCAGTAAAGAAATTGTTTAATTAATTTGGGGTAGTCAAATTAAAGACAATAATTTATTACTCAAATCAGCCTCCCTGAGAACTCAGAGGCTAGGGTTTTTATGGATAAATTGGCAGGCAGGGGACTAGGGAATGGGTGCTGTTAATTGGTTGGGGATATACAATTACAGGGGTGAGAAAAATTAGCCTAATGATGAGTCAGCCTCTGGGTGGGGCCACAGGACTGGTTGAGTCATCAGTCATGGGTCTGGGTAGAGTCAGTCAATTGCCAGAATGCAAAAGGCTGAAAATCATCTCAAAAGACCAATCTTAGATATGTTATCTATAGGAGCAATTGGGGAAGCCACAAATCTTGTGATCTGGCCACAAGACTCCAGAGCAATAAGAAAAAAGCTAGGAAAAAATAGCTGGTTGTTTTTTAACTATGCCTACATCTTAGCAGAATTCAGGCTCTTCTCATAATCCTAATCTTATGGTCTTTCATTAGTCTTACAAAGGGGGTTTCAGTCTCTGAACAAGGAAGGGGTCAGTTTAAGGGAGGAACTATCACCATCCTTGCTTCAAAGTTAAGCTATAAACAAAATTACTCCCATGGTTAGCTTGGCCAATATTCAGGAATAAGTGAGGACAGCCAGCCTGGGAGGCTAGAAGCAAGATAGAGTCAGCCATGCTAGTCTTCTCTTGTTGTTATATCTTTGCAAAGGCAGTTTCATGTTCCTTGCCTCCACCTAGCTTCTGGTAGCATTCTTTGACTTGTACATGGTGTTTGCCTGGTATTTTCACTTCACTGTATGTGTCTCTGTCTCCTAGTCATGTTGGATTGTGGCCCACCCTATGCTAGTATGGCTTTAATTTAACTTAACTAATTTTATCTGCAATGACTCTATTTCCAAGTAAGGTAACTTTCTTAGTTACGGTGGGTTAGTACTTCAACATATGAGTTTGGTAGGGGAGACACACAATTCAACATACAACATATAATAACAAAAACAAAAAAGAAGATACAAACTGATAAAATCAGTAATGAAAGCAAAATCATCACTACTGTTCCCACTGACACTAAAAATAAATAAATAAATAAATAAATAAATAAATAAATAAATAAATACCATGAACAGTTCTATGTCCACAAATTTGAACTCTTAGATGAAATTAATCAATTTCTTCAAAACCACAAACTACCCAAGTAGAAATAGATGATCTGAATACACCTATGTCTATTAAAGATATTAAATAAATAGTTAATAACCTTTCAAAAAATAAAGCACCAGGCTCAGTTGGTTATACTAGTGAATTCTACCAAACATTTAAAGCAAAAAAAACCAAAAAAACAAAAAAACAAAAACCGATTACATATAATCTCCTACCAAAAATAGAAGCTGAAGGAACACATTCTGACCTATTCTATGAGTGCAATGTCACCCTAATACCAAAACAAGAAAAATGTTTAATAAAAAAAGGAAAACTGTAGACTAATATCTCTCATGAATATAGATGGAAAAATCCCAACAAGGTATTGATAAATGGAATACAAAAATGTATTCTTCTTATATAAAAGAAGAGTTATATATCATGACTGGTATGGTTAGGTTTGTGTCCCCACCCAAATCTCACTTTGAATTGTAATCCTCAGGTGTTTAGGAAGAGACCTGGTGGGAAGTGACTGGATTATGGAAGTAGTTTCCTTCATTCTATTCTCATGATAGAGAGTTAATTTTCATGAGATCTGATGGTTTTATAAGCAGTTTTACCTGCTCTTGCTAGAACTTCTCTCTCCTGCCACCATGTGAAGAAGGTCTTTGCTTCCCCTTTGCCTTCTGTCATGATTGCAAGTTTCCTGAAGCTTCCTCAGCCATGCGAAACTGTGAGTCAATTAAGCATCTTTCTTTTATAAATTACCCAGTCTTGGGTATTTCCTTAGAGCAGTGTGAGAATGGACTAATATAGGGAATTGGTATTGGGAATGGGGCACTGTTATGAAGATACCCCAAAATGTGGAAGCGACTTTGGAACTGGGTAATGGACAGAGGTTGGAGCAGTGTGGAGGGCTCAGAAGAGGACAGAAAGATGTGGGAACATATGAAGCTTCCTAGAGACTTGTTGAATGGTTTCGACCAAAATGCTGAGTGTGATGTGAACAATTAAGTCCAGGCTGAGGTGGTCTCAGATAGACATGAGGAACAAAGTGTACTCTTGCTATGCTTTAGCAAAGAGACTGGCAGCATTTTATCCCTGCCCTAGAGATTTGTGAAACTTTGAACTTGAGAGAGATGATCTGAAATTGGAACTTATACTTAAAAGGGAAGCAGAGCATAACAATTTGGACAATTTGTCTGTGCATGGTGGCTCACTCCTGTGATTCCAGCACTTTGGGAGGCAGAAGCAGGCGGATTACCTGAGGTCGGGAGTTCCAGACCAACCTGACCAATATGGAGAAACCCTATCTCTACTAAAAATACAAAATTAGCCAGACGTGGTGGTGCATGCCTATAATCCCAACTACTTGGGAGGCTGAGGCAGGAGAATCGCTTGAACCTGGGAGGCGGAGGTTGTGGTGAGCCGAGATGGCACCATTGCACTCCAGCCTGGCAAGGAGAGTAAAACTCTGTCTTAAAAAAGAAAAAAAAAGTTTGGATAATTTGCAGCCTGATGATGTAATAGAAAAGAAAACCCCACTTGGTGTGGTGGTTCGTGCCTATAATCCCAGCACTTTGGGAGACCGCAGTGGATGGATCACTTAAGGTTAGGAGTTTGAGACCAGCCTGGCCAACAAGGTGAAACCCTATCTCTACTAAAAATACAAAAATTAGCCTGGAGTGGTGGCAGGCACCTGTAGTCTCAGCTACTTGGGAGGCTGAGGCAGGAGAATTGCTTGAATCCTGGAGGCAGAGTTTGCAGTGAGCCGAGATCATGCCATTGCACTCCAGCCTGGGTGACAGAGACTCCATCTCAAAAAAAAAAAAAAAGAAAAAAAAAGAAAAAGAAAAGAAAAGAAAAACTCATTTTCTCAGGAGAAATTCAAGCTTGCTGCAGAAATTTGCATAAGTAATGAGGAGTTAATCACCAAGACAATGGAGAAAATGTCTCCAGGGCATGTCAAAGATTTTCATGGCAACCTCTCCCATCATAGACCTGGAGGTCTAGGAGAGAAAAATAGTTCCCTAGGTTGGGCCCAGGGCCCTGCTGCTGCTCTGGGCAGCCTCAGGATATGGTATCCTGCATCCCAACCATGACTAAAAGGGACCAATGTACAGCCCAGGCTATTGTTTCAGGGGGTGCAAGCCCCAAGCCTTGGCAGCTTCCATGTGGTGTTGGACCCATGGGGGTGCAGAACACAAGAATTAAGGTTTGAGAACCACTGCTTAGATGTCAGAGAATGTACGGAAACATCTGGATATATAAGCAGAAATCTTCTGCAGGAGTGGGGACCTCATGGGGAACCTCTGCTAAGGCAGTGTGGGGGAGAAATGTGGGGTTGGAGCTCCCATGCAGAGTTCCCACTGGGGCACTGCCTAGTGGAGCTGTAAGAAGAGGGCCACTGCCATCCAGACCCCAGAATGGTAGATCCACCAACAATTTGCACCATGTGCCTGAAAAAGCAACCAGGAGGGATGCTATACCATGCAAAACCACAAGGGTAGAGCTGCCCAAGGTTGTGGGATCTTACCTCTTGTATCAACATGACCTGGATATGAGATATGAAGTCAAAGGAGATCATTTTGGAGCTTTAAGATTTAATGACTGCCTTGTTGGATTTCTGACTTACCTGGGACTTGTAACCCCTTTGTTTTGGCCCATTTCTTCCATTTGGAATGACAGCATTTATCCAATGCCTGTACCCTCATTGTATCTTGGAAGTAACTAACTTGCTTTTGATTTTACAGGATCCCAGGCAGAAGGGATTTGCTTTGTCTCAGATGAGACTTTGGTCTTGGACTTTTGAGTTAATGCTGAAATGAGTTAAGACTTTAGGGGACTGCTAGGAAGGCATGACTGGTTTTGAAATGTAAGGACATAAGATTTGGGAGGAGCTGGAGGTGGAATTATATGGTTAGGTTTTGTGTCCCCACCCAAATCTCACCTTGAATTGTAATCCCCAGGTGTTTAGGGAGAGACCTGGTGGCAAGTGATTGGATCATGGGGGTGATTTCCCTTGTGCTATTCTTATGATAGTGAGTGAATTCTCATGAGATCTGATGGTTTTATAAAGCAGTTTTCCCTGCTCTTGTTAGCACTTCTCTCTCCTGCCACCATGTGAAGAAGGTCCTTGCTTCCTCTTTGCCTTCTGCCATGATTGTAAGTTGCTTGAGGCCTCCTCAGCCATGTGGAACTGTGAGTTAATTAAACCTCTTCCCTTTATAAATTATCCAGTCTTGGGTATTTCTTTATAGCAGTGTGAGAACAGACTAACACAATAACCAACTGGGATTTATTCTAAATATGAAAGGCAGTTTCAGCATTTGAAAATTAATTATTGCAATCCATTCCATCAACAGGCTAAAGAAGAAACGTTATATAATCCTATTGATTGATACAGTAAAAGCATTTGGCAAAATCCTACACCCATTTATAATAAAAAGCTTTTAGCAAACTAGGAATAGAGGAGAAATTTCTCTGATGAAGAGCACCTACAAAAAAAAAACTACAGCTAACATCATATTTAATGGTGAGAAAATGAAGCTTTCACCTTAAGATAAGGAACAAGTCAAAGATGTTCTCTTTCTTCACTCCTACTCAAAATTGTACTAGAAGTTCTAGGTAGTATATTTAGAAAAGAAAGCAAATAAATAAGATTGGGGAAGAAGAAATAAAAGCATTAATACTATTAAAACTAATAAGACTGTTGCACCAGACAAGAGATAATGGTGACCTGGATCAATATAGTGGTGGGGATGGAGAGAAGATGGATTGAAGAGGTAAGAAATAAAATCCACAGAGCCTGGGAATGGATTACATATGCATGGTAGAGAGGGGGGTACCCAGGATGACTTTTGGTATTTGATTTGCATAACTAGAAAGGTTGTAGGGCCATTTATAGAACTTAAAGAGAGCACTGCAAGAGAGTAAATTTGGAAGAAAAAACTATAAATTATGCTTTGGTCAAGTAGAGATTGAGATGCCTTAGAGAAGTGATGTTACTCGGCCACTTTATGCTTGTGTGCGTGCGTGTGTGCGTGTGCGTGCGTGTGCGTGCGTGTGTGCGTGTGCGTGCGTGTGTGCGTGTGTGTGTGTGTGTGTGTGTGTGTTCCTGGAATTCAGAGAAAAGCATAGGGCTAGAAATTAGTTTGTAAATTATTGGCATGTAAGTGGTGATTGAAACCATAACTATGAAGAAATTGCCTAAGGGGAGATTATGGAGTGAGAAGGATGCCAAAAACTGTGCTGTGGCATTTAATGGCCAAGAAGAGGAGAATGAGCAACAAAGGAGACTG
The DNA here is from genome assembly GCF_043159975.1 of Macaca nemestrina. NCBI lineage: Eukaryota > Metazoa > Chordata > Mammalia > Primates > Cercopithecidae > Macaca > Macaca nemestrina. Next base: position 72,762,187 of record NC_092128.1, read on the forward strand.
AGAAGTAGCTGAAGAAAAGGGGAAGACCAAGGGTAGTGAGTGCTTCAGGAAGGAGGCATTGGTCAAGAATGTTGACTACTGCTGAGACAGTATAATGACTACTGAAAAAAATCCATGAATTTAGCAACAGAGAAGTCATTAGTGACTTTACAGAGGGCTATTTCACTAGAGTGATGGGGTCATATGCCAAACTGAAGTGGGTTTAGGATTGAGCAGGAGGTGTGAACATTGTAATAGCACAAAAAGAAAATTAAGAATGACTGTGAAGTGAGTGATAGAAACAGTACTACAGTTGCTAGAAGTGAGGAGGTCGAGGACATGGATTTGAGTGAGAAATTCTTTTCATTTTTTGTTTTAAATTACATTCACTTGAGTGTGTTTTAAAGTTGGTGTAAAACATTCAATTGAGAGAAAAGGTTGGATAAACATGGAGAAGAAAAGAGATGATGAATGGTGTAAAGTTCTTGAGGTGAGTAATGGGGTAAAATCCAGAGCAGAGGTGGAGAGATTGTTCCCCTCTCTGGTAGTTAGAGAGATGCAGACCAGGATAGAAGCACAGGGAGGTAAGTATGTTTTATTTCAAAATGATGAAGGAGTTTCAATCGGGTAACTTCTGTTTTCTCCGCAAAGTAAAGATTTTATATCATTTATCTTGAATGGTGTATATGTAAAATTTAACACTCTCTTCTAGCATATTTGTGAATTCTATTTGCTAGGCACATAGCTGTTTAGTTTTGTGGGTTATGGATTGTGTTTTGGTGTGATGTTGCATGCTGTAGCATTATAGATCTCTTCAGATTTTTGATAGTTTATGAAAGACTTGAAATCTTTCTATAGGGAGAAAAATTACAGAGATTGCAACTGAAGGTGATTTTTTTTCTTTTGACACATTTTGAAAAATGGATGCATCATATTCCATCATATAGATGTATTATAATCATTTGCACATTGAGTTTTTTTAAACAATACTGTAATGAATATACTTATACCTGTATGTTTCTCCCTTGATATTTCCTAGACATGGAGTCATGGAGTTAAGGAGTTTAAACATTTTTAAATCTCATAATACATATTGCCAAATTGCCCTTCAGAAAGATATCCAGTTCATTTAGTCAAACCCAAAAAGGCAAAATATAATTGAGAGATAAATATGCTAATTTTAAACTAGGAGACTTCACAGTATCTAGAATTTGTTTTAAACTGACACTTTCTAAATTCGGACCATAGATGGCACTAAAGGATTAAGGAATGTAACCATGTTTGTAATTCTCTGTTGGAAGGGATCTTGAATGGACATCCCAGCCACCGTCTTTCATAGCAGATAAACTATAAACAGTTCTAGAAAAACAGTCCTTTCTGTCTTTAACATATATAAATCATCTTGGTCACCCATTCTAAACTTATACTTTTAGTTTTAATGGACTGTTGTACTCGTAATTCTGTAACAATGTAAGCTTATTGGAATTTATCTTGTCTTCTATGCCAGTGGTCCCCAACCTTTTTGGCACCAGGGACCAGTTTCATGGAAGACAATTTTTCCACAAACCAGGGAGTGGGATGCGGGGTTGGGGGGGGGGGCGTAATTTCAGAATGATTCAAGCTCATTACATTTATTGTGCATTTTATTTCTATTATTATTATGTTGTAACATATAATGAAATTATTATAAAACCCATAATGTAGAATCAGTCGGAGCCCCGAGCTTGCTTTCCTGCAACTACACGGTCCCATCTGTGAGTGATGAGAGACAGTGATAGGTCATCAGGCATTAGCTTCTCATAAGGCGTGTGCAACCTAGATCCCTCGCGTGTGCAGTTCACAATAGGGTTCCTGCTCCTATGAGAAGCTAATGCTGCCACTGATCTGACAGGAGGCAGAGCTCAGGTGGTAATGCCAGTGATGGGGAGCAGCCGTAAATACAGATGAAACTCTACTCACTGGTCTGCTGCTCACCTCCCGCTGTGCAGCCCAGTTCCTAACACACTGGTCCGTGGCCCAGGGTTTGGGAACCCCTGTTCTAGGCTGTGGAGTATACTTCACTATGTCATTTGAAATTTCCTTACAATACCAGTTGTCTTACACTAAACCTTGCCACCTTTCATTCTTCTGCTTCTAAAACTTTCTCTTTTTAAAGAAGGAAACATATAGGTCATAAGTCAGAAAGGCAAAGAACTCTCGTGATCTGATTATAATAAACTTAGCACTGTAAAACTCTGGATATGAATTTACGCGACATACTTAACTTGCTAAGTTGTACGGTGACTTTCTAGCTTTGCAGTGTGAAAATTGCATTTTAAACAAACTATATAGATATCAGGCTGATGTGTCCTGGTAGTGATGGTTTTGACTGTCACCACTGTCCACTGTTTTTACCATCAGTCCTTAGGAGTTGCTTTGGTGACTTCTTACCCAACATTTCTAGATTTCAATAGTCTAACGACTGAGAAGTAAACAGGCTGGCAGGGAGTCAACTTTTCTTGGAAGACCAAATGGCCCCTGCTGGTGTAGATGTAACTTAGATTAAGAACTACCTGTCTTGTCTTAGCTTTCGCTCTGTAACCTCCTTCAGAGATGACAGTAGAAGATGTGTTCAGTTATTATCTATTTATGGCTGAGAGACAGGAAAGGGAGGGAAGAAATGGGAGCATTCATGTTTGTGCCTTTTCAAAGATAGATTTAAAATGCTAATGTTTACAGCTTGCCACTTACAATAAAAATGCATTAGATGCAGAGGACATGAGAATTGAATCTACCTGTTAAAACCGGTTTACTGGTCGGGCATGGTGGCTCAAGCCTGTAATCCCAGCACCTCGGGAGGCCGAGGTGGGCGGATCACGAGGTCAGGAGATCGAGACCATCCTGGCTAACACGATGAAACCCTGTCTGTACTAAAAGTACAAAAAATTAGCCGGGCGTGGTGGCGGGCACCTGTAGTCCCAGCTACTCGGGAGGCTGAGGCAGAAGAATAGCGTAAACCCGGGAGGCGGAGCTTGAAGTAAGCCGAGATCGCCCCACTGCACTCCAGCCTGGGCGACAGAGCAAGACTCTGTCTCAAAAAAAAAAAAAAAAAAAAAAAAAAGAAAGAAACCAAAAAACAAAACAAAACAAAAAACGGTTTACTTTAGTTAAAACAAGTAGCCATTGCTTCAGAAGAAACCTTTCAGAGCCACAACACACACACACACACGCGCGCACACACACCCCTCCTTGATCTAGGCCTTTTTGTTTCTGTATAAATAAAGGTCTCACTTCTGTGGAGCAGCAAGGTATTAGAGAGAGGAAGTGAAATTATAGGTATCCCGTTCTAGAAATGTAAAGAATACCAACTCATCTTTCTCTCTCTGCAGATAAAAGAAGTTTGCAGTCGACCTTACTGCAATGGAAACATTGCCTGATAATACATAAATATGTATGTAGATGTTTCTACATATAAATAAATATATATATGAATGTACATTAAATAAGTATTAAGAGAGACATACTCATTTTGATTCTAGCTTATTATTCTGAAAAAAATGGAATTGTTTTCCTAGCATTCTTATGCAAAGTGGAAGCCACCTGAACACTGAACAAATGAAATAGCTGATGTTCTGCAACGTTTAACTCCAGAGAGCTTGGAAGCTTTAGCGGGGAACTTTATATGTAAACACACAGCTTCATGAAGCCTCCAGTGTGATTCCACAAAGCAGCCCTTGCTGAAGTTGTCTGGGAGAGAGCAGAGAGTGATACAGACATTTACTCATTAGTTGATGACATTGGAGGGGATTCCTAACGTCTCTCAACATCAGTTTCTTCATCTACAAAGTAGGGATAATGCATCATAGCATTATTCTGAAAGCTAAGGTAGAATATATTTTAGGCATCTGGCAGAGTTTGACATATATTGCACACCAAATTACAACAATAAATTAAGTGCATCCTTGAAAAACCTCTGCCTCAGGTTAGTCTTTTGCTTTCCAATTCAATGTGTTTCAATTCAATTCAATTTCAATTCAATCCAATCACATAGACTTTTAGCCATAAGAAGCAAGACCCGCCAAATACTTCACATCTTTCACCAACCGTTCTGATTAACCTGGCAGTTGCCATGGTAACATTAGCCCAGTCCTCTCTTTGTTATGGAGGCTCCTTTATTCTAGGATTCATTCTTTTTCCTGCTGGACTGCAGGTGAAATAGCCACAGCATTAAAGCCAAATCATTATACATTTTCATGAAAAAGTAAATTCTGGATTTTAGTTATAGAATTTTGTTTTAAATCTCTACAGTCGGTCTCTGAATCTTGATGTCCTTCCGTCTTGGCCACAGTTCCTCTCAGGTGGTCAGACCACACTGTTCGGATTCCTGTATTTGGAGAGCCGTGGGCCATGATCAGAGTCACTACCCAACACAAAAATCACCTATTTACACTTCCAGATTTTCACCTTTCAGGGATTCAGTTTAGGGGAAAGGAGAAAGGAAATTAAAGGCAGGAAAATATGGAATACAACAAGGAGAAATGAAATCAGAACAAAAAAAGGAAAATCAGGAAGAAAGGGCCAAGAAAAATTGAAAGAAAGAAAATGAGAGTAAATGAAAGGGAAGAGATAAATGGTCTACATACTTGAGTAATTACAGAACAATTTTGCACAAATGGAATTTCAATTAAGATGTGTGATTTAGAATGTTAAGTTCTCCTTAAGCAGTTTTTTGTGCTTTATTTTATTATTGTAAAAATAGCTATGAAGCAGTACAAATATCTGTAAAGCAAAAAAGAAAAAAATGTTAAGCCTCTGCACCCACTATTCCTTTCTTCTTCTCAGAGATTGCTACTAAATATTTTCTCTCTATACACAAATACATAGAATTAGTATTGATTCATATGATTATATCACATGTGAATCATACCAAAAAAATGGACTGTGACATATTGTTTTTCAGTTAATAAGATATGCAGAACTTTTCTCCGTGTTATTTTACTTAGACTTATCTCATTCTTTTTAATGCTACAATGTCCTGTTAGTTTTACTAGTATTTAACTCACCCCCTGCTGATAGGTACTTAGATTTCTTGTTCCTTTTCTTTAAACAGATCATTTGAAAACAAGAAAACCTGAAAACACTACTGGAAAAAGTTTGGACATTTTATTGACATTGTAGGTATTTGCAACTATTACACTGTGTGTAATTACTTGATAGTGCCTACACTAAGTGGGGCTGCATAAAGATGATAAGAGTACACGAGTGAGATGCCATGCTGAGTTCTCAAATGAGGAAACAAATTTTCTTTTATGTCTACTTATTAGTTCAGTTATTTAAGCAAAGGCAACAGTTTGGTGAAAAGATTTGGACTTTATAATATCTGTCTGCCAAGGAGTTATAGATATTTATGGTAAAGTAACAAAAGCATGGACCATAAAACTGAAAGGAATCCTAGAGTTTATTTGGTCCTTCTCTCTCACATTACAGATTAGACAACTGGGACTGGGCACAAATAGTGTTTGGTTTTACCTCAACACTACTGCATCAACACTACATACACAGTACTAGTTTGCTAATATAATTTCTATTTGTGTAACCTAGTTACTAAAAGGTATCTCATTTATTTTAAATTGTTTGATCTTTCCCATCTAATAGGGGAAAGTAGATGTGTGTCCAGGGCTCCAGCTGGGTTTTGTAGGCAGCATTACAGGATCATGAAAGAATCTTGGGCACTTCTGGGGAGGCTGCACAGTAGATATGACATCAGCACAGTTAGCCTTGGAGAGCAAACAAGAATATTCCAGATGGACAAGGAGGCAAATGAGAGCTTTCCATGTATGGTCCTGATATAATCTATTGGGACACTTTTGAAAGCAGAAGGTTTGAAATAGATGTATTTTAAGTGTGTGTGTTGGAACAGTGGGGATTTTCCTTGATGGCATGAGAAACTAGGTCAAGGTCAGAAGTTGTTAGACACAAATGAAATCAACAAATGTATGTATCTATTAACATCTAATTATGACTGCCTGGCAGGTCAGCCTCTAAGACTAAGGGCTTGTTTGAAAATAAGAATCAGAATTTGCAGTTGGTAGATTTCTTAATGTGCAAAATCATATAGTTAAAAATTAAATTTCATTGAAATATTTCAGTAAATATATGTTAATTAACCTAATAAAATTTCACTAAAATAGAACTGTCTAAGAAAATGGTTTTAGGTGGTCATTGTAGACATGAGAATCTTCCTGATCTGGAACCAGAATATATAGGGTTACCCACCCTTCTTAAAAGATATTTATGGACATACAACAATAAAATTCATATTCAATTTTTCTCTTTAAAGTTTATTTCCAAGTTCACCTTTAGCTTCTTTAACTGCTGTTTCTTAACCTTCCCTGGCATCTCCATAATGGTGATGGCATCTCCTGAAGTTGGTGTTTCCAAGGGCACTTCCCCCTTTATTTGCTTTCTATCTCACTTCTGACGTCCACTTCCACCTGTTCCTCATTCCATACAAAATTCAATTTTAATCAGATATTCATTGTTTTTCCAACCACTCACATGCTTCAGAAGGTGTTGTCTTCCCTACCATATCCAGGGAAGTAAATTCTGAGTATTGTTTCAATCAAGGTAATCCCACTCCTCTTGCCAATAATTCCTTTAGGGAAGGGCATGTAGCATGTATGGTCAAGGAAACACTACTGGAATTCTAGTAGAGGCTTCTGGGAAAGTTTTCCTCACACCCAAAGAAGTAGCACACGAAGTGGCTTTTTCCATTTTCTGGATGGTGCGGCATGTTTATATCACTTCTGGAATTGCTACATCCATCCTGTAACCATGAGAGAAGAGTAGAAGATGAAAAAGAACTTGGGTTCTTGATGACATTGTTGAGTCATTAAATTAACCAATCCTGGGAATTTACCTGACCTTTGAACTTCTGTCATTTGAGACAATAAATTATTCATTCAGTCCTTTTAATCTGAGTTTTTTGTTATTCTCTGTCAAAGGCATTGTGATATGTGGTCCAAATTTATTTGTTAAACCCAGACCTCTCCCTGAATGTCCCTCTTGGATATACAACTGTCTATCAGACATTTCTATTTGTAATCCTAAACTAATCCTAACCTTACCTAGTTCTGAACTCATCACTTCCCCCCTTTTAAACCTATTGTTTCACAAGCACTTCCCATCTTGTATGATGGCATCATCAAGCTCTCAAGACAGAAACACAAGTTTTCTTTATGACTCTTACCTGTATTTGATGTCCCATATCCAATAACTGGGTCTCTACAAGTTTTATCTCTAAGACTTCCACTCTATAGTCCATCCAGCGCTACATCCTCATCTTGATTATAGTAATATCTTCCCTAATTATTTGTCTAGTCTCAGCTTCATCCTATAAAATCCATTTCCAAGTTTATGTAGAGTGATCTATTTGAAACAGAAATCTGATGTGATTGCTCACCTGCTCTGATGTCTCATTACTTAGAGAATAAATCCAAGTTTCTTAACTGAACACTCAGGTTCATGCATGATCTGACCTTTGTCCATGTACTCTTATTCATTAATTTTATCCTCAAATATTTCTTGATTGCTGAGATATGATAATCATTGGGAATATAGGCAGATGTTATTCCCTGCCTTCCCTGACTTTGGGAGCTTACAGTGTAGTGAGGAAGATAGACACTAAGCAAATGATCACCCTCGTGATGAGTGTAATGGGGAAGTTCAGTATACTAGCTTCTTCTCTCATCAGTACTTGCCTTGACCATTCCCTGTCTTATTCTCTCATTATTACTGCACTGCTTACAGTTCTTCACATAGACCAGGCTGTTTCTTGCCTCTATGCCTTTGCCCAAGCAGTTATCTCTGCCTGAAATGCTTTCCTCACATTTCTTCACTTGGCTAACTCCTTCTCGTCCTTTGAGATTCAGCTCAGCTTCTTCCTGGAAGCCTTCTTTGAATACCCTAGACTCAATTTGATGCCCTCATCTAAGCTTCCATAGTATGCTTTTTGTTCTTCTTTCTTAATGGTGTACCATGTTGCATTTAGTATCTACTAGTATTATTATTAAATTTATTGTATCTCCTTCTTTGACAAGACTGCAAGCTCTTAGAAGATAAAGACTGAGTTATATTTATTTATTCTCTATCTTATGGCACATGAAATATAGTTAACAAGAGTTTATTAAACATAACAGAAATTTCTAATGAGATTTCAATTTCTCAAGGACTGGGCATGTTTTATAATTTTACTAAGTATACCCTCTTGGGTCATTCACGTTTTTTGTTTTGCATGACTATACTTGTCATACTCATTCCTCATATATTACAAATCTTACTCAATGTTAGCTCCTGGAATGCCCTTTCCTCTAAAGTTGGTGTGTTCCTTTCACCCACCAAAACCCAATATGCTGTAAGAATGCTTACAGCATATTGGATGCTGCCAAAAGGAATTAATCACTCCTTCTTCTGTGGTGTCTCTGCATTTTTACACACTTCTACTATTGCATTTAGAACACAGTGTTATAATTAGCTCTTTACATGCTTGGTTCACAGTATAATTATAGTAGCATGGTAAGGGTTTCAATACAGGTGTAATGAGAGAATTGCAGAAGACCTGACCTGCTTGGAGAATGTCACTTTTGGGAAAATCAAAGCAGATCTGGAGGTTGCCTATTTCAGCCTCTTCATGTTTTGATGGGGAAACCAAGGGCCTGAAAGTCTGAGTCAGTTTCCTCCTCTGTAAAATGTCTAGTTATCTGTGAACTGTGAATCAGAAAATATGAATTATTTTACACATAATGAGAATCAAATTTTATATAATCCTACTCTGTGACTCTCTGGTTTCTGAAGGACAAAACATTTTGGTAGAGTCTCAGTGAACTGCAAGGAAAAATAGCTCCCAAAGTTAAATTTAAGTGCTTCTGGGAGACAAATTCAAAGAAACTTGGTTATTGAAAATACAGTAATGTATTTGCCTTCTATAGATGATGTCTTTATTAAATACAAAGAAGGCAGGCAATTCAGCTCAGTACAATTTAAAAAACTGTGCATTGTCTGTGTTCTAAAGTGTGTGTGCTGGGATGAATGCGATGAGACTCATTGATTGATCTCCAAAGACTCAGAGGCTCAGAGAGCTTCTGTCATAAACCTAAGGTGGGATTCTGCTGGGGATTTTCACAGGTGTGAAAACATTCTCCCAGTTTATGCCCTATTGATGGCAAGCAATTGAGTTGTCATCTTCCCTAGGAGCATATACAAATGAGAAAATTCTTGGCCAAGAATCAACAAACAAGTAAATAAACTCTGCTGGGAGCTCAATAATACTTGAAACTAATGTAGTTCCCAAGGTAAGGCTGACAAGACACATTTGTGTTTGCTCCATTCCAGGGTGCCATGCCCAGAGAAATCATTGGTGCATTGGAATAGACCTTGGACTTGGAGCCAGAGATGTAGTTCGGAAATCAGCTCTGCCATTCATTGGTTTGGTGACTTTAGGAAAGTCGTTCAACTCCCAGAGTTTTGGTTTCTCCATCTGTAAAGTGGGTATACTGGTTCTAGCTCACAGGGTTCTTGTGAAGATCAAAATAAGTCATGGATGTGAAAGTTGAATAAACTTCAAGCTTAATATGGTAATCACAATAAACAGTGTATCTAGGAGATGAGAAAGAAGGAAAGTAACACTGTTAAATCCAAATGCTGTGTCTGATTTCTGTGTCGATGAGGAAGATAGTTTTGCTTTCCTATTTCTTTGTGAAACTAAAACATCTATATTAATGTATATTTGAACACGAACTTTAGCAGACTATGTAAGAATGATATAGGAATATACATGGTTATATATAGCAAGGAAGAAGAAGAAAATAACTTTTAAAAAATAAATTTTAAGTAAAATATAGGGAAATAGCCACCTATATGCTAAGTAATGTGTTATCACTCAATTTTTATTATTTTAAGAACACTTTTTCATGTATATGCTCTAGTGGAACTGAAGGATCATATGAACCTTGATGTCTGAGACTATATTGCAGTTTAACTGAAATTGTTTTATTAAGATGGAAGGACACGTCAGAAAACCAAGGAAAACTATATTTTAGTAGTAGGTATTTTAATTTTTTGTATAAAAGTCTATCAGTAGAATATACTCTTTAAAAATAATAAGCATCAGGAATTTGATTCTATTCCAAGTTAGAAGTGGTAATATAAAGTTAAAAACTAACACTAGCTACGATTCTGTTTAGTAATGAGGAAAGAACTTTAGGCTGGCTTTTAAAGATTAATTTGTTAATTAGGTGAACATCTGGGTTTTGGTTCATCACTTCCCTTGGAAACCTTGATTAATTTATGAAACTTTCATCCTCATTTACTAAAAAAGCAGTGAGTCATCCGGTGTTACACACCAATGACAGCAAAAGTTAATTGGATTCTAGATCCTTTCACATTTCTGCTTTCAGCAATTCCTTGCCACTTTGAGTGGAACCATGCGCTAAGGGAGTCCGTGTATTTTTGTGTGTGAGAGAGAGATAGAGAAATGAGAGGAATTACAAGTAATTGAAAAGTGAGTTTGAAAAAATAAGAATATATGTTTGTATTTTCCTTGGTTTGTGGCGAGAAACTCTGGAGGTATACACAAAATAGCCAAACCAAACCCCAAAACTAACAAACACAGTTATCTCAGTGCATGGTTTTGTTTTGTTTTTTTCTAAATAGAGTTTTGATTTGTGAATCGTGTGAATGTACTATTATCTTTTCAGAAAGGGCTGTTGAAGATTGTCTGTGGATTAAAGTGTTTCAGAATTGGGTTTAGGAAGGGGAAGACAGAGACATAGCTGCAGTTCATTGTAGTTAGTGTCTGGCCTCCAAATAAGAGATGCATCAGCAAAGAGAACACCCCCAAGGAAGGAGCGGGGCACAAGACTGAGAAAGAAAGGGAGAGATGGATGGAGCTGCGGTGGATGGCTGACTTACTTTCTTCTGGCCCTGCAATAGGATTGCAACCTTTTTTTGGCTCTGCTACTTACAAATTGCATTCAGCTTAGAAATCCCTCTTTAGATATATACCTGTATATGGCACATAATCTTGGTCGTGGGAAACAATACTCACAGATGAAGGGGACCTCATCACACTGGTTCTTAATCTCTTACTGCTTTTGCTTTGCCTCTTGTTGTTCCTTCATCCTGTTTTCCTTATCAAGTTTACTTTTTGGGCATATTTTATGTTGTGATTTTATGCATTTATTGAGCTACCATGAATCTTTTCTGGAATTGGAAGGAGCATGAATATGTACATAACTAATCTGGGGGAAATGCTAACAGAGGAGTAAGAATACAAGTGATTTTAATTGTTTTATGGTGAGTCTTCTGCATTTCCAAGTATACATATAGTTTTACAAGGGGCATGAATTTCTTTTCTAATCAGATATAGTAGTTTTTTTTGTTGTTGTTTTTTTTTTTTTTTTTTTTTTTTTTACTAAATGTAGACAATAGTTGTGGTAGAACTGATGGACTTTTCCAACAGAACAATATATAAGGGTAGTAGAGAGAGAGGACCAGAAAGGAGTCATGGGACTAAAGTCTTAATTTTCTTTTCAGCATGTGCTTCTACGAAAATGCAGGAGGGGCAATGTACCCACAGTGGCTTGCTTAAAACTTTTAAAAAACAAATTCTATTTTTAGGACTTCTTTTCTTCTATTTAAAATGATAGGCCATTAGAGAGCAAGATGTTTATTTTTATAATTCCCTATAATCTAGACTTGATTGCACATTGGGAAGTAAGGATTAAAAAAACCAATATCTACAATTTGATTTTTGTATAATATTTTTACTCTATAAGACAAAGAATTAAGACCACATAAAAGCAAAAACAGAATAATTTATTTGAATCCATCTTTCCTTGAAAAAAATAAAAATAAGACTTTAATAGTCGTTTCCTTAACTGTGTACAAATCTTCTCAAAAATACTACTGGTGATTGAAAAAAAAGAGAAAGCATAGTTTTGTTTTTGTAACAACCATCCTTATTACTTTGTTGTACAAATAACAAGATAGAAATTTGGAAATAAAATTGAAACATAAATTTAGGATTCCTAACACTAATAAAAATTTAATAAAACAAAGTCTGCTGAAAAATCTAACAATGTAAAGTTTCCACATTTGTAGGTGAGACAGGATAGTCTCAGTGTTGATGACAGTGGAAGTATAGAGTGGAACTAATTGAGCTTTGCAGAGATATTTCGTACAAAACGAAAGAGGAAACCCCTGTCATTTTCATTCTCCTCATCGGCATGAGAAAGACTGCCCACTGAGGAATATTTCCCCAACATGTTTTTCTGTTGCACAAGACATTGTGTATATGCTGAAAAACCTGCAGTTCAATTTGCATAAATGCCTCTATTCTGCATGTAAAGGAGTAATGAGTAAGATGTGTTGGTCTCGGTTTCTTCACTGATTCCAGATTAATATATTTTCCACTGTTTTTCCTTAAAATATTTCTTCAGAATTTCACTCTAATGTGCTGTTTAGCCCATGAGAGTTCACCTAGTGAAGAGATATACAAAATATGTAAACAGTTCTATAGATTTTTCAGGTCTGCAGGTAAAAGAACCTTAAATTCTTTTATTCCTTTCCAGGGCTACAAGTTAGATCAACATTTGGAGCTAGCTCAAGAAAATTACATTTATCAACAAATAAATATAAGAGAAGGCAATTATTAAATTTTGTAGGTAATTTACTTTTGAAACTAAAGGTTTACTTAACTTGAATGTCCTGTTTTCAATATACTAACATCAGTCTTGGGTTCAATATAAACCCTACCAAGAGCATTTAATGAGGTCAATAGACAATATTGAAATACATCCAGCCGTAAGTTCAATAAATAAATAATTGGGCTGAGTACTAGAATATGAACACAAACCGGTTTATCAATTTGTTAAGCAGCAGTCCAATTAGTTAATAGACACATGAAGTAAAGAAAATAACATTGTTAGAACAGTCTAAGAGCCAAAGAATAAAATTATTTGGCTGTCTTTCCTGCTCAGAAGTGACTGCCAAATAAAAGAAAGCAGTGAAGTTAAGATTCTTTCCCCAGAGCTGGCACATTCACATTGGGAATAAGAGATGGGAGAGTTTCACCAACCACCTATAATAATGCATTACTCACGAAGTTGATCTTTGAATTTAATTGGACCTAGAGGAGAATAAACCATAGGTAATCAGGAAAGAAAAATGCTCTCTGCATCTATAGGTGGCATTTATGCTACTGAGAATTATTTATTTTACTAAGAATCACTCATCTTTAGTTAAAATAAGTAAACAGCAGCCCACTACACTATAAAATCTTTAAAAAATGGTCTTATTTAGTGTCTTGCTCTAGCACATAGTAAACGTCCTGGAAATGTTTGTGAATTGATTATAAGTAAAATAAGTACAAACTAGTTTCTGATAAGGAAAAAGGAAGCATTTCGTTTATTTATTTAAAAAATTAGAGTAAGTAACACAAATCTGAATTCAAATAAAATAACACTTTAAAAAATATTGGCTCCCCATTTAGATAAAGTTAGAAGACAGAGTAGGAAATTTTTAAGAAGGATATTACGGATAAGGGAGACAGTTATGGAGAAAGAGAAGAAAAGAGAAGGGTAGATTCAGAAAAGGAGGGGTTCAAAGGATGAAGGTAGAGAGAGCCACGGGAAGACAAAGACGTATGCAGATAAACTAACAAACACACAAAAAAAGATTGAGAAGACAAGAAGAAGGTGAGACGAGAGAGTCTGTGGGAGGTGGAGATGTCACTCAGATTGGGCTGGTAGCATGAACTGGGGTCTTGAGGGTGACTGCCTTTTGGAGGAGCATGTCCTAATAGCAGTTTTGAATACCTTTTGAATAGCAGTTTTGAATGCCTGAAAAAGAACATTTCTGCTTTGTTTTCAATTCTCAAATCTTATTTATGAAATAAACTTTTATGTTCTTAAGAAAGTCAAAAGATTTTGCTAGTGTCTAAAAGTCATCTAATTTCAAAGGGTGTTTTTTTTTTTTTTTGAGAATCAGTTTTTTTGACATGGAAAACAACCCAATCACTATTTTGTGTTCTGAAATTGTAGCTGTCATGTTCACAATTTTGACTTCAAATTTATTTCGTTCTTGAGAACCTTAAAAGATAAACCCCAAGTTGTCATTTGGTTTGTTTACATTCTGATGTGAAAAATTGATAGTTAGAAGAAAGGATATATAGAAAAACAAATGAATTTAAATAGGATACAAATTTTAATTAGATTAAATCTTAGAAAGGAGACATAATCTCAAAATTCTTTCAATGCCTTATATTTAACAGCAAACAAACTTCCCCTAGTTTTCTATTATAGACAGTAAAGAGAATTAGGTATCATTTTAGAGAGTTTTTATTCTTAAAATATCATGTAATAATATCCTACTCTTGTGTTCTACTAGATTAATAATGCAATGCTTTACAACATTTTTTTCAAACTAGAAGTTTCTAGCTCCATCAGAGTCTGTTCCTTATTTATGTGACTCTAGGTAAATTTTCTCTGATGAGGTTCTCTGAAGTATGTTGTCACTTATTTAGACCTTAAATGATGCACAGTCCCCCCAGGACTAGGTTTCCTCCCCATAAGATAATTTCCCATGGATTTGTTCACTCCTAGCTGCTATTTTTGGTATTTACCCAGAAGTGTGCATGAATTACTTTGCTGGAACTGTTTCTTTTGCCAGAGGGGAAGTTTCTGTATGTGGTTATTGATGTTCTTTTCAAAGTCAATAAATGACAAAGAAATGATGGAAGATGATCTGTGGCAGTTATGCCTGCAGGCAGCTACAGCCCACAAAAAAGAGTTCATCTTATTATTTCAAAAGGTTGTAGGCTTTATTTCTCCATGGCAGGGAGGAAAGAGAAACTTCTTAGTGACAGCCTTGAGCTTAACTGGATAAATAGGTTCCCAGCTTTGTCCTCAGCACAGGTTTTGTCCTCTATGGGTGAGAGGCCAGTCCTCAATGGGTTCCACTCACTTGGGAATAGGCTACTTTGAATAAGAGGATGGGCATTGGTGCTGACTGTGCTGTGGATCCTCTGTAGGCTTTTATTTTACTGGTCCTATTTTTAGTGACAAATCATCATGGCTCTAAAACTACCATAGCCACTGGAAAATCATTAAGTAATCATTAAGATGGCTACAGAATTGGCATGAATATTCCTTTCATACCCAGATGTGGATTCCTTGGGGAAATATTGTGAGAAAGAAATGTACACAAGAAAAAGTTGATTCTAGAGTTTTGTATCTAGTCCACTGGCCCAAGTGCATGGCCCTAGAAGATACTTGTGTGCCTGCCTGTTTTGTTTCTCAAAATTATGTTCAGGTGGGGAAGTATGCTTAAATGTACAGATGCTGTAATTTCTTGTTTTGGTATTTTTCTTCTGTGCCTTTTAATCAATTCTGGGGAAAGCAAAAGCTAAATGCTTAGCCTCTCCATAGCACCATCAAATGCAGATTCATACTTACTCTGGCTGGTCTTGCTGCTGGGCAGGAATGTGCTGAATAACTTCATATATTGTACTGTGCAAATCTTGTCCCGATATACCATCAGAGACTGGAACAGATCTGCTTGGGATCTAGAAAATGTGGCACATTAAAAATAAAATATCTCAATACTAGTAAATAGTTTTTCCACTATGCTGCATAGTTGAAAACAACTGGCAGTAGTGATGATTAGAGAATTAGAACTATTTATCTTCCCTAGAAGGCTGACATCCTCCTTGCTACACTTTACTGCACTTACCCTATGGCAGTTTATGCAGCAGCATAGATATAAGGTCAGAAGAAGGATAGCTTGACAAAGCTATGGCTTTTTTCTTCATTTAAGAAGAAAGGTGGCAGTGCTGGAAAGGAAATATTATAGAAAGAAAAGAAATAGCAAAAGAGAAGATGTCAGGACATCTTAGAATCAGCACATATTATTATCTTTTCTATACCGCAGTTACCCTTTTGACACTATTTGCCAATTATGTGCACAAGGGTGGCTTAAAAGCAAGAACAATATACAGCCCAATTGAGGTTCTCCCAGTAAAACTCCAAAATTGAGTAGTGATTAATCACATGGTAAGACTTAAAATTTCTTATATAAATCTCACTCCTTTCCAGTGAATTCCTAGGAATAAAAAGTGTGTATTATTTTACATAAAAAAACTGAAACTCCTTATTCAAAAATTCAATTATAAATTTTAGCTGTTCAGTTTCCTGCTTTCCAGTTCGAAGCCACACCTCAGAGTGGTGCTTTCTGCCATCGTGCGAAGCTGTTTGAAATAACTGATCCATCAAATATTTGTTTTTGTCTTTCGGTTGTGGAAGTGAAGGTGAGCCAATCCTGCCTGAGATTGAATAGGGTATTGCAAAGCCTTTGCAGGGCAGTTCTTCCCTTCATCTGTGACTGTTACCGACTCACCCTTAGGGAGGATGAAATCCAATCAGTCCCTCTCCATTACTCACATGACATTTCTCAAATAAAGTCTGTGGTCAGGAGGCTTACTGGATGAACCTTATACATTGACAGAATCCTCTGAACAAGAGAAGTCACCATTCCCTAATGGCAAATAGTCCTTTTAACAAACAGAAATGAGAATGACTGGAAGCAAGTAATCTGTTTTTATGGTGCCCTTCCTTAAATGGACTCTCATAGCAGAATAAGGAAGCAGAGGAAAATTTGGTTCTATACAAATCTGTAAAAGTGTTAATAATCTGATTCGCTCAGGGAAACATTCTGCATGTCTTAAGCAAAACTGATTGCTTTAAAAAACTTTTTTTTTTTTTTTCCCCCAGACTGAAATGACTTCAACTATAAGAAAGCTCCCTTGCCATCTCATGCACCTTTAGGGCAATAATAAAGATGTATACTTATATACTTTGGGCCTATATGGCAACTTCCTTCTGAAGCATGAGGTACCTTTAAGAGTGTGATCAATTGTCTTTCAAAGTTGTCAAAAGATATGAGAGGGCAATAAAGGGAAAACTGAGGAACAGAGATAGTTCAGTAAAGTGATGGGTTGCAGTCACCCAAGTGATGCAGAATGACTTAAATCAGGGTCTCCCGATCCTCTGTTTATTCAGTATTTATTTATTTGAGACAGGGTCTCACTCTGTTGTCCAGGCTAGAGTGTGGTAGTGTGATCACAGCTCACTGTAGCCTTGAACTCCTGGACTCAGTGATCCTCCTGCTTTGGTCTCCCGAGAAGCTGGGACCAGAGGCATGCGCAACCATGCTTGGCTAATTTTAAAGTATTTGTTGGGATGGGGTCTCTGCCCAGGCCGATGTCAAACTCCTGGGCTCAAGTGATCCTTCCATCTCAGCCTCCCAAAGCCCTAGGATTACAGATGTGAGCCACCGTGCCCAGCCTATTTATTCAGTTCTCCTGACTTTCAACCTAGTTAGTTCTCTCTTCACTGAGATTACCAGGTAAAGACTATTTATGAATTAGCATAACTTCCTTATTTGTGTTAGCTTTACTTATAAAGGTGAAGTAAGATGCTTTAGCTCCCCAAATCTGGCAATGCCATTCATTATGGAGTAAGTCAACACTGCTTAATGCAGTAATGGGTAACGCAGCCATTTGACCACACTGCCCAGTGCTTAAACGAATGCTGCTTACACCTCTGGTGAAGCAGAATTCTACTTCTTGGTTAATCAGCCACTAGGAAAACCAACCCTGGAAACACCAGAAGCATCTGGAAAAGCAACAAATTCATATATTCCGAAGTCATCCAGAGCATCTTCATGGCCTGAAATGTAAAACAAATACTACTTACAAACCAAATGCCTTAATTTGCTGTTGTTTTTTAAAAACTTTGTAAAACTTATCTTTATTGTCTGCTTTAAATGGTATAGGTACAAAATGAATTTAACATTTCCTAATCCCTATAGTTGTATTGCCATTAAGCAGTGTTGGAAATCACTCTTTCTGAAGCTGAGAATCGAAACTGAATTGGAACAATTATTCTTAAGGCCAGATGTGAGAATAGCCTGTTGTATCTTTAAATACACATAGGTGGGCAAGCTTGGCCTTTGTAACTCTCAGTTACCAGAGACTCATGGTCACCAGGGCTTTAGCCTGAAGGTCACAGCAGCTCTTGATCCACCCATAGTATCTACTGCACCCCGTTACATCTAACAGAGACCATCAGAACTAAACAGAGCAAATAACTAACTGAAGCTTCCCATACATAAAAGGCAAAATACATTACAATATCAATCCACATAAACTATCGTCTACAGAATGATGGGGGTAGAGGTGGTTAGGAGGAACGAGACAGCCTCTGGGGCCCTTGCCAGCTCTGACATTCTGTCATTTATAAGTCAGGAAGGGCTAGAAAAGAGGAAGAAGGCCCACATTTATTACACATCCAGGCATCATATCAGGCACTCCACCTCATTTTATTTAATTCTCATGGCAACTTTAAGGGGGAAGTTTTTATCCCTATTATTTAGAAGAGGAAGTTGTGGTCAAGAAAAATAATTTTCCTAAGGTGATATGAGGGGAAAGTGGCACATATAAAACTGCAAATTGGCTCCCTGTGACTCTGTGGCCTGAGCAAAAACTCCATTGTTAACTTATAATAACTCAGTACAGTCAATATTGATGGTAATGAGGGTTACAATGGGGACAAAGAAGCAACCCTGGCCCCGGCCAAACCTTCTTTTCCTCTTCCCTTTGGGATGGAGCTGCCAGCATGAAACCTACCTTAGGAATGAACAAAGTGATAGAACGCTTTGGCATTTTCAAAATAATGATAATAGAATCAATGAAGTAGCAGAACTAACTTCATTGATCCTACTGACTGTGGGCAAGTGACTTAATCCCCTTCATGAGTAGTTCTCTTGACTGTAAAATGGAGTTAAGAGTGCCTTCCAGGCTGATAATACAGACTTGTGTGACTTATATAAAACCAAAACAGAAGACAGCACTTTGTAAAGTGAAGGCACTAACTCAAAGGTAAGAGACTGTTATGTTAATTTTAGCTCATATTAATTATATTACATTAATAATATATAATAATATTAACACAACTAATTAACATACATTAAAACTGATAATAGCCCTTTTCAGCCTGGCCATTACCTGAAAATGTTTGAGCTTTCCTGTATTCTGTTTCTGGCCTGAAAAGACAAAATAGGTATTTTTGTCAGGGATAATAATTGAGGAAAAAGCATCTAAGGAAAGAACTATTTTCATAGAAACAGATGCATTACCTGCCTTCTAGTTTCTGTTTTATAACTAAAATCAAGAGAGAAGAAAAATGGTAAGGTTCCTTTTAGTACACATATACAGCTTCAATTTTTTTTTTTTTTGTAATTTTAACCTACCTTTGTAGGGTTGATATTTTTTCCATAGGAAGAGAAGACACATGGATATAATCAAAAATAGTGATATTCCAGTTATACTTGCTAAAGGTGACAATGATTTTCCTTTTTGTGCAAGCTTCTCCAGTCCTAAATAAAAAGATAAATATATTTTTAGCAATAAATTGCTACAGTTTATAACTTGACTTTTTAAATGCCTTATTTTAAATGAGACGCTATTTTAAAAAACCATATAAACATGTATATTAGAGACACAGAGAGAGAGAGACCAAATGGAAGGAATACACTTATTTTACAACACACACTAAACTCCTTAGGGATACCTGTGATTGGAAATGTGGTGCACTGCTCAAGTTAAAGCTGATTGTGTTGTATTAGATGTAGCAAATATCTCATGTCGTACTTCTCAGTTATGTTTGCCACCTTAACTTAGATCTGTTTCGTCTCATCATCTCTACAACCCTAAATGCTAAGTTGTTCTCTCATTTTCCTTCCATTTTGCTTTTTTAGCATAATTCAAGTATGTGAATTTTCTAGGGAGATGGCATGTGAATAAAGGTGCGAGAGGGGAGGTGTTCATTTCAAACACACTTTAGTAATTTTTGGCCAATAAAGAAATGTCTCTTACCATAAATGATGAAAAAAATTAAAAAGAAAAAAAAGAAACATCAATTCTTAAAATAGGATGTATGTGTGATTTTTTAAAAAATATTTAAAGTCCCACCTTTTGACTAGAATTCACTTTGTTTCATAAGTCATTCCCTTTATTAATATCACTATATAAAATATGGTGCTAATAGCATCTGCTGGGTGCTTACAATATGTCAGGCTCTGTTCTAAGGGTGGATGATACATATTAACTCACTGAATCTTTACAACAATCCTATAAAGGAGAGATTATTTTATCATCCCTTCCAATAGATGAGGAAGCTGAGTCTTGCCCAAAGTCAATTGGGTTATAAGTGGTAGAGTCCAGAAGTTACCCCAGACTCTTAACACTAAATGATGCCTCCCTTTAATATAATTTCAACACAACTTATTAACTGTGGCTATGTTAACACCAGCTTCAGGCTATAATATGTTTAGTTAATCTATCTATCTATCTATCTATAATCTATATATATAGTTAATCTATATAATAAGAAGTAGTTTTAACCTCCAACAAATGAAAGTAACAGATGTCTTCCATATTAGCATGTGAATCAGATATGGGTGTGGAAATAAATCATGGCAGTTGCCTGTCTCTGTCTAGATTAATATGGGAGTGAAAGTCATGTGATGCCCTTTCTGTTCAGCAGTGGAGAACAGCCTGGAAAATCTGGGTGTGGTGAAGACCATGGTGGCTACACAGCTCTGCAATAAATATCCAGCCTGCACTGTGTCATCTTTCACCATAAAATCTCTGCTGAGATCTCCAACAGCCAAAATAAGGGGGGAAGCCTTAATCTTTTCTTTCTCTCAGTATAAACCTACATTAACTCTCTTGGCTTTTCCACCTAGAATACTTCCATTTCTTAATTTTACAGGAATCTTTTAATAATGTAGTATAGATCATATGTGCAAAAATCTAGTAAACACATCATGGAAATCAGTTATCTCTTCTAATTTCCCCATACAACACCATTCCCATATTCCCCTTAAGTCCTAAAAGAGTTTGACAAGGTTGTTTTTCATTATCAAAAATCTTCACAATTTCTGATGGGGAGTTTATAAATTTCTGACATGCATTCAGAGAATTGCATTCTTAAAATGGTCTTCTATGGGATTATAATAGCTGTGTCCTGCTTATTGCCTTTAAACAGATTTTAAATTAAACTTTTTCAAACCTTAGCTAGAAGAAATAAATGAAAGGCAGCTTCAAATGAACTAGAATAGCAATTTATTGATCCTAGATATAGACTAGGACATCATGAAGCTTATTAGATTACTTTTGCCTCATAATAAGTTGTAGAATAATTTATATTCTCCCACTGTTAGGTTGACCTTTAGATTGGAACCACTTTGCACTTGGGTAGTCTCTTTGTGAGATCTTAGTCTTTTCTCAGATATTATTCTCTTGTGGGATTGTTCTCTCTAAAGAGCTGTGTAACTTTGGGTGAGCCCCTTGACTCTCAGGGTTTTGATTTTCACATTAGTATAATGAGGAGGCAAGAGTGACTGGCATTTAAGTTTTCTTCTTGCTCTGATACTCTATGACTTGGAGGAGCCAGAGAAGTTTACATAAAGTTATGTAAATAGGACTCTATATCCGTGGCGTGCTAGTAACAAAGTCTTCAAAAAATTACACATATATATGTTATTTTAACACAACATATAAGCACATACAATACACTTTTAACTTTAATTTCCATTATTTTCCCCTCATTTCCTGAAGTGTAGGCAATGTAATTACAGAGCAACATTTTTCTGAGTTTTAAAACATAGTAATTTCATTATCATTAAGTCCAAAATATTTTTTAATTTTCACTGCAATTTCCTATTTGACTTATGGGTTATTTAGAAGTCTGTTGCTTAATTTTCTTAAGTTTGAGAATTTTCTAGTGTTGTTTCTATTATCGATTTTTAGTTTAATTTCATTCTTGTTAGAGGGCAATCTTTTGAAGTTTGTTGATTTGTTTAAATGACTATACAAATAGTCATATGAAGAGGGTGTATTCTGCAGTTGTTGCATGTAGTATTTATATTATTTCAACTAGGTGAGGCAGGTTTTCTCTATTCCTACTGAGTTTTTGTCTGTTTCATTAGTTACTGAAATAAATATGTTAAAATCTCTCACTTTGTGATTTTTTGGGTCAATTTTTGCTATTTATTAGGTATACTTCCTAATGCTTCTTGTCTTAAAGAATTTATCTAATTCATCTAATTTTTATATACTTTATCTTATACCTGTACAATAAGTCCTCACTTAACATCAGCTGATTCTTAGAAACTGTGACTGAGCAAAACAACATATAATGAAACCAATTTTACCGTTGGCTAATTGATATAAACAAGAGCTAAGTCTCTACAACATATTTCTGGTCAGAAAAATATCAGAGGTCTACATAAAGATGCCAAACATTTCTAATATCCAACACTGAAATAAATGTGAGCTATACATACATTTAATAAAGATTAATAAAAACAAGTAAGATCATTATTTACTCCATTTTTGGTGAATCCGTGAATGATGGCAGTGGTAGTGGTAATACATTAAATCAAGGAATAAATGTTTACAAAGTGAAAATTGTGAAAAGCACCTCCTAGCATCATGCGGTGCAAAAACTAACATCACAAATCTGGTAGTCTTGTGGAGCACTTTCATATCACATCATTTATTGTCATGTATTTATATAATTATCTTAGATTTTATAAATTTTTATTTGACAATCATTCGTATTCATTCATTCATTCTCCAACCTGCTTATTCTAGTTCAGACTTGCAGGTGGCTAGAAGCCTATCCCGGAAACCCAGGGCACAAGGCCGGAACTAGCCCCAGACAGGGTACCATCCCATTTCAGGGCACACTCACACACATACCCACACTAACTCAGACAGTGACCATGTAGATATGACAGTTCATTGAATATGCACATCTTTGGGATGTGGGAGGAAGCTGGAATACCTGGAGAAAACCCGTGTAGGTATGGGAAGAATGTGCAAACTGCACACACATAGTGGCCCCAGTGGGAATTGATATTTTTTCTCATCAATATTATAAGGAAATGATGTTGAAATGAAATAACATTATTAGAAGACCTGCTATATAGCTACGCTGGCTTTCTTTTTTGTATGATTTATCTGTTCATTTACTTAATTTCAACCTTTCAGTATCTTCGTACATAAGGTGTGTATCCAGTTTGACATGTTTTTTAGTTGGAATATTTAGCACACTAAGACCTAGTATGATTAGTAATATATTTCAGTGTAGATCTACAATCTTATTATTTTTTCTATATTTCCTACCTTTTTATTTCTTTTCTCTCTCCTTTCTTGTCCTAATTTAAATTAATCAGAATTTTATTTATCTTTTCTTCTCTATTTCCTTGTTAGTTATACATTTTTATTTGTCTTTTAGACTTTAGGGATTAAGAATTCTAATCAAAATTAATAGTTTTACCACTTACTGCTTCTATGATACAATAATTAGTTTCATATTACAGTTGGGAAATCTAAGACTCCAGTACTCAAATTTGAATTTAGCAAGGTCTAACAATAATTCCATGCTCTTTCCACCACTCTTGCCTAATCATTATGGAAGAAACAGAAATCCTTCCCCCAAATGAAGCCCAAATCTACTCAGTTCTACTAATTGAAGCAACAACAAATAAATCAAATCCTCTCTGTATATGAGGCCATCTTAATTGTTTGATGAAACTCTCACATTTCCCCCGAGAATCCTCTTCTTCAGATTCAACATCCCCAGATCATTTTGTTGTTCTTTACATAATAGAATTCCATATTCTCTACCATCCTAGAGGTGCACTTTTGGAAGCCCAACAAAATTTAGTCAATTTCATTTCTAAGATACACATTTAGAAGGACCCATACTTCACTGTGGTTGTCAATAAGATAAAGGCAAATAGAATGCTCTCTGAGACAGTGACCGTGATAAAAAAGCAAAAAAAAAAAAAAAAAAAAAAAAACAACCCAGAAAAATTGATAAGAAATAATAAAAAAGAAAGAATTGATAAAAAATACCAAATGATAGAGTGGCAAGATTTAACATATATCATATGATTTGGGCACCACTTTTAGCAAGTGAATTCTCTATTTCATCATTTTAGATCTGACAATAAAGTCAAAACTAGCTAAGGGAATTTTCAGATGATGCACAATTAAATATATATTAAATATTATATATATATAAAATCAAATGTACATTTGTTTTCCATTTACAAAAGAAAATTCATAACACCATTTACAGTTACAGATAAAGAAAGAGTCTCAGAGAAGCTAAAATATTTGCCATAGTCAGTAAGTCCTAGAATTGAGAGTAGACAGGTTTTTTTCTGACTTCAAGTTCAACTTTTTCTGTTAATCTGTGGTCAAAGATTGGTTTTTCCAGTTAGTAGGTAGGCTCTTATATATCAGTTTTTCCTCTAACTTTTTCTGACATCAGACTTCATGTGCTTGAAATCTTTCACTTCTTAATAGCCAGACTGCCATCATCAAAATTCTATAAGCCCTGAAGACTCCTCAAAAAAGAATTCAATGCTAATTTATTCTATTCAAGTTTTTGCAATGTGCTTTACCATGAGCAAAACTGCACAAAAACACTTGAGTAGTCTCGGCTGTTTTTCCCTCTTAGAACATATCCTAATAATTGCTATTTCCAAGCAGTTCTCATTTTAATAGTGAAGCTTCACTCTGGCTGGCATCCGCTCTCTGCCAGACACTTCTATGATTCTGCAGTCGGGCAGAAGGCTTAATATACAATGATCGCATGTCTTAGACTAGATAAGATACATATGTTCCCTTCTCCTTCGTTTTTAACTTTTTGTCCCTTTTAATATGTATTTAGTAAAATGACTTAATTTGCACACATTCTGTCCTACAGAGGATCCCACTCTTTCCTTCCTCCATTACTTCCTTATTTCTTTAGGCTCCTTCCTTATTGCCCTCTTGCCTCTTGCCTTGGCCTGTGTTTGCCTTACATCAGAGAGCTTTCCTGTAATGACCAGTGCCTGTCAGCCCAAAACCACGGCTGGGGCAAAGGCCAAGAGTCTTCCCCATGGAGAATGAGGAATAGGGACAATCCTTTTGTTGGAAGAAATGATCTTTCCTGTTAGGCCTCTTCTCTAGAGCATCCTGGCTCTCTGCTCTCAACACTGCTCCTCTATCCGGGAACACACAAGATTTACTAGGTCCAGCATTTGAAATTTGTTCCCTTTCGTGCACACAAAAAGCGCCAAATATGTCAAGGATCAAATCAAAGGGCACAGTTGTTGTGGTCTCAGCCATAGGCAAGTGTTTTTGCAAAGATGAACTTCCAGAACCTGAACCTGAAAATAAGACAGCAGGAAATTCTGACCCTATTGACATAGAGAATGTATAGGGATCGCTTCTGCAGTTCTAGACACTTGCAGGAGCTTCCTTCTTTCTCCTTTCAGAGAGTTTATACTATTCTTTAGCACACAGCATGCCATTCTCCCCATTATTTAAACATGATGGACTCATGTGCCAAAACCATAGTGCAAATGCTATTTGCCTCCTCCTTAGGCAAACAAATAAAATGGAATAACATGTTAAGTGCAAATATGGGCAAGAGGTGTGGTATCCATGGTATCGCAACCCTGCTGTTTGAGACTGCACTCAATGCAGGACAGCCATATGCTACCAGTCTGTGTATCTATTTCTAGATCAAAATGAAGTCTTGAGATCTCTCTCATCCAATCTGTTCACTGATTATGGTAGCTGACTCATGTCCCTCCGGAGATGAAGGTGCCACGTTGAGGAGTGTGCCATTTCCACACTCCATCATAAGCCCACCTGACAGATAAAGTTGTTCAATGCTGGATGCTCATGGAGACATCACCTTAGGTCTCAGGGTCTGAATGTCAGATTTGTAGTTCCATCTTAATTGTCATTTCCAAAGGCCCAAAGTAAAATACACTTCCTAGAGGCCTTGACTTGAGAAATTTCCAGATAGAAAAAATCAGTAAATTCATTTTCCTGCCTTGAGTCTTTTTCCTGTTCTCTTCTTTAAGAAAAGATGGGGAATATAAATAAATGTAAAAAATGGTAGCTTTCTCAGGATCACGTACAAATTGAAAACATTTCCATTATGGCTAAATCTCAAACTACACCCACATGGCCTTAGGGAATTCTATTTATACAACTGAATGCCTTCATTAAATGTGAACATTTGAATTCTGATCAGATGGTTGCATTTCCATAAACATTCTCTATCTATCATCTATCATCTATCTATCTATCTATCTATCTATCTATCTATCTATCTATCTATCTATCTGTCTGTCTGTCTGTCTGTCTATACATTGCATGTAACAATAGCAATTTAAGCTCAGTTAAAACTTTAAAGTAGGGACATCTGCATTCAAGGAAGTCCTTAATTAAGGTAATAAAATATTGTTTTTCAAAACACAAAGCTAATTTATTATTTTAATAATTATTCTTTTCTTGAAACATATCATAGACATTACTTTCAGTTACATGTATTTCCTAACTTTGCATTAATATGAAATTATACACATTGTAGACAAACCAGAATATCTCTACATACATAGCATTAAATTAGATAGGTGATGAGAAAGTACATACTATACTTTATGTGTGACCCTATACCTATCTTTTAGAAAGACCATATGGTTTCATCAACATTCTCAGTTATATCAAAGGAGACAGTTTTTATAGTGGTTAAAAACAAGGGCTTTGGGCCAGGTACAGTGGCTCATGCCTGTAATCCCTGCACTTTGGGAGGCCAAGATGGGTGGATCACCTGAGGTCAGGAGTTTGCGACCAGCCTGGCCAACATGGTGAAACCCCATCTTTTCTAAAAATACAAAAATTAGCCAGGCATGGTGGCACGTGCCTTTAATCCCAGCTACTTGGGGGACTGAGGCAAGAGGATCGCTTGAACCCAGGAGGCAGAGGCTGCAGTGAGCCGAGATCATGCCACTGCACTTTGACCTGAGCAACCAGAGTGAAACTCCATCTCAAAAACAAAAACAAAAACAAAAATAAAAAACAAGGGCTTTGAATTAGGATATTATTTTATCACTAGCAGTGTGAACTTGCCTATTGTCTCTGTTTTCTTTAGGATATTTCCATGAAGATATGAAAAGGTCAATTAATATCTCAAATTAGATGTGAATCATAGTCCAAAGAGGTAAAAGTCACCGTTTGCTGCAGTCTTAGAAAGGCAGAAAAACACAGAACTAATTGTTCTCTCCAGCCTTCCTCTCCCCACTGAAAATCCCTAATAAAACTTGATTATTTCCTGACTTTGTTATTTTCTTTCCACATCTGTGACCTTGGAGTCATCTCTGACTCCTTTTTCCTTTGGCTTCCACATTCTATTGCTAAAACTTTTTGGTCAGCCAAATGTTTTGCCTTATTAAGAAGTAAGAGGTTAATCTATTTCTTACAACTTCACTGGCTATACCAAACACCAGTTCGGTTCTGGAAACATCTCAAAAGCAGGTACTTTGACCTTTTAAATGATTTCAAATTCTTCACAGATCTCAAGAGTTTATTCATTAGAGTAGATGGTCAGTAGGCTCAATTGATAGTTGCAAGTGATGGTCATTTATAACTGTAGGTTGGTGTATGCTTAATGTATACTGCAGAGGTTCACTGACTTTGAAATTTAGAAAAAACAAATATTTAACAAAACACATCAATACTATTCATTTTCTTTGCCATTTTGTTGCTGTTTGAGTTAAAGCTCTGTGGACATTTGGGGGTTAGAAAATAACTCTAAAAGCCACAAAGAGATCACTAATATTGACAGCTCTGAATCCCTCTGAAAAATAAGCACCTGCTCTTCTTATTTACTGTAATAACAAATGCTTGGTCTTTGTACAGGTCAAACAGGTTTTTTAGATTTTGCAAAAGGTAATTATCTGACGTTAAGACTGTAGCTGTCTTTAGACCTTGGTAATAAGATCTTAATCAAATATTGGGGGCTTCTGATATTATGAGAATACCTTGGCTAAATATTAATGTAGAAAGTTTAGGCCGTGGGAAAGCCTTACTGTAGTACACTTTTATACATTACAGCCATGTTTTCACTTGCAGTGAGCATGAGAAACAAGCTGAAGATGACACCTGGATTGCTACTATTTTACATGCTTAATTATGGCTTGCTGTACAATTATGTCTTGGTTTGCTACTGGGGTGAAAAGCTGGTTAAGCCTATAAAAAATTTAGTAAAACAGAAAGCAAAGGATGTACCTCAGCTGTTTATGTGTTTGCCACTCATATTAGATTGTGAGCAGGAATTCTTGTTAGAAGGAATTACCTTTCTCATATGGTATTCTTAGTGCCTACTCTGATATTTGGCCCATAATGGGTGCTAACAAATGAATGCATGGGTGCATGGTGCTTATAACACCCTAAAACACATATGCTTTTTGGCTCTACAAGAAATATATATTATTATCTACTGCCCAAATGAAGCAACTCCGGTAAAAATTCCAGAGCTGCATTGTCTGACATGGTAAACACTAAACATGTAGTTATTTACATGCAAATTAAAATTAATAAAAATGAAATAAAATTAAAAATTCAGTTTCTCAGTTGCATAGCAATGTGTTAAGTGCTCAAAAGCCAAATAAGGTTAGTGGCTATCATAACAAACAGTGCATTGTATTCAGATTCAAAAAACCCCACCATGACAGTATATACATTCCAATATACCTAGGTGATTTTTCCTCCTGGTACCTTAAGGAGTCCCTAGGAGGAACCTATCCACTATACATTTCTTCATCGACCTGTAGGTTTGCAATAGTCTTATAATTCTTCATGGCTCTTCAGGCACTTTTTAATAAATTCAAAACTCTCCGGAGATAAAATGTACTAAACAAGTGGTTGTCACACTTGTGAGTCCTGAATATTCAGATTCTCAGGTGCTACCTGAAAGATCCTGATCCAATAGGTCTGAGGTGTCTTAATGAAGCTACATTTTTAGCAACCTCCCTAGGTGATCTTGATGCAGAGGGCCCAAGGGCAACATACTGAAAAATTGAGCCTATGGATTACAAAAAATTATATTGTTGCATCACTTATTCAACAAAATATATTGAGTTTCTCTGTGTTATGGGTCTTTTTCTAGGTACTAGTGCTATAAAGGTGAAGAAAGAGAAGGCATCAATAGAAAAGATATTAATGAGTAGTAGCTTTTATAAACTTGTTCTTCCACCAGTCATAGGTACCTTAACCACCATGTCCTGTCCAAACCTGCACCCAGATTTTGCCCAAGTGGCATTTGACGTGTGTGCAAAGGAGAGTCTGAGAGGGACTTAGTAGTAGTAGAAGTAGTCATAGAAGAGGAAGAAGAAATAGAAAAGGAAGAGGAGGAGTAGGGAGGGAAAAGGCAGGAGAGAGGGAGAAGGAGAAGAGAATACAAAGAAGTAAGTAAAGAAAGACAAAAGAAGGAAGAAGGAGAGAAGAAAATGTATCTGAGAAATAGGAAGGAAGGAAATGGACACAACTTGGTGACTGAATGTGGGACCAGGCAATAGGCAAGAGGAATGAGTCTGAGATGACATTTAGCTTTCTGTCTTAGGTTGGTAGTTAGTAGGGCCATTCACTTAAATAGGCAATACAGGCAGAATAGCAATTTAGGGGAAAAGAAGATGGTTCAGTTTTGATATGTTGGACCTGTATGGTGCTTCTGGCACTTCCAAGCAGAGACATCCAGAGGAAGCTGGGTGTACGGTTTTAAAGCTTTAAAGATATAGATTTGGGATGTACCAGTGTTACATGAAGCCTTGGAAATGAATGAAATCATACAGAAAATCATACAGGAGAATAAAACCATTATGTAGAGAGAGAGAAAAGAAGGTGTAGAAGGATGAGAATTTGGTGGGCATCAATATTTTGGGCAGTAATTCTTAACATTTGCAGGTTGATGATATTTCTGATAATCAGAGGATTTCTAGAGAAAGCCAAATTTCACAGACTTACAGAATTTTGTAATTTCCAAGGTGTTGAGACTCCCCTTGTGAACTTCCATAGCTTTCAGGTGTTTAAGTGGTGAAAGAGGAAGGGGAGCCCATGAAAGACAGTGAGAAGGGGAATCAAATAGAAGTGGGAAAACCAGATTCCCAACTCATGGAGATTTATTCATCTGACCTAATGCAATGGTAGATACAAACTCTCTAAATGAGCAGGCTGTTTCTCTTATATTTTTGTTCATAAAACTAGGAAAGCAAGAGTGCACATTTAGAAGTAATTTATGGAATTCACTTTTTCTTCATAGCCCTTCACAATTGAATTGAATTTCTCCCCTATTTCATTTTGAGTTTTCTTTCTTTGAGTCCTAGAAACCACAGCTTTGTTAACTTTGGAAAGAGAGATTTTTAGAGTATATGAATAATCCCACAATGATTTTCTTTTCCACATAGGTATAAGATAGGGGAAGGCAAGGCCAGCATGCATTTGTGTTTTATTAGGATCCCTTCCTTGTATGTCACACATACCTACAGAAGTGATGATAACTGTGAAATGAGTTTCATCTTGCCTGCCGGTTATGTTGTTGTAAGCACAGCACACATAGTCAGTTGTCTTCTGCGCTACTTTCTCAGATGCAACTTCTAAGCGAGGCCCATGCTTAATGATATATGTTGTATTGTCAGTCCTCCTAATCCAGGAGTAGGTGTTGGGGGGATAAGAATCAGCAGAACAGTCAAATAGGATGGCCTCTCCAAGGTCAACAGTAAACACTTCCCCTACTTTTAGCCCTTTATCAGAATTCACTTGAAGTCCATAAGGTCCATCTGCATCAATATAAAAAAAGAAATAGATAAGTAGCATAAGTAATCACAACATAGGTCTTGAGTTTGGGAGAGCTTAGTAGCATTTTACTGTTTTTGAAAGTCTTCATCTTAGAATTGGATGAGCAGGTCCTTGCTTAGACTCCCAATAAATGATGAGGACCTAAATATATTTTATTTTGATATCCGTGAAAGTGAAAATTATTTGAGATTTGATTTGAAATAGTGATTTGAACTAATCTGAAATAGTAAAAGCCTGAAATTTCACATTTAATTTTACAAATACTGTCATCATAATTGTGATGCTAAGGTTTTGAGTAATGTATTGATAAATCTGCAGTCTTGTAGACAAACTCAATCTTTCTGTTCTATGACTAGCTTATTTTTATATGCTGATTTATTTTGTTTTATTATTATTTTTAATTGAGACATGATAATTGTACATATTTATGAGGTACAGTGTGATGTTTTGATCGCATGTTTTGATACACATATACAGTGTGTAATGATTAAATCAGTCTAATTAGTACCTCCATCACCTCAAACATTTATTATTTCCTTTTGTCAGGAACATTCAAAGTCTACTGTTGTTGCTGTTTGAAAATACACCATAAATTGCCATTAATTATAGTCACCCTATAGTGCTATAGAACACAAGAACTTATTCCTCGTATCTAGCTGTCCATTAACTATTTTTGTGTCTATTAACCAACTTTTGGCTACCCCCTACCACTCCACCCTTCCCGATCTCTAGTAACTACTATTCTACTCTCTAAGTCTATTAGATTAACTTTTTAGCTTCTACACATTAATATTTCTGAAATAGTCATTGTACTTGAAAATGTTTTTACAACAGATTATGGCCACTATTTTCTCTTTAACAACCATATTTTCGGTACTATCTATTTTTCTTCTCAGTGCTAGGGTAGGCCATATAAATATTTATAGAAGACATTGTTTCACATGGAACACTGTGCAAATAGACATAGGGGTGTTTGGTATTTTTACAACATTTTAACAGCTAAAGAATTTTTTAAATCCTCCCACCCATGCCCCAGCTAAGCTTAGGATTCCATTTGAAAAAAAAAATTACATCTTCCTTATCGTTAACTAATATGCATTGATTATCAATAAACTACTTAATCCCCTGGTGTTTTTATCCACATTGCAGTACTCCTATAGCATTTTACCATTTCTATGGTATTAGGTTGCCAGAAGGTGAAGACACATTTCCCATTGCTTTCTTCAGAGAATAAGGAAAATTTAAAAAATAATCTTCACCTAGATAGGTTTTCTCATTCATTCTAAATCCTGGCTTATAGTCTAAAAATCTTTGAGTTTTAGGTATGCTTATGTACACCTTTCAGCTGCTCATTACCAACATTTATTGGATATCTGCCATGAGAAGACACTTTAAGTGCTTATGCAGATAATAATATTTAATATTTAAAGCAACCACCAGGAGGTAGATGTCATTATTCTAATTTTAAGATGAGGAAAGTAATATTTAAACAATTTATTTGCCCATGGTCATATAGCTATTAAATAGCAGAGCTGGGACTCTAAAATATATGCACTTAGTCATTCATATTACTTCTCTAGAAAGAAATAAAGTGGTATAACTTTCTATATCATAATAGTTTATTGTTGTCTAACTATAGTACTAGTTCTACAATCAATTACTAATTATATATTAATATTAATTCTGTAATCATCCAATCAAGTAATGAATCAAATATTTATTTGAGAGCTGCTAAGTATGAGATAATATATTTAGAATATGGGAGATGGAAGTATAAGACATTCATATTCTCAGGGAATTTACAAACTGGATATGGCTATGGATGGTTTGCTCAGTGATGACCTCATCTTAAAGGCCCTGATTTT
Source organism: Macaca nemestrina (assembly GCF_043159975.1). Taxonomy (NCBI): domain Eukaryota; kingdom Metazoa; phylum Chordata; class Mammalia; order Primates; family Cercopithecidae; genus Macaca; species Macaca nemestrina. The sequence goes on from NC_092128.1 coordinate 72,794,836, forward strand.
TCTTAAAGTATGAGCTATTTATCTCTCCATATGCAGAATAATAGAATGTAGTAACTAAACATTAGGGTAACTGATTTTTTTCAATCATTAGCTAGGCATTCTTCAGAAGTCATTTGAATTTTTTGGGTCTCATTTTCCTCACCTTTTAATATGAAAAGATAGGTTAGAGGACTGATTGCCAAGATTCTTTCTAACCCCTTTGAAACACCAGGATTCTTGCCATGCCATTAAAAGTATGGCCAAAACTGCAATTACTTTTGCACCAACCTAGTAAAACCATTTTGGATATTGGCAAACCAATCCCAAGTTCGCAAATTCCCAGAGTAGTTCTCTATCAGCATTTTCTGAACAGTCTGCCACTGAGGAGACAAATTTTCTAAGCTATAACAGAAAACGAATATACAAAACAATAGATTATCTTTAGCTAGAAAGCATAGACTAATCTATGTTTTCTTTCTAGAGTAAAAGGCATATGGAGAAATGTGAAGGAACCCTACAGGTTTGTATTAATATACCTGCATGAGGTAAGCCTGCTTTCAGAAAGCAAACAGAAGTTAGTACTTTCAATTTAAAGTAATCAGGAACTGAAGGTACAGGATTAAAATAAGGAGAGATTTCTGCCCCTTTCCTGTTACTGTATAAGAAGCCTGTTCCCTCATTTCAGGCTGTGACACAGTCTCAGGTGAAACCACTGTGATAAAAGCTTTAGAACAGTGCGCTGTAAAATGGAACTCTTTTATTCTGAATTCCACTAAACAGTAAGTAGGGTAATGGGAACAAAAATTTGTTTTTGCTCACTCAACCAAAATCAATATTGAGATTACTTTGCACATGGTATGATTTTAGGCATAGTGAGGACATCTGAGATGTTGATCACATGCTGTGTATGGCTATTATCTCAGGCCTTGTGGTTCAGAAGGAATCCTTCATGTTGTCAGCATTGATAGAACATTAGGAAAGGAAAGATCACCAAGCAACGGGCACGGTTATGGTTCACATCGAAGAAACCAGCAGGAGGAATTTACTATAGTTTGGAAGAGCAAGAGACCTGAGTCTATGTACAAAAACTAAAGTCTGAGGGTCTAAGAGTAGAGCGAGGCAGACTTGATAAAGAAGAAAAATGTGGTCACAAAAACACAGCCACTCAATTTAGGTCTTCATCTTCCCCCTGGTTTTTGGGGTATAGAGAATGGGGCTATGAAAACAAATTGTCTAGTAATTTAATAAACACAAAAATGAGTGTTACTCCTTTTCAAGCATGCTGATATTACTCAAAACTTTTTGGGGAACTCCTCATTTGGAGTTGCCTTAGGACCCTGCCGCATAATGGATTATTCTCACAAGCAGTAATTCTTCAATTTCAATTTCAGAGGGTGGGTTTAATTTGTAGAGGAAGCCCATACTCATTTAGAGCTAAGGCTGGTAAATAAGGTCAATTATCTAATTTAATAAGATCATTCTGGTTTAAAATAAAAATACCTTTAAAGAAAGTAATCTGATTATCTTAGCTTATCTTCCTTAATCATGTTTATTTTGATTTTGTTACTTCCTCATTTAGTGAGTTTCATGATTGGCGTTAATTTTTTCTCTTCTGTCTGTTTTATTTATGTGCTATATCTGACTCTTCAGAAGCAGCCTCAAATCCCTCAAACTTCCTTGCCCCCACCTCAACACCTCTTCCAACTCTTGAACCTAACACTTTGAAGCATTTCAGTTCCTTGCTTCTGATATGTTTCTTAAAAGGTAACATAGTTTATCTATTTACTTAAGAAATGCATGTTTTTCTTTTTTTGCAGAAAATCCTAAAATTCAGAGAAGCACAAAGATGAAAAGAAAGTCATTTGTAATTTTATTGCTCAGAGAACAAATATCCACATTTCATGGATGATTTTCAAGTCCTTCTTTAATGCATCTTTTTTTCTCTCTCTTTATCACACATGCACACAAATCTAACTACATCTCATACTCTACATGTTGCTTACAATCTACTTTCTTCTGACTCTACTATGATGTTATTTCCTTTATCATTAGAACTCCAGGCTGACTATCCCTCTACTTGGAGGGGCAGCCTAGTACCTTATTCAAGTGAATGGGCCATCCAATTGGAGATATTTGGAGTGATTCAACTAGACTGACCTCTGATACTGAAGATGAAAGCAGAAGGATAATTCCATTTTGACTTTGGATTATGGTTTACTTTCTTGCCTTTGGCAGAGAGCTCCCAATAGAAATGAACCCTTTGCCTTGGGGATGGCTGTTTACTAAATGACTTGTAAAATCACATATCATCTGTTCTCTTTAACAATTTATGACTGTGTGGGAACAGTACCTAAATTTACATCATGATGCTGTTTGCCGCCCTGTTTGGGAACAGATGGTAAGTATTTACTGTGAATGACCTTTTATTTTCCCTTTAATTTTTATCACTTAGAGCTCTCCACTGCAGCATTGCCATATGTTGCACACAAAATGCAGTGGTTACTGGGTTATTATTTACAACTGGAGCTTGAAGGCGTATCATGAACTGCAAGTAGATACTTGTCTGAGTTATTGGTTTGACATTGTAGTCCACCAGGGCCAATACCAGATTATGACATCACAACCTCATAAGTATATAGTCAGTCTTAATAGATTTTGTTATACTTTTTCTGCCAAAATAAAAATTAGTTCCTACTTTCATGAAAAAACCCTTCATGGAAACAGTGCCTTTAGAAAACAGAATAGTTGATTTTGCTAAAGGTCAGGGAAAAAAGTGCCAAAGCACTATAATGAAGAAGCTGTCATCTTATAATGGGAATTTAGCCTTTTTACAGCATCGTCAAGTAACACTGGAATCTAAAAGGGATATGAAGAAAGATAATCTGTTCCATTTTAGTCCAGTTCAAGAAACTTTATTGATTTCTTAATCTCTGTCAGCTATTGCCCTATGGATACAAAGATGAAGAATGCAGAACTCTGGTTTGGGTTTGTGGTGTTCATGAGAGTCAGGGAAAATAGAATGCAGAGAGGACCAGGAATGAGAGTGCCTAGGATGCTGAAGGACCACAATGAACCTATTAGTGACACTGAGGTGGTGAGACAAGTGGAGGCAGGCAAACCTTTCTGGAAAGGATAATGTCGTGAAGGAAGAAGAAGGTAACCAGATGAAGAAAGAGAAGTGTGAATAACACCAACCAAGGCACATATTCCCAGCTTGCAGGGAATGATAAAGATTGTAAACATCTGGATGCCACATCAACAGATAGGATATACAACCAATCTTCAGATTACAGTATACATTTTATTTAATTTTTGTTACTCAAAAGCAACAAAACCAACCAACCAAAACAAAAACAGGGCCAAAATAGTGACAGCAAGAAAAATTATTAAATTAATGGGTCTGAGTTGTGTTTGTACATATTGTATGGTAGGTAGTAACTGTTTAGCACAAATAAGAACCTGATGTTTGATTTTTAAAATCAAATAATCTATAAAGGAATGAGTCCATAAATGAATAAATAAGTGAATGAATGAGTATCAATAAGATAAGATGTTGACCAAGTGAAGGATTCTGCATTTGAATGTAAAAATAGTGAAGACAAAAATTAGTAATGCAATGTTCACAATTAGCAATTAACAAGAGTCAAAATCTTTCTTAAGCCATGTAGATAATTCATCTTTACAATGTGTAAATGGAACCCACATTTGTAAATTTTCTAAATGTTCTATTATCTGTCATTACTCTTTGCATGTGATAGATGTTTCTCTGTGAGATTTTTCATACATAATGTTTAAAATAATGTAAAGAAGAGAGTTCAATCTATCAGCAAATGACAGATTCTGTGAAGTGTGAACTTACTCAAATTGGGGTATTCTCATTCTTTTAACTAACATCGTGAAGGAAAGAAGTCTTAGGAGCCTAAAGCATAATGTTTAACATTTGCAGGTTTGATTATGGTTTTCCTTCCCGTTTTTATATTTTCCACACTGTGTATCACAGCATATTCTGTGATAATAATGAGATTGGTGCATAGACTTGCACATGTTGAAAGAAAGATCTTATTTTCATTTTTCCAGATTAATATGAACTGTATAGCAAAACAAAAGTATATTTCAAAAATGATATTTGCATGTGCCTGTAATTGCTTAAGCAATTTTCCACAGGACTTTTTCATTTAAATCTATGGCTAGAGTTTAAAGATAGGCAGGTAGGGATGGAAAGACATACAGATAAAGAGCTAGAAGAAATGATTGATGTAAAGAAAATATTTTACTAGAGAAAAATAAAGTATGTTAAATTCAGGAATGGTAATATTTGGAGAGGAAAAAAGTTCTTCTCAAGGTATTTTTCAGTTTCTTCATTGCAGCCTCTGCATTGTTCTGGGTACTTGAAATTGAGATTCTTGCATTCCACTGGGAATGAGGTCACACAATGGACTGAATCACGAAATACAACCTGAATGGCCCCTGGCCAGTATTTCAACTTGATCTTTAAGAAATAGGGTTGTGCTAGTAGACATGTTTCATACAAGACAGTGCCTAGGAGGTATGATTAGAACTACTGAACTACAATAAAGGTAAAAGCCAAATGACATCTGGTACTTATATTCTCTGTGACTATCCTGGGAGATATTCTCAGAAAACAACAACAACAAAAAACTCATGAGTTAAAAAAAAATAAACTTACAATATATGATGGGCATAATGATATCACTTTCCATTTCACTGACAGGGTTCCTCACCAGGCAGCTGTAATTCCCAATGTCTTCCTTGGTCACTGGAGCAATATGAAGGGTATTGTTTTGGGGAGAAAAGGAGTAGGTAGAGCTGGTGTGGGCAGGTCTCCCATTTTTTAGCCATTGGTAAACTAGCCGAGTGCCCCCTTCCACCTGGCATGTCAGGGTCATGTTCCCCACATACTCCACGGACCCAGAGGGAGGATGAATCTGCACCACTGGCTTTGTGACAGGATCTGCAATATTAAGAGAGATAGCAATGATTTTTTATTCTCATTGAATTATAATAAAACCTTATGAGGTCTTTCCAATATGAAGTCCTGGAGAAATTATTCCAGCATTTTACACTGTAAATGTAGACAGCTCAGGTAATAACTAAAGAAGAGAAGAGAATAAAAAGCCAGGGAAAATGCAAAATGTCAAAATACGAGAATATCCTTTATAGTCAGAGATAATCAAATTCCAGAACTTACTTTTCAAGGATGATCTAATGAAGCCCTTTACTTTATAGGTGGCTAAGAATGGAATGCCAGCTTTCTTATTTCCTGTTCATTGTGCTTTCACCAACACCATAAAGGTACACTTTCCCAGGCAAAATTTATATGGCTATTCCCCTCTATTGACTTGTCCTAATGTCCCAATAGCAGCTGGTTGGGATAGATGTGGTGAACTCAAATTTCTATCATCTGCAAAATATACAGCTAATATATACTATACTTTTGGGAAACTGAGGGATAGTTTTAGCGAATCACATATGTACAATTATTCTTTCTATGTATGTCATGAAGCAATTATAAACTTTAATTGCTTTGCATTTGTGTTGTAACATTATGTTAGTCACTTTAACAAATTAGAGCCTGCATTTCAACACTGACTCAGTGTGAAAATAGGATAAAATATATTCTTGGGCTTTTATCAAATTAGAGAAAAAAATACAAATCCAATAGAAATTCCTGTTGGAAAGTCAAGTCATAGGAAAATAGTCTTAGTTCATCATCTGCCACACAGTAGGCTCTTAATATTTGTCAAAGTAAATTTCCAAAAATGAGTAAATATTTTCTCTCTGAATTTTAACTGTAAAGTTGATGGATTATATAATCATGGTAGAATTATATAAGAATCTGCAACCATTTTTGGCAATTTTCTTTAATCATTGAAGTTCTTGACTTAATTGATAAAAACAGTGGCTTGCCCAGAGTTACACAGCAGTCAGTGGCAAAATGAAGAGGGCTTCACATCTGGTAATGTTTCTCTTCTGCATTTTGGAGCGGGGTGTATTTAGTAATCCCCTTTTATGTATGACTACAGGACACAGAGAGAGTAGGATGATACATAAGTGAGAGATGATTGTGTCCAATGTTTAGACTTCAATTTCCTGTCAAGCTTTTAATTAGGGTCGATGCATCTTCCTCAGGTAGATTTATTTTGACTTGTGCTTATATTTTTGTACACTAGAAAATGTGCATTAGAGAACAAACTGACCAATTCTCCATCCCAGAGAAGATAGAAGAAAGTGAAAGGGAAAGGAGGTCGAAAGGTAACCTATAGGGGAACTGAGTAGTTCTGAAGCCTCTAGCACTTTTCAAGGAGGGTGTAATCAACTGGCTCATCTATTTAATTTAATCTTTCATCTTCCCTGGCAAGAACAAAAGATTGGGAAAAGCTTTATGTTCATGATATTATGATTTAAAAAGAAAAACAAATTGTGTACATTTAATATGCAGAAAAATCTTTTATTTCAAATGCACCTGTGTGTGGAACTGTAAGTACTATGAGATAAATAGGTAACATATCAACAGTCTTGTATGAGAAGAACCAATCATTAGAATAGTCACTGGTATTGTGATCATACCTTTGCTTAAAACAGTATAACTCGGATGAAGAAGTTTTTCTTCTGAGAAGAATTTTGGCACAGGCCCTAAAACCCTATTGAGGCTTTACTAAGTTTTTGGTTGCATTTTCCTAAGCAGATTTAACTTTACTACTAATTAACAAGAAAGGATATTGTATTAGGAGGGAGACAGGACACCATATAGGAAATCTTCATGGAAATTCCCTTTAGATCTCTCTTGTCTTTTTCCCCACAATTGCTCTATAGGCATTTGCTTTTACCTTCTGCATCTTTACTCCCCTGAAGTCTCCCCGGTCTCCTCTGTGGCCACGCATTTACTCCACAGATAGTTGCTGAATCTACTAGCGATCAGCAAAGGTTTTAAGCACTGAGGACAAAGCAGCAAATAATACAAAGTCCCTGCTCCCAGGGACCTCATATTCTAGGTGGGGAAGAGAAACAATAAACAAATAAAAATCTATAATATGCCCGGGTAGTAATAAATGCTATGAAAGAGAGAGAAGCAGAATTGGAGAAAGAGAGTGACTCTCTCTCTCTCTCTCTCTTTCTCTCTGTCTCTCTCTCTTTTTTCTCGGAGTGTGTGTGTGTGTGTGTGTTTGGGGAAGTGAGATTATGTTTTATATAGTGTGGTCAGTAAAGAATTCACAGACAAAGTGACATTTGAGCTGAGACCTAAAGGAAATGAGAGGAGCATGCTAGTATCTTGGAGAAAAGCTGTCTAGGTAGAGCAAACAGCAAGTACAAAGGCCCTGAGGAATGAGTGTGTTTTGGCCTGTTCCAGAAAGAGCATGGAGGCCAGCATGACCAGAACCAAGTGAGTGAGGGGGATACAGATAGGAAAATGGGGTCAGATAGGCACTGGGTATGTGGGGAATTGCAAATTGTTAATACTTTGACTTATACTCTGAGTGAGATAGAAGCAATGGGAGGATTTTAAGCTGAAGGAGGCAGGAATAGAAGCAGGGAGAGTAGGTGGCAAAGCTATTAGGATAGTTCAGGCCATGGCTGATTGTGGTATTGAGTGGGGCAGTACTGGGGGGTGGTAAGTGGTTGGATTTTGTCTATATTTTCAAGGTAAAGCCAATAGGCTTTCCTGTGGACTGGATGTGGGATGTGAGAAAAAGAGGTCAACAGTGACTGCAAGGTTTTGGCTGGAGTAATTGATAGAATGGAATTCGTATTTATTAAAATGGGGAATACTGTTATAAATAAACAGGTGTAGAGAGAAAAAATCAGAAGTTGGGCTTTGGGCACAGTATATTTTGCGTATGTCACTTACTTCAATAAGGAAAACAAGTGTCTGAAAGTTAGCTGACCCCACTGTCCCTCAGAGGACATTTTCAGGCATGTCCATTGTCCCTAAGTATCATTCCTGCACAAGTCTCATCCTCTTCCAAACAGTGTACTGAAACAAAAATCTTCATGACAAAAATAGGGCTCTTCCCAGGGTATAGTCTATTGTTGGGAAAATAAGATTTTTCTCCATCTCATCAAATTAGCAACACTATACTTGATAGTTCCCAGGCAAACAAACAATAAGTTATATGTAGTGCTTGATTACCTATTGCTAGGCACTAGGTATATCTCTTACATGCATGTCTTATTTAATCTTCAGAAAGCCTTGTGAGGTAGATAATGTCATTAGTGCCATGAGACATTGAGGCTTTGAGGATTAATTGATTTGTGCAAAGTTGTGAAGCCAGGATCTAAAGCCGAGGTATTTTAGTCTCCTGAGCCTTTGCTAACTACCATACTAGACTGCTACCCACATACACTCACAGGGGACTCACCATCAACTGTGACTTGTATCTTCTGACTGGAGGATAGAGTTCCATTTCCCTGAATGTTGACCTTCACGATGTAATTGCCTTCATCAGAGAACTGCAGTGGGTTGATAAGCAGAGAGGCATTGGGTGGCATCATGGTGAACTTGTGTTGGTATTCCAAGTCAGGAACCACAGACTTATTCACAGAGCCCAGTAAGTATTTGGGCATCGTGTGGGGTCTCTCAAATAGCCATATGATCTGGATGTCTGATGCTGGAGTGTGGAAGCCATAGTGGACGGGTAGGTAGAGGGCCTGACCTCTGATGCCATGGACAGTGTGTGATGGCACTGTCACCTTCAGCCCCGAGCAAGCACCTGTTGCAAAGGAAAGGAAAGTTGTGAAGAACTTGAGCCACATTTCACACTCTAAAGGGGCAACTGCAGAGAGAACCTGATCAGGTGATAATCCTTTTCAAAGAAGAGTGGCTTCTAGGTACTGACTATTCTAGTACGGGTTACATATAGAGGTAAATATTTGTCTCTGAAACTTTCTGCACTTTAAAAACTCCACCCAAAGACTGTGCTGATTGCACAAGATAAAAAGGAAAAGCAGAAGTTATTTTCTATGATTGCTACAGAATAATGGGAAAAGGAGAACCAAGAAAGTTTACTACTTCTAAAGTCCAATGAAACCATTAAAACATTTGGAATTATGACTATATTAATGTCTGCCATAGCATATCATAATCTAACCATGTGATTTTAGAAATACTAGGGGCTATTTCCTCCTAACATTTTCCCTCAAAGCTGTCTGAAATGACTGAATATTCCATTATTGGAAGTTCTTCCCTTTAGCCAAATGCTTGCCAAACGCAAATATCCCAAGAAGAGTGGTATTAAACCATTGTCAGTCATGACCAGTTATTTCCACCCAGAACAGGCATCTGGTTGGTGTATTTGAGAAACAGCAAGAGGCAGGTACAGATGGAGCACAGTGGAGGAGGAGGAGCATGATAAGATATGAGGTCAGTGAGGTGGCTGTGACAGACTGGCAGGACCTTAGGATCATGGGAAAAACTCTGGCAATTTTACTCTAAGATGGGGATGCAATAGGAGTTTCATGAACAGAAAAGGGCTATGATTTTTCTTATGTTTTATTAGACCTAGTTAAGCTGCTGTGAGAATACACTGGAATAGAGCTAGAGCAGGAACAGGGAGAACACTTAGGAGATGACTGCAATGTAATAGGCCAGAGACAACTGTGCTGGAGACTAGGGTGTTAATAAAAGACGTCTTGGAAAAAGACTGATTGTGACAAAAGGATTTACTGACACTTTGAGGGTGTCAGAAACAAAGAGGATGCCAAGCTTCTTGACTTGGACCAACTGGAAGAAAGGAATTGCAGTAAATAAATTAATCATAGGGAAGACTGTGGGGAGAATAGTTTTTTGTGGGGAAGACGAGGATTCAGTTTTGGGCATGTTCATTTTGAGATGCCCATTAGACATCCAAGAGGCAAAGTTGTGAAATCCTAGTAAATGAGAATTTAAGAGAGAATAAGGGACCTGGAGGGCCCTGGGGCATGGAGCTCTGCCCAGTGGAGAGCTCTGGGCAGTGCTGGGGATTTTGGGGCCTATGCATTCACTGCTGTATCTTCAGGTTTCTTCCCAGTTTCTGGCAACTGGAGATTTCCTCATCTTACTTTAAGCCATGATATATTATTTTATGTTATTTAGCATTTCTATATATTTGCGGGGGGAAGAGAGTCTTCCTTAGCTCGGGTTACCATGTTGCTGGAAGCTCTTTGCTTCAAAATCCTCATATTAAAAGGGGCAATATGATACCCACAACATAGGAACATTTGACATAGTAGAGAGTGAGAGAAATTTAAATGTGGAATATTTTGAATAATGAGAGAAAAAATAGACAACAGAAAAGAAACTATAGACAATGAGTATAGACAACACTTTTTGGGGAGTTTTGCTGTGAAGAGGAGCAGAGAGATGGGGCAGAGGCTGGAGAAAGATCAAAAATGAAATCAAGAGAGTTTTCTGCTACTGGGAATGTTCCACTGGAAAGGGAAATGTTGATGAGTCAGAATAGAGAAGGGTGAAAGTGGAATAAAATCCTTAAGCGGGTGAGAGGAGATGGAAATTAGATATAAATATAAGTACTTTACAATTTTAAATTTCTCAAATGCAAAATGTTTATCCTCTTTGATCGCTTCCCCTTTTTCATTTTTTTCTACATTTTTTTCATTTCATTCTACTAGAAAGGGAGTGTTTAAGCTTCATCCAAGTCATGTCATGAAAGGTCATCAATATTAAAAAGGGAAAGGTATTAAAATAAATATTAAAATATTAAATATTAAAAAGGTCTGTTTGCCTTTTGTGATTTTTTTTCTTGGAAAAACTCAAAGACGTAGGCCTGCTCCTATGAGGAATCCAGTTCTACCAACAGTAAATTTATCTCATTCCTTCCTAGAGTGGAGGTAGGAGCAAAGATTCCCACAGTTTGGGCCTTTCGCTAGCTATTAGTAGAGAGTGAAACTCTGGGGTTGGCGCGAAGTTAGAGCAAAGAATCCAAGAGGAGAAAACACCAAAGAGGAAGATAGTTGGTTAGAGGGAGAAGAGACTCCTAGACTCTCAACTGAAACTTACCGTATGGACTGAAAAGCAGATAACTGTAAGAGAAACATAAAGACATGTCTTATTGTCTCCTTTGCCTCTGTGTGTTTTTGTGATTAACTTCTAAGATTTTTTTCTTCTGATAATGGACCTACTTGCACACTTTGGTGATTAGTCCATAACAAAGGAGTTACATAGATGAGAATTCCCTTCTGTATTCTTTTCTGCCAAGTGTAAGACTATTAAATCTGGAATTTTTCCTAATTTAAGTGATTAGAAGAAGAGAAAACTGGGTGCTGGGAATTCTAAAGAGGAGATAAAGTGGATTGCAGAAAGGAAGCAGTGGTTTTCACAACGAAACAGTAGGAGAGAGAAAGAAGGATGGGAGAGTAAATCTATGTCTCAAAATTACTGATGTCTATGATATGTGAAGTAGAGGCTGACAGCGGTGGTGAAACTATTAAAGCCATAGATTTAGTAAGACATTTGGCATTTGGATGGGAGATCAGCACAGGAAAAGATTCCTCTTTGTCTATCTGTTTTCTGCACAAAACAAAATGCATTTATATGCCTTTCATTGAAGTTGAAGACAGGCGGTTCCTGACAAGTTCCTGGTAAGCAACAGTTTAAAAAAATAGGTTTAGTACCTGTTATTACTAACTTAAGATATGTAAATTGGAACTTTCACTGATTGCGTTGTTCCCTCCTTTTTTTGTTTTTTATTTTTTTTACACTTGGGTAAATATGAAAATATTTACAAGGGTTTCATGGCTCACTACTGATCTTGGACTCCCATGTTCTATGTCCGCCACTTGCAAATAGCCCTAAAATAATGATTTTCAAGCACCTATTTTCTTAACTTGAAGATTACTGTGTTTGTTTTTTAATAAAGTTAAAGATCTACTGAAATATGAAGTCCTAGTAAAGGACACATACTTGGGGTAAAATGGTGATTGGTCAGTTATGTGACCTTAAATAAGTCATTTTAATTCTCAGACTCAGTTTTCTCATATGTGCATAGGAGGTAATACTGGATAAGGTGTAAGGCCTTTCTCAACTCTCTTAATTTTATGTTCTTGACATCCTGAGGTGCTTTTCCAAGGGTAGCAGCTACCTATATTTGAAGGTGAAGGGCCCAGAGGGTTTTGACAGGATCCAAATTGAGAGAGGGCCTAACGAATTTTGAAGAATTGAGTCTCAGTTTTTGGTCCATTTACTAAGTCGTCAATACTTGGAAATCCTTTAATAAAACAGCAATTCTGTGTTTTTTCCCAAAGAAATCAAGGGGAATGATGGAAGTCCGTATAATTGCCTTGGGAATGCACTGGAAAAAGCTGTACCACTGCTAATAGGGAGCAGTTTTGTCATGGATATACTGGTTCACTGAGGAAATTTCACAACACAGCCTAGAAACCACCACTAGGCTGAGAAGGTCTGAATGGACTCTGACCAATTTGTGCTTGTCATTTGGGAAAGCCATTGCCAAAGTCCTTCTCTGCTTTTTTTGTAATCAACTTCCTTTGTAGTTATATTTGAAAAGATTGACTGAGATGTATTTAATACTCTGGAAATGGTTGGGAGGCACTATATGACTATGGGGTGACAATATCGCTAGAATAGAAATGTTGATGACTTTTGGATCTTGACCCAGAATGTTGAATCTTACATATGAAAAGATTGGTTAGAGAGTCCATGACTAAAATTATGGGAGGAAAATTTTATTTAATGAAATATTAAATACAATACAAATATTGAAGCTCTGAGAAAAATAAAACTACATTAGTAGAAGACATTTTATATAGCATTTATGATCATTATTTAGGGGGAAAAATTAGTTTTGGGGGCTATTTTAGACTGCATCATGTAACAATACCTTAAATAATATATTGCCATCAGTATCTCTGAATAGGTTCAGTGCTTTCTTATTAAATGAAAAGTTTTTTTCAAATATGTATGCTTTTTCAAATGTTTGTATGACAGTGAGAAATAGCACAGCTGTTACAGTAACTATTTGCTTAGAGATTGCCTATACAATTTTTTATCAGATAAATTATAGGTAGCAAGTTATAAGAATGTCAGCAGGGAATGAAATTTTCTTTATACAGTATCTTATCTCAGTTACGTAAAATCTCTTCATTTTGCAGGAAAGACATGAACCTATCAATATGATACAATCTTTGCTTGTAGTGAAATTTGGGAATAAATAGATAATTGAATGCTTCCTCCACATTCTAGGAACACATACTCTCTTGCCATCGTTGTGTTACCTGCTACAGATGTGATGAATTCATGCTGTCAAACACAGTAGTTTACTAATGTTAGAAAACTTAGCTTCATTTTGAGAAATTTTCAAGTGCTCTTTTCTAGTTGTATGAGAAAACCCAAAGGACTAAAACTATTGATTTTAGAAAATCAACCTCTGCATGAACAGATAAACTTCAAGAAAATAAATAATATAAAAAGGCCGATTGTGGTGGCTCATGTCTGTAATCCGAGCACTTTGGGAGACTGAGGTGGCAGATTGCTTGAGCCCAGGAGTTTAAGACCAGCTTGGGCAACACGGCCAGACCCCATCTCTATTTTATTTGAAAAAATACAAAAACAAAAATAATAAACAACATAAAAATTGATGAAATTTAAATTTATTTTTAATATTCCAAATATTTGGACTTAAATGGAAATTTAGAGTCAATTTTATTATTACATTCACTATTACTTTCAGGGTATAAGAAACAAAAACTCTTATAAATTATAGTTCTGTTTAAAAAATCTTGACTTTTTGCATATAAGGCATTACACAAATCTGGAGAAACATTTACAATACTAACCACAATCTGACATACAAAATTGCAGCAATAATCCCTCCTTTTACGGACCCTCTTACATTGTATAACAATAGCACTATAAAAAAGTGTCCAGTGTTAAGGTACACTTGAAGTCCTACTGTAGAATTTATCTATATTCCAGCAACAAAGGACTCCCTAGACCGGTTTCATTGTATTGAATATAAACATCAGATTTCACAAAGTGAACTCTGCTGTAGCTCAAAATAGCTGGCATTTACTTCCCTGTTATCATGCGTGGTATTAACAAGCATAACACAAGTATTGTTGACTGAAAATAAAATCTTGCATCTTTAGAGAAAATAGAAATTATGATGTATTTTGAATAAACTGCACAAACTGTATATTTTAGGCTTCAAATTTTTAAAAATTTTTTAAAAAGAAGAAACAAACAAAAATTCAATATTCCTAAGAGCAAAAAGATTGCCAAATCACCTGTGGTCTTTACAACACACTACCTATGGAGAAAAGCAAATTTGCAGGAGAGAGAAGGTCCTAAGGTATAAAAACTGCTTTAGCTATTTATGAACATGCTATTTTCCTAATGTACATTTGTTTTATTTTAGTTGAATTCCTTAACTAAATTGTCTCGAAGTTCTTCTCAACGCCAGCTTCAAAAACAACACTTATAAAATGATAGCAGTCCTACTGTTTTAAAAATAAAAATAAGTGGGACGATGACCCAGGATACCTTCAAAGGCAAGAAAAATGCACAAAGATAGAGACAGTTATAGTAATTATTTACTTTTTCAAAAATTTTAGTAAACAAAATTCTATTATAGGCTTAAATTTGATAACATAAATACTGTAATAACTGGAACAATCACAACTCTGGGAAACTCAAAGGCTTAAAAAAATTTACAAACTGTACATTTCAAATGTGTGAGATAGGTACAACATTAGGTATGAATTTGAATAATAACATTTACAATGCAAACTTTAACAAAATATAGGAGTGAAAGTAAGGCTCTAAATAACTGAAGAAGCCTAAAAGTTAAATTGCTTAGTTTGCTAAGCTGTTCTTAAATTTTTTAAAATGTAGCCTTTTTTGAACTCCTATCTGTTGAATATAAACAAAACAAGAAATTGATTTGACTTTTAAAACTGATAAATAGGAAGAATGGAAAAGAGAACATCTGGTGAAAACAATGTTGACAGACAAGCATTCAGAATGTTGGAAAGAGACTCCTTTAAACTTTAAGGATAAAGAGGAGAATGAGGGAAAATATTAAGGTACAGAAAAAAATTTTTAATAGGACTAGCCATTGGGCAAAGAGAAAAGCTAAAGGCATTTTGGAGTAACAGTCTTTTCAAACACATTCTCCCTTTTGTGTAGGAAATTTTCTTGTTAGTTTGGAATCTGATCTTCTTCCATATTTCATAAGATGAAACAGATAAAATGAAGCAGTAAACAGTTTGCAACAATATCTTTAATTAAAAAGAAAACAATTTTCATAAATTATTTGGAGTTTCACTCTAAGTGGTCACAATTTCATGGCCTATTAGAATATTTGCTGAAACAAATACATCAGACTATTGAACCGATATGTATACTCTAAAAAGAAAAAAATCATTACATTTTAAAAATATCTTAATTCTCTTAATGGGTGCTATGACAATAGTTGTTGTTCCAAGAAAACAATAACAATCTATTTATTGAAACTCTTTTATCTTAAATGCTCCTGCTTCTTTGCTGAAAACAGTGTATTATTGTTAAAAGGTTCTGACCTGCTCTTCAATTATCTGAATGCATCTACAGCCTAAAGCAAATATTTACCTTATGTTCACACTTAAAAAAAAAAAAAGAAAAAAAAAAAAACCTAAGAAACAGCTAAAACAATTCACGCAGGGCCTTACCAAAAAGAAGGAGGTATAGTTTGCACTGAAAGACCCCAAGTGTGTCACCGAAGGGCTCCATGAAAGCATCCTGTCCCATGCATGCAGTGACCTGTTCTCGGTGGTAACTTGGACCAGCAGCTGCTGGTTTATTTGCTAGGGAAATTAGCAATGAGGTAACAGACCCTATCTTGCCTCTTGCTTCTGTGATTTGAATACAGAATGAATGTGTATACAAAGGACACAGGGAGTGGGAACACCTGTTATGTGCTTTGCAAGAATACAGGCTTATGGCTTTCAGAAGAGTTTCTTAGCAACTACCAGTAATTGTCTATATATTTCATAAATTATACTTAGTTATTAAAAATCACATGAAGGAAAACATCCTTTTAAGTGACTTTACTGAAAAATGGCATGTTTTCATAATGAAAGAATATTGTCAGATTTCCTTAAAAACAAAAGCTGGTTTTCTATCATGCAAAACTATGCCATTATTATTTAAAAATTAAAAAAAATAAGAAAATAGAAGTAGCTCATGTATCTGCTAAACAGTCATAAATCTTCGTGAAGTCACCAACATGTAAAAATTCTACCAACGAATCAAAAGAGAGCTCCACCATATATTCAAAACATATTTTTTCTATTCAGTGTTTCCTATTACAGTGACTGATTTCATTGAATCTTTGAATTCATCTTAGTTTTAAAAGCAAATCACAGGTGTGTTTCCAAGTGGGGCTGAGGCATGGACCATGCATAATTATAATGAAAAGCCCACGTCGAGATAGTGTCTGAGGCAACATTCTCACAGCAGATGCATAGAGGAAGTGAACCAATGATCTAGAAAAGATCTTACCTCTACTGTAATGTCCACGTTACAGTTTCTCAACCTGGTCTCTTCATTGTCATGGCAGCAGATAGTCTGAGCATGTCTGCTTAATTTACGAAGTTATTAGTTAACCCCTATTTGTAAGAAGGCTCTGGTTCTAGCTTTGCTATATAAAATGTTAATTATATATCCAAATCTGCATCAAATCATCAAATCAAGTAAAATTCCTTGCATACATCAGTTTTAACAGTAAAGGCCCACTGAAGAAGTTCAATGACAAGAGGGGAAGGAAGAATATATCTCAAGCATAATTAAAGTGAAAGAGGAATGATAGTAATTTTGGAATGCAAGTTTGGAAACCCTCTTTGCATTAAGGCTCTGAACTCTTCTAGAAGGACTTCTATAAGCCAAGAAAATAAGTGACTATTGGGAAAACTAAGTCCTCTTCAGAGATCAGTCACTTTCAGATCCCTCCATGCTTCAGAAAAATGGCAAGAGCTCCTCACACTTCCACCACCTCCCTGCAAAATAACAACAATGCCACGACTTGCTCTGTGCTATCTCTAAATCTGGTACATACATCTATTGCAGCACTTATCTCCTTAATCTTAATTTATTTTATTGGATGTTTATTTTCCCTCTGAGCTCTAGAATACAGAGAATAATCTTATTCATTCATGGATCTTGGGCACGTAGCATAATGCTTAACTAGTATTTTTGTTAAGTTGCTCCTCCAGAAAACAAAACTCTAAGTGCTCCTTGGTCCCTGTCTTATGATTCTCAGTTGATGTGTAAGATATACAAATAAATTTGAATATTGGATTGCACAAAATACAATCTGGAAAGTAATAGGGAAGTTCTACAGATATCACATAGGCTCCCCCACCATCTTTTAGATTGATATTAATCTCCAATTGCCTTTATTAAATTAGCTCTTTCCAGTGTTTTTAAATCTAGTGCTGGATTATAACAAAGTTTGTTGGGTCCTTGGCAAAAAGAGAAATAAAGACAAGGTACTGTGATTTTTCCTTAGTGTTAAACATACTCAATATAAAGGAGTTTTTTATTCTGAGATTTTCTTTGTTGTATTTGAAAATATTCTCTCTTTCATGACATAAGGTGATAGTAGATGCTACATTAACAAATAAATGCCAATATGAAGCTTACTTGTAATCTTTTTATTTCATGGCACACATTGAAATATACGGCACATCTAGGGAAAGGGCTACTGGGATAATCATGACAAAGCGCCCTCTAGTGGTAAACTGTAGATATAAACTCATACCTGCTGGAGTCGCTTCTGATTTCAACATGTTTATACAGGAAGTGAGAAAAAGAGTGCTCAAGCTTAACTTCAACTGTTGTTAATTTTTACATGAGTCTTAAAAATCGTTTGAAGTGTTTTATAATTATAAGATTTTCCTACCATCCATATCTCACATCACACATGTAACCCACTGGGAAGTTCTGCTGTATCATTCCAGTCAGGAAAAAAGGTCTTGTAGTGTTACTGTTTACCAATCTTAGTTATATTTGCATTTAAAATGAGAAGGCTGATTAACCTAAAGCAATCTATATTCATGGTGATTAAACTGCAAGCAATGCAAGGAGCCACTGGGATAGAGTGTGCGTGTGTGTGTGTTTGTGTGTGCGCGCACACATGCATTTGCAATGGGATATGGACACATATACACCTGTGCAGGTGTGTGTGTGTGTGTGTGTGTGTGTGTGTGTGTGTGTGTGTGTTGGAGGCAGGGCTTTTTATTACCTCTCAAATCACACTACACAGTTTACAGTCTAGTTTATTTAAATTGTAGACTGGTAATACTTCATACAGTAAATGTCTGCTGCATAAATTTCAAACATCCACATTTTTAATCACAAGTAGCACGCATGTGCATGTTTTGCAGTGGCAGAAACAATTAAGGAGAGGTGGTGAAATGCCAAGGTCAATGTAGATGTAGAACAGTGGGGAATAAGAACTGGGGAGAGAAAATGTTTCTTATTGTTGTAATTAGTAGATTCTCTCCAGTTTACAGGGAGAGTTAGCTGCCAGAGGAGGCTATCACATATGCCTATGCCTGTGCTAGTGTTCACTTCTGTAAAGTCCACAAAGCTACCTCACGGAAGCCTTTATCTATCTTATATGGCTGCTAAATACTATGCAGTACTGTCTTTCTTCCTGGGCACCTCTTTAGGTCACTACTTTACCTTTGACAAGTGATCTGTTTTCTGTTATGGCCTGCTCAAGAAATGTAGTCATATCATCTTGGAGGGACTGCATCTCTCCACTGCTTTGGTATTTGTGCAGTGGTAAGTAACTTTATCTTTCTAATCAAACCAGGATCTCAGCTTTTATTTAAGCTTCCAGATATTCCTCCTGTTTGGGCCATTAGAAATATGCTCTTATCCTACTTTACTACTAATCCTATTGCCCTGAATCAGATCAATTTACTTAACTCTCGGCTCTGATGTTCCAGTATGCAAAAATGGGGTTAGCACTTCTCTACCAAGGAATTGGTATCCAGCAAACCTTCCCTCAAGATTTGTTGGCAGACCATCTAAACTTTCCATTACTTTGCACTCGCCTATCACTAACAACAGCTCTCAGGTAAATATGAAAATCCTGAATAAATCTTACAAATAAATACCTTTTTGAAAATTGGAAAGGAAATAGCATGCCAAACCTTTTACAAAGTGTTTTTTAGGATGCCAAGTTTTTTGTTTTTTGAGCGTAGACAGGTAGAAATGAATAATGTAAGGTTCAATTATTTCATATAGTGTTAAGGTATGCTGAATTTGGAAATATAGTTTACTTAGACACCAGTGCTGACTTGCTTTACAAACTTTCAATATTATAGTTACAGCCTTCAAACTTTTAGAAGACTGTAACCATCTTTATCCATTTCTTCAGTTTATAGGAAATAAAATAAAATGTAGAGTTTTGGAGTAAAACAAAGTTTTAATACTTTCTTGCTTTTTCGGTGTCAAATAGATAGGGATAACACTCATTTTTTCTGAATTTGGCCAATAGAAATACACACATTAGATTAAAAAAAAAACTTTTTGGGGGGATCATCTTTAACTTTGTGTATCTGAGTGTGTGAGGGAGAAAATTCTGGGGTTGAATCTGGGTTCTAGTCCTAGATCAAGCTCTCATGAAATATGTGGCCTTGAACCCTTATATAGATACGTTTTCTCATCTTTACAGCATGGATTTGACATGCTAGAGCTGGACTGCTTTTAAGAATCACAGAAGATTTTAAACACACAAACATCCCCAAATAAAATAACAATAATAACAGCACACACCTCAGGTGAATCTGAACAGTCAGGTTTGAGAACTACTGAACTTGGATCACCCCTCAGATACGCTTTTAAACTACATTGTGAACTCCTTGTGACCACAATCATACATTATCAATCTAAAGTGCTTACTATAGTGTTGCCTTGAGCTCAATAATCAAGAAATGTTTATTGACTTGGGTTTTATTTTTATATGCTAATATGGCTGGCAGTTTTTGTTTCTTTTGATGCTTTCAGGGACTTCTAAATATTGAAGGTTTTCACATACAAATAACAGTCTGACAACTAAGATTAGAGAAGGTAAAGAATAAACTAAACTAGACTTGCCCTAAATGTGACCAGAATTTCTTTAAGGGGTTAGAAATAACGAAGTCAGAGAAGCATATAGGCAAACATAATTTCAAAGGAATTGCTGAATGCAGTGATGCAAGAATGCACAAGGTGGGGCCTATCATGGGGAGGGGGGAGGGGGGAGGGATTGCATTGGGAGTTATACCTGATGTAAATGACGAGTTGATGGGTGCTGATGAGTTGATGGGTGCAGCACAGCAACATGGCACAAGTATACATATGTAACAAACCTGCACGTTATGCACATGTACCCTAGAACTTAAAGTATAATAAAAAAAAATAAAAAAAAAAAGAATGCACAAGGTGTTTCTGTTGGAGTGGAGAACCGGGCAGAATCAAACTATACCTCATAATTGTATAGTGCTTTACAATTTATACATTTCATTCACCTACATCATCTCATTTATCTTTACAAAGCCCTATATAAAATATTGCAACCTCATTTGTAAAAATTAATAAAACGAGGCTCTAAGGGGTGAGAAAATAGAATTTCAGAATCAGAAATAACCTCTGTTAGTGTCCCCCAAACTTCGGTCATTTGCAAATCACCTTTATTAGTTTTGCCATATCTGACTACCACCCATACTATTGTTTACCCAGTATTTTTTATTAGGTTGACATACTAATTTTTTTTATTCTAAGAAATATTTTTGAAATTATAGGTTTATAAAAGTTTATGTTAACTTTTAAAAAGTTAGCATTACAATAAAATAAACTTAAAAAAATTGGTGCCATGCTTTAGAACTTTCTTCAGCACAATACATGAAAATCTTAACACACCTGATGACCAATCCTTCAGTTTCTGCTTGCACATCTTTAGTAATCCTAGGCAAGTTCCTTAATTTCGCCATACCTGCTTCGTCATTTTTCAAATGGGAACCCACAGGATTCTTGTGTGGATAAATAAAGCCATATATTTAAAGCTATTAGCAGTTTCTGACAGGTACTCAGCTTTCGATAAGTGTTAGCTATTATTGTTAGCTTTAGGGCCGCTTTCTTTTTCTTCTTCTTCTAATATTCTCATAATTGTAAAGTCCTTTTAAAACTGTGTCCCCAAAGACACCCCTGTTCCTTTCCCCAATTTAACTAAACTGCCAAAAGTTGAAAAGAGGACTTTAAAGTGACACGTATACTCATTATTGTTGTCGTATTTCCCGTCATCACTTGCCTTAGAGTACAGAGGTAAAATAATAGGCGGGCGTCAAAATCCTTCGATTTTAGAGCTTTTGCAGGGGATGCCAAGACTGAGGTAGAACAGCCCTAACCCTGGCGGGCCGCCCATTGGGCAACCTAGAGCACACCTTTCCTCAGGCCAAACCCAGCGCGCCCGGGGTAGTCTCGAGTTCTCAGGTCACCTCTCAGTGACAGCCCTTTCTTGAGTTCCTTCTCCTTCGCGTCAGTCTCTCGTTCCCTCACCCCGCCCCTCTATACCAGGTGAGGTTTCCTCCCTCACACTCCTAGGGGGCATCGCGTCAGTCTGGCTTATATATTGTCTCCTCTGAGTTTGATCTTTCGCTCTACTCCTAGTCACCTATGACTTAGGTTTCCGTCTCCCCAAAGAGTAGCTACCACCTAGTGCAAGCACTTTCCGTAAGACCGGCGATCGCAGTGGTCGCTCGGAGCAGTAAGATTTACCCGCTTAACTGGCGCACCCGCTCCTTTGTTTGCTGGGAGATGTAGTCCCTGGACTGGCCGCTTTAGTTCATTGTTACTACCGCCGGCGGCCAGAAGACTACAGTTCCCAGCATACCCAGGGAAAGACAGGATGACCTGGGTCGGCGCCTCCACGTGACCATCCACTATGGCTTCCCTGTGTCAGGGCCAGCTGTGTAGTGGCTCGGTGTGATTTGTTAGCTATTCGAGGCAGGGTACCCTCCTCAGGACTGAGACATGCAAAAAATTAAATCTCTCATGACCCGACAGGTAAGTCGCGGTGGCTGAAGCAAAGGCTTCCTTCATCTCGGAAGTGAGAGGAGCCGAGATGTTCTGTCCCTAACCAGTGGCGGGCGGAGACCTAAGTTATGGGTGGTGGCAGGTGTCAGGGGGACCGGGAAGCCGGGGCACACCCTGGAAAACTCACCTGGGCCGCCTGGATTGGAGCCATGCTCCAGCAGGTACCCGCCTCCCAGAAACATTCGCATAAAAAGAAATCATTGAAGGAATCAGGATATCTTTGTCTCCCTTCCTCCTCTTTTTGCCATCTTTCCAGAACAGCCCCAGCATCCTTGCAAGGTCTTCCGCATCCAGGTTGTCTGTCATATGTGAGCTGATAGCCTGGGTAGGGTGGTGTGGTCTGTGCAGTAGAGGTGACCTGGAAAGAGTGGAAACGGATGATTTGAAGACAGCATTTGTAGCTTTTGGATTTTGGGCAAGTCCCCAAACTTTGTAGCTTACTTGTCTGGATGTGAAAATAATTATTTTTGTTCATTTTATTTCACAGTTCTGTTATGAGGGTCATCTATAAGCTAATATATGTGAAAACTCTTTGTGAAATTCTACTTTAAAAAATTTATTTTTGTCATGGCAAAATACTGATCTTTTCTTTTTTTCCCAGAATGAAAAT
Organism: Macaca nemestrina; assembly: GCF_043159975.1. Lineage (NCBI taxonomy): Eukaryota > Metazoa > Chordata > Mammalia > Primates > Cercopithecidae > Macaca > Macaca nemestrina. Next base: position 72,817,521 of record NC_092128.1, read on the forward strand.
TCATGAATAAGAGCTTTGGCTATTTTGTAATCTGTCTCATAAATGTTAGGGACCTTGTAATAATGCCTCAGCTTCGTTTAAGAAGTGCAGAAATTTTCTTTTATGTACTTATTGATTATGACTTTATTTTAGCTACCTTTATTTACTTCAACTTTAATATTTCACTAGAATTGGTCATTTTGTTATTTTAATATATTTAATATAAAAGATAATTAAGATTAGAGTTTTAAATCAACATGGCTTTTACAAATTGTATATTTCTCTTGCATAATACACAAATGACCCTTACATGATTATTTTAGTAATGTCAGATTATTTTGTTAATGGTATGAAAATATATATCAAAATGTTCTGTGAATCATAAAAATATTTAAGTAAGTGGCTAGTAACATTTATCAGTTCCTCACGTGTGGAGTACTGGTATTATGCATCCTGCTACGTCTTACTTGACAGTGAGTTTGGGTCCTGCTGTAGCCTGTGGTAGCTGTGTGACTTTCGGCAAGTTACAGAACGTTTTTAAGCATCTGTTTCCACATCTTTAAAATAGGAATAATGTGTACCTTACATCTTTAAAATAGGAATAATGTGTACCTTATGGAGTTAGCCTGATAGTGGTATTTATATGATACAATGAAGTTAAAGAGATTAAGGTGTTAACAGAGTTCCTGGGCATTATCAAGGAAGTGCTTGAACATGGAGACCGTTAGTTACATTGGCTACATTGATGGTGGGAAAGCAGGAAAACTGGAAGCAGGCTGTTGCAGTAATTCAAGCAATGGATAAGTTCATGCTGACTTTGGTACCTGTTTGATTTTTAAATCAATATATACTTTTGTATATTATACCACTAACACCTCTGAACTGCCTTTGGGAGGCTGAATTTGGACTTTTGTGTACCAGCTAAGTTTGATGCTCTCTCAAGTTTGTTGCCTGCTATACAGTTCAATGTAGTTAACATTGTCGTAATTGTATGGTAACTGTGGTTGGTTTAGGTTTTTTGACCTCATTTTGTAAAACTGAGGAGAGAAAAAAATTTCAGATAGGAGTGATAAGTGTATGTCTCCTAAATGTAATGCAATTTGCTGAAAATGGTAACACTTAAGCCTTAGTTGTTTATTGAATTTCAGCACATCAAACCTGTGTTTAATTGGAATGGAAAAAAATACATTAAAGAACACATACAAAAAGCTGGAACCATACTGTGTACAAAGTGAGGTAAAATTAGCAGTTTTGCACACATATTTAAAGTTACCCTAATTATATATGTTATGGCTTGACTTTCACATATTTGATACTGATGCACAGTTCCTGAATCCATGAGGTATGAAATTAGTGTGCCTCCTATTTACATCGAGGGTTTGAATTAGTACAGTTTGTTATTGGGTTAAATTTAATAGGATTACAAGTAAGTATACATGGAAGTATTTCTTTTTTTGAACCTGTAGAATGTGCTAATAATATATATTGAGTTAATGTGGAGAGATGGAAATTAAGGTCTGTGAAATTTAAGTTTTTGGGCATTTCAGCTGTCCTGGGAACTTTGTTTGCAAAATAATGGGAGGAAGGGAGGCTTTGTTAGCTCTCTTTATTTAAATGAGATCTGTTCTTCATCTTTCTCCATTATGCCGGCCTCTGTTCTTTCAGTCCATTCAACAAATGTTTATTGAGCACTTTGTGCCAGGCACTATTGTAAGTAAAAAAAATAGACAAGTGTTAAGGCAGACATGGTGATAAACACTGTAGAGGAAAAGAGGATAGAAAGTCCTGGGAATTGTTGGCGATTTGAGGTCACTTATAATTTTAGATAGGATGGTCATAGAAGGCCTTGCAGAGAAGGTAATATAAAAAGACCCGAAGGGAGTGAGCAAGTGAACTCTATGATGTGGATATTTGGGAAGGAGCATTTCCGATGGAAGGAAAGGCAAATGCAGAGGCCCTGAGGCAGGAGCTTGTTTGAGAAATTGCAAGTGGCCAGTGTGGGTGAAGTGAGTGAGGAGAAGAGTGGTGGGAGATGAGGTCAGGATAAGGTTAGATGACTGAGGGCAGGAAGCTAGATCATATAGTACCTTATAGGTACCTTATAGGTAATAGCGAGATCATGGCTTTCATTCTGAGTGAAATGGCAAATAGAGGAATGATATAATCAGACATAACACTTCAGACAGACTGTTCTGACCCATGTTTTAAGAATAGATTGAAGAGGGGAAAAGAGCAAAACCAGGGAGACCAATGATGAGGCTACTATGGTAATCCAGGTGAGAGGGTGGGTGTAGGCCTTCTACCCTAGTGGTAGAAGTGTTCAAAGAGGTCAGATTGTGAATATGCTGTAAATGTAGAGGTGACAGAATTTCCTGACAGATGGGGTTTGGGCTGTGAGGGAAAGAGAAGCATTAAGGATGACTCAAAATAGTTTGGCCCCAGCAATTGGAAGAATGTAATTGTGATTTCTTCGTATGGATAAAACTGAGGGAGGAACAGATTGAGGGAAGGGACATGGTTCTTGTACTTGTTAATTTGACAGCCTCTTAAATATTCAACTGGAGAGATACAGTAGGCAGTTGGCCAGATGAATCTGAATTTATGGCGCGAATCCAGGGTATAGCTAAAACTCTGGGAGTTACAAACATGTAGATTGCATATAAACTGGTTAAGATCACAGTGGAATGAGTGTAGATATACAAAGAATCTAAGGTTGGAGCTTTTGAGAATCCAGTGTTAAAAATTCAGGGGGAAGCAGTGGATCCAGGAAAGCAGAATGAGAACATGTAGCTCGTGAAGTAAGAAGTCTTTAGCTTCCTGAATGGCACCTGGAATATAGCAGATGCTCAATAAATATTTGTTGCATGAATGTGGGATAAAGAGAACAACCAAGAAGAGTGCCTTGAAGCCAAGTAAAGAATTGAAAAGAGTAAGGAGTGATTAGCTGTGTTAAATGCTGAAGATTGGTCAAGTAAGGTGAGAGTGAGAATGAGAAATGTGCTTTTGGATTGAGCAGCATAGAGGTCCTTGGTGCCCCAACTACAGCAGTTTTCATCAAGTTGTGGGGAGGAAAGCCTGATGAGAATGGGTTCAGGAGAAAATAGGGGGAGAGAAATTAGGGACTGGGTGTAAACACTCTTGAGTTTTGCTGAAAGAGAAGGAAACACAAATCATCACAGATGCTTCTTTGGATGGATAAGACATAGTTGCTGGTTTCATATATGGAAAATGAGGATTAATGTAGACATAACTGAAGTAGTCTGAAATGTTAATCTGATTTGGGTAAATGAAATGCAGAGGTAAGTGTTAATTTATGATGAATTTTCTATATGTCTGAACTGGGGAATTATCAACACAAAAATCAAATACAAAAGAAAATCAAATAGTGGTAAATGATTAGCATCAAAGTTTTAACTTAATAAAGGCAGAGAACTGCAGTTAAAACCATGACTTCATGCTTTAGAGAGATGAAGATAAAATAAGAATGACTTCACTTGTTAGTAGAAATTTATAAAATTGATAAAGTTAAAGATCTAAAGTACAGTTGAATGTCAGATGTGCTTTGAGACATTTATGTAATTCTTCATTTCTCTTTTGATAAAAGGAAAACATTTCTGTCATAAAATATTAAGAATTAGGGTTAATCATCACAGAATGCTTGAGATATATGAGACAGTATTTTTGGCTTCTCATATACACTACCTCTTTTACTTCTTATAATAGCCTATGAATGATCGTAGAATATAATGCACAAAAAGGATAGATAAGTTGTTCAAAACCGCAGCAAGAAAGTCAGGATACAAACTCAAGTGGTTTGCTTCGGAGCCCATTACAATAATCACTTCACTCTACATCCTCCTAACATGTACACGGATTTTCAATTTGTATTACTTTTATTTTGTACATGTGGCAGAAATTTGCCATGTATTGGTATTGAATTGTTACGTGGTGACTACTTTTTCTAGATATTGGTATATATCACATTTACATTGCATTGGTTTCTTTACAGAGTAGCGCTGGGGAAAGAGAAATTAAATATATTTCTTCAGGGATTTCTGTTAGATTAGTTAAGCAAATCTATACAGATGGTCCCCGATTTACTATGGTTTCACTTAATGAATTTTTGAGTTTATGATGATTTTATTGAGATTATTAAATGTGTTTTCCACTTATGATGGGTTTAAAAAATTTTTTTATTTTAAGTTCAAGGGTACCTATGCAAGTTTGTTATATGGGTAAACTCGTGTCACAGGGGTTTGTTGTACAGATTATTTTTTCACCCAAGTATTAAGCCTAGTACCCATTAGTTATTTTCCTGATCGTCTCTCTCCCCCCACCCTCCACCCTCAGGCAGTCTCAGTGTCTGTTTTCTTCTGTATATTTCCATATGTTCTTGTATGATGGGTTTATTGGAACATAACCCAATTTGTAAGTCGAGGAGCATGTGTACTTTGAAAAATGTTTGTTTAAAAGACATGTCAATTACATTTTAAAAATATATTTTAGGGGTGGTCATGATTTGGAATCAAATTGGGGAGTTTTACTTTCATATGTGTATATATAATATATATAGAAGTATAGTTTGGTAGCTCAGCCTTGCCTTCTTTACCACTTTTGATGCTATTCTCTCATGACTGTTGGTAAGAATTCAAGACAGGGAAGAACAAACTGCCCAAGACTAGTAACATACTTTTTCTCCTTCACTCATTGAAAGGCACATTAAACCTCATTAGGCCTTTCTTTTTCCAGCAAGTATTCCTAGCAATTTTTTTGCAATCAATTACGTGTTCCCATGGGAACAATGTGCTAATTTGTTGGAGATTGAAACCTGACCAATGACTTCTACCTAATAATTTACTCATTTCTTTGTTGTTTACTCTGTTTCTGGAACTTTGCTAGCCACTGGGCTACAGAGGCAAATAGGACTTTGTCTCTCCCTTTCCTTAGGGCTTAAAGTTTGGAAGAGAAAGATACATTTAAAATTTAAAACTTTACTACTTTGGCTGAGGTATTGTCTTGGAAGATGTCTTGCTGAGGTATTGTTTTGGAAAATGCACATTCCTGGTCCAAATCCAGAGAAACCTATTCATTAGGTTTATTTTAGGGCCTATGAATCTTACTGTTAATGAGTTCCCTGGGTGATGTTGATGGTCATGATCCAAGGGTTATACTGAGAAATACTGTGTTCTTTGAAGCTTAGGGATTTAGGAAGACTTTGTGGAGGAGATAATTCTGAAAGTGGTGTATTGCTTTCTCATTTCTTGGAGTGGTGAGTGTGTCTGAGAGAGGGAGAAGGGGAGAGAAGAGTGGGTGGGCTAGATATTCTGGGGGTAATGAAAGACTTGGGGTTGAGGCAGAGCACTTTGTAATAAAAAATTGTAGATATGACTAGTGGTATTTTACAACAGGGAAGAGAAAATACACATCTCTATAGTTTAAAGATAAGCAAGCTCTGCTCTAAGTCTCAAGTAGTCAACATAAGCATAGCATGTATTTTGGTTACTAAGGACCCTCAATATAGGGCACCTAAAGGACAATTTGTATCATAAATCTCTCCTCAAATTAATAATAGCTAATTTTGCCTAAAAACTAATATTGCAGGGACATTAAATATCTGCTTTGAATAGTCTATTTTTAAAAAGAGGATTTTAAAGAAAATGCAAATTGCTGATTTCTTTCTATTTTAATAATTTCCCCAGTACAGATAAAGCTTTCAGAATCCCTCAGTTGATGTGAATATAGAAAGTACAGGGCACCAAAGAACTAAAGGACAGGTAGAAGACAGTGAGATATGAGACTTCAATCTTAATTTATGCAGCATGAATTAGATATTTTGGTGGGAAATAATCAAGTAAAATGAAGGGATTACTTATATGTTAGCTTAGTTGGTTAGTATATTGTATCTGTAAATCATAATACTATTGCTTGGACTTTTTTCCTGATTGATTTAGTAATTATTATTGTATATACAAGCGCTTATATAGAATGCTTTTTGTTATGTAAGTTTCTTTACTTTTGGCTGTTTTTAAATCATAGGTGACTTAGACTTCCACCATTAGTTGTAAAGTTGTATAATACTCTTTTATTTTAAAATACCAGAAGTACATCATTCTCTGATTTAATTATAGTACTATATGTATTAAATGATGATTGCTTTTAGAATGTGTGTTCCATATTTTGAAGCAGGAAAATTTCTATTTTTAAAGTGGTCATTTCTGTTTCAGTAGGTGTATTCTATCCTTTTATAATTCTTCAGCACTATTAAAATTTTCCTTATTATTTTTTTAAGGGTCTGAAAAGCCCTCAAGAAAGCCTCAGTGATCTTGGTGCCATAGAGAGTCTCCGGGTCCCTGGAAAGGTATTGATCTACACGCGTGAGCGTGACTTTTTATTTCCTTAAGAAAATATGGTTGCCTCTGGATAATGATAATTGATTCACAGAAGCTTTTCTTTCCCACAGGCAGATGGTTGTTAAGATAAGCTAGGTAAATTTTTATTGTACAGTAGGTGTAGGGCTTGTTTCATTACACGTTGGGATGCAGTATGTATGATTCATTATAGCAAAGCAAAAAATGCAAACTTGACAAATTTGGAATTTATTATATTAAATTCTTAGCCTGAAAGCAGTTATATATGTGTGTATACACACACACCCAGACACACGCACACACACACTCTTATTGATTTATCTGCTGTAATTTGTAGAAATAAAATGAAATAATTGACTACTGACTTTTTATACTCTTAACACTGTGCCAAAAATCATGATTATATTTTTGTTGTGGAGCAGAGGTTTTTCAATAAACATCTAAACCATAGTGTTTATACTGAATTATATAACTTATCTCCTAGATTGTAGGAATTTTAGATTTTAATTGTCTGATATTCATGCGAATTTCTCAGTTTACAAATTTTATATAGGTTATTTGAAAGCTAGCTGGATTCCCCTCAGAATTATTAAGTATTGTTAAATCCCTGCTGTTTTGCTGGAGTGTTGCTGCTCGGAGCTGCCCATGTGAATAGCTGCTCCATCACAGATTAAGTTGGCATTTCTGAATGTCTGTTTTTGTATTTTTTTTAATTTGAGGGACACGTGAAAATACTGTTTGTTTTCTGCATCAGGCATTTGAATACACAGGGCGTGCTTCTCTTGATCAGCAGTTTAAGGCCTCTCCTTACACCTCAGTGTCAGCTCCTTAGGAGGATGATTTCTCATCTCTTTCAGGTGCCTTGCCTGCTAAAGTGAATTTTGTACTTACTGTATTGCTTTTATTTTGGGTTAGACCCAAACATAGTCTCCAAATGCAGTAAAATTATAACCAACTCTTTTGCATGAAATGGTTCAGACAAAAACTTAAAAAAAGCATTCCATATAGTTTTATATAATGTTATTAAAAATTATTGACTATGAAAAGGTTGGGAAATAAGAGATAGCTATAAATCCTAATTGACAATAATTCTCTTTATTTCTTTGACTTAAGAAAAAGATGATCGTGCATTATGAACATACCTTGAATTTGATTGTATTACATATTGCAGAATCAATGTTAAATTGATGAGTGAACCTCTTTAAAAAAATATGTGACTGTCTTAGTAAGAACTTTCTGTTGCATTTCCACCATGAGCCATGATGTTTTCCCAGTAGTGGTTGGTAGTGAATTTATGGTGATCTCATTACACAGTCTTCTTATTGACTCTATACCCCCAGCTCCATCAGTGACCAGTGCTGTCTCTACTTTTAGGATAACTGGCCTTGGGTGGAGTGGCTAGTCTGGGATCACAAGGTCAGCAAATATAAATCATTCAGGTGAAGAGTAAGCCTAAAGCACTGGTCTTTTTAGCACATACTAAGAAGCTAAGTTAGTTAAATAATAAAACAGTTAATAGTAAAAAAGGTATTGATGCTGTAAGCTTACATTTAACCTTACACTAAGAAATCCCTACAAGCTTCATCTACCTGTTTGTTTTTTTCTGTGTTCTCCTATAGCATAACAAATGATGGAGGGTGAACAGAGCTGCTGCCTTCTTTCTGGGTAGTTCTGAGAACATAAGAGTGCTGGGTCCAGAGAGTGGCAAAGCTCCAGTCAGTAAACTGAGTCTTTGGATAAGGTTTGAAGTCAGTACTGACATCAAGAGTTAAGAAGACTCATATTCAGAAATTCCCTATACAGCATAGCTTGATGTAACTTTAATGTTGAGTATTTTTCACAGTTTAGATATGACTTTGTACTTAGATCATACACATATATTTTAATGATTTATTTTTATGTAATTGCTTTAAAATTAACGTCGCTGCTAGTTCTTGATGTCATTGAAAAAGATCTTTACTTAAGATCTTTTAAAATTAAGATTAAAAGCATTTTAACAAAATGGAAAATGTTAATTCAAATGATTATTTTAAAATAACCTTTGCTTTAAATATAAAATTAATGTATACTCTAAACAGAAAACATGATAAACAGAAAAAGGTATCTAAACAAACAAAAAAAAATCACAAAAATCACCAACACTGTCAAGGTTAACATTGCCTACTGGTCTTTTCCCTATGCATATTCAACAAATTTATTGAGTTTCTATGTGCTAGAGATACTTCCTAGGGATTAGCAGTATAGCAGTGAAAAGACACGAGTTCTCTCCAAAAGCCAAAACTTCCCTGTTGTCAGAGAGCTTATTTACATTCAAGCCAGGGGTAAGATTACAAATTGGAATACTGTGAAGGAAACAGGGCGATGAGATAAACTCTTTGAAATTGGCAGTTATTTTACAGGAAGTAGTCAGTATAGCTTTTCCACCCTCCCTCCCCAACCTTTTTAAAATGGTATTATACTCTAGAAATTATTTGGAAGCTTGGGTTTTTAATTTAGTTATATGTATATGTTACATAGAAAATTCTCACAGTATATTCTAGGTTTAAAAAGCAAGGTACCCATTAGTTTTGCTTAGGGGAGTACTCTTTGAACTTAACAATGTGTGCTATTTAAGTAGTCACTATAAATTTTTATATGGAAAACTTATAAACATTAACTTCATTTAATAGGTCTGCCTCACTCATAAGTGTAAGTACAACTTTTAAAAAGCATTTCCCTGGTCTTCAGGAATGGTCTCCTTTCTTTTCATAATGTCTTTCTAAGTTGGGACAGAGGATTGATATTTCAGTGGCATTTTCAAGAAAGAAATAGGTTAGTTTGAGTTCTGTTACATGAAAAGGTTCTAGTATAAAGGATAAGTAGGAGAAAAATATTAGGATAAATCATGGCTGTTTAAGTTTAAAATGGTCAAGTATTGGCAAATTTTATGTGCTCCAACTTGCTAGAAAAAGGAGGGTAGTGAAGGAGAATTGAAGGTCACTAGCTGTGCTTGATAAGCCAGATGGTATTATTTATTTATTTATTTTAGAACTATATAAATTCAAAGTGGGAAGAAACTATAGAAACTATCTGGTACAATTTCTGCATTTTATAGACAATCTGATCCTGTGCCCCATTTTAAGAGCAGATGCAAGTCAAATAGTAATCTGTATACTGGAAATTTGGAATTTGGGTGGATAAAATGGTATAGAAAAGTAGAAAATATTTAAGGTTCTTTTCCGAACTTGCTAGAGGAAGGGAAACTTTTAGACAGATTTCAGGAATTTTAGCTTAAATAGCTCAGTGCCAAGATCAGTGGTGCCTAAACTTTGCTGTACATTTAGAATCAGCAGTCCCCAGGCCATGGCCAATTCCAATTAAATTACCATTTTTGGGTGGAGGCAAGTGTCAGTAATATTTAGAGATTCCCTGGTAATTCCAGTGTGGAGCCAGGTTTGTGAACCATTGGCCAAGATGAGAATATTATCTTAACAATGGAGCAATAGGAAATAGAGGAACTGTTCTAAAAAATAGTTTGAAAGTTTTACTGAGAACTTTTGTAGGATAAGATAGAATGACCTAAAATTTCATTCTTCGAAATAGATTCTGTTATATTTCAAATTAGTGGGATTTTCATGCAGAGGTAAAGATATAAGAAATTAGGTAGCATTTTCTAAGCTTGTTATCCATTTAAACATGAAATGTATTTTACTTAATTGGTTACAAGAATTAAGAATAAAACTAGTATTTATTATAATATATGATAGTAGTCAGAGCCAAAATGTTCTTAGTTATAGAACTTAGTAGGACTATGTTTGAGAGTATTTGTTGAACCCAGATTAAAAAGTAAAAATACCAGTATTCAGAACCTTATAAATCTACATCCAGCCTTTATTAGTAAACACTTTCTATAGTACTTTCACAGTGGCACAATATGAACCTGAAAAAGAGTATTGATACTAATATTGTTTTATGAATTTTTACTGAAACATTGCCTCCTCATAGTATTCTTTAATGATAAGACTTTTCTTGTCCCCAATTTAATTAACTCATAAATAGTAATGGGATTCAACTGTCTTTACTATTACATGATTGGTTTACCTTTGATTTTTTTTCATGAAAGAAAAATATAGGATGAAGTGACAAAATAAATGTCTGTTGCAGTCAACATTTGAGAATATATTTGTTTAAATATTTTATACTTCATCCATTCAACAAGTATTTATTGAGTACCCGCCTACTCTGAAGCATTTCTGCTTGTATACGTTCTAGGAATTTGAGCAGAATGTTTTCTAGAGTTTCTAGTACTTCTGTGAAATCAGATAAACCGATTTGACTTGACTTCTTAAAATCCATTAAAAGAATCCTAAAACCACATGCTAACTGCAGAGCTTGGTTTACAGTTTTACCAAAATTCGTGGAAAGTGTGCTTGAATCACAGTCAAGAGACATAGGTTCAAGTATTGACTTAAACAGTCAGCTTGTTGAAAGGAAGTCATTTTAATGCTTTGTGCCTCAGTTTCTTCATTTGTGAAAAGATGCTATTGAACTAGATGACTTTTTTAGAGTACTTGTAGCTCGAATGTTTTATAGTTTCTATATTGTAATTTTTGTAGGGGAAATATGATAGGAGAAATATACATTCTAAAGAATTTTTTGAGCAGTTTTTGTTAGAAGATTTGCATATTGGTGTCTATATCAGAGAGGATTAGTATTGAGGTTTATGACTAGGAGACTTTATTTAGAGATTGTGATAAAGACTTTCAATTTAGAATTATGTATCATTTAGGACAGGTGTCTTCTGCAGGTGGTACTAAGGGAGGCTGTAACTATGGATCTGCAAAATCATATAAGAGTTTTTCTTAGGTGCTCATGGCCAACGATATTTAGTTGTGTTCCCTTGAACCATTAATGAAATTATGCTTCTCATAGCTTCAGATGCTTTGAGATTCTTAACACTTCTTTCATAGAAATCATATAAGTTCATTCATACAGTCCATTTGGCAAACACTTATGGTACCAGGCAGTTACTAATCATTGAAGATACAAAGAGATACAAGACTGTTCCTAGCTCAACCTGAGTGGGGGAGACAAGCAAAAATAGATAATTGCAGAGGAGTAGAGGCACAATAGAGTTCAGCTAGGAGAGGGTGTGAAATAGGTAGAAGTATATTCAGGATCTTTTAGAGTTGGTGATTAATTTTTTAAAGAAATATTACAGTTTTATGGGGTGAGTTGTTGAGTAGAGGTTGGGGACAAGGATACTGATTAAGAAGAAAAAAGGAACATAAGGTATAGGAAATGGAGAAGGGTTACATTGGAAGGACATTTAAAAAGCAGAATTTGAGATTGATGATTTTATTGGATTTGGAAGGTGGAAGAACCTATAAAAGGCACTGGGATCGAAGGTGCTGTGATGTTGTCTTTTCTCAGAATAGACAGTATTATTATCTTTTAGAGAAAGTGTCTGATGAGATGTTTGAAAACAAAAGAAAAACAAAATTAAGATGTACACACTGGATTTTTCTCCATATATCTTGATTTATGATGTATCTTTTCTTCAGTGTTAGCCCCAGAAAGGACAGGCATTGGCACACATTAAAATACATCATCTTAATCACTTGATTGTGTTATAAAGCTGGATTAAAATGTGATCCAATAACCTTTTATTAAAATGTTCTATAAATCGTTTTGCCCAAAACCTCTTTTTAAATTGTAACTTCAACAGTATTCCACAAGATGGCACTAAAAGCCTGAAGAAAAACAGGGTAGGCTTTAAAAGATAAGTTTATTTAAAACACACACAGAAACTGATGAACTAGGAATCTTTGATGGATTATTATTGTTGTTCTAGTGGGATATTAGGAGAATGTGCCGTTTCCTCACGTAATCAGACATCTGACAATTCGTTATAAACTTATGTGGCATATGGTTTTAGGGTATCTGTGATCTTGAAATAAGTTTTGAATCCTGTTTCATTTGGAAAGAGATAAAATTTATTTCTGTTCAGTGATTTATGACTTTTGTAATACTGATTGAATATTGAAAACTTCATGTTTTGTTCTTGCTTTTAGCTCTGTTTTAGATTTTGGTGACTAGACACTTTTTTTTTTTTCTTTCAGTTAGAACCCTAATGTGATGTTAACTTTGGTAAGATTATAGCGTCTGTTTTCCCTATAACAGAATAGATTTTTTTTTGTTGACGAATGAAGAAATGCAAACAGTAAAAAAAAGTCTTTGATAAGGGATTTGCTGTGGCAAACTCCAAATCATGCTTGCAAAATTTCTCTTTCCTTCCCAACATACACATGTACATACACTGCATTCTGCCATTGAGTTATATAATCAGCTATATAGGCACTAACTTTTGCCACTGAGTTATATAATCAGGTGTATAATATGAACTGTGGTCTAATGAGCTACGTACAGAAAGAGAAGTTGGTATGCATTTCATTTTTCTATATATTTTTCGCAGAGTTTTGAAATCTGACCTATGAAGTAAAGATTTGCATTCATATTTTGTTTGAATAAAAACCTAGTATTGAAGATAATGAGATTCCAAGCTGTTATGTGGGTTTAGAAATTAGGTTAAATTACTTTTCAAAATTGCAGAAAATATTGAATTTAGTAATGGTAAGGAAAACTGTTAAGCTGTCATAACTAACTTTTTAAAAAAGTGAGTAGAATTAAGAGCCCTGAATTTGGATTAGCAGTTTTAATTAGTGTGATATTTTAGATAATTTAAAAGTAGTGGTTAAATACAAAATTAGTAGTCTCTCTTTTTTTCCTCCTAAACTTGAATACCATCCCTTGAGTGATGAACTGTTAAGTGGAAAATTTCTTGGTAAAGTTATAGTCTAGTTCCTTAGAAACCATAAACATACTGGGAATGTATTATAATGCCTTACATTTGAGGGCTCAAATTGTTTTACAGAGCTGAATCCCCAATTCCCATAAAATCTTTTTTGTTGTATTGTGAGGAAAAGTAGCTTGGCTAAATCAAAGATGTTGACTTAAATCTCTAATATGATTGTTTTTCTTCATTTTTCATAAAGTTACATTTCTCATGTACATTTATGTGCATGGTCATGTAGCTTTATCTCAGACATGATCAAAATACAAAAATAGACTGGGTGGTATTATATGCAACCTTATTGCGTGTTGTGACTGCCGGAAAAACACAGCCTCTAACACATTGAATTCTGCTTGGTTTATTACATTAAGAAAACATTGAATATTTATGCCTGTTTTTGATATAGCACCTGAGGCAGTGATATGTGTTAAGATGTTTTATTTTTAGTGAAGAAAATATGGTTCTAATATATAAAAAATGTATTGAATTTAAACAAATCTCAGTTGTTGCATTTGTCTCTTGGCGTACATGCAGGCTCTCCCTTGTGACAGTTTTCTATCCTGCGGAAGCCACCCTTTATTGCTTTAACCTGTTGTGCATTTTCCCGATTCAATATTTTTACTTTTGCTTTGCTTTATATTTGTAACCCTATTCCCCCAATGTCTAAATCTGAAATTCTACCTATTCTCTCATATTTTCCAAATGCCACCTCTTCCATCAGATGTGAACCCACCGTCTGATGCCTTCCTTCTGTTTGCATCACCCTTATGTTCTGCCGTGCTTTGTCATTTCTTACTTATTCATCTGATCCTTCCTATTACTTAACTGTTTGAGGGAAGAGCTATATTTTACTCATTTGTGTTCCTGTATGACCTAGTATGGGAATTTTTTACATAGTGAGAATTTAAAAAATTGTTAAATGGAATTTTTTTTTTTGGGAAAGATAAGGTTATAGAGCTTTGAAAGTAGGCAGGTTAGTTTCTGATGATAGTATGGGAGAGAGATTTGATTTATTCATTTTTTACCTTTTATGCTTTTGTTTTCTCCTCTTTGTTATTCCAATTCATCACTTTAATTGTAGTTTTTTCTCCAGCTTTAATTCTGGGGTGACGCTGATATACTTTTTGCTTAGTTGATTACTGTTGACAGCAAGTTGTGTGGCAGCACATTTGGTAGCCTGTAGTTGTTAACAAATTATTTTTGGATTTTCAGGTTTTAGAGAGCATTTATATCACTATTAATGTGACTATGTATTTATTAATTACTATGTGACATAAAATTTATTATAAAAATGTTTTAAACATTTTTAAGGCTGAAATATTTTATCCCAGACTTAGTTTGAATATCTAAGATTATTCTAATTTTTTTCTTAAATCACGTGTTTAAATATGGTATAAGAAGTTTCATTTGGTATTCATTTTCCCCAATTTTACCTTGTAATTTTTAAATAGGAAACCTTTTGTTTGTTTTGTTTATGTAAAATTTGGCCTCACACCTATGTATTGGTTCTATTTTAGGTTAAGAATTATGTATTTTTGTACATCTCCCACCCTAGGAAATCAGTTTCTATTAAATTATGGAGTAATTGTGTTAAGAATATGCAATCTGGATGCTTCTGTTTATTTTTCTAATTTACATGTATAAAATATTCCTAAATCAGTTCATATTGTTATCTCTAATTAAAATAAAGAAATGTTTTACTAAGAGTTTGTGGAAAATTTTGACTATTGAAACAAGAACATATTGTCTTTTCCTTTCCTTTTGTCTTATATTTATTTTTTGGCAATTAACTGTAAATTAATTTTAGTATGATCAGTGATTACTATCTACGGTGTGCCTTGGCACTGTGGAGCAGCATGATGCAGAATGAAGAGAAATCTCAGTTCTCAAGAAGTGCACAGTCTGATTGAGCAGGCATCCCTAACAGCGATGAAACGTTTAGACAATGATTAGGTAGAAGCAGAGCTTTACAGACTGCTAGTTCAGTGGGACTAAAAAGAACATGGTGATCGGGATTCTAGTCAGAAGGGGGTTTGAATAAGTTCCAGTTCAGATGTATATTTTCACATAGAAGCTATGAAATTGTTTTAAAGGAGAGGATATTTTATAGGCAAATAATGTTACATGGGGGCATTTGTTTTAGATTTAATTCTATTTTGTATGCTACATTTCTTTTTCTGATTTTCTAGGTTTTATTCCTTTCCTTAGTCCAGGTTTCTTACACTTCAGAGTGTCAGGTGTTCCATGTCAGTTCTTTGAAATTATATGGGGTTGTATGCTTTATGTGATACTAATTGCTTAGTTCTTCAGGAAAGAATAGCATTTGACATACATATACAGATTGTACTCCTTTTACAGAGTCATCATGTTTTTGAAATGTACACTTGTGAGATACTTATAAATTATGTTTTTTCTTTGGCTTTCTTAATAAATTTGGATATTTGTTTCACTGTCATTTTGAGAGAGACCGAGACAGAGAGAGAGACACACACAAAGAGAGAGAAAGAATACATGTTTGCCCTTTACAGGTGAAACAAAACAAAACAAAACAAAACAAACAAAAACTAGGCATGAAGAGACTAAGTTGCTGAGGGTTAATAATGGAATTGCAGCTAAAAATCCGAGTATCTTTACCTTCTTATTAATCAATTAGGCACTATATGGAGAACCTCAGCATGGTGTTATATGTCATTGACATTTATGCTTTTAAAATGAAAGTAATCATTGCAGTCTATTTTAATTTCTAGCTTGGCTCTATTTCTGATTAAAAAAATCATAACAGTTTTTGTAATCTTCAAATATTTTGTCTTGAATGATATCAACTGCATTTATTTGCTCATATTACTGCAGACTGCAGAATTCCTAGGGAGGCAGTGTTGCCATGTCCTCACTTGGGCCTTATTTCCTCCCCTCCCTTAGCTTACAGTATTTGAAGCTGGTATTTCAAATGTCTGTGGACTTTTAGGGAAAGAGATTGCCAGGAAGTTCAGACCTCCTCTTCCATTTCATGTCTCACTTTCATTTCATATTTCCATTGGATGCACGGAGGCTGCCTGTTGATAGGCTAGTTGGTAACCTTCCCTTCCACACGTGTGAGTTTTAACCAAGTCTGTGTGGCAGCACCACTGTCCAGGGTGCTAAATGGATTCATGTGTTGTAGATAAACCCCTTTGGGAATGTAGCTCCCACTGTTAGGACCCCGGATTTCTTACTGCACTCATAGTAGCTGATTGCAGGCTGACTCAGTGATAGCTATGTCATTGACCTTTTTTTCTCAGTGTATTTTATGAGTTAGTACAGAAGAGGGATTTTTCCTTTCCAAGCATTTTTGATTGTGCAGGTTTGATATTTATGAGTTTGCCTTCTCTTTTAAGTTTATTGGAATTTACATTTAAACAGTCAACTATTTTCTTGAGTTTTAGATTTGTTCTATTTTTTAGCTTGAAAGTACTAATAGGGAATAATTTTATAGTTAATTTTACAAATATAACATGTAAGTTAAACTCTAAAAGATATCTGAGCAGGGCTCTTTTTACAAATAAAAAATATGCCCCACAATAAAATAGTCTAGAATGTCTCTATTTGAAAAATATACTGTTCTTTGATCTCTGACAAAAACAATCAATGGGGAAAGGATTTCCTATTTAATAAATGGTGCTGGGAAAACTGGCCACCCATATGCAGAAAGCTGGATCCCTTCTTTACACCTTATACAAAAATTAACCCAAGATGGATTAAAGACTTAAACATAAGACTTAAAACCATGGGCCGGGCGCGGTGGCTCAAGCCTGTAATCCCAGCACTTTGGGAGGCCGAGACGGGCGGATCACGAGGTCAGGAGTTCGAGACCATCCTGGCTAACACGGTGAAACCCCGTCTCTACTAAAAAATACAAAAAACTAGCCGGGCGAGGTGGTGGGCGCCTGTAGTCCCGGCTACTCGGGAGGCTGAGGCAGGAGAATGGCGTAAAAACCCGGGAGGCGGAGCTTGCAGTGAGCTGAGATCCGGCCACTGCACTCCACCCTGGGCGACATAGCGAGACTCCGTCTCAAAAAAATAAATAAATAAATAAATAAATAAATAAAACCATGAAAACCCTAGAAGAAAAGCTAGGCAATACCATTCAGGACATAGGCCTGGGCAAAACTTCATGATTAAGACACCAAAAGCAATGGCAACAAAAACCAAAATAGACAAATGGGATCTGATTAAACTAAAGAGCTTCTGCACAGCAAAAGAAACTATCATCAGAGTGAAAAGGCAACCTACAGAATGGGAGAAAATTTTTGCAATCTACCATCTGGCAAAGAGCTAATATCCAGATTCTACAAAGAAATTAAACAAATTTACAAGAAAAAAAAAAAAAAGCAACCCCATCAAAAAGTGGGCGAAGGATATGAACAGACACTTCTGAAAAGAAAACATTTATGCAGCCAACAGACATATGAAAAAAAGCTCATCATCACTGGTCATTAGAGAAATGCAAATCAAAACCACAGTGAGATACCATCTCACACCAGTTAGGATGGCGATCATTAAAAAGTCAGGAAACAACAGATGCTGGAGAGGTTATGGAGAAATAGGAACGCTTTTACACTGTTGGTGGGAGTGTAAATTAGTTTAACCATTATGGAAGACGGTGTGGCAATTCCTCAAGGATCTAGAGCTAGAAATACCATTTGACCCAGCAATCCCATTACTGGGTATATACCCAAAGGATTGTAAATCATTCTATACAGACACATGCACACGTATGTTTATTGTGGCGCTATTCACAATAGCAAAGACTTGGAAGCAATCCAAATGCACATCAAGTATAGACTGTATAAAGAAAATGTGGCACATATACACCATGGAATACTATGCAGCCATAAAAAAGGGTGAGTTCATGTCCTTTTCAGGTACATGGATGAAGCTGGCAACCATCATTCACAGCAAACTAACACAAGAACGGAAAACCAAACACTGCATGTTCTCACTTACAAGTGGGAGTTGAACAATGAGAACACATGGAAGGGAACATCATACACTGGGGCTTATTGAGGGGTGGGGGCTAGGGGAGGGATAGCATTAGGAAAAATACCTAATGTAGATGACGGGTTGATGGGTGCAGCAAACCACCATGCCACGTATACACCTAGTAACAAACCTGCGCATTCTGCACATGTACCCCAGAACTCTAAGTATAATAAAAAATAAAAAGAAAAAATAAAAATATACTGTTCTTTAATTGACCAGATAATTTTTGTGTATTTCCTTCGTATTTTTGTTATTTTAATTACTGTAAAATGACTTAAAACAGTAGTTCCTTTTTGTGTATATAAATGTATTTGAGGTTAATTTGAATTAAAAATCAAATGGCTAACTTGTTATGTGTCTATAATAATGTCTTGATTAACTAGTGTGGCAGGGGAGTGGGTATCTGAATTGTAAAAGTTTACTAGTTAACTGAAGCTTTATCTGATTGTGCAGTGAAGTTGCATAGGAAATGGATGCTGACATTGGGTTTAGGGATTTGTCTGTCAGGCTCTTCTTCAAATCCACATAACCTCCATTCTGTATCATTAGAAAGAAAGCATTTTATCATATACAGAAATTTAGATTCATAATCAGATCATTAATTGTAACAGCAATCCACTTTGAAGGAAGCTTCTTAGAATGACAGAACTAAATTTATGAGCCTTTTCTGGAGCCACTGTTTCTTAGTTGAGCGCTGAGATTTTTTTAGCAGTTGATGTCTTCTGCTCAGGGCTCCAAAGTTGATTGTGACCCAGAAGTTGTTGAGGTGTTCTTCCCTTATTATCTGTTGTGAGACAGATTTTAGAATGTTATTAAATATTCTAAATGTAAAATGTATATATCTGTGATATGTCTGTATGATAGGTTTAGGTAGTCACTTTTTTTTCTTTTGTTGAACATTAGCATTTTTTTCAACCTTCTTGACATGCAAGGAATTGAGCATAAAATCTGAATATTCAAACTAGCTAGTTTTCTTCCCTAGTTGTTAGTCTTAATGGTTGGCTATTTCCTAATTTCCTGTGAACTTTTCTGGTTTCTGTTGGTTTGTTTCCTTGGTCAGAATTGTACCAGGTAGATGTGACTGTTAAGACAAATGATCATTTATTTCCATGCAGGTAGAATTTTAACAGCTACAATTACTATAATTATGATTTTTTTTTTCTTAAAGGAAGAATTCAGGGAACTTCGAGAACAGCCAAGTGACCCTCAAGCTGAACAAGAGCTTATTAATAGTATTGAACAAGTATATTTTTCTGCGGATTCATTTGATGTTGTTAAATATGAGCTGGAGGTAAACAGAATTTCATTAAAACATAACTAAGGCGTATTTTGTTCAGTGATTGGATTTGTGAGATTTGGATGTTTTTTTGAGGCATTTATATATTTTTGGTACCAGAATAGGTCTGTGATTACCACATTGTGATTAAATCAACTGTCAGCATTGTTTGGTGATGAAATTATTATTTTTTAGATGTAACTTTAAATACAGCCGTTCAGGGAAACATTTCTGTATTTTTGATTTTCAATTGTTAGCATTTAATGTGTTAGTATGCTGTTTCTATCCTATTTTATATTGTCTATGTTTAGAGAAGCTTAGACTTTTAATTATGAAATATGTATTTACATAATTGTTTAGTGATGATAAAAATTCTTATACCATAGTGTTTATAATACTGACATTTTAAATTTATAGAACTTTAACAAAAGCCAGAATAGTGAAATTTAGTTTTAGATACAACCAAATGCCGTATGCATATATACTTTATATGCATTATTCACAGTCAGTCCCCAACTCAGTTTGAGGTTTCATCAATCAGTTGACTGAGAGTGTTTCCCTGTATACACAATGGTATGCATTTTTTGGTTAGTTTCCCATACTGTCCTCTGAAAGCTGATGTAATCCAGAATGTAGTCTAACAATGGTCACACAGTAGTATTTATGGTTTGTAATATTCCAGAGGAGAACTCTGTTTTGAGTTCTGTCATAAACAAATAGAGATATATCTGTGGATGGTAGAGTTGGGGTTAGGTTAGTTACTTTCTCACATTCTCCTGACATAGGCTGTGGCAGCAGTGTCCGTTGGCCTAGGGTCTGGAGTCCCAAGTGGTAGTGGGGTTTCTCAGAAGGCAGAGCAGCAGCAGTGGAGGTAACAAGGCTGATGAGGGATGGAACCAGAGGGCTAAAGATGTATAGGTTTTTGTGGTTGGAGCCTAGGAGGGAGGTTGGGAGAACAGGCAGCATGGAGGGCAGTGGGATGTGACATGTTTTGTATGCAGAGTTTGTAGTTCACTAGTCAGAAGGGTCCAGGTAAATGAAACCAAATTCAACAATTTATTTTTTCCTTTTCATTCATGAATTTTTTTTCTGCAGAAGCTTCCACCTGTTCTCAATTTGCAAGAATTAGAGGCGTACAGAGACAAATTGAAACAACAGCAAGCTGCAGTAAGTAAAAAAAAACACATTTCTTTCTGACAAAACTCTAGATGAAACACAACAGAGAGGTATAATGTTGGCAGATTTATGGTTTTAACTAATAATTAACATAGAAACAAATCTTGTTATTTAATATGACTGATTCAAATGATGCATTTATATTAAAAATTTAATGCATATGGTTTTCCTTATGTTACCTTGATAGATTTGCTTCTAGAGCTTGGAATTTTCTCTCTGGAATCCTAAATGTGATCAAAGAACTTTGAACTTTGTTTTAGATTAGTAAGTACCTTTAGGCTCCTTGTCATACACATATGATTTCCCTATCCATAGTTTCGTAACTGAGTATTCCTTTTTGTTTTTTGAGACAGGGTCTTGCTGTGTTGCCCAGGCTAGAGTGCGGTTGCGTGATCATGGCTCACTGCAGCCTATCCCTCCTGGACTCAAATAATCCTCCCACCTCAGCCTCCTGAGTAGTTGGGATTAGAGGCATGTGCCACTAGTCTGGCTATTTTTTTAATGTTTTGTAGAGATGACATCTCACTATGTTGCCCAGGGTGTTCTCGAACTCGGGCTTAAGCGATTCTCCTGTCTCAGCCTCCCAAAGCACTGAGATTACAGCCGCAAGCCACTATGCCTGGCCCTGTAATGGAGTATTCTCTCGGAATAAAGGTCCCCCTGAGATTCAGAAAGTCTGAGTTGTAGTCATTATTTATTTATGATGTTGAGTAAATGATTTAACCTCAGTGACTCCCTTTTATTTATCAGTAAAGTGATAGGTTACTTTACTAAGTAACCTAATAAAGAAAATGCAAGAATTTTCTTTAATGCTGTAAAATTCTCTGATTCTATAATTTCTTCATGTTAGGCTAAACCCACTTTATGAAATTTAAACTCTACTGTAGGTATTAATTAATGGTAGCATGTGGTCTTTTAATTTTTTTCAACAAAAGGACCAGTAGTAATAAATGTATCTGTTTGAATTTAAGATATGATTTTTAATAATACAACTGGCAAACAAAGGAAGGTATACTTTTCTATTACACTCAGAAGTTGCAGTGGGTGCTAGGGTCTGCTTGGAGGTAGCAGTGTTGGTGTAGGGCAGTCTTGGGCAGGAGAAGGGATTTGAGCTCTAGAGCAGTGGTTGCCAATTCTTTTGGTACCAGGGATCAGTTTTGTGGAAGACAATTTTTCCATGGACTGACAGGGGTGGGGTGGGGATGGTTTCAGAATGATTCGAGTGCATTTCATTTATTGTGTATTTTATTTCTATTATTATTACATCATAATGTATAATGAAATAATTATACAACTCAGCATAATGTAGAATCAGCGGAATCCCTAAGCTTGTTTTCCTGCAGTTAGACGGTCCCATCTGATGGGAGACAGTGACAGGTCATCAGGTGTTAGAGTCTCAAAAGGAGCACACAACCTAGATTCCTCGCATGTGCAGTTTACAGTAGGGATGGAGGTAGTGCTCTTATGAGAATCTAATGGCACCGCTGATCTGATGGGAGGTGGAGCTCAGGCTGTAATGCAAGTGATGGGGAGCGGCCATAAATACAGATGAAGCTTCGCTTGCTCACCTGCCACTCACTTCCTGCTGTGTAGCCTGGTTCCTCACAGGCCACGAACCAGTACTCTCTATTACTAGATAATCCTGTGGAACCTTTGGAATTCTTAAAATGATGTTTAAGATAACATTGATATTTCTTCATTAATTGAAGTCTAAAACTCATTTACAATTTGATTTTCTTAACCTTAATGGAATCCCTCTTTCTAGACAAAAACAATGAATGTATCTAAAAATTGATTTACATAATTTCAAAGATGCTTGAAGCAGATTAAGAAAATGTGAAAGGATTAATGCAGTAGTGTAGTAGGTGTGCAATGTTTTGTTCTCAGTTGGCCTGGGGAAGGGGAGCCAGTTGTGTTTCTGGAGCAAACATTCCCTAAATACTTTCTGTATGTCCTGCTTCATGCTACATGTGCTATCTCTGTTAGTGAAGTTGGCAGGGGCCCTGAAATGGTGGAATTAGAGCCTCATGTTCAAAATCATTATACTTCTAACCTGCATACATTAATATTATTCATGGAACAATACACACAACCTTAGATATCTTCATAGCGTTCCAAAAAACATGTTTTCAACTTTTCAGAAGTGGAGAACCAAACTACTTGCTTGTCTTCTTAGGCAGCATAAAGGATCTAAAGGATACAAGCAAGTTCTTTTTCCCAGATACTGTCTCCATAAATTCATTTGATTAAAAATCTGCTTAACAATTTCATCTTTTTCAATCAAATCCTATTCCCTTAAAGATGGTTACACTTTTTGGTTAATGTTAGGTAAATCAGATAATGATACTCATATTATTAACAATAATAATGACCATTTATTGAGTTTCTGTTAAGGACCAGGACCTGTGCTATGTGCTTTATTATATTACCTCTTTTACTAATTTCATAACCCAGGGAAATGTGTACGGCCATAGTATGCCAATATCTGCTCTAGAAGTTATTGGGGAGATCTATGGAATATTCTTTTAAAAATTCAAATATAAAATATCCTAGAAAGCATGAAGCTTATTCTTTTGCTTCCTTTGTTTGATTACATCTTCTTATAGGTATCTAAAAAAGTGGCAGATTTAATCCTTGAAAAACAGCCTGCTTACGTAAAGGTAGGATAATATTTGTTATTTTTTGTAGTAGAATTTTTAAATGTTTGAGTGATTTACACTTGAAACTGTCAAAATATTGTATTTTTTGTCAATAATTCTGTAGCAACATAATGACTCTTTGGGTGTGTTTGTGTGTGTGTATGTATGTACGTATGTATGTATATTTTTCTTTTCCATTTGGGGTAATTTACCAGATGGAAGAAGTGAAGGGTTTTTATATATGATTCTAAAGTGATCTCGGGTTTTTCAAACTTAAGAGCCAGTGAAAATTTGCTCCCATTAACATTTAAACAAATAGATTCACCAATATTGACCACTCAATGGCGATATAACAATCTGGCTTTAAAATATGATAAAATTGGAACTAACTGAATCTGTGTTTTCATCAGAAAATCAGAGCCTTCAAAATCCATTGAAATGTCTACCAATGTTCAAATGAAGACTTTCATTGTCAAAGCATCTTAGTAAACAGAAATCATGTTTGTCATATCCTTTAATTACCTTGTGAAGTTCTCTTGGGTAGAAATTTAAACAGATATATCACTGGTATTTGTTTATTCCTGTCTACAACAAGTTGGTCTAGATTTCCTTACAAGCAATACTGACTAAATATTTTGTCATCTGTCATTGTGAAAATCAGTTACAAGTAGTCATTTTAAGTAATTTTGTGAAAAATATACTAACATTTTTCAAGTTCAGGTATTTTTGTTGCTACTTTGTTTTTCAAGCAGATTTTCTTTGAATCTGACTAGAGTTTTTGTTAGAGTACTATATAAATAAGATAGAAAAATAAAATTCCTCCAACAGTAACCCGTACCTAATCTTTCCGTAGGAACTTGAAAGAGTTACCTCATTGCAGACAGGTCTTCAATTAGCTGCTGTTATCTGTACAAATGGCAGAAGGTATTGCTTTTGATGATATTTTGTTCTTTACGCTGGACAATATTTCAAGAATAACTATGGAATCTATAATTTATAATTTTTTTTTATTATGGCTGTGGTTTCTAGAATATCATTCCGTAAGTGAACATATATTATGATCTAAAGACTACACAAAGAGGGTTTGTGGGAAATATCTCTAAATGTACTTATGGGTTTTTAAAAAATTACTATTTTTGTATTATTTAGACTAGTACTTCACAAACTGTTTGCCATGAAGGACCTATTTTTTTCTTTCTAAAATTTCCAATCTATTAGAGGCTGTGATTTTAAAAAAATGCAATAAAAACAAATTACTAGGCAAATGAAATAAAGAAGGAAAGACATGTAATACAGTCTTAATTTTTTAAATTATTTGAGTCACAAAGAATAATTATTCTGTTAGCTTTTGCAGTAAGTACCTATTTTGCAGTAAGTGCCTATTCTTAGTTTCTGTAATTTTTTGTTACAGACCAGTAGCAGGTTGTGAATTGGCACCAGTCTTCTCGTGGTATTCTGAGTAATGCTAGTTTAGACTGGCCATTGAGTACATTTGTCAAATAGTAGTTTAGATCCTTGGTTTTAAAAGTAATCCATTTCGTTGCTTTATTACTTACCTAATTGTTCTGTGTGGATAGTATTCTTATTATAATAAAAAACTTTTAATTATTTATTGTTCACTTTTGCAGACACTTGAATATTGCAAAGGAAGGTTTTACTCAAGCTAGTTTAGGCCTTCTTGCAAATCAAAGGAAACGTCAGTTGCTGATTGGACTTCTGAAATCTCTGAGAACTATAAAAACATTGGTATATATGGGTCATTTTAAAAAAGTTAAAACTGAATTTTGTGGTTGAAACAGATTTTACCTTTGATATTTGTTTTTTCAGCAAAGAACAGATGTACGGTTAAGTGAAATGCTGGAGGTAAGTTAACAAGTTTTGGAAATTTAGGGTCCTACTGATACTATATAGAAACATTGAAGCAGGCAAAATTCAGAAGTGCATTTTTCTCAAATTGGTTTATGATATAAAGAATATTTTTAGGCATGTAAAGATACTTGTTCTGGAGCCTTTTTCTATTGACATGATATATACTTTATTTAGAAAAGCAAATGTATTTGGGGAAACATTTGTCTTCTGATAACATTGGAATGTTAACTTGTTTGGTTGTATTACATCCAAATAGCAATAAAAATTAACATCTTTTTCATCTAACATATAGTAGTAATTTAAGGACTGTGTGATACTTTAGTTTTGTTCAGTATCGTGTATTAATTGCTTTTCTGAGTGAGCCATCTGTTTTTTCTTTGATGCATTCTTAGCATTTTCTGTCTACTTCTGTCATAAGGGTCTCCAAAGTGTAATGTAGTATGTGTGTTTCCTCATAATACTTGAGCTCCTTGGGGTAGGTACTTTGTCGTTATCAGCATCACCAGTGGTTTGAACTGCATCTGTTGAATTTAGAATTGAGCGTAGGGACAAGTTTTTGTGGTTTTCTGTATAATTGCTTTATTACTTCTCAACTATTACTGCTAACTAGGGTTTCAGAAACCCATATGAAAAATTCATTTGGCATTAAATTACTGTTAGGTGATAAAAATACTCTGAGTTTATTAATTAGTATATTGTTTTTTTCTAAATCTATTTCTTTAGAACTATTTATTGATTTCTTGGTGGTAAATTGTTGAATATCAATTACAAATAGAATGCATACTATTTTGAAACATTTTATATAGGCATTACTGAAAGAGGATATGTTAACAGTTAAAACCTTCCCTGTGAAGCAGCTAATGATTTAATGTAGGATTTATCCATAAGTCATGGTCTTCAGGGGGCTGTTACTTTGAAGGAATAGAATATTTTAAATATTTCTTCTATGTATATATCTTAGGCCTGGAACTAGTTGCCTCTTATATTTTGTCACTTACCTATCATTGATATTCTAAGAGAAATTAACATTTTTTGTTTCTGCAACTTTTGGTTAGAATATGAACAGAGGTGTTTTTTTATCAGGAGCTTTAAGAAAAAAATGTTTGTATTCTAATGACTCCTGTTGTTGTTATCTTAAGGAGGAAGATTATCCAGGAGCTATTCAGTTGTGCCTTGAATGTCAGAAAGCTGCCAGCACTTTTAAACATTACAGTTGTATAAGGTAAGGTCATGTAAAAGGTTTAAAGCAGATTCTCTTGTCAGCTTTTTATGTAGCAGTTGTGTAAAAATGTTAATAGACGTTGAAAGTTAGTATAAAGTGCTGTGTTCTAGTTTAACTTTATATTTATATATGGGCAGTACAATAAAATTATAAATAATAGATTTTAAGGTGTGAAAGAGCAGATAGTTTTCATTCCTGCTTTTTCTTGTCACCTCATTGAAACTCATTTTTCATATTCTTTCCAATCCAACGGATTCTATTTTTATAGAGTTGTAGACAAGAAGAAATTATCTGTTCATGTCTCCAATGCACCTCTTGGGAATTCTTCCTTAACTTTGCCCAGCTTATAAATATTGAGGACATTATTGCAGCTTGTTTTTAAGATCCAGATGGTTCAAGTGTTCGGCTCATCATGATAAAAAGTCTTTTGGAAAATTTAAGTATAATTTCAATGTATACAATAATCATGTTTGTAATAGTTAAGTGATTATGTATTCTATGTGTTATGTCTTTTATTATTAAATGTACAACAGAAAAATAGCCACTGCATATTTTGCTATTATCTCTAACTTTATTAATAGCGTTTTGGTTTGCTTAAAATGAGGAATTTGCATTACTTGTGACAGTCTTGGAGAAGCTCTAATCTCTAGGTGTAATTTCCAACATTCCTCTAAAGCCATCACAAATAAATGTACAATCTAAGTAAAATAGTGTGCTTGCCAAACAAATCCAATATCAAATTAAATTCATACCCATCCCAGATTGCATCCCCTTTGTCTCTCCTGTGTGGAAATTCTGGCATTCAGTGAGCATGACTCACTGTTGTTGTAGATGTTGATTGCTAGTACCTGAGAACTGAAAGCATTATAGTAGAGCAAAACATTAATATAGGTTTGAATTAATTTAAAAAAAATTATCTCATATTATAAGGGTTTGCTGGTTATAGGCTAAGGGCTAGATATTTTCCTTCCAGAAATGCTGTTTAAGTCTCTATGGTATTTTTTTTTTCTTTAAAATGTGCAGATTGAAGTTACACTTTTTTTTTTTTTTTTTTTTAAGATAGAGTCTCACTCTGTCACCCAGGCTGGAGTGCAGTAGTGTGATCTTGACTCACTGCAACCTCTGCCTCCTGGGTTTAAGTGATTCTCCTGCCTCAGTCTCCTGAATAACTGGGATTACAGGTGCCTGCCACCATGCCCAGCTAATTTTTGTATTTTTAGTAGAGATGAGGTTTTGCCATGTCGGCCAGGCTGGTCTCTAACTCCACCATGCCCAGCTTGAAGTTACACATTTTTTATTCCGTTAGGATATAAATTGAGTAGTACCAGTGACACTTTCATTTTGCCCATTTTGAGAGTCATTAACTGTCATTATTAGAAACCTGATGATGTCATTTACACTTATTAGGTTAAGTAAATAGAGAATTAGTTTTAGTATGTTGAGTGTATTTAGAAATTTCTAACAAGCCATTCTGGGTCCTGAAAAAGCAAATCCATTTGAACCAAAGCATCTGTTTAGTTCATTTTGTAGTGACAAATCTGTTATATAGTAACAGCTTGTTTATTGGGTGAAAGTAATTCAGGCAGTTTACAGAGTGTTTATGCCAGGTACTTGGCTTTAAAATTGTCGGTATGGTGATAAACCACATACAGTGTAATCAATATAATCCCTGGTTTCATAAAGAACATAATCTGTCAAGAAGGACTTATATTAAAGTAGGCGCCCATAGAATTAGGCTGTAGAGAGAAGGAAGTTGTGCATACAGTGGAAGCTTTCGGATCTAACTCTCCTTCCGGGGTCAAGACTAAGGAGGACCTGAAGGAAGAACAGGAAAACTTAAGGTAGGCCAGGATATGAGGGTGTGAATAGGAAACTGTCTACACCAGAAATGAAATCTTTGTTGTGGAGATACCAAGCAAAATGAAGACTGAAAATATGTATCTATTGGATTTATAGCAACAAAGAGGTCGTAGTTGACCTTTTGGGGACAGATTTGGTGGGAGTTGGTTGAACTATCAAGTGTAAGGTGAGGAAATTTTGTGACGAGGACGGATATAGAATTAAGAAGGAGAAACCTCAATATTTGAAAATTGGTGGGAGAGAGTGAGAAGCTGAAAATAAAATAGCATAATAATATACTAAGGCTTTGCAGGATTATTGCAGAGATTGACTTTGAAAAGGTCACTGTCTATTATAATAGGGAAGAATGAGTGTGGAATTGGTTGGCAGGAAATTGAGGGAGCAGGTGATGTGTTGAAACTTTTATATAATTAAAAATCTATTTTAGCTATGCTAAAGTAAATGTCTTACATGATGAGTGTTAACTGTAAAAAATGTCTTTGAAAGAAATTCTTATTTGGGCTTTTAAAAATTGATATCAAGTGGCTTCTGAGCACTTTTTAAATTAATGGATATACTGATATGTGGAGGAGGTGTGGCTACAGTTATCAAATGAGGTTAAAAGGTTGAAATGAAAAGATTTAAATTAATAGTTATTTTAGGTAATACAGTGTATAAGAAGCATGCTATGTTTAGATATGTGAGTCATGCATGTGATAATAAGAAAAATTGGTCTTATTCTCTGCAAATAGGTAAAAATACATCACACATACATTCACATATCCCAAGGAATTCTTTGTAATGGGGTTTTACTTTAGATATCTTACGAAAACTTAGATAAAGTTTTTAAGTTGGTGATTTAGTGACAGTGTCAGGGTGACTTAGAGAGTGGGGCTATCAGTTGGAGCTGTCTGGTGGTGACGATAGCCCCTCTGCTAGCATCTCTTCTCCACTCCATACCAGCACAGTGTCCTTTGCCAGCCACCATTCACCTGCCTAACACCATTCCCTCTTTCCCTTCACCTGCTGTTTAACTATTTTGTTTATATGGGAGAACATAATACGTTTGTTCACTTCTTTTGTAGATGATATAATGTGGGATATAAGGATAGAGTTAATTGACATGTAGGTCATGTTGAGTCCACAAAGATAAAATACATTGTTATTCTAACGTTCTTTTATTTTTGTCTTTATAAATTTGATACACCTCTTTTTTTTTTTTCTGTGCATTTTTGCTCTTTTTTCTCTGGTCTTCCCAGTACAGTGTTGCACCTGTTCTTGAGCTCTCTAGTTGGGCCTACTCATACAGGATTCATCCACACTTTTAAAATGTATTTAATTGACTTGGGGCTTGTGGAATTTAGCCAAAGGCAAGATTTAATCTTTGCTTGGACTTGAGTGAATTAGAGTGAATAAGCATTTTGCCTTCTAGTAGTCTTAGGAACACTAATTAACTTCCAACTGAATTTATATATTCTCAATTTTAAAAACATTTATATCTACGCTAATTCTTGTTCATGACTAGAGAATCATAAATATTTTCCTTTTAGAAATGATTTTTAAGAGGATCACCCCATGATGTAGAACATTTCTGAATTCTGGTGTGATTTTTTAAAAAATATTTTAAGCAAGTTTATATGCAAATGTACCTACTTGTCTACTTGTTAGTTTTTTCTTGGCAGATTGAGTGTTCCTCTTTTCTTTCCTAGTCACATCACTCCTTTATTGGAAATAAGTTTTTTGTTTTGGGTAGAGAGCAAACTCTCCAAGGAGAGTTACTTGGAGTAGCTGAGATGGAAAAACTTTGGGCTGACTCTTATGATTCTGAAAATAGGAAAAACAGAATTTACATATTTGCTTCTGCATAAAGAGAATCTGACTCTGTATCTTGTAAGTCTCAGATTATATAACTAGGTAGTTTAACACATGAAATACCAAGTGTAATCGGCTCTCTGTATCCATGTGTTCTGTATCTCTGGATTCAACCAGCTGGAAGTGGAAAATATTTGGAAAGAAAAAACAAGAACAAAAATAACAATACAACCCAAAAAATCACAATGCAATCGTAAAAATAATAAAAATAATACAACATAACTGTTTCATACGTTTGCATTGTATTAGACATTATAAGTAATCAAGATGATGTAAAGTATAAAGGAGGATGCGGATAGGTTATATGCAAGTACTGTGCTATTTTACTTAAAGGACTTGAGCATCCATGGATTTTGATGCCTATGGAGGGTCTCAGAATAATCCCCCACAGAGACTGAGGAATGACTGTCATATAATGATGCACCCAGTTGATTGAAAAATGAAAGAGAACTGACACTTCCTCTGCACCTTGTGTCTTCCTTGAGATGTGCCATGTTTCAGCATCTTTAATAAAATATACAGTAATCCGAGTTTTGTTCACTTTTATAACTGACAGAGAACATTTTAACATTGTCTGACATTTCCTGAGTTGATTGACAGAGAGTCATATAGTTGGGATTTATTGAGAATAAGAATCAGAATGTGTTTATGCTAAAGTGCATCTGTGAATGAAGTACTTAATTTCTTTTTCACTTGAAATTTGTCTCAATTTGTTTCAAGGAAAGTTACTTTTAAAAGTCAAAATTGCTTTATTATTGTATTTCATTTGAAAGAAACTACTTGAGGGAGCCTGATAGCATTTTGTGTTATGCACTGTAAAGTTTGCATATTACTGAACTGGTTTGTTGAGTACTGTACTTTAACATAAACAGATGTATTAAATGTCTCATAATTTTTCAAGAATTCCTTCATTTTTTCTCAGAATATGATCCTGGTAGTTTAGTGAAAATTGTAGGTTGTGGAATGTCTTTACGTCATATGGCAAATGAACAAAGCTTACAAATATAGCAATACTAGGAACTTTTCTTCCCCTGTTGCGTTTAATTTCTTTACAGCAAGATGTGTCTGCTTTCTTCCTGTAAGATCAGGGACATAAGGAGCCCTGCCTTGAGTAATGTTTGAACATTGATTGTTTCTGCTAGGTTTCCAGGCCTTCTAGCTTGATCCATTGTTTAGATCCTGAGTCCTTGTTGCTTGGTCAGCTTGGACCAAGTTTTGATAACACCTGCACTCTTATCTTCTATTTTAACTTGTTTCTCTCTGCCTCTCAGCACAGTCTGCCGTGCTGTGCTGTTTTAAATAATGTAAAATAACAGTTTCACATGGCAAAAATCCTAATAAACAAGATTTTAAATAAAAAGCAAACGGTTTTCTTTATGCCCCATTCACCCTTCCCTTTCCTAATCCCTGGAGTA
The DNA here is from genome assembly GCF_043159975.1 of Macaca nemestrina. Classification (NCBI taxonomy): domain Eukaryota; kingdom Metazoa; phylum Chordata; class Mammalia; order Primates; family Cercopithecidae; genus Macaca; species Macaca nemestrina. The sequence continues at coordinate 72,849,027 of NC_092128.1, forward strand.
AACCAGGGATTTTACAGCTCACTAATTTTTTAAAAATAATTTTAAAAAGTCTATACATTATATACACACACACACACAGACCCATATACACACATATATCTCTTTCCTATTTTAACTTTTATCAGTTCACCAACTGAAAGTTCTTCTGCTGAACTCTAGCATGACTTGGCAAACTGTCTTTAAAGGGCCCGATAGTAAATATTTTAGGTTTTACATGTCGTGATGTCTCTGTTGCAACTATTCAGCTCTGCCTTTGTAGTCTGAAAGTAGCTGTAGACGAAAAGTAAACAAAGGGGTGTGGCTATGTTCTAGTAAAACTTTATTTAGAAACATAGACTGCCAGCTGGATTTGGCCTGTGGGTTCTGATCGCTGATCTAGAATTATAGTTAATAAAGTTGGAGACGCTTTGAACTTATTAGTGTCGGACTCTGAGCTTTGTGGTGATAGATTAGGTCAGGGATTTCTTTTCTTTTCTTTTCTTTTCTTTTTTGAGACAAGAGTCTCATTCTGTCACCCAGGCTGGGGTGCAGTGGTGCAATCTCGGCTCACTGCAACCTCTGCCTCCCTGGTTCAAGCGATTCTCCTGCCTCAGCCTCCTGAGTAGCTGGGACTACAGGCGTGTGCCACTACACCTGGCTAATTTTTTTCTATTTTTAGTAGAGATGGGGTTTCATCATGTTAGCCAGGCTGGTCTTGAACTCCTGACCTCAGGCAATCCACCTGCCTCAGCCTCCCAAAGTGCTGGGAGTATAAGCATGAGCCACTGCACCTGGCCAAGGTCAGGGATTTATTAACAGAGTTAAGTGAAGTTAAGTGAAGACAGAGATCCAGTTAGATCCAAAGTGATCTTAGACTTTCTGTTATAGCCTGGTTATATATGGTTTGAAGGATCATATAGGTACTTAAGAGTTGTTGATTTAGCTTCAGAATGTTGAAAAATCAGTTTCTCTGAGGTCTGCTGATAAATTCTCTGCTTACTGTAAGTAGATTGAAAACCACTGGAATAGGCTCTGATTTAAACAGACTGGAACATCAACATCTTCGGGCCATGGATATACAGTATAAACTTGGAAGTACTTTTACTTAAGCTCATTCTAAAAGTTTTAGAGCTTTACTGAACCATGTACAAATTGGGCAATTGAGTAACTTGTCTTCAGCATATAATAGAATCATGAAACATTAGAGCTGGAAGCAACCCTTGCTATCTAGCCCACCTTTATATAGGAAACTAATGCCCAGAGATATTAAAGGACTTGACTTAAATCATATGGTTCATTAATAACAGACCAGGGAAAGATCATTAAGATATTATCGCTGTGCCATCCTGTCTTTTTGTATAGTCAGATTTGTTCAAAATCTTGATTTATATGCAACCTTTCTAGGACTCATGCTTGTGAGTGTATGTGTGTCCTAGATCAGTTGTTTAAAGAACACTATTAATTAGTTCTTTATGGATAAATTATTCTTATATTTCCTGTAGTGATGGTAAAAACGCTGTGTAGAATTGTTTGATTCATTCCATTCAGCTTGCAGATAGCTTTTAAAGGCTTTTAGCCTTCCATCTTAGAACTGGTAGTTTTTTGACCATAATGTTGCATTTATTTATCAAAATGTTTATGAATAGATCCTTTTAACATACTTTGATTAATTGATCAAAATGGATTGAATTCATGTTTCTAAATGATGGGTAAGAGCTTCTTTAAAAGCTGTACAGTTAATGTCCACTATTTAATCACGTAACATTTATATATGTGTTTTTAATTAGTAGCAAATTGTTGTCAAGTTGCAGTTGTACATTTTGAAAGCATTTTTATTGAAACCAAATTTTTGATTTATAGATTTTTATGTTTATAATCTTCCGCATGCTGTTTACCTTACCACATTTGCATTAAATCTTAATAAATAGGATGTAGAATCATTTACCTTTAATAACAGCCATAAAAACATCTAGGTTTATTATAATTTCATAAACTAACACTAAAGCCCATTTGTTTTGATAGAGAAGTTGAAGAAATCATTGCTGTCACCTGTGAATGAATTCAGATATATTTGTTTTTCCTCCAAACTCAAAATATTCCCTAAAGGAATATGTTTACGAGTTCTGAATTACTCATTATTCCACTTGTCCTTGGCTCTCTGTTTCTGTTACTCTAGGATCAGCCTTGGGTGAAATTTTGAACTTCATATGATAGTGGAGCTGTCTTTAACTCTTACTCATCTCTCTTCTCTTGCTAAGGCACCTGCAGACCCAGAGTTCAGTGTGGTTCTTTTTCTTCTAAAACATTCTCTTCCCTTTCCTTCTATCTCTGTAATTTTATTTATTAAGGTAGAGAATAGGGGCTAATGGGATGATGGCAAAATTTTGCCATTTTTCTTTGAATTACAAATTTGACTTAGAATATTTGTTACCTATCTTAGGTAGTAAATTTAGTTCTGGGAAGTCACTAGTGAATAAGCCACAGTGCCTTAAATGCTTGTGCCTTGGAGACACAGCCACAGGTATTCCTTACCGTAATACAGGATGCTGTAAACAGAGTATTATGAAGATTGTGGGGGTAGTTACTTAGCAGGGAAAGACTTCCCAGATAATATGGCATTTGAATTAAGCCTGGAAAGATAGATGGATGCTTGTGAGTGAGAAAGGAAGAAGGGATATTCAAGTTATTGTGACCACTATGTACAAGAACTGAGGGTGTGAAAGTCTGGAGTTTGGTTCAGGTGCTGTGCACAGTACATATGTCTAAAATATAGGCAATGAGAAGTCAATGTGAAGTTATTTTTTTCATGTCAGATTGTTAAAAGTCTTATATGCCATACTAATTTGGGGCTTTTCTCCTTAGTTTAATAGGGAGTCACCAAAAGATTGAAAGCAGGAGATTAATGTGGTTTTATTCTTGCTTTACTTAAGAACTGCACTCAGATGTCTTTAGGGACCAGGCAGATAACATAAATGTGAGGCTGCCAGATGTAAGACCGCAGGAAATGGTAGAGCCCACGGGACTAGAGAGCACTTGCCTTGCCTACAGCCGTTCACATACAGGCCATTTGACAACACTGTGTCTGCCAAATCATGTAGAATATTGACCAAATCCAATGTGAAGTTAGACCCCTGCTCAGAACTATTTCTGACAGCTTTTTGAAGGATGTTGTACAATGTTTGGTTGATGGTGTTTGTCAAATAAATGGATGGGTTGATTAAAGTATGTGTGCTGCATGTGCAGATTTGTTAGGAGGCTACTTTTTTTTTTTCATTATTTTAAGTTCCGGGTACGTGTGCAGGATGTGCAGGTCTGTTACATAGGCAAATGTGTGCCATGGTGGTTTGCTGCACCTATCAACCCATCACCTAGGTATTAAATCTGGCATGCATTAGTTATTTTTCCTGATGCTCTTCTCCCCACCCGTCCCCTGAGGTCCCACTGTGTGTTGTTCCCCTCCCTGTGTCCATGTGTTCTCATTGTTCAGCTCCCACTTATAAGTTAGAAAATGTGGTGTTTGGTTTTCTATTCCTGTGTTAGTTTGCTGGGGATAATGACTTCCAGCTTCATCTATGTCCCTGGAAAGGACATGATCTGATTCCTTTTTATGACTGCATAGTATCCCATGGTATAAATGTACCACATTTTCTTTATCCAGTCTATCATTGATGGGCATTTGGATTGACTCCATTTCTTTGCTATTCACATGTCTTTGCTATTCACGTGTCTTTGTTATCGTGAATAGTGCTGCAGTGAACATACACGTGCATGTATCTTTATAACAAAATGATTTATATTCCCTAAGCAAAAGGTAATAATGCTTGAATTAGGACATAGAATTGAGAAAAGATAAGCACAGGTGGATATGGGAAATCTGAAATGAAATGGTAGAATCATCAGGATTTGATTACCAATTACATATAGAGAGGGAAGAATGCAAGATGACTGAGATTTTCAGCTTTGTTTGAGTAGGTGGTGATGCTGTGAATCGAGACAGAGAACATGGGAGACAGAACAGCTCTGAGGGAGAGAAGATACTGATTTGTTTTGTTTTGCTTTTCTTGGGGTTGGATGAAGATTTATTTAATTCTTTGAAAGTGTTAAGGCACTATCATAGCTATTCTTTTGGGGGAATTATTTTGGGGGCAGTAGTTTTCATTCTTCATTCACTTATTTATCCATTCATTTTTTTTTTTTTTGTGGCAGGAATTGTCCTAGAATCATTTTTTTAACGAAATTTCAGTCCTACCTACAAGTATTCCCTTAATCTGCGTCTGAGGATTTGGCTGTATTTCAGGCACAAATCCTGGTTAGAGATCTTACTTTTTCTAATAAGGTATCAGTCCTACACTGTTAATTGTCAAAGGATATAGTTTTGCTCACTTCCAGTTTTTGCCGGAAAATATACTCTCCAGTCCTCAACTTCAATTCAAAGTATGCTTATGATAAATACTATTTGCAGAAAATGATCTAATTTCTCTAGATGTTTGGACATTTATCATTGAGAGCATCCAAAACTGTGTACTTGTATTACATTGGTTTTACTTTTCTGACAGATTGCTATCTATATCTATCTATATCTCACTCTGGTATTATCTCTTTAGCTTGCATTGAAAGGCTCTATAAGAAGCAAATGCAAGGAACCCATTATTGTATGTATTGTAAGGATATTGTCAAGGGTGTTGTGCCTTTGAAGATCAAGACACTGGCAAAATTTTCTCTCAGAACTTAATGCCAACAAAAGTGATTTTTTATATTTTTGTTTTCATTTATTTTTCCCCCTTGAGCTACTGGTATGTTCTACTGTTTTAGACTCTGAATTATGTACTGTGGCCCTCTCTATTTGCTTTGGCTGCTAGGAATTTGAGAGTCAAGTTTATTATCAGTAGATAGCAATTTTAAAAACCTTTGATTTTGGTGTGCTAAATGTCTTTTACTTGTACTATTTTAAGAACAATTAGGTTTTATTCTTTCTTGTTAAAATATGTTCTCTGTGATTGCATTTATTTTGTTAGATATCACATCATTTTTAGTAGTGAGATGTAATTCAAATAATGTTAGTTCTATTGATTTTTTTTTACTGACCTTGTAAGAATTAAAGGGGGAAAAAAATCTAGATTCAATAACATGTCCTAAGTGTATGAGTATAACTCAGTAAACTTTCATAAAGTAAACATAGTTATGTAATTACCACCCAGAAGTAGAAACAGAGTATTTCTGACACCCCACAAACTTCTCTCATGTCTCATCCCAGTCATTCTTCTAAGGTAAGCACTGTTCTGGCTTCTGTCACCAAAATTAGTTTTGCTTGTTTAAACTTTAAATAAATGGAAGCATACAGTATATACTATTTTTACTGACTTCTTTTGCCAAACGTGTTTTTGGGGTTCACATAAATTTTAATTGCTGTAAGATTTTATTGTATGAATATATCATATTTTACTTATCTAATTATTCTAGACAATTGTGTTGCCTCAGGTTTTTGCCTATTAAAAATAATGCTGCAAGGATTCTGTGTGCTTTTCTGTTCGGTATGTATCCAGGACTAGACCTGCTGGGAGATATAGTGTGTGTTGTTTCAGTAGATATTAGGGTTTTCCAAGAGGTTATATCAGTTTCCCCTTCCTCTGGCATCAAATGAGTGGTTCTGTTTGTTCAACATCCTTGCCAACATTTGGTGGTGTCATTTTTAATTAAAAAAAACTATTTTTAGCCATTCTTTTCATTTGTTACAGTGTTTTTATAGTATTAATTTGCATTTCCTGAATGACCAATACACTTGAGACAGACAGAATAAAAATAAAGGGTAAAGGTCTTCAGATCACTGAGAAAGAGGATATTCAGTTGACTGTTAAACACACAAACATTGTTTATGTAAAAGTTATCTATTTTAATTCTTCAGTTTTTTTAGTTTTATCTGTAGATTCTTTCTTTCTACTCACACAATCCTGTTGCTGCTGGTAATGACTCTTATTTATTCCCTTCTAGTACTTTTTCTTATTGCACTGTCTATATGTAGAATTCAGCAGCATGCCTTACTGTCTATACCCTTGATCTTTGAATTTACTGATTAATTATTCAGTTAGTATGTATTTATTTAGCACTTAGTTTGTCTCTTTTAGAAATAGAAAAAAAACTGTGTGTGTGTGTTTTTTTTTAATAGTGAACTGAATTCAAAGCTGCAAGATACTTTGGAACAGATTGAGGTAAGAAGGATTATATTGTAACCTTAATGACTTTTTCTTTTCAGAAGTTTTTGAATAACATAGGTGCAACATTTTGTTTTGGCTTTTATGTTATTACCAATGTCTCTAAATCACTGTATTTCTTGATTTTCATTTGGGATATCTATTTATGGTCAAGTTTGTGTAAAAATTTACTTGTAAATTATGGGATGTCAAAACAGTATTTGAAAATATTACCATTTCCAAGAAAAATTTCCAAACTTAGTCATAGGTATGTTCTCATAAAATTATATAATAGCCATAATACATTCTATGTATTAATTATATTTTAATTATCAGTTACTTTATTGTTTAGTATAGTGATAGTGAGTTAATTTACTTATAAGTAATTATTGGCTGATGAAAACCCTCCAAAATTCCTAAACCTCATAATGATACTCATATAGTTCATCAAAAATGTAGAAACTAGAAAGGAAGAGATATGTAATTGTGGGCATGAAGCATGTTTTGCCTGTTACATGTATTCAAAATTCATCTCTTTCCTTGACAATCTTTGCAAAGGAGGGTATTCATTTTAATAAATAAGAATTATTTGTTTTCTTCTAGTCTTTTATTGTTTTCCTGATAAGAGTATTTATAAAAGTTGAGATTGGACTTTCAAATTACCTTTTGAGAAAGTAATTTTTGACCATAAATGCAATTATTTGCTATTAAATAATTATGAGAATAACAGTTTATTTGATAGTCACAAAAACAACTGCTTTGAGTGGCTTAAGTTAACAATTCTCTGAATATTTTAATGAAGTCTTTCTTTTGATAGCTCAGTATTTCTTCACTCTTAATAGATATTATTCTGTACTTATATTAAAAGCTCTTATTTCAAAGTAAAATCATTGAAATGGAAATCCATAAAGCATAGTAATTTAGATATAAGAGCTTAAATCTTGAGGAATATACTTTTAATTTCAATGTAGTTTTGTTGAGAATTCCTCTTCATTGATTAGAGAAAGATTGTTTTATTGTTTTCCAGTAATTCCAGTAATACTACAAATTCAGTTTATATAAGATTTTAGCAGATGCTTGAGGAAATGTTAAGTAGTAGTAAGAGTTAGATTCATTACAAAACTATTATTTTGTTTCCTGTAAAACACTAGGCATGGGTTTTAAGACATAGAAATTCATATGTTAATATCTTGGTAAACTTGATTATAGTTGCTAATACATTTACAATTGCAATTTATAACTTTATATAATTTTGTTGTTGACTTCTAAATCTGGTATGATAGTAAATGTTAACTAAAAGTGAGAGATTAGTCTTAATATTTTCCTCTCATTGCCTTGAAAACATAATTCCTTAACCATTTCTTGCTTCTTTTAATTACATAGGAACAGCTGGATGTAGCTCTTTCCAAAATCTGCAAGAATTTTGACATTAACCATTATACCAAGGTTCAACAAGCTTATCGACTTCTTGGAAAAACACAGGTTTGTTTCAAAAGCATGTTTGGATTTTTCCTTAATCAGGAATTTGTTGCCCTTCATGATTAAGTCTGAATATTATAAATCTCATGTCCTTAAAAAGTTTTATTTAACAAAGTACATTTTTATTCTGAATTAACAGTGATAAAATGGTTATTCTCATAGACTCAGAGGGTATATACTGTAATTAAAACATTACAGGAGTTTGTTTTGAACTATGAAATACTTGTCGGTTTTAATATTTTCACAATTTATGTAGATTTTCCAAAAAGTATATTATAAGATTCAGTGGGAGACAATATGTAGTCTCTTTTAACTCAGCTCTTGGTCTGAAGCAGGACTTCCTAATTTGCAGCCTCATGTGTTGTTAGATAGGCCAGCATGACTCCCTCAAAATGATATGTCAGCATTGTACATTTTGTACATTTATCTGTAAAACAGGTCCATTTTATTTATCAGATATTTCAGAGGGCCCTTTTATCCCCAAAATGTCATAATTTCTCTCATAATGTATGGCTTTTCATACCCTTATTGTTCAAGGGCTTCCTTGAAAGACTTGAAACAGGTGCCATGGTTTTGCAAGTTAATTGTATCTTTTGTTTGTATAGGATTATATGTTTACCTAGACAACATTTAATGTGATAGATGTAAATGTTTTCTTCCCTTAAATGCTCCCCTCTTTTAGAAGGAAGTTTAAAAATTTACTAAACAATTTAAACTCTACATTTTGAAATATGAATAAAGAAATTTTACTGTTTATTGTAATTTAGTTTTCATGTCTTAAGCTATACCCAAGAAAAAATCTAAGAAGAAAGAACTTAGCAATTTTGAGGGATATGTTTAAACATCTTTGAAAATAGGATTATAATTTCTCATTTCCCCCATCAGATTAAGTCTTAAATCCCATTAATATTTTTGGTACCTCCTACGCGCATTGTTTCAAGTGTCTGGATGTAGGCTTTTATGTATCTTACCTTTTAGTGAGGGATACTGGCATACCTCTTTTTATTACACTTCACTTTATTGTACTTTTCAGATACTGTGTTATTTACAAATTAAAGGTTTGTGACCAACCTACGTCAAGCAAGTCTGTCAGTGCCATTTTTCCAACAGCATGAGTGTGCTTACTTCATGTCTGTGTGTCAGATTTTCATGATTCTTGCAGTATTTCCAACTTTTTCATCATTATTATATCTGGGACAGTGATTTATGTTTAGTGAGCTTCATATTAGTATTGTAATTGTTTTGTGGTCCATGAACTGTACCCATATAAAATGGTGAACTTAATTCACAAATGTGTGTGTTCTGACCACTGCACCAACTGGCCATTCCCCCTTCTCTCTCCCTCTTTTTTGACCCTTCTATTCTCTGAGACACAACAGTATTGAAATTAGGCCAATTAATAAACCTACAGTGGCTTCATGTCTCTCACTTTAAATAAAAAGCTAGAAAGGATTAAGCTTAGTGAAGATGGCTATGCTAAAGGACAGATTTTCAGTGTACACGAAATGGCCTTCTATTGGAAGAAGATGCCACCTAGGATTTTCAGAGGTACAGAGAATAAGTCAATGCCTGGCTTCAAAGCATCAAAGGACAGGTTGACTCTCTTTTTAGGGACTAAGGCATGTGGAGGCTTTAAGTTGAAGCCAATGCTCATTTATGATTCTGAAAATCCTAGGGCACTTAAGAATTATGCTAAATCTACTCTGCCTGTGCTCTATAAGTGGAGTAACGAAGCCTGGATGATAGTACATCGATTACAGCATGGCTTACTGAATGTGTTAAGCCCACCGTTGAGACCTCCTGCTCAGAAAAAAATTTCTCTTTCAAAATATTACTGTCCATTGACAATGTACCTAGTCCCCTATGACTTGGATGGAGATGTACAAGAAGATGAGTGTTGTTTTCATGCCTGATAATATAACAGTCATTCTGCATCACACGGATCGAGGAGTAATTTTGACTTTCAAGTCTTACTACTTAAATACATTTTATAAGGCTATAGGTACCATAGATAGTTATTATTCTGATGGATCTTGGGAGAGTAAATTGAATACCTTCTGGATTTACCATATGCCATTAAGAACATTTGTGATTCCTCTGCTGGATCTCAGGAAAGTCAATTGAAAAGCTCCCATAAAGGATTCACCATTCTAGATGCCATTAAGAACATTCGTGATTCATGAGAGGGTCAAAATAGCAACATTAGCAGGAGTTTGGAAGAAGTTGATTCCAGCCTTCATGATGACTTTGAGGAGTTCAAAACTTCAGTGGAAGAAATCACTGCAGATGTGGTAGAAACAGCAACAGAAGTAGAATTAGAAGTGGAGCCTGAAGATGTGACTGAATTGCTACAATCTTATGATAAAATTGAATGGATGTAAGAGTTGCTTCTTATGGATGAGCAAAGACAGTGGTTTCTTGAGATGGAATCTACCAGTGAAGATGCCATGAACGTTGTTGAAATAACAAGAAATAATTTGGAATATTACATAAACTTAGTTGGTAATGCAGCAGCAGGGTCTGAGAGCATCGACTCTAGTTTTGAAAGAATTTCTACTGTGGATAAAATGCCATCAAACAGCATCGCATGCTACAGAGAAATCTTTTGTGAAAAGAAGAGTCAACTAATGCAGCAAACTTCACTGTTGTCTTTTCAGAAATTGCCATAGCCACTTCAGCCTTTAGCAGCCAGCACCCTGATCAGTCAGCAGCCATCAACATTGAGGCAAGGCCCTCGACCAGAAAAAAGATTGACTCGCTGAAGGCCCAGATGATTATTAGCATTTTTAGCAATTTTTTAAAAATTAAGGTTTATATGTTGTTTTTTTAAGACATAGTGCTATTACACACTTTAAATAGACTATAGTACAGTGTAAACGTAACTTTTATATGCACTGGGAAACCAAAAGATTTCCTTTGTGATTTATGCCTGTAAATGAATATGATATCAGGTAGTAATAGATGCTACAAAGAAATATAAATCAGGGTATGTGGATGCAGAGATAGAAAGTACTGATTCATATTGGCTGGTCATGGGAGGTTCCCTGAGAAGATTACCATTGAGAAATGCACTGAATGATATAAAAGAAGGAATGCATGCAGAATGATGCAGAGGGTAATTAGAGATATGGTTATGTACAACATATTTAAGAAAGAGCAAGATGAGTACCAGTTATAAATAAAGAACAACAGAGCAGTGTTCACGAGTCACATTTATTTTGAGTGCTCTGATGATCTGGTTATGTGAAGGGTTATTTGCAAATAACATACCCTACAGTTATAATTCTGGGGAAAATATTATCTTTGTGTTCTAACTATTATTTGAAAACATGTTTCCCTGGGTTTTTTCAATCTGTTGAAATTTATTTATTTTAATAATGTGAAATTATGTTGTGCATTTTTTCTTTCCACAGACAGCAATGGATCAACTTCATATGCACTTCACCCAAGCCATTCACAACACCGTGTTTCAAGTTGTTCTTGGTTATGTGGAACTATGTGCAGGAAACACAGACACAAAATTCCAAAAGCTGCAATATAAGGATCTCTGTACAGTATGTAGTGACTTAATTACTATTCATATATCTCTGCTTTAGATTTTAAATTTATATTTCCTTTATCTTGGCACCTATCTATTTGAAGATGCTACTAAAATAAAAATAAATCTTTGCCAAAATTTTTTTTTCTCCCAAGTTGTTCTTTTCCTCATAGAGAAATTGGAGGACTCAGTCACACAAATGGTAAAGGTTACTGAGATTGGAGCGTGATTGCTTCTCAATCGACTCTGCCATTTCATAGCTTCTTTTATCCATCTCTCTCCGGCTCCAAATTATCTCCTATGATTGCATCCAGTAGGCTTCTAAGCAACCATCATTGCTGGTTTTCTGTACAGATTTTCAACCAGTTTTTTCATGTGTATGAATGCTGCCTTTGTCAGCATCTGTAACTTTTTTTTCTTTTTCTATTTAAAGAAACATAGGTTTTTAAGTAATATAACCCAACAGGTGAGAAGTGTACTGACTTGGGTTCTGTTTTAGAAGTAGGTCCTGCTGATGAGTTGATGTAGAGTGTGAGGAAAAGAGAGTGATGAATAATTGGGAGAATGGTAGTGCTATTTGCTTTTATAGGGAAGACTGGGAAGGAACAGGACTTAGGTGAAAAATCGTGAGGAATTAGTGTAAAATTAAGTAATCTTCATCCTTCAGTGAATTGTCATGACAATGAGTTGTCAAACCTGCTGGTTATATGTCTGTTGGGTACTAGAGAAATTTTCTTACCTGAGTTACAATAAGAATCCTGGAAGGGTGTATTATATATGATGTATTAAAGATTAAGTTAATAACGACAGTGGATGTATGTTAACATATGTGGCTAAAAATATCTTTTTAAACTAATTGTAGAAACCATGAGGACTGTTTTACAGATTTTATGATTACTAACTTTAAGTGTGATGTAGTTGCATAATTTTGTCTTTAAATGTTCAGTTTTAAGTACAGTTATCATTTGGTAAATATTAATAATTTTGAAATGTGTTGTTTATTGTTATTTTTCTTATGTTCTTTGATAGTATATATTATAAAATTACTCAATCACCTTTTTTATTCTAATAAGTTTTATTAATTTTTTTATTCTAATATTGCTCTCACTAATAGATGGTAAACCAATTTATTATGTTGGCAATTTTTTTCTGTTAAAGCAGAAAAGAACTCTTAAAAATTAGACCAAACATTTTAAGCAAATTAGATTTTTGTCTTGTCATCTTTTTAAATTTGGTTAAATCTGTTGAGTATGTTTGTGTGTGTGTATTTTGCTTTCTTTTATTGACCATTTTTATATGCTTTTAAAACAATCAAGGACATGTATTGTGCTCATGCTTCTTGAGAAAGCCCCTCTGTGCATTTATATAATAAAAAGCTGAACAAAATTTTTTATGAACAAAACTTTGTGCTCAAGGTGTTTATCATTATGTTTCTCCTGAGTTTCTTTCACTTTTTAAAAAAGCTGACTGTAGGCCGGGCGTGGTGGCTCATGCTGTAATCACAGCACTTTGGGAGGCCAAGGAGGCCAGGGGTTCAAGACCAGCCTGGGCAACATGGCAAAACCCTACTTCTGCTAAAAATACAAAAAAAAAAAAAAAAAATTATCCGAGTGTAGTGGTGCATGCCTTTAATCCCTGCTCCTGGGGAGGCTGAGGTGTCCAGCCTGGGCGATAGAGTGAGACTCTTGTCTCAAAAAAAAAAAAAAAAAGCTGACTATAAAATAATCTTTAGAAGTAGCTGTGTATATATTTAAATTATCATATAACAAATAGATTATCCTTGATTTCATCTTTAGTAAATACTTGTTAAAATTATCCCCAAGAAACTTCTGGTACTTCATTATAAAATTATACATGTCTGTGTGATAGTAGGTGATATATGTATATACATATGTATATAAAATATAGTGGTTAGCTAAGAAGAGGAAAGACAGAACCCTTAGGAGCTGAATAAAAAGCTGATGAAAGAAAATCTAAATACATTTTCCTGGTAAGAAAAAACATCAAGGTTCTGGCATAACTCAGGTAAGAGAGATAATTCATGAAGGAACCTCGTAGTAGAATGTAAGCTTCTTATTTTTCAATATGTGGCAGTGGGGGATCATTTTAGCCTCTGACTAAGAATAACTGATAATAATTATTGAAGATATACTTGTGTGAGAGCAAATGTGGCAGTGGAGCGTCAGGTGAGCAAGAAGCAGGAGAGTCCTCAAAAGATGTGCAGGGTGTTGACTGACATGAAATGAGAAGAAAGAGTCTAGGCATTTTGGCAGTTTATATCCTCTGCACAGTAGCAATGTTTTGAAGGAAGTGTTTAATTATACATAGAGCTTAAAAATAACATTGAAAATTAAGATGAATGGTACAGAGTTAAGAGGGAGATTGAGTTCCTGTGAACAGGGAATAATTGTGCTTCCTTTAAATGGAAAGAGTGGAAATGAAAAGAGATAATCATCTGCTTGCTTTATTCATAGTATCATTTTAAACCATTCTTAGATATCAGCCTAAATGAGCTACAGTGAAATTTAGCTAATTTAAAAAAAAAAAAAAAAAAAAAAACCCTCTTGGATATCTGGGATGAAATTAGTGTTCCATTTTTATTTACTCTGGTATACAGAACCTCAAGTTCTTAAGGCCAGCAGCATCCTTTCCCAGTCAATTTTCTGCCATTTGTTTCCATTCACCATTGCTCTGAGTTTAAAAGTTTAGTTGGTTTTGAGCTTTTTGAAATTATTTTGCAGTTGAATGTACTTTTTTTTCTTTACTAAACCATATTTTTTGAGTGGTTTAATTAGATGCATAGTTTTTATTGGTTGTCTTTTAGTCTGTTTTCCCTGCTTTTCTTGAATGTATTGGTTTACTGCTTTTACACCAGCTGTTTAGGTACTTTTTTAAAAAAAGCGGGTACGTTATTTTGAAACCCAAATAAATTGGTAATACTTAGCAGCAAGATTTCCAAATGAAAATTCATCATACTTCATTTCTGGAAAGGGACAATATAAAGGGCTCATAGTAGTACTTTTATTTACTTAAAATATTAAGCCTTATTTGTGATTGCATTTACATTTTGATGTACCCTACATATTTACACCAATTTGCGGAGATTTATAGACAACATTTGGAAGCTTTTAATTTAGCACCTTTGTAGATAAACACTTTGTGATTTATTTGAAAGTTTATGAAGTATTCATAAGGATTTTTTTTTTCCTTTTTAAAGATAACTTTACTTTGGCAGACTGATGGGTTTTCCTGGGGAGCTTATTTCAAGATGCTAATTAGGATGTTATTGATTAATTTTAGGATAATAGAGTTGGCTAGACTGCCTGAAGTTTTCTCAACTATTTTTTAAATTGTTCATTTCCAAATGATCTTAATGAGCTTTGAGTTCTGTTTTTATGATGAGTTTCATAATGTACTAAAAATATGTGCTATGTAAAAATATACTCTCTCTCTCTCTCTATATATATATATACACATATACATACACACTCATATATATTATTTGGGAGAAAATAAAATGTTTCTGTTAGAAACAGCTTTTGAAATTATTTCATTATGTGTTTTCATAGTGCCTGGCACATTGGAGGTGTTTCCTTAGTAATTGGATTGCCATATTTGTCTCCAATTGGTGTGGTGTTGACACAATTAGTCTGTTTAGGTTAAGTGAGAGGGAAAGAAAACCAACACTGAGCACCTTCTCTGAGCTGTGTACTTTTTACAGGTGCTTTATATTAGTACATTATAGACAAACTGTAATATTGATCTAATGTTCCATTCTTATAGGCTTTTAAAGTTGCATTATTAAAAATAATATTTTTTGTTACTGAATTATAATCCTGTCAGTTTTTTGAGAGTGAAACAATATCTTTAGTAAGGTGCCTATAGAAGATACAGTTTATTTTGTTATTACTATAAAACCCCAAAGACAGATTCTTTTGCATGAAAACATGTTTCTGTTCCTAAATTCTCAGGATTTTTGTGAAGAATTAATATTTTCTGTCATCCAATACTGTGAGAGTATATTGACTCTCTTTACTATGGATGATAAGCTGCAGGAAGTTAATGCTAAAGTTAATGTTCATGTTTAGTACCCATTTTGTTTTGGGTTCTCTATAGAATTAACTGCTACCTCCTTATCCCTTTTCTGTTTTCCGATTTCTTAAACTGGTATGTTATTTATATGTCTTTATGTTACGCTCAGTCTTTGTAGGGTTAGAGATGATGTGAGTTATATAAATAGTGACTCAAATTAAGCAGTCATTAATATACATTCTCAAAAATGTACACATTTTAAATTAGAAAACTAAAACATTAATTGTAGGAAAAGCACAAGCAAAAAGAGGGAAGTAAAAATTGCATATGTCTGCATGCAAAGCTGGTTCTTTCAATGTGTATAAGCTGATAGCTTTTAAAAGTAGCGCACAAACTGTCATTATAAACAATTTTTCCATTTCAGTATAATTTTTAATGACCAAATGGTATTTCACTGTAAGAGATCCTGTGGATTAATTAACTGGTTTCCTGTTCTTGGATATTTATGTTATTTCCAGCTTTTGTCATTATGAACAGCACTGTAGTAAATATTCTTAAAAGCTAAATCTTTGTGTACATCTTTAATTGTTTCTTTAGGATAAATCACAAGAAATGAAATTGCATTGTTTGTCAAAGCTTTACATTTTAAAGGCTTTTGGTTTGTCTTTCCTAAATTGCGCTATAAAAAATTATATTTCAATTTACACTCCTGAGCAGCAGAGTGTGCATTTCTCCCTTTCCCTGAGCACGTGAATGCTGATTATCTTTTATTTAATACCATAATTGTCAGATGCCAGAGGTAGCATATCAAAAATAATTTGTGTTGCATACCACTCAGGCATATTTGGGATGGTAGGGAGGTTAAATGACATTTCATTGATTGTTGAGGTTAATTTGCTTGATGTGATTGGATAGGTGAGTAGACCTTTCTTGCTGAATGTTACAAATTTGAATATTTGGTTGAAGAGAGAAACCTTTTCACTTCAAAGAATATTATCATTTACTTGGTTTGCTCAGGTCAGTTTCAGAATGAACTAAAAATTCAGTTGTCAGATTTATTCTTATCCTATATATGGACTACCTAGCTAATTTTGTAGTATATGATTTTATGTAATGATTTCTAGGTTAAGTAGGTTTTGATAATTTTTAAAATTAAAACTTAATGACCAAAAGGTAGGCAAAGAAAGTTTATTCGTTTCTTCCTTTTTTTCCTGCCATTTTCTCTCTGGATTATCAAAAATTGTGAAGAGTCTGAAATTTTATTCTACTTGCAAATTAATAAGCTAGGCTGTTACTATTTCATGGATGCTGGTAGAAGACATAGACTTCATATTCTTAGCACTATAACTTGTTAAGTTCCCTTGTCATTACTGAGCTTTTCTTTTTTCTTTTTTCTTTTTTTTTTTTTTTTTGAGGTGGAGTCACCCTCTATTGCCTGGGCTGGAGTGCAATGGTGTGATCTTGGCTCAGTGCAACCTCCACTTCCCGGGTTCAGCAGGTTCAAGTGATCTTCCTGCCTCAGCCTCCTGAGTAGTTGGGATTACAGACTCCCACCACCACACCCAGCTAATTTTTGTATTTTGAGTAGAGATGGGGTTTCACCATGTTGGTCAGGCTGGTCTCGAACTTCGGACCTCAGGTGATCCGCCCACCTTGGCCTCCCAAAGTGCTGGGATTATAGGTGTGAGCCACCGTGCCCGGCCTACTGAGCTTTTCTTACACAGTCATCAGTTTTCTTACTTAGTCATCAGTTCAGATCAGCAAGGACACATAAGACTTTAAAGTAATCATCTAGTTAAGGTCACATTAATTATGATCAGAGGTAGAGTAAGAAAAGGTCAAATGGCATAAAGTATCCAAGGGGTCAAAATACCTCTTTAAGGTTGGCAAGGAAGGAAAAAATTGGGTCTTAGATTTCAACAGGCACAATGGGAATAGTGTGTGTCCAGGAATGGAAAGGAAATATCATGAGCAATGCCATGAGAGTAGGAAAGCACAGGGTGGGTGAAAGGAACAGTAGATTATCTGGCTTGTTTTAACCGGATTTTTCAGTATGGTGGTTTGTTTGTTTTTAATGCACCCAGGGAATAATGAGTGCCTATGGAGCACATGCTTTGGGTAACCATTTGTCTGGGTAACCAGTGTTACTCTCTTGGCTGGAAGTGGAGGGGTGTTCTCTTCATTTGAAACTGGCCCAGGTCTGGCAAGGCCTCTATATTGGTCATGTCTAAGAACCCTTAACATTATCAGTGTAGTTTAGACTGCTGGGTGATTTTTTCCGGGAGGGGGATTGGATTGGAAGTAAAAAAGGGCCAACCTGTGGTGGCACACAGCTTCCAGCAGAAAGGAAAAATAATATACTAGTAGGAAACCATTTTTGGGCCACCTTGCCCAACAGGAAACTATTTTTGAAACCTGCCAAACACCTGATTATTTGATAGTGTCTTTATATTTAAATGCTACCTTTTTTGTGTGATCTCAGGCAGCATGGGGGTTTATAGCATCTTATCACTTGAAACTTTGAAAGATAATTATATATTCTGATTATACATGCTTTGCTTGTTTTATAATATTGAGCTATCTATTTGATTAAGGCCATTTAACAGCAATTAGAATAACCTGCCAACTAAAGAAGAACTTTTTATTTCGCAATTTAACGAGCGCTAGTTACTTAATTCCAAGTTGGGATTATTTACAACATACATATTACATGTCTTATGTGTATATACATATTTAGCATTAATGATAAAATGCCTGGTAGATGAGAATGAGTGTTTTTCTCCCCGTTTATAGTTGTTTTTAAATAATGAATGAAACCAGTGAGTTACAAGGAAAGTTTTGCTAAAAGCATATGCATAGTTTTGTCTATGGAGACTCATAGCTTTTAAAGCTTCAGAGGGACTCTAGGAGATTTGCTTTAATCTTTGGAGTTTAGATACAGGAATTGCTATGCAGGAGTCATGATCAAGTAAGTTGCGAAGTTGGGCTCCAAGCCCAAACATGTTTCATCTAGTTCAGTGCTCTTTCCACTATGCAGTACTACCTCTCTGGTTTCCAATGGTTGGAAACTTCTTAAGATAATCATATTTCATATAGGTAGGCCCTCACAGAAGTAATTAGATATTAGAGTAATTAAATTTTAGATACTGGCCCAGACGCTTCTGTAGGTCCAGAGTTACCGCGAGCTGTTTTCAACTCACTGGGCCTAGTGCTGTTTTGACCAGCAGCATATTTTCAGAAACCACTCAGATAAGCAGGATTCTCCCCAGCAGCTTCTGATGATGTGAGCTTATAGTGCCAACAGCATTCATCTAAAGATACTGATAACTCTTTGTTGTTTTTTGAAATCAATCTATCACTGTGTGTGTGTTTTGGGGGCTGGAAGCACTGGGAATTTTGGATCTCTGTGAGGATGCCAAAACATCTGTTCCCTTTATGTTTGTTAGGATGTGATTAGAGTGCTAAATCAAAACGTGGAACAAGAACAAAATAATTCATTACAACCATCCCTAAGATTTTTCATTTTGACGCTCTAACATAAAAAGCATTACTTTGAAATTTTTGTAGGGATTTAGTTATAGAGATTTCTTATGAGTATTAAAGTAAATTATAGAATAAAAAGCAAAAGACTAGCAGCTTTTCCCCCTGTATTTACTGCTTTACTTTGCATTTAAATAACTTTCAGAAGACAACATTCTCTTATTGTGTGCTTCAAACTTATAAAGGCTGCTTATATTAATTTCTGGATTTATACTGTTCTTTGAAAATGGCCTCAACTTATATTTTATAATCAAGACTCAGATGTTGCTGGTTTTGATAAGCTAGTTTCATCATTTTTATTTTAACCAGGTGGGTTGGTTGAGATGGTTAATAGTAGAAATGGAAGGTGCCAAGTGTTACTGTGAACTGACAGTGATAAGAGATGGGAAATCAGATTTGTGGATTTTGTGAAAGTGTTAATCAAAATTGGATTAAGGAGTGAACTGTGGTGTTTGAATGTGAAGCATAGTGGAAATGCTGTGAGCTTCTTGCATAGAACATCCAGTTTGTTCATATTCTCCAAATCCTTCCTCCTAGGATATTTGTTTACCTTTTATGATCACCACATGTATTAGACATGTATGTTTTCTCTGTTATAGAGTTTATGGATTTTTTTAAAATTAGGATGCTTAAAATTTCCTTTTTTTTTCTGTGTATGTCTTGGGATATTTTCCAAAGATTATATGCCTATTTTATCTTTTCCCCTCACTTTATAATCTTTGCTAAATAAATTGATGCTACTAGCTTTCAGTTGTACTGTAGCAGTGGAAAATAGCTTTAGAACACAGAGAAATATTTGGTAATTAAATTGCGATTTCTTATCTATTCTTAAAAAAATTTCAAGACGTGTTATTTAGCTCTTGGGGTGTCTTACTATGTGAATATTTTGTAAATTGATTCAATCAAGACTTTCATTGCTATTTTCCATATGTGATGTGAACATAGAACTGGGTTATAGTATGGTGCTCCTCTGCTATGGTATTCTTAGTATTATGCCAGATGAGTCTCCCCTTAGCCTGAACTGAGTTTCAATGTAGGTATTTAGTAATCAATGAATGACTTCAACCAGTGATGAAACAGGAAGATACAGGTATCTCTAACACGTTTATGAAAGGCGAAACTGAGAACCGGAGTAGTTTATTAACTAAGGCATGTGACTGGTAAGTTGTGGAACTAGTGCCAGCTGGAATCCAGGGATTCCAATTCTTAATTTAGGTCTCTTTCCATTATGCCCTGCAGATGTGAAGAATTGATGTTTGGGTGGAACACTTAGGTTCCTCTTCTTAGCCTGCCTTTTATTTTTTGATTACTTGTGTAATTATTTGCTTATTCTCTGGCTTCATTGAATCTCTTTGGTTATGATTCATTTATGTCTTTGCAATAAAATTCTCTATTTGAAATTTGGAGGTGATTTTTATAAAGTAGAAAATACTGGGCGGCAGTCTTGATTCTCTTTTGGCCAGCAGTTTTTAGGTCCATCAGTACTGCACTGCAAGAATGGCAGATTTTGGGATCTCTGCTGGCCAGTTTGTGGCAGTGGTCTCGGATAAGTCATCCCCAGTGGAGGCTCTGAAAGGTCTGGTGGATAAGCTTCAAGTGTTAACTGGCAATGAGGGCCGCAGGTCTGTGGAAAACATCAACCAGCTGTTGCAGTCTGCCCACAAAGAATCCAGCTTTGACATTATTTTGTCGGGTTTAGTCCTGGGAAGCACCACTCTGCACAGTGCTGAGATTTTGACTGAAATCGCCCGGATCCTTCGGCCTGGTGAATGTCTTTTTCTGAAAGAGTCAGTAGAGACAGCTGTAGATAACAATAGCAAAGTGAAGACAGCATCTAAGCTATGTTCAGCCCTGACTCTTTCTGGTCTTATGGAAGTGAAAGAGCTGCAGTGGGAGCCCCTAACCCCTGAGGAAGTACTGTCTGTTTGAGAATATCTTGGTCATGAAAGTGACCGCCTGCTGTTTGTTCAGATCACAGGCAAAAAACTAAACTTTGAAATGGGTTCTTCTAGTCAGCTTAAGCTTTCCATCACCAAGAAGTCTTCTCCTTCAGTGAAGCCTGCTGTGGACCCTGCTGCTGCCAAGCTGTGGACCCTCTCGGCCAACGATATGGAAGACGACAGCATGGATCTCATTGACTCAGATGAGCTGCTGGATCCAAAAGATTTGAAGAAGCCAGATCTGGCTTCCCTGTGGGCTGCTTCTTGTGGAGAAGGGAAAAAGAGGAAGGCCTGCAAGAACTGCACCTGGGGCCTTGCTGAAGAACTGGAAAAAGAGAAGGCGAGGGAACAGATAAGCTCCCAACCCAAGTCGGCTTGTTGAAACTGCTACCTGGACGATGCCTTCCACTGTGCCAGCTGCCCCTACCTTGGGATGCCAGGCTTCAAACCTGGGGAAAAGATGCTTCTGAGTGATAGCAATCTTCACGATGCCGAGGAGGGACCTGACATGGGACCCATCTGCTCCTCCAGCCAACTCCTGTCCCTCACATCCCACCGTGGTGGCTCCTCCCACTTCCTCTGGATTTGTTCACTCTGAGATCCATTTGCAGAGTGGGTACTTAGCAGACAGAGTGAAGCTGGCTGCGGGAGGCGCAGTGGTGTGTAGTGCTGCTGTGTATGAAAAGACCAAGGTATTATGGGGCCCAGTTACTCAGAATGGGATGGATTTCTTCACCTCATGTTAAGAGAAGGAAGCGTGTCCTGAAGAAGCCATTCTTCTGATTTAAAATACTGACCAGAACACTCTTGAGCCCAGGCATCCTTGAGCATTTACACTCTGTGACAGAGCTCCAAACCCCTGTCCCGAGTCTCATCTCAGCAATGCTGCCACCTGCTTGTCTTTCAGAGTTGTTAGTTCATTCCATTCTTTGTGACACAAGCCAAGTGTCTCACCACCTCCTCAGGGCACCAGAGGACTCACTCACTGGTTGCTGTGATGATATCCAGTGTCCCTCTGCCCCCTTCCACCCCCAACCACATTTTACTGTAGCATTGCATCTGTGTCCTGTTGTCATTTCTGTTAACCTTCAGGTATTAAACTTGCTGCATATCTTAAAAAAAAAAAAAAAGAAAATGCTAGTTGCAAATGATTTTAGTTATATGATGTTAAAAGGATGAGAAGAATTTGTCACTGTGAGAATTGACACCAGTTGGTTGCATGGCATAATGGAAAGGAGCTCAATTTTAAAATGAAATAACTCTTTTAACTTATTGCCAGTATAACCGTCAGAGATTAACATAGCTGGGCTTAAATTTATTGAAAACATTGTTTTGTTTTGTTTTGTGTTTAATCTACCCCACTTACCTTTTTTCCTTAAACTGTTTATTGTATATGTATTTAATAAAATGGTCCTTACATTTGTTCCTATTTTAGAATATAAACAGGCAAGAATCATCTTGTTTGCTGGTGCTGCATATATCATAGTCTTATGTTTGTACACGTGAATATATGTGAAGATAATAAATTTGGGTTCTTTTGGGAGACGTTTAGGTACGTGCAGTGGTTTAGTTAGATCTCTGGATTATTTACACTTGAATCAGTTCAGTGAGAAGAAAGCCTTGCTATAGCTTCACTGTGTAACTTTAACTTTTTTTGAAAAAAAGATTCACATAAACATCTGTGTGCATATATCTCATCCAAACCCATTAAATTTCAGCAAATCTTCAAGAGATAACATAATGAAGGACCTCCTTTTTTTCAAGTAAATAGGCAGATAATGAGCTGGACAGTGGTTGGGTGGAGAATAGAAGATAGTAGGTCTAAGTTTTAATTTTCTGGTTTGTTAAACTGTGACAAGTATAATAGAAATTAATTATAGGACTATAACACAATTATTTGTACAGTCATAATTTTTCTTTGGGAAAAAATATGACTAACACTGCCATTCTCTTATCTACCAGAAAGAATGTTGGGCTATACTTAGATTAAATTTGTTTGCATAATATATAAATTTATGCAAAGTTGGGCTAATAAAAGTTAGAAATACTGACTTGTACAGGAGTACCTTTATTTGGGTGTATGATTGCTGAGTTGCAGCCCAGAACTTTTTGGGACTTTTGTTTTGCCTTGTTCTCGGAAAAGGTTTTTAGTCTTTTCCTGACCCTGTGCATTAGTATTGGCTTTCGTCATATGTGTATGGTATAAGAGGTATGTCAGGTATAATTATGTGCTAAAACTAAACCAAGTGTATTAGTCTGTTCTCACGCTGCTAATAAAGGCACACCCAAGACTGGGTCATTTATAAATGAAAGAGGTTTAATTGACTCACAGTTCCACATGGCGGGGGAGGCGTTATAATCATGGCGGAAGGCAAACGAGGAGCAAAGTCTCATCTTACCTGGTGCTGGCAAGAGGGCGTGTGCAGGGGAACTCTCACTTATAAAACCATCAGATCTCATGAGACTTATTCACTATCACGAGAACAGTATGGGGGAAACCGCCCCGCCCTTGACACATGGGGATTATTACAATGCAAGGTGAGATTTGAGTGGGGACAGTCACAGCCAAACCATATCATCAAGGGAAGACATTAAGACTGGCTCATTGTAAGGGTAGCGATTATAAAAGTAAATGTGAGAAATTACCCAAAATTGTTTTTCACAGCTGCAAAGTACTCTTTTGTATGTATGAATAATGTTATACCAATCTCCTGTCTTTGGACATTTAAATATATTTCAGTGTTTTGCAATTACAAATAATCCTTTAATAAATAACATGGTGCATATGTATTTTCACATTGTTTGAGGTATATCTTCAGTATAAATTCCCAAAAGTAGAATTGCTGGGTTGAAGAAAAAATACACATGTAGATCGTGACAAATTTCCCTCCTTGGGATTGTACTGTTTTGCATCAGTAATGTATGTGAGTGCCTGTTTCATCACAGCCTTGCCAACAGAGCGTATATGATGTCAAAGATAAAGCCAGGTACTAGTTAAAGTGTTGAGGACAGATTTTAATCAGAAGATATTATTGTAATAGGGAAAATAGTCCAGTGTGAACTGACTCAACTTTGATTTATACAATGGTGACTGGGCATTTTTTAAAGGGAAAATGAGGGAAGGGGTTGAGCAGGGCTTAGTGGAGTCAGAAAAGTGAACATTTACAAAAAGTGAGAAGGGAGTTAGTCCATGTGAAACCCATTTGTATTTGCTAACTGATGTTTATGGAAGTTAGGCTCCTACCCTCTCACAGAGACTGGGGAACAGGGGCCCTATCTTCAGATGTTGGAACAAACAGTACATTTTTTTTTCAAGTGCACTGGCAACCTTGAGTTTTTTTCAGGCTGGCACTTTAAGGGGGGGCTGAAGTCATCCTAGGGGTGTGACTTGAGTCATTAGAGACTCTGTTAGGTGTTTCATCCAAGTTTTTTTAGGCCATGGTTAAGAAGATAGCTGAGAGGAGCCTCACTAGAGTTTGGTTAAGGAGAGAATGTCTGCTCAGCTTTAAGATTGAGATTGGTGAGAATCTTTGAGATTGGTGAGAATTTGCATCTTATTGTAGTTTTAATTTATATTTGTCCTATTACGAGTAAAGTTGAACATGCTTTTCTGTGCTGAAGGGCCATTTTTATATCTCTGTTTATGAAGTATGTTCATGTGCATTTTTTCTCATTTTTTTTTGATAGGAGTTTTAGTCTTTTTTTTTTCCCCAAACTTTTAAGAATTCTATATAAATGTGAAATATCAGCTCTTTATTGTGAATATATATTGTGAATATTTTACAGATTTGTCATTTGTCTTTTGATCTCACATATGGTGTTTTTTTGCTATACAAATTGTTTATTTTTTATATAGTAAAATCAAATGTTACTTTTATTGCTTGTAAATTTTGTGTTGTAATTAGAAAGTCTTTTTCTATATCACTGTTAGACATTGATTCATGTTTTCTTCTAGTATAGTTTTATTTTTGACATTTAAATATCTTATTCATTTGGAGTTTATTCTTACGTATTCTTGAGGAATATGTCTAATTTTATCTTTTTCCAGCTAACTATACAGTTTTCCCAACACGATTTGTGAGGAAAAGACTATCTTCATCTAAGTGATGTGAGATGCCATCTTTATCATATACCAGATTTTTATATAAGACCAGATCTTTTTCTGTACTTTTTTATTGGTATCTCAGTAAATTTATAAATTTACTTGGGAAGAATTGACATCTTGATGATGTTGAGACATCCTAACCAAGAATAAGGGATTTCTTTCCATTTGTTCAAATCTGTTTTTATGTCTCTTGGGGGTGTTTCATGGTTTCCTTCTTGGTTTTCAATCATTTCTTATTAAATTCCTAAAAATTCTCTCTTTTGTTATTATAAATGAGGGTTTCTCATTCAGTATCTCTTCTAAATGTTTATTTGTATACAAATGCCATTGGTTTGGGCATGTACATTTTATAACTTGCTTCCTTGCTGAATTATTTTATGGTTTGAATTAGTTTTATTATTGGTTCACTAGGAATTTCTGGGCCTATTTTTATGTCATTAGCAGATGTAGTTTTATTTTTTCTTGTCCTATTCTTTTGCCTCTGTTTTCTGTAATCTGATTACATTGGCTTGTACTTCTGAATCGTTGTTAAATACCAGCCCATCTGCTGTGAATCAAACAAAGAAATTATTGAATTAGCAAGTGTTCTCATAAATAGCAGTGTAAACAGTTAAATAGTAATGGAGATAATGGGCATCATTTGTGTGTGTGTGTGTGTGAGACCACAGTGGTTGTGCCTTAGAGTTTTCTCATATGAAGGAAATACTTATTCATTCTTATTTCCTCATGTGTTTTTGTTAGGAGTGGGTTTTGAATTTTCTTAAAGCCCACTGTGAGAAATTTTTTTAAAATCAGCATCCATTGAGATAATCACTTGATTTTTCTCCTGAGACCTATTAATAGAGCAAACTATATTAATAGATTTTGTAAGATTAAGCCATTCTAGCATTCTTGGCATAAACCCCACAGTCTGTTTCCAGAGCTTAACTTCTTTATTTTAGTACTTCCTAGTTTAGTTTCAAAGATTTGATATACTTAACGTGGAAGTGTAGAATATCATGTAAGTTAGTATTTTTATTACTTGCCAAAACAATGTTTTGGTGAATGAGTTTAGAGGGAGAGATCATTACGGGAAGAAAAAGCCTTTTGAAAGAGCAAGGACCACTACTAACTGTGACATCATGAGCATCAACCATACCATGGCAATACTTGCCACAGCCTATTTCTACTAGCTGTTTATCTTGGGGAGTTTACTTACACCAGAGTCTTCATCTTTCAATATTTCATCAGCATAAGTTGTAGTCAGTTGATCACAAACTAAAGAAATGCTAGAAAATCTCAAATGATGGAGCAATTGCTGCATTATGACAAATGGGAAGCCTACAAAATAAAATAAAATAAAAGGGCAGAATGGCAAGTTGGTTGTTTTTACAAAGGGAAACAAAATTCATGTACTTCCATTAGGGAGAGGATTTGAGTTCATATATTGTTTCATAACCTTGTTTATGTTAGAAGTTATTTTAAAATGTTATTGTCAGACATAGAGTATCTATTCCATATGATTTAAAAATCTTAGAGATTGTCAAAGATATTTACTTAATTTACACAAATGAAATGATA
Organism: Macaca nemestrina; assembly: GCF_043159975.1. Classification (NCBI taxonomy): domain Eukaryota; kingdom Metazoa; phylum Chordata; class Mammalia; order Primates; family Cercopithecidae; genus Macaca; species Macaca nemestrina. Next base: position 72,875,388 of record NC_092128.1, read on the forward strand.
GAGTTGTAAATCCAACCTCCTTTTTGCAAGTTGTGACTGAGGTCCAGGCTATGTAAAGCTGTATTTGCATGTTTAGGATCATGTCTTTCAAAAAATGCATTTGGGGATGTTTACACTGCTATTTATGGGACCAATTGCTATTTCAGTAATTTCTTTATGGTTCTATAACTACAGATTGATTCACAGCTTATGGGCTGATATTCTTAATGTATACAAAAAAGCCATGTTGAGATGGGAAGTATTTAAAATATTTTTTTCTCACCATTGAGTTTTCTCTTTAGATAAGTCAGTTGAAGACATTTTCTTAGTTATTTCTAATTTTTGAATGTATTTGATTAATAACATATTTTATTATAACTGTGTTAGAGTAAACATAATAAATTGAAAGTTGTCTCTTCTTATTTTCTTTAGCATGTTACACCAGACAGCTATATTCCATGCCTTGCAGACCTATGCAAAGCACTGTGGGAAGTTATGCTCAGCTATTATAGGACTATGGAATGGCATGAAAAGCATGACAATGAGGATACTGCTTCAGCTTCTGGTAGGAAAATATTTTTATTTTATTTTAAAAATTGAACTATAAATATCCCACATTACTGGAGTGAGAAGAAAGGAAAGGGGCAGGAATACCTTTGGGATTTCGAGGATTACAGTGACCATAGGCTAAATATTGAGCAAATAAAGTGATTCAGCTACTTCAAATGTTCTATTACCTTTAGAGAGTAACTGGGTCAAAGGACTTTTTAAGTGGCACATAGTACCAGTTTACAGAAGTGTGTGCTGATGGCTTTAGGACTGAATTTATAAATTTTTGTTGTTGTTAATATTATTAGTTGCAAACTAGATAAGACATTGGTCTGTCTAAATTTACTGTGAAATTAATGCTAGATGGTCAATATTAATCTATTTGGCCCATTTTCAAGTTGCAGTGATAAAACTAGGTTCTAAGAATCAATAATTATATTGATACTTTCCTTCCTGAAAACGAAGCTAGAATTTCATTTTAAAAATGATGTCTTAAAATATTAATCTTTGAATGGAAAATATAACTTTAAATGACTATGGTATAGTCAGCTAAATAATAAAGAACAAGTCTTTGAAAAATTATTGTATTTATTAATCATTCTATTTAAATTGCTTCATTTGTATAATTATTTATCTTAAGTGATTATCCTTGAACAGTAGCTGAGATTAAATATTCAGAATACTTATAAAAACAGTAAATGATTTTATCAGCGTTTTGTTTAATACGGACAAAATAAATTATACTGCACATCTTTTTTTTTTTTTTGTATTACATACAATTTATTGTAGCTATTCAATCAAATTACTTTAGTAACTTCCAGTTTCTTAGGTGCTTATTTTCTGTTGTTGGGTGAGTGGACAACACACCCAAATCTCACTGTTTGATTAAACGTTTTGGTAGTTTAGAAGGCATTAGTTTAATCTTTGTCTTGACTTACAAGAAGCTTGTAAATATAGAAAACAAAATAAGAGGAAAATTATATGAATGGATTTTTATCCATTTAGAAGTATTATTGGGGAGAGTAAAGGAGGGGAGAGAAAGAGGAGAAGGCAGAGTGAAGGATGGACACACAGCCAGGATTCCAGGTCAGACTATTTTTACCCAAAACTTGTACTCTTACCCTGTACTACCTCTGGGACCATGGGCTCTGCAATCTGAGAGGTCTGGCTTCAAGTTTTCACTTACGTTTACCAAAGGTGAGAACTTGAAGACACTGCTTATTTTTTCCACTCTTCAGTTTGCTCCTAAAAGTGATTAGTTAAAAAGCAAAGCAAAACCAAACCAAACACTTAAAGAGTAGTAACACATGTACCCTACAGGGTCGTTGTAGAGTTTGGACAGCATGTAAGGTACTTACATTGGTGGTGGTTAATATGATGAAAGGAAATGGATCAAGAGATAATATAATAATAGTGAAATACCTGGAGACTGTTAAGACATATTTGCTTTTCTAGTACATTATTCAAGGAGAAACCAAAGAAAAAGTTTGGAATAGAATTAACCCATATTTTAGATATCAGAATTTAGGTGACTGTTATCTATTTATTCATCATGGTAAAGCTTGCTTTTCGCTTTAGGCCAATAGTTTACATTCATTTGGAGTACTGAGTCAAACTTAAAACTCTGTTTGATCCTTATTACTCAACCCTCTTTGCTAAAATTTCTTCACCCTAATGTGTATGTTTTATGGATATCAAGTGCTCAAGTAGTCAGCTGGTAGTATCTAGGACTGTAAAAAGTTATTTATTCACCTGAAATTAATCATATCATATTCAGGACTAAAATTGTAGAAATTAGTAAATTGAAAATTACTCTTCATGGAACTTCATAAAACTGAAGAGGACTCTAGACTTTATCTGCTGTATCTCTTTAATGATAATATTTGATATTGTTTGATAACCTAATACTTTAATGTTCTAAGATAAAGCTCTAAAGCTCTAGTTCAGGTGCACTGCTTTAGGCTGCTGGATCCCTAACAGCCATACCATGCGTGTAATAATAAGGCTTATGTTTTAGGAGTGCTCAGAGGCAAACTAGTCATGTATCTATGTATCTGAGGCCTGGCATTTCCAAGGACCTTTTACTAGTTATCAGTGGACACCTTCCCAACCTGAGACAAGATGATAACATACTTGCTTAGGTGTTCTACACAGGATATTCACACAAAAGCTTCATCTTTTTAATATGAATGTGTATGTGTATTTTTCAGTTGTCTTTAGGGGGAGATTGGTGGCAGATCACTGATCTTACCTATTAAACTAGACATTGTTAAATTATCTGGAGTGGATAAAACTATTATTCGTCATGAAAAATATAAAATATATGCATTATCACCTCACTGCCTGAGCTGTTAATGTAGACTGCCCTCTTAGCATGCATGCTAATTGATAATTTGGTTAATTGGTCCTGTAATGCCCTTCTCACAGCCTTTTACATGGTCTTGCAGTAGGCAGTATTAAGAACCTGGTCTTTGGGCCCACACTGACTCAGGTAGATTCCCAGCCTCAGTCACATATGATCTCAGTGGTCTTAGGTATAGTTAGCATTTCATAGTCTAAGTTTATTTATCTTACCAAATGGGTTTACTTCTAATACCTATTGTTTGACATTGTTTTGATTGTATAAATATCAAACATATTTTCTGTATCTTACATAGACTTATAATGTATGAGAGGCCAAATAGAAAATATTTGGAAAACAAACACAAATTGGATTAAATCTAAAAATATTTATGTCTTTTATTTTCAGAAGGGAATAATATGATAGGTACTGAAGAAACTAATTTTGATCGTGGCTACATAAAAAAGAAATTAGAACATGGACTTACACGAATATGGCAGGTTTGGTTTTTTTAATATTATTTTTTTCACAGAAGCAATATAATTGTCATGTCAAAGTTGTTTTAGAGATTCAGTTTTAAGTTTTCTATATGTGTATTCTTTGCAGATTTAATCATATGTTTCTGTTTGGAATTAGGCTATCATTTAATTTCTGTAATGTATTTGGTGATTGTATTTGCACTATAAGTGGCAGGAAGAAAAAAGACTTAATTTGAAAATCTCCATTGGAAATATTCATATATGCCTTGAGTACATTTTTTGTTTTAGAGGCCCAGAGAATTTCCACTATCATAAAGAAATGTATGTTTTCTCAGTGAGATGTTCTGTTTATTTTTATTTCATTTATCTGTGTTTTCTTAATTTTTTTTTTCTGTTAATTTTAGAAAAGGAGTAACTAAGTAGGTGGCATACTTAGGTCAGATTATAGCTCAGAATGAACAATTTTTTTTTTTTTTTCTCAGTCAGTGATCTTTGTGCTTTGAGGGAATCTTACATGCTAATTGGCTGAATATATCTGGTTTTAGCCCATTTGAGCTCCTATAACAAAATATTCTAGACTGGATAGTTTATAAACACAGAAGTTTATTTCTCAGAATTCTAAAGGCTGGAAGTCAGAGAACAGGGTGCCAGCGTTGTTGGAAGGGCCTGCTTCCTGGTTCATAGACATTGTCTTGCTGCATCCTCAAATAGTGGAAGGGATGAGGGAGCCCTCTGGGGTCCCTTCTATAGGGGAGCTAATGCCATTAATGACGGCTCTACCTTCTTGATTTAATCACCTCACAAAGTCCCCACTTTCTAATATATTATCACCTTGGAGGTTAGAATTTCAGTATAGGAATTTTGGGTAGACACAAACATTCAGTCCGTAGCAGTATCTTATTAAGTTTTTCTTTGCAATTTAGTAGCTCAGTTGTTATAATCAGATAATTTGTTACTTCTTAGATCACAGTGTAATTTCTTTGAAGATAACTTACTCTTTTTGGACTTCTTTGAACCCTGGAAGACTATAGACCCTTTGGCCATGTTGTGGTCTTTTAAAATGTATTTTTGATTTTTCTAATGAGGCTGATCTTTATTTTGACCATCTTTTTTTTTTTTTTCTTTATATTTATTTATTTACTATTTTTTGAGGCAAGGTCTCATGTTGTCACCCAGGCTGGAGTGTGGTGGCAGAATCATGGCCTAGTGCAGCCTCGACCTCTTGGGCTCAGGTGATCTTTCTGCCTCAGCCTCCTGAGTAGCTGGGACCACAGACATGTACCACCATGCCTAATTTTCTTAAATTATTATTTGTGGACATGGAGTCTTGTTATGTTGCCCAGACTGGTCTTGAACTCCTGGGCCCAAGTGATATTCCCGCCTTGGCCTCCCAAAGTGTTGGGATTATAGGCGTGAGCCACAATGCCCAGCTTGACCATCTTTTATAGGCTGTGTTTTGAAAGAAATTGTTTAGGAAAACTTATTTTGAGAACGTAAATTTCTTCATGAATCAGTATTTATAATTTAGTGCTCTTCTATTTTTGATAATTTTGTATTGGATATGCTATTTGATTTTATACTTTAGTATTTGAAATTTATTTATGTAGTGGTTGTAAGAGGTTTGACATATATTTTCTCATTTGACTGTATTAAACTCATATAACCATATTAAACATTTATTAAAATTAAATAAATATTTAATGTATCATTGTGGATTTAGGCTGACTTTTTTCTGAATATTAATGCATAAAAAGAAAGGAAAATCTTATAGTCATTGAATATACACCCAGGGTCAGATATGATTTGTTTCTGACTTAGTCTCCCAGTAGGCCTTAATTGTACTTAGTTAGAATTTTACAATCTATGATAGAATTTCTGGTAATTCAATGTACTTGGAAATACTGACTTGGCACTTTATGTAGCTAGTTTCCATTCAGTTTGGCAACCTGATGGCATTCCTGATATAGGAAATGGGATTGTCTCTATTATATCTCCCTTAAGGATGTTGGCTGTTGGCCTAAATAGATACTCATTAACAAATTAGGAATATATTCCTGTCTCATTTTAATCTGGAACTATAGAGTAAATGGTTCTGATAACCTATTTTCTATATTTTGGGTTTGCTTGATTTTTTTTTTTTTTCTTTGTCTTACAGGATGTTCAGCTAAAAGTAAAAACCTACTTGCTTGGAACCGATTTGTCTATATTCAAATATGATGATTTCATCTTTGTTTTGGACATAATCAGCAGGTAGTGTTTAAGATCTTGTCTTATTCTTTAGTTTGAGTCATTCAACCATGATAATCAAAGAAATCATGAACCTAGTGAGCTCTCATCTATAACTTCTTTATGGAAATGAAGATAATTTTTGCTGCTAAGTTTGTGAGTGTATTTAAATATTTCTGCCCTTTGGATGTTTGTAAACCTTTATGAATTTGTGGTCTTTAGAATTTTTTCACATATCCAAATTTTAGCGATTTTTTTTAGTCTTTGAAGAAAGAGAACCCGCACTTCTTTTTCTCTATAAGGATGTTGCTGAAATTTACTGAAACCTTTTTATCCAACTAGGTTGATGCAAGTTGGAGAAGAATTTTGTGGTAGCAAGTCTGAAGTTTTACAGGAATCTATTAGAAAACAAAGTGTCAATTATTTCAAAAATTACCATAGGTAAGAACTCTAATAAAATATGAATGGACTTATTTAGGTAATGAGAATACTTTTGTCTAATGCTTAATCTTATAGCATTAATTGATTTTAAACAATTACTTTTGAATTTGAATGTGTTGTAGCTTTTTTAAGATGGCTAAGGATTTTTTTAACCAAAATATGATGAAATGTTCTCATTACATATTCATTGTACATTTTAAAATATTCTTTGTCTTGAGGGGCTTAAAATATTGAACTGATTTCTTTATGAGTAAAACATGATTATTAGATCAAGGTTCACAGAAAGAATTTGGCTGCTGTTCTGTTGCATTACCTGCATACATATGCGTGTGCTTATAAGGAAGTTAAATCAGTGCTCAGTGAGGGGGTGCTTGAGAGTATCTACCTTTTAGAAGTAAGAAGGCTTCTACAGGAGAGGATGTGATATTCAGAATTTCGCTATAAAGCCAAATTTGTATACTTCATTGCTTTGCAAAACAATCACTGCTAATATTTAAAAGAGTGACTAGGAATGATTTGGGTAGAGGAGGAAGGTGGGAAAGAATGTTCCTAATAGCGGTGTGATTATATGCTTACAGCAGCAGTAAATTGAAGGAAGGGAGAGCTAACATTAGATTTTTCTTCATATAAGCTAGACCCCAAGTTGTATCCCTTACATGTATTTTGTCCTTTGAGTTGAGTTTCATGTTACTTTTTATTCTGAACTTTTACTTTTTACAATTGAATTTAAGTTTTGATTTCCTTATTTGGTGCCAGAGAGAGTCATGATTTGAAATTCTGCTTTTGCTCCTTGTTCATAGTCAGTACCTGCTCACAGTGATATATGCCGTGTCAAAAGAGAGATGACTGAACACCAAACTGTTGATTCATTATTAAATATATTTGAATACAAGTTGTCTGTGTTAATTGTAAACAAGTAAATTGTTTGAAAAAGATTTAAGTTGAACTATACCAAAGCAAAGCCTTTGAGTTTCACAACTGAGAGTGTTTAAAAATTTTTTAAAAACTTAATTGAATAAACCTCAGGGAAATGGTGGGAAGGGACCAACAGGAAACCCTAACACTGCGTTTATTTATAACTTCCTTGTCTGCTAAAACTTAAGCCCTGACTAAATGAAAAGGCTGGCCCTATAAACATTCCTGTATAGAAGGGGGAGGGGCCTGTTAATCATGGATAGGGAAATAAAATGGAAACACAAAGGAGCCAGAAGCCTCACTTTCCTTGCAGTATGAAGGCACACCAAATGTCTCTCTTCCCAGAGATTGCTTCATATCCAACATGACAACTGGGATCACTTTTGGTGTTCCCAGTGTCTAGGATGTGTGTACAATATAAAAACACTGATTTATTTAGTGGCTTCCATTCTGCATTCTGTTTTACTTATTATCAAAAGGTGTCTGTCATCTGTAGCAGCTAGCTAGGGGCATTTTGACCATAATGGAAATTCCTCACAGAGTTCACATTAATGAAATTAGAGAATACAGAAACGAATCACTTAAATCTTCCCCAAACACTCAACATTTTAAAGAACTTCTCTTAGAAACATTTGTGAAACTTATTTCTCATTGGAGTGGCTGTGCTATATTATTAGAAGTAAAGCTGGGTTGAGTAATAGTAGACTTGGGTTATTGTCCCATTTTTTGCTGCTTACCAACTGTCTGATATTGGCAAATCATTTAACCTCTCTGGCCTGTGATTCTATGAATTGTAAAATGAAGTGGCCAGATTAAAAGGTCTCCATAAGTGTTGCCTAGACATCTTGACCCGTTTTCTTGCAGTATTGTATATTGTAAAAATTGGGGCAGGTTAAACAGCAAAGATTTAATTATTACTTAGTATTCTTCTTTTTCCCTAGTATTTAAACAGAAGTTTAAGGTAGTCTAGTTTCTGTCCTGTCTGTAGTCATTTTTGCTCTGACAGTTGCATCGGGAAAATTACGGTGGAAATCATTTCGTAAAGTTGGTGCAAACCATCAGTGTGTTCTAAGGTACATTTATTTCTTTACAAAACAAGGTAAACTTGACACGAACTTTAGAAATGATGCTAGTGTCCATACATTGAATTGACTAAAGTCATTACATTAGCCAGTGATAAATCTAAATCTGCAAAATCCCAATTTAATATTCCCTTTGCCAATCATACTAAATAAATACTGAAAAACTATATGGAACATGGTGAAATATAGATGAAGTGTGTTCTTACTTTGCTAATAGAAGTGTTTAAATGTGCATACAGTTTGTTTCATGGTCCTCTGCTGCCAAATAGAGCTCTTGAGGATGAAGAAATTCTTGAACCAAATTATTCTGACTTTGAGTCCATTTAAGCTATTGGTTTGAAGTTACAGGGATAATAAAAAGATAAAAATAGGAGCAGTTTCTTTTTGGTGGAGCATCTACTTATGAAATGTATTAATGTTAGTTGTGGTAGTCGTATAAAAGTTTGCATTCCACTATCTTTTTCTAGGATAAAACTGTATGCACATATGAGGGAACACAGCCCCTATTATTGTTTCTACTTCTCAAAAGTATAAGTTTCATTTCCCCCCATTTTTTAAAATATTCAGATACTAAGTTTATGTACACCCAAAGAACACTATTCTGTCAGATGTTGGAGAATTTCTAAAAGCATAAATATTCTAATTTAAACATTAATGACATAAAAATTATAGAGCAATGTATAGTTGTCAAAATATTCTATTTAATAAGTACATTTTATTTTGTAATTACTCTAGTAATCAAAGCTTATAAAATGTTTTTAAGGATCCTAAAATTGCATTGACTGGTGTTAGAAGAGAGAAGTCACCTATCTTTTTAGAAGAAAATACAACAAAGTAGATGAAATAAATTCCTTATAAAGCCAAACTTAATGAGCTCACAAAACAAAATATAGAAAATATGAATAGTCGGATGTCTTTTGAAGAAATTATATCTGGGCTTCAAAACATTTCCATAAAGAAATCTCCAGGCCTGCTGATGTCACTGGTAAATTCTACCAAACCTTAAAGGAGAAAACAATACCAACACAACTCTTTCATAAAGTAGAGAAAGAGGGAATGTTTTATAACTTATTTTATGAGGCCAGCATAGCATTGATACCAAAGCATAACAAGAGGACATTAAAAAAGGAAAATGACAGACTAGTATCTCATAAGAACATAGATGCAACATCCTAAACAAAATATTGGCAAATTTAATTCAGTGATACCTAAAAAGCTTAATATGCTGTGAACAGGTAGGATTTATTATAGGAGAGCGTGAGTTGGCTAAACGTTAAATAAATTAAGAAATTTAATTTACCAATTGACAGAATACAGGAAAATATCATAGTTATTATTTTAATAGATGGAGAAAATAATTTTGATAAAAATTCTACCCCAGTTCATGATTTTGAGAAATTGTGTTTTTGTGTAATTTTAACTTTCCTTCTAATTATGTTCTCATATTTAAAGTGTGCCCTTTGTTAACAGCTTATCAAGTTTGGTCTCGTTTTGTTGTTGTTGATGTTGTTTTACTAACTGAGAAAAATATATATAATATAAAAAGTAAAAATATATATGATTGATCCAAAAAATGCAGAAAGAGAAAATTTCTTTAAAATATTTAACATTTTTAGATATCAAACAGCAATATGATGGGTTTAAACCTATTAATAATTATGTCAATAAATACATTAAATGTAAATGGAAAAACGGTTATATGAAAACATAACAGTTGTCAGACAAGATTTTAAAACAACATTAGGGGCCAGGCGCAGTGGCTCACGCCTGTAATCCCAGCACTTTGGGAGGCCAAGGCAAATGGATCACGAGGTCAAGAGTTCAAGACCAGCCTGGCCAAGATGGTGAAACTCGGTCTGTACTAGAAATACAAAAAAATTAGCTGGGCATGGTGGCAGGTGCCTGTAATCCCAGCTTCTCTGGAGGCCGAGGCAGGAGAATCGTGTGAATCTGTGCGGCAGAGGTTGCAGTGAGCCAAGATCACGCAACTGCACTCCAGCCTGGGCGACAGAGTGAGACTGTCTCGGGGAAAAAAAAAAAAAAAAAAACCTTCTTGTAATGGTTACCGCCAACATTTCAATATGCACTTATGTTCTACTGTAGTCTACCTTAGGTGGTATACTTCCAGAATAATGCAGGAACCAACTTTGTAACTGCATTTACCTTCTCTTACCTTTTTGGTGTTTGTCATATACTTTTACTTCATATATTATTTTGTATACATTTTTTATGCCTAGGGTTGACTACGTTTCTTCAATCTGGGTTGTACCTTTTATCACTGTATTAGTTTTAAATTACTGTGTAATAAATACCACAAACCTGTCTGGAAGAGACAGGAAGCAGATTATCCCCTAGGGCCTCCAGACAGTGGAGCTCTGCTAACACCTTGATTTCAACCCACTGATACTGATTTTCAGGCTCTGGCCTCTAGAACTGTGAGAGAATAAATTTCTGCTTGTTTAAGTCACCTAGTTTGTGGTAATTTGTTACAGCAGCCACAGGAAACTAATACAGAGTAGAACTACTGGGTCCTGTGGTAACTCTCTCTGTTTAACATTTTGAGGAACTGAATCACACTTTTTTCCAAAGTCATGATACATTTTACGTTCCTACTAATACTGTATGAGAGTTCCAATTTCTCCAAAACCTTGTCACCACCTGTTGTTTTCTGTCTCTGATTATGGCTGTCCTAGTAGGCATGAAGTGGTATCTTACTATGTTTTGGGTTTGCATTTCCCTGATAACTAATGATGTTTAGCAGCTTTTAAGGTGCTCATTGGCCTTTTGTATATCTTCTTTACAGAAATGTTTGTTCAAAGCTTTCATCCATTTTGAATTGGGTTATTTGGTTTTTATTGTTGAGTTGTCAAGTTTTGTACATTTAGTTCTTACCTTAGGACTGTGATCCACTTGAGGTAATTTTTGTATGTGGTATGAGCTATGAGCACAATCACTTTTGGGAATTCTTGGCCATTATGTCTTCAAATATTGCTTTTGCTTATTCTCTGCCCTTTCCATCCAATTGCCTGCATAATAAATGTTTTGACTATCTCACATATCTCTTATGATCTTTTGTTTCTTCCTTTTTTTTTCCAAATTTTTGCTTCAGTTTAGATATTTTCTATTGATCTTTGAGTTCATGAATGCCATCTTCAGCCACCCCTAGACTGCTGTTTTACTTATCCAATCAGTTTTTAATTGGAAGTGTATTTTTCAGTTCTTGAATGTCTATTTGATTCTTTTATTGTTTGTTTTTCTTATTGCAGTTATTTGAAATTCTCTTTTCTATCCATTTTATACATTTTTTCTATTTTATTTAACTTATAATAATTATCTTAAAGTCCTTGTCTGTTAACTCTAGTATTTGGAGCAATTCCTGATTTTTACAGATTCATGTATTTATTGTCTCTTTATTTTGAACCTGTGGATTTAAAAAAATCTAGATTTCATTTTTAGCGTGGTACTAACAACTTGTGGTAGAAAGAGGAAGAACAGGGCAGGCACTGGCCCTTTTGTCAACTGAAAATAAGGTTTGTTTTTCTGGGACTGCCTATATCATGTGCTGATTACTCCAGATAGACAGTAAGAACAATAGCATTAAAGAAAGAAGAGATCAGTATGGCATAAGTGATTAGTGAAATGTCAAATATATATGTGTCTTACCTGCTCACGTAATTTGTAAGTGCTTTGTAGAGACAGGCACTGAGCTAAATGTTTTCAGAAAGTGATAATTATCTTGCTATTGTAGCTTTACTAGGTATGATTCAGATCTGTGCTGTTTAACGTAACGTGTTAGTATTTATGATCTCATATAATCTGTAGATTTTTCTTTGTTTTAGCATCGATATATGTATCAGCTAAGGATATTTATGTGAGTTAGAGACAAGCTTTTAATTTAGTCCCCTAATAAAACTGTCATTTCCTATGCATTACTTTTGCAATATAGTAAAAATATTTAGTTTAGTAACATTTGAGAGAGTTTTTCTGTCAAGGATGATAAGATACTAACTAACAAAAGTAAACATTTCTGTCTACTGTATTAATCCCAATGGGTTCTCAAAGTTGATTATGATCATGACATTAATCCTATAATTATTTGTATTGTACATTATTTCCTCAATTCTTGTGTGCAGTGCACTTTTCTCACTTTTTGGAGTGTTCATTTTCTTTTTTTTAAGAACACGGCTCGATGAACTGAGAATGTTCTTAGAGAATGAGACTTGGGAACTTTGTCCTGTTAAGTCAAATTTCAGCATCTTGCAACTTCATGTAAGTGTTTCTTAAGAACAAAGAAATCTGTCGTTTAGTCATATTTTTTACCCTTTTTCTTTGAAAAAAAAGTCCTCAAATATATGGAAACATTTATAAAATAAATTAAGGAGCAGTTTCTTATCTTCCTTCCTTGAAAGTCATTAGTTTTACAGGAATGACCCTTTTATGGTTGTGAAAAATCAGTCTTCTTTTATAAAATTCAGTTTACATACTTCAGGAAATCTCTTTTGCCTAAAAAGAGTTACAGTTAAAGTGATATTTTTTGTTTGTTTTGAATTCCAAAAAGGGCTGACTGCTGTATTTAAATTTTGCAAATAATTAATTAGCTATATTTTGGCATAGTTTAATACATATACAAATATAATACAAATCATATTTATAGAATTTTTTTATTCCTTAAAGGGACTAGTAAGTTCCTAATTTGTGCTGCAATTCTTAAATTTGCCTGTAATGAAAAAATGCCTCAGATATAAAAGAGGCACTTATAAAAAATACTCTTAACTAATGTGTATTAGTTAATCAGTTCCTCAAATACTTACAGAATAAGCAATCTGCGAAAAAGTCTTTAATTAGTTTGATTTTTCCCTTGGTTGAAACACATTGTAGATAAATATTCCTGTGTGAAAGATTGTGTTCTGCAAATACCAAGTGTCAAAATGCAGTGCATATAGTTAGATTCTTGTTCAGAAAGTACGGGGTCTTTAGTTTTTGCCTTTGGAAGGAATAGCTTTCTAGAAAGCAACTTTCTTACTCTGGATAAATGTACAGAATACATAATTAGAAGTTTTTTTTTGATAGGGATTGATTGTCTTTATGCTTATATTGTACAATAGCTTCTTATCCAGTTTTTTAATATTGTCTTCCTATTATAGAAATATTAAAAACACTGGAACATAGTGATTATTAAATGCTTTAAAGACAGCAAAATTGATGTTAATGTTAATTAGTATTAACATAACAATTAACATTAAATTAACATAGGATTTACGAGTTCTCAAAGATTTAAGGTAATTCCTTAACGTTATTTAGAATTCTAAGTTTAACATTCATTTTAGAATATCTATTAAATAATTTTATTTGAACTCCTTTTTAACCATCAGATTGTGTGTGTGTGTTGCGACATTGTCACACTTAGTATAATTGTAAGACATGTTTTTTAAAAAAGGCATGTTAAAGCATTCCCATCTAGGTGAACATTATCTCCTTTAAAGTAGTTACCTTGAAAACTATTCACAACTTAGTGTTCACCTGACATGCATTCCTGTGGATTGGATTTTCTAAAAATTAGTCTCATTGATGTATATTCACTCCTTGTTTAGAATTATAAAAATAATGGCATGATTCTTAGGCATTATTAATGGATATGATTAAATGTATAGTTGAAATGTAAAAGGAAAATAAACACGTATATCATTTAATACAACAAGTCAATGTACCTTTCAAGAATTTTAAGAATACCTTTCAAGAATATCACTGAAATTTATATTTGGGATTTAAATATTGGGATTATTCCATTTAGTGAAAAGAAAAATGTTTGTTAAATTTTGTGATAAATCATTAAATCAAGATTTTGGTAATTCAAAGGAACTTTAGAGATTATTCCCGCTTTTCCTCTAATTAGCTGTGTGAGGTTGAACTTTGCACTGAATCCCTTCAAACTGCCTCAGTTTCCTCATGTGATTAATGCATAATTTAGACTAGGTCTTACAACTCTTTAGCTTTGCTAGGAGTAGAGGACACATCATATGACTTTGGCATATATATTCGTGTTGTCTGTTTCTTGGTATATAGAGAAAAGTAAATGAAAGTTTGTAGGCATCAATGTAACACATAGACACTTCATACTTTGTTTCTGATGTATTTGTATAGAATATCTTAAGTGGTGCCAACATATGAAAAAGCATAGTGTTTTACTTTAACAATTAGTTTTCGTAAATGACTTTATTGATTAGGATTTTTGCTGTTCTGTTAAAATTTTTAGAAGACATCATTCAGATTTCTTAAGCTATTTTAAAAAATGATCTCCGCAGTTTCTTAAAGGAAGCCAAAAGTAGTTTGATGCAGATGATACTGTTTTAAGTGATATCATTCGCTGAGTTGTCTTTAGGAAAGCCTTTAGACATGTATTTCTAAGTGTGTACTTTTAGATAACTTGAAAGATTTAAAAGTCAATAACTTGAAGATCGAGATGTTGTTTTTCTGCTAAGTCTACATTTATATTGAGGGATTCAGTTTATGTGTTAGAATTTTATTGTTGCTAAAAGGTATCTGGCTCCTTTTTTAACATCTAGGAATTTAAATTCATGGAACAGTCTCGCTCCCCATCAGTTTCACCTAGTAAGCAGCCAGTCTCAACTTCTTCAAAAACAGTGACCTTGTTTGAGCAGTACTGTAGTGGTGGGAATCCATTTGAAATTCAGGCCAACCACAAAGATGAAGAAACAGAAGATGTCTTAGCTTCTAATGGGGTATGTGGTGTATGTGAAACATAAGTGAGATTTTTTTTAGTTTAAAACGGTTCTACTCAATGAGCAAGGCAATTTACTACATCGGTTATGAATTATTATTAAGAAAGATATCCATTTACTACCCATTTATGTATCCATTTACTACCACCCTGCCCACCTATATACTTAATGTATCTATGATATTACATTTATAGATAATGACTTTACAATATGCTTTGTTGACCTTGTCCTCTTGAATAGTAAATTTTCCCTTTATGTTTGCTTTATGGTCTTATTACATGATGTTCTTATCAGGTTGCTAATCAAATAGTAGTATAATTTCTTCACTGAATATTTATGTGATATATTATGTGAATATGATGTGATATATTGTGAGATGAGTGAGGGAATGGATATCATCTACCCTTTTTCTCGGCACCCTTTATGGGTCACAGATTGCTTTTGTTCCATGTCCCTTTGTCTAAGAGAAAGTGGTAATGTCTTGCTTAATTGCTTGGCAGGGATATTTTTTTGAGATTTAGAAGTACAATGTTTTAACAACACTTTTTAGGACCTCAAAAACAATATTAACTAGATGTAGTGTGAATTAATGTAAAGGATTTGAAGGCAGATAATGAATATCATCTTTATTATTTATCAGCTGTGTGGCCCTTGGCAAATTATTTTAACTTTGTGACCCTCAGTTTCTCCATATTTACAGTGAGAGGAATGCTTGCTTCACAGCTACTTGCATGGTATTTTCACAGTATTTTACTTGACTTCATAAGTTGTTTGATGGTTTCTTCTGATCTTCATAATTTCCATAATGACTCAATATAATTTTTATTTTTGATTGATGAAGCTAAAGTGAAAACCATTCAGATGTGACAAAAATATGTTGAAGGATTTGTCTTTATATTTTATGTTAGTTTTAGAATTTATTTTTCATTTGGTGAAGATGAAATTCATGAAGTTTAAATTGTTTCATAGTAAGCCATATTTAAAAT
The DNA here is from genome assembly GCF_043159975.1 of Macaca nemestrina. Classification (NCBI taxonomy): domain Eukaryota; kingdom Metazoa; phylum Chordata; class Mammalia; order Primates; family Cercopithecidae; genus Macaca; species Macaca nemestrina. The sequence goes on from NC_092128.1 coordinate 72,891,126, forward strand.
TATGATTCAGTGATTCTTTGTGACATTTTGCCTCTGTGAAATTGACTAAACTGAGAGGAATTTAAAGTCATTCCAATTATTTTGGAATAACATATCTCTCTATAAAAGTGATTCACTAACTAAAACTTACATAACCTTTGATTCCCATTATTTGCAGCAGTGTGTTCTATAAAGTTGCTGTGAATATTGATTTAACAAATACTCAACCATTACTCCCAGAGCAAATATAGGATTAGGTTCCTATAAGCCTCTGGTTACAACATATTTATCAGCCCATCAGTACATAATCTGAATTCATAGTCAACAACACCATAACTCTTGCCTAAATGAAGCTTATCAGACACACATATTTTATTTCTAAGGCACATCACAACCTTCTTGTGCTTAGAAACACTACACAGCACTTCAGGGCTACACTTGTGGTGGCATTCTAAACAGTTAAATCACCAACAAAAAGCACAAAAATACAAAGAACTTGGCACTAAATAGGTCATGAAAAGGAAACTTGTTTATAGTATGAGAGCCTAAGCAAGAAGACAGAGCATGCTTTGTATTCAGCTGGGAACATGCATGTTGGATGACTCAAACTTTTCACTGTTCTGCACATTTATGAATGACTCCAGAAATATCATAAGTGTTGACTTTAGGGTTACAAATAAATTTCAGTGAGCAGGCAAATTTGCAAACATTGAATCCTCAAATAATGGGTATCTGTGATACGATGTGGTCACAAAACTCTGTTGTTGTAGTCAGGACATCCTAGTTTGTGTAGAATACCTTTCTGCATAGCATCAGGATCACATTGTGTATAAGTATAAAGGAGTACCTGTAAGGCTTGTTTGCAGTTATTAATGTGTGATCTCATCTTCCCAGGTGCAACTTATGTCCTTGAGAATCAGGGTCCACATCTAAATACGACCTTTTTATTAACAGACTCTCAAAAAATAGTTGTTGAATTAGGGGACTAAATTATTTCCATGTTGTTATCATACTGGTTTTCTCAACTGTCATGTGGAGATAAAACTTCCTCAGAGAAGTGTCTGTACAATTAAATGAGATAATTCATGAAAGAATTTAGCATAATACTTGGTTAAAAACTCAATGTTAGCTATTATTTAATCATACTAATATTAGCCATTATTTAATCATACTAATCTATAACATTAATAGATGATGATGATGAAAGTGCTGTCACTGCTTCCTTTACTGTGCATGAATTCCACTGTCCTTTCCCGTGCTGGCATTGGGCCATGGTGCCATAAAGATGATGAAAATGTTAGGAAGACATCCTTCCTCTCAGGAGTAAATCCACCATTTTTGTCCTCATTCTCAGCAGGTCACTGTGTTCTAAGCTTAATTTTCTAAGCTGCCCTTGAAAGTCTTATAGTGAATTAAAACATCAGCATGTGTGTTGTGCATGTTTATTAAGCTGAAGTAATACTTCCAGAGTGCCAGAATTGGATATTGAACCTCTTTTTAATGAATTTTATTAGCAAATTGGAAATAAGTATGGTGAAACTTCTGAGAGACTTTAAGTTAAAAAAAAAAAAAAAAAAACACGTGCTTATGTGTACTCTTCTTCTCTTTTTAGGCCTAGTGGAATGTTTGTTAGGTTTTCGTTTATGGTGATTTTATTTTGTTGCACATTTTCAAGCTTTTATAGGTGTAATATTTTTTTTTTGTGCTGATTAAGGTAGAATGATGAAGACAATGGAAGAATAATCAGATTCTTGGTGACAACATTAAAACTAAACTACGGATTTTCTTGTATTTAGTGGTTTCTTGTAAAATTGAGTACTTTCGCTGTGTTGAGACACCCCACGAAACGAGGCCCTTTATACTCATTTTTTAATATCCTGTGTTTTCTTCAGTATGAATCTGATGAACAAGAAAAGAGTGCCTATCAAGAGTATGACAGTGACAGTGATGTTCCTGAGGAACTCAAACGAGACTATGTGGATGAGCAGACAGGAGATGTTCCTGTGAAAAGGTGATTGTTCTTAAATTGTGTGGTGTTTAGCATTTTATCTTGTGCTCTTAACATATAGGATTTCCTTTAAGGTTAAGAAGAAACAAAAATTATGTTTTTTGGTACTTATTATGTCACCTGACAGAAGTTAGTATGTTTTAAATGATTCCTGGAAGGCTAAAAATGTGTTTTTCCTCCTAACATTTCATAACTGGATTTCATGAAAAATAAAATAGTTATATGAAAAGTTCTGCCTAGCAAAACCTTTGCCAGCATCTCACAAATCAGTTCATTTAACTATGAACTGGATTGTTAATGTGTCAAAAAAGAAATTGATTTAGCCATTTAAAAGTTCTTAAATGGCTAGTTTTAATGTAGCTTTCCTTTGAGTTATGTGGTGTGTTTGACATTGCTTTTTGTAGCAAGATTCTAATTCCTTTTTTATGGCATCACGAAGTTAGTCATTTTTTAAAATCTGTTAAAATTATTGTCGAAAATATTGGGCATAATCAAAGAGATTAGTTTTTGCAGAGGAAAAAGCCTTTAGATTTATAAAATCAATCCTGCCTTTGGTGGCCATTTATGCGATTTACATAGATAAATAAAAAACCTCAAGGAGAAAATGATCATTTGTTTTGTATGTGGAGTTCTTGCTTCAATCTTGTAAACACAGAAAATCACCACTTATTTCCCCTGTGTCATTTTTGTTCACTATTTGAACTTTCTACCAAGGTGTCCTATTAGTGGTTGAGTTTTGTTTTATGATAAACTGACCTCTTCAAAACTATGATAATTATAACAGAATTTTTTCTTACCTTTTGCCAGTTAAATGGGCCTGATTCTGGAATGTTGAAATGACTTGATTTCATGACTATCATACGTTTAGTGACTATAAATGTACTTTTTTTTCTTAATGGTAGTAACGATAAGTATACTCTTAACGTTTAACGCCAAGCTACCTATTTAATACTGTTTAACTTGAAATCCCGACTGAAATAATACTGTTTTCAAAAGTGAGCAATTCACGAAATTGTAGCTATTTTAATTGAAAAAATTTGTTCTATTGGTTTTTGCATATGTATGATATTAAGTGTCAGTATGATCTACTGTGAACTAAATAGAACTATTTTGTTGGAATTCTTTATTAGATGTTTTGGGCATATTTTGGCCAAAAGGAAAGGTCTATTTGAATTGAAATATACAAGTAAGATAGTGTCTGCCATGTGTATATACCTCCATTTTTGGTAGGGTTACTGCAGCCCCCTAAACTTACCCCTAAGAAGTTTGAATTGAACGAATTAGTGCCTGAAGCCAATACATTAAGAGTTATTATCAATTCTAACTTGTGTCTCTTGAGTTGACCACTTTTTCTGGCATTTCACCACTACCATTCTAGTTTATCCCAAAATTATCTCTGTGCCAGATTATTAAATCAACTCCTTTACCTTGGATTCTTGTCTCTAGGCTTGCCCCATTCCAAACAACTCTTAGATTTAAATTTAGGGTTTTTTTTTTTTTCATAGTTACAAATTTAATCTTGCTGTTTTTCTGGTTAGCTTTTAGTGACTCACCACTGTATTCAAGATAAGGTTCATATCCCTCAGGTTTGATTGCTTTCAGGGATATCCGGCCTTTACTTGCCTCCTTTCTTATTACTTTCCCCTCTGTTTATTTCTTCTACTTGCGAATGTGGTGAACTCCTTGTACTTTTCTGAGCACACTCTGTTCTCTCTTATCTCTAACCCTGTTTTATGCTGGCCCTTTTTTCTGTGCTGACCATATAACTTTTACTTTTCTTTTGAACCTAACCTAATGCTGCCCCTTAACCCCAAATACTGTCACCAATATTCTCTACTTAATTCAGATTCTTAGGAGGGCATTTTTTATGTTTATAAGTTTCTGAAATCAAGAAACATAGTACATCTGCACCTAGATATGTAATTATCTTGGAAAATTTGTTTTTTAAAGTGATTAGTTTTTTTAGTGGTTGATAATGTTTTATAATCGAAGAAATGCATTATGGTACTTTATTTTTTTGCTTACTTATTTCCCTTACTTATGGATTGTAAATTTTATAAGGATAAGAAGTTAATCTCTATATCTTTACCTAATGCATAGTACGCTTTTCATTAAATAATTAGTTAATAAAGGCTATGGACTAATCTGAGTAACTTACTGGTTTATTACTTGACAACTCTAGCAACTCTGTTTTGTTTTTTCATATAAAGTGTTTCTCGGGAAACTCTAAAAAGCAGGAAGAAATCAGATTACAGTCTAAATAAAGTGAATGCCCCTATCTTAACAAATACAACGTTGAATGTAATAAGACTTGTTGGTAAGTAGCTACACATTTAAAAACAAAGAAAAAGAAACATTATAACAGTTAAATTAGTTTGTTACTGAATGACTTTTACTTGTGGTTTTCGTTGTCTGGTATACTGCAGTGCTCTCTGCAATAAGGGATTTAAGGTTATCATATGTCTATGCTTCTCATTTTAAATGTTCCAAATACTATAATACTAATAGTAATGCCAGTTTCTCTTTTTAAGTTACCTGTTTATTAAGTCTTTGTATCTTCCAATTTTTCTAAAATATTTCAGTTAATTGAAATGTGATGAAAAATTCTCTAGGTAGGTTAGAGGTACATGTAAGATAAGATAGTACCAGTTTCACATTTATACAATATTTTTCTACTTTGTTGTTTCATAGATCTTTACAGTATTCTGTCAGGCAGAGTGAATAGTGACTTTCTGACATTTTCAGACTTAAGGGATTTACAAGCTAAATGTTCAGATTATAGGAAATGTTGTTCTTATTACAGATAAGACATTTATTGATGATTTTGTAGAAGGGAAACAATATGAAGAAATGACATTTTAAATATTCGGGTTTGAGGATGATGTGGATTTTTTTTTAATGTCAGTATTTCAACATCTTGTATGTTTTTAGCCTTTCTATCTCACTAATAAGTCTATCTATTTGACAAATAAGTTATAGAGATGTCTTCTCATATTAACCTTCATTATTCCAATCAGGAATTTTAGTGGTTTTCTATAAAAATCTCTATCTATGGAGATGGTATTTACCTATTGCCTAGTTTGATTAATCTTAGCTCTGTTGAAATAGTCCGTGTTCTTTAAGATAATTATTAAATGTAATTAATGAATAGGATAAAATGTATAGAATGCTTTTTAGGAGTCACGGTTTCTCTAGAAAGAGCAAAAAATGTTACTGAACTGAGAAGAAAAGAAAGGTATACATTTTCATGATGCTCAGAAAAAAGAATAGATTCTAAAAAGCTATTCTGTGACTAGTTATTGCCAGGGAACTAAGCTTTTCTTCTTCCAAGAGAACTGACTGAACATAGTGTCAGAAATACTCTCTAGAATTTGTAGAATCAGAATTGGAAGAGTGCTGAGAGGTCATTGGTGTAAGTTCCCATGAAGTCGGTTGTCTTTCTGTAATGTCTCTAATATGTGGTGGCTGTCTAGCTTCTGTTTCGTGATTCCCAGTCATTGGAAACTTAGTGGTTTGCAAGACTACTCATTCTATCATTAGACTGATCTCATTAGTAGAAGTCTCTTCCCCAAGATAAACCAAAACCTGTCTCTATGTTTCTAGCTTTTGATCTGTCCTTTTGGTCTAAGAGTTCTGCCCTTAGAAGCAAGAAGAATAAGTTCATGCTTTAAAAAAAAATTTTTTTCTGTTTCTATTTATTCTGTTCTATTTCTTTTATCTTCTATTTCTTCTATTCTTCCATGTGATCACTTTTCAGATATGTGGTGGTAGTTGTCCTGTCCTTCCTTTTCTCATACCAACCACCCCACAATCCATTTTTCAGGCTTCATGGGCTCAGTTCCTTTATCTTGTCCTCACTGATAGAAATTCAGACATTTCAGAATAATCGTCATCCTCCTTAGCCTTCTAGACTCAGCACTTTTCAGTGTCTGAACACATCACTTGAGATGTAGTCAGCTTTTGCTAGATTATGTTGAAGTAACAAGCAGCTCTTGGTGCATCAATGACTTTCAACCACAAAGTTTTATTTTTCACTCGTGATACGCATTGTCTCCTGATTATATGTAGCTCTGCTCCGTGTGTCTCTTCATTCTAAGATGTAGGTTGAAAGAATAGTACCAACCAATCTGGAACATGGGAGGAAGAGCAAGAGCAAACTCTGTTATGACTCCTGAAGATTCTGCTTCCATGTGTCAACCTTGACTTCCTCTGACATGTCATGGCCAAAGCAAGTCAGGCTTGGCAAAGGGAGGGAGAAGTATGCTTCTGCCACAGGAAGCACTGCAAGTCAAGGAAAGTGGGCAGGACTGTATCATGCTCTTATGGGAAATTGGGAAAAATAATATAATTAAACATATCTGTTTATATTTTTTACCTTACCTAGTTCAAAAGGGGCTGGAGGTAGTCATGTTGCTGTTTACTCTGAAGGCATATTTTCATAATAATCAAATAAAATAAAATACAAGGCTAAGGCAAAGTTGAGGAATGGGCACATCATGCTTTATCATATCATATTTAATGCAGACATCAAATACAGTGCTTAACTTCTTGGTAGGCATAAGGGAATTCACAAAACAATGTATTCCACTATCCTTATTATCTGTGAAAAAGATACAGGCCTTTATAATAATGGTAGAAATATGCTCCTGGTGCTGAATTCAGACGATAGTAACAACAAATTCTTACATGAAGATTGCTGATCAACATAGTGGGCCTTGCTTTTGAACAGTGGGTTTATAGGAACTGAGAAAAGCCACATTCAAGAGCCTTTAAAGTATGGCACAGTCCTGAATAAAACCTTACTCTGTGAAGAGAATTTGACTATTGCAATTTCAGCTTTCTACACTACCATATCTTTTACTGGACTTGCAATTAGGAAACAATGCCAAGTATGACAATTTAACTTTTATATCTTTTCATTTAGGACTGGGATTAGGTGCTGCCATTATCACCTCAGTTGGGATCCCCCGTAGACTTTTATTCTTATCATTTTCTCTCTCCCTGGGATGTTTTTATCTTCAGTTTTTAGATATATACAAAACAGAACTTTAAGGAAGCCACTGTCTCAGCGGTCTCTGACTAGTAAATGCACTATTCCATCCACTGTTGTTATTGCATAGAAGTGCCTGAAGATTATAAACTGGCAAAAGTCATGCCTCTTCCTACAAAGGGAGAAGTATGGTTATATAAATAAGACAGATTAATTTTTGGTACTTGAGAAGATGAAGGAACTAATTATTGAGTATTTCGGAAACACATATTAGAACATTAAAGGCATATTTAAAATGTCCCTTTCAAGTAGTATTTACTTGGCAGATAATTAGCAGAGAGTAAACAAAAGAGTGTTAATGGGGCTCCCTTACCCCAGGTGGTAACTAAATTTATTAGAAAGGCTCAGGGAGGCTTTGCACTAGTGGAGAGAACTGATCAGAAGACTTGCTTGTATTATATAAAGAGAAAATTCTGTCAGCCTGATGGTTTCTTGCAGACAGAGAAAGAGAAATTTTAGGAATTGTGTCTCATCAGTGAAATAGCCTTGGTATTCATGGTTCTCTCTCCTGGAGACAGCTCTCACTTGAGCAGGTATGATAGGTCTGAGGAGCAGGAGCTAGATTACCGAAGTCCATGCTTATAACAACTGCCGACAACAACAAAAATTACCACTTTAGTAGCTAGAAAAAAATATACCCTAGCACGTGCATCAGTATTTAAAATGAAAATAGGATATGTGCATCTAAGGGTGTAATATATATTCTTTTAGGTATAATATACATTCTTTTCCTTGGGGGAAGGTAAAATACTAGATGACAGACTGTTGAAGTTTCCCAGCACTTTAGTTTGCTGGCATACTCTTTATCATTGAGCATTTTAAATTGAAAGGTAATGCATGAAAGTGGTTAAAAATTAAAATACCGCAAGGTATAAGCAGAGCCCCTGAGCTGCAAATCTCCTTCCCCAGACAAAACGACTCAGTTTCTCCTGTTTTCTTCTGGAAATATTAGTGTTAGTACAAATATATTTAATATGTGTATCTCCTCTCTCCTATTTTTTTTTTGTTGTTTTGTTTGTTTCGAAAATTGAATTACACTATACTGTTTTTATCTGGCTTTTTTACTTAAAATATCTTAAGGTTACACTTAAAATAACTTGATGTATTACTTATCTTAGTATGTGTGGATTTCATTCTTTTTTCCTATTGTATAGATGTAATATTATAAGTGCCACAATTTATACGTCTTCTACTTTTCAACATATAGGTTACGTCATTTCATACTACAAACTGCCACAGCAAGTATCCTTGAAGAAATATCTTTGTGCATATACCGATAGAGCTATAGAACAAATTCCTATAAATGCTTCCTCTAGCTGGATGAAAGAGTATATACATTTCCAGTTTTGATGGACATTCTCAATTTACCAATGAGGTTACTAACGAGCTTACTAACAGAGTTCTGTTAGTTTACTCATTCATCAACAGTATTTGAGGGTAGCTCTTTTCTTAGTCTCAGCAACACTGTATATCCTCCAGCTTTGGGTCCTTGCTAGTCTGATAGGTTAAAAATGCCATCTCATTCAAAAATGTGTTTAATTATGAGTGAATTGAAGCATCTTTTCATATGCTTAAAAGACATTTCTATTTACTTGCGAACTACTTATATCCACTGCTCATTTTTATGTAATAAGGAAATTATAGGTTTTAATTTCAACATTAAGGAAATCAGTTCCTTTTTTGCCATGTATATTGCATCCATCAGTTTTAGTCCAACAGATTTTTTGTTTTTTTGAGTCACTACTTTGTTTCCAGCTAACTGTTGGAGATACAGTCATGAAGAAACCATAGTCTTTCTACTTAAGGAACCCAACGAGGGAAATAGCATACAAATAAAAAAATTTACAGTGTGTTGTTATAAGCATAAATAAACAGAAAAGAGGCGAGAGAAAGAATGATGATTAATTTTCCTTTTTGGGTGGGAAGTGAAAGGACTGATTCACTGTGGGGACTGACACCCTAATTGAGTTTGAAAGATGAATAAGTTCTCATAGATGAAGAAGCTGGTAAAGGCATTTTGGACAGAAAGAACATGTGTAAGACATGATGTATTAAGAGACTCCAGTAGTCTAGTTTGCTGGAATGTGAGAAACATGATGGGGGCTGGAGGCAGAAGCAGGGGAGACGTGACGAGAAAGATGGGCAAGAACCGATTATCAGAAGGCCTCATAGACTGTCCTATGCAGCTTGGACATAAGCGCCTTCAGGGATTTCTAACAGGGGAGAGACCCCAGCAGATTTGTTGTTTTTAAAAAAGTGTAAATAAGGGATTGACTTTGGCTAAGGGGAAACTGGAGAAGGTCAAAGACTGGATGGCAGACTGTTGAAGTCTCCCAGGCAAGGGATGATGAGGACATAAGCCTGGATATGGATGGCAGTGGCCATTGTAATAGAAGGGCAGATTAGAGAGATTTTAGAAATACAACAGACAGAATCGGTGAATCAGTGACAGAATCGCCGACATAATCGGCGATCACTCAAATTTTAGGATTGTGTGATTAACTAGTGATAATGCCAGAAATGAAAAAGGAAAGGTGAAAGGAAGACCAAGTTTGCAGAGCTGATGATAGGGTAGACTTTGGACGTATAGAGGTACCTCTGGGACGTTTAAGTAGAAATAGTCTATAGGTAGTTACATAGATGGATGTGGAGGTCAGGAGAAAAAAGATGATCAGGATACATAATTTGAGTCATTGTTATAAAATAGTTAAAACCGTGGTAGTGGATGAGTTTATCTTGGCAGAGGCTCTTAACCTTTTGAGTTCATAAAAAATCAGACAGAAGTTCTACTACCCTTCCTACACACAAAAATGTATAACACAAGATAGCTGAGTGTGGAAACCTAGGAAACAGCAGTGGATATGGATATATTAGAAGGGCAAAGACAAGATCAGACAGTGAAGGAGGTCATGAATGAACAGCAGAAAGGCAGGAGAAAAATTAGGAGGTGAAGTAGAAGTCTTGAAAACCAAGGCGTGAGAGCCTGTCAAGAAGAAAGAAGAACTGTGCTTTATTGTTTTATTCATCTTTTATGGTGATCTAGCCTTTGATTTTTAAATTTTGGCACGCACCAGAATCACCTAGAGGGCTTGTTAAAACGCAGATTGCTGGCTGGGTTTGGTGGCTCACACCTGTAATCCCAGTACTTTGGGAGGCCAAGGCAGATGGATCACTTAAGGTCAGGAGTTTGAGAGCAGCCTGGCCAACATGGCAAAACCCTGTCTCTCCTAAAAATACAAAAATTAGCCAGATGTGGTAGGGCACTCCTGTAATCCCACATACTTGGGAGGCTGAGGCATGAGAATGGCTTGAACCCAGGAGGCAGAGGTTGCAGTGAGCCAAGGTTGCAGCAAGCTGAGATTGCACCACTGTACTCCAGCCTGGGTGACAGGGCAAGACTCTGTCTCAAATAAACAAACAAAACACAGATTGCTGTCCCCCACTCCCAGAGTATCTGATTCAGTAGCTCTAGGGTATAATCTGAGAATGAGCATCTTTAACAAGTTTCCAAGTAATGTTGATGCAGCTGGTCTAGGGACCACACTTTGAGAACCTTTGGTTCCTTTCTGTTACTTTCCTAATTGAAATGTAAAACAGTGTGTATTTAACGGGAAAATTCTTGACTGCATAATTAAAATGGTAGCTTCTTTTGTTTTTTTGAATATAAGTTGTTTTTAAAGTATCCTTGTTTCAGATATTTGGATAAAATTAGAGTTCAATGAAGTCATAGTGTAGTCTTACAGAAGTATCACAATACTTTTTTATGTGTTTTAAAATTTTAAAACCATGTTTTATGATTAAGTTATCTTTTAAGCAAACAATATTTTCATATGTAATGTTTAAGAAAAAAAGTTTCTCATTCTCTTTAAACTACATGCTAGTATTTCTGTTTATAATCATGTTATAATAATGATATCATTATATCATTAATATACTATAATTAATATACATTATATAGTATATATATTATATACATTAATATAATAGCATGTAGATGATATATACACTACTATATATTATATATAATATATATGCTACTATATATTATATATAATATATATGCTACTATATATACTATATGTAGTATAATATATATGCTATACTTATATATACTATATATTATCTACATACTAATACTATAAGATAATACTATGAGATAACATATATTTAGATGTTATTTACATGAATTTATATTTTTAACATTTAAAAATATTTTCTGAATTGCTACCTGTATGTACAGCCTTATCTTTTGAGAGCATAATCCTAAAAGCACCATCCCTCAGTACGTGTCACAAGAAAATGACATTGGAGATTTGGGGGGCTAAGATATAATATTTAAAAAATAAAACTGGTAGCCAGGCACTTAGGTAATGGACTTGTTAATTTTTTACTCTGGTCTTCACTTCATTATTCAATACCTTTTTCTGAATTGTCCAAGCTGAACCAACTTTCCTTTCCTTTATGCCTCCTTTATAGCTTTTCCAGTTTGTCTTATGTGCTATTATGGCTTTATATGCCATTTATATTCATTGATGGTTTCTTAAATTAGTGTAGTGAAATAAGAATAATGACTATTCTTCCAACTCAGAATCTGTTCCTGCTTGTGTCCCATCAGGTTATAAACTCTAATATGTGAGCCTTAAATCATTTTTGTAGCATCTATATGTGGCACCTGGCCAAGTGCTTTTTTTTATTTTTTTATTTTTTTTATTTTTTATTTTATTTTTAATTTATTTATTATTATTATACTTTAAGTTGAAGGGTACATGTGCATAACATGCAAGTTTGTTACATATGTATACTTGTGCCATGTTGGTGTGCTGCACCCATCAACTCATCATTTACATGAGGTATAACTCCCAATGCAATCCCTCCCCCCTCCCCCCTCCCCATGATAGGCCCCGGTGTGTGATGTTCCCCTTCCTGAGTCCAAGTGTTCTCATTGTTCAGTTCCCACCTATGAGTGAGAACATGCGGTGTTTGGTTTTCTGTTCTTGTGATAGTTTGCTAAGAATGATGGTTTCCAGCTGCATCCATGTCCCTACAAAGGACCCAAACTCATCCTTTTTTATGGCTGCATAGTATTCCATGGTGTATATGTGCCACATTTTCTTAATCCAATCTGTCACTGATGGACATTTGGGTTGATTCCAAGTCTTTGCTATTGTGAATAGTGCTGCAATAAACATACGTGTGCATGTGTCTTTATAGCAGCATAATTTATAATCCTTTGGGTATATACCCAGTAATGGGATGGCTGGGTCATATGGTACATCTAGTTCTAGATCCTTGAGGAATCGCCATACTGTTTTCCACAATGGTTGAACTAGTTTACAATCCCACCAACAGTGTAAAAGTGTTCCTATTTCTCCACATCCTCTCCAGCACCTGTTGTTTCCTGACTTTTTAATGATCGCCATTCTAACTGGTGTGAGATGGTATCTCATTGTGGTTTTGATTTGCATTTCTCTGATGGCCAGTGATGATGAGCATTTTTTCATGTGTCTGTTGGCTGTATGAATGTCTTCTTTTGAGAAATGTCTGTTCATATCCTTTGCCCACTTTTTGATGGGGTTGTTTGTTTTTTTCTTGTAAATTTGTTTGAGTTCTTTGTAGGTTCTGGATATTAGCCCTTTGTCAGATGAGTAGATTGCAAAAATTTTCTCCCATTCTGTAGGTTGCCTGTTCACTCTGATGGTAGTTTCTTTTGCTGTGCAGAAGCTCTTTAGTTTAATGAGATCCCATTTGTCAATTTTGGCTTTTGCTGCTGTTGCTTTTGGTGTTTTAGACATGAAGTCTTTGCCCATGCCTATGTCCTGAATGGTACATTGGAAAAAACTGCTTTAAAATTCATATGGAACCAAAAAAGAGCCCGCATCTCCAAGACAATCCTAAGTCAAAAGAACAAAGCTGGAGGCATCATGCTACCTGACTTCAAACTATACTACAAGGCTACAGTAACCAAAACAGCATGGTACTGGTACCAAAACAGAGATATAGACCAATGGAACACAACAGAGTCCTCAGAAATAATACCACACATCTACAGCCATCTGATCTTTGACAAACCTGAGAGAAACAAGAAATGGGGAAAGGATTCCCTATTTAGAGGGGGCGGAGCAAGATGGCCGAATAGGAACAGCTCCAGTCTCCAACTCCCAGCGCGAGCGACACAGAAGACCAGTGATTTCTGCATTTTCAACTGAGGTACTGGGTTCATCTCACTGGGGAGTGCCAGACGATCGGTGCTGGTCAGCTGCTGCAGCCCGACCAGCGAAAGCTGAAGCAGGGCGAGGCATTGCCTCACCTGGGAAGCGCAAGGGGGAAGGGAATCCCTTTTCCTAGCCAGGGGAACTGAGACACACAACACCTGGAAAATCGGGTAACTCCCACCCCAATACTGCGCTTTAAGCAAACAGGCACACCAGGAGATCATATCCCACACCTGGCTGGGAGGGTCCCACACCCACGGAGCCTCCCTCATTGCTAGCACAGCAGTCTGTGATCTACCGGCAAGGCGCAGTGAGGCTGGGGGAGGGGGCGCCCGCCATTGCTGAGGCTTAAGTAGGTAAACAAAGCTGCTGGGAAGCTGGAGCTGGGTGGAGCTCACAGCAGCTCAAGGAAACCTGCCTGTCTCTGTAGACTCCACCTCTGGGGACAGGGCAATAACAAACACAGCCGAAACCTCTGCAGACGCAAACGACTCTGTCTGACAGCTTTGAAGAGAGCAGTGGATCTCCCAACACGGAGGTTGAGATCTGAGAAGGGACAGACTCCCTGCTCAAGTGGGTCCCTGACCCCTGAGTAGCCTAACTGGGAGACATCCCCCACTAGGGGCAGTCTGACACCCCACACCTCACAGGGTGGAGTACACCCCTGAGAGGAAGCTTCCAAAGCAAGAGTCAGACAGGTACACTCGCTGTTCAGAAATATTCTATCTTCTGCAGCCTCTGCTGCTGATACCCAGGCAAACAGGATCTGGAGTGGACCTCAAGCAATCTCCAACAGACCTACAGCTGAGGGTCCTGACTGTTAGAAGGAAAACTATCAAACAGGAAGGACACCTACACCAAAACCCCATCAGTACATCACCATCATCAAAGACCAGAGGCAGATAAAACCACAAAGATGGGGAAAAAGCAGGGCAGAAAAGCTGGAAATTCAAAAAATAAGAGCGCATCTCCCCCGGCAAAGGAGCGCAGCTCATCGCCAGCAACGGATCAAAGCTGGACGGAGAATGACTTTGACGAGATGAGAGAAGGCTTCAGTCCATCAAATTTCTCAGAGCTAAAGGAGGAATTACGTACCCAGCTCAAAGAAACTAAAAATCTTGAAAAAAAAGTGGAAGAATTGATGGCTAGAGTAATTAATGCAGAGAAGGTCATAAACGAAATGAAAGAGATGAAAACCAAGTGCTTTTTACTTTTGTAGGAACCCAATAGATATTGGACTGACAAACCTTAATTTTTAAAATCTTCAATATAGGAGAAACCCATTTTCTCTCTTGTCATATCCACAATGGGAAAAATTTCTCCCCCGTATTTCCAGCATTGTTATGGAACTCCTACACTCTTTTACAAATGACACTATACAAACAACATCAGTTCTCTTTTCCAGGAGTTTCCATTTAAAATAATTTCTTTGAAAATGTGTAAGTTTAATAGAGTAAAATACAATATATTTAAGAAAATATTTATTTTTATAAGTTTATATATATATATATATATAGCAAAAGTAGAAAAGCAAGAGAAAAAATGATACACACAAGGTACTGCCCATTCCCCTGAATCCTAGCCCTGTGAAATCTTGGGTCAGAGGCCAAGAACATTTCTTTATCACTATATATCATTCAAGAGCACAATATCCACCAGGTGCAAAGAACATATCTTTCTCATTCCTTTTTTTGGAAGATGCCAATATTGTATTCCTTTTCCTCTAAATATATAATCAGATATAGTCACAGAAAAAAAAAAACACAATAAATTAAACTTCTGCATTTACAAACTTGCTAATGTATTTGAAGCATTCAAGTGTGGTAACCACACTTCTCTCTGTGTCTCCCACTGATGAGTTGGCTAAGGCAGGCCCACTATTCATTCTCTTGTTTCTAGTTCTTGTACATGCTGCTACTTGGTTGGTTTCTTTGCCAGTCCCTCTGTGTATCTCTTCCCCATGGTTTAGTTATTTCCCAGAAAAGACTGATAAGAAGTAAATGTTTGAATTCGGGTCAGTCTGAAAAATGTCTTTTTTTTTTCTCTTTCACTTGAATGACAATTTAGCTATGAATAGACTTGTAGATTAAAAATTATTTTCTTCTGAACTGGAACTTCTAGCATTCTATTGTGTTGCAGATGAATTTCTCTCTCTGTCTGAAAGGTTTTAATGTTTTTTTCCTTGATGCAGAATTTTATGTTGATGTGTCTAGGTATGATTTCTTTTTCAGTAAGTGTGTTTGATAGTTTGTGGACTCTTGATCTGAAGACTCCTGTGTTCCTCAGCTATTACTGACACTAGTATTTCTTTGATAATTTCCACCTTTGTATTTTCTTTGTTCTCTCTTTTTAAAACAATTTCCTCCATTACTACAATTGGTCCTTTATATCTGTTTTCTCAAATGTTTCCCACAGTATTGTCTTTTACTATACCTTTTAGGAGACTTAATTTAACTTTTTATTTTAAACATTATATTTTTACCTTTAAGAAGTCTTTTATATTCTCTTTTTTTGATAATCTTTTATTATTGAGTTCTACATAATTATTATATTTCTGTTTTTAGCTTGAATTATTCTGTTTTGTTTGGGATCAACTTTTCTTTTTATTTTCACACTCTGAGTTTTCTTTGTGTGCCTGGTGATTTTTGATTATCTATTTAGATTTAAAATGGAAGGCTTACATAGCCATTGTGGGTTTCTTGTGAGTAATTAGAACTATGTTCGAGCTGGCTCTTTCTCTTCAGTAGAAATTCTGACTGGGAACTTCGTGTGAAATAGGAGAGGGCTTGGGTAGATTTACTGGCAGTCTTTATGGGGACGGATCCTCTAAATCCCAGAATTAGGTAGAAGCCTTAGCTTTTCAGTTGTTTTTTTTTTTTTTTTTTTTAAGTTCGTTTGCCCCCCCCCCCCCCGTCTTTTTTTTTTCCTCTCGGTTTGTTTATCATTTCTTTCTTTTTCTTTTCTTTTTTTTTTTTTTTTGAGACGGAGTCTTGCTCTGTCGCCCAGGCTGGAGTGCAGTGGTGCATCTCCACTCAATGCAAGCTCCGCCTCCAGGGTTCATGCCATTCTCCTGCCTCAGCCTCCCGCATATCTGGGACTACAGGCGCCCGCCACCACGCCCGGCTAATTTTTTGTATTTTTTTTTTTTTTTAGTTGAGACGGGGTTTCACTGTGTTAGCCAGGATGGTCTCGATCTCCTGACCTCGTGATCCGCCCATCTCAGCCTCCCAAACTGCTGGGATTACAGGCCTGAGCCACCGCGCCTGGCCTATCGTTTCTTTTAGAGAGGAACCCTAAGGGTTTCTATTTTGTTTTGTGGGTAAATTCTAGCATCCTACACCTCTAACTGCTGGAGAGGAGAGGGGAATAGTGGTGGTGCTGGGGAATGTAGACTGATAACAGCTTGTCCCATGTGAACCTGTAGCTTGATCCTTTTTCAGCCCCGTTTCTCACTCCTACCATTCCAGCTTGATTCTAAGTAGTTACTGTCCTAGTGAATAGCTTCCACCTCCTTTGTGGCCCTCTTATGGTTTTATTGGCTTCTTATGTTTTTCCATCAATCTGTTCCTATCTACTGTCTGTCATCTAGAACAGACGTTTTGAGATGTCAAAAATGTTTTGAGCTGCTGGCTACTTGTTTTTGTAAATAAAGTTTTATTGGCACACCCATGCTCATTTGTTTGCATATTGTCTATCTGGAGCTGCTTTTGTGCTACATTGGCATAGTTGAGCAGTTGAAACAGAAGACAGCAGAGCTAAATAGTTGCCACAGAGACTGTGTGATATGCAAAGCCTAAACTATCTACTCTTGGGTCCTTTACAGGAAAAATTTGCCCATCTCTGGTCTAGAAATGTTTTGACATTTTTCATTTTCTTGTGCTCAAACCTACCAGCCTCACCTTCTCACCCTCTTCATAGATAAGTAATTAATTCATTGTAATGTTCTCTTTTAATTCAGTAAGATCTGAGGAGGCATATAAGCCTCCTCAAGACTCCAAATGTCTACTGTCTGCCTGTTCTGTCCTCTTGAACTGGAAAGACAGAGTCCTCATTCTTATACTCTGTAATATACTGATGGTCTGCTTATTGATTATTGTCTTCCATGTATGACCTTTTGAGGTGCAACAGCCAGGACTGTATGTAATTCCTTGTTCCTTAATACAAGGCCAAGTATACAGTAAGCCTTCACAACATGTTTGTTGAATGAATAAATTAATATCCTTATGTTTGAATTTTCTTTTCAAGGTGGTGAGGAACAGCTATTTTTTTCTTCTGAATACACATGTAAAATTCCTTCACCTATTAATAATTCATTTTTATATCCTTTTTCAAGATTAGGTGTATAAACAATGGTTAATCTTATCGGGAATGGAGAGGACCTCGTGTTCGAGAGGCATGCCAGCCTACTTATTTGCATTCTACCTCTTTCTATTTTTTCATGTTTGTTTTTTTTTTTAACTGAGTAATGCAATATGTTATTTTTTTCTTCACAACGTTGCATTATTTTATATGTTAACAAGTTGTAGCTTAAGTAACCATATGTTTTGTAGCTGAGGAACTACCTGCATAATGATCCAGAGTGTTTTAGGAACAGTATATTTCAAATATTTTTCAAATGTGATTTTTCAAGAAAATGTCTGACTGTGTGAAATGATTGCAAAGGATGATTGTGAAACAGAAGAATTTTAAAATAGGAATAAGAATAAAATCTTAGTTGAGTAGTTTTTACTGTGTTTTGATGTATATTTTTGTTTGTGTTTCTCTTCTCGACCATCTGACTATTATTTAAAATCATTTCCCACATAAATTAAGAACGACGTACTAAGTTCTTAAAGAAATGATTTTGATAGTAGACATTTCCATTGGAGTACGTTTGTCATTTCTTGTACTGCAGTGAATGTGTTTTCTCTTGAGTCATGGTGTCTTTAATAGTACCAATTTAAAATCATAGCAGTACGTGAAGTAGAGTCAGCACCTGAATTAATTGGCTTATTTGGAAATTAAGTAAATGGCCTCTTTTAAGATCTTCTGCAGAAGAAAGTATAGAGCATTTTTAATAGATATGTTTCTTTTCCTATTATTTCCCATAAAAAAGAAACAGAATTGGGGACTTGTAGTTAATTGTTATTTGATTCATCCCATCTCTCTTGAACTCTTCCAATACATTAGCAAGTTTGTAAATGCAGAAGTTTAATTTATTGTGTTTTTTTTTTCTGTGACTATATCTGATTATATATTTAGAGGAAATGGAATGAGATATTGGCATCTTCCAAAAGAAGGAATGAGAAAGATGTGTTCTTTTCACCTTGTGGATATTGAGCTCTTGAATGATATAGTGATAAAGAAATGTTCTTGGCCTCTGACCCAAGATTTCACAGGGCTAGGATTCAGGGGAATGGGCAGTACCTTGTGTGTATCATTTTTCCTCTTGCTTTTCTACTTTTGCTATATATGTATAAGCTTATGGAAAATAAATATTTTCTTAAATATATTGTATTTTACTCTATTAAGCTTACACATTTTCTTTTTTTTTTTTTTTTTTTTTTGAGACGGAGTCTCGCTCTGTCGCCCAGGCTGGAGTGCAGTGGCCGGATCTCAGCTCACTGCAAGCTCCACCTCCCAGGTTTACGCCATTCTCCTGCCTCAGCCTCCTGAGTAGCTGAGACTACAGGCGCCCGCCACCTCGCCTGGCTAGTTTTTTGTATTTTTAGCAGAGACGGGGTTTCACCGTGTTAGCCAGGATGGTCTCGATCTCCTGACCTCGTGATCCGCCCGTCTCGGCCTCCCAAAGTGCTGGGATTACAGGCTAAGCTTACACATTTTCAAAGAAATTATTTTAAATTGAAACTCCTAGAAAAGAGAATCAATGTTGTTTGTACAGTATCATTTGTAGAAGAGTGTAGGAGTTCCATAAAAATCTGGGAAACAGTAAAATGTAGTCAGTGGAAAATATCATTGTAGTATTTACATTAGTACTCTTCAGTATAATTTTCCAAGATGATGGAACTATTCGTAATCTGTGCTGTCCCATACAATAGCCATTAACCACATGAAACTACTGAGTACTTGAGACATGGCTACTGTGAAGGAGTGCAATATTTCTTTATATTTAAATATTTTAGTACAGTAATTTTATTGTCCTTTTGTAATTATAGACTAACATTTTAATTTTGTTCTACTTAATTTTTGATTCTTTTTTCTTTCAGGAAAATATATGCAGATGATGAACATTCTTAAGCCAATTGCCTTTGATGTTATTCATTTCATGTCTCAACTATTTGATTATTACTTGTATGCAATATATACCTTTTTTGGTCGGAATGATTCAGTAAGTCCACCTTTAGAGGGAAAAAATATTTCTTCTAAAATTTATTTTATAAATGTCAAAGTTTTTTGTTCTGTTTGTGGAAGATACACAAATAACATTATTTTGGGGAATGCATAAAAAACAAAATTATTGATACCAGCTTTCTGTCTGCCTTATTGCCTTACTTTTATATTAGTTTTAAGCTTTCGTATGATAAACACATTCAACTTTTTGGAAGAAAAAGTGCAATGTCTGTTTCTAACTTTGACATATTTTGGCAATGAAAAATGTACAGATTGCTTTATTTAAATCTGGCTCCATGTAAAATACAAAACAGTAAATGAGACATTTTAAATATTGGCTAACAACCTTAGCAGTCACTAGTACATCTAAAAGATAATGAAAAATATTTATTAAAATAATTGAAAATCTGAACTGAGCCATCTACCTGCCATAGAATTAATGTTTTTCTGCACCTCCTTTTTGCGTTTCCAAAACTGTTATTGAGTATATCTTTTTCTACTACTCACAAAAAATAACACAATATTAGGCAAGTAACTAATTTGATACTTTAAAATTAATTATGTGATTTGCATAGATGTTTGACAGTTTTCTGTGTAAAAACATTCCATTGAGTCCTATGAATATAATACTAGTTATATTTCATATCTTTTTAAAAATGTAAATTTCAATGTATAACTACATTCATTATATAAATATTTATATCCTTGCTGTGATCACAAGTATGTCAAAGACATAATCATTTTATATAGGACCCGAATTTCTGGGGTTCTTAATTCTGAAAAATATTTCTTAGAAAGAATGCTAATATGCCCAGTGACAAAATGTTGCTGCAGAATTTATATACTATAAAGTATGTATTAATTCATCACCCTGCATTTGGAAACTCACTAAATATTAATCAAGGAAGACCTTGTAGAGTTTTAGCTAATTGTCAGAATGTTTTAGTCTTGTAGGTGAGCCTTACTTTGTCTTTTGGGCCATGCCTCTAGACCAGTCCTGTCTAAGAAATTTCATAATAGTAGAAACATTCTGTATTAGCAATGTCCGGTATGGTAACCACTAGCCATACATGGCTGTTGAGCACTTGAAATATGTATGACTAGTGACTTAGGAACTGAATTCTTAATTGTGTCTAATTTTAGTTAATTTACCTTTAAATATAAATAGCCACATGTGACTACTATCATATGGGACAGAACAGTTCCAGAACACATTATTGATAAGGTGTGTTAAAATAAGATCTTTCTGAAACTTTTGGGAACCAAATGGTTTTGGATGTGATTTCCCAGCTGATTATATACTGACACAGAATTTTTTCAGAATGACATTCTCTAGTACCCCAGAAATTTAGCAAAGTATAGTTACTTATTGTAAAATATATTGCATATTTGATTTAAGATTTGTTATGAACACAGTATTCTGATATTTTACATTTAAACCATTTTTAATTCTGTAAGACTCAGTAAGAGCTATTTAATTATACTGAAACAAAGAAAATCTATACATAAATAGCACAAATAAGCACATGCATGTGTATAATATTGAAGTGGTCGTTTTTAATTTCCTAAGAGAATAAGCTTTTCAAGCCCATTAGAAATCATAGAAATTTTCATACTCATAAAAATAAATAAATACTCCAAATTTACCCTATTAAGTGTTGAATCTTAGTGGTACCAGGGGAGGGGGAATCAGGTAATGTGTAGAATGGGAAGAACAGGTTATATGGTTGTATCTGCTTCTCTGTCAAAAGAAAGGGACTTGTGTGAGAGAATTTAGATGGATGCTTCTTGTGAAAAAATAAGCATCTTTTTCTCAGGGGTTCTGGCTTCTAGAAATCATTGGTTGGGGACACAGTATATACATTAGTCCAAAGGATTCCTCCTATTAATACTATTTCCTCCAGAAACTCCTGCTATTAACTGAACTGGTTATTACCTACTTTCTCATGCTCTATTTTATATCTGATCCATTGGATTCTATTATAATAATGTTATTCATAGTATTGCTTTATCTTGCCTTGTCCCCAGCTTTCCATTGTTCACCTCTTAAGTTATGTTTTCTTTGGTCTTTCTGGTTCACATTTTTTTGTGAAGACCATCTGTAACTTACTTAAAACAGTAGTAAACACATAGTAGACACTCATGGTATATGGATTGATCTTCTAATTATTTGCCATTCCAGTAAATCTTATGAACATTCTTATTTGACAACAGTTTGTGAGCCTCGTTTAAGGTTACCTTTCATTAGTAAAACTGTTTCTTTGTAGAGAGCCTATAAATAGGTATCTGTATATTTAAGAAATGAATTAACTTCCAATTCCAGGTATGACAGACTAAAACCTTTCTAGATAATATTTCCTGCAGAAAACAACTATAAAATCTGAATGTTATAGAAAAGGCAACTATTTGAAGACACTGGAGAGTAAACAGAAGCAGCAAATAGACTCTGGTGAGGGGTCCATGCTAGTCTGCAGATAGGAGAAAGGGGAGCTATGAAAATAAATTTTATCCGCGTGGCTTTTTAGCTCAGGGCTAAGTGCAGTCCATGTGGC
This sequence comes from Macaca nemestrina, assembly GCF_043159975.1. Lineage (NCBI taxonomy): Eukaryota > Metazoa > Chordata > Mammalia > Primates > Cercopithecidae > Macaca > Macaca nemestrina. The sequence continues at coordinate 72,913,257 of NC_092128.1, forward strand.
CCATGGGTAGAGACAAGCACAGGAAGACCTGAAGTTTTTATGGACTGGAGAATCAGAAAAGTGGAGCCAGAAAACTGGAAACACTAAAAATAGTAGAGGAGGCTCAAAAGAAAAAAATCCAGAGAGGGGATTTCCAAATTCAGTCCACCTATATCTCAGACTGTGAAATATGTGATTCCATGATCCATGATTATATGGAACAAACTGACTGCAGCTCAGTGAAAGAAAAAAAATATAAACAGAGACAAAAGCTGCTGCACAAGAGACAGTTTATAGTTAAAGCCCAGCCAAGAAACTTAGGTACTGAAAACAAAGGAAATGATGTTTATGGGAGAAAAATGACAGTATCCAGAATCTCCAGAATGAAATCGGTGATGTAATCTAACTTTACGTAACAGACACAGCACCAAATCAATCTAGTTTAACTCTAAGATACTGGAACCAAGGGATAAGGATTTTAAATGGGCTTTTATCACTGTCTTCAATGAATTAAAACAAAATATATTTTAAATGCTTGAACATCTCAGCAGAGAAATAGTAAATTCTGGTAGTGACAATGATAAAAAAAAAAAAAAAAAGGAAATCCTAGAAAGGAAAAATATAATTTCAAAAACAACAAAAAATTTACTCTATATACTTAATAGCCAAATGGACATGACAGAAGAAAGAATATGTGAACATAAAGATAATCAAAATTATTCAAAGTGAAGAGCGTAAAAAAGGATTAAAAGGAAAAAAATCTCACAGACGTTTGATTATATCACATGGTAAAACATACACGTGATTGGAATACTAGATGGAGAAGAAGAGAGAGAGAATGAGTCAGAAAAAATATTTGAAAAAACATTGGCCAAAATTTTGCAGCTACAAGGTGCTAAATGAACAGCGAGAAGAGGAAGCATAAAGAAATGTACAGTGGAGTACCTATGATGAAAATTTTTCTTGAAAAACATAGTAGATATATTATATAAAAGGGACCAATAATCTGATTAACAGCTGACTTCCCATTAAAAGGCTATGGGGGCTTTTTGTACCTTGAAGGTACAAAAGAAAAAGAAATACTGTCTATTCAGAATTTTATATCCAGTAAAAACATCATTTGAGAATGAAAGTGAAATTAAGATATTTTTAGATTAAAAGAACAAAAAACTAAGAGAATTTGTCACAAGGGACATATAAAAATTCCTAAGGGAAGTTAATGAGACTGAAGGGGAATGATAACACATGAAAACCTAGATCCTCAGAAAAGAGTGAAGAGCATTGGTAATGGAATCTACCTGTGGAAATTCAAAGATAATTTTTTCTTTTTCCACTTACTTTCTTTATAAACCACAGGGCTGTTTAACAGTGAAATCATAGCATAGTCTTCCTGGAGTTCATAATACATGTAGATGTATTACATTTAAAAACTATAACAAAGTATGTGGGGAGGGTGTGGACGTATAAGATTGCAAGATTTCTGTATATTAGTAAAGCAGTGATGAATATCGTAATCCATAGGACAACCATGAAACATAATACAAATAACTTTAACTCTTTAGCTAACAGGAATATTAAAGTAGAAATCTAAAAATATATTTATATAATTACAAAAGGCAGGAAAGGAAGAACCAAGGAGGGAAAATAGAGATAAAATATAACAGTAGGTGCAAACTCAACTAATCATTGCATTAGATGATAATGGACTAAACTCTCAAATGGCAGAGATTGTCAGAATGGATTAAAAACAAAGTCCACACTAAAAAACAAAAAGACGTACTTTAAATATAAAAAAGAGGCTGGACAGGGTGGTTCAGACTTGTAATCCCAGCACTTTGGGAGGCTGAGGTGGGAGGATCTCTTGAGCCCAGAAGTTCGAGACTAGACTGGAAAATTTGGTGACACCCAGTCTCTGCTAAAAATACAAAAATTAGCCAAATGTGATGGCTTGCACGTGTAGTCCCAGTTACTCAGGATGCTGAGGCAGGAGGATCGCTTGAGCCCTGGAGGTCAAGGCTGCAGTGAGCTGTGATCACACCACTGCACTCCAGCCTGGGGACAGAGCGAGACCCTGTCTCCAGAAAAAAAAACAACCAACCAAACAAAAAAAAAACCCAAACAATTGTGCTGGAGATCCTAGCCTTTGTCATAAGATAAGAAATATAAGGCATATGGATTGGAAAAGAAGTTAAGTTGTCCTTAATTGCAGATGACATGGCAAACCCTAACGAATCCACAAATAAGCTTCTAGAACTAATAAATAATTTAGCAAACTGCTAGAATATAAAGTCAGTATACAGAAATCAATAATCCAGTTTGAAAATGAAAAAAATTTTTAAAAAGCTTTACTTACAGTAACATCAAAATTTTTAAAGAAATTTAACAGATAACTTGATAGGTTTGTACACTGAAAATATTAAATCATTAGAAAGGGAATTAAAGGCTATGTAAATAAATAATGAGATACACCATGTGCATATATTAGAAAACTCAGTGTTGTAAAGGTGGCAGTCTTCCCCAAATCTATAGGTTCAGTACAATCCCAATCAAAACTATAACAAGGTTTTTTTTTTTTTCAAGAAATTTAGAAGTTTATTTTAAAATTGATACAAAAAGCCAAAGATTCATAATGGCCAAAACATTTTTGAAGAACAGAGTTAGAGGATTTTTATACCTGACTTCACAAAGACTTACTCCAGAGCTACAGTAGTTGATAAAGTATGGTACTGGCCTAACAGTAGATCAGTGCAACAGAAATAGACACACTTACATGGTCAATTGATTTTTGAAAACGGCACTAAGGAGAGAAAATAGTTTTTTTAGCAAATGGTGTGGGTACACTTGGATATAAGTATGAAAAGAAAAAAAAAGCCTCAATCCCTCTTCTTCATACCATACACAAGAATATAAATAAACATTGTTTATAAGACCTAAAGAAGTTCCAAAACTATGAAATGTCTAGAAAAAACTAGGAGAAAATCTTTGTGACATTTGGGTTAGGCATATGCTTCTTTGAAAAGACACAAAAAGCATGAAGCATAAAAGAAAATATTGATAAAATGGGCTTCCTCATGGTTAACAACGTTTGCTAAAGAGGCAGAAATACGAAAAGTCAAGTCAGACCAGGAGAAAATTTTGCAAACCATATGGAGAAAGGCTGTGTTCACACAAAGTATAAACAACTCTTATAGCTCAATAAGAAAACAACTCACTTAAAAAATGGGAAGAGACTTTATCGGGTATCTGCACTGCAAAATAAGATATGAGAATGGCTAATTAGCACACGAGAAAATGTTTGACATCACTGTCATCAGAGAAGTGCATGTTAAAAGCAATTCCAATACGTCTGTGCAACCACTAGAATGGCTAGTTAAAAGGCACTGACAGTATTAAGAATTGGCAAGTTTGTGGAGTCTTTTAGTCTGCTCCAACTTCCGTAGCAAAATAGTGTAGACTCGGCTGCTAAAGAACAGAAATTTATTTCTCAGAGTTCTGGAGGCTGGAAGTCCAAGATCAAGGTGGTGGCCAATTCTTTTTCTGGTGGGGGGCACCCTTTCTGGCTAGCAGATGGTTGCTTTCTGCCTGTGTCTTCACATGGCCTTTCCTTTGATCACGTGGAAGGAGATAGTAAACTCTCTAGTGTCTCTTCTTAAAATGTCATGAATCCCATCATACCAGGGACCCACCCTCATGACCTAATCTAAAACTGATTTTATTTCCCAAAAGCCCCATCTCCAAATGCTATCACATTAGGGGTTAGGGCGTCAACATGCATTTTGAGGGAAAACACAAACATTTAGTCCGTGACATGGAACAACTAGAATTCACATACATTGTGTGTGGAAATGAAAACAGTACAGCTACTTTAGAAAACAATGTGGAAGTACCACATTGTTAAAAACATATTTAGTATATGAATTAGAAAGTCCATTTCTAGTTATTTACCCAAGAGAAGTGAAAATAATATGTGTCCAGAAAAGGACACACACATGAATGTTCATAGTGACATTATTCAAATAGCCTAAACCTGGAACCCAAACGTTAGTTGACCGAATAAGTAAACTGAACAAGAGATTGTACTGTATCCATACTACTAAATACAATGAAGCAATAAAACACTACAAAATACCACCAGACCCAACACAGATGAATCTCAAAAGCATTCTAAGTAAAACACATCAAACACAGAAGATTATATACTATGTGAATCCATTTATATGAAATTTTAGAAAAGGCAAAAACTACAGTGAGAGAAAGCAGGTCAGTTGTTAAGGGTGAGGGAAGGGGATAAGGGCAAAGGGTATGAGGACATTTTTAAGGGTGAGAAAACTCTATCTTTTTATGGTGCTGGTTGCAAGATTGTATGCAATTACCAAATTCATCAAACTATACTTAAAAAGATTGAATGTAATTTATATATAAATAATACCTTAATGAAAAGAGAAGAAAAATGGATTAATGAAGTTTATAAAACCTAGAGAAAATAAAAGGTATTACATATCATAAAATTAGCATATAAAATCAGTTCATGTTTTGTTGCACAGTGTTATGGCACAACTATTTTCACTTAAGACTCTCTGACACATGTAAATAATTTCTCATTCTTGTGTCTCAAATGGGAGAAGAAGAGGAATAATAAATGTTCATGTATGCTTGTGTGTGTGTATATAGTCACATAGTCATACATACATAATTTCTGACTATGTTAATGACATACATTTTATAGCTTACTCTTAATAATGTTTTAAATTTATTGGCTCATAGAGAACATTGTAACATTTTTCCAAATGCCTTTAACTATGTATGATTACCTCTAAATTACCTTTATTTTCATCAATGGAATCATCACACAGAGAGCTGACTAACTGGCTTTTCATGTCTTATTCTTATCCTTCTCAGTTATGCTCTTGTGAAGGTTTTTATAAATGCTTTGGCTTTGTTGTAGTGAATAGATTTCTATCTATGCTGTGAAATGTTTACCAAGCCTAATAGAAAATTGTATTGATTTTTGAATGAGGATTTAAGCTATCACTAATTTGTATAAGAAAAATAAATGAGCAAAAAATATAAATAACTTTATGTTGTTATGCTGCTACATGAACATAGCACATTATATCTTACATACAACAGAGTATAATATCTTTATCTAAAATCTCAAGTTTTACAACTAAAAATAATGACTCTTGAGAAAGAAATTCTGGAGAACTCTCTTGATAATTCTTAAGATTGATACTTGTTAGTGTGTCCTGTGAATGCACACAGGTAAATGTTTCTTTGGTTCCCTTGAGATTTGACTCCTTTGCTTGATGTATTAGAATTTGTAAATGCAATTTGGAAACCCTCTGAAGGCTAAGTATCTGAGTGAAAACTCATCAAATACCTTGGTTAATTTGAAGATGTAACATTTGCAAGATGATCTCTAGAATGATGTAACAAGCCTTTTTCTTTTTCAGTTGGAATCAACAGGACTCGGCCTTAGTAGTAGTAGACTAAGAACAACTCTAAACAGAATACAAGAAAGCCTTATTGATCTAGTAAGTAATGAATCGGAATATATTCTTTTGGATTATATAAAATGCAAATTAGCTATTCAATCAATTTTGTATAAATGTGTCTATATGTATATTGAGTAGCGGAGTCCTCAGAATTAAATGAGTGCATATAGGAAGTAAAACAGATTGCTTATAGTCTGATCAGAGAGAAACTAGTATACATAAAAGAATATGATATTGGTCATATGTCTAGCACAAGTTCAAAGAAGAGAAAGGTTTATGTGAAAAACTAATATCAGAGGAGGACTAAAGGAAGAAGTGACACTTGTGCTAGACTTCGAAGACCAGGCATAGGATTAATGGGAAAGGGAAAAGTCTTTAAATTAAGGTACACAGGGTGAGCAAGGGCCTTGAGGTGGGTGCAGTACGAAGTGTGACAGATCTTAGGATTGGGACACTGGTATATGCTGCAAAGTTAGGTTGCATTGAGTGTTTGGGACACTTTATAAATGGCTTTGAAATTCAAGGAGAAAGTTTGGGTTTAGTTGCTGTGTAGTAGGGAGCCCGGTTTTTGACTATCATCGTAGGATGAAATGCATGTTTTAAGAAGACAGGTTAGATAGCAGCACAGGGTTGACCTCCTGTAGTGTTTCAGCTAACATAAGCATTTAAAATGAGAAAAACTTTCTCATGGTTGGTCACTGTAGCCCGAAGTTTATGTTGTTTAGACATTTCTCCACATCTATTTTAACCCCAAGCTTCTCTGAATTTTCCTTTATTCCTTCAACCTAACACGAACAAGCAATCATTTTCCTCATTTTTCATAAGCTCTACATTATGTGCATACTTCTGTTATTGAAGCTTTTTATAAAGCCATGATTATTCTTTTAAGGAATACTTATTGTAACAATTGGTATATGCCAGGCATTGTTATAGAGCTGGGAATTCATCAGTGCACAGAAGAGATATTTCCTGTCTTGGAACTTGTATTTTATTGGAGCAGAGAGACAAACAAATGTATAACATAGTGTCAGATACTCATTGAATACTAAGACAAAACTGAAGCAGTGATAGGATGGGGATCTTGAGCAGAGCTGTGAATAAAGTGAGTGAGGCATGTGCTGATATCTCAGGTGAGCGCTGTTTGGGCAGAAGAAATAACTGGTATCCTTCTCTCTTAACATTTGGGGATCCTTTTACCCAACATATTTTTTAAAATATAGTCATATCACTTACCTTGGCACATAGCATTGCTTCAGTAAATGTTCATAGAGTAGATGAATATACTCCAGTCCCTTAGTTTCTTGTTTCTTGGCATAACTTGGCTTGTTTCCTTGGTTATGATATTTGTTTAATCCTTGATCTTCAATTTCAGAGTCAAGGCTCCTTATTTGACCCAGCCTTTTTGTTTCTCTTTTTTCTTTTCTTTTTTGTTTTTAGTCTTTGTTTTGTAAAATCCACTGGTCTCAGCCCCACTTGCAGTTTTCTGTGTTTCAATTTTGATTCTTCTTATTCGATACTTAAGTATAACCTTGAGCATCAAATCTTATTCTCCAGATCTTATTCCACAGCTAAAGTTTTTCTTGTTTCTGACTGAAAGGCCCAAGATTAATGGGCCAAATTTTACCACTAGAGCCATTCACCCTGGCATTTCTGTGTCATTCCTGCTAGCTACTGTCTTGTGATCATCGAACACCAGTTCTAGATTTGACCCTTAAGATGTGGATTTCTGCTTCAGATTTTGCCACATAGTGTATAATGAATTATTACTCATACTGATAAACATTGGTTTGTTATTTTAGAAAATATATTTGTCATTTATTAGAACTTGCTTGATCTCAGGATTTTTTTTTTTTTTTTTTTTGAGACGGAGTCTTGCTCTGTCGTCCAGGCTGGAGTGCAGTGGCTGGATCTCAGCTCACTGCAAGCTCCGCCTCCCGGGTTTACACTATTCTCCTGCCTCAGCCTCCCGAGTAGCTGGGACTACAGGCACCCGCCACCTCACCCGGCTAGTTTTTTGTATTTTTTAGTAGAGACGGGGTTTCACCGTGTTAGCCAGGATGGTCTCGATCTCCTGACCTCGTGATCCGCTCGTCTCGGCCTCCCAAATCTCAGGATTTTTTAAGCTGGTATGTATTAATTTTCTTCACTTCATTAGTTTGCATTTACATTGGCAGAATACATTAATTGATTTCTTGCTACTCAATACATTCTTTGGCTACTGAAATAATTTATAGCTTAATCAATCTGAAACCAACTAGATGGAAGTAATATTTTTCCTTGTATTTCTCTTCCATGTCACTTAAAATCTTAATGAATACTTTTTTGGTAATTTTATTTTCTCCATATAGATATTCTAAGTTTTACTTCTCTTTAAGCTGTAAAAGGCAAAATAGAATCATTGTGGTCTTAAAAATGCTGCCTGAAATAATTTATCATATAAATTCAGTGTAAACTAAGAAAATTTGTTTGTCACATCAAATAAAAGTTTAAGAAAAGTTGTCTAATAGGAAAAGTAAGAAAGGAAGCTGGTATAGGTGATAGTGACAGCAGGAAGGTGAATTTTTAGTAACCCATTTGGTTATGCTAACTAAATTGTTTGCTTTAAGACCTTTAGCCAACTTATTTATTCATTTATTATTTATTTACTTATGAGACAGAGCCTTACTCTGTCACCCAGGCTGGAGTGCAGTGGCAAGATCTCGGCTCACTGCAACCTCCACCTCCCAGGTTCAAGCGATTCTCCGGCCTCAGCCTTCCGAGTAGCTATAATTACAGGCTGTCACTACCACGCCTGGCTAGTTTTTGTATTTTTAGTAGAGATGGGTTCGCCACGTTGGCCGGGCTGGTCTTGAACTTCTGACCTCAGGTGATCCTCCTGCCTCGGCCTCCCAAAGTGCTGGGATTACAGGCGTGAGCCACTGCACCCGGGCCTTTAGCCAACTTTAAATTTTTGATAATAATATTTTAAATTTGTCCAGAAAAATTCATAAATGTGAATTCTCTTTGTAGTAGCACATTGGTGGTAGGAAAGGTTAAAAAATGTGACTCTCACAGTGAGAATAAAGGTGGTTAAGGTTTCATTTTTCAGTCTTTAAAGGGTTATAGCCTTTACTTATTGCACTCCTGTAAACTGAAAAAGCCAGTTTAGGAGCTTTTTATTTAAGTGTGCAGTAAGCACATACCATTTATTTATGTCAGCTTGACATTTTCGTAACTCTCTTGCTCTCTTCAAGCGTATTTTCCTAAATATAAACACAGAACTTTAGTCTTTAAGCAAATAATTATCATAAATTTTATGCCTCAAATGCCAGGCATACAACTGGGAACAAAGGAAGGTATTTTAATGAAAGCCTTTTGAAGTGGGGGCAACAATTCCAGTGATCTTCTAAAGAATGCTTTTGTGAAAGAGCTCCCTGAGTAGAAGGGAACTCAATGCATTTGTGTTGGAGGCATTAAGGAGGTAGTTAGGTAAATGCTTTTGGCTCCTCTTGTCATATGAAAGATAACTGTATTCTCTCAGACTATAGATATACCCTCTCCTTGCCTTCCATTATTTTCTAGAGCCACCTCCCTGTTCTATCCCTAATTAACTAGTTAGTACCTAAATTCAAAGAAACTTTTAGTTTTATAGATATATTGTGTATATGATATCTAATCTGAAAGAATGAAATTTAAAATTAACTGCTATTATAAGTGTTTGGTATTCATGGAGATCCTTGAGCTATTTTGAGTTTGAGATTATACAATATTGTCAGAAAATTCATATTAGATTTAGCTTAATTATACAATATTTTAAAAGCAGAAGTGTTTGATGCTTAGAAGGAGTTTTGTTATACTGTTGGAGTATAATCTTCCAAGATTTTACTCATAGAAGGAAACTTATCTGTGCTCATTTAACCTGTACAGCATTCATACATACCTAGTAACCATAAGCTTCTGCTTGAACATCTCAAGTGATGTTTTTTTGAGAACTAATAACCACCCAAAGCAGCCCTGCTTGCCTTACATCTGCCTGGTAGAATGTGCTTTGTTATAATGTAACCAAATATGCTTATCTCTTGAACTATTTTCTGTTATTTCTATTTCTACTTCTTTTGGATCACTTTGAGTAGCCTAGCCATTTTGCCCAAGTGAGTCCTTTCTTCTGCCAGTTCCTTTATTCGTTTTTCATGTTTCAGAGTTTTACATCTCCTCATCATTCTTTGACTTGTTCTGAAATAGTTATTTACAACTCTGAACTAAGAAGAAAATTGAGAACACTATAAGAGGTATTGGAAGCAGACAGAAAACGAGCTATGTGATGAGGGTGCAGGATGAGATACAAGATAGTTGGATAGCTATCTTTATTACTAATTCATTCAACAATACATATTGCATGCCTAGGTACTTTGTCGTAGACTGATGGCCCCCAGAGTGGAGGAGGTAGTTAAGGAATAAATGAAGATCTAATTTAACGTTAGATTGTGTTGAGAGCAATGAAGAACTTAGGTGAAAAGTACAGAGAGAGAAAGGGTGTAATGTTATTTGGGCAGTTAGAGAAGATCCCTCTAGGAAGGACCACTGAAGCAGATCCCTAAAGGAAATAGGAGCGTGAGCCACCCTTATTCAACAAATGTTTATTTAGTGTCTGTTTGTTGAACACTCTATATGGTGCCAAGCACTGTTCCAAGAATTAAGGATACAATTGTAGGGGAAGGTGGGGAAGCCAGACAAAACTCCCTACCCATGTAGAGTTTATTTTCTAGTAGGGGGAAGATAATTTGGGAAACAGTGTTTTAGGCTAGAGTTAGTTGTAAACAGGTAATATGGTAACATGTTTAGACTTTTTCCTGGAAGGAATGGATTAAGGCTTTAAAACCAGGGAGTGTTATGATCACATCTCTATTTGAGAAAGTTCACATCAGTATTGTTGAAAAATCAGTCAGTTAACTGTATGGAAACTGGCATAGAAATAGGAGAAGCTAGAGACAGAGCTCTCTGTTCATGGGCTTTTAGAATAGTCCAGTCAAGACTGCTAAGGAACCTGTGACCTGTTTAAATAGTAATATCAGGAAGGAACAAATGAGAGGTGTCAGTTTAGGCATGTTTTAGTGATTGATTGGATGTGGAAGGTGAAGAAGAAGGGGAGTCATGAATGACTTTAAGGTTCCTTACTTGTTTCTTATCAATAACTACCAGAATTAAATAGGATAGACAACCAATTGGTGCCAAACAGTATTTAATTTTGTAAAATTTTTTCTCCTTTTTTTTTTTTTTTTTTCCTGCTGGAGTAGGGTTATTTCCTTTTTAGAGGGAAATGAATGATGGAGATATGACATTAATTAACTTGCATGGATCCATGATCCTGCTTCTCCCTAGAGGAAGCACAGTTATTCCCAAACTAACTTTTAAATGCTAATTGAGTAATTAGAGATTGAAAAGAGACACTGTCTTTAGGAGAAGATAGGAAATGAAAAAAAAGATAAAGAATTAAACCATTTTCTAACTTGAAAGGTTTTATAAATTTTATTTGCATTTTGCTAAATTTATAGGAGTAAATTATATGTATGCATTTGATGTCTCATTTATTCATATGGAAAATAATTGGAGATTTGTTACTATAAAGTTGCTTTAAAAAGTAATCTGGCTTTATATATTGTACACTATTAGATGTGTTTACATCCAATTTTGTGCTAAATTTTCTTTGAGGTTCTTTTAAAGCTATTTTGCATTTAAACATTTAGTTTTGCTATCTGCCTACTCATATGTTCTCACCTTTAAACTCCATAATAGAGATAACCATGGAGTGTTTTCCACACTGAAAGTAGTACATAAACTGCAGGGGTTGTATTATATAATGTTTAGCATCTCTTCTAACTCTGTCATTCTATGGTTCAATCAACATTTTAAAACTTTGAGTGGGGGCAGGGGTTAACTTGTATTCAGGTTAACTTTAAAAAACATAGCTGCACTTTTGTACTATGAGCTATTGCTTAACTTACATAGCTTTTATTCTATTTTTTTTCTTTTTGTAAATTTCTCTCATGAAATTTTTTTTCAAAATTTAATGAATGGAGTTTGTTGCCATGTCAGTACTGCAAAACTCTATACTTAAACTAAAAGTATAATGAACATTTGTAATTCAAGCTCATTGTTATTAGAAATAAAAAGTTCTTAATGACCTTCACAGTGAAGTGACTCTGGATTATACTGTCATCAGTAACATTAAGATTCCTACAGTCTCACTGCCTTGACCTCTCTCCTTTGTGCCCCAGAAAACAATAATTAAAAGTCTCTTTCTCTGACGTGTAATGCGGCAACTATTCAAATAACTATTATGATGATGTCAGTATTCTAAACAGCCTTCTTTCATATTCTCTGTACAAAGGGAAACTTATTCACTGAAATAAGTTTATATTAAGTTAAATATTGAAATATTTGGAGTGATTGGTAACTCTTGAGCTGGCAGTCTTCTGGTACTCTGTCAGCTCCTCCAGGTAGCCAGCCTTGTGCATCTTTACCCATGATCTCAAGATATTCCCACCCTCCTGGCAAAAAAAAGATGACCAGTATGCCTGTGAGTTGAAGTGTGTTTTTGTTTTTTTAACTGTTTGCTAAGAGCTTAGTAAAAAATGAGTCCCTTGCTATGTATTGAGGAGAAGTTGAGTAAGTGTATCTTTGAAACTCTTCCTTTGCCAACCTGTTTGTTTACAATATATAGGGTATGTTTATATGAAGTCAAAGAATGTACATAACTCATATCCAAGGCACTCCTTGCCTGGCATCAGAATACCTAGAAAGGTAAATTAGTAATGAGAAGATTTCTAGTGAGTATATCATCAGATGAAAGTAAAACTGAGAAATTTGAAGTCTGATGAGTTTTCCTGACCACAAATTAGACTGCATCACTCCTATTGACTACATGGCTGTATACCTGAATCAGTGGTTCTCTCCTGGACAGTGCTGAAGGGCCTGGCACATCCTGCTTCCTGGGTATCCCTTTCCTTTGTTCACATTGACCATCTTCCTTCTTATCAGTAGTCTGTCCCCAGATATATACATTTGGCTCTGTTCCAGTTTATAACTTCATTCTAGTCCTGCCTCCTTGAGATTATATACCAAGGTAAACTTCATTAAAATTTGGGTGCGAGATGGTTAATCAAACCATAATTTTGGATTTTATCAGTGTGGTTCTCAAGGAGTAATCATATTTCTCTCATTTACAAGTTCTTGAGGGCCATCTCACTATTGTTGCTATGAAACATCTGTCAATTCATAAAGAGTCCTTGTGTTGACAGACTTTAGGTCATGCACAGATGGTAGCATTTAGATTTGGATGATATTATATAGGCTCATTGTCAATTAGGATTAAAAAGAAGGTTCCAATAGTTACAAAACATGACAGCAGGATAAAAAGAACTGAATCTAAATGTAATTAACGTATGCCCCAAGAGTATTTTAATTTTAATTCTAGTTATGTCAAAATCACGTGATTTATTACTGTTAGATTTGTTATTCCAGGTTATATATGTATTGTATTTTCAGGAAGTTTCTGCTGATCCTACTGCCACACTCACAGCAGCAGAAGAAAGAAAGGAGAAGGTGCCAAGTCCACACCTCAGTCACCTGGTGGTTTTGACATCTGGGGATACATTGTATGGGTTGGCAGAAAGAGTGGTAGCCACGGAATCCTTGTAAGTTGTTCAAAACAGTTGCATTGCCATTAAATATTTAAGAAAGTTTATAAAAGTAAGCATTGTTTAATTAGACTTCTAGTTAGCTGCATACATCTACCACTTCTAAATATCACTTATATGTTTCTGGCAAGTATATTCTAACACAGATTACCAATTGATTTTTTAAACTGCATGGTTGGTTTTTCAGTTATAGAAATGGAAAGAAGGAAATCTTTTAATTTTCAGTCTTTAACAACATGATCCACGCTTTAAGTATAGCTTTAGGAAGCGTTATACTATGCTTCATATTTTCTTATTGATGACTCATGATCCTAGGAGAAGCTGTAATTGCATTGTCAGTTTAGTGCTAAGTATAATTGACCCTTGACATCAATAAGAATGCTTCCTGACCTTTATAAATCCCCAGAGTTATTAATACAATTAACGCATATAACTTCTGCATTTCTATAAAATGTAGTCCAATATAACGTAAGAGTTCTTGCATTAATAACAAAAAGCAGAAAAAGACAGTGCCTGGATGCAGTGCATCTGCAGGCAGTAGTCCAGGCTCCTTCACCAGCCCACTGACTCCCATTCCTGTATCCAGCCTCTGGCACCTGTCGTTCATTTGTGATACTCAGCCAAGTTACAGTTTGCTGCCTATTAGAAATGTTGGGGTTACTTCTGAAAAGTGTCAGATATTAAAAGTGTCAGATATTAAATCTGAGATTTCAAGAGTCTGTTGTATATAACTGAATGAGATCTTTAAAAGAAATCCTTTAAAAAATACCCTTGTGTTCTTTTTTCAACCTGCTACTCTGGGCTCACATCTTACATTTGAAGCACATGACCCTACACCTCTTCGTAAGCTGCTTGGCTCCTTTGAAGTTGCTTTTCTTTCTCTTAAACTTCCATTCAGTCATAAACTCAGCATTATTTATTGTGTAGATTATAAATGAACATGTCAAGTGGTATTACAGGGTCATCCACTAAAGTGGAAAGTAATTTTTATTGTTAAAGTTTTGCTCAGAAATGTTAAAAAAATACGAAAACATGACAGGCTCTAAATCCTACACAATTTGTTTACACAGTGGGTTATTTATTCCCTTTAGGGTATTCTTGGCTGAACAGTTTGAGTTCCTTCAGCCGCATCTGGATGCTGTGATGCCTGCAGTCAAAAAGCCCTTTCTTCAGCAGTTCTATTCTCAGGTCAGATATGGTCTTGTATGTCATTTCAACTGTGAGCAAGATAGGACACAGATTATTTAGATTTGTTTGTTTGTTTGTTTGTTTGTTTAACTAGAAGTCAGTCTTGAAAACCCAGGAGAGCCAGATAGAGTGTTCATTTATTCACTCATGAATTCCTGTGTTAAATACATACTATTGAGCACCTCGTGTAACTTTTAGACTAGTGAGAGAGAAAGCACCAGTTAAAACTATTAAAATAAAGCATGATAAGTACTGTGGTAAGGGAAAAGTGCCATGAGGGTATTTAACCCAGAGTGGAGGACAGGAGAGGCTCTGGGTGGGAGAAGGTTATCTAGAAAGGCTATCTAAAGGAAGTAATGTTTAAACTGGACCAGCAAGGTAGAGAGGGTGAATGAGGGATGGGTTCTAGACAAAGGGAATGGCATATGTGAAGACCCGTGAGAAAGAGCATGGTGCATGCGAACAGCTGAGGAAAGCTCGTTGGAGTAGGGAGGAGGTCTGGGAATGAGAAAGATGGCTGGGGCAATCAGCAGGAGCCACTGGCATATAAAGCACCCTGCTTCAGGAGTTGGACTTCATTTGGAGGGCATGGAAGCTCCTGGAGGGTTTGAAACAGGTGAGTGGCATGGCTGGATTTGTGTTTTAGAAAGAGTTTTCTGGGGGCATTGTGAAGAAAGAACTGTAGACGGCAGTCCTAGAGACAGGAAAACTAATTTGAAGGCTGCTACAGTATTGCAGGGGAGAGATGGTGGAATCCTGACATCATGTAGTGGGAGTGGAAATGGAGAGAAGTAGAAGAATTTGAGAAGTAATTGCTAGGCTCCATGAAGAGCTCTAGTTCTTTTACAGTTGCAGTGTCAATGGCTTCAAGTTTATTGAATGTCTCAAAATTATGTTTTGAGTAAGACCTTTGCCTTCACTCAAATATTTAAAATATTTTTGTAGTTTAAATCTCCAAATATATAGTGTTTTATTTTCAGATATGATATATACTGGAAACAGGGGCAAGTATTCTTTATCAATATGATACTTTTAGAAAATAATTGTTTCCATTTCTGTGAAATTTATTTCAGACAGTCTCAACTGCCAGTGAACTACGCAAACCAATTTACTGGATTGTGGCTGGTAAAGCCCTTGATTATGAACAGATGCTGCTCCTCATGGCTAATGTGAAATGGGATGTAAAAGAAATTATGTCACAGCACAACATATATGTAGATGCACTATTAAAGGCAAGTGTTCTGGGAAACACCTTTGCTAAAGATCAATCTACTAAGAGAAGTGTTCCTTTATTGCAGTTGCTCTAAAATAGTAAGATTATAGTTATTACCACATTTCTAGCATTGTGGTATTAAAGACCCGGAATTGAAATAGGCTTATTTTCTGAATTTGTCTTCTATTAGATCTAAGAATACATCATAGACTTTTTTAGCTTTGTTCACTACCCATTTTGAATTGTTGTATGTCGTGGCTGACTTTCATATTATGTAATCTCAGTAGCCATCACTATAATGACAAGAAGATATTTCAGTTTAATTAGAAATTATTTCTGTAGTTTAGCATAATATTCATTAGCAAGAGACCATGCCTCTGATTATTCCGAGTAGAAAATCACACTACTTTTGCAGTGTGTCATACAAACACCTCTTTGGAGTCAGTGACCTGTGTGTATACGTTTCCTGGAAAGAATTGTGGTTTTTTTTTTTTCACTTATGCATGAATAGATACCTGTAGATCACCTGGCATGTGCCACACACTGATAGAAGTGCTGGCAGTATAGCTGTGAATTCGGGAACTTATGTGCCCTCAAGGAATTTACATGCCAAGGCAGAGATAGCAGTAAAGAGATAAATTGAGATATAATGTCAGATGATGAATAATGCTGTGAAAAAAACCAAAATCATCTGAAGAGAGACAAAGAATGACAGGATGTGGGTGAAAGAGGAAGACCATGTATTTGTCATGCTCGGAGAAGGACCCTGATAAGGTGAGACTGGAGATGAGGCCTGCGGGAAGTAAGGAAATAAGGTGTGGAAAGAGCATCTGAGAAAATGAAAGTAACTTTCAGAAAAAATTTTTTCATTTTTGTAACTGAAAAGAAAAATGTCCCTTCTTAACCTCCTCACTTTAATCTCATTTACACAATCATTCTTACCTGCTTAGACCAAGTCAGCAAATAAGAGCCTAGGACATCTGAGAACCAATGAACAGAACCATAGATTTAAAATGGAGATGGTAATGGAGTTTCTTCAGTCACCAACTCCCAGCAATTTATGGTCCCCTTCGGAGGCCTAGGTTGAAGACCGTGAGGCTGTCTCCAGACTCCGGGACTAATCATGCCAACATCAGTAAGCAATTGCTAGGAGTTTCCATAGAGATCTTAGCGGGGAGTGACACCAAGGGTGCTCTATATTTGCCACTCTGGAATTCAGAGATTATTGACCTTGAAAGATAATCAAAGCAATAACTTGGTTTCTAGAGCACCCAGGAGATTTCAATTGCAAATTTTCATTTGGAATGTAAAAGACAAATGTGATTTATAAATAATGATACCCCCCTTTTTTTTTTTTTTTAACAATTCTGTTTTTGAAAAGGTGGTTCTATTTTTTATGACATGCTGTCTTAGTCCTTTAGGATACTACAACAAAGTTCCACAGACTAGGTGGCTTATAAGCAGAGCAGTTATTTCTCACAGCTCTGGAGGCTGGGAAGTTCAAGATCAAGATCACAGCTCAGGCAGATTTGGTATATGGTGAAGGTCTGATTTCTCATAGATGTCACCTTGCTGTACCCTCACATGGTAAAAAAGGCAAGGCAACTCTCTGGGGCTCTTTTATAAGGGTGTTAATTCCCTTGGTGAGAGCTTGGCCCTCATGACCTAATCACTTTTAAAAAGCCCCAACTCCCAACACTGTCACCCTGGGATTAGGATTTCGACATATGAATTTAGGGAGGACACAACATTCAGACCATAGAACATACTAACCATGGACCTAATAGGGGTGCAAGAGAAAAAGACTTCTGTGCTCAACAAATACACATACTATGAGGAGGCTGCTTTTTTCAGTTATTTGTTATTCCAGTTATAAGAAAGAACTCGTGTTATTCAGATTATTAACGTAGCCCAATTTTTAGCAGCTTAAGGTCTTCTTTAAGCATAAAGATTAATTATCTGTGATAACGTTTGTTCTTTCTGTTACTTTTCTAAGTCTCAGCATCTAAGTGTAGACAGTTTGCTTATGTTGCCCCAAAAGAATCATAAGAAAAATGAAATGTTTGTATGATTCATTTTATGACAAGCATTTTTGAACATTGAATTTAGCAATAAGTAGAATGTTATTTTGTACAGAAAGCATTTTATACATATAGCTTTATCTTTTAAATATTGATGAAAAATATTGAATTATGACTCTTGAAATCCAAAGCAGTTTAAGGAATGCATAAATAAATACAGTAACAAATACTACTACTCTCCTAGATCCATGAAATGAAACAACAAAGAGCAATTATTTATACAGTTTTGATTTTTCGAAGATAAATTTCATGAATTGACAATCCACTTCTTTTTAATGATTAAAAGCAATTAATTGTTAAAAATAAATTAGCAAGAAAAATTGTGATTTAGGAAGAAGAAGCAAAAGAGCAGAGGATAACACAGTTATCATTATGTGATTGCCTGAGTGGTGATCAGATTAGATTTTTTTTCTCTTATGTGTTGTTAGAAAAGTTGAACACATGTCAGTCATGTTAAACATTGTGTAGCTTCTCTATTCAAGTAACTAAAGAAAAATGTCATTTTAAGATTTCTTTTTTTTTTTTGAGACGGAGTCTCGCTCTGTCACCCAGGCTGCAGTGGCAGGATCTCCACTCATTGCAAGCTACGCCTCCCAGGTTAACGCCATTCTCCTGCCTCAGCCTCCCGAGTAGCTGGGACTACAGGCGCCCGCCACCACGCCCAGCTAATTTTTTGTATTTTTAGTAGAGACAGGGTTTCACCGTGTTAGCCAGGATGGTCTTGATCTCCTGACCTCATGATCTGCCCGCCTTGGCCTCCCAAAGTGCTGTGATTACAGGCGTGAGCCACCGCCCCCGGCCCAAGCCTTCTTATATTTGAAATATATTGCCAGGGAAGAGTCAACAGCATTTACTTCATTAAATATTAAATGAGTATATTTAAATAGTAATAGTCCAAAGAGACCAAAAACACATTCATTGAAGGCTAAACCTTCTGCTGTTTCCGTCTAATTATTGGACTTGTCTAAATCAGGTATATGTATTTATATTTTTAGTACGATCATGTCATAAAAGACAATAAAAATACTCAGTTTTTCTGTAGGTAATAGAAACTGTGTTTTATTGTTTCCATTGTACTAAAAATTTGTGGATAGAGTATGATTTTTTGACCATTTGGTATACAGTTGAGCATCCCAAATTCGAAAATCTAATATTTGAAATAATCCAGAATCTAAAACTTCTTGAGTGCCAGCACGACACTCAAAGGAATTGGTCACTGGAGCATTTCAGAATTCTGGTTTGGGATTTTCAGATTTGGGATTCCCAACCAGTAGGTATAATGCAAATATTCCAAAACTGGGAAAAGTCCAGAGTCCAGAAACGCTTCTGGCCCCAAGCATTTTAGATATGACATCCTCAACTCATAGAATTATTTACTTTTAAAAAATGTTTAGGGAAAATGATAATGTATTAGATTGCACTCTGAGGAGTATAGCTACAAATCACAAATAGTTCTGAACTGAACACATATCAAACCATGTTTTTAAACCTGGGTTTCTTGAAGATATTTTTGAAGCCAAATTAGGTCATTGAGCTGTATTAATCTGTACTGACAACCATAGAAAATTTTGAGACATTTGGACATTGTTAACATGGTTTAATCAGTTAATGACACTTACTCCTTTTGCAATAAAATATAGTATACTCTGTATTATAACATAATCTATTCAAACTAGTGCATATACATTTTCAAGACCTTCATACTAAGTCCAAATTATCTTTGGCATTATCTTTTTTTATTTTACTTGGTTTGATTATGAGTCTTTTTAAATCTTTTTTATTTAAACCATTTTTATGGGAGAGCATTGTGGCATTTTAATGATATTCACAAATGGCTACTATTTGTCTTCTTAGGAATTTGAGCAGTTTAACAGGAGGCTAAATGAAGTTTCTAAGAGAGTTCGAATACCCTTGCCTGTGTCTAATATACTTTGGGAACATTGTATACGATTGGCTAATCGAACTATCGTAGAAGGGTAAGTTTTTCATGAAAGCATTATTTGTTTCTTTAATGACAAATTGTAATATATGAATAACATATGGTATTAATGGTTGGAGAGAATAAGTAGAAATAATGATAACTAGCAGACAAGTTTGGGATATAATTAGAGAAAAAAACCTTAGACCCCACTGTGTCTGTCTTTGTCTCTGCTTTCTTTTCTTGCTAGTGGCATAGACCCAGCTAGTAGATGAGTGAGGAATGCAGAATCTAATGGTTATCTGAAAGTTAAAACTAACAGTTATTATTACCTAATAATAAAATTATGATGATGATGATTGTTATACCTAACATTTTTTGAGCATTAACTATGTGTTATTTGCTGAACCAAACATTTCACAGGATTATATCACCAAACCTGAAATAAACTCTCTTTGCAAGGTACTATGATTCTGTTTCATCAATGAGAGAACCTAGTCTCAGAAAACCGAGGCTTAAAGAGGTTAGGTAACAAGTTCACACAGTTTTTAAAGGCATATGTACCCCTGATTTCTTTTTTTCTTTTCTTTCTTTCTTTTTTTTTTTTTTTTTTTTTTGAGACAATCTTGCTTTGTTGCCCAGGCTGGAGTGCAGTGGTGCAATCTGGGCTCACTGCAGCCTCCGCCTCTCGGGCTCAAGCAATTCTTGTGCCTCAGCCTCCTGAGTGGCTAAGACTACTGGTGTGTGCCACCATGCCTGCTAATTTTTTGTATTTTTAGTAGAGACAGGGTTTCACCATGTTGGCCAAGCTGTTCTAGATCTCCTGGCCTCAAGTTGATCTGCCCACCTCAGCCTCCCAAAGTGCTGGGATTACACGTGAGCCACTGCACCTGGTTGTACTCCTGATTTCTGATGGCAAAATCAGCCCTCAAAACCCTTATATCATCATTAATAATAATCACCATCATATCATTGTAAGCTGTATAAATCTTTCATGTGTTGAAGTTATAGATCTATTAATAGTAATTTTCCCATTTACTCAGAGACCATGCTTACTCTGCCCATAACATCTAGGATACAAATAAGGATCAGTAATACATTTGAAATATCCCTGAGAAGCAAACAGCTATTTCAAAGACCCTGTACAGTGCTCTAGAATTGCACATCAGTTGAATTTTCACACTATCATTTGTCTGATTTTCCTTTTGTTCTCATTTGTTATACAAAAGAATGTATTAGAAAGTGGGAAGGTGACAGTGACAAGCTGACAACAGTCTTGGCACTCTGTATTGAAACCAACGGTGCTATAAATTATAAAATGGCTGTGTTAACAATCACGAAGAGTATTTTAAATAAATTTGTTTAATTAAGTAGAAATGTGAATAAATATTTCTGTATAAAATACTCTTTATTTTTTTTTAAAAAAAAGCTTGGTCATTTTAAATAAAATAAGCTTTTATTTTCTTGTAACTTTCCTTAGGATAGGTACCTCATTCCCACAGTTGAATTTTCCATGTTTTGTATGATTGATTGAAGAAATGAAACACTGACTTAATGAATAATAAAGTGTTGTATTGTTAGGGTTAGTATATTTGTCTTTATTACTAGTCCACCTTAAAACACACTGTTTCAGTAGTGTAGAATGTCAGAATAAGTCTATAAACTTTTTATCACGAAAAATATGTATATACTTTCTATGCTTACATCCTTACACATTTCTTTATGTTTTCAGAGTATTCATGGGAGAATTATTTCATTTGTTTCTTTTGCATTGAATACTTACAATATTGAACAGTTTCATAAAACTAAGATTACTTTGAAGTATTTAAAGCTTAGTTTTATAATAACTCTTGGCAGCCAGATTAACTGGAATACCAGTTTAACTTTCTTACAGACGATTATATTAATTGAATACAGAGAACTATGGTCTGTAGCACAACAAAGTGCCTTGAAGTCATTGGATCTCTTTGCAAATGAGAAAATTGAGGCCCCCATAGGTAAAATGACAGGGCACAAACACAACCTAGTCTTTCTGACTCAAGACTTATGTTCTCTATTTCCTATAACCCTCTCATTTCTGGGGAATCTGTCCAAATATAGGTTAGAGAAAACTTCAAATACCCGACAGTTTTTGCTTCTAATTATCCTATAATGTATTTTTTTATTGTTTTGCATCTTAGATATGCCAATGTCAAGAAGTGCAGTAATGAGGGTCGTGCCCTGATGCAATTGGATTTTCAACAGTTTTTAATGAAACTTGAAAAACTAACAGATATTAGACCCATTCCTGATAAAGAATTTGTGGAAACTTATATTAAAGCCTATTACCTAACTGAGAATGACATGGAACGCTGGATCAAAGAGCACAGGGTGAGAGCTGGAAAACAGTTAATTAAGTTTTTATTCCTTTTTCTTCGTGCTGTTCTTGTCGCGTGTGTTATTTAATCCAAAATCATGAGAGTGAAATATAAAGAAACATTTACTTTTTTAATACAAACTACTTAGGTCAGTTCTTTACCATTTTCAGACTAAGGGCACTGTATCTAAGCAGTACCCTTTGACTCATCAAATCTTTTTCAGCCCTTTGTGAACTGTTACTGTAATTATCTAGAAATACAGCCAAAGTCAAGACATTAGCTAAATTTTTCCTGCAACTATATTATAGGAAAAGGCTGAAGTTGATAAATGCTGAGACAGATTGAATACAGAAACAATGAAATGATTCATAAGCCATAATCGATTATGTAACTTAAACCTCACACAAACCTTCTCGTACTCCTCAACAATGAAATGGTAACATCGTACACACTGACATGTATTAGTGATGATTGAAGACATTAATATTTAAATGGCTAAACTTAACTTGCATCTTACATTAGATTTTACCTTTAATACAGATTTGATTATTTTTCTTTTGTATGACTATATAGATAAAGAAAAATACTATTGTTACGTAGGATGCTGAATTTTTGACACAGTTCAACTCAGTGTGCTTGGTATGGGAAGCTTTTCTGTATATGGTATGTGTTAAAATCATCACCAAATCCTCGTTACTTTGATAACTCAAGGGTTCACATTTTCTTAACCTATGAATGTCATACGTAAAAGCTAAGTCAAGTTTTATTTCATTTGGGTAAGGAAATGAATTATTTGTATATACCTGCTCAGACTCATCCTTTCTGGCCTTAACGCTGTAAAGAGATAAAATGAACATTAGCCTAGAATGTTCACGTTGGCCTGAATCTTATGTGAATGTCCCCACTCTTAGTTGGTTTTGGATCTTTAGAAGCAAAGTAGAAATGTATGTGTTATTTTTAATGAGTTTGGCCAGTAAGCCAGAATGAGAAAAACTTCACCACGTTTAGCCCCACTGACATTTGAGAACCAAAATGTTAAACCTAGATGCAGATGGACTGCTGAATGTTGCTAGAATCCATTTAGTAAAGTAAGCTGTAAACACTTCTGGGTTGGTACTGAGGAAAGGGTTTTGGGAAGGAGTACAAAGTAGCTGAGGAGAAAAGGCGCAGCTCTAAATACACATTATTTGATGCAAGAATGATGCCCATTTTTTGGATTTACTCTTTTAATATAGTGGACTGATTTTTTCTTTTCAGCTTAGTACTTTGAAAGAGCTTTAACTGATTGATATTTGTAATTCAGTGACATTTCCCCAGCAGCAGCAGGGACACTCTTTTCTGTCTTTGAAGGAAACTCCCCAAAATGTTGAGTCCAGTGATTACTGACGATGCATCCTCACTGAGTGCTGAGTGGTTAAATGAGATTACTTACCAAGTGGGGACAGGTGCTCTCAGAGATCAGATACACAAGCTGAGCAGTTTGCTAAGTTTTTAAAATCAATTCTTTCTCCTGTTTTGAAACTGTACTATATTTAGTGGTTACCTTCAATAAAGACACATTTTCTTATTAGATAATAGTACACAGCTATCTTTCCCTATCTGAACTCTTGCTATTCAACCTCCAGTACCAAATCAATCTGCAGAAATTTCTGATGAATCCCTGTTTATTCTCATCCTGGCAATTCAATATCTGAAATTCAGGAACCAGATGGATTTGGATTGCAAAAGATACTTGTAGTCTTAATTTTATTTGCAGCTCCCCTGACTTTGTGTTCTTTGTTACCTTATTCATTCGTTGTATCTTAGAAGAGTTGTTGTTCTCTTGTTGGAGATTTTTTTTTTTTAACTGAAGTGTTTACAGAATGTAGAGGACCAGAAAAATACTTCATCAGTAGCATTTAAAAAATTTGAAATGTCAATGTATTTTGATGACTCAATAACAAAGACTATCACAGAACAAGTGTAAAGTGTGTGATCATCAAAGTAGTAAGAAGCATATGCATGTCAGATTACTTTGCCATGTTAAAACAGATTCTAGTGCTTACTATTTGAAATGTGTACTATAGTATTCTTATTTCCTCCTATTACAGCTCAGTAAACAATTTGCCTTTCATTTGCCAACTGTAATTTCCACTGTTTTTCACTGGTTTATAATGCTCAGTAACTATCCACTGCACCTGAATATCCGCCTATTCTTTTGTTGCACCAATCAGATACATTCCTTTTAGGGTACTAAATTTGGATCTTTCTTCTTTGAGCAGGAATATTCAACGAAGCAGTTGACCAATCTGGTGAATGTTTGCCTGGGATCCCATATCAATAAGAAAGCAAGACAAAAACTTCTAGCAGCTATAGATGATATAGACAGACCTAAAAGATAATGAACACTGCTCTTTTTCCTCAATGGCATTGATCCTCACTCAACATATATGACCTGAAAGCCAGTTTTTTAATGCACTTCTGACAACTATCTGCTAAAAAATCTTTGTGCATGTTTTTTTCGACTGGAAAGT
This sequence comes from Macaca nemestrina, assembly GCF_043159975.1. Taxonomy (NCBI): domain Eukaryota; kingdom Metazoa; phylum Chordata; class Mammalia; order Primates; family Cercopithecidae; genus Macaca; species Macaca nemestrina. The sequence goes on from NC_092128.1 coordinate 72,937,677, forward strand.
GAAAAACATTGAAATGTGTGTGGTGTTCTCATGACTTTTATATGCTGTGGTCTCTTCAACTTTTGGTCTCATTTGTTGTAATCTGAAATGATATTGTTGCCTTGTCATAACAATGGTTATGTGACTACAGTTATACATTTTACAGAAGAATGTACCATAAGTATATAATTAGAAGAACGGTGGCTTAATATATGTATGGGAAGTTTATGGAGAATGAAGTTGGCATTTTTCTACCCTCTGAGCTTGGTTCTTACTAAGCATAATGTGAGGGTGAATGTGTAGTATCTCGTAATTATGAGCACTGCATGAGAATTAAAAAACACGTGTAAGTAACATAGATGAAAAATCAGTATGTTCTCTGTTTTTAAAATGTCAAAGTTTATGTCAGGGTTAATTTAGTTATAACAAAGTGATCATAAATGATGAAATGTAATAAATATACTCGAGTATGATCAGCCTATGTGAGACTACATTTTGATTTTTTGTGTGGCATGCAGATGTCATGAACTATAGTGCAGCTTTTAGCGTGTTCTAATTTTAATTGTTTTGTATCCTGAAACCAATGGTGAAAAGTAATTTCATTGAGTGTGCCTTTTCAATGCCTGAGTAGCATACAGAATCATGATTATGAGATTTTCTTTTATCTTTCTTTATAAACATATGGTTTTTTTTTGTTGAAAGTTTTGGTCTCTTTAAATTCACATTTTGTCCTAGGACAGTAAAACCCAGGTCAACTGACTCAGGAAGCAGTTGTCTGCTAGTCACGCATATATGTATGGTCATATGTTCACTCTTCTTAAATATCTGCCTTTTGTAACACAAATGTAACATAATATCAGTCTAGCCAATGATGAACTCTGGAATCCACTTAGTCTTCAGTAAGTATGTGTTGTTCCTCTAAACTTTGCCCTGAAGCCAGGGATCTTCTCCTAATATATGTGACATGAAAATCCATTTTCCATGTACTCTTACCAACTATCTGATAAGGAATTTTGCGTGTGTTCTTTCTGACTGGGGTGTGGAAGACATCTAAACTTGTGTGGCGTTGGTCCAATGATTGCCATGCATGACCTGTAACATCAACAGCTGACGGAATCCTAAGGAATCATGTGAGAAACAGGCCTTGGGTCTTGTGAGTCTCTGGGACCTAAGGTGATAAAATGGATGGCACAGGATGGCATGTGATCAAGCATGGAGGTGATAAGGAAACAATTGCTACTCTGTGTCCATCAGCCCCTGTGATGTCTGTAAGTGCACAGTGTAATGTGAAGCACTTTCAGAATATGCTTGTGTGTGTCTGTATGCTGAGTGTTTTCATCCTCTCACTTCACAGTTCATTTACTGTCAGTTTAAAACTTTCCTCTTGTAAAAAGGTATGAGTTTGGTGCCACTGTGATTTGCTTGTGGCTAGATTATGCACTCGTGAAGTAGATTCTGCCTGTAGCCATTATTTATATGCAGCCACTTGAAGAAAACAAACATGAGATAAGCTGGGTCCTTGAGTTTAAATGGCACATTGAGCTGGGCACATAAAGAGCTAATCAATCTTTTTAAATTTTCAATTGATGAGGAGCTGCTTATTTGTCTTTTCTACATGGATTTTATAGTTGCTTCCTTTAATTTCTACTTTAGTTGGCCCTAGATAATATGAACAGTAATTACCTGCCTGGTAGAGCCCAGTGTTTTCCAAGGTAATAGGAATTGATACAAAAGAATTACTTATCTTGTTAGAGACTCAGCCATGCAATCTGACAGACATTTTAACCTACCCTTACTTTGCTCTCTCCATCTTCAAATGAAATGGTGAATATTTTTAATGCTTTTGAAAAAAGTTTCTTTGGTTTTTGGTTTGGTTTTGTTTTTTTGTTTTTTTTTTTTTTTTTTTTGCATTAAAAGGTGGCTTAATAAGTGCTAGCTAGCATCAAAACAGTAACAGGAGATTTGAGTCATGAAATTACCTAATCACAAGAGAGTTACCAGACATTTCTCAAATACTTTATACAGTAATATTGAATTATAACCATGTAACATTTTGTGAAACTAATTTTAAGATAAATAGAATTGAAAAGCTGAGAACGTAAATAGAATTATACATGTTCCAAAAACTACTATCATTACCAAAAATGTATTCTTTTTGAGTCTAAACTTTCCTTAACTTTGATATTTTCCATGAAAGTGTCCTGTAGAATTTACCATGGGAGCATGGTAAATTAGCATTCCCTGAGAAAGAATGATTCTTTCGACAAATACATTGTCTTGCATTTAAAAATGCTAGGGGGACACATAGCAATTCAAATGAACTAGTTTGCTTTGGTTTATAAAACCAACAGAGATCTTGTAAGTTCACTTTAACTAATAAACTCATTTACACAACTTATGAAATGAATTTCTCTTGAAACCAGGGCCATATGGTATTTTACCATATCTTTAAATAAAATTTTGTTTCAAAATTTCTATTTGGCTGAGTGCTAAAGTGAAACTTTGTTATATTAAATACCTTTTTCTTTACTCACCGAAAAGTAGTAAAAGGCTTGTAATTCAATTCACCTTGTAAGCATAGTTGTCTTTTGTAATAAAAAATCAGATCTGAAGATGAATTGATGAATATCAGTTGTGCTCAAAGTATACAGAAGTACAGGGTGGGGGGGATTTCCATATATATATATATATTTATATATACACACACACACACACATATATATATTTCTCTTTTGGAATAATTTTGATTCAGATAAGTGGTTAACAAAATGATACTTGGCTTCTGACAATGATTAATGACAAGAGAATTATTAATACTCTGGTGTAATCTTTGTAAATGTTAAGTCTGGTGCAGCTTTCTACAGATTTTTTCTTATTGTGGAAAATATTTGCTCAATTCCTATCATCCACAGATTTATAAAGGCCATGAAAAAGTTTAAGCAGTACAGCTCTCACAAGGACAAAACTGTGTCAGATTTATACAAGAGAACTGTTAGCTGTTTCAAAATGAATGGAGAAAAATAATCCATTTGCTTTGATATGCTTTTCTTGATTGACATATCCTTTTTGAATATTGCTAAGTATACCTAGATCATTTTTTTCAATATGAAAACAAAACCACAGCTAAATATTCTCCTTCACTTAGAAGTATCCCTCTGGAATTTTAGTCCTTTATTGATACGATTAATATAGAACTCTTTTTGGTCTGTTTTTGATAAAGAACCATTTTTATAAGTTAATTTAGACATCACTTTTTGATCCCAAGACTGAGAAGACTTGGCCCTGCTGAGGATTTCCAAATTTGCCCTGTAGGTATTTTTTCTCACTGAGCTGAGCCTTTCCATCCAGGGAAGGGATTTTCTTCATCAGTAGTTTTTGTTTTACTCTGTTCCTTCCCAATCCTAGGTCCCAAAAGGATTTCTGCTTTAAAGAAAAGGCATTTCCACAATGTGGGCATTTTAATCCAGCTACACCAAATAACAAGCATGCTAATCTTCACCCAAAAAGAAAGGACTTTGTAGTCAGGGTTTCCATTTTGACACCGCTCAGTACTAGAGCCTATGCTAAAGTGTAGTGACACCATCAGGTAACCACTGGGAGACTATTTTTGCTGGCTTCCTGCTACCTGCCTTACCTTACTTCTGTTATCCCTGCTTTTCTAATCACAATCCCACCTTTAAGCACCCAAGCAAAATGCTATCCTTTCTGTGAAACTTATCCTTCCCAAGGAGAGATGCTGTGGAGAAAAACTGATAGGGAGTTGTGATGGTCACGATGATGGCATGACTTTAACAAGGATCGTGGCAGAAGGCCTCCCTTGGGAGGAAGGAAAGAGTCTTGCCATGCAGATGTCTGAGCGAGCGTTGCAGGCTGAGGGAATGACAAGTGCAAAGGCCCCAGGAGGCTGCTGTTCAGAGAACAGCAAGGAGGGCAGTGTGGATGGCATAGTAAGCAGAAGAAAGAAAGAGCAGAGAGAATGTGGCAGGAGGGGACACATACAGGGAAGGACTTTGGATTTCACCTTCAGATGGAAGCATTTGAAGGGCTGTGAACCAAGTGATGACCTGATTTGTGACTTAGGGTTTACCAAAACCACTCTGTATATTTGAGAAAGGGCTAGAGAGGGACAAAAAGCAAAGCAAGGAAACAAGGTAGGAAGCTAATTTGGTAAACCATGGGAGGCTAGGATTGCAGTAGCATTGCAGGATATGGTGAGGGATGGGCAGACGCTGGACATATTTCGAAGGTAGAAACAAAATGATTGATATTTGAGAAAAGTGTGCTTAAAGACTTTCTGGAGGAAGTAGAAGTCTTTGGGGAAGACTGGGTTTGTGAACAAGATCAAGAAAACAGTTTTGGACAGAGAAGTTTGAGATACTTGGTGATAAATTGTTGGAGGTGTAGGAGAGGGCACCTGCATGCAAGTCTGGAGTTCAGAGAAGAGGTCAGAGCTGTAGATGTAAATGTGGGAGTCATCAGAATATAACATAAAACCAAGATTTATTTAGGAGGCAGGAAACTTGCAAGCATAGGACAGTAAAAAATTTTTAAAAGGCACTTCTCCCCATCCCCTTGCCATTGTTTCCATGAGAGATGAGACAGGACCAGGGTACTGTGCTGGAGGGGCAGTTTTCTGGAGCAAATATGAGAACATCTTGCCACCCAGGGACCTACTGGGTGGACATTTGTAACTCCTTTAACTGGACATTGTAACTCCTTTAACTGGGAAGCCGGCACTCTTGCCGGAAGATGCACTCTGGTGCAGCTTGTCATCTGGGCGACTGAGTGAGTTTCAGGACCATGTGGTCCCAGAGTGTCTTCCTCCATGACACTGGCTGGGCATTAAGAATGCTCTAGTAGATAAGACGAATGACGTGTGCCCTCAAGGAGCTAAAATCTAGCAGGATAAATAGATGTAAAACAAACATTTCATTACATATTGGTGAGTATTCCAAAGGAAAATGCTGGGGGTTAGTGTTCAGGAAAGACTCCCGTGAGGAAGACATTCAAGTGGAAACCGGATGAGTAGGAGTTGAATGAGGAGGCTGAGGGAAGAGCATGTTTGAGGATCAGAAAGGGCAGTGTGTTTGGCCTATAAAAGGGAGGCGGAAAGAGGCACAAGAGGCGGAGGAGGAGCTGCAAACGTAGAGGTCTTCAAGCAGGAAACTCGCAAGTAAAGCAGCAAATGTTATTCAATAATGAGTGACTAGCATTTTGAAAAGTGGACAGTGTGGGCCAGGCTGTACCTACAGGCACTTGAATTATAATTTTAAACTGCATCCAAATGAACTAATCACTCCTGCTGGCCCATTACTTGAGGGAAAGAAGGGAGTCTGTAGAGAAGAGAGACTCAGAACTTCATCTGTGGGTTCTGCTGTGCATCCTCCACAGCATCTGGCACAGAATCTCAGCTAAGATGGATGAAACCCTCTACTCAGGCCCTTTGAACTAGAATTTTTGCCTAAACTGAACTAAAGAGTTGGTGAGTTCCTTTGGGGCAGCACTGGCACATATGTACTCCTTACACTCCAAAGCTGTCTGTCCTGGATCAAACACGTAATACCAATTTTTCAATATTGTTGAAAGAAGACTAATTACTAAGTAATTGTTGAAGAGAGATGTGCATTGGCATTTGAAGCTAAAATATTAGTGGTTTATAAAGAAGCAAAACTTACCTCAATTCCTTTTTTTTTTTTTTTTTTTACATTTGCATGCTGAGTAAGTTGAAACTTGTCTTGTTGTATTAGACTGCCCCAGACCCCTGATTCTAAAAATGTGGTTCCCAGTAGCTTCAGCATTTATTACCTGGGAACTTGTCAGACAGACAGATTCTCGGGTCCCCCCACCCTGCCCCTAGACATGCAGAATCGGAAACTTGGGAGGAAGCTCAGTGATGGGCATTTCAACAAGCAATGATGCACACTAAAGTTTGGGAACCATTGCCTTGCACTTACTTGTATACACACACACACACACACACACACACACACACACACAGAGAGAGAATGAAAGCGATCCAGAGAAGTTCACCTGTAACTTCCCCCTAATTAAAAAAAACTACCGTATAGCTATTCCAAACAGACAGAGGAGAAGGCCTTGTTTTAGTTTTTAGAAAATTATTTATCTTTTATCCACTTAATAATTGTTACTATTCTTCAAGATAAATCTTAGACACAGAATATTATTACCTTTCCTGAAGAAGCCTCTAAGTGACTGGTGTTTGAACAGGCCAGCAAGCATGTTGCATGTCCTTCACACTGACTTGAGTTGATTAACAAAGATTCTCCCAGGAGATTTTTAATTGGTGCATGAGTCATGAGCAGTGAGACAGGTGGAACTATAAGACTAATGTAATGTATCTTACAGTGATTTGGTCTTTGATTTTCTTAGCAGTTAATGGAATCAGGTGGAGAGAGAAGCCAGGTCATGATCTGGTAAGGGAAGCTAGCCATCCAGATGGTTATTGTATGTGAATCAGCTTGTAAAATTTCACTTTGCTGAGAGTCCCCCAAATCTAAGAAGTGCTAAAACATCTGACAGAATTGGTTAATGTGCAACTTTGTATTTGCAAATACAGAAGGATTTGTAGAGGCACCTGTTTCTATTACAAAGCCACAGCTGGACTCTGTAAAGGTGGTGTTCAAGAACATCTCTTTTAGCTTTTAAAATGAAAAAGTGGAGTTATTAAACTGAAGTTATTCTGAAATTTCCACAAAGCTCAACACAAAAAAAGGGCTATTATAATTCTTTTCCTAATAGAATACATCAGGTTGATTGAATTCATCAGTCAGAATTACTGGGGGAGGGGATGGTTGGAAAAGTGACTTAAAATCAGGCACAAGGCACAACATTTTTTTTTTGTATGTTCCTTATAAAACAAATTCTAAGAACTACACTTTCTGAGAACTTTCAAAGATCTATCCTTTCTCAAAAGAATATGTGTCCAACTTACTTTTGTCTTGCAGACAGCCTACAAAGCAAGCCTCCTCCCATGACCTGTCTCCTCTGTATGGACGCCATCTGCCAGCTCCTCCCAGTAGTCCTTTGCTGTCACTACCTCTTTAATGGCCTCTGTTTCTATATCCACATTCACCCAGGAATCCTCTCAGTGACGGCTTCCTGCCAGCAGCATCAATTCCCCAGCCTACCACTTACACCACATTCCAAGCTCTTCATGCTATGTTATCTTGGATATATTACCTTGGCTTGTCTCCTGTGCAAGGGGCTATCCACCACATTTATGTGTCTCCCACAACACTCGAGCCAGCACTGAACAATTAGTCACAATAAACTTAGTGTATAACATTCACCAAGCATGCCTTAAATGATTTACCTTTATACATTTAATTCTAACAAATCCGTATGGCAGCTAGCATTATTATTACTCCTACTCTCTACAAATGAGGAAATTATATAATCCATTTAATTTCTGTGTAACTCAGTAAGTGAAGGAGGTGGGTTTGACTCAGCCAACAATCTACCATGATTCCACAGCCTGTGCATTTATCTATTACCCTAGAAGTCATCTGAAGCAAATAATTTTTGTTTGATTAATTTAGGAAAGACATGTCTCATTCTAGATAGAGTTAATGTAGCATTCCTCTCCTGTTTGTTTCCATGTCAGACTCACCACCAGCCTGACATGAGTTAATGGTTGGGGCTCTATTGAGTTCATTTGTTTCCTTGCCTAGTCTCCAGTTACCCTTCTGTGCCATTTCCTTTTCTCCAAGATGGGAATAATAATAGTGTCTACTTCCTAGGGCTATTGTAAGAATAAAAGAATGAAAAAATTCTCAGAACAGTGTTTTATATATAGTTCAGTGAATGGTAGTCATTATTATTAACCTTGTTTTGTGGAGGAGGTGACTGGGGCTCAAGAGTATTAGACAATTTTCCCAAAACCACAGTGCAAGGGGTCGAACCAGATCTTGAATCCACCACTCTTTCCGTCACTGCTTCCAGCAGCCATGTGATCCAGGTATGGCCACTGATGGACCTCATCACATTTCTTCAGGTCACTAGTCTGCCAGATTGCATCCCAGTATCAATTCCATGGCTGTGTATTTCACTCCTTCCCAAAGGGTTAGTTAGCATACTCAGAACGTATGCTGGTCCTAAGTGGAACTCCTTCAATTTTTAGTGCCTGCAGATTTCATAGCATCATATTGCTAGTAGTGAGTAATGTGACCCAAAGCAGGGGAAGTAAGAATCAATGGTTATTCCATATACAGGTGAATGCTTTAAAGCCTCTTCCTTCATGCATTCTTTTGATAAACCACCTAAGAGACACTATTCTGACTGCTAAGAAATTCATGTGCCAATGGCACTGTTTGTGCTACCACACAAGCTCCTAAGGAAATTCCAACTGTTATGTTCACTTCTACTTCAATTGTGGGGAAAGTTTTCCCTTTATCCTTCTCCCCATACAAGGTATACAGCTCTCCCATCCTATATTCAGGGGGCTTAAGTTTGGAGTTGCTGAAAGGTAGGGAGCACAGGTATTAGAAACATCCACACTTAGGGCAGCCCAGCATTGAGTCCCTTTTACTCCATTGCTTTACCCACACAGGAAGTGATCTGCAAGTGGGCACATTTTAGTTCACGCTTAGATCAGCAATTCCTTAGACTCCTTTTCAGCTTGTTTGAGGGTTGAAGGAGGGAAAATGACACTTGGATGCTAATGAGATGCAAAGAAAACAAACAGAAAACCAACAGAGGCATTAATAGGGAAATAACCCTGCCATTGATCAATATCTTATTAATAAGATTATTGGGAGAGTACTCTCATTTCTTTTAGAAGAATTCTTTGTAGTTTGTATATTTATAAATACAAAAACCTAATATTTTCATCTCCAAGCTCACAAGCTCATATGTACACACACACACACACTTCCTCCTGCCCTAACATCACTGACTAAACAAATCTACTGCCTGGTATGCGTTTCTTTAGATAATGGGATGGTTATTTTAAAATCTATTTGAGCTGAGGTCCATCAGTTACCACTGCTGAGTCATTAATCTTTGAGACAAGGCTTGCTGCAAGCAAACTAATTGCAGTTTTGTCCCTGAGAGTTAAGTGTGTGTCAATAATAAAATTCTAAGTGAGATTGTAATTAGTGCACATCCAGGGACTGAGATTTGTCAGTGCTTGATAACTTGTAAGTACTTTGTCTTTAAAAGCTCACTTGTTGGAAGCTGGTTCAAATACTTTTTAAACCATCTTGGAGAGATGAGCCACTTGATCACTTTCAGCGTATTAGTGGAATTTTCAATATATTGGCAATTTGAAATCTTGTTTGGCTGGAATTAACCATGATGATAGGAACTTGGCTTTTGTGAAGATAGTTAAACCATTCTGATGCTTTTTTGTTTGGTTTGGTTTTTAGCTAAAATAAACTTGGTCTTTTCTTGTAAGCGGTCAAATATCCTCTTTTCCTTTGGCTATTTTTTTTCCTCTTTCGGCTCTTAGATTTCATCTTCAAGAGAATATGAACTTTGGGAAGAGATTATGATTTGATTAAATTAATGGTGGCATAGAAAACTTTGTGCCAGGATAGGGTGGCAGGGATTGACCAGGTGGTGCTATGAGCTGTGACTCTTCAAGCTTCAGGGACAATGTATAAATGATATAATTGTGGCATTTGAAACAGGAAGATTTAGCAATGACAGTATCACACTAGAATTGTCCACCTGGCAAGATAGTATAGGAAGGCAAAAAATTTTTTTAGTAAAAACATACACTGATCGTGCAGAAGAAAGACACGAAATTATCTCTGCCATGATTTAGGAGGTCCACAGTGGAATGGCAGGGAAGTGAGGAGTGGTGATTTGGCAGGTGGTGTCTGCAGTCTTTTGTGAGCCTGAAGTCCAGGAACATAATGCTTACCTAGGATCCAGTAAATCTGTGTGGGAGTCAGCACATGGGCCTGGCAGCAGGGATCTCAGAACATGTAGCTGCAGGGGATAACATGACTGAGAAGCTTTCAGAGTAAAATATAACAGTTTTGAAGCTAGTAGGAAGCTTAGACATCACCTAGTACCATCTTCCACTAGGAAGGTTATGGATATTTATTATCCACAGGTCTGTATTCTACAGCACTCTTAGCTACTTCCTAAGAATTTCCAGTGATAGGAATTTTGTTTCCTTCTGAAGATAGCTTTGATCATCAGAGATCTTCGTAGATCTGATATTGCACTTCACAGAGTCTACAGTCATTGTCTCGTGTTCTGCCCCTCTGACCAGGGAGAATACAGAAACCTGTGTATCTCCCTTCCATTAATGCTGTCTGCAGCTGCATTGACTGACAACAGCAAAATCATATACAGAATGTTAATTCATTTTGGGCATGTTGTCAACTGAAACTCTTGTTCATTCAGTGCTATTAAAGTCTATCCCCATCAACATGCATATGATGGGTTGTTTGAAATGTAAATAAATGTAAATTCAAGATTTTGAGAAATTTTCTTCTAAATATTATTTTATTACTTCTGGCTTTGTTGCAGCCTGTCTGGAATGTTTTGGTTCCATATTCTGTCCTTCAGAATATCCAGCATGTTCCACTTTGCTACTCACGTGATAAAGTATTTCTTACAGGTCATCATCCAAGTGGATACAAATGTGAGTGGGATAGAACCAAGGGCAGAGCTCTTGGGCCCAGCACAAGGCAACTCCAGTAATCAGACCTCTTTGAACAGATGTATTCAAGCCACGATGCACTACCTTTTATCATTTTTTTCATGCTTTTCCAGTTTGACCACAAAGGTAATATGAAATTTTGTGAAATTCTTTGCTAAAAATAAAATACCAACAACACCCTCAAAATGAAAAGTGGAAATATTTTGATATTCTTGTCCTCACTTGAAACTACAATGGCTTTTAGTGATGATCTTTTATTTTTCTAAGTACTCATAACCTATTTTTTAATATTCCATTTTTGAAGTCTGGCAAATATTCCTTAGTAAGCTCACCGGATAATTGTGAGAGCTAATTACTCTCAAATTAGAATGTTATTCACTTAATTCCAGATTTCAGACACTTCTCCACTCATATAACTGTGCAGAAATTTTTTCTAGTTCTCACTTCTAGTTCCTTTATAACCACAAAAAAGGCTTGAATTCATGTAAAATTTCTAGTTGTTTCTTTACCCAATGAGGTATCACTGATATCTGGCTCTCATTTATATTAACTGTGTTTGTTCTTTTCTTTCTAATTATAAATAACTTCTTTTTTTCCTTTAAACCTAATAAATATTATTCTATATGCTTCAAGCAGTAACATGTTTTCATCCTTCTTCCCTCTTCGAACACATATGTAAAAACCCTTAGAGTTGTCCTAAGTCACCTTATATTGCAGGCCATGCTACACGTTAACCTCCTGGAAGGTCTCTGCCACTCTTTGGTGTGTGATTCTGGTTTTGCACCACTCTTCTTATCTTTTGTACTATTTACAGTGGGGTGAGCAGAATATACTTCACTCAGGCACCCTGGCTTCTTTAGATGACTTTTTCCTTCCTCAGAATGATTGTCTTGAACTCCATAGTTACAATTTCTTTGTTTTTAGTCTTTTTTTTATTTTTAAAGTGTTCTTCCCCTAGAGCTAAATTCCCTTCCAGTTTCTGCACACAATACTATGATACCTTTTCCTGATCATTTTTTAAAAATCTGCTTCATTTTGGGAGAGACAGTATAAAGCATAGTGCTTAAGCAACTCAGTTCCAGATTCTAACATGCTAAGAGAACTTGGGCAACTTACTTAACCTCCATGTGCCTTGGTTTCTCATCTGTAAAATTGGAATAATAGAATAACATGTCATGGGATTAAATTAGCTAAAATGTGTAAAATACAGAGTAAAGTAAAGCACATACAATATAGGCATACCTCCTTTTATTGCATTTTGCTTTATTGTGCTTCACAGATTTGCATTTTTTACAAATTGAAAGTTTGTGTTAACCCTGCATCAAGCAAGTCTATACATTTTTCCAGCAACAAGTGCTCACTTCATGTCTCTGTCACAGTTTGGTAATTCTCATATTAAACATTTCCATTATCATTACATTTATTATGGTGAACTGTGATCAGTGATCTTTGATGTTACTATTGTAGCTGTCCTGGGGTGCCACAAACTCCACCCATATAAGACAACAAATTTAATGGATAAATGTTGTGTGTTCTGACTGCTCCACAAACCAGCCGTTCCCCCAACTCTCTCCCTCTCTTTGGGCCATTCTATTCCCCGAGATACAAAAATGTTGAAATTAGGCCAGTTAATAATCCTCTAAGTATTCAGTTGAAAGGAAGAGTCCCATGTCTGTCACCTTAAATCAAAAGTTACAGACTATTAAGCTCAGTGAGGAAGGCATGCCAACAGCAGAGACAGGCCAAGAGCTAGGCCTTTTGTACTAAGCAGCCAAATTGTGAATGCAAAGGAAAAGTTCTACAAGGAAATTAAAAATGTTAATCTAATAAACACACAAATGATAAGAAAGTAAAATAACTTTATTGCTGATATGGGGAAAGTTTGAGTGATTTGGACAGATGATCAAATCAGTCACAACATTCCCTTAAGCCTAATCCTCATCCAGAGGAAGACCCTAATTCTCTTCAATTTTATGAAGGCTGAGAGAGATGAAAAGCTACAGAAGAAAACTCTAAAGTTAGTAAAGTTTCATTAACTGAGGTTCAAGTAAAGAAGCTGTCCCCATAATATAAAAGTGCATGGTGAAGCAGCAAGTGCTGATGTAGAAGCTACAGCAAGTAAACTAGAAGACCTGGCTAAGGGAATTGATGAAGCTGGCTACACCAAGCAGATGTTCAATGTAGACAAAATAGCTTTACAGTGAAAGAAGATGCCATCCAGGACTTTCATATCTAAAGAGAAGTCAATGCTTGGTTTCAAAGCATCAAAGGACAAGCTGACTCTCTTTTTAGGGGCTGATATTAGGTGACGTTGAGTTAAAGCCAATGCTCATTTACCATTTCAAAAAAGTAGAGCCCTTAAGAAATTATGCTAATTCTGCTTGTGTTCTGTAAGTGGAAACACAAAGCCTGGATGATAGCACATTTGTTTACAGCCTGAATATCTTAAGCCCACTGTTGAGACCTACTGCTCAGAAAAACAGATTCTTTTCAAAATATTACTGCACATTGACAATGCACCTAGTCATCCAAGAGCTCTGATGGAGATGTACAAGGAAAAGAATGTCATTTTCATGCCTGCAGCCCATTGAATCAAGGAGTAATTCTAACTTTCAAGTCTTTTTCTTTAAGAAATAATTTCATCCTCTTACTTCCTCTCTTGCCATGTGATACGCCTGCATCCTCTTTGCCTTCTGCCACAAGAGGAAGCTTCCTGATGCCATTACCAGAAGTGGATTCTGACATTACATTTCTTGTACAGTCTGCAGAACCATGAGCCAAGTAAACCTTTTTTGTTTATAAATTACCCAGCCTCGGGTATTCCTTTATAGCAATGCTAACAGGCTGACACTGAAAACTTGTACCAAGGAATGAGGCATTGTTATAAAGATACCAAAGATGTGGAAGCAGTTTTAGAACTGGGTAATGGGGAGAGGTTGGAAGAGTTTGGAGGTCTCAGAAGAAGACAGGAAGATGAGGGAAAGTTTGGAATTTGTTAGAGACTGGTTAAATTGCTGTGACCAAAATGCAGATAGAGATAACGGACAGTGAAGGGAAGGCTGATGACGTCTCAGATGATAATGAGAAATTTTGGGGGAACTGGAGCAACGGTCACCCTTGTTATGCTTTAGCAAAGAACTGGACGGCATTGTGTCCATTCCCTGGGGCTTTGTGGAGGGTCAAACCTAAGAGTGGTGACCTGGGGTATCTGGCAGAAGAAATTTCTAAGCAGTAAAGTGGTCAAGATATGCCATGGCTGCTTCTAACAACCTATGATCAGATACAGAAGCAAAGAAATAAAATTATAGTTGCAACTTGTATTTAAAAGAGAAGCAAAGTGTAAAAGTTTGGACAATTTGCAGCCCATCCATGTGGTAGAGAAGGAAAGCATTTTCGGGAGAGGAATATAAGAGGGCTGGGGAGCAACCACGTGCTAGAGAGATTTGCATGACTAAAAGGGAGCCAAGTGTTCATATCCAATACAAGGTAGGGGAAGGCCACAAAAGCTATTCAGAAGTCTTTCAGGCCACCCTTCCCATCACAAGGCCAGACACCTATAGAAAGAATAGTTTTGGAGACCAGGCCCAGGGTGCCACTGCTGTGCAACACCTTAGGAGACTGCTTTCCTGCATCCCAGCAGCTCTAGCTCCAGCCTCAGTTCAAAGGGCCCAGATACTGGTCAGGCCACCACTTCAGTGGGCTCAAGCCATGAGCTTTGATGATTTCCATGTGGTGTTAAGCCTGCAAGCACTACAGAATGCAAGAGTGAAGAAAGTGATAGCTTCCATCTAGATTCCCAGAGGATATATAGGAAAGCCTGGGTACCCAGACAAAAGCCGGCTGCAGGGGAAAAGGCCCTGTAGAGAGACTCTACTAGCAGTGCCAAGGGGAAATGTGGAGTTGGAGACCTTACACAGAGTCGCCACCAGCCACTGCCTAGTGGAGCCGTGGGAATGGGGCCACTGCCCTCCAGACTGCAGAATAGTAGAACCACCAGCACCCTGCACCTGGAAAAGCTGTGAGCACTCAACTCCAACCCGTGAGAGAAGCCACAGGAGCAAAGGTGCCCAAGGCCTTGGGACCCCACTTCTTGTACCAGTGTGCCCTGGTTGCAGGACATGGAGTCAAATGAAATTATTCTGGAGCTTTAAATTTTAATACCTGCCTTGCTGGGTTTCAGACTTGCATGGGGCATGTTGCCACAGTGCAGTGCAAACATAACTTTTATATGCACTGGGAAACCAAAACATTTTTGTGACTTACTTTATTGCAAATATTGCATGTTTCACATAAACATGATCAAAGTCATGTTTTTGATTTTACAGGCTCATAGGTGAAAGAAACTTACCTTGAGTATCAAATGAGACTTTGGACTTTTTAGTTAATCCTGGGAGACTATTGGGAAGGTACAATTGTATTTTGCAATGTGAGAAGAGCATGAGTTTTGGGGATCCAGGAGTGGAATAATATAGTTTGGATGTTTGTTCCCTCAAAAGCTTATGTTGAAATGTAATCCTCAATGTTGGACGTGGGGCCTGGTGAGAAGTTTCGGGTCATGGGGGCAGATCCCCCATGAATGGCTTGGTGCCCTTCCCATGGTAATGAGTTCACATGCGATTTGTTTTTTTTAAAAGAGGCTGGCATTGTCACCTCTCTCTCTTGCCCCCTTTCTCACCATGTGATACACCTGCTCCCCCTTTGTCTTCTGCTGTGAATGGAAGCTTATTGAGGCCCTCACCAGAAACAGATGCTGGCACCATGTTTTTTTTACAGTCTGTAGAACTCTCAGCCAAATAGACCTATTTTCTTTATAAATGAAAAAAAATTTCATAAGGCTATAACTGCCACAGATAATGATTTCTCTTATGACTGAGCAAAGTAAATGAAAACCTTCTAAAAAAGATTCTATCATTTCTAGATGCCATTAAAACATTCATGAATCATGAGAGAAGTTTAAAATATAATTGACAGGAGTATAGAAGAAGTTGGTTTCAACCATAAGGGATGACTTTCAGGTGTTCAAAACTTCGGTGGAGGAAGTCACTGCAGAGATGGTGAATATAGCAAGATAACTAGAATTAGAAGTGAAGCCTAAAAATGTGACTGAGTTGCTGCAATCTCACAATAAAACTTGAACAGATGAGGAGTTGCTTCTCATGGATGAGCAAACAAAATGATTTATTGAGGTGGAATCTAATGCTGGGGAAGATGCTTTGAACATTGTTAAAATGACAGCAAAGAACTAACTTGATAAAGTGGCATCAGCATTTGAGAAGATTGACTGCAGTCTTGAAAGAAATTCTACTGTGGTAAAATGCTACCAAACAGCATCACATTTCTACAGAGAAATCTTTCGTGAAAGAGTAATTTGATATGGCACACTTTTATTGTTGTCTTATTTTAATAAATTGTATATAAAAATGTACATGCTATAAAAGCCACCCCAACCTTCAGCAATTACTATTCTGATTAGTCAGCAGCCATCAACATCAAGCCAAGACCCTTCACCAGCAAAAAGATTATAACTTGCTTAAGGCTTTGATGATCACTAGTATTTTCCAGCAATGAAGTATTTTAAATTAAGGCATGTACATTTTTTCAGACATAATGCTATTACACATTTAATAGACTACAGTGCAGTGTAAACATAACTTTTATATGCACTGGGAAACCAAAACATTTTTGTGACTCACTTAATTGCAATATTTGCTTTATTATGGTGGTCTGAAATTATACCCACGATATCTCTGAGGTATGCCTGTATTTATCCAAAGACCACAAAATCAGTATGTTGAAGAGATATTTGCACTCCCATTAATATTGCAGCACTATTCACAATAGCCAGCATAGAGAATCAAACTAAGTGCCCATCAACAGATGAATGAGTGAATAAAATGTGGTTTATACACACAATGGAATATTATTCAGCCATTTAAAAAGAATGAAATCCTATCATTTGCGGCAACATAGATGACCTAGAGGACATTATGTTAGGTTGAACAAACGAGGCCCAGAAAGAGAAATATTACATGATGTATTAGTCCATTTTCATGCTCCTGTTAAAGACATGTCTGAGATGGGGCAATTTACAAAAGAAAGAGGTTTATAATGCACTTACCATTCCACATGACTGGGGAAGCCTCACAGTCATGGCAGAAGGCAAGGAGGAGCAAGTCACATCTTACATGGATGGCAGCAAGCAAAAAGAGAATGAGGAAAACACAAAAGTGGAAACCCCTAAAAAAACCTTCAGATCTTGTGAGACTTATCCACTATTATTAGAACTTATGGGGGAAACCACTTCCATGATTCAAATATCTCCCATTGGGTCCCTCTCAGGACATGTGGAAATTATGGGAGTAAAATTCAAGATGAGATCTGGATGGGGGCACAGCCAAACCATATCGTTCCACCCCTGGCTCCCGCCAAATCTCACGTTTTCACATTTCGAAACCAATCATGCAGTTACCCCAAAAGTCTTAACTCATTTCAGCATTAACTCAAAAGTCCACAGTCCAAAGTCTCATCTAAGACAAGGCAAGTCCTTTCTGCCTATCAGCCTATAAAATCAAAAACAAGCTAATTATTTCCTAGATACAATGGGGATACAGACATTGGGTAGATACAACCATTCCAAATGGGAGAAATTGAACAAAACAAAGGGGCCACAGGGCCCATGCAAGTCCAAAATCCAGTGCAGTGGTCAAATCTTAAAACTCCAGGATGATGTCCTTTGACTCCATGTCTCACATACAGGTCATGCTGATGCAAGAGATAGGTTCCCACAATCTTGGGCAGCTCTGCTCTTGTGGCTCTACAGGGTACAGGCTCCCTCCTGGCTGCTTTCATGGGCTGGTGTTGAGTGTCTGCAGCTTTTCCAAGTGCATGATGTGAGCTGTTGGTGGATCTACCATTCTGTAGTCTGGGGGATGTGACCCTCTTCTCACAGCTCCACTAGGTGGTGCCCCAGTAGGGACTCTGTGTAGGGGCTCTGACCCCACATTTCCCTTCTGCATTGCCCTAGCAGAGGTTCTCCATGAGAGTCCTGCTGCTGCAGCAAACTTCTGCGTGGGCATCCAGGTATTTCCATATATCTTCTAAAATCTAGGTGGAGTTTCCCAAACCTCAGTTTTTGACTTCTGTGCACCTACAGGCTCAACACTATGTGGAAGCTGCCAAGGCTTGGGGCTTGCACCATCTGAAGCCACCATCTGAGGTCTATGTTGGCTCCTTTCAACCATGGCTAGAGTGGTTGGGACACAAAGCACCAAGTCCCTAGGCTGCACACAGCTCGGGGACCCTGGGCCCGGCCCATGAAACCACTTTTTCCTCGTAGGCCACCAGGCCTGTGATGGGAGGGGCTGCCATGAAGATCTCTGACATGCCCTGGAGACATTTTCCCCATTGTTTTGGGGATTAACATTCAGCACCTCATTACTTATGCAAATCTCTACAGCAGCTTGAATTTCTTCTCAGAAAATGGGATTTTCTTTTCTATCGCATTATCAGGCTGCAAATTTTTCCAACTTTTATGCACTGTTTTCCTTTTAAAACTGAATGCCTTTCACAGTACTTGAATCACCTCCTGAATGTTTTGCTGCTTAGAAATGTCTTCTACCAGATACCCTAAATAATCTCTCTCAAGTTCAAAGTTCCACGAATCTCTAGGTCAGGGGCAAAATGCCACCAGTCTCTTCGTTAAAACATAACAAGATTCACCTTTGCTCCAGTTCCCAATAAGTTCCCCATTTCCATCTGAGACCACCTCAGCCTGGGTTTCATTGTCCATATCATTATTAGCATTTTGGGCAAAGCCATTCAACAAGTCTCTAGGGAGTTCCACACTTTCCCACATTTTCCTGTATTCTTCCGAACCCTCCAAACTGTTGCAATCTCTGCCTGTTACCCAGTTCCAAAGTCGCTTCCACATTTTCAGGTATTTTTTCAGCAACAACCCACTCTACTGGTACCAATTTACTGTATTAGTCCATTTTCATACTGCTGATAAAGACATACCTGAGACTGGGCAATTTACAAAAGAAAAAGGTTTATAATGGACTGTACAGTTCCACATGGCTGGGGAAGCCTCACAATAATGGTGGAAATCAAGGAGGAGAAAGTCACATCTTACATGGTTGGCAGCAAGCAAAAAGAATGAAGAAGATGCAAAAGTGGAAACCCCTGATAAAACCATCAGATCTAGTGAGACTTATTCATTACCGTGAGAAGAGTATGGTGGAAAATGCCCCCATGATTCAATTATCTCCCACTGGGTCCCTCCCACAATAGATGGGAATTATGAGAGTACAATTCAAGATGAGATTTGGATGGGAACACAGAGCCAAACCATATGACATGATGTCATTCATTTGTGGAATCTTAAAAAGATGATATTACAGAAGTAGAATAGTAGTTACCAGAGGCTGAGGAGGGTAATGGGAAGGCGGATAGGGAGAGATTATGCAATAGGTACAAAATTACAGTTAGATAGGAGAAATAATTTCTGCTGTTCTGTGGCACAGTAGGGTTGACAATACTGTTAAAACTAGAACAAATAACTAGAAGAGAGGATTCTGAAAGTTCTCATCACAAAGAGATGATAAATGATGTGATGGATATGCTAAATAACCTTATTTGGTCATTATACAATGGATACATGTATGGAAACAACATATTGTACCTCAAAATTATGTACAATAATTGTGTCAATTAAAAAGAAAATAAACTTACAAAAATAAAATAAAAAGGGAGGTGCAATGTCAAAACTTACAAAGATACGTATATAAACTCAGATTGAGTTTTACTGAATCCTAAGCATTTACAAAGTTGTCAAATGATTCAGCCTTTTAAAAATCTGGAATAGTTTTTCTTCTTTACTAGTAAGAATCTAAAAGGAAGGAAAGTCACATTTATATTTTATCTTATTCTTTGAATCACTATTTACCACCTACAAGAGAAAAAAGCAACATAATAAACTAGGACTATGAACCATGAAAAAAGAAATCAGATGTTTGAAAATTGTTCTTCCAGAACAATGGTACAACTAAAAGCAATTTCTGATTTCACGAACATTTGCAACTTTAGTTACGTTAATTACTAGTTGACAGGATTTTAAGGAATGCATTTAACTTAATAATACCCTCAAACAGAAAAACAGTTTGCAAACGGTAATTTCAGTCTGTTAGGTGTTTACCACAAGTCTTACCCAGCTTGGTAAATATTTGAGTGCCTACTAATGGTTCAAAAGTGGTACTGCACCATAAAGCCTCATCTGTTCTAAAGCTGCGGAAATTGAAGGGTCCTGTGTAGTTGATTGAGAGTCTACAATAACCAACCAACTCTGTTTTCTGTTTTTAAAAAACTGAATCACTTGGGGAAAATAGGAAAATAAAATTTAGTAGATGTTATTTTAAAAAATACAACCTACAAATACCATTTCCATTTTCTTGAAAACAAAGCTTCCTTTCTGCAAGAAACAATGACAGGTAAATGTGAAGTGAGCTGGAGTATGCTGAAAGGACCGTGGATATGGAGACCAAACACCAGTGTTCTCAGCCTAATACTGTCACATTCTATGTGTTGGTTTCCACATCTAAAATGAGGCTTTTTCTGGCTTTACAATTATGACCATAGAAAAATTTCCTCAGTAAAGATTAAACTTCCAAAAATATAAGTAAAGTGGTTGTTTTCATTTTACAGCATTTTGTAACTGAAATTATAGCTAACAAAAGTTAACAGAGGTTACCCTCATTGATGGACTCAGTTATTTTTATTTTCTTCTTTAAATTCTTGGTTTTGTTCTGAATTTTCGTAGTTAGCATAGATTACTCTTACATTCATAAAATGGGTTTCTTTTTCAAATTTGAAAAAGAAATAAGTGAACAATAGTTCTTTCAGTAGTATAAGTTACATGGCATCCATGAAAATTTTCCTACCCATTCAATCCCAGCAATAAAGAACATATACTAGTAATAGTCATTTAGGCCATCACAGAGCTATGTTGCATTTTTAATGTGGCTGATGGGTGTTTCTTTTAATAAGAATAAATTAAAAATGGAACTTTTTTTTTTTTCATTTCGAAGCATCTTGATATAATAGGAAGAGAATGGGTTTTTCCATCCCCGTATGTCTAGCCAAGAATCCCATCCCTTCTGCTTCCCAGCTGTGACTTTGGGCAAGTTGGCCAACATTTCTGAAGATGAGTAGGGTTTCTGTATGGGATTACTGACAAACTGTCTCTTGAACATAGTGCTAACACTCTCTTCTGTATTCCATTCTGGGGTGGTAAGTCTGAGGCTCTGGAAACTTCATATCCTAGGTTTCCTTGCCAGCTGGATTCCAGTATGGTTTCATCAATGTGAGCCATTGGCTGGTGATTGACAGATTTCTAGATTCTCTCAGCATCTGCCTAGTTGCAGATGACAACTCCAGCGCCAGCTCCAGTTTCCAGTTTCTCTAAGCGCTCTCAGTCCTAGCTGCACTAAGTTCAGAATAGCAGGTAGCTGTTCTGCATCAATTGGTCCAAGCACTCCACAGTGTGGGCCCGAGAGGTATCAGCATCAGCCACACTGCACATCTCCTGCTCTATGTTCTCCCTCAAAAAACCAAGCACCATGGGGCTGGGCCCTCACCTCAGGGGTTCAAGCATCAGCTCTGGAAATGGAGGAGGGGGGTCTCTCCTTTGATTCCCTGGGTTCTAACAATTTAATTGTGCCCTTCTTTTACCCAATGTGAATGCCTACTAGTCTAACCATATAACTAAGAAACCCCTTTCTTCATTTATCCTTGCAGTGGTTTTGTATCAAATTTGTGCCGCAGCAAAACACATATTTTCGACCCTTTGGGTTGCTTATGAGTCGTCCAAATGGTGTTTTTTAAAGTCGACCATGTCATGGATCTATTGTACTTCTTAAAACTGTTAATAAAAGATCAGTCAATAAACCTGACTACATCTGCACATCTGCAAAGAGTATTTCAAAGTGTGAAAATTCCTTTATCCTCTGTAAAGGCAATTTAGCCCCAGGAAGTTCCACGTCCTAAGCAGGTAAGTTTCCAGTTGATCAAATAACTGATTTCCCCAAATAAAATTTTAGTCTTTCCCCCAAATCACTCACTTTTGACTCCTTACACCTTCATTCCATTTTTTTTCTTTTGGGTGGAGGTAGGGAAGCAAATAAACTATAGTAATACAAATTGTTATTTTAAAAAAGACCTCTACTTTAAAGTTCCCTAGAGTCCCTTAAAATTTTTTCAGTCAGTAGGTACTTCCTCCAAGATAATGCTCAAAGTACTAAGTCTTTTTATTCATACATTTAACTTTTAGTTGTGACAAGACATTATCACTGATGTGATATATACATGACATATACAACTTCTCTCTCTAGGTAAGAAAAAGAATACAACATATTTCTAGCATTTCCTGACAGATTCAATAATCAACAAGTAAAAGAAATCCCATCAGCCCATAAGTTTGTTATTAGTCAATATAGGCTTTTGATGGATGAAATCATTTTGTGAAATTTCCTAAATTCTAAGGTGTATAGAAGGAGGATAACTGGATCTAGATTGTCCTCTGAGTCCTGTGCTTCTCTGGATCAATTTTAGAGAACATGAAGTTTTAGTCTCTTTTTCCACTTTGATCACTTTAAATCAGAAGGAGTACCTGGATGAAACAAAAATGAGTTTTCCCAACTTCCATATTGACTACATGTGCTCCAGCAGTTTCACAAGTGTTGAGTTTCTTTGTCACACGGAAGTTTCGGGATTGCCTTGTCATGCTCATTTAAATGTATGATGGATTGATTTGTCTCACTTTACTTTTCTCTCCTACTGCTTGAGGTTCCTGGGAGGAGTTGTTTGGAGTGAAGGGAGAAGGGGATGGTCTGAAAAGCTTTGAGGTCTGTCTGGAAACAACTTTAGATGTATAAATTCTGCAGAGCTTAAGGCTTCTCCTTCCTTTGTGATAGAGACAGTTCTCTCAACATAGCGTGAGTGGTCCTGGCGGGCCCTAAAGGAAATGCAGTCCTTTCAAGGTGTGTAGGATGAGGTGCTATTGCTGGGGCAACACAACAGAGTCTAATTGCAGGAGTTAATTTACTACCTGGAAACCAGAGGAGGGCTGTGAAAAGAAATTGTGGTGGCATCTGATCCTGGACCAGCTAAGTTTTGAGTCTTTAAGAGGAGGTAGTTTTCAAGCAGAAAGTGAAGAAAACATTTTCACAAGAGACTTGGTGAGACTCAGAGCACAAGAGGTAATGCTCATGTCCAGGTACAAAGTTATGCTCAGTGTGGGAAGACAATCACCTTGACACAAACCACAGAGTAGCTCAGGTACAGTAAGGATTGAAGGCATAAAGCACTGTTTCGTGGCAAAACCTTAGGGTTTTGCCATTTTAGCAATTGAAGGTGATTATACTTTGGGCTGCTTCTTAGGACGATATCCAGGAGGATCCACCATGGGGATGTGACCAAACACAGGGAATGACTACATAGCTTGGCGAATGACCAGAGGACAAGGCAGCATGGCCCAAGCTGAAAGAAGAGCAGCACCCTGCTTAGGGGTGTGAGTCACTCCTGGGGGACAAGTGTGCTGGGAGCTGGTCCTTTCCAGTTAGACACATGAAGGTTACCAAATATATAACCACAGACTGACTGAAAGTGGACAATTTCAGATTACACCTTACTTATATATTTAACTTTATATTACCATCATATGTTAAACCTCACATGTGTCTAAAATGAAGTTATCAAATGTTTGACTTGCAAAATATTTTCCAATCTAAAAGCCATAGTTTTCATTGTTTCATCAAGACCATTGTTCTTGAGATATCTAGTTAAGTGTCTTTAATTCAGTCTTCTTATCTTTGTGGTTTTCCAATGCCACCAAACTAAGACTCCAGTTAAAAACCATTTTCCTTTGCAATGACTAAAATCAAACATCTTCGATTTTTCTATCCAAATCATTACCCTATTTACCATTACATTTCAGTTCTGGATATGTCTGAAAGTAAAAATAAAAATGTTTTCTATATCACAAGAAAGCATATTTGAATAGGAACTTCTGGTTAATCACAGTTTCTATTCTACCTCTGTTAAAAGAAATAAGCAAATGCAGGAAGAAAGACCTCTAAAGAAACATTTTAGATCTCCTCTGGCACTTTGTGTCTTGATGAATTGTGCATTTACTCCAGTTGGGCTTTTCTGCTTTTCTGCTGGGTTTTGCTGTGTGCATTTTGATGGTGAAATCTAAAAATGTGTCACTGCTGCACTAACGTGGTTTACTGCCAAGCACCTGGACCATTATAATGGAAACTCTGGGCTTGTGAGACACAACCACTTTTTAAAAAAATTTAATTTACCTTTAGAATCATGTCGTATTTTTCAGCAAGAACTTGTCTTTATATTTCCCACTAATTTCAGAGGAAAGCCTGACAAGTTAAATGTTAACAATTTTAATTAATTAATCAAAACAAAAAAAGGTGATTGCATAGTTGGTTCTATTTGGCTTTCAGCTGTCCATAGAGATGATTAAATGTTTTGGCAAAAGTACAAAGGCTCAGCAGAATTTGATAGACCAACTCTTTCTCCACTAACGGACGTGGCTGATATGTAGTCTGGGAAAGGAGAAAGAGAAACTGTTTTTGATAGTGGATTAAAGGCTGACCTCTGCCATGACCTAGAAAAGAAAGTGCTAAGATGAACTTTCCCTTAAGTTCTTGAAGGGAACTTAATCCTACCTCTTTCCAGAATGACTATTGTATCTTCTTTATTGCTGCCTGGCTGGGCTTGGTGTTCCACTGACCTTACTCTTCCTGTTGATGTGCAGAACTTCCTCCAGCATTCAGAAAAGTGGGGATGTGGCTCTGGGAGAACGTGTGGGTGACACTATGGTATAGTAAGTAACGCAGGCCCAAGAACACGTAATTTAAATGCAATCCTCTATTAAAATTACTCCAGATGACAGAATGTGCCCCGGGGGTCTGCAAGGAAATTTGTTAAACCTCAGGGACAGAAGGACTATATACTTAACCCAAAGAGGATGTTATCTGAGCCATCTCAGTAAGAAAAACCCCACATCTTTCATTAGAAGACCGCCAGAGAAGGCAAGCCATGTCTACCTCATTCTAGTACCCTGGAAATACACCACTCTGTCAGCTAGGATGGTGTTCCTGAGTACTTTCTCTGGTTTTCTAGCCAAACCACTCTTAAGCTCACCAAATCTCATCCTCACTTTACTACTGTTGACATTTCTAGTGCCTAGCAAACAGTAGAATATTTCAAGTTACAGAATGTTCTTTGCCAAGAGCAAGCAAGAATTGTGAACTGCTCATATATCAGCAGTCAGCACTTTCCAAAATTGAAACAACTGTTTTGTTTTATTTTGGATTGATAAAGGGCTACACTTTTCCCTCAAAAAATAGAAAATAAAATACATATCATAAAATGACTGTATTTGCCTGTAACTTTTCTTTTTTTTTTTTTTTTTTTTTTTTTTTTTTTTTTTTTTTGAGACGGAGTCTGGCTCTGTCGCCCAGGCTGGAGTGCAGTGGCGCGATCTCGGCTCACTGCAAGCTCCGCCTGCCAGGTTCACGCCATTCTCCTGCCTCAGCCTCCCGAGTAGCTGGGACTACAGGCGCCCACAACCGCGCCCGGCTAATTTTTTTTGTATTTTTAGTAGAGACGGGGTTTCACCGTGGTCTCGATCTCCTGACCTTGTGATCCGCCCGCCTCGGCCTCCCAAAGTGCTGGGATTACAGGCGTGAGCCACCGCGCCCGGCCAACTTTTCATTTTTAATTCAAACATTATCTCAGCTCGAAGATCCTCCCTCTTACCTACCATCGTTTGGATTGGTAACTTCAATTTATAGTTACACTCTTACTTTATAGAACATCACAGTTAGAGATGTTATTTTAGGAAATAATTTCACAGCACTGTTTCTCACACTCTACAAGTGTTAGTCAACAGTGGCATTATACTCTCTACAGCTACAGAGAAAAAAATTAATCCTTAAGGAGCTAACAAATTTTCATTCCAAGCTAATTGAGTCCCTCATTTCAGGCACCTAAAAGACCCTTACAGGCTAGCCCAACTCTAGCTCCCCATAAACGGAATTTTATGCTCTATGCTCCACTTGCTTTTGATTACAGCATTTTAATGACAATCTTCTATGAATGTGAAAACACTTCTCTGAATGTATACATGTCCCAGGGTTCAGATGACCTGTTCTGAAATCCCACCTTCTTATTTTCGGAGAAACTGAAAAAGTACAAAATAACTGAACATGAAAAAAATAACTCTTCAGAACATGTTGCTAAATCCCTTGTAATTGACGGTGTAGACAAGGACAATGGCTTGAGATTATCTCCTTCCAACATCCTATTCAGATGTACACATTTATACTCCAGCAAGCACCCGGAGTAATTTCTAAATAATTTTATCATAGCTTAAATCAACTTTGTATTTAATCTAAATATGGTTATTATTTTGAAGGTTTGCCAGTGATAAACACTGTAGAAATAAACACAGAGACTAAAGTTAAACAGAATTATTTTACCAGCGCTGAAGAGGAATGCTTAGGTAGACTAACATTATCCTTCCAAAGAAGATGTTAGTATGTAAAGAATGAATACACTACTGACCTGTCTTTGCATCATTGCTAATTTATGAAAAGAAAAAAAATAAATTGTCATAATTTGTAGCCCCATTTCCATTCTCACAAGGTTCTAGCTTCCACCACATGATTTACAGCCCTTTATCCACAGTGTGATCAATCAAGTACTACCGAGACCAAATTTCATATCCCAGGTATCTATTTAGGCATTTCTCTGGCTCTTACTCTAATTAACATGTTTCTAGATTGACTTTTCAGTGGCTCACAACTTGCCACTTAATATTTATGGGCTATGGCTTCTCATTTTAGAAAAATATATTCCCTCTTTAACCATTCCCTCTAAACAAGTAACAAGTTTACTGGTGTGAGCAATCACCTGCCCTTGTAGGATGGGGCCTTTCCATGATCCACAGGCTTTACCATTGCCAGTTTACTTTTTTCTGGTTTCTGCATATGTTTTACAGCATAAGACTCTGGTGCTAATTCTGAAGAGCTGAGAACCTTATTCATCTCTCCAATTCTATGATCTATATTCTTCCATTTCCGTTTAGAGGCCAGTCCACAACCTCTTCTCAATGAGGACTGCATCTGTCTCCTGTCTCCCAGCAGGGCTCCAGTCTGAACCATGCTGTGTAGAAAGCATGAAACAGCAGCCTGTGGAGCTACTGAGAGCTGTCTGTCTTCTCCTTACATTTGCTGTTACAGAGCACATGAGTAGTAGCTGCATTATAGTAGTGGGAAAATCCCTGACCCACTTTCCACCTTTCCCTTACTTCTACTTCACATGTCAGAAAGAAAGTTTGGGCAGAAGAGAGCATGAAGAATGTACTTCAAAAGCATGTCCACATGACACTTGCACAGCTTCTCTCCACATCTGTGCTGCTTCTGCTCTATTTTTTTGATATGACAAGGAATGTACCATCAGCAGAAAAAGGAAGGTGGTTTTAAATCTATCATCACCTTTTCACATAGGAGAGAATCAAGGTGCAAATGGCATTAAATGCATTGCCCCTAAGTTTGGGAAACTGGTGAGCAATAAAGTTGGATTAAATAAATGGTCAAATAAATTGGTCTGGGTCAACACCAAGCCCATGATTCTACTGTTCCTCAAGGAATGCTTCAGACCCTAGGTTCACTCAAAAGTGGCATGTGTATTGAGGTTTAGCTTTTCTCCTTTTCTTCAGCTCCCAACTAGACCCTTCCAATCAGCCCTGCCCCAGGTCAGGATATAGGACATGCAGGGGCATTTAGAGGGTATTAGAAAAACTAACAATGGCCGGGCGCGGTGGCTCAAGCCTGTAATCCCAGCACTTTGGGAGGCCGAGGCGGGCGGATCACGAGGTCAGGAGATCGAGGCCATCCTGGCTAACACGGTGAAACCCCGTCTCTACTAAAAAAAATACAAAAAACTAGCCGGGCGAGGTGGCGGCGCCTGTAGTCCCAGCTACTCCGGAGGCTGAGGCAGGAGAATGGCGTAAACCCGGGAGGCGGAGCTTGCAGTGAGCTGAGATCCGGCCACCGCACTCCAGCCTGGGCGACAGAGCCAGACTCCGTCTCAAAAAAAAAAAATAAAAATAAAAAAAAAAAAAAAAGAAAAAATAATAATGATACTGGAAGTATGGGGAGGCTGATGAAGGGAAAAGGAGTATAACATGTTTCTAGTACATTCTTCCTTCTCTTTTACCATATACTCTTTCCTGCCACATAGTTCAGAAGGGTAGGAATTGCATGGAAACTGTCAAAAGTTGCTTCTGATTTGAGCCTCAGCGTTAAGGTCTATTTTGCCATTTCTAGCATAAACCAAACAGAGGTTTAAAA
Source organism: Macaca nemestrina (assembly GCF_043159975.1). NCBI lineage: Eukaryota > Metazoa > Chordata > Mammalia > Primates > Cercopithecidae > Macaca > Macaca nemestrina. The sequence goes on from NC_092128.1 coordinate 72,965,721, forward strand.
ATGGCATGCTTGGGAAACCGTGGACTGCCATGATAGTATTGAAGGATCAATACAAGGGACTTGAATGCAATGCAAAGAATTTCACAGCATTAAAGAAGGACAATGGCACAATGGATGAAAAGTGGTAAATATCAGAAACATGTACTCAAGATAGAGAGTATTTTATTAATTCAAGCAGGACATACTAAGAACTTGGAATCAGCCAATGGTAGTGTCAATGAAAAGGAAATAGCAAGTATGAGAGGAACTTTGTGGGCAGAACCAACTAGAATTAGTATTCCATAGGTTGTGGGAGATGAAGGAAAATGAGGAGTTGGAAATGGCTTCAAGATTTCCAGTCAGGAGACTAGAAGGATGTTTACGGCATTAACTAAGAGAGGAGCTTGGTGAGAAGGAAAAGATGTGAAGAAAGAATATTGTAGGTGGAGAAAATGTTGGGTTGGATTTATAATATGTTTCAAATATAAATAAAAGCATGAACAAATGAACAATATCGTCCAAGTTTGTCAAGAAACTTAAAGATTGACATTTTATTCTTTTTCTTGCTGAAATTTATAGTCTTACCCAAACCCAGTTCTTATTGGGAGATTAATGACTAAATATATATTAAACTTTCTTTCTCTAAAACTCTGTTCCTCTCTGTGGGAGATAACAACTAACAAATTATGACCATGAATCAAGAAACCTGTAATCAAATAGTTCATAACTATGAGTAGTTCATAAACAAATCACTGCTTCTTTGAAGCAGGCTATAGATTCACACTTCTCTAGCAGCCTCTAATTTTAAGCAAATAAGTATGTATAATTTTCCATGTTATTAAATAAACTTATAATGATAAGCCATTAGAATAATTATGTTCACCATTTTCATAATAATCAAATGTCCAAAAGATTAGGGCAGACACAGTTGGAGAAGGAAGAATATTCCTTATATCATGCTCAATTTAAATTTCCTTTACAAACTTAGTAGTTATACTCAAAATATATAACTTTACAAGATTGTATAATCTTTAAAAGTATAATCCAGCATATTTCAGTGATCTGAAGCCATAGTCAATTTTAGACTTTTGCAGCAATGATTGTTCTGCTTTTGGATAAAGCCAGCAAGTATTTTCCTAATAAACTAAAGTGACAGTTTGAGTGCTCCTCTTTAAACTTCATGTTTAATTCCCACGAAAGGTTTATGGAAGGTTCTTCCCTATAAAACTAGTATGTTATATTTAAATTTCAGTTATATGACAAGTTACACTCATTTAACCTTTCATGCACGATTTCTGCTCTCTGAGTTATAGTGTTTCTGCTTCTTCCAAGTGATAATATTTTTTTGTGAGCTTAAAGGCAAAAATCACCTTTCACCCAAAGCCAAAAAAGAGAAAGGTAAAAGACAGGTAAAAGGCCTTTTTATTTAATAACCTAGATCAATCCATCATTCATTTATTCATTTATGTATTCATGTAACAAGTATTATTGAGTATCTCCATGTACAATTACTGTGATAGATAATTGCAGTTACAAAGTTGACCAACATAGGCCCTCTCTTAAAGTTTAGTAAGAGATGTAGGCACGTAAACTAACAATTACAAATACTGAATGATCACAGCAATGATGGAATGACTTAGCAGGTGATGTGGAAACACAGAGGATGGAAGATGATCTATACCACAATGGAGGAAGTCAGAGAAAACTTTCAAAAAGGCTAAGCCTCAGGTGAGTCTTGAAGGATGAATACAGCCCCTGTCTCTTTAACAACTATGCTTGAATAAAATACAAAGACGCCAAATGCTATGACTGAAAAGACCCTAAATGTCCTTCCTTATAAACATAATCCCTACTAACATGCCACCTTGTAAGTCATTTTATATTAAGACTCTGCCTGAGGAAGACCATTGTCAGATGAAAATTCTTTAACTAGAAAGGTTAACACAGGAGTAAACAATCATCCATATATTTACAGATATACTTCATCTATTTCTCAGCCATGGGCTGGATGAAGAAATGGGATTCCAAATAGAGATATTTGGCAGCAGGGAGCAAGAAGAGTCAAAATCCCACAGAATTCTATGAAGGGCAGATCCCAGTGGGGGTACAGCTATAGAGGCTCAACAGATGCTAGATTCTTGGCAAGGTTGTGGCTACAGGTGGATGAGGAATAGAGCAGCCCTCAAGAGAAGAAAAGGGAGAAGTGGACCAACTCATAATTTCTCCTCATGTTAAATCTTCCACTTCCCAGAGAGGGAGCAGAAAACGCTTGATAGTTTTGATCTCCTCAAATTAGAAGGAAGCCATTCCAGTGAGCAAAAGCCAAAAGGCAAAGCTTGGGCTTCAGTTTTTGTTTGTAATTGAAAAGGCACCAAACATAGCCACTGAGCTGTCAAAAATAATATGAAGGTCAGAATCATGTATAATTGCAAACACAAATCAAATGTGCAGCATTGACTCCAAGCTGGCTGAGAAGATAGGAAACTGACATCTATTCAGCCCACATACATTGAAAAGCAAGCAGTAGGTAGCCTTGCCTACAACAAAGATATTGTAAGGATTCTGGTATTTTATTTTTTATTGGATTATTATTTTATTTTTTAAAAACCATGCTGAGAACTTGCACTCCCAGGAAAATGAAGTATATGTAAATTTCTCTATTCCTCCCTGGAATAAAACCCTGGAGGTGATACACGGACAGATGATAGATAGATAAGAACTCTGAAAGATGCGAGGAAGAAGACAGACAAGCTAGAGACCTCAGGACTCCCTGGCAAAAAAAAAAAACAAAAAAAACGGTGGTAAATCCCTTTAGTTTTCTTTTTGCCTCATATATCCCAGAGTAGAAGTTGAAGAAGCCAGCAACACAGGAAAACCAATGGGCACAGATCAGAATGAGCCCCAAGAAAAGCCTACTCTCTCTAAGCAAAGGACCAGGAAAGAAGCTGTGATGGTTAACACTGAGTGTCAACTTGATTAGATTGAAGGATGCAATATTGATCCTGGGTGTGTCGGTGAGGGCGTTGCCAAAGGAGATTAACACTTGAGTCAGTGGGCTGGGAAAGGCAGATCCACCCTTAATCAGGTGGGCACATCTAATCAGCCACCAGTGAATACAAAGCAGGCAGAAAAACGTGAAGTGACGATAAAATCCTAGCCTCCCAATCCGTATGTTTCTCCCGTGGTGGATGCTTCCTGCTCTCGAACATTGGACTCCAAGTTCTTCAGTTTTGGGTCTTGGACTGGCTCTCCTTGCTCCTTGTTTTGCAGATAGCCTATTGTGGGACCTTGTGATCATGTAAGTTCATACTTAATGAATACTTAATAAATATGTGTGTGTGTGTGTGTATACATACATATATATGTGTGTATATATATCTATATATACTGACTAATACAGAAGACTAGCAAAAAGAAAATATTTTAGAAAAAATTACCCCACTGCTCAAACACCCCAAATAAAATGGTGGACCCACCCTCATCTAGGCTACCAAAGGCTAAATGAGGAGCCTAGGCTTCCACCACAACCAAGCTATAAGGAAGCATCCCAGTCTACCCTGACTTTCATCAGGGTGTTGTCAGGGAGAGCTGAATAAAGAGGCAGAACTTTTATCCCCACAAGGCAGTGCCAAGGTTCACTCCCCATCATCACACCTGCTCACTCCCCACCTCACCCTACTCTCTGTACTTTCCTCCTGATGAGGGGCAGCAACCAGCAGAGAAACCTAAATGTCCACCTCTTCTCAGCAGCATTACAAGGAATAAAGAGAGCAGACACAAATTACTAATATCATGAATGAAACAGAGGATGTCACTATAGACTATACAGGCAACAAAAGGGTTAGAAGGGCATACTACAGATGACTCCACACATACATTTGAAAGCTTAGATAAAATGAACAATTCCTCAAAAAACAGAAACTACTACATCTCACCTAGCATGAAACAGATAATTTGAGTAGTTCTATAGTTATTAAATAATTTAAATTTGTAAGTTAAAATTTTCCAGAGGGGCCGAGAGCAGTGGCTCACACCTGTAATCCCAGCACTTTGGGAGGCCAAAGCAGGTGGATCACTTGAGGCCAGGAGTTCGCGACTAGCCTGGCCATCATGGTGAAACCCCATCTCTACTAAAAATACAAAAATCAGCTGGGTGTGGCATCAGGCATCTGTAATCCCAGCTACTCGGGAGACTGAGGCAGTAGACTAGCTGGGAGGCAGATGTTGCAGTGAGCAGAGATCGCACCATTGAACTTCAGCCTGGGCAACAGAGTGAGACTTCATCTCAATAAATAAATAAATAAATAAATAAATAAATAAATAAATAAATAATTCCAAAAGAAAAAATAAAACCAAATCTGTGTAATCTCTCCCAGAAAAGGGAAGAAAAGAAAATGCTTCCTAATTCATTTTATGAAGCTGGTATTACCCTGATACCAAAATCAGACAAAAACATTAAAAAAGAGAGAAAACTACTGACCAATATTCTTCATAAATATTGATGCAAAAATTATTAGGAAAATATTACCAAATGGATTTTGGCCATATATGGTAAGAATTATATACCATGACCAGGGGGTTTATTCCAGGAATGCAAAGTTGGCTCACTAGTTGAAAATCAAAGTAATCACTATCTTAACAGGTTAAAGGAAATCACATGTTTGTGTCAAGAAATACAGAAAAATTATTTAACAAATTTCAGCACACATTCATGAGAAAAAACCAGAAAAACTGTAGTAGAGGAGAACTTTCTAAACTTGATAAAGAGTATCTTCAAACAACCTACAGCTAACATTATACTGACTGCTTTCATTCTAAAATCAGGAACAAAGCTAAGATGTCCACTCTCTTCTTATTCAGTATAGCACTGGAAGTTCTAGCAATTAAAGAAAGAACAAATAAAAGGAGTAGAAATAAAAGTCATACAGATAGGAAAGGAAGAAGTTCACCTGCCCCTATTTGCAGGTGACATGAATATTTGCATGAAAATTCCAAGGAATGTATAAAAATACTTTTAGAACTAGTAAAGTGAGTTCAGCAGAGGCCCAGGATACAAGATAAGAATATAAAAATCAGACTTAATACAAAAAAAAAAACACAAAAAAACAAAAAAACAAAAACACACACACACAATGAATCACAGATAAATGTAAAACTATAAAAATGTTAGAAAAACACAGGAGAAAATCTTTGAGATCTAGGGCTAGGCAAAGAATATTTAGATTTAACACCAAAACATGGTCCATTAAAAAAAAACTGATAAACTGTACTTCATCAAAATGAAAAACTTTTTTGCAAAAAACTCTCTTAAGATGATTAAAAAACAAGCTTCAAGCTGAAAGAAAAATTGCAAACACATATCTAGCAAAATACTAATATCTAGAATAGATAAAGATTTCTCAAATCTCAATAGTAAAAAAAAAAATCCATTAAAAATTGGGCAAAAGACACAAGAGATTTGACCAGAAAGGATACACAGATACAAATAAGCACATGAAAAGATGTCAAACCATTAGCCTTTAAGGAAATTAAAATTGCACTGAAATATCATTACGTAACTATCAGAATGGCTAAAATAAAAAATAGTGACAACACAAAATTCTGGAAAAGATAGAGAAATTGAATGACTCATTGCTGGCAGGAATGTAAAGCGGTACAATCACCTAGAAAACGGTTTTGTAGTTTCTAAAACCTAAAAATGTAATTTTCATATGATCCAGTAATTTCACTCCTAAGCATTTATTCCAGATAAATAAAAATTTATGTTCACGTGAAAACACACACATGAACATTCATAACAGCTGTATCCATGATAGCCCAAACTGGAAGCTATCCAGATGTCCTTCAAGAAAAGAATGGTTGAAAGACTGTGGTATACTCATACCAAGGAAAACTATTCAGATGCATGCAACAACCTGAATAAATTTCTATATAATTATGCTGAATGAAAAAGCCAATTCTAAGGTTATAGTCAGTGTAATTTCATTTATATAGGATTTTGACAGGATAAAATTAGAGACATGAGAACAAATTAGTGATTGCCAGGAGGTAAGGAGGAGGTGAGAGTGAGAGGGAAGTAAGCATGTCTTTAAAAGAGCAACAGGAGGGATCCTTCTGGTGATGAAGACATCCTATATCTTGACTATATCAATGTCAACCTCATGCCTGTGGAACTATAGTTTTGCAAGATGTTGCCATTGGGGAAAATTGGGTAAAGACTAAAGATGATCTCTCTGTATTATTTCCTACAACTTCGTGCTAATCTACAATTATCTCAAAATAGAAAATTTAATTAAAAAGTCAAAACAAAAAGTGTGCTGTTTCTCTACCTAAGGAGACTGGAGAAACTACATGGGGGCCCAGAAAATAAGAAAGCAAGAGCCCACTCAATCCTGGCTAAGGAATTAGAAACAAAGAAGAAACTAGGAAGTAAGACAAGATTTCCTTCTTATGACTCGGTAAAGCTGACAGTTGAGCCTGACATGGAAGGTTAGGTGGTTGGGTTATGGTCAATTGCCATTTGCTATATGCTCACTGTATTAGTCAGGGTTTCCCACAAAACCAGCATGATGTGTACATAGACAGAGAGAGATTTATTTTAAGGAGTTGTGTGTGGTGTGTGTGTGTGTGCATGCATTCAAGCAAGTCAAGTTTTAAAAACTAGGAAAAAAACCATGACTCACCTGGTGGGGAAAGATAGTTATAACCATCAGACAAGGCATCCTATACTTCCATGCTTCTTTAACACTAGCAGAAAAAGTAACTCAATAACTGCTGCAAGATGACTGGCTGTTTTCTAAACTATCTGAAGTTCTCTCAAGCCATCCGTGGGATAACTCCATTTTATTTTCTCTTCTATAAATATTTTAGGTGTATTCTCACATGCCACAATTTGTCACATAGGTCACCTGGGTATGATGGTTTGATTCATAAATTTCTCTTATTCTCTGCTAATTTTCCTCTCTCTGGTTCACCCCCAAAGCCCAAGCTTCTCTTTTAACTCATAAGACATTTTAAAGATCCATGATCTAAGCCAGAGAGGCCAGTCTAATTGAACAGCATTGTCAAAAAAGGGGTTAATATTATATCTCCAAAAAATTGTGTAGTTTTTATTATTAGAATGCTTTTCTCTATACTGTGCTTTAAAATCAGAGTTGTTTGCATTTTCTTATATCTTTACATATTTTAACACTTCAAGACTTTAAAAAGTTTGAGCTTATAATGGACTCACTTTAAATGCTTTTGTAAATTAAACACAGTACGAAATAAATACACCCTGAAAGGTCATAATGGCTTTGTTCACCTTTGCGTTTGGTTGATGAGATTGAACAGAAAAATCTGAAGCACAGCATGGTTTTTGGAACATAGCTTACTTGGTCCAAATTGCCAGGAGTGCATCAACACATACAAGACTCTTAATGCAAACTAGAAACATACAGATGGCCTATCTTGACAGAAAAATTACACACACAGAGGCCCCTTCCTCTGCACGGCCTCTTGAAGCTGGAAGTAACTTGTAGGGGTTGGTCCTGGAGGAAAGGAAGATTTTCCATTTTTGAGGGCTGAGTGCATAGTAGGATACAGCAACTCTATCACTACTTCTTGTGAAAAAAGTCACATATGCTAGACCCTTAAAGATTCTGGTCCAGTACACTTTGAAGTTGCTCACCCAGCATCACATATCAGCATCCTGAAAAATGTCCTTGTTGGTTTCTCTATCCAGTTTTACGTGCTCATTTTGGTCCTTTCCACCACATCCCCCTTCCAAAATAGTTCTACCACACTTACGGTAGTTCTACTACACCTACCATGGTGATACTTCTTCATGTGATGTTATCCCCTCACTGTGTGCTCAGCTTGGCCAGTATTTCTAGGTGGACTATTGGACTTTTCTGTATCTTTTCCTGTGGGTTAGATTTTCAAGGCTATTGGTCATGTCTGCTACTTATCTCTGAACTCCTTCCATTTTGCCTACACTTCTCAGGTAGTGAGCTGCTCACCACAGTATAACAGAAGGAACACACAGCCTCCCAAGATTATGATGGAATTCCTTGGGGTATGCTATTTGGTAATTTTAAAAAATTAATGTCCCATTTAAGATTTGGACATAATTTTATGTCTACTAGTAACTTTAGTTATATTTCTTCTCCTTGGATTTATCTTTTTAGTTCAAAAGTTATTTGTGAAAGTATTTCTCCAAATGGATTAGTTTTGGTTTTTAGAAAGTGTCATATTATTTGTATCATTTACTTTTTTTTTTTTTTTTTTTTTTTTTTTTTTGAGGCAGAGTCTCACTCTGTCACCCAGGCTGGAGTGCAGTGATGCAATCTTGGCTTATTGCAACCTCCACCTCTTAGGCTCCAGCCATCCTCCCCACTCAGCCTCCCGAGTGGCTGGGAATACAGGTGCATGCCATCACACCTGGCTAATTTTTGTATTTTTGGTAGAGATGAAGTTTTGCCATGTTGCCCAGGCTGGTCCCGAATTCCTGAGCTCAAGTGGTCCGCTTGCCTGGGTGTCCCAAAGTGCTAGGATTACAGGCATGAGCCACCGTGCCTGTAAAATTAAAATTTTTAAAAATTATCTTTTAAAGGTAATTTTTGTCCTTATTCAAGGTTGATAAATGTCATGTTCAATATCCTAAAATGAACAATTTACAATTTTTTTTTGTAAAAACATGTAAAGATGTAAAAATACATCTTTAAAAAGATGTATTTTTCAACCTGAATCTGACCAAAAATTTTGCATAAATGAAAATTAAAAAGTACTCTTTAAAATGCAAAATCTTTCAAGTACCCTATTAGAAATCTGTTTAGAGAGTGCCAAGCTAAATCTATTTACATAACAAATTCCTACAAATTGCTTTTTAAAAGCAGGATTAAGGTGCATTATAATTAACCTTCTGCTTTAACACAGCATCAAAATAACAAAGTACTTTGCAAATTATGTAATTTTCTAGTTTGTCAGGGGAAAAATGTTCTCAAGTGTGTCTTATATAAGAATGATCATTCCTGACTATTTGAATTATAGAAATACAAATAATTTTAGAATTTTTAGGAAATGCGAAGTAAGCAATAAAAAGAATCTTCAAATAATATTAATTCAAATGTATATATTCATAGCGATATTTTTTAAGAATAAGACATCACTCTGTGCGGTAGTGAAAGGACACAAAGATAGATGTGTACCCGCCCCCCACCCGCTACACCCTTGTTCTGCTCTCTAATCTTTGCACATACCAGAGATTTCGTAAGTTCTGTGAGTACCTGGTTTTCTGCACGTACCAGAGATTTTGTTTTGCACATACCAGAGATTTTGTAAGTTCTGAGGCAAGGTCACAAGACGTGTTTAAGTAAGATAAACTCTTGCTGCCATAAACCTGCTCTCCCGCCTCGAAGTTTGAACCAAAATATCAGAAATGGCAGGAACCAATCATAGTTAGCCAAATCGCCTTGTTCAAACACTAGCCAATCATATATCTGATTTGTATAATAACTCTATGCCCACTTTTCTTAGACTATATAACATTGTTCGGAGCTGAGTGGGGGAGCTCTCCTGCCCGTCTCGTTTCACGAGCGAGGGAGAGTTCCAGGTTCGAACCTGTAATAAAGATCCTTGCTGCTTAGCTTTGACTCTGGACTCTGGTGGTCTTCTTCGGGGAATAAACGGTCTGGGCATAACAGTAGTAAATACCAAAACAAACAAAATTTACTGGTTTTGTCAAAGAAGAAAATAAAACCAATCAAAACAAAACTCTTCTTGCCCATCCAGGCAGCTGAGGAAGGCAGGAAGGCAGGTAAGGTCAGTTCACTGAAAATCAAATGCTTTACCAAAAGTGAAGAACCATTTATTAAAAAAAAGCCTTGTGACCACCAAAAGAACTACCACAAAAAAGAAGCTGTCATGGCCACGTGTGCCTGTAATCCTAGCATTTTGGGAGGCCAACGTGGGCAGATAACTAGAGCTGAGGAGTTCAAGGGCAGCCTGGGCAACATGGTGAGGATTATGCCATGTTGTGTGTATGTAGGGGGTGTGTGTGTGTGTGCATGTGTGTGTGTGCATGTGTGTCTGGAGCAGATTCTGGCTGCCCCAGACTCACTAATGCTGCCTCCTGGTTGTATGTTCTCCAGGAGATAGTTTTGGATCCTTCATCTATTATAAAATTAATTTTGTGTGATTTTCTCCCTTTTGCATTATATTGCATGATATCAGCTTAAGGAAATAATCCTTTGGAATTGTTTAAAAAACAAATAAGAAGCTGTGATGTGACGATGAAAAACTGCTGGGTCTTAAAATATTTGTAAATTGTGCATTTTAGGATATTTAACATGATATTTATCAACCTTGAATAAGGACAAAAATTATTCATAAAAGAGAGAATACACTAAACAAATGTTGTCTAGTTGTATTTGACAGGAAAGGTTTTCCTCTTTTTAAAAAGATAAATCATAGGTCCAGCCCAGCCAAAGAGCAACACTGAATCATTTCACATAACTGAAGCATTGACTTGTTTTCACCCGAAAGTTTTCAGAATATTCTATGTTTATTACCAAATGGTAAGTCAGGTATAATAAAAATAGACACCAACCATCCTCCTAGGAAAGACTTGAGTAGAAAGTAATGGGATTCTTATTCCTTTCACACAAAAGACACATATGGTAATTAGTTTATTCTCCTCATGTATGGTGTAAATAGCAAAATGTGACTTTGAGTGGTTATTGTTGGCACTCTTTCCTTAGAGAGAGTTTCATTAGAGTTTGAAAGTATTTCTGGGAAAACATCAACCAAAATATTCCATGTTGCTAACTGCAATGTATGTAAATGGGGTTTTCCACCTTTTGGTGACGCATCTTGACTTGATCCTTAGACAGAATTAGGAAATTCCCAAATTTATATGTGGAGGAAACATGCTTTGGGGCTTCCCTCCCCAGTAAACTAATACTTAATGTAAGCTTGACTTCAGACATTGTTATAAACCGGGGGTCTTAGTTGGCCCTGAAAGATTTAACTTGTGTTGTAATAGGACTGGGACTATGAGGAATCAGATGTAGGATCCAGAAAAGGAAGATTTTTTGGACTGACATAAATATCCAAAATACCTTAATATTGTACTTCAAAAGTAACTTGAAGCAATTTTTAGTAAACCATACATACATATTTAAAAAATAAATCAGACATACATGAAGAGGGAAAACCACTGTACCAGGTTTCATTTCCCAGAGAATTACTGATATAATACAAAAGCATTTGTCTAATCTTCATGGCAGCTGAAGAGAAAAGGAAAATAGGGCATGTTATGTAGAAATCAAGTCTACTTAAAGGCAGTTCCAGGTACATTTATAGGGATCAGAATTGAACTGAAGCTTGTACCTTCTTATGAAACTTTTTTTTACAAGACAGCTTTGTGTTGGAGGATAACTCCGCTTGCAGACAGAACACAAAGGAAGAGGCCCTGGAAAAACTTATAAGAATTCTTTATTAAAATACAGTCATCACAGGATATCCATGCGTCTCTCTCTCAGTCAGCCTGTCTGTTTATCTGTTTGTCTAATCTATTTATCTTATCTGTCTGTCTATCTTTCTATGGATCTAATCTATCTATTCTGTTGTCTCTCTGTCTGTCTATCTATCTATCTATCTATCTATCTATCTATCTATCTATCTATCTATCTATCTCCTATATCTGCTTTCAGATATATAGTCGGTATATCTATAGGGACTAAAATAGAAAAGACCTATATAGTGTACTGCAATGCAAATCAACTTATTCTCATCTTATACTGTTCAGTTTGCCCTGCCTTCTTTTGGGAATTGTATCTTTCATCTTCTGGGAACCTTTCTTTCCACCATTGCAGCCATAACAGAACTCTCATGGTTTTATCCAAAGTTGTCATTTCCTGGCGACAAAAATTAATCCAAGGATGGCACTACTTCAAGCTGAGCCAGTCATAACCCTTCCCCGGGATTTTAAAAACTGAGTCCAGAGAGTATAATCTTAGTACCCTTTCATGGGTGAAGCTGAGACTGGAGATATTAGAAGCTGTAGATACCCATGTTTCCAGCATGGTAGAGTCCAGGCTGAGAGAATGAGCCTGGCACACAGGACTAGCACAGACTTGAAGAGAGAGACTGTCCTGGCAGTGTCTGAAGTTCCTGAAGCCCAGCTACTCTTGTGCATTCCCAGTAGTTTGATTTTGTGAACCAAAAATTTCTTTTCATTGTCTAAGTTACAGTTGGTGGTGTTGTTGCATGTGGTCAAAGGGTCCTGACTACTTTTGATAGGTATTTGTAGATTTTACTAGTCCATCATCTTTTTCTTCTGTTTCTAGTGACAGCACTTTGATTTTCTTTTTGTGAACCACCCCTCCTTATTCTGGTAAATTGGATCACACAGACTCTTATATACCCGCTTCTGGCTGCAAGCATGGATATATAATCCAGGCATGGCTAATGAGACTTATTCTCAATTTTAATTGTAGCTGGGGAAGAGAGAAGCTAGAAATGTCTGGGATTATTAATTATTATTAATCAGAGAAGCTTAAGATATAAATCCATGGCTCATTGTAAGTCACTTTGCCTTGAGAATACATATGTGTCAAATTTTGATATATAAAACTTTACAACCAAACTCTGTTCAACAAATGGTAAGAAGAATGGAAAAGTGATTTTTTACCTAATGAAAACCTTAAATTTACAGTTACACTTCACAGTTTGCAAAGTAACTTGGTGAGGCTGTCAGTGTCAGGGCTGTTGCCATTAGTATCTCTAGAGAGGCCCAGTGATTCATCTAAGGCCAGAAACCCTGGTCTTGGACCCATGCTCTGTCTGACCCGAGAGCTCCTTCCACCACCACACTCAGCATTCCTCAAACAGGCTCTGAGGGGCTCCCCCGGTGCCCTGGGAAGACTGCGCTCTTTGTCTGAGATTTGTCATTATCTTCATGAAGAGATTCTCATAAATCATGACTTTTTCTAATGCTAAAAGTCCTCTGCCAAGTAAACACAAGTGCTTATTGCAATAGTAAAATCTTCAAAGTGTTGGTTTTTACAAAGGCCATGAAAAAGGTTCTTTCAGCTAAACCTCCCTATGCTATTTATTAAAGTATAGTGAGGACTGGAGAATCACATTTCAACATATAAAGTCACCTAGAAAAGTGTTTTTCCAAGACTGTTCTCCCAAGATATTCCCTGAGCAAAATATACCCATGGTTTTATTAGTTTTATATGGCAGCTGTGTAACAAATTACCAGAAACTGGGTAACTTAAAACAACAGAAATTTATTGTCTCACAGTTCTGGGGGTCAGAAGTCTGAAGTCAAGGTATTGGCAGTGTTGGTTCTTTCTGAGGGTTCTAAGTGACAATCTGTTTCATGCCTGTGCTCTCCTATCTACCAGTGACAGCCAGCAATCTTTGATACTCCTTGGCTTTGAGGTGCATCATTCCAATCTCTGCCTCCTTCTTTCCATGGCTGTCCTCTCTGTATGTGTCTCTTTCTTCTTATAAGGACACCAGTCATATTGGATTAGGAACCTGTCCTACTCCATATGACCTTATCTTACCAAATTACTTCTACAGTGACACCATTTCCAAATAAGATTACATTCTGAGGTACTGGGCGTTAGGCTTCAACACATATTTTTTGGGGGGAAACAATTCCACCCATACACTGGTCAAATAAGGTTGAGAAATATTGCACACTATACAATCCTCTTTGCAAATGTGTAATAGCACATTAAAGGTTTTGAAGTCAATGAATCATCTGATTTTCTTTTAACCTAGCATTTCCAAAATGTGTGCAACCACACATTATTTTATTCACTTAATATCAATTAACATCCTGAGACTCAATGTTCTGAGCGGCACACCATTTGAAATGTTCATCAGGATGGCCTTCAGCATATCAGCATATCAGAGACACTCCCTCACTTCCTAGCTGTTAATGAGAACCTCTGTGGCTGACATGCTCAGTTTGTTGGTCAGTTATAACAACATGATTGGAAACACAGCAAAACTTTTTCCATGATGCTATATAACCAGCACCTGTGCATCTCCTTATAATTGACTCACTTAGCAATATGGCAAATTCATCCCAAAAAAGATGTGGGTGAGAACTTGTACTTAGGTAAATATAAAGCCTTATCCATTGCTGGGACAAGATAACTGGAAGAACATATCCTGTGGCTATTAGCTAAGAAGCACTATGAAACTTTTTTTCCAGTTAGAAAAGTTGTGTGTGTGTGTGTGTGTGTGTGTGTGTGTGTGTGTGTATGTATTCATCAAGGGCCAAATTTACACCTTCCTCATGTTCATGTATTCTAATTTCCTAGTACAGTGCTTTGGAGTCACCAATTCATTTAACATTTATTTTTAAATATGTCCACTGTAATTAATCCAAAATGTATTTATTGAATACTAAGCACTGGGGATGCAGCAGTGGATGAGAGGAACAGAATCCCTGGTCTCGGGAAACTTGTATTCAAGTGGAGTAAAACAAAAAGTAAACAAGAATAAAAATAAATAAAATTTCACCAATACTGATAAATACTATGAAAAAAGAAAATGAGTCAGGGTGACTTAATACAGAGAAACTAGGTGACTGCAGGGAGAATGATACTTTAGATAGAGTTACCAGTTGAATGAGTCAAAGTTTTCCAGAGAAATGTGTGTGTGTGTTTGTGTGTAAGATATATATAAAATAAGGATTTGGCTTATGGCATAATGGAGACTGGAAAGTTCAAATTCTGCACAGCTGAGGTCCCAGTTCAAATCCAATGATCAAAGATGCTGTAGAACCTGGAAGAGCTGATGTCCCAGTTTAAAAGTTGTCAGGTAAGAGAATTCTCTTACTCAGGGGAGGTTCAGCCATTTGTTTTATTCAGGCCTTCAACTGATTGAATGAGACCTACCTACTCTAGGGAGAACAATCTGCTTTACTCAGTCTGTTGATTTAAATTGTAATCTCATAAAAAAAAATCCTCATGGAAATACTCAGAACAATGTCTGACCAAACGTCTGGACACCCCATGGCCCAGTCAAGTTGACATATGAAATTGACCATCACAACGGGCATCTTTGAGCAATTTAGATTTGCCCTGAGGCCTAAGTCATGAAAAAAAAAAAAGTCAGCCAGGGGAAATCTGCTGGGGAAATAGGCACCCTCTACTTAGCAGTGTATGGTCTTTAATTTAGATGCATGCCTCGCATAATGTGGGTAAACTGAACACCAACTGAAATAGAAACTAAAGTTGGGGGAAGAAAGCCTCACCACAGTCCTCTCCTGGGATTTAGCATAATGGAACTTCTTTATATGTACTCTTCTGAACACTTTAGGTTTCACAATCTGAGAGACACAAAGGAAATCCTGAATAGCATCTCTGAAAAAGGACATGATACACTAACTCTAAGCTTTCAATGAATTTCTTATGCTCACATGGCGACTTTACAAAGGATCTACTTTCAGGCACTGTTGTGGTTTCTCTTTCCCTTTACTTTCCCTCTTTAATTCCTTTTCTTCCCACCCATTCAAGACATCCACTAACCAGAAATCTACAAGGAATCCTTTTAGAATGTTTAGGAACACAGCATAGAGTGTTCTTCTCCCAAAACCTGCAACCTTGTTTTAGAATACGTCCCATATCTGGTGCAGCCCAACTAGACCTGGTTGGTTGGTCAATTCAGGAACTCCAAACAATGCTAAAGATTGTATTTTTCACTTATAAACTCACTAGACAGAAGACTGCTCACTGCCAAAAGCAGAAATGGTTTAAACAGACATGCACATGTTTACTCAAATGAAGTTTTTTTACTCTCAATGGGAATATTTTTCTGTAGCTGACACAGAAGGAGAGACTCTGGTCAAAGCAATGACTTTCTGAAATCACCCATCTTTTCTGAAATGGCATATTTCATATGTGTTAAAGCTGTTGAGCTCAGTAAGATAAATGAGACCAGAGAAACTAGCCAATACTCATATCTCTGCAGGGCCCAGGAGGATGCATTCAAACTAGGGAAACTTATTGGATTAGAATTCCCCAGAAAAACTAAACCAATAGGAGATGTGTGTGTGTGTGTGTGTGTGTGTGTGTGTGTGTGTGCACGCTCTTGTGTGATTTAGACCTTTAACTGATTAGATGAGACCCACCCACATTAGGGATGACAATCTACTTTCCTCAGTCTACTGATTTCAATGCTAGTCTCATCCAAGAATAACCTCACAGACACACCTAGAATACTGTTTGACCAAATTCCTGGGCACCCTATGGCCCAGTCAAGTTGACACACAAAATTAACCATTACACTTCCAAATAAAAGTATAGCTTATGCCAAACATTACAATTAATTTTTTGATGGAGGTTATAGAGGCTGTTGTGGGAAGTCAGGGACCCCAAATGGAGGGACTGGTTGAAGCTGTGGCAGAGGAACATAAATTGTGAAGATTTCATGGACATTTATCTGTTCCCAAATAATACTCTTATAATTTCTTATGCCTGTCTTTACTTCAATCTCTGAACATAAATTGTGAAGATTTCATTTTAATATGGGCATTTATCAGTTCCCAAAATTAATACTTTTATAATTCCTTATGCCTGTCTTTACTTTAATCTCTTAATCCTATTATCTTTGTAGGCTGAGAATGTTCGTAACCTCAGGACCACTACTATACAAATTGATTGCAAAACATGTGTGTTTGAACAATATGAAATCAGTGCACATTGAAAAAGAACAGAATAACAGCAATTTTCAGGGAAGAAGGGAAGACAACCATAAGGTCTGACTGCCTGTGCAGTTGGGCAGAATAGAGCCATATTTTTCTTCTTGTGGAGAGTCTATAAATGGATGTGCAAGTAGGGAAGATATCGCTGAATTATTTTCCTAACAAAGAATATTAATAATTAAGACCCTGGGAAAGGAATGCATTCCTGAGGGGAGGTCTATAAATGGCCGCTCTGTGAGTGTCTGTCTTATGCGGTTGAGATAAGGACTGAAATATGCCCTGGTCTCCTGCAGTACAGGCTTATTAGGGTGGGGAAGAAACCCCACCCTGGTGAATTTGAGGTCAGACTGGTTCTCTGCTCCTGAACCCTGTTTTCTGTTGTTTAAGATGTTTATCAAGGCAATACATGCACAACTGAACATAGACCCTTATCAGGAGTTTTTGATTTCACCCTTTGCCTTGTGATCTTTGCTTTGCCCTATGCCATATGATCTTTATTGGCCTCAGAAGCATGTGATCTTTGTTCTCCTTTTTGTCCTTTGAACCATGTGATCTTCATGACCTACTCCCTATTCATACATCCCCTCCCCTTTTAAAGTCCTTAATAAAAACCTGCTGTTTTTCCAGTTCAGGTGGTCATCACGGTCCTACCGATATGTAACGTCACCCCCAGAGGTCCAACTGTAAAATTCCTCTCTTTGTACTCTTTCTCTTTATTTCTCAGTTGGCTGACACCTAGGGAAAATAGAAAGAATGTATGTTGAAATATTGGGGGTGGGTTACTCCAATAAGAGGCAAAGACTTGCCTTTTCTCATCCAAAAATTAATGCTCCACTCAGAATACCTTCAGGTTAAGGGTGCCAATATGAAATACTGGAATTTTTATGCTATAATTTTTGTGTGCAATCTGAATTATATCTCATTAAATTTTTTGCATTCAAGACTTACTGAAGTTATTTAAAGATACAGATTCTCTGTCTATTGTCCCTGTCATTAAACAACTCATAAACTTCCTTCATGAAGGATCAAATTGTCTAGATATCCACTGACCAGCTTCAGAATAAAGATAAAATCTCAACCACAAGTTTGATTCAATATCATTTTTGATTCAGTAGCATTCCTTTTGCGAAAACAGAATACAGTTAAAGAAGCACAAATCACAAGATTTAGTGAAAATACTAACCCCCCAAAAAGGACAGATACAGTTGATCTCTTTCATGTATATTGAAATGTTTGAATTTTAAGACTTAATTCTGAGATTGATGACTCTCAGTTACTATAAGGTATTTAATCACTGTCGAAACAAAAACAAAACAAAAAATGTCTCAATTAACCCTCAGCTATTTACCAATAGTGTGCATTTACCAGACTGAGATATTTTAGAAACATTATGTCAATAAATATTAGGCCCAAAAGGGTTTGAAGGTTCTGCTTGAGTTTTAGAGTCAGGCAGGCCTCAATGATAACAAGTATAATGACGTATGGGAGTAGAACAAGTTTCAGAAGGGGCTTTGTGTTTTGTTCTCACTGCCGGAGGAACCTAAATGTGTTTTTAGTGTGGGCCCCCTTTCCCAAGGAGACTTCAAGATTTTGTGCTTCCTCACTGACATAGAGCTTGTTGGGTACTGCTTCCTTTTACATCTCGCTTCTGTGCAGGACTCCAGATGGGGCTAGGAAGGCAAGGAATGTTGCGGAGGGTAGCTGCAGAGCCCTAAGATGCTGCAGGGGCCTCTGGGTCTGAGCCTTTGACTTGTAAATAACAGGGAGTAGGTTGTCTCTGAGGTAAACCCACGTATGATGACCCAAGAGCAGAGGTAGAACCAGACCCCACAGCAGCATCAGTAGCAGCAAAGGTCAATGGGAATGGGGAAGACCAGGTTCCGCACCCATTTTCCAGAAACCACGGAGACTCTGTAATTCTTATATGGTCTTAGTGGAGGGAAGGGCCCCTAAACATGACTGAAATTGAACTTCTTAACATTGTAGCAAGTGTAAAATAATACATAGGTGTATTTTTTCAGCAGTTTTATTGAGGTAAAATTGACATACTATAAACTGCACTTAAGATCCCTTAATAATAGCTAATGATGTCGAGCATCTTTCCATAGTCTTATTGTAGCCAATATATCTTTTATGCTGAACTATCTATTGTATATTTTACTCATTTTTAATTGGGCTTTTGGCCGGGCGCGGTGGCTCAAGCCTGTAATCCCAGCACTTTGGGAGGCCGAGACGGGCGGATCACGAGGTCAGGAGATCGAGACCATCCTGGCTAACACCGTGAAACCCCGTCTCTACTAAAAATACAAAAAACTAGCTGGGCGAGGTGGCGGGCGCCTGTAGTCCCAGCTACTCGGGAGGCTGAGGCAGGAGAATGGCATAAACCCGGGAGGCGGAGCTTGCAGTGAGCTGAGATCCGGCCACTGCACTCCAGCCCGGGCTACAGAGCAAGACTCCGTCTCAAAAAAAAAAAAAAAAAAAAAAAAAAAAAAAAAAATAATAATAATAATAATAATTGGGCTTTTGTTCCCTAATGTTTGAGTTTTGAGGGAATTTTAGATACTCTAGATGTAATAGTTTCATCAGATATATGATTTGCGAGTATTTTCTCTTAGTTTACTACTTGTCTTTTTTCTTTTAATAATGTCTTTCAACATGCAGTGCATGCCTCTACTAAAGTGCAGAAGTTCTTATTTTTTATGCAGTCCAATTTATAAATATTGCTTTTATGGAACATGCTTTGGATGATGAGTCTGAGAAATCATTTTTTTCTTTTTCTTTTCTTTTTTTTTTTTTTTTTTGAGATGGAGGCTCGCTCTGTCACCCAGGCTGGAGTGCAGTGGCTCGCGATCTCGGCTCACTGCAAGCTCCGCCTCCCGGGTTTACGCCATTCTCCTGCCTCAGCCTCCCGAGTAGCTGGGACTACAGGCGCCCACCACTATGCCCGGCTAATTTTTTACATTTTTCGTAGAGATGGGGTTTCACCGTGTTAGTTAGGATGGTCTCGATCCTCTGACCTCGTGATCCAGCCGCCTCAGCCTCCCAAAGTTGCTGGGATTACAGGCATGAGCCACTGCGCCTGGCCGAGTTTAAGAAATCTTTAATCCAAAGTCAGAAAGAATTATTTCTGTTTCTTTCTAGAAGTTTAATAGTTTTAGGTTTTATATTTAGGTTTAGAATTCATTTTGAGCTAATTTTTGTATCTGATGCAAACTATGAATCCATTTTTTTTTTTTTTATTTTGGGGGATTTTTGAGAGTGCTTTTTTCTTTTTCGTTTTTCATACAGATATCCAATTGCTCTGGCACCTCTGGAAAAGACATTCTTTCCCAAGCAAATTATCTTTGTATTTTGTTGAACCTCAATTGACATATATGTGGCTCTATTTCTGGACTTTCAACTATGTTCCATTTGTCTATATGTCCATCATGACAGCACTACCAAACCATCTTGATTACTGCATCTTTATAATAAATCTTGGAGTAAAAGCAGGTAAGAGTGTTGAGAGCAGACATCCTTGTTTTGTTCCCAGTCTTGAAGGGAAATAATTTAGTTTCTCACTGTTAACTACAATGCTGGCTGTAGTGTTTTGGTAGGTACTCGTTAGCAAGAGGAGTAGGTTCCCTGTTATTCCTTTCCTTGAGAGTTTTTATTATGAATAAATACTTATTTTTCTCTAAATTGCTTTTTGTGTACTATCCTGTCGCCATTGAATTTATTCCAACGGAACCAAACTGGAATCAATAGCAAAAAGCTAATAGAAAAATCTCCAAACACTTGGAAACTAAGCAACACACTTCTAAATAAACTATAGGTCAAAGAGAAAGCCTCGAGGAAGTCAAAACATAAATTGAACTAAATGAAAGTAAAAATACAACATATTAAAACTTGTGGGAAGGAGCTAAATCGCTGCTGAGAGTGAAATTGTACGAAATGCTTACATTAGAAAAAAGTCTCAAATCAATAATATAAGTATCTACCAAAAAAGAAGATCAAAGTGTTTTGAGAGGCTCCAAGTAAATTGGGGTTTCAGTACCAGAGTGGCTGGCAATCTTGCCCTAATAGAAATTGAAGAGGAGCTGGGTGTGAGTGTTTACAGCATGCCTTTCATGGGAGATCCTTTTTTCCTTTTCTTTTCTTTTCTTTTCTTTAACCCCGGAAGATGGCCTAAAGCCTAGTTGTTTGACTGGAGACACAGGGATCCTTTATGCCGGATCCTTGTTTATAGTGGTAAATGCCTTTGTGGTTCTTTTCTTTATACCTGCCTGGTCTTTACTCTGGTACTGGGAGCCCAATTTTGTGCTCTCCCTGTCATTTGGGGAAAACTCAACCTGGGGCAGCTGTTACTTAGTCCTTCAGATGGAAGACGCAAATTCAATATGCTACTACAATAGAGAACAAGTTCAAAGATTTTTGCTTACAGATTCTGGGCAAGGAGGGTGCAATGAGTTGGGAGGGCAGGCCTTGTTTGGGTCACATGAGGCAGGAATGCAGAGTCAGGTAGGGAGAGATGAGCACAGGGCAACTGGCAGTACATATAAGGGATGAGGATGTGGGTCACTGTAAGTTCCCAGGCAAGAACTTGAATGGTTTGTCCAAAAAAGTGGAAAGAAAATGAGGAGAGATTCCTCTGAATTCCTATCTCTGGCCACCAGCTTGAGCCATCTGGATGTGTTGTACATCTGGAAACTGTGTCAAGAGTGACTTTCAAGTTTATGAAAGTAAAATTCCCAAAGTCAAGGGTGACTGGGCTCTGCTTCTGGCTTGAGAAAGTTAAATTTGTATTAAAAATGAATACTGAGGCAACATAAAATTATAATTCATTATACAAAGGAACCCAAAGAAAGAAATTAAAGAAAAAAAAGAACAGAAGTCAATAAAATTGGAAACAGAAAAGCAATAGAGAAAAGTCAGTGAAACAAAAGGTGGTTCTTTGCAAAGGCCAGTAAGGTTGTCAAACCTCTAGCAAGATTTACAAATACTAAAAAAGAAAAGACACAGATTACCAATATCAGGAATTAAACAGGGATGTCACTATAGACACTGCAGACACAAAAAGGATAATAAGGAACTATTACAAGCATTTGATTAGCTCTGTATCTACTAAAGAAACTATAATTGTAATTTAAAATTCCCAAAGAAGAAATCTCCAGGTCCAGATTATTTCACTGAAGAATTTTATCAAATGGTTAAAGAAGAATTAACACCAATTCTAAACAATCTTTTCCATAAAACATCAAAAGAGGAAATATATCCCAATTCCTTTTATAAAGCTGTTATTACTCTAACACCAAAACCCTACAAAGACCATTCAGAAAAGAAAACTACAAACCAATATTCCTCGTGAATGTAGATACAAAAATCTATATTCTAATCTAATTAAAATATTAAAAATACAATTCGGTAATATATAAATGAATTATAAACCATGGTAAAGTGATGTTTATCCTAGAGATGCAATATTTCAATATTTCTTAAAGCAACCAATGTAATCTACACAGCAATGAAATGCAGGAGAAATTACATGTGGATTACACTTTCCTCACTGCCCAGAAGTGCAACTACATTGCAAACACGGAAACGTTTTTCCACCAGACCTTCTCTGAGCATCTCTCTTCATTTACAAAAACCATCAATTTATCAATCCATGCCACAATGATCACCACCCTATTATGGAGCTCCACCTACCTTGAAAATTTCTCTGACCAACCAGAAAAGGAAAAAGGGGGTTGCCAGTTATTTTTAGGAGAACAAAAATTGATAAGAAGAAAGAGTTGGGGACAGCACTTCTGGCCTCAGATATTTAGCATGTACTGAGATTTGGCAGTAGAGGGAAGACTCTGAAGTAATGACTCAAAAGTATCACCACAGCTGGGAGGACTGAGACATTTGATGGGAAAACAGTGATAGAAGAATAGATCTCGTTAAAAAGAAACTGATCTACAAGAATGAGTAGAGAGTAGCACTGGATATAAGGACAATGCCAAACAGGGAGCATTTGTGTTGGGACAGAAGGAAATCAAGTTGAACTATCATATGCTTATGCAACAAATCATCAAGCTAGAGGTTGTGGTGGGGGCGGAGTGTGGGGCTGAGCAGTGGAGGACTATCTCCATTCACTCACCACAGTACGACTGTGTGAGGATCTGTCTCAAGCACTTTCACATATATTGTCTTATGTTGACCCAATGTCAACCGTTAGATGTAATTCCCATTTTACAGATGAGAGAACTATGGTTCCCAGTCACAGATCGAGCAGTGAAGTCAAGTTAAAATTAGGCTGGAGATCCACTGTAGCATTCTATCATCTTTCCTTCAGAGGCAAGATAGAGCAACGTGGTGAACCTCAAATCTGAGAGTACCTTCTATAAGGCTTATTCTGCTAAAGGAAGTTTATTCTGCTGAGGAATTCTTGTCTTGCTTTCCTGATGGTTTCATCATTCAGGAAGTAGTGGAATGAACAAGGGACAGTGAACATTTTTGAGAGGCATTTGTTCCACTGCAGTTGATATGAATATTGTGTGCCACCCCCAAAATTGTGCAGTATACGACATGCAGCCTCAGGAACAGCTACTTTATTTTTTAAAAATTTTAATATAACTTATATTTTAGGTGCAGGCTTGTTATACAGGTAAACTTGAGTCATGGTGGTTTGAGATACAGATTATTTAGTCTCCCAGGTATTAAGCCTAATACTCAAGAATTATTTTTTCTATTCCTCTCCCTCCTCCCACCTTCCACCCTCCGGCAGGCCCCAGTGTCTGTTGGAATAACTACTTTAAACATCATTCTTCAAATAGTAAACTGACTAATAAGGTAAAGATGATGAGAACCTTGGTAGAATAGAATCAGATTCTTAGGATTCATAGTAGCATGGTCAAAAATGGTCCCTAGACCATAATAATAACTTAATATTTACCCAGCAGTGGGATTGCTGGATAATATGGTAGTTCTATTTTTAATTTTTTGAGAAATCTCCATACTGTTTTCCACAGTAGTTGTACTAATTTACATGCCATCAACAGTGTATAAGGGTTTCCATTTCTCCACCTCCATGCCAGCATTTGTTACTTTTGGCCGTTTTGATAATAGCCATTGTAGTTGGGATGAGATGATATCTCATTGTGGCTTTGATTTGCATTTGTGTGATGATTAGCGACATTGAGCATTTTTTTTTTCATATAGTTGTTGGTCATTAGTAAGTCTTTTGAGAACTTCCTATTTAGGTCTTTTGTCCACTTTAAAATCAGATTGTTTTTTGCTATTGTTTAAGGTCCTTACATCATTTGTATATTAACCCCGTGTCAGATGCATGGCTTGCATGTATTTTCTCCTACTCAGTAGTTTGTGTCTTCACTCTGTTGATTGTTTCCTTTGTTGTGCAGAAGCTTTTTATTTTGATGTAATCTTATTTGTTGATTTTTTATTTCATTGCCTGTGCAAGAAAAAATCCTTCTGTATACCATGAAGCATTTATGCTGTCTTATCTTCTAGTAGTTTTATCATTTCGGGTCATACATTTAAGTCTTAATCCATTTTGAGTTGTTTTTTCATAAGGTGAAAGATACTGTTCTAGTTTCATTCTTTTGCATAAGAATACTCAGTTTTCCCAGCACAACTTATTGAAAATACTCTTTCCCCAGTGTATGTTCTTGGTGTCTTTGTTGAAAATCAGTTTGCTCTGTGTGGGTTTATTTCTGTACTCTCTATTGTGTTCCATTGGTCTATGTGCCTGTTTTTATGCCACTACCATGCTGTTTAGGTTATATAGCTTTGTTGTGTATTTTGAAGTCAGGTAGTGATGCCTTCAGGTTTGTTCTTTATGCCTAAGGTAACTTTAGCTATTTGGGGTCTTTTGTGGTTCAATAAGAATTTTAGGATTGTGTTTTCTATTTCTGTGAAGAATGCCATTGGTATTTTGATAGTGTTTCTATCAAATCTGTAGCTTGCTCTGGGTAGTATGGAAATTTTAACAATATTAATTCTTCTAATCCATGAATGTAGAATATATTTCCATTTCGTTGTGTCTTCTTCCATTTTGTTCATCAATGTTTATAATTTTAATTGTAGTGTTCTTTCACCTCCTTGGTTACATTTATTCATAGGTGTTTTATTATTTTTGCACCTATCGTAAACAGAATTGCTTGTCTGATTTTTTCCCTGGATAGTTTGCTATTGGCATATAGAAAAACTACTGAATTGTGTGAGCTGATTTTGTATTCTGCAACTTTACTGAATTTGTTTATTAGTTCTAACAGTTTTTTTTTCTTTTTTTTGTATGTGTGGAGTCTTTAGGGTTTTCTATATATAAGATCATGTAATCTGCAAAGATTAGCAATTGGACTTCCTCCTCTCCGATTTAGATTCCCTTTCTTTCTTTTTTTATTTTTATTTTTATTTTTATTTTTTGAGACGGAGTCTTACTCTGTCGCCCAGGCTGGAGTGCAGTGGCCGGATCTCAGCTCACTGCAAGCTCCGCCTCCCGGGTTTATGCCATTCTCCTGCCTCAGCCTCCCGAGTAGCTGGGACTACAGGCGCCCACCACCTCGCCCGGCTAGTTTTTTGTATTTTTTAGTAGAGACGGGGTTTCACGGTGTTAGCCAGGATGGTCTCGATCTCCTGACCTCGTGATCCGCCCGTCTCGGCCTCCCAAAGTGCTGGGATTACAGGCTTGAGCCACCGCGCCCGGCCTAGATTCCCTTTCTTTCTTTAAACTAGTTTCTCTGGCTAAGACTTTCAATATTATGTTAAATAAAAGTGGTGAAAGTTGGCATCCTTATCTTCTTCCAGATTTTAGAGGAAAAGTTTTCAACTTTTCCCATTTCAGTATGATGTTGGCTGTGAGTTTGTTATATATGGCCTTTATGCTTCTTTTATGCCCCATTTGTTGAGTTTTTAATCACGAAGGCATGTTTTCTCAAATGATTTTTCTGTGTTTATTGAAATTATCATATGGGCTTTGTCTTTGATTCTGTTAATGGGATGAATCATATTTATTGATTTGCATATATTGAAACATTCTTTCATCCCCAAGATGAATCCCATTTGATCACTGTGAATGAGCATTTTAATGAGCTGCTGAGTTTGTATGCTGGTTTTCTGTTGAGAAATTTTTCATCTATGTCCAACAGGAATGTTGACCTATATTTTTTTTTCGTTGTTGGATCCTTGTCGGGTTTTGGTATCATGATAATGCTGGCATCATAGAATGGGTTTGGAATAATTCTCTCTTCTTTAATTTTTTTTCTAATAGTTTGCATAGGATTGGTATTAATTCTTTAAATGCTTGCTAGAATTCAGTAGTGAAGCCATCAGGTCTTGAGCCTTTCTCTGATGGGAGACTTTTTATAACCCATCCAATCTTATTACTAGTTAACGGTCTGTTCACATTTTCCTTTTCCTCATGATTTAATTATGGCAGGTTGTATGTGTCCAGAAATTTATTCATTTTTCCCAGGTTTTCCAATATATTAGTAGAGAGTTGTTTATAATAGTCTTTTATGATCCTTTGTATTTTTGTGATATTCGTTGTAATGTCTCCTTTTAAATTCCTTATTTTAATTATTTGAATATTTTCTTTTTAAAGTTCATTTACCTAGAAGGTTGTTGATTTTGTATATCTTTTTAAAAAGCCAACTTTTCATGTTGTTAATTTTCTGTATTTTTTTAGTCAAATTTCATAAATTTCTGCTCTGTTCTTTATTATTAATTCTTTATTATTTCTTTCCTTCTACTAATTAATTAATTAATTAATTCTTTATTATTTCTTTCCTTCTACTAATTTTGGGTTTGGTTGGTTTTTCCTTTTCTAGATCCTTGAGGTGCTTCATTAGGTTGTTTATTTGAAATCTTTTTACTTTTTTGATATAGGCATTTATTGCTATGAAATTCTCTTTTGTACTAATTTTGCTGTATCCCATAGATTTTTGTATGTTGTATTCGCATTTTCGTGTATTTCCAGAAATTTTTGATATCCTCCTTAATTTCTTTATTGACCTATTGGTCATTCAGGAATATGTTTTTAAATTTCCTTTTATTTATACAGTTTCAAAACTTCCTCTTATTATTGATTTTTAGTTTCATCCCATTGTGGTCAGAAAGGATACTTGATATTATTTACATGTTAAAAATGTGTTGAAACTTATTTTGTGGCCTAACATACAATCTATCCTGGAGAAATTTCCATGTGCTGATGAGAAGAATGTGGAATGTTCTCTAAATGTCTGTTAGGTCCATTTGATTTAGAGTGTAGTTTAAATCTGATGTTTCTTTGTTGATTTTCTGTCATGATGATCTGTGAATTGCTAAAAGTGAGTGTTTAAATTCCCTATGATTATTGTATCTCTTTTTAGATCTAATAATATTTGCTTTATATTTTTGGGTGCTCTGGTTTTGGGTACACTTATATTTACAGTTATATCCTCTTGCTAAATTGACATCTTTATCATTATATAATAATTGTCTTTGTCTCTTTTTACTGTTTATGATTTAAAGTCTATTTTATCTGATATACATATAGTTATTCCTGTTCTATTTTGGTTTCCATTTGCATGTTATGTCATTTTTTCCTCCTTTAAGTCTATGTGTGTTTCTACAGGTTACCTGACTATCTTATAGACAGCATATGGTTGGGTCTTTTAAAATTTTTACCTTTTAATTGGATAATTTAATCCATTTTCATTCAAGGATATTAACCCTTGCCATTCCGTTAATTGTTTTCTGGTTATTTGGTAGACATTTTTCCCTCCTTTTTTCTCTCGTTTACTTTTGCAGTTTTGTAGATTTTTATAGTGTTGAGCTTTGTTTCCTTTCTCTTTCTCATTTGTGACTCTGCTGCATTTTTTTCATGATTACCTTGAGGCTTACATTAATAAATACTATAGTTACAGATGACTATTTTAATCTAATAGCAACTTAATTTTGGTAGCACATAAATATTCTAGACTTTTACCCTCCTGGTCACACTGTTAATTTTTTTGCTTTAATTTACATATTTTTATATTGTGTAATCCTTAACAACTAATTTTAGCTATGGTTATTGTAGACCATTTTGACTTTCCCCTTCATACTAGACATTTGAAAGATTATATTCCACCATTAAAGTAATAGAGTATTCTGAATTTGATTATGAGTTTACCTCAGTGAGTTTTACACTTTTGTGTGATTTCATGGTAGAAATTAACATCTTTTTGTTTTTAACTGAAGCACTCCCTTAAGCATTTCTTGTAGGGCTAGCATAGTGGTGATGAATTCTCTCAGCTTTGGTTTGTCTGGGAAAGACTTTTTTCCTCTTTCATCTCAAAAAGATAGCTTTTCTGGGTATAGTATTCTAGGATGGAAGTTTCTTTTTCTCCTTCTGCACTTTTAATGTATTATTCCATTCATTTTTTCTTGGTCTGCAAGGTTTCTGCTGAGAAATCTGCTAATAATCCAATGGGAATTCCCTTATATGTGAGTTGACACTTTCTTTTGATGCTTTGAAAACTCTCGTGTTTGATTCTGACAGTTGATTACAATATGCCTCAGAGGGGACCTATTTGGGTTGAATATAATTGGGATCCCTTGGGCTTTATAGATCCGGATATCCATATTCCTCTAAAGACATGGGATGTTTCCAGCTATTATTTTGTTACATAAGCTTTCTGTGCCTTTCTCTATCTCTTTTCTTTATGAAAACTCCATAATGTAAATTTTTGTTTGCTTAATGGTTTCTCATAGGTCTTGTAGGTCTTTTTTTGGTTATTTTCCATTCTTTTTTCTTTTTATTCCACTGACTTATTTCAAAAAAGCCTGTTTTAAGTTAAAAAATTCTTTCTTTGGTTTGATTTAGTCTGCTGTTGAAGTTTCCAACTGTATTTTTAATTTTTTATTGAAGTCTTCAGTACCAAGATTTGTTTTTTTAAAGTGGTATTTATCTCTGTTAAATGTCTCATTCAGATAATAAATTGTTTTTCTGATTTGTTGAAGTATCTATCTGTATCCTCTTGTATCTTGCTGAGTTTCCTTAAGTTCGTTATTTTTAATTCCTTTAAAGGCAATTCATAAATTATGATTTCTTTGGGGTCAGTTACTGGAGAGTTACTGTGTTTCTTTGATGAAATCATCTCTCATTGATTTTTCATATTTCTTGTATTCTGGCATTGATTAATATCTGTGTGTCTGGTGGAGCAATTACCTTTTAAAATTTTATAGGGTAGCTATCATAGAAAAAAATTTTCGCTTGCAGTCTTGTCCTAGGGTATTGGTTGGGTAAGGTGCATTGTCTTTGGTTCCCAGTGTGTGTAGTGTAATCTCTGTGCAGTTTCTTCAGCCGCACTAAATGTCAGTGATGCCTGTGAGTGCCACAGTGGCCTAGGCTGGAGGAGTTTTCACAGATGCTCTGCTGAGTCAAATCTGGCTCCCCCATTGGGGTTGGGGGTGCTGGCTGTTCTGTGTGCTGAGAGTGTGCAGGGGATGCTCTGCTTGGTCAGGTGTGGTCTCCCAACTGGGGACAGGAGCACCAGGCTATTCCTCATGCCAAGGGTACGTGGGAGCTGCTTCGCTGGATTAGGCACAAGTCTCCATACTGTGCAGAACTGCTTGTTCTCTAGGGGACAGGACATTACATGAGTTTAGATGCCAGAATTATGGCTGTTCAGCTGGACTTAGGCTCTGAGTAGTTGGGTTTGGGGTAGTGCAGCCATTAGGATGGGGAAGATGGAGTGCCTCCTATGTAGTTTATTCCCAGTGTGTATGAAGCTGTAACTACTCTGCTGGGGAATAGTGTTAGCATGTATATGTGCCATGTAGTGGCAACA
The DNA here is from genome assembly GCF_043159975.1 of Macaca nemestrina. NCBI lineage: Eukaryota > Metazoa > Chordata > Mammalia > Primates > Cercopithecidae > Macaca > Macaca nemestrina. The sequence continues at coordinate 72,995,211 of NC_092128.1, forward strand.
GAGCCTCAGGGATGGAAAGATGCAATACCTACTGGCCCCTAGAGCAGAACCTGCTTTAGAAGTGACTCTGGTTTCACAATGGGGCTTGAATCATGGGAGAGAGGAGAAGGGGAACAACATGAAAGTCTTTTTTGGAGTAATTCATCCAATATGAACTCCAGACAGCTTACTGGACTGGTTTCAGGGCCTATGAGGACTACAGGGTTCTCGAGCAATGAAGATTGTAGATGTCTGCAGCTTTAATGGGGATAATTGGAGGTCCCCTGCTTACCCTTTTCTCACAGGGAGAGTCACTCCTGGTCCTAGGCTGATCCCAACTGGGAAGACAGAGTGGCATAGGCAGAGTGGGCTTTTTTCCCCCCTTTTTAATGTGGGCATCCTGAATCTCTGCTTCCCAGAGTGTCTGCCATTCCCCTGTTGTACTCCAACCCTCTCCTTCAGACACTCTAGTCGAAATATGATTGTTTTATTAATTGTTTTGGGTGCTTTTTCTGTAGGGGGATGAATGTTAGGCACCTTTAGTAGGCCACCTTGTTGATATCACTCCAGAATATTCTGTATCTCTTATAAGACTAATGTGATATAAAGGTTTGATTCATGTAAATCCATAGATATTATGAATTAGTAAATCAATCAGAATTTCAATCATAAAAGGTGTTTCCATTGATAAGAATAAGATTTTTTTTTTCTTCAGTAAATGAGGTATGGCATGGGCTTACCTCACCCAAGGTCTGTTCCAGAAGTCTAAGAATTTGAATTCTTTGTTTAGTCTTTCATTTTCTTCACATTCATTTTGGGAAACATTCCCTGAACTATAATTTTTAAAAAGTGAGAGGTGGGCTTGTCTTTGTAGGCTACAGTCCTGGTTTAGATTTCCTTGATTTAGCCGATTTTAAAAATCTTAACTGGAAAAATGTATGGCTGTTCTCTCCTAGTTGAGTGTCTCTTGTCACTTAATGGTTGTGTGACATTGAGCAGGTTAGCTGGCTGAGCCTTAGTTTCGTGATCCATACAATAAGAATATTACCTTTGTGGATACAATGTTTCAGGCAATTAAATGAGATGATGTAAGTAAAGTGCTCAGCATAGCATATAACCAAAGTAAAACCTCATTTATCCTCATTGAAGAAACTCTCCTGATTTGTCAGGTGAAGCCATGTTGTTTTTTCCCTTTTTAAAACATACTAGTGGGTGCCCAGGGCATGCTGAATGTGATATTTAGTTAAATTATGTAATTACAAAAGTAAGAGTAACTAGTATCAAATGACTTGGGAATGAGTACTTGTTATGCAGGTGTGGTGCATAACACATGTTATGCATGTGGTGTGGTCAAGGATGAACAGCAGTTGGCATCACCTGCATGATTATCTGATGTTAGTAACCCAACCTCAGACCTGCTAAAGAGGAGTCTGCGTTTTAACAATCCCCAGATGATTCATAATCACTAAAGTTTAAGTGATTCATAGTCACTATTACAAGAATATCTGCATAACAAGTACTTGTTCCCAAGTCATTTGCTACTAGTTACTCTTGCTTTTGTAATTAAATAATTTAACTAAATATCACTTAAAGCTAATAAGAGTGTGAAAAGAGAGTTGTTTTTTTCTGAGAAAATTAAGTTAGATTCTTTGGAACAACAACGATGAGTGAGTTACAAAAATTATTGTTGAACTAAGGATGAGTGAGACAACTGTAAAGATTGGAAAATGCTAAAAATATATACAAATATTACTCTTTAATTCTTCTCTTGCATGTTTTGCTTCTGGACTTTACCTTAAAGAAATTTAATAACATTTAATCATTGGCTGGTGCCACCTTGAGAAGAGTGTACACTCAGCTTAAAAAATGGGTACTGGGTAGCCAGTACTTTCTGAGAGGGGTAACCAAATGACACTCTCCATGTCTGTCAAAACCCCAATCTGTGTTCTTTTAAATATGTAAAGCTGTGGATACAAGCTTGGTATAAATAAATAAGCCTAGGAGGCCAATGTCTCACTTACTTTGTTGGATGAAAACTGCTGCCAATGCAAAGACTTTGAACATCCTGGGTGCAAAAATAATTTATAAATTTTAATGATGGTGCTTGGAACTTGGCAAACAACCAATTATGCTCTCTGCACAGCAATCTCTGTAAATATAATCATCAACGGTCATCCCCAGAGCTGTGAATTAGTTCCTATTTTCAAATTATTGTGCTTTTGCTAACTAATCAAAATTCTGAACACAAATGGGCTTATTGCGGATACATGATGCATACTAAGCCACCAGGGAAGTATCTGAGTGGGCTTAGTAATATGTCTTCCACCACTTCTACTAAATTTTACAAACTAGAAACAGTCAATAAAAAGAAATGTTTTTTCCTGAAGCACCTACGTGTATCTCAAGGTTTGGCATATAAAGACAAGCTGATTTGGCGAAAGAAGTGAGATTTGGAGTATGAAAGCCTGTGTTTAAGGCTGGCCTCTGTCATTTATTTCCTGACTTAATGTCATTAGGAAATTGGTAATGACCATATTATCTGCTGGAAGCGTGGGAAGGAAAAAGGAAGTTGATTTGTTGATTTCTTACAATGAGTCAATAATGGTGTTATATTTACATATGACTAATTTAATTCTCAAAATGCTGAGAAAATTAGGCATTATCTTCATTTAATAGATAGAGAATATGATATGCAGTTACTAATGGCAGAGGTAAATTTGAACCAAATTCTATTCAATAATAGAAGCTGTATTCATTTCATTATACCAACCTGACTACAAATAAGAAGTTTGTGAAACTCATATACATATATGTTAGTATTATAAATAGAATGTCAAAATGTGTCCCATTTTTAACTGAGACTAGAATGGCCAAGAACAATATGTTAGGTGTCTAATATCCCTACAGAATGCCTGAAAGCAAGGTGTTAGCCCACACTGGAAGTCCCAAGGTATCGTAAATATGTTTTCCCAATATTGTTCTATCATGCACTTTGAGGCACTTACAGGATTGAAGTAAAGAGGCCTGAAGAGAAAGGATTTCCTTGGAGAGCTGTAAATATGTAACAATCCCCAACTTCCCCTTTTCTCCACCGATGGCATAAGGAAGGCAATGTCTTCCTTTCCATCATAAACCAGAGTAGAAGTGCTGAAAAGAGTCGCATTGAGAGGAAAGAAGTTGATATACTGAAACGAGTGTAAGAAAACGGCAGAGGTTAGATGCCCACCACAGAGCCTGTAATTGTGAGACAGATTGAAGCTGCCCTGCCTTAATGGCAGGTAGAGAGGGTTTCTGGGCTTGCATTCAGTGGGGTAAAGATGAATGCTCTCCAGGGATCAAATGTGAACTTAGTGAAGGAGAGCCAGCCTGGAATGAAGAGGTGAACTTACCAGAGGGGGTATATTGTGGAGTCCCAGGCTGAGAGAAAGTCAGCTTATAAGAGAGTAGTGTCTTCCCTTACCCTTTGCCCCCATAAATAAAGCCTCCGTCAGAGGGTCAGAGGGTAGCAACCTCTGGGCAACGATGTCTGAGGACCCTGCACTAGAAACAGCCAGAAACTCTAGGTCCTACACATCCAGAATGAATAAAGATAGATCACAGATATAACTACCATGTAAGACAACTTTTTTCTCTTCTAAGACTGCCATCCCTATGCCTAACTCTGGAGGAGTCAGAAACATCAGGTAGAGTGTGGGGTAGAAAAACCGATCGGCACTATCTCCCCTACCTCCACTGTAGTTTTCTCTGCTTGAGCCTAAGGGGGGAAAAGGTTTTAGGTTGAAAGAATTTTGAAGTTATGTGCTTATTGCACTCTCTTAAACATTTTAATTCCAGACATGAGATTGTTCTTCTGAATGCAAAGGTGCCTTTCCCAGACATTATCAGGAAGTGTGGAAGAACCAGTTTACAAAATGAGTTTAAAGGAAATGATGAGAATGAATGAAAGTGCTTTTGATTTCTCCCTCAAGAGGTGAGATAATTCACATACCTGCTTTACGATTATCATCCAAAGTGTGGACTTGCCACTGGTCTTCATTCACACTCACCAGGTTGTAGGTGATGTTAGAGGTCAGGTGATTGAGGTTTCCTGGTGTGGAATTAGAGATCTGGAAGAAATTTTTATGATCATTGACTATCTAGCACCCAGCACACTGCTCCACATCTTACAATATTAAATGTTCCATCAACACTTGTTGAATTGAATGTAAGCCAAAAATCTTCACTTTACAGATTCGGAAAGTGATGTTCAGAAAGGTGAAGTGGCTTGACTAAGGTTGGATAACTAGTCAGGAGCATAACTGAGACTGTCTTTCATGCCATGATCCCTTTATTACATCTCCATTCTAGTGTAAGTTGCTTCAAAAAACCCAGTTATGAGTCTGAGTAGGCTAGGTTATATTGTTGTAACAAATTAGCTTACAAAATTTGGATTTAACACAACAAAGTTATTTTCTTGCATGTCCCACATGGCTGATGCTGGCTCGGTGAGGGCTCTGCTGCAGGGAAGCCAGGTTGTCAGAGGCTCTTTTGCCATCTTACGTTGCTGTGACTTCTATAGTTGCTGCAGCAGAGAGAGCAATGAATAAAGCACACTTTTCTCACTCTCTGCACACATCATTTTCTACACTCAGGCCATTGGCCAGAATAAGCACATAGTGCCGTTATGTGCAAGGAAGCTGGGAAACCTTCCCATGTGCCCATGACAGAGAGAATAACTGGATATAATGAAGCTAGTAACTGCTCTCACGTGCAGAAATTAAAACTTGTTTTAACCTTTGTTTTCTTGTTTATAGACCCAAACTCAGAAATGGTCTCTGTCAATCGTAAGGTCACATAGGAGGACTGCTGATGGATTTTTCTTCTTCTTTTTTTTTTTTTTTTTGATAATAGTCATCCTAAGAGATGTGAGGTGACATCTCATTATGGTTTTGATTTGCATTTACCTGATGATTCGTGATGAATGTTTTTTCATATACCTGTGTTGCCCATTTGTATGCCTTCTTTGGAGAAATGTCTATTGAAGTTTTTAGCCCATTTTTAAACTGGATTAGTTTTTTATCGTTGTTGTTATTGAGTTGTAGGAGTTCCTTATATATTTTAGGTATTTATGCCTTCTCAGATATATAGTTTAAAAATATTTTCTTCCATTTCATAAGTTGCCTTTTGCTCTGTTGATTATTTCCTTTGCTGTGCAGAAACTTTTTAGAATGATGTATGTCCATTTGTCCATTTTTTTCTTTTGTTGCTGTGCTATTAGTGTCATATTTATAATCCTTGTCAATACCAATGTCATGAAGCTTTTCTCCAATGTTTTCTTCTATTAGTTTTACATTATCAGTTCTTACTTTTAAGTCTTTAATCCATTTTGAGTTGATTTTTGTTTATGGTATAAGATAAGGGTCCATTTTCAGTCTTTTGTAGGTGGATACTCAGTGTTTCCAACACCATTTGTTGAAGAGGCTATCCTTTCCACATTGTGTATTCTTCACACCCTTGTTGAAATTCAGTTGGTCATATATGCATGGATTTATTTCTGGGCTCCCTATTCTGTTTCATTTGTCTATCTACTTGTCTTTATGCTGGTACTATTCTGGTTTAATTATTTTAGTTTTGTAATACATTTCAAAATCAGAAAGTGTGATGCCTCCAGCTTTATTCTTTTTTCTCAAGGTTAATTTGGCTATTCAGAGTCTTTTGTAGTTCCACAGGAACGTCAGAATTGCTTTTTCCATTTCTGCTAGAAAATTCCATTGAGATTTTGGTAGCAATTGCATTGAATCTGTCTATAACTCTGGGTAGTATAGAAATTTTAACAATATTAAATCTTCCAATTCAGGAACACAGAATTTCTTTCCATTTTTGTGTGTATTTTAAAATATATTTTATCAATATTTTCTCATTCTTAGTGTTAAAGTATTTCCCCTCTTTAGTTAAGGTTATTTCTAAGATTTTCTTTTTGGTGTTATGTTATTATAAACCAAATTATTTTCTTAATTTCCTTGTCAGTGAGTTTTCTGTGTATAAGATTATGTCTTCTACAAACTGGGACAATTTGCCTCTTCATTTTTTCTTTTTTCAGGTTTTCTATGTAGATTATCATGTTTTCTGCAAACTGGGACAATTTACCTCTTAATTTAGATTTTTTAAAAGATTTTTTCTTCTTTTTATTGTGGGCATTTAGTGCTATAAACTTCTCTTTTATTACTGCTTTTGCAGCATCACATAAGTTTTTGTATGCGGTGTTTTCATTTTTGTCTCAACGTATTTTCAAATTGCTCTTTTGATATTTTTCTTTGACCTAGTGTTTGCTCAAAGAGTGTGTAGTTTAATTTCCACAACTTTTTAAATTTTCCAATATTTTTCCTGCTATTGGTTGTTCCATTCCAATTTGTTAGAAAAGATACTTGGTATGATTTTAATCTTAATTTTGTTAAGACTTGTCTTGTGACCTGATATGTGAATTATTTTGCACAATGTTCTGTATGCACTTGAGAAGGATGTGTATTCTGCTCCTGTTGGGTGCAATATTCTGAATTTTTTTTATGTTCATTTGTTCTACAGTGTTGTTCAAGTCCACTTTTTCTTTATTGATCTTCTGTCTGAATGTTCTAGACATTATTGAAAGTTGTGTATTGAAATAAACTACAATTGTTGTATTGCTGTGTATTTCTTCCTCCAGGTGTCTCAATGTTTGCTTTATATATTTGGTTGCATATATCTATATAATTGTGATAACTTCTGGGTGAATAGATCCTTTTAGCATTATAAAATGTTTTGATTTCTCTTGTGATGGTTTTGACACTTAAAATCTATTTTGTCTGATATAAATATGGCCATCTCTATTCTCTTTTGGTTACAATTTGTGTGGAGTATCTTTTTCTATCTCCTCACTTCTGCTCTATATGTGTTTTTAAATTTAAAGTGAATCACTTATAGGCAGCATATAGTTGGATCTTGTTTTTTTGTCCATTCAGTCACTTTATGTCTTTTGATTAGGGACATTTTAGATTTAAAGCAATCACTGATAGGAAATAACTTATTATTGCTTTGTTGTTAATTGTTTTCTCTCTGTTTTGTAGTTTTTCCCCCTTCTTTTCCTCTCCTGCTGCCTTCCTTTGTGTTTTGTTAATTTTTCGTAGTGACTTTGATTTCTTCCTCATTTTTTTGTGTATTTTTGGCTTCAATCAATTTGTCCTTCAAGCTTCTTGAGTCTGGATGTCCATTATCTTCCCCATATTTGGGGATTTTTTTGGTCACATATCTTCAAATCAACTTTCTGTTCCTTTCTCTTTCTCTTCCTCTTCTGGAACTCTCACAATGCATATATTGGTTTGCTTGATAGTATCTCATAAGTCCCCTAGGCTTTCTTCCTTTTTTTCTGTTTGTTTGTTTGTTTGCTTGTTTGTTTCTCTGACTGGATAATTTCAAATAATCTGTATTTGAATGAACTGATTCCTTTTTTTCTGCTTAATCAAGTCTTCTGTTGAACCCTTATAGTAAAATGTTCAATTCAGTTATTGTATTTTTCAGCTCAAACATTTCTGTTTCGTTTTTTAAATATTTATCTTTGTTTGAGATTTTTATTTTGTTCATGCTTTATTTTCCTGAGCTCATTGACCATCTTTATGACAGTTATTTTGAATTATTTGTCAGGCATTTCATATACTTCCATATCTTTGAAGTTAGCTTATTTTATTTTTTGATTGGGCCATATTTCCCTGCTCCTTCCCTTTATATGTAAGCACTGGTTAATTTCTTGTCACTCTTCTTCCAGTTCATGAATTTGCTATATCTCTGCCTAATCTCCAATAAAACTATCCCATCAACTCTATCTCAAATATTATATTTTTCATTGTAGAAATTATGTTCAATTCTTGTACCATTGCATCACACTGTATAATTGTTTTATCATTTGCATATATCTTAACATTTTAGTATGTTTAAACATAGTCAGCAAAGTTGTTTTATAGTCTGTATATAGCAATTTCAATACTTGATATCTTCTCATATTTTTTTCCCAATTGTCTTCATATAGCCTACTTTCTTATGTGCTGAATTATCTTTGACTGTGTGCTGGATAACATATTTAACTTTTTCTGGTTTGACTATTAAAAAAGCTTACACTTTTGCCAAGCACTTGGGAGCATAAGTATTTCTGGAGAACTTAAAATAAGTTCAAGAGTTTACACTAGGGAGTGAAGTGAGCTTATAACTCCATAAGAGTTGTTTCTTTCTAATTCATCCTTATCTTGAAGGGGATGCCAGCTTAACATGGGGAGAATTTTTTTGTCTGTTATTTGCCTGTTCTCCTTTTTCTTCAAAATTAAGATTTACATTGGCAAATACCCTCAGTGTGCAAGTGGCTTCTTCCTATTGTTTTCTCTTTGCTTTTCAATTTTAGGCTTCTTTTCCTTCCTCTTTTCACTTCTATGCTTTTAGCAAGATGATTTTAACATTTAATCAGAAATTTTAGTTGTTTTCTGAGACAAAATTATCTGAATTACCTGATTAAACACTAATAGAAATAAGAGCTTCAGGTATGCATTTTTCTTCATAATGTGCTTCATGCTGCTTACAGAGTTTTCTGAATAACATACTGATTACTTTAGATGCTCTTTTCCCCTCTCCTCATCAAGTCCACTTTTGGTTGTACAAGCAAAACAGTGATTTTTCTATACACTTGTAAAATACTATTCTGGTCTTCCACCCCTTCAATAGGTGAGTCCTTAAAAAAAAAAACAAAAAAAACAGAAAGCTGTCACATTTTTTAAATTGCTGCTGTCTCTGTAACTCTGTAATATCCATGTTACGTTACTTTTCTATTGGTTTTCAAATTTCTAATTCACCGTGGTGTTCCCAAGCTGCCCTGTTATATAATGATTGTAGGACGTACAAATTATTTCTGACTTTTTCCCTAGATAATTTCCCATGAAATGTATCCTATTCTTCTCCTGTGATTCTATTTTATCTGTCTGCTGGGCTCCTCCAGAAAAGATTTTAGAGTTATATGTGGAAACCATTATCCCTTTCTGTCTAATGTTTCAGTTTAAAAATGTCTTCATTTTACCATAGGTTTTCTGTCCAATGGAATCCTTTCAGCCTTTAGGGTGGACAAACAGGCCCTCAGCAGTTACTCAATGTGCTGTTGCAATAAGACTCAGAAAATCAAATTCCTTTTTTCACTGATATCCTCAGATGGATTATTGTTATTTTATCTTCATTTCTGGCAAAGCTGCTACTTCATTTGGAAGAAGAAATGAAAACTATCTGTGCTTTCATGATCTTCAGCTTCTTACCTATAACCCTCTGTGAAAGGAAACATATTTTTGACATTACTATATATTCTCACGGGAATAAGAAGAGTATATCTGTTCCATGTAATGAACCTTTGTAAGCTTTTGTTCAGGGCCTAGATATATGGTCTTAGAAGCTAATTATTCTAGCCAGGCCAAGTTGTGTTTTTAGGAAAGAAACCCACTCAAAGTATTTTAAGACAAAAATGGATTAATTGTGAGAATACAGGGAAATATTATAGAATTCTGTTGTGAGAAATACAGCCATGTCTCTTAAGATAGCATTAGGAGAAATACCTAATGTAGATGATGGGTTGATGGGTGCAGCAAACCACCATGGCACATGTATACCTATGTAACAAATCTGCACGTTCTGTACATGTACCCCAGAACTTCGAGTGTGTGTGTGTGTGTGTGTGTGTATGAATAATCAAGCAACTATTTGGACTTATATCTCTAAGATCCATCACCATGGTTAATAGTTTTTATATCTCTTATTTAAAATTTCCGAGAGACAATTTGATTAACCCAGCTCAAGTTAGGTGACTGTCAACATCCAATGTTCTATGGCAAAGACAGCAAGGTCACCTGGTCTAGACAGGTCTGCCAAAGCCATGGGTAGGGGACAGTCTCTTAGATAGTGGTGTGTACGAAGAGGTAGTGAGTGGCTTATTAGTATATCAACACACTCACTGTTCTAGAATGGGTAGAGATTTATCCATTTTTTAAGTACATGAGTTGCCTTCTTTGATTCAATCATTTCAAAACATATACTGAGAGTAGGCAGTAGACATGTTATTTCTTATTATTAACCATCTTGTAGGCTGGTGGGTTTTCTCTGTTATTATTCTTGCTGTTGACTAAACACTCCAATTTTACTCTCTATGATCACTTAGCTATCTCACAAATCACATAAAGTTATCTTTTCTAAGTGTGTTTTTCTATTCACTAAGTTTCAAACTTTGACTTCATTTCCTTTCTGATATTTCAGAATTACTTTCTTCTATTCTTTATAGTCTTCCAAAAAACTGGAGGAGGGTTGGTTTCCCCCAATTAGGAATACCTGTTTGTTCCTAAAGTACATAACATCTGTGACAACTTTTGAGTCAGACAAATATAATGGCTACTTTTCAGGTTCCCCTCTGTCACAACATTGGGTAGAAACTCTGGTGGTTCTCCCGAGAAATACTAAATACTCTGTTCCTATGTAATAGAGGCATCATTTGAGTAAGCACTTGTCTGCTAATTAATGAGTCTGTGCCTATCTTCACATACTTGTTAATCTTTTGGATTACATCTGTTGCCTCTTCTGTAAACTGCCTGTGCATATCCCTTATCCATACTTCCTTGTTGATTTGCTGAAGTTCTTTTTATGTTCTAGATATAAATTCATTGTCACATTTGTCCTTAATGCTATCATTTGTCAATTCAAGTTATCTGTTTAATAAGGGACACTATTTCTTGTTGAACAAATATTTGTATTTTAATGTAAACAAATGTTTCTTTCTGCCTTTTGATTTACACTGTTTGATAATTTTTTTCCTACTGTAAAATATTTTCATACATATTCTTTTTAAAAATGTATAGATTGATCTTTTAGAATTAGATACATTTTCTCCTAGGAATCTACCTTTTTATGTGAGATTTTTCAGAGTTCAGTTTTATTTTTCTCCATGTTGTGAACCTGCTTTTCTAACATCATCTATTAAGTAACTAATTATTTTTCCCTGATTTGTAGTGCCACCTTCATCATATATTCTGGAAAATCTTATATATTGGAAAATTATTTTAAGATAAAAATTAATACTTCCTCAATACATTTCTTTCTCTTTTTTTTAAACTATACTTTAAGTTCTAGGGTACATGTGCATAACGTGCAGGTTTGTTACATATGTATACTTGTGCCATGTTGGTGTGCTGCACCCATCAACTCGTCAGCACCCATCAACTCGTCATTTACATCAGGTACAACTCCCAATGCAATCCCTCCCCCCTCCCCCTTCCCCGTGATAGGCCCCGGTGTGTGATGTTCCCCTTCCCGAGTCCAAGTGATCTCATTGTTCAGTTCCCACCTATGAGTGAGAACATGCGGTGTTTGGTTTTCTGTTCTTGTGATAGTTTGCTGAGAATGATGGTTTCCAGCTGCATCCATGTCCCTACAAAGGACACAAACTCATCCTTTTTAATGGCTGCATAGTATTCCATGGTGTATATGTGCCACATTTTCTTAATCCAATCTGTCACTGATGGACATTTGGGTTGATTCCAAGTCTTTGCTATTGTGAATAGTGCCACAATAAACATTTGTGTGCATGTGTCTTTATAGCAGCATGATTTATAATCCTTTGGGTATACACCCAGTAATGGGATGGCTGGGTCATATGGTACTTCTAGTTGTAGATCCTTGAGGAATCGCCATACTGTTTTCCATAATGGTTGAACTGGTTTACAATCCCACCAACAGTGTAAAAGTGTTCCTATTTCTCCACATCCTCTCCAGCACCTGTTGTTTCCTGACTTTTTAATGATTGCCATTCTAACCGGTGTGAGATGGTATCTCATTGTGGTTTTGATTTGCATTTCTCTGATGGCCAGTGATGATGAGCATTTTTTCATGTGTCTGTTGGCTGTATGAATGTCCTCTTTTGAGAAATGTCTGTTCATATCCTTTCCTCAATTTTTGATGGGGTTGTTTGTTTTTTTCTTGTAAATTTGTTTGAGTTCTTTGTAGGCTCTGGATATTAGCCCTTTGTCAGATGAGTAGATCGCAAAAAATTTTTTCCCATTCTGTAGGTTGCCTGTTCACTCTGATGGTATTTTCTTTTGCTGTGCAGAAGCTCTTTAGTTTAATTAGATCCCATTTGTCAATTTTGGCTTTTGTTGCCGTTGCTTTTGGTGTTTTAGACATGAAGTCCTTGCCCATGCCTATGTCCTGAATGGTATTACCTAGGTTTTCTTCTAGGGTTTTTATGGTATTAGGTCTAACATTTTAGTCTCCAATCCATCTTGAATTAATTTTTGTATAAGGAGTAAGGAAAGGATCCAGTTTCAGCTTTCTACTTATGGCTAGCCAATTTTCCCAGCACCATTTATTAAATAGGGAATCCTTTCCCCATTTCTTGTTTTTCTCAGGTTTATCAAAGATCAGCTGGCTGTAGATGTGTGGTATTATTTCTGAGGACTCTGTTCTGTTCCATTGGTCTATATCTCTGTTTCGGTACCAATACCATGCTGTTTTGATTACTGTAGCCTTGTAGTATAGTTTGAAGTCAGGTAGCATGATGCCTCCAGCTTTGTTCTTTTGACTTAGGACAGTCTTGGAGATGCGGGCTCTTTTTTGGTTCCATATGAACTTTAAAGCAGTTTTTTCCAATTCTGTGAAGAAACCCATTGGTAGTTTGATGGGGATGGCATTGAATCTATAAATAACCTTGGGCAGTATGGCCATTTTCACAATATTATTCTTCCTATCCATGAGCATGGTATGTTCTTCCATTTGTTTGTGTCCTCTTTTATTTCACTGAGCAGTGGTTTGTAGTTCTCCTTGAAGAGGTCCTTTACATCCCTTGTAAGTTGGATTCCTAGGTATTTGATTCTCTTTGAAGCAATTGTGAATGGAAGTTCATTCATGATTTTGCTCTCTGTTTGTCTGTTACTGGTGTATAAGAATGCTTGTGATTTTTGCACATTAATTTTGTATCCTGAGACTTTGCTGAAGTTTCTTATCAGCTTAAGGTGATTTTGGGCTGAGACAATGGGGTTTTCTAAATATACAATCATGTCATCTGCAAACAGGGACAATTTGACTTCTTCTTTTCCTAACTGAATACCCTTGATTTCTTTCTCTTGCCTGATTGCCCTAGCCAGAACTTCCAACACTATGTTGAATAGGAGTAGTGAGAGAGGGCATCCCTGTCTTGTGCCAGTTTTCAAAGGGAATTTTTCCAGTTTTTGCCCATTCAGTATGATATTGGCTGTGGGTTTGTCATAAATAGCTCTTACTATTTTGAGATACATTCCATCAATACCGAATTTATTGAGAGTTTTTAGCATGAAGGGCTGTTGAATTTTGTCAAAGGCCTTTTCTGCATCTATTGAGATAATCATGTGGTTTTTGTCTTTGGTTCTGTTTATAATCTGGATTACATTTATTGATTTGCGTATGTTAACCAGCCTTGCATCCCAGGGATGAAGCCCACTTGATCATGGTGGATAAGCTTTTTGATGTGCTGCTGGATTCGGTTTGCCAGTATTTTATTGAGGATTTTTGCATCGATGTTCATCAGGGAAATTGGTCTAAAATTCTCTTTTTTTGTTGTGTCTCTGCCAGGCTTTGGTATCAGGATGATATTGGCCTCATAAAATGAGTTAGGGAGGATTCCCTCTTTTTCTATTGATTGGAATAGTTTCAGAAGGAATGGTACCAGCTCCTCCTTGTACCTCTGGTAGAATTCAGCTGTGAATCCATCTGGTCCTGGACTTTTTTTGGTTGGTAGGCTATTAATTATTGCCTCAATTTCAGAGCCTGCTATTGGTCTCTTCAGGGATTCAGCTTCTTCCTGGTTTAGTCTTGGGAGAGTGTAAGTGTCCAGGAAATTATCCATTTCTTCTAGATTTTCTAGTTTATTTGCGTAGAGGTGTTTATCGTATTCTCTGATGGTAGTTTGTATTTCTGTGGGGTCAGTGGTGATATCCCCTTTATCATTTTTTTATTGCATCTATTTGATTCTTCTCTCTTTTCTTCTTTATTAGTCTTGCTAGTGGTCTATCAATTTTGTTGATCTTTTCAAAAAACCAACTCCTGGATTCATTGATTTTTTGGGGTTTTTTTTGTCTCTATCTCCTTGAGTTCTGCTCTCATCTTAGTTATTTCTTGCAGTCTGCTAGCTTTTGAATGTGTTTGCTCTTGTTCTCTAGTTCTTTTAATTGTGATGTTAGAGTGTCAATTTTAGATCTTTCCAGCTTTCTCTTGTGGCATTTAGTGCTATAAATTTCCCTCTACACACTGCTTTAAATGTGTCCCAGAGATTCTGGTATGTTGTATCTTTGTTCTCATTGGTTTCAAAGAACATCTTTATTTCTGCCTTCATTTCGTTGTGTACCCAGTAGTCATTCAGGAGCAGTTTCCATGTAGTTGAGCAGTTTTGATTGAGTTTCTTAGTCCTGAGTTCTAGTTTGTTTGCACTGTGGTCTGAGAGACAGTTTGTTATAATTTCTGTTCTTGTACATTTGCTGAGAAGTGCTTTACTTCCAATTATGTGGTCAATTTTGGAATAAGTGTGATGTGGTGCTGAGAAGAATGTATATTCTGTTGATTTGGGGTGGAGAGTTCTGTAGATGTCTATTAGGTCTGCTTGCTGCAGAGATGAGTTCAATTCTTGGATATCCTTGTTAACTTTCTGTCTCGTTGATCTGTCTAATGTTGACAGTGGGGTGTTGAAGTCTCCCATTATTATTGTATGGGAGTCTAAGTCTCTTTGTAAGTCTCTAAGGACTTGCTGTATGAATCTGGGTGCTCCTGTATCGGGTGCATATATATTTAGGATAGTTAGCTCTTCCTGTTGAATTGATCCCTTTACCATTATGTAATGGCCTTCTTTGTCTCTTTCGATCTTTGATGGTTTCAAGTCTGTTTTATCAGAGACTAGTATTGCAACCCCTGCTTTTTTTTGTTCTCCATCTGCTTGGTAGATCTTCCTCCATCCCTTTATATTGAGCCTATGTATGTCTCTGCATGGGAGATGTGTCTCCTGAATACAGTAGACTGATGGGTCTTGACTCTTTATCCAGTTTGCCAGTCTGTGTCTTTTAATTGGAGCATTTAGTCCATTTACATTTAAGGTTAATATTGTTATGTGTGAACTTGATCCTGCCATTATGATATTAACTGGTTATTTTGCTCTTTAGTTGATGCAGTTTCTTCCTAGCCTCGATGGTCTTTACATTTTGGCATGTTTTTGCAATGGCTGGTGCCGGTTGTTCCTTTCCATGTTTAGTGCTTCCTTCAGGGTTTCCTGTAAGGCAGGCCTAGTGGTGACAAAATCTCTAAGCGTTTGCTTATCTGTAAAGGATTTTATTTCTCCTTCACTTATGAAACTTAGTTTGGCTGGATATGAAATTCTGGGTTGAAAATTCTTTTCTTTAAGAATGTTGAATATTGGCCCCCACTCTCTTCTGGCTTGTAGAGTTTCTGCCAAGAGATCTGCTGTTAGTCTGATGGGCTTCCTTTTGTGGGTAACCCGACCTTTCTCTCTGGCTGCCCTTAAGATTTTTTCCTTCATTTCAACTTTGGTGAATCTGGCAATTATGTGTCTTGGAGTTGCTCTTCTCGAGGAGTATCTTTGTGGCGTTCTCTGTATTTCCTGAATTTGAATGTTGGCCTGCCCTACTAGGTTGGGGAAGTTCTCCTGGATGATATCCTGAAGAGTGTTTTCCAACTTGGTTCCATTTTCCCCCTCACTTTCAGGCACTCCAATCAGACGTAGATTTGGTCTTTTTACATAATCCCATACTTCTTGCAGGCTTTGTTCATTTCTTTTTCTTTAGATTTCTCTTCTCGCTTCATTTCATTCATTTGATCCTCAATCGCTGATACTCTTTCTTCCAGTTGATCGAATTGGTTACTGAAGCTTGTGCATTTGTCACGTATTTCTCGTGTCATGGTTTTCATCTGTCCATTTGTTTATGGCCTTCTCTGCATTAATTATTCTGGTTATCAATTCTTCCACTCTTTTTTCAAGATTTTTAGTTTCTTTGTGCTGGGTACGTAATTCCTCCTTTAGCTGTGAGAAGTTTGATGGACTGGAGCCTTCTTCTCTCATCTCATCAAAGTCATTCTCCGACCAGCTTTGATCCATTGCTGGAGATGAGCTGCGTTCCTTTGGAGGGGGAGATGCACTCTTATTTTTTGAATTTCCAGCTTTTCTGCCCTGCTTTTCCCCCATCTTTGTGGTTTTATCTGCCTCTGGTCTTTGATGATGGTGATGTACTGATGGGGTTTTGGTGTGGGTGTCCTTCCTGTTTGTTAGTTTTCCTTCTAACAGTCAGGACCCTCAGCTGTAGGTCTGTTGGAGATTGCTTGAGGTCCACTCCAGACCCTGTTTGCCTGGGTGTCAGCAGCAGAGGCTGCAGAAGATAGAATACTGCTGAACAGCGAGTGTACCTGTCTGATTCTTGCTTTGGAAGCTTCCTCTCAGGGGTGTACTCCACCCTGTGAGGTGTGGGGTGTCGGTCTGCCCTTAGTGGAGGATGTCTCCCAGTTAGGCTACTCAGTGGTCAGGGACCCCCTTGAGCAGGCAGTCTGTCCGTTCTCAGATCTCAACCTCCGTGTTGGGAGATCACCTCTCTCCTCAAAGCTGTCAGACAGAGTTGCTTGCATCTGCAGAGGTTTCTGCTGCTTTTTGTTGTTGTTGTTGTTGTTTAGCTGTGCCCTGTCCCCAGAGGTGGAGTCTACAGAGACTGGCAGGCCTCCTTGAGCTGCTGTGAGCTCCACCCAGTTCGATCTTCCCAGGGCTTTGTTTACCTACTTAAGCCTCAGCAATGGCGGGCGCCCCTCCCCCAGCCTCGCTGCTGCCTTGTGGTTAGATCACAGACTGCTGTGCTAGCAATGAGGAAGGCTCCGTGGGCGTGGGACCCTCCTGGCCGGGTGTGGGATATAATCTCCTGGTGTGCCCGTTTGCTTAAAGCGCAGTATTGGGGTGGGAGTTACCCGATTTTCCAGGTGTTGTGTGTCTCAGTTCCCCTGGCTAGGAAAAGGGATTACCTTCCCCCTTGTGCTTCCCAGGTGAGGCGATGCCTCGCCCTGCTTCAGCTCTGCCTGGTCGGGCTGCAACAGCTGACCAGCACTGATTGTCTGGTACTCCCCAGTGAGATGAACCCAGTACCTCAGCTGATAATGCAGAAATCACCTGTCTTCTGTGTCGCTCACGCTGGGAGCTGGGGACTGGAGCTGTTCGTATTCGGCCATCTTGCTCCGCCCCCTCCTCAATACATTTCATAGAACTTAACCATAAAATGATCTCAGCCTGTAGTTTTTGACTACGTGTTTTACTCAAGTTCTCTTTTTGTGCCTATTTTGTTCATATATATGTATCTTTAGAAATTTGTTTCATCTAAGTTTTCAGATTTATTCATGTATGCTTGCATACTGAACATATTTATGTGGACATCATAATTATATTACTGTTTTTATAATCTCTGTGGTACCTTTATTATTCACCCTTTTATTACATATATTTGAAATAAGAAGCCTCTTTACTTTGATCAGTCTCACCAGAGACCTTTTTTTAAATATACTATATTTTCAGACACCAAATTGACATTACTGTTAAACAATCTTGTGTTGGAAACAAGAAATATTTCTAAATAACTCTTACTTTTTATAGAATATTAAGAATTGTAGAATGTTGCCTCAGTGTCAGGTTAGTTTTAACTAATATGGTTAATTTTGTTAGTTTTGGTTTTTTTGATCTTCTCTCTTACTCTTTCTCTCTCTCATTCCTTATTTCACTGATTTCTGTTTGAAACACTTGTCCCTTTGAAATATGTGTTTGATGAGTTATTTTAGAATATTCGATTCTACTACAGAATGAGGAAAGTGAAAAAGAAGTATGAATAACAAGTAGTTAGTAAACTGTGAGATATAGTAGACAAAGAATGAGTTGAATAGAGCAGATGTGTGTTTAACATAGACTTAAATCTTCTACCCATGGTGACACCTATTCTACTTCTTGTGTCCTCTGCCCAAGAAGTGCAGATAAAACCCATAGCTGATAATAATTAGAAAGCTCAACAGTAGTCACAAGTACTTGTCCCTGCAACTCCTTGATAGAGTAAGTACTATATGTTGGCTGTAGTCACTTTTCATATCCTGTATCCCACTGCTAAGCCTCAACTCTGGTTTCTCACATCCACATCTTCAGCAGGGAATATGTGATTAGAGAGGACATGTGAACACTGTACCAAAGGATTCACGTAGTGCGGCTATACTACCATGCTAATGCTCTATCCTAGGTGTGCTAACCTACCTCATCTCCTTCCTAAAGCTTTCCACTAATTGCTTAAGTAAACTGCATGATTTGAGCATCTTAACTTAGTCTGTGAGCCTTCCTGGGATAGCTTGCATGCAAATATACTTGGAGGTTATTGTTACATGAAGGTAATGTCTCATATGACATTGCCCTCCTTGTGTTTTTGCTTTTACTCTGTTGCTGACTTTCTGATTTGTTCTTAAAGGCATCTAAATTTTAAGCTTCCTTCTAGGAACTGCTCTAGGCATGTTCCATAAATTTAGAGATGTAATGGTTTCTTTATCGAAGTAGTATTAATACAGTTGGCCCTACATAGTTGTGGATTCCACACCTGCAGATTGAGCCAACTATGGATAAAAACTATATTTAAAAAACAGTACAATTAACAATACAACGACTGAAAAAATGCAAATGGAAAATATATTATAGTAACTATGTATTATTTACATTGTGTTAGGTATTGTAAGTAATCCAGAGATAATTCAAAGTATATGAAAGGATGTATGTAGATTGTATGCAAATACAACACCATTTTATATAAGGAAATTTAGTATCCTTGGATTTTGGTATGGGGGAGGGATTCTAGAACCAATCTCCTGGTGGACATCCAGGAACAACTGTAGGTAAAACTAATATGTTTTGACTGATATAAGATTGGTACCATTCTCTAATTCTTACTATCCTTTTAAAGGCAAGGATTATTTAGATATGTTTATTGTCTCCAACATCAGATTACTTAGGCTACAATTTTGCTATTAATTTCTAATTTTTTTGCATTATGGTCAGAGATCTTTGGCATGGTATACATTCTTTAGAATTAATGGAGGTTGTCTTTAGGATCTTAAATATGGCTGTTTAGTAAACATTCTCTGTATATTTAAAAGAATGCACATTTCCTGTTTGTTGAGTATAGCGTTTGGTATATTTTTAATTGCTTGAGATTGACAGTTGTATTTTTTCAGGTATTTTACCATACTGCTAATATTTTATTTGTTTGATCTAGCATATTCTAAGACAGATGTGTTAAAATCCTCAATTACAACTGATAAATCATCTGTAGGGTCTGAATGTTTGTGTTCTCTGAAAATTTGTATGTTAAAACTTAATCCCCAATGTGACAGTATTAAGAGGTGGGGCCTTTCTGGGAGTGATAAAGTCATGAGTGTGCCTACCTCATGAATGGAATTAGTGCTCTTATAAAAGAGGCCTGAGATCCCAGTTACTCAGGAGCCTGCAGCAGGAGAATAACTTGAACCCAGGAGGCAGAGGTTGCAGGAGCAGAGATCATACCACTGCACTCCAGCCTGGGCGACTCAGCGAGACTTCATCTCAATAAATAAATAAATAAACAAACAAACAAATAAATAAATACATAAATTAGGCCTGATGAAGCTCCTTTACCTTCTTCCACCATGGGAAGACAAATAGGAGATAACTTCTTTGAGGAACAGGCCCTCACCGGACACCAAATCTCTTGGTGCCTTTGTCTTAGACATGTCAGCCTCTGGAACTGTGGGCAATCAACTTCTGTCTAAATAACCCAGTCTAAGGTGTGCTGTTACAGCAACCTGAATGTATCAAGATGCTGCCCTTTATGATTTTTTTTTGTCCTAAATTCTATTTAGGGCCAGGCCCAGTGGCTCACTCCTGTAATCCCAGCACTTTGGGAGGTCGAGGAGGGTGGATCACCTGTGGTTGGGAGTTCGAGACCAGCCTGACTAACATGGAGAAACCCCATCTCTACTAAAAATACAAAAAAATTAGCCGGGTGTGGTGGTGCCTGCCTGTAATCCCAGTTACTTGGGAGGCTGAGGCAGGAGAATCACTTGAACCCGGGAGATGGAGGTTGCTGTGGACCGAAATCGTGCCGCTGCACTCCAGCCTGGGCAATAAGAGTGAAACTCCATCTCAACAACAACAAAATTCTATTTAGTCAGATATTAAGAGAGAACTTCCAATTTATTTTGGTTCATATTTCCCCAGCATAACTTTTCCCATTCATTTTTGATCTTTTGTTTTCTTATTTTCTTATGTATATCTCTTATTGCCTGTTGTGCTTTGTGTCTTATGTGCATCTCTTGTTGTCTGTGGGTTTTTTTTTCCAGTAAGAGAATCTCTGTTTCTAATTGGCAACTATGATCACCTTATTATAAATGTTATATGAAGACTTATTTCACACATCTTAAGACCCATACTCATTAAGTTACCCAGACTGCTTTTTAAATTACCAAATCTCTCTCTTTCTCCTAAAAGAGAGAATCTTTATCCTGCTCTCAGGTCACGATTTCTTCTTGTCCTAATCTTGTCAATATTAACAAAACTTTTAGCTTGGGGCATTTATTTGGCAATTTTGGAGTTATTGCTAGTTGAGGTCTTTTGTCTTTAACCATAGAGAGTTTTAAAACATATTTCTGTGAATATGTCCCCTTCTCCATTTTCATTTTTTGTGTCTTTCTGGTACTCCTACTGTTGATATTGGCAATTCAATTTCTATATCTCTTGGTTTTTCTTTTCTGCTTTCTATCTCTTTATTATTTCCTGCTTCCTCTGAGATTTCCAATCTAGTTTTTAACTCACTAATTAATTTTTAAGTAGTGTCTAAATTATCACGTGTTATTTATTTCAACTATTCTGTATAGTGTTACTTCAGGTATTGCATTTTTATAACCAGTAATCCCACTGGCATCCTTTTTTCCTGTTGTTTCTTTTAAAATTAATTACTAATTATTGACATGCGTGTGTCCTCTCTGCTTCTATAATTTGTCCAGGGTTGGTATCCAGAGAGGGAACTAGCACCCTAACCAGTTTGCTGTCTTGGCTGTCCCTCCCGTTCCTCAGTGTCTCTTCTTTCTTGACTCTCTACCTTTTTTCATCATCTGTTGCATAGTTGAATGGTGAATGATATTCATAATCTTCATCACCCTAACTATTCAGACCCCAATTCTCGAAACTAATAAGTGGAAATCCTGCTAAAACAGTATTAAGTGCAGCCCTGACTACTTATATGTAGCTTTTTTGCAGGCCTCAAATTAGGACTGCTGTGTCCATTGAGAAACCATGAAAAGTTTCCCAAAACATGTTTTGTCTCTCAAATATCTGCACAAAGACAACATTCAAAGTGAAGAAGCTGCAAACTAGTGTTGTGTGTGAAAAACTCGCTGGCTAAAAATAGAAATCACTACTATGGAAAGAAACTCTTAAAACTATAGAAAAATAAATTTTATCTGAAGACCCTTTTTGGTTGAAGGAATCTATGGACAATGAATTAAGTTAATTTTGGACCAAAAAGATACATGTTGTGAATGATCTCTCTTCTCTTAACCAATGGGAATTTAATATGTAATTTTTTTAGAGCTAAAAAAGGGGAACAGCCTTACCTCGAGAGGCTGGCTGGTATAGTAGGACCCACCAAGATGGCAATTTAAAAAACAGAGGCATTGGACAGCCTTGATTCAAATCCTAGCTCAGCTACTTACTAACTGTGTGACTGTGGTAGAAAATTTACCCAATTTCTCTTCCATGTAATTTTCTCATCACTAAAATGGGCATAAAGAGAGGATTCATAATGTTATAAAGAGTAGGTGAGCTAATGTCTGTTGGTCTATTATATTGAGTACTGTGTTTTAATGATTAGTGTTTATATCTCTCTCTTCTTAAATCATCTCTGTTAAAGGGGTGCTCTGAACATCTTTAAACCCACAATATTTCTCTCCTGATGAGAGCATACAGAAGCTGCAATGCATGAGTGCAGTGAAGAAGAGACTACATCCTGAGAAATGCTTGCTGCACGGAGACTAGCCACCAATTCTGCTGTGCAGAGATTTCAGGAGTTTACAGCTGGTTCTATGTTTAGTTGTATGGCCTCTGTATGAGAGACCAGTGTGCTAGCTTTAATCAGCCAGTCTGGCAGGTTTGGATGGAGACAGATTTCTCAATCTTTTCTGATTTTTTTTTTTTCATTAAAGACATCTCAACTGGTTGTATTGAATTTCTACTAGGCACTTCACCTGCAAGACTCTGAGATTTTATTGGAGGCAAAATTCTCCAAATTAAAATAACAGTTCTCTTAAGCAAAAGAGACTGTAGTGGCATGAGGTGACATTGCTGGTCAATAGATGAAGAGGCATGGCACAGTTTGTGTCTCAGTGGAGGATTTCTGGGAAAGCTAGATAGAAGGCATTGAATTTCTGTAAATGGAAAATGGCATTGATCAGTGACTTAAGAGACTGGCTGGCCAATGCTTAAGATAATGGAAAATCTCTGAAAATTGTCAGAGATGCTTGCTAATCTGAATGGAGGAAGACATAATATTAGAAAACTTCCTGTCCTTTGTTGGTTACAGTTTCAGTGACTGTGTTTTCTTTCCTTCAATGCTTCATATTATCCAGAGATATTAAAAAATGTTAATTTCATGTCCAGAAGAAAAAAATCAGAAATACAGTTAGTTCTTAATTTGCAAACGTTGCTTCTCTGTCTTCCTTTGCCCTCACATGCACATATTATCATCCTTTTCTGCATGTTTCCAGTTATTGTTTCCTGTAACCTCCTGCTTGATACAAGTTATTAGTTCAGTAAATCTACTTTCATAAGCTTAAGTTAGGAATGTTATCTTGTTTACTCTGTGAAAATAGCAAATAGAATTTCCTTCTGCGTTTACCTGATTACTCTTCTAAATATGGATTCTGATCTACCCTCTTCATAAATAATTTCATTTTAAACCCAAAAGCGTTAACTCCTGTGAGAACTAGTTAAGCTGTAATCTAACCAATGAAAGAACCACCATTTTAGACCTTGTCAAGAAAGTGACTCCTGCTTGAGCCTTTGTCCTGAGATCTTGTTCTGAGAATATTTCTTACAACTAGAGCTCTTATGTCCAGTATTAATGAGGGAAGATCACACTCAGCTACCACCTCCAGCCACATGTTTCACTTTGCTCTTCCACCCCAAAGATATCAATGGTTATGGTTTTAGGCTAATAGTTTACTTAGAAGGTTTATATTTTTACCCCTGCACCGAAAAGAAGCAGTCCCTACTGTAAAGAAGGTTTGCCTTGATAACTGCTATTAATAAGTATTTGTTATATAGCAGGATGGAAGGCATATGAAACATCTGTTGAATTGATGTCTAATGAGCGAAGTGATGAATGAGAATGATTGTAGCTCAATGATGATAGCATTTTTATCATGTTTTTTCCAACATTTTCCCCTGTAGTAACTGTAATATTCATTTGCACCTAAAGGCCTATTTTGGGTCAACAAATAGGAGCCAAAGCTAAAGGGAAGCTGACCATCTGAGTACAAATTTATCTCTTGAGAAATCATGTTTTATGGTATGATGCGAAATTGTTTTGTTCTTTAAGATCACAATGATAATAATATTTATTTGTATTCACCCCTGGAATGTAAGGGAAAGATGTAATCCTTACATATCCTTTCAGAAGAAGTTTCCCAGATCTCATGAGGCCACAATTTTGGATGCTCTCCCATAATGAGAAGAATCTACAAATTGCTCCTGTTCCCCTTTATTAGTCCATCAGAGTTCTCATTTAATCGTCATTTTTTCCATTTCATGCTTTCCAGATCTGAAAACCTTTCCAGTGGTGGCCTTTATGCATTCTAATGATAGTTAATTGGTTGTCTTTCATCTAGCCTTAGTTACTCTCCCAAACTATATTAAAAGCCAATGATTGTAACAATTCTAATGATCTGATGTGATATTGGACAGATCAAGTCTGGTCCCAGAATAATGAATAAAAAAACAAGAATAAAAGGATATAATACTTTCTTACACTTGATTTCTTTGCTGTGCTTCCTAAACTTATGCAATATTGATTGACACTGGTGTGTGGTGTTGGGTTATCAAGGGCATGAGAACAGTGTCACTGAATTTACAATCAAATTGAGACTAAAGATGGTTGTACTAATAAAGATAATAAATTTGATATGTTTGCGTATGGTTTTTAACCTATGCTTTTAGATTATCTTTCCCACTCCTACAGTACAAACGAGATGGGATGTTAGCAGCCCATGGCTGAAATGAAAAACAGCATGGAATGAACAGGAGACGAGATGAATGAATGAAAAGATGAATAATATATTTCTTTAGAAAAATATGCAAATATACATCTTTTTGCTTTTAACATGCTTTGTATTAATTTATACATATACATATCATAAGCATTTCACATAATTTGGGCAGAACTGTGTGCAATTCTATAATAAGCTATTTTGTTTTCTTCAGCCACTACTATATTAGCATAATAACATCTAAAATGTTTTAGCAATATATTATCACATTTGTACCAGAGCTGCCAGAAATACTCTGTTTTCCATGCTTGTAAACAAAAATAGAACAACACTACATAACACTGTGATTGGAAAAATACCTTCTTTTCAATTCCCCCCTTACATTCAGTAAAGGAGACTTAAACTACTTTAGTATCCAAAATTCACTTTCTCTGTAGAAATATAATTTTCTCTGGGTGCACTAAATATGTAACCATAACAAATCAATTTATTATCTTTCCACAACTAAATCACTTCTGAAAGGCAGTGGCAAAATATGACACAGATGAGACTGGAGATTTGGAGGGTTTCAATGTACCTCCTCATTTAGTGCACAAATTAAATAATGGTAACTCTGATTACTGTTGCAAATTCACAAATTAATTTCAGGTGCCATTAATGATACTAGTTTATTCAGGATTGTCAAAAATCTTATACTGGGAAGTAAAGAGAGATATGGGAATACAATACTGGATTTTAATGAGAACCGTTAAACATGAATTAATTTATGGTTAAATTTGTAGCAGCTAATTTTTTTCCCCCTCCTATTTTGGTAATAACAAGAAACAAGAGGTCAACCACAACATGATTTATAATTAGCCCTCCTGAATCTTCCTGGAAAAGACTGAGATCTTGTTAAGCTTTGAAGCTGGGTGGAAAGCAGTTAATGGACTTATGTGGAGTCTTTTAATTACCAATTTTCAACAAATTTATCTCTTACTGCTAGATAGCACCCAAGGGCAAGAGGTAATCTGCTTTATAAACCTTGGAGTAATTTGCTTTATAAATCCTGGAGTTTAGGAAAGTGGAAAACTCTCTTTAAAGGGAGTATTGTCTTCCACTAAGAATTATATTTTTGGCAGTTTTGTAAAAATTTTTAGTGATAGATTTTTTGTGACCTCTCAGTTTATAAATGTCAGCAACTAAAGTGCATTCAACATTAAGACGAATTCTTTACAACAGCTAGGGCCTGCCCAATGGACAGGATTATCCAAAACCAAGCTGAGCATGTAATGTTTCCAGCAAATTGACTCTAAATTTCTTTTGCATTCAAAGCATACATCTTCCTGCCAAATGCAGGTATTTTTCTTCACATATTTAGTAATCTCTCTATTAGAAAGCCACTTTGTCTTGCAGAGGTCATGTAGTTCATGTGGTTTACATTGTAAGGATAGTAAAACATCTCAGTAACATCAGAATTGACTGAAATTAAAAAAAATAAAAATCAGATCCATAGCCAAATACAGAAATATTCTAATTCAAAATCCAGAGTTAAAAAGAAAAATATTGACAATGATTTTAATTTTTCAAAGTTATAAATGGCTCAAAAGTGACAAGGAGCACCCTGTATCTGAACTAGGTCAATTTCATTGTTTTTCTTTGATACTTTGCTTGCATTACTGTGACATTTGCATCTCAGTCCTGGATGAATGATGGAGTTCACAAGTTGCAGTGGGAGATTCCATTCCTAGACTGTCTCCCAAAGCAATAGTACCAAGATTAACTTTCTTCAAATTTACTATGGACAAATTCACTGAATAATTCTTCACAAATGATATGTTCGGTTCCTGGGAGGATGGAGAACACTTTAAACACATGGTGTTTCTCCCAGGAAATGATGGCTCAGTGATCACGATGCTGTGTTTGCTTCACATTCAAGCGGATGTTTCTTGCTCTATGATATTCAAAGGGATGATCTCAACACTCTCCCCGCCTTGGTTGTTGGCTGGTTCATTCCTCGGCTCCTGATGGCAGATGTAAACCCGGATGTCGCCGGCCTCCGCAGCAGCTGCAGCGCGAGCCGAGCGGCTGGAGGGGCGCCTCCCCCAGCGCTGGTTCCATTGAATTTTGAATTGGACCCATTGGCGCTTCACGGTGGTTTGGACCTGGAAGAGAAAAAGCAGCCTGGTTTTTATATGATAGTCAGAAACGATCCATGCAAAGTTTATGAACATCATTCTTAGAGCTTATCAGATGTTAAAGAAAGTTAAATTGTAATTCTCATCTAAAGGGCTGGGCTGTGTATGCTGTGGCCACAGAATATACTTGGAAGAAGAATTTGCAAATGGAAGAACTGAGTTACTTGCCTAAATTACCCCGGACAAGGTTGTTTGCTAGTTTTAAGAACAGGTTTCTTTAGCTTTCATATCCAGTGAATAAAAATTGAGTTGGTTTACCAGGTAATGTGGTATGCATGTCATAATAGGGAGAAAGGTTGATAAAACTTTTTATATGCTACCATCCCTGATAAGGCAGAAGTTTTTATTTAAGTGTGCACATGAAAAATATATATGTAAACCATAGCGCAGTTCTGGATTTTATGATAACAGCCTCATACCGTGAACTTTTCCTTGTCCGACATGACTTGAGAGGGGGTATGCCAGACACACCTCTGGTTAATGCCATGACAACTTCTTAAGAATAAGATTTCAATCTCTTTCTTTTGAAAGACTTCTAAAATGTAAATAAACTTTCCAGACTTGTTTTATAAATACGATAAATTATATATTGAACACAAGAGGTGAAGATGTTAACATCAGAAAGCTCTAAATATGAAAACTACAATAACCACAACTGAAAACAGTATCACAGACAGTGAATTTGCTTGTCTAGCTCTGCTTTTTATAGAACCAAATTCAACTTAGTAGTTAAGTTCCTCCTTCCTGTTGTCTCCAAAATTCTTGCTTTTCTCTATAGCTGAACAAAACTAAAAAAGAGATTATTGCAATAATCTCTATTCTGTGTTTCTGAGTTTCTATTGCTTTGTACATATGACAAGCTTACCTAAAAATATTTGCATCAATTTATTAATACATCCTTAGTTCATTCTGCTGCCAAACTCACATATGACAGCTAAACACATGAGAGAGAAACTGGGGAATATATAATGTGAAATAAATCATGAAAACTACTTGATCATGGAGAATCATTTTATCTACTTTACATTTGTACAAATCTGAAAGATGAGAAAAATGACAGCAAAACCGATTACTGTTATAAAACTGTATGTATAATATAAGGCTGAATGGTTCTGTGGCAAATATACTTTTTTTCTGTATCTAGTAGAGTAACAGTCTCCTCTGAGAATTATATTGTTCAGATATTTTTAAAGATATTACTCAGGGAAAGACAAAGTCAAATGATTCCTCAAAAAGCAACTAAACGGAGTACAGAAATTGTAGCTGGAGAAGTTTATCTTCACATAGCACAGCAACCGTAAGGTTTGAGGTGACAAATGGCAATCAGAATTATTTAGCAATCTGATAGTTTGGAATAGTAGACTTTTCAGATTATGGAGGCAACACATCCTGCGTTTTGTTTTACTTTGTTTTGGAGGTAATGAGTGCTTGCATGCAGGGTACTTTATATCTAAAGTGATTTAAAACAGACAAAGACAAAAACTTTAAGTGCTAAGGAATAAGGTGGGCCATGCAGCTAAAAGTTGTATTGAAAAAAGCCACACAGGAACAAAAGATAGAATAACAAGTTTCAGCTGTTCATTGAGTGTTTACTATGTACATAAGTATGTGATCTGTATTAACTTATTTAATCCTCACAACAGCCCTATGGGAAGGGCACTATTATCTTCACTTTACGGATGGGGCACTGAGGTTACTCAATGTGTCCAAAATCATATAGCTAGAATGTGGCAAAGCCACAGTACCAAGCAGAGCCTGGCTTTATTTGGACGGTACCATTACCGTAGCTTCAAATGCCAGGGTTATAATCTAGGAACCATCAAATGCCCCACTGAGAAACTGGGAAATATACAGGTTCAGCATGTTTTTGGAGAAGCAATGTCTCCAGTCAAAGGAAGCTGAGAGGCCAGGCGTGGTGGCTCACACCTGTAATCCCAGCACTTTGGGAAGCCGAGGTGGGCGGATCACGAGGTCAGGAGATCTAGACCATGCTGGCTAACACAGTGAAACCCCATCTCTACTAATAATACAAAAAATTAGCCAGGTGTGGGGGCGGGCGCCTGCAGTCCCAGCTACTCAAGAGGCTGGGGCAGGAGAATGGTGTGAACCTGGGAGGCGGAGCTTGCAGTGAGCCCAGATTGCGCCACTGCACTCCAGCCTGGGGGAAAGAGCGAGACTCTGTCTCAAAAAAAAAAAAAAAAAAAAGGGGAAGCTGATAATTTCCACTAATTCAGTATCTCTTAAATACCAAGATTTTCCTTGTAGCTGAAACTTACACATATATTTACAAGTATCCAAGCAGGCAGTTACGAGTTTAGAGTCAGTTTGCAAAAGGATCCAGCATGAAAAACAGGTCTTTTATTTCTCACCTGTCCTTTTAAAATAACTCCCATTAGAGTATCCATTTATATTAATAAAGTACACAGCCCAGCATGGGGCCAAACGGTTTGATTTCTATTTTAATTTTTTAAAGTTATTATTACAGAAAGGATCATGGCCTTCTCTAATCGCATCTAAAATTATAACCTATCCTTTTGTGTGGAGATGGCAACCTGCTTTGATTTGTAAACTATTCATATAATAACAGGCCCTTAGCAGCATATAAAAGACACCTAAAGAATTATAGACTAATAAGGGCAATTATCTCCTACAATATCACAGGTTGAGCCTGATGCTGCTCTGATGACAAGAATAAGGGCATTTAATCTGAAAAACAAAATAAAACAAAACAGGGAGAGTTTTGTTGCTCCTGAAAATAAAAGAAATGTTATTAGTTGTAAATGGGATAAATGTAACAACAACAAAAAGATTTGAATTATATAAATTCATCACTCACTAAAAAAGCAACACACATTTTACATTTTT
This sequence comes from Macaca nemestrina, assembly GCF_043159975.1. NCBI lineage: Eukaryota > Metazoa > Chordata > Mammalia > Primates > Cercopithecidae > Macaca > Macaca nemestrina. Next base: position 73,024,580 of record NC_092128.1, read on the forward strand.
TCCTAATTATATCCATTTATGTATTGCCAACTTAAAGAAGTAGAGCCCTGGTCTTACAGTTTGAAGGCATAACTATTACCTCTGGCTCTGTTAATAAGCTTTGTAAAGTTGGTATGTTTAGGTCTCAGTTCCTACATTTGTACAAAACAAAATAAGGTTAGAGTCTTCACGGTTGGATTTGAACGTTTTTGTCTTTCACCTTTCTTTTCCTGAGTTCATTATAAGCACCTACTATAGTTACGTACTGCAGAATGGAAGGTGAGGTTTAACCTGGGAGTTTTGATCCAATGAATGCAAAGATTGTAATGCCTACTCCTTCACACTGTCACCACAATCTAACAGACCTGCTGCAATCTGAGCTTAAGATTTAGAAATCATGATTTAAAAAAAAAAAAAAAAAACTTTAAATTCCCTGGAAGTTAAAAAGTAATTGCACACCTTTTGTTTGTTTGTTTGTTTGGTGTTTTTGTTTTTTTTTTTTTTTTTTTTTTTTTTTGAGATGGAGTCTTGCTCTGTCTCCCAGGCTGGAGTGCAGTGGCGCAAGCTCAGCTCACTGCAAGCTCCGCATCCCGGATTCAAGCGATTCTCCTGCCTCAGCCTCCCAAGTAGCTGGGACTACAGGCGCCTGCCACCACGCCCAGATAATTTTTTTTGTATTTTTTTTTTTTTTAGTAGAGATGGCGTTTCACCATGTTAGCCAGGATGGTCTCAATCTCTTGACCTTGTGATCTACCCACCTCAGCCTCCCAAAGTGCTGGGCTTACAGGCGTGAGCCACCACGCCTGGCCTAGATGGTTTTATATGACTTCTGAAAGCCAGATTCCTATTAAGTCCTATTAATTAGATGCTAAGGGATACTTGTGAATATTATTTACAAAGTTGTTGCCAACATTCTTTTCAGCCTTTTGGAGGCCATAGTGGCAATATCTCTACTGGTCTCTGATTTTATCTTACAAAATCTATATGCTCTATAATTAAATTATTAATTTATCTATAATTAATCTATAATTAAGTACATGATCAGGGCTTTTTGATTCCCATTCATTATCTCTTTTCCTATGTTTGGGGAAGATTCCTTGTTCTAAAAGATAGCAATACATAAGTATCATTTATAATAATGGTAAACTTTTTGAAAACATTTAACCTTTGTATTTCTTAATTTTCTTAAATAAAATTTCCCACATCTCCCCAATTCATTAAGTCAAGGTCATCCACTGCTTGAAACACAAGTATGATTGTGTCTAGAATCGTGGTTCTTAAAGTGTAGTCTCTGGGTCAGCAGCATCAGTATCACCTGGGAACTTGGTTAGAAATGCAGGTTCTCAAACCCCACCCCAGACCTACTGAATAGGAAACTCTGCTGCTAGGGTCAAGCAATCTCTGGTTTCACAAATCTTCCAGGTGATTCTGATGTACACCCAAGTTTGAGAATACGGGTCTAGACCAAAGAAAATTATTGCTTAGCTTTGAGACTGTGAGTCTCAAAGCTGACTTTCTTATATCTCTAGAAAGACATTGTATTGAAAATCAGGCTTTATTGAGTGGAGAATTTCTAAACAGAAAAAAACTTCTCTTTGCATATCTTGTGAAAATCTTACTGGTCTGCAGATAGTATTTTACTAAAAGCTACAGGGTAGAAAACATGTAGAATATGATATAGGTAGAGACCCTCACAGACAGGAAGGGGAAGTGGTGAGTGCACAGCCCTAAGAGGCCTGAGAGGAAGAGGAGAGAAAGACAGTTGCACAAATGGCCTTACATTTCTCCTTCATGGTGGGAGTACCTGGGAAAATGGGGAGAAGAAATCAAGCAAGAGATAATTTGCTTTCTTAGGAACACTCCATTGTATCAAGTTTTTCTTTTCAATTCGAAAGCAGAGTCTTGAAAATAGCTAGCCCTGAAAAGAAACTCCACATTTGCCCCTGGCACTATGTCCAACAGCGGAGCAGCAACGGCTATGGCATGTAAGCAAGATAGATTCACAGGCTCTATATGGTGTGAAGAAAGGAGCTGGAGTTCTAGGCTCCTCAGGTGGCTTGGCGGAAAGAACTCGTGAATCAGAATAGGGCTGTGGCTTCATCAAGGAGGCCACAGAGTGAAAAGACCTCTTGAGTGCTTAGTAGTAAGGGGAACCAGTGTGAACTTCAACAGTGGGTGCTGGCATTATAACTTGGCAGCCAGTTGCTCTTTTGGACAAAGGCTTTTTGAATTTACTGAATATTTTCTACAAAGAGACTGCTGTAAACCACTAGAAGCTGGTGGAATAGTCTCTTGAAAGCAGGAAAAGCTACAGGAAATAAACAAAATTTTAGCTTTTGCACACTCCAATTTGTGACAGTTAAATGGAGATGTTTCTGATCATGCTACTTTCATCTATAATCTATTTTATCCACGATGTACAGAGAATAGCAAGACACAAGAAAAGGGAGAAAATCCAGTGTGTTGTTAGAACTTTCATTTCTAAGCTACTTCTTGGAAACAAATTGTGCATTTTTTATAGCTGCAATCATCTTTTTCAGGTCTTTTAGATACCTAATAATTTACTGATATGTTTGGATAATCAATGTCTACTCACTTGGAAGAGTCATTGTAGGAAATGCTTGATACATATGCATGCTCTATGGTCATCTCCTGATTCTTGTTACTTTAATTCTTCACATTCCTTTCCTGCTTCTAGTCTACCCACTGACTCTCTATATGATTCATTTTCATAATGATCATTTCACCGATAACATACCAATCATGAATCAAAATTCAAAAATGAAATAATCATTTCATTGATAACATACCAATCATAATCAACATTAAATTGCACATAACACAATGTGATGTGATCTCATTATCACATTGAGTTAGCCCCCTAGATTTCTGCTAAAACTCAGTATTCAGTCAGGCATCGTCCCATCACAGCCCTATCTTAGATGCAGCTGGAAATAACTTCTCGCATGTGTGAGTGCCCTGCCTGTGTTCAATGTTGTAAGGTGACGCATTCACAGAATGCCCAGCTGAGACTCAGATGCCTAAAATCCATGGGCCTGTGATATTACATTTGGCACAGTACACAATTTCTACATTATTAGAAATGTCACACTTGTACCTTCCCCCAGTAACGGGATCTTAATGAAAATGGAAATGGTTTCTTTACTTCAAAATCAGAGATAACATACACTCAAATGAACTCGAGACATTCAATTGCTAGGGTACCCCTGGGTTTTCTTTCTATGTCCGACACTTCCAATGACAGTATCATAGCTAAGACGCAATAAATATTGTGGTATTTTTACAAATGCATGCAATCCTCTTGTGTTTTTCCAGGTATGCCCCACAGAGCTTGATTTCTTATATCAGCTCTATTTTGATATTATTTTAGATGAAAAAGTTTATTTTGCATGCCACCTGAAACAACCCAAAAGGCATGGATATACATTTACAGAAATTGATATAAACATGGGGTGACTTATGCCCTACTCATTTATTAGCTTTTATCATTCTAAAAAATATTAAAATTCTAAAAATATTGCCACTCTAACAGCTGGCAATGGAAGGATGTCTTTTTGTTTATATTCTAGGCCCTTAGTCTAGCCCTTAGCAATAGTAAATGCACAATGTATTTTTGTTGAATGAAGGAATGAGTTGGTAGATGAATTGATGAAGAAAGGAAGGAATAAAATGTAATAATTAAAATGAATAGGAGCAATGAAAACTTTGTCATGTTGGGGTTGGAAACAGGTATGAACAGGTCACAGAATGGCAAAATATTGTAGGTGCTCACTAAATATTATTTAACTTAGAAAAAGGAATAGGGAAAAATTATCAACTGACAATGGTTAGAAACATTTCTAATTACTAATAGCAAAGTAATATATTGATGTCTTGGCAAAATGTGATTTGCCTTGTATGGAATTATTCTTAATAGGAATTGATTTAAAATGTTCGAATATGCTTGGGCATTAAAAGTTGTGTAGTTCTAGAAAAAGTATACTAACATAGCTCCAGGAAGGAATTATAGATATAGGTAAGTTAATTGGGACTTAGTCAATTTAATTGAAAATCAGGAAATCTGTGTTCCAGTCTGGGTTATAACCATAACTGCATTTGTGACATTGGGTAAATCACATGATCTTTCTGGAGTTTAGATTTCTTCCCTGAAAAATGAGGAAGATTTTGAATCATGTTCCCTAAAACCCTGGAAGTTCTTTGGAAGGACGTCTGGAGCTATAGAAGTTCCACTTTTATGTTTTATAGATTTGGGTCCCAGGAAAGATTTGGTTGGAAGAAAGGGTAACTCTGGCTAAAAACACCCTGAGAACAGAATGGATCAGCCATATGGCTCTCTAGATTTTACTGATCTAAGTATTCGCATTGTAGATTATTTGAGAAATCTTTTTGAATCTTAACTTCAGGGTGATTTACAAACTCTGAATAAGTAGTAGGGCGCTAGCACCAAGCAACTGGAAAAGAAGGTAGGAACTAGTACAAACCGAATGGAGATTGTCTGCCCTAATTAGGGCTTGGGTCTTCCAAAGGGAATAGGCATATGACTTCTCTTTCTAATGGCATCCAGAATAGCTTTCACTATTGCTGCTAAGGGTGCTGATCTGTTCAAGATGCAACCCGAGGAAATTAGCTGACTGTCTGAATCATATTTACCATTGTACTACACATCCATAGAAAAGATTGAGCTTGGAGTAGTGGAAAAAACATAATGTTGCTAATCACAAAACCCTATGAGGTCAACTGTAGAAGTGAGATGAAATGAAATGTGCACGGAGGCCCTTTGGAAAAAATGCTGCCTTTACATAAATAAGTGATAGTATTATAAGAAATGCCTGCTTACCTCATTGTTGCAGAAGCAGTAGATGGTCGCAACAAAGAAGCCCTAAAAAGGGAAGGAAAAATACAGTTCAAGTTATTTTTGTGCTCATTTTGTTGTTTAGTAAACAATATGATAGACTGCCCGGAGAAGGCTCGATGAAGGAAAAAAAGCAAGAAAAAGAATTATCTACCATTCATAGTCAGTGCTGCACTATAAGAATATTCCATTAGAAATATATTTTTTCTTGTTAGGATTCCATTGTTTGGCTAAAAGGACAGCTCTAGTAAATCTAATTGATATTTTGCTCCCTTTAACATGGAGATTTATAGCAGCATATGCTGATTATGGTGAATTTGAAAAAAACACCACGCTTAGAAAATTTAAAAATGGAGACCTTGTAGAATTCAGTGGAGGGATCTTTTACAAGGACAAGTGTCACAGTGGATGGCTGTGGGTCTGTGTCCTGTGTTGTCACGGTGAACTAGTGCAGTACCATACCCACTGCCAAGTTCACCTCTCAGATAAGGACATGGACTAAGAAACAGCTTGAGTCCTGGTCACTGCTTGAAGATTTCTTGTGCCCAAGGTTTGACTATGGCCAAAAGCACAGCTTGAACTATTCAAACAATCCCTACACTTTCTTTCTAGTCCTATTCATTTTGACCTCCTCCTCACATTAAACTAATATAGAAAATAAAACTATTTTGAAATTTGTAATAGAGACAGCAAAACTAGCCTGTGATAGAATTACTCCTGCCGAGGACTCCCACATCCTATCTTGCTATCCAAATACAGCAGTATGCTTTCAGTGGGGCTTTAGATCTGGGGAAAAGTGAATGGAACTAGGGCAGCCATTCTTCTATCCAGTGTGGCAGACACGGGACAGCCCAGGACAGCCCATGAGAGTCCGATGCATTCTCTCCTACATGAGGAGAGGCCTGGATACAACTTCCCTTTATAGCACTGAACCGTCATGAATGGATTCCTGACGTTTGCCTGACAAGTGGAGGGTGACAGAGCAGGAGGCGTGGACAGCGTTGTGCAAATTCCTCATTACCCTAGAGCCAGCATTTATTTATAAAGGAAAATCTGACAATTTCTGTATCTATGACCAGGGAGAACACGCCTGGATGGGACCAGCTGAGGGCCCTGGGAATGACAGGAAAGCAGGTGCAGAAAGAAACAGGAAGAAAGAGCCTCAAAAAAACTGATGTCCTTAAGAATTTTGTCTGGGCTTATTGAATTGGAGGCTTAAATGTTATGACATTTAAGATCATGGGTTCGTCAGGCATGCGCAGTGGCTCACATCTGTAATCCTAGCACTTTGGGAGGCCGAGGCGGGCAGATTACCTGAGGTCAGGAGTTCGATACCAGCCTGGCCAACATTGTGAAACCCCATCTATTAAAAATACAAAAATTAGCCGGGCATGGTGGCACACACCTGTAATCCCAGCTACTCGGGAGGCTGAAGCAGGAGAATTGCTTGAGCCCGGGAGATGGAGGTTGCAGTGAACTGAGAGCGTGCCACTGCACTCCAGCCTGGCGGACAGAGTGAGACTCTGTCTAAAAATAATAAATAAATAACTAAATAAATAAATAAATAAATAAATAAATAATAAAAGATCATGGGCTTTAGAGTTAAAATCAGCTAGCTGAATAAACACAGTAGTTGCATAAATACACCTTTGGCTTCCTTACCTGGAAATGAATCAGAGAGTGCATCACGTAATCATATATCTTCCCAAGTATCTTGTTGGAAGGTCTCCAGGGAAAGACGACAAACTGGATTCCCAGCAGGGGCACAAGGATCATGGTGGCCTTCACAGCCTTCAGGTACATGTGGGATTCCGCCTCATGGGTTTCCCTCATTTTGGTCACAAGCACCCGGACAATGTTGAGCAAAAAGAAGAAATTGACCTGCAAATATATGGTGTTATGAGCAAATCATACAGAAAAGTATCACTTAAGAATGTGCACTGTCCTCATTTTTGTTTATCCAGTGTGAGCAACAAATGTTACCTATGTAGAACTAGGGAGTCTACCCGGGAGGTAGCACAATTTGCTCAGTATTTCTAGGGCTCTGGAGAAGTGGTTTAATTTTATGTTCCCTCCAGCAGTATATAAAACAGTTGCTTATCCTCCTTGCCAACACTTGGTATGAACACTCTTTTTAATATGAGCCTTTCCACGGCGGGGGTGGTGGAGGGTAGTATTATCTCATTCTTGTTTTAATCTGCATTTTCCTGATGATACATGAGCTGAACACTTTTTCATACATTTATGAGTCTTTATTTGGAACATTGCAGATACCTTCTTGGACTCTAAGGTTTGTCTTTTCAGTCTTTAAATGTTGTCTTCATTTTAATGTAGCTGATTTATCAATCTCTTCCTTAAGTGCTTTTTTTATCCTGCTTTAGAAATCTTTCTGTATCTGAAGCTCATGAAGATAGTCACCTAATGTGTCTTTTTTGGGGGGCCTCTATTGTCTGGTCTTTCACATTTAAACCTACAGTTAACTGAAAACACATTTTTTTTTGTGCCTAGTTGTGGAAGGAATCAGTATTACTTTTCCCCCCACACATATGCAATTGCTAAATACATGTTTGATATTTTTTCTGTATGTATATCTAATTGACCATCTCCTTCCTCTGCTCAAAACTGTTGCTGTCATAAATCAAGTGCCCATATTTGCATGGACAGCTCTTTCAAAATGATAATTAATTGATGAATCATTTTTTTTGTTTTTAGTTTTGAAATGCACTAATGTGCATTTCCTTTAGTCATGAAATTAGGAATTCCAAATATATCAATTTCTGTTAATTTATAGTCATTCACAGTGAAGTATGCGTATAATTATCTCAGATACACATTTTTAATTTGGATCCTGGAATCTGCATTTCCTTAAAAATTCCTAGATAATTAAGGCAAGAAATGTGTGTTTTAGAATTTTAAATATAAGAATAAGTGCTAAACATTTTACTTCATTTATTATTTTATTAGGAGATATTTTATAACCATGAATTTATGAGTAGCTATTATTACTTTTGTTATTTTTAACAGATAAAGATATGGAGCAGTACTAAGTTTTAATGACCTAGAGTTAGAGATTATCTTCCAAAAGTACCCGAAAGACTATTTAATCTAACTTTTTCCTTAAAAAAATCAGGGGACATTTTTAGGTTAATTGATTTATCTAAATTTTCAGAGCTGGTAGATGATAGAGCTAAGACATGAGGCCAAATCTACTGAATCCTAGGTAAGTAAGAACCATAGCATCCTCAGGAAGAATCTGACATTTGGCTGGAGTCCACTATTTATTACTATCTCACTAGTTGAGCTTGTGTTGCATATTTGAATTTCTGGACCTTAAGTTCACAGAACCAAAGACTTTTAGAGCTCTGGAAAGTCAAAGTTTTCAAAGATCCTAGATGTTCATAACATGAGCAAACTTCTTGCAGCCCCTTGGCCTCTCACCTTTACCTAGGGAGTCTAGTTATAAAAGTCTTAAAATATGAGCTACATTGCTGTTATAGTGTGAGTCTGTAATGAAAATGAGCTCATGATAACCCCTCCACGTGTAAGTAAAAGGCATTTTTTTGAAGATTCCAAAATCAAATTTTTTTTTTTACTATAGAATGCCATCAAATTAGCTTCATTTTGAGGTTATAAAACATGATACACAGAACCATATACACAGAAATCTCAACTAAGAGATAACACTACTAACATTGCAGTAAAAAACTAATTCTCACCACAAGTGCCGCCATGACAGGGCCATGGATTATGTAAAGCAAATGGGTTTCCACACTCAGCCAGCAGCTGAAAAAGGGCGAGGGGACACATTAATACACAAATACATTTTATTTATGAATATATTAACTTAAACATTACCATAATACTTACTTGTCATTGAAGTACACGGCCCTGGTAATAGCATGGATAGTGGTTGGCACCAGCGGAAACCCTACAAATGTGAAAAGTACAAATTACACTTGGTTTCTTGGTCATAACCTTTAAGTACAGCTGCATGGAAAATGGTAGTGTACTTGCAAAAATACTGGCAAATTGAGTGAATCTGTCAAGATGTTCCCCTGATATTTTCACAAAAATCGTCTTTGGTCAAGTCAGTCAAAATGCTCCCAGTTAGAACATCATGTACTCCCGGAGAGTTTGGTTAAGAGCATCCAAATAATTAAAAGCCTTTTACAAATTGCTGAGTGTAGTAGGTACACGATGACTATTATTACCATTGTTATGTTTGTAATGGTGACTATTAACTGAGACCAGAAAGCCTTTCATTGTAGGTGAACTGGGCTCTCTCATGGAGAGGAGCTGGGTCACCCCAGAGGGATGTGACCTGGGACTGTGTATGAAAGCAATAGTCTGATTGCTCCTAAAGCCTTAGCTGATGTTCACATTCTTTCTTCTAGGCTTTTTTGTTTTTCTGTCTGTTTATATCTCATGTGGTGATTCTGTTTCCTTTTAATATGAATACTTCAGAGAAGCCAGTATGTTCCCTACTTTCTGTGGGTTCTGGCTAGAGAAACTTTATGAAGGCAGCTTACTGTACCTCCCTGACTAAACTCAAAGTGCTAGTAAAACAAACAAACAAACAAACAAAAAACAACTTTTAAATTTATAAACAGGAAAATGGAGACAGTTATTGGAATATGTCCTTCTAGATTATAATTTTTAAATCAATTTGTATTCTATAAGTATAACCTAAAGTTGTAATTTTCATTAACAAAGAAAAAATAAGTATTTTTACTCAGATGTACAACAATAGAATATTGCTTGATTTGACTGAGACATCTGTAGAAAGAAATTTTGTTATTGTCATCAGATTATGAAATGTGTCTTAGGAAAGAATGAAATCAATGCATTTTTATTTTCCATGAGTTATATACAAAAAGAGGTCTCAAACTATTGAATTTTCACCTGAGAACAACCTCAGCTTTTAAACCCAGGAAGCATATATTTAATAGGACCATAGATTTAATGTTTGGCCTGAAATAATTTTGAGTTTCTTTACACAAAACATGATTGTGTTATTCGCTGCAGTTCTAACATACCATTTTCCCACTTGGGCTCAGAAACAGAAACAAAAGTCTCTGAATTTATTTTGAGATGCATATTTTAGAATTAGACAGAAAGAGAGGCATATGGAAAACTGAATCCCACCTCACCATTTTGTAGAAAGGAAAGTGCTTTCTACTTCATCTGGAGAGGAGTATAGACCCCACACCTTTTAACATCCGGGGCTCTTTGCCTTCCTCTGGCTATGATGCCTCCTTTTAGGTAGGTTGCTTTTTCTGGTTTTTTTTTTTTTTTCTTTTTTCTTTCTATTCTTCTCAAGGTCCCAAGAGCCATAACAACCCATTCTTCCCACCAAAGATGATGAGATTCAGAATAATCCTGTCTCTGCAGGGTTCATTTTTTAGAAGGATTTAATAAATTCTATTTGTTCAATGTAGAAATCCATGGGGGAAATTTCCTTCCTTTGATTTTTAACAAGGGGAAAACCAGCAAGGCAAGGTGAAGAAACAGTTTGAAGAGGGTTGCAAAATAAATGATTTTGCTGAGAGCTAAACTTCAGTTTTGAAGTTACTTCGATTGGAGAGAAATCAACGACTAAGTGGTGCCATGTAGACTTGGAAGGGAGTAACTACTGAAAGAACCGTTCTTTGATTTTCTGTTGGGCAGAATTTCACCATCAGATAGTTGTTCACCCAGTGGCTGATGTTTACAATGTCTCTTATAATTCTTTGAGATTGGTTTCAAATCCTAGAGTTGGTAACATTATTCACAGCTGAATTAAATGAATGGGCTTTATATCACCTGCAAACAAATTAGGTGCTATAATACAACTGGGCGTTTTTGGGCCAAATTTTCTGCAGTCTAACTTTCAAGGCTCTTTTAAAAGTAGGTAGGTTTTGCTTTTTTTCTGGCATTGTAAAATTTAGAACCTATCATACTGTCTTCGTGTGAAAAAAATTTTCAAAGGACTATAAAAATATTATCCAGAAGAGATTTATTCTCTTGCTCTATTAAACTTTATAAAGTTTCTGTGAAGCTATTTTTTCTTGAGAAATTAATTGGTATTAATTTTACCCATTGTCCTCCCATCCAAAGATAATGCTTGCTTAAAGTTCTAAGAAAGGAGCCATTGCTTTAAAATATGTTAATTTTGTTCTCAGAGTTCAGATTTGGCAATGTGATTTTTCAGTGGTAACAAGTTTGGTGGAATTTTGGGGGGGGGTGCGTGTGTGTGCATGTAGAAAGATAGTCTTAGCTTTGGCATGCTAAAAACATTACATTTTAGAACTATTTGGTTGACTATCTTTCCAAAAATCTATCTACAGAAGTACAAATCCCTCCAATTCTTTTTTCAATTTAAATTTTTATATTATTGTGGCAAGAACAATTAACATGAGGTCTGCCCTCTAAACAGATTTTTAAGTGCATAGTACAATATTGTTACCTATGGGCACAATGTTGTACAGCAGAAACCTAAAATTTACTCATCTTGCGTTACTTAATCTGTATAACCATTGATTAGCAACTTCCATTCTGTGCTTACCTTACTAAGTGTAATGTTCTTTGGGATTCTACTTGAATCACTCTAATGAAGTTTTAAATAGTTGTTGATTACAGAAGCTTAAGGTATCACATAAACAATTTACTTATTATGATTGCCTTTGTTTTTGATACAGCTGAGCAGCTTGTTCCTTTTTTCCTTTGAATTGTTTATGTGTTTTAAGCAGATATCTTCATTGAGCTGTCCATGATGATGCCAAAAAGTTTTATAACTAATTCACAATGCATCAGGATACTCCAAGAACAGTATAAATTGTTCCTTCCAGGGTGCCCTTGTCTCTGCTGAATGTCACAGACAATAATAAATTTACAGCCTTTTTTTCCCATGAAAAATTTTCTGAGTGTGGCAGATAGATGTTTTGAACAATCAAAACTGGTAAAAGAAATATACCATAGATTTTATTTCAAAGGAAATAAATCTGGTAGAAAGTGTGTGTTTGTATGTGTGTTTGGGGTAGAATGTTATTATCAGGTCTTTGGAAGGCATTTGATCAGCATAAATTATTATGATTGTGATTATCAGAACTGCCATTGGAGTGATTAAATTGTATTGAGTCTATTCTTGGCATGACCAGATTTGGAAGTCTAGAAATTTTTGAGAGGGTGTACATACGGATGAGAAGGCCAGGGAAAGGAAAAATTAGTCTTTTTGGAAGGCTGGGGCTAAAAGAGAAGAAAAATAGTAAAAGGCCATTTTGAGAAAATTTTGTCCTGTTTTAGGACAGGAAAGAGCAGGAGAACTGTTACCTGATGTGGAACCAGCAGGATAGTGATAGCCTGATTTCTAACCTCACTGGATGGTTAAGGAAACAGGGTGCAGCTGCTTCCTTAACAGCTGCTCCATGTAAGGGAGCAGCCATGCAGATGAGGTGATCTGTACAGCCTGTACAGTTCACAAAGACCCCTTTCTCAGTCCTTTGCTGGAGGGTTCACCATCCCTAGACATGTTCACACTATGTGACAACATCCTCCTCAGTTTTCTTGGCCACAGTTTATTGAACCAGGGTAGGCTATCTGCCTACAGTTGGATCAATCAGATTCTCTTGTCCTGCTATTCAGAACTGGAACTTAAAGATAAGCATTTAGTTTCTGTGAGTGCCTAGAACAGAAACATGTGTACTCAGGAAACTATGGGGCAGGATATATTTACTATGAACTGGATGGAACAGAGACCCTGTGGTCTATGGTCTGTAAAGAAAGAGAAGGGTAAAAACAGATATGCAGAGGAAAAACAAAGACAAAAGGCAGAGGGAGAGAGCTCCTGGTTTATCCGGTCCCAGGCTACAGCCCTTTTAGTTGCCTGGCTGTATTTCTGCCCTTGGATTCCATGAGATACACTAGATTCTGACAACTTCTCTGCATTTGCTTAAGTTAGAACATTTTACTCTGTTGCTTGCAACCAGATAATTGTGGCATCATCAATTCAATTTTGAGGCATCCCACCTATCTGCCCCACTGACCCACCATTATCGGATTATCCCATTGGGCTTGGGGAATGCATTTGGTTAAAACCATGTACTCCTGTCATGTAAGGGTGTTATGGAAACCAGTATGGCATAACACCAGCCCCTTTCTGCAGTTTGCAGACTGCAGGAAAGACTCCAGGCTGCTTATATGACTTCCCAAGCACATTTCTATAAAGTTGGTGACAATGCCTGTTGGGCAGGGCTTTAAATACAAAGGGTGATGTTTTAAAAAATCCCTTGGGTTATCCTCCCTCCTCACTTCATCTCTCCTCTCTTACCAGTATTTGGAGGGACTCCCCAGCCTGCTGCATTAAAGGGCAAGCTTAGTTGAAGGCCATCCACAGCCTCTGCTCTCAGAGTCACAGTCACCCATCATGCGGTATGGATGTGGTGAGAGAAGCCTTTGGCTCTATAGTCAGTGAGGGATGGCCCGCGAGTTCCTCCTCTGGTATAGAAGTTTCAAAGTAAGGCTGAAACTTTTTTTTTTGATAAGGCAGTAGGTGTTTTTATCGCAGCATTTAATTTTCTTTCATTGCCTCACCTTCTGTTCAGTTCCCTTCCACCAGGGGGAGCTGGACTTTCAGCAGCCCTGGGGGAAAGGGAGCAATTCTAGAGCATCCCTGAAGGACTTCAGCACCCTCCCTTAGTTTGTACAGAAGCAGCCACAGCTTAAACAATCCAGCCCTAAGCTTTCTCAAGCCATTGCCATGTGCTGTGATGTCACACCGGCTCTACTTGGAAGCCCATGTGGTTGTATCTGCCTCTCAGCTGGACTCCGCTTCCTGAGCTTTCACTGGAGGAATCCTGCTGATGGATTGACAGGAAGAAATGTTTTTGAGGAAGGAAAATGAAGCCAGGATAGGGGAGGTACATAATTCAAAAGGTGAAATTCTCCTTTGCTCTACAAATGTGATGAATAAAGCAGAAGGAGGCCTAATCAGATCTTCTCTCAATAAGGGAATGTTTTGTGTCCATTATTAGCTAGGTTTGTTCCCTGAAGCCACCCTTTGGAAGTCACCCTTATAGTCATACGTTCCTTCTCTGTGCAGACCCTCAAGTCAGCACAGTTGGATTGAGATTGTTAAAGGGCTTCTACAAGTCTTTTGGAGACTGAACTCCTGCCAGTACCTGTGTTCCATCATTCCTTGAAGGACCTGGGACTTTACTCTATTCTCTGAGACCAAGACTAGAAGAAGACTGAAAGCATACAGACAGAGGTGAAAGTGGCTCAAAACTTAGCTGCAGAAAATACATACCCCAGCCCAAGAGATAATACCACCGCAAGCGTTGCTTCTCAGTAAACACGGCCATGACGATGAGTGTATGAAGATAGATCCCTTCACAGAGCATCCAGAAATAGTTGCAGGCCATCATGTACTGGTGGAAAAAATGCAAAATCTTGCAGCTCACCTGTCAGAAAGAAAGGAAGATACTCAGAGGAAGACACAGGTAAAGATCTGGCAGTGAACACAGAGTAAATGTGAAAAGAAGCCAAAGTATCTACATTCAGCTTGCAAGGCAGTTTCCCAAGCATCTGTAAACATGTGCCACCCGCTATACCCACAAATCAGAGTGAATGCACAGATCACTGGTATTACATGTAAATAGCCAAATAAGCCAGTGGAAAACTAGTCCACAAAATGTTCTTCCTTGTTACATTCTGGGGACTTACACAGATGGGATCATTTTCCTTCAATTAGTCAGACTCATAATCTTAGGCACTATCTAGGGATTTGATGCATGACTTTTATGGCCCCTTTTCTATGGTCAATGAAGCAAATAACCCAGATATTTTTAATGCTCCTCCTGAAATTCACTGATTTGTTGATGATGTCCCTTTAGCATGAAAGAGGAGAGAGTCAGGTGATAAATTTCACATCTAAACCCAGGAGATATGCTGAACTGCTGTTTATGCTTTTGTTTTCATATGGGAGCCTTGGTTTACATATTGGGATCAAGCCCTCTCTGGGCACAGAGATTAGGATGACGTCCTTGCTGAGAACTCAGTGCAGATATAGGAGCTATACCCTTGGAAGAGTCAGATCAATATTGTCTGTATAGAAATAACCATTGCTTATACTGCATAATGGAATACTTTTATTCACTAGTCACTCCTGGAATAGGATTTTTCATCTTGGTACATTAGCATTTTGGAGTAGTTTTTTGTTGTTGTTATGGGGGCTGCCTTGTATATTGTTGGGAGTTTAGCAGTATAACTAATTTCTATCCATTAGATATTAGTAGCATCTCCCACACACCCTTGACAATCAAAAGTGTCTCCAGATGTTGCCCAATCTCCCCTGGGGAGCAAAATGCCCCTAGCTGAGGATGCCTGACTGAGGGTACTTAGCTGTGCTGATCTCTTAACAACTATAACAACAACAATAATGACAACAGAATTTAGCATTCAAAATCTTAGGTATTAGGGAGTAGTTATTTGCTTTACTATTATTTTACCAAATACTCTGTTTTACATTATGTTGCTTCTTATTTTGAATTTCACTGCATTTTAGGCCTTTTCCTTAAAAAGCAAGATAGCCATGAAGTGACTTTCAGTACTGTAGCAACCTTTTCCAAACCATGCATTTTATTTAATGCGTAAGAGTAGTAATTCATTTACTCAGAACCTGTTGTGCTGAGCCAACAGACATTATATTGTGTTTCCTTTTCTATCAGGGTTTATTGAACATAAGGAAAAGCCCCCTGGGCCCAGGAGAAGGCAGATATGGCATTGTCAGAGGTAGAATCAACCTCTGATTCTGACCAAAGTGGTACAGTGGTGCAGATAATTAAAAACACCAGGTAATCTAAAAGTAATTTCTATTTGGCTCAGAAAAGCACTGGCTTCCCTTCCCCCCACCTGATTACCTTCCTAACTGGGATTATTTGATTTAATATAATGTTAGTTTTGTATTTTCTAAGCAAGTACTTCCTATATTTACCTAACACCCAAATATATAAGTAAAATATGAAATTCAGTTGTTACTCTGGATTCATTTGGAAGACTATTCTTATTTAAAAGTCCTATTCCTTCTGGATCCAGAAATTAAGCATACGGTTTGGAGGCTGTCACGTGGGGAGAAGGAGATGGGAAGAGAACAAAGATGATAGTCTTATGCCTTTGTCACCCAGAGCAATTTTGGCTTCAAATTTTATATACAGTTAATTATTGTTATTTTCAGTAGTTATGGTCTATAAAGTTGCTTCAAAAACTGAAATAGCAAATACTGAGCCATTGCTCCTAGGGGAAACACATGGTTAGGTTCCTATAAGCCTCTGGTCACAACATTTTCACCCAGCAAACGATAGCTAACTTTGTTTTATGTGTTTTGTTTAAAGACACCTTATTTAACGTATGTTGTTGCTTCATTCACACTGAACTCTGTCAATAGCACTATAACTTCTACCTGAAGAAAACTTCACTGACACACACATATTCTCTGTAAGTCACATCACCGCTTTCTTGTACTTAGGAACACCATACAGCACTTCAATATTATGCTTGGGGGCTATTTAAAACAGTAAAATCACCAACAAAATTCATAAAAATGTAAAAATCTTGGCAATAAATAGATCACAAAAAGGACATTTGTTTATAGTATGAGAAATGAAACAAGAAGGCACAGAGCATTGCCTTGTTTAACCTCAGCTGGGAGCTGCACATCAGGTGGCTCCAATTTCTGGACACTCTGTGAGTGTCTGTGAATGATAGTGAATCTGCTAGTATTGATTTGGGGGTTACAAATAATTATAGGAAAAAACAAATTTTCAAAGGTGAAATTCATGAATAAAAATGAGAATTGACCATATTTGGGTTTGACGTAAGATATTGTTTGGAGGCTAAAGGCCTCAAAAGCTCACACAAATTTTTGAAAATCACCAGTCTATTCATTTTAGAAATAAACACCTCATGAAAACAATTAGAAATATCCAGGTGATCAAGCTATTAGAATTTTTCACAAAAAATAGTTTAGCACTTAGATCAATGTTTCATAACTAAGGTGGTTTATCAGTGTCACTTGAGAATTTTTTAACAAATACACATAACCATACCTCATCTCTGTTTTTGTTTTCAAACTATTTTCCAGAATTTCTAATTTAGGCCCCTGGTTAAGAATCCTGTGCCCAAGATATTCAAGGTAATTCAGTTGCATTGAACAAACATTTATGGAACACCTGCTATGAGCCAGGAACTAAGCCAGCTCTGGGAGTGTCAGCATGAATAAGATATTGTCATATAGCCCCTGACTTAACTATAACCTTTCCATCAAGGGTGGAATAAACCAGGCATTAAACAAAATGATGGGGTCTCTTGATTAGGGTTAGTCCCTACTGCCATTCTGAGATGGTTTCCTAATTAGCAGCATGGGGTATTAAGGAAGTCACTCTCAGATCAAATAAGCTAAGTAACTTTTCACTAGCTTTCTAAAGGTAAGTCACACCAGTGTAATTTTGTTTAAAGTAGTATGATCTCCCAAATTGCAAGACAAAAATCTATATTCAAATAATATAAATGCATCACTCCCAAGTTAAACAAGAAATACTTGAAGCTAAAAGTAGATAAAATTTGAAAGTTATGCTCTATTTTATTTTCTTCATTAACAATAAAAGAGATAATTGCCACTGTGAATGATATGTAAATAAAAGCCATACTATCCACTTTGGCTTCAGTGAGTCGTAACACTATTCAGTGCCCTTACTACTAGTTCATGTTTTAATAAAAATATACAGTTTGTTGAGCAGTATGTAACTTTCAGGTGGAAGGGATCCTTCAGTTTTTTGACTGGGTACACTATTTAATCTATCTTTTCCACAAAATGCCCCAAAGGGCGCTTATAATAATTTGATTAAAATGGAATCAGAATTACAGAACAGTTTTTCCTTAATCTAATAAATCAAGTCAACCTTAAAACTTTATACAAGATAGATGCTCAGCAGTGAATTTATTTCCTATTATATTTTTCAAGGGCACTTAAGAAAATTCCTCTGATCTACATAACATAGGAAATCTTGTGTGGCAATATGTTCAAGAACCATTGATAAGGGAGCAAAGAGTGCTTCCAAATGTAAACTGCTTTGGAATTTTTGTTTTTTAAGAAAAGAGCAACTTTATCATAGATAATCAAAGTTTTGAGGTGTTTTTCTGTTGTGGTGGGGGTAGAGGAAGACCTTCAGTATGAGAAATAGAAAGGAGACCAGAGCTGATCTGTGAAAACAACGAAAAGCAATAATCATGGCCTATGTCCTACTTTTAAGCAATTGAAAATCCACCATGAACTATTCTTGGCACCATTTGCACCACAGACCTATTACCAGGTATAACAGGGAGCTAAGGAATACTATCTTGCCTTTCAGAATGTCTTCCATCATCTTCAGAATGCCTGAAATGCCATATGGTTTCATTTCTTTAGCTTAAAGCTGTTTTCCTTACTAAAATGCCAATACCTTAGGAAGGGATTACACACATATTTTACCCTATCACTCTCTGAAATCATACAGTAGGAAAACTGAGGGGTTGGGGGATCATAAAGAATGCAGATTTGGAATGTGATTTATCAAATATTTATTGAGCTTGTATTGTATTGCAGGCAGTAGGCTAGAAGATCCAAAGTTGTCAGAGTCCCTATTCCTAAGAAATTTACCATCTTGACAGGTTCACAAAGAGAAGATCCAGGGAAGTGTTGCCAAAAGTAAGCACTCTGAAAACTTTGGCAACGGCCAAGCTTGTGCATATTTCATTATCAGGGTATACTTAATTCTCATGATACATTTTGTGTGCACAAAAACTCTTAGCTTTCACACACACACACACACACACACACACAGAGCTGCAATTTCTCCCTCTCATTGGTAAAATTGGGGTATTAGATTCAACTTCTGTGTTGATTTCATATGGTTAGGTATAATAACACATTAAGGAAAATTTTGTGAGATGTTTTAGTTTTGTTTTGCTGTAAAACACATTTGGCAAAGGATAATTTAAAAGAATAGCCATATGTTTCCTATATTCTGCCAGGATTTGATTAAAATGCACACTTTAGATAAGATCTTTTGGTTTTTCAAAATGGTGGCTAAGTTTGATGCAGTAACTATGCTTGCATTTTTGTGTCCAATCCTGGGCTAGGGCTGCAAAAATAAAGTTCAATGCTTGCAATCAAGGAAGTTACCTTCAGGTGCGGAGACACATACATAAACAAATAAGTGCCACAATGTACAATGATTTCTAGAAAAGGTAATTTTTGTAGCCTACTTTAAGACAGTTAAAAATTCTCTTCTCAGTTAAGTCAGAGGAGAAAAAATGGATCAAACTAGTAGGGCTTGTGTTATTAATATTAAATAATCTACCCAGTTTGTGTGAAAATTTACAAGTAACAGATTAGCAGATTCTGCCAAAGTCACACACATTCTACTCTTCTTCCAACTTTTCTATTTTCTATTTTTGGGGCTGCAATATAGGTTACTTTATAGTAAAAGAAGTGACTGACTATTAATTTACTTTTCAAATTCACATGGACAAAACTGAGGCAAAATGAAGATCCTGAAGAGTATCTTCCCCGTTTCTTTAGTTATTAGGGGGCCAAATAAATATGTTTGGAAACTTACAGCAAACAACTAAAACCACATACCCCACTATACAAACATATTAATAAATAAAATATTTAAAAATTATTTTGAAATGGTCTAAAGAGTACCAACTCCAAAATACTTTGCACTGAATCAAAGCTGCCAATATTATTTCTGCCAAGTTTTGTTTCAAAACAGAAATAAACTTTGCTATATGTTCAGCATGATCTCTAATGATTAAAGATAATTATTTACATTTCCCTGAAGCTTCTAAAAACGTTTTCTCATCAGTTCACTTTAGCACAGAAGGAAGAGTGTGAAGTGATGTTTACCTGAGCAGGTGAAGACGAATCAATAAGTCAATTTCTAAATACTTTACCTGAAGAAATAGACATTTTAAGAGAGGCTGAATAGTAAAGATTTATGGTCTATGTTGGTTAAATTGGTCAGGTTAATTTTTTTTATTAAGTTTTATTTAATGTATATCTAGATTACATATTGAGTGAACTTGTAATTGCTGTTAAATATGTTTCTACCTGATCCATTTTTATCTCTGCTGCCTCTTCCATCTCCACCCTCAGGACTTAAACCCAATAATATTTATATAGAGAGTGAGCAGCAGTTGCTTATTAAATCAAAATGAATATGGCTTTTGGTAGTGTTTATAATGTTGTTCTATTGAAAATATTTTAACTCCTAATTCAATATTATTTTATCAAGTATCCAAACAAGAGCTGCTTATCTATGATCTGACAAATAAATTCCAGGGAACTTTTAACCTAACAGCCCATTAATTCTTACAAATGTCTGCAAAGATCAGTACATACCTGCAGGGGTCAGGCTGCTGACATCAGAAAACTTAAAATGCTGGGTGAATTCCTGTGGGGGCATCTTAAATTTTTGTCAAGTTTTTCTAGGTTTCCAGTGTGGGTTCTTTAGAGGATAGCAGTCCCTAAGGTCTGCTATACACTGTCATTTATCCCCTGCAGTCGTGGTCGAACAGTTATTTCCCTTTGAACTATGGTCTTCAGACTGGGCATGCATATGTGCCTTTGGGTATACACAAAGACTGTCCAAAGGGCATGTGAATATTCAATGGCCATTTGCACCGTTTAGTAGCATTCTTTAAGCTATCCTTTTCCATCTATCCTTTCGCTTTACAACATAAAAGAACACTTTTCATCTGAAACAAAGTTTACTGTGGTTCATTACTCAAGTGTTAAAAAACTTTCAAATGTCAAACAATGGGACAATGGAAAAAGCTCCTTTAAAGATTAGTAAAGGTGCCCTACCTTGAGATGTTCTGTTTTTCTCTGTCAGACCTCTTAAAGTAAATAAATTTGATATGGGGTATTCTAGCTTGTTGGAATGTTTTATGAAGGATATGGCTACTAGATCATCCTTTCATTCATACACTAAAAAATACATATTGAACAAGTGTGACATGCTCATGGGCTCCTTCACATTCACATGGTTATGGGGTCAGTAAAAGACCACACATAAGTGTATACACAGAATCTGAGGACCGTCTTCTCTGACTCTCTTCTTTTTGAGATTTATTTCCTTCACTTTTGGGGAGCTGTAGTTGGCCTAAATTCTGTCTTCTATTATTCAAGTCAGTAAAATTGAGAGTTTTCTATCAGAGTTTTACCTGTCCTGGAAAGGGATAAAACCATGGGAACTCTACTCACAACTATTTCCATTTTAAAGTCTCATCTTCTTTCTAGCATCTCCCTGTCTTGGTCTCTATCCAGGATCTTCAGATAATTTCTTTTTATATTTTGTTCAGGGTTTGTAGTTGTTATCTGTGAGAGGTTTTTGCTAGACAGGAGCTATTCAGCCATCACCATTTTGTTTTTAATCAATTTTAGATAATGAACCACTGTAATATATACTCTGTAACATCACATGAAAATTATGGTAGTAGGGTAATCATATGGGAAATTTTAAATAAAACAATTTTCTTCAAAAAGTAGGTCTTATATTATTCAGATATTACAGGATATGTAGCTCAATAACAGTCCATCTACATTTCAGGAGTAATCTTTTCCCCCCAGTTTATCTATTTAGTTGTAACACTTTTTTTTTCTGAGACACTTCCTGCCTTCATGATTTGTAGTTTATGTTAATGCCTTTCTGGTCTTGAGATAATGCTCAAATAAAATATTTAAAAATATAGTTGCCTGTAAACATTGTAGTTAAATTTTGATAGTATACTTGCTTTCACTTCGTAACAATAGTTCACATTTTTAAATTATTTACACTGCATGCAAATCATCCAGAACTTTTCAAAGCCCTTGAACTTATTACATGTAAAACCCATAAGCACTTTTTCTCATAAAGAAGACATGCAAGGCTTATTTATCAGCCGAATTCAATTACATGTGACACTAAGAAGGATGCTTGCCATTGAAGTACTATTTATGTATGCAATTGAATATTTTTTCTACAATGAACATTTTTACATGGGGCTCATTTAAAAGCTTGTCCTTTTCTGCTCCCCTTATCATTTCAATTAAAAGAAAATAAGCTTTGTCTGAATCAAATATACTCAGAGTCCGTTCTCTCCATCCTTCCATCCCAAACTGTGTTTCCTCAGAAAAAGAGCAATTACAGAGCAAACAAACCTAAAAAAAAAAAAGGAAAGGGTCCCACTTCATGGGGTCATCACATAAGTTTCGTTTTCCACCAGTCTGCCCTTGTCCATGAGAAAGAATTTGAGATTCTGATTCATAAGGTGTGGTGTGGGGCTTGAGATTCTGCATTTCTTATTTATTTATTTAAACGTAATAATATTTTAATTTTATTTTTTAGTTTTTTAAAGTTCTCCTTTTATTATAGATACAGAAGATATATATACACCATGGAATACCATGTAGACATAAGAAAGAATGAGATAATGTCCTCTGCAGCAACATAAATGCTTCTGGAGGCCATTATCTTAATTAATGCAAGAACAGGAAACCAAGTATCACATGTTGTCTTTTATAAGTGAGAGTTAAACATTGATCACACAAGAACATAAACATGGAAACAACAGAGACTGGGGACTAGTAGAGGCAAGAGGGAGAGAGGACGATGTGGGTTGAGAAACCAACTATTGGGTACTATGCTCACTACCCGGGTGACAGGACCTGTACCCCAAACCTCAACTCCATGCAAGATGCCCATGTAAAAGCCTACATGAGATTGTGCATCTCTAACCGAAGCCCAGGTGATGCTGATGCAGACCATGTCTTGGAAGAATTTAGGGTTCAGAGAGGGCCTCCTCAGTACTTGTTGCAGTGAATTTACTGCAACTCCTGTTGTAAACTCCTGTTGCAGTAAACTCACAGTGCAATGAGAAACACCCTGACTTTGATTCACATATATTTTAAAACCTCATAAGGAGGAATTACAGACCTCTTTGTCAAAATGCCAGTTCAGTTGATAAACTAAGGGACAAAAAGACCCTCATCTCACCTGGTAAACTGTCAACTTGTACAGTCTTTAAAGCCAGCTGAATGAAGTAGAAACCTCATCAGAAAGTCTAGCAGTAAGCAGCTATGTAGGAAAGTGCTGCAATCTTTCCTCAGAGGAATTTAAGGATGTAACATTTTCAATTAAAAGTGAGTCTGTTGTGCAATCTTGAGATGATTCCTGATAAAGTCTCAGAGAAAATGAGTTTGACTTTGTGGAACTGCGTAGTTGTCATTTGGTGTGTTTAGGGAAAGAATTAAAAACAAACACTGGAGAACAAAGTCTCATCTGAGATAAGTACAGTGGGAGATGGTCCTGAAATTGGCAAAAGAAGCACTTTGGAAGTGTTAGGAAGACAATGCCAGAGCAAACAGAAGGGTAGGCTATACACAATTCTGATTAAAAAACAAAACAACAACAACAACAAATAAATGTGGTAGGGGAATAAAAGTTAACCACTTACTACTCTCAGGGTTTGTTCTCTATACGGTATAGTGAGAGTCTTATATCACCCTTCACTGGGGATTCTCAAGCCACCATTGATTTAGCTGTATATGTTCAGACCACAGCTCTTGAGGTTATTTGTGATTTACAAGCCTCTACATATGTGTATTCTACTTTTATACTTAGTCCCTTTTAGAATCAAGCAGTGTTTTACAAATGCTCTGAGTTTCACACCTCCTGTGCTGTATCACACAGAAATGAACAAGGTGCGACGGTTAGTAATTGACAGGTGATAAAGCCCTAATGATAAAGCTAACAATGATAATACAAATAATGATAGCTGATTTTGAGAGTTGTGTGCCAGACGATGTTTTGTGGACTTTAGGAATACTGGCTTATTTTTCATAGACAGCTTTAAGAGAAAGGTACTATTATGATCTCCATTAGGAAAGTAAGGTACGGTGAGGTTAAGTAACTTAATATTAAAGATTAATCTGTTAAGTAGAAGAGCGAGGATTTAGATCCTGCAGTTCAGCAAGAACAATAATGTAATTTGGACTAATCCAGCTAAGCACAACAAATATCAAATTCGAGTGTCACTTCACAACTTTCCAGCAATGATTCAACATACCCTAACAGAGCATGCAAAACCTCTAGCATCTCAATTGGAAGCTCTTTGACAATAAAAACAGATATATAACAAATTCTGCACTAAATTCATGACAGCCTTCTCAAAGCAGGGGAAGCTAACTGCAAATTTTGAGATGAAGACTTGCTATGTAAAACATGTCATAAGATACCATTTGTAAGTCACTGATTTCATGTGTAGTGGTACTACCAAGATCGGCCAAATGAAGGAAACTGGAGAATGGGTATATGTTTATATCCACTTTAGGAAGAGATTCTCCTTCAAATCTGTATGAGAAAGCATCCAATTATAAATAATAACTTTAAAAAGGAATAAAGAAATCCTCTATACTTTTCTGCACCATGTGACCTTGGTTAAAAGATCATTTATGGGTTTTGACATGCAAGTAAAGTGAAGTAGCATAAATGGCTAGGGTAGGATACTTCATTCCATTACCACATCTTGGCATTACTCTTTCTGCATTGTCCTTCAAATGCATCATACACTTTCGTCCCCAATCTAGTTTTTTTCCATAAGCTACTGAAATGGATCATTTCAATCTGGTTTTATTTACCATTGACCACTCATCTCAAAAACTCTGCTATCACGATTACCTCTCTCATATTTATATATTCTCCCTTGCACCAGCCTCCCTTGGACTGGGCAGGAGTCCAGTTTCCACCCTGGGTTTTGTCTTCTCTAGTGTCTTGGCTCTGAGCATCCATTCTAAGCTAATCTTCCTGTGCCTACCTAAGAAGAAGCTCTGACATAGCCTGGTGGCTCAATTGTCCTGAAAAAATAAAGTTTAGAAGACATTCATGTTGCTTTCCAGAACTTGGAATTCATTTGACTTTACTTATATAAGAGGCTATAGAAAATACGACTAGATTGTTTCAGTTTCTGAGGTGCAAAGTGCTCAGGTTTCCAGTAAAAACTAATCTTTCTGCATTGTGCCTTTCAGACCCAGATAAAAAAATCAGAGAGAAATTTATTTCTAAAAAAATGACAAATATCCTGCTAGCTTCCTTTAGATGCAGCAAGAACAATGCTTTTAATTCTGCCTCCTGACTTTCTACATGAAGATCATCGAATGAGCACATAGAACAAAAAAATAAAATAACATTTCAGATATTATGGAAATGAAATGCTCAAATGACGCAAATAACAATGGGCAATTTTCACATCACTCAATAAACTGAGGATGTATTCAGCCCTTCTTTATGCCATGAGTTATTCTGAGTTTAACTTTTTTAAAAAAAAAGAACGTGGAAGGAATAAGATTCTCACCCTTGGCCGTTCAGGAGATAATATAACTTTCCAAAAACTACCCAGGGAAGAAACAATTAAATGGGAAAAGGACCACAGATCCACAGGGATTCTCCACTGACAGTGAGGACAGGGCATTGTGTGTGTGTGCGTGTGTGTGTGTGTGTGTGTGTGTGTTTTCCTTACCCTCAACAAAATAACAACAACAACAACAACAAAAAACTCATAGAAATAGTGTGACAATATTTGGGATGAGGCAGCCTTCCTCTATATTCCCATGGGCATTGGTGAGGAAAATGATTGCTGATTCAGTGACCTTGAATTGGTCCAAAATGAAAACAAGCAAAAAACAACAACAACAACAACTATAAACACACACAAAAAACCCACCCCTCTGTCTGTCTTTAGTTTGCTTAAGAACGAAGTGTCTTTAAAAATTTCATTTTTTTTTTGAAGAAAACATATGCCTGAATACTGACAGATGACATGCTGATAGATACACTTTTTTAAAATTTATGACTGTGGTTGTCATTCTCATGTTAGTTGCAATTTCAATAAATATTTGTAGATTGACAATGTCCAATAACTTCTCTTTCCCCAATTTTTTTTGGCTGCTTTTCTTTCTTCCTTCCTCCTTCCTCCCTTCTCCCTTCTCCCTTCTTCTTCTTCTTCTTTTCCTTGTCTCTACTTTTCTTGGCTAGGGAGGACCTTAATCTAGTGTATTCTGGAGTGTCAGTTTTTCAAGAAAAAATCAGTATTTAAAATAATTTATTTCAAGTAATTTTAAATATATGATTCTGCACGTGACTTAGTAATGTTCATGACATGATTCTCAGCCTTTGGATACTCTTTTGCCTGTATCTTTAGAAGTGAAGAATTCTATTCCCAGAAAAGATAGGTCTTGACAATAGCAGCAAAATCTTTTCTAGTTCTTGTTTATCCCCTTTATAAAGAAATCTATTACAATGGGGAAAACTGCTTTCATGATACCTGAATTTACAGTTTCAACTGTAATCTACTTTAATAATCTTTTGGATGGGAAAAGATACTCAAGAAATTGGACTTCTATGAATGCATTTATGGCAGAATGTGCATTTTCAAGGTGAAATACAATACAAATTTCACCATGTGTGTCTCTCTTGGTGGTGGCACATAACCAGTTTTTAGGATGAATAATGTATAAAACATGTCTCCTTGAGAATTATTTCCTTCCCTTTCTTAAACTGACTTTCCCATGCCTAGAGACAGCAACCCTATGTTGCTTGTATAGGGAGGGTTAGATAAGAGATCTAACAGCACTCTCATTGGAAAACAATGACTGTGTTATTTTAACACTGAGAAAGTACTAAAAACAAATAGCCTAGTTTATTTCCTCTGGGTGAAGTGTATGCTTCACAATTTACAGACATGAATTAAGTTTTGTCATTGTAGTTATTTTGTTTCAGTCTATGCTATTTATATGTATTTGAGGAGGGATATATGTTTCCAGATTTTCTCTTACGGAAGAAACAGACATTTGAAAATATGCAAGAGGCACAGTGTGTTCTCACATATGATAGTGTCCCATTGATAATTGTAAATGGCTTGTTATTGGTGGCTTGTTTTCATTTTGTCTAACTTCAGAGGGAAATGGACTCTTTTAAGCATATAGAGAAAAATGTCCAAATTTTTTGCCTCTTCGTGTTTTGTGGAAAAAATACAGTTTGAAATAGATAAAAATGTGACTAAACCCCATACGTGTGGTTGCAAAACTCACAAAGCTATTTCCATGTTAGACTTGGCTCATTGCGAGGGATTACATTTTTGGTGGTCAATAAGTATTTGACTGATTGGATAAAATTCTATTTTTAAAATGTTTTATCATTTTTTCTTAGGAAGTTCATTCTTGCATAGCTAAAAACATCAAGTCTGTTAGGTTAAAAATACACTGATTGGAAGAACCAGGTGCTACTCATGCCATAAAGATAAGCTGCTTTCCTTTCTTTCAAACTTACTTTAAGAATGCCTAATGTGTTTGGGTGAATCAATCTCACTCCTCCATACTCAGAGGAAAGTTTCCTGTTAATTTCTCTGGCTTTCTGAATCTCACACTCATATTCTCCTAGGAAATCAGGTGCATAGTGGCAGAGCCAGGTCCCTAGACACCTGCTTATGGGGTTTATTAAAGGTTACTAGACAACAGAGGAGCTGCAGGGCATATGTGGTTTGACTTAGTGGTGGCTGGGGGACAGCCTATGTGCTGTGGCTGGCAGAGCCCCTGGGCAGGTCCACCCCTAAAAGGCCTATGAAAGTGGAAACATCTAGCAATGACAATGAATGAGACTGCCAAGAGCAATTAATAGAGTAACAGATTTGTTGGAAAAGTCAAGGACAGAGACCTAGGGAGTTAGTCATAAGGCGAGAGTTGACAGCAACCTTGTGAGCAATCACTTGCAATATTAGGCCCTCGGGGGTTTTGAAAAGCTTTATGCTTCTTTAGGCTCCAGGACAACCACTGGGAAGTGAGTAGAGCAGTTTTTATTATTCTCACTTGATGCATAAAGCTACATGGTTTCTATAATTTAATAGCAAACTCAGAAAAATCCTGAATTTTGACTATTATAGGAAGATAGGTTGAACAAGATCTCGCAGTGGATAAGAAGTCCCTTTTACATTTATAGGTGGGAGACAGGGAGACATGGGTTTGAAACTCCCAAAAGAAGAGGAGAAAGAGTCTATTCAAGAATTTATGATACTTCGCAATGTGACTGAGCATGCTCCCAGATCAATGTGGTTGATTATTCAAAAACTGAAGCCTCATTTCTTGGCCTACTCCCTACAGAGAGTAACTTTCCTATAGTTTCCACTCTTAATGGGAAATGGAGAACCACGATGTGACTGTTCTCTGCAGAGAGATTCTTAGTTAATTGCTTCTACTTCTGTTTTCATCTCAGTGGGGGCCAGCTTCCCTAATTAACTGTAGCGGGCATGTCTGGTTACGGGCAGCCATCATTTTGGAATGACTGAGCCCATTTCATTAAGAACATATCTTTCTAGGGCAATAAATAAAGACAATGAAGAGTACCAAGTGGTAAAGAAGAGAGAGGTTGGCTCCTGTGTGAGATAGGTCTGGGTTTGAATCCCATCCTTAAGTACTCATGGTTCGAGGGACACTTGCTCTCACCAAGCCTCAGTTTCCTCAACTTTAAAAATGGGGATAATTCCACCCGTTGCTGGGATATTGCACAGATTAAATCAATTGACATTAAAAAGGAAAATTCATCAAGATAAACACATTTGGTCACATTATTCTGCAGGTAAGATGGGACTTTGTCTCTGATAACAGATGCCATGGTTTTAAAAGATAGATTATAATGTCTCTCTGCATATATTCATACTGCAAAAATTATTAACACTGTGGAGCCATTAGAAGCTAAATTAAGCTGCTTTCCCATGCCATGCCACTGTTACATAGGATGCATGCTCTGGGCAGATTTCACACATTTTAGTTATTGGGTTGGCAGAATTGTCAAATGCCAGTTTTGAAAGATGAGGCTATCTACAGATGCTTGCATAACACAGTTAAGCAGAGAAACAAAAATGAAAATATCCCTTGGCCCTTCACTGCGAGCTAGGTAGCTTCTATCTGTGCTTCCAGATGCACTTTCTATCCTGCTCCCACTACCCTGGGCCCACAGAAATAAATCTGTACATCTCCAGCAGGGCTGCCTTGCCCTCTGGTTTCTGGATGAGCTCAGCTATGGGGACCCTCAGTAGAGACTGGAAGATGAGAGTGAGTGAACAAGGGATATTTATTTCTCCACTTCCTCTTGTGGAGTTGCCACAGGCTGGCTGTGTCCTAAGACAGAAGTCCTCAGTTTCCGTAGGGCCTCCTTTACCACACCACCTTTCTGTCTTTGGGTTCATACACCTTTCCCTCCATTTGTCCATTCGGGCCTGGGGTGGTAATAGTCCCCACTGTCACTAGATTCCAGCATATTGTCTCCACATTTGCATTGGGATAAAACGTATGGATTCATCAATTTTGCAAAACAAAAATTATCAAATATTGGTAATTTCATACTCAATCTAATAAATAGTTACATCATTAAACTGTTTTGAATCATTCAATTAAAGTGCAGTTCATTAGCAAGTAAGGAAAATATTTGTTGTTAAAATTAAGGAAAGCAGGTTTGCAAAGGAGACAGCAGAGAAGCACTTGGAGATTTTTTGGGATGAAAATATTTACTGAGGGCAAAATAACTATTAAATAATAGAAGCTGTAATTGTAAATTATTTAAACACTGGATTGATAAATAAAAATTTCTGTAAAGTAAACGGTTACTTGGTATCACAGCACCAAAGTGATTTGATTTTTTAAAAATTAATCTGGTATATTTGGAAACCTAATCAAGCAGTTTGGTATAAATAAGCCCTCACTGATTTACAGAGATACATCTGATAATGCAAAGGAAAGAACAAAAACTGAGAGTAAGGAGACCTTAATTTGAGTGCCCGCTCCCCGCTCCAATCACTTATATGATTTGAGGAAAATCACTTTGCCTTTTTGTCATCAAGTTTCTGATCTGTAAAATGAGGAGTCAGGGATAAACAACCTCCAAAATCCCTTTTAGTTCTGGTTTTTGTTAGTTTGTAATACCAGGGACTGGTATCAATGAAAAAGCAGAGCCTCAAGGTGCTCCTCCTCTGTCCTTCCCTGACAGTTTATTTGCTTCATTCAGTAGTTGGCTGATAATTTCCAAACTTGGCAGCACAGAAGAAATATCCAGGGTATGTTCCTCGGCTCCACCTCATACCTACTGACTCTCTAGTATCACGGGGACAGTAGCTATTTCATATTTACGAAATCTCCCCCATTGATTCTGAAGTGCAGCCAGGATTGGAAATCACTGTGAAAAACACTATCTTGGGTATAAAGAGAGAAGACTGATGACAAATACGGGTTATTCTGAACAACTCTCAGGACAATTCTGGTAGAAGAAATCCAGAATGGTTCTGAGTAATTGAGCTAAATGATTTCAGCTCTCCTGTTCTCTGTAGTACTCAAATAGAAAGAGGACAGTCACCATATTTGCTTGTTGCAATTGTGCATGTGGGCATAAGTTTCAGAGATGTTATGTCCTATTGCCCTAACTTTTGGATTTCCTGTGTCATTATAAACCTTTTTCAGAGCATAATGACACAAAACGTGATCATATTTGTATGGTTCATTAGCATAAGGGAATAGCTACTCATAGTGGAGATGACTGGGCCAAGCCCAGCTTATCATGAGAATGAAGAGGGGATCAATATCTAGGCAAACCTGTAACCACTTGTGGCACACTAGGATGACTGGGAAGCACTGCCTGAGTGTACCTAGTATCATCTATGTTCACAAGACGTGCTCAATACATTTGTCATAGATATTAATAAATTATTGGTCAGTCTTAGAAATACATGGTTTGGGCTGGGTGCAGTGGCTCATGCCTGTAATCCCAGCACTTTGGGAGGCCAAGGCGGGAAGATCACGAGGTCAGGAGTTCAAGACCAGCCTGGCCAATATGGTGAAACCCCGTCTCTACTAAAAATACAAAAAAATTAGCCGGCATGGTGTCGCATGCCTGTAATCCCAGCCACTCAGGAGGCTGAGGCAGAAGAATTGCTTGAACCCAGGAGGCAGAGTTTGCAGTGAGCCAAGATCCCACCACTGCACTCCAGCCTAGGTGACAGAGCGAGACTCTGTGTAAAAAAAAAAAAAAAAAAAAAAAAAATTTATGGTTTGTTGTATGATTCTTATCTGCTTACGATTCAATTATTTTCAGTTCTTTACTATAGCTTGTAATAATTTCTTCCAGAACCTACATAGAAATGACATGCCTCACAAAATGCAAAACTCAACTGTGGAAGTAAATATGATTACATATGTAAACAACTACTTAAGTCCAACATGAACACCGTGTTCACTATTTACAGGTACTATATCCTTTAAAATAAAAGTAAAAACAAAACTATGCAGTACTTACCGGGTCCCTTCGCACGAGCTCTCCATTGGGTACTACTTCAACCAGGTGGATGATGATAATCATAGAATTCAGAATGTAAGTAAGAAACATGTTCTTGTGCAGGGTTACCCTTTGGCAGCCAAGGCTCCTGGAAGAAAAAGTAACATAAAGCATTGACCAGTGCCAAAATGTTAGAGTACCTGGGAAAAAAACATTTTGGTAATATTTTTCATATTTTCTTTAAAAAAAAGATGAAAGAACATATAGAAAAAAGTAAGGCTGGTCTCCTTTTTCAGATTTATTACTACTTTTCTGCCTGATTTTAAAAAAGATGTTTCCAATCATAGCAGCTCATAGTTTTCAGTCCTCGGAGTGACTTCATACAATAACTGAAAGAGTGGGTGATAAAATCTCTTTTAATTATAGCAAATGTTGTAAAATTAGTTAACAGAGGACTCTTAGATTAGAAACTATTAGGGCTTGCAGTGTGCTTCAAATGAAAAGCCTACTATTCATTGTTGCAACCAGGAAGAAAATATGTGGCCAGTGGGGTCACAGAGCATGAAGTCAGAACCAAGGCTGCCTGTGACAATGTACCGAATCTATGTCCTTGAGTCACTGCATACACACACTTCACATCTCCTGGCATCCTCCTCTTCCATTATTTCTGTTGCTATCTTCTTATATCTTATATTCCAACTAGAATCATCACTGTAGTTCCTCTTTTCCAACCCTCCTGATGGTGGAGCTCAGACACAGGCAGAGAATTCTTAATAGGTGCAAATGAAATGTCATGATGAGGCATATTGTGATTTGGATCCAATGAGAGCTGTCTAAGTGCTGCTGTTTCTTTGCAGAGTCATTCCCCACCTTTTGGGTATTAAGCAATTTGTTGGGCTTTTATTCTTTTCTCCTCCAGTTCATAAACTTGTACATATGTGTTGGTGTGAATGTTCACATAAACAAACATTAATTTGAATATCCTATTTTCATTTTTTGGTGTAATGGAGAGAGCCTACATCATGACTATAACAGAATTGCAGTGATTATCCTAGACAAATGAAAATCTTATATTTATCATATTTGATAGGGCAAAAAATATTAGCATAACATCATTTGCCATGTGAAAGCTTAAAACATGCAGTTAATGATGCCAATGACTCATAACACTAACTATTCCTAAAAATATCTTCATGGAATAAAGTTAGAAATGAAGAATTTTGAAAAGGAAATTCTGAGGAAAAATGAAATACAAAAATGGTCTGGGTTTACTTACAATGCCTTCCTATATTTCCAATTCAAAGGAAAAATAGTTGTCAATTATCCCTAGCAAAAAGCAAATTTAAGTAATAAAGGCAGCTGTTAGAGCATATTTTAACTATTATAGCTACAGTTTTCAACTTTTTGGGAAGGATAAACAATAACTCATTAATAAATAATATTTTTAAAAATTCAACTTGTTGAACAGGGATAGGATGTAGAATTTACATCCATGAGGCAGGCTCTGATAAAGACAGGATTTAGGAAAGAGCTTTCTCTTACACACATGCTTCTATGGACTACTCTATTCAGCAGTACGGAAGTCTGTTAAATAAATCAAACCCAACTGGTTTTATAAAGCACTAAAGGTAGGTTGCAAAATTAAATTTAAACAAAAATATTACTTATGTGAAACCTCATGATCGTTTATACTGCATAAACTTCCATCTTGTGACTGCTGCAATCAGCACAGTCGAATCTGTGACCTGCCATCTTTCATAGTCACAAGAGCAATTTATAATTCTCACTGGCAGTTAATTATGGAATTCATTGTTTAATTCAGCCTGGCTTAGGCCAATGATAATTGACATTATCTAGAACTAAGGAGTATGAATGAATGTATCATACAGCGATGATATTCTTACGCCTGGTTTTCTTTTGACTGGGGAGAGCTCAATAATCTGCTGTTGTACATTAGCTTAAATGACTTCATTAACTTCATTCTCCTGTATAAACCCAAGCCACCCTGAATAAAATATACTTCCTCCACCTCCAGCTTACTCTCTTGTGTGCCTGCTTTACTTTTCTTCTTAACACTTATCACCTCCTGACGCAGTATATGTTTATTTATTGCCTGTTATTCTCTCTTTTCCTCCCACTAAAATGAAAGTGCTAAAGGAATTTATTTTATACACCTAGAACACTGTCTGACACATCATTGGGCTTAATCCTCATTTTTTTTTAATTTAAAAATATATTTAAGAAATATGTTCTGTTTTGAGCTGTGACCACTAAGCAATTTTCCAATACACCAATGAATTACATTAAATGTTAGATGATTTCCTACTTTATACTTCATACCATACTGAACATTTGCCAGATTCTTCAGTTTCATATTAACTAGCTAATATGGAACATTATCCTGTTGTTCAACACTAGTTAAAAATAAATATATCATATAGCATATACACATACAAACAATATATTGTATATAGATAGATACAGTATATATAAAGAGTACTGTATCTATATAAAAGCATACATTTTTTTTCCATTGGAAACACAGAGAAAATGATAGTTTAAAACTAGATAAACTGCTAGTCTCCAAAGGAGAAGTATGACTAATACTTGAGTTTCTGTTTTTTGAAAGTTTTAATATAATTTTTGCTCATTGAGTTTTAAAATTTTTATGATACTAACTTGACAACATTTACAGTCATCTTTTTGAAGTGAGTCGAAGGTACTGCAAATTTTTCAAAATTCATTCAATAATCCAAAATATATGATTGTGCACTCATTATGATCCAGACCTGGTAGATATCAGGAATATAATGGAGGACAAACAGGCACTCTTGCCTTTAGGGCCCTTATATACTATGCCATTTTTTATTTACTTTTATTGTGATAATTGTTCTGAAGAAGAGGGGTGGGATGCTAGAGAGAATTAATTGAACTTAACATTAAAAATCCTCAGTACAAATATGTCTCTTAAATGAACATGAGAGAAGCTGACAACATTTTTTTGTCAGATCTGAGATGTCTTAGGTAGAAATAGCACCAACTTGACACTTACTATATTCTATTCCCTTGATTAAAAAAATCCAGACATTTAGATGGACAGAACATTGCTTATTATTTGAGTGACGGGAAACCATAAGTACTACAAATTCTCCAGTAGTAGGAGGTTGAGACAACATAATCTACTTCTACAACATAATCTACCAATCAAGGTGTCATTCAAATGTGAGGAAGAGATAATGATTTACTTGAGTATGAATCTCAAGATGTCACATTTTAAGGCTAAAGCAAAAAGTCATTTTCATAGTTATAGTTTATCTGGTGTAAATCTTTCACATTTGTTTCAAGCTATTAGTACCCCGTGTGTGTGAGTGTGTACTTTTTGGGAGCTTGTAGTTGTATGAGATGGCATTTGATATTGGTCTTGAGTTTTGCCGATTGTGTAAATGAGTTTGCTATCACAGTGTGAGGAACAGCAGTATTTTCTCTTATATATCTCATATATAAGACCGTGTGATTATAGTCACATTCAAAGCAAATGAAGAAAGTAGCAAAAAGAAAACAAGTAAAAGTTGTTGTGAAGTTCCTGCTGCATGGGAAAATATGAATTAGGGATAATTTCTGTAATTGGTACAAGCCAAAGTCATATCTTCTAGTGTAACTTTTCATTTTCATTTACCTAAGGATCATATGTTATTCATGATAACATGAGAACTGAAAAGAAAAGAGAAAATGAAGTGAAGTGGATTGCATTAAAACTCCTGGGAAAATTCAAATACAATATATTATATATCTTCACTATTTGACAAGAGACTTTATGCCTTTTGATTTAGCACAAAATCCTTATCGTTAATAAATTCTCTTTCAATCAAAATTCTTGCTTTTCCTATTACCACTATTCTATGGGTGAAGAATATGCCGTGGTATGATCAACAGTTATCTTTGTTGTCTGTCTTGCCAGCGGTGAGTTGGAAGAAAGGAGGCCATCTTTGATACCATAGATTTCATGGTTTCCTTGGAGCAACAGGAAGGCAGCCAGAGATGTATAATGGTGAATACTACACAAGATAAAGATTCATATACTCACCCAATATGTAGAGGTGACATAGAACAAAGAGAATAGTAAGTAGTAGAGGAATCAGTCTTCCCTCAGTATGTCCCCTGGAAGCCACTTTTGTTGACCTCCATGATTACCTATATATGCTTTTGGTTAATGTGGCCAATGTAATGTCATGTAGACAATAAAATGAAGAGACTGCCTGTTTTCCAACCTATATTTCTATCAACTTTCAGGCAAGAATAATATTTAAAATACCAATCAGAAAGACATGGATAACAATCAGTCAAAATAAATGCTAATGAATGGCCTGTTAGGCTTTTCATGAGGTAATACAATGAGAGGCTTACATATTTAGGATTATTCCACAGAAAAGCAAATTGATAAATTGTAATTGAAATTTATAGATAAGTGAATTTATTGGAAATTTGCTGAAAATGGTCAAGAACCAATCTCAAATAAATGTCCATTTATGTGTCTTTCCCAAACCAGTCTTCCCTAAGGGCATCTTCATTTTGGCTCTCTTGTTGACACTTACTATTGGAATCCAGCAGTAAGAGATCTTGCTGAACTAATTTGATGTTTATATTTAATCCCTTTCCATATTATCATTCCAATTTTTTCTGTGAAGATTTTAAACTAAATACCATCCTAATAATGCTGTCTTCTTTCTTTAACTGGTGTACCAGAAATGACCTGCATATCATCTTGAATATTATTTAAACTTTTGAACAGTTAAGATTTTTAATGCTGACTTTTCTATGAATTAAACCCGAGAAACCGTTTTTTTCTACATTTTCTCTTTCTCTAGGAAGATGGTATAGAAGATCAATTTTCTTCTATTAAAATGAAGGCTTTATATAAATTTATACATTAATTTTCCAACAGCACAAGGAGCATGATTTCTATTTGCTTTAAGTTTACATAGTTCTGCCTTTTACCTTCCCCTGCATGCTCAGAATAAAATTACATTAAGATTAAAGGCATATTTTAATAAACTAATTCTGAGTAATATCCCAAGATTTTAGTGAGGTATTGGCAGTTCTAAAGCCTCCTGTATGGTCAGCGACTTTAAATTTCTCTGCAGGCCTCCTAGGCCTGCTCATTTGAGGAGGACAGCTGCAGGGTTCCTCCTTTTCATAAGGTACATTTGAGGA
Organism: Macaca nemestrina; assembly: GCF_043159975.1. Taxonomy (NCBI): domain Eukaryota; kingdom Metazoa; phylum Chordata; class Mammalia; order Primates; family Cercopithecidae; genus Macaca; species Macaca nemestrina. Next base: position 73,061,012 of record NC_092128.1, read on the forward strand.
GTTCTGAGGGCTTTACAGTGAGATTTCAATGGAGTGATTATGAATGGGGCATCAGTTCTCAGAATTGGAGCTGGGTAACTTTTCACTCTGGTTTCCTGAAAGTTTTATAAAACTGTTTGGAGTCTGCAAAATTACTCAACCCTGGGAATATAGAATTAAGCAAGGGAGTGATGATATTTTTTGCTCAGGTTGCACACAGATGATGCCATTTAAGTGCATAAATTATGAAACTTTCTATTGTAATGTGCAGTGAAGATCTTAAAGATGATGTAGAGTATTTGAAAATAAATTCTGGAAAAAGTTTGCTAATTCACAAATAAATTCCAGTGATATATCAGTATTATTTTCTACTTCCACAATCACTTTTAATGTTTCTGAAATTCAAATATAAAAAATATTAAAAGGTCAGGATCGAACTTAAATTTTAAGAAAACAGAAGTCCTTTATATTTTTACTTTGGGTAAGGTTTAAGATATGGTTGAAAACAAGTATAAAAATTTTATACAGCTTTTTTTGGTTTGAATATTTGGCATCTCAACATATGTGCTTTTGGTATGTCATTTGTTTCTTGTTGTGTCTGCTCTGAAGAACTAGCTGTTTCAGTTCATTTCTTCTCATTATTAGGCTCAGATGATACATCAATAAGACTTGTTTTTCTTCCTCAGATTTAAGTTGCTGTTTAGTTGGTTCTTAGAACTGAGAGACAGCAGGGCAAAGTTGGGTGCTTTCTAGACAATCTGTCCTCACACTCTCGCAAGGGTTTGATCAGCATCATTTTGCTTTGAGACTAACTGGAGTTGAGAAATATTCTACTTTGCCCATGTGCTGCACTTTAACACACCCATCTTCAGTAGCTTAATATAGAAATGATCATTGAAAAAAAATTCTTAATTTCTTTGCTGATTTGGCTTTCACATCTCCTCACTTATTTAAGTTACTGGAGAAAAAAGGAATTAAGATCTATAATGCCTTTAACATTATTACCTTTAAAGTCCTAACTACAATTAGTTGCATGATTACAAATTTGGGAAATTTTTCTTTCAATTTTTTTATGATTATATTTAAAAAACTTAAAAAATATGCTTTAGTGGCATATTTTAAAATAAAATTTGTTTCAGAACCATGATGATATGTTTATTTGCCATAATGAAGTGCAATTGAAAAATGAAGACATTCCAAGATTAATCATGTTGTGTGAATACTGTATTGTAATCATCGAAAATATTCTTCTATTCTAATTTGAGTAATTAATAATTCATGTCATTTTGCTTTGTTTATCAGTCTTTCTCCTGTTAAACCATTTATAGAAGGAGCTCATTGTCTGTTTGTTTATGTTATCATTTGCTATCCAGTTAAAAATTGCTATTCACTTCTATTGCTTAGTCAATATAAGAATCTTGACTAAGATACAGACAAAGATTGAAAAATGATGAAGGAAAAAATAGTAATTGTACTAAGGATGTATTTACAGGTGATTATTCTCCCCTTGGTTTAATTTTCCTTAGTACTATCCTGACAATGTTTTAACAAAAATCAAATCAAGATTCTATTGTTCTATGTTTTAAATTTATTTTTTGAGGTAAAGTATAGATGTATAATTTACCATCTTTGCCATTTTAAGTATATAGTTCAGGGGTGATAAATACATATATATTCTTCTCCCCCCTCATTCTATATGTGAATCACTGTACATTTAATCACATACCACATTTTTTTTTCATTTTTTTTTACACTACCACATTTTTTAAGTGTGGATGATTGTTTGTCATCTGAGTCTGCAAAAGGGCTTTTCTTTATGATTTCTATGATACCACCATGACTATTATTACTACCAATAATAATAATAATGATATCAAACACCTATTTCACTTATGTGTCAGACATGAATCCAGACACCTTACATATATTATTTCATTTTTATCTAATTTACTTCAGTTTCTAACATATTTACTGAACCGTGGTGTGTCTAGAGAAAAATACACATGTGGCTTACTCTGAATCTACATTTGAGAATATACTTCAGAAAGCCAGCCTAGGACAATGTTATGAGTGCTTTATTTTCACTAAAGTTTGTTGTGATGAAAGCATACATAACAGTTTCTAACTTAAATGTACCATTACCTGTAAAGATCCTATTTTATATTCATGTAAGTTGACAAGATAACTTAAAGTATTCAAGTTTTCCTTGTGTGTTTTCTCATATTTTGCTTTCTAGCATAATTGTGCACCATAAAACCTAAAGACAAGCATATTAAATTGGGTTTTGTAGAAACATGCTCTGATGTGCTTGTTTATTCCTTAGTCTTACATATGCTAGCAAGAAATAATTAGGCAGGGTATATGTGGATTTGTGGCTATGGTCACCGAAAATTAGAGTGGGAGTAAAGAAGGTGGAGAATCCTCTCCTCTACCCTTAATGGTAACTTACCCATGGTAAATGGAACCTTTACCATGTTACAACAGTGTACTTATGGGCTCACAGGACTGTCTTACTTTAGGAAGCCTCAAGGCATAGTGCTTTTGAAAATGATATAAATTTATCCCCTTCTCCCCAAAGATAGGATTAAAAGCATATTTAAATTCATTTCATTTTTCTTGCTACTTCATGACTCCTAACATTGCATGTCGCTTGTAATTTGCTGAAGACCCTTCCACACCTCCACTCTTGCAGAATTCACCATTTATTTCAATAACTTAAAGGAGGAAATAAAGAGCAGATGCTGTAAGCGTACTTACTTGAAAAACACGAAAATCCCCAGGGAAATCACTAAGGTGAAAATTGACAAAGAATGACCCACGATAGCCAAATAGTACAGAACATACGCATTCTGGAACAACAAAAAGTAAAAACAAACACAAAACGAATGAATGATTCATCAGAGAGAAAATCATTCCTTTTCCTAAATATATGTAAATCAACAAATGTTTTCCTCCTTTTAAAAAACTGCTACAATTATAACAAATATTTCAGACAATGAAATTATTTTTTATCTTTACTCATGGTATGAAAATAAATTGTCATTTTCAAAGAATAAAGTTCTTTGAGATGAAGTTCCTCATTCAAAAATATATTTCAGAAGTAGCTTTATATTCATTAAAAATTATCATCCCTAAGCCCAGTAAGCAATCCCGGTAGTTTTAAACTTCTGGAATCTTTTAGACAGTGGATACATAATTCTATACCACAGACCTGGCAAAATAGCAATCAACTTTCCAAGCTGTCCTGACTCTCAGCATATACAGAGGGTGAGGATAGTATGGTGGCGGGTTGCTATGCCTTTGTTTAAAATGATATCATTAGTATTTAGTTGGTTGAAGCTGCAAACTTTCCCCTTGGCAGCCATTTGATAATTCTTTTTTTCATAATCATGGTTAATTTTATTTATTCTCCCATAATGTTATGTTGACTTAGAAGAATGTCCCTCTCATGAAATGCATGTCATAGCATCTTTTATTTCCTAGTCATCACAATCTTTCCTTTCCTTATAATATAATTTTATCACAGAGAAAACAGCAATTGATCTAGTCACCCATCTCTCTCTCTGTCTTCTCTGTCTCTCTGTTTCTCTTTGTCTGTTTCTATGTTTCTAGTCTCTCTCTCTCTCATTCACTCTATTTTGACACTAGCTTTTGCATTTTGTACTATTTAGCCAGTTTCATCAACTGTAATTGAAGTAGACTTGAATCTATTGTAATTAGGGATTTTGTTTTCACTTGTTTTTCTTGGTGGAGCATAATTTGTATATTATTTTGTAGTTGTACCTTAATCTCTTGACTTTTGGTCTTAAGTTCCTTCCACAGTTTGTTGGGTCTTGGTATGAATGCAAATGTAGTGTAGATAGAACGAATAACCTCTATGAAGTTCTTTGATTTCCTGGAATAAATGTGGGATTTATATAGCCTTGAACATTTTGATTTTTGTCAATTTCCTCAGGAAGAGTCTGGGATTGAAGCACTAATTCGGTTAAAATGCACCCAAACTGTTCAGAGCCCTTTCTTGGTTATGTGCATTATTGCTGTCCTGAAATGAGCATTCCTTTTCTAGACCTTAGAATTTCAAAATGGACTAATTAGCTTCTCCTAAGTTGTGCCTGTTGCATCATTTGACCAGGCATTCCATATTTTGGGGGCATTTTCATTGTTGATACCACTCTCTTAATAGCATATTTTACTCTTACAGGAAATGTTAATAAAGTTAGAATAGTAGGTTTATAATTGGAGCTGATAAAATCTTCAGAGAGCTTTCTTGGGAGGGATTTAGGAATCTTAAACACACACACACACACACACACACACACACAAACATTCACCTCCTATCTTTTCTCCCAGGAATTCATTTTCTAGCTATTTTTCTAACTTCACTTGTAGACAATATCAGGAGAGGCATTTTCTAAAAGTTTTTCCTTCTAAATAGTTTACTACGTAGAACACTCTTGCCCCTTAATTAATTTGGATATATCTGCACTCCCTCTTCTGTCAGTCTTTTAAGAAATCTTTGCATACTTTATTTCTAAGAAAAATTTATATAACTTAATTCATATTCTTTTCAGTTGCTTCCAGAATACTCCTTTTAAAAACATTTGTTCTTCTGAAATAGAGTTGTCTAAATACGTAAGATTAAATCAACAACTTATAATTTAGTTGCCATCCTTGTGTCATTCTCAAGGGTGAGTTTTTTTTTTTTAAATGAATTCTAGGTTGGTTCCTTCAAATTTTAATGTGACGATATTTATATGGAAGATTTGTGGAAAGCATTTTAATCATTATACTAGGTGCCTAGAGAGGAGCATTTCTTCTTTAAGTTATTTCCTTCTCAGATGTAGCCAGTGTATGTGAGAAGTCCAAAGACAACACTAAGAATGATTTGGACTTGCACACTTACAACAATCCAGTTAACGTCAGCATAATTTTTTTCTGTAACATCATAATCAGCACTCATTCAGAAAATTCACTACTCCATGACATAGCTTATTAATCAGACTTCATTAACAGCTCTCCATTAGGGTATAGACATGCATCTGGTTCTCAGGGTGACTAAACCATTTGTAAAGAGACAACTGACCGTGGTGCCTTAGCCTGTGCTTGTGATGAGGTGTCCCTCCTATTCAATTGGTCTCTAAGCTATATGTTCATCTTGTTTGTTTTTGTGGTTATTTGTTTTGTTTTTAATAAAAGAAAACTTTTCTACACCCTGAAAGCATCTCAACAACAAACAAAGGCACTAGTGTGCTTTTAGCTTTCAACTGAATAATTATTTAGTATACAGGCCTATCTTTGACGGAAATGATAGGTTTATGTTAGAGTCAGCAGGGTTGCTTAGAGACGCCCTGCACAGCTAAACACTGACCAACTGTAACTCCCAGTTCTGTGTCGTGAGGAGGTTGGTTGTAGACTTAGTGAACTTTTCAGATTTTTGATGCATCCGAGGAAGAAAGAGCATCTGTTCCCCCACCATTTGCTTAGACGAGTATTTCTAAGCAGAGATAATATTCAAAATATTTAACAGACAGTAAAATGCAAGTACTAACAAATAAGAATGAACTTCCACTGAAAATAATCTAAGCAGCCATACCTGTATTAGAGGACTGATGAGATGCCCCACTTTAGGAGTTCTTTCTGTGCCTTATTGTAAAACTAAGGTCATGGCCAACATAGGGGAAGCATGCTGTCTTGTGACTTGTGGAAAAATCTGTAGTTTTGAAACTCTTCCAGGAAAAGTGAGATGTTAGAGAGTCCCTTGAAATGTTGCCTAATTTTGGCATCATTGGGAATCCGTTCATCTGCTCTATGGACACTTATCCCCCTGCCATAAATGGACTGATTCTGTATGCTCATGGAACTTCAATTGACTCTTGACTCTGAGTGCCAACCAAGAAGTGAAATGTCATTTTCTCTAATGCTGCTCTAGAGATTCCTAGAACTTACCAGTTATCATATGATTTCTTTCCACGAAATCTGTTGGTTTCTCGGTAGCAGATATTTTACAGTTATATGTCCATTTCCTTGTACAAATAATGACATTCTCACTCAATACTGAAATGTGAAAAAGAACCTACCTTCAGTTTCTCAGGAGTGAAAGCATTGCACAAAGTATAGTTGGACCAGGTTCGATTGTTTTCAGGATGTTTAAACCAAACGCCGTTTTCATCACAGTATTTTGTAACCTTTTCTGTTAATGAAACATAATAATTATCACACAAATATCTCAAAATCCCAAGAAGGAAAAATAATAAATTAAAGCTTAAAAGCCATTCCAACATATTAATCACTTTATAGAACTTGAATGTGAATATGTCAATAGAGACTATCACAAATCATGTATTATACAAAGTGTATTAATATGCATTGTCTCATTTTAACTTTAGCAAAGCCATGTGAAGTAGGCATTGTCATCTTCATTTTACAAATTCAAAGCAGACAGTGAGAGGAGTCATGGGCTTGAAAAGCCACTGAGACTGAACCAGGATTTAGACCCAAAGACATGGATATGGGTCAGACTCCAAAGTGCTACCTATACTCTCCCTCGTAATTTTTTAACAGACATTAAACTTTTGATTGTAGATGGAAACTATTGGAGAAGAACAAGAACATACCTTTCTTTATTTACTTGCAATGTTTTTCATTAGATTAACTGTATGAAACAATAATTTTTGGATCAAATGGTCAAATCTTCCCAGTCCCATATGGTTAAATCCAATAGAACAAAGAAGTCCAAAACTAAGGGATATATCAAGAGGTCATTTTTCTGCCTCTCAAGAGATTTCATTTGAATCATCTCTCTTCATCCCACAGAAAATATATAGGGATCCAGGCTTTAGCCTTTACTGTTTACTTTTTAAAGTATCTCATAGATGCTTGTTAATGAAATTCCTAACTCAGCTGGACTGACATATTAAAGATCTCCACCTTCGCTATGTGGGGGCCAGGCACCGCTCAGCGCTTTGTAGAATTATCTTCTTTAACGTTAATAATGAGTCTTTGAAGTGAATATTGTTCTTCCCATTTTATATATAAGCAAATTTCCCTTCCATAACTAGCATCTAGTAAGGTCAGGCATCAAATCCGAGTCTACTTCATTCCAAATCTATTGCAGAGCTATTAAGCACTAATTAAGCCACTTATTTCTGTGGCAATGTGCCAACTGATCAGAGGAAACAAAACAGGTAAGCCCTTATTGTTAAGATGCAGATGTAGGTGAGAAAATAAGACGATGTAAATGGCACCTGGAAACTGGATTTGGCATAGAAATAAAAGATAACACTGGTTTGGCCCCCCACTTTTTTTTTTTTTTTAAATTGATGCTTAGCAAAGAGGAGGAAAGCCTGGCATCTTACTGTCCCTCCAACCAGCAGGTCAATGATTCTGGGGTTGCTCACTGAGGTTAAGAGTTCCGCTTACACTAAAATATTTTGGAGGAAAAGGACAAGAAGATTTTGTTTGGGCCCTGAGAAAGAACCTTCCAAGTGCTTGCTTTGTGGTGTCTGCTGGTTCTCATCAGGCTTATTGTTTTTTCAATTATTTTTGTGTGATATGTTCAGTGCTGGTTACAATATGATAAAGCCTTGGTGCTTTTTGAATTTTAATTTTTTAGCCAGTGTATATGTATCAGTACAAAGTAAAGTTCCAAATTTGATAGAAATAATAAGTTCTCATGGGGATGACTCATAATATCTTTGCTGAAATTCATACTAAAATATTAGGCCATGATAGCAATTTTCATAATTTTTTAAAATAATATTTGATAACTTATCATTACCAGACCCTACATCAAGTGCTCTATCTTAGAAATAAATAAGAAAACTTCTTTGTTCTGTATGTTGCTTAAATTATTAACTGAGTATATATCTGAGATTCTGGGTTAAGTGCATGAGGCTGGGAAATCACAATATATATTGGGAGTAAAGAGTGGTCAGAATGGTGAGATAATATTTATCAAGACATTATTATCAGCAGGATAAACACACTGTGAAACTAGTATATTGTTAGCAAACAACTAAAGTGGCACTTAACTAAAATTAGAATTTAGCTGGATTGTATTATAATACCGGTCAACAATATTTTAATTTCGTACTGGGACTCTAGAAGGTGAAATCTCATAAATGATCAAGGTTATCTATATTCCATTCCAGGGACCTAAAGAATTTTAGATAATGTTGTTGGCTACAAGATAATATTTAAATTCTAACCTCTGAATTGGCCAAGCAACTGAAAGAAAAAATCAGGTTGAATTAAATAACATAGAAATAATGAACAAGCAAATATTAAAATGAATGTACTTGCCAAATTTAATCTCAATCATTCAGATATTCTCTAGTTCTTCAAAGCACTTATGTGATGTGTTTATTGTCTGAGAAATCAAATAGCAAGCCTAGATTGGTATAATATGCAGGGAGATTTTGCAAGTGTATTTGGAATCTTCACAAAATTTTAATCTTTGATAATTTCTCAGGGAAAATATTTTTGAAGCATTTTCCTATGTTAACAAAGGCAAAGCATTGCTGTACCTATAGATAATGCTTTTATAGATGGTTATTTTCTTTTTTAGCACAGGATGTGGAAGTCAGAATCATATGGTAATATTTGAAGAACATTGCTGTTGTTTTAAAGGCTAAGGAAAAAACATACTGAAAAAAAGGGAACCTTATTTGGCTGAAAAATCACTGAGATCTGATAATATTTAAAACAATTTTCTGCTAGTAGGTTTGGTTACTCAATCTGCTAAGAGCTAGTACAAAAATCCTTTTTCCTTGGCAGTTTTTAGGTGTAATTCATCATTTTTTATTGTATGACTGAAACAGATATTATTTTACTAAATGCAAGATTTAAACTGCAGGTTATAGAGTTATTTGTATGTTTAATTTTTATTTAAAATGTATGAAAAAATATTTTTTCAAGCAAAAGATGTTTTCAAGCAACCTATTAGGATCATTACTGCTTCATGTAAATCCGTTACAAAGTTAAATAAGAAAACTTATAACTGTAAATTTACTGAGATAGCCACCAGACAAACCCTATTTAAAGCATCTCTATTGGACATTAACAACGTGTGAAAAAGGATTAGCACTGATCAGCACAAAAAATTGATGTTGAAAATTTGTCAATTATTTTGCTAACATTATTTGTCAATGACCAACCCTTCCAAGTTTACTTGCGATTTTTAAAAGTGGCCACATTTTATATTTTTCAGATTGCCGAAAGTAGTTTTTTTTAAATAAAATGAATATAATTTGGTTTCAATGAAGTTATGTAGCTGGATATGGGAAAATATATTGTATGCAGAGAGATGCTACTCTTAAAGGTCATTCCATTCATGAACGAGGCTATAGGAAACGGTATTTTTTGTTTTGTTTTAACTTAAGTCTGGATCGAGTCATTTCTTGGTTTTAACTGTTACAACTATCAAGAATTTGTTCTCCTTCACCTGATGAGTCTTTCAATATTTGAAGAAAGGATTATGTTTACTCTGGGTCTTCCCTTTACAAACCAAACATCCTCCATTACTCACTCCCCACAGCTTGTCCGCTCACAGCCTGGAGACTCTCCACATGTGCTTTGATGATTGATATTTCTCTAAAATACTCTATGTGTGGACTGACCTGTGAAAAGTACGATGTGCTTCTCTTACTCCAGATTCACATGGGGGAACTACTTGAAGATTCTGAGGTCCTGTCCCTAGAGATTCAAATTCTATTGATCTGGACAGGGTCAGGCATCTGCATTTTTTAAAAGCTCACCATTTTTTTTTTTCATTTTGTGAAAGGGCATCTGGGTTGAGAATCACTGTCCCAAACCATATTTGGACCATCTTGGCTCTGTGCCATTAAAGTTGTTTGTTTGGCTTCAAGTGTGGGGCTGTAAATGCTTTCTTGTTAAATTTTGCTTTTTACATTCCCGCATATTCCTTCAGAATGTCAGCCTCTTTTGAATTTCAATACAGTTCTTTCACTATCTGTCTTTTACCAAGGACTTTTTCCAAAGTGAAACCTCTGGCATTTCATTAATGTGTTGTGTGTGTGTGTGTGTGTGTGTGTGTGTGTGTGTGTATTTATAATTTAAGTTTGGAATATATGTATATATTTCAGACACATTTTAAAGTGAATTTGTCCTGCAGCTGAGAGGTTTCTGTATAAGAACCAGGCTGAAAAGATGGATCGATGCCTGGAAATCTCTGATTTGTTGATCAAAATCTTGCCTTGTAGTCAATATTTATATCCACTTTGGCAAGAGCCGCATTGTTACTTTGGAACTGGCCTAGTATCCTCAACTGCACAACAGCTCTTTGTGCCAATCAAGTTACTTCTAATGTAGTTGTCAAATAAAGATTAATGAAGCATCATTCATTGGGAAGAGTCAATAAGGTCCTGAAGGATTATCATCAAATAGCATTTAGTTAGAGATTCCAGGAATGTAGCCGATTTAGCGCACAGCACAAAGCCCTTTCTTTCTTCACATCCCAACTTTTCCATCACAATGGGAATTCCCAGAAGTGGCTAGCCTGCACTGGTTTTAAAAGAGGTCCTCTGCAATCCCACTTACATTATCTCTGCCTTACTGAGGTGAAATTTTGTTTTCAGGGACAAATTAGATCTTTTACTCTTGAAGGAAGCACAAAAAGCATTTTTCAAACATTGTTTCAGGGGTAGATTCATTTTTCTTCTTTAATTGGGATTCTAAAGCCACTTAACCCCTGTAGGCTCAGGCTCACTTTACTCTCAGGAACAAATTTCACCCATTAACAACCTATATGTTGTGCCCATAGGTAATCCATTTAGTTTCAGCATCTGGGTCTCCTTCATAATTAAGATTTCTACCCCCTTTTCAGTGAGACAATTGAAATATGTTTAAAACTCACATTTAAATAAAACTATTCACAGAGTTTTAGAAAAGCTATGTTTATAAACCAGAATTTAATACCAACACATATAACTGACCAGCAATATGCCTTAAAAAAAGGACAGCTTGTAATATTTGTACAACTAAGCAGTATTTCAATTAAGGAAATGCTTCAGAAGCTGCTGAAATGTGGAGTATGATTAGGTAGGTACATTTTGTATCGGATTTTCTTCTCAAAACCATGAAAACTCTAATTCATAGCAAGAGCATAAAATGAAAATAAGCACTCTACCTGATGGATCAAAATCTGGAAAATAATCTGGGCAGAACTGATAGGACAGTACTCCAGCCGGTGTGTCATCCCAGCACAGCCATCCATCCCAGGTGCGATTGCAATATGGACCTGGCCATTTAGAAGGAAATTAATATTGAAGCCTTGTGGATTTAACTAAATGAGAAGATTGATCTCAAGACCGTATTACATGGAGCTGGGCTCACTACACCAGTCATAACCACCTACTTTTCAAATGAGCCAAAGTCATTGATTTTGGAAATACAGTTTCAAATAGCCTTAGCATATCTGTGACCAAATTATCTCATTGGATGACAAGCAGGGCTCTATTTCTACTTTGTAAAAGGTTCCAAAGTTGAGCTTATCAAAAAAGCAAATGCCCCAAAGACTGCAAGACCCTCTCTCTCTCAACAAAACAAAACAAAACAAAACAAAACAAACAAACAAACAAAAACCTACACAAAACCATGAAGATTTACCTCTATAAAGGTATGTATTCAAAAGAATCAGATTCAGGCTTTCAAGAAAGCTCTCAAAAATTATTTAAAAAATGAAAAGAGTTATCAGAAACCCCCCGAAAATATCAGTACTGTGTTTTTATTGTCTCATTGGCTTCAACGAAATTGTTTCTCCTTCGGTCAGAGTTATATCTAATGCCTGTTCAGTTCTTGATAAACACTGAAATTACTGCAGACAGAAGAATAACATGTATCTGCCTTTCAGTTGACTTGATGTTTTTGTTTAAAGGAAAATGCTAAAAATAAGAACTACAAACTAAAACTTGAATTATTTGAAAGCAAAGAATGTGCAGTAACAGAGTATATTTAACCATTTTTTTCCTACCAAGTTGGCTTGTCTTAAAATGTACCTGGCAGTAGACCAGACACAGTGTCTCACACCTGTAATCCTAGCACTTTGGGAGGCTTTCTTGAGCCCAGGAGTTGGAGACCAGCATGGACAACATGCTCTACAAAAAAAAATACATGCTCTACAAAAAAATACAAAAATTTGCCAGGCATGGTGGTATGCACCTGTAGTCCCAACTGCTCAGGAGGCTAAAGTGGGAGGATCGTTCTGGGTGAGAGAGGGAGATCCTGTCTCAAATATATATGAGATTGCAAAAGATCTTATTAAATCTTTTCAAATGCCTCAGGGGACAAATAGGAAAATTTAAAGGGATGTTGCAATGAGCTTGCCCATCACATCTCCCCTTTTGCTTTCTATGGGTCCTCTACAGCTAATAGAATATGTTTAGACTGGAAAATATCTGGGCAGTCACATACAGCCATTCTGGAGAAGCTGATAGGTAAGCAATGTCTGGCTAAGAGGTATCATTTTGTAATTCTCCTGGAAAGTGGGGCCAGAAAGTGTGGAAGAATAGTATGGGTTGCCAACCAGTTGACAGTTAAAGGGAAGATACTACCTAATTAATCCAAGCAAGATAGGGTTTGATAGCATCCACCTCAGTCAAATTCTCTGCCCATTATTTTCCAATTCCCTTTCCTGTCATTTTCTACATCCCCTTCCCCACTCGGTCCGGTATTGTTCCTGCTCCCCAGGTGTGAATACTGAATTATTGCAGTCATTTTATCATGAGGGCAGATGTTAGTCAAACTGCAGTCAGATGAACTTGGGCAAAGAAATTAGGCATATGCACTGCGTGAAATACACAAACATACCATAGTGTGAAAACTGCTGGCATATTAAATTAAAATTATTCAACACATATTTAACCACAAAAGAAAGTGTCTTTAATGGTGTTTCAAACATACGTTCATATATATCCTTCTCTTTACCTTCTCCTTGGTATGGGGGTAACTGCTGCATCCGGTCATAGCATTTGTACTGTGCATCCATCATCTTCTTTCGTCCTACGATGTAAAGAAATGGCTCGGGCTCTATTGTTGGATAGGTTTGATTTGAAAAGGCAGGAAGAATTGGGATTGGGTGCTGTATTAAAAAGAAAAATCAGTTACTTATAGATAGGAGGAATGGGTGAGCACAAACAAATGAGACAACGAAAAAATTTGAAAACATTTGTTTTTGCTCTCTAAGCAATATTTATTCATGGTCTCTATGTACAATATTTTTTCGTATATATAACTAAAAATGTTTTTACATTTATCTACAAATTCTACCTGCACATTTTATATTTGCATTTACTATTGAAAATGGATAACACCTACACACACTCATACACCTCTTTATCAGCTAGAATTGTTTTAACTGTATTATGATTCTAAAGTTTAGAAGTAAACAAAACAAATAATCTAATTCCCAAAAAATAAAATATTAAATCAACTTTGCCTTACTCTGAAGAATCATGAATCATGTTATTAAAAATAGACATAGTTCAATAAATATGCTTTTTTATTTGATTCTTTCAGCTAAATTTTATTGGTGCTGTGTACACTGCTAGAAATTTATCCCATCTATTCCATGGAACAAACAAAATATGTTTTATGCTCCTCATAATTGACCATAATCTCCTTAAATTGGTTTCAACAGCAGATGACCCGTACAGGGCAATTTATTTTCACTAATGAAAAATCGATGTATTTCTTAGATATTTATCTCAGCACATTTGCATTTTGGTACAGATTGACAATAGTTTTTTTTCAGTTTCAGTTAATCATCACCATCACAAGTCTCTCTTTTTCAAAGGTAATGTGGGTGTTTGAAAAGATCACTGTGTCACATTGCTCTTTCTAACTTGTGTTTATACAGATTTCAATTTCTTTTGTGGCTATGACCAGTGTTTTTAGTGGTGTTGGAATCTGCGACTTTTTAATATCCATGTTCTACATAGAGATTTTTTCTTTTCTTTTTTTTTTTTTGAGAAACCTAAAAACATCAGCCTGCATTGACTTTCCTTTTTCTGAATTTAGGAATGCTGTTTAATTTCTATCATACCCGTTGAAACTTCAGTTGTAAGAATGAAGTTTCTCCAGTTGTATTGATGGCAGAAGTGGTGTTATGTACTCTTCTATATGTGCTAGTTTCTAAACAAAACTCATCCTTATTAAGTTGACATGTATATTCCTGGCTCTTCATGGTGAATCCTCACTGTTTTCCATGCATGTCGGTGTGTATGTCCTACATGACAGCACATCACTAACTGCTAAGCTGTCCAGCACACAATCCAATCAAAATTCAGAGTTTGGAGAGAGTAGGGAGCACAAACATTCAGGATGGCTACAGATACAAGGTACAATTTGAATTGAACCTTGAGTGTATGTAGTTTCTGCATAGGCACAAGGTGGGCTGAGAAGCTTTTTGGGATGGAGGGACCTTTCCTACAAAAGTCAGGAGGTTGGAAATGACATGCATGAACCACTGTGAGAAAATCATCTTGCCTGAAGGGGAGCATATTTGAGGGTAAGAAGGTCAGGACTTTGCTTTCAAGACTCTGCATTATCTGAATCTTCAGATAACAAAAAAAGTTAGGACGTGTTTTGTCACTTTGAGCAGATTAGCAACCTCTCACTAGATCTGTTTCCTCAACCTAGGAAATGTAAAATAAGAAGAGCAGAAAGAATAATATTTATCATCTATGATGTTGTGAGGATGAACAAGAAAATAAACACAAAGTGTGAGGGACACGAAAGGTTCAAAATATTTTAGCTAATATTGTTAAAACATGGTATATAACATAATGTAATATGATAAAGATGTTTTATAGATTTTTGATCAGTGAAGGTTGTGAAAGGAGAATTTTTAGTAAAATTCATGCAGCAGGCATCAGATGTCCACAGGTTACAGGTGTGGAGTGGGGTGGGGGCAGCAGGAAGTTGAAGGCCTGGCTGGAACAAGAAAGTACCACTCTTAGCATTTTCTCAATAATAAAAACATGAAGGCGTATTTGAATACAAGGAATGGGAAACAGTAATAGTCAAATAGTCCAGATATTTAGCCTAGATATTTGGGGAAAAATATAGTTCCCAAGAAAGGGGAGATGCTGGGAAAGAAAAACATTTTTAGGGGGGCTTCTTCCCCTTGGTAAGTAAGTCCTATTTTGGGTTAGATTTGGAGATGGTAGCAAGCCATCCCAGTGGAAATAGCTTGCAAAGAGAAGATGGTGAATACTTAACATTATTATAACATTACTGTGATAACTTCAAATGGACACCAATTGTGAATAAAGTTGACACTGCTCTTTAAACATTTTGTTTATTTCTAATTTTAATGTCTCTTGAATTTATGTCACAAGAGAAAGTAATGAACCCACAAAAATGATTAAAACTGTGCAAATCCTTTACCAATGCAGCTGAACACAATTCCTTTTGATATATGGCACTTTCCCCACTGGCCTTCAGATCAGTCAGCAAATATTGATCAAACTTGATGAGCCCAACATTGTGCCAGATACTGAGGATACAGTGTTGAATAAAATAAGTGTGGATCATGCTCTCATAGAGCTTACTGTCTGGCAAGATGGACCAACACTATAAAATGCATTTCTGATACCTGAAGTTATGAACAATAAAGAATCATCAGTCATAAAATTCTTAGATATTCCTAATGGAATTGGAACATGATTTGCAAAATTTAAAAAAAAAAGGTAATTTGAAGGGATTCTATGTTGAGGTTTCTTTTTTTAGTCTATTACTGAACATTTGTATGAATATATATGTTTTAAAAATTAAATTACATATCAGGTAACCATCAAAGCAAGGATGGATCATGATGCCTTCACAATAGAGATATTAATTATTGGTTCAGCTTATACATGTATTTTAGATTCTTCTTTTGTAGCTCTGAAATCTTCAGTTAATATGAGAATGATCATTTGATATATTATTAATTTCTGGACCATTTCAAAGATGGAATATTATGTCATATATAAATCTTATCTGTCACTTGTATTAGATATGCTAAACACTAAGAACTATTTTGTTTAAAGCTGGCTTTCTTCCCAAAAGTAACATTCTGAATTCTCTTTTTAAATGGCTGACAACCAAGTAAGAGATTTTCCTGCTTTAGTTGGAAATTCATGGAAACCATAGGCAAATAGTATGTCTGAGGATATCAAGTAGAAAACCCTACACTTGTATTTTCAATTACATTTTTATTTGCTTTAATGCAGTTTTAACATCAGTAACAGTGGAAATATGACAATCTGTATATGAGTAGTTATAATTCATGCTGATGAAGGTAGCTTCCATCTTATCATTCTTGCAATATTGAAACAAACTCCAGTGAATTTGTTTGAAGCTGGTTCAGTAGAGATTGTTTCAACACTGAAGGAATGAAAAATTAGAACCTCTGTTGTCAGATGAGCAGTAATAATCCGCATCAGTTCCTGGTCTGGTTCATATTTGAGTGCTGAAGATGGAATTTTCCCAGCAGTAGATGAATGTCTCAGTGGTCTTCTTCCTAAAATAACATACTCATTGGCACATTCTGTTTATGTATACAGTCATCCCTTGGTATACTCAGGGGATTGGTTGCAGGACCTCCTGTGGATACCAAAATCTGAGGATGCTTAGGTCCTTCATATAAAATGGTGTAGTATTTGCATATAACCTATGTACATCCTCCTGTATTATTTAAATCATCTCTAGATTATTTATAACTGGTACAATATAAATGTGATGTAAATAGTTGTTATACTGTATTATTTAGGAAACAATAAAAAGGAAAATAGTCTGTACGTTTTCAATACAATTTTTTCCTGAATATTTTCTATCTGAGATTGGTTCAATCTATGGATGTACAACCCATGGATACAGAGGGCTGACTGGATAGATAGATAGATAGATAGATAGATAGATAGATAGATAGATATAAACATATAAATATATGTATATGTATGATTATATATATATAATATATATACATATAAAATTCCAATCATGGAATTACTACTGCTTAAAAATAACACATATACAAATTTCATGAAGTTTATTAAATGTTAAACTTTTGCTGATAATTTTATACAAATAAGAATTGCTGGGAAGGTGGTATTATTTTCAGCAATACAGAGACAAAATAAAACCAGTAATGATTGGATGAAACTACCAAGCAATGTAACAGTCTTAAAATATCCTACTTATTATAAGTGTTAAGTCTGTACTACTTATTTCAGGGGGTTAAATAAATATATGATTATATGATCACATCCAGATAGAAATGAAATATTAAGGGCATATTGTTTTTCTGAAAAAAAAATCAGTTTTCAAAGTTTTGCATATAAACCATCTTACATTATTTTTCAACAAACAAACAAACAAACAAACAAACAAACAAACCTCTTGTTGTCCTATGTAACAGTTTAGCTGCCGTATATGTGATGTCACTCCTAAAGGTTCAAGTAAATGGCGCCACACATACGACCACCAAGCTGCCACCAACAGCAGTAGTCAGCAGCCCAAGCATCATTGTTTTTTTCAGTCAACAAATACTTTGAGTGCCTCTCACATGTCAGGCACTCTTCTAGGTTCTGCAAATTCAGCAGTGAACAAAACTGGCAAGCCACCTGCTCTCATGGAGCTTACATTCTAGATTTTATCCACACTAATCATGGAGTCCACAAGAAAGCTATCTGATTTGAAATGGTCATATGCTTATGCAATTCCTACTGTGATGTAGGACAGTCAGGTTGCTTTTGGGTTAGAGTTTCTAGTAGTAGAGAGACAGTTACAGAGCTGTTCCTCATGAAACCTTGAGAAATGGTCCATCTCTGCAATAGTTCAAGCCCACTGAGTGTGTGGACCCAAGTTGCTGTGCTGAAGGGAGAGCTTCCTGTTGATTGCCACAGGCAAAACTGCTCTAAAAAGAATATAAACCTAGAATCTACAAACTGATGTAACCAATGGGATTTTCATGTCACCATCCTTAATGTTGATAATGTATATAATTATTTTTGCTTTTCAGTTACTTATACGTTTCAAAATAAGAAAGGACAAAGCACACTGTTGTAAAAAGTGTTAATCCTGGTTTTCCGGGGTAGGATCGGACACCTGGCTGGTGTACTGTGTAATTCTATTTACATTATATAAACAACAAAACTTCATATATCATAAATTCAAAGCAAATAGGTGAACATAGCTAAGTAAACACATAACAATAACACCTGCTCTGAAGAACCTAATTTTTTATGTCTTCATTATTGCCATTGGCATTGTGGTCATCCGCATCATCACTAGCATCTTTTTCTGAGAGTTCACTGTATACTAACCACTGTTCTAAGCTTACTGTATACCTCACAGGAGGGAGAGGAATTGAGTGGGTGGTTATGGCTAATGGAAAGAGGTTAGTTGAAGGTGGTGACCCAAACTGATACTTTAAAAACTATATGGAAATCAAATCGATAGAGTTTGATAGTTAGTGTATTTTCACAACAATCTATTGTCTAAAAAGTAATATTTTGGATTAGTTAGGAACATTGTCATTAAATTTTTTTTCTCTGGGAAGTGTCCATGTGCACATAATAAATGTTTTGAAGAAAATGGACATATCAAATTTTGTTTTATGGACAAATCCTCCAAATCAAATATATAATCCAAATACAGAGAGAGAAGCAAATTTCTCTCTGTCACAGCAAAGAGAGCACAAACCCATTTAAATGCCCTGTTCAGTTATGCTTGCTGGTCAAGAGGTGCCCACAAGCCATAAAATGTTTCTGTCCATGGCTCATGCAAAGATGTGCATTTTTTTCAATATTTAAATTATAGACTACATTAGCTAAAAGTTTTGAATAAAAGTGACCTGCTTTACTTTTTTAACACACTACAAATTTTCTAAAGTCTTTGTAATAAAAAAGGCAATTAGATAATCTTCAAACAATTTTGTTAGTATTTAGTTCTTTAGTTTTTCTTCTGTCATGTTCAATATAATTATTTGATTTATGAAACATGATTATTCAAAAGTATTCACATATACTAGATCACTTAGGATTTCATTTGAGCTATGAAAAATAACAGTATCAATAATATATAGCAATATTTTTATATCCATAGAAGACCACATAAGGCCTGGGTATTTACAGACAAATTAAAATATTCTATTAGTTTCCACAGTAGTGTTGTTTAGTGTTTTTATTATATTTCCAATGACATAAAGAAACCTGCATTTCCAAATGCTAATTACTTTTAGAAAACTTTACTGTAATTTATCTAAAGAAATATTTAATAGGATAAAATGATAAGACAACCTGACAATAAAGTAAGTTATACTCATTGTCCAAATAGGTGCAAAAGGGTTGCATTAATAGTCATTCCCCTAAACCATTTATTTGATGTACAGTATTACAAAATAAAAATTGCCTTACAAACTAAATTAACATTTATGAAATAGTAGTAATATTTTTTCTTGAATAATATAAAGACAAACAGTTTAGACAGACTTGTAGGCCTATACTACACATTAATAAACAATGGAAATCCTGGAACCCTATGCAAGCTTTTTGTGGGTCAGTACGACAGTATGAGATATTGAGTGATCTTTGCAGCCAGCTGTAATTCATTAGCAAATGTTACTCTGATGTGATAGAAAGGATAAGAAGCAAGGCAGCCCCACATTGATTTATGTAAAATTTACTCATCTCCCTTTCATGTGCTATTGAAGCTGATGTGATGGTGGGTTAACAATGTTGACACAAATAATAGGCATTGATAGTATTTTCTAAGATGATTGTATTTCCGATTACTTGCTAAATCTTTTAGGAATAAAACAAAATATAATTACATAAACATAATTTAAAAGGTTGGAGAAAGAATTATAGAATAATAGTGGTATATAAAGACTTGAAGATTCTGTAGTCAGTTTTTGATGAAAAATACATTTGAAATCAAATGCCAGACTGAAAGAGTTCAGATGTTTTAAAAGGATTGAACAGCCCAGATGTTTTAAAAGGATTGAACAGCCCAGAAACTATCATTCAAATCATAGTGTTGAACTATGATTCAAAACATAGTTTTTTCAACATGAAAACATTTTACCTGAGAATATTATTTACCATCTACGTTAATTTCTAAGATAATATGGAGATGTCTCAAATTAATGCTAAAGTTTTGTAAACAAAGCTCAAATTTCTGGGTAGACTATAAACACTAATTTAAATTAGAGACCGTTCAGAGGAGAGATTTGTTAACAAAATATTAAGCAAAATAATGGCTTTGAGGAACTTAGTTTTGGCTTCTGGAGACCAATGCCTACCCTTGCAAATACTAATTCAATCACACTCAGAACATTCCTCCTTATTCAACATTCTTCATTAGCATGGCTTTGAATAATTTTGTTTTACTTACATTTAGAAGCAGAAACAGTGCGAAGCACCGGCATGTAAATGCGAACCTCATTTTTGGTTTTTGAAGATCTCTTTGTCCTAGAAAAATATAAAAGCAACAAAGACTAAAATTAATATATCTCTAATATTGGCTATGGCGTTTCATTTTCATTTTTTTCTACATAACTTAAAGAGGATCGACATCCCAAGACACCCTAAAAAACACACGTAGGAAAGAACAGTATGCTTGTGATGCAAATGCAGTGAAGATTCCATTGCTTTTCCTGTCAACCAGATTGTTATACTTGAGACCCTCCTATTAAGAAATTCTGGAACTGCCTTTGCATATTAGGACAGAAATAAAGACATTCCAAGAGAGCAAGAGCAAATCATGTCAGCTTCAATTAACAAGTGTCATCAATACAGCTGCTGAAAATTGCAATGAAGACGTCTACCAAGAAGTCACCTCACTGGACATAAACAAATAAAATCTATAATTTGCGAAAGATTAATCATCATGCCCTCTAGGTAGTCTAAGGCCAACTCTAAAAGTAGCCTTATTTAAAGCTTTGAGTAATTTTCTTTCCTATAAATGTTTCTTTAAGCTTCAAGTTGCTAGTAAGAACAAATTTCTTCCATAGCAATGACTGAATATTTCATTTAACAGCTCACCATTCATACTCAAGAGCATAATCACCCAAACAGTCTGCTTAGTCACAAATATCAAACAGTTTTTCATGGCTCTGCAGATAATTTTATGCCAGAAAAGATAACAAAGGGTTAAACATTTGAAATATACATATATTTCTTTTCATCAGTGGGATTTGTGTGAAATCTACATTCCAACTAGGGGTGAGTGGTTATGATTGCATCTTAACTGATAATTTCCTCTTGTACTACATCCATTATATTACCTATAGAATTTACCTATCCTTTATCCAGGAGAACTTCCTCAACCTAGCAAGACTGGCCAACATGCAAATTCAGGAAATACAGAGAACACCACTAAGATATTTCATGAGAAGATCAACTCCAAGACACATAATCATCAGATTCTCCAAGGTTGAAATGAATGAAAAAATATTAAGGGCAGCCAGAGAGAAAGGCAAAGTAACCTACAAAGCAAAGCCCATCAGACTAACAGCAGACCTCTCAACAGAAACTCTGCAAGGCAGAGGAGATTGGGGGCCAATTTCAACATTCTTAAATAAAAGAATTTTCAACTCAGAATTTAACATTCGGCCAAACTAAGCTTCATAAGCGAAGGAGATATAAAATCGTTTCCAGGCAAGCAAATGCTGAGAGATTTTATTACCACTAGGCTTGCCTTGCAAAAGCTCCTGAAAGAAGCACTAAATATGGAAAGGAAAAACCAGTACCAGCCACTGCAAAAACACACCAAAATATAAAGACCAACGGCACTATGAAGAAACTGCATCAACTGTTGTGCAAAATAACCAGATAGCATCATGATGATGGATCAAATTCACACGTAAGAATGCTAACCTTAAATGTAAATGGGCTAAATGCCCCAATTAAAAGACACAGACTGGCAAATTGGGTAAAAAATCAAGACCCACTGATGTGCTATATTCAGGAGATCCATTTCATGTGCAAAGACACACATAGGTTCAAAATAAAGGGATGGAGGAAAATTTACCCAACAAATGGAAAACAAAACAAAACAAAACAAAACAAACAAACAAAACAAAAAAAGCAGGGGTTACAATCCTAGTCTCTGACAAAACAGACTTTAAACCAACAAGATAAAAAAAAAAGAGAGACAAAGAAGGAAGGGCCTTACATAACGGTAAAGGGAATAATTCAACAAGAGCTAACTCCTCTAAATATATATACACCCAATACAGGAACACCCAGATTCATAAAACAAGTTATCAGAGACCTACAAAGACACTTAGACTCCCACACAATAATAGTGGGAGACTTTAATACTCTACTATCAATATTAGAGAGATCAATGAGACAGAAAATTAGCAAGGATATTCAAGGCTTTAATTCACCTGTGTATCAAGTGGACCTAATAGACATCTACAGAATTCTCCAACCCAAATCAACAGAATATACATTCTTCTCAGTGCCACATGGAACTAGTTCTAAAATCAACCACATAATTGGAAGTAAAATACTCCTCAGCAAATGCAAAAGAACTAAAATCATAACAAAGAGTCTCTCAGACCACAATGCAATCAAATTAGACCTCAGGATTAAGAAACACATTCAAAACCACACAATTACATGGAAATTGAACAACCTGCTTCCAAGTGACTCCTGGGTAAATAAAGGAATTCAGGCAGAAATCAAGAAGTTCTTGGAAACCGATGAGAATAAAGAGACAATGTACTAGAATCTCTGTGACACAGCTAAAGCAGTGTTAAGAGGGAAATTTATAGTACTAAATGCACACATCACAAAGTTGCAAAGATCTCAAATCGACACCCTAACATCACAATTAAAAGAGCTAGAGAGGCAAAAGCAAACTAATCCAAAAGCTAGCAGAAAACAAGAAATAACGAAGAGCAGAGCAGAATTGATGGACATAGAAATTCAAACAACCCTCCAAAAAATCAATGAAACCAGGAGCTGGTTTTTTGAAAAAATTAATAAAATAGATAGACCACTAGCTAGACTAATAAAGAAGGAAAGAGAGAAGATTCAAATAGACACAATAAAATATGAAAAAGGGGGTATCACCACTGACGCCACAAAAATACAAACTACCATCAGAGAATACTGTAAACACCTCTACACAAATAAACTAGAAAATCTAGAAGAAATGGAAAAATTCCTGGTACCCTCCCAAGACTAAACTAGGAAGAAGCTGAAGCCCTGAATAGACCAGTAGCAAGTTCTGAAATTGAGGCAGTAATTAATGGCCTATGAACCAAAAAATGCCCAGGACCAAATGGATCCACAGCTGAATTCTACAAGAGATACAAAGAAGAGTTGGTACCATTTCTTCTGAAACTATTCCAAAGAATTGAAAACGAGGGACTCCTTTCTAGCTCATTTTATGAAGCCAGCATCATCCTGATACCAAATCTGGGCAGAGACACAACAAAAGAAGAAGACTTCAGACCAATATCCCTGAAGAGCATTGATGTGAAAATCCTCAATAAAATATTGGCAAACTGAACCCAGCAGGACATCAAAAAACATATCTACCATGATCAAGTTGGCTTCATCCTGAGATGCAAGTCTGGTTCAACATATGCAAATCAATAAATGTAATCCATCACATAAACAGAACCAAAGACAAAAACCACATGATTATCTCAATAGATGCAGAAAAGGCCTTTGATAAAAGTCAACATACCTTCATGTTAAAAACTCTCAATAGACTAGGTATTGATGGAACATATCTCAAAATAAGAGCTATTTATGACAAACCCACAGCCAATATCATATTGAATGGGGAAAACTGAAAGCATTCCCTTTGAAAACCAACATAGACAAGAATACCCTCTCTCACTGCTCCTGTTCAACATGGTATTGGAAGTTCCGGCCAGGGCAATAATCAGGCAAGATAAATAAATGAAGGGTATTCAAATAGGAATAGAGGAAGTCAAATTGTCTGTGTTTGCAGACATTTTATATTTAGAATACCCCATCATCTCAGCCCCAAAACTCCTTAAGCTGATAAGTAACTTCAGCAAAGTCTCAGGATACATAATCAATGTGTGAAAATTGCAAGCATTCCTTTAATCCAACAATAGACAAGCAGAGAGCCAATTCACAATCATTACAAAGAGAATAAAACACCCAGGGATACAGCTAATGAGGGATACGAAGGACCACTTCAAGGAGAACTACAAATCACTGCTCAAGGAAATAAGAGATTACACAAACAAATGGAAAAATATTCCATCCTCATGGATAGGAAGAATCAGTATCATGAAAATGGCCATACTGCTCAAAGTAATTTATAGATTCTATGCTATTCCCATCAAACTACCACTGACATTTTTCATAGAATTAGAAAAAACTACTTTAAATTTCATATGGAATCAAAAAAGAACCCATATAGCCAAGATAATCCTAAGCAAAAAGAACAAAGCTGGAGGCATCACACTACCTGACTTCAAACTATACTACAAGGTTACAGTAACCAAAACAGCATGGCACTGGTACCAAAACAGACATATACACCAATGGAATGGAACAGAACAGAGACCTCAAAAATAACACCACACATCTACAACTATCTGATCTTCAGCAAACTTGACAAAAACAAGCAATGGGGAAAGGATTTCCTATTCAATAAATAGTGTTGGGAAAAGTAGTAGCCATATGCAGAAAACTAAAAATGGACCTCTTCCTTACACCTTATACAAAAATTAACTCAAGATAGAGTAAATTCTTAAATAAAAACCCCAAACCATAAAAACTCTAGAAGAAAACCTAGGTAATACCATTCAGGACATAGGCACTGGCAAAGACTTCATGACAAAAATGCCAAAAGCAATTGCAACAAAAGCCAAAATAGACAAATGGGAGCTAATTAAACTAAAGAACTGCCACACAGCAAAATAAACTATCATCAGAGTGAACCAGCAATCTACAGAATGGTAGAAAATTTTTGCAATCTACCTGACAAAGGTCTAATATCCAAAATTTACAAGAAATTTAAACAAATTTACAAGAAGAAAACAAACCACCCCATCAAAAAGTGGGCAAAGGATCTAGACACTTCTCAAAAGAAGACATTTACACAGTCAACAAACATATGAAAAAAAGCTCAACATCACTGATCCTTATGGAAATGCAAATCAAAACTACAATGAGATACCATGCATGTCACACCAGTCAGAATGGTGATTATTAAAAAGTCAAGAAACCATAGATGCTAGAGGCTGTGGAGAAATAGGAATGCTTTTACACTGTTGGTGGGAATGTAAATTAGCTCAACCATTGTAGAAGATAGTATGGCAATTCCTCAAGGATCTAGAAATACCATTTGACCCAGCAATCCCATTACTGGGTATATATCCAAAGGAATACAAATCATTCAACTATAAAGACACATGCACATGTATGTTTACTGCAGCACTATTTACAATAACAATGTCATGGAACCAACCAAAATGCCCATCAAAGACAAACTGTATAAAGAAAATGTGGTACATATACACCGTGGAATACTATGCAGCCAAAAAAAGGAATGAGCTCATATCCCTGCAAAGGATGAAGCTGAAAGTCATCATCCTCAGCAAACTAACACAGGAACAGAAAACCAAACACCACATATTCTCGTTCATAAGTGGGAGTTGAACAATGAGAACACATGAACACAGAGAGGGGAACAACAAACAGCAAGCCCTGTTGGTGGGTGGGGTGTGAAGGGAGGAAACTTAGAGGACAGGTCAATAGGTGTAAAAATCTTATTTTTTAAAAAGAAAAAAATTAAAATAAATAAAATATATACTCACATATTTAAAAAAATCAAAGAAAAGTTAAAAAAAGTATTTACAGATTTTACCAGATATAAATTACTGTCTACAATGTATGCCTATTATACTTATCACCAAAAGAGTAAATTCTATTCAATTTACATATGGTATAACAGGAAATTAAGAATATAAATTATAATTTTCAAATGTCATTTTATATGTTGATCATTATTCATTGTTTCTGATTTATTTCAAGTTCACTCAGTAAATTAGAATCATATACACACATGCATTAAGTGCTGAGGCACTACATGAAATTTAAATATGAGCTGGATGAGATATGGTTCCAGTATAAGAAGCTGAGCATCTGAGTGGGGAAGGGCATACACGATATAAGATGTTGCAAAATAACTCAAATGCAGACTGGGTAAAATGTTCAATGAAATTGCAAAAATGTAGAGCCTTATAAGAGGGTTACATAATTTTTGATTGGGAGATCAGGGAGGGTATTATATTTTGAGATAAAATTTGAAAACTTGAATAGGGTCTTGAAAAGCAAAGACCTCCTAGTCAGAGAAAGCAAATAAAAACAACATGTGGATCTAGGAAAACTTAGGATAACTAAAGAATAATGAATATAATAGTTTAAGTTAGCTGGAGCATAAAGCCTCTTAGGGAGTGGAAATACAGCTGAAAAGGTAGGTTTTGAGTGCTTAGGAAATGTATTACCCAAACTACCCATTTGACATTCTGTGTATTTCTATGTATTTTCATTTACATATATACACATCTTAACAACCTTACCTAATGCTAAACCCTTTCAGATAAGAATTTTTTTTTAGATAGCTATGCATCTTTGGCACATCACAAAATTGTTTATTTTTGTTTAGGTTTATTATTATTAATGATGGTGGCTTGTGATCTAATGAGTTAAAAAAAACATGGAATTCTGATTTTTTACAACTGTATCCTCACCACACCACCACATTGGCAAATCTAAATTTATTATTTTCTCTGTCCATTTTCTTGCATTTCTCATATCAGTGTCTTGCACAATTATCCATGAATTGTATGAATAAGAAAGTAGCGATCCTTCTCAATTCTACTCACTTCTTCATTCCAAGCTTCTAGTCTCTAGGACTCTCTGATTCCATCTGCATTTTGGGATCTTTTCAAACACGTTCATCCTATCTACTGCTTTAGTGCAGGTCACCATCTTTCTCTTCAGTTCCCTGGCAACAGCCTCTAGCCCAGTTTCCCTGCTTCAAGTCGTAATCGCTCCAACTGGTATTCCATATTAAAATGAGTGCAATTTTACTCTTCTTTAGCAATTCCCTACAAACTTTAAGTAAGTGCAAAGAACCATTGGCCAGGAGTACAATACAGGACCCCCTTATAGTAACAAGCACCAGTGTGATCATGAAGAGAAATAGAGAAAAATTAAAATTGTCTCTTAGATTTGTGGCTTGGTAAAAGGACAGATAAGCAATTCAGGAGAGGAAAATAAAAGGCCAGATAAGAAATTCAGGAGAGGAAAGTAGGTGGAGGAGGCAAACTTTTGATTTGTGTCTTTCTTGTTGATTGGGAATATTACTACTTCCATATATTGGGTGAGACTTATTTCCTGGTGTGAAAAGTAGAGCTTTTGAGATGTATACATACTTGTGAAACTGACACAGTTTTCCTTGTCTATATCCTGCATTTTACAAAGTACAAAGAAGTCATAGACACACATTAAATTCCTAAAGGCATGATTGTCCTGTAATTTAGCCTCTGAGAGAAGGATACTTAGAACACCATGGGTGGTGCCAGAATGAAAAACCAAATCTTCTCTTGACATGATCCTCCTCATTAATTCCAAATGTGAGAGCTAATATGGTGAGAAGCCAGCTTCTTTATGAAGGTGAATGTGGGTGATTAGATGGCTAATTGATAGTACATGGTACTATCCATGTCATGTATTTGATATTTTGTAATGTAGAAGTTGCTGTTTGACTCAACAGTGTTATTAAAATGAGGATCACTGGAGGCAATGGGAGACTTATCACTTTAAGGTGAATGAGCTGCACCGTCATCTTGTTCTAGGAAAGGGGACCCCCATGGTCTTAAAGCCCCACATGCGACATTTACAAATGTATCACAAGCAGCTTATAAGAACAAAAATAGCATGAAAACAGATCTGAGAGTGAATATTCAGAAACAACAGAGGAGATTTAGATAAGAAACAATGTCTTTTGTTTTGCCTATTAATTGAAGAGGTCTTAATTTTAAAGACTTGCATTATTTGGAACTATAACAAATGCCTCATGCACAAATTATAGTAGATCTCTGCTCACCAAGCCTGCCTCTAGTTGGAAAAGTTGCACTGCAGTTGTCCTGGGTTAAACAATACCTTGTAGATATGGTTTTTTGAAAAAAAGCACATTATGGTGATTCCTGAGGAGGGGAGGAAAAAACATATACAGGTAGAGTTGTGAAGAAAGGAGGTGCTTTATCAGTTTCAGAGAGAAAAGCAGGCAAAGAAGAGTAGAATCAGGCTGAAGAATGAGATAATTTCCCTTTCCTGAGATTATTAGAAGGAAGAAAAGAATGGGAGAGAGAGTTAATGAGAGTGACAACTGTGGGGAATCCAGGATGAACTGACAGAGGCTGATGGCTTAGTTGAAGAGATGATTAAAAGACAGAATGAAAGGATGGATAGACTGGAGGGTGGAATCTAGAGATTGATTTAGTGTGGGATTTAAAACAGGCAAGATTCACGGTGATATTGGTTGTGTTCACAGTTCAGTGACCTTCAGGAGAATAGCCCTGACCTGAGCCTTAGAGAGTGAAACTGGACCCAGCTAGAAAGGACAATATTACCAAACAGCAGTTAGTTGGTATGAAATGCACCTTGAGAACTTTCAAATTGGAATGGAAACAGGTGATACAGAAGACCTGCGACCAGAAAATCATCTGGTACACCAGGAAGATCACTCAAAGAAAATCAGAACAAAGTTTAACTTTGACATAAGATTATTTATTTACTTGCTTCTTGATGAATTACCATCTCCATAGCAAGGATTTTGTTCACTCTTGCAACCCAAGAACCTAGAGAAGAGCCTGGAACATAGTAAATGCTCAGTAAATGTTGGCTGCTTGGTTTAAGGGATAATTTAGGGACGGAACCTAAGGAATGTCAATCTGATAATTTAGTAAGACAGGAAGCATTGTCCTTTACTTAAAGTGCCCTAATCGTGGAGCCAAAAAAATTCTAATTTCTGCTTCTCCCTTTATTATTATTATTATTTTTGAACAAAGAACTTCACTTTTATGCCAGTTTCTTATCTGTAGAATGACTACTTAGCCATGCCCTCCTTGAATAGGAGAAGTGTACAAGACCTGTCTCAGTAATCTGGCTCCTTAGAGTAATGATTTCCAACATGTCTTTTAACCACTTTTTTCAAACAAAAACCCTGACAGGAGCTCCATCCTGGTAGAGTCAATGTGAAGCCTAAACCAGGTCAATGTGGAGCCTAAACATCTCATTGTCATGGCTGATTTAGAACGTGCAAATGAAAAAACTATTGTCAGAGGTTCAGTTACTGGTGGGACAACTGAATCCACACTGGTTTGTATCCATAAATGGACACTTGCCACTAATCTTCTCTCCAGAAAATTGCATCCTAGGGTGGCAAAAGTGGGTGGATCAGTGGGAATCATTTCTTCTGTGAATAAATAAAATCAAAATCAGTAAATCAATGATAATATGATTGAACAGAATGTCTTCATGTAAGGGGAACAAATTTACTTGAAAAGTAAAGTTAAATTATCTTTATTTTTTGTGGGAAGAGTACAAAATGTCAATGTCTGAAAATAATGTGTGTATTCTCATAGATTGACATTTCCAAAAGCATGTTCCATAGAAGAGCAGCAATCCCATGAGAAGCAGCACAAAATAAAGTTTCCAAGGCCAAATAAGTTTAGGAAATTAAGTCTTTCCTATTCTTCTCTCAGAGATTTACTGCAGACATTAGCACTTTAAAGACTAATTTTTCTGTACAAAAAAGATCCCTTTGATGTTAACTCTTCATTTCCCAAACCTGATTGACCATGAAACACTTTTATGGTGTGATAACAATTAATAACCCATCTATAGAGTATACTTTGGAAAATGCTCTTTTAGCTCAATGGCAATTTCTAAACCACTCTCGTTGATTAAGCCTGCAAATCATGAGAACAAGCTGCCCTTTTACTTATAATTTTCTCTCTTTCCCATTCATGAAGCAAAAGAGGAATTCCTGAGGTCTTCAACATTCTCTAGCCTTGGTACAAAGCCCAGTACTATAACGGGCATCTCATAGGCGATTACTCCCTTGGAGCAGTATTTGTCAAGAACCTTTCCACCAACATCTTAACTACGAGAACAAGGAGTAGGATGAGGAATGTGGGCAAAGAGTAGTGAAAAGGAACATGGCTTGTCTCAAAACAGCTATGAGTTGTTGAAACCCAAGGCCTAGAATCTTTTTCAAATATAAAATTTGGCATTTCTTTCTAGATAATTCCATTTAATACGTTTCTGTAGCTGCAGTCTAAGTGAATAAGCAAATGAACTTTGTGAAACCACAGGATAGGCTGGTTTGTTGTCATAGCAAAGCCTTCTGTTGGACGACTCCTTGATTATATAACCTATTTGAAAATCATTCTTCATTATTACAGGAACTAACTTGCCAAGGCATAATATGGCCAGAAACCCAATTTATGTTGCCACATTAAGCAAAACAGAGTGCCTTCCTACTCCTCCTCATGAGTTTAAAATGTCTATCTAAATTCAAGCTCCAAGTCTAGCTGGTAGAAAGACTTGGCACTTTCTGCATTGGAGAACTGTTTTGGGTAAACAGCATGACACACAATGTCAGAGAAATAATTCAGATGATGGGGGAAATAGAATAAAAATGATGTCATATTGAAAGAAATAAGACTTTTTCTTTTACTCATGTCAATGACCTGACTCAGCTATGTATTTTTACATCAGTCATGCTAATTTAGCTCTTATTGAGCACACTGAGCTCTTATAAACTTAACCACTTTGTATCTTGCATTTTGTGTATACATCATCTAATTGGCATTTAATAGTTACTGTGTTTTCAGTACCAGGCTATATTATTACATACATGTTCTTTGATTTAGTTCTTAAGACAAAATGTTGTAGATTCTCCTTTTACACTTAGCTTATGGATGAGCAACTCAAAGCTCAAGGAGATTAGCAGATTAGGTTAGTTTCCAGTCATGAAGTTATTGAGTGGACAAATCAGGTGTTCTGACTCTTAGTCCTGTGCCCTCAGAGTGGTCTCTCCAACCACCAAGCTATTTCTGTCTTAACAATACCCCTGACTTCAACCAGCCCAGGGCTTTCCATATCATACTTGTTTAATACATGTTTTTTGAGGGTATAAATGAAAAGAAGATCTAATAGCCATGCCCTTCATATCTTTTCAAAGTTTCCATGGAGAACCCAGTCTCAAATTACTCTTGATTTCTGTTATATCTGTTTATCAACTCATATGTTATTTTCACTGTTATTTTTAAGAACATAGATGATGTTTTTATTATCACTGCCTAGAAGTTCAAAGACAAAAAGCCCACAGTCCAGAAATCCCTGGTAGGAATAATCCAGCATGGATATATATTTCTAGCTATTAAGGGGAAATGGCTAGAAAGCACATTTCTACTTCAAGATGCTAACCTAATCCTGGTGGAAATGGTATAAACTACTTGACAAATTTTGAAAAGTTACTGGTCACATTTTTGTCGGCATTTCTACTCTAAGACCCATCTCCTTAAGTAACTTTAATTATACTTGCTAGTGCGAAACATAACAATGATATAAGATGTAAAATGAAGCAATGATGTATACTGGTTTGGTGGAAGTTTTCAAAAATAATTAGTTTACTTTGAATTTGAGTACCACATCCTGTGTAACAGAGTAGTTAATACAAGACTCTACACAAAGCCTTGCACATAGTAAGTGCTCAATAAGTATTTATTGAATGAACAGATACATGACATCTAAGTAGTTGGTCAGGCAACATTAATAAACAAGGAGATCTTAGAGAAATGGTTCAGAATTATGTGCAGTTCAGAATTGTGCCGTTACTCGAATGGCTATTATTAATGGATCATTAGATACGATTTGTCTAATTAAAACTAATTCAAGAAAAGGGCATTATAACCTCATGTATACTTGCTAGTATCGGAACTCAATAACAGCCATGATAAAGGCAAGATAGAAACTGTTTGGTTCAAATAAATTTAACTAAAAATACATCATGTACTTATTATATGTGTTTCAATGCTTTCTTAAGGTAAAGCTGAACTTCAATATGTGAGAGATTGGGAGAAAAATAATCTAATCTAAAGGATCAGCATGAAGATACTGGAATCACTAAGCATACTGAAGAAACCTTGAGTGGCCTTATTCCAAAATTTGTGTTCTTAGTCACTACATATAGACTGTCATATATATATATGAGAGAATAAAGTAAACTCAGTTTTGGACAAATGGAAATTGAATTATCAGAAGGGTCTTCTATTTGGAGAAACTGATTGTAATTAGTATGTTCACGGTTTCTTTGTAACTTTTCAACTTCTGTTAAGATCAACTATGGCAAATATTAGAAGAAAAGTCAATATGGCATAATGGAAAAAAAATAGTGGGTAAAGGAATAAGAGATACATATTGTAATCCCAGAACAACTTCAAACTCACCACATGACTCTTAAGCATGTTACTATATGTTTCTGGGCATGCATTTCACTACTTATAACACTGAATTATAATTAAAGGTCTTCTTCACTCCAGGATAGGCTCTAATGCAACCATCATTAAAATACAAAACATGTATTTGGAAGACAGAGACAACGTAGCAATGTGTAGATAAATATTGACTCTACTTGACAGTGTAATAGAAAATACACTAAAACAGCATTTTCACATTGGTTTTACAAAATATGATCTCTGCAAACACTCATTAATAACAAAAAGAGGAATGAGTAGTCCACTGGAACAAAGTTTGTGAAAGGTGTGAAATGTGAAATACCATGTGCTGTTCTCTGGAAATTCACAAGTATGTTAGGATATTAAAAGTTCTGCAAAATCCTGCAACCATGGATCCTCTAAATAAATTCATTTAAATTAGCTGTTATTTCTAATTACATTTACCAACATTAATGTGCAATGAACGTTCAAAGAATGGATGACCAAGTCTGGGTAATAATTGACTTCCATTGATTTCCTGAATGAAAAGTATTTTCCTGAATAAAAATCTTGATTAGCAGAAAAAGTTGCAGTAAAAGGTAAATGTTGCAGACTTATCAGCATTTCTTTATTATACTGGAAAAGAAATTGCAGGACTTTGCCACAACTTGTTTGGTTAATTGAAACTCTGGTAAATATATGATTGGTTAAATACGTTGGTGCTTGGTTTTGAAAGTCCACTTTCACAAATACTGATGGATTACGCTTCTATTATATCTTACACAGGAGGCTTCCTGAATGGAACTAAATTGGTTGGCACAAGTTATAAACTCTTTTAAGCCAAGTTTAAAAATATTTATGTAGAAGTCAATGCCACACACATATGAAACCATTCTATAAATATGAACAGGAATTTAAAATGGTGGGATTAAGATATAGTCCTTATACAAAATATCATTTTGTCCTTATATACACACAGTTGAAAAAATCCTCTTGCAGAATAAAGTACACCTGATTTTATTAAATGATGAAATTGGAAGGGATCTTAGAATTAAAATATACCAAACTTCTCACACTATAGATGAGCAAAAGAAAACCTAGTGAATCATTTATTTTAAATCTGTTTGAAAGTTAGTGGAAGAGCTCTAATTAAAACTCTGTCACGGGGTCCAACCTAGTTCATGTTCTAAATTACTACTCTGTCTTGCATCAAAGATTTTTCCTAGTTGGCTTCAATATTCTGCAGTGAAGTTCTAAAGCTTGGTCTAGTTGGGGTGGAAATAGCCATAACAATAGTTCATCCACTTGCCCGGTTTTTTTCTCTTAATCACCTTTAGAAATTCTGTTTGGTTCTGATATCAAGACTGTTTTAAGAAAGAATGTGCTTAGACTTGAATAAAATGAGGTTAAATAAAAGGATATCTGGGGTGTTACTCAACGTATTTAACAATTGTTGCCTCTGCAACATCCACCAATTAGAACAATTGCTGGCTGTTAGCCACAGGCCCTATGGTACCAATACTCACTAGCTATAAACCAGTCTGGGGTTCTTAATTTTCTGCTTCTCCCCCATAACCTTGCTATGCATTGTACATACATTTATCTTTGTATGTTTGTGCTTATAGAAGTGGAGGTGGGGTAGAATGAAGCAGAGCACTTATTGTGTTTATAGATTCACTCATCAAATATTTACTGAATCCAGATGCAGTACTTGCTCTTACGGAGTCTTTCTGTATTGCAGAGAAAGCTTGAATGGGAGCTACCCTCATGCACCCCCTTAACGCACATATCTCCCAATCCTCTCACCACTTATGGGATTTCATACAAAGATATTTCATCTAGAACCTTATAAGAGACAAGCTTGCTCCTGCATTTCCAATTTCAGTGCATATATTTACTAATAAAGAAAAGCATCATCAAATGTAATTTAATCATTACAAACTTTCCTTTTCTTCCTATTAAATTATTTAAGAATCCATTTCCCTGAAATTTGAGTGCCCTTGGAAATTATCCTTTCTCCACGGCTATGTAAGTAGTTCAAAAGGTTCTATAAAATTAGCTAGATTCCCTTGAAAAACAGAGCAATTAAGTGAGATTAATGATATAAGCGATGGCCAACCAAGTTGGATCTCTAAATGTCAGCAACGATATACAAATAGTTTTCATCATAGCAGTTGTTTCACACCATGACCCTAAGATCTTATAGTCAGTGATCTGATCTGACTGCCTTTATCTAAAATGATGATGTTAAAGTCAACTTCAATGTGGCAATTTAATTTTTCAGGTGAACTGAACATCTGGCTTTATTCAAGAAAGCGTAGTCCTTGTGAGAAACTTGCATATGACTCACCTTGACAGTTCACTTTTAAAAAATTGACACATTATAATTTTACAAATTTATGAGGTACAATGATCAAATCACTAGTTCACTTTTTAAAAATTAAGTATATAAAAAATTACAGCATATAAAACAAAGTTTAATCAACTCCACAAACTTAATGAGGAACACCAAAGAATTAATCTTAACCTATGTGATTTTGTTTGGGGATACAGACAGGATAATAACTGAGAAGTTCAGTTATTTCAGAATGTGTCTAGAGGTGTCTACTTGACTTAGATCCATAGGTAATCCGATTCATATTTTGCTGATAGCTGACTCATATTTCTATGACATCTTATATCTCCTCACCTCTCTCTGGTGGTGGTACACATTCAGTAGTAGGAGTTAAAGGAAGCAGTGTAGAACTAAACCAGAACTTATGCAAAGTCAGTGAGCTGAACTGGAATAACTGAGTTGACTAAATTAATCTGAACAGGATCTGTGGCTTTCCCTAAAGGAACCCTGACTAGCATAGCTTCTCCAAGTGCCAGTTGACTCTAAATGAAGTTCGCTGCTTCTCTGCTGTTGCTAATGTGCAGGTTCTGGGTCCTGAACTAACTGCTGCCGGATGGGTGACAGGCAACAGGGCTCCTCCCTTGGTCTCTGTTCTCAGAGAAAGTTCTGATATTCTTTGGAGAGATATAGATGAAACCTAATGTTTATCAAGAAACTCTATCTGTTATCCTTGTTGGCTGATACACAAGAATATATGGTAGTCTTTGGTCAAATTAAAACATTAAAATGGACTCCTTTTTTGAGGAGGGGTTGGGAGTAGGGGATAACTAGTGGGAAAGGAAGGAAGGAACTAAAATGACCTGAATGCATATAGGAGCTAGACAATTTACACACATTACATTATCCTTATATGAAATGCAAATTGGAATTTAAATCTCCACTTTATATATAAGGAAATAGAGGTTCACAGAAGTTAAGTAACTTGATTAAGATCTCGCAGTCAATAAACATCAGAAACAGAACTTGAAAATAGTTCTTACTTAAAAAATCTATTTTCTTTCCATATTTCACACTGATTCTAGAAACATAGGTATTTAAATAAACATGCACATTGAAAATAATGAAGTTTGAAAATAAGTCGTCCATGATTTTCCTCTTTAATTGATCTGCCCTTAAAGATTATATAACTATCTTCTAGCTAAGGTTTGCTGCATTAACATTGTAAGTTTGTAAGCTGTAAACAACTCTACATGCCAAAATTCTTAAAACATCCAGACTCTTTGACTAAGGTTTTTTTCCTCTTGATATTATAAATTAGTCCAGATTTGATTGTAGAAATGTCCATCATAACTTTGTCTACTGTGGTGGAATATGAAAATAATCTAAATGTCCAAAATAATGAATTTGTTAATCTTTGGCACACCTATACTAATGGAATACTCTGCAGCCATTAAAAATTGTGTACTAGAATATTTAATTATCTAGATAGATGTTTTTGGTATGTTATTACTTTAAAAAGGGACTACAAACTGAATGTATGATGTAATCTTATTTTTATAATTATATTTTATATGTGAACAGAAAAAGGCTTGAAGAATATAATATTATGCAGCAGCCACTATGAGTATACATGCATTACCTCCTTTAATCTTTTCAATAGTCTTCGCATGTAGATACTCTTATTGTTACTGTAATTTTGCAGCCATGAAACTGAGTCTTAGAGAGACTAGGTAAAATACTAGATTTGCTATGTAACAAATAACCTCCAAATCTCAGTGTTTAAAAAGAACTGATTTTTTCTTTTCCTCAAATTACATGGTAACTGTGGGGCAGCTGAAGCACACTCTGTGGAACTGCTCCACATGATTTTCTCTCTGTGAGCAGGGCTGATGGAGCAGCACTCACCTGGAATATGCTGTTCTCAGGGCAGAAGATGGTCCTGCCAGGGGAGCGGCACTTTGCTCAGATGAGGCAAGACACAACTACTCACACCCTATTGCCCTAAGCAAGTTACAGCATTAAGGCCAAAGTTCACATATCATGAATATATATGCTTTTTCTGAGGAAGGAGAAAGCAAATAATTAGAAACATACACACACGCACACACACACGCAACACAGAGGAAAACTGCACAAGTTTCTATGGCAAGGTGACAAAGATGGTACTGGAACCTCTCCAGATGGTGGGATTGAAAGTGATTTATTTGATTTGATTTGATTTTGCTTGTCTGCATTTTCTAATTTTTGCAATATACAGGAATTGCTTTTGAAAAAAATGAACAGAGGAAATGAGCTATCTTGTTCTTGTTCTGTGTTTTATGCACTGTTGCTGATAGGAATGTTCCCAGTGGTGTAGCTTTGGAGTACAGAGTAAGAAAATAGTAGGGGGAGGTGGGAAGTTATACTTGTCTCACCTTAATTGCTTGGGTCTGCTTTCAATCTGTCTTTAGATAACTGGAAATATACTTTTTAAAAACGTTTGACAATAATCCCCAATAAGGAACAATCCTAAAATTAAAAGAAGGCTCTTAAACCAATGGGAACGCCATTTCAATGAGAACTATTCTCTATAATGAAGGTTTCATTCATGATACCAATAGCAAGTTGCAATAAAAAAAAATGAATTAGCACTAATTAGCAATACACTGAAGACAGAATGTCTGATGGGCTTTCTAATTACATCTCTTAAGAGTGCCCTGGTGGTGATTAGGTGTTAAAAAAATGTATTTCACAAATGTAATTACAAAACTATAAAGGGAAATTAATCTCAGTGGCCAATGAAGAATAGTCATAATGCACCCATAAAAACAGCTTCCAACAATATACAAACAAAGGCAGAAAGCATTCAACGATATTATAGAAAACTGCCCACATTTCCCATTTTAATTCTTATTGTTGTTTGACTTATTTGGAAATTCCCCCCGAACAGGAACAACAACAACAACAACAACAAATTCTATCTTACATTTCACACTTGCCTTCCCTAAAAACACTATCATTGTAATATTGTTTAAGTGTAGCTAAAAATAGTTATTTCTGTGCTGGAAATAAGG
Organism: Macaca nemestrina; assembly: GCF_043159975.1. Classification (NCBI taxonomy): domain Eukaryota; kingdom Metazoa; phylum Chordata; class Mammalia; order Primates; family Cercopithecidae; genus Macaca; species Macaca nemestrina. The sequence goes on from NC_092128.1 coordinate 73,098,897, forward strand.
AAACCCCTGACTGCAAAGTAATAGACCATGAGGTAGTTTCAATATCTAACTTCAGCAATATTTGGTGCTGAATGCATTCCAGTAGAAATTCTTTAACCGTGTATTATTTCCTCTGCGCAACAGCGTCTTTTTCTTTCTCCCACCGTATGTAAAACCTGTGATCTGCCATCTTGGGCAGACACTCAAATAGTACTTGTAAATATGTCCACCACGATCCATAAGTTTTTAAGACCTAAGAGAGATAAGTGTTCAAAACGTTCAATATCCTCAACTGCTATTCCTTTTCTTTCCTTTTCCCCCTAGGCAAAACTGTATTGTTTTTTAATTTAGTACAACAAAGAATTTAAGTTTCCTGAAATGAAATAACTTCATGCCATAAGAATGAGGTAAAATCTGTCCAGTTAATCTTTTCTGGTATTCTCTTAGGAAGACTGAGTTAGTGTTATCTACTCACTCTGGTAATAATTGTGACTGACAATTCCAAGTTCCTTCTAAAGCAAAGGCATCCATACAAGACTTATGTAAGAATCTTACGGGTGCAGCAATATTTCCATGAGGTATCTCACCTCCTCTCTGAAGATGCTGCTGCAAAAAGAGCTTTTATAGTATAAGCAGTGGGGCCCCTATGGAAATTTATATCTGCCACTCCTGATATAGTCCCACGACCCACACTATTTAATAAAAAGAAGTGTCAAGGAAGGTACCAGTTCTTAGTAATTTCAAGAACACCTGAAAAAGGCCTGCAATTCAAGCATATTTTCAATGACGTCTAGATAAGACTAGATATAGCTAAGTGAAAAAACAAAAACCTACAAAAACTCAGTCACCACAATGTTCTTTGCAGACCTCCCCCCCAAAAATAGTTTGAGTTTCCTTTTCAAAGAATCAGTTGGCACATCTAGTTGCATCTGTTTTTGTCAAAGCAGGAAGAGTTTGATACACTGGTTGTGAAAATAGTTGTACTTTAATTTGGGACATTTAGGAGGCTATGAATTAGGGTGATAGATTCAGGAAAGTTTAGACATGAAAGATGTTTGAGTCAGACAATCAGACATTAGAGATTATCTAATATGAAACCCTCATCTGAAAATGAAGAAACCAAGGCTCAGGGAGGAGAAAGAACTTGTCCAAATTTACAAAGTGTGTACACAGCAATGGGAATCAGGTATGTGTTGGATGGTCTTCTGGGAACATTTCACTATGTCCTTCTCCTCCATCTTCTCCCTTGTCTCCTTCCTTCAGGGAACTTTGCCAAACTTCTTATCTTCACTATAATCCATTATAAAGACTAAATCAAGAGAGAAGTAGATAAGCCATGTCTATAAAATAGGATAAAAAGAGAACCTCTCTCGTGCAAAATAGGAGGCAAAATAATGCGCGCACACTTCTTTTTACCATCCCATTCTAGTTAGAAGTTTGTACAGGTTAAAAGGCCACCTGGGACTAATTTTGTTCAAAATGGCAGATCCATCTTCCCTTCTCTTTGCCAGCCCCATGTACAGGAAGGGTCAGGTAACAAGGAGCCAGCTAGGCAAAGACCCTATTTGCATAATAAGATTAGGGGCCCCACACATTATGTAAACATCACACCTGGTCCAACCCATCTTTTGGCCCTATGTAAATCAGACATTGCCTTCTCAAGTCTGTCTCAAAAATCCGGCGCACTCCGCCTCAAGCCAAATGTCCTACTCAGGTGTCCCTGTCTCTCAGAACACAGAAAGTTGTTCCTTCTCTTTCTTTTGCCTATTAAACTACCACTCCTAAACTCACTCTGTGTGTGTGTCTGCGTCCTTAGTTTTCTTAGTATGAGATGACAAACCCCAGTTATTTACTCCAGAAAATTGTGCCGCTTCACTAGGTTTCTGGCTTTTATAATATGACTGATGCAGATGGGATTGGTTGAGACAGGGTACATGGAAGGAGGATTAGGATTTTGGGGGAGGTTCATAAGTTTAGGACTTGAAATTGTTTTCATTAAAGACAAATTTCATGGTTTCTCATCCATATTCTCCTGCAGGTGTGTTTCTCAGTTACACACTTAAGGCCTCATAACCAACTCACAGTGACTTTAAGAGCAGTCACAGAGGTAGTGTTTAATGTTACTTAGTGTATTTCCTTAATGTCCTTCAAACAAACAAAAGCAACAATCTCCTCATTACAGAAGAAAATTGCTAAATGGCCCTGTAGAAAACAAACAGGATTCTGTTGCTGTTACAACACGCTACCAAATATCTAGATGGCTCAATCGTTTGTTGCATTATTTGGTCAAACAGTTGTTGATTGTGATTTTTTTTTTTTGGCTTCACTTGGTGGTTGTGGGGCATAAGACCAGGAGCTTCTCTGCTTCCTCGCTTATTCTCCTGTGCATGAGCTTCTCCTCCAAGAAGCTGACTAATTATCAGGTGATATGGTTTGTTTGTGTCCCCACCTAAATCTCATCTTGAATTGTAGTTCCCACAATCCTCACCTGTTATGAGAAGGAGCCAGTGAAAGGTAACTGAATCCTGCGGGTGGGTTTTTCTCATGCTGTTCTCATAATAGTGAATAAGTCACATGAGATCTGATGGTTTTATAAAGGGCAGTTACCCTGCACATGCTCTCTTGCCTGCCACCACGTAAGACGTGCCTTTGCTCCTGCTTCACCATGATTGTGAGGCCTTCCCAGACATGTGGAACTGCGAGTCCATTAAACATCTTTTTCTTTATAAATTACCCAGTCTCAGGTATGCCTTCATTAGCAGTGTGAGAATGGACTAATACATCAGGAAAGAATAAAGTCCCAAAGGGCCAAATTAGAATTAATTTAGGGTCAGTGAATAGTAAGCAGGCTTAATGTAATAAGGAGGCCCAGAATACTTCCTTGTTGAACACACACACACACACACACACACACACACACACACACACACACACGAGTAAATAGACTAATAAGATGAGAAAGTGGTTAAAAAGAGGTGGGGTAAGGGGGACAAGTCAAGTGTTATATGTCAGTTAATACCCGATGGAGAAAACATTAAATGGTTAGGAAAAGTACTTCAAAGGGAGAGCCAGCTGTTAGGGCAATGAGCAGCGAGGAGGGTAAAGAGCCAGGACTGAAAAGAACAGGGGTGCTGCCACGAGGGGCCCTCAGTGTAGGGTTTTCAAGAAAGCCTAGATGTTGAATCAGGTCCCAGGGAAAGAAAGTGACTAAGAAAAGCAGAAGAAACCAAAGAAACCTTTCCCTCCACCATTGTTTGTGCAGAACTAAAATCAAGCTGATGAAGTCTGCGTTAAAAAAAAAAAAAAAGAAGGCCGGGCGCGGTGGCTCACGCTTGTAATCCCAGCACTTTGGGAGGCTGAGGTAGGCAGATCACGAGGTCAGGAGATTGAGACCATCCTGGATAACACGGTGAAATCCCGTCTCTACTAAAAATACAAAAAAAAAAAAAAAAAATTTAGCCGGGCATGGTGGCGGGTGCCTGTAGTCCCAACTACTTGGGAGGCTGAGGCAGGAGAATGGCATGAATCCGGGAGGCAGAGCTTGCAGTGAGCTGAGATGGTGCCATTGCACTCCAGCCTGGGCAACAGAGCAAGACTCCATCTCAAAAAAACCAAAAAACAAAACACAAAACAAAACCAAAAAAAAACAAGAAAAAATTGTTCACATGGACCAAGATGAAGAAGACAGCCTTTCTTGGATTTTCATTTTAAGAATTAATATACCCAATTTGCTGAAACCTAGAATCTCTGATTAACATACAAGTTCCAGAACCATTTTATGATATTTCATAAGATATACTCAGAGAATCTTATGAAAGCATATGCACTAAATACAATTCACAAGTATATTGCCATTTGCCAAAGAAAAATAAATGTACACTTACCTCAGAAATGTTGACATAAGATAATTCTAATGTATATATTGGATATTTTACCAAAAAGAAAAAACAAACAAACAAACAAAATGCTCAATGTGCTTAGTCACGAGAAGGGGATAAAGAATCAAAGCAGAAAGTAGTATATTTTCCAGTTAGGCATACTACACTCTCAAAACTGTGGCTATCAGAGAGCATGTGGACTCACAAAGAAAGATGGACCTTTTTTTTTTTTTAAACATTTTTTTTTTAATTTTAGCAAAATTCAATCAAACCATTAAATAGAATTACTTTTATATGCAGTTTTAGTGATTTTAAGCCTTAATTCTAATTCTGTTTCTATTAACATTGTTGAACTCTCATGTAGCAAATAAACAAGCACAGTTACGAATTTAAAAAGTATTTGAATGGTCTAGTGGGTAGGGTCATTGAATTATTTTTAACTAACCCTGTTTGAAATGAAGATTAGTCAAGGCATTACAGGTAGAGAGCTAAGATTTCCAGCAAATCCATGTAGTGATCTGTTTGTTATAATAGCTGTGTGCCTAGAGTGGTGCCTAAGGCCTTTACTTTTGTTACCTAAATTAACTCTCAACAACCCTCAAAGAAAAGCAGGTTTGCAGACGAGAAAGTGGAAGATTTGGAACTTAGTACCTGGTCTGTAAGATCTTACTGTCCATGTACCTCGTAACCCTAGGTACATGCAGTAATGTACCCCTGCAATAATGTCTCCCTGATTTCAGAGGAGTAATTTCTACAGCACTGTGTTAAAAATTGAGAATTTGGGTTTCTCTTTCCTACTCCCTCACTAAAACTAAATTCCCAGCTATTCTATCTCATCTCATGTGATTTGCCTATAAGATGAAGTGGACACTCTTCCATTGAGAGGTGGGGTGTATATTCCCTCCTCTTGAATTTGAGTAGAGCAAGACACCGTGGTGCCATATTGGCTCAGATAAAAGCATAGCAGAGAGGAATCCCATAAGATTTCCAGGCAAAATTCTTTTCTCTAAATTTCTTTAAATTGCCCCCAACAATATTGGGTTTTAGACAGGAAATGATGAAGTCTTACCTTTCACACTACTGAAAATCTAATTTAAGGAGCCATCTTCTCCTAGAGTTGCAGGCAACTCTAAAATTCAAGTATTAGAAATACATTATCTGGAAAGGAGAACATCCTAATAGGACATTTAAGAACTAACAGGCTTCCTAAGTCAAATGATATAAATGAAGAGAAGCCTGAAATCCTTTTGGACCCTTTAGTACATAGGACAAAAACAAAACAAAATGAAAAAACTTTTAAGACAACTCAGCAAAAAAAATCCAATTTAGAATCAATCTAACACTCTAGAGGTCAACTGCTTTCAAAGCAGAAACTAGCTTTATTTTCTTTCAAAATCTTTGGGCAAAGCGAGGTTTAGAATACTCACATATGTGGAGATTAACTTTCTGCCAAATATAGAAGTTTCCAGTTTATTTACTCAATAAAATCATTCACTCAAGTTAATCTTATTTATTCCAGGAATAATGTTGCATTTGTAGACTGTGTCCCTGACTACAAACTTAGAATCAAATAAATTATATATATATTACAATACTATATCATGAAAGTCTAAATACTGAACTGAAAAATTCCTATGGTAAAATTAGTAATATTTAAGTTGAATCCCAAAAAGTGGATATGTATAGGATTAACACATAAAATACCGTTTACTTACATCATTTGTTTGACTTAAAGCTTCCCTCCAATCAAGTTAGTTGGGCATTATATTTATAACGCTTTTAATATTTTTTTAATTTTTCAGAGACGATTTGGAGTGATCTATATCTTTATAAAGAATAAACAACTCTTACTAAAGACTTTTGAGATTTTTTTTTCTTGTATAAATTTCTTTGTCATGAGCAAGGACATTTATTTATTATTTCATTGATCAAAGCGAAACTCAGAGTAGGGTGGTGGGTACTCAATAATTATTTACATTGATTATATAAAACTATGACTTCTCCTCCTAAAAGCTGTTATTAAAAATCAGAGTAGGCCGGCATTTCTCTACTCCATGTGTTTTTGGTTCAGAGTAACATCAGGAGCTCCTTAGGACCCGTCCAATGTCCATGGGGGAAAGGTCCCTCATTAATATTGAGGCTGGGTTCATCTTTCACTGGAGGTCAGAAAGTCTCCAAGTCTCTCTGTGGCAGCCCCGTGAAGACTTCTATCTGATCTGGTGGGCCAGGGAGGCACCCATCAGTGAGTAGCAAAGCTTTCCCAAAGGAGTTTTAGTTACTTGAGAACATTTAAAACTACAAATAGCACTGCAACTTGCACATGTATATCCCCCAAATTCTTTGCTTCTAAGCCTGGACAAAAAGAGATGAGGGGTCTCTAAAGAGGGTGGGGTGAGGTGGCTCAAGCTTATAATCCCAATGCTTTGGGAGGCTAAAGTGGGAGAATTGCTTGAGGCTAGGAGTTGGAGACCAGTCTGGGCAACATAAAGAGACACTGTCTCTATAAAATAAAAGCTTTTAAAAATTAGCTAGGTGTAATGGCACGTGTCTGTAGTCCCAGCTACTGGAGAGGCCAAGGCAGGAGGATTTCTTGAGCCCAGGAGTTCAAAGCTGCAGTGAGCTATGATAGCACCACTGCCACTCCATCCAGCTTGGACAATAGAGCGAGACCCTGTCTCTACAGACACAAACAAACACAAACAAACAAACAAAAATTATTTAGGAGAGTGATGAGATTCTATTTGAAGAATGGGTTGGGGAACAGCAAGCCTGGAAGCAAAGCTAGTTAGGGAATGGGGCCTGGGTGATTTGGGAAGACTTCATAGAGAAGGTGACCTTGAATTGAGAGCAGAAAGAGAAGTGTAAAAACTTGCACAGTGAAAAAAACTTCTCTCTCTCTCTCTTTCTCTCTCTCTCTCTCTCTATACACACACACACACACATACACACACATATGCTATATCTATAAAGCACAGGGACAAACATATGTAATTAAGAAAATAAATCATAAACACAGTAACTAAAAATTCTAGAATAACAAGTAAGTTACCTCTGAGTGGGAAGGAGTGGATGGTGGATGAGGTTGGAGAAGGAATCACGGGTACTGCTAAAGATCTTCTTAAACTAGTATATGGGTGTTCATTATACAATTATTTTTATGTCCTATATATATTTTTATAACTACTCAAGATTTAATCTAAATTCCTTAAAAACAATTAAGTAATATATAATTTAGTAAATTAATATGTGGGAGAGTTTAAGACAAACCTCCCATTGTTGAGAGTTCTAAATCTAGGCTTACATGGAGTTTTATAACAATCACTTTATCAACAATTTATTGAACATTTTGGTATATGCTCAGAGGTGAGACTCATCCACAGTAAAAAATTACTAGATATGTGAAAAGTAGGAAAGCGTAATTCCTTCTGAAGAGGAAAAAAAAATAGTATATTCATAGACAATGCAGTTGTTGGACTTTTCAGACTGACACTTTAAAACAGTTATTAAACATACATTAAATAATTATGGAAAATGATGAATACAGTGGATTAAACCATGGTGAATGATGGCCATTGTGGATGAGGTGGTAGGGAATTTCAGGAGAGATTTTAAAAATTTAATAAAAAAACAAATGGAAATTCTAGGAATAAAAAAGTCCTATATCTGAAATAATAATGCATTGGATGGGCTTAACAGCAGATTGGACCCAGCAAAAGAAAGAATCTTGTTTTCTGGGTAGGCATGCACTACTGGCATACAAGTAAATGTAGAGAGGTGGAGGTCACTATCAGATCCTACAGTTAAATCCAGCCATAAATCTGCCCTGTTTTAATGTCTTCCAGCTGGAATACTTCTTTCACTTAGAACCAGCCAAGCTTAATGCTCTTCCTTAGGAGCCAACTAAGTCCCAGCTAAAATGCAGTTCCCACTAACTACGGCCTCTTCAGTGGTGGTTGAAAGGTAGGCAGAATAATGTTCAATCTTCTTACTACATGTCTGGCAGAGTATGCTTTGTGACTATTACAGAAAGGACCTCAAAACGTTTGAGACCTTGTGTGACCAGGCATCATCATGCTATTTACTTTACATAGCAGCCCTTTATGGTACGTCGTATCTTCATTTTATTGAGGAAGCAACTCAAGTGCATCCCAGAGACATTAAGAGACTTACCCATGGTCTTTCATTGAGCAAGAGGTAGAATCTAAATTCAAACCCAAGTCTTTCTGACTGTAAAGCTCATGGTTTCATTTTCCCAGTGCCTCAGACTGGTTTCTTCTTTTAGAAAAGGCTTTCTTTTTTTTTTTTTATGGCATCACAATTTGTAATAAAAGTAATTCAGGGCCTTAAAAATACACATAAGAAGAGACTTTTATAAAGTTTACATGGAATCAGCAACCATTTGAAGAGTATAAATACGGGGACACCCTCTTGCTTAATTAAATCCAGCTGAGTATCCTAAAATATTTAAGATAATTATATTTTTTTGATGAAATGAATTATTATGGCTTGTACAGACAATCTGAAAAGGCTAATTAAAAAGCAATTTCTCTTGCAGAGTGGAAGATGCTCTTCAGCAGTTCTTGAAGAGCGCCATGCAATTTGGCTGCATCTGCCCCTTACACATGCAACGGTATCATACAATTCCAAGGAAAATTTTATGGTTCTAAATAGCACTCAGAAAATTTTTTCCTTGATAAGCAGCAATACTGACATAACTTCTGATAACTGTTTTCCTTCCAACAAATGATTATTGTATTTAGGAGCTGGCATCTAATTAGTAAGACAGTAAAGCCTGTTATATAACAAAACAAAATATTTAAGGTAAACCAGAGACCCCATGAAGGCTAGGAATAACTGTTAACATTCTCCTAATACATGTCCATTGCCCAAATACAGACACAGAGCTGCTGTCTCCACACTGTTCTACACTCTAGAAAGCCTGGAAATGCCACTTCCGTGTGAATCCTGACTGCTTTGTCTCTCAGTGCACTTCTAGCATGGTCTTAACGTAATACTGGCTTCAAAGGAAATTGGGGGTACCTATAGGTAATCCCAAATGACAATTGGCAGCCCCAAATGTTCCACATAGAATGTGAAAAAAATTATTTTAAAGGAAGATCATTTATGTAATAAATGTTTTAAATGAAAAACATCTTTCTAATAACATCTGCTATTAAAAGAAGTATATATAGGTTTATTTACTAGGATATCTTATTAAATACTACAGTACAGAACCACTGCTTTCTCATAGAATAGCTGGTTTAAAAAGCTATTTCTTCTCTTTTTATATTTTCATTTATTTGAGTTGTGGTCCCATGTTTCATTCTTAATGTTTCTGTATGTATTATAAAAGGTAATGTTTTCTAGAAGGTTGGTTTTTCAATAAAACCACTTAAACTTTGCAGATGGCATCGTGGAGCGAGTAAGCTACCGTTGAGTTCCTGCTATGGTCTTTACAAGTTGTGTGACGCTGGGAAAGTGAATTTTTTGAGACTCCATTTTCTCATTTGAAAAATGGAGATTGTAATGCCTCTCTTGCAGTGTTAATGTGATCTTCAAGGAGGTTAGGTCCCTAAAACAGTTGACATGCAATAAGTATTTAATATGTAGTTATTTGTTTTAATTTACAAATAAATATATAGATACTTGTTTTTACTTACAAATAAACATATTTATTTCATTTACAAATAAATATATAGATATTTACTTCACTTACAAATAAATATATAAATATTTATTTCATTTCCAAAAAAATATAGATATTTATTTTATTGTGACCTAGGCCTGCTCCTTTTCTCCTTCCACATAAACTGTAGTTTAAGAAAGTAGCCTTGAGAAGGCCTAATAAGTCAGAGGGAGGGTCAAGAATCAGACGGGTAGAAAGTCTTTAAAAGCTTATAGAATGAAGATAATAACCTTTATCTTCTTGTACAACAAGATTCTTAGGAGAGAGTCAAACATTTACGGGGTTGTTTTTGCACATTCCTGGTAAACATTTTTTCTTTCATGACCAAATTTTAACCTCTAAAATTAAAAAAAAAATTGTTCTGTTCATACACGTACTATCCTCTACACCATCTTTTCTCATTATAATTATAAGGAATAATCTTCAATAGAATCTTAAAATTATTCAGCTCTGAAACTGGTCTTTTTGAGTAATCTTGACTATTATATTGAGGCTATTTGGCCAGATTTTTTTTCCTGTGCCCTGTTACCAGCCTTCATAGATTAAAAACTGCATCTCACCAACACTGATGATAGGGTTTAGTAAATAAAAATAACAATAGCAATAATAAGAGCTAATATTATTAGCACTATGTATCAATAATTTTCAAAATGCTTTACATACGTCATCTCATTTAATTATCACCATAATGGATAGGGTAGGTACTGTTGTCACCCCATGTTACAGATAAAAAATGAGGCACAAAGATATTAAGAAGAGAAGAGGGAGTAATTGATGTGCTATGTCCTGGGAGCATCACATTAAGGCATGTTGCCCTAGATATCCTGAATGCAAATGAACAAACAGCTTTCAGATTAAAGAAATGATGAAATCCCATCTCTCTTCTTTACCCTCTCTATTGAAAGCTTCCTTTGAGTATATCATCCATATATAGAACCAGCTCTGCATCCTGAAGAGATGGGGAAAGAGTTTTAGGGAATGCCCTAAGCACCTATGAAACAACATTTATAACTAAAATTAGAATTAAACTTAAAGGCTGTATACAATTACTGCAATTGCAAATAATATTCAAGTCACATTGACCCATAATCTTGTCCTGCTTTTACTGCTCACTGTATCCATATCATCTTAGGCCAATCAATATATCACTCTAGTTTCCCATCCATAAAATGAAAAAGTTTTATTAGCTGATATCTAAGGTCCTTTGAAACTTGACATCCTCTAGTTTTTATAACAGCTCAAGAAACTTCATCCTAATCTTTTATATGACATCCTGATCTTTAATATGTTTTGAGACTAAGATCCTTATCAAATTGCACTTGACCTCTACCCACAAAACTAGCTTATTGTCTTAGTCATTGAAAATAAAGTACAAGAGATTTCCTTTGCCTTGAAAACAGAGAAAATGAGATTGACTTCCTATAGATCTAATCTTCTCCAGTTTGCTGACTGGATTATTTGTTTATGCTGTGATACTCACCTAATAAAAGAATTAGTAAGTTTAGTAAGTTCCAGTTGTGGCGAGACAAAGGGGACCTATTTTATAGGAGTTATGTCCACCTTCCACATAATGAGAATAAACTGTTAACACTTTATGTAAGAGGAAGGGTGAAAATCTTCTTGGTTATTATATGTTACAATGAAATTTTAACTTTAAAGGCCTAATATTTCTGCAGAGTTATTAGCCTGTTTGTTTGTATCAGTGTCAGTCTCCTTACATAGCAAGAGTAGATGGCCCAAACCAAGAGACCAGAAAGGTCTGACCAGAATTTGTATGAAGATTAGCATCCTTGTGAGTGCATCGTTCCGAATCTTTGAATCTTATACCATGTCATAATTTGCAGTTGACTTCCACATACATGATCTTATACTTCACAACAACCCTTAATAGAGGCAGCAAATGGCTCATGCCTCTAATCCAGCACTTTGGGAGGCCGAGGCAGATGGATCACTTGAGGTCAGGAGTTCAACAGCAGCCTGGGCAACATGGTGAAACCCTATTTCTACTAAAAATACAAAAAATTCACCTGGCGTGGTGGCACGCACTTGTAATCCCAGTTATTGGGAAGGTTGAGGCAGAAGAATATCTTGAACCCAGGAGGCGGAGGTTTTAGTGAGCCGAGATTGTGCCACTGCTCTCCAGTCTGGGCAACAGAGTGAGACTCCTTCTCAAGAAAATAGAAAGAACTTGCTCGTGGTTTACCATCTATACAGGCTAGATATAAGACAAGGAGACCAAGGAATCTGCATTTTTATCCAATTAATAAGTGCTAAAGTAAAAACTAAACCCAAATCTTGCCAGTTGAAAACCATTTTCTTTGCCTCATTGTGCAGCCTCTATGATGTGCTTGAGACCCCCTTGAGGTCTAATTTTGAAGTCATTAGGTCTGGTCAGATATCTTTAACATACTCCGTATTTACCAACAAAGGAAATAAACATAGCAAATTAGCCTTTCCTTATTTGTAAAAGTCTTAATTTAAAACCAAATATAGGCCTAGAGGAATTTATAGATGTTTCTCCTTTTTTTGACATCCTGAGGGCCGTTTCTGGAAGTTTGTGGCTACAATTTTCTTTTGCAACTTTAGTAAGAAATAGACTTACACTTGGTGTTATGAGGGTAAACAGGAAGTAGAATGGCTTATTCCTCTCTTCCCTTTTCTTTGCTGACATAAGGGCTTAGAGCAGGAAAAGACACAGAAGATAACCATAAACACTCAAAACAAAAGGTAATTATGGAATGGTTTTCACCCACACAGAAGCAGAGGAAGGAAATTAAAATCCCCTCTCCTCCCTTCTCATGCTACAATATTCCAAAACTCTTTCATGTCATGGTCGCCGCATTGAACAACCATGAAGAATGCTTCAAATCTTTTGGTCAATGTGCTTTGGAGATCTGATAGACAAACACTTGTAGTGCAGCATTTTCCCTCAAATCACAGGCTGGACACAGAGGGTGACATTCTATGTTTGAATCAGTCATTAGAACTTTGCTTATCACAATTTCATTCACCCTCAGAGCACTTACTATACTCTACACAAAGCAAAGGACAAGGTGGGCTAAGATGGTGAATTTTTAGTCTAGGTACTGAAATAGCCTGAATATAACTCCTATTCTCAATTAAGAGGTAACCTTACCATCAAAGAAATATAAAATAATTTATTTTTGCATGTGCAATTTTGGTTACTATATGCTATAGCAGAAAAGAAAAAAATACTATATAATGTGTAATAATTGACACCTTTGAATCTGAGGTTGGCCACATATTTACAGTCTTTTAAACATTTGTAGCTATAATACTTTTGTAAAGGGGTCATATTGAGCTCTAAGTATGAAGAGGATCCATGCTGAGGAATTCCAGTTAGTGCTTCAATACTTCAAGATAATTTGTTGTTATGAATATAATATAAAATTATCAGAAACTATTAAAACTTTCAATATAATAATACAATATTATTAACATAAGAATCTAATCTGAATTATGGCAGCTCACTAAAGTTGACACCACTCTATTACTGATACCAAATCTAAAGTAATTTCATTTCTTATATTCAGCATCATGTCTGTGAATGTACTAATGCACTCAAAATAATTACTTATTGAAAACACTAAGAATGTTCTGATTTTGGGTACTTGATTTCATGTGCATATTTTAAAGGTACTACATCAGTTTCCCAATAAATTTTATTTTCTCTTTCTCTAAGAATGCAGCCAATTAACCAATAGATAATCCTAAAAGTTCTATTATTCAGAGACAATAGCTTGCCACTGCATTATGAGCCATTAAGAATGGTAGCAAAGCAAAAAAGTAGTGAATCTAGGTTATTCAGAAATACTTTTAGAAATCTAATGGAAAAGGTAATCTCATGTGCATGCAACTTAAAACTGTACCACTCAATTATATTCCAAGGCCATGTGGATTCCAGCAACACCTATGTCCTTTCTAAAAACATGAACATGTTTTTCTTCTGGATTCAAATACATCTTCAACTGTTTCTGACATCAGTAGAAAATCCTTTTTCTTCATACTTTCTTGATAAATACATTTTGGCAAATTGAATTACACTGATCAATTCATGATTCTTATAATTGTAAATCACTTTCTTTCAAGCCATTCTCAAGAATGGCTATAAGGAAGACTAAAAAAACTTCTAACATATGAATTCTTGTGTATGGAGAAACTACTTATTAGCAGAAAATTTGTAGGAGTTCTGAAGCAAACAGCATGAAGTTATTACCCTATGGGAGATGAACTGCTAGGCATCATCTGTTGCTATCTCCCTGACTTGGTGTGCTTATAGCAAAGCAGGTGTGTCAAAGCAGGGACCTTCTATTTTGACCAAAAATGCATGCATGCTTGGAAAATCTCATCTGATTAGTAATGATCAATGGCACAAATAAAATATATCATTGTGATTATTATGAATAGCATTACTTTAGCTGTTATTATTTTGGTGTTTATGTTTCTCAAATATATCTGCTTATATATATGTTTTCTTTGCTACACTCTTGTTTGATTGATTCTAATGAAATATGTACATATACACCATTTGCACATTTTTCACAACTGAGTATCTCAAAAGTAGATTTGGATCTTATAATTGCTGTCAGTCAGAAGGCAGTCACGACAAAACTGTCTGTCCTTTCTTACCAATGCATATTCAAATTTGTAGAATGAGCTTCAGAATTCAAAGCTGAGTAGAAAAATATGGACATGGACAATTTTGAGTCAAAAAGTTATTTAAGAAATGTCAAAATCTGAATGTGAAGTTTTAGGGTGCATTAAGCAATTTTGCTTTTATCTCTTTATTTTTATTTCAATGTTTCCACAAGACTGATATATTATAAAAATCTATCTATAAATGGATCTAAAATAATTCTTTCAATAATAATAAAATAAAATTAAAACAATAAGAAAGCATTGAGTCATAGTATAATTGAACTTTATTTTCTTTATAGTGATACATAAAATAATGTGTGTGCATAATTTCCATTATTATTCAAAATCAGTGTGACCATATCCCAGAGTCCTATCCTTTCTTTTACAAGTCTCACCTTAAAATTTTCTTCAAAAAATGTAAAAGGTTGAGCATCACCCTCTATTACACATATAAAATGGTTTTAATTTGGCTTTTCAAAACCATGATAATCCCAAACTTGTAAGCAAACAGTTGGCATAAATAGATGGCATAGTTGGAGGATTGTTGTGATGTGATCCAAGAAACTATGGTGCACCCACTAGAATGACCTAGAATGCCCCACTAGGAAGTTGTTTCTTTAGGCTAAGTTATTTCACAAAGCTTCAAAATTTTGTGTTCACATTGATTCATGAATTCACTGTTCAGAATTTATTCTAAGGAAATAATCATATATGGATAAAGATTTTGCTGCAAGGATACTAACCTTGTGGCTAGTATCATTACACCAAACAATGAAAACAGCCTAATGTCTCACAACAAGGAGATGGACACATTGTGGATTGCTATGCAGCAATTATGTTGGAAGAGAATTCAGTGTCATGGAAAGATATTGTAAACATATCCTAAAATAAAAAACAAAAAGGAGGCTATCAGCCATTATGGTCAGTAGAACCCTTCAAAGAATAAATACATGCACATCAAAGAGAGTCAGAAAGTATGTTACATGTACATACATAAAGATTATCTCTAATTATAAGATGATGGATGAAGTTTTCTCATAATGCTACTTATTTTCCAAAATGATCTATATATTTCTTTAATAATTAGAAAGTAATAATAGAGTATCAGAAGTCCTCCATAAAGTATAAATGGCCCAGAAGAGAGGATGATGTTGCATCACTCTTAAATTATCATGGGTTTTTAGGAGACCACTTTAAGATCCAGAGCTGTAAATTTATAGTGTTAAAAGTGAAAAGAAGTTATGGTTTAGCGCATAAGAGTAAGTCGAAGGAAGACAGACTTGGTTAGGACATTGGAGTGGCTTTTTGCACATTAGAACCATGAGAGTATAAAATGGCTGGGCATTGAAAAGCAGGTATCATAAGGTTGCAAGGAGGATGTCATCATTAACCACTAATTTCACAGTTTTGCTTCTGCCTAGTCTATTATGGACTTCAGAAATAATTCCATCTTAACATAGGGAGTGAGAACAGAAGATGTTTTTACCAATCAATACCTATCACAGTGCCAGGCACAAAGCCCAAACTTTAAAAATGCTTCTAACCTCAGGAAATCTGAAGTAGTGGAAAGAACTTTGGATTACTATAAAAAAATCAGAGTTTGATTTGAGATCTTTTTTTCTTTTTAATTTGCTAGCCATATGGCCTTGTACTAATCACTTGCATTTCTGAGACAGAATTTCACCCTATAAATGTAGATGATATTAATAATGCTTCTTCACATAGTTGGAAAGATTAAATAATCATGCATTATAAACTAGCAATGATTTGTTTCCATAAATTATTACTATGCCTATTTTTGCAAAAGGCCTTTTAAATATAGCATTACAATCCATAACAGTGCTGCTATCTGCTTAGAATTCTTAAAGATTACATAACTGAAAACTAAAAGCAGGTGAACTATATGGAAAGAAAAACAAAACTTTAATTATTCTTACATTCAAGCTATCAAAACTTTAAGGATCTGAAATATTAAAAATGAAACAAAACACACTGAACTTCTTTGTGTATAGTTACTGTGAAGACAGTGACCTCTTAGGATTTCTTTCTATCTCATGGTTGTAATGAGGATACCTTTTCAATCCAAGATAAGGAAATCTCATTGAGTGAAACATTGACAGAAGGAGAACTTTGAAAGAGATTAGTTCAATACAACTAAACAGAAAATCCAGAAATAAGTACAACTCCCCTTAGGAATTTATTATAGGGAAAGGTGACATTTTATATTGGTAGGGACAAGATGGGTTATTTAATAAATGGCCCTGGAACAACAGCAAAGCCTTTGGGAAAAAATGGGTTTCTTCTTCAGTCCCTATTTCTAAATAAATTTCAGATGGATAAAACAAGTAAATGTAAAAACATGAAACATTGAGAACAGTAGATAAAAATATATGTATTTTTGTAATCACAGAATAGAAAAAGAACTTCCAAGGGTGACATCAAATTTAGAAGGCATAAAAGCAAAATTGATAATTCTGGCAAGATAGGAATTTAAAAATTATTTACAAGACCCCCCGTCCCACCCGCCACACACACACACACACACACACACACACACACACACACGCTCCAAAACATAAAAAAATTCAAGAACTGGGAAAAACCTTCACAACATATGTGACAGAAAGTAGGTCTAAAGTCCGTATAAAAACAAATAACAAATCAATAAGATGAAAACTCAATAAAAATGAACAAAAAATACAAATGACCTATTCAAATATGAGAAAACTCTACTCATAAATACTTGACTTTATCATAAATAATTCTATTCATATTTACATATGTGCAAATTAATGTCATGAGTTTTCCCACCTGTTAGCTTAGCAAAGACTAAACTGTCTTCTGTTGTCCAACAGTGGTATTTATATGAAGAAAAATGCACTTCTGCATTATTGGTGGGAGCATAGAGATACAATTTTTTTGAAGGGCAATATCTACAAAATAATGAAACCCAACCATTCCTATGAATTTACTAGAACTATACCAGGATGTGGAGAGTATACAGAGATGTTTATTGCAGCAGTTTCATAAACAGCCAAAAATTAGAAACAATCTAGAATACTGATTTTTTCATAAATGAAATAGAGTATTATATAACTATTAAGAATGAGATCAATCTCTATGTGATAATACAGAAAGACCTTCAAGGGGCATTGTTAAGTTAAAAATAAAGTATATATTAACATTTATAGTTTTATGCAATTTTTGTTTCTAATAGACATACATTTATATTTACCAAAATATATCTGTAATGATAAAAAAGAAACAATTTAATGTGTGTTCCTCTGAGGAGTTGAGTTGTACGATTGAGAGAAAAAATTTTTTATCTAAATCTTTTGTATTATTCAACTCTTACATAATGATCATGTTAATTATGTAATAAAAAGCTTAAGCCATGCTAACTGAGTTGTGAATTATGCTTATTAACACCACTGTATATAATCTTCTATTTTTTAAGAGTTTTTACATGAAGGCTTTTTTAAACTTATAGACTTTAAAGATGTTCAGTCTTCACTCATACATACTAATGTTTTCTCCTGGTTTTTTTTGTTGTGTGAATTTAAACTCTATAAATTTGTTTGTCATATATCTAGAATTCCTTATATTGCCGTAATTATCTGGTTAGCTTAACATAACTTAAATGAAAACTGATATGTAGCATCAATATGATAGTTTAATTAAAATAATTTTATAGAGTAGTGATTCTAGGATTCAACTATCTAAATTTACGTACGGGCTCTCTCATTTATTAGTAGGGTGACCCTAGGAAAGTTACTTAACCACTCTTAGCCTCAATTTACTCATTTGTACAATGAGGTAAATGATAGTCCGTTTTTATATTATAGGGAAGTTGGGGAATTAGGTAGATTAATACATATAAAATGTTTAACAGTCCTCAGCACACAGTATTTAATAAATATGTTGAGCATTATCATTATTTATATTATTATTAAAATACTTTTGAAAGACATTTTCAAATTCCATTCTGTTACAATATAGTCTGTGATATGGTTAGGCTCTGTGTCCCACTCAAATCTCATTTTGAATTATTATCCCCAGGTTAAGGGAGAGACCTGGTGGGAGGTGATTAAATCATGGGGGCGATTTTCCCCATGCTATACTCGTGACAGTGAATAAGTCTCATAAGAGCTGACGTTTAAAGGGCAGTTCCCCTGGACTCGCTCACCCTTCTCTCTCCTGCTGCCATGTGAAGAAGTTCCTTGCTTCCCCTTTACCTTTGACTATGATTGTAGGTCTCCTGCGGCCTTCCTAGCCATGTGGAACGGTGAGTCAATTAAACCTCTTTCCTTTATAAATTACCTAGTCTTGGGAAGTTCTTTATAGTAGTATGAAAATAAACTGATACAGTTTATCTTCAAATATAAACATTTTTCAAAATGTGTTCATAAATATAGAATAAATTACTGTTATTTTTGAAGAAGAAGCAACTATTTCTCATTTGTTGAAAAATATCAGAGTTGCAAATATTGCTTTCAGTTTCTCAAGCAGAAATAATGGAATATGCAAAAAAGATGGAAAATAGCTGGTAGATATTAATAAAGGAAAGTGAGATGAAGATAGACTCTGAATCGGAATTGCCAAATGAGTTCACAAGGAGGAAGTAAATGCCATTCAACCTGATGGTGGGGAACGAGATTACCGGTGTATGAGGACTTCGTTCAATTAGTTAGTTTTTACTTTCTTGACAGGAAATATGTAAACAATATGTGTAGCATTTTACCTAACTGTTTTCCCTACATTTCACTTATACCATGATTTAATCATTAAGAGAGTAAATGGAATATTTTCCATTTGTTGCATCAGAAGAAGCATTGTTGACTAGTTTTTACAGTCCTCATTGTTCCTTATTGTGCTGTTTTTATTTGTATAAGTAAATGTTGCTGAATTTAGAAAATTTATTTTATTTCTTGCAAAGATATAGCATTCCTCCCACCCTACTTAATTCATAATAATTCCATGTATAGCTATAAAAAAGAGAAAAACATCAACTCTACGAAAATTAGCTTATTTACCTTGGAGAGAGCTAACTATAGCTACAAATATTCTGACAAAAAATGCAGGTTTCTTCTATAGAAATTGCCTGATTTTTATTTATTTTAAATGCTACATGATGCACTTCCTACCTGAAAGTGGGGCCAATTTTTTGATGAACTCTTTTACTTTGAGTTCTATTGAACGTAAAGAAACAAGGACAAGGCCGGGCGCGGTGGCTCAAGCCTGTAATCCCAGCACTTTGGGAGGCCGAGACGGGCGGATCACGAGGTCGGGAGATCGAGACCATCCTGGCTAACACGGTGAAACCCCGTCTCTACTAAAAAAATACAAAAAACTAGCCGGGCGACGTGGCGGGCGCCTGTAGTCCCAGCTACTCGGGAGGCTGAGGCAGGAGAATGGCGTAAACCCGGGAGGCGGAGCTTGCAGTGAGCTGAGATCCGGCCACTGCACTCTAGCCTGGGCAGCAGAGTGAGACTCCGTCTCAAAAAAAAAAAAAAAAAAAAAAAAAAAAAAAAAAAAAAAAGAAACAAGGACAAAATTTTGGTTAGTATTTTTAGATTTATACTTTTTATAGGGCCACTTTAAATGGTGTTGGAGACCATTAGCAACAAATACATGCAATTCGAGAAAGGTCACCATGACTTCCTGTAAATTAGGGGTTTTATTAGGAAACCATGCCTATAAAATATTTGGTGTTTCTCAGTTGGCTTCCTGTGTAGGTGACATATTTCCTTCCCTATGTTTCACAGCCAGTGAAAGGTCCAAACCCTTCACCTGGTACATCTAATGTTATTTAAAAAAAAAAAATTTCAACAATTTGTCACATTAAGATCTTATTTAGTAAATAGCTCTAGGGACTATAAGTTCTAGCACGTCCGAATTCCAATTGATCGATTTGTTGCCAGTAAGGCTAAAGTTGGGGCCAGCCTAGGTGAACCGTACCTCTGTTCAGTGGCCCAGGCCACAGAGGTCACTGGATACAAAGGCACTTGGTAGGAAGTTATGTCTGGTATAGTAGCAATTGGCCACCTCTTCTGTGCATGAGAAATAGTATACTGTCCAGATCCTACTGGCAAGTAGGAACAACCTCATTTTTATAGATACAAAGGAATTAGCCGTATATTAAAGTGAGTACATTTATATTTCCCAAATATATATTTTTCCCTAACCACAAAAAATAAATGTACCAAGAAAGTACATCCTCTAATTCAGGAAGCTAGGGGGAGAATCTGCTGCTGATAAGTAAACATTACAGGGCTATAAGATCCCTTTAATTTTCATCCTAGATTCTAGATTTTATTTTTCTAAACTATTCTTTTCATAGCCACATAATTCCAAACCACTCTTTTTGTATCCATATAATTCATTCCTGGGGATTCTTTCTCATTCAGAACTGTGCAGAATCAATGATATGAAGATGCACAGATATTGCCATACCTATTACATATCTATTAATACTATTCTATTCCATTACATATCTATTAAATACTTTATTAAATAATTCAAATCTGCATTAAGAATTAAATAATTCTTTCTCTTTATCAAAATCCCAAGAGATACAACATTTTGATTGCTAACTTTTGTTATGTGGTCAAACTCTTGCTTTATAGTATCATTTTGGAGAAATCAAAAAATTACCAACAAATTTCTGAATGCTCTTAACTTCAGTGAATTGTTTCCCTTTCCCCAATATTTTGTTTTATTTCTTGAACAATAATTCAAAAAAACTTCCATAATTATAAATATGTAAATGAAACAATTTGTGTATGTTTGCGTGTGTGTCTGAGCAGGGATTTATTTATTTATTTTTTTAAACACAGCATGAGGCACATCACTCATATCATGGAAAAAGCCATTTTTAAGTTTATCAACTTAAAAATAGAGTATCCAATTTTTTAGGTGATAAATCTAGCAAAGATATAAAGAAAATAGCTTTAAATATCTCAATGCTGATACCGACTTATCAATTTGTAAGATATTTGAAACTATTTCTCTTTTCTAGTCAAGATTTATCATCATTAACTGAATTGAATATTATGTGATTGTTTGCTTTGGATACTCCGTGGACAGGAAGCATATCTCTCTCTCCTTCGTTTTTGGCCCTCTGGGTCCTTCAAGGGCTTTCAGAACTGGGGGCTGAGTGTACTTGCACATAGGTATGTTCACCTACCTACCTGTCTATCTATCCATCTACCTACCATATCCTTTTCATGTAAATTTTTAGGTGTCAAGAATTTGCCTTATAAAAATGAAGTATTTCAGACTTGCAGGGTAAAATTATTTCTACAATTTCCTTCAAATCTTCCCATTTTGAATCTAAGTGAATTGAGTCAAAGAGAGCTGAGTAGTCTTTACGAGATCACAAAGCCACTTCAAGGCACAGTCAGGAAAAGCCCAGCATGCCATCTGTGCTCCGGGCTTCCTTCAATTCCATCATGCTCTCTTGTTTTGTACAGTTCCTCTCATGTTAGTATGAAGATATATATGATTAAGAAAAAAGACAAGTATTTAAGTTAATGATTTTTAAAAGTCATGTTCTGATATGCCACTGGCAAACCTTTTGGAAAAAAAATCAAGGAATGAAGTACAATCAATTTATTTTTAGTTAGCTTATTACTTTCTGCTTTTTTCAGTTTGTTGAAAATAGGTGAAGAAAATTGAGATGATTCTACTACTACATTATTAAAGTTAATGTTTTAAATTAGCATTTGAAGCAATACTGATCACTTTGAAATAGAATAGAATATGGTAAATTAAAATTTATTTGTTAAAATGAATACTCAAGAACACTTCATCTATGAATGTGTTCCTGGATTAATCAGGTTGCTAATTTGTTTCCCTCCTTACCACTTAGAACCTAGAAAAATTGCTTTGAATTTTCTCTCCAATAGTTTCAAGTATAAACAGTTGCCTACTTCATTCTGGATGGTATATTATACCTTTCCATAAGGACTTGATTTTGACATGCTTCTGTACCCCTCACGGTCTCCTCCCTGTTTTTTGGTAGAAACACAGAAGGTGCTTAATAAAAGCCTTGAAATAGACTAGGGATAAAAGAATGAATCCATATATACATTGTTCTTGTAATCACTACATTTCTTATTTAGTTCCTCTCCTGGACTGTGAGGTTATTGCAGGCAGAGACTGTGTCTTATTTGCTAGTATATTCCTGTCATCTACTAGCTATTCAGTACTGCTTGCAGAATGAATCAATGATTTCTTCTGACTTTTATTTAGGTATATGTCTAATGTCTTTACCTAGTCTGAGAGTTCTTTGAGAAAAGAACTCATATTCTATTGATCTCTGTAAGCTTCAAATAAGTTCTTATTATGCTATGAATAAAGTAGCACTTCAGAAGTACTAGTAAATAAGCCAAATATCACCTTAGATTGCTTTTTTAAGTCCAGGACTTTTTTTCTATTTTTATAAGCACAAACCATGCTATTGAAATAAAATTCAGGTCAATATAAAGAAGCTTCTAATATTTTTATATTATTCATTTGATATCTAATTCCAATATCTAATATTTTGATAATGAGGTAAGTTTCCTTTTGAATTCATTGATTTTCTAAGATCCAAAATCTAACAAATGTGCTTATTACTGCCTAATAGTTTCTCTAATGGATGCTCATACTTTATAGAAATTATTACAGATAATGTATTTATAACTCTAAGACTCTGACTATAACACTATATAATTACATTTCCTACTTTCATCCTTGAATATGTTTCATCACACTAGTAGTAATGTTACTCATTAAGTAAAATGAAAAATATATAAAGAAATAAAAAGTTGGCTAGAGTCTCACCACCCCCAAATGTCTCCAATGTTTTGGTCAATTTATTTACTATTTGGTTTTTTAAAACACACATTTCTGATTTTCTTTTCCAAGTTATATTCAAATTGTAACAGTATTCTTATATCTCATATATTTTATTTATTAGCTTAATTTCTGCTTGAGGAGAAAAACGCTTTCTAATACCAACTAAGCAAATATAATTCCAAGTTGTTCCATACTTATTATGTTCTCTTCCCACAGAGGGCTCACATATGTAATTGTTTTCACAGATAAAAATGAAAATAATGTACATATGTGTATATGTGTGTAATTTTTATAAATATCTGTATCTATAATCCTTTGTCTCAAGTAGATAATGAGACTCCACAACCTTTCCCAGAAAATTAATCCCAAAGATACTTTTCACAAAGCACACTATAAAGTAAATGTTGTGTCCCTATTGGTTTCTAATACAAAGCTAAAGTTTTTAGGGCAAGTCACATAACCTCTAAGCATCAGTATCTTCATCTTTAAAAATAAAGGGCTTATATAAATACTTACCTTATTGTGTTGTTTGGAATATTAAAGAATCTATGCCTGCAATATGCTTAGAAAACACGGTCAGGAGATCGAGACCATCCTGGCTAACCCGGTGAAACCCCGTCTCTACTAAAAAGTACAAAAAACCAGCCGGGCGAGGTGGCGGGCGCCTGTAGTCCCAGCTACTCGGGAGGCTGAGGCAGGAGAATGGCGTAAACCCGGGAGGCGGAGCTTGTAGTGAGCTGAGATCTGGCCACTGCACTCCAGCCTGGGCGACAGAGCGAGACTCCGTCTCAAAAACAACAACAATAACAACAACAACAAAAAAACATCTAATTCATACAAAATACTTCATAATTAGAATTATTCTTACAGGGAAAGTCTTATGGTCAAAACATTAATTCCAAATTTTGAGGTTTAAAATTTTTTCTTTTCCTAGACTCAGGGAAATAAAAAATGATAATAGTTTCTTTTTCATAATAATATTTTAGAAGTCACTTAAACATTCCTATCTCCCCTCAGTTCTATACATTCCTATCTTTCCACTTGACAAATGCAAAAAAAAGTTAGGAAACATTACCTTTTAATACTAGATCCCTGCTATACTTTTATCCAATTATTAAAAAGAATTTTTTTTAGCAGAGTCTGGCTTTTGTGTAACAGAAGTTGCTAGGCTACTAGGGGCTTGAAGGCTATCTCAGAAGTGACCTGGTTGGATTTCTCAGTACAATGTTCAAACTAACAGCGTGAAATACTTATCCCATCATGGCAGAGAACTGTTGAGGTTAAGGAAGAGAGCAGAATATGAAGCAGAGCAGGTCATGGTGTGTATGTTGAACATAGCAAAGGGGCCTTGAACTCAATTCAAACCTACTTTGTCAGAGGACAATGTATTCTGTCTGGCTAACAGTACTACAGTTCATACGTTTACTGAGATCAAGGATGGAGAGTTAGTCTAGAGATTTAAGTCAGTAAATTTGTCAATTTGAAAGTTTGACAGTCAGTTAGAAACCAGATTGACAATAGTTAGGCAGAATTAATTCTTAAATTGTGATTGCCTTGAATGTAACATATTTCAATAATGGCTTCAAATATTTTTCTTCAGTTAATGTTCTTTATGCAGTTAAGAGATTTGTTTTACATTAAGTTAATTTAAAAGTTACTGACCTTGGAACAAAAATCTCTTTTGTGGGGAGGAGGCATGGGAATCAGTGTTTAATTCTAGTGGAACACATGAGCACTATTAGCCTTTGCTATTAACCTTTTTGCTTTCACTGTCACTTGTAGACATTTAATTTTTATAAAGTCATGAGATGCAAAATAGTAAATAGACAGGAACAGATGAGATGTGATTGGAATCAATGGATATTGCAAGGCTTCTCAATAAACTGTTCTAATGGGAAGTCAACATAAAGATTAGAAACCACTATTTCAAAATGATTCATGGGCAGTAAGATACAGAAAGGGGCTTTAGAGTCCATCTTTGTGAACTGGATCATTTTTGTTTGTTTGTATGTTTGTTTAAGTGAGGAAACTTGGACCCTAAGTGATAAAGTGATTTTCTCCAAGATGACACTACTGAACAATAACAGAGCATGGATGAGATACCATTTCCTTTGGCATTTATTCTTCTGTCTCACCAATATATCACACTGTTACTTGTCCTTTGGAGATAAGTGGCCAATATTCTCTCTAGAACAGGATAGCAAATAAGGGGGTAAAAGGCAGAGAATTACCAATACTGACTCAGTATAGCAAAGAAAGGGGAAAAGGCAGAGAATTACCAATGCTGACTCAAACAGTACAGCAACGAAGGGGGAAAAAGGCAGAGAATTACCAATACTGACTCAAACAGTATAGCAAAGAGGGGGGGAAAAGGCAGAGAATTACCAATACTGACTCAGAGATAAGATAAAGGAAAAAATATAGATTGCAATTTATAATGTATATTATGATTCATATAGAATTGTATATGGATTACTTATTTAAGTGTGGTCTTAAAGAATGTTAATAAGACTTTTGAGATATTCTAGAGAATATGAAATAATCTAAAGTAATAATTTATGAAATTTTATTCCATTAAGGCAAGTCAAAACATTTAAACAGTAAATTGTTGCAAGAAGAAATAAAAGACATTCTGTGTTTATTCAATAGATAGTCCAATATGTTAATTCATTCTTTTAACTACAAAAATTTTAGAAGTTTATTCAACAACATAGTTACTTATGACTTCAACAATTTCTTTTAAAGGAGAAAGACTCTATGTGTGACAACATAAGATTGTGACCAATTAAAAATAACAAAATTCTAGCTTTGAGTCACTCCATTCCATGAATACATGGCATTAAGTTAGTTATATCATAATATAAAGTGAACCAAATTGTTCCAAAGAACATAAAACTATAAAGTAAAACAGTTTTTGGGGAAAAGTCTATTTTTTTCTTCATACTTGATCTCTTTCTCTCAAATTTGGATTTGTATTATGAAATGTATTTTTCTTTATAAGATATGTTTATATATGAAACGTAACTTTAAAGTTTTTAATAGAACTTCAGATTCACCCAATAACATATCTTCTTTTTTCTCTCATCTTTCTAATAGGTGTCTTGGCAAATGGAAGAATTTCAGGGAATTGCATATATATAGTATATTTATGTTTATGAAATATGTACATATCATTATACTAAAATAAACATGTAAATATATTTATACAAATGTACATATGACATATAACTTTTTATGTGTTAATACATATTATATGTTATTCACTGAAAAGCACAAATTTATATTTAAATGGTATATCTGAATATCGACTATATTTCTATATGCAAGTTGTCCCAAAAGGCTTAGTACAGTTTTAAACTTTAATCACTTCCATACTATAAATGCTACAAACTTATAAAAATAATGCTTGAAATTTAATTGCTTAAATTATTTTGTACTAGTTTTGTGGTTTTTGAGTAATAATTTTTAAATTTCAGTTTGCTTTAGGACCTCTGAGTAAAGATGACAAATTAAAGCCTGCAGAACCATGAGTTAATTAAACCTCTTTTCTTTATGAATTACTCAATCTCAGTTATTTCTTTACAGCAATGTAAGAATAGACTAATACATATACATTTCATGTAGTTGCAAAGCAACCATTTGAAGAACCACAAGAACTACATATTTATTATTATTATTTTTTCATTTATTTTTAAATCACGTATCCTATAGACGTCAGGTAACTTTTCATGTGTCTTTATTTCTTCTAATTTCATATTTGGACATCTTGTATCTGAGATATACAACTTTGATTAAAATATTGAGTCAAGGCACAGTTTAAAAGAACACCAGATACTAGTATTTGCTCAATGAAGAAATAAATAAAGGAAAAGATGTCGAACGTTTGGATGAAGTCAGTGGTTACCACTCTAAAATACTTAGAACAGTCATTGGAAAATCAAATGAATGTTAATATATGTGAAGGCAAAATTTAAGTCTGTGTTTAGAGTAACAATCCAATTTACATTCTCTCTGTAATAGCAAAAGCCTTACAAATACCACTATTTCTACATTTCTATACGTAAAGCGCAGCTCTTGTTTTCATTGCTCTTTGTTGTACTCCAGTTTCATAGCATGATCTCTCAGGGAAATTGGTTAACCAAATTGAACAAATATATACTAAAAGGTATTTCCACTATTATTTTTAAAAATCAAGTTCTAAAAAGAGCTCTTTCAATTATTCCTATTCTCACTTAATTATGGGGCAGGTCAACATAATTGTCCCTTATTGTGGAAATGAGAAAATAGTGTTTGAGAAGTTAAGTGATCATCACAGAAAGTCAGTGTCAGAAGTTGTGATTTGGTCGGGCGCGGTAGCTCAAGCCTGTAATCTCAGCACTTTGGGAGGCCGAGACGGGTGGATCACGAGGTCAGGAGATCGAGACCATCCTGGCTAACACGGTGAAACCCCGTCTCTACTAAAAAATACAAAAAGTTAGCCGGGCAAGGTGGCGGACGCCTGTAGTCCCAGCTACTCGGGAGGCTGAGGCAGGAGAATGGCGTGAACCTGGGAGGCGGAGCTTGCAGTGAGCTGAGATCCGGCCACTGCACTCCAGCCTGGGCGACAGAGCAAGACTCCGTCTCAAAAAAAAAAAAAAAAAAAAAAAAGTTGCGATTTTTTTTTTAAATTTATAAATCACAATTTATTTGATTTATAAATCAAAATATTCAGACTGCCTAGTCCTTTCTCAACTGCCATTAATAGATTATTTGGGTACTGAGCAGGCGGACCAGTTTTTGTTTGTTTGTTTATCTTGTTTTGTTTTACCTGCTACAAGTCACATTGATTATGTGACTATTTCCACCTTTTAATCTAACTTTAATGCCACATCACTCAATCATAACACTCAATTTTTTTGATTAATATATTAGACAGGAGGCCTATAATTTCCTTTACACAAAAATAATCTCAAATCATCCACAAGTGGTACATTTTAAAATTCATTAGAGATCTTTGACATGCTCTTCTATTAGCAAGATTTCAGAAAGCACAGATGGCAATTAGTCACACAGATGCTGGTGGCTAACTCCTTTGACTGAGGAGAGCAGCACTATCCATGAAAAGAACTTTCAAGTCTCTGGAAACAAACAGTAATATTAAATGCCATTCAAAGCATTTCCTGTCAATACTCCAGTCTTATTACATCCTTATATAAATTCTCTGCTAATTTTTAAACTTTCAGAATGGCTGGTTGTTGGAAAATCCAATCCTAGCAGGATGGAGGGCCCTTTAAGCTACTGGTTCTTCAAGTGTAGTCCCTGGACTAGCAGCACAGACATCACTGGAGAGCTTGTCAGAAATGCAAATTCTTTGGCCTCACTCCAGACCCACTGAACCAGAAACTTTAGTAGTGAGGCCTAGCAATCAGCATTTTGATAAGCCTTCCAGATGTTTCCCATGTAAACAAAAATTTGAGAATCTTTGCTGTAAGTTATTTGGGAGGTGCCTGGGGAAAAGGCTCTCCACAGAGATTATAATGGAATGTACAAGTTAAATTATTATTATAGTTTACATTATATTTAAATTATAAAACATTATTTGACCATAAACAGGATGTTAAATTCTTTTTTATGTCTTTATTTTGAATTCATTAGAATTAATGTAATTTAATTAAGAATTTCTCAACATAACACCGTATGGATGCTACATGTGCCTTCACTCTGTGGAGAAGAATTTGCTTTAGGCAATGGAGGAATGGAAATTATTGAGTAGGAACCTGGGCTAAGTTGTTACCAAAGTCTGCATATTGGCAGGGATTTGAGATACTAAATTACTACCTTTGGTTTCTCATATGTCCATCCTCCATGCCCTGTGACTTCAGAAACGTACCCTTCCATCACACATTAACTTTACATATTACAAAGCAGAGCAGAAAATTACATGCCATACTGGAAGATGGAGAAATCAGCAAATTGTCAATCTAGAGTGCTAACCTGGAATAAGTTTCTTTTGCTTGAATTTATTTTTATATACTCCTCAAAGCAATTTCACAATTCCATGGGAATATGGATATATGTGATCTTACAATTTTATTTACATTCTCTAACCCTTGATTTCTTTAACTGTGTTCATCCTTATACTAGTTTTCATGTCAACAATGCCAACTGCGAACACAACTTGTAATGGAAGCTTAAAAAACAAGCAAAAGAAAAGTCCTCTAGCTTAGAATACTTGAAACAACCCAAAGATTGGATTAACTAAATCTTAATCAAAATTCAATGTGCAGCAACTAAAATTTTAATATGATGAAGTCATCCTCAATGAATTATCATAAAGGTTTTTATAAATTCATTGATCTGAAGAATGCTTAGTACATATAACTGGATAAATAAATTAACAATGATCATTAATATGATTAACATATACTCAAAGTTAAAAATGTCATTCTTTCTAATATTTTAAAAAACAACTATAATGCAAGATTAATATGTGTTTTGGTAGTATAAACACTATCAAATACCCTAAAGTACTATCTCTTGATAGTCATGAAGAAATAATTGTCATAACTATATGACATGAATAAAAGAAAGTAGTGGTAAAATAAATCAGTTTGCACTGCTTCAAAAGTTCCCTCCTTTTCAATTTTGGGAGAGAGACTGCAAAAGATGATGAAGTCTGTCTAAAGGCAAGTGCAACCTTTATGATAAAAATCTATCTTCACAAGCCTCAAGGAGAGTATATCTGGTGTTGAAAGGTTTAGCTCCAAGAGTGTAACAGTGCTGAAGACAGGGAGGGAACTCTTGCCAGTCATTCAGACTTTTCTACTGTCTTCTACCACTACTTTATAAGGCCTCCTGATATTTGTGCTGATGTTTGCTGCTCCTCTTTTTGCCTTAGGCAGAGTAGAGTAAAGTTCAGGAGGTTAAAAAAGACCCCAACCAGCAGGGAATGTAATTTATTGACGGCGTTCTTTACAGATAGATAATGAGAGTGATGAGAAAGCTACATAATTGCTCTTCATAGTGTGCCAAAAGCTCAGTCAATGGCTGATATACATGAAACAAAATTATTAAAGCACTTTATATCAGACACTGGAATGGTTCCCTAAACTGGGACAGACTTACTAACAGCCCATCTGGTTAGGTTTTGGAAGAGTGGACAGATTGTGGCCTGTGGATGCAATTCTTTACAATACAAATGGCAGATGTGATCCTTTGCCAAAAGACCCAAGAGCACTTCTACAGGAATTCATTACAAATCTACATCATACAATAGCCTTGATTCCTCATGTCCAAAGCAAAAAAAAAAAAAAAAAAAAAAAAAAAAAAAAATTACTTACTCAACCCTAACTACTTTTCTTTCATGAGCTTTCACAAAATGAAGGTGATAATAGTACTTGCCTTCCAGGATTGTGACAAGTATGAAGTGAGAAAATACCTAGAAACACATCTGAGGGTTAATTAAAGAGGGTAATTCCCTAAAAATAACCTGGGGACTAACATTTTAGAGGATAAAAGTGAAGCCAATTTTCTCATTTTTATCCTTGTTTATTCAATGAAATTGGTAACCCAAATTGAAAAGTACTCTAATAACATAGCTTTGTTCAACTTCATTTTATTATTACATTTGAAATACATAATAATAGCTTCGTTATACATCATTTTGCTTAAAGTCACAGTTACCAAGAACCTATTGACAATATTAGGGAAGGACTAACTGTACTCCCTTTTTCTTGGGACTCAATGTGGTTTTTATTTTGAATAAGCCAAAAGCATGTCTGATAGACAATTTCATTTTTTTCTGTATTGGCTAAAATGCTCCAAAAATGGCTTGGTACCAATCGTCCAGTATGATTTTATTTTCGTAAAATGTTCTAGAACTCTTTCCTCCAGAAGCCTGACACTTTTTTACAAATTACGCTTCATACTTTCAACGTAATTATCAGCCTTTGACCTCTGTTAAAGTGCAAAGACCAATAGGAGGGATGAAGCACTAAACTGCTATTGGTTTCTGTGTTAATGAAGCATTGAGATAAGGTTCCAATGGGAGAGGAGGTTGAAGGAAATATTTTTTTTTTTAAAAAGGGGGGGGCATTGTTAGATGCTTAGACAGGTACTGGAAGGTTTAGGTGTGGAAGCACTCTGAAAGGCTGGATTTGCTCTGATTCGAAGGAAGTATACAGATGGGGTTCTTAGCTAATAAAACTTTGTAGGTAAGTAGATCTAAAACCTATAAAGTATCAATGTTTTAGAGACTTTTTTTTCCCTTTCCCAGTAAATTAAAAAAGTACTCCATTTTCTTCTGCTATAAATGTTTTATCTTTGGGAAATAAATCTGGAGGTCACTGCTCATGGGTTTGGTAGTAGCCTGCTTTTACCTTCAAAATGTTTAGCAGTTGTACAGACACTCTCATTGCTCTAGAGACCACTTCTCCGTCCCACATTTTAAAGTAGAAAACAAATAAACCACCATTGGTTAATAAAGGATCAATGCGTTTATCTAACATAAGCATAATTTTGAAAATACCACTATAAAAAGAATGATCTAAAGTAGAAATATGACTATAAAGGTTTTGTCAATGTCATAAAGTTCTGTATACAAATAGCTAAATATAAAGCTAAGAAACATGATTTAGTATCCATGTATCAAGTGTTTGACGACTGCATAACGGTCTGATATTTACAATAGCCCTAACAAGTATGTATTTTTATCTCCAGTTTAAAGAGTAGAAAGTAAAGCTGAGTATGATTAAGGAGTAAGTCCAAAATCACACAGAAAGTAAATGGATGAGCTGAGATTTGTAAAGTAGGAGATTTCCCTGTACACAACGCTGCCTCTTAAGATGTGGTCTCTCTGGTCACAAGTGCACAGAATTGCTCAAGATGTTAAGCCTGACTCCTTCAAAAATAATTGTCACTCTTTTGAATAAAGATATCAATGCAAGTAGACATTATCTCAACTATGTTAGTACCCTTTCCAACAAAATTCCACTTTTACTAATTACAATTTCAAAAGAGGCCATGCTTAGGAAGGGTTTTCATTTCTAATAGTGATAATGAGGGAGTATTAAACTCATACATAACAGGATTATAGAACTGAAGACAACAAATATTCTTCTGAAACTGGAGTTTCATTACATTTTTCCCTTCCTCCTTCATTTTCCAGTCAAATCATTGCAGCACAAGGCTTTACTGAAGAAACACACAGCTGTTACAAGAAATATTTATTCTAATACAAGTCCAGGGAGCCTACAGTGTTTAGAAATACATAGATAATCCTGTATGGAATTATTCAAATACAAAAGAGAACATTTATTGAATTATAGCAGGTGTTTTATATAGAGCGTTCAATCTATATAGAATCCAGTAGAGAGACTGATTCTTGCCTTCATCTTACAGATGAGAAAACTAAGATTTAGAGAATTAAAAACTTGCCCAAGATCATTAAATCAGTCAGTAATTAAGCTGTGATGCTAATCTTCCCAGCTCAGTAAACTATAGTGCCTCTCAACATTATTTACAAATTGTTTCATGGCTGTTTGAAATCTTTCCATAATTTTTCACTTGAATACTCAGAAATGAAAGTA
This sequence comes from Macaca nemestrina, assembly GCF_043159975.1. Lineage (NCBI taxonomy): Eukaryota > Metazoa > Chordata > Mammalia > Primates > Cercopithecidae > Macaca > Macaca nemestrina. Next base: position 73,131,506 of record NC_092128.1, read on the forward strand.
AAACTCACTATTATTGAATCTTGCTGACCTACGATTTTTCATTTTATACTTATGCTCTAGTTCTCCAAGTCCAATCAACATTTCCTGTAATAATAAGACACAGCTTATATGAGACATAGGTAATTACACAACTGAAATCTATCGGATAATATATCCTAAACAAGCTGAAGGGCAAATATTATTCTTCCCACTAAAATAATTACACCTAGCTGGGTATTTCTCCATGGAAGTTTAAATCTCTTAAGTACATGGGCCTGTCTTAACTTTTTATTCTTTAGCACTTAAGCACACCTTTCATCAGTAAGTATGAGGATGACATAACATTATGTATGCTAAAGTCTTATGAACTGAAAATGGACACACATAGTGATTGTTATGACACTACTACTTCTATGAATAAACTCACAGTTTTTGAATGCATGAGTAAATAATGTTTTCATAGAGACCATATAGTTTTCACTTGAGTTATACAGAAAATTACAACAGACTGTCAAAATTGAAATAATTTCATATTTTAAACCAGAAAAAAATAACCTCAACTTATTCACCAAGGGCTGTGTATGCTCTTTATGGACGTGTCCTTGGCCTAAGAGACGGTGACGACTTCTGTGACGACATTATGAAGTTAGATGCAGACTAAGCCATATTGTGGGACCTTTGGAATTACCAAACAAAGCCGAACTCTCTTGCTAATTCTATAATATGTAAAGTTCTTTGGTTAAAAACAGAATTTTTAGTTTAAAAATATATTTGAAATAGTTTTTTGCATCCACTCAAATCTCAGCCTTCTTAACCTGTATCACATTGAATAATTTTGTGTATTTATTTAATGCTGCTATCTGTATGTATGTCCATGCTAGCGTAGATAATGCATTCAGGTTAATATTTTGCTACTGCCTTTGAGGAAAGGGAGTAACTTAACTGGTGAAGCTGTCCAGTTCTTTCTTGCTTCCAGTCATTGATTTTAAGTTGTGTGTGCAGCAAGTGTAAGAGCACTTTTTAAAGTGGGAAATAAATCCTGATAGCTGTTTTCTGTGCTAAATGCCTCTTGCCCCTAGACAGACACACACTATTTCATGGAAGTGAGTGGCATACTTTGCCAGTAGGCCTAGCCATTAATTGTGTTTGTGCTCTAATGATCCACTTAGAGAAATCTGTCTCATAGTGCCATTCACTTCTGTTTAAGAAACGTTAATGTGTCCTATTGACTAATTTTGGAAAGAAAAACCAGAGACTTTGCAGAAAACTCTGAATTATTTTGATTTTATGTAAAGAATAAAATCTCTAAGAATTATAGAGAAAAGTGGACTGCATCATCTTTTTCTTTTCCCCCAAGAGTAAACCTTTTTGTTTCTCTTATATGTTTAGTAACTTCTGAATTTTTTTGTATATTCTCATGGAGTTTATTTTTACTATTCTTGACTTTTTTTTCTTTTGGATCATTCTTGACATAAGACATTAGTGGTGGAATTTAAGTATGAATTGTGAATTAAATAATGGTATTATATCACTGTTAAATTTCCTGATTTTGAGAACTCAGCTGCAGTTATCTAAGAGAATATACTTGTTCTTACGGTGGCTCACGCCTGTAATCCCAGCACTTTGGGAGGCCAAGGCGGGCGGATCACAAGGTCAGGAGATCGAGACCATGGTGAAACCCCGTCTCTACTAAAAATAGAAAAAATTAGCCGGGCGCGGTGGCGGGCGCCTGTAGTCCCAGCTACTCGGGAGGCTGAGGCAGGAGAATGGCGTGAACCCGGGAGGTGGAGCTTGCAGTGAGCCGAGATTGCGCCACTGCACTCCAGCCTGGGCGACAGAGTGAGACTCCGTCTCAAAAACAAAACAAAACAAAACAAAAAACAAAATACCCGCAAAATATTTTAAAGTAGCACAATGTTTCCAACTTACCATTAAGTGATTTAGAAAAAAACATAAATGTCAAAGATTATAAAGAAAATGGATTGGAAACTCTGGATAAAGAACATATAGGATTTTTTGTTACCATTCTTGTGACTTTTTTCTAAGCTTGAAATTCGATGCAATCAAAAAGTAAAAAAGAAAAAAAAAACTAATGTTAAGAAAAAGTTGTGAGACAACTTTCCTCATTTTAAATAAGCATTCATAAACATTTATTAAATTGTTTAGTGAAGTAATAAAGTTGTTTTATCTTACACAGTGTTCCAAGTTTTAGGTTATAGTGAAATTCTCTCATTGCCACCATCTTCTAATGTGAATTTAGTACTTCAGATGAGAAGAATATAGTTTAATATTTTGGGTAATGAAGGTATCATTTGCTAGGTTACCTCATGGAACTGCAGTATATCAGAACAGATTAAGACAAATATTTGTGGCTGAAATGGGAACACAACTGATGTCTCCTGATGTTATTTTTCTTTCACTATGTTGCATTAGATAATGCTTTTATTAGTTTAGTTCTATAGTATACATTTTCAACTCTTCAATTTACAGTTTTTTTATGGTTATGATTATTTTAAATTTAGCCTTTAGCAATTAGCTTATTTAATCATTTCTTGCAATTTTATTTCAAAAAATAACAAAAATAATTTTATGTCAATTACTTAACCAGCTTGTTACAGTGCTTTCCAGGAAACACATTTTACAAACTTCTTATCCTTGTTTTGATTATATATGTGCATACACACACATACATACATACATACATATATATAAACCATCTGGATGAAAAGTCAACATTTTAATCTCTTATGAAAAGTAAAACAACATATTTGAGAGGTTTGTATTTTCCTGACCAAATCAATAAAACTGACTAGTTTATATGAGATCATTTTATTTGGGTCCCAAGACAATGTATTTTATGGTATCCCATTCATAAATGTAAACTTAGTTTATTAAAATGGGTATTATTAAATAAAACATTTATCATATTTTTCTAGTAGAAAATTAGCCAAATCATGTGCTCAACATGTGCATTTTAAAAGAAATCACTAAATTTCATTTTAGTGATCATTTTGCTATAATAATGGAAAATTAATGAAGAACATAGAAAATATAATAAGGGACTAACTTAAATTGTTAATAAAGTTATGCACTCAAAATACCTTAAATATCATAAGGTCTTTTTCTTTATTGGGACCTTTGTGGTTATTACAATTACAAAAATAGCCAAGAAATGCATAGTATGGTTCTACTGAAAAAGCAAACAGGCCTGGATAACATATATTTTCGTGTGTCTGACTTCCTGGATAGATGATTGTCTAGTTTATTCCTACCCTCTGGGGTATTCCCAGCATTTTTAGTGTGAAGAAGTATTTATTTCCTGTCTCAGTGTCTTCTGCTATAGTTTTATGAAAGTTATTCTTCTTCCACTTTCAGTGGAGATAGTGAATACTTATTTTTAGTTTTTGGAATTAACATCTTTTTAACATCATTGTATGCTGAGATCTTCCCTCAGTTTAGGGCTTCTATCCTGGGCTAGGTAATGTTTATTCTCTTAATATTGAAACTATTCTGTTTCTCAATCTTTAAAATACCTTGGCCTTCTTTCCTATATTCTGGTGATACTTAACCTGTTGTTTTTGTTGTTGTTGTTGTTGTTGTTGTTGTTGTTGTTGTTGTTTTTGTTTTTTTGGATTGCAGATCCCTTTTGTGCATCTGATGAGAGTCACTGACCTTTCTCTAGACAGATAGGTGTACATGCTCAAGACTTCACGAACCTTTTCATGTGTGCTGTGCCTCCTAGAGATTGTACATGCACCCTTTGGAATAGAGGTTGTCAAAATAAAATAATCTGCTTAGATGATTATTTAAACAGTGGATTCCTGAGACCAATCCCCTGAGATATTAGTTGAATACAACTGAGGAGGATCTAGAATCCATATTTTAACAAACTCTAGGTGACACTGATGTATGCGGATGGTGTTATATTCTGAAACAGACTCCTCTAGAGTTTAAGAGTCTCAGATGAAACATTTTCACTCTATTCTTCTTCCAGATTTTGTATTTCTCAACTCTTAGAAGAATCTAAACTCAGAGATCTTATATGCTTTATTCAGTATGTGACGTTATAACATGTTAATATGTTACAATAGCTCCTCAGGCAGTTTTCTTCTCATTGTCGTTCTTTCTATATATAAAGTCCATTAAAATCCCTGGGGTATGGATTTATGAAATCCCAATCACTAAATCAAAGGCCCATCTCTCCTCTGAAGTGTCTTGTGAATTTCGTAGTCTATGATGATCTACATTTATTGACTATATCACTTGTTTGGCAAATATATCATGTTTTATGTATTCAAAATCTTGGTTGCCATTTAGAGTAGGTGTATGATGATTATCTCATTTCTGCCATTTCAATCAGGGACTTTTAGGATCTAGTATTATATATCTGTTTAGTTACCAATTACTCAGCCCAGTGTTCTAGTAATACTGAGAAACCTAAATCATTCTTGGTTGATGAATGCGTGGCTCTATAAAGAAGTGTTCCTCTGAAATCAGTGACTCTCCTTATGAGTCTCTGACAATGTATTCTTTGGTCAATTACACCCAAAGAGTCATTTCTAGATGGTATACATCCCTGGAATCAGGCATATATAACCTAGGGTTATATCCCAGCTCGAATATTTATTGTGTGTTCTTGTGCAAGTTACTTAACACCTCTGAAAGGCTTGCTTTTTCCATATGTAAAAGGTGGTTGCTGAATGGGGAAAGGCAGAACATTCTATGGCAAAGGCTGTGATGGAAAGAGCATGGTGTGCTCCAAGAAGTAAAAAAAAACTTCCCTCTGATGCAATTCTAGAGAGTAGGAAAAAGAAGCAGTTCACGCCTTTGTATGACCTGAACTGAAGAACCCACGTCAAAGTAAGGATTTGTGGGGCCGCTGTCCACTGCTGAAGACATTCCAGGTCTACAATGAAATGAAGCAGAGGAGCATACAGCAGCAGAGATGAGAATAAGAAAGTACTTCCTGGTTTCCTACTAGGCTTTCAATGCCTAGTTCCATTCCCTTTAGGGAATTGTGGAGAGAAGAAAGAGAGTATCTGCTTTCAGATTCGGGAAGTCCGCGACCCTAGGATTCTTCCAACAAAATACTTGTTGCCCTGATGACTGCGAATTAATTTTTATGTGCAATCAAAAACTCCGATTAATTCAGCAGGACTTGAAAAGCAGGTAATTCAATATTGGACCTGGTGAGTTTTCAGTGCCTGTGAAAGGGTTGCATGGGTATACTAAGTAGGAAGACAGCAGTCAATGGGTAGGATACTACTCTTTTGTATGGATGGCAGGTAAATACATTGGCCCATTTGAATACAGTCGTTCTGTTTTTGTTAAAATTGCAGTTGAAACTATTTTGTGCTGATGTTCAACATTTTAAATACATGGTACCATGTAATAAAATTCTGTTTGAATTGAGATCCAATAAAATGTTTACATTTATTGATAAAATTTCCAACTATTTTGATCTATATGTAACTCCCTGTGTTTCTTTATTTGCATTTACTTACAGCAAAAATCAAGACAAATTTAATGCCCCATGGTAATCAGGATATTTTAAATGGCTAACAAACTTTATCTTTTCTTATTCCTTTTAATAATTTGTATTTGTTTTATCTCTAACTGTCCTAATTTTAAAATATGCTCAAACTTTATGATAGCTCTAAGGAAAAAGATATACATCTTTATTATATTTAAGTGGTATAAACAGAGAATGGGAGTATATAAACATTTCTCTATAAATCAAGTTAATTCAGCATCTTTCTTTGCCCACTCATAATCAGGATTCAGTAGAAAACAGTTCAATATTAATAGCAAAAAATTCAATTTCATTAAGAAAAATGACAAACGAGTGATTTGGCATTAGAACTCACTACAGCCTTATAAAGACTGAAAAAATTCAGATATGTTTTGGTTTATAATTTGTAAAATATGAATGCCATGCAAATTCACTCCACTGGGCTGAACAAGACATACAAATTGGATTATAAATCTCAAAGTATCAAAGGCAAATTATGACTTTGTAAATGAAACACCAAACTTATTATTTGAGACGGAGTCTCGCTCTGTCGCCAGGCTGGAGTGCAGGGGCGCGATTACGGCTCACTGCAACCTCCGCCTCCTGGGTTCAAACGATTCTCCCGCTTCAACCTCCCGAGTAGCTGGGATTACAGGTGCCCACTATCACACCTGGCTAATTTTTTTTTTTTTGTATTTTTAGTAGAGACGCGGTTTCACTATGTTGGTCTCTGTCTCTTGACCTGGTGATCCACCTGCCTCGGCCTCCCAAAGTGCTGGGATTCCAGGAGTGAGCCACGGCGCCGGTCTTTATTTTTACGGTAAAAGAGCAACATATTTGAAGTTAAGTACTAGAAACTGGGGAAAGATACATTCACTTCTGTATTTACAATAAATATTGACTTCAGAAAAATATATTGAATACTTTTATTATTTAAAAAAATCAGCTGCTGAGGTGTTTTATGTTCTTTTGGTATATAATAGGGCTAGAGGACAGCACAAGATTGTGACTTATGTGCTAACATACAAAGAAAGCTGCTGAGTGCAATTCAAGTTCCATCCTATCCGTCTGTCCACATGCAGATTTCAAGAGCTATATGGCTGGAAGTATTCACTCTTCTTAAAGAGTTTGGTCTATGGTTATCCACGGTAAACTGGATCTCCAAACTTCTAAATAATCCCTACAGTCTGCTATAGGGCATTAGACAAATTTGTGATGTTTTTGCTTTCTGAGAAACTCTTTGATGAGCATTATGTTAAAATTCATATTAGTAGCTGGTATTTTTTGGACATAAACACAGTATGGCTGATTACATAAAATTTGGAAAATCAGAAAAAAATACATAGAGAAAAAATCACCAAAAACTAATAAATGAGTGATAATCCTTGCTGCCATTTTGATGTTTACCTGTCAGTCTGTTTTTCTACGAATGCAAATCTATACAGTGATATGTTGCTTAACGACAAAGACAAGTTCTGAGAAATGCATCCTTGGGCGATTTTGTCATTGTGCAAATATCATACAGTGTACTTACACAAACCTAGGTGGTATAGCTTACTACACACCTTGGTTGGACAGGATAGCCTATTGCTCCTAGGATACAAACCTGTACAGCATGTTACTATAATGGGTACTCTAGACAACTGTAACATGATCGCAAGTGTTTGTGTATCTAAACATATCACAGCGTAGAAAAAATACAGTGGAAACACAGTCTAAAAGATTTTTAAAATGGCGTACCTGTGCAGGGCACTTATAAACGGAGTTTACAGGACAGGAAGTTGCTCTGGGTGAGTCAATGAGTGAGTGGTGAGTGAATGTGAAAGCCTAGGACATTACTGCAGACGATGTACACTTTATAAACACTGTACACTTAGCCTACACAAAACTTATGAAAAAATATTTTTCTTTCTCCAATAATTTATATTTAACTTACTGTAACTTTTAAAATTTATGAACTTTTAAATCTTTTGAACTTTTTGGCTCTTTTGTAACAACACGGCTTAAAACACAAATTGTACATATGTACAAAAATGTTTTATTTATTTCTCTATTTTATAATATTTTTTAATTAATTTTTTTCTTTTTAAACATTTTTGTTAAAAACTAAGACACAAACACACACATTAGCCTAAGCCCACAGGGTCAGGATCATCAATACACTGTTTTCTACCTTCGTATCTTATACCACTAGAAAGTCATCGGGGCAATAAGACACATGGAGTTGTCATCTCCAGTGATAACAATGTTGTCTCTGGAATACCTCCTAGAGGACCTGCCTGAGATGGTTTTGCAGTTCACTGATTTTTTTTTTAAGTAAGTAGAAGGAGTACATTCTAAAATAATGGTAAAAGGTATGGTATATTAATACATAAACCATCAACATATTCATTTATTATTATATATTATGTAACGCACATAATTGTATATGCTATACTTTTTGTTTGTTTTTTGTTTTTGTTTTTTGTTTTGAGATAGGGTCTTGCTCTGGGGCTACGGTTATAGTTGTATTATAGTTGTATATAGGGCTATAGTTAGACACACCAGGCTGGTGTGCAGTCGCACGGTCTCTGCTCAGTGCAACCTCCACCTCCCAGATTCAAGTGATTTGCATGCCTCAGCCTCCTGAGCAGCTGGGATTACAGGTGCCCCCCATGGCAACTGGCTAATTTTTGTATTTTTAGTAGAGACCGGGTTTCACCGTGCCGGTCAGGCTGGTCTCGATCTCCTGATCTCAAGTGATCTGCCCACCTCGGCCTCCCAAAGTGCTGGGATTACAAGCTTGAGTCACTGTGCCTGGCCTGTATGTTACACTTTTTTTTTTTTTTTTTTTTTTTCTTGAGACGGAGTCTCGCTCTGTCGCCCAGGCTGGAGTGCAGTGGCCTGATCTCGGCTCACTGCAAGCTCCGCCTCCCGGGTTCACGCCATTCCCCTGCCTCAGCCTCCTGAGTAGCTGGGACTACAGGCGCCCGCCACCACGCCCGGCTGATTTTTTGTAGTTTTAATAGAGACAGGGTTTCACCGTGTTCGCCAGGATGGTCTCAATCTCCTGACCTCGTGATCCACCCGCCTCTGCCTCCCAAAGTGCTGGGATTACAGGCGTGAGCCACCACGCCCGGCCTATGTTACACTTTTATACAACTGGTAGTGCAGTAGGTTCATTTACACCAGCATCACCACAAGCATGGAAAGTAAGGCTACAATGTGAGCATGGCAATGGCATCACTAGATGATAAGAATTCTTCAGCTCCATTATAATCTTATGGGACCACTGTTGTTTATGCAGTCTATATTTGACTTACATGTCATTGTGCGGCCAATGATTATACATATATACACACACACACCTGAGAACGTACAGTTATTGTGCATTTGGGATCATACTGTAACTAGTTTTTTTGGCTAAGATTTTTTTCCAATTATATTTTTTTCCAGGCCCAATTGTTTTAAAACCAAAATTTTAACAACGACACATTAGTCTATCAAATTGTTAAAACTATCATATTTAATATTTTAAATTATTGCTTAATTGTATTGTTTCTTCCATTACTGGTCTCAGTAATTATTATAATTAGTACTTAGGGTATATTTATATGTGATAATAATTGCTACGGTACTTCTGTTTTTTATATTTTAGTAGAAATTAAAAGTAAACAAGACATAAACTGCTTAACATACAAACAAAATAAAAAAGCAGAATAGAAATTGAAAAATTTACAGCATAACTTAAGACCAATCATGACAATTATGACAATAAACGTAGTTGGAATACACTCTTCCATTAAAATATAGTAACTTCTAATTTTGTTAAATAAAACTATATCCTGCTTACATAGATAAGAAACTAAAACAAATAATGAAAAAATTAATGAATAAAATAAAAACGAAATTTCTTCTGATACCAAATATTAATAAAATGGAAGAAGGCTTAAAAAATTAAAAATCAGGTGGGCTAGAGTCTCCATATGCTAGCTAAGGCTGGGTGTTCACAATTTTTTAAGAAGTCTTCCAGTTTGTAGGCAAATATTGTACTAGTTACATTCGTTTACATCTCTCATCGTTAGTAAATTTGAACATTTTTCATGTATTTTGTTAAGACTTTTTCTCCCTTTGGTATTTGCTTACTATTTTCTTTGCATATTTTCATATTAGTCTGTCATTTTTGAAAGAATTTTAAAACATCGTGGATGTATTTTTAATAACTTGTCTATTATATAGATTGTGATTTTGCCTTTATTTTTCTTTGTAAATTTTGTTTATGAAGGTTTTTTTTCACACATAAAAGATTTTAGTTTTGCACTGTATGGTATTTTGCTTTTCTCCTTTGAATAGTCTGAGTATAGACTCATCTACATGTTTTTCTAATTCTTCGTAGGTCTTTTAATTGGAAGTTGGAATGGGACTCACCAAGCTTCTCAGCAACAGTGTGACCTAAATGACAATTCCTTTATAAAGGCAGATTTGGCCAGGAGGAGCTTGTGGCAAATCTTCCCACAGCTTTCCTCCAACTGCTCAACAGCAAAGATATTTATGTCACTGCGAATCTCTACACCTGTGGTCAGTGATTTCATGCTGCTCATGGCTCATTTCATGCTGAGCAGCAGGAAAGGCTGCTGTGCAGCTTTCCCAGGCTGAATATGAACTCATCTTTTCTGGAGCTGTCCCACACTTTCCCCAGACTGCGGAGAAGGGCAGAAAACATGCTCTGTGGTACTATTGCTTGGACTTTTTCTTTAGGCTGCTTCACGGATAAGGTTGGGCCTGCTGCAGGTTAAGTTGGTGGGATGGAAAGGATAAGGTACTCATGTGATATGTCTCTCAGCCTACCTTGTAAACACAGAGGCCTTACACAAATGCTGTTCCAGTTGATATTATTATCAGGAATAAAGGAACTTAGTTGGCTCCTGGATAAAATATGACTTTCATGTATGCTGTTGCTTTTCAGGTTACATAGATTAAAAATCCTGTCCTCTGGCTGTAGAGTGCTGGTTTTGTTAAATTTAGACTTAGAAGGGAAATAAATATTAAAAGAATTTAAACTATCCAATGTAATTTCTGCCTCTAGATAGACAGAATCAAACAAAGTGAATTTTGGTTAAGAAGTTGCATTTAACAGAAATTTAACGTGGTATGTCCTCATACTAGGATTATGTTGAATTAAAAGATCCAGGTCAAACGACCTTGCCTGCTGGACTTTGATGATGTTTTGCCAAAAAATGATGGAAGTCTCATCTTTGGGGCAGCTGATGCTAGGCTAGCCAGGACCCTGAGAACATGTTTTAAAAAGACCCTATGCTGGCAAGAAGTATAGAGATTACTTCATGGGACTTCTGAATTACCGATTATTTTTGCTGGATTTTTGACACAGTATTAAAAATTTTTAAATCTAAACAAAAAATAGCTGTCAACTTCCTGAAGTTAAACTTTAGTCCTGCAACTACCATGGGATTGACCTCATATCACCCCTTTTTCATCATCTGACAAGGGTGGAGATTGGAGCAAAAGCAAGGAATCTCCTTACTACTACACTCCATGCTTGGGTTTCTCTTGGACAAAGTGAGCTTTTCTCTAGCAACTAAGCCTAATTAGGGATTAGAGTAGGGGCTAAACAAATGAAACAGTGATAAGAAGCTCCCCTACATATATACATTTGACCACACTCTCTCCCCTTACTAAAAAAAAAACAAAAACAAAAACAAAAAAAATACTGCTGCAAATTAACAAATTCAGAAAATGCTGATATGAAAGAGAATGCCATATTCTAAGAAATTTTTTTCCATAATCCCATAGGCAATATCAATATTTTATTAATAGGATGTGAATAGCCCATTAACTCTAACAAGGTCCAGGTATCATGCAAGGTCCAGGTACCATGCCAGGTGTTTTATTATAGAGCAAACCCCTACACCCTGTATTTCCCAATAAAGTACTGGCTCACACCTGTTGTCCTGAGGTAATTATTAATAACATCCCTGTTCACTCACAAAAGTGTACCAGTTTGAATGACAATTTATATGGTTATACTATTTTTATGTGACTGATTACCCTTTATCTTAAAGAGAACTGTGACAAAGATGCTATTATTATGATCCTTACTGAGGAACTGATTTACATAAAGGGTAAATAATTTATTTAAAGCCACACAGTATTTAAGTGGCAGTAGCTGGAAGTCAAACCCAGACTGTCTGGCCTCAGAGCCTGAAATGGTGGCTTCCCAACATTTGTCCTGAAGCTGGGCCCATAAGTGAGCGTCAATTTTTTTTTTTTTTTCGAGATAGGGTGGAGTGCAGTGGTGTGATCACTGCTCACTGCAGCCTTGACCTTTTTGGCTCAAGTGATCCTTCCACCTCAGCCTTCTGAGTAGCTTGGGATAACAGGCATGCATGACCACACTTGGATAATTTTTGTATTTTTTTGTTTTTTTTTTTTGGTAGAGATGGGGTTTTGCCATGTTGCCCAGGCTGGTCTTGAACTCCTGGGCTCAAGTGATCCACCTGCCTTGGCCTCCCAAAGTGTTGGGATTACAGGCGTGAGCCACCACACCCTGCATGACTTCTAATTCAAAGGATATTATTAGATTGGAGGAGAAACTGGATGCAGACTTGGGTTCTCTTCCTCAAGATAAACTGCTATGTATGCCTTCATTCTCATCTATATCCTCCCATAGTTGGGTAAAGGAGATATGTGAGTATATGAAGGGACAAGCTCTCAGAAGGCACCTGAGATGAAAGTGCAGAATGGAGATAGAAATTCTCTCACCTGACTCTAGCAAATTCCAAAAAACAAGGGAAAAGACCCTTGATCTCATGGTACAGACCTCTTAGAACCTGTTATCTGACTTGTGGGAACTCTACTCTTGGCAGATCTGGATGAAAGCTAGAGATTGCATATTTTAGCTGGTAGTTAGGGTCACAAAAAACATTATGTTAGTTTATAGATCGCAGTCCCCTTTATAGTTTATGTTATACATAATGCTATAGATAGCACTGCAGTTTATTGATTTCTAATTTCTGAATGCAGAAAACGTTGGGGGATATATAAACAAATACATGAAAAGTACTATGTAAATTGCATTCGAAATATCATTTATTATCCTGCTAACAAATTTACTTTTTTGTTACTTAAAATTTCCAATGCCTTAAAAATTAGAAGCATACTATTTAATTTGAATAATTTTTGTAGGTGGCTTTGTCCATGAAAACCACATTTGTCCTAATACTCATTCAACAAAGAATTTGAAGCAGGCCATACTTAATTTGCTCCTCTGTTTTATGGACAGGAAAGCAGAGATATGGGTGATCTACTAGAAGTCCACACAGGTCAACCATGTGGAGTTTGAATTAGAATGCAGGTGCTCCCAGCTCAATCACAGCAATAGATAATCCCATGCAATTATGTTTCCTCACACTTGGAAAGTCACACCTCAGTATTCAAAGCAAGTCATTGGTCCCAGTAACTTAATGGGCTGTTTCTGAATCCACTTGACCTCGCTATCATGGACTTTCAGGTGTGCCATCTCATCAAAGGCCTCAGAACATTGTACGGGGGGTAGTTTGCCCCTAAAAAAGGAGCTTATGGGACTGTCCTGATTGCTTAAGCATGAGAACAGATGTTTATTTCAAGGCCACACTCCTCATGCTTCAGAACATTGCTTCCCTGAGACTTCCCTAAGACAGTGGTTTTCAAATAGGTATACACATAACCCTGTCTATGGAAATTCTTTCTAAGGGGGAGGGCATATGGGTAGTTTTGAGTTTCAGTTATTGGGTTCTCAATCTCTGTATATTATCTTTCCTAAGACTGATCTGTCTTACAACTTGTCTGAGGTATGAGGAGCTCTCTTTTCTCTAACTCCTGTTCATAAACACCCTTCTCCCACTTTACAAAAGAACAAACAAAACACAAAAGCCCACCTCTCACTCATCTTGGATAGAGCATCTTTTTGGGAGATAAAGAACCTCTTGGCTCCAACACTAGGGCTTGTTGGCAAAGGGAACGACTCTAATGACCGGTTAACAAAGCTTTTTGCAAGTCTGGTGGTTTCCAGTTCTTTGCTTTCAACAAAATTATAGGAGGATCTAAATAAGTTGTTAAGCTGAAAAATGATTACACATAATTCTTAATGATCAATCATCATGTGATTTTTGACATATAACTAGGGAGGAATTTATAGAACCGAGGGAAATAACTATAATAAAACTCCAATTTCACCTACTTTTAATATAAACATGTTTTTCAGCACTGAGGTCAGAAAAAACAAAATTATGAATAGAAGTGAGGGTAATATTTGTGTACTTCTAGCAAAATATAATCTTTGAGCATGAATACATGAACTAGTTAAAATAAAGAAAAACAGGAAAAGAAAAACCCAAAACAAAATACTTCACTGATCTCATTAAGAGAAGCATTTGTAAAGAAGTTTTACTTTAAATACTTAGGAATTATTAGAATTCATAATGTAGTTATGTTGTCTTGGCCAATTGTGAGTTGATAATATTTGTAATAATTCAATCCAGAAGAATTTTGTGTGTGTGTGTGTGTTTATGAATGTAAAGTTTTATTCCCTGGGACTTTTATTAAGGTTTAAATTTTTATACAGTTTTTTTTCTTTTTTTCCCTGAGAATTGTAATGCTGTGATTATAAAAATTTTCAAGGAAAAATGTATTATGTTGGATTTAAGTTATTTCTTTATTTTTGGGAAGGGAAATGGAAATATAGTTACAGCATATGACAAAAAAAAAGATATAGAATTTCTAACTGTTAAGTTTCTGCCAATTATTCAAAGAAGGATGTCTAGTTGATCATTTAGCTTTTTGTGACTTCATGTTCTCATGTTTACAGTGGAGGGGTTGGATAATCACCATTTATTATTTTAGCTGCTGAACTCTTTATTCAGATGGAATCTTAAAATCTGAATGACGAGAAAGTATTCTTAGACCTGTTTTTTTTTTTTTAAATAACTAAGGGCAACAACATATTTTTCAAATGATTATCTTAGTTCTCAAGTCTATTCCCTTTTCTCAACTAGGGAAGGTAGAGAGAAAAAAAGGGCTATCTGATAGAAAAGGGAGAATGAGATCCTCTCAACTACTGAATTTTCCAGTTTCCTGAGCATTCTAAATTTGTAAACCATTTAAAATACTCAGCTTAGGAAGTTGTTGTTAAATAACATAAAGACAATTGCCCTGGAGACTAAGAGAGGAAGTTAATCATGATTTTCCATAGAAAGTTTCCTAGGAGAATAATTTTAGGTTAGGATTTGTGGTTAAGGTATCAAAAATGAAAACATCAAATTAAAAACATTGAGACCTTGATTTTAAAATTCATTCAAGCAATCCAACTAGATAAGCCTCCTCTATTAGGGGTTAGGGCTTGACGAAGACCTTATTAAATAAAATTAATGGAAAATGCAAAGCCAATGGGGCAGCTGTGTGTCTTTGTAACCTAACTGAAACGTAAACACCATGAACAGTGTTAAAACATTACCATAATAAGTGCATTCAAGAGATGCTATCCGGGAGCTAACCTATCCAAAATGACCGCATGCTGCCGATAGAGTAGTGCTTTAAACAGCACAAATAGGCAATTCAGTTTCAATCACTAAAAATCTCATCTTCTGAAGAGATCAGACTGGCAATATAATTAAATGCAATAATTTGCTTCAGAACATAAATGATAAGAGTTCATCATTTGTTGCACCTTAACTAAATACAACAATATGTCAAAATATGAGGTGGAATCTTTTTAAATTTAGAATAGAATATTTAATCAGCTTTATTTTTAAAAATAATGACTTGGTTAGATGGCATTTACTACATATTCTATGTATATCGTTTTGTTTTCCCTTTAAAGAAAAATTAGTGAAGAAAATTGTCAATTTAGGCCGGGCATGGTGGCTCACTCCTGTAATCCCAGCAAGTTGGGAGGCCGAGGCAGGTAGATCACCTGAGGTCAGGAGTTCGGACCAGCCTGGTAAACATGGCGAAAACCCGTCTCTACTAAAAATACAAAAAATTAGCCAGGCGTGGTGGCACATGCCTGTAATCCCAGCTACTCAGGAGGCTGAGGCAGGACAATCGCTTGAACCCAGGAAGCGGAGGTTGCAGTGAGCAGAGATCATGCCATTGCACTCCAGCCTGGGCAACAAAAGTAAAACTCCGTCTCGGAGGGGGGGAAAAAAAGGGAAAGAAAATTGTCTTGTCAATTTGGTCAATGTTGGCCGCTTTAGTATTTTTAGAATTCACGATAATTACAACCAAGCATTTCCATTTGGGTGACACACACACACACACACACACACACACACACACACACACACGAGAGAGAGAGAGTTTTGTGACAATTGCTAAAGGGTATCAGACCAGAACAATATCTGAATGCAATGACAAAACACCTACTTGATATATTCAAATAACTAAAATGCATTGATGTTTTTGTCTGAATCATCTGCATAATTTGTACATGTGACCTTCTTGTTGTTTACTTAGCTACTACTATGGTTCAACTGCAAATAGTGCACCTGTGATACCAGCTTCTAGCAATCCAACACAGATATTCTTGTTTCTACAAATTTTCACTTCCAAGAAGTTTACTAAAAACATCTGTAATATTTAAAGGTATATTTTAAATTTATGTGTGCTTCTACTTATCTCTGAGAAGGAAAAAATAATTAGACATGTATAATTTAAATATTTGAAGGAAGAAGGCATTATGAATGAGTCTAAAATTAGCAAACCAACACAAAACAAGATGTAAAAACTTGCAAATTACTTAATTTCAAAATATATTTCTACAAATGGAGTAAATATGCTGAGTGTATGTGAAAACACCATGTATAAAAGCATGTCTGTCCTGAGATTTTCAAACAAGTTAAAGAAAATTCTTTTTAAAAAAGGCAAAAAGCCATTAACGGAGTGTTAACACTGCGCCACCTAATGGAGAACTTGTCAACTCCTAAGAAATGCGCTCAGGACCTTGAAATGTGTACTTCATCAGGGAGGGTTCTAAGAGCCTTTGTTAGGGATGAAGCTCTGGATGTATGCAGGTAAAACTTTCCCAACTCATTTAACAAGCGATGCCCCTATTTATTACTGAGGGCTTTTTGCTGCCATGATTCATATGCTCATTATCAATTCTTAAATGTTCAAACAACCATAACAACAACTTCTTCATGGGTTTTTTAGTGCCAGTTGTTTTGGGTTCCATTTCCACAAATACAGTAATAACTTTATTTGTAGGCACTAGGTCAACAGTGACAGCAAAAGTAAAGAGGAGTTTGGTAAAATCTTGTAGGAGCTTCTGGTCTACCACCCTCTGACCCTTTGGGAAACAAATTTGAGAACCACCCTTTGTGGGGAGCATCTCCTGCGTGGAGAGCATGGAAGGTGCCAGTGACCTCTACTGTCAGCAAAGGTATCTGTAGTTTTGGACTGTAGGAGTCAAATTCTGCAGTATTTTGCTTTATTTTACAGATCTCACAAATGTGAAATTATATCCTGATGATATAGCGTGTTAAGTCTATCTAAGTAGAGATTTCATATTTTGGTAAATATGATTGAGATAAATTTTCAATATAGATGACACAACTTAAGAAAAAGGTCTGTCAGCAGTGAAATGGATAACCATAATAAAAAGAACAGGACATTATATTGAAATATTTACCCTGAAATCAAAGAATGTCAAAGTGGCAAAGAATGTGCAGAGCATGTCGACCTTGTGGCTACGAAGATGTACACTAAAACTCAGGAAGTGAAGGGATAGAAATAGTTTAATGCAGAGAAAAGCTTGAGTCATCACTTTCTAGCATTGCCATTTATCAGCTGAGTGATCTTGGGCATTGTTAATTAGCCCCTCAGACTAAATTTTCTCATCTGTACAAGGTAAATGGGTTACCTAACTTACAAAGTGGCTATGAAAATTAAATAAGGTAAAATGCCCAGCTAAAGTTCTCAAAGCCAAACAGTTGCTCAGTAAATATTATGAGCTTAGCAAAGTCACAAAACCTGTTGGCAGAGCTGGAGATGGAACTCGGGTGTCCTGATAGTTTGTGTGATGCCCTTTCCCAGGCCACACTGTTTCAGGTCTTATGTTAAGTCATTTAAAGCTAAGATTCAGCTTCATTGGTATACAAATGAATGGGCCTACGAATATGATTTCAACTAAAACTAAGGTCAAGGACTGATCTTTATGAACCCATTGATTGGCTATATTTTATTCAGCACCATCTTTACAAAGCCACTTTCACGGCCAGGAGTATGGCTGAATCAGGTTTGATATAAAACCTTTATATTAAACCACATCTCTGTAATTATTCCTCTTTGGCCTTTTCCAATGTTCTCTAGAGGACAGAACTAGACACCTAATTTCTTTGATAATTAGCATTATCTCCAAACATGAGTATAGCACATTAAGAGATTGTTATATTAAAGATAATTTGTGAATCTCAAATAACAAGAAATTGACAGAGCTCATAGGAAGAAATGCTCAAGTAGAGTTCCCCTCTTCCCTATGTAGCACTCCTCCCCAGTAAAAAGGGGATTTATTTTGTCCAGATGGACATGGTGGACCATATTCAGTGTAGCACATGTCACAACTTTTGGGAAAGACCCAAGAAATTCTTCCTCACTGGATGAGATAAACATAGCACTTGTTTCTATGGCAATGGTAAAACAACAACATATCCATCTGTCTGGCTACATAATGGACACCTGAACTCACACCTTCTCCTTTCGAAATACATCATGTTATTTTAGAGGGAAAAAGTTTTCAAATAAAATGAGCTTTTATTCAATTATGGGCTATTTAAAAAATCTGCTATCTCCTTTCTCATCAAATTTCACCCATGGTGGAGATATTTCACTGACAAGATGTAGATTGTCATCCTGTGGAAGACAGTGTAGATTGGTTTGTGTTGCTCCATCAAAGGTGCGAACCAGAGGGAGGGAGATTTTGGTTCCTTTATGTCTATATGTCAAAGAGTTTCCAGAGCTGCTCAACAAGGGAAGAGCCGGGAGATCCTGAGGAGGTACTGGGCATTAAGGATAGGATCCTTTAACAGACGGAAGTTTGGTCCAGATAATGAGCAAGATCCCTTGTTATATGAGCATTCTGTGGTGCTAGGTTTACAAAACACATGCCGTAGAAATATGTTAATGAAAACTTACCCTTTTTTTTTTTTTTTTTTTGGCACAACAAACTTTGGAGGCAGATTAATACAAGTGGTAAAGACACAGAATGGGGTCAGATTTCCTGACAGCTCTGTCAATAAGCTCTGCTCATTATCATTATTAACTATATCACTTGGGCAAGCCACTAATGTTTTCTGTGCCTCAATGTCCTCATTTGGAAAATGGGGCTAATAACAGCATATATTTATAGTGTTTATTATGATGATTATATGAATTAGTACATTTGAAGTGCTTTGAAAAGCACTTGGTTCAGACAATGTTCTGTACTCTTCCACCAAATGTTAGTGTCTTCTCCTTCTCCACAAATTTATATTGTATTTGAGTATACAAGAGGATGTCTGTGTGATCCAAAAGCAAGCAGGGATGGTAACTACATGATACAAATCCTATCACATCCCACTCTATTGCCATGATAGATACTGTCTTCTAACATGCCACTAAATCCCACTGCACTTAAATGTGACCTCAGCATCCTTCTCAAAGCAGAGATCTAGAGTAGACAATGAAAAGAAACCTACTTGTCATTTCTGCTTTTTGTAAGTTTGTTTAAGAAATTTGGATTTAAACTTTAACTGTTAAACTTGTCAGGGTCAGAGATTAAACCTTCCATTGCTATATGTACTCCACTTTTTGCTTTGCTGTGACATTTCACATGGGTTTGTCAAATTACTACAAGACTGCTTTTGTCTGTTTATTTTTTTATATGAGAAGTTGTTATCATGAAAATTAGTGTATAAAATATGCCTTGTTGGAAACATCATTTCTATTACAAGTCATGTGTTAGACAATATATTTATTTCTCATGAAATTCTATTTCCTAGAGTTTGGCAAGTAAGGTTTTCAACACTTGCTAGAATATATCTGTTTCTATTCCTTATAGAATAAGAATCATCTTACTTATGCAAACTTTCCTTGAAGAAAGGAAAGAGATCAAAGAAGATAAAAGCTAGACAGCATGAGTGACCTCAATGATTAACACTCAATGATTAACACCTCAATTATTAACACCTCAAAGTTAACACTGTCATAGTTCATTTCCAACAAGGGATTTATACTGATCACAACCCTTTCTGGTTGTGAGAACAAGGTAGCTAAACCTACGGAAGGGAGAGATGAGAAAGGACTATAGCAATATAGAGTCCAGCAATAGCACACTGGGAAGAGCAGAAAGTTTAAGACCCATTAGCAGGCTTATTTCCAGTTTAATCTAAGCACTATGTTCCAAAGGGAAGTCCCATTTTCCAGGATGGGATAAATGCAGAATTCTGAAGGTAAAGATGATAGATGTTCAAATTGCCAGGCCATATATATATTATATGTACATGTCATTTTAGAAAGTACACAATATCATTATTTGAGCACTTATTCTGCTCTAATCATGTGCTGAGAACCTTACTCATTCAGTCTTTATTGACACAGTAACTCTGAGAGCTACGATCGTCCCTATTGATTATGTGAGAAAATTGAAGCATGAGAAAATCAAATTGTTTTTTTGCAGGCCATGTTTGCAGTAACTAGCAAGACCAAGACTTGATCTTAGAATCTCTGACTCCAGAGTCTGTGTACTGAACTGCTACACTGAGGGGATGGTGGTGCTGGTTACAGGGAATTGTCAGGTTCCATCTCCCTTGGGCTTGAGGGCTGCTGGGAACTTCTGTGTAGGCAGGTCGCAGCCAGATGACAGGGGATGTCAAACAGACATACTACTCATGTGTCAGTCCTCTGCACAGCACTGGAGAACTCCTTGGATGAATAAAAGGAGGTCAGGGTTTGGTAGCTGAAAGGGGACTTTTATCTGATCATGCTTCAGCAATGCCCTATCATTTCTGTGCTTGAAACAGTGTGGGTACAGTTAATGCAGAGTCCTGAGGGACTATGGGTATGCTAGAAAAAGACTGACTTATTACTCTCAAACTAGCTATAGGGAAGAAATAACAAGCCTGCATACTCCTGGGGTCATCTGGAATAGACAGGAAAGGACTAGGGTTAGCAGCCAAAATGAATTTGATAGTGGTTTAAACTGCAAAAAGTCACTTATGGAGAAGGAAACAAAACAAAACAAAACAAAACAAAACAACAACAACAAAAAAAAACCTAAGCATTTTGAATGATGTCTACCTTCCAGTTGTTTTGAAAGGATTTAACCTTTCAAACATTTATCAAATGGGAAACATTGAATTCCAAACTTGGTAAATAGTTTATTGGTACAGTCCAGCAATTATTCAAAGTGGCATAGATTAAGCACAGCACTGAGTTTATCATATGTTTATTAAAACACGTAGAAACATAAAGCTAACATATAATCTGAAATCATGTTTTTAAAAACAGGTCTTAATAAACAAGAACTTGATAGGAAGGAAACTATACTTGGGATAATCAGTGGACAGATATTTATTGCATTTATGAATGAACAAGTTTTTCTGCTCTATTTTTATTGTAATGAAAACACTCATGTTCACTGAGGTCTTTTAGAACAACAATGAAAAGAGTAAAGCTCTTCTGTAATACTGAGGTGACTCAAATAGCAATTGCTTGGGACAGATATTTCACACTGTGTGGCTTCCCTTAACCAAACACGGCATCCTGCAAAGAGTTCCTAAATGAATATGGCCATGGAATTATTTCTGAATCCATTAAAGTTACCCTTAAGTCATCAAGATACTTGGGGATACTTGAATTTTTTTCCCCGGTGCAAGTGTTTGCTTAAAAACAGTAGAGTAGGGATGCAGAAAGAAAACAAATGGAATTTGGATGGACCTTATTGTCAGTGGCCTGATATTGGCATGAAAGCAAAGCCTGACACTAAAGGGCACTGATACTCTTGAGTCAGATATAAGTGAGAAGTATTTTCCCAATATTCTGAGATCCTGTTCAAGAACAACTGGTCTACAGTGTTTGAGTTCAAATGTCTTTAAATGTCTTTCACTTTTTCATTAAAATTTGCTTTAAAATATTTTCCATTATATATTTTTTTGATTACCTTTAACAAAATATGTATTTTAAATTATGAAATCTAAACTGGAGATAACTTTTGTTTTGTAATTTATTTTATGTGTAAAAGTTTTCCCTCATACCCATTCTACATCTCCCACATAACTCCTCAGAAGTAGAAACAGTTAACAATTTGAGGTTTACCATTCTAGATATTTTTCTGTGCACATAGGCATGTGTAGAATGTATAATTTTATACAACAGGATCTTTTTTGTCTCTCTCTATATATTGTCCTGAAACTTTATTTTTACTTATATATGATGACCATATTTTCATGTCAGTACATATAGATCTGCCTCATTCTTTTAAAATAGGTGTATGACATAATACATTTGAGTATTTCCCTATTGATTGGCATTTAGGCAATATCCATCTTTGAAATACTACAAATGATACTGCAAAGAACATTCTAGATGCACCTAAAGATAAGTACAGAAAGACTCGCATTTCTGTAGGGTAGAAAATATGTAGAAATGTTGGGCCGAAGCATTTAAGATTTGTAATTTTCACAAGAAATACTAAATTTTCTGCTTCTCTTTGATTATTAGTGAGGCTAAATGTCTTATCATAACTACCTTGGCCATTTGGTTCATCTTCCATGACTTCCTACTTTTTGTCCTTTTTATTTTGAATTTGTAGAAACTCTTTTTACCTCTGTGTTTAATAACTCTGGAATCAGAGAGATCTGAATTTGAATCCCAGTTTTGCCTCTTTCTTGCTAGATGACTGGCACTTTACCAAATGTCTCCAATTCTCAGACTGCTTATGTATAAAACGAGGATAATAAGAGTACACATCTGATAGTTTTTATCTCTTTAACAAATTTTTAAATTGACAAATTAATATTATATATATAATTATAGTATGCAACTTTATGTTTGGATATATGTATACATTGTGGAATGGCTAAATCAAGCTAATTAACATATGCAAGAAAAAATGGTAGCTTTTTTCTTAAGTCTTAAAAATAACACGGTGATTGTAAATTTTTAGAATGGTGCTTGGTACAGAATATGTGTTCAATGAATATTATTTGTTCTATACATTGTGAATACTTTTTCTATGCTGTTAGTTGGCGTATTACTATTTTCAGAAATTATCACCATATAGAAATTTTATATTTAGATATAGTCAAGTCTTTCATTCTCTCTTTATCTTTTGGCTTTTGGGTTTTGTGTTATGTTTATGATTATAACACCTAGATTATAACAAATATATAATCTTGTATTTCTCCTAGTATATCAATATTTGTTTCTGAGTATGATAGAAGGTAGATACCTGTTTTGAATTTTCTGTCATTTTGACACTGATTTAAAATGCCAATGTTATCATATACTAAATTCTGATATGTTCCTAGACTCTTTATTTTGTTTCCTTAATATATTTATCCGTTTCTGTGTCAGTACTGTAGTACTTTAGCTATTTCAGCTTCATGGTATGTTTTGACCCTTGAAAAAGCAAGACCCTAACTCCTTTTAATCTTTTAGTTATATTTGTTTATTTGCTTATTACCTCGTTTGTGCTTTAGAGGCTTTCAGGGAAATGTCACCTTGTCTTTATTATAATTGCCTAAAATAATACTTAGCTCAGACTAGGCACTCAATTTAGGTGAGTTGAATCAACAAACTTAAATCTCATAGTCTTTTTTAACACCTATTTTTTTGCTGTTTCTTAAAAATTCTTATTGATGAAATTAATCACGAATACAGAAAACAATATAAAACAAAAATATAAATACCCTTCTACCTACTGCCCTGTATCCAATTTTCAGAAAGAAATACAATTCTTGTGCTTTATAAAATTATTTTTCCAGTAGTAGTAGCTTTCAAAGCAGTCATATTGGTAGAATCTTTATTTCTTTGTATACCATGGTTTGATAATGTTTATTTATTTATACTATTTAAAATGACATTATTTACTCTGCTATTTGTTTTAGAAAGAAAAAATATTTCCTGGAACTTGCACCTTTAGTGAGTTAGAAGAATGCCATTTGAAGAAAATAGAGCTTCATTATCTCTCTGTATCTCTCAAAGAATCAGTAGAGATATTGAGAGGAAAAAGGTAGGTTTCACATGTCTTGCTGTTCTTGATAGTCATTTAAATAAAGACTCTTTTTATTGTACTTATCATCATTTAACTGGAATGAAAAAAAGCAACTTTTTTTTCCTTATTTATACAGTTCTGTCTCATATAAATTTGGAATATTGGAAAGAAATTACTGGAAGAAAAGAAAATACTAGAAACATGGGTAGTGATGAAGCAAAGAATTTGAAACGCTTCACTCAAAACCCCTTGAACTGTGGAAAGGATGGGGAAGAGAGTATGTCAAATGAAATCCCTAGGAAGGAATGTGAGTTTGATAGCTTGACCAACAGCATCAAAATGACCTGAGAACTTACTAGAAGTGCAAATCCTTGGGCCTCACCTTAGACTGAATCAGAAACTCTGGGAGTGGGGCCAGCAATCTGTTTTGACAAGCTCTTCGGGTGATTCTATTGCTGATTAAAGTGAGAAAACCACCACTTGAGTACAGCAAGGAGAGCAGTGTGTTGGGATGACATGGAAGGTTTAAAAATCTGTCAAATAACAAAAAATCCTTGTCCCTGTCATCAACTTCCATGTCATGAGGATAAAAGGGAAGTGGGAAAAATTATTTGAGAAAATATGGTAAGACTGGCAGCAAATTGTAACTTTAAAAATTAGTAGGCACATTAGGCAAGCTTCTACCACACCTCTTTCTTACCCAGATTCATGCACAGAAACCAGGCGGTCCAAAGGACAGCCCTGCTTAATTAGATACTGAGGAACCAAAACTTTTCCACTCCCTCCCATCAGTCCCTAAGATGCAACAAATCAGTTTACATGATTGCTGTTCGGCAGAACCAGGCCAATCTGGTTTTCTACAGCTTGCCTATTAAAAAGTGCCTTTCACACCCTCCTGGGTTATGTACAAAGACCTTTGACCTTTTGTAGCTTAGCAGAATGATTTATTTGTGTCATTAGTCAATCTCTTATTTCATCCAAAATATTTCCATTACCTGAAATAAACCTGCAGTCCCAATGATGAAAGCTGTGTCTCTCCTCACTTTTAACAGTGGTGTTAAGTTGCTGGCAAGATACTCAGGTACTTAAAACTTTTTTTTTTTTTAAATATTTTTACTCATTACTTTTAATGGAGCAAAGCTAATCTTTGAGGAAATATTTCGGTCTTTTACTGTAAATATTTTCAAGCCATTTTCATAAATTGGGGGCAGCAAAAGAGATTCTCAAACATTATCTCCCACCCACTCTCTCATACTTCTCACTGGTATTCCAGTCTCTTATAACTCAACTTCCCTTTGGAGATCGGGGCTTTGTTATCCTTTCTGTCTGGTGGCTGACGAAACATGTAACAATCTCTCTGCTGCAAATTTGCACCCTAAATAACAGTAAGGTATGAAACTTAATAACTGTTAAATCCTTTAAGTTTGTGATGCTCATTCTCACAACACCATGTATATTCAGTATTTACTTGTCTCTGAATATATTAGAAACAACTATTTAAAATCCAAATCTCTGATGAGCTCAAAACAAGAGATGGGACCCTAATAAGTATGTTACAGTAAGATAAAAATAAAGCCCTCTGAAAGAAAGGAAAAGAGATTGTTTTTCCTTCCTCATTTTCTCCCTCTGAGAACTGAACTATGTCATACTTCTGCTTTCTCTTTAAAAAGACAGAAACTCTTTATTCTTTAGAATTATGATGAAAATAAAGTTTTTAACTAAGGAATCAGTGACATGTCCACTTTTTCTAATTTTCCATTGACAATTAAAACAATGTTCTACCCTAGAGAGATGATGTCACTCTCCAGGTAATTTAAACCAAAAACAAAATAAACATAAATAAGCACACTGACTATTGGTATCTAACAATTTTGAAAAATATATCTGCTGGTATGCACCTATTATACGTTGAGGTATCTTTTATAGATATAAAAATTATTGGTCCACCTTCAAATTTTATCTTCCCTTAAACTGGTGACCTTCAGCCACAGCTTCCTTTATGCACTGTAGGATCCTACTTTTCAGATCATCTGAAAAGCTTTACAATTTTAATTTATACTTCTATTTGTTCTAATGCAACTTTTATTGGATTGATATGTACAATGAATCATTTTAAATTTTATTTGATTTTTCTACTGAAAAGTTTATTTGCTGTGACCATGTGGACAAAGACATCAAAGACACATATCTACAGAATGGTGGAGGCACATTTAGATCAGTGGCATTTCTCAGCTTCTAACCATTACTAAAATTGTTGTGTGGGATAGTGAAGAGAAGGTTTGGGATTCATATAGAACTGTGGGTGAGTGATAACCAAAAGAAACTTGGGGGATGCAGATAGAATTTGTCTCAAGCTCCAACTTCATCACTTAACCAGATGAACTACTTTAACTCATGCTTTAATCTGAGTTGTAGTTTTCTCATTTGTAAAATGAGGATCATAATAATTGCAACAATAGATAGCAGTTATTGACTGCTATAAGCCTTGTGCCATGACCAAAGTTTTCCTACATTATTTAAAATCCATGAAATAATCCTTTAAGATAGAAACAATTCATTCCTAAAAGGAAACTGAGGCTAAGAGAGGTTGAATAATACTAATAAGAAGTATGCCCTGTTGCATTTCCTTTCTGTTACAGTAGCACTGTGTCACGGAATGTTGGGTGCAGATCCAATGAGATGCTGAATGTGAAAGCACTTAGTAGGTTGCAGGCACATGACTCAGCCAAAACTTAAGTGTTTTGTACTTGAACAGTGCTATTCTGTAAAAATATGTTTATACACTAATAACATCATTTTCTTTCAAGTGTAACCTGCATCATTGAAAATTCCTTAAAAACCATAAAATGGTACTGACTAGCATAAGGCTTAATCTTGGACACTCTTACAGAGGTTGCTTTGGGTGCCACCCTTCATTCCCTAAGAGCATTTTTGCTTTTTCAAAAGAGCCCAGATTTTTAAATTTTCCAAATAAATAAATACAATTCCTTCTCCATTGTCCACAGTGTGAGGCAGGGGACATATGGTTAAGAAAGTTATAATTTTTAATTAAAAAAGTTTAAAACTATACTATCATCAACTATCACCATCATTAGATAAAAAGAAGGGATATTTTTGATCCAGAAAAGAAAGGATATAATCCCAGAACCAAGTGTGATTCTTTAAATTGAACATACCTAATGGTAAGAAAAACTCTTAAAATTATCTTCTATCTTTTTATTTTGCTGCCAGACAGTGAAATCTCGAAACCCTGTCATGGATCAGCATGGATCATTAGACCACATTTGAGAACCACTGTTTTAGATTAAAAGCTGTTTGAGACCCTGAAAAATCACAGGCTGTTCAGCAAACAGGCCCTGAATAAGAATGTGTGCTCTGTCTTTAGTAGGAGTATAGGACTGCGATTCAGACCGTGAGCTCTGTAGTTAGGTATTTTAGGTTTAAATCCTACCTCTGCTTCTGCTTGTATGATCTTTATGTCTCTAAGCCTCATCATTTCCTGGAGTTAAAATGGATATAACAATAAATCAGGTAAGTCTCATAATAATATGATTATTATGAAAATTAAATGGAATGATTCATCCAAGAATCTTTATATTAAGTCCTCAATAAATGTTAGTTTTAAATTTAACTTAACACTATTATTAGTAATTATTATTTTTATTCTTATTTCATACGATTATTAATTTATTTAGCTTCTTTGATTTTCAGTCTTCATATTCTGTAAAATTGAGATAAAGTACCTAGTTTTCAGAGTTGCTGTGGAGCCTAAATGAGGTAATGCATGTTTGTACATAACTTGGCATGTATCAAAAGCCTGATAATAGTGTTAAAAGCAAAACATATACATGATTTTCACTTAAAGACTGACCAATATCTATTCTGAAGCTCTACTTACAAGTATTATAAAAAGGAACAACAGCAACAACAAAAAAAAAACAATGAAGACATTATAATTTTAGAAACACCTTCAGCTTGGATATGAATGATGGTAAGACCAGATATACTTGCTTTGTCTCCTGCATAAGCTCATATTTTCAGGTGTCCTGGACAATTCTAGGAGTCAACCATGGTGCATTTATCTCCCACACCTATTGCCCACTAATCATCACTGCGGTTATATCTGGAACCCAAACCTCCCTTTTATTTAATGTGAGGTAAAATCTGGCCTGTTGGAAGATTCTAGACAGTGATGGAATAAAACAAACAGATAAAATCAGCCTGTATTACTCTAATCTTGGTTCTTCAATAAAGAATATCCTAACAATTTTCTAATTCATGGGGAAATTGGATAATCTAATGTAAGCAGTTAAGGTTTGAGATCAATATTCTTTCTTTTATTATTCTTAAAATGAGCTGGAGCAATGAAAGGGAAAGAGCTTTAGACTAAAGCATGTGCAAATATAGAACGTATGAAAAATTTAAAAACAGTAAACAAAAAAGCTAAAATTAAATTAGAAAAGAAAATAACCTCAAATATGGTAAATAAATTTAAAAATATCAGAGATAGTAAATAAAAGTCACTTGCAAAAGGCTGAGTAGCCTGAACATGGAAGTACACACAGTTTCCTTTGAGTATCAGAACAGATCCCTCCCATTGCACAAGTACACAGACTGCCAAGGTAGTCATCATATAGGGAAATGAGACCATTTCGAACACATGGAAAAGAGTCGCCATGCTCCAAAATAGATCTTGGAAAGTTTATCATTTCCAAGTGAGTGAATAGGAAACTTGACTATTTTTAGCCTAATTAAAATTCAATGTATTTTTTTCTTGCCATTTTTAGACCACTCTTTTTCTCTCCACATCATTAAAACCACACATACCATGGGTTTCTGACTAATTTTCATGTAAGTAATCAAAGTATAGTTTTGAAATTCTATTTAAAGCCATGTTTTGCTAAGAGTTGTATTTTGCATTTTGTTAGTAGAAATTGCACCTTTAAAACAGTAAAGTAGATTAGGTTTTTGCATTTGACTCTAATTTTTATGAATGGGATGTCAACCTGGCAAAGCACAATTTCCATTTTGTGTAAACCACAATGCAGAGTGGAATATTATAAGCCTGAGTATATCCCATGACAGCTGCAGAGGTTAATATTTAGAATAAATAAGAAAAATCACTATTTAATTCTCTTGACTTTCTATCCACGGATCTGCTGCTCAAAGGCACACAAAATGCAAAACTGAAAGACATTTTATATCCTAACAACAGAGCTTTGGCTGTCATGCATTTATAATGAGCACACTTCCCTTTTCTGATCTACTTACATACTGGAGTCAGACCTCCTTGGTTCATTTCCGAATCCATCTTATTAGTTGCGTGTTCTTCCGTAGGTTACTTACCTCTCTGTTCTTCAGTTTCCTTGTGAGTAAAAGCATGCAATAGTACTTACCTCAGAGGGTGGCTGTGAAATTAAAACATATTAAAATCGATAAAAGGCATAGAAAATTACTGGCTCATAGTAAGTACTCTGTGTTAGCTATTATTACCATTATTGCTATTATTGAAATATTTCAATGTCTATTTCATATCCGAGTTTTCTAGAAAGTTTTCACAACTTACTCTTTTTTAGAAAGTAGAAATTATACATTTCTGGGAATCAGGGATTGATCAAAGTTTCACACTGGTGTCTGTTTAGATTATATTCCAATCAGTGTCAACACTATCATTTAATTTCCGAGAATCTACCAGAAAGAGAGTACTTTAGGTACTAAGTGGTGAATGTGTGGGAAGGCACAATGCTGGCGAGCAGGTCAGATGGAAGGTTGTTGGAGTAGTCCAAGTGATAGATGACAGTGGTCTGCCTACCTTAGAGGCAGTGGATATTAAACTTTTAACATGCTAAAGTTTAGTATAAAGCTTCTTCAAGTTTAGGAATAAAGACTCAAACACATTTGATCAAAGAACATATTGTTAATATTGATAATACACTTTTTTTTTTTTTTTTTGAGATGGAGGTTTGCTCTTGTTGCCCAGGCTGGAGTGCAATGGCACTATCTTGGCTCACTGCAACTTCCACCTCCCAGGTTCAAGCAATTATCCTGCCTCAGCTTCCCAAGTAGCTGGGATTACAGGCACACACCACCACCCCTAGCTAATTTTTTGTATTTTTAGTAGAGACGGGGTTTCACTATGTTGGCCAGGCTGGTCTCGAACTCCTGACCTCAGGCAATCCACCTGCCTCAGCCTCCCAAAGTGCTGGGATTACAGGAGTGGGCCACTGCACAGCCATTTTTTTTTTTCCTGAAGGTAGTCAGTGTTTACTTCACTATGTCCTACTTTGCAGAAAGGCGTTGTAGGAATAGGGCAAAATAAAAGTAATTAATTTTGAAGTAGGGGCAATGGGGGTTGAGAGAGATATTGTGGAACGATTCAAACAATGAGGCTTTTCCTTGGGAAGGCCAACTTCTAGAATAAATGAGAATGCTATATAAAATGGTAGGTGCGGGACAAACTAGGAGAAGGGGAGGGGACATGAGAGACAAGTTCTGCCTCTTATACAATGTAATGCAGAGCCACTCTTATCATGTGTTTAACTGTCTTTGAGGTCATCTATAAGTACATTAATGCACATATTTTTCTGCATTCACTTATGGCTCCCTGCAGCTTTGTAGTTCCTTTAAGGAGAGCACTAGATGTGGAGTCAGAAGGCTGGAGTTCTCATGGCAGAAGTATTACCTCCTGGTTGGAAAATACGTCATCTCTGCCATGGTCTCCTCTTTAATGAATGCATTGGGCTCCTGAATAATAATAAGGGTAAAATATTAGTTATCAAGAAGATATATGGCATTACTTCAAATACTAGAAATGCCTCTTTAACAAATTAAAATGCAGACCATAGCTTCCAGTTTTGATATTTGTGGACTCCACATTGCTACTCTTCAAATATGCCCAGATATTAATATTTCAGTAGCTGAGAAGAAACGCTAAGTTTCTCATTGACCTTGTATTCACTAAAATAACACATCTAATTTGAAGAATATGTATTTTCCTCATGGGATGCAATACAATCGTTTTCATTTTGAATGGGAAAAGAAGCAACCCAGTAAATTCTTATTTTTTTCTAAATTGGCCCTCGAGCAAGGATCATTCACCACTTTGCTGGGATTTTGCTTTAGTGCCACCTTTGCAGTCTATGTGATGTTAGTAATGAAAAAGTGGTCTAATATCATTCTGTCCTTTCAGTCCTGTAGTAGGCCCAGGGAAGAAGGTGCTAAAGAAATTTGCATTGCTATGTACCCTGTGCCATGAACTTCTGTGAATCTTGGGCTAAAGAGATTCCATTCCAATGTCCATAAACACCACTGTTTTCTACGATACATCCTTATACTTGAAAGAATTCTGTCAGTCAGACTTAAGGTTAGAAACAAATAATTAGGCTGGAAGTTGGATTAATTAATGGATGAGTCAAGTCAATTTAAAATTTAAATTTGGCAGCAGTACAATTTTCCTTTCCTTTTCCCTTGTTGCCTGTGTTGACTTTATGAACACCTCACTAGAGAAGAAATCTGAAAAAGCAACGCTTTCTTTAAAAATTATTAATATTTGTGAACTTGATTCCTTCTTTTTCCCTTGTTACCTGTGTTGACTTTATGAACACCTCACTAGAGAAGAAATTAGCTACTCAAACAATTTAGGATTAATTGCTTTCAGGGCTTGGATCCACATTGGGAAAATGAGAAGGAAAAATGTTTTTTGGGTTTTTTTTTTTCTTGCCTATAAGAGGCATAAATACCACCTAAGTAGCTCCAGCCTAGTCCTAGAAGCAGAGGAGAAATAGAGGCATGACTTTGTGATTAAGAGAGCAGAGGACTGTAACAGTTCTGCATGATTAAACTGAATGCTATGTTCCGAATATGCGTGCTATGTTTTAAATGCTCACTAAAGAAAACCAACTCAAACCCAAAATAGAAGAATGGATGTTAAGAATATGAATGAATTATTGGTTTGGAGGAAGTACTACAGATAAATAGCTTAAAGCTCTGGGGAAACAGCTAGTTGATACCTTAAAACAAGAAAACTTTAAGCCTTAGTGTGGCAAGAATCACTGCAGGAGAAAAAAAAAACTGTATTTATGGATACATTTAGGGAAGTTTTAATTCATTTCTCTAAGAGAAGAGAGAGTCTCCTGGATGTGCTGGGACAAAGAAATAGATGATAACTCTGTCCTTTGTAATCTGGTAGAGAAATAAGAAAAATTAGCAGGTAGCTATCTACAATACAAAAGGGAGATTAAACCACCATAAAACAAGTATAAAATGGTATAATTTGTGATTCAAAAATTGCTATATTTGTCCTGAAAAATTTATGGATGCAACTTTTTTTTTTATAAAAGGGTTTTTCTTTTTTAATTATACTTTAAGTTCTAGGGTACATGTGCACAACATGCAGGTTTGTTACATAGGTATACATTTGCCGTGTTGGTTTCCTGCACCCATCAACTCATCATTTACATTAGGTATGTCTTCTGATGCTATCCCTCCCCCAGCCCCCAGCCCCCGGGCAGGCCCAGGTGTGTGATGTTCCCCGCCTTGTGTCCAAGTATTCTCATTGTTCAATTCCCACCTATGAGTGAGAACTTGCTGTGTTTGGTTTTCTGTCCTTGTGATAGTTTGCTGAGAATGAAGGTTTCCAGCTTCATCCATGTCCCTGCAAAGGATATGAACTCATCCTTTTTTTATGACTGCTCTATGCAACTTTTAAGTACACAAACAGTCTGGGAAATATTTGGTATATGCATAAATACTAGAATTTCCAGATCATTATTCTTGAGGGCAGGGGCTTAGAAACTCATTTTTTTCCCCAATACACTGTCATAATAAAGAGATTGAGAAAATTATTTCAATGAATGCATAGCAACAGAGAAGAATACTTTACATAATACATGGGTATTCAATATATACCTATATATTCATACATACACAAACACACAGCTCACATGCGCAGGACCTCTGGAAACTCTAAAATAAGAGATATCAATCATGATATAATATGACATCTTGGTTGGGGGAATTAAATGCTGTCCAGGAAAGGCTAAAAAGAAGGAAGCAGCATGTAAGTTAAGCTTTAGGAGACTGCACCTTTCAAAAAGGGAAAGTAAAGTAAGGCAGGCGTCTCAAACTGATTGAAATTATTGTGTACAATCAGTGTCTCCATTTCCTCACTTCACATTTATTTCTCGACCCCCACCCAACTCACGATTAAAATTGCTCTCAATTAAATCCAATTGTGAGCTCTCAGTCCTTGTCCCACTTGATGATCTACTGGTAACATCCCGCATGAGTGCTCGCTTTCTCCTCCCTGACTTCCATAAAATTACATTCTCTCTCTCTCTCTCTCTCTCTCTCCTGTAGTCTTTCACCTGTCTTTTTTTACAGGATTGTTTCCCATTTCCCTTTAAATATTTGTGTTTTCCAGGATGTTTTACTTTTCCTTTAATTTTCTACCTTTTTTTCTGTATGTTTTCTTTCTTTATTCCCTGTTTTTACTTCTCCAGAGATAATATGCTTTATTCCTATGCTGTCAGCTGAAGTAGATTCACTATGTCTTTTAAATTTATATTTCTAGAACGAAATTCTCTCTTAAGGCACTAATTTCTGTATCTACTTCTACTTAACATCATCACATGGATAAGCCAAAGACATTATTTTTTTTTCCTCCAAATTCAACTATTTATCTTCCCTCTCCAAAATATTCCTCGTCCCGACTTGGTGAATGACATTACATCTCTCTTATTATCTATGAAAGAGGCCTGGAATTCATCATACAATTTTTCTCTTTCATCTCACCTCTAATTTCCATAGTTCACCAAATCCTACAAAATCTACCTTTAAAATAATTTCCTGATTTTTTTTCCCTTTTCTATCTCCAACAAGGAGGCCTAATTGATTCTTCCCTCTGTCACTGCAGCAAGACTGCAGGTGTCCGGTTAATCTGTATCCTTCCTTTTTTCAATCTAATATGCCTCTTATTTTTCCACCAGAGTGATCTACCAAAATGGCAAATCTGATTATTTCAGAAACCTATATTAACTCCTTCAAGGACCCCTATCTACTATCTTCCCGATAAAATGCAAACCCTTTAGTATGGTAGGCATGCAAGCTTCCTTGTGTATAATCTGTGTCCTTTAGACCCTGCTGGGGCAACCAAAATACCTGTGGTTTCCCCAAGTCACCATGTTGTTTGAAGCCACAATCTAGTGTCCTGCCTGTAACACTTCATTTTTTCCCCTCCTTATCTAGCTCATTCTGTTCTGTCATTTCAATGCTGAATCATATCCCCTTTAGGGTAACCTCCCTAGAAAATTTCCCTGATGCCCGGGTTAGGTGTCCGGTTAGACACCCTCACGGCATTTCTCTACTGGAATACATACTACAGGGCTGTATAATGTTTGTTGGTTTGTCTGTCTCTTCCAGTCCCCATGAAAGCAGGATCTGTAATCTGTCACAATATCCCCTGACTAGGACATAATAGGCACTTAGTGCATATGTATTGAGTTTTAAAATATGAGCAAAGCTATTCAGATGGAAATGTGTTAGATGTGTTACGGGAGAATGATTAATACATTTTAAGGATGGAAGAAGGTAAGATTTGAAATGATCAATTCTGAACTACCGGACAAATAAAGGGCAGGGAGTGAGACTAGGGTTGCAGCGAGACATGAAAACCAAAGAAAAGCAGCTCTGCAGTGGAACCATTGATGTAAAGGGACACACACACACACACACACACACACACACACACACACACACATCGATTTTGAGGCAGAAGAATATAGACTGAGGTTGACACGCAAGGGCACAGGGTTGAAAGTGAAGAATGGACTCCAAATCAGGAGTCAGTTTTTCTAGTGTAACTACAGCTTCAGAACTAAAATTAAGGAGCTGTTGAGGTTTTCTACCTGACTTGGATAGGAAAGCTAAGCTAGGATTATACCATGAGACATCTTAAATACTGGGCTGAAGAGGAGTTCTAAGTCTTGCCGTCCTTGGACAATCACTGAACAATTATGGACAGAAGGGGACAAAATTAGAGATTAGAAAGCAAGTCTAACCATATTGTATAATACTGAATTCAGCACAAAGAAACTTAATGTGACTGAATATCAGGAGAATAAGTATTTTATTAATGATAACAAAAACTTAAACTAGAGGTGTGGCAGTGATACTTAGAGGAAGAAATATGTAGCATCCATGGGAAAATCTGAAAGTAGCCTGAGACTTGATAAGAGAGAGGAAAGACATAAATTTTACTGAAATAGTTAAACATAAATTTTAGTGAAATGGAATAGTCAAATATTTCGCTGAATCAGGTACTTTATTTCTTTGAGAAATAACTCCTTGGGTTTAGATTATATGTGTTATTCTGGTACAAAGAATACCAATTTATATGCTATTTTTTCAAATAAAGCGAGACTTTAATTTTTAACAAAGACAGAATCTTATACCTCAGGTATCCCCTGGTACCCAGGAGGTACCAGGCAGCTGTGCAGAGCTGCAGGCATAGGCTAGGAAGTGCCGCCAGCTTCAGTGAGATATATGTTGCCTTGCCAACTTGTATTATAGATATTTTTCTGTATTCTGTGATCCACACTTTCTTCCCTGAAACATTTTTTTTTCTTAAAAACCAAAACAAAACTACATTCTAATCAGACAACACTGTTTTTGAAAAGTCAATTCCAGAAAATTACTGTTAGAAGTATTGAACAACAGATACTGATAACATTTTTTCTACTGATTCTTCTCCATTGTTCTATCTTCATGATTCACTTTTAACATAAACATTTAAAGACCTCAAACCTCTCCATATTGCTGGTTTTCTAAACGTATAAGGGAAGCCAGAAACATATGTTAATATGATTTTCTGTGTTTTGATACTAGAATTGCAAACAAGTTAGTATCATTATGAAAACACAAAATCTTATCACTTGGTTTTATAACACTCATTATATGAAGCTCTAGAAGATCACATTCACATTGAAAAGCACGTAGTTGTCACATAAATGATGCTTTTAATTAAGTAAAAGATCCATACCTGATTGGGATGATTACTTATGTATTTCTCATTCTCTACCAGACACGACATCCTTGAGGATGGGGATATGACTTATTTGTCTATGTCTCTTCAGGCTTAGTGCAATGCTCGGCATATAACAATCAAAATTTTTTTGAATGAATGACATTATAAAATATATAACACTTATATAGAACTTACCATGCACCAGACACCTACCCAAATACTTTACAAATATTAACTTATTTAATTCTTATTCTACAAAGAAAATTGAGGCACGGAGATGTTACATTATGTGCCCAAATCACACAGATAGAAAGTTAT
Organism: Macaca nemestrina; assembly: GCF_043159975.1. Classification (NCBI taxonomy): domain Eukaryota; kingdom Metazoa; phylum Chordata; class Mammalia; order Primates; family Cercopithecidae; genus Macaca; species Macaca nemestrina. The sequence goes on from NC_092128.1 coordinate 73,167,560, forward strand.
GGAGCCAGAAGTCAAACTTAAGCAGAGCTGTGACAAAATTTGTACTCTTAACTTATATTATCTTTAAATAAATGCTGCTGTTAAGTTGTAAAAAATACAAATATGTATATAAATATGTAATGTAATCCATCATTGAACTTAAAAAGACCTGGGTTCAAATATATTTTTAATTTACTTGGTTCGTGGCTTTGAGCAAGTTCATTAACCTAATGGTTCCTCAGTTTCCTCAAACATAAAATCATAATAATAGCATGTAACTCACAAGGCTACTCTTGGTTTAAAACATAATTTTTATAAAAGTACTAGATTATCATTAGCACCGGGTATATGGTAGTTAGTGTGCCAAGGGGAATGATGCTATTTTTCTCTTTCTTCCCTTTCGAAAGGGTATGTATTTGTACCTTACACATCATACAGGTCTTAAGCAAAAGGAGATGAAATTGCACGTTTCATCAAGTATTATTTTCAACATCTCTCAAAGCTAGAGTTCATTTACTAAAGCATTTTCTGGTTGGGCAGATCAACTTCAAACTCAATAGCTTGTTTTCTGGATAAAAAATGTTTTTCCGAGAAGCTGTTATGTTCTAAATATCTAACATCAAATATTAAAATATTTTTCTTCTAATTGTAAGATCAAGTTATACATATATATATATGTTTATACATACATGTTTCTTTTTTAAAAAGAAAAAACGATTTGACCAGCAATATAACAAACAGCATTTATTTTTATCAAGAGCCTCAAACATCAGTGAGTTCTACCAAGTCTGGTGGAAACCCTCTTGGTCAGAGGCTCTCAGTCCTGGTTGCGTACTACAATCACCTAAAGAAATACATCAAATTGCAGACCCTTTCCACAGACACTCTGATTTAATTGAATTGGGATAAGGTTAGGCATCCGTATTTTTTGAAAGTTCTCCTATTAACCCTAATTTGCTGCCCGAGTTGAGAATACTGGTTTAGATTATCATTGAAAACATTACCCGTCTCCTATTTCCATCTCACTTGGACTCTAATAAAAACCAACAATAGATATTATTTTCATTCATGTTAACATTGACAGAGTCTGAGAGGTTCATCAAGAACAGAATTGCCATGGCACAACTAAACTAATAGTTAGCTCCCTTTCTTTAACTGATTAGAGCAAATGCTCTCCATCCACCATCAATCATTACCTCCGGTTTCAAAATGAGAAACAGAAGCTGTATTTATATCAGCTATTTCTTTTTAACTTTGAGAATCATGAAACAAAACAACTCCAAGATTATTTATAGGTTCTTATAAACTAGTTATAATGAAGATTACTTGTTTACTTATTGTGTTGATGTAGTCAGTGAATAAACTTAGAACATTTTATAATATGACCAGATATTAGTCTTGGGCTATAGTTCATAAAATAAGCTACAGGTTAGAGGCATTCAACCAGAACAAATCCCGGCTAATGGATGTTTTGAGCTATGTTGAAATATTGAGTAGAAATGAGTTCCCACTGAGAATATCAACTTAAACTGTAAAAGTTTTACAAATCTAGTCACCTTAGTTTCTCTTATAATACTAGTGTATAACCAGCAATCTCAACCTTTTAAAGCTGAGTTCTTTTACTACTGAACTCATAGGCTAGCAATATGCTATTAGAAATTACACTTTATAAATTCCATAACACTAAAAGCATTCCTACTTCGTCCTTAATGGTAAGCCAACTGGTCAAAATACACAAAATATTTGCTTTCTATGATCTTTAATACAGACTTAAACTCGGACACTCTATAATTTAAAGATTAGCTTTAAGAACTACTTTGTAAAACTTTGACTTATTTTGAACATTTCACTTTCAATCACCGAATAATTTAAACAAATAGCCTTACACAGATAACTTGATTCTGGTTAACCACAGCCAGGAAATAGGGTCTCCTGAAGATCAGCAAGTGGAACACTGCCTTCTCTTCTTGCAAATATCACATAATATTAGGTTAAAGCTTTCATATAAAACTTTGCTTAGGTAGATTTGCTAAATAAAGTCGGTATGGTAGTTTACTAATCTCAATTGTATTGTTGATTTTTGGCTTGGACCTCAAGGACAATGAATGTTTTGAGAAAAGGAATTAATTTGTCACAGCTTTTCTTGATGTCTTTCACCCAGACTTGGGAAGAGCATCATGAAAAATAGTACTCTTTTGGAAACTATGCACACAACATATTTTTCCTAATAGGTGTGAAGAATGGCTGCTATGCATAAATGATTGTTGGAAAATAATTCTCTGTAAAACATGACCTAACAAGCAACTCCATTCACTACTGTGCTCATTTCCAGTATCCAGAACAACCACGACACATCTTATAGATGCCGGTATTATCTGTTTGTCAGTTAATAAACACCCTTTGGGAAAATTCACAACTTTATCCCCCGTAGTTTTCCTACCCAGTAAGTTGGAGAATAAAACTTTTGAGGGAAAATTGATATTAACAACATAGTAAAAGTCACAAGAAATCAAAAGATTCTTCAATACGAAACCATAAGTTGTTGGCTCTTCCCAGGACACCTATTGTTCTTTTTTCTTTATTAAGGGTAAAGTAAAGCGTCTGAGACCTAGCTGACCCTACATGAGAACCTCAAGCACCACAATCAAACCGCAGTTCTATAATTAAAAAGCAAGGTGCCTATCGCCCCTGCATTGTTAAACATCCCTTGGACACCCCAAATCCTTAAGTCCCGCTCATTTCCAGACCCTCCTTACCTGGAATTCTGTCACCGGGCGGCCGGGCACAGCTCAATAGAAGCGAAGGGCGTTCGCAGGTGTGGCTCCAGGGATTCAGGAGTCCAAGCTTCAGCGTCCGTCTCATGGGCAGAAGATGTCAGCCGCAGGGTGAGGTGCGGACGTGCCCACCTCTCCAACCCGGGAAGGCTGCCAGTCGCGCGGCGCAGCCCACCCAGAGACTGGGGGGCTGGCTTTCCTAGTTTGACGTGAGAGTAAACTGCGTTAGTCTCTGTCCTCCCTCTCCGCCCCTCTCCTGGTTTTTTGACACTTTAAATCTGTCTTAGATGGTTCAGACCCAAGTCCAGGTTGTATTATCAGCTAAAAGACAACTGTTCCTTCCCCAGGCTTGCTTTCTCCCTTCCCAAAGTCCGGGAGGCTCACCTTCCCGGCGCCTTCCTGCGCTCGCCCAGCTGTGAAGCTGTGCGCAAACTTCTCCTGACTTAAGAGTCTCAATCCTCGCCTGCGCTCCCGCCCCACCCCCGCCCGCCTCCCGACAGGCGGCAGACTAGGTGGCAGCAGAATTGACGAGAGCCAGCCCCGCCACTCCCGGACCCCGCCGCCCCAGTCAGCCCCCTCCTGTCCCAGGAGAGGGAGGGGAGAGCTGGTGAGCTCCGTGCGCCTCGCGCCAGCCCCCGTCGCCCCAGCCCGCGAGTGGGGTTGCGCTCGCGGCTGCTGCCTCGCTCCAGTCGGGGCTGGAGCTCACTCTGCGAGTCCGGGAGACTAAAGCGCCGCGTAAACACAGGAAGCAGGCGAGGGACCCGAGTTAGACCTTGAGTAGGGAGGGAGAGGGGGGCGACAGCCTGGGCTGGGAGACAGCTTTCTGGGAGCCCTGTCCCCTCCCCGGAGGATATGAGTTTCCACAAAAACCTTACCCCAGAGACAGTGTGACCCTGGCTTCTTCAGCCGCCACTCCGGGGATAGCACTGGGGAGCCTGTGGAGGAAGGGTCGGTAGTGGGCTAGGTAGTGAAAGTGGGGTGAGGGCGTGGGAAGACGGCTGGCTAAGAGCCGGGGTGCTAAAAGGAAAAAAGAGCTGAGAGGAAGGAGATGAGAAGAGACACCTTGGGGATCACGCAAACCCTGGGAGAGCGTCCGGAGTTGGGCGACTGTAGGTTGGGGGCACAACTTGGATTTGGAGAAAGAGTGCCCTCCGTGCAGGGGACTACTGGTGGGCACAGTGTTTTAGGGTGAATGAAAACAGAGAGGACGGCGAGGGAAGACGGGGATATGGGGTGCCTGACTTGGTGTCGGACACTGCGACTCCTCTTCTTTCCCCCTAAAACCCTCGATGTCAGCAGGAGTCCGGGACAATCCAATTCCAGGCGGGGCGCAGCGGAGGCTGGCAGGCGCGCTCTGGGAGGCAGGCAAGTTGATTCCAAGGACGAGTCACCCTCAACCTCTTTTAGCCCACAACTGGGTGGAGCAAGGCAGGAGTCAACACTTTTTTCCTAACTCTGTTTAGGCGGTGTTGGACTAAGAAAGCAGCATCCGGTGCGTCCCGGGACCACAAGGTGGCTGTGCACCGTTGAGGTTACTAAACACTGTCTCCTTGGCAAAATAAATAATAGCAATAATTTAATAGGAGGGGAAGAAAGCCAGACGGGAACAGCACACTTTCCCTGGTGGTCTTAGGTTCTCATAAGCACACGGGATACCACCAGGTGACCGAGAAGGAGGTGTCCTGTGAATGGAACTGCAGCCCTCACCCGACCATCCTTGGAGCTCTTCCATGGAAACATCAGTGACTGTAGGCAAAAGATGTGCCCGTTTTATTTTGCATGCTCCTGTTTATTTTGAATCCTCATGCCCCACCCCAGAGAGACAACAGGGACCCCTAATTTGTGTGGTTGAGGCAGGAGATCCAGTGGAGGACAGACTCCAGGATGAGATCAGCTCTCATACCCAACATTCCAGGGATTTTGTTTTTCCAGGCTCCCTCCTCTATATGCTCCCCCCTTCCCTGCCATCTCCTGTCTGGTGACCCAGAGGGCTGTGTGTGACTCACCGTGCATTCAAACCCTAAGGCACGGACTCACTGCAGAGGAAGATTGTACAGTACCTTCATTCCCAGGATAAGTGGGAATGATGTTGTTAGCAGTAAGAAATGTGACTAGGAAAGGAGGCTGGGCAACTGGGAGACAAGGAGGCTTTCAAAGGAACACACACACACACACACACACACACACACACACACACACACAGAGAGTAACTTAAAAAAAAGCCTGTATAAGAAACCCTTCTGAATTCAGAATTGAGATACAAATCTTCACTTCATACTATCTATCTGTCTTGGGTTCAATAGCTCCCTGCTTTCCAACTGCTCCTGACCAGTCAACACTTGACCATGACCTCCTTTAAGAATTCTCTTTTGGAATATTAATTACCTTCTTTTGGTGCAAACAGCAGAGAAATATTAAAGTTGTTTGAGAGTCTCTTTTGGTCAATTGCTGGGGGCCAAACACTGAGAATTTCTCGGGTTGTAGCCCAAGTCGCTGAAATAACAATGATTCAGGGAGATGATTGCCAAGTAGAAAGTGTTGCCGCCCTCAGCATTGTGTGATAGAACAAGTACAAGAAGATTTTTCTGCTGGAGGTTAAATCCTAGGGCAGCCTACCTGATATTGACAGCCAGTATTCTGAAAGCAGGATGGGCTTGATTCTATAAATCTAATGAACATATGTAGGATACCAGCCCTTAACCATAATGTAAACAAAGCAAAGTCTAAAAGTTATTGAGAAAAATGGCATGGTGTATTATAAAACTTTAAACTGTGTGTGGTCTAAGCATAAGCAACCTCAGCTGATTAAAGTGTAAACTGTGTTTGATATAATATTGGGGGAAACAGTGTGAGTTACCTGTAGGCAGACTATTTCAGGGAAGGTGACACAGCAGAAGCAAGATGAAGCTCTCTGGTCCCCTAAGAAGATTAAATTGACTTTGTCAGTAACAGATATTTATTGAACACCAAAGGGGTTATGTACCTGTTGGAAACACTTGGATTTCACAGAAATTTAACTCTACTGCTTTCTTAATATTATTGCAATATTTTCTACATGGACACAGTGTGGTAAGTTTTTGGAGGATGGATGTTAACATGGGGTGATCTGATAAGAGAAATTGTCGTTGTTTTGAAAATGTTAGGGGACCCATTACTGGATCTTGAAATCAAGTTAGTGGGCATAAGGAACATTTAAAAAATGAAGTGGAATAGGATAGAAAATATCAGAGTTCATTGCCATTTGAAAGCACAAGAGTAGTTTCTTGAAACTTAAGTCTCTCTCTCTCTCTCTCTCTCTCTCTCTCTCTCTCTCTGTGTGTGTGTGTGTGTGTGTGTGTGTGTGTGTGTATTAAATTGCAAAGTAAAATATATTTCTTTCTGTGGATCACAAAAATACCTTAAGACACTTGGTTAGAATAAGCTATTCTTCAAGTAGAATACCTTATATTTTCAAATAAGCTTTCAAATGAAATTAGTCCATCAAAGGGGCATTCAGAAAATAAACATCTTAAAATGTGGCAGTCACACATTCCTGGTACTTTTCTTGATTGTTTATTTTAAAATTTCCTGTCTTTATGAGACTTTGCCCCTTTATCTCTGTCCCTCTTCCTCTTTATAAAATTTCCCCTTTGGACAATTACTAATTTAGGGAGAAGTATTCTGTGTATCTTGTCTACAGACTTTTCAATGCAAACTCCACTTCAATTCTGAAACTCTCCATCCTCATTGCTGAGGGTGTGAAGTCCTGCCACTAACAAAGGGTTATCTGACCTCCCAACTGTCTTTCCAGACAAGGTTTGCCAGAGTTTGAACCATACATACCACTTTCTGGACACTTACGGTTCGAGAATTCGGCGACCTTTCCTTAAAAATCATGAAAGTTTGAATTTCAGTAAAAGGAGGGAAGATTGCCCATTATTAAAGACTAACTCTATTAATACCTGTTCCTGTTAAATATGGTTAATGTGAGGGAGGTCACACTTTGTAGACACTGAAGAAAGTCATTTAGTTCTTCTTGGAAAAAAATTGTTATAAGGTTAAATAGAGTTTATTCTCTTTTTAACAGGAATTTAGAAGAAACATTTCTGGGCTCTCTCAGGAACCCAGTGGTTAACTTGAATAGCTCCCTATCAGCAAAGTTTTCCTTACGTTGAAATCCAGCTCAATCCATTATGCTTATGTGTTGGTAATATAGTACGTATTTAACACCACATAATGTCAGAACACACTTGGCTAGCCACTTACGGGGGACCCAAAAAGCACAATATGCAGCTCCTACCCTCAAGAAACCCACAGTCTATTCAAGAACATTTGTTTCTTCCTCTTGTAGCCTCCTTCCAAATAGACAACAGCTGGTAATTATTCTTTATATAATTACTCTACCTAGATTTACAGGTCTCACCATGACAGGGCGAATAGTAATTTGCCTTAGTGAAAAACAAATGTTTTCCTTGGAAAACAATTTAAACTTCAATCTGATAAATCATGCTCTCTTGCAGGAAGTGTCCTGCTTCGATTTTCCACCTCTCTTGCAGAAATAGGAGCTGGGGTACTTGTAAGTCTCTCTTCTGTCTTCATCTTTCCAAAGGTGCGACACAGTTGTGTTTCTCTACAGAACGTGTCTTTTGGCAGGGAAAAAACAAATTCCACTTGAACTAGGAAGTGTCTTTCCAGATCGTACTTACATAAACTTCAGTTGGGTTAACTGTTAACTTAATGTGTAAATAACTCAGAGTGGGAGGAGATGGCGGGGACTTAACACCATAAAGCAGCAGTGGAAACTAATAGATGCATCTCTGATGAAGCTCAGAAATATCCATTTCCTATATTTTAAAGAAAATTCTAAAGGGAAACCCAGGAGCCAGAAAAAATACTGCAGAAGCAAATGTATGCAGATATTCATTCATTAATTCATTCAACAAATAAAGAAAAATTGAGGTCCCAAAGCTTATATTCTAGTGGAAAGAGGGAGATAGGTAATAAACAAAATAAGAAATAAATTGTTAATTTCAGATACTGACAATGTTAAAAGATCATTGACAGAAGACTGAGAGGCAGGCATGAGGTAATGCTATTCTAGGATGGCCAGGAAAAGCTCTCTTTGAGCTGAGATGTAAATGAGAAGCCAGTCATCATGAGTTCCCTAGTAAAATTATCATAAAGTGTTGCTTCACCTCCCTTTAAATAAAAATAAATAACATTTGGGTCAGGAATCTACTCTTTTGGGATTGTGATATTGTGTGTGTGTGTGTGTGTGTGTGTGCATGCACACATGTGTGTCTTTGTAAAAGGCTCTTTGTAATTCATTCCTATTTAGTTGACACTCAGGGATCTAGGAGATGAGAGGCATGAGATAGGTAATGATAATTTTCTGTACTTACATGTTGGGCTATATAAAGTTAAATTAGGAAAGAACCCTCACACAGCACTTAACTTTTTAGCTTAGATTGTCTCAGGTTATGTTTGCAACATGCTAAAATGCAAAGAAATATGGAACTTCCTTCAGAACTAAAGCAAAACTTGTCTTTAAAGCCTACAATTCTTACTTTTCTGTTTTCTGATTACAAGTCAACAGTTCTATTAATTTTGCCTTACTGAACTTCTACTATGTGCTGAGCATTTTATTAAGCATCTTAATGCATTTTCTTATTTTAGCTCTATGAGGTACGCACAATTATTTGCATTGTACAGATGCAAAGACAACACAATAAATGATTTGACAAAGTATTCAATATTCTAACACAGGCAGTCTAACATATATATTAATACATATCCAACTAATCCTTGTTCAGTTATTACTCAGCACAGATGTAAGTCTACTTATAGGTAAAAAATAGCCAGGCATAAGATTATTTTACTAGGCAATTCTATACGTAGTCACATATTTTTAAATGACAACCAAACAAAAATCTTTCAAACAAGTAATTTCCAATTCAGTCACAAACTAAACACCTAGCCATCTGAATAACAGAGAGTTTTATCTTTTCACCTGAGTATAGGCTAATGAAGGAGGCAAGCCATTTAAACAATTAATAAATAAAATTCAAACATCTGCAGCAGAAGTATTTCCCAGTGCCCTGGGAGCTTAAAACGGAGGGGATTAATTCTGCCGGGAAGATATTTGCTTTTACTAGTTATCGTCTCTCTGAAATCTAATACACCAGCACTAACAGATTCTGGTGTGAGTGAGTGTTAGGAACACAGAGCTATACATGCTCCAGAAATGTACTTTTCCTTTTTTACTCTAAGAGGTGACATTTAAAATTACATAGTAAATATATGTGAATGAAATTGTGTAATTTCTTTATGTTGTCCACCCAACTTTTCTTTGGATATTACATTTAAACATTTATCACAGATTCTTTCCACTCCATAGTTCAAACAGAAATGTTATTTGGGTGACAATTTGCATGGCTGGGGCATTTAAAGCATAGAAAAGAAAATGAAATCAGTACAAAACACTGAGAAAAGATACCTTTAAGGCAAAACAAAAACGGGAAGTGTAACAACCCAATTGCTAAATTGGAGGCTGAAAACATGTGAAAATGTTGTAGAATTTGGGATCTGCTGTCCCATCAACACCAGTCCTGACTGGCAGGAGAAGAAGGAAAGAGAGAACAGAGTGATTAAGTTTAAACCCTCAAGGGCTACAAAATCAGATGAGCTGCTCTACTTTTTGTAGGCTTCTCTAATTTTCAAAAATCTTATTTAGAATCATAGAAGAATAGGCCCATGATAGGCATTTATAAATACTTCAGAAATTGAGTTTAATTACATATGTTACTCAGAAAGGAAGACAATGAGGATGCACAAATATTTCAAAGATAGAAACTGAAAAGAGAAAAGGAATCTTTCACCATAAAGAGAAAGAAATGACCAGGAACGTGGGAAGGACTGGAGAGGAGAAAGGAACTGGAAGAGATGCGGTATTTTATCTCCGGGGTGATTCTTAAACTCCCCTAGTCACTGAGGTTGTCATTCTTAAATGTTGATTACAAAGTACTAAATTGATTACAGATTACAATATATATTGTGGGGAAGGAAGTGAAAATCACATCTTCAGAAGCTCAGTAACTGCCTCTATCACTTTAGCTTCAGCTTTTACCAGCTTTCTCTTCTCTACTTCAAAGGGGGGCAGCATTTTCCCATGTCCTCTGTATTCCTGCTCTATTTAAAGAATGTTTTCTCTCTGTTATTGTTTCTTTCAAATGTCTCTTCATATTTTACCTTGTCATTTAACCCTTTCTGGTATTCTTTTCCCATATACTCAAAATCTCTCCTTGTACTTGATGCAGCCTGCCTTCACCCTTCTAAAAAATACCTGTTTCTTTTTTATTACTCAGTGATGAGCCACCTAGATTCCAGCTTTTTGAAAGCAGCTCTATATTAAAATATTATTTAACAGGAAATATTTTTATCTTTATTATGAGTCTGAGTTGAAATCTTCCTAAAAATGGCCAAACTGAAATTACCCACTGTGATGTGCAGAGTGATAGATTTGTTTAAGGGATTTAGGGTGATGTTTTAATGTGCTGCAAATGACCTGGGGATCTTGCTAAAATGCAGATTCTGACTTTCAGGTCAAGAGTGGGGCCTAAGATTCCGCATTTCTAATGAGCTGTCATGCTGATGAAATGTTCATGGGTCTTCTTTTAAGTAGCAAGGCTTTAGAATCATTTTCCACAAATATGCATATCATCTTATACACTTTATTCTTTTAAAATTTGGAAATATACTTTAGTATATAAAATACATTACTGCATGACCATGGAAAGTAGGACTAATTCTGGTTTTCTTTCTCTCCAAAATATCTTCTCAACTATCTGTACTGGGACTATGGAGGACAGCTGCCCTAGGAGAGATGTGCTGTTGAGGAGGACGTGCCCCTTGTGACTGGGGAGGTTGGGAAATAAATTAATTTGTGGGGGATTTTATGGGTGTGTGTTGTTTTTCCTGGAAGGGGATTTGATTTTAAAAGAACTAATATCCCTGAGAGACAGAAGGGAGTATTGGTGGTGGAGATGGCTGGCATTAGTGGTGAGACTGGCGGTACTGGTGCACAGGTGGTAATGCTGATGGTGGTGGTAGTAGTAATGGAAGAAGTGGTGTGGTAGTGATGGTGGTTGTGGTGTTAGTTATGGTGATGGTGGTGGTGCAATGGTGGCAGTGGAGATGGTTGTGGTGGTGGCAGCATTGGCAGTACCGGTAATGGAAGCAGTGATGATTTGATGGTGATTGTTCCTAGTAAGATAGTGATGGTGGTGGTTGTGCGGTTGTTCTAGTATTGCTGTTGGTGGGATGATGACAGTGGTGGTAATAGACATAATGGAAGCAATGGTGGTGACAGTGATAGTGATGAAGCTGCAGGTGGTAGTATTGACGTTTGTGGTAATTTGATTGTGCTGGTGGTGGTCATGTTGATGGTCATGGTAGGGGTAATAGTGTTGGAGATGGTGGTTGTACTAATCATAAAGTAATGGTGGTAGTGCTAATGGTTGTGATGGTGGCAGTGATTCTTGAGATGTAGGTAGAAGTGGTAGTTGTGGCATTAGTAGTAGTAATAGTGGTATTATCAATTTCCACTAAATAATAGAGCAGATGGGTTTTCAATCCTGCTTTAAGTCATCTCCCGTCTTTCTATACTTTGGCAAATTGTTTGTCTCTGAGCCTCAGTTTTCTCCTCTAAAAAGATATTGCTAAAAATTCTGAGGTAGGGCCGGGTGTGGTGGCTTATGCCTGTAATCCCAGCATTTTGTGTGCCCAAGGCGAGTGGATGATCTGGGGTCAGGAGTTCAAGACCAGCCTGGCCAAAATGGTGAAACCCCGTCTCTACTAAAAATACAAAAAGTAACTGGGTGTAGTGGAGCATGCCTGTAATCCCAGCTATTCAAGAGGCTGAGACAGGAGGATCACTTGAGCCTGGGAAGGCGGAGGTTGTAGTGAGCTGAGATTGTGTCATGGCACTCCAGCCTGGGCAGCAGAGTGGGACTCTGTCTCCAAGGAGGTGAAAAATTATCAGCTGTGAGTATCACCTGAGCCCAGGAAGTCAAGGCTGCAATGAGTCATGTTCATACCACTGCACTCAAGCCTGGGTGACAGAATGAGACTCAGTCTAAACACACACACACACACACACACACACACACACACACACAAAATGAGTATGCTATGGGGATTAAATGAAATAAAGTATGTGAAGCTCTTAGCAAAGTTTAAACAAGTCCTATCAATAAATGATGATTATTTATTGGTGAAATTGCCTAACTCCATATTCACTTTTTTTTTGGAGACAGGGTCTCACTGTGTCACCCAGGCTGGAGTGCAGTGGTGCCATTTCAGCTCACTGCAGCCTCAGCCTCCTGGGCTTAAGAGATCCTTCCACCTCAGCCTCTGGAGTAGCTGGGATTACAGGAGCATGCCACTATGCCAGGGTAATTTTTGTGTGTGTGTGTGTGTGTGTTTTGTTTTTTTAGCAGAGACGAGGTTTCACCATTTTGCCTAGACTGATCTTGAACAAGTAATCCCAAGGGATCCACCTGCCTTGGCCTCCCCGATTGCTAGAATTACAGGCATGAGCCATTGCTCCCGGCTTATCATTCTTAACTTGTAAGTGTCCAACAAGCGTGAATTTGGACATTTTTCTTTTGATTTAGTTTATGCTTTCTTTCTTTCTTTTCTGGACACATTCTCATTTGCTCAGAATGAGAAGTCATAGATTTCATATTGACCTTTGATGGTAAAATGAATAAAGGCAGTTCAATCACTATCCTGTTTTAAGATTTCCTTATGTAATTTCAGCCTTTTAGAAATTGATACTTCTAGAATTTAATAATGTATTTTTTCTATACAGAAATTTCAGCAATCATAAACTGGAAGGTCAGAGACAGTGTCTTTGTAAATGAATGTGGGTGACTTTCCCTACATTTTTATATTGCCTGTGATCCTCCCACAGTTCCATCTTCCTCCTGCTCACCAAGTGAGTGCTCAGGAAATTCAAAAAAGCCATACAATATCCCCTCCTTGAAAACTTTCAGTGACTCCATAGAAAATCCAAACTTGCTGGCCAGGCATTCAAGACCTTCCCAAGATGTATTCTAACAATCTCTGTAGCTAGTTTCTGCCCAGTTTTCTCTTTATCCTAACTTATGTTTTGTCCAAACTAGGCTTTTCCCCCATTAGTAGAAATTACTTTAATTTATGAGGTGCCTACCATGTGCTAGATGCTGTGTTTAGCATTTTCATGCAGTGTCTTATTTGGTTTTCAACCTAGCAAGGATCATGTTGTTATCCTTACTTTATAGACAATTAAAGCTTAGAGTACTTAAGTAATTTTATTACAGTCACAAAATAAATAAGGATTCAAACTCCTATATTTAGAGTTTACTCTTTCCAGGATAATGTGCTGTCTCTTTAAAGCTCTCTTGCTCACCTACTTCTGTGCCTTTGCTCATGGTGAGCTTCCGTTATGGAAAGCACTCTTTCCTCTATTTGTTCTGTGAAATACTAAAAATCTTTCAAGGGTCCAATCAAATAGTACTGACTGCTTGGGTCTGAATTCTAGTTGTGAGATTTTGGAGAACTTTTTCTCTATGTGCTTCAATTTCTTGGCTAAAAGTTAGAAATGATAATAATTGTTTTGTATCATATAGTTGATATGAGGAATAAATATACACAGATTCTTATAATAGATGCTATACACATATAAGCATATGTGTACACACACACACATATACATTCAATCTTTATTTATAGCTGTACCTATGAAGAAGTTAGAACAGTTTGTGTACCAAGTATTATGTCAGTGTTTGTTATAAAAACAGAAGTTATCTTAGATATCTGGGAAAATCCTCTTAATTGGAAAAATGATAAATCTGAAACTCAGAGAAGGTTTGCAAACCTGTCCTGGGTCACATAGTTGGTGGGACAGCCAACTCTGGAATTCAGAATTATCACTTCCTGTAACAGAATGTTTCTTTACATCTTTACACTAGACTGCTCTGCCTTGTAAAACCTTTCTATCTTGCCTCTGAACATTCTTGTTCTTTTTTCCTCTCTCACGAGGAACATTGCGTTATAACTGTTTGAGTATGTGTCTTATCACTCAAACTCAATTGCGAGGTCCTTACATGCAGGGTGGCTTTCTCATTCATCTTTGTTTTCCACACAATATTGATGCCCACAAATGTGCACTCACATAGCATTTCATGAATTGATTGAACATCTGCTTTTACAATAATATGAACTGATTATTCATCTGCTAGAAATGGAAATTGAGGTGCTTTCACATCAATTTTCAGTCTTCTCAGCAGCTCTGAGGGATGGGTACAATTTTACAGAGGAGGCAAATGAGGTTTAAAGGTTCAGAGAGGAAATTACTGGAAGGTTAATTACACAGGTGTTTCAGAACCAACCAAAGCAAAATGGATCATTGGGTCATTTGCTCTTTGGAATAGCTATGCCTTTGTTGGCTTCTTTGAGCACAGATAAATAAGAACTTTTGGTCTATAATTTACTTTTAATTTCAACACCATGTCGATTTTCCTAATACTTTTTATTCTCATATGTGTTTTCTTTATTTAATCAAGTGTTTCAGGAACTTGAGTTGTACATTTTTTTTCTGCTCTCAAAAGTAATGTTTGTTGTAGAATATTTAGAAAATAAAAAGAAAGAAAGAAATCACTCATAACTTAGAGATAAGCAACATCAACATTCTGGCTCTTCCTGGTAATTTTTTCATGTTAGAAACATTATTTGTATCTGCTTCTCTTTCTCTTATTTTAAATAATATTTAAATTGAGATTGTAATTTATTTTACAACTTACCTTTTCTATTCATCATCTAGAATCTAATTAATAAAAGTGCTATACATAAAAATTGTATGAAATAAATTACATCAAACCCAAGATGTTATATCTAAGGGCATATAAGATAAGAAATTCAAAGAAATATAGAATACTTGGTTTCCATGCACTGGGGTAACTCTTTTCAGATATTTCCCAGTCTGAAATCTATTTACTTCTAGCTGCAACTATAGCAGCACAAATAACAACTGAAACTGCTATTGTGGTGGCACCTGGGTAGAGACAACTTTTGGCAGTATAGCTAAAGAGAATACATTCTCCAGAGTAATAGCCATCAGCATTTAGAACAAAGCACATTGAACTTTTCAACTAGAATTAGGGGAATGCATGAGATAAAGTCTCTGTATAGTATTTTAGGTTTATACTTTGGACAGTTGTAGACAGCAGATTGATACTTCTTTACATTTTGTATAACCTTCCTAATGTAAGTAAATAATAGTTAATTCCCCAGAAGATCCCATGATGAACACAAGTGAGCAATGCAGAATGTGGATGAGGAGGGAGGAGATTCCACTAGACCAGAATATTGATGTTGGGTGGACCTGAGCATTTGCCTATTGCCTATTGAGTGAGGCCTAAGAGTTATGTCAGTATGAATTAGGTACGACTGATAGTAACAGAGGAACTAAAAAGCCCCTCATAGTTTAATAATATGGAAGTTTATTTCTATTTTCAAAAAGTTGATGGAGGTAGATATTTGAAGGATAATATGACTAATAGGATCTGTCTCTACTGAGTCGCCGAAAACCTGGATTCCTTCCAGTTCACTGCTCCTCCAGTTTTTGGGTGAAGCCCATGTCCTCATGAACAAGGATAGAGTTCCAGTAACTGAAACCACATTTCCAGCAGCAGGAAAGCAATTTCACATTGCTTTCGTAGTGTGAAAGCAGTGTTGAGTAGTTGCAACAGAGACCTCAAATATTCGCTATCTCATCTTTTACAGAAAAAGTTTGCCAACTCATGCTCTGGAATTGAGACTATGGTTTCACAAATTTTCAATTAATCCATTCTTTTTTGTAATTGTCAGGTTGCTAGTTTGAACAAAATGGTTTTTATGAATTTGTATTACATTTGGATGTATCAAAAATAAGATTTAATACTATTTTGCATATTATTACTTGGATAAGAAAGAGGAAGAAAGGATGGGGAGTGAGACTTAAAATGACACAGATTTATTTCTTTAAAAATTCTGAAGTAAATTGTGGCAAAATATTAGTGCCTATTAAATATTAGTGATGGACATGTGGAAGTCTGTTATTTCTGTATTTCTTTGGTATGTTGAAAACTTCCATAATTAAATACTTTAAACAGTTTAAAAGAGAGATGATTATGAGTTCCCTTAAAAATAAAAAAAGAACTGTAGTCAAGTTTCAAAGCCATTCCAATTTGGATGTCCAGAGGAAGCTCCTTACAGAATGGTACGTGGAGAAGCTTGACTCCTATTGTGGTGTGATATTTTTTGTGATTGAACCTCCAGAATCATATCAGCAGTTCCTGAGACTCTGCATATCTGTAAAACGTGTCTGCCTCTGCCTGTGCACTACAAAAAGAGCACCTGCATCCAAAACCAGAAAAGAAGGCAAATGTGTCCTAGAAAAGTAACAGACTGTGTTAGAATTGGTACATTTCTGAGATGAGAAAGTTTGAAGTACTAAGAGCTTTCTACTTTTTGTTGGCATAAAATCTAGATCATTTACTCATAGTAAGATAAATTCTTTAGGAAGACCAAAAGCCTTTAATATTTAAGCTTTTTTAAAATGGGTATTTGTAACCTATAAGCATATAGATATATAAGAAAAAAAAACTCTCTAAATTATTTAAGATTTTCTCCTTAGAGACAGTAGGTTATCTCACAATAGATTGAACCTTTCTATATTAAAGAAGTAATGTTGCCGTGTATTTAAGTAAGAAGAGAAATTTCAAAACCTTTAGCGCTGTAAAATTGTATCCAGTCAGCCTCTAGCAACATACATAATCATAAGAAAGCTGCTCATCTGCCAAAATTGGACAGCTTTACCAAATGCAAGTTTAATTAACTGGAAAAAAATTAAATTTTAATAAATAATTAGGGTGATTATTAAGCATTATGGTGCACTTAAAATGTGTTGTGTAAACACTAGTGCGAATATCTTCCAAGTTTGATTTCCTACTCATTTTAAGTCATTATCTTTTGAGAATAAAACTAAAGCAATGGATAACTTTTTAAGGAAAAGGAAAAATATATAAAACAAGAAACAACCTTTATTTGGATAATGTGACAGTACATTTTACGTCAATTCTCAAAAAGCAAGCATTTACTTTGTACAAGGCAGAGTGTTATATGCTGAAGATATAAAAATGGATAAAATATGGTCTAAGAATTCACAGACTAGTGATAGAATGAGGATTAGAAATGTAAGTACCATACAGTAGATACACGTTTTAATAGAGGTGTATTACAAATGCTTTAAGAGCACCAAGGAGAGAGAGAATTCATTCTGATAGGAAGGACACAGCAGGTAACACAGATGTACACATACAGGTAATGTAAACAGGCAGAGAGAGAAGTAGAGAAGGTATCTCATGCAGAGGAAAGAGCACCAGGAAGTCATCCAGGCACAAAGTGCATACCTTGTTTGAAGAAATGTGAATTGCTTCATCTTGCCAGAATACAAGTTTATGGGAAATAAATGACCAGAGGTGAAAATATAAAGGTGGTTAGGGACAGATTTTCATCGAAGGCTTTTAAGGAAGGAGTTAAGTATGGTCAGATCTGGGTTTTTTAAAACAAATCATCATCAGTAGAAGGGGAAGTAAATGGGAAGGATGAAATGGATGAAGACCTTTATAAGGATATCCAATGGTCAGGGTGAGAGATAGGAGTCAGGATGGCTGATGTAAATCATTAGCAAAGGTAATGAAAAAGAGAGTATACATAAAAGGAAACTTGCAGAAGTAAATCCATTTGGTGATGACCAGGAGAAAGACAGACAGACAGAGAGAAAGAGAGAGAGAGAGAGAGAGAGAGAGAGAGAGAGAGAATGGGTATTAAAGGTAATGACATTACCAAGGTAGAGAGCATGTGAATTAGGAACAGGTAAGGAGAAGATACAGCTATTTATTTTTCATGTTTGATGTCTTTGGGTTATTCATGCTGATTTGACATTCATGTGAGGATAACAGCATTCAGGTCTAGAATTCAGGGCAGAAGTGAGGCCAAGAGATGAACATTTGCGATTCCTTTGTAAATAAGTGATGACTGAGGCTGTGGAGTTAGGTAAATTATTCAATAGTAAAGCATAAAACAAGATAAAATGAGCATATATGTAAAACTTTCTGATTAGTATGATACCTTAAATGTATTTTTCTTTTTGAAGCTAGAAAATTGCTTTTTGAAGTTTTTCTTTTCATTCCCTGACAGAAATTTGGCTTATTGACATTTTATCTCTCATTAATTATTATTTTTCTAAAAATTTTTCAATTAACAGAAGATTTTTAAAGGATGCGTGGTGCCCTACTTAGTACTGTTTCATGGCCCTTCCTTTCTTTCTTACTTCTGGAAGCCTCCAGTTCTGTGATCAATTTCCCAATGACTTTTATTGGCCTATAGTTACCTGGGTAGGTAAGGAAGCCAAATTATAGCAAAATTTTGGGAAGACCTTCTAGCATGACCCTTCCACAATCTGTTATTTCTTTTATTACTAATTTTATGTGTATTAGATTATCATAAGATTTATACATAAGAATCATGTTACTTTTAAATAGCACATTTTCTTTAATAATGTAACAATAGAAAAGTATATATATTTCAGTGAAATGGGAGATTAAAATCAATTCCTGCCTTTCTGTTGCATTTTAACATTTTCCTTTTTATTATAGAACATTAATTATGTATGGAAATGGTTCAACAACTTTGTTGTCGTAGTTGCCTGCTCTCTGTGAAATACTAGAAATGTGGGAAAAATTCAAGACAATTTTTACCTGTTACCATCTAACTCTGACTAATTCCTCCTAAATCAATGTTCAAATAATTATCATATTTGATACTTATGGACCTAACTTAGCTAAAACTTCATGTGTAAATTTTGAATTATTTGTATTTTTTTTGATAAATAGATAAATTTACATCTATTTTAATTTAAGATTATCTAGCATTTAAAGCAATGATCATTCAATCCAAGTAGTCCTGTATTGGTTAGGATCAGATTTGACTAAATAAAATGGGAAAACCCAAAGTAAAAGGTTAACACACAAGGAAAGTCTTTACTCCTAGAGGTAGGGTCAGATTTGACCAAATAAAATGGGAAAACCCAAAGTGATGTGTTAACACACAAGGAAAGTCTTTACTCACTCCTAGGGAAGTCCAGAGATAGGCAGTCTTCGGTGTTGTTGGCTCCAGGGTTATCAGAGATGCCATCTCCCTTTATCTTGCTGTTCTGCCATCTTTAGAGTTTTCAGAGGCAACCCTATGCTTTCTTAGAAATCTTACACAAGTCTTCCACTCACATCTCATTGACTGAAGCTGTACTTTTACATAAGAAAATCTGTGAAATGTAGTCTTTTAGCTAGTATCCTTCACCCAAATAAAATTGGGTTTTGTTATGGTGGTGAATGAAGAGAACAGATTTGGGGGAAGACGGTAAGCTATCCTATTACGATCAGTACAATGTCACAATGTTGTTTTAATAGAAAATATTTTAAAACTTACTAGGTTAATATCTAAGCCCAGTGATGGAAATTTATAACATTCTCTTTTCCAACTCATCCTTTTAGATTTAAATTTATAAAATAATATATATTCTGGTTTCCCAATGGCAGAAACTCACTGTAATATAATCTATAAAGCCATTTAATTCAGAAAATAGGGCATTTATTAAATGTCATGTGGTAAGAATTCTCTAACTCTTTTGATGTCAGACGTCAAGAAAATTAATTCCTCTTTGAAATCTCACTATTAACTTATGAAACCATCTGCGAAGCCTGACTGCCTTTATTGATTTTTTTCTTTTTTAAATATTTAATTTTAAAAATAGATTTAGGGGGTACAAGTGCATTTTTATTACATGATATATTGTGTAGTGATGAAGTATTCCTGATTACATACTCCACCTTCTCTCACACAGACTCATCCCTGTGCTTTTAATAACTGGTACTTGACCACGTCTGCTGACTTTCATGACAACTGCTGCCTTTTTCCTCTGGATTTTCATTATCTATTTTCTAATCTCCTGCCATTATCAATTTCTGATCTCTTCAGTTGCAAAGTTCTCAGTCTTCACTCTACAGAGGTCTGTATTCATCGGAATGTGTTTTAGAATTTGTGATCTCATTTCCAACCTCTCAAACTCTGAAGAAGTGTGAAATTTCATATCAGGCAGATACAGGTCCAAATCTCAGCTTTATCATTTACTCCTGTGACTACAGATAAGTAGATTAATTTCTTTCAGCCTAGTTTTCCTCATCTGGAAAATTATAAAGAACATGTCTACTTCATTGGGTTGCTGAGAAAATTAACCAGGATACCACATGAAAATTTAGATGTCCAATATTATCCTATCCCAACTATCACTATAATTGTCTTCAGAGCAGGTAAAATGTCTATGTAATGACTCTCTGGGAGATTTTCTGGAAACTGAGTGGGGTCTTCATAAATGATGTATGAAGGAAACTCCTATTGTCTGTCACATCTCATTGCAATGTGCATGCTTGTACCTAGGGGCATGTCTAAGTTAGTAGATCAAGACCTGACACTGGCATCAAGAGATCATGGTTCCAATCTTAGAATCCACTCCTGCCAGTAGACCTTAGAGAGGGCAAATCAGTCTGTTCTACAATGTTTCCTTAATTTAGACCTTTGGAAAGCAGAGGTTAGACTCTCAAGTTTTTTCCCAAAAGTTGTTAGGTTTCTTAGGCTTTTTGTCCATTCTTCACATGATGAGCTTTACCTACAATGGATCTCAGAAAAGATAGCCTGGAGATTCACAAAAGGTTATTTTACACCATTGTCACAAGAACTTGCCCTGCAAAATTAAGCCTAATTGTTACCTTAATTTTCATAACAAAAGTTTATTCTAGTGGCTTTTTTTTTTTCTGAACCAAGAACTTATCAGGACCTTATCAATTCTGCCTCTATTATTAGACATGCTTTTATACCTCAATTGACATGCAGATATACTGAAATATATTTTATAACATATTGATAGTGCATTGAAATTGGAAGTTTTCCAAAGTCTAAGGATTGTAAGTTACATAGAATTGTTGAGTTTCTAGTTTAATCATAAATAAAGTACTTACCAATGTTTTCACAAACTATTTAAGTTCCAGCTAGAGGCTGCATTTCAAAAATTCATACTTAGGCCGGGCTCAGTGGCTCATGGCTGTAATCCCAGAACTTTGGGAGGCTGAGGCGGGTGGATCACCTGAGGTCAGGAGTTCGAGACGAGCCTGGCCAACGTGGTGAAACCCCCGTCTCTACTAAAAATACAAAAGTTAGTTGGGTATGGTGGCAGGCACCTGTAATCCCAGCTACTTGGGAGGGTGAGGCAGGAGAGTCGCTTGAACCTGGAGGCAGAGGTTGCAGTGAGCCGAGATCGTGCCATTGCACTCCAGCCTGGGCAACAAGAGCAAGACTCCATCTAAAAAAAAAAAAAAAAAAAAAGACACTTGTTTGAGTAGGTTTTAATATGTTGGATATCCTAATGCTAAGTGATGATGGGTTTCTGCCAATGTATACAGAATGCTAAAATGATACCCAAACCCTGTATCTTGTAGATTCAGATTCATCTGGTCATGTTTTGAAAGTTGACTAGTGGAGCTGCCGGTGGCCATTTTTATGAGGAGCCATTGGAGCCTGACGGAGAGAAAACAAAGGCAGGTTTTGGGGCTGACAGCTAGTCCTGCTCAACTAACCCTCGTTAGCAAAAGGACCGGGGGTAGAAATGTCTTCATGACATTTTATTTGTGTCATAAGGAGAGCACACTTTCGTTTAGTCATGGTAAACTAATACTCAGATTGTCCATCTCAGCTCCCTTAGGCTCAATGCCAGAGTTCTCAAGTGAAGGGGAGATAATAGAGTCAAACAGCAGGTGTCGCTAATATTCCTGTACAAAGCTGAGGACTCAGAGCAGTGTTCTCTGTGGATTCAGCATCAGGAGAGTTGAAGTGGATAGGAAAGCCATCTGTTCAATGATGCAGGTAACAGAAGAACATTTTACAATGGCTTCACTGGGCAACAGCAAGGGAGCAGCCTATAGATTTTTCTTTAGGATGCTAGGCGCGGTTTGGTACAGTGAGCCGGGACTGATTAGACTGTGTTTGGAGTGTGGAAGAAAGTGGTAATTTTGAGCTACACAAAGAATATCTTCTAGATACCCAGATATGAGTCAGAGAGATATAATTAGAAATTCCTGGGATAAGGCCGGGCGCGGTGGCTCAAGCCTGTAATCCCAGCACTTTGGGAGGCCGAGACGGGTGGATCACGAGGTCAGGAGATCGAGACCATCCTGGCTGACACGGTGAAACCCCGTCTCTACTAAGAAATACAAAAAACTAGCCGGGCGAGGTGGCGGGCGCCTGTAGTCCCAGCTACTCGGGAGGCTGAGGCCGGAGAATGGCGTGAACCCGGGAGGCGGAGCTTGCAGTGAGCTGAGATCCGGCCACTGCACTCCAGCCTGGGCTACAGAGCGAGACTCCGTCTCAAAAAAAAAAAAAAAAAAAAAAAGAAATTCCTGGGATATTCAAATGAGAGAGAGAGAGAGAGAGAGAGAGAGAGAGAGAGAGAGAGAAATAATGAAGAGAAAGAAAGCGGCGGGGGGCGGGCTATGAAGAAAGACAGAAACTGTAATATTACTAGGCTGACAGTGATAGCCAGGAAAAGACATAACAGGTAAACATTTTTCATTTTTCACCTTTGCAATAATCAGGATTCACATATTTATATGAGTGAGAGCTCATAATCCTGTATCAGAATATGATGATATTTGATAATACTTCAGTATTTTCAGGGTCCTTTCCTGTTAGGGATACTACAGTGAGGTGGTTACAAACGGACATTGTGAGGCCAGCCTACCTGTATTTGCCTCCTGACTCTTTGTATGATCATGAACAACACATTTAAATTCCTTAAGTCTCAGTTTCTCTATCTGTAAAATAGAGATGATAATAGCACTGCCCTCACAGGCATTTTTAAGAAAAATTAAGATAATCTATGATAAATTTGGTGTATACCAGAACTCAATGCATGTTTTTAATATATAATATTTACCTTGTTAGACTAACTAAAGTTTTGCTTTGTAAGGTTCTTTTCACACCAAATAGAAGACTTTGTTAATCTGTTATGACAATAACTCTTGGAAATTTTTAGTTCTTCCTTCTCATGGTGGTTAAATTATTTCACAGTATATCAGCTATGATCCAATTCCACAGTTCATATTCAGGCAAAACTGCCTTCTTAAATAATGGGAGTTTGGTACAGAGACTACAAAACCATGGCAAAGGATGTTAAATTGATACTTCAAATGTGCCTTACTTTGAGCCTGATACTATGGAATTTTGCCTGCTATTGGAGCACCCAACTATTGCTTGGAATAATTTTGCATTCCCTTGCATTTTACAGAGCATTGGCTTGACTGACAACTTGACAGTCGGATAGCCTAGGCTGATGCCATTGTATCTACTTAATAATTTTGTTAACCAATTAATGCAAGCAGACAATTCCCATATTTCATGTAATAATTGAATATGAAAAAGAACAACAACAAATAAACAGTGGACACTCAGAACTAACATCTGAATACTGTTTTATCCCAGTTGCCCTTTTTTCCTGAACGCTCCAAAGGCATACACACACACATACACACATACATACACACATGCACACACACACATGAAGAAGCACAAAGAAGGCAAAGGACATTTCATTTTGGGGTTGAATTTTTGCTCTGGAACCCAGTATAAAGCTCTAGTAGGTAGATTGGTCTTCAAGGAAAGGCTCTTTTTCTCTATATATGGTAGGCTACTTCCCTTCAAGACCCCTATATGAATCTAGAATCTAAACCATGCATGGCAGGATGGCGACACCTGTGCTGATGTTTGAGAAAAGTGGTAAAAGAAGGAGAGAGAGAGAGAGAGAGAGAGAGAGAGAGAGAGAGAGGGAGAGAGAGAGAGAGAGAGACAAAGATACAGATCTATTTATCTGTATCTATCTCTATCTATCTGAGAGAGAGTCAGAGATACAGATATAGATACAGATCTATCTATCTGTCTAACTATCTACCTGAGAGACCGAGAGAGAGAGAGAGAGAGAGAGAGAGAGAGAGAGAGAGAGAATTTGCCTCTATTGCCCAAAATGGAACTGTATTAAGTTGTATGCTCCAAAAGTCTAGTCCTAGCTCCCAGGAAGGAGAAGAGAAGAGAGAAAGAAACAGCCAGTGTTTTTTTGAGAAAAAAAACAAATTCTGGGCTTTTCTAGCAGACTTGTGGATAGAAGAGGAAAAAAGTAGAAAGAGAGAAGATTGTATAGACTTACTTTATAGTGGGAACCTCAGAGTCTTCACCATCTAGGCTTCATGAGAGTTGCTAAATGTGACTAGACTTGTTAACCCATAGCTCCTCCCCAAGAAATTCAGTATAGTACATGCTCTTCCTTGGTGTTAGAATGTTTTTCACCAGATTCTTGTTCCTCCTTGAGGTATAGTAAGAGGGAGAGGAGTTGAAGGAAGGAGTTTTAGTTTCTTTCTCCATAGACCAAAATTGTACTAATTTTGTTCTTTCTTCTCTTGATTAAATGGAGTGAAATGTCAGGTCTATCAGCTAAGGGTGAGGCTGTTCCTTTCGAGGGAAGATGCCTGCACCATTGGAGTGCTTTTCTTGGGAACTTTCAGCACTCTGTTTTGTACATCTGGTATTAATGCTACAAGCCATTAAGCTCCTGTGTTCTTACTATCTATTACAGGGTAACACATTACCCTAAAACTTAGCAACTTAAAACAACAAATGTTTATTATCTAGAAATGGCTATTCTAGGTGGTTCTGGTTCTGAGTTTCTCATGACGTGGTCCATAAGGTGTCAAGTGGTGCTCCAATTGTTGGAAGGTTTGATTGGATTGGAGAATTTGCTTCCGTGATGGCTCACTCACAAGGTTGTTGTCTGGAAGCCCCAGTTCTTCCAATGGACTTCTCTCTGGAGCTCCTTGAGTGTCCTTATGACATGGCAGCTGCTTCCTTGGGAGAGTGCAATCCAAGAGGACAGACCAAGGAGAAAGGCGAAATATCTTTTATGTCCTAATCTTGTATGCCATAACTCTCACTTCTGCCACACACTATTCTTTAGAAGTGAGTCGTTAAATCCAGCCCACACTCAAAAGGCAGGTAATAAAACATTGCCACTTCAAAGAAAGGGTATCAAAGAATTTGTGGATGTATTTAAAAGCTGTGCCACCCTCAAATCTTTTATAAACCCACTAGGAGCTTCCACAAATGGTCCAGATAAAACATTAATTTATGCTATCTAAGGCCATACCAAGTCAATGATTTGCCATTTCTTTTATTCCCTACCTTAAATACTTCTTCTTTTTGTCCAATTGCACTCATCAAACAGCATTATACACTGAAATGGATAGAACTATAGACCAATTAATGCAATTAAACCCCTTTAATTATCAAGAAAATGCTTATTTCCACTGAAAAAGGCAACTTACTTTTCTTAATTATTGGCTCACAAATGGATCACTCTTTTTTCCTTATAGTGGAATTAAAATTCAAAGGTTTACTCTTTAACATTTCTTCTTATTCTGTTTGGCCCTGCCTAAAAAGTTTCACTCAGCAACAGAGTGCCTTTGCATACGTGTGTGCATATGTGTGTTTAGCCCACGCTATTTTGTACAGAACTAACATAGTTTTTTTGGTATCACTACAGAGGGATTATTCTCACCACAACTGTGACATATTATGTTAATGATTCCAATGAGACATGACCCTCTGATGGGTCCCAGTGTGTGTTTTTCCCCTTTATGTGTCCATGTGTTCTCATCGTTTAGCTCCTACTCATAAGTGAGAACATGTGGTATTTGGTTTTCTGTTCCTGTATTAGTTTGCTAATGTCCTCCAGCTCCATCCATGTTCCTGCAAAGGATATAACCTCTTCCTTTTTTATGACTGCATAGTAACCCATGGTATATATGTACCACATTTTCTTTATCCAGTCTGTCATTGATGGACATTTAGGTTGATTGCATGTGTTTGGTATTGTAAAAAGCACTGCAGTGAACATACATGTGCATGTGACTTTATGATAGAACAATTTATATTGCTTTGCGTATATACTCAGTAATAGGATTGCTGGGTCAAATGGTATTTCTGTCTTCCACAATGGTTCAACTAATTTACACTCCCACCAACTGTGTATAAGCGTTCCTTTTTCTCTGCAACCTCAACAGCATCTGTTGCTTTATGACTTTTTAATTAATAGCTATTCTGACTGGTGAGATCATATCTCATTGTGGTTTTGATTTGCATTTCTATAATTATCAGTGATGTTGAGCTTTCTCTCAAACGATTGTTGGCCACATGTATGCCATCTTTTGAAAAGTGTCTATTCATGTCCTTTTTCCTGCTTTTTAATGGGGTTGTTGTTCACTTGAATATTTGTTTAAGTTCCTTATAAATGTTGGATATTAGACCTTTGTCAGATGCATAGTTTGCAAAAACTTTCTCCCAGCAAATGACATGTTTTTATTAATGCTTCCTGTCCACTCAGTGGATGTCTTCTCATGACACTAAAACAGTATGGTTTATATAGTCTATGAAAGTGAGCAGAAATTCCATAGTTAAATTAAAAAAAAAAAACTGCTGTAACAACAAAGAGCAAACTCAGGTTTTCTAACAAACTTGTAACGCAAATATTTGCTAATGATTAAAGATTTTTAGTTGGAAGGCTTTTAATCCTCATTTTTAGTCTAGCAGTCAAAGATTAATAATATAGACCTATAGTATTTGGAACCAAGTCACACATGACTTGAAGTGTCTTTGTGAGAAATTATGTAGAGTCTCTTTTAAGAATAAAGTAATTAAGTTTTTTTTCCAATATCTAGCTAATTTTAAGACTCTCAATATTACTATTGTGAAGATTTAACTTCAGCAATATTACAATTGCTAATGCTATATTTAACTAAATATTGCTTATTTATGCTAAAAAGAAAAATAATAGTGTCACCATAAGCATACACATACACACATTACAATAGAATACATATTTAGAGTTCCATTAACATCAAATACATATTTTTCCTATTCAGATTAATTCTACATAAGTATTTGCTGCTAGAAGCAATACTTATATACCTAAACAAACCCAATATTATTAGACTATCAAGTAGCTTTTATTTAAATATGTAATAAACATTTGAATATGAGAGGATATAAGATAAATATCATGTTACTTGTTGAATAAGTAATTATTGAAAATGTGCTGTGGGCAGATTTGAGCAAATTATACTCTATTGAACACATGAACACAAAATTTTAGTCATAAATAAATCATACTTCCAGCTGAAGTAGTCTTTTACAGTTCTTTAGAAAACAGCAAAATGAGCTTTTCTTTTTTTTTTTTTTTTTTTTTTGCTTCTTGTTGAGAAGTGAGGGTACAATTATACCCTATCTATATGTATGTCTTTTTTTTTTTATACTTTCCTGTTTTGTGCCAAAGAGAACATAAGACTTCATGCAATAAGATGACTGGTGTTTGTGTAAATGTTTTCAGTTGATTAGAATTTTAGGGTGTATCAAATGTACTTGTTTGGAATAACTGGACATGTTTGTATTAAATTTAGTGTAGCCTGTTTTTTTTTTTTTCTTGTCTCTTGGTCTTTTTTATTCCCACGTTAGGTTGACTGGGAAAAAGAGACTCTCTTCTTTATTTAATATGGGTGCATTAAACCTTTGGGGATCCTAAGCTCTCTCTTCAATATGCATAGACACTTCAAAAGCCTGAATAAGATAATGTGGTCCTAAAAAGTGATTTCTTTACCACCTTTTTGCTAGAATATAATCCATAGTCAGAGATAATGAATAATGCCAGTTAATGGACTCTTATCAAGTAAGGCATGCCACTAGGTTCTTACACTAACCCTACAAATATTTTCCCAGAAAAAATATTTTATATGAGGAAAAATCTTCTAGTCATGCTGTTTTGTTGCCCTTGTTTAGTAAGAGAACAATAAAGTCGTCTGCTGTGTAGGTTTTTTTCTTTTGACAAGCTTCAGGGGCCATGCACTTTAATGTATAATTAAAAAGAATATATATCTGTATATCATATATATATGATTAAAATAGAAGAAGCATGCCTGGGAACTTGTGGTTTGAGAAAACTGCAGAATATTTTAAAAAAGCAAATGCAAATTTAAATGAAATAAATGCTAACTAATTGTAGGCACTAGGAAAATGCCTCAAAACTTTTTTTGTAATAAAGATACTAAATATATCCTGGTAGGCTTATAGAACTACGGGACCATTTTGTGTGGCATTTGCCTTCATTAGCCATCTATCATAATATCCACCCTATTTGACATTGATATACTATCACTATGCTGAAAATAATGTTGCAATATCAGGTTCACACTGACATCTCACAGTCCTTAAGATGCCCTCTTGGTCTCCCTCATGACCTTATTCCAAACAAAGAGACAACTGGCTCCTTTGGTGCTTCCACATTTAATGCATAACTCCATCTCTGGAAGAAATAAGGGGGGACTACAGGGTGAATTCAAACATATTACTGTAGATTTCCCACAATGTTGTGAGATTTTGGGCTTTTACCATCAAGCTTTAGCAATTGTTTAAAGGCATTTAGTAAGACAGATCCTTATGCCTGAAACAGTTTCCTACCTCACTTGTCTTAGTCTTCCAGAGGAAAGAGGATTTGTTTGTTTGTTTGTTTGTTTGTTTGTAGAGAACTTATTATCTCTAAGAGAAAGCCCGATTTCTTGAATTTCTTCCCATTTGGATCAGAGAATAATATTTTGAGATCTTTACAGTCGTGTTCCCCAAATTGAAAAATACAACTTATAAATGGGTTGTGATACTGATTTAATAGGTCTAGACAAGCAATTATGATTAAAACACAAAATATAGCAGGTTAAGAGTGACCCAACTATATCAGAATAGAGGATATCAGCCTTCATTGCATAGTAAAGGTCTTCATTTCAATTAAATATATATGTAAGCATATGAATATGTTTACTGGGCCATGGTGGAAAAATATATTTTTTAAAATGAATTTTGATGAAAAATACTTGAAAAAAGTAGTCATGTATAAAAATATAATTTCATAAATGTTATGCTTTACAAAAGGTTCAATGACTCAACTCAAGGAAATTGCGATCTTTATGGATAGGAGCACATCTATGTAGCAAGAGAGTTGTAAATATTAATTTCTTATCTAGAAAGAGTTTGATACACCAAAGAGTGTTATCAAAGTTAACAATAAGGGGAAAAGAAAATATGCCATTATTCAGAATACATACTCCTCAGTCTCCTAAAAGCCTATTGGTTACAAAAGTGTTGTTTAGGATCTCAGAAAGAGAAAGTTTGTTTTAGATGAAACACATTCTCTTGTAGGCATCTAAAGAGTGACCAGGAGTGACAGACAGTCAAAAAAGTTTTCTACTTTCTCAAACAAGAATTTAAACTGTCAGTGGTTCACTGAGTGACTATTTTCATGTCTTGTCCATTTTTCCTTTGCAATCTTGTTTTTATGTAATGAAAGCTTTAAACATTCTATAGAATTCTTTTTATTTTGAGGACACAAAAGAAAGCTTAGGGCATTTACCCTTCTGAAATAACTTCAAAATATATCTTCCTCCTCCATGGTCACCCTATTTTTTTTTTTTTGAAATTTGGACAGTTTCTTAGAATTGCTCGGCATCCCATGCACTGTCAAGGGGGAATTAATCAGCCCCTTTCATCATGGGTGGCTCCTTTGGATAGTTGGAGACTTCACCAAATTATCTATTGCTAACAATATACCAAAAACAGTTTTCACATGAAACTCGTCTTTATGCAAATTCTGTTATCTGATAGAGAAATGATTACTGATGTGGGGCATGAATTCATTCGTGTATGCACTGCATATATGATAAAATATTTTAATATAAATTTAAAGAAAAATAAAAATGGCATCTATTTTCCATGTTAGCATTTATATAACATCTTTCTACATTCAAATAAAGTCATATATCTTGATAGCTTAAGACTGTTTCTCTGTTTTCATTTTCATTTTTTTTTTGTGTGTCGGGGGGCAGGAGTCGATGAGGATGGTAAAATCACTTACCATACTTTAAAATTTTACATTATGCCAACTTTTCTGTTATGTTTAAAGAAATACAAACATGCCTTCATTGTTATTCCTACATTCTAAAATCTGTCCTGGTGATCTCCATCTTCAGGTTGTATAGTCTGCATTCGGCACAGATAAAGATGCACTAATTGTGGACAGTGTTCTTATTAGTCATAATATCCATTCTGATTGGTTGGAACAGAGGCTATGTTATTTACCATATATTTTCAGCATCTTCTGTTCTTATACTTTCACTCTCACTTTTTGAAAAGTATGTTGACCCATGCAGAGAATATTCACAATACTGTCAGCAGGGGCTCTAAAGCCAATTTTAGACACATGTCACCGAATTACCTTTCTAAACAGTTATACTCTCTGGAAGGCTTGCAGGAAACAAAAAGAAAAGAGAAGTCTTATTAATGAAATGTAAATACAAGGTGAATTTAATGATATATGAGGGAAAATTTTCTGTGGTTAATATCTAATATCCATACTTTCAATATCTCTTCTTTCTGTGCCATATGTCGTGAACTAAGACACAGAATACCACCTCTAAATGTGATGAATAATATTGAAAAATCAAATAATAGTGTGAAGAATAACAGGGAGAGTTGGGATTGATATGAATTTTACTTTCTCAGAAAGAAACTTTCTCTTAGTAGAAAATTTTTGTTTAGATAAAATCTGAAAACTCTGAGGTAAGTTCAGAAATAGAGTCAGTTTTCTGCCTGGTCCCATTACTCTGTCTTTAAAAGTTTACTCTGCTTTTATTAGAGGAATATCTTCCCTGGGCATTTCAGGTCTTTAAATAACATTCCAAGAAGCCTGCAATATTTCACGGAAGTTTGATTATTTCCATGGGAATGTGCAGACTGGTAATATCCATCTATTCACACAGAAACTCAGTGCCAGGTATGTTGATGTAATTTGGCAATATTGTTAATGATGATTTCTTGAAAAAAATATTTTCCGTCTTTTTTGGATCTTGGTTGAAAATCAAAACTTCCGTGTAAAATTTGAAGTGATTCACTAACTTAGAAACTCTCTAAAAATGCATAAAATTATAGCCCTATATATAAAAAAAATAGTTTTCCCTCTGAGATTATAAATTCAAAAAGGTGATTAATATGGGATATAATTACTTTTATTTGAATGAACAAGGCACTAGGATTAGCAATGTCAATCTCATGGAAATTGTAATGAAATCTCTAATGATCACAGAAGTTCTGGATCTTCCCTTCACATTTCATTTGAAAGATATTCTACTGGTACTGATAAAAATGAATGGAGTTATTAGAAGCTTAACACACTTATTTCTTCAATATAATACATTTTCAAATATCTAGTGTGACAGGGGAAATTGATAATTTCGTTAACCAGTTTTGGTTAACAGCAGGGTAACCAATAAACAGTAGGGTAGTGAACAAGAGGGACGATTTTTAATCACTGCCTGATCCTTTCCAAGAGCAATGGCTGGGAGCTCTTCCTTTCCTCACTATCACTTCCTTTACAGGTATCAAGGATTCACCCTTGGTGATAGAAAATGGATATATTCATGGAGATCTCAGAAGAGGTTTCAGGGTTTTAAGCATTGCTTCTTCTATAGGAAAAGTGCAGGCAGCTGTGGATGAAGGGACCTACAAACTGGTGATGTGAATAGATAATGTGGCTAATCATACGGGAAATATGAAGTGAGTTCTAACATGGTGATCAATCTATAGGTGTTGGATCAGGCCTTCTCGACTCACTGGTAAAGGTGACAAAGGGATAGGGAAACCCCTAAGTCTAATGTTTTCCCCTCAGGCCCTGTGACCTCCAAGTTTACCCCGTATCACCCCTTTTCTCTCAAGACCAGCCCCACAGGACTCTTACTTTCTGTCATTAATCCACCAATCTATTGTTGTGGCAAAACCCCTAGGCCCTGCTTCCTTCAGGGCTAGCCTTTGATTCTTAAGAGCTGTAATCATCATTAACTGTGTTCACCATTATTACTTATCCTCTGTTTCAGGAAAAATTTCCTGCTTTAATTCACTGAGTCTTAGTAACTTGTTTCTAATCAACAGAATACGGTGGAAATGATAATTTATGTTTGGGATTAACAGACATCATGGGTTACTCCTTGCTGTCTCCTTTGGGTCACTTGTTCTATAGGAAGCTAGCTGCTATGTTGTGTGAATGCTCAAGTAACTCTGTAGAGAAGTCTATGTGGCAAGGAACTGTGGCCTCCTACCAACAGCCATGTTAGTCAGCCACCATGGAAGCAGATTACCTGCCCCAATCATAACTTCAAATGACTCTATCCCAACCAACACTTTGGCTGAAACCTCAAAGAGGCCCTATTTCAGAATCAAATAGTTAAGCTGCTTCTGGATTTCTGACTATCAGAAGTTATGTGAGATAACAAATGTTCATTATTTAAAATGGCTAATATTTTGGAATAATTTGTTGTACTGAAGTAGGTAACCAATTCACATTGTCTGGAGATTATCTCTGACACATCAATGATATGATAACCTTCTTGTTAGCATGAAGGTGTACTGAAGCCAGGTGCAAAATAAAGTCACATGGTCAAACCCAGCTGACAGTGGATTCAGTAGGTCTATGGATTAATGCACTTATTTCTTTAATACCTACGTGCTTAAAAGGTTGGATGTATTTAGCAAGTGATGGAACTCACGTATTGATTCCTTGACCTTTGGAATAATAGCTATTATAGTGGGAAAGGCCATCAGAAAGCCCCTAAAGCTTCATCACACCATGCAAGATAGCACATCAGAAGCATCATAGGTAGAATGGTAGAGATTGAATGGTTACATTAAAAAACTAAAGAATGTTGATATTGCCCCTGCAAAAACAAGATGTACTATAGTGGGTAATGGTGCACTTCTAAAAATTTTAAAAAGTGGTAACTCCAGTTACAACTTCTGTGTCATATATGATATCTTTACTAGAACACATGATATAGTTTCTGGCACATGGCATGAGGCTATTGATATGACATGAGTGTTTCTTTCAATTCTCATCTGAAAAGGAGATTAGAAGCAGTTCACATTCATTTAGGATGACAAAAAGTAGACATTCATGGCCTTGTGCCAGGGATATGTTGTCAAATTATGTAATGTATAAAGTCTCTAGAGAACCTCAACAGAACCACTTCATTGTAGACTCTCAGCATTGTGGAGTAAGGTCATGCTATATTAGCAGGGAGCTGTTTTTCATTCAAAATCAGTTCCTGATATAGAGCATTGAAAAAGACCATCTCCAATCCTAACAACAAAAATAGGTCATATAAGCTACTATAAAATTATAGTCTTTCAGAAACTCTTCAAAGAACTGACAATGTAAAGGAATCCAAGCAAGCTAAATTCCAAAAAGGAATTAGCCCTTTTTAGGAGAGAAGATACCTATTCCTACTGTCATCATGGGGCATGATGGAAGAAGGGAAAAACCTTTCAATAGATGGGGACAAGGAGAAAGTTGCAACCTTTTAACAAACTTTGAATGGCTATACCTAGAGGACAATGAATGATTAGATTCCTGATAATCCTAGTCATAGAGCAAGTACACGCAGCCAAAAAATTCTATTTCGTGGGAATTCCACTGAATGTACAGCAGCACTTTGTAAAGGATAGGTAGAGGTAAATAAAATTATGGGGAATACCCCCAAGCTGTACAGAACCCTCATTAAGTGCAAGGCAGTCAGCAGCTGTAGGCTGAGGGTGGAGCAGGAGAGCTCAGAGAGATCACCTTGATGTGGATACAACCTTCACCAAGTTTATCTTGGAAAACAAGTTTAGACTTGGAAAACTAGGGCCTAGGAAGAAGGGTAGAGAGTTATAAAGCAAAGAAAACCCTCCAAAGAAAACTGATCCATAAAGTTGCTAGTTGACTGGTAGAAAGAGATCTCAGACATCTTTCTGTATTCAGGAAGGACCTATTCTCACCATCAAAATAGTAAATCCAGTGAGGAATTGGATGCACTAAAGATTCAATAAAGCCAAGATAGATTATACAACTCTAGGTAATACTCACTCAGCAGCCCAACCTAGTGGTCTGAGGAAGAAGCATGTTATTTCATAGGGTAATTTTATCTACATTAATTTAATCCCCACTGTTCTTTTAGACACAGTATTTGTCATTTTGTAGGTAATTGCAGAGCATATAAAGAGGCAGGATAAATCACCCATATTCAGAGAAGAAAGAGTTAGTGGAAGCAGACTTACAGAAAACACAGATGTTGGAATTAGCTGAAAAGGTCTTTACAGGAACTATGATAAATATATTACATAATTTGAAGTTAAATGTGGTATGGTTGTTTGGAAACATAGTCCTCCAATTCCTTGACATTCTTTGTTGAGAGGTGATATCTATTTTACTTCCCCTTAAATATAGACAGACTTTTATCTGCAATCTAATATGACTTTTATCTGTGATCCTATATGACTTCTGGGCCTTTATTTAAAGAGATCATGTAGGTTTTTTTTCTTGTCTTGTTGGGATGTTTCCTCTGAGTGAAGCCAGATGTCAGATAAGAAGTTTGACTCCTTTCAGATTGCCATCCTGGAGAGGACATATGTAGATACATGGACCAATAGCCCTAGCTGAGTTTCCAGGTGACAGCCAGCATCAATTGTCTACTACAGGTTGAGACAACTTGATATTCAGATCAGTTAAGCCTTCAGATGACTGCAGCCCCAGCTGACACCTTATTGCAACAACATGAAAGACAACAAAATTTGAGTCTTTCTTGAATTACCACAAAATCATGAGCAATAGAATGGCTATTTTCAACTGCTAAGCATGTGAGTAATTTATTGTGCCTCAATGGTAACCAGAACAAGTAGAGAACAGACGGTGGATTTCAGCAGAAAAATTTAAACTATAAGAAAGAATCAGGTGGAAATTCTAGAAGTGAAAAATGTAATATCAGAAATAAGAACTCAATGATGGTTTGACTGAACATGAGAAAAAATGAGCGTATTAATGAACTTGAAGATGGTTAATAGAAATTGTCCAAATGAAGCAAATGCACGCGCGCACGCTCACACACACACACACACACACTTTCTCTCTCTCTCTTTCACACACACACACACATACACACACCTCTGAGATATAATTTCTATGGCACTTCTTAGACCTCCTCGGAAGTATGCTCCAGTAACCCAGGGTGGTAATTTGCCTGTTAATGCACCTTTTATTGCTTCTTTCCATTCTGTGCCTCTCTTCCCTACCTCCCATTGAGTTACTTGCACTTGAATGCTCTCAAGGTCTGTCTTTGAGGAAACTCAAACAATACAAGTGCTATCTCATATAAAGTGAACAAAAATTCTAGAAAGTCAGTTCTATTATTAAACTTTTTAAAAACCTTTTACAGGGAGGAAATTAAATGTTAGAGAAGTTAAAAAATTTGGCCAAGGTCATATAGCTAGAAAGTAGCTATATGAAAAAGACATGAGAGCCTGCACTTAACCATATTCCATAATAACTTACATTGTAATGGCATTGTATGTAACAATTTATAGCGTGCTCCCAAAACATCTAATTTATCTATAGAACAAATGAGTGAGGTGAGCAAAACTTATATTTTTGTTCAGAAAATAATATTTTATTAGAGGAAGAAACTATTTTAAAGAGAAAGTGGCTCATTTAAACAAATACAGCTCTCTATGGGCAGTGCCAAGACCAGAGCTGGGTCTTCTGACTTCTAACTTCTAGTCTACTGTGCCATGTAATAGGGCTGTAGGTAACTGAGAAAATACTATTTTTTACTCTCACAATCCCCTTGATCTTCTACAGTACTTCTGAAGTTGAATGACCAGTGTGAGGTCAGTGGTAATAACCCCCTTTTTTCTTTATTAGTCTAGTTAGTGGTCTATCTATTTTATTTTATTTTATTTTTTTCAAACAAAACAAATAAAAGCTCCTGGATTCGTTGAACTTTTGAATAGCCTTTTTGTGTCTGTCTCCTTTGGTTCAGCTCTGATTTTGGTTGTTTCTTGTCTTCTGCTGGCTTTGCTGTTTGCTTTTGGTTCCCCAGTTTTTTTTTTTCAGAGAACTAGATGTGATGTTAGGTT
Source organism: Macaca nemestrina (assembly GCF_043159975.1). Classification (NCBI taxonomy): domain Eukaryota; kingdom Metazoa; phylum Chordata; class Mammalia; order Primates; family Cercopithecidae; genus Macaca; species Macaca nemestrina. The sequence continues at coordinate 73,203,562 of NC_092128.1, forward strand.
GTTAACTTGAGACTTTTCTATCTTTTTAATGTCTGCATTTACTGCTATAAATTTCCCTCTTAACACAGCCTTAGCTGTGTTCCAGAGATTCTGGTACAGTCTATCTTTTTTCTTATTAGTTTCAAAGAACTTACTGATTTCTGCCTTTGAAAAGTAAAAAAAAAGATCAACTTTATTTTTTAGGATTAACAAAGTCAAATTGACAATATTTGGATGTATGATGGCTATAAAAATGGAAGTTATTCACAAACATATACTTATTCCTTTGTATGAACAGCTTATTTCATGTTTCTGAAAGCTCAATAACCTGAATCAATGTGTTTATTGACATTTTCTTCTATTTGCAAAGTGTATTTTTTCATAATAAAAAATCTCTGGAAAAAATCTAATTCTAAAGCATGTATTCATAAGTCTTATAATGGTACAAAGAAAATAAAGCATCAGCAATTGCAACTCTTCAAAGTATTTTTTCCCTAAATCAAAACAGAGAAATGGCTATTTCAAAGATTCACATGATTAGGCCTTTAAGTGGCTTCTGAGGGTCGGAACTCTTTACTGTAATTTTTAGGAGTCTCCTCACGCCATTCCTACAGAAGTTAATGTCTGTTAAGAACATCCTACTTATTATAAGCTCCATAGCACAATAAGGCAACTATAGTTAACAATAATTTATTGTATATTTCAAAGTACTTAGAAGAGTAGATTTGCAATGTTCCCAACACAAAGTATGATAAATGTTTGAGGTAATGATAGTCCAATTTCCCAGATTTTATCATTACACATTATACACCTGTGTCAAGATATCACATGTACTCTATAAATATGTACAACTATTATGTATTTGTAAATTTTTTAAAAATAAAATATTTTGTTTTACTTATAACTTAAAGAAGGAAAAGAAAATATCTCTGGTGTATACAAAAGAACATTCAGTTAGTAAGACTTCTCTATCAAAACTACTTTCATCCCCATGTCGGAAGGACAAGAAGATGTATAAATGTTTATGGGTGTGTTAAACTTGTCATGTACAGCTTCACAGGTTGTGCACTGCACTATTGCAGGGGTGCCATTCACTTAGATTACAATATGAATAACTCCCTTGACATAATGTACAGCACAACTGGTACAATAATACACAATGACTCTGCTCATGAAGGTCCACTGAGATTTTAGGTAGGCTCACTAAAGAAAGAACAATTACAGCTATTTAAATTGTAGTTATTGGATTAACCCCAATTTACAGTTGTACTATTTAATTAAAACAAAAAAACCAAATGCAAATGAAAACAAAAAACAAAGATGTCTCTGTGTGGGATAAAGGGATGAAGAGACTTTTGCCTGTTAAATGTGTTTTATGCTTTCATAAGAATCTTAGCAGTCGCGATTCTCGATTTTGTCATTCTGCCAAACATATTAACTTATTTTAATAAAAAGTAAAAAGGACTGTCAATGTAAGTTAAAGAGAATAAACAAACGTAGTGGGGAAAATAAAATATTTCCCCCAGATTCAAGTGACATAAAAGTAAGAATAAATTACAATGAAATGCGAGATATTTATGTAAAACTAATATTTTCTTATGAAATGGCTGTTGCTATTACCAATGCTCCACAAACATTATTTAATTTTATAATCACAATTTTCTATTAGTAAAAAAAGTTATTATACTTACTCTACAGGTCAAGAAATAGAAGGGAAGTTATTTAGTAATTTACTGGAACACATACAGGTAGTAAGTGACAGAGCTAGACTTAAACCTACATGACATAAATCCAGAGTTCCTTAACAGGTCATACAATACCTCTTAAAATGTTGTTTAATTAAATATACAAAATGCCAAAGGTAGTTATGAAATAACACTTTAATGATAGCAGGCTTGAGTATCTGGTACCAGGCCACAGGAGCACCATATGCTTCTGCCACTGGAATGAAAGAGTAGGTGGCAGAACACTTATAGCTAAAGTAAAACTTCAGAGTTAAAGCTGGCCTTAGCCTCTACTGCTACAACTTCTCCTGCATCTCCATTTTGTGTTGAGCTTAACAGAATTCTTTAAGAAAATAAGAATTGAAAAACAATTGGCAATGCAAATATCTTAATTGAAACCATTCTTTATCTGGAACTGGAGCATATTGTACATTGATGAAAATTAAAATTTTCATACTTGCTTTTCGTGGCTCTGTAACAGAAGGGTCTATATTTCTAAAGGAAATATGAGAAGAGAAATGCCTCGACTATCCTTGAGAAGTTCGTCATATTATGAATCTCATGCCCTAGTGTTTCTCATGACCAGGGCTTCTAATAAAATGATTGCATTATTAAAGGAGTCCATTATACCAACTCCATTAATCTTTGCTCAGAGAAAGAAATTTCATAAGTGAAATCAGTAAGCTGCTAAGAGTATGGCTACATGCATAACATATTTTCATAATTGTTCAAAACTTCCATTTATGGGAATTATTTAGGATCCATTGTTATATCTTAGTCTCCAATTTGGAAGAGTCAAGAAAGTGAAGGTCAGATTTTGCAAAAGGTAGGACAACCTTGAGAGAATGTTCCATTCAACATTATTTACAACAAAGTCCGGCATCTGTCAAAACGGTTCTCATCTGTTGACTTTAAGGAATCTTGATTATAAACATGACAGTAAAAGCCAAGCATTATGGTGTATTCAGAGTTTGAAGGCAGGGTGCCTTAATTAGTCAGTATGTGTCACAGTCCTTCTTACATAGTCTGGTGTACAAGATGGAAGTCAATTCTGTGAATTAATAATTGGCAAGAACAAATTTGACATTTTTCACTCAAAAGCTTCCTCAAATTTATCTGAAGAGAACTGCATGTCTTTCAAAAAATATAAGAAAGTTGTTTTTAAAAAAACTGGAAATTATACTTTAAATTTGCAAAACGACTCTAAGAGAAAAAGTTTTCTAATTTTTCAGGATAGATTCAAAAACCTGTTGAGAAGGAACCAGTTTAAAGCAGTGGAATCAATGTCTACTCCATTGGACATGTTTACATGACGTGAATTTCCAAAAAATAGTCAGAATGCTCATAGGATGTGGAGGAGGAGGGGTGAGAGGGAGAATAATGGAGTACTTTTATCCAGCTTTAGCCATTGCACCAATTCCTTGGAGATCAAATCATGATTTTCTCTTGCTCTAAAATGGAGCTTTTCAAATTGAGCCAGTTTCCTTGGCACCCAAAGCTGCTTAATAAACCATACATTTCATATTATCTGTTAGTAAAATGTTTTGGGGTAAACATTTTAATAATGATACAAGGAAAATATAAACAAATAAATAGCTGGGATACAAATTTCTCATGGCTAAGAAGAACTGCTTTGGGCTTGGCCACCAGAACCAACAAAGGGCATCTATATATCCTCTGCCATTTGTATTAATTCCATTGAAACACTTTAGAAGTGATGTTCTAAGGAAAAAAGGAATTTGTTTAAAAATTTTATTCATTTCAGCCCTATGCTCACTAGTGCCAATATTTAAAAATTACTGATACCCTAGATAGGGAGGATCAGAGAAGAAGAACCCAAATGAGTATATACATATTTACTCTTCAGTCATAAAAATCTGCTTAGTAATTCTACAATTGTATTCCTCCTGCATCTGGTACCATCATGTCCTATGAACCCATTCCCCACCTCTTGGTTCTGAGACCTGCCCAATCTTATCCGGAAAGAGATTTCAGGAAGTACAGATCTTTGCCTGGAATACTAAAGATCAAGTCAATCTGATTTGACTCTGGTTCCATAGTTCTAATATCCAGGCCTCTGTTTTGTTTTTAGATATCGAACATCTGTTTATAACAAATTCTTATTTCCAATGGCTTAAGTTCTTACTTTAATGTCTTCCCAGTTTCCCAGCTCCTAAAAGACAAGGCCCATATATTTTCCTTTCCAATTGCCTTTCTCTTCTTGTCCAGGATCTGTAACTAAGACATTTCTCTCTGCTGTCTCATCCTCTCTTTCTTTATTCCCATACAATTTTGTTCATTTTACTGTAACAGAACCTATCACTATCTTCTGTCAGGGAACATGTTAGAGATGATGACACAGATTCTAGCATATAGAAAGTTTTCAATAAACTTTTTCAAATGAATGTGTCACCCTAGCTCTATGTTCCCTAATTATAGAAGGCAGCATGGTCAAGTCTACCACAAAACCATTTTACTTACTCTTGGCTAAGCACACACAAGGAATCCTAGAATGTCCAAGTAGTCTTTGAATTCAGGTTCAAATGTTATATTACAACACACACATAGTCCACAGGGTGATGGATAAATGACTGGTTTCTCTCATTCATTCCACTGGTTCTCATGTTTTTTGTCCTGGGGCTTCAATTCTTAGTTCTATACTCTCTTCATCCCACCCTTTCTTTCTGCCAGTCCCTAGGAAAGTCAATCTTCTCTCCTGGGTTGTTAGCCATTGTTAGTCACTTCTGTTATTGAATACAGGAGTAGGATCTTGAAAGTAAAATAGGGAGGAGCAGAAGCTCCAAGGATGGCATTATCTTGGAGTAGAGAATCTGAAAAACCAGTGTTCTTTTATTATTGCAAAAGATGATTTTTATTAATTTTTAAATTTATTCTATAATATTTATAAGTTCGCTATGTTGAGTAATAGAGCTGGTAATATAGCATTTACAAATTTATGTTCCTATAAGAAGCTGTTCTCTTGTGTCCTCTTATATTAAAAGAATGGCTCCTAGTCCATCCTGGGCTACGTTACAGAAGACCCTCTTTATAATCTTGGTCTCTGTATTGTAAGTTTTCCTTTATTAATCTAGCCATTTTAGGTGCCATGATATATATATATACACATATATATATGTGTGTGTATATATATACACATATATATGTGTGTGTGTGTATATATATATATAAAGAAGAGCTGAGTAAGGGTGACATAGGTGTTTGGATTTGCTGGGGTAACCACTGATCATCTTGTCTATTCTGAAGTAGTCAAAAAGAAAGCCACAGGGGACAGAGGTTTCTAAGAGGTGACCAGAAAGACAATGTCCTCTATCTAACCATGCTTGAAACCCCAGAGCCTGACTGTATTTCCAAACTTCCCATTGGTGTGAATTAATACATAATCCACTTTTCTTTCCAAGCTAACATGAGTTGGTCTTCTACTATTGGCAATCTAATGAGCTAAATTTGATGTTGTAAAACACAAATCAAATCATTTACAATGTTATTCTAACTGAGACCAAGAAATTGTCTTGCTTTAGATAAAAGCTTAATGTAGGAGACAGGAAGACAGGAATTTACATCTGAACTGATAAGATAAAGGCATCAACATAGCAACAAGATGAATAGGAAAATATTTTTTCAAGAGGCCCAAACCACAACCACAAAAAGATGCATTTCTATATATACTATTCTAGTGATTTTACTGATTTCATAGACAAATGGAAGAAGGCATTTCATTTACTGGGGCAGACTGGAAGGGGAAGGATCTTTCTAGAGCTAGCTATTCAGACTTCAGTGGGCAGTGAGGTAGAGAAATACAAGGAAAAGGGAATGTGGACCCAGTTGGTAAGAAATTCCAGTCTATAAAATATAATAATAATGGTGGCCATTTTTATTGGCTATTATGGCTTTTAATGCCTTCTATGTGCTAGGCATGCCTCGTGCCTTATTTTCATTCCTTGTAACAAGTCTATAAGTTCTAATAACTATTTTACAAGAAGCAAACTGAAGCTCAAAAAATTGGTGAAAACCACAGAGTTGAAGGGGAAGGATAGGGTTTGTACTCAAATCATTTGAGTTCCAAAACTGAGGTTTATTTTTCCCCAGTACACTAATCTAGCCACTAGAAACAGGGAGGCCAAGGCAAGCAGTGACTGGCAATACGTTGACTTCCTGGATTTCTGGCAGAAGAGCCCAATGTGGTCAAGAAAATTACTGAAATTTCAATCCTACTTTTGGATATTTCCGTGGATTAAAAGAATATATCTACTAAAAGGCAAATTGTATAGTTTCATAGTTTACGGAATAAACCATGGAGCTAGTTTCCCTGGGTTCAAATTATAGCTTCTACACTTGCTACTTGTGACATCTTGGCTAAGCTATTTAGCCTCTTTGTTCTCCATTTTTAAAATGGGCCTAATAATAATATAGACCTCTTAGGGCTGTTATGAGAATCAAATGTGTTAATGTTTTTAAAGCTCTTAGAAGAGCAATGAACATATAGTAAGCATTACATAACCCTTTATCAAATAAATAAGTGCCAGAAGGTATAAGTGTTGTGGCTTAACTTTAGTATTGTGTATTTTTAGCTTTGAATTGTTTCCTTTAGGTCAGGATTTCTCAGGTTTGACACCATTTTCATTTTGGGCTGTACTAGACTTCATAATGAAGGCTGTGCTGTACACTGTAGGGTATTTAGCAGCACCCCTGGTCTCTACCCACTAGATGTCAGTAGCACCTCCCCAGTTGTGACAACTAAAAATGTCTCCAGACTGCCAAATTTCCGCTTGGGTGGGGGCAAAATTGTACCTCTTCTGCTTATAAAGATTGGATTTATGTGCAATTATTTTTGCTTCAGACTTACAAAGTGGAGCTAATTGTTTCATGTCACTACTACCATAGACATTTCAAAATCAAAACAAGAAATGCGTTAGCAAAGTTCTTGAAAGAATGAGGTGTTGACATCAGCTTGCTCACGAGTCTACTCGTTTTCACTCACTCATTTCTAAATAATGTATTTCTCTATTCCATGTACTCTGGCTTTTCTGTTTCTTTGTGTATTTCCCCTCTGTGCCCTTCTCTGTGTAGCAATGCCGCATGCCTACCAGCAGGTGGTACCCATGAATAATGTGATCTATATCTTTTCCCTTGCAAGCGTCATCAGATCGCCTCTCCCACACTGCTGTGTCGTGGCTTAGATGCTGAGAGTTCTATAGAGATAATCGGCATCTTTCCCTTACTTGGGAAAAATAAAAAGTTTTCAAATAGAATTTTGCCTTCCTAATTCTGAGGGCTTCCTCCAACACTTTGTATCTAGCAGCAGATATTATGTATAACTCTACATGAGTCCAATGGCATTACTTGTAAGCAGATGATTAGAGTCATTTGCTTTGCTGAATGTTCAGAATTCGGGTACCTTGAGTACCCAGATTATGTTATTTCACTCTTCTTAGCTGACTACCAATGACTACATCCCACAATTCCATGTGTCAATGTGGAAACTGGCTTAAAGATAATAAAAGACACCTGAATAATACATTTGCCTACTGCATTTTAAATGCCCACAAATGCAGAGTCTTCCCGTTAGTATAACACAATTATACTTTTGATGGGTTCCAACTCTAGTAACGAATCATAATCATATGAAAATAAATCAACACTGCATATGCCACAGGGCATTTAAAGGCATCCATTCATTATTTCACATTTCAGGAAGATGTATATTAGATAATAATACTATAATTTATAAAATTTCAACAAATTTCAATATATTACAATCTTGTCTCTTCTCATGCAGCAATCTGAGTTCACCAGTTTTCCGTCTCTGGATTTTACATTCTGACTTTTAATTTGACATAGGGGGAGCCCTAGCCCCACTATTGTATTGTCAAAATATTGAAAACAGCTCTTTGGAAAATGGATAGAGGAAATCTTCAGAAATAATGTAGTCATTTCTGAGCCCCTTTCCAGGAAGTAAAGTTGAGAACTAATAACCAAAGCAAAGTTGAAAGGTAGGATTCTAAATTAATTTAATTCATCTGATACATTGGAAGGCTTTTGCTGTTTCACTTTCCCTGGGCCACTTCTACATACTGGCTATAGAATTAGGTACAGCCAATGATTTCCTACAGTGTCACAATCCGTATCTGACCTTGTAAACCAATCAATATTGTAGTGATCTGTATTGATCTTTAAGAGAGTTAGCATGACTTGTTCCACCGTTTGATCAATTTTTGGGTATAGATCCAGTCTAAAATTTCTGTTCCTCATGAAAATTTGATCAAACAAATTACCCCAAATAGAACTTTGACAGCTTAGTAATAGATTATCCTCAATCAGTAAAATAAGGTGAGACTTTATTACTCAATATGTACCAGATAATTTTAGATACTTTTCTATTAAAAAATTATTAGTAGTAGAAGTCAGGAAAATATATTTGCATAAAAATTCATCTTTATTTTTACATTATGAAAAATTTGTGCTACATTCATCTATCTATTATCTATCTATCTATCTATCTATCTATCTATCTATCTATCTATCTATCTATCTATCGCCACATACATTCTTCCCTCAGGTTTGTCGATCATAACATTTTGTCATATTGCTTTGATCCTTGTTAGTTTTCGGACAAAATCATTGCTGGAAATCCCTACATGTATCATCCTGATCCACATTTCTATTTATCCTTTTTCAATCATTCTCCAGAATTTGGTATTTAACTTGCCATGAAAGCTTTTATCCTGCCTGTTTTATAATAAATGGTCTTATACTCATTGTTTCCTTCAAGTTGATTTTCATTTAATTTAAATTTTGTGAGATCTATCTATGTGAGATCTATCTATGTTGATACAACTATGAAATAGATGAGTGTAGTGGAAATTATTTATTCGTCGTTCAGTTGAAGAGCATTTAGGTTGTTTACAATTTGTTTCTATTACAAATAGTGCTGCAATGAACATTTGTGTACATGCCTTCTTGTGCAATGTGTGAAAGAGTCCCTAACAGTAGGTTTTAAAAGTGGCTTCAAATTTATCAGATATCCCCAAGTCATTCTTCAATTTACACTTCCTCTATTCATTTATAAGACAGTTTGTATTATTCCACAATATCATCGACACTTAGTATTATTCGACTTTATTTTATTTGGCAGTCTAGGAGAATGAGATGGTATTTTATTGTGGTTTAATTTACATTTATATTATTACCAGTGTGTTTCTCTATGCTTATTTGCTACTGGGTTTTTTTTTTTTATTTTTTGTTGCTATTATTTGCTAATTTTTTATCTTTGGTTGCACAACCTTCTTTCTTTGATTTGAAGAGTATGTCTCCCCCAACCTTAATCACCCTGATTCTCCAATATTACTTTGTTATTTCTGATATCAAAGTTATTTTGTGTGTGCTTTATTGTATGTTATTTTTTAAACAAGTGTAATTAAAATTTATTTTTCTTACAGGAAAACAGCTTTATTTTATTCAGTATTAAATAAATAATACATCTCTCCATTAAAATAGTTAAATGATACATAAACATATATTAAAATTAAGATCTCCTGTAATTTCACCATTCTTAAGTAACTGCCACTATTATTTCAGTTCATCTTTCAATGCAATTCTTGGGCATTCACCCACCCATATACACATATTCATAATTTTGCATATAATTGTATCATATCATAGACAATTTTCCCTCTTCTCCTACTTCCTCATCACCTCCATTTCTATCTTCTATCACTCCAGGTAAGGCATGTTAATAACCTCAAATGTGCTTAAATATTTGACTCTGAACTAAATATAATTCCATATGCCCTTTTGTCTTTAAATTTTATTAATTCTTTTACTGTATTAAATTATTATATGTTATATGCTAATTATTTTGTTTGTTATATTTTATTTTTATTTATATTATTGAATTATATCTATAGTAAATGCATCCGTTTTAAAAGTAGAGTTAGATGAGTTTTGATCAATATAGAAATACTGCGTAACAATCACCAGAATTATAATACAGAACATTTCCTTTACCCCAAAATATTCCTGTGTCTCCTTTCAGCCATTCTGCTAATGAGTAGAAGTATCTCATTTTAGTATTAATTTGCAAACTCCTGATGAATAATGATATTGAACATATTTTATGTACTTCCTAGTTATATGTTTTCCTTTGTAAAGTGTCAGTTTAAATCTTTTGTCCAATTTTATTTTGTTTTATTTTATTTTATTTTTTTTTCATTTTTAACTTTTGTGGGTACTTAGCAGGTATATATATTTATAGGGTGCATGGGATATTTAGATAACAGGTATGCAATGTGTAAGAATCACATCAAGGTAAACTGGGCATCCAGTTTGCTTTCTTAGTATTGAGTTTAAGTAATTCTTTATATCTTCTGGATTCAAGTTCTTGTTCAATATATGTATTGAGAATGTTTTCTTCTAGTCTGTGGCTGCCTTTTCATTTTCTTAATGATGTCTTTCAGGAGCAGAAGTTAATTTTGGTTAAATCCAGTTTGTCATTTTTCTTTGTGGTTTGTGCTTTTCATAATCTACCTAAGAATTCTTTATCCATCCCAAGGCCATGGATATTTTTTTCTTTGTTTTCTTCTAAAAGTATTTTAGTATTAGCTTTTACATTTAGGTTAATTAACAATTTTAAATTAACCTCTTGAGCATAGTGTGAGTTAAAAGTTGAGGTTTATGTTTAATATATAGAAACTTATTCCAATTTCTTGAAAATACTTCCTTCATTGAATTTTCTTTGTCTTTTTGTAAGAAATTAACTATCTAAGTTCTTGTTGAAAGGTTCTGAAGAAAAATCTACTTCAGATTTCTTTCAGGTTGTTAGAAGAATTTTGTTCCTTACATTTATAAGATTGAGATCCTTTTTTCCTTGCTGACTGTCAGTGTGGGGATGGTTTCAGCAATTAGAAACCACACTCATTTCTTTACACATAGTCCCCTCAATCTTCAAGCTAGCAATAACATGTCAAATTCTTTTTATACCCTAGAAATCTGATTGCATCTATGACCAGCTGGGAAAAATTCTCTACTTTTAAAGGCTCATGCAATTGGATAAGACCCACTTGGATAATCTTCTTATGGTCAACTCTGCCTACAACAGATCCTAACCACTGAAATAAAATATAACATACTAAAGGTCCCAGGAATTATGCAGGGTGTGCATGAAGGGGATGGTAATTCTTGGGGGCTATCTTAGAAGTCTTCCTACCACAGTCTGCTATTTGGCCCTCAAAGATTCAAGTGTCTGCCAAATGGATATCCCATTCTCTCCCTCCCAAGCATTTCCAGGGTCTTATGTACCACATTACAGCATTGGCTCAAATCCAGGTTCTCATTTAAATCTCATTAGCCAGAGTTTGGATTCCAAACATTTAAATCATCAAAATCACATACTGATAATGTTCCTGGGTATAATTCATTAAGTGCAACTTCTAGGGCACAATTACTCTTTACCTATGGATCTGTGAAACTGAAGAGACAATTTATATGACCTCAGTACTTCCTACACACAAGGGTAGAACAAGCATTGGCTAACAGTTATAGGCATTCCAATTCAAAAAAGGTAACAATGAATGGTAAAAAGGAATAACTGGTCCAAAGCAATTCTGAAATTTAGCCAGGCTGAATTTAACCTGAATTTCTTGATTAGGTTTCAAAGCTTGAGGATAATCTTTTATGGCTCTTTTCTCTGTCCTTGAGCTCTCATTTGAGCCCTGGAAGGTCTTGACTATGATCTTTCTGCTCTTGGTTTCATTCTCTTTTAGTCATCTTTCCTTTTTTTTTTTCATGGAAGATAATATGTGCATATGCTTGAGTGATTTTATCAACATGCTTGCTTTCAAAAGTATAATGTACGTGCAGCAACCTTCTTTGTCACCTTCTCTCTGATCCTTTTAATCCAAGCTAACTGTGCTGGTTAATATTGAGTGTCAACTTGGTTGGATTGAAGGAGGCAACGTATCATTCCTGGGTGTTGCCAAAGGAGATTAACATTTGAGTCAGTGGACTGGGAGAGGCAGACCCACCCAATCTGGGTGGGCACCATCTAATATGCTTCCAGCACAGCTAGAATAAAGCAGCAGAAGTTGGAAAGAGTGGACTTGCTGAATCTTCTGGCTTTCATCTTTCTCCCATGCTGGCTGCTTCCTGCCCTCAAACATCAGACTCCAAGTTCTTCAGCTTTTGGACTCTTAGACTTCCACCAGTGGTTTGCCAGAGGCTCTTGGGTCTTTGGCCACAGACTGAATGCTGCACTGTTGGTTTCCCTACTTTTGAGGTTTCGGGTCTTGGACTGGTTTTCTTGCTCCTCATCTTGCAGACTGTCTACTGTGAGACTTCATCTTGTAACTGTGTGACTCAATACTCCTTAATAAACTCCAATTCATATAATCATCTATCCTATTAGTTCTGTCCCTCTGGAGACCCCTGACTAATACACTGGCTGTGTGTCTGATGGTATATTTTCTCAAGAACCTTTATATCTCATGTTTATTTTTTCACTTGTGTATTTTTGAGTAATACTGTTCTTTAGTTCTCTTTTACTGTGATGTGTTTGTCTGATTTTTGATGTCACAGCAAGGCCGGCCTCATAAAATAAGTTGATACTTGTTTCTGGTAGATTGTATGCAAAACTGTTTTTTTCTTTCTTAAGTATATTCTATAATTAACCAATGAAGCTATTTGGGCCTGAAGGATTTTTGTAAGAAGATTTTCAAATGTGGATCCATTCTCTTATAGGTAGAGATTTGTTCAGGTTATGCATTATTTTTTAGTTAGCCTTGGTAATTTGGGCCTTTCAATGGATTTGTTAATTTAATCTAAGTTTTATAAATTATGGCATTAAGCTGTTTACAATTTCTGTAAGATCTGTAATGATTTTCATTTTTCATGCCTCATACTGATAATTTGTGGGGGTTTTTGTTTGTTTTTTGACCAGTCTTACTAAAGATTTTTTATTTTATTGGTCTTTTAAAAAAACAGACTTTAGTTTCATAGATTTACATTTGTTAGTGTTTGGATTCCATTTTCATTGATTTCTGCCTTTATATGTAGTATTTCCTTCTTTTTGTTTGCTTTGAGTGTAATTAGCTGTTCTTTTTCTAGTTTCTAATGGAGACAATTAGATCATTGATTTTAGAAATTCTTTTTCTATATTAGCACTTAAAAACTAAAATTTCCTTCTAAATTTTGCTTTAATTGCATACAGAAAATGTTGATGTCTTTTGCTTATTATCATTAGTTCAAAATATTTTCTATATTTCTTTGGTGATTTTTCTTTGGCCCATGAGTTATTTAAATGTAAGTTGTTTAATTCCCAGATATATGGGTCATTGCTAGATGTATTATTTTTGCTCTTTGTAATTAAATTCCCTTTTGATTACATAACATATGTAAAATTTCAATCTTTCCAAATTTTTAAGATTTATTTCATTCTCCATCCTATGTTCTATCTTCACGTGCCTTTTATGATCACTTGAAAAGCATATGCTTTTTCAGTTGTTGAATGTAGTGCTGGTATAATTGGCAATTAGGTTTATGTAATTAATGTCAGTCCAATCTTCTATATCTTTACTTACATATATTTATACCTCTGCCATTTTTTATTGTTGTGTATTTCTTCCTGTAGATTGAAATTTCCCTCTAGAGTATTTTTTTCAACATTTCTTGTAGTGCAGATCTTTGGACAATATAATTTCTCAGTTTTTGTTTATATAAAAATTTATTCATTTCACTTTCATCTTTGGAGTTTTCTTCACTGGATGTAGAATTCTTAGTTGACAATTTTTTTTCTTTTAGCCTTATAAATATGTCATTTCATGCTTTCTGGCTTGCAGAATTTCTGATAAGAAGTCATCTGTTATTTAATCATTGTTATTCTGTATATCACGTGCCATTTTTCTCTAGCTGCTTTTCACATTTTCTGTTTATCTTTGACTTTCAGCAATTTTAGTATGATGTGTCTAGAAGAGTTATTTTTTATATTTGTTTTGCTTGGAGTTGGTTGAGTTTCTTGGATCTGGCACTCAGCCAAGAAAAGCATTCAACTGACAGATCTGGTTCCATATTACTCTATCTTTCAAGAGTAGATTTCCTCATGGTCTCTGTTAGCCTTTTCTTTCTGTTCTCTGGGATCTCCCTCATACATTTACTATGTAGTTGTCAGCAGTGAGTTGAGCAGTTCATACTCTGAATTTTGGTAGCTCTTTTTTTTTTTCTTTTGTTTCTTGCACTGCCACAACTTCTCCCTTATATTCCCAGCTTTTTTCTCAGATCCAAACTCTAATTTTTGAAACTTTTACATGGTAGGACTGTGAATTTTTTTCCCACTGCCATTTTTCCATAGCCCTAGCCACTGGCACTGGCAACGTCTTGAGATCAGCTATTTCCAAACTCAACATTTCTATGTCTTCCAGTTGCAGGTTTTTTAGATTAAATGCTCCCCCAACTTCTGTCTACTTTTGGATATTTTCCAGTGTCTTTAAATATTTTTTCAATTGTACAATTTTTATCATTGTTAACTGTGGGAAATCAGTGTGCAACCAAAATTACCCTTTATAGGTACTAGAAGTTAGGTCTCGACTTTTTAAAACTTGTGTTTTGTACCCCCAAATTATTAAATATTTTTCTTATTATTTTATATAATCATTTTTTATCCTTACCTCCTTAGAATTTACGTGTCTTTTTTTTCTGAGTTGTATCTTCTAGTAGTTCTTTCAGTGAGGGTTTATTATTATTACAATCTCTTACTTTGTTATTATTTTGTTGTCACATTGAATGGTAAGTTAGGTCAATATAGGATTTTAGGTTGACTGTTATTTTCTTTAGGCAGTATGGCTCTGGTTGCTTTTAAGATCTCTTCTTCAGCATTCTTTTTTTTTTTTTTTTTACTGTATTGTAATATTAACTATATTGTAGATTTACTATATTTAGATTAACTACAATTTATTCTTTTCAGAACCTGTTCATGATTTCTGAAGCTGATTCTGAGTACTCATGGCTTTTATAATTTCTGGAAATTCTCAGTTACTCTTTTCCAGTATTGTTTCTTCACATCTTCTTCTCTCTGGAATGCCTATTAACTTATAATGGTTTTTAAAATGTATTCCATATTTCTTAATTCTTCCTTTCTATTTTTGTGACTAATTTACTGTTTAGCTTCCAATTTAGTAAGTCTTATTTCAGTTGTATCTATTGGTGGTTTAACTTTACATTATATTTTTAACTTTTGTTACTTTTCTTCTGTTTCCCTGTTTCAATTATATGTTCTACCTTTGATATACCTTAAATATTTATTTTTGTAATCTCAACTAAACAGTTACAATTTCTGATGGACTAGGTAGGGAGGATCTTATCTCAATGTTGTTGTGACCCATGACTTGTGTATGCAGGGTCCTCATTTCCAATGTCAATTTTTGCATGGTGCAAAAGCCTTATCCCTCATGAGTTTTTGAACCACAAGCCTCTTAGTAACAAAATGCAGCATCGGTTCTTTTTGTAAAAGAATGTGAGTAATCTTAAAGAGATGCAGAGTAAGACTTTCCCTGTTTTAACCACACATACATTCGAGGATAAATATAATATATATATAGTACATGTTTTACATTATTTTACTGGTAGTGACAGGTGCTTTGATCAAATCTAGGCTAAATAATCATACTTAAGTGATTATTACTTTTAATCAGAGTTTAACAGAAGCAAATGACAATCTCATTGATAGCCAGAGCAAAAGAAAGGAAACTAACTCCTCATCTAAGACTTTAGGAAATGAAGCCAAGTAATTATTGTTGGAATAAGGATGAAGTGCCTGTCCTGTATTGCCCAATAGTTCTTCTTCTGTATAATTATTCTGACCTAGAATGATCAATGAGTTACAAACATAAATACTTATTGAATAAAACAAGTTTTAATTTGCTTTTTTTTTTTTTATTTGGGCTCCAAGTCTTGGAAAGGAAAATATTTCAATTTGTATTTTTAAGTTTCAAATTGAACTTATCTGTATATAAATTACAATCAATATAGGCTTTATTTTTTTATAATTTGTCTTCTTTTCTGTACAATCAACCTCAAAACTTACCTTTAGCTTATTCAATAAATCACCAATTAAAATTTTCATATATGCATTAGAAAAAAATGCACTGTAAAAAATCTTTTTTAGTGAGAGTTCCTTTAATTTAATGGATTGGATAAAGCAATGTATTAAACTTTAAGATACCTGGGTCATACTTTTGGTTATATTGCTTGGTAACTCTTATTTTTTAATTTAATTTAATTTAATTTTATTTTTTTGAGATGGAGTCTCACTCTGTGGTCCAGGCTGGAGTGCAGCGGCTGGATCTCAGCTCACTGCAAGCTCCGCCTCCCGGGTTTACGCCATTCTCCTGCTTCAGCCTCCCGAGTAGCTGGGACTACAGGCGCCCGCCACCTCACCCGGCTAGTTTTTTGTATTTTTTAGTAGAGACGGGGTTTCACCGTGTTAGCCAGGATGGTCTCGATCTCCTGACCTCGTGATCCACCCGTTTCGGCCTCCCAAAGTGCTGGGATTACAGGCTTGAGCCACTGCGCCCGGCCCGATAACTCTTATTTTAACTTCTCTGAGTTTTGATTTATCATGCAAAGAGAAGAATCACTAATATAAATAGAAAATCACTAGCATCTCTACTAATTTTAACATTGTATTGAGCACCTACCCAGACCTACTGATCCTAAAACACTTACCATTTTTCTCAGTTCCAGTCTAGCTCCCCACACACTTTCTAATTCTTTCTCAATGCCCCAGAGATCCAAATTGTGCTTATTTCTTTTCTGAGCTGTGGGCCACTTTGCCCAGTGACTCCCAAATTATGTACTTCAAACCTTTGAGAACCCATAGAGTTGTTGTGGTTATAAAGACACTGTAAATTCTTATATATATCAAATATTTTCTAGAGACTAAAAGTGGTTCATATGTATGCACTTCTATTTTTCAAATAAAGGTTAATGCTCCTATGATCAGCAAAATTAAAATAATTAATTTTTAATGCTTTTAAGTTCAGAAAAGATTTT
Source organism: Macaca nemestrina (assembly GCF_043159975.1). NCBI lineage: Eukaryota > Metazoa > Chordata > Mammalia > Primates > Cercopithecidae > Macaca > Macaca nemestrina. The sequence goes on from NC_092128.1 coordinate 73,220,322, forward strand.
GTCATTCTGAGTTTTCCAATCAATGTATAATTAAAGTCTAACTACTCTTAAATAGAAATACTTGGAAATTTTGGCTTTTGATAATGTTAGGAATAACTAATCTTAAGCTGTTTACTTCTATTTCTTTCATTTCAATATAAGTTGCCTTTGAAAACAAATCCAGATATCAATTTTTAGCAAGGCTTCTTGGAAAATTACTATAGAGTAACAATTTGATACCAGTTCTGTGCCCTATGGGGCACATATGCTATGCCATATTATATGTACTTTTGATAACATATATTTCAGTTTTAATAACATGTTTTAATTGATTATATATTTATCCCACCTACTGGATTATGGATTACTTGAAGATTGTAACAATTGCTTACTCAGTATTGACTTCTCTTATGATGTCAATGTCAACTCTCATGCTGCATAGATAATAGAATCTTAGTAAAAACGATTTGAATTGAATCAAATGTTTCTGTAATTCTACCAGGTGCACGAGAGACTGCCAATAGATCTGAAAGAGTGGTAAGATCCTTGTTACTGAGAAAATGGAAGTGAACAAAGGGTAAGACTTCTGATTAGAGTATCACTCAAATAAAAATACTGAGCTACCTCAAAAACCATCTTGGTACTCAAGAAAGTTGAAAGACCCTGAGTAGACTAATCTTATTCCCTAGGATTTGCAAGGTCCAGTGACCAGATGGGAGTGGAGTTGAATCACCCCTAGGGAATATTAAGCATCAGAAATTTGTTACAATTTTTTAATACTTTATAGTTTTCAGAATGCTTTACCTTGTATATATTTTGGTTAGGTGTTGACTTTGTATGAAACGAAACCTCTACTGTATTTATATTTCATGACGAGGCTGATATCTAATAAATTAAGAGTGGAAGAATTCCAGATTACTGGGGTCTTTGGTGATGACAATATCCTAGGAAAAATCTTCAAATATAATTCCAAAAAGAGTGTATAATGAGATACCTATTGAATGACTGAGTGATAGCTTAATGAAAATCAAGGTGATTGAGTTGAAGTTTTGTCAGATTTCCAGAATTTTGCTAAAATCTATTCCTCTTCTTCCAGAACACTTGCCTACTTTGCATAGCATGGTCTATTTTATAGCTTTATTAATGGTCTTTCCACCTTTTTCTGAGTATTCTTTTACCAACTGTATCCCCCATATTGTTGCTGGCCATCCTTTTAAACACTGATCATATCTGTCTCCTGTTTGGAAACCTCCCATGGTTCCCCCTCCATGGAGAACAAAGTGCAATCCTGTTAGCATGGCCTAGAGAAATTCAGTTAGAATTTCTCTAATAAATAATGTCTGATAATTTTTCTAAGTTGCCCAACTAAGGTCTCCTACATTAAATGGGAGAGACAGACAATATCTTCAGGTGAATGGCACCTGGCTTTCTTAGTACCCTTTTGAGCAGCTGCCACTTAAGCTCAGACTTTTTGACAGCAAAGCAGTTTATTTAAGCCCATAACCCTACGAAGACTAGCTCAAGGTTGCTTCATGAAAAATAAAGGTCATTTTGAAAATGAGCAGGGAATGGGTGGTGTGGTTTCTCTGCTGAAGCACAGCCACATGGCATGTCCGACTGTACCCTCTCCCCAGGGATGCCATAGGATGCTGGAAGACAGGCAATTCTTAAAGTCATTGCCTTCCTGCCCATGAGTTTCAGCCTGTGCCAAACCCTTGGCAGTATTTCAGGAAAATAAGATTCTTCACCACACACTTTATATCTGGCTTTCTAGCCTCCCAATTTTCATGCTTTCTTCTATTGTATCCCAAGCTTTTTGCTATTCCTCCCATCCTCTGCACATCTATACCTTCGTGACTTCTCTTGACAATATCTTCTCTAGCCCATATGCTAAATAGTTATATCCTCATTGGTCATCATAATAATTAAATAGAATGGTTCTGTAGAGTTTTTAGCTGTCTACAACACTACCATCCCATTTCAATTCATTTTTCTCCCAAGGAAGCAAACTTCCTCCTCTAGAAAGCTATCTTTGTAGCGTACCAATGGGTTAGTGGTTTAACCAATAAAAATATGAAAACATAATTTACTTACACTGACATGGACAACTGTGTCAGTGGGAGAAGAAATAGATCTTTAGTGTAACAGAGTTCTAAGTATGCATATTTGAACTTGCATATTTATACAAAACCCCAACCCTCTCTTTGTTTAACTTACTGTTATCATTATTCCACCAGGGTTTGATTCAATTTTCACTGGGTTGTCTACACAAACTGTGCTCCAAGGTGACCTCCAGAATTGTCAGTTTAGATGCTCAAATTAGATGCTCAAATAATTCAGATAATTGAACTATTATGTCATTATAAAAGTAGCCTAATATTTGAGTATTTGAGACTATTTTATTTGGGTGATATGTCATTCTTCCTTACTGACAACATTTATGCTAAATGTTTGTCTTCCAAATATGTGTAAATTGTATTATGCTCCTTTGATCAAAATTATACAAATACTCAGATGTTTACTTTCCATTGTGTCTAATACAGACACTTACAAAAAAGTCAGAGAGTATGTTCAGTATCAGGATGGGGTGTGGGATGATTGCTTGGGCTGAAGCATGAATTAACTGTAGAAGGGGATAAGAATAAGCATAGAGACTGTGGTAGGCAGAATTTTAAGATGGGCCCCAATACTCCTTTTCTCAAGTGTACACACACCTTTTCACAGTTGTTCAATCAAATATTAATCTCAGTCTCCTGTGAAAATAATTTGCAGATGAGATTAAGGTGGTAACTCTGCTAATGTAAACATGGCAGATAATTTATGTGGACCCGATTTAATCTAATCACATGAGCCACTTAACAGTAGAGAATTTTTTCTTTTTTTTAAAAACTATACTTTAAGTTCTGGGACACATGTGCAGAACTTGCAGGTTTGTTACATAGGTATATATGTGCCATAGTGGTTTGCTGCACCCATCAACCCATCATCTACATTCATTAGGTATTTATCCTAATGCTATTCCTTCTCTTGCCCTCCACCCACCGACAGACCTCAGTATGTGATGTTCCTCTCCCTGTGCCCATATATTCTCATTGTTGAACCCCCACTTTAGCAGATTACAGAAGAGGAGGTCAGAAATTTGAGGCACAAGAAGGATTTGTTGCACCAATGATGGCTCGAAAATGAGGGGAGATACATGGAAAGGAATGCAGGCAGCCTCTGGGAGCTGAGAGCAATTCCTCGCTGGCAGACAGCAAGGAAATGGGGATCTCAGTCCTACAGCTGCAAGAAAATTAATTCTTCCAACAGCAGGGTTGACCTTACAAATGAATTTTTCTTCAGAGCCTACTGATAAGAACTCAGTTTATGTGAAAACTTGGTTTTAGCTTTGTGATGCCCTGAGTAGAGAATCTAGCTATGCGATGCTCCATGCAAGACTTTTAACTTTCAAAACTGTGATATAATACATTGGTGTTGTTTTAAGCCACTAAGTTTGTGGCAATTTGTTACTTGGTAGTAGAAAACTAATACAGAGGACACTGCAGTTATTGGAATGAGGGACAATGGCAGCTTGGACTATGGCTGTGGAAATGGAAATAGAAAAAAAACAGACAGAACTGGGATATTCAGGGCTAAAATTGATATGACTATGTGACAGATGGGCGGATAAAGGAGATAGATTAGTTAAAACAGGTGTTTGGTTTTTCACCATACATAGTTTTTCACATCAGAAGACCACTGATCTAAGTGAATTATTAGGTAGTTGTAAGAGTTGCAGAATATTAATTGGGTTTAGATATGTAGAGATTGAGGTGCTTTGAGATACTTACTAGGAGCCATCAATTGGCAATTGGATATAAGTCATTGGTATTATAAACCAAAAAATATCTGAGAGAAGTCTCAATCAGTTTAGAAGTTCATTTCACCAAGGTTAGGGACCTGCCTGTGACACAGCCTCAGGAGGTCCTGAGAATGCGTCTCCAAGGTGGCTGAGCTATAGCTTGATTTTATACGTTTTAGGGAGACGAAGACATCAGTCAATACATGTAAGATGGATACTGATTCAATCCATAAAGGCAGGACAACTTGAAGTGGAAGGCTTCCAGGTAATAGGTGGATTCAAAGATTTCCTTATTGGCAATTGGTTGGAAGAGTTTATAGAAAGACCTGAAATCAATAAGAGGAAATGCTTGAATTAAGATAAGGGTTTGTGGGGACCAAGGTATTTATTATGCAGATGAGTCCTCCAGGTAGCAGGCTTCAGAGAGACTACATTGTAAATGTCCTTATCAGACTTTAAAAGGTGCCAGACTCTTAGTTAATTCTCTCCTGGAGCAGGAGATACAGCTTTGAAGGACCATTTCTATTTAGGGCCTGCTATCTGTCATGTTGGTATGTTATGCTGTAAAGAGTCTGCTTTGTCAGCCTTAAAGTCTGTTTTCATGATAAATGATGGCCAAGTGTGCCTGAATTCCAAAGGCAGTAGAATATAATGAGACATGTCTGACCTTCCCTTCCCATCATGGCCTGAACTAGTTTTTCAGGTTAACTTAGGAATGCCTTTGGCTGAGAGGAGGGCCCTGTTCAATTTGGTTGGGGAGCTTAGAATTTTATTTTTATTTTATATCATGCTGGTGATAATTAAAGTCCTTAGCATAGATGACATCACTGATGAAGAATGTGGCATGAGACGAGAACAGAACTTTAAGATTCTTAATTTTTAACAGCCAGGTGGCGGCGAAGAAACCCATAAGAGAAACAAGCAATTAGTGCATAGGTAAAAACTGTGTTGTGTCATGGGAGTCAAGAGAACAGTATTTCAAGAAAAAGAACGTGGGCAATGTAGCAGGTGCTCCTGAGATGTCAAGTAAGAAATATTTTGGCAGGGGGCTTAGTAAAATGGGGTTTACTGATTACCTTAGTAAAAGTTGTTTGCTTGAAGCGATGTGGACAGAAACCAGACTGGAATGAAATAAAGAGTGAAGGTGAGGAAATGAAAACAAAGCACTTAACTGCTACAACTCTAAAGAAGTTTGCCTATCAAGAGGAGAAGACAAGGAAGTAGCTGGAGGTGTGTATTAGTCTGTTCTCATACTGCTGTAAATAACTGCCTGAAACTGGGTAATTCATAAAGGAAAGAGGTTTAATTGACACAGTTCAGCACAGCTGGGGAGGCCTCAGGAAACTTATAATCATGGTGAAAGGCACCTCTTTGCAGGGCAGCAAGAGAGAGAATGAGTGCTGAGCAACAGGGGAAAGCCCTTATAAAACCATCACGTCTTGTGAGAACTCACTCAGTATCACGAGAACAGTCTGGTCTAAACTGCCATCATGATTCAATTATCTCCTACCAGGTTGCTCTCATGACACATGGGGATTATGGGAACTACAATTCAAGATGAGATTTGGGTGGGGACACAGAGTCAAACCATATCAAAGTGTTTGTTTTATTTTATTTTCTCTGGGAGACAACATATTTAAAAGCCAACTAGAAGGAATCAGTTCAGAAGTTGTTAAATATACAAGAGAGAAGGAGAAAGAAATAACAAAGTTTTCTGAGAAAGTGAAGGAGATAAGATCCAAAGTACACATAGAGATTTAAGTTCCTGTAGTATGACAGGAACAAAGGGACATTAATGGGTATACCTATCTCGTACAAATAGGTTTGCATATTAGGAAAAAATGAAATTAATAGAGTTCCAGTCTGATGGCTTCCTTTTCTTCCAAAACTTGTTTGAAAAACACTGTCATCTGTTAAGAATATGGGGAGGAGAGGGAGCATTATAAATGTGAAGAGGGGTGGATAAAGTCTGAAATAGTCCTTGTGGAAAATGGGGAATTCAACTGAATAGACCTAGACAGGTAGTCTATGAGGAAGCCTAAATGTCATAACATAAATGAGGATTTTCTTGTCATCTTTCCAGCAGCTGTCAGCCTTTACCTTCTCCCACTCTGGGGTAGAACTAATCTTTAATGTCTTCTTCCCTTGAAATACCACGGCACATTTTTCATATCATGATAGAGATCATCTCACTGTATTAAACCATCTGTTAGCATGTCTTGTTCCTAATGATAGACTATGAAATGAACAAGACCATTTCTGATGCCTTCATTTATCTTTGTACTTCAATAGTTTAGCAAATAATGAAAAAATTGTTATTATTAGGACCGGGCAAAAATAACGATAAAAATAACAATAGCAATTTTTAAAAATATAAGTTATTGAACATTTATTTGTGTCATTCACTTGGCTAAGTATATTTTTATTCTCTTATTTGTAATTTAATTTTGTCCTTCCTAATTTGTTTATTTAATAGATTAGGAAACTAAAGCTTAAAGGGATTAAATATCTCCATGGTGGCACTACTACTAACTGAAAAACTTTTTTGAACTCAAGAGTGTTTGATTCAGAACCCATTCTTTTGACCATTGTCTTCTATTGTCTCTCTGTAATACTAATTAAATATTTATTTAGCAAGATTCGCATGTTTCAGAAGAAGTTTTTACTGAATATTTCAAAATTTTCTTCCTTATCCTATTGAAGAAAGAATGAGGCCACAGAGAAAAATCAATTCATTTATTTATTTTGCATAGATGGAATTTATGTAGACAGCACTATCATAAAGGTACTGCAAAAGCAAATTAATATGCGAATATCCTCATCAACTGAATTAGAACTCAACATCATGATTACTGCATCATGCAAGAAGACTATACAGCAACTTAGTTTAGACAGGCATGAGTATCTGCTTAGTTTATTCATTAATAAAAAAGAAAGAATAATCAACTTTGGTTTCAAGACATAAAATGATCCCAAAATTGGTCAGATAAAAATAGGGTGACTTCAGAAAGCCGTTCTAAGATTAGTTTGAAAAGTGATTTAACATATTGCTGAAATGTAAGTGGGTATCCAATCCAAAAGAAATAACAAAACAGAAGCGTTTTTACTATCCCCCAGACTACTTTTTTTTTTTTTTTTTTTTTTTTAGGAAAACATGCAGAGAAAGACAGGAGGATAAAGTGCACAGTTTAGAAATAAATGGAAACCCTTTATATGTTAATCATTTCTGGAATAGTCATGCAGTCTGTGTTTTATGGTCCATTTTATATATTTCTTTAAGCTGTCCATTGATAGAAAAGAATACGTAAAAGCATGAAAAGTGAGAGAGCTTTAGTAATTATATTTTGTCACTTACTAACAGCCAAGGAAAGGAAAAATAACTATAATGATATTTAGTTACCCATCAATGTGACTTTTCTAATTTCTAATATGATAAATCAGCACTTCTCAAATATAGGATAAACTTACTATAAATATCTGCCTGTCCATCTATTTGTCATTTATTTACCCCAAATATCTTATATATTTGAAATTTTAAAAATATATATTTTAAAATACTTATATTTTAATCTAACCTATGTTAAATAATTTCAGATCTAAATGTCATAAAATTCATGATATATTTGTGTATGTATGTATATTTGGATGAAAAATTTAATAATTACTTAAAAGCAAATTCCATATATATCACGTATCAACTATGGATTTTAGTTTAGTCTAAATTTCATTGTTGGGGAAAAACATAATAGTGACATGTATGATATTTGGTAGGGAACTAAATGTATGTTCAAATGTAGATTAAAAGGTAACTATAGTAGAAACTATGAAAATATATGAAAACTAGTTTTATAACCTAATTATTTGCAATACATGAATTTTATACATAAAATAATCAACTGGTTTATGATTTATGAGACATATCAGTATGGATACTTTTGTAAGCAAGTAACAAAAAATCAATCAAAATTGGTTTAAGGGAAAGGAGTTTTATTTACTCACATAACTGGAAGACAAGTGATAAAATGCAGTTGAATATTAATGCAGTGCCCCCAGCTTCACTTTTTACAAATCTTCCTCTGTGAGGGATTATTTTCACATAACAAATACACCTGTTTTAATAGTTCTGTTTGATGAGTTCTGACAAACATATGCAGCCACTATCCTAATCAAGATCAAACATTTTCTTCACTCTCCCAAATTCTTCTGTGATTTTTATAGTCAACCCTCCTCCTACCCCCATCTGTAGACCTTGGCAGTCACTTCTCTGATTTTCAACTTTACAAACTAGTTTTCTTTTTGCAGAATTCCATAAATCATCAGTCATGTCTGGCTTCTTTTGCTAGCATCACATTTTTGAGCTATATTTATGTGATCGTATGTATCAGTAGTGTGTGTATTTGAAGTTCATGCTTTTACATTTCCAAGTAGTATTACATTGTAAAAATACACCACAATTTGTAAATCCATTCACCTGTTGAGGGAATTTGGATTGTTTCCAAGTTTGGGCTATTATAAGTAAAGCTGTTATGAACATTTGAATATAAGTCTGTGTTTTCATTTTCTTGGGTATTGCTGAATTTTATGGCGAGTGTATGTTTATTTTCCAAAGTGACTATGCCATTTCAGTCTCGCCAACAATATATGAGACTTCAAGTTGCTCTACATTGAAGCCAACATGTAGTATTGTCAATCTTAATTCTATCCTATTATACTTATGTCTAGTGGTATCTCATTGTTTAGTTTTCATTTCCCTGATGAGGAAAGATATTGAGAATATTTTCTAAGTGCTTTTTGGCCATTTATATATCTTCTTTAGTGAAATTTTTTAAAAAAATATTTCTACTATTTCTATTGGTTTGTTTGCCTTATTATTGAGTTTTAAGAGCTATGTATATATTCTCAATACAGGTTGTAGGGGAAAGGGTTAACCCAGCAGCCTTGAGTTGCTCAGATCTTGTGTATTCCCAAGAAGGGCCTCTTTTCATCACAGGCTTTGGCCAGCTACTGGGAATTGAGCTCATGGACTGCTCTGACTGTTAAAGAGTGTTTTGCATGCTTAGGGCCTTTGCACCTACTTTAACAGTTTGTCTAGATTTCATACAAATAATTTATATTGATTATATGATTTATATGATTTATATTGAGCACCAACAGGTAATTTTGAAATTAGATAGGGTAAATAGTGGTGTTACATTGTGAATGTACTAAATGCTTTAAAATGATTTTACTGTGTTGTACACAGTAAAATGATTAATTTCATGTTATATGAGTTTTACCTTAATAAAAAACAGTAACAATTTTAAAAATCAGAAAAGGGGACTGGGTACGTTGACTCAAGCCTATAATCCCAGCACTTTGGGAGGCCACGGTGGGTGGATTGTCTGAGGTCAGGATTTCGAGACCAGCCTCTAGTGAAACCCCGTCTCAACTAAAAATAAAAGAATTAGCTGGGCATGGTGGCGGGCGCCTGTAATCCCAACTACTCAGGAGGCTGAAGCAGGAGAATCACTTGAACCCGGGAGGCGGAGGTTGCAGTGAGCCGAGATCGCGTCATTGCACTCTAGTCTGAGCAACAAAAACGAAACTCTGTCTCAAAAAAAAAAAAAAAAAAAAAAAAAAAAGATTTGAATAGACGTTTCTCCAAAGAAGTTATATAAGTGACTACTAAGCATATGAAAATAAATTCTCAGCATCAGTAGTCATTAGGGGAATGCAAATCAAAAACAGAATGTGATACTACCTTACACCCACTAGGGTATCTACAATAAAAAAGACAGATAATAACTGTTGGACAGGATGTGAATAATTTGCAACCCTTAACCATTGCTGGTGGAATATAAAATGGGGCAGTTGCTGAGGAAATCAATTTGACACTTCCTCAAAAAGTTAAAAATAAAATTAACCATAAACCCCAGCAATTCTGCTCCTAGGTAGTTACTTCAGAGAAATAAAAGTTTTGTGTCCACTTGCACACAACGCACAATGTTCATATTAGCATTATTCATAATAGCCAAAGAGTGAAAACAACCCAAATATTCATCAACTGATGAATGGATAAATACAGTATTGTATATGCATTAAATAGAATATTATTCTGCAATGAAAAGAAATGAAATACTGATACAACTTACAAGATGGTTGGATCTTTAAAACAATATTCTCAGTGAAAAAAAAAGCCTGACACAAAAAGGGATAGACTAAATAGTCAGATTTATATAAAATGCCTAGTATAGGGAAACTCAGAGACCAGAAGCAGATTTGTGGTTTCTCAGGGCTGACGGTGGTTGGGGAGAGGGGTGGAGTGGAATGGATATTTACTGTGGGGCATGACATTTCTTTTAGAAGAGACAAAACATTTGGAAATAAATTGAGATGCTCATTTCACAGCCCAGTGAATATACTAAAAACATTGAATTATACACTTCAAATGGGTATACTGTGTGACATGTGAATCGTAGCTCAATGAAGCTGTTTAAAAAACAATCACTATGGGGGTTGGTAACTTGTAGTTGAATTTTAAAACAAGTGTTGACTAAGTTATTAATATATTCAGCTTATCTCTACTTATATGTGCTCAACACAACTTGCAACCTCTTAAAGTTTAAATACTACTTATACAAAAAATGAAAATACTGCATTGGTTCAACATCACAAACACTCACAAAATCCTCCATGAACCATTCTAACATCAATCAAGAATTTGCTGCATAGGCTTAGAAACTTCTCCTCTAAGAGACAACATTAAATTAAGCATATGAAATAATTTTCAGGAAGATATAATTGATAAAATATTGAGCAATACTAGTGGATAAGACCTGAAAGGAGTAAACTAGCAACTATACCTCGATATTTCTTAATGAATTTTTTCCTTTCTAGTTCAAGACAGGTCACTTTGTGATAAATTGATTAAGTTTATTTTTTAAAATAATTTTTTTATATTTAAAAAATGGCTTGCGATAGTTTCTGCTTTACCACTTTTGATCTCCAGGAATAGGTATTGAGGGAGTCCAGTTGTGAGAAATGGGAAGAAGAAAAGCAGAATCCGCTGGCTCCTGAAAGCGGTCCATCATAGAGCAGACACACCTCAAATCTTTCATTAATTAGCTGTTTGATATAACTTCTCCAAGTCTTGCCTTCTTCATTTATAAAATGCATAACATAATAATACATACTTTGGCAGGGTTATGAACATCAAATTAGGCAATGTATATAAATCCTTACATAAGTATTCACTATTACAACAACCATTATTATTATTAATGCTTTTGTTGCTATTTTTATTATTTTGATGATCGTGTCTAGGATTAAGAATTCCTGATTCCAAAAGACTATCTAGTGGTCTAAACTTTCTGAAGCAGATTATGAAAGGATGAGTTTTTTTCCCTTCTTTATTCAGAGTTGGCAGATTGGTCAAGAGATAGGGGAGTCTGTGGTGAGAAGAAAATAAATGATTCTATATAATGCTCCTATGGTCTTTGTGATCATATGCTGTGAGGGCACACAGTTTACTAATGAAACCTTGAAGCTCTATTTTATTATCAAAGCACTGAGTTCTTTTATGTACACAAAAAAACTTATCCTATGATGAGTTATAAAACCTTCAAACTCTGTGGCAACCGGTTCTGAAAACACACAAAAGATTTTGCAAATTAAACTGTGAGGTGATATTGGAAAATTGGGCAGCTATTTGATTTTTTTCATTACACTCCTTGTGATCGTATGCATTGACAACCATATTGAGCAACTCAATTTTCCTTCACTACTGCAAAGCAAATTCTTCCCCAAACGCAGAAATATGTTTCTATTGTGTGACAATAGAGACATTCTATTGTCTTCTTTCACCCAGGTTACATCTCAAATACTCAAGAATAAATTGTTCATAGAGTAAAAATGCACAAAGATACCTACTTGACTTGATAAACTATTTTCTGTTTTTAAATGAAACTACATCACAGAAGGGATTTTCCTTTTGGTTAAATTCCGGTTACCTAAGAGTGAGGCAAATTGAAAAACAAAAGAAAAAGAAGTTAGACTTTTTTTTTTTTTTTTTAGAGATTCTCTCTGTCAGATGCTCGAGTAATTCCTTTCTTCTAGGCTAAAAAGAAAATGCTCCCTAGCTCAGGGTATATACTTACCAAATTGGAAAGGGAGCGTTCCCACATTGTCTGTGCTACTCTAAGTTTTGGTTTAAAAGATCATTGTTTTATGTGCATGTATTTATAATTATCTCAGAAAAGTGAATATGAAGTGAGTGGCTTTACTGTCCTTTGAACTTTAGGGGTTACTGTCCCTTGAACTTTAGGGGATGCACAAGAAAATTATGATTTCTTCTACTGGGTTATTCTCTCTTTGGTACTTTCTTTTTATTTCTGCTCTAGTTGACCTATCCAACTTTGACTTTCACATCACTCAGTCTTACATGTTGATGGTCAGTAGCCTTTTTTACATAGTTTAACATTTTTTCTATAGGTTTTTAAAAAATAATATGAAATAATATGAGTGCTATCTTTTCTATAATTTTATTTATCCATATCACAGTTCTTTGGGAGTCTTGTTTCCTGTGTTCCCTTGCACATCTAGCCAAGATAAGAAGGAGACAATATTGCCAAACGAAGGGAGATTGAGATTCCAAGTCAAGGAATATTAGAGGTAAAAGAGACTTGGAGATCAGCTGTATAGACTCTTTGCTTTATAGATGAGCAAGTTAAAATTGAAAGGATGAAGCATGCCTCCCATGATTGCACATCATTAAGTGACATTAAATCCTGTTTCCAAATCATCACTTACATATACAGTAGACTATCTACTCTTTGTTGTTGGTGGTGTTAGTAGAGGACATTGATGGCAGTAAGTGATAGCAGCAGTGGATTCAGGCCTTTTTTCCACTGACCCACTCTGTAGACATTTAATTTGATATTGGATTAACAACACTGCAAAACATGGGCAGATTATCAAAGAATGTGCCTGCTTAGGTAGAGCATGAAGTTATACCTGTCTTTATGCATATCAGGACAGTAGAAACAAAGGACACATTTTAGTTTGTTATTCCTGAGATAGGAAGCTTTAATTTTGAGTTTCCCAGATGTATATCTGGGGCACAGTCCACATCACTTAATACAGTTTCAGATGACTGTGTCAGGGGCTTGGGGGCTCATCTTGGTGTGAGGCTCTAGAGTAAACCTATTGAGTCCTGAGTTTCAATGGGTTTAACAGAGTATGTTTTGATTTATCTCAAGACAGAACAATTACACAGTATTTTAGAGAGGCATTAAATTTTAATATTATATATTCATTATGTAAAAAATGTGATAAATTAGCAGAATTTGCTAATTCACTAATAAATCCATAGGAATAAAATATGTTGCCTTAGTCTTCGTATCTTTCAAAAGCATGACTACTCCTCTTTTGAAATGCTACTTGAGATGCTTGTCATCTTTAGGCGAGAACATGTGTCTATTTCATTTTATTTAGTGAAAATTTTCCACTGACTGCTAATTAATTGATAATTTATGCTAGGCATTCCAATTCGATTTCCTGACAAATCCAATCAGAAATCGAAACATGACTTCGAAATTTAGATAAGGAGGAAGCACTGACCAAAGCAGAAATTAGTGTTCATGATCATCAGTGTGACTTGCAGTTTTATATTATCAACAAGAATGGGAGCAATGAAACTTCCAAAGTGCTACTAATTGCTGTCATCATTTCTTGATGACACAACTTCAATGAGCAAGACAGAAAATAAAAGGATTTTCATAAGTTTCTTACTTGTTTTCTGAGAAGTTTTTACCCCGGATTTGAAGTTTTTGAAAGTATATTACTGTAACATATGAACATTGGGTTGTAGTAGTTGATTAATTTAAAAAAGGATAGTTATTGGGTATATCAGTCAAGGTCCAAATAAGAAAACAGATACCTTTTCAGGTCTTTCAAAGAGGGGAGATTTAATACAGAGGGCAATTACTGGAAACTGCTGTCTATTTTATTTTAAAAGAGAGAACAGATGAGGCATAAAAAAACAGAAGGTGAAACAACTTACAGCTTAGCAACAGCAGGACAGCACCATATATGAGAGCTGGAGAGATGAGATAAAGAGGTAGTGTTATCAGAGACCAGAAGGTAGGTCCTCCTATGGGAGTTACAATCGTGGGGGCAGTTGGGAAGCTGCATGATGTAAGTTTGGACCAGCAGGATACCTGATCCCTGCCAGAGAAGTCACCAGAAGTAGAAAGAGGAGGATAGAGATACATTGATTTTTTTTACTCTGTTCTTACCCTCCAGATTTTGCCATGGCTGCTAATGGTCATTTCTAGTTAAAAGTCAGAAGACAAGGGAGACGAATAAATGTCATTACCAGTGATATTCAGAAGAGCAAGAGAAGTGGTAAGGGTGGAGAACACTTTCACATGAGTATTCACTGATATAAAATAAGAATATCTTGATATATTCAAAAGGATAATATTTATATTTTCATCAAAGAAACAAAAGATGACAGGAAATTTCCAAAATTTAACAATGACAACTCAAATTACAACATGCAACATTTGTCACTGGGTCTTTTAGAAATACAAGGGAGTAAAATAAAACATTTCTAGCTTTAATTTTGTATTAAAAGCTTTTATCCAAATGACTTAACATTGCTTTCATTATATATCTGTTGAATACTAAATATTTGTACACGTAATAGCTATGTCTCTATATTCATGCCAATGTTTTATTTTTATTTTTATTATTTATTTATTTATTACACTTTAAGTTCTGGGATACATGTGTAGAACATGTGGGTTTGTTACATAGGTATACATGTGCCATAGTGCTGTACTGCACCCATCAACCCGTCATGTACATTAGGTATTTCTCCTAATGCTGTCCCTCCCCTAGCCCCTCACCCGCCTACAGGTTCTGGTGTGTAATGTTTCCCTCCCTGTGTCCGTTGTTCAACTCCCACTTATGAGTGAGAACATGCAGTGTTTGGTTTTCTGTGTTAGTTTGCTGCGAATGATGGTTTCCAGCTTCATCCATGTCCCTGCAAAGGACATGAACTCATCCTTTTTTATGGCTGCATAATATTCCATGGTGTATATGTGCCACATTATCTTTATCCAGTCTGTCACTGATGGGCATTTGGGTTGGTTCCAAGTCTTTGCTATTGTAAATAGTGCTGCAATAAACATACATGTGTATTCATGCCAATGTTTAAGAGATTTGCTGTAAACATTATTACAGTATAATCTATGCAGGCATGTCAGACAAGTGATAGTATTGGCAACAATTTAGTCATAAATTAACAAAACTCCCATTATTTTAGCCACACTTATGTGGCTGTTTCTTTTATTTACTTAGGCAAAGATCTAGACGCAGAGACACGGAGACAATAACTTTATTTTCAGTCAGTCAACAACGATTTTCCTATCTATGTGAGTACAATTATGTTAAGAATTTTAGGAGGAGTAGGAGAAATGACAGACCTGGTTTTCATCTTTAAGAGGCAGTAACAACAAAAAAGAATATATTAAAGTGTTTAGTTGTACTGGCCAAAAGAAAGAATAAGATTAAATGTAGTAATATGGGCTTAAAAGCACAGTTTTCATAGTCAATGTTAACTGTTTATTTTTAGTTTTGTAATGTTTTGCAAATTGCTTTAGAGTATTCGTTTATTGTAATAGAGAAGAGATAGTACCTATCTCATTGAGTGTTTATGAGAAGTGATTAAACATATGAAACAATACAGGGTACAGAATGTACTATCATCAATGAATGGTAGTTATTATTCATAATAATAATAATGTTACTACTAATAATAATGACAAGAGTAGATGGGCAAGACAGGGGAGACTAGAACTGGGCTTTGATGGATCAGTAGAATTTGGATAGGTTAAGGAGGGTATTATTCTAGAAAGTACAAATAGTCTTGAGAAAGGTTTACAAGAAGGGAACAACACTCACAAGAGATGTATGGGGCCAGTGGACTGAGGGAAAGCTGAGTAAAAAGAGGACTATCAAGTCATTGAAGATGTCAAAATAAGACAATGATAGGGTTCAACCTCTCTTCCAAGCATAGAATGAAAGTTTTCAAGTTTTTTAAAAATAATTGAGAAGTAAGTAACATAAAATAAAACACACATCTTAATTGTTCAGTTAACAATTGTATAGTCCCTGTCTAAACACCAAAGAAAGCAAAATATAGACCATTTCGAACACACCAGAAATATCCCTCATGCACATTTTCAGTAATTTCTTTTCCTCCCCATCACAGCTTCCATGACTTTTTAATATCTGTAACTATTTATTTTATCTGTTCTTGGACTTCCTATAAATGGAATTATTGAATAAGTATTCTTCCATGTCTGTCTTGTTTTATTTAACACATTATTTTTGAAATTGATCATTTGCTGGGTCTTGTATAATGATCTAAATTTTAGGAGATCTATATTGTTCAAAAATAACATTTATAATAAAATTTATTTGTTATAACATACATTATCATTTAAATGCTTTATTTATGATGTTAATTTGTGTTTCCTCTATATTTTTTGTCATTTTAGCTAGATCAGTTTTTTCAAAAAATCAATTATTCATCTCTGCATTTTCTCAAATTTTTGTTCAATGTCTATTTCACTGGTTTCTACTTTTATTTTTAATTTTTTCTTATTTGCATGTAATTTGCTATTCTTTTTCTAATATGTTCAAGGGACTCTTAGGTTATTATTTTAGACTTTTATTCTTTTTAAAAAACTTTCATTTCAAGCTAAAAATTTTTCTTTTGGCATAAGTGCATCCTTTATTTTTATGCACTGTGGTTTTATTATTTACCCCAATGTATTCTCTAATTTTCCTGTGTATTTTCTTTGAACTATGAGCTATTTGGGAATACTTTAATTTCTAGATTTTCCAAATATTTATAATTTCTCTATACTTATACATATATAGTTATTATGTTTTATGTATTTATTTTATATTTATTCAAATATATTTATTATATATACTAAAGCTTCTATAATTTCTATATATGCTAAGTATATTGCTAGATATAATTTCTTACATGATATCATTGTAGCCTAAGAATAATTCTGTATGATTATAATGATTATAATTATTTGATATGTATTGCAATTTGTTTAAGACCCACGATGTGGTCTTAGCGAATGTTTCAGGTCACTTCAAAAACATGTATATTCTGCAGTTAGAAGTAATATCCTATGTGTATCAATTGGGTCAGATTGATAGTGTAATTAAAATCTATATTTTCACAGACTTTTTGTCTACTTATTCTAATAGTTACTTAGAAAGGTTTGATAAAATCTCCAACTACAATTATGGATTTATCTATTTTTTTCCATTAGTTTTGTTAAATTTGATTGATGTCTTTTGAAACTGTGTAATAATTAAGTGCATACATGCTTGAGATTTTATGTTTTCTTGATGACTTGTTTTGCCATAACACATGTTCTTTTCTTTCTAGTAGTACTCTTGTCTTGAAATCTTCTTTGTCTGACATTAGTATAACTATGCAAGTTTTCTTATGCTTACTGTTTTCGTGAGAATATTTTCTACACTTTTAATTTGATTTAATCTGTGTCTTTTTATCAAGGATGCTTTTTGTAAATAGCATATATTTAGGTATTGTTTTGTTATTCAGTATAGTAAGCTCTTTTAATTGGAATGGTTATCCCATTTACATAGAATGTAATTATTTATATGTTTGTTTCAGTGTTCCATTTTGGTATTAATTGTTGGTCTTGTTTGTACTTTTTTTTTCCTGTTCTTCCTTTCATGTCTTCCGTTTGGTAAATCACATTTTTTGTGGGGGGAGGGTATTTTATTTTATCTCTTGTATTGACATTTTAGTTATATCTCTTTTTAGATTGGTTGCTTTAGAAATTACAGTAGAAATTATTAAGTCACTACAGTCTACCTTTAAATAATAATAACATATGACCTCACAGTCTGCATAGGAATCTTATAAAAGTTTTAACAGTATAATTCCATTTATTTTCCCTATTCTTTGTTTCTTGGGTTATCATAATTTACTTCCAGATATGCTCTATTTCTAAAATAAAAAATGAGTCCTTTAAAATTTATAAATGTAACAAAATATAAAAAATATAATCAAGGTAATTTAAAGTCTTTTATGTTTACTCAGTTATTTACTTTTTTCTGATAGCTTCATACATTTGTAAAGAATTTGGTTTCCTCTGGTCGCCCTTTATTTCAACTTAAATAACTTATTTTTCTATTTATTTATGTACTATGTATTAATTTATTGAAGTGTAGATTTGCTGGAGACAAACTCTTAACTTTTGGCTATCTGATAATATCTCTACCACTTTCATAGTTTAAAGATATTTTCACTACAGATAGACAGTATTTATTTATTTATGTTTAGCACTTTAAAGTTATTCCATATGCCTCTAGCTTTTATTGTTCTGATAAAATGGTAGCCAACATTTATATTATTTTTTTCCTGTATGTATTGAGTCTTTTGATCTCTATTTTTACAAATTGTTATTTATTTTGATTTTCAGGAACTTGATTATTCTACAAATAGGCATAGTTTTCTTGGTATTTATCCTTTTTTCGTTGCTGACCATTTTGGACCAGTGGGTTGATGTCTGTTCCTAGTTTTTTAACATGTCATTCATTATCTCATCATTCTGCCTCATTCTCTCTCTTTTTGAGGGGACTACAATACATATAACTGTTTTGTTATGTTCACTTTTTAAATTTTAAGTTTTAGTTGGGATTCTTCCTATTTAACTGCTCTTCAAATTTTCTGATAGTTTTCTCTATTGTTAAGTCATTAAATCAATTTTTTATTTTGGACATGGCATTTTTCATTGTAAGTATTTCCTTTTTCTTTGAGACAGGGTCTCGCTCTGTCACCCAGGCTGGAATGCAATGATTCCATCATGGCTCATTGCAACCTTTGCCTACTGGGCTCAAACAACCCTCCCACCTCAGCCTTCTGAGTAGCTGAGACCACAGGCATGCACTACCACACTTGGCTAATTTTTGCATTTTGTTTGTAGAGATGAGGTTTTGCCATGTGTCCCAGGCTAGTCTGAAACTCCTGGGCTTAAGCAATACACCCACTTGCTGTCCCAAAGTGCTGGGATTACAGGCATAAGCCACTGAGTCCATCCTATTTTTTTGTTATGCTTTTATCTCTCTGATAAATTTCCCACCTCTTTACACATTTCATTAACCTTTTCTTCTGGAACCTCTAGTATTTTAAAGCCCACGTCAATAATTTCATTGTCTTGAAAATCTCTGGATCTGCATTTATTAACTGTTTCTTCTGAGCAAGAGTCTCATTTTATTACTTTTACATGTGTCCTACAATGTTTTATTGTATACAGGTAAGTTTGCATAAATATCAGTAGAGATAGAAGTAAATAATATTTACCTTCAAGAAGGGCACACCACCTTTTTCAGACTGCTGGAGAGGTGTCGAAGTCATTCTGATCTGTAGATGTATTGGATCTGAACTTTGTTGTGGCTTTAATTTATTTTACCACTGATTTTAAGCACTTTTAGCCTGGGAACAGGACATTCCTTTTAGTGAGATCGAGGATATGTGCAATAACAACATTCTGGAAATTTACCTGGTTTACAGTCACGCGACCAATTTTTGTAAATGTGAGAAATATTTTTCTACTTTCTATCCTAGCTGCTAGAATTTGGAGCAGCTGTGGAGTTTTTTGTTTTGATTGTGCTTTCCAGTCCTACCCCTTGCTTACTGGACCATAGTATATCTTTTAAGAGCACTGAGGTCTCCTCAAGGCATTCAGAGAGCAAATGCTCTTCACTCTATGAAGGTCTAGAATGCCCCAGATGTGTTTCTTTCAATTCTACTGGTGTGTTCCCAGTCTTTCATGTTTGAAAGCCTAAAGTTACTGTTAACATTTTTTTTTTAACTTTCTTTTCTTGATCTCCCACCTGCTAAGGCTGCTGCCTTGAATATACAGGAAACCTTACACACCTGAGGGAGAATTTCCCTGAACTTCTGTTCCTTCCCTGACTCTGGAGATTACTATAACATTGCTAAGGTGGTAACATCTATAGTCCAGCTTTTCTTAAGGACAATCTCTATTGTTTTCCTTACCTTTCTTATGGCACATTCTTCATCCTCTCATTAGTATTCTAAGAATATAAATGTCTTGTCACTTTTCATAGTTTAATTCATTTGTGTTTCTTTTCTTTCTTTTTTTTATTATACTTTAAGTTCTAGGGTACATGTGCACAGCGTGCAGGTTTGTTACATATGTATACATGTGCCATGTTAGTTTGCTGCATCCATTAACTCGTCATTTACACTAGGTATTTCTCCTAATGCTATCCCTCCCCCATCCCTGTACCCTACGGCCCCAGTGAGTGATGTTCCCTGCCCTGTGCCCAAGTGATCTCATTGTTCAATTCCCACCTATGAGTGAGAACACGCGGTGTTTGGTTTTCTCTCCTTGTGATAGTTTGTTCAGAATGATGGTTTCCAGCTACATCCATGTCGCTATGAAAGACATGAACTGATCCTTTTTTATGGCTGATCCTTTAGTATTCCATGGTGTATATGTGCCACATTTTCTTAATCCAGTCTATCATTAATGGACATTTGGGTTGGTTCCAAGTCGTTGCTATTGTGAATATTGCCACAATAAATATATGTGTGCATGTGTCTTTATAGTAGCATGATTTATAATCCTTTGGGTATATACCCAGTAATGGGATTGCTGGGTCAAATGATATTTCTAGTTCTAGATCCTAGAGGAATAGCCACACTGTCTTCCACAATGGTTGAACTAGTTTACACTCCCACTAACAGGGTAAAAGCATTCCTATTTTGTCACATCCTCCCCAGTTCCTGTTGTTACCTGATTTTTAAATGATTGCCATTTAACTGGTATGAGATGGTATCTCACTGTGGTTTTGATTTGCATTTCTCTGATGATCAATGATGATGAGCATTTTTTCATGTGCCTTTTTGTTGCATAAATGTCTTCTTTTGAAAAGTGTCTGTTCATATCCTTTGCCCACTTTTTGATGGGGTTGTTTGATTTTTTCTTGTAAATTTGTTTAAGTTCTTTGTAGATTCTAGATATTATCCCTTTGTCAGATGGGTAGATTGTAAAAATTTTCTCCCATTCTGTAGGTTGGTTGTTCACTCTGATGATAGTTTCTGTTGCCATACAGAAGTTCTTTAGTTTAATTAGATCCCATTTGTCAATTTTGGCTTTTGTTGCCATTGCTTTTGGTGTTTTAGTCATGAAGTCCTTGCCCATGCCTATGTCCTGAATGGTATTACCTAGGTTTTCTTCTGGAGTTTTTATGGGTTTAGGTCTAACACTTAAGTCTTTAATCTATCTTGAATTAATTTTTGTATAAGGTGTAAGGAAGGGATCCAGTTTCAGCTTTCTAAATATGGCTAGCCAGTTTTCCCAGCACCATTTATTAAATAAGGGAATCCTTTCCCCATTTCTTGTGTTTGTCAGTTTTGTCAAAGATCAGATGGTTGTAGATGTGTGGTGTTATTTCTGAGGGCTCTGTTCAGTTCCATTGGTTTGCATCTCTCTTTTGGTACCAGTACCATTCTGTTTTGGTTATTGTAGCGTAGTAGCATAGTTTGAAGTCAGGTAGCGTGATGCCTCAAGCTTTGTTCTTTTGGCTTAGGATTGTCTTGGCAATGCAGGCTCTTTTTTGGTTCCATACAAACTTTAAAGTAGTTTTTTCCAATTCTGTGAAGAAAGTCATTGGTAGCTTGATGGGGATGGCATTGAATCATTGAATCTATAAATTACCTTGGGCAGTATGGCCATTTTCACAATATTGGTTCTTCCTATCCATGAGCATGGAATGTTCTTCCCTTTGTTTGTTTGTGTCCTCTTTTGCTTCATTGAGCAGTGGTGTTTGTAGTTCTCCTTGAAGAGGTCCTTCACATCTCTTGTAAGTTGGATTCTTAGGTATTTTATTCTCTTTGTAGCAATTGTGAATGGGAGTTCACTCACAATTTCCCTCTCTGTTTGTTATTGATGTATAAGAATGCTTGTGATTTTTGCATGTTGATTTTGTATCCTGAGACTTTGCTGAAGTTTCTTATCAGCTTAAGAAGATTTTGGCTGAGATGATGGGGTTTTCTAAATATACAATCATATCATCTGCAAACAGGGACAATTTGACTTCCTGTTTTCCTAATTGAATACTCTTTATTTCTTTCCCCTGCCTGATTTCCCTGGCCAGAACTTCCAACACTACGTTGAATAGGAGTGGTGAGAGGGGGCATCCCTGTCTTGTGCCAATTTTTGAAGGGAATGCTTCCAGTTTTTGCCCATTCAGTATGATACTGACTGTGGGTTTGTCATAAATAGCTCTTATTATTTTGAGATACGTTCCATCAATACCTAGGTTATTGAGAGTTTTTAGCGTGAAGGGCTGTTGAATTTTGTCAAAGGCCTTTTCTGCATCTATTGAGATAATCATGTGGTTTTTGTCTTTGGTTCTGTTTGTGTGGTGGATTATGTTGATTGATTTGCATATGTTGAACCAGCCTTGCATCCCAGGGATGAAGTCAACTTGATCTTGGTGGATAAGCTTTTAGATGTGCTGCTGGATTCCGTTTGCCAGTATTTTACTGAGGATTTTTGCATCGATGATCATCAGGAATATTGGTCTAAAATTCTGTTTTTTGTTGTTGTTGTGTCCCTGCCAGGCTTTGGTATCAGGATGATGCTGGCCTCATAAAATGAGTTAGGGAAGATTCCCTCTTTTTCTCTTGATTGAAATAGTTTCAGAAGGAATAGTACCAGCTCCCCTTTGTACCTCTGGTGGAATTTGACTGTGAATTCGTCTGGTCCTGGATTTTTTTTGGTTGGCAGGATATTAATTATTGCCTCAATTTCAGAGTCTGTTTTTGGTCCATTCAGAGATTCAATTTGTTCCTGGGTTAGTGTTGGGAGGGTGTATGTGTCCAGGAATTTATCTATTTCTTCTAGATTTTCTAGTTTATTTGCATAGAGATGTTTATAGTATTCTCTGATGGTACTTTGTATTTCTGTGGGATGAGTGGTGATAGCCCCTTTAATCATTTTTTTTTATTGCATCTATTTGATTCTTCTCTCTTTTCTTCATTAGTTTTGCTAGCGCTCTATCAATTTTGTTAATCTTTTCAAAAAACCAGCTCCTGGATTCATTCATTTTGTGAAGGGTTTTTTATGTCTCTATCTCCTTCAGTTCTGCTCTGACCTTAGTTATTTCTTGCCTTCTGCTAGCTTTTGAATGTGTTTGCTCTTGCTTCTCTAGTTCTTTTAATTGTGATGTTAGGGTGTCGATTTTATATCTTACAGCTTTCTCTTGTGGGCATTTAGTGCTATAAATTTCCCTCTACACGCTGCTTTAAATGTGTCCCAGAAATATTCTGGTACGTTGTGTCTTTGTTCTCATTGGTTTCAAAGAACATCTTTATTTCTGCCTTCATTTCGTTATTTCTCCAGTAGTTATTCAGGAGCAGGTTGTTCAGTTTCCATGTAGTTGTGAAGTTTTGAGTGAGTTTCTTAATCCTGAGTTCTAATTTGATTGCACTGTGGTCTGAAAGACAGTTTGTTGTGATTTCTGTTCTTTTACATTTGCTGAGGAATGCTTTACTTCCAACTATGTGGTCAATTTTGGAATAAGTGTGATGTGGTGCTGAGAAAAATGTATATTCTGTTGATTTGGGGTGGAGAGAGCTGTAGATGTCTATTAGGTCTGCTTGGTGCAGAGCTGAGTTCAAGTCCTGGATATCCTTGTTAACCTTCTTTCCTATTGATCTGTCTAATATTGACATTGGGGAGTTAAAGTCTCCCATTATTATTGTGTGGGAGTCTAAGTCTCTTTTTAGGTCTCTCATGTCTTGCTTTATGAATCTGGGTGCTCCCGTATTGGCTGCATATATATTTAGGATAGTTAGCTCTTCCTGTTGAATTGATCCCTTTACCATTATGTAATGGCCTTCTTTGTCTCTTTTGATCTTTGTTGGTTTCAAGTCTGTTTTAGCAGAGACTAGGATTGCAATCCCTGCTTTTTTTTTTTTTTTTCTCTTTTTGCTTTCCATTTGCTTGGTAGATCTTCCTCCATCCCTTTATTTTGAGCCTATTTGTGTCTCTGCACGTCAGATAGGTGTCCTGAATACAGCACACTGATGGGTATTGACTCTTTATCCAATTTGCCAGTCTCTGTCTTTTAATTGGGGCATTTAGCCCACTTACATTTAAGGTTAATATTGTTATGTGTGAGGTTGATCCTGTCATTATGATGTTAGCTGGTTGTTTTGCCTGTTAGTTGATGCAGTTTCTTCCTAGCATCAATAATCTTTACAATTTGGCATGTTTTTGCAGTACTGGTTGTTCCTTTCTATGTTTAATGCTTCCTTTAGGATGTCTTGTAAGGCAGGCCTGGTGGTGACAAAATCTCTCAGTGTTTGCTTGTCTGCAAAGGATTTTATTTCTCCTTCACTTATGAAACTTAGTTTGGCTGGATATGAAATTCTGGGTTGAAAATCCTTTTCTTTAAGAATGTTGAATATTGGCCCCCACTCTTTTCTGGCTTGTAGAGTTTCTGCCGAGAGATCTGCTGTTAGTCTGATGGGCTTCCCTTTGTGGGTAACCCGACCTTTCTTTCTGGCTGCCCTTAGCATTTTTTCCTTCATTTCAACCTTGGTAAATCTGACAGTTATGTGTGTTGGGGTTGCTCTTCTTGAGGAGTATCTTTGTGGTGTTGTCTGCATTTCCTGAATTTGAATGTTGGCCTGCCTTGCTAGGTTGGGGAAGTTCCCCTGGATAATATACTGAAGAGTGTTTTCCAGCTGGGTTCCATTCTCCCCATCACTTTCAGGTACACCAATCAAATGTAGATTTGGTCTTTCACATAGTCCCATATTTCTTGGAGGCTTTATTCATTTCTTTTTACTCTTTTTTCTCTAAACTTCTTCTAGCTTCATTTCATTCATTTGATCTTCAATCACTGATACCCTTTCTTCCACTTGATTGAATCAGCTATAGAAGCTTGTGCATGCATCACGTAGTTCTCGTGCCATGGTTTTCAGCTCTATCAGGTCATTTAAGTTCTTCTCTACACTGTTTATTCTAGTTAGCCATTTGTCTAATCTTTTTTCAAGATTTTTAGCTTCCTTGTGATGGGTTCAAACATCCTCCTTTAGCTCGGAGAAGTTTGTTATTACTGACTTTCTGAAGCCTACTTCTGTCAACTTGTCAAATTAATTCTCTGTCCTGTTTTGTTCTGTTGCTGACGAGGAGCTGCAATCCTTTGGAGAAGAGGCATTCTGGTTTTTAGAATTTTTGACTTTTCTGCTCTGGTTTCTTTCCATGTTTGTGATTTTTACCTACCTTTGGACTTTGATGATGGTGACCTACAGATGGGGTTTTGGTATGGATATCGTTTTTGTTGATGTTGATGCTTTTCCTTTCTGTTTATTAGTTTTTCTTCTAACAGGTCCCTCAATTGCAGGTCTGTTGGAGTTTGCTGGAGGTCCACTCCAGACCCTGTTTGCCTGGGTATCACCAGCAGAGGCTGCAGAACAGCAAATATTGCAGAACATCAAATATTGTGCCTGATCCTTCCTCTGGAAGCTTTGTCTCAGAGGGATACCTGACTGTATGTGGTGTCAGTCGGCCCCTACTGGGAGGTGTCTCCAAGTTAGGCTAAACAGGGGTCAGAGACCCACTTAAGGAGGCAGTCTGTCTGTTCTCAGAGCTCAAACACTGTGCTGGGAGAACCACTGCTCTCTTTGAAGCTGTCAGACAGGGACGTTTAAGTATGCAGAAATTTCTGCTGCCTTTTGTTCAGCTAGGCCCTGCCCCTAGAGGTGGAGTTTACAGAGTTAGGTGGGCCTACATTGAGTTGCAGTAGGCTCTACCCAGTTCAAGCTTCCGGCCACTTTGTTTACCTACTCAAGACTCAGCAATGGTGGACGCCCCTTCCCCAGCCAGGCTTGCCACCTTGCAGTTCAGTCTTGGACTAAGAGTGAGTAAGACTCCGTGGACATGGGACTCGCTGAGCCAGGCACAGGATATAATCTCCTGGTGTGCCATTTGCTAAGACCATTGGAAAAGCACAGTGTTTAGGTGGCAGTTTCCCAATATTTCCGGTACAGTTTGTCATGGCTTCCCTTGGCTAGGAAAGGGAAATCCCTGGACCCCTTGTGCTTCCCGGTTAAGGCGATGCCCTGCCCTGCTTCAGCTTGCCCTCTGTGGGCTGCACCCAGTTTCCCACCAGCCCCAGTGAGATGAACCAGGTACCTCAGTTGGAAATACAGAAATCACCCATCTTCTGCGTTGATCACGCTGGGAGCTGCAGACCTGAGCTGTTCCTATTCGGCCATCTTGGAACTGGAACCCCTTTTGTGTTTCTTTGATTGTATGATTTTAAAACTTGTCCCGTTCATTTTGAGTTGATGTTGAGTGTTATGGTAAGCATTATAGTCTCTTGTGACTTGATAAATCTGAATAATAAGAAGAAACTAGGAAGCTCTATATATCAAATTAAATAAGTCTCATAGTAAAGATGACGTGAATTAATAAAATGAGATGTAAGATTAGAAAGTATTTGTATATATTTAAGTAATTTGAGTGTACTAGGAAATCTGAAACTATCTTCTGACCTTTATGTAATAATCTTAAAGAGTCATGCTGCTGAATAAAACTTATCAGAAGAAAAGTCTACTGTACTGGATTGGAGAAGAAGAATAGGTTTACATAGTAGAGAGAGAAAATAGTGTTGCTGAAACCAAGGAGGCATTGGGAAAAATAAAGACAAGTTGGAGAAAGATATAGAACTCTATTATGTTAACAATTATAAGGGTAGGACAAGGCAAGAGCACACTGGTATTTCTAGCAATAGAAAAGAAATATTGACTTCTACTTCTGGCAAAAGGTTGGACCAAGTTATTTATATTAAATCTCTGCTTGAAAAATACTTAAAACATTGAATAAAATATAAACACATTTTAAATGCATTGAGGAACAATATTTAAATTAAAAAATACCACTAGGTATTAAGGAATACACGGTTCACAAGTGAGTATTATCAAACTCTCAGGGTAGAATGTATTCTAGTCTTACACAACATCTTACAGTTAATGTGAAATAACTTCTCAAGTCATGTTATGAATCTGGTATGATATTAATGTTACCAATATCTGGAAAGTATAGTATGAAGAAGGAAAATTACAGGCCAATTTCAGTCATGAATTGTGGTAAAAAATCCTAAACAAAGTATTAACAAATATGCTCCAACAAAACATAAAAGGATAAGAAATTATGGCCATGTTGAACTTATCTAAGAAAACCAAGTTCAGTTTAATATTAGAAAATCAATTAATGTAATTTATGACATTAAATGTTTAGAGGAGAATAATTATATTATTCAATATGTGCAGAAAAAATGTAACATTCATATTAGACAGAAATCTTAGAAAACTGACAGAGAAGCACAATTTCTTAATCTGGTAGAGGTTATATAAAATATCTACAGCAGCACTATACTTAACATTGAAAACATAGAAACCTTTGCTTTGAGATAACCAATAAGAGAAGAAAGTTTATGTTTACTACTTCTACTAAGCATTGCATTGGAGGTCCTAATAAGGCAAAAAATAAGGCCAGGCGCAGTGGCTCACGCCTGTAATCCCAGCACTTTGGGAGGCTAAGGCAGGTGGATCATGAGGTCAGGAGATCGAGACCATTCTGGCTAACACGGTGAAACCCTATCTCTACTAAAAATACCAAAAAATTTAGCTGGGCGTGGTGGCGGGCACCTGTAGTCCCAGCTACTCAGGAGGCTGAGGCAGGAGAATGGCGTGAACCTGGGAGGTGGAGCTTGCAGTGAGCCGAGATCGCGCCACTGCACTCCAGCCTGGGCGACAGAGTAAGACTTCCTCTCAAAAAAAAAAAAAAAAAAAAAAAAAAAAAAAACCAAACCAAACCAAAACAAAACAAAAAATTCAACATTAAAAAATTATTTATCACAGCGATGTCAGCATAAATGGCAGAATAACTACCTCTGCAAATCATTTCATTTATGAAAACAATAGAATGCTGGCAAATAGTCTTATGATCAAGTTTTCCAGAAGTCTGAAAATTAACTAAAGGCTTGCAATGATCTGGGGTGCATTTATTTAGGAAGCACAGAAAAACAAATGAATCTTACTGAGGCAAGAAGAGTACGTTTTGTGGCATTTTAACTCACTTTATTCTTGAGGTGGGTGGACTTTTCCTACTAGGTATCAAGATTACTATTATTTTTTAGTAAATAAAACAACATGCTTCAGCAAGAGAAACATAGAACAACGGGCAAGACGAATAGCACCCCCCAAAAAATCATGT
This sequence comes from Macaca nemestrina, assembly GCF_043159975.1. Taxonomy (NCBI): domain Eukaryota; kingdom Metazoa; phylum Chordata; class Mammalia; order Primates; family Cercopithecidae; genus Macaca; species Macaca nemestrina. Next base: position 73,248,510 of record NC_092128.1, read on the forward strand.
GTAGATAGATGTTTGACATATGAGACAGCTGGCATAACAGATAAATGGAGAAATGCAGGGTTTTCAACAAAAGGTGATGAGACAGTTGTAATTCATATTAAAAAAAAAAAAAAGAAATCAGACCACCACTGCCTCATACTCTACCCCTCCCCTAAATCCAAGGTGTATTAAAGACCTAATAGTTTAAGGGAAAACTACTAGTTTAAAGAAATTAACATAGCAAAATTATTTTGTGATTTTTGAAGTAGGGAAAACTTCTTTAAAAATACTAAAGGCATTCACCATTAAAGTGATAGAAATTTAATTACATTAAAGTGAAATATTCAGGTCGTCAGAGTATTAGAAGAAAGTGAAGACAAGTGACTTTGAAAGACGTGAGAGAAGATATGTGCAAAAGATAATAGACAATTGACTTGAATTTGGAATATATACATAACACTCCCACATGCTTTTTAAATAAAATTCATCTGGCAAGGAAAAAAAAAAGCGTGAAAATGTGTTTCACCTCTCTAATATCGAGATATGCAAAATAATAATAGAATAACATAACACTACAAACCCTAAAGAATTTCAAAAGTTTTAGAAGTAAGAAAATACCAATTGTGTTAGATTAAATTATTAGTTCCAATACCTTATTTCTCTATAACAAAATTGTGTATGCATATCCTCGTTGTGGTCTGGTGTATAAAATGAACATCGTTCCTCTTGACTTTGGGCTTGTTATTTAGGATTTGCTTTGGCTGATGGAATATCAATATACATGACAGAAACAATGGCTTAAGTTATGTTTTTACCATGGGGCTTTCTCCTAAGCTCTCATATATCATCATGTATAAAATTCCTATACATGTACTTATAGCATATAATATTTGCAATATTAATGATCTTTGCATTGATTTAATTTTCTTTATTGGTGGTTATCTGAAAATTACAAGATGTTTCATAAATATACATACACACACACACATGCACACACTTTTGGCCCTTGCACCTTGTTTCCAAGTTTGTTTTCAATGTTGGATCATGACACTCAATGGCTATTTTCTTGGAAAAGTAAGGAATTCCATGACATTCAACCTGAATTAGTTGCCTTTTTATCAACAGCGTTTTCTTCCTCTTGCCTTTTGAAAGACAACCAAATTGGCTCATTGAGCATTTGTATAGTAGTCTAGCGAAATGACTTTACTCTGAAACGTTGGAAAGCCTATAGTGATTGCTTCTGCAGTTGTCTCTGTTTTGGAGTATAATATCAGTCCAGTGTCTTTTGTGTGCAAAATGCTGCAGTGGGAGCTGTTATCTTCTCTGCTTTTGTTTCCAGTTGCCCTCCCTACAGGTCTCTGGTGAGTCTTTCTAAGATATAATTCATTCAACCAATATTTATTGAGCACCTGCTAAGTCCTATGAATTGAGGACATAGCAGTAAATGACTAAGTACCTGATCCCCTGTAGCTTACACTGTATTGTGAAATATAAAATCTAATGCTGTAACATCAAATTTCTCAATTCACGGGTCTTACTAAAACCTAAAATCATATAACTCCAAGTCCTCTGTTTGCCAGTGCTTCCTGTATTAGTCTGCTAGGGCTGCCATAACAAAATACTACTGACTGGATGGCTTAAACAACATCACTCATTTTCTCATAGTTCTGGAGACTGGAAGTCAAGATCAAGGTGCCAGCAGGTTTGGTGTCTGGTGAGGGCCCTTCCCTTGGGTTGCAGATGACCACTTTCTCACTGTGTTATCAATGGCCTTTTCTTGGTGTGGTGTGTGCACTTTGAGAGAGAGAGTGAGCTCTTCGGTGTCTCTTCTTCTAAGGACACTAATCCTATTAGATCAGGGACCAACCTTTATGATCTTAATTACCTCCTTACTCCAAATACAGCCACACTAGGGGTTAGGACTTCAACTTATACATTTTGGGGGAGACACATAAATCTTGGCCATAACACTTGCTGATCTTGCTCTTGACCCTCTTCTTGACTTACAGATTCCATTTCTGGGAACCTCAGAATTAACCTCATTACTCTCTATAGTATATAATGCTTTAATTTAAGCCATATAGCTCAGCCTCGTGGCTGGTTCTGTCTTCAAAGCTTATTGTCATCATCAACTCACTTGGTTAAGTATCTATTTATTTTAAATTCCCTTACTTGGGTACTATGCAACTTGCCCTTATCAGATTGACTGTTAGTGAATGCCCAAAGTCAAACGTTGAGCTCAATTCCTTCTTCCCTCTTCATCTACCCTTTCTGGGACTTCTGCATTTTGGCCACCAGTTTTATGTCTATAGACCGAGACTGTTTACTCCTCACTAAGTGAAAAATGGCCTGTCATTTCTAGAAATGCTATCCTATGACTTTGTAGCACAGATATTTCCCAAAAAGGCTTTGTGAGGCCACCCATGACCTCACTGGGGCTTGCTGCAATCTCATGCTCTATACTGTAGTATATTTGTTAGCTCTAAGGCCAGAGGCTGTCTCAAGAATTTTACCCAATTCAGGAAATCAAATAGATGAATTAATTTCTGTTTATATATCAATTGTCTCTGAGAAACATATAATTGAGTAGGCTTCTCATTTCAAGAAGTAAAAGATGGTAAAAATCCATTTGGGACAAGGAAAATCAATCATAGTAAGAAAGCTCTTTGAGAACTGTGGATCCTTGCACCAGTTGTGCCCTCTCAGGTGGGTCCCTTATTTAAAAAGTTGAATATTTTTAGAACTGAGTGCTTCATAATTGGGCATTTGTGTCATAACTATGGCTTATGTTCCCATGATAGGAACAAACAAGACCCCATGGGATCTTCTCCACTTTAATGGAGTGAATTGTTCAATTGACAGGGGAGATTTAGAATGCTTCATCAGAAAAACTAACAGGGGCCCATTTTTCCAACCAGAATAAGCTTTTCTAAATAAGTTTTCACAGATGAAGCTTCTTGTAAATACTACCAGAAATATTTTCACTTTTTAGAACTATAGCTCAATATTTCAGTCACGGCATCAGTCATTTTCATGTAATCCTATGTGATTGGGGACATATTGCATTTCATTGAAAATGCCCCAGTAGGCATCAAGAAAATCATAAAAGTAGGTTCTTTCTGGGATTCATTAAATTATTAGCTTATTGCCAGGTCAGTCCAGAGATTCTATAGAGACTCGGCATTCTGTTCTCAGCTAGGATAATGGAACATGTTGTCTTTTAGAAACACAGCATTCAGTCCTTATATTCTTCTACTGCTCTGGGATCCAAGAGTTATTCTCTCCTAATCCCCGCTCTCAAGATATTGTGATAACTAGGGAAATGCTAAAGTGATCATTCATGCAATGATAATTAATACCAATCACTTATACTTTCTTTTTAAAAGAATATTATGAATAGCAAAGATAAATCATTTTTATTTACAAGCTGAGCTGAGCTAATCTAGCTCCATAAGGTTATAAAGTGAGATGGTATTTTATAAAATCTCGAAGAGAAGTTCTAAAAGTTTAAACTTTAAAACAAATTCGCTTTATTTTATCCTTTGTGCTCCCGTTGCAGGCTATATTTCCCATCATTTCAGAGCAGTAGTTTATTACATGCATTATGTGTCCATTTCCCTGACTTGAATACACTCACATAAAGACAAGGCCCAAATCTTTTACTTCTTTACAGTACGAAGCATAGAGGTCAGCACTTATTGTTCACTCAGCATAAGTAAATGAGTGAAGAGCTTGTGCACAATGGTTAGAATAGTTAGAGTTAGAGTAGTTTTCCTGTATTGCTGTGAATTTAGCAAAAGCCAAAAACCAACCAACCAACCAAACAAAAACCAACAACCTGTAGGCCTACCTTTAATAGATGTATTTAAAGAAAACAAAACAGATTTCCTCTACATGGTAATACATAAAGCTTTAGCTTATAGACTAAACAGGCTAAAGATTTCAACATAAGATGGTTAATGATAACTTTGCCAGATATTTGAATTTTATATTCTGAAAATCAGGCCAATATATTAAGAAACATATCTTAACTTTCTTTGCTAGTCTCTGCTTCTACCATCAAATAAATTTTCATATTTTAGTAGTAAATGTTTTAGGAAACCTATGCTTTTGTTTTAGTTCTTCGACTAAACAGCTTATAAGAAAATGACATTTTGGCTCTCCATAATTTTCTTTAAAACAGAAATGATGATGACAGTTTTGTCTTTTTAAAAATGGTGATTATAACAATAAATAAAATGATAATATGTGGAAGTATCTTGAAAAACACAAAGTGCCATGCAGCTAAAGGGAAATGTTGGAATACAAACAGGTAATAGGAATATGTTGATGAAAGTGCTGGCTGATGAATTCCTTTTCTCTTTCACCTTCATTCAGTATTCAAAGCTCTTAAAAGAGTCAGTTACATAGATGTTGGATTGGAATGGCCACTGCTTAATTTCAGGTCCTAAAGTACAGCACTGTAACTTCTACCCTCCATGGATGACAATACTATACCTATCTGACACCTTCCACCCTGGCCTCAGCCTGCCTATCCAAGATAGGTCATTTCCTAATAGTGGGTCAGGTGCCTTTCCTCTTCCTTATGTTTCCTTTCTATGAGTGGAATTTAATCTGTATAACCTGAATCTTTCTTCTCTGCTTTACTGGTTCTGTGCTGAGGAAGCAGAATAATTTATCTGAGTGGTTAACTTGGATAGGATAACTGGACAGGCTTGGCTTAGCAACACTTGGCTCTGAGATCAAGCTGGCTTACAAGACAAGCTCTCCTCTACTTCTTTGCACTGTAAGTCCTACCTGCGTAGACTTCCATGATGCACAGAGATCGTCCTTGGTGTGGCACAACCTACAATTGGGTGCCTGAGTCTGTCTGATCCAGGGATCCAATATTGGCAATCCTAATTTGCTATGGAACCTAAAGCTAGGTCCTCCAACCTAGCCACTGGTTAATGAAGTGATTGTTTACCCTCGATAATTACTGTTTATTTTATTTCTCAACTACTTCAGAACCTGAAAAGCGAAGAGGTGTGATCGTTATTGCTTTTTGCTTTCCTCCACCCCGAGTTCTGCACACACATGCTGGCAGTGTCTAAAAGTTCCAGCAAAAACAATGGCCTTCTAGCACCAGAATCTGTTCACATTTCCTGCTCTTTCCCCCATTTTAGCCCAGTATTTTTCATTCCTGTTTTCCTGATTCCCTGGCCCCCATTTTTGCCTGTATCTTGGCACCCAATGTTCAATTCAAGCCCCCTTTGCCATTATAATCCATTTGGTAGCTCAGTTCCATGCATTTTAACTTTTGGGAAGAAAACACCTTCCCAGATGGTCAACGCACTTGCTCTAACCAAACCATCCATAAAGGGGCGTTGGCACATCTTTGTTGCAAATGAAGGTCAGCACTCCTGCTTGGCCATAGTTCTCTTAGCCTTTCCTGTGTTTTTGCAGTCTTTTCTCTGTTAGCACAGTTAAGTTTTCCAATGATGTTGGGAGCTACTTGGATGCTGGAGGGAATGTTTCACTTTTCTCTGATCCTGCCAAAACATTGTTTATACTTCCCCTGTGCATGAGACTGAAATTGCCTGCGAGAAGGTTGGAATTACCAAAAATTTCTATTTAGATTCTGAATGGAATGCAATTCAGGATACTATTCATTGGTATGCTTGCTCTTCTTCTTCTTTTTGTATTTGTTGGTATTTAGTTTAAATGTCTTGTTTACGGTTTTGACAGTGCCGTGATATGATATTACTTTGTAACCAGCATGGTGCCACTATTTCAAAGGTCACTGAGATACTCAACCGGTGTTTATATTCCATTTCCTACTTGGAACACTGTGTTTAAAGTTCTGATTGACTTCACCAAGTTGCTGACATCTGGAAGACCTCGTCACTGAGAAGGCAGAAATTTCAAAAAAAAAATTAAAAATTGTCTTAGAGATTTGAAATGTGAAATGTAGAAGGAAACTCTAGGTCCCTTAAACTCTAAGTTTAAAAAGATAAACTGATATGAGACAGATTAAGGGATGTGCCCAATAGAAATGTTATTAAATGTTAAAGTGAGGATTGTAACAAAGTTGACATTATGCTTGATTTAGGAATTTTCCCCAACTTCACATCACTGTTTTCTCATTACCAGAAAAGTGTAAAGATATTTCACCAGACAGCATGATGCCTCCAGTGTTGTTCTTTTTGCTTAGGATTGTCTTGGCAATATGGACGCTTTTTTTTGGTTCCATATGAACTTTAAAGTAGCTTTTTCTCATTCTGTGAGGAAAGTCATTGGTAGCTTGATGGGCATGGCATTGAATCTATAAATTACCTTGGACAGTATGGCCATTTTCACAATACTGATTCTTCCTATCCATGAGCATGGAATGTTCTTCCATTTGTTTGTTTGTGTCCTTTTTTATTTCATTGAGCAGTAGTTTGTCGTTCTCCTTGAAGAGGTCCTTCACATCCCTTGTAAGTTGGATTCCTAGGTATTTTATTCTCTTTGAAGCAATTGTGAATGGGAGTTCACTCATGATTTGGCTCTCTGTTTGTCTGTTATTGGTGTATAGGAATGCTTGTGAGTTTTGCACACTGATTTTGTATCCTGAGACTTTGCTGAAGCTGCTTATCAGCTTAAGGAGATATTGGGCTGAGACGATGGGGCTTTCTAAATATACAATCATGTCATCTGCAAACAGGAACAACTTGACTTCCTCTTTTCTTAATTGAATACCTTTGATTTCTTTCTCTTGCCTGATTGCCCTGGCCAGAACTTCCAACACTATGTTTTATAGGAGTGTTGAGAGGGGGCATCCTTGTCTTGTGCCAGTTTTCAAAGGGAATGCTTCCAGTTTTTGCCCATTCAGTATGATACTGGCTGTGGGTTTGTCATAAATAGTTCTTATTATTTTGAGATAATTAAATAACTAGTTTATTAAGAGTTTTTAGCGTGAAGCGCTGTTGAATTTTGTCGAAGGCCTTTTCTCCATCTATTGAGATAATCATGTAGTTTTTGTCTTTAGTTCTGTTTATATGATGGATTACATTTATTGATTTGCATATGTTGAACCAGGCTTGCATCCCAGGGATGAAGCCAACTCGATCTTGGTGGATAAGCTTTTTGATGTGCTGTTGGATTCGGTTTGCCAGTATTTTATTGAGGATTTTTGCATCGATGTTCATCAGGGATATTGGTCTAAAATTCTGTTTTTTTGTTGTGTCTCTGCCAGGCTTTGGTATCAGGATGATGCTGGCCTCATAAAATGAGTTAGGGAGGATTCCCTCTTTTTCTACTGATTGGAATAGTTTCAGAAGGAATGGTACCAGCTCCTTGTTGTACCTCTGGTAGAATTCAGCTGTGAAGCTTTCTGGTCCTGGATTTTTTTGGTTGGTAGGCTATTAACTATTGCCTCAATTTCAGAGTCTGTTTTTGGTCTATTCAGAGATTCCACTTGTTCCTTGGTTAGTGTTTGGACGGTGTATGTGTCCAGAATTTATCCATTTCTTCTAGATTTTCTAGTTTATTTGTGTAGAGGAGTTTATAGTATTCTCTGATGGTACTTTATATTTCTGTGGGATCGGTGGTGATATCCCCTTTATCATTTTTTATTGCATCTATTTGATTCTTCTCTTTTCTGTAACAAAAACAGCATGGTACTGGTATCAAAACAGAGATATAGACCAATGGAACAGAACAGAGCCCTCAGAAATAATACCACACATCTACAACCACCTGATCTTTGACAAACCTGACAAACACAAGAAATGGGGAAAGGATTGCCTGTTTAATAAATGGTGCTGGGAAAACTGGCTAGCCATATGTAGAAAGCTGAAACTGGATCTCTTCCTTAAACCTTATACAAAAATTAATTCAAGATGGATCAAAGACTTAAATGTTAGACCTAAAATCATAAAAACCCTAGAAGAAAACCTAGGTAATACCAGTCAGGACATAGGCATAGGCAAGGACTTCATGACTAAAACACCAAACGCAATGGCAACAAAAGCCAAAATTGACAAATGGGATCTAATCAAACTAAAGAGCTTCTGTACAGCAAAAGAAACTATCATCAGAGTGAACAGGCAACCTATAGAATGGGAGAAAATTTTTGCAATCTACACATCTAACAAAGGGCTAATATCCAGAATCTACAAAGAACTTAAGCAAATTTACAAGAAAAAAATCAAACAATCCCATCAAAAAGTGGGCAAAGGATATGAACAGCCACTTATCAAAAAAAGACATTTATGCAGCCAACAGACACATGAAAAAATGCTTATCATCAGTGGTCATCACAGAAATGCAAATCAAAACAGCAATGAGATACCATCTCACACCAGTTAGAATGGCGATCATTAAAAAGTCAGGAAACAAGAGGTGCTGGAGAGGATGTGGAGAAATAGGAAGACTTCTACACTGTTGGTGGGATTGTAAACTAGTTCAACCATTGTGGAAGACAGTGTGGCGATTCCTCAAGGATCTAGAAATAGAAACATCATTTGACCCAGCCATTTCATTACTGGGTATATACCCAAAGGATTATGAATCATTCTGCTATAAAGACACATGCACATATATGTTTATTGTGGCAATATTCACAATAGTGACGACTTGGAACCAACTCAAATGTCCATCAATGATAGACTGGATTAAGAAAATGTGGCACATATACACCATGGAATACTATGCAGCCATAAAAAAGGATGAGTTCATGTCCTTTTCAGGGACATTGATGAAGCTAGAAACCTTCATTCTGAGCAAACTATCGCAAGGAGAGAAAACCAAACATCGTATGTTCTCACTCATAGGTGGGAATTGAACAATGAGAACACTTGGACACAAGGTGGGGAATATCATACACTGTGGCCTGTCTTGGGATGCGGGACTGCAGGAGGGATAGCATTAGGAGATATTTCTAAAATAAATGTCTAGTTAACGGGTGCAGCACGCCAACATAGCACGTGTATGCATATGTAACAAACCTACACATTGTGCAGATGTACACTAGAACTTAAAGTATAATAAAAAAAAGTTAATGCGACACTTGCTAACTCAGTTTACTCAATTTTCCTGTAAAATTGATTATTGAAAAATTTCTTCTTGCTTTGAGTACTTAGTACTCTCCTCAAAGAGAAAAGGCAGTCATTTAATTATTTATTTCTTGTTTGTGAAATTGATAGGTAAGAGTAATTATTCTGTTAGGATCTTGTAGAGATTAAAGCCTTACTGAAGGTTGAGAGGGGGTAGGCAGGATCTGTGACACTACTAACTTTGATATAAAATTATAAACATGTAATCACAAAACCACTGTGGTTCCAGCAGTGTTTGGCCTGTGCTTTGAAGCATAATCTACTTTCATAAAGGGGTGAAGGATTTCACTCTGCCTGCCTTGAGTCCATGGCAGCAGGGGTATGGCTGCATAATCCTTTTACAGGGAGATGAAGAATTGAAACCAATCATTCAATTTAACACACTTGGTATTTTCTAACTTTTATATATTTGACAATATTTTGAGTGAGTAATGATATCCTATTATATTATTATTTTGCACATTTTCAATTCTAAAGAGATAAGCACATTTTTATATGTGTATGATTCAAGTATGTTTCTTTTTATAATGTGCCTGTTGAAGTAATCAGCCTGTTTTTCTATTGAGTCACCTATATTTTTAATTTTTTTATTTTTTAAGACTGAGACAGAGTCTCACTCTATAGCCTAGGCTGGGGTGCAGTGTCATGATCTCAGCTCACTGCAACCTCCGCCTCCCAGGTCCCGATTCAAGCAATTCTCCTGCCTCAGCCTCCCAAGTAGCTGGGATTACAGGCATGTTCCACCATGTCCAGCTAATTTTTTGTATTGTTAGTAGAGATGGGGTTTCACCATATTGGCCAGGCTGGTCTTGAACTCTTGACCTCTTGATCTGTCCACCTTGTCCTCCCAAAGTGCTAGGATTACAGGCATGAGCCACCGCACTCGGCCAACATTTTTTTAATATGTAAGAGTTTTCACGTATTTCCAAATAAAGACCATTGTTTATTATATGTTCTTATATTTTTTCTAAAATGACTTGTTTTCCCTTTATAATATTTGAGAGTTAGACTTTTTTAATTTTAATGGAGTTAAATTTATTGATCTCTCTTTATAGTGGATGCTTTTTGCAGCCAGGTGACAAGTGGAGTAAATTTATTCACATGTTTGGCAACTGATTGGCTGTTAGCTAAGATGAGATAAAGAGGTTTTCTTTTCAAAATTTAGGCTGACCCAGGCCAAATTACTTGAAGACTGGCCGGGTTCTGAGAACAACAATGGATGTATGCAGAGTCTCTAAAGACTGGGCTTAGAAGTGCCATAACATTACACCTACGGCATTCTATTGGGCATAGAAAGCCACAAGACAAGCCCAGAGTTAAACAAAAGAGTAATAGATCACCTCTGTGTTTGAAGTACTACAAAGTCACATTGAAATGGTATGAATACTAAAACGGGAAGAATTCTTGCAATATACTAGAGATCTTTGTATAAGATCTCAGAGGCCAGCAGAAGCAAACCACCCTGTGCCAAAATCTTTGTAAGCACCATCTTACATTTTGTAGGGTTTAAATGCAATAACCACTTGATCTCTCACTGCTATGCACTTCATCAGGATTTCATCCCATGCCTCCTTGGTGTTCACTGGAGTAATTAGGATGCCACTGGAAGCCATAGGACAACAGTGCTACACTTCCCCACCTCTGTGAAAAGGTTAGCGTACCCATCAATTATGAGCAACCCAATTACAGAATTACATTTTGAAGGGACTAGACCTAATATAAATTACTGTATCAGACAGGAAATCAGCAAGAAAAAGATAGCAAAGTCATAAAGGGTTTTTGAAAACAGTTTACTAAATCAGTTATGACAAAGTTGTGGCCAGGTTTCAGGTTTACTAAATCAGTTATTACAAAGTTGTGGCCAGGTTTCAGGATACTCAATAAATGGCAAAACACCCAAGAGCTGGCAAAACCAGAAAGCTGCCATCATCTGTAGGCTTGAAAGGACAAGGAGAGTATTTACTGGAAAACTTTTGGCTACAAGAGAGACCCATCTGAAAGAAGCTGCAGTTTTGATAGAGGAACATAGCTTTAGCCAAGACACACAAAGACCGACAGAGAGAATAAGCACCCTGAACTCTTTCATCCTGCCCTTAAGCTTTCAGACAGTGCCTAAACTTGCCTGAAGAAATCGGAAGCTGGAAGACAGGACGAGGGAGACTGGTTCATGAGTCAGTCTTGAAGTACATCACAGGGTGAAGAAGGCAGGTCTGTCGGGACAGGCATCCAGATAATGTCCAGTCATGTGCGTAATAAAAATTTGTTGAATAAATGCACTGTTTCCATGTGCATAATAAAAATTTGTTGAATAAATGCACTGTTTCCTTAGTGGAAAATATCCTACAAATTTGAGCACCATACTTGCTTTAGCAGGAACTTTTACTAGCTTATAACTTTTTTTCAATATTGATGCAGGTTCTCATACACATTTTTAATCCTCATAAGAATTTTCTCTCTTCCATAACAACCTCAACTGCAAAACTCAGTTGTTAAATTTTCCACTTAAGAAAGCCAATAAATTATCTAAAACAATAATGACAAAAAAGCCAACAAAAAACCCCCACGAAAAACAAAAAACAAAAACAAAAAAAAAACAAGCTTGTTTGATTTGAGTTCCTGTCACTCATAACCAAAAGAGTTCTAATATACCCTTATTTGTTTTCTTCAGTCACGCTTGTATTTCAATTCCTGGAACATGTTTCCATAAATGTGTCAGTAATTATTGCAGAATTATAAGTGATTGAAATTGAAAGTACCCTTCTCCAGGCACTCTGTAAAAAACAAAGGAGACAAAACAGGCACAAAAGACAAAGTGACACACCGGCTTGCAGGTCCCTCAGTAGAGGACTAAGAGGTATCATAACATAGTGTTCACTTTAATTATTTAGACACTAGTGTATTTAGGGCTCTGAGTTCATTGAACCCAGCATCTGGAGGAAAATGTCTGAATTTGACAGGAGCAAGGAGTAATGGCACATGTAGTTATGTGGATTCCTGACCTCAAGACATTTTATTGCAAATCAGAATTATTCTCTAAAGACTTGAAGAAAACACATTTCCATCTCCTTTAGGATTCATTTTAAGAAGCACTGTGAAATAACAATGATTTTGATAATACAGCTACTACTATTAACAATCAGAGCTATCATTTTTGAGGGATTGGCTCTGTGCCAGGCACTGTAATAAGACATTAAATATATTTTGTCTCATCTTCAAAGCGATTTTACAAGTTAGATATCATTCCCAAGCTATATATGAAAAACCAAATCTCAGAAATTAAGTAACTTTCTGCATTATATATATTTGATTCTATGAACATAAGTTTCTCTCATGATTAAATTAGTCTTATATCTTAGCATATTTTAATCTTCACATTAATAATATAAAGATATTTGCTTAAGAAGGGAATTGAATGGGATGAGATTTTTCTCTCCAAACAAAAAAGAAGACTTAGCTGTATGTTTGAATAAACATCTTAAAGTTAATCAATTATAAAATCTATGTTAAAACTAGAATTAACCAAGAAACTAGAAAAATGAAAGATATATATGATAATTATTTTCACCTGACCAGTGAAATTAATGATGGAGAAATCACCTTATCAACAGGATTTGTAGGATGTAGGGGTGACAATAGAACTGATACGATTTGTATGAAAACAGAGGGCTCATAATCTCTTTTAGAGCATTTTAATGTTGTGTTGACAGTTTTGTAGGATACAGATAGCTATAGTGAAATTGTATTGAGGATGGAAATCGTAATTATGGCTTCATATCTGAAATCAAGGTGATTTTATTAGTTTTTCATCCAAAATTGATTACATAAAATAAAGTAAAGCCTGGTATCAATTCAATTGAGGATTGGGTGGGTCAAATACGAAGCCAAATGTGACCTATACAACCTTTCTTGGCTGTATTTCTTTTTAAAATATTATACAAGGCCTATACAAATCACTCATATATGTTTATATGAATGTAAAATAGAATAAATGTTAAATGCTGGGCACAGTGGCTCACCCCTGTAATCCCAGCGCTTTGAGAGGCTGAGATGGACAGATCACTTGAGGTCAGGTATTCGAGACCAGCCTGACCAACATGGAGAAACCTCATCTCTACTAAAAATACAAAAAATTATCCAGGCATGGCGGTGGGTGCCTGTAGTCCCAGCTACTCAGGAGGCTGAGGCAGGAGGATGGCGTGAACCCAGGAGGCAGAGCTTGCAGTGAACCAAGCCAAGATCACACCACTCCACTCCAGCCTGGGCAACAGAGGGAGACTCTGTCTCAATAAATAAATAAATAAATAAATAAATAAATAAATAAATAAAATAGCAGGAAACAGAATAGTACCCACCTCTGCAGAAACCATGAGGTAGAGAAAACATAGTAAACTCAAATAAAGAAATAATCTGAATTTATCTGGTGTTAACCATAAGCTGTCACCATTTTAATACTTCTCTATTGTATGGAATATATGAGATATTTTTCTAATTATATCAATCATAGTGCTTATCTCCAATGTAAGGGTTGTTTCTTACCGTCTCTTCCCTCAGACTCTGTGAACCCTCTTAGAACAGATGCTGTCTTCCATCTTTGCCTGTTAGAATCTGGTACTTGGCATTTGGTAAATATGTTTTGAGTGAACAAATTAAAATCCACAAATCAATAGATGCTTCTCTCTTACCAATTCTATCCTCACTTCCACCCTCAGGTGCGAGGCCAGTGAGAGGAGATTGCAGTTCTAATCATGGTCTGAATGCAGATATGCTACCTGAACAACCTCATGTAGCCATTGTAAAGAAAGTAAAGACAAAGTTTCTGAGGAGTCTTAGGGGAGAAAGATCCCTCCCTGGTAGTCAGCCCCTAATCTGAGGTCTCAACAGTGATGTGCTTCCAAGTTCTCTGAGGAAAGCAGTTTGTTGTCTGGGATCAATGAAATGAATGGAATAAGAGTTGGTATAAAATGCTTAAGTCTTCCTGGAATGAGGGTTGGCAGTTATCAGATTTCTCATGGAAGTTGGTGCTTTGTGAAACTAGCAGCAGTAGTTTGGGTCTTATTTTATTATACATATCAAAGACTGCAGAAAAGAGAGCTATCATGGACCCAGATTTATTTTCTTGATCAGATCTGAGCTCACCTGGAAATGATTCATTTCACACTGGAATTTAAGTGAAGGTAAAAAAAAAAAAATCCTCACCTAACATCAGCTTTTACTTGGCCACACTAGAAAGAAAGAGTTCTCAATAAAATCCATAGGAAAGGAAAATGCATGGAAGGGCCTTCTGCCTTCATGTTACACAAAGAGTAGGAACAAAGAACAATTGATCTTTCATGATGCTTTTATGAATTATATAGTCTCTCCAGGCTCTTACTCTGTTCTTCTTTATCTGTTGTGTCTTATGCTAATGTTAATTCTGGACCACTTGCTCTCTGGAAAACAAAAGAGCCTTTTCCAGTTGAAAGTAATCAGGACCTAGGAAGCAGGAGAAATTGATCAGATTCTATGCATTCTGTGAGTTCAGATTTTGTGTTCGGTTTTTGTGGCAGGAATAAATTACCCAATAATGGTCAAGTATGGTCAACTTTTCAGTCACCATATGAAGTCTTATATAATGATCCAAGTGTTCTACTTTAGTCCCACATGAGTTATTTTTTAGTGAACAACGATAATTAAGCTAAGTTTGATGGACTTGCCCAAGGTCACTTATTGTGCTCTAGCATAGGGATTAGAATATACTGTTTTCAGTCTTTGCTTATACATTAGACTCTTGCTACCTTTCTATGCAACCATTAATAAGACCATTTGTTCTGCCACTGAAGACATCCAGAAATTTAGTCCATGGGAAGATTAACTAAGGGGTCCTGTGTGGGTCAGCTTCAAGGCCAGAAATCAATAATGGACTAGGCAGAATCAATTTTTGCAGTAGGCACAGTGCCCAGGGCCCAAGAGAATGTTTTATTATTAATTTTTTAAATGAGAAAACTCATATAATAATAATATATGATCATGAATCTAGCTTTGGAGTCTATTCATCT
The DNA here is from genome assembly GCF_043159975.1 of Macaca nemestrina. Lineage (NCBI taxonomy): Eukaryota > Metazoa > Chordata > Mammalia > Primates > Cercopithecidae > Macaca > Macaca nemestrina. Next base: position 73,263,601 of record NC_092128.1, read on the forward strand.
TTATAGCAACAGAGCCATAAAATAGAAATTTTATTTGTTTTTTTAAGGAAGGAAAGGGCCCATGAAGGCAAAACTGTTCAGAGTTCATAGAAGTCATTTTGGGGTCCTGGAAACTAGGATCGTTAGAACCATTGGGAATGCAGAAAACAAAACCAATATTCATTAAAAACAGGGGTAGAATTGGTAAGAGAGAAACATAAAATTCCAGATTTTTATCTCACTTGCATGTGAGAGCATAGGTTTAAGATAATTTTGTTTACAGACTTTTGTTTAACAATAAGCCAAGAGGAGTTGGCTACCACCTGTGGAACTGAAGGAGACAGTGTTTTATCAGTAATAAGTTTTTTTACTATATAAATTTAATCACAATTGTACATGGAAAGTATTTGAAGCCAGAAAGCTGGATGACCCTGAGACAGACACACTGCCAGAACTTTCGTCTCTCACAGTATGCTTTTATGTCAAGGTATACCTGTCCCTCATGGAATGTCTGGTGATAGCTAGGTTGGGATAATGATCCACTTAGCCTTTGAGTTGGTCAGGGAAAGACCAGGAGAGGACATTCTTTGGTCTGCTAGAGCTTCCAGGGAAGTAGCATGTCCCTTGGAACAGTCTCATCCAATTGCTTTACTGTACTCTACAAATGTTAGTATTTTCTGAGTGTGCCATGAAGTGAAAAAGATGAGGAGACATTGATCAATCTAGGCTTGAGTTTCTTTACATATAAAATGTAGACATAGGACAAGACAACCTCTAATTCAATTCAAATCAACAGACATGTTGAGAGATAACTGCATTAGCCTCTGGGATACAAAGATTAATTGAATATAGTTTGTCCAAAGTCACATATTTCAAAGAATTCACACCCTTTGTAGAGAGACAGGCATGAAATCATCTTCCAGTAATACAAGTTACACTGTGATAACTGTTGAGGGTGATTAATAATCAAAGTAATATTAAAACTCAGAAAAAAATAATTCCACTAACAGGGGAAGAAACAGGGCTTCAAAAGAAAGGTGAAAATTAGCCTGAATATGCATGTCAGATCTCCAGAAAAATTGATTGGGATTCCATCTCTAAGGCAAGGAAAGTAAAGTGGAAGAACTGTGGTCCTAATATTAGAGGTAACTGAGATAAAGAGAAGTTAAATTGTTGCTCGTCCAAGATGCTCATGGTGTTGGCATAACTGAGAAAGAAACCAACCACCTTTTCATGGAAACTCCCAGTGTAGCAGCTGGGAAAATGGCATTAACTTCAAGTGTTCAAACTTTCCTTCTGGGAAAACTTATAAAATAATTTAAGGCATACGGCTATTTCATAGGGAGCTATTAATCAATGGCTAAAATAAGAGTAAGAAGACACCAAAGCATTATTAGAAGCAGTTTCCTGCCTTCCAGTCCCTCACTGGCACAGAGCACTCTCAGTAATCTCGTATTGAATGAGATTGCTGAAAATGTGGAGATACATGAAAATCAGGCATTTGGTTCATTCATAATTGAAGAGAGAATTTGAATTGAAAGTGGATCTCTAGACTTATTAAGAATGATAAATGACTGATATAAAAAATGTTAGGAAGTTTAAGTCAACATAGTTATTAGTTAGAAATGAATGTGGGTGCTTGGGGGCATGAATAGCATTTGCTAATAATGCACCAGGCAGCCTGTGTGAAATAAGTTACACATTAGATCAAAATATGGATCTTTTGTTGTCTTTTTGTTTTTACTTTTGATTCTGAGAACTTTAAAACACACAGAAAAGTAAAAGGAGTAGTACAATAGACACATGTTACCAATTACCCAGCAACAACAATTATAAATACAGTGCCAAGTTTGTTTCATCCAAACTCTCAGTCCTGACCCCTTGTTGTTTTCTTTTAAAAAAACAATTTTGATGAGATATAATTTACATATCGCATAATATACCCATTGCAACTATAAAATACAAAAAAAGAGCAGAGCGTGGTGGCACACTCCTGTAGTCCCAGCTACTCGAGAGGCTAAGGAGAGAGGACTGTTTGAGCCCAGAAGGCAGAGGTTGCAGTGAGCCAAGATCATGCCACGGCACTCCAGCCTGGGAGACAGAGTGAGACTCCGTCCAAATCAATCAATCAAGAAATAACAATTAGAAATAATGTTATGTATTTACTTATGAGTATGACATCTCTGGTGCGGTGCTCTTTTTCCCTTTTTCTTATCTGGTATCTTTTATTTTCTCCCTAAAGGATTACCTTTAATGTTTCTTGCAGTGTAGTTCTACTAAGGGTACATTCTTTTAATCTTCATTGTCTGAAAAGGTATTTAACTTTGCCTTTTATATTTGAAAAATGTGCTAAGCAGGTATAAAATTCTAGATTGGCAGTGTTTTATTTTCCTTTCAATTGTTATGGACATTCTTCCACTGGCTTCTTGTTTGCATTTCTACCACTGAAAAATCTACTACTCTCCTTACTTTTGTTCCTCCCTACTAAACATGTTTTTTTTTTTCCATTTACACATTTTATTTTTAATTTCTATGGGTACATAGTAGGTATATCTATTTATGGGGCATATGTGATATTTTGATATAGGCATATAGTGTAATAATCACATCAGGGTAAATGTGGTATGCATTTACCCTCATTGTTATAGCTTTTTTTCTTTACCACTAGTTTTGAGAAATTTGTTTATGATGTATTTGGGTTTAATTTTCTCTATGTTTCTTGGGCTTTCGGTTTGTTGAACTACTTGAATCTATGGGCTTATCATTTTCATTTGGTTGAACGCAGATAATTTGAATTACCATCATGAATGCTAGATAATTTTTATATTCCTATAAATATTCTTAAAATTGTCTTCTGGAGTGAAGTTAACTGTTTGATCATTTGGGTCTTGCCTTTTTAAGATCATGTAGAAAAGTAGATCTTAAGATATCAGTTTACATTTAATTTTTTTTTTCTATCCTGGATCTATATTCCTTCAGTCCTAGCAGATTACTCATAGTTTCACATGGATAGTTTTTGTATATTATCTTTCTCTTCTAGCTGTTTCTGATAATTACTGCTCTGCCAACCACAAGCTACTTCATTTAAGTGACTTATATGGTGCCAAAAATCAAATAAAATAAAATTTATAATTTCTTAATTTAATGATGCTATCAATAAAATATTTTAAAATGAAAAATATGCTTCCTCTGCCTTGTCCTCTAAAACCTCCTGAAGAAAAAAATTGTGACATAGCAGTTCTCTGGGTCAACCTCTAACTCCTGTATCTTTAATGTGCTTCTAAATTCCAGGAGAAGCCATGGTTTAATCAGAAGAGGCCTGAGATAGAAGAGGATTACAGTTTACAACATGAGATAATCAGGGACATGGAAGACAATCACTTGATAAGTGATGATAATGATTGAAAAATATACTCCGTAGGGTACTATGCTACGTGCTGGACATAAAGAGTTGTGCGTTATAAGATTTCTTTAGTACTTTATAGTAAAACAATTTTGAGACAAAAATTAGTGACCCATCGAATTGAATTACAGTAACACTTTTAGCCTGAAGGAAGTGGTGTCCTTCAGTACCAGATATATTGGGATGATAGAAGTGAATCTTTTCCCTTGCATTATCCTTCCCAATATTTTTATTTCAAATTAATTATTTTCCTTATGACACTATTTTCGGTAACATGGACTATCTTTCTGTTTTATACTTTGCCACATACATGATATTCTCATGGCAGACAGTGTGTCCATGACATGTGGGAGGCAGGTGGGTTTCATCTCACATTAGCTCTGATCAGTTGACATTTGAGTCCAATAGAAAAAAAATGCTGTGGTCAATTGGAAATGTGTGCCTTGGATACAGAAGAGAAAATACAGTTATTTCACTTATTTTTAAAATTTCACTTATTTAATATTAGATGTATAAAGTTTAAACTCTAACACCTCTCAGAAACACTATAGCAAGAGTTTATGTATCAAGTGCTGGACATATCCACTATTCTGACCAATTAATATTTGATTTTATTTATTTACTTCTATTTCTTTAGACAGAGTCTCACTCTGTCACCCAGGCTGGAGTACAGCGGTGCAATCTCAGCTCACTGCAACCTTCGCCTCCCAGGTTCAAGCGATTCTTGTGCCTCAGCCTCCCCAGTAGCTGGGACTACATGTGTATGCCACCATGCCCAGCAAATTTTTTGTATTTTAGTAGAAATGGGATTTCACCCTGTTGGCCAGACTGGTCTCAAACTCCTGGCCTCAAAAGATCCACCTACCTTAGCCTCCCAAAGTGCTGAGATTACAGTTGCATGCCACCGTGCCTGGCCATATTTGAATTTTCAAATAGATTAGAATGCAAAGTGTTCAAAGGGAAAAAGAGAAAGACAGCACTAGTGTGTCACAAAGACACCAGTCATTCCCAGGGTAATAGGTGATAAGAAGCCTAAGCTTTGAATGTAATGGAAGAAAGTAATACCTCCTTAAGAGTTAAGTTGTGAAGTTTCTGTACTGAAAGAGGGCTTTGGGGAAGTACCTAAGCAATGATTAGAAACTTAATTCAGATGGTATTGGTATCAGATATAAAAAGACAATATTCAAAGATAAACTCAGCAGAGAAAATGGCGGGGGGAGTAATATCGGTAGTGTCTACATGAACAAGAATTCTTAATTGTTCAGAAAAGTTACTATACTTTTAAAACACAAGGGGTTTTACCATTCCCTGATAAGAAAGAATAGAAAGTTTATATCAAAGCATCATTTTAATACAAAACATAGTTGTGCAAAATGTAGAGAAATTAAATATAATTATTTTTTCAGCATGTGCGTTCAGTGATGAAGACTGTAAGAATTTCAGGGAAAGAGTCTCTCCTTATATTATTATACAGGGAGATTTCTAAATTTGGCAGATAAATTCTGCCACTGTAGGTCAAAAGTAGGCATAGGTGCTCATATTAGGCATAAAAAGTGTAAGTGTCATCCCTTAATAAATGTTAATTTGTCTGGGTGAATGACATGACAATAGTATAGTTAACGATCCCACTAAGGTGAACTCAGTGTATATTATCCTCTTCTGTTACTACATAGATAACACATGCAGTGAAATGATATATTTAAAAACTACTTATATTTTTAAATGGGATTGTAGATAATTAATTTTCAAATTCTCTAAAATAACTATACTTTTTATAGTAGGGAGGAAAAGCAATACTTAGAAAAGCACTCTTAGACGCTTCATGAATAACAGTAGTGAAATAGTGCAAGGAAAGCACTACTTTCCTAAGGAGAACTTACTACCAAGCCTACATTTTCTTTTTTCTTAAAGGTGGCATTGGCCATATTTCTCAACACTGTTTCTAGGTGTGAATTCATTGGCTTTGTTTCCAATAAATTTCAAGCCTGAACATTCAGAAAGAATAGAAAAGGCTGCACATTTTTCTCTGGGAATGTATATCTGCAGCTATGTCTGTATGTGTGTTAGCACACACATGTGCTTATGTGTGTGGGTCTTTTATAACAATGAAAATAGACAAGATAACACAAGAAATTAGTTCTTCACCTACAGATACAAATCAAATAGGAATTAGTCAATTCCCTGAAGAAATAGTGAGAAGATACAGAAACCTTCAAAAAGAAGCACAAGGGTAAAACAGAATATTTTTAAAAATGATTCATATGTTGTTATTTTATTCTTTAAGAACTCAGAGAGGTTAGGCAAGAGAGTATTATGAGATGGAAAGGGAACACTCTCAGAATTTCTAAGGTCAGGCAGTCCTGGCCTGCACTATTTTATCTGAAGAGAGAAATTGAGGGAACTTTTTTGTTCTTCTTGTTTGCCCCAGAGATACAGGAGATAAAGAATAAAGGAAAGATAAAACATTTTTAAAATAACCAGCATCCTCAAAATTAGATAATTGAGTATTTATAAAAGAATAAAGTTGTGAAACTTATTAGTAACCACAAGCAATGGAATGATGAGTGAAAGAAACAAGTAAATTAGAACATATGTGACTACACATAGTCATTAAGTCACACACTGGCTGTCAACCTGATTTCTTTCTTTCTTTTTTCCTTTTCTTTTTTTTTTTTGATTATCCATATGAGGAAAATAAGTATTCTTCTTATTGTCAAGTACCATAGATTCCTTTGAATATTCCTCTTATTGCCAAGTACCATCCAACATGTCACCATTGTGTGCCGATTAATGATGTTCAGATAATATCAGTGTCCAATATCAATTAAAAGAGTCATTTGGCAAAAGCAAAAGGAAAAACCTCAGTTTTCGGGAGGCTTTTCTATGGAGAAAGCACAGGCAGGTCATATGTGGTTTCATCTGGCTTGACAGTTTTGATTTGACTGTCAGTGCTCTGAGGCACTTCAAGCATTATAATTTTGGTGTTGCTTTCTTGCTTTTCTCTGACCCTCATGAGTAAGGTGCCTTCCATCCCTTCCTCTTACTTAGTAAGTGAGTGTGCTAAATATCTTTTCTTGTCTCTCCAATATGCCATTGTCTTCTAGACTCAGATTAAGCACTGGACTGAGTTACTCAGAAACACCAGCAGGAGGTCAGAAGGAGGCAGGAGAGGGCATAAAGGGAGGTCAGGATATTTGTCCCCTTTGCTCTTTCCCATGAGGTTTGTGAGGGCTGGGTGAGGCCTTCCATCTAAAGCCTCAGCTTCTGACAGGGGGCTGTTATTTCTTAGTTCCATACAAATCTGAGTCGTGTTCTCTCTCCATCTCTTTTCAGATTTAGGGTGGTAAATGTTCCTCCCCCTTTCTAGCCCCGGGGCCTTAGACTATACCTTCTCATTTCTCTATATACTGGCTATATTTACAAAAACGTCCTTTCATTAAACTCATTAGGTTATCCTGAATTAGTATAATTCCACTATGCCATTTGTTTCCTCCTGCATCCCTGACTGGTAACATGAGTCTGAGAAAAATCAGTCAGCATAGAATTCTGATCATTTACTTAGCTTACCACTGCCATTATGATGCACTAGAATATGAAGAGAATCAACATTGGGTTCTTCCAATTTTATGTGAAAAGTTATTGGTACTGGCAGATGGCTAAAGGAATATCACACCCTCTTGAGGTCTCAAGCCAGGGGCAGGAAGCTTCAGAGAGACAGATGCTTGTGGGGCTGAAGAATATACCTTCTGATGAATTGGTTCAGAGCTCAATAGTTCCACAAAGCAGGCTCAGGACAGGAGCGTGCTTAAGTCACATAAGAACCTTGTATAGAGGCTACTCCAGTATCGTCACAGGACAGAGACATCAATTCAGAAATCATCTTTGGATTTTTAAAGTTTAACCCATGATAATTTCTATGTTAAAAAAAGAAAGCTAGTTCCATACACTATTGCTAAAGGAATATCCCCACTTCACTTTTAAGGTCTTGAGTGTGTTCTTGGAGAGGCACGCTGGGTGCTCCCTCCGCATGGCAAGTCCAGTAGTTACCCAGGCACTATCCAGGATCTCTCTGCACTTGAACTATCCCATGACATATTATCACTTCCAAGGCAGACTCATGGAGGTAAAATACCTAAAACTTAGATCAAACAAATGAACTACACATCTTTTAGCCGGTGTAGTAAAAAGAACTTTGTCAATGATGAGTGGAGTTTTGAGATTGCATGTGTGTTTTAATTACCTTGGCACTTCTCACTTCTGATTATGAAATTTGGATGCAAACAGTGCCCAATGTCTGCATATTTCTGTAAGATATATGTATTTGCTTTTCAGGGGGCCGATTATAGTGAAGGAAGGTGACAATTCTCTGGTGTGATGCAAGGAGCATGATGTCCAAAAATGACCCCAGGCTCTCAGTCTGAGTTTCCTGAAAATGAGCGAGCTGGGACATTGGGTTTCTTTGCCCTGCAGTAGAGATTTGTGCAGTCCTATAAAAATGCTGGGCAGATACTATTCCCGGATGCTGCTGTAAATACTTGGCACTTTAATCTCGACTGGCTGGGAAGGTTGTTCTCATGCTTGCCCTGCAAGAAATGAGAGAGATGGCCAGGAGACATTTCTTCTCTGCTCTAACTTGGATTCATCTGAACTTCCAGCAGATTTCTCAGGCTCCCGTTTGCCTCTCTATAAGATGGCGATGGGTGACTGAAGTATGTATGTGACCTTAGTTTTATAAATTGTCCTTTACTTATTAAAGTCTGTCTCTTACCTGAGTTGCAAAATATTAAGGAATTCATTCTAAACATTAACACATGATAAAAATGGAGCTTCACATGGGTTCTAACATGATAGTGGTGTTCTGTAAGGTCCTGACTTGCACAACATATGGCTAACAAAAGACCCTGAATTTATGGGTCTGACAGTAATCTGGTGACAGTAATTTGGTTTTTACTATTGATTTATTTTCACTACTTTGAGTACAAACACAGTCATATTTAGTTTCTAAAAAAATGTAAAAATCCCATCTTAGTGTAGTAGCCTAGTATTACTCTCTTGAAGATAACAATCTTCCTCAATTTCCCAGAAACATGACGGGATAATTCAACTCACTAAAAGCAGGAAGGGAAGGAGTAATCAGATCTCTTTCCCAGGACCAAGCAAATCAAAGACAGAAAGACTGACCAGTTTACTCTCATGCTTCATATTGTAACCATGCAGAGCCCCTGTTGAAGCTTGAACCTATAAAGCCCAATGGATACTTTGCCACGGTGTGGTGAGGCCCTTGCTGGTCCTACCATGTGCAGGACGAATTGCAACCCTTCTGGTTATCTCTGTGCTCAGTTGCAGTTCTCAGAAATATAATTGCGCCAGTATGGCTTTGTCCTACGTGCCTCCAAGCCTCAGCCACCCAGTGTCAGAAGTGACTCTTCTTCAAAAACATGATGACCAGAGGCAATAAAACAGAAACTTGTGACCCAAATTCATGATCCAATCTGTTTGACCCAGACAGTATATTGACTTATTTGTCCACATTTAGTACCTATTGTTCTTTTACACAATTTTTGGCAATTTTTATTACAGAAAATGAGTTGGTAGTGAGGTCACCGAAGATAGTTGTAGTCGAAACTCACCGTGGTCGTTATTTTGAGATGAGATAGGAAACAGGACAGGAAGGAGCTGGTGAAATTCCAGTCAGTGCAGAAGCTTCTCATCAAGGCCAGTCCTGCATTGGCACAACAGCTAAGGAGTGGTGTTATGACTCAGTTTCCCTACATTACTTTTTTGAGATGGAGTCTCTCTCTGTTGCCTAGGCCAAAGTGCAGTGGCATGATCTCAGCTCATTGCAATCGTTGTCAAGCGATTCTTGCGTCGCAGTAGTTGGGATTACAGGCGTGCACCAACACTCCTAGCTAAATTTTTGTATTTTTAGCAGACATGTTTTAGTGTTTCTAGCCATCTTGGCCAGGCTGATCTCAAACTCCTGGTCTCAAGTGATCCACCAGTCTGATTCTGCCATTTTGTCTCTTAGTACACATGTACTCACTCACCTCCTGAGATCTAATTGGGAAGATGTTGATCACCAGTTTCAGGTGCTTCTATCTGTTGGGGGACCGCCTTCTCTAGCTCCAGCTGTGACTAATTATTATTATTTTATTGTGACCATTATTATTTTAGAGAGACAGTTTAAAAACTGCCTGACCATCACCTGATGGTGGTCCAACATTCCTGGTGGTAGAAAGGTCCAGGAACCTCTCCTGTCCTTCTCGTGTCTGACTAACTACCTACTATAACAAGAAAACCTTTGAGGCCAAGCCATATTGCTTGAAGGAGCAAAAGTTTTTATGCCCATTGACAAGGGAAGGCAGAGTTACACCAACACTTTTCCTGTTTCTGCAAATATGAAGAGGATTCAGTTTCTTTATGATTTTAAAAGAACACCTTGTAGAAGTTTTAAAGTGACAAGAACATTTTAGAAGTCTCCGTCTCCTGCTTTCTTCTAATCTCCTAAGAGCACATTGAAAAGAGTCTCTTGATTATTTAAAAATATATAGAGGTCAGGGGAGGAGTGTTGGATATTAATCATCTCTAGAGCAGAAATTTAGACTTATTTCACATAAGCCTCAAGCTGCTTATATGAGGAAAATCCCACATGTGTACACTCTCTGACTTTTGAGTAACTCTCTCAGAACGTGACTCCCACACGTACCTCCACCTGCCCTATCCTCTGCTCCTCCCCTCCCTTCACATGAGAGGAGATGCCTATGACTAACGCCATCACTTGTGCTCTGACATCACCTTTCCTTCTCAAGAACCTTTAGCTATCCAATTCCTCTTCTTTCTGCTTCTTTTCCAATGTTCCTTTTACACAGGGTCTATTCATATAATGAGTATGAATATGCTCAAATCTATTCCATCTAAAACAACAAACCAAGCTTCCCTCCCAGTGATTCTCCTCTCCTTTGTGCTTCCAGTTGCCATCTCTTCTCATATCAGTCTTCAGTTAGTTCTAATCTAGTTTCAAACCCCACCATTAGCTCCCATGTAGGATCTCCCAGTGACCTCTATGTTGAAATGTAAACTTCACCTTGACTAACATCAGCAACACTTGATGCTCTGAACTTTGCCCTCTTTCCTTAAATACTTTCTCTTCTTGGTTTCCATGACACTATGTTGTTTTTTTTCTGGTTTCTTTCCGATTTGTCTTTCCATTCCTTAAGCGCTTCTCCTCTTCTGTATGGTTCTTTTGATCTACCTGACTTCTAAATGTCAGAGATCTCAAACTGGAGTTGTAGGACCATTTCTCATCACCATTTTAACTATTTATCTCTTTGTATACTACTATCCATACACATAACTTAAATGATCACTATACATCAACAAATACCAAATGTATGTGTCTATATCAGAGCTCCCCTTTGAGTTTCAGAGCTATGTATTCAACTGCATATTTGTCACTGTGTGACTATTTCAAATATGTAGCCACCTAAGATTGCCTAACACTGAGCACATGTTCTTCCACTCAAGCATGATCCTTATACATTTCTTAACTCAGTGAGTGGCATCACACATCCCCAATTTTATAAGCCAAACCCAGAAATCATCCATGACCTCCCTTTTCCTCACTTATCATATGCAACACATTGTAATGTTTTGTTGATTTTATCTCTTAAATAACTTTCCTTTCTCTACTTTTCTCCATTATCTGTTACTTAATTTCTTACTTGACTACTCTACTAACTTCCCATTTAGATTTCTTGTATCCAATCTTATTCCTTTTTAATCAGTCTATCATATGGTGCCCAGAATAATCTTTAAAAACACAAATCTGATTATTTCACTCTCTTGCTTAATCCTTTTAATGGTTTCAACTTGTTCTTATGATAAAGTCACAAATATTTAATGTGCTTACAATGCCCTTAGCTGACTTGGCCACATGTCTTACTACCCTCAATCTAAGTTCCTGCCACTGGCCTGCTCATACTGAACTCCCCTTATCTCTCAGCCTTCAGTCAGACTTACCTCTCTGCCTGGAGTACTCTTACCTCTCACCAACTCCTGCATCTATTTGAGTCCTATTCATCTTTTACAGTTCAGCGAAAACACCACTACTTTCAGGAAGGCTTTTCTGATTCACTAGATTTAATCAGGATCCCCATTATATACTTTCCTTTCACAGCATTTAATTTAACTATAATTTAAAAAGTTTAAGTGTGACCCTATGTTATTGTGCATATAATCTACTAGACTGTAAACTCCATAAGAACAGCTCCTTGTAGTACAGAAATTTAATAAGGAACATCTTAGAGTCTGTGTTAGCAGTGGATCTTAGATATGATGGGTGGGTGGCAATCGCTGGTAGATAAAAATCGTTGATAAACTCAGGCAGATAAAAAGGTATGTGTTCAATAGAAGGACTAAAAGAATGGAAGGTACTGAAAGAGAAAAGATTAGAGAATGAGAAATTAATGGGCACTAACTCCTAAATAGGGGATGCCAACCAGATTTCAGCTCATATATTATCTTTGATCTGCTGCTCTTGCCTTCCAAGAGTGATATATTGAGAAGGATCCTGAGCCTGCATTAGAACTCAGTTGGAAAAGAAGTGCTGTCATTGATTAATGATGTTTTTCCTGGAGTGGGAGAGTGAAGTGGTGGCATGTGTGCTATAGGTTTGCCATGTCTATTAAAAGATGTTGCCAAGTAATTGTGGTCCAAATTTCAATTTGCCAAGGAAACTGGGTAAAGCTAGACTACTTTAAGATAATACATTGAAGAAAAGCCAATTTACTAAAAACAAGAAAACAAAAGAGACAAAACCCTCAAATACAAACACAAAAACCAAAACTCAATCAATTTCAGGAAAGCTTACTAGTATAACAACTGATATCACCAAAAAGCTGTTACGTGTGGTAAAACCCATAGTTAGCTTCTCCAATGTCGGTAGCATTAAAATAATAACTAATATTTTTGAGCCTTACCATATGCCAGAAAATGTGACATAGCTTTATATTTATTAACTCATTTAATCCTCACAATAAACCTGTGAGATAAGTACTACCATTATCTTCATCTTTTAGATCAAAAACTAAAATTTAGAGAGATTAAGTAATTTGTAGAAGAAAATACAAGTAAAGGGCTAGGGTTTATCTGGATTTGTACTATTAAAAAAGACACATGTTCTTGACATATGTTACTAGGACTTATGTTAACACACACCTTTTTAAGAAGACCTTAAGGCATATAAAAGATAGATGTGTAATGAAGTAAACACTGCTCGATAAAGAACAAATGTACCAAGATTTGCTTGAAATACTGAAAGACATAATTTTGCCGCCCTATAAGAACAGATAAAAAAATAGCTTGTCACAAAACTATGTTAACATTTGTCTCAGGGAGTTATTTTTATGTAATTGCAAAATGATTAATTGATGGTTTGTTTAATTATTCTTTGAAGCATCCAAGTAAAACTAATCAGTATGATATTTTCAGAGTCATCACTTTTCATTCTTTGATAAATGGGTACTAAGCATGATTTTTCCAATATTAAAATGGTCTTAGTCTTTTGTATGAATTCTTGAAAATGATAACATAGCTGTAATAAATTACATAAATTATCAGTGTGCCCTTTTATTTAGATTAAATCAAGATCCCTAAAAATAATCTATATAATGAAGCTTTCCTGGACCAGCCTGGGCAACATAGTGAGACCACACCTCTCTATAAAAATTAAAAAATAAAAATTAGCCAGGCATGGTGGTGCACACCTGTCGTCCTAGATAATCAGGAAGTTGAGTCTGGAGGCAGATTACTTGCTCCCTGGAGTTTGAGGCTGTAGTAAACTTTGATTGTGCCACTGCATTTCAGCCTGGGTGACAGAGTGAGACCTGGTCTCTGAACAGAACAAAAAAACAACAAAAACGCCCTCTTGAAGAAATAACTGTAGTTGATACAAATGTGTCATTACCTCAAAAGGTAAAAAGTATTTGATTTCGTGTCTTGCCTATTGTGAATAATACTGCAATAAACCTGTGAGTGCAAATATCTTCTCAACATCCTGATTTCATGTCCTTTGGATATATTTCCAGAAGTGGGATTGCTAGATCATATGGTAGTTCTCATTTTAATTTTTTGAGGAACCTCCATGTTGTTTTCTACAATGACTACGTTAACATTCCCAACCAACGGTGTCCAAGGGTTCCCTTTTCTCCACAACCTCACCCACACTTGTTATCTTTTATCTTTCTGATAATAGCCATTTTAACAGATATGAGGTAATATTTCATAGTTGTTTTAACTTGCATCTTTGTAAAATGAGACACATTGATAATAAGAGCTTCATAGCCTCAGATAAGCTGTTTTCCTAAAATAAAAACAGAGCAGCCTCTGAGACTATCAGTCTTCTACCTTTCATAAACATGAGATTTATTTTAAAATAACAAGGGAAAAGCCTAGGCTTGGTATGATGATTATGTCTGACACTATTCCGCCATTGGCTCTCTCTCTCCCTCTCCCTTCTCCTTCTCTCTTTTGGTCTGTCGCTTTTACTTTAATTTTGTGTGTGTGTGTGTGTGTGTGTGTGTGTGTGTACAATGATTCTATTGCCCCAAGGTGTCTTGTTATCTTGCCTAACACAATCTACTACACCAAGGAATAAACAGAGTTTCCATTGTGTTATTCTGTCTTCAGGAGACAGCCTTAATTGTACTCCCAGCTGATCATGTGAACTCTGGCTCTTTTTTTTTTTTTTTTTTTTGAGACAGAGTCTCGCTCTGTCGCCCAGGCTGGAGTGCAGTGGCCGCATCTCAGCTCACTGCAAGCTCCGCCTCCCGGGATCACGCCATTCTCCTGCCTCAGCCTCCCGAGTAGCTGGGACTACAAGCGCCCGCCACCTCGCCCGGCTATTTTTTTTTTTGTATTTTTTAGTAGAGACGGGGTTTCACTGTGTTAGCCAGGGTGGTCTCAATCTGCTGACCTTGTGATCCGCTCGTCTCGGCCTCCCAAAGTGCGAGCTCTGGCTCTTTATACCAGGAGTTGTCAAAGTTTTTTGATAAAAGGCCAGGTAGTCAGTATTTTGGACATTATGGGCCATATAGTCTACATCACAACTATTTAGCTCTCATGGTGTAGAATGAAAGCATAGATAGTGTGTAATGAATAAACACTTTTGTGTTCCAATATATCTTTACAAAACAGAATAAATGCCAGATATGGTCTACAGGCCAGTTTTTTGTTGTTGTTGTTTGTTTGTTTTGTTTTGTTTTGTTTTTGAGACGGAGTTTCGCTCATGTTGCCCAGGCTGGAGTGCAAAGCATAATCTCTGCTCACGGCAAACCCTGCCTCCTGGGTTCAAGTGATTCTCCTGCTTCAGCCTCCCGAGTAGCTGGGATTACAGGCATGCATCACCATGCCCCGCTAATTTTGTATTTTTAGTAGAGATGGGGTTTCTCCATCTTGGTCAGGCTGGTCTTGAATTCCCAACCTCAGGTGATCCACCTGCCTCGGCCTCCCAAAGTACTGGGATTGCAAGCATGCGCCACCGCACCCGGCCTACAAGCTACAGTTTACCAGCTCCTGCTTTGTACCCTTGTTCGGGGCAACAATCACCACTTCCTCCACTCTAAGGTTATGCAAGTAGAAATCTTAATGAGCTGCATTTTCCAAACAGACTTAAGCTTCACAGTGGCACTGAACAAGTAATCATTGGTCTTATGTTTGGGAGCTGAAAAAGACTTTGAAATCCCATAGTATGGAATTTAAAAATATTATACAAATTATACTAATTATTTCATATGAATTTTCATTTAATTCATGTTTACTTTACTTTTTCATTATTCTTTTTGAATTGCATCTCAAATTCTTCTGCTGATAACGTCTTCCTTCTTCAGGCAATAGTTTTTAGACTCTTTAAGTGAGAGTATAATGGCAGTATTTTTTTTGTTTTTTAGGTTTTTGCTGTCTAAAGCAGTGGTTCTCAAAGTATAGATAGACTATAGAACCTTGGGTGTCCTGAGGTACTTTCAGAGGATTCATAAAAACTATATCCATATATATACTATCCAGACCAAAATCAGGGAAGAGAGCCTGGAGATGTCCCAGCAGGCAGTTATACAACAGGTCTGGAGGTATGAGAAACCATGTAGATTTCACTGAATTACAAGAATACCCAGGACATAAGAGTACAAGATGGGATTGATAAAGGATGGGGCTGGAGAGGAAGACAGGGATCAGACCACAAATAACATTTTGGGCATCCACTGTAGTTCAGGTCACCTTCAATCACACTAGGAAAACTCAAGTAACCTCCTAGTTCATTACCTTATCTCAAATGTTGCCCCTCTTTATTCACCATACCATTGGCAGAATGATCACAGTTTAATGCAGTTCATATTTATACACTATTTAAACCCCATCAATAGCTACTCATTGCTCTCAGAAGTATTTTTAACCACTTATTAGGATCTCAAAGACCCATCATGATCTGACCCTAACTACATTTCCAGCCTCATCTTTTGTCAGCTCCTTCTTTATGCTGGCTGTTATTTTACATAGATCTTTTCGAATGTCTTCCAGAAGTGTTTTATAATATCATTGTTAGGTTTAATACTAGATACTTGAGACATCTTGGAGCCTTTGTTGCTATTGAACATGATATCTTTTGTTCTAATTACATTTTCTAACTCCTTGATATTGGTGTATAGGAATGCAATTGATTTTCACATACTGACCTTATATCCAGTGACCCTGCTGACTTGGTTTATTTATCCTGATATGTGTTCATGCATTCTTTTGGATTTTATATGTAGACAACTCATATAAACTGTAAATAATTTAGTCTTGCTTCTGTTCTATTTCTTTTCCATGCCTGCTCTCTCTTTACAATTTTGAACTTTCTAGCACATCCAATATACTGCAAAGAATGAGAGTTCCTGTTGCTTCTTATCTTCTCCAGCACTTAGTGTCAGTGTTCTCAGCTTTGAACATTTTAATAGTGTGTAATGGTTGCTTAGATCATTTACATTTGTTTCTTCTACATTCTTTAGGCTTATTCTGCTAGACTTTTCCTAACTTAAATTGAAAGTTTAGCTCATTCACTTTTAGTCTCTTTTTTTTCTAAACATGACATTTAAGTGTATAAAGTTTCCTTCTTATTTTTTTTTTTTTGATACATCCTGCATGTTTTGAGATGCTCTAGTTTCCTTGTTATTTAGTTCTGGATATTTTCTAATTTTTGATATAATATTTATGAATTATTTATGAGATTATTTAAGTAGCCAAATATATATGGTTTATAAAGATACATTTTGTGATTGATTTCTATTTAAATTACATTTTGGTCACAGAAAATAATCTGTTAGGTTAAAATGTATTGACTTGATTAATGGTCTAATGACTGGCCAATTTTAGTAAATGTTCTTGGTTAACTTTAAAATGTATATAATTTAATTATTAGTGTGGTGTTCACATTTCATTAATTCAAATGTATCCATCCTATTGTTCAATATATGCCTTTACTGGGGATTGTGTTTTGGATTTATAGATTACTGAAAAAGATGTGTTAAATGGTGGAATTGTTTATTTTATTTGTTGTTCTGCTTATTTCTGCTTGATATATTTTAAAACTATGCTATTAAGTATAAATAAGTTTAGAATTATTATATATTTCTTTTGATTAAAAATTTTGTCGCCTGGGTGAAGTGGTTCACACCTGTAATCCCAGCACTTTGGGAGGCCAAGGCGGGAGGATCACAAGTTCAAGAGATGGAGACCATCCTGGCCAATCTCGTGAAACCTCATCTCTACTAAAAATATAAAAATTAGCTGGGCATGATGTCACACACCTGTAGTCACAGCTACCTGGGAGGCTGAGGCAAGAGAATTGCTTGAACCCAGGAGGCAGAGGTTGCAGGGAGCCGAGATTGCACTTCAGCCTGGCGACAGAGTCAGACTCTGTCTCAAAAAAAAGAAAAAGAAAAAAATAAAAAGAGCAAATGTTCCTATCACACAAGTAAGGTACTGTCCTATTCTACCTGACTGGCAGAAGAAAATCAAATCCCCTCTGAGCAAAGATGGCAACAAACAGATAATCTACTACATCACATGCATTGTTTTCAGTATTCAAATAAAAATACAAAAATGATCAAAAACAAATAAAGCAGATGGCAGATAATAGAAACAGGTCCGCAGATGAACTAGATTTTGGAAGCATCATATATGGACATTAAAATAATTGTGCTTCATATGGTCAAGAAAATCTATGTCAAAGTGTATAATTTTACAAGAAAACTGTTTCTCAGCTTTTAAGTCTCTCATCTCACGCAACATAGGACTTAGAAAATGTGTCAAGAGAAAAAGCAATTCGGACGATTGGGTTTATTCTCTGTGCATTCTGGTTCCTCCAGCTCTTGCTCTCTCTCTCTCTCTCTCTCTCTTTTTTTTTTTTTGAGATGGAGTCTCGCTCTGTCACAGCTCTTGCTCTCTTGATAGCTTTTAACTCTGATATTTGTTTCCCCAGTGTTGTGAGAATGTGAAGTATCAAGACTGCTGCTTTCTGCTACATCTCTAGGTTGATAACAATGTTATTAGCAAATGCTTCAAGGAGAAAAGGGGCAGAGAATGTCATGGCCACCTCACTGAATTTTCATTGTCTCAGGCATGCATCTGTTGCTCTTTGATGTGTTCAGGTGGTTGTTGATTCATTTTTGCACAACCAGCAATTATTCTCAGCAGAGCGCTGGTCTTTTCCGAACTACTGTATCATACACAAAGGTGGAAATCCTCAATCTTTCCCTTCGAATGAAGTGGGTTAATTGATCTTTTGTTAGTTTTAATTACATATATATTTAGGGATATTGTTTTGACTTTTTTCAATACTTTTTCCCTCTTTACACTTTTCTTTTAATTTTTCTTCTGTCTACACATAAGATAATGTAGGATATATACATTTTAAAAAATATTTTAGTGGTTCCATGGAAAATTTTAGCATTCATATTAGACTTACCATAGTTAAAAGTGAATATACTGTCTCTCTTCTGAAACAAATCAAGAATTTCAAATATCTTGTTTTTAATTGTCTTATCTCCTAAATTAAAATATTTTATTGCTTACTATTTTAGTTCCCTCTTGCTTATTTTATCCCTCAATATATCCTTTATTGTTATTTCATACTAATTATTTCATATGAGTTTTCATTTATTTCATGCTTACTTTACTTTTTCATTATTCTTTCTTGAATTGCCTCTCAAATTCTCCTGCTGATAGCATTATTGTTTTAGATTCTTTAAGTGAGAGTATTGTGGTAGCATTTTTTTTTAGGTTTTTGTTGTCTAAAACAGTGATTTTCAAAGTATAGACTATAGAAACATGGAGATCCTGAGATACTTTCAGAGGATTCAAAATATATTTGCATATATTCAATTTTCCATTTGCATTTTCCACCATATGGACAATTTATGCTAGTTTTGAAAAGAAATGGTGGGTAAAACTTAGAGCTCTTTAGGAATCTTTTGATGAAACAGTAAAAAATTATGAATTTTATTACATTTTGACATTTGAAATGTCTTTAATCTTATTCTATTTCAAGGAAAGGAAAATATGCATAAAGAATACTGTACACTAAAAAGTATATTGATTTTCCTGAGGAGAAGCACTTGTCTAATAGTTTGAATTATAATATTAATTAACTGCTTTTTCATAAAATATTTTCATTTTTTAAAGACAGCATTCAGACAAATATATTTATTCAAATATAGGGTATTTGGTACAAAATATCATTTCAATAACATGTAAGCTGACAAACAAACAGTCCTATGCTGAAACACGTTTAACAATTAGCTTTATAGGGGGAAAAAAGAAAGCTTAATTTGTAGATTTGTAGCCAATTTTTGTGGTGTAAATACTCCTGGCATGACTATTTCAAGCTATCATCCATTTGATGTCATTAAACATAGAGCAGGGAAAAAATAATCAGGTTGCATAAGTCACTGCAAATCAACCATAAAACACTTCTGAAAATACTGCAATTAGAAATTTTTTTTTTCTTTGAAATAGGGTCTTACTCTGTCATCCAGGCTGGAGTGCAGTGGTATGATTATGGCTAATGCAACCTTGACTTCCTGGGCTCAACTGATCCTCCTGCTTCAGCCTCCCAAAGTGCTAGGATTATAGGCATGAGCCACTGCACGCAGCTAGAAAGCACAAGTAAAAAATAGAATATAAGAAAATCTGTATCCATGAACATGAGCCTCTCAGCTTCCTAATACATAAAGACTTTTCTGAAAAGATTGCTAGATATATTAACAAGTGTAATTTTTAATATTGTATAATAAAATGTATCAACATTTAGAAGCTCTGCGTAACTCAGTGATCCAGTATTTTCTAAATGACCAATGCGTGATGTTTCCAAACCTTCATAAATAAAAGTTTTATTCAAAATTCAAAACAGACAAATCAACTTAATGTGAGAGTATATAAAGTTTATTGATTTCAGATTTCATATTGCAAATAACCTATGAGAAACTATGATGTATCAGGTTCTAGCATAGTATCACATTATCTTAAAAAGGTTATTAAAACACTCCTCCATTTTCCAGTTTCTATGAGGACAGATTTTCTTAATGTTCTTTAACCAAATCAACATACCACAACAAAGGAATTCATTATTTTCAAAATTGAAGATAAAGCTTCAGGTCTGGAATGACTAAAGGGACTCAAGAGAGTATAAGTTTTTAAAGTCTCCTTACAGGCCACTGCACTCCAGCCTGGCGACGGAGCAAGACTCCGTCTCCAAAAAATATCTCCTTACAGGTGCAGTGTTAAGTGTGAGAGTGGATCTCTGGTGATTGTGATGCTCTGGGTGCAGGGAAAGGCCTCCACAGTTTGAGAGATGGGAAAGCAAGGTGCTTCAGGGAGACCAACACCAATGCAGCCCATCACTCTGTTGCAAAGGGATGCATTGTAGTCATTCTGAGTGCTTTGAGGATTATCCTTTTAAGAAGATTAGCTCTCATTTAAGTCAATTTATTTCTTGACTGATAAATACTTCTTATTTCATTTATGTGTTTCTTGGATCTCTATGGCTTCATTAAAATGGTCTATATTTGATTTTCAGATCCCAGAGGGAAGAAAGTAGATCTGTTTAGTTTCTTTTGAAATGGCCAAGCATAGAGCACAGCCAAATTTCTACATAAAAGACACATTGATGGTGATTAATTTCCTGGCTTATGGAAAAAAGTAGATTGTCTATCTTCCTTATTAATCTCGTAAATGGTTTAGCCTTGTTCCTAGTGTCCAGAAAGTTTTAGTAATGAAGAAGGCAAAGCAGATGCAAATACATCTATCTGAAATTGCTGTCCATTGGTATTTGTTCCAAAAGTTTGATTCTAAATCAGTTGTTCAGAAGTTGGAAGACATTTTCCTTTGGGAGAAAATATGATATAGGATACTTGTGTCTCTTGGTGATTCCATCAAGTTCAAATATACCTGAGGTATAGTATTGTATTAATATAACTATACTATAGTGTTTGGGAGACACATATTTGTAGTTGTATTTCAAAGAAACATTTTATTCTATTAGAGAAATATTAGACTCCTTTCCATTAATATACTACCTTCTGAGTAGTTAAAGCAGAGGCTTGAGATCTAAGACTCTGATAGTGATCTGATACAGGGAGATTGAACTTGATAGGGGATGGGGACAAGATTACAGGGCATGAAGGGAGGAGATGGCTACTATGGAATAAGCAGGAGACTGGGGAAATTCCAGAAGTAGAGACAAAGGAGTTGTTTACTTGAGTTTCCTATGAGGGCGACACTGTAGAAAACACTGGCCACTCAATCTCCCCATTTATTTTTTTCTGAAGGTCTCAAGGATTGACCTGTTTTCCCATTTTGTGGTCATTGCCTCTTATATTTCCTCCTGTGTCGTCCACACACATTTCATTCCTGATCTCTGGATCCTAAACGCTGACACTCATTGTAAACGTGGATTTTTAATATATTCGGGGCACACCTCAGTAAATCAGGCAGAGGAAGAAAGTGGTATGTTGTTTAACTTTTAATAAATCCTCGTATTTATTCATCAACAGTTAATATAGACATCAACACTTAGACACTCAGAAAATTATTTCAATTAGAACATTTGTCTTTTGTCTTTAGAGAACTTCTGTTTAAATGGAGAGATTTTAAATTAACAGAGAATGATCTGATACAGAGTAAAATAATTATGCATCTTTACCTATATTTATATATAAGGTCTATGTTTTAATTGTTGTTCTCTTAACTCTCTTGCTCTCTACTATTTCCATGACCACCAACAATGTAACCTGGGCATGGGGGAATAAGAGCAGCAAAGATTGAGAACAGAAAATTAGTTATAAGAAAACAGTTGCATATAATTTCTATATATCTACTTGGATTTTCTTTTTCCATTTGACTAGCTAGTTTTAGGAACAGTTGTCAAGGTGGTTAAGATCCTGGTGGAGTTGCCAGTTTCACTAAGACCAAAACACTGGGGAGGAATTGGCAAAATCCGTAACACATCCAAAGTAAAAGGCATTTTATTTTCTTCTAATGGACAGAATAGAGAGGCAGATGTGGAGTAAGGTAGGTAATGATAGTTCAGGAAAATAAATACTGAGAAGTTGAAGACTGACATTAACTACTTCAGATATTGTTTATAGGGTTTTTTGTTTATTTTTTATTATACTTTAAGTTCTAGGGTACATGTGCACAACGTGCATGTTTGTTACATAAGTATACATGTGCTATGTTGCTTTGTTGCACCCATGAACTCGTCATTTACATGAGGTATTTCTCCTAATGCTATCCCTCTCCCAATCCCCCACCCCATGACAGGCCCCGTGTGTGATAGTCTCCTTCCTGTGTCCAAGTGTTCTTATTGTTCAATTCCCACCTATGAGTGAGAACATGCGGTGTTTGGTTTGCTCAGAATGATGGTTTCCAGCTGCATCCATGTCCCTACACAGGACATGAACTCATTCTTTTTTATGGCTGCACCATAGTATTCCATGGTGTATATGTGCCCCTTCCTTCCTTCCTTCCTTCTTTTCTTTCTTTTCTTTCTTTTCTCTTTCTTTTTCTTTCTTTTCTTTCTTTTCTTTCTTTCTTTCTTTCTTTCTTTCTTTCTTTCTTTCTTTCTTTCTTTCTTTCTTTCTTTCTTTCTTTCTTTCTTTCTTTTTCTTTCTTTCTTTCTCTCTTTCCTTCTTTCTCTTTTATCTTTCTTTCCTTCCTTTTTTGACAGAATCTCACTCTGTCGCCCAGGCTAGAGTGCAATGGCACAATCTTGGCTCACTGCCAGTTCTGCCTTCCCAGTTCATGCCATTCTCCTGCCTCAGCCTCCTGAGTAGCTGGGACTACAGGTGCCCACCACCACACCAGGCTAATTTTTTGTATTTTTAGTAGAGACGGGGTTTCATCATGATAGCCAGGATGGTCTCAATCTCCTGACCTTGTGATCCACCTGCCTTGGCCTCCCAAAGTGCTGGGATTACAGGCGTGAGCCACCATGCCCGGCCACGTTTTCTTAATCCAGTCTATCGTTGATGGACATTTGGGTTGGTTCCAAGTCTTTGCTATTGTGAATAGTGCCACAATAAACATACATGTGCATGTGTCTTTATAGCAACATGATTTATGATCCTTTGAGTATATATCCAGTAATGGGATCACTGGGTCAAATGGTATTTCTAGTTCTAGATCCTTGAGTAATCGTCAGTGTTTTCCAAATGGTTGAACTAGTTTACAGTCCCACCAACAGTGTAAAAACGTTCTTATTTCTCCACATCCTCTCCAGCATCTGTTGTTTCCTGACTTTTTAATGATAGCCATTCTAACTGGCATGAGATAATACCTCATTGTAGTTTTGATTTGCATTTCTCTGATGACCAGTGATGATGAGCATTTTTTCATATGTCTGTTGGCTGCATAAATGTCTTCTTTTAGAAATGCCTGTTCACATTCTTTGCCCACTTTTTGATGCGGTTTTTTTTTTTTTTTTTTTTTGTAAATTTGTTTAAGTTCTTTGTAGATTCTGGATATTAGCCCTTTGTCAGATGGGTAGATTGCAAAAATTTTCTCCCATTCTGTAGGTTTCCTGTTCACTCTGATGGTAGTTTCTTTTGCTGTACAGAAGCTCTTTAGTTTGATTAGATCCCATTTGTCAATTTTGGCTTTTGTTGTCATTGCTTTTGGTGTTTTAGTCATGAAGTCCTTGCCCATGCCTACGTCCTGAATGGTATTGCCTAGGTTTTCTTCTAGGGTTTTTATGGTTTTAGGTTTTACATTTAAGTCTTTAATGCATCTTGAGTTAAGGATTTATAAATTGTTTTTATAAGATTGAATCAAGCTCATCCCACAACACAACATCCATGTTTCCCACCAAAACAAATAAAAACAAACACAAAACCCTATATATTATTGACAAAAGTTGATTTTCATTATTCTGCAGTTCTTGCGAATGATAAAGTGGAGATAGAGAAAATGAGTCCCGCAATATGTGTCTTTTGCTCAGTTTATTCATACAGCCTATATTTTTCACTATTAATACAGACTGTGTTTTCATGCTCATTAATCAGCCACTGGCTTCATGGATTCTTGCTATTCGACAATTCTATTCAGAAAACTACCAGGATAGCAACCACACATGCAGGAGCAATGATTTATCAAAGAGCGTATTTTCTCTTCCTTTTTACCTCCCATCCCTTTGACACAGCATTTTAGCAACACTACTGAGTATATTGATGTTCTTATAACAGGAAGGCAACAATTCTATTCCTTTTCTTTGGTAAGATGAAATATTAGGATGATGAAGAGAGCTAAAGATAGTGAATTTTTCATTCTCTTTTAAGTAAAAAGCACTACATATTAATCTGCCTTTAGTTTTCCAACTCAAATAGAAAGTTTGGGGGATATTTTAAATTTTAAAACATACATTTTTAAGTTATATACAGTAAAATTCAATCTTTTTGTTGCGTAGTTATGTGAGATTTGACAAATATGCAGAGTCATGTAATGACTACCATAAGCAAGGTACAGAACAGTTTCATCAAATCTCCCCCACTTCCAAAAGTTGTCCATGGCTGCCACTTAATTGTCAGACCAACTTCCTTAATGCTTAGTATCACTGAACTGTTTTCCAACTATATGGTGTTGCCTTTTATAGAATATCAAATAAAGAGATTACACACATGTAGACTTTTGAGTCTGACTTCCTTTAGCCAGCATAATGTATTTCAAATACATTGAAATACTGTATTTCAAATACAAATACCTGCATATTGTGGTGAGCATAAGTAGTTCATACCTTTTTGGAATGCTTTTACACTGTTGTGGGAATGTAAATTAGTTCGACCATTGTAGAAGACAGTGGCGATTCCTCAAAGACCTAGAAGCAGAAATATCATTTGAACCAGCAATCCCATTACTGTGTATATACCCAAAGGAATATAAATCATTCTATTATAAAGATACATGCATATGTATGTTCATTGCAGCGCTATTCACAATAGCAAAGACATGGAATCAACCCAAATGCCTATCAGTGTTAGAGTGGATAAAGAAAGTACACACATATGCCATGGAATACTATGCAGCCATGAAAAGGAATGAGATCATGTCCTTTGTAGGGACATGAATGGAGCTGAAGCCATTATCCTCAGCAAACTAACACAGGAACAGAAAACCAAACACCACAGGTTCTCACTTATAAGTGGGAGAACACATGGACACAGGGAGAAGAACAACACACTCTGGGGCCTCTGTGGGTGTGTGGGGGGAAGGGAGAGCATCAGGATAAATAGCTAATGCATGTGGGACTTAACATCTAGGTGGTGGGTTGATAGGTGCAGCAAACCATCATGACATATGTTTACCTATGCAACCAACCTGCACATCCTGCGCGTGTATCCTGGAACCTAAAATAAAATTAAAAATAAAATCGACACAATTTGATTATTTATTCCACTGATGAGGAATATTTGGATTGCCTCTAATTTTTGGCAAGTGAAGCTGTATAAACATTTGTCAAAAGGTTGTTTTGTGAAGATACGTTTTTATTTCACTTAAATAAATACCTATGAGTGAAATTTCTGAGTAGAAAGTAATTGTATGTTTAACTTTATAAGAAACTGTCAAGACATTTTCCTTAGTGGCGATACCACTTTGCATTTACACTGGTCCGGCATCATTGTCAACACCTGGTATTAACACATATATTTTTGTTGTTGTGTGTGTTTTCATCATTCTAATAGATGAGTAGTGGAATACTATTCTGCTTTTAATTTGTATTTCCTTAATGACTAATAATGTTGAGCATATTTTCATGTGTGATTTTCCCATCTGTATATTTTCTTTGGTGGAGTGTTTATTCAAATCTGTTGCTTGTTTTTATTGGGTTTTTTTATTGTTAAGTTCTGAAGCTTCTTCATTTGCAAACCTTTTCTCTGAGCTTGCAGCTTGTCTTTTTACTTTCTTAACATTTTCCATAAACCAAATATTTTTAACTTTCACAAAGCCATGTAATCCTATTTTTCTTTTATGCATTATGTGTTTAGTATTGTGTCTAAGCAGTCATTTCCTAATCCAAGATCTCAAAGACTTTATCCTATCATTTTGCATTAGTTTTACACTTTAAATATAAAGTGTAAAAGGTCTATAGTCCCTTTTGAGTCAACTTTTGTGTGAAGTATACAGGGCATGTTAAGGTTTAATCTTTTAAATAGGGATGACTAAATGACCCAGTACCATTTGTGGAAAAGATTCTCCTTTCTCCATTGAATTGGTTTTGCATTTTTCTCAAAAATCAGTTGCACTTTTGTGTAGAGGTCTATAACTTGACTCTCTAGTCTGTTCCACTGATTTATGTGCCCATTCTTTTGGTAATACCACACTGGTTCATTACTCTAGCTTCATAATGAAATTTAAATCAGATACTTTCAATCCTCTGAATTTGTCTTTCTTTTCTAATTACTGACTATTCTAGTTCCTTTAATTGTCCATATAAATTTTATATCTTTTTACTTTTAATCAATCTGTGTAATTTTATTTAAGATATCTTTTTTGTAGGTAGCTTGTATTTGAATTTTTAAAATTCATTTTGACATTCTGTATTATAATTGGTGTGTTTAGACTACTTACATTAATGTTATTTTATCATCAGGTTAAGTCAATCATTTTATTACTTTGCCATTTTTGTTTCTAGGATTTTTATTTATCTGTTCTCACTTTCCCACTCTTCTTTTGGGTATTTGAATTTTTAGAAGCGTTAGATTTTACTTATTAATTGATTTTTGGTTAATATCACTTTGTATTGCTTTTTAATGGTTTCTCTGGGAATTAAAATATACATGCCTAAGTTTTTATAGTCTTCTTAGAGTTAATATTTTACCACTTCATCTAAAACATAGAGGTCTTACAACCTCATAGTCCTCTTCTCTTTTGCCCTATAATTTCCAAGTGTGTTATATCTATATACATGAAACCCTCTCCCTAGGTAATGTGATAATTTTTTATTATACCCATGAAATATATATTTTAAAATGTAATATATAAAAAGATATAAACATATATTACATTTTCCAATATGTTTACCATTTGTGTTGCTCCTCTCTCATACCTGAAGTTCCATGTTTTCCTCTGGTATTATTTTCTTTACTTGAACATTTTTATTTAGTATTTACTTTAGGGAAGAACCACGGAGACAAATTCTCCTAATTTTCTTCATCTGAGAATGTCTCTTTCTTTCTTCCAGCATCTCCCCCATGGCCACTTTCCATGTTTTTTTTTTTTTGGTCTTATTTTGATTCTGAACTGTCTACACTTGGTTTTCTTTGAATTATCTTGTCTGGGGTTTGCCTAGCTTCTTGAGTCTGTAAGTTTATATATTTTATAAAATAATTTCTATGGAAGAGTGTTTTTTGTTTTTTTTGTTTTTTTGTTTGTTTGTTTGTTTTAAACTGTGCATTAATGTATTCCTCTTATCAGGTAAATTAAGGGCTCACTTACTCACCCCTGAACTGGATATCATTAAGTGATCTCAGACCTCTTTTCATTAAACCTCAGTGAGGCTTCAGAATTGTTTCCACTACAGCCAATAACCAATCAAATATTATGCAAAAGTGGACTAAAGATGTCTTTGCAGACGCTGTTCATTACAGTTCAGGGACCTCTTCAGTCCTGCTATGGGAGAAAATGCTCTTTCACTTTAGATACTTTAAAAAATCTTGGGGAAACTGTTAGCTCCCTCTCCGTGATATGTTTACCAGTGCTTACACACAAATTTGTGGGTCCTCCACTAAGTGTGCAGAATTAGATGGAGTGCATTTTGTGTATTGACCTCACTTATAATTATAACTTATGTTTTATTTTTCCTCTTACCCTATTTTCTTCATCTACATATTGAAGATTTTATAATGTATGAGTTGACAAAACCTACTAAAGTCTTATTGGAACAAATTAGAGATGTAAATAAATAAATTATGGCATCTTCTTTAGTAAAAACACTGAATAGCCTAAAGGTATTAATTATTCCCAAATAATTTACAGTTTTAATGAAATTCTAATCAAAGACCTATTTTGGAAGTAGACAACGTAATTCCAAATTTATTTTGTAGAATAAAGTGATGAAAAGACACAAGAAAATGTTAAAAATTAAAAGTGATTAGTTAACTTCCTCTACAATAGATTTAAATATTTGTAGAATTACAAGTTTTAAAATAATATGAGCTTTACACAATTCTAGACAGGGAAATTAATAAACAGACACATGTTGACTTAAGGCAACAACTTAATGTGGAATGAATAAATTAGTTACCAAATGTTTTGAAGGAAATATTTCATCTCATGCCTTACAACAAAATCAACTCCAGATGTATTAAGGGATTAATTTTTAAATAATAGCATACAAATCTACAAGCTATGTGTTGAATTTATCTTTATGAGAGGGAATTTCTGACGTAGAAACCATGGGAAACATAAACAAAGTGGAGCTTCTGTGATAATTAGTTGCACAAACTCTGAAGATGGTCTTCTGGACTCAAATCCCAACTTTAGAATTTGCTAGAGGGGTTATCCTGAACAAGTTAGTTAACAGCTCTCTCTTTCCATTTCTAAGGTTTTAACTATGGAAAAACACAGTATCCATGTCACCTGGATTTTGAGGATTTAATGGGATAGCTGATGTGAAGTGCTTAGAATAGTGCCAGGCACATAGTAATTGCTAGATAAGTATTATTATTTTTATTAGACTTGAGATATTAGATAAAGACTTAAATCAATGCTAACATTAGAAAATACTTAGAATTTAAAGTGTAAAGTGTTAGGTGAAAATTTTCTGGTTAAAAAGAACAAAAAAGTAGCGTAATTCTAATTATATATCAAGAGTTATTTATACATATTTTAAAAGAAATCTAAAAGAAAATATCCTAAAATATTTCCAGTGGATAGATCTAGAGGAAAATGCAAACATACCTCTTTCATTGTCCTTTGCTATATTGCACTTTGCAGATATTGCATTTTTCACAAATTGAAGGTCTGTGGTAACACTGTGTCAAGCATGGCTATAGGTGCTGTTTTTTCAACACCATGTACTTACTTTGTGTCTCCATGTTGCATTTGTTAATTCACACACATATCAAACTTTACTATTATTATTTTTATTATATCTGCTATGATGATCCATGATTAATGATCTTTGATGTTACTCTTGTAATTGTTTTGGGACAGCACAAATTGGGTCCATAATGATGGCAAACAATCTATAAATGTTATGTGTGTTCTGACTGTTCTACTAACCAGTCGTTCCTCCATCTCTCTCCTTCTTCCTGGGCCTCCATATTCCCTGAGAAACAATATTGAAATTAAGCCAGTTAGGAACCCTACAATGGCCTCTAAGTGTTCAAGTGAAAGGAAAAATGCCACATCTCTCACTTTAAATTAAAAAACTAGAAATGATGGAGCTTAGTGAAAAAGGCATATCAAAAGCTTAGGCTGGGCCGGGCGCGGTGGCTCAAGCCTGTAATCCCAGTACTTTGGGAGGCCGAGGCGGGTGGATCACGAAGTCAGGCGATCGAGACCATCCTGGCTAACACGGTGAAACCCCGTCTCTACTAAAAATACAAAAAACTAGCCGGGCGTGGTGGCGGGCGCCTGTAGTCCCAGCTACTCGGATGCTGAGGCAGGAGAATGGCTTAAACCCGGGAGGCGGAGCTTGCAGTGAGCCGAGATCGCGCCACTGCACTCCAGCCTGGGTGACACAGCGAGACTCCGTCTCAAAAAAAAAAAAAAAAAAAAAAAAAAAAAAAAAAAAAGCTTAGGCTGAAGATAGGCTGAAGGACCTCTTGTATCAAAGTTAACGAAGTTGTGAATCCAAAGGAAAAGTTCTTGAAGGAAAATAAAAGTGCTACTCCAGTGAACACATGAATAATAAAATGAAACAGACTTATTGCAGATATGGAGAAAGCTTAAGTGGTCTGGATAAATTAAACCAGCAACAACATTTTCTTAAGCCAAAGGTTAATCCAGAGCAAGGTCCTAAGTCTCCTCGATTCCCTGAAGGCTGAGAGAGTGGAGAAGCTGTAGAAGAGAATTTTGAAGCTAGCAGATGTTGGTTTATCATGTTAAAGGGTAAGTAAAAAGTATCTATACCATAGAAGTGCCAGCTAAAGCAGCAAGTGCTGATGTAGAAGCTGTAGCAAGTTATCCGGAAAATCTTGCGAAGATCATGGAGAAATGTGGCTACACTAAACAATAGATATTCAATGTGTACAAAACAGTTTTATGTAGTATTGGAAGAAGATGCCAACTAGGAGTTTCATAGTTAAAGAGGGGAAGTCAATGCCTGCCTTCAAAGCTCTAAAGAACAAGCTGATTATCTTGTTAGAGGCTAATGCAACTGGCAACTTTACATTGAAGCCCATGCTCACTGATCATTCCAAAAATCCTGGGCTCTTAAGAATTGCACTAAATCTACCCTGCCTGTGCTCTATAAATGGAGCAACAAAGCCCAGATGGCAGCACATCTGTTTATAGGGTGATTTACTGAATATTTTTATCCCACTGTTGACACTGCTCGGAAAAAAAGATTCCTTCCAAAAGGAATCTTTTCAAAATGTTTTTGCTCATTGAAAAATGTCCTCAGTCAACCAAGAACTCTGATAGCAGTGTACAAGGAGATTATTGCTGTTTTCATGCCTGCTAACACAACATCGGTTTTACAGCCTATGGATCAAGAAGTAATTTTTACTTTCGATTCTTATTAAGTAATATATTGTGTAAGCATTTAGCTGCCATAGCTAGTGATTCTGCTGATGGAC
Organism: Macaca nemestrina; assembly: GCF_043159975.1. Classification (NCBI taxonomy): domain Eukaryota; kingdom Metazoa; phylum Chordata; class Mammalia; order Primates; family Cercopithecidae; genus Macaca; species Macaca nemestrina. The sequence continues at coordinate 73,294,309 of NC_092128.1, forward strand.
CTGGGCAAAGTAAATTGAATCTCTTCAGGAAAGGATTCACCATTCCAAATGGCATTAAGAACATTCATGATTCATGAGAAGAAGTTGAAATATCAAAGTTAACAGGAATTTGGGAGAAGATTTCAACTCTCTTATATAACTTTGAGAGGCTCAAGGGTTCAGTGGAGGCATCACTGAAGATATAGTGGAAACAGCAAGAGAACTATAAATAGCAGTGGAGCCTGAAGATGTATCTAAATTGCTGCAATTTCATGATAAAACTTCAGGGAATGATGAATTGCTTTGTATGAATGAGCAAAGAAAGTATTTTTTTGAGATGGGATCTACTTCTTGTGAAGATACTGAACATTGTTGAAATGGCAGCAAAGGATTTAAAATATTATGCAAACATAGTTGATAAAGCAGCAGCAGGGTTTGAGAAGTTTGACTCCAGTTTGAAAGAAGTTCTACTGTGGGTAAAATGCTATCAAACAATATCACATGCCATAAAGAAATCTTTCATGAAACGAAACATCAGTTGATGCAGCAAACTTCATTGTTGTCTTATTTTAAGAAATTTCCACAGCCATCAAAACCTTCAGCAATCACCAGCCTGATCAGTCAGCAACCATCAACATTGAGGCAAGACCCTCCACCAGCCAAAAGATTATGAGTCACAGAAGGCTCAGATGATCATCAGCATTTTTTTTTAGCAGCAAAGTATTTTTAAATTAAAGTATATATTGTTTAGACATAATGCTGTTTCACATTTAATAGACTAAAGTATAGTGTAAATATAACCTTTGTATGCACTTTGGAAACCAAAAACCTCATGAGACTTGCTTTATTGGAATATTCACTTTGTTGCAGTTGTCTGGAACCAACCTACAATACCTCTGATGTATGCCTGTATTGTGTCTAATTTATTTTCTTATTATTTATCAAATTTTCCACAACAAGCATGTATCTCCTTGTGTAATCAGAAAAGAAGTTATTATATTTTTTAGAAATGAAATCATTTAAATAATGAAAGAAGAATGACCCAATTTTATCTCAGAAATAAAACAGGAAGGGAAATTAAAGAGTAAAGGGAAAAGAAAAAACATTTTCTTGGGGTAAGGGTTGTAAGAGAAAAGGAAAGGTTCGTGCATAGGTGAAAAAAGATTATTCAAAGTAGTATCAACCCATTTGTAGGTGTTAGAGTTCAGAGATAGGAAGCTTTCTAGGGCATCAAAAATCCTCCAAAGATTTGGGAACTGCGGGAGGTAACATCTAGCAAGAGAGTTTGCCAGGGTGACCACCAGGGGGCTCCTGTGGACCAGGAAGCCTTGACCTAGACTAAGTTCAAGGTTTATGAAGCGAGAAGGAGCCTGTCTTCATGGAAAGAAGGGAATGAAAAAGAACGACTTGTCCATATTTACGTGACATAATCGTACATCCTAGAATCAATGGATGCTAGAGCAGAAAGGAACTTGATGGATTTTCCAGCTTGAACCTCATTTTAAGATACGGAAATTTAAACCCAGAGAGGTAATGAGGACTAACCTGAAGTTACACAGCTGGTGAGACACACAGTTGGATAATACTACAGATATTATGGATGATTTTTATACCATCTTACACTGTTAAAAACTCAGAGACAATCAGTACATAGAGTTGACATTGCCGCACTGCAACTGCAAAGTGATTCAAGTGTTGAAAGTACTGATCTTTGGTATTATTTTCACATCATAGTAATGACATATAATGTTTGGAAACATATTATACACCTGTTATAACTACTTCATATTATAATGTAGAACTTAGCTCAATTTTAATGTTCAAGAACTGTCAAATAAATGTCCATTATTCATTGTTTGACAGTTATGAATACTTTCTTTTCCTTTTCCCAGCTTAGACATCTTCGAGAATTAATCGTTACACTCCGCTTTGTTGGTAGTGAAAAGAAAACAAATGAAAAATCTCAAAATACACCACTTTAAATATGCCATCCCTGTTAAATGTCCACATTTACACACCTGCATTGTGTGCAACTCTTTGGATTCTGTCTTCTGCCTGCACCGGGCTTCCTATATCCTTATCACTTTCAGTCTCTCCTTTCTCCCATCTCAAAGATTTATCCGTACCTCCCTACTGGTGTCTCCTGGATCCTCATTGTCCAGTCTCCTCCTCCCTTGTCAAATGTAGCCTCCTTACAGTCATTCATTTGTACATTAATCCACAAATATTTCTTGAACTCCTGCTATATGCAAGCTCTTGTGCAAGAAGCTGTGGGGTTACATAAAGCTGTGGGGTATTGTCAGAGATGCTTCTTCCCCACCTCCAATTCAACTTTATAGCTCACAGGGTAAGCTGTAACAATTACAGATTGCTTTGCAGCCAGGTGCGGTGGCTCAGGTCTGTAATCATAGCATTTGGGAGATCAAGGTGGGAATATCCCTTGAGCTCAGAACTTCATGACCAACCTGGGCAACATAGACTGTCTTTACTAAAATTTAGCTGGGTGTGATGGCACACATCAGTAATCCCAGCTACCCAGGAGGGAGGCTGAGGTGGGAGGATCGCTTGTGTCTGGAGATCCAAGCTTCAGTGAGCTGTGATCACACCACTGTACTCCTGGGCAACCAAGAAAGACTCTCTCTCTCTCTCTCTATAAAATATATAAAAAAAACATATATAATATATATTACTTATATATAATACATTATATATATTTAAGCAGCATATATTATATATATTATATATAATATTTTAGATAACTAAGTTACATACCTATATATATATATTACTGTGCAAAAGTTGGTCATACTGGAGTAGTGACAAGAGTAATAATAGCCAACGGTGATTCAGAATCGTTTGACTCTATTGGACGAGGGGACTGTTTAATAGAACTAATTAACTGTAACTATTTTGTTATGTTAACCCACCCCCTCATCTAATAGAGTATACACATCAATATAAGCTCAACTAGGCTGAGTAAGGCCAAACAAGCAGTCCCCTAGTGTCAGACCAGAGAGACAAAGTGATGAGAATTTTAAAAATCTTTGCAATCAATGTCAGTGGTGGTTGAGATGGCCTTCTGAAGGCAGGCTATTTGATGAAGGATTAGGAAGTGAAAGCAATGGTCAGCATATTGTTTCCATTGGAAAGACAGAAAATCTTACATCCAAGGCCATGTTCCTGGCCTTGCTACTGACCTGTAGGCAACAACTCACTAAGTTTCAGACAGCAAGTCTCTCTTCTAACAAACAGCTGACAACACCTCCTCTTAAGTGTTACCCAACCTTTGGCCCCAAAGCACTCCCCAGTCCTCCAGTGCTACAATATGTCATAATGATTACTCAAATGAAATAGAGATCATTATGACTGAATAAGTTGTGGTGGTATGAATTTTGAAACCACATCCCAAACCACATAGCAGAGAACAGCAAAATCAGGTCAACCCAGGTGCACTAAAGAGAACTTGCAAAGCCCTTAAACATAGGAAAAGGAGGGAAGGAAAGGAGGGAAACAGGGAAGAAGGGAGGAAGGGAATGAGGAGAGAGACGAATGAAAGAAGGAAGGAATAAAGAAAGGGAGGGAGGGAACAAAAAGAAAGAGAAAGAAAAAGAAGGAAGAAATGGGGAGAGAGAGAAAGAGAAAGAAAAGGAGGAAGGAAGGAAGGAAGGAAGGAAGGAAGGAAGGAAGGAAGGAAGGAAGGAAGGAAGGAAGGAAGGAAGGGAGGGAGGGAGGGAGGGAGGGAGGGAGGGAGGGAGGGAGGGAGGGGGGAGGGGGGAGGGAAGAAGGGAGGGTGGGAGGAAGGGAGGGGAGGGGAGGGGAGAAGGGAGAGGGAGGGAGAGAGAGGAAGGGAGTGAGGGAAAGATGGAGAGAGTGAGGAAGGGAGGGAGGAAAGTTGAAAGCTTGTAGTGTTTGTTCATTTTCATGGTGTATTTCTATCATATCCAATTTGTTGAATATGGACTTCAGAAATGCTACCTGCAGTTGCCTCTTGAGAGCATGTTTGAGCTGACTCCCAAACCACTGTCTATCACTTTAGCCCTGTAAGTTACTGTCACTCATCTGTAAAATGGAGATAGCAATTTTGGCCTCGCCATTTTAAAAGACAACTGAGGAATTATTTGCCAGGGAAAAATATTTTAGATAACTAAGTTACATACCTTATAACAAAATTATAGCTGAATTAAATATTAAAATGTAGAGACTGAAAAAAATTAAGATAAATTATGCATGAATGTTACATAGTTTTTGGGCAAAATAACTTCCTATGAGTGATAACAAGTAAGCTATAAAGGAAAAGATTGAGGTACTGTATGGGATGAAAAGAAATTCTACTTTATGGCAAAAATATTATAAGCAGAGTTAAGGTACATAGATATTTCTGCAGAAATTAAGAAAATAACATTAATGATTTTATACTACAATATTCCTCATGATTTCTGCTTTCTTTTGTATGCATAGTTATTATGTAATTCATACAATACAGTTTGAGGTCAGCAGACATTATAATCATCAGATGTCAAACTGCACAATCTGAGTCTCAGAGCTGAGTTGCCCAGCTTCTAAGGGTTATTTTTAGGGAAAATGGGAAATAATTGCTATTTCCGGATTAATCACTGTGTCTGGGCTTGCAGTGATAAAAACAGAGGATAAACTGAGCCAATTTCTTTTGTTACTCAATTTGAATATCACTGAGGAATCCTAATAACTTGGAAGAGGGTCCATGCTAAACAAGAATTATAGTGGTGAGGAAATCTGCGTGCTGGCAAGGAGTCACTAATCATTACCAAGCATTTACTGTCATCACTTTGGTTCTTTAATTTTCTGATGTTGAATTATTGTCTTAAATAATCGAATTGAATCATCCAGTGAAGGCATGGAAAAGATTTATCATTATGACGTATTAGTGCTATGTTTCCAATGGGTGTGACATTTCAATATTGGCTTTATTCAGTAATTTTTTTTACCATGTACAAATGTACAGGGATATTTAATTAATCGACTTGTGATAGAATGACACATTTCCCACAAATTACCATAAACAAGCAAGCAAGGAAAAAAACACATGAATTATTTCCCAGATTGGGATAATATAATTGAAGTTAACTTTACAATAAAATATATTTCCTCACTAGAAGAAAAACAACAAAATTTTAAAACTTTGAGCATAATAAAGGACTTAAAATATACATTTTTCAAAAAATTTGATTAACTATCAGAAGGAAAGAAAGAAAATAGCAATCTACCACCAGGAGACTGCAACATTTCAGTGACTTTTTCCACCTCTCCTTCCTCCAAAACTAAATATTATCTTCTCCCTTCTCAGCAACAGATGTTTGAGATAGGAGAATTCTAAAAATGAGGCTAGGAAGCAAGTCTAGCTTAGGAAAGGAGAGGAGGTGGGGGAATTTTGGTGAATGGAAGAGTTAAGAGGAGCAAGGCAATAATGAGGACTAGATACGGGGAAAAAGGAATAGAGTGTGGGGTTGGAGTGCATATCCTGGCAGAGAACTACCACATGGGTATATCACGGTTAAGGCATTGAGGCTTCATGCTAGTGAATGATGAGCATTGATGAGTTATTCCAATGGGGGTTCCACAATTAACAGTGCATACCTCTTCTCCTTTTCCTCTCTTCATCTTTTACATGAATCTGATTGCTCCTTCCTCAGGGTTATATGTGTGAGAAAGACAAGTCTTTCCCCACTCCTATCCACTGACCCATCTCCAGTTGCAGACCAGTAACAATGGTAAGAAGTCCATAAAGCTGTGTGGACGTCACATGACCAGGTTACACAGTAAGTCTGACCACTCTGACCATTTTCTCCTCAGCAAGGATGTGGATATGTTTTAACCCCAGTGTGTTTAGCTTAGTACCTAGAATTGGAAAGCTGCCATCTCTTTGGTTGCATGAAATTCTATTAGCATTTGGGCCCACTTAACCTTTCCTAAAAAAATCAGGCTCCAAGTATGGTGCTACTTCATTTGAGAAGCTGGAAAGCATAAGAGGGGAAAGAACTTCCAGTTTTATGGGGAAGCAGAAACTGTAGGTGTAACTCAGGCCAGTGTGTTTCTCTGTGTTTGTGTAACTTTAGTGCTTGGCTTTGATTAAAGATGTTTTGGAAAGCAATCTTGTGAGGTATTGGAAAGGACCTTTCTCTGCTAAGATTTTGGGGTTTTGCATGTGGAATGGCTTTTCTGGAATTTTCCATCAAAAAAGATTACCTTGTTGAAAAAGATGATCACTACTTTCCTTCATTTTTATTGCCAGTTGTGTGGATGTAGCTATTCTTAGGTATTCTTATTTATGTTCTAGGAATGAATGCTCATTCAACAACTGAGAATAATGTCATCTACTGGAGAAGCAGCTGTTTCTCACCAAGCATGTTGCAGACAATATTATTGCTCTAAACAACGCATAAATCTAAAGAGCTACAAAATATTTCTGGAGAGAAACCCAGAGTACAAAGAAGTTTAACACCTTTTTAAAGACCACAGACCTTGGTATTCATTCTGAAAAGTGGGGATTTGAGTTTTTTCTTTCAGACATTCTTTGTGAACACACTCTTTTCACCCTAAGCAAACATATTTCCTTTACTAGTAGCATATGTCTGACTTCTGGTTTATTCAGAAACACTAAGACTATAAAATAATACTGTTTGTTTATGAAATTTGACCCAATAGCCCAGTCTCTGCTTTTTAGTGAAACCAACATAGATTATCATGTCATCTGCCAACAAAGAGAGTTTATCTATTTGCAATATGTATAACGTATACATAAAATAATAATACAAAATAATAATGCATTATTATTATTATTATTTACATTATTGAGCTAGGTAGGACTTCCACTATAAAGCTGAATATGAGCAGTGAGAAAGGACATTCATGCCTTGTGGTCTGATTTTAAAGATAAAGCATTCAGTCTCTTGGCATTAAGTACGATAGTAGCTATTGGTTTTCCATATATACTCTTTGTTAGGGATGTAGGTAAGGTAAAATTGCACTTCACTCCAAGCTTTTTTTTTTTTTTTAATTATGAATGAGTTTTGAAACTTATCAAATAATTTCTTTTGTTTATTGCTATAATAATATAGTGTTTATTTTTCAGTCCATTGATAGGATAAATTATGTTGATTTATTTATAAATAGTGAACTAGCCTGGTATTCCTAGGATGAACCCCATTTTGCTGTGAGGTATTATCCTGTTTGTATATTACAGGATTTTATTTCAAATATTTTGTTAAGGATCTTTGCTTCTATGTTCACGAGTGATATTGGTCTTTAGTTTCCTTTTGTTGTAATGTTTTAGTCTGGTTTTGATATTAGGATAACTCTGATCTAATAAAATTGATTGGCAAAGATTCTTCTTTTTTTTTTTGGATTTTTGAAAGAGACTGTGTAGAATGGTATTATGTTGTCATTTAATGTTTGGAAGAATCGACCAGTGAAACCACCTGGGTCTGGTGCTTTTTTTTAAAGTTATTAACTAACAATTTAATGGGGTTATCTATTTCTCCTCGAGTGAACTTTGGTAGCATGCAGTTTTCAATTTTGAATTTATAGAGTTGTTCTTAATATTCTTACTATAATTTTAATGTCTGTATCCATTGTTCATTATATTGTTAACTTTTTCTTTGTCTCCCTTTTTACACCCTTAATTACCCTACCTAGAAATACATCAGTTTTTAAAAATTAACGAGCTTTTGGTTTCATTGATTTTCTTTATTGTTTTTAATGTCATTAATTTTATATAATTAATTAATTTTAATTGAAAAAATCGTATATACTTATGCACAATATGTTTGGAAATATGTATATATTGTGGAATGGCTAAATTGAGTTAATTAACACATCCATTACCTCATATACTCATTTTTTGCGGGGGGGGGTGAGAACACCTAGAATCTACTCTGCTACTAGTTTTCAAGAATATAATACATTGTTATTAACTATAATCATCAAATTATACAATAAATCCCTTGAACTTATTTCCCCTCTCTACTCAGAAGTAGAAAGTAGAATGGTGGTTGTAGGAGGCTGGGCTGTGGGTGGTTGGGGAGATGTTGGGAACAAGGGTTACAAAACTATTGAATACTGTGCTCATTACCTGAGTGATAGGATCAATGATACCCCAAACGTCAGCATCACACAATATACCCAGGTAACAAACTTGTACATGCACCGCATGAATCTAAAAGAAAAGTTGAAATTATTTAAAAAAAAAAGAAAACTGATCTCAATCATACTAGCAACAAAAAATACTAGCATTACTAGAAATAAACCCAATAAAAACTAAAATTTGGTTATATAAGAAATTATAAAACCTTTTGTTGAAGAAGTTAAAGAAGACACGATTAAAAAGAATGTATAATATATTTGTGGAAGGGAAAATACAACACCTAAAACATGGCAGTTCTCAAACTGATACAAATATTCAATGCAATTTCAATCCAGACATATTTATTCAAGGTATTTGTTTGCTTTATATTCAGACAACCTTCCTATTCATTATGCTAAGTGTCTTTCTACAATTTGAAATACTAAACAAGCAAGCTTATTATTATTACTTTTTAAGAGAAATAGAGAGAGGGTCTTGCTCTGTTGCCTAGGTTGGAATGCAGTGGCTATTTAAGGGTGTGATTATAGTGCACTGCAGCCTTGAATTCCTGGACTCAAGTGATCCCCCTGCCTCAGCTGCAACTACAGGTGTGTGCCACTATGGTAGGCTAATTTTTAAAGTTATTAACTTAGGTACATAATAAAAATAAATTTAAATAACACCATTTCTCAAGTGTGAAGTTGGGGCTTTATTTATTTTTTATTTTGTTTTATTTTTTTTGTCTAGTATCTCTAGAAACAATAGTTTTCCCATCTACATCTTTCTTTCTACTTGTCTTGTATAGTTATTTAAAAAAAAATTTAAATTCACCTTCCTTCTGTTCTGCTCTCCTAAAATGCTAGAATAAGAATAGATCTTCAACCCAGTGTCTTCTTCATCTCCTTCCTACTGACACCCAGTCCACACTTCCTCATGCTGTTTCATTATTAAAATCCATGGAAAGTATTAATAATACCTTCCTACTGTATCTTAAGGTGGAGGCAAGAATTTTTGATGCATTCCTTCATTTATTTCTCATGAATCTCTGTTAAACAGGCACTAACACCTTATTTCTTTTCTGGTATTACAATTTTTATCTGAATCTAAGAGAGTTCCTTTCAATTCCTAAAGTCACACAGAGGGTGAGGCTGCAGAGCCAGGACTTGAAATAACATGTTTATACCCAAACTCTTTTCTTTTTCGTATTTCTATATCTTGCAAGTAGGGTAAAAATCTCCAATCTTTTGGAGTCTAGGCTACCTAACTTCCAAGTTCAAGATTACTTTGTGCCAGAGAAAACCTAGGCTTATTTTTCAAACTGAGCTTCAAGTTCCTCTTCCATAAAAAGAGGCTATTGCTTTTGGTATTTTAGATATGAAGTCCTTGCCCATGCCTATGTCCTGAATGATATTACCTAGGTTTTCTTCTAGGGTTTTTATGGTTTTAGGTCTAACATTTAAGTCTCTAATCCATCTTGAATTAATTTTCATATAAGGAGTAAGGAAAGGATCCAGTTTCAGCTTTCTACTTATGGCTAGCCAATTTTCCCAGCACCATTTATTAAATAGGGAATCCTTTCCCCATTTCTTGTTTTTCTGAGGTTTATCAAAGGTCAGATGGCTGTAGATGTGTGGTATTATTTCTGAGGGCTCTGTTCTGTTCCATTGATCTATATCTCTGTTTTGGTACCAGTCCCATGCTGTTTTGGTTACTGTAGCCTTGTAGTACAGTTTGAAGTCAGGTAGCGTGATGCCTCCAGCTTTGTTCTTTTGACTTAGGATTGTCTTGGCAATGCGGGGTGTTTTTTGGTTCCATATGAGCTTTAAAGCAGTTTTTTCCAATTCTGTGAAGAAAGTAATTGGTAGCTGAATCTACAGATTACCTTGGGCAGTATGGCCATTTTCACGATACTGATTCTTCCTATCCATGAACATGGTATGTTCTTCCATTTGCTTGTGTCCTCTTTTATTTCACTGAGCAGTGGTTTGTAGTTCTCCTTGAAGAGGTCTTTTACATCCCTTGTATTGACAGATGGCATCTAATTAAACTAAAGAACTTCTGCACAGCAGAAGAAACTACCATCAGAGTGAACAGGCAACCTACAGAATGGGAGAACATTTTTGCAATCTACTTATCTGACAAAGGGCTAATATCTAGAACCTACAAAGAACTCAAACAAATTTATGAGAAAAAAACAAACAACTCCATCAAAAAGTGGGCAAAGATTATGAATAGACATTTCTCAAAAGAAGACATTCATACAGCCAACAGGTACATGAAAAAATGCTCGTCATCACTGGCCATCAGAGAAATGCAAATCAAAACCACAATGAGATACCATCTCACACCAGTTAGAATGAAAATCATTAAAAAGTCAGGAAACAACAGGTGCTGGAGAGGATGTGGAGAAATAGGAACACTTTTACACTGTTGGTGGGATTGTAAACTGGTTCAACCATTGTGGAAAATGGTATGGCGATTCCTCAAAGATCTAGAACCAGAAATACCATATGACCCAGCCATCCCATTACTGGGTATATACCCAAAGGATTAGAAATCATGCTGTTATGAAGACACATGCACACGTATGTTTATTGCAGCACTATTCACAATAGCAAAGACTTTGAATCAACCCAAATGTCCATCAGTGACAGACTGGATTAAGAAAATGTGGCACATATACACCATGGAATACTATGCAGCCATAAAAAAGGATGAGTTTGTGTCCTTTGTAGGGACATGGATGCAGCTGGAAACCATCATTCTCAGCAAACTATGGCAAGAACAGAAAACCAAACACCACATGTTCTCACTCATAGGTGGGAATTGAACAATGAGATCACTTGGACTCTGGAAGGGGAACATCACACACCGGGGCCTATTATGGGGACGGGGGAGAGGGGAGGGATGGCATTGGCAGTTGTACCTGATGTAAATGACGAGTTGATGGGTGCTGACGAGTTGATGGGTGCAGCACACCAACATGGCACAAGTATACATATGTAACAAACCTGCACGTTGTGCACATGTACCCTGGAACTTAAAGTATAATTTAAAAAAATTTAAAAAAATAAATAAAATTGATAAACCTGTAGAAAGATGGACAAAAGAGGAGAAGATATAAATAGTCAAAATTAGGAATAAAACAGAGAAAACGTTATAGATTCTGCAACCATTAAAAGAGTAACAAGGCACTTCTATGAGCAACATTATGCTCAGAAGTTCAACAGAAAAATCAACAATATAGAACATCCAATCAATACAATCACCCAATATGATCTAATTGACATATATAGAAATACTCCATCCAACAACAGCAAAATACACAATTTTTAGAAAAAAAAGGACCAATCGCTTGAAATCCACAAATCACCAAAAATAGGTATTCTCGATAGTCATGTAACAAAACTGAAATTAAATCTGCAATTCAAAAGATCCAGAAAACGGAATCTCCAGGATCAGTTGATTTCCCTGAAAATGTCTATCACATATGTAAAGAATAATTAACATCAATTTTACATACTCTCTTCCAGAAAATAGAAAATGAAGAGACATTTCCCAACTTATTTTATGAGGTCAATATTACCCTGATCATAAAACCAGACAAAGACAGTATTTAAAAAAAAAAAAGAAAAGAGAGAGAAAGAAAACTGTAGATCAATAACTTTCATGAACTTAGAAGCAAAAAAGTCTTACAAAATATTAGCAAACTGAAAATAAAATACAGCAAGTGGGATTTACTTCAGATATGCAAGTTACATTCAATATTTGAAAATGAACCAGTGCAATCTACCACATCAACAGGATAAATAAGAAACTGACATGATAAATCAATTGCAGAAAAAGCGTCTGACCAAAGGTAATACCCATTTATGATTCAAAACTCTTAGCAAGTTAGGAGTAGAGAGGAACTACTTCAACTTGAAAAAGAGCATCTATAAAAATTCTAGGGAGATCATAGTTAATGGTAAAAGACTGAATGCTTTCCCTCTAAAATGGTGAATGAAGCAAGATGTCTGCTCTCACAACTCATACTCAACATCGTAAAATAAATAGCATGTATATTGTAAAGGAAAAAATAAATAAATAAAAAGAGGCTAACACTGATTAATACAGGGTTTAAGGAGAATTCAGTGCAGTCAGTTAAGTTAACATCTAGACAGGAATGAATGTTTGCTTGCTGGTTTCCTTCCCTGGGAAAAACATCTAAGTGTCCTTCAGTTGTCTGATAGGAACACTATAGCCAGCAGGAGGACAAATCTACTCCAATGCCTGGTGATATAAGGGATCCTTGTTATCTACCTTCCCATTCTTGCAGGAGCTTTGACTTCCTCCTAGAATCTGGCATAGAAAATGGCTTGACTTGCCCCACACAGCCAGAGCATGGGCAGTCGCTAAGACACACGCAGTGTTTCGGGGCTCTGAGGAAATGCAAAGAATTTTTAAAAATCAGCTCCTGTGCCAGACCTCTGAAATATTGGTCTTCCCTGTTCCTGTCCCCAGTGGGTATAAAAGTGCCTTGCCTACACATGTCCTTCTTCCTCAAGGATGCTTATAGCATATACCTCATGAGAGGTTTTGTCCTGAAGGTTTCAGTGTTGCTAGTTCCTTCTTCAGGGTCTGCTCTTTCATGTGTGAGTGCAGTTCAGCAAACAGCAGCGCCTCTGGATGGATCCTCATACTACAAAGAGCAGAGAGAGAGGAGGCCAGCACTCTGGAGGGCTCCCCGCCAACACCAAGTTGCCTTCCAAGGTTTTAGGGAGGTAATTAAGGTTAAAAAGGTCATAAGGATAAAGCCGTAGTCCAGTAGGACTGGTGTCTTCTAAGTGGAGGAACACATGTCAGGGCTTGCTGTCTCCCCTTCAAGTGTACAGAGGGAAGGCTGTGTGAAGACAGAGAGAGAAGACAGCCATCTGTATGTCAGGAAAACAAGCCTCACCAGAAAACAAATTTGCATTTTTTAAGCCACCCAGCCTGTGGTATTTTTTGTGTGTGGCAGTCCTAGTTGAGTAATACCGGGATATATGGGAATTAAGTGTGTTGTCTACCTGGATTTTTTATAAACTCATAACTTCTCTAATATAGTCTATTTTAATTTTTTACATTGAAAAAAAGTAAAGGAAAGGAAAATTCTTTAAGTAGTCAAAACATCAAGCAGGACACTTGCTTGTTCACACTGTACAGAAGAAGAAATTTTCATAGGTGTGATTCTGTATCGATCTCAGGACATGGCTTGGAAGAAACAAGATTTGAAAACTTAAGTCAGAGATGATAGATAGATAGATAGATAGATAGATAGATAGATAGATAGATAGATAGACAGATATTATATCTAATATGTGAATGGACTTCTCAGAATAAGTAGAGTGTGAAGATATTTGTATTTTATGTGCATACTTGCCTAAGTCATTCAATTCATAGGGAGCTCTAAATAATTAGGTAGATATAATGATGCGTTTTCTCTGGTCTTCCAGAGGGCAGGATACAGACTTGTTAGTGGTAATCTTGCTGATCTTTACTCTTCAACCTTTCGATTCTCTGTAAGTCTATAATTCTTTTTATTATGATGATTTATACTTGAAATACAGAGTAGTTTCTGTTTTTCTGAGTAAACTGATTAACACAACATATCATAAAGACAGCAAGCATGAAATCTTACACTCAGAGGCATAACTCCATTTGAAAATGTGCATAGTAAAGAAAGATATGTTTAACAGCATGTGTGAATAAGACAAAAACTTTCATTAATAATAATTTAGACTTAATAGTAATGAATAATAGTAATAACAAAATTGTACCATGTTTCTATAAGAAACATATTTATTCTCCTTTATACTTTTTAGGAACAGTGCTTGGAGCAAACCATCCTGTTTTAGATGCTGACATTTTGTAGGTACACAGGAGTGTGTTAACAGAGTGGCAAGCTGTGCCATGAACTGAGCTATTGAAGTCCTTCAACTTTTAGCCTTAGAGAAGATCAGGTGGGGTGAAAACCGAGAAATGAGAAAAATGAGAGAGTATAAAACTATATGTTTGTAGGGCTGTTATAGGGAAGAGTGTTTTTTATTTTTTATTTTTATTTATTTATTTTTTTAAGCTACATAAAGGCATAGGAATGAGACTGACAGAAATTTTAGGCAAATACACACAAATCCAATATATACATTTACAAATAAATGGAGGTCTCAAATAATTCTCTTCTCCTTCATTCCTCCTTTCATTGAACAATCATTCATATACTAAGTCCTGCTGTTTCTTCTTCTAAATTATAGTCTTGATGCATTGACTCCTTACCATCTGTTCATCCTATACTCTGGCTCAAGCCACCACCCTGAAAAATGGCAGTAGCCCCTGGCTGCCCTCCTCATTTCCACTTAGTCTCTCCAGTTTATTGTTATCAGAGAAACCAAAGAGATCCTTTAAAATATCAATTACATCTTTTGATCTTGCCAGTTTTCCTACTGAAGACTCTCCCGTAGACTCCCATTTCTCAGGATAAATTCTGAACTCCTTGACAATACTTACAAGACTCTTCTTTAAAACTATCCATTGCCCTTATTTCCAGCCTCACCTTTTACTAAAGTTTTCCTCATCCAATATACTTCTGTCATGCTGGCTTCCTTTAGTTATTTAAATGCTCTTTTCTACCTCCTAGACTTTTCCTATGATATTTCCTTTTCCTGTAATAATGCTCTTCTGACTTTCATTTCTCCTGCCTAATTCTTAAGCATTTTGTCTACATTTAAATTAGTGACTCTGTACCTGGGGTGATTTGGCACTATCTTGATACATTTTTGTCTGTTACAACTGGGATGGTGTTACTGGGACCAAGTAGGTAGAGGTCAGGAAACTGTTCCGCATTTTTACAATGCACAGGACACCTCCCTACAGCAAAGAACTGTCCAGCCCAAAATGTCAATAATTCCAGGGTTCAGAAACCCTGGCTTGTTTGTCACTTCTTCAATGTTTTCAGTCAACATAAAATTAATTCACTTTCTCTCTCTCAAACCATGCTGTTCTTTCCTCAGTAATTCATCAAAATCTTCAATTATGTATTCAGTTCTGCATCTATTTGTTTAATGCCTATTTCCCCCACTTAGACTGTTCTGTGAGAATAGAAATGTGTCTATTTTGTTTCACCACTGTTTATTCAGTGTGTGGCATAAAATGTGGCATACAGCAGAAGATAAATAATAATTGCTTAATGAATACTTTAATAAGCTTTATTATTGAGTAGGACATTATTTTAGAAATCAAGTAGAAACAGTCATTTGTCACACTGTCATTCAAATCCAGGAAAAAATGCAGCACAAAGCTAAGACATACAAATAACCAATTACAGTATAGGGCAGTTGAAATCATATCCTAAACAGGGTTAAAAATAACATTTTGGGTAAATTCAGAGGAAGGAAGGAATAATTCTGATGAATTTGGAGTTATGGAGCATCATTATTATCATTATCTTCTTCACTACCATTTTTGAAAAATAATTAATTGACTCACAAAATAGGAGTTATCTCTGAGGTGTAAGGTGACATATGGCTTAACTTACCGTGTCACTCACCACATTACCAGATGGTAATTTTTTAGTGACTCTGCACTATTAATTTGTTTTCTACGTTACAAAAAAATGGGTCTGAGTGGAAGTTTCAGTTGCCTGAGCTCAAAATAATAATTCTATCTCGCAATGATCTCTCTGAATATGTTCAAGAAACTTATTTTGGTGTTGTGAGAAGCCCAGAATGCTTTCATTTATTCTGGACCCCAATTCTACTGACAGGGTACAATCACAGATCCTTCTCATGGGATAAATTTTAAGAATTGGCTAATTAATATCACTATTCCAATCTAGGAACTTAAAGTTATCTGGATCACCTTGAGTTAGGGTTGTACTTTCCAATATATGTGTTTTCATACACATAAATACACGTACACATCTCTCCTCCTACCACAGGCATACGCCAGGCCCTGTGTACTTAATGCACAGTAAAACAATCTTCTGGATCTTCAGGAAGCCTGAGAATTTTAGTTTCTGCTTTTCTGTTTTCTTTAAGATAATTCTAACTATTTTGACTCTAGGCAGTCAAATACTATTTAACAATTTAAATTGGCAATGCAGTGTGTCCTAGTCAACTATCTCCACACAAAGCATTCAACCTATCCTTTGCTCTCTTTGAATCCCTGACAGCATTATATTTTTCTGCTTAAACTCTTTAACTTACACTTTGCAGAGAAAGCAGAAGCTACTAATGGGGGCCCTCAACAACCACCAATAAAATTATGATGGCCAAATCTACCAACATACTTGTCTCTCCACCAATCTCTTATCTCTAACCCAGTAGAGGAATTATTCCTCCTTCATAAAACCAAATTCCTGGGTGGGCTCAGAATCTCTTGTCTTCCTATTTCTCACTTCCAGGTGATCTACTACTCATTTATATTGAAAATGAGTTTGCTTCTGTATACTCAATTCATAGTCAAACTTCTTGGCATCCCTACATCCTCACACTCTGTTCGTTCCTCATTAATATGACTGCTTCCTTAGATACACCTGTGGAAAAAGTTTTCCACACCACTGGATATAAAGGACACTTTTCCTAACCTTGAGCAGTCTTATCACAAGTTACAAAATCACCTTGCTTTAAAAGATTTGATTCCCTTGACTCCATTACACCCTCATAGTTTTGTTTCCATCTCTCTGTCTGTTTTACCTCTGTTAGGCTTTTAACTGTAGGAGTCTTGATGGTTTCACACTTGTCTCCCTTTCCTTCTCTCTTTACTTGTTCTTACTGATTTTTACCATTTCTACCTCTTTAATTCCATCTATATAGTGGTTATTCCCAACTTTATATCTCTAGCTCAAATTTATCTTCCAGGCTCTAGAACAAAATATCAAGCATTCTATTATAAATCTCCACCATACATTTCATGGGTGCTTCAAAATTACCATGCCCCAAACAGAAATTATGATCCTCCCATCGCACCAGCAACCCCTACACCCAGCCTTCAACTTGTTCCTTCTCCCAAAATGGCATCCACAACTAACCAACCAACCAAGAAACAATAAATCACTGCTGATTGTTTTCTGTAAATCAGCTCCCCTATCCAACCACACATTATGTACCATGAGTTCTACCTCCTAAATATTTAAAAAATGCATCCGTTCCTCTTCAATAATTTTCTACCATCTGAATGCAAACCATTGTTATCTCTTGCTTAGACCAATGCATTCTCTTCCCATGATAGTCCTGGTTTCACATTCATCACCTCTGGTCCATTCCCCACATATTGTCTGAAACATGACCTCTTATTAATGGTGAATGTGAATAGTGTCTTCCTGAAGCTGCATTCAGCATGGTGCTAATCTGAAGTAATCTAAAAAGGAAACTCAACCATGACATCAGTCTGTTTAAATCTCTCAGTCATATTCTCCTGCTCTTAAATTTCAAAATACTTAAGTTGGTGTATAAATCCTTGCATAATCTGGCCCTATCTTTCTCCTTACTATGCATCTGCCATACAGACTTTTTATTTCTTGAATTCCCTAAATTCCCCTTATCACCAAACAGAACCTTTGCATATGCTATTTTGTTTTCCCGTGGATCTCTCCCTCTCTTTCTCTCTCTGGGAATCTCTTTCTCTCTCTCTGACTAGTTACCTGGATAAATTCTACTTAGTTTTTGTTTTTGCTTAAAGATCACTTCTATATGGAAGTCTTCCCTGATATCTCATATCAGTTAAGATTTATTCATTAGAGATTCTCTCAAGTACTGTTTTTTTTCCTTCTAACTTTTGTTACAATTGTAGGCTCCAGGGTGACAAAACTGTTTGCCTCATTCATCTATGCATCCCCAGTGGCAAAAACAACAGATACTCAATAAATATTTGTTTTAATGAATGAAGTATTTGGAGTGTCAATGAAACCAGCAACAAAATTATTAATACAAGGAATTTTCTTTGTCATGAATTGATTGTGCTGGATGTTTGCAGAATCAAAAGTAGTGATTTAATTGCAAGACTTTATTTTCTCCCATGCAATATTAGCAAATAGACTTCCCTAAAGTTGATTCTAAATGATATTTCAGACAGACCCACGTTAGTCCAAAAATACATAAATAAATAAAAGTGGCTAAAGTCACTTGTATCTCTTAGGTCTTGATTAAACAACACCATGGTGTAAAAGTGTATATTCATAAAGATCTCCACCAAAGATTTGCAATTAATCCAGCAAACACTTTAAAAATTATACTTTTATTTTCAGAAATTGTATAGGTCAAAAAAAAAAAAACCAATATCTAGACTCTACGCAAGTGCAAGTTGAGATCATCATAGTTAAAATTATTGAGTCTTTACCAGCTGTGAAAACAAGTAAGAAAGTAAGTAACAGACAAGCAATAAATATATCAGATCTTACTGAACACAGTCTTGGGGGTTTGCTTTGCTAGAGGCATTGGAATTTCAGAGGCAATGAAGTGTTTTCAATTTAGGTAATTGTCTATAGGATTTATCACATTTATCTCAAAAGTGAAAATGCCAGTTTATAACTTTTCTAAATAAATTGATTGAACTTAAAAATATGAGAAGATAGATTATAAATCAGTAGAACTGAATTTTCATCCTAGGTATGACAATTACAGTGATAATGTAGGAGAAAAACTCAATATCTTAGAGCTTTAGTTTTCTAATGCATGAAATAGATATAAAAATGTATAACCTTCTTAATAGTTAACGTTGTTTCACCTGAAAGAAAATTTCCTTAGCACGGCAGTGTTCTTCTCAATTTGGCTGAAACTGGCATTTTGTTCTTCATCAGTTACCCCTTCTTATTCACTTCCTCTTCTACTCTAACACCTCCCCTCCCCAATTCTCACACACGAACATATCAATTATACACTTCTAACACCAGATTAATCACTTTCCTGCTTTTGAACACATCAAACCCTTATATAATTATGCAGAATGTAGGAATAATATTTTTGAACTATATACATGTGCTTTTTTGGTTTATATTTCATTGTGTATGATTTTCTCACTATTATTTAAGAGGCATTATTTGTCTTAAAAGGGATTCAAAAGATAAAGAGATGTAATCAGTGTGCAGCTTTTGACATTCAAAATAGAATTTGAGGAGTTCATAGTAAGACAATGGTTCTGAAAGGCAAGTTTTGGAACAAAAACATTGTTTTCCAAAAAAAAATTATTTAAGCCTGTGTTAACATCAAGAGCCAGTTCTGGAGATTTTGAATATATATTTTCACTCCAAGCCATACAGAGGTCTCAAGTGATGATGTAGGGAAATAACTTTTCAAGATGAAAAGGAAAAACAGATTATGTCTTTTGGCCCTGGGTTTATGAGAAGCAGAAGAAACCGAGAGGGAGAGGCAGTCATATCTCCATGTGCCTTTGCTTCTCTTCTTTAAAGCAAAGTCACAAGAAAGAAGGATTGTTACATTGAGGAGAAAGTCAAAAGTATAGGAAAAATACCACGCAGGGTGAGTACTTGCCAATGTGGTAGTTATAGTAGCTGTAGCAGAAAGATAGAGCTTGCAGGTGAGCCTGAAGCCATGCTTCTGGCTCCCAGAGTGCCATGTGCACAGAGAATGGGGGCAATGGGAAAGAATGAAGAAGTAATAGCAGTAGCAAATGTGTATTAACCGCAATAGGCCAGGCACCCTTCTAAGGGCAGTATATTTATTAACTCATTTTATTTGTGCAACTGTACTGTGAGGATGATACTTCATTATCCCCATTTAACAAATAAAATTGAGGCATTTAGGGTTTAAATAATTTTCCAGAGGGGATATAGTGTTAGAGCTCTTTGCAGAAGGGTTCACTGGAGTGGAGCTAAATGGCACCCTTTTTGCTGAAAGCTTTAGGGTAGGCTGCCTGGTTCAGCGATAAAGAACAGTGAAAGCCAGAAGTCAAGGGGTATCCACACTGCCAGTGAGAATGAAGTTATCAAGGAGGGCCACTGGGTCCTGATAAAGCCAAGTGCTCTTACCACAAAGGAGGTGCAGTGATGGTATAGATTCCCATACCTCAACTAACAACAGCAATGAATGAGAATCTACAGGGATGAGACCTGCCCTGATGCAGAATCTAGTATGAAGACCACCCAAGTGCCCCTCACCCATTGCTATTCAGTTCAGAAGCCTCCCCGACACTCAGCTACCATCTCTAGAAGGAGGATGGGAGGAGAGAAATGGCTCAGCCATGGAACTGAACTTGTAACATTTGATTATTTATTCACTAGAGGATGTTTTAAACTTTTAGAAACTATTTAGAGGAAGCTAATTATGTTAACTGTTAATATTTTTTGGCTAGTCTTTCATTGTCCAGTGGTCATGGTTATCAGCTTATTATAGAAAATAGAGAAGCTAGGTGGTTTTCGCCAAGCTGTGTTGTAGTGTGAGTAAAATTTCTACCACTTTGCATTTGCATGTCTGTATCTGCCATTACGTCTACCACGAACATCCTTCTCTTTCCATTCATGTATAAAGTCTAACTCATCCTTTAAGTTCTAATCCAAGTGTCATCTTTTTTGTGAAAAATATCTCCAGACTCCTAAGTAGAGTTAGTGACTTCACCCCTGTCTTTCTAAAACATAGTACACATGCCTCTAATACATTGTAGGAAACCCATCTATTTACCTTCTACCTCCTCTAGACTCTGAACATTTGCATGTTGCAGGTCTCAATAACAGTTATCAAATAAACAGACCATCAAATGAGGATGTTTGTGTTAATGCCTTGAAATTCCTGCAACTACAAGAGTTTTTATATCATTGACCACACTGTCAGAGTACAATTGAGACCACTAAGTAAAAACAGACTTCAGCACATAGTATCCAAATTCAAGGGCTTTCCACGTATGGATTATTTTTGCGAGCATAAGATACAAGAAAAGAAAAATCAACAATGTCCTCAGTTCTCTCTCTCCAAACTAAAATTACACCCATCAGACCATCACAAGCCTCTTTTATATTCTTTCATTAACTTATTTGTATATAGTTACCCCAATTTTATCAGAACCATCTCAGGCATGGATCCCATCTCCGCAGACCCTTCAGTTACACCTCTGAGCACAAAGAGGAGACACTCAGAAAATATTTGTTAAATAAGCAAATGGGTGAATTTTTGCTTGAGACTTGTTTCTATGTTAAACATTCTAAGGACTCAGATTTTAGAATGCCTCAGAATTATCCAAAAAGCTTGATAGATGACATATTCCCAGGACCCATGCCTGAACGTGCTGATTCACTAGCACTGGGTTAAGTATGAGGAATCAGCATTTTAATAAGCTCCTCAGGTGACTGGTACAGGTGTAATCCACACTTCGAAAAATGTTAGCCTGTTCAGTTCCCACCTATGAGTGAGAACATGCGGTGTTTGGTTTTCTGTTCTTGTGATAGTTTGCTAAGAATGATGGTTTCCAGCTGCATCCATGTCCCTACAAAGGACACAAACTCATCCTTTTTTATGGCTGCATAGTATTCCATGGTGTATATGTGCCACATTTTCTTAATCCAGTCTGTCACTGATGGACATTTGGGTTGATTCCAAGTCTTTGCTATTGTGAATAGTGCTGCAATAAACAAGTATACATATGTCACAAACCTGCACGTTATGCACATGTACCCTAGAACTTAAAGTATAATAATAATAAAAAATAAATTAAAAAAAAAAGAAAAGAAAAATGCTAGCCTGGATAGTCAACGTTTTTTTTTTTTTTTTCACTTCCTGAACTGACTGCATTTCAAACCATTGTAGAATTTATTCGTAGACTTTTTGCACCTTATGGAGAAGTAATTTACCATTAACTTTTACACAATACCTATTTCCATGCAGGCTTTATATTATTAACAAGACTATTCTTAGAGAGGTTTTACATATCACTCGATTTAAAATTTGCAACACTTAACTCCCATTCACTACTACTAACCACATTTTCTGATTTATTTTTCTTTAGTTCATTTATCACACAGAAACAGACTGTGTAATTTACTTATTTATTTTATTTATTTTCTGTCTTCTGTTAAAACATTAGTGCCACAAGGAGAGGGAATTTTGGGTTTCCTTCACCCATGTACCCCAGTGCCTAGAACTGGGCCAGTCACTCATAAAGCAAGCAAAATAATTGTTGACTTAAAAAGAAAAAAGAATGGCCAATTACTGGAAACTCTACGTGCAAACATAGGAAGCACGAGCAATATATCTAGTTTGTACTCCATTGATTCTTCCCTTTCAGCTATGTACCAGTTGCTAAGTAGAAACAAGAAGCTACCTTTTGTTGACATTTCTTTTAAAATCACTAGTAATACAATTTCTTTGAAAATTGCCTGTAAAAATTGCAACAGCTTGAGAGAATGCTGTCTCTTCAGCCATTATTTTGTGAATAACAGTGCTTTCAGCCAGTTATCTTTCCACACAACTTGTATTAAAATTTTTTCAGTGTGGATCTCTCCTCATCTTATCAAGTTAAAACTTCCCTATCCATGGAACTGCCAGTGAAACAGTCATTTAGCTTATAATCAAAGCCAATGGCTGGCTGTTGACTCAAGGGTGACTTCGCATTCTCATATAAAGCTATAAAGGACATGAGATTTATAGCCATGGTCCAGGCTGAATTTTAACAGAATTTGATAATAGTTTATAAGAATTCTGTTATTAAATGAATAGTGGTTGAGGTGTTATTTGTTACACTGATTCATTGATGTTAGAAATAAAAAAATTTAGCTTAAAACTGAAAAAAAATCTAATAAAGATATTACAGAAGAAAAGTGCATTACAACCGTATCTGCTAGGATATTTTAAAATTTATAATTGAAATACAAACCTATTTCAAGGGAGATACATTTTCACCTTGTAGATAGTTGCTTATTACTAAGAGGAGATTTTATTTTTCGACTTTTTTGATTTTACATACGAATTTTGTATAGAATCCCATGCCCTGATGCTAAAGTCATCTAGATAGACACATTGAAAAACATTCAGCAATAATCCCTCTACTTCTAAATACTTTCACTCCAACAGAAGTTGGGTGCTGAAAAATACATAAGATTTGGATAGTGGAAATAAAATTGGCCTTTTTTGTCCATTTAGCATAAAATTTATAATTCCTTAGTAGGTGGCATTGGGCTTTGCAAATTCACATGCATCCTCTCATTGGCACCGTTATAACCTTCCAGTTAGAGTTATAGCATGGCATTCTGGTTTAACTATAAATAGGGTTCACTTTACTATTAAAAGTATTCCATCTTAATGTAAAATTATATAGTCAGTTTACTTATAATTAGGGAGGATTTTATTATAAGTTATATATGAGAAGGCAGACTTAGATTTTGAATTGTTTGTCTAATTGTTATTGATTTGTTTAATGCTATGTATAAAAACAAGACCAAAATTCTAGTTTCCTAGTTTCTCAGTTACATATTTCCTTAGAACCAGAATCTATAGCATGATAGAACTAAGCATTTGGTAAATGCTTCCCAAATAAACTCTTTTTAGATCATAAGTGAATGAGTATAGTGTGAGACAGTGGCAAAGGAAACTGCACTCATAGAATATTTATTTTGTCCGTTGGAGTAACATTTGTTGTATAATTAAGTCCCCATAATACCTCTAATGAACACAAGTGCAAGTCTACCATATTATAATGAGGAAAGTGAGGTTCAGAGAATTTAAGTGACTTGCTCTCTCAGATGCAGCTGGTAAATGACCCAAGATCTGATTGCAAAAAACTGCTCTATATCACAATGTTTTAAGGCTGTAACCTCAAGTACACCATGCATGCAAAGTACAGCCTTTTCAGTGCAATCTTTAGAAACCATGGAATATTACAGAATCTAGACCTTGCTTCATACAAAATGGAGACAAAGAAATGTAAAGAAATTCAAATGAAGGCTCACAGTTTATTGGTAGGTGTTTTGATTCTTTATTCCTTATCAGGCTGTCTCTCCTAATCTCTAGAAAATTAATATTTTCAGCATAAACTATGGAACCAGCTACTACTGGCTTCCAGCTACTACTGGAGTCAGAGCAAGTTAATCTGGAAGTCATTGCTTTAAATTCTAGAAAATCCGTTGGATGAAAGCCTGTATGCATGTTTGGAAATAAATATTTCTTTTCGCTTTCGTTTTGTTTTCACTTTCTCTTTTCTGGGTTTTTTTTTTTTTTTTCCTTTTGACTACCACATAAAACAATTACCAGCTGGTGGAGATTGAACACAAACAGAGGACAATGAAGTGTATTCAAGTCTGGGAAGAAAATCTTGCAGTTAGAATTAGCAATTGAATCTTGATTTCCACTATGTTTGTATTCCAGAGAACCTGTTTGAGGAGGGACCCACTGTTCTATTTGTTTTCTTTTATAGTAATACCCAAAGACAGTGTATTTTGAGAGACTAACATTTGGTGGAATTTCCAATTTCATATGAGATACATAGCTTTGATGAAGTTCTATACCTTTTAAGCCATAGACAAAACAGGCTGACTACTTTCAGGGAGAAAGTTTTGGGTGGTAGAGTTTTA
Organism: Macaca nemestrina; assembly: GCF_043159975.1. Lineage (NCBI taxonomy): Eukaryota > Metazoa > Chordata > Mammalia > Primates > Cercopithecidae > Macaca > Macaca nemestrina. The sequence goes on from NC_092128.1 coordinate 73,318,914, forward strand.
AAGGTGACTTTTCTGATCTAGAAAATCAAATGTAGCCCTTCACCTAGAGTTTTTTGGGAAAATGACATACTACTTAAACTCACAGGACGCTGTTAAGTTTGAAGGTTTATTGATTGATCTTTCTGTAGTTTTATAGTATTATCTGGGAAAATAAGAGAGACAGATTACTTGATGAGTTGTGTTGGTATCTTGCTGTTGCATTCTTGGTCCTTGGCTCTCTAGACTCCTTATAGACATTTCATTTTATTAGTGCATCTTCTTTAAATTCTATTAAAATTTTCATGAGCATATTCTTTTTGGCCTTGGTGCATGTTCCAGAAGTTTCAAGTGATGCAGAAGGCCGAATTTGAAATTATAAGAAAATAAGAAGGCTTTAGGAAGTAAAGGCAATGCTTGCAAATAACTTTATGGAAAATTTTGACTACAAAAGGAAAGGTAGTACAGTTAGTTGGGAGAGCAGTAGCATCAGATGAAGGTGGAGTTGCTTCCCTCTCCTCTCCTTCTTTGGATGAGTTGGTGAATTTGAATACAGATTGCACAGAGACAATGAGAGGAAGAGAATGAAGGTACATAAGGGGCAGAATGAAAAGGAGACATGAGGAATACAGACAAAGGCATGGGAAGCCAGGTTAACCGTGAAAATGAGAAGGTTGCTTCTTCCTTACATAAAAGCCTAAAAAGAACTCAGAATATGCAGAAATCAAGAGGGAGAAACATAGAGTACTCACACCTCATGAGCTCCATCCTACCACAAGAGAGCAGAGTATATGGTTGGGTGGGAATTTGTAGCTTGAAATAACTAGAGGTTTAGGATCATCATTGTAAGCAACACCCGTGGAATGGTATATACCCAAAATAAATTTCCAGGAGGGAAATAAATTCTAAATGAAATGTAAAAGGTAGATTTTGAGTCAGTAGCTAACACAGTGTTCTGTGCTATAGTGACAAACATAGTTTTAGTCATAATGCTGCCATAACTAAAGGTGATTGATAAGACCAAAAAACAGGTCTTATCATTCCTTGAACTTAAGAAAATAATAACCTTCTTCAACTTGGGATAGAAACTGTTTGTTAAAACAGGGTTTTTGTTTTTGTTTGTTTTTCAGTATTCTACTCAATGTCATGAGACAGTGGAAATTTGTTGCTCATCTTTGCAGCTGAAACATGATAAAATCTGGATCAAATCCCATAATTTCTTAGTTTCACAAGTTTTTAACACAGGAGTATAAAAAATAACCCACTAGCAGAAACTTATATTTGAATGCAATGCTACTCCCTTTCAAATGGTAGTGAGACTCAAGACTCATCTGAGAAGACTATTAACTTTGAGGATAATTACTCTATTAATAATACAGACAAATATGTGTATGGGACCCTGCTGTTGACTGAGAGAGCTGGGTATTCTCTGCCTGATTTCAGCTTTGGAAAACCAATAGAATTTCCCTGTTCCCTCCTATGTCAAACTGCATTAATGATAATAGGCACATTTCATTTTTGGAGAACGTTATTAGTTACCCTGGCATGCCAAGAAAATAGCCTTCAATTGTAAACACATGTAGAAAGCCTCAGATGAAAAAACAAAAACAGAAACAGAAATTCAAACAATTGTACACCCCATCTCCTGCCACACCTAACATCATTATTCATTTCTTTCTTTTAAAAGGAATTTTCTTTTTCATTCTTACTGTCAGTCATCACAAACCACAGGCAAATAAGTGGTGTTTTACTTGGCGGCAGGTTTCAGATTGCAATATTTTCTTCAATCTCACTCAGAAATCTTATACACTAATGCTTATCAACTGCTTTTCATAACTGAAATCAAGTGTGTTTAGTACCTCATTGATAAAAGAAGAAAATAATAAATTTAATTGGAGCATGTCCAAAGGGAGGTTCGATATTAGGTTAGGTAAACCCTGATTACTGAAGTTATTTCCCATCTGCCTAAAAATAAAAATGCTGCATTTGTTCAGGTATACATCTTTCCTCAAGACAGGCTTGTGTTTCAGGGGAATGTGACCCTATCCTTGCTCTAATGAGTAGACGAATACAATTATTCTAATTTTTTTTCCCAGTGACTAGTTGCCAGGAAATCGTGTGACCCTGTAATCCAATGCTGGTGAATGAGGCATGAGAGGATCACTTGAGAAAGAGGCCTTAGGGAGGATTATCCCAATTCGGCCTCTGGATGTCCTTCCTTCCAGACCTGATACAGTCATCCTGCTACCAGCTTGAGGTTGAAGCTAAGATACAAAGAAGGAAACAAGAAGAGAACCACAAGAAAAGCAGAGCTGGAGTTCTGATGTACTGCACCTAGAACTATCCCTACTTATGATTCTCTTATTAATAAGCAATAAATTCCCAGTTAAGTGAGATGTTTGGTTTTTTTCAGTTACATACATCCCAAATGAAAGAGTCGATTGTGATATTTTGATATACTGCTTGTCTTGAGATTGTAGACCAATTTCTTGTATAGTGGAATGAGAGGCATTGCACTGTATATCAGTGTTCTAGGTTCTAGTTCCAGTGACATGATTTCCAAACTCTCCCACTTTGGCCACAGCAAGTCCTCTTGTCTCCTTACCAATCAGGTTGTTGGAAGGATCATATGAGATTAGATATAAGAAAACTTTTTAGATAGTGAAGTATTATGCAATCTATTGTTACAAATCTAACTGACTTTATATTCTAAAAAGATTTTCTTCATCTTTAATGCTCATTAAAATGCTGAATGTGTTAGTCTATCAATAAATATTTCCTAAATGAATATTCATCACTCTGTGAATGAGATTTTTGGTAGTTTTGCACTTAGACTTAAGAAACCTAAGGTTCATTCTAAGCTGAAGACAATCTAAAATGTTTCACCAAGAGCTTTCATTTTTTATAGCCAGTTGTGAAGTGGTTTATTTTTTAATGAGTACTCCAAAACGAGAAAGAATTATGATTGCTGTACATTATAAGTACTCTATTGGGTACTTGAGCTATGTTGTCTCATTACTTCTCTCATGCACAAAAACATCCTTTGTGGTAAGTATTATTCTAGTGTTTTGTAGGTGAGAAAACTTGGTCTTAGAGATTAAAGTGCTACCACTTGCTTTATGCAAAATAAATAATAAAAACTAGAGCTAAGAGAAGGCCTAAATCTATGTAATTCAAAAGTTTTTTACTTTCTCTTTCTTTACTTGCCAACACGAAGATGCAGTTTATCAATCTGAATAGGCTGAAGTTAAAATAATGAGACTAAACACCAATTTCTTTCTCCCTTCCTTGTTGCAGACCTAAAATCCAGATAAAAATAATGCGATTTAAATTCAGCTTCTTTTCATTCTGTCTTTTCCAACAGTACGTCTTTGTCATCACCCCAGCTAGCAGCATTACTTGACTGCCCACAAGATCAGAATTTCAAAACAAACTTTTCGGACACTCCTTCTTGCACTTTCCTGCATTTGTACAATCAAGTATAAATTTTATGGTCCATGAAAATACAAGTGTTTATCCATAACTGAATTCTCACTAAAAACATTTTTGCTATAGTAACTTACAAAAATGTTTTACCCAAAATTCACACCCTGAATCTCAAACTACTATAATGAATCATTAAGTTGACTGGCAGCATGTATTCAAGTATGTTGAGTATATGTTGTTGTCTTTCGATTATTCTCCCAAAGGAATCACATCTTGTGCTCATATAGTGTAAAAATGTTGGTTATTAATACTATTACCTCCCCTATATTACTGACTGAAAATATCTTCTCATAAACTGGAGAAATCTGAGGAAAACAGGTGAGTCTTAGGGAATTTTTTTAAAAACCCCGATAATTACAAGAAAAGTTGAAGGTCACAAAGTACATTAACATAGGTGATTACAATATAAACAAAGGCCATGAACATGTTCCTATCTACATGCATACTATCATTTTTTTATACAAGTGAGAAAATATCTATAAACTGTAAAAATGTTAATAATTCTGGAAAGTTTTACTTTGTAACAGGGCATATCCTAACATGTAGTTTTAATTTGAGGTACACTTTATATACAGTGAAATGTTCACATTTTATGTATGTACTTTGATGAGTTTTGATAATACATTTATACTTCTAACCCACAATCTTATCAAGACATTCCATCCTCCTAGAATGTTTTCTTATGACCATTTGTGGTCAACTTCTGATTCCCAAGGCCTCAACCTTTGTGATTGTTATGAGCACAAATAAGCATTCTCATTTTATAACTTAAAATAAATTTAATCATTCAGTATATATGTGGATCTTTTAAATCAACAAAATGTTTTTGAGAATCAATAATATTGTTGCATGTATCAGTTTTTCATTATTTTTTAAAATTAATTTTTATAAAAAATAGTAAAAGAAACACTTTGTAGAGAATTTTACAAAATTAGAAATGAGAGTAAACTGACTCTCTTTTCGGACTTAGCCCGCCTGCTCCCAGGTGAAAGAAACAGCCTTGTTGCTCACACAAAGCCTGTTTGGTGGTCTCGTCACACGGCCGTGAGTGAAATTCGGTGCTGTGACTCAGATCAGGGGACCTCCCTTGGGAGATCAATCCCCTGTCCTCCTGCAATTTGCTCCATGAGAAAGATCCGTGTACGACCTCAGGTCCTCAGACCAACTAGCCCAAGGAACGTCTTACCAATTTTAAATCGGCTGAAGACTGACACTGCCTGATCAGCTCGGAAGACCCCTGGACCATCACGGACACTGAGCTTTGGGTAACTCTTACAGTGGAGGGTTTTGAGTTTGCTGGCTTTTAGACTGGAACTATAACACCAACTCTCCTGGGTCTCCAGCATACCAACTGTAGATCTTGGAACTTCTTGGTCTCCATAATTGCTTGAGTCAGTTTCTTATAATATATTATCTGTTGGTGCTGTTTCTCTGGGGAACTTTGACTAATACAGATTTTGGTACAGAGAGTGTGGTGCTGCTGTAACAAATACCTGCATATGTGGAAGCAGTTGTGGAACTCAGTAGTGAGTGGAAGCTGTAGGAGTTTGAAGTGCATACTAAAAATACGGGCATTGAAACCTCTGCAGATGCAAACGACTCTGTCTGACAGCTTTGAAGAGAGCAGTGGATCTCCAACACAGAGGTTGAGATCTGAGAACGGACAGACTGCCTGCTCAAGTGGGTCCCTGACCCCTGAGTAGCCTAACTGGGAGACATCCCCCACTAGGGGCAGACCGACACCCCACACCTCACATGGTGGAGTACACCCCTGAGAGGAAGCTTCCAAAGCAAGAATCAGACAGGTACACTCGCTGTTCAGCAATATTCTATCTTCTGCAGCCTCTGCTGCTGATACCCAGGCAAACAGGGTCTGGAGTGGACCTCAAGCAATCATCAACAGACCTACAGCTGAGGGTCCTGACTGTTAGAAGGAATACTAACAAACAGGAAGGACACCCACACCAAAACCCCATCAGTACATCACCATCATCAAAGACCAGAGGCAGATAAAACCACAAAGATGGGGAAAAGCAGGGCAGAAAAGCTGGAAATTCAAAAAATAAGAGCGCGTCGCCCCCTGCAAAGGAACGCAGCTCATCGTCAGCAATGGATCCAAGCTGGACGGAGAATGACTTTGACGAGATGAGAGAAGAAGGCTGCAGTCCATCAAACTTCTCAGAGCTAAAGGAGGAATTACGTACCCAATGCAAAGAAGCTAAAAATCTTGAAAAAATAGTGAAGGAATTGATAACTACAATAATTAATGCAGAGAAGGCCATAAACGAATGGATAGAGAAAAAAACCATGACACGAGAAATACGTGACAAATGCACAAGCTTCAGTAACCAACTCGATCAACTGGAAGAAAGAGTATCAGCGATTGAGGATCAAATGAATGAAATGAAGCGAGAAGAGAAACCTAAAGAAAAAAGAAGAAAAAGAAATGAACAAAGCCTGCAAGAAGTATGGGGTTATGTAAAAAGACCAAATCTACATCTGATTGGGGTGCCTGAAAGTGAGGGGGAAAATGGAACCAAGTTGGAAAACACTCTTCAGGATATCATCCAGGAGAACTTCCCCAACCTAGTAGGGCAGGCCAACATTCAAATTCAGGAAATACAGAGAATGCCACAGAGATACTCCTCAAGAAGAGCAACTCCAAGACACATAATTGCCAGATTCACCAAAGTTGAAATGAAGGAAAAAATCTTAAGGGCAGCCAGAGAAAAAGGTCAGGTTACCCACAAAGGGAAGCCCATCAGACTAACAGCAGATCTCTCGGCAGAAACTCTATAAGCCAGAAGAGAGTGGGGGCCAATATTCAACATTCTTAAAGAAAAGAATTTTCAACCCAGAATTTCATATCCAGCCAAACTAAGTTTCATAAAAGTGAAGGAGAAATAAAATCCTTTACAGATAAGCAAATGCTTAGAGATTTTGTCACCACCAGGCCTGCCTTATAAGAGACACTGAAGGAAGGACTAAACATGGAAAGGAATAACTGATACCAGCCATTGCAAAAACATGCCAAAATGTAAACACTATCGAGGCTAGGAAGAAACTGCATCAACTAATGAGCAAAATAACCAGTTAATATCATAATGGCAGGATCAAGTTCACACATAACAATATTAACCTTAAATGTAAATGGACTAAATGCTCCAATTAAAAGACACAGACTGGCAAACTGGATAAACAGTCAAGACCCATCAGTTTGCTGTATTCAGGAGACCCATCTCACATGCAGAGACATACATAGACTCAAAATAAAGGGATGGAGAAAGATCTACCAAGCAAATGGAGAACAAAAAAAAGCAGGGGTTGCAATACTAGTCTCTGATAAAACAGACTTTAAACCATCAAAGATCAAAGGAGACAAAGAAGGCCATTACATAATGGTAAAGGGATCAATTCAACAGGAAGAGCTAACTATCCTAAATATATATGCATCCAATACAGGAGCACCCAGATTCATAAAGCAAGTCCTTAAAGACTTACAAAGAGACTTAGACTCCCATACAATAATAATGGAAGACTTCAACACTCCACTGTCAACATTAGACAGATCAACGAGACAGAAAATTAACAAGTATATCCAGGAATTGAACTCATCTCTGCAGCAAGCAGACCTAATAGACATCTACAGAACTCTCCACCCCAAATCAACAGAATATACATTCTACTCAGCACCACATCACACTTATTCCAAAATTGACCACATATTTGGAAGTAAAGCACTCCTCAGCAAATGTACAACAACAGAAATTATAACAAACTGTCTCTCAGACCACAGTGCAATCAAACTAGAACTCAGGATTAAGAAACTCAATCAAAACCACTCAACTATATGGAAACTGAATAACCTGCTCCTGAATGACTACTGGGTACATAACGAAATGAAGGCAGAAATAAAGATGTTCTTTGAAACCAATGAGAACAAAGATACAACATACCAGAATCTCTGGGACACATTTAAAGCAGTGTGTAGAGGGAAATTTATAGCACTAAATGCCCACAAGAGAAAGCTGGAAAGATCTAAAATTGACACTCTAACATCAAAATTGAAAGAACTAGAGAAGCAAGAACAAACACATTCAAAAGCTGGCAGAAGGCAAGAAATAACTAAGATCAGAGCAGAACTGAAGGAGATAGAGACACAAAAAACCTTCCAAAAAATCAATGAATCCAGGAGTCGGTTTCTTGAAAAGATCAACAAAACTGATAGACCACGAGCAAGACTAATAAAGAAGAAAAGAGAGAAGAATCAAATAGACACAATAAAAAATGATAAAGGGGATAATACCACCAACCCCACAGAAATACAAACTACCATCAGAGAATACTATAAACACCTCTATGCAAATAAACTAGAAAATCTAGAAGAAATGGATAATTTCCTGGACACTTACACTCTCCCAAGACTAAACCAGGAAGAAGTGGAATTCCTGAATAGACCAATAGCAGGCTCTGAAATTGAGGCAATAATTAATAGCCTACCAAAGAAAAAAAGTCCAGGACCAGATGGATTCACAGCTGAATTCTACCAGAGGTACAAGGAGGAGCTGGTACCATTCCTTCTGAAACTATTCCAATCAATAGAAAAAGAGGGAATCCTCCCTAACTCATTTTATGAGGCCAACATCCTCCTGATACCAAAGCCTGGCAGAGACACAACAAAAAAAGAGAATTTTAGACCAGCATCCCTGATGAACATCAATGCAAACATCCTCAATAAAATACTGGCAAACCGGATCCAGCAGCACATCAAAAAGCTTATCCACCATGATCAAGTGGGCTTCATCCCTGGGATGCAAGGCTGGTTCAACATACGCAAATCAATAAATGTAATCCAGCATATAAACAGAACCAAAGACAAGAACCACATGATTCTCTCAATAGATGCAGAAAAGGCCTTTGACAAAATTCAACAGCCCTTCATGCTAAAAACGCTCAATGAATTCGGTATTGATGGAACGTATCTCAAAATAATAAGAGCTATTTATGACAAACCCACAGTCAATATCATACTGAATGGGCAAAAACTGGAAGTATTCCCTTTGAAAACTGGCACAAGACAGGGATGCCCTCTCTCACCACTCCTATTCAACATAGTGTTGGAAGTTCTGGCTAGGGCAATCAGGCAAGAGAAAGAAATCAAGGGTATTCAGTTAGGAAAAGAAGAAGTCAAATTGTCCCTGTTTGCAGATGACATCACTGTATATTTAGAAAACCCCATCGTCTCAGCCCAAAATCTCCTTAAGCTGATAAGAAACTTCAGCAAAGTCTCAGGATACAAAATTAATGTGCAAAAATCACAAGCATTCTTATACACCAGTAACAGACAAACAGAATGCCAAATCATGAATGAACTTCCATTCACAATTGCTTCAAAGAAAATGAAATACCTAGGAATCCAATTTACAAGGGATGTAAAGGACCTCTTCAAGGAGAACTACAAACCACTGCTCAGTGAAATAAAAGAGGACACAAACAAATGGAAGAACATACCATGCTCATGGATAGGAAGAATGAATATCATGAAAATGGCCATACTGCCCAAGGTAATTTATAGATTCAATGCCATCCCCATCAAGCTACCAATGACTTTCTTCACAGAATTGGAAAAAACTGCTTTAAAATTCATATGGAACCAAAAAACACCCCGCATTGCCAAGACAATCCTAAGTCAAAAGAACAAAGCTGGAGGCATCACGCTACCTGACTTCAAACTATACTACAAGGCTACAGTAACTAAAACAGCATGGTATTGGTACCAAAACAGAGATATGGACCAATGGAACAGAACAGAGTCCTCAGAAATAATACCACACATCTACAGCCATCTGATCTTTGACAAACCTGAGAGAAACAAGAAATGGGGAAAGGATTCCCTATTTAATAAATGGTGCTGGGAAAATTGGCTAGCCATAAGTAGAAAGCTGAAACTGGATCCTTTCCTTGCTCCTTATATGAAAATTAATTCAAGATGGATCAGAGACTTAAATGTTAGACCTAATACCATAAAAACCCTAGAAGAAAATCTAGGTAATACCATTCAGAACATAGGCATGGGCAAGGACTTCATGCCTAAAACACCAAAAGCAACGGCAACAAAAGCCAAAATTGACAAATGGGGTCTAATTAAACTAAAGAGCTTTTGCACAGCAAAAGAAAGTACCATCAGCGTGAACAGGCAACCTACAGAATGGGAGGAAATTTTTGCAATCTACTCATCTGACAAAGGGCTAATATCCAGAACCTACAAAGAACTCAAACAAATTTACAAGAAAAAAACAAATAACCCCATTGAAAAGTAGGCAAAGGATATGAACAGACAGTTCTCAAAAGAAGACATTCATACAGCCAACAGGCACATGAAAAAATGCTCATCATCACTGGCCATCAGAGAAATGCAAATCAAAACCACAATGAGATACCATCTCACACCAGTTAGAATGGTAGTCATTAAAAAGTCACGAAACAACTGGTGCTGGAGAGGATGTGGAGAAATAGGAACACTTTTACACTGTTGGTGGGATTGTAAACTAGTTCAACCATTATGGAAAACAGTATGGTGATTCCTCAAGGATCTAGAACTAGAAGTATCATATGACCCAGCCATCCCATTACTGGGTATATACCCAAAAGATTAGAAATCATGCTGCTATAAAGACACATGCACACGTATGTTTATTGCAGCACTATTCACAATAGCAAAGACTTGGAATCAACCCAAATGTCCATCAGTGACAGACTGGATTAAGAAAATGTGGCACATATACACCATGGAATACTATGCAGCCATAAAAAAGGATGAGTTTGTGTCCTTTGTAGGGACATGGATGCAGCTGGAAACCATCATTCTCAGCAAACTATCACAAGAACAGCAAACCAAACACCGCATGTTCTCACTCATAGGTGGTAACTGAACAATGAGATCACTTGGACTCAGGAAGGGGAACATCACACACCGGGGCCTATCATGGGGAGGGGGGAGGGGGGAGGGATTGCATTGGGAGTTATACCTGATGTAAATGACGAGTTGATGGGTGCTGACGAGTTGATGGGTGCAGCACAGCAACATGGCACAAGTATACATATGTAACAAACCTGCACGTTATCCACATGTTCCCTAGAACTTAAAGTATAATAAATAAATAAATAAATAAATAAATAAATAAATAAATAAATAAAATAGAAAAAAATACAGGCATTAATTCAGTGGCGATAATAGGAAGTTAAAGCAAATTTTAAAGAAACATAAAAATATGAGTGTTAAGGGCAATTCTGGTGATGTGTCAGATGGAAATGAGGACATATCAGACACTGGAGGAAATGTGATTCTTGTTATAAATTAGCAAGGGATCTGGCTGTTAGTGTCTTGTGGAAGGGAGGACTATGAACAGCGAAACTAGATAATTAGCTGAGGAGATTTCTAAGCAACGTGTTGAAGAAGCAGCTAGTTTGATTCCTCCTGACTGCTTATAGTAAAACACACACACACACACACACACACACACACACACAGGAATTAGATCAGGAATTTGTCAAGCAAAAAAGAACCAGACCTTGAAGATTTGGAAAATTCTCAGCCTATTCATATTATGAAAGAGAGAGAGAGAGAGAGAGAGAGAGAGAAACAGAGAGAGAGAGAGAGAGAGAAAGCTTGTTCTGAAGAGAACACTAAAGATGTGTCTAAAACTTTAATAAAGAGATCATGAATGACTGTGATGAAGTTATCAGCCATTCCAGCAGAGTTCAGGAAGAAAGACAGGGTTATTCCAGCAACACTGCCAGTTTGAACTAAAAGGAACAGAGAAGAAAGGACAGAAGGAGGACTAAATTTGCCTTGTTAGGATTTGAGCTTGTTTGGGATTCCCCACCCCTTTCGTCTTTTCTATTTTTCCTTGGAATGGGGATGTTTATCCTATGCCTGTTCCACCATTGTATTCTGAAAGCATATAATTTGTCTGACTTCACAGGTTCATATAAAAAGGAAATTTTTCTCAGGAAAGAGTCATACTTTCAGTCTCACCCATGTCTGATTTAGACAGTATTTAGATGAGACTCTGAACTTTAGAGTTGCTGCTGGAACAAGTTAATATTGTTGGGTTATTTGGGTGGAATGAATGTATTTTCTATGTGAGGACATGAATTTTTGGGGTGTCAGGGGCAGAATGCTATTGACTGACTTGGGTCTTCTCAAAATTCATATGTTGAAGTCTTAATTTCCCAGTGTGATAGCATGTAGAGTTAGGGACTTTGGAAAGTCATTTGATTTATTATATATGATCCTGAGAGTGGGACTCTCATGATAGGATTATTATCCTCATAAGAAGAGATTCTAGAGACCTTGCTCTCTCTTTCTCTCCACTGTGGGAGAACCCAGCAAGAGGTAGCTGTTTGCAAGCCAACAAAAAAGCAAGGAGTGGAGTGAGCATATAGGGAGAATGAGTCTGCAGAGGGCAGATCAAGCAGAGACTGGTAGACTTCAGTAAAGGAGGTGATTGGAAAGTTTTGAACAGGAAAGTGAATGCTCAGATTTATTTGGCTTTTTAAAAGGATAGTGTAAGAGAAAGGTTTGGATTTAGACATGCTTATTTCCAAAATGTAAAAATAAACAAATATTAAGTTCTAACAAAAGTTCCATTAATGAAAACACGGAGGCAAAGTATAAGTATTCGGCCAATTCTCTATATTTGATCTTTTGCCTTGGGAAAAATTCCACAACGCATTACTTGTATTAGAATTTTTTAAAAATGAACCATGAAATAAAGATACATATTGCTTTGATGAAAAAACTAACCCTTAAAATAGTAGAAAACAACCAAATCTCTTTTGAAAACTAAAAAAAAAAAAAAGATTGTAATCACTTAATATAAAAATCTCAATAAAGTTATGTTTCCTAAAAAAAAAAAAAAGAAATGAGCGTAATAAGGGAAAAGATAACAGCAAAGAGGAGTCAATACAACAATTAGTGTGATTTTCTGTTCTTTACATAATTTCTATTTTGATTTTTTTATCTAGCCTAATTTTTAAGAAGTTGATTAATTTTGTGATATTTTTTCAACAGAAAGAACTTGAGCTACTTTTTTCTTTTTAAACCTTATTTTACTATTTTAGAATATTTTAGGTTTACAGAAAATTTACAAATACGAAGTTACCATAAACCTTAACATCAGTTTTTCCTGTGATTAACATGTTACATTAATATGCTACATTCATCACAATTAATAAACCAGTATAATACATTATTATTAATCAAAGTCCACACTTTATTCAAACTTCTTTAGCTTTTACCTAATGTCTTTTTTCTGTTCCAGGATCCCAACCAACTAAGTTGACACAATACATTTGGTCACCATGTCTTCCTAGACTCCTCTAGATCATAACAGTTTCTTGGATTTTCTTTGTTTTTGATGGCCTTGGTATTATTGAGGAGTATTGGCCAGCTATTTTCTAGAATGTCCTTCATTGGGAGTTATCTGATGTTTTTCTGAGGATCAGACTAAGGTTGTGAATTCTTGGGAGGAAGTTCACAGAGATGAAGTGCTATTCTCAACATATCATATCAAGGGTATATACTGTCAATAGGACTTATCATTATTGATATTAACCTTGATCTCTTGGAAGAAGTAGCATTTGTCAGGTTTCTTCACTGTAAATGTGCCTGCATTTCCCTTTTTATTCCATATTTTTTAGATGGGAATCAAGATTTAAGACATTTAAGAAGTGGACAGTTATGCTATAGTTTCGTGATGGCAGAGTATCTACATAAATTACTTGAAATTCTTCTGCACAATACATTTATCTGTTTTCTCTCATTTGTTTGCTTGGTTATTTATTTCTATCAGTGTGGAATCATGAATGTTTATTTCATACTTTTGTTATAATCCAAAACTACCTTATTTATTTGATTGCTAAAATTATTCCAGAGGCAGCCATTATAAACTTAGTTGGCTCCTGTGTCCTTTGACATACCCTCATCATTTGTGTGTGTGTGTTTAGTACTTCCTCAGATTCTGGCACTTATAACATGGTCCTATGTAGTCCTAGAACCAGTCAATTCTCTAAAACTTTTTGTTCCTTTTATTACAGAGTGATCTTAGAAACAAAGATCTGGGTGCTAGGTGTCTTTACTGCTGTTGGGGTGTCTATGTTTCAGGTCCTCTCAAGTGACAGGGCAAGAAAATATATGTGTGTATACTGACATATTTATATGCCATTTTATGTCTGTCTTCTGTCTCTATCTGGATCTATATTAAGCTACACAAAAATCATAGTGACATCTCCAACTTTATTATCACAGGCTTATTCTAGCCTTCTCCTCTTTTCTTGTTTATAACCTCCTATGCCCCCAGTGAGAAACCTGGCTCCCATCATCCTCCATTCATTTACTTATTCAGTTACAGAATATGTATATAACAATTTCAGCATTGTTCACCCACCCCTCTGTGCAGGACAGTTTATTAAATAGAATACAGTGCTTATGTGCAGATTCTTTTGCTTTTAGTCTTACAGACTACACTTATTTTCAGTTACTTGTCAGCACCTTTTAAATCAACCCCTTTAAGTGAGGTTATTTTATAATACTGTGATGTTATCTGGAGGTTTTTGTAAGTGTTGTTTATCAAGTTATACAAGTTACCCTATATTTCTAGTTTGCTGAGAGTTTTAATCATAATGACTATCGTATTTTGTCAAATGCGTTTTCTGCATCAATTGATATGATCATACAATTTTGATTCCTTAGCCTGTTGACGTGGTAGATAACATTAATTGATTTTCAAATACTGAACCAGTCTTGCATACCTGCAATAAATTCCACATATTTGTGGTATATAATTATTTTTATACATTGTTGGATTCTAATTGGTATCTTTTATGTTAAGATTGGTATCTTAACATAAAAAGATTTTCATTTTAATTGAGAAAAATAAAACAATGAAGTGCACAAATCATGAATGGATACAGCTCAATGAACATTTCATATATAAATATGTAAACAACACACAGATAAAGATGTAGAATAACTGTTAAAATGAGGCCGGGTGCAGTGGCTCACGCCTGTTATCCCAGCACTTTGGGAGGCCAAGGTGGGCGGATCACCTGAGATCAGGAATTCAAGACCAGCCTGGCCAACGTGGTGAAATCCCATCTCTACTGAAAATAGAAAAATTAGCCTGGCATGGCGATGGGCGCCTGTAATCCCAGCTACTCAGGAGGCTGAGGCAGAAGAATCGCTTGAACCCAAGAGGCAGAGGTTGCAGTGAGCCGAGATCATGCCATTGCACTCCAGACTGGACTACAAGAGCGAGACTCTGTCTCAAAAAAAAAAAAAAAAAAAAAAAAAAAATCAAAAATCAAACATACTATCTCATGCACCCTCTATAACAACACTCCATAATAGCTCTCCAAAGAAATGACAAAAATTTGGACCGCTTTACAACACAATTATTTTGTGGTAATTTTATAGTGGTGAAAAAACATGTAAAATTTACCGTTTACCATTTTAAACATTTTTAAGTGTACAATATAGTAGTGTTAACTATATACATATTGCTGTACAGCAGATCTCTAGAACTTTTTCATCTTCAAACAAACTCATTTTCATTGAACAACTACTTCCTATTTCCTCCTCCCTTACCCTGTTAACCACATGCTACTTTCTCTTCCGGTAAGTTTGACTATTTCATAAATCTCATGGAAGTGGAATATTACAGTATCATTTTTGAAATTGGGTTATTTCTCACAACATAATATTTTCAAGCTTCATCCATGTTTTACCATAGGACAGAATTTCCTTCCTTTCAAAAGCTGAATAAAATTCAATAGTATGTATGTAACACTTTTTCTTTATTCATTCATTCCTTGATGGACATTTAGATTGCTTTCGTCTCTTAACTATTGTGAATAATGCTCCAATGAACGCGAATGTACAAATATCTCTTTGAGATCCTGTTTTCAACTCTTTAGGATATATACACAGAAGTGAAGTTGCTGGATCATATAATTCTATTTCTATTTTTTGAAGAAAATCCACACTGTTTTTAACAGTGGCTTTACTATTTTGCACGTCCATCAACAAAGTGCAAGGATTTCAATTTCTTCACATCCTTACCAACACTTGTAATTTTTTTATTTTGATAATAGTAATGAGTATGAGCTAATATTTCAATATGGTTTTGATTTTCATTTCTCTGATAATTAGTAATGTTGAGCATTTTTTTCATATGTTTTTTGGCCATTTGTATATCTTCTTTGTATAAATGTCCACACAAGCCTTTTGCCCATTTTTTAATTGGGATATTTGATAGTTTTACTGTTGTTTGGTTATAAGTGTTCTTTATATATTCTGGATACTAATCTTTTGTCATATATATGGTTTGAAAATATTTTATCTTATTCTATTGGTTGTCTTTTCACTGTGTTGGGTGTTTCCTTTGCTACACAGAAGTTTTTGTTTGATATAGTCCCATTTTTTCCACTTTTGCTTTTGTTGCTTGTGATTTTGATATTATGAGAAGTCATCAACAAATCCATTGTCATAAAGCTTCTCCCTATCATTTCTTCTACTAGTTTTATAGTTTCAGAACTTACATTTAGGACTTTACTTTTGTACATGGCTTAGGATAAGATTCCATTTTCATTGTTTTGCAAGTGGATATTTAGTTAACACTATTTTCAGGAGTGACTATCCTTTTTTTTCTCGTTGTGTTTTTTTGGTGCCCTTGACTAAGATAATTGGACTAGATAGGCAACGGTTTACTTCTGGGCTGTCTATTCTATTCCACTGTTCTATATGTCTGTTTTTATGCCAGTACCATATTGTTTTGATTACAGAATGATGGCTATGTATTTTGATGCCAGGAAGTGTGAGATCTCCCATGTTTTTCTTCTTTTTAAGGATTCTATGCCTATTTGGGATCATTTGAGATTCCATATGAATTTTGGAAAGTTTTATCTATTTCTGAAAGAAAAGCCACTGGGATTTTGTTAGCAATTGCATTGAATCTCTATATTACTTTGAGTAGTATGGACATTTTTAACAATATTAAGCCTTCCAATCCATGAACAAAGGATGTCTTCCCATTTGTTTGTGCCTTTTAAAGTTTCATTCCAAAAAAAATGTTTTATAATTTTCAGTGTACAAGTCTTCCACCTCCTTGGTTAACTTTGTTCCTAAGTATTTTTTTGATGCCTTTATAATGGGTTTTTATTTCTTTTTTTCTTGTCTAACTGCTCTAGCTGGGACATTCAGTGCTACACTGAATAGAAGTGGTGAAGATCAGGAAGAAGGAAGGAATCCTCATTCTCACCACTTTTATTCGACCATTGAGTATTATTGTTAACCAGGGGTTTGTAATATATGGCCTTTATTACGCTGAAGTACATTCCTTTTTACTTGATTTGCTGACACTTTATATCAGAAAAGAGTGTTGAATTTTGTGAAATGCTCTTTCTACATTGAGATGTTCATGTGCTTTTTGTCTTTCATTTTGTTATTATGGTGTATTACATTGATTGACTTTTGTATATTGAAACATCCTTGGAACCCAGGAATAAATCCAACTTGGTCACAGTGTGTAACACTTTTAATGTGCTATTGATTTAATAATCTAGAATTTTGTTGAAGATTTTTGCACCAGTATTCATCAGGTAAATTAGTCTACAGTTTTCTTTTCTTGTAGTACCTTTTGCTGGTTTTGGTATCAGGGTAATGTTGACTTCATGAGTTTGAAGTGTTCCCCACTCTTCTATTTTTTGAAAGAGTTCGAAAAAGACTTGAGTATAATGTGTGAAGCAACTTTTGCTGACAGTGTTGCAGCAGTCCTCCAAAATTGAATTGTAGAAAATCATTGATGATAGTGATTAGAAAGCCAAGCAAGTTTTCAATCTCAATTTTACTGGACCTTTTATTTTGTTGGACACAAATGCCATCTCATCTTCATCACAGACAACAAGAAAAAGTACGAGAACATAAAGCTTCAAAGAAGGCTTTTTTTTTTTAACAGAAATTAGGATATTAAGCTCAATTTGTTATGAATATATTATTTGCACAACCCATAGAGAGATTAAGGGAATGTTACAGTGTGTGGCTTTCAAATGTGTAATGGCTTTCTATGCATAATAGAGAGCATGTTAAATGATTATGCGAGGAACTATTTTCTGCCATTCATCAAAAAACATACAAGTAAGAAGAAAGGCAAAAGGCCTTACAAATGAGGCCTTTTGATAACAGGTAATGCAGCCAGAAAACTTTATAGGGCTATCAATTGTGGTGAAAATATCTCTCTATTAGTTGATACTTGTAAAACTGCCTAATTACGGTCAATCAACCAAATATTTATGGCAAATTTCAAGCATTTTATATGCATTGGTGATGATGTATCTCATGCCAAGGCTGATGCCAATGATACCACTTCAATGGTGGATTAATGTAAGAGATTTGACATCAGGAAATCAAATTCATCAGTCAGTTTTGAAAAAAAATATATGGTAACAGGCTAAGAACAAAATTTGAAACAAATGTATTCCTCTATCTCACAATGGCATTCAAGATTTCAAGGCAAGGATTAATCAACACAAAGCAAATTACATCTCACTCAGGAAACTGGAAATTTTGTGGTAGACAATAAAAATATTGAAGTTTAAGACCACTTTGCAAAGAACCACTAACAAGCAAATTTCTCAATTTGACGCTTATTGTTGGCTATGGAGGAAAATAGAGTAGCCAAAAATATTTAATGCCAAGTTTTAAAAATAAATTTGAGATGATTAATTCAAAAATTCCTGTTGCATAAGAGAATAATAACAGCACAAACAGTCACGTCACATTAAAAAAAATGCTATCTCATTATTAGGAGCTGTATAATCATAAGCAAAGAGTCCCAACACATCTGTTTTGAATTTTTATTTGCTTTTAATCTCATTGCTTTTTTTATGCCTTTGGACAATGTTTGACAGCCTTCCATATTCAGAGACTCTAATACTAAAAGAAAAGACAATTCATCAATTTGCTTGATTTGAACACGTTCTTACATTACCACTTCACTAACCTCCCCATCTCACTCTTGCTCCATTCATCCAACATTAAACAATAAAGACTGTTACTCCCATTTCCTCTTCTGGTCACCAACCTTCACCCAGGCAATGCTTTTATATGAAGTAATCATGTATTAACTATTGCCTTGTTTGCTTATTTTATTTTGCTAAGTGTTATTTGCATTAATTATGTATTTGTTCATATTTTTTATTTATAAAACATTTTCTGTTTATAACAGAAAAGAAAAAAATGATTTGTATACAATACTATGCTTTATCATTGCATGTTGAACACAAACATGCCTATCAATCAATTCATTAGTATTAAGCAATTAAATTTTTTAGATGCTTTCTATTATTCAGTGGTACTTATAATATTTTTATGTAATATATTGATGTATTTTTGGAACACTCAGACAAATTAGATGGGATTTATCAAGGAGCTATGAATGAATTATAATGTTTCTATTTTAAAAGAAAATTGAATAATTTTATATGTATCAGAAAATATATTAGGATTTATGAGTATGAGAGGTCAGAAAAATTTTCACATTTGTGTTTTGTGTTGTTTCATGCTGATGTTCCCACAGTGATTATAACTAAACTCCTTAAAGTAAATAGTCTATTTTATGCCCTGCTCCTTAAAGTAAATAGGCTATTTTATGCTCTGCTGAGTGAGGAGAGTGAATGGGAAAGACGCGGAGTACAGACAGAGTGTCAGGCAGGTTTGTTCTGAAGAAGTAATAACGCAATCTCTCATAACAGTCGCTATGGTCTAAATGTGTTCCCTAAAATTCATGTGTTAGGAACTTGATCCCCACTGCAGTAGCATTGGGAGGTGGAGCCTTTTGGGGGGTGTTTAGGCCATGAGAATGCCCTCATGGATAAATTAGTGCTGTCATAAAAAGGGGCTTTTGTGAGTGGGTTTGCTTTCTTCTGTTCTTGTCTGCCATGTGAGAACTCAGGCTTCTCCCCTTGGGAGGAACCATCTTGGAAGTAGAGAGCAGCCCTCACTAGACACCATGTCTTGATATTGGATTTCCCAGACTTCAGAACTGTGAGAAAATACATTTCGGTCCTTTATAAATTACCCAGTCTTATGTATTCTGTTATAGTAGCACAGATTAAGACAAGAGTGTTACAAGATAAAACAAAAATGTTAACAATTGTTATAATTACTTTTTAGGAAAACTCTCAATTTACTTGACACAAATGAGAGGGAAATAAATTGACTTTCTTTAAATTAGAATTGTTTGTGATTAACATAGATGTTCAGTGGAGGTCATGATTCTCTTCACGTGTATTGTGACTCACTGTGTGGCAAATACTGAGGATTTACCAAGTTCACTAAGTTTGCAAACTATAGGCCATGGATCCAATGTAGTCTACTACCATTTTTCTAAATAAAGTCTTATTGAAACACAGTGACACTCATTTATTTATCTCTCTATGACTTCTCTTGGACTCCAACGTCAGAGTTGGTGGCTGCAACAGAATCCTTATGCCTCACAACTACAATATTTACTAGTTAGTCCTTCACAGAAAATACATTGCCTAGAACTGAATTAGATAATGTTATATATTAAATATTTTATTATACTCTGAACTCATCCTGAAATAGAGTAAATTATAAAACCATTATCAAAACATATAAACTCAGTATATTGCAGATAAAGTTGCATAGCATATAAAAATTTTAACATGCAGCAGCTTTGCCATGCATTAAGTCCAAGAGTACCTAATTTATAAGAGTCTGTTATAACATTGCTTTCTCTATAACAGTGTTTTATGACTTACAAGTTGACAGTATACTGAGAAAATTCTCAGTACATGCAATGTTTTCTTACCATAGGCATACTATTTACAAATAGTCTAAATTATTGATTGTATGCAATCCCATAAAACTTAAATATATAAATACTTCAGGATGTAATAGACTTCTATTTCTAGTTGGTTTCCTAAAGCACTTTCTTTTTCAGAAGTATCTCTCCTCAATTCTATGTGATTCATTTGATGCAGTAAATTGCATAGCCCCAACTCACTCATGAAAGAGAGTATATGTAGCCCAAGCAAGAGCTCATTGAAGTTCTTCTCAGAAATTGATATCAATGTTAGTGCAGACACAGTTTCCTCTTTCTTATGGGACCACAAGTTGTGAGGACAATGTAAGCTTTGGGCTTCCTATGATTACCCTTGCCTGAGACTGAAGCCAACAATACAGCAAGCAGAGTAGAGATACTTAAACAGACAGACACTTAATGTCATCATGTAAATCTGGATCCAACCACATCCAAAAGCTCTTGAGCTTTCCAATGACATCACTCAATAACTTCTATTATTTTAATTAATCTAGTTGACTGAGATTTCTGTATTTTCCAGTTGAAAAGTACCTGATTAATTCAGATACAGCTATGAGAGTTTAAAACAAGTTCCCTCATTGTGCTATGTTATTCTTATATGTATTATTTTGCAAATATGTCTAGGCCTAGAACTTTATTTTTCCTTTCCAGTGAGAGCCAATATTTCCACATCAGAAAAAGGAGAATAGATAAATTACATGATATTTATGAAAATGTTCTCCACAGTGTTGTGTACATTGTAGGACCCTAAAATACAAATTTAGACAGATGATTTTAAAACATGCTCATGAAGAGGTCCTTAGTGACTTATCTCAGAACTGGAAACTTACCCAGAAATTTCAAATGATGTTAACAACAAGGGGTGTGACCAGGATTTCCTGGTTCCCACAATGTACCATGATCTCCCCACAAATAAAATGTAGACAATCAATCTGCTTTTGAAATCACATTTATTCAGCTGTGTGTATAATAACTCTAGATGCTGGTATATTACATTAATTTCTGAATCTGATGTCATCAATAAGTATGTGAGAGCATGCTAAATTCTAGGCCTTGATAAAGGCTCCAAAGAAGTATCTTCAAATATCACCCGAGCTCGAAGAGCTTATAATTTTGTCTAATATCTTAGAAGATGGCACATGCGGAGACACCTGATCATTAAAATGTAAGTGACTAATCAGAAATACCTCTCTTAACAAAATTTCCAGGGACAAGGAGGGAGTGAAAATAGAATGATGGTTAGAATAATTAGGTTAAATCACAATTTTGCCCAAAGAAGACCAGGAATAACACAAAACCAAATGGCAGTCAGATACAAAACCAGAACTCTAATAGTCATTTGTATTAGAAAAAGTGACAGAAAACATCTAATGGGTAATGATAATTAAGGAAAATTTGGTGAAAAAATAGACAATAAATAAAAGTACAACATTACAAGTTAAAAGGAAAGGAAACACAATAAAACATAACAGTGATTATAAGCTCTTTTCCAAAAATTTAAGCTACCTCTAATGGAACAGTCAAGTTTCTCTGAAAAGTAACTAGAAGTCATAGAAAATATCCTGAACCTCGGAGGTGCATTGGAGACATTACAGAACAGTGTTTTTGTTGAAGACTGAAGTAGCTCAACAAGATGTATCAGAGACTACATTTTGACCATCCAAAGTGACTTTCCCACACTGACATTTTAGAATTGTTTTTCTTTAATTACTACTGAATTTGAAATTATGACTCTCAGGTACTTATAGTTTCTTGGATCAACTTCGATTCCCCATTTTTCAGGGGTTGCAAAGACCAGATGCTTGTACCAAAAGTAGCCTTGTTTCACAGCTGAAATTAACTCAATCAAAGAGTAATGCAGGACAACTTCCTAAAGGTGACAAGGAATAGCTAAGGGGTTCCCTGCCATGTTTCCTCATTTCAAACATGCTATCTTACATCAAAAAGATTGTGTTAGAATATTAACCCAACATGATGATGAATAAAAGTGTTGTAGTTATTTTCCTACAATAACAAGTTGAAATAAACTAAACACATGCATCCTAGTGTTTACTCACTCTCATATCCAGTGGCATATAACTGAAATACGGCTAACTGGATGTTTTGTTTGGGAAGTGTGTAACATTTCTTAAGCACTATGTCAGATACTGTGTTAAAAGCTGTTTCATGCAAGGGATTTTATTGAAAATTCTAAAGGTAAATCCTATGAGTTTAGGATTATTTTTATTCCTATTTTACAGATGGGAAAAGTATGCACTATTGAGTACTGGAAGCATTTAACGTTTTACTGAGATCTGAGCATTTGCCTTGATAGCTGGTCTGAGTTGCCCCCAAAATGGTTTGTGCTGCTCTTATAATTATGAAGATGGGTCTCTTTTTATGGTAGATGGAATGAATGGTCCAAATTTTTAGCTCTGCTATTGAAAAATGATTCTTTCACACCCTTGCCATGACTTCATGGTGGTTGGAGCATTATCTCACCATTTGATTTTAGCCTGAGACTTGTAATTTGATTTGACCAGTGGAATGTTGACAGATGCAAAGCAAGAAGAAACCTGAATTGTGTTCATGGGTAAGACTGGTACTTTTGTGCTCTGATAATCTCTCATGAGAAGAACATATCCTAAATAGCTTTACCACTTCAGCCTAAAGCCAAGGCATGACCCAATAGCTTAGAGCCAAATGCAGCTGAATTGCATTCTAAAACAAAGCTGCCCAGCTGTACCCAGCCTATGTAAACTAAATTGCTTATTGTTTTAAGCCATTGAGTTTGGGGATGACTTATTAGACAGCACTGTTGTGATAATATCTGATTGATACACTGTTACCACCACCTGTTGTCACTGCCACCATTACAGGTGAAGGATTAATTATAAAGTGGTTGCTCAATGTTCATTCTATAGCTTATGAACACAATATGATAATGCCTTGCCTCAAGTCCTAACCTTACCTTGTGAATTCTTCCATTCTTCCCTGAGTCTTCCCTGTAGCTTCTGAGGCATGAGTTGTCTAAGAAACTGATGTGTCTTGTATTTGTGCAACAGTTCATGAGGATCAACCTTTACCAATGGGAAATGGCCTGAGAAAAATTTCTCTCCCTTCTTCCTGTGAATAGATTGTTTAGATAGAGAGTATTAGAATAAGATATGACTTCTCTGAAAATGTCCCAGCAAATCAAGCTATCAGCATGGTCTGGCCAAATCAGTGATGCATTTTGCCTTGTTTTTCCTAAGAAACCTGGGCTGAAATTAAAAGGCTAATTACATTTTCCAAGTTCAGTGAATGAGTAACTGGGATAATTAGTACTTGAACTCAAGATTTCTGATTTCAAAACTAAATACCAAACCATTGTGTTATATTGCACTCTTTTAAATTGTCTTAACAATTTAAAAATAAAATCAAAAATAACTTCTGTTAATTTGGCCATTAGTCATTATTTAATGGGCAAATTTTGGATGTAAGAAATTTGGAAGTAATTTTACGTGACTGAAAAAAAAGAATACATAAATACCAGAGCAAAAGAATATTGAAATTAAACAGTAAGTTCAAAGACTGTTTACTAGAGCTATTTTATCCTCTTATCAAAAATGAAAGAAATTGTAGTTGAACAAATTTGATACCTTTCTCTACAGTGAGTAGTGTTCTTCTCTTTTTGACTTCTAAAATTCAGTTATCACACCCATGACTTCAAAGGAATTATCTTAAATATATCTTGTAAGTAACGTCTGAAACTCACCTATTTGCAAACCAAGAAGCTCTTTTGGAACAAAATATCTATGAGATACAGAAGATGTTGGAGGAAAGGAGTAGTGGGTATGCCTCAGATGAAAACACCTCTCTTTCTCTTATAGGGTACTCTTATTTTGTTAATATGCTATAGATGCAAAATGGCTAAGGTACAAGCAAAGACTTGAACACGATTTGTTCCCAGTGCTTGTGTCTTGGGAAGAGAAATGGAAAGGGAAGATTCATTTCAATAGTCACCATGGTTTCATAGTGATTTAGGTTAGTTGATCTTAGTCAGTGATTGCCATGCCTGGCTACAGATTTGGACCACTTGCAAAGTTTAAAAAATGTGTATTCCTTTACTCCACTGCAGCCTCTCCAAAATATTAGAGAAAAGATTACACCCAGGGCCCACCTGGGGTTGGGGAAATGGGGATTATGAAATTTATTAAAATACCTTTTGCTTTCATTGGGATTTAGGAGACCAAAAGGCCAACCTTTGGATAAGATAGTTTATGTATACAATTACTTGATGATTTTCTTTTTTGGTTCCTTCAAGTTTTAAGCAAATACTGTTTTGGGTTGTGTCAACCCCTCAGCTCTGATGAGGAAAACAAGGAAAAAGATTTAGACCCATGATTTTAAAGATAAATCAACGTATTTCTGAAAGACTAAGCTTGGAAGTATCAGGTGATTAACGTATCTTACAATGAAAGTAAGAAAATCTAACACGCATGTTAATTACTGGGTACTGTGCTAAGTATTTGATATATGCAAGCTTAAAGTAAATAATTTGCAGCTACTTCCAGATAATAATGTTGAGGATTAGCAAGGCTAAATTATTTACCAAAGACCACATGACATGTAAGAAAGGCAACTGAGTCCAAACTTAGGTCAGTTTTATTTCTTGGTAGAAACTCCTAATCACTAGATTGTATTACTTCAAAATGAAAAGCACTTTAAAGGAGAGACAGTGTCAAAATGGAAATACTGGGGATTCTTTTTAGAATTCATTTGTAATCAAATCATGGCAGGTTTTTTCTTCTTTAAAAAGGAAGATCTGTCTGCCTACTGTAAAATATGCAGAAGTAATCCTTGTAACTTTATTACTTAAAAAGTAACCTATACTTATAGTGTATATGTCTATTGAAACGTTTGTCTTTATATTCACATAAATCATCAAAAATATTTATTTTACTTATAAAACAGTACTTCTAAAGGGTGTATTGCCATACTAGTCAGTCCATCTTATTCTTGCAGGGATATGCCATTCTAAACATCAGAATATTTTCCACCCTTTATCACAGATCATTTGGCACATGTTACATGTGGTCTTCTATTTCACAGTGATTGTTGTGGGTGAACATCTAAACTATTTGTTAATTTTATGTTACCCTTTGGAAAACAAATGAAAGGCTACCCCCTTCCACATCTGGTGCTATTTCAGAATTAAATGAAGGTTTTAGTTTATTCATTCTCCTCAATAACAGGTTGCATTTGAAAGATAATTTGAAATATGGGACTGCATATTTCCACAGAATGTTAGCAAAAAGAATAGCTCCCTATATTTTACATTGAATTTAGACAATATTCTAAGGCAGTTAAATTTCCCAAACCAGACACTAATACCCCTTTTCTGTTGCCTACATTATAAAGCTTTCTTGAAAAGTAACTTAAAAGAATGCTTTAATTTTGGTAACGTTGTTTAGGAAAGCCACTGTTACTATTTTAGAGTGACATTGACTTTCCAGTGATACACATATGATTATAGTTTTACGAAATATGCCTGGTCATATGTTCTACATTTACAATGACTTAATATTGCCTAATTTTTTGACTCATACACTTGAAATTATATTTATTTCCTTCATAAAACATATACTTTCTAAATTTTTATTTAAATGTACCATTTTATAGAAAAGTGTACAAAGTATATATACAATATATACATATAATATATGCATATATAATATATACTATAATATATAAACACACTCCCATGTACAACCAGCATCCATATCAAGAAACAGAATACTACCTATACCCCAGAAACTCCATGGGGCCATTAACAATCCCTAATATAACATTTATTCTGATTTTCAACACTTTACTTTTGACTGCTTTTGACATTTATGTATAGAATTACACAGTAATTATTCTTATATCTGGCTTTTTCCATTCAAGATTATTTTTGTGAATTTCATCCATGCTGTTTTTTATAGTAATAGTTTGTTCATTTGCGTTGCTTAATATTCCATTGGAAAAATGTATTACAATTAATATTATGGTTGACAACTTTGAGCCTGTTTCCAGTTTTTAGCTGTTTTTTAATAATGCTGCTATAAAACTTATTGCACATGTCCTTGATACATGTGCAATAATGAGCACATATGTACTCATTTCTATTGTGATCACACCTGGGGTGAAGTTGCTGGGTCCTAGGTTTTGCATGACTTCAAATTTAGTGGATACTGCTAACCTGATTTCCCAAGTAATTTTATCAGTTTCACTCCCACCAGTCAACTAAAAGTGTGTTAAATGTTTTTCACCCTTACTGACACTTGATATCATATGTCATTTATGAATAACTATTTTGGTAAATGTGCATAAATATAAAATTGTGGTTTTACTTCATGCTTCTTTGATGACTAATGAAGTTGAGCACCTTGTCATATGTGTGCTGATCATTTGTATATCTTTTTTTCATGAGATACCTATCCATGTATGTTGTCAAAATGTTTACTAGTTTGTCTATCTATTTAAAATGTTCTTGTAAGAGGTATTTATGCATTCTGGACATAAATCCTTTGTCCAATATAAGTCTTCAAAACTTTTCTCCAATCTATGGCATGCCATTACATTTTCTTAGTGGTGTCTTTTGATGAACAGCAGATATTATTTTAATAGTTCTTCATTTTAATGTAGTGCAGTATGTTGCATTTTTCCTATGTGGTTAGTGGTTTTGCATACTGTTGAAGAAATCCTTGCTTACCCCAAGATCATGAGGTTTTATTCATGTTTCCTCCTAAAACCTCTATATTTTTTCATTCACGTTTAGGTATATAATTCATGTCAACTTAATTTTTATGCATGTTTTGAGGAATGGGTCAATATATTTTTTTCTGTAGTGATATTCAATTGATTCGGCATCATTTGGAAAAGCCCATCCTCTCACCATTCTGTAGATGGGTTTTCATCATATATTTGTTAATCTTTTTCTGTATTGGTATTTTTGTTTACCTGTGCACTAATACAACACTATCTTGAACATTAGAGCATTACAATAGTTCTTGTTGGATTTTTCTCGTTTTCTATAAACTTTCCTTGGTTATTCTTGGCCTTTTGAATTTCTGTACACATTTTAGAATTAGCTTGTTATATATGTGTGTGTGTGTGTGTGTGTGTGTGTGTGTGTGTGTGTGTGTGTGTGTACATACTTTATAATAATTCTACCATATATATTTGGATAGATTTTTGGATGGGATTACATTGAGTTTATATTATAATCTATGGAGACTTGACACTTTTAGAGCATCACTTTGGTGAAAGCCCTCAAGCGAAGAGATGCAGATACTAGCAGTTGAAAGGACTGGCAGATATTAGCAGTTGAAAGGACTGGCAGATATTAGCATTTGAAAGGACTGGAAGTCAGCTGGAGTACACTGTAATGGTAAAGCCAGAGTGAAATGAATCAGGCACTGGCAGTATGGGCTAGAGTCCACACTTTTCATGTTCAGATTCATACATATCCTATGTTAAGTTGATTCTGTCCTGTTATTGTTTCTCTAAAGCAGTGACCAATAACAATTTATAGAAAAGAGGATCTAGTGGGACAAGCTGTGATTGTTTCTGAACCAAAAACTGTTATTCATCATCTTCCTCCTCAACTACTCCTACATTCCCCTCAACCCTCAGTCAGTACTTCGATGGCCTGGAGGGGAGACTCAGACCTTCATCACTCAAAGGTCTGAACTCCTATGGTTATTATGCCCTTTTCAGGCCATGATTGCTATAAATGCCCATTTGTGACTATCATTGGATGTGGAAGCAAAATAGACACCCCAGTGAATCCCTCAAGCTTCAGACATGTTTCTCTCTCCTTCCATTATGAAGTAGATTTGAAGAGCACCAAATGACCATGTACATTTATGTGGAAAGAAAACAAGAACTGCTCAAGTAGATCACTTGGAATGATAATGAGAGCAATCACTGTTACCTCCAATTTTTTTTTTTGGCCCCATACCTCAATATTCTGCATACAACAGCGCTATAACATGCCCAACCCTGCAAGTCATCCTTATGCTAGTGCTTTAGCTGCCACTCCAAGAAGCCATGCCAACCTTCTGTAAGTCCAGCATCTGATAGGTGGTGGACCAGTGGATTCCTCAGTGTGAAACAACATTATGCATTCCACACAATGATCAGTCAGACATTCTCTGAGTCCCTGGACTCACCTGGCCAAGGCTTTGTGGGTAGAAAAAGCAATCCCCCTTAAATGGAATACGTATCAATCGTAGTAAGGAGAGTTACTGTCCCCTCCAGGGCAGAAAGGGTCAGATGTACTCACTGCTATCAAGGAGTGGGATGAGTTTATTTTATAGATGAGATAGTACCATATGGAGGATTCAGTGTTAATTTTTGCTGCTTTGGGGGACATTCAGTGATTGGTCTTAGTGAGAACGAATACATACTGTTAGGTTTGTCCATACCCTCTATCCTGGCCACCAGGCTATTCTGTTCATGTACCCATTGTGAAAACACTAGGATGATGAGAAGAGAAGTTGGCTAGTCTCCATGAGATGAGTCAGTTTATCTATTTGACTTCTTGGCACCTCTGCTGCAGTGGGTGTTCCTGAGTGGATATTGATAGGAGACACAAAGAAGCCCACACTTTTCTCACATCTCCCTTTAACAATTCCTTGAGAAGAAGTCTCTTAAGGAAATGATAGTTTTGGTGCTTGACAAGGGAAATGTTATGTAATTTTAGAGCATGGAGCATTATCAAGGGAGTAGAGAATGTAGGAGACCAAAGTGGAAATTTCCTGATAAGCCAGAGAAAGGCAGAAGACTTCCGAGTTTGAAGAATTCTACACCAGGAAGTGATAAAATGTTAAAAAAAAAAAAAAGACATAATACTTTCACTTCTCCAACAACTTAGCCCAGAGTTGGGCCTAGATATGAAAAAATTGCATACTTATGTCATATTTGTCATCCTAACCTCATGGTCACTTAAGTAGCCTGAATGGTACACTATTTTCTGCAGTAAATCAATACCTGAATCACATTTTCATTTTTATTAAATATCTTTTCAAATACATTTCCATGTGTGTGTGTGTGTGTATATATATATATATATATATATTAGTGTGTGTGGTACTGAGAAATATTGCAAGTTTTGGAGCCAGAAAAAAACAGGTTCAGATTTTATCTCTATAATTTTCCACGATTATTTAAATTATCTGAGACAATGAATACAGAGCCAGTCACAAAGCTGGGACTTGCCAACTGCTAATGGATATTATTATCAGTATTATTTATCATACCCTGAAGGAATTTAATAGATTATTAATTAATTACAGAATTGCCACCATATACTCTAGACAAAAACCTCATTCAACCTTTGAAAGGGAAATTTTATTATTTTTTAAAGAAATAGATTCAATGTCACTATTTACATGTTTTGTACTGACATTTCCAAAGAGGCATATTTGGCCTGAAAGTTTCCAGAAAACAAGACCAGTACATTATTTATTTTATAGTTTTCTGTTCCTTTGCTCAAATCAAGTGTGGATTAGTTGCTGCTACTTCCTCAAGGGTAGTTTATTTATCAGGCTAGCTAGACAATACTGACTTTTAAATTTAGGAAAGGAAGTTAATGTTCTTTCCAGAGGAATACTTACATCAATATTTTAGTCATTCATACGGGTCATGTAAAGATGCAGTTTAAAATTCCCAACACACTGTGGCTTAGACATTTTATGACTCCAAGCATTCAGGATAGTTGACTTATTAACTAAAAGATAATGTTTAACTTCTGTGGTTCCTGCCAAAAAGATGAATTCTGACTTGTCAAATTCACCTCTAGTTTTAGGGTCTGAGAAATTATTTTTGTAAAAGCATTTTTCCCAAGATATATTATAAAAGCCCCACCACTCTGTCAACATAGAGATTGCATTAGCTCAACTACACACACACACACACACACACACACACACACACACACACACACACACAGAGCCATGCATTGCCATCATAGGTACACAAACTTAAGTGATACAACCTACTACAGACCTTGGCTATATGGTATAGCCTATTGCTCCTAGGCTGCAAACTCTGTATACCATGTTACGGTTCTAAATACTGTAGACAACTGTAACACAATGGTAAGTATCTTGTATCTTAACAGATCTAAACATAGAAAAGGTACAGTACAAATATGTATAAAAGATTTAAAAATGGTACACCTGTATAGGCTACTTACAATGAATGGAGCTTGCAGGACCGGAAGTTGCTCTGGGTGAGTCACTGAGTGAGTGATGTGAAGGCCCAGAACATGACAGCATGACACAATAGACTTTATTAACACTATACAGTTAGTGTACACTAAATTTATGAAAAAAATTAATTGCCCTACAAAGTGACTATGGCTACAAGGCCACTAGACAAGAGGAATTTTTCAATTCCATTATAATTTTATGGAGTCACCACAGTATATGCAGTCCACCATAAAGCAAAACATTGTTATGTGTTGCATGACATATATATATATATACACACATACACGCATACATGCATGCATACATACACACACGTACATATGTATGTACAAATAAAAGCAGCAACAATTGTTCTTTGTGTACTCCATTTGACTGTAATGCTTTTAAAACCACGAAACATAATATATTATACAGTTAAGTCATAAAATATTAGTTAAATATTTTTGCTCAAGGTTCAGTTGCGGAGACTAGAATGCTCTTGAATGAATTTGAGCAGAGATAGATTTATTACAGCATATTTAAAGACTTACAAAATCATTGCAGTTGCTGATGAAATAGTTTTAGTGTAAATCAGTACTTCAGGCTAACTCTCCTGCTATGAATTGTGGACAAGCAGAACAACTAAAATGATTTATTTCATTGCTGTCATTCAAGCCAACACTGAAGAACTCTGTTATGTAATAGCCATCAGCTTTTGGCTAATGCCAGAATATCATGCAGAGAAAATCGCTTGTATAGTAAACACACCTGAATGCAGTTCAGAGTTCTGAACTAAGGAATCTGGGAGGGGCTGACCTGGAAATTCATTATTCATCTGTGAAGAACGTCTGAGTCCCCCAACTCCCATCCTCTGTCTGATCCTCTCAGATACAAGGAATCGAGGCTCTTTGTTATGGGTTCAAGTTTTCCAGGTGGAAACTGCTAATGGTAGGATGCTAAGTGAAAATGATGTATAAACTGAATGCTTTTTGCAAGCTGTGTGGTTCTCCTCTCCAGTCCACTGCCACTGGACTCCTCCCCTCTATGTAATCCCCCAGTAAAACCCCATGCCTTGTTTGCTGTCTCTGGGTCTCTTCCTCGGCTTCTTAAACCTGATACCATCCCCACTGGAGTTAATAGGGGCTCAGCACGACACCCCACTTCTACCTCTGTTAACTATAAGACAGACCACATTGTTTTCCTCACTGAATAACTGGTCATAGGGAACTTTCTATAAAGCCATAGATGTGGATAAGTTCAAGACAATTAGGCAATGGGAACAGGGACCTTGAGAACCTTGCTAATGTAAATATTTATCCCTTCTGAAATGCTAGGGTCCATATCATATGTGCAATGTGTCCAGTGAAGAATGGCATGCTTCTGTTCATGATTCAATTGATCAAATGACACTCAATTTATAATGGGGCCAGGTGCTGGGTGGCTCATGCCTGTAATCCAAGCACTTTGGGAGGCTGAGAAAGATGGCTCACTTGTGGTCAGGAGTTCGACCCGCCTGGGCAATATGGCGAAACCCCATCTCTACTAAAAATACAAAATTTAACCAGGTGTGGTGACGTGCACCTGTAATTCCAGCTACTCAGGAGGCTCAGGCAGGGTAATCGCTTGAACCTGGGAAACAAAATTTGCAGTGATCTGAGACCGCACCACTATCCTCCAGGCTGTGTGACAGAGCGAGACTCTGTCTCAAAAAAACATAAATAAAAATAAAAATAAAAATGTATGATGAGCAGTTTGGGTAGTGTAGTCCTTTTGTATTTCTGGGTTCAATATTTGCTATTTACTGAGGTTCAGAGGTAGACCAGAAGCTGAATTTTCAAATTGAGACTAGTCCTCAGCAGAGGAAAGAATGGTCTTACTACAAACCATAGAGGCAATTCTATACTATGGTTGTTCTTTGGGACTGGTAAAAGGTACTATATGAAATTTTGATGTGTTGCACATTCATTACCACTGAATCTGCTTGGATATAAGCTCAAGTGGTAGTACAGCTTATGTCATATTGTGCAGAGCTTCTCTTGCTTTGAATCCAACTTAAATCTTGCGATCTTGTGGGTTCCCTTTAAATGAGTGGAAGAGAAAACTACAGAATGATACATATTGCATCCAAATTTCAAAGTCCGATAAATACTGTGATTCTTTACACAGTATAATGCGCTGCAACTTTTCTCTAATTCTAGAGGGGACACCTGAGATGCCTCAGACCAAAGGACTCCTAGGTATTTTCTGATATGGTAAAAATTTCATAGGATTTATTGTATGTCCTCTCTCATGCTTGTGTTTTAAGGCATTTATGGTTCCTCTTATTTTATGCTCGCTTGGCCTAACAAATATATGACACCAACATAATGGGTGGTATAATGTTCTATAAGATATCGAAATGATCTGGACAATATAATATTAGAGAACAAGAGAGTCGACATAACTCTGAGATAGGACAATGAAAGTATGCTGCTCTTCCTGCTATATTGGCATTGTATTGATTATTTTTAATTATTGGGATAAGACAGAAAAGTATTTTCTAAGTCAATATCTACATAAGAAGTGCTGGCCAGGCATGGTGACTCATGCCTATAATCCCAGCACTTTGGGAGGCCAAGGCCTGTGGATCACCTGAGGTCAGGAGTTCAAGAGTAGCCTGTCCAATATGGTGAAACTCCATCTCTACTAAAAATACAAAAATTAGCTTGGCATGTTGTCATGCACCTGTAGTCCTAGCTACTTGGGAGACTGGGAAAGGAGAGTTGCTTGAACGCAGGAGGCAGAGGTTGCAGTGAGCCCAGATCGCGTCATTGCCCTCCAGCTGGGGTGACAGAGTAAGACTCCATCTAAAACAAAAACAAACAAACAAAAAAAAAGAGGTGCCAAGGGTCTGTCAATTTGCTATTGGAAATATAGTTGAATACTTCAAGGTACATATAATTACTTTTGATTTCTGTGTGTGGTATCTTTCTATCAAATCAGTCTTTCATGTGACCATCATATGCCCCAACATTAATCAAAGGATTACATTTGTGTTTTGTATTTGTGTTAGTTGAGAGTTAGTGTCTAATTGTCCTCAGAAATTCTAGGTATTTCCCTTTTCTTAGTACAGTCACATTCGAAAAATATCTGCAGGTCACCCTGGGTAAGATTTGGAGGACAGTTTATATTGCGGAGTCCCTCTCAATCAAGGAGTTCCAGGTCTAGCAACTGGCTTATGTCTGTGAATTAAGTAGGAGGCTATAAATTTGGGTTTCTTCCCACTAGATCTGGAATTTTTCAGTTTATTGCGTTGTTCAACAACTGCCCACTTATTTTATCCCTAGGAACTATATGATTAGACTTCATCACAAATTTATGTGGGTCTAAAACACCTTGATTATCACTCCATCTTGGGCCAATTGTGGAAATTGTACTCAACTATCTCTTAAACACTGTCACCAGATCCCTTCCACCTATGGAACTTATCTATACAGCACAGTTATCACAGTGTTTTTCAAAGTGAATTCCTCCCTCAACAATGAATCTCTTTATTTCTTAATGAAAGATGTGTCTTTTAGATCCTCCCAGGAGCCATGGTTAGGGGCTGATCATTAGATTGCACACCGTGATCTACCCCACTGTTTCCATTTTCCAGACCTTACAAATCCCTTCCATTACATCAGGAGTCAGCAAACTTTTTCTATAAAGAGCCAGATAATGATTATTTTAGGCTTTGTGAGTCAGTCAGTCTCTGTCACAGTTGCTCAACTCACTATTGTAGTGTTGCCATAGGCAGTGCTATAAAAGCAACCATAGTCCATTGGCGTGGCTTTCAATAACACTATTCACAACAGGTAGTGTGTTGGATCTGGCCTGTGGGCCATAGTTTGCCAACTCCTGCTCTACACTACATCAAGGAAGTTCTAGCATTTCAACCTCATCAAATGTAGGCTACTGAAAAGCTTAATCCTCGACAAATCAAACTAGCATACATAATACTTCAAGGTTCTCAAGGCAAAACATTAAGTCTCATGTCAACAAATTGGGCCTAATCTACCTAGAATCTGTTCTAATATTTCAAGAATTTGTTCTATTCTCATACATGTTTCTTCACTGCTAACATAAATTTAAAAAAACAAAAACAAAAACAAACAAAAAAAACAACTCTCAAGTCTTTTGTGTGTAAGCTATAACGTACTTAAGCACGCCTTCCACTTCTTTGGTCCGTAATGAGAACTTGGGCTTATTTGGGACCTAGACACAATGAGAATGTTTAGGAGTCCTGTAGAGATTTGGCATTCCTTTATGAGGCAACATTCCTAGGGCAATATCATTGGATGTTTTTCATGCAATTGAATGTTTCTTCCATTGGAGAACAGGAGAGGCTGCTTCTACTTTGAAAGAAAATTCCTGGGGACTTAGGACTTCAAAGTTCTCAGTTGCACCCATTAACTGTAGTTTTTCCCAATTCATGTCTCAGGGTTTCAGTCTTTTATAACCAATGCTTTACCTTAGCATCAGAGACGCCAGGTAATTATGCCTAAATTAATAGATTTGGCTAAATTATCTTCTTTATTGACAATCATGATTCTAGGAAGGGGTCCATATAAATGAGCAAAGCTTTGCAATTCAATTCATTTGCAAGGAGACCTTGTAAATCTTTCACTTGAGGTAGTTACCACATGAATGGATACAAAATCTCATGCTCTCAAAGGAACATA
Source organism: Macaca nemestrina (assembly GCF_043159975.1). Taxonomy (NCBI): domain Eukaryota; kingdom Metazoa; phylum Chordata; class Mammalia; order Primates; family Cercopithecidae; genus Macaca; species Macaca nemestrina. The sequence continues at coordinate 73,354,188 of NC_092128.1, forward strand.
ATCTCATGCTCTCAAAGGAACATACCTCAAAATAATAAGAACCCTCTATGACAAAGTGACAGCCAACATCATAATGAACAGGCAAAAGCTGGAACCATTCTCCTTGAGAATTGGAACCAGACAATGATGCCCAGTCTCACCACTCTTATTCAACATAGTACTGGAAGTCCTAGCCAGAAAAATTGGGAAGAGAAATAAATAAAAGGCATCAAACTATCTTTCTTCACTGACAGTATTATTCAATACCCTACAAGTTCTAAAGATCCTGCCAAAGGTCTCCTGAACTGAAAAACGACTTCAGTAAAGTTTCAGGATATAAAATCAGTGTTCAAAAATCAGTAGCATTTCTTTACACCAATAACATTCTAGCTGAGAACCAAATCAAGAACACAATTCCGTTTACAATAGCCACAAAAGAATGAAATACCTAGGAATACATCTAACCAAGGAAGTGAAAGATCTCTATAAGGAGAACTGCAAAACACTGCTAAAAGAAATCTAAGATGACATAAATAAATAGAAGAACATTCCTTGCTTATGAATTGGAGGAATCAGTGTTGCTAAAATGCTCAAAGTAATTTACGGATTCAACACTATTCCTATCAAACTACCAATGTCAGTTTTCACAGAACTAGAAAAACTATTTTAAAATTCGTATGGAACAAAGAGCCTAAAAAGCCAAAGCAATTATAAGGAGAAAGAACAAAGCTAAAGGCTTCACATTACCTGACTTCAAACTATACTAGTAGGTCATGGTAACAAAAGCAGCCTGATACTAGCACAAAAACAGACCAATACACTAATGGAAATGAATATGAAACACAGAAATAAAGCTACACACCTACAACCATTGGATCTTTGACAAAATCAACAAAAATAAGCAATGGAGAAAGGGCTTTCTATTTAATAAATGGTGCTAGTATAACTGGCAATATGCAGAAGAATAAAACAGGAACCCAGCCTATCACGATATACAAAAGTTAACTTGATTGGGCATGGTGGCTCATGCCTATAATCCCAGCACTTCAGGAGGCAGAGGTGGGCGGATCACTTGAGGTCAGGAGTTCCAGATAGCCTGGCCAATATAGTGAAACCCCATCTCTACTAAAATATACAAAAATTAGCTGGAATTGGTGGCGAGCACCTGTAATTCCAGCTACTCAGGAGGTTGGAGCAGAAGAATGGCTTGAACCCAGAGGATGAAGGTGGCAGTGAGCCAAGATTGCACCACTGCACTCCAGTTTGTGTGACAGAGAGAGACTTCATAAATAAATAAATAAATAAATAAATAAATAAATAAATAAATGTTAACTCAAGATGGGTTAAAGATTTACATGTAAGACCCCAAACCATAAAAATAATGGAAGAAAATCTAGGAAATACCCTTGTTGATATTGGCCTTGCCAAAAAAATTATGGCTAAATCCTCAAAAGCAATTGTAACACAAACAAAAAATTGACAAGTGGGACTACTTAAAGAGCTTCTGCACAGCAAAAAACCATCAACATAGTAAACACACAGGTTGAGAATGGGAGGAAGTATTTACAAACTATACATTTGATAAAGGTCTAATATCCAGAATCTGTAAGAAACTTAAATCAACAAGCAAAAAACAATCCCATTAAAAACTGGGCAAAGTACATGAAAAGACACTTCTCAAAAGAAAACATACAAGTAGTTAACAAACATATGATGATGACATCACTCACCATCAGAGAAATGCAAATCAAAACCACAATGAGGTATCATCTCACACCAGTAGAATAGTTATTACTAAAAGGGTCAAAAAACAACAGATGCTGGTGAGGCTGTGGAGAAAAGGGAATGCTTATACACTGTTGGTGAGAATGTAAAGTAGTTCAGCCACAATGGAAAGCAGTTTGAAGATTTTTCAAAGAATTTTAAACAGAACTACCATTCAACCCAGCAATCCCATTACTGGGTATTTACCCAAAGGAAAGCACATTCTTCTCCAAAAAGGAAACATGCACTTATATGTTTAATCTCAGGACTATTCCCAATAGCAAAGACATAGAATCAACCTAGGTGCCCACCAATGGTGGATTTGATTTTAAAAAATGTGGTACATATACACTATGGGATACTGCACAGCCATATAAAAAGAATAAAATCGTGCCCTCTGTGACAATATGGATGCAGCTAGAGGTCATTAACCTAAGTGAATTAACACAAAAACAGAAAACCAAATATCACATATTCTCACTTATAAGTGGAAGCTAAATGCTGGGGACACATAGACATACATATAGCAACAACAGACACTGGAGACTACAAGAGAGGGGAGGGAATGAGGGGGACAAGAGGTGAAAAACTACCTATTGCGTACTATGCTCAGTAGCTGGGTGGTGGGTTCAATTGTACCCCAAACCTCAGCATCACACAGTATACCCTTGTTATAAACCTGCACATGTACCCCTTAAATCTAAAATAAAAGCTTTTTTAAATTATGTTTTTATATTAAAATTTTCAAAGTACACACACCAAAAAAGAAGCTTTCAGCATGAGTTGCTAACGCTTAGCTTGTCCTACAAAATTTTAGATTCACACTTTAAAACCATAGTGATTATTGGGTTCTCTTTGGATTCTCTGTGGCATATTACATTTGTATTTGGAACAAAAGCAAAGCACCAGTTGAGTCCTTCATGATAAGAAAATCAATTAATAGCAGAAACAAAACAATAAAATGCTAATATTTCAAGGAATATTAAGACAGATGGCTTCTTACATTTGACTCCATTAAATCTTATTCTGGGGATTTCCTTTCCAGCAAATTAGTTCTGAATCTTCCCACTTCTCCTGGGAACCATATGGAATGATAAAGAGAACAGTAATAGATAGCATCAGATATTATGTTTCCTTTCCATTATTTAGAGTTGCTCCTATGAACATGCCTCCATCCTGTACAGTCTGGAGAGCCCTCAGGTTTACATTTAGGTGGAACCATATACATAATTCTCACCTGAAAATGTGAGCAAAAGTGAATGTGTGTCAATTCAGGGTTCAGGGGCTTAAGAAAGTGACTATATCTACCTTGCATTTTCTTCCTCTTCTAGCTGAATACGGAGGACTCTGAGGTCCAACCTGGTAGAACAACAATATAGAAAAAGCATAGATGCCCTAAATCATCAAGTGGATGAAGGATGTTGATCAAGAACTCTCACATTGGGCTTTTTCATGAACAAGAAACAAACTTTCCTATTTTTTGGTCTCTGTTTTATTTTTTTCCTTAGAACAGCTAGTATTATCCTAAATAATACTAGCAGAGCAATACAAATCTCACATAAAAACTACCTTTTGCACACAAGTCCACATACTACTTCTCAGTCTCACTGTTTGAAGTATATTTGCCTACCTTATGTGGTTTGTCAGCCCATTGTGCTATAAACTTGATTGATCAACATGTTACTCTCAGATTATAATTAGTTAGCAAATCCACACAAAAAGTTGTAAACGTGACATAGAGATGAATATGGAATGGAGAGGAGGACTTGAGGCCTGGAGGTCTCAAAAATCTATAGCTAATATTTGAGATAAAGCAAAAGAAAGTTTACTCTGAGACCCGATGTTCTTGATTGAATAGGGCAGGATCTGGGAACAATGAAGAGAGAGGCATAGAAAATTTTAGGAAAGTACAGAGGTGGCAGATTTTAGAAAATGTTAGCAAACCTTAACATCTAAATATGGGTACACCAGGCTGGAAGATGATGTTTGCAAAGAGGTCTGTAAAACAGGCCAAGAGGCAGAAACCTTCCCAAAACAAGCTGGGATGTAAGGATCAGTAAAAGCAACCATGCAGAAAAGCCATATTTTGAAAAACAACAGATAAAGACATTTTTTAGTCATGAAGTTTGAAAAAGAGCCTTGGATATTCCTGTCCTCACTTTCAGAAAAAACTCTTGCTACTAGTGCAGAAGAATCTATCTGAATATGAATATTAGAAAATAAATTTGGTCACACTCCACTTAAAGACACCACGAGATGTTAAGATGAAAGTCAATACAACATTCTGGCAGATAACAAAAACTTATCAGAAATGTTGTCAACACTAAATAAAGTTATTGGAATATAATAATATAGAAAGTATTCTTTGAACATCCAGACAAAAATTCTGAGTTACTTTTAAGCAAAAGAAAATTTCATGTAATTTTTTTTAATAACAAAGTCTACACCAGAAAAGAGATATTCAAGATACTTAAGGGGAGAAAATGTGGACCAAAGATATTTTATCCACTCAAGCTGTCTAGTCTAAAGGCTACAGATAATTTTGAATATGAAGAAAATTAGGGAACATTGTATTAATGAGCCTTTCTGAAAAATTTAGTACAGAACAATTTTCATTCATCTAATGAGTGACAGGAAAAACTCAAAGAGGTGGCTATAAATTATGAATATATTTAATAGAAAATTTTCACTAAAAATACTGCAATAAAAGTAGCAGAATTATTTGGAAATGTTAAATAATCTGAAAATACAGAAATGGCAGCTAATGAAATTGACATGATAAGGGAGGAAAAGATGGAATGTTTCAAGTCAAAGTATACTGTTTAAAGCTGACAAATTAAGTAGTAGAAGCTCAACCATATAAGAGTACAAAGGTAGACAGAAAGAAAGATAATGTTGTTAAGATTGGAAGGTGAAGAGATGGAGAAAAGAGACTAAAAAGAGGGGGAAAAGACAATCTCTTCAACAAATGGTGCTTGGAAAACTGGATATCCGTATGCAAAAAAATAAAACTTGACCCCTCTCTCTCGCCATATACAAAAATCAAATCAAAATGGATCAAAGACTTAAATCTAAGACCTCAAACTATGAAACTACTGCAAGAAAACATTGGAGAAAATCACCAGGACATTGGTCTGGGCAAAGACTTCTTGAGCAATATTCTACAAGCACAGGCAACCAAAAAAAAACCATAGACAAATGGTGTATTGGTTCGTTTTCATACTGCTGATAAAGGCATACTCGAAACTGGGAAAAACGAGGTTTAATTGGACTTATGACTCCACAGGGTTTGGGAGGCCTCAGAATCATGGCAGGAGGCGAAAGGCACTTCTTACATGGCGGTGGCAAGGGAAAAATGAGGAAGAAGCAAAAGCAGAAACCCCTGATAAACACATCAAATCTTGTGAGACTCATTTACTATCACAAGAACAGCATGGGAAAGACTGGCCCCCATGATTCAATTACCTGGTTCCCTCCCACAACACGTAGTAATTCTGGGAGATAGAGCTCAAGCTGAGATTTTGATGGGGACATAGACAAACGATATCAAATGGGTTCACATCAAGTTAAAAAGCTTCTGCACAGCAAAGGATACAATCAACAAAGTGAAGAGACAACCCACAGAATGGGAGGAAATATTTGCAAACTACCCATCTGACAAGGGATTAGTAACCAGAATCTGTAAGGAGCTCAAACACTGTGTAGGAAAAAAAGAAAAAATCTAATAATCCTATCTTAAATGGGCAGATGATTTGAATAGACATTTTTTAAAAGAAGACATAAAAGTGGCAAACAGGCATATGAAAAGGTACTCAGCATCACTGATCATCAGAGAAATGCAATCAAAACACAATGAGATATCATCTCACTCCAGTTAAAATGGCTTATATCCAAAACATAGGCAATAACAAATGCTGGCAAGGGTGTGGAGAAAAGGGAAACCTTATACACCGTTGCTGCGAACGTAAATTAATACAACCAATATGTAGAACAGTTTAGAGTTTCCTCAAAAAACTAAAAATTGAACTACCATATGATTCAGCAATCCCACTGCTGGGTATATACACAGAAGAAAGGAAATCAGTATATCGAAGAGATGTCTGCACGCCTATGTTTGTTGAAGCACTGTTTACAATGGCAACCTAAGTGTCCATCAACTGATGAATGATTAAAGAAAATGTGGTGCATATACACAATGGGGTATTATTCAGCTATGAACAAGAATGATATCTTGTCATTTGCAACAGCATGGATAGAATTGGAGATCATTACATTAAGTGAAATAAGCCAGGCACAGAAGGACAAGCATCACATGTTCTCACTTATTTGTGAAATCAAAAATCAAATCAATTGCACTCATCGACATAGAGAGTAGAAGAATGGTTACCAGAGGCTGGGAAGGGTAGGGGGAGACTTAGGGTAAGGTGGGAATGGTTAATGGGTTTAAAAAAAATAGAAAAAATAAATAAGACTTACTATTTCATAGCACAACAGGATGACTGCAGTCGATAATATCTTAATTGTATATTTTAAAGTCAATATAATTGGATTATGTGTAATTCAAAGGATAAATGCTTGAGGGGATGGATACCCCATTCTCCATGATGTGCTTATTTCACATTGCATCCCTGTATCAAAACACCTCATGTAGTCCATAAATATGTACACCTACCATGTACCACAAAAAAATTTTAAATAATTAAAAAAAATTTTTTAATGGTAAAAAACTACATGCTATATACTATTATACTTCATATCAAAGCAAAAGTATCAGGATAAGCCTTGCTATATAAATACAAACTAATTATCAGAAAAGCCACATAAAAAAGAAAGAAAATAGTAAAAATGATATATAAAACATGAAATAAAATGAAGAACAGAAACCAACTTACTGTCATACCAGTAAACATTATTGGGCTTAATTTACTTAGAAGAAAACTATTTCAAACTTTTTTCAATGCAATTACTAAGTAAAAAACAACAGGACACTTTACAATGCTAAAGTTTACTATTCGTAAATATGATACAGAAATTTTGGATGCTCATATTTCAAACAGCACAGAATAACCATAATAAAGCAGAAATATCAATACACTAACCATAGATGATTTAAATACATACTTCCCAGTCTACAGAGAAATAAAGTAGCTACAAAATAAGTTAGAATGTGAAAGACATAAACAGTTTTAGTAATATTTATCTTATTTCAAACTTTGTTGCACCCAAATAGGGAATGATACTCCTTTTCAAGTACACATAAAATATCCACAAAATAAATCATGTATATGATTATCTGAGGCAATGGACAACAGTTGGGGAAAATAATAGGTAATCAAGAAACTTAAAAGGAAATTGTGTAAAATGAAATGACTATAAAGTGCTTAGAGAAAGTCCTACACATTCCTGGGAATCTAGAAGATCACGCACATGCATAGGAATGTATCTATAATGTTCAGGACTGTTCAAATGCTTAGTAAAGTACTGAAAAGGTCCTCATTTTATTTTGGCCTAATTTTGATATTCTGTGCAAAGAAATGAAGGCTAAGACAAAGTTGTCAACTGCCTGGATGAATTTTAAAAAGGTGTTTGAATGCACCCACACACTCTCAGAAAACTCTGGGAGACTTATTTGTTGAAGGCATTTAAGAAAGTTTCTGTTCAGTCATTAGGTGAGATAACCAAGTAGAGATTTTAGTGACCACAAATGACAAAGAATACAGACTTTTAAAAAGTTATTTCAGAAATGTTGTTATATAACAACAATAACAGCTAATATCAACAACAATAAATCATGAGGAGGGAGGAGAATCTGTGTTCCAGAGTTGCCACATTAATTATTTTAAATGCCCTTGTTTCAACAAAAATTATGAAACATGAAAAGTAACAAAACAACAAAGTTCCATGCACAAGAGAAGAGAAAAACAGTCAATGTAAGCTATCTATTAGGAAGTCTGGGTGTTGGACTTACTAGACAAAGATTTTAAATCAGCTATTTAAATTATATTCAGAAATCTAAAGGAAACTGTAAGAAGAACTAAAGGAAATAAGAATACTATTACACCAATCCTTTGCCCACTTTTTGATGGGCTTGTTTGATTTTTTCTTGTAAATTTGTTTAAGTTCTTTGCAGATTCTGGATATTAGCCCTTTGTCAGATGGGTAGATTGTAAAAGTTTTCTCCCATTCTGTAGGTTGCTCGTTCACTCTGACGATAGTTTCTTTTGCTTTGCAGAAGGTCTTTAGTTTAATTAGATCCAATTTGTCAATTTTGCTTTTGTTGCCATTGCTTTTGGTGTTTTAGACATGAAGTCCTTGCCCATGCCTATGTCCTGAATGGTATTGCCTAGGTTTTCTTCCAGGGTTTTTATGGTTTTAGATCTAAAATTTAAGTCTCTAATCCATCTTGAATTAATTTTTGTATAAGGTGTAAGGAAGGGATCCAGTTTCAGCTTTCTATTTATGGCTAGCCAGTTTTCCCAGCACCATTTATTAAATAGGGAATCCTTTCCCCATTTCTTGTTTTTGTCAGGTTTGTCATAGATCGGATGGTTGTAGATGTGTGGTATTATTTCTGAGGGCTGTGTTCTGTTCCATTGGTCTATATCTCTGTTTTGGTACCAGTACCATGCTGTTTTGGTTACTGTAGACTTGTACTATAGTTTGAAGTCAGGTAGCGTGATGCCTCCAGCTTTGTTCTTATGGCTTAGGACTGTCTTGGCAAAACTGTCTTGGCAATGTGGGCTCTTTTTTGGTTCCATATGAACTTTAAAGCAGTTTTTTCCAATTCTGTGAAGAAAGTCATTGGTAGCTTAATGGGGATGGATGGCACTGAATCTATAAATTACCTTCGGCAGTATGGCCATTTTCACAATATTGATTCTTCCTATCCATGAGCATGGAATGTTCTTCCATTTGTGTGTGTCCTCTTTATTTCACTGAGCAGTGGTTTGTAGTTCTCCTTGAAGAGGTCCTTCACATCCCTTGTAAGTTAGATTCCTAGGTATTTTATTCTCTTTGAAGCAATTGTGAGTGGGAGTTCACTCATGATTTGCCTCTCTGTTTGTCTGCTATTGGTGTATAAGAATGCTAGTGACTTTTGCACATTGATTTTGTGTCCTGAGACTTTGCTGAAGTTGCTTATCAGCTTAAGGAGATTTTGGGCTGAGACAATGGGGTTTTCTAAATATACAGTCATGTCATCTGCAAACAGGTACAATTTGACTTCCTCTTTTCCTAATTTATACCCTTTATTTCTTTCTCATGCCTGATTGCCCTGGCCAGAACTTCCAACACTATGAATAGGAGTGGTGAGAGACGACATCCCTGTATTTTGCCAGTGTTCAAGTGGAATGCTTTCAGTTTTTGCCCATTCCATGTGATATTGGCTGTGGATTTGTCATAAATAGACCTTATTATTTTGAGATATGTTCCACAGACACTTCTCAAAAGAAGACATTTATGCAGCCAACAGACACATGAAAAAATGCTCATCATCACTAGCCATCAGAGAAATGCAAATCAAAATCAAAATGAGATGCCATCTCACACCAGTTAGAATGGCGATCATTAAAAAGTCAGGAAAAAACAGGTGCTGGAGAGGATGTGAAGAAATAGGAACACTTTTACACTGTTGGTGGGACTCTAAACTAGTTCAACCGTTGTGGAAGATAGTGTGGCGATTCTTCAAGGATCTAGAACTAGAAATACCATTTGACCCAGCCATCCCATTACTGGGTATATACCCAAAGGATTATAAATCACTGTGCTATAAAGACACATGCACACGTATGTTTATTGCAGCACTACTCACAATAGCAAAGACTTGGAACCAACCCAAATGTCCATCAATGACAGACTGGATTAAGAAAATGTGACACATATACACCATGGAATACTATGCAGCCACACAAAAGGATGAGTTCAGGTCTTCTGTAGGGACATGGATGCAGCTGGAAGCCATCATTCGCAGCAAATATCACAAGAACAGAAAACCAAACACTGCATGTTCTCACTCATAGGTGAGAATTGAACAATGAGAACACTTGGACACAGGAAGGAGAACATCACACACGGGGGCCTGTTGTGGGTTGGGGGCCTGGGGGAGGGATAGCATTAGGAGATACACCTAATGTAAATGATGAGTTAATTGGTGCAGCACACCAACAAGGCACATGTATACATATGTAACAAACCTGCACGTTGTGCACATGTACTCTAGAACTTAAAGTATAATAAAAAAGGAAAAAAAAGAGAATATTATTACACCAAATAGATGATATTGTTAAACAGGAAAAACATAAAAGATCGAAAATAACTCTACAATTGAAAAATAAAATAAATGAATTGAAAAATTCACCAGAGAAGTTCGACAGTGGATTTGATAAGCAGAAGAAATACAGGTGCATATAATGATTGGTCAATTGAAATTATTCATTCAGAGAAACAGGAGGGAAAAAAAAGAATGAAGAAAAATAAATAGTGTTTTAGAGACTTAAGATTCTGGGCAATAAGAGATGGAGAAAGGTTGATGAATCCATTTGAGAAAGACTTTTTGAAATGATAGGATTTGTGTCTGTGATCCAAAGTGTAATACACATTTGGGAAGGAGATCATTTCCTTGCCAGCTTCTGCTGAGAGCCTAGTCACCCTTGGCATATACACTGGAATCACAGTGATGAGCCATGTGGTGGCTACCCTTCTCAAATGGCCTCACCTGAGGCAAGAGGGAGCTGGAGTGGGAGAGGGAGGGGTGGGTGCCGACAGATTGGTTTGCAAAACACACCCTTAGGGGAACTATTAGAAATTGTTAAATTTTATTTTGGAGTTGGGGTAACGTGGGATTGTGTTGCTGGAAATCAACTTGTTATAACCTCATGGCACTGTAATGAACTTAAGACTTACTTCCTTTGCTTCATTGCCACAGATTAGTATGGTCTATAGCATTTGGATTACATTTAGAAAGAATAAATTATACAAAAACTACTTCCCTGCAATTCTGAGTACACATCAATTGTAACATTACAAGTGAAAAATCATTGTCTAGTCTTTACTATTTTCTTGTATGGCAAGTGATAAATAGACTAAGAAGGAAATATAACTATTTCATGTTTCACAGGTATCTTCTGCTTTATGAATAAACATAATTCTTCTAGGAAACTAAATATAAGACTAGCTTCCTTTTAAATCAGTATTCTGCAACTCATCTCTTTGCTTTTGTCCCTTCAACTTTCATTTTAGGTTCTGGGGTACATGTGCGGGTGTGCAGGTTTGTTACATAGGTAAACATGTGCCATGGTGGTTTGCTGCACCTATCAACCCATTACCTCGGTACTAAGCCCAGCATCCATTAGCTATTCTTCCTGATGCTCTCCCTCCAACTGCCCACCCCTACAAGTCCCAGTGTGTGTTGTTTCCTGCCATGTGTCTGTATGTTCTCATCATTCAGCTTCCACTTTTAAGTGATTTTCTGCTCCTGTCTTAGTTTGCTGAAGTTAACTGCTTGCAGTTCCATCCATGTCCTTGCAAAGGATATGAACTCATTCTTATTTTATGACTGCATAGTATTCCATGGTGTATATGTACCACATTTTCATTATCCAGTCTATTATTGATGGGCATTTAGGTAGATTCCAAGTCTTTGCTATTGTGAATAGTGCACAATAAACATATACATGCATATGCAGAAAACTGAAACTGGACCCCTTCCTTACACCTTATACAAAAATTAACTCAAGATTGATTAAAGACTTAAATGTAAAACCCCAAACTATAAAAACCCTAGAAGAAAATCTAGGCAATACCATTCAGGACATAGGCACAGGCAAAGATTTCATGATGAAAATGCCAAAAGCAATTGCAACAAAAGCCAAAATTGACAAATGGGATCTAATTAAAGAGCTTCTGCACAGCAAAAGAAACCATCATCAGAGTGAACAGACAAGCTACAGAATGGGAAAACATTTTTGCAATCTATCCGTCTTACAAAGGTCTAATATCCAGAGTCTTCAAGGAACTTAAACAAATGTACAAGAAAAAAACAAACAACCCCATTTAAAAGTGGGCACAGGACTTGAACAGACACTTCTCAAAAGAAGACATTCATGTGGCCAACAAGCATATGATAAAAGGCTCAATATCACTGGTCATTAGAGAAATGCAAACTAAAACCACAGTGAGATACCATCTCACACCAATCAGAATGGCGATTATTGAAAAGTCAGAAACAACAGATGCAAGTGAAGCTGCAGAGAAAAAGGAATGATTTTACAATGTTGGTGGGAGTGTAAATTAGTTGAACCATTGTGGAAGACAGTGTGGTGATTCCTCAAAGACCTAGGAGCAGAAATATCATTTGACTCAGCAATCCCATTACTGGTTATATACCCAAAAGCATATAAATCATTCTATTATAAAGACTGGCTTCTTTGAAAGTAATGCACCAAGACATTTGCTCAGTATGTCTCTTGGATATACCTCAGCCTTTTATTCTAGTTGTGTTGCCATCAAGAACTTTTAAAGTTTTAATGTTCATATTCGTATTACTGGAGATAAAAAGAATACTTTATATACCACTGCATAACACTGGCAATTATGAATGACCCAGAATATAAAGTGATTTTATTTTCTGTGCACCACTAAAAACCTGAATTTTAAACATAGCAGTTGCAGAAAACATAAAGGGAACCAATGATTTTGTTATTACATATTTTTAAATGACCCACTATATCAAGTTACCAAGGCTGATTGTATGCCTAGATGCTTTATAGCATACATCATTGTTTTGAAACTTCTCTGAGGAGTAGATTATAATAATATCAATGACAACAGCAAGCAAACAATAATACTTAACATTAATTGAGCATGAACTGTGTGACAATAATAAGCTAAGCACTTTTCCTGAATATTCTTATTTAATATTAATAGTCTTATAGGGTAGAGGCTGTTATTGTTCTCATTTCATAAATGTCTTATCCTGGTTACTTAGAAAACATAATGGTGCCAAATGCCTATGTACTTACACTTTTGGAAGAGTTCAAGCAGGAAAGCAGGAGTCAGTGAAAAGAATAAGGAAGGGAATAAAGGAGGCTCAATATGAGGGAGTATGTTATTGATCTGGCCACAGTTTCATGACAAACAACATTTGAGAGGCTCTATGAAGGTTCTCATCTTCAGAGAGGCTCTATGAAGCTGCAGTATCTCCAAACAGTGCCAAAAGTGAGAAAGTGAAAAATTATCCACCTGATCCTATTTCCAGTTGGTCAAAATTTACCTCTGTAAGTATTAACTCCACCACATGTCTGGATTTTGCATATTTGTGCACCAAGTGGATCTTATGATATCTCATAAATAAGTATTACCAGGAAATCCCCACTGGGAAAGCAAGAGGCATTCAGCATTGGTATAAGGTGAGGCATTCAGGAATAAAGTTCCCTCCTCTTCAGATGCACACTAGGGATAGATATACTTAGCTACTGCTCATACCTCACATAGATTTACTGAAATGTGGTTTGAGGACCACTGTGAAAGTAAGGACCGAGTAAGAGATCCTAAAATTGTCTCCCTGCCAGTCAATATAGTAAATCAAAAGCAATATTAGAGTTATTTCCACTATTAAATAATTAAAAGATGTAGGGTAATATTCCCTATTGTATTTCCATTCAACTTACCTGAGTAAACCCTGTCGAAAAATGTGGATCGCAGTAAATGATAGTGGGGTATAGTAACCAGGTAGAGAGACACCTTGAATATTTACTAAAGATAATCAACATAGCCTGTGGTACATGCTCTGAAGTTATTAATGTATTCTTCATTATTTATATCCATAGGACAGATCAAAAGCAGTTCACTTCTATGGTATTTCTTCTTCATGTTAGATTCCCTGTTAACTCTCTTGTTAACGGTAAATCAAGTGAGCTAATCTGGTTCTGGTGTATTAAGGCTTATAGATGTTGGTTATTCTGTATACCTTTGAATATTCATGATAAAGGTAGAGATTCCAGCCAGTGCACTAACATCTCTCAGTTACCCCATTCTCCACTGAAGGTTAGGAATGTGAAAAAAGACTGAATCACATTTTCCTCCATCTGGTTTCAGCATTTTTACCCACTACCTTCAGCAGAAGGGGCTAAGTGGGTTGAGCAAAATGACTTGAACAACATGGGATTGCCCCCAGACCCCAATGCACCAGGGTAAGAGAAGTCTATCCAATTCACATTGGGATCCTGAGCAAGTATAGGTCTTGAGGTTGGGGAGTCTTCCCACCATTCTATTCCCACATCTCACAGAGTCCATGTGTGGGCCATTTCTCTCCCTTTTCCTCCTTCTACCCCATACCAAGGGTTGAGATATCCTTCTCGTATCTCCAATGTGCTTCTTCACAGAAATCTTACTCTTGCTATCTAGGAAAATGTGGTATCATAATAGTGAAGAAAATATGTTTTTCATGGAGGGAATAGTGAGGAAGCCAAATATTTTTAAGAGATTAAGTAAGATAAAAGCAGAAATTCGTTCTTAATATTTAATCACAAAGTCTGTAGTCAGTCGTATTCTCAGTAAGCAGTGTCTGGGACATTTTAGAAAGAGAAGATATACTGGAGTGGGTTGAGGAGTAAATAAGAGGTGAAGAAATAAGTACTAAATTCCACTTTGAAGTAGAGGAACACGTTTGAATAGTGAATATAGGTCAAGGAAGTATTTTATTTATATGCAAAATAATTTGGCACTTTTAAATATTTATGTAATGATAACATAAAAACAGAGGAGATGACAAATGCATGAGATACTAGAGACTGTCAATAAAGCAAGTTATTTATCTACTTCAAATTATTTTCCCAGACTCGTGGAGCAGCAATGGATTTCTAGAAGTTAAACTAGGATTTTCTGACATTTAAGAAGTTGTCCTTTCAAACACATTATTTGCGATGTATCAACTCATAAAAGAATTATCTTTTCACTTCTGCAAACTTGTAGAAGGTATTTTCGAAGTTGTCTACCCAAAGCAGATACTGCGATTTGACCATTCACATATGGGCATGCTCTCAGCAACTCAGCTTTTCCTTCCAATGACCTTTCCCTCTGCCATAGGTACCTGGTTCTGGACTAATAAGATTTGGAATTGAAATTCAAAACAGTACTGTGCAGGCTGGCCTTTGAACAGAAAAAATGTAACTTAGGAGGTGTGGGAGAGAAATCTGACCTTCAAATAGAAAAGAAACAGATTTGGGGGTGGAGGCTGATTTCAGGTGATTATGAAAGGGCACGGACTCATTTCTTTTTCTCCTCATTGTGTTCCTGGCATGTGGTGCTCTACTTAGAATATAGTAAATACCAATTAAACATTTCTTGAACGAATGAGTGAAACTGAATGAATGAACGTTCAGGTTTATGTACTAGTAAATATATGTGGTGTCATATATTATTGATCATTACCCCTTTCCTTTAAGGTGTTGGTTATTCAAAGCTTCAAATACTGATTGAAGTTTATTGGAGGTGGAAAGTCTCCAATGTTAAATATTTAGGGGAAGAGATAGGATATATACTTATGACTTCCTTAATTCAAATAGATTAATCAAGTTATTTCCTGATTATTTCATTTTCAATCTCATTTTAATTGATTTAATCAAAATCTAAGACCACTTTGATTTTATTTTGGGGGAAATGTATTACTATAAGAATCCCATAAAATTCACCTAGGAGTTTTGTTTTCCAATTAAAGTTTTTTTTTCTTCTTTGGCACCATGAAAATTATGTAGAGAATATTTTTGCTCATTGAAATATAAGGACTTCAGACCACTCTGCTTGTAGACTTTTTTCAAAATCATTTTAATTCAGACTACTCTGATGCCACAAATCCATTTCTGTCTAAAATCTTTAAAAATTAGATGTGAAAGATGCTGATCAGAGATAGTTTGAATGGTCTGATGAGATACTCTTCCATAACCACTAGGAGAAATAGGCAATATTGAAGGTTAAATTATGTTGCTAAGCAACCCAGAAATATCCAGTACACTTAAAGACTTTCCTCCACTCAAAAAAAGTTGTAGAGAACCATATCAATCAATTTAACAATCAAATGCCATTTCTTTGAAAGAGAGCTTATCTGAGAAGGACAAATCCTTCTATTGACATCCAGCATGGTTGAAGTTATATATCTGTAGTGTTTATATCATCTCTATGCACATGTGGCCACTGTAGAAACAATTCCTTTTTATTTAATTATTTTTGGATCAAAGATTCATTAATTCAATTTATTAACAGAACCCATACTTATCCATATGCCATGTCAGACACACAAATAAACAGATAAATGAGAAAATCTCAGGGAGGTTAACCCACAGGAAGCTCACATTCTAAAGTTAGAGGTAAGAAGGTAAACAAAGCATTTCAAAGATAATAAAACAGGAAGAACACAAATATATATATGGTACACTCAGGAAGTGGGAATACTCAGGAAGAAGTAATTTACTTTTCTGATGGACTTGATGTTTGAGCTGAGTTTTGAAATAATAAAAAAATTCAGGCAGGAAAGGAGATACAGACATTCCAGGCAGAGGAGGCTGTGTATGTGGAAAGTCACAGCTCTATGACACAACAGGATATATTTGGAAAACCATAGACAGTTTGGTATAATCTAGCATAAAGTTTAGAGGAGGAAGAAGGAAAGATAAGACTGGGTACGTAGACAGACTCCTGATAATGAGGACCTTGTGTTTCAGAAACTCTTCTGTGCTTTGTGTGGCCCTTGGGTATTTTATCTTTGGAGTTAGGGGATCAGTGACGGTTTCAAAGGAAAGAGACATACTCTTTTTTTTTATTAAACATTTTATTGGGTGACGTAGTGACTGAGATGGTTGTCTCCAGAATAAACTTCTCTGGCTGCCTTCACAGGCACCATGTCTGTGACTGAGATCTTCGTAGAGCTGCAGGACTTTTGTCTGCCTAGCAGGACATCAGACAGGAAATCCAAAAATTTGTAGAGTTTACAACAAACAGCTTAAGAGATTGTTAACTCTACCACAACATGTCCATCAGGGTGCTGGGTTTCAGGAGTTTCCAAGAGGTGTTTGAAAGCTTAGGAATCTTTTGGTACGGTAAAAACACACCCAACACCTCTGAAGAGCAAGTTGCCTGCTGAACAGTGTGCTATGAGATTCATGAACACTGGAGGTTTGTGTTGCAGCATACGATTGTCTTCCCAGAATTTGTTGTGTGTTTGGAAACAGAAACTCCAGAGGCGATTACAGAAATTTGTGTCATTGAGCCAGATAAGGAGAAAGGATTTCATCTGGATGTAGAAGATCCTCTCTCAGAAGTTCGATTCTTGCTAGTGAGCCGCTGAGGTTGTCCCTCAATGGCATGACTGCTGGAGACAACTCCCAGCCCCTCCATGTTGCCACCTTTAACAATGAGTGGCATCCCAATTTCCACCTTCTCAGCCTAAAACACTTGTCTCTAAGGAAGTCTTATGATAGCTTGTTGTAGGATGTGAAGAAAACAGAGGGGATAGTCTATATTATCTCCATCCAAGGCTTCAATAAGGAGATAGAAGCTGCCTGTGCTGAAAAATGAGAGGTTCTCCCTACCCCTGCCTGTGCCGACCTCAGTGGTTGCCAGAGAGGGCTGAACATTGAACTCCTCTTATGGTGGTTAGTTAGGATGTCTAGTTGCTAAACACCATAGCTTATTTACTTAACTAGTTGTCTGGTGTGAGTATCCGAATTGAAACAGTTTTTGGGAGTTAAAAATAAATAGCCTTTTATGGGGACAGGATTTTCTTTATTGTTTCAGTGAATTTGCTCTGTAATTCAGTCCTATCAAAAACTGTTAATGTAAGTCTCTTGGTAAAGTCCTTTTCTTGCTTACCTTGACTGCTGATTTACTGATTGAGAAGTTTACCTTCTACTCTCTGATTCTTCCAGATGTGATACTTGATGTTTTCTATATCCAAGTTAGCTGTCCACACCCAGATGTAGCCTGGATACAGTACAAAAATAGATAGTTAAGAAAGGTCACCAAACAAGGAAAACTCGTTTAATATTTTTTCCTTCTTTATTGTAAGACTTGTAAATCAGATATCGAATTTTTTTTTTTTTTTTTTTTTTTTTTTTTTTGCTGGAGAGTTATAGCCTTGGGCTGTCTCTCATTGAAATCAAAATATAAAAGATTAAACTACAAAGTCAAGCCCAATAGATTGTTTTGGAAAGTTTTTATTTTAAGGGATTTAGTAATGTCTTATCATTTGGCTCTACCAGGCAGGGAGTAGGGCTTAGTGTTTTAAAACACCTCTGCTTTCTGATATGCCTTAACATTTTGCTATTGCAGCAATTAAAAGAGTCTTTACTCACATCTTGAACACTTCATGTGCTACATTCCTAAACTATGAAAACTTTTTCCTGGCAGCCAGCTAGACTGTTTGATCTGGAAGTACAAAGCCACTCACAGCAGTTAATTAGCAAAACTAACTAGTGTATTATTAGAGAAAACTTCTGTGCTTTGTTGGGAAGAGAAATAAAACCTCAGATGAAAAAAAAAAGTTTGATTTGGTAATTTGTTTTAGAGTAAGAAATTTCAGGTTGTTGATGGCTATCCCAACAGTCAGGATTTAAATTTGCAATTTGGAGCAAGTCATGCAAATATTTTTCACATTCCCTTTCCCTTTCCATTTTCAGGTAGTACTAATAATACTTGCCAGGTAACTTGCTGATGAATTGAAGTTAGTAAAATGGTAACTTAATCCACAGTTTTTTGGTACTCACTGAAAGGAAGGTGCTACTCTTTCCAGAATAATATGAAATATTTAGAAGTATCACCCTTTCTTGGCTAATAACCAATTTGGGCTTCCTATTTGTATGATGAGCTATTTGACATTGCCTCCACAGCTTTTATCAGGCCAAGTTGAAGACTGACTACCTGTTCCATCATGAGGAAAGAAGCAGAAATGAGGGCTGAGTTTATGTACATTGTTGGATTTTAGAACAATTTTCTTGACAGCTCTTTCTGAGAGAGTTTGTAGAAAGACTAAGGCATTAGGTTCTTAAAAGGACCTAGGATGGTCACTTAAAATGTATTTTTAAATTACATGATCAGACATACGCAGTAAGTTTATTAATAATGTTCTTTGCCTCTTTATCAATTCTGCATGAAAATATTTAAGTTCTTACCAAAAGTTGTGCATTTCAGTTTTAACATGCAATTTAAGTGGAAGAGAATATTCAGGTCTTGTAATTCTATTTGAGAATTTAGAAGTGTCATGGTTATAATTATTCAGAAGTGCTTGTTGCTGGCTTATTGTAAAACAATAGAAAAGTGCTTTGGTCATTTTATAAAAAATTTTATTGGGTTATGTTAAAATAATACTTGTTGGGATTATGACTTTTCTTATTTTCTTCTTGCCTTATTGATCTTGCTGAGACAGTCAACATATAATTTTAAAAGATGGTATTAGATAGCATTATTGTTTCTTTTCCAATATCAGAGGGAAAGCTATCACTATTTCATTACTAAGTTTGACATTTCCTATATGTTTATCCACTTAAGAAAATTTTCTACTTTTAGTTTTGTGAGTCATATTTTGAAATTATTATTATGAGATGGAGTCTCGCACTATCACCCAGGCTGGTGTGCAGTGGCGCAATCTCATCTCACTGCAACCTCTGCCTCCCAGGTTCAAGCAAGTCTCCTGCCTCAGCCTCCCGAGTAGCTGGAATTACAGGCACCCACCACCACCCCCAGCTAATTTTTTGTATTTTTAGTAGAGACGGCATTTCACTATGTTGTACAGGCTGGTCTCGAACTCCTGACCTTGTGATTCACCCGCCTCAGCCTCTCAAAGTGCTGGGATTACAGGCATGAGCCACCGTGCCCAGTCCTTATTTTGAAATTATTGTTGTTGTCAAAAGAGTCAATATACTGAAAGAAATCAACAGTATAAATAAGTGGAGATATTTTCTGTATTCACATATTGGAAGCCTCAGTATTGTTAAGATGTCAGTTAACCCCATTTTGAAGCATAGTTTCTATACAATCCTAATCAAAACCCCAGTAAGCCATTTTGTAGATATTAACAAAGTGATTCTAAAGTTTATATGGGAAGGCAAAAGACAAGAATAACTAACACAATACTAAGAACAAAGTTGAAGAACTGACACTACCTAACTTCAAGATTTACTATCAAACTACAGAATCAACACAGTATGGTAAAGGCAAAAATAAAATAAAATAAAATAGACAATAGATCAACTGAATATAATAAAGAGCTTAGAAACAACCCAATATAAATACAGTCAACTAATTTCTAACACAAGAATAAGAGGAATTCAATGGGAAAATGATAGGCTTTTCAACAAAGGGACATTCACATTTTTTAAAAAAGGAATCTAGACTCAGACTTTACATCTTTCATAAAATTAAATTAAAATGAATTATAGACATAAAAATAAATTCAAAATCTATCCTTACAAATAAAAATTCAGGACAAAATCTCTACTACTTAGAGTTGCCCATGAGTTTGTAGATACACGGCTAAAAGTATTGTCTATGAAAGAAAAATTGATTAATTGAAATTTATTATAATTAAAAACTGCTCTGTGAAAGAGACTGAAAAGTCAAGCCACAGACTGGAAGGAAATATTTCCAGAGCACATATCCGATTAAAAACTTGAATCCAAAATGTACAAAAGACTCTCAAATCTCAACAATAAGACAGCCAACAACCCAATTTAAAATGAGCAAAATATGGTCAGGCGCGGTGACTCACGCCTGTAATCCCAGCACTTTGGGAGGCTGAGGCGGGCGGATCACGAGGTCAGCAGATTGAGACCATCCTGGCTAACACGGTGAAATCTCGTCTCTACTAAAAATACAAAAAATTAGCCAGGCGTGGTGGCGGGTGCCTGTGGTCCCAGCTACTGGGGAGGCTGAGGCAGGAGAATGGCGTGAACCCGGGAGGCGGAGCTTGCAGTGAGCTGAGATCACACCATTGCACTCCACCTTGGGTGACAGAGCCAGACTCCATCGCAAAAAAAAAAAAAAAAAAAAGGAAAAATATTTGAACAGATACCTCACCAAAGAAGATATACATGGCAAATAAGCATATAAAAATATGTACAACACCACATGTCATTACGAAATTACTTATTAAAACAATGAGATGCCACTACCTACCTTTCAGGTTGGCTAAAGCTAAAAAACTTGCAATATAAATTGTCAGCAAGTATACGGACCAAACAAACAAACAAACAAAAAACTCTCATTCACTGCTGGTAGAAATGAATAATGGTATATATATATCTTGAAAGACAGTTTTGCAGTTTTCTACAAAGCTAAACATAATCTCATCATATAATCCAGAAATTATGCTCTTTTGTATTAGCCCATTTGATCTGAAAACTTATGTCCACACCAAAACCTGCATAATAATATTTATAAGAACTTTATTCATGATTGCCAAAAACTGGGAGCAATAAAGACATTTAAACAAACTATGGTATATACATACAATGGGATAGTATTCATCGGTATTTAAAATGAGTTATCATCAAGCCATGGACAGACATTAAGAAACCTAAAATGTATATGTCTAAGTGAAAGAACCCAGCCTAAAAAGCCTATATGCTGTATGAATCTAATTATATGGTACTTAGGTAAACAAAAGTATAAAGCCAAGTTAAAAAGCTACCAATGTCCAAGGCTGAAACGGTAAGAGCAACAAAATAAAGTGGTATTAGATTATAACCCAAAGTATAAAATCGATATTCCTGAGTCCATCCTGATGTAAATAAATGATTTAATTAATAAATTAGGATAAGAAACAAGTCTCTGGTGCTGAAGAATTTCAAGTAATATATATAGATGGATACTCTGCTCTCAAAGAGTTGAGCTCCCGATTCTCTAAGTGTGCACTGACCATAGTGATTTCCTTCCAAACAGTATAGTATAGAAAGGGGAGAAAAACATAAACATTATAGTGGAGAAACCTGACAAAAACTACCTCAGCCAGGTGATCAAGGTTCATATCAACATTGACAGGCAATGGGAAGTATGGATCATTATATGATGTGATGAAAATGGCACTTTACTTGTGTGGACTTAACCTCAGATATCCCCAGTCTAATCATGGGAAAACATCAGATAAATCCTGACTGAGGGATATTCTACTCCTCAAAAGTGTCTGGGTGATCAAAGACATCCACCTTTCTGGTGTGTCTCATTCTTTCTTGCATTATCATACTTCCTCCAAGGGACCATTTGTCTTCTAACTGAAGAACTTCTGTTAGTATTATTCTTTTATAGTCATTTTGCTGACATTGAGTCTTTTGATTTTTGCTTTATGAAAAACACCTTTTATTTCATTTTTGAAAGATGTTTTTGCTGGGCAGTTATTTTCTTTTTGCCTTCTGGCTTCTAACATCTTGAGAATTTTTTTAAATAATGTGTCTTTTCTTCCAGCTACTCTTATGATTTTCTTTTTATCCTTTGTTTTCAGCAATTTTGCTATACATACCCATACATACCCAAATATGTTTGTTTTTATATTTATCCTTTCATAGGTTTATATCAATGTTTGCATCTGTAGTTTGATTTTTAAAATTAATTTTGGGAAATTCTTGGCCATTAGATTTTCTGGCATTTTCTTCTGTTCTCTCTTTTTTCTTCTGGAATTCCAGTTGCATATATGTCAGATACTTTTTTCACTTCCCATATGCCGATAGATTCTTTTCAGTATTTCTAATCTATTTTTTCCTTTTAACACACCTATATTCCTACATACTGTTCTCACTCCTGCTGTCTCTAAATCTGTTTCAAAACTCATGTATTGAGTTATTTTATTTTCTAATTCTTGAATTTTTATTTGATTAGTCTTCATAAATTTATATTGTCCAGTGAGATATTCTATATTTTCTTTCGTTTAAAAACATTTTAATTGAATATTTATTTCTATTGTCTATTTCACTTCTTGGTTTTTATTAATTGATCTTGTTTCCTAGCATGTCTACCAATTTTGAATTAAATTCCAGATACCATGTCTAAAAAATGTTCTGAGGCTCTCACTGGTGCTATTTTCTTCCAGAGAGTATATAATTTTCTTCTGGTAGGTAGAGCGAGTACAGGCAGATAAGCTTGATGATTCAAGGCTAACCTGTTTCCAGTTTCCTAAAATTCAAAGGGCACACCATCTCTGGTATCTCCACTAAATCTGGAAGGGTTATCAGATTTCCTCTTCAATCTGTATTTATTTCAGTTTTTGTTTTTATGGGACTTTGAGATTAATGAAAATTCTACTTAGCTTTTTAGCTTCTTTTGATACCTACCTGATGACTTGTGCTTATAGGAGTCTTACATTTCATATACTCAGCCTAGAATTCAGGAAATGTCTTAAAGGAAAATTGGATATAGAATGCTAGGTTCAGCTGTCTGCAGTTTTCCTTACTCTAGAATCTTGGACTCTCAAGTTTAACTATCTTGTAACACTGAAGTCCAATTTTTGTCTCTCTACCCCAGTAAGACTGCCCCAAACTCTAGGCTGCCATTTTGTATCCAGCCTTTATGGCCTGCAAGGTGAAATAAATGCTCTGAGGAGGAAATTGTTGCAAATATGGCGTCAAATTCACTGAGCTTTCCTTCTTTGGGTAATAATGACCTCTCCTGCCTTGGTTGCTTTGATTTCTCATTCTTTAAAACAGCCATTCTTTTGAATTTTACCTAGCTTTCATAATTTTTCCAAGTAGGAAATTTAACCTAATACCAGCTTTCCAATTATAATTAGGATAACTTGACAATATTTTCTAAATAAGGAGATGTATTAGTTATCTACACAAAAATTTAGCAGCTTAAATAAAAAGTAAACATTAATTATCTCAAATTATGTCTGTGGTAAGTGATAAAAGTTAGTTACCTGAGTGGTTCTGGATTAGGGCATCTTGTGAGTTTGTAGAAAATAGGTGAGCTGGGGATTATACTTGCCTAAAGCTGAAGAATCTGTTTCTAAGATAGCTTATTCACATGTCTGACAAGGTGGTGCTGTCTGTTGGAGATCTCAGTGTCTTGCTAATTGGAAGTCTGCAAAAGGCTTCTTGAATGTCCTCAGAATGTGGCAACTGGCTCCCCCAAAGCAAGTAGGGATGTAGGGAGTAAGGTAGAAGCTACAATGCTTTGTATGACTTTGTCTCAGAAATCACGCAATGCCATTTCTGCAATATTCTATGGGGTTTATTATGTTGGTCAGCCCTATTCAGTGTGGGGAGGTACTACACAAGGATGTGTATACCAGAATGCAAGGGTCCTTGGTGAACTACCTTAAAGCATTCAGCCATTGCAGAAGAGGATTCAGCAGAAGGGAGAGAAGGAAGAGTCAGAAATTTAAGGGGTAAGTAAGAGAGATTTGTGTCTAGAAGTGAAAGGAGGGCTCTTAAAAGGGGGAAAAAAAACAGTAATGTTACAAGAAGCAAATGTACAAAAAAGATAAGAACTAAGAGGTATACATTGGGTTAGAAATTGAAAGAGTCAATGGTGCACTTTGCCAGCATAATTCCAGGAATGTGATGGGGAAAGAAGACAGGGTTATTTTTTTTGTTTGTTTGTTTGTTGGTTTTTGGTTTTTTTTTTTTGAGACGGAGTCTCGCTCTATCGCCCAGGCTGGAGTGCCGCGGCACGATCTCGGCTCACTGCTAGCTCCGCCTCCCAGGTTCACACCATTCTCCTGCCTCAGCCTGCGGAGCTCCGGAGTAGCTGGAACTACAGGCGCCCACAACCTCTCCCGGCTAATTTTTTAATGTATTTTTAGTAGAGACGGGGTTTCACTGTGTAAGCCAGGAAAAAATTGGGTTTTGTTCCAGCACCAACACCAACTCTAAGCTGTTTCCACCTTCTTAAGCCTGAAGTAGCAAGGGGAATTGGGAGTTTCTGAGACCTGATGAGGGCTGCTTGACAGGTCCTGTGACTTTCAGTAAGGGACTCAGCCAAGTTACTGTGACCTGGATTAGAGAATATATCCCAAACACGGATCACAGGTGAGAACAAGTTCAATAGAGAGAAGATTTTTTATTTATTTATTTTTATTTTTTTAGTAGTGTTGATTTAGTAGAGACGGAGTTTCACCGTGTTAGCCAGGATGGTCTCCATCTCCTGACCTCGTGATCCGCCCGTCTCGGCCTCCCACAGTGCTGGGATTACAGGCTTGAGCCACTGCGCCCGGCCAAGGTGGATTTCTTACAACCAACATACGGTTGTATCTTGTTGTTTATTGCACCATGGCAACTTTTATCTTTTAATTGCATTTAGGCTATTGATGTTCAGTGATTATTGATATGGTTGGATTAGTATCTACTATATTTTTGTACTGTTTTTTATTGGTTATCCTTGTTCTTTGTCCCTACTTTTGTCTTTTACTCTTGTTTCATCTAGTGGGGTTTCAATTAAGCATTTTCATGATTTCGTATATTTCCTTTGTTAGTGCTTCAGTTATACTTCTTTTTTTACTTTTCTTACTGGTTGCCTTAGCGTGTACAATATGTCTTTATAATTAATTCAAGTCCACTTTCCATCATGGCTACCTTATAATAACAAAACAACTTAGTTCCTACAGAGACACACATAAGAATACACCCATAGTTGAATACATTGTTGCTTTTATTATTTGAACAAATGCTTATCAATTAGGTCAATTAACAATAAGAAAAATAAAACTTTTTATTTTACCTTCACCTATTCTTTCTTTGATATTTGTTTTTTTCTTTATGTAGATCCAAGTTGTTGCTTTACATTATTTTTCTTCTCTCTAAAAACTTATTTCAACATTTCTAGCAAGTCAAGTCTACTGGCAACAAATTTACTCAATTTTTGTTTGAGAAAGTCTGTATTGCTCCTTATTTTTGAAGGAAAATTTCACACTTTAGAGAATTTTAGGATGATGTTTTTATTCTTTCAAAACTTTCAATATTTTACTCCCACTCTCTCATTGCTTGTGTGGTTTCTGAAGATATGTTGAGTGCATTTCTTATCTTTGCTCCTCTATAGATAATGTACTTTTATGCTCTTATTTAAGAATTTTTTCTTTATCTATGTTTTTGTACAGTTTGGAAATAATATACATAGATGTAGGATGGTTTTTTTTTTCATTTATTTTTATTAGTGTTCTCTGCATTTCCTGGATCTGGTTTGGGTCTAACATTAATTTGGGGAATTTTATCAAACACTTCTTCTGTTTCCTTTCCCCTTTTAGCTCTCTTTGGTGTTCCCATTACACATATGTTATGCCTTTACACCACCAAATATATGTAGTTGCCCCATAGTTCCTTGATTCTGGTTTTTTTGTGTGTGTGTATGTATAGCATATATATTGTGTGTATATATATCATATATATTGTATATATAGTAGCCATATATAGAGAGAGTAGACAGAAGTTAAGGGGTAGGGTTTTTATGAGTTTCCTTTTTGTTTATTTGTTAGTTTATCCAAACAGTAAGTTGTTATCAGCTTAAAATAATAAGATAATATTCGTGAGCCCCATGGTAACTTCAAATTAAAAAACACACAACAGATACACAAAAAAATTAAAACCAAGAAATTAAAACATACCACCAGGCAAAATCAATTTTACTAAAAAGAAAACAGAAAAGAAGGAAGAAAAGACCACAAAATAACCAGAAAACAAACAACAAAATGGTAGGAGTAAGTCCTTAGTTATCAGTAATAATATTGAATGTAAATGGACTAAACTCTCTAATCAAAAGACATAGAGTGACTGAATGTAAAATGAAAAAAATAAAAACAAGATGCAATAAGCTGTTGCATACATGAAAAGAAATATATTTCATCTATAAAGACACAGTTAGACTAAAAATAAAGGGATAAGTAAATATATCCCATGCAAATGGAAACCAAAAAGAGCAGAAGTAGTTATACTAATATCAGACAAAATAGATTTGAAGACAAAACCTATAAGAAGAGACAAATATTGTTACTATATAATGATAAATGGATCAATTCAGCAAGAGGATATAACGATTTAAAATATATACGCACCCAACACTGGAGTATCTGGATATATAAAGCAAATATTACTAGAGCTAAAGAGAGGGATGGACCCCAACACAATAAGAGCTGGACTTCAACAGCTCACTTTCAGCATTGGCCAGGTCTCCCAGAAAAAAAATCAACAAAGAAACATTGGACTTAATCTGCACTGTAGACCAAATGGACCTAATAGATTACTTATAGAACATTTCATCTAACGGCTACAGAATACACACTCTTTTCCTCAGCATATGGATCATTCTCATGGATAGATCATATGTTAGGTCACAAAACAAGTCTCAAAACATTTGAAAAGCTGAATTAATATTAAGCATCTTCCACAACCACAATGGAAAATAACTAGAAATCAATAACAAGAGAAGTTTTGTAAACTATACAAATAC
Organism: Macaca nemestrina; assembly: GCF_043159975.1. Classification (NCBI taxonomy): domain Eukaryota; kingdom Metazoa; phylum Chordata; class Mammalia; order Primates; family Cercopithecidae; genus Macaca; species Macaca nemestrina. The sequence continues at coordinate 73,381,347 of NC_092128.1, forward strand.
ATGGAAATTAAACAATATACTCCTCAATGACCAGTGGGTCAATAAAGAAATTAAGAGGAAAATTTAAAAATTTCTTTACATAAATGATGGTGGAAACACAATATGCCAAAACCTATGGAATACAGCATAAACAGTACTAAGAGGTAAGTACTTACATCAAAAAAGAACTTTAAATAAACAATCTAATGATACATTCTAAAGACCTGGAAAAGTAAGAACAAGCCAAACACATAATTCATAGAAGAAAATATGTAATAAAGAACAGAGTAGAAATAAATGAATTTGAAATGAAGAAAACAATACAAAAAAAAATGAAACAGAAAGCAGGTTTTAAGAGAAGTTAAACAAAACTGACAAACTTTTAGCTATACCAAGAAAAAACAGAGAGAATACCCCAAAAAATTAAATCAGAGATGAAAAAGGAGGCATTACAACCAATACCACAGAAATGCAAAGGATTTTTAGTGACTACTATAAGCAACTATATTCTAATAAATTGGAAAATCCAGAAGAAATGGACAAATTTCCAGACACATGCAACCTACCAAGACTGAACCATGAAGAAATCTAATACTTGACAGACCAATAACAAGTAATAAGATTGAGGCTGTAACAAATTCTTCCAGCAAAGAAAAACCCAAGACCCAAAGCCTAAATTGCTGAATTCTAGCAAATATTTAAAGGAGAAACAATACCAATCCTACTCAAACTATTATGAAAAATAAATAAAGAGGAAATACTTTCAAACTCATTCTATGAGGGCAGTATTACACTGATACCAAAACCAGACAAAGACATATCCCAAAAAGAAAACTACGGGCCAGTATCTCTGATGAATATTGATACAAAACCCTCAACAAAATACTAGCAAACTGAATTCAACAGTACATTGGAAAGATAATTCATCAGGACCAAGTGAGATTTGGGTCAGAGATGCAAGGATGGTTCAACATATGCAAATCAATCAGTTGATACATTATTTCAATAGAATGAAGGATAAAACCATATGATCATTTCAATTGATGCTGAAAAAAAGCATTTTATAAAATTCGACATCCCTTCATAACAAAAAAATCATTAAAAAACTGGGTATAGAAGGAACATACCTTAACACCATAATAAAAGCCATATATGAAAGACCCACAGCTAGTATCATACTGAATGGGGAAAAACTGAAGCCTTTCCTTTTAGATCTGAAACACGATAAGGATGCCCACTGTCATCACTGTTAGTCAACATAGTACTAGAAGTCCTAGCTAGAGCAATCGGACCAGAGAAAGAATTATAAAGGGCATCCAAATTGGAAAGGAAGAAGACAAATTAACATTGTAGATATGATGTTCTATTTGGAAAAAACTAAAGATTCGACTAAAAAACTATTAGAATGGATAAATTCAGTAAGGTTGCAGGATTAAAATCAACATATAAAAATCAGTAGCATTTCAATATGCCAATAGCGAATAATCTGAAAAAGAAATCAATAATCTCATTTATAACAGTTACAAATAAATACCTATGAATTAAACAAAGAAGTGAAAAATCTCTATGATGAAAACTATAAAACACTGATGCAAGAAATAGAAGAGGACACAGAAAAAAACAGAAAGATAATCCACGTTTATGGATTGGAAAAATCAATATTTTAAAAATGGCCATATTACCCAAAGCAATGTACAGATTTAATGCAATTCCTATAAAAAATACCAATGACATCTTCACAGAAATAGAAAAATCAATCTCAAAATTTATACAGAATCACAAAAGACCCAGAGTAGGCAAAACTATCCTGAGCAAAAACAAAACTGGAAGAATCACATTATTTGACTTCAAATGATACTACAGAGCTATAGTAACCAAAAGCAGGATGGTACTGGCATACAAACAGAAACAGACCAGTGGAACAAAACAGAGAACCCACTTCCTTGAGAGACTGAGGCAGAAGGATCACTTGAGCTCAGGAGTTAAAAACTGCAGTGAGCCACAATTGTGCCACTACACTCCAGCCTGGGTGACAGAGCAAGACCCTGTCTCTAAAAAAAATAAAAAATAAAAAACAGTAAATAAATAAATAATGTTGATATCAACAATTGTAATCACTATCACATACTTTCATAGGCAGACATGCATCCACATAGAAATTAATGCTCGGACTCTTACTGCCAACATCAGAATCTACCTTTGTCTGCAAGACATGAGACAGAATATTATCTGGCCCAGAAGCCTGTATGTTCAGTTGCTCAAGGGTGCTGGCCAGATAGTCTCACGGGAATTCTAAATGGGACTTCTATGCATAGAGGCAGGCACAGGATATAAGAGGAGAAATTGAAGGTGTGTGGTGGCAAGTGGAAGAGAGACAACGTGGTGCAAATGTGTCACTAGCACTCAACACTTCTGAGACACAAATAGAAAGAAATATTGGGTTGATTCCAAGTCTTTGCTATTGTGAATAGTGCTGCAATAAACATACGTGTGCATGTGTCTTTATAGCAGCATAATTTATAATCCTTTGGGTATATACCCAGTAATGGGATGGCTGGGTCATATGGTACATCTAGTTCTAGATCCTTGAGGAATCGCCATACTGTTTTCCATAATGGTTGAACTAGTTTACAATACCAAATGTCCATCAGTGACAGATTGGATTAAGAAAATGTGGCACATATACACCATGGAATACTATGCAGCCATCAAAAAGGATGAGTTTGCGTCCTTTGTAGGGACATGGATGCAGCTGGAAACCATCATTCTTAGCAAACTATCACAAGAACAGAAAACCAAACACCACATGTTCTCACTCATAGGTGGGAACTGAACAATAAGATCACTTAGACTCAGGAAGGGGAACATCACACACAGGGGCCTATCATGGGGAGGGGGGAGGGGGGAGGGATTGCATTGGGAGTTATACCTGATGTAAACGATGAGTTGATGGGTGCAGCACACCAACATGGCACAAGTATACATATGTAACAAACCTGCACGTTATGCACATGTACCCTACAACTTAAAGTATAATAATAATAAATTAATTTTAAAAAAAAGAAAGAAATATTGGAACTGAGAGGGAAGAGAAGGTAGAAGATGCTTTTTCAAGACAGGATCACATTTTTTTAATACCAATCTGCACTCTAGGTACCCTAAGATAACTAAATCAGTTGTGAAAAGTTTAAACAGTTCTTCCATGTGTAAAAATGTCTCATACTTTATTCATGTAATTAAAATTAAGTCTTTTCTGAGTCACAACCTATTAGAAGACATGAGAGTCTAGTATCAAGTAATAATTGGGATTTTATTCACAGTCATCTCCATGAGTTTGTGCCAGAACCCTACAATTATATTGTGCCAGAAAGTCAAATAAATGTGGTTCACTTAGGATAATGGCAGAATTTGTCATTTGTACCAATAAGCCCACTGAGAACAATTTAGAAAGCTGATCAAATTATTAAAAATCACCCTGTTCGAGGGTAGCAGAATACTACTAAGGGAAGAATTATGAAGCAACATCAGGGCAAAGAAGAAAATCCAGAGAAGTGATCCCGGCATTTGGGGGTCACTTCTCCCCTAGACACATAATTTGATTCCACTAGAAGCGCAAAAAAGGCAAAGAAGCTGAAAAGAACTTTCAGCAGAAGTTACGCTAAGCAAAAAGTCTGAAATTCAAGAGTCACCAAAGAGAGAAATTATTAAAACCCCAGTTTTAAATTGGGACCCTGATAACCTCTAGCCTAGAAATAAGAGTGAAAGAATAACAAAACGTTTTCTTTTTTACTCTGAAACCCAGCTACAAACAATCTAATCTCTAATTAAATTAAAGAAATCCAGAATGGCTAGTGTCCCTAAACACCTGACAAAAGCAAAATTATATTCTGTCTGGAGGAATAAAATATATTTATTTTCAAGTCTAGTATTTCATACAAAGCAACCAACCATATAAGAGTGTAATAAAAAAGAAAAATAAAAAAATAGAAAAAAATACAAAAGATCCAGATAATATCAAATACCATTTAAAGTAACTACACTTAATATATTTAAGGAAATAAAACACAGAATTGTAAATTTATGTATAAAATTGGAAAATCCAAAAATAAGAACCAATGGCAATTCTAAACCTTAAAAATAGAAAACTTCCAAACACAAACTTAAAAGCGCAATGGATAAGTTAAACAATATATTAGACATGGTTAAAGCAATACTAAAGAAATTGACTATGTGAAGATAATATATATAATTGGTTGGGGTCTCCATTTTTATTATTACTCCTTTAGCCATTTAAGCAACAGTGCTGTCTGTTAGTGGTCCTGACCCTCAGTTGAACAGCGCTGTTCTTGGTATTACCCTCAGTGCTTTTGTAATTTTGCAACAGCTCTCATCAACATTCTGCAACCATGTCCTCACCTCAACCTCTCCCTCTCCAAGCAACAATCCCTAGAAATTGATACTCCTTCCTCAATACCCCAACTGCAGTCTCTATACACCTCCAGACTGTTTTAGTCATTTAGTTACCTAGTTACTAGGTTCTGGCCATAACTTAAAAAAGAAAAATCAAGGGTGGAAGCAAATAGTTGTCAAGGTGACATGAAACTTCCTTTTGACCCTAACAATCAACAACATCAGCACAAATAAATATATAGAGGATTCGCTCTGTTCCAGAAAGTGTCAGAGATGATTGGGGATGGATGCTTCAGGAAAAACAAGAAAAACCTAAAAGTTAAAACTTCCTATTCTCCAGATGCTTATATTCTACTAGAGTAAAATACAAAATAAACAATAGATAGGATAAATAAAACATTATGTATATTATACAATGTAAAATACATAAATAGAAAAGTTATTTTTATTATTTATGGTGCAATTGAGCTGAGGTAAAAATAAACATTTTTATTATTTCAATTCTTGAAATTTGTTCACACTAACATTATGGCACAGCACATGGTAAAGTTTTAAAAATGTTCTTTGTACAACTAGAAAGAATTACTGTTTCATGAGGTGTTCTATACATTTCCATAAGGCAAGTTTTGCTAATAATAATGTTTAATTTTTTTGTGACTTTGCTAACTTTTTGTCTGCTCAATCAATTACTGACAAAGGTATGCATTTGACCTATTATGATTGTGTATGTGTCTGTTATTTTTTGTACTTTTCTTAAATTTTGCTTTATACTTATTAATGCTATATAAGTTAGGTACATGAAAAATTGGAGTTATTCTATCTTATTGTTATCTTTATTTTACAGAACAATTAAAATCGGCATACAAGGGACATACCTCAATGTAATAAAAGCCATCTATGACAAACCCACAGCCAACATAATACTGACTGAGGAAAAGTTGAAAGCATTCCCTCTGAGAACTGGAACAAGACAAGGATGCCCACTCTCACCACTCCCCTTCAACGTAGTAGTGGAAGTCCTAGCCAGAGCAATCAGACAAGGGAAAGAAATAAAGGGCACCATCAGTAAAGAGGAAGTCAAACTGTCACTGTTTGCTGATGATCTGACCATTTACCTTGAAAACCCAAAAGATTCCTCCAGAAAGCTCCTAGAACTGATAAAAGCATTCAGCAAAGTTTACAGATAGAAGATTAATGTACACAAATCTGTAGCTCTTCTATATACCAACAGTGATCAAGTGGAGGATAAAATCAAGAACTCTACCCCCTTTAGAATAGCTGTGAAAAAAAATTAATAATACTTAGGAATATACCTAACCAAGAAGGCGCAAGACCTCTACAAGGAAAAGTACAAAACACTGGTGAAAGAAATTATAGACAACACAAACAAATGTAAACACATCCCATGCTCACGGATGGATAGAATCAATATTGTGATAATAACCATACTGCCAAAAGCAATCTACACACCCAGTGCAATCCCTATCAAAACACCACCATCAATCTTCACAGAATTAGAAAAGAAATCCAAAATTCATATGATACCATTAAAGACCCCACATAGCCAAAGCAAGACTAAGCAAAAGGAATAAACCTGAAGGCATCCCACAACCTGATTTTAAACTATACTGTAAGGCTATAGTCACCAAAACAGCATAGTGCTGGTGTAAAAGTAGGCACATAGACCAACGGAACAGATAGAGAACCCTGAAATAAACCCAAATGCTTACGCCAACTGATCTTCGACAAAGCAAACAAAAACATAAAGTGGGGAAAGGACACCATTTTCAACAAATGGAGCTGGGATAATTGGCTAGCCACGTGTAAGAGAACGAAACTGGATCCTCATCTCTCACCATATACAAAAATCAACTCAAGATGGATTAAGGACTTAAACCTAAGACTTGAAACTATAAAAAATATAGAGGATAACATTGGAAAAACACTTCTATTTATTGACCTAGGCAAGGATTTCATGACCAAGAACCAGAAAGTAAATGCAGTAAAAACAAAGATAAATACTTGGGACTTAATTAAACTAAAGAACTTTTGCACAGCCAAAGGAACAGTCAGCAGAGTACATAGACAACCCTCAGAGTGGGAGAAAGTTTTCACAATGTATACTTCTGACAAAAGACTGATATCCAGAATCTACAATGAACTCAAACAAATCAGTAAGAAAAAAACAAATAATTCCTTCAAAAAGTGGGCTAAGGACATGAATAGACAATTTTCAAAATAAGATACACAATGGCCAACAAACATATGAAAAAATGCTCAACATCACTAGTGATTAGGGAAATGCAAATCAAAACCACAATGCAATACCACCTTACTCCTACAAGAATGGCCATAATCAAAAAATCAAAAAATTGTAGATGTTGGCACGGATGTGGTGATCAGGGAACACATCTACTCTGCTGCTGGGAATGTAAACTAGCACAGCCACTATGGAAAACAGTGTGAAGATTCCTTAAAGAACCAAAAGAGGAACTACCATTTGATCCAGCAATCCCACTACTGGGTATCTACCCAGAGGAAAAGAAGTTATCATACAAAAAAGATATTTCCACACTCATGTTGATAGCAACACAATTAGCAATTGAAAAATTGTGGAACCAACCCAAATGCCTATCAATCAACTAGTGGGTAAAGAAACTGTGGCAACTGTGGCGCATATATATATATATATATACACATATATATATATGCGCATATATATGATGGAATACTACTCAGCCATAAAAAGGGATGAATTAACTGCATTTGCAGCAACCTGGATGAGATTGGAGACTACTATTCTAAGTTAAGTAACTCAAGAATGGAAAACCAAACATCATATGTTCTCACTGATATGTGGGAGCTAAGCTATGAGGACATAAAGGCTTAAGAATGATACAAAGGACTTTGGAGACTTAGGGGGAAGGGTGGGAGGGAGGTGAGAGATAAAAGACTACAAATAGGGGGCAGTGTATACTGCTTGGGAGATGAGTGCACCAAAAAACTAATAAATCACCACTGAAGAATTTGCTCATGTAACCAAACACCACCTGTACCCCAATAACCTATGGAAAAATAAAATTTAAAAAAATTAAAAATATATATTATTTTATTATTTATCTATGGTTTTGTTTTTGGCCTTAAAAACTTCTTTATTTGCTATTAATAGAGCAACTCAAACATTCTTTGGTTGATGTTTGCATTAAATAGTTGCTCTGGTACATTTCTTAACTCAGAGTCTCTCATAAGGCCACAAGGTTTTACTAAGGATTAAGCTTCCAAGAGTCCTCCTGTGGCTCCACTGACTGCTGACCAAAGATATTAGGTCTTTGTCATATGGGCTTCTCCATCAGGACAGTTGGCAGTATGGCAGCTATAATCTTTCTTTCTCTCTTTCTTCGTTGCTGTAAAGGAAGTCAGCTGCCATGCTGTGAGCTTCCATTGAAGACTGAAGACTTCCTTCTAAATGCCACACAATTGGGCATGGAAGTCAAGCCATACAATGATTGTCACTCTGACTAGCACCTTGATTGCAGTTTTCTGAGAGGCCCTGATCCAAAGTCACCGTGCAAAACCAATGCCCAGAATTACTGACATATTTATTTCAAGCTACTAAATTATGGGGGTAATTTATAATATGCAGAAATAGATTAACTAATACATAGATCAAATGAAAAGATTTTCCAATATGTAGAAATTACATAAATTCTTTTCTTACAGGACAATCTTATTCTAATCAATAACATTTGCTTTTAAGGCAGATAATCCTCCAAGTTTTCTAATGATATCTGAAACTATTAATTGATTCTGTGAATCATGAACTCTGAAAGGGAATTGGAAGTAGCTAAAAATCTATGATTTGTGTTGACCAGTGCAAAGCACAGTGGAATGAGAATGTTTGCCCTAATACCAAAGAAAAAGAAGTGATTGGAAAGCTGAAGAATCAGTGGCTTCAGTGACATGGAACCCAGTGATTTGATTTTTGATGGGTATCAGGTGACTTTGAGGTGTTCAAGAAACCACATTTTAAGAACAATGTCCAAAGAGGGGAAAAAAAGAGCAACCAAGGGAAAAAAAATCCATTAATTTCACAGAAGAAAAGAAAGAAAAATAAAATACACAATATGGATGATGGAGAAAAACAGTTACATTTCTTTATGGATCACAAAGTTTGTGTATATATAATTTCATTTTGAGATATGTAACTAATGTTGTCTTTCAGAAGTGAATCAAAATATTTCAAAATGCTGTCTTATGAAACTACAATATCCTCATGGATCAGAAAAGTTTTTCTGTAAAAGTCAGATAGTAAATATTTTAGGTTTTGAGGTGTCTTTTGCAACTACTCAACTTTCCTACTGTAGCACAGGAGTAGCTGTGGTACTGTGCAAATGTGTTCCAATAAAGCTTCATTACAAAAACATGCCATGGGCCATATTTGGCCCATACACTATTGTTTGCCAATTCCTAATATAGTTGACTAGCAAGTATTGTGAGCTATTTGAGGAAGACATGAAAGTTCATTGGGTTGCTAAAAATTATGTAGAAATTCAAAGGAAAATTAAAATTTAGGCTAAATTATAATACATTGTTTTAACAATTGTAAAATATAAGAGAAATTTACAAATAAAAATCCCAAATAAGAGTCTTCTTGGCAGGTAGATTCTAACAAGCAAAGAATAGTTAAAAAGTAATAAGCTACTTTAAGTCCTTAAAAGAAAAGATGTTTGTTCTGAATAGCTTTATAGTAGTTATTAAGATTATAACATGTGCTGAGCAAATCACAATAGAGGGAAAAATAATATTTTTAACTTGCATGTAGAATATATTAGTAGAAAATCTTACATCTGGGGAATGGAAAATGACTCATTAAAATGAAGAGAGGACACCTACATCCTTTTCATTGACTCTAAAAATATGGTTTACTTCTTTGGTAAAGGTTTCTGATTGCAGATTCAAAATATATCATCAGTGACCAAATGTCAAGGGTTAAGAGATGTTCAATGAAATGTGGTTAGTGAAATGTCATGTGGCAGAATTCTGATGGTGAAATGCTATAAAATGAGGGGTCATGACAACCTGTGAAAGAAAATGTCAGTGATGGAATAGAACAGTAAATAACCCTATCCTGCTTGTTATCTAAATGGACACTTGGTAGTTCATTTCATTTTCACTTGATCACTTTAATTCCTCCCTCTTTATGCACATGAGTACCCCTTGGCTCACTCTTTCTTTTTCCCACATATATTTTAAGTGATAAATTTTTAATACTTTTAAAAGATGAATAAAAATGTTAGAAATCCTAGCTATTTTTTCTCACAACAAACTCTGCTAAACAAAAGATAGTAAGGATAAGATCTCATAATATGATAGAAGGTTGTCCTTGAGCCAATTAGATTCTGGAAAATTACTCATAGTTGTTCAACCTTATAGTCTTATTAAGAGAAAGAAAATCTGAGCTCTGATTTTCTGCTTTCTGTAATGTTTTCATGTGCTCTAACACACTTTATCTGATTTGTGATATTTATGATGTCTCCCCACATATTTGTGAGTACTACTGCTCATACATTTTGTGGTCAAAACATGTTCAATGTGCCAGAAGTCAGGGAAGTTTGGAAGTAGAAATTGCTTTGGAAGGTATGATAGGCTATTACTTTGGTCACAAGCCATATGAACCAGCCTCATAGTATCCTCATCCTTGTATAATCTCCCCTCTTTACATATGGGCTCGTCCTGAAAACTGCTTTAAGGAATGCAATGCAGCAGAAGTGATAATGTGCCAGTCCTGAGCTGAAGCTTTAGGAAAACCTGGAAGCTTTTGCTTTTGCACTTTCTACTTTTGCATTTGGGGAAAGCCAGCAGCCATTTAAGAAGTCCAATTACCTTGAGAACACTATGCAGTGAGGGAGGTCAAGTTGACCATGTGAAGAGTCCACATGGTAAATAAATGAGGCACCTTTTCCTCATTCCTCTTAGTTGAAATAGTTAGGGTGGCTCAACGTAAATTAAAACAGAAGTCTTCAGGACTTATTTACATGTATTATCCCCACTTCTCCATTTAATAGTAAAATTTGGCCTCTTCTTATACTTAGCATTAATGAATAATATCAAACAGTGCACTAACCCAACCTTAATATGTTGGTCCCATCCATTAAGGCCCCCACACCAAATATTACTGAAATTACTGAATGTACAGACAGTAATCTGTAAATATTTTGTTACTGTAGATTACAACAAAAGACTCGAAATTGTTCAAAATGTAATACAACAGACATTCCTATTTTTGCCCCCAGAAACTCCTTTATTGTAGAGACTTTGGCAACTTCCTCATATCTTTTGGAGTTTCTGGATTATCTACCATGGTTATAAGTTGTCCATAGGCTTCACATGTAAGGAACTGCTCTTCTTAGCTTACACTATATGTCATTAGAGTGGCAGCTTATGGGCACATGACCTGCCATATCCAGCTGTCACGGAAGCAGCAGCCTTCAAGTTCAATAAAACCACTAGGTCCTATTTGTTACAGGATAAAACCAAGCCTGGGACCTCTGGCATATCCCAGCTGTAGGAGGGTTGCTCTCCTCAGTTCTTAGTCCCTTGCTATATGCCTGAATGTTTGAAGGCACCCTGAAATAGCAAAAGGAGAAGCCCCAGACCTATGACCCCAGTGGAACTGACATAGCCATCCCCCAGCCATTTCGCTTGCACCAGTTGATGCCATGTGATGCAGAAATAAGCTAGACTATCCCCACCATCCTCTATCTAAATTCCTGCCCCACAGAATTGTGAGCAAGCAAAACAGCAATTGCTTTAACGCCTGTATTTTGGGATAAATAGGTAGAAAAATAGATAATTGATATGAAAGAAAATGCTCAACCACAGGAAAAGCCAGGAAAAGATAAAGCCCTTGATAACTTAATAATGTTCTTGAAGGAAATCAAGGAACTGTCATTGTGTACATCCAAACACACTCCACTATAGTTGCCCTCAGACTATTCATGTACCATTATACCAAATAGCTTCCTAATAAAACTGGTAAGATAATATGGCCTTATCAAACAATGCAGGGAAATATAATTTTTAGTTTGTGGGACATAGGTCCTGTCTAAGAGACAGGGAATAGAAACATTTCTTCTCCAGGTTACTTTTAATAGAAAAGTCAAGAAACAGAGCAGAATTTGCTAAGGTTTACATATCTATATTTTGCAATTGGTAAAGAAAAAATTGACATAGGGAAGGTACTATGATCATCTTTCGAAACAAAATGGATATTCTTCAAAATTTGGTCTGTATGTTAAAACTGATGATACTGCAGAATTTTTGGTGAAGTCAGAGCAGGCTTTCCAAGTTGGTCCAAAAATGTCTTTAAAAATCATGAAAATGAGACATGTTTGTGAGTTGTACAGTGCTTAGGGGATGGGGTTGGCATAGGGTTTCCTTGCAGGGAGTTCACCTGGTCTGAATTTGGAAGGAGCATGCAGGATTTCTTATGAGCTTGCCCGGAAGTGAAGCAAAGGGCAAGCGGAAGTGGTGAGGTTTAAAATCTACCAGTGTCAAACATCAAAAAAGGAGTCAGATTCTTTATTACAACCCACCCTTAATGTTTGCCCAGTAACTGAAATGTACCATGTTCATTTAATTGAATTTGATTTATTTAAGTTAGTCATTTGCATTAGTTAGGGTTCTCCAGAAAAACAAAACAAGTAAGATATACATAAAATTGGCTCATGCAACTGTGGAGGCTGACAAGTCCCAGGATCTGTAGTCAGCAAGCTAGAGATCCAGTGGTATCATTCCAGTCTGAAATCACAGGCCTGAGAACCAAGAAACTAGATGGTATAAGTTCCAAATGCAGAAGAGGACCAATGCCCCAGACAGTCAGACAGAGAGAAGAATGAATTATTCCTTATTCAGCCTTTCTACTCTATTCAGGACTTCAAAGGGTTGAATGAGACCACCTTCGTAGACACACTCAGAATATTTAACCAACCATCTGGACACATTGTGGCCCCATGGTGTTGACACATAGAAGTCGCCATTACACCATTATAGCCCTCTATGAAGTCTGTAGCCTGAGGCTGATAATAAGGAAAGTAAAATGTACCTTGAATGCCTTATCCAAAAGCCCAATATTATACATTCTGAGAAGCAAAATGAGTGCCTTTGTTACTCAATGTCTGAAACTCTGAAGAGGATAAAGAGTGTCTTGGTGAGGCTTTGGATTGTGGCTTTAGGATGTACAGAGATATATGTGACATTGATCTGTTTTGGTATCTGTAAGGCAAGATATTACCAGAGTTCTTTATCGTAAAGGAGGCAACCATGGATAAAGAATTGTTATTGTTGCCATCAGGTGGATCTGGTCGCCAGACTATTTGCAACGGGCCACAAAACCATACAATTGTACGGATAAAGCTTATTGTTGGCCAGGATATCCAGTACTAAGATGATGGCTAAAGTTTGACCACTTATGTTGACCCCTCTGTCTTGCCTTTTTTGAAGATATCCTGGTTAAGGAAGAGAAAGCAGCAGCTCTCCAGTGAATTCCATCATTAGTGATGGTGATAATGCCATCTATAAACTTTACAAATTTTCTTTGCTGTTCATTCAGTTGATACCAAGGGGCTTACTCAAGTAATTAGGGGTTCTTGGGGGAAGGGTTACCTGTTCAAACACTCTGGCATACAGCAAGGGACTAAGAACTGAGGAGAGCAACCCCTCCTACAGCTGGGATATGCCAGAGGTCCCAGACTTGGTTCTATCCTGTAACAACAAGGATCTAGTAGTCTTATTGAACTTGAGGGTTGTTGCTTCCATGATGGCTGGATATGGAAGGTCATGTGCCCAGTGTGTGGACAAAAGCTGCCACTCTAATGACATATAGCATAAGCTAAGGAGAGCAGTTTCTTATATCTTAATCCTATGGACAATTTATAGCCATGGTAGATGATCCAGAAACTCTAAAAGATATGAGAAGAAATTGCCAGAGCCTCTACAACAAAGGAGTCTTTGGGGGCAATAATAGGAATGACTGTTGTGTTACAATTTGAACAGTTTCCAGAGTCTTTTACTGTAGTTTACAGTAACAAAATATTTACAAGTGACTGTTGGTAGAGTCAGTAATTTCAGTAATATTGGGTATGGGGGCCTTAATGGATAGGACCAAGGTATTAGGGTTGGGTTAGTGAACTGTTTGACACTATTCATTTATGCTAAGTATAGGAGGGCAAATTTTTGGGAGAACGAGGCAGGCAGATCACTTGAGGTCAGAAGTTCAAGACCAGCCTGGCCGACATGGGGAAACCCTGTCTCTACTAAAAAATACAAAAATTAGCCAGGTGTGGTGGCATGGGCCTGTAATCCCAGCTGCTGAAGAGGCTGAGAGGCAGGAGAATTGCTTGAACCTGGGAGGCGGAGGTTTCAGTGAGCTGAGATCGTGCAGCTCCACTCCGCCCTGGGCAACAAAGTGAGACTCTGTTTCAAAATAATAAATAAATAAATAAATAAATAAATAAATAAATAAATAAGAGACCAACTTTTACTATTAAATGGAGAAGTGGGGATACTAAATGTAAATAGGTCTTTTTGTAAATAGGTCTTGTATAATGATAGGTGCTAAAGGCTTCTGTTTTAATTTACATTAAGTCACACTATTTCAACTAAGAGGAATGGGGTGAGGGGGATGTCTACATAGTCCTATTTCTCAAGTAAATTTGTAATGACAAAGACTTAAATTTAATTTACTCCACGTTAGACCAGGGTGTTTCTGCTCACCATGCAATATTTTGGGGCCGTGGGAGCTCTGAATATGAAGAATTTAGGTAATGTAATAGTACCAAAGGTTGAAGTGAGGCTCGTGCCCTCTATTCTATGTTTAGTAACTCCCCTGAGATTATGGGGGGGTACATTGTTTAAATTTAGTTGTATTTGCCAAGGATAACTGTAATTCAAGCCCCAGTATTGATTATGGCCATGAAGGTTTGTCAACTGGTGTATCTCAGCTTCTTAAAGTTAATTTAAAATCCTACGTTATAGTGGCATAGAAGCAAGTCAGTATCTCTTTATCTTTGTTGTTTAAATTCTTTTAGTATATTCTGGATTCTTCCAGAAATCTCCAAATCAGTATTGTCTGGGTTAGGAGCCTCCTAAAAAACAATGATTGAATTAACTCTTGGTTGTGCCACAGGAATGCCATGGGTGTTTTTCTCTATACGCCTAAAGGTCAGAATCTTTTTGGCAACAGAGATGTAAAAGAATAGCAGCAGCACCAGCAAAAGCATTTTGTAGAGTCCTAATGAGTCATCTGCCTTTTGGGGTGTGGATATTAATAATTCAAACTTTCAAATAACTTCTATTCAAATAGAGGCCATTTCTCCTCCATGTGAGTGAGCACTCAGTAAAGCCACATATCTCACAAGGTATAGTCTTTCTACTGAGCTAGCCTTAGAGTAAGGACTATACTTGTTTGAAACACACCAGGTCACAATTAGCCACAGGATAAGAATTGTTCCCTTCACTTAATATCAGTCACATACTATGCTAGAATTGAAACACATGATTTCATCTAAAATACACAGATAGGTCTGGGCCAAAGCACGTGACTCAGGGCCACCCTAATGAGGTCCCAAAACCTATATACTCCATTCTTAAAAACTCAATTAGTTATAAAAACTTCGGATATAGATTGGTTAAACTTTTAACAGAGGCTCAGTAGAACTCAGCAAATGCAGCACAAAGCTGCACATCTCAAAGCACAGGCTACCCAGCAGGAGGAGCTCAAAATGCATGCTTGCCATTAGGCAGCCAAAGAAAGAGAAGAAAGACTTCCAGCAATGGTGGTCATTGTCTACACATACCACTCTCAAAGCAAATTGTGGGCATCCTATGGAAACAGGGGCCATGCCACAGGGACAGAATAGATCTTTACCAAAATTTGGTTTGAATGTCAAGTATGAAGACCCTAGACACACACCAAAAGGGTATAACAAAAATTTATTACTTAATATGGTAAGGCTTTCTGGGGAGAGGAAAGAAATCTCCCCCAAGCAGGTCCAAAAATCAATTGAGAGAACAGAAAAAGAAGGCTGGCTTACAGTTTTTATGGTGATTAAGGAGTGATCGGAAGGGGCTTGTATGGTCTGAATTTTCTTCCAAAGGAGGGAAGACCTGGGATTTTTTTTTTTTTTTATCAGCTTTCCCAGATGTGGGGTAAAAAGGGAAAAAGAAAGGGTAAGGCTTAAATGTTATGTAAACATTAAAAAATTGAGTCAAACTCCTTATTATAGAAGGATTTCTGGACAGAGCTATTCATAGGGGTGTGAATTTCCAAGAGAAAGTACAGACTATATGAGTTTAGGGGAGTTGAGAGGATGGCCTACTGTGGAAGATGCTATGATGAGTCACTTCAGAGGACAGCTGGGACAGTTTTATAAATATGAAAACTTCCAAAAGGAAAGAAAAGGACAAAAGCTAGGAAAAGAGCTTCAAAATGCAACTTTTCCTGAAAAGTAAGGCTTTTATTTCTCCAATCTTGTGGAAATTTAAGAAACCTAATTTAAAAGACAAGAACTTGCATAATCAACATTGGCATCGTATACCATATGGATTAGTGTGCCTGTCTGACACATGGTACCTAGGACAACGGCTGGCACAGAGTGAGTACTGTGCAAATATAGCTAAATTAATTATATGAATTTTATGGAACTTTAGACTTTAAAGAGTATTTTCTGGTAATTTATCTCATTTGATATTTAAATGTATTCTCTGAGAAAAGCGCTATTGTCTCCATCTTACAATAAGGGAACTGAGGTTCAGAAAAATAATGTCTTTGCTCAAATTCAGGCCATGAAAGAACAAAGGTTCAAGTCCAGTTATTTCAAAAGTGTTATCTGTTCCTTACCAAATTACACTGCTTCTGCCAGGAATATAGATAGTACATCTCTATTTGGAAATAAATAAAATAATTTCTGAAGGTAGCTTCCAGTTCTTTTATTTTTCTCATTTTCAAAATTTTGCTTCATAGTTTAAAGGCTGCTTCGGTGAATGGTAGAAAAATTTTTTTAGACATATCTAATTTTAATATTACTTACTCTCCAGTGATTCACAAACACTAGTTCAAACACTCTAGGCCTGGAGTAATTCTAATATCTTCCAGTAACACTTATTGAAAGTACAGATTCAGGTCTTCAAAAGGATTCTTTTATTATACTTTACACCCCCAGGTAAAATATTCTGAAATTTTTTGGAGATTCAAAGGAAAATAAACTATTTTCAAAGTGCTAATTTATTTCCTTATAAGTCAATGCAAAATTACATCAATGAGATGAGTTTTAATGGACTATAACTAGAAGTGGAATTTATTTAAAAGTCCTTATTACTCTGATTGCTCAATCTGTAGTCAACTTTCAAGTTCAGAAGCTTAGTGAGATGTGTCCTTTAAATGGTTGGGTCATATGAAAACCCTCACAGCATGGCAAATGATTTTTTCAAGGAACCAAGTTTATCATCAATAGTAAAATGCTGAATTATATTTTGTTATCAATTTTTTCCTCTCAAGGAAATGACTTTCAAAACAACGTAGCATAAATTTCCATCTACACTTTGATTTCTGAATCATCTAACAATTGAATCCCTGCTATTGTTATTTCATCTATTAATGTCCTAGATATCTCAGATAACATTCTCAGGTGTCTTGAGAGCATTCCTCTCTTGGATGGTGTATTAGTCCGTTCTCACCCTACTATAAAGAAGTACCTGAGACTGGGTAATTTATAAAGGAAAGAGGTTTAATTGGCTCACAGTTCCACATTGCTAGGGAGGCCTCAGGAAACTTACAACCATTGTGGAAGGGGAAGTAGGCATGGACCATCTTCACATGGTGGCACACGGCGGCAGAAGAGAGAAGAGTGAATGAGCAAAGAGGGAAGAACCCCTTGTAAAACCATCAGATCTCGTGAGGGCTCACTCACTCTCATGAGAACAGCTTGGGGAAAACTGCCCCCATGATTCAATTACGTCCACCTGATCTCTCCCTTGACATGTGGGGATTACTATTCAACATGAGATTTTGGGTGGGGACACAGAAAAACCACATCGGATGGATAGCATTGTCATTGAACTAATTTGCCCCTCTTGGCACCTTTATTTTCTTAGACTCTTAATAGATTGGTACATCAGTCCATAGAACCTTAAGTGCAGAGCTATCTGATTCCTGAGGTAAAAACTGCTTAGATTCTCACCCTGAGACGCTTCAAGAAGTCTGGGTGGTAGCCTTCCAAATATGCATTTAACTTCAAAGAATATGATTTAGCTATTACAAAGGCACTGCTTTTTGTAGTTAATTGTGTGCCTAATAATTCCTGGAAGGTACATTTCTGAGATCTAAAGAGATGTGATGATGTCACAATTTGTGGACCCTGCCATTATTATATGATAACAAAAACAAAGCGAATCCTCTCCTTTACTTGTTTCTGTGTGTGTGTGCGCGTGTGTGTGTGTGTGTGTGTATCGGGGGAGGTGGCCATAATTTTCATAGCACATAGCACTTATCATATTTTATTGTGGTTCTTATTCCTCTCCCAGGATAACTTAAAAGGCCTTGACTTACAGATGATCCAGTGATGAGACAGTGGGGAGTAGATCAGCATAGGTCTCTAACTGGAGGGAAAAGAGCCCCTTGCTCACCCGTGTAAAATATGTAACATGAACAAGTAATAAACTTTTGCTGAATTTATCTAATATTTTGGAGCAGTTTTGTTACTGCAGCATGATCTAGTCTACCCTATTAACATGCCATGTTATAATAACGAAGACAATTAATCAATTAATTTATCTGACATATAATGAGTATCCACTAGTGCCAAGTATTGCTGCAAGACACGGATTACTGTGGTACATAATAAGCACGTAGTCTATGTCCTCAGTCAGCTTATGGTCTAATGAAGAAAATGGGCAAATAAACATCCAATGAGTGTTTAGCAAGCACCCAGCATGTGCTACAACTGTACCAGGAATTTGGCAGAAAAATATGATACAGAATTTTTAATATAATTCTGGATACATGCATGATAATAGATTATTATAATATATCAAATATTGTAAGAAAATGTTTACGAAATATTTGAGGGGTAATGATAAGGAAGCAGTTAATTGTCTTGAGATGTCATGGAAGGCTTCTCAGAGGAAGTAACATTTGGTCAGGAAAAGTGAGTGAAACTTCACATGCTGAAAAGGTTGCTGTGGTAGCTATTAGCACTTCATCAAAAATATTGGCTTTCTTCTTTCCATAATAGGATTGCACTTCTCCCCTTTTTCAATTTTGAAATAACCATCTGCTTTTCTTTGGCCAATAAAATATGAGTAGGATGGATGACTATGTCTGTTACGTAAAAAAATTAACAGCCAGTACACAATTTGCCATAATCCTTTCTCACTTCTGCAGTGATCATGGAAGCACATGTTGAAATAAAGTTTCTCCCAGCCTTTATACCAGAGTGACTACAATGAGATAAGCCTCCCCAGCCCATGTTGCATGCATGAAAATGAATTCCTATTTTTTAAGACACTGATGTGTGCAAGGTTATTTGTTATTACAAAATAATCTAACTAATTCTGACTGACACAGCATATTCCGGGCTGAGAAAATAGCTTGTGCAGAAAGACCTGGAGCTGTGAAAGATCATTGTGCATTCCTAAAAGAGTAAATTCAGTGCAGTTTATGTTCAAGGTATGTGGGTCGCAAAAGGATGACAAAAAGATGAGGTTGGACGGGACAAGGTGTGAAAGGTCTTTTGTTAAAACTTTTCTATTTTATTCTCTAAGCAAGAAAAATGATTCTCGAACAGTAATGGTCAAAGGATAAGCAAATGTCTACTTTCATTTATGCCCACATGATCCTGTGCTAACGAGATTCCTTTTTAAAAAAGTCTCTCATACATTTTAAATTATCAGTGGTTCTGTTGAGACAATTATTAGACATGTTGACAAACCCACATTGATAACTTTTTGTTTTACATCATCCAAAAAAGTATGTTGTCAAAGCCTTGAAACTATAGTCTGTCATTACCACTATGCCTTGTTTGGAGAATGTTAATATCTACTAAAAAGTAAGACTGAAAACCTTTTCTTTTTTAAGATTTGCTTGAGAGATGGAGTAACATGTCGATTGTCTGTGGCAGTGGGGAAATGAAACTGTCACATCAATTACAAAATCTGCTAAGTTGCCAGCAGGAAAAGCATTGATTCTTGGTGAGTTCAGATCTGTAATTTCAGATACCTTTGTCATCTTACTGAATGGAAGACTTTGAAAAGAAAATCACTTCTTCTGTTCACAACAATACTCATCACTGGAGTTTTGGAAGGACAAGATAAGATGGAAATTTATTTTTGAAATGCTCTCAGTTGTTGCTAATTTTTATTTCTAATTTAATTTTCATTTTTCCATTTTTTCAGATATCGATTCATCAGCTCACTAAGATTCTTAGCAGGACTCAAGATGACCACACAGTCCCCTCCAAGTTCCTTTCAATATGCAGCTTATTAATAGTGATTCAGTATTGTGTACATCAGTATCTCATAAGCATTCATAAATAAGCATTTATTTCTATTAACAGTTTAAATTCTGGACATATTTTCTTTCTGTCCTACTGCTGCCACCTCAAAGACAATCTGGTTTCTTCATGAAGTAGAAGTCAAGATATTTAGAAACCTTGGAAAGTCTTTTTTCTCCATGGACCAAACCAAAGTGTCCCAAAGTTAATCAAAGGGGATGCTTTTAAGTATCATGAAGGATGGCTAGTGGGGAAGACAGAAGGAAGAAAGGGATCATTAACTGGCAGATAAGGACTGACAGCTCTTGTTTATCAAATTTCTTTATCTGCTCTACCAGCTATATTCATCTGCCCCAAGAACTCTTCCTCCTACTGCTCATTACAAGGTTTCAAGAGTCCTGATGACAATCTGAAATGTTCAGGAGTTGCAGATTTGTTGTTCAGGGATTGTGACAGAAAATAGTTATGTGCTCACAGTTCCTTTTTCCTTTTCCTGAACACAGAGGAAGACTATTTCTGAGTTTCCCTCAAAATTAACTTATAGCCATGTGAGAAGATTCTGGCTAGTGGACTGTAGGAAGAAGTAATATGTTCACCTTTGAAGTCTGCCATTAAAATCTCCCAAAAAGCCTACACTCTTTTCCTTCTGTGATTACCATGGAAGCCATGTTTTCACGATGGTGCTGTTATGAGACAGAAGCAGCCTAGATTCACCAGACATTTTAACTATTCAACAGAAATGAGGAAAAAGCACAAATTGTTATCATGTAAGGCCACTGAAATTTAGGAGTTGTTTTTCACAGCAGGAGGCATTTCTTATTCTGAGTAATAAAGAATACTTTTGGAAATTAGAAAATATAAGCTAGTATGATCAAAGTATGCAATAATATGGAAAAAGCAATAGAAAGCCCTACAACTAGGGTACTATCAAATTTCTGGGCCCCAAAATTACAATTTAAAAATAATCAACACTTACATCTTATGACTTCAACAAACTATAACACTTACACTGTTAAACTAATATTTAAGATTACTTTCCACAAGGCTGTGGTCACCTTACTATATATATTTGCTTAGAAACAATGATAAAGTTGTAACATATCTATTATAAAACATTCATATTATATACAAATCCAAATATAATAAGTTATATCAAGCAAAATAATAAGTAATGACTTTGAAAGAAATTACTTAAAAGACCTTGCCTTTTTCTGGTTTATACTAAATAACTATTTTGCAGAGTTCATTTATTTAAGCAATGAGATGAAGAAATCAGTTTAATCAAGTGATGATTTTTGCATCACTCAATGTAGAGTCATTGAAGTGGAAATGGCCTGTAGTATTTCCACATCTTAGTTACAAGAGAGACTTTCATGCATTTCCTGACATCTCACGTATTTCCTTCCTAAAAAAAATCTGTCTTTCAGCTTTTTGTATATAATTTAGGTGTTTAAGAGCTTGACAATTGAATCGAGTAGCAGGTTAGTATGACACATTCATAATTTTGCCCTAGTGTTATTGGTTTATGTGTATAGTCTTCTAATGAAGAGGAAAAACAACCTCCCCATAATGTGATATTGGTTCGATAAGAAATCCCATGAAGCTGAATAAACATCATTTTTTTTTTACCTTTTTGCTTCTGTAAACTGTAATTTTAGTTTTTACAATTTCCTTATTAAAAGTCAAATTTCAACACAGAAAAAAATGGCTTGTAATTCATTGTTCAAACTGTAATGTTTTTAGGATTTCATTTCACAACCTATTTCATGTCTGGGCCACATGAAGGACAGGTTTTTAAAGCCACTGATTATTTCTTTAACTTTAAAATCTTAAATGTGTCTATGTACTGGCAAATTGAGTCACTCTCATAGAATGGGAATGAAATTTAAAAAATTAAGGTACTGTGCTAAGAAAGCTTATCTACTGTACCTCATGCATCTTTTAGTCGGTGTGCTTACAAATATGTCATGTTATAGAAATAGCTCAATCTAGAAAATTGGAATCTTGATCCTTCTGGCTCTCCACTAACTTTGTGTGACGTTTAAAAGGTCTTTTATAATAGTTACTAGCATTGGGATGGTATTTCAAAGACCTCAAAATAATTTTTTAATTTATCTCATCTCATTCTCTATATAAACTTTTTAGTCACAATTTTAGCCTCTTGCAGATTCATCTGAACCATGTGATTTTAAAGCAGAGCAGATATTATTCCAGTTCAAGTAAAATGTGTCACCGTGAAATTATGTAACATATCATGCTCCTGAGCAAGATCTGTCTATAAGCAGGGAAAATGATATCTATACAACAGTAATATATAAACTAGTTATAAAGTCAAAGAATTCTATTTTCTTTCTTTAAAATTTGTTACATTCAATTTTTATATTAAATAGGAGAACAATGGCTAATTTCATAATTTGTTTCTATCAATTTTTAAATCACTTATAATTAACTGTCCCCACGATGTTCTCTGACATAGCCACTCTGTGACTGTCTACAAGAACAACGGTAACCCAATCTCAGGCTTCTTTTTGTTTAATATGTATTAAGGCAAGCCATATTTGCCTCACCATGATCTATAATGATAAATTCAACCCTTAGGAAGATTTGATTACCAAAAAGATGAAATCTGGTCATATCTTTCTTAAAGTTAAATTTCATACAAAATCTAGAGAGATCCACCTTAAAAGATTCAGACTTGAATGTTTTTGAGTCTGTATGACTGTATTTCTAATGCCTCAACTATACTAGATGCTCAATAAGTATTTGTTGAATGAAATAAGTTACGTTTAGTCTGTTAGGTTCTAGGGAAATAAACCTTTTTGCTTCTATCATTTGAACATATTATAGTGAAACATGGGGGATAAATGCAAATGATTCTGTATCCATGTCTTTCCCTCAATATTTTGCTTTTAAATCCCTGTCAGTGAAGATGTTAATAGATAAAGCTTAGTCTCCCTTACTATGACTTTGATATTAATAAGGGACAATTCCAAAGCTGAAATTCTTTACATCCCAATGAAATGAAGTGACATCAATGGGAAAGGTAGATCTTAATCAGTTTTTGCTGGTTTGCGGAAGTCATAATTATTTACTTGGAAATAAATAAAGTATTAAAACCTGGAACATTTGCTTGTTACTTCTCTCCTGTGACTGGAAGATAAAATCATTTGAGTTTTCTCTCCTTTTTTTGTTTTATTCTTCTTGGTGAAACTCCTAAACCAGTAGCAAGTAAAAACTAATGAAGGGATAAGAGAAAAGGGTTAGAAATAATCTGAATTTAGAAATTAAGAAAATAGTCTCTAAAACTCTGGGTTTGAAAGCTGGCTTTGCCTGTGAAGAGCTGTAAGATCCTGAGAAAATTATTTTTTTTCTGTAAGCCTGAATTTCATTATTGTATAAAAAAGATAATAGTCTACAACTCATAGGTTTAAATGACTTAGAAAAAAATGCCCTTAGACTAGCAAGAATAAATAATAGCTACCACTATTATTGAATTACAAAAAAAGACTTCAGATTAATTCCAAATGCTAACGAACTAAAATGAACTCAGTACCATCTGTGCATTGAGATGACTCCTACTTGGGTTTGTTTTACTCAAATACTCAAGCATTAGCAGAGTAATGAGCCTAAAGTAGAAAGATTTAGAGTTCTGCACAAACTATAGAATCACTACTTATCAAGACAGCAGAGAAGGTTATTCAACAGTCTGTGGAAGAAGAGCAAGAGTATCTTAACCACGTATTAGGCAATTAATGTTTCCATATGAATGTCAATCTGAGGGGAAATAGTACCTGCTGCTCTCATGGCTGGAGAGCAAGGGGAACAGCAGGACATTGAACTAGCAATAGGAGGTCATTCTCATTTAAATTCAGATGATACATTACAGTTTATTGATTGGCAAAAGCAGATTCTTTCTATCTCAAATAAAATGAGAAATGAGCCAAAATGTCTGTATGTAAACTTCTTGAGACTCACACAATTTGTCTAATAAATTCCAATTCACAAGAGACCGAATTATTTTGTGTCTTGTACCTTTTATTATGTCTGAAGAATAAAGTTCCTGTTTTTAGAAAACAGTTTTATCTTTTTGTTATCATTAATATTTCTAAAATGCTTTATTTAATATACCCTTATCCTTTACAAGGTGTGGTTTTTGATGGTTTTATACTTGAAATAATACCTACGTATCCGAAGAACAATTCCAAGTGGATTAATGATAATCCTTGCAGATAATTTTTAACAATGGTATGACTTTAGCAATTTTATTTTAATTATCATTCAGGTTTTGGCTATGTCTATGTTGACTTGGACATTTGCTTTTTGTTGTTCTGTTTATTAGCATTGTTAGCCAACATGTGAACTCCGTTCCTGGGTTTGGGGACTCGCAAATTGATAATTTCAGGTATCTACTTTCTCAGTATCTCCGCAGCTTATAGCTTCAGCTCAGCTACATGGAATGGATAGTGAAATACTAATATAAACTATACAGTTATTTTATTAGATCATGAAGATATTTGATGTAATCTAGACATTTCCTTAACAAGATAATATATGCAACATAATATGTATAAATATTATTTGGTATGTGTCTATATGTTTCTACATATTTTGAGTCAAAGCCAAAAATTGTGATGAAATAATAGAAAATTTTCCGTTATAGACAAGAATAAAAGTGCTTGTACACCGTGCCTGATATTACTAAGCAGTGCTTGGGAAAAATTTATAGCTGTGATATAGACATAAAAATGTCCTATGTAAAAATATGAAAGTTTTCTCAAACTAATGATCTAAACTTCCATTTTAAGAAACGGAAAAAAAAAAAGCAAACTAAATTCAAAGTAAATAAAGGAAATAATAAAGGTCAGAGTGAAAATAAATGAAATAGAAATGAGAAAAACAATAGAGAATATCGACGAAACCAAAAGTTAGTTCTCTGAAAAGATCAACAAAATTGACAAAACTTTAGCTAGACTGAATAAGAAAAAAGGAAGAAGATTTTAATTACTCAAATCAGGAAGCAAATAGAGGACACCACCACTGACCTTATAGAAATAAAAAAGTATTATAGAAGATAAAATGAACAACCCTATGCCAACAATTTATATAGCTAGGATGAAATGGAGAAATTCCCAGAAAAAAAAAAGGTGAAATGAAAAACATCAAGAAAAACAAGCTGCGAAATGTGATGAAAGAAGAAATACAAAATCTGAATAGACCTATAAATAAAGTGATTGAATTAATACATTTAAAATTTACACAAATAAATGCCTTTACTTGTGAGTCTATCAAGCATTTAAAGAATCAATACTATTCCTGAAAAAACAGAAGATGAGGAAAAACATTCCAACTTATTCTATGAGGTCAAATATCACCCCAATACCAAAAGCAGAAAAAAGTCAGTGCAAAAAGGAAAACTACAGAATAACATCTGTTATAAATCTTAGGACAAAAATCTTTAACAAAATGCTAGCAAACCAAATCCAACAACATGTAAAAAGGATTATATGCCATTTCCAACTATGACTACAAATAAAAATCAATTAATATAGTATACCACATTAATAGCATAAAGGACAAAATCTATGAAATAATTAACTGAAAAGATGTAAAAAAAGCATTGAGGAAAATGTAACACTTTCATGATAAAATCACTCAGTAAACTACAAAAAGATGAAGTATGGGGAGTTACTTTTAATGAGCATTGTGTTTCTTTTTAGCAAGATAAAAATGTTCAAAATTAGGCTGTAGGATGTTGCACAACTCTGAACATGCTTTAAGAAAAGATCAAACTGTATACTTAAAATGAAGGAAGTTTATGGTATATAAATTATATCTCAATAAAGTTGTTAAAAATAATTGATTTTCCTATTTCTGAGTAGTAATCATTTAATAAATGCAATGTAAGAAAAGATTTCTATATTCAAAAAAGATGTAAGAATAAACTTAGCAAAAATGAACAAAATCAATATGAAGAAATCTCTATGACAGAAAGTAGATTAATGGTTGACTAGAGCAGGGGGTAATTTTTACAAAAAGGCACAAGGTTTTTCTTTTTTTTTAAGGTGATGAAAATGTTCCAAAGTCAAATTGTAGAAGTACACGACATGTAAACCTATTAAAAATCATTATATCCATAAAACAAGTGGATTCTTGGTATGTAAATTATGACTCAATAAACTTGAAAAAAAATTAAAGTCAAAGAAGTATGCTTTTCTAAGTATGATACAAACACCAGAATTCATTTTTAAAAGCTATAAATTTAACTACACAATAGAAAAGTAAGTTTGTCAAAATAATTCTGCAGTGTCAAAAGATAAACCACAAACTGAAAAAGAGGTTTTGCAATGTTGTCTCAGTTACGATTAAATGCAAGAAACAGAAACTATTTGAGGACTGTTAAGAAGAAAGTGAATTTTCTAGATGATGGCAACCTAAATGAAAGCAAATATCTGCAGACCATCCCCGAGTTATGACGCTTCTACTTACTAGTGTTTTTTTTTTTTTTTTTTTTTTTTTTACTTTAAGAGCTTGCAAAAGTAATACACATTTAAGAGAAACCGTACTTCTAGTACTGAAACAACCATTCTGTTTATCATTTTTAGTACAGTATTCAATAAATTACATGAGATATTCAACCCTATTGTAAAATAGGCTTTGTGTTCAATGGTTTTGTCTAATGGTAGGCAAACGTAAATGTTCTAAGCACATTTAAGGTAGGCTGGTAGGCTAGGCTAGGTAGTGATGTTCAGTAGGTTAGGTGTTTTAAGTGCATTTATGACATCATATTTTTATGTTAGGTGTGTTAGGTGTATTTATGACATAATTAGGTATGGTGTGTTAAGTGCATTTATGACATAATGTTTTTTACTGACAATGGGTGTAATACAGCCCCATAAGTCAAGGAGTATCTGTACTTCACAAGGGGAAGTAGTGGAATTTACTGATCTGGGGGTTGGGAGTACTAGAAAAACAATCACAGTATGAATTTAATACAGGTGGTATATTTATTTTTCAGTTTTGGAAATTTATGTAGTCACCTTCCTTCTTTCCAGCCCTGACCAGAATACTAGGTCAAAGACTAGAGGAAAGGGTTATATTACTTGGAAAATGGTAATTGTCAGAGTACAACAAGACACAACACTAGTATTCAAAGATAAGTTATGTCTATATAACGAACATATATTGTAACACATAGAACAATCACTAGAAAATCATAAGAGATGTACATTCAAAGACACTATAATCAAAAGGGAACTTTAAAAAATGTTTTCAAGCAACTATTAGGAACAAAATAATGAAAAGCAAAACAAACAAAAAAGTAAAATTTAAATTGCAAATTTGACCTCTAATACATAAGTAATTATGTGACATTTAGGTGGTCTAAATATGCTAATCAAAAGACAGAGATGGTCAGAGTGGACTACCTTCATTGCTGGTGGGAATGAAAAATGATACAACTACTCTGGAAAATAGTTTAATGTTTTTTTTTAAAGTATATACATAACTGCCATAAGATCCAGCAAATGAGCTCCTGGGCATTTTCCCAGAAACATAATTATTTATGCCCACAAAAATAACTGTATGTAAATGTTTATAGCAGCTTTATTTATAATAGTCAACAACTGGAAACCATGCTGGAAACCATTCAGATATCCTTCCTTGGGTGAAAGGTTAACAACTTGTGGTACATCCATCACATTGAATACTACTCTCAATAAAAAGGAATAAACTGTTGATACATTCAAAAACCTGGATGAATATTGAGAAGAATATGCTGAGTAAAAACAGCCAGTCTCAAACGGTCACAAAAAACCCAAGGCATAATTCCACATATATAGAACATTTGTGAAATGACAAAATTATAAAATGGAGGACAGATTGTTTTTCAGTATTTAAGAAGGAACGGGGGCGTGGCCATAAAAGGTCAGCATGAGGGATCCTTGCAGTGATGGAAATGTTATATATCTTGACTAGATTAATGTTAGTATCCTAGTTGTAATACAATATTACATTTTTTCAAAGTGTTATCATTGAGGAAGACTGGCTTAAGGGAAGACTGATCTCTCTGTATTATTTCTTACTATATGCTTATCTCAATCTCAAAATAAAAATTGTAATTAATCAATGTGTGTGCTGGATTCCATTACTGCTGTTTAAAAGTTACACTATCTTATACATTGAGCTTTTTTAATGTAGTAAACAGTTTTTCTTGCCCAGAGAAGCACTAGGTATGTTAAAAAAAAAAAAAAAAAAAAAAGGCTAAGAGTAAACATATAACTGTTATGTAATAAGTACTCTGGAAAATCTCTGAATGATAAGTGTGGATACACATGAGGAACAAAATTACATTTTCCAGACTAAAGAAAATATAATCTTGGATTTGAATGATAAATTCACTGGCTAGAGAAAAAATAAGGGACAGGCTAGCTTAAGCAATGGGAGTTGGCATGTGTCAAGTTTCCTGGGATCTTCAAGCGTTCCCCTAAAAGAGTATGGGCAAGATACTGAGTGCGTTTCTAGAAATGATATTAAAAAATAAAATAAAATAAAACAAAACAGGGCAAGAACCCAAAATGATAGGAGTCACAATGTAAATGAAAAATGACCTTGATAAGGAAGATCCTGTGGAAAAAAAAGGAAAGAAAAAGAGAAAGAGAGAGAGAGAGAAAGAGAGAAAGAAAGAAAGAAAGAAAGAAAGAAAGAAAGAAAGAAAGAAAGAAAGAAAGAAAGAAAGAAAGAAAGAAAGAAAAAAGAAAAGAAAAGAAAGGAGGGAGGGAGGGAGGGAGGAAGGAAAGAAGGAAGGAGAGAAGGAAGGAAGGAAGGAAGGAAGGAGAGAAGGAAAGAGAGAAAGAAAGAGGTAGAAGTGACTAAGTAGTAAATGAAAAGAAACAGAACTAGAACTGGAATTTAGATTTTCTTAATGCTACTAATAAAGCCTATTTTCTTTTTTTTTTTGAGACGGAGTCTCGCTCTGTCGCCCAGGCTGGAGTGTAGTGGCCGGATCTCAGCTCACTGCAAGCTCCGCCTCCCGGGTTCGGGCCATTCTCCTGTCTCAGCCTCCTGAGTAGCTGGGACTACAGGCGCCGGCCACCTCACCCGGCTAGTTTTTTGTATTTTTTAGTAGAGACGGGGTTTCACCGTGTTAGCCAGGATGGTCTCGATCTCCTGACCTAGTGATCCACCCGTCTTGGCCTCCCAAAGTGCTGGGATTACAGGCTTGAGCCACCGCGCCCGGCCATAAAGCCTATTTTCAATTTTGTCTTCTAAGTATTTTTCCCTAAAAAATCTACTTTTAATATAATTTACACAGGTGTAATGCATTTCCAAATTTCCTTCCATGTTTTTCAAATTTTCTTTTTGTCATTACCTTTCAATCCTCAAATCTGCCACTCTTCTCCAGGCCAGGTGGCCTGTTTCCATGACTCCTACTTCCATGAAATAACCACCAATCCCTTCTTGATGTATATTCTGTTTGAGTTGTCTGAAAGTACTATGCCTTCAGATCTCCCAATGTGGCAAAGGTAAGTGTTATTTTCAAGTGATGACCTTGTGGATTCCTGCCTGGCTAGATTCTTGATCCAGTGTCTTTCAAAATAAAACTTATTCTATGTTGAAATTTTTAAAAGCATAATTATCACTTATTTATTGGAATCTAATCTTCTTAGAATTAAATCAGTTCTGTTTGGGGGTAGTGAGTTTTGCTAAACTGAATGAGCTGTGACAAGACCTATGAAATACAAATCCTACCTATACATAGGATTAAGAGGTATGGTTGAAATTATTTTTGAAAATACAATCTGAAAAATTACTTCAGTCTTCAGCTAATATTTCAAGTCCACTTTGAGTTAGATTAATTAACTTAAATTTAAATAAAAATCCATCCAGAGCTGTGCAAGTAGCCGAAATGCAAGAACATTTTTTTAAAAATGTGATTAAGAAAGCAAAATACAGGATTTGGTGAGGAATGAAAATAACCATATCCTAAGGTTGTAAGGATGAATGAATTGAATAATTACTTTCTAGTATTACATGAATCTTGGGTATTTTCAAGAGACCAACCATTTGGCAATCCATAAATTTTCCAGCATCAGTGATGCTCAATATTTCCCCCAAGGTAGTTCATGACTGATTACAATTTGCTACTATGATCACCAATGACGGGGGAAAAGGGTTAGGAAGTTAATAACCTGTCCAAATAATAACCATTAAATTGTCTTCCTGTGTTGCTAAATCACACTCCACGGTGGTATGTTAGATCGAATTAATACAATAAATGAATCACTTGAATTTAATGTGACTATGTCAAAGAGGTCACTTGAAATTTGTCAGTTTCAGTTATTCTTGTAAATTCCTGAGGAAATTAGCAAAGGACACAATTGTCTTTTTGGTTTCTTCCCCTTCTACACTGATTCCACCTTCTTGTTTTTTCTTTGTTGGCCCTTCTTTTTGTGAGCTTCCTTATCAGTAGCCCTTACCCCACACTAACCTCTATCTTCAGAATGACTAGGTTACAGTAATTGTGAGAAAACCAAATCTGATGAAAATGGTTATACTGAGGCGTGTAAAACTTACAGTTTTAATTCTCCTGTAGGGACTTCCACTGGTGTTTCTAGAAAGGTTGAGAAATTGGTGGTTCTAGAAAGACTGAGAGATTGGTGCTATTGTCCTTGCTACATTTCTCTTTGTGTCACTTTGAGCAACCACCTAAGAAAATCTGTGCTTCTATATCCCTTTCTGAAGAGTTAATGGTTTGACCTATGTGTTTCACAGTGCATTATCTGGGGTCAGGAGTTCAAGACCAGCCTGACAAACATGGTGAAACCATGTCTCTACTAAAAATACAAAAATGAGCCATGTGTGGTGGGGCGTGCCTGTAACCCCAGCTACTTGGGAGGTTGAGGCAGGAGAATCGCTTGAACCTGGGAGACTGAGCCTACAATGAGCTGAGATTGTGCCACTGCATTCCAGCCTGGGTGACAGAGTGAGATTCTTTCTCAAAAACTAAATAAATAAATATCTAATTTTTTTGTTAATTTATCCTAATTTGTCAAAGTAGCAGAATGTGCCTTAGGCATTAAAATGAACCTGGTTTATGGAATAATGCTGAAAGCAACAATATGATTTAATCATTCCAATTCTAGTTGTATGCCATCTCTGCTAATTAATTCAAATCAGAGGGGCTAAGTTAATGTAAAACAAACAAACTATAAACATACATATTCCTTACCTCCATCTCCCAAAGAGAAGGAAATATTTCTAACTTCTTCATCAAGATTCCATAACATTCCACAGATATTCAGATAATTTTCTTCTATTATGTATAAGAAAAGAGTACTTATTTCTGTGTAATATATGCTTCTACTAAATCACTGCAACTGAGATTCTGCACATAAAACAGCCTATTCTTTCGACCTTATTACTCTCTAAGTATGTTCAATAGATCAGAATCTATCTTCAGAAGAACCATTCAATTAACAGTCTCACAAAAAGGATGAAAGCCAAAGACAATTTGCAGCAATCATTATTGCAAATTACTGAGAAAAGGAGTTTAGGGGTTGGGGACTGTATATTGAGATATTAGTCTTTATCCAGCCACTTTTGATTTTGTACATCAGTTAACCTCTTCAAAATCTAGTTTTCTCCTCTATAATGAACAGAATAGATTGCATATTTCCTCTAAAGTCTCGCTTTCCATCAAAAGAATCCATCTCTAATGCTGCACTTGAAAAAGCTGACCAGAAGAATATGCCCAGTTGGTATCTTTATTGAGCAGTAACTTTATTTTACTGTTGTTGAGATTCTCTATCACATTCTTAAAGGGAAGATCTTTGAAAGAAGTAGAATATTTTCCCCTCCAAACTCAAACATTTGCAAAGCTGTCTATTCTCAGCAGATAGCAACCAACATGCAGTATTTTTAAAATTAAACTTTGGGTATATTGGCCACCTTTGACTTTGATTCACATCCTGTATCTTTGCAGCAGGTGACTTGAGTCATAACCAAAATCTGCCTATGAGCAATAGCCAGAAAAGGCAGGTTTGGCAGTCTATGTCCAATGTCACCATTGCATGCATTTTCAAATCAAACCCAGCAATGCCAGTGCTGTTCTTCTGAATCTCAATAGAGTCTTGTCAGAATCCAGACAAGAGTCCCTGATTTGTGCTCTATATGTGCCAGTACCAAGTAGGATGAACTTTAAGTAAATATGGAAATCTTTTCCATATATTTTATGAATAGCAAGAGAAAATAGAGCAAACACAGTAACTGACAACATGCTATGTATAAAGGAATTCTTTTTCGGGGAAAAATGCTTCATAGTTAGTACTATATGCTTCATAATGCATCATTTCAGGAGGCAAAAAATGTCTCATTTTAGTAACACGAAGATTGATCAAAGAGTTCATCTCAAGACAGCATGATAATTCCATTAATTTTTTCATCAATCGTGTATTATTATTTTTAGTTTAAACCATAATCAATTATTTTATTCAGTGTTGCCAAATGGCATTTTTATAATTCCATCATTCTTTTCATATTTATCAACTGGAAGGCTTCCATAAAGAGCATTTCTCATTAGTTAGACTCTCTATTTACCTTTAATTGCAGTTTATATAGGAAAAGAACAGGACATTCTTAATTTGTTCTTTCTAACCACCAATTTTGAGGGCAAAATATTGGTGTCCAAGTTGCCTCTATAGTACTCAGTGTTGATGTTTATTATTGCTATGTATTGTTGTTCATGATTTCAGCATCTTTAATATTGTTATGAATTCATGGGTAATCATAAAAAACTTCTATACATTATATTTACTGTTGTTTCTCCCATACATTGCCCCATCTTCGGCCAGTTAATACAATGTGCTGAAACACATTGAAAAGTGTCTTTAAAGTCACTCAAAATCATTTTTTTCTGTGAAATAATGCTACCAACCTGATGTACAATGAGCTTCATTTACTTCTGTTTCAATTTTTAGTTATTTATTTTTATTAATTTGATTTAAAGTTATTTTTAAAAATATAAAACATCTAAATTTTCAGAATAAGATATATATATCAAGGTATAATCAGAGAAGTCTCATCTGCATTCCTTTCCCTCCTTCCCATTTCTTATAAAAGTAGAGCAAATGATATAAACTCTTCTGACATTTTATTTGTTCAGTTAATAAGAAATCCTGGAGATCACTCATGTCAATATATAGAAATCTTGTTTATTCTTTGATGCCTGGTTAGTACTTTATTGAATAGATGTAGCATAGATTATTCATCAGTCCTTAATTCACGAACATTTGAATTTAACCTTTTGCATTTATACATATGCTACAAATAATAACTTGTGCTTAAGTCACTTTGGCCAATTTTTGTCAATTTTTTGAAAACAATTTCTAAAAATTAGATTAATTAATCAAAGGGTAAATACGTCTACAATTTTACTGAATACTGTCAAAGCATTGTCCATTAAGGGCTACGGCATGTTGAAACCCCATCAGCGATATATGATAGTTTCTGCTTCCACCTGTCCTCCTCAGCAGATTTACTTGACTTTTTTATTTTTGTAAATCTAATGGGTGACAATTAATGTCTCAGTATAGTTTAAATTCTTTTTTTTTTTTTTTTTTTTTTTTTTGAGACGGAGTCTCACGCTGTTGCCCAGGCTGGAGTGCAGTGGCGCGATCTCGGCTCACTGCAAGCTCCGCCTCCCGGGTTCCCGCCATTCTCCTGCCTCAGCCTCCTGAGTAGCTGGGACTACAGGCGCCCGCCACCGCGCCCGGCTAATTTTTTGTATTTTTAGTAGAGACGGGGTTTCACTGTGGTCTCGATCTCCTGACCTTGTGATCCGCCCGCCTCGGCCTCCCAAAGTGCTGGGATTACAGGCTTGAGCCACCGCGCCCGGCCGTATAGTTTAAATTCTTATTTATTTTATTATGTGTGAATCTGGGCACTTTTTCATAAGCCCAATTATCTTCTTTTAAGAAAAAAATATTTCTTATTGTATGCTCTATTTATATCTTTTCCCCATTTCCTTAGGGAGTTGGTCTTTTCCCTTTTGATTTATAGGAATTCTTTGTATGTGACATTAATGGAAATGTCTTTAGTAATTGTTTAACTTATCCTTTGTTTACAGAGATTTTTTTTGTTTTATTTTGTGTTTTTTAAAATAAAAATCTATTAATCATTTCTCTCATTATTATTTATGTTGCCACGATTAGAAAATATTTCCCATAACCAAGTTACAAAGGAGTTCATTCATATTTTCTTCTAGTTTATGTGTGACATTCATTTTATTATGTTGACATCTGTGGTTTTTACTGTAGAATTTATCCTAGTATGGAAGTGAGATATGAAGATGTTTTTATCTTTCTCAAATGACTAACCAGTTACCCCAGCACTGATTACAGTCAATCCCAGTTTTCAATGATTCGATTTGCATGGATTTAAGTTTACACAGTTTAGTTAACACTGTCCCTCAATAACATGGCTAAAATTTCAGTTAACACACAGTATATTAGCTGTAATTATATAAAGTACAAGCTTTGCTGCTAGCTTACAAGCTACTATATAAATAACAGAAGTACATCAAGAGATGCACATCTTGATCAGTGGCAAATCACACTACTTCTTTCAAAGGCTGTCAATAATTGGTCACTGTACATCTATTATTAGGTTCAAATACAACAGCAAAACGTATAATTGTGTTACCTTCATGTCTTCTTCTACTGGTAAGTCCTTGTGATATTTTTAAATAATGGATAATTAAGAAAGAGTTGACCAACAAAGATGAAAATGGATAGAAAAGTGAAAATGCTGTAAGTAAATTTGAATCAAACATAAATGGAATTATAGAAGAAATGGCTGACTGTGGGAATGGTGACATTTCTGTCAGTTGAGAGATTGTACATACACAGCCAAAGGTATTCGATGACATAAATGACTAATATGGTTGTGATGAAAAATATGAAAATGTACTAAAAGAACTGATGCCAGAAAAAGAAAATCACATTAGAACTCTCAGCGATATTTCATAAGTTATATGCCAATAAGAAGAAGCTTAACACTGTTAAAAACCACTCTTGATAAGTGTTTATAAAGAAATTCAACTTTCTCAATGTTTCTAATGTCTTAAGTTGGTGTATTAAATAAATATTGCTTTTTTTCATTTACTTTTTTTCATTCCTTGATACACTTATAACCGACATTAAGAAAATTTTTAATGCTTTGAGAAAAATGCTTTTAAAAACCATGGAAAAGTTATCATGTTCCCACTGACTACTAAGATTGCTTTGTTTGATGTTAGCTTCAACAGTCATTTTTAATGTTCCCTACTACCATGCAAAGTGAAAACTGCCTGCATTAAATATTCCGTCTTTTCCCCAGGGATTTGCAATACCTGTTTATATAACATACTACATTTCTGCATGTACTTGAATCTGTTGTTGGAATTCCTATTCTATTCCATTGTTCTCTCTGTTTCTTCATGTATCAAAACATATTTTAAATTATAAAAGCAAGCTCACTGACATTTTTTTTTCAAACTTTCTATGGCTATTCTTCACGAATAATCTTGTTTCAGAATATAAAGACATTTTTACTTCTTCCTTTTCAATCTTTCTGTTTTTTATTTTTTTCTCCTTGTCTTGTTACAATGGCTATGAATTCTGGGATAGTATTAAATAGAGGATGAGAGTAAGCATCCTTGCCTTGTTCCTAATATCAAATAAAAAGTCTTCAATATTTCAGTACTAAGTATGATGTTAGCTATAGAACCCTCTTCCCCACTGCCCATGCTTGTTCTTATTACATTAAAAAGTTTCCATCTTTACTTAGTTTGGTGAGACTTTTTATTATGAACTGTTGTTATTGCATGAATTGCTGTCCTCATGGCTATTATTCCTTGTTTGCTTTTCTGTATCAATTTAATAACCATTTCTAGTTTAAAACATTTTCAGAATTCTGTTAGAATTATGTTAATTTATAAAGTAGCAGTAAATTGATATATTTATGATGTTGAATCTTTAGTTGAAAACATGATAATTTAATCTTTTAAGTATAGTGTGTAATTTTCAGTAATGTTTTAAAGTTAAGGCTTTTTAAAGGTATTGTTACGTTAAAGCCTTAACCACGTTTTAAATTATTATTATTATTATTATTATTATTATTTTTTTTTTTTTTTTGAGACAGAGTCTCGCTCTGTCGCCCAGGCTGGAGTGCAGTGGCCGGATCTCAGCTCACTGCAAGCTCCGCCTCCCGGGTTTACACCATTCTCCTGCCTCAGCCTCCCGAGTAGCTGGGACTACAGGCGCCTGCCACCTCGCCCGGCTAGTTTTTGTATTTTTTAGTAGAGACGGGGTTTCACCGTGTTAGCCAAGATGGTCTCGATCTCCTGACCTCGTGATCCGCCCGTCTTGGCCTCCCAAAGTGCTGGGATTACAGGCTTGAGCCACCGCGCCCGGCCTATTTTTCTTTTTTAATTATTTTTGCTTGCTATTATAAATGAGACTTTCCTCGTATTTCTAACTGGCTATTGCTTGTATACACAAAGACTAATAATTTCTATCTGCTTATTTTATAACCTTTTCCTTCACTAAATTCCCATAGATGAAAACAATTTTTTTCATAGATTCTCTTGGATTTTTGAAAAGTTTGATCATATCATAAAACGGCTAATAATACTAGTTTTATCTCTTGCTTTTCACTATTTGTCCTTTAATGGATTTCTCTAATTGCATTGGATAATAGCTTCAATGCCATGTTAAGCAGATGTGCTGATAGTTGGCTTTCTTGCCTTTTGTTGAAAAGTCTCTAGTATTTCCCCATGAAGTAATATGCTGGATTATGAATTGTGGTATAAAATTTGTAGAAAATGTCATATGAGTTTTTTTTTTTTTCTGTTACTCATGGTTAATCAATTTGGTTTTAAGGAGATTTTTAGAAAACAACTACTACCATAATCATATCACAGAAATTCCTCAAAGGTTAAATAAATGATTCAGTAAGAGAAGCAGAGGAACACACACACACACACACACACACACACACAGAGACACACACACACACACACACAGAGGTATTAGTAAGGAGATAGCTTGCAGGAAGGTGATAGAAAGAGTGGTGATTCAGTCTATTAATCAAAGATAATAACCAATGGAATGCTGTTAATGTGTGCAGCATCAGTTAATGCTGGAAGAAGCAGCATGACAGGAAAATTCCAAAACCAAATATGAAGAACTTCATTGGGAAAATCAAATAAGAACTAATATTCAAAGTTCTGTATTTAGATTAGTCTAAGAGCTCGTTTGATGCACTAGGTAACCTAGAGATAAAATTGATCGCATGTGAGTGGGAACTCCAGTCTTTCATCCTTGAAGACATATTCTAGGCTCAGTTGAAACTTGATAATAAGTAAGTTATTTTAAATCCACTAAGAAGAGACCACTAATATTAATTTTCTATTTGTTCAACTCTACAGCTATTGAATCTGGATAATTTTGACATCTCACACTCAATACTTCAAACTTAGTAGAAATGCTTTCTTCTAACCAAAACTCCTAGTTCTAGTTTCTAGTTCCTTCCTTCAATTGTTTTAGAAGATACATGACACCTGCCATGCTAATCATCAAAACTCTCATTCATAAAGGGGTGGCAAATATTTTAAAGGCACATGTGAAACAAAATGGGTTTATGATCAAATCAGAAATTTTCTCCTTTCCATAATCCCTGCTGGGTTAATAATCCTGCCAAATCAAGGATTTGTGTGACAATAAAAATTTATGTTGGTTTGAACAACACCCAAGTCATTCTGAGATTCCAGCTGCACCACACCTCACTCAAGCAGGTTGCTGCTCATTGCCTCATATAAGTGGATGTACCCAAACAGGAGAAAAACATACAATCTCTGCCCTATCATGCTGTGTCAAATATATTATCAGTGCCTTCTGCATTTTCCTAAATTCAAGATTATAGGTTGCATTACAACCCTTGTTATACTGTTTGACTTTAGTCAATTCTTTATAACTTGTAAATAAGTTTTGGAAATGCTGATTTCGATCATTGCAATTTTCCCTTTACATTTTTACATATGGGCATGATATTGGTTCAATCATAAAATTATTTTGCTTTACTTGAGGGAAATAGTACTATATGTCTACATCTATATAATAATTTCAACACTGAGAATTTTGCTTTGAATACTGTGTAGCCCAGCTTGTAGATACCTAAGAATTGAGATGTGTGAGTATCTTTTTTGACTGGATACTAAAGCCACTGCCTACCAGTCATCTAGTGTGACTACTAGATGTTTGGAGAAAGCCAAGCAAGATATGCAAGCAAACTTCATTTTGACCTGTAAGTCAAGTAAACCAGGGGGATGGCTTCTCCTGGGATTGTCCTACAAGGACTACTTTGCATATGCAATAATGTTTGCCAGACAGCTGCTCCTGAGAGCTAAACTTTAAAAATTTTTCTACTTTCTATTTTTGTTTTGTGGAAAAGATCCAGACAGCCAAATATGTGTGCTGGAATTATTTCCTTGTCCTGCTCCTGCCAGACACAAAAGCCAAGAAAACATTCTATTTGCTTGTTCCAAAGGGACCATATATAGATGACTAAATGGCAGGCATTGAGCTATAGGAAAAACAAAAGCAGTTTATGTGACAAAGGAGAGAGAGAGACAAATAAAAGAACAAGAAAATAAATCTTTGTCTCACTATTTCACTTGAAGACAATATTAAATACTCAACATTTTAAAATCCTCCTATTAGTTTTAGGTGACCACTTTTGCAAGAAGATATAATATATCTGTGTTCTCCAATACACGTTTCTATTTTGGTTTGAGATGGTAGAAAATACAACCAGGAGCTAGTAGAACACACACCCCCATCCCCTAAACTCCCCCCGACAAACCAGCAACAACAGTAACAACAAACGATTTTCATAAACACAATGTTCAGAACTGTTAGATAAACATTCCAATTTCGAGCTCTAAGTACATGAATGCTGTTATCCTCTGATTTGAAGAGTAAATATTTTTCCAAACTGTCTTATTTGAGAACGAAAATTACCATATAGATGCAATTTTGTGCTGACATCATTCTACACTGTTTGAAAATAATAAAAATAGCCTGTGTTAGGAATTTTTTTTACCTTATATATCAAATTCGATGCCTTTCTTTGAAAGTACCTTATTAAATAAAATAAAAGCCTCTGAGATCTGGGGAATGACTGATCTAGGCTTGGGGAAGGAGGATGAGAGTTGCTGATGACATTGCTTATCAAGAATACTCTTCCTATTTGGAAATTGCCAACAGAACTATTGGAAAGACATCTCCAACCACTCTTTAAAGAGTGAGATCAGTGTGAAGAAGTGCGAAAAGCACCTCCCAGATAAAATGGAAAACAGAGGAAATCCTTCAGGATGAAAGACGGAACATTAAAAAAAAAGAAGAAGAAGAATTCTCTCCTTCCTCTAAACGACTAAGGCACTACATTAGATAGGAGTGGTGCAGGGACAAAGAAATGCTATATAGGATTTCATACGGGAAAAAGGAATTTCAGCTACAGTAACTGGGAAACGATTGGATTAGATAGTATATGTGGTCTCTTTCAACTGCACAATTCTGTGACGTAGGTATTATAGGAGTAGAATGTTTACTGCAGTATTATTCATTACAGTGAAAACTATTATGTCCTAGGCAGAACATCGTGATTGTCAGAATAATATGAACATGTAAATGCTTATCGTCTAGGCTTTTCATATGGTTAGACATAAGTGTCCTCTTCGTTGACTCTTGTCAGCCTCAAGCCCTTTGCCTGGGAGGTGTCTGGTTTTGCTGAGAGCCCAGCAATTTGCCAATGGGAAATTTTCCTCTTGGGTGAGCAATTCCTGATTGATATCACCAAGTCACATCATCTCTCAGAAACACTGTTTCAATGGGAAAGAATCTTCAGGAAGGAGAGAAATTAAACAAATGGATGGCCTAATAATAGTAAAATCTTAAAAGCCCACAGAAAAGGAAAATAGACCAATCAAGAAAATGCCATGATGGTACTGTTTGAGATTACAGGAAAGTCTGATGTCCTGAAGTCCTGACATCCTAACCCAGGCAATCACCCAAAGCAGCAGTTAGTTAATAGTTGTCAGTATGAAGTGAAAATCTAGCAACAGAATTTTGTCTATTTTAATGGACACCTTCCATTTCCTTTTCTTCAACCAGGCATAGTTCCTGTTCTTTGCAGGAGGAAATTTGGTCATTCACAGACTAATACTTCATGAAATTTTACCTGAGAGACTTTATTTGGAAAAAGGATCTGTCAACCTTGCCTGGGATTTTTATGCTTACAGAGAATTTTCTGCAGAACCCCACACTTCACTCTATTAATGACAGATTCTAACAGGTGTTATTTTCTTGTCAAACTTTTCATTCCTCTCATGACTGTTAGACAGAGACCACCTCCAAACTCAATTCTGAAGATTCACAGTTTATCTTCTATTTTTACCACCCTCTCCTCTCCCTCCTCCCACATAAATCTTCAGATTCCTTTCTGAAATGGATATTCCGACCTTAAACCTTCATTCTATGTCTTTCTATTGTCCCAACTTCCTATGGACATTTTGCAGTTTGTATTCTTTCTATCTCCATGTTAAAAATTTCTTGAGGTTCTTTTCCTTCATAACCCTAAACATGATGTATTAGGTAACACCTTTCTGATAGTAGTTAATTCTTTATAAAATATTAATGTCTTTCTTTTCCCAGGCTGTAAACATTTTCTAACCTAGACTCGTGACTTTAATTATGGGAATGACAGTCTCTGTGGCATTCAGATAGGAAAATACTTTCAAAAAATCACTACAAGTATTCACCCAAAGTCGTGATGGACCTTCTTAAGATTATATTTGAGATTTATCTCCCCTGTAGGAATCTATCATGTAGAATAACTTTTCTACTAAACCATTTTTATAATTTATAGAGTGTTTTTTCCCAAATTAAATAAGTTATTTGGCAAATATCTGGTTTATATATAAAATGATGATAAAATATTGATTTGGGTGACCCTTCCTAAAATGGACTTTTGTCCCAAATTATCCAATGTGGTTGTATTCACATCTGAATTTTTTACACAAAGTTCAAGACTTTTCTTCACTTTTAGCATTATAATATGGCTTGTGTAGTTTTTTGTTTTGTTTTGTTTTGTTTTTGCTTTTGTTTTTGGAATTTAGGCTGCTACATATCCGATAATACGCCTTATAAGAATGTGGTCACGAAAAGTAATAAGCCTACTGAAAGATTTCCAGGTTGCCATAAACAAGAAGCATTGCCAGTGTGTGTACA
Organism: Macaca nemestrina; assembly: GCF_043159975.1. NCBI lineage: Eukaryota > Metazoa > Chordata > Mammalia > Primates > Cercopithecidae > Macaca > Macaca nemestrina. The sequence goes on from NC_092128.1 coordinate 73,422,607, forward strand.
CAGGCAACACAGCTTGATTTAATCTCATTAAATCCACTGTATAAGGAGGAGTTGTTGCATTACTGCCTATTAGCCTCTCTCAGTTTTCATCGGAGACACACTGGTAACCACTGTTGGCATAAAAAATTCCCCAAAGCAAAAAGTCTATTCTGTAAGTATAATTTCATTAGGAATTTACATGTAAAACAACAAAATCATAACATATGTTCTATTATTTACTAACATCCATTTGAATATTTCATCCAAGTAGTTCAAAGTGTTTAAACAGTTTAAAAATAGATAGAAGTCAAATTTCCCTTAAGAAATCTATTTTAAAATATTGTGAGCATATGTCTGGTGTGTTTACAAGGAAACTGAGTTATAGTATTTACTAGTTAATTGATCTTAAATCTGATGTATATCTTATCACATCAAAGGTAAATTGAAAAGTGAATATATAACTAGTTCTTTTTATCTTTGGATAATTTTTTCTTTAGACTAGTGACTGAAAAATAATTTTCATGATTTTCTCTCAGTCTGTTTATTAGGGGACTTAGCACCCTTACAAAGTGATTTACTCAACATGGACAATTATGTATATCTTAAGCATTCCTATTCACATATGTTCTGGGACTTTCTGAAAGATAACCTCATGCCATATTAATTAGATGAAAATTTTAAATCTCACCAGAAACATAAGGTCATGTTCCCAAAATTCATCTCATTTCCTTTCTTGGAGTATATACAAAAAGACTTTCTATGCTTCTATATGCAGTAATGAGACTTTTAGACAAAATAATCTTCAATTGTTCATTCTTTGTGTCTAAGGCAGCTTTTGTCTAGAAAAATATTAACCTCTTTCAGCAGTTCCAGTAATGCTTCAATCATTCTTTGGAGACTTAATATGAACATAACTCTGTGTGTGTGTGTGTGTGTGTGTGTGTGTGTGTGTGACTTACTCCTTCATCAAAAATATTAAAAAATCATTAAATTGCTTTGTAGGAAGTTGGATGAGAAGCAGCTCCATGAGCCTCCTGAAAAGTACAATGATCTCTTCAGAGGGGATTATAGTGTACTCTCTTCTGATATTATGTAGCAATTATATCTCTCTTTGGCACCGCTATGTAATTTCCACTGGAATAAGATTTACAAGTTATTCATTTAGATTATTTTGGTGGTATACAATTAATTTTTTTATGTTCTTGTTTTCGGTAATTTTTGTTCTTTGATTTTTTTGGGTTTGTGGATGGTGATCTAAGTTAACTCCTATCATTATCAAAATTCCTTAGGATAATGTGATAACCTCCTTGCTGCATTTTGCATTCCTCTTCTTCAATTTAGGGTAACTGGCCACCCTTGAGAATAAATGGACACAAAGTTTTTAGGTATTTTTCCACCTCCTTGCATTTTCTTTAGCCTTGAGTTCAACCCAAATTTTGCATTTGGTTCGGTCTTTAAAGTATTTTGCATTCTTGGGTAAGGAAGACTGTGAATGCTGAATAATGACCCACTCTCTTACATTCATGCTTAAAGAATTCCAATTAACTTTGTCTTGAAAAGACAGAAAGTGCATAGCAAGGAGATTTCTAGATCTCCAGAAAAATTCTTCAACCTCTGCATTGACTCAGTATAGCCATCTATAATGAACTAAGGTTCAGAATTTTAAAAACATGGCAAGGCCAATTCTAGTTACTGGATTAAGCATATAACTTATTGAAAATATAAAGGCATGACTCCATGGCTATATCTTAGGGTGATATGTGCGCTTATGAACTTATGAGATTTGTCATTATAGCTATTAGAAAACTCCCAAAGTAAATCTCTGTAATGAGTTGTTTTCTATGCTGTGAGTGTATTCAGAGAAAAATAATTTTCTCCTTTGGGATGTTTTTGGAAATTTGCCTGCACTTTACTATTAAGGCAACCACAACAGTTATTACAACTTTGTTCTTTCTTTTCTTTGGGGCTGCCATCTTTTGCTCACCCAATATTGCCAGAAATAGCAATTGCACTTTTATGTCTTTGTTTCATAATTTTGTCTTCAAAGCAGATTCAAAGAAAAAATAGAAGTAGAATTTTCTCTTGCCTAATAAGTCTTTCTCATACAATAAAATAAATAATGCTACTACTCCCTTGATATGCTGTGTAAATCAACTTCAGAAAATTATATTCTCATCTTAGACATGAAATTATGAAGCACAAAACAAGACCTGTTTTAAGGAAGAGGAACTAATTATATACAAGGATGTGCTTGAAAATAAGCAGCAATCATGAAAAGTTGTTTGCGTGTAGCAATCGAATCCTTCTCAGTTTCAATGAATTTAGAGAGTTTATTGGCACCCACATAATTTACTCTGGAGATAATGACATAACAAGCAGACCATTTTATTTTCTCTTTCTTAACTGAGTGAATATAGTTAACAAAAGATTTTTATTGTAACAGTAGAAAGAGTCTGAGAATGAAATTTCTCTTTTCCCCAAAAGATATTCAAAACCTGAGATGTTGAGAGAGAAAATCCCATTATTTCAAATTAGTTGTTTCCCAAAAATTAAATAATGGGTGAATGGTTAATCTTAGAATACACAAGATGGTATGTTCCAAGGATTAGTCGTTTTTTTCAGCTTTGCTATTTTTAGAGTGGCTTAAATTAAGGTATTGAATATAATTCTTACAAATGATGGCACAATATTAAAAGACCAGTTAATTTCATAAAATATTTTAAGAATTCTCAGCTTCGCTGGAGGTTTCCTGCGCCAGTGTTCCCTCATGTGGCGTGAATCTGAGGGCATCGTGTTGAGATGGCGACTGGGGTGACTCGCGGGATCAGGAATTTCAACCTAGAGAACCCAGCGGAACGGGAAATCAGCAAGATGAAGCCCTCTTCGCCTCCCAGTCACCCCTCTACCAACAGCCTCCTGCAAGAGCAGATTAGTCTCTATCCAGAAATTAAGGGAGAGATTGCTCGTAAAGATGACAGATGTTCTCATTTCTAAAACATATGTATGTTGATTGCAAAGATGCTGTGTCTTCCGTGCAGGTAAAAGCTGCTGAAAAACGTCAAGAGCCAAAGGAATTCAGATTGCCCAAAAGCCATCACTTTGACATAATAAACATTAAGAGCATTCCCAAAGGCAAAATTTCCATTATAGAAGCATTGACATTTCTCAATAATCATACACTTTATCAAGAAACATGGACTGCTGAGAAAATAGCGCAAGAATACCATTTAGAACGGAGAGATGTGAATTCCCTTCTTAAATAATTTAGTTACTTTTGAACTCAAAATCTTCCCTCCTGAAGACAAGAAATCTATACAATCAGAATGAAGAAAATCACAAAAAATTCCTATGTGTACTCCTCATCCCTCATCCTGTATATTTTCTCATTTTTTGCATGTTAAATTATGTTAACTACCAAGTGTTTAATGCTCTCATTGTGAAAGAATACTCTTAACATTTATTGAACTCCCTGACTTTTCAAGATTGCCATAGGATATATTTTGTTTTCTTTTCATTTGGTTTGGGCATATTTCATATGTACATGTCAGCATGACTAATCAGCACATCTGTACCTTTATTATAAGTAAAAGAATTAATTTGTTATTTTAGATACATCATACCAACTTTTAAATGGATCATATGACCTCTTGGGAAATGTCCTGAATCCCTCATTTAACTTTTACTTTCCAAGTTAGGTGTTTAGTTCATTCTTCATATATGATAGTGAAAATAAAAGCTTTCCTGATTCTTAAGACCAACATTTTCTTGTTAGGGAAAGAAACTCAATGGAAACGTAGACTAACAGTATTTCCCAAATAAATAAAGGCCCACAGGAGAAAACAATGAATCAATGGAATCAATTAAAATTACTACTCCAGGGAATAAGAAGTACTGAGGATTTATTTTATTTTGAATTGGTTTTAAGTATGGAATAATTGTCTTTACAGTTATAAAAGATAATTAGTGGTATTTGCAAAATGTTGGAAACTTCTGCTTTGACAAACAAATAGGTAAGTCCCATGGCCTTCAGAGAGGCAGGCAGCAGTAGAAATTTTCGAAAAAGTAACATTTTTCTGGATTTAACATGGAAATAGAAAAATTTAAAGAATAATTTAAAAACCATGGTAAATGAAATTTAGTGATTATATGTAGTTTCAGATGTTAATGCTAGTTGAGGGAAGAGAGGAAAAATAGTAAGTAGAAGCAGAGAACAGGATCATTGGAAGGGACCTGAGAAATTGCTGCTTCATCCATTTTAGCAAACTTATTAGCACGGCATGTATCTTGAGTGAGAGTGTGCGAGTTTAGCTCTGCCTAATACATTACTACTTGTGGGATCTTTGGGAGACTATAACCTCTTTGAGACTGAATTTCTTCAAAATGAGAATAATGCTAACTTACTTAAATTTAAGGGTTATGATGAAGAGAAATGAAATAGTAAAGGACTACAAAAGACCAAACAAATATGAATTATTATTATTATTATTTTTGCAGTGGAGAAACAAGCACCTGGGGAGAATATATGACATAAGGTTTCTGTGGTTTATGACCTAGCCAGGCCCAGAACTTAGTTTTTCAAATCCTACTAGTGTGTTTTTTTCTGTTGTGCCAAAAAACAGCACACCTCAGAGAAGGGAAAAGGTGTGAATTGTGATATATTGGGGTTGTCAGTTCTTCTGAGGGAAGATGGGCATCGCTACTTCCCAGAGATGCCCCTGAAAATGATAGAGAAGATACTGAGGAATTCAACATGATGACAGAATGAGGCTTTTGTAGTAATGCTGGGAACAGAAAAACAGACAAAGTGGAAAATTTGTAAGCATGTCTTTGAATGTAGATTTGTTATGTGAACAAACTACCTAATTTTTAGTTCAATACAATAATTGTTTTAAGAAAACATGAAATAACTTCTCAATATAAAATGTGTTTTAAAACTCTTGTAAATCAGTCAAAACTTTATTCCTTTTATCATAATAGTCACTAATTGAGTCACTAATACTAGAACACTCTATTTCTGAGCCATCTTCTCTACTCATATGTGCACTGTATGGTTAGGCAGCTGTTATGTGGTGTCACATGATAAAATAAAGGACTTCTTCCCACACCATTAAAAAAAAAAAGAATTCTCAGTTTCACAAGAGACTTCTGATAGACTAATTAAGAAATTATCTCAAATGTATTATTGAACAAAATAATTATCATAAGTGTTACCCCAAAGACTCTAACCATTAGGTATAGATTCACTTTTCTGAATGTTGAAAGATTAATTGTATTAACAAATGAAAAAATCATTTATTTTATTTTATTTCTGAAGAGGGAGCACTCTCTCCTTTGGCATTTCTTTTTTGCTCCCTAGTCAGATTTAACTTGAAGTCGAATTAATTCAAATAAATGAAAATAGCTAAATGTTATACAATTAAAGCATAAGGGAAGATAGCATGAACAATGGAGACATGATGGATTTGTCAGTGGCACTTTTTTTTTTTTTTTTTCCTTTGGAGACAGAGTCTCACCCTGTCATCTAGGTTGGAGTGAAGTGGAACCATCATAGATCACTACAGCCTGGAACTCCTGGGCTAAAGCAATCCTCCTGCCTCAGCCTCCTGAGTAGCTGGGACCACAGGCATGCACCACCATGCCGGCTGATTTTGTCTATTTTTTTATAGATACGGGGCCTCACTTTGTTGCCCAGGAGTTTGCCTGGTCTCAAACTCCTGGACTCAAGTGATCCTTCCACGTTCGCCTCCCAAAATGCTGAGATTATAGGCATGAGCCACCAGGCCTAGCCAGTGAAATTATTTTAAAGGCTATTAGAAAATACAAATTTAAAAATTGGTAGAAACGAAGAAAGACTTTCTTGGCTAAATTTAAATGAATCTATATACTATGGAAAAGGATGTGATGGAATGATTTAAAGGTAAAATGTACCATTTAATTACACACATTTGGAACTGGAACTTTCTAACACCCTACCACCTCTGTAGTTATGTAAATTTGCTATGGTGCCTAAAACAGTTTGAATCAATACAGGTGAACAGCATCTACTTTTTTATTTGCCTATCTATTTATATTCTCTCTCATCCATTTGACATAAACTTATTTAGTATGTGCCTTATGTCATGCTAATCCTTCTTGGTTTCAATTAACTTCAAGAGTTTATTGGTACTCACCTAATTTACCCTGGAGATAATGATATAACAAGCAAAACATTTTATTTTCTCTTGCTTAGCTGAGTGAATGTAGTCCCCCTGTATTAGACACTAGGCGAGAGACAAAGAACGGTAAAACACAAACTTGCCCTTCATTCGCTGAGAGTCACTGGAGAAAGTAACATGTTAATAGTATCATAAGAGTAATAACAGAAGTATGTATAAAAATCAGTGTTCTTATAGAATAAGGGTTCATTTGCTCTAAACAAGACCAGGAAAGAATTAATCTGAGCTGGACTTTTTTTCTTTTTTAGTTTTAGTTTATTGACAAACAATAATTGTACATATTTATGGGGTGAAATGTGATGCTTTAATAAATATATACATTGTGGAATGAGCAAATCAAGCAAATTAACATCTCTATCACCTCCTATACCTATTGTTTCTTTGTGGTGAGAACACCTAAATCCATTTTTAGCAATTTTAAATATATAATATGTTGTTATTAACTATAGTCATCTTGCTGTACAATAGATTACCAGAACTCATTCTTGGTGACTAGCTCAAGCTTTGTACCTTTTGACCAACATTTCCCATTTCCCCACCCATTCCCCATGCTCAGTCTCTGGTAATCACCATTCTACTCTCTATTTCTACAAGTTCAAATTTTTATATATTTTTACTTTTACTTTTTTCATTTTTACTTTTTGTGGGTACATAGTAGGTATATGTATTTATATGATAATGGGTACATGAGATGTTTTGATATAAGCATGCAAGGCATAATAATCACATCATGGAGAATGGGGTATCTATCCCTTCAAGCATTTATCCTTGGAATTACAAACAATCCAATTATACTCTTCCAGTTCTTTTTAAATGTACAGTTAAGTTATTATTGACTGTGGTCACCCTGTTGTGCTATCAAATTCTAAGTCTAATTCATTCTTTTTATTATTTTTGCACCGATTAGCCATCCCCTCGTGCCCCCTACTTCTCCCATCCTTCCCAACTTTTAGTAACCATCGAGTTCAATTTTTTAGATTCTACATATAAGTGAGATCATGCTCCAAAGCATCATTAACAGGAACTGACAGCCAACTGAATCTCGAAAGGCCTATGTGAGTGTGACAGACAAAATTTCAAGAAGGTGTAGGATGAGAAAATGCATAGAAACATGGAAATAAATTGGTTTATTCAGTGAGAGAGAAAAACATAAGAAAAGAGTGGCAAGAATAGAGCCCTGGGAATCACCAGTATCTCAGGGAACTAAGCAAATGGAGAAAGAGGAGGCAGAGAATCAGAAAACCAGGATAGAGCCATGTTTCTGAAGCCAAGGAAAGAGAAAATGGTCAGAATGAAGTAGACAATATCTCAATGCTGGGGAAATGGCAAATAAGATAAGCTTAAAAATTATCTGTTATGCACAGCATTAGCAGATCAGCAGGGTTTTTCCAAGAGCCATTTTAGGAGAGTAAAGAGCGCCAAGTTGCTAACTTCATTTCCTGTTTTTAAAGAAAACTGAAGATAAAGATAAGACATCCACCATTAGAAATTTACTCACGTTCTATTTAGGGACATAAAATATAAGTGCATTTATTATATGAGTCAGCCCTGTGCTACGACATAGTTAGCATTATGCAGTGGTAGCTATAAATAGAAAGGATAAGTTTTGACGGAGGCTGGCAGAGGGGTAGGAACAATATGGGGCTCTCTATAGATAAGAGACCCCAAGACTGAGAGAGGGACACTGTGGGAACTGTATGAAGGAGTATAATATGAACTTTACAATTTCACTAAGTGTAATTAAGTCCAATCTTTATAAATGAAAGCACTTGGGGAATTACTCTGTTTCGAGGATGACACTCTATCACCTCTAAACAGGGAGAATACTTTTCCATCAGGGCAGTTCCATGAAAGTTGAAACAACTGACATGACAGAAAAGAGAAAATTTGCAAAATCAAGGATGTTGAGAATATTTCGATGCATTTAAGTATTTAGCATTCTGTGAGGTTGGTTTTTTTTTTAACATTACTTTCTCCATAGAAATCTAAAAATTAAATACTTCAGTGAGATGTCATTCTACCATATTATTCGCAAATATGTAATGTAGTCAATTATTTTCTGGATATCAGCAGAAATTACTGGTCCTGAGAGTGATTCTCCTTTATTTAAACCTCGTCTTAAGTATGTTTCTAATAAGATGGATGTTGTTGTCAAGGAAACCATTGTATTCTCACTCTTTTATCCACTGCATCCCTACTCAGGTCCCTGCATTCTTTGACTTCCACAACAGAAATAAGTGTGGACACACACGTTATTTTCTATAATTTAAAAGACCAATAAAAGTTGTATATTTAGCTGTCATAGGACAACACAAACCACTGTCTAGCAAATGTAATTTGTTGTCCGCCCCCCCCAAAAAAAACCTCTTAAAGCATGAGTTTCTGAGAGAAACAAATGATGGTAAAAGGGTACTTCTTTGAAGGAAAAGTTTGGGAAAACAACATTTTATGCTATTTAAAATTCATGCTAACAAACAAAAATCAATAGCTTGACAGACTCAAAGTTCAAATCAACAGGAGAGGGGATTTAAGTTACATCTATCTACATTTAGGACATTTGGCAATTTAGCATCTGTGTTTCCAATAAACGTCAATAAAATTCCTTTTCCAAATTAAAAAGCAAGATTAGGAAAGAAAAGAGACTCTGGACTGAACTATAAACTCTGGCACACGTTTCTAAGAAATGGGGAATTAATAAAGCATTCTTAAAATTTAATGAAATATTATATTTAATAGGGAAAAGTGCACTGACTCAAATATCAAGCAGTCTCTTTTCCTGAATTCAATTCACACATAGAAACTAAATAATACGACACTGTGTATTAAGGAAAAATCACGTGAAATACTTTGAAAAGGTGCATTGCCCGATGTATACATTTTTTACACCGTTTATCTACATTTCTTCCTTCCATTAGCAAACAGGACAGCATATATAAACATAAAGATATATTAATATGTTCTGATCACCATCAGTGCAGGTAACTAACAAGTATCTGTCCTTGGACAAAAAATGACTCTGATTATACATCAAAGATAACTGAAGATCTGTTCATCTAACAGTAGATCTCTCAATTGTTTGTATTCCACTCCTGGTGAAAGGTGAGATTTACCTAAACAGAAATAACCATAAAAGCTGAACTTGGTCTATTCTTCCTAATGTTCTTTGCTTCCTTTAACACTTTCTGCAGTCACCACTGGAGCTGTATAGCAGCAAATCAAATTGAATGGACTATATACAAAAAAAAAAAAAATTCAGCAGATCGGAAATTTATACAGAATGCTCCACTTCTACTTTGTAATATTACTCATTGCTCTTTCAACTTGGTTTCACCTTGATTTCCACTTTTCATCCCATGTCCATAGAAAAGTAACATAATTTGAGTGTTTACCCTGCCTCTTATGGTACATTCCTAAGAAACACTGCATTGGCTCCTTGTGTGTGGACAATGGGTACCTCAATCCACAGGAACTCAGACCTGATATTTCCAGCACAAACAACATTATTTAGTAGGTTAATTCCAGTCCCAGATGAGTACGCAACCCAGGAATGGAATGGTTTTAATTTGTAAGAGGAAAATATCAAACAGGCTATAACTCTTTTCCATTCAGTTTCCGGGACTCACTGCCACCAATCTGAGTCAATTTTGGTTATTTTGATAACTAGTCTTGCATGAGCTGTTCAGTCTTAAAAGTTTTGGCATGGGCCTGTAGAAGTTTTCTTATTTTAAGAGAGAAGTGTTTGTATCAGCATAAGCATCCTGCAGATATCAACTATAAACTCTGGACCAAACAGAAAAAAAAATCACTAATTTTGACTTTTCTTCCCAGGTCAGGTCATTAAACCCTGTGGGAATCAGACTACAGAGTCTGTGGCAGTCATTATAACTGGAAAGTAAGGGACAAACCCCCAAATGAGAAAGCCACAAGAGGAAAGCACAAAAACATAAAGTGGAAACCTCAACCATGTGCATAGGAGAGATTGCAGGAAGCCCTCTGTAAATACCAGTTGAAAGTCTGAAAGAAATGAGTGGATATTTTAACTCCTGCCCTCCACAGAGGAGACAAAAGTGGAGACTGAGGCCAGCTAAGTTGTCTTTCTGTTAGAACAAAATCAACATTTTGTTCAGAAGGAAATAACCTGAGGTCTCTATAGTGTATCATACACATTACTAACATTAAAAAGATGGATAATGCCAAGGCTTGGTGAGAATGTTGTGCAGCTAGAACTCTCATATGCTGATAAATGGATTATAAAGTGAAGCAACCACTTTGGAGAACAGTTTTGTAGTTTCCTAAAATGTTGAACATACAACTACCATATGACTCAGACACTCCCTTGCTACGTATTTACAGAAGGGAAAAATATATATGTGTACATAAAAAATTTGTAAAAAAATGTCCATAGAAATTTTACTGTAATAACCCCCAAATCAGAAATGTTCCAAATGTCTGTCAACAGGTGAATGGATAAATTGTGGCAAATCCATAAAATACAATAAAAAGAGAGTGATCAGCCAGGCACGGTGGCTCACGCCAGTAATATCATCACTTTGGGAGGCCGAGGCGGGAAGATCACAAGATCAGGAGATCAAGACCATCCTGGCTAACATGGTGAAACCCCATCTCTACTAAAAATACAAAAATTTAGCAAGGCATAGTGGTGGGCGCCTGTAATCCCAGCTACTCGGGAGGCTAAGGCAGGAGAATGGCGTGAACCTGGGAGGCGGAGGTTGCAGTGAACTGAGATTGTGCCACTGCACTCCAGCCTGGGCGACAGAGCGAGACTCCATCTGAAAAAAAGAAAAAAAGAGAGAGTGATCTGTTTATACACACAAAAACATAGATGAACATCAAGATGAAAATGCTGAGTGAAAAAAGATAAAGAATAATATACAGTATGATTTTATGATTTTATATATACATATATACACACACACTCACATATACATTTCATATATTTCTCGATAATACAAAATAACCCATAGTGGGGGAAAAAAAGCAGATTTGTAATTCCTTGGGGAAGCAGAGCAGTGGATGGATGGATAGACTGATAGATTACAAAGAATCATACAGAAGGAAAACTTAAAGGTAGTAAATATGATGAGTAGATATTATCTTGATTGTGGTGATACTTTCATACATGTGTATATGTATATATTTGAATACTATAAATATATGCAGTTTATTGAATGTCAGTTACACTTCAATAAAGTTATAAGTGATTACTATAAACATAATTAAAAAATAATAAATATAAGGACTGAAATTAATTAAGTATAAAACAGAGAAATAATGGAAAAATTTAAAAAGCCAAAAATTAATTTCTTGAAAATATTTATAAAATGTCTAAATCTATAGGAAGTTTGATTTTAAAAGAAAGAGAACAAACACAAATAACCATTATCAGGAATAACAAAGGAGATTCTGCAGGCACTCTAAGGATAAGTAAGAAAATATTATAAACAGTTTTATGCCAATAAATTTGACCTTTTATATGAAATAGAACATTTTTAAACACCATTTACCAAAACTCATTCAAGAAGGAATAACCAAAAAACGTCTCAACAAAACATAGGAGATGGTCATTACCATCTAGGAGTATGAAAAGATTTTTTAGTCTGGAAACAGAAAATTTTAAAAAAAGAAAAAAATGATAAATTAAACATAATTTACAATAAAACTTATACTTATCAAAAGACATTATTAAGAAAATGAGTAGTCAAGCCACAGACTGGGAGAAAATACTTGCATAACATATATCTGACAACGGATTTATATCCAGGATATATTTTAAAACTCCTGCAACTCAATAGTAGAAAGACCAACAACTTAATTTAAAAGGGAAAAAGATTTGAACAAGCATTTCACATAAGATATAAAAATGGCCCAAAAGCCCTTGGAAAATTGCTAAATGACATTGATCATTAGGGAAATGCCAATTAAAAGCATAGTGAGATAGTGCTACTAGAATGACCAAAATTAAAAAGACTAACAACTTTAAGTGTTGGCAAAAATGTAATCAAAACGTTTTTATGATGCTGAGAGTATAAAAAATAAAGCCATGTTGGAGTACTGTTTGGCAGTTTTTGAAATAATTTTAAATATTCACCTATAACCCAATAATTTTCCTCCCAAGGTTTCCCAAAAGAAATACAATCTACACTTTAAATACTTGCACAGATTATTCACAGCAGATTTATTCAAAATAGCCAAACACAGGAAATAATGTAAATGTCCATCAACAAGGGAGCAGAAAAATAAATTGTAGAGTATTCATGTGATGGAATAGTACTCAACAATGAAAAAGGACTCATATACACTATCTCACAGATATTATGTCAAGTAAAAGAAGCTGGACACAAAAGAATGCATACTGTATGGCTCCATTTCGTGAAGCTCTAGAAAAAGGAAACTAGAGGGGGAAGTATCACATAACTGGTATCCTAGGGAGGGTGTAATTGTATGATAAGGTCTAGAAAATAACATTTTTAGATAATAAAAATATTTTTTGTTATCGTGATAGAAGTATGAATTACATGATTCAACTGATTTATCAAAACTTATATTATGCTCTATAGAGTTATGCATTTCATTTTATGTAAACCTTACCTCAAGAAAACTGGAAACAAAAATAAAAGAAGTGAATAAATACAAGAGTAGGTCTTACGTGGTGAAGACAATAAATATACATCTGTGAATGATTAAAACTGTCATGATGCTATGCAATGGATACCTATAGCTTAGGATAAACTATTCAGTGACCACACCACCCATAGATTTACTGTGCCACTTCTCAATCTGGACAGAAGTGAAAATGATGCAATATGAACAATGTAATTGATTCAAAACATGCTTCCTAGAAAGACACAAATTTTGTAGATGTGAAGAGTTTGAAGAATTGTTTCATGAGATATAAGTAGAAAAAAATCTTTGCAAGCATCTATATAAACTTATTCACCCTGTATCATTTTAAATAAGAGAATAATTCAAATATTTCTAGAAAGGGTACGGCTGTGTGCTGCAATTATCCAATTTTATGACAGGTCAACCCCGAGTATTCATTTTCCTAAGAATCTATCTTTAGAGACATTTCCCAGGAGAAAAATTTTAAAAGTGGGATTATTTTTTCTCTGATCAGTCTCTTTCTTCTCCAGTCATACTGGCATGAGAGACGGAGGCAGAGCTCATCCCTTCCCCACTTCTGATGTTTTCCCTTCCTGCTACAGCAATGATGTTTCAGCATGTTTCTCACCTGAGTCCCTGCGGACTGCACATCCCTCAGGGAAAGCTCTTGCCCAAGAGGTAAGCATCACCCCAAAAGTCGGTCTGAACTGAATAAAGCACATCCTGATGCTCTAGCTGGATGTTTACAAGTGGTCCCTCCCAGTGGACATGCTTCTTCTTACATTCACCACCACTCCCAAGGCAATTTTCTATTTGGCATTAGTCTGCTGCATGACAAAATGTGCTAATCTGCATAATTACCTAAAATTCTTTGGCACCACTGCATAACTGCTGTCACCATCCTCCTGACACACTAATGCTGCATCCAAACATAAATGGGATCTGCGCCTGTATATGTCTCTGGTAGAGGCAGGAGGAGGCCCTAGGTGAGATGGTTTGCAGACTCCCTTGCTTAGCAGGAATTTGATGATACCTATGTGCTGTCTATGGTGGTCTCCTACCCAAGTAGTAGATGGAGCATTAAAGGCTTTCCCCCTCTCCTTATATGAGAACGCAAACTAATCCCTTCACCAAGAATTGGCTGATAAATACTAACTCATGTTCATTCATACCTACGTGCCTTCAGCATCTGACCTCTCTGAATCTATACCAGCAGCAGGTGCATTTATTTCCAAAGTACCACCTTTATCAGGAAGATATATATCCATTCCTGTGAAACTGCACAAATCTACCACCCTAAATCACTGGAGAATCTTGTCCCAGGGCTTTATAAAATCTTGTCCCAGAACCTCTCACTATGCCTGAAAGTGCCCCTCGTCATGCCTTCTCTCTGCCCTTCTCTCTGGGAGGGTGGATGCATCAGCCACTTCCCTTCAGTCCAACCCATCTCAGGCTTGTTCACAACTAAGAAAAGCTGACTGTTCCATAGCATCTGAACCCATGGCCTTGCAAGCTGAACAAACTGATCTGAGACGATTACGCTATTACACCATTAAATAATGCAAAACTCATTGATCTACAAAAACATGATTTATGCGTTGGGAAGTATGAGCCTCAGCACTGAGCAATCTAAATCTCTTTTTAATTATATTTGGCATTACAAAGAAAGAAAAGGTATTTTTCCCTTTTTAACATAAGATAAAATGTTATTCTAAAGAACAAAGTAGATTTTTTCTCCTAACAAATGTGGTTTTGCAATTTCTATAGAAAATCAAAGTATCTATTTGTAATCATCCACCATTCATAGTCTAGGAAAAGCTTTAATAAGAAAAGGCAAAAAGCAATCATTATTACATGCTAACTTGTACTTCCTAACTCCCTTTCCCTTTGAACCTTCATTATAAACCTAACAAACCTGAAACTCCATAGAATTTATACTGATCTTCTCTCTCCTTCTGTGTGATTGATGGTCATGAACTTGATATTTCCTGCTCTGATTTCTCTCAGGAAGAAAGAATGTTTGTAGCATTTGATTCATAAGTTTCATAGAGAACAAGCACTATCTGTACAAGCCTCTGTGGTTCAGGTAGTGATGATTAATCTCTAGGTAAGAATGAAAACATGGCACATAGAGGAAGCCAAACTGGTTATTTCTTGCTCAAAATAAGTAACTATAATGAATAAGCAAGAAGCAACACGCTTTGAAATAAATAAACTTCTGCTTTTTATTCCCCCAAAAGGAATATTTGGCCATTTACATGATGAGGTAATTGCCTCTTAAATATATGATTTTCAATTCTTATTTACAAACCAATGAATTCAACCTGAAATAAAAGAGACCACAATATAACCAGATGATGAAGATTTGAAATGTGATTGCTTCCTAGAAATTCATTTATTTATTCATTCAAAGAATAGGTATTGATTGCTAATAATTTATATAGTACTATTCTAAGCATTTCAATTTACAGGGAAAAGCAGAAACAATAAGAAAGCTTTCAGTGCATATGATGGCAATTTCTAAAACCCTCAGAAAAGATGGTTGGGCTATGAAGAATAAAGTCTAGGCCCTACTGGCCAAACTTTAATAGATTATGTAGTCTACACTCTAAATGGTTTAATAATTTATTTAATAAACACCTCAAAGGAATTTACATATATCAAAAAGAAATACAAATCTGTATAATTATACAATGAAGTGACTTACATGGTATCAGAATGCGTAAGATACAGAGCAACTAGAATTCCTACACTGCTAATGGGGGTGCAAATTGTTGCCACCTCTTAGAAAACAAATGGTAATTATCTTGCAAAATTGAACATAAGCAGTCTGTACAACCTAGCTGCAGCAGAACTCACTAACAGAACCACTAAATATTTACGCTCCATTTCTATAGTGTACATTTGTGGTTGGGAAGCTGCTGTCCAGCCAGAAACTAGATTTCCCAGTTTTCTCACGTCTAGTCAGGATCATTATATTACTTCCAATCAATTGAGTGTGAACAGAATCTGTAAGCTTATATCCAAGCCAAAGTGGTGATCTTCTGTGTCTTCTTCAGGATCTCTTCCAAGGCTACTATAAGACCAAGTGCTGAGGATTTTAGCAGAACAATTTGTGGCAATCTGTCCAAGACAACCAACTAACCAGGAATATTCACATGGGGTTTGCAGTGAGCTAAAAGTAATATTTGTAGTGTTAAATTATGAGATTTTGGAATAGTTTCTATCAGCTATCAGCAGCTGATCTACCCTATGATACACTGAGCAATTCTATTCTTCGGTTTGCTTCTGAGAAGCTCTTGTATATGTGAAGGAGAAGATATGTTGAAAAGTATTCATATTAGTATTGTTTGTAATAGCCAAAATATGAAAAAAGTTTAAATGCTCTTTTTAAGAAAATAGATAAATAATTGTCATGTATTTATATAAAATTCTATACAGCAGTGTAAATAAATGAATTCATTCAAATATATCACCTTGGATGAAAATCAAGAAGATAAATGTTGAGTGAAAAACTTTGTTGATGGCCGGGCGCGGTGGCTCAAGCCTGTAATCCCAGCACTTTGGGAGGCCGAGACGGGCGGATCACAAGGTCAGGAGATCGAGACCACAGTGAAACCCCGTCTCTACTAAAAATACAAAAAATTAGCCGGGCACGGTGGCGGGCGCCTGTAGTCCCAGCTACTCAGGAGGCTGAGGCAGGAGAATGGCGTGAACCCAGGAGGCGGAGCTTGCAGTGAGCCGAGATCGCGCCACTGCACTCCAGCCTGGGCAACAGCGTGAGACTCCGTCTCAAAAAAAAAAAAAAAAAAAGAAAAAGAAAAACTTTGTTGAAGAATAGATACAGTATAATTCCATTTACAAAAAGTTCAAAAACATGCAAAACTAAACAAAATTTAGAGGTACACCCATATGTAGTGAATTATAAAGAAAAAAAGAATAATGAACACAACATTATGAAAGTAGTTATAACTGAGAGGAGAGAAAATGAACAGAATTGGGAAGAGGCCCACAAAGGACTTGAGAGTCAATAAATAACATTCTTTCTGAATTCCCTCTGTAATCAGGTCATAGAACTTAATCTTAGCATCTTGGAATTCATCTAACTTTTTCTCAGGTTGTATCCAAGCTGCTGGAGGCTCATACCATCCCAGAGTCTTAGAAGGGGCACCTCTGATCTCCATGGCTATGAACAACTCTGCATTGCCCTGCTGAGATTTCCTTATTCTTCTGTGGTTCCCAACTGCCAGCCACATGGATCCCTTTGAATCATTCCTCATTACTACTGCAAGGTGTTGTCAGATTGGGCTCTGTTCCTCACATTTTAGTCCCATTCTTTGGTGCAGCGAAATCATCAGCTGTTCCCATAAGATATGAGGCTATCTAAAGTTTTGTGTTTCTTTTAGAAATTGGAAGTCTAACTCTGCCTCATTACATTCTTTTCCTATAGTTATGAGTTGTCTCAGGACCCAGGCTTTTGAAACAATAAAACATTTCTTCTTATTTTTTGTTGTAGCTCCTATTCCTGAAAATGTCACACAATCAAGCTCCTGTGAATGGGGAGAAAGATCAAGACAAAAGAATGTGTGAATATTTCCAAATAGTATCCCATCAGAGTTTTTAAGTATAGTGCATTGTTTTGATGGTGTGATTGTATTAGTGAGACAATACTCTTTGTGAGGAACAAACATTTCCCCAAGCCACATTCTGGAGATGAACAGTGAAGGGCCATGTGAAGACACATTGACAATAACTAAAAAGGAAAAGATGTTTAAGTTTCTAGGCAGCTCTGCAGATGGAATTTTACCAATCTCTCTATCATGCCTCTCATAATCTCCTTTATTATTTCTACTCTCTTCTTCATGTTTGTACCGACTTTTATAACTGCTGATTATATAGTTTTATACAGATTCTCTGCTCAAAATTTTTAGACTGAACCAATCTGATTAAGAAATTTCTCCATTGAGCAATACTCTTTGATGTTTGACCAATACACAGTCAATAATCTGCATTTAGACTGCTCTTTGTCTGGATATGCCTTTGTTAAACCAGTGGCCATCCTGTCACAAAGAGCAGCCCAACACTACACATTTTCTGAATAAATAAGAAGTATAGTTTCAGGTGGACCAAGAGAAAATTATTTTAAGTACCATGTCAAGGGCTGCAGACAGATCATGAAATCAAGAGTAGGTGAATAAGACTAACAGTTTAGACAAGGTGGCATGGATCCATTTCTCCCTGCTCTTTTCTGCTAAGCACAAGTATAATCCCTTTGATAATATGAGGAGCAGCTAAAGGAAGCCCTGAAAGGTGGTATGAAGAAAGCAAGATGATTTAGGGACCTAGGATTAGAGGAATTACACAGCAACAGGTACATAAATCCATTCCATGCAACAAACGAGGATAAATCAGACCCATTATTTCCTGAACTCCAACTTTCCAACAGAAGGCGGCTCATGAAGGTTCATTCTTTTGTGAAATTTAATAGAAATCCCTTTAACATAAGGTTAGCCTGACAATACTGACAAATAGAATTGACCAGGCAACCATAAGTGGCTTCCAGGGTAATTATAGAACTAACAATACAATAACAAAAAGAAATAATTCTGAACTGGGAGGCAGAGGTTGTGGTGAGCCGAGATTGTGCCATTGCACTCCAGCCTGGGACACAGAGCAAAACTCCATCTCAGCAACAACAACAAAAAAATAAAAAAATAAATAAACACACACACACAAATAATTCACTGGATGGACTCAGTAGTACAGTGGAGATGAAAGAGCATAGAATCAATAAACGTGAGAACAGGTTAATAGAATTCACCCCATCTGAAAAACACAGAGAAAACAGACTAAAAAAGATAAACAGAGCTTCAGAGACCTGTGGGTCCATAACAAAATATATAGATTTCATATCATTGGAATCTAGGAAGGAAAGACAGCAGGACTGAAAGAATATTTGAAGAAACAATGGCTCAAAACTTCTCACATTTGGTAAAAGCATGAACAGATGCTTCATGCTTGAACAGATGCTTCATGCTTGAACAGATGAACAGATTCAAGAAGCTAAGGAATCCCAAACAAGATAAATGCAAAGAAATCCATACTACCACAATAAACTTCTGAAAACTAAAGACAAAACATCTCAAAAGGAAATATTGTCCATATGGCACATCAATTTGTGTGACAAAGGATTTCTTATCTTAAACCATGGAAGCCAGAAGAAAGCAGGACTGCTCCTGACTTCTCTCAGGAAGAAAAATTGTTTGTACTATTTGATTCATAAGTTTCATAGGCAACAAGCACTATCTGTACAAGCCTCTGTGGTTCAGGTAGTGATAATTAATCTCTAGGTAAGAATGAAAACATGGCACATAAAGGAGGCCAAACAAGTTATTTCTTGCACAAAATAATTAACTATACTGAATAAGCAAGAAGAAACACACTTCTTAGCAATGTGTTTTAGGTGCTGAAAGAAAATAACTTTCAAATGCAACTTCTATATCCAAAAAAAATATCCTTTATAAATTAAAGAAAAATAAAGTCATCTCAGATGAAGAAAAACTAGAATATTTTTTCTAGCAGACCTACCCTTAAAGACTGGCTAATGCATCTACTTCAGATATAAAGGAAATCATCTAAAAAAAGAATCCTAAAGTGTCAGGAAGGAAGAAGTAACCACAGAAAGAGAAGAAATAGTATACATAAAAAAACTATCATTCCCCCTCATCAGTTTTATAAATCACATTTGATAATTGAAACAAAAATTAT
Source organism: Macaca nemestrina (assembly GCF_043159975.1). Classification (NCBI taxonomy): domain Eukaryota; kingdom Metazoa; phylum Chordata; class Mammalia; order Primates; family Cercopithecidae; genus Macaca; species Macaca nemestrina. Next base: position 73,442,193 of record NC_092128.1, read on the forward strand.
AAAACCATCTGATGTTCAAAACAATTACAGTCGGTCTTCTATATTCGTGGGTTCCTTTTCCATGAATTCAACCAAACAAGAAGCAAAAATATTTGGGGGGAAAAAAAGGATGGTTTTGTCTATACTGAATATATAAAGATTATTTTCTTGTCATTATTCACTAAATAATACAGTATAACAAATATTCATATAGTATTTACATTGTATTATGCATTAAGTTATCTGGAGATGATTTAAAGTCGACAGGAGAATGTGCAAAGGTTATCTGCAAATACTAAACCATTTTACATAAGGGATTTGAGCGTCCATGGATTTTTATATCTGCAGGCAGTCCTGGAACAAATCCCCTACAGACACCAAGGAACAACTCTACATTTAGAGGTAAGGAAAGTAAAGGTACTTAATTAGAAATAAACTTTTCACAATTCAATTGAAGTGATAAAATGTTGCTACTAGTAGACCATAGTAAGTCACATATATATATTGTAATACCCAAAGCAACCACTAAGGAAACTACACAAAGAGTTACACTCAAAAGTACTTTTAATAAGAATAATTACCTTGAATGTAAATAGTATAAATCTACTGAGCAAAGACCAGATATTGGAAAAGTGAAAAAAATAAAACTGTGACCCTACTATATACTACTGATAGAAAACTCACTTCAAATTAAATGACACAGGTAGGTTGAAAGTAAGAGGATGGAAAAGACATAGCATTCGAACATGAAATTTTTTTGAAAAGAAAGAAGGCATGGTTATATTAATGTCTAATAAAATAGAATTTGAAGCAAAGAAAATTGCTAGAGAGCAAAAGGGGCATTATATAATGGTGAAAGAATCAATCTACCGGAAACCTGCAGTGAGGCTAAATGTGTGCACACCAAACAAAAGACTTTCAAAATACATGAAGCAAAAACTGGTGGAACTGAAAAAAGAAACAGACAATTTTATAATCATAGTTGGTGAATGTGCACCAAGATACCATATCCTGACCCATAAAACAAATGTCAATGAAGTTAAAATAATTTAAATCATATACAATCTATTTTATTATAGGAATTCTTCATCAAAATTGAGTCATACTAACAAATCTTGCTATGGATTTTCCCAAATGTCACAAAAGTATCTAGAAATAAAGAAAGATAATGACACTGAAATAATGACACTGAAAACTGAAATTGTTAGAAAAACTGTTTTCAGGATCTGAGAGAAATTTGGACTAACTGCAAAACTAAAGGAGCTAGATTGGAAAACAAACCCCTGCCCACTTGTGCAGCCATGCTGGAAGACAGAAAACTCTCTCTCTCTCTTTTTTATTTTATTATTTTTTTTCTGAAAGAGACTTTATTTCTCCCTCAATCTCTGTTTCTTTGTTTAGAAAAACTGGGGGAAGTCTCTTGGCTCAGCCACCACAAAACTTGTCAAATATCTGTTTACTTGGTGTGTTCTCATTTTTGAGACAAGCAAAAATATTTTTCTTCATTCCTATATTAGTTACATTTTACCCCATAGCAAATTATCTCAAAATTTAGCATCTTAAAATAACAATCATTTTTCATCTCACACAGTTTCTCAGTGTCAGGAATCTGAGAGTGGCTCACCTGGATGGTTGTGGTTTAGCATCTCATATCAGATTACAGTCAAGGTATCAGCCAGGACATCAGCCATCTCAAAGCTTCACTGGTGCTGGTGAATCCACTCCTAAGCTCACTCATGTGGCTGTCGGCAAGCTTCTATTCCTTATCAAAGGCATCTCTCCATAGGCTGCCTGAGTGTCTTCAAGATGCCACAATTGGCCTCAACCCTAATGAGAATCCAGGAGAGAGAGAGAGAGAAGAGACGGAAAAAATACTCAAGATGGAAACTTTAGTAATCTCAGAAATTACATCCCATTTCTTCTGCTATATGTTATCTATTATATGAATCAATTCTTGTACAGTGTAGGAAGGGATTGCACAATGGGATAAATACTAAGGAACAGAGAGTATTGGGGCTATCCTGGAGGCAGAATACTACAATCCCTTATTAGTAACACTCTTTCTACAACAAGTTAGAACCTGTGATTCCCAATAAACAATGAAGAAGGAAGTAGAGAAGGAAGAAGAGGGATAAGCATAGAACATTGCATCTTGAAAGTTATGGTTCTTCAAGTAAATGCTATCTGCAAACCCGAGAGAAGAGCCATAGCATAAGGTTTGATTTATTTTTTGTTTTTTTGTTTGTTTGTTTTGGTCTTTGTTTGTTTTTAATTCCAAGTCAGAATGTCAGGAAGCATCTTAAAATTGGAAAATAAGAATACCTATACCAGTGCAGCAAATCTGTGCTAGTTTATTTTCTGACAAATTTTGATAATTGCTATGTACATAAATCAATCTCTAGCTGCAGTTCTGGGGTGGGAATTTGAGCACTAAAAAGAGTGGTAGTGAATCACGCTAAGGGTAGTCTACACACACTATCTTAAAGGATGGACTTGATTTCTTTTCATGTCAAAAGGCATAAAATGTAAAATCAGCATGCACACTATGAAAGTAGGCAGAAAATTCATGTTACAGAAACATGTTACAGAAACTTTTACTCAAAGTAAAAGCAAACAGCTGAAAACGATTTAGTACAGAAAAAAAATGTTTAGCAAATAGAATGCTATAGGAATATACAGACTTTCTGAAAAACAACAAAAAAATCCAAATATATACAACAGACTGTAATGAGAAGAGCAAAGAACCCAATTAGCAGAGAGACGTAAGATGGAAGGTAAGTTAAGAGTATAAGAAAACTAACAATAAATTACTAGAATTTCAGGGAAAATTGGGAGAAGAAAATGAAAGGATAGAAAGTGACAAAATAAAATGAATAAAAAGGAGGATAAGCTATGTAAGCTTTTTAGAATGTGAAAAAAAAAGAGAGTGGTGAATAGACAAGCAAGAAGAGAAATATTATGCATATTCAGATTTCTTCTTAGAATTATAGGTACTCATTTGGCAAAAAACCTTCTGAAGTATGTGGATGGGAAAGCTCCTAAATTGCTGCAATATTAACAGACAGAGATCCACATATGCAGATTTCTTCTCTGAGATGCTAAATGACAAAAGCAATCAAATAACATCCAGATGATTTGGAGGAGAATTATATCACAGCCATGTTCTTCCACATATATGAAGACAAAGACATTCAGAGTTTTTCAGAAAACATACCACTGAAATAACCTTCCTGAAAAAAAAATGTTTTCTAGATATAATCTATCTCCTGAACATATGCGATGAATAAACATGTGAAAATAAATGAATAAAGAATAGTGTCAGAATTGGTTATTTTCCATCTTCCTGGAATCTATCATATAATAAAGTGAGGGTAAGGTAAAGTTTTGTTTTTGTTTTCTTACAACTCCAAAGAGACAGAAAGAGAAGTTAAATATACTTTTATTCAGGAGGTATGTTAAAGGAAGGTCAAACTTGATAGACAGAAAAGCCTGAGACCAATATCTTGAAGTTACTTCACTCAGAGGACCTATTCTTACCCCAGCCCTCCTTAGACTCATAGAACCCAAAGGCTACCTTCCACCTCCACCTCGGGATCCCTTCAGGAACACAGCCATATGCAACTCAGTGATATGAACTAGAACTGAAGGCCACAGCTAGAAGGCAAGACTCTGAGGTGGGGAAAGAAGGTTTTATTGCAAGTACGACCATGAGAAAAGGAGTTTCCACGAAGAAAACGTTTCCATAGTGACCCCAGTGAGGAGGCTACAACTGATGTTCCAACAGTCAAGAACGCTGGGAGAGATTCTGAAACACCATGTCCTGTGGAATTGCAGGTATTGGAAAGAATCGTCATGGTACAGTGGCAGCTTTATTGCAATCCTGATGAAGACTAAGATTCAGGACTTTTCATTTGCATTGGGCATTGGGCATGTGAATAGTGGCTACTGTTGGGAGTTACAGAAAGTTCTTGGGGAAAAAGGAAGCCAGGATGCAGTCAGGAATATCTGTATAAGTTTTTCTCATGAGTTTCCTAGAGACCTCAGAAAAAGGAATTTGAATCTCCAAGGCTCTAATATTTTACCGGGATTTCTTTTCTCATTCTAAATATGCACTTTCATATCGAATTTTGCATTTTTAAGTTGTCTTCTTTATCTAAAGATGTCCTCAAAAACTCTGTAAGTTTCAGATATGTCATATGAAAAACATAATTTAGGAAGCCCTGGAGAAAATTGGAACTAAAGTAAAAAGCTGTTCTGTACAGTCTGCTGACTTCACATGCATGATTGACTGGTTACTTACTACCCACTCCACCATCTCTTATAATTTCAGCTGTTTTGAAAGTTGATGCTGTTATAGATGCATTGGTATTCATAACTGCTACTTCTTCATTGTGAATCATATCCTTTAACGTTATATTATATTCTTCACCTCATTTAGACCTATTTTTTACCTTTTACTGTACCATGTCTCACACTAAGAACACAATCTATTTTCTTTTTATCTGCCTTTACTTCTCTTTTTATTTTTAACATTAAATCAGATTACTTTAGATTTGTCTCCTGTGTATGGTATAGAGGTAGGTTTTTCTTTGTGATCTGATCTTTTGTTTTCCATGTGAATTAAATCAAGTTACCTTCATTGCTATGACAGGTACGTTTGAATTCTTTCATAGTTTATTACATTACTTATTTTGTTTTTTAATTAATCAAATGTAAGTTTTAGAGAAGTTCTAGAGTTGCAGAAAAATTGAGCAGACAGCATAGTACAGAGGGCGCCCTTATGTTTCTTCTTTCCCTGCATACAGATTCCCCCATTATTAACATCTTGCATTGGTGTGGTATATTTGTTACAATTCATTAACCAGTATCAATACGTTATTATTAACTGAAGTCCATAGTTTATATTTGGGTTCACTATTTGTGTTTTACAGTTAAATTGGTTTTTGCAAATATATAATGTCATGTATCCACCATTACAATATCATACAGAATGGTTTCACCAACCTAAAGTTTCATTGTGCTTTATCTATTTATCCCTCCCTCTCTCCTCTCAAACCCCTGGTAACCACTGATATTTTTTACTGTCTCTTTAGTTTTATCTTTTCCAGAGTTCCATATCATTAGAATCATAAAGCATATAGTCTTTTCAGATTGGCTTTTTCATTTAGTAATATGCATTTAAGTTTCCTCCATGTCTTTTCATGGCATGATAACTCCTTTCTTTTTATTGTTGAGTTCTCTGCCATACTCCAATCTCTGGATGTACCACAGTTTGTTTATGCATTCAGTTATTTTTTGTTAGTTTTTGTTTTTGTTATGAGACAGGGTCTCACTCTGCCATCCAGGCTGGAGTACAGTGTCAGGATCACAGCTCACTGCAGCCTTGACCTCCCTGGCCTCAAAGGATCCTCCCACCTCAGCCTCCCAAATTGCTTGGATTACAAGCATGAGCCACCATGCCTCGCTAATTGTTTTTTTAATTTTTGTAGAGATGGGGTCTGGCTATGTTGCCTATGACCAGGTTGGTCTTGAACTCCTGGGCTCAGGCAATCTACCCACCTTGGCCTCCCAAAGTAATAGGATTACAGGCATGAGCCACCATGCCCATCCCCATTCACTTATTAAAGGCCGTCTGGATTGCTTCCAATGTTTAGCAAATATAAGGAAATCTATTATAAAGATTTGTGTGGTGTTTATTCCATGACATAGTTTTTGACTCATTGGGTAAATACCTAGGCGCATAAATGCTAGATTATAGTTAAACTATATTCAAGTTTGTATGACTGGATATCTAGGATTTTTTAAATCTCTCAACCTAGTCCATGCTTAGTCTCCAGCAATTAATCAATTACCACTTAACTGCTGGCTTCAGCTGTGGACTTCTACTCCTTGGCTTTTGCTCCTGGGAAACTGATTCTGTGTATCCGCCTTTCTTTTCAGTTGTCAAGGTGGCAATTTCCCCTATTACCTCAATTCTCTGCTCTAAGAAGAGTTGTTGATTTTCAGGTTGTTCTTTTATATTTTTATTTTTACATCTTATTGTGAAGACAGATGAAATAACTTTCATGTTCTTTGTCAGACTGGAAGCTAGGAGTATATTCTTTTTTATAAATATATGTATTTCACTGTGTTCTATCATCTTTGCTTTTTATTTCAGGTCTCTGGTATTTCAGAGATTTTGTATTTTTTTCTACTGTGCTCTTGGTTCTCTCTTTCCTTAGGTCCTATGTAGCTGTTCCCTACTATGAGCTACAATAAAATTAACTCCTATCTTCTACCCTCTGCTAGTAGTTTACTGCATACTTTCATGTACTTGCATTTGTGAATGTATTGAAATTCCAAGGACTTGATTTGTCAGACTTAAGTGATATTCTTTGACTTCCAGCTATCACAGAAAATTCTGCCCTTTGTCTTCTCTTTCCTTTGCCTCCTGATTTTTGTTAGTCGTTTCATTTCTTTTTTTTTTTTTTTTTTTTTTTTGAGATGGAGTCTTGCTTTGTCGCCCAGGCTGGAGTACAGTGGCCGGATCTCAGCTCACTGCAAGCTCCACCTCCCAGGTTCACGCCATTCTCCTGCCTCAGCCTCCCGAGTAGCTGGGACTACAGGCACCCGCCACCTCACCCGGCTAGTTTTTTGTATTTTTTTAGTAGAGACGGGGTTTCACCGTGTTAGCCAGGATGGTCTCGATCTCCTGACCTCGTGATCAGCCCGTCTTGGCCTCCCAAAGTGCTAGGATTACAGGCTTGAGCCACCTCGCCCGGCCCTTTTCATTTCTATATGAACTAAACATATAATAAATCATTCCATTCCCTTATTCTCGCCTTTTTTTTAGTCTTACTTTTACATTTTAGTTTCATTTTTTTGAGTCTTACTTTTCCATTTTACAGTTAGTAACATGCATAGCTTCAACAATCCTTATTCTCAAGTCTCTCAGTCAGGACTTCATTGGCTGCAGATTCTCCTCTAGCACTGCATCCATTCAACTGAAGATTTCTGATTTAATGGCATAAGAATTGTGGCAAATATACTTTTATTATCTTTGGAATCTCTTCACATCTGTACCTTTGTCATTTTATATTGACTGTATTTGTCTTCATTCTGATGTTGTTAATCTTGCCAGAAGTTTATCTGTTTTACTAATATTTTCAATTAACCAGGATTACTTGGTTGGTTTGTCATTGTTTTCCTCTTCATTTTATCTTTGTTTCTACTTCATTAATTCTTGTATTGTTTTTTCAGCTTTATTCCATTGTTCTGACTCTAGTTTCTTTGTATAAAAATTGATTAAAATGTCAGGTGTGCAATGCATTTAGTCTCCTGGCTGGAGGGGGAGACACCACCAGAAAAAAAAGAAGGTAGTCTTGTCTCTCTTTGTAAATATACAAGTAACAGACTTGTATATTGTATACGGACTTGTCACTTGTATACAAGTGACAGACTTCTTGCCAAACTAAATGGTTTTATGGAAAGAAAGGCCTCATCTACAAAAGGCTCAGCAAGGTATACTTGGTTGTTTAGAATTGCTTAAAGAAACTTGAAATCCATAGATTTATAGTACTTGAATGCTTGGGGAATATCATATAAGCTACAACCATGTGAGTATAAAGCAGAGATGGTTTATGACTTAAATAACTCCTTCAGTGGGGGTATTCTGGGCCAGTGAAATTTGGATGCAGAAAAAAAAAAAAAAAAAAAAAAAGAAGCCGGTAGCAGTGGCTGACACCTGTAATCCCAAGCACTTTGGGAGGCCAAGGTGCACAGATCATTTGAGGCCAGGAGTTTGAGACCAGCTTGGCCAACCTGGCAAAAACCCCTTCTCTACTAAAAATACAAAAATTAACCATGAATGGTGCCTCACATCTGCAATCCCAGCTACTAGGGAGGCTGAGGAGGAGCATCACTTGAACCCGGGAGACAGATGTTGCAGTGAGCTGAGATCACGCCACTGCACTCCAACCTGGGCGACAGAGGGAGACTGTCTCAAAATAAATAAATAAATAAGTAAATATTAATAAGTAAAGAAATAATAAAAGACTCAGAATGTCCAGCTAAGTGTTCTCGATCTCTCCATGATTTGACTGTATTCTTTGATTATTTGTATTCTTGATATGATTAATAAAGCTTTATCTCTTATTCATGCGAATCTTATTTGACAATCCAATTCTTTTTCAAAATCTCAATTCTTAGATACTCAACTTATTAAAGTTAAGCCTTTCATATTTTCTAATATATGCATTAAATGCTAATAATTTTTCTCTAAGTACCTTCTTAGCTGCCTTCTACAAGTTTTGATAAGTAATATTTTCATTGTTATTCATTTCAAAATATTTTCTAATTTCCAACAATTTCTTTCTGACCCATGTGTGTTTTTCTAAATTCCCAAACAAAAATGATTTTCTAGTTACCTTCTTATAGCTGATAATCAACCTAATTGCATTGCTGTCAAAGAATGTAACTTTTATGATACCACTATTTTCAAATTGGTCCAGTCTTGCTTTATGGTTAGGTGATAATTTTATTTTTCTTTTTGAGATGGAGTCTCACTCTATCACCCAGGCTGAAGTGTAGTGGCATGATCTTGGCTCACTGCAACCTTTGCCTCCAGGGTTCAAGCGATTCTCCTGCCTCATGCTCCTGAGTAGCCGGCATTACAGACACATGCCACCACGCCAGGCTAATTTCTTGTATTTTTTTTTTTTTTTTTTTTTTTTTTGAGACGGAGTCTCGCTCTGTCACCCAGGCTGGAGTGCAGTGGCCGGATCTCAGCTCACTGCAAGCTCCGCCTCCCGGGTTCACGCCATTCTCCTGCCTCAGCCTCCCGAGTAGCTGGGACTACAGGCGCCCGCCACCTCGCCCGGCTAGTTTTTTGTATTTTTTAGTAGAGACGGGGTTTCACCGTGTTAACCAGGATGGTCTCGATCTCCTGACCTCGTGATCCGCCCGTCTCGGCCTCCCAAAGTGCTGGGATTACAGGCTTGAGCCACCGCGCCCGGCCAATGTTTTATGTATCCGTTGGATAAAACTTCTTCTATTAACTTTTAGTTATTTAAATAGTCAACATACTCTTAAGGATTTTTTTTCTATCTTGATCTATCAATTTTACTGAGAGAAGTGTATCAAGATTTTTTGCTATGGTGGTATATTTGCTAATTTAGCCTTACAATTCTGTTAGTTTTGTTATAGACAGACACATAGATAAATTAAAATTCTGTTCTTAGGTGGGCAGAAATTCAGAATAGTTACATTTTCCTGGTGACTGTATTTTGCAAATTTGAATATTAAATGGAATTCTATCTATATTAGTGGCCTTTTAATGGTTGGCATTTGCCAATTTTCTGGTTTAGTATTTGCCTGGTAGGTATTTCATTACTTTTATTGTCAATTTTTTTTTTGTTTTTTGTTTTACATATATCTCTGTTGAACAACAGAGAGGTGGGGTTTATTGTTTATTCCAGAAAAATAGTATGTGTATTTAGAATTTCTTCCACGGGCATTTAATATAGTTACTATTATATTTAAATTTATTTCTATAAGCAAATATTGTGCTTTCTATTTGTCCTGGCTTTTGTATCTATTGACTCTTTTATTTCTACTTTCTTGCCCTCTTTTGAATTGATTATATTTTAATTTTATTTTTCATCTTTAATAATTTAGAAATGACATGATATCTACTTACTTTTAATAATTATATTTAACCTAACAAAATCAAATATCAATAAATACAATTGCTCTCCTAGAATCTCTCATGACAATCAGTTTCTTTTCCACTTAAACATTATTTTTCAGTTTTAGTTCTATCATAATTTAACCTTCCTCCATAAAATTGTTATTATTGCTTATTACATGAGTTTATTTGATTTTAACCACATATTTTCACTTTTTTAGTTCATTTATTATTACATTTCAAACTTTCATTTGAGGCCACTTCAACTAAGAAAAAAACCAAGAGAACTTAAATAAACAAGATAGTGGATTTAAAAAGGATAAAATTTTAAAATCTACTTGTTACAAAAGTTAAAAACAGAAGAATTATGTTTAAGTATTTGTTCATTTAAAAGTCTGATAAAATAGACAAAGCTATTATCAAGAATAAAATTATGAAAAATTCTGTTTAAAAGATATGACATAATTTGAAAGTCTACTGATTTACTTTACAGAAAAAAAAATTGATTACCAAAATCAACTGTAAAGATACAGCAAAACCAAGTATATAAAGACTCATAAATAAAATGGAAGAAGTTAGCACAAAACTTTCTCTAAAATAGTGCTACACTGAGCAAATCTAATATGTGAGTTATAAAAATCCACCAAAAATCAAATAAATAATTATTAATGTATTATACAATCCCAGAGCATAGCAAAAGATGGAATATTTAAAATATATATAATATATATTTTTTTTGTCTAGCAATGGGCTATAGTCAAAATTTGATAGAGCATTAAAAAGAGAAAAACTGAGATTCTAGGCAATATTTATTTAAAAATTAACAAATTCAACTCAGCACTATATTAAAAGTTCTAACCTCCATATAAAATTTACCTGAGGAATTTATAGATAAATCCATATTGAGATATCTATTAGCTGATTTGTCATATCAAAAGGTTAAAAAAAATCACATTTATATGCTGAAAATCTATCTAAATCCATGAGCTATTCTTGACTTAAGGAAAAACCTCCTAGTAAATTAGGAACATTACTATACATCATTGATCTGATAAATAATTTTTATTTTAAACCTGTGACTAATGGCATAGTTAACTATAAGATATAAAAAGTATTTTTCTGAAAGTCAGGTATAAACAAAAATACTTTCCCCATTATTATGTATCATTATTTCTGGAAATTTCAGCCAATGTGACAAGACAAAGAAAAAAGAATAAGGAGTTAAGATATTGCCAACAGGAGATACAATTGTTATTTGTAAAATTTGTGACTCCGCCTTTGGAAACACTAAGAAAAAACTGTAAGAGTAATATAACTTATAAGAAAAGTTTACTATTTGGCTAATCAGAAGATAATTAGGCAAAAACATAGTTTTCTTATTTCATAGCAATCACCAGTTAGATTGTATAGTTCATAAAACAGTTCTACTAACAAAAACAATAGAACATTAAACTAATGAAAGCTATATCTTAAATATTAAATATCTGAATAAAAAGTAACGTACCTAGGTGATATGGTTTGGCTGTGTCCCCATTCTTGAATTCTAGCTCCCGTAATTACCATGTGTTGTGGGAGGCATCCAGCAGGAGATAACTGAATCATGAGGGCAGTTTCCCCCATACTGTTCTCATGGTAATGAATAAGTCTCATGAGATCTGATGATTTTATAAGGGGAAACCCCTTTCATCTGACTCTCATTATCTCTTGCCTGCCACCATGTAAGATGTGCCTTTCACTTTCACCGTGATTGTGAGGCCTCCCCAGCCATGTGGAATGGTGAGTTCATTAAACCTCTTTTTCTTTATAAATTATCCAGTCTCTGATATGTCTTTGTCAGCAGCCTGAAAATGGACTAATACAGTAAATTGGTAGCAGTAGTGGGGAACCTCTGTAAAGATACCCAAAAACGTGGAAGTGAATTTGGAACTGGGTAACAGGCAGAGGTTAGAACAGTTTGGAAGGCTCAGAAGAAGATAGAAAAATGTGGAAAGTTTGGAACTTCCTAGAGACTTGGAGGGCTCAGAAGACAGGAACATGTGGAAAAGTTTGAAACTTTCTAGAGATGTGTTTGGCTTTGACCAAAATGCTGATACTGATATGGACAATAAAATCCAAGCTGAGGTGGTCTCAGATGGAGATGAGGAACTCGTTAGGAACTAGAGTAAAGGTCTTTGCTATGCAAAGAGACTGGTGGTGTTTTGTCCCTGCCCTAGAGATCCATGGAACTTTGAACTTGAGATGATCTGAGGTATCTGATGGAAGAAATTTCTAAGAAGCAAAGCATTCAAGAGGTGACAAAGCATAAAAGTTTGGAAAGTTTGCAGCCTGATGATGCCGTAGAAAAGAAAAACCCATTTTCTGGGGAGAAATTCAGGCTGGCTGCAGAAGTTTGCATAAGAAATGAGAAGCCAAATGCTAATCACCAAGACAAGAGGGAAAATGCCTCCAGAACATGTCAGAAACCTTCAAGGCAACTGCTCCCATCATAGGCCCAGAGGCCTAGAAGGAAAAAATGGTCTTGTGGGCTAGGCCCAGGGGCCCTCCTGCTGTGTGCAGCCTAGGGACTTGGTGCCCTGTATCCCAGTAGCTCTAGCCATGGCTAAAAGGGGCAAGGTACAGCTCAGGCCATGGCTTCAGCGGGTGTGAGCCTCAAGACTTGGCAGCTTCCATGTGGTGTTGAGCCTGCAGGTACAAAGAAGTCAAGAATTGAAGTTTGGGAAGCTCCATCTAGATGTATGCAAATGCCTGAATGTCCAGGCAGAAGTTTGCTACAGTGGTGGGGCCCTCATGGAGAACCTCTGCTAGGGTAGTGCAGAAGGGAAATGTAGGGTTGAAGTCCCCACACAGAGTCCCCACTGGAGCACTGCCTAGTGGAGTTGTGAGAAGAGGGCCACCATCCTCTAGTAGATCCACCAACAGTGTGCACTGTGTGCCTGGAAAAGCTGCAGACATTCAACACCAGCCTGTGAAAGCAGCCAGAAGGGAGGCTGTATCATGTAAAGCCACAGGGGTGGAGCTGCCCAAGACCATGTGAACACCGATCTTGCATCAGTGTGACCTGGATGTGAGACATGGAGTCAAAGGTGATCTTTTTGGAGCTTTGAGATTTGACTGCCCCACTGGATTTTGGACTTGCATGGGGCGTGTAATCCCTCCATTTGGCTAACTTCTCCAATTTGGAATAGGTATATTTATCCAATGCCTGTACCCTCATTGAGTCTAGGAAGTAACTAATTTGCTTTTGATTTTACAGGTTTATAGACAGAAAGGACTTGCCTTGTCTCAGATGAGACTTTGGATTGTGGACCTTTGAGCTAATGCTGAAATGAGTTAGTAATTTGCAGGAAAGTTTGGAAGGCATAATTGGTTTTGAAATGTGAAGACATGAGATTTGGGAGAGGTCGGGGTGGAATGATATGGTTTGGCTGAGTTCCCACCCAAATCTCATTTTGAATTCTAGCTCCCATAATTGCCACGTGTTGTGGAAGGGACTCAGTAGGAGATAATTGAATCATGGGAGGCAGTTTCCCATATCCTGTTCTCATGGCAGCAAATAAGTGTCATAAGATCTGATGATTTTATAAGGGTAAACCCCTTTCACTTGACTCTCATTGTCTCTCTTACCTGCCGCCATGTAAGATACGCCTTTCACCTTCCACCATGATTGCAAGGCCTTCCCAGCCATGTGGAACTGTGAATCCATTAAACCTCTTTTTCTTTATAAGTTACCCAGTCTTGGGTATGTCTTTATCAGCAGTGTGAACATGTACTAATACACCACGAAAGATGTGGATCTGAGAATGTGTCCTACGAGAAATGCTCATTTATGTTTTACCCCTTTCTTCACCTTTAAGGTAGTAAAGAGAATTTGTGTTTGAAGAATGCAGGTAGGTATTCCAGTTGTCAGTCTTGGAAAGGAATGAGAACCATGGATTTATCGCAATCATCCTTATAATGTTGGGCCTAACCCCACTGCAGGGAAAGACTGTCAGTCTCTTATTTCCACAAGGCTTAACAAATAAAGCATGGAATTCTGGGAAATTACTGACACAGGCAAAAGGGCAAGGGTTATAGGTGTTGTGATAGAAACGTGATTCCTCTCAGACTTAGCACCTCCAAGACATATCTCAGAAGATGGTGGCTGTGAGTAAGCTGATAAGGCTCAGATGTGTCTGAATGAGGAACATCTTGGCAGCAAAATACCAGAGTAATATGGATTCAAGGTGGACCTACATTCCTCTGAAGGACCAGTTGATTTAGACAAGTGGCTTAACAAAACAACCCTATCACAGCACAGAGGAGTAAAACTTCCCACAGGTGAAGGTAATTATTTGATAGTATATCCTATTTCATGAAAGAATAGCAGTACTAATGACAGAGAGAAGGGTTCTCCTTATCTCTAAAGGTGGATGTCCAGAGCTTTCATTTGTAATCAAAGATGTCTCCTAGCTCAAAGTAAACTATCCAAGTGAAGCAAAAGCATTATCCTACATTGGTACTAGACCTTCCATTGGTCTTAGAATGGTAGAATACAAAAGTCTGTAATTTGATAAATAATAAATTAAAAGGCAATAAAATAAAGAAGACATAAATATAACCCTACCTGTATCCTTTGTATTATTGATAACTTTCTTACATTAGAGATAATGATTACCTTGTGAAGGAAAACATAGATATTATACAAATCCAATTAGTGGGATGGTATTGGTTTTAACTTGAAAACAGATCATAAAGTAAACCTGAATGAATGTTTCCATATAGTTAAGAAATTACTATTAAAAAGAAATAAAACACTGTAATATGCAAAAATCAGTACAAATCCTAGAAAAAGAAAGTCAATAAATAACTATTTGCTTATTTTTCAAAAAGGGAAAATACCTGTCATTAGCAGTTAAATGTTTGTTTTAATGTTTGTTAAGACTATTAACTTAATAATTTTGAAATATCTTTATTTTAAACATAATTGCCTCCACGGAGCTTAACACTTAAGTTTGAGGTTAAACTACCATGATTATTACTTATGAGAAATGACATTTTCCCACAAAAGTCAGATTCAGAAAAAATTTTTTACCACATTTTATTATAGATAGAAATATTGTTAAAAAGTGGTAAACAGCTTTGTTTACTCACTGAAAATTGTAGACTGTATTCAAAACACATTTGTTTTTACTATGTAATAATTAAACTGGTGATATACTAACATTTATCTACCTGTAATGAACTCAATAAATAAAAAAGGACTGAGACTATATTTTTAAAATGAAAACCTATAGCTAAGAACTCTATATAAAAAAAGAATTTGTATTTTACAAGTAAAAATAAAGTTATCCTAAAAGATTAATTTTAATATACATTGCACAATATCAATTTGTCAAAAGAATTATAGTACCATGATTCAGATAAAAAAAAATCCCAGGAGAGGATGGCTAAGAACAGAGGGGAGACCTCTTTATTATCAAATAGCTAAAGAGCTGGCTAAGCAAACGATGCAAGATTAATATGAGATTAACCTCCATTTTAGACTTAGAGGGAAGCAGCTGGCCTCTACTGCAAAACTCTAGTCTAGAACCACATCAGTTTGTGTCTTAGCATCAAATAACAGCTAAGATACAGTTACAAATGCATTTATAGGTTAAGGAGCCTGGGCTCTAAAGGTAGTGTCAAAATATAATTTCTATTGTGTATGCCTTAAGAGATATGAATATAAAAATCAGATTAGGCTACAAAGAGAGAAAAATCGATCCATGGTCTTTAAAACTTCAAAGAAAATTTTAACACATTGTTTGAGACTTCCAATTCCCTTAAGAAAATAATGGATATGTACAGAAATAATAATCTTTTCATGTAATTTTCCAAACCATACAGATGCATCAGGAGACCTTAATAAAACCACTCATAAGTTACTTAGAGAGCAAAACTAAGAAAAAGAGAAAATATAGACTTCTATTTACACATAAGTGAGGAAATAATATGAACATTATGTGAAAAAGAAGAGAGTACAGTAGGGTCCTGGACTTGGTAAAATACAGATAATGTTACCCCAAGGAAAACACTCTTTTTCTTTGGTGTCTTCTTTGGGATAAGACAAAACCTTACCCCAACTAAGATGTGTGGCCTGGTGGACCAAAGCAATGGCTATTGAGGAACTGCAGGAAGTAGGAGAGGCATGAAAGTTGCAGGACCAGAGAGGTGGCAACCTTGTGAGAAGGCATTGCTTAGGGTGGAGTGTGACGCAACCTAAAAAAAGTAGATATCCCTTGGAAAGAGACTTGATAGTGAATGCAAAGAAAAAATAAAGTGGTGAAAAGTAAGGATCTCATAGAAAGTTAAAAAAGAAAATAACAAGTGGAAGACATATCAACTTGTAAAAAAGTCATCATTTATTAAAGGCATTGTACTTCCATGCACCCTCAGAAGAGAGTGCTCTTGAACTAAGCAACCTAGCAAGCTGCCGAAACCCCTCATAATGTATCATAGGAATGCTTGTTGTTGCTGATCCTGGAAAATCCAAGACACTTTAGAATGAACAGAAAGTCAGGCAACATTTACGTACAATTGTGTAGGAAAAAGAAAGTGAAACTCAGTTGTTTAATTTCATGAAAATAGTCCTAAAATATGCAACAGAGAAAAATGTTGATGTAACATTCGAACATAAAGTCTGTAATCGTTAACAAGCACTGGCAGATATATACATATTTGGATATGTGTGTGTGTATATATATATTAAATAAGTATAAAATTATGCATATATAGTAATAACAAATATATATTCCAGTGAAATCAATATCTTTTCTTCTCAATAGCACAGGTAAATTGATCTTACATTAAGTCACAAAGAAAATCTCAATAACAACCCTAATGTAGAAATAATGTAAGATCATTTATTCATAAATTATGTATAATTTTTATATAAGATGATTTTATGTATGTTATATATAAATGATTTTATACATAAATGAAAATAATTAGAAAACTTCTTTGATAGTTCAATAAAAAGAAAAATACAGCAAATACTAAAAAATAATGGTAAAAGTTGCAGTTCACTGCAAATACATCTAACAATGTTATGTATGAGTATAGATTCAATATACTTAAAATATAACCAACAAAATCTAGCAATGCATTTAAAAAATAATATACAAATAGGTTGTATCTTTCAAATTCAAGAATGGTATAATATCAGAAGAACTTTTACATATTTTTCCATAGATTATCTTATAAAAACTGTCTGATCATCTTGATTTCTTTTACAGATAGATCATTATTGATGTAAATAAATGCAACTGATTTTTGATGTTGATTTTGTGTCCTGCCACTTTACTAATTCAATCATTAGTTCTAACAATTTTTGTGGCATTTTAAGGATTTTCTACACAGAGGATCATATCATCTGCAAACAAAGATAATTTTACTTTCTTTCCCATTTGGATGGCTTCTATTTATTTTTCTTATCTGATTGTCTTTGCTAGTATTTCCAGCAATTTTAATAGAACTGTCAAATAGAAGTGCAAAGGGTAGGCATCTTTTTACCTTGCCTTGTACCGTATCTTAGAGGAAAACCTTTCTATCTTTTAGCATTAAATAACAAGTCAGATACAGTTACAAATGCATGTATAGGTTAAGGAGTCTGGGCTTTAAAGGTAGTGTCAACATATAATTTCTATTGTGTATGCCTTAAGAGATATGAATATAAAAATCAGATTAGGCTACAAAAAGAAAAAAATCGATCCATGGTCATTAAAACTTCAAATAAAATTATGTTGGCAGTTAGCTTTTTATAAACGGCCTTAGTTATGTTGAGGAAATTTTCTTCTATATGTATTTTGTTGAGAGTTTGTATCATGAAAATATGTTGAACTTTGTTAAGTATTTTTCTGCATCTATTGAGATAATCATGTAATTTTTATCTTTCATTCCCTGAATATAGTGTATTACATTAATTTGTGTATGTTGGCACAGGTGCATATAAACACAATAAAGGATTTTTATTACTATAAGTACAGTTAGTAAATCTATTAATGAAGGCAAGAACAACAAAGTTGGAGGCATCACACGTTCTTATTTCAAATTATACTACAAAGCAATAGTAATCAAAACAGTATGGTATTGGCATGAAATACACACATAGACCAATGGAACAGAATAGACAGCCCAGAAATAAACCTAAGCACATGTGGTCAATTAATTTCCAACAAGGCCACCAAGAAGAAATGATGAGGAAAGATTAGTTTTTTCCAATAAATGGAGTTGAGAAAACCGGATATCCATACACCAGAATCAACTCAAAATGGATTAAATACCTAAACATAAGGCCAGAAACAAACAAACAAAAAACTCCTAGAAGAAAACATAGGGGAAAATCTTGTTGATATTGAACTTGGCAATAATTTCCTGGATATCAACCCAAAAGATTAAACAACAAAAGCAAAAATAAATATGTGGTGCTACATCAAACTAAAAGGTTTTTGCACAGCAAAGGAAGCAATCAACAAAATGAAAAGTAAGCCTACAGATGGGAAGAAAATATTTGTGAAACATACACCTCATGGGGTTAATATTCAAAATATGTAACAATTCAAATCTAGAGTAAAAACGAAAACCAAACAACCTAGTAAAAAATAAGCAAAAGAGCTAAACAGACATTTTTCCAAAGAAGACATAAAAATAGCCAACAAGTATATTAAAATGTGCTTAACATCATTAACTACTGAGGGAAATGCAACTCAAAACCACTATAAGATATCAATTCTGCTGTGCAGAAGCTCTTTAGCACTATTCATAACAGCAAAGACATGGAATCAACCTAAATGCCCATCAGTGACAGACTGGATTAAAAAAATGTGGTACATACATACCATGGAATACCATGCAGCCATAAAAAATGATGAGATCATGTCCTTTCCAGGAATGTGGATGAAGCCGGAGGCCTTTATGCTTAGCAAACTAATACAGAAACAGAAACTCAAACACCGCATGTTCTCACTTACAAGTGGGAGATAAATGATGAGAATGCATAGACACATAGAGGGAACAACACATACTGGGACCTTTTGGAGGGTGTAGGGTGGGAGGAAAGGGAGGATCAGGAAAAATAACTAATGGGTACTAGGTTTAATACCTGGGTGATGAAATAATCTGTACAACAAACCCCCATGACACAAGCTTACCCATGTAACAAACCCACACTTGTACCCCTGGACTTTAAAAAAATTTTGTAATTAAAAAATAACAAAAAATAAAGATATCACTTTATGCTTGTTATGATGCCTATTATGAAAAAGTCAAGAGGTGTTTGGAAGGGTGTGAAGAAATGGGAATCCTTGTATACTGTTGGGAATTTAAACTGTTACAGACATAGTAGAAAATAATATGGATGTTCCTCAAAAAAATGAAAATACAACCATCATATGACTGAGAAATATCTCTTCTGGGTATATACACAAAAGAATTGAAGTCAGTACTTCAAAAACATATCTGCACTACCATGTTCACTGCATTATTCACAATAGCCAAGATAGAAAAACAATCTAAGTGCCCATCCATGAGTAAGTGGATAAAGAAGTTGTGAGATACGTATACACACAGGCATACACTTATACATATACACATACACATGCATATATTACAGTAAAATATTATTCAGTCTTACAAAAGGAGATACTGCTATTTGCAACAACAAGTATGAATCTAGAGGATACTATACTAAGTGAAATAAGCCAGATACAGAAAGAAAAATACTGCACAATCTCACTTATGTGTGGAATGAAAAAGAAAAAAAGTTGAATATATAGAAACAGTAGAGTAGTGGTTACCAGGGACAGGGAAGGGGAGAAAAATGAGAGAATGTTGATTAAAGGGTACCAACTTGTAGTTATGTTAAGATAAACAAGTCTAGAGATCTAATATCAGCAGGAGGACCACAGTTATTAATACTTCATGTTGAGAATTTGCTCAAGAGTAGATTTTAGGTGCTCTTATCAAAAAGTAAAGATAGAAAAAAGCAACTAGCAACTACAGAACGTGATGGACATGTTAAAGTTGCTTACCTGTAGTAGTCATTTCACTACAAATATGTATATCAATATACAATTTTGTACAACCTAAATTTACACAACTAAAAAAGTTCAACCTTTATAATAATCTTGGAAATACCAAATAAAACAAAGATAAACTAAAATACCATTTAATTAAAGTGAAAAGTGATTTATTAATGTTTTTCTGTTTATACCTAATGTATTGGCCTTTTTCATACATTTTTATTTGGGGATAGATTGATATAATTTGTAATACACTTTCTCAGTGTAAACTAAGGACATTAAAATGTGTATATGTCTTTACTAAGTTATTTCCACCTTAAGAGAACAGAAATGGAGTTATTCATCACTTGGTAGTAAAATTCTGCATTGCTTTTATTTTTATCCTTATGTATTTAATTTTCTATACAGTATACAATTAGTTTAATAATATATTTTGAAATATAAAATAACATTAATTTTACATGAAAGACTTAGATATCCTAAGAATAAAACTTCAAGGAAAATAATTAAATACTGCAGTAGTACAACTAGGAAGTTGCTCTAGGTTTAGGCAAGCCCGTAGGATAAATGATTAAACCTGCTTCAGGTTGGGCAAAGAATACTTCATCAACAAGGAGAAGATTCAACTTGCTAAATAGTTGCAAGGAGGGAATGATATTTTTTTCAAAGAAAGAAACTTATGGTAAAGCTTAAAAAAAGTGTTCCTTAAAGTCCAAAGTAAAGTGTACATCCTAATCGTCTGGAGTTGTTGTTTAAAATGTGCATCTTTGAGCGCCAGCTCAAACCCACTAAGTAAAAACCCCTGGGCACAGGGCATAAAAGCCTGCTGTGTACCTGGCTCTAAAGATGGTTCTCACGCACAAAATTTCAGAACCACATTGCAGAAAAGTAAAGCAGTATGACATGCTTTGGAAACTTCAGATAATTTAGTGCAACTGTATTATAGGTTACAGATAATGAGAGATGAATCTGGAAAAGAATGTTATGGTACATGCCTAAGAATTCTTAAATGACACACAAGGAGCTTGGACAGTATGTGAAGATTCCAGAGGAAACCACTGAAGAGTTTTAAGCAAAGGAATAACCTGATCATATTTTTTTCTTTCCAGGATTACCCTGGCATCAGTGTAGATGACTGGTGAGGCAGACATAGATTGGAAGAAAAACTCCAGAGTGTTTTAATTTTTCCGGCATAAGAAAGGATTAGGAAAGGCTTACTTAGGTATAATTGGTGAACAATTGATTACGTGGATGAAGGGAGAAGAAATAATTTTGGATGATTCTGATACCCATGTTTGCCTGCTTCCATATCTAAGTTTATAACAATATATAGGGACAAAGGATATTTTAAATCTACAACTCTGTACTTTTCTACTTTTCCTTATTTTTGTCACAGGACCTAATTTTACTGGAAACCTGAAGCTTGTAAAGATAAGTTCCTGCCACTACAATAAGTCCATCAGGTCATAAGAAGGCTGATGAAGGATGAAGAGACATCCTTCTTACGCTGATTATTTTAGGTCAGATCCTTGGGGACACCCTAGAGATTTATCTCTGGATGCACCAGAGCTAAAATGTCTACAGACATTATTACAATGTATGGACAGACACTCCACAGGATATTCTCTGACTGGATAAGATTGTTGGCTAAAAGCCTAACAGGACTTTTGCGGGAGACAGCATGCACACTTGAGGGTGCTATGATCCAGGCAATTTGGAGGCCTCCATTGCAGTTTCTATGGTTAAATATTGTGACAATGTGTGTGCAGAGGGGACACATCAGTGGTAGTCCAGGGTAATTTTAAAAATACTGTCTTATTAAAAGCCATCCCATTCCTATTTTGACTTTTTGTGTCACAGAATGAGACATTCCTTTTTAATTAGGCTATCTGTGAAACCACAGCTACGACTTGCCTTCACAATGATTGTGGCAAGAAGGAATTTCCCTTTGACTGCCGAATGTCCTGTGACCACTTTATATATTTCTTAATTAAACTAACACTGCAGAGGTAATAGGGCAAATTAGAATAATTTCATCCAAAATATCTACTTCCTATCCATGCTGATCAAAGAGATGTAAATGTAGGCTGAGTTGGATCCATGATCCCTTAAGGGCTTTGGCTACATGGGAGATAAAGGGAGCAAATACCAAATCCAGCTTCCTTTTGGGGTTTCTAGGAGCCCCCAGAATCCTCAAAGGCTCTGACTCACTCACTCTGCATCCCCATAACACACACGAGATCCTTCTCCTCTAAGTATTCCCACCAAAAACAGTCATAAATTCAGGCCTTAACCAAACTTTTAATGGCATACTGCTTTTTGTCATGGTTATCTATTATCTTTTTTCTTAAAGCACTGCCTCTGCTCTGCTGTTTTTTCAAAAAAAAAATTTATTGACTTGTATGGAGAAACCAGGGTATTTGTCCTGTAGAGTATCCAACATTAAGGATTTACTTTCCTTGGTTTCTTATAATTTGTTCCTATATCCCCAGTATTTCCCTACAATCTGGCAATATGATAGTGAGATCTAGAGGTTTGACTATCTTTGGGTTGACTGTATTTTATTTCTCCAAGAATACTTGATGGGGAGGGTCCACTTATTATTGTATCATATCAGGAAGCAAATAATGTCTATGACTAAACTATTATGGATGTCAGAATGATCTGTGA
This sequence comes from Macaca nemestrina, assembly GCF_043159975.1. Taxonomy (NCBI): domain Eukaryota; kingdom Metazoa; phylum Chordata; class Mammalia; order Primates; family Cercopithecidae; genus Macaca; species Macaca nemestrina. Next base: position 73,464,543 of record NC_092128.1, read on the forward strand.
GTTCAGAGACATTAGCCTGATTTCCCATGAGACTGTCCCCTTTCATACAATGGTTTCAGCACCCAATGATGATGGTTACCTATATTCATACTTTTGTTAGGGGTATTTTCTAACATTTTAATGCATATATTAGGTGGAATTATATCAATGACATCCATATACTATTTTCCCTGTGGTACAGTCTTTAAAAATAAACAAACAAAAAAAAAAGGATAAATGCTTTATTCTTTCTGTTAATTCATCAGTTTTTAAATTAATGAGATAATGCCCTAGAAACCTCCAAAAGGTATGAAGGAGGTGAGTGTGTGTGTATAATCATAAATTCAGATTTCTATGTATTTATATACATTGTGGTCATTATTTGTTTTGATGGTCATATTGTCTCATTGTAGGCTAGTGGGAGCTCCTTAATATTACTCTTCTGTTTTTGTGACATGATTCATTAGTCTTTGATAGCTTCCTTGATTACTGCCGTAAGATGGCCCAAGCTTATCTTACATATTTCCTGCCCCAGACCTGGATTCAGCTCTTCTCCTAAGAGCACTGGTTCTTTTTAGTGGGTAATAGTATGGAGAGACCACAGTCTGGATGGTAATTGTAACTACTGCTACTGAGTTGTCACTACTTCAAGGACTTTTCAATGGAAAAGTGGGAAATACAGATTTTTTGATAGAGAAAATCAGTTATTAATTTATATGAGTATTTCTAACTCGAATTTAAGTCAAAGATTTTTACTTAATTTCTTTCGTTGTATAGTTGTATCTCATTTTCTCTTAACGCTGAAAATCCTGACTTCTAAAGAAATGTAATTACTTGTTTTCTTACAGCATAGTATTCTAGATACAATAGGTTCAAAATAACACCAGTATTACTAATAACAATGAGACTACTAAATGCATCTTCAGAGTGCACTAAAATCTCAGAATTCACAGCAATATAATTCATCCATGTAAGAAAAAACCACTTGTAACTCCAAAACTATTCAAATAAAAAGTAATAATAAATTTTAAAATGCATTTTGAGATATCTTCAGAATTTTTTGACCTTTATATTTCCCAAATGACATTCTCATATTAATTTTTGAAGTCATTGAAAATAAGTATACATCCTTTGTGTAGTTATGCCACTATTTGGTATTCAGTTGGGTTTGAATGTTTAAGGAAATGCTTTTTCTTTTTTATTTAATTTTGATTATGAATTATGTCAAATACATGGTCCAAGATCAAAACTATATAACAGGTATATTTACATAAATATTATCTCCACAACTGTCCACCCCTCTGTTCCCTCCATCCCTCTACAGGTAAACATTTTTAATATCTTTGGTATCTTCTGTGATGTTTGTATATATGTTTATTCACACTGTTCTAGGCCCTGTATTTCTTATGTATCCTTGGAGTCCAAAGATACACATATATAGATATTTTGCTAACTCCTCATCCATAAAATCTTCAACCAGTCCCCAATTGATGAGTACCTGGTTTGCTTCTATTTTTCAGCATCATTCAGAGTTCTCAGGCATATACCTATTTGTCAAAATAACTGGGATAAATTTTTAAATGAAAGATTGTTCAGGCAAAAGGTAAATGCATTTGTAATTCTGCCAAATAAGAGGCATACTTTTAAATACGTTAATCTTGCCATGAAAATGTAAGAATTTTGAAAAATTATTTTATTACAGAGAAAGAAAAAAGCTGTTTCATTGGAATGACCATATTTAATCAATGATAATTTACTGGTTAAATTTAAATTATTAAATTTATGCATGGTTTATATAAATAAACACCTTAAACAGTACAAACATTTGAAAAACTTTACTTTCCTTGGTTTTTATAACTTTAGTGGTCTCCAACCCACTCTGTCTTAGGAAATAATGTAACACCAGGAAAATCCTTCCATCTATCTATATGTAAACACAAACATATACATGTGAGTGGGGATTGGTAGATAAATAGATAGAAATTGTTTTCCCAGAGGACAACATTTCTGGCTTTAATAAATTGATCAGCTTTTTAAATCAGTCAAGAAAGTTATGATCTTTTAAATAAATCCCCTTATTCACTCACTGTACTGCAATCTAACACAATAAAATGGGAGTAATATTTTTAAAGTGTTGGTAAATCTGCGACTTCATCTTCTTGGGCCTAAAATATAATCCAACTTTTAAAGCAAAATGAGTTTTATTTGCTAGTCCTTTATATTCTCAAATATCTTAAAAAACACATGATTATGTTGTCTTACGTTGTTTCAGTTATTATCCTCTTCTGAAATCAGGAATACAATCCCAAGAAATGAGTGAGTCATATTTGCTTTTATATCTTATGCATTGCAAGAATTCAGTCACACAAACAGTTGAACCATAAATTAAAAATGGTAGACTCACATTTGAATAGCAGCTAGCTGTGTATAAAAAACATACAAATTTTTTAAAAAGTGACTTGTATCAATAAAAACTGGTGAATAAATCACTAATGATTTGTTTCCTCATGCTGTCATATTATTCTTCACATATAACCATAAAGGCAAATAAGCATTCACAAGATGACATATTAAGAATGTTTAAAATTGCTTCTTCCGAATTTTCCGGATTCTACTGGCAAAGCGAAACTTTGGTATCTTCTTTTTCCTTTTCAAAGCTACAATCAATAAAACAACAGTGAAAATCATACATCTCCAGTCTGTAGGCTCACTATAAATCACTATTTCTGACACGGTTATTGAGCTCACTTCATCTTGTTTTTAAGGACTGTGAAGTCAAAACTCATTATACGCTCAGTTAATAATATTTTACCTTTAAGATATGAAAACATGGCTACTGTCTACTGCAGCTAGCCAGTAAAAGCATTTTGACAAAACTGATTAACACTGTGGAGATACTTATGTAGAAGTAGTCTAGAAATGGCAAATTGCTGTTAGTAAAATGGATAAATAAAAATACAATTTTGCTGATAAGTTATTTATAAAGTTTATCTAAAGGCAGAATAAGAAAACATTCACTACCTTTTGCACAGGCACGTCTGCAATCCTCCCTGCTAACAAAGTTATTGTCATTCCCTCCACAGCCAGTATAGGTGAAAGCATCACAGGTTTTGTATCTTGGATTAAAATAATAGCGAGTCACGTTGGCAGAGCACAGTCCCTCATCTTTTGGACTGTAGCAAAATGATGGACCTTTATAAAAAAGAGAAGAAAATTAGAAATGTGATAATACCAGAATTTTTAAAGTATGGTGATTACTGAAGTAACTGAAGAAAATCTCATCCCATAGAAGCCTCAGTCTGAATCCAAAATATCATACTAAACATTTAAAAAGATGTGCTTCAAATTTCAGGTAAGCTTACATGCTATATTTTGGTAATTCTAAATTTTTGTAAACTGGATAGAATTTCTTCTGAAGCTACATCTTTGTATCCTTTAAATGTAAAAAGAAGTTAAACCCAAATACCAGATATGGTTAGGTAAAACTGGGGTAAGTTTCAAGGACAATATGTGGCATGATTTGGTACATTTTGTCGTGTTGGTAGTTTTGCTTTAATGTTTTTAGCAGCTCTCATTCCATTATTAATCAAGAATATATGCATACTAATTTCCAGGTAACCACTGGAGCAAAACATTTATATCTATACAAACAAGAGAACATCCACAGCAACCATCACCACATTAACTCAAGAGTTTGCATATTCAACACAGTATAGCCATAAAGCTTCATCAAATTCTCTGCCAAAGCAAGTTTTCCTTGTTTGTTGAACTTTTCAAAAATCTCTGTGTCTAGGGGAAATATCTGTATTGTCTCCCTCTGCAAATATTAACTACTACTCAAGAGACCATCATTTCAATGATTCAGGTGTAGTGGTGGGAGAGGTAACAAACGGATAGGACAGGAAAGTGTAGAGATGTTTGTGCTGCAATTTGCAATTACTAAAGAATACAGAAATCTAACCGAAAACTTTATAAATAAATTTTCAAGTTTCACCATCTTAATTCTGTATATATTCCACTATCTCACATGTATAACTGATTCTGTACAAATCTGAGGTCATAACATTCATTAATGAATACTTTAATCTTTTATATGTAAATTGAGTAGATGAGAAATAGTTCTAAAGAAACAATTCAGGGCCGCGCGTGGTGGCTCACACCTGTAATCCCAGCACTTTGGGAGGCCGAGGCGGACAGATCACAAGGTCAAGAGATCGAGACCATCCTGGCTAACACGGTGACACCCCCTATCTACTAAAAATACAAAAAAAAAAAAAAAAAAAAAGAAGAAGAATAAAGAAAGAAAAAAAAATCAGCTAGGCATGGTGGCGGGCACCTGTAGTTCCAGCTACTCAGGAGGCTGAGGCAGGAGAATCGCTTGAACCCGGGAGGCAGAGGTCGCAGAGAGTCGAGATTGTGCCACTGCACTCCAGCCTGGGCGAAAGAGCGAGACTCCGTCTCAAAAACAACAACAAAACAACAACAACAACAAATCAGAAGAAGCAGAAAGCAAAAATTTGAATCATGGCTTTGTCACTTTCCAGTCCTAAGAGTTTGACAAGTCATTAACTTGTCAAGTAATGTGAAATCATGAGAATGCACACCATGTTAATTTCGCATCAAATTGAGTTTTTTCCACCCAAATGTCTTTTTAAAAAAGTGAAATAGAAGTACCATAAAAATCGTATTTACTTTTCTTTGGTGCACAGAAGGCCATACAAGTAATTTCATCTGGAAACCTGTTCTCAATCCAGTTCCGGTGACACCCACCAGATGAGAATTTTTCACATGTCATGGAACTTAGATTAAAGAAATACTTTTCTGTGGACCCCTCACACTGGTCGTCCACGCTCACTTGCAGCCGGCAAACTTTGGGAACTTCTAGGAAAAGGAGAGTAATAAAACAATGTTAGTCAAAGTAGCCTTCTTATTACTTTCAAAACTTCACTGTATATTCAGCAACATTTTATGGGGGGAGAGAAGTCGTATTAGTGTTGGAATAGTAAATCCCCAGAATACTCCTATGAATCCAGATATTTACTTTTTTCTTTCTTTTTTCTAAAAGAGTGTATTCAGAGCTGACTCAGCTGTGAGGTATCTTTCATGTTCCGTAGAAAGACACTTTGTTTTCTCTGGGTGTTCTCTGATTGTACATATGCAGTTAATCAAAGCTTATTCAAATGAATATGCATTTTTCCCCTGGCTCAGTTCCTTGAATCGCAAAGCCCCATGTTCTCTTACAGGCCTTAACAGATATAATCTAAAAATTAAAAATAAAGTAAAATATAACATTATTATGAATCTCCACCATATCCCGCAACTAATCCAACACATGTTTGGGTATCGGGACAAAAGTAGAGTTATATAATGAGCTAAGTCACACTTTAATAATAAAATCCACTAAAAGTATTTCAGATTGATGGACAATCGACAGGAGGAAATGATGTACTGTAGGAGAGATAAAAATCATAGGTTTGTAACTAAAGAAAAACACAGAGAAGCACTTACGTTGCACCTAAACACGTTATTCTCTTGCATTTATTATACCCTATGGTGAAGGAACGAATCTTTCCCTGAGTCCGCATAGGCACTGAATTATGATCAATGTCAACTGGGAGACAGAAAATGTATTAGTGGTTGTAAATTTGTGATTATTTTTGAGAAACTGAAAACCATGAGGTTTGCTTAACACTTGAGAAAACCCAGACTACAACTTCCAGCAGAAACTGAGACGTGGGAAACTGGCGAAGTTGCTACCAGCCGCCGGCGCAAGGAGCGCGGGAGTCCTGGGTGCGGCCGGGGCACTTACTTTCTATCCGCCAGCAAGCCTCGTCGCAGGCCTCCCAGGTGTAGAAATTGTTGGCGTTGCCCTCGCAGCCCCCGTACAAGAACTGGCGGCATCTCTGCGTGTACCTGTCGTAGTAGTAACGGGGAAGTAGGGCCCGGCAGGGTCCGTAGTCTAGGGGCAGGAGGCAGATCTCCGCGTTATTTCCTGAAGAAGGGGCAAAAGGAGAGCAAAAGACAGGGAAAGTGGTCAGGCGTAGCTCCTAGGAGGAAGGAGAATCCCGAGGAGTTCTGTCCCCTTCCGAGCGGAGGGGCCTCTGCAGAGAAAGTGCAAACTTGGGAGCGAGTCCCCCCTGCCCGCGGAGCGCGCGGCAGGGACCTGAAGAAAGCGAGGCTTGGAGGGCGGGTGCACGGGGCCCCATGACCCGCTGCGCCCTCTCCGCTGGTTGGGGAGAGAGGCTCCCGGAGTAGCCAGATACCTGCTGGCTCCTGAGCAGCATCGCCCAGTGCAGCCTCCGTCAGGAGCAGCAGCAGAATCGACAGCTCCAGGGGGCGAGTGGGGTCCATGGTGCAGGGGGTCGAGCGGCCCGCCGGGAAAGGCGTCCGAGAAAGCGCCTGGCGGGAGGAGGTGCGCAGCGTTCTGCTCGAGGCAGCCCGGGTGCCCGCTTTATGCGGGGCGAGCGTCCGGCCGACCCCCCCAGGGCGGAGCCTGAAGGGTGGCTGATTCATGCACTGGGGCTGTCACCCCGCCGCCCCCGCACTACAAACTGTGTAAGAGGGAGAGGAATTCCCCGCCAAGTTGAAAAGTTGAACCTGCCTCCCAAACTTTCTCCTGTAGTCCAGAGGGGGACGCCCTGAGGGAGGGTTTGTGTCAGTGGTGGGAAATCGGCAAGCTAGACGGGAATGACCTGCTGGTGACTGTGCTGTAAAGAAGCCTGAATCCACTTCTTGAAGGCATGAAGTCCAGGTATTTGAAGGACTGGTGGAGAGAAAGTGCGGAATTCTTGGGTCAGAGCGGAGCGGGATTCGTTGCAATAGACCTTCAGATTAGATTAGAAATGTAAATAAGTGTATATTTATATTTATACACACAGATTTCAACCGAGTTCGAATTTACATTTAATACAGGCTTGTAATATATCGTAGGTGGACAGTTTGGTAAATTTTGACAACTGTATAACCACCAATAAAGAATTAGAACATTTCGGCGGTGTGCGGTGGTTCGCGCCTGTATTCCCAGCACTTTGTGAGGCCAAGGCGGGTGGATCACCTGAAATCAGGAGTTTGAGGCCAGCCTGGCCAATATGATGAAACCCCGTCTCTATTAAAAACACAAAAAGTTAGCCGGGCGTGGTGGCGGGCGCCCGTAGTCCCATCTCCTCGGGAGGCTGAGGTGGGAGAATGGCTTGAACCCGGGAGGTGGAGGCTGCAGTGAGCCCAGATGGCGCCACTCCACTCTAGTCTGGGCGGCAGAGTGGAATTCTGTCTCAGGAAGAGAAGGGGGAGGGGGAGGGGGAGGGGAGGGGGAGGGGGAGGGGACGGGGAGGGGAGGGGGAGGGGAGGGGAGAAGGGGACTGGGGAAGGGGGAAGGGGAAGAAAGAAGGAGAAAGGAGTAGGAGGAGGAAGAAGAGGAGGAGGAGATGAAGGAGGAAGAGGAAGAGGAAGAAGAAGAAGAGTAAATTAGAACATTTCCATCACCCCAAAAAGCTCCTGCAGACTTTTTCCCAAATCAATCCTTCCCTCCTCAGGCCAGGGACAACCACTCTTCTCATTTCTATTACCATACATTAGTTTTGCCTGTTCTGAAATTTCATATAAATGGAATTATAAAGCATTCACTGTGTAGTATTTCTTTCTCACACCTCCTGTTTTTGAGCTACACCCAGGTCATTGCATCAATAATCTGTTTCTTTTAATTCCTTCGTAGTCCGAGGTATGAATTTACAAAACGTATGACTATCCCACAATGTATAAATATGTTGCTGTGTGTATCAATAGTCTGTTCCTTTAAATCATTGAGTAATATTCTAATATATCACAAATGTCTTATTACTGGAATTTGTGTTGTTTCTAGTTTGTTTGGGGGCTCTTATGAATAAAGCTGCTTTGTGTGGACCTGCAATTTTTATTACTCTTGGATAAAATACTTAGAAATATTAGACACTGCCGAACAATTTTTTCAGAATGATTGTACCATTTTACACCCCAACCAAGCATGTATGGAGCTACGTTTTTGTATGTAGCTATGTTTTTCGAGATGAAACATAGTAGTCCAGAGAGATAGCCTTGGGGAGTTCTGAAGATTTGGCCAGATCAGTGTCTTGCCACACGTTTCCTAATGTTAGTACATCTATTAAAGTTCCCTGTTCCTTTGACATATTAGCTTGTGACCTACTTTTTTTTTTAATACAAACAATTACCTACAGTGAAATTTTACATAAAATATTAAAGATATTTTTGAAGACATTTTAATATACGTGTCTTCCCTTCCCCTTTTCTCTTGTTCTATTCAACATTCTCAAGTAAATAATTATTCTTGACTTCTGAGGATACTGGGAGTAGTTTATAGAAGTTCTCTTTCAAGTTTCCAGGAAGCCCTGAAAAGTATAGGATACACTTGCTCAAAGTGGGTTAATACTCTGAGATATTTTGCACATTATATCCTTGTGCCAGTTTTCAGTCATTCTGATGTCATGTTACAAGGTCACAGTCCTAGGAAAACCAGCCTGATCTGGAAATGCTGTCAGCTTTGATTAGCAGATATCTATGATTAAGAATGATAGTTGAAACTATAAGGGTAAATGTTTAATTGTCACCTCTCCAGTAGGGAAAAAATAAAATGGGAGGGAGATGGTTTGTATAGTTCACTGATTTCTGGGGGTAAATGCTCTCACTAAGGTCAGTTTCAAGCTGCCACTGCAGAATCACTGAATGCTGAGATGGGAAAAGATCTCCAAGAGCCAGAGCTCCCCATAGCCAAAATCTGTGTGAGCTGGCTCTAATGCACCAACCACTGAGACAGACAGCCAGTTTCAGAATGACACATTCAGAGTAGTCAGATTAGACCCTCCCAGTTCTTTCAAAGTATTATTAGGAGAGGGAATTTACCACTCATTTGCTGAGAATCATATTCAGGAGAAAAGTTAACTCAACTTCAAACTTGCCTATTTCTATCTTCTGAATAAAATTAAATATATTTTTAAACCAGACTAAAATAAAATTTAAGGGCTGATACTCAGTTTTCATGCAGCACTCTCTTCTGTCATTTCTCTTTGTTCTCAACTGCTGGACACTTTTTGATCATCTTTTGCTCATACAAAAATAAATGAACCACTGGACACAATGGCTCCTGCTAGTAATCCCAACACTTTGGGAGGCTGAGACAGGAGGATCGCTTGAGGCCAGGAGTCAGAGACAAACCTGGGCAACACAGCATGATTCCATCTCTACAAAAAAAATTTTTTTTAACTTAGCTGGGTGTGGTTGTGTATACCTGTAGTCCCAGCTATATGGGAGGCTGAGATGGAAGGATTGGTTAAGCCCAGGAGTTTGAATTCGCAGTGAGCTGTGGTCGTGCCATGGCACTCCAGCCTGGATGACAGAGTGAAACTCTGAATCTGACCTAAAAAAACAATAATAACATTAGCCCTTTTGAATCAAGACAGACATTTTGGGAAATTGCATGGTGCCATGGAAAAATAGAGTTGGAATTCAGAGGATACCTGGATTTCATTCCTTGCTACATTGGACAAGTCATTTAAAACTATCTGAGCCTCAGTTTCCTTTTCTAATAGACATAATAACTGTACCTCACAGATGTGTTATGCAGATTAAATGGAAAATGCCTATGCATTCAAAGATACTGTTTTAGCCCCTCACACAGTGGCACAAATTTCATGCAGATCATCCTATATCCTACTTCCCATTGAGAGCCTTGGCACACAATTATGAGATGGAGCATCAAACTCCCATCAGGAAACAGAGCAACTTGAACTGGCCTTATAGAATTAAAGCCCATGACCTTGCTCCTGTCACCTCTTCTCTTAACTAAGCTCACAGGTCACCTCTCTGTTCGCAAAGTTGTCAGACTTCCTGGTAGTCTTTTCTAGGGAAATGAGCTTCAAGGCGTTCTCAGAGCAGAATCCTCAGCCCACTCAGGGCTGCTGTAAAAGGCATGTAGTGGAAATGGGAGAGGGGCAAAAATGGGCCTCTCACCCTTCTGTGGTGTGGTCTGTAGATGCAGGTTGGAATCAGTCCCAGGAAATGCTCTAGAAATGCTGGTTTCCGTCTCCTTTACTATGCCAAACAGGGTGCATCCTTAAAACCTCTATGACCACAGATGGAGGAGTATTAAACAAGTGGAATTGGCAGAAGTTTGAGATTACTAAGCCAGGTTATTACAAAAAAAAAAGTATTTCTTTTAATTGCAGAATAATTGAGTGTTTTTATATCCATGAAAAAGACGTCTTCCAATATAAGGGTAATCTAAATTTCCTGGAGACTACTTTGACGTTACCGAATTTACACTTAGAATATTTTGGAAGGAGCAACATGACCACCACAATCAGCCTCCAAAGGGATGTCATAGCACTTGAATCTCCTTAACCCAGTGTCTAGGCCAAAATGCTGCCACAAGGCTGAGGAAGGTAATTCCTTTGTCCAAAGTCAACAGGAAGTGCAAGGCTAGAGATAATTGGGAAAAACAGTCATCCAGATTGATTTATCATTGCTATACCAATTGATAATTAAATTGTCTGTGGCTAAAGACAAAGGCTCAAAAGAGTCTGGAGTTCTGTAACAATAAGGCATGGAGTTGTTATACTCTGAATGCTGAATGGAACTATAAGTGTGTTCACTTTACAGAAGTGTGAACTGAGACCTGGAAAGGTTAAGTATCTGGTCGGGTTTACCTGGCACGGTTGTTGGCAGACCTGAGACTAGAATCCACAGTTTTGGATTCTTAGTCCTATATTCTTTCTGTTGCACCTAGGCCTAAGTTCTTTCTACCATACCAAGACCTTAAAGTAGAACACGAAATACCAGAATTTAAAAATGCAAAAGCTACAGTGAGTCCAGGAGCGCCTCTGCATGTGTCAGATTGCTGCCTCTGATCTTTCTCACCACCACACCCCTGGACCCCACAACAAATGAAGTTGATTTTGAACTGTTTAGCCCCTCCCATGCCTTGAGTATGATGCTATATCCTCTGAGAGCCCTGCAGTCTCGGTAGGTGAATCAAGAATTTAAGAAAGGGATTCTGGCAGATGGTCTTCCTCTCTTTCAGATACCTTAGAGAGAGGTAGCGTGTCTGGCTTATGAGTGAATAATGAGAATTAATTGAGCCCAGTGATTTGGAGATACATATTATGTAACATAGTTATTTAAGGAGTTACGCTGTTAACTCCTTAATAAACAAATGCAGTTTTTGCTGCCTGTTAGTTTAAGCCCTGCCAAAATAAAACTTGAAATGAGTCCAGCTGGCACTAAAGGGAGTTTACACATATGCTAAGAAAAGCAGTTAATCTCTTCTGAGCAATAAATGGTCATGAGGGTTTTGCTAAAGTTTAAGCAACTCCTTCACCAACTAGGTATTTTTCTAACTAGCTGGCCCATGTAAGAAATATTTACTCTAATGCACCCTCTGTCAGGCACAGAGTGCATTTGACAGTGTTCTATAATAAGATGAAGCCACATGAAAGGATGGGGTATACTCTGTGCCTAATTTTATGAATCCACTTCTCCCTAGAAAGAGATAATGAGGGTTTATAATGTGTCTCTTACTGTGTTCATTCCTTCATTAATCTACCTTAAAGGGAGCTGATTAAATGTTTGAAGTATGACAAACTTTATGCTAGACATTTGGGATACAAATATGAGGGACCTCAGAGCATAATAGGGTAGATGAATGAACACTATATAACCCAGTTACATTACAATGTTCTTAGTATAACATCAAAAATATGTACTAGATTGTATAGGATTATAGAGGAGGAAGTAAATAAAATGTAAGCAAAGCTCAATTCCAAATAAAATCTACAATATGCAAACATGCTTGACACTATATCTTCTAGGCCTATGCAATACAGAGACTCGTTCCTTAATCTATTTGTTTTGGTTGGCTGTTTTAGGTGCTGTGGTTCTAACAAAGTATTGCCTTCTTCCAGAGGAGCAGACTCGCAGAAACCGCTTTTCTCTGCTTCCTGGATGTATATTCCCTCAAGTGTCATTATGTCTACTCACAACGAAGACCATCTTTAATCTCACTCAGATTGCTACATCCTTAACAGTGTATGGCATCCAGAAGATTATGGCAAATTTTAGATGATTTTTATCCAAGACTTCTCAACTCAGTGCAGTCTCACCACCTAGCCAAAATTCTAGCCTGGGTTACTAAGCTCCTGGCACATCAAGAATGGAGAAAGGAAGAGAAATGTTCCCCTAATCCCTGTGGAATTCTCCCTGTGGAAGGAAATCATGTGGAAATCTCCTTGGCAATCACTATACTAGTGGACACAACAGTGAAACTTTGCATTGTGCCTTGAATTTATTAGCTCATTAAATCCCACAAAATAACCACTTGAGGGAGATACGATACTCTCCCTACTCTGCAATGAGAAAGCTGAACATTTTGATAGATATGTGACTTTCTCAAAGCTATTCAGTTAGCACAGGCAGTCTAAATCCTGATCCCCTGGTCTCATTGACTGTATATACATTCTTTTTTTCCACATTAACAGAGGCCAAAATCAAGCTTGTTATATATATTTTCATAACCCTGGTTCAGTACCTGGACAGCGCTATATCAGTTTTCTTTTCTATGAAAACATAAAGTTCATAATTCATTCATAGGGCAAATGATAGCTACAATTTAAATATATTGCCATAATGCTCTAAGAAGAACATCTGCCAAAATTGATAATCAGATTAGAGGATTGAGAAATTTAATCACTAAAGTCCTCATTTTCACGGTTATATTTAGCAGAAAGTAATGGACCTTGACCTTTCAAATGTAAAGACATCTTTTCTTTCAAATATATTGTCTCTTTATAACGTGGCCAAAATCCCATGTTAGTTATACATTAATTACTGCAGTGCCATATGCCCTCCAAATGCTCATTTTTTTCTGGCTTATGTTGAAAAGCTTTTGTATCTTAAATCACACATGAGGGACAATCTGCTACTTGGGGCAGGAAGAGGCAATAGCTGAAATTTGAAAGAAACACACATCTCCTAGGACTCTCACTATGTTTTTTCTCTTATTGATTATTAACCGAGGAAAAACTGAGTGGAGCTGAAAAGTTTACGTTAGAAGAGAGTAAAATATGTTAACCTCGACTACATATTCTGAACCAGCCAGGGAAGGGTGAGTTGTTTCTGTTGGTCAACTGAATCTCAGGTGTCTTTGGTCTTCCTTTCTCTTACAAGGGAAGTAATGTTCAAGACCTATCAGAGACCAACCCCTTGTCTACTGCTCTTCATCCTTTTTTCTCCTGTTTTCTCAATGACTTTACTCCTTCCTGTTTTCAACAGCATCAGCTCTGTCCCCTTTTACTCTTTGGGAAAGACACCCAGATTTTAATAATTTCCATCTGGAATGCTTTATCTCTGACTTTTCAACCAAAAGTTAAAATTTATATTTGACTCTATATCCTTCTCCTATCAGTGTTCCCACTTCACTGCTCCATTTTCTAGGCAAATTTATCCAAAATTTTACCTCTACTATCTCTCTCCACTTCCTCATCTTCTGTTTTTCCCAGATCACTCCAATTAAACTTCCTTTTAGGAAGAGGAAGAACAGGAAGTGCTATTGTCAAGAGCAAACTTGACACATGCTACTAGACCTCTCAATATATGGCACCCAAAGCAACTGTCCTTAAAATCACGCAACATCACATTTTCCATCAACATCTTATCTAAATTCTTTTTATTATTTGACAATTACAAATACTCCCTCATTCTTTTTTTTTTTTTTTTTTTTTTTTTTTTGAGACGGAGTCTCGCTCTGTCGCCCAGGCTGCGGTGCAGTGGCCGAATCTCAGCTCACTGCAAGCTCCGCCTCCTGGGTTTACGCCATTCTGCTGCCTCAGCCTCCCAAGTAGCTGAGACTACAGGCACCCACCACCTTGCCCGGCTAGTTTTTTGTATTTTTTAGTAGAGACGGGGTTTCACCGCATTAGCCAGGATGGTCTCGATCTCCTGACCTCGTGATCCACCCATAATACTCCCTCATTCTTTAAATGTTTTCTCTCAGTCTTCATGATACCACATTCTTTTGTTTGTTTCCTACTTTGTTGACCTCTCCTTCTCAATCAATCTGTCCTTTTGTGGCTAACCATTAAAGGCTAGGTGACTCAAGACTCAACCCTGATAATTCGTTTCTAACTATATTATTTTCTTATGTCATTTCAAATCAATATACATATAAACCTTGCACATACATTTACACATGCATATACATATACATGTATTTGTGTGTAGTCTTGATCTTTCCTCAAAATTTCAAACATTTATATCTATTTAGTATCTCCACTTGAATGTGTAACAGAAACTCGAACATTTTATGTCCTAAACTGAAGTCTTTATTATGTATCCCCAGTCTTCCTCCTTTCTGTAAATGACCCTTCTACTTAGATTCTCAAGGCAAAATCTCTGGAGTCATTCTTGAGAGCTACCACTGCTTAACAACGCAATTCATCGGCAGTCCTTTCAATTCTACCTCCAAATCATTTTTTTTTTTTTTTAATACAGAATTTCGCTCTTGTTTTCCAGGCTGGAGTGCAATGGCGTAATCTCAGCTCACTGCAACCTCTGCCTTCTTGGTTCAAGCGATTCTCCTGCCTCAGCCTCCCAAGCAGCGGGGATTACAGGAGCCCACCACCACGCCCAGCTAAGTTTTGTATTTTTAGTAGAGATGGGGTTTCACCATGTTAGCCAGGCTGGTCTCAAACTCCTGACCTCAGGTGATCTACCCACCTCAGCCTCCAAAAGTGCTGGAATTACAACCAAATCACATTTTTAATCTACTCATATCTCTTTATAGCCACAACAGCCAATGTAGTTCAAGTCTGCAATTTCTAAGGAACCATTACATTAAATTTTTACCTAAACTCCTTGTTTTTACCTTTGTTTCCCATTTAACCCCACACAGAACTTGGAGTACTTTTAGTATGTCAAGCAAGTAAAAAAAATACATGTTTTACTTGTCTGATCCTCTTACTGTTACATAAGCTCTGTGAGAGCATAAAGCTTATCTGTCTTATTTACCACCATATCACAGAGCCAAGAATGAGACCTGGAAAGTAGGCTCTCATGAACATCTGTGAAATAAACAAATGACTTTCTATTACCACTAACCTTCTTCTTTACAAATGTCTTGAAAACTCAAATGGCACAGTGGAAACAGAGAAATAGAGTTGTTCTGGGAAAGAAAGTGAGTTGTCATAGAATATATTTGGTTGTCTATAAGTCGCATGCACCTTGAAAATAAGCTAACATGTTGAGAGAGAATGGTATCCATGTAATAAAATAGCAACAGATACAAAAGCAACTGGTTTTCAAAAAATCAACTATGATAAAATTTATGATCAACCTGACCAGTTGGAAAAAAAAACAAAAACAAAAACAAAAACTACCTTTTATTTGACCATAAAAATTCAGCTGGGAATGTGATATATACTGAGGAGTTATAAACAAAGCAAGAGATAAGAAAGCTGGGCCGGGCGCGGTGGCTCACGCCTGTAATCCCAGCACTTTGGGAGGCCGAGGCGGGCGGATCACAAGGTCAGGAGATCGAGACCACAGTGAAACCCCGTCTCTACTAAAAATACAAAAAATTAGCCGGGCGCGGTTGTGGGCGCCTGTAGTCCCAGCTACTCGGGAGGCTGAGGCAGGAGAATGGCGGGAACCCGGGAGGCGGAGCTTGCAGTGAGCCGAGATCGCGCCACTGCACTCCAGCCTGGGCGACACAGCAAGACTCCGTCTCAAAAAAAAAAAAAAAAAAAAAAAAAGAAAGCTGAATTTGCTGTTTTAACCTCAAGCAATCAAATGAGTGCCTAGCCCATGTGAATTACAGAACAAATATTTGATGAATAAATGAATACTATGTGAGCTGCTATCACATTATTGGCCTTGGCAGAAAGACAGAAGGAAAAAAGAGTAGATACATAGAGATAAAGGCATTTGCATGTTGAGTATTTATCAGAGTGTCTATTACATGATAAATGTTCCAAAATAGCTAATATCATCTCATTTAGTCCTCAGGACAGCAAACTCACTGTCCTTTGTAAATTTCACCTCATCTCCCTCACTTTCAAGTGTTGCAAAGTTTAGTCCTTTGTTCTCTTCTCTTTCCTGTTTACTTTGGTATTCTCCTCTGTTCTCCCCCAACTCTGGCCTCTTCCCTAAACTCACCTATTCAATGAATGGCTAGCAAGTATCTGAGACTTAGTATTCCCTTTTTATATTCTCTGATCTCAGGAAATAGCAAATCCCTTCTTTTGGTTGCTCAGGCCAAAAAAAAAAAAATAAAATAATAACATCATCTTGATTTTTTTCTTTTCTCTTTGTTTTTTTTTTGTGTGTGTGTGTGTGTGTGTTTTTTCCATTCTACATCTGATCCATCAGCACACCCTGATGTCTCTGCTTTTAAAATGTATTTAGCATCTCAGCACTTGTCCCCACCTCCACTCGCACCACACTGGTTTGAGCCACTTTCATATTTCACCTTGACTGCAATTGCCCCTTCTCTGCTTGCACCGTTGCCCACTATGAGTTAGCCTCCAAACAGCTGCCAGATTGACCCTGCTAAAGTATATGATAGATAATGTCACTCTTTTACTCAGAATCCTCCAATCTTCCCTAAGTCACTCAGAGTAAAGCAAGAGTCTTCACAGTGGCCTGTAAGACCTATACGGTCACTGGTTTTATATACTACTTCTCCCTTGAATTCACAGGGCTCCTTATATTCAAGGTTGTCTACTGTTGCCTTATACTTGCTGTTCCCTGGAACGATTTTCTCTTTGATACCTACAAAGCCAACTCTCATAGCCCTCAGATCTTCACTCAAGTAGCATTGTCAACAGGAAGGGCTCCTTTGGCCATCCTCTCTGTAATTGAAACATGGCTAACACTGTTCTTATTCTTTCCTGCTTTATTTTTCTCCTTAGCACTTAATCAAAATTTGGTATATTTTACTTTTGTAACTTTGTGAGTGTCTGTCTCCTTTACTAGAATGTAAGTTGAGGGGAAAGGTTTTTATCTGTTTTTTTTTCCCTCTGCTCTACCTCAAGCACTTAGAATCATATCTGGCACACAGTAGGCATTCAATAAAAATTCTTAGCTGTTATATTTTTATAATATCAAGTACAATGTCAGGATCAAAAAGAATAGCATAGAATAAGTAAGTTTACATCCATATGATTATAAGCTTATTGTGCATAATACAGTGGATTTGCTTCTGAAAAATTGTCAGAATTACATGTTTATAAATATAGTTTCATGTCAAACTGCATGTTTATAAATCAAATAAAGTGTGCTGGTAACATTGCTATTTCAAATAATCTGTAATTAATCCTCTATAAAACAAATAAGTTTTAAAAATAATTCAAATAATTTCTTCCTAATCTAGCCCTTTGTAAATTAAACATTTTATTTGTCAGGTATTTGTACTTCAAAATACACTTATGGATAATGTGTAAAAACAAACAAAAAACAGGTGGCCTTTTAACTTTACCTCAGCTCATTTTAATTCTAAAATAAATTAGCAAGAAAGGTAATAGAAGCTCTGAAAGACATCATGAGACACTTAACCTACTCTATAGAGTTCTATCTTCCCAAGGTGTTTAACAAACACTAAAATGTGGTGCATGTAAGGAAGCTTCCTACCCCTCTACTTATGACCTCCACGGTCTGCTTGCATTGCCAAGCATATCTACCTTTCTTTTTCACACTTTGTCAATGTAACAATGTTTCCTGAGAATGTTCAATGTATTGAGATGCAAGCATTAAAAATGATTTGTTTTTACAGAAATTGCTTCAGCAACTATGCTATGTTGAACTGACATTTCCTAATGAGCAGTCACTCTTTAACAATCATTTAAACTGATATCATTGTGGGCCATACTTGGCTAATAAAAACTCGTTCTAGTATTTAAGTTCAAGAAAAGTCAAGGCAATGTACATTTCCTCTACCACTTCTGGGGCTGTATAACCATGAATTTCATCTAATCCAGAGATTCATTTGTACAAGAAATATTTCATAATGGCCTGTTTAAAACCACCAATCTAGGGAGGCAGGAGGATCACTTCATCTCAGGAGTTTGAGATCAGCCTGGGCAACATGGCAAGATCCCATCTCTATTAAAAAAATAATAATAAGTTATCTGGACATGGTGGCACCTGTAGTCCCAGCTACTCAGGAAGTGAGGTGGGAGGATCACTAGGGCCTGGGAGGTCAAGACTGCAGTGAGCAGAAATTGCACCACTGCACTCCAGTCTGGGTGACAGAGTGAGACCCTGTCTCAAAAGAAACTCACCAAGCCCATCAGTATGGTGCCTGTATTAGGGTTCTCTAGAGGGACAGAACTAATAGGAGATATATATCATAAATATATATATATGTAAATGGGAGTTTATTAAGGAATATTAACTGGCACAATTACAAAGTCCCACAATAGGCTCTCTGCAAGCTGAGGAGCAAGAAGCCAGTCTGAATCCCAAAACTAAAGAACTTGAAGTCAGATGTTCAAGGTCAGGAAGCATCCAGCACAGGAGAAAGATGTAGGCTGGGAAGCTAAGCCAGTCTAGGCTTTTCACCTTCTTCTGCCTGCCTTTTAATCTGCCTGCACTGGCAGCTGATTTGATTGTGCTGCTCAGATTAAGGGTGTGTCTGCCTCTCCCAGCCCACTGACTCAAATGTTAATCTCCTTTGCCAACACCCTCACAGATACACTCAGGAGCAATACTTTGCATCCTTCAATCCAATCAAGTTGACACTAAGTATTAGCCATCACAGTACCTAAATTATATGTATAAAATACAAAAAAGCAGCAAATTGTGTAGACTAAGTACAATATGAAAATATTCACCATGACTATACATAATGAACTAGAATTTTTTAATGTATAGAATCACCATAGACATAGCAACTGAGAATAGAGACTGACACATATATCAAGCCCATGGCTACACAGAGTGATATGATGTTCTGAAAGAGAAACAAAAAATTATTGGTGCATGGTCTTCCTTTTATTTATATGCGTTATTGTAAAAAGTGTACGTAATAGCCAGGAAAAAATATTTTGTTTCTATGTAAAATGAAGTGAGTTTCAAGGTTCAAATAACCATAAATATGGCTTTTGTCCATGTGGAAGTCTGGCATATCTGACAGTCATGCTGAATGTGTCACATTTCATCTCATGCTGCAAGATCCCAGAAAATGCAAGATACCTGATATTCCTTATCCATACCCACAAAAATTACGGAATACTGTTACAAACAAGCTGATGTATTTTCATAAGGGCCCCTAGGGGGCAGTATTGCCCCCATTGAGAACCAGGGATCTATGGATGGGATACAACTCAGAAATACTTCCCCCCTACTGCCCTCCTCTTGCCTTTTATTGGACCTTAGATATTCTGATGGTAGGGCAGGACGGAGGAAGAAGTGAAAGGGCAAACATCTCCTTATCTAGGGTATGCTTTCCCCCAGGCTGGCTGTAACAGCAATCTTAGCTTATTTGTCTATAGGTCTTCAGTCTTCCCCTTAAATTTTGACTAAAGGTGGGGTGGGGATGGTTGGCAATAGGTTCAATAATCTGATCTAGTCTCTTAGGACTTTTTTTGTGGAGAGGTGGACCAACCTGAAAGCTTAGAATATGAGTGGCAGCTTTAGTGCTATTTGTCATCAACTCTGGACTTTCTATGTAATTCTGGGGTATGAAGAAACAAATGCACTCCTTTACACTAGTTTGAGAGATACGTGCTGCAATGAAAAATACGTCAGTTCAGACGTGCTGGAATGAAAAACACCTATGTTGTAACCTCAGCTCCACTGCCTCTCACTGTTTAATTTAGGGCATTCAAACTCCCTGGAATGCTTTTGCCTCATCTGCAAAATGGAATAGGGAGTAAAGTAGATGATATTAAATTTGAATTTGAACCATTGACTTCAATATGACACTAAACATTTGGAATCTCCATGCAGACAATATTCACTGTTCTTCTTTGTGTCCTTGAAATAAGTGAAAATTTTCGTCCTTTTTTTTTTATATATATATATATATAAGACCTGTGACATCAAATTTGGTAAGAATTCTAGAATCTGCCAATAATATATTTGCTCTAAATAAAGTGTTTTAAATGTTTAATATTATTGAGCATGATGTATCACAGCATTTTAGAGTTAAGAAATCATTTATTGATAAATGAAGTTAGAAAAATTGGATGTTTTTCTATGTTTAGGTAAATGCATATGACATAGGTTAGGTGACTTTGTCAATACTTCCTGATCTCTTCTATATACCAAACACTATACAGAACAATAGAAAGTAATGAGGACATAAAAGTTATGCAACGTATGACCTGTCTTGTAAAGCCTCTAAAACTCCACTGTGTCTTCGGTTGAGTTTGCTAGAAGCAAAGCCTAAGACAGGAATTCTTGTGTAAGACATTTTTCCAGGGCAAGCTCTCAGGAGAAACTGCTAAAGGAGTAAGGCTGGGGCAAGAGGAGAAGTTAGTAAAAAGTGGTTTCGGAAGTCTGGCATCATTCTAAACCCATGGAAATCTCTGAAAGTTTCTCAGTTACAACAAAGTTTTTCAGCCCAGAGGCAAGGGGACTAGGCTGATAGGACCCCACATTAGCCAGCCTTTTGCTCCAAGTCAACCTCAGGGGTCAGATGGGAACATAATCTCCCAGGCATCATCAGGAAGCATTGCCCATCAGATAAGGGCCAACCTGTGCAAGAGGTTTGCCCTTGACAGTCAACACCTGCAGCTGCTGCGGACTCGGTACCTTACCCTGGAAAAAAAAGAGAGCTGGGCAGAGCATCTGGAATGCATGATATTAAAGGAGCCAAATGATGTACACATGATCTGCTATAAGTGTATCGGTAATATCACCTATGTCCTTTAGCGTACCTATAAGTTCCCCTATATTATATGGCAAGGGCCATATAAGAAAGTACAGTTTGAAATTCTGGAAGTACAACAGAGTTAATAACACCAGCTAACACGTGCAAGTGCTTGCTCTGTTCTACACGCTGTTACAAAGTCCTTACCTACGTTATCCACATTTAATCCTCTCAACAAATCTACAAGGTAGGTAATATTATTGCCCCTATTTCCCTGTAAACTAAGGCACAGGCAGGTCAAGTAATTTGGTCAGGGTCACACAGCTAGCAAGTACCAGTAAATGATTATTTTGTTGATAAGTATGTGAGAGGGCTTCCTGGAACAGAGAAAATGAAATTCTAAACCCAACCCAAGATCTACTAAATTAGAATCTCTAAGGTTGGACTCATAACTGTAACAAGTTTCCTAAAGTGATTCCTGCACACACTGAAGTGTGAAGAGCCATTGCCTAGAGGAATTAAAAGTTTTCCAAAATGAAGAAAAGTTGTGCAAAGAACATTGTCAAAATGTAAAAATGATCATCAAAAATACTTAATGAAGTTTTATATTTAGTCTAAAAGAGTGGGAAGGAAGATGAGAATAACATTTGGGCTCTCAAATACAAAACAGGATTATACAGGAAGAAATAACCTTTGTATAGTCATATTGTTTCTTAAAGAACGGAATAGCAAAAATAAAAACATAGGAATCACTGGGCTCAGGTACCCATAGTGTGTTATTTTCTACCTCTATGTTGGTCTAGGTAGACATTTTTCCCTTAAAATTATCTTAAACTCGAGACCATCCTGGCCAACATGGTGAAACTCCGTCTCTACTAAAAATACAAGTTAGCTGAGCGTGGCGGCATGTAACTGTAGTCCCAGCTACTCGGTAGGCTGAGGCAGAAGAATCACTAGAACCCAGGAGGCAGAGGTTGCAGTGAGCCGAGATTGGGCCACTTCACTCCAGCCTGGTGACACAGTGAAACTCCATCTAAAAAAAAAAAAAAAAAAAATCTTAAACTACTACTTATCCAGAGAAGAACGGGATATTTTAAGACTGGGAAGGGAAACAATCTTTCTTCAAAGGTTTTGGAAATGAAAACATCATTTAAATACAAGGAAATAGGTTAATTGCTGATATATTATTAGCAGAGTATTTTCATGTAGATGTACAATGTTATGTTGTTCTCTGAAATATGAATACACTTACTTTTACAATGATACTTCATTACAAAAATTGGACTAGGGAGAAGGAGGAGACACTATAGGCACAATGCCACTTGGCCACTTGGGATAAAGGAAAGTTTTATCTTCTTAAGTTGAAGTATCTAAAAGCTGTTTTATTATTTATGTACTCAGGATTATTGTCTTGTAGGCAAGGTGGTCGTCTTCATGTTTATTTTTCACTTGTGGTAAGTTCACCTTGGACTTTTTATTTTGGGTAAACATCACTTATATCATCATTAATAAGGCTTTGGGGTTCCTTTTCCCCATTATTCAATTTCATAGCATTATCACCAGCTGTTGAGCCTTCTTCCCCATTACTCACTGGTCTAACTGGGGAGAAGAGGAATTGCGAAGAGGGCGGAAGAAAAAGTCTGTTCTAGTAGGATGTTTATTGGTAGATCAGACCTGCCATGTCCCCTTAACCTGCTAAATTTGGTCATCATTGTTACCAGATTCATTGTGACAGTTACAGGCAAATTCCAGGTGTTGTTGGAAAAACACTTATAAGTAATACACTAGTTTATTTTTGATTAAGAAGACTGTTTACGGAGGGGCACGGTGGCTCAAGCCTGTAATCCCAGCACTTTGAGAGGCTGAGACTGGCGGCTCTTGAGGTCAGGAGATTGAGACCATACTGGCTAACACGGTGAAACCCCGTCTCTACTAAAAAATACAAAAAACTAGCCGGGCGAGGTGGCGGTTTCCTGTAGTCCCAGCTACTTGGGAGGCTGAGGCAGGAGAATGACATAAACCCGGGAGGCGGAGCTTGCAGTGAGCTGAGATCAGGCCGCTGCACTCCAGCCTGGGTGACAGAGTGAGACTCCATCTCAAACAAAACAAAACAAAACAAACAAACAAAAACAAACATTGTTTACTAGGTACACATTTAAACAATCCATTATTTATAATGAACTTATAGTGATACTTTTTATATGGTTCCCTTTTAATACCAGGTTAAATACTCTAGAGATTTAGGGAATTAATGGCCCGTCCTCCAAATGACCTCAAACTAAGTTAAATGACATAAAACATGTGGTGGAGGGTTTTGGAATTGACAGTAAGGATTGGAAACCCCAAATTTTATACTGTACGAAAGACCAGGGGCAAGAAGCAGCTTTAAGTATTTTAGATTATATACTGACTAAACTCACCCCTCCCAACAAACCTGTTGACAGGTGTTTAGGGTCAAATGCTTGACTTAATCATATTAGTGAAGATTAGGAAGAAGCTTTAAAATCCCAAGACTAGTGTGCATTGCTACAATTGTTAAGAGAGAGAGCTCATGTGAAATTGGTTGTCGTGGGATATTTAAAATAAAACAAAGAAGAGTTTACTTTGTAAGTTAAGAGCTGAGGGAATTGTTGGCTAAGACTGATTTGAAATAACTGCAGCAATTCATGTGTAGGTGCTAACCTTCTACACCTTCAGCAGGCAAAAAGATGCCAGTAATCAATATTGAGGACCTGACAGAAAAGGACAAATTGAAGATGGAAGTTGACCAGCTCAAGAAAGAAGTGACACTGGAAAGAATGCTAGTAAGTTGCTGCTTTCTTTAGAATTTTATTTTAAGCTAGAGATACTGTGGTGGTACCAGGTTAGAAAACATTGGCTGGTAAGGCTAAATGTAGTTACAAATAAATTGTTCATCTAAAAATGTATCAAAGATTAAGAAAATTGATAATCAATCACAACTATCTCTTGATTTAGATTCTAAATCAAAGAGGTTGGCAAACCATTTTCCTTTGGCCAAGCCCAATCCTTAGTCTCTTTTTGTATGACCACTAAGATAAGAATGCTTTTACATTTTTAAAGAGAAAAAGAAAGAAAGAAAGAAAGAAAGAAAGAAAGAAAGAAAGAAAGAAAGAAAGAAAGAAAGAAAGAAAGAAAGAAAGAAAGAGAGAGAGAGAGAAAGAAAGAGAGAAAAAGAAAGTAGGAGAATATGAGACAAAAACCATATTTTAGATAAACAATAAAGTAAATATGTGCATACAATAATATAGACATTTTGCTTTTACTTTTCTAAACTTCTCTTTATAATGCAATATTTTGATATTGATATTTTGATACAATATTTTGATATTGCTGCAATACTTTAAGCTGTGATGTCATCCCCTTTTGCACTGTCATGGTCAGTAATAAATGAGTACATTCTACTCTTCTTTGGCAAATAAAGATGAGTTCAAACATAAGAACTCACTGGTTCCTCCTAAAAACATCTGACAAATCTTAGAAAGGGTTACCAACAGTTCACTGCCATTAGAAGGAGAAGAAATGGCAAAGGACTAAACCACCAAACAAACAGTGATGAAAGCTTGGAGGATGTAGATATGTATTTTAGGTCCCTTCATTTTAGGAAAATTATTAATAGTAGAACAAAACCTCCACAAGTGGTAACAATAACCTTATATTTTCAAAACATCTCATTTTATCAGGACAAAGTAAAAAAGGAGTTTGTGTTATCTTCATACTTGGTTCAAAATGCCTACTCCCAGTCAAAACTGGGATTTTTGGCTTCTTCTATGTTTATAATAATCTCAAACTCCCCTGTTGCCCTTTCCATATAGGCAAAACGTTTTCCTGTAAAGATAAAATTAAATCAGTACTAAGGCTTAGAACGTACACCAAACAAGTTAAAGTCCTTATTTTTACAATTCAGGGTAAATAAAATGAACTTTTGGGATAAAGGAAAGTTTTATCTTCTTAAGTTGAAGTATCCAAAAACTGTTTTATTATTTATGTACTCAGGATTATTGTTTTGTAGGCAAGGTGGTTGTCTTCATGTTTATTATTCACTTGTGGTAAGTTCACCTTGGACTTTTTATTTTGGGTAAACATCACTTACATCATCATTAATAAGGCTTTGGGGTTCCTTTTCCCCATTATTCAATGTCTCTCTGCTCTTGGAAGTCAAACCAATTTAATATCAGACTGTAAAAACTCCATATACATACACACACAAA
Source organism: Macaca nemestrina (assembly GCF_043159975.1). Classification (NCBI taxonomy): domain Eukaryota; kingdom Metazoa; phylum Chordata; class Mammalia; order Primates; family Cercopithecidae; genus Macaca; species Macaca nemestrina. Next base: position 73,489,602 of record NC_092128.1, read on the forward strand.
CACACATGCATATAGATACACATACATATACATGTACTCTCTTAGTCTCCTCAGGGTGATGTACCAGAATACCATAGACTGGTGAGTTACAACCAATAGAAATGTATTTCTCACAGTTCTGGAAGCTGGGGCATCCAAGATTAAGGAACCAGCAGATTCAGTGTCTGGTGAGGGCCTGCTCCCTCCTTCATGAATGCCTGTCTTTTCATTTTGTCCTTACCTGGTGATAGGAGTGAGGAAGCTCTCTCGGGTCTCTTTTATAAGGACAGTAATCCTATTTATGAGAGTTCTGTCATCATGACCTAATCACCTACCAAAAACCCCACCTTGGGGGTTAGGAGTTCAACAAATGAGTTTTTAGGGGACACAATTGTTCAGCCTGATACATATATATGATATATACACACACACACACACATTATATATATAATATATAGAAATATATATGTAATATCTAGAAATATTATTTCTCTATATAATAGATAATAATACATATATTATACATAAAATGGAACTTCCAGGTCCTGAGCCCCCAGCTCTGACGTGTAATCAGTACAGTGTGGTTAAGTGGATATACTCTGAAACCATATTCCCAGCTCAGATTCTTTCTCCACAACAACTTTCTGCCTGTGTAATCCTCATCTATGTTAACTAACTTACCTGTGCCTCTGTTTCTTCAAAACAGCGATAGTAATAGCATCTAATTCAGAGGATAATTGGGAGGAATAAACAAGGTAATATACGCAAAGCTCTGAGAACAATGCCTGGTAATAGCAAGTGCTTTATGTCATTATGTTATTATTACCTTAAAATTATTATTGATTCTATGAACCAGACTGATTCATATTATACTGATTTTTTTTTTAGTAATACAAGTCTTTGCATCCAGTTTCTAAAGCTGACAGATTTGCAATGACTATAAGTCAATGTAATAGGCAATGACTAAAGACAATCATTGTAGTAATAGCTAAAAATAGTTATCATTTGATTGTGCATCTTCTTGTGCCAGGCACCTGTTAGGCATTTAAGGCAACCAATGTAGCTATTCCTATTTTACAGTAATTTATGTAGTAAATTTATGTAGCAAAAGTAATTTATGTAGTAATTTTATAGTGTTTTATGTAGTAAATGAACCTTAGATGAATTACCTTAACTAAGACTAAATAGCTAGTAAATGAGAAGAGCCTTGCAATCCTATGTAAACTACATATATTTATATTAAGCCTCACTGAAATAATTTTTAAACCTATACACATATATAATTTTAGGTAATTTATTGTTCCTTTCATTCTCACATATGCAGATCCCAGCCAGGCACCTTCAAAACCAACCCCTTATGGACTACTGAATTAAGGAGAACAATTTACACCTCTGTTCCTGTCATCTGGTGAAGGCAAAAATAGTGACTTTTAGGGGGAGAGTGTGGGACCACTGAGCAAGAGGGGAAAAAATGAATCTAAATTAATGCATATTTCAAAAGTTGTATAAATCTGCAAGTATCATCCTTTGAAGGAAGAACCTAACCTGACAAATGCTTCCTGGCCCCAGTGGAAAATAATTTGTTCTAATATGTAATTAATAAGTCTGCATAGTTGTAAACTAATCTTAAGTCTTATATCAAATGTTCCTTGGAATTTACATAAAAGTGGCCCAAAGATTTCATTTAAAAAAAAAAAAAACAGTAAATTGGTTAAATAACTTATGGTATGGCCACTTATTAGACTGACAAAAATAAAGTAGCATGGTGTTACTATCATGAAAGATACACTAATTGAAAACAAACAAGTTGAAGGTAAAAGAGTTTAAATAATTAGATTTCATGTGTGTGCATATATATATGTATATTTACATATGTATAGAACATCACCTCTCTCTACAAGGCACGTTAAGTGGTACCTAACAGACTGTAGCTGAAAGGCCTGATTTTTTACTAAATCATTACTATAATGTTGCAGATAATTGAAAAGCAAAATCAAAAACAACATGAATAATTCAGTCCAGCAAATTATTCACTGACCACTAAAGAACCCAGCCGCTATTCTAGATGGCTGGGATACATTGGACAAATCAGCCAGAGGTCCCTAACCCCTTGGAGCTCACCTAGTGCACCACCATGCTCAATCACTGTAGATGAGTGTAAAGGAAAATTACATGTGTATACTTCTGAGAATTCAGGGATGGTGATAAGCCTGGAATTTAATAATTATTCGTTCTCTTCCACCTTTACGAGTCACAGTTTTGGAATGAGGAAAAAGGTTTAATCAATATGAAATCTGATGACACCCTTGACTTCTGTTGCCAGCTGTGTTCTGATTCCTGGGTCTTGTCTCCTTCAATGCTGGAGGCAGTGTCTGCTGGGAATCTTTAGCTGGAGCATGACCAGCTGTTTTTCCTTTGTCTGGAGATATATCCAGAAGGATTGGGAAGGCTGCAACTTTCTTCTTTCCTACAAAGTACATATGCATTGGCAGAAAGCAGAGAGAATCATACTGAAAATATACAACCTGAAAATTTATTGTAATAAATAATTCTTGGCATTTGGAGTATTCAGTTTTAAACAAAATGAGTCATCCCTTTTTCCTTCCCCTTAAGGTTTCCAAATGTTGTGAAGAAGTAAGAGATTACGTCGAAGAACGATCTGGCGAGGATCCACTGGTAAAGGGCATCCCAGAGGACAAAAATCCCTTCAAGGAGCTCAAAGGAGGCTGTGTGATTTCATAATACAAAAAAAAAAAAAAAAAGCCATTGAGGATATCTCAAATGTTAATAACAATATGGATTTTTCTCATACATAATAGTACTACTAAGCGTGTATGTGAATTTTTAAATTTATAAATGTAAACTTTTAATAAAAATTGAGTGTTGTAACCCTTCATTCTATGTTTTTTCTTAACATATCTGGCACACAGTTTAACACATAATTGCCAATAAATGTTGCTTGAAGTTCTTTAAAAAGAACTATGTTTTTTAAATGATTCTATAGCTTTCTGAGTCATCAGCATATACTAAATGTTTTATGCTTTTTTCACTTCCCTTTCAACACTTATAGTTTTCCACCCAGAAATTTTATGGATAAATTTCTATTTTCTTTCCCAAACTTTCTCTTGCTTATGGAATTAGGAAGCTTATTTTTCTGATATACACATCAACCAATCTTGTGACTTTTCCCCAGAATGCCAACTGGGTTGAGGGTTCAGTCTGTGGTCACGGAGCACAGTGAATTTAACCAGCACCAGATTCATGGTTATAAGCATACACTTAGGAGCCAGACAGTTCTGGCTTTGCCACTGTACTGCCTACCTCACTTTGGATAAGCTACTTAATTCTTTCTAAATTTGTTTCTTCTAGCATAGGATGAAGATAATAATGGTTCTCTCTTCTGTTTTGTATAGGGGTTAAGTAATACATCAATCCAACTATAACACTCAGCCTATTACCTGACCCATGGTAAGATACAATAAGGGTTAACTAGTACTATTACTTACTTAGAAAGGATCTAGACAAAATTTCCACAATCCTTTAAGATATATGCTATTTTACCCTATCCTCATGAAGACTCTCAACAGCACAGTCTTTTCTTTAATAAGGTGAGCACACAAGAGGGAGAAATCTCCATCACCTACATCAGGTCCTTCTGGCACCCTACTGAGTGTGCATGAGTCACATTTCATTACCATTGTGTTAATGACTAAGAGATAACTTGCCTCTGCTTCTGTAACAAAATGACAAGTTGTAATTACCCAAATCAGAAATCACTTTTGTTGTCAGTGTTTTTCTTGTTGCTGTCTCACATTTACAGTGCTATTTTGTATACTTCAGTGAACAGAATACTCAGAAATACTAATTGACTGTCATCCATTAAAACAAAAAAAAAAAACATTAAAATTATCTATTGTTTGGTCTGGAAGGGAGTCTGAAAGTTGTACCAAAGTTTGGTTCCTAGCACCATGCCCTCCCACTCTGACCATTATAAATGCTCAACAAGTATCTATTGACTCTTGTCTAACCCCTTCATTGTGAAATGGAGAAAATAAAGTTTCAGAGAAGTCACCTGACAAATTTCTTCAGTCAAGACTCTGGGCTTCTGGCTGAACGGTCAGCATCATACCCCACCATGTGTCTTCATCAAATATGCTTTGAATATTAAGGGATTTCAGGATTAGTTACTGAATCTCTTATCTATTTGTCCTCAAGAAAAGCTTTTTATCCTCTTATTTAAGTTTACAAAACCCTCTCCATACAGCCCTCCCAACCTCCACCAAGCGCTTCCTGTCTCTCTCTCCCACTCTATTTTCCTCCATAGCACCGTCACTGTCTGGCATACTACAATTTATTTGTTTATTGAATTGTGGTTTGTCTCTAGAAGTTTTCCATCTGCAAGTTAGTATTTATTTAGTGAAGTGTTCAGTATATCCCCTTTTCTCTGATTAAAATAAATACCAAGTATGTATTTGCTATGGCATTCAGTTTACCATTGGAGACAGATTTTGAAGCCCAACAATTTGAAGGTAAAATCCCGACTCTTCCTCCTTGTCATTGAGAACTTTGGACAAATGACCAAATGATTTCAACTCTTTGAACACTTTTTTTTTTTTTTTTTTTGTATAAAGCTAGTGATTAGGATAGATGATCTGAATACTCGTAATCCCTTAGATCACAAATGGGTATACAAGAAGAAGCTAATAAATGTCCTCTATTATTATACTTCCTGTGGACAACATTTTCCCACCATCTGGAATTTAGTCATACTCATCCCGCCACCTGAAATCTCCCTCCAATCCATCCCATTTCAGCCCTTTGAAATCCTACTCTTCTTATGAGACTATCTCTCCTCTTCTACCTCAAGAGTATATTGTGTATATCCTAAGTCATTTCACATTACTCTCCTTTCTCTTATTATAATGTCTATGGTAGTCTTAATTTCAGTGCTGTATTGGAAATTTCCCAAACCAGAAGCACTGTTCATCTTTGAAACTGTCATATCAACTAACAAATTGTCTGGACAATGTAATTGACTTTAAAAGCAGGCAAGAGTGGTGCTTAAAAAATGTTTATATTGGATAATTCAGAATTCTTATTGACTTAATTAATGATTAAATCACCAGTAGGGGACAATTCCTGTTGCTTAAAACACAGATTGTCAGCAGGTTTGAGTAGGAGAGAAATCACAGGAAGGAAGTATAGAGAAAGAATGTCCAGGAAGAAGGAAATGAAATCATGACTGTCCCACAGGCTACAGAGCTGTAACTGTCAGTGACTTTGGTTTGTTCAGAATTTTTTTATTTCAGGACTGGGATAACCAGGTTAAAGAGAATGAAGTAAGACTACAAGGCAACAAAAACCACTCCCAACACAAACTTAACATGTGACTTTTTAACAAAATTTTCTGATGTCATTAATGAGAATGAGTTATTATAGATACTACAATATATCATATGAGCTACCTGGACTTTAAAGGTATTTTGTGCACATAGGTGAGTGTAAGCTTTAGTAAGGAAAAAAAAAAAAAAAGGAAAACACCTCACTGTTATTTTAATTTGTACTGGGTTTTTTTTAGCCAAATTTTAAAACCAAGCTAATATCAATCTTCCTAAATTCCTAAAATGTGAGTAAACATGAGGAAAATAGTAAACTGAGAATGAGAATGATCAATTTTGTATGATGGGAGTTAAAGTCTTATAGAAAAAAAAATGGTAAGGGAAATCTTTATTTTTTATTTTATTTTATTTTATTTTTTTGAGACAGAGTCTCACTCTCTTGCTCAGGCTGGAGTGCAGTGGCGTGATCTCGACTCACTGCAACCTCTGCCTCCATGGTTCAAGTAATTCCGTCCCATCACGCCCAGCTAATTTTTTTGTATTTTTAGTAGAGAAGGGTTTTGCCATGTTGGCCAGGCTGGTCTCAAACTCCTAATCTCAAATGATCCTCCCGCCTTGGCTTCTCAAAGTACTGGTATTGCAGGCCTGAGTCACCATCCTGACCAGAGAAATCATTTTCATATCATGAATTATAAGTAGTTGCTAAGACACTCAGAGCATCAGATACAGATCATCTTTTGACTTAACATTCTCTTCATCTAGAAAAGGAATCTTAGGGCCGGGTGCAGTGGCTCATGCCTGTAATCCCAGCACCTTGGGAGGCCTAGATGGGAGGATCACCTGAGGTTAGGAGTTCGAGACCAGCCTGGCCAACATGGTGAACCCTGTCACTGCGAAAACAAAGAAATAAATTAAATATACAAAATTAGCTGGGCATGGTGGCACATGTCTATAATTCCAGCTACTCGGGAGACCGAGGCAGAAGAATCACTTGAACCCAGAAGGCGGAGGTTGTAGTGAGCAGAGATCACGCCATGTCTATACTTCTGAGAATTCAGGGATGGTGCTAAGCCTGGAATTTAATAATTATTCATTCTCTTCCACCTTTACGAGTCACATTTTTGGAATGAGGAAAAAGATTTAATCAATATGAAATCTGATGACACCTTTGACTTCTGTTGCCAGCTGTGTTCTGATTCCTGGGTCTTGTCTCCTTCAATGCTGGAGGCAGTGTCTGCTGGGAATTTTTAGTTGGAGCATGACCAGCTGTTTTTCCTTTGTCTGGAGATATATGTAGAAGGAGTGGGATGGTGCAACTTTCTGCTTTCCTACAAAGTACACATGCATTGGTGGAAAGCAGAGAGAATTAAACTGAAAATATACAACCTGAAAATTTAGTGCAATAAATAAATTATTGGCACCTGGAGTATTCAGTTTTAAACCAAATGAGTCATCCCTTTTCCTTCCCCTTAAGGTATCCAAATGTTGTGAAGAAGAGATTACGTAGAAGGATAATCTGGCGAGGATCCACTGGTAAAGGGCATCCCAGAGGACAAAAATCCCTTCAAGGAGCTCAAAGGAGGCTGTGTGATTTCAAAATACAGAAAAAAAATATTAAATTGTTGGAAATATCTCAAATGTTAATAACAATATGGATTTTTCTCACACATAATAGTACTACTAAGCATGTACATGAATTTTTAAAATTATAGATGTAAACTTTTAATACAAATTGGGATGTAGTAACCCATCATTCTATGTTTTTCTTAACATATCTGGCACACTGTTTAACAATAATTGCCAATAAATATTGTTTAAAGTTATTTAAAAATAACTGTGTTTTTTTAAATGATTCTATATTATTCTGAGTTGTCAGCATATATTTACTGTTTTATGTCTTTTCACTTCCCTTTCAACACGTACAGTTTTCTACCCAGAAATTTTATGGTTAAGTTTCTATTTTCTTTCCCAAACTTTCTCTTGCTTATGGAATTAGGAAGCTTATTTTTCTGATATGCACTTCACCTATCTTGTGACTTTTCCCCAGAATGCCAACTGAGTTGAGGGTTCAGTCTGTGGTCACGGAGCACAGTGAATTTAACCAGCACCAGATTCATGGTTATAAGCATACACTTAGGAGCCAGACAGTTCTGGCTTTGCCACTGTACTGCCTACCTCACTTTGGATAAGCTACTTAATTCTTTCTAAATTTGTTTCTTCTAGCATAGGATGAAGATAATAATGGTTCTCTCTTCTGTTTTGTATAGGGGTTAAGTAATACACCAATCCAACTATAACACTCAGCCTATTACCTGACCCATGGTAAGATACAATAAGGGTTAACTAGTACTATTACTTACTTAGAAAGGATCTAGACAAAATTTCCACAATCCTTTAAGATATATGCTATTTTACCCTATCCTCATGAAGACTCTCAACAACACAGTCTTTAATAAGGTGAGCACACATGAGGGAGAAATCTCCATCACCTATATCAGGTCCTTCTGGCATCCTACTGAGTGTGCATGAGTCACATTTCATTACCATTGTGCTAATGACTAAGAGATAACTTGCCTCTGCTTCTGTAACAAAATGACAAGTTGTAATTACCCAAATCAGAAATCACTTTTGTTGTCAGTGTTTTTCTTGTTGCTGTCTCACATTTACAGTGCTATTTTGTATACTTCAGTGAACAGAATACTCAGAAATACTAATTGACTGTCATCCATTAAAACAAAAAAACATTAAAATTATCTATTGTTTGGTCTGGAAGGGAGTCTGAAAGTTGTACCAAAGTTTGGTTCCTAGCACCATGCCCTCCCACTCTGACCATTATAAATGCTCAACAAGTATCTATTGACTCTTGTCTAACCCCTTCATTGTGAAATGGAGAAAATAAAGTTTCAGAGAAGTCACCTGACAAATTTCTTCAGTCAAGACTCTGGGCTTCTGGCTGAACGGTCAGCATCATACCCCACCATGTGTCTTCATCAAATATGCTTTGAATATTAAGGGATTTCAGGATTAGTTACTGAATCTCTTATCTATTTGTCCTCAAGAAAAGCTTTTTATCCTCTTATTTAAGTTTACAAAACCCTCTCCATACAGCCCTCCCAACCTCCACCAAGCGCTTCCTGTCTCTCTCTCCCACTCTATTTTCCTCCATAGCACCGTCACTGTCTGGCATACTACAATTTATTTGTTTATTGAATTGTGGTTTGTCTCTAGAAGTTTTCCATCTGCAAGTTAGTATTTATTTAGTGAAGTTTCAGTGTATCCCCTTTTCTCTGATTGAAATAAATACAAAGTAAGTACATGCTATGGCATTCAGTAACACATAGAAGATGGTCCTAACCAACATCTCTAGCTTTCAGTTTACCATTGGAGACAAATTTTGAAGCCCAACAATTCAAAATTAAAACCCCGACTCTTCCACCTTGTAGTTGAGAACTTCAGAAAAATGACTTCAACTATTTGAACATGTTTTTGTTTTTGTTTTTTTTCCATATATAAAATTAGTGATTAGGCTAGATTATCTGAATACTTATAATCCCTTAGATCAGAAATGGGTATATAGAAAGAAGCCTAATAAATGTCCTCTATTATTATACTGCCTATGAACATTTTCCCACCATCTGGAATTTGATCATACTGATCTCTCCACCTGAAATCTCCCTCCACTCCACCCCGTTTCGGCATTTCAAAATCCTACTCTTCTTATGAGACTCTCTCTCCCATTCTACCTCAGGAGTATTTTGTGTGTCTCTTAAGTCATTTAGCATTACTTTACTTTTTCTCATTACAATTTCTACAGTTGTCTTAATTTCAGTGCTGTATTGGAAATTTCCCAAGTCAGAAGCACTATTCATCTTTGAAACTGTCATATCAACTAACAAATTGTCTGGATAATGTAATTGACTTAAAAAGCAGGCAGGATTGGTGCTTATAAAATGTTTATATTGGATCAAACTTCCTAAATGTCTAAATAATGTGTTTACATGAGGAAAATAGTAAACTAAGTAATGAGAATGATCAGTTATGTGTGATTGGAGTTAAAGTAATATAGAAGAAAATTGGTAAGAGAAATCATTTTTTAAATTTTTATTTTATTTTACTTTATTTTTTTTTTGAGATGGAGTGTCACTGTCTCGCCCAGGCTGGAGTGTAGTGGCACGATATTGGCACACTGCAAACTCTGCCTCCCGGGTTGAAGCAATTTTATGCCATGATGCCTGGTTTTTTTGGGTTTTTTTTTCTGTCTTTTTAGTAGAGAAGGGATTTCACCATTTTGGCCAGGCTGGTCTCAAACTCTTGACCTCAAGTGATCCTCCTGCTTCAGCCTCACAAAGTGCCGGGATTACAGGTGAGAGCCACCACTCCCAGCCAGAGAAATCATTTTGATATCATGAATTATAAGTAGTTGCTAAGATATTCAGAGCATCAGACACAGATCATCCTTTGACTTGGCATTCTCTTCACCTAGAAAAGGAATCTTAGGGCCAGATGCAGTGGCTCACACCCGTAATCCCAGCACTTTGGGAAGCCTAGGTGGGAGGATCACCTGAGGTCAGGAGCGAGACCAGCCTGGCCAACATGGTGAAACCCCGTCTCTACTGAAAAAAAAAATAAAAATAAATAAATATATATATATATATATATATATATATATATATATATATACACACACACACACACACACACAAAATTAGCTGGGCGTGGTGGCACGTGCCTGTAATCCCAGCTATTCGGGAGGCTGACAGCAGAATCACTGAACCTGGGAGGTGACGGTTGCAGTTAGTGGAGATCATGCCATTGCACTCCAGCCTGGGCAACAAGAGCGAAACTCCGTCTCCCCGCCTCTCCCCCCCAAAAAAAAGAAAAAGAAAAAATAAAAGGAATCTTAGGTAAGTAGTTACAGGAAACAAATGAGCTCCTAAAAACTGCTTCATGATTGTTTTAACAGACGAAAACAAATATGAAATGAACCAAGAGCATGTAAAATATACTTTCTTTAAAGAAACCATCATTTCAGTGAGCTAAACAGTTACCATGCACTGTTTAATTTTATTTATTTATTTATTTATTTTTAGAGACGGAGGTCTCGGTATGTTGCCTAGGCTGGTCTCAAACTGCTGAACCTTTGGTCTCATGTGATCCTCCTGCCGCAGTTTCTCAAAGTCACTCCATAAATTTTAGAAGAGCAGAATTTGAAAGGTAACCTAGTTCACATACCAAATAAAAAAGCTGAAATAATGTGTTTCTTGCAAAAATCACAAAGATAAAATAAGACCAGAATCCTGATCTGTTTTGAGTTCAAGTTAGTATTAGCTCAATTCCAGTTTAACTGCCTTCAATGTTTTATTTTTCTTTATACAGATTTTTAACAACATAATAAATCAGAAAAATTGTCAAAACCTTGTTTTTCCTATTTTTGCATACCAAAGTAAAAATTTCATGGTTGTTACTCTTTTGTAATTTAAAAGTGAAAATGGTTACTTTCATTTTTATTAACTAATTTCTATAAAACATTTGTGAAAAGACAGTGGGCTAACTAATCAAAGTTCTTTGCTGGTTGCACCTGTCATTTTTACTAAAGAGTGGTTTCTACTCATACTACTTGTAAAATAACTTTTACTGGGGTAATATGTAAAATATAAGTAAAAATTTAAGGAAATATTCGAACATAACTAAACAAATTTTAAAATGTATTTATTCAAAATTTTTGAATGTTGCTGATAAACTATTTCTGCAAGTATACATGAGAAATTGCTTAACATGGTTCTTCTCTGGGAAGTAAATTCAGTGTCTAGGCATAGAAGACTACACGTCCTTTTGTTTAAAAAAAAAAAAAAACTGTTATCATCGTTTTACTATTTAAAACCAAACAGAGCCAGGCGCGGTGACTCAAGCCTGTAATCCCAGCACTTTGGGAGGCCGAGGTGGGCGGATCAAGGGGTCAAGAGATCAAGACCATCCTGGCTAGCACGGTGAAACCCCGTCTCTACTAAAAATATGCAAATATTAGCTGGGCGTGGTGGTGGGCGCCTGTAGTCCCAGCTACTCGGGAGACTGAGGCAGGAGAATGGCATGAGCCCAGGAGGCAGAGCTTGCAGAGAGCCCAGATCCTGCCACTGCACTCCAGCCTGAGCGACAGAGCAACTGTCTCAAAAAATAAAAATTCAATTTAAAAAAAAGCTTTTTCAGAATGCTGTGTGATCATGCAATTGCAACATTTTGCAATTCACTTCAGTTTAAGCAATTTACTTAAGATATTAGAATAAGAACTATTGAATAATAATAAAAAAGAAGACTAATAAGTATTTTGTTTCTAATATGTCTCATAATACGGTGGGAAAAGTCAAAGAACCAATGTGGGCTTATAAATATTTATCCCTCTATGCAACTAGATGATTTGATGGAAAAGAAATTTCTAAGCCAAAATAATTCTATATTTATGACTTAGAACAAACACACATTAATTTATTTAACCAATTTATTTAACTTAGGTGCTGAACCTATTTAATTTTGGTCACATTCACATTGATTACTTTCACTAATTTATTTAAGATATTTTAAACCAACTTTTTAAATTTAAGTAATAGAAAATTTTAAAAATGAATTAGTGCAGAAGACAGATATGGATATTTGTCTCGTCTCCCTGTTTATTCACACGTAAATTTCAGCTGATGATCTAACTACTTTGAGCCTGGGAAACGCTGGTATTTCAAATATTGAAAGTGAAGCTCTTAAACATCTTCTTTGTGAAAATGATTTATCATATATAGACATACAAATACAATTAAACACACAACACAGCTGATTCACCACCTTCCCTGCCTTACTATACATTTTGCAAATTAGACAACCAAAACTCAGAAAAATTAAGTGACTTTTTCAGTGATGGCCTGTGGCAGAGCTGGGACTACAAGTCAGGAGTATTCATTAAGTGGTTCATTGTTCTTTTCATTCTAATTTATTCATTGAGGATGAGCAGAGAATGGTAAGAAACTAGGAACGAACAAAAACTCCTGCTTCCTAAACAGAGAATGGTCATGGGTGCCTAGGGTCAGCTACTCCGAAATACTCAGTTAATGCCTCCACTCTTCACTTGCATTTGACTCTGTGAGACAGAAGGTTATCTCTGGAAAGAAAGAGAAATACCCAACTGCTAGGGAAGGTTTCTAACATTCATGTTTGATTTTTCTTCTATTCTTTTGAGCACTATTAACAAGACTTTAGTTATAGTTAAAGGGAAAGTTTTATTGAATGTAAACATTTTTCACATCGGATACTTTTCCTAGCTTCCCAGAGCAACAGCGCGAAAAATATTGCTTTCCAGAAAGTTAAGAAACTAATACTAAATGAATCCACTGCCTACATCCAGGAAGGTTCAGGAGTCAGGAATTCAAAATCCTTGGTGTCGTCACCCAAACCTTGGGGCTGGGGAGTGGAGAAAAGCTTTCTGGTAAGAACTTTAAGATTCCTGCTTCTGTCTTCTATTATATCATCCTCTGATGCGCCACTCTACAAAACATTCCCCCGAAAAAAGTAAAAAAGTAAAAACTCTGCTGCTGATGATGCAGATGATTATTTAATGACAAAAAATGTCTGTGCAACTTGTAAACGATATTCACACCCTGTTGCCCCCTCCTCTCCCAAAATGTGTAAACCCATATTAGGCCTTGATCTACACAAATCAGCAGAGCACTGGTGGGCATTTCTGGGATTAAGATTGAGCTTCATTTTCTTTTGAGCCTTTTCTTAAGCGTCCACATTCCCCACTATGCATTTATTAGGTTGATGCAAAACTAATTGCACCAACCTACATATGTAATTAGGGAAAAGTAATTACTTTTGCACCAACCTATGTATGTAATTAGGGAAAAACTATATCTGGCATATTTTTAAAACTCTTTGAGAGGCGAAGGGTAGTTATTTCCTGCTGGGTAGTGTACTCCTTTTCCTTGCTTCACAAACAAAACCCGGATGTGACTTGGAAACGGAAAAAAAAAAGGGGGGGGAATGCGGGGGGTGGGGCGAGAAGTAAAAAAAGTAAAATTTCTGCTGTCCCCAGTAAGGCAGCCCTAGCCCAGCCGCCCCCCGCGGGCGTGGCAGTCCTGAGTCAGGGCCTGTCCGGGGCCAGCATCCCTGCTGGGCGATTGAGCGGCGGGAAGCTGCTTTTGAACCAGTCTCAAAGTTAACCCTAACCTAGCACCCAAGCAGCCCTCCTAGGTTGTGGGGACTTGAGAAAAGGCAGAGTTCTCATGTCCTAGGACGCTGGGGCGCGCTGGCGTGACGGGGTCCCGGAGGAAGCGGAGCCCTCGGGGAGCTGGGGACCGCAGCGGGGCTGCAGTCACATCCTGTGCGGGTGAGCGGCGGGCCAGGCCCGGCAGTTGTTTTGACACGCGCCGAGCTTCGCAGCTCTTCCAGGGGCTCCGCTGCCCGAGCTAGCCCGGGCCCAGTTCTGGGGCGAAAATGCCAGCCCTTCACATCGAAGATTTGCCAGAGAAGGAAAAACTGAAAATGGAAGTTGAGCAGCTTCGCAAAGAAGTGAAGTTGCAGAGACAACAAGTAAGTTGGCTGTTCCGGAATATTTCCTTCTCTGAAATGAAGCAGGGTTCGGTTTGTCCTGCTTAGTAACAGTAAAACAAATAGTTTAGCTTATTTTTCCTCCCCTTTGTAGCTTCTCTTCTCACCACCCCTTTGACAGTGCCTGGGGACTGCCAGCTGATGTGGGGAAATCGTAGGAGGTAGAGGAGAGGTCTAGGATCCGATAAGGAATTTAAGGCCAAATGTCCTAACTTTTTAAGATGCCTAGGAAGGGGAAAATAGACAAGAAATCTTGCTTTCCATTAGACAGCTGTTTTTCGAAACTCACTTGTAGGAAAAAAGTGGATAGCTACTTGGTTCTTTCATCTTTTACACTACTAGAAAGGATGATATTTGAAAGAAATTTTCTAAAACCATATTGTAAAGTCTTACAAGTACATTATTTAATTTTGAATTTCACCAGTGGCCTTCAGTGATATGCAAAGAACAGTCCACCGAAACTTGGGAGCAAAATATTAGAATTTCTATCTTTATTTATTTGTAAATCTCATCCCTTTATAATTTTCACTTTATGTTTTATAAGTATGCGATTAATACAGTAGTATCTGTACTTATTTATACAGAATTGTACATATACTGAGGTGTATATGAAAAATTTTTTAGTGATCACAATTTAAAAGTTTTAGAGACTATTGATAGAGATTGCCATTTCAATGAGAACATAAGACCCAGTATTCAATATTCTCCACTGAAACGTCTTGGTTTTATAAGTTTTATAAGTTTTACTTCAATTTCTTACTGGTCATCAGGACCTTCCTTTAGACACTAATCTCTCTTCCTGTTTTAACTCAGTCAGGCATCCTGTAGACTAGGAAAAGTCTTTGAATAGATATTGTTTAAAGATAATTAACCTTTCCTTTTCAGCAAGAAAATTTTGAACTTATCTTATTTATTATGGTTTAGCACTAGAAAAAAATTAAGAAAAACAATGGAAATGAAGCATTATAATATGCTCACTTGCCTTCCTGTTCTAGTTGTAATGAATCTGGTAAGGGCAAGAGTCTTTACTCTTGAGTGATGATTAGAAGATGCAGGCATTTTTGTGTTTTACTTTTTACATATTTCTTTTCTCAAATTTAACCTTTCACATCCAAATCCCTGCTCTTCCTAGCTTTTATAATGAGATGTCCCCTCTATCATGTTAACGGTTTGTAGCTTTAAAAATACCAATGTGTTTAAAGGGGAAAAGAAGGAAGTTACACTACCCACTCAATAAGCATGCTTCTTGACACCTTAAGGGACCCATTTTATGGATGGCAAAGTTCCCGGTACAGCAAGTGTTGGCCACTTAGATATGTTCATACAATAAACCTTAGGAGTTACATATTAAACAGAGTTTCATATACTGAAGTACAGCATTGCCTATGCAAGGTTCTAATATCTTAATATTTGGTATCACTGTGCAGAACTTAGGAAAATAGACAAGTGTCTTCTACTTATCCAGAGTTTTAAGTTAACTATTGAACAGGGATGTGGATGCAACTGACTATGTAAAAATTGACTGTATCATTCATTAGCAATTTCTCCCTGCTAGCCAGCCTGACCCTTTAGGACACGGCCTGTGGCATCAACTTCCCACCTCCAGAAACCTCAAGTGTATGCCAGAGGGAGAAAAAACTTTGGGTACATGTGTATCCTTAGGAAATACAGAAAGAGGCATCTAAATCTCAAAAATAATATTAAGACATTTGATTATACACTTGGAATTATACATGGTTACTGCTAGACAAGCATTGGAATGCTTAGAGATCATTCATCTCCCTCACTTTAAGGATTAAAAAAAAACTTGAGTCCCACAAAGGCTAACAAGCTCCTCATTTAAGACCACAGAGATAGACAGTGATAGGGCAGGTACTAAAACATTCTTCTTCTCATGCCCAGTCCATTATTCAGTCAATAAATAGTTAACATCTAGGCTACGTGTTCAGTCCTTAACTCAGGCCCCGACAAAACTTGCAAGTTCCATTCTGGCTGTAGTTAAATGTTTATCAAACATATCCTCTTGATTACAGAAGGAAATGTATCAAAGGAGTAATTACTCACATTTGGAGGTTGCAGACCTCTTCTGAAACCTAATGAAAAAACCTTGTAAGAAAAGATTCAATGTAGGGAGCATGAATCTTGTCCATAAATTAACTTGGGACCACAGACCCTAGGTTATGGACACGTGCATTATCAACTCTGAAAATTCACTTAAAATGTATGCACTCTGAATGTCAGCAACACTTGAGAGCAAATGTTACCTGAAAGAATTGTACCTGAAAGATTTTGTTTTGCCAGATTTTAAGTCACAGAACTACATCACCTACTTTTCAATTTGAGGTCAGAGGCTTCCACACTTTTTTGCAAAGGATAATCATTTGGGATGTGGAAGTAAAATATTAGCATTTCTATTTTTGTTTAGTTTTAAACCTCACCCATTAATAATTTCCAGTTTATGTTTTATAATTTTGCATGATGTATTAACAAAACAGTATCTGTAGTTATTTGTAGTTAAAAGTTATATTCATTTTGGGATACATATGCAAACATGTTTTAGTAGTAACCATTAAAACAGTTTGAGGTTACTAATTTAGATTACTAATTCAGTGGGAACATTTGCCCAGTTTTCCTAGGTCTCCATTTAAATTTGCTGGTGTGGCCCAGCGCAGTGGCTCACTTCTGTAATCCCAGCACTTTGGGATGCCGAGGCGGCTGGATCACGAGGTCAGGAGATCGAGACCATACTGGCTAACACGGTGAAAGAAAATTAGCAGGGTGTGGTCGTGGGCGCCTGTAGTCCCAGCTACTCGGGAGGCTGAGGCAAGACAGTGGCGTGAACCCGGCAGCTGGAGCTTTGCAGTGAGCCGTGATCATGTCACTGCACTCCAGCCTGGGTGACAGAGTGAGACTCCGTCTCAAAAACAAATAAATTAATTAATTTAATTAAATTAAATTTGCTGGTACTTCTGTAATTTTTACTGTAAATTTCTTACTAGCAACACAGGGCTTCATTAAGACCCTAATTTCTTTTATTTTGCTTTTATTCTTTTTTTTTTTAACTCATTCTTGCAACCTGTCTTTTAAGGATAGATAGACTTTTTGAAGAAACGATTCTTGTAAGAATAGACTTTTTGAAGACGTTATTCAATTTTTTCTCCATCGCAGAAAAAATTTATTCTCAGATAAGCCTAATAAGTCTCAGAATCTAAGTCTTTTATTATGATCATTGCCCTCATGCAGCAGGAAGAAATTCTGAGGAGCAACACAGAGTGCAATATTTGGACAACTCCAATCTTTCCAGAGTCAGGCTTTTTCCAAAGCTTCTATCATTTTGTGAAATTTCAGAACATGACACACACCCATAAGTGAGAATCGTGGCATTATACACCCCAAAACATTTGGGGATTATCTACTACTGCACCTGCTCATTAGCATGAAAAATTAAAATAAGATTATATTTCAGTTCCTAAAATATTGTAGATGTGTCATAATTGTATTTTAGCAGAGGAAGGAAATCATATGAGACACAATGGGAAAAAATTGCTGGAGATGATTTATTTAATGCAGTGACTTTCAAACATTTTTGAATTTGACCAACGACCAACAGTAAGAAATATGTTTTACATAGATTGTATCATAGATATAGTAATAGAATAAAAATATTAGAGTGCAGAACCCAGATTTTATATATGTATCATATATAATATATATACACACAAATATACATATATGTAAAAAAATGTTTAAAAACTGCTTGTATTCAGTTATACTAATTTCATTTAGGAGTAGGGACAAAGTTTAAACAACCATAACCTAATATATTCTTTTTTTTTTCTGTACTTAAGGTGTCTAAATGTTCTGAAGAAATAAAGAACTATATTGAAGAACGTTCTGGAGAGGATCCTCTAGTAAAGGGAATTCCAGAAGACAAGAATCCCTTTAAAGAAAAAGGCAGCTGCGTTGTTTCATAAATAACTTGGGAGAAACTGCATCCTAAGTGGAAGAACTAGTTTGTTTTAGTTTTCCCAGAAAAAACCAACATGCTTTTTAAGGAAGGAAGAATGAAATTAAAAGGAGACTTTCTTAAGCACCATATAGATAGGGTTATGTAGAAAAGCATATGTGCTACTCATCTTTGCTCACTATGCAGTCTTTTTTAAGAGGGCAGAGAGTATCAAAGGTGCAATTATGGAAATATGAGCATTACTTGAGCATGACACTTCTTTCAGTATATTGCTTGATGCTTCAAATAAAGTTTTATCTTGGGAAGATGAGTGTTGGTGATTTAAGAAGGCACTTTTCATCCATTAACTTTTATATTTCTCCCCAAAATCTTTTGGGTGTGGAATATGATTGGGCTTGGAATATGATTGAGAAGATTAGGTGGTTCGACAGATCACACCTCCAATCCAGCTCTCTGCATCAACGGTTTAGAGTGCTGAGTTCTGACCTCAGGAATGTGTTTGATCTAACCTTAACTATTTAGAAACTGAGCAGGTAGAATTCCTATAACATTGACAGAAGTCACAATATCTGAGTCAGGAACAAGGCCAAGCCACATCTATGTTAGTAATATCCTAGTTTATCATCATTTAGATCTTCTTAATAGTGTTCCTGTAGGAGTAGCCTTGAAGAAAAGACTGAGTTGGGGATCAGGAAGGGTGCCCGGCCTCTCCGCAGCATAGTGGCCAGGCCAGCCCTGACTTTGAGGACCAGTACTTAACCTGCACAGAGCTACATCTCCCATGTGCTCTCCAGGTCTTGGGCACGGCACTACTCCAGTTCTGTGGCATTGGTGCAGACACTTGGATCTCTGCACTCATGCTTACCAGCATTTTCCAGCAGGCCTGGGTCAAACATGGCTCTTTTTCTTCTCCTCCAAAGGCACCAGTGAATCTTTGCCCACTTTAAAGATTAGTTGGTCTTTTTCTTACTGATGTGTAGGAATTCTTCATATATTCTGGCCTTTATTCATGGTTGGTGATATGTGTTGCAAATACCTTTTCCCAGTCTGTGGCTTACGTTTTCACAGTGACCTTTCCTTCAGTGGTTTCATCGTGCAGGGGCAACATGCCAGAGTATAACTCCTGCTGAAGTTCATAACAAGGGTACCTGAAGCCCAAACCTCAAAAAAAGGGACCTTTCTTTCTCTCCTTGAGCATTCTCCCGCTTTCTCCTCCATCTTTGGGTCAAAATTGCTCCAAGTTTGAGCCAAAAGAAAAACATGGAAAAACCCTTGCTGGTTAGCTCTAGCTCAAATGGACTTAGTTATTAACTTGACCTGCAATTTTCAATGTGGCACCAGAAGCCAATATTTCTCCTCGACTGGATCTTTTCTCCCACTTAGACATGTAGGTATACCTTACTATCAAGCCAGAGAGGTGCCTGTAACCTGTAGCACTTCCTAAAGTATATCAGCATCCTCACTCTGAAATTCCTTTCCTTTCCCTCTCTGGGAAAGAACAGTATTCCCTAGGCTTTTGAAAAACAGGTCACACAAACCAAGAGCAGGAACTATTTCCTTCAGTTTCCTGACACTTTCCAAGTGATGATGTCAATTGGGATTACTGAGAGCCAAGGGATAATTTTAGCCCAAAATTACTACTCCTAGGAAGGATTTAGGAATAGTAAAGGTATATCTCTTCCAAACAGCATAGAACAATTAGTACTATTAGTCATTTAACATTTAACATGGTATGGAAATAGAGCTTTGGTGCCTGTAAAGTTTTACTTTTATTAGCTGTTTCATTTCTTTGCACTCATAAAGTTTTCTTTTGTTGCTTATGAAAGCAAACATTTATTCCGGTTACTGGCAAGGCAGATTAAATCACCTGCTTCTTTTATGAAGGGCCAAGACACATTTATTCCCTAACTTGTTGGGAGTTTTGATTACAAATCTATATCCTGATGTCTATTAGCAGATTCAGCTATCCTTTCATGTACACTCCCAAGTCCTAGCTTTGGCTCTTCATGTCTCTTTCAACCATATGATCAATCAGTCAAGACGACCTCTGGTTTTTCCTAAATAAATATCTAATCTTGTAGGTGCTTCTATTAAATCTAATTGTTTCTTTTTCTTACTGTTTATCATTATAACTCAGCCAACACGTAGGACTGCAATGAAAATATTTTAATTTTCTACTGTTCAACTGCTAAAACTTATTAGCTTGTATTAGAAAAAGAAAAAATGCATCCACTATATATTTGGATATATTGTAAATGTAACCTTTGGTGACTGAGAATTTGTTAAGCAGAATTTAAATTATGTATCCAATTCATTCCAAGTGTATAGTTGCGTAATTATTTACTATTTGATTAAAAATAGTTATCATGCATTGTGTAGCGAGACTTAGGTTCTATAAACTCAGATAGAATTAGGAAAATCAGGCCGGGCGGGGTGGCTCACACCTGTAATCCCAGCACTTTGGGAGGCTGAGGCAGGCGGATCACGAGGTCAGGAATTCAAGACCACCCTGACCAACATGATGTAACCCCATCTCTACTAAAACTACACAAAAAATTAGCCGGGTGTGGTGGCGTGCACAGGTAATCCCAGCTACTCAGGAGGCTGAAGTGGGAGAATCACTTGAACCCTGGAGGCGAGCTTGCAGTGAGCCGAAATCGCGCCACTGAACTCCAGCCTGGGCGACAGAGCAAGACTCCCTCTCAAAAGAAAAGAAAAAGAAAAATCGGACTTTTCTATTTCTAGAAGCTACCTTACAAGCTCACCCACACTTGGTATTGAAAGACCAAGTTTTCTGTATGCTAGATGCAAGTTAATATCTCACTATTGTCTAAAGTTGCATTTCTTTGATTCCAGTGATTTTTAGTCAGTTTTCACGTGTGTCAATTTTCTCTTTTGAAGTTGTCTGTTCTCATCCTTTGCTCACTTAAAAAATTAGTGTGCTGCAACTTTGGGAGGACGAGGCAGGCGGATCATGAGATCAAGAGATCGAGACCATCCTGGCTAACACGGTGAAACCCCATCTCTACTAAAAATACAAAAAATTAGCTAGGCGTGGTGGCGGGCACCTGTAGTCCCAGCTACTCCGGAGGCTGAGGCAGGAGAATGGCGTGAACCCGGGAGGCGGAGCTTGCAGTGAGCTGAGATCTGGCCACTGCACTCCAGCCTGGGCGACAGAGCGAGACTCCGTCTCACCAAAAAAAAACAAAAAAACAAAAAACAAAAAAAAGAGTGTGCCTTTTTATTATTGAGTTGTAGGAATTCTTTATACATTTTGGTCATTCATTATTTGTTGAATATATTAAATACCTTCTCCCATTCCATGACTTAACTTTTCACTTTGTCTTAGCTCCTGATAAACAAAAGATTTTTAATTTTGCTGAACTTTCTATTTTGAAATAATTATAAATTCACAGGCAGTTGTGAAGGAGGTACAGGGAAATCTATTGCACTCTTCCCCTAGCCTTCTCCAAAGTTAACATTTTATACAACTGTATTACAATATCAAAACTAATAAATTAACATTGTACACTCATACTGCTAGTTCAGTTTTCAATAGTTATACATATACTCATGTCTGTGTGTAGCTCTATGCAATTTTATCATCTCTATAATTAGATTAAGACTGCTACATAAACTAAATCATACAGTAGCTATCCTTTTGAGGTTGGCTATTATCATTCAGTATAATTTCTTCAAGGTTTATCCAAGTTGGTTGTATGTATAAATAGTTTATTTCTTTTTATTGCTGGGTAGTATTTTATGCTACAGAGGTGCCACAGTTTAACAATTTATCCATCAAAGAATGTCTGGGTTGTTTTCAGTTCTCTGCTAATGCAAGTACAGGTGCTACGAACATTCATGTATAGATTTTTGTATGAAGATAAGTCTTTTCTCATGTGGAATAAATTTTTAGGAATACATTTGCTAGGTTCTATAGTAAATTTATAGTTACTTTTAAAAAAAACTACCAAACTGTTTTCCACAGTGACCGTACCATTTTACATTTCCATCAGCAATGTATGAGCAATTCAGTTTCTCTACATCTTCATCAGTATTTGGTGTTATCACTATTTTCCATTTTAGCTATTCTGGATAGTAATATCTCATTATGGTTTTAATTTTACCTCTCTGATGGCTAAAGATTTTGAACATTTTTCATATATTTGCTATGTGTATATCCTCTTTGATGAAATGTCTATTCATGTATTTTGCTTATTTCTAACTTGATTGTTTATTTAATGTTGAGTTTTGAGAGTTCTTTATATATTTGGGATACAAGACCTTATTAGATATGTGATTTGTAAATATTGTCTTCTATTCTGTAATTTGTTTTTTAAACTTTTTAATGCTTTTTTTAATCTTACAGAGTAGATGTTTTCAATTTGATGAGGTCCAGTTTATCATTTTTTTTGTCTTGTAGATCAAGATTTGGGTGTCAAGTCTAAACAATATTTACCTATTCCTTATCCCAAAGACTTTCACTTGTGTTTCTTCTAAAAATTTTATAGTTTTATGTTTTCTATTTAAGTCTGTAATCCATTTTAATTAATTTTTATATGAGGTGTGAAGTTTAGATACAGGCCTGCTCTCTCTCTTCCTTTTCTCCTTCCTTCCTTTATTCCTTTTCTTCCTTCCTTCCTTCCTTCCTTCCTTCCTTCCTTCCTTCCTTCCTTCCTTCCTTCCTTCCTTCCTTTGACAGTGGTCTAATTGCTCTAGGATCATTTATTGAAAAAGTTATTCCTTCTCCATTTAATTCCTTTTGCTACTTTGCCAGAAATTAACTGGACATATTTGTGTGATTCTATTTCTAGGTGTCCTTTTCTTTTTATTCATTTATGTATTTATTCCTTTGCCAGCTCCACACCACCTTGATTTCTACCACCATATAGTAGTCAGTAACACCAGGAAGAGAGATTATTTATACTTTATTCATCTTTTTCAAAACTGTTTCGAATATTATATGGGCTTTCTCTTTTCATGTAGAATTTTACAATGTTTATGTCTACCAAGTAAATACATGGTCTCAGCAGTAGAGTGGAGATGACAGATAACATAATCAGTA
The DNA here is from genome assembly GCF_043159975.1 of Macaca nemestrina. Classification (NCBI taxonomy): domain Eukaryota; kingdom Metazoa; phylum Chordata; class Mammalia; order Primates; family Cercopithecidae; genus Macaca; species Macaca nemestrina. Next base: position 73,512,541 of record NC_092128.1, read on the forward strand.
GGCCTGAACACAAATGTATAGGACTTACTCAATCTGAACAGCAGAGAGAAGATAGGGTTTTAAAAATGAACGATCCACAGTAATACATAGAGTAGTAACAAGACATGTAGCACTGGCATAATCAGAGTCCAGGAAGAAAAGGAGAAGAGTGTGAGACTGAAAAAGTAGTAAAAGAAAAGTAATGGATAAAAATGTACAGAATTTTGTAAAAGATGTAAATCTACAAATTCAAGAAGCTTAGCAAACCATAAACATAATAAACCTGAAATAATTCACACTTAGACACATCATAATTAAACATTTTAAAACTAATGACCAAGGAGAAACTTATAAAAGGCCAGGGATAAATGATTCATTATGCATAAAGGAAGATGAATTTGAATTAAGTGGATTCCTCATCAGAAACTCTAGAGGCCAGAGGAAGAGGCATGACATTTTTAAATGCCGAAAGAGAAGAGCTGTAAACATTAAATCCTTTATCAGTGAAAGGATTCTTCAGGAATTAGGAAGAAATAGACATTCTTAAATAAAGGAAAATTAACAGAATTTGTTGCTAGCAGAACTTCTCTTGAAGAATGGCTAAAGGAAACTTTCAAAACAAAAATAAAATGCCAACAACAAAAATGCATATATTCTCAGGAAAAAAAGAAGAATAAAAGATAAAGGATAAAACATTGAAGCAGACATTATAGACTTTACTTGAACTTGTCAGTTTCGTTAATCATACTTCATTGCTGAAACAAAAGATATAATACCATCTGATACAGTGTTCAATATAAATAGACATAAAACAACTACATTTAGAAAGTGGAGAGAGTAAAAGGACTTAAATAGAACAACTCTAGTTCTAAAAAAACAGTATTAGGAAAAAGATAGCCTGCCCTGGGAAAGAGAGCTGGGTTGTTTAAGGTAGAACATGCTAAATACATAGCAAGCTGATTCAAGTCATGGGAGGTCCAATCAAGTAGTGCAAAGATGTGATTAATCAGGATAACTAGTTGGCAGAAGAGTGATTGATCCTAGTTCATATGCTCTGGAACCAGTATAATAAAAACAATTTTAATCTATATAAACCAAATGAGTGAATTTTGTTTCCTTAATAAAAATCACATCACAACCTGAAATCATTATGAGCATGACTGAAAACTCTAATTATACGTCAAATAGCTTTTTACACATTTATTCCATAATGTAATCTCTCAGTTTAGCATCAGAAATTATCTGATAGACGCTACATGAATTGCAGAAGAGTGCATAAAAGAAATCAATCAGACCCTGCAAGGACTTTTAAATGATAGCCAACTAGCCCTAAAGAATTCCTTACAGGTACCAAATAATATTTTCCAAGAAGTGATCAATTTGATCCTCAGTAAAAACTTATGTTTTCTTTAATTGTTCTTTAATAATGTTAGCCACAGGCTTTAGCTTTATCTCAGCCTTGTATCATCGCCAGTCTGAGACAGATTATTTTAATAAACTACTTCACAGAGCTGGTTTGGGAGTTAATGGGCTTGATTCCCTAGGCTGTGAACAGCCATCTTCAAATCCATAGAAAATACTCATGTCTTGCTACTCATCACTGTTGGTAAGTGGCTTCAAATCCTTTTGGGAAGTCATCAAAGTAAATATAAACATATAAAAATACATCTATTCTAAAGAATTTGCATATTCACTTAAACTTTCATAGCTCTGTTTAGTATAGTGCAGGAAAGACAGAAAAGGGAGTGGTCTTGCCTTATTAAGTTTTTTGAAATGGTATTGAAACCTATACAGGTCTTAATCTAAGAAAGAAAAATGAAGAGAGAAGAGAAATATTTAAACTTATATTCAGTATTTGAAAACATAACCTAAAAACTCTGATATTGATATAACTCACTGATTACTTGAGAACAGTTCAAAGTCTGTTGTTGTTAATTATTCCCTCCTTATAACTAAAGTTATGTGTCAATGAGGAACATTACAACACGGATGTGTATGCTCTTCGTCAATATCCAGCTTTGTCTTTTATCTATTTTGTTTTCATAAATCTTTGAAAGACTGTATGCAATTGAGTTTCCAACTGATTGTTGCATACATATACTATTTGAATATAAAAGCAGATATGGAGAAGAATAAATTAATATTTATTACTATTTAGATTTTTCAATTTGGGGTGGGAAGTAATTTAGACATTTAAAAACCATTCATTTCAATTTTCCTGAACACATGGGTCAAAGATCTGTAAACGTTACCCTTTATAGACAAGTTCAGCCAATGCTTTTTTTTTTTTTTCCCCAGGAATTGGCAGTTGAGACAAACGGTAGCAACATTGATTAAGTTCAATTAATTAAACCAATCTTATGTACAACATGTGAAGGGATTAACTATTTGCAAAAAGAAGTAATAAGCAAATGATTATAGTAAGACTAGGACATTTCCAACTTCTGGTGACATTTCATAGGAGGATAGACAGTATCTTAAATGAAGCAGAAGAATTTGTGAAGTATTAAACTAAGAGGAAAAAAAAATAACTTATTGGGTGCAGCTTGGCAGACCAAGAAGACATTTATCAAGTTTATATAGGAACAGGAGGAACTTGCTAGTTAATTGAGTACACTGTCTTTGGTAAAAAAGCTTTGGAATATTTTTTCAGCCACTGTGAGCAATGAATTACCCCAAATTCAATGACTGAAAACAATGCATTTATTGCTTATGAGCCTACCAGCCAGCTTATCTGGGCCTGACTCTGTTGAGCTTGGCTGGTTTCACTCACTTGTGGTCAGTTGGTAGATCAGCTTGGAACTCATGGGTTAGCTGGGTGTTGGCAAGATGATGTTTGGGGCAAAGTAGGTGATGGGGTCAGGTGTCTTTCATCCTTCAACAAGATTCCTTGGGCTTGTTCTCATGGCATGGCAGGCTTCTAAGCAAAAGCGATTAGAAGCGTGAAATGTGTCTGAAGGCCTAGGGAAAGAACTGGCACACCATTACTTTAACTACATTCAATTGCCCACATCAAGACTCAAATCCAACCCATACTCAGGGGGAAGGAAAATACATGACCCTTCTTGAGTGAGGAAGCTGCAAATTCACAGGGCAAGAAGCATGAATACAAGGAAGGGTGGAAAGTTCGGGTCATTTGCAATCAATCCACCTCATTAGATAAGGAATTTTGTCTCAAACATGGGCTTTGGAAGCCAATTAGAATGACCTAGGAATACGTGGGAGTGGAGTTGAAAGATACTCCATTAGGATAAACTAGAAGGTTCTGATGCTAAACACAAAAAGTGGGGATGCTCAGTGTACACACATACAATAATTCAAGAAGATTGGTAGGGGGAGGATTTGAAATCTATTATGAGAGAAGCATCAAAATGAATTAGAGTTTCAGGAACTTGACAAAACCTCTCAACTAATGTGCCAAAGCCTAATTTAACCTAGGAGAAAATAAGCAGCCTCCTAAAAATTAATTTTACTAATAGACATATCAATTCCTGGAAAGCAGGACTGCAGGATCTGATCATATCCCTTTTGTGTCTTTTGTTATTGAGCAGAAATAATTTTTGCAGCTTGATCACCTTTTCATGCTGAAAGATTCATATTTAATAGAGACAAACTCAGTGGAATCCCAAGTTTTCATTTGTTTCCAGTACTAGTCAATCACTTTGGTGAGGGTAAATACTACAATAGGCAAATTTTGCTAGTATTTCAAAAACTGATATATTGTGCCTCTATGCCTTCCATCCACCTCTAGCTCAACCTTTCAGACAGTCTGCATTGCTTTCTAGTCTTTTCCTAATATTCTGTCTCAGGTAGCAGAGATGAGAAAGATGCCCAGAGAATTTGGGTTTCCTATTTAATCTACCCTTCATTTCCTAAATTTGCTTCTGTTTCAATTCTGTCTGAACATGGACTTCAGAGAGTCTCCTATTGATATTTCTTTGGATGCATGCCTGTATTGGAAGATCCTACTCCCCTTGAAACAATACATTTCTCTTAATAAGGTTGAACTCTTTCTCTATAATCCTGATCAATATTTCTCAGGCTACTGCTTCCTTTTATTGTGCTGAGAGTTTTTCACATAATTCCTCATATTTTGCTGTAGTGAAAGGTACAGTTTATCTAAAAAAGGAGTTTGCTAATACTTTTTGATTAATGAGTAACACAGTCACAAGTTTGAGGACACAAATCATGAGCTTAAAGCATTACACAGCCTTGGTGCATCCATTGACTTGGTAGCTGACTCTGGAAATATGAGATTCTTTTCACCCTTTTAGAAAGACATTTTCCAAAACAGACCTCTCTTTGAAGAATTTACTTGAGTGTCTGGAATCTAAAATTTGTAACATTATTATGCATTTGTATAAACTAAAAAATAGACATAAGGTTATGTATCTGTCATCTACTGGAGGGGAGGTAAGGTAATATTATAAATACATTTTCCTGAAATTATAAATCATAATGGTGTTACTAGCTCAGGGGGTGCCAAACTTTTTCTGTAAAGAGTCAGATAGCAAACATTTTAGCCTTTGCAGGACTACCATCTCTGTGACAACTACTTTAATATGAAAGCAGACACAGGCAAAGAAATACATAAACCAGTGGGTGTGGTTGTGTTCCAACAAAACCATTTTTTTATAAAAACAAGCAGCAGGCTGAATTTGGCCCACAGACCATAGTCTGCTGACTCTTTCTCTAGATCAGTGTTCTTCAGACTACATATTAGAACCCATTATTAGTGGTCAATTTTGTGAACTGTAACACATATTTTGAATAAGATAAAATCAAATAAAGTAAAATATCAGCATATATTCCATCGAATAAAAGGGCATATCATATGAAGTGTGTGTGTGTGTGTGTGTGTGTGTGTGTGTGTGTGTGTGTATTCGAGTCAATATTCAACTTTCTTTTCTTTTTTGTAGGCTCTAGTCATGGAAGTTTGAAGGCTGCTGGTCAAGAGCAATGAAGCTGAGTCCAACTTTTGATAGTGTGTAGTAATTAATTAACCTTGCCCAAAGAGAGATCTGGCCTTTGCCTTTAGCTGCTGGGGACTAATCTCTAAGCCCTTTGAAAGTCCTGCCTAACAAGAATACCTTTGTTTACCTGGGGCTTTGGGCCATGCAGAAAGTCTAACATGCAGTACCAGTTTGATTTCTAGGGTCATGTGGTATCTGCTTCATCTGAGAGACTGGAGGCTGAGACCAGTTGACCAGGGAGCCCCAGTAAAGACTCTTGATACCAAGGCTCAGGTGCTCTTCCTTGGTTGGCCATAGTTCATGTACATTGTCACACAGTGTTTTCAAAAGAGTAGTGCCCTCCATGATTCCACTGAAAGAGGATAACTGGAACCTCCATGTTCAGAACTTTCTTGGACTCCACCCCATGCATCTCTTCCCTTGACCGACTTTAATCTGTATTATTTGGCTTTAATGAACTACAATTGTGATTATAAAAGCCTTCAGTGAGTTATGTGAGTCCTAGTGAATTAGTGACTCTAAGAATGGTCTTGGGGAATGCTGAACTTGAATGAGTATCAGAAGTGAAGTCAGTCTCATGGACTGTGTTCTGTTTACCTTCTAAGGTAGGTAGGAAACCATAAGTCAGATGCTTTCATAAAGGTTGTGGAGCAAATTAGCAGCAAAGCCACAATGAGAATGTTAGGTTTGTAGTTTCCATATTTAGAGGTTTCTTTCTTCTCCTGTGCAACTTAATGCTACTTGTCAACATTTGTGGAGTGTATCTGACTTTGTGTTGAAGGTTTTGTTCTCATTATCTCACTATATCCTCACAAAGACCTTATAAAATATGTACTAGGACTAGTGACAAAACTGGGGCTTGAAGAGCTTAGGTAATTTTCCCTGGATCATACAGGTTTTAAATGATGGAATAAGGATTCAAATCCGGGGAATCTGATTCAATTTGAATTATTTTTTTCACTGCTTGATATTGCCTCTTTTGGGTGTTGTACATTTCCTTCTTTAAAGAAGTTGAATTTCTTTCATTTGAAACCACCAGGTTACCTGGTATATGTGTAAATAACAAATAATTGGATCACATATATAGTAAATATATTTTGTATTCCCCTTAGTACACAACGTAATGAATACTTAATGATGAAAGGTTGAAATAATGAACAAGATACAGGGTAAAGGTTTAAAGCCCCACATATCTTCTTGGTCTTCCACATTACTGTTGAAACCTTGGTTTTTTTTCTTTTCATCTTTGCCTCCATTATCCTCCTCTTCTTCTTTCTCTTCTTTCTTCTCTATTCTCTCTCCTCCTTTCTCTCACTTCTTCTCATTCTTATCCTTTATATCCATCATCATCATGATTATTATTGCCAAAACCTGATTAGGCTAATCTCAACCTCCTGTATTTCCTAAAAGCTAAGTTAAAACAAAATTTCCGCTGAATGAGGTAGTTGGTTGGGCTTTGCTTAAGTAGATGTTGCTATAACGCTGTCTCTGAGTGTTTTACTGCTATTTACACTATAATGCAACCCCAAATTTTCTCTTTTCCTTCCTTTACATACTTAGAATAAGGATACCCAGATGATGTCTGGAAGTAGAAAGAAATGGAAAAATAGGCACAGTATAATTTCTGTTAGTATTATTTATAATGGACTTAAATCTGAAATGAAAGAACTGTTCTGACTATATAATTTACAGTTCAGGACAAAGTTTTTACAGGAAAACTCCCTTTTGATGAAACAGTTTTCTTATTTTTTCAATCTTGATTACAGAATATAGATAAGGAGATTCACCCTTTTGGTCACCAGTGGGAAGAAAAACAATGCTTTCCTGCTCCTCTTTTGTTTAATATTCTAGCAAAAGCTGGATACTTGGGAATGAATAAACCAACAAGTAATAGGTAAGCATAACACTGATAGTGACTTCTATTTGTATGGTCTTTTGGATGTTTTCTATGCACAGTCACATTATTTCATTTGAACCTGAAAAGTAGGAAGAAGTACATGTTATACCCCCTGACTTATTTTCATCCTGGAAATGAGCAAATTGAGTCCATTTGCCATGGGCATGCATCTAACTAGGACTTCTAACTTCAAATACAGTGCTTTTCCCACCACACCATGTTTTTACTCTGTTTAATAAATATTCTTAGTCGGCTTGCTATTTTCTCAAATGCACATTTTCCTTGAACCAAGAGTTCTTAACCTGTAATATACATGGATCTACATGAATGAGTTTCAGGAGTCAGTTAACCTTCTAAAATAGAATTTTAAATGTTATGTGTATGTGCCACTCTCTCCTGTGCTCCTCCTTGTGACAATCTACTTTTTTCATCTCAAAAGTGTCAACAAGGCAAACATGGTTAGGATCTCTTACCTTAGGAGGCAAATTGCTTACATCCTTTTCCCATATGAAAGGGATCACTTTGAGCCTTTAGTTTAGACCTTGTTGCTGTTTCACTGTGTTGGAGACTTGCGGGAGACTTGCAGAAGACTAGGAACACCCTCCACTGTGCCTTGTCTAGCTTCCATCCCACAGTAATCAAACTGACTCATCTTCTCAATCATTTTCTCCCATTAGCTTTCCCTGTCATCACAATCACTCAAAGAAGCTGCTCCTTCTTCTACCAAAAAAAAAATCGTTAATAGATAGAAGGGCTCCCCACTGCTATATTCTGATCACAGCTTGTTGCCTTTACTTATTGACACTTGAACTCTGTGTCTTCCTCTCTCCTTGGTTGCAGTCACCTGCTCAACTGACTTTTAGTGACATCAACATATGGCTCAGAGACCTCAACTCCACTCTTCCTCCTTGTCTCCTGTCAACTTCAAGTTCTAAGAGGATGACTCTTTTAACACTAAACCTTAGAATGTATCAATCTCTCTAACCTGAGTGATCACAATACTAGTATTTTACTTTCTGCTGTTCTATTGTACTGTGCTACTTTAAAGTATTTTAGTATAATTGGTAATATCTACCAATTTTGGATATTAATGATCTCTATTTTGCACTCAGAAAGTATTAAAATTTTGAATAAAATGATTACACTTTTTAATGCAACACTAACCTGTGGTGTTAGAGGTAAAGTTTGAGTCTGCTCTTTGGGGTGTGGTATGAAAGGGAACATCAAAGGGGCTTCTGGGATGATGGTCATGTTTTGATGTTGAATGGCATCCCTCGTAACACAGTTGTATTCACTTTGTGAACATTTCTTGCACTGTATACGTTTAGTTTATGTGCACATTCACTATCGCTTTGAAAGTATTCTGACTTCATTTCTTCTCTGTTAAATATCTAAAAGTATTTCTATTTTAAATCTGATTTCCCTGGTTAATAGCGAGCCAAGCAACCTTTCTTATGATTTAGTCATTTGTAGTTCCCCAAAACTAGTTTGGCCCACACTTCCTGAGGTTCATGATAGGATTTTTTTTAAAAATTGTTGGTGGAGGGAATCCGGAGAATAGGAGACTGTGTGACAGGGGTATTCCTGAATAAAAGCGAGTAATGAAGGGCGAGAGGTCGTCGCCTTGTCTAACTCCCCTACCATCTCTGTAGGCTGATTAATGATGCGCTTCGCTCTCATTTCTTCTTATTCTAAGTCTGATAAATTGTCAGGGGCTTGACCCCTGGTGCTCTTAGATGATTTATTTAAACCAGGACTTATTTTTATCAATCATCTGAGCCAGAGGTCCAAGACACCTGAGGTCTGTACCCTGACCCTCTTTCAGGGGAAGCAGCACCTTGGGCAGAATGTAGAATATGAAGACAACCACCTTTTGCTCTGTAATAAATTATGAACTGAAATATTAAATACCAGTATTGTCTATGCCCTTCAGTGTTGGAGTTGCTGCTGAATTCCCTTATCTTTCCTTCCTCTTCATCTCTGCCAGCACTGGCTTATCTTAAAATCCTCCCATCTTCAATATCTCAAATGTGAGTTTTCCAGGACTCCATCTCTCCTTTTCCCTTATATAAATCCTGGTATTTGTCCACATCCTACTCTAGTGTGTTTCTCCTGATTTTCCCCCACCTTCTGATTTTCTTTGCCTCGACCAGCCTGCCCCAGGTGATCAGCCATTTTCACATCATACCGCATCACTTCAGTCTCCGGTTCTTTATGATTCCTGGGGCATACTTTCTCAAGGTCACCTCTAGTTCTGAATTCTACCCAGCTCCTCCCTGTAGCCCACTCACCTCTCACCTCTTGCTGCTATTCTTTTCTGAGTCTTTCCGTCACTTTCCCATAACTCTTCTCCCAAGGCATTTTTGTCTGTAGATAATATTGTTCATGACTTGGGTGAAAGGAGTTTACAAGATAAGAGAAAACAAAGTCAAATTGAGCACCAGACATCTCTGTACATGGAGATCTTTCAGCTATTCAAGTCATGCTGTCCAGTCCTTCTCCAACATTTCTCTCTTCCTTTCCTTTATTTTCTATTCTAGTTCACCTCCAAATTTCAGTTAATTTCTAATGAAAATCAGTCAATTTAACTATTGTTTTGCTTCTCTTCTTTCAGTGACTCACCTTTCATTTCCACTCTTTCACCAAAACCGTTTTTAAGGTTTTTTTTTAAAAAGACAGCTCTTTTCCTAACATAAACTCATATGTTATTTTTCTCTCTTTGGTTATAGTTGCCACCATTGTAAAGCACCCACCTCCTTTTTCTTCTTTTAAAAAAATTTCTGTCAAGCCTGCATGTCTATTTTCTTAAGAAGTAGGGGTAGAACAAAGTACTTAGGAATCCAACACTAATATATTCATCTGTAAATAAATCTCTGCCTCACCATCTTAGTCAGTTCATTTTCCTTTTGCTTTCAAACTTCACCTCCAACTCCTCTCCTCCTGTCCTGTCTTAACCTGTTTTTGTTTGAAAACTGCCATTGCCCTCAGCCTTCATCTTGGCTTGCTTGCAGAGCTTCCCCTTGGATGACGTCTCTCCCTCAACAGCAAATCCCTGACACCAACTCATTTCTGATTATTGACCTTTGTTCCCAGACATTTTTAGGGGTAACTGTATTTGACCCATGGCATGCTCTTGCTGCATGCTCTTGCTGGCCCAGCAGCCTTTGCTAAATTTTATCATCTTTAGCTTCCCTTCCTCCTAGTCAGCTCATAGATAAGAGATTGTTTAGGGTTCTATTTGAACCAGCTCCTCCATGGAGGCTGCTGTGTCCTTCCTCCTCTTCTCTCCATGCCTCCTCCACCTTCTTTCCCTCCTTCACTCTGTTGGTCAAAATATATTGAATGTGGACCAGCTGCCCTTAAGTACTAAAGAGACTAGGATGAATAAGTCCATGTCTGCTATCTTGGTGCTCATAGTCCAATGGGAAACAAAATTGACACAGGAGTCTTTACTGGTTCCCAGTAACAGTATGATGATATTTTCTATTTTCTCTTTAAATTATTGTTTTCTATATTATTAGAAGCAAGTATATATTTCCCACTTGAACCTTATCACCCCATTTTTCAAAACAACGTCAGCTTTTATTTTAGGTTGGGGGTACAGGTGCAGGTCTGTTATCTGAGTATATCACACGATGCTGAGGTTTGGGGAATGAATGATCCCGTCACCCGGGTACTGAGCATAGTATCCAATAGTTGTTTTTCAGCCCTTGCCCTCTCCTTTCCTCCCTCCTTCTCCCCTCCAGTAGTCCCCAATATCTATTATTAGCATCTTTATGTTCATGAGTACCCATTGTTTAGATCCCACTTATAAGGTTTGGTTTTCTGCTCTTATATTAATTAGCTTAGGATAATGGCCTCCAGCTGCATTCATGTTACTGTAAGTGACATGATTTTGTTCTTTTTTATGGCTGCATAGTATTCCCTGGTGTACAGGTACCACAATTTCTTTATTCAATCCACTGTTGATGGGCACCTAGGTTGATTCCATGTATTTGCTACTGTAAATAGTACTGTGATGAACATGTGAGTGTATGTGTATTTTTGGTAGGACAATTTTTTTTAAAAAATATATACCCAGTAATAAGATTGGGTGAAATGGTAGTTCTGTTTTAAGTTCTTTGGGCAATCTCCAAGCTGTTTTCCACAGTGGCTGAACTAATTTTCATTCCCTCCAACAGTGTATAAGCTTTCCTTTTTCCCCACAGCCTACTCAGCATCTGTTGTTTTTTGACTTTTTAACAATAGCCATTATGACTGGTGTGAGATGATCTAATATCTCATTGTGGTTTTGACTTGAATTTCTGTGGTTATTAGTAATGTTGAACATATTTTTGTACATTTGTTGACCACTAGTGTGTCTTCTTTTGAGAAGTGACTGCTTATGTCTTTTGCTCACGTTTTAATGGTCACCCCAAATTTTTACAAGTTGAAAATGGGACCAGTTGAGCTATCAAATACCAGGAGAGTAGAGAAATGGAACACCTGATCAGTTTACATTTTCTGTTGCTTCTGAGCAGTCCAATCAAAGTTTCTTCATTTTTCAATAATGTGCTTGTTGAACTGAATCCCATTTATTTCAAGCTTAGGTCCACATTTGATGACTCCCTTGTTTGAGTTGCACATATGATCACTAACTATTTACCAAAGCACAAGCCTGAGATAACTGCTGTGCCAGCCACCCAACAATGGAGCACAAGTTGCCAGCACATAATGGGTTCTCCAGCACATAATGGGTCCTACCCAATGAGCGCATTTCTCTTTGAGACCTTTGGCATATTATCTTGCCTGCCAACTTTATGGTACATTGGTCCAATCCAACAGAATTTTTAACATCAAATCTTGGGGAGAAGGAGTCATTCCTTCCCATAAGGTTCTGAACTTCTTATGCAAATTGTTTACTTCCTCCTCTATGATCAGCTTTGGGCAGCAACATGTGATATGAGCAGCCTTCCTTAGGTCACATCAGTGGATCCTATTGGCACTCTAAAAGAGAGTGCAGGAGTGAGTCTTTCTGGACTAAAGTAGGCCTAGAGATCATTTACTTTTGTTTACTCAGGAAGAAAAGAGGTGGTCACTTCAAGTACAAGTCACTCAGTTACATATAAGATAGTGTGGTAAGAAAGTTATAACGATTGACATAAAATTCCATAGCCTTTTGCCAAGAAGGTGACCATCCTTGTCTTACCACGGCCTTGAGTTTCATCTGCACTTGAGATGTTGGTTAGGTATGAAGAAAACCTGACTAACCTTTGCTGCACACTGGGGTTCTTTTATTTCTCACTTGAATTCTTTACTATATCATTTACAAACCTTCTCTCTTTTCTTCAAGAGTCCAGCACTATTTCAGCCTGACATCTTGCTGGCAAATGTCCTGCACTTCTACTAGTGGAAAAGTTTGAAAACATCAGATGTACATTCCCCTAATTTTTCTCCTACCTACATGAGAACGTGTTAATTGTTCATCTTTCTTTCCTGGTTCCTCTCTTTTTCAATGGAGAAGCAAGTATCTTGTGTTTGTTTGTTTGTTTGTTTGTTTGTTTGCTTGTTTTTCCTTTTACTAAGCCTATGTTTTTGAACTCTGGTGACTGTGGATCTCCTGGGACCTAAGTTACACCTTCTTGTCTTAGATTTTCTACCTCTTGCCCTCAATTGGTTATGTTTCTTTTTTTCTGCCTAAAAACATGATTTGTACAATCTACCTAAATCAATAATAACAACAATTGTAATAACAAAGCAAAAGAAGAAATTTTTCTTTGTTCCTGCTTCCTATAAGAGCAATACTCTCTATGGTTTTATTCAATTTCAGATTTTTTTAAATCATCAGGTGTTTCATTGATTATATTATTTGCCTGCCTCCATTCCTTACTAATTAATCATACTTAAGAATAATATTATTCTTAAATACCTGCATTTTTCTTTCTTATCTTTTAAATGGGTCTCCATTTTTCAGAAGAGAAACATTAAATTACATTTCTTTTGAAATATTACAATCTTATTCTCACTACCAACTTTCTCCCTATGACTTTCCAACTGCCAAGTCCAGTGTATTTATAGTCTCATTTACTTGAGACCTTCTGTATAACTGGAATCTGGTTTCTACTCAAAGCCTTTTCCTCCTTTGACATCAAAACCTCACCTACTATGCTCCTCTGCCTGCCTCTGCCATTTGGAGCTTTTCCAACTTGTTTGATAGCAACACTTTCCAGGCTCTTATACACAGGCATACCGTGATCCCTGTCTTATACACTTCTTTCTTTATCCTTCTGCATGTGGAAACTCTCCACCAATCCAAAATACATTTCCCCCTAGAGAAACACTCAATTGTCTTATTTTGCCTTCTAATTTAAGTAGAAACTATCTGGCTTCAAGGTTCCACAACACACATTTTGAATCTCTTATGCCAGCATATTTTCTCCTTTTGTTTGTCTCTGTATACGTATCCAGAAGCAGCTGGTTGATAGCTAAGTAAATCTTAAGCTTCTCTGTCTCCTAGTCATTGTGATACTATTTATTCTGTCTGAAAGTTTACGTGTCTCTTCCCTTCTCACCACCTGTCAAGGTGACCCTGAGGCTAGAAGTCAGACTGTTCAAGGGCATGACAACCACTTGTGAGTTACTTAAATAGAAACTTGCTTCACAACTAGCCTTTCTTGATATATTATTCTTAAACAAGTTCGTTTTGTTTTTCCTCATCTTTCAAAGAAGTCTCCATTTTTAAGGGAAAAAATGTAAATTCTATTCCATTTAGGGAAATGCCCCACGATATTAAAAAGCAAGTTCATTCCTTTGTGGATTGAGAATTTTAAAATGATTAATGTATATTTTATTTTTCAGTGAGAAAGGTAAAACTGCACTAGAATGACATTCCTCACTTATTTCTTTTGTTTTCTTTTTAAATTGCACATTTTGCTCTGTGCTAAAGCACTGGACTCTGTACTATAGAGAGGCTGTGGGTGGTATGCATTTTATATCCATGTTAGTTAAAGCATGATCATACTGTTGACTGGTTTGGCTTAGACAGTAGGAAACATCTGGTAGTTTCCTGATATTTATCAAGACAGAACTGTGTTTCCTTTAAAAACAGTTTCACATGAACAATGCACTACATAATAGCAGAGGAATTTTATAACAAGTATAAAAACAAGAATGTAACTATTAAATATAGACATTGATTTTGATAATGTTAATCAAAAAGTTAATTATACTCTAGAAATATATCAATGTTTATATTATAAATCCAGAACAGAGTATTTGTTCTTGCTGAAAAGAATATCAGAAAATTGATCTGGGATAGTAGTGCAAATTTTGATTTATAGTTCTTTGACTGTAATGTTCAAATATATTTACCTAGCCTGGCATGGTGACATATGTGCTTGTAGTCCCAGCTACTTGGGAGGCTGAAGTAGGTAGATCACTTTGAGCCCAGGAGTTCGAGGCTGCAGTGAGCTATGATCACACACTGCACTCCAGCCTGGGCAACAGAGCAAGACCTTGTCTCTAAAGTCAGTCCAAATGAATTTGGAAGGAATAAGAACAGATCACATAAGTGAATGGGGTTTCATTTTTTTTCTGTTTGAACCCTGTAGATTTCAAAACCCAAGTTCCAAGGTCCATATCTTTCAGCTAAGGAATCCTAAAGTAGGGTGGCTTTTTATGACTTTTCTACTTTGGTATAAATCTGTGATGGATACCTAAATGTGGCCTTGCTTCCGATCTGTATGTCAGAAAATTGGACTAAATAACTTACAGTTATGGTTCCAGAGTTAGCAAATATATCAACCCTTTATGCTTGGCTCAAAGTAGACACTGCTAATCAGTCACTGAGTGCTCTCCCACTGAGCTAGAACAGCCCTCATAATCCTTTCCAATAGCACTGCAGGTTTACTAATCAATTGGAGTTGACATGACATATTAAACCTATTTGCTTTCCCAGGTTTAGACTTTCCAAAACATAGCAAATACAATCATTTGGCAAAACGTATCATTAATCGCTTTCCAAAAGAAATGCCGAAAAACCATTTTGGCAGCCCCTGCTCTGTCTAATACACGGCTATTTTAGGAGACAAATAACTGCATGTGATCTGATTCCTCCCTTATCTTTCTTTTCCAATAGTGTCTGCAAAGTTTATCTCATCCAGTTTGAATAGACTTCTGAGCACATCACTCTCAGGTCTTCACAACTAATCTATTTTCAACCATTATATAACTTCCTATTTCTAGGACAAGCTGTCCTTCCTCTTTTTTAATAATTTATCTTTCCCAGTTCCTTTAATTCCTTTAGTTTCTTCCATTCTCCTAAGTGTTCATCACTTAGTCACTTCTTTACTATATTATGTCTCTTCTCTCCAATAATTGCCCCTCCTCACTAAAAATATGCTGTCAGTTTTTCCTTGGCTTTAACCAAGCACGCAAAGCCACAGACTTTTCACCAATTCTACTCCCTACTTAAACTAGCACATTAGAACATGTTTCTCCTTTTAACCACAATGTCTGTTAAAGCACAAGGCTGTTTCATCAACCTCTTCTTAATTCCTTGCAAGGATTTTTAAACTCTTGGAATTTGCCAAATGCTTTCTTTTCCTTTTAGCCTCTCAGTAGCATTCCTGACCTGCTCCCTTTCTCTGGCTTATCTAGCCCTGCACAAATTGAATTTCTTCTTTGCTTGTTCTTTTTGTGTTTCCTTCGTTAACATTTTATATAACTCCTAAGCCCTTATTCTTAACTTTCTTCTCTTCCCCTTCTCTACGTCCTTCTCTTTGGAAAACTCAACTTTGAAATTTTCAGCTATCATCTCTTTACAGCTTTCAAATTAATGCGAGTACCGCAGGCTTCACTGTTAGTGGTGAGTTTCACATTTTCAACTCCCCTTCTGAACATAAATAGGGACTTTCTTTTTCCAATTACTTTTAACCTGAAAGAGGCTTTTTAACCTGTGTTTTCATCTGTTGCATATTAGGCATGCCAAATTTAGTTGCTGTCCTTCAGTATGTTTTCTGGGGCCCATTCTTCCTCCCAGTTCTCATTGTCTTCTTGATTAAAGCTTTTATCACATCAAAACAGAAAGCTTAAAATAGTTATATTGCAGCTTCATATTCCTGTCTCTATAGTCTTTTTTCTGAAAGCCACGTTGCAAAAGATCCTTAGGTCTGCCATCTTAAACCACTGTTTTAAAACCACATGTCTCTTGTTGAAAACCATCATGGGATTGCTATTATCTACTGAATGAAAGCTGGGTTCCTTATTCTGACAGTCAAATTCTCCATAAGCCAGGTTTAACTTACCTTTAAAGCTTGTGCTCATGTCAAGCAGACTACTTGCTGATGCCAAAATGTGCCTTGATCTTTTTTTTTTTATGAGTTTGCACCTTTGTTTTGCCACTTTCAATTTCTGGAATTAATTCTTCTACTTCTACGTTCCATCTTTTAAAATTCTACTCAATCTTAAACAGCCAAATCAAAAAACTTCAGCATTAGCCTTGAGGTAGAGGTATGACCAGGTCCATCCAGGTGGGGCACTGACCAAGAAAAAAAAAGAAGGAGGCAGTCAAGGGACATCTCCAAAGGGGCATAAGATTTCGTTCCAACAAAGACATGGATGCTAGCTAATACCATGGGATTACTTAAGGAGAGTTGTAAAAGTGAGCAGCAGAGAGCCTAGGCATGGCCTGGCCTGAAGGCAGGCTAATAGTTACCTTGGGAGTAGGAAGAAGAAACAAGGAAAAGACACCAGCAAGTTGTGGTCGAATACAGGAGAAAAGCCAGGAGAATCTGATATGATACAAGTCAAGAGAAGAAAGTTTTTCAAAAGAAATGTAGTATTTGATATTTTCCAATGTTCCTAAAAAATCAAATGAGATAAAAATCAAAAACAAAAGTGGGTGGGTGGGGGAATAGAATTTAGTGTCATGGGCCACTGCAGACACTGATGAGAGCTCTTTTGGTGGAGTGGTAAAGGGTCAAGCCAGATTAGTGCTGGCTAGTGATCAAGAGACGAAGAAGTGGAGACGGCAAAAAATGTATATTTCTGGAGAGCTTGTTGTGACTGAAAGAGAATGAGGAACCAATCCTCTTTCTTGGGAGTGGCTGGAGGTAGCTTAAAAGCCATTAAAAATACTCAGGTTTAATGGGAAAGTTAGAAAATAATGCAAAGAGAAAAAACATTTGAGTAAAGTTCCTAAGAAAGGGGAAGAGGATAAGCTCAAAAGCCAGGAGATTTAGTGTGAGCAAGGAGCAGGCCCACCTCCTATCTTGCAAAAAGAAAAAAGGTAGACATGGGTGAGGAGAAAACATATGTGTGTTTGGTGGCTTAGAGCATGTGATTTAGAGATTGAAGAAATGTCCAACAGATGGCATCTATTTTTCCTTTGAGACAGTAAGTGAGATCAACCTCTGACACCACGGAGGAAGTAGGAAGTAGCAGGGATGGGAGTTTCAGGAGAATATAAAGGATTTGAAACAGTCACTGCAGAGTAATGTCATTGCAAAGTAATTTGAAAAAAAATATTGGAATGCCAGAAACGAATGTAAATGAAGAAAGACTCAATATGTGGGTTTATTCAGGACTGGTTTGTTAAGAGCAGTGTGATCAAAATATACAGACATAAGTACATTTAGAATGTGGTCAAGAGTGTTTTTTGGGGATTTTTTGGTTTTGTTTTTGTTTCTGTTCTGGGATAGAGTCTCACTCTGTTGCTCAGGTTGGAGTACAGTGGCAAGATCATGGCACACTGCAGCATTGACCTGTCAAGTTTCAAGCAATTCTTCTGCCTCAGCTTCTTAAACATCTGGGACTACAGGTGTCCACCACCATGCCTAGCTAATTTTTTATTTTTTTTGTATAGATGGGGGTCTCATTGTGTTGCCTAGGCTGATCTTGAACTCCTGGGCTCAAGCAGTCCTCTTGCCTTCCAAAGTGCTGGGATTACAGGCATGAGCCACCATGCCTGTCTTCAAGATTGTTACTGGAATAGTGTAATATATACTGTGAAGAGGAAAATGAAGGAGAAAAAGACTAGTAGGTTTAACAGAATAAGAAAGAAAGAGAGGAAAAGGAAGAAGGAATGAAGGAAGGAAGGAAGCAAGGAAGGGAGATAGTGAAGAAGGAAGGGATGGAGGGAGGGAGGGAAATAGGGAGGGAAGGAAGAAGGGAGGGAGGGAGAGAGGGAGGGAGGGAGGGGTGTAATTGGGTTGGCAGTCCTGATGGGATTCAAGAAGGGTCTCAGATGCCTTACCTGATTATTCCCAAATGGAAGCTGTTTTTTATCTAGCTTCACCAATCCTGGTTGTTTAAACTGCTTATTATTGAAATGTTATCCACCGCATACTGCCCTATTTCAATATGGTATGCTAGCTCACTTATGTGGGCTGGCTGTGCAGTACAAGTGTCTACATACTTAGCCTTGCTCATGATAGGTAATCAATAAATACTTGTTGAATGAATGAATAAGGGAAGGGAAGAAGAACAGAAGGAATGAAAGAAAGAACAATATACTTTAGTTTGGCCTTTTGTTTACAGATTGTTGTCAACACATATCTTACTGATTCTATTTCCTTTTCTTGCAATATTTAAGAATGAGTATATGGTATTTTAGTCACTTAGTGATCAAAAGATTGATCAAAAGATTAGATTGGGTTACTCAAACCAGCAAAACAAATGTTTTATTTGTCCATTAAACAAAAATTTGTGCTCTCTTTTTATTCACAACATCAGGCAGAAAATTGTGAAAGTTTCTAGTAATTACAATTCAATCCAGAGAGCAAGTCTGGGAGTGAGTCAGCCACTTGTCTGGACAGTAAGAGTCCATTTTTTACGTCAATATGCTCTGTGGTTGTGCCTGCAGCTAATCCTGAATGATAGCAAAGGTCTGCTTTTCCAATTATTTTTCAGTTTCCTTCTTTAAGAAGAAAACAATGGAATGTAACAGGATAGAACTACACTGAACCTCACTATTAAGATAATGGCCTATTGAGTTTGTTGTTCATGACATGAATGCCGTTCCTGTTACACTAATAATTAGCTATCTGCTAAAATGTAAATTTTTCCATTTTGAGCTATGAATCTGTAAAGAATATAAGCACATTGATTTACTTCCTTTGAATTTTTTTTTTATTACAACTGTGTTGATATCTTTGAGTCCAGTCTTCTCTCCTTAACTTAAATGTGTCCCTTTCCTCTTTAAGGATATTTCATGCAGCGTCTATATACAGAAAAAGTAAAAAGCTTAAAAATTTTTTAAAAACTGTCCATTAGATTGTGAAGTGCTATTTTAGTGACAATACTAAATCAATATTTGCTGTGGTATGGCTGAATTGAGTGATTTTTTCACTTGCCCAGTTAATTTTCTGGATGTGAAAAGAGTAGATCTCTTTTACTGGATACATCAAAGTTTACATGCATGATGCCTAATGGCCTAATTGAGGTAAGCAACATTACATTCCATGAGTGGAACTTCAGTCTCTTTTGTTTCTGGTACTAAAACTAATTCTTTATTTTAGGAATTATTATTATTATTATTTCCATCATTATCATCATCATCATCATCATCATCACCACCATAGTCATTATCATATCAGGGACCTCAAGGCCCTTGCCATCACCAGGAGGTGACACTGAGCACCTCTTTACATAAAGTACTCTTAAAGGCCTCATGATATATGTGATTTAATATACATCCTTCAAGGGGACAAATTTTCCCCAACTGCATTCCTCCTGTTTATCCATTTTTTGAAGATTTTCAGATTTCTAGAGAATAGTTATTGTGGTGTGGTATGAAAAAGAATGAGGAAAAGATTTGAACTCAGAGTAGTCCAGGTTCAAATTTTATACGTACTAGTTGTTTGATTCTGAACAGATTATTTTGGCTTTGTAAATGTCAGTTTCCTTGTCTGTAGATTAGGGATAATTGCTACCTGACATGATTCATCTATTCAACATCCGTTTCTTGTAAATCTATGTACTAGGTAGGTCCTGTGAACAAGGTAAATGGTTGATGACTTTGTGAAACCTACAACTTATGGAAGACATCAAGCACATGATTTTAATTTGAGTGGCAGTGTATCCAATGTTTAAGAACTGAAAGTCTGGCCCCAGTTTTCATGGTTTCAAAACTCAACTCTGGCACTTAACTGGCTGCAGCAGTTTAAATTGCCTAATCTTGACTCAGTCTCCTCCTCCTTTTATGGATAAAGGTGGGTTTTCCTTTTCTTCTGATGAGAGGATCCACGTTCAGAAAGCTTGAAATAAAGAGTTAGGGACAGCTTGTAACTCAAGCTGGCATTTTAAGGAAAAAATACCTTCGTCCTTCAAAAACCTGAACAGAAGTGGGGAAATACTGCAGTTCTTTAAATAAGCTTTTGAATTTGAAGGTCTGTATTGGAAACATGACTGGGACACAAAGGTTCAACTGGAACCACTGAGCCACCACCTAAATGTATGTGTTTTACTGACCTCTGATGCTGCATGGAAAGACCAGGCTTCATTCAGACATACACATGAAGTAGGACAAGATAAAAAGGAATCCTGATGTGAAAAACAGATCAGATACATGCAAACACATGATCACACAGTCGGGAACTTGTATTGCTGCTGCAAACATTTTCGGTCTATGAAAATAGCAAAACATTATCCATCCTTTAGAGAGAAGGAAAATAATACAAATGTTTAAAACGTTTTATGACTCAAAATCTCTCTTTTCCTGTCTTAAAGTATACAGAATGCCCTTAAATTAAGAAAAATATTTATTGAACATTTAATTTTGCCAGGATAAATTTAGTTACTTTATATCATGTCATAAAGTTTTACAGCATGTAGTTACTTGTAGCATTTATGACAAGACGAATGAAAAATTTGAGTAATTACTTTTTATGCAATATTTTTCGTAGTACTTGTTTTGTGCCAAGAACTATTCTAAGAGTTCTAAGTATAACATTCCACAATTACGTAGGAAGTTAATTGTTGGTTTTTTTAATACACTTCTTTGATCAGATTTAGAATTCCTCTTCCAATCCTACTTTGATGGGAGATTTTCAACATTAACAGGTATTGAATTTTGTCAAATGCCTTGTCTGCACCTATAAAATGGATCATATAATATTTCTATTTATTTCATTAACATTACGAATTGCAGGGTTGATTGATTCCGTGTTGTCAATCTAACTTGGCATTTCTGGAATAAACTTCACTTGGTCATGATGTATTATTTTTTTCTCTGTTGTCATATTAAATTATCTAGTATTTTGCTTAAAATTTTCATATATAATTTTATGCAGAATATTGTTCTATGGCTTCCTTTTCTTACAGTAGTTTTATCAGGTGAGTAGTAAGGTTATGCAGGCCTCCTGAAATTAGTTCAAAACCATTTCCCTTTCCTTAATTTTGCAAAATGTTTTTGTATCATTTCTATTATTTCATTCTGCAAACTTAATAATATTCATGAGTGGAGGTGTTTGGGCCTAGTGTTATCTTTGTTTATGATGATGAATTC
Organism: Macaca nemestrina; assembly: GCF_043159975.1. Taxonomy (NCBI): domain Eukaryota; kingdom Metazoa; phylum Chordata; class Mammalia; order Primates; family Cercopithecidae; genus Macaca; species Macaca nemestrina. Next base: position 73,533,875 of record NC_092128.1, read on the forward strand.
AAATTATTTAATATAGGGGTTTTAGTGGTTCTTAAGTTTTAGTATGCATCACTACCATTGGGCAGGTTGTCAAAACACAAATTGTTGAGTCTTCCTCAAAGCTTCTGTAGGTCTAGAGTGGGGCCAAAAAATTTGCATTTCAAATAAGTTCCCAAAGATGCTGTTGCTGTTGGTCTTCCAATCATACTTTGAGAACCACTGCTTGCATAGAGGGCCTTTGAGGTGATGATGCTCTTGGTAAATAATAACAATAAACAATTATGATTTCTTATTTTAATATACGTTCCATGTTGATATGATTTGTGTCCTCACCCAAATCTCATCTTGTAACTCCCATAATTGCCACATGTTGTGGGAGGGACCCAGTAAGAGATAATTGAATCATGAGGTCAGGTCTTTCCCATACTGCTCTCTTGATAGCAAATGAGTCTCACAAGATCTGATAGTTTTAAAAAGGTGAGTTTCCTTACACAAACTCTCTCTTTTCTTGCCACCACCGTGTAAGAAGTACTTTTCACCTTTCTGCATGATTGTGAGGCCTCCCCAGCTATGTTGAACTGTGGGTTCAATAACCTCTTTCTTCTGTAAATTGCCCAGTCTTGGTCAGGTATGTCTTTATCAGCAGTGTGAAAATGGACTAATACACATGCCTAGTATTCTTTTGATTGTTTTTTCTTAATGGTATATTTTCTTACTTTTTCATGTATTTTGTAATTTTTTATTGACTGCTTGTCATTGTGTACGAAAGATACACTTAGTGTAAGGTCTGGAGTGCTACAGAATTTTTGTCACTTCTGTTCCTCTACTCTCAGACTTCAATGGGCCTTATTTTCCTACACCTTACATTGAATCCTTTTAAGAATTGCATCTTTCCCTCTAGGGTAGACAGATCATCACTGCCTTGTACGTGGTGCAAGGTCCATACTTCAAGAAGTTCATCTTAATTCTGCTTTTCCCTCAGTCTTAGGTAAACCTTCCTGCATCCCAGTAAAATTCATCTCAATATTACTGATTGCTTGACACCTTATAATTTCCTTGAGACTTACATTTTTCGTTCTTAATTCAAATGAGTTTTGCCACTGCTCTCTACTTATTGATAAGATAATTACGTATTCTGCATCTTTGTGTGCTCTCTGGTGATAAATTATAATATAATTGTCCCTGCCAGAGCTGCTTTAGTTAAGTGCCTGGTAGTACAGACATTTCTCAAAAGAAGACATGCATACAGCCAACAGGCACATGAAAAAAATGCTTGTCATCACTGGCCATCAGAGAAATGCAAATCAAAAGCACAATGAGATATCATCTCACACCAGTTAGAATGACAATCATTAAAAAGTCAGGAAACAACAGGTGCTAGACAGGATGTGGAGAAATAGGAACACTTTTACACTGTTGGTGGGATTGTAAACTGGTTCGACCATTGTGGAAAACAGTATGGCGATTCCTCAAGGATCTAGAACTAGAAATACCATATGACCCAGCCATCCCATTACTGGGTATATACCCAAAGGATTATAAATCATGCTGCTATAAAGACACATGCACACGTATGTTTATTGCGGCACTATTCACAATAGCAAAGACTTGGAATCAACCCAAATGTCCATCAGTGACAGACTGGATTAAGAAAATGTGGCACATATATACCATGGAATACTATGCAGCCATAAAAAGGATGAGTTTGTGTCCTTTGTAGGGATATGGATGCAGCTGGAAACCATCATTCTCAGCAAACTATCGCAAGAACAGAAAACCAAACACTGCATGTTCTACTCATAGGTGGGAACTGAACAATGAGATCACTTGGATTCTGGAAGGGGAACATCACACACCGGGGCCTATCATGGGGAGGGGGGAGGGAGGAGAGGGGAGGGATGGCATTGGGAGTTATACCTGATGTAAATGATGAGTTGATGGGTGCTGACGAGTTGATGGGTGCAGCACACCAACATGGCACAAGTATACATATATAACAAACCTGCACGTTGTACACATGTACCCTAGAACTTAAAGTATAATAAAAAAAAAAAAAGAAAATGTGGCACATATACACCATGGAATACTATGCAGCCATAAAAAAAGATGCATCCGTGTCCTTTGTATGGACATGGATGCAGCTGGAAACCATCATTCTCAGCAAACACCGCATGTTCTCACTCATAGGTGGGAATTGAACATGAGATCTCCTGGACATGGGAAGGGGAACATCACACAGCAGGGCCTATTATGGGGAGGGGGGAGGGAGGAGGGATGGCACTGGGAGTTATACCTGATGTAAATGACAAGTTGATGGGTGCTGACGAGTTGATGGGTGCAGCACACCAACATGGCACATGTATACATATATAATAAACCTGCACGTTGTGCACATGTACCCTAGAATTTAAAGTATAAAAAAAAAAGAAAGAAAGAAACCCCCCTCCTTTTGTTAAATTTAAAACAATGAAGGTTTAGTGGGCCACACCTGCTGTTAGTTTGAAAAACATGGTAAAGAGCAGAATTGACTCTATGCCTGAGTGTTCTCTCCCTTTTACACACATACAAATGTACACACACATTTTACACACATACAAATATATAACATGGAACCTTCCATTGGTTGTTTTCACAATAATTCAACAGACTTACATCAAGGATTAAGATAACTGGAAAGATGCCAAAGGATGGGCTATGCAATGTCTGGGGTCCAGTCTAGCTTTTTATTTTAAGCAAAAGAGTTGAGAGACTTGAAAAGTAATTGTGCCAAATGAATTTTTAGAAATTTTATTAATGTTTTGCCCATATGTAATTCAACAGCAGTGTATAAACAATTCATCATTACAAAGTTATTTATAAATTTATTCAACTTTGTTTTTATGAAACAACAATACCCTTTCTTTAACCCTCATCAAAACAAATGATGTTAGGGACCGTCAGCTTTGCACAGTGAGTGCATGACACAACTTCTGCTGAAAACAAAATTGAGTGCACTCAATGGAACACAGAGGAGTAGACGGGGTTCCTGGCATGACGTAAGGTAATAATGAAAAATGACATAAGTATTTTTAGGAGTTTCTACTTATTTTATGTAACACATTGTAGCAAGAAGTGTTGCAGGTATTTACAGAAACGCACTATCTCTTCTTAAAGTTTCTCTATAACAGTTGTTATTGTTGTTACCTTGCAAGAATTCTCCAGCAAACATGTAATATTTTCAATAGGTACTTCATGTTCCTAGTACTTGCTATCCTTGAGCTTAAGGGTCTAAGAGACAGAACCAAATATTTAAAAATTCTAGCTTCCATTGGATGAAATAGAAAACTTCAAATTTCACAGGCAGAGCCACAGAGCAAAGGTTCTTGGGGGTAGGGTGGTCATAGGGACACCAGAGTGAATCCATGAGGAATGCAGCTCCTGCTAGATGAATTTAATTTCATTTTATGATGCAGTGCCCTGCTTTGTACACAAGATACATATAATCAAAGTTGTAATCTATCAACATGGTATCAAATATTTCAAAGCAGTTGATGTTATCCATTATATGAGTTTTATCTAAATAGGAAGTGGGAATCTCTGCTTTTGTCTGATTCTCAAATACTGATGTTGCAGACTTTTATCCTTGACCTTTTCTCACTTTGAATGCTTTCAATAGAGAAATAGACCTACTTGCAAAGCCCCAACTACAACATAAACTTATGTCTTTGTCACTCTTATGAGTCCATGCCAACGGTATACAGCTATATCTCATACAGCATGCTATAAAATGTAATTATTTTCATCTCTCGCTCCCCTAACTTGCTTCTTGTCAAAGGTCATCTGTTCAAGCTAGACACCTAGGAACCACAATTGACCCCTACTCCTTCCTTACTCTTCACATCTAAATGCTTCTCCCAGACCTGTTGGCTTTATGGCATTTTTTTCCCCAAAGTTTTGTTACCAAACGAGATGTAAGTTTTTCTAAGGCAATATTTAGAATACCTAAAATGATTAATTGTAAAGGGAGGGATTACTGTTAATATAAGTAGAGGTTAATTCTATAATATAAGAGTTTTGTGCATGACAAGTCTGAAGTGAGATTTGAAATATGAGTGAACCTTTGGAAGACTGGTACAGGGAGGCAGAAGGAACATTTTCACCCAGGATGAGAGAACTAGGACACAGTATCAGGAAGTCGAGAAGGGCAGCACTGCCAAATAGCGCAGAAGAAATAGGGTGAACCAGGACTGAAATGAGTCACAGCATCTGAACCCTTGGGAGTCACGAGTGGTCTTGAGTGAACAGTGTCACTGCAGTTGGACATGAAGCCTCAATTGAAACATGAATTATGAAAACAATATATGAGAATGTAGGAAGAAGAAATTTAATGGTCAAGATGAAGAAGAAACAGAACTGATTCCCGCAGAGGAAGTAAAGGAAAGTTTTCCTTAATGAAAAGCAGTTTTTCAGCCAATGGTGGGAGAAAATAAAATGAGAAAGAATAGTAATAATAAAGCAAGTTTGAGGATGGTGGCATGGGTCATAGAATCAGGAGTAGATGTAGAGGTACTATCTTCCAAAAAAGATAGGATAATTTTCCCCCAAGATCACAGAGGAAAAAAAAGATGGCAACACCTAGAGAGATTTGAAGGAAAATAAATGTAATATTGAGAGAACTTTTACTATATAGTTCTGATCACTGGAAGCAAGAATTGTGTTGAAACTCAGCTGGGTAGCTTTTAAAAAGTATTAATGCTGGGTCATACTCCTAAAGATTTTGATATAAGTGGTCTGATGGGGAGCCCAGATGTCATATTTTTCAATATTTCCCAGGAGACTCTAATATTCAGTCAGGGTTGAGGACTGTGGGCTAGAGAGAAGGAGTGGGGTGACCATATTCAGAAGCAGTAAAAAAGGTAAAGAAGGTGCAAACACCTACAAAGATAAAAGGGTGAGTAAGGAACAACACCTTTTCACTGATATGTTGGAGAAAAAGGGAAGCTCGAAGAGGAAGGTGTAATGAAAATGCAGTTTAATATCTTTCAAGTAGATGTGATTTTTGCATATTCTTTCATTTTATTTACTTTATTCACTTTTCTTATCAACTTCCTCCTATTTTCCTTCTTTATTTCTAACCCCACCCGTTCTGGTTGCTTTGACATTCCTTCCCTCCTTATCATTTACTCTTCTTACATCTTCCATTCTCCACACTTTTTAACTTTTCCTAATTTTTCTGCCCATTAGTTCCTTTCCCCCTTCCTCTAGGCAAAGTAGCAAAAATAACTTTGGCCAGGCAAGGACAGAAAGCCAGACAGTTTTAATAAATGAGCCAAGCCTTAGCCAACTGCAGAATATGGTAGGCCTAGGGGATCCTGGACTGGCACAGCAACTACTAAGAAAGTTAAATCAGAAGAAGGCAAAAGGCAGAGCCCTGCATTATGACCATTTCTCCCCAGAGGTATGATCTCAGGTGCTCTGGGGAAACCACAGTTATACCAGTGTCAGGGTATGAACAAAATACTGGCAATAGGTCCACACTTTCTTGTGTCAGTGGGTATGACTTGGAGATTATGCTAGTTAGGATTGTTTCAGTTACAACTGAGAGAAAGCAATTTGAAATAGCTTAAGCTAAACAGAAAATCACTAAAACAGATACACCGTCGGATACCAAAGGCGAGTAAAAATGAAAACCAGAAACTAAAATGCTCTGCAGACTGTCTCTTTCATATTTTAGTCCTATCTTCTGCCTGATTTTCTCCTCTCCACTTGCATGCCAGTGTCTTCTACTACTGTGGTGGAAATTGTTGCATGGATAATAGTTTTAGTCAAACAAAATGTGAAAGAGAGAGAGGAAGAGAGAGTTAGATTGTCCTAATTTTAGCACACAGAAGAAATCATCCACTGGGTTGAATTGGAATCACCTGTTGACTTTAGCCCTGGACAGTCAGTTTTCAGCTCTTTGATAGCAACATGGCTGCCCACATTTGCACCCCTCTAAGTTAAGGAAGAAGAACTTGAAGTATCTGAGCCACCAAAAGATCATTGCTTCAGAGACTGTCTCTAAGTCTTGTTTGGTAACTTGTGTTAATTCCTCCAAAGTTTTTCAAAGATAAATAATTAGGAATAAATGATATGGTTTGACTGTATCCCCACCCAAATCTCAACTTAAATTGTACCTCCCATACTTCCCACATGTTGTGGAAGGGACCCACTGGGAGGTAATTGAATCATGGGGGCACTTTCCCTCATACTGTTCTCGTGGTAGTTAATTAGTCCCTGGAGATCTGATGGTTTTATAAATGGCAGTTTCCCTGCACAAGTTCTCTCTTGCCTGCCACCATGTAAGCCATGCCTTTGTTTCTCCTTTGCCTTCTGCGATGATTGTGAGGCCTCCCCAGCTATGTGGAACCGTGAGTCAATTAAACCTCTTTCCTTTATAAATTAACTAGTCTTTGGTATATCTTTATTAGCAATGTGAGAACAGACTAATACAGTAAATATATCTTAACATCCCTTTGGTAGTTCAATACATAAAATTTCTCTTTTTTGAAACAAAAGGAATAATGTATTTCATAAATCAAGTCAAGATTCACCCTAGAAGAATTCAGTAAGTATACTTAAATGTAAAGGAAACTCTGAAAAATTACAAATGTGATAAATTTAGACAGGTGCCTAATTGCATGTATGTTTTGAATGTGAAACAGAAGATGGGGCAGGGCCTCCATAAGTGTGCCGCACCCTTCACCTCACACAAGAGTGAAATGGAAATCTATTAAGCAGACAATCATGTGCTTGAAGACAGGAGTGAGCATTTACTCTCAACCCTATTTCTTTCCATTCCATCTACTCTTAACTATAAACCATGTGGCTTCACTGGCATTTGAAAAATACATGCATAAGTATTATTAATAGTAATAATAGCAGTAGTGACAGCAAGAGCAGATTTTCCTGTTTGTGTATTTCAAAATTTGTTTTTTGTGTCATTGGTTGAAAAGTCTGAGAATCATAGCTTGCAAGCATTTTATTTACTATTTCATTTCATATTTTAGTCTAGTACTAATATAACTGATGGTAAGTACTTATTGGCAATGAGAAAATAGCAATTTGCATACAATAACAGCTAGAGTTGATGGAAAATTCCAGGAATTGTTTTAAGCACATGACACTGATAATATGAGACGCAGATTGGAGTATGATGCAGATCAGACACCTAAGCCAAATTATCTTACTCATTTCCCCTTTGACTCCAATTCTGATTTTACTGATTCTATGCTGGTCTAAACTACTGTAGTCTACCACCTGAACCACTGCAGCATCTTCCTAATTGGTTTAGCCATGGCTACTGGGTTCTCTTTCATTTATTCTCTGCAGGGTTGCCAGAGCAGTCATCTCATAATGCAGGTCTGGACCTCGAGGATGAATATGGCTATTTACGTCAGTGTTTTTCGCCTCTCTTCCTGGAATCATCCAAAAGCAACAAAGAGAGATTTAAAACTAATCAAAAAAATAATTAAACTTCATTTTCAGTGAATCTAAAAAAACAGATATGATCCATCAATGCCGAAATATGCGTAAAGGCAAATATGCGTAAGCTATAGCCCTGTTTGCTGCGGAGAGTACAGGAATGGAGTTATAGCTGGAGGGACTGGTTTGACTCAGAGAAATGGAGGAAGTGAGGCTGCACAAAGATTGACATGTGCAAGCAGCAATTTCCTTCTGGAAGCAGCAACAAGAGGGGCCATTATATTTATAAAGTAAATAGTATATTTTATATAGCAAAATATTTTTATATTATATATAAATATATAAAGTATGTTTATAGTAAAGTATATCTTATAAAGTAAGACTGTAATATTTTTCAGCAAACTGCAATAATGAGTGATTGCATTTGTTTTCTGCTGATGTGTAACAGTCTTACCACAAACTTAGTGACTTAAAACAACACATGTTTATTATCTCACAGTTTCTATGGATGAGGAGTCCAGGCACAGCTTATCTGGGTCTTTTGCCACTGGGTCTCACAAAGACTCAGTCAAGGTGTTTCTAGGGCTGCAGGCTTGACTGGCAAACGATCTACTTCTAAACTCACGTGGTTGTTAGTAGAATTTAGTTCCTTGTGCCAGTGAGATTGAGGGCTTGTTTCTTGCTGGCTGTCAGTGGGAGGCTGCCCTCAGCTTATGGTCACATGGCCCTCCCCATATGATGCCTCACATCATGTTTCTACAAAGCCAGCAAAGGAGATGGGTTACAATCTTAAGAAAGGTTACAGTCTTATGAAACATAATCATGTAATCACATATATTCCAATACTTTTGCCATAGTCTCTTGGTTAGAAACAAGTCAAGTTCCCACCTACACCCAAGGGAAGAAATCATATAAGAGCATGAATACCAGGAGGCCAGGATCACTGGGAGGGCCACCTTTAAGCCTGCCATCTATAGTTATTATTTTTTTTAAGAGAATACATAGCATATACAAATATTTTAAAAGTCTATAGAAAAAGGAAGAAAAATAACAATAAAATTTTATAAGAGATTGAGTACCCACTAGAAAATTGTTGCCATAGAATGAATGAAAATTGTGACCAAAAGTTTATAATGAATTGAAAACCTCATTGACACAATCACCTGTATGAAGGAAGACCACAAAGTAGAAATATAAGAAATCAGGGAAGACATAGAAAAAAAAACTGAAATAGATGAAGAGTAAGTTATAGAATTAAAATAAAAGTAAAAAATATAATGAAAGAAAACTAGAATGAGTACAAGGAACACTAGACACTTGATGTAAACATAAGGCATGTGGATAAGGAAATAAAAATAAACACAAAATAAAAATATAGTTTAACAGGATTAAAACAATCTACAGACTCTTAGAACTAACAATTAAATTTAACAAAGTTGCTGGATAAACAGCCAATAGGTAAATTCAATTGTATTTCTATATACCATTAGCTTAAAAATAAAACTTTAAATTTTAAAAAAGGTATCTTAAGACATCAAATAGCTAGGAATACTTGCTACTGAAATGCAATTAATAACTCCACACCAAAAACTATGAAATAGTATAGCAAGTTATTAAAGATAATATAATAAAATGGGAGGTATTCTATCTTTATGGATTTTAAGATTCAATATTGTAAAGGGGTCAAGTCCCCTCAAAATAATTCATAGATTTAATGTTATTTCAATGAAAGCCTTTTGCAGATTATTTTATGGACATTGACATACCGACTCTAAAGTCTACGTGGAGAAGCAAAAGGCCACGAATAGCTAGGATAATTTATTTTTTATTTTTTATTTTTTATTTTTTTTCAGTTGAGTCTCCCTCTATTGCCCAGGCTGGAGTGCAGTGGTGTGATCTCAGCTCACTGCAACCTCTGCCTCCTGGGTTCAAGCGATTCTCATAACTCAGCCTCCTGAGTAGCTGGGATTACAGGCGCCTGCCACCACGCCTGGTTAAGTTTTGTATTTTTAGTACAGACGGGGTTTCACTATATTGGCCAGTCTGGTCTCAAACTCCTGAACTTAGGTGATCCCACCGCCTCAACCTCCCAAGGGATTACAGGCATGAGCCACAGCACCTGGCCTAGGGTAATCTTAAAGAAGAATAAGAAGCTGGAAGATTTGCGTGACCAGATAGGGGAAAAAATGTGTGAGTCAGGGCTTTTACATGCAGTTAAGCTATTCAAGTCTGAAGACTACAGGTATATGTTTTCAACATACAAGAGGAGAGTACAATATTATTAATATGATCTTTTTTAATCTTGTAATTTGATCTCTTTTGCACCAAAGAGTAATAAACATTGAATATATTTGGCTGTATGACTATGCCTAAAACAAATGAAGAAAATAGTAGGACAGAACAAAATAGAAAAGTATGTGTATGTATAATATAAAGTACATTTGCAAACACAAGTATAGTATTTGTGTTTGTATGTATAATTTATATATGTATATATGCATGTGTGTGTTTATATATTATGTATATATATACACTCACACACACACACACGTACACACGTACCTATGTTCTGACAATGTAGGTACTACAGGTGCATGAGGGTATCTGTATTTCCATTTCTTCCACCAATGTCTTTCATTTAGTAGCTGTCTAATTTTGCCAGAAAAATAGGGTTTAAGACATTCTAAGTGATGTTCTAATTTGCATTGCTCTGATGTTAGCACCTCTCCTTAAGCTTGTAAACTTGTGAGATTTCATTTTCAAATACTCAATAGCTATATGGGTTTACTACCATATGGAGAGATTGGGGGACCATCTTGGAGGCTGTCTACCACACTAATAATACAAGAGGATAATACTCCTCTTCACTGAGAAAACACTATTTTTATATATCCATACATACATATATGTGTGTTACATGTGCATCTATATGTTTATAAAATTTCAACTCAATAGGTATCAAATGATGGACCAGTGTTATGAAAGTGTTTGATAAAGTTCTATAAAATTTCAAAGATTTCTGAGAAGTTGTATGCTTTTCATTGGCATGTATTTGTTTTTAGAAATTTGTTAACAATACCATAGTTCGTTAGTTGTGGTGAACGTCTTTTTTCACACCAAATATCACTCTTTAAAGTTAGTATGGTGTTCTATGGGAATGATTCGAGTTCTAGTGAGGGTACTAAGAATTACCTCAGTATTTCTAATCCTATTCAGAAATTGTTCCATACAAATGTAATTTTTCAATGATCAATCTCCTAGTCTTTTTATAGATCAGTTACATGCTACTGAGTTTAAATACAAGTTTTTATAATAAGCTTGACCTATGTACAAAATATGACTCATCATCTATATTCTGGATTTATCTTTACCTCAACAGTAGATTTCTAGTCTTGTCAAAAGATTGTCATTGAAAAGAAATCAGAGGGAAGATAAATGATGTCAAATGGAATATATGAAAATTCAACCATGTTACAAAAAAAAGTCTTTGTTTTAGTGTTTTTCTACATTTACCCATAGTCTGAAACTATATCTGAACCATGCAAACCAACTCTGATGAGCCTGGAAGTCCAGTTTCACAATAAACAAAAATGAAACTAAGTTGAATCTCTTGAAAGCTAATAGAAAACTCTCAAGTAATGTTTAATAATACAAATTGAAAATCACCAGTTACTAAGATAAATTCCTAAGACTTGAGCTTATTTCTTTACACACAGGGTTCAAAGCTTTCATAATTTAATGGTAAGATAAACCTTTATTTAAAAAAAAAAAACACACACAGGATACATTATCTGAAGTTCAAAATACTGAGCTAATAGATTCCCAACAGTTCACAGTACAGAACGTCTAATAAGATTATAAACATCTTGGCTACAATTAAAAGTGGACAGGTTAGACTCTTTAACTATTGGAAACGAAACTTACTTTCAATTCTGTGCATTTATGGAATGTTTGGAAAAAAATCCTCTGCAATTTATTTGATCTAGTATAAACAATAGTTTCAAACTTATTTAAAGTTAACATTGGCCATGACTTCCTCAAGTCCATGTCAAAAATGCTCATTCCCTAACAAGTCAAAAGGCATAGTTATTGCCAACAAAAAGACTAGAGGCAGTTATAGATGTATTTTTTTTTTCTTTTAAGACTAAAACTGAAACTCTGTCTTGTCTACTTTCATTTCGCATTCCACCATAGTTGTAAGTTTTCTGAGGCCTCCCTAGAGGCCTAAACCTGTATAGCCCCAAGAACCATGAGCTGGTTAAACCTCTTTTCTTTATAAATTACCCAGTCTCAGGTATGTCTTTATAGCAGTATGAGAAGAAAACTAATACAGTAGACATTTCCTAAAACTCCTAAAATTTAAAGAGCAGGTCAGGATCATGCATGCCGAATCTAGTAGTCATTTTTTCTTTCATAGCACTTATCATTTGACATACTATGTATTTTATTGGTCTAATTTTTGTTCTCTCCACTCAAAGTCAAGTCCTCACTGAGGGAAGGAACTTAATTGACTACTATATCTGTAGAATTTAGAACAATGATAGCTATGTGGCAGCCAGTTAATAAACATTTGTTGAATGAATAAATAAACTGATCTTTAAGTTGCCTTCAATTTGTTAAAGGTATTTTTGTTAACTTAAGCTCCCGTGTGAATGGACAAGAAAAGGCACCTGAGCCTGGTTGGTTTTAGTAATGACAAATTTCCTTTTGGGTTTCTATTTTATTTGTTTCTGTTGCTCTGTCGAGAATTAGACTTTAAAAAATTTGAAAAAAGGCTTTATATCAAAACATACTTTTTTAAAACAACTTCAAACTCCTGACCGCAGGTAATCCGCCAGCCTCAGCCTCCAACCAACATGGTGAAACCCCGTCTCTACTAAAAATACAAAAATTAGCTGGGCATGATGGTGTGTGCCTGTAGTCACAGCTACTCAGGAATCTGAGCCAGGAGAATCGCTTAAACTCAGGAGGTGGAGGTTGCAGTGAGCCGAGATCGCACCACTGCACTCCAGTCTGGGCGACAGAGCGAGACTCTATCTCAAAACATAAGTAAATAAAAATAAAAATAAATAAATAATACAAAAATACAAACAATTTCAACTTTTACTTTGGACTCAGGGGTTACATGCGCAGATTTGTTACGTGGTTATGTTGCATGATGCTGAGGTTTGGGATATGAATTTCTCACCCAAGTAGTGAGCATAGTACTCAACAGCTAGTTTTTCGACCCATACCTTCCTTCCTCCCTTCCCCCTTCTACAGTGCCTGTTGTTCCAATTTTTTGGCTATGGGCACTCAATGTTAGGTCCCACTTAAAAGTAAGAACATGCAGTATTTGGTTTTCTGTTCCTGCATTAATTCGATTAGGAGTATGACCTCCAGCTGCATGCATGTTGCTGCAAAGGATATGACTTCATTCTTTTTTATGGTGTGTAATATTCCATGGCATATATGTACCACATTTTCTTTATCCAGTCCACCGTTGAAGGGCACCTCAGTTGATTCCATATCCTTGTTATTGTGAATAGCACTGCGATGAACATATGAGTGCATGTAACTTCCAGAATCTTTAAGGAACTTAAATCGATACACAAAAAACAAATAACCCCATTAAAAGGTGGGTAAAGGATGTAAACAGACACTTCTCCAAAGAAGTCATTCAAGCAGCCAACAAACATATCAAAAAAATGCTCATCATCACTAATTACTAGACAAATGCAAAGCAAAACCACAATGAGACACCATGAGATTGCACACCAGTCAAAATGGCTATTATTAAAAAGTCAAAAAATAACAGGTGCTGGCGAGGCTGTAGAGAAAAGAGAACACTTATATACTGTTGGTAGGGATGTAAATTAGTTCCGCCACTATGGAAATCAGTTTGGAGATTTCTCAACTAATTTAAAACAGAACTACCACTCAGCCCAGCAATCTCATTACTGAGTATCTATCCAAAATACATCATTCTACCAAAGAGAATGAGCTTTTTAAAGAGTTTCTCGGCCGGGCGCGGTGGCTCAAGCCTGTAATCCCAGCACTTTGGGAGGCCGAGACGGGTGGATCACGAGGTCAGGAGATCGAGACCATCCTGGCTAACACGGTGAAACCCCATCTCTACTAAAAAATACAAAAAACTAGCCGGGCGAGGTGGCGGGCGCCTGTAGTCCCAGCTACTCAGGAGGCTGAGGCAGGAGAATGGCGTAAACCCGGGAGGTGGAACTTGCAGTGAGCTGAGATCCGGCCACTGCACCCCAGCCTGGGCGACAGAGCAAGACTCCGTCTCAAAAAAAAAAAAAAAAGAGTTTCTCATCTCTCAATCTAACTGGAAATCCTGTTAACATCCAGTGAATACAATAACACATGCCCGAAGCAACACATGTTGGCTGGTTGACTACGAATTACGGTCATTTTTGCTCTGCCTCGTTCATTTCTGGCCTCCAGAAGCCTAAATGTTGATCCATGTACTTTGAGGAATTACAGATTTGAAGATGAAGATTCTGGAAACTTCTGTAGTGTGTGAAGCATAGAAAGAGTGTAGTGCTAATAATTATACTGCTCATTCCAGACTAGTTTCTTGCAGCAAATCAGGATAAGAGTTAGTATTCACCATTTTGTGAATGCTAGTTCCCAAAGATAAAGATTCAAGTGACTTTAACAGTGGCAAAATTGAAAAAAGCTCAAGTCCTATTTCTTCATTTTTATAATGATGTATAATATCATATGTTAATATATAACCTATACAATTTTAATTAATCTATAACTTCATCCATAATAAGGACATGTTTGTATTTATAAGTACAATATCATTGACAGGAATATATAGTGCTAGAAGTGTTGGAAATACAATTCGTACCCAAAGCGAGCTTGAAAACTTCTGAGCCATCACCAACAGATTCTTGAATAGAGTGTGTGTCCTGGGGTCTGTGGAGTCTGGAACTGATTGTCCAACTGGGAGTTCTCTGCATTAATTTCTGTGTAAAATACAGTGTTTATGAAAGTATAATAAAAATATACTAATTTGAAGCTTAAAATATATTATTGAAATTCAGCAGTAACCAAAGCAATTTAGAAATGAAATCAATAAATAACTTTTTCTAAGAGAAGTACTTTATTACCAACATCTAAAATATTTCTGGCGGATAGTGATGAGAAAACATCATAGACCTTTACTTAGTTTTCTTATTGCTTTTAAATTTTTTACAGATGGTGTGTACTCTTAAGTCTGCACCTGGAGTAGCCTGCTACCACTACTCTGACTTCCTAAGCCACCACTGACTAAGTACTCATCTTATGATTAGCAAAAATGAAGTCATTTTTCAAAAGTGAACAGGGTCAAAATAGCCAACAGGGGAATATTAATGGTGGTCACTGAGCTTAAGAAGTCACTTAAGCTACCTGGAATCACTAAAATCACTGATATGATTCTGATATTTACGAAGAATCCACATCTCTCCTATGGAGAATTGATTGATTGGTCCCAAGTAAAAGAAGCAGAGAGAAGGGAATGCTTCTCAACTCTTCATATCATCCCTCTTCTCTTCCAAGAAGTGCTTGCTTTGAGTTTTTATTTATGTTTAAAATTTAAAACAATAAAAGAATATAAACTGAGAGATGCATGTTTTTGTTCTGAAAATGCAAATTTTGGTTCATACATGAAATACATCTAATGAATTTGAACAATATTTAAATAGAATTAAAACCTGGCATGTATATATTGCTTCTATCATAGAGCCTCTCTTTACTTGCAGGGGGCAAATCTTAATTCTTTTCAACAAATGAAGGTCATGCCATTTCCTTTTCTAGTGCTTGTTTTAGAAATAAGCACAAAATGCAATTCTAGCCAATGCCACTCAAAAATCTAATGGAGGTACCGGGAAAAATTCCTCTTTTTTGGGGGCAGCTAGGGGAATAAACTATCTTTTAGTCCTTTAGTTCCTTTTAAGAATGTCATAATTAGTTTGTGCAGACTTCTCGAGGGCACATTAATATGACAGAGTTATCTGGATATCTACCCAAAGGATTGGCAGTTTCGCAATACAGAGGGAAAAAAAGAATTTTTGGTAGCATCCTTGGACCACTGAATCAACCTTTCCTGGGACTTTTCTACCTCTGGACTTTGGGTTATAGCTGGACCATCTGGAGTTGGTTCTTCTGTTTTAGTCTAAAGCATCCCAAATGAGATGTTTCTTATGCTTCTAAATATACTCTTTTTAACCATGTTCCATTTTGGGTGGGCATTGTAAGGGTAATATATACAGACTTACAAAGAATGTTCCTATGAATTAGGAAGCTTTAAGCAATGGAAACTATTTTTCATTCACTGCCATTCCACTATGGTAGCAATTCCTCCTATGGTAATTCCGTTTGTTACTTCTTAGTAATAGGAAGAACCATTCGTACAATTGTGTAAGGTACTTTTAACGAATACATATCTGTATTCTCAAACCATATGGCAACTTCTGGAATGCTTTAGATTTCTATCCCATCTTCATAATCTCTTAAAGAGTCTCTTGTGCCTTACTCAACATTGCAGTAGATATTCATAGACTGGTAACACTTTCTTCTAATTGATCCAATGTGGTTTGGTGGTCACAGTTATTTATAATAGTGGTAGTCTTCATACTACAAGAGTATACCATATTGTATTTAAATACCTCACTATTGAGAAACTCTTAATATAGGGCCATCAACTTTAGCTGTGAAATTCCGGCATCATATGATATTACCGAGATCAATTCTCTTAGGAAGAGATCTAAGAATTAATAAGACTGAAAGGAAACTCTTAGAATATGTAAATGACAGGTTTTTTTGTCTTTATAATTGTTAAGAAACTAAAACTAGATTTTATATCTATTTTGAAAGGCTGAAATGAGTTTTATATTATGAAGTCTATTAACAATTCAAAGTGTCTATTTTAAAATCTTTAACAATTTCTTAAAAAATATCTTGTACTAGAGGACAAAAATGGCTCTGTTATTCATAGATGATTAAGTACTGCATTTCTCACTTCAGTAAAGTAATTCCATATAATTTATTACATAAACCATCAGAATAATAGAATCCAGTTCTATTTGTGACATCTCTGCAGTTATCACAGTGTATTTTGAAAACCCAAAGTAACAATGGGCATTTCCATTGAGTGTGTTTCTTTGCCCATAAAGGAAACAACCAAATTTACTTCTGGCAGAAACTCATTTGACACATTCTAACCAGAATATATTAAATCAATTATTTGTTTCATGTGGGATGTTAAAATGACATCACATTTTATCCTTCCATTTTCTTAACATAATAATGAGCACATTCAATTCACAAACATTTCAATTTGGTTATGAGCTCACTTCCTCCATACTACTCCTACCACCTCTACTTCAAATTTAGCATAATCACTCTCTTGATGATTTATGCAATTTCTAAACATTAGCAAACATAACTAACAAAATATAATTTATTAATAAGTCTTCAATTATTTTTAGAAGGAATTGCAAAAGCGTTGGCATTGTCTTACAGAAATACACCTAATTTTAAAAGTAGATTTTTTTTCTAATTTACCAGACAGGAATATCCAAACACCGAAACGTATAAATATTTCAAAATCACACATACAAAAGTAGTATCTAATTTGTAGTGACTTATCAAGGCAGGGAAGTAGGAATTTAATATTCATTAAGTCATTTGACATTCTTAACAATGTGCAGAAGGTCATGCTTTGTGCAGAGTTCAAAATAGATAACAAATGCCTTCTTCTGTGGGAAAAACATGAGCATCAATGTGTCTAAAGGGCTGTTCAATACATGTTTTGTGTGCACCATTATTTGTATGTTTTATGATAATCCTCAGCATTAGGCCCATTTTATAGATAAAAAGACTGAGCCTCAAATGTAACTTAGCCGAGGACTTATATACCTAGTAAGTTGCAGAACTAGTATGTGCACCCAATTATCTAAGAATCTAAAGCCCACATGCTTTTGTCACACTACACTATCTTTCTTTTGAAATTTATAATCTATTATCAAGGAGGGAGAACTTATATACATATAAAGTTCAAAGAAGCTACATACACTCATACTCATACATACACACACACACACACATATATACATATATATAAAGTTCAAATAAGGTGGAGATGAGTAGAACATAGACAAATGTAATTGAAGAAGTTTTTGATTCTTATGAGTATTATACATGTTTTAGGGGATCTGTGTTTTACAATATCTATGAATTTGACCGTCTTTTCTTCTCACATTCTTCCCCATCCTTTCACCAGTGACTTCACCCTTCTGTGAAGGATGAGAAACAGCTACTTTTCTCTAAGAGCATGATTTATCTAATTGGTGTGATAGCAAAAGAATGAAAACTATTGGCCTGCAATAGGCAGATTAAGATGTGGAATGCTTGTGTCACTGGTTGCCCAACGACTTTGCCCTTGACTGGGTGAAAAGTGAGGAGTGAGAGGGGGAAGAATGAGAGACACATTTTTGTTCTTAGGTCCAAGGAAATGCTCTAATCCAGTTTTAATGAAATTTCTGTTTTTATCACCATCTGACTTTTGAGTTCATTTATCAATTTGTTAATAACACAGACAGGAGAAATATGTGATTTATTTGTAACAGGGTAGTCCAACAATGAACAGCTCTGGGAAGGATCTGGCTTCCCCGGGGAAAGTGTTGCTTCCTTAAAGAACGCTCCCTGTCTAGTGAGTAATTGTAACTTGGTAGTCACTCTCAAACTATCAATTTAACCAGTAAACTCACATTTTTCTACTGTATGCTGGTGGATATGAATGATCGAGAAGGAGACATAGACGCTGGACTTTTCCCCTAGGAGAGGAAGGTTCATTTATGACCTGCTTTATTTTTTAGAAAAGCAGAAGAAACCCAAATTATTATCCATAAGGCATTCACCTGAGCACATGTGGACTTCATGTAAGTGTTTTTGTACTTATTTCAGTTTACAACAGTTAGTGCAATCTCACACGGCATATATTTCTATATTCTTTATTAGTGGCTATTTAAATTGTTCATATGTTTAATTTTTAGTCTCTTCATCCTTGATTCTTCAAGATTCTGGAAATGACAATTTGTTCTATTCTCACCTGGCTTATGATGATTTCAAATGCCCTACTTGGTCTCATTGAACTTAGTTATAAATTTCAACATTGAATTGCAGAAAACAATGTGTATTATTTGAAATCAATATTGGATAAGTCATAATTACCCAAATATGTATTAATTTGATGAATTTCTATATGCCTTTTTTGGTCTTCACAGAGAGAGTATCAATTGCTAAATGTTTTCAGTCAGTGGCTCTTTGTAAATGAAATACCTAAATTCACAATACCTCATACAAAATGTATTACATTAGAGTATTTGCATTAAAGATATTTTACTCTGAAATAAAATTTTGTACAATCTAACATTCATGAAAGAGGGGAATAAGTGGATTTTGCAAAGAATATTCACCAAGACCTTTGTTTAATAGAGGGGAGAAAAAGAAATAATTAAATGCTGGCAGAAAACAGGGTTGCATCTTTGGGAAATGTACCCATTCAGGTAGCCCCTGGAACATTAGGTAAGTATCTCCTCTTGTCTGGGTAGGTGACAGTGTGTGGAGAAGCTAATGAATGCAGGGCCAAATTGCACCTCTCTGTTTGGTGGATTTTTCTCCATCTCTATTAGCTCTTGAGAAGAAAACACTTTTTTTGACCTTTTAAGTAGCTAGACTTCAAAATAATTTAAGAATTTGCATATTTTACACATTTTTTTCCTGAACCCTGAGCACGTATAATGTAAATATATAGTTGTAATTCTTACTCTGTTACCTTGTTCTAAATCATGAAAGTATTAAAGTCAACTCTTTGAGACCAGGCACATCTTACATTGACATCCCAAAAGTGGGAATAGTGTACAATAGTAAATAGTTTAAAAATATTATTTGGATTATAAAATGAATTAATTATATAAAGAGAAAATGTGTTTACAAATGTAATTGGGAATAAATGTGTTAAATATTACATAGAATCTGGTTTTAATCCAAAAACAACTCAAACTTATTCGATTTGTATTTTAATTCAACCATTTAGTTTTTTCTTTAAATATTTCAGAGTCTTAGTAATATACTAGCTGGAAGATGTAGCTAGATGGTGAATTGTCAGAATGAACGTAGACATCTTGGAAAAGACAGACACAGATGAAATAAATATATCTTGCCTGGTTCCTGAATAGGGGGACATGCTATTATCAAAAGTTTTAAGTAGCTGTGAATTACTTATAATAGCAAGTACTGAAGATTGTAATTTATGTTATTATGTTATTAAGCAAATTGCCGGACAGAAAATACTGCAGTATATTAAAACAACTTCTACTGCACCTAACACAAATTCAATAGATTAAAATATATACTGTAAATACTTAAGCAGAAATACCTATAGAATATAATATATAAATAGGCACCTTTGTTTCCCTTCATACTTCATTGAAAAGCCCAGACATACCTTTTAACAACATATCTTGCTAAAAGCAATATGCCCTTTTTGGTGAAACAGGTACCATACAATGAAGCTCAAATCTAATAGTCATAAGTTGACTTACTGTTGTTAATGCAATAGCAAGTGATAAATCCAAGTCCATGCAATCAACGCAGGAATTCTGTTCCTGCCTTAAAATTTGAGGACAATTTAAGTGTACAGAGTTTTTCTTGGAATAACAGTTAATGCTGAAATGAAAGTGGCATGCAAATCTCCCAATTCAGGAAGAAAAATAATCATACTATGCTTCTGCTGAATCTAAACAGCTCTACTTCCTTTCACAGAACCTTGTGATCATTCTTCTTAGGTATCAGTAGTAGGCCTAGTAAACATTTTCTGTCCAAGGCTGTCCCTATGTGGCCCCACTTATGTTCCATTATGACCTCAGGATAATAATTAATAAAGCCCACTTTCACTCTCCAAAGTGTCTCAGTCTACATAATAAATAACATAGTTATTATATTATAGGTTAAGGTAATACATATGAAATTGTATTATGATATGGATTCATTACTAATGAGATTTAACTAAGAAAGTTTAAATTATATGGTAACTTTCCATGAAGTAATCTGACTTTTAAAGGAGCAGATAAATGCTTTATTAAATGGAATGCTTTTTGATACTGTGCAGTTCTTTCCAGAAACTGCAAGTTAAAAAAAAAAAAAGCCATTGGATATGAAAAAAGAAGCATACTTGAGAAAATTCCCTAAGGAGAATTTGTTTTTTTCTTAAAAAGGAGCTTTATTTGAGGTGTCAAGCTAAGATTGTGCTCCTTCCCACCTGGAGAATAACATTCAACATCAAATATTTGGCCAGAATTTTGCTATAGACATTAGCAAGTCATTCCTTTCATTTGTGATTGTATATGAAGTATTAGCTCTACAGTGTGAGCAGCCATCCATCAGAGACAACGTTTGCTTCTCCTGTGTAACAATGTCACAACACTGTAAGTTCAGTAACATTGCCTAAGTAGTTAGGCAACGAAACCAATATGCACGAAATGCTATCATTGTCATTGGCTTAAAGGCAAAATATGTTGAACCACGGCTATTTTCTGATTCAATTAACATTTATGGAAAACCTATTATGTGCCACACATCTTGACACAATTTTTTTATTTGTTCTTAATAACAACTTGTGAGGTATGTGTTACTTTCCAGATGGGGAAATAGAAAGCCAGAGAGATTAAGTGACTTTTTAAAAGTCACTTAGCTGGTAATTGATGGTAGGTTGATTCAAATCAAGGCTGATTGATTCAACATGTGAGCTCTTTCTGCCCCATTTCTGCTTACATCTCTGGCTCCAGACTTTGATGTTTGGCCAATAAGAGACTTTTTCAGAGTGGTAGAAAGCCATTTTCTACTAATCTAAAATAAGGATTCCTGCATGGAGATAAAATTGAATATTATTTTTTCCTATTATTTTTGATAGAAAGTCATTTCCTACTAATCTAAAATAAGAATCCCTGCATGGAGATAAAATTTAATATTTTTTCCTATTATTTTTGAAACATCTTCGACACTTTCCTAAGGGAAAAATGTGGGTAGACAGCATCATTCTTATCTTTTTTTTTTCTTCTACCATCTGCCCTTCACAATTCAATGAAGGAAACTGTACATTTCAGTGGGAAGATTCTATTTTTCTACTACTACAAGACAGCCTTATCTTCTGCATATCATTCATTTTTGAAGCTGTAAACTGGCTGAATTATTTAGTCTTTTCAATGTTAAAACTAGAAATTTTGCTCCCAAATTAAAGAATATCAGGAATACAAAGGAGAACAGGAAAATCTGAGATTCTTTTCATTTAAGATCAATGAATTATTTGGTTATACAGATATTTGAAATATAGTTAACAGATATCAAAAAGAAGTCCTGGGTTGCATTCAGTCATGGCTGCCACAGATGTCAAAACTTCACATGTAGGATTAAAGATTGTCCACAGTAGGGAACAAGAGAGTTTGGAGTTCTTTAAGGATTCTGCGGTCTTACTATTAAGCAAAAGTCTGGCATTTTAGAGCTCTTATAGCTGTTGAGAAGAATTGAACCATCATTCTTGAATCATATTTGCTACAGTACTACCTGATGACTAAAGTAAAGGCTCAAAACTTCAGCTGTATCTAGGAAGGTTTTGGGATCCTCGGTTCCTTGAACTTTTTGAACTACAAAGTGCATATTATTCCCATTCACCAGAATTTAGCTCTGGGGAAACAAACACGGGAGAAGGAGTTTTCATGAAATAGATTTTCCAGGTTAATTACTTGAACTGTTGTATAAAGAACTCAGAAAAAAAAAATGTGTATGCATACAAAGCATACATTTTAAAAACCTAGTGACTACTGATCATGGAGCAAGAACACAGAAAGAGAGAAGACAGTTCTATAGGCTTCCCACATATACCTCAACACCTGGCCTCTGGGCCCTGTGATGAGAACGCTGAAACACAAATGAATCTGAACAGGGACACTACATACAAATACTGAATTATATGCTACATAAAGGTTTTTAAATGCACCAGGCCTGGGAAGAACCCCAAATGAATAGAAACTGTAGCAAATGTATCTAACTGTATTAAAAATGAGTAACAGAACACTATAGGAGGTGTAAAAGAACTAACCTAAGTTATTTTGGAAAGCAATATTTTGATTGAATAGTATGAGGCTAAAGACAAAAAGAACTGCATACAAATAATGTACTTTCCTTAGTAAATTTGTTCCTAAATGGGTACAGATTCATATTTCAGAAGCTATTTTCTTTGTATGCTAGGGTTGAAAAAATACATGCATGTACTGAAGACCATGAGAGCCAGTTTTCTCTTAGTCTATGATAGAAGTTATATATAAGAAAAGGGATAGCTAGAATAAACCCTGTAGTATTGGATTGGAGTTGTAGATATCAATATGAATTCATAGTTGTTAAAAATAAATGCAGATATAAACAAACATATGTGTATACGTGAACCAGTGTAATATACGTATTCTGAAATCATGTTCACTGACAGGTACTAAAAGTAGTGACACTCTGTTAGTAGTAAGCACACCTACACCCAGATTTTTGTTTCTAATGCCATTATATAATAAAAGGAACCAGAACTCCTTGGAGATATAGTTGATTCCAGGACTGGTACAGAAAATATACAAGATAAGACTTTAGCCTCATGCAGCAGCAGGAAGTAAGACAGTACTCAGAAAAGAATAGGGCACGTTGAAAGGGCACAGAGCCAAATGGAAAAGATCCCAATGCCCAAAGCTAGAAAAATTTACAAAAGGAAAAAATATAATTGGATTATAATCCATAGAATAAAATAAATATCTGTGGTGTCATAGTGATAAAGATAAGTATTTGAGTAGATACATAAATACAGGAGAAGAGGCAGCTCTTCTTTAGAAAAAGATTCCAATTAATAAGTAAAGAAGGAATGAGGGAAATAGAAAATCACCATTAGAACACCATTAATGAATACTGAAATTGTTGGCTAAAAGTATGAGGAGAAATAATATTTGCATTTGAAAGGAACTCTTACAAAATATTTATTAATTAAAAAAGAAATATAGTAACTTTAGAGTAGAGAAAACTGGGAGACGCCACTTTTAGAAAGTGATCCAGGTCAACACAACCAATAATTAGATATATTGACATCATACATGCTATACATACATTGACCTGATACTACACAGAGAGGGGCACATTACTTCTGTAGTATTCTTGCCAAAAATGCATAATCTCAATCTAATCATGAGAAACATCAAATAGAACCAAATTGATAGAAATTCTACAAAATAGCTGACCTGGACTCTTCAGAAGTATCTGTTGTATCTGATGTCACAGATCAGAGGAAACCATAAAGACATAACAAATAAATGAGACGTGATATCCTGATTAGGACCCTGGAACATAAACATAACATTAAAAGAAAAATTGATGAAATTTGAATAATGTCTGTAATTTAATTAATAGCAGTGTAACAATGTTAACTTTTTGGTTTTGACCATTAAAGCAACTGTATTTTTCTATTTTTATAACTTTTCTGTAAGTAATGTTCTTACAAAACAAAAAGCTTTTAAAAATTGAAATAAAATGTACCAGAATATTGAGAATAGGTATCTTTGGAAAGTGAAAGTGCAGATGATTCTTATGTTTTCCTTAATTTTGTTTTCCAAAATCTCTACAATAAGCATGTAATATTTAGAAAATGCATTACTATTTTTATTTTAGGCCAGAAAATCCCTTATATATGGCTTTAGTTGTAAAAAATTAACAAATTGTGTTTTAATTTTAAAAAATAATGCAAAAATGTTTATATGACATATTAGAAAGTGTCTTAAGCTTTAACAACAAAGGAGATTCCACTCCAGTTAATGCTATTTTTTGCATAGATACTTAAATTGTCATTAAGTCTTCCTTTATGTTTTAATTTTTACAAGCATACTGCTTACCATTTTTGAAAACCAAGATGATCCCAGATATAATGGGTATAAATGGAAAATGCTACTTTCTGTTGAGTAATTGAAGAATGTCATGATGTTCTCTTTTAATATCATGCTCAATCACACCTACCAGATATGATTTTTAATTTTCAAAATATTATGAGACTATGAAATGTACTTGTTAAAAACTTACTTCTTTCTTGGAAGATTTGGAAGGCTTCAGAGTCATTATTTTGACATGTCATTATATAATTCTGCAGCTGTGATAGATGGCACTGAAAGTAAGCCTGCTTTTTTTTTTAAAGCTTCTGGACAAATGCTGAGCAACAGTCAAAATTAACAGAAGAAGACTTTCATTGCTATTGGTGAAATCCCTGGAACCTGAAGCATTCACTGTAAAAACAGATGGAGATCTTAGTTTCTAAATAATTTGGAAAAAAATTAAACTTGAAGTAAATGTACTCTCAGAAGAGTTACAGAAAAACTGAGCAGGTATTCAGAGAATTAATGGAAGGTTTATGTGATAGAAAACTTTCTAAGTCATTATTTTATCCTTGCTTCCCTCCAACCCCTTCACATCCAGAACTACTTTTCACAGGATACATTTTAAAGATATCTATTTAAAGTGTGTGTCTGTGTGTGTGTGTGTGTGTGTGTAAACATACATTCAGCATCTGCAAAGCACAATAAAGCAAAACATAATAAAATGAAGTATACATGTACTCACTTAAAGTGGCACAGTGACCTTTTCAACATAAGTATGTTTGATACTGTCATTTTTATTTAAACTAGTAAAGCTTGAAAGCCGGCAGGTTCTCCGAACAATAGTTTTCAGGTAAATAAAAAATGTAATTTTATCGTTCTTTAAAAATAGCAATGAACATAGCATTACAGTGCTGCTTTTTTGCCTCATATTTCATCTCACCTCGACCACATGTGTTTAACAAAACATTGCCACATCAGAATCATAGTTTTATTATTTCTAATGAGGACAGCTAAACAAAAATGTTAAGTGTGACCCTAACTCTTGCTGTGAGATTTTTGGTTGTTGCTTTGTTTGTTTGTTTTTTGGGTTTCATCATGTTAGGAGTTCAATATTATAGTTAAATGAATTACATCTTCTGTAGTAATGAGTAGATAATATTTCATTATTGTATATTGACACAAATTTATTCAATCATCTCATCGAATATTTAATTTTTCATGTCATAGGACTATATATTTCTTCTGCATTTTACAGTGGTTAGAAAAACCTGACTTTAACAATTATTCACATAAATATATTTTCTAAGGAACTGTGGTATTTTCTACTGTTTTTAAATTTTTAGGTAAAAGAGGTGATAAGATTTTACTATTTGCGTCCAATTATGGCTCCAGAAATTTCTGTATGGAAGGAACTAAGGGGAACCCATCTGACTGGAAAGAGGGATTGAGTGAGAACCTGAAACTATGTTTGCATAACACTTTAAATAAAACTGGAGAAATACCAAGTGCCAAATTTAAAAATTGGCTTCTGATATTTGGAAAGCTTCCATAACTTGTATAAGGTTAAATTCCTATCTGGGCTCCATCCTTATAACTGTAAAACCTATGAGCTTATGTTCCTAGTAGGATGTTAAGGGAATGTTGGAAACCTCCTATTATTGCTGGAGGAACCCGTTTCCCACCCTATGACTACAGGAGGGCTCAAAGGAGAGCTTCTCGGAATCTGTTTAGAGCTGTGACCCCTAAGGAAAGGCCCCATGAGGCCAACATCATCCTGATACCAAAGACTGGCAGAGACACAACAAAAAAACAGAATTTTAGACCAATATCCCTGATGAACATCGATGCAAAAATCCTCAACAAAATACTGGCAAACCGAATCCAGCAGCACATCAAAAAGCTTATCCACCATGATCAAGTGGGCTTCATCCCTGGGATGCAAGGCTGGTTCAACATATGCAAATCAATAAATGTAATCCAGCATATAAACAGAACCAAAGACAAAAACCACATGATTGCATTCCCTTTGAAAACTGGCACAAGACAGGGATGCCCTCTCTCACCACTCCTATTCAACATAGTGTTGGAAGTTCTGGCCAGGGCAATCAGGCAAGAGAAAGAAATAAAGGGTATTCAGTTAGGAAAAGAAGAAGTCAAATTGGCCCTGTTTGCAGATGACATGATTGTATATTTAGAAAACCCCATCGTCTCAGCCCAAAATCTCCTTAAGCTGATAAGCAACTTCAACAAAGTCTCAGGATACAAAATCAATGTGCAAAAATCACAAGCATTCTTACACACCAGTAACAGACAGAGAGCCAAATCATGAATGAACTCCCATTCATAATTGCTTCAAAGAGAATAAAATACCTAGGAATCCAACTTACAAGGGATGTCAAGGACCTCTTCAAGGAGAAGTACAAACCACTGCTCAGTGAAATAAAAGAGGACACAAACAAGTGGAAGAACATACCATGCTCATGGATAGGAAGAATCAATATCGTGAAAATGGCCATACTGCCCAAGGTAATTTATAGATTCAATGCCATCCCCATTAAGCTACCAATTACTTTCTTCATGGAATTGGAAAAAACTGTTCTAAAGTTCATATGGAACCAAAAAAGACCCTGCACAACCAATACAATCCTAAGTCAAAACAACAAAGCTAGAGGCATCACACTACCTGACTTCAAACTATACTACAAGGTTACAGTAATCAAAACAGCATGGTACTGGTACCAAAACAGAGATATAGAACAATGGAACAGAACAGAGCCCTCAGAAATAATACCACACATCTGCAACCATTTGATCTTTGACAAACCTGACAAACACAAGAAATGGGAAAAGGATTCCCTATTCAATAAATGATGGTGGAAAAATTGGCTAGCCATAAGTAGAAAGCTGAAACTGGATCCTTTCCTTACTCCTTATACGAAAATTAATTCAAGATGGATTAGAGACTTAAATGTTAGACCTAAAACCATAAAAACCCTAGAAGAAAACCTAGGTAATACCATTCAGAACATAGGCATGGGCAAGGACTTCATGTCTAAAACACCAAAAGCAACAGCAACAAAAGCCAAAATTGACAAATGGGATCTAATTAAACTGAAGAGCTTGTGCACAGCAAAAGAAACTACCATCAGAGTGAACAGGCAACCTACAGAATGGGAGAAAATTTTTGCAATCTACTCACCTGACAAAGGGCTAATATCCAGAACCTACAAAGAACTCAAACAAATTTACAAGAAAAAAACAAACAACCCCATCAAAAAGTGGGCAAAGGATATGAACAGACACTTCTCAAAAGAAGATATTCATACAGCCAACAGACACATGAAAAAATGCTCATCATCACTAGCCCTCAGAGAAATGCAAATCAAAACCACAATGAGATACCATCTCATACCAGTTAGAATGGCAATCATTAAAAAGTCAGGAAACAACAGGTGCTTCAAAGAGAATAAAATACCTAGGAGAGGATGTGGAGAAATAGGAACACTTTTACACTGTTGGTGGAACTCTAAACTAGTTCAAGCATTGTGGAAAACAGTGTAGCAATTCCTCAAGGATCTAGAACTAGAAATACCATTTGACCCAGCCATCCCATTACTGGGTATATATCCAAAGGATTATAAATCATGCTGCTATAAAGACACATGCACACGTATGTTTATTGCAGCACTATTCACAATAGCAAAGACTTGGAATCAACCCAAATGTCCATCAGTGACAGACTGGTTAAGAAAATGTGGCATATATACACCATGGAATACTATGCAGCCATAAAAAAGGATGAGTTCGTGTCCTTTGTAGGGACATGGATGCAGCTGGAAACCATCATTCTCAGCAAACTATCGCAAGAACAGAAAACCAAACACTGCATGTTCTCACTCGTAGGTGGGAATTGAACAATGAGAACACTTGGACACAGGAAGGGGAACATCACACACCGGGGCCTATTTTGGGGGGGTGATAACAATAGGAGATATACCTAATGTAAATGACAAGTTAATTAGTGCAGCACACCAACATGGCACATGTATACATATATAACAAACCTGCACGTTGTGCACATGTACCTTGGAACTTAAAGTATAATAAAAATAAATAAATAAAATAGATAAATCAAAAAAGGAAAGGCCCCATGCCTTGAACCAGGATAGAATCTCTCTTCACAAAGCCCACAATGCTGGTGGTGCATAGTAGAATTGTGCTGGGCAACTCTGCTGCCTAAATGTTGCCTAAATGGTAAACTCTAGGGTGCATGCTTCTTCTCTCTCTTCTCTCTCATCTCTTTCTTTTCATACTGAATTTGAAAGCATATATTTGCTGAGTTTTTTGCCTGCCAGTCTAAGTCATTGTTTAGCCTTCATTGACTTTGTTACAGAATGCATTCTAATTAGATAAACCCCAAACAGATGTTACAGATCACGAGTAATAGCTCTGTATAAGTGTAACTAATTTGAGAAAGAATTAAAAATTGGTTAATAAATGAATCCTCATATTTTAAATTACTTACTTAATAGGATTTAAGGGTTAGAATAAAAACCCTATGTTTTGGTCATTTACTCACTTCTGTCTGGCACAAGATTCAGACCTCAGCTCTCCATTCCTCTCTCTCTAGCTCTTATTCTTGGCCATGAGACCAATCCTCACAGGTCCTTCCACAATTTAGGAAGGATGCAGAAGCTTCCTTCCTAAATTGGAACTCCCACTTTGACCACTCTCCTTTGTAAACAGAAATAAAACTGAATTCTGCATGTTGTCCCAGAGGCCAGATGCTTGTGTCAGTCTTCCATTCTTCCAGCTGGAAAACATCCCTGAAACTTTCTTTACTGACCACCCCATCAAATTTATTGACCAGGACCTGTGGAGTCTTTCTTTGTGATGGTTTCATTGACTCCTTTACATGATTATATGCCACTTGCCCACTTAGGAACCTTCAATTCCCCATGTGTACAGGCTCAAATTCCAGCTGATTACTAGTATGGGAGGCCATAATCGAATGTTTCTTTTACTCAAACTCTCTGTCCTAGACTCTTTGTTATTGTCTCAAAATGTAGCATGTGCAACTTTGTCTCTTTCTTTCTTCCCCGCCCCCAGGACAGGGTGTCACTCTGTTGCCCAGGGTGGAGTGCAGTGGCATGACTGGCTTACTGCAGCTGTGACCTCTGAGGCTAAATGATCCTCCCATCTCTCAGCCTCTCCATAGCTGGGGCTAAAGGCGTGTACCATGATGCCTTGCTAATTTTGTATTTTTTTGTTGAGAGAGGTTTTGCAATGTGGCCCAGGCTGGTCTGGAGCTCCTGGGCTCAAGTAATCTGCCTACCTTGGCCTCCCAAAGTGTTGGGATTACAGGCGTGAGCCACTGTGCCTGGCCTGCAATCTCATTTCTAAATCTTTGCTCAGACCAGCACTTCCACTTGGAAAGATCTCTCTGGTTCTCTTCATCTATCTCATTCCTGCATTTCCTATACAATACTGCCCACGTTTCATTTCCCTCTTGATGCATTTCTCGTTACATTATCATACATTGTTAGAGTTTCTGAACTCTGTAAGAATTTGCCTTTACTAGTCTGCTGGCTTGTTTGACTGTATTCATATGCTTCCTTTTTCTATTTAATATCTTGTTTAAATTTTCAGTTTATAACTTATTTAAAGTAAAAAACCATGTGCCCATTTCTTGAGTTTTAGTAGTTTAAAAATTACTTTAATATGCGAACTTACATCATGAAAATTAAGGGATATCAGTCAGAGTTTGATGTTAGAAAAAATGGCTTTGACAAACTTTTACACAAAATGAATCTGTCTGAAGGGAGTCCACATATTCATTCTGGAAGCTTGCAGATCAAGAATAAAAAATGGATAAGGACAAATGAAGGTTGGCCAGAGAATAAGAAGCATAGATGGCCATGGCTCAAGGCCACCCAATCACTGGAGCTTCCACTAGTGGAAACTTAGGATACTGTCTTCTCATGTCTGCCAGACTGTTCAGCACTAAATGCTCAAGGCCTCTGCCACTGGATGCCACACCTATCCCTGCAAAATAATTGATGCTGCTCCTTCTGCCATTGATAGTTTTTCAGATTCCTGAATCTTTGGAAGTACAGTTGGTGGTATCCAACTGGTCAGGTCTGCATTCTGAGCCTACATCTGGCTTTCAGGAAGACAGGAAGGGAGGATCTTCAATCCCTTTGGCTTCTGGAGTGGGAAGGGACACACACACAACCAGGAAATGTCTCATAATAGGAAGGATTGTCTGGATGCTGGGTACCTAAAAATAGCCAATGTCTAACACACAGGCCTAGCTGTGCCACTGTTCAGTGCAATGACAGGGACTTACCACCAACTTTAAAATGTTTTATACATACTTTTCTATAAAAGTATATTTTTATTTACTGAAAGCAGTGACATTTTCCCAGTAGTGTCATATAATAAATTAGTGAACTTTAACATTCTATCCTAATCTTCATAACCTTGTCTGCCTTTAAACATGACTGATAGATGGGAATGGTAATGTCAGCAAGAACCTTCCTTCTCCCCATGGCACATCAGCAACCACATATGAACCAATTCTTTTTGTGAGAACTTCAGAAACTAATTGAAGGGCTCCTGCACTCCAGGCAAGGATGAGACCAGCACATTGAAGCCAGTAAGAAAATTTGACTCTCCTTCTCACCATAATCCCTACCCCCAGCATACTGCCATATGATTGGGAGGAAGTTTCCATCTCCCAGCTTCTCCCTGGGGAGTTAAGGAAAGGACTGGATCATATATTCAATGTTCTAATTCTTCTGAGGGTTGCTCAAGGAACTGGCTTCTGTATCATTGGTCTTAAGGTTCTGACCAGACCCAATGTACTCTAGATGCCTGGGAACCACTGAGAAAGAACAAAGACTGTGATTCAGTGCAGCCCACATGCACTTGCCATAGCCCCTCCACCTGGTTCAGTGCAAAGCAAGTGATAATAATAAAAAAAATTTAAAAAAAAACAAACAAACCCAGATTCCACCTTCTGCCTGAGGAGGGAAAGAGTTGGACCATGTGAGCAATATTCCAAATTTTCCTACCTATAAGAAATAGATAAATTCCTAGAAACCTACAACCTACCAATACTGAATCATGAAGAAATGGAAAACCTAAACAGATCTATAACTTGTATGGAGATTGAATCAAGAATCAGAAACCTCCCAACAAAGAAAAGCCCAGAATCAGATGACTTCACTGGTGAACTCTACCAATATATAAAGAATTAATGTCAATCCTTCTCAAACTCCCTCAGAAAATTGAATAGAAGGGAAGACTTCCAAATCCGTTTTGCAGGACCAGCATTATCCTGACACCAAAGCCAAAGACACTACTTTTTAACAACAGCAAGGAAAAACAACTATAGGCCAACAATCTTGATGATCACAGATGCAAAATTTCTCACCAAAAAACTAGCAAATTAAATTGAACAGCATATTAAAAGAATGAATCATACACCAGGATCAAGTGAAATTTATCCTTGGGATACAAGGATGGTTCAACATACAAAAATCAATTAACATGATACACAATATTACCAAGATGAAGGATAAAAATCACATGAGAAAAGCATTTGATAACATTTAACACACTTCCATAATAACTCTCAAAGAACTAGCAGTAGAAATAAATTACTTCAACTAATAAAGGCCATACACGGAAAGCCCACAGCCAGCATTATATTCAATGGGAAAAGTTGAAATATTTTCCTTTAGGATCCAGAACAAGGCCAGAATACCCACCATTGCCACTTCTACTCAACATGATACTGGAAGTCCTAGTGAGAGCAATCAGTCAAGGAAAACTTTTTAAACGCATCCGTATCAGAAAGGAAGAAGTAAAACTGTCTGTGTTTGCTGATAATGTGATCTTATATATGTTGGAGTTCTCGTTTTACCATTTTTTTTTCTTTGAAGTGAAAGGCAAAGAAGTTTTTACTGCAATGCGAAAGTACACACTCAAGAGTTCAAGTGTAATTGAGAAAGTCGCCATTTACCTATCTTAGTATCACTTTTAGTTTTCTGTTTTTTGTCTCTGGGTTTCATTTTAGATAGTTTCTTCAATTCTGCCACCTGGAGATGTCCCCTTCTTTCATTTATTCCTATATGAATGTTTTGTTAATATTTGTAGTATTTTATCTGTCACTTCTGTGTGTTTGCTGTTGGGGGTGTAGACACAAATTCAGCCTACCTTTGTAAATTTCTCCTAACTGCTTTTCATAGTGACCAACTCTTCCTGGTCTGTGCAGGATTTTCTCAGTTTCAGCACTAGAAGTCACATGCCCTGGGAAATCTCTCAGTCCTCTGCAAACTGGGATGATTGGTCATTGAATTGCTTCTATCATTCCACATTGTGAGAGAAGCAAAAGGTCATTAATTGTTTGCATTACTTCAGTAGTGGATTGTCTATGAATTCTTATAAATAGCAAAAAGCTATCATGTTCTCTCAAGTAAAATATTTTCCAAGTACTGCTTTGGCCCACATTTCCTGAAAAACAAAGCCTGATTCAAAAGCTTATTGGGAAGTAAATCTCGGAAAACAGCAGCAAGGCAGAGAAGAAAGGGGACCAAAATGCAAAGAGAGCATACTACTAAGCTGTCCATAGCCTCAAAGGAAACACAGTAGGTTTCTGGTTCTCATATAAATTCTCCAGAAGGGCAATTCCTGGAATCCAAGTAATGTATCAACTGGCTGCTGCCTGTCTCTTTGTCTTTCATTGGTTGAAGTCCTCCTAGAAGTCATTAAATCCATCGTACTTCCAAGTAGCATTCCCAGGCAGCCACTGGAGAAGTAACACCTTCTCTTTCCCCAGTCTGGTGATAGAGCAGGTGTTGCCGTCAGTAGTGACAATGGGAACTGATCCAAGGGTGTGCATGGCAGTGGCAGAAGTCACAGCATTAAACTGTAAGACCAGTGGTCAGTGCCAGGGTCCTTCCAGCTGGGAAACAAAGGAAGTGAGGGATTGTGGGGAGAGTGGATAGGCGAAGCTGAGTGGCTGTGGTATGACTCAGAGTCTGGATCTGATACAGATATTAAATAAAAACTACTCCCTCTTTATCCCACCACACATCTATTCGCATCTGCTGTATTGCTTAATTGTAGTGATGAATGTAAACATCTTCAGCCATGTCACAACCTGCTAAAGGCAGGATTTTATATATATTTTTCTATGATATCTAGTAGACTATTGACAGAAGCTTAATAAATATTTTATGAAATCATGGCACACTGCTTGAAATATGACTCTATATAGATCAGTCTATAATTATGAAGCTCATTGTAATATGTGACTTTCTAGCAAATAGAAACATAGTATAAGATGATAGTTCCAATGGTCTTGGAAGCCAGGAATTCTCTCTCACTCTGGCATCCCATTATAATTGACAACTCTCAGTCATAAACAAATTTACTTACCTGGGTGTCTAGAACTCTGTAATTTGGTGATTCTGGTTCAGCTGCCCCTTACTTTATGAATTTATTTGTTCATTCAGTCCACTGGGTTTCTACTATGTGCCAGATACTATATTGGGCTTGGATAATAAAGATTAAATGTGTATACATCCTGTCCTTGCCCTCAAGAGACTGAAAGTATAGTTGGGAATTTATTCTCCACATGGAATGCTCCGTGTCTTTGTGCCCATCAAATGTCCTTCTTCTTGTAAAGATATTAGTCGTTGGATTAGGGCTCACCCTAATCCAGTGTGGCTTCATCTTAACTAGATTATATCTGCAAAGACACTATTTCCAAACAAGGTCATATTTTGAGGTTCTGAGGACATAAGAAATGAATAAATAATACAGAATTTTGTCCCTTGTCTCCAAGAGAGGGGATAGTTTTGCTTGTTTATTTAAATTGTGCTTAATACTATAAACACCTCTACATATTTCAGTAAGAATATTTTTATTACTTCTGCTCGAGAAAAGAGTATATATATTTCTCATAATATGAAGGTTCTGATGTTCTTTAGCACTGACGTAATTGAGCCTACATTAGGGAAAGAACAGGGCAGATAAGGCATTCTTCAGACAATTCCCTCTTCTAGATCCAAAGTTGGTCCTGATGCCAAAAAATCAGTACCAGAAGGCCAGAGGTGGCCCAGGCCAGGAATTAAGAGAGTCATGGGGGATTCCCCATTTAGCATTCACTCAATGATTAAGGCATGACCCATGGCTTGATGATTATTTTTGACCTGTGATTTTCTGTTTTCCTATCACTAATAGAAAAAGTTATTTGGTGTCACGTTATTCTTCCCAATTCTAGTTGGAACACATCCTCCCTTTCACTTCTTCATGGAGTACATCTCTATTAATTATTTATTCATGCCATGGCAAGATTAACTCTTGTCTTTAAAACATTATTGCATTGGTAGTTCACCTCAATATATTGAATTCCCTAAAAAGACGTGAACTGGTCTCTGATTCATGGGAAAAAAAATCGCCAAAACTTGCAATATTGTAGGGGACTAAAATTTATAATAGTTCCTCTACATTTAGGGATATATAATATGTTTTCTGAATCAGTGGCTAAGTTTGATATACATTCATGGACCTAAAAAAATTTAAGATGAAATTAAGATGAGCCATGACTCTGTACAAAATTGTAGTAGAAGAAAAATGCTTACAGAATTACACTATATCATTTGGAAAGGGTTAGTGTCTTCTTATTAGTGGGCCCTCATTTCAGAATATTTTCCTTGATTTTAGCCTCATTTCAGGTTCTTGCTTCTACTAATCTGGGTGCATTATTTACCCAATTCAATTCTTCAGTCACGCATTGCAAAAATGAAAAAAAAAAAGGAAAAGAAATAAAGTCTTTTGAGAAAATATTCCCTAGAATAGCCACAGAGCTGACTGCATTGGCTTTAGTTGGCACTCAGGAGAATGTGGTAGCCAGAGCCGTGTATTTTGCTGTCCAGAATCTCACTCTTGTGCATCTGGATTTTCATCCCAGGCACTCCTAGCCAACCCATGATGCTGCAATGACTGATGTCTTAGTTTCCTAGGGACTCTGACAAATTGGTGGCTGAAAACCACAGAAATTTATTATCCCACAGTTCAGGAGGTTAGAACTTCAAAATCAAGGTGTTGACAAGGCCATGCTCTTGCTGAAGGCTCATGGGTAGGACCCTTTCTTGCCTTCTCCTAGCTTCTGGTGGTTGCTGGCAATCCTTGGTGTTGCTTTGCTTGCAAGCATGTTGCTCAGTCTCTGCCTCTGTCTCCACATGGCATTCTCTGTGCCTCTGTGCCCATCAAATGTCCTTCTTCTTGTAAGTACATTAGTCATTGTATTACGGCTCACCCTAACCCAGTGTGGCTTGATCTTACCTAGATTATATCTGCAATGATGCTATTTCCAAATAAGGTCATATTTTGAGGTTCTGGGTGCACATGAATCTTTAGGAACCATTATTCAACTCAGTACATCTGAGAAGAGTTGGTGGACAACTATGTCAAACCTCTCAGTACTGTTAAAATGTCATTCTGCCAAATAGGTGAACATTAATTGTAACTTATTTGAGACGAAATTCCTTCTACTGAAAAAGGCCACTTCCTTTCCTGGAAATTGGATGAATCAGAAACAAAGATAAATGTCGTGGGTTAAAGAAAAATGTTGTAATTAGAGTAGCAAAACATAGCACTGATTAGCTTGTCATTCTTTCCTTTTGTGCTTCAATATGCCTATTTGTATAATGAACTACAAAATAGCTTCCAGATTGTGTTTGTAAATGCTTGATGGAAATTTAAATCAGAGCACTATAAAGCATTGCACGATTAAAAAAAAAAGTTTTCAAAGAAAATCCAGATATAAATATGGCTAAATGAACAAATTTTTCTACCTAGAAAACTTAGTCATGTATTAGTACTATATTGCCTCACAGGACAAAAGAAAATACCAGGTATCATGGAGTTATACAGATTTTTTTGTGCCTAGTACAGTCTCTAGCCAAATTCAACTACTGATTTACACATCAAATTCAGAAGATAGGAGATTAAAATAGTTTGCTTTTTTCAGAAGCTATAAAGAATAGATATTCCCACTGTATATTTTGAAAATTCAAAATTTTTAATCAGGCTCAATTCCTAGCAAAATAGTCTTACTATCCCATTCTCTCACCTCTATAACTCTGCCCTTCCCCACACTGTCTCTGCCACCTTCCCCAACCATGCTCCCAACTCCAGAAAGTTAGAAATATGGCTACTGTTGCTGGTCCTCTTTCAACTTTATAATCTACCTTGAGTGTGGGAAGACTTTCTATAAAGTTTCATGCTGAGTTACAAAAACTGTGTGTGATTAAGAATGCAGGCTTTGGAGATAGACTGCCCGAATTCCAAACATTATGTGACTTTGAGTTGTTTAATGGCTCTGGGCCAGAATTTTATGCGCAAAATAAGGCTATTACTAATATTCACCTTAAGGATATTATGCAGGTTAAATGAACTAGATTACATAAAGTGTTCAGAACTGTCTCTCACCTAATAAATTGTTATTATTATTATTAACCTGTGTGATGCTGGTTTATAACAGAATAGTTCAAACTAAATAATGTATTCAAACTAAACTGTATTCAAGCTAAATAATGGAGAGTTATATTCAAACTAAACTATATTATAATGTATTCAAACTATATTGTAATGTATTCAAACTGTTTTATAATGTATTCAAACTAAATTGTATTCAAACCAAAAAATGGAGAGTTTTAAGTACAAAACATCACCTCATATACTTAATATAAATGTGTTTTTAACAGAGCAATGATCCAGCTCTTATGAATGTTAGGTTGAGCTCAATGGAATAGGACTCAATGAATATGGACATGCCAACTAAATAAAAGACACAGTCATTCAAACACCACCCTCCAAACTGATAAGCAACTAAGGGATCAAGGCAGAAACACACAGCCAAGGACCTAGAGCATCTTAAGAGTTGGTGGTTGTAAAGTTAGCAATGGACCACAGTGGTCCTCCTGTGATATTGAGATTTAAATGTTTTATCTTTTTTCTTGCTCCCCTCACCCTATTATTCTGTCCTTACCATTTCTGTTGTTATCTTCTCAGCTAAAGTTAATGGTTAGAAATAATGAGAGTTGATGGTAGCCAGACAAGAAAAACAAATCTGTTCGATTTTGTTATTCTACCTATGTGCATCCTCTTGATTCAGTTTGTCCTCAGTTATCTCTCAATTATACCTGTGAACATGTGAAGGCCAGAAACTTGAATTTATAAAATAATGTTTGAATTAAATAGTGTCTCATTTTCAATTCAAAATTCTATAATCCATTGCATAGACTGGAAAGTTTTAGCTCTGAAAATCCATGGTAGACCTAAAGAGCTGAGTTTCTAAGTTGTTAATATTTGTTACTTGCCTTTCACAAACGAGAATGGATTGCCTGTTCTGAAAGTTGAAAACTGAAACTTTTTTCTCTGATTCCCTTTTATCAGCATAAGAAATGTGAAGAAAGGTGATGACTGCATCATCAATGGCAGCAAAATGTGAACTACTCACGGATGCTAAGCTAACTGGGTATGCCTAATTGCCAACACCAGGGATATGACCCGCCTGTTGCTTGAATACATTCTTAATTTATGTGCCACTGAAATTCCCTGGTAAGATGTCACCACTTACATTGTGGGCTAAGTGGATTACACATCTTGCTGTAGGGCTTTGAGTAAAATGCAGACTTCTTGGCTAAGGTCCACAATGGACAACATATATGATGGTGGTCCCATAAGATTAATTGGAGCTGAAAAATTCCTTTCCCCTAGTAATGTTGTAGCCATTGTAACATTGCAAAAATTCCTATAATCTAGTAATGTTGTACTCATTGTAACATTGCAAAAATTCCTATAATCTAGTGATGTAGCCATTGTAACATCACAGTGCAATGCATTACCTTTTCTATGATTAGATGTGTTCAGATACACAAATACTTCCCACTGTGTTACAATTGTCTACACTATTCGGTATAGTACATGCTGTACAGGTTTGTAGCCTGGAAGCAATGGGGTACACCTCATAGCCTAGGTGTACAGTAGAACATACCATGTAGGTTTGTGTATGCACACTCTAGGATGTTCTCATAAGGACGAAACCAATCACCTAACAATGCATTTCTCAGAATGTGTTTCTGAAACAAAATAGAAAAAAAAAATAGTTTTGTATCCTGAGACTTTGCTGAAGTTGCTTATCAGCTTAAGGAGATTTTGGGCTGAGACGATGGGTTTTTCTAAATATACAATCATGTCATCTGCAAACAGGGACAATTTGACTTCCTCTTTTCCTAATTGAATACACTTTATTTCTTTCTCTTGCCTGATTGCCCTGGCCAGAACTTCCAACACTATGTTGAATAGGAGTGGTGAGAGAGGGCAACCCTGTCTTATGCCAGTTTTCAAAGGGAAAGCTTCCAGTTTTTGGCCATTCAGTATGATACTGGCTGTGGGTTTGTCATAAATAGCTCTTATTATTTTGAGATACGTTCCATCAATACCAAATTTATTGAGAGTTTTTATAATGAAGGGCTGCTGAATTTTGTCAAAGGCCTTTTCTGCATCTATTGAGAGAATCATGTGGTTTTTGTCTTTGGTTCTGTTTATATGCTGGATTACGTTTATTGATTTGCATATGTTGAACCAGCCTTGCATCCCAGGGATGAAGCCCACTTGATCATGGTGGATAAGCTTTTTGATGTGCTGCTGGATTCGGTTTGCCAGTATTTTATTGAGGATTTTTGCATCAATGTTCATCAGGGATAATGGTCTAAA
This sequence comes from Macaca nemestrina, assembly GCF_043159975.1. Classification (NCBI taxonomy): domain Eukaryota; kingdom Metazoa; phylum Chordata; class Mammalia; order Primates; family Cercopithecidae; genus Macaca; species Macaca nemestrina. Next base: position 73,573,033 of record NC_092128.1, read on the forward strand.
ATTCTTTTTTTGTTTTGTCTCTGCCAGGCTTTGGTATTAGGATGATGTTGGCCTCATAAAATGAGTTAGGGGGGATTCCCTCTTTTTATATTGATTGGAATAATTTCAGAAGGAATGGTACCAGCTCCTCCTTATACCTCTGGTAGAATTCGGCAGTGAATTCTTCTAGTTCTGGAGTTTTTTTGGTTGGTAGGCTATTAATTATTGCCTCAAAATCAATGTGCGAAAGTCACTATCATTCTTAAACACCAATAACAGACAAACAGAGAGCCAAATCATGAGTGAATTCCCATTCACAATAGCTTCAAAGAGAATAAAATACCTAGGAATCCAACTTACAAGGAATGTGAAGGACCTCTTCAAGGAGAACTACAAACCACTGCTCAATGAAATAAAAGAGGACACAAACAAATGGAAGAACATTCCATGCTCATGGATAGGAAGAATCGTGAAAATGGCCATATTGTCCAAGGTAATTTATAAATTCAATGCCATCCCCATTAAGCTACCAATTACTTTCTTCACAGAATTGGAAAAAGCTGCTTTAACATCCATATGGAACCAAAAAAGAGCCTGCATTGCCAAGACAGTCCTAAACCAAAAGAACAAGGCTGGAGGCATCATGCTACCTGACTTCAAACTATACTACAAGGCTACAGTAACCAAAACAGCATGGAACTGATACCAAAACAGAGATATAGACCAATGAAACAGAGCAGAGCCCTCAGAAATAATACCACACATTTACAGTCATCTGATCTTTGACAAACCTGACAAAAACAAGTAATGGGGAAAGGATTCCCTATTTAATAAATGGTGGTGGGAAAACTGGCTAGCCATAAGTAGAAAGCTGAAACTGGATCCCTTCCTTACACTTTATACGAAAATTAATTCAAGATGGATTAGAGACTTAAATGTTAGACCTAAAACCATAAAAACCCTGGAAGAAAACCTAGGCAATACCATTCAGGACATAGGCATGGGCAAGGACTTCATGTCTAAAACACCAAAAGCAATGGCAACAAAAGTCAAAATTGAGAAATGGGATCTAATTAAACTAAAGAGCTTCTGCACAGCAAAAGAAGAGCTTCTGCACATCAGAGTGAACAGGCAACCTAAAGAATGGGAGAAAATTTTTGCAATCTACTCACCTGACAAAGGGCTAATATCCAGAACCTAGAAAGAACTCAATCAAATTTACAAGAAAAAAACAAACAACCCCATCAAAAAGTGGGCAAAGGATATGAACAGACACTTCTCAAAAGAAGACATTTATGCAGCCAACAGACACATGAAAAAATGCTCATCATCACTCGCCATCAGAGAAATGCAAATCAAAACCACAATGAGATACCATCTCACACCAGTTAGAATGACAATCATTAAAAAGTCAAGAAACAACAGGTGCTGGAGAGGATGTGGAGAAATAGGAACACTTTTACACTGTTGGTGGGACTGTAAACTAGTTCAACCATTGTGGAAGACAGTGTGGAGATTCCTCAAGGATATAGAACTTGAAATACCATTTGACCCAGCCATCCCATTACTGGGTATATATCCAAAGGATTATAAATCATGCTGCTATAAAGACTCATGCACACGTATGTTTATTGCAGCCCTATTCACAATAGCAAAGACTTGGAACCAACCCAAATGTCCATCAGTGACAGACTGGATTAAGAAAATGTGGCACATATACACCATGGAATACTATGCAGTCATAAAAAAGGATGAGTTCATGTCCTTTTTAGGGATATGGATGCAGCTGGAAACCATCATTCTCAGCAAACTATCACAAGAACAGAAAACCAAACACCACATGTTCTCACTCATAGGTGGGAATTGAACAATGAGAACACTTAGACACTGGAAGGGTAACATCTCACACCGGGGCCTGTTGTGGGGTTGGGGGAGGGGGGAGAGATAGCCTTAGGAGATAAACCTAATGTAAATGATGAGTTAATTAGTGCAACACACCAACATGGCACATGTATACATCTATAACAAACCTGCACGTTGTGCACATGTACCCTAGAACTTAAAGTATAACAAAAAATAAAAATTTTTAAAAAATAGTTTTTTGTTTTTTTTTTTTAATCTAGGCTTTCGGGAATGAAATGCCTGACTCACTGGATCAGCTTGGGTCAGAGATACTGATAAACCTCTTATGCCTTGAAATTGTAATGGAACGCAAGTTCAGACATTTGCCACTTGAGAAGCCGAATACACAAGAGGTGAGGTATAGTGGAAGGAAAGCAGCTGTATTAATCAAATGCTGGCAGTTGAGGAAATGACTGGGTTTATGCCTCTACAAAACCATTTCAAATTTTTGGGCTGACTGTGGGGGTTTAAAAAAAGAAACTTGCAGGAGTTGTGCAAGGTCCAGGTCTGCACGTCTTGTTCCAATGACTATCTTGAATTATTGTCTACCTGAACAGAATCCAAGCTGGTATCATCTTCACTGTGGCTGGGTCATAGATTATCCCCTCTGAATTAATTTCTAGATGGGGGAGAGTTCTACAGCTGGGTTTCCATATCTAGTTTGCTTCTAGAGTAGTCCCGGAAGTTTCTAAACAAGCATATCATTAAATAAGTGTGATGGTGCTAGGGAGCATCTGGTGGGAAAGGGAGAGAAACAGAGTTTTAAAGTCATTTCAAGGCTATGTTCTGAGTTTAGAGAAAAAAAGGTTTTTAAGTGCATTTTAAAACTAAGATACTTGATTACAAAATGTGAATTTTGATGGAAGAGGAAGAATATTAAACAGCTTTCTTCAATTGTTCTTCCACTTGTGCCTGAGTAAGTGGCATCCATACTTGACCCTATAGACATGGCATTCAATTTTAACCCATCTTCCCTCAGCTTTACAGTAGGGAAAATCGTAAGAAGAATTTTAATTTAGCAATAATTTTTGGCCCCCAATTAATCGAATGGCTAAAATATTGTACCTCTAATACTCAAAGAAGCTCAGCTAGTAAGTAAACTTGGTATGTTATTAATCAAGCCATACATTTTTATTCAGGGCTTTTTATGGTCTCAGCACTGGAATTTTAATGAGAGGTGATTAAAAAGATATGTTCTCTAGTAGAAAAGATGAAAACCAAAGCATCAATTTATTCAACAAACACTTGTTGGGATCTACTACTGTGCCAAGTGCTTAATGGAAAACATGGGTGTTTAACATAAGGTCCTTTATGTTGGTACACACCAAATATGTCTTTCCTAAATGAATTAAACACAAACATTTTATTTTTTATAATAAAAATGTTCTTTTCTACATAATTGTTATGTTCTTTATTAGGAATTCATATCTCTAAAAGAATTGAAAAATTGTTTATGTGCATATGCCATCAAACACCGTATCTTCAAAAGAGATATCTTTTGAAGACGTTAACAGTTTAAAATTCCTCACTGGTGAAGAAAAACATGAGTTTTACATAGCAGATGTTACATTTTAGGATGGATGTATGTGTATAACCTCTCTAGGGAAGTCCTAGAACAAAAATTTAACAGTCATGAGTAAATATGCATGCATATATATATATGCATGCATATAATATTTGCATGGCAAATGGATTATTAAATAATGTAAAAGCTTACTAAATTACCAGCTGGTTGGACTATTTATTAATTGAGATAAACTTGAGGAGAAAGCAATAATTATAAATATTCTTTTAAAATGTAAATTGACGACCTAACAAGGTTTTCCATTATATATTAATATCTGTGGTACATTTTTATGCTATGTATTTCATTTTTTTCCTGCTCATTTCTAAATTAATTACAGGCATTAGAGAAGCCATAAATACTAAAAGTCAGATTCAGCTGTCTGCTTTCAAGTGTATCACACCACAATCATAGATCTTTGAGAAAGCATAGTAGGAACAATTCTTTACATAATTGTATAATTATAACCCATGTTGAAATTAGCAAAGTTAGTCAAAAGAAACGTTAAACAGGTTTTCTTTTCTAAGTGTCACAAAGACTTTGTAGAATACTTATATTTATAATGGATAATATGGTTACATTTTGCATTATACTTTAGCTACTAAAGTTATAAATGATCAAGCTTGAATGAATTTTGGAGTCTCACATCTAGTATATGCTTGTTTTTCTGGTCAGAAACATTTTATGTTTATTTCTTTCTCTTCATTTTGAAGATTAAGGAAAGATTACTTTAAGAGTTGAACTTGGCACTTTGCATATCTCTCTGGTTTTTGTAAGAGTCTTTCCAAGTTTTGTGAAAAATTCTTCTAAAAGGACAAGGTGAATTACTTGGCTAAGATATAGATGCCAATATATGTACAAAGAGAACAAAGCTATATGAAATGCACAGAAGGATCCTGCTCTCCTGCTTGAACATTTAGCCGAAGGGAAAAGCACGGAGAGAGCCAGAGTAACAATAACCACGTGCCTTTTTCATATATGATTCTTAGACAAGATTTCAAACACCAGAAGATGGAAGGTCAATAAATGTAGGAAGATTTTATCCATACAAGTTGAGAAAAAGTTAACATATGCAAAATGTGTAAATGATCTTCTAAGTGTCTATTGCCTTTGAAAGGTATCATTCTCAAGTTAATTCACCAGTTAATTTCATGTCATCTGAAGTTTCTCTATTAAAATTTAAGTAAGAGGTTCTCATTTAGGAAACAAATAACTTCTAAATATTTCTGAAGAACATTTATCAACATAACCACAGTGTACTGAATTTAGTTTTTACCAACTCATGAGAGCCAATTGTGCATGTATTTTCACAACTCTTGTGTTTCAGTGCTGTCACAATAGTGCTTGGAATCAAGTGTGGTGGGAGATTTTACACCACAGAAATAAAAAATTACTATTTTTTAATATTTAATTTAATTATTCCTATCAGCCTATGTGTGTATTTTTATATTTTTATACACTTTTTATTCCTGTTTCACAAATAGAGTAACTGAGACGGAGAGGTCATCAGCCCAAAGTCATACTGTGAATGGTGGAGCTAGGATTTATGCTCAGGCAGTGTAACTGTACAGCCTTCGGACTTAGCCACGATGCTACTCTGCTTCCCAGTAAATATTTAGTCAAAGTTTATTCATCAGTATAGAATGATGACATTATTTACTGACTGCATAAACCCAAATTATCAAGCACTTTTTCAACATTGTCTCAAAGAAGTAAATTCAATATATCTAACTTGAAATTTAGGAGCATTAAAAAATCAGGAAAGCTATTTTATAGAACCAGAGCTTTTCATGGGGACAGGTGCTAGTGTTCTCTGCTCCAGAATTCTGATGCTTAAAATGTTGCATATTTGTTTTAGATGGGAAAGGAGGGTGTTGGCAGAAGGATGCCTGGTGGGCAGGGACATGCCAATTTGCCAGGAATCTCAGCAGACACAGTGATGTGAACGAGCAAGACAAAATGCCAGGTAGAGACCTACTTTACATAGTACTTAGAAATAAAAATCATAAGAAATGTTGAACCATGCGGTGATGAGAATCACTTTTATACCACCCCAAATCCCTTTTCCTGAAATCTCTGTTTGATGATACTATCCACATTTAAAGTTTTTAAATATTTTACAAAGTACTTCCATAAGATAGCCAAACAATCCTGAAATCCATCCTTCTCTTGCCATCATTGGTTTTCCTAAAGCTTTGATATCCTCTGCTTCCATTGTTGATTATCCTGTTTTCATCTTTAAGTCATTTTCTTTGGCCTTCTGCTCTTCCCGTTTTTCACAACTTTAATTATTGACAGTGATTTCTGAGTCTCCCCTGAGCTCTGGTGTCACATACTTGGCACAAAGTACAGTTAAAAACTTCTTGAATGAATGAGTCACTCTCCAATTGTCTGATGAAAATACCTACTTGGAGGAATTTCATCACCTCAAAGCCTGAAAACAACCTATTGTCTTGTCCTTAAAATAACTACCTTTTCTGAGAATTTCTGTTAGTGAGAACCAACATTTATTGTGATTATCACATGCCAGACACTTTACAATACATTATCTACTTCTCACAATTATCCTATGAAATAGATGGTGTAATGAAGAAATCAAGGACAAAAGCACTGAGCAAGTGAAGGAACAGAGATGTGAACCCAGGTCATGTAACTCAAACCAGTGCCTCTCCCATCACACCTCAGGCTTGTCTGTTTAAGTCACTTAACCACACTCAATTCCGTTGGTTTTAACCTGTCAGGTAGAGGCCCAAATAATGACAAATGCAGCCAGTAAAAACAGGACCCAAATTGACAGGTTATTGGGGATGAACAAAAAGAAATGAAAACTCAACAAAATCAAAGAAAATACATTCATAACCAAAAATATAAAGAATTAAAGAGATTTTTGAAATACAGTCAAGATTTGCTTATTTGTTTGAAGCAAATTCCAACAATACACATATTAGCTTTGCTTGATTTGGGTTGGAATCTGAGTTTTCAGGACCATTTCTCAGATCCTATTAAGAATGTAAAAGAGGCTTAAACAAGGAAGCAACACAGTCAACTAATATATTTTATTTAAAAATTTATTTTCAGAGCCTATAAATGGACAAATTCCAAAATAGTAATACAGAATATTAACAATATTTTAATTTTTTTTTTTTTACTCAACAGTCTGCCTTTATGTTTTTCTTTCCATTAACAAATACACTGGATTAAAGCAACAATATTCTTATCTTCAAGTTCAACGTCTGAGTTTCTTGCATACTATTTCCATTTAGAGTTCAGTAATTACTTAACTTCACATTATTCTGTCACAAATGATAATCAAATATCCTACCTACATAGTAAAAATCATAAAACTATTATAAGCCAAGAGAATTTATAAAGTTAATATGAAACAATAACTATATTGATACACATGTGCAATAGGCCCTACCAGAAATATGCCAAAATAACAAGCTTTATTTAAAGAATGAGGTCTTCGGGCAGAAAGAAATGAGGGGTCATTATCATCAAAAATTATTAGGAAGATTGTAAGTAAAAAGAAATCAGCCTACGATTTTAACTAAATAAAGGAGGAGAGGGAGTATATCATTAGAGTTGATGCAGTTAGGAAAATTCAATTACCATTCTACCACAAACTGGTTGACTACTTCATGAGCTCAGAGTTAGGCTCTCCAGGTATTCTGTTACTCTCCCACTAAGTTTCCTTACATGGAACATAAACCTGCATTTATGCTTACAACAAAATATTATAATGCTATTTAATCTGACAGTTGGCAAATAATAGAAAAACAAACTGGAAATCAGTGGAGCCATACCATCTCACTACCCCTGAAAATAGGGGCTAAAATGAGTCATTAAGAAACAGTATTCAAAGAGCCCTGTATTAACTAATGTGATTTGTAAAATAAGCAAAATTCAGCAATTTTCAATGGAAAATGCCACAGTATTTGAACACAAGGAATGTTTTGATGCTGATTTTTATCAAAGTGGTACTCCAAGCCATTAAGTTGGAACAAATTCCAAATGCACAATTACATGCATCACCTCAGTTTAATAATCCAATAAATGATAAAAAAGACAAATAAAGAAAACAGCATCATATAGCACAGCAGCTTTGTTTGGCTCCCTCTGGATAAAATCTTCAGTTTGCCCATAGTTTTACCTAGAAATCCAGTTGTGGAATCAAATTGTGAATCCTATCAGAGATAAAGGCAAATAAAATATAATAGTTAGATTTTAAGTCTACATATGCACATCCAAGTAACTGAATAACTGTTACCATAGTACATTTGTAATGACAGTTTTGTGTTTAATTAATTCAGGAGCCTGTTGATAACCTTGGATAATCAGCCTGATTTCTCCATGCAAAATACAGTAATACTCTCAGTGAATAAAAAGCTCTTTCACTGTCCAATAAACACTTCCTTCAGCCCCACAGAGTAATTCAACAACTCAAAACTATTTAGGTGTTATTCCAATTATGTGGATAAAAAAGAATTAACAATAAATGTAAGTACTTTGTGCATTATCATACAGATTTTTCTTCCCATTTTTTGTTGTGTCATTGCTCCCCAAGGTCAAATGGTTGATTGCTACCCAAGTAGAGGAATTCATCCAAAATGTAATAGGGTTAGCAGTTAAATGTACCTTTATTTATTTATTTATTTATTTATTTATTTATTTAGAGATGCAGTCTCGCTCTGTTGCCCAACCTGGAGTGCAGTGGTGCAATCTCAGCTCACTGCAACCTCTGCCTCCCAGGTTCAAGTGATTCTCCTGCCTCAGCCTCCCAAGTAACTGGGACTACAGGCGTAGGCCACCACGCCCAGTTAATTTTTTTGTATTTTTAGTAGAGATGTGGTTTCACCATGTTGGCCAGGCTGGTCTTAAACTACTGACCTTGGGTAATCCGCCCACCTCATCCTCCCAAAATGTTGGGATTACAGGCATGAGCTACCGCGCCCGGCCTTGGACCTTTACTTTTAATATCCTTTTGTTTAGACAGCTGACTTTGAAGTAGTCTATTAAAAGTTAAGAGAACATCATATAGAGGTAGTAAAATGTGATAAGGACTATAAATATGGATGGGGAAAAACTACCATATTAAAACATAGCTGGAAAATCCTAAAGATGAGACAGGCCTAGGTATGGACTAGAAATATTACACATACTTTCACAGAAATTTTAATATCCTGAGATGTAAAGGCCCTGGCATAATAATATCCTTTGTACAGCTCAGTGTCTATGTGGCTCATACACTTTAGATCTATGGTTCTTCACCACAGTTATGCATCAGAATCACCGGAGATGCTTCTTTCAAAATATTTATGTCTAGATCCCTACCCACAAAATTCTAAATCAGTGTATTTAAAGACAGAATACATTGTCTCTTCAATACCTTTTTAAAGAGGTCCCTAGCTGATTACAGCGCACAAGCTTAGCAAGAACATTGCTTTTGATGCCAAATTCATTTTTGAATAGCACAATTTTAAAAGCACATGGAACCAGAGAAGGTTCAGAGAAGCGTGACATTCAAGATAAACATTAACAAATGGAAGAGGACTCTAACAAGAAAAGGTATATGTTGTTAGAGAGAAAAGGTTCCGGGCTGTTCAAATTTATGAGCACCTTTTTCAGACGTGATCCTTAGGAAATCAAGCAAAAGAGTAAGTTTCCATTAAGTGAACGACATTTGGTTGGTTGGATATAAAGTGCTTTTTGATTGCTTGGTTAATAAATTACTAGCAGTCTCTACTATTGAGATTTCTAAGACTACTCAAAATAGTCATTTGTCTTGAGTTTTTAACAATCTTTCTAAAAACAGGATTAAAGATATATTGGCTTCCACTTGTTCCTCCCACTTACATGTGTGAGACGAGATGAAAAATGCAAAAGCATGGCAAAAAATAAACCTTATAGTTATTCCAAACACATTATATACAAATGGATGGGAATCAAGGACTTAGGATCTCTGTATCTATTTCAAAATGAATAAAAGTTGAAATTTTATTATTCACAAATATTAGATCAAATTTCTTAAAAACATAACCACTTACCATTTCAGATAATAATTTATTCTGGGTTTTAACTTCATGGCCTATTTCAATGGAAAGCTGTAAAGAAGAAGGTATACACATGATTACTCACATAAACGTATTCAAGATTATAAACTAAAAATAATGTCATTCTAAGCATACACATTTTCTGAAATGAAATGGTCTTCTAGACACAAACTCTCTTCTTCTGATACTCTTTCCATCAAGCTCAATAAAAAATAAATTTGGAATTTGGAATTTCTACTCCTCCCAAATTATGGACATTTCCTCTTTCTTCTTTATTTTAATTTCATCTTAATATTCAATTCCATCTTTTAATTTGGTATGTACTACTTCTCTCTGATTCTCTTACACTTGCATGCTTTTATATCTTTATTATATTCCTACAAAAGCTACAAATTCCTACAAATATCTGTATATTTCCTTCTTACATTTTATTTATTATTTATTATATTTTATAAATTACACATTTTTTATTTTTTTTAACTTTTATTTTAGGTTTGGGGTACAGGTGAAGGTTTGTTATACAGGTAAACTCATGTCACATGGATTTGTTGTACAGATTATTTCATCACCCAAGAATTAAGCCCAGTACCCAACCTTCTTACATTTCAAAAGACTGACAAATACCCATACAACCAATTCAAATCTAGACAAAATTATTTAATATTTTCCTAATGAAATGTTACATTACTTTAAACATGTCTAAATTGATTATTTCCTTAGATGTTAAAGGTTTTTGCTTTAAAATATGATAATAAATTGAAAAAATATATATATTAGTGTTACTTTCTGAAGCTCCACAGAAAAGAGCCATAGCTTACAAAACACAATACTATAGGTAATTACGACAGCTATTCAAACTAAAATCTATCTAATACTTTATAGGACAGATTCATCAAAGGCTTTACTTCCAAGATATTTAAATAAACAGAATCATCTACTGAAAATCTTGGTAAAACACTGCAAATATTGTTCTTCATGTGTCTGAAAGCACATGGGATAATACTGACACAAAACCATACTAGAATTCTGTAGATCAGAACATGAGCTTTCCTGCCAGATTTAACAACTCAGAGATAATAAAGTAACTATAAAGTTAGATTGTCCACATTACTCAACTTCTATCACTGTCATTTATGCCAAAGAAAAATATTTCCAGGACATCACAACTTTTTTCTAACAAGTAATCTAAATTATCTACATTAGGGTTTTTTTTTAAGGCATTTAATTCTTAAGTCCTTCCAAGTGTTGTATTTTTAAAATTGGCATTATACAATATTACTCAGTTCCTAAATCAACTTATTTTAGTTTAATATGACTTTGAAAACAATCCTGTTTCAAAATCTAAAGGTCTCCAGCTGAATGTAATTCGATTTTCCAAAGATTATAATGAAATGCCAATTAAGTTTTATCAACATGGACTTCTACTGAATGCTTTACAAGTGAACGTCATGTTCATTATAATGCAGTATCAATCACATATATTATTAAAATCATCTTTGTGTAATTCCTTTGATCAATACAAATTTACTTAATTAACACCACTGATAAGGAATTATACTAGGTGCTATATAGAATATAAAGTAAGTACAATAGAAAACCTGCATTCTGGTAAATTCCTTTTACATACAAATAAGGCCAATGCAAATCAATATGAATAAGTGCTGCAGAAATGGCACAAATGGTCTTATGTTCATAAGAAGAAAAGTTACTTTTTTGTCTAGTAGAAAGCACACACAGATTCTGGAAGTGTTGAGAGATAAGCTAAGGCCAATTTTTGAAAGATCTATCTGATTTAATCAAGCTATGAAGCATGAACTTTATTAAATCGTGGAAGGACACTGAAGACTTCTGGGAGTGCAGGATGCAAGCTTTAAAATATTCTAAAAGAGGACTGTGGCAATGATTATATAACTCAGATCACAATGTGCAAAAAACCAGGAACAGATAGGTTAAGAGGTTCTTCCAATAGTTCAACTAAGAAAACCAGGGGATAGTCCGGGCACAGTGGCTCACACCTGTAATTCCAGCACTTTGGGAGGCCAAGGTGGGCGGATCACCTGAGTTAAGGAGTTCAAGACCAGCTGGCCAACATGGTAAAACCCTGTCCCTACTAAAAATACAAAAATTAGCCAGGTGTGGTGGCGGGTGCCTGTAATCGCAGCTACTTGGGAGGCTGAGACAGGGGGATTGCTTTAACCCAGGAGAGGCAGAGGTTTCAGGGAGCTAAAACTGCGCCATTGCACTCCAGCCTGGGCAACAAGAGCAAAACTCCATCTCAAAAAAAAAAAAAAGAAAAGAAAACCAGGGGATAGTATTAGAAATAGAAGGGCAAAGATAGAAACATCAGAAAGATATTGTAATACTCAGTGACCGAAATGGAGTACAAAGGTAGAAATAAGAAAGACCAAGATTTATAGCTTAGAAGACTGGATTAAAAAAAGCAGAAGAGCTACTTGGGGGTGGAAGATGGACAGCTCTGTTTGAGACATTACAGCAGACAGCACACAGTATATAAAAAACAGCTGGAGATTTTTCTTAAGTATTAAAAAAAAAAACCTATCTTTTGATGTGTCACATTTTCTAACTTACTCAAAGCACAGTCTAAATTTTGAGTGTACTTTGACCTCACAAAACCACAGTATCTGAGTAAATGAATTCCTTAGGATGACGTCAATAAGAATATAGTTTATAATTATATATGTATAGAAATAGATGAATTAAAACACATATAAAATTTGTTATACACTTACAGATTTTATAGCAGTTACTTTGCTTCTCAGACTTTCAGTGAGCCTCTCATTTTCTTCTTCACAGGCACTATACCCACTATTAGCATAGCCATAGTTCCCATAGCTGCCAGGAGGTACTCCTTCACCTGCAAGGATCAGAGTCACAAAGGGGATTGTAGAGAAGCCACTTTCGAAACATAGATAGTTAGGAAAGAACTGAAAAAGACCCCTGGTGGGCGTTGCAAACCACATATGTCTCTAATATTCATACTCCAAATGAATTTAAAAAATAAATAACCAAACAGAGATCAGATCAATTCTTTCCATTACCCTCTGTTAACCAAAGAAGATTCAGTTCAGTTCATTTTAATACACATTTCTGGACTGCTTATTGATTGCCCAGAAGATACAAAAATAGGTACTAATACACAAGGATATTCAGGATACATTCCCTGCTCAAGAGAAACATATAGTTTAATAAAAGTTCTAAAAGCAGTAACATCATCTACTGCTAACATTGAAGAAGCATGGCTATGAAGAGGAAGGGAAAAGTGGTTAATACAGCAGGAGGGGAGCTCATAGCAGTGAGGGTCCTTTACTGGCATCTCTTTCTCTTAAACAGACAGTTGGACAGGAAAGAGCCAAAGCAGGGAGGGGGCAAATTGAAGCTCTAGGAAAGAGATGGAATAACTCATGCAGAATGTTAGCTGAGAGTCAAGAAGGAGATTCATTTATTCTTCAACATATATTTGAAGAAGTACCATGTATCAGATCCATTGTTCTTTCTAGGTGCTACTTTTATGGAACTCTAAGGGATAAGAATGTCCACCACCCTGCCTAATGTAGTACTTCACAGTCATCAGGCTATCAAACAACAGATGGAGTGGGCCTTAGACAGCGAATACGTACATAAATATGTTGGGCGATTGAGAGGGAACAGCATAGTTCAGGGTGTTAGTTAACTACACTTTTTTTTTTTAAATATAATTGTTGCCATCAATTTTCTCAGTAAAGGGAGAAAACGGGCTAACTGCTGAAGAATGGATGATCATTCAGAATATACAGTAAGGAGAATGAATGGAAGAAAGGGACCGGGACTGCACAGGATTACTAAAGATAAAACAAACTTGTTTGAGGCAATATACTATGGTGGCTTCAATCCTCCCAGGTGTGTGGTTTTTTTCCTACAGAAGAGTCATCGGCCTGAGCTAGTCCAGGAGAAGATGGATGGTTGGACTAATCTGTAGTTGGAAGTTTATAGTATCGGGGTTGCAGAAAAACAGAGCCCCAAGAGGTTGGGACTGCCTGCCAAAAGAGTGGTAGAAGATCTGGATTATGGGGATTAGACTGGACAGATATTGAAGTAGATTCAACAGTGGCTCGAGAATGTGGGGAAAAGGATGATATCGAAACTAAAGGTCTCAGAGCCTGCTGGGCACAGCAGCTCACGCCTATAATCCCAGCTACTCTGGAAGCTGAGGGAGGCAGGATCACTTGAGGCCAGGAACTTGACACCAGCCTGGGCAACACAGCAAGGCTGCATCTATTAAAAACAAAACTAGAGGACTGCATATGCTCAATGAGCGATGCAGCAGCAATGACAGGAGGTAACAGCACTGATCACTGAAGGACAGTCAAGGTGAGAATAGGAAGTTCTTTCAAGGCACAACACAAATTTCATTTTCCCTATAAAGCAAAACTCTCACTGATTTCTTACAGCTCTGATTGTATGTAACATTAATATTGCACTCTGTACAGTACTATAAGGGCAGAGACTAAGTTTGTTTGACTCAAGACTGTACGTCCCCCCATAAACCTACAAACACATACACACTGTAAGGTACACTCAATGAATACACGATGTGAACTAATTAATGAAAAGAATCTGAGTTCACTGTTATTGAACTTTGAATGTGCACACCTTTGTCCAGAATGGAGTCATATGCTTCTCTGAAGGCAAGGACAGTATCTCATGCTTCTATATCCTCCCTGTACCTAATGAGTACTTTATATGCAGCAGATACCTATGCAATCTCCACCACCACAAAAACCACAACAAAATATTGGAGAAGTATTGTCCAAACAGAAGAGAGTTGTACTATCTGAATTTTCCTGCTGACACACTATCCATGAAGCTCTCCACATGTGTTATTATAAAAGAACTCAAGGAGTGGGCATATTTTTTCCCCCAGTCAACAATTAAAGTTACCATTTAAAAACGCATTCCTACTCTATTAATCAATGATACTCTGTGCAAACTGTAGTTTAATAAGGGCCAAGATACTTAAAGAAAAGGATAATGTCTTCTTATTTTGTGTGGCTGAGGTTCTGAGTATACAACATTTACCCAGTAAGTAATTACTGACTGGTTGAATGGAAACATTTGACAACTTCACCAAGGAATTCATTCTAAATTTTTTCTTTCCTATTTTCTTTCCTTTGTTTAGTTGCTTTTGCCTATCTTAATTTTAATTTTAGAGTTCTTCCATGCTGTTCCATTTATTCAAAGTGATATTCTTGTTGTATTTATTGTCAAAAATATATCAATGCACATTTCTATTGAAGAGTTGATCTTCCCTCAAACTATGACCCATCCCAAATACAATGAAAAAAGTAAAAAACAAATAAAATGCTAGAATTGCTATTCCAAACAGAGCCACTTCCCTTCTGGTGGTGTACTGCTATGAAAAGTTGTAAAAAAGCTAGTGATTACTGAAGATCATCCTCAGCCTTTGTTTATTTAGATAAACGCTACTTCTTTTGGATGGGTTCTATCAGTAAGCTAACAAAACCAGTTAGAGATTCATGTGAAGTGTGGCAACTTCTGCCTACAGATATCTATCAGATTCACTATGATCCCAAATTTAAAATTTCAGGTCAATATACATTCATACTTTAAAAATAAGAAAAGAAAAAATGTTTTTGTTTTTTTTTTTTTTAAAGAGTAGGTAGTGGGTTCTAAATTAGTGAAATTCTAATTTAACTGGCTGAGCTGAGGTCCAGGAAACAATACTTTAAAAATTTCCCAGGGGATTCTAATGTACAGTCAGGGCTGATAATCATTACTCAAGTCACTTTCCTGTAATTTAACATGGCACACTGCAGCAGAAAAATGCTCAAAAGGGCCTAGGGGCCTACTGATGAAATCCAAACTCTTTGGCCTCGCATGCGAAGATCTCCACAGTGTGATCCCGCATCACTTACTTCACCCAAACTGGTTTAATCATAATCCCTTATTTCTTTTTAGTTCCTCCTATCTGGAACCCACTTCCCCTACTCTCCATTATTCAAGGTCTACTTCAAATTCCTATGTCTCCACAAAATACACAAGGATCTTCTCCACAAAGTACACAGTAATCTGTCTCTGAAATCTCTGAGACCATCCCTTGTATGTAGAACCTATCTGGTATTTGGATGTATAGCGACTACTTTGTACTATAACTTATCTTTGCACATATTTCTACTCTCCAACTAGACTGGAAGCTTTGGGGATCGCAAACCGGGCAACAAACAATTGTATACCTAGAGCTTACTCAAGCACACAATAAATCTTTTTTTGTCATTAATGATGATGAACAAGAAAAACATTTAGACATATAAAACCAAACTTACTCAAAATTCTTTCTTTTTTTTTCTCATCAATTTACCTGGCCCCACTTTCTATGATCCAAGTATTCATAAAAACTTCATTTAAAAAAACAAAAAACTTTTTCATACTACAATTTATTAATAAATAAACAAGTCTATGGTTATTGGCAACTTTCATTATATCTGACACATTGGGGAATTTGTTTTTCTTTCTTCAATCTTATAATGACTGAGAAAAGTAACACTATCTTTTTTCAAAAGTTTCATTTGTTTTCTGAAGTATACTGCACTCTTAATTTAGCAGGGTCTTCTTTAAAAAAAATAAAAATAAAAAATAAATCGTGTCCTAAGAGAAAGCTTCAGAATCAGAAAATGCTGTTCTAGTAGCTGTGCGTTACTATAAGGGCCCATTAAAATTCCTTGGGTCTAACTTATTCTTGCTGATGAGCCACTTTACTAACCCCAAAGGTAAAGATCAAATGTTAAGTCGCCAAACCTTATCACGTTCTACTGCCTTAACCGTGGCACAAGGTTCAGATTAAGAAATCGCCTTTGACCCAGAAGTTACAGTTCCAGGACCTTTAACAATAATGACACGTACATTTATTTACCTTTGTAACTCACTGTTACCAGACTAACGACCACTACTACTAGTGTGTTTTGCGTGCAACCACCCACTCTTCAAATTCCACTTCTGAAGAAACTAAGATCCAGGGCCAGTAGAGGAAGAGAAACCGGAGTCGGGCTTTGGAAAACATAGCAGTGTCCATAACCACGCTCAGGCAGTAACACTAAGACACTCGACCACTGAGATGCCACCTGTACACACCCACCCCCAGTCCACTACTTTCTCTAGCCTACCATCCAAACTTGAATCTGACTCAGACTTAAGGAAACTCCAAGGAACTGGGACAAATGGTGTGTTTCCATTCGACTTGGCCCACAAAGATCCCCTCTAGACAGCCTGTTTTTTGGACCAAATGCCAGGAACAGAAGACAGGTTCGATTTCTTTCCGCGCCCAGCATGGCCGGTTCTAGGGCCCCGAACTTCGAACCTCAGCCCTCTTCTTACCCAGGCCTGCACGCCTCATCCTGCCAGAGGAGAGAGAGAAAAGGCGGGCGCGGGGGGTTGGGTGAGTAGGAAAGAGCTGTGACCCCGACCGCGTCTTCAGTACCAGGGCCGGGCGAAACACCAACTTCTTCCCCTAAAGCGCCACGACATCAGTATAGTCTAAACACCGCGCCTGCTGATGGCGTCACCAGGGCGCT
Organism: Macaca nemestrina; assembly: GCF_043159975.1. Taxonomy (NCBI): domain Eukaryota; kingdom Metazoa; phylum Chordata; class Mammalia; order Primates; family Cercopithecidae; genus Macaca; species Macaca nemestrina. Next base: position 73,590,117 of record NC_092128.1, read on the forward strand.
CATTGGAGCCCTGGGAAGAAGGTTGAATGGCATTCTGGGAAATGTAGTTCACCGACGCATAAAGTGTTGTTGAGGGCGTGGTGTGAGCCAGGTTCCAGGGGCGGCCGGGGCTTCCGGTAAAGGGGCCGGCTTCTACTGCTGCTCCGACAACGTTCCAGCTGCTCCGCTCGCAGCTCCAGGTAGCTGCTTTCAGTTTGTTAACCACCAAGATTAACCCAGCAGATCTGCTCCTCCCGACCCACAAGAGGGTGGTTGGGGTATCTTTCCTGATTCAGCCTCGTACTCCCTCTCACCTCCAGAGGCAGTTGAGGGAAAGTTAGACAAAACTTTGTTCAGGTTTCTCAGTTTACAAACAAGTAATCCGACACCCACAGAAGTAACCGATTTGTGCCTCGTAGTATCCGGTAAAGGAGAGAAAACCAGGTGCCTTTGAGTAGGACTCCTGCTCGGATAAGAGCCAACTAGGAAAGGCGCGGGGTCTCGTCGGAGGCACTGAATAATTTGTGAATAGTTAGTTTCCTGTTACTGCATCTGTTGTACTTCTAGAAGGAACCAAGACTTTTAGTTGTTATAGGGACCAAAGGACCCCTAAACTCCCTCCCACTTAACTTTTTACACAAGGCAGTGTGCCAGTTTAGGGGTTTAAAAGCTTGCTGGCGAGTTGGAGGTGTTACTGGTATCGGGGTTAATCCTAGAATTTCATTTTATCTCACAGGATTATTTATCGTGAGAATACGATGAAATCATGGTTTTTGAAGGAAAAAAAAAAACCTGATACACAGGAGGCCATCAAAATCCACTGGGTGTCTGCGGTTTTGTTGTTGCTGCTGTATATATGGCAGTGGAATCGTCTCTACACTAGAGTTTCCGAATATGTGATCTCTGATCACTTAGCGTTTCCTCATAGTTTTTCCCAGGACATTATTAACATTGACTATAACAGTGGCATAAGTCTCTGCGTTAAGTTGCTTTGGTAAAAAACACACGAAAACAATTTTTGATAAGAGTTATTAACCTGGGAAGGAAGCTTTATCCAATAGTGTTTTGATAGAAAAAAATCGCCATTTTCTAAAAGCAATGGAATTAACTGAGCATAATATCAGGGACAATTATTACAAATAAAAGATGAAGATTCAATAAAAGAAATGATAGCTAAGTATCCCTTTATGAGTTAAAATCTGTGACGTCCTCTGGTTAAAAAAATTGCATATTATATAATTAAAACATGTTTAAAAATTGTCTTACTGAAAGTTTGCTGATAGAAATGTAGAAACCGTTATTTTTGAAAATATGTTAATATTTACCAGAACTAACCATTTAGATACATAAAATATACTCTTTCCTTTAAATGATAGGAAGACATAGAATGAAATGTAGTTACAAGGAAAACATATAATGTGCTAAGAATATAACTGAAGTAAGGCAAAGCTAGTTCATATTGAAGTTGTTACCTAAAAAATCCAAATTATTGTTTTCAGTTACCATTGCCAGTATCGAATTTGGATAATCTCATCTGAAAAAAAAATTTGCACTCAAAAGATGAGGCAGGAAAAATGAATTTAATGTGCAGAAAAAGAATTATTCAATGTGACCATAGTTGATATTAGTGATCAGGGGAATAATTTTCACTTTTCTCGTTGTGCTTTTTCCTTTTTAAATTAAAATACTAACTTTTCTTACTGATTGAAGGCAAATAAAGTTCATAGAGATGAATAGCATTTAGAACCTCTTCTCTATTCTTGTAGGATAGTCTCACAGAAAATATCTAATGTTTGTAGGTCTCTAGGAGACAAAGGACTAAAAATTACCTAAAATAATATTAAGTATTCCTTCTAATAACTACAAAAGCAAGAATATAAGCAGGAAATGTCTGAATTGAGGAGCAAAATTGGAACTTTTCTTTCTCCTATCTGTCTGCTTCCTGCCTGCCCATTTGTCCTACCTTTTCCCCGTAGGACAAGTCCAATCCAAGGGGAAAAGAGCATACCAAGCTCTCAAAACTGGTTCAATAAACATGAACAAAATTTCCAATCATGAAGCAAATTCAGTATCTTGGGCATCATATTTGAACTGTCACAAAATGTAAACTAGAAACAAAAAGCTCTTGATTTACAAACAAGCTATGGAATAAAGCTGATTTCTAAGTTGGTTGCTTGGTATTTAAAGCACATTTTCCCTGAAGACTGAAATGATGGTCAGGTTCCTAACTCAGCCCAGAAAACACATGGCTATTAGAGTTACTATGCTGGCCAATCAAAATCTGTGTAACCCATAGGACAGCAGAAATACTGCGTATTTTCAAGACCAATAGAAGAAAAATAATGTTGTAATACTTGTGATAAAATAAAGCCATGCCATTGAAGAAGAAATAGAGTGTTAAAAAATTATTTTGGTTATTCATGTTTGAGAAAGAATGAGTTTTACTTAAAAGTTTTAAGAATGCAAAGAATATTTTCAAGGAGTTTCCAAAAAGTCACCAATTTGATCTTTCTTTTCCATAATTTGGGATTATTACTGGCACTGATGGCAGGCTTCTCAGTCATAGTAAGTAAAAATTAGGCACACAATTCCAACCTTAAAGTCTTCAGCAGAGCCAGACACATAATTTGTGGGGCTCAGGGCAAATGAAAATGTTGTGCCTCTAGTTCAGAAAACGGGAAAAGTTCAGTTAAAGGTATTAAGATAGAAAACTTTTCTTTCTTCTGTAATCTCCCTACCATCCTTCCTCTCCTCCCCACACCAACTTATCATGGTGTTTTTATTTGCTATTTAATATTCTTCTGAGTAAAGAAAAACATAAATTATTAGCATTAATTTTACCCTTGATCTTTATATTTTGCAATGACAGTTTTAAATGCAAACATAAGAGCACGCTACTCGTGAAATCACTAAAATTACACATTTTGTATTTTGTACTTTGATATGGTTTGGATATTTGTTCCAACTAAACTTCATGTTGAAATGTAATCCCCAGTGTTGGAAGTAAGTCCTGATGGGAAATGTTTGCATCACGGAGGCAGATCCCACATGAATAGCTTAGCACCATCCCCTTGAGTAAATTCACACGAGATCTGATGTCTAAAAGTATGTGGCACCACCTCCTGTGTCTCTTGGTCCCACTCTCACCATATAACCTGCCCTCTCCCACTTCACCTTCTGCTATGAGTAAGAGCTCCCTGAGGCATTACCAGAAGCTAAGCAGATGCTGGCACTATGCTTCCTGTACCGTCTGCAGAACCATGTGTCAATTAAACCTCTTTTCCTTATAAATTACCCAGTCTCAGGTATGTCTTTATAAAAATGCAAGAATGGCCTAAATAGATACCTCACACCTGAATCCGTATTTCATTCTTAACCATGACAGAGCAGTCAAAACACTGCATCAAAACTAAGTCAACTGTTTTTATTTCATGTCTTGATAGGCACATATTCTACAAACATTCTACCTTCAGCCTGCTGATGAGTTAGGAGGGACTTAAAAGAAAGAGAGCAAGGGGTTGCCTTATCTATTCTTTTCCTTCTATGCCATCATTTTTAATACAATTGGCTAATACAACAATGTAAGATAAAAAAGCATGTGATAGGGTTCCTTGGTCATTTTCTTCTTTCTGTGGAAGAAGTTCTGGTTCAAGTAGAACACGTGGCCTTTTGGGACTGTCAATGTCCATACTTATTCTGACACAAACTTAACACACCTTGTACTCTCTTCGAGTGTTTCTGAACTGCCATGCATCATTGGTCCACTGGCATTCTGTGTTCCTGGGTCACTGCAAATGTAATATTCAAATGAAGTGGCAAAGAACAATGAAAATGCCTATTGTACATATCTGCTGCAATCATGGGCATTCTCTCTTGTTCCGTAAGACTTTATGTACAAAACTTAAGGCCAAAGGTAAAATTATTAGGAATTTCAAGACAGTGACCACAGAGCATTAAACCAAGCTTGGGGGCCTTCTGATCAAGGAACCTTATGCAACTGCAAAAGTTGCATGCCCCTGAACCTTGCCCTGGTCTTCAGAAAGAAATTTTCAAAGGAAATAGGGCCATAACTGGTAGAGAAAAAGGAGTGAATGAGTGAATACAGAGGACATATATATCCACAGATAGAATTAAAGTAAAACATTTAAATTGGGCAGTGAAATTCACAGGGAAGCAAGAGAGTAGAGTATACAGGTACTGCCCTAAGAGAAAGGAAAGAAGAAAGGGAAGAGGTGGTAAGTTGCACACTTCTCTCAAACCACAGACCAAGCCACTTTCAGTCTAAAGTAAGTTATTATTGTGATTGATGAGCCATAGATGAGTAAAACTCTAGTGTGTATATGCAGTAAGAAAAACTGTCCTCAAGGTGGGCATGATGCCAGCAAAACTGAGTGATGGGGCATGACTTCAGGGATGAGGCTTTTTCTGTGTTTCATGGCAAGATGTTTCACTCTTCCAGCAATTCTAATGTATTACTAAGTTCTCATTCTGGGAAATGATTCCTTCCTCAATATCAGTTAATCAGTAGCTGTGATTTTTTTTTTTTGTCTGAATATCCGGCCCCACAGCAGAACAGTACTGTAAAGCTAAATTTTAAAATGAGTACTTTGCATAGGTTGCCCTTTTAATATTCCAATTTTGAAGACATCTTTGACATTTCTAAAACATTATTTTAGATTAAAGAAGATAGGTTTAATTTTGATTGCCTAGAATATGTCGGTGTTGTATGTTTTAAAATTCTCTGCATTATCTATCATTCAAGACTAATTTAGTCAAGTTGATAGTCATTTTATTTCAATAGCATTTATTATTCAGTAAGTATATCGAATTATAGTGATACATTTAAACTACAAAATGAAAAATGAAGTATACAACTTAGTTTTATTCCTACAGCACTGTTAGACACTTTGACAGAAAAACATGTTATTTCTCCACTACTGACTTGTTTTTTTTTTCCCCACTGGTGATTAGTTGAGTTTATATCATAGACAAAACACTTCAATATGTTATTCAGATATTAAAATATGCTATCCATTTTTATGTAGTAGACATTCGCTTCACCTAATTTTCCTGTTTTACTAAAGGTAGTGGTCTCATGACTTTTGATTTCTAGAATCAGGCCAAGACACTGTCACAGATGTATGCAAGTCATCTCATTTCGATTTGCCTTGGCTGTTGACACAGAAGCACTCCTTGGAGCCCAAATGATCCAGTTTTCTCACCTTGTGTGTTAACCATAATCCCACACTCAGCTGAAAAGATCCAATTTTTATATCTTTAGTATTTTTGTCTTTTTTCTTATAGGTTGAATTTAACTGCTTCGGAATATCAGACAGCATTAAAATGATTTAATTATTGTATCAAGAATCGTTATTATTTTACATCCACATTCCAGGAGGATAGAATCTGGTATATCCTTTAAAATACATTTGTGCTTGAGTAAAGTTTTCCTGTAACTAATTTATACTGACTTCCTCTTCTTGATTTACTTTATGGGACATCTATATCAGGATATATAGATTGCATTACTTTGCTCACTCATGGGCAGGAATTCTGAAATCAGATATGTGCTTCAGATTTTAATGTACTAGAGCATTTTATTAATTTAAAATTCTTCTCTAGCAAGGTTTTGCTTTTTTCTTTTCCACAGGGAAACCATTTCTGATGGCACAAAACTTGAGTCATAATGTATAATCTTTGCAGTTATAAAATAAATGCTATCTTTGTTTTATGGTTTACTCACCTGTAAAAGCTGTTTATTGCCAAATAGAAGACACTATGGATCTAATTTATTCTCTTGCTGAAGTGCTTTCCTCACTAAAAATCTCTATTAATAGGCCCCCTCCTCCAAGATCAAAAAGGCAGTTTGATCACTGTTAGCAAGGAGTTATGTGGAAATAAGAATTGTTACAGGGAGAATTAGAAAACTGGTTTTATAGGAGCAGAGGGGAGAGAATTTGCCACCACTGCTCTGGCTCCTCAAACTTTATTAAAGTATTAATATGGCACTTTTGGACACTTAGCTTGGATGCCTCATTCTAGGCCAGTGCGAATTTTATGGCTCAGTTAGAAAACTTTGCAAAGAGAAAAAAAAGTTTTTAAATAATAATATGTGACATTAATATTCATGCTTATACAATCTTATGAAATCTGGGCTTGCTTGCTTGCCGGCCTGCCTTCCTTCTTTCTTTCCTTCCTTCCTTCCTTCCTTCCTTCCTTCCTTCCTTCCTTCCTTCCTTCCTTCCTTCCTTCCTTCTTTCCTTCCTTCCTTCCTTCCTTCCTTTTTTCTTCCAAGTGCCACCCACAGAATATTTATCTAGTGCCTTAACACTGTATTATAAAGAATTTTAAAAAACAAAGCAAAACAAAACAAAAAAACGAGTTGCAAAGAGGCTTTTTTTCCCTACCAGATCATGAATGTCCTCCCTTATCCCAAGTGAAAGAGTTAAGTAGATGGGTCATCAAGTATGTCATCATAGTACTCTAGTATTCTAATGGGTGAGGGTTAACTTTACTGATGAAAGAAACAGCCTGACAGACTCTAATGCTAGTGAAATAACGGAGTAGCTTGTCAGAGTATATTGAGACATCTCTTTATCTAGAAGTCCTTAAGACAAGGTTAGTTCAATTTTGCTCAATATTCTGTTTGACTTAAGAGTTACTCACACCCATGCCTCAGCAGAAGTTGTCAGTCTCTATTAATATCAACACTTGTTCCTTCTTCTTCATTCCAAAGCCAGCTTAGTGACCTGTTAAGAAGATGGCACCACGATTGTAATGCAATGAATGGATGTGGGAGAAATGAGACAGACAGTGAGTAGCCACATGTCATTTATCTGCAGATGCTACTGACATCCTGTTTATCACTCTAGGCCTGCCTCCTTTCTTCACTTCCAATAACTTATTTCTACCATTTCTTTGGACATTCCTGTTTAGATATGTCACCATAATCTCAAACTCAATAATTTTCACTCCTAAACCAGCTTGCCTTCATGGGTTTCTTTTTATCCATGTTAAAAATACCATTAAGGCCCAAAGCCTCTGGGTTTTTTTGGATTTTTTTTTCTACTTTGCCTATTACAACAACCCATCTGCAAAACCCTATTGACACTTCATTTGAAATATCATTTTTGTCCTCTTTCTTTCCATTCCAAAACTAACAATATTAATACAAATTTCAAATACCTTAAATCTTACCAGAGCTTCTTGACTTCCTTGTTCTCAGGTCCATTTTCCCCAAACACACCAGATTAAAATTTCAAGAACTCTAATCTCATCTGATTACTATTTAAAGGCATTTAATGAATTCTCCATGACCTGTGTGAGGAAGCGTGAAGAGGTATGTTTCAGTTTCCCTGAAGATACCACAGAAATGGTGGTTGTGTTGGGTACAGACTGTAGACTTGAAGTTGGCCAGGGAGTGCCTCCTATAGGGCATCCTGCAGATTCCCTGTTAGGGACCCCTAAGAGGCCAAAGGATGCACAGAAGGCAACAGCAATTGGCTTGGAAGCCCATGCCTATCACTTTCCCTTTGATCAGGATCCTCTGGATAGGATCACGGTTCTATAGGGTGTAGTCAACCACTCTTTTCCACAAGCTTTCTCCAGTTTCTATCTTATTAGGATCCTACACTCTTCAATTTAGACACATTAATCTACATCTTGTTTCTCCCACATTTCAGAGAGGGTACCAGTAGGTTAGCAGTGCAGAAGGACACAAAAGTTTCTTTCCACTATTTTTTTTCAGCGATCATGATTCTTTCCCTTGCTGCAATTATATACTTCACTTCTTCCTTTTTTCTTCTCACTCTTCTTCTCACATCCCTCCATGTCTCATAATCTACAAAAACCCCTAAGTCTTTACTATGTGATCATTTCAATTAAAAAGTATAAAACCGTTGCACAGTGGTCTTAAATTTCTTTAGACTTTACCATAGATGTTGTCCATAGCAATGACCTGAAAAATACTAATATGTTATGAATGACTTCTCCTTTCTTCATTCTCAATATTTCTTAATTCACATATCCTTATTTGACTGTTTTAAGTAAGAAGTTTATCTTGCTCTTCCAATTATAGTCATTGAAGGCCTCTCTTCTTCTTTGACTTCTACAGAACAGATAAAGTATGCAATAAATATCTACTGATTGACTGTTCACAAATGAAGTCTCCTCATTGTGAGTTGTTGATATTGTCACTCCTCCTTGAGTAAACACATGGTTGTCTTTTAATATATTTTTAATGAGGTAAGTACATGGAATTTACTTAGGGCTTAGAGAGGCAAATCTAGGATCATTGAGCTTTCTTAGAGAGAGGGAGGTAGATTTGTAACAAAAAGGCAACTATAGGAATGGAAAGAGTGTGGAGTAGTTTAAGGATTAAAACAAAAGATAATGAATACAAGCGTACAGATAAAAGAAATAAAAGAAGGGAAACAAACATAGAAAGGCTTTATCTAGGAGAAAGTGAAAGAAAGTGTGGAAGAACGGTTGGTGGTATAAGAGTTGTTAAATAAATCAAAATATTTTGTTTCCTGTCACAGGACCATTGTGTTCGGTCTTCTAAAGGTTTATGGTGCATTATAGTTGTTTAGTATTCTTTGTTTCTGCCAGAATTTGAGAATGTCTGTGAGGCTAAGTTGTGGGAAAAGTAAATTTGAAACAGCAGAGTTACTGTAGACCTTGATTTGGACCCTTGTAATGGTCTTGCCTCCTCCACTCTTTCTGTATTGATACTGCTAGTCTCTAGACCTTAAGTGAACAGCCTAAACAGCCATTCCACCATTCCTGTTTTTCATACCTTCTCACATTGGAGCAAAGTGCTCCATTCTGAAATGTTCTAGAAGGACCATGCTCTAAGTTGTCTTTGTTCTACAACTTTTATTCATCAGCTAATTTCGAAATTATTCTTCCTTTTTTGTGTGTGTGACTTCAAAACCAAATTTCTTTCCTTCTTTTTTTGTTTTCTTTCTTTCTTTCTTTCTTTTTTAAGATGGAGTTTTGCTCTTGTCACCCAGGCTGGAGTGCAATGGTGCGATCTCGGCTCACTGCAACCTCTGCCTGCCGGGTTCAAGCGATGCTACTGTCTCAGCCTCCCCAGTAGCTGGGATTACGGGCACCCACCACCACACCCAGCTAATTTTGCGTTTTTAGTAGAGATGCAGTTTCACCATGTTGTCCAGGGTGGTCTTGAACTCCTAACATCAGGTTATCCACCCGCCTCTGCCTCCCAAAGCGCTGGGATTACAGGCATGAGCCACTGCACCTGGCCCGAAACCAAATTTCTATTAACCGATGAATAGGTAAATAAAATGCGGTATTTCCATACATTGTAAACCTGCTGATAATGGAGATCTAATGCCATTCTTATTTTATTATGCCAGAGAGATCATTGGGAATTTTCCCTTTGATTTTGGAAACATGAGTATGACCTTTACTTGTCACACTTTCAAGGAACCAAGGACTAGATATCTGAATTTCTTCAGCACTCTCTTTAATTTCAGAACTGTTCTCCTTATTTCATGTGCCCCTGATTGGATTGTCGATCAAGTCACTCCATTTGTGTCCTATCTATAGGAGATACCCATACACTTAGCACAGTGATTGCTCTAAAGCCTGAGCACATAACACAAGCAAGTCCGGACATCTTCCATAAGAGTGCTGTATGGACACTTTGAAAGAGTTGATCTCTTCCTTTTATCTCAGAAGCTGTTAAGGTAAAATCTGAGGACTGCTGGAAGACATTTTTCCTAACTCAAGAAGAAAAGGTCTCCATAGTAGGATAGGATGAAGCCAACACAGAGAAGCCTTGACACATAGAACTGATTATGATGGAGATAAAAACAGGTGGAGATGGAGATGGAAATAGAGGAATGAGATAGAGGATTATAATGATATTGTTTGGACTCTGAATCCAGCCATGCCTAACCTCAGATTTATACTAAGTTATGTGTCAGTAAACTCCTATAGTTTTGTTTTGGCTTCAATTGCCATTAAATTGGATTTTTAACATTTAAAACCAAAAGAGTGCTCAATATTCAATCAGGCTGAGGAAATTTTGCTGATAGTACTTGTTTCTAGGAGTTTATCCACCCTAAGTTAAGTGTAATTTCCTGATTGTTGGCAAAAAAAAAAAAAAATTCACTTTTTTTTGTAGTTCATGAATAAATAACCATGACATGGATGGATAAATGGTCATGGATAGTTTAATATAAAATAATGATGTAATAGGCTGAAATTTAAAGTGGTTCTTGAGAAGTAAAAGGCTGCTCCCATATCTAATGCATCAATTCTGACATTTAAAACAAAAACGCTTAAGTAATGCAATGCACTACTCATTAATTTGAAGAACATTTTTGCAGTCATCATTTGAAATATTTCTTTAGAACAAAGGATGAAAGATAAAATATGCTAGAAAAAATAATTTTTTGTGTGTACAATCCACCATTTTCCTTCTTACAGAAAATTATTTACTGTGGTTCTTTATTTCAAAAGAAATTATTATTTCCATTTCAAAAGGAATTATACATACAGAAAAATGTCACATGCCCCAAACCTAGTCAAATACATAATGCAAACAATCAGTATAACTTGGGAAAGAGATGTATTTATTTTTGGATTAACTACACGGAATAATATATTTCCTAATATTTTTATTCAATGTGCTCATTGATTACAATAATATTCTCCAGCTAGAAGTGCCTTTCTGGGCTTTTGCGTGCCCAGAGGATATTCTTGAACAATTAGGGGATTCTTCAAAAAGTGTCATATGTGGCAAGGAATCTAAATGTGTGCTCCTCAATCCACTTCTATCAGCAGTGTAGTATCCCGAACTTTCACCTGTGGTTTTCTCTTCTCTGTAGCATCCACTACTATTGATAGTTTTATCAAATCATTTTAGTCTCTATAGCTATTTTAAAATGTGAAATAGGACTTAATGCATATTTCATCTTCTAGTCATTTTAACTTTAAAGATTTTTGAATTCACTTTCATGGCTGTATTGAAAATTTGTTCAATCAGTCCCCATTGGAAGAGTTGAGAGAGAAAATGGAGATGGTTTCCCTAAGGTGGTCATTTGTATGCTTTTTAGAGGCAGATAATTCTTTGATTAAAGCAATTGTCCCCCTTCCTCCCCCAAAAAAGTGAGTATGGAATCAGGAGTTTCAGGCTACCTAGGAACACCTTCTCTAGCACAGAGAATTGTGTTTAGACTCAGAACAGTACTCCCTCATAGACACTTTCCAAGGGCAAAATAGATTATCTTATGTACTAATGATGCTCATGGGTGTCTCTCAGGACATTTAGATGTCAGAAAGAAAAAAATATTTCCATGTAACATTTGCTGATAATGATAAGTTATCCTTTAAGAATTATCACATCAAATAGATAAAACTAGTTTGCCTGGGTAAGAAAAATAATGTGGAATCCTTTATGTTTCCTACTAAGAGCTTTCCATCTATTATTGTAGCCTTCAGGAGCACTGACCTTCCTTCTATTGACAGTTCTGGCAGAAAGCTAGGAAACCTGAATATAACTTTAAGCATCCCCAGAAATACATGAATTGTTATTACAAAGCAAAATAGTCACTTTAAAATTGAGGGTTGAATATGTCTGCACATTACTTGGATGAAAAGTTTTGAGTATATTTGCTTTGATGATTCCAGAATTTTTTATTTTAAGTTCTGGGATACATGTGCTGAATATGCAGGTTTGTTACATAGGTATACATATGCCATGGTGGTTTGCTGCACCTATCAACCCATCATCTGGGTTTTGGGCCCGCATGCATTACATATTTGTCCTAATGCTCTCCCTCCCATTTCTTCTGGAGACCCCATCTCCAAATCACCACCCTCATCTTTTCTCAGACCTCAGGGAATACTGGCCTCTGTAAGTCTTCTTAATTGCCTTGCTCTTGTCATTCCCTGGGTCTCTACATATGTTGTTCGTGGAACAGCACATGCTTGGAATATTCTTTCCCTTCTTTATACTCTGTTAAATTCATAACCTCTGTAGTAGGCAGAATACTCCAATGATGTTCGCATCTTAGTCTCCAGAGCCTGTGAATGTGTACATGGTAAAGGATAATTACAATTGCAGATAGTATTACAGTTGTCAATCAACACATTAAAATAGGGAAAGTAGCCTGGATTATACAGCTGGGCCCAATTTAATCAGAAGGGTCCTTACAAATAGAAGAGGGAGGTAGAAGACGAGAGTCACAGGATAGTGTGACTATGGGAACAAGGCACAGAGAGAGATAATGTTGCTGGTGTTGAAGACGGAGGAAGGGGACCATGAGCCAAGGAATGAGGGCAGCTCCTGGAAGCTGGAAAAGACAGGGAAACAGATTCTCACCTAGAACCTCCAGGAAGGAATGCAGTCCTGCTGACACCTTGATTTTAGTCCAGGGACCCCAATGTTGGAATTCAATGCGTGATCTTGACCTCAGAATTTGATACTATGGAATTGTAAACTAAAACATTTGTGTTGTCACGACCACTAAGTTTGTGCTCTTCACACAGTCACAATAGAAAACGATTACATCATCCTTCAGATTGGAAGTTAAAAATCACTTATTAATTTCTCCAGATATCCATGTTTCTCTGTTAGACCTTTTATTAGCACAGTACTTATTTTAAAAAAACTTTGAAGTATGTAAAATAGCCATAACTAAAATTTACCTTAGGTGTTTATGGCTGTTTTTCCCTGCTAGTCTGTAAACCCCAAGAGTATAGTTCTTGTCTGAATGTGCTTTCCACAGTGTCAATAAATGTTTATTCAGGGATTGGCTCTCCCCTTTCTCTTCCTTACATACATATGCTTCCAAAGGAAATCAGAGAAAATCACCCAAACAAAATCCTCACAGGGACTATATGGAATCATCAGATTCCATATAGTAACCCATTTAATTCTCATAGTGCTTAACTTTCCTAGGTCATTAATTCTCAGAGTGTAATCCCCTGACCAAAGCATTAGTATTACCTGGGAACTACTAAATTAGGGGTGGATCCTAGGATTTGTATTTTAATAAGCTGTTTCTGTGATCTGATGATGCACGCTGAAGTTTGAGAATTATTGCTTTAGTCCAGATTGTTGGGCCCCACACACAGCATTTCTGACTTAAGTGTGGAGTAGGGCCTAAGAATTTGCATTTCTAAAAATTCTAAGTGATTCTGATGCTGCTGTTCCTGGGACTTGACTTGGAGAATAACTGACCTAAACAACGTGTAGGCCAGGGGACTTCTAGTGGAATTTGGTCAACAAAATCTCACAGCTTATAGGTCTTTGTGGTTTATGTGTCATCCTAAACCAGAAGTCTGTATTTATTTTTAGAGCAAGATTATTATGGCCCTTTATGAAATCCAGCTTACGTCTATATTACAGCAAATGGCAGTTAGGTTGAGCAATCCAGTTAATATATCTAAGACTATTTAGTTTTTAATCGTACATATTTAAGATTGCATGATTTTCTGAAACAACAGTCTTTGCAAAAATGGATTAAAAGTGATTGTAAACCAGTTTGCTTTGCACTACAACCTACAACCTATTGTATGATTATTTTGAAATGAATGTAAAAAATGAATGTAAAATTTCCCGATGTTATTATATTCTGACAAAGTGACAATTGCTCATAAAATATTTAATAATGTGCTTTAAAAACTAGGAAAAATAACTTGCAGAACATATATTACATTTTAAATAATGATTTGGTTTAATGCAAGATTGATGATGTATGGAGTTTATAAATCATTCTGTAACTAAGAATGATTATGTCACCACTCTTGTGGAGGGAGGGTTCTCATGGGAAGTTAAGTTATTGTCTTAAATCAACATGCCCGGTGCTTGTGACACTGGTAAGGCAACACACTTCAACACACACAGTGACAAATGGTGGCCTCTTAAGCTGATTTCAAGGTGCAAATAGAATCTGCTTTTTATCCATTTGCCTTCTGTAGAGAACAAATCCTTACATTTCACAGTTGAGGGATACAACACTTGAAGTATCAATGACCTGGGACAGGTATCACATTGCTTTCCATTCTCTTATAATAGATTCCATTATTAAAAGAAGATAAGGATGAGAGCCAAAGAGGGGAACACACCTCCAGGGGAAGCTGAAAGCCAGAAGACAGAAAGCAGATGGAGGGAGAATAAAAAAACATAATGAGGCATGAAAATTCTAGGGAGTGAGAGGACTTAGTTGACAAATTTGAGCATTTTGAAACAACTAGCAGTTGGCTTATGGTGACTGTAATGAGGTAATTAAGAAGGGAAATTAAGGATAGGTTTATTTAAAACTACGTAAGTTAAAATGAGGCAATTATTAACGTGAGAAAATATAAACATAATAAAACATCTGTCTCTAATGAACAACATTCACCAAGTTACATTAATGTATAATGTGATTTTCTATAACTGAAATAATGATATAATTAAACTGGGTAGGAAGAGACAGGGAAATGGTCATGTGCAATGAGGCTGCATCTACCATAACGGGAAGTACACAGTTAGTATCCAAAAATTACAAATTTAGAAATAGCAGCATAAATCATTTATTTAGAAATATGAAAATAAGTACAATGACATAACCAAGAATAACTACACAGCTAAAAGTGTTAAAAGTGATTTCTTTCCAAAGCAGAAATAGTGTGGGGGTGGGGCAGAGTTGAGATGCTTTTTATAATAACCCCTTTTAAATATGTTCATGTATTACTAATAAAATGAAACAGGTAACACCTAAAAAGAAAGACTATGGTGATTTTTTTCTGACAATTTAAAAAGTGATTTACAAATTTATTCCATTTTCATTTTGAAGAAGTATTTCATCTGTAAATTAAAATACATATATATCATCAGCAAGACGACTCAATTGGATATCTTTAGCATTTGGGTGTTGAGTTCTAGTTCTGCCTCACAGAGTTGCATGAGCTTAGGCAGGTCATGTCATCTTCTGTGAACTTTAGTTTTGAGTTACTGTGAGAACTTAATATGATTATGTCTTAATTTAGGAGGTGCTTGACACATTATTTCTTGCACAACTTCTCAGCAACATTAGCCCCAACTTTATTCTTTTCTTCATGTTCATAGTGTCTATTTTATCACAATCTTTGGCATTTGTTTGTATCACTATGACCACACCTTCTCAGTTTCTTTTGATGGTTTCTCCTACTGGAAGCACTTTCCTAGAGACCCATCATTCTACAGCCTCACACCAGATGACTACAATTATTTTCCTGGCGTGAACAGCCACATGCAAACAACTCCTACATTCATATTTCCAGCACAGATCATGCCTGTGACTTCCAGACCTGTATGTCTAACTGCCTTGTTGACATCCTTTTTGGGATTATTCAGGTGTGCTTCAAACTCAACCTATCTAAACCCAAACTCATAATCTATTTCCTCCAAATTTTTTCTTCCACTGTTCCTTAATTTCATGAATAGCACCTTCATCCTTCCAGTTGCACACCCAGAAATCTAGGAGTTCCTTGACATCTCCTGCATTGACAGTTAAATCCTGCTCACACCCAAAATGCAATCCATCAACATAGACTGTGGATTTTACATACTAATTATCTCTCAAATTGGCCTCTCCTCTCTTCTTCCACCACCACTATAAACACAGTCTAATTCATGCCATAATCATTTCACACCTACGCCATAAAAGTTTTTCAACTATTCTTCCCCTATCCATTCTCACATCCTATAATCCATTTTCCATAGATAATCCTGAATTGTTGGCCTTTTATCACTGTCCCTTCCTCTGGCATATCACGAATTTTCAATGCATATTTTTTTTAAATAAATGCCTACTTGCCTGAGGTCTATTTAAGTAGTTTTGAATGTCAAATAAAATAATGTAAGTGCTGTAAATGAAATACTGTAAATGAAATATTGTGAAGCAGGATTTACAATGTTTGGGAATATTGACTTTGATACCTTAGAAGTAAATTCCATTAAGTGTAAAAAGCTCTACCACCTTTTAAGGGAAAATAAATTAGATTCAAATAGATAGAAAAGCAGGGAGAAAGATGAGATGTTTGAATAGAAGAAGGTCAACGTTTTGACCCTTGCTATTTGTATCAGTGTGTTTGTTTTTTTGCTTTTTGTGGCATCTATTTTTTCCTCTATTTCTTTGGATTTCTGGGATAGCTAGTGATTTAAGACATTTGATGTCAAGGTAAAAATTATCATCTGTGATAAAAGAGGGAATATGTTTATTAGTTTCACTTTGGAGGGGATTACAATTCAACCACACATTAATGAGTTAGCAAAATGGTCAGAATACATAGTGTAAGGACCAATTTGAAAGCATAAGAAAACAGAAAGAGAAGCCACATATGAAAGAGGTCAGGGGGTGAGAACTGGCCATGTGAGACAAGGGCAAGGAAGAATCTCAGAGCCTGGTTGTACCAGGCGACTGCAAACCACTGCTCCATGTGGGGGCAGAGTCTGGGGGACCCACTTGAAAGCAGAGTTGTGAGGACTGTGAAACAATTATTTTCTTATGCTTTACACTGAACAGACCTGGAATATTCTACTTTTCAAGGAAAGCAGGTTGTGGAAAATGTGTGTGGAAGTTTGAAGGAAAGCCACAAACATGAGTAA
Source organism: Macaca nemestrina (assembly GCF_043159975.1). Classification (NCBI taxonomy): domain Eukaryota; kingdom Metazoa; phylum Chordata; class Mammalia; order Primates; family Cercopithecidae; genus Macaca; species Macaca nemestrina. The sequence continues at coordinate 73,606,705 of NC_092128.1, forward strand.
ATGCTGAGAACATTAAATCTGTGTGGATTACTTTCACACAAAAATCCTGAGAAAGTATAGAGAAAGGAAGACCAAGTCTTTTGTAGCTAAACCTCCCTTTTGGTGCAAATGTAGAATTTCAGTTAGATTTCACAAGGAATGTCTAAAATCACATCTAAAATCCCTAAAGAAGCATGGCTTCCAAGTCATAGTCTGGCAGATTGTATGGGTTGGTTTAGGCCTGTAGCTTTGCTGAGGGACTTCATGGAAGGATTGAACACTACAACCCCTCACTGTGAATGAAGAGCTTCTATTACAGGTATAAGGCAGGTGTTCAGCATGGCACCTGTATATGAAGCATCAGGAAGTTGATAATATAGAGTGTGAGATTCTCCTTGTTCATTTTGCTGGTACCATTTGAAAGGCATGGCTAAGAAACTTAGTGTTTTGGTTAGTCATTCTGTGGATCCAGAGAATTCAAGAAAATATATTACTCACAGACAAAAGTTTTGGCCAGAATCTGACTTTTCATGATATCTCTCTTCATGCTAGTATATTATATTGACTAGGATTGGCTAAAGGGTAGAAAAGTTGTGACTTTCTTTGCAGGGCTACACAGGGAGCTTCTGAGCAGAGACATAGGATAACGTGAAAAAGATGAGAGAGTGTATGTGTAATGAGTGATGTGAAATGAGTGGTTGAGGTGAGGCTCCTCATTTCTTTTTTAATTTTTAATGTCTACTTCCATCGTACTTTTCAGTTTTTTACACTATGGCAGAATAAAATATGACTTCTTATTCAGATTTTGCAGCTATTCCTCTGTCTTATCAGTTTTCTTATTCTATTAAATTTCTGATAAGTAGAATCCAACACAACTCCCATCTGCAGGACATGGTGATCTGTGATGTTATAGTAGGCTTGGAGAAAGCTATGCTATAATGGAAGGCCACGGTGTCACATAGGGTATGTGGGACAGAGAGCAAGAAGGATGATCCATCCCTGGGACCCAGATACTATTCTGTGCTTTTTGGACCCCCTGTTTTCTTTCGTGGGGTTACAAGTGGCCATCTTCTCTGGCCACATGGAAAAAGCTGCCAGCAGCAAGAAGTAAAGAGACCATTGTGCAGAGAAAAGAGACAGACAGACAACCTGGGGAGTAAGAGATACTGTTAAAGAGAGAATATGAATGCAGATTCAGTCATCCCTGAAGGCATCATTTCTGGCCTTTAGTTAGTAAAAGAAATGTCGTGACAGCTTTTCTTACTAAACACATACTCATGTAGTATCTGTGAAATTAAAAATTGACTAAGGTGTTAATTCATAGAGGACTTCACAGTGCCCTAGAGTTTGTTTACTCCAGTTCGTATTTCACATTTTGCCTTTCATTATACTTTGCAGAGGTTCTGTGTTATTCTTTTAGACATCTTGTAAGGAAGAGACTTACTGGATCTCTAGTTAGTATTTTGTGACCTAGAACTGCTACTTGAGAAGGAATGATCCTATGTCATTCCTCCTGTAGCTTAAATGTAGTTTTCATTGACTTATGGCTTTTAAAAGTCTGCAGTGCAGGCTGTGTTTGTTACAGACTTAACCTTTCTACCATCTTGTTGCCTGACTCTCAGATAGGTCATTTGGCTGTAGTATTGCCAACCTACGGTTCTCCAGGACTGGTTCAACTGGAAGGCCAATTATTCTAATCCTTTCTCATGGTTCTGTGTGATGATCCCCAAAGCTGTCCATTTGGCCAACAAGGAAAATCTACCTATACAACAGACATCCTTTAGTATGTAAGTAGAACCATCAATATATTATTTAACATAGACACACAGTCTGTATTAGTCAAGGTTCTCTTGGTTACAATTCAAATGAATTTAAGCAAAAAAAGTAATTTATTGGTTCACTTAACTAGGAAGTCCAGAAATGATGCCTTCAGGCATGACTGAATCTGCATTCATATTCTCTCTTTAACAGTATCTCTTACTCCCCAGGTTGTTTGTCTGTCTCTTTTCTTTTCTTTTCTTTTCTTTTTTTTTTTTTGAGACGGAGTCTCGCTGTGTCGCCCAGGCTGGAGTGCAGTGGCACGATCTCGGCTCACTGCAAGCTCCGCCTCCCGGGTTCACGCCATTCTCCCGCCTCAGCCTCCGAGTAGCTGGGACTACAGGCGCCCGCCACCACGCCCGGCTAGTTTTTGTCTGTCTCTTTTCTCTGCACCATAGTCTCTTTACTTCTTGCTGCTGACAACTTTTTCCATGTGGCCAGAGAAGATGGCCACTTGTAACCCCAACTATACAATGTCTCACCTTGACAACAGGCAGAAAGAAAGCAGCACTCTTCTCTGTAGCTCTGTATCAATCTGAGACAAGACTCTTATTGACATTACATGCAGCATGTGCTTATGTTTGTTCTACTCAGTATATTCAGGGGAATGGAGTACTGTGAGTGACTAGGCCTAGGCCATCTGCTTAGCCCAGTTACAGAGGTAAAGAAGCAAAACTGATATCCCATCAAAAGCATATAGAATGGAGGAAGTATTTTCTTTAAAAAATTCAGAGGATAGGAGAAGGGAAGTGTGCTACATAATAGAAATTATGATTGCTATAGTTTGGCACATAAGTTGTTTCCTGTTAGTAACTCTTCTGAGGTTGAATACTGCTATGGTCTAAATGTTTTTGTCCTTTCAAAATTCATATGTTGAAACCTAATCCCCAATGTTATGTGTTAGAGTGCAGGGCTTTTGAGAGGTGATTACGTCATGAGAGAAGAACCCTCATGAACAAAATTAGCACTATTATAAAAGAGACTGCAGAGAGCTAGCTAGCTCCTTTCATTATGGGTTATAATGGTTATAATGGAAAGGTGTCCATCTATGAAGAAGCAAGTCCTCTCCAGACACTGAATCAGCTGGTGCCTTGATCTTGGATTTCCTAGCCTCCAGAACTGTGAGAAATAAATTGCTGTTATTTATAAGCCACCTAGCCTAAGGTATTTTGTAATAGCAGCCCAAATGAACCAAGGCAAATGCTAAAATTTCATAAGCTATCTGACAACCATTATCCTATTGTGTTTGATTAGGGAAATTTGGATGGCCGAGAAGAGAAAGGATATCTGGACTATAAAATCAAAGTTGATGTTTTATCATTTAGCTTCAGTTTTCTGTCACAGGATATTTTTTTCTGACCTTCTGATTTCAGAAGGTACTACACTGTTATACTGTTACCTGCTGTAAGATGATTATTAAATATCAAAGTCAGAGATTTTTGTTTTATAAATTCATGCCCTCCAAATGTAATTTTAGATATTTTACCAGGCAAAGGAATAAACATAAAATAACATAAAATCTCAAAAATTTTTCATACATTTTTTGTGTTGTGGTCTTATTAAAATTCATATTTCCTTTTATAAGAACTGAAGATAAACCCAGAGGAGAAAAATTCAGTACATTAATATTCCATGAATACTGGGGATCAGTAAATCTAGCAATTTTCTTTCAACTACGTGCTAGGATTGGAATAATATCATGTAGAAAAGACAATTACTTGGTTTATACTTGTAACTCATGAAAATACGTACATTACAAGCTTGGCAAACTACATTTTCCAATTTCTCAAAAATATGTTTAGAAATGAATTCAAAAGGGCATCAGTGGAAAAATAGAGGAAATACTCTTACCTTGTGAAAAACAGGAGATAAATGACAATTCTAAAATGTCATAGTGCCACATTACCAAAATCTTTTTCATGCCTCTTATTCACATGCCCCAGTGAATGCATCTATATAAAGTTTCTTGGAAGTTGGAGATCTGAGGATCAGATGTAATGTCGTTCTAAAATAATCCAGGAGCTGGCTGAGTCTGCTTAAATTTTGTTTTATTTTAGTTTGTTTTTCAGAGAGGATGACTTGAGTTTTTTTATCGCCTCCCTTTTAGGAGATAAAAACCAAGCATGCTTTTTGGAGCTGCAGTAACAAAATTAACCATATATCAGAAAAATTACGGTCTTAGATTTTCTGTTGCAATTCTTAGAACATGGCTATGCAATGTAATAATTTTGATTTTAGTTCCTCACACTAATTACAATTTTTAGGTGTACATTACATTGCAGTTCTAATTAATTGAGAGAATACTGGGTAGAAGAGTTTTTACCATACTAACTTTGGTCGTCAGTTAGAATTAAAGAGAAAAGGAAACAGGCAAACAAACTTCCTGAATGATTACAGAAAGTGATATCTGAGTAATAAATGTCAGATCAGGCTCTATTAGACCAAACAAATCCATAAATTAGGGAATTATCTAAAAAATTCAAACTGGACTTTATATAAATGGAATTTGGGGTTTGAATTTCTCCAATCAAAGTTGCACTCTGATCTGTACTGCCTGACATCATCAGATTGAGTTCACTCCACCTTGTGCTCTGTGGCCCTGACAGAAAGGGCGCTCTGAGGACACATATTCTCATTCAGTATTTTACACTCCATGATGATGGTCTCATCACTGTAAAAAGCTTAATGGTGGCTGCAAGAAAAGGCACCATAAAATGCATGTCAGCCCCTTGGGTTGCTAAATTTACTGAATTTGGAATATAGAAAAAGGTTCTTCCCACTTCCATATACGGAAAAAAACAGAGAATGGGGAAAAAAAAAAAAAGAAAAAGGAAAAGAAAAATAATAAGGTCAGGGAATATAAAAAGGGAAAAGTTCCTCCAGAATCATCTAGGACGAAAGCTGCCCTGACTGATTGAAGGATCCTGTGGCTGGGAAAGGGACAATAGCATTCCACATAGCATTCCACATGTTCAAGACCCAGCACAATAATGATTGGTCTTCCATCAGTTGATAGAGATCTTGAGCCCAAGACATCAAATCTATTAGACCAGGAACTCTATACTTCTCAAATGACTGTCTGCCCTTCTTTTCCCTCCTGCTACTTTACCAAATTTTGCAGTACTATGCCAAAGATTAAATTCCCTTGGATCAACATGGAATAATCAGCTAACATTTTTTCAAGCAATTACTAAGATCATCAACTTTTTTTAAAATATCAATTTTGCCAGAAAATTTTGGAAAAAGTTAAATAACTACATAATATACAACATAATATATTCTGTGAATCTGTAAGGTCCAACCTTGAGACTAGAAAGATGGTTTCCTTCTATAGGTGTGTCACTTCTGGTAAACCTCAGCACGCTCTGGAGTGCACCTTAATTCTCTGACCATAAGAGATGTATTAATGAATAAATTGAGAAGCACTGTGAAAAAGACACCTACAATCCTTCAGCTCTACTTTTACAGATAGTTATACACTTTTGTCTCTAATTCTCATAACAATTGGGGCATTTCATGTTTGAAAGACCCACTGGAAATCTATACTTGCATATCCTCACTTAGAAATAAGTAAGTCCTAATAATGCCTTATATATCTAGTCAATTTCAGATGTTCTTACTTGAGATATTTCATATATATATACTAAGATAAGATAAAAGAAAAGCAGTTTTCAACAATAACTAGGGATGGTTTATTCTTCAGTAGTTTTGTTTTGAAAGGATTTTAAATTTACAGAAGAATTGCAAAAATAGAGCAGACAGTTCTCATATACTCTTTGTCTGATTTCCCTAATGGTATCATTTTCATATTCATGGTACATCTATCAAAACTAAGAAATTAGCATTGCTATAATACTATTAAACTACAGACTTCATTCAGATTTCCCAAGTTATTTCCACCTTTTTTCTGTTCCTGGATCTAACTGCATTCTTGCATTTTAATTTTGAGTCACTTTGAGGCAAGGACCTGTTCTTACTCACTTTTGTATCCTGAACATTACCTTAAACTTGATAAATGTTTGTTGAATTAATGAACATATGAAATTTCCTAGAATCTTCAAGTTGGAGTGAATTTGAAAAAACTTGACACTTCCAGGTTAATTAGACTCCGGAGCCTTCACCTTTGACTGCCTTTGGGATGTTTTGGTGTAGATAGTGTCAAAGAGCTTGATAGGTGATGTGTTATAGACAGCTTCATGGAAATGTCATGAACCTGTGTAGAATACTGCCAGAAAACTCGCCAACTTTTCAATATCTAATGTCTCTTTTCTTTTTTTTTTTTTTTTTTGAGACGGAGTCTCGCTCTGTCGCCCGGGCTGGAGTGCAGTGGCCGGATCTCAGCTCACTGCAAGCTCCGCCTCCCGGGTTTACGCCATTCTCCTGCCTCAGCCTCCTGTGTAGCTGGGACTACAGGCGCCCGCCACCTCGCCCGGCTAGTTTTTTGTATTTTTTTTTAGTAGAGACGGGGTTTCACCGTGTTCGCCAGGATGGTCTCGATCTCCTGACCTCGTGATCCGCCCGTCTCGGCCTCCCAAAGTGCTGGGATTACAGGCTTGAGCCACCGCGCCCGGCCTAATGTTTCTTTTCTAAGAGAACTAACAAGAGCCCTTTTCTTCTCATAAATGTGCAATCAACAGATTATAGAGAAATATGTCCATAGCACAATGATAAACATCAAATGAAGTATTAGTCATATCCTGCTTGGGTATAAGTAATTTTCTAATAATAAAGCTATCATTCAAAGAGAAATAATTCTAGGGTTCTAAATACTGACATGTGAAGCCGACCAGGGCAGGAATGTGCTCAGTGATTACCCTACTGGTCTCAACATGTTACTGTTTTGCCACAATTCAAATTTAAATCTTGACGGCCTGGGTTTTTTGTCATCTGTCTGTCTGAGTTCTTGAACCCTTACTGATAGACTGGGATAAATGTATGTGTATGGCCGCTTAACATTACATGTCAAGTTGTTTATGTGTTTTGTGAGTTTTTGTTAATAATCTACATTACCAAAAGAATTTGGAATGCCTAAGGGACTTGAAAGTCTGAATAGGTTGTTAAGGCTAATTCTTAAATGTGGTGGGTGTTAGATTTTGTAAATCTATTTTATCCAGGCAGAATTTTAGCTGTGTCATTATATGGTATGGGACTCTGCTGTGATCTGAATGTGTCCCCCAAAATTCATATGTTGGAAACTTAATCCCCAGTGCAACAATGTTGGGAGGTGGGGCATTTGGGAGAGTGCTTAGGTAATAAGGACTTCACCTTGATGAATTAATGCTGCTATAAAAAGGGTTTGCTGTAGTGGGTTCTCTCTCTTCCACTTTTCTGCTATGTGAGAACATAGCAAGTAGGCCCACACAAGATGCCAGCACCTTGATCTTGGACTTCTCTGCCTCCAGAACTGTGAGAGAATAAATTTCTCTTTTTTATAAATTAGCCAATCTCAGATATTCTACTACCGCAGCACAAAATGGACTAAGATAGCTTCATATGTCCTACATTTCCCAGAACACTAAAAAGAGAGCCCTGAGAGAGGGACCATGAGTAAATATTTGCTACTTAAAAGATTGGAGTGATGGTTGTTATTGTAAAACTCTAGGATGTGCAAATAGCCAGTGCCATTACCTCTACCCTGTTAGATGATCTGAGGGAGATTCTACCTGAGATTAGTCAGTAAATGGTGAGTGATCTAGTTATTCACAATAAGATGTTAACAAGCATTGTTTATTTGATTGGGTTTATGTCATAGGATTTGAAGGATAATTGGGCATAATTTAGATCATGGAGAACAAAGTTTTTCTGTAAAGAACTAGATAGTAAATTCTTTCAGCATTGTGGGTCTGTCTATCCTACTCAACTCTACCTTTGTATCTTGAAAACAGATATAGACACTATGTAAACAACTAGGTGTGATAGTGTCCCAATAAAAATTTTATTTATAAAAACTGGTGAATGGGGTTACATTTGGCCCCTGGGCCATAGTTTAACAACTTGGTTTAAAGTCACAAAATGTTCTGGGCCTTTCCTAAGGCAAACTCATATTTAGAACAAAATCATACAGATTTAGACTCCTTAGAATTACAATGATGCTAATCAGACCTTGCAGCATTGCTCTGTACTAACTGCCTTCAGGATCTTTTCCCTCAGAATGAGACACAAGTCAGGTATTTGTAGATGGTCTCCTGACGTACAACAAGCATACTGAATTTGAGAAAGGGGTCTACTTTGGCTCAGGACATAAGTAACTCCATAGCAATTATTGCCATTATAGACAGCTGATTTGTGGTAATGATTAACTCAAATAATCATTTTATTTAAAAATTCACTTGGAAACTGTGAAAAGTCAAACCAATTTCACAAAAAATTGGATGTGAGAAATTGGTTTCTACTATACAAAATTTTTGCTAAATATGGGGTTAATCAGATAGCCATTTATGTCTCATTTCTCACCTGTCTTAGCGAAATGCACCTTAGTTTGACTCAGAAAGCACAATCAAGTCAACCTGTTGCACCATCTTTGCCTACTTGCATTTCATTTCTTTCTTGCTTCGACATTTATTAGATGCCTATTTGAGAAGGAGGAAGAGGAGGTTAAAACTATGAAGCATATGCAAATCATCCACCTTTAAGTGCAGTAATTAAAGATGATAGTTTATATATATTAATATAGTTACTGGCCCTGTTCTTGCTTTTCAAGTGCTGTGAAATGCGTGGGTTGGATAGAGCTGAGACTTCCTCACATAGGTTCCAGCACCTTTCAGGCAACTGCTATTAGTAGGCAATTACTTGATGGTTTCTGTTAATCAGTTGGGTCAGGTTTAACTTGAAGTCGTTTACTCTTATGCTGTGTCTCATAACAGTCGGCATTTGGTATCAATTGCTAAAACATCTTTTCTTCCTCTGGCAGCAATTGAAATTAATTTGGTGTTCTTCCTGCTGGCTTATCCTTGTGAAACATTATTTCTTCTTAGTTCTTGACATATTGGTTGCTTGATGCATAACTTGCACTTAAAGTCTTCCTCTAGCAGGGCAGCCAACCTAATTCCCATGAAGACAATGGCCCAGCAGGCAACCCAGGCCGTCACAGCAGCAGACACCGAACCCAAACCCAGGTCGGCTGCTCCTTTGCCCTCTTTCTCCTTCTCCATCTGCCTATTTAGAGTGAGACTCTAAAGAGGCTCTTGTGCAAACTTCAACTTATATTAAGAAGATATACAGTGTGGTAGGAAAACGAGAGGCTTTGGGTTTAGATAGCCCCTTTTTCACACTTTGATTGCACCCCTTACTTGTATGACCTGGGACAAGACACTTAATCTCTCGGTACCTAGTGACTTCATCTGTAAAACAAGAAACTCATTTCAACACCATATATACATACATATGTATTACCTATCATATGCCAGACACATAGTAAGTTAGTAAGTGCTTCAGAAATTCTTACTTGGAAGGAAATGTCCTTTCTACAGCCTCAACCGAAAATGAATGGTTGTGATTTTTTGGAGGTAAGTCTTTTTAAAGCTCCCCTGAGTCAAATAGCCTAGCTGAATGAAGGAACAGCCTTCTCAGGGCCCTGTAGGACTGTCACGAGCAATGATTTATGGCTGTGACAGCGAGCGCTCATGTCTGAAACTACAGCTTGCTGAGGCTAGAGTGGGTTTCTGAGGCTTTTGTGTAATGGACTTTGTTTCATGCTAATAAACACAAAAACCTCTTCTCCATAAACATGTTCCTTGTGGACCCCGGAGGCTATACTGCTGATGAGTTTTGTTTTTTTTTTTTTTTTTTTAATGAAAAATAGGATGAACTGCAACCACCCAATTAGAGAGACTCAGTCAGATCACTAGAAGCTTTCAGTCCTGGACACAATAGAAGAGGTTTTAAGGGGCTCACGCAGGAGAAACCATAATGAGAAAAACACGGACTTTGCTTTTATTCTTAGAAGCAGCTTTGTCTTGTCTCTAGGCTCAGAGCTGTGCTGCTGGGACTGAACTCATTTCCCAACAAACTATTTTTGTTTCTCACTTGCTATGTGAATAACCTCAGAAATGCAGGCATCTTAGTCCCCACAAGTGCAAAGGGTTTGACAACACAATGAGTAGCTGTGGACAATTTCCAACTCTCACCCAGAATCCTGTACTTATTGGAAGAGACTCACCAAATCCTAGGATGGTTCTGATCCAGGAGCCTCCCCAGGGAAGTGTTAACAAAGAGGATGAAACTCAAGAAGTAATTCTCTAGGCTGTTTTTGCCCGTGGGCTATTTCCCAGAGACTATCATGTGTGCGTTTTTTAAGATTATTTGTGGATGATGGGATCATGGGCAGCTGATGAAGAAAAACATCAGAATAAAAGTTCTAAAGCATAGTAAGCCTCCCACCTGTGGAGCCTCCCTGATGTGCAGATATATTCTAAAGTTTGAGTCTAAGCTGTTCCGGATCAATGCCATTGAGATTAGGGCTGCATCTCTTCACTGACCTAGCCAGCTCTGAGACACGACAGCAGAGTTCTGATTACACACATCCCTTCCTTGTCTTCCTCTAATTTTTTTTCCTCTGTTGATGCCCCCATTGTTGGCATATCTCATCAAGGTTTGTTTTTCTTTAGGTCTTATTAAAAATAAGAGATAAAAATGTATTTGCCTACTCTTAAAGTGGATCTTAAAGCAGATGTGTTTGTTCCATCAACTCATCCTCCGCTCATAGTAGCATATTCAATACAGATACATTTATTAAACTCTAATACCAGCCATACCCTGTATCATGCACTAGGATTCAATAGTGAGCAAAACAAACAGAAACTTAAAACCATAACCAAAAAATCAAAGAAATATAACACTGTAAACTATCATCAGTGGCACAGAGGAGAAGTACAAGCTACAACAATAACTTGTACTTGGGGAGCTGATAAAGGCTGATGAGTCACAGAAGCTTTCCTGAGGGATGATTTTTTTGGATCAAGACCTGATGAATAAGTAAAAGGAAAAGCAAGATAATTCTGGGCCACAGAAGCAGCAGGTGCAATGGTCCTGAACCAAAAGGAATTTGGCATATCAGTGTAACTGAAAGCAAGAGAGTGTGGCCAGAAAGTCAAAGAAGAGTGAGAGATGACAAAGGCAGGGTTGGGAAGCAGTGGCCACATCAAATAGGACCAAAGATATTGGGTTTTTAATCTACAAACCAATGAGATATATTCAACATTTAATAAAAAGAGATATATGATCAGATTTGTTTATAATAAATAAATTAAAATAACTGCAGCATGTAGAACTGATTAAAGAGAGAGTGTGGTGGTTTTAAAGTATGATCACAAATTCTTTGATATTCTTTGTTTCAATAGTTAGAGTATAATTCTTCTTGAGTGTGGATGGGTTCAGTGATTCACTCCTAATAAAAACAGACAATGGAGCCTCTACCACGTTCTCTTTAATCATTTGTTCTGGAGGAAGCTAGCTGCCCTATGATGAGAAACTAAAAAGTTCTAACAAGAAGCTTCGAACTCCAACAGCCATGTGATCCAACTAGGCAGCAAATCCTCTAGCCACAGTCAAGCCTTCAGATGATGGTAACCTCTGCCAACCTCTTGACAGACTCCAAGTTAGAACAAGCCAGCTTAGTGGCTCCTGGCCTCCCAACTCTCAGAAACTGTGTGAGAATATAATTTTTTGTTATTTTAAGCAGCTAAATGTTGGAATGGTTTGTTGTGCAGCAATAGATAATAAATATAGAAGATAAACATGGAAATATTAGTAGGATGTTTCTACAGCAGCCCAAACAGATAATGATGCCTTAACTTAAAGTGATTGCTCCTCAAGTATATCTTCACTTCCTCTTTTTAAGGACACACCATGGGTATCAGATATGACTGCTGGAAAGTAGTAGATGTAGCTTTGAATCCAGGCTTTGCTATTTAATTATAGATGATCTTGTAATGCCTCTCTACAGCAAGGGTTGTTTTATTCAAATGATGGAGCCTTTAATATTACTTCCCTCTTAGATTACATGAGCAGATGCATGTAAAGTCCATAGTAAAGGTGTTAGAGCATAGTAACTGCCAGTTTTTGTTATTATTATTTAGTACCAGTTTTTATTATTATTATTATCATCATCCATATAGATGATAATTTCTCTCTCTGAATCCTGTTCTTTGCTATGAGAACAACTGCCATTAAGCACTACAGTATCACTTTCCTTATCAAATTACATTCATGGATTCCCATTACTTTCTAAATGCACTTGCAATTTTTGGGCCATACATTAGGGGTTTTCTGCCTTGAAGTGCCACCTTGCTACCTGTGTGAACCTCTGCTTCCTGCAAATTCTTCTTCTCCTTAATTAGTTTCTTTTTTCATGGCTTATGATGTTTGATTGAGTCACTTAATTTCTATTATCCTTAGTTTTTGCACCAATATATTGCACATGTTAATAAATACCTACTCCTTCCCACCGTGCAGGGAAAGGATAATAAAAGTTTAATTGTTCATTGTGACAAACTCATCCTATTTACAAGAAGCCTGAGCCATGTATGTTGCTCCTCCTACATACACATACATAAAATCAAAGAGCCACCAAACAGCGTCACTCTGGAGGTTTTACAAACTTTGAGGAGGCACTTCAGGTCTCAGGCCTCAGGTCTCAACTGGTTTTAACTCACTTTCAGCATATGGAACCCATCTTCCTCACCTCTAGTTTCCCAACAGAAGTTTGAGATGTTGATTAATCACTGTTGATCCATTCTCAGTCACGTTTTATTGCTTAATTTACTTCAAGCAGTCTCTTGCCATTCTCAGAACAATCCAAAGCCCTATTGCTCTACATTTAGATACAGAGGATGAAGAGGAAGATTCCTTCATAGGCCCAGGCAATAGTACGTCTACTGACAGCTACTGAGATGACCTCAAATCTCCAAACTAGTCTGACCTCACTAACCAGAGGAGCTTGAGAAATGCAGATGTTTGACCCACTTTAAATGCATCCTAGATCTGTCATTTTAAATAGTGCATATTTTTGGTGACTTCTCATTTGTATAGCCCACCCAGATTGACTCAAAAGTAGGAATGTATAATGTTTTACTCTCTGTGTTCCCGACTGAGATGATTACTCCTGGTAGAATGCCCTTCAGAGACCAGTGGTAGTACCTGAAAATTGTTTATGGGTCTCTTCCTCCCCTCTTCAAGCCTCCTTTAAAACAGAGAGAAGCTGCCCAATAGAGAGACTCTTTAATTTGCCAAGGACCAGCCCAACCCAAAGTGTCTTGACCTTTTAAATTTTTTTCTTGTTTGAAGTAGAATCAAGACAAAGTCATTTTCATTAATCTAAAGTATGGCAGTGATTTTGCAATACAGTATATAATGAGGATTTTGTAGATATCTTTGCAACTTTTTTTAATGTTCATGTTTCCAATAGCCACACTCTAGATTTCTCAGCATGATTTTGCATGTAAAACAAACTACCAATAGCAAGAGAGTAATTTAATAATTTCATTGCTCTTTTGCATGATCTATAGCCTTCTTATATCTATCCAAATATGTGTCACAAGTTTCCTATATAATATTTTAGATATAGTTGATATTTAAGTGGCCCCTGAACAAAGATTTTATTTATCAACAAACTGAGATGCAGTCCTAGTTTCAACACTTAGAAATATTGTTAAGCTTTTTATTGAATGAGACAAACAGAAAAGTACACAAATCTTAAGTATACATCTCCTTTGAGTCATTATAAAATTAACATACCCACATCCAATTAATTGGTTATTTCTTTGTGAATCATCAAAAAAACACCCAATATTAGCTTTCCCTGAAAAGGGTAGCTATATAAATTTTAAAATGCTAAATGTGCCATTATGTATTACTTTTATTCTTAATTGGATTTTTAATTTTCTTATTAATACAGTATAATCTAGTCATTATTATTACTGATATAAATGTTTTATTTTAGCATGCATATGTGCATTTTTGGGGGTGTTGTATGTGCACATTTGTGTTGGGGCCAGGATGGGACTGATTTAATTTGGCCTGTAGAATCACGAACTCTATTAAATAAGACATTTTTAGATATTTATGATGAAAAAACTCAAAACATTAGGCCTCTGTTCTTAGTCCTTGACATAGTATCTGAAAAATTTAATTCCTTCAGAACTTATATATTGAATAGACAGATTCTAGTTTTGAATATAAAAAGTTACAGCTGCAAGGTACCTAAAAGACCTCATTTTACATGTGAAGAAACTAAGTCTATGTATTTGAGTGAGTGGCCTAAGGTCACACACTAATTAGAGGCTCACCCAGGACTTTCCCATGCCCTACTTGATTACTCTTAACAACTCGTGCAACCCAAAGTGCTATTATGACTGCTGTTTCTGCAACAAACAGTAAGGATCAGCACTAGTATGTTACAGAGAGAGCAGTCAAAAGAAAAAAAAGATAAAAGAAATAATGTCAACTAACAAGAGAACATCTCAGAAATTTCCCCTCTTCCAGCAAACCGATACTGACACCACTTATAGGAACCTGACTGGGCTGCCCTTTATGTGAGTATATGCCAGAAGAAATACTAAAAACAAGGTAAAGAACTGTTGTTTTGACTGTATTTTGAAAAATAGCCTGAAAACTATTTTGATGTGATATACAATATGATAATTTTGAATTCAGGTTGAAACAAAATTGGTTTTTTATCTTGGTTATCAGTAGGGGACAAAAAACTCTGATTATAGGTACTGTTTATGCACTGGACATAAGTGTAATGTGTGATCACAGGTTTTTTTTTGTTTCTAACCTCAGTTTAGAAACTCCAAGCCTTGGTCTCCACGAGGGAAATACATAACCGGGATATTCTGCCCCACTCCATATGAGGTTCTGCCCATCTGGTTATGATGTTTACATAGATATACACTTGTACACACACAGTTTCCTGGAAGGAACAGGAAAGTAATGGATTCTTTCAGATCAGTTCTCATGTGCACAAGCATACAACCAATTTGGGAGGATTTAGAGTTAGGCAATAACTAAAAGCTGAAGTAGGTGTCTCTGGAAGCATCTAACCAAGTCTGAGTCATCATCACCATGATGGAAGTGCCATGTGTTACCATATTCCAGAGCAATTTCCTCATTTAAGTGCTTTAACAGTACAAGTCAGGGTCATTTGCTAAAATGATATTTGCATTTCCTTACAAATACATTCTACCAGTGATGTTTCTAAAAACATCCTCTTATTCATATCTAAATGGCTATCTTAAATTTGTGCCTTTATTTTGAGATGCCTAAGATTGTTTTCAGAAGTAGGTGAGATAAAGAAGAGGGGAGAAAGATTTCTGTATAAATTGCTAAGGTGAAGGGGATAATCCCTTCTATTACTGGGTGGATAAGTGTGTACATGAGTTAGGCAGTGTGAAAATTTTGTCTCAGTGATTTAAATCTGGTTGGGGGAGAGGGTAGAGGTCAAGAATCTTTTATGGAAGTTCTTAATTTCCAGTTGGCACATTAGACATTATTTTCTCAAAGAAATTATGGTGACATATCCTAAAAGTAATCTATTAAATCTAAGTTAACATTTTGGTAAAATAAGCTAGTCAAGGTCAATGTTGTTTATATAGCACAACGGATTCTGAATTTCTAAAAACTCAATTACATGGAAGCTTTTGGAAATAATGATCACCTAGGCTTATTTTGGTCTGTTAGTTTTTCTTTTGTAATAATCATTCTCTGTGATGATTGAAGTCAGTTGACTGTTCTCAAGTAAGATTTTAATTAAATTGTAAATCCACAGGAAAATCTATGAAATGTTTATAAAGTTGCCCCTGAAAATTTTTTCTTTCAAAAATCTGGAAATTAATGGTAATTTAAAAAAAAAAAAACTATCAAAATTTGACTTGTGTTGCTGAAAGACCCAGTGAGCAAATTTATGGTTTCAGATATAATGATAGCTAGTATTGTACTTACTCTCCCACCTTAAACTTTAAAACCTGCAGAAAACATAAAATAAATATTTGCAGTTATGAGACTGGAGCCCAGGCAGAGCTACAATCCTTAAGAGAAAGGGTGCACACAAGGTGGCCCTCACATTCACTAAGGTTTTTTTTTTTTTTTTTCTCTGGAAACAATTTCTGGACTGTGGTGCAGGAAAATGGAACCCATGCAGACAGTGACAGATAAAAATGCCATGACCTTTTTGTAGTTTTGACACACATTTTTATAAAACGATATGCTCTTCATTAAATAAATAAAGTTCTACCTGGAAATTGAGGCCTGACAACTCACAAGCAAACTAAAACATTTGCTTTTTCTCTGTTGGAATAATATCTAACTACATGTTTTAGAAGAAAAAAAATCTTTTCCTCTTCCACATTTTTACCTTTGACTTCAGGAATTCTAATGCTAACTTCCAGGTGGATACATTGTAGTATATATCTTTTATTGTTTAATAAAATCAAAATTTTCCCAATTTCAGTCTTCAGGGAGAACATACTTCTTTGGGCTTCAAATCAAGTTAACTGAAGGGGCAACATCTGAGAGCAATAGCAGACAAGATACATCCAAAGATAGCTGAATGAACTAACCAGTTGAATTGGATGCTGACCGTGTTGGCCAAAGTGAAGACTTTAGGTTGACGCCACTGAGTTGGCAGTTTTTCCCTTTACTCATTGGCTCAAAGTTTCAGCTCCAATTTGAGATCGCTTTTAGATTGGGATTTTGAATTTTCACTACGTTTTAAAATGTAGTCAATCGGCAGCACAAGATGCAAGCTTCACCCCTGAGTGACACACATCCCTAATCTACTAGAGGTAGATCAATGCCAAGGGGCAGCCATGGTTCATCTTCTGGACTGCCATCTTACTTGAAGTTTTGAAGAAATAATGATTCCTTTTAGCTTCCGTCCCACACAGACATATTGTGAAAATGCAAAAGTATACATGAACTTAAAGATAAAATGAGAAAAGAAAGGGAGCCCCTTTGGTGCATATTTCTGACATCCCATAGGGTCTGTGTTTATTCTTCCCTGCCACTGGAAAGAGAAAGTTTGAGAAGGAAGAGCACATGCTGTGACATCAGCCTGGGATTCAAACTCATCTCAACCTCTCATTGACAGTGTCACTTGGGGGAATTTGCCTAAACTCTCTGAGATTTACTCATATTTAAAAGGAAGAAACCAATATTTACCTGAAATGTTGCCATAAATTAAAAAGAGTGTGGTGGCAAAAACCTTCCTCTCCATGCCTGGCTAGATGGTACCCTCTCTTCATTGTTCCTATCACCTAAAATTCTGTCATAATCACTTAGATATAAGTTTAAAAAAGGAGGAGGAATAGGAGATATGCACTCAGGTTTGCTGCTCAAGAGCTAACTTTTCCTCTAGTTCTTTCACAATGATGCTGTCATAAAGGCTGGGAAGAAGTCTACACTGATAACGCAGAGTACATCTCATATGTGGCTCCTGTCTAATGTATCAGGCCCAGAAAGTGCCTTAGATTGCTTCTATTTTCTCAATTGGGTGAAGCTGAGTAAAAATTGTTAAATAAAAGTGCTATCCCAAAGTGCTAGCTTGAATAACTCTACAAAGAGTAGGGCAGGAGGGTGCATGAGAGGCCCAGTCAGGGGCTCCCAGGCATTGTGGTGGAGTAAAGCAGTAAGGGACAAATAGGATGACTGCAGACGAATCTCTGGAAATACGTGGAGACAGTTGGGGCCAGGGACTTCGTTGCTATTCTGTCATCTGTGTCTATCTGGTATCTGAGGGTAACTGTAGTGTGGAAGTGAAATGGGACAAAATGGTGGTGACAGGGAAGTGATCTCAAGAGCAGTGATAATGGAAACTTCTTCCACTCAGGTGCTTCATAAATAAGGGCTCTTTGCAAGCTGGGAGTTTGTAATGTGGGGACTACTTAAAGAGCAGTTTGTTCGATGATATTTACATTATTTGCAATTAATTTAAATGATTTGTGCAAATATGAAATTCTTCTATTAATGATTTTGTCCTGAGTGCTAAGCAAACCAAGAACACCAAAACAAGGCAATACTCTAAAATTATCATTAACCTGTTCTTCATTCTTTCAGCAATACTTAACATGTCCCAGGCACTGGGAATATAAAATGAAAAGCCCAGTGTCTGCCCCCGGGAATATGTATTCTGCCTAAGACAGTATAAGACATAGT
Organism: Macaca nemestrina; assembly: GCF_043159975.1. NCBI lineage: Eukaryota > Metazoa > Chordata > Mammalia > Primates > Cercopithecidae > Macaca > Macaca nemestrina. Next base: position 73,624,651 of record NC_092128.1, read on the forward strand.
CATTCACTTTTTAAAAGTATATACGAATATGCAATGTTTGTCTTTCTGTGCCTGGCTTATTTCACTTAACATAATGAGGACATAGAGAGTTGAAGGATGGTAAGCAAAGGCTAGGAAGGGTAGTGGAGGGCTGGGGGAGAAGAGGGCATCAGTAATGGGTACAAAAAAGTAGAGAGCAGGAATGAATAAGACATACTATTTGATCTCACAACATGGTGACTATAGTTAATAATGATTGTACATTTTAAAATAAAAGAGTATAATTTGGATTGTTTGTAACACAAAGGCTAAATGTTTGAGGGGGTGGATACCCCATTCTTCATGATGTATTTCACCTCTAATGCCTGTATCAAAACATCTCATGTGCCCCAAAAATATATACACTTACTATGTACTCACAAAACATTTAAAAAAAAGAAATAAAGAACATGTGAAATTTATGTTCTAAGTATTCCTTGTCATTAATGTAAAAGCATATGTCACCCATTATTTTTCATCTTCTGATTTCTCAAAATCCAAGGACATCGCTGGCAGTATTTTTAAGAAATAAATAATAATAATAAATGTTTGGCTCAATTCTAAACTTATAGAACCAGAATTTCTACTGTTGAGGCCCAGAAAGTTGCTTTTTTATCAGACTCCCCAATGTGATCTTTCGTAATTAAAATTGAGAACTATAGCTGACTTTCTCTTTCTTAACATTGCCCCTTATCGTAAAATAGACACTGAGAACTTCAAAAGCAAAAACAGAAAAGATCACATCTGCCATGAAATTTCCAAATACAATCTTTTTTAAGTATGTGTTGATGCATAAACTCATTTGTTTTGACTGATTTTATCTGTGAGGCCAATCCACAAAACAGTCATGTCAATCAAAAAGTCATTTCCTTTTGTTTGCATTTTAGCTTTCATCAGCCTGGGGCTTGTCACAGACAAAGGTTACCTGATTACATTACCATGGCAGGCAGGTGGGTGACTTCTGTAGGAGCCACACCGGAAACATCCATCAAAGGAGAACTTTTCAGTGGGCAGCTCAGTATTTAATGAAAGTGTCAATGGCTTTCACAGAAAAGTTTATCTGAACTCCTCTTAATTATCTCAATAATAAACATCACACCTTCTCTCAAAAAATGGTCTTTCTTAATTTTTAAGTAGGCAAAGGTAATCAGGTCTAAGAGGACCAAATGCATTTTTTGAGGGATGGGAAGGGAGAGATACAGAAGCTTTGTTCCCTGTCATTTGAAAGGAGGCACAGGTAGGCTGGAGAGCACTGGGGTTTCCAGTGCGGCTCCCAGAACCATGCAGGTACAGATTCAACTCTCTTGCTTACCATGCCATCTGGGGCATTCAATGTAGCCAAGCCACAATTTCCTTATTCTGAAAGTGAGGAAGTAATAATAACTGACATTTATTGAGTGCCTGTCATGTGCCAGGTCCCCTCTCACTGAGTCCTCCCAATACCTCTGCAATGGAGAGGATAGTATGCCCATTTAACAGATGATGAAATTGGGGGACAGAGAACCACTTCAGAGAGATTTTGACAGTACTAACCATGATAATATTTGGAGTGCTTAACACAGACCTTAATACTTATAAATGCTGAAGACTAGTATTATGAATACATTAAATTAGCCTTAGTTTCCCTTTTTACGCCCTTTCCAAAAATCATTTCAAAATTCACAACCTCTTTGGTGTAGGCCCTTGGGCCAGCTAATTCATTAAGATACATTGTCTGGGCACAGTGGCTCATGCCTGTAATCCCAGCACTTTGGGAGGCCACGGCAGGTAGATCATTTGAGGCCAGGAGTTCAAGACCAGCCTGGGCAACATGATGAAACCCATCTCTACTACAAATGCAAAAATTAGCCAGACACAGTGGCACATGCCTGTAATCCCAGCTACTCGGGAGGCTGAGGCATGAGAATTGCTTGAACCCGGGAGGCTGAGGTAACAGTGAGCCAAGATCTTGCCATTGCCCTCCAGCCTGGACAACAGAGTGAGACTCTATGTCGAAAATAATAATAATAATAATAATAATAATTCATTGTCCAAATGCAGACTGGGCTCACTCTTCATACTTCAAAGGAAGAATGCATGGAGCTTCTAAAGTTAGTTCCAGAAGATAGAACCTATTATCTCCACAGTATATGACTGTCATTACCCTGAGCAGGACCAGAAAGCACCGCTACCAAGAAGAAGTTTTTTCTGGAAACATTACTAATCAGTCATTTGGATTACTTCCAAGGGACACATAGTGGGTGCTTTGGTTGGTTCTGAGGAGCTTTGGGTAACTGATCCAAATGTGAGTTCCTTTGGTTGGTTGCCTCCAGAGAGGTAGAGCAAGAAGCAGTGTGGCATAGGAAAAGAGCCAAAGCTCTGTTGGGTGCTTGGGAGAGGAAACAGAGCTGGAGCTGAATCCTGATCTCTTTCCCTCCACTTAGGAGTTGAATGATCTTGGAAAAGCTACTTCAAGTGTTGAAGCTAGAAGTACCTCATAGGGTTATTTTGAAAAAGAAAACAAGAGGACCTATAGAAAGGTTCCAGCACACTGTCTGCCACACAACAGTTGCTCAGTAAATAAAAATGAATTATGATGATTAGTTTTATTATTGAGACCAGCTACCAATGATAACATTGTAAACACCCTAGATAGGATAGTCTAATCCTATGACTCAGTGGCCAGCACGGAGAGAGGTTACAAAGGTATGAACTCTGGTCAGGCTACTGTGTAAGTGAGTAGCATACAGAGCCAACTGGTTTGAATGACCATAATCATTTATTTTTTCTTTCATTGAACCAATAAGTGTTGAGGCTTTTGGAAAGTACAAAGCAGGGGCTGTGTCTAAAGACACCCTATTCCAGTTTTCTTTGAAAGTTTGGGCCCACAGATGTAGTTTCTATTAGAGGAGAGTGTTTCTCTGGGCACCTACACAGAGAAAGAAATTCCTTCAGAGTGAGAAAAGGGTGGAAACTATGGTCCCAAAAATAATGGAACCTGTCCTCCTGAAATCTCCTAAGGGTATTGGCAAGACCTCAACCAGCATGCCTGCCTGGTATTTCTAGAGGAGGCAGACTGTAGGAACAAAGGACCCTAATCTCAGCAATGGTGTTGCATCCCACGCCTGCCATAAAATAGTAAAATTGCCAGACCTATATGAGCCCTGTTGACTTACACAGTGGATTTCTCAGTGGTAACCAGTGTGAACTGAAAACCTAAGATGACTTTCTGATACCCCCAAGCTTTGTAGACTTAACTTTCCCCTACAATCAAGGACCCACTTAAAACAGTGAGGAGAGGAGGCTCCACGATAGCCTATGATTGGATTCCCTGCCAACCTGATGGGATGTGGAATGAACAAAAAAGATATATAATAATATTCTTTGCACACCGAAGTCTAGAGCAAGACTTATATTTGCAACATGTGTTAACCAGACAGTCATTGAAATTGCTTGTTGAAATCAGACATTTAAGATGAACCAAAAGCTGCACTATTTGGGATTCCCTCTACCTTCCTGAAAAGCCCCACTGGGTCTCATCTAATGGCAGGGAGTTATGTGCTTCAACCATAAATCTAGGAAATGGAACTCAGTTTGTATCTCTAGCACAGTGCTTCTCACACTTGAGCATGCATCAGAGTCACCTGGAGGCTTTGTTAAAGCACAGATTGCTGGGGTTTACTCCCAGCATTTCTGGTCTAGTGAGTCTAGTGTTGCCAGAAAATTTGCATTTCTAATTAGTTTCCAGGTGATGTTGGTGCTGTTCGTACAGGAATTCCACTTTGATAATGACAGCTGTAGAAGACAATTTTGCAGAGACTTGGTATGAATTTTCATTCAATCTAATTTTTAGTGAAAATTCCTTACCCATGCGGCATGAATTTATACTCCTGTTTCAGAACTTTTGTCCCCTACACCCACCCTTCACATTCTCCTCTAAGCACAATTGTGCAAGCGGGTTTCAATCAATTTCTATTTTTAACACCCAATATTCACAACAGAGGTTGTGACATCTCTAGATAAAAATTTGGCACTTTTGTTTCACTTTTTAATGCTAAATGTTTTTTATTTGTATTTTTCTATTTTTACTGTTAAAGAGAACACTGAACTTGTCTCTCTAGTAGCCATAAGTATTATACAGTGAACTTGAGAGTTCTGCGTTACTGTTCAGGTTAAGAAAGCAGAGATTGGAATCTCTGAGATACATATTCCAATCATTTTATTTTCTTCAAATACAACCTACCCAAGTGTCTTATCTGAGTTGATTTTAGAAAGCTATTCTGTGTGACAAATTGTATCCAATTTCTTTCTTGTGCCTTGTAGATATACTTTCATGGACTGATAAACAGAGTAAAAAATCTGTTACAGAAATTAAATAGTACAGTGGTTAAAAGCATGGTTTTTGCCGACAGAGATACCTCTGTTTAAATTTCAGCTCTGTCTCTTCATAAATTAAGGGTGACCTCAGACAAGTTAATTTTTCCTATATCAGTCTCAGTTTCTTCACCTGGATAACAGAGATAATGCCTTCCTTTAAGCTGTTGCAAGGGCTGATTTAGAAGACATGAGTAATAGTAAGCATTATAAAAGAAGTATTATTGTTTCTTAAAGATTATCTTTTTTCTAAAAGTTTTAGCACTCTCTGCAACCTCTTAATTTTTATAGTGGAAAATAAAAGGGTCCATGGAAAGTTAGAGAAAATTTACATACACTCAATATTAGGAGAAAGTGCTGTTATCAAAACACAGGATTTTCACTTTTTACGATAAAGTAGGTGTGTTTGCTTAGTGTTTACTCTTATTTCAATGGTGTTTGTTTGAACCAGCATTAGCTAACAGAATTCACACAGTTCAAATAAATACCAGTGGGCTGGAAAGGACTTTTCTCCAGTCAAGTAGGTCACGCTGGAATGCTAGATTAACATCAATACACAAAAACCAATTTGGATGACATCTCTTGCAACTAACACAAAATACTCATGGTATAAAAGTATTTGCCACTTAGATGAGGCAAACATGGAGATTATGCACGTATACACACGCATATACACACACATACAACCACCATATATATTCACTATATTATAGTGAAATTACATGTAACAATTTTTATCTGCTTTTATCTTTTAAATGCAGTTCATAATGTTATACATACCCTCAGATCTTAGTTTCATATTCACGTGAACCCAAATGAATTTGTTCCAATGGGGTATTGAAAACAAAAGAAAGTGATTCTGGTTAACTTAACATAAAACCAGGTGTGTGTATGTGTTTGGAGGAGCAAGAAACAAAAGAGAAGCTGATTGGCAGGTTATGGGGAAGTCACCAAACTAAAGAAGGTAGATGACCAGAACAGGAGGGAACAAGAAGGAGAATTGCTCAGGCATCCTGACCAGCAGTTGGACCATTCCCAGAGCTCCAATTGCTTTTCCATCTGTGAATCATTCTGTTAAAGAACGAAGAGTCCAGCCATCTGGTCTAGAGTAGGTCAAGTGCTCACCTTCTGTTAAGGAGGTGAACTTTGATTGACAGCTCAACGTAAGCCACTGCATATAATGTCAGGTAGTAGGGGGAAGAGAGCAGGAAGGGAAAATGACTTCTTAAAATCCCAAAGAGAAAAAGCCTGCTGTTACCACACATAGAAAGAATGTATGCTAAAAAAAAAAAGAAAAAAAAAACAAAAAACAAAAAACAGTGTAACCTACTGGTACAAATAGCATATACATGTATTTGAACTAGTTCATTTCACTTGGGAAAAAAGATGCCATTGTCTTAGAATAAGAGCAAAGAACGTCTTTAAAATACAACCCTAGTCCTCATATTATCCAAATTCACAGGCTACCATGCTATTCACATGGAGTTAGCTAAAAGTTAATATTTAATGCAAATATTCAAGATGGCAAGATAAAACTCATTAAATGGAATAATATTCATTCAAAAGGTTAATTTATTCATACTCAATGCAATGGCTATTTTGGTGTCTACTTTTAATAGCTGCAGCAGCAATAAAAACTTTGGCAATACTGTTAATTTATTAAAGGCTATAGCTAGTAAATATTTAATACAGCCCCAAACATTTTAATATTCTCTCCATTAATATTTTACCTAATAGTTTTTTCTCATATAATCAATTTAATATTGTAATCCTTAATATTTTAATTGATCTTCAATTTGGAGAAACAATAGGAATTTAAGCTTAAATATGAAATTATCTCTACAAGCAAAAGAAAAAGTTAAAAATATGTAATCCCCTCAGGATATGGAAAATTACTCTATTCTAAAATGTATGCCATAAATTTTATATTAAATGAACACTGAATCACAGATGTTTCTTCTTTCAAATTTTTAATATTCAACAATTATGTTTCTCCTTAATATCCTTTGGCATTAAACTTAATTGACCTTAGTTCTGTCAATTAGAAGTACTTGTATTATTTATGGGTTTTATATGAATTGTCTTTATCAGGTCTTTAGAGCTTTGGGCCACTTGCTTATTCATCATCTTCTTTATCAAATCCCCAGTTTAAAATATTGGTATTTTTGAAATAATTTGTAATGTAATAAAACATTTATTCTTGGGGGATGTTAATAATGGGGGAGGCTATGCATGTAGGGGGGCAGGGGACATATGAGACATCTTTGCACCTTTCTCAGTTTTGCTGTGTTTGTACTTATACATATGCATTTACATGTATTGTAAAGACCATCGACACTATGAAGAAACTGCATCAACTAGTGGGCAAAATAAGCAGCTAGCATCATGACAGGATCAAATTCACACATGTCAATATTAACCTTAAATGTAAACAGGCTAAATGCCCCAGTTAAAAGACACAGACTGGCAAATTTGATAGAGTGAAGACCCATCGGTATGCTGTATTCAGGAGACCCATCTCATGTGCAAAGACACACATAAGCTCAAAATAAAGGGATGGAGGAAGATTTACCAAGCAAAAGGAAAGCAAAGAAAAGCAGCGATTCCAATCTTACTCTCTGATAAAAAAGACTTTAAACCAACAAAGATCAAAAAAAGACAAATAAGGGCATTACATAATGGTAAAGGGATCAATGCAACGAGAAGAGCTAACTATCCTAAATATATATGCACCCAATACAGGAGGGCCATTTATGGCCACAGAGCTGGATCAACTCTCCCAGGAAAAGAGGAGAAAAAAGTAGATGAAGAAAAGTTGAGGACTCAGAAGCAATCTCCCTGATGTAATTTAACAACTAGAAGCTTAACAGAAGAAGAAGGGTCACAGACAAATGGGCAAAACATGCTGAGTCATGTTACATAGAAACCCAGAGAGGTGTGGGATCTTGGCAACTCAGAGAAGAAAGGAAAGAGTAGTTGACTAAGGAGACCAGAAAGAAATAATCATCAACCAAGATTTTTTTTTAAAAAAAAAAAGAAAGAAAGAAAAGAAAACTCTGCAGAGTTTGAGCAAGCTGAACACATTGGCTTTGGCAAGTGCCCTTGATGACATTGATTGTAGCTACTGTGGTGAAATGGTAATGATAAAAGTCAAAAATCTGGTTGAAATAAGTGGAGAAAAATAGCAAATACACTCTTCAAAGGAGTTTTCAGTGAAGGAAGCAGAGAAATAAGGTGATAGCTAATAGAGATTTTCTTCAAAATCAGTAATATTCAATGAGCTCGAATATACTTCAGAAACAAAAAGACTCCTAGAAATGTCCTAGTGATGTCACTCTAACTCTGTATCAGCTATCCAATGCTGCATAACAAATTACTCTAAAACTAACTTGTATAAAACAAGCATTTATTAGATTGCTGCATAACAAATTACTCTAAAACTAACTTGTATAAAACAAGCATTTATTATGCTATTAGATTTTCAGAAATTTAGATGGGCACAGTGAGGAGAATGTGTCTACACTCTACAACAGGTATTGACAAACTTGTACAGGCCCAGATAGCAAGTATTCTTAGGCTTTACAGGGCCAATAGTCACTGTCAAATTACTCAAATAGTCGATTACAGCCCACTGCCATAGACCATGCATACAAGAAAAGAGCATGGCTGTGTTCCAATAAAACTTTATTTACAAAGATAGGCAGTGAACTGGATTTGGCCTGCAGGCTGCAGTTTGCAAACTCCAGTTGGAGGTGCTAGAATGTCTGAGGCCTCATCTGGAAGACTTGAACACTGGGGAGACATGACAGCCAGAGGCTGGAATTCTGCAGCTCCTCAGGCATCTCTTTCTATTTCAATGGGATCTCTCCACATGATCACTCATGCGTAGCAGCTTCAAGTTAGTCACACTTTTAAAATGGCAGCTGAGGTCGTGAAAGTGAATTACCCAAGAGGAAATGACAAAATCTTCATGGCCTTTTGTAACCTACGTTTTGAAATCATTTGGCGTCACATGTACCATATTCTATTTGCTGAAATCATCACAAATGTCCACCCAGGTGCAGGGGGAGGGTCAGGAAGAAAAGTTTGCCTCTTTCTTGGGTGGAATGTTAAACAATTTATGGACATGTTCTAAAGCCACCATACTCTCTAAGAAATGAGAAAAAGTTAGGAGACGATTTGTTGCACTAAGGGATTTTTAAGTTTTATAAGAATTTGAGTGATTCCAAAAGTTTGGTTGAAAAAAGAAAATAGTAGTCACACTATAATTTTTAAAAGTGTTTTGGGATGGAGCTGAAGAGAGAAAATGACTCCTTGTACAACTCAATTATGATTGTGCTTAATTGCATTCAGACTGTCTTACTAAAGAGAGGAAACATATTTGATATTTTGTGTTTTTGGTTTGTCTGATGAACATAAAAATGATTATCTGATTCTTAGAATACTACATAAATAAATGTCTTTGAGCATCTAGCTATGCTGAAGAATGGCCCCCAAAAATGTTCATATCCTGGAACCCATGGATATGTGTTATATTAGTCTGGGTTCTCCAGAAAACAAGAACCAAGAGTAGATACAATCCCCGCCTCACATACACCACATGTAGAAAGAGATTTTTTAGAAGGAATTGGTTTATATGGTTATGGAGCCATGAAGCCCTATAATCTATATTTGGCAAGCTAGAAAGCTAGGAATGCTGATGGTATTGTTCCAGTCCAAATGCAAAGGCCTGAGAGAGGAGAGTCAGTGGTGTAAATTCCAATCTGAGTCTGAAGGTAGGAGAAGACCAATGTCCCAGCTTGAAGACAGTCAGGCAAAGAGAGTGAATTCTCCCTTACTGCACCTTTTATTCTATTTAGACTCTCAAGGGATTGGTTGAGACCCACTCACGCTGGAGAGGGCAATCTGCTTTACTTGGTCTACCGATTCATATGTTATTCTCATCTTGAAAAACCCTCACAGACATACCCAGAGTAATGTTTAACCAGAGATCTGGGCAATCCATGGCCCAGTCAAGTTGACACAAAAACTAACCATTACAATTGCCTTATATGGCAAAAGAGACTTTGAAGTTGTACTTAAGTTAAGGATCTTGAGATTGGGGTGTTAGCCTGAATTAGCCAGGTGGGCCCTAAATGTAATCACAAGTGTCCTTAAAAGAGGAAGACAGAAGAAGATTTCACTGCAGAAGACAAAGGAGGGGATGTGACTATGAAAACAAGAGGTTGGAGTAATGTAAGAATAGGGTCATAAGCCAAGGATTGTGGGTAGCCCCAGAAGCTGGAAAAGCCAAGGAAAGGATTCACCCATCAGAGTCTCCAGACCTGCCTATACCTTAATTTTAGCCTAGTGTAACTGATTTCAGACTTCTGGCCTCTGGAAATGTAAGAAAATAATTCTGGGTTTGTTATGCCAAGTTGGATGTAATTTGCTACAGCAGCCACAGGAAACTGATGCAGCCTCCTACTGGGAGGTTCGTGGGACACATGAAGGTCATGCAGTTGTTTGCACATGACAGAAGTTGCATTGACTTAAGAGTTTGCCACAATTTTATGATGGTTAAAATGAAACCATCAATAGAGAGCTTGCATGTAATAATTGCTCAATAAATATTAGTTAACTAAGGCATATATTAAACAATAAAAGAGTGGTGAAAACAGAAGATTTAACAAGAAGGAAAAGGCATAAAGAAGTAGGACTGAAATAGAAAAGTCCCAAGGGAACAAAGGAATCTCTTCAGGGAGACTAAGGAATGTATCTCAAGGTCCACTGAAGGCAGGAAGGAGAAAATGTCTTCTCTCAACACTTGAGTAAGCTCCCATCACGAGAAGGCAGGATAAGGTTTGGCATTCATTCATTCAACCTTGAAGGCCCACCATAGCCCAAGCATGTGCTACTCCTGGATACACGTGAGTGAGCAATGGGCTCCTCCAGCCTCCAGTGCACAGTGAAGTAGAGTTGGCCCCAGCAAGTACACATGGAGGACCGAGTCCTCTAAGCCACCCTCACTAATTGAAAATTATTTCAATTTCTTTTTAAATAAGCATACGTTAGATGTCAAACTCCTAACTTTAATGCTTTAAAGATATTTTTACTTGGGAAGCTAATGAAAACTTAAAAACCAAAGGAAAAAATATTCAGCTTCATACTACTTAGTATTCACTTTACTGAATTTTTGTCTACATCACATCTACACCAACTGTCTTCTGGAAGCAGTATAGCAGAATGCTCAAAAGCATGGTGTTTAGAGCAGAAATACCTGGATTTGAATCCTAGATTTGCCATAAATCGTATTTGTGACTTTGGGCAAAAATTACTAAAGCTCTGTATGCCTCAACTCTCTCATCTGCAAAACAGAGATGATAATAGTATTTGCCCCATCAAGTTTTCATGACAATTGGATGAGTTCATAATTGTTAAGCACTAACACTGTCAGCCCATAGTAAGGGCTATATAAGTGTTGAGTAAAAGTATTAAAAACTTCTTTAAGACCCAGGAGTTCTTAAGAAAGCACATTCATACTCTGTAAATTGTGTAACTTTTCCAGGTGACAACATTTTCCTGCATGATATTTTCCTTGCTCACTTTCCAAGGGTCCCCATGACGAATTTCCACTTACCAGGCAACAAAGGCAGCCAGAGCTCCATCTGTGAAAGCCCAGTGAACCCATATGTTGCAAATGAGTGTCAGTAATGACAACAGCAGTAAGGGTTTCACAATCTGTGAGACGAAAGTTCACGAATGCAATCGGAAATGAGGAACTCCTTCCACTTCTAAATCACTTCAAACCCTTTCAGACTAAAATAAGTGCTAGGGATGTGATTCACAACTATCACCTCAGGGTGGAGAAGTCAAAAACTTATTGGCTTTGCCAGTTTGACTGTCAGAGAGAGCTGCATTCAAATTCTGACCCCAATCCTTGCTATCTACATAACAGACAAGTTAATTAAACTTTCTTAATCTGACAGGGAAAACCTTGCCACTTTGGCTGGGTTTAAGTATATAATTTAGCAAATCATACTTATCTTTGACTAAGTAGCAGACTGTAGGTTGGGTATTCAGAAATTAGAGCACCTACGGATCAGATACGCCCATTTATATTTTTAGTGGGGAAAGACATGCAGTGGGACCCCAAGCCTGTCTTTTGTGAGCCTTTATTGACTAAGCTTTCTGCTTTTTCCTTTCTAAAGCCTTTTAGAAATTAAGAACATCCAGGCACTTTGTTTGGCAAGTCTGACACATATACAAGGGAGAGGACATAAATAGTTTCCATACTCTTCAGTGAAAGTGGATGTGTAACATATAAAAGAATGGGCCGGGCGCAGTGGTTCACGCCTGTAATCCCAGCACTTTGGAAAGCTGAAACGGGTGGATCACGAGGTCAGGAGTTTGAGACCAGTCTGGCCAGCATAGTGAAACCCCATCTCTACCAAAAATACAAAAATTAGTCGGGCACGATGGCGGGTGCCTGTAATCCCAGCAATTAGGGAGGCTAAGGCAGGAGAATTAATTGCTTGAACCTGGGAGGCGGAGGTTGCAGTGAGCTGGGACTGCGCCACTGCACTCCAGCCTGGGTGACAGAGCAAGACTCCATCTCGGGGGGGGGGGGGCGGGGGGGAAAGAATGGTGGCTAGTCAAACAGTCCCTTCCAGTAACAAGGTCTCAGGCACCCATCTCAGAAGATTTATTACATGGTGCCTCCACCATTGACCCCAAAGGAGAGACTGACTCTGCAAACAGCTCAAATCATAGTCATCCTCTCCATTTCCTGTGTGTCCCTCCCACTCTTCTCACTAACATGTAATACCATAGTCACATCAGTCAGTGGTTAGGATGCTGGGTTAATTTTGCTCCCAAGGAAAGTGATGCCTGAGAGAAAGAGCCATTCATTTGTCTTTTTCATTTCAGCTTCTTCCTAAATAGGACAGCCTTTTAGAAAGACTGTAACAGTGTCAGGTTAGTTAACTAAATACTTTGTAACTTCATCCTGATATAAAAGAACAAGGAAGAGAGTTGGATTAGGATAACTCACTGTGGTACATCTTATTTTTTATTTAGTTTATATATTTTGTGCTTTTAGACTAATTTTGCAGGTAGAGTGGGGTATAACTCACCCATGTTTTTTACCTCACAAGCTGGATTAATTATCTTAGTAACATTAGCTGTATTAAAGTGGTTGTAGAAGTCAGGTTAGGGCAAGCACTATTATTTATGTTTTACAGATGGGGTAACAGATAGAAAAGGCACGGAGAGGTTAAGTGATTTGCTTATGGTCACAAAGCCTGTTAGCAGCAAACCCAGAACAAGAACCCAAGATTTATGACTGCTAGTTCCAGCTGTTTTTCTTTGTCATGCATCCTCAGCAATCAACACAATCAAAATCTGTTTGGAGGTAACTGGGTACAACAAAATAAATTATTGTTCCTTTTGCTGGGTGAATTCAGTTTGACCTGGATATTAAATTTGCGTAAGTCCCACTATCTCATTTAGTTATGTCTGCTCTTTAACTTTTCAAACGATGCTTATGACTTTCAGACTATTGATTTGTATAAAGGAAGATAACATTGATCAACCAAACAGGAAGTAATCCGGTGATTCCGGGACAGCTGTGGAATTCAGAGGCAAGGTCAGGTAAACACTTCAAACATGCGAAAAGAAAATGAGAGAGCTGAAGGGAGATCAAGCAATTTGATTTGCTCTTGGTTTACTCTGGAGGAAAATGAATCCTTCTGAATTCTGAATTCTGAATTCCCAGAGCCAAGTGACTATATTCTTCCATTCCTTCTGAGTGTCTTCCAGGGAAAGTGTGTCCTCGCCAGCACCACAGTGACACTTTCTATCCCGTGACAGAAACTAAGTCTTGAAAGACAACATTGTTACACTGTTTGGGGAGATGATGCCTAGTGGTTGTTTTGTTTTGAAGTCAGTGGGGATAGTGAGGAGGGGTTTAGTGAAGGAGTAAATGTGAATGATAATGTCATAAATTCCCCTATGATTCTGATTATGAGAACTCTCCTCAGAGAATCTCAGTTCCCTAGGGAACTTTGTCCAGGATCTCCCAATTCTTTTGAGATCCCATCCAAAAATGGTGACTTGGATAAGAGAATTCAGGAACTGCTTGCCACTCTGTATCTAACTCTGCATGCGGCTATGTTCACATTCTGCTAAAGCTGACTGATGTTCAAAAACTCAGCCCAATAAGGGTTTTAAAAGTGTATTATTTTCACTATTGATATAGATCTTGTGGAATAATCATTTCATAATGACCCAGATCTTAACTAGCAGCAGACTAGTGTCTGCTACTAGTCAGGCACACTCTAGTGTGTGGTTGGTGAAGCCAGAGAGAGATGTCATTTCCTAAGAAACAGGCAAGGAGAGAGAAAGCAATTGAAGGGTGAAGAGCAGAGAACTATGAAGATGATTCAGGAAGAGGCACATGGAGACTAGAGGTATAACAGAAGTTCTGGGCAGTGAACGAAGCCATCTAATACAAGGAAAAGGGGGCCAGGGACTGAGGAGGAAGGCGTAGTTTAGATTTGATCTTATTTGTACCCACAGACCAGTTGCTAAGGGTCCAACTTTCCCACGGATTAGATTTAACAGATATAGAAAGTTAGTTTTCGAAAAGAAATCTTATGTATTAGCTAAAGTATGTCCAGTTTAATTATGTAATAAAAATAAATATTTGTAACTCATTTACTTGAGTATATATTTTATAGATAACAATGTACCAGAGTGTAATAGAAAGTACCTTACAGTATAAACTGTAGTGATTTGAATGGCTTGTCTGAGGAGGATGTGGAGAAAGGTCCTGTATCTCTCAATAGTAGTCCCCAAGTCAGCCTAAAAAGAAACAAAACATTGTAAATCTCTTGGTTCCTAGTAACAGGGGAGATTTTAAACACAGAGTCACCTAACTGAGTGGAATATTTTTAATTTAGTATTAGCACCCTTTCCTAAAGATCCTATAAATTAAGAACTCTCTGGTTTTTTTTAAGCCATAAGTGTTAAAGTGTAACCTGTTACAAATCAAGTTCAGTCCCACTCTTGATAACATTGTCTTTTCAGGCTAATTTTGCAGGTAGAGGGGGGCATAACTCACCATAGTTTTTTCCTCACAAGCTGGATTAATTATTTTAAAAATAGCAAAGATCATGAAAAATAGCCCAGCCAAATACTCATTTTTTTGCTTAATGTCTCATTGCTTGGCAATTTTCTTCACTGTCATTTTCAATGGAAAAATACCTGAAATTCATCTACTGAAATTCAACTGAACAGAGTGGTTTAAAAAGAATCAATACACATGCGAATAATAAGGAAAGCATTCAAATGCAATATAGCATTTGTTTCTAATTACCACTTCATCAAGTCCCAGTTACAAATTAAGTCTCTTTTATTTCAATTAACAGTCTAATGGTGCTTCAGAGAGATAAAGAATGTTTTAAAAAGAAACCAAACCTCTGATTAAGAGCACCCAATTTTCTCTCCAGGGAAACATGATAAAGGTTTTAAGCTATGAGTGAAGTCTGGGGTAGGTGATGTGGGAACTGTACTGTCCATCACAGCTAAGAGATGTAGATGATGTTTTTGGTTTTTGGTTTTTGTGCTCCCCTTCCTGGGACCTTCTCAGCCATTCTACTGCCCACTTCTCTTCTGATATCCTATCATGGGAGAGAAGTCACCCAGCTGGCCATGCATCTGTACAACAAATATTTACTAAGCACTTACTTTGTACCAGCATTTAAGTACTTGGTCATGAGGATTCAGTGGTATATAAGATCTAGTCCCTTCTGTCACAAAGATTGTTGTTTAGTGGGATAGAAAGACATATAAGCTAATATTTCTAGTGTAATCTGTCTACAACAATAACAGAATGAAAACACCTATAATGAAGATTGATAAGTTAATTTACTCTAATATGTTATGTCATTTTACCCAGAAGTTTTTAAATGAACAGAATATATATATATATTTCTCTCTCTCTCTCTCTCTCTCTCTCTCTCTCTCTCTCTCTCTCTCTCTGCTTTGAGTGAAATTCCTGGTATTTGTGATTAGGATGATGAGATGTCTGGTACCCACAGAGCTGACCACAAATTCTTTCCATAAAGCTGGGCTTGTTATAAATTTTAATTTCAACTCAGGGCTGGATGAATTCATAGAATGTTAAGGGTTCAAGGAATGTCAAAATGTATCTTATTGATTCATTTTACAGATGAGGACCCTAAGACCTAGAGAAACTAAGTCATTTGCTCAAGAAGACAAAGGTAATCATTAGAAATCAACATGAGATTTCAGCTCTCCTGATCCTTAGTACAACATGTGAAAGAAGATATGTTGTCTTTACTCACAATGGAGGCATTTTTCTGGCTGTGTTTAATTTGGCCTCCCTATGGATTCAGGACCCATAACTCTTGTTCTCACTCATCTGCTATGCTGCTGATAAGGACTTCCAGGTCAACAGCTGTAACTGCTAAATGAAGTTAATACTCTGCCTTTAAAAAAAAAAAAAAAAAAGAAAGAAAGAAAAGAACCAGAAGGAACAGAAAAACCAAAAGATTGAAAGTCATTTGGAAATTTCTTGAGTGGTGTCTGGCAGGTCTTTTATGAAGATTATCATCAACCAGGAAAACAAAAACAAAAACAAACAAACAAAAAAAAAACCAACGCCTGCTGACTGTGTTATCTATAGTGCATATTGCCTATTTTGGCTGATTCATTGATGGTGTAACAGATAACGGAATGAAAGGAAATGGTTTGGTTTCTATAAAGGAAAAAGAATGGTTTGTATGAGGAAACCATTAGTTTCCTGAGATTGCTATACCAAATTATCACAAACTTGGTATCTTAAAACAATAGAAATTTATCCTCCCACAGTTCTGGAGGCCAGAAGCTCAAAATCGATATTTGGCGACTGAAATCAAGGTGTTGACAGCACCCTCTGGAGGCTCTTAGACAGAATCTGTCCCTTGTATCTAACAGATTCTGGTGGCTGCTGGCATTCCTTGACTTGTGGTCATACCATTCCCATCTCTTCCTCCATAGTCACATCGCTTTCTCCTCTTCTCTGGTGTTTGCATTCGTTTTATAAGACACGTATGATTGCATTTAGGGCTCACCAGGATAATACAGGATAACCTTCCTATTTCAGGATTCTTTGCCACGTCTTCAAAGTCCTTTTTGGTCAATAAAGGAATATTCCCAGGCTCCAGGCTTTAGGATGTGGGTGTTAGTGTTGGGGTTGGGGGCAGAGTTGGGGGTGAATAACCAGCCTACTACTGGTGGGTGACTGGTTATCCATCATTCTTAAATCAGAAACGATGACCCAAAATCTCTTTTTGCTTTTGTTTCTTTCATTTTGCATATAATTACTAGGCTCTGCTTCTTCAGACACTTTTATTACATTTCAGTTTTTGCCACATCTCTCAAAAATGTCTTATTAGTTTTTTCACAGCCTGTCATTTAGTTATGTTTTCTTCTAAGTGTGACTGTCTTGGTCAGTGCTCTGAAGTAATTGGTCAGTGCTCTGAAGTAATTAAAATCACTGTGAAGCTGAATGAAAAATCAGAAGAAGAATCAAGAGACTTGTTTCGCTTGTTAGGAGTTATGTCTATTTTTGGAGTTGGTGGTAATTTCTGGTCAAGGAACCAAATGTTCTTATTTCTAACCATATAGTCAAATAAGATGGCTAAGGTGCTTTCGTAATCACCGTTGATTCACTGTCAGATGGGCCTGTGCTCTGTGACAACTTTTCAGTATTATAGACTTTACCAAATAAAAAGGTATCTCCTCAATGAGTATA
The DNA here is from genome assembly GCF_043159975.1 of Macaca nemestrina. Taxonomy (NCBI): domain Eukaryota; kingdom Metazoa; phylum Chordata; class Mammalia; order Primates; family Cercopithecidae; genus Macaca; species Macaca nemestrina. Next base: position 73,641,821 of record NC_092128.1, read on the forward strand.
TTAGCCAGAACCCTGTGGCAGAAAAATAAGCATGAGGGTGCCCTTTCATGCCTCCCGAGAACTCCTGTGCTAGACAGAGCCTGTTCAAGATGTCTCTTCTGACTTTCTGATTCCAGTTGACATCTCGGCATACAAGGCAACTTTGTGATGGGGCCAGAGAGCACCACACATTGTTGTGTATGAAATACTCTGTTCAGCAAACAAGCCATGCAGCATCAAGACCTAGTGTGGTCGAGGATGGTGGACTCAAAACCACTGTGAGAACAGAGATGTAGCCACCTCTGAGAATGGTTTTCTAAGCAGGATGACTTGGTTCCATCCCTACAGGCATCGTCTGGTCCAGTTCAGAGAAAAGTCAGCGAGAACAGAGACCCATCTCTTTGTTGACTGCCTTAATCCCTAGAGTTGTGTTCTTCAATTTGCTACTATTTGCTACAATTTTTCTGCGTAACAAGCAAGTTCTACCCTGCCTAGGAGAGAAACTTTTAGTAAATTCATCTTCATTCACTGCTATTCAGCTCATGCTTTAAAAACTTAGATAATGCTGTCTGAAATACTTAAGTCCTGGTCAAATGGGGCTGCTATTTCATTCAGTATAATCAAAAAATAGCCAAGGACTTTAGTTAATGTTTCTTCAGATGACAGAGAATAAACAAATTATTTTGGATATATCTACCATGCCCTCCAAACATTATTGTTGATATCTTTTCTATATAAATTCCTTTCCTACATAAATGGTACTTAGCTTTTTCTTGAAAGATATTCTTTTCTCTCCAGCTCAAAGATAACCCTCTTTCCCTCAAATTATAAGTAGTCTATACTTAATAATCTTCCATACGAATTTTTTAAATTACAGATGGTAAGGTACACTTTTTTTTAAATTTTGTAACACCACAAACCATCAAATCTGAAGAGAAGAAATGTTGAGTACGATTTCCGAAAAATGAATTCTCGTAGTGTATATAGCAAAAATCATCTTAGAATGAATAGAAGCCCTAAATAACTGGATGATCACCAGGCTTATCTGCATCCATGTTCTACTTGGTTAACTGTTAAACAATATCTAACTTGTTGCATTGTGAAAACAACACGTGTCTGTAAACTGAAAAAGAGACGTTATTATCCACCTGGCTTAGTTATAATGGAGAAATGTCCTTCAGTTGCATGATGCTCTTCCTATGAATAGGAAACCAGATCAACATTTCCGTTCAAGTTCTAGCTTGCCTATAACTTGTCTTAGCTCCTTTTGCAAACCAAACGTAGCAGCAGTTGTAACTGAATTAGTCTAACTGCTCAGACACATGCATTTCTGTTTGGTTGCTCTGGTATCTTCTTGAAGGTCAAGTGCTATGATCATTTATCATCATCAGAATTGGCTGCCATAACTCAGTGTTCCCCTGACCTGCAGCCGGCAGAGCACCAGTACAACTTGTAGAAAGCGGCTCCAAGGTCAGCACCCTCTCATAAACCTACCGAACCAGGAACATCTTCCAGGCCCTCCACTCTCAGGATTTTCAAGGAGAAAACAAGATGCCGAGGACTGGGAATGAGGGGCTTCAGCCCTGCACAATCTCTACATTTTGCTTTAGTCCCAAGAGGGACGAATGAAGAATGTTGTTATTGATGCTAGGACCACTTCTCTCCCATATTGTGCCCAGTAAACATGACCTTACTCGTTATTGAAGTACTAGCATTCTTCTATAATGGTTTGTACATAGCTGCTGCCCAGAGCACTGAATAACACATACTACCAGGTGTCAAACCCAGACTTCCCCAGTATCTCCTTAATTCCCAGCAATAAAAAGATTAGCCTGGCACAGTAGGTCTTCAGACCCTTTCTGCTTTTGAATAGTGATTTGAACACCTCTCCTAGCTGTGTCCCCTTTGGGTTTAAGAATAACATAGAAGATATATTGCTTTCCATTTTAAAATGTTTAACTTCTATTCAAGAATAAATATTGATCAAGGGCATCTAGGTACTAGTGATTTTTCCTGATGTCCACTTTGTGAACTTCACAGAAGACTTTGATTTCACCTTAAACCAAAGAAAATCTTCACAGATATCTTACAGATCTACTGTTTTTTCATGATTATAATAACCTCTTGTCATCATGACAACCCATGTTCATTAACAAAGGAAATCATAGGGGCAGCTTCTATTGGGCACTTAACTCCTTCATCCATGAAATTATACTTTATGTAAATTTATTTTTGGAAAGTTCAGGTAGTTTAAATTTTAAATATCATATAGACTAGAAAGAAATTGGGACCTTAAAAACTATTTTACAGAAAATATGTTTCTGCCTGTCCTCATATTTCCCTCTTTTTTAAAAAAACAGTGTTAGATTTCTGCAGAACTAATACTCTAGTACTCTTGTCACACTTCAGAGAACACTATGTGAATTCTCAGATGCCACACAATTTCCAGGTATACTGTGAGGCCTCTGATAAGATTTGTATACTGTTGACACCTACTTAGTATATGGATACATAAATCTCCAGTAAAATACAAAATAAATAAGATTTCTATCCACAAACAACAAGGTAGCAAGCACAAAAGTGAAATCTGCACAGAGAGAAAAAGAGCTCTGTCATGTTGAGTGTTTGTTGACCTCACAGTGAGTCATAGATTTTCTTTTCGTTCTAAGATTGGAAAAATACCATGAAAAGAAACATTTTGGAAAACTATAGAAAACAACTGGAACCAAGCTCAAGTCCTCAGAGATAACATCCTGTACTTAAAATCTTTAAGTTGTTATAGGGGTGTGTGTGTGTGTGTGTGTGTGTGTGTGTGAGAGAGAGAGAGAGAGAGAAGGAGGAGGAGGAGGAGGAGGAGGAGGAGGAGGAGGAAGAGATGGGAGTAGAAGGTAAACAGCAGCAGAAAGGAAACATGCACTCAACGATGCTTCTTCAGATGAGTCCATCAGGAGGAGGAGGAGGAGATGGAGATGATGATGGGAGGGGGAGTTAAACAGTGGCAGAAAGAAAATATGTGCACTCAATGATGCCTCTTCAGATGAGTCCATCTTCCTAAGTGTTGGTGGGAACACTGATCATAAATTTAAAACAAACAGTTTGTGTTTCCACTTGGACTTTCGTCAAGAAGTTACAAAACATCTTGGAATATTTGCATTTCTTTCTATTTGACTGCTCAGGATGTGTCTTCATGACATAAGTCATTTTCAGCCATGTTTACCGGATGTTCCTCTTCTCACAGAGAACACCATTCTTTTGATTTGCAGTTAACACAGTGTTTTCCCATCCCCTATTGCATATGCTCCCACCCCCTATTGCATACTGCTCATAGTAACCAGCAGATCTGTTTGGGCTGATGATGAAATTGCCAGGAGGCACAGGTGGCTTTTGGGCTCTGATCCTCATGGGACTGTGAGCTCATCCTGGAGCTCAAGGCTAGAGCAAGACATAGCGGAACAACTAACTTTCTGGGGTTTTGATAACCACAGCATCCTGGGTTGATTGGCCTGTTACTATAGTAGGAGCCTGCTGATTCAGACACATAACATCACTGTCCAAAGCCTCTCGAAGTGGGATATGGCATCAAGTTTTTGCTTGAGAGCTAGAGCATGGCTGTCATAGTAGAATTAAGGAATAGATACATTTATCACCTCAAAGTGCCATTCCAGAGGGACCCAGAAATGGTTATCGTAAAACTGAGTTATATCATAGACCATTCCTAAATACTCTATGCAACCAAGGCTTAGTTACCTCCATTATAAGCAGTGTGACTGCTCTCCTCACAGAGGACTATAAAAATTAAAGAATCATCAAGAATTTGCAAACACAAGCTCATGACAAATATCTAGCAGTTATGTTAGACATAAATCATCTTTTTCTGGTAGACAAATGGAAAAGAAGTATATTTTATTGGATTCTTATGACTACTAAGAACCCAACCAGGTTGTGATTGTCTGGCTTCCACTTACCAAATCACAAATTCTCACAACTGGCAGGAGGTGCCTCAGAGAGCATGTGGTTCAAATATCTTATATGGTGGATGAGAAAATGGAGGTTCCAATGTATTAACTTACTTGCCTGGGGTAATACAGCTTGTTTATGGCAGTGTCAGGACTAGATGCCAAGGTTTTATGATGCCATAACTAGTTTCTTTCCCAGAAGTCCAGATGAACCTATAACCTAAAATTGTCATCTAGGAGAAGGATGGTAAAGATGTCACTCTGAGTCCTGATTGATTGGTAGGAAATCCTGGCTGACTGGCAGAGAATCCCGGCGTACGTGTTAAGAAGGATTTTGGAGTCATACTCAGGCTTATCAGAAAAGGGGACTCAGGGTCAAATACAATTTCTATAAGGGGAAAAAGAAAAAAGGGAGTGGCCAGATATCACAGGTTCCTGATCATAGAGCATCCAGTTATTTCATAATCATGATCAGATGTGTTTGAACAATAGATGATAGTAGTAGGAATTGATTTCATGAGACAGGACCAAAAAATAAATAAATTTACATATGGTTATCAAGTATTGCCAAGTCAATAAGCTCCTTCTATTTGCATATGCTGGGAACCAAGAGTAGAAGACAGACACTTATTTCTCAGTAACCCATATTGTAGCAATGGGAAAATCATTTAGCCATCCCTATGTGATCATGGTCATTTTATAGGAGCATACTGCTTTAGCTTTTTGAAGTGCTTTTGAAATGGGAAAGGTTCCCTTGTCCCCCTCACAGGGCATGTGATAGGAGGAGCGGCTCCCTTCTTCAGTTCCCCCCTGCTCGAACGTCTAGAGGGGCATACAGACACCAGCTTGTGGGGTTTTAACCCCAGGGCAGCATCTAGGGGTGGATGTTTACAGCTCCTGAAGTCCCACTGAGTGTGTGCTACTGTGTGCTCTTTTAGTTTTGCCATCTATAGGTGGCTTTTTGTTAACCAGCTCAATTAGACCCTCTACCTTGTCACAAAGACAGAGGGCTTTCTATATCCTGGGCTCTTGCCTTGGTGTACCAGAAGAATCAGATCACACCTAGGCTTGGAGAATGAGTACAAGGTTTTATTGAGTGGAGGTATCTCTGAGCAGATGGGGGAAGTCAGAAGGGGGATGGAGCAGGAAAGTTTTCCTCTGGAGTCAGGACACTGAGCAGCCCGGGTTTTCCTCCAATTGTTCCAGCCAAACTGCTTCCTTCTGCCAGGTTAATGGCCTGAGGACCTGCTGGTGCCTGTCAGTGTATTCCTCTCTACATCTAGCCACCATGTGTTCCTCCCCTGTTGTGCTCCTCTCAAAGTGTGTCTGCCAGCTAGGGTCTCAGGATTTTTATAGGCACAGGATGGGGGCATGGCAGGCCAGGGTGGTCTTGGGAGATGCCACATTTGGGCAGGAAAATAAAAATGCCTGTTCTCACCTAGGTCAGTGGGCACAGGACCAGGGGTGGAGTCCTAGCCAGGGACCACACCCTTCTCCCCTTCCTTCTCACTTTCAATGCTTTTTCTTATTTGATATCTAGAGAGCAAAGAAATACACTACCAAGTGCTAAATTTCATGCCCCCACTGGAGGTAAAAAAAAAAAAAAAAAAAAAAAAAAAAAAAAAAAAAAAGCCCTTGAAGGAGAGAAACGGAGGAAGGGAATTTTGTTTAATTAAAAACTCTCCAGAAGTAAAGGCAATAAATACATAGTACTTCAAAAGATCTATTAATGAATGTTTCTTTCAGATATTCAGATGGAAACTTCTCTGTCAATAAAAAGTGACTAAATGGAATAGATAAGTTTTTGTTCACATTTCATTTTTCAAGAAACCCTGCTTTGAGATTCTCTTCATACTTCATGGTTAGTTGCTTGGCAGTCCAAGCTATGGAGTGGTACAATGGCTTTAGAGTTGACAGCGGACCTAAATGAGAAACCAAAGTTCAAATCAAGATGTCTAAGTATTATCTGAATCATTACAAACATCCACAATTAATTCTCTGCACTGCTTATGTCTGTCTTTCATCTAGTGAATAGAGAAAAAGGAAATTCAGTAGGATCTACTCTTTATGTCAATTGGATGAGAAAACTTCCCACTGCCTGAAAAGTATGCTGATACTAAAATATACTACAGAATATATTTCTTTAAGAGTTATGATCACTGTGATCACAATGACCAAGAACTCCACAAAGAATTAATGGTATTTGGTCAATACCTCCTTAAATGGGTCCACTGGATTCATGTTTTTCAAGGTTTTGTTCCCAAGCATCTCTAGCAGAAAGACCTGAAGTGCTTTTCCTGCTGAAAATGACAAAATTAAATTCACTGAATCGGAACCTCTGAAGGTGGTTTCCGGGAATTTAATATACTCCTAGGTGATTCATATGTTCACTGAAGTCTGAGAACCATTATACTAATTTCTCCATGGATCAAACTGATATAGTTTGAGATACCAAAGATACAAGCCAGGATTCTTGTCTTTAACAATATGGTAAATCAGAAAAAAAAAGGCCCAGTTTTCTGTGTGTTTCAAGCATAAGGACATGAGGATGGGCATCAGTTAACAGAACTAGAGGTGTTATTTTCTCTTTCCCAAGACCATCTCTTCAGGTGAGAAGTTTGTCTTTACCCTGCAGCAAGTCACAATTAACAAATCACAGTCTCTTACAACACCAGAAATCACAACTTTCTCTCTTTGCTTTGAACTCCTGGCTTCTAAACCCTTTATCTATCTATCTATCTATCTATCTATCTATCTATCTATCTATCTATCTATCTATTTAGAGACAGAATCTTATTCTGTAGTGATCATATCTCACTGCAGCCTCAAACTCCTGGACTCAAGCAATCCTCCTGTCTTAGCCTCTTGAATAGCTGGGACTACAAGTGCACGTCATCGTGCTTGGATAATTTTTTAAAAAATTTTATGGGCCAGGTGGCATAGCTCATACCTGTAATTCCAGCACTTTGGGAGGCCAAGGTGGGCGGATCACTTGAGCCTAGATTAGTTTGAGACCAACACAGCAAAACCCTGTCTCTGCAAAAATTGAAGTAAAATTTTCAAAATTGCTTGAGCTTGGGAGGTGGAGGCTGCAGTAAGCCATGATCGCACTAATGTACTCCAGCCTGGGTGACAGAGCGAGACCTCCTCTCAAAAAAATAATTTTTTTTTTTATGGAGTCTTGCTCTGTCACCTAGGCTGGTAAACTTTCTATAGATAGATTAGATGATTGATAGATAGATAGATAGATACCGCATGAACACCAGCAATAATAAAACTTAGCAACCCAAAAGCTTTGTTTTATGGGGTTCATTTGAATTGCCCACAATGTTAAAAGGGAAGCAGCCACATCCTGAATACCCTGAATTATAGAGCAGCTGCTTTTCTCAATTCTTTCTTTGTTCTTCGTTTTCATTGCTTTACTTTCACTTTTTATGAACTCATATGCTCCTGAATACAGTGGATCGCTCTAAAATCTCTTGGTTTCTTAGAAAATATCTCCTTCCCCTCGCATAAAAAAAAAAAAAAAATCAGAAGTCTTGATTTTGTCTTGCTGACAAAAAAATAAGCAATCTCTGTTCCTGATTCCACCAGCTACGGGTACAGAGTTGGCTACTGTCAGACCCACTAAATCATAACATCAAGCAAGCCCAGCAAACAATTGTAAGTTAGAAGTGGTACCTACTGAATTAGGCATGAGCTGGGCCAGAGGGCATAGCACGCTTGTATCTCACCGGGAGGTAGCCCAGATCCCCAAAGTTCACCAGTATTGCACCCACACTTTTTTCCCCTCAGCTTACGTAGAGCTTTAGCCACATAAAGGATTCTTTTCTTTTTTTTTGAGACTGAGTCTCACTGTGGCACCCAGGCTGGAGTACAGTGGCACAATCTCTGCTCACTCTAACCTCCGCCTCCTGGGTTCAATTGAGTCTCCTGCCCCAGCCTCCCATGTAGCTGGGATTACAAGCATGCAGCACCACACCCAGCTAATTTTTGTATTTTTACTAGAGATGGGGTTTCACTGTGTTGGCCAGGCAGATCTCGAACTCCTGACCTCAGGTGATCCTGAGTGCTGGGATTACAGGCGTAAGCCACCGCACCCAGTCCACACAAAGGATTCTTTATGACCACATAAAATAGGAGGATAAAGCTTCAGTTTGGTTCATAGATGGGTCAGCTCAATATCTCTGTGAAAGATGACAATAAACTGCTGTTACACTACAGCTTCACTCATAGGACCCTTAACATTACAGTGAAAGGAAATCCTACCTAGGGGCAGAACTTTGAGTGGTACACCTGGTCATCTACTTTATGTAGACAGAAAAATGACCCATGATAAGAATATGTGTGGACTGAGGAGCAGTGGCAAATGTCTTGGCTGATTGGTCAGGGCCCAGGAAAGAGATTAGAGGACTGTAGAGACAAGGCAGTCTGGAGAAGAGGCCAGTAGACAGACTTATGGGATTAGGCACCAAGTGTGAAGGTTTGTGTGTTGAATGATACTGTCCACTACAGGGCATCCTACATGGAGGAAACACTAAAAACAACATAGACAGAGTACTTGGGCTGACAAAGCCAGGCTGCCACTGGCTTCCCAGGGCTGACACAAAGAGCACATGAACAGAATAGTTATGGTGGCAGACATAGAGGCTATGCATATGTCCAACAGCATGAATGCATATTCACCAAGGCGTGTGTAGCTACTGCTGAATGCCCAACCTTCCAATAACAGAGACTAACACTGAATTTCCAATATAGTACCATGCTTTGAAGAGAACTACTAGCTATTGATAGCAAATTGATTACACTGGACCCCTTTCATCTAGGAAAGAGAACTGGTTCATCTTACCTGAAACTGGTTAGTAGTATCAATATGAGATTGTCTTCTCTGCTTGTATGGCCTCAGGCAGAACTACCACCATAGAAGAGTCTGAATAACATGGTTTTGAGCCAAGAAACCCACTTTGTAGCAAGGAGGTGTACTTGTTAGGGTTCTCCAAAGAAACAATCAATAGGATGTGTGTGTGTGCATGCGTGTGTGTCTGTGTGTATGATTTATTATAAGGAATTTGTTCATGCAATTATGATGGCTGGCAAGTCCAAAATCTGCAGAGCCAGTATCTAGTTTGAGTCCAAAGGCCAAAAGCTTCTGTAGAACCAGGAAGAGCTGATGTTCCAGTTTGAAGACCACCAGGCAGGGGAATTATCTCTTACTCAGGGGAGGGACATCCTTTTGTTCTGTTCATGCTTTCAACTGATTGGAAAAGGCCCATCTACGTAAGGGAGGGCAATATGCTTTACTCAGTCTACCAATTTAAATATTAATCTCATCCAAAACACCTTCACAGAAACACCCAGAATAAAGTTTGACCAAACATCTAGGCACCCTGTGGCCCGTTTAAGTTGACATATAAAATTAACTATCACAGAGGGTGTAGCAGTCATAGCAGTGGGCATGTGGTTATGCAAGTCACCTGCACACAGAAGCTGCCAGTTGGATAGAGTAACAGATGGCCATTTTAACAGCACAGATGAGGCACTAGCTTGAAGGTGATACTCTGAGGTACACCTTGAATCAATGATGTTTATATGGTGCTGTGTTTCCAATAGGTAGACTATGTGGGTGCAGAGACAAGTGTAGAAGAGAGTGACTCTGCTTCCAGGTACCCACTTGAAGAAGTTGTGCTTCCCATAACTGCAATTCTGGACATTTTTGGTTTAAAGGTCCTGATTCCTATAGGGGTAATGTGTCCACCAGGGACAGAGAAATTTCTGATTCCTATTAACTTTGAGTTGTGGCTGCCATCTGGTCATTTCAGACTTTTTATGTATTATTTATTTTCTTTTAAGATGGAGTCTCGCTCTGTCACCAGGCTGGAGTGCAGTGGCGAGATCTTGGCTCACTGCAACCTCCACCTCTCGGGTTCAAGCAATTCTCCTGCCTCGGCCTCCCGAGTGTCTGGGACTACAGGCACGTGCAACCATGCCCAGCTAATTTTCATATTTTTAGTAGAGACGGGGTTTCACCATGTTGGCCAGGATGGTCTCGATCTCTTGACCTCATAATCCGCCTGCCTCAGCCTCCCAAAGTGCTGGGATTACAGGCGTGAGCCACCGCGCCAGGCCCTATTTCAGACTTCTTATACCAAAAGATTGGCAAGCTACAGAAGGAATTACTATCCTGGCAGAAGTAACTGACCCTGGTGATCAGGCAGAGGCAAGTCTTCCACTGGGACAGGAAGCCTTACATGGAGGCAGGGAAGAATACATTTGACCAGCTGGCAATGCATTGGGACATCTCTTGGTACTACCCTGTCCAAATTGGCAGTAAATTGATAAGTGCAACAGCCATCATCTGAAAAGACACAGTGGTCAGGGAATCATACCTTTTATGGATAAGTGTCTGAGTTGCCTCAATAATTAAGCCATCTAAACCAGAAAAGATGGTAGCTAAGGATGAGTTGGTGGAGGCGAGAAGTGATGAATGTCAGTTGAGCTCCTTAGGCTAAGTACAGAAATGGGGCTAGAGCATATCACAGTAACACTCTTATTTTAATTTTTCCCAGGGAAAGTGACTAACTAGAATCCTGAAGGAGCTGTTTCTGATGGGGTAAACCTTTTTTATATGAGTAAGTGGATTTGAGCAGCCCGAGGGGTGGACTATAGTGGATGCTGTGGTTTTAAGGCCATATTCTCCCTTTAAGAATGGGACACCTATTTCCCTATGTCGGGACTGTAGCCTACTGTCAGCTCATAGCTGAATTGCTTTCCAGAAATTTCCCTTGCCCAAGAGTTCTGTCTCATTCAAATATATGTTCCCCTCTCCCCAAGAACAGCCCTCCTCCAATGACTGCTCAACTGAGGGGAAAGGGAGTACAAAGGCCTGCGGCCCTTACGTTAATTCAGGACAAATCTGAAAGGCAATCACAGCTTCATAGCTGAGACCATAATTGTGACTATATCACAGTTTAGTTTCTCCCTCTGCTTAATTTTGATTCTTCCAGCAAACTTTCTGTTCACAAATAACTGTCCCAGAATCTGTTTCCAAAGAACTTAACCTAAGACAATAGGACCTATCGGTGACCATCCAAAGAGGCCTTAATTTACTTTCACATGAAGTCATTTAAAAGCAAAAAAAAAAAAAAAAAAAAATCCACTTCCATTATGACACAAATTATTATGGTACATCTTTTCAGATACATGTGGGACCTCTCCGGCAGCATAAGCTGCTGAAATAAATGAAACAGCTCTGTCAGTACCTGTAATTCACAGAGTTCTTGATGCAAATGTCATTTATTAAGTTCATTATGAAAATAACCAGCCTCTAAGTAGATTCCACATGATTCAGATATTTGAATTTTCTCTCTAGGCCAATCTGAACTAAGAATTATCTTAGGTTCATCCACAAGATGGATTTGGGAACTGTTGCTGGGTTCATTTTATGGGTCCAAAGTAGAGCAAGTTCCGTTGTCAGAGCACTTAGAAATATGGATATGGTTTGCTTCTTTTCTACCTCATTACCAAAATATATAGGATTATTTGTAGCTTCAAAAAGTGAGATAGGTAAATCCTGCTGTGTTCAAAGTTTAACAGGTATCTCAAACAGTTTTTCACATTGACTGGAAATATAAAGTCACAAAGCCTCAAGGCAAATGTAAGCTGAATATTACTGACTCTTTTTAAAATATCCAAATACTGTTATTTTTTTTTTAATGTCTGGAACAACTGGTGATATTTCAAGAGGAAAAAAAGGGAAATTTCTTTTTCTTCCTTTAGGCAGAAGTGAATTATTTCAAGCTCCAAGTGGTTCCAAATTCCACTGAGCTCTAGAGGGTGGGTTTCCTGAGATTTCTAGTGGGCACAGTACTTGGCATAATAAACTTCTTCTCCTGCTCCATTCCCTCCACCTCAAAGAGCCACGTGCCCTCTAACCAGCCCCGGAGACAGACCTCAGTGTTGAATGATGGATAATAGTCATTTTCACCAATTCGCTTTAAGAACTATGTTTGGTTTCCAAATACTAAAGGAACAGGAACTGCTCCCTTAGGAGAACAGTAAAAATACAATCAAAGCAGTTTAAATTTCGAAGTTCAGATTCATAATTCTATGCTGCAGTCTAGTTTCCTCCCCATAGGAAATGTGGTATTACATACAGTACAAAGGGCTGCACTCACGTGGAAGGGTGAGTCCAAGGCTGTCAGAGCTGAGAAGGACCTTGGAGATTACCCATTTCTATGCCTTTCTTTTATAGATGAGACAAAAGGCTCCAGAGAAGTGATAGCAGAATGGAGAGGAAAAGAGACATGAAGTTAGATCCATAAAGTTCTTAAGTTTGTTCTTAGTTACTTTATGACCAGCCTAAATATTAGGAGCATTCCTTTATGCAGTGATTTCTTTAATTTCTTTCACTTGGGGTCTGCCTCTCAGCCACAATTCCATTCCACTCTGCCTGCCCTCAACCTTGTCACCTCTCGTAGCAAGCTGTCCTCATTGTTAAGGCTTCATATGTTAAAGAATATCTCTGAGAAGCTACCACATGTGTTATGGTCTTTTCTGTCAGCCTCTTTTAGGTAAAATGGATGAGAGTAAGGCCTGGCTGATGCTGATGGGGCACCATGCAGAAGCAGAAAGCTGTGTCTCCTCTTTGTTAATCTTGTATGCAGGGCCCAACAACCAATGCCCTCTTTCTCTTGAACAGGACAGAAAGGTCCTGTCTTTGTTTTCTTACCTAAACCAGCCCTAGAGACAGACCTTAGTGTCTCAATCACTGTGACTCCTTGGTTTACTTACTCTAACATGTCATGAACTATTTCATGTTCTTCCAAAGGCTTCCTAAGATTTCAACCTCTATTTCAATCCCCATCCCCTCTCTTTCTCTACCTTTTCAACTATACTCTTTTTTTCCATGACAAAGGTCATGCTTCTTTTCTTAATTCAGTAAAGTTTTATGCAAAAGTCTCTTGTAATCCTACATCTATCTATACATAATATATATGTTCTTTTATGTAAGGCCTGGTCTATGATAACATAAAGTCAATAAATGATAGCAATTATTTTTAATTATCAAAATAAATTTTTAGAGATTCAAGTTAGCATACACAATGGAAATACATTGACAATCTAAAAACTATACTAAAACATAAACTCAAGACTTCATTCCTCTTCCTGTTCTATCAAAATCTGTGCCAAGTAAAAAAATAAAAAAATGTTCTTTTCTTTATTTCCACATTTTCTGCTGAAATGCCTCTTATGGGTAAACAGTTTGGAAGAGAAGAGCTGAAGTCCAGAAAACTGACACATTAGATAATTAGGCAGTGAATAATTGAGAGGCAACTGAAATGAGTATGAATTTTTAAAATGGCATCACAGGCTAAGATCACATCTCTCAATCAGATTATATTGTTAATTAAGACATCTGATTTCCACTAAAGTTTGAAAAAACTGCAGGCAGATGTTCTCATTCATTTTATAGATGATAAACCTGAGGCTTAACGAGACTGTATGATTTTTCCAAAGTAAAACAAAACAAAACAAAACAAAAGCATGTTGATAACAGGGCAAGATAGTAACAGGGTATGAATTCACATTTTTTCAGTACTTTTTTTTGAGCTAAATTACATCTGTGAAGAAGTGTGCAGATTTTAAGTATACACCTCAATAGGCTTTCACAAACTGAACACATTAATGTATACACCACCTAGATCAAGATGTATAATATTAAGAGCACCCAGAAGTTCCCTAATAAGGCATATATAAAAGAAGCCAGATCTTTTGACTCTGGGATCAACCTCAATCTATAAAGGTCCTTAGCATGATTGGACTTTTTTTCCTGATATACACAGCAATGGAATGGCAAGATCAGAGTGCTGAGGGGTTAAAATAGACTGAAAATCTTTGTATGCTATTGGTGTGAAGCAGTACAATACTATAAGTGCTATGGAAGACCACTCAACGGAGGTCCTGGAAACCTGTTTATAATACTGGTCTGTTGTTTATTAGACGTGTCATCTTCCACAAGGCTTAGTGCCTTTGCAATTCTTACTCCCTCTTTCCAAATTGCTCCTCCCCTTTCTTTTTGTCCTGAGTAACTAACTCCTACCCATCTTTCAGGACTGAGCTTAATCCTCACTTCAGTGAAAGCCTTCCTAACATCCCCAATTCAGATTTCGTTTTGCCATTACTTGTGTCACAGAAACTAGCACTTCTCCCTTAAAAAAAAAAAAAAAAAAAAAAACTTATCTAAATTTTCCATTTATACGTGATTATTTTGTAAGTATTGTTTGTTGATAATAATATCTGCATCCTCAGCTGGTAAGTTCTGCAAGAGTAGAGTCATGGCTGTTTTGCTTGCTACACATGTTTGGGGTTGCTGAGACTATCCTCAAGTTTGATAATTTGCTAAGAGGACTCCCAGGATTCAGCAGATACTTGTGCTTACAGTTGTGATTGTTGGAGTGAAAGGATACCGTGCACAATCAGCAAAGGGAAATGGCACATGGGTGACACTCAGGAAAATAGAGCGCCAACTTCCAAGCATCCTTTCCCAGTGGAGTCACACAAGATGCACTTAATCTCTCCGGCAATGAGTTGTAACATGTAAAACGTTGCCAACCAGAGAAACTCAGAGACCCAGTGTCCAATGTTTATACCGGGGCTAACCACGTAGGGATCCTCTGCCAAGTATATACCTAAATTCCAGACTCCCAGAAGGAAAGCAGGTGTTGAGCACACACCACGTTGTCTATATAAATAGTTTCAGCACCATGAGTCACTCTTACCAGTTCTGGGAATGGAAGGAACTCTCCTAAAATTTCTGTTCCCAGATACGAGGACACCAATTCCATGAATGGTTCTCAAAATAAGGATTTAGTTTGGGAAACTATCAGGAGATGTTGGTTAACAGGCTTAAATAATTTGCTGGTCTTTCTTTAATTGCAGGAGTTTCAGACACTTCAGTTTATATAAATCTCCAAGGTGGTAAGGGAAGGTAGAATATGCAGTGTTTCCCAGAATACATTTTTACCCTCTCATTTTTTAAGAGATTAGTGTTCTGGGAGAACATGTTGACAAATGTTGCTCTAATTCCAGCCCCTTTTTTCAGACCAGTCACCTTCCCACCTCAGCATGTTGTGCTGTCAAGGTTTAGGATAGAACAGTTCAATGAACACCTTTCAGGCTGCATGAAATATGTTAGAGCTACAATTGCTTAGCCTATTAATTGTTTTACTTCCTTCTAAGACACTTACACTCATGATCATAACTCCATAACACACAGCAGTGACCTGAATCACAGATAATGGGAGAGTAGAGGGGTTAAGCATATATTTTTACCAATAGCAAGACAATATTTATTCAACATCCCACCTTATATGACCCAATTTCTGTTTCTTGGCAGAATTTTGCAAAGGTAATTCAGTTTTGCAAAGGTAACTTAATTGAAACTCATTAGCATGTTACTGACCATACAGCACGAATAGTGTAGAACAGAAGTAATTAACCACCGTTCCAGCTGAAAACCTACATTCAGCTCCTTTTCTATTTTCTTCATGGCTTCTGGGGTTGAGACTATTGAGGTGAAAGCTGTGTCAAAGAAGTCATAAATAAAACCACTGCTTTGGATAATTAATATATAGTACTATGATTTTTTCAAGTCAAAACTATTAATTTTTGACAAAATACTATGTATATTAATACAGAAACTCATTTGGAATAATTGTTTCTATATAAACACTAGAGGAACACCTTATTTTTCTTCCTGGGTTTAATTGAACAATTTTAATACAAAGCAAATTAAGTAAAATAGGATCCAAGCTTCTCTGCAAAGTAATAGTTTACTAAGTTTAGCTAGATGTATGCTTAATGAAAAACCATAATTTTCTCCATGGTTGGAGGAACTGAGACAATGGTTGTTTGTCAAATAATTCAGACCATATATTTAGACTCCTCAGCCACCTCTGAAGGTATTGGTAAATTAGCTGGCATCAAGTCTCAACCATGGGCAATTAATGGAAACAATTACAGCCCCAAAGAGTGACAAATTTTCTTCTAATTCTAAAGACAGGGACCAAGGCTTTATATTTTCATAATGAGAATTTTTAAAACTATCTCAAAAATGATGCTTGGCTTCTGCAGTTGGATAGAGAATGTCCTATGATCATTAGGTCTGATCTGTTCTAGAGACAGAGTTGTTAGCAACTCCCAGCCAGGAAGTACAGATAGCTCAGTGGATGGCTCCCTCCACATCAGAGGAAAAACATCTCTGCTGCACTATATTTCTATGCCAAGGAAATACTGCTTGAGGGTTAATAATAAACTTCTATTCCTTGGTAAAGATATAATAAAGTCAATGTAGTAATACAAATGAGATAAATCAAAATAAAGCCCTTGAATTCCAGTACTTTGTGTGTTTTCTCTCCTTTGTGCAGCATCACAGGGGTGTATCGATTTATTTCAAGGGTGTTAAATTCTATCATTCACTACCACCATCTCATAAGAAAAAGCGACACTTTTAAGGCAACAAAATTGAAAGGCATCACAATAAGCTATTTAGCAAAGGTCTGGAATGTCCTCAAGACAGTCAATGTCTAGGCTAGAGTGTTTCCTCAAGGAGTGGAGCTATTCCTCATGGCACTGTCTGCAGAGGGTTTATTGAAAAATCATACAGAGACCCAGCAGCTGCACCACACATCACATATCAGAGTCTTAGGAAAAGGAGATGCACTTTGGAATGGAGATGCTGGAATGAATGCATAGTTAAGAGGTATTTGGACTTTATCATTTTACTGACCAGTAGTAGCTCGTCATTTTTAAAAAATGGGGTACATTATAGAGGCAAATTTTTTAAGTTAAGATGTATATTTTAAAATATTGCCATTTATTATTACTATTTCATGTGGAAAATAAAAAGGCATTTAATAGCAACAGAAAGGAAAAACATAGTTCCCAAATAAAACATCATATTTAAATTTAAAAAGAAAAATAAGAGCTTTGTGAAAAATGTATCCTATTACCCTATTGCTTTTCTAGATAGAGTGATGAAAATTTTATCAAGGGTCAAGACCACTCAGTGGACATGGATAAGAACAACCGATGTGCGTGATATTACTTAATGTTGTCCTTTTCACCTAGTAGATATCTTTACAGTGGGATTTGAGAATCTTTGATTTTGAAAAGATTACTACTTCAGCTGCCTGCTGCTGTTCACAGAACAAATGATGGTTGAATTCCTGGCAGGCAAAATTTCACTTATTTGTTCTGAAAATATTTAATGATGTCATTTTATCTCAAGATCCAAATCAAATAGAAAACGCAAAACAATAAACACAAGGTGTCAGGTGTCTGGCTTATACAATCCTTTTAAGAAATTGTCCACAAACACTGCATCAGAATTAGTTGGTGATACTTTTAAAAACAATGAAGGTTATGGAGCCACACCCAAGATCTGCTTAAATCAGAAACATTAGGAGTAAAGCCTAGGAATCCACATTTGTAACATGCTCTGCAAGTGATTCTTATACACATCACATCTTGAAAATAACTTTTTTGGATGACCCCAGATGGACAAGATCATATCCTGTTCTGGGGGCCAAATTAAGTTATTTTTAGCTGCATTTTGAAGGATGGGTAGGACTTGAGGATTATAATTGGAAGGAAGGGGCATTCTTTTTGGAAATAACAACATCCATGGAAACATAGAGGCAGGAGAACAAATTGTATTCGGCAAATGGTGAGGAGACCAGTGTTGTTGGAGACAAGCTATAATGTAGGGGAATAGCAAAAATAAAAATGAAGAAGCAATTAGGAGTGAGATCGTGATTGGCTATCCCACTAGAAAGCATCTGCTTCCTATATAACAAAGAAATAGAAGGTCCTCCAAGTATAGGTGACCTAAGCAAATATAGTAAATGTTACAGGTTCAAAGATGGTGGAGAAGTGGGAATGGGGAGTTCTGTAGAGCAGGCACTCCTCTATTTTCAATTATCTGTTTACTTATTAATATTCAACTTTGATCCAAAAATTTAGGAACAAGCTCTGACAATCTAATTTCATTAACAGAATTAATAAATGAGCTTTGTTGATGTGTCTGCATTGTAACATCCTCAGATAAAGCAGTGCTAATCAACTGCTGTGGTGGATAAAGATAAGCACACAAAGACTGTGATGTAGTTTCCCTCCCTTTTTATAATTAACTTTTGAATCTGTCATGCTTTTCAGGGTCTAAAATAAAATAGTAGGCAGTGAAAGTTTGATCATCAATTGCATTTAATAACATCAATGGATATTAGATCTTACTGTACTATTTAATATTTTACTTACTTTTTATTTAAACTACATATTCTATCAGACTTTATATTTTCATGCTGTTTCATTCTTAAACTGCTTTCATTCCCAATTCAGGGATATCTGTAGGTTCTTACTATTTGAGTGCATGAGTTAAACTTTCCATCTACTGGCTCAGTAGGAGGCCTGTCCACCATGAGACCAATCCAGTGCTGAGCCACAAGCTGTCATGGTGAAAGAACCCTATAGCCACATTTTGATGTTTTTTCCTTCTTGGCCACTTATTTCATCAGATATTATTCTATAGCTGCCAAACTCCATACTACCACCACTGTTCATGGCACACAACTCTAGACCAGTTTGAAATTAGGTGTTCATGTTCAAATTCTGACCTGATCACAGGTCATGGGCCTAGTGTGGAAGAATAATTCAATGTCATGTGGCACAGAATGTGGCCAGCTATATAAGCAATCACCTGTAAATAACTCTTGAACCCCTTTGGAAGGGAGTTGTGGTCATGAGATATTACATTACTGACCTTTCTACTACAGCATACTAGTCAGTACAGGGGGGATCTTTTGACACAGGCAACCTAGTTTATAAAACCAACATACAATGTGCTTAAAAAGAGAGTCAATTCAACCATCCTCAAATGATGAAGGCTTGATTCTGGAAGCTTGACCATGAGTGACCAAACTCTGTTGTAGAGAAGTGGCACCTTTCTGATCTGAGTCATAAATAGTGGCATAGGATATGATTTCAAGTCCAAATTTTGCAGCATCAAATTCAAATTTATCAATAAAATATTTAAACTCTTCAAGATGAAAAATCTGTGTGTTCAACCAGTAGACCATAGCGAACATGAATTGAATATCCAAGTCTGAATGCAAAAGTCATTTCATAGCTCCAGAGCTTTATCCTCCAAACCAATAATAATAATAATAACAACAATAAAAACTATGTAGCTGGAGCAGTCAGGTCCTCTTCATCACTGCCAGGGATTCCTAGCTGGTTTTATTGCAATGCTGGGTTCTCATAACCACTGCCACTAAGAGTGGAACTGGAGGCGTAAGCAAAGGACATACCAGTGTCTCCAACTCTCTTATGCCTGGGCACTGGGCCTCCACAGCACGTGCACACAACCCAGTAGCCCCACGGGATAGGTCCAGTGTCACAGCCCACAGGCTATGTGCTTTTTATGTTTTCTGTTTGCAATCGCACTGCAAATTACAGAGCCTTTGTTGCTGTTAATGTTGTCATGACTGAAACACTGATGAACGATTTGAAGCCATTTCCCAAGTAGCATGAAGCAGCTTGTCATTCTGGCTTAACACCCAAACTGTTGTTTGCAAAAACTACTTTAACCTTCTAGTTTTCTCTAGATTTTCTCTGTCCAGAATCCAACAATCAACTGTAGCAATCTCTTTATGTCTCCCAACATATTTTTGTAATATTCCCCCCCACAAGGCATGGAACTTCTCCATTTCCACCCTCCCATTTTAGGAAGTGTGAGTTTAAAGAGTTGATAGAGGCCTCTCCAAAAGAGTGGTTTCTTCCTTGGTTCTGGTATATTTTCTTGTCCAAGAATGTCCTTGCCAGGCAGATCATTTCTCCCCCTCTTTCTCTGTAGAGAAGAAAGGCTAAATGGCTCAAGGGAAGGGTCATAGCATTTAAAGTCTGGCAGATGGTTGTGAGTGGTGTGACTGGGGAAATGTTGTCCAACTTCATTGCACTTCAGTTTTCTCTGTAAGACTAAAACTGGGGATGAGAAATAGCTAATTAGTGTTTGGCATGGAGCAGGTATTCCAGTGACGGATGTATATTGATTAATATATATATCAGTAATGAGGAGTTAATATATTGAAAATATATACATAGTCTAGTGATCAGTCTATCTGGTTAAAGCCATACCATTGGATACTTCTTCTTGGATTCCTATGATAAACTAGATAGATAGATAGATAGATAGATAGATAGATAGATAGATAGATAGATAGATGGATGGATAGATAGATGATAGAGTAGATAGACAGATGGGTTCAAGAAAGAAAGAGTTATTTTTAAAACGGATGGAAAACACCTGGAAGTCACTGAACTCCCACCTCCCATGGGTCTGTAAAATAAGCCGTCTTAAGCCAGCTGTGGGATGGATAGAGCCATTGATTTGATCTGGTCACTGAAGCTACCCAGAAATCAGAGTTGAGCTAGAAGAGATACTGAAGAGTTAGCAAACATTCTTTCTCCATCTTAAAATTTGACTGACTGTGGCCTGGCCAGTTAGAACCCAGCTGGAAAATGGAAATATCTCCTAGTATATGAGGGAAGTATTCTGCTTCTCCCTGAAGTGACATGTATTACAGATGATATATAGGCATCATATATATTATAGCCCCCCACACACACACGTTTACACTTAGCAGAACAATAGTTGGAGTTTTTGTCATTTCTTCGCCAAACTATCTTCCAAGTACCTTAGAAACTGAAAAATCAAATGTACTATTGGGCATCTGAACAGCTAGATTCTAACAGTAGCATACTGGTAAACCTACTCTCTTGAAGAAAAGAAAAAAATGGTTTGTAGTGTTTGCTGATTTCTGTGGTGTAAATATTCTCACAGTGGCTGATTTCAAGCTATCAACCTGACATCATCAAACACAGAACTGGGAAGAGAAGAGCATAGCTGGCTCTCGTGAGCTGGTACAAGCCAATTCTAACACAGCAGTGGTTCTAAACCAACTTTGGAATTTATAAGACATGTGTTTTGTGAACCAAACCTTACTGTCTGGGTTTCTGTTTTCTCATACGTACATCAAAGAAATTAAACAAGACTAAAGTTTTTCAGTTTGGATGTTAATAATTATACACATATACACATATATATATAAAAATATATTACACATGTATATGTACACAAATGTGTGTATGTGTATGTGTATACACATATATATACACATATGTTCTTTGCTCACAGACACTTGAGAAACTGTGGATGAAACAAAATTAAGGAAGTCTCTGTATAGCAGGACCTCTTAGAGACTTTCATATGGTGATTATGTAAGAGGAAGCTATAGTATTCAGCTTTTCCTAAACATTTTTTATGGCATAGCTATTAACAATAACCAGACCTCTGTGTTTGATATTTTTGCAGCTTTGAAATCCAATTTTTAAAAAGAAAAAGAAAGAGGTCTCAAAAAGTTACCACCCTCTTCCTCACGCACACTTTCCAACTCTATTCCTCACTTTCAAGTTAGGGGAGCT
Source organism: Macaca nemestrina (assembly GCF_043159975.1). NCBI lineage: Eukaryota > Metazoa > Chordata > Mammalia > Primates > Cercopithecidae > Macaca > Macaca nemestrina. The sequence goes on from NC_092128.1 coordinate 73,663,294, forward strand.
AACTTTTGTTGCGTACCTACTAAGTGCTGCTTCTGAAACTCAGCTATACCAAGGTTTTCTACCCTGAAAGACAGAAATTATCTCCCACTGGCCGGGCGCAGTGACTCACGCCCGTAATCCCAGCACTTTGGGAGGCCGAGGCGGGAGGATCACAAGGTCAGGAGATCGACACCTTCCTGGCTAACACGGTGAAACCCCGCCTCTACTGAAAATACAAAAATGAGCCAGGCGTGGTGGCGGGCGCCTGTAGTCCCAGCTACTCGGGAGGCTGAGGCAGGAGAATGGTGGGAACCCGGGAGGCGGAGCTTGCAGTGAGCCAAGATGGCGCCACTGCACTCCAGCCTGGGCCACAGAGCGAGACTCCGTGTCAAAAAAAAAAAAAAAAAAAAGGAAATTATCTCCTACCCAATTTCTATATTAGAAATCTGAGCTTCACTAGATAATTTGGCCAAAGCCATAGTTTCTTTGGAGTGAAGGAGGCAGCAACACTGCCAGTCAAGAAGTACCTCTCCCAGGGAGCATACTTAGAAACAAAAGTGAAATCTAATTCACATTCACATAACCACAATCGATTCTGTAGGTGGAGAGCGATTTTAGCAATAGTGACACCTTGTGGCTTTATCTGCCGTGGCTTAGTAGCCAGGAAGGCTAAAAGAATTCCTTTCCAGACAAGTCGCCCACTGAGAGCAGTTGAACCAAAGTGGAAAGAGTGCTGATAATTTTGCAGGGTTATCATTTTGTTTTTTGTGAAATAACCTGAGATAAAGGCATCAGAGCTGTCTTTTGTTCCTCCTTTTCTCTTATTCTTAGTTCTTTTCTTGCGTTCCTATGATAAACTAAGAAGCAAGTAAGTGTACATTTATATCCTACTCCACCTATATCTAAAACAAAATAGTCCATTTTAAATGCAAAGGTGACTCCTCATTATACAAAACACTAATGGCCTTAATTTCCATGGGACTTGCAGTTTCCGAGAGGCTCTCTTTATATTCTTTTCTTGTGTTTTCAGAGAGACTTCAGATGCTGCCTAATAAGATGAAAAAACAAACACATCTTTCTAAAGCAGCCAAAGTGCTTTTAGGTTCTTCGAAGATGACAGGGCTGCTGTCATTTGAAGAGACATCTGGAAGGCCATCTTACAAAGATGAGGGAAAATAGGAAGCCAAAACTGGACAATAGAGTAGAGAAAGAGCAAGTTTAAAAAAAAAAAAAAAAAAAAAAAAAAAGGACTTTTGCCAGCCCTTTATTATAAGACCAAGGACATACACTGGATTCTCAGACTTCACAAGAAGCCAAAACATTGTTTATAACTTCCATTTGGAATTCTAGAGTGGAGAATTAAGGATGCATGTGAACTTGTTGCAGATTTTCAGGGGTTAAGGCAGTGGGGAGAGAAAAGGTTTAAATTATGCAGAGGCACCATGACTCAGAAAGCAAAATAAAGAAGTGGAAAATGAATGTTTGTGACTTCCATTTATGTCATGCTGCAGGCACATCAACTCTCTGAGCTTCTGTTATGCTACCCACAGAAATGAGATAAATACCTAGAGGGAGGCAGGACGGTCACACACAAGACCAACTCTAAGGCGCTGTGTTTAGCTTGGTGACCTGGTAACTGCACCTGTGCCCTCTCTCCTTGGTTGACAGGGGAAAAAGATGGCGATGGGAGCTCAGAACAAGGGAAAAAGAAAATAGGACTTAAGGAAGATGTAGAAAGGTTCAGAAGGAAAGAATGGGATTAAGGGAAGGAAGCAAACAAGCAAGCAGGGTTTGTGAGTACTGTCAGAGACAAGAGACCAACAAAACTATTTTCTCCAAGTAAGTCTTGCTTCCAATTACCTGTAGAGAAATCTGTCCTCAAAATCCCTGGATGAAGAGGCCGGGGGCAGTGAGCACAGGAAGTAGAGCAGGGATTCCATGTTTCTGAACTGTTTCTCATGTTCTTTTTTTCCACTAGAATATTCTTCCAACTCTCATCTCTGATTCAAAATGTTAACTTGTCTCTCTAGTAGCACCTCACATGACTAGTAAGCCCTTTCAAAGGGGTATGCACACCACTGGATACCCCTTCTCAATAATGGCTTAGCAAACACTGCAGAGCACCCACTGTGCACTAGACATGCCAGCAGCACCTGGATGCAGAGGATGAAGTCACAATCCCCTCAGCCCTCCAATTAGCAGCTCACTGAAGAATGCTCTGAATCTCCTTCCCATTCTACATCACTGCATCTCTCTTGCTGTTCTTACTATTGTTATTGTAAACAATTGCTTTCTTCCCAAGACGGGTCCTAAACTACATGGGGGTAGAGACAATGTTTCCATCTTTGCATCTCTCTCTGCACTGTCCCAAAGCCATTGAACACAGCAGATGCTTCCTGAATAAATGGTCATGTATTTGAGTTGAATGCCTGACTGTGAGGTTAGGACTTGCTGTTGCTTCCATTCCCAAAGTGCTATGCTTCAACCTAGTGAGATAGAGGTAGTGTTTTCCTGATTGGCTTTTGGCTAGGGAAGGCTAAGATTCAGCCAGCAAAGAGATTTAGCAGGAGGGCCAGCCAAAAGAGTGCACCAGGGAAATGGAGGTCTGTGGGTAGATAACATCAGATTGGTTAGGAGGTTAAACAGAAAGCGAAGTGGACCCAACTATCGCACCACAAGCATCCCGCCTGCCTTCGATCTAGATGTGAACATTCCTTTATTCTTCCTGTCTCCAAATCAGTTCCTCATGCCCAAGCCCCTCCGGGCAGCTCTTCTTGGTAGAGTTACAGCAGCTGCTATTCCAAGTACAGGAAGCTGTCTTGTAAACAGTAATTTGTTCATATCAAATGTGTAGGACTAGAAACAAGGTAATACATGATAACTTTAATTAACACATTCTCAGATAAGACAGCCCTATTTTGAAACAACAAAAAGGAAAAAAAAAATCTTCATAATTCATCCTGAGGAAATAAAGCTCCTTATAACAAAACAACAAAGTTACCTGTCAGAAGCTGCCAGAGCACTGCCCCTTAATCAGCAGGAATGGGTGGCCAGATGCCCTGTGTGGATGGAGAGCGGCAGCCAGACCGGCTAATCAGTAGATCCCCGACGTCGCCTCACAGTGCCGCGTCTACCCACGGATGGTTCTCTGACCTCAATTGTCAATCTGGTCTCCTACTTCTCTTTTCTGTCATTAGAAAACTCCAAGCCAATAAAGATAGTTCATTTTATTTTGCTTTTTAAAGAAAGGCATTTCAGAGATTGAGAATGGAGAGACAGCAAACAGCAAAAGACACTGATCTCCTGCTACACTTTCTGCTGTGCCTCTCTGGGCTATGAAGGCCAAACTCATTTAGTCCCTTTCAGGCAGGCCATTTCCCTCAGGATAGCGAACCTGGTATAAAGGGGTCTGGAAGGCCAGTATTCAGTGATCTCCAGGTACCTGAAGAACTCCAAGTCTCCTCTGCCGGTCACCACCTCCCTGTGCTGACTTGTCCAGCTGTTTCCTCCATGACTGAGTGCAGATGACATTGCTCCCTTTCCCCTTTCCAAGGTTCTCAGAGGCATTGCCTGTGGGTGACAGAACATTTTGTATCATTTTAATTGGTATTTAAGGATATTTTCAAGCTAGAGTTATATAGTTTTCCCTTTCTTTGCAGACGTTCTATAAGCCTATTTCTATGTCTCTTATTCATTTTTTGCTTATAAATTATTAATATGAATGATAAATGCCCACTTTAGAAAAATGTGAATCCTAAAAAATATAAACTGGTAATAAAAATCCCAAAATCTCACCATTAATTACTAAGCTACTAATGTTTCTGTAATCCTACTTTAAGGCATCCATTCTGTCTCCCTTTCTCTCTCTTACTGAATATACCAAAATGGACAGATCTATTCTATCCAATCTCTGTCTCATACAGATTTTCTCAACTGCATTGTATGGAGACAGAGGAATACAGAATTGAGCACCAGGAAAGTTTTAGGGTGCTTTTATTCCTAAGGTCTCCACCATGAACTGAGTTTATGGAGAAGCCACTCCTCAACACAAATACCATTTAGGAACTTCTTTCCCTATTTAGGTCACCTTCCTATTGGCCTCTTGATATCAATAAACAAGTTGTCAGAAAACAAAACTACCATGGCAGAAGAAAGTGACAGGCACATAAAGTACCAAAATATCTCAAAGTTTATCAAAATTCCTGCCTCAAGTATGGAAAGTGCAATCCATTTTCCTTTCCAGTGAATATGTGGCAAAAGGATTTTCTTCTCAAATATTCATTTTAAGATAAGGAGCAGGGAGACAGAGATCTATATGCATTTGATTTGGGATGGTTTCTTTGAAGGTTACTTTGGGGGAATTGCAACTTTAAAGCTATGATGTCGCTTTATCAGAGCAAAATGAATGAATGTAAATGGCAGGTAGTCATTGGCAGAGAAAAATTTCCAGTTGTCAGAAAAGGAAAAAATGTGCAGAGATACACCAGAAGAGCAGGCTGGGTAATAGTGGAGATGCTTCTCTTCCAGTTATCTCTAAAAGGAAGTTTGGTATAGTGAGGATTTGAATTTGTTCAGCCCTTTTTTATCAGAGTTTTTCACATTATTAAGGAGGAAGAGTAATAGAATAAGTCTTCTGCTGGCAGCTTTCCTATCCTGTGGTTTATTAGTGTGTATGTTTCACTAGTAGGGCATAGAACAAAGATTCTAGGGAGGGGACACAAGAATAAAGTTAAGGGAATAAGCTTTCGGCATGTCTGCCTAGGGTTGAATCCAGTTTTCCCATATACTTTTTGAGTGACTTCACCAAGTTGACTGGTCTGGTCTCATCTATATAAGGATAATAAAATGAGTTCTTACCTGATAGGGACACTATAAAGATAAAGCAATGTAACTAAATATCTTGAACTTAGTATGTACTAAAAATTTAGTTATATTCTAGAAGCTCTGCCAAAAACTAAAGGCAGAAACTTAGGTGGTTTGACCTCTCCCTGATCCTCTTCAGCCCAAGGTATTGCTTTTAAGGCCAAGACTTTTCATGTATTTAGCAGGTACAAATTTTGGTCCACAAACTTGAGTGTGCATGAACTCTTTACCTTGTATCATCCTTCAGAGCAGTAGGAGTTTTGTATCAGTTATGACTGGCTCTTTTCCCTTGGTTATGGCAGAATCTCAAAGATTTCTGAGGTACCTGGAGGGGATGAGCTGCTGATGTCCAGTATATCCCGGCTGCTACTGACTTCCTGATGGTTGTTGCCTACTGTGGTCCTTTTGAAGTTCCCTGATTCACTGTGTCCCTACCCATGTAAGTAAGAGAGTCTTAAGCTAATACTTAACTAAGGTGCCAAGATCTCCCTCCTGAGATGCCCCTTGGCTCAGAGGAATGAGCCCTGTCTCATACCTGTTACCCCCTCAAAGGCTTTCTCCCCCATCACCCTCCTAGCAAAATCTCAACTGATACAACTTTTCCAACAATGTGCCTTGGGATTCTTCTGTCTTTCATCCTACTCAAATTCTGGCTGCAAGGACTACAAGAACCACAAAGCCTGGTAACTTTCTTTAAAAAAAATGGAGGCAGGAAAATCTTAGGGATAAGAAGGACAAAGTAATATTTCAATTATTTTGCCACAGACACAGGATACCATCAGTTTTCTTTAATGCCAGGGTAGTCAAATGGGAAATTTTTTCCTGCTACATTCAGCCTTGAAAAAGTATGTTGTAAGAAATATAGTATGAGAATTACTTGTGAGTGTAATTATTTAGCCACATTTTTGCCTTATGGGGCTCTTCTATCCGTGAAATCCCCTCATACAGGGGCCATTCTTGGCCTCTGCTCACTCCTCCCTCAGCCTCAAGTGCATTTGCCTCCACCTTCTATCTAAGAGCTGTTTCTTAGCTCTCAACGCCTGGAACAAATGCTTTCTCCTCCACGAAGTCCTTTGTGATTCTTCACACCCTCCTCTTTAAATCTAATGAACCACTTCTTTCTCTCACAGCACCATATTCATACCACTACACAACAGTTACTTCTTCGGTATTTTGAACTAGTATTTTCTGTTTCTGCTTTCTCAGGATGATAAGCATCTTGAAAACAAGTTAGGGTAGTGACAAATAACTTACTCCTAAAAAGAATTTGAGTCAATTTTAATTAAAGTAATGATGTAAGAGAGAAACTAGGTTGCAATGAAAGTCTAGTAAGTTTCTTTATGTTTAAAGGAGAGAACACAAGGGATTTTTTGTTTACTTTGTTTATCTTTTCAGGGTTTTTTTTTTATAAGACAATAATTCTTTATTTTTACATTTATTAATTACTGGAATTTCTTCTTTTAAATTATTAGTATATTTTAAGTTCTAGGGTACATGTGCACAACGTGCAGGTTTGTTACATATGTATACATGTGCCATGTTGGTGTGCTGCACCCATTAACTCATCATTTACATTAGGTGTATCTGCTAATGCTATCCCTCCCCCCTCGCCCCTCCCCACAATAGGCCCTTGTGTGTGATGTTCCCTTTCCTGTGTCCAAGTGTTCTCATTGTTCATTTCCCACCTATGAGTGAAAACATGTGGTGCTTGGTTTTCTGTTCTTGCCATAGTTTGCTGAGAATGATGGTTTCCAGCTGCATCCATGTCCCTACAAAGGACATGAACTCATCCTTTTTTATGGCTGCATAGTATTCCATAGTGTATATGTGCCACATTTTCTTAATCCAGTCTGTCACTGATGGACATTTGGGTTGATTCCAAGTCTTTGCTATTGTGAATAGTGCCACAATAAACATACATGTGCATGTGTTTTTATAGCAGCATGATTTATAATCCTTTGGGTATATACCCAGTAATGGGATGGCTGGGTCAAATGGTATTTCTAGTTCTAGATCCTTGAGGAATCGCCACACTGTTTTCCACAAAGGTTGAACTAGTTTAGAGTCCCACCAACAGTGTAAAAGTGTTCCCATTTCTCCACATTCTCTCCAGCACCTGTTGTTTCCTGATTTTTTAATGATTGCAATTCTAACTGGTGTGAGATGGTATTTCATCGTGGTTTTGATTTGCATTTCTCTGATGGCAAGTGATGATGAGCATTTTTTCATGTGTCTGTTGGCTGCATAATTGTCTTCTTTTGAGAAGTGTCTGTTAATATCCTTTGCCCACTTTTTGATGGGGTTGTTTGTTTTTTTTCTTGTAAATTTGATTGAGTTCTTTCTAGGTTCTGGATAGTAGCCCTTTGTCAGATGAGTAGACTGCAAAAATTTTCATCCATTCTGTAGGTTGCCTGTTCACTCTGATGGTAGTTTCTTTTGCTGTGCACAAGCTCTTCAGTTTAATTAGATCCCATTTGTCAATTTTGGCTTTTGTTGCTGTTGCTTTTGGTGTTTTAGACATGAAGTCCTTGCCCATGCCTATGTCCTGAATGGTATTACCTAGGTTTTCTTCTAGGGTTTTTATGGTTTTAGGTCTAACATTTAAGTCTCTAATCCATCTTGAATTAATTTTCATATAAGGAGTAAGTAAAGGATCCAGTTTCAGCTTTCTACTTATGGCTAGCCAATTTTCCTAGCACCATTTATTAAATAGGGAATCCTTTCCCCATTTCTTGTGTTTGTCAGGTTTGTCAAAGATCAGATGGCTGTAGATGTGTGGTATTATTTCTGAGGGCTCTGTTCTGTTCCATTGGTCTATATCTCTGTTTTGGTACCAGTACTGTGCTGTTTTTGGTTACTGTAGCCTTGTAGTATAGTTTGAAGTCAGGTAGAGTGATGCCTCCAGCTTTATTCTTTTGGCTTAGGATTGTCTCGGCAATGTGGGGTCTTTTTTGGTTTCATATGAGCTTTAAAGCAGTTTTTTCCAATTCTGTGAAGAAAGTCATTGGTAGCTTAATGGGGATGGCATTGAATCTATAAATTACCTTGGGCAGTATGGCCATTTTCACGATATTGATTCTTCCTATCCATGAGCATGGTATGTTCTTCCATTTGTTTGTGTCCTCTTTTATTTCACTGAGCAGTGGTTTGTAGTTCTCATCCTTAATTCTTAGTTCTTGTTGCATATTAGTATAAGCTACATGATTTTTTTTAAGTAGCAGGGCCCAGGCCCCACTCTCAGAATTCTGATATAACTGCTGTGAGGTGGGGTTCAGGCATTGAAATTTTTTAAAAGCTTCCTATGTGATCCCAATGTACAGCCAAGGCTGAGAAACTTTAGTATGGAGATGAACTCCATTGTCCTTCAATTTATGAAGGGTTTTTAATTGATGTTTCTCATTCTCCTACTTCCTCAATTTCCTAATTTATTTATCATCGTTTTGTATTACACATATTTTTGTGAACCACCTCAGATTCTTTTGAGAATAGGCAGAGTTTAATAAGCCACTAAAATGGTGAGCTAGTAAGTCCCAATAATCTCTTCCCAGTATACTAAGATGTTTCCATCAAGTCTATAAAACTTATTTTTAAAGAACATTCATTGCATCCTCTCCCCACAACTCATACCTCAAAGACTTCCTTTAGCTGAAGAAAACAGCAAAGCAGATTTTATTGTTTTTTAAAAAAGACATATATCAAAACTTCAAAAATTTGGGTATCTTATAAAACTTGGTTAGATTTCCCAACATTCTATTAGTCTAAAATTCTGAATGTAGAGCTGACTAATAAAAAAGAGTTCTTTTTAAAAATGAGATTTTTACATCAGGATTGGATTATTGAAATAATAGAGCCACAATTCTTTTAGGACCTGAAATTGTAAGATTGAACCAAATAAAACTGAATCATGTGTTTTAAACTATATATTTGGTCAGAACTCTCTTTAGTGTAGCCAAGTCCTTTGTTCATAATTAAATATTACAATAGAATCTACTATAGTTTTATCTTAATTGAATATGAGCAGTTCTATTAAGCAATTAGGGCACTGATTTTTTTCTAAAATAAGTAGAAAAATTACATAAAATCTTCCATAATTGATCTAATTTAATTCCATAGTACCAAAATTTACCACAATAATTATATCAGGGCATGGATGAAGAGACTTCCTCTCAATCATTTCAAAACAATAGTAAATATCAAAGATCACTATCCTGACATAGCAAATGCAAAACTGCTTTCATTGAAACTTCGAAGGGCACAAATACTCCACTTATTCCAACTTATTTATAGAAATTTATTCTCTTCTCTACTTTGGTTTCACAGAACTTCTAATACCTGATTTTTTGACTTCCTTCTGGTTTCACCCTAAAAACCCACCAGAAAATAAATCTTTTATAAATTTAACAAATTACGTTTTTCAGGACAAAAACATATAACGAGAAAAAAAGGGGACCATTTTCCCACCAAATAGCTCTGAGAGATGTAGGAGCCAGCTTGCTCATATTTCAGGCATGCTGGCAAATTATAAAGTTACATGAGCTGTTACAATATCTTTGTGTTATGGTCTTTCCATTAATAAAATAGAAATTAGAGCATCTCCTACTTTCCTCTAGCCAAGATGGAAGTCATGAGATATTAAACTCTATTCTTTCTGTGAAGAGAAAAGGAAGGGCTGACTATACCCATTAATCTACACAGTAGGAACTTCACAAATACCTAAATTATATATGTTAGGAATTAATAGAGATTTTTAAAGCTCATTAAAAGCTTCCTGAAGTATAGACCAATTTTTTACATATGTAAGACATTATTTTTTAAATTAAAGTAGCAAACTCAAAGATGAATTCATTTTCCCTCCTGCGCTCTATCTCATAACCTCTGGGATAAAGCACATTTTTATTTCCCTGAATTGCTTTTTTTTTTTTTTTTTTTTTTTTTTTTTTTCCTAATTGGCCTCTCTGGATAATTCCACAGGATAAAACAGAAAATAGTCTTTGGGATTAGTAACACTGAACAGGTGCGAAATGTACCACTGAAAAGCTAGTTAAACCTCAAAGGTGGACGCTCCAACTATAATTTAAATGAGAGACACACAGCCTCATCAGTGCCCATATGTTGGCCAACTGGGGATGCTCTTATCAGAGCAATCTTTATAAATGTAACAAGCCTGTTTCAATGCTACCCACAGCGTGAGGCTGATTTCTATTTTGCATTGTAATAGATTATACAGCTTCAATTTTCAATGGACATGCCCTAACATATTGGGTCTCTCAGGAGACACAGCAGTGGCATTGACAAGGAGGGGCAGAGGGCTAAGCAATACCATGCAATATTTAAAATGTGTGTGTGTGTGTGTTTCTTTTTTTTGACAACTAGCAAACTGTGAGTACCAAATAGGATGATTCACCACTTCCTGCTGTCAGATATAATAGCATCTTCTATTGTAGAAGCCTGTTACAGAATGACCGTCTAAATATCTTTTGAAAGATATGTGTGTTCACATATTGATCATAAGATACAATGTCTAGCTTGTTATATATGAAAAAATATTGCTGTATAGCTTTTCTTTTTAAAGACTGGAATAGGGTAAGGGAGAATGTGGCACCAAGGGAACAAGGCCAGCACTATACCACAGATCACACTAATACCTGCTGATGTTATGTCACCTTTGTCAGAATGGTCTCCAGGTGGTTACTGAACTAAGTGAGAAACTACAGAGATCAACAATTCGAGTTTGTCCTGGGACTCAGGACTTTCAGTGCTAAGACTGAGAAAGCCCTAGGCAAAGCAAGGCCAGTTAGCAGAACTCCTGGAAATTTGTCTTTCACTTACCATCAGTGCACACTTTGATCTGAAATAGCATAAAACCATATATTAACTACCCAAAAACTGACAACTTTGCTAGGGCACACATGTGATGGTATTTAAAAGAAGACAGAATACTATGATAGGTAGACTTTTCAAGATTACCTATACACACACACACACACACACACACACACACATTTGTGTGTATAAATATCTATATATATCTATATATCTATATCTATATATATATGTTTGGTTGATGGAGTCTGGCTCTGTTACCAAGGCTGGAGCATAGTGGTGCAATCTTGGCTCATTGCCACCTTCTGCCTCCCAGGTTTAAGCGATTCTCCTGCCTCAGCCTCCTGAGTAACAGGCGCTCACTGCTATGCCTGGCTAGTTTTTGTATTTTTAGTAGAGATGGAGATTTCACTGTGTTGGCCAGGCTGGTCTTGAACTCCTGACCTCAGGTGATCCACCCACCTCAGCCTCCCAAAGTGCTGGGATTACAGGCATGAGCTATCGCACCAAGCCCCTAACCATTATATCTAGGCAAATAATTTCTTGACCATTTTCTAAATGTTTGTATGATAATTGGGCACTATGATCTTTGAGATGACTGGGAGGTCTTGCCAATATGATCTCATACCAGACGGAAGGGAAATCAAAACTGTATTGGGTTGGGTTTTACTAATCTCAATCTTGATGGAATTGTTGATGTTACAATCTTAGCAAAATGAAAGACCAGATATCACAGATTTGAAAATTGTACTGCAATGGACTAGGGTATTCCAATAGGATTTTCCTTTTGGAGGCCATGATGAAGGTTACCCATTGTGAGTGTCCAATATCCTAAGGAAGGGTGGATTCCCAGGGTCGATCACCCTGAAAAGCAGCAGCTTCAGACAGAAAAGGAAGCAGGCAGGGAAGCAGGTTGTGAGGCACCCTAAGGGCAGACATGATCTGAGTGAAACCACATTTAGCACTAATCCAGGATGCTCATCTTCTAAACCCCCAGAATCTTTAGTAAGATCTTGTAAAACACCTGCAGGTTAGTCTAAGCCAGACTACACAAAGTTAGAGGAAGGGGTTAGCATTGTTTCCACACTTGGAATCAAGGGTTAAAACAGTGTTTCTCAACTTTTTTGTTGTTGTTGTTACCAACCCTCTAAGAATCCTTGTTAGGCAATTTTCCCCTAATCACCTCCCTTTATGAAATTTTAATATTACAGATAGACTGCATATATCTTTTTACATACCCATATGCACTTCTGTGCCTTATACATAAAAAGAGTAAGGTATTATCACCCCCCCCAAACCAATTTTCACCCCTGTGGGTTTGCTATCACCCCTATTGAGAATGCATGGGTTGGGGAAAGCATAACTGCTCCAGAGACATTGCATTCTAAGAATATCAAGAGGTGACCTGCAGTGGAGCAAGTAGCAACTCACTGGGCAGAGTAGAAAACAGAAGACTGATAAAACCTGAGAAGACAACCTCGAGTTGTAGAGTACTTAAACATTTCCAGGAGGAACTTGGTGAGAGACTGGATTCCCTGTAGTCGAACTTGATGACAGTTCTAAGTTATCATAATATGGTTATTAAAGGAAATGTATTTTCATTTTGTCATTATAGGCTGGTAAGCCTAGGGAACATTTGGCTTACAAATGTAAGTGGGACATATATTTGACAAAAAATGATGAAACTGGGACTCAAAGCTCTCAGTAAAAATGAAACACATACACTCAACTGTACCAACAAAAAGGCATATATGTAGAAAGGAATGAAATAATGGCATTCACAGCAACCTGAGTGGAAATGGAGATCATTATTCTAAGTAAAGTGCCTCAGGAGTAGAAAACCAAACATCATATGTTCATACTCACAAGTAGGAGCTAAGCTATGAGGATGCAAAGGCATAAGAGTCATACAATGAACTTTGGAAACTCAGGGAAAAGGGTGGGAGGGAAGTGAGGGATAAAAGACTACAAATTTGCTGCAGTGTATACTGCTCAAGTGATGGGTGCACCAAAATCTCAGAAATCACCACTAAAGAACTTATTCATATAACCAAACACCACCTGTTCCCCCAAAAACCTATGGAAATAAAAAACAAAACAAAACAAAAGGCATGTATGATGAAATGTAAACAGAACATAGTGATTAAATGATTAGTACTTCTGAAAACAAAGCAAAAGTTGTCATAATTGACGAAGAGCAATCCTGTAGAGTGTTTCCAGTGCTAGGGCTTGACTAATGTCATGGTAAAGATTGTCAGAAATAATAATATAAGAGTCAAAATGCCATGGCTAAGATTTATGTATTACAAACTCTATCCACCTTCAGTCTTTTGCATCAGAAATTGTGTTGTCTGTTCCGTGGGAAATAGCATGTTCATAGTGGGAAATGGATTGTGCTGAGGAGATCTGAGTTCTCTTTCCAGCTGTGCTACCCTGGGCTCCTGGTTCTTCACTTGCTAGCTGTCAATTCGCTAATCTGTAAAGTGAGGGGACTAAAATAAATGGTCTCTAATATACTCTTCCACCTCTAACATGATTTAAAGATAGGAAATTACATACTTTGCTTTCCTTTCTTAAGCAGCTAATATTTGATGGGCCTTTAAGTAGTTACTAAGCATCTCCCACTTTCCACATTGTACTAAGTACTGAGACAGGGTTGGATTAACATCATTCATTCAATGTTGTCTCCTTTTTCTACTCAAAAATATCACAATTTATTGTATACAAAATAAAAGGTAAGACCTTAAAAGCCAGTAACCCAGAGAGAAGCATGCAGTAGTGTAAATTTATACCTAGATGTAAATATCGGATTTTTTCCTACTAGTAGAGTTGGCAAAGAGAAAGGGAAAAAAGACCAGGAGGCTTGGGACACCTAATTTGGAAGAAGGACATGTGAGTAAGAGAGCAACTACCTGGGAAGCCAAGGCTGTTACTGATGGTACCCTTGACTTAACACACTTGGATATATCCTAAGCACCCCAATAGGCTAGTGTGACTTAATGCTTGGGCATGGGTTTTATGATATCAAATTACCTAAAGATAGAGTCAAAACCTTAGCCACCGTCCTAGTATGAAAAAAAAAATATATATGACAGGAATCGGCTTCAATTGTTTAAAATATGGAGCACCGAGTCTATGATTGACATGGCCTTCAGGAAATTAAAATACATCCACAAGTTTTGTCACTTCAAGCTTTGCTTGTTCTTAAATAACACTAGTGAAAAAGTTCTTATATAACACTAGTGAAAGTTGTGTAGTTAGAGGAAAAAAATTTTCTGTTGGAAACCAGAAATTCCAAGTAATAGAGATATTATTTTTTTGATTTTGAGTATTCTTATTGGTAAATATACCACTGGTCAGATCTGAGTTAAAAACAAAAACAAAAACTTGATTTATTTTGTTACAGTAAAAGCAGCAAAAAAGTACTAAAACTACTATCCCGCTTTTGTATAACTCTAGCAAATGTAACTGAAGAAAATACTTTCACTTTATTTTATCTCTAGGGAATGAAGTCTGCAGCCCACCATTACAGCCCACGTTCTGAAACAACCTCCCACTGAGCTCTGTGATCTCCAGCCACACAGAGCTGCTTGCTGGTCCCTCCATCTAGGGCCTGTGTTCCCATGGTACAGTATGCACCTCTTTGCACTTTATGCTACCACTAGTCACTTAACTGTCTGTTCCTCCCTTGGACTGTGAGTTCCCAAAGGCAGAAACCATAATTATTCATCTTAGTCTTCCCAGCATCTAGCACAAGATCTGCATAATGTATGTGCTTGATTAGTGTTAATTGAATGAAAGTAAACTACTTTTATTTTCAGTGGCCTTCTAATTATGTAAAGCAGTATAATTCTAATGCATACCAGAGTCCTAAATGTAACATAACAGTATATCTCTGTGTTTTAGACATTTTAAAAAGAGAAGTGAATTTTAGTGAAGTACATATTTTCTAATTATGTAAACATAAAATGTCCTCAAATTACCCCAATTTTCTCATGCGCCCTTTTATGTGAGTATGTAGGAAAATGGGGCCTCCTGTTATTATCTGTCCTGTTTGGTTTTAATTAGAGTTGTTAACATATAACAAAACATGCAAACATAGGAAACATCTAGATGACTATAGCTTTCATTTTTTATTCCCATATTTGGAGGCACATAGATATAGTCACTTGGTACTTAAATATTTCTTTTCAAAATATTAACAGACAGGAAAAAAATGCAAATAGAAATGCTAGTAATTTTAATGAGAGCTAGCTCTAAAAATCCAAGATTAACTCCATCTCAAATACCATAAATAAATACTTATTTTTCTGGACCGATGATTATCTGGAGCCAGCATCAAACAGAGCTATGACAAATGTTTTAGGACATTTTCCTGAGCAATAAATAAAAAAACAAATATAATGAAGGACAAATACTAACCCTGTGATTCCTTTCTTCTGCCCTTCACTTGACCAGTTCTATGTAATATGTTATCTGCTGTAGTATCCATGCACAGATTACACCTGCTATCATGAACTAAAGAACTATGATTCATTTTTGAAGTATTGTTGATAATCCTAGCTAAATTTTTACACAAGAAAACAAGCTCAGGATGGCAAGCAATTTCACAGATCTCAAAAAGGTCGTATTGAAGTGAAAAACCTATTAAGTTATTTTGGAATCTGTTGATTATTATGTAAAGCTTCAATCCATTTCTGAATATTAATGAATTTTTTAATAAAGTTATAATTGTCTTTGTTCCAAATATGTTTATAATTTACAACTCTACTTATATGAATGCTCAAAGTAGTTTACAATTAAAATACTTATGTGAGACTGTTAACTATAAAGTGAGTGAGAAGAGATAATCATGTAATTCAATGGTTCTCAACTTGGAGCAATTTTGCTATCCAGGGGACATTTGGCAATGTATAAAGACATTTTTGGTTGTCACAGCTGGGGTTAAGGGAGCTGGATGGGTGGATTGTTACTGGTAGTGGGTAGAAGCCAGGGTTGCTTGTAAATGTCCTACAATGCACAGGACAGCCATTCCTCCTACTTCAACAAAGAATAATGGTGTAGAAAAAGGAACAATAATTCAACCTGAAACCAGGTGTAATTAACATTACTAAATATTAAAGTTATCTTTGGTTTATTGCCTGGCAAATCACAATCAATAGAAGATATCTAATAATAATTTTGCAAAGATTATTTAAGTGTTCTCTATATACCTGGGTTTTCTGTTTGTTTTGTTATTGTTTTTGGATCATCTACAAAACCAAAAACTCAAGAGTAGTTTGTCAGTTGTGATGATACTAGGCAGCCAAACTAAGGTATTTTAAGAGTAGAACTTAGAAGGGTATATTGATAGTTCTCAAACTTTAATGTAAACAAGATTCTCCCAGGAAGCTTGCTTAAGATACAGTTCTAGGAATTCTTGTTAAGAGATTACTATTTAATAGACATCAGCTCAATTGACCACATCTTGAGAAACATTAATTTAGTAGGACAAATGATTAAGTAAGCCTTGCATCAGCATTTCTCAAACCTGGACCATCAGAATTACCTGGGGAATGTCTCCAGATTGGAAATATATAAGTATTCCCAGACATTCCCAGAAATTCTGATTCAATGGGTCTTGAAATGGGGCCCACACAACTATGTATACTTTAAATCCCCCAGTTGATTATATTGATGAACCAGGGTTTAGATTAGCTACCTGGATTATTCGTATAAAATATTATTTGTCCTAAATTCATTTTTGGTGGAAGCTAAATGAAAGTCTTTTCAAAGGTGGATTTTCTGGACAGGTCTTGGGCTAAGTGTAGGGCAGGTTTTATGTTTAGGTTTTAGCCCCAATTACCCAGCTTACTAGCTATGTAATCCTGAGTGCTTGACAAATCAGCTCTCTGAGTTTCTTCTTTGGTAAAATGGGAATACGACCCACTATGCAAAGGAATTTTACAGGTTGGTTAGAAAAGTGCCTGGCATAGTGTAAGCACTCAATTAACAATTATAAACTTTAAAGAAAGATAGATATCTATACACATATAGATATAGCTTGTCAGCTATTCTAGAATCAATATTAATACTATGCATAAAAGTTAAAGAGCTTAGAATTATATTCTTGCCTAGAGAGTTATGACCCTCTATTAAATAAGCTGGCTATCAGAAGCACTCCACAGAAATACTCCAATATATTTACAAGTCAATTTGTATACTTCAACTTCAGCAGACACTGTGGAGAAATAAGCAACAGGTAGACTCTATAATGGCCTTTATCCCTACCTCTTGGTCATCACAACTTTTTTGTTATTTCCTCCCCTTGAGTGTTGGCTGAACTTATTGACTCACGTCATATGAATAGACTATGAAACAAGTGATAGGATGTCACCTCTGCAACTGGGTTACAAAAAGATTGTGGCTTCTGTCTCTAGTGCCCTATCTGCTCCCTCAATTACCTGCTCCAACAAAAGATAGCTGCCCTGTGGAGAGGCCCAGGTGGCAAGCAACTGATGCCCCTGACCAAAAGGCGAAGAAAATCTGAGGCCTGCCAATAGCCACATGAGTGAACGTGTAAGTGGATCATCCCCTAAGTTAGCCATTAGATGAAGGCAAACCACACTGACCATTTGATGGCAGCCTTATGACTCTGAGCTGGGGCACTTAGCTAAGCTGTGCTTAAGTCCTGGCCCACAGACATTGAGAAACAATGTTTGTTGTTTTAAGTTGCTAAGTATTAGGAACATTTGTTACACGGCAATAAATAACCAGAACAAATGACGTCAACATTCTGCTTATAAATTCAAGGATGTGATAAACCTTTGAAAAAAGAAAGGTCACTGTGAAAGAGAATGTATTTCAAAACATATGCTTGGATAAAGTCAAAGAAACCATCACGGTAATTCATATCATTTGGCATATCAGCTTTATTATTCACAAGCAAAAGGGCCTGTACTGTATTCAGTAGGTCTAGGCACAGCTGCAGATATAGCTAATATGGAAGTTTTCTGCAACAATGCTTGTAAGTGGCCACAACACAAGAAAAGGGTTGGTTCTAAAAGTGGCATTTAATTGGTTAAGATCACAGTGATTTCTTAGGAAGTGAATGGCCAAGTTGACATTAATATGAATGTTTTGAGACCTTAGTGATCACAGAAATTCTGAGGTCACATAATCTCAACAAAAATCCTAAATCACAGAGGAACTGGCAATTTAAATAAGAAATTAGTTCACCACATTC